>NC_139233.1:51768076-57366473 GCF_977018435.1 Lepisma saccharinum
AAAAATAAAGTATACAAAGACAATCCGCACACATCCGTGAGTTAAAAGAAAGTATTGTACGAGAAAGCGGGAGAATTACAGTAGACGAACTTGCACATGTAAATGCCAATTTTCTTCGGGGATACCAGAAATGTGTTGCAGCAGAGGGACATTATTTTCAACACCTTCTGTAGTCAAGGTTAGTACACAATATGAAAACTGTAATATTAATAACTGACTGTTGTGGACCCCGTTTGCCGGGAAAGACAAGCACTGACCCCGGGCCGCTCGCCGCCGAGTCTCGTAGCGAATGTCAGGGAATGCTCTGTAGTAGCATTAGTCCATATCAAAACACCTTGCTGTATTTTTCCAATTCATGGAAAACAAGTACTTGTGTCCTGCATGAAAATAAATGCACACCGACATTGATTTGGTGTTTTAAGTCTGCTTTTTGCACAGTAAGGCTAACAGGGACTTGACCTACAGTTTAAAGTGAGATCCGAACCACTATGTGCCTCCACTGGGTATCGAACCCAAGACCCCTTGATTACAAGGCAACGACGTTACCACTGCACCATCGGGGAGGCCCTAACACACAAACATAACGCTTCATACACAACAACTAAAGAATACACTCATCCGTGTAACAGGCCAGGCCAGGTTGTAGATCATGCACATGCAGTTTAAAATCTGCTGAAAATAGCTCAGAAGCTAGCTTCACCACCCGCTGAATATTGTCACTCCGAAAAAGGAAATATATATAAATAAAAAAACTGGCTCCTGAGAAAAAGCAGCTGGACTGATGCCTTCAAGTATTTTTAGTTTTGTGTACCCCTATATATGTCTACCTGGATGTGCACAAAGAAATGTATGGTGTTTATTAGTTATATTTAATGGAACAGTTGTCATTTCCACATGTTCTGTTTTTCTGTTGTATTTAAAATATTTTAAACAATTCAAAATGAGAGTTTCTGATCTTTTCTGAATTCCTTTCTTTGCTTGTTTCAGGTATGTTTACTATTGTATGAAATTTGTTAACATGCTTTTGTCTCATGACATCAAACCAATTCTTGTATTTGATGGAAGGCATCTCGCTGCCAAGGCCAATACAGAAAAGAAACGACGAGAGTAAGTATGCATATTAAATTACCTATGTATGTTTGTATAAATAATTGATAAATCTATGTCCAATACTCTTTGCTCAGTAGGTTATGCCATATCAAATGTAATAATTTTTTTACTGAGGTAAACTACATGTTAATTCTAACCATTCATTAACGGCGCCTCCCCTTTGGTGTAGTGGTAACACTGCAGCTTTGTAAGTAATCTTTGGTTTGATCCCCAGGTTAGGCCCAGCCCAGTTTTCCCCACATGGTTTTTTTCAGAAAATGTAAATTATTGCTTTAAATACTTGAGAGGTTCTACGATTGTGAAAAATGTTTTGAAAACTTGTGAAGAAAAGGTTATCAGAGCTTGTAATACTAAAAATAATTAATGTAGTACAAGCCAGTGGGTTTTTCAGGATATTTTCCTCAAATCATGTACTTTTAACAGAAATGAAAGAACATACCTTCAGTATAAAAAGTACCCAGAATTTGGCTGGTAAAAGTCTCACATTGGAAATAACGAGAATTCATTTTGTCCATAGGATGGGAGCATTGTACTGAATGACCACGCAGAGGGGAATAGTAATCTATCCATCAGTTTGTGCACAGCAGCTGTTTAAGTTAGTTGTGTTGACGAGTGTCCTGCAATTTGCAGATTGAAGACAAATATCGAGCAAAGAATTTGTTTGAAATTTTGTGTTGCCAACAGACTGTCGTGTGCTGAATCGTTGAAAATGCTAAAAAAGGCCGTTGGTGATTCGTGTCTGTCAAAAACACAAGTGTATGCATGGTACAAGGCTTTCAAAGAAGGCAGAGAATTTGTTGCTGATTTGCCCCGTTCTGGTCAACCTTCCACATCGACGACTGACGAAAACGTCGGTAAAATCAGAACAATGGTGCTTGAAAACCAGAGTGTGAGAGAGGGAGAGAGGTGGCTCATGAGCTTGGCATATCACACATGTCTGTTCACAACATTTTGACTGATGTGTTAGGCATGAAACACGTCGCAGCACGACTTGTTCCGAAGGATCTGAATTTCCTGCAAAAGCACATCACAGGGATGTTGCTGAAGACATGATTTCGCAAGCCTGTAGTGACAACCTTCATGAAGCGCATCATAACTGGTGATGAGACATGGGTGTATGAGTATGACATGCAAACAGGTCAACAATCTTCGGAATGGCGCTTCGAAAATGAACCAAAATCCAAAAAACCACACCAAAGTCGCTCAAAAATTAAGGTCATGCTCCTTATTTTCTTTCATTATCGTGGTGTTATGCACTGAGAATTCTTTCCAGCGGTACAAACTGTGAATAAAGAGTTTTATGTGACCGTTATGAGGCGTCTGCGTGAGAATGTTGAATGGAAAAGACCATAGTTATGGAAAAACAATTCTTGGATTTTGCACCACGATAATGCGTCGTCACACACGTTGACTCTTGTTCGCAAGTTTTTTTCCAATAACTCAGCCGATGTCCTCGCCCAAGCCCCATATTCTCCAGATATGTCTCCATGTGATTTTTTCCTCTTTTCGCAACTCAAGTTACCACTTAGGGGAAGGCATTTTGAATCCATAAAGGAAATTCACAGAAGGAACTCAGGGTGATACCGTCTTCTGCATTTGAAAAGTGTTTTGAAGACTGGGTTCAGCTTTGACATATGTGTGTTGCATCTGATGGGGCCTATTTTGAAGGCGACAAAATAAATGTACATGATTAACATTTAGTAGTACCGTGCGTCCATTTCGATCTGCAGCCGAGAGATCGGGAGAAGCGTGGCGGGCGGCGCTGGCGGAGATGCCGACATTTGCGGCCTGAAATGCCCGCTTATTTTTATGGACATATGCAGACATTTATATAAATATTGCAAAACGAGCACTAACCTGTGTTATAAGAGTATGGTTTTAATTTTAGTAGCTTAGTGGCTGTATGTGCTGATGATTTTGACACTCCCATCTCCTGTGAAACACGGCGTAGAGGTTTGTTTGGATAACTTTCTAACGCTGCCCCAATTTCATCGAGTTCATCGAGGAAGCTCACGAAAACCATTGACTTTTAATGGTTTCGTCGGCAGCGTAATCTTGATACAGTGTTGCACATTCGAAACCTCCAAACGATCCCCATCGACACAAAACTCTTTCAAGGATATAAACTTAAGCAGGACGTTGCTGGTCAAAACTATGATTAAAATGTTTTATTATCTGTGACTCTTATCGTCACTTCTAAAGCGTATTTTTTTGTGTATATAATTGCAGAACTTGGATGAATTACAGATGATGAATTATAACCCAGGTTAGTGCTCGTTTTGCAATATTTATATAAATGTCTGGATATGTCCGTAAAAATAAGCGAGCATTACAGACCGCAAATGTCGGCATCTCCGCCAGCGCCGCCCGCCACGCTTCTCCCGATCTCTCGGCTGCAGATCGAAATGGACGCACGGTATATCCAAGAACCAAAAAATAAAAAGTATCAGAAATTTTTAGATAAAATGTTTGCATTGATTGATGCAACATAGTTGAACAAAACTTATAATTTTGAAATGTGGTAGCACTTTGGTTATCAGTCACTTCCTTATGTGGGATAACCGTAGTGGCACATCATAGTTTCACCTGTGACGATCAAGTGTTAGAATAAATTTTTGCATTGCAAGTGAGAACTGAGTACATTTTATTGAAATCTTCTTGACATAATTAAATCCGAACACTTTTTAAATGATTTTGCATTGTTCACCATAATGGGTTGCTTGCCTATTCAGGATAAATGTTATTTATGTCTGGTTATGCAAGTTGTGCACTTTCATAATCTGCCACAATGTCAGTTTTTTTTTCATATTTTTATAATTTTTGACATTTTGAAACCTTTGTAGAGACTTCAGTTTTGAGCTTTGTGCATGAAACGTACACAAGCATTATGATATTACTTGCACTATAATTTGACAATAAAATTATCAAAATATGGTGTATGATTTAGAAGGAGCATGAGTTGGGGTGAATGGTTTGAGATGGATAAGGAATCTATTTAGTGGACATAATAAATGCTGTAAATTTAGAATCAGTCCCCCCCCAAAAAAAAAAAATATTCATTATTATTATTTTCCATGACTATTAAAGGAGCCGTGAACAGAATCGTCGCAAAGCAGCTGAAATGCTGAGAGCAGGGAAGATCCAGGAAGCCAGGGACTACTTTCGACGGTGCACCGATGTAACTCCGGACATGGCCCTGAAGCTCATTCAGGAATGTCGACGAAGAAATGTTGACTGCATTGTTGCTCCTTTCGAAGCAGATGCACAGCTCGCATTTCTGAATAAGAAAAATATTGTTCAGTTGGTGATAACTGAAGACTCGGACTTGGTGCTGTTTGGTTGTAATAAGGTATGATTTGCAATGCAGTATATTTCACCATCTGTTCATTAGATTTCTCTTTATCCTATTTAGTTTTTTATGGTCCCCTGTGTCTATCAAAGCAGAAACATCACAGCTCTCAACCAAATGGACTGTACCCGTGATCACCAAGCAGGTGCTTGACTCGGTGCAAAGTGACTGCACGTGCACAAACATGCACTCAGCAATAAGTCACAAACAATTGACACCTCAAAGATGTAATATGGTGGGAAGTTGCTGCCGTTACTGATGTCACATGTCTTCGCCAATTTGCAGATGCTCACTCAAAAGTGCTTGGATGCTGGAGGTCGTCACCCTAACCAGACCTTGTTTTGTAGCATACAAGGTATGCACACATCCATTTTCATAGAAAACCATAGTGAATTACTCTTAAAAGCCAAATTGGGTTATCAAGAAAGATTTCAGGAGCATATTTCTGTTGATTTTGAATGCAATTTTGCTAATTTTGTGGTACTTGTATAACATGTCAAGGCCAAGAGACCCCTCGGTTTGATGTAATTTGAAGTCACTTGACATAGTGGTAACATCGTCACCTTGTAATCAAGGGGACCTAGGTTCAATAAAGAGTGGAGGCACTTAGTGGCTGGAATCGCACTATAAACTGTAGTTCCACTCCTGATTAGCTTATCTGTGCATAAAATGGACTTAAAAGCCAAACTCAACAAAGGAACACCCATGCCAATGCCAGGACTTGAACCTGAGACTGTCGTAAGTCTGGCACTTGTGCTTGGCCAACCAGTGATGTTCATATTGGATGAATCAGATGTGGTGTTTTGACTTCACATTCCTTGTTTCATACCACATTAAGTAAACTGTGAAGTAATAACTCCTTGTATATAAAAAGTAATTGTTAAAAAGTTGTACATTTGCACATGTTTAATTGTGAAAATATAAGAATAATTTGCCGGGTGTATATTACATCTACATAATGTAAAAAGCATATTTTTAATGAGTTGTAATTGCGAATTTCATTGATGTTCAAAGTTTTAGAAACAACATTTCTTTTCTATGTGTGACACATAGCATTAAGATATGGTAGCAGGCTGTAATTATAGAACTGAGAGAGAAAAATTCCTAAAAAGCATAAGAAATAATTACTTATTCCTAAACAAAGTTCAATAAGGGAAAAAATTAACAAAAGAAGTGTATACTTTTAGGGGTTAATAGTAGGACTAAACAAATACCACTCTTAATACCAGTTGAAATAAATGTTCTTGTGAATATCTATTTATCAGTTTGTAAAGTTTATGCATTTCTTTTACAGATTCTCTTTAAAATGGATATTGGAGGGAGTGGATTGCTAGTAGAAAAGGAACGATTGCACCTTGCCATGGGTGTTCGACCTGAGAATTTTACTTTTGACAAATTTCGGCACATGTGCATATTATCTGGTTGTGACTATCTCCCTTCGCTTCCAGGAATTGGACTAGGAAAAGCCTGCCGGTTTGTTACCAGGACTAGTAGTCAGGATATTTCAAGTGTTAGTATTTCCTTTTTATTTGCTGAAATGGCATGTGTTTGTGTGTGTGTGCACATGTGTGTTACTTTTTCTCAGATGTAAAGCTGAAAATCCAAGCCATTTGCTACTTTCCGTGTTTTGCACATGCTTGAACTGCCAGAGAAATTGGTGTCGTAACTCGTAAGTACCATGTGAATTTCATCACCAATACAGTTCTAAAGAGTACTTATTTGTATGGCTTGTAAGGTTATTTTTTTTGCTTTTCATTTCTCATCTGTTTTATCACGTTACTCATTATTGCTAATAATCAAGAATTGCATTTTTTATTATTTTACATTACTCTTCTGTCATTTTTGCTAATCGTGATGATAAAGATGAATGATGAATAGATGAAATTATGAGAGAACACTCGCACCCATGCCGAGGTCAGCATTTGAACCAGAACCTTAGGCAACAACTCAGCATGCTTGGCCACCCAAGTGGCTGTTGTCATAGAGGAATCTAATTTCAAGACACACTACAACAACCTAGGGCCACTTACTTCAAATGGTGACTCGAACTAACCATTTGTTTCCCCACCCCAAAGTTCTAAAATGAAGGGGGGCTGTTATTACCTATGTGGACTTTGATTGGGTTGTACACAATCCAAAGGTTGGTCACATGCTCAATACAGAATACCACCTATGGTGATTTTTCAACAGTGGTCAAGGCTTCTCCATGTTCAGATAAGTTTGAAACTATATTAATGGTGATAAGATGAAATGAATGATATGCAGGACAAATAATCACAGATGATTATAATGTCAGGCGCCAGAGCGTCATTAGCATGCTTACAGGGTCAAGTCTTTCAAAAACTACATTTTCATACACCTACTTACAATCAGCGTGGATAAAAATCATGACTTTTATTTAAAAAAATATTTTTATGATTTTTTTAACACTTAAAATTGCTTGTATGTTTTTTGACACCATACATATAAATGTACATTTTTTATAGAAAGGCTTTTTCTGGTAAACAGCTCTAAAATATTTGAAGTTTGATTAAAGCAAATAAAAAATGATATGTCAATATCATTTCTGGTACTGTATATACGAACCTACTATGGAAATGTTTTTTTGAATATGATAATGAAACTATAATAATTTCAGTAACTTTTCTTCCAGTGAAAATAAAAATTCTGGATATACGATATAATTGTAACTTAAAATATTTTTCGTAGTCTTTGTAACTGAATTTTGGTGATTTTTTAAATGATATTTTGCAAAATATCAGCTGCCATGTTTATTTACAGCTTAATGATACTGACGCTACTTATGGTTTAACATGATTAGTATTTTGTATATTATTCTACACAAAAATGTTTGCTATTTTTGCCTATAAAAATGATTGAATTTTAAATCAAGAGAAATTTAAGTGTGTTTACAGTTTACATATTACATTTCCTTTCGTATGAGCTTCACCCCATCAGTAAATATATTTTCTTTCCATTCTTAGAGCCTAATAAACACCATTCAATGATTACGAGATTAATGTACTTCCACCAAAAGTGATCTACAAATACCTTTTGTAAATTATTCTGTAAGTTATTTCTTGAAAGTGATTTGAATCAGTAATTTTAAAAAAAATCGGATTTAAATCAAACCATCTTGCTTACAATGAATTTACCATTATGTGTGTTTCTTATTTTAGGTTTTGAAAAAACTTCCCATGCAACTCAACATGACCAATTTGCAAGTAACGCAAGACTATATTGATGGCTTTCTGGAAGCCGATCATACTTTTCTGTACCAGTTGGTTTATGATCCAGTCAACAGGACCATTGTGCCTCTAAATACACCTCCTGATGGAACCATCCCTTCGAAGAATGCTGGAGAGCCAATTTCTCCAACCAAAGCGCTTAATCTGGCTCTGGGGAATCTGAACCCTTTGACTTTAGAAAAGATGGATAACTTTAACCCTGATGTGTTCCAGGTAATTTATTAGCCTGTACTGTGCATTTTACCTTTAATTAATAATTATGTGTTAAATAGGTTAACCAAAAGTAATCTGAAACTTTGGTCCCCGTACCCCCTAAAATAGAAAGAACAATAGGCTGTGTAACTTATGTTCATGTAATATAGGGTGTCTATAACGGTAGTTTACGACTTCAGAATTTACTAACATGACCCTTCAAGTGATGCACCGACTCATATTGATAGTCATTCATAAGCTGTCTTGCCTATTCCAGGTGACAGAAGTTTCATAACTTGAAAATGAATCAGACTTTCCTAGTACTTGGATTGGTAGAAATGGCCTCCTAGGTCCTTAACATTACAATCCAATTATTTTCTCTTTTTTTGTTCAGATAAAAAAACAAAAGTAAGAATCACGAACCTTCCGACCCTCTGTAAACAACCGTCTCACTTTGAGTAACGTATCACTCCGCACCAGCTGTTCGTGAATGGTGCGGCCATCATATGCTGCTCACTCGCAACCTTTAATTTTACGTAACATGGAAAAACGTATTCTTATTTTAACTGATAATCTACACATTGAAGTATAATATATTTTCTACAAGTGATTAAATATGCCAAAAGTCCCATTTATCTGACACTGGTTTAAAAGATCCCCCTTCCCCCCTCCTCTCTCAGTATGACAGCGCCAAAGTTATACAAGAGAGTGAGAGATTCGTTTCAGTAAATTCAAGCCTTTTGGTTTTATTGCTTCCTCTTTCACCAAATTATTGTCCAACATTGTTGACATGTAGAGTATTGTTTTCTATTTTGTGCAACAAATATACTGTCAGTTTTTAGCAGAACCTAAACAAAGATAAGCCGGGGAATAAAAAGAGATTGTTTATCTTTCTCTCGGTTTCTCGTGCACTAGAAAACAAGAAGACTATAATAAGCACATTATTTACGCACGTCTCATGCAAGTAATGTATCTTCCTACCTTGATTCAGCAGTTCCTTTTTGAACTTGAGGCATTTTCGGCGCTAGACATCATCCTGTCAGAGTACGGTCTGTCAAATTTGCTTCCCAAAAAGGAACTCAACGTGGCACAAGAGGCAATTTAACGTCGACTGCTAAAATTTGGGAGATCGTCATCAATCATCACTATCAACATCTTCCCCACAGTGGACAGGACGATTCTTTGATTGAAAGAATACGAAAGCACCTCTCATTGTATTCCGCTTATCTCAAAATCGGTGTACTTGATTAAACGAGCAACAACGTGTTTTTTTCGCAGGACTCACAACTTGACTGGTCGTTTTCCTTTCTTTCACCACACCGAAAACACAAAGATGCAGACACACAATTACACTTGGACACCAACTTCACTGCTTGCTCAGGATAGCACCGACACAATGTCACATAAACGTTAAGAACAACCTGCTTCTTGCCACTTTTCAAACGGCTGTATTTCCGAAAGACTACTCTTAAAACACGGGAGACCTTCCTGCACGCATGGAAGTCGCCAGGTTCGAAACTGGCGCTATTTTCTTGCTGTTCACATGATGGATTGTAATTTATACAATAATCACGTATTATTATTATAAACAGAAACCTTTAATGAATATATATTTTAAAATGTATAATCCAATGTAATTTACATGTTTTTCTTCCATTAGCGTACTTTCATAGAACGGACTACATGATGCGGAAGAAATCCGTTATTAGGCTGTTGCCAACCTCACTAAGTCAAGTACAGAAACGGAAGTGGTATGTCGAATGTTGGAATATGATAGTGTGATTTCACATTGTCAGTGACGATCCTCCGGGGATGGGGGAGGGGGTGTGATGCAGGAGTCGATCTATAATCCAGAGGTGTTCACCATCTGGATGGTGACATCCTCACACTCCGGAATACTTTTGCGGGTGAAGGAGGGCCAGGCCGTAGGGTGAGGGAGGTTGATTTAAAATGAACACCTCTCAATAAGAGAGAAGAAAAATGTGACAATATTTAAAAATTCACCCCCAAATATGCATTTTATTTTATATGTAGCTTACAATAAAATGTGACTGCCTCAAAATATTTCTCTATTCTACAGTCTTCTTTCCCCACGTTTATGCTTCTCTAAGTTGCCATTTTAGTTTCATTTAGTCAATCAAATCATATGTATTAGCTTACTTTCATTATCTATAATAATAAATCATAACACTTTCAAACATCAAATAAATTTAATTTAGAAACCCAGGTTTCAAATCGTAATTTATCTCAATG
This sequence comes from Lepisma saccharinum, assembly GCF_977018435.1. NCBI lineage: Eukaryota > Metazoa > Arthropoda > Insecta > Zygentoma > Lepismatidae > Lepisma > Lepisma saccharinum. Next base: position 51,778,229 of record NC_139233.1, read on the forward strand.
TGTCACATTCTTCTAGCAAGTTTTTTTTTTAGTAAAATATGAGAGAAAATTAATCCTTTGGTACGGAACCGTCTACTCCTGGGGGATAAGATGTAAATTTTGTATTTGATTTTTTAATTTAGCGTTGCTTTTCTTCCACTTTTGGCTAATCCCGACGATGAGAATGAGTGATCGTCAGATGAAATTGATGAAGGGACACTCACAAATAACACCCATGCCGGGATTCGAGCCAGGGAACTTCGGTGATGAGTCTGAAAGTCGGCCACCAGGCAAGATGTACATTTTTTAATTTATTTTTTTTACATACATCAATAACTTTCAACAGGTCATCATTGATACACTGCTTATTCCAAATCTGTTGACAAATGTATTGTTTTTACACCTTGTAGGCTATGTGGATTATTTTTTTTCCATAAGTTTGCAACACTGTTAGGGTACACGTGCTTTAGTTTACAGAAGGTCTTAAGTTCTATGATTCTCACTTTAGTGCTATTTCCAGTGTTGTCAAGTATGAGCAGGGTTGAAATACTAATGACGTATGTTGTATGTGCCACCTAAAGTACACATGTTGAAGTGTATTGAACACAATAAGAACTTTTTGAGTTAGTGTATCACACTAACTGCCTTTATAGACACACTAATTTTTATTGCCAGTAAAAGCTTAGAATTATGCATGCATCTATGCTGTAAGATTTACAAAAGTATGACCTAAAAACTAGGCTGAGTCAATACTACTTTGAAACAATACTGATGCCAGTTCTGTTACTCTTACTGATTCCTGCCAGTACCTGAAAATTGTTAAAATTCTAAGTACTTCAGGTACTCATGTTTTCTGCGAAGACGTGAAAACTGAGTACCTGAATTATTTATTACCGCGTCTCTCATTCCCATAGTATGAGTTCTAAGTAGTTCAAAATATTTATAACTCATAATATAAATGTTCTCCATTGGAATTATATCACAGAAATCTACCAGTTTTTTCTTTCTTCTTAAAATAGCCAAAATGTCACATGAGGTAATTATTTAATCACAAATCCATTTCTCCCCACAAAAATAATGAAAAATGCACATTTTGTGAAATATCTGGAATATTTAGACTCCACGAAAGTATCGCCTCTCATTTTTTTAGACTACAGAAAAGTATCACCTGATCCCAGCTGAAAATTTTTCCAATTGGTTCCGATAGCCAGTATGAGATTTTAGACATTCTATCGGAACCAATTGGTCAATCTTAACCGATTGGCCAATTGAACAAATTGATCAATTGGAACTGATTGGTCAATTGTAATGAATTGGTTTTTGTTGGAAAGTATTTTATTAGTTTTTCTTGTATGTAAGCATTGCTTGCATTGTAGAATTATTTTCCTTTAGTTTACGGTTATTACAAGCATAAGAAAACAGTTTTTCGTTGTGATGTTTCAGAACACACACTCCCTTCATCAGACATTTAATAATGTCTAAATCGTGTTCGTGCCATCTTCCTTGCTGTTTGTCCTACATAATCCTTTGAGCATGAACAACTTATATTATATATTCCTGTGGTGTCCACATCTGGTAGAGAGTTTCTCATTTTGAATTCAATAAATGTACATTCCAAACTTCTTGGTGACCTAAAAACAATTTTGAAATTAAATCTTCTAAAAATTTTGGCAATTGTATGTGAGAATCCCTTGTGGAATGGAATGCACACAAATTTATTTTCAACAGATTTTTCATCTTTGTCTGTATTTCTCTTTTCCTTTAGTTTTCTTGCGACTTGTTTTTTTGATTTGGTTTATTCTGTTAGTGTGAAAGCCATTTTCTTTTGCTATATTAAGAAGCCTTTCTTCTTCATTTTTGATATCCTTATTATTAGAACATAGTCTTTGTGCTCTCAGAAAAAAAAAATATTATCCATTGTTATACGTGAATGTTCTGAATTGGCATGGATGTATTTTTCCCCTGCTAATTTTTTCTTATGGACTGAGTTTGAACTGACAACTGACACAACAATTCAAACAATTCCAAAATCTCAGGAAAAATGCCCCTCCACCAGTGGACAACAAAGTACAGGACATTTTCAAAATACACATGGAAATGATCGCTGGCATGTCTGGAACAAGAAAATAATTGCACTATTATCATACGAGTAATAGAACACGACTTGTACCCCCCAAATGACATGTCTATGTGCCACTGACTCAGTTTCAAAGGAAGCCGCCATTTTCCCCCCTTTCTATGGAAGAACAAGACATGCAAGAGTCTTTACGGTGCAGAATATGAGTTAACAATAATGTAAAAGAAGAAAATCGCAAATTCAGCCAAAAATAGCGACAGTATAACGTAAAATCTACGAGCATGCTAGAGGATCTTGTTCGAGATGCTCGGGATGCAAAAGGTTAAGGTTGAGTTGGTTCTTAAGAAAGAGTTCTTCTTAGGTATTTATTAAGATATATCTGACTTAAGTAGTATGCATTAGAATTCAGAAGAAATTCAGTTCAAGTGTGCTGTTTTTTCAATGAACTTCTAATTCACATTAAATGTGGTGTCAAGAATTAAACTACCTATGCTTTGAGTCAATAAATGAATTTATAACATATTAATACTACAATATATACAAACTTACAACTGGATACAATTCACCAATTTGAAATTGTCTTGATTTTCCAATTGGTTTCAATAGAGATTCCGATTGAGACCAATACATTCCGATACCTATCTTAAGCATCCAATAGAATCCGATTCATTCCAATTGAAATTTCATTTGGAACCAATAGAAAATTCCAGCTGGGATATCAATGAATAAATTCTAACCAATACTTTCTGATATCGATACAGCCCTCAAAAGTACAATCTAAAGAATTGATAAAATCCCAAGGTATACCTTTTTATTAAGCAATATATAAAATCATTATTTTCTTTTGCAATAAAATGTCCAATCCCAGACTGGGCAGTGGTGTTCTTTGTTAGTGTCCCTTCATCAATTCCATTGCATCATCGGGGCATCGCAGTGGTAACGTCGTCACCTTGTAATCAAGGGGTCCTGGGTTCATGGAGGCACAAGTGGTTCCCACTTTAAACTGTAGGTCTAGTCCTGATTAGCCTTACTGTGCATAAAGTGGACTTGAAACACCAAGTCAATCCATTGTATCATCACTACCTCATCTTCACGATTAGCGAAAGGTGGCATAAAAGGGAGATAAAATAAACCAAATCAATCAGTCAATGAAACTTAATTAAAATATTTGTAATTTAATCACAAGTTCTATGTTTTGCAAAATTCCCAGGATACACAGGCACCACAAAGGTGTTGGCATTTTGTTAAACCTGTAGAATAAATATACTCTGTATAAAAAAATATGCCAGTATCAGTGACTAACTTTGAAGTGGTAATCTCTAATAGTAGTACCATTAGTATCATCAGTATTACAGTGGTACCTGAATTTTACAATGTCCTGCTTTATTTATTTTATATTTCTGGTCCAGCTAATGCAAAATGTTAAACAATTTTCCCAAATGATACACTTTCTTCAACTGAAGAAGCATAGTTGAAGTTCCACTGTATACGTATTATAGGGCCTCCCTGAAGGTGCAGTGGTAGCGTCGTCGCCTTGTAATCAAGGGGTTAAGGGTTTGATACCCGGTGGAGGCACATAGTGGTTCGGATCCCACTTTCAACTGTAGCTCCAGTCGCGATTAGCCTTACTGTGCATAAAAGGGACTTAAAACACCAAATCAATCAATCAATGTATACGTATTATACATATTGGAAGTGTGTAGTATCATTTTATGTATACTATGCATGTAAGAAGTATTAAAATAATTTTGCATGCTCTACTTTATTACAGAGCTACAGTACAAGTATGTGTAAATCCAACAGAGCTCCTCACAAAAGCATCTGGGAGAAGGATTTTGTCGCAAAGAGGCCCTTGGCAAAAGAGAACTTGAAAGCTGTTGCATTTGAGACCACAAGGGGGAAACAAGTTGTTAAGAGCATCAAATTCTCATCTAGCAACTTTGGAAAGCGATGTCTAGATGGTGAGCATACTCTGTTATGTGTATCGTTATTAATTTGACTTAGGCATGTGTGTTTCCTATTTCTTCATGTAATTTGCATGCTATCCACTTCAGTGGTCTCCACCTAATGTGATTGACATGCAAAGATTGTATTATCGAAATTCAGTGGAACTCCACTTTTACATTTTACCTTATCTGAAAAACATGGAAGAGTCTGGGAATTTGTTTTGGCAGCCTGGTAATCAAGAATTTAAGGAAGCAACAGGGTCCACTTGAAATGAACACACTTGTAAAAGTGCTTTTGTAGTGTTTCAGTTCCTACCAAAATATGTCACTGCAGTTACTTTGTGAAATTTACTATACGACATAGCTACGTTTGGTTTGCTGAGTTGAAATTAAATGGTGCAGTGAAAATTCAGGCATGTTCTAGAGGTAATAACTGCTTCATCATATAGCTGACATCGTCGCTGCCAGTAGTTGGTAGTAAATATAATATTTGTTAGAATAGAAACTAATGCACCATGTGATCGAATGACAGGAGTCAAAAATTTATTTTCTTATTTAATATTTAACCTGTTTGTACCGTTTACTAATTTTACCAGATGTTTCAAAACTGAAGTTTGCTGAAGAAAAGCAAAGTAAGGCTGCTGTCAGACTGAAGTGACAAGCCACAAGCAACATGTGTTACGTGGAAATGAACCTTCAGAAACCAAATGCAACCCTTCATCTGAAGTGACACAACAAGTTGTACATGTCTCTTGTCACTTGCATGTTACCTTGGTCTGTTGGTTATGCATGTTGTGTGAATGCAGTCTTACAGACTGGAGTAGCCTATGTGGCTTACGCTTGTCGCTTTTGTGTATAAGCCTTGTATCTCTCTTCACTTATCACTTGTAAGTTTGGTCTCAAAGCTCCCTCAAAGATCAAAACATTGAAAGCAGAATAGAACGACCAGTAATATAAGTAATGCTCTCCAATCTTTTTACAAGTTATTGTATTGTAATTAATGGTATACGTTCTTTACGTAGTAATTACTTTGTTACAATTCAGTATCCAAATATGGTTGGTGCATTTATCCGCCATATTCACAAACCATGGAATGAATTAATTTTTCATTTACAGTTATGGAAGAAGAATCTCAATCAGAGGCAGATCTTACATCCATGTATCACGATAACCATTCATCTCCTGTGAAGAAGCCTCGAACTGAAGAATCAGATGATGATGATGAAGTCGAAAATGCAGCTGAAACAAATGGTTCAGAAATTCCAACTGAAAATAGTCCAGAACAGTCTCCAAATGATGAGTGCACGTCCCCCATCATAAGCCGGAAGAGAACAAAGAACCCCTTTGCCAAAGTGGACAGTGAAAAGTCTTTGTTTGAAGTCATAGGAACTGACATACCCCAACCCTCTAAAGAGACTTCTACCTCAAATACACCTTCGCAGAAGAAATTCAGTGCTCTTTCTAAATTTGGAAAGCTGTCGAGGACAGTTGTGGATCCCTCGACTGTAATTCGAAGCAGGTAAAGTGGCAATCACATAATTAATTAATAACATACCAAAAGGCATTTGGAGCTTGAAACCTTAACATTTTATTCCAGTGCTATAAAAATAGTTTATTTTTGGTCATAGTATATATTTTTTTGGTTAGCTTTACTGCTCATTGTATCTGTCCAATATTTTTATTAACCTGTGAGACATCCTACAGAACTATTTATCCCCTTTTGCCATGTTTTTCAGACCCTGAGATGCACCCTTAATTTTAGGATGAAAATTTAGTATAAAAATATATCCCACTTCATTCTCAATTTACTTACTGGAACGGTGAATATCCATTGCACTTCATTTTCACTTTCACTCAAAGTGCTATAGTGCAAAGTATCACTTTCTCTGTCTTCAAACGTCTTCAAACAAACCAAGAATCTCCTGTAGAAGCAGCATTGTAAAGAAATGTACTCTTGCATTAAGATCTTGATAACTGAATGGGGAAAGGAGGGTGGAAAGACATCTACTTTTTCTTGGTAGAGAAGGCTTAGCATTAAGAGGGCATAGTATGGGGCAAAAAGAAAGGGGGGGGCAATGCAAAATGCCTCCTCTAATCACCACCACTGGTTGGACATGTTTATTTTCTTAAAAGAACCTTATTTTTTATGAAACAAGAATATATTCAAATGAAACTCAGTAGCTGGATAGCATTCACTAGATGCCACTTATGGTATGGGAAATCCTTCTTCATTCATTGTTAAATAAAATAAAATCCAAGTTTTGACGATTTTGAATAAGCTTAAAAGAATAATACTCGCCCTCATCCATAATACCTATTGGTAGTGATGTTAGGCTAGTTTATTTGTTCTATCTTGTACTGATGTCTAGCTCATACTGTTTAGCAACTTATACTTGCAATTTATTTTATTGTTTCTCACCTATCTTGCAGGTATTTCTCCAGCAGTGATCCTCAAGGCACTAAGCCTTCAAGTACAGGACAAGCCTTTGCCACCAATGCCCCTCCTCTGAAAGTTTCGAGTGATAACGACCAGAGACCTTTACAATGTACCGATAGAGACATCTTGGAAGAAAAGCTGGCTAATCTTGAGAGAAGTTTGTGCAACGGAAGTGAAAATTCATCGCAGGAAAACAAGAGTGGAAAGTCATCATTGCTGAAAACAGATGAAGCGGACAATGGTGACAGTGATGGAAGGAATTCATCTTTGAAATCAAAGAAAGAGCAAGTGGCATCTTCGCTCTCTCGTTTCAAATGGACTAAAGACTTAACTAGTCTAAAGAACATCTCTTCTTCACCTACGGCAGGGAAGGAATTTAAGCCTGTGAGAAAAATAAATTGTGTGAAAGATGATTCTTGTGAACCAACTGGGCTGGTAGATGCAGTTTCAGACTCACCAAACAAAGTGTGTATTAATGATTTGTTATTATCTGCAAATGATGTTGATGACAGTGGAATTGAATGCACTCAGTCTTCCATTGGCAGCTCCTCCACACTTACGCAAAAAAGTGATGTGAGTTCCATTATTTTTTTATTCATGGGTTAAAGTATGATAATGCACAATATATTTGTTATAGATTTTCACTCAACCATTTTGACAACCACATTTCAGAACGAACCAATAAGGAACATGAGTCTCTCCAGTATTTAAAAAGAAAAACCTTCATTGTGCATTCACGACTAAGAAGCTGAAACTACACAATGCATGGTGTTGAGAAAACACCCCAGTCTGAGTGACATGCAAGCAATACATGTCGCTTGTTGCTTAAGTCTGAAAGCTGCCTAACATAATGCTGGCTCATTACTGTTTTGTCGTATCTCTCCACTTTTCGTCAGAAGCAAGTTGATGACTTTATCATGTTCTGAAGCAACATATGTAGATGTCAAGTGGTGTGCATTGCGCAAATCTTGTATTCAAAATCCACATAAAACAAACTTCAGCTCTCCTGAAGAGTTAGTGCAGATGGACATACAACAAAACAGTATTCAGCCGGCGATAAGGTGTCATGCTCAAAATGTCTCTATTTTAAATTTTTGCTATTGGAAAAATAATCCTGGAATTGAATAATGAATCAGCAAGTAACATTTATTCATCACATTTAATGAGAATATTAGTATACTTTGCTATTGAAGCTGCAATTTCCATCTGAAAGTCCATTTTGAAGCCTCTTTTGTTGATAGTATAAATTAGACTTTGTATGTTGGCAGCTTAGTGTAGTTATTGTTACTTGTAACTTTTGTCACCCTTGTTGATGGCTATGTCCATTTTTCACAGTGTTCTGTCAGTGAGGAAGAAAGCCTAACTACTCCAAAGTCTCAAGTCATACAGGCAACTCCAAAGACAGCTCCCAAGAAATCCAAGGTGTGTCGTGTGTCAGGATTAAGCAGAAGCAAGGTCAACAAACAACAGAGTCTGCTCAGTCAATTTGGATTTCAAAGAAGGTGAGTTCTATCAGTGATCAGTTACACACATTCACAATCTTAGCCTATTTTGGAGGTGGTCGTATCAGCACCATGCTACATCTTCCTTTACTTCCCATGGTTGTCCACTACATACCCATTTATTGAAATTGGGTGTAACGCAAAGCCACTTTATGCAGGGACTAGGTTGGAAAAACCACCCACTCTGAGAATGAACGAATGCATGGCAGTCATATTCACTACCAACTGGACCACTGTGGCCTCCACAACGATCCCATGATTTACTACATATCCTGTGAGCTAACCCATTATTCCAGAGTGGACCACGTTTTAACAGAAAAATGTGCTTTTATATTCACATTTTTATTATATGATCAAATAAAAAGTAATAAAATGGAATAAAAATCATGTACAAATTTAAATGTAGGATTGAAAATGTTTTAAATAGACCTGATCCAATACTTTGAACAGATAGCCATGCTGATGCTGATTCTCTCACTATTCCCCACCAGCACCAATCCTTGAAAATTGCAGTAATTAATAGATGTTCAAAATATTGATTAATATTGGTGAGCAAGTAGTCCACTTCAATTATATGCATGAGTTTTGCTTTAAAATATTCTGGAATTACATAAGAATATGCAATCACAAAATCCAGTTTTTCACACAATGCTGGTGAAGAGTAAAAATAAACTTAAAATTTTACATATTATCTTGGGAAAATTGGACTCTGCGAAAGTGTTACATGGCATTTTTTGCAGATCCCGTGAAAGACCAAAATGTCAGAAAAGTATGAGCCAGTATCAGTAAGTAAATCCCAAGTAATCCTTCCAGCCAATACCAATACATCACAGTGTTTCATTATTATCAGCTCAGCCATACTTTTAAATTTTAGGTTCAGACCTGTATGATCTGGGGGTTCATAGAGGGAGCTCCGAAACCAGCCATCCTGAATTTGACTCTCCCCATCATATTCATAATACGTACTTCCATTTTTTTATGAAATTTGCTTATTACATTTTGACAGGGTGGGCCAGGAAGTACTCCAAACTGATTTTAGGTTGACAATGGCTCACACTTTGGTGCCACCTGTGTTTGGGGTACACCACACTGACATCTTTGTGAACTATTATGTTATGTAAGAACAGAAATTCATCTCGATAAGTGAAAGATTTGATATCAATAACACAGTATTGTTAATAAGTGTAAGCCCCAGTCGAATCTGGTCGTGCTTCCATTTTAAACCAGCAGCCCGACATCTGTGCGTACATTATCTGTGCCATGCCCGAAATTCGAACATTCTCGAATTAATCTGCAATCTTTTTAGATATCAAAAGTAATTATTTTGTGAACTTTTTCAGCATTGGAAAAATATTTTAAGAATGTATGTAATTTACAACTTTAATAATTTTATGTAAATATTGTAAAAGTCTAAATTACATGATGTAATTATGCAGATCCATGGATACGTGTAAACATCGACCAAGTTTCCTTGATATTTTGTAAACAACCATTCTGTATAAAAAAAGGACCAGATTTCTGTATTTTTTGGCTTTCTTGCCTGGTTGCCGTTAGGCTGATATCACAGGTTAACCTCGTAGGGAGAACTAGCTGTACCCTAAATGGGCAAATCGACTTATGCTTGTGCTAGTTCCTCATAAATCTACTGCTTCTGAGCCAGGTTCTTGCGATACTATAAAACCGTGATTAATCTTGGAAGGGTTGCCCGTTACAGATTTGTTCGCAGATCTGCATAAAGGACAATAAATAAGACTTATATTGGAAAAAAAATTCCATAAACTTTTCATTTCATAAATCAGGCATCAGTGACCAGTTAGGGCCTGGTCATCTGTTTACCCTGTTAGCATGGCTGAGAAGTGTGATTTGGGTAACCGATCTGTGAACTCACGTAGGAAGGTGGTTGAAGGAGGTGTGAACTAAACATGTTCTTGGAATATCATAATAATATTTTGCATCAATCCATCCCTAACATGTTGAATATTTATGTATTTATTTTATACTATTATTTTAATTTTGATAATTTCTGTTTTTAGGAGTGCCCCAGTATTGCAGCAACAATCATCTTGATTTGGTGGTTCAATCTGTGTACTATCATAGTGAAAGTGCTGAATTTTTACAATGCAAATTGATTCATAGATCTCAGTGTTGAAGGTTTATTGCAATGTGTTTAAAGTGTTTAAGGTTTGCTGTGATTTTTATAATGTTATATTCCAATGGACTGCTCTCATTTGTATGTACTTATGAGAAACTGGTTGAAGTTTTCTAAGATATTCATTTCATATGAAAGACTCACTATGCTGACCAAGGCAGAAATTTATTTTATTTTAAAACACAAACTAAATGTAACATTTCAACCTTCTAGCACGGTCTTCTTCACACTCTGTACCAAGTACAAATGAAACAAGATACAAAACAGGAAGATATATATATACACAAAAATCACTCCCATCCAGACACAAGATTATTAGAAAGTTGTTTCTGGAACATTCCAGCAGGTGGCCTTCCCTTGTCAACTGTACTTTCACCTGACAGGCAATTTAGATAAACATTTCCTTTCATCTGGAAAGTGGTTGGACTCTTTATCTCACTCTCTTTTTAGTTTCTTTCTTCATTCCTCTTCCTTCTTCTCTCTTTCGCTCTTGTCATTTGAACTCTTTCTAACACCTTCTTCCATTCTTTGTTTATCTTGAGTCCCCCATTCCAGTTCATTGTGTCTTCTTCTCCTTTCTTCTTTATTTCCTTGGCCTCCTTCCATTTTCTCACTAGTACTCCCTTCTCCCTTCCTATCTGCTTAGCCTCATCCCACTCTATGTCATGTCCTTTTTCTCTCGTGTGTTTAAATATCGCATTTCTCTCTCACTTAAGTCGTACATCATCCCTATGTTGTTTTAACCTGTCTTTCAGCCTCTTTTTCGTTTCTCTTATGTACACACTCTGACATTCTTTACACTTCACTTCGTAGATAATCCCTTCTTCTTCCTCTTCTCTGTTTTCCTTTTTCGTGTTTGCATTATTCGCTATTTTTAAGATGCTTCGCCCTCCCTTCCTATGAGTTTTAATGCCCACTTTCCTAAGCACTTTGCATATCTTTTCTGTGGTTTTCCCCATACTCCTTATTCCAAACCACCTCTCTTTTTCTTTCTCTTCCTCTTCTCCCTGCCACTTTTCTTCCTTATTCTGTTTATGTCCAGTCTATCCTCCTTCTCATAGCCATTCTTTTCCATAATAAAGTAAAATAAAATAAATTTCTGCCTTGGTCAGCATAGTGAGTTTTTCATATCATGGAAACAAGGCTTAATGGTGTTATCATTTCATATGTTTTTTATTGTAATCCAGTATGGAGTAGGTATATATAAATATTGTATGTTACATAATGGATTTGATCTGTTATTTAAGGTACGAGTCTAAAAGGAATAAATTTCTCACCATGTTTTCCATTTCTCGAATTATAAGTCTGGCTTATTGTGCTTCGTTATAGTGCTTCCAGTTCTGTGTTGTTACACTCTGAATTCTAATTTAAGATTAAGAGATTACATGCCTTAACTGTGATATGTTACATATTCATCCCTAATATTTAAGGGATTTTTTGCAAATAAAATGCTGGTAATACAAAAAGAAAGTTATCAATGATTTTTAAATGTCCAAAAATAAATTAGGTTAATATGGCACTGAAAACATGTGGCTGCTGTTGAACACCATTTTTTTGCGAATCCTATTTTTTTTAGTTTTTTGTATAAGTAAAGAAAGGTGTGAAACTGTTCTTTTCATCAGTCCAACTTTTTATTTTATTTTCAGAATGAACACTTTAAAGGTCCATACTAGATTGGTCAAAATACTTATGATAAACAAGAGCATATCACAGTTAATGCACATAGGTTTCTTCTTTATGATGGAATAGGGTAGAAAATTTACTATATTCACTGACTAATGTTAGCTGTGTGCCCAAATTACTCCCCTGTACATTGAACCATTAATTCATATTTCAGGGAACAAAAAGCTGTAAACAAGATTTGACTTTATCTGCAAAACTATTTATTGATGGTTGTATTAATTTCGATGGACACTGCTACCATCCACCCCGATAGCCTGTTAAGCAGTAAAGCAACAAGTTCCGAAGTTAATGGTGGCCACTGAAATTAATGGAACCATTTACAAATAGTTTCATGAATAATTCCAGTGTATAGAACTGTTAAGTTTCCAAAATTTACATGTAAATAGCAATCGTGTAGAATTTAATATGTAAATTTACTCACAGGTAAAAATAAATAACATAAAATTTCAGCTATATTTAGGCTTAATTAGGTAAATATGATGATAGTTTGTAAATATCATCTTGTACGACAGTGTACATAATTTGTCAATAAATATGTATCTGCTTTTGTGTAATTCTCAATAATACTGCTCACTAATTTCAGTGTGACGAACATAGGCCTTCCTGCAGGTGCAATATACAATGGTTGGCCTTCTGAGACTTTTTAACTTGTATCCTTTTTATTATTATTGTTACATCAAGATTAACATTTCTTATTATGATTTATTTAATTAGTGCCAATGTTATGTTAATAGCTATTACAAACAAGGTATTATTCCCCCATTAATACAAGATTATTCGAATTCAGAATGTCACTTAAAGTAACGTAGATCACAATTTTTAAAACTGCATTATATTTTATTAAATATTGCACAAACTGTACCGAAAAGTTATCAACTCACCTAATCAAATAAAAAGTTGAATTATGTACATTAAACTTTTACCCAAAATTAAATATTACAGAATTCTTTGGAGGAGGATAGTTATTAATGTTATTAGTTGAAGAAAAATCTGCCTTAATCATTGAATAGTGTCCATAAAAGACTTGAAAGTGTAGGGTTGGATAAGTTTCTAAAATATAAAATTTATTTATTGATGTCATTCACAAGTGCCATAAGTTGACACCTCAAAAAAGTCACAATTTTTTTGAAAGAAATTGGTAGTTTTTATTATGTATATTATATTGTGATACCTGTATGGAGGACAAATCCATGTCTGTTTTAGATTGTTGTCCAATAAATAGCAGTCATGTGTTGCTATTCACCAAAAGAAGACATGTAGTGTTTTTTTTTTGTTTTTTGTTTTTTTTTTGCAATACCTTACTTCAACCTTGCTCTGCTTTGTTATCAGGAAATGTTATTAAGTGTGGATGTTGTTTCTTCTGCTTTTTACATATTTAGGAAGGAAACAGGATATCAATTCAAGTTCTTAAAGTGATTAATTTTGTGAAGAATGTACTGTTACAAAGACATGAATATTCAGACTTAAGCATACCTGTTTTTTAACATATTTTTGTACCTATGCTCTTTCAGAATAAACATAAGTATTTTATTTCAGTATATTTACTTACGTAGTTGTAGCAGATGCTACACAGACTAAAGATATTCCATGCTTCCACTGTTCTTCACTTTCTGCTACATTCCATTGTGCCCTCTTCTCACACTCTCCACCACCTGATTTTTCCATTGACATCTTCATTTTCCCTTTTAGCTTTTTTCTCATGCATGCTTTCACTGGAAGTATTTCTGATCCTATCCTCTATGTTTCAAGACACCTTAACCATGCCTATTCTGCCTGTCAAGGTGTGAATGTAGAAGTATGTAAGAATGTGAGTTTAGCAATGTTGAGTGAACAATTTTTATGGTGCTGCTTGACAGTGGTGCATAGTGATAGCAAGTTTGCCACGTAGCATGTGATATGTGTGGCAAACTTCAGTTGCATAATGAGTGTCAATACATGCCATGAAAATCTGCAGTGAACAGCTTATGTTACCACTCTACCGATAATTTCTTCTTATATTTTTCTTTTTCTACGCTATCACACTTTCCTTCACATTCCCCTGAAAAACATACATTAGTCCTTTCTTTTTTATCAATTATCACCTCCCATTCAAATACAAATTTTGTTTTAACCTGAGATTGGTTGCGCTCGCTGTAGTCACGTCACGGGTGAGCATGGTGCTTACCCTTGCTTTTGAGGCATATTTAACCGTATTTTAATTTTTTTAAATTTATTTTTTGTACTTGTAATGATCTGTTTATTATAATCCTTATTCATTAAATTTTTGTTTCAAAATGTTTATTTGTTTTCAAACAGCGTAGTATACATCGTTGAAGCAACAAGTCTCAGCGTTAACAAAAAGCTCATGTTCCTCTGAGGTAGTTCCATCTGATCTCCAGAAATCTGATATAATATAAAATCACTACAACACCTTTTCGAATTTTCTATTAACATGACAAGAACATATAGGTACGAAAACTCACTAGAAACAGGATAGACCTATTGACTAAATAATGCACAAATGTAAATAAAAAGATATATAACGTAATCGGTTGTGTGAGAGCTCTGCGCTCACACTGATAACACTATTTCCACAACAATGGTCTCTTTAATAATGACATTTACGTCATCTCATATAAATGTGATCAGGTCGCTCGTGAAACTCTAAAAGTCAACTAGAGATCACCACGGGCCAATATTTTAAATACTGTTAAAATGCCACTTCATTAAAATTTAAAGTGAGCACGGTGCTCACCTGCGACCGATCGTGGGTTAAGTCTCTAACAAAAGTACTAAAAGCAGTGCATAGTGGAGTCAATTATCTGAAGCAATGCTCTGGTACTATTTGTTCTGAAAAATACTAATTGTGTATTAACTTTACCTGTGGACATTGCATATTTTCTTATTTGAAAAAATCCATTGTTTCAAGATTGTCCTTGATGCAAAGGTTAAATTTGTTACTTCATTCATAACACAACTGTGAATGTAGATACATACAGCTGTTCCAACAAACCTGAAGTCAGCAATTGTGGAAATATTCATTGTTTTTCACACTTCAATCTGCTTCTGTGGAGGATATCAAACCAAGCATGTTCTATAGAAGGAAATGTGAAATCTAACTTCTCTTTCAAAATTATCTATAGATTATATTATAGTGAATCTGAATTTGTAAAACAGTTTATGTGGAAAATAAGCGCATCAGGAAATGTTACGTATAATTGATATTGTTTGTCAACTATGCAGAGAAAGTGGAAGTTTCGTTCAGTTTGTTTTATCTCTTCCTTGCGATCCGCGAGAGACAAAAGACAGACGATAGATTCAGGAGTTGAATGGCTTCGTCTACGCGGCTGGTCCAGGGATACGTGCCTCCAGGTTACGTTTCCGAACAATAGGATAGGTGAACCTAACCTACTCACCCACTTTGGGCTTGATTGAACCTACGAAACTACCCTGCTATGCAACCTGGACGCACCCATCCCCGTGCAGCTCTACGCTGTCCTCCAGTGACCATTAACATGGAGGATGTCCCCAGTAGACCAGCATCCATTCCGAGGAATGATTGCTGGTTTATCATAGGGACTTTCAGCCTAGTTATTCCGGAGCGAGAAGTACGCTTCCCGGACTTACCCGCCCAAATATGAATTGATAAATCAAGATGTTGGAAAGACACATTTAATATTCCGGGTATTATCACTTTTAACTATACACAAGCACTGCACAAACTTATAGGTTCGTTTTTACACATGGAACCAACAAATGGGTAAAAAAAGCATGGTACTTACATATTCTGCATTCACCTCATCACACCTGGGCCTTGCTACAAACACTTGTCACTCCAACTATAAATGGGGGGATTTCAGTGAAATTGCACTAAAAATATAGCGGTATCTTAATACATATGGGTATTGGCTTGCACATGAACTGTTTCAGGGAGCTGTATGACAAAGGATGGGCCGAATAATCATGGATGTCTTTGGATACAAAACATCATGGTTTCCTGAAGGCTCATTGTCCTCACCATGTGGTTTTGAAAATTTCCGAATTTTCATGGATATTAGTTCCATGCACTTTAAGGCACTGTAATTCGTTCATATTATACACTACTGGACTATTTCCAAGCACTTAGTAGATATTTCACATGTTGGAGTACAATGGCTACTCCATTGTCCTCTCTCCACTGGCCTACTCAGGCCCAAAAACTTGGAGCGATGTGAACTGTACTAAATCTCAACACAAAGTGAAATCAAGATGGCTTCCTCTCATGTTAAAAGCTATCTCAGTCTTATTGTCTGGTAGCCACGCCCATGAGGCCATCTGATCGGTCCACAGCTCCTTGGGTTACTTGCCTTCATCTAGTACCTAAAGAAATCCACTAGATGGCAGTCTAGTCAGGGCTAGTTCCACTGGCACTCACCAGATGGCTCTGGTGCTGTGAGACCGATTGTCTTTTGTCAAAAACATCGATTTTTTGATGTTTTTGTGGTTTATTTGCACATATAATTGTGACTTGGAGTTATTTTCAGGGAAAGCAAGTTAATTTGTGCTTGCACAAATGTTATCCTGAAAATATGTGTGTTAATAAAAAAATTGCATGAAAAGTAACATGTGCTCTCTGAATTCTACCTATCAACAAAAGGTTGTTTTTTTGATAACCAATGAATTTTGGTCTGGGGCTTATTAATTACTTAATATTTCGATGTTATATCATACTTTTACTAATTAGCCCTAATTTCTGTTAATCTTAACATATCTGGGAATGTCTATTCCTATTAATTCTACCTGAATTGAATTGGCCTTGTACTTTGGTTGGAGTGGAGTGCTGCCTGTATGTATTGGGGATGTATACCCAACTTTTGGTTGGTTATACATATCCCGGGCCCTCGGGAAAAGAAAAAGGATACGTGAAGCGGATCATTTTTCTTTACCCTTTACTACACTATACCCAAATACATACACAAGATATTTATATACACACTGAATCGTTATGACCACGCTGGTCCGAAAAGAACATATACATGAAAGAAAATAAATTTGCAATTATTCTTGCCCGTCACTTGGATATATGTTTGAGATATTGTTCTGTTCGATATATCGAACGATTTCCTAGAAGGTATATACATGGTTAATATAACACACACTTAAAAGTTTTCAATAAATGATTTTAGTTATCCATGTTATAATGTCTGCTTCTTGTCGCACTGAATACAGTTTTTGTGTTTGACCTGAGCTGCTTAGTAGTTTTTAGATGTGTATCTAATGTCTCACTTGAGGGTGCAGTATCTTCAAAAAATGTTCACCATACACCTTGGTATGTTGTCTACGTTTGGTCACCTCACAATTGTTCTTCAGTATCTCCTTAGGTGGAGATCCCCGTCGCCTGGCTTTGTGGAACATCCGTTGCCAGCGAATGTTTTTGTTGCTCGATTGGCGGAACAATGCTTTGACCTGGCTGCCCATTGGGATTGTGCACAATCTGTGGAATGCACTCCTTGTGTGAAGTCTGTAGGATTGTCATGGTGGTTCGTTTCTGGACGTCAATGTTCGATTACGAACCCCTGACACACTCCCTGCTTCCCCATATTGCTGGAACGCTGAAATGATTGTCTCTAGTTCCTGGTATGGTATGCTTGGGGGGTCTGCTGCTGCCTATGACACCATGCACTTTTGCTTTGTTTGCTCCGGGGTTTTTTGTGGTGACACTGCGGGGGAGTTGGAGCGATGTACTCACTGGCCCCACTTCACACGCAGGCTTTGACCTTACCCTTGTTGGTTTTGGGTTGTTTCCCATAAACAACCCTATATGTTTGGGGGTGCTCGCATATTTCTATTACTGCTAGCCCTGGTTTTGGGTCGAACCCAACCCATTGATAGTGCAAATACCCAATGATTGCTAAACAATATTTCGCTTGATTGGTGGTGAGTGATTTAGCATAGATTTACACTCATAGGGAAATAAATCTCTATATGATGGTTGGAATCACTTTTGTGTCCAACGAAGAAATTTTCTTGGTAAGCAACAATGAATGTACCGTTTATACCATACTGCAATTGCCTTGGCATATCACACTGAAATAATACTTTTGTATACAACAATGAAAATGACTTTTATACTCAACAATGAAATAATCTTTTGTATATAATAATGAAATACTCTTGTATACAACACTGAAATTGACTTTTGCATACAATGATAAAATAATCCCTCACGTGATCTTGACAAAAAATTTTCTACCCTATGTACAAATGGGTGAATGTCACAGACCAGACAGAACCTCATCCACAAAACCTCTGACCTTTAACATATATTAATACTAGTGTTCAAAAAAAGTGTAGCTTTTTCTCCTCATCTTGTACCTGTTGTACACTCCTATCCGTGCGTCTTACCCTGGATGCGCTAGAGGGATACCAATACCTCTTATGCGACTAATACTATAGCGCAGGAGCCGTACCGTCGCGTACTTCTCTCCTAGGTCCTACTGATATCGGGTTTAGGAAGAAACGTAGAGCTGACGAGCAGACATCTACAGTTTCCATGGGGAAGTATCACAAGGGTACGAGAGTGGAGCCATTTGTGCGCAGTTACTCGTCTTACCAACAGACTAAGCAAGTCGTAGGGAAACGGCTGCACCCCGTCGGGATTGAGGTTGAGTCCTCTTTGAATTCAGAGGCCCCTTGGCTTGAATTAACTTCTTTGAGGTACTCTTGATGCTAACACCGGATGTAGTAGTCTGAGCTTCTCAATGTAATGACTATACACCTTATAGCTACACCTCCACAACTTCATGTTATTCACATGTTGGTTGGGTAGGCTCTTACCGCTAACACAATGAACAAGATTAAATATGTTATCTGTCACCTGATCACTACAAACTAATGGACCGAAGAAGGTGTGGAACAATTTGTGGGTCTGTCCCTCTAGAGCTTTGCTTTGGAGATGGGATTTAAGAAAAACTAAGTCGTACACTTTGATCACAGTCCTGTTTTGCTGTGATTCATTTACCTTATTGTTGGCTTTGTTTCGCCTTTCGGCCGTCCGGGATACAGCCATGAACAATTGCTGATCCCATTCGGTTTGTTCACCTGTCGGAATATGAAAGTGTTCCATAACGGAGTTCCTGAGTGAATTGTTTGGCCCTAACTGGGGACCATTGTCTACTATGATTCTTTGGGGAAGTGAAAAATGTACAAAACATATATCAATGAGTTTCCTCACTATTAAATTCCATGGTTACTAACCGAGGAGGAATTGTTACACCTTGGCCACCATCACCCCCAGCGAGAATAGCACAGGCTAGTTTCCCGAGGGTTGCTCATAGGGCAGAATGGCATTCATCTCGCTCTGTTGAGATTCCATTTGTTTACCCTTGGGTGTGACCTGGTTTGGTGAACCATTTTACCTCATCGAGTGCATTGAGTATGGCATCCATACCTCGTGGGCTGAAGTGAACCAGGTCGGGTCTCATGTTTTGACCGTAACCCATGGTTTCTTCGAACAGCAACATGTTCATTTCTTGGCCCTTGTGCACAAATTTCGATGAGGAATCCAGAACCCTTACATTGCTATTATCATCAAGGGATAATATCTTTGCAACTAATGAGTCATACATGGCCCAGAACCTGTGTCGGTTCTCATTGGCTAACCTGGGAACTGGTGGAGGAGTCAGAACAATGACCTTCTGAGCACCTTTCCTCTTTAGGGTGTAAATGATATCCTGGAGGTTCCGGAACACCTGGTTGGTGTCCTTCCCTCGGAGCATATCATTTGTGGATACCATTAATAACGCATTTTTATGAACACACTTTTCCCTTCTTAAAGCACTGAGCAACTGCGCTGAGGTTTGTCCAGATATGCAAAGTCCGATGTGGTAATTACCATCACTGTCTCTTTGGACAGGATACCCGAATTTTCTTTGCGCAAGACGTGACAACATTGAATCACCCACTGCCTGATACTGATTTATCAGTGGAGTGTGCTTGCATTAATCTGAACATTGTGGGACAGGTTTAGGTTTGGCATCGCCCTTCCCCACGTCAGGACGTTGCCTACCTAGTTTCCCTGGTTGTGCACATTTGGATGCACCTTAGCGAGATGCTCGGAAGACCCGTGTGAGCTGGCGGAACTCTTACGTTGGGACGTTCCACCCTTTCTCCGGTCTACCTTGCTTCTGTTTGGGTACTCCTTAGGCCGGGAGCCCCTCGCAGATTTGCACATATGAGCGTCCTCCTTTTTGGACGAACCGCTCGCTTCACCCTGACCACAACTCACATAGGTCCGGTTAATGCGAGTCGTGGTTTTCCCGTAATTGGGTCGTGCTGGCCTTGCAACTTCCCTCTCAGGATATTGTGGCACTTGCACACTCTCATACCGAAGTATGGAGTTGGCCACCTCCTGAAGAGAGACGAAGGGAGCCAGGATTAACTGGTCCTTCAAGCTGCGCGGCAGCTGTTGCACAACGTGGGTGAAAACCTGGTTGTCGGCGATTTCTGGCAACGCAAGCCTAATCATTTTGACTTGGCGCCAGAAATATTTGTGCACTGATCTGTGCTGGGATGGGTTGTACCTTTTGTTGAGAGCCTTCGCCAGGGAAGAAGCTCTCCACCCATCCCCTTGGAAATAGGAGAGGAACTGCCTTTTGAAATCCGAGTAGGACTTGAACTTTCGTTCGTTCCTCTCGTACCACTGCCCTGCTTCGTCCCGTAGACAGAACGAGATTATTTGGAGGGCATCCGCCAAATCTACCTCCAGGAGAGTGAGATCTCTCTCAAACTCCTGCACAAAATCTGAGGCCAGCCTGTTCCCCTGCCCGTTAAAGGTTGGGAGCTGTTTGAGATCAGCAAACCTAACCCTAGGTTTGCTCTTGTTCCTCCTCCGGTTCTTCCTCTTCCTCTGGCTGCGGACTTCGGCGTCCGAGCTTTCGGAATTGGATTCCGGGGAGTTACCAAGTGGGTGGTACTTGTTAGGGGGAGACACAGCCACTACTCTGGTCAGAGCTTTCGTAACCCTTAGGTCGTCGTTTGACTTGGTACACGGCCTGGTGGACAGACACTTTCCGTGCAGGTGAGACGGGCTTGGTAGCTGACATCAGCGGAAGGGCGGACTGAGTAATTTGTCTCTCCATCCCCTCCAGACAAGCAAGAACCCTCATCAGGCTTGCATCGTCAGACCTTTGTTCTGCTGGCAGCTGCTCCTCACCAACCCTTTGTTTGTGAGGAGGTGCGCTGCTCAGTGACTTGGCCCTCGGAAATGCATACATGCGAGCTGCGGCCTTCCGCCTGACAGTTCGGCATTTCCTTCCTCACTTGCTCGAGAACCCTGTTCTCGATCGTGACCATGTGGTCACTGCAAGTGAGCTCTCTGCATATGTTTTCTAGGGCATCTAACCTCCCTAGAATTTGAGCTGTGGTGGTCTGATTGTCACCGCCTTGCACTTCGCCAACGAGTTCCCTCAGTTGCGAAATCTGGCCTGACACTTGTGTAAAATCCCTTTCTAAACTTGACTCTAAGTCATTACATTGGATCTCTATCTGATTTATCCTATTGGTATTGGACGCTACTTGCTTAGTTAACAATTCTGTGGTCTTCGTGGTGGCATTGTGGATGGAGTCCAGTCTGGCCTGGAATTCCGTCCTTACTTCAAGTTTCCTATTTACTTCGGCCGATGCCTTGGCAAATTCCCTACCCTGAGCATCAATTTTCTGGCCCTGTGCTTCAAGTTTCTGACCCTGCGCATCAAGTTTCTGACCCTGCACATCAAGTTTCTGGCCCTGCGCATCAAGTTTCTGACCCTGTGCATCAAGTTTCTGACTAACCTTTTCAGAGACTTTCGCTTGCTCCTGGAGCATTGCCACAATGAGGTCAAGTTGGGGGTTACTACTGGTACTTGCACTACCGTTGGGTGGGAACCCACGACCTGCTGGCCGTTCCAGCGACCTTGATCTGGTATTCATATTTGGGGAGTGCCGGTATTGAGTCTCATAATCTTGCGATCCGCGAGAGACAAAAGACAGACGATAGATTCAGGAGTTGAATGGCTTCGTCTACGCGGCTGGTCCAGGGATACGTGCCTCCAGGTTACGTTTCCGAACAATAGGATAGGTGAACCTAACCTACTCACCCACTTTGGGCTTGATTGAACCTACGAAACTACCCTGCTATGCAACCTGGACGCACCCATCCCCGTGCAGCTCTACGCTGTCCTCCAGTGACCATTAACATGGAGGATGTCCCCAGTAGACCAGCATCCATTCCGAGGAATGATTGCTGGTTTATCATAGGGACTTTCAGCCTAGTTATTCCGGAGCGAGAAGTACGCTTCCCGGACTTACCCGCCCAAATATGAATTGATAAATCAAGATGTTGGAAAGACACATTTAATATTCCGGGTATTATCACTTTTAACTATACACAAGCACTGCACAAACTTATAGGTTCGTTTTTACACATGGAACCAACAAATGGGTAACAAAAGCATGGTACTTACATATTCTGCATTCACCTCATCACACCTGGGCCTTGCTACAAACACTTGTCACTCCAACTATAAATGGGGGGATTTCAGTGAAATTGCACTAAAAATATAGCGGTATCTTAATACATATGGGTATTGGCTTGCACATGAACTGTTTCAGGGAGCTGTATGACAAAGGATGGGCCGAATAATCATGGATGTCTTTGGATACAAAACATCATGGTTTCCTGAAGGCTCATTGTCCTCACCATGTGGTTTTGAAAATTTCCGAATTTTCATGGATATTAGTTCCATGCACTTTAAGGCACTGTAATTCGTTCATATTATACACTACTGGACTATTTCCAAGCACTTAGTAGATATTTCACATGTTGGAGTACAATGGCTACTCCATTGTCCTCTCTCCACTGGCCTACTCAGGCCCAAAAACTTGGAGCGATGTGAACTGTACTAAATCTCAACACAAAGTGAAATCAAGATGGCTTCCTCTCATGTTAAAAGCTATCTCAGTCTTATTGTCTGGTAGCCACGCCCATGAGGCCATCTGATCGGTCCACAGCTCCTTGGGTTACTTGCCTTCATCTAGTACCTAAAGAAATCCACTAGATGGCAGTCTAGTCAGGGCTAGTTCCACTGGCACTCACCAGATGGCTCTGGTGCTGTGAGACCGATTGTCTTTTGTCAAAAACATCGATTTTTTGATGTTTTTGTGGTTTATTTGCACATATAATTGTGACTTGGAGTTATTTTCAGGGAAAGCAAGTTAATTTGTGCTTGCACAAATGTTATCCTGAAAATATGTGTGTTAATAAAAAAATTGCATGAAAAGTAACATGTGCTCTCTGAATTCTACCTATCAACAAAAGGTTGTTTTTTTGATAACCAATGAATTTTGGTCTGGGGCTTATTAATTACTTAATATTTCGATGTTATATCATACTTTTACTAATTAGGCCTAATTTCTGTTAATCTTAACATATCTGGGAATGTCTATTCCTATTAATTCTACCTGAATTGAATTGGCCTTGTACTTTGGTTGGAGTGGAGTGCTGCCTGTATGTATTGGGGATGTATACCCAACCTTTGGTTGGTTATACATAACCCTCCGTTAGGCATATGGGATACCATTGACCCCATCGATATTCATTGCAAGATTGCAACAGTGTGAACTACACTGCACATGGGTGCTTTTGTGTAGCTGTGTTCTTTCTTTGTCTTTCTTCTAAGCTCAGCTGTGTGGTTCTGTTGCACTTCTAAACAACGTAATATTATAAAGTTAATGTCAGTTGCATGCTTGGGTGACTAAATATGTATCAAGAAAAATATCAAAGCATAGAAAGACAGAGGTTATGCTGATGTGGGTTAGTGAGGAAAGGGGGGGGGGACACGTAGGTATGTGTTAATGACGAAAGTGAACATGACAAGTATTTAGGTGCATGGATGACAACTGTCTCCCAAGAATGAGACTGATGTTCACTTTATAATATTATGTCACTTAGAAAGTGCAGCTGATCTTAGAAGAAAGACAAAGAAGAACTTTCAGCATCATGAGAGTCGCCAGAAATTTTTGCAGGGGATTGGGCAAATGATAAAAGTTGAGTAGCAGAAAAAATAATGATGAGTATTATTACCACAGTTATCAATGTCATTATAAACTTGTAAAACACATTTTATTCAAAATAAAAATAATAATAATTACTATTATATAAATGTGGAGACTCGATCCACAAAACGACTGAATACCAGCACAACTATTTTCCATTATTTCTTTTGCATTTCATAAGTTAGTATCTGAATGCAGTTTGATATTAAACTTTGCATGTCTCGTTCAAGAAAAGGCTTTAAATGTTAGGGGGATTTTTTTTATAAAGTGTGTTGTGTGGCCTCTCACCTACAACTGTAATTAGTAGAATATTCAAAACTGTGAAACAATTTGTTTGGATGAAATGGTAGAATATAACCTTGTTCCTGTATTTTTTACTCAATATTTTCGATCAAATGCATTTTTACTTTGATTATTCTGTTTGAAAACTAACTAAATGAACTTTATTTCTGTTCTAAACAATAAGAGTAACAAACTTTCTGCTTTCTTGTATCTTTAAATGAATGTCAATTTTTTTTAAAAAAAAATCTTCAGGTAGAATGCTCTTTAACAGTTGATTCCCATAAATACTTTATTTTTAGTTCAGCATAAACATTAAACAAAGATAACCTAACGTCACTGAATTGATTGATCACTTGTAAGATAAGCTGGAGATTTACATTTTAAAAATAGCCTTCTTATCTGTATCCGAAGGGCTTTAGAGATTGTAAACGTGTGTCGCCTAGAAGGTTTAGGTCGACTGAAAACTTTTAATTTTCAACATAATATGTACTATTTATCCTTGATTTTTTTTACATATATATATATATATATATATATATAAATACACAATGGTTAAGTTTTCAGTAGAAAGTTGTTAACTTTGATGTTGACGTCAATGTACACTGTACAGCAGAGAATATTACAGAGGCTGAAGGTTTTTCGTCTGATGAGAATTAAACATCATCAAATGTATGATTTTGAATCTGATCGTACCATGCACAAACTCACAGTTTGGAGCTGGATACGTTCTACATTTTGAACATTACGTAATTTGCATTGTGGGGATTATGAAGCATAGTGGGGGAGTCAATATTGCAAGGGAGAATATATTGAAAACTTCCCCCCCTCCCCCTTGCTTTGTTCTCCCGGCTTAATGAAGGAAATACATCTTTCAGTCGAGAAAAGAAATTCCCAGTGTTCTTGATCCTGTTCACAGTTATTCCTTTCGCACTTTAATTTGATTTCTTGAAAGTTCTGTTCATGATTGATTGGTGTTGTATGTATTTGTTGTTTCTTCAATGTTATTCCACTTTGTGCTTAATTTGGTACGTGGTTAAGGGTCACCAGCATGAAAGTGGAAACTGAGGAGGAATAATGGTGAAATGGAATTAGTGCAAAAATATTAATTGTCACCTTTAATGCCTCTTGTGATCATTTTAGTAACCCCCCCCCCCCCCCACATGTACACTTAATCCTTTTGTGCTCAGTCCCAAGGGCCTTTGACATCTCCAGTGGGAGGTCCGTAACCAGAAATTTATTTCAAAGGGGCCTCATCCCTTATCAGCAGCTGCCATCTAAAGGCGTACAAATGGGGGGTAGAAGAACTGAAAATGAATATAATTCCAACTACCATAGTTTAATATTCAAGCACTCAATCTATTACAACTTATTATACAAGATGTTTAATTGTGCTATTGAAGGAAAAATAATTACCAATACACTATTTAAATTAGATATTTAAAGGATTTCGGAGGGGGCTTCAGCCCCCAGAGCCCTCCCCCAGGTTACGTGCCTGCCAGAGAGGGAGGCTAGCGTTAATGAAATACCGAATAATAAGGGTCTTCACTTCTAAGACTATGGCGAGTTACATCTTTTCTAAGAATGTTATTTTTTCCTGTTTAAATTACCAAACTTAGTTCATAAATTTAATTTAATTTTATATACGGTATGTACAGTGGGATCCATGAGTATTATCGTGCAAATTGTCCATGACTATTTTCATTAAAATTTCTCTTACATCCTATATGTTTTTAAGCGATGGATTTTTATGTATGATGTTGCAGAAGTTGTCAACAGCTTGTTTTGAGTTTTCTTTTAATTCTTGAAGCTCTTATTAGGTCAAATAAAGTGCGTGAACATAGTGATGGACAATTTGCAGGGTAATACTCATGGATCCCACTGTACATCTGACTTTCTTTCAAAGTTCCAGTACCGACCTAGTCATAGGTGATTGTTCTCTCATTTATTTCCTTTCCTCTAATCATCATTCATCTTGTCATGATTAATCTAGAGCCCAGGAATTAGTGGTATCTTGCCCCCCCCCCTGCTGAGCTTTATTATGGTGCGATTGTGTGTCCAGTGTGTTAATTTCTAAAGCCAGGACTGAGTAGTGGGATGAAGTTACATGTAAAGCATGTATTGATGTTTCTTTGTAGTGTTTTTTTTCCAAGAACGTATTTAAGAGGGGAGTCCGGAACCCCCCCCCCCCAAAAAAAATATACACGAAATACTAAATGAATCATGAAAATTGACTTGTTTAGCATTTGTTGTATAATCAGTGGTTATTGATTGAACTTATCGAAGGGCAAGGATTATATTGGGATCTTGTAGCCTTGAAGCACAAATATGCAGAAAATATTAATTAGGAACTTTACTCTTCGTCAACTGGATCTAACAATCAGTAGCGTATGCAGAATTTTATCGGGGGGGGGGGTTATTTCTAAAACTGTTTATCCAAATTCACATTACCAGTGTTTTATTATATTTTAATGTTTAATTACTAGTTACTACTACTATTACTACTAATGCTGTTTCTGTTACTACTACCACCATCACCACCACTACTACTAATACTATTAAGTACTAGTACATAAATATATTTATGAAAGCAATAGAACGAAATTATTTTCTAAACATTCGAGTTTTATCAAATTCTAGGAGCATGTCAACTTTTTAATGAAATAATTCTCTAGTCAACGATTATTTGCAGGGGCAGCGCCAGGCGGGCGCAAGGAGGTGCTTGCGCAACCCCTACGTTCAACTAAAAACGCTAACCCTTAGAGTGTCATATTATGTCATGTCGTCATATTGAGTGCCAAATGTTAAGTAGTGAAGTAAGACCGTTATTATTGCAACAGGCAAGCACCGAAAGAGATGCCGATACACATACTTTCTGTACTGGCGGCAGCCTCTATAAAGAGCAGCGGCCGTTTTTTATTTGTCAGTATTGTTCTTATGAATATTTCTTCGTTTGTTTCTTCAAGTGGTCTGTTTGGTTTTCGACAGGGACGTCGTTAGCGGGGGGCACGGGGGGGCACTGTCCCCCCCGAAACGTTCACGTGGCCCCGGCAAACTGTTCTACATTTGCTGAAAATTTTACTTTCATGACAAATATTGCAAAATAGTTTTTCAGTATTTTATTCTTTCAGTTAGAAACACTGTACTTAATTTGAGTGGCATGAACCCAAAACTACATTTCTTTCTAGTTTTCCTGGTTCTAGCTATAGTGGATGTCAGTGTAGGAACCTAGAACTTCGTTGTTTCTCGAAATTTTGAGGGAGCTGTCTTTCCTCCCCTAGCAGTCGCAGGTCAACAACAGGCAGGGTTGGGCGTTGAGTGTTGCCGTTGCGTCCAAACAAAGTTTTGAGCTTGAGTAGATTGAAGAACGACCGCTTGTGCAGCGGTAAACCACATATATGCAAACAGTTACAACTGGTCCCGAATCAGAGCGCAATACACGCTAAATAAGTATAATGGTGGCAGGATGCCTCATATCTCCGGGTAAGGTAGTATTATTCGCACCAAATAACTATTCTACTATTGAAACAGTCTAAAACACGCAACGTGTTAAAAGTAATTATCTTCACAAACTGTACGATTTCTCGAGTCGCATATTTTTCTCGATATCGTGAAGACTGATTTTGAGAATCCTCCTTAACCTCCCGGATTGCGCAGTGATAGCGTTGTTGCCTTGTAATCGAGGGGTCCCGGGTTCGATACATGAGTGGAGATACACAGTGGTCCGGATCTTACTTTAAACTGTAGGTCCAGTCCCGATTAGCATTACTGTGCATAAAGTGGACTAAAAACACCAACTCAACTCAACTCCTTAACAAACTTTTCGAAGAATCGAAAATTTAAACAAGAACAAGTAAATACATTTTTGTAATTTTGAAGTAAATTATTATTATTATTGTTATTATTTTGGGTATTTTTGGTTCGTATGAATCTGCCTCACACAGTAAGCTTATTTTGTTGAGTCAAGTACAATAGAAACCCTTGCAATAAGTCACTGGAAAGACATGTGAGGTTGACATATATTTAAGCATCTGTAAATAAATAATACCCGTGGTTCGACAGCCCTGGAAGGGCCTTGGTCTATCTCCCGACTGCCAGTCCCTCCCAAAATCCTACCTAAAATTTTAGAGGTGTGGAGATCTTTAACCAGTAATGGGGTGACGTGGGGTCAGCACGTCGAACCCCCAACCGTTATAGGGGATATCCATAAAGAATAATTATATTCTTGTGGTAAGGAGTCATTGTCATTTAACAAACTTTATTGATTTATTCCATCAGCATTATTTAAAATGTAGTGCCATACTGAACTTACCAACTTAACAAAGGCGCATTAATTGCTAAATGAGGCATTTTCCTTGTGTTGCAGAGCAGGTTCAGTTTTTGGAGTATTGCAATGTTTTACACAGTCCGTTCGAAGAATTTTGAGAATATTGATGTTTTGTCAAAGGGACCACCCCTGAATAAATATCTGTGGATGTTTTACAGGTTTCATCGTATTTAAGAAGGTAATTTTTCCGGTGCAACTTTCCTCCGTACAACATGTATTTTGCCACTCAAGCTGAAGAGCCGATTAATAGGTGCAACGACCTTGGCAGAAAGAAACTCTGATTGGCACCATGTTGATAAAAGACTCAAGAAGTCCCACAACCGACAGAACTCGAAGCGCTCGGATCCTACGGTGACATACACTTTGATTGAACACAAACGGATGCATTGGTAGGAAATACAGTGATTTTATGGGCCGTCCCTTTCTGGGAAGTCGGGGAACTTTTGAAGACACACTTTCCCTTCATGCACACCAGGGATCCTAAGCCAGATTCCAGGTCACCCCTTCCCACAAAATCTTCTCTTCATCTAGCTCTGGTTATCGGCCGCGCCGAAACGCACTGCTGGTAGCTAGGACTTTCTGGGTTAATTACTTTATGGTTCAGCATGGACATAGGCTTTTCAAATTGCAAGAGACAAAATTCTACTGTTTGTCCCTTTTCTGGCGGGAGATGAATGACAAAGATGTCGCGGTTCCTTCAGGTTCCCACACTCAACCCTTGTGCTCATAACCTGCAATGAAAGGAAAGACCATAATAAGCCTTTGTAATGGACTTTACGTATATCCTTCCTTGGTAACTTTCCACTCATTTTCAAGAAACATTGCTTCTTTTTGCCCTACTATGTTGATTGGTCGACAATTGATGACTGCCAGCTAGTTCGAAGAACAGTTTGATCCAAGAAGTGGTTTCATAGTTAGCTTCTGTAAACGTGAGATTCCGGTAGGATCACGGAGTGCTTGAGATCTCATTTTCATGCATTGCGAGTGAAATTTCGATTGATTTGGTTCATTTTGATTTGCTCTTCTGCCACTTTTGACTAATTGCGAAGATGGAAATGGGTGATGATATGATTAAATTGATCAATGGACGCAACAAACACCCATGCTCAGTCCGGAATTCTAACCCGGCACACCTGGCATCGTAGCACGATGTGCTAACCACTCCGCCACGGGGGTAGGCGAAGTGAAATTTCGAGTGTGAAGCTGCCAGCTTGTTTTCGTCTCGAAAAAGTTGAAGTAGGATCGACTGATCAACCAAATGTCCAACACATTGACTTTCTAAATTGGTGTCCGACTACCACACAGGAGACCGGGCTTGACTCCCAGGACGGTTGATCTCACATGTGATGAAGAATAAGTCACATTTCAATTAAGGAAGGAAACGAGGTATGTAGTCAACTTTATAAAGTAGTGTGCATGCTCTAGAAATAATGTTTCAAAATTCTGCTTATTTTGTGATTTTTCTTCATTTAGCCTCCACCAGGGTTGTCAAAGGTCCATCTACCCATAACTTCTATGGGTTCTATTGAGTTCCGTTGCAGGACCAGAACCTTTCTTCTCGCACAATTTAAATTCGGTCCTAGTAGTGTATTGTTCCATTAAAAAAAGGTTACTGGATCGTATTTAAATTGATCCGGAAAAAATCCTGCACCGAATTTTAATTGATCCTGAAAAAAAGGTTCTTGGACAGTGTTTAAATTCAGCCGCAAAATAAGGTTCCTGGACCGTATTTAAATTTTACCGAAAAAAAGAGTTCGTGCACCGTATTTAAACTCATACGGAAAAAAGGTTCCTGGACCGAATTGAGGCCTAGAACCCATTTACACTTCCTGATTTTCTCTCCCGGTTGTGAAATGAATTTATTTACAATACCTGGACCATTAACAACCTTAGGATTGTTAAAGATTAGGGAACGCATAATACATTCTAATCCCATTATAGGACCGGAACCTTTTCTCTCGCACAATCTAAATTCGTACCAAGTTGCGAATTGTTTCATTTCAATACGGAACTTTGACCCTATTTAAACTGATCCGGAAAAAAATGTTCGTTGACCGTATTTAAATTCTTCAGGAAATAAGGACCGAAATTAAATTCATCTGGGAAGAATATTCCTGGACCGAATTGAAAACTTTACAAATGAAAAGGTTCATTACGGTCCAGAACCCATTTACGCTTGATGATTTTCTCTCCTGGACCGGAATTGGATTTATTTAAAATTCCTGAACCTTTAACAACCCTGGCCTCCACCCGCAAATGCAGACGCTGAGGCTGCTGCTTAGGCGGAAAAGTTGACTAGACATACAAATAAAATTTATCCAAAGGTATATAGCGAATAATAGTTGCTTACATAATAATATCATGAAATATGGAGAGCCAAATTACTTATCAATCATTTTCTGTTATTTGTCTATCCTAGTGGGAGCGAAAATCATTTGCCCTTGCTGGTGAACTCGGTTCCTGCAAATTCAAGACGGCATTTTCTAATTTACATTTCTATTTGGGCCGACAACTCCGTGTTCGAATCCCGGCCTGACAATGTGTCTTCTTTGTGATGGTTCTTTCATCAAGTTAATCTTAACTCATTCTCATCTTCACGATTAGCCAAAAAGTGTCAGAAAAGTGAAGTAAAATGAACCAAGTCAATCCATAATTTCTATTTCGTTATTTTACGCCGCTTTCTCCCTCTTGTGTTAAATGCGACGATGAGACTGAATGATGATCCGAAGGAATAGCGATGCGAGACATGATGCAACCACACCTGTCCAAGGTCCGAACCTTGGACCTCTGGTTTCGTAGTGCGTCATGCTCATGCTTCGGGAGTGGAATCCTTTGAATTAAAAACTATAAAAGTAGGGTGAAAGAAAACAACATTGTACTGTGCAAAAAAGCCATGTTTAGTTCCTCCAAAGAAAAGTACAGTTATTCAGTACAATTAATTTTGAAGGACAAAGCCTCCGAAGTGTTTTTCCATTCGGTGACGCGTGGTCATCACATCGAGTCCCATCTAGCTTTGAGAGTGGAATTCGCTTACATATTGATTTCAAGTAGCTTCCCAATTGTCCTCACGATGTTAGGCCATCACAGAAATTTTGGAGTTCCTACCAGGGATCGAACCTTGAAAGACTAGAGCGCAATAATTTGAGCGCGCGGGAATTTTGTTGTTTCTATTGCCATCATATATTCAGTTTCGCGCGCGCAAAGAAGATTACTTTTAAGAAACTAGATGCGTGCATAAAATTTCATATATATCGTCATCATTCTCCAATGTGAACAGTACGACGCTACAAAAGACTCGTGCATGTCCCATAGAATAAAGGCCGCCGGACTCGATTCTGGTATAAGCAATATAGATGGGAATCCTATCTTGAACTCATTACACAAACATTTCATTTTCGCACCGTTGTCATACTTGTACGTACACCTGATACCAGCACCCTTTTATATCTAAACCCACGGAAGAGAGTTTTCTCTACTTCTCAATTTTCTTCGAGCAAATTTACAAATCTAAGGAGTAAGGACTAATGACATTGTTCTTGGTGTCTCAAAAATCTAACATAAGAGAAAATACATGGAATTTTAAAGACTGTCTAGATGCCATTAAGTTAATAAGTTCATTCTGCATTTAGATTCCCGAATAATGGCCGTGGATTTCGCGAGTCTATATCCGTAAATTTTTGGGGGCTACAGGAGAAAATAATGTTCTCTTCCAACAAGATTATATACAGTATATATATATATATATATATATATATATATATATATATACATACTGTACATATACTTATGTAGGCCTATATGGTATATTAATAGTTTGTTAGTTTTTAATGGTTTGATAGAAAAAAAATCTTAAGTTTTTGGCCCCCCCGAACTGATCAACCTAGCTACGTCCCTGGTTTTCGATAATTGCCTATAGCTTAATGTGAGTTGTTTATTTTCCTCTTGCTTGATCTTTCTCGCACTGAAGCAAAAATTTCAGCTGCTTTCAAAGGTAAGGTATCGGGGAAATTTTAGTTAATGCGAGTTGTCATGTGAAGGGTAGTTTTCTTGTTAACACGTTCTATGTACAGCGTGTCCCGCTTATACTATAATAAAAGAAAAAATCACAACTTTTTTATTTACCAATATTTTTTGTACAAACTTTGTACAAACATGTAACAACTCAGAATTTTTTTTTACAAATCAAGAAAACTAGTGCACTTCCACATGTGAACCGTTAGTGGCACGGTAAATCAGGCGCGTATATTCTAAGCTACTTAGGCTATCGCCGAAGCCCAGATTAAATACAGAAAATAATCAACTATCAAATGTGACTGATGCTTCACTCTCAAACAACGACCGCGGGAAAGAAATGATAGTATAAAACCCGCCACTCCTGTGCACCGTACTCCCGCGAGGAGAGGAGGGGGAGAGTGGACCATGCTTCCTTATGGCCCGAGCTCAACGGAAGAAAAGGCTGCGCGGGGATTTTTCGTCCACGGTTTGTTTTCCTTGTGCTCGCTCTATTCGCGATTAAAATTAACCGATATGCCATCTGTCGGGATTTTCAGGAAGTACTCTAAGTAGGATACGTTGTGTTGAAGTCGTTTAAAGCATGGTGAATATGCGAGAAAGTAAGGTCTACTGTTCAGTTTTTTTTTTTGCTCTAAATAGTTTTATGGGAGAACAAATTAAAAGTTTTCATGTGTGTCCACCCCGTGGAATCAACAAAATGAAATTTGTTAATAAATCAGGAAAAACGTAATTGACAGAATAACTTTTCTATGATATAACACTGTAATTCGGCAAGGAAATTACGAAGAATGCACGAGTCTGCTTACTTTATTTATCGAGATAAATATATATTTCCATGAAAGTAAAGTTTTAAATTGTACTTTATAAATAAAGCTTTTTTTTCGAAAAATCATGAAGCGTCTTAACCAATGCGTCTATGTATTACCGGTGTTACGTATGTGTGAAATTTGGAACAGGTGCAAGTCGATTAAGAGGGAAGATGAAAATAGTTTGAGAATGAATTAATGTCAAATGTAACCAGAAAAAAAGTGGGCATGCTAATGTTACTGTTTCATTCAGTACGATGTCCTTTTTCAGTAGTTTAGCCTGGTCATGAAATCGTGAATATTATTATTAAACCAGCCTTTCTCTTTCGAGAAAGAACTGCAACGATATGTTCGCAATTTTCTCCTGTCCCAGCTTTTCAAGTACAGGTCAATTTCAATTCCTTTATTTTCAAATAATTTCCGAGAACCCCAGTTACATGACGTGCAGATGATACAGCACTGCTTTGGACAACCAGTGCGTATACATAGTTTCGTCTGCATTTTCCGTGTTATTTTTGCCTATCATAATTAAATGCTTCGTTCTCAGTACAGCTTCACGTTTGTTAGAGTGCCTGGAATTCCCATCGCATTCGCAATATTTAAAAATAATGCGTAATTTAAACGTTTTCTACCATACCAGTCATGCCAACACGCTGCTCTTTTGTACTACTGCTGAATGTAAACAAAGATCTATCCTACTTAGAGCGGCCATATTGGAAGCGACACTAGCGCTCAGGTGGTAATTTTAATCGCGAATACATGGGGATGGACTCCTTTGCTTTAAAACTACCACCAGACTTCAGCGGTTATATTCTTCCCCGACCAGCGCCTGGGGGTGGTCGGTGACGTATTTGTCGTGGCTTCTTAGACAGGGAACTCTTCGTTTTACAACGGCGGTAAAACCTTACAGCGATGCCAATGCACTAACCAGCATGGGATTTTCCCAGGTAAGGGAAATTTTGAAACTAAACTACTATTACAGGAACGGGAAAAAGAGTGGCTGGCATGTGGTCCTCTAGGCCAAAACAACACTGTCCCCATCGAACACATACAGAACTCACAGGCCGCTGACCTTCAACCAACGACGTTTTCAACCCCTCTGCTGCTTTGTTTACGACTGACTGGCCGGAGATGACAAAGGGCATTTTGCGAGTGGAAATCGCGTTGAAGGAAGTTTAAGAAAATTAGGTTTCTTACTGTGTGGATTTTCTTATGTGTATTGAGTGAGTGAATTACGTATATATATTTTGAATGATCTGTGCTGTGTCGTGTAGTGAACGAAAATGAATGACATAATTAACGAACTATTGCCGAAACAATTTACTCTGCTTTTGCATGAGGATAAACTTCAAATCGTGAGGATATGTAGAGAAGAATGGAGTTGATTTGTTATTTTGCGTTGCTCTTCTGCCACTTTAGTTAATCGCGACGATGAGAATGAGTGACGATACGATGAAATTCATGAAAGGTAATTCACAA
Source organism: Lepisma saccharinum (assembly GCF_977018435.1). Taxonomy (NCBI): domain Eukaryota; kingdom Metazoa; phylum Arthropoda; class Insecta; order Zygentoma; family Lepismatidae; genus Lepisma; species Lepisma saccharinum. The sequence continues at coordinate 51,812,958 of NC_139233.1, forward strand.
AGAATACCCATGTCCATGCCTGGATTTGACCCCGGGACCCCAGGCGTCATAGTGCGCTGTGCTAATAACCATTTTACCGCAGAGGTTGCCAAGAGAAGAATGGAGTTCCTGTCCAAATTAAATATTCAAGGTAAGAAATTTATTATACGCGTATATTTTATTCTCGCACGTAGGCCTACATAAATATTTCATAATATGGGCCTCTATGTTTTATAAATAATCATGAAATATTTGAAATATTTTCCTTATTGTTTTATATTAATGACAGTGATATTTTTATAATTCTTAGTAAATTCTAATGTATGTATTTTAATCGCAATGTCACATCACCTTAAAATCCAAGAAATTGAACGAAAAAGAGCCTCCCATTGAACATTTTGATAAAAAGAGATAGCCCAGGTTTTAAACCCAGCATACGCCACTGCGGCAAATATCAAACCGGTGGTCAGCCTCAAGCCACACGTCTTGAAGCATGTGCGGGTTAATGTTGCTTACTGCAACCACAATTCTTTCACGCAAGTCTTGCAAATCTCTAACCTGTGTACAGTAAACTTTGTCCTTAACGCACCCCCACAACAAAAAATCACACAGTGAGATCTGGTAACCGTGGGGGCCATTCAATAAAATTCGAACCTCTTCCTATCTATTTTCCATTGAAATGCTCGTCCAGGAAGTCTCTAACGAGATTTGAGATATGAACCAGTTTCGCGTAACTGTTTTTCCCATTTCTTTATTGAAATGTACGATGGAACTACTTCTTTAGCACCTAAACCATAACTTGCACGAAATCGTCTCTGCACAAGTGTCACAGACTTCACTTCAGACTAAGGATGGTCAAACGGATCCGGATCCAAGTTACGGATCTGTTTCGGATTTGGATCCGGATCCGAGAGTTTCGTATCTCAATCCCATTATAATACAGGGTGTCCCACGAACGGCGCAACTGGGAATTAAGAGTGGCGTTACTTTGTAACCGAAACCTGTACATACATAAGTCATACACCAAATGTTAGCCCTGTCCAAGTAGATATTTTTAAACATAGAAACAACAAACGGGGTGCAGTGTTGTTCATGCAGTGTTGCCAAATGGAAGTGAAAGTGTAAATTTATTTTTCCACAAAGCATGGAAAATTGCATGTCAAACATTCGTACGGAAATTTGGACGTCAATTTCCACCTTGGGTAGGTGGACTATTTCGCCATCTATAGTTCAGAGAAGAAAACCGATCTTTTCGCGTATAGCCAATCCTGAAATGCCTCGTAAAGGCGTACCGGTCCAAATGGGTGTTTTAAAAAAAATTATGAGGTACAGTGGCAACACTGTTGATGTTTGAAGGCAACAAAAGGCGTGTTTAGTGATGGTCTATGACATGGAAATTCTGGAAACAGGAAAAAAAGAAAATGAAAATTATTATGAAAAAAGTGTTACTTACCTACTCCTGGCAACCATGCAATGCGCGTAACAGGCAGTGTAGCTTTACAAAAGATGTTGAAAATGACAACCATTTTCCCTGAGGCATTCATCAACACGTTTTATCATATTGGAAGCAACTTTATGCAAGGTTGATTGGTTTATATTGTTAATGGCTGTGCAAATGTTTATTTTTAGATCATCAAGTGTTCTTGGGTTATTAATGTAAACTGTTTGTTTCAAATAACCCCACAGAAAAAATCTGGAGACGTCAGATCCGGGGAGCGACTGGGCCATAAGTTTTTGCTTATCATGTGATCGCCAAAAAACTCTGCCAACATGTCTAAAGTTTCATTAGACGTGTGACATGTTGCGGAGTCTTGTTGAAACCAACAATCACGTTCATCACGTTCCAACAGAGAAATAAACTGTGTGATAAGGTCACGATAAACTCTTCCGTCAACTGTTGTGTTGAAAAAGAATGGACCGATTATTTTTCTCTGCGAAATCGCGCACCACACACCGATCTTTTGTGGATGAAGTGATTGTTCATGTAACAAATGGGGATTGTTACTTGACCAGTGTCGAGAATTTTGACTGTTGACATATCCATTTAAGTGGAACCATGCTTCCGTGAAAAAAAAAACCTTATCCAAAATATTCACATCATTGTCTCTAATAAAATTTCTAAAACACTGGCAGTATCTTACACGTGCACCTTTGTCTGCTTCCTTCAGTTCTTGCACAGCCTATACCTTATATGCACGTAGGTGCAATTGTTTTAACGCTCGGTGAGTTTTTGTTTTTGATACACCTGACTGTGCAGCAAGTTTACGAACAGATTTCCTGGGAGATTGTGATATTCTCTGCTCCACATCCTGCATCACACCTTGTGTCAAAACTGGTGGTTGTCTGTGGTAGGGTTTGTCATTAACTGATCCTGTTTCACGAAATCTGGAAACAAGTCTTCGATTACAAAGAAATTTTTCATTAGTTAGTCCTACAATAATTTTTTTCAAGTGTTGTTCCTAAAATACTTTGCTACGCATCGGCGAACACACTCGTGCACAAAAATAATCTTACTTGTTTAACATAAAATATACGAGGTGATTTTGTAAATGCCATTGAAACGAATATGTATTCATTCGAATGTATTGGAAATGAAAACACACATAAATGTGAGACATTCCATTCCAGGATGAAACCTTTAACACATATAACAAGATAGAAATGTTATACAAAAATTATACAATTGTTCTACAGTTACAGTTTTACAAATTAAAATAAAACATTATAATATATGCAGTGTTATATAATTACAAAGTGTAAGACTAACAAGGGAGGTTATCTAAGTGTCCTCCTCCGATTTCCATGAAACTTGGCAGGTGTATAGTGGGGCCCAATGGAAGAAATATGTTGTTGTTTTTTTGTTTCAGCTAAAAAAACGGTTTTAGGGGGCAAAATCCCCTCAAATGTCAAGATGAGGACAAATTGAAGTGAGGATCTGACCCCTGTGTCCCCCTCCGATTGCCAGGATACTTGGCAGGTGTGTGTATAAACGGTCCCAAAGGAAGAAATAAGTGTTTTTTTGTTTCGGCTAAAAAAAAAACTGTTTTGGGGGCAACCACCTTCAAATGTCAATGTGAGGACACATTTAAGTGGGCATTTGACCCCTGTGTCCCCCTCCGATTTCCATGAAACTTGCCAGACTTATAGAGGGGCCCAAAGTAAGAAATACGTGTTTGTTTTTGTTTCGGCTAAAAATCTGTTCTAGGGGGCAACCTCCCCTCAAATGTCAAGATGAGGACAAATTGAAGTGGGGATCTGACCCCTGTATCCCCCTCCGATTTCCATGAAATTTGGCAGGTGTATAGAGAGGCCCTATGCCCCCTGTTTCTTCCTATTCCATATTTACGTGGTTTCGGGGTCAGATCCCCACTTCAATTTCTCCTCATCTTGACATTTGAGGGGGTCCTCTATGCACCTGCCAAGTTTCATGGAAATCGGAGGGGGAGACTTAGACCTCCCTTGTAAGTGTATTAATTAATTACACGCGCGCACACGCACTATATATATGTGTGTATGTATGTATGTATATATATATATATATATATATATATATATATATATATATATATATATATATATATATATATGTATGTATGTATGTATGTATGTATATTAGCAGGTAACAATATGTTATAAACACATTCTTACTTTCCAAAGAAGCGCATGTGGGATGGCAAAAAGGATCCGCATCCGGATCTGAAAATTCCGGATCCGAAAAAATTTAGGATCCGCAACCAACCGGATCCGGATCTGGCCATCCCTACTTCAGACAACGTTAAAACACGAAACACCTTTTCTTGTGGTGACCACATGACGAATGGCTACTGAGAAACTGATAATATCAGTTTTCAAGACATTCTGGCTACTGCGCATGCGCAACTACCACTGAATGTGTTGCTAAAAGAAATTTCTGAGTCATTCTTTAAAATGAAACAACAATCCCATCATTCTGACAGTTTGTTTAGAAGTTATGAATTTTTCTTTTATTATACGTAAGCGGGACGCGCTCTATTTGTTCCACGTAACATGTCTAGTAAACGTACCATTTCAGGCTTTTTTTTTTAAAAAAAAAACAACTGTTAAGAAGATGCCCAATGTTCACGAAGAAATTTTTACAGTTCGTTGTTGGGGATAGTGCGGCAGAAGGGATTTTAACGAAGACGAAGTTGCTGTGCACTTCGTGTTTTGTCCTGAAGTAGCAGACGGAAGGTACCATATTTGTAGTACCTCCATTGGTTACATTGAAAAGGTTCAAAAATTGACTTAATACATATCATCATGGAAGTCCAGGGGAAGGGCGAGGGGGCACAGTCTCCCTGAAAAATGGATGTCAATCTAAAGTTATATACTTCACACATATCATTTCATTTCAGTCAGTCATTTATGTTAATCAGAGGCGGCGATTAGGGGTGTAGTTGCTCCCCTCTTTTTGCTATTTTTGCCCCCGCGCTATGCTAAACCTTATCTACCAAGAGAAAGTAAACTGTCCTTGCCTCCCTTTCCCAGTTTTGAAAGGTTGCATGTGTGTTTCATGTTTTCTTTATTTTCAGCATCGCACCCCCTAAATTTCTTTCCGCACCCCCTCAGCACCCCTAGATGATTAATCCTGGCGCCGCCGCTGGTTATTTGTGAAGAAAATCCATGAGAACAAGCAAATATATTAAAGTAAATTGAAATAATCAAAGTATAGAATTCACTCACGATGATGAAGAGGAACAATGTAGAATTCACACTCACTCTATACTATATCTATACATGTTCTTCAATTCCACTGAACCTATTTTTGCGTTCAATAGTTTTGAGCTTGATTTGATGTTATAAGTCCACTTTAGGCACAGATATGTTAATTGGGACTACATCTACAGTTTAAAGTGGGTCTCTCGAAAGGAAATATTTCCTTATCAGAGCTGTAACTAGAAATTTCAGCGCCCAGGACGAGAATAGATTCTCGAACACCCTGCACCGAATTTGCACCCCCTGCCTAGATGAGGCTCCCATACTTAGACAGTGAAGAAATTTTATGTACCTATTATAATCTTTTCCGTTAAATCCGACGAAAATAAAACTTAGCATTCAATAAATGTGGCTAATAAAAGGGCAGTAGGTTGTGCATCCTACCTCATCTTCATTCAAGCAGTGTGTGGTATTGTTCACATCTGCAAATTCGATATACGGAACTATAGATCTGAAACCCTGGTTCGGGAGCAGTGGTGCTAGTGTCGCTAGTTAAAGTTACGGAGAAGCCTGTAGTTCGCATATTTTCGAGGTTTCATAAAGCTTGGTGGATCTATAGGTGGAGGGGCTAAATATAAGAGACTTTGAGAACACATTAATTTCCTATTAAATTAACATGTAAGTGCTATGTTTTATTTCCGACGAGAGGAGGTGAGAAATGGAGGAGAAATAGCAGGTCGGTTTAATTTCTGTGTTCCAGGGGCCTTGGGTGACTATAATGACAACCCCCTTCACAGCTACGGCTCCGTTCCTCACTAGTCCATTTTGATATAATTATAAAATCTTATCTATGACCAGTGGCGGCGATTGGGTTCCAAAAATAAGGAGGATAGGGTGCCAAAACTGGGAACTGTGGGAGGGGGCAAGAGCAGTTTATCAGTTCAGTTTATCTTGATAGATAAAGTTTAGCATAGTGCAGGAGCAAAAATGACAAAAGGTTGGGGGGGGGGGGGCAACTGCATCCCTCGTTCCCCTAATATCCGCCACTGTCTATGACTATAGAAGTGCGTTTTAACCGCATGCTGTTACCAGCTCTAAAGAAAGACAGATATATAGCTATATACCTAGGTATATATATCAGAGGCGTATATTCGGCGCTATCTAGGCTATCTGCGAAGCCCAGACTCAGTGAATAAAATACACAAAAAAATATATATCAGAAAATGTGCATAAAAGTGTTCATTTCAATAAGAAGATGAACCTGATTTCTTAGAGGAGTTGGAAACATTGCCCGCTTTCTTTGAATTCACGAGACGGCTGGCCCATCGCCGGCGGGCAACTCCACGGGGGTCACCGTGGTCAAGCTTGACAGGATCGCGATCAATGATGCAAACCAATTTTTCCCAGGATCGGTGAATTGAGGTGCCAAACTGTTACAGGAGAGAGAACAGGGTTGCATATGGCGGGGGAATAACCCTCTGAACTTCCTCAACAGTCTGGGTCAATATTGCAAACCAATTTTTCCCAGCATGTAATTTTCTCAGGAATGGGGAATTTTGAAGCCAAATTATCGCAGCAAGGGGAAAGTGTGTCACATGCACACATGTGTGACATTCTTTACATGTCAGAGTGTGTACATATGAGAAACGAAAAGAAGGCTGAAAGACAGGTTGAAACAACATAGGGATGATGTTCGACTTAAGAGAGAGAAAAATGCAATATTTAAACACACGAGAGAAACAGGACATGACATAGAGTGGGATGAGGCTAAGCAGATAGGAAGGGAGAAGAGAATGCTAGTGAGGAAATGGAAGGAAGCCAAGGAAATAGAGAAGAAAGGTGAAGAAGACACAATGAACTGGAATGGGGGACTGAAGTTAAACAAAGAATGGAAGAAGATCTTAGAACGAGTGGAAAGGACAAGAGAGAAAGAGGAGAGGAGAAGGAAGAAAAATTAAGGGAAAAGAGCGTGAGATTAAAAGTCCAACCACATTCTATATGGAAGTAATTGTGTTTAGCCTTTTAGGTGAAAGTAAAGTTGGCAAGTGAACGTCACCTGCTAGAAAGTTCCAAACAACTTTCTAAATAGTCTGGAGGGAGTAATGTTTGTGTATATATAATACCCCGTTTTTGTATCTTGTTGCTTTTGTACTTGATACAGAGTCTGAAGAAGACCTTGCTAGAAGGTTGAAACGTTACGTTTAGTTTATGATTTTAATAAAATAAATTACTGCCTTGGTCAGCATATTTAGTTTTTCATGTTCTCTAGATTCCAATTTCGCTTTGATGTAGCCATCCCGTGCGCTGGCGCCGAAAACGGAAGAAGCAGCCTCTGTGATAATTTTCACAAGTCGCTCCACTCCTTGTGTGTGGCAGGGGAAGTCTTGAATTTCCGCTATTTTTTGTTTTTAATGTAGTCATCTGCTTCTTCATTTGTAATATTATTGGTCAACGGAGGCTCGTGGAGGGAGCACGAAGCCCAATCAACCATGTCATAGTATTACTACATAATGAAGGTGTACGCACCGGTGTGGTTTGGGATCAAGAAGGAACCATCGATAACTGACGGAGCGCGACACCTCTAGAATTTGATCCACTTGTCCCGATTTCTCCCACACCACTTGAGAGATCTGATTCATAGGGTCATTCAACAAAACGCATTCTTCGCCCATCCTGAAAATCTCCTGCTGGCTTTAATAACCGACCAAAACCCAGAAATAAGAAGTCTTGGTTGGCAAAGAATTAAGAAAGCAAGAGGATTGAAAAAAAGCAAAAGAATTCGCAATTTTACCAACCATCAATTTTAATGCAGACCAATACTATGACATGGTTGATTGGGCTTCGTGCTCCCTCCACGAGCCTCCGTTGACTAATAATTTTTTTCAAATGAAGAAGCAGATGACTACATTAAAAACAAAAAATAGCGGAAATTCAAGACTTCCCCTGCCACACACAAGGAGTGCAGCGACTTGTGAAAATTATCACAGAGGCTGCTTCTTCCGTTTTCGGCGCCAGCGCACGTGATGGCTACATCAAAGCGAAATTGGAATCTAGAGAACATATGCCGACATTTCGAACAAAAACTGACTATAAAGTTCAAGGAGAAAACTAGAAGAAAATCTTGGCCTGCCCCTTAGTAAAATTATGTTTGCCGACATGGGTGGAGCTCGCAGTCCAGCCACCTCCTCGTGGTGAGCTCTGGGTTATTTTCAAAGCATAATAAGCTATGAAAATAAGCGAAGCGCTGGACAGTAATTGAGGAACTGTTAGCAATTAGAAAGTCAAAATATTTTATTTAGTCTTTTATATCGGAAAACTTTCGAAAAAAACACAGTCGAAACCAATTGGAAACCATCAATAGAAAAAATGGAGTTTTTAGCCTCAAATTGACAATTTTTGAGCAAAAGCATACGTAAACAGCATAGGAAACCACCCCTAAGGCACGAATGTAACATATTTGCCATAAACAAAACAATAAATGACCATAATGCAGAAAATAAGACATGAAATAGCCTAATAATGACATTTTTGTGAAATTGTTGTGCATGTTGCATAACCAAATCACTATCAAAACTTCAAGGTCGATGCGCGCCACCTAAACGACCTGCAAAAAATCTGAAAAAAATCAGACGTGTTTTTGGTCACAAATGGCCACTTTTCCGCACTAGCCACCTTAACATTTCGAAAAAGAGTTTTTTTCGATACACGCTAGTATAGAGGGGCCCAAAGGAAGAAATACGTGTTTTTTTGTTTCGGCTAAAAAACGGTTTTAGGGGGCAAAACCTCCTCTCTAATGTCAAGATGAGGACAAATTGAAGTGGGGATCTGACCCCTGTGCCCCCCTCCGATTTCCATGAAACTTGGCAGGTGTATAGAGGGGTCCAAAGGAAGAAATACGTGTTTTTTTGTTTCGGCTAAAAAACTGTTTTAGGGGCAAGACCTCCCCTCTAATGTCAAGATGAGGACAAATTGAAGTGGGGATCTGACCCCTGTGTCCCCCTCCGATTTCCATGAAACTTGGCAGGTGTATAGAGGGGTCCAAAGGAAGAAATACGTGTTTTTTTGTTTCGGCTAAAAAACTGTTTTAGGGGGCAAGACCTCCCCTCTAATGTCAAGATGAGGACAAATTGAAGTGGGGATCTGACCCCTGTGTCCCCCTCCGATTTCCATGAAACTTGGCAGATGTATAGAAGGACCCAAAGGAAGAAATACGTGTTTTTGTTTAGGCTAAAAAACGGTTTTAGGGGGCAAAACCTCCCCTCTAATGTCAAGATGAGGATAAATTGAGGTGGGGATCTGACCCCTGTGCCCCCCTCCGATTTCCATGAAACTTGGAAGGTGTATAGAAGGGCCCAAAGGAAGAAATAGGTATTTTTTTGTTTCGGCTAAAAAAGTTTTTAGGGGTCAAAACCTCCCCTCTAATGTCAAGATGAGGACAAATTGAAGTGGGGATCTGACCCCTGCAATAAAATTATATTTCTTGTCCCAACCTAAACTACATAAAATATTTATTCAGTTTTGGAAATAGGTTAAACGATCCCGAGAGTCAGGATTCCAAATGGACATTTTAAAAAGTGATAAATTCTTAATGTTTTCTGCATTGTAAATGTTTGAAACTTCTTGGAATTTATTTTTTATTTCAGAAATACAAAAAAATAAATATAAAATAGAAACAATCACTCAATGGGATATGACGTGACGAGATTTCCGCAGTGTCGGGAAATTTTGAACATTTTCCGTCCTGAAATTGCGAATTTTTCCCTTCCCGATCGCAGGGATTTAAAAACATCTCCAGTGCCGATTCCGTCCCGACCAAAAAATATCTGTTCCGCACAGCCTAGGGTTCAAAATGGAAATTTGCACAAAACGGAATGCTTTACTTTCGTTATCATGCTGTTGTCTGTTTTTTATCTCCGATTACGACAGTGACGAGACGGAACGGGAAGGTTCCAGATATTCATGAAACCGGAACGCTGTTCCGGTCAGCTCCGGTCCATTTTGATCCCTAGGCATCACTCTATGTACGTTACATTTATGTCTTTATAAAGAGGCTGTGGGTCTGACAGTCCCCCCCGTCTTTCCACCTCCATCGGGGTAGCTAGAGTTAAGAGTAATAATGGCAAATGTGTTGCGATTTTTTTGCTGTGTCCTCTTTTCTTGAGCTCTGTCCTCTTTTTTGAATGTATGTGTCTGGTCACCTTATGTGGGAAGGAATGTCCCAACTTATTTTGTTTCTAATTTACTGTAAAAGAATAATTATAATAATTCTTAAGAATGAATAAATTAAGATATTTCGTAAAATTTTAGTAAAATCTAATAAATTCCAGACGAAAGGTAAGGAATCATATAATAAAGGGAAATCTGCATAATTTTCAGGAGAGGTGGCCAAATGGATAGTTTTAAGAAATTCTCAAATTTCAAACTGCTGATTTACATTATTTTTTAGTCTTCCACAAACATGGATAAAATGAATGCTATCTGTCTCTTGCAGGTTCCACAAGAAGAAAAAAAGAAAAACCTGGCACACACGTCTAAATTTAGAAAACCATTCCCCGACAAGAGGCCAGTTATTGGGCCTAGGAAAAACTGGAGTACATTTCTTAAGGGTCGACTAGCGGTTAGGGGAAAAGGGTAGGGTGGCAGAGGCGAAGATATAGTACAAGCAATGCAAGCACTGCTTGCATAATTCGAATATCATTTAATGTACTTAATGTTCTAACCGTATTTAGTTTCCATCGCACTCGATTTCGCGAAAAAATGCGGCCGCAAACTCCCCCAGCAGCTCTGTAGCAAGCACCAGCCTCAATGCTTGCAGCCGTTCTGCGGGAAAATAAGGCCTCCGAAGGAGTCACATGGCGAAGCGTGAAATTGTGGTGGAACCCGTCCACAAAGCTTCTACAAAAAGCTGTGCTTTCCGAGCTTGCGTGATTCCCGAAAATAGCCGAGTTCAACCGAAAGCAGAAGGATTCATCTATGGGTACGTTGCCAGCAAAAAACTAGTAACGAATATTTGTCTTCATGAACACGTAAACAAGATCGCAAATATAATAATAATTGTTAGTCATAAAATAACTAAAAGAAGTTATTATCACTGTTCTAAATTCCATATATATCATATTATATTACAAATTATTTTAGATTTCGCGAAATGTAAAACGCGTAAAAAAAGTTGACATTGGGAGTTGGGGCAGTGGAATTTCTGCACCCCCGTGAAGAGTTTTCTCAGGGAGGGAGGGAAGATTGGACGGACCTTGGTCCCGCACCCTGCTTCCTGGTCGGTCCAGCTCAAATTACGCCAGAAGTGTTCATCGCTACCAGTGTTTGCAACTGCCAAATTATTTACGCAGTAATTCAAGTGAGCTCTTTCACAAATTTTACAATCAATAAATTGACTGCTTTTGAATAAAACTTGGGGTGAAAATAAAGCTATCTGAGAAAGAACTATCTACTGATATTTGTACATGGCATAGAAGTAAATCGTATACATTCTGCATATTATGAGCACAAGAATATGTTTTAATGATTGATTGATTGATTTGTTGTTTTAAGTCCACTTTATGCACAGTAAGGCTAATCGGGACTGGACCTACAGTTTAAAATGGGATCTGAAACACTTGTGCCTCCACCGGGTATCGAACCCGGAACCCCTTGATTACAAGGCGACGACACTACCACTGCGCCATCGGGGAGGCCCGAATATGTTTTAAGTTCTATTATTATGACGCAAGTGGTGTTCCCAGGGTCTTTTTACGGTCCCCATTTTGTCATCTTTTCCTTCCTTTGACGTTTTTTCTTAGATATACTGGGCCAAAAGGGGGTTACGTCTACCATCCACCCCCCCCCCTTCGCCCCTGGCACGCCATTGAATGACACTTTATTACTTAAATATTAATGTACATACTCGTTCTGCTGAAATGATTCTGATTCCTCCGCGTAATTTTTATCTCCAAACTGATATATCTTTCCTTTGTGACGGATAAAATTAAGGAAATAGGTTGGTATCACTTTCTGTTGTTTCAGAGATTTTCAAATTGATCTTGTGTCGATGCTTGTATTTGCAGTTGTGGAAAGCGCGCGGGATAGTGTGAGTGTTTGTTGCTTCGTGTTTTGTGCTGTGAATTTATCGGAATAAACGCGTATTTAGGAACGGTTGATGTGAAGTGCGGGTGTATTATTGAGCAATTGAAAATTGCTTCGTTTAGCTCGAGAGAGATAAGTGTTAAAATGAAAATCGTGGAAGGGGGTCGACCAACACCAAGAGTTTGAAATTTATTGTGGTGAGTACATCGTCTATGCATGTGTTTCTTTGCTTTGAAATGAATTTTTTATTGTTTGTGTTTAACTTTTTATTTAGTGTTTAAGTTACTCCAATGCGGTTTTAGGGTGCCCAAAAATACTAAATTACATCATGCAGCGTAAAATAAACAAATGATTCCCATTTTTTTTTTTATCTAAATCGGTTTGGTCACCGTTTGACCATATTAAATAATAATGAACAAATAAAGGTACTAATAAGTAAGTAAGAAATTCCGTCTCCCTTTAGTCGTATGCGGAAAGTTCGCATATGCAAAACGTTTAATATCATATGAATAACGTTACCTGGATTTTTTTTAAAAAGTAAATGTGACGTTTGCGGATCATATGGTTTATTTTTAGTACAGTCACTTTATTACGATATTTTGACAAATCCAGCGACTGGGTAAATGAGGCTATAAACCTTGAATCTTTCCCCTCGGCATGTCGTTGTACTACATGTTTTGTTGTACTGAAACATTGCTTGCCTCCTTCGTAAGACTACGCTTCGCTACTGTAGGGTGGGGAGGGTTAAAAGGGGGCGAGGAACCAGCACTGCAGAGGGGTGATACTTCCACCCTTTGACGTGCCGCGTTTGAATGGGCGTTCCGGAGATCTTGGTCTCGGTACCGGGGTGGTGTGATGGGCTAGTGGGTGTGGGTGAAAGCTTCTCCTCTGTTGGCGTTTGTGAGAGGCGGGCGAGGCAACCCCTTCTCCCTTCGTAGTTGTAATTCCGTAGGGGAAAGGTTGTAGGGATTGTAGTGGTTACATGGAAACTCGCACGACTCGCTCCTCTACACGCCATATAGCTCACTCAGTCTTCTGTCGCCTGGAAGCAGTTCTATCTCCTTTCCATGTTTTTCTCTTTTCAGTATTCATCCAATGACATGGCCCTCAATCAGAAAGCCATTCAAAAGATGGCAACAGTCTCAGACCACTCTATTCTATATAATTTACTGCCCCTTTTTTTACTTGCTCAGTCGAATAACAGCAAACAACCCAGATAGCATGTAAGTTAACTGCAAGTTAAATCGAATGTCGATTTAACTTGCAGTTAACTTACGTGCTATCTGGGAAGGTGAATGATAGGATAGATAGGATAGACACGATGCAGGGCGCCAACTTATATGGGCCTCTGGGGCTCGAGCCCAATCAATAATGTGCCTGTTTAATATTTTATTTTAGAAATAAAGTCCTCGCTCTTAAAAGAACATGTTGTTTCACATACACTTATATAAATCTCACAACTTAATTACTTATTAGTATTATGAAAATACTTCATAATGTGTTACGTCTCCAATGTGATGCTACTCCGTGTCCTATATCATTTATGCACCCGTCGTTATATTATTAAGAAAGTAAGGGGGGAAATGGTTTACAACTAGGATGAGAATCGATAAACACAAATCTCAAAACAGTCAGGCAAAAGAGCACTGCATCTATTGCACACAACCACTCTAATGAATGAGGGGTTAGAGCTTTGCTCTTCCCTTTAAGGTGATGTGATGCAATTTGATTAGTTGTTGCAGATGCATTGTCCTTCAACTACAGTGCACTCTGATTGGCTGTTACAAACTAACGCACCATGTGATAGCAAAGAGTAATAAAGTTGACGGACATGGGTTGAAAGGAGGAAAAGAGACTCAAAATCCAGCCAGAATATGCAGATATTAAACTGATTTTTCATCACTGTCTCATTTTAGGTACTCAAGTAGGCAATTATTTTCGAAATAGACAGCATGCAAAAATAGCTACTTTAAAATTCACGTAGCTATTCCTTTCAGAATGACCTGAAACGATTTTTAAATGTAAAAGCCTACATTTTCCTAGCAAAGGACCAAGAGCGGCATTTCAGAGCAAAACCTCAGCCTAATTATGACATATACAGGGTGACAATTAATGAACTACATGAAATAAAACCGTCATAATTTCTGAACGGTTCGCGTGATGACGTCCAAACTGTGTGGCTGGCCACAGGGCATGATGGGAATTCGTATGCGTATGTGCACGCAACGTGTTGATGTCGGCCATTTGCAAGTGAAAATGTCCTGGAGGAGTATTTTGGGGACCGCATTCTGGCTCTGGGGTACCCAGAGGCCACTGGAAGGGGGCTATGTTAAGGACAAGGTGTACAGAAATAATCCCAAAACCATTGCCGAGCTGAAAACTGCCATTCAGGAGGTCATCGATATTTCCACACTTCAGCGGGTCATGGAGAATTTTGCTGTTCGTCAATGGCCCAGAACATATCGTGTAGGAATCCACTTCAAAAGCGACACGTTGTTTCTGCCACGTGCAGTTTTCAAGCAAGAGACGGTATTCAAAACTATTTACAATCTAGATATCAAAATCTTCTAAAAAGCACAGACAAACATCTAAATTCTATAAATATTCCCTTTATAGCTAAAGATTCAAGTTTTGGAATCAGTATGACTAGCATCATATTGTATGACCTTTACAGTCATTCAACTTTAAAATTTTTAGAGGAGGACACAAAAAAACTTTAAAATACTAAACACTACTATAACAGATAACCTCGAAGTATCAAGATGTGTTCACTAATGCATTGCTTATAATCGAAGTTTGTGTTACGTCACACGTATATATCTGATTGCTGATCATTATGAACTGCTGAAATATCTTACTGGGGCAAACATCACATATCCATGGCTTCAGTAAGCTCAGGATTCCTGATTTTGTAATTCATCAGGTCTATACTTTCTAAACAAAGACCAATTTTGTTAATGTAGATCTATTATTAAACCGTTTTAGGGTTCAATGTTTTATTTGTTTGTGTGTCTCCTCTCTCTTTCTCTTTCTCTCTCTCCGTCTCTCTCCCTCTATCTCTCTTTCTCTTTCTATATCTTTCTCTCGCGCGCGCGTTTTTCTTTCTGCCTCTTTCTAGCTCTATCTTTCTTTATCTCTCTCTGTTTGTGTTATATCTTTCTTACTCCCTTCTCTAGTATAACTTTTTCTCTCTCTCCTTTTCTTTTTCTTTCTCTCTCTCCTTTTCTTTTTCAATCTCTCTCCTTTTATTTTTCTTTCTCTCTCTACCTCATTATTTTCCTCTCTCTCTTTGTTCTTTTTCTTTCTTTCATCCCCTCTGTAGCCTTACTTTTCTTTATCTCTCCCTTTCTCTATCCCTCTCTCTGCCTCTCTATCTTTCTCTCTCGCTCGCATTCTGTTTCTTTATTTTTTCTCTCTCACTCCTCCCTTTCTTTCCCTCCTTCTCTCTCTCCCTCTCTCTTTCTCAATCTTCACGTTCCCTCGAAATGGTATTTCATTGGTATAGATCGACCACATGGAAAAAACCTTGGGACGAAAAGTCCCCGCGCAGCTTTCCTTTCTTCCCTCCACCTCGGGCCATAAGGAAGCATGGTCCACTCTCTCCCTCCCCTACTCGCGGGGGTACGGTGCACAGCAGTCGCGGGTCTGCGCAGGTTGTTTTGCTCGTGGTTCCACTATAAAGTTATCCACTAGGAGTTCTCTCTTTGATTCTTGTATCAGCATGTCATTTCATAAGCTGTCCGTACACGATAAAATGAAACACGAACAACGCATTGAATTCCAGTCTTAAAGCAAGTGACGCCAGAGCGCACGCCATATCACTTCTCGAATTCAAGATTACCGCCAAATACTTTCTGATTACGAATGGTTAAATAAAGGCCGAGTCTGCTGCCACGCACGTGTCAGCAGTAAGAATAAGCATCAAATTTGCTGCTGCCACGTAATTCGTCTGCTAAGAGGATGTTACAAATCTTAAGTACAGATTGAGATGAGAGACATGCAAGTTTATGGTTAGTGGGAATGAATGTACAGGTAATTTAGAACCTTTTTCTTTAGAAAGCATTTAACGATATGATTTTAATGCTAATAGAACTTAACCTAACTAGGAGAGCATTTAGGTTTATTATTAGAAGAATGCTAAGGGACCTAATCTTACAACATTTTTGTGAAAGTAATCACTACAACTTTACAGTATGTGTTACAGACGTAATTGCATACATAGCATGATGAAATCACGATAAAACAAAGACCGAGTCTACTGCCACGCGCATCTTTTTTGAGGTTCCAGCAGAAAAAGAACGTGGCAGCAGACACTGCCTTAAATAAAGCCCTTCATGACAAACTCTGGACCAATCAGAGCACATGTTATTAAAATGGATTATCGAAATAGCATCGAGGTACAGGCTGCCATTTATTTATGTTCTCTGGCGAAGAGAAAGTTGTACGGAAAGAGGAAACAAATGGTAGTGACTTGCGAGAAAGGAAAGTCGAAATCGTGTAATATCCTTGTCTCTATTTATTTAATCGCAATTATACAACATCGGAACATAAAATAATGTATGCTTCTACATCAAGGAGTGATGAGACAATGAATTGCATTCAACAACCAGCCATGAAATACGTATACTTTGAGTTGATACTAAATTTCATTTTATGCAAACAAAATGAAACACATACAGTATGTAACATTGTTATTCGTACACATAGAATTTCCGAGGAAAAAATGTCATATCTACTAGTAAATATAATCATTTTCATATGTACCTGGAAATTAATGTTAATGAAGGTTTTACCAACAAATGTCAATACAAATTTATGTTCAAAGTGTATAAACAGAGCATATAATTTGTGTGAAAAGATAAAAACACGCTGTTTCATGCAACATTGTTATTCGTACAGGCTATAGTTTCAATCTTCCTCGCATACAGCGCCACCGCTATTCGGGCGATTTCGTGCAGTTTGCAACTTCGTAACAAGTTTGAACATGCAGGCGCTCTCCCCGTCAAGCGGAATGCTGGCGTAGGTATTGTTGTAGGCCTATCGTCTATCTAACAGCGGGTTCGAAATGGGCAAGGTAAAGGAACGTAGTTCCGATCTGAAGGATGTTATTATAAATTTGGCTCTTAGAGGTTATTCGTTAAGAAAAATTGGAGAAACAGTCAATAAATCACACTCCACAGTTCAATACATAGTAAACAAATTTAGAGAGGAAGGTTCAACACAGAATGTGCCGAGGAAACCAAAAAAGAGACGGTTGAATAAACGTGATGAACGCTTTATTTTAAAAAGAGTGTGAGAAAACCCCCGACTAAGTGTTCCTCAGTTACGACCTTTAGTAGAAAATGTTGCTGGCAAGATGATGTCCGATCAAACTGTCCGACGTGCCTTGTGGAAGCATGGATATCATGGCAGAATACCACGAAAGAGGCCGTATGTACTAAATAAGGTGAATCGCAGGAATAGACTTCCATTCGCGAAAGAGCACATCCACAAGGACCAGGAATTTTGGGATATATATATATATATATATATATATATATATACGGATCAGATGGCATAAATAGGGTCTGGAGAAAATCAAATAAAGACAATGATCACATTAACACAATTCCAACAGTTAAACACGGTGGTGGGTCATTAATGATTTGGGGCTGTATGTCGTCCAAAGGTGTCGGTACCATCCAGTTTATTGATGGTATCATCGATGCATATGTCTGTTTGGACATATTGAAGAACAATGTAACGCAGAGTGCCCAAAAAGTGGACATGCCGCCTATCTACAGATTCCAACAAGACAATGACAGTAAGCATAAGGCGCGAGTGAACATGAATTGGTTAATATGGAATGTGCCCAAAGTACAAACACGCTCAAAGTCCAGACTTAAATCCCATTGGGCAGTTTTGAAGAGGCGAGTCCATAAAGCAGGCGTCAAGTCCAAACAAGTGTTGAAAACTGTTGTGCAAGCCGAGTGGAATAAAATAAGCTCTGAAACATGTCAGAAACTGGTTAATTCTATGAAGAACAGGTGTCAAGCAGTAATGAAAGCCAAAGGATACGCATCAAAGTATTAGAACTGTCAGTGAATTTGCTCTGAATATACTTTTTTTCTTTTATATTTTTAAGTGTACGAATAGAAAAGTTGTACAAAAAATGGCATGTTTCTCTTTCAGTTTCAATTATTTTATTCTTGTCATTGGTTATACAAAATTTGGGTAAGATTTTATGTTCCTAATGATATTAGTTATTGAATTGTAAGGAAACCATTTCAAAAGTGTGTATTTCCTTTCAAATATTAAAGCATTTTCTTTGAAAATCCGTGTGTACGAATAAGAATGTTACATACTGTATCTGTGAAAATGATATTTTATGCTGTTATTTTTTCAATATGATCACACAGTTCCTCTGCTGCAGTATATTACACTTAGACCATAATTCCGAGATGCATACATCACACTTCTCTCGAGTTTCTGATATAGGTGTGTTTCACCTACGTCGCAAACTGTTGCATTGTGGCTTCGAGCAGCCATGATTGAGGCCAGTTCTTGAAAGTATACGGAATTCAAGCGGGTAGGCGATAGATACCAACACAGACATTCGTGATTTAAAACAAACGTGCAGTTGGTGCAGATGTAACGAACGCTACGTCGTGGATATTTCCTTGCAAATAAAATTAGCCGCAAACATGGCGGCTGTACACATCCTGACTTTACATAAAACCCACTTATACATTTTTCTTTGGAAAGAACATATCTTTTTCGCGGTTGATAGCTAGTCTGTTTATTTTATTCTTGACGTACACAGTGCCACCTTTTGGCAAAATGTGAAATTGACATTTTTCATTGATCGTGTACGCGTGAATTTTCAGACATTTCAAGATTTTCAATAAGAACCCAGTTCAACGGCTCTCAATTGTCGATTTTGTTGGATCGCGAATGCTCTGATTTAATAAAAATTGAATCGTGTACGGACAGCTTTACATCCGGGTCCTTCTGTTCATACTCCTTCTCATTTTGCTCTCATTCACTTGCATTGCTACGATTCTAGTCTTTTCCTGTCACTTTCCTAGGCTACATTCTAGTTGTATTTGTTTATTTGTTATTTTACGCCGCCTTGTACTTCTCTAGTTTAATCGCGGCAATGAGGATGGATCATGAATTCATGAAACCCCATGTCTTATGGAAGATTCGAGCCTAGGATCTCTGGCTTCGTAGCGCCAAGCACTCCGCAATGGAGGCAGGCGTTACATTCAGTTTTAAACGATGAAAGAGGAGACCGGACGGCTTCTATGTTTCTTCCTTGCTTTATTTTGCCATCTTCTCTGTCTTACTCTCTCTCTCTCGATACCTCCATGTTTTGGAACTTTTCAACATACATTTTTCATTTCTACCGAAGCCATGTTTAACCATGGCAATATCTCTTCCATAATCAATTTCTACTACACCTATGCATCTTTCTTGATTTTTTCCAATTTGATTCTTCATCACATAATTTCCAGCATTTTCATTAGTCTCTTTACACGTCATACCTAACAACCACATAAATAGCGTGTAAGATTAGCATAGGGGAATGTCGTGCAGTACCCTCCACCGTAAGGTTTGTTACCATTAATGCGCCAGTGTGAACAAATCACAATTGTGGAAACAGTGATCTACAGCAGGGTTTATGCTAAATTACGGAAAACTTATGATATCTCATGAAGTTATTGAAAAGAACTCGTTATGAACTAAAACAGATACATTTCCATGGCATGGAAAAATGCCGTCCAGTACCGACCAGTCGCTTCTTTATCATTAACAGCTTAGTGAAGACGTTTAGTCAAGTAAAGGAGAGGTGTAAAACGTTTACAAGCTGATAAATTGAATGTGGCAATGCAAACAAGATTGAAATTAAAATATGTTAGGCAAAAGTTCCGAAATGAGGCTGGGCCTACAGTTAGTTCGCGTTGGAGAGAATATTAGCAATAGATTAAGCCATATCAAATAGGAAACTAAAACCTATTAATGTATATGTGTTGTGGCCGCGGTGGCTCAGTCGGTAACGCGTCTGACTACCATGCTAAAGGTCCCGGGTTCAATCCCCGACCGGTTCAAATCCGGGAACTTTTCTAACGGTGGAAGCGGCCCCGGCGCCTACCCAGCGTCGAATAACATGGGTACCTGGGGGAAACCCTGGGGGTTAAAGGCGGTCAGGGGCGTGATGCTGATCCACTCACGACCGGATCAAGAAAGTGTGGGGCGTTACCCCCACACCCCCTATACGCCTTCATGGCGTGGTGCTATGCACAGGGGAACACTTTACTTTTTTTTTTTTTTAAACCTATTAATGTTTAGGTGAAGAGAAATGGAAAGATAGGACACGTTGGAGACATTATTAGCAATAGAATAATCCATATCAAATAGTAAACTAAACCTATTAAGGTTTAGGTGAAGAGAAATTGAAAGAAATGGAAAGATAGGGTATGTTGGAGATATTATTACCCAGTGGCGGCCGGCGGCAACTATGATGGGTAGTGCCAACGTGATCAAGAAAAGAAAAAAAAACCTCCGCAATGCCCACCCCCTCCTTGAGGTTGCGCCACTGGTCAAGATGTTTATCCTCGTTTGGTAACGTGGAAAACAATATGTGTTTAAGTAATAACGCACTATTCCGGTTCATCTTCACTCACTAACCTATCTTTAAACACTACAGGACAGTTCCCTAAAAACACAACAATTAGAAGAGGAAGGGAAAAACAAATCCTCTCACCTTCTCCTCCCCCATGCACACATATTCCAACTGGAAACTCCCATCATCATAGGATTTTTTTACTTTTATATTTTTAGAAAAGTCTGTATGGCTCTCTAGGCGCATGTATCATTTATCAAAATGTTCATTTAACTTTGGAAAAATACTAGGTTCGTTTTTCCAAAAGTAGGCAGAAATTACTTCCCCAACGGATCTTACAAATCAGTCGTACTTAGCAACTTTTCTCTGAAGGTGGCAACTGTGTCAACACTGCGAAAGTTCCCTCTCCGTGCCAGGTGAAAACGGGCACGGTTGGTGTCTTATTTATGGGCTAACCCCACGCCACGTCCTGCCACTTTGTTCTCGGCTCATGGTGGAAATGTTCCTCGCCGAGAGTTCTTCAACCCTCTGCACGTGTGTCAACTTGGTTAGGCCAGCTCTTGGGCGGCATGGACTGTTGCCTCGCGGGGGGTACGAACGAAACAGCTGGCGATGCAGTGAGGAGGTTGGGGCGGTCGTCAAGATTCGAATCTCCTTGACTGTAAACTATCAATGTATTCATTTAACAATACTTGGGCGAGGTATGCGTTTCTTCTGTGGGTAGTGCCATGGCACGGCGGCTCTACCCCTTGAGCCGCCGCTGTATATTACCAATAGAATAAGTCATATAAAATAGGAATCTAAAACCTATTAAGCTTGAGTTGAACATCAAATATAGGGAACTAGGTCAGAAGGTGGCATAATAAAATGTCAGAGCTAGGGTAAATTGAACACTTAGCAACCTGACTTAACATATAGACATCAAAGATATGTATTAGTATTAACATACAAGAAGCGCTTTCTACCTAAAGTAGAAGTTTCTCTTAGGTGAAAGTTTCTGATAGGAATGAAGATAGTTTTATGTAATGAAGTACTTGTAATTGAACAAGTTATACGTACAAATAAATCAATCAATATGTATAATCAGTACTTAGTAAAAGAAGTGCCTCTTAGGAGAAATATAAACAATATTACTGACTTTATAAGCTAGAGTAAATAATAGGAAACTTCATTTTTATGAACTTGCCATTGCTCCAAATTCAGAAAATTCTCTAGAGAGGGTATACATGAAAAGCAATTAGGAGTCTATATAATGATAGGAAAAACAGAATATTATTGACTGATCCAGTTATCTGAGAACTAGATCAGAGAGGAATGCTCAGTGCACAAAGACAAAACTTTGGAAGTAATCAGGTGTTTGAGGAAACCGAATAGAAAAATCGGTTCAAAATGATTAGAACATTCACAAGAATTGTCGAGAAAGTTAAGTTTAGAATTTACTTTTATAAGTGTGGAAACAATGTTGCAAAGTTTTCAGGATTGCAGACAGGAAATGATAGCAATAGAGATAAGGATTAAAGTCTAGGTAGGTTCAGTTTAGTTAAATATAAGTTACTTTAGGTGAAGTTTCAAGATAAGAACAATGATAGTTTAAAGTACAAAGACTATCGCAGAGAAGGTGAGACAGATTTTTTCCTGGCTTGGCAACACTGCCTATGGTTTCGGCACTAGTCGCGTCGTGTATGATGACTCATTCTGTTTCCGTAGCAAGTTGTCACATGTTGCGAAACCACGTTAGTGAGCAGCTGTGCTGATTTACGTGGAACGTGGAACGTGTATCGTTTACCCCTCCAGGTTATTGTATATAACATTGCTTTTCGCGATGAGTATTCAAGATGAACAGCGCCATGCCATAAAATTTTGTTGGCGTTTAGGGAAAAGTGCTGCGGAAACATATGCAATGTTTCAACAGGCACATGCTGATCAAGACAGACTGATTAGAGCCACAGCATTACCAAGGAGTCATTGAGACTCTGCGCCAGCACGTAGCAAAAAAGAGGCCACATTTGAAGAACTCCTTCATATTGGCACCACGATAACGCACGCCCGCATACCGCGCGGGCTTTTCAGGATTACGCGACGAAGAGAAAAATAGAAATGTTCACGCATACAGCATACAGGCCGGACCTTGCACCCTGCGACATTTGGATATTTCCACTTTTAAATGCCGCGTTACGTGGTCGTCATTTCATGACGAACAAAATAGTGATCACCGCAGCGCAAGTTTTCTTCAGTTCACCACCTGACGACGAATTTTCAGACATTCACAAAGTGGCAGGAGCGTATGGACGCTTGCTTAGCTGTCAATGGTGCCTATTTTGAAAAAGATGTACGTCTACTCGATATGGCTGATTCTGAATAAAAATTTTGTGGTTTGTAATTTTTTTGTTTCATTTTAATGATTCTTGGAGGGGGTCCATGTACATGCTTGTCTTTTTAACTGCTACGCAGTCACGACTTTTTGAACTATTGCGCTCATTTTGGTCTCAATCGGCAGCTAATGAACCAAATTTTCACCCTAGTACATTTGCTAGCCAATGGAGGTCGCTGTTTTCCTATACAGGAATTAGTCTCACCTTCTCTGCGACAACCTTTGTATTTGTGATATCACTCAAGTAGTTTCTGACATGAGATCCATTCTGTCGCCACCACAATCACTCATCTTTATCATTACATGAGTTT
Source organism: Lepisma saccharinum (assembly GCF_977018435.1). Taxonomy (NCBI): domain Eukaryota; kingdom Metazoa; phylum Arthropoda; class Insecta; order Zygentoma; family Lepismatidae; genus Lepisma; species Lepisma saccharinum. Next base: position 51,835,978 of record NC_139233.1, read on the forward strand.
CACCTGGCATCGAGAGATAAGGGAGAACGGTGACAAGGCTGGCCCTAAACATGCTGTTACAGAAAGACTAACTCCACACTCATAGGGTTTCCGTGTTACCGCTATTGCTAAGGTAGTACGTGGGTTTTTATGCCTGTGTTATATTTAAGGGTGATCTCCGGCTGTCAGAGCGGCCGGAGACACCATTAGTATATAAGGGTGATCTCTGGCTGCTGTATGGCGGCCGGAGTCACCGTAGTTCACCCTCCAATTGCCCCCTCAGTTCCTAGTTTAATAACTTGTAGTATTTTCTTTTTTGTGTGCCTGTATGTGTGTGTGTGCCTCTCTCGTCCCTTTCGGCGCTCACTACGGCGGATTGATCTCTAGATCTTCTTCTGCTGCACCATCACTACGGTGTCCGGGAACTCTGGGGGGGGGGTTCATTCCTACGTGGAGGGGAGATTTGGCGGGATGGAGGGCGGAAGGCATGGAGGTACCCCACGCCCCCCTCCGACCTGGGCTCCCCCATTGTCCAGGATCTCTTCTGCGAGGCTGGCTTTCTGCCTAGGGGCATTTGGGGCTCTAAGGGGTACCGGGGGTCCTCAAAGGGACCCAGCGAGGCCCTGAAAGGGACAAAAGGAACCTAAAGGGCCAAATTGGGCCCTAAAGAACCCGTGAGGCCCTCGAGATCCGTAGGGGGCTCAAAAAGCCCAGGGTGGGAGGTATGGTCAGTCCACCTCTTAAGGAGTGCTACTCCAGTCCGTGATGGTATACCCAAAAAAGAAAAAATGAAAAAGAAAGAAAAAACAAAAAAAGAAAAATTTAGAGAGCGATCTGCGTCAAATCTGAAGCCAGCCAGGTTCAAGAAGCAGCATGTGCAAGTAAGTATTGTTGTTTTATGTAGAATTTTAACAAACTAGTAAAAATTCAATAGAAGTAAAATGGTTCGAACTTAGAAATAGAAGCACTATTAATATTCCTTGAGTTTTGAAACACACGATTCATTTATATTGTGTAGTAACATTGGCATTCACTTTAACAACCTATTTTGTGCAGCCACCAAAAAACATTATACCTAGTAGTATTGCAGTTATTGATTGATTTAGTTTATTTTACTTCGCGTTTTTGTGCCTCTTGGCTAATTTGCGAAGATGGGGATGAGTGATGAAATTGGTGAATAGACATTCACAAACAACCAAGCCCGGGACCCTTGGCGTCGCACCGCGATGTGCTAACCACTCGGCCACAGGGTCCTGTAGTATTGCAGTTATCAAGTTTCCTAACCTTTTGCCAGAAATAGACACGCATACTTAGTAGGCGAGCCAAGTAGTAAGCCTATGGAAACTTAGTTTGTACCCAGCATCAAATGGAATATAGTATATATTTTTTTTACTATAGATATGTACGATTGTAGATATCTCTAGCCACTATGCCCTAGAATCCTATTTTGTGATTAGAAACTACTTCCTTACAGTTGATTGCTGATTTCAAAACACGCTGGATGTAATTTAATACACTTCAATTGTTATTCTTTCAGAAATCTTTCTCACAACAGAAGTCGTCCTCGAAAGCCGAAATCTGGACTTACAACTCATCAGGTGCTGAAGATGTTCTTATCAAGACAACAAGAAGTGTGATGTACTTGTCAAGACAACGAGATGTCAAATAAATGCTTTCAAAATACCTAAGTGTTTATGCTTTACTTTCCACATTTATCACCTTGAGCTCTTGAATACTGTAACATATGTGAAGCTCATCTCACTGTGAATTGGCTTGGAAAAGTGGGGCCATCTTCACGATTAGTTGCCCAGGATTTGAAGACAAACAGCAAAGACCAATAAGAAGAGAAGCTTATTCACTTTCTGTTTGTCGAAAAGCATAATTGATTTGGCCATTAAATAAACTCAGATATCTGAAGCTATATAGGTATAATCTAGTTGCACGTGTGTGCGTTTTATTAAATCTGTGAATTGATTATACATCGCAGTTGGATTTATTTTTGCTCTATGTTTTGAAATAAGATTATTTTGTTCTTGTTAACTGAAATCATGCCTAAATGCTATGGAAAGCTATGAAAACTAACGGAAGAAATCTAAAATATCACAGCTTGATTGATATAAAAAATGCGGGAGTGCCCACTTTTATGAAAGAGGCATTGTGCGAGATCTAAAAGCAGAACTTTTTAATATTGTATGTAAATGTAAGGGTGTAATAAACGTGACTGCTTCCCGTAAAATATCACTGCACTCTCCACGTTTCTCTTCTGTCTTTTCTTTGCCGCCGTCAATAGCTTCAATACGATGTTTTTTTAATATATATTTGTCACATATTAGTATTCTGCTCGTTCCGCCACCTGAACGCAGTAGAAAGGGCTCAAAGGGCAGTGCAGTTACACCGGAAGAAGGCTCGGAAATGGCAGGCTTCAGAAGTTAACTCATCCAAATTAAATTAAACAGGTAGTATGTGCTCTCTCTAAATTTAAATCATAGTTCACTAATAATTTGATTAAAAGTTTTAAAAGTATCTGTTTTATTTAATAGCGTATTAATTGGTGCATTCTTCTCCAGCATAGCTATAGGCAGTGATCACACATCGGGGGGGGGGGGGGCAGGAACGCCCCCTATTCTCGTTCGACAATTTCTCTCTCTCTCTCTCTCTCTTATCTGCCCCTGTAAAACGACAAAAATAAATAAATGAATGAATGCTCTTTTAGCCAAAATATGCATTTTTGTGTCGTATGTAACGGAATAATAAACATGATTGTCCCGGGAAAATATGATTTACCCTTCCATCTTTACTATTTACTACAATATATTTCGATTTCTATTGTTCCCACATATTTATTTTAATTTTAGTATTGTGAATCATATTCCACTGTGTTACCTCACGTATCCACCCCCCCCCCCCCCACACACACACGTACGATTTCAGTTGTAAGTTTTAGACTAAGCTTGTCAAATGTCCACTTATATCTTTGTATTCTTGAGCCATTTTAAAAAAAAGCATTTCGCCCCTTCTTCTGGACTATTTCATAGCAATGTTTTCCCACTGGAAGCCCCTTTGCAGATCGAGATCCGGGGCTATAGCCTTTCCAAGCCACCGTTTCCTCCAAATACTCTCTTAGCTTTTAATGGTTTATAAATTTACACTAGCAATTTTGAGTAAAGGTTTTGCGTAACCCTAAAAGTACATTTAGCCTATCTCTGCTCCATCCAATATCAGTTGTGCAAGATATGGAGCTACCGGGAATGCATCTGCACATGTTAGATTGACGGAATTGGCTTTCGTACATCTCTCGCATGTCTTAATCAAAACTTTAATTTTGAAAATCACAGAGAATCCTCTTCAATATTCAGCGTTACAAACACGAGGAGCAAGGAACGACTTCGTGAATGGATTTCTAGAGCGCTAAGCAGACGATCGAGTTCACTGCCGAACGAGAACGTCATAACTGGAATATCCAATCAGAGGCCGTTTGGTTTTCGTGACGTATAGCATCAATTTGGCACAACTTCTAAGGCCAATTTCTCGCAAACTATTTCTAACTAACACAAACTATTTTGCACAACGTTAATATAAAATGAATGGCATGCAGTGATACAGTTAAAATTATTTTAGGTTAGAGTGGAAATGTCCATTGTGCGTCGGAGATATATTTCTCTTCGAAAATACATGAATTCCCGGTCGAATAGATTCAAGGATGAAAGAAAATACCTCCATGACCTTTGAAAATGCTACAGAAACTTCTTTCCGTAAGTAGTTTATTCTGTAAAATTGAAGAAATCTGTTCTCGCGAGATCAAATAGTTACCAGAACAGCTTCCCATCAAATCATGGAGGAAGGATTTGCATTCCTGTATTGAACACTACCCGTTCCGTTGATCACTAAGGGGTAGAGCAGCCACAGGCTGAACTTCGCCCATGAATAAAGAAATTCTAATTCTAATTCTAAGTTTTGTTGCGGCGTGTACAGACGGGATCAAATGAAATGTACTTCCCTTTTCCTAACAACTCAGAAGCGAGTTGGAAACTCTTCATTGCTCCTGTATAGATAAGAAAGTGGGGGAGGGCAATAGCAGACAAGGCCAGCACGCAAACTTGTTTCCAGCAAGCTTTCTGTTGCAGTCTTGGCAGTTTATGGAAGGATTTTGTGTTCCTACCCCCCCCCCCCCGCCTCTCTCTCTCCTTGTGTTTGTGTGTGTATGCGTGTGTGTGTGCGCGCGCCAACACCTGTTTCATTTTAAGTTTGACGTATTTTATTGCATTGACTAATTTCTGTTGTGACTGGGTATGAACCAGGTTAGCAATGGAGACATAATGAAGGATCAAAAATACAAAAATTCATGGCATGAGTAGTTAGTAGTAGTAAAGGTAAGGCAAAGTTCGTCGTCCGTATAGGACCGTGCCATGAAAGCACATTTAGGGGATGTGGCAGTAGGGCGCCGCATATTCTCGAGTTCGGCCATTTTGGAGGTCAATGATCAGCATCACGCTCCAGCCGTTTTTACTCCCCAGGGATGTAGTTGAAACGAGAAAATAAAAATGTTTTACATTTCGCGTATGTGACAGTATTCTTTGGATATTGTCTTGGAAGTGTCTGTTAACATCCTAACCCGCAATTTTGTTTAAGGGTAAAACTGGCTGAAGGCCGCGAGTATTCCTGAGAAGTAATGAGCATATCACATAATGCGCAATAGTTTGGCTCGCGTTTTTCGAATAATAATAATAATAATAAAAAAAACAAAATATACAAATCAATTCTACGAATGCTTACGTCATTGTGACCATGGAGTGCATTTTGCACACTAACGAGGATCTGGCGTCTAGATATAAGGTCAGTATAATGGTCTGTGGAGTTTGGACTGTGTCCTATCCATCTACGTTTGTAGTTGTCCTTTCACAACTTTCATCTTAACACACCTTTCATTATCCAAAAGTGGAAGAAAAGCGAAATAAAATAAATAAATAAATCGGTTATTGTGTCCCTGCGTTTTTTCAATTTATCACCATGACCGAAAATTAATGTTTCGCTGATGTAATGCATCACTATAATCATGTGAATTATTTTCCGTCATCATCGTGTGCTTAATCATTCCTTAAAGCATAGACTCTAACGCTGTTGTCCTTAGTGTAATTGATCTTATTGTGTGGAAGTTTTGATGTAACCAAAAGAATGGTTAAGAATAAACCTCAATTGATTGTTCGAAATTTAAAATATAATAATTCCGAGGTGACGCATATTAACTGTTCTTAGTTCGATGTCAAAGATCGATTTTTCCTATACATTAAAAAGGATTCCGGCCTCCGTGGTAGAGTGGTTAGCACAGCTTGCTTAATGACCGGCCTTGGCATTGTGTTCATTCGGTGTCTCATTGTGAGTGTCGCTTCATTAATTTCATCATTTCATCTACCATCCTCATCGTCGCCTTTAGCCAAAAGTGGCACCAGAAGCGAATTAAAATAAAGCAAATGAATCAATCAATAGAACATAGGGTCTCCGGTTTCATAGAGCAGTATACAAAGCACTCGGTCATGAAGGCCCTCAAAATTGAAATAATAATTGCAACAGAAAACCTGATATTAGAGTATTTTAAGAGTTTAGGCATATTAAAAATTCACGTCAACCAACAACAATTTCACCTGTATTGTGTGATATATGGTTCTGCCCTAACAATTGATTGATTGATTTGCTTTAATTTCACTTCGCTTTTTGTGCTACTTTTGGCTAATTTGCGAAGATGGGGAAGTGATGATATAATGAAATTGATGAATGGACACTCAGAAACATCCATGCTCAGGCCGGGATTCAAACCCGGGACACCTGGTCTTGTGTATTGGACCAGTGGCCATCCACCGTCGTGAGGAAATTGGGGAGCTACAAATGAGTAGCGTGACGCGGTCACGGAAACCTACAACGACTGAAGGCTTGTCTTGCTGACCACACGTCACCCCATAATTCCAACCTCGGCAGGTGGAAGTAAGGTCGGCAGTCGGTAGGTAGGACCTGGTCCTCACGGACTGTTGCGCCACGGGTTGTTTTTATTATTACAATCTTCAAATAAAGCTTTATCGTTATATATTACCGTATTTCATCGCATAATCGTCGCACCCTGTTTTTCAATCCAGAGAGAGAGAGAGAGAGAGAGAGAGAGAGAGAGAGAGAGAGAGGCGGGGGGGGGGGGATGGTAGGAACACAAAATCCTTCCACAAACTGCCAAGACTCCAACAGAGAGCTTGCTGGAAACAAGTTTGCGTGCTGGCCTTGTCTGCTACTGCCCTCCCCCACTTTCTTATCTATACAGGAGCAATGAAGAGTTTCCAACTCGCTTCTGAGTTGGTAGGAAAAGGGAAGTACATTTCATTTGATCCCGTCTGTACGTACTACAGCCATGCTACAGCAGACGTTCGATTGCCGCCGGAGCCTTCTTCTACTGCGCACCATGCGGCAGCACTGTCGCCATAAGCCCCATACTGAACTCTTAAGTTGGGCTCACCAATAGTCTGTGGTGAAGTGAGCAAGAAGAATGAATCGAGTCTGTGGTGGTGACAGTGAAAATTATCGTATACGCTTTTGCTCATTCCAATTGCTTTGAATTGGCTTGCTTTTTTCGGTCTCTTTGCTGTCACCAACGAACGGGAAAAAGATTCTACAAAAACGGAGCCGGACACTCAGGATCAGCTATGTCTATGAGACGTGCGTCCCATGCTGGAAGTTGGTACTCGGATTCGGGTAAGTTGTGACGTGAAGTAGGTTACTGGCTTTTGTCTTAGTAGTTTGGGAGGTGTTTCATAACAAAACTGATTTAATGGTATTTAGTACCGTATTTGGTACTAATCTGATATTCCCCGGACAGATTTCTTCATTTTTACAGAAGAAACTACTTACGGTAATAGTTCCTGTAGCATTGTCTAACATCTGGTCTGGAAGATGTTTTGTGTGATGTGGGAATGTTTCATAGCGGAAATTCAACCATTGACGCATAGCCCTACGAACCATTTCCGGTAAGGTTAGGTAGGGTCACGTATAGGTTACAATAGTTAAAAATTGGTTTCGAAAAAATATGCGTAAGCCCTACGAACCATTGACATATAGCCCTACGAACCATTGACATATAGCCCTACGAACCATTGACACATAGCCCCACAAACCATTTGAAGAAACATACGTTCTTCAGTTACAAAAACACTTTTTTTTTTAAAAAAAAAATGCAATTACTTTGATCAAAAAGACTTGAATACACGTTAAAGAATGTTCCACGAAGCAGATAGGTAAGTGCAAATGTCAAAAATTGACAAAACGAAGGAGTCATAGGTGTCCGTGGAATATCAGATTTTTACCCAGTATTTTTGTTTATTATGTACAGTATTCCATTGTAGAAGATTTACATATATTTTTCATATTTCAATTTTAACCCGTAACTGGCTTGACGTGGTCCCTGGGACCCGCGCCCTAGAATAACGCTCTCGTTCTCTGAAGCACTAACATTTACTTCCCTCTCCTTTTCGGTAGCTTCATAGTTTGGAATATCACGTAACCTGCCGGTGCCACTCCGCTAGCTGCATTTTAGTTTCAGAGCAATAGACATTGTGGGTCCCACGGACGCCCTTTCCATTAATAAAGAAAACGGCAGTAAGCCTTCCCGATGGCGCAGTGGTATCGTCAGCATCTTGTAATCAAGGGGTCCCGGTTTCGTTACCCGGTGGAGGCACAAGTGGTTCGGATTCCACTTTAATCTGTAGGTCCAGTCCCAATTAGCCTTACTGGGTAACAGTTTCGGGGTCCGGTGTCCCATTCTACACCCTCGATTTTGGAAGTTGTTATTTTATTTTTATGAAGATTATGTGATTCTAATTTTGAGGATCAAAAATTTTGAGCGCGGAAACAAGTATTTACGAATGTACATCCGTTTGAAGTTGAGATATTGTCCTTTGAAATTGTTGAGTCCAAATTTTCCACAGATTCCTGGCTCTGTCCCTGGGGTAATTGGCCTACCGTGGCCCCGCCTTTATCTATAGAATCCCTTTTAAAGGCATGGTAGAAATTGGCCAGAGTCACCTGCCCCAACACTATTTCTCACTATTTTCTGCATTGACACATGATGATACCAAAAATTAAGGCTAAAATTAAACCTAAGAAGGTAACTTGCCTCTTTTTACCAAGGCCAGGCACTGAATTGCGGGTCGAAGTCCAAAAATGAAATAACTCCTATGTTGAAAGTCCTTGTTGTCCTTTTCAACAGAATACCACCCTCCACTCCCATCCCATCATAAAAATAAGAATTTTCAAATTATCCCATCCCACAAGTCATTTAGAAATAAAATCCTCTCCTTTTCGGTTTGCAGTTGCCAAAAGAAATAATTAATTCCAAATTCTGAAGTTGCATAAATGAAATCCAATGTCTGAAATGTCCAACCCGCCAATATATCACACAAATAACAAATTTCAAATGTTCCCATTGCACAAGTCATCATAAGAAGAAAAAGAAAAAATCAGACGTGCGCCTGTGACATGAATCCATCATCCGCCATGATAGAAGCCGTGAAAAACCGCATTGACGTTACGCAAGGAATTTTAAGAAAAACATAGGTTTCGTAGCACGTAGATGTAAAAAATTACCTTCCGTGCTATTTACAAACACTCTTTGTTATGAGGAACTAAATATTTTCACGAAAATATTTGAAATGTGCGGAAAATTGAGGGTGTAGAATGATACCCCGGAGCCCAGTTTCGTATATCGGGAACATATTTCTTCATTTGGCTACGAATGCAATTTTTTTTACATGGTTCGATTTCAATATACGTCTGTTAACACATACTGCGGAGTTTTAGCAATTACTTAACGTTTTGTTCAATATATGTTTTCGTGGTTAGGTTTGGTTCCCTTAGCATTAAAATAAAGTCCCTAAATGCATTCTACTAAGGTTCCGATTTGCTTCTACGATATTTACTGTCGCTTGTCGACTGAGAATATCTCGTCCATGAGAAGTGCGTAAAATAATTTTCAAGTTGTTTTCTTCAACATAAATAACTTTTTTTCGAGTCCAAACAGTGCTCATTACTTTAAGGAAGGTTCAAATTTAGTGTGACAATGATTTCCAAAATTCTACGATAATTAGTCTTTGATATTTGTGTTAGGAGAAATCATAAAACAATCGGAACCGTTACCGCTTCGCCTATCCATTGTATTCTGTCAAAATTTCTCGCAGCAAGACCGGCTCCTGTCCTTTCAAGAGACAGAGGAACTTGTTTCGATGTTATTTTAGTGCTATTTTAAAGACAAAAATAAGGTATAGATTCTGGTTATTGGTAATGAGAATTGTACATGCAGACATACGAATTTACTGAAAGACTTCCGATAGAGCAAATTATAGAAACTGTTTACACACGGACGTGGCATGTATCTAGAAATATATTTCGGGGGAAGAGGTCCGAGCCAAGTGTCTAAGAATATTAATAATAATATAGTAATATAATAATTTAATTAATCGTTCATTACACCACAAGAATTGGAGGAATAACTTTGGAAACATACCATGCAATTTATTATTAAGAAAATCTATCGTATTTCATTGCACGATCGTCAAACTCTGTTTTTTCAGTCCAAAAATTGGTTTTTAACTATTGTTCTCGTAATTGCCTCATTACCACGTCAGATAATGAAACCAATTATAGCGACGCATGATTTTTGGACACAGAGGATTTTTTTTTTTTTAAGTCCGTATATTGCAACACACGAGTAACTTTTCTCAGGTGTAATATTTCGACTATAGTGGACAAATTAATAACATCTATTGTCTTACTTTTATTTTTCAGACCGGAAAAATGTTTGGTACTTGTCACCAAGAAATAATGTGCGTCGATTTAGACTATTCACTTTTTACGTATTCTCGAGTTTCTGTGCATCCTAATCTTGCACCAAAGTAACAAATAACTTTCAAGTGTCCAGAACTTTCAAATTTGCGACAAATGTGGTGAAATACAGTAGTGAGAGTGCAAAATGTAGAGGGCAACTGCCCCCCATGCCCCTAATCGCCCTCATTATTAGTTAAAGAAAATTAAGTGAATTTTGAAAATATTGTTAATTTTATGGAATAGTATTATTAGAATACTTCTGAGACTTTAATATTAAACACGAAACTGTACGATGTGTGTAAGCTGACTCTTTGTCGGGTCAGAGGTGTATTGAATTGTTGAGTGTGAGTTGAATTTGTTCCGTTACTTTGGACCATAATTATAAACTAATATTGTAATCTAAAAACTCTATAATTGTGCGTCTAGCCACCACCATAAAATTAGCATTTTGCATCTTTTCTTTGTATCACATTTTCGGATCTGCTCTCCCCCCCCCTCCTCCATAAACGCACACACACACAAGACACACACAAATCCTGTGTACGGCTCTCATGCATCACCTTGTAATCAAAAGTTCCCGGGTTCTATTCTCTGTGGCCTACATATACAGGGTGGCTCAATAAGTCACTTAACACCCCCAGTACAAGGCCACTGCGGCATGGATCGTGAAAATGGCGATGACCAATCCTTGCCTGGCCAAGGGGGAACCACACTGACGTCACCCGCATGGTCGGCAGCCATCTTGATGTCCGCCATCTTGAAATGAACTTCAGAAATTTAAATGGGAAGGGGGTCGTGCGACATATCAAAATGGGCTAGAATTTCACCAGGAAAACAACTGTAACATTTGTTTTCACCTAACTTTAACTGTTGCAGAGTTAACGATACCACAAAGTTATAACACATGCTCAATATGATGTCCCTCTTGCGCAACACACACGTGTAATCCTCTCTCCCATGACCTTACCACATTCTGAAGAACCTCAGGAGTTATTGCAGTACAGGCATCCACAATGCGTGTGCGCAAATGGGCCAGATCCCTGATTTTTGTAGCATACATCATGGCTTTCAGGTGTCCCTAGAGGTAAAAGTCCAATGGTGTCAGGTCAGGTGAGCGTGCAGGCCATTCCACAGTCCCTCGGCGACCAATCCAGTGGTGAGGGAATTGTTGATCCAGGTACTGACGGACTATCATCCCATAGTGCGGTGGAGCACCATCTTGCTGGTACCATTCAGGATAGCTTCCATCCTCAGACAGTAAGGATGGTAAGATCTGCTCCCGTAGCAGGAGCAAGTAACCCTCTGCATTTAAGTTGCCCTCAATGAAAAATGGACCAACAAGTCGGGAACCCCAAGTACCACACCACACCATTAGCTTCCCGCCTCCCATCACCTTGCTGGGATCTGTCCGATGTGGATTTTCGGGTGACCAGTACCGCAGATTTTGCTTATTCACCTCCCCCGACAGATAAAAATTAGCCTCATCACTGACCAGAATCTTGCTACCGATGGCAGGGTCACGTTGCAGTTGTGCTATAGCCCACTCACAAAACTGCAAACACCTGTCTGGATTGTCCTCACTGAGGTGCTTCTGCAGCTGTATCTTATACAGATGCCAGTGGTGGTCACGTACAATCCTTTGAATTGAACCCCTGCTGACACCGCTTTCCAGCACCAGTCTCCGTCTGCTACGGGTTGGGGACTTTGCAAATGATGCCAACACCGCTACAGCAGTACCCTCATCTTTGTCTGTTTTCGGATGTCTATGTCGCGGCTTGTCGTCCATAGATCCAGTATCTTGAAACTTTGCTAGCAACTGGCTGACGGCCACATGTGACACCGGTTGTCTTGCAGGATTGCGGTTATTGAAGTCTGCTGCGATGTCACGTGTAATCATCAATATGATGGCAATCCGTTCCTCACGTGTTAGTGGCATTTCCGTTCAGATCAGTGAAAAAGGAAATGTGCTACTCTTGACATGATCAATTCACATAATCACTCTTAAACTTTCATGCAAAGACACAATCGTAATTCCCATGTCAACCAATATTACAAGATATGTACATACCGGTAAGTCAATATCCGGACATTTTCAGTGATTGGTCTAAACAATAAATACCACATAATCACATACTAACGATAATTTGAACAATAAACATTTAAGGAAGAAGGAAAGGGCGTGTCACTCTCCCATGCGGGAATCGTCCTTAAATTTAAAGTTAGGTGAAAACAAATGTGACAGTTGTTTTCCTGATGAAATTCTAGCCCATTTTGATATGTCCCACGACCCCCTTCCCATTTAAATTTCTGAAGTTGATTTCAAGATGGCGGACATCAAGATGGCTGCCGACCATGCGGATGATGTCAATCTGGTTCCCCCTTGGCCAGGCAAAGATTGGTCATTGCCATTTTCACGTTCCATGCCGCAGTAACCTTGTACTGGGGGGTGTTAAGTGACTTATTGAGCCACCCTGTATATTATATTATACAGTAGTTTGTATCTTAGGACTGTAGACTCAGTCCCATTTAGCCTGTCTCAGCATAACTTAGAGCTGAGAAATTTCAAAATAATAAAAAAAAATTGTAGTTCAACTTCAATTAGTTGGAAAGGAAGTCAATTAAAAGTTCAACTAATATTAATGAAACTACTACTTCAACTAATATTAGTCGTTCGACTTATATTGTCGATAATTTTTATTTTTTCTTAATACAAAGAAAACATATGTTAATATTAAGTTATTTTTCTTTGTAATTTGGGGAGTTTTTCAGATTCGAACTCCCGCTGAATTGCACATACTCACAAGTCGCAACAACAGAAAACATAAAAGCGTAGTGTAAAAATCTAAATTTTTGTATTATAGACCCATGGCAGCTAGGGGTGGCGAAAATTACGTCAAGTTTAGTGCTGTTTGTACATAAACATATTATATTTAGCCCATCTGAGCTACCCTGCCGTTGCGCTTTAATATATTAATTCTTAGGTTCAGGAGAATGTAATTTTTGGAAACTTATAATTTGCTACATAATCTTAAAGGTTTGCTAAATGCATTTTTGTTATCGATTTACACAAGAAATTCTTACCTTCGTTGAAAATAACGTTTGAATAGCCATCCTATCGCACTCCAATGTAAAGCTTTGGGCAACCAGATGACAAACGAAATTCTTAAGGGACACAACAGGGGTGGAGCCTCTAGCAGAAAAGTTTGGCAATGAACAGCTCTGTTGGTGGGGGAATTTTTTAGGACATGATTGTTGGTAGGGGGAATGCCCTCTACCCTTGGATTTTGCATTCTGCTGTAGTGAACCAATTTGCTGTGATATTACATTTTTATATTAATGGGAGTAATTAATTCCTTGGAATATTTAATTAAAATCTCTAGTAAGATTAAAGTTTTTAGAATCAAATGTTTTTCATCTGATGTATGAAGTGAAAGTCCACCACCCCTTTTATAGTTATAAATGCAGTTCAATTATAGAATCTGAGATTATATTCTAACATATTTTTAATACAGAATCATGGAGAAAACTTATATAATGTGAACACTACTCATCAGTGCTCACATTATAATAATAATAAAATTTAAGTATGTGCTTCAGATGTTGGGCATGATAAAACGTTAGTCATGGTTGTATTCCATTATCAAGTCCAGGAGGCATTGAAAATGCCTCATGTAGATTGTAATTGGAGCTGCCCCCATTAACTTGTTCAGATAATATTAACAAAATACTAGAGTAGCAGCATTTAAGCAGCTTGTACTGTACAATGTCCAAGTACAGCGTTGCAACTGCTGACACAAACACTTTCAAAACTGTATGTATAAATTTTCCACTTATTCTATTTCACAAATATTAGCTGACCTGCCAATTGTACTTTTAAATTTTTTATGTTACTACTACTACTCAGATTCAAATACATTGAGTTTGAGTTTTTGTTGTAACCACTTTATGCACAGATAGGACTTGATCTACTGTTTAAAGTGGTGTCTGAACCACTGTGCCGCCTCTGCGTATTGAACCTGGGACCCCTTGATGAAAGTATTAATTGAGGAGACTAATTGACATCAGGTATCAACATGCAAAATCTAAATTTTCGACATCAAAATATGCACACTATTGGGAATATAAATGTACTGTTAAGAAATATAATTTCGTTATTTGGTGTAGGAATAAGGATATTATGTTATTGCAGTTTACTCTTCATTTGTGATTGAATTTAATTTACTGCTTTTGAAATTTGAATGGTTTTATCCAGGCCTTGATTGGAAGGTTGTTGGCCATGATGTTAAAATGAAACACGATTCTCATTTTGCCTAAAAAAGTCCTTGGTAATTGTCACTTGAGCTTATAAAATTTATACCTTTTTCAAGAATATTGTACAGATGTAGAGATGACATTTCTACTTATGAGACCAGTGAAAGCATAGAGGGAGTAAAATGCACTGACTAAAAGGACAACTATTTAAAGACAGGAAACAATTGATAGTGCTTATTACAAAGACAGAATTATGGCTAATATCAGAGGATTAGTTTTAATTTTATTTCAGATATATATATGGTCAGGGGCGATGCATAGGGGCCTTCCTTCAACTTTAAACTCACAAACTTACAAGGTTATATCATTCTTTAGATGAAGGTAATGGCATTTTATCTCCATGGCAATGTAATCAATCTATTTAACTAAAGTTTTTGTGGGTAGATACATATTTGTATTCACTCCTGGTATAATATTAAAATCAAATTGTATATATGTGTATGGTTGTGATTTTACTGTGTGGTATGCTTTGATGTGGAAGTAAATTACTTGTATATCTGTTCTCTTTAGCAAAGGAATTGAGCAAGCAACTGGAAAACTGGCTGGGCATAGCTGATCTCTGTCATGGCCCTGCACGGGCCATAATTGCTCCGTAAGTCTCCCTTCTCAATTTATTTTTTTTAAAAATTCAATTAGGTAATGAAAGACTAAGTATCTGATTTTATAAGTTAATATTATTCTATCAATCTGATGTAAAATTGCAATTTCTCCTTGAACATAAACTGTTCAATAATGTCCTTAATGTATTCAAGTGACTGTTGTGTGGTTTCCCTTTGAAAGAAAAAACTTTCTAGTTGGACATTCACTTTACAAAACCAGGGCATATGAATTATATGTTTGTTTTTATAAAAGTAACAAAATGGCAAAATTTTGCCAAAAGAAAGGCATATTTAAAGATATGCCAGATCGGTTAAATTATCGACAATTACAGATTGATATAATGTGCACTAGCCAATACCAATGGAGAACTGATAACCTGCCCCATCTCTAATTTATATTTTAATAATCATGAATTAAAGTGCGAAAATGCCATAATTCTATACTCCATTTTAACACTGTAGCTGCCACATTTACCACCGGCGGTGCAAGCGTATATGCTCTACTAGGAAACCAGCCGAGATGCTGGTTGGCGTACCCAGGAGGCCAAAATTTCATCTTCAGTAATACAGTCTTCTTTACTTCCTTACTTATTTTAAGTCCCTGCATGATCCATGATTGACAGTAATATGTCAGATAATTGTTTTTTTCCTTTGTCAAACTCTTTGTGCTTTCCCATGAATTGATGCATATACATGACAGCCGGCAGATCAAGGGATTGAAACCTGCTTATCTTTTATGAAATGTTTCATGTGCTCGAACATTCACGGAGGAAATTTATCAACAGTAATATTATTACAATTGCTTTCATTTGATAAGAGGCATTGTTGTCGTTCATTGTTCTTGTTGTCACTACTTGTTATTTTTATTGTTTTCCTGTATTTTTTGTTACTACACTTTTGTCATTTTGTAAAATGAAGAACACTTGATTCAAAAACTGATAAAAGCCTATCAAAATACTATACTATTTTTTCTGTCATGTTATTTACAACATTGTATTGACGCAGACACACACAATAAGTTTATTCTGTAATATATCTAATATATAAAAATGGACGTGTGTGTGTTTTTACTGGCATAACTCTCGAACGCCTGGAGCGATTTCAACCAAACTTTGAACACGTATTACTTGCATTCTGGAAAGAAATACTGTGGAGGTTTAGACACCCCTGGCACCCCTAGGGGGGAAGGGGTGACATGTAAAAATAATCTAAAACTACCGATATTAGTGTGGAATAAATAGTTATCGGGGTTGCTAAGATGAATAGTGACACTACCAATGCATTTCAACTCCACGTTCATCACCTATCGGGATGGGGGGTGAGAGGGGGTGAAAATTATGTCAAAAATGACCAAGATTATTGTCAAATCCATATTTTTTGGAGTCTCTAAGCTAAATGGTTATATTCACAATGACCAAACCCTGTACACACATGACTCATACTCTGGAAAGAAATACTGTGGGGGTAAGACACCCCTAGGGGGTGGGAAGGGTGTGACATGTAAAAATAATCGAAATTGATCGATATTAGTGTGGAATCCATAGTTTTCGGTGTAGATAAGATGAATTGAGACACTGCCAATGCCGTTCATCTCCGAGACACCCCTGGCACCCCTAGGGTTAGGGGTGGGAAGGGGGTGACATGTAAAACAACCGAAATTAGTGTGGAATCCATAGTTTTCGGGGTCACTAAGATGAATAGTGGCACTTCCAATGCCATTCAACTCCAGTACACCCCTATGGGCGGGGGTGGGGAGGGGTGACATGTGAAAATAATCGAAAACGACCGATATTAGAGTGGAATCCATAGTTTTAGGCATCGCTAAGATTAATAGTGACACCCCCAATGCCGTTCAACTCCAAGATACCCCTGGGGGTTGGAGGTGGGAAGGGGGTGACATGTAAAACGACCAATATTAGTGTGGAATCCATAGTTTTGGGGGTCGCTAAGATGAATAGTGACACTTCCAATGCAGTTCAACTCAGAAGACACCTTTGGCACCCCTGGGTGGGGTGGGAAGTGGGGGACATGTAAAATGACCGTTATTAGTGTGTATTCCATAGTTTTCGGGGTAGCTAAGATGAATATTGACACTCCCAATGCCTTTCAATTTATGTATTCTTGCTATTGAAGGTGGAACTAAAGTGAGAATCATAGAACTTAAGACCTTCTGTAAACACAAGCACGTGTACCCTAACAGTGTTGCAAACTTATGAAAAAAAAATAATTCACATAGCCTACAAGGTGTAAAAACATTCAATTTGTCAACAGATGCAGAATAAGCAGTGTATCACTGATGACCTGTTGAAAGTTATTGAATGTATGTTAAAAAAAAAATTACATCTTGCCTGGTGGCCGACTTTCAGACTCATTACCGAAGTTCCCTGGCTCGAATCCCGGCATGGGTGTTATTTGTGAGTGTCCCTTCATCAATTTCATCTGACGATCACTCATTCTCATCGTCCGGATTAGCCAAAAGTGGCAGAAAAGCAACGCTAAATTAAAAAAAATCAAATACAAAATTTACATCTTATCCCCCAGGAGTAAGACGGTTCCGTACCAAAGGATTAATTTTCTCTCATCTTTTACTAAAAAACCTTGCTAGGAGAATGTGACACATTGAGATAAATTACGTTTTGAAACCAGGGTTTCTTCATTAAATTTATTTGATGTTTGAAAGTGTTATGATTTATTATTATATATGATGAAAGTAAGCTAATACATATGATTTGATTGACTAAATTAATAATTATTAATTAGATAAAATAATGAAAATAACTCATTTGGTTTGATTGATTTCCTTTATTTTACTTCCCCTCTTGTGCCACTTATGGCTAATTTGCGAAGATGGGGATGAATGATGATATGATGAAATCGATGAATGGACATTCACAAACATTCATGCCCAGGCCACGATTCGAACCCAAGACCCCTGTCGTTGTAGCCCTATGTGCTAACCACTCCGGAATTAAAAAATCACCTATATCTCATCGTCTCTTAACTAATGACAAATGTGCGAGTCACAACGTGGTCGATCTACACCTGAATAACACACATTCCAGTATCCTCCAGTGTGTACTTCAACATCTCTAAAGTTACTTCATCTAAAAACACACTCGTATGTCCTTTTCATCCCGTTCAAAAATGCTGGATTATGCATCAAAGACATCAAGGGAAACTAAAACGGCAACTTAGAGAAGCATAAAAGTGGGGAAAGAAGACTAGAATACAGGAATATTTTGAGGCAGTCACATTTTATTGTACTCTACATATAATATAAAAGGCATATTTGCGTGTGAATTTTTAAATATTGTTACATTTTTCTTCTCTCTTGAGAGGTGTTAAGTTTAAATCAACCTACCTCACCCTACGGCCTGCCCTCCTTCACCCGCAAAAGTATTCCGGAGTGTGAGGATGTCACCATCCAGATGGTGAACACCTCTGAATTATAGATCGACTCCTGCATCCCACCCCCTCCCCCATCCCAGTGGATCGTCACTGACAATGTGAAATCACACTATCATATGCCGACATTCGACATACCACTTCCATTTCTGTACTTGACTTAGTGAGAAGTATTGAGGTTGGCAACAGCCTAATAACTGATTTCTTCCGCATCATGTAGTCCGTTCTATGAAAGTACGCTAATGGAAGAAAAACGTGTAAATTACATTGGATTATACATTTTAAAATATATTTTCATTAAAAGTTTCTGTCTATAATAATAATACGTGATTATTGTATAAATTACAATCGATCACGTGAACAGCAAGAAAATAGCGCCAGTTTCGAACATGGCGACTTCCATGCATGCAGGAAGGTCTCCCGTGTTTTCAGAGTAGTCTTTCAGAAATACAGTCGTTTGAAAAGTGGCAAGAAGCAGGTTGTTCTTAATGTTTATGTGACGTTGTGTGTTGGTCCTGAGCAAGCAGTGAAGTTGGTGTCCAAGTGTAATTGTGTGTCTGCGTCTTTGTGTTTTCCGTGTGGAGAAAGAAAGGAAAACGACCGGTCAAGTTGTGAGTCCCACGAAAAAAAACACGTTGTTGCTCGTTTAAACAAGTACACCAATTTTGAGATAAGCGCAATACAAAGCGAGGTGCTTTCGTATTCTTTCAATCAAAGAGCCATCCTGTCCACTTTGGGGAAGATGTTGATAGTGATGATTGATGACGATCTCCCCAATTTTAGCAGTCGACGTTAAATCGCCTCTTGTGCCACGTTGAGTTCCTTTTTTGGGAAACAAATTTGACAGACCGTACTCTGACAGGATGATGTCTAGCGCCGAAAATGCCTCAAGTTCAAAAAGGAACTGCTAAATCAAGGTAAGAAAATACATTACTTGCATGAGACGTGCGTAAATAATGTGCTTATTATCGCCTTCTTGTGCACGAGAAACTGAGAGAAAGATAAACAATCTCTTTTTATTCCCCGGCTTATCTTTGTTTAGCTTCTGCTAAAACTGGCAGTATATTTGTTGCACAAAGGAGAAAACAATACTCTACATGTCAACAATGTTGGGCAATAAAGACTATAAAGGCTTGAATTTAGTGAAACGAATCTCTCACTCTCTTGTATAACTTTGGCGCTGTCATACTGAGAGAGGAATGGGGGAAGGGGGGATCTGTTAACCCAGTGTCAGATAAATGGGACTTTTGGCGATGAAAAATGTGTTCATTCTTGAACAAGAACACGTATTTAATCACTTCTAGAAAATTTATTATACTTCAATGTGTAGATTATCAGTTAAAATAAGAATACGTTTTTCCATGTTACGTAAAATTAAAGGTTGCGAGTGAGCAGCATATGATGGCCGTACCATTCACAAACAGCTGGCGCGGAGTGATACGTTACTCGAAGTGAGACGGTTGTTTACAGAGGGTCGGAAGGTTTGTGATTCTTACTTTTAAAATGTTGTTCATAAATTGTTGTTAAATTTATATTATAGTGAATATGTAAAATATATTACTTTATAATTTGTATACTGTACTTATACTTTTAAATACCTCTAAATAAAATTAGTTACATTTTACGCTATAATAAGAATTCATTAAACACCTAGGCAACGCCAGGCATCAGCTAGTCTTCTATATAAAAATGGGTGTATGTTTGTTCTGGTATAACTCTCAAACGCCTGCAGCAATTTCAACCAAACTTGGTACACGTACGACTTGCAACATGGAAAGAAATACTGTGAAGGTAAGACACCCCTGGCACCCCTAGGGGTGGGGTGGGAAAGGGGTGACATGTATAAATAATCAAAAACAACCGATATTAGTTTGGAATCCATAGTTTTCGAAGTCTCTAAGCTAATTAGTGACATTCATGATGACCAAACTTGGTACACATATGACTTAAATATGGAAAGAAATTCTGTGGGGGTAAGACACTCCTGGCACCCCTAGGGGTTGTGGTGGGAAGGGGGTGATATGTAAAAAAATCAAAGACTACCGATATTAGTGTGGAATCCATAGTTTTCGGGTTCGCTAAGATGAATAGTGACACTCCCAATGCCGTTCAGCTCCAAGACACTTATGGCACCTCTAGGGGTGGGGGTTGGAAGGGGGTGACATGCAAAAATAATCTAAAACAACCCATATTAGTGTGGAATCCGTAGTTTTCAGGGTCGACAAGATGAATAGGGACACTCCCAATGCCGTTGAACTCCAAGACACCTCTAGCACCCCTAGGGATGGGGGTGACATGTAAAACAACCGATGTTAGGGTAGAATCCATAGTTTTCGGGTTCGTTAAGATGAATAGTGACACTCCCAATACCATTCAACTCCCAAGCCCCTGGCACGCCTAGGGTTGGGGATGGGAAGGGGTGAATGTAAAAATAATCAAAATCGACCGTTATTAGTGTGGAATCCATAGTTCTCGGGGTCGCTAAGGTGAATAGTGACACTCCAAATGCCGTTCAACTCAGAGTTCTTTTTACACTATAGTTAGAATTCATTATTTTCCTGTCTAATAGTAGATTGGGATAAATACACACCCGGGCAACACCAGGCAATCAGCTAGTACTAAATATATATTATAAATATATGTATGATAAATAAAAGATATGTAAATATACAAATATAAGAAAAAGATAGGTAAGGTAAAAAGTAATGTTCCTCATGCATATGGCACTGTGCCATGAAGTCACATTTAAGGGATGTAGGGGGTAGGGCCCCACACATTCTCGATCTCAGACATTTTGGAGGTGTTGTGATCAGCACCACACTCTTGACTGCCTTACCCCCCCTCCCCAGGTACCCATTGATTAGAGATTGGGTGAGCACAGAAACAAATTCATGTGGGGACAAGGCCTCAAAAATTCCGACCTTAGATCATCCAACCTGGGTCACCTACAATTTTTTTTTTTTTAGAATAAAAGGAAGACTCCTAAGCGGGAGCCTTTCCCACACATCAAACTTGCATACCAATTATCTCAAATCTCTTTTCATTCAGAACAGACAAACACAAACATCAATGTCCGAACTGGGATTCAAACCCGGAACCTCGGGCTTCATAGCATGCTGTGCTGACCACTCTGCCATGTAGGCCTACATCGACAAAACTACCTCGGCTCTTATATGAATAAATAGAGGGAAATAATACATTTACATTATTTTCACCATTTTCATATTTCTACTGATGGAAACAATAATTGTGAAAATATAATAAAATAAATAAGATAAAGTAATAATGTAAATATTCTGCTTGTAAAACAAAAATACTATTCCTAGCAGGCCATCTGACTGTTCGGAGGGTCAACTGGTCTCTTGGGAAAACATGCACTTGACCCACCGGCGATACAACTGTGAGTGCTGTAGACAATTTGCTAAAATGCCCGTGCCAGCTAAAGTGTTAAACTATTTGCAGAAGTATTGCATCATTAATAAGAAATTGGCAATTTTACTGATATACTAATAATATACAGATTAATCCATCTCATGTGTGTGTGCTCGTATATCTACTTACTTTTATTATTAATGCATTTCAGTCATGCTGGTTATCAGTATTGTGGAGCTTGTGGTGCCTTTGCATATCGCCAAGTCAGCCCTGTGGTTGTGTAAGTACATGTTTTAAACAGTTGTCATTTCTCTCGTATTTGAAGCTGCTTAGATGCAGGATTAGCTGCGAACTAGAGTAAATTTAGTTCCATCACAATTTATGTTCTTGGTGTTTCTTTTTGTCTGTATTGTGCAATAAGATGTGCACAGATAATTGTGTAAACTCTTCTTAACCACTTGCCTGACACATTATTTTCCCAAAAGTGGTCCATATTTTACACATTTTTTTTATTGCGGGTTTGTAATGTACCGATATCGGCAATTAAGGAACAGTAATGAAATTTTCATTTTTGGGGTCAAAAAAGGTTACCAAACTATTCAAAAAACCTCCATAATTATTAACCCGAGTTAACTCGTACATACATGGAAAGTACTACAAATTTTCAAAATAGCATATAAACTGTGGAAAATAAAATGTCTTCACATTTTAATGTTGAATTCCAGAGACAGATCCAACAGATGAAAGAAAATCTTTGTATTGTACTTTTTGCCACTCTTCGTTGGTGTGGCGTACGAAGCAAGATGCTGATCAACACCACCCATTTTGCATTGTAATCGACCACCACTCGTGGTTTAAGTTTTGCTTTCTGACGTTGTGTTACAGTCATCATTTTAACAGAATGGATGGTTGACAACAATGTCACATCCTTTTTATCTTTCCATTTCATGAGTCACTTTGCCACATTGCAACCCTACTTCTTCATCTTACTTCAATTTGGCTGTTCTTAGAGCCTGTGGTACATCTTTCCTACTGCATTTTAGTGTTCCAAATACATCAGTCTTTTTTTAAATGAACAGATCTGCAAGTTGTGGTGAGTTATAATAATTGTCCATTGTCAAACAGTACCCCTTTCCCAACAAATGATATACCAAAGTAAAGATTTTGGAAGGCGACTGTACACCACCACAACTATCTGTATCTGTCTCTTCAGTACACACACTGTCCACTGTTGTATCACTTCCACTCAGGTCCATTTCCTCCTCCTCCTCCTCTTTACTGTTTGTAAGCTTGTCGTCTCTCATCTTGTCATTCTTCACATGATGGAAAACACTAAAACATGAACAGAATGTATTCACACTCACTCACTACACTCACACAACGACCACAAGTACCACTGGAAAGGTGACAAATACGTAGTGTCATAGGGAATCCGGTAGATGGCAGCAAGCTATCTACACCTTCCATCTAGTGGCCAAAATGAGAATTAACACCTTTTAAAGCTCAAACGAGTCTGTTCGGGTAAGCAGAAAAGTGCACTGCAGTTGCACGATTTTAACGAGATAACTCGGGTAAATAATATGTAAAGCAAAAACAAATTCCGAGTTAACTCGGGTTAATCAGGCAAGTGGTTAATTTGTTTCATCTGATATATCTATTTGATTCCTTCCTTGCTTACCATGCATAGTAAAAATATGTAGGTGTCAGTGTGTGTTTATAGTTCTGGAATTGTCATGTGACTGATTCATGAGATATATAGACCTCTTGTGCTGGGAGTGATCTGGTCAAACTTTCATGTTAAAGATCTGAGTGATGCAAAAGAAGAAGAGAAAGCATAAATCTATATAATGTACCCAAGAAATCAAATAGTGGTCTTGCAGCTTCTTGTGTAACAAATAAATTTAAATCCTTGAGTCCTACTCTAAGTTATGAAGGCCATAGTTAAGGGTCGGTTGTAAATAAATTGAATATGTGTCTTGCAGTTATGCTGTTTTACTGATCATTAGGTTTCTACTGTGTATTATTTTGATGTAATTTGTCAAAGTCCTCTTTTGAGCATAAGAATGTGATGATTAGCTGAAATTGATAAAGCGAGTGGGTACAATTATGCCTAGGCTAGGAGTCAAACACAAACTCAGTCATGGAGCTGGCTTAAAACTGAGAATTTTGTATATTTTTTCTAACAATTGTTGTTTAAATTTACCATAGCCACATACATGCTTATCTCTCTCAAAATTAACTTGATATGTTTACTTTTGTTCAGTTCACATAAGTGGTAGACGGTGTTTATGAATATGTTTATTACATAGAATGCACATTTTTAGTTCTGCTTAAGTTCAAAGTTTCCAAGTAAAAAATA
Organism: Lepisma saccharinum; assembly: GCF_977018435.1. Classification (NCBI taxonomy): domain Eukaryota; kingdom Metazoa; phylum Arthropoda; class Insecta; order Zygentoma; family Lepismatidae; genus Lepisma; species Lepisma saccharinum. The sequence continues at coordinate 51,859,855 of NC_139233.1, forward strand.
CTCCTTAAAGTTTTCTGGCAACTAATAATGAGGACTTAAGACATATCCAGGTGAGCTTTCCAAGCTTTTGAAAACTTTTGTTGCTCTCATCTTGAGCAATTAAGAATTAGTATACAGAGTAAAGCTGTAGAATTTTTTCACCACAAATATATACTTCTAGGTATTGGTTGTAAAAATACATTAAATGTAAGGAAAGTAACACCCATATATGTTAAGTACTGACTCTAGTTTCACAAAGAAATATATATTTTTTTGTACTTTAACAGGAGGCGTGTGTTTATTTTGGGTCCTTCGCATCATGTTCGACTGAGTGGATGTGCTCTTTCTACTGCTTCCAAATACCGTACACCTCTCTATGATCTCACAATTGATATGCAAGGTAAACAAGAAATACTTAGTTTTTACCTTGAGAAGATACTAGATGAATCTTGATCCAACTTTTCTAGGACTGCTTCACACAGGATTGTGGTAGTTACATTCATGATTACTGTCTTTGCATTGTTCATCCTTATTTGTTTCTAATTGCCATAAAAAAAAGTATGTGCTGAAAAGTTAATAAATATTGTAACTCGTCCAGGGATTGAACCTGGTTCACTTTCATGCGATTGTCATTTAGTCTTACTAAACAGCTCATAAGCTGTTTCTTATTTATACACAAAGGCTGTCGCAGAGAAGGTGAGACTAATTCCTGTATAGGAAAACAGCGACCTCCATTGGCTAGCAAATGTACTAGGGCGAAAATTTGGTTCATTAGCTGCCGATTGAGACCAAAATGAGCACAATAGTTCAAAAAGTTGTGACTGTGTAGCAGTTAAAAGACAAGCATGTACATGGACCCCTCCAAGAATCATTAAAATGAAACAAAAAAAAGTGCAAACCACGAAATTTTTATTCAGAATCAACCATATCGAGTAGACATACATCTTTTTTCAAAATAGGCACTATTTACAGCTAAGCAAGTGTTCATATGCTCCTGCCACTTTGTGAATGTCTTTGAAAATTCGTCGTCAGGTAGCAAACTGAAGAAAACTTGCGATCACTTCTTTGTTCGTCATTAAATGACGACCACGTAAAGCGGCCTTTAAAAGTGGAAATAGCCAAAAGTCGCAGGGTGCAAGACCCGGGCTGTATGCAGGAAAATGTCTATAATAAAAAAGCTCGCGAGGTATGCAACCGTATTCACTAGCGTCTCATTAATCATTGACGGTCTTTGACTAGGATGCGCCTGATTCGCGCCCACCTTCAAACAACTTGTGCCATCGGTACTCTGTGGCTCTACTCAGTCTGTCTTGATCGACATATGCCTGTTCAAACATTGCATATGTTTTCGCAGCACTTTTCCCTAAACGTCAACAAAATTTTATGGCATGTCGCTGTTAGTCTTGAATACTCATCGCGAAAAACAATGTTATACACAAAAACCTGGAGGGGTAAACGAAACAGATTCCACGTATATCAACACAGCTGCTCACTAACGTGGTTTCGCAACATGTGACAACTTGCTACGGAAACAGAATGAGTCATCCTACACGACATAACTAGTGCCGAAACCATAGGCAGTGTTGCCAAGCCAGGAAAAAATCTGTCTCACCTTCTCTGCGACAGCCTTTGTATGTGTGGTTAATGCCAAGATAGGATAATTGTAAAACACTGGTGAATCCATTTTGGGTGCACAGATGTAAATACTATATTTTTCTTGATTACATTAATTATGTTCAATTGTGATTAAAGGATCAAATATAAAAGGCCTTATTTGTTCCATGTTCTTTCAGTTAGGCTATGTGTAAATAGTCGACGACAACTTGATTGACAGTACCCAGTTGTGATTGCATATATGAAAGCCACAAAATCCCTATCCACAGTGGTGCATGTACATAAGTAACGGTAACTGGCAGCAGTTTTCTTGTGTGCTGTGTGGGAGAATGCACAAACAAGAAATACGTATGACCCAGAGATGAAACTAGAATGTTGGTTCTTGGGAGATGCTTGGGGACGAACAATAATAATTCTTGAAATGGGTGCATTTATGGATATCCTTAGTTTGCATGAACTAATATAAAATAATTATGGAATGCAAGTTGTAATAAAAAAAACTTGAATGAGGCTCAATTTTCCATTAAATCCAAAGAATTTACTGGAAAGTTTATTTATAATTTGCCTGAATAGTAAATTGCTTGTTTTTAAATCCTTAGCTAACATTGTGTATTTGGTGAAATCAATAGGTAATGATCATTATTGAGTAATGTTTGGGAAGCTGACCTGAATGAGAGAACTTAAACAATATATAAAAAATGGTAAATTGCAAGGCTTAGACCATACTCATACTGATGCTGGTACTCTTTATCAATTCCCAACAATTAAAAGTTGTTCAAAATATTAATAGTATTGTGTAAGTATACCACTCCAATTATGTGTCAATTTGCTAGAAAAATATTCAAGAATTACATCAGAATATTAAAATATCTGGTATGTGAGCACAAAGTTAATTTTTGTCACAGTACTTGTGGAAAGTAAGAGATTAATCTGTTGTTAATTGAGAAAATTTTTTGTAGCTTACATAAACCATTTACAGCACAATCATTATTCTCCATATATTTTACATATTAAATAGGCTCTGAAAAATTGAGTGAATACAATGTGTTGTTGATTTGATAATAAATCAAAGTTTAAATTCAATTCTTATAAATGAGTAACTTCTCCACGAATTCGTAAGGAAAGTTCCGAGACAAAAAACGCTTCAGTAAGCCGATTGGTCAGTTAGTACCAATTAATTGAGGAATAGGAGAGTCTTAACATTGACCTTATTGCTCGGTTCTCTTTCAAAGGAATTGCTAGGTACCTGGATTTGCCCAGAGTTAATGTCTGATATTACAAAGGAAACTCTCAAATGAATTTGTGTGTGCTTTTAACTTCTCTTATTTTATGATGCCCTAGCAGCCTTTCTGATCCAGCCAAATTCTATGTTGGGGACGGAGTAGTGCTACTAATGAAATTCTACTGCCTTGTTGGTGCACCCAGTCCAGCCCTGATGCTTGAGCAACTTCCGTTTGAAAGCATTGACCGCAGGATTTCCAAATCCTTCAAGCAACCCTGGCAATAAAGTTGCTGTCAACTGTGTGCACTTTGCCATGTGCAAATGTCTTTTTGTTTTCTAAAAGGTGGAGAGAGGTGAATATGAGAGTGGACTATTTTTCTTCTTTTCTTTTTCAGTGTATAGTGAACTTGAAAGCACTGGTCAATTTGAATGGATGAATATGACTGTGGATGAGGATGAACACAGCATAGAGATGCATCTCCCGTACATTGCTAAAGTGATGGAAGAGTAAGTTACATTTATTAGTAACCAGTAGAAATGTAAATTTTTCTAATCCTGATTGCAGCAAAATAATGAAGCATTACAAAGTGAACGTATATTTTTATCATTCTTTTGTCTGTATTTAAATTACAAAATAAATCAAATGTAGTAGAAAATAGCAAAGTTAGACATGAATTTCACTACAGAGTGCATATATATGTTAAAATCATGGTGTGGTGCAGTAATTGCGGTGGAAGTATTATGTGATGGAGTTCCGTAAACATGGAACTTTACCACACGTTACTTAGGTATATTCTGTGGTGTTTAGCAAAGGAAGTAAAATTAAGTAACTTATCTTTATTTTAATTTATTCATTGTCAGTATTTGTCTAAATGTAAGAAGGTGATTGAAAGTATCAGTTTAATCTGTAGTGATCATTAGGTCATTTAATTCTTACATGAGAAAAGGTAGAGGCTAGGGATGGATGATGTCATCAAGTAATGTCCGGATTGTTTTTCTTTCTTGTTCTTTCAGCTACAAAGATTCGTTCACCATAGTTCCTGTTCTGGTTGGATCTTTGTCACCCGAGAGAGAAGCTGTGTATGGGAGAATTTTCTCAAGATACTTATCGGATCCCCAGAATCTGTTTGTGATCTCATCTGACTTCTGCCATTGGGGGCAACGTTTCCGTTATACATACTATGATAGATCCTGGGGTGAGATTTATCAGTCCATCCAAACATTGGATAAAGCGGTGAGTTTATATTGGATATAATTTTTTTTAATTCCTTGTAAACTATGTTTTTATTTTCTTGTAGTTTACGGTTATTACAAGCATAAGAAAACAGTTTTTCTTTGTGACGTTTCAGGAGAACACACGCTCCTTTCATCAGACATTTATTTTCATTTTGACTAAAGATACAGTTATAACAATGGTTAGTAATTTTTTAAACAAAAAGAATCCGTTATATAATGGATGTTGTCAATGTTACATTGTTGTAATATAGAAACTTAACTGTGAAAAAAGCAGTCTGTTTTGTTTTTATTTGAGATTTTTTAAATTTTTTTAAATTATGAATCCCAAATATCATCAGGTAATTCAAATTCATCATTGTTTTCACAAAGTCTCTTGATGTTTTCTGTTACATTAAATTTTAAAGATGGTGGCTTACTCCATTTGTGAAAAAGAAAACTCCATACTGGATCTATGTTACCATTTTCATTATTTAATTTATTCCAGTGTTCTTCTGCAATGAATGAAGCTTCCCAGACATTCAACTCTGTGTTTCCTGTTAATCTTTTTAAAACCCTTCTCTTTTTAATCAAATGTTTCTCTTCGATGATATGAGTTGACAAACCTGTTCTTGGGTTTAGATTTATAATGTCCAAATCGTGTTCGTGCCATCTTATTGCCATTTTCCTTGCTGTTTGTCCCACATAATCCTTTGAACATGAAAAACTTATATTATATATTCCTGTGGTTTCCACATCTGGTAGAGAGTTTCTCATTTTGAATTCATTAAATGTACATTCCAAACTTCTTGGTGATTTAAAAACAATTTTGAAATCAAAACTTCTAAAAATTTTGCAATTTTATGTGAGAATCCTTTGTGGAATGGAATGCACACAAATTTCTTTTCAACAGATTTTTCATCTTTGTCTGCATTTCTCTTTTCCTTTAGTTTTCTTGCGACTTGTTTTTTGATTTGGTTTATTCTGTTAGTGTGAAAGCCATTTTCTTTTGCAATATTAAAAAGCCTTTCTTCTTCATTTTTGATATCCTCATTATTAGAACATAGTCTTTGGTCTCTCAGGAAAAAAATTGAAAATATATTATCCATTGTTATACGCGAATGTTCTGAATTAGCATGGATGTATTTTTCACCCGCTAATTTTTTTCTATGGACTGATGTTTGAATTGTTGAGTCAGTTGTCTTAATTTGCAGATCAAGGAAAGAAATTACATTGTTATTCATGGGTTCGCAAGTGAATTTTATGCGACGATGTGATTCATTTAACAATTTAAATACGTCCATGATGGTGTTCTCATTTTTAGCAATAATTAGCACATCATCTACATATCTGATGTAGAGTTTGATATCCGCACCTATCGCATTAACAATTGGAGATTCTATGTAATGAAGGAAAATGCTGGAGATGATTCTGGATACTGGTTTTCCCATTGATAGACCATTACTTTGCTGATAGATTTTGCCATCAAATATAAAGTAATTGTAATTTGCACATACAGTAAACCATCGAACCATTTCCCATGATTCTACTGGGTTAACCTTCATCTCAATAAGCCATCTGTGTAATGCATCTGTGGCATCTTCTATTGGGACACTAGGATATAAATTTTCAACATCAAAACTTGCAATACGATACTCATTATTCCAAACTATATTTTTTAGTTTCTGTTTCACTTCATATGCATTTTTAACACTGAATGGTGTTTTTTGTTTAATTATAGCAAGTCTTTCAACTAAATATTTGGATAGTTTGTATGCAGGATGTGTGAAAGTTGCAATGATGGGTAGGAAATATTTAGTGGGGCTGGTAAGTCCACTAATGCATTATTTGCTAGTTGTATTGGAGTTCCCGGTTTGTGAGTTTTTGGTAGTCCAAAGGCAATCGGCAGGGTTGAATTTTTGACAATGAGTTTTTTCTTCATTTCTCTTGGTATTGTGATACTGCTTTCAATTACTTTCCCTCATTTATTATTTTATTTATAGGGTTTCGAGAGGTTTCTGTGAAATTGTTTACTTTGAAACATTCTTCCATTTTTTCTTTATAGTCCTTAATTCGGATAAGGACAGGTTTATTTTCCTTGTCCGATTTTATTAAGAAAATGTTGTTTTCTTTCAACCAGATCTTGAAACCATGAACTTTTTTCCCCAACCTTATATGCTCTTTCTCCTGTTTTGTGTATTTTGGACCTCTGTTATTTCTTCTGTTGTATTCAAAACTCAACCGTTCATCAAGAGCATCATGTGTGAGACTTTGCAATTTTTTCTTTTCCTCCTCATCATCTAAGAAATTCAGTGCTTTTTCAATTGAAATCACAAAATCTTCCTTGTGTATATAAGCACTACCAACTGAAAATTTCATTCTGAATTGAAAAATTTGTATATACTCATCAGGTACCTCAATATCTGTAAGATTTATAAATAATCTGTTGTCAATGTTCTTAGTTTCTATTTTACCAGTGACATTAACTGCTTCTCTTCTTTCATTGTTGTTGTATATAACTTGTTCTTGAATTAGCTGGTAGAATTTCCTATCAAGTCTCCTTTCTGAAAGCTACCGCTAGGGGTGCTGGTGTAGATTAAAAAGAGAAGGGTTTTAAAAAGATTAACAGGAAACACAGAGTTGAATGTCTGGGAAGCTTCATTCATTGCAGAAGAACACTGGAATAAATTAAATAATGAAAATGGTAACATAGATCCAGTATGGAGTTTTCTTTTTCACAAATGGAGTAAGCCACCATCTTTAAAATTTAATGTAACAGAAAACATCAAGAGACTTTGTGAAAACAATGATGAATTTGAATTACCTGATGATATTTGGGATTCATAATTTAAAAAAAATTAAAAAATCTCAAATAAAAACAAAACAGACTGCTTTTTTCACAGTTAAGTTTCTATATTACAACAATGTAACATTGACAACATCCATTATATAACGGATTCTTTTTGTTTAAAAAATTACTAACCATTGTTATAACTGTATCTTTAGTCAAAATGAAAATAAATGTCTGATGAAAGGAGCGTGTGTTCTCCTGAAACGTCACAAAGAAAAACTGTTTTCTTATGCTTGTAATAACCGTAAACTACAAGAAAATAATTCTATAATGCAAGCAATGCGTACATACAAGAAAAAGAACTATGTTTTTAGCTTATTGAAAAGTTAATAGAATTGTGGCTTGACTGGAGATTGAACTTGGATCATTTGTCACCAAAGCTCTACCACACGTGAATAAAACATTATGATATATGATACAGGATAAGGAAAGAATGTTGGGGTATGTTACCATGCAACCATCTTGGAGTCAACTTCAAATTTTTAAGTTGAATTTGGTCATGTGACAACAAAATGGGCTAGGATTTGATGAATAAGATGATAATATAAGACGTAAGAGAGTTACTAAAGATATATCCGGGAAACTTGCTTGTAAATGTTCTCTTAATTTCGGTGGCCTCTGCCACCATCCACTTGGGAACTTGATGCTTTACTGTTAGGTTGGCTTCCGGTTCCTGTTGTTTCCTCGACTACCGCTAGGGGTGCTGGTGTAGCCATTTTGTCTGCTGGGCATGATGGGTTTGAGTTGTTGTAATAGCGGGAGCCAAACATGATGACCCTGACCACTGTCGATGTTCAGCTCGTGCTGAAAGTACGTAATTGCATACGTCTCTTCGATTTTGGTGTCGATTAGGGTGTGCGATGTATGCCTAACAGAAACTTTTTGGATCCTGTATTTGTTGAACTTGAGGTGCCTTGCTAGTCTGATAGTGGGTTGGGATTTTTTTGCATCCGTTAAGTGCTGTTGTATACTCTCGTTGACAGATCTGATGGATCTTCCAATGTAATGTGAGTTGCACTCACACTGGGCTTCATATACACCTGGGTTGTCTACTGGGGAAAGGAATGATCTCTTGTGTTTGCTTAGGGCACTGGCTATTTTGTTCACTGGTTTGTGTGCGAGTTTGATGTCATATTGTTTCAGGGTCTTGGCTAGGCGGTTGGATGTAGTCTGGTGGTGAGGGAAAGCAAACCATTTAGCTTTATTGCTGTTGGCTGGGTGGAGTAGGTTAGGTTGTCGTACTTGCATTTCCGCTTTGCTGCACCATGTAGAGAGTTGATGTACTGTGTATCCATTTTGAAGTCCTATGTCTGGGACTATGGTAACTTCTTCCTTCAAATCTTCTTCACTTCGACAGTGCGAGAAAGCTCTTCTGTAGAAGTTAAGCCATACATTGGCTTTATGTTGGGGTGGGTGGTTGGAAAAGGAGTGAATATACTGGTTCCCTGCCCCTGGTTTTCTATAGACCATGGTAGTGAATTTCTTGTCCCTCCTTTTGATGGTTAGATCTAGTAAGTTAATGATGTCTTGGTTTTCCCGTTCTATTGTAAATTTCAACCTGGGGTGAATGTTGCTAAGTTTTTCTAAACGACCAAAACAAATGGATGGTGGCAGAGGCCACCGAAATTAATGGAACATTTACAAGTAAGTTTTGCGGATATAGCTTTAGTAACTTGCTTACGTATTATATTATCAACCGTGTTGTTTATTCCCCTTAACATGAATAAGATGATAATGTTCTTAAATTCAATGTAACTTTAACCTTTACGCAGCAGAGTGTAAACCCATTGAAAATTGGACATTTTCAAGCACATGCTTTTCAAACTTGCTGCAAATCATATCTCTAGAACTAATTGTCTTTGAGAGACAAAATTGGTTTTGTTTCCTTTCCTAAAGACCGGGCTTTTAGCGGAGGTAAAATTTAAACATTCTGCCTCCCAATAATTAGTGTTAAATGAAAATGTATGCAAAGTTTCATTGAAAACAGACCGATACTTCTTCGCTAAAAAATAAATACTATGTATAGGAGCAGCAGTGTTGCCAGCTTATGGAACAACGTTCAGAATCTTGCTTCTAGTGTTGTCCCTGTGGATGCTGCAGCGAAACACAACAAAAGACCACTCCTTGATACGTAATGCCCATACCTAAATTTTATGTACTTTCAGAAAATTTTGACTTTGGGCCTTTGGACCTTGGACCCTTAATTGTTGCATATTGCTTAAAGTGCTGCTTTTTACTCATTGCTACGGGTAAGATTTAAATTTTGCCAAAAAATGCAGCAGTTGAAAAGAGAGCCATTTTTATAAATCTTTCCCATAATATTACGGAGTTAAAAAAAGGACTTCTTCAATTTCCACTTGTAGAGAGAGGTTAAACCTTATGCTGCTTAAAACCTAAATTATCGACAGTTTTACTGATGCATTCAAGATCAATTGAGTAGCAATCACTAAAATATGCAACTCCTACAAACATGTTTTCCATGTGTCCACAAATTGAACTGCAGTTCTTCATAGATTATCAGTAGAGCCCGGAGTTTTATGTAATATGAAATTACAAAATATGTACATAAATATGTAACAATAATTGATAAAATATGTACCTAAATATGTAGTATCATAGAATATGTAATAATAATAAAGTATCCAAGCAAGAATTCTTATAGATATTTATTTTATTTGGACATATTCAACGTAATTTTAAGGACATAAGTTGTGAAATTAACCCTTTCGAGGCAGATGATGAAATATTCGTCATGCATGGAAATTCCAGAAGGATGGGGCTCATTTTAAGCAAAATGTAACATGTTGGAAAATGTTTTTTTTTTTTAAAAAAAAAAAAAAAAGTTGTAATAACACGATAAATGCCAATGAGGGCTCATTTTATTTAGAATTTCGATGGCTTTCGTTCGGTAAGGTAAACATATCGATATGTATCCATTTTTGGAAACAACAGACAGAGGAATTAAATTTTTTTTCTTCAAAGTTTGACTAGCTTCCATCCGGTAGCATTCATCGATCTGGGCAAACCACCACTTGTTGCTGATTGCCTCAAGTTATGTAATGGCGAATACATAGTATCAGAACGATAATACAAATAGTATTTTTTTTAAAAAAAAAGATGAAAGGTCAAGGAGAATGTTTATCACAACTGACTGGAAACTCCTTCAGAAATTTGCCCATTGATTCGAACTGAAAGCTTGAAAAGGAGTAGGATTGTTCGCAAGGGCACGAACTCTTACACCTGGCTGTCCAGAGAAGGGAAGAACATTTGGCCCTCCCCGATGTCTATCACCCCCTCTTCACTTCTTCCCACTGCACTGGCATCACCACTATCTTCATTCTCCTCTAATTCTTCTTCATCTACCCCCCCTTCCTTTTCTGGTTCTTCTCGATCATCTTCTGGCACACCCTGTATATCTTCAACTTCTGTTTCATCCCCCGTGTCAAACCCCTCCTCCAACAAGTCACAAATTTCTCCTGGCCGAAGAGATGCCATCACAAAAGACTCTTTCTTCTCATGACAAGGTTTCAAAAGCACTCATGTTCATAGCCCAATAACAAGAGTGATTTGTACACCCAAACTCCTTGCCTGCAAGCGCATATTACATTTTACCCACACCTCTCCCCTCCCCCAAAGACCATAGCCACCTGTGTGGCACAGATGCCAGGAAAAGCACTCTCGAATAATGCTATACAGAAAGGCTTCCTACTCCTCCCACTTCCCCACCTGTTGCTAAGTGGAAAAAACAGTACAAACAAAGCTCTAATCCCTTTCTTCCTTCCAGAGCCAAATTTACTGCGTAGAAATGACGCTTCTTTAGAACTTGAAAGACTGAGCCCTTTAACTTATAAAGCCTTGAAAAACACGTGAGCTTTTGTTGTGTCTTTTAACCTTTAGTACGCCGTGCGGTCTGACGAAAGTAAACCCAGTGTCGCCGAGGCTTTGAGCGCAAAATTTGAATTCGTATACATAGTGGAGAAAAATCGTAATAACTCTGGCACTATGGGACCAATCTACTTCGGATAACTTTTGTTTTGCAGGTAATACATCGGTGCATGCAACCATGTAAAATTTGGATGCCCCAACCATGGGGGTGGGGGGGGGGTTACGGGCGGGGGCTGCATCCCCCGAATTTCAATGAAAAAACATAAAAATGAGGAGTTTGCCCTCCTCTTCTCCAGCTACTTTGGGGAAAAACCGGAACTTTTGCTTTTTTTTTCTTCAAAGAATGGACCTTTCGCAACAGAATGAAACTTGATTCATGTTCGTGGGTGCAATACAATTTGAATAATAAGGCAAAACGTAAAACTCTGTTTTTTTCCTCAAAACAGCGAATTTTAGCCAATTTGCATATTATTCATAAAATTGTTATAACTCGGACACTATGGGACCAATCTACTTCGGATAACTTTTGTTTTGCAGGTAGAACATCAGTGCATGCAACCATGTAAAATTTGTCTATACTTCTGGATAGACTCATGATTCTGGCTTCTGGCCTCGGGCTGTCGTCAGGCTTCATTGCATTTCTAACATAGAGGCGACAGAAAGCTGACACCGCTAAACCTCTTCCAATCCAGCCTCTCCTTGACCCTCCCCCCTGCTACTACTTTCGGCTGGATCACCAGGTCTAAACACAAAGAAGAATGTGTGCCTTATCAGTATTAAATCACAGCGTTGGAAGCTTGGAGGAAAACAACATCGTAAATACCAAGCATTCATTGTGTCTGTCAAGTGTAAGCCCAAACACGTGACATATTCCGAGAAAGGAGGGGAGGGGGGATTTGGAATTTTCGTAAACACATGTTCCCGAACCAAACTGTCAGTGTTTCAACCTCAATATACAAATATAAGTGTGGCAAACCCTCGATAATTGTATCTAAAGCTGTTTGTTCCATATATGCAACCGTGGCTGACAGGGACATACTTTTTTTGTTCGACATATGGAACGGCGGGGGACTAAAGGTTAACAATCTGCCTGGCGACACGACAATGAAGTCAGTCTCTCCCCGATGATGACGGCAGATATAAGGTGGATGCTTGGAGATTAAAGCCAAAAAGATTGTGTTTTTTTTATTTATTCGGTTTCCTGTTTATTGAACATTTATTATGAAGATATGTGTTTGCCGAAATATTCGTCAACCGTCCTTCAGTTACTTTTGTCATCTGGAGGCTCCACCTCGAAAGGGTTAAAATTTGTATCAAATTTATAAATTCAAAAAAGCACAGCAACGTGCACATATTTAAGAAACCAATTAATTACTTTTCACATCTTCGTAACTTTCGAAACAAATCTACAGGAAGAACAATTGAATGAAAATACATAGCTACTTTTGTACTTTTTTGTCAAGGGAACTGTAACTCGCTACGTACAGTAAAGTAGCTTTCTTGTGCACCAATGCCAAGTTTCAAGGTGCTTTGCCTAAACCTAAAAGTGAAACGAAAATATGTAACCAGTAAGGGGAGGAGAGGGAAACTCCAGCATCTTTCGATAAATAACAGTTCCAGTAATTTTTTATTATTGTTATTATTTTTTTTTCTTCAGCCTGTCTTTTGACTTGACAGTCAATTTTTGGTGACCGTAAGCACTATGCATCTCATTGATTAGAAAATATGACATCATATGAGACACAAATTTTCTTTGTTTCAGAGATCGAAAATGTAGGAAAAAATCGCAGAAATATGTTGTTGTATGTAAAGTAAATTAGCAAATATGTATGTGACGTAAAACTTATGCAAAATTATATCAGTTACATAATTCGTTGACATTTTTGTGTTCAAGGTATGTATCTAGAAAGGAATAGAATATTTAATTACATACAAATCATAGCTCTAATTATCAGTATTGAATGTTTTATTTCAATATGTAGGAGATTTTTGTTTATTTATTGTTGAGTTGATGTTTTTAAGTCCACTTTATGCACAGTAAGGCTAATCGGGACTGGACCTACAGTTTAAAGTGGGATCTGAACCACTTGTGCCTCCACCGGGTATCGAACCCGGGACCCCTCGATTACAAGGCAATGACGCTACCACTGCGCCATGGGGGAGGCTTTTGTTTATATATGTTTGTAATTTTAAATAATTTATTATTCTCAATTCTCAGGGTATGGACACCATAGAGAAGTTGAATCCACAAGCTTTCACAGATTATCTTAAGAAGTTTGGTAATACTATATGTGGAAGACATCCAATCGGAGTATTGCTACAGGTAATATAAATTAAAAGCAATTTTTGTAGTAGGAGCTCCAAAAATTTTAGTCTTGACCCAGCAACATGAGGACAATTGGGGAGCTACTTGAATATAGTAGAAGTGGATCTAGATTTTTAAAGCCAGAAAACTTTGTCAGTGGAACTTGCGGTATTGATCTTTCATAACTGAAAGAAAAGCAGCTTGGCAGGTCTTCAGCCTCAAAGTGCAGCTTAACAATAGATATAGCAATAGGTTTCATGATATAAAATATATTTGTTGTTGTGATATTTAATATAATTTGCTAGGAAGTCAGACATCTTAATTTTGAATCCTGGGTGAGATATGACTGTGTAAGTGTTTTTTCCACCATTGACCCTCCTTGTTAAATTAACCTTAAGAGATAAAAGCAACATAAAATAATCAGAATAGAAATGACACATTGTAAGAAGCATAGTAAAACATTGTAAAGATAACAATAGGAAGTTTGTGGTGAATGAAAAAATCAAAATTTTGGTTTAGGCTACACAACTAAATGGCTAGTCCAGTCTAGGCATGTATATACTTTTTGTTATTCAAGCTTTTGCCATGTCATGTGGCTTCCTCAGAAGTAAGGCAAGAATAGTAAGTTAAAAACACGTAAAAGGTAAGTTGGGTTAAAAGAGGTTAAAAATGGAAGGTAAAACAATTCAGTGTGTCCTATCACCTTGGATTGTCCTTTCTTTGATGTATCATATTGGCAAATTGGGAACACCATTTACATCTGAATCCCAAAAGGTAAATGCTGTATGTTATGGATGCCCCTTCACCTTCCCTGTTCCTCTTTTCCCATTGTACATTATCAAATCCCACAAACAATACATGGATATCATCTTTACAGGCTATTCAGAATATTCAGAAGACCACGAACAGCCACAAGATGTCCCTGAAGTTTCTGAAGTATGCGCAGTCAAGCCAGTGCTACAACATGAATGATTCTTCGGTCAGTTACGCTGCTGCTTCCCTTATCTTTGAATAACAAGTGCAGGTTTTAGCCCCAATATTTGCATGTGATTGGGTCTGCTTGTTATGGAGAACGTTCCATTCTTGGAGGTTGAGGATATCTTTACTGGTAGGAGACACATGCCTATGTATGATATAACCATAACAAACAATATATTTACACAGTATACACTTTCACAGCAGAATAGATCATAAGATGATGACTTTGTTGACTACCATCAAACTAATTTTTGATGGCAATTAGGTGACTATGGTGATCTGAATTTTTTTAAAAATTAGTGTGCCAGTCATCATGTTTAGACAATGATGAGTAAGTTTTTCAGGTTTTGCTGTATAATGCAGACCTTTTTGCAGTTACATGATTTTTGTTATATGAACATTAATTTTTTATGCTTGTATATTGAATGGATCTGATAAATTTATGAATGTAACAACAATGTATGTGAGGAGAATTAACTGCATTTTTTATGTAATTATTGGTGATGTCACATGAAATGATTTGTAGTGAGTTTACAGTAAAGATCTGAAATAAATCTGCTGGTTGACAGTTTCGTTTGCTGAGAGAAAAACGAACCTGAGAATTGTATCGAGTGGCTGAAAAGAATAAATTTAACAATTTGGAGCTGAATTTACTGTGTATATTCTTAATATGCACAGAAAAAAGAGGCCCTTCAGTTGTTAAATTTTATTTCAGTCTCTAGTAGTTTGTGAGCAATCAGTATGAATGTGATCATTGACTAAAAAGAGTTTAATGGAAGGGCCAATAAGTAGTACTACATTGATTTGCTATTTCATAGGTTTTCTAGTTTACCTAATTTTCTTATTTACATCTCATGGTTTCGGTGACAGTGGACGTTTAAAAATATATTGAATATTCACTTTTAATTATTTGGCGTCCAGACAGATCAATCGAGTTAATACAGTGTATGCATGTAGTACAGTAACACTTTCCTTAATTTACTGCAGGAAGACTACATGTGCAAATCATTTTAAAACAAGGTCACCAAGGGTTTTCACATCACAGATTCATTATAGCAGATGTCCATACATAATCAAATTCTTGCCTCTTAACTTTCCCAGCATAACCTTTGTAACTATGGAGATCCCTTCTTCTGAAATTCTACACTTGAGCTCCTCTACAATTTGTGACAAAAGGGGCATGTAATGGACAAGATCCCAAATGTAGCCCCATAAGTGTAAGTCTATGGGAATGAAATTCGGCAACCGTATTGGCCATTTCATGGGGCAATCTTCCCTTTCTTGCCTTGAGGAATCTTTTGGTGTTCAGATGTTTATTTTCTGTGGCCACAAAACAACTGGTGTTGGCATAAATTGCCTTCTTGTGTGGTGCTGGTTTGTGACAGTCAATGAGATAATTCATGATGGATTCAGTGAAGGGAATCCAGAGGAGAAGGCAGGGGACTAATCTTATAAAGGACTTAATTACAGGTAAGACTGATTCAGATCATTGTAGGAAGACAACAGTTTGAAACTGAAAGTCGATTTCTGGGTTTGTAGTTGTAGTACTTTCCTTGATACTAATAGAGTTTCTCCATCACAAAGCATCACTATCACCTTGTAATCAAGTGTGCCAAGATTTGATTGCTGGTGGAAGTACATTGCACAGTGGTGCGGATCCCAGTTTAAACTGTAGGTCCAGTCCCAATTAGTCTATTAATACAAGCTTGACTAGCGCATGCGGTACTTTTTTTTTCACCTTTGCTGAGAACTTAAAAGTCTGGTGATATGCCTATTTTGTACCCAGTACAGGCCCATACCCAGGGGCACCCCCTCGAGCGATGAAATATTTTGATGAAATCCTACAAAAATGACATGGATAATTTTAAGATTTTGCAAGAATTTCTTCCTGTATAAATGAATGGGTTGTCTCTGGAGAGAGGCAGACTCCAGAAGTCTGCACTCTACTATATTTAGTAATTTTAGTTTTATAACCATTTATGCGAAGCTACTAAATGTTCCAATTTGGTCAGGACAGTTCACCATATTTACTCCCTGTTTTGACTCCTTTCGAACTGCAGTCTTGATGAGGAAATGTCCTTCTACAGTCATAGATAAGATTTTAAAATTATATCAAATTGGACTAGTAAGAAATAGAGCCGTAGCTGCGAAGGTGGTTGTCATTGTCACCCTAGAACGTAGGAATTAAACAGACCTGTCATTTTTCCTCCATTTCTCACCACCTTTCGTCGGGAATAAAACATATACAGGAAAACCTCGTTAATACGATATTGGTTAATACGAAGTACACTTTAATCCGAAGTTCTTCCCATTCCCCAGCCGATAAGATAGGATTTATAATGTATTTCAGTACGGATAAATCGAAATACGGATAATTTTTAATACGAAGTTGTTTACAAGACCCTTCCGCAAAACTGGTTTCGCTTAATTCGAAGTAGACACCTGCGTAAGTCGACAAGAGAAGATCGAATATGGAGAGAGCTTGGACGTTATTTTAACTTGACCTTGACATGTTTCCTTGTTCTAAGAGCTGCTGACAACTCGAGGGAAGCAGCCCGAAATGCCCGCTGGACATTGACATTCTTTGTCATTGTGCATGGGAGGTCAAGCTCTTTCCCCATTGAATGTGCCACCTTGGAAATATTCACCAGTGCTAGATGAGAAATGCGAGATAAGATGCCACGAATGTTCCAAAATACAAGACGCGTGGCGCCTGGAAGTCTCACCCATCTGTCTAGCTCTGAGCTCGAGATACAGCAATTTCCCGTGAGCGAGCAACGTTTGGTCTGGTAGCCGACAACTTCCGGTAACCACTTTCATTAAAACCGTGTTCTGTGTAGAACTTCATAAAAAAAAGGGAAACTGTTACAGATAATCAAAGCCGCATAGGCCAACTAAAGATCGTCAACCTGCTTAATGCGTTGTCATCTAGGTTTCCCGCAAAAGTTGACATCGATCTTACGTATGTTGCAACTCCATTTTCCCTCTTCATACGTTTCCCAACTGTGCCGGTCATAAAATTTGCCAAAACAGTGTTTTGTTGTCTGAGTGACTTCTCCCCTTTATCTATCAGCAAACGGAGGGGGGGGGGGGGGTCCGTTGCTACTTTCTTGCTCGTGCGCACACGGGCTCCTTTCCTTTGGCGTCTAAAAAAATCAAACAGTTCTGAATACCTTCTTGAAAACGAACAAAAACTGCATGATAAGTAAAAGAAAAGTGGCCCCCCTTCCTTCTCCTACAACAGCTCATTATCCGCCATTGGTGTGCATGGTAATGTGATAATTGCAGAATTCAGGTCCCTCTTTCTTGTTTGAATGCAGCTGTCTGGATAGGAAATATTGCCCGTATTATTGGGCCCGTTCCGAAAGTCGCACGAGTTTAACGCGTTAAACGAGTTATGGTAACTGGCCGTTCCATAAGTGCTTCCGTGCATTTCGTGAGTTTCATTATGCTGTCCCAAAAGTCGCATTCCGTGCGTTTCATCCAAGAACGAGATTCACCAAACGCATGGGCCAGGATGCTGGTTTGTTCCGTGAAAATCGTCTGCTCCTTCCAGACAAAGCACGTGCTGATGGATTCAAACTGCACTACTTCGGAAAATGTATTATAATTTTAACAGATAGCGATATGAAGCAACATGCACAAGATAAGTATGCCTTGACCGTTCTTAGAATGTGATTAAAATGAGTAACAGTGGCCATAATGGAGTTTATTTTTGCCATAAGGACATTCCTTCCGCTGACGCCATGCGGAAACTTTCTCTAAACAAAACGCTGCACCTGCGCTTTCACCTAGAGTGTCCCATAAGTCCGTAAAATAACTGGTTTCACCAGATTCACGAGCCCAGTTATTTTGGTTGAATGCGTTCGTTTCGTTAAGACTTTCGGAACGCACCCATTGTCTGTTGCATGGTAAAAGATAATGCAAGGATCTTTTTTTTTTTTCACACTGCTGATAAAAGTTAGGTCTTCGACGTTATCTTTAAAATGCCAATCATTTCCCTTCTGCCACCTGCTGCTCTAACTTCCAGCCGGTCTCATTGTGTTTACGCTGCAGCTGGCGCCAGTGTTTAGTCTAGCGTCTGGAAAGCTCTCGCGTGCAGATAACTGCAATGACGCATCCAGTGTGAAGGAATAAGCTTCATTGTTTTGAACCTCGCAAAGTCATATAATCCCCCTTTGCTTCAGAACCATTAGCGTGCTGCTGTTAAAAAAAAAAACAAAAAACACGCAATGCTCAATGTAGGAATACGAGAGGAAAAGTTTTGGCGGAGCGAGTGTTTGACCTCCAGAATACTCCTGAAACCTACAATAACAATAAATTGTCGATTAATCTGAAAATATTTCGTAAAGCTTGTTTTTAGTTCATTTTATGCTGATGAGCTAAGCGGGACTAAATATACAGTTTAAAGTGGGATCCAAACCAGAGTCATTATCGAGTGCGGCACTGTTTAATGTGTCCTAGGATACACATTCTGTGCAAACAGATCGCAAGTTGTGTGTTTACTTTTTCAGAGTGGATTACAATGCAAGTTGAGGAAGAGTTTGGACTGATCCCTGCAAAGGGTGAGGGGGGTGGTGAACATGAAGTTAACTGAAGCAAAGAATACGTGACTTTTTTACAATGTGTTTTAGACAGCCGTACCAGAACGAAATTTACAGCCCCGATTTTTTTGTTTTGTTTTGTGCCAGGGAAAGGTTGTGTTCTCTCCCAAAAGAATCTTCTCTTACCAGTTAATCCAGTAACGGACAATGTTCTAGTGAACGCACATAAAATCCAATATTCATTCTGTCCGATTATCTTCCGTCTCTTGCTCCCGCAAGTGTGACTACTATCAAGATTCTTCCGAGTTTCACTTCTTACAATAAACGAGATTGTTTTCCTTTCCGTAGGAAACGGGTTTCTTATGAACTAAAATTGTAAGAATTTCGTGGAAAAGCAACGACTTTGCACAATTAATTGAAAAGTTTGGATAACTCGAAGTCGTTTAATACGAAGTTGACATTTTTTGGTCCCTTGAACTTCGTATTAACGAGGTTTTCCTGTATCACTTACATGTTAATTTAATAGGAAACTAATGTCTTCTTAAAATTTCTCATTTTTGTTCCTCCACCTAGTTATCTTTAATTTGCAATCGATTTTGCAGATGTGAACAATAACACACACTGCTTCAATGAAGATGGTGTGGGATGCACAACGGACTGTCGTTTTATTAGCCACATTTCTTTAATACCAAGTTTTCTTTTCATAGGATTCAACGGAAAACAGTAAGTACATAAAATTTTGTGCAGGGAGTGTGAAAATCATCCTCGTACTGGGTGCTGAAATCTCTAGCTACAACTCTGATAAGGAAATATTTCCTTTCGAGAGACTAGTAATTGATTTACACCATTATAAAAACATAACACAATAAAAGGATGAAAATTTAATTATCATTTTTAATAAAAAGCAATAATTAAATAATATCTATGTAACACTATTAAAAACATTTCACCCATCTTCTAATTTCTTGACATTTTGAACCAGTCGGTAAAGGAATTAATTTGCTAGTTTATAAATGTAGCAAATTAATTTTGTTTATAAAAATATATATATATATATATATATAAAACAAAGATTTCAAGCTTGCCCCTTCCCCCTAAAAAAATCCTGGGTACGGGCCTGACCCAGTATATATGAAGACATACTAGCTGACCCATTCTGCAAGTTTGCAACTTGAAAATACCACAGTTGCATGTACACAAGCCTTTTACCTGTCTTGGTGGTTGATCATATTGAGTTGGTACTTTACAATCTCGTCACTAAAGATTCAGGTTGACGTCTTGTCCTGGACATGGCTGTTCCTGTGACAATGTCCGTAATCAATTTCATGTAATCACTATTTTGCTCTAATCATGATTGCATTAAAGGTGACAGGAAACCTTGGAAGTCTGACAAAAATTACATGAGGTATTGGCTGTTATTTACAAAACAATCTCAAGTGAGCTTCACACCTTTTTTAAAGATGGCATCTCGTGCACACACATCCACCAGCAAAGAGAAGTGGTTTCTTGCCTTCTGGAAGCCTAAAATTTATAGACATTCTACAGCAAATGAAAATTCAATGTGTGTGTGCATGCTTACCACGTCAGCAAGTTTATGAATGTAGGGAGAAGTATAACAATGGCCTCAGTTCACAGGCAGATTGGTGGAAAGACCTTCACAATGGGTTAAAAGTGACTGTGTGTATATCCCAAAGATGATGATTCTTGATATTCAAGACTTGAAAATATATGTGGATCAGCAATGGATTTATACTAACTACTATTACTATTTCTACTTGCAGAAATCTACTAGGTGAAAAACTAAAACAAATTAAGGTTTTAATTTGACTATCCTTCGTAATTGTAACTGAATGAAATTTTTTGTGAAAATTGTGCCTCAACCAGACATCAAGCCTTCTGACCTTACCACAGTTTGCACAACTTAGAACTCTTGTTGCTATTGGACAATAATTAAATGCTATAATTGTTTTTTTAAAAAAATGTCCATTTTTTATATGGTTGTTAGGTAAGAACCAACATTTTTCTCTTAGTTTCTAACAACCATCCAAAGAACTTGCAGAGGAAACTTTTCCCCCCATGGTTTCAAATCAGCAAGAAAACCATTGCACTGTTTCAGGGAGTTCCTAATGTTTCATACAGGTTATTTTCAAAATGAAGAAAACCTATGTCATAACATGAAAATGCACAGATCGAGAAATGAATTTTGGAAAATGCACATCATCTGTGAATGGATGCCCGACAACAGATTTATTTGCATAATTAAATTCAATCAAACTATTTACACACACAATTAAAGAGCAACTTAATCAATTTAAAACTATTTTTGTATATTCCTTCTCTTTAAAATGCAGAAAATAAGTCCAAGAATTTTTTTTTCAATGGATAATGTAGATGTTTCCCCTGATTTTGTCAATTTTTATTTACAATAAATTTGTCCTGCTACAGGTGTGTCTCAGTTATATATGAGGTTGCTGAGGCAACAGATGATGTAGCGGCAACACTGGTAGAGGCAGTTGCACAAATGTAAAACAGTGCCAGCAAAAAATTTGGTGAAACTAGGGCTGGCTTGGTAGCTTAGTGGTAGAGCAATGGCATGTCAAGAGTCTTGGCCAAGCCTGCATTTTTGACTGAAATTTCTACGTAGTTTTTAGGGGCAACTAGGAAAAAGCTACTAAATGCAAGAGAGGTAATGAAATGAGCATACGTAGCGGAAGGGGAAAAAAGCTGGGTAAGATTGAAAGACCAAACTCTGAAAGAAATGACTGAAAGAGGCAGAAATGGAGGGAAAAGTGGAGTTCCTTTGTGTCAACCCATTTATTGATTATGGCAGATGATGATTGTCTTTCCAAGCAAAGCACTTATCTGTGATAATTGTTATTAGAATTTGAACGTAATATTTAAGTTTTTGAAATAATTTGATCAATCTCAAATGTTGACTGATAACTAAATGATTAGACACTTTCTTCATTACTACTAAACAGGTTACTAAACTACCACTCTTAATAGCAAGGATACTTTAAAGCACTGGATATGAAATATATATACACACACTTTATTTACAACTTTGTTTATACATTCTTTACAATTGGATTAAATTTCTGTGGGCTTTAATTTTGGATACTCCAATTAGTCTAAGGATTCTGGTAATGTGTTATCATCGCTACCGAATGAAGTACAATAGCTTTCAGATTGGCCAGGAACAACCCCATGTGTCATATCCACAATAGACATATGGAGGCACTTTATATTAAACTTTCAGCAACAATTCTGATTGTCCTAATCTGAATGTGGTATTGTTCTCGATGTTGGCAGAATTGGTGAAATGCTGATTTTACATTTTCCTGGATTGTGCATTCAATCTTCATGGTTCCAATATAGCAAAAGGTTATAAAATTTTCCCAGATATTACATTTTTATGCATTTATTTCACTTTGGTCCCCTGAAAAATGTAAAATTGAGGTTCTGCCATAATATGTTTGCGACACACACATTGATCAAGCTGTGCTACTTCTTATCTTGTCAGCGTCATTGTGCATAATCAGCTTCCTTTCCTTGCCAAATTGATTGATGACACAAATATATTTTGCCCTCCAAAGCACATTGTACATTCATTAGACAAGTGTTTCTGCACCTTTTTAAATTCAAAACCTATCTGATCCATATTTTTTTAAACAGCTTCCTGACAGTTGCATGCCCAGGATTTTCAAACTTTTTATTGGTAGTGATCCCTTATTTTGCTATTTTTTCTACCTACATGTTTTTTTTGGAATGCTGGGCCAAAGGAAGGTAGGAGCATTTATGACCCAGACCAACCCCCCCCCCCCCTTTTGAGACATCACTGCTTCCTGATCCCAAGGTATACTTCCCAAGGTAGCTTCCCTCCAAATTCGTTATTGCAAAAATTTAACATTCTTGTGTGGGGTATATGCAGGAATTGAATATACAAGTATATTACAGGGATATCTTGTGAAAAAACTTAAAATTCAGGGAAAATGTAAAATTGGAGTTACTGTATATAAGTATTACTTTGCAATGATACCACATCAATCTCTATATTTTTGCTTTAAATATTTGAAGAGTTACATCCGGAAATATTAAGAGAGCTGTAATTTAATTAAACATCACATTCATATTTTGGGAAATGAGACGCAGTAGTAAATAAATACAGATAAACTTTTTGCTCATGTCATCTGCTGTTTCCCAGTGTTAACCACTGTAGCAGGGGAATCCATCCATTCATGGTGTGCTTGCCCATTATCAATGTTTAGTTACTAACGGATAAGCACACCATGCATGGATACACAGCAGGGAACAGCAGATGATTTCCAGAAAAATTCTACTCCTTGTGGCATTTTTGCAGATCCAATAGAAGCTCTGGGCTCCAGAAAAGTAAATTCGAGTTGATACCGCTACATAACTAAGTGCATTGGTTTTCTAGTAGTAATGCTTTGTACTAGTGGATTGATGTAAAGAAGTATATAATAATGAGATACCCTGTATATGAAATAGTTATGTAACTATTATCCAACTTCAGTGTGCTCATCATTTCAAAGTGTTCTGCACTAGTTAATTTGAGCTGCTGTAATATCTACTTATAATGCCAAGCTGAAGTATTTTTCATGTTCACAACTTACATAACTCAATTGCCCCTAACAATACCATAACAACACAAATAAACTCTAATACACACTGAAAAAGTTTAGAACCAACTAATTTAAAAAGAGTCCAGGCCAACAATGCCAGACGTAAGAATAACGAAGTGACATTTGCTGGGTGGAAGATGAGGAGCAAACAACACTTCCATTGATTTTACAGGAACGTTGCTAGGTCCACCTGTTGCAGAGAAGTTATTTGCTGGAACTACAATCCCTGTACGTGATAGCAGCAACCTTGTTGTTACAATATTTGCCCATGCTAATCCTAATGCTGGAGTTACTGTTGTTTCTTTTGGTTTCCCATCATCACTTATAACATCACTCACCTGCAGAAGAGAGAATTTTGAAGCTGTGATCTGAAGGTATTTACACGAAAATATAAAGTTCACTGAATCCTCAAATTTATCCTCCAGAATTTTACTCCCATATTATGCAAGGTGTCCACATTGAGGGTGACACATTTCAATTGCTGCCATAAATCACTAAACAGAGATAAATGCATATTACGCATTGGATGAGTAGGAGGAACTGAGATTTTCTCTCAAAGATGTCATATGCAGTTTAAGTGCATAGCAGCGGTACTGTAGTTGCAAAAGTCAAAATGGCATGTGATCAAGAGAGATTGCAAGCCATGTGGTGTTATTCCAAGATGAATTCCACTGTGAAAGTGCTGTGTAACGTTTGTCATGTCTGGGAAGGACACTCGCATAACACTAATACCACCGACTCATTTTTTTTTTCCTCCACGGAGGCAATGATTACAAGAAATTCATATCTGCATATCCTTTAATAATTTGCATTCTTGCAGTTAGCTCATTTGCTACAAAATGTTTTCTTCCAGTTGGATTGTGCTCATCCACACTGTAGCCATCAAGTGAGGCATTACCTGGACAAAAGAGTTCTCTTGTTGTTGGATCAGACCCAGAGAACAGATTACATGTCCCCTCCCACGATTCTTGGACATTACACACTTAGGATTTTTTTTTTTCTGGGGCTACGTCAAGGACAGGGTAGATGTTACCGAAGCCCATGACCCAGAACAACTTCATGTGTGCGTACAGAATGCTGTTGCTTCTCTCATGCTCCAATATATTGGAGAACACACAAGAACATTGGTTGCCAACTAGATATTCTCCGTGCATCCAATGAAATATGTGGAGCTGCAAATGTATAAATGCTTTATCAATAAAACTTTGTTTGTTGTCATATTGGACACCATAGGCTCATTTTATTCTCTCATTTACTTATAGCCTTTCAAAATCTGTCAGTTTCAATCCAGATATAATGTATCTGGTATCAATCCTCGTGGTTCCAGAACATCAATGTTATAAAAATTTCCACATTTTACGTTCCCCCCTTCACCTTGGTCTCTCGAAAAACGGAAGTCTACATTCCATTGTGTATATATATACATACATGAAAAGTTGAAATTTCATGTCATCAACATCATGAAAGTGACCAAGACAACCCATACCTTCCTTTGATTATCCAATTTTTTTGGGTCAATCTCAATCCATCCTTGCAGCTGGAAAAATTATAAGCAAGACCTGGATAAAATTGGCTACAAGGTATGAAAACTTGATCCATTAGTGTCTGCAGACTCGCCACTATTTAAATAAAGTACCACAAGAGTTTAATGCAAATGGTGGGCATTTTTAAAGGTTCGTAATTTGGCTTTTACATCAGTGCCAATATGTACTTCTAGTAGCATTTACTGTTGGTGCTTTAATAATAATAATAATAAGAAGAAGAAGAAGAAGAAGAATGATACACAATTGAAGTATACAATTTTGGAGTGTAATAAAAATAAAATGGCAATATATAGGAAATTATGTTATGGGGAAATAGTTTGTAACTGGAAGTTTCTTTGTATATGGACAACATTGCACAAGTTGAAAACTCTAGGAGTGTATTGTATAAACATTCTCCGTGCAACCAACGTAGCATACGTGGAGTTCTACTGACCATGTCACATTAAACGTCCACAGTTATGTATTTTAGAAATATAATTTATTGATTCTTTCTTGTAGTTTTATTTCTATAAACATCTGAAATTGTATACTTCATTTGTGTTCACCCTGTATTTCTCTGCACAAAACCTAACATGGCGTTCATTTAAATTCACAGCACATACATGGTTGAAATTCGCTTCGTACACAAATATATAATAATTCCATGTAACTTAGAGAAAAAATCTTAAATAACTGACCTGGTTGAGACAAACAACAGTGACATTGAACTTGTGTCCCAAGGTATGAAGCTGTTGTCCAACAAACTGAATGTCCCTTGCTCTAGCTGCCCCATCTCCAGCCTCATACTCAGCACGGAAAACTCCTGCGATTGAATCGATAACGATGAGATCTACTTTACGCCTTATCAGGAGATGTTGGAGTCTTGTAGACAAACAATGCTTCAGGCCATCCTAGAGAGATTTTTTTTTCTAGTTATGCTCCAGAATGTTTCAAATAGATATTGCTTTATGTAGTGCCCAACTTTACAGATTGTCCAAAATTATAAATAACATAAAGAATAACAAGAATAGCAGTAGGTGACTTTAAATTTGCCACATTTTTCTGTTGAAAAAAGATGGATGTTGAAATGTAGAGGCAACCCTAAAAGCATATTGTTTGGATAGGGTAGATACAACAACAATGAAAGAAGGGAAACAGTTGATGTCGCTGGTAAAATAGAAACTAAGAACATTGACAACAGATTATTTATAAATCTTACAGATATTAAGTACCTGATGAGTATATAGAAATTTTTCAATTTGGGAAAAAAAAAAAAATCTGATGAAGGGAGCATGTGTTCTGATATGTCGCAACAAAAAACTCTTTTCTTATGCTTGTAATAACCGTAAACTACAGGAAAATAATTCTACAATGCAAGCAATGCGTACATACAAGAAAAACTATTTAATTTTCATGTTAGTATGATTTGTTGAAAGTCCTCGTTAGTTATCTGTTGGGTTCTTTCGGAAATGTTTCCAAGCTTCTGTGAACAGATGAGAATCTTATCATTATCTAATCACCAGGGAATGGATTTATATGTAAATACATATTTATGTGTGAAGCTGAAATCCATTATATTTTGTATTATCTTTGCACATCATGGCATGTAGACCAGGGGTCTTCAACCCAAGGCCTGCGGGCCAGAGGTGGCACGCAAAGCCCTTTGCCGTGGCCCGTTTGAAAAATTAAGTACTTAACATAAAAACAGGATTGAGTAAATTGTAGATGATAGCATCTTACAGTTCTCAATGCCATAGTGTAGCTTTGTGGCCCGCGAGCATAATTGAAATTCTTAATGTGGGCCCCAGTGTGTGACCAGTTGAAGACCACTGACGTAGACTCAAAAAATTCCGTTTTTATTTTCCATATTTGTACATACATATATTAGGTTTTGGTTCATATTTTAGTTATTGTTACATATTATTTCCATATTTCAGAACATTTCTTAACATATTCACCATATTTGTGCAATAACTACATGTCCCCGTGTGACCAAAAGAGTTGGGTGAATTTCTTGGGAATAACTGACAAACTCAGAAGTGACGTTGAACAAATGAAAATTTACGACCAAGTGTTTTTTACAAGTTTTCTTGCTTCTTTCAATTTTACACCTCCCAACTGTTTGCTTTTGCAATTGGAAAATACTTGAAATTCCTGTTTATTTACAATTGTTGTCAACAATAGATAATGAGGGCTCAAGCATTGGCTCCTGGTGGTTACAAACGTTATTTTTGCAACATTGGAAGAGAGTCACAAGTCGAGCAGCACAGTGCTAACCCCACCCTCATTACTAGCTGCACCAGAAGCAACGATTTTGTGGCACAGATACGTGATTTGCTTTTGGTTTCTCTTCAAGACTGTCACGGTAATAGTTACAATGCCGAGACTGTATTTCATGTAGCTCGTGTAGTGTCTTATATTATTAAAAAGGTAATTTTTTACAATTTTAAGTCCATATTTAACTCTATATTTTGGTGAAAATAACTAAATATGTATTTACATATTTAGCACATATTTACTACTTATAAATCCGTTCCCTGTTATCACGTTAAACTGCCTAACTTGGAAAAAATTTCAAAGCACTTGTGTGATAAAAAGTCAAGCACTTAGACAAATTACAATTCAAACCTAAGATCATTACATACCACATCTGCAATGTGCTCTACAAATATGTTGTCTCCAAATGCAGGGTCTATTTGATTACATGAACTTCTACGTCGATGAAATGTTTCCATTAGTTGCTTAAGTCTAGATGAAGGAAATGCATCTTCAGTCGCAATATAAACAACACCTAAAATACAAGTAATGCAAAAAAATTAGAGAACAGCTTCAAATTCGAAGTTGATGTAATAGAAAGAGCATTGAGTTGGTTTGGACATGTGAGCAGAATGGGAGAAGAAAATCAAGACAAAGATTGGAAGCAAGACCGGAATGTAGAAGGAGAAGACTGAGAACAGAATGGAATCAATATCTGTCAAAGATGGGCATCAGGAGAGATAAAGCATTGCCAAACGTTGAGAGGATGGAATGGAATAGGTGTCAGAGGATGACTGAAGAACACCAGTGTCAGCAGCACAAAGGGGAAGAAAAAAGAAAAAAAACTTAATGAAAAAACTCAATATGCTGACCAAGGCAGAAATTTATTTTACTTTAAAACATAAACTAAACGTAGAAACGTGGAAACAAGGCTTAATGGTGTTATAAAAACTTAATCATTTTCAGTAAATTTTACCTTAAATTAACTAAATAATATGGTTGTACAAAGCAAAGCTAGTGCTGATGCCTGTGCCCCATATTTCCATGTAAATAATTTCCTTCTAAAATATTGCTTCTCAACTTGATTATGATTCTAATTTTCACTCAATTTTATTCTCTAGGCAACTGTCTCCAAATTGAAAACTGTTACTAAAAAAAACAAGTGTGAATTTCAGTAGCAAAAATTCGGTGGGATAAATGGCAAGGTCATTGCCATAGACCTCATGACAAAAGACAAATTATGTTGTCCCATAAGAATTCTCATTAATTTGTATTCCTCCTGTTAATAACAAATTGACAATGTATGAATGTTTGAATTACAAAGTAAAATGTGCCTTATCAATTTAAAAGTATTTTATCTTACTTGTACATAAACTTTAGCCTTCTTGTTGTCATGGTGGATTTGTGAATCTAAATTTAAACTGTAGTTTCAGTTCTGATTAGCCTAATCTTGATTATAAAGTTGACTTAAATTAAACCTTTAAAAAATATTCTCGAGGCTGTTAAACTTGGTGTTAAAAGACGGAAAATTTGAGTCTTCAAGAATGTTGGACATAATAATAAATAAAAAAAAAACTGGCAGTTTGGGAGGGCAACCACCCTCCCCCTGAATCCATGCCTGCAGGTGGATGAATTAATTGCTTGTTTTTTTAGATCACACACAGCCTACTTCAGATTAAAAACTACATTATTTTTATTGAAACCACAAACCTGGTTCTTGGCCATCCTTTACTGCTGCCTGCTGCACAGTAAGGCACAACTGAAGACTTATTTGTGTCTTTCCACTGCCGCTCTCACCTGCAATTTCTGTTATACCAAAATAAGGTATGCCTCCGTGAAGAAATTTGTCTAGGATTGGACAACCTGTTGGAATCTTCCTCGTCTTCTTGCTTTGAAGGGATTTCCCTGATGCAATATCTAGTGCTGAATGACGAATTATTAAAGTGTCAGAAAACTAATTTCAAGGCTCCTTTTCTCCCCTTCCTTTGAAATAACATTATGCAAAAAATACGAAGAACTTTTTGGTTCCACAATTTCTCACCCAATGAGATAGTTTATAATGTAAACCTAATATAATTTTATAAAAATAAGAAACTAAGATATTAAACTAATATTAACATTTCTTAGTCTGCAGAAATACACAAAACTAAACATTTACATGTAGTTGTTTTGCCTCAATAATGCATACATAAATTATACATAATATATACTACCATATTAAAAATATGTATTTTACTATATTTTTGCTTTAATTTGAAATTTGTTTTAAACTTTGTGTAGGTGAATATATTGAGATGCTTTCTTGGGATAACTGGAATTTCTTGGTTATTTCATAATTACAGCAAGTTTCCAATGGATAAGATTAAAATATCATGTCTGTGTGAGCAAAGTTATGCCTTCAATTAAGTCCTGAAGGGAGATGCTAAATGCTGAAGAATAAATCGCCATTTTTTTTTGTTTTGTTTTTCAAGACTAAAAAAGACTGGCTTGTTTTTATATAAGAGCATGCCCACATTATGCTTGGGACCATGAGTTATAGTCTTTCACATTTCCTAAAATTTATTGCTTGAGTAAATTCTACATATTTGTCTGAATATTGAATTTATTTGAGTACCAAAGTAAACTGAATAAAATTAAAACCTGTAACATAGCCTTCCGTAAAGACCCTCTTTGCTGCTTCTAGGATGACAAGTTGAATTTCCTGTTCTGTTAAACCTGCCGTTCTGCGAAGTTCTGATGAAGGAGATAAAAGAATTGATTCTCGTGTCACCAGGTTCGCTGGTAAACAGAAAAACCTTGAATAAATTTATTTATTTGTAAAGGAACAAGGTTCTATTCGCTCCTGAAACTTGCTACTCCACACAGTTCAAATACTGCAGATACATTCAAAACATGAAAGAAATCACCTCTTAAGTTTTCTGAATTTCTTATATTAGCACTACTCTGCACACATGGTTGTTGCACGATGACATGGACAGTTTTTTTGGTCCTTCCCCTCTAATTCCATTTCTTGTGCATCAGCTAGTCAACAGCAGTTCCTTAATCTACTAGAAACCGTGTGATACTGAAATTAACCTTTATTACATAGCCCTTATTAATATTAGCATACGGTATACTGAAATACAAACATATAAATTCCCTCTTCATTTGTTGCTAACCGCTTTTGTGGTTACTGCTTCTCACTGTAAATCACATTTTGCTACCACTGCGCCATCGGGAGGCCCTGTGCCTTTTTTAAAAACAATGTCCTGCCTTCCTTCTGTCTGTGGCTGGAATGTGAAATGTCCAGATTTTGTTGTCAGTACATGTTTAGGCATAATCCTCTTTCTTTTCTTCTTTGTTACAAGAATTACCATTTGAACTTTTTTTCATCACTTACAATATCTCAGAAATACGTGAAAATTAAAATTAAAAAATATTTGTGCCATTTAAAAAGCTTTTCAATGGGATACAGTCTGATACCATGTGTGAACTAAAAGCTCCATGTCAAATCAACCAAGAAAAAATAAATTTTGGAATTTGATGTCGTGGATTTCACTAATTTTTGGTATACACGTTTCTTATCATCTGAAATATAGAAAATATTTTTTTTATTTTTCATGTTGCCGGTTTTTGAGAAGTGGTGTTTGCAATATGCAAATTGTGTGCCACACATTTTGCACCTGCCACCACTTTGCCGAAAATGCATATTTTCAACACTCGACAGTCTTTATTTTAGATTTGGTCAGTTTTATTTGGTTACAAATTTGTTTAGATTTAATGCTCATAGTAAATTTTTATGATTTTGTTAACTTCAGAGTATTAATTTTTTTATGGTGTTAGTATTTTCATCGCTCGCAGTTTCATAGATCGGAGACACATTTCTTCAATTTTACACAAGAAACTACTTACGGAAATGAGTTTCTCCAAGGTTTACAATGTTCATCGAGGTATTTTCTTTCATCGTGGAATATATTTGACCGGGAAATGATGGATTTTTCAAGAGAAATATCTCACAGACGCAAAATTGCCATTGCTTTCATTTGCTTGCCTTACGACAACTGGATGCTGCGTACGTTTGATGACGTAAGCCCCTGTCAGTGTTTCAAACCCCCCTTTTTTTACTATGCTTGCCTAACGTAACCTAACCTTATCAGAAATGGTTCGTGGGGCTATTGGTCAGCTACCGTGCATAATGGTTCATGGGGCTATCCGTCAGCTACCTGTGCATAATGTGTAATTTCCACCGGTGACGAACACGATAGTAGGTATTTTTCGGTCCAGAAGGTTGAAACACCCCATACCCACAACGTAAGTCAAGATGTGCCCGCCATATTGTGTGTTCCAGAAGCAAAGAAATGAATAAAAAAAAAAAACACTCAGAATGTGAAAAATTGAGTTTGTTTTCGTGTAAAAAGCATAATGGCACCTTGAACTATGTTCTGCAATACACAATTGGTAAGTACGAACCATGCGAAACACAAAATATCTGATTTTAATGTGTCTCGGATCTATGAAACTGTTACCATCTGCATCTTTTTGATTCTCATGGGGGAAAATGGTGATAATACTCTGGGATACGAGAGATTTCATTTCCATGAGTCACAGACTACACGGTTATTGTAGTTTGTGCATGTTGATACAAATTTGATATTGCATGGGACATTAAAATCTATTGATTTAAGAAATAAAGAAAACAAAAACTTTCAAGGTAATTTTCGAGTATTATGGGTCACTAGCCCCAAACTTCCATGACTTTCTCAAGATACTAACCACAGGGATTATGGGTTGGGCTAGAGTCTAGTTTACGTCCTTCTTGCCCACTCCTTGTTACCCGTTTACTCTTTCTTGCACACTCCTTCTTACCCGTTGACAAAACCGTGCTAGCCGACAGCTGGCGCTCCGGCATCCGTAGAGTAAGTTTTTCTTTTTACACTTTCTGTCACTAACCATTCACAGGAACGAGGTATGCCTACGAGGTTAGGTTAGGTTCCATTAGCACTCATTTCACCCCTAAATATGTGCTTCATCATCGTAAAATGTCCTCAGTACGTTCAATCACGCATATCCGGACAACATCGGTTTTTCTGATTTTCTCCCCCAGGAAACTTTTCCTCGCCTTGGGATTTACTTTGTTGAATTCCTTATAAAATAACCTTTCCAACGATATATGACACGTATTCCTTAGGAAAAGGACGTAAACTAGACTCTTACCATGGGTTGTTTACAGCAGCAGCAACAGTGAATGACAAAAGGAGAAATGAAAAAGAGCATCCAACCATGGTTCAATTCCTGGGTTCGGTGGATGATGTCAGGTGGAATTTTTTTCCGACAATGAACCCATAATAAAACTGCTGCGGGTCTCACCCAGTTTCTAAGTAATGAACCCATGAAGAAGTTGCCAGAGCATGATGGTGACCACCTCATCTGCATTACTGGCAAAATAAAAATGTACGGTCTTGGAGTTTACAAAAAAAAAAATAGCCATGTGTAAGGGGTAATTGATTTGGAAAACGCTAAATATCAATCTTTCTACGTAGTACACGCTGAAATGCATATATGCTTGTCAACATTCTTTCAACAATTGCATCTTATAACCATTCGTTTTCATCTTCGCGATTTGTCAAAAGTTACAGAAGAGTAAAAACAGCGAAGCAAAATAAAACAACCAAAAACCAAGGCTGGATTTGATACCTCTGGTAATATGGCAACCTGACATACGGAGAAGGATATGTGTAAGATTAAACAAATCATGCAAATATTATAGCGAGTGATCACGCAATAAAA
Organism: Lepisma saccharinum; assembly: GCF_977018435.1. Lineage (NCBI taxonomy): Eukaryota > Metazoa > Arthropoda > Insecta > Zygentoma > Lepismatidae > Lepisma > Lepisma saccharinum. The sequence continues at coordinate 51,892,633 of NC_139233.1, forward strand.
TTGAACTTGTTATTTGATTTAGTGTCAATGTACCTTTTTCAAGGCTTTCCTTCACTTTTGTGGAAATCTTCCAACTTACAAAACCCGCCATTTTCATCCAGTGTTGCTATAACCAGAAACCACAAGCTCCATTTTAACTACTTATATATATGCTGTGTATTTATATATTCTTATCAAATTCTATTTTCTTTATCTGAAAAAATATTATTAGTTGAAAAAGAATAATTACTCTTTCCGTTGAAAATATAAAAATCACGGAAATATTGCGCTTAATAAAATATAGAACGTGCATTTACTATGCGAGCCGTATTTTCCCCCTTTCACAAAGAAATTTACCTGGATTTCTCAGGTGGAAGAAATTTTCCTTCATATGGCAACACTGGTTTGATATGATTATCTTACAAATTGTCCCATGCCGAGCTAAAAAAAACACTCGTGAAACATTCGTGAATATAACCAATATATTTTATTATTAGAAAATAATTACTTCAACACCGTCACATATAATGTAAATAAAATCACGTAGCATACACATATTATAATATACATATGCCGTTACATTTATGGTTGCGTTCTTCATGGGACTAAATACAAAACCAAAGAAGAAAGAACAGAAAAATGTGTGATACGTGATTTTTTTTGTGTTTACAGGAAGCTGGATTTTAAAAACCGGGAACTACATTTAGTTGTATGAGATAAACATTTCTCTTCGTATACTGCAGAAAATGGTCACTTTAGGGTTTTATTTTATAATGTCAACATTGTCAAAGCAAAGATTGATTTATTGTAGTGCAACTTCCAGATTTTGTTCCCACGTAAAACTTAAGAATACTAAAAAGTACTCGGAATCAATCCTCTTGCCCAGAACAAAATTTCCTTTACGCTTGGATGGCAAGAAGAAAATTCTTCAAGAACAGGAGATCCGGGAGGTGTGTAATTTCCCTTGACGCGTCTTGGCGCCTTTATACCCTGAATTATGATATAAGACATGTAGAGGCGTGAATATTTGTTCTTAGACCACTAGTTACTTATATACAGTGAGTGTAAAAAGTGTTTGGACACCATTGATGGTACGTAAAAAGGGGATCCGCTCAGGGTTGTGGGTACAGGTAGGAGAGTGGAATGAAAACCACATCATTCTACCTCATATACTTGTTTATATGATACAACAGGAAAATACAAAATATAAAAAAATAAACCATCTATAAACAATAATAACGAAAATATCACATATTTTGAACACAAAAAGTCTTTGGACACTTGCCATTCTTGTCCATATTTTCTGCAAAAAACACAAGCATTTAATATTTTGTTGGATTTCCTTTGGCACGAATCACTACCTGGAGCCTGTCTGGTACAGATTTTACCAGATCTGCAGTAATCTGAGGTGAAATGGCGTTCCATTCTTCCTGCAATACTAATGTTAGGTCTGATTTGTTGGATATGTTTCTTTTTCTTATCTGTTTCTATAATACACTACATACATTTTCTATGGCATTCAGATCTGTGGATTGAGGAGGGGGGGGGGTGAAGTTGTAACAGCCACAATTTTATATTAAGGGCGGTTACTTAGGATCGTGTCCTGTTGAAACAAGTAATCATACCCAAGTTCATTTGAGCCGCACTAGCGCTCAAATTATTCTTCAATTTATCAATGTACATATACTGATCGCCCGACCCTGTGGCCGAGTGGTTAGCACATCACGCTGCGATGCCAAGGGTCCCGGGTTCGAATCCCGGTCGGGCTTGGTTGTTTGTGAATGTCCATTCATCAATTTCATCATTTCATCACTCATCCCCATCTTCGCAAATTAGCCAAGAGGCACAAAACGTGAAGTAAAATAAACTAAATCAATCAATCAATCAAACATGTACTGATCCATCGTCTCCTCTATGAAATGCAACTTGCCGACCCCAGCAGCACTGATACAACCCCATACTAAGAGTGAACCGCCACCGTGTTTGACAGTTGGGATTAAGTTTCGCGGCTCCAACTCTGTATTTTTTTGCCGCCATACCATATGCCTACCATCCGACCCAAATAAGTTGAATTTGCTTTCGTCCGAAAAAAATGACCTTGTTCCAGAAGTCTGCATCATAATTGCGGTGGTGTAGGGCAAATTCGATGCTCTTCTTTCTGTTTATTGCACTAACCCAAAATTTCTTCCTTGCCACGCGTCCATGACAAGCATTTCGTCGGCATACGTTACGAACTGTACTGGAGGAAACTTGCTTACCTTGGGCTTGAAGGCTTGCAGCTAACGTCGGAGCACTAGTTTTTGGGATCCTTTTTTGATAGTTCGCAAAATAAACCGTTCGTCTTGTGCAGAAAGCACTCTTGGTAGTCCACACCTCGGCTTATTTTCTACTGTTTTTCTTTCGCCAAAGTGATCTATGATCACGTGCACTGTTGATTTAGGAATTCCGGACAAGCGTGATATTTCCCTTAACGATTTGCACTGGTTGTGTAGCCGGATAACTTGCCGACGTTCACAAACGGTGAACTCTCTCCTTCCAGGACCCATGTTGCACTATCGTGTTCAATGAGGCAGAGCTACTGCCAATACTGAGACTTCCGAACTGACAGCTGTCAGCCCAGAGGTTGAATGGGTCAGTGGTACATGTATGGCATTCCAGGTTTATTGATCGTGTTTCACAGAGGTCCTTTTTAATGTTTTTTTACTAAGTGTCCAAAGACTTTCTGTGCCCATAATTTGTGGGATTTTTGTTATAATTGTTCATGGATTGTTTATGTTTTGATATTTTTATTTCGTTGTTGTGCCAAGAGGCCACTATGCATTTTTATTTGTCGTAATAAAATTTGAACTCCCATACATGGTTGTAATTTTGGGTAACATTATAGTATAGGGGTGACGGATTTCTTCAAATTTACAGGAGAAAGTACTTACGGAAATCATTTTCTGTAGCGTTGTGGAAGTTCGTGAATGTAGTTTTGATCCATTTTAATGCGAATACATGTTGTTTTCTGCGAAAATCTCTGTCCGACATGCTGTTTCTGCTGCCGCCATTTGCTTTCTGCATGAGAGCACAATGTTCCATGTGTTAGATGATATAATCCTGTAGTCAGTGTTTCAAACTCGCCGTGTTTTCACTAGAACGTGACGTGTCGAGTATTTAATTTTTTTTTTTAACTATGCTTGCCTAACCTAACTTAACCTAACCTTACGGAAAATAGTTTTTGGGGCTAACGTTAATGGTTTTTGGGCCTAACGTGAATGGTTTGGGGCTAACGTCAATGGTTTGTGGGACTAATGTCAATGGTTTGCGAGGTATTAGCATAATTTCAAATCCGGGCACGAAAGTAGGTATTTTTCAGCGAACGAGGTTCCAACACTGCATAAATCGACAAAACACTCGCACAACGCTCGATGAACCAGTACACTGTCACCATAATATGTGTTACAGAATCGAAATAACAAGTAACAGTAACTCGTAAATGTAAAAAATAGACATTATCTTAGTTAGAAATGCATTATTTCACCTTAGGAAATGTTCCGCATTCCAAAATAGTACGTTAGCAATGTATAAAAGTGCGAAATATATGATTTATAGGTGTCACCCCCATACTATAATAGTACCATATACACACGCACAGGGTGTTTCAGAGCGACCCAGACACTACCTTTTTCTCGAGAACGGGAGATCGTATCAAGTTGAAACAAAAAAATGCACCATTAAGTTGGGCACAAAGAATCCGTAGAAAGTATTTGCAACAGCTCGAAAGCCACCCTTTGTGGTTTTAGTGGGGGCACATGCCCCGTTCGTGCGATTTTCAAATGGGAAGGGTATGTTTGGAATGCAGATTCGGAAAGGCGGGAAAAAAAATACGATTGTCATATGAAACATTTGTCTGTACCACCTACCGTTTTCCGTGTAGAAAATGGTTTTGCAAAAAAAGGAAGGTGAGCCAAATCGAGTATACCGACCTTATCAATTAAGATAAGTGCAGCACCATAAGAATTTCGGAAAGTGCAGGACACAAGCTTTCCAACGATATTCCACATGATGACTGCGTGACTAAAAAAGAATGAAACCGCGTGACCCAAAAAAGGGGGTCTAAAGTTAGGGAAGAACTCGAAAATTTAAAATGGCAAGGGGGTCGAGTAATACCTCATTTTAAAGATCACAGAAAACGTGAAAAGGATGCGAACATGATTTTGTAATCCACTGACCAGTTTCAAAATGGCGACCAAAACAAGTCCAACCCCTGAAGTTGGTGTTCCAAAATGAGGAATTACGTACGTAAATAGCAAAACACAAACACTGCACAGAGTACATGAGATCCTGTACAAAGAATGCCAGCGGAACAGCTGTTTATTCGTGACAAGCTTTTTAAATGGTTACTGGTTCGCTACCATTGTCAGACCATGCCACCATCACATGTAACGTCAGTGTACTGAACGTCCGGGTGAGAGGTTTGCTGTTTCGTATTAGTACATGCCTCTGTGAGTGTACAACATGCAGTAAGTAGAACTTCAGGTCCATTGTGTACGAGTAGGAATAAGCATAAGCCCACGTGTTGGGTAGGCTTCAGTACACAACACAGCATGCTGGCCCAGTCGACAAATTACAAAGTACGCCAATTACCGGTGCGTCCAATTCCATTTGAGTGCACGTACGCTGTTCCCACTACCCGGTTCAACAAAGGCAATCGGAAAGTACCCCGGGTCAAGGTGTGACGAGCTCTCCTGCATAGCAGTCGGTTCCAGTGTGCTTTCACTGATAACGCGAATACGCCCCTCCAATATTGGTCTCATTCACCGTTGTCTGTTACAAGTGGTTGCATCGTCGAATGCATTGTGTGGTACCTCAGGATGTTCTACAGTGCATTCCTCGCGGGTAGGGTGCATTCCTGTACTTAATTCACAGTGGCAAATTTTTGAATGTGAACTAATAATGCCTTTCACGAACGAAGAAGCATTTGATATGCTCATGGTGTTGGGTGAGTGCCAACGAAATAGTTCTGCTGCTGCTCGTGTGTATGCTGCAAGGTATCCCGATCGGGAACATCATTCAAGACATGTTTTTCGCACCCTTGTCGATCGTGTACGCAGAAGGGGCAATGTTCAGCCTTCTAGCAGTCACAAACACGCATTGCTCGGCCTGTTCGAGATGAGAGGTCTGCTGGTGTACTTGCAGCCTTCCATCTCAATCCTCACATGAGTATCACGCAAGTTGCTCATGATTCTGGTGTCAGCGCAAGAACAGTGAGAAGGATTTTAAAGGATCACAGATTTCATCTGTACCACGTGTCCTTGCATCAAGAGCTACATGGAACTGATTTTCAAAGCAGGCTAGACTTTTGCATGTGGTCCCAAGCTCAAGTGAATGCAAATGTTCGATTCTTTGACGAAATGTTGTGGTCTGACGAGGCTACATTTAAAAGTGATGGTCAGGTAAATCGGCACAACATGCATTACTGGGCTGCCGAAAACCTACGGTGGATGCTAGAGGTTGATCATCAACATAGATGGTCTGTGAATGTGTGGTGTGGAATCATTGGCGGACGAATAATTGGACCTCATTTTATTCAAGCGAGGCTTACGGGTGTTGTGTACCGCACATTTCTTCAAGAACAATTGCCCAGTCTTCTCGAAGACGTCCCCTTACACATCAGAACACACATCTGGCTACAACAAAATAGCTGCCCAGCACATTTTGAGCTGACAGCGAGGAATCAGGTGAATGCAATGTTTCGTGGTCGCTGGGTAGGTAGAGGTGGGTCTGTGCCCTGGCCTCCTAGGTCACCAGACTTAACATGTTTAGATTATTACCTCTGGGGACGACTGAAGGAAATCGTTTACCAAATTCGCCCTACAACGAGGGACGACATGATCGAGCACATAGTTGCTGCATGCAGGCAGATTAGTGAGGAAGAAGTTATTGCAGCACAGAATGATTTCAGTGTCCATGTGCAGAATCATTACAGTTAGGCCTATTTCTCTTGTCAAACAAAGGTTTGGCAATCAATTGTGAGAAAAGGACCTTTTTTGTTGGCGAAGTAGCTGTTAAACACGCCAACGAATTCCTTATTGTGCGTGACAGTAAACCATTCGTTGCCAGTCCTAAGCCTCGAGAAAGTGTGAAGCATGGTCAAAGTTGCAGCTCAAACAAAGCTTACAGTTGTACGGTGTTTCAAGAGCGGACCCATTACCATACTTGTTTGTACAGGATCTTATGTACTCTGTGCAGTGTTTGTGTTTTGCTATTTACGTATGTAATTCCTCAATTTCGAACACCAACATCAGGGGTCAGACTTGTTTTGGTCACTATTTTGAAACTGGTCAATGGATTACAAAATCATGTTCATATCTTTTTCACGTTTTCTGTGACCTTTAAAACGATGTATTACTCGACCCCCCTTGCCATTTTAAATTTTCGAGTTCTTCCCTAACTTTAGACCCCCTTTTTTGGGTCAAACCGGTTTCATTCTTTTTTAGTCCTGCACTCATCATGTGGCATATCGTTGGAAACCTTGTGTCCTGCACTTTCCGAAACTGTTATGGTGCTGCACTTATCTTAATTGTTAAGCTCGGTATACTCGATTTGGCTCACCTTCCTTTTTTTGCAAAACCATTTTCTACACGGAAAACGGTAGGTGGTACAGACAAATGTTTCATATGACAATCGTATTTTTTTCCCCGCCTTTCCGATTCTGCATTCCAAACATACCCTTCCCATTTGAAAATCGCACGAATGGGGCATGTGCCCCCACTAAAACCACAAAGGGTGGCTTTCGAGCTGTTGCAAATACTTTCTACGGATTCTTTGTGCCCAACTTAGTGGTGCATTTTTTTGTTTCAACTTGATACGATCTCCCGTTCTCGAGAAAAAGGTAGTGTCTGGGTCGCTCTGAAACACCCTGTATATATATATATAGGCTATATATAAACACATTACATAAGTGTTAAAAGCATGTTATGTAAATTTAGGAACTACCTGTATCCTTTATGTTTTTTTCTCTCTTGCAGTGAAATTATGGCTTTTGTACTAATATAAACAAGCAGTGTCATGCCCAAAGGGGGCAGGGGGTTGGTGGGGTTCATGGCCCATTATTACTAAAAAAAATATGTCAAAGTCAGGAAAAGTTGGCAAACTAAGGACTGACTACTAAAGGAGGTATACATAACTCCCTTCTTTTCGAAAATGTAATCATGCTCCAGACGTCGGACAGTGCTTACAAGCAGTGACGGTGCCAGCCTGAAATAAGTGGGGGGCTAAATATTTCGGAGTCAAATTCTCGGGGGGGCTAACGTGTACTTACTAAAAGGTATTCACGTAATACTTATCTATGGTATAATTTTACCAGTGGCATATTTTAGTCAGATCCAAAGATGAATCACTGCATTTTGTTCCATCATACACAAAGGTACTTTTAGTAGGGTGACCAGACGTCCTCTTTTATCCGGACATGTCCTCCTTTCTAGGTGTCTGTCCGGTGTCCGGGTGGATTTTTTAGAAATCTGTAAATGTCCTCCTTTTTTGGAAAGAGTATAGCATTAACCATAACAAATGTGCTGCAAACAGAATGCTTCATTTGGTGCGCATTAATTCAAGCAATGCTCACCTAGCATCTGGGAGCTCAATACGATCACTTTCCCGACTGAGTCATTAGTAGGGTACATATTCAAGGCACTAAAAACCTCTGAAATAGGCAGTCAAATAGGCACCAAAATGATGAAAACATGCACTTAATAAAGCACCGTAAACTAAGAAAATGCACGAAAGTAGGCACTTAAAAGGCACCCTAAAATTAAAAAAGACATTGAAATAGGCAATGGATGTGAACTTATTTAAATTTTCTTCTTACAATGCACAGTTATACTGTATTAGCACTTCAGTTTATACATAGTGCGCTAGCGATTAACATACTATAATACTCTTTTGATCGAAATTCACATTTGCGGGGAATCGTCTGTTAAAGTAATTCTCAAAAACAATCAAAAAGAGCTTGTGCTAACGACTGCAAATTTGAACAAATGATGAATAAACAATTTGCACCATTGTAACAAAAAAATATTTAAAACAATGTTCCAATTCAGACCATCAAATCTGGCGAATTCCAGATTTCAGTCAGTACAACTTCAACAAAGCCTTACATCTTTCAATATAGGGAAAGCCAAATGCACGTAAGAAAAAGCTGAAGTATGCAAAAATTGCAGAATATCCATTTTTTGGCATTTTGTAAGGATGAAATATGTGTAATTTTAACACCTTACTGATAGAACTCCGTGGAATGTTACTTGCCTCTTCTATTTGTCTCAGAGACGTTTCAGGGTTTACAGTCACGCATCCTATAACTTCCAACACTGTTGCCTCATCGATGTGAGGTCATCCTAGACGTCGTCTGTTGTTGATGCTTTGCATTTCACGGAATTTTTTAACAAGATCTGAAACATACTTATGGTCAATACTAGGGTGTTGGGGATACAATATATATATTCCCAGCTAGGAATTTCCACTTGGAGAACCAATTAACCCTTTCACCTCTTTTGACATCTCATGCCTGCACAATTCAGTTTGGTCAATTATATATATATATCAGGAGGCAGATGACTGTTCAGTACCAGTACCCAGTAGCAGTAGTCCAGGGCCTAGTAATGTTGACGAATCATTTGTGTCCGTAGATATCAGTTTAGAGTATTTGAATAATTCTCTAATATCTATAGAAGAATCACCTGTTGCTAAGAGAAAATTGGAAATGAAATCATACAGTGATAAAAAATATAGGAAAATATATAAATAAAAATATGTTTGAGAGAAAAGATACTAACAGAAGCAAGCACACATGCAGAGGAAACTGTGGAAAAGAATGCAGAATGTGAAATGATCAGTCAGCTAAAACAAAAGTTTCAAGAGGATAATGTAAGTGTGAGTGAAAAATTGCAAATTTTAACAATACTATCTAAAAGCTGGTCATGCAATAAAATACAAAGAGAATTTCAGGTTAGCAACAGAATGGCAAGAAAAGCCAAAGCATTGGTTAAAGAAAAGGGTATTTTGGCAACACCTAATCCTAAACCTGGGAAGGTCATTTTAAAACCTTCCCAGGTTTAGGATTAGGTGTTGCCAAAAATAACACTTTTCTTCTAACAATGCTTGGCTTTTCTTGCCAATTCTGTTGACTAACCTGAATTCTCTTTGTATTTTATAGCAGTGACTAGCTTTCTAGAATAGTCTTGTTAAATTTGCAATTTTTCACTCACACTTACATTATCCTCTTGAAAATTTTGTTTTAGCTGAAGATATTCACATTCTGAATTACTATTCCACAGTTTCTACCTCTGCATGTGTGCTTGCTTCTGTCTCAGTCTCTTTTCTCACAACATCTATTATATACTATATAGTCTTATCCTATAATATTATCACTGTATGATGGCACAGCTGTAAGTGACTATAAATCGTGTTTAGCGCAGATAATGTGTACAGCGCCAGGTACAGCATGCCAACTTAATGAATGTCCTTGTCCAAGTGTAGATAATTTTAAAGATGAGTTACAGTTGCAGCTAGATAATGAACTGGTAGACTACATTACATACAAGCAATGGGTATCTGTTGACAGATGGAATTTAGTAACGTTCACTAAAACTGCAGATGAGTTTGTAGAGTCTTTATGTGAACAGTTGTTAGTTTTGAAGAGACATTCTTTTATTGCAAGGAAACAGACAGATTATTACAATTACTTAAAGCTGAACATTGAAGAAAATGAGGCTGTGGTATGTATGGACTTGGCAGAAAAATATTCGTTTTTAATACAAGATGAACCCAGTCTTTTCATTGGAACAATGAGCAAGCAACTATTGTTCCAATAGCAGTCTACCACAAGGATCACAATGATCTAATATGCAAAAGTATTGTATGTGTATCTGATTGTCTGCACCATGACACTGTTGCCGTTCATTTATTTCAAAAAAGCTAATCTCTCATCTTAGATTGGTACTGATTAGATATTTGAAACACATTTACAACTAGGATGGTTCAGCTACGTACTTCAAAAACAGGAAAAACTTCTCAAACATTTGCTACCATGTGATTTTGGAGTAGCAGTGGAGTGGCATTTTTATGCTACAGCTCATGGGAAAGGAGTGTGTGATGATCTGGGCAGTACTGTGAAAAGACTTGCAGGAAGGGCAAGCCTGCAGTGGCCCTATGATGATAAAATAATTACACCATCACAACTGTTTACATGGTGTGAGGAAAACATTGACTCCATACAGTTCTTCTTCTTCAATGAAAAACTACATAATGAAGAACAAACAATACTTGCAGATATATTTCTGTCTGCAAAACCGATACCAGGTACACATAAATTCCACAGTTTCATCCCGGTGTCTGCGAAAGTGTTGGTGACAAAGGTATTTTCAACAAGTGAAGAGTCATGCACTTTTACTATGTTAGGAGCAGGAGTGAAACAGAGGCTGCAACTGGCAGAAGTGAAAGGATGTGTAACATGTGAGAACAACAATCATTGGTGGCTTGCTGTAGTCTTGGACAAGAATGAGGCTACAGTTACGGTGGAAGTTGAGTTTCTGCTCCCTGCTGGTCCTTCTCCATCATTTAATTTCAAAAGCGACTATGCATATAAACTACAAGTGCCTGTCTCTCAGATCTTCACCGTAGTGCCACTGGCCGTAGTTACTACCTTTCAAAGGAAGAAATGGATGCAGCAACCATGGCTCTTGAAAATTACCGTACAGTAAATTAAAGTTGTTGCCATGAAAGAAGGGAAGGCACGATAATTATGTTTTCCTTGTAGAGTGTAATGAACTTTTAGATTTAACTGTAATATTCCCGTGTCATATGGTCTTACCTAGTGTATAGTATTTGTTTATACATGTCAAAAACTATGATCCCATTGCGATCCCATAACAAAACTTCTAAGACTTGTTGAAATATGTATGTTTCTATGTATATTTTTTAAAAAAAATTAAAATTCTATTTTCAAAAAAAGTTTGAATGACCTTGAAATGAAAAAGAAATTGAAAATTAGTCATGTGATATATTTAATTAAAGCTCATTGCAAAAGCAACAATTTTGTTCTTATCCCAACCTTCTATGTCAATTCTAGTTTGATTTATGACTTTTTTGTGATTGCATGTGTGCGGCAAATTGTGCTATTTTTCATACTTTAGAGGGCTCTAACTAGAAAAGTACAACAGATAAAAATCTGAAATTTTGCAGTTTTTCCTACTTTAGGTGGTACTTCATGACAATTAATTATGAATAAAATTAGAGATTGTCAGGTGTTTTTCATTGGTTCACTTGACATGGAATGACCCAATTCTGAAGCACAGTTTCAGGCTGCTAGCACTGGGTCTTCAATGGTATGATATTGAGATGAGGACTCTGTGAGGTGTGACGTCTCTCTTTTTGATGGTGTAAGAGTAGATGTTAGGAGTAAACCCTGTTGAATGAGGTTTTGGAGTGTATTTGAGTATATATGGAGGATAGGCCTTGGTCATCCTTTCGTCATCAGCTTCAATGCACAAAGTGGCTGCCCTGTTAACCACCTTATTTATTCTCTCTCTACCCCTTTCAACTGTAACCATCATTGTCCAAAAACTAATAAGAGGAGCAGGACAAAATGTCACAAGAATAACATAGTAAAATTTTAGGGCATCTGAAAATCTTTGATTTTGACTTTAATTACTTCAAATTTTGTCTTTTACAAGAAGAATCGCAGGGTACCCTTGACCATCTGTATCCCCTGGAGAAAGTGAAATATTTTGCATGGTTTATGAAGATTTTGTTGTTTATGAACATTTTCAGTTGATATTTGCTTGCAGAAATGTGTTATTGTGAAGTAAAGTACATCTGTTACCTTAGCATGTTACTTTACTGTGTAGCAGAACAGCCTGAAGGCTTTTCGCAAGTGAACATAGCACCCAAAACGACTTTCCACAACAGCAGCTATAATTTTACGTAGTTAAGTTACTATTGCTAGGTTTGGTACTGATAGTTATTTTCGACGTGTTCTTTTGCTATTTTAGTGTGCATACAAACAGTTTTTACTATTTAATAAAAAGCAGAGAAAGTACTCCAAAATTGCAGGTTTTAACTTAAATGGATCATACTTTGGGTTCAAATATCTCCGTTATTTGTGCTTTCCTATCGCTGGAACCACTTTTACATTATGTAAAACATTGAAATCTGTCAATTAAAAAAAATCGAAGTAATTCTCGAGGGGGTACAGTGGTTCAACAGCCCCAATTGCTGCTGTTGTATAAAAATATTTGCAATATATTATTATAATTCCAAGATATTTTTTTATTTTAATTTGATGTTCAAGTTTGTTGTCACCTTGTAATCAAAGGGTTCCCAGGTTTAATACCCAGGGGAGGCATATAGTGGTTTAGATCCCACTTTAAACTGGAAGCCTAGTCCTTATTAGCTTTTGTGTGCAAAGTGCGTGAACTTAAAAGTAAACTCGATCTAAACTGTTTTTTAACATTTTTTAAAAAATAGATTAATACAATTTTCTAGTTTTTTATCTTAGTAGTAAAAATTTTGCTAATTAAGAATACTATGTAGAATTTATTCAAGTCCAATGGTATTCAAGTGGTAAATGTTATGACAAAAATTATCTCTGATGGTCACAGATTTTAAACAATACTGGTAGATTGAGCATGTACACTTGGATCTTTCCAACCAAGATACATATAAACTGGGTTGACTCTTATCTCTGCACTTGAATCCCTGTATATGAGAATGTCTCAGCTCATGAATATTTGGAGCTTTTCCAAACTACAGCTGATTGACACCTTGATCAAATCTCTTCATCATTTGTTGCCAGAAGTCATTCATATTCATATTCTTTATATCCGTTGACCCATGTCCCTAGGTATGGAAATAGTCATATAACAATACATACAGTAATAAAATATTAATACAATTTTATACAAGGATTACAGTAATGATTTTAAGAACTACTACATGAAGGAAATCCAAGTACACAAATAAAATATTAATACAATTATAGACAAGAATTACAGCAATGATTTGAAGAACTTCTACAAGAAGGAAATCCAAATAAAGGAAGAATACACTATGGGAGTGAAATTACATACAATATTTAAGGCGAGCACAATAATAAGGGAAGAAAATTTTTTAGTGTAAAAATAGAATATAAAAGTATATATGTAACATATACAACATGGAAGAATGCAATATATATATATACAGAACCGATTTAATGATCATTTAGGCAAAATAATAGCATATAGTGAATACTTCGCAAATGATAATATAAATAGTATAATTCCATTTTCTGTACAACCGAACTCTCTTTGTTGACAATTTATGTAATTTAATATTTACAAATTTAGAAATTCATTTATTGAATAAAAACAATGTCGTAATAAGAATTTTGTTAATACCCTCTTAAATTGGGTACTTGATTCCATTGTTTTCATGTGATCAGGTAATTTATTATACAGGTGGATACCTACGAATTTAGGACCTTTTTCAAGGAGAGTGGTATTATGAGTTTGGATAACCAGATTGTGATTTTTTCTTGTGTTGTATTGATGTACTTCCTTGATACGTTTGGAGAAACTAGACATATCTTGTTTTACATAGCACAGTAAATGTAATATATATATAGGCAAGGTAATGGTAGAATGCCAAGATCTCTGAAGATTTTCCTACATGGTTCATTTATTTTCTTTCCTGCCATAATTCTACTACTCTCTTCTGCAAAATAAAAATTTTTGCACTGTTTCTAGCATTCCCCCAAAATACAATTCCGTATGTTAGTTGTGACTGGAAAATACTGAAATATGTTAATCTTATTGTCTCCCTGTTTATTATGGTTCTTAAGGTTCGTATACCATATATGGTTTTGCTTATTTCCCTGCTAGGTGTTCTATATGTATGTCCCAGTTGAGATTTTCCTGTATCCAAATACCCAGGAATTTTATGGAATTTGTATATTTGACGTGTTCATTTTCTATTTTTATTACTGGTTCTTCATTGTTCTTATTTCTTGAATGATGGAATCTTATTGCTAAAGTTTTGTTTTTATTTATCGTCAACTTATTTGTGGGGAACCATTTGCAGAGTTCGTTTGAGGTGTTTTTTATATTCGAATTTAGAATTTGTTCATTTTTGCCAATTAGCACAATGCTCGTGTCATCTGCATATAAGATAGTTTTAACTGAGGGTAAGTTTGAAGGCAGGTCATTTATGTATATGGTAAATAGTACTGGCCCTAGAATAGAACCTTGGAGATGAGGACCAGCCTGTGCATGGGTGTTCTTTGTGAGTATCCCTTCACCGATTCCAACTAATCATTACTCATCCTCATCATCACAATTAGACAAAAGTGGCTAATGCTAAATAACAACATTATAATTGGCTGATTTTCTACTCCCAGCATCAAGAACACAACCAAGTAGTAAAATTAAGGATAGCCTAGGTTGCCATTAAAACAGAAGAAAGATTGCATAGCCTGGTTCTTTGTTTGGTGGTCAGAACTGGAAATCTGCATTCTTAGGCAGAGAATTTATTTTTTTAAAAAAATGTACTAATGTTATTGAGATTCTATGGAATGGAGTTTTTTTTTTCTCTTGCAGGTGTGTGGATTTGCTGAATTATATTCATGGCAGAGAAAATTTATGAATGGACCAGAATACATTTTGCATGATGGGCCGCCATATGCAAATGGAGACCCACACATGGGCCATGCAGTTAATAAGGTTAGTTCTTATTTTTGGTAAAACTGTGCAACAAGGCTGACATTTTGCTTCTGTCTAAAACATGGTGAAAATAAATTTAAAAAGGCCATTGTTTCCAACATTTATTAAACACCTTTTTCAGTATTGTATCATTGTTTCATATGGCCAATAACTTATTCATTGAGAAATTTTGAATAATTTAGTCTATTGCACAATTATAGTCAAACACTTTTGTGTGTGTGTGTGTATACATATGTATGTATTTTTTAGTTCCTGATATAAATGAAAAGCTAAGAAGCACATAGAAATGGGTAAAGTGATCATCTATTTCAAAAGTGCGTAAATTTAAAAATCAAATGGAGAAAAGAAGACTGCCGTCAAGGTGGTATGGTTCCACATATTCTTGATCTTGGCCATAGTAGAGGTGATGTGTATCATAGTGTATTTATTCATCCATGTTTCACGCATGTTTACCCCCAGAGAACCTGGAAGAGCATATTATTATTGTTTTCTGTAAATAGTCTTGTGAACAAATCCCAAAATCCTGTTATTTTATTTTTGTCTTTATATGTATGAAAACAAAATTTGTGCACCCTTTTATACATTGTAAAAACCTCAGAGCCATTAGGTGAAAGACTAGGACTGGGCTGATAACCGATAGCAATGTATCAGTATCAGAAAGTACTGACTGGAATTTATTCACTGATACTGACAACATTTTTCCAGAGTCCAGTGGAGTCTGCAGTATAACTTCACAGTACTTTTGCAGAATCCAAATATCCTGAAAATTATGCAAAATGCATAATTTTAATTATTTTGGCAACAACATTATGGGGAGAAATGGATTTTGTGCTTAAATGATTATCTCGTGTGCAGTTATGAATATTTTAAAATACAACTCTGGTACATTACTATGATATAATTACAATGGAAAATTTATATATTACAATTTATAAATATTTTGAAGTACTTTGAAAATTTACCATTTTCAAGTATTGGTGTTGAGAATCGGTACGATTATCAGCAGTGGTATCAGCATGGTATTGGCTCAATCCTATTAGAAACATTTCTTGACAATGTGAAATCGTTCAAATTGTGTACCAAATTTGTGCAATTTTATATTACTATTGTAAATGTTTTTGTGTTGGTATGTCCCCCAGTTTTAAGCTTCTACGTCACTGATTTATTGTTACAGATACTTAAGGATATAACCATTCGCAATAAGTTGATTCAAGGGCACAAGGTTCATTATATACCAGGCTGGGATTGTCATGGACTGCCAATAGAACTAAAAGCCCTTTCAGATGTTGGCAGATCTGCTTTAGAAATGCCGGCAGTGGAAATCAGGAAGAAAGGTAAAAGTTCCATTTTATTTACATTTCATATCAATCAGTATTTGGTCAGTAAGTAAACTTGCCAATAATTTTACTGATGCACTTCTATTGAAGTTTTAGAAAAGACTAATACGTAATTGGTGTAATATTGTAGTTTTCTTCATGAGTGTAGTCGCATGTGCTTCTCAGTTGTAGTAAAATTAGGAAAATGCGAAGTTTCGTTCTATAAAAATTAAGAAAATTTTTACTATTCCATTACCTATGTAGATTGTGCTTTTAAATGCCTTACAGCATTATAAATTTCTCAGTACCATGAACACAGGTTTACAAATTAATATTATCACATATTAAAATTATACCTCCTTTATTCGAAAAAATAAATGTGTTCTTTAATAAATTTGCAACCATCTAGTGTATTTATTCATTTTAACAATTCCATTTCCTTTGGATAAGATGATGGGGGGATCACCTGTCCCCCAATAAGGAGACTGCCCGTGATGATTTTTGTAATGGATAAAAGCATGAATAAAGTTAGCCCCAGCCAGTCCCCCAAGAAGATGAGCAACCACCACTACTACTACTACTAAGTAGTAGAGATCTACATAAATATATTAATGAAAGCAATAGAAGAAGATTATTTTCTAGTCAACGGTTATTTACAGTGGTAGCGATTAAGGGTTGGGGGTGAGGGGGCAGTTGCCCCCCCCCCTACTTTTTGCAACTTTACCCTGCAATATGCTAAACCTTATCAAACAGGAGTTCGATTCCCAAAGATCGAATGGCTGGGTGACCTCCCACATCAACAGACGACCAAAATGTTGAGATTGCTCGTGCCGTGATTCGTGAAAATCGTCGTTTAACTGTCCGTGAGGTTGCTGAAGAAGTTGGCATAAGTATAGGATACTGCCATAAAATCCTGACTGAAAAACTTGACATGCATCGCGTCAGTGCAAAATTCATTCCGTGTTTGTTGACAGATGACCAGTAGGAGAATCGAGTTCAAGTCTGTGAGGAACTGCTTGCAAATGCAAATGCGGAAGAAAACTTTCTCAAGAACATTGTAACAGGAGATGAGACATGGGTTTACGGATAAGATGTGGAAACGAAGAGGCACTTCGCAATGGGTGTGGAAAGGGTCTCCTCGACCAAAGAATGCGCGAATGAGTCGGTCAAAAATCAAGTTGGTGATGGTTGTGTTTTTTGATTGGAAAGGTGTTGTGCATGATGAATTTGTACCACCTGGTCAGACGGTAAAGAGGGAAGTCTATCAGAGAATTTTAACAGAATTGAGAGATGCTGTGCGTAGGAAGAGGCCTGCACTGTGGGGGAATCCGTTGTGGATGTTGCATCATGACAACGCTCCACCGCACACATTGCTCCTTGTCGCAAGTTATCTGGTAAAAAAATCGAACTTCTGTTGTGCCCCATGCACCCTATTCTTTGGACTTGGCCGCTGCAGACTTTTTGTCTTTCCCAAACTGAAAACCACTTTGAAAGAAAGGCGTTTCCAGACCATCGAGGAAATTCAGGAAAATGCGACAAGACTACTGCGTGCCATCGAAGAAAGTGCGTTCCAGCAGGTGTTCCAAAATTGGAAGAAACGATGGCAACGGTGTATTGATGCTGGGAGGGAGTGCTTTGAAGGGGATAGTGGTTGAAAGTGTGAGTCATGAGCAATAAAGTAAGAACAGCAAAAGTTCGGTCTTTTTTTGAACACACTACAATTCTTCTTAATGGTACATATATATATATATATGCTTTTGTGGTTGAATTTTGGTGTTTATAGAAATTTTTGGTTGCTGTTGTAATTTTTTTCATGTTAATTGTAATAATTGCACTTTTTCCATTCAGCTCGAAAGTATGCTGAAGAGACAATTGAAAAACAAAAGAGGGTGTTTCAATCATGGGGTGTTATGGCAGATTGGGACCAGTGCTACCATACTTTTGACAAAGGTTATGTCAAAAATCAACTTCTGAAGTTCTACACACTCTTTGAAAAAGTATGTAATCTTCTTTCCTTCTTTTATTTTTGTAAAGAGTCTTATGTTATACAGCTCACCACATACGATGGCCTGGCAGGCAGAGATAGAAGCACTATCAGTTGCATTACCAGAATTCCTGGTGGCCATGCATTCACTAGAAGGATCTTCAATACAAGGGACTTTCCCCTGTACACCATTCGTATGAGTTCATTGGCCATTGTATCTGGTGGCTGTATTTTTTAAGAGTTATTCAAGAATTAAATAACACCTATTTATATTAGCTTATAATTAAGAGACATTTCAAGTATATTACGAGCCTCGTGATAGCCCAGTGGTTATAGCTATAGCTTGTAACTACTTTTGAATAATTTCTCGTAAAATGATCAAATTTAATTTGTTGGACTAATATGTATTAGTCTTATCAAATGTAAACAGACTACAATTCTTCTTAATGGTACATATTACTTGGTGTACTTATATTTCAGTGTAATATATACAGTATGTTATGTAGGCAAGCATTTATTTCTTCAATTGTCAACAAAAGTATTTTTATCGTTCCATGTATCTCATATTCACTACAAGTTCGAAAAATGAATGCCTGTTTAATAACGTATTGATTTTTATTACATTGCAGTATTAGACAACATGAGTATGTCTTCTATCTGTACTTTTCCCCCATCTCTTTGTTAGTAACATCCATTTTGATTATGAAAATTAGTTGGAGAAATCCCCTTTTTGCCATTTCAGGTAAAGGCTTATGCATTTGTATTAATTAGAAAAAAAACATAAGAACATTACTTGCATCATTTTCTCATCTTTTTTTCTCATTGTCCAAGCTTTTAAACCACATTTTATATTTAGAACATAACTGTTCCAGTCATTGTTTTATAATCACCGTTATAATTATATAAATCTTTTGTATATTTCTTTTAGGGACTTGTTTATAGAGATGTGAAACCTGTATACTGGTCTCCTTCCTCAAGGTAAATAATATTCTTATAATTTTGGTGATTATATAGTTACTTTTACACAATATAAATAAAAAAAACTGTAATATCTTATATAGAGTGTCATCAGTATTGTAAATAATAAAAGTTTATTGGCTAGATATATACATTTTCTTTATTTTTTATATACCTTTAGGGTTCATTCCTTTCTTTCATCTTTCAAAAATTTGAAACTAATCAAATATTATCCATCTAGATATACACACACATATATATATAAAATGAAAGAGGAGAGAGGAAACACTCACCGGACACAGAAAAAATTCGAATTTTCGTGATGGTATGTCACATCTTCAGGAGTAGAGAGACGTTGTATAACTAAGTGACTAGAGGGAAGAGTAAGCATGACCTGTAGTGTTACCAGGTCCCGAAGGAAAAAAAAAAGTGTTGACAGTACCACAAAAAAAAAGAAAAAAAGGTTCTTTCGCCAGGCTTGTCGAAAACTGTGTGTGGTGGTGGTGGGGGGGGGGGGTTGGGAAAAGGTGGTGGAGAGGGTGAGGATGGGGGATGAGGGGCATTACTGGGTGGCCTTGTTCAGGCCTGGAGGTGTGGTTGCATTCATGGTCGATATGTAGGCCCTCTTCCATCTTCTACGTATTGAGGTGTTGGTGGATTGGGGCAAGGAGTGGACGATCGCTACCTAGAAGCAGTCATTAAAAGGAACATTGTGGTGATTGTTGTAAATGGCAACAGCAAAGTCCAGGTTTTGGGTAGAGGAGCGGTGGTTGTTGATGCGGAGGTTCAGGGTTGTGGATGTTTCCCCCAGGTAGAACCTCCCACAGATGTTGCACGTGAGGATATACATTAGGTTGGAGCTGTTGCAGGTTCCTTTGGGGTAGAGGGTGAATTTGCCAGTGACAGTGTGGATCTGGAGGGTGCGGGAAGTGACAAATATGGGGCAGGTTTTGCACCTTGGGCGGTTGCATTTGTGGGCAGGTGCGAGTTGATTGTGGTGGACCAGGATGTTTTGGAGATTGGGAGGGCGTTTGAAGACAACTCTGGCCTTGTCGGGGAAGATATTTCTGGTGTCAGGATCACTGTGCAGGATGGGAAGGAGGGAACGTAGAGTGTGTCTGATTTTGTTGAGGTGGGGGTGATATTGGGTGACAAGTGCAGGGGGATTGATGGCAGGTTTCTTGGTGGGAGTGTATCAAGCAGCTCGGGATATTTGTTTGGTGACCAGGGTGGAAGGATATCCACGGTTGGTCAAGGCTTGGTGTAAGCGGAGGTTATAGTTCTGTCGGGAGGTGGCTGATGTGTTGAGGCGTTGACCTCTGAGGGTCAGGGAGAATGGGATGGCTTTCTTGGTGTGGAACGGATGGGAGCTGGAGAAGTGTAGGTATCGGGACCTGGCAACACTGCAGGTCATGCTTACTCTTCCCTCTAGTCACTTAGTTATACAACGTCTCTCTACTCCTGAAGATGTGACATACCATCACGAAAATTCGAAATTTTCCTGTGTCCGGTGAGTGTTTCCTCTCTCCTCTTTCATTTTTTATTTAGCCCTTGAGGCCCTCCTTCCTTTTATCCTATATATATATTTTCATTTACACACGAAGTGTTTATATATTTTGTAGATACAGTATGTCTGTGTAATGGTGTGATTATAAACAGCAATAGTTGACACAGTGTGATTGAAACATAAAATTTATGCCTTATATGAAAATAAACTCTTTGCAAGAATACGATGCTAGGGGTCCCGGGTTCGAATCCTGGCCTGGGCATGGATGTTTGTGAGTGTCCATTTATCAATTTCATCATATCATCACTCATCCCCATCTTCGCAAATTAGCCAAAAGTGGCACAAGAAGCAAAGTAAAATGAAGCAAATCAATCAATCAATCCAATCTTTGCAAGAATATTTCTGTATTGACTGTGTGTTATTTATTAAAACTAATAAATTCTTGTATTTCTCTTGTGCATATCATATGATACAATTGTGATGAAATATGGGAGTCTGAGGACTGTGGAAAATGGTAATGGACTTGGCTTAAATAAAATAAAAAAATAAAAAACTAGATGTGAAGAACTTTGTCCCTTCCTCCCCAAAATAAAGTCACAAGTATACTGATTAAAGGTGTTTTTCTTTGTAATAATTATGTACACTAACACGTGAGTTTCATAGAACAGCTTTGGCAGAAGCTGAGTTGGAGTACAACCCAAGCCATCATAGCACATCTGTGTATGTGAGATTTAAATTAATGACGTTACCAGACACAGCAGCCCTTCAAGGCACCAATGTGTATGCTCTTATCTGGACAACTACCCCATGGACATTGCCAGCCAACCAAGCTGTTTGCTTCAATCCAGATACTGAGTACAGCTTTGTTTCACTTGGGGATTCTAATGATACATATCTTGTTGCATCTCACCTCTGTGATGAGCTTAAGGCTAAATTGAGAAGAGATTTAACAGTTACGTCTACAATATCTGGTAAGTATTCACCCCTTTTAATGTAATTAATGTGCATGTGTACATAAAATTCAACATTAACCCAATTTTGTTGCATGTAAACTAGCATAACATAAAAATTCCTGCTTCAGTAACCAAGTATGTTGACCATGATCTCGATACCATGACATCAGGTTCAAATTCTGGCATGAACATGAGTATTTCTTTGTGAGTGTCCCTTCATCATTTCATCTAATCATAATTCATCCTTGTTGGTATGATTAGCCCAAATAAGCAGAAAAGAGATTTAAAAAAATAGAAAATATACCTACTATTAATATTAGAGCTAAAAGCAAATGCTAATGCTTTCACAGATTTTATTGATATATTAGTGGAACAGATTAATTGGTACTGTATTGGCATCCACCAATATGGGCAAAATTACTAATAATTTTACAGATCCAATATTTCTATAAATAGCCTTTAACTTAATGCCTAATTCTACTATTTTTTATTATGTGTCATCATCATCATTTGCTGTTTCCTGCCTCTGGCTGGGTTGTCATAGAAGTCAAGCCTCTCCATTTTCTTTTGGTCTTCCACCATTCCACTCTTTCCACGATGCTCCAATCTTGTCCTCTTCTCCTAACACTCTCCACTATCTGCTCTTTCCACCCACATCTTGGTCTCCCCTGTGGCCTTATTCTCGCTCCTTGTGCATTGTAAGCTCTATGTGTGTGAATGTGAATGCATAATTCACATTCTCTCGCTCTCTCTAAATATTTTATTTTTTTATTTCAGGTGATCTACTGAATGGTATTACATACAGGCATCCCTTCTTTCAAGATAGAACACAGCGATTTGTTCCAGGAAAGCATGTCACACTAACAAAAGGAACAGGATTGGTTCACACAGCACCAGCTCATGGTCCTGATGATTTCAAAATAGCTTTGGAGCATCACATGCCCATTGTAAAAAACGGATTTTTTAATTGTTTTTTTAATGTTATCTTCATATTTCAGTTACCTTATAAAATATATCTACATAGCATATAGAAATTCACATAACAAACAATTTTGTATAATTTTAGTAAATTACTTTATGCCTTTGGTGAGACCCATTCTTATACATAGGGTTATTAAAAAAGATGAAGCAGATTACAAATTTTTATTGTGGGCACATGGTTAAAGATACAATCATGTGCTATGCATCAGAGGAGAGAGTAAAAATCTAAGTTTTTTTGCACTAAATATGAGCACCGTGTGTGATGCGACAAATCAATATTCCATTTTGTTCCACAAGTGCCTCAACTGTTGTACAGTTATGGACTCCACAGCTGCAACAATTAGACACCAGGTAGAGGTGAGGCGTAAACAGCATCTACCTCATAGATAGAAATCACAGGGGGTGATGTCTGGAGACATGGAAGGCTACCAACAATGCACTAGGACATGGTCAGTGGCGTGCACAAAGTTGGCTTAGTAGGCTTTATAATCCCTCTCCCCTTTGGCTCAGCATCTCTAAAAGAAATACCTTTAAATGCTAGAAAATATGGCAAAATGTATGGCATTTCTAAAAAAATAAGACACAACCCACCCACCCACCCTCTTTCGAAAATCCTGGGCACGTCACTGATCATGTTGCCCACCTCTTTCAATCCAGCATCCTGGAATGAAGAAGGAATTCTCCTGTAAAGTCTTCATATTGCTTTCACCACATCCAGTGCTGCTGTGCGGGATCCAATGGAAATTCTCATGGGTTATTAAAACTTTGATCCTTCCTCTCTCTGCTCCTTTTTGAAT
The DNA here is from genome assembly GCF_977018435.1 of Lepisma saccharinum. Classification (NCBI taxonomy): domain Eukaryota; kingdom Metazoa; phylum Arthropoda; class Insecta; order Zygentoma; family Lepismatidae; genus Lepisma; species Lepisma saccharinum. The sequence goes on from NC_139233.1 coordinate 51,915,845, forward strand.
AACCCTGTATATAAAAACAAATAAAAAGTCCGCCTTTTTTCCAACAACAGTTCTTGCAATTGTAAGTAGCTTTTGTCTCTACAGACTAAATTAAATTTTAATCTCCCTTGTAGTAGCATACTGGTCTTAGTATATATGCATTCATATAATAAGTGTACTTCTGCATAGATATTGTGAATGTTAAGGTTGTAATTTACATTTGTTTCATATTTTATGACACCAACCTTCAAATTTGACACAAGGGGCACAAGCACATGAAATTTAGTATTAAGTCCATTTTATGTTGCATCAGATAGGTTAATCAGGACTGGACATACAGTTTTAAAATTGAATCTGAACCACCATGCAACATGTCTCCAGTATGGATCAAACCCAGTAGGCTTGATTACAAGACAATAGTGTTACCAGTGTGCTTTGCAGTTAAGGCAAAAACATATTTGCATATAGGAGCAATGGCCAATATCTGTCTGTTGCCTTCTGCACCATTTATAATTATTCAGCTAGTTGCAAAATATAGCGTTGTGAACCTCCAAACTTGCAAGTTAGATGGGTTATCCTCAAAGAAACCAAAAGAGCCAGCTTTTAATCATAAAAAAATACACTTATTCAAAAAAGCAACTTGTTTGCAAGTAACACAGATACCAAAAAAAGAATCATAGAAGGGCAGCTATTAACTGCAGACAGTTTTATTAAAGAATTGGAGACTTGCAGAAAAGAAATGTTCTAGCTCCTTTCCAACGAACACAAAATATGAAAACACAATGAACAAAAAGAAGTAGAAGAAAATTTAAGTTTCACACAAGAATTCTTATTTGGAGAGCTCCTGTGGAACCCACAATGAACTGAAGTGAAATCAAAAATTTTAATATGTCAAAAAAAAGGGCCGATATTTTTTTAAAAAACAACAAAATGATAGGAGAAGAAATTTATTGTGATTGATAAACAAATACATACCTTGGCTATTTTTCGACATAGTCACCATTAACCTCCCGATATTTCTGAAAGCGTGGCACAAGCTTCCGTATACCCTCTGCATAAAAATGTGCCGCCTGAGAGTGCAGTCAGTCCAGAACTGATGTCTTGAGCACGTCACTGTTGTTGAAACGCTTCGATGCAAGCCACATTTTCAGGTGAAGAAAAAGAAAGAAATCGCTGGGGGCAAGGTCAGGGCTGTAAGGGGGATGATTGAATAGTTCCCATCGAAATCTTTGAATTGTCTCAATAGTACGAGTAGCTGTGTGTGGGCAGGCATTGTCATGGAAAATTCCAGAGCGTAGCATTCCTCTCCGCCGATTTTGGATGGTACGTCGCAGATTATTCAGTGTTTCGCAACACACCTCTGCTGTAATTGTTCATCGTGGTTCCAAGAATTCCACAAAAATCAAACCCTTTTGGTCCCAAAACACAGTTGCCATGATTTTGTGAACTGATGGTGTTTGTTTGAATTTCTTTGCTGTAGGAGAACCAGAGTGCCGCCATTGCATTGACTGCTGCTTCAACTCCCCAGTGGCTCAATCAGTCAATTTTTACTATTCACTTTGGTTTTGCAGATTGCTATAAGGGCTCTCTGAAAAGGAATTTCTTGAGTTAATTACCCCTTTCTTTTTCTAATTGCATCTGGATTGATATGGAATATCAACATTCCTATGAGAGCCCTGACCATTCCATCCAAAGTAAAACAAACAGTTCTCATTTCATGTTTTTTTAAAACATTATTTGTACCACTGCAAATTATTGTGTAACCTCATTCATCCTAAAATTAATATTTAAGGCAGAGCAACTGCTTACACCTATGTATCAGTATCGGTTGGTACTAATGTTTTCTGTGTGTATAAGTATTGGCTGGAATTTATTCACTGATACAGGCTGATATCTTTTTCAGATATTGGGTATTCACAGGGTTCACGAAAAAGTCATGTGCCACTTTTACAGTCTTAATTATCCTGGAAGTATGCAAAATTCAAAATTTCTCGTTTAATTTGTACAAGTGTTAGATGAAAAAAATATGTTTGTAACTAAAAAAGTAATTTTAATATTCTGATATATTAATTTTTTCAAAACTCTGATAAATATATGCATATAATTGTGAAATATTTACCTATTAATGTTAATCAATGAACAACTTTTAATTGTTACAATTTTCAAGCATTGATATAGTGAGAGTAAGCGACGATATCAGTTTTGGTTCAATGTGATATCTGCTCAGAATACTTAATATTTATAATAACTATTGTTTCTTAATTTTATTTTTCATTCTGTTCATATTTGTATCATTTCAGGAGTGCATCATAGGTGAAGATGGGTGTTACCTTGAAGAAGCAGGACCGCTGTTAGAGAATTTGTCTGTTCTGGATAAGGGCAATGAAAAAGTCTTGCAGACTTTAAGTGATGATATAGTTTTGACTGAAGACTATGTGCACAGTTATCCTTATGATTGGAGAACCAAGAAACCAGTCATTCTACGAGCTTGTCTCCAGTGGTTTATAGACACTACAAGTATTAAAAACCGAGCCATTGTAAGTAACAGAATGCATTCTTTCCTGTGCAGCTTTGTTTGTTAGAATATTACTTTAAGTGAGAAATCTTCAAAATTTATTTGGAAGGAAACGTATGTGTTGAGTTATTTTACAGGATTAGATGATGAAGTACACACCTTGATACTGTATACTTTCTCACTCCAGGCAAAGGTAAAGATAAAGCTACTACTCATTTCACATTGAAACATGCTGTGAAGGGATGTGGCAGGGACGTGGAGTTAGGGCCTCACACGTTCACAGTCTCGGCCATTGTGGAGGTGATGTGGTCAGCACCATACACTTGCCTCCTTTACCCACCATTTATTAGATGGTGGGTGAACCACAGAGTTGCTCCATGCAGGAACATAAACTGGAAAAATGTTGTCCCTGAAATCACCCAACCTGGGATGGTCAGATACCCAACAGACCGGACCCTCCAAAGACACATTAAATCAGTAGTGCACTGATGCTTATTGCTCAGAATAAGGATATCGATTGTCATTACTCTACTACAAACCCTTGGTGAGGTGTCACTGTGTTTGTGTCAATTTGTTTTATCAGTTCATCATTTATCCTCATTGTTAAGATTAATCAAGAGTGTAACGTGGTTGTTGCGTACGTAAGAAAAGACAGTGAAAGTTATTCAAGGAAACGTGCAAGAGGTCCGGGATCAATTATCGTACGTCCGTAGAAACGAATAACAACTAACCAGTTACAAAAGTCGCTAAAGTGTTGAGGTTAATGGCAAGCGTTTATCACTGCCGCCTCAGTCTCAATTGAGAACCAAAAAAAAAAAAAAAAAGGAGGGGGGCGCGTTTAAATGTACGGGACCCTCCCAAAACAGTCAGCAAGACAAAAAATGTAAATGTAATAAATATGATCACAGAATATCGTGGAAAATTTTGCACTGTATCAACCCTTAATATAAATATGTGTATATTCGTGTACAGGTGTGTACACGGAACGTCACCAAAAATATATGCACAATACTGATCAATCAATTCATCTTTTCATTTAACACTAGTAATCTTTCGTTCTTGTTAACAAGCAAGGTTCCAAAACAAAAAAAGGTGAAAAGAGAGAGAGTAAAGTTCATTTGCGACCTTAAGTCGAAATTTATTGCGTTAATCTCGCAGCGGAGAATGATTAACGTCCCAACTTGAAAACATGTACATCGAAACAATTATCAATGAGAACCCCGTCTTTTAAACCACCCAAGATTACATCCAAAATAGATTCAACAATTATTTCTCCCTCCGTTTACTTCATAATTTCATACATTAGGTCGTTATAATTGCGACAATGAATAAGAACAAATCCAATCAAACCGTTGAATCATGTAATATCAAATACCTTTAACAAGTTAAATTCTCAACAAGGTTATAGTAAAAAGGCTCTTATTTCTCCATGTAACAATTTGTCCCATTATTTTACTTTGATGCTCTCTCTTGTTATTTTGTTTTTAATTTTTGTGCCAGACTAACATTATCTCTCATTGTATTCTGTCAACCCCCTTAGATGCAATAATAAATTACTCTAGCGTACGCCTTGCTCAAATTTATTACTAAGGAATTTAGAAATTCTCATTTGCCTTTTGTGTTCGACGAATAGTGGCGACGACGCGCATGCCCAAACAATTACGTGATTAATTCCATTTGCATAGTTCTAATAAATCGACGCTTATATCTTCTTCTTGTCCAATTATTCAAATTAGAGATTCAAAGTATATGAAACCGACGCACTTCACTTTATTCGATATGCCACAAAAAGAAGGTTTTTTGACACAGTACATACCTCAATAGTTCACTCGAAACTGTCCCATCTGATCAATCGAACTCTGCAACTGGGGCATCAAATAGCATTTGGCTTCTTCCTCATGCGGTCGTCTTTTCCCTCACATCATCCTGACGTAACTCCGCTTTCCTCGCAATCATGGTTCCGTGGGAATGCTTCATAGAAGTAGTGGTAACGTGAATCCTGGATACTACAGCGAACAGTCTGTGCACTCGTCAAACGGGACTCGGAACACGTATATTTGATTCCTCACAAGAAACGTAATCTTTCCACTACTTAACTTGAAATGTGAAATTGCAAAAGAATCCACTTTCGAGCGATTGTGCGAAGTATTGGGAAATAGTCAAAACGAATGCGTGCAATTAAGATCCCAAATAATACAAGTCTCGTCCAGCGAGACGACGTTCCACGCTAATCGCACGTCATACTCCTTTTTGCTCGCTCGTGTTCCTGCGAGAACTGGCTGTTTCGTGATAGTCGGTTGGATCGGAACTGGTTTAGCTTACACATTCGTAAATGCAGCTCTGGGCAAAGATAGGTGGAGACACCTAGCGGCGACTGGCACAACCGACAAGGTAAACGAGACGCAAAGCGTACTACGCAGGAGGATATGTGAAGGCTTTCCTACGCGAAATATGACGTAATACTTCTTTAGTATAAATCGCGCAGGAAAAACGTCACAAACTCCCCCGGCTAACAAATATAAAAGAACAATATATATGTTAACAACAACCATAAATATGTAGCAAGAGAGGCACCTTAACTAACCAGACATAAATATGTCATTTCGAGAGCACCAAATCGCTATAGAAGGAAAATCCCCTTAATCAAAGAAGTAATACCCAAATGTATGTTTTAAAGAACCATAAGAGCACCATAGAAATAGAGAACACACATACCATGTGAGGATATATGCAAACAAGTACCTAAATATACATATATATATATATATCCCACACAAATTGGTTAGATTGAGACTAGATTGAATAATAACAAAAAAATATACACAATGTTGGTAACCAATGTAGACCCAATAGATAATAAAATGAATAAATAGTCTATAAAAATGATTGCGAAAAAAGGTGAGCATGAAAAGTCGATTGCAATCGTAATAATGAACTGACCATACTAGATGAAAAGTTAACATTACAAATAAGAAAACTCTTTACCTGATATCTGAGTATATGTGCCATTAAAAGGGCATTACATCAAAATAAACATGCAGGTTTCACAATACACTCAATATAAAGATACCCGTTAAACAACACCTGTAAGTAGAAAACGAAGGTCCAAATAAACACTATAATGTGGAGAATTTCTCAAAAAAAAAGAGAAGACGTTTTACAATCAAATTAGTACTCCTAGAAGATAATATGGTGGTTGTGTTTCCATTTTAATGCGTAGAATGAAGATTCCAAGATGGCACACTCGATATTTATGTTTCCTCAATAAACATGAAAAATAAACAGAAAAAAAGGCGAATTAGAAGAGAATAATGAAAAAGAAGAAAAAAAAGGATAGGAAAGAGGAGAGGAAACCTAAACAGAGGGGAATACAATGAGAAATAGGAGCATCAATTACAATTTGTGATTAAAACAGTCATCCTACATATACACCAAGAATTGCAGTAAGTAATATGCAATAAGAAATTATTTACCAATGAAATCATGATTAACATCTGACAAAAAGCATTAGTTAAAAAAGCAAAATATTACACATAAGCTAATTTACAGCATAGAAAAAATATTAACATAGAAATCATGTATACACCAAAATTGCATGAAATATAATATATCTTCAATATTCTTAAGATTCTAAGTCAAATACCCGACCAAAATACAAAATCCAAAATTGTGGTATTCCATGCATTTCTTAGATGCGAGGAACTGGGTCATGAGAAGAGTAACGGGTGGTGGGGGGACGACGTCGGCAATGTGAAGCAGAGTGTCCAGTTCGGCGGCAAAAGTTACAGTAGAAAGGTTGAAATGGGCGGGAAGAACGGTGAGGATTCTGCTCCCGGGCGGGAAGGTAAAAGAAACCGACCCAATGCCATGCAAATGGCCTTGGGGAGGAAGCGACATTATATTTATCACTTGGATAGGATATCCAAAAGGTCCACAAGGGAAGAGCCCGAACAAAAGAAAAGCCAATAGTATCCAAGTGACAAGACAATTGCAAAAGTGCAACATCAAGATATCCAGTGAAATAATGAGAAACAGTAAACCCAAAAATCCCTATGTGGCAACGCTTTCTCAAAAATTTTACACGGAAGTAAGGCAAAAACAAAAAAAAAGGGGGGAGGGGGATAAAAATTAGCAAAGCAAAAAAAAAAATTGTTATACAAGGAAAACAGGTGTGAACCAGAGTTATCGTAACCCCAATATTACCAAAAATAGTAATATCAGGAAGGGAAAAAATTTTTTGCAATATTTCGACTGGATAAGTTAAAAAAAAAAATAACCTGCTCTGGTACCAGGAACTTTGTAACAGTGGTTGTTGCGTACGTAAGAAAAGACAGTGAAAGTTATTCAAGGAAACGTGCAAGAGGTCCGGGATCAATTATCGTACGTCCGTAGAAACGAATAACAACTAACCAGTTACAAAAGTCGCTAAAGTGTTGAGGTTAATGGCAAGCGTTTATCACTGCCGCCTCAGTCTCAATTGAGAACCAAAAAAAAAAAAAAAAAGGAGGGGGGCGCGTTTAAATGTACGGGACCCTCCCAAAACAGTCAGCAAGACAAAAAATGTAAATGTAATAAATATGATCACAGAATATCGTGGAAAATTTTGCACTGTATCAACCCTTAATATAAATATGTGTATATTCGTGTACAGGTGTGTACACGGAACGTCACCAAAAATATATGCACAATACTGATCAATCAATTCATCTTTTCATTTAACACTAGTAATCTTTCGTTCTTGTTAACAAGCAAGGTTCCAAAACAAAAAAAGGTGAAAAGAGAGAGAGTAAAGTTCATTTGCGACCTTAAGTCGAAATTTATTGCGTTAATCTCGCAGCGGAGAATGATTAACGTCCCAACTTGAAAACATGTACATCGAAACAATTATCAATGAGAACCCCGTCTTTTAAACCACCCAAGATTACATCCAAAATAGATTCAACAATTATTTCTCCCTCCGTTTACTTCATAATTTCATACATTAGGTCGTTATAATTGCGACAATGAATAAGAACAAATCCAATCAAACCGTTGAATCATGTAATATCAAATACCTTTAACAAGTTAAATTCTCAACAAGGTTATAGTAAAAAGGCTCTTATTTCTCCATGTAACAATTTGTCCCATTATTTTACTTTGATGCTCTCTCTTGTTATTTTGTTTTTAATTTTTGTGCCAGACTAACATTATCTCTCATTGTATTCTGTCAACCCCCTTAGATGCAATAATAAATTACTCTAGCGTACGCCTTGCTCAAATTTATTACTAAGGAATTTAGAAATTCTCATTTGCCTTTTGTGTTCGACGAATAGTGGCGACGACGCGCATGCCCAAACAATTACGTGATTAATTCCATTTGCATAGTTCTAATAAATCGACGCTTATATCTTCTTCTTGTCCAATTATTCAAATTAGAGATTCAAAGTATATGAAACCGACGCACTTCACTTTATTCGATATGCCACAAAAAGAAGGTTTTTTGACACAGTACATACCTCAATAGTTCACTCGAAACTGTCCCATCTGATCAATCGAACTCTGCAACTGGGGCATCAAATAGCATTTGGCTTCTTCCTCATGCGGTCGTCTTTTCCCTCACATCATCCTGACGTAACTCCGCTTTCCTCGCAATCATGGTTCCGTGGGAATGCTTCATAGAAGTAGTGGTAACGTGAATCCTGGATACTACAGCGAACAGTCTGTGCACTCGTCAAACGGGACTCGGAACACGTATATTTGATTCCTCACAAGAAACGTAATCTTTCCACTACTTAACTTGAAATGTGAAATTGCAAAAGAATCCACTTTCGAGCGATTGTGCGAAGTATTGGGAAATAGTCAAAACGAATGCGTGCAATTAAGATCCCAAATAATACAAGTCTCGTCCAGCGAGACGACGTTCCACGCTAATCGCACGTCATACTCCTTTTTGCTCGCTCGTGTTCCTGCGAGAACTGGCTGTTTCGTGATAGTCGGTTGGATCGGAACTGGTTTAGCTTACACATTCGTAAATGCAGCTCTGGGCAAAGATAGGTGGAGACACCTAGCGGCGACTGGCACAACCGACAAGGTAAACGAGACGCAAAGCGTACTACGCAGGAGGATATGTGAAGGCTTTCCTACGCGAAATATGACGTAATACTTCTTTAGTATAAATCGCGCAGGAAAAACGTCACAAGAGGTAGGAAAGCAATGTAGCAACATAAAATAACCAAAATAGAAACATCCTTTTTCTATTCATGCAAGAAAGGTTCATTTGCGAATTTTGAATTTTTGAATGTCAACATATATATATAAAATCTATTAAAATATGTAAGAAGGTAATTAACCATTATGAGAGTCACAAATATCCATTCCTGATGTAATCTGAGAACCACTAGTGCAGGATGAGGCACCTGGTGGCATAGTGTTAACAGCATTCCTTGTAATCAAGGAGTCCCAGGTTCAATTCCTGATGGAGCCACATAATAGTTCTGATCCCACTTTAAACTGTAGATCTAGTCACAACTATCCTATCTGTGCATAAAGTGGACTTAAACAAACAAGTAGTGGAGTGTATTGTGCTCTGTACTTGTTTTAATAGTGCAACATTGTTTCTGTTACTTTTCCAGTGCTTACACATTTTCTCTTGTTACAGGAAAGTCTGTCTTCGGTTGAAATATTACCAAATACTGTTGATGCTGGATTGGTGACTCAGTTACAGAACCGTCCATACTGGTGCATATCCCGTCAGAGAGTTTGGGGTGTTCCTATCCCTGTTTTCTATGCAAGAGATACAGGGAAAGCTATTTTAACTAAGTAAGTTAATGTGATTTTTAAATGAAGAAAATATGATACTGCTGTTATGTAGTATGAATTTTATATTTTCCTTGATGCCATTTTTACATATTAGTGAAGATGTGGTAAATATATAACATATCTGGAATTGTCTTGAAAGTGTATGAAATCTGTTTGTTTCATTCTTTGCATTCACCAACTCTTCCAATTCCAGCACTAATTAGGCCTACTTTTTCTTTGCAGTGACTGAACTCTTGATTACTTAGCATTTCAATACAATTTCGCATGTATCTTTTTTAAGCGTTGCATAAAAAATGAAATGTTACAACACATACTAAACAAATGCAACAGTTACTCTTTCTTTTTTCACTTTGGTAATATGGTATGAAATTATCATTTCTTTCATGAAGTACCTGTAATATTTATACAAAAATCTACATGTGGATATTATTTGATTTACTAGAATATTGAATACTTACTCGTGGCATATTTTGTGTGTTGATATTATTGTTATTAAAATACCCAAGTGTGGTAAAAATTTAAGCAAGAGATTCAGGTTCATTCATGGCTCAAACCTGGTTCTCTGGCATGCCATGTGATTGCTCTCCCGATTGAGCTACTAAACAAGAGCAGTGGCACAATATGTCAGGGACCAGGGTTTGAGTTCTGATCGTGCTTGCATTTTTGCTTAAATTTGTATGTATGTACGTACATCATCTGTGTATGCCATATTATAAGGAGAGATAATGATGAAAGATCCATGAATTTACATTACTGGATTTTACATTTTCCCTTATTTTTAGTTCTTTAAGTGCAAGCATCTGAGAAATGTATAATCAAGGTTTCACAGTACATCTCCATATACACTATCTACCAAAAAGTAATTGGGCACGTGTACAAAATGGTTGTCTGGTGGTGCGAACCCTGTTAGAACCTCGTGGAGACACCTCTTGCTGCTATAACAGCAGCCACTCTGTCAGGCATGCTCTCGACTAGTTTGTGGAGGACGTCCATTGGAATGTGTCAGCATTCCTCTTGCAAGATCTCACTCAGTTGGACAATGGAATTTGGCCGCATCTCCCGAGACCTCACCCGCCAGTCCAATGCCTCCCAAAGGTGTTCTGTGGGATTGAGATGAGGACTCTGTGCAAGCCAGACCAATCGGTGAACATTGTTGTCGGCATACCACTGCATAGTAGCCTCCGAAACATGCCACCTAACATTGTCATCCTGGAAGTAACAGGGGTCCATTCCGTAAAAACGCCACAAGGTTGGGAGCATTTCATTGTCTAGTATTGTACAGTATGCCTGTGAGTTCATTGTGCCACGAACAACCACCAGTGGTCCCACTAAATGATACTAAATGATTCAAATTACATACTAAATTAACCACATCATAGGTGCCCAATTACTTTTTTGGTTGATAGTGTATTTATTATATATGTCTTGTACATTGGCCTCTCTGATGACAGAATATTTCAAGAATTCAAATGAATGTTCCATGTGGGGATTTATATTCCAGTAGTTTGAATCTCACTTTAAACCAGTGCTCGAAAAATTTTCTTCAAAGCTAGGTGCCAACTCTGAAAATCAGACGCCAGGAAACTACATACTAGCAATTGTGCATACTACAGTGTGTTTCAAAAGTTGCGCAACTCAAACTTTGAAAATGTATATCATGAAAACTGTAAGAGATATTTACACCTGGTTTTTCTGCACTAAACTGATCGTGTAGGCTATCACTGGGTTAATAAATGTATGTTAGCATTTATATAAACAAAAGCAATTACATTATTTGCAAGAAAAAAAAGTTAATTTGCTGAGAACATCTGAGAATTGATTTTCAACAATAAATACCAACTCTTAACAATTTGTGGGATCATTTGTTGGTGTTTGACTTGTCATAACACAGTTGCTTTGTGAGGTACAGCAGAAGCAGGGTATTTTTCTTTGGAAACTTCTTGCACGTGACTGTATGAATTAGTAGTAAAATACTCTTTATAACGAGTCCATTCAGATGCACTGTTATATGGTCATTAAATATGCTAAGATTGGAAATTTAAATCTTCATTTTTCAGTGGGGGCTTTTATTTCATTGCATTCCCCATAATAAATTACCACAGATTACGAAATGTCATCATTTTCGGAGATATATTTTAAAAGTTATTCAAAATTAAAATATGGTCACGTATTTTATTTATTTTCATGCTCCATTGTAAGCATTGCAAAGAACGGGAAATTTTGTAGCAGTAATTCTTGTATTTGTTAATATTTCTTTGCTAATTAGTACTCACATTTGTTTCACAAGGTTTTCCATACATTTGCAATAAAAAAGGGCACAATTTTTAGTTAATTTAACATTTTGATGAAATTTGTCAAAGAAAAATGCTTAATAGTGATTGATCTTAGTTCATGGCTATTTTGCAGTGTTGCTAAATCACTTTGTGGTAAGATCGAAAATATCACAATAATATAAGGACAATAAACATACAAAATATATTCAATTGAGATAGTAAATAATACAAAAATGTCTTAAAATTGTATGAAACATAAATTTATTACATATTTGAACTTGTAAAATAAGTTTACAGCAGTTTCTATCAGAAGGTACATTCGTGATGTACAAAAAAGTAGTGATTCAATAGTCTGTGTGTCCTTATCACAACTTGACAGTGAAGGATACCTGGTTCAAGGCTTCAGGATAAAAAATGGCTTCCAAAAAGACGACAAGTTAAGCGTCGGGGCCAAAAAATGGATATTTGTCTGTAACAAATCCAAATTAAAGTTCATAATGGACAAAAAACGGAATACTACTTGTTGAAATAACAGTGACATCACTTTATACCGAAGGATCTTCATAGCAGAAGTGGTGAAGTGATCTTTAGACTTAGAAATCTTAGAAACCAGATATATATTTTTAAAAGCCAGCCCCAGGTAAGGGAGGCTGGACTTTTCTGCCAACATACAATATATTTTACAAAGAAAAGAACATATTTGATAAGAAGATAGAACTTTTAAAATATACAAATATGGCCACCTAAGCTTGCCATCAGTATTGTCAACGCTTGGTACATTTGTAACTTACTTGTAAGAGCATTGTATAAAAGAAAAGGCAATGTAAATGTACTCGTAGGCATGGCCATGCATTCCAAATATAAGTTCCTTAAATTGTGAAGAATATATAATTGTTCGAAAGTTTGATTTCTGGCTTATTTGTGAAAGCATAATTTTAGAAGTATTGTTAGTTAGTTTATATTGACTGAATATTATTTTTTTAAGAAATTGCAAATTGAATAGATTTGTAACATGTTTGAAGATTAAGTTTCTGTTCACAGCACGCCTTGACATTGGGAGTCACAACTCGCTACTTATTGCGCGAAATCTTTATCAATACTGAGGCGAGGAACATTCATTTCGGTGGTTGTAACCTCATACAAGATTTAGGAGACTCATTTTGGGCTCCTGAAGTTTCTTGTATAGTTCATTAAACCTCATACTCTTCAGCAAAGCACACGCGATGCTCCAATGTATACGCCATGCTGAATCAATAAAAAAAAACAGGCATAGTAGCGGCGAAGTTGAGCGAAGAGAATTCAGGATAACCAGGGGCTTCTAGGATTTTCTCAAGAGTTCAATTTCGGCACAAAATCTTGATTTATGATTTTTCATGTAAATGTATGGCCAATACTTAGACACATGTTGCGTGTGTGTGTTGACAATATTTCGACCTGCTAGTGTTGCCATCTACAGAGATATGTCCCAAAAATGTCACTTTTCACTCAAATCATAAAATCGTCAGTCAAAAATCCATCAAATGTTGCACATGACCCTTATTTGTCGTAAATGGCAGATTGACATAGCATCAGTCATCAGACATCTAATTATGACCCTTCGATAATTTCTTACATATTTTTCTCACTCAAAAGTGCATTTCTGGAAAAATTTTAACGCTGCCTTGCTCCAGTTATTAATTTATCTAATTTTTTTGTATGGCGTAAACTGATAATTTTATGCAGTGAAAAATATATCAATGGATGAGGCTTTATAATGCAGAAAACACGGTGTAAATATCTCTTACGGTTTTCATGATATACATTTTCAAAGTTTGGGTTCTGCGTCTTTTGAAACATTCTGTATAAGAAGCTGAGCATCACGTTATTCAAAACATCGCTAAATCATTTGAGAAAGTAGGAAATGGGGGCAAAGAGAAAGAAATTGTTACAGATTCTATGGAATGTTCACAACGTTGATAAAAAAAAAATGCTAACTTACGCTGTACTGCAATTTGAACTTAGAATCTTCAAAATTTCATGCATATTACAGCAAAAGATCACAATCGGCAGGCTGAAAGTTTTAGTCGCCATGGCAACCTGGTGACCGGAATTTTTCGAGCCCTGCTTTAAACTGTAGTCCCAGTCCTGAGTATCCTATCTGTAGAGGCACATATTTTTGGTAAATAAAAAAGCAAAATTTCGGTACAAAAACAGTCAATTTCGGGTTCAAAAGCTGTAAATAAAATGAAATTTTGCTGTTATATCAGTGAAAAAGCGGTATATAAAATGACATTTTGGTTTTAAAAATCCTAAATTTGATTTAAAAACTGCACTATTACACAAAATAAACATATCCCTTGTAATGGCACATTTAATCATTACCAGAATATTAAGTTTATTCCTGTATAAAGGAGTCCATTTTTGCTTCTCAAATGTTTGTAGCAAAATTAATCAATTTTCCATGAATTGCATAACTCACAGGATAATTCAGACTTCAGAAAGTTTAGCGTCAGTATATAAACTGCAAATTTCTTGTTTAAGAGCCTATTTCTCATTTTGAAGTTCATTTCGCATCATTTCGTGACAAACCAGGGTAGGAAAATACATCTCTCACCTTTCAGAAACATGAAAGATTAACATTACAATGTGTTATTTCACATTTCGTGTTTTCGTCAAAAACTAAATATGCATGCCTCTACCTATCTATGCATAAAATTGATTTAATCTTTCCCATTGTTTGATATTTTCTACATTTCTTTCAGTGTATCATTATCATTGGCATGTGAACGATACAAGAACTGGGTGTCCAATGTTCAGTAGTTTTCTTCCCTAAAAGAAGGAGTTTTCATGAGCTATATTTTGAGTACCAGTAAACAGGCCATCATGATTTAAACTCTACTCTGAGTAAACTTGATCTATTCCACTTTCATTTTTAGATTATTGAAAATCTCTATTTGTATCAAAGATCATTATTACTTTTAACATATGGATATATTCATACTATGGGAATGAGAGACGCGGCAATAGATAATTCAGGTACTCACGTTTTACGCGAAGCTGTTTTAAGTTATTTTCTATTTCGGTAGCCACTGCTACCATCCTCGTTGGAATTATATGTATATAGTTACTAAGAATTACAGAAGGGACAGATAAATCTGCACTCTTATTATTATCAGCCCGTATAGGTATGTTAAAATTATAACCAGTTTTTTTATTGATATATTTATAAACACTGATTGTATGCATAAATCTGCAATTTTGTTATTATTTTTATATGTATGTATGTGTGTGTGTAAAGCAATAGTAAAGGTGTCTCATGTGCTTTAATTTTGTAAAAAGAAAATTTCAATATACGTGGATTCATTTTCTAAGACAAAACTCATTACAGTTATCTGATTACATACATTACATGCTATTCAAGGAATGTTTGTCATTTTTACACCAGATAGGTAGAATGTTAGTTATTGGTAAAAAGTACTTTATTTTTTATCAACTAAAATTTCACATTGCTCAGTCTCTGTTAGAAATCCTAAAGTTAGTGCAAAAACTGACCTCCTTGGCGAAGTGTTTAGCACAGCATGCTACAACACCAGGGATCCCAGCCTGGGCATTGGTGTTGTTTGTGATTGTCCTTTCATCGATTTTATCATATCATCACTTATCCTTATCGTGATTAGCCAAAAGTGGCAGAGGAAAAGCAACGCTAAAGAACAAAAATCAAATCATACCCTAGTGCAGAAAATTAGACTTTAAATTATTGCTTTAATAATTATTTTACAGGTCATCTATCAGTCATTTATGCAAGCTTCTTGACAAATATGGAACAGACTTTTGGTGGACCCTTCCTGTGAAAGAACTTGTGAATGAGGAGGTGTGCAAGGAAAGTGGCATTAGTGCTTCTGATTTTGAGAAAGGAGAGGTAGTTTTAATTATTTTTTCTTACGAATTTGTTACTATTTGTTTCTGATTTAACTTTAGTGGATTCCCAGGAGTGTTTGATATTGATTAGAATGTTGCAGCAAGAGGTTTTTGTTTGAGCACCCAATAATTCACGTGGACAACGGTAAGTAACATACAGAATTGAAAGCTCTTCACTCACCGTAACATCTTAAGCAAGTAATGCTTGACCAGGTAAAATGAGTGGCATACACTCGAAGCCAGGTAGTACCATGTATAACAGTCATTTGTCTGTGGTAGTAGGCCCTCAAATATGGATCATGAAGTGAAATATGCAGTGAAATTGAAGCTTATGTGAACATAGTTATCACCTCCATGATAAAAGGTAGTTTACTCTAATACACATCCATACACAGTGATATATGAAAATGGAATCAAGGTGATTGTGGGCTGAAACTACCTAGGTGAATATATTAAATGTATACATATGTATCTACGATTATTGTCACATTAAAATTATGTTTGATTGTATGTTATTACTATATCTTAATATTTTACAGAATATGATTATCCTTTACCATAGTGAACAAAATTATTTGTAAAACTATTGGCAACTCAATACACTGACAAGCCTGTCCATGTAAATCTGCCCCGTCACTATTATTTATAAAGTATCAGATCAGGATTATAGAGAACATTACTGATAAACTCATATATTGATGTGCCAAAATATTGATTAATGTGAATACCAATTTATGTTTCCCATTCCTATGTGAATAATTAGCTGAAACATAATAAAGGTAGGAGGAAGAATGTGAAAGCATGATAGTGGATTTCAAATTTTTTCACTATTTTATTGATTATAGTGTGAAAACACACACACAGTAGGAAATAAGTATACATTTATGAATTGATATTGCAAATTTCATAGGCTCTTACTGTTGTATGGTACAAGTATATATGCACCTCACTTTGCAATTGTACATGTATTGCACACTTGTAACTTTCATGTTGGAGGATGGAGATGAATTTGAATTTTATTTTTATGTAGGATATCCTTGACATTTGGTTTGATAGTGGACTTTCTTGGTCTTCAGTGCTACAAGAGAAAGTAGCTGATCTCTATCTTGAAGGTCTTGACCAGTTTACAGGATGGTTCCAGTCTTCCCTACTTACATCTGTTGCATTGAGAGAGCAGCCACCATACAGGTACAGACAAATTTTCGGCTTGCTTTATTATAAAACATAGCCATAGCATTGTAAGTGAGCTTTTGGACCCAAGTGACAAGCTACACTCTTTACTTAGACACAAACCTCCAGAAATAGATGCAACCTTTCATACTGGCTGCATATGATGTTTACTTGCCACTCAGACTGGGTCTTTGTCTCAGGCTGTTATGGATGCATTCGCGGTCAGTAATTGATTGATTGATTTGCTTTATTTCACTTCGCTTTTTGTGCCACTTTTGGCTAATTTGCGAAGATGTGAATGAGTGATGATATGATAAAATTGATGAATGGATACTTACAAACATCCATGCCCAGGCCGGGATTCGAACCCTGGACCCCTGGCATCGTAGGGTAAAGTGCTAACGACTCTGCGACGGGGGCCAGCTCACGGTGAATGCATGACCTACAGTACCTATTCTGGTGTGCTCAGTTTGTGGCTGTGTCACATGTTGCTTGGCACTTCAGTCTGAAAGCTGCCTAAGAAGTCAAACATATTCTTGTGAGTGGCCCATCAGAAAATCAGTGGTTGTTAAAATTGCTACTTTTCGTGGTCTAAGTGTGTACTTCTTCATTTCGAGATTTGGTTAAGGCTGTAAGGATTGTTGAGCTGAGAAAATATAATTTTTAAATGAAATCCCAGTATTTTTTTTAAGATATGGTAAGTTGGTAATTATTATTGTTTGGCTAGTTTCCACCCCCTACATGCTCCCTGCTGGCAGTTTTCAATGGCATAAAGGAGAGTTTAGGTAAAATGATGCTCTTTTAAGTCTCAATTGGTTTCCAATAAAAGAAGTGATTCACAAATTTCTAGTCAGCTAAATCTATGTTTTTTCATGGCCATTAGTCTTGTATTAGGGGCGTAATATTACATTTTTCCACAGAATATGGTGTAAGTAATGTTTTAAGCAGATTTTTTTTTCGGTTTTTGTTGTTCTAATTTGTAAGACCTGAAGCCCCAAGCAAGAATACACTGATTAATTTTGGAATTCTCTCTCGGAAGTGCTGTACTGAGTACAAAAATCTAGGGATAAGTGTGGATGAAAATGGATTTTTATGCAATTACAAAATGTTTCTTGTTATGTAGCCAAGAAATAATGACAAATGTCTGAGAATTACAATGTTAAGAACCACATACATGAATTTCATATTAGATATTTTTACATACTTTAAGTGTATTACTTATTTTTACATTTAGTTTTCATTTCATTTCGTAAAGCATATATTTGTGGGACAAACATTTCAAAATATGATTTCTCTAAACATTCAATAATTTTTAAATTATTATGATGGAGTCTGCAGTGTGTCATTGACAGAATTTCTGAGAAATCCTCTTGAACCTATAAAACAACCCAGGAATACAGAAATTGGCAATTTTTTCTACATACTTATGTTATTTTGCAAGTTTTAGTACATAAAGATCCAAGTCTTAACTTGTGTGTTTTCAATATTGTGTACAGCTTGTTTTTTGAAAATGTGTTTTTCTAATGAATACTGTAAGATGAAGGTCCCTACTTGAGTATTCTGAGTGACTTTAAAATGCTGTTAGTTCTGTATCTAATAATTACTAGTTCAACCCTATAGATCTCATAATGTTGCATTGTAGTCATTTAGTAGAATGCTATAGTTATATACAGTAAAAACAGTTTTTTCTTTTGTATTTGTAGGAAAGTGTTTGTTCATGGCTTTACATTAGACGAAAAAGGAAGAAAGATGTCAAAATCTTTAGGAAATGTTGTGAACCCTAAAGAGGTTGTAGAAGGAGGGAAGGATCTTAAAAAGCAACCTGCATTTGGAGTCGATGTTTTAAGGTAATATGCTGGAAATTATGTGCTGTTAAGATCCATTGTGCTTTATTATTTCAAGTATGATCATATTCCAACTGTATTTTGAGAGTCAAGGAGGTAAATCGGACACTTTTTATGGATTGCTTTTCACTTGCTTTTGTCCTGTGGGCAAAAAGTTCAAATATTCTTCATAAGTTGATTTTGCTACAGGAACACAAGTATATTCAAAGTTAACCATTTGAGCTACTACAATCACTGTGGTATATTCATTATGATTGTACATTTGAACATATTTGCTTACAGTTGTTTCAAAAACACAATTGATTATCATATTTCATTCTGAGCTATTAAAGAAAGTGCCGGGGTGTGCCACATCATACTACTGGAACCCTGATTTCACATTTTGTAGGAACATGTAAATAATAATAAAAAAAATAACATAAAGAGCAGGAATGCGTGAGGGAAGGTGAAATTCAAATGCAGATAAGAAACTCCTGCATTTTTTTGAGTGTATAATGTATAATACAAAAGAAGTAATAATATGAATTAGTAAGAAGACATGCAGTGAAAATCAACCTCTCATGGTAGGGTTGGCAGATGTCCACATTTAGCTGCTGCCTATACTAATAGTATAGGTAAAGATTTACTGTTAAATTTAGTCATCTTGATTAGTAGGATCTCCATTTATTCTATTAATTAGTGATTTGTTGCTGTTTTAGAAGTTTTGATTACATATTTTTAGACATTATTATGGCAAGAAAGGTGATAGTAAAAAGTACTGTGGATAAAATGGTTGACCAGAGGATGGTTAGAAACTGTTTAAAAGAAAATAAAAGTATGCAAGTGGTGCTGTTTTAACGATATGGCTTTTCTTGCATCTGGAGTGAATTACTTCACATTTCTACTCTTAAAAATATATTTGCAAACTGAGTTGAAATGAGTTAAAACACTGCTGAATAATCTGGAAATTCATTCAACAATAGTAGAAAACCTGGAAAAGTCAGGGAAACTTGTGAAATGATCCATGTACATAATGATAATGTTCCAGGGTGCTTACTTGTTATTGAATCATTGCAAAGATAATGAATCCAAACCTAGACATATTTCTGTGTATGCTTAGTGCTGAAAGTGCATATACAGTGGAACCTCGATTTTACGTTTTTCAGGGGACGAAGCTGAAAAAACTTAATATGCGGGAAAATGCAAAACCGAGGAAAGTAAAATCGGGGTCCCACTGTATATTCGTCAGGTTGCTTGTTTTAATTTCAGATGGTGGGTTGCATCTCATGCAGTGCAGCACACGAATATCACAGTGGTGCCTTCAGTACTCCAGGAGAGTGCTGATAATGTACATAAAATTCGCATCATTTTGCGATTTATTCTTGGTTCACTGCATGATTATGTGCCAAATTCTAAAACTTCAAGTGAAACTTCTCTTCAGATTCTTGATGCCTACATGTTGCATCTTCTGTGGAACTTTTACCATCAAGTAAGTGCTATTTATTTGTTTATGTGTTCAACTGCAGGCATTTTTTGAGAGTATTATAGAGGTTCTGATATTCTAAAAGGTATGTTACATACTGTAATCTGGTTCAGTACTTTTTTGTAACTGAATATTGATACTGATTCAAATACTAATATGAATATCTGACAATTGAGGTACATAGAATTAAAAAAGAAAATGATATTTCACACCATTGATCTTCAAATTCGTGAAAGCCAAGTCACAACATTTACCTTTTGTTTTGTGGTTGTCCTAATTTACAAATCAACCTCAATACTTAGAGATGGGAGATTTGTTTGAAATTTGTTGTTAAAAAGATTGAAATTGTTAAGATTGGCTTAAAACAGGTTAAAAAGTATAAAAACTAGATCCCATTATCATATTGGTGGAATGACCAGCTATCATGCAATGACAACCTAAACAATTTATAATAAGTAAATAAATAACTTAAAATTACTCAAGACAGTTATAATTTATGCAAAACATAACATATACATTGAGCTATCATAATTTGTAATGAATAATTATTTAGAATTACTTGTACTTCATAATACTCCAAGTAACCACTAGATCTTATTTTAAAAGTGGCTTTAATTCTTTTGGTGTCCGTTGCCTGGAACCTCAAAAGCTTACACTACCAAGGTATTTGCAGTCAGCAGAAAATAGTTGTGGAATCATGAAACCCAAAATTTTATATTTATTATGATTTTTATTTATTTATTTATTTTGGCAGAATCACCATGTAATGGTAAAAATCAGTAGCCATTCACAATGTAAGGTTGTTTTTCAGGACAGGGTATAAGTTGTAGGATTTTTAGTGAGTTTTTTAATGAGTTCCTAACAATGGCGATTTTGCCCTGATTCTACAACTGTACAGGTGTATAGTTAGGAAGTTCACACAGCACCAAAATGAGTTATGATGCAAAATTTATAAAAATTATTGAAGCTTGCATATTAATATCTACTGGGATTGTATAGGCCTCGTTTTTAAGAAAATAGTCATTTTAAAGGTCATTTTGAAAATTCTTTTTAGTTCATGAACTTCTTAGATCTAGTCATCACAGTAATAAAGCTGACAACTTGAACCTGTACCAGTGATGATTCTTTTTCAGAACAGCCTCCCCGATGGCATAGTGGTAACGTCATCGCTGTGTAATCAATGTGGAGGCACGTAGTGGTTCGGATCCCACTTTAAACTGTAGGCCCAGTCCCGATTAGCCTTCCTGTGCATGAAGTGGACTTAAAACACCAATTCAATCAATCAATCAAATCTATTTCAGAATAATCCATTATAGCTGCATTTCTATGAGCTTCTTCGTGGATGTCCTAGTTAGATGCAACATTTTTGTAGTAAATATCTTTAGAACAGGCTATTCA
This sequence comes from Lepisma saccharinum, assembly GCF_977018435.1. NCBI lineage: Eukaryota > Metazoa > Arthropoda > Insecta > Zygentoma > Lepismatidae > Lepisma > Lepisma saccharinum. The sequence goes on from NC_139233.1 coordinate 51,937,181, forward strand.
ATCCACCCAAAATTCTCTGAAATGCTCTAGCAGTATTTCGGAATGAATCTGTTTATAGAACAGATTTCTTTCCTATTTTTGAGACAGCCTTGTGCTTTTAGGGGCTCAAGTTCCAGATAAACCTTAAGATTATACCATCATTCTTCAAGCTCTGGTGGGGGCAGTGTTAGGGTCAAATATAATTAAGTATATACACATTCATTGTAATGGTGGTATTTGCAGAGTACTTTTAACGACAATGAGTGAATGTTTACTGTTTCAGGTGATAAACCACTATAATGGCTTTCAATACAATAAAGTGTGCCAAGCAGCTGTAAATTTCGTTACTAGTGATGTGTCTGCATTCTACTGTCATGTGATAAAAGACAGGTGAGTGATGCTTATGATCTTGTCTTTACAAATGTTCTTCATGTATTTTGTCCAATCACATAAATTTTATTACAAACTTCAACCAGCACTCACGGCTGACTTGGGGCATCCCATTGCCTTGTAATCAAGAATTCCCAGGTTCAATTCCCGGCTGACATATAGTGGTCAGATTGCACTTTAAACTGCAGGTCTAGTCTCAATTAGCCTAACTGAGCATTAAAGTGGACTTAAAACAAACTTTTGTCATGGTTCACTTAAAATTAAATTCTAATGATTTAATGGTGACTTATCAATTGCCACTGTCCACTTGAAACCTGTTGGATTACTGCTTGGTGGGATTCTGGATTGTGTTGTTTTTCTGCAAGCTGGTAGTTGCACTACCATAGCCAGTTCATCTCTGCACTGTAATCAACACTTCAGTACTAGCTGTTACAGCGAAACGTGGTGTACCTGCCTGTTGTCCTTGTTTAATTTGTGCCAAAAGTGAATTATGACATATGCTACCTTAGTTTAGTATCGAACAGAGTTTGAGTTACGTCTAGCATGTACTTTTTTGATAGCGTGGTTGTTGTCTCGGGTGTTTTTTCATTGATGGGGCTGATTATGTTACGTACCTGAAAGAAGGGGAAAGTGTTACTTGTGCTTGCATACTTTATAGGCTATTTTAGTGGAGGGGATAAGAGAGGCTGCACTGATATTACTTCAATCCATTACAAATATTGGTATCGATACTTGTGCAGATTTCTGTTATGATGCAAGTATTTGTATATTTAAAATTTAATGACAGGCATGGTGATGTAAAATTTATTAACACCAATGCATAGTATTGTATTGATCTGACACAAAATTACACTCATTTCATGAGGAACTAGAATCATAGATTCATCTCCTCTTAATTATTGTATGACTTTCTTGAGTTTTACAATAGTAAAAGAAGATGCTGTCAGAAGTTTGTTACCAAATCTGAATACAAGAATATTCAAGACACAATATCAAAATGAGGGATTACGTTCACAATTATAAACTGTTTATAGACATATTGTATTGGTAAAATTATCATCAATTTCACTGAAAAACTGATATAGTGGAACTTTGATTCTTTATTGGGTTCAAAAGGATTGAATGTATAATGTAGATTATGTAATATAATGTAATGTAATTTGTGTAGTAACTGGTCATGCAAGGTTTTTACATGTGTGTGTGTATATATATGTATGTATACCATCTTAGAATTGTGAGGTAAAAAGTTCTGGAGAACCAGGATGAAATGCCCCCAAGGATAAAAACCACTTTAATAGTAACTTTTGTTGCATTATTTTGTAATATCCAACAGTAGTCATACAACTTTTAAGAACACTGATATGCAGGAAAATGTTAAAACCAGAAACTCAAAATCAGGATTCTGCTATATATTCCTTTAGTGATATTTTTTAATAATATGTCCCCATCTCCATTAAACAGTATTCAGTTGTAGTGTCTGTACTAAATGTGTACCATAAAATACTGTAAGGGCAGTGCTCTTGGATTTTGAGTCACAATTTAAGCATACTATCTTTATTTTATTGTAGTAGTTCGCATTTGAGCTCCTGTGTTGCCGAATGAGCACTCTCGTCTTTGGTGCTAACAGTATTAGATTCTATTCCTGGTAAGGGAATTGATGTAATATTGTGAGGGCAATTGACAAGCCTACTTGTAAGCATAAGTAACAGACTCTTGTCTCAAAAGCAAATAAGACAGCAATGACAGAACTTGGCACGCTGCCGATGCATGACCCAGCTGCTGGGAGGCCATGGTCTGGGACAAACATTGTATCTCTGATGCAACCAGGTATAATGTTGTTTTTCTACATATTTTATCTTGTACCTTCGCAAAAGTTATTTTGTCGGTACTCTCTCTATGCTAAGATTATGCTATTTTTAGGTTATATTGTGATCCTGCAGGGAGTCGAGGACGTCTGTCTTGCCAGTATACATTGAACAATATCTTCCAAGTTGTAACATGGTGCCTTGGACCTATAATACCACATCTTGTAGAAGAAGCATTTCTACATTATCCTGTTAAAAAGGGTTAGTCCTCATATGCATATGTATTATATCTGTATTCTTTTCAGGTATCAAATAAGACTCAACTGAAATCTGTGCAGATACACCTACCAATTCCCACCAATACTGATACTTGAACATTGTAACAATTTAAATTAGTTCTGAATATTTATAAATGATAAGGTATAAGTAATCCTTTGCGAGCCTCAGCTACTGGATGGGTCACAGGTGGTGGATAGTAAAATCCCCTCAGGTATGAAGGGAAGCTGTGAATAAGGGGGAACCCAAATAAGCAGTCCCGGACCAAGGTGGCAAGGCTATCAGTGTGTGGGAGAGTGAGTGTCCAGTGGCATGGACATACTCAGCAACTACCACAGATACCCATCAACAGCCTTGTGTCATGGCGAATAAAAACCACCATAAAAGTGTTTGCCCCCACTGCCCCCACTGCCCAGAAAGGCTAAAGGAGTTGGAATCCCGACAGAAAAACAAGGGTGTACCTGAGAACCCACAGGTGGCAGCCCCACAACCCAGGTGTAGGCTGTGACAGGCCCGATTAGTGGACAGCCGAAAACATGAATAATTCGAGAAAGAGAGAAGCAAGCCGGACTGGAAATTGGAGACTACGCAGACTACGAATAGGGACATTGAATATTGGAACACTGACAGGAAGGACTGAAGAAATTGTAGATCTAATGGAGAGAAGAGGAATCAACATCTTTGGAATGAGCAAAACGATTGATTGATTCATTTGCTGTTTTAAGTCCTTTGTGCACAGTAAGGCTAATCGGGACTGAACCTACAGTTTAAAGTGGAATCTGAACCACTATGTGCCTCCACCGGGTATCAAACCCGCGACCCCTTATGAATGAGCAAAACGAAATGGAAAGGAAGAGGAGAAATTAAATTGATTGTAAATTGAATGTAAGAGAAAAAGTAATAGAAATAATTTAAGTGTGTGCCCCACAAACAGGATGTTCAAGGGAGGAGAAAGAAAAATTTGAAGAAGACTTGGAAGGACATGTAGGAAAGGAATGGCAAATTGTGATAGCTGATTTTAATGTACAAGTGGGAAGAGACTGGAAAGGGTATACGGAAATACTTGGAGCAGATGGATGGGGACAGAGGAATGAGAAATGATGGAGGCTACTGGACTTTTGTAAGAGAAACACACTGTTAGTATGTAATAGTTGGTTTAAGAAGAAATATGACAACCATAAAATTACAAAATACAGTTGGAATAATGAACAAAACTCTGTAATAGATTATATATTGGTAAACAAGGAAGTAAAGAAGATAATGAACAACATTAAAGTAATACCCAGCGAGAACTTAGACAGTGGCCACAGGCTACTAATAGCAGATATGAGGAGATGGAAAATAAAAGATAGAAAGGAGGAACAATTGAGAAGGATAAGAGTGGAAATTGAAGGATAAGATGATTAAAGAGAAATATCAAGAAATATTGCGAACTAAAGTGCCAAGAGATGAACCCAAAGGAGTAGAAACACAGAATGGATAAGATTTAAAACAGAATTAGTAGAGGCAGTCAAAAAGGTATGTGGAAGGACACGCAAGAAAAGAAAGAAACACCATAATGGAATGAAAGAACTAGAGAGGCAGTGAAAACAAAAATGATGCATTTAGAAAATGGTTTAAATTTAAATCGCAAAATGCATGAAAAGAGTACGTGGAAATGAAGAATGAGGCAAGATCAGTAGTAAAGGAGGAAAGAAGAAAGTGGATGGAAGAAAGGGCCAAATAGCTAGAAGAAAATGTAGGTGGGAACAAGAAAGTATTGTGTGGATTAGTGAGAGAAAGGAGAAGAGAAGGAGGAGACAGCTGTAAACTAAGTGATGAAAGAGGAAATGTTGTAGAAGAGGATGAAGAAATAAGAATGTGGAGAAATTATTTCGAGAAATTGCTGAACGTGAAAAAAGGAAATGAACATGAAGAAGTGAAGGAAAAAGTGAATCTCACGTGGAAAGAAGTGGAGGAAGCACTGAAGAGAATGAAGAGAAATAGCGCACCTGGAGTAGATGAAGTGCCAGTGGAAATGATACTAGGAACAGGAGTGATTGGTGTGCAGTGATTGTACAAAGTGTTGAAAACAGTGTGGCAAGAGAGAGAAGTGCCAGGAGATTCGACAAAGGGACTAAAAGTTCCCATATTCAAGAAGTGTGACAGAAGGGAATGTAAAAACTACAGAGGAATAACATTAACGTGCCACTCAGCAAAGGTGTATGAGAAAATATTAGAGAAAAGAATAAAGGAAGTTACAGAGCTGAACAGTATGGATTGAGAAGAGGCAGATCAACAGTAGATCTGATATTCACCATGAGGCAAATACAGGAAAGGCATGCACAGAACAAGGATTTAGAAGGCTCTAAGAAAGGAGTCAAGGAAGAGAGAGTGTGTAGAGTGCAGAGCACTCAACCAGAGCTGTGTGAAAGACACCTGTGGGAAAAACGGAGTGGTTCAGCATAAGTAATGGACTAAAACAGGGAAGTGCTCTTTCTCCACTGCTCTTCATAATTACAATGGATGTGATTAGTGAAAAGGTGAGGAAGAGATGAAGGCCCAGTTGTTCGGTGATGACGTAGTAATATGGGGAAACAGGGAAGAAGAAGTACAGAGACAACTTGATAAGTGGAATGAGTAAATCAGAAGAGCAGGAATGAAATTCAGTGCAGAAAAGAGCGAGGTGCTAATAACAACATGAAACAGAGCCAGAAATGAACCAAGAATGAAGATGAACACGAAAGTTGAGGGTAGTGAAGAGCTTCAAATATCTAGGAAGCATAATTGAGAGAAGTGGAAGAATAGATGAGGAGATAAACAGAAGAGGATAAATGGGTGGGTGGTGGACTATATCAAAGCATTCGAAGATGAATATGGAACAGGGATGTACCTATGAAATGCAAGAAGGTAATATATAACACATACTACGTGCCAAAAATTATGTACAGCGCAGAGACTTGGACAATGACAGAGAGACAAAAGAAAGATGCAGGCAGTGGAGATTAAATTTTTAAGGAGTATATTGGGGAAGACTAGAAGGGATAGAATAAGGAGATCCGACAGACAGTGGGTGTGGTGAAGCTTCAGGACAGGATAGATCAGGCACAGATGAGGACACACGAAGAGGATGGATGCTGAAAGACTACCAGTAAGAGCTTATGATGCACAAGGAGTGGGAATAAGGCCAAGAGGGAGACCAAGATGTCTGTGGAAAGAGCAGATAGTCGAGAGTGTTAGGAGAAGAGTACAAGATTGGAATACCATGGAAAGACAGGAGTGGTGAAGACCATGGAAAAATGGAGAGGATCGACTTCTATGCCGACCTAGCCAGAGGCAGGAAACGGCAAGGGATGATGATGATGGTGATGGTGTATTCAGAGATGATTTTTCTGTTCCTTTATTCATCTTGCTGGCATTTTAATGAAGTTAAAATGCTATATTTTTTACTGAAAAGCAGTGGCGGCGATTGGATTCCAAAACTAGGGGAGCAAGATGCCAAAACCGGGGGAGGGGGGGGGGGGGGCAAGGACAGTTTACTTTCCCTCGTAGCTAAGGTTTAGCATAGACAAAAGTGGCAAAAAGTCGGGGGGAGGCAAAGTGCCCCCCTTGCTCCCCTTAATCGCCGCCACTGCTGAAAGGTTGTGACATTTTGCAACCTACACCCTTGCTTTCATGGCACTGCTGAACTGTCTCGAAAACTGTCAAATCATTGATACCATGTGAAATCAATACTGATACTAATATGACACTTGAAATTTTTATCAGTTTGATTGGAATAGTTATAAATTGTTGTGTTCATAACAATTTTATTGCATGTGTCTGTGTGTTTCTCTCTGCATGTGTCTCTCTCTCTCTATCTATTTCTCTCTATCTGTCTGTCTATCTATCTATCTATCTACGGATTTCTTGAGTAGAACTGACATATCCAAGAAATTTATAATGCAGAAAACTTTCAGAATTCCACATGTTTAACAAATGATCCTTTGAAATTTGCTGACTTTTAATGATCAAAAGAATCAGAACGTTACTTCCTGAAGTTGAGATCTCAATGTCAAATGTTTTTCTTCTGTTTTGATATTTTGGTACCCGGTGCATACTTCTAGTTATAAATGTTAAGATACATGTATTTTAACATCCCTGCAGATTTTTCTATACATGTTAAAAGGATGTGCATGTGTGATGGTTAGTAACTTTGCTACATGTGATGTTGTTTTAGGAAAATATCGACAAAAGTATTTGCTATTAAAATTACCACCTGAGCGCTAGTGTCGCTTCCAATATGGCCGCTCTATGTAGGATACATCCTTGTTTATGTTCAGTCCGTAGTAGCGCGTGATCATGGCTGTTATGGAAAAAACGTTGAAGTTATGCAATATTTTTTATACAGGGTGGTGCAAAAAGAATGCATGTTTTTGGAATAAGTATAACGTTGTTGATTTTCAAGATACAAACGTTTTATTAACACCAAAACCATCGTTATGAAATGCAGTTTTGATTGATATACAGTGATGATTTAAGTATGGAAAGATGACGTCATTGTTGCAGCACACATCCGGAGCCTCTCCTCAAAGTTCCGCATTGCCCTTGCCAACATTTCGTCTGTCACAGCTGTAATTCCTTCACGAATGGCAACTTTCAGCTTGTTGACTGAACGAGGTTTTCGACTTGAGGTAACCCCACAGAAAGAAGTCTCAGACAGATAAATCTGGGGAGCTTGGGGGCCAAGAGACATCGCCGAAACATGAGATTACATGGTGGGTACAGCAACAATAACGTCATCTTTTCGACATCATCTTCCATACGTAAATCATCACTGTATACCTATCCGAACTGCATTTCTTACTGATGGTTTTGGTGTTAATAAAACGTTTGTATCTTGAAAATCAACGATGCTACACTTATTCCAAAAACATGTGTTCTTTTGCGCCACCTTGTATATTGCAAAAAGGATGTAAATACCGGGAACTATAATAATGGGGAAGCTGTGCTGAGAACGAAACATTTAATTATGATGGGCAAAAATAACACAGAAACAGACAAAACATGTACAAGCACTGGTCCTTCAAAGCAGTGCTGTATCATCTATACCTCATGTTGTAACTAGTTCTATTGAACATGATTTGAAAATAAAACAATTGACCTGTACTTGAAAAGCTGGGCAGGAGAAAATTGTGAAACATATTGTTTCCGTTCTTCCGCAAAAGAGACAGGCTGGTTTAATAATAAATAATAGAATCACAATTTCATGATCAGGTTTACAGGCTATCTTCGGTGAAAAATGACATCTTACTGAATGAAACAGCAATATTAGAACATGTCCATTTTCTCTTTCTGGTTACATTTAAGATACTAATTCATTCTCAAACTATTTTCACCTTTGCACTGAATACTTGTGCCTGTTCCAAATTTCCCCCATAATACATTGCTTACTTGGATACATTGGACAACACACTTCATGACTTTTGAGAAAAATAAATGTTTTATTTGTGAAGTAAAATTTAAAACTTTATTTTCATGGTAATGTACGAGTATAATCAGGTTTCGAAAAATAAAGTGAGAAAACTCGTACATTCTTTGTAATTTCCTTGCTGCATTTTTGCATTTTTCCCCATGCCAGTCTTCTGTCAATCACTTATGTTTTCCCTGATTTATTTACAAATTTCATTTTGTTAATTCCACAAGGTGGAAACACGTGAAAACTTTTCACTTGTTCCGACCCATGAATGCATTTAAAACCAAAAACTGAACAGTAGACGTTACTTTTCCGCACATTCCCCATACTGTGAACGACATCAACACAGCAAAGTGTCGTACATGGAGTGGTTCCTGAAAGTCTCACCAGGTGGCATATTGGATAATTTTAATTGCAAATACCAAGGATGTCTCTGCTGCTTTTCCAGAATTAAGTAATGTTTTTTTTTCTTCTTTATAGAGGATGAAAAGTCATTATTCCGAACGAAAGGTCCAATTATTGATTCTGGATGGAAACAGCCAGAGATTGCCAATGTTATGGACGCTGCTCTGCAAGTGAAGGATATGGTGAATAAATTAGCACCAGCTACAAATACTTTGGAGTATGATGCTCTAATATTTGCAACTGGGAGCCTATGCGAGAAACTCAAGGTATGCTATGATTAATAAACTATGTAGAAAATCAATATAAAATTGTGTTTTCCACAAGAGCAACTCTGCTGCCCTGTTATGGATTCTACATTATAGTCTTTCCATTGGTGGCATCCACCTGTATTGCCCCCATTATTTTGAGCACCTTCATAGGAGCAATTAATAAATAATTATTTCAATCCGATTGATGATAAGTAGTTGTTCAAAGAACCACAAAAGTTCCTAGGAGAATCCAGCCAGTGATTAAATACTATGCACATGTACTATGCAGGGTAGGTACATTTGTCTGCTCAGCAGTTGCTGCCCAGTGGCTGATGTGAGCAGGGTAGTTCAGAGTCAGATTTTGATGAAGCATTGAATTTTTACCACCAAAATTAGGAGTATTACATAAAATGTTATTACTTTTTGATCACACCTCATATATAGGTATGAGTACATGCAAAATCCAAGCTTAAAAGAAAACAATCAGTTAATTCCTACTTTCATTGTTTCATGAGTCATCACTGGCATGGCTAGATATGGACTGATCGGTCCATGCCCCTCCCAAAATTTTGCCAAATTGCAGTGCCCTAAAATAAAATGAAGAAATAGAAGTATCCAATCTTTATGGATTTTGGGGTGCTGAATTTTAAAATAACATTATCTTTTATAGTTTGGCCACTGTTAAGTAATTAAATGTAACTGAAACCCTCTGAAAAAGTCATGCTCTGTTTAAGGACCATGCTCTTCACAATCTCAAAATAATGCAGATTTAGTATTTTACATGTTTTTTTTTTATATTTTTTGCAAATTTTACATGTAACAAATTTTCACAGATATCCAGTGAAAAACATTATGAAAATTTTCAATTTTGTGCTATGTAAGTTTAATGTGTGATAATATCCTGGCAAATGGTAAATGTAAATTTCCCCTTGCATATAGCACTGTATCATGAAGGCACATTTTAGGGGTTGGGGGGTACGTCCCCACGCATTCTCGATCTTGACCACTTTGGAGATGATGTAATCAGCACCACACTCTGGCCACCTTTACCCCCAGGTACCCATTGATTTGAGGCTGGGTGAACCCTAGAGCTGCTTTATTTGGGGACAAGGCTGGTAAAATTCCAACCTTAGATCACCCATCCCGGAAATTGAACCTGGGTCTCCTACGTGGCAATCAGATAGTGTACTGACTAGACCACCGTGGCACCCATTATTTTTTTATTTTTTTTCTGGCAAAAGCAGTATCTTATTAATACAGTAGTCACAATTGATATACACAGTAACAGATACATTGCAAGATTTTTTTTCAGTGTTATTTTTGCTTATCAAGTTTCAACATGAGGTTTTATTTTTATCAAAGTTTGCACCCCTCCAAAAAAATATCTTCGCTATGTCCCTGTGAACCATTGCTACTTATGTTTAAATTTCAGCTGTTCACAGTTGTCTATCTAAATTTTCAGTCGTCACTTGACCTGCCCTTATCAATCATACTTTCCACAACACAGAAACTCATCTATTTGGTAATGTTATCTTCCAGGTGTTACAGCCAGAAGAAGAAAGTACAAGTTCTGCCCTAGTAGAAATATTAAATGTTTCAGGAGCAAAAGTTGTAGAAAGTAATGACGAGAGTCATCCCGAGAACTTCAAAGTGGAAATTCGGCAAGCATCAAGGCAAAAGTGTGAGAGATGCCGTAGGTTTACGGCAGCTGATTCAGACGTATGTGAGAGATGTTCTAATGTTTTGTCTTCACTTGTATAATAAAAGTTGTTAATATATATGTATAGGCAGTGTACTGTATTTCATACCTTTCTTAAGTATATCTTCATCCTCGTGTTGATCCAGTAGTAATTGAAGCATATTAAAAAACAAGATTAAATCAGAAAACATACCTTATTATGTCTTCTGAATTTTCTGACTGACCTTGGTCCTTCTTCAGGAGTGAGAGAAAAGAATAAGTCATAGAAGGGATAAAATGTTGATGTCCTGCTTATGTCACTGCAATTCCACCAAAAGGGGTCTAGGAATAGCTTTAGCAACTTGGAGATATATTGTCAGCACTGACTTTTATGATATTACATATTTATTATCTGCTGTGCAAGCTACACTAACAGCACTACCTAACCTATTGACATGTGTATTTATTTCTGCTATTAAATGCATACATGAGTAGGTCATGTTTTGTGCTTTTAACATATCTCTCCAAGTTGTCACATCAGCTGGAATTACAAATAGTAGGGATGTGCAGAATGGGAAATATTTTCCATCCTGATCCCAACTTCGGGAAATGATTTTCTGACATCTTGGGATTCTGAATAGTTAGGAAATTCCAAATGATTGTGATCAAACGTGATTCGTACTTGAAATTTTCCACACTATAAGTAAATGCTGTAACTGTGAAATTTTGTGAAAATAGCAGTTTTTATTACAGAAAATCCAAAATCAATAACTTGAGAGTGAAATAATGTGTAGAATTAAGAGATTTAACACAGTGTTGGGAAAATATCAAACATCAGTCGGGAAGTAGTGAATTTTTCTCATCCTGCACATTTCTAGTAAAAATTCACACTCCAGAAAAAAAATGGTGAGGTTGGGAATATTCAATAGAAAAAAAAATCATGTATGTTGATGTGGTTTACGGCATTCACCACCACTGCTAGGAATCCATAAACAGCTGCGAATGACTGGACTGACTCTTGGAACTGGAGTAGAAGGTGAAAATAACTAAGCTAGGCCAACAATTTTTACTGTATGTTTCAACTTTGTTCAAACCTTCTTTCAGATGACAACTTTTTCATCTTTTTTCTTTACCCTGTCAATGAAATGGTAGTCACTAAATCACTACAATTCACTGATCACTTGTTTCGCATTATTTGTATGTATACAACAAGAGTTTTAGCTACTATTGTTAACTGGTATATTAATAGCATTGAAATCACTGTCTTGCATCTTCTAGTAAATCCATAACCAGTTAATGTGTGGGGTGAGATCAGAGTGATGAAAGGAAAGTCTGTAATTGAATACTGTTCTGACATAAGCCAATGTAAAGTCTTGTCATTTGAGAAACAGATTATTTGCATCTTGATTTCTTTCTTTCATGCAAACATGACCAGTGCATAGATGTAAAATAAAAGTTAAAACTGCTTGGAGTAGATTATAATAGAAGTATGTATACCCTGTTGTTTGCAATTGTTGTATATACCATTCCTGCCCCTGATGTTTGTAACCATTGTGAATGCCATACTGTAATGCTCTGTATAATGCATATCTTTCTGCAGTAAAGATAGAAGAACCTATTGGTAAACAAAAGTGCTAGTGGATGATTTTCTCGGGAATTTAATAGATGCCCCTTGGTTGTCTTTTGAACAATCTGTGTATGTAATTAGATGTGTTGACCAGTTTTCTCTACACTGTATGCTGTCCTAGGTCCCTGAAGTGTATTTTGCTGCTTGTGTGCAAGGGTATAGCAAGTTGGTAAATAAAAGGATGCATGAGGGTAAATGTCTTGGTAGGGGCCTCTGGCAATAAACAAAGTATAAACTAATATGTTTTGGATCTACATCATCAGCCTCAGTCAGCTGTGTTTGCATTGCAAACAATTTATTGAATGGATGAAGATGATTTTCCCAAGATTTAAGAAGAAATTGGTTGTTAGTTGGATCCATCTGTGGGTCAGAATGTTTCTCTGCTTTCCAAGCAGACACTGACACTGGGGATAGATGGCACAAGTCCTAGATAGATCCTCGGTACCGTTCTCTGTAGAGTATCGTATTTTGTGGTGTAGTCTAGATTTTGCACCTCCATAACTGAAAGTTGCATAATCACAGTAGGAACGAAAATAACTTTGGAAAATGAAAGTAAAATTTGGGGGATCCACCCTATTTGGTTGATGAGAAGAGGTAATTTTACCTCTATTTCGAATCGGACACAACCATCTCAAGGACTGGAACCTCTGCATGTGCTGTGCCTGTAACGTTTTAAGTGTTTGTCATTCTTCTTGAATGTTTTTAGCCTTTCCAACGATTTATCATCCATGTTGGGAGACAATAATAGTGTTTTTGGCAAATGTTTTTAGTTTTTGAGGAAGTTTTTAGATTATCCTTACCATTTTTAATGTGTTGTGCTTGTTCTGTGCAGGTCCTTTTACAACGTGCACTTGTATTCTTTCCTAAGGCTAAAAAACATCTTGTTTTTTAACTGTAAGGTAAGAGTTTTAGATAAGGCAGTGGTTCTCAAACCTTTTGATCTCATTGCACCCTTTAGTCGTAACTAAATGTGTAATGTACCTCTACCATAGGTTTTCTCCAAATAGTGGGTTTTGGGGAATTTTTTTGGCTAACTGATTGGTGATATGTTGGAGGCATGCATCTGCAATAAAGCAAAATGGCATTCAGGCTGTATGTTGAAAGATGGTAAACAAATAAATATTGTAATGCAATGTTTATTAATTTTTTGGGTGTTCCTACATTTACAGTCTTTATGATTAGTTACAAAAATGAAAATTTGAAACACGTGTATGCTAAGAAGTACTTAAAAAACTTGAATTTTCACGTTTTTCCCTGAGTTGTTGAAGAAAACATATATAAAAAAGTCTGTTTGTAAACAATGTGTGGAGCACAATTTTGGAGTTTTTATTGTAAATCCTCGGTGTTTCTAGTGAGAAGGATGTGCCTGCATAGCCTGACACAGTTTCTTGATGTCTGGTTGTGCACTTGAAACTTTCAAGCGAAGATTCGGCTCCAAATTTAGTCTATTATAGATTTCAAACGAGTATTTTATTCCAAGACATGTGATACAAAGATGAGTGTGTCAGTGACAAGATGGGCCTCATTTTCCTGTCGAGTGTTAAAGCTATGAAGTCTGAAACAATGAAGTATGCTCTACATATCTGCAGGAAAAATGTTGTTGTGTGGGTATTCTTGACATTTCTCTTCTGAGCTGATCACGTACCCTCTTCAAGTGATTTATGTACACCTGGGGGTACACATACCACAAATTGAGACCACTGAGATAAGGGGATAATTCCTTGTATACTTATAAGGGTGCAAAATGGCCACACAAGCCAAAGCTCCCAACAATTGTAACTCAATCTACAGAGGGTAGTAAGGAAACTGTCCTTGGCACCCCCCCCCCTCCAAGTTTTGGAACCCAATCGCCACCACTGATGAAGATATTTTAATTTGTGACAAAGTTTATGCAAATTGATAGAAATATATGCTTTCTTACCTCTATAAGAAAGCAAAAGCAATGTAATAGAGTTATTTTGTATCACAGCACTAAATATGGCTATGGGATTTTGACTGATATGGAGGTTGGAAAATTGTTGACATTTTAGTGTCCAGCATGGGCGGTTATTCCATGGAATGAAGGGAATGAGTCATTCCCTTATAAAATAGAAAACACACTAATTTATTAACCATGCTTATGTGGTCAATTTATTTTTAGTTTTATTCAAACTATTTGTACGCAGTAGCATGCTTGCCCGCAGACGGCTTTAGTATGTCGGTTGCACTTGGCACGTTTCATGACACCTCGGGAAGAGGAGCACCGGCACTCAGTGTGCTTCATATATTTTCGGCAAAGGGAACACATCTACCTTACTCATTCCATGGCCTTGTTGTATTTCGAGCGAAATCTGCCTAAAAAAAATATGTGATGTTTAATTCTTAATTTAGAACTAATTTTTTGCTGTGAGTTATTCCAGTGTATTGTGTGTAATTTGTATCAAACAGATATGTTTAAAAAATAATGCTTCACAGTTGACTAAATTACTGTGGTCCAATTGACCCAAACACAGAACTCATTCCGGTGGGAAACTTCCACTTGCTTTGAACAAGGCCTGAGCTCGAGATGTTTGGAACAGAAGAGGGAGATTAGTCTGCTGATAGACCACTGCCTGATGTTCGTCATTATAATTCAGACCAATACACAGTGGTCCAGAATGCCGAAAAAAAAAACCTGCAAAAATCTGGAGCTCGTTACCCCTAAATCCGTACAAATGCAAAAGATTAGAAATTTTAAGGAAATATGGACACTTTAGGTCTGCAGAATTGACTCAAGGTGGATTTAGATTTTTATACAAAAAGTATTTATGATCTATTTTAATAAACACTTGGTAGCCCAGCAGTATTAAGCATTATTTTAAGACTGAAGTACATTCATATAAATAAATAATAATAATAACTGCAATAATGCTGTTCATAATACCGTAATAGTGACTGTCATTAAACTGGCCTCTGTGGCGGAGAGATCACTCGGAGCTACAACGTATCTATCATCACTCATCCTCATCTTCGCAATTAGCCAAAAGTGATGGAAAAGTGTAGTAAAATAAACCAAATCAATCTATTAATCAAAGTATTGTTAAAATGAATTTATGCACAATAAATGTTGAAGAATATCTGTTTTTGCATTTGCTACTTCTGAATTGTTCAAGGAATGTGTATTGGTTTCAACAATTCCAGTGCCTACTACGAGGGTCACTATTTATATTTTGAGCCTTGGCAACACTGATTGAAGTTAGGCATGATTTAACGTTTGCACGGAATCGTCTGGCATTATTGACCATAACGTACTTCAAATGTTTTGTCAATAGCTTCATTTGTGTTGTTTATGTTGCCTTGGAGATTGCGCGAGAACAATAAAATGGAATTAACTTGTGAACATTTTCGTGCGATGATTTTTTACGATTTTCGACGTGGATTATCAAGACAAGAGTGCATCGATCAACTTACTTCCACATTGGCGATGAAGCCCCATCCTTTGCCACTGTGAAACGCTGGTATAACGAATTTAATCGTGGCCGCCATTCACTCACCGACGAGATTCACGAAGGTCGTCCAAAATCAGTTGTTGTTCAAGAAAACATTGATGCTGCGCAAAACCTAATACTGCAAGATCGTCATGTGACATACTGTGAGAATGAGGCAACCATAGGCATTAGTTCCACCAGCATATATAAAATATTACATGATCATTTAGCTGTGAGAAAGGTATGTTCTCGTTGGATCCCACACAATTTGACAAAAACTCAAAAAGACGCTCGCGTCAATTGGTGCAAACAAATGCTCAATAAATACAATCGTGGTGCTTCAAAAGACGTATATAAGATTGTAACAGGTGACGAATCATGGATATATGCATATGAGCCGGAACGTAAACAGCAGTCGACTGTATGGGTGTTTCAAGATGAACCCAATCCAACAAAAGTTGTTCGCGCTCGAAGCACATCGAAACAAATGGTCGCCTGTTTTTTCGGGAATACTGGTGATGTGGCAACTGTGCTTTTAGAGGAACGTAGAAAGGTCAACTCTGAATGGTACACAACAATTTGTTTGCCAGAGGTCTTCGGTCAAATACGGAAAACAAACAAACGCCGTCGGATCATTCTTCATCAAGACAATGCCAGCTGTCACACATCTCGTCTAAGAACCGACTTTATGAACAGTAAAAAAATCGAATTGATTGGTCATCCGCCGTACAGTCCTGATTTGGCACCCAATGACTTCTTCTTGTTCCCGAATGTCAAGAATAAATTGCGTGGACAACGATTTTCGTCAGCGGAAGACGCTGTTGATGTGTTCAAAAACCATATTATGGAGGTGTCTCAAGAAGATTGGAAAAACTGCTTTGACACATGGTTCGAACGAATGCAAAAGTGTATTGACCATAAAGGAGAATACTTCGAAAAACAATAAAGCAGTTTTCAATGCCAAATTCCTGTTTTTTCATTGTTAGGCTCAAAATATAAATAGTGACCCTCGTACTAGCTCTGAAAGCCCAAAGAATCTCAAACTACGAACTATTGAGAAGCTGCTGAAACTGAAATGGATGGAAAATGTAGAGGAATTCTACAATCGACAGATATAAGAGATCATAAAGGAGAGGTGGATGGAATGAAATAAGACCGGAAAATGTTATTATTCTGTGTTTTCATTTTGTATGGCATGTGCTTCCCTTGTTGTAGAAAGCGCGGACCATCCCTGGTGTCCAGGTTAGTCTATGGTTCAATGTGCACTCAAATATTCTTTCCATAACTGAGATTTAAGACTATGGGTGTACATGAGGTTGCAAGATGTGGAAATTTATTCGGTTTTACTGGGTGTCTACTATATTAACAAATCCAAATTATTGACTTTTTTTTTTCGTTTTTCTTAAACTTTATGTATACGACACCTACTTAGGTAAAGTTGGAAATTAGCAATTGAGAAAATAAATATTTATTTACTGAAAAAATACCACCAAAAGGTCAATTAATATGTAAACTGAAGCTGTATTTAAGAAGAGAATTAGACTTGCTTTATCTGTTAATGCATCTTGGACTGCATTTGGCAGACTATCAAGGCTCTCACTTCTGAACTTGCAATCAGTCTAATCTTATGTGGGACTCGTGTTGTCTTCTATATGCATTTGTGATTTTCCCGTCATCCATCTTATCTTACCACCAATCATCCTCATCTTCATGATTAGCCAAAGAGGCAGAAAAGTGAAGTATAATAAACTAAATCAACTAATCAGTCATTGTGACAGTAAATATTCTTGACCACAAGTATAATTTCTTGGCTTTCTGTTAACTCTTGATCTACTAGTTAATTTCATTACTTTTTCATGACTTTCATGAGTTTCTTGACTGGTTTCAAAATCTGAAGAACCACGTGATATTATTTCACGCTAGCGAAACAGTGCTGGTGTGATATATATTGTTGCAATATATTACAAGGATATCTAATCCTGTATTCGGTAAGTATTGTATGGCTTGATAAAGTATGCAGTGTGGTTTTCACTATTTAGTATACGTATTTTGTAATTCAGATAATGCAGGGAACCCTGTGTTATGAGCCGGCAGCTTGTGACAGCTGTGTAAATTTTGATAGAGTGTCCTCTATAGCAGTGTTCCGCAACCTGTGTGCCGTCACAAGGTGAAAGGTGTGACGTGAACTTTTACCTACTATTGTAATATTGTAAGAAATTAATTGTCGATTTTAAGTAAGAAGGTGCTTGTTTATTCTTGCTGATAACTGTTATATTTTCATAGAAATTAAATGTAATTTATTTACTCAATATTGTTATAGTTTGCTCATCTTATATGTAATTCTAGCCTGTAATATTGAGCCGGTTTGATGGGTTACAGGCGGCAAGCTTTGTGTTCCGCAAAGAAAGCCACGTAAGACTTCTAGCAAGCCTTTTAGCGGCCCGCACCAATCATACAATACAGCTATTCAAGCGAGTTCTTTGTTTGTAACACTGCATCTTTTGTGTACAGCTGGCTGTTTTGTGCCTGTTTGTCTGCACTTCTTAAACTTTATTGCTCTTTTCCTTCGCCGAAGGACCCACACATTGTTAGACAACAATTACAGTATTTCAGTTCAGTTCTATCACAGCTGTTCTCTGCAGTAGTGCGAATATTGGATTGCTACACCAGTACGGAGTGGTCCGTCCTCGAGTGCAAGTAGTAAAACCATCGAGCCCGAAAAAAAGAAACAGTAAGTAGTTCACCAGCAATATAGTGATAACTATTTATCTTACGGTTTTTTTTGGTGTGGTGACAAAACATGCCCAATCCCTGAGTGCGTTGTGTGTGGTGAAAAACTCAGTAATGCTGCTATGGTTCCCAGTAAATTAAAACGACATTTGTCAACAAAACATTCCTCTCTGTTAAGTAAAGATGTGAATTATTTTCGTCGGTTGTTGGAACAAAATAAAAAACAAGTGACGCTCATGACTACGTCGGTATGTGTTTCGCAAAAAGTACAGGAACCTAGCTATAAGGTAGCCGAACTTATTGTAAAGGCCAAAAAACCACACACAATAGCAGAAACGTTGTTAATTCCCGCGTGTAAAGAAATGGTAAAAATAGTCCTGGGTTCAGAAGCTGCTACTGAAATTTCAAAAATTTCTCTCTCTGCTGACACAATCAGCTGCCAAGTTAGTGACATCGAATACATTATGAAGGAGAAAATAAAGAGCAGTCGAAAGTTCTCACTTCAGATCGACGAGTCCACCGATATTGGCGGTCACGCACAACTTCTTTCCTACATAAGGTATGTTGATGGGGATGTAATTGCAAGTAATTTCTTTTTTTGCAAAGAACTACCTGAGTGAAGAAATATTTCGTACGACTAATGAATTAACATGGGAGGACTGCGTTAGTGTGTGTACAGACGGAGCCGCTTCTATGACAGGCCGAGTGAAAGGATTCGTGGGTAAATTATGCGAAGTAAATCCTAACTAACGAACCGACCATTGTCTCATTCACCGCGAAGCTATTGTTGCTAAGTCTTTGCCATCTCCTTTGAAAATTGTGATGGACGAAGTAGTAAAAGTCGTGAACTTCATCAAATCACGGCCCCTAAATATGCGGATTTTTAACGTTTTGTGTCAAGAAATGGGATCAGAGCACACTACACTTCTGCTACATACAGAAGTACGATGGTTATCTCGAGGTAAAGTGTTAACGCGAATGTTTGAACTTAAAGAGGAGGGACTTTCATTTTTGACTCTTGAGGGGCATGAGTATGCTGATTTATTTGCAGATGATGAATGGGTATCTAAATTGGCATATCTTTCCGATATTTTCGTACACTTGAATGAACTAAACAGAAACATGCAAGGTAGAAACGAAAATATTCTGACTAGTATGGATAAGATTGAAGGATTTATTAATAAGTTGAACAAGTGGATACAGACAATTGAAAATGGATCGTGTGAGATGTTCCAAACTGTATGGCCCTTGCTGACGATTTTGACTGGGTTCGTGATCCATTCAGTATGGATTCGAAATATCTTCCGAAAAATTTACGCTTACAAGAGGAACTGGCAGATTTGAAAGCAGAGAGAATATTGAAATTAAAATTTTTCGAAGTGCCTTTGGATACATTTTGGTTGTCAATAAGCAGTGAATACCCGGCTATCTCCGAGATGGCAGTTAATGTGTTATTACCATTTTCAACTACTTATTTGTGTGAACTGGGCTTCTCGACGTTGACTGCAATTAAAACATCAAAGAGAGAGAGACTCAAATCCATCGATGAAGAAATGAGGCTTGCTTTGTCAACAATTCCGCCACAAATCAGCCATCTGTGTGCAGCTAAGCAGGCTCAAGTATCACATTGAAGGTATGAGTAGAGTTATTTACTTTAAAATTCGTATTAGAAATGTGTATTTTCTACAGTGAATTAAAGTTTATAAATTTTTAATAAATGCATAAGTCTATTCATGTTTTATTATAATAATAATAATAACAACAACAATGTTAATAATAATAATAATTGATTACATAACGACGTAATATTTTGTAATTATATTAAGATTCATATGATATTGAGGGGACAGACATTTTGGTGTGCCGTGTTGAGTCTAGGCCCGTATGGGGTGTGCCGTGAGTAAAAAAAGGTTGAGGAACACTGCTCTATAGCAGTGGTTTTCAACCCTCATGAGCCTCCTGCCCAATACATTCTTTTTTTAAGTGTATGTCCTGATCCCAACAATTTTACTGGTAAATAGCTTTCAATTTTTTAAACTTGATACGTTAATTAATATTTACCCTTGAAATTTAATAATAATAAATAAATTTGTCTAGGCTTGTTAACAAATATAAAATTTGGTTTAAATTATGTGACAGCAACTGGATCTAATGTTAGTTTCCTCCGGCTAATATCATTAAATTTATTTCGTAGGTGCTGATTGGTAGGCATGTTCCATTTCGGAAACAGAAAAATTCCAGTTAATCAGAATATTTCAACTTCAATATATTAGTTAATGAAAATTGCTGCGAAAACAAAATTGACCATGACACTCGTCCATCAACCTTAAAATTTGGAGTTGGAAGCAATGTTCACCCTGGTTACATCATTTTATCCATCACGGACAAGGGGATTTCCTGTTATCACAGTCGAAACCCGAACGAAATATCATCTTTTCAAATGGTTGCCAGCCGGCTGGCCAGTATAAATGACCCCAAGGCCCGGAACTGCTCCGCGGCCTGGCAGTTGAGAAACATTGCTCTATAGGATCATAAAGGAGGGAGGTGGATGACGGAGCCATCTGGGATAGAAAATGATATTGCCAGCTATTGTCTGTTGGTTGTTGTCAAGGTGGACAGAGAGAGTTAAATTTGTGCAACACATTACATCCTTGATGTTTGATTAGTAGAAAAGATTGTCTTGCTTGTGCTATGGATTGTTTCCACAATATATGGTTTTAAAGGTGGGGTTTAACGCAAAATATTTATCTCATTTCTTCAAGCTTGTTTTTGCCAGCTCACAGTCTGGCATCCACCAATGGATTTTTGGAAATATTGTTGGAGAATAGGAACATTCCATGTCAAATCAACAAGGTCCTCAACCGTATATTTTTTGATTCAATGCGATCCAGAGTTGTTAGATTTAGGATAGCTTAGGGTAAGTTGGGTAACACATGATAACATATTTTGATAGACAAATTCCTATAATTCAAAAGTAAAAAATCTAAGAGAAATGAAATACAATATTGTTTGAAGTAACGTACATGAAGCTGATGCTTACATTCCCAGTTATTAGAAATACAGGCTGATTCAAAAGTCTGGTCCCATAGAAAACTCAGTTATTAGTGGACATAGCGAAAAATGGAAAGAGGGGAAACTTGTTGGAAATAGGCGAGTTTCAATCTAAGTGCTTGAATTTCAACGTAGCATGCACTGTTCAGGCTGTACTCTGGTGCAAGCCTCATTGGTATAGGTACTGATTTCTTCCGATATTTTGGGGGAGGCAAAGTTAAGCAAAGTATAAATTCCTGTTTTTTCTCTTTGCAGGGGGAGGGGGAATTTTTTTTTCAGTAGTAGGGACATACTTGAGAAAAACCTTTCAAATTGTAATTACAATTAAGTAACTCTGAAAACACAAACATATATATACCAGGGTAAATTTTGTTAGCTGAACAAGAAATGAATTGGTTATGCATTGTAAATATGTACCAATACGGTATCAAGTAGCTTACACATGTTTACAGGTATAAATAAGAAGAAACCCACTAAGCCTGATTAAATAAAACAGTAGCATATTTCAAATCAAAATATTTTCAGTTTCTATTTGACTTTCAATCATAACATTCAATAAAATATTTCATGATCATTTTAGTTACAACATTATTCAGTTTATCCTTGTGTACTTGACACAGTACCACAGAATTAAGATGCTCTTTGGTTATTGTGCTTCGCAAATAGTTCTTGAGGAGACGCAAGGCACTGAAGGCCTCTCAAGCGTGAAAAGCATGCACACTAGTACTAGTCTTTCTACTTCTCTAAATAGTTGTCTTACATAAGGACAATAATAATGCATACAATAAGCTTTAAAATGATTATGGATAAAGATGGGTTAATGGGGAAAGTTCCCAGGATAATGGAACCCATAAAGACTAGGCAGGGTGAATTTAATTGGAAGCTCCAGTAAAAAGAGAACTAAGATATTCAAATCAATATGAATGAAATTTGTAAATATTAATAGAGGGATTAGCCTGACTTAGAGTAAAATATTTAGATGACTATTAGAGTAAAATATTTAGATGACTAATGATATTTGCTAATATTTCACTTACTAGGCTTTGCATGTGAATAGTGGAAAAATTACTTAATCTTACTATTTCCATCCTGAAACATCGATTTTCTTTCCAGGGTTGTGAAATATTAAATTTAAGTATTCTTTCCCCACAGGAAACTATAAAGCTTAAGAATTATAATTTTAAAGTTATATGTTATAATAAGGTCAGGCGCATCGCCTGATAATGTTCGCATGAGCACGTGAACACTCATGTATATGTTTTAAATTACGTACATATTAAATGCACACACCACGTATATTTATTCAAAAAATCCTTCTTTGATGTTCGAGTATATACACACAATTTACTCTTGACACGTCTTTCACGTCTGATAACTTTTTCATGATGAAAGTTGTGCGAATTACTCACAAATATAATAAAAATATATTAAAAACTTACGTTTTTGCGAGTATCTATGCTGCTTCCACAACGTTTCGGGATGCCTTCTTCAGGCTGTTCACTTTTGGCTATACACAATTCATAACCGCGTCGACCTCTTATTATGTATAGGACAGGCACGTATCCAGAGGGGGGGCTCAGGGGGCTCGAGCCCACTCCGAAATTTTTCGATTTACACTAGATAAAATGAGGGTTTTGGCTTGTGTGTGTGAAATAAAATATTGTGATTATAATTTGAGGAGAGATATAATTATCGAGGAAAGGTGGAGAATGTTCTAGAACCCTGAGGGATAATCCTGTTATTGATAATATTGTATGTAAACTTTTCTTGCTCTTTCGGTGTTGTCGCAACGAACTTGAGCATTATTTAAAGATTTGTCAGCGTTTGGAAGTTGCACAACAAAGCACTGTTGAAGGTAATGCCATGAGTCGTGCGATTCGTTGCATTACTAATTCTCTGAAAAGCTCGAGAGGGAACGTTCTTGAATAGGAGGTGGAGTCGAACTACTGGCAGTATTAACAAAACATTTTATGTGCGGAACGTTCCAGAATATAATATGGATATAAATACGCGGATTCAATTTCACAGTTGGTCTGTACAACAGAATAATTCAATAAGACTTCAGGAGTAAGTGCGACAGTCGATTAGTGATCAGTCAGTGTCCATTGACAGTTTTATAAGTTGCACATATTCGGAGGGGAGGGGGAGGGGGGAAGAGAACTAGTGACACATTTTCCTGGAAAGTGCTGAAGTCTACCACTAGTACAAGTTCGGGTCCTAAGCAGAAGACATTGCCAACAGTGTAGTGCTAGTTTCGGGTCATGAGCCGAAGAGATCGAAGGTCTCTAAAGTAAATATTTCAGAAGTAATGGGAATTGGAGCATCATTTTTCTTTAAAAAAAAAGAAGAAATAAGCTGCACAGATCGATTGAAATACTAAGTTTGAGTGACGATTTATTAGTGACCGGACCAAGTTTCGTGTATGCAGTCCGAGAGTTTCGTGGGTTAAAAAAGGACTTTTAAGTCAACTGTTTTGGAAAAACACTCAAACACTAACTACCACAAAGGGCAGCCATGAAGGCCGAAAATTTTATGAATGTCGAGAAGAGAAAGCAAGATGTTGCATATGTGGAAATTTTAGCGGAAAGAGCAAGCTCGATCATGACTCCAAAACCAGGGTCTCTGGCATATACCGTGCCATTCTTTGTTCTACAAAGTGAGCTACCGAGTCAGCCTTGGCTTCGCTTGATCTTTTGCTGTCGCTGTAGAGCAATGGCACGGTATGCCTAGTGGAGCCTGCATTTTCCGCTAAAATTTCTGCATAGCACATCTCTTGTGTATGCCCAACCGTAAGATGTTGCCTGTTTAATTAACAAGCACAAAAAAGGAGATAATAATAAAACTAAGGGACATTCCCACCGGTTGACAAGATAGTTTTCTTATGTGGTCAACACGGGCTGCCGTTTCAAGGTGACAATGAGATTGACCCACCAGGTTTCACACCGAAGCTACAAGCTATACGTGTCGCTTGAGGATTTCACAAATCGAACACAGGCTTCTGCAGCCTGTCGTGACGCTACGGTGTGAAAAGTTTCTGTCAATTGGGTCACTCATTACAAACGACGTGTGTGTGTGCCTTCGGTCTGAATTCTGCCTAAATCTTGAAGATCCAAGTCACAAGGATGGAAAATTAGGATTTTTGTTAAGGTTACGTTTCGTAGGCAGGCGACAACACCATAAAGGATCATATCCAAACCTGGGAGAACACATTCGAATGGATTGTCCATTGCATAACAGCTTCGTGAAACGGACACACATACACATACAGAGATCGTTTCGGCACAAACACAACGTTCGTACATTGCAACAGAGGAGTCGAGTGATAAAAAATATCTGGATATCACGTTCTGAAAAGAAAAAACAGCAGCTTAAACAGTGGCAGATTTAGGAGACAGTTGCTCTCCATTTTTGGCCCCGCACTATGGCTTTTCAATGCTAACCTTTGTCTACCAAGAGAAAGTAAACTTTTCTTGACCGCCCCCCCCCCTCCGTTTTCGAACTGAATCGCCACCATCGACCTTAAACCTTGAGAGGTTGTATCTATACCCCTGGAAAAAAAATGATGTTTAGCCCCCCCCCGAAAATAATTTCTGGATACGTGCCTGAGCTGGACCATGACTCCAAAACCAGGGTCTCTGGCATATACCGTGCCATTCTTTGTTCTACCAAGTGAGCTACCGAGTCACCCTTGGCTTCGCTTGATCTTTTGCTGGCGCTGTTGAGAAATGGCACGGTATGTCTGGTGGAGTCTGCATTTTCCGCTAAAATTTCTGCATGGCACATCTCTTGTGTATGCCCAACCGTAAGATGTTGCCAGTTTAATTAACAAGCACAAAAAAGGAGACAGAATAAAACTAAGGGACATTCCCACCGGTTGACAAGATATTTTTCTTCTGTGGTCAACACGAGCTGTCGTTTCACACCGAAGCTACAAGCTATACGTGTCGCTTGAGGATTTCACAAATCGAACACAGGCTTGTGCAGCCTGTCGTGCCACTACGGTATGAAAAGTTTCTGTTGATTGGGTCACTCATTGCAAACGACGTGTGTGTGCCTTCAGACTGAATTCTTCCTAAATCTTGAAGATCCAAGTCACAAGGATGGAAAATTAGGATTCATGTTAAGGTTACGTTTCGAAGGCAGGCGACAAGACCATAAAGGACCATATCCAAACCTGGAAGACACATTCGAATGGGCCCCCTGTGGCTGAGTGGTTAGCACATCGCGCTGCGACGCCAAGGATCCCGGGTTCGAATCCCGCTCGGGCATGGTTGTTTGTGAATGTCAATTCATCAATTTCATCACTCATCCCCATCTTCGCAAATTAACCAAGAGGCACAAAACGCGAAGTAAAATAAAATAAATCAAATCAAAACATTCGAATGGATTGTCCATTGCATAACAGCTTCGTGAAACGAACACGTACATATACTGAGATCTTTTCGGCACAAACACAACGTTCGTACATTGCAACAGATTAGTCGAGTGATAAAAAATGTCCCGATATCATGTTCTGAAAGAAAAAAAACAGCAGCTTAAACAGTGGTAGATTTAGGAGACAGTTGCTCTCCATTTTTGGCCCCACACTATGGCTTTTTAATGCTAACCTTTGTCTACCAAGAGAAAGTAAACTTGCCCCCCCCCCCCCCCGTTTTAGAACTGAATCGCCACCATCGACCTTAAACCTTGCGATGTTCTATCTATACCCCTGTAAAAAATATATATGTTTTGCCCCCCCCCCCCGAAAAGAATTTCTGGATACGTGCCTGGTATAGGATATGGGATTGGTTAAGTGTGTGTGGATAAAAACATTAAAAACCTAACACCCATAACTGGTGCACATCATATTATCACGCTGTTTTCCTGATTAAAAATTGCTCCTTGAAACGTTGAAACTTTAAAACTAAATAGCCACGGCCCGCGTGTGCTGCAATTACAATACTCCAAGGTTTCCTCGTAGAGCACGGGGTCGGGTGCCTCCCGAGAGGGGAAGGCATATTACTGCATTGGCCTTAAAATTGGCGAAATAGGAGCGAAGCATCTTGTTCCCATACCAGGGGCGGTGCCAGAAATTTTCGACCGGGTGGGCAGAAGCTCCTTATTGATAAATTAGGGTGGGCAGTATAAAGATGAAGAGGAAAAGAAGAAAAGGAAAAGGAAAAGAAGTAAGAGGAAAATCGGGAGTGTAAGAGAGATGAGATACATACATACGTCTTACATACACATACGTATATACTAGAGCATTCCCTGACATTCGCTACGAGACTCGGTGGCAAGCGGCCAGACATCAGCGCATGTCTTTCCCGGTGAACGGGGTCCGCAACAGTTTTCATATTGTGTACTAACATTGACTACAGAAAGTGTTGAAAATGATGTCCATCTGCTGCAACACATTCCTGGCATCTTCGAAGGAAATTGGCATTTACACGTGCAAGTTCGTCTACTGCAATTCTCCCGATTTCTCGTACAATACTGTCTTTTAACTCACGGATGGTGTGCGGATTGTCTTTGTATACATTATTTTTAGATTTCCCAATTTTTCTTTCCACTTTTATTCAGAACTGACCCTGTTCCTTTAAACTTTCTTTACGAGGTTTAATGTAGTGGGTCTATGTGGAACGGGAACACCAGGAAATTTCGTTGCAAACGTCGTCGCACTTCTCCACAATTCCTCTTTCCGAAGTAAAACTCACCAAGATAAATCCTTTGTTGTAATGTAAACTTTTGTGGTGCCATATTAAGCCACAATCTTCAACACACGGACACTGCACAACACAACTTCCGAGGGAGGATTATACTGGCGTCAGACTGCAATGTCAACAGAAAGGGAAAGAGAGCGAAAAAAAAACAGACTGTCGCAGACTAGGGATGGCCAAACGGATCCGAATCCGGATCCAAAAATTCCGGATCTGGATCCGGATCCGAGAATTTCGGATCCGGATCCGAAAGTTCCGGATCCAAAAATTTCGGATCCGGATCAGGGTCTGAAAGTTTCGGATATGGATCCGGATCCAAAGTTCCGGATCTGGATCCGGATCCGAAAATCCGGATCCGGATCCGAGAGTTTCATATCTCAATCCCATTATAATATTACCACACCTTAAAAGGTATTATGATCTTCGATTACAAAGAAATTTTTCATTAGTTAGTCCTACAAGAATTTTTTTCAAGTGTTGTTCCTAAAATACTTTGCTACGCATCGGCTAACACACTCGTGCACAAAAAAAAATCTTACTTGTTTAACATAAAATGTCAGAGGTGATTTTGTAAACGCCATTGAAACGAATATGTATTCATTCCAATGTATTGGAGGGCTTCCCCGATGGCGCAGTGGTAGCGTCATTGCCTTGTAGTCAAGGGGTCCCGGGTTCGATACCCAGTGGAGGCACAAGTGGTTCGGATCCCACTTTAAACTGTAGGTCCAGTCCCGATTAGCCTTACTGTGCATAAAGTGGACTTAAAACACCAACCCAACTCAACCCCAACAATGTATTGGAAATGAAAACACACATAAATGTGAGACATTCCATTCCAGGATGAAACCTTTAACACATGTAACAAGATAGAAATGTTATACAATTGTTCTACAGTTACAGTTTTACAAATTAAAATAGAACATTATAATATATGCAGTGTTATATAATTACAAAGTGTAAGACTAACAAGCGAGGTTATCTAAGTGTCCCCCTCCAATTTCCATAAAACTTGGCAGGCGTATAGTGGGGCCCAAATGAAGAAATACGTGTTTTTTTGTTTCAGCTAAAAAACGTTTTTAGGGGGCAAGACCCCCTCAAATGTCAAGATGAAAACAAATTGAAGTGAGGATCTGGCCCCTGTGTCCCTCCGATTTCCATGAAACTTGGCAGGTGTATAGTGGGGCCCAACGGAAGAAATACGTGTCTTTTCGTTTCAGCTAAAAACGGTTTTAGGGGGCAAAACCCCCTCAAATGTCAAGATGAGGACAAATTGAAGTGGGGATCTGACCCCGGTGTCCCCCTCCGATTTTCATGAAACTTGGCAGGTGTATAGTGGGACCCAAAGGAAGAAATACGTGTTTTTTTGTTTCAGCTAAAAAAACGGTTTTACAAGGCAAAACCCACTCAATTGTCAAGATGAGGACAAATTGAAGTGGGGATCTGACCCCTGTGTCCCCCTCCGATTTTCATGAAACTTCGCAGGTGTATAGAGGGGCCCAAAGGAAGAAATACGTGTTTTTTTTGTTTCGGCTAGAAAACATTTTTAGGGGGCAAAACACGTCTCAAATTTCAAGATTAGGACAAATTGACGTGGGGATCATCCGACCCCTGTGTCCCCATCCGATTCCCATGAAATTTGACAGGTGTATAGAGAGGCCCTATGCCCCCTGTTTCTTCCTATGCCATATTTAGGGTGGTTTCGGGGTCAGATCCCCACTTCAATTTCTCCTCATCTTGACATTTGAGGGGGGACCTCTATACACCTGCCAAGTTTCATGCAAATCGGAGGGGGAGACTTAGACCTCCCTTGTAAGTGTATTAATTAATTACAAATCGCGCACGCGCACGCACACACTATATATATATATATATATATATATATATATATATATATATATATATATATGTATATTAGCGGGTAACAATATGTTATAAGCACATTCTTACTTTCCAAAGAAGTCCTTGGGATGGCAAAACGGATCCGAATCCGAAAGTTCTGGATCCGGATCCAAAAGTACCGGATCCGGATCTGAAAATTCCGGATCCGAAAAATTTTAGGATCCGGAACCAACCGGATCCGCTAGGATCCGGATCTGGCCATCCCTATCGCAGACCCGTTCACTGGAAAAGACAAGCGCTAACGCCGGGCCGCTTGCCACCGAGACTTGTAGCGAATGTCAGGGAATGCTCTAGTATATATATATATATCTCTTACACTCGCGATTTTCCTGTTACTTCTTTTTCCTTTCCTTTTCTTGTTTTCCTCTTTATTCCTTTCTAATCTATTGCCGAATCTTGTTCCATTTCCTTTCGCTTTGTCTCTGATGGACACAATTATTTCAAGGAAGTGTTTACCCATGCGCAGTCATACCCCAGCCATACATTCTAATCACATGCATGTTAATACAGTGAAATAAATGTGAATTAGGTTTAAGCTTGTGTTGCAAATACAAGGCACATACTTGATTTTATGTATTCGGCGACAATGATAGAAAGTGCGATGGTAGACAATCGTGAAGTTTCTCGTAATTTAAATGCATGTTCCTGAGCATAGTATTTTCATCGTATGAGTTTTTGACTGAAAGAGTTTTCTTACTCCTTGGGGTCACTTTTCTTAGCTTACAAGGTTTGTACAACTGAGAAATCTATCTGAATGTTTGTAGTAGCTGCGATTGGGTGCCAATATTTGAGGGGAAAGGACATTATACTTTTTCTTGGTAGAAAAGGCTTAACATAAAGAGGCCATAGAGCGTGGGCAAAATGTGGCGGGGTTAACTGCATCCCTCATTTCCCAGTCCTCCTAATCGCCGCCACTGAATGTTTGGGAAATTGAACGTCTTATTAGGAATGATTTAAAGCACACACGGAAAACAAATTCTTTGTTCATTGTCCATGGAAGTATTCCTAGGCTAATGAAAGGCTATTTTGACAAAATATCACTCATAAGTAATAAACAAGTAAGATTGAAAAATCTGTTCAGAATTGAAAAGATTATTAGCTAAGTTGCTCTTCGTTTTCTGATCTGTCAAGTTACTAATGTGGGAGAAGGAATACATGTATGGTTACATGAACATATTTTTGGAGGTAACAAAATGATTTAGGACACAAGGAATTCATCGACGTTGATCACCATGCCAGTAATAATTCATCTATTTTTCAGAGATGACTTGGGTTGTATGGTGTGACCATTTCGAACACACTAGAATGTCAACCTCTACCCTGTGCAGCATACCCTGGAAACTTTATTCTTTCAGGGCAACGAATAACTGGCACTTGGAACCACTGTCAAAGTAATAATTTATGAGGGTTTGTATTTTGAGTGTCAGCATGTGTTTGTTTTCGCCCCTTCGTTACTTTCATCTAATCACCATTGAACCTTATCGTCGCCATTATCAAAATTAGCAGAAAAATGACTTTAAATAAAACAAATCAAGCACAACTTACTCTTCCAAAAATGGAGTTTCATTAGTTCATAGCTCTTAGAAAGTTGAGGTAGTAGTTTCAATTCCACAGCGTTTCAATAGTGGATCAAGGCAGCTAATTCCGTGAACAATGACGTTGTTTTCCAAAATTATCAAATATTTGTATCAGGCAATCACCCTCTTAAAATGGACTCATCTTCTGTGGTGATAAAATGCCACGTTTGGTGCGAGTTCTTTCTGTATATTTTTTCCCAATGGCATAAAGCTGTCGCATTTTAATGAAGAGGTCCCATGTTCGACTTCCCCCTCCTCTGGTGGTTGCACAATGCACACGGGTTCGGACTACACGTTAAACTGGAGGTTTAGTCCCGATTAGCCTATCTGAGCATAAAAGTGGGCTTAATAACAAACTAACAAAATCATCTTCTGGATACTTCGTGACAACTTTTTTTCTTCTTTACTTCAACTGCATCTACAGATTCTGTTGATATTTTCGGCTGATTCACGTGGCAAAATTTATGTGTGGAACGAAAATTTCTAAATAGGATAAGCCACTCATTAGTAATTGAATAATTCTGTAGCTGTTTCCATACATAACTGGTTTACTAAAATGAATTCACTTCAGTATTGTAGTGATTATTGTGATTCCTTCTTATTAGTAGAATGAATATAAAGTTGATATTTCGCATACCATATTGTTATTTCAAGATAACAGGTATATAAAAATTGTAATGAAATAAAAAAGGGACACTTCTGGAATTTCAATGCAGAGCTAAATAAAACTATATTATACTCTCTAGCATACTTAAACCCGAAGGTTTATAGCTGCAGCAACACAAGCCTTCCATCTGTCCCTATTCGGTGCAAGATCGATCCAATCTTTCCCATCCTTGCCGATTTCTTTTATGTCCATCTCAACGTTATCCCTCCATCCTCGTCTTGGCATTCCTACTGTTGTCTTACCATCAGGTTTCCCAACAAGAATCCTGTAAACAGGCACGTATGCAAGGGGGGGCTCAGGGGGCTCGAGCCCCCCCCCCGAAAATTTGTGGTTTATACTAGATAAAATGAGATTTTTAGCTTCCCCCATGTGTGTGTGTGCGTGTGTGAAATAAAATATTGTTACCATAATTTGACAAGAGAAGTCATTTTCGAGACAAGGAGGAAAATGTTCTAGAATCCTGAGGTTCTAGCAATATAAGCAAACAAACTAATCCACACAAACTTTCTTCTTTCCCTTGGTTGCTTCCTCGGACGCACCAAAGAAGTGGATCTGTCCTGTCCCTCCGATATGTTGAGAGAAGCACAGATGTTGAGTGGGTTGGGTGACGGGAGCGTTGTCCAGGTCAAGTGATGAAGGACACATATTGCTTCAACATTCTTTTCTCCCCACATCCCAGGCTAGTAGTATCTGACTGCGCCAAGGCCTGCCCTCGGGCGATTAATATTCGCAATTCATTTGCACGGGTGTTAATTAATTTGCACTGGTTTTAATTAATTCGTATGTACTTAGAATTGATTGATTGATTGATTTAGTTTATTTTACTTCGCGTTTTGTGCCTCTAGGCTAATTTGCGAAGATGGTGATGAGTGATGAAATTGATGAATGGACATTCACAAACAACCAAGCCCGACCGGGATTCGAACCCGGGACCCTTGGCGTCGCAGCGCGATGTGCTAACCACTCGGCCACGTACTTAGAATTCATTTGCAAGTATTTAGAATACTTTACATTTATGTATTTGCATGTTTATAACTTTTATAAATATATAATTATTTATTTTATGAAAAATATGTATATAGAAGGTAATTAGAGGTACTAAACGCTATGCATATGGTTTTATATTCATTACTGCAAAGTATGTAATGTATAAATCGATAATAATTAATGTTTATAGTATTGAAAATAAGTTTTCTATGGTTTATGAACAGCTATGAACGGTGGTAATGGGTGTAGGTACAGGTCCAATTACGATTGGGGACGGTCCTGGTATTCGAACCCGCGATATGTAATATTATTAATTAGTACTATGTAATAATTGCATTATATTATGAAACACGATGGTGCAACACGCCAGACAGAAGACGGTGAACTCCGCGCTCCGCGCTGAGGGTAGACGAGAAAGGAATTTGGGAGATGTGCGGTCAAGGTCAAATGACGTCACAACGTCAGAACAAAGGAAGAATCTGATTGACCAATCAGAGAACGCGTCGGTAGATTTTCAGAACCGGTTTTTTCAAGGTTAACCAGTACGCAAGAACAGGGGAAAGCTATGCAATGCTGTAGGGCAGGGGAGGGATTCAACCAGACAACAAAGGATGTCTGGAAATACGCAGCAAGGGTTAAATCTTTGAAGCTATGCGTCGCTTGTAGAACCGGTTTCCGCCGCCAATTAATATTCCGCTCAGGTTTGCCTTCAAGGCACAGGACGCTTTAGCGCAGGGTCTTTTTATCTGTACTATGAAGAAGGGAGAGCTATTAGGGACGGGGCCTACAGTTTTTACAATTTGCTTTTATCACGGGGTAACGAACCTAGGACCCTTTGATTATTGATTTAGGTAGTAAATGTATGTTACTGTGTGCTATTTAACTTAATTTTGAGTTTATTTTTTACCAAACTTTGACTTTATGTCAAACATTTTCACAGCTTATTTTTATTTTTACAAAAATAACACTATTTGTACTATTCAGGCAACATTTTTTCATTAAATTTTGGATTCACAAAGACATTTTTTTCAACTTTTAACTTATTATTTTACAATTTTATGTTAATTTTTTACCAAAATAACACTATTTGTACTATTCAGGCAACATTTTTTCATTAAATTTTGGATTCACAAAGACATTTTTTTCAACTTTTAACTTATTATTTTACAACTTTGTTAATTTTTTTACCAAAATAACACTATTTATACTATTCAGGCAACATTTTTTCATTAATTTTGGATTCACAAAGACATTTTTTATACGTTTAACTTATTATTTTACAACTTTATATTAATTTTTTACCAAAATAACACTATTTGTACTAATCAGGCAACATTTTTTATTAAATTTTGGACTCACAAAGACATTTTTTTCTACGTTTAACTTATTATTTTACAACTTTATATTAATTTTTTACCAAAATAACACTATTTGTACTAATCAGGCAACATTTTTTATTAAATTTTGTATTTACAAAGAGATTTTTTCAACTTTTAATTTATTATTTACAAGTTTAGGCTTATTTTTATCAAAATAACACAATTCTATCTGTTCAGGAAAGACTTTTAAGTTACATTTTCGACACACAAAGTGTGTGTTCTCAACTTCTATCAGTTTATTTCACAAGTTTAGGCTTATTATTACCAAAATAATACAATTCATTCTGTTCAGGAAAGACTTTTAGTCGCATTTTCGACACACAGAGTGTGTGATCTCAACTTCTATCTGTTTATTTCACAAGTTTAGGCTTATTATTACCAAAATAATACAATTCAATCTGTTCAGGAAAGACTTTTAGTCGCATTTTCGACACACAAAATGTGTGTTCTCAACTTTTATTTGTTTATTTTACAAGTTTAGCCTAATATTTACTCAAATGACACTATTTATATTATTCAGGCACTATTTTTTATTACATTTTGGACTCTCAAAGACACACACACACACACACACACACACACACACACACACACAGAGAGAGAGAGAGAGAGAGAGAGAGAGATTTTTTCCAAGTTTAGGTTTCTTTCCACTCAAATAACACAATTTAGATGTGTTTTGAATTATATTTTGGATGCAAAAGTATGTTTTGACAAGTTCTACCCTTTTATTTTACAAGTTTAGGATTTTTATTACTCAAATAACACAATTTAATCCAGTCAGAGGATTTGTTATTATATTTTGGATGCACAAAGAGATGTTTTCAACTTTTTTACTGATTTTTTGCAGGGTATGTATTAATTTGTATTTATTTTGTTTCGTATCATATATACATTTACAAATTTTTAATTTAGAGTTTAGTATTTATTTAATTTTTTTTTCAAAAACACTAAAGAAAAAGTACTTTTAGCTAAAATGTAAGCCACAGAATATATTATTATTATTATTATTATTAGGGTTTACTGATTTCCACTATGCTATTTTTGGTTCTGTATTTCTATATGTATTTATTTAGGTCAGGTTACGCCTGCTACGTAGGAAAGTTTGTTTATTTTAGAGTTTGCTGAGTATTTTGTTACTTTTATACTAGGTAAAGTTTTCTAAATATATCAGGAAGGGCTCCATCCATATACTTTTGTTTTTGCTGTTTGGAGATGATGCGATCAGCATCACTCTCCATCTGCTTTTTATTTTATGTACCCAATATTATTTTGAGGCTTAGTGAATTCTAGAGCCTATTTATGCAGGAGAGAGGACTTGAAAATTTTCATTTCAGATAACCCACAACTATTTGTCAGAGTATTTTAAAGGATATTTTATGTTTATTATGTGCTACTAGAATATCAAAGCTTGCTTAATTTTTATGTCTGTAACGCTGTTATTGTATTTCTAGCTAAGCCTTACTGGATAAAGTACACGAAATGTTTATCATTTCGACTATTTACTTTTATACGAGGCCAAATTTTTAGTGTAACGAAAATTATTGTGTGTCTATAAAGACTGAAATCCTTTTACCGAGGGTCCACAACTGGACGCTTACCAACATTGTTTATTTTCTTTTTTAAATATAACCATTTATCAATATATTCTCAATTCACAGGACAAGACGAAGTTCACAGACGACTGACTATATGGACCATAGGTCCACTTGCTAAACTTTTTTCTATGCTAGAAGAATAATTTAGCCTTATAGCCTTTTTCAAGGTATTTTTGAAGTATTACTGGTGTTTGGGTGCATCAACACTTGGGTTATTTCCATTTGGTTTATTATACGAGGCTACAATCACTATCTGAACACTGAAATCCTCAGATTGAAACTTAAAGCTCAGGTTGTAACTAGGGACTTAGTATGTATATCGACAATTTATAGGACAACACGAACCTTACAAAGGATTGTAGGTGACGTAGGACCAGACGCCAGAGCTTTGTTAATCTTCAAGAAGCATTTACAGCTAATATTACGAGGAAATGAGGTTGATTTTTACTGTTTCTCAAGAATGCTATTTTTTACACGACCAATATTTGCTTTTTCAAGTAACTACATGTACCAGAAGTACTTACAGGCCAACTCTAACTACACTTCGACTTAAGTACGCAAAAGCAGATTACCCGATTAAAGTATCTGAAAAACAGATTTTTCTATGTAAGTATATTTTTATTGACTGGATTATTTAACAGATCAAACAGGAGGACTGCAAAATTCATTAAATGTAGTTCTATAGTATAGGTGGTTTCAGAGATATAAAAAAAACAAATATAAGATTTCGCTTTTTTTTTTTGCTTCTGAGGCTAATCGCGACGCTAAGGGTAAATGGCGAGGAAATGTAACGGAGGAGAAACAGTCCCAAAAGTTATGGGCTGCATGTAAGTTAATACCACAGAGATATTACAGTAGGTGTAGTTTCTACCACCAGAATTTTTCTATCAAAATAATACTGGTTATGCTGTACTGTTAGCTAAAGATGCTGATATTTGAGAAACT
Organism: Lepisma saccharinum; assembly: GCF_977018435.1. Classification (NCBI taxonomy): domain Eukaryota; kingdom Metazoa; phylum Arthropoda; class Insecta; order Zygentoma; family Lepismatidae; genus Lepisma; species Lepisma saccharinum. The sequence continues at coordinate 51,972,995 of NC_139233.1, forward strand.
CAAAAGCTTATTTGCAAAATTTTAAGATAAATAATAATCTGTTAGACTGTAAACATATTTTATATCCATTCTGCACAAGATCCGATGACAAAATTTAAAAATTGTAATCGCCCAGACAGGGACTCGAACCCTGGACAGATAGGTTAAAAGCCTAACGCTATATCAACTAAGCTATCTGGGCACAAGGTATTGTTTTCTTGAAAAGTTAGTTATGTTAAGAAATATATTGAAACATTTGAGAACACTCTTGGTCTGGTTCGACAGAGAAGGAGACAACATTTCCAAATTTTTACAGACTGGGTGTATTTTTCCACTATAGAGGCCTTCACTATATGTAATTCGAAACGCTAAAGTTCAGCTAGCTTCCAAAACTGAGGTAAAGATTTTGTTTGGCGAGATTAACAAGTTACAATTATATCCAGTTACGGACAAATAAAGCTAAAACTCTCAGATTTACTGTACTAGCCAAGTTTTAGTAACATTTTCTTCACTTTAGTACAAATACCAAAGAAATAGGTATATTTTATTTATAATTTGACAAAATGTACTAGTATTTAATTCACAAAGTTAGGTAAAAACAGTATTTTTTAAAAAATATTGTTACTGCCTTCAAATTTTATGTTATTTAACCACTAACAACTGGTTTACACTGTTTGGCATCCTTTAAATAGGAAAATAAGGAATTATTTGTTTAGTATTTTTACTACTTTATATTTATTTAAGAAAACAATTCTACAGTTTAACTTAATTTTTAACAAATTGTTACTAATTTATATATCAAAGTTATGTTATTTAGAGTGTATGAAGGCGTATAAAGTTAATATTTGCACTTATCAGCGCAACAAACAATTATATTTTACACACAAAATTGAATTTTAATTACTTTAATTTTACATTAACTAACAAATTTTACATTAACAACAAAATAATTTGCCCTAGTATAAAAACTTCTACTAACAAAAATATAGTATTATAACTTTTAATTTTAGAAAATTGTATTTTTAAAACTAACTTTGAAAAATTGAATTTTAACACACTTTGACTTTAACAATGTACTTTGAATTTTTTTATGTAAAAGAAAATTAAAAACAATAAAAAATAAAAAATAATGAACAAATAAAGATCTAAGAAAAAAAGCAAACAACCTAAGTCAAATTCAAGCAGCAAGAGGAATACACAGAAACCAACATGGCATCCAGAAAGAGAAATCAATAGTCACACCCATAGCACAGTTTAAGAAACTACATAGCTGAAACCTTAGAGAAACATAAAACTGCAAACACAATATATCTAGATTCTTCCAAGGCATAGGATAGAGTAAAAACATGGCTTGCTTATGGACAAACTCAACAACATAGGAATAAAATAGACAAGCAACCCTTTTTTAAGTAGAAAATTCCAGTTACTCAAGTAAGCTACATCATACGTAGTACATAAGAAGAGCAAATTAACATCATCAGCAGTAAACCATCATGCAACTTCTACCTGCTGAAACAACTAAGTGAGTATAATTTATCAGAAAAAATGCCTACGTTTCAGCCTAATTTACCTCTACATTAATAATACTACCAGAATACTAAGGCTTCAAAAGTGAACACTAAGAATAATATTCAGACTAAAGTATAGGGTATCTTGCAAAGGATTATTACTCCCTACATCTACAAGTCAATAACAATTATTCTAAATACTACGAACTTGGACAAAATATAGTCAAATACACAACACAAGAAGGAAAATAATTACAAGTAAAACAGCAGACACTCAATATCTCAAAACAATCATGTAAAAATATTCTACAACAAACTGACTCATAACATAAAACTGCTAAGTCCCAAAACCATATACAAATACAATCAATAAAAACTACTTGAAAAGGGAAAACTGACTAGTCTCACAGACTTGATGTAAAATAAAGCAAAACTTAGAAGCATGCACAGTCAATAGTGCTCAATTTGCATACAGTTCACATGCAAACTACCATGAAAAGGTTCAAAACAGTCTCCCAGCTCAGTTCTCATCTATACTTGGACAACAAAATCCTGCAACAAATTCTCAGAAATCCTACCTTTCCTACCCTTGCTTAAATAACTAAAGTGCAATCTTCATACTAAAATATTGAAAAAAGGCATATCTATTTACATAAACGTGTGTACACATGTGTTTGTCTGCGTGTACTCTTAGATAAATTGATAAAAAAAAGCAATATAGTTATAAATCAAAGACTATACCTAATAATATTAATTTCAAAATAAGCTGATAGAAAAAGATATAATAAGTACAGTATAAGCTTTTAATTTTTGTTAATTACAAAAAATAAAAGTTAAATACAGTAAATAAACTTGGTCCCTTACATTGAAAAAGGAACATAAATTGAGAGTATTTGAAAATAAAATCCTTAGGAAAATATTTGGACCTAAAACAGATGAGGAGACAGATGAGTGGAGAAGGTTACATAATTTGGAAGTACATAATTTGTATTCATGTCCAGATATTATTAGAATGATTAAATCAAGAAGACTTAGATGTGTAGATCATGTGGTACAAATTGGAGAGGAAAAAAATATACAGGATTCTTGTTGGGAAACCTGATGGTAAAAGACCAATAGGAAGACCAAAACAAAATGTAGGGATAATGTAGAGATGGACCTAAAGGAAATTGGTAGGGATGGAAAGGAGTATATAGATCTTGCTTAGGACAGGAACAGATGAGAGGCATGTGTTGCTGCAGCCATGAACCTTCGGGTTTAAGAAGGCTAGAGAGTTAGTTAGTTATACATTAAATAAGCATAATATTTGAATTGTAAGTAGTGAATATAACAAATGTACAAAGCATTGTGCGAAAACTATGTCAACTTTCCATTATAAGCAGAAAATTAAACCAGTTTGCCTTGGAAATACATTTTAAGAATAGCACAAAATAGCATGCATAATAGAAAATTAAGAAAACTTTCTGATGCATAAAAGTACTGACTAGTGCTGAATGAATCAATTACTGTAAAATATTATTCTCTGATTCAAGTAATTTAACTGTAAACATTATCTTTTGTGTGTAAAATATAATTGTTAGTTGCGCTGATAAGTGCAAATATTAACTTTATACGCCTTCATACACTCTAAATAACATAACTTTGATATATAAATTAGTAACAATTTGTTAAAAATTAAGTTAAACTGTAGAATTGTTTTCTTAAATAAATATAAAGTAGTAAAAATACTAAACAAATAATTCCTTATTTTCCTATTTAAAGGATGCCAAACAGTGTAAACCAGTTGTTAGTGGTTAAATAACATAAAATTTGAAGGCAGTAACAATATTTTTTAAAAAATACTGTTTTTACCTAACTTTGTGAATTAAATACTAGTACATTTTGTCAAATTATAAATAAAATATACCTATTTCTTTGGTATTTGTACTAAAGTGAAGAAAATGTTACTAAAACTTGGCTAGTACAGTAAATCTGAGAGTTTTAGCTTTATTTGTCCGTAACTGGATATAATTGTAACTTGTTAATCTCGCCAAACAAAATCTTTACCTCAGTTTTGGAAGCTAGCTGAACTTTAGCGTTTCGAATTACATATAGTGAAGGCCTCTATAGTGGAAAAATACACCCAGTCTGTAAAAATTTGGAAATGTTGTCTCCTTCTCTGTCGAACCAGACCAAGAGTGTTCTCAAATGTTTCAATATATTTCTTAACATAACTAACTTTTCAAGAAAACAATACCTTGTGCCCAGATAGCTTAGTTGATATAGCGTTAGGCTTTTAACCTATCTGTCCAGGGTTCGAGTCCCTGTCTGGGCGATTACAATTTTTAAATTTTGTCATCGGATCTTGTGCAGAATGGATATAAAATATGTTTACAGTCTAACAGATTATTATTTATCTTAAAATTTTGCAAATAAGCTTTTGAGTTTCTCAAATATCAGCATCTTTAGCTAACAGTACAGCATAACCAGTATTATTTTGATAGAAAAATTCTGGTGGTAGAAACTACACCTACTGTAATATCTCTGTGGTATTAACTTACATGCAGCCCATAACTTTTGGGACTGTTTCTCCTCCGTTACATTTCCTCGCCATTTACCCTTAGCGTCGCGATTAGCCTCAGAAGCAAAAAAAAAAAAGCGAAATCTTATATTTGTTTTTTTTTTATATCTCTGAAACCACCTATACTATAGAACTACATTTAATGAATTTTGCAGTCCTCCTGTTTGATCTGTTAAATAATCCAGTCAATAAAAATATACTTACATAGAAAAATCTGTTTTTCAGATACTTTAATCGGGTAATCTGCTTTTGCGTACTTAAGTCGAAGTGTAGTTAGAGTTGGCCTGTAAGTACTTCTGGTACATGTAGTTACTTGAAAAAGCAAATATTGGTCGTGTAAAAAATAGCATTCTTGAGAAACAGTAAAAATCAACCTCATTTCCTCGTAATATTAGCTGTAAATGCTTCTTGAAGATTAACAAAGCTCTGGCGTCTGGTCCTACGTCACCTACAATCCTTTGTAAGGTTCGTGTTGTCCTATAAATTGTCGATATACATACTAAGTCCCTAGTTACAACCTGAGCTTTAAGTTTCAATCTGAGGATTTCAGTGTTCAGATAGTGATTGTAGCCTCGTATAATAAACCAAATGGAAATAACCCAAGTGTTGATGCACCCAAACACCAGTAATACTTCAAAAATACCTTGAAAAAGGCTATAAGGCTAAATTATTCTTCTAGCATAGAAAAAAGTTTAGCAAGTGGACCTATGGTCCATATAGTCAGTCGTCTGTGAACTTCGTCTTGTCCTGTGAATTGAGAATATATTGATAAATGGTTATATTTAAAAAAGAAAATAAACAATGTTGGTAAGCGTCCAGTTGTGGACCCTCGGTAAAAGGATTTCAGTCTTTATAGACACACAATAATTTTCGTTACACTAAAAATTTGGCCTCGTATAAAAGTAAATAGTCGAAATGATAAACATTTCGTGTACTTTATCCAGTAAGGCTTAGCTAGAAATACAATAACAGCGTTACAGACATAAAAATTAAGCAAGCTTTGATATTCTAGTAGCACATAATAAACATAAAATATCCTTTAAAATACTCTGACAAATAGTTGTGGGTTATCTGAAATGAAAATTTTCAAGTCCTCTCTCCTGCATAAATAGGCTCTAGAATTCACTAAGCCTCAAAATAATATTGGGTACATAAAATAAAAAGCAGATGGAGAGTGATGCTGATCGCATCATCTCCAAACAGCAAAAACAAAAGTATATGGATGGAGCCCTTCCTGATATATTTAGAAAACTTTACCTAGTATAAAAGTAACAAAATACTCAGCAAACTCTAAAATAAACAAACTTTCCTACGTAGCAGGCGTAACCTGACCTAAATAAATACATATAGAAATACAGAACCAAAAATAGCATAGTGGAAATCAGTAAACCCTAATAATAATAATAATAATAATAATATATTCTGTGGCTTACATTTTAGCTAAAAGTACTTTTTCTTTAGTGTTTTTGAAAAAAAAATTAAATAAATACTAAACTCTAAATTAAAAATTTGTAAATGTATATATGATACGAAACAAAATAAATACAAATTAATACACACCCTGCAAAAAATCAGTAAAAAAGTTGAAAACATCTCTTTGTGCATCCAAAATATAATAACAAATCCTTCCTGACTGGATTAAATTGTGTTATTTGAGTAATAAAAATCCTAAACTTGTAAAATAAAAGGGTAGAACTTGTCAAAACATACTTTTGCATCCAAAATATAATTCAAAACACATCTAAATTGTGTTATTTGAGTGGAAAGAAACCTAAACTTGGAAAAAATCTCTCTCTCTCTCTCTCTCTCTCTCTCTGTGTGTGTGTGTGTGTGTGTGTGTGTGTGTGTGTGTGTGTCTTTGAGAGTCCAAAATGTAATAAAAAATAGTGCCTGAATAATATAAATAGTGTCATTTGAGTAAATATTAGGCTAAACTTGTAAAATAAACAAATAAAAGTTGAGAACACACATTTTGTGTGTCGAAAATGCGACTAAAAGTCTTTCCTGAACAGATTGAATTGTATTATTTTGGTAATAATAAGCCTAAACTTGTGAAATAAACAGATAGAAGTTGAGATCACACACTCTGTGTGTCGAAAATGCGACTAAAAGTCTTTCCTGAACAGAATGAATTGTATTATTTTGGTAATAATAAGCCTAAACTTGTGAAATAAACTGATAGAAGTTGAGAACACACACTTTGTGTGTCGAAAATGTAACTTAAAAGTCTTTCCTGAACAGATAGAATTGTGTTATTTTGATAAAAATAAGCCTAAACTTGTAAATAATAAATTAAAAGTTGAAAAAATCTCTTTGTAAATACAAAATTTAATAAAAAATGTTGCCTGATTAGTACAAATAGTGTTATTTTGGTAAAAAATTAATATAAAGTTGTAAAATAATAAGTTAAACGTAGAAAAAAATGTCTTTGTGAGTCCAAAATTTAATAAAAAATGTTGCCTGATTAGTACAAATAGTGTTATTTTGGTAAAAAATTAATATAAAGTTGTAAAATAATAAGTTAAACGTATAAAAAATGTCTTTGTGAATCCAAAATTAATGAAAAAATGTTGCCTGAATAGTATAAATAGTGTTATTTTGGTAAAAAAATTAACAAAGTTGTAAAATAATAAGTTAAAAGTTGAAAAAAATGTCTTTGTGAATCCAAAATTTAATGAAAAAATGTTGCCTGAATAGTACAAATAGTGTTATTTTGGTAAAAAATTAACATAAAATTGTAAAATAATAAGTTAAAAGTTGAAAAAAATGTCTTTGTGAATCCAAAATTTAATGAAAAAATGTTGCCTGAATAGTACAAATAGTGTTATTTTTGTAAAAATAAAAATAAGCTGTGAAAATGTTTGACATAAAGTCAAAGTTTGGTAAAAAATAAACTCAAAATTAAGTTAAATAGCACACAGTAACATACATTTACTACCTAAATCAATAATCAAAGGGTCCTAGGTTCGTTACCCCGTGATAAAAGCAAATTGTAAAAACTGTAGGCCCCGTCCCTAATAGCTCTCCCTTCTTCATAGTACAGATAAAAAGACCCTGCGCTAAAGCGTCCTGTGCCTTGAAGGCAAACCTGAGCGGAATATTAATTGGCGGCGGAAACCGGTTCTACAAGCGACGCATAGCTTCAAAGATTTAACCCTTGCTGCGTATTTCCAGACATCCTTTGTTGTCTGGTTGAATCCCTCCCCTGCCCTACAGCATTGCATAGCTTTCCCCTGTTCTTGCGTACTGGTTAACCTTGAAAAAACCGGTTCTGAAAATCTACCGACGCGTTCTCTGATTGGTCAATCAGATTCTTCCTTTGTTCTGACGTTGTGACGTCATTTGACCTTGACCGCACATCTCCCAAATTCCTTTCTCGTCTACCCTCAGCGCGGAGCGCGGAGTTCACCGTCTTCTGTCTGGCGTGTTGCACCATCGTGTTTCATAATATAATGCAATTATTACATAGTACTAATTAATAATATTACATATCGCGGGTTCGAATACCAGGACCGTCCCCAATCGTAATTGGACCTGTACCTACACCCATTACCACCGTTCATAGCTGTTCATAAACCATAGAAAACTTATTTTCAATACTATAAACATTAATTATTATCGATTTATACATTACATACTTTGCAGTAATGAATATAAAACCATATGCATAGCGTTTAGTACCTCTAATTACCTTCTATATACATATTTTTCATAAAATAAATAATTATATATTTATAAAAGTTATAAACATGCAAATACATAAATGTAAAGTATTCTAAATACTTGCAAATGAATTCTAAGTACATACGAATTAATTAAAACCAGTGCAAATTAATTAACACCCGTGCAAATGAATTGCGAATATTAATCGCCCGAGGGCAGGCCTTGGCGCAGTCAGATACTACTCAGGCTCCAGGTCTCCAACTGCAAACTGAGAATGTCGAAGGGAGCGATCGTCCCCCCTCCCCTTTCCCTCGAACCCTTGAAAGGGCGTCGTGGACGACTTCCGCCGAGAGCCTATTCTTCTTCCCTCCTATTTTGATAATTTGAACAACTGAAATGAATTGCAACGAACTTTGCAGTATTAAAGAGCCGATTAGGTGGGCGGAGAAGGCAACCGTACCTTCTCCTGAGGACCCCGAGTGAGCGCTGGTGGTTGACAGGAAGACCTCAGGAGTCTTATTTTCCAGGTACTGATAAATAATTAACACCGACTAAAATAAAACAAACATTGAAGCATTTTACAAGACACATGCAAAACATGACCTGGGGAAACCCTCGGTCAACGAATTTGTCCCCTTTCCACCACTCCATCAAAGAAGAGAAACTGCATACATAAATAAAGCCCAAATACGCATTTTTTGGTATAGTGTTTAGACCTATGATAGATAATATACCAGCCACCTCTGCTTCCTCGCTCATTCTTCTGGCGCCATCATTGTGGAAAGAGCGTAGCTAGAGGAGGAGATCAGGGTGGAGTAAAACTAATTTTTATTTCGGTTGGAGCCCAACTCCCCCCACCCCCCATGGACTAAAACTCTATTAATTCCATATAAGCGTACTATCAGTTGTAATTTTTGGTCATTCGAAATTTTGCTCCTTACAATGGTAAGCATCTTGGCTTCCTCCGATGTAATATGCGAGCAATTGTTAACCTATAAAAAAGGCGCTTTTCGTCTCAGTTCTTATCGGTGAAGGGTGGAGAACAGTCTCACCGGGTGGTGATAGAGAAGTTTGGAAAAATTAATTATTGCACAGAATAAGATTTTGTATAACTTTCCTCGTCTGTTCACTCTTCTCAAGATTCTCAACATTGGTCTTCACGAAATCAGAACAAGTAATATGTGACTCGAGAAATCATATCGTACTGTTTGCGAATATTATTACTATTAACATGTTGCGTGTTTTACACTATGTAAATAGTATAATAGTGGTACGTTCCTATTTTTTATTTTAGTTATTTGGTACTCATATTACTACTTGCCGGAAATGATAATGCAACAATGGTCGTCACCCCACCATTATACCCGTGTCGGCCTCCGTGGCGGAGTGGTTAGCATATCGCGCTACAATGCCAGGGATCCCGGGTTCGAACCCCGGTCTGGGCATGGGTGTTTGTGAATGCATTCATCAATTTCAGTATATAATAACTCATCCTCATATTCGTAATTAGCCAAAAGTGGCAGAAAAGCGAAAACAAATTAACCAAATCAACCATTATACTCGTTTTAGCATGTTTGCGCTCTGTCTGATTCTAGACTATGCCCTGTGGGCTTACGAGCTCGTAACTGTATGTATTTCTTTACCACTGCACAAGTTTTCTTTCTTGATTGATTAATTGGTTTACTTTATTTTACTACGCATTTCTGCCACTTTGACTAATTACGAAGATGATTGAATTGGATTGATTTCTTGTTTTAAGTCCACTTTATGCAGAGTAAGGCTAATCGGGACGGGACCTACAGTTTAAAGTGGGATCCGAACCATGTGCCTTCACCGGGAATCGAACCCGGGACCCCTTCATTACAAGGCGACGACGATACCACTGCGCCATCGGGGAGGCAAATTACAAAGATGAGGATGAGTGATGATATGATGAAAGGACACTAACAAAGAACACCCATGACCAGGACAGGATTCGAACCCAGTACCCCCGGCATCGTATCACGCTGCGTTGACCACTCTGTCACGGAAGTCGGTACAAGATACAAGCTACTTGAGATCGACACATGGTTTGGAAGCAACTGCGACGTCACAGAGACACCCAACACCGGTGTTGAAAACCAGCAAGAGGGTTGGGGGGGGGGGGGGAAGGCCACTCACTTAAAAATGTCCAGAAACTTCGAAGCGGTCAGTTGCAACAGTACAGTGCTACACTTTAGTGCGAATATTCACGAAACGTTTTATCTGCGGAACCTTCCAGAATGTAAAAGAGGATACGCGAATTGAATTTCCCGTTGATCTGTTCAACAGAATCAATTAATGTGACACTTGATAAGTCGATAAGTGATCATCTGAACTGGGCTCATTAAAATGAAGAGAACTATTGACAATTGTATATCTAGTGATTCGAAATTGAAGAGAACTATTGACACATTTTTCCGTAAAGTGCCAAAATCTAGTAACAGTGCCAAAATCTAGTAACAGTTTCAGTTCGGATCCAGGGCTGAAGACAGCAGAGAAACTACCGGAGCCACAGTGCAGTGCTAGTTCGGGTCCAGAGCTGAAGACAGCAGAGAAACTCCCGGAGCCACAGTGCAGTGCTAGTTCGGGTCCAGAGCCAAAGAGATTGAAGATCTGTGAAGTGAATGTTCTAGCAGTACCGGATATAGGAGCGGTTGCACAAGGTTTATTAAAAATAGAAATAAGCTGCACAGATGAACTGAAAACCAAAGTGTTGAGTGATGATTTATTTGTGCCCGGACAAACTTTCGTGTATCCAGTTCGTGTCATTCACGGGATGAAAAGAACTTTTCAAGTTAATTGGTTGAGGAGGTGGAACTGGCTTGCATATTCAAGAGTCGATGATGGAGCTTACTGTAAGTTTTGTGTTGTGTTTGCTGCTGAACTAACCGGCAAGGGCAATCACCAGAAACTGGGACAGTTGGTAACCTTTCCTTTTATTAAATGGAAAGATGCCGTGGAGAAATTCGACACACACTCAAAGACTAACTACCACAAAGAGGCAGCCATTAAGGCCGAAAATTTTATGAATATCGAGAAGAAACGGCAAGAAGATATTGCTGGTTTAATCGACAAGCAGAGAATAAAGGAGAAAGAAGAAAATCGAGCGGCACTCCGACCGGTTGTCGAGACAATCATCTTCTGTGGTCAACACGAGCTGCCGCTTCGAGGTAACAATGACAGTGGTCCATTAAGTCTGGAAGATCCGAATAACAAGGATGGAAAATTTAGGGTCTTGTTAAGGTTTCGTGCGAAGGCAGGGGATAACGTTCTAAAGAATCACATCCGAACTTGCAGGAAGAACGCATCTTACTTCAGTCCACTGATCCAAAACGAAGTGTTAAAAACTTGTGGTGAGCTGATTCAAAGAAAAATGGTGTCCGAGATAAATCAGTCTCAGTATTTTACCATATTGGGGGACGAAACTTTAGATGTATCGGGAACGGAACAGTTTTCGCTGTGCATTAGATTTGTTTCACCATCTAACTGCGTTCGAGAAGACTTCCTTTGTTTCGTGCCAATATATGATATGACTGGTGAAGCCGTGACAGAGACAATTTTGAACACTTGTGAGTGCTTGGGACTTAATATGAACAATTTGGTGGGTCTTGGCTTTGATGGAGCTGCAAATATGGGAGGACACATCAGTGGTGTTCAGGCTAGAATCCGAATCCGAATCCGAGAGCTGTCTACGTCCACTGTGCCTCTCACCGTTTGAATCTTGCGTTATCGAGTGGATTGTCCATTCCGTGCGTGCGTAACAGCTTCGGAGTAATGAGAGACACTTGTTCATTGTTTCAAAATAATTCCCTAGCTGTAAAAATGCTCAGGGACACCATAGATGCTTTGATGCCTGAAGAGAAGAAACGGCGCCTAGTGAGTTTGTGCGATACGAGATTTATCGAGAGACACGACGCAGTCATTGTGTTCCTTCAGCTCCTGGAACCTATTGTAGCCTGTTTGCGTGATCTTTCTCATAGAAACAGGGCTGTGTCTTCAACAGCGGCGCAATTATTGTCTGCAATTGAAAAAAGCCAATTCATCGTGTCCCTGCTAGTGTGCGAAGAGATTTTCAGTCACACGCTGCCTTTGTCAATGTACTTGCAGAACCCATCCCATGACTTTGCAGCAGCAGTAGAATATGCAGAAAATGTGATCCAAGTCCTGAAAGAGCTGAGAGAAAAGTCCGACCGAAAATTCGGAGAATTGTTCACCGCTGCTAAGAACTTCATGAAAAACTTGTTTGGCACTTCGGTCGAAGTGCCTCGGATTTGCAGCAAACAGACCAAAAGGAGTAATTATCCCCACGAGTCGGCCGAGGTATATTTTAGGCGCTCTGTCTGGATCCCCTGTTTGGATGGTGTGATATCAGCTTTGGATGAAAAGTTTTCCAACAACAAGGAATTTCTGTCTAACATTTCTGTCATCCTTCCCAAGAATGCAAGTCTGCAGAAGATGGACCAGTTAAAGAACATAGTACAGTACGTGGGCGAAGGAACGACTTTTTTCTGAACTGAAAGGGGAATATGCTTTGTGGTGTCAGAAGTGGTCTGGAAAGGAGCAGCCATCGGACTTAATAAGCGTACTTGACGCCTGTGATCCCGCTTTCTTCCGAGGTATTCATGCTCTTCTCCGAGTGCTGGCGACAATCCCTATCTCGACAGCTTCTGTGGAGAGATCATTTTCCACAATGAAAAGAATAAAAACATTCTTGAGAAACCGGATGGGAAGTAACAGACTGACAGGTCTGACACTGCTGTCAGTCCATTGGAGGTCAGTTCCTACTCCTGACGAAGTGCTCGACGCTATGGCTAGGCAAGGACCTAGAAAGATGTTACTTTAAGTGAATCTGACAGGTCCAATTGTTTGCGTTTGTTTATAGGAATTGTATGTCCAGATATTTTATGTGTAAGTGAATGTTGCATAGGATGGTGCATAAATTTAATATTCATTGATTTATTCTTTTTATTTATTCCTTGTCAAAAATGATTGTATCCAGAGGTCGGTACTTCAAGAGTAACTACACTTTTCTCTCATCCAACAAACCTAAGGCCACCCTTAGCAGCACAGTGGACAGCCGTTTCTTTCTTTCTTTCTTTTTTTTTTTTCAATTCATGTACCGAACAACTTATTTCTGACTGCAGTGTGAACGTGAAATGTTGATTTTTTGTTTAAGGCTATATCTTTTTCGTTCTCGTGTATATGCATAACACATATATTATTTTCTAAATATTATTTATTGTGCTCCAACTTTTACTCTATGCTGCTGCCTTTGTTGGTGATCAACTGTGACGTTAATTGTTGTCAGCTTGAAAAAAATAAGACTCAATGGTCTGTAAACAATTACCAACACTAACATATTCAACCATCTTGTGTTGGGTATATCGTAGTTTCTATTGTTTCAATCATGTGAGTGATATTTTGCATGTAATCAGATAATAATAACAGTAATAACTTTAGTTTATTTTGGATACAGGAGGCTGAAGCCGATCTCGTTCTTTCTTATCTTTCTGTTTTTGATTTGCATGGCATGTATGTGTGTGTGTAGTGTGTACACACACACACAAATACACACACACACACACACACACACACACATATATATATATATATATATATATATATATGTGTGTGTGTGTGTGTGTATATATATATATATATATGGTATAATCATATACAATAGTGAAGTACTATCTTTACACCTATAAAGATATTCTTTAGCCCCCCCCCCCAAAGAGAATTTCTGGATACGTGCCTGCCTGTAAACTATTCTTTCCTCTGCCATTCACGTCACATGGCCTGCCCATCTAAGTCTTCTTGATTAAATTATTCTAATAATAATTAAAAAGTCGAAATAATGTATTGTGTTGCCGGAGGAAGTAACGCTAAGATGATGTTTTTATTTGAATAATTTGGAGATTATTTTAACCATACCCAGGCAGGGATTTATATACGTATGTGGAGGCCCGGAGCTGCAGTCCTCCAAGTTCAACCTAAATTCTGATCTAATCTTTATCATACCCCCCATAATTTTGAGCCTCCTAAGCCTACTAACTGCTTTTAATCACAGTTTTTGTTTCAATAGCTCTAGTAATTACTTTCACTTTCTAATGACAAAATTGGCTTTTTATGGAATGATAATATGTGAACATTTCATACATGTTATGAACACCAGAATAAATTTATTTATCAAATCATTCATATAGCCAGGTGCGGAGCGTCCATGTAAGCCGTGTAAGCCGGGCTTACACTTCATTAGTTCTAGTAAAATGTATGTAATCATCTGGCAAAAATTCGCAAACAACTTCCAAGTTCAAATCGGGTCGACACCAGTGTTCGAGATCATGTTTGTTAGATTACAACACTTCAGCGCCAGGCGGCACATGGGATCTCCCGCCTTCTGCTTGTGGAAAGCTGTAAGCCTTCTGAATTTTGCCTTACAAATTTCTGACCGCGAACGAGCAGTGCCTACCCTATCTGGGTGCAAGGCCCGTTCTCTGGGTGGAGAAGAACGGGCCAAAACCCACGTGTGTAAACCTTCCGGCCAGAGGCTTACAACAGCGTTGCAAACCTTATGTTTACAAAAAGTGTTGTTCATGGATGTCCGCAGTATTTCTTTCCACCAGGGAGGATTAAGCATAGTAATTTTTTCAGGGGTGGGGGTAAATTAGGTATATTTCCCCCATAATAAAGTTGCTTCCTCAAAAGATACAAATTCAATTTGAAGTTAACATTTTTCTGCAACGCCCTTACAATAATTAACATAATTTGATGTGACTGAAATGAAATGATATGTGTGAAATATATTATTTTATGGTTGACATTCATTTTCCAGGAAGAGCTTCCTCCACTTGCCCCTTCTGGACATCCATGGTCTCGTTTAAACTCCATAATTATGCTACATACTACTAAATTGTTCTGCGATCTACATATTATTAATATTTATTTGTAACAAGAAATAAATATAAATTCGAATGGTTCAACCAACGGGATGAGTTCGACGTCATACGTGAAAAGTTTGAGAAAATTCAACCTCCACGAACAGCGGCCCTCTTGTTTAATTTATATACCCAACTTCCAAACGACTTTTGAAACTTGTGCGAGATTTAGCACCATTATGCTTGGGTTGGCTTCACTGGCTAACCGTGAACACGCGCGAGCGAGACGCAGGTCCTGCAAGAGGAGGGTTCTCCAGCGTTGTCGGATATGAATGAATGGTTGGCTGCAAAGGAAATTTGAGCCAGTGGTGTTTCAAGGAGGTTTTTTCCAGGAACAGGGAATTCTGAAGCAAAAAACTAACAGGAAGGGGAAAAAGGAGAAACATCTAAAAATGAGCGAGAAACGGGAAAATTAGATATACAAACGCTTGTTTCTGTTTTTCGCTTGTAGGAGAGCACAAACATTGGAAATATTAAGATTTCTGTTTTTCGTTTATATTTGAACTCAGCTGGTAGTAATTGAGCTAACAAGTGCAATAACTTTCAAAAATTAAAATGTTTAATTAAAACTGAATATTGAACCAGTTTTACAAATCTCATGTCAAATGTGAACAAAATATTATTAATTACATAGTCCGTGGTTGGTGCAGGATTTTCTTTTACACTACCCTTAGATAGCACTTACATCTCCTTTCACAGAAATTTCTGGATAAATCCTCAGAATTAGCGAGCATTTCTTTCATATTTTATTTTGTCTTCCTTTTTTTTACGAAATATAAGGGAATTTTAAGTCAAGATAGGGCATTTATTTATGTCCGAAAGGGATATTCCCCTCTTGAGTCCGAAACATCAGTGCATTGAGCAGTGACCGCTTTTGGATGTGATTTGTTTTTGTTTCCCCTTTCATGTGTTGTGTGCATGGTTAAAGTCTCGCGGTATTTCTTTGCGACTTCCATCCATTGAAAAGGGGGCTGTCATTCCTCTGCTGTAGTGTTATAGTGAACAACAACAACTGCATTATGAAAGAAAACGAGTATGATTGTGCGGTGGGGTGGAGAACTTGTTGAAGACGCCGTTGTCCAGCAAGGATTTTGCTGCCAAGAAGAAACTTATGGATGTAGGTAGGCCTACCCACCACTTCTCTAGCAGGCACGGTAACAGAAACGAAAAATAAAGTGCCCCGATTTTGTGATTCATGGTACGAGCTGATACTTGGTTATGCAGCGGTTGTAAAAAGTAATCAGCACTTTTCTGTTTCTTTCTGTTTTCGTTTCTTTATTATCATTATTCTTCATTTTATCTAACATTGCATTTTTTTATGGTTACGTTACTCATTGTGATAGGAATAAAACTGACGTAATTACCAGTTGAAATGTAGGAGATATACAGCCTAGCAAAGAAAACACCAGGCTCAGGGATTTATCCAGAATATTTAATCTGATTTAGTGTAACTTCGTTTTTAAAGGGTGTAAGGTTAAATTTAGTGCCAAAATTAGGGTTTTGTGAAAAATTTCAGGGAAGTGTTGTGAAAAAATGGGGGAGGGATTGATGATTGTGGATAAATCACTGACCCAGCCCAAAAATAAACACAAGCCTTCATCATGCTAGGCTTACACTGTTGGAAAGGTCACGCTCCGCCACTGCATATAGCTATCTCCAAGAATATGTACTTATTGAATTTGATTGGGTGGGCACTTGTCCACCCCTGTTGCCGTCCCTGTCCCATACAGCACACAAATATCCAGTGGATATCTAATGGATGTCTTCTGGATATTCGTGCCAAAATTCTGGATATCCATAGGATGTCCCAGAATGTCCAGTAGACATCCATGGATATCCATATGTCCATCCAGGGGTCATCCAGGAAGGATGTGTTTTGGGCATTCTGTGGATCATTTGGACGTGTTTTGGATATGGGTTCATATGATAGCGACATTATCTGGATGTTTTTATTTCATTGTAGATAAGGATACATTCTGGACTAAAATTGTACCCAATCTTTGGATACGAAAAGAACATTCCTGGACTAGATTTACACAAATCGAACACCTCTGGTACATATATGCTTATAACAAGTACTCCACTCTCTCTCTCCCACACACACACACTCATGCACACAAATTCACACACGCACCAATCTACACATTCGAAAATTTCTTTGTCTTCACACACGTATCAATGATAATCAGAGTATACAGAGCGTATTCTTCACTACCATGGCTAATCAAGTTAACGTCCTCAATGGAAACTGGCATCTGGCGTGTGCAAAGAAAGCCTCGTGGCAAAGGAAATTTTGCCTGCTATGGCTTGTATACATGACTCACTGAAAAAATAATGGGCCTACGGATGACAAATTCCTTTCGAGAGAGAATTGTAAGTTACATTTTAGTATTGCATCACAGCATTTGAGTCCTAACATAATTAACTTGAGACTAGATACTATGAATGAATATCACGAATATCGAAACATTTATGTCAAATTTTTATTAACATGTGAACGTAATACCACATATTCCATAAATATCCAGGACAGGAGATCCCCTGGATGTCCAAAATGGGAGATTCTATGGATATCTAGGACAGGATATCCCAAGGACGTCCCATGAATATCCTGGACTGGATGTCCATGTATCTGATCTAGAAATTGTGGATATCCTATGGACGTCCCTTGGAGATTTGTGATGTATAGGTTGAGCAATAAGGTTTAATATTGGATGGGATGGGGGCAATTTTACATAAAAAAAATATCCAATGCGTTTTTTTAATGCACTGAATGCTCGAAAGACACAGGCATGCTGGACACTACAAGACTCAGCTTGGTGATAAGACTCCACATTGTTGATATGCCCATTTCAGAAGAGAATCCTCCGTAATTTACCGCTTGTTTGTGTGCAAAGTTCCTGCATGTAAAAGTTTTATAATCGTAAATGGAAGAAATTATTCAAATTTCAAATGAGGAAATAAGGACCTAAAATGTTCTCACACAGAATCCTCAATTAATTTATGAAATTTTCATTACACAAAAATTATGTTTTTCCAAAACGTTGAAACTTCTACATTGGCCCTTTTGTAATGGAAAACCCAAGTGAAATTTGGGGGGTAGGGCGCCCCAGGCCACCCTCGTTTCGGCGCCCCTGCTCATTGGTAATCGAAAATGCTAGGGGTGTGCGGGATCCCGCCTTCGGGAAATGATGCCGAATGGCCATTAAAAAAAAAAAAAATCGTTAATTTTCGACGTTTTCTGCATTCTAAGTTTCTGGAACTTATCGGAAATTGTTACTTTTTATTCCAGAAATGTAAAAACAATCACTTAAAGTGAAAGTGACGTGTAGAATTCGAGATTTTCAGAGCTTCGGGGAAATTTCGAACAATTCCCGTCCCGAAAATTTCTTGACTTTGTCGGGAAATGGTGAATATTTCCCGTCCCGACCAAAAAAGATTTGTTAGAAAATGCCAAAAGCTTGGCCCGGAATACTGTATGCTAGGGGTGTGCGGGACAGAAATATTTCGCCACTTCCCGATCAAGACGGGAAATCTTCTGGACGGGAGATGCCAACAACCCCACGTTGTTGTGCGATACGAGAAAGGGAGACCCACACGCACGGGTCTTATTTATCGCACAACGCGAGACCAAATCGTGTTCTGACGTCAGATGAAGAAAAACTACGTTGTTAGGTTATGTCGCTGAGTTTGGTTCCCTTAGTACAAATACACTGAAAATGTATTATTTATGCTGAGAGAACTAAACCTAACAACTTACATTTCGCCTAACAATGAAAGCATTATAATAGGGAAAAGGGCAGTGTCTGCTGCCACGTTTTTTTTCTGCTGGGACCTCATAAAAGATGCGCGTGGCAGTAGACTCATGCCCGGCTCGCTCAACCATCTTTAAAACGTTCTTAACGAGTTGATAGTTAACGCATCACTAAAATCTTAGCAGCCTGTTAAACTTTTAATGTTCGCTCAAGCGATTTTATAGGCCCGTTAACTAACGACATGTTAGAGACGTTTTGCTTTGATGCCTTACTATTCTCATACTTTGATACGAGAAATGCAACGTTTTCATTGGCTGCACCGTGGACAGTAGACTGTGCGTAAGCGGATTTGGGCTTTTTGTATGAAATCCCAGGAACAAAAATAAATAAAGTAATGTGTAACACAAATATATGTTTAAGAAATGAATGTTAGTTAGGTATTTACGTCCGCACACCGAAAATATTATGTATTAGGATTAACAGTTACATTGTAACTTCGTAAGTTAGATTTAAATGCCTACCGACTGCCAATACAAGATCATAAATATATAAATAAAAATTACTGTTATAGGTTAGGGTAATCTGTTTGAAGTTTTATAAATTTAATTATATTAAAATGGCATTGCAAAAGAGGCCTAAAGGTGGAAATGAACGTGTGTTTGCTATAATAATTTTCCTCAACAAAAGACAACATTTCACGAAATGTACACCATGCATAACTTAACTTACTATGCCATGGCAATTAAATAATATGTAAATATTGCAAGTCACTTCTATTGGCATTGCAAACAAGAAATCTACTGTTTCCAAATAATCACTGACAAAAAATGAAGGCACGTAAAATGTTTAACCAGTATGATTACCGTTCATGCATATGTACAAGGGAGGTTTCTGAATCGTTGTGTTTTTGTCTCGTACAAATATTTTTCAAAGAAAAAATATATATAATACAATACGATATTTAATATTTGATTTATCATAAATGGTAAAAAGGACAAGTACACTGTTAGACAGTATCCTCACCACTTGTACGAACGTACCGTGCAAAGAATAATTTCCGAATGCGTGGTAGTGTGTTTTACAAATATGCATACTTTTACAATGTCCATGCACGAAACTACATTACCAGAAACAGCTTAGGATTAAGCTTTTTTCTTAATGAAACATACATGTGTACTACGGTATTTTACATTATGTTTGGTTATTCATTATGTGATGAAATTGTAGTCATTCAGAAAATGTACCTTGTACATGGAAAGGTTGATTAATATGATATTTTATTTGACATTTGATTTATCGTAACTGGTAAAAAAAAAAACAAGTGCACTGTTAGACAGTACCATTACCACTTGTATTGTACGTATGTACAAGGAAAAATTTCCGAATGGATGGTAGTGTGTTTTTCAAACAAATATGGATACTCTTACAATTTCCATGCACGAAACGACAACACCTTTGACCAGCTTAGGACCTGAAGCTTTTTTCCTTAATGAAACATATATGTGTAGTACGGTTCTTTACAATATGTTTGGTTATTCATTATGTGATGAAATTGTAGTCATTCAGAAAATGTACCTTGTACATGGAACGGTTGATTAATATGATATTTTACATTTAATTTATCATAACTGGTAAAAAATATAACGAGTGCACTCAGACAATATCATTACCACTCGTACGTATGTACAAGGAATAATTTCCGAATGGATGGTAGTGTGTTTTATGTCAAAATGTCACAATGTCCATGCACGAAACTATATACCTGAAACTGCTTAGGATCTCAAGCTTTTTTTCTTAATGAAACAACATATGTAAGCTATATTACGCGATGAGATGGTAGTCGTTCGTAAATGTACCTTGTACATGTAACGGTTGATTTTTTTCTATTTTTAAGTGCTCTTTCAGTTTGTTATGAATACGATTTAATTTCCATTTGCACCGTTATATGTCAGCCCATTTTCAATATACTGCATAATAATTGTTTTGATTATGTGATTATATTAAGACTCACGTTATATTAAACAACATGTTTTATTATACAGTACTTACGTACAGCTACGAGCTAAATAAATAAATAGGTTAGGCAGGGTTTCTTTATTTCTGTACTTGGTTAGGTTAGGCAGGTCAGGTTTGGTGCTTTTAGCATCTCCAGTTTGCTACAGCTGTCCCTAGCCGCTTGTGATTCAGAATATAGAATGATGAACATTTGTGTCAAGCATTCTCGTCACTGCAAAATCATTTTTTTCCATTATGTTAATTGGAGTAGGTGGATAATAATTTGAAAAGTTCGAAAGAACAATTCCCTACTACTTTGAAAGATTGCAAGTTACGTTGTGTAATGTCACAAATTTATTTTGCACTAAAGGAGAGTACAGGACGTGTATTATCTATTTCTAGGACAGTTGCTTCATTTTAATTTTATCTCTTACGTTTTCTGACATTTTTCAGTTTAAAAAACAACATAAAATTTGAATGGTAGTTATAAGCAGACATAAGCATAAACACAATAAACCACGACTTTCTCCAGTTTCTATGTGATCCACTGGAAAACGGCGTGGACGACGACACCGAATATTTTGGTGAATAACTTCACCTTATACAAATTGAAATATGCAAAAGGAGGTTACATTATTTTAAAAAGTCATGCGATATTTTGTGTTTATGGTTACAGTGCATTAAAGGTGGAAGCCACGTTCGTATAATTAACTATAAGCATATATTTTTGGCTCGACAGGCAAAATTAATAAAATTTGAATAATGTGTGATGATCACGATGCCATTATTGACAAAACTTTAAAAAGTATATTGATACAATATTTCTCATTTAACTTACATGTGATTTCTGATTTGCAGTACGAATTTATAATATGAAATACGAAATGGGAAAATTATTTTTGCTGTAGAAAGACATGGTATGGAAATAATGTGTTCAAATCGGTTTGGGATAACATTTCAACACAACAGCTGGCATACGCAATTTCTCCATCTTATTTCCGACACAACACAACGCGCTGTTAAGCACTTTAATGAAGCAAAAGAGTGCCTTTAGATTTAACGACGACATTAGAGGTCTGTTAGCCTTAACGAAGGTTGGAGAAATGCCTCAATGTGCTAATGTAGCGTTAACTTGATTTAACGCTTCTTTAAAATTTAACGCGCGTTGAGCGAACCGGGCATCGGTCTTTGTTTTATCGTGATTTCATCATGCATGTATGCAATTACGTCTGCAACACATGCTGTGAAGTTGTAGCGATTACTTTCACAAAAATGTTTTAAGATTAGGTCCCTCAGCATTCTTCTAATAAACCTAAATGCTCTCGTAGTTAGGTTAAGTTCTGCTCGCATTAAAATAATATCGCTAAATGCTCTCTAAAGAAAAAGGTTCTAAATTACCTGTACAGTCATTCCCACTAATCATAAACTTGCATTTCTCTCGTCTTAATCTGTTCTTAAGATTTGTAACATCCTGTTAGCAGACGAATTACGTGGCAGCAGCAAATTTGACGCTTATTCTTACTGCTGACACGTGCGTAGCAGCAGACTCGGCCTAGGAAAAGCTAGACTACAACGTTGCTCTCGCGTTGTGCAATAAATAAACACGCACCGCTATACTCACAGGCTATACTCGTTTCATTTTCCAAATTATCATGCTCAGTGATAAAAACTAAAATAATAGAATGGATAAATCTGTTTTGAATGAAAAGGAAAAGTAACCTACATAATTAATTCCATTAGAATTTGCATAACCATATATAAATAATATAACTACCACATTATTTATGTGCATTATTATTTTTGTGTTGGGGTCTATGCAGTGTGGGACAAATTGGATAAACATTTTGCACAATTACCTTGTTTGTTGTCTTTCACCATCAGTGCAAGGAAGAATTTTTTAAATTTTGGAATAGGTATATTCAGAGAGGTCTTCCCGTCCTCCCCCTCCTACAAGAAAAAATCGGAAGGATTTCCAGAGGGACTGCAGGAAATACCTAACACCTGACTGCGATTTTTATATTGTGTGGCTGATTCATCCCGTTTCAAGTTTGGTCTCGTTTCTGCTCTAACAATGATAATACCAGTCCGTTGCTTTACTTGCGGTAAGGTGATCGGAAATAAGTGGGAATCTTATCTAGGATTGTTGCAGGCAGAATACACAGAAGGTGATGCATTGGATGCACTTGGTCTGAAGAGATATTGCTGTAGAAGAATGCTTCTGGGACATGTGGATCTTATTGAAAAATTGCTTAATTACGCTCCTCTGGAGAAGTAAAAGAGTGTACAGTTAAATCCAATTGCATCACACTTTTAGTTTTTCACAAACTTTTATATCTTATCTAAATGTACAAAGTTGAAAAATTATAGCGAATAGTGATTGAATATTATATATAATATGGCTGCAGTTGTGGAGAGATTTATCCTGAACGAGGTAAATAATCAATATTGATAATAATTATGTTCTTGTATATTAGCTTTTAAGAATCATAACTTTGTCCAAAACACTTGCATTCTACGGGTAAATAGCAATTAATTGTAATAAGTATTCAGTACACAGGGTTGTCATTCTAGTTTCCAGACACAGATACATTTGTATCAAGGTCTGCTAATTTTCTACAATTTTTAAAGCAGCACAAATTCTTCTCAAGGGAGAAAAATGATATTTGGGTATCAAATAGAAATGAGCTTGATGTATAATTTTTAGAGAAGTGTAATTTCAGTGCAAAATAATCTTGATTTTATTTTTAAAATTTTTATATTTTCTAGATATGTTGTGTTTTATTTGCGGTAACACTTTACTATACCGGAGACGGATTTCTTCAAATTTACAGGAGAAAGTACTTACGCAAATCATTTTCTGTAGCGTTGTTGATGTTCGGGAATGTAGTTTTGATCCGTTTTAATGCGAATGCATGTGGTTTTCTACGAAAATCTATTTCCGACGCGCTATTGCTGCTGCTACAACATGATGTGTCGAGGGTGCGTCGTGAAGTTGTTGCCGGGTGTGGAAGATGCCATGGAATTTGTAATTCCGATATTGTCCGTATATGCTAAATTGAACGAAAGGAGTGCTATAGTGCAGGAGACCTTAGAAAGAGCGTTTCGCGGGCTAAGAGCAGACGTCGCTCGCACACTATTGCCGATACTCTCGTGTCGTCTGCTCCTCAGCCGAACAAACAGGCCGAGGTAGCAAGAGGCAGAGGTCACTCACCCTTCCAGAAGGGTGCAGCGAGCTAGCTGTGGCAACCGGGCTCGCTCATTCGCGGACCTGATTGGTTCTTGCAGACACCCCCCCCCATATTGTCGTCTGCTGTAAGCCCGCGAAGCGATCTTTCTAAGGCCTCCTGCACTATAATGGAACCTAACCTAACCTAGTAGGCATACCTCGTCCCCGTGATGGTTCATGGGGCTATCGTATGTAAGAAATAGACATTATTTTCATTAGAAATCCATTATTTCACCTAAAGAAATGTTCTGCAATGCAGAATAGTACGTTATCAATGTAAAAAATTGCAAAATAAATCATTGATAGGAGTCTCCGGTATAGTAAAGTAGTACCTTATTTGCTGATTACAGAAATTTTGCTTCTACAATCTGTTTTATAGGGATTATCCTTGAGTAAACTTAAGCATATCGAATGGCAAAATTGATTGTGGAGCTTTAGCACAACTTCCTGTGTGATCTAAATGTTACCGTAGGTAGGCCATTCAAGGGCATACTTGTGGCTTTTCCATCTTTTTGTGTGTGATATGAAATGTGTCACATGAAAGTACTTAATGGCGGCATGAAAATAGACCTGCTGTTCAACACTTGGTATACAGCTCACGCTTTTAGAAGGAACATGAGTTCGGCCAATACCTAGCCAGTGCTACTGCGCTGTTGCCAAACTAACTGCTAGCGCAAGGGAAGGACGGAAAATTTGCGATGTGTCCATTATTTTTGACAATGCATGCACGGTATATATGAGTACAGTGAAATAATATAGTGCATATTTCTACACATGATTATAATATCGTATAACTGTATACGAGAAACCCATACCTGAAAGAAGCTTGAAGGTATTTATTTATTTATTCATCACCGCTCTCGTCGTCTTCCTCGGTCTCCGCATGGACGTCCGCAGGATTTTTTCCAGGGAGGGGCAAGGAAGGTGCTTTTATCCAGGGGGGAAAACAAGGCACATTTTCCTCCATAATAGTGTTGATCCCTCAAAAACAATGCTTAAATTTGAATATCATATTCATGCAATAATTAACACATATTATTGTGGCTGTAATGAATTTATGTGAAAAATATATAATTTTATGTTAACTTTCATTTTCCAGGGGGGCCACGGCCCCCCTTACCCCCCTCCCGGACGCCCATGGGTCTCCGTGTCACTGATTTCACTCATTTCCGAATCACTCTCCTGGATGTTAATGATTAGATTTTGCACCCTTGGTGCCTGTACTACTGGTGCTAAGTTTTGGGAGTGACATTATTTAAAATAAAAATAACACACGGAACACACACTATCGCACGAAAGGGCTGTATTTAATCTTTTCACAAACTGCTCTTTGTGGTGCACGAGTGAACGATAAGCGAATAATTTTACACCGGCCTTGCTACGAAAATGCTGAACTCAAACTGACCCAGGCTTGCAATGTTCGAGAACGCCCAGAACAATGAAGGGTCATTGTTTATATCGAGGCGAATTTAACACCCACAGTTTTCCCTAGACACAACTCAGCTGCGTCAACATGGTGGCAACGAAAAAAACAGGCTGAAGGAAATGAAAGGTGTTTCCCTTGTTTCTTCAAGGAACTATAACTCCGGCTGTAGGCGACGGAAATTCATGGGATTTGGACAGTCAGGTTCAAAATGTCTTTCCCCATCTTATGATGAACCTTAAAGTGGTGAGTTTTATGAAAACTTCTTGCGCGCAAGAAAAATACAGAACACTGCTTTTAACTTCCGCGCTGCAGTCTCCTAACTGTACAACGTTGCACTCCTGCCATTGGTTGATCACCACGCACACCCTCTGCGTGGCCCCACCTGATATCGCTTCTAAAAGCGTGCGTCGTATAGTGTTATTGAAGTGAGGAATTTAAAATGAAGTTTGTTTCCTTTCAGTGAATTAATGCATTTTTATGTGTGTGTTAATTGAGAAAGATCATATCTTTATACAGTTTTGTTGGTGATTAGAATAACATGATTTTCCCAATAGGGGTGGAATATAGCTAATTCAATATAAATTGTATTTGAAAGCAAGTACTGTGTGTATGTCTAGCGTTAGATGAATTTTATGCTACTCTTTATATTCACAAGAAAAGTTGAAGTTTGTTTAGCAATCAGCGAATGCGTTCACACTATGTGTATATTCATGTACAGTTTTCAGTAAATCTTCTATTGCTTATTTCAATACACATGAAAAACTGACAATGATATATTACTGCATTAAATAAAGTACAAACATTTGCACTTTGCAACATCTCTGACTGATCATTTTCATGAGTCCAGGTTTGTTTGCAATTCACTTTATGCTCAGATGGACTGATCGGTACTAGCCCTACAGTTTAAAATGTGCTTACATTGGGAACGGAACTTTGGACTCCTCAATGGACATTTCTACTCAATTTTTTTTACAGCAATTTTATAAACTACTGAAAAAATAACCCATGCAAGTCCTCACGTTTCTCTGTGTTTAGTTTTTGGCTAGCGTTGCACTCGAAACATGCTCCACCATGTTAATACGTCACTACTTAGATCTCGTTTGTCGTCTGCTCTTCGAGCGTTCAGTTTACTGGGGGTAGCCACGGAGAGCCAACTTGTGCTGCAGTTTTACAAATCTGTACAGATTTAAATAATGAAAGGAGCCGTAGTGGAAGGGAAAGCTATGCTTTGTAATGATCATTCTTCTATTAAATATCCTGCTGCTCATGTGCAAGGTAAATGAAAGGGTTCTGCTCTGTGCATGTTCACAGGTCATGCGAAAAATATTGCTTGTAAAGTTGGTTACTGACCAAATTTTCAAAAAAAATAATTTTAAATTTATGTTTATTGAAATTTACCATAACCTATGTAGTGCAAAGTAAGAATGACAAAAGTACGCTATACAATTTTCATATTCTTCAGTTTATTTATAAAGCCTATTATACTATCTATGATATCGGTGCGATCTCGCACAAACGAATTGTAGTGCAAAGTAAGAATGACAAAAGTACGCTATACAATTTACATATTCTTCAGTTTATTTATAAAGCCTATTATACTATCTTTGGTATCGGTGCGATCTCGCACAAACAAATTTCTTCATTTTTACAGGAGAAAGTACTTATGGAATTGAGTTTCTGTAGATTGTTGAAAGGCCGTGGATGTATTTTTTTTCCATCGTGTATATTTCAAGAAAAGTATCTTTCGACGCTCTTAACAAAATTTTAACTATGCTTGCCGAACCTAACCTAACCTTGCCGGAAATGGTTCGTGGGGCTATCTGTCAATGGTTTTTGGGGCTATCCGTCAATGGTTTCTTGGTGTTCGAACCCGGGAAAAATCCGAAATCAGTAACACCAAAGTAGGTTTTTTTTAGATTTATTTTCTTCACAAGAGCAAAACCTCACCTTCAAGAACCTTTTGCAATGCATAATCGGTAAGTACGAATGTTAAAAACGACGAAAGAAACGAGTGAAAAGTGTTTGTGCAAGATCGCACCCATTCTTTTTCACAAAGCAATTTCAGTTTGTGTTTAATTTCTGTTGCGCAAATTATGATCAAATATTTTTGTGCAGGTAAGGGAAAACACACTGCAGAAGATTACATCAGTTACACAGTACATTTCAAAGCTTTATAGTTTATGGATAATTATGGCAGAGAGTTGTAAATGCTGGTCTCGTATTTATTTGTAAATGTCTCGTCTCAGTTAAGTTTATTTGTGTCCGGTGCTTACAAATAACAGTACATGGTAATATAGGACATGTAAATACAATACAATACTACATTAATAGATATTACACATACAAATACAAAATACATAGCCAAAAATTGGGTCTTACTCTGGTATTTTGTCAAAATCACAAAGAAAGCATAACATGAGAAGATATAGAACACTACAGCCTACATCTAGGTGATACTAATTATCGAAGTTCATTTGACATTTAAATTTACAAGAAGAATATGTGATTATACAACATTATATACATTTTGTCTTATGCAAAAGTCACTTCCATATATTCAGCTATAGAATTTGAAGAACATGCTTCAGAAGCATCGATTGTATCTTGTGCTTGAATATGATCAATTTTGGTTCTTTCCTCACATCTTGTGGTAGTTTATTATAGACATCTATGGAAGGGTTTAAGGGACCTTTGTTACATAAGTTAAGGTGGCAGTGCTTCATGTGAAGTTTGTCTTTATTTCTTGTGTTTAGGTCTATTCCTCATTTGTGGCAAGGTTGGAAATATTTTGCTTTACATGAATTAAACATTCATAAATGTATATACAGGTGAGACTTAACACATTAAATTTTCGGAAAAGAGTCCAACATGAATAAGTTGTTTTTTTTACTCCAGCTATGATTTGTATAGCTTTTTTGAAGTATAAAAAAGAACATTGGAGTGGTTTCGGATGGCAAGTCTTGAGAAATATATAATTAACAACATATGCAAAGGTTTATTGTACAAACTTTCACAGTGCATACAGATTATGAAGACAAAAAACATTTCTTAATGATTTTTTTGTTTGTTTGTTTGTTTGTTTGACTTCTCGTTTCAACACTACGAGCCCTCGAAAACTGAATATTATCCCAATTATACAGGGTGTCTCAAAAGTAATAGCGCAAACTGACACAGGTGAAAGTACACGATAAAAGAAGCAAAAAAGTCTCAGTAAACATGGGTCTGCAAACGAGCCGTTTTCGAGATAATTGCAAATGTGTGATTACAAGCCGCCACTGACTTCATTGTTTGTAAATGTCGTCCTAGTTGGTAAAATGCTAATAATGTGTGCAAATATGTGGGTACAAGCCATCATTGATTGTATTTTGTAAGCACCAAGTGCTTTACTTCTTGCACGGTCCGAGGTTTGCTCTTTGTTTACAAAACAATAATTTATTGCCAGTCAAACCTTATATATTGACAATGAATAAGGTTGTTCACACATTCATCCATTGACTGTTACCACCAGTATTGCTTTGTCAGTCTAATGGAAAGACCCTCTACCGAGTGACTGAATTATAGTAAATGCTGCCCTACTGTTAGGACATAATTCATCTCTAAGAAAAGGAGCACATGATTTTGCACTGCAAGTTATAAGATACTTGTTTTACACAGTAACAAATGCCTTTCTGTTGTCGCTTTCATGGCCCATGCTAAGTTTATGGAACGAGCAGAAGCCCTGCCTGCACGCATTTCTAAATGATGACGTCAGGGCAATCGGAGGACGTTTCCAATTCAGTGACATAGGACGTGAATTTCAGCAGTATTTGAAGGCATTTTTCTCGAGAACCAAAACAGATATCGCCGAGATATTTTGCACATTTCATTTTTGTGTCATTATCCATAATATGACTGGATTTAAAACCTTTTCCGTGTCATAGTGGAAATGTTGAAAAGGCAACAGCATTAGCCTCTATGCTATTCCAATGGTGAGGCCCTATTTCTAGGAGAAATAGGCTTGCTTTCCTGCCTTTATACATTGTTGTTTAAGGGCAAATAACATTTTTTTTTTAGATACTCTGGTCATTGTTAAGAGATTAAGCAAAATGCAAGGGACTAGATTTAGAATATAATCACTGCTCCACACATTGTAAATGCTATGCTTATCAACTGTGTTTACAACATACTCTAGAACGCTTGCCAGAATCATGAGAGCTGGTGAGATTATGCACAATGAACTGCAGGGGAAGTTATTAGCTGAATATCATCCATTAAGTTTCAGGTCAGGACGAGCTAGGAAAAGATGGTCATTTCCCGACTACATATGGAAATTTTCAGTAAGGGAAATATAAAAAAATTTCTGACACACTAAGAATCCCAAATTCTACACACTACCCCTCCCCCCAAATGATTGTTTTTTGCAAAATTGGAGTAAAAACTTGTAATTTGGAGAGATTTCAGACACTTATTGCACAGAAAACACTGATAATAACAATTTTGAAACTATAATTTGGAATTTCCTAACTGTTCATGTTCGCAAAATGGGAAATTATTTGCCTGGATTGGGATGACATTTTTTCTCTGCTACCAGTACCAACTTTCCTGTAGTGATTACTGCATAGGCTACTGTTGTTTTTCAGCTTCCAATTTTCATGCCAATAATTTCAGAGCACCCTAGATCTTGAAGAAATTAATGAAGGCATATCTGTGGAAGATTATTTAGCCCTGATCACATTTTACGTCCAACTGCCATGTGCATCCTTTTGCTTTTTTCCTATATGACAATGTTAAAAGGTGGGTCCTGTGCTGAGAGTTAGCTTGGCTCGAATATAGGGCATCGACTTTTAAAGGATGAATGTCATGAAGCTTGAGACCATTCACCCAAAATATATCATGACTGTCCATGACCAGGTTTAGAGGTTATTAAGTCAAATTATACATTTGAAAGCCAGAACACTAATATTTGATACAGGATATTAAATTTTAGTTATAGTTCAAGAAAGAATAGTATCGATTGGAGTACATTTGATAAGTGTGTGAAGAGATAGTATCTTTTTTTTGCTTTATGTGCATGTACGCGTATCAGATTCAACATTGAAAATTAGTGAATGTTTATAACTTATACAATGTAGATAAACCTTATGAAATATGAAAGATAATACACAAAGAAAAGCTGCCTTTTTTAAACTACTGCTTATGTCTAGCTATGAATTCCATTCCATTGTATTTTCTTCAGGTCTATTATGATGTGGAAGTTAAGTTGTTGCTGTTATGAAAAGACTGCTGTTTTGCTTCATTTGAAATAGTTGATACTGGGACTTAGCCGATACCAATACTGATGGTACTAGAAAATAAATAAATATCGGTTGGAATTAATTTAACGATGCTTTTAGTCTTTTGTGGGGTCTGGAAAAATGCTGTGTGGAAATTATGCAAAATTTGAAGTTTTAATTTATTTTGCACCAGCATTATGGAGGAAAGAGTGTATTTTTTGTTTAAGTGCCAGATATTTTAATATTTTGATTGTAATTCTCAAATATTTTAATGCAAGTTGATGCTTGTAATCGGAGTGAATTATTTACACAATAACATTGATAATTTTGTGGAATGATTTAATTGTTACAATTTTCAAGCACTTTTAGTCCTAGTTGATACCTAATATTCTTTATACATTAATTTTTGTGTTGTTTTTTTCTTTTTTATAAGGTTCCCAAGACTGTGTACTACATTCCAGACTGCATAACCCCTGATGAGGAACAGAGAATAATGTCTCAAGTAAACAATGCTCCCAAACCAAAGTGGACTCAGCTCAAGAACCGCCGTCTGCAGAATTGGGGAGGAATTCCACATCCAAAAGGAATGATAGCTGACAAATTGCCTGATGTAAGTGTATTTTTGGATTTTAAAATAATTTGTCTACATACATACATACATACAAGTATGTGTAAAAAAAAAAAATGTGTTTTCAAAAATAGTTAAAGGATAGCAATTGCTTTATTTTTTTTTCATCTTTTTTTTTATTAGTTATTTACCTAAGTATGGACTGTTGTGGTACCCCACAAAATGAAATGATAAAATAAACACAGTCAAAAAAGTTTTGCATCACCCAAGAAGTGATGAAAATAGCATCCGGAACATACCGAAGCGGACAAGAAAAGATGAAGCAGAGCTCATTGTGCGAAGTAACGTGGTCGACATGCAATACCGATCACCACAGATGACTACCAGAGTCGGCAAGCGCATGCGTGTGTTCAAGCGTAGCACCATGGTAGTCGGCAAAGGTTGGTTAGGTGTTCCTTGTGTCCAGGTAGCGAAGGTGAGCGAGTGCATCTGTGTGCAAGGCATGCCTAGGCGTACGATAGTGCAGTTTGATCGGGCTAGGATCATCACGCTACTGCAGACTGACATGTCACAACGGGCTGTAGCTAGGGCTGTTGGAGTGTGCAAACCGATGTCTGTAGGACCTGGAGGTGGTATACAGACACAGGAACAGTAGCAGATCGCCAATGGACAGGTCGTCCACGGGTGACAACACCAGCACAAGACCGCTATGTACGACTCTCAGCTCGGCGACAGAATACCATGACGGCAAGGAACATCACTCACGCCCTCCAGGCAGCCTCTGGTGTGCGTGTGGCAAACCAAACTGTCCGTAACAGACTCCGAGAAAATGGTTTACCTTCCAGAAGACACCTCCGGCGCCAGTACTTATTGCCACGACATCGGCGCGACCGTGTTCATTGGGCCCGTGCACATCGAAATTGGGGACCTGATCATTGGTCTCATGTGCTCTTCACCGATGAATGTAGGCTCTGTCGAAGGACAGATTCATGAAGAGGACGGGTGTGGCGAGGCCCTTTACTGCAGGAGCGGCTTTGTGGTGTCCAGGGGGTCTATCCATACCAAGGAGGAGGAATCATGGTGTGGGATCATGCTCGGACGTCGAACGCCCCTAATTCCAATTAGAGGACACAAAAAGCTGTTCGTTATGTCAAAAACATTCTCCAGACGACTGTGGAACCATTTCATCAGCGAATTGGTGACGAATTTGTCTTGGTGGATGACAATGCCCATCCACGCCGCGCACAGATGGTGCACGATTATCTGCAGGTGGCGAATATCCATCGCATGCTCTGGCCAGCGCAAAGTCCGACATGAATTGCATCGAACATGCATGGGCAATGCTAAAAAAATGCCATTGCAAACGGTCCTGTGGCTCCCACCAATCTTCATGAAGTTGTTCTTGCAGCACAGGACGAATGGGATTGCTTACTGCAAGATCACCTTGATCGTCTCATCCTCGTATGCCACAGCGTGTTCAAGACCTTCTTGCAGCCAGGTGAGGACACACCAGGTGGTAGACAATGTTTCTGGTGGATCTGCTATGACGAACAGTTTTCTTGTGACAGTTCTTTGTTTTTTCGCCTCCATCATGAATTGTGCCATTTTCGTTTTAAACACATTTCTGAGAAAATTGTACTTTTTTGTTCCCTTTTCATTCAACATCTCTTGTTCTTCACCTTTTCTTTTGTACTCCCACTGTCATTGTCAATAAACCTTGTGCTTTATATATCTTTTGTCATTTTCCATCCTGATGCAAAACTTTTTAGACTGTGTTTATATATTCTTGAATGAATAAGTTGTTTACAGTTTGTTTTAAAAAAAAACGTTTGATGTTATTCCATGTTTCAAATATGAGATTCCAGAATTGCAGAAAATAAATTAGATCAGCATTGTTCCCTTTGTTTGTTTGTGTCACCTTCCCTTACAAAAATATTATATATTTTTTAATTTTTCAACTTATGGGTAAAAGTGGAGACCTTAATTGTAAAGACTGTACTAATCATAAGGCAAGTTCATACAGAACAAGATAAATACATGCTAATAAAGATCTTTACGTATTCATAAAAACTTAATTTATGTTTCTTTGTCAGTGGTTATCAACACTTGCTGAGAATGTTGCAAAGTATGGTGTGTTTGGCGACAAGCTCCCTAACCATGTTCTGGTGAATGAATATTTGCCTGGGCAAGGAATAATGGTAATTATATGATGGGTTATTTTTACAATTTAAGTCTTTAAAAGAGACCCTAGATTTCTTTCATAATACAAAACTGAAAATTTGTGCAATTTGGTAAATTTGGAGATGAAGGCTTTTCTTTATGTTCACATGACTCATGGTCTCTTGTATCAATTTAATTCTTAAGAGGTAAAAGCAAGTTTTGTTACTTAACAAAATATATTAAATATAAAAACTTAAAATGTGTTGTTATATGTATTAGGGTGGTCCTTATTGTATGGACAAAAACATGGTAGGAACCCACAAATATTATTCAAAACTAACAAAATGGAACAGTTTAAAAAAGTGCACTGTCTAGTTTCCCAAAAGTTAAATAAGGACCAACCTAATATATTCTTGACTGGATCAAAATTAATATTTCATCATGTGAGAGTGTGTACCTGGTGGAGGCACATAGTGGTTCGGATCCCACTTTAAACTGTAAGTCTAGTCCCGATTAGCCTTACTGTGCATAAAGTGGACTTAAAACACCAAATCAATCAATCAATCAATTATGTGAGTGTGGCTATTTTCTTTTGTTGATCCCCATCGCGTGAACATCTTGATCCACAGGTCGTCGACGTTCCCATCTTCTCTATTTAGCTTATTACTCCTATCTTTGCAGACAGTTGCTGCTTCGTAAACATTCCGATTATTTCTAGTTTCTTAATTTCATGTTCTTCTTCGATTTTATCTTCCGATAACCCAGTTCTTGGTAACCCTTCCTGAATATCTTTATCATGTTCACCCCATCAGGTTTTCATGATTCTTCCAATTTTCCCCTTGTATTCTTTATTACACACACACTTTATACTATAAACCCCTTTTTTATCCTCTTCTTCATTCTCCTTTTTCTTACCATTGTTCTTATATTCCATGAAATACTTCTCTACAGTACGCGGAGCCCTCATTCCACACTTGATACCATAATCTTTGACCACTTTTTCTATCTTTTCGGATACTCTGTTTTTCTTCTCCCCCTTCCAATCCTTATCCTTATTTTCTCCATCTTTTCCACATATTTTGTGGGCTTCACAACGAATCCTATTTAAGTCATTCTCCTTATATCCGTTCTTTTTTTCCCACTTTGTAAATCCATTCCTCTTCCTTTTTCTTTTCATCCTGTAGGTTGCACAATCTTATACCCCTTATAAAAAAGTTGAGGAACACAGTATTTTTGATCCTTCTGGCATGCTCTGATTTATTGTGGATAAACATATCTCCAGCTAAGGTTTTATGAAATAATTTTCGTTCTAGTTTTAATAATCTTCAAATCCAAGAATCCCATTCCATTTCCTACCATTTCTTCTTTGGTGAATTTAATTCGGTCCTCTTGTTCTCCCAGCAACTCAAACATTTTTGTGAGATCTGTATTTTTCCAGATTACCAAGATATCATCAACATATCTTCCGAAGTATTTGATATTTCCTCCACTTGTTCAAAAGCTGCTTTCTCGAGGTAATGCATAAATGATTAGCGTGGGCCAAGAGTTTAAAGAATTCGAACTTGATATGACGTAGCTCACCGAATACAGAAGAGGAAACATAGGGGGCAGTGACACCAACCGAAGAACTTCCGGCATTCTACGAGAGGCCACATCAGTTCGTTGCATCTAAGTGGGACTTTTAACGTGTTTGTGAGTCAAGTCCCCTGTTCACACGGCCTTTTAGATCAGTCTTTTAACATGTTTGTATGTTAAGCCTTGTGCTCAAATGGCTCTTTAGATCAGTGTTTTACAGTTGGGAAGATGTCAGTTTTACGTACGTGGGGTCAGATGACCATATATTCCTTTTTATTCTTTTCTACCCAGCCTCACCATAAAATCCTAAGTCCTTGTCATATCTGACGTGGCTCAGGTGTAGTTACACTGGCCTAGTTTGGTAACTTGATGAAGGGATCAGTGGAATCCTGAAATGTAGTTTTCGTTAAAATCAATACTCACTATTGTAAGTACCATTTAGTGTCTACATTTTATTGTATACTAACTTATTCAACGTGAGTAAGTTGCACAAGCACTAAATATGAAAATTTATAGAAAGTATTCATTGTGGATTGCAACTCAGGGCTCATGAAGTGAACTAAAACTAGTACAAATATGAAAATATCTCAGTATTTAGATATTGATGTTTGAAACAGTCCAGTTATAAAGGCATATTTTTCAAATTATAGTGCATATTTTGTACAATTTTAGGTCATAAGAGCATATTTTATTTTGCATATTTTGGTGATTTTTAGTCATAAAAATCCTAGCCCTAGTAATAATCCTATTTTCCCACCGTTACCAACCCACTTATTTTAGTTCAGTTGCCAATCTCGCACAGAAAATTATCATACCTAAACGTGTGATAAGAGAGAAATCTTCTTTGACCTTATAGGCCCATGTTAACAAAGAAAGAAAAACATTGTTTGATTGACTTGCTTTATTTTACTTCTCTTTTTGTGCCACTTTTGTCTAATTTCAAAGATGGGGATGAGTGATGATATGATGGAATTGATGAATGGACACTCACAAATATCCATGCCCAGGCCAGGATTCGAACCTGGGACCCCTGATGTCGTAGTGCGATGTGCTAACTACTCGGGCACGGGGCCGGCCAAATAACATTGGGTCAAACGAACATGTGCATAAACAAATAAATAATAAATCTTTTGCTACGACATAATTTGGTGTCTTTGCAACAGTTAATGTTGATTAGTTAGAACATTGGACACGACAGTAAGATGTTAACTTTGTAACGTGCCTGCAGTTACAAGGTATTTTTCATTGAACGCACCGATTTGGTTTTGTCAGCTGAGAATTGATAACTCCGATTTCTAATTGTTGAAATTCTGCGTTCCTCCAATGCTCATTGTTGTTTAAAAAGATTGGTAAATGCTTTATATCAGCTGTGTTTCACTGGCATGTATATTTTCTGGCATTTTTCTAGTTTAGGGTTTTTAACAGTACGGAAATGGGTAATCTAAATACTCGCAGTTAGCAATATGTAATTATATGGGGTTTCCTACGTGTAAATCTGTGACGTAGCAAGTTACAGCAGCGCCACCTGCATTACCTATATAAGAAGCTCACATGGGCCGAGAGCTCAGTCTCTTTATGGCTCCCTGATGTCAACTGGCAGACATTCAGGAAAAGGCCTAATTGCCAGAGAAGCCCAGCAGCAGCAGTGGAGGACTTGGTTCCCAGGTTCAAACCCCTGGCCCCTCCTTAAAAGATGAAGACCTTAACCACCCAGTTCCCAGGAGCAATCTTCGGGAAGCCCCTGGCTGGGTCTCCCAAGGTCTCAGGTTCAAACCCGTAATAGATGCGGCCCAGTTAAGTTTCGGTCCCCAGGTTCAAAACCAGGGAAGCCCCTGGCCGGTTCTTTCTTCCTCCCTTTAGTTTCATTTAGTTTCTTTTATGGAACAGACTCCCAGGTTCAAACCCCGGGAAATCTCCGGTCAGTTTCTTTCTTCCCCTCCTATTTCCTTTTCTAAGCATATGCACATAGAGGTGGCAATGAGGGGGGGAAAGGTTTATTTTTCATTTAACGTAGTTTTATTTAGTTTCTTTTAGTTCAGGAACTGACTCCCAGGTTCAAATCCCGGGAAGTCCCCGGTCGGTTCTTTCCTTTCCCTTTTTTGTTTTTCTCTAATAAGTATATGCATATAAAGAGGGCAAAGAGGGAGAAAGGTTTGTCTTTCAATTAACAAGTAAATGTCTGAAGTGGGTCAGAAACCTAACTGAAATAAATGTGTTTAATATAAGATTGGCACATCTGTGTAGAATAGATCCCACATGTTTAACTGAGTTAAGGTTGTTAATTTGGTGATAAATATGTTTGTTGTAGGTAAAGTGGTTTGTTTAGCATATACTGAGATAAAGTTGATTATTTAGCATCTAACCCAAGTAAAGTTGATGTAGAAAGATGTATATTTTTGTCACCGGGTTAGAGCCTGGATACCACCATAAGAAAGAAAAGCCTTTTGTATATAATTTGTTAAATTACGAGAAACTGTTTAAATAAGTAATAAACTTTTCTTATCTTTTGTAATTTTCTTAACTAACTGTGTAGCTGGTCACCTGCATCCTGGTCGCCTTGTTGGTGAAATACACACCCAGCAAGTTCTGAGGTATTTTAGAATCTTGTGTTTTCCGACTGTTGTTTATGCTAGCAATCATGGGTAAACTTAGCAATGCTGTCCACCTTGTGAAAGTGTTTAGAGTGTTATGTAAACGGCTCTGCCCAGCTGGTGCATTAATAATTGTGTATGTAGAAACCAAGTTAAGGGAACGTCCTGTTGCAACTTTTTTATAGTAAACTTACTGATGAATGTGGTAACATGGGCAGTTATGAAGAATTTAGCGACAGTTGAACATTGTTATTTTTTTTTCTATCTTCCAGCCACATTTGGATGGTCCGCTCTTCTACCCAACCATTACAACCATAAGTTGTGGATCACATACAGTGTTGAACTTCTATCATCCATTAGACTCGGACACCGATTGTGAGAAGGCTGAAGTAAGAAAAAGTAAAATATATGTGCAGTGGAACCCCCAATTTTACGCTCCCAGATTTTACATTCTGCTGCATTATACATTCAATCTTCATGGTCCCAACATAGCAAAATATTATAAAATTTTCCCCAATTTTTCGTTTTCCTGCACTTAAGTTTTTTTCCTCCTTGGTACACTGTAAAACTTAACAATCAAGGTTCCACTGCATATGTAAAAATTGAAATGTGAAATCCTCTAGTAATAATAAAAATATTAGCAGGTGGTAATAATTTCCTTTCTCCTTGCATTTTATTGGACTGAGCCGATACTGATACTAATGCCGATACTGTCGCAGATTCCAACCGATACCGATGCTTGAAAATTGTAATATTAAAAGTTTTTTTTTTCCAAAATATTGATTAATATTAGTCTGCAAGTATTCCACTCTAATTATATGCATCAGTTTACCAATTTTTGCTTTGAAATATTAAAGAATTACATCATAGTATTAAATTAGATGTTATGTTATCACAATATTCAGTTTTCTGCACAAAACTGGTTCAAAATGAAAAGAAACTTCGAATTTTGCATAATTTTAAGGATAATTAGACTCCTTGAAAGTGTCACTGCATTTTTGCACAGTCCATGAAAGACCAAAATACCGGAAAAGTATCGGTAGATGAATTCCAAAGGATACTTTCTGATACCGATACATTAGTATCAGCTCACCCCTATATTTTATATTTTTCTTTGTTCTCTACTTTGGTCAGTGGTAAAGAGATAATACAATTGTACTATTGAAATTCATTCCGTAATATAATGAACTGTTTTGGTAATTATATATTTTCCGTCAGTTGATTTTCTAAAAATCCACACCCATAATAGTGAAACTGGATGTGAAAACTGAATGCTAACTCGGTAGCCAAGTACAGTTGATGGTTGTCTTTCGATCTCGCCACCCAGGTTCAAAAGTTTGAATCTTGGGTCTGGGTATGGCTGTTCTTTGTGAGTATGTTTTCAAGAGCTTTGTCTGATCATCACTCATCCTCATTGTGATTAGCTGAAAGTGGCAGACGAGTGGCCTAATATTACAAAAATACAAATACTTGAATATTTCACAGTGAAATTTGGAATATCTTCGGAAATTCAGTTTTGCACTTTCAGCCTTTTGAGTACCTGAAAGCTGGAAGCAAAATATACATGAACAGAATTGTGAAAATATCTTATTGATCACATTTTTATTGAAAAATATATTGCAATTGTTCTCAAGTCCATAAAAATAAGCTTTCAAACATCCATAGCAGCCCTCTGATAGAAATGTCATTGTAAAGCTCACTTGATTAATGTTGCAGCCTTGGGTCATTTTTAAGTTTTTGTCTTAAGTCCACATTATGCACAGGTAGGCTAATCAGGACTGGATATACAGTTTAGTGGGATCAAAACCACTGTGTGCCTCCATAGGTATCAAACATAGGACCCATTGAGAGGCCATTTTGTAAATAAATGTTGAATGCTTTGGTTATTTTAATTTCTCAGACTTTTATAAAGGTTTTAGTTTGATTTGCCCTTGTATGGTTGAAGGGATTCCCTCGGAATGTCAGTTCCGGATACATTTCCTAACTTTCAAGAGCTAACACCACTCACATTTCCAGGCAATGAAGTGGAAACCTACACAATTGGAAGATTTATTGTTCCAATTAATGAACTACTTAATTTGAAAACCCATTCATAGGACTGAACGCTTGTTATTTCTCAGTGATAAAATTTACCTCTTGTGCAACCTCTAATTATTAATTTCCCTTACGTTAGTGAGCTGAGGTGTAAGTATGGTTGCATCTTGTTTTTAGATGTGTTTATTGTGCATTTTTTAGACTTTTTCTTGTCATTCTTGATGCATGTCCAGTGGTTCTTTTATTCTTTTATGATGATTTTAAGCAGTGAATCTTTTATTACATGTTAGTGACAGTGATTCTGCTTTTTGGTTTGTTTGGATTTCCTCCATGAAGTGAGATAAAATAAACTTGGCAAAGAAAATGTGGGATCTTCATTTTTTTTCCTTCATCTCAGATTACTAAAGTGAAACTTTACTATTACTGATACTTCTAATTAGAAACACCACACTTCTGGTTTTTACAATTTTGGATTGTAGTTTCTTCACGTGCTTACCCAGAATCACATATCTTATAAAGTAGCCATATCTTGAATTTATTTACTTCCAAATTATATAGATCCATTGCATATTCCAAATAGGTTACAGGTTCAAATTTTGTACACAACCTACTTGACAGCTCTTCTATGATTTTCCTTGTTCACTGTAGCCACATCCCTATTACTTTTACCTAGTTTATTCGAATATATTTTCATTGACATGTGGTAAGTACCAACATTACTGCTATGTGACATTCTTAACCATAACCTGCTGTTGCTTCTTAATTAGCTCTCCAATTATCCTCATGATGATAGATAAATACCATAGTATATAGACTGTGTCAGAAAGCCACATTTGTTTTTGGCATCATCTGTGAATCAACTCTTGCCTGTGTCGTCATTCTCCTCTCCCGACTTTTCCCTGGTCTTCAATGTTCTGTGGGCACCTGAGACCAGTAGCACCAGTGTGTTAACCATTTGGTTAAATGGGAGCACCAATGATACAAATATGCGGCAAGATTTAATTAGCCAACCAAACCAAATACATAACAAGTTAATGAAAAATAAAATGAATATCAGATAATTTCTAGAGTGCCTAGAGCAAGCAAACCACGTTGAACTAAAGTTTTCAAAAATGAAGTTCCTTTTGTAGAACTGAATGATTTTCACTTTCAAAAGGGTAAATGTGACCTCAAACAGATCCATGTTTTTAGACAAACTTTTCATATCTATCTAATTTTGCTTCTGTATTTTATACTATTCTACTGTTTATTACCTTTCATAGGATGCTGAATTGGGAGGAAGAGGAGAGGGCCGTAAACAGCTGCTTTCCCTTCTAGTTGAACGTCGGAGCTTACTGATCATAAAGGATGAGATGTACCACCATTACCTGCATGGAATTTCAGAGTGCAAGGAAGATGTGATTACTAATGAAATAGTAAACCTCAATAAATGCAAGACAGAGTTTAAAGTTGGCCAAACACTGACTCGTGGAACACGCATTTCCCTTACCATTAGGCATGTGCCAAAAACTACAAAATTAAAATTACAATTAAGTCGATAATTCTGGACTGATATATTTGTAAGAATTGTGATCCTACTCAAGAATATATTTTAGCATACCATACTGGATTTTAGCGAATGCTAAAATGAAGAGATAGTGTTATTTGGTTAATGTTTATGTAATTCAGTTTTTTCATGATTACACATACAGCGGAAATTTGGGTTGTAATGTGTATTTTTCTACTTGCCTACTTTATGTACTAAATAAATATTCTGTCAGCAATGTGAAAATATCTGGTTGCCCTTTTCTTTACTCTGTTTATCTTTGAAATGTTGTATTTTATGCAAGTTTTAGTGATTTCTTTATGTGCTACTGTCTGTTTTATAGGTTGGGATAGCTTGTGTCTATAGTTGACATACGACTGCTTGCATATTAAATTTTTCTGTAGGTGTGTTTCACCTATGTCACAAACTGTTGTATTGTGGCTTCGAGCAGCCATGATTGAGGCCAGTTCTTGTAAGCATGCGGGTGGATTTCCTTGCAAACGACAAATAAAATTGTACACAAAAATGGCAGCTGTGCAAATCCGTCTCATGAAACCCACATACAGGTATTGGACAAAATAATGGAAACACCTGTGGAAGTCGGAACATCATGTATTAATACGGTGTTGGGCCACCTTTAGCATGCAATACAGCTTGAATTCGGGACGTAATAGACCGATACAAGTCCTGAATGGTGGTGAGTGGAATTTGAAGCCATTCTTCATGCAGCAAAGCCTCCAGCTCAGGTAGAGACGAAGTAGGTGGAAATCGACGCCGAACCCTGGTTTCCAAAACAGACCCCAGAGGCTCGATGATATTAAGGTCTAGGGACTGGGTGGGCCAGGCAAGATGTTGAACCTCATCAGCATGCTCTGGAAACCACTCTTGAACACTGCCAGCGGCATTGTCATCCTGGAAGATGGCAAACCGGTCTGGAAATAAGGTTTCCACCATTGGGTGGACTTTGTTACCCAAGAGTTCTCTATATACTGCTGCTGTGACCCGACCATGTAATGTGACAAGGGAGGCTGCCGGATACCATGATATAACACCCCAGACCATAATAGAGCCGCCACCATGTTTGACAGTTGGGCGAAGACAGTCCACATCGTATGATGCTGAGGGTGTTCTCCATACAAACACACGTCCAGTGGTGGGGAAGAGGGTAAAGGTAGACTTGTCTGACCAAATGACACGTTTCCAGATCTCCAACATCCAAGTTTTGTGGTCATTGCACCATGCACGTCTCCGTTATTAGGGGCTTGGCAATAGCAACACCTCCATGGATACCCATTTGATGCAGTTCCCGCCTCACTGTTTTGCATGACACTGGGGTGTTTAGGTGATTAAGTTCTGTAGTCACTTTGGCGGCCGTTGTTTTCTTCTGTGACGTCACAATACGCTTCAAGGCCCGGCGGTCCCTCTCCTGCAGTTTCGGCTTTCGACCACTATTGTGCTTAGCAGACCCTGTTTTACCGTGCGCTGGGTATGCGGTCATGACTTTCGAGACCGTGCCTCGTGTTACACCGCATAACATTGCTGTTTTGCTCACATGCTGGTCACTCACCATATCTGCACAACGTCCACTACCACACTGCCTCACTCTACTGTCAGTGCACAGTCCATACTACCTGCAATAAACAAGGGAAGGTTGATTTCCACCGTGCTCAGTGTTACCAGGCACATTGAAAATATGTCCCCCTTCTGACTGGTATACCCATTATTTTGTCCAATACCTGTATATGTATGTGGCAGGGGTGTCCACAGGGGGGGATTATGGTGCAGACTGCGCCATCGAAATTTTGGGGGGATTTTTTTTCTTAAAATAATATAAAATTCAATATTTATATATTTTTCTGAAATAAATGTAAAAATGTTTACACCTTAGGTGCACCATATTTAATCCATTAAAAGAGGAAAATG
Organism: Lepisma saccharinum; assembly: GCF_977018435.1. Lineage (NCBI taxonomy): Eukaryota > Metazoa > Arthropoda > Insecta > Zygentoma > Lepismatidae > Lepisma > Lepisma saccharinum. The sequence continues at coordinate 52,015,694 of NC_139233.1, forward strand.
AAGTGTTAGAGGCAGAGGTGCCCACAGGCAGGTTGGTGGATGGTCCACCCAACTTTTTTCTTTTGGGGAGGGAGATTTTTTGTGATAAAAATTTGACATGAACAGTACAGCATTGGATACAAGTTGAAGTACGTTACCACTGTATTATCAGGGGGGGGGTGAATAATATCCAACTCTTACGTATTAGGCCTCAAATTGACATGGATTCTGGTGGGGTTGAGGATTAAACATGGGGGGGGGGGATATCCAACCATTTTTGTGTGTTACAACGGGAAGCTACCGCATATATCTTTTCCCTAGAAAAACTGCAATCATGATAAGTCGTTCCAAGGCAAAATATTCTGGACGTAAACTAGACCCCCATTCGGATGTCTGGGAAGGACACATTATGACAAAGGACACTGATGGGGAAAAGAGAAGCAAACCGAAGGTAAGATTAAGGATTGGAACGTAGAATGTCAGAACCCTGTTACAATCTGGAAAACTTAAAAGCAGAAATGAGAAGAAACAAAGTAGATGTTATGGGAATATCAGAAGTGAGGTGGAACAAAATGGTGAAGTAGTGAGTGATGAGTTCCAGATGTTTCATTCTGGAGGTGATCAACAAGGAAACCGTGGTGTGGGAATAGTGCTAGGACCTCGTGTGAGACATAAAGTTATAGCAGTGTGTTATTTGGATGACAGAATTATAATGGTGAAACTTCAAGGAAAGAGGAAAGACTTAGTGTTAATTCAAGTGTATATGCCACATAGTGGGTTGTCAGAATAAGAAGTGGAGGAAAACTATGAGAAGATAGAAGACTTGATGGAAAAAGAGAGAAAGGGATCATGCATTATCGTAATGGGTGATTGGAATGCTGTAGTAGGAGAAAGGCAGGATGGAAGTACAGTAGGAAGATATGGATTAGGTGAGAGAAATGAGAGAGGGGAAAGCCTGGTAAATTTCTGTAAAAGAAACTCCGTAATTGTTGGAAACGCACTGTTCCAACAACATAAGAGAAGGAGATACACCTGGATATGTCCAAGAGATAGCAAAATATACCAGATAGATTACATACTGGTACAAGAAAGATTTTGAAATTGTTTTAAAAATGGGAAGACATTGCCAGGAGCTGAGATTAATTCAGACCACATCTTGCTGATAGCAGAAATCAATCTTAGATTGAAGAAGATAACACAAAATCAGGTGAGCAAGAAACCCTACTAAGAGAAGCTAAGGGAAGAAGAAGAAAGACAAAAATTTGCAGAAAATTTCCAAGAAAACTATACTAAGTTTAAAGCTAGTTGTAACAATAAGAATGAGATGTGGGATGGAATAAAAAGTTGCTTAGAGAAGGCAGTGGATGAAACAATAGGCTACAGGGAAAGGAAAAGTGCAAAGAAACCATGGATTACTGAAAGTATGCTGGAAAAAATGGAGGAACGAAGAAAATGGAAGAATGTAAATACAGAAGAGGGAAGAAAAAAAATACAGGATACTGAATAACTAGCTAAGAAGAGAAACTGACAGGGCAAAAGAACAATGGATGAAACAAAAATGTGAAGAAATTGAAGAACTGGAAAAAAGGGGAAGGTATGACTTGATGTATTGTGTAGTAAACTGCTTGAGCTTCCAAAAGAAGAAACTGAAAACAATGTGGAAGATAGAAGACGAGGGAGGATGTGAAATCACAGACAAAAAAGGAATATCGAATGTGTGGGGAAAGTACATTGAAGAGCTCTACCAGAGAGAGAATCGCCCATACAGTCTGAATGTAGAAAATGAAGAAGACCTGCCTGATGATTAGAAAGGGTACTACAGGGTGGCTCAAAAAGTCACTGAACACCCTCTGTGCAAGGCCACTGCAGCGTGCAACATGGAAACGGTGATGACCAATCGTTGCTAAGCCAAGGGGAACCACATTGACGCCACCCGTATGGTCGGCGGCCATCTTGAATTCAACTTTCGAATTTTAAATGGGAAGTGGGGGATATGATATATCAAATCAGGCTAGAATTTTATGAGAAGTGCAATAGTGAAGGTTTTTTTTTTATGTATCTTTAACCAGTAAAAAGTTATGACTGAATTCTTGTACCAAGTTGCTCCTTTTCGAGGTGTTACAAAAATGCCTTAAAATTTGTTTAGCGCATCGGTAATGCATCAAGATCAAAGTGATATCTAGGGAGAGAAGTTTTCATGCCATTGCACAAGATTTTAATCTGATACATCCATGAAGAGCTGTTCATTATGAATGATTGTCGCGAACAATTTACAGTGTGACACTTCCATTAAATGAAAAATCCTTCACAGTGACAAGCTTAATGTTTATGTTCATAAGGAAGTTCATAAACAGAATATTCGATGCTTTTTATGTGATAACTCATTTTTGACAGATAAAAGCTGAATGGTTAGTGCTGGTTAGTTAATGGTGTGGCGTGCTGTGTGGAACACGATTGGATAGTGAATTTTCCATCAACGGACCCTTAAATACTTACGGCTACTTGGATTTGTTAAATAAACAGTTTTTTTCATCCTTGCTTATGGAAGAAGGTACTTTTTACAGAGTTTTTTTTCAATAGGGAGGAACACCAGAACACTATGGGAATGTTGTGAAGCAGTTTCTGTCCAAAGTTAGTTATCAGATGACAAGGATTGCATATTCTGTTTATGAACATCCTTATGAACATAAACATTAGCCTTGTCACTGTGAAGGACTTCTAATTCAATGGAAGCATCACACTGTAAATTGTTCGCGACAACCATTCATAATGCCCAGCTCTTCGTGGATGTATCGAATTAAAATCGTATGTAATGGCTTGTGAACTTCTCTCCCTAGATATCACTTCAATCTCGATGCATTACCGATGTAAACAAATTTTAAGGCATTTTTCTAACACCTCGAAAAAGAGCCAATTGGTATAAGAATTCAGTCATAACATTTTACTGGTTAAAGATACGCCAAAAAAACCTTCACCATTGCATTTCTCGTGAAATTCTAGCCTGATTTCATATATCACCCCTTTTCCATTTAAAATTCTGAAGTTGAATTCAAGATGGCTGCCGACCGTGCGGGTGGCGTCAATGTGGTTCCCCCTTGGCCTGATAACGATTGGTCATCACCATTTCCATGTTGCGTGCTGCAGTGGCCTTGTACCGAGGGTGTTAAGTGAGCTACCCTGTATATCCTGAATAAAAAATTGGAACAAGCACTTAAAGAAATGAGGAATGGGAAAGCAATGGGCGGTGATGAAATTCCTGTTGAACTTATCAAATGCCTGGGAGATGGAAAAAGAGAAATACTGCACTTATGCAATGAAATCTGTGAGAAAGGGGATTGGCCACAAGATTTCACGGAGACTGTTTTGGTACCTCTGCAGAAGAAAAGCAATGCCAGAAAATGTTCTGAGTACAGGACAATCAGCTTGATATCTCACTCGGCAAGAATTCTGAACAGACGCTATACTCAAAGGTCAGTTTCGTTTCAGGAAAGGAAGAGGTACAAGGGATGCAATTGGTTTACTGAGGACCATTTGGGAAAGATATTTAGAGAAAGGAAAGGAGGTGTTTGTAGTATTTGTAGACCTGGAGAAAGCCTTGTGGAGTGTAGCACTACATGGTGCAGAAACCTGGACGTTGAGAAGAAATGAAGAAACGACTCGAAGCTTTTGAAATGTGGACATGGCGAAAAATGGAGCATGTAAAATGGACGGACAAGGTAAGAAACGAAGCCATACTGAAAAGAGTTGGTGAAAAAAATCTATAATAGAGACCATCAAGAAGAGGAAAAGAAACTGGTTAGGACACTGTCTAAGAAGGAACTGCCTCCTAAGGGATGCCTTGGAGGGATTGGTTGAAGGAGGAAAAGTCCGTGGAAGAAAGAGATATCAGCTTATGGATGATATTAAATTAACTGGGTCATATTCTATTACAAAGCGTAAGGCAGAGAATAGGGAAGGCTGAAGATTGCAGTGGAAAAACCTGCCAATTAGGCAGAAAACAATGAATGAATGGAACTATTAATCTGAGATACTATTACTATTAATCTGGTGTGGAGACGGAGATTTTTTTTTTCGAGGAGGTAATATCAACAGGAAGTCTAAAATTTTTATGGGATGATTGAATATTAAATTTGAAGCAGGGGGAGAGGAGGCTGTGAAGCTTGATACAGTGTTAAATCTTAGATGGTCGTCAGACATTATATTTTGTGGACTATATTTAGCCATATGGTATGCCCACCTTTCCGGTGCCGAATGTGCAAAAAGAGAAGCTGGAACAGAGTAAATATCGTGTGATCCTATGAAAGTATTGACACCCCATTAAGTTAATATTCTTGCAAGCCTGCAAAGAAATGGATGTAAATTTTTTCTGGCTTGCTTTGCTCGCAGTAGTGCATTAAAAAAAATGCATGTTTGGCATTTTGATAAGGTGACTGTGAAGAATTATACTACAACTACATTACAAGATGTAAACAATATTTTCTATTGATCAATAATATATATTTTTTTAAAATATAATGCTTTATGTTGGTATAGTGCTTAGTTTAAAGAATGTGCATCCTTGTGATGATGTAGTTCTGTTAGCAATATTATTGTATAATTGATTCCCTATATGCTGTAATACACACATCAAAAAAAGTTTGGAAACACCCACAGACATTTACAACTCTCAACGAGAATGAGACCAAGGCTGCCATGTCTCGTCTCGATAGGATCCTTAGTGGTGAAGTTGTGAACCAACCAATTAATGCGTTCGGGGTAACGAGATAAGGCGGCTTTCTTCGCAGTACAAAATTCAAAATATATCGTACCATTTCAGTATGGGATATTGTTATACACATGGGCGTATATATATATCACATGGGGGGGGGGGGACAACTTTTGGTATGATTAGGGTTGCTTTATTTCGTAAGTGAAAATCCAGGACACTGCTGGCCGGAAGCTTGTTGAGGAGGAGGGGGTGCTGAACCCCACAAAGTTGTGTGTATGTAGTCACGAAGTCACGCTAGTATTGATACTTTTCTGTTCATCTTGTGTCGCTGCATTTTTAAAAACCAAATATCTTTAAGATGACTCCGGGGTGGGGGGGGGGAAATAACTGATTTGACAGTCTCAATGCAGTTTCATATCGCAGAAATTCCGAAACTACCAGGAAATTGGAGACATTTGATCTGCAGTCCCATCTGGTGTGTGGAATTATGTAATTTTCCTCCCATCCGTATCCCGTCCTACGTCTCTAAGAGAATAAAATAAGTCCGAAGAAATTTTTATAAACAAGCGGATGAACAGGTAACTCGGTAATTTTACTGAACCAAAGGGGGATGGACTCGTTGACCCCCCTCCCTTAAATACTCCCTTGGTTATACACATTATTTCCTCGTATTAATTATACATAAACTAAGTATTAATATGTACTGTGCAACTGATATAATCTTCTCAGTGTATTTTCTCTTAATTGCCCATTTATCATAACTTGCACAACAGAAATGAAACACAAACTGAAATTGCTTTATGGAAAATAGAATAAAATAGGCTATTAATAAAGTGAAGAATGTGAAAATTCTTATTTTGCACTACATAGGATACGGTAAATTTCGATAAATATAAGTTTAAAATATATATATTTTTGAAAGTTTGGTCAGCAACCAATTTTACAAGCAATATTGTTTGCATGACCTGAGAACACGCACGCAGCAGAACCCTTTCATTTATCTTGCACGTGAGCAGCAGGGATATTTCATGGAAGAATGATTATTACAAAGCATAGCTTTCATTTCCACTATCGCTCCTTCTTCCATTATTTAAATCTGTACAGATTTGTAAAACTACTGCACATGTTCGCTCACCGCAAAGAGAATGGCTCACCGCACGCTGCGACACCAGGAGTTCCGGGTTCGAACCCCAACCTGGGCATGGGTGTTCTTTGTGTTTGTCCCTTCATTAATTTTATCGCATCATCTTCGCAATTAACCACATGTGACAAAAAGGCGTCGTTAAGTAACAAAAATAAAATCAAATCATTGATTGATTGCTCGGTTTGGTTTATTTTACTTCATTTTTCCGCCACTTTGGGTTCGATAAAAAGTGATGAAGGGACACACACAAAGAATACTCAACCCGAGTGGCCAACCCGAGATTCGAACCCAGGATCTCTGACTTAGAGTCAAATCAAATCGTTTTTTTTTATTTTCGAATATGGGTACTTCTTTTGGTACTCATTCATGATTTTGCAATCTTTTCCTGTTGGCATGCTTTTTCCTGTTGGCATATTTTTTTTTAGGAATACTGGGCCCTAAAGGGGGGAGGGGTGCAGTGGCGTACGGGGTTTAACCCCCCCCCCTTGAGCTTGTGAAATATTATGAAAAATGCTGTGGAAAAAGAATTAAATTGCCAATTTTTCACAGTCAAAGATCTGGGACAATAATATTACTATTACTTCTTCTACTACTACTACTACAGATAATAATAATAATAATTTGAATTATTATTTCCATGTAGCATGGAGAAAAGCACAGCATTCCAAACACAGGCGTCTTTCAGAGTGATGCCTTGAAAATAAACACGAGTTTCTGAGGTTAGGTTAGGGTAACTAAGAGAAAAAAGTTGTTTTGTATCTCAGTTGCAACAATGTTCAATACACTGGCGTACACAGGATTTTTTTTTTTCGGGAGGGGCTGGAATAGTAAATGTGGATAGCACATGGCTTCGTTTTGGAGGGCAGGATGCATAATAAAATATTTCGTATTTTTGGAGCTTTTTAGTCTATTAAAATTGTATTCCAAGACAAAAATAGTCATCGCGATTCACTTTAAAAGAGGTTTCGCATTTACATATTTTGATTTTTTAAAGTTCTTAACAGATTTTTATTTGAAAATTCTGATTTTCTCAAAATTTCGGTAGGGTCTGGAGCACCATCGGCCACCCCTCTACGTACGCCAGTGTTCAACGAACATGTATTTTTTTGTGTGTGAACAATGAGAATTAACTAAATAAAGTTATTGGTACGTTGTAAGAGGCTAATGTATAAACAGGCTAGGCGGACAAGAATACAGTCACGAATTCGCCTTCCCAACGCAGCACGTTTGAATGTATCTCTTTAAAATGTCTCACCTTGTTGACTAGACAATTATTCATTCAAACGACAATAAGATTAACTATTGTAAAATATTTTGTTGGTAAGAACAGCGAGTTAATCCAGATGTGAATTATCGGGGACATTTATGCGGGGAAAAAGTCGGAAAAATTCCAACCAATTTCGGGAATCGAATCCGGATCTCCCGCGTGATATCACTTGTCAGACGCTCTACCGACCAGATCACCGCAGCTCCTTGGATGAGTTCCATACTTTGATTATTTCAATTTATTGTAATATATTTTCTTGTATTTATGGATCTTCTTCACCCTTGAAATGTCTCACCTCGTTGACCAGACAATTATTTCATAACAAAGAAACAAAAAAATGCTCCCTGGATTTGCTAAAAATCGAATGACTAGAAAGTAATTTCGTTCTATTGTTTTCATAAATACTATATTTATATAATTTAGAATTTAGAATTTCTTTATTCATGGGCGAAGTTCAGCCTGTGGCTACTACTTAATAGTGGTATTAGTAGTATTATTAGTATTACTTCAGTTAATTAATTAATTATAAGTATTATTAATTAATTGTGATTATTATTATTTAATTAAAGTATAATAAAACAATGGCAATGTGAATTTGGAAAAAAAGTTTTATAATGCAGAAGGCCTTAGAAAGTTCGCTTCGCGGGCTTACAGCAGACAACTATATGGGGGTGTGTCTGCGAGAACCAATCAGGTCCGCGAATGAGCGAGCCCGGTTGCCACAGCTAACTCGCTGCACGTCACTGCCTATAATTCACACAATATTTTGCAAAATGGTTAACATAACCACAACCAGTAGGCAAATATTGTGTGTAGTGATTCAAGAGTCTCCCCTTTGAAGGAAATAGAGTCCGTGGTAGACTAAGGCCCGTATTCATAGTCGTTTCTCAAGAAAGGAAAGCGTCTTGAGACCTCTCTTAAGACGCCATGCTGTTTCATAAACGTATCTCAAGATACTAGCCAAGAGACGGTTTACTTCACCATCTTGGATAAGAACAGTCTGTGCCAAGAGACACTTTTGGCGTTTCTTAGGGCCGTATTCATAGTTAAATCTCAAGACACTGTGTAAGAGATTCTTAGCCAAGACGATCTTGGGAAGGTAATCTCGTCTTGAGACAGTGTCGTTTCATAGTCGTATCTTGAGAAACTCTTGGCTAAGAGCCGCTCTTCCCAAGGAAAGAAACTTTCTCTTCGCCAAGACGACGATCCTGAGATACGATTGCCTGAAGTGATACCAACTTAAAAGAACTGCAAGAGAAATTGTCAAAAGAAACAACAAAACACATTTTGAAATACATTAATAAATGACGTGAAGTTATGAACAGAGTCGTAAAAGTACATTTATTTCGATAAGTGATGATTTTGTTACAGAAGATGAATTACTTTCCTGGCTTTGTATGTTTTTCTTGGGTTAGCGATAGGGTTGTATGTTGGTAGTAAAACAAAAGAAAATCACGCAGCGGTGTGCAGTCAAGACGTAAATTCACTACAGGCGCGGTGCTGTAGCTTCATGTTTTGTTGTTCATATACGTTGATGAAAGAGAAACAAGAACAACAAAATAATTATCTACTCACGGATTAAAACTTATAGATACTAGAGTTTGGATTCAAATTAAAAATTAACCAGTAATTAGTCTACATAGAAACGAGTTACATCAAAACTCAGCGTACTCAATTCTGCGTTAATCTATGCTACGCAATTTTTTTTGTCTTGAGAAAAAAGTGCCCCCCCTTTTTTTTTTTGCATACGATCGCTCTCTTTGAAATTCTATAAAAAAGAAATGGGTGGTCCGATTCTAATGAAATTTTATTACGGTGCAACCAGGAAGGTTTTAAACAATTCTTAATTTTCAGATTTTTAAAATTTGTCAAAAAACTATTGTTATCAATTTTTGCGAAACTACTTCTCTTATAGTATTGTAGTCCTACAAATACAATTTTGGTCTTGCTTTGAAGGTCTTTGCATCTGTTTTTCAAATCCATTATTATTGTCAATTCACGTTGCAAAACAGATTTTTAATCAACGGAGTACAGGGTGTCTACCAAAATAACAAATCCAAAATTCTTGATCTTTCTTCCCTTTTTCTTAACCTTATTTAATCGTTCACTACTTAGGCATAGTTGCAAATTTAGATATTTTTATTCAATGAAAAACCCTTACCAGAAGGCCAGTGAAGATGAAAACTGAAGCTGTGCTTGACTTGCTTTAATTATTAATGCATGTAAAAATTAATGCTCCAGATATCATCTTAGATGGGGAATGGCCACATTACGTTATGTAATATTTTTACAAAACTTTATGCATACAAAAATGTAATTCTTAAGAACCAAAGTAAACAAATTTTAAACAAAACTCAATATAATTTAAATTTTCAAATATTCAATATTATTAAATCCCAGGACAGGTATATAACAATTTAACTCGCTACACTGCAAAAAAAAAAAATAGCAAACATTCTTGACCACAAGCATGATTTCTTGACTATCTTGACTGGTAGACAGCCTGGAGTAAATATGTACATGGAATGTGTCCAACACTGTTAGCACTAAGAGCCTGCAGTTTCTATGGTTCAACGGACATCGCTGCATTGATATGTGCGAGAACCATTTCAATTCAAGTTTTTTGGGACACAAATTTGATACATTATATATTAGAAAAATCAATTCATTTGTGAATATATATCCATAAGCATAAGATAAAAAAAAAAGTTTTAGTTGAGCAAAATGGACATTTACAGCTGCAGGCATGCATTTGAGGAATCTTATGAACTTGAAGGTTACCAACCTTACCACTCTTTCACTGTAGCATCAATCTGTTTGAACATAATTTCCTTACATCAGTCTAATACTGGGATGCTTCTCCATTTTCTACCCAAGTATCAATTTGCAACAAATGAGAAAGGGCTATCTAGTCCAAACTTACCTGCACATTGTCATGTTCTTTTCAGAAAACCATAGAACAGATGTTGTTCACTTTCGGAACATTCTTTAATTCATTCACGTTTTTTTTATCAAAGTAATTGTAATTTTTTTTAATAAAAGTGTTTTTGTAACTGAAGAACGTACGTTTCCGCAAATGGTTTGTGGGGCTATGTGTCGATGGTTCGTGGGGCTATGCGAGAATGGTGTGTGGGGCTACGCATATTTCTTTCGAAACCAATTTTTAACTATTTTAACCTAAACGTGACCCTACCTAACCTAACCTTACCAGGAATCGTTCATGGGGCTATGTGTCAATGGTTGAATTTCCGCTATGAAACATTCCCACATCACACAAAACACCTTCCAGATGTTAAACAATGCTACAGAAACTTATTACCGTTAAGTAGTTTCTTCTGTAAAAATGAAAAAATCTGTCCGGGGAATATCAGATTAGTACCAAAACTACTTCTATGGATTCGAAATCCCAAGCGGAATACTCATAATGAATTTCCACAATGTGCATATAAATTGTTCACTCCTCTCAAGAGTATAAGCGAAATGCAATGACATAATTCGACACAAGTACAAGTAAAATTCATCAACGAAGAAAGCGTAACATTGAGAAGTTGGAATTTCAAATGGGTGGTTACAATACACGTGAACAAGATATGCGGAGCGATTATAGCCTGGCATTTATGCACAAAATGAGTGTATAGCAAAGGACATCAAATATTCAGAATATGTTAAGAGCTAAACTTTTGACAGAAGACAAAATAAATCTACTGTCATTTAATGAATATCTGAGATGTATCAAAGTTTAATGCAAAAGTGTATAACAATACACTGGGTGTGTTTTTTATTCCATCATAAAACAGAAGGTACAAGATTATGGGATTCTCACATATGAGGAGATGCACAAACATTACCAAACTAATTTATCCCACTCCCTAATCACAGCCTCTCTGCCTTTGCTCATTTACGCTGTACCATAGGCTATAGAAACAAAGTGAGAGTCCATGGTCACAATAAAATGTTCCAGCGAGCTATGATCAATTGAAGGGCTTGGGTGAAAAACATGGTAAGTGACATTTTGGTATTTTTGAGTTACAAAGTAAAATGTGCCATCCTTCAATTTTAGAGTGAAATTGCCATGTCATACAATTTGCATTGGACTCGGTGAAGCCTTCTGAAATTGGTAAACACAACACAAAAACAATTTATCTACAGTATAGCTTCTAATAATATTTTTTCATAATGAACTCGGAAATGACCAAGGTGTCACTTAGCATGTTTTACACACAGAGACCTTCAATTGCTTCCTATGAACATTTCTCTTGCATAAGTTACTCATTATTTTTCAAATCGTATAAGGAGTATATATTTTTTTACCCAGTCAATTAGAGTAACATTAGCTTGATGGTACACTATCATCAGGCCTTTTCCCATTAATGAATGATATCAAGATAATTTGATGCACTTACTTACCTCAGTAACTCTCAACTGTACCAGGCTATACTGAATAGTTGAAAGCATATAATTCCTGTTGTAAATAATTTTTGGTGTGATACCACAGATTTTTATGTTACTTTTTTATCGAGTGTCTGTGCATGTGTGCACATGGTGCATAAATACTCCCTCCCATGGCTTCCAAGAATATCCACATGTTACAAATTCATAAAATTGATTGATTGATTTAGTTTACTTTACTTCGAGTTTTGTGCCTCTTGGCTAATTTGCGAAGATGGGGATGAGTGATGAAATTGATGAATGGACATTCACAAACAACCGAGCCCGAGCGGGATTCGAACCCGGGACCCTTGGCGTCGCAGTGCAATGTGCTAACCACTCAGCCACAGGGTCCGGCACAAATTCATAAAAGAACCAAAGGAATTAAGATAGTTAATTTTCCTAGACACATGGACATCACTGAGAAGTTAATTTTACTAGACACATGGACATCACTGAGAAACTTTAAACTGTGTAATAAATAAAAATCAAAACTAATTTACAGGTAAAGCACTAATTTATTTTGAGAATAATCTTGTTCACTGGTCATACATAAAGGAAGGTCACATTTCATTATTTTCTTTGACTCTAAAAAAAAGGGGAAAGAACATAAGTTAAATGAAATTATGTTGTCCACATATACAAAATACACATGTTTTTGGTGACATTAAAACCATGTAGTAAAATGCATGGTTTTAAGGAAAATACAGTTTTGCAGCATAACTTTTTGATATTCTTAGTATCAATCAATAGTATCAATGCACACAGCACTTGGATGAATACGAATTTAACGTCATGGAAAATGCTAAAACAGCGTTCACAATAAAAATCAAACTAATCTCATAAAACTAGGATTCCTACCACTATAATTCACAGTCACACACACATGCTGATGCAGAAAATTGTGTGCGAGAGAAAAAGAGAACCATTGAAAACTGAGTGAATAGTCTTTGACAAATTATAAGCTGACCACATTGTTATATTCATATGAACAGTCTATTCACAAGAAGCTCCTTTGCAGCTCACCATTGTTACGATGCACACGTGTAGGCTCTATTTCTACAGACATGATATCTGAGGTTCCTTGAAAATTTCAACATCGCCACTGTATATGATACCCATATTGTGGAAAACTGCACACGCGATAACAATGTCTCGAACTGTTTCGAAGTCTTCTGGACAAACGTGGAAAACGTCGCTTCCATATCCCAAAGGTACTCTCCACAACATTCCTCTGCTGAGCATGGGCATAGTTGTACCTCTTTCAGGATCAGTTGGTGGGTCTTGGAATGGACTGTAGAGGTATGGTCGAGCTGAGCTGAATATCCCTTGCCATGAAGAATTGCATCTTGTCCTTTGGAATATCGAATTATCATAAATACTTCCTGCCCATCTAGCCACGAAGTCAAGAACTCACTTTTTGGACCTGCACTACCTGAAAAAATAACAACAAAATATCCTTAAGACTGATCTCACAATTTAAAATAAGAACATGGAAAGTTGTAACGAAAATTCATTCCACATAAATTAATGCCTCACCACAAATTAACCCAATACACATACCTGATTATTAAAATGTCCATATCTTGTGCATTTTGAAATGCAGAAAATACTCATTTCTGAAGTTAATAACATGAAAATAACTGTGTTTGTAAAAGTTTTTCAGTATTATTCAAATCTAAACAATTTCTACATACCTGCCTAAACTACTTGCATAAGTGCACACGAGCAGGATGGTAAAATTATTCTCATCAGAAAACCTGTTCAGTATTTGCTTATAGGCACATGTAGAATATGATTTATGTAAATGCATGTGTGTACTATGAGAATATCGAAATTACAAAAGCAGAGTTTGGACCTATATTAATTTATGTCAAATAAAAATTATCTGAAGGGATACAGCCTCTTCTGTGTACACCTTTGGAATGAAAAATAGAAGAGAAATATTCATGATTTCACAACTATGCTTGTTCAAATATGTTCATGTTAAATCATATATTTTTGTGTAATCATATATACTGTAGTAATAAAATAAAATCAGCGACTACCTTCATTCACCAGGTGATGAACCAAGCTTTGGGGCTATTTTCACCAGGTCTCGTGATTTGTCACTGTGGAAATTTATTTTTAAGACACAAATATTTTCTTGTATTCTATCTTTTGCACTGCATGTTAGGGAGGGCAGTTAGGTATTCCATTTGTGTGTCTAAAAATAATCAGAAACTTCTATAGTGCACAGGTTAGGTAGTTTGATTAACTGTTATTGTCTTGTTTATTTTCCCAAGTTAGTGTGAGTAATTTGACATACATACATTGAAAATGTGTGTGGTCTCACCACATTGTGCCAGTAGTTGCCCAAAATAGAAATACTTAGGTACCCTTAACAATCTGTACTCCCTCAAGAAAGTAAATGCCTTGCATGGTTTATGTTAAATGTTGAGGTTTTTCACTATTCTTAGCTCGCACAGATGTGTCATTGTGAAATAAAGTACGTCTGTTACCTTACTGTGAAACAGCCTGAGGGCTTCTTGCAAGTGAATATAGCACCCAGCACGACATTCCACAACAGGAGCTAAAAATTTTCGTCGTTAAGTTAGGAGTGTTAGGTTTGGAGTTGACGTGTTCTTTCGCTCTTTTTGTGTGCACATAAACGGGTTTTTTACTAATAAAAGGCGGCGAAAGTAACCGTAGATGGAAGGTTTTAACTTACGCCGGTCATACTTTGGAATCAAATACATCCGTTATTTGTGTTTTCCGCGAGTTGGAACCAATTTAATATTACGTAAAACATCGAAATCTGTCCATTAAAAAGAAAACAAAACAATTCTCGAGGGAGTACATTAGTACCGTACATTGGATTAACGGCACCGAAATCCTATTGTATTCCATTATTTTGCTACACAACTGAGTAACAAATCGATGCACTACTTCAGAATCAAATAATGTTCATGCAGAAGCAATATTATTATAATACAGGATTACACTTTTCTTTATGAATCAATAAACCGAAGAAAGAGAGGCAGTACAACCAATTAACAAGGTTTATGTTTCCTCAAACTAAGATAATTACGTAGAGAGTAGTTCAATTTACATACCTGATGCAAAACTGAGGCATAAAAACTGGACAAAACAGCTGTTGCAATGAGAAAATCTTCAAAATATGCATCCTCTTTATCATAGTTTCTAACTGCAACGTCCATTTTTATTTTCTCAAGAGAACATTCGTTATCTCAAGAGACCTGTTTCGTTCTCTTGGCGAATACAGGATCTTAAGAGACCGAATATCGCTCTTACGCTGCCAAGAAGTGTCTATGAAACAGCGAATCTTAAGATGGATCTTGAGAGAGAACTATGAAACGCCAAAAGTGTCTCTTGGCACAGACTGTTCTTATCCAAGATGGTGAAGCAAACCGTCTCTTGGCTAGTATCTTGAGATACGTTTATGAAACAGCATGGCGTCTTAAGAGAGGTCTCAAGACGCTTTCCTTTCTTGAGAAACGACTATGAATACGGGCCATAGTTCTCTCTCAAGATCCATCTTAAGATTCGCTGTTTCATAGACACTTCTTGGCAGCGTAAGAGCGATATTCGGTCTCTTAAGATCCTGTATTCACCAAGAGAACGAAACAGGTCTCTTGAGATACAGAATGTTCTCTTGAGAAAATAAAAATGGACGTTGCAGTTAGAAACTATGATGAAGAGGATGGATATTTTGAAGATTTTCTCATTGCAACAGCTGTTTTGTCCAGTTTTTATGCCTCAGTTTTGCATCAGGTATGTAAATTGAACTACTCTCTACGTAATTATCTTAGTTTGAGGAAACATAAACCTTGTTAATTGGTTGTACTGCCTCTCTTTCTTCGGTTTATTGATTCATAAAGAAAAGTGTAATCCTGTATTATAATAATATTGCTTCTGCATGAACATTATTTGATTCTGAAGTAGTGCATCGATTTGTTACTCAGTTGTGTAGCAAAATAATGGAATACAATAGGATTTCGGTGCCGTTAACCCAATGTACTCCCTCGAGAATTGTTTTGTTTTCTTTTTAATGGACAGATTTCGATGTTTTACGTAATATTAAATTGGTTCCAACTCGCGGAAAACACAAATAACGGATGTATTTGATTCCAAAGTATGACCGGCGTAAGTTAAAACCTTCCATCTACGGTTACTTTCGCCGCCTTTTATTAGTAAAAAACCGGGTCTCACTGCAGAACATGGGCTGCCTTTTCCCTCTAAATAGACGAACGAAATTTATATCAACTGAAAGTACGTACCTTCTACTTCCATTTTCTGGTGTTCCTTTTACGATTACTATTATATTATTGCCCGTAAAAAATGTTTTTCCTGCTACTAAAAGCAATGCATTTCCCCATTTGTTCGCATCCATATTGTTTCCGCACTCAAGTGTTGTGCGATAAGTGAGACCTTTCGTTTTGCGGAATTCGAGTTGATTTGTCGCTCCGGATTCCACCCACAGACGCTTAGTTTCTTTCATTATTTCAGACGAGGAATGCTTACAAGGTTAGGTTAGGCCTGTTAGGTTGGGTTCCAATAGCATAAATACAATTAAAAATGTTTTTCCTGCTACTAAAAGCAATGCATGTCTCCATTCGTTCGTGTCCATATTGTTTACACACACTTTCTTTCATTATTTCTTCGAGGAATGCCTAGAAGGTTAGGTTAGGCCTGTTAGGTTAGGTTTCATTAGCATAAATACAATGACTAATTATTATTTAGGCTAAGTAAAGTAAACCTAGCTACCTAACAACACAGGCATTTTTTGCTTTCACTAGATTTGTGCAGGAATATGCCTTTTCCTTCGTTGCTACGATTTCAATACCGCCCAACCTGGACACGTTTTTCTGGTTTTTGTAAAGAAAAAAAATTTTCCGCACTTTAAAACTTACTTTTCCCGATTACTAACTACAAAACGTTACCAAAAAATTATGAACCGCGTTCCTCCTAAGCAGCCCATATTCTGCAGTCTTACCAAAAACCGTTTATGTGCACACAAAAAGAGCGAAAGAACACGTCAACTCCAAACCTAACACTCCTAACGTAACGACGAAAAATTTTAGCTCCTGTTGTGGAATGTCGTGCTGGGTGCTATATTCACTTGCACGAAGCCCTCAAGCTGTTTCACAGTAAGGTAACAGACGTACTTTATTTCACAATGACACATCTGTGCGAGCTAAAAATAGTGAAAAACCTCAACATTTAACATAAACCATGCAAGGCATTTACTTTCTTGAGGGAGTACAGATTGTTAAGGGTACCTAGTATTTCTATTTTGGGCAACTACTGGCACAATGTGGTGAGACCACATACACATACATTTTCAATGTATGTATATCAAATTACTCACACTACATTGGGATAATAAACAAGACAATAACAGTTAATCAAACTACCTAACCTGTGCACTATAGAAGTTTCTGATTATTTTTAGACACACAAATGGAATACCTAACTGCCCTCCCTAACATGCAGTGCAAAAGATAGAATACAAGAAAATATTTGTGTCTTAAAAATAAATTTCCACAGTGACAAATGACGAGACCTGGTGAAAATAGCCCAAAAGCTTGGTTCATCACCTGGTGAATGAAGGTAGTCGCTGATTTTATTTTATTACTACAGTATATATGATTACACAAAAAT
Source organism: Lepisma saccharinum (assembly GCF_977018435.1). Taxonomy (NCBI): domain Eukaryota; kingdom Metazoa; phylum Arthropoda; class Insecta; order Zygentoma; family Lepismatidae; genus Lepisma; species Lepisma saccharinum. The sequence goes on from NC_139233.1 coordinate 52,032,884, forward strand.
ATATGATTTAACATGAACATATTTGAACAAGCATAATTGTGAAATCATGAATATTTCTCTTCTATTTTCCATTCCAAAGGTGTACACAGAAGAGGCTGTATCCCTTCAGATAATTTTTATTTGACATAAATTAATATAGGTCCAAACTCTGCTTTTGTAATTTCGATATTCTCATAGTACACACATGCATTTACATAAATCATATTCTACATGTGCTTATAAGCAAATACTGAACAGGTTTTCTGATGAGAATAATTTTACCATCCTGCTCGTGTGCACTTATGCAAGTAGTTTAGGCAGGTATGTAGCAATTGTTTAGATTTGAATAATACTGGAAAACTTTTACAAACACAGTTATTTTCATGTTATTAACTTCAGAAATGAGTATTTTCTGCATTTCAAAATGCACAAGATATGGACATTTTAATAATCGGGTATGTGTATTGGGTTAATTTGTGGTTAGGCATTAATTTATGTGGAATGAATTTTCTTTACAACTTTCCATGTTCTTATTTTAAATTGTGAGATCAGTCTTAAGGATATTTTATTGTTATTTTTTCAGGTAGTGCAGGTCCCAAAAGTGAGTTCTTGACTTCGTGGCTAGATGGGCAGGAAGTATTTATGATAATTCGATATTCCAAAGGACAAGATGCAATTCTTCATGGCAAGGGATATTCAGCTCAGCTCGACCATACCTCTACAGTCCATTCCAAGACCCACCAACTGATCCTGAAAGAGGTACAACTATGCCCATGCTCAGCAGATGAATGTTGTGGAGAGTACCTTTGGGATATGGAAGCGACATTTTCCACGTTTGTCCAGAAGACTTGGAAACAGTTCGAGACATTGTTATCGCGTGTGCAGTTTTCCACAATATGGGTATCATATACAGTGGCGATGTTGAAATTTTCAAGGAACATCAGATATTATGTATGTAGAAATAGAGCCTACACGTGTGCATCGTAACAATGGTGAACTGCAAAGGAGCTTCTTGTGAATAGACTGTTCATATAAATATAACAATGTGGTCAGCTTATACTTTGTCAAAGACTATTCACTCAGTTTTCAATGTTTCTCTTTTTCTTTCGCACACAATTTTCTGCATCAGCATGTGTGTGTGTGACAGTGAATTATAGTGGTACGAATCCTAGTTTTATGAGATGCCACCTGGGTATCTCTCCGTTTGATTTTTATTGTGAACGCTGTTTTAGCATTTTCCATGATGTTAAATTCGTATTCATCCAAGTGCTGTGTGCATTGATACTAAGAATATCAAATAGTTATCCTGCAAAACTGTATTTTCCTTAAAACCATGCATTTTACTACATGGTTTTAATGTCACCAAAAACATGTGTATTTTGTATACGTGGACAACATAATTTCATTTAACTTATGTTCTTTCCCATTTTTTTTAGTCAAAGAAAATAATGAAATGTGACCTTCCTTTATGTATGACCAGTGAACAAGATTATTCTCAAAATAAATTAGTGCTTTACCTGTAAATTAGTTTTGATTTTTATTTATTACACAGTTTAATGTTTCTCAGTGATGTCCATGTGTCTAGTAAAATTAACTTCTCAGTGATGTCCATGTGTCTAGGAAAATTAACTATCTTAATTCCTTTGGTTCTTTTATGAATTTGTGCCGGACCCTGTGGCTGAGTGGTTAGCACATTGCGCTGCGACGCCCAGGGTCCCGGCTTCGAATCCCGCTCGGGCTCGGTTGTTTGTGAATGTCCATTCATCAATTTCATCACTCATCCCCATCTTCGCAAATTAGCCAAGAGGCACAAAACGCGAAGTAAAGTAAACTAAATCAATCAATCAATTTTATGAATTTGTAACATGTGGATATTCTTGGAAGCCATGGGAGGGAGTATGTATGCACCATGTGCACACATGCACAGACAATCGATAAAAAAGTAACATAAAAATCTGTGGTATCACACCAAAAATTATTTACAACAGGAATTATATGCTTTCAACTATTCAGTATAGCCTGGTACAGTTGAGAGTTACTCAGGTAAGTAAGTGCATCAAATTCTCTTGATATCATTCATTAATGGGAAAAGGCCTGATGATAGTGTACCATCAAGCTAATGTTACTCTAATTGACTGGGTAAAAAAATATATACTCCTTATACGATTTGAAAAATAATGAGTAACTTATGCAAGAGAAATGTTCATAGGAAGCAATTGAAGGTCTCTGTGTGTAAAACATGCTAAGTGACACCTTGGTCATTTCAGAGTTCATTATGAAAAAATATTATTAGAAGCTATACTGTAGATAAATTGTTTTTGTGTTGTGTTTACCAATTTCAGAAGGCTTCACCGAGTCCAATGCAAATTGTATGACATGGCAATTTCACTCTAAAATTGAAGGATGGCACATTTTACTTTGTAACTCAAAAATACCAAAATGTCGCTTACCATGTTTTCCACCCAAGCCCTTCAATTGATCATAGCTCGCTGGAACATTTTATTGTGACCATGGACTCTCACTTTGTTTCCATAGCCTATGGTACAGCGTAAATGAGCAAAGGCAGAGAGGCTGTGATTAGGGAGTGGGATAAATTAGTTTGGTAATGTTTGTGCATCTCCTCATATGTGAGAATCCCATAATCTTGTACCTTCTGTTTTATGATGGAATAAAAAACACACCCAGTGTATTGTTATACACTTTTGCATTAAACTTTGATACATCTCAGATATTCATTAAATGACAGTAGATTTATTTTTTTTTCTGTCAAAAGTTTAGCTCTTAACATATTCTGAATATTTGATGTCCTTTGCTATACACTCATTTTGTGCATAAATGCCAGGCTATAATCGCTCCGCATATCTTGTTCACGTGTAGTAACCACCCATTTGAAATTCCAACTTCTAGATGTTACGCTTTCTTCGTTGATGAATTTTACTTGTACTTGTGTCGAATTATGTCATTGCATTTCGCTTATACTCTCGAGAATAGGAGTGAACAATTTATATGCACATTGTGGAAATTCATTATGAGTATTCCGCTTGGGATTTCGAATCCATAGAAGTAGTTTTGGTACTAATCTGATATTCCCCGGACAGATTTTTTCATTTTTACAGAAGAAACTACTTAACGGTAATAAGTTCCTGTAGCATTGTTTAACATCTGGAAGGTGTTTTGTGTGATGTGGGAATGTTTCATAACGGAAATTCAATCATTGACACATAGCCCCATGAACGATTCCCGGTAAGGTTAGGTTAGGTAGGGTCTCGTTTAGGTTACAATAGTTAAAAATTGGTTTCGAAAGAAATATGCGTAACCCCACACACCGTTCTCGCATAGCCCCACGAACCATTGACACATAGCCCCACAAACCATTTGCGGAAACGTACGTTCTTCAGTTACAAAAACACTTTTATTAAAAAAAATTACAATTACTTTGATCAAAAAAACGTGAATGAATTAAAGAATGTTCCGCGAAGCAGATGGGTAAATACAAATGTCAAAAATTGACAAAACGAAGAAGTTATAGGTGTCCGGGGAATATCAGATATTTACTGAAGTTTTTAGTTTCTTTCATGCTTTCTTCTATTTTATGTATGTGGAAAGAGGACATCAAGTAGATTTCAGGAAAAAAATTGTAAATATTAACAAAGTGAACAACATCTGTTCTATGGTTTTCTGAAAAGAACATGACAAATGTGCAGGTAAGTTTGGACTAGATAGCCCTTTTCTCATTTGTTGCAAATTGATACTTGGGTAGAAAATGAAGAAGCATCCCAGTATTAGACTGATGTAAGGAAATTATGTTCAAACAGATTGATGCTACAGTGAAAGAGTGGTAAGGTTGGTAACCTTCAAGTTCATAAGATTCCTCAAATGCATGCCTGCAGCTGTAAATGCCCATTTTGCTCAACTAAAACTTTTTTTTTTATCTTATGCTTATGGATATATATTCACAAATGAATTGATTTTTCTAATATATAATGTATCAAATTTGTGTCCCAAAAAAGTTGAATTGAAATGGTTCTCGCACATATCAATGCAGCGATGTCCGTTGAACCATAGAAACTGCAGGCTCTTAGTGCTAACAGTGTTGGGCACGTTCCATGTACATATTTACTCCAGGCTGTCTACCAGTCAAGATAGTCAAGAAATCATGCTTGTGGTCAAGAATGTTTGCTATTTTTTTTTTTTTTTTACAGTGTAGCGAGTTAAATTGTTATATACCTGTCCTGGGATTTAATAATATTGAATATTTGAAAATTTAAATTATATTGAGTTGTGTTTAAAATTTGTTTACTTTGGTTCTTAAGAATTACATTTTTGTATGCATAAAGTTTTGTAAAAAATATTACAACGTAATGTGGCCATTCCCCATCTAAGATGATATCTGGAGCATTAATTTTTACATGCATTAATAATTAAAGCAAGACAAGCACAGCTGCAGTTTTCATCTTCACCGGCCTTCTGGTAAGGGTTTTTCACTGAATAAAAATATCTAAATTTGCAACTATGCCTAAGTAGTGAGCAATTAAATAAGGTTAAGAAAAAGGGAAGAAAGATCAAGAATTTTGGATTTGTTATTTTGGTAGACACCCTGTACTCCGTTGATTAAAAATCTGTTTTGCAATGTGAATTGACAATGATAATGGATTTGAAAAACAGATGCAAAGACCTTCAAAGCAAGACCAAAATTGTATTTGTAGGACTACAATACTATAAGAGAAGTAGTTTCGCAAAAATTGATAAGAATAGTTTTTTGACAAATTTTAAAAATCTGAAAATTAAGAATTGTTTAAAACCTTCCTGGTTGCACCGTAATAAAATTTCATTAGAATCGGACCACCCATTTCTTTTTTATAGAATTTCAAAGAGAGCGATCGTATGCAAAAAAAAAAAGGGGGGGACACTTTTTTCTCAAGACAAAAAAATTGCGTAGCATAGATTAACGCAGAATTGAGTACGCTGAGTTTTGATGTAACTCGTTTCTATGTAGACTAATTACTGGTTAATTTTTAATTTGAATCCAAACTCGAGTATCTATAAGTTTTAATCCGTGAGTAGATAATTATTTTGTTGTTCTTGTTTCTCTTTCATCAACATATATGAACAACAAAACATGAAGCTACAGCACAGCGCCTGCTGCGAATGTATGACACACCGCTGCCTTTTTTTTTCTTTTGTTTTACTACCAACATACAACCCCATCGCTAACCCAAGAAAAACATACAAAGCAAGAAAAACATACATCTTCTGTAACAAAATCATCACTTATCGAAATAAATGTACTTTTACGACTCTGATCATAACTTCACGTAATTTATTAATGTATTTCAAAATGTGTTTTGTTGTTTTTTTTGACAATTTCTCTTGCAGTTCTTTTAAGTTGGTATCACTTCAGGCAATCGTATCTCAGGATCGTCGTCTTGGCGAAGAGAAAGTTTCTTTCCTTGCGAAGAGAGGCTCTTAGCCAAGAGTTTCTCAAGATACGACTATGAAACGACACTGTCTCAAGACGAGATTACCTTCCCAAGATCGTCTTGGCTAAGAATCTCTTACACAGTGTCTTGAGATTTAACTATGAATACGGCCCCTCGGGACCCATGTTTTAATGTTTTAGCAAGTAAATGTATTACAATTTTTTACACAATTCATCAAAGTGTAGATAATATGTAACCATTATTATTTAATTAATTCGATTTTTCTTGCATAACACAACACAATGGTGTTGTTGGATTCTCGTTAGATTCCTTTGTGCCAGTGGCGTACATTCAAGGTAAGCTACCGAAGCAGGGTTGGCATGTTTAAAACAAAAGTGTTTAAAACACTTTGTTTTAAACGTATAAAACACACGGCTTTGTTTTTTTTTACAAATGTTTTAAACGTTTAAAACAATGTGTTTTAAACATGTTTTTTTTACAAGTGTTTAAAACACATTTTGGTGGTAGATATTTTATAGTCTGTGCTAATTTTTTGTTTGGCAAACCCTGTTTTTCATTGAATGTGTGTCAATTAATCCGTGCTTTACAGGTCTCACTTATCGCACAACACTTGAGCAACCTTATGTTCTGACGTCACGGGAGAAAGCGTTTTAATTTTAGGCTAAATGCCTATGTTGTTAGGTTAGGCAGGCTACTATGTATGCACAAGGTAGCAAAATTGTTGTGCGACAAGAAAGACCCATGCTTTACTGTAGAAATCGAAACCTCTCAGTTCTTTGTTTTGTATCGTCCTGTAAGTTTGAGACTGGTGGAAGCTTGAAATGGAAACTAATATCTAAATACACAATGCGTGATTTTGATCATGACGTGATTTTTTTTCTTTTGCGATACGATTCATTGGTCTGTATAACTGAATGAAGCGCAGATTCATTTTGTACTTTGAAAGATAAATTCATCTGGAGAATCTATTATGACACTGCAGGTTGTTTTCTGCTATATAAACTGTTCAGGCAGAAGGAAATATTTCACCGTGATTTTTTCAGGACGAGGATAGTAATTCTATAATATTTAGTTTCTTGAATTTTAGATGAATATAAATCCTAACCTACTTCAGTAGTGGCGGATAAAGGGGGCCTATTACCCACAACTTTTGTCTCAGAAGTCACGGGCGCCGACTTGTCAAAATTCTTGGGGGAGCTCTGATCACTGAAATAAATTAATGAATGACTCACTCTCTCCCTTTTTAAGTTTGGCCTCAGTGTTCGGAATCTCATAAAAGCTAGGGGTGTGCAGGATCCCGAAAAGTCAGGGCCGGGATCGGGAAAAAATTTCCCGTTCCGATCCGGACTTCGGGAAATGATTTCCCAAATTTTCAGAATCCCGTGCAGTCGGGAAATACATGCTCATTTGAAAATGTCGTTATTTCTCGACGTTTTCTGCATTGTCAATTTCTGGAACTTACCGTAAATTGTTAGTTTTTAATCCAGACATCACTTAAAGTAAAAATGACATGTATAATTCGAGATTTTCAGAGCTTCTGGAAATGTTGAACATTTCCCGACTCAGTAGGGAAATTGAAAATTTTCCCCGTCCCGATCCCGTCCCGCACACCCCTAATAGAAGCCCATGAATTCCTCAAAAATATCTTTTTTATATTCACAGTTCGAATGCAGAATATTAATTGTCCACGGATGGATATGTCACAAGTTTCGTCAACCATAATAGCAAAATATTCCCGACTTTTATTATCTGCTACCACGGAGCGCAAAACAGATCTCCCTAATATATCAATGATCTCGTTCTGAATGTCATGCGAGAGACATTTGTAGCCCGAACGTCCCATCCACTACCCTAGTTCATGCACATCGTGTTTTGAAACTCTTTTTTAGTAAAAATTTTAACAATACTCATAATTACATACTTAGTATATACTAGTAATAAATCATGCGTTTTGCTGTCTCTGGTTATAGCCTCCCCAAAGTTGATGGTTTAGCGGTTTCAGTCCCCCAAAGTTGATGGTCTAGAAAATTTTAAATGTGTATTAAAGTTAAGTTCATGTGGCACAATTCAGAGTAAACTTTACAAGAGAAGCAAAATAATACATTAGATCCTCTTAAGCAAAATTATTTGGGGGGCTCTGCCCCCACATTTTTAATATTGAAGGTTCGAGCCCCCAAGCCCCATGGAGTCGGCGCCTATGAATGCAGTAGAGGTGTGCGAGATCCCGAAAAGTCGGGACCGGGATCGGGAAAGAAATTTTCCGTCCCGATCCCGACTTCCGGAAATGACTTCCCTACTTTTTGGGATCCCAAGCAGTCTGGAAATTCCGAATGGTCATTTTAAATCGTCGTCAATTCTAGACGTTCTCTGCATTGTGGTTTTGTACCAGAAGTGCAAAAACAAGCACTTAAGATGGAAATTACGGGTAGAATTCGAGATTTCAAGAGCTTTGGGAAATTTCGAACACATCCCGTCCCGAATGTCGGGATTTAAAGAATTTCCCGTCCCGACCCGCACACCCCTTCCCTGCAGTATGGTAAACCTTATCTCCGAAGGTAAATAAACTGTCCTTGTCGCCATTGTACTCATAAAAATGAGTATTTTTTCTCTTTAACGACTTTAACTATAATTTACTGGGAAAAGGTTGAATTTGTTTTGTTTTAAACATGTTTTTTAACTCATGTTTAAAACTATGTTTAAAACAAAAAAACATGTTTTAAACAAAAAAAAACAGTTTGTTTTGTTCTTTTTTAAAAAAACACAAATTTTGCCAACCCTGTACCGAAGCACTGCTTCGGCAAAGATTCGAATTTTGCATAACTCCCAGGATAATCAGACTTCCGAAAGTGCCGAGAGGCATTTTTGCGGAGCCCGTGAAAAACTAAAATGCCGCAAGGCGGTGGCGTGTTGTGTTTTTATCAAGGCAAGCCTGCCGCTTGATGGACTATTGTTTATTTAAACATTATATATTCAGTGCTTCGGTTATCTAAATGGTCACCGCACGCTACTGCTTTGTGCGTAAAAATTTTGCATACTGGAAACTAGAGGGAATCATTATGAAACATAACTTAAGCCCCTATCACACGGAACTGGATTTCTATTTGGAATGCTCTAGTTGACGCTGGACTGGCTACCAGCGGCGTAGTGCCCACGTAAGGCTTGTAAGTCCACCTTACAAGTTGAAATTATTGAAGAAAAAGTATTTCATTCCCATATTTATCGCTTGAACACACATCAGACTTCAAGTAGAACTTTTAACGAAACAATTGAGGACTTGTTTTGATTCGAGTTGTTTCTCTGTAAGGCTTCATGAGAAGACTTACGTGCGGGTGAATGGAAGAAATGATTTAGACTCGCCCATGGTGGGTGTGTTTGCTTATGTAGTATCTACTCAACCAATGACAGGGCGCCCCGATTCTGACGCACTGTAATGCGCATTACTAACTGGCGAGATTTCTGTCCCCGCTGCGTCTGTTTGCCACGGTCGGAAGAGAACCAAAAAAATCGACTCCCTTGTTGTTTCAACAATGCTTGACGGTAGGTGTAGCTAACAAAACGGGCGTCATTTTAAATGTGTAAACTAAGTTCACAAAGAGATGGTTTAATATTGGATATTACCTTCATTAGAAGCAGCGAGGAGGAATGCCTGACAATCCTAGATCCGGTAGCGTCCGCAAAGTTAGGCGCCTGCATCCCACTTGCCCGTAATATTAAAAGCATACGCGTAAATACTTAGTGTTATGATTTACAGATTTGTTTTACCTTTTCCTTTGACTAAGTTGCTTGATATGCTTTTCAAAATGTGCGCAAATATCGTAACCATGTTAATGAATAATATTCTCGAATTGATTGATTTAGTTTATTTTACTTCGCGTTTTGTGCCTCTTGGCTAATTTGCGAAGATGGGGATGAGTGATGAAATGATGAAATTGATGAATGGACATTCACAAACAACCAAGCCCGACCGGGATTCGAACCCGGGACCCTTGGCTTCGCAGCGCGATGTGCTAACCACTCGGCCACAGGGTCGGGCGTAATATTCTCGAATGCATTTGCATTTGCAAATTGTATCCTAAGCATTTCCCTCAAATGGCTTTTTAGTGAAAGAAAAAGAATAATAAGAATAAAAATATGACATGTGTCCTTAACTAAGCTGTATGCGAAATTTGTCAATTGCTACTAGTTGAAAGTTGAGCTACAGGTAATTTATTCTGAAGCCGAATATCGAGTAAAGAGTGTGTTTGAACTTCATGAGTACTTGCGTACTACCCATTTGAATGAAGCTGTTGTACAAGTGTACAAACTAACAGAATTCTTCCCCACTGTTCCTGCCTCAAGCTCGTCGGTGGAAAAGTAGTTTTCTGCACTGAAGAAGATTCATACATTTCAACGCAGCACACAGACTCAGGCAAGGAAATCTGACTTGGGACTGATATCCATTGAAAAGGAGCTGCTCAAGACATTGACCAGAAACTCCTGATTCTACGACGACGTGTTGGAGGTGTTCAGACTAAAGGATCGTCGGATCGAGTTACAGTATAAATGAGAATTTTCATTAAGTAATACACGCATATGCTATTATTGTTAACATAGAGTGTGTGCATTCTGTGTTTGAAATTGAGTATGCCCATGCATGACTTACATTCAAATAGATTCTATTTACTTAAAATATCTTTGGGTTTTCTTTGTCCAATATTCAGATCAGGTTTATCTAAGGAAGCCTTACACCTTTCATAGAATCACGCTACGCCACTGCTGGCTACCCACTTGCTAGTTTTCGCCTCACACGGTACTTGTTTTATACCGTACTTGTCGATAGTCTTTCGTTCCCATAATGGCGGCCGCGCGAGATGTAAACAACGTATCACTTCACACTTTTAAAATACGATAACTATCCAACCGAGAGGAATATCACATCGCATTAAATGGTTTTAGGTAGAGAAGAACGGCACTGATAAAATACGTAATTTACACCATTTACTATACACGTATGGAAGAATATTTTAGCTTTTTCAATTGTAAACATGCCTTTCGTGTTGTATGCACTCGGAAGCCACAGACAAAAAAAAGGCTACTTTACAAACTCACAGAATATCTTCACATGGCCAAATTTTGCTCTGATTGGCTGTTCCACAGAATCTAGTCGAAGAAGTTAGTAGCAATTAGAACATGTCCTATTCCTCAAAACCAGTCAAGCAGTCAGCCAGGCGGCCATGATTGCTACCTAAAAAGTTAGTTCAGCGCCAACCTACTAGATATCCAGTTCCGTGTGATAGGGGCTTACTACCCAGAAAGTCAGTTCATCGCCAACTAGGACATTCCAACTAGAAATCCAGCTCCCTTAATCAGTTCTGCACAGAGGCACAAAGCTGTTGGTACATATTAACATGGGCGTCCGGAAGGGGGGGCCGTGGTCCCCCCCAGGAAAATGAAAGTCAACCAAAAATTACATATTTCACACATTTATTTTAATTTCAGCCACAATAATGTGTGTTAATTATTGCATGAACATGATAAATTCACATTTAACCAATGTTTTTTTGAGGTATGAACACTATTATTGGAGAAAATATGCCATGTTGCCCCCCCTTGGAAAAAAAATACCTTCCTTGCCCCTCCCTGGAAAAAATCCTGCGGACGTCCATGCATATTAATCGTCTATTAACATTATCGACCTGTAAATATCAAATAGGTACAGTCCCTATTAGCCTATTTCTGTTAAACCTTATATTCTTTGGCAATCTGAAAAGGTAATTATAGAAATATTGCTATTTGATGTTTTTTTCTTGTTCGTTAGTTTCAAGATATCATCCCTTTACCGTTACTTATTTCTTTTGGGGGAGGGGGCAAGTACCACTGTGTACCCTGCTATATCTGCCAATGCGACACCGTATATATTAAAAATGTGCCCCCTATAGGATTGACTTCGCCCCCCGCCTACAAAGAATTCCTGGCTACGGGCATGACTAATTAATTAAAGTTAATTAATTAAAGTTGATCCAAGACAGAAATGGTATAGTGGGTCATTTTAGGTAGCCTTGTATTTAACACTCATTTTCACCAAATTCCTTGCTGCTTTCATTTGAAAATTTAATTTCCTCAGAATTTCTAAGATTTCCCCTTCAGCTCTCCCCTGCGTACGCCAATGCCTGCTGCAGCAAATAAAACATACCACCGGGATGATTTTCTTAACGTTCATATTTGCGAAGATATAGGCAAGACAGTGGCGGTGATTAGGAGGCGTGGCCCTTGTGCGTAAACTTTCCTTGCATCTCCAGTTTGGGCACCCAATCGCCGCTACTGGATAATAATAATTTATATATGAGAGTAAAAGTGCAGGTGGCAAGGAACATAAGGCACTAAGACCATTGCTAAGACAATAAGAAAAGTTATCGAGATACTGAAAACAAATCGATCACAAATTACAAAGGAATCATTCTTTCCTGTTAGAAGTTACTTCAAAGATATCGAAATAATTCGTTGGGTTAATCTTCCAAATGATCGGGGAATCCCCTTTATTGTACATACTATGCAAGCAAAGCTATAGAAGGATCGATAGTGTAAATTTTTAGGAACGTGCAATTTCATGTGTTGATGCAATATGCAACAGTGAATGGATTCCTTATTGATAAGCCGGTAGTATTATGCCTATGAAAAGACTTGTACTTCTAATTTAACAAAAATAAAAGTTTGAATTTTAAAGCAGGGTGTCTTGTTCTTTTGGAATAATGTTTTAAATGATGAAATGTTACGCGCACGCGCTAACTGACGTGGATAATTCGCGTGATGCGTGTATCCGAAATTTCCGTGAAATAGTTCGCCGTGTTCTTATGGTCGATGCAAACCTACGTCTTGGGGTTCCTCCGTTACAGCCGGAAACTCCCGTGTTGGATGGGTTACGTCAAGAGAACACGGTAATTGTGAATTTCCTTTATCGAATATGCAATTCTTGTTCCAAAAAGTGTTTTGTGTGGTTGAGGCATTAAGCATTTATTTCCCTCTTTCGCTGTCATAAAAAGTGGCATTTTTCTGTTTTTGGACGAATGTATAATTGCAAATAAAAATAATTATTGGCTACTATTAAATTAATACGATAATCACGAGGAGTCAAACAAGTCTCTTGACAAGTAAAAGAGTAAACCGACAGTTGTATTCATAATGGCAGGATGAAAATGATGCTTTACGTCAATAGGTATTAAAACCATACCGGTATTTCAGTATTTTTACTGTATACTTTTTCCTTGGTTTTAAATTTTTTTTTACATGGCATGAGTTGGATTTCATAGAGACTATTCTCAATTCATTTTTGCTGAGCTTTCCTCTTCTGTTCCCATTGTCCTTGCACTAAAATAATGACTGTTACAGTAGCTTCAAATTACTTAACGTCATTCCAATTAATTTAATTATATATATATATATATATATATATATATATACATACACATACAATCATACGGCTATAAATAAGATCCACAATATTGTTACTCATTTTGTTGAACATGAAACAAAAGTAATTTTACAAATTTGTTTTGTCACACAATTAAAAGAAAAATAAATATTGCCATTTTTTCTTTTAAGAACATATACTACTTAAAAAAAAACAACTGAAAATAGTATTAATCAAATTATTGATTATACACAAGAAGTTGTACCAAAATAATATGTGATTGGACAAATGAACAAGTGTATGGTTGAAAGTGAAATGCCTTCCATACCACTTCCCTCATCTTGAGCACAGTTAATTCAGAATCACGCATATCTGCCACTGACGTGCATTGCATGACTCTTTGTTGCTGTCTATTTTACGAAATTAATAAATTACAGTCATACTCCACAAATAAGAGAGATACACAAAGAAAGATTTGTTTTTCGCTATACAAAACCATTCTCAATCCAGCCACAAATGATAACACTAGCATTTTTTCCTGATGGGTCATTATAAGGTAACTCTATACCTTTCTTTCTTACATGAAGTGAATCAGGATGGTGTTAGGGTAGTAGAGTCTAAATTGGTGACCGCAGGAAAAAAAATCCTGAAATACATTTCTAAAATGAGAGTATAGAATATATCTTATGATTATTAAATTAAAGTTTAGAAACATACACATTAAAGGGTGGTGGTTTCGAAAGTTTTATGATTTTTTTTGCAAGTTTTATACATGTATTAGGAAGTGCTTTAAAAGGCTGGAAATGTATGGAGTAAGTCCAAAGCTTGGAGAAGGTAAAAGCTTCACTAAGCATTAGTTATCGGGGAAATTATAATTTGAAATGTAGCTTGTGTGAGCCGGCATTCTTGTTTTACAAGACACAAGTGTTTACAGATTTTCATGAGAGGCTCAAAGGGGGTTTTTGTGCTAGAGACCAGATGTTACGTGATCAGGGGTTTAAGGCATTTTGGACAGTGGCGTTGCATGGAGTAAATCCTTAGGGGTTCATAGCCAGGCTAAAATCAGAGATAATTTACAACCTCCTCCCTCAGACCAAGGGGGTTACGAACATACAGAGAAATTAATTATTGATCACCATCGCAGAGAATAGAACAGTAAACCGAAGTGATATTGGTTAATCAAGATGCAAAAGGTGAAAATTTAGCCAAGAATCGAAACTAAGATTCATTTTATTCCTTCTAGTGCCTTTGCCAAATGTGGAAGAAAAACAACATAAAAGTTTGAATATATAACAACGCATGTATTATCGAGGATACGAACCTGGGACCTTGTATTTGTAGCACATTGTGCTAGACACTGCCAGATTGCTTAGCAAAAATACTAGGTTTTACAAAATACAGGCCAATTTTAATTTATTGCGAATTATCGTGCCCGCTTAACACTCCCGTCCTGTCGCCCATGAGGACTCCCTAATAAAAAACAAGGAAAAATTACAAAGTTAAACAATGCAAAAATTCTTTTGCAATTTTTTATTATTGAAATTCCTTACTTTTCTCCTCGCCGAACTCCGTGGCAGAGTGGTTATCACAGTGTCCTACAATGCTTGGGGTCCAGGGTTCGAATCGTGACCAGGGCATGTTTTTTGTCAATGTCCCTTCATCAGTTTCCTCATGTCATCACTCATCCTTATCTTGGAGATTAGCCAAAAGTGGCAGAAAAGCGAAGTACAATAAACCAAACCAATAAACAATTACTTTCCTCTTTATTTTAGTTTTGGAAATTCCATATCTTGCTCCTAAGAATTAACACCCACTTTCATTTGAGCTAATCATGATAGTACCGTCGAATATGTGATTTTTTTAAAACGCCTATTTGAAATTTCACTCGTAAGTCTCTGGCAATGCTGAAATTTCATGATGAGAATTGCAACTCGCTTAAAAGTTATTGTTTTAAAGCTTATCTGTAGGAGTTTATAATAATTATAATTTATTTTCCAAAATATGTAACTGCTAATTACATGTGTACCAAGATAAATTTTATTTTCTGCTAACATAGTCTTGGTTAGTCTTGTTTCGCTTTGACTCATCTACATTATCTAAATGTTTAAGCAACACATTTGAACTATCGGTGTAAGTGTATATCTGCTCATTTTGGTGATATAGTGTTTTAGAACTTAAAACCTTAAGCATGCAAGGTTTTGGTTGCGCGACATCTATTTTCAATGGAGTTGTTGATCGAGAGTTGCGGCCTTAATTTTTGGTGAAATGTATTGGAAAAGAAAGATATTAGACTAAAACATCAAAGATCTTAGGAATTACTATAACAATGCAAACAGTGCTTGCATTATATCTTAACTACTGCTTACTTTTCCCAAATACAGAAGCTAAACAAAACTAAAAATAAAATACTTTGTTCCTCCGCTGCTAGCGGCATTCTCTGAACAGTTGCTGCCTTCAGTTGACAGTGTTCTTTCGGAAGGTACACATGCCCCGATCTCCAGTTTTCCCCCTTAGTTTCTCTTAGCTCCTTCGGTAGAGCTACAATAACAGAGGAACATTACAGCAGAGGAAGTTCATAGCGCCAGATGTGCCTCGGACTCTCGCTCCCTAACCTGGTGAGCTTTTCTTGTCAACAGTCTGGGAAATTTGAAGCATTGTGAAGACTTAATGCACGAAAATAGTTGGTTTGTAGTGTTTTTTTGTGCAGACGAGAAAAAGTGAAAATTTTCTGTTTTCGGTTGGGGGTTCGTGTGATCCGTGAACCCCCTTCAGGTGATATCTCTGATTTTGGAGCATTATTTTAACAGGGTATCTACCAGTCTGGAAATACTGGAAAAGTCATGAAAATGTCAGTAAAATTTACTATTTTTCTAAAAAAAAAATCAACATTTTTGTAGTAGTGCCTAAAAATTGTTTTTTGATCCAAGAAAAATAGGATAAGCAATATAATTTAAATTGCTTGCGGGCAAACTATATTTCAGTTTGATATACTGAGTAATTGCAAGTAGTTACAGTAAAAATTTTGTAGTAAATACTTTAGATAAAGGGTTCATGTTTTGAACTAATAGAAATCTATTGTACTAAGTGGTAATTGAAATTTACCATTTTCTTATTGCAATTTTTGGGTTGTGTTTTGTAGATATTAGGATTAATACATATATTACTGACTTTTATTATATTATGAAGTATGCATTATTTATGCTACAATTGTTTTGATTTTTTTTCCTGTCTCTCCATTAGTCAATATGTGGCAACTCTTTCGTAAAAGCACACCCCCTGATACTGCTATCAGACATTCAATTTCTGTTCAGTTTCCCTTCTCATTTTTACTTTTAACATGTGAAGTGAGTACTTTAATAATATCAATATGTTTATTCATCATTAAGCATTACAATAATGCGATAGATGTTGTCATTGGTACAAATGTAAAACATAATATTTGGTCTAGGAATTAATTCGTCTGGTTGTTACGCACACATTGAAGCTGTAGTTCAAACACAAAATACATACATACCTTAAGAAAAATATTGTCCATCGCGAGCCACCACTTTCGCCCATCTGTCAGGCAAGTTACGGATTCCGTGGCGAAAGAAGTCCTCATCCTTTGAAGCGATCCAGTCGGAGACCCATTTTTCGATATCTTCTGAAGAAGTGAACCGCTGTCCAATTAAATCGTTTTTCATGCAATCGAACAAGTAGTAGTCCGAAGGAGCAACGTCTGGTGAATATGGCGGGTGGGGTAAAACTTCCCATCCGACATTTTCTAAATAGGTTTTGACCGGTTTTGCAACATGTGGGCGAGCATTATCATGTTGAAAAATAAGTTTATCATGTCTGTTCTCCCATTCTGGTCGTTTCCTGGCCAGAGCTTGCTTCAAACGCATTAATTGTCGTCGATAACGTTCTCCATTAATAGTTTCACCCGGTTGCAGCAGCTCATAGTACACCACACCTTTCATATCCCACCATATGCACAGCATAACCTTTGACAGTGAATATCTCGTTTCAGTTGTGATGGACCTGGTTCACCTGGCTTCACCCAGGCCTTTTTTCATTTCGGGTTCTCGTAATGGATCCACTTCTCATCACCAGTAACAATGCGATGCAAAAACCCCTTTCTTTTCTGTCTTTGAAGCAGCAATTTGCAAATGGTTTTTCGTCTTTCAATTCATGTGGAACTCAATGTGACATCTTTTGAATCATTCCCATGGCTTTGAGGCGTTTGGAAACTGTTGTTTGATCAATGCCTAATGCTTCTCTCAAGTTCTTCCTGCGTTTGACACGAATCCTGATCGAGCAATGCTCTCAATTCTTCGTCTTCAAATTTTTTTGGCTGTCCAGGTCGCTCTTGGTCTTCCACGTTGAAATCACCACTTCTAAACCATGCAAACCACTTTTGACATGTTCGCTCAGCTAGCGCATGGTCACCATACACTTCCACCAAAATACGATGACTTTCGGTAGCACTTTTCTGCATGTTAAAGTAATGAAGCAGAACACCCCACGAAAACACTTTATCTGGCACGAACTGCGCCATGTTCAGTTGACTACAAAATGCTGTTGTTGACGTGTCAATCAACTGCCCTATACTACGAACGATGCGTGCTGACAGGAGTTTTCAACGCATGTGTGGATACACGGAACTGTGGGACGATAAGCTCGTTACGCCATCTCTTGTCCAGGTGCACAAATTAATTCCTATACCAAATACAAGAATAGTATCAACATACAAATATAAAACATAATACAAGAATTGTATAAACATACAAATATTAGACATACCTAATACAAGAATAGTACAAACATACAAATATTAGTCATTCCTAATACAAGAATAGTATAAACATACAAATATAAGACATAATACAAGAATAACATATATATATCTAAATATAAAACTCAATACAAGAATAGCATAAACAAGGCTATATAAATAATAAATACATAGGGTGAGTATGGAGAGAATAGTATTGCACATATTAAGTGTGCTGTTTAGCTAAAGTATAATGACCTGTACATATTTAAATACAAGAATTGTCCTAATGATTTAGTCTGGAAGATTTTGATTCTCGCTCTGGAAAACCTGGAAAAGTTCTGGATTTTCTTTTTATGAAATGGTAAACACCCTGTTTAATGCTAAAAGCCCTAAATCTTACCCACCTCACTTAACAACAAATGCATTTAACAACACAATACCTCTTCACACCCGATGCACGTGAAGTAGGTGGTATCAGTTTGTATCCAAGATGACCATAAATGCAAGCAAATAATTATATAGTAGTATGTGGAAGGTAAAAATCTTTCTCCAGAAAATTTGCAGTAAGTAATCACTAAGACACTGAAATGTGTGTTAACAGACATAATAAGAGATCAAACGATGTAGAAAGTGTCTGTGCACCAAATTCGGAATTAAACAATCGGAACTTGGACCCATTAAAGTAATAACAAACAAGGTAAAGAAATCCCACCATGCAATTAAAAGAAAGTAGTGAATTTAGAAGCTATGGAAATATACTATAGTGTAATCTTTCACTTCTACAGAGTGTCCGAAAAGTCACACAACCCGGTGTTTACGACCGTCGAACAGAATAGCAAAACGGAATGAGAAGAAATGCTTTCTGCCAAGAGAATGCCCTGTATATTGGGAAAATTTAGAGAGACAAACATATGTAAGAACATGCATGTTTTAATAACAAATAAGCAAAGTGTTTCCAAAGGCAGATTATTATTATTTTTTTTTTTGCTAATCGTATGTATTGATGCACAGAACTCACTGAGGTAAATTATTGCAACATTTCACAATACTAACAAACAATTTGGATGACCATCTATTGAATTTAACAGAAAAAGAACTTTGACGAAGTTTCAAAAACGTTGCACTAGGGAATAAATGGGCTGTTCCAAAAATTGATGTTTTCACAATATTACGAGGAACACTGGCAAAAGTGTTGGTCATGTGTCACTAACAGACGTTTTTCACCTCAGGCTATCACACAAAGGCACTTTTAACGACAAAGGAGAAAGTTGGTTATTCTCGAACATATGCAATAAATTACATACACCTTGCAACCCTGAAATGTGGGTATCCCTACAAATTAAAGCAAATGTTCGAAGTGTCCACCATTTTCTTGGATACATAAGTTGGTTCACTTGATCATGTTCTCAGATACCTTCCTGAGGGTTGCATTACCGATATTATCAATTTCCTGTGTAATGTTTCGTTTCAGCTCCTCCAATGTTCTGGGTCTTGTTTGGTATACTTTCCCCACAGAAAAAACTCTGCAAATGTTAAATCGGGCGAGGGACTGGGCCATAAATCCTTGGATATAAAGACAATCACCAAAAAATTCTCTCAGCATATGAAGAGATTCATTAGATGTATGGCAAGTTGCTCCATCTTGTTGTAGCCAAGCATCACATTCGTCTTCTTCCATGACAGGAACGAATTGCATTATGAGATCCCCGTACACTGTTGTCTCAAAGAGTAACGGTCCCACAATACGACGTTGCAATATTATTATTATTTATTTATTTGTTCAGCACAGGATACATTTCCCAATTATGTTGAACATAATACACTGTGAATAAATAACAAGATAGAATAGATAAAAAAAGAATACATGAAAGTATGAACGTCTATGTACACAATATTTACATCAATTTATGAACTTATTGTTGTGATTATCTTTTTTTTCAGCACACTACGTGAGTCTGTGAACATATCAAAGTCTACAGTTTTTAATAGTTCATTCACCGTGTCCTGCATGCACACTGCAGGTGAAAACCTATGCGTGTTCACCCTTGACCTCTCCGTGTAAAATAATTTCCGGTTTCTTGCACTGTGTCGGCCTACATTAAAGTTTATACTTTCTAACAATGCAGAACACTCACAGCCGTGATTAATCAGTTTCTGTAAAAAAATGACATCACTGACGACTCTTCTGTTGAACAAAGTTTCCAGACCGAAATGCTTGCATAGAGATGTATAGTTATTTTTGTGATATTCAATGTTCTCCTTGAAGCACAGCCATTTCACAAACTGCCTTTGGACGCTCTCCACTTCCTCTTGCCATGTTTTGTACTGTGGATTCCATATGAGACTGCAGTATTCCAGTACTGGACTGCAGTATTCCACACCATACACCTATTTTTGGAGAGTGCAAGGGTAGTTCATGCAACTGATGTGGGTTTTCTGTCGCCCAATGCCTGGAATTTTGGCTGTTGACATACCCATCCAATTGAAACCAGGCTTTGTTGCAAAAAAAAACAACTTTATTCAGTACATTGAAACAATTTTGTTGAACGAATGATTGAAACCAATGGCAGTAACGCAACCGTGCTGGGGCATCCACCGCTTTCAATTCATGAACAACACGAACTCTATATGGGTAAAATTTCAATTTCCGTATAGCCTTGTGAGCAGTTGACGTGCATAAGTCCAATTCTGAGGCGAGCTTCCGAACAGACTTTTGTGGCGACGTCACCATTCTTTGTTCAGCATGCTGCAGAATATCAGCTCCTAAAGCAGAAGGTCACCCTGAACGTTGCCTGTCATGTACTGACCCAGTTTGGCGAAACCTTTGCACAAGACGAAAAATTGACTACTTTTCTGGGAGAGGGAGTAGTCGGAAACTTGGCACTAAATGCTTCTCTTATGCCAGAATGTGACGATGTTCAGATATATTCCTCGACAATAAACACTCTTTCCTGTGTAGAATATGGCATTTTGAAAACACACACACTGCGTCATCATAAGTAGACACAATCTGGAATGCTGTTCGCGGCAAACAGCAACCACCTAAGGCACAGATAACATAACAATTGATACAAGTTCTTCTGTACCTACATTTCAGGGTTGCAAGGTGTATGTAATTTATTGCATATGTTTGAGAATAACCAACTTTCTCCTTTGTCGTTAAAAGTGCCTTAGTGTGATAGCCTGAGGTGATACATGTCTGTTAGTGACACGTGACCAACAGTGTTGCCGGTGTTCCTCGTAATATTGTGAGAACATCGATTTTTGGAACAGCCCATTTATTCCCTTGTGCAACGTTTTTGAAACTTCGTCAAAGTTCTTTTTCTGTCAAATTCAATAGATGGCCATCCAAATTGTTCGTTGGTATTGTGAAATGTTGCAATAATTTACCTCAGTGAGTTCTGCGCATCAATAGACATGATTTGCAAAAAAAAAAAAAAAATGTCCGCCTTTGGCAACACTTTGCTTATTTGTTTTTAAAACATGCATGTTCTTACATATGTTTGTCTCTCTAAATTTTCCCAATATACAGGTCATTCTCTTGGCAGAAAGCGTTTCTTCTCATTCTGTTTCACTATTCTGTTATGCGGTCGTAAACACCGGGTCGCGTGACTTTTTTTGGACACTCGTGTACTATGGCTGTGTGCAACAGGTGCAAGACTGCACTTGAAGCTAACATGCTTCGAGAATGGTTGCTTGGTCAATCTAGAAGTCTTCTAAGTCTTAGACTGGAAGCGAAAATCTTTCAAATTGCACTTCGACTGCAGCACCTAATACAGTCAGTAGATAAATCTAAGAACATGTTTTTTCCCCCTGCATTGTAAGCACTTGTTTTTCACTATAGAAATCACATAGCATTTCAAAAAGTTCTTATATATACATTTCCACTCAATAATAATAATAATAATAATAATAATAAAATCCTCTTTATTAGAGTAGGCGTGTTTCATCCTCTAGGGCTGTTCTTACAAAATACCCTTGTCTGAAAGATTAATACAATACAATACAATGGAATAAAGAGTATACATTGAAAGAAAAAATAAACGGAAAGGATTACACATCAATACAAATATGAACAATTATATAGCTATATAGGTATATACGCGTCTTATATGTATATAGGTGTGTTTCACAAACTGTTGCATTGTGGGATCGAGCAGCCACGATTTAGGTCAGTTCTTGTAAACATGCCGACTTCTAGTGGCCGGGCAGGAGATTTGAACCTTGTTTACGATGGTTAATTCTGTAGTATTTGGTTGTTAAAACAAACTCACGTTTATCCTCGAATTTTCCAAGGAAGAACAGAAGGTGCGCTTCGAGAGCACGGGACTCTATAATTGTTGATCTATTCAGGGAACTCACAAAGAACCCACAAGCAGTTCCAGCCCAGGCTGGAATTTGAACCCGGACCCCTGACATCGTAAGTGTCTCAAAAATGGCACTTTTCCACTCAACCAATAAAATCGCCAGTCATAAATCCATCAGACATCTAATTATGGCCCTTTGATAATTTCTTATATATTTTTTTTCCACTCCAAAGTGCATTTCTGGAACAATTTTAAGGATACCTTCCGCCAGTTATTAATTTATCTGATTTTCTGTAGGGAGTAAGGTGATAATGTTAAGCATTAAAAATATCTCAATGCATGGTGTTAATGCTGAAAAGTTGATGTAAATATCTCTTACGGTTGTCATGATATAAAGTTTTAAATTTTCGAAGTTTTGGTTGGGCAACTTTTGAAACACTCTGTATAATAAAATTGGTTACATATAGAGACTTTAATACATAACATATCAAGATCACTTTCTAGTGCAACAACATCTGATGGTATTTTATTTTTAACTGCAATAAGAACACCACCACCTTTATGATTACCAGTTTTATCATGACATGCAAGAAAGACACCATGCATTCAATATGTATTTATGTTCACAAAACTGTAAGGGTACCCTTGACCCCCTCTCTCTACATCCTTGAGAATGTGAAATATTTGCATGGTTTATGAAGATTTTGTTGTTTATGAATGTTTTAAGTTATTTTTAGCTCTTTGAAATATGTTGTTGTGAAGTAAAGTACATCTGTTACTTTAACATGTTACTTTACTGTGAAGCAGAACAGCCCGAAAGCTTCACACAAGTGAATATTGATCCCAAAACGACATTGCACAACATCATCTATAATTTTATGTAGTTAGGTTATAATTGCTAGGTTTGGTATTGATAAGTTATTTTCAACATGTTCTTTTGGTATTTTGATGTGAATACAGTTTTTACTAACAAAAAAATGGTGAAAGTACTCCAAAATTGCATATTGTTACTTTCATGGGCAACACTTTGGGATCAAATATCTTTGTTATTTGTGCTTTCCTAAAGCTGGAACCACTTTCATATTACGTAAAACATTGAAATCTGTGTATTAAAAAAAATCTATGTAGTTCACTGTAAGTTTCAGTAAAAAAGTAAAATACTGCTTGAGATTATTAGATTAGAAGATTATTTTATCTGATACTATTTTTACTATATTTTCTACTTTCACAACCAATCTTCTATCGCTATAATCATTAAGAATGAACACAAGCAGTTCCATGGTACATGACATTCTACATGTAATACATGCCCTAACTGTAATTGGATTAATTTTATCCTACATACATCATATGATTATAGATTATCCAAAATTCATTAACCAAAAGCAACTTTTTAGTGTATAATGTACAATTGTGCAGTGCTTATTAATTATTTATTTTCAAACTTTTAGATGGAAGTAGAAAGCAGAGAAGATGAATTCATTATAAGCCCAAGAAACTATCAGGCAAGTGAAATATTAATTTGTCTCATTATTTAAAAAAGTTCACTAAGGAGAAGGATCTTTACCAGATTACTAGTAATTTGTTATTGAAAGCCCTGATTATTATTTTTTATCATGGACATAAAGCTTATCATGCATGTAAAAAATATAATTACTACACATAAGAGATTGGTGTGCAAATATTTGCAAGAATGTATCACTAAGTGTTGTAAAGAACCAGTGATGTTAGATGCAGATAGTAAGGATACATATATACAGTCTTTGAGGACTTGTATATTGACTTCAAATGGAGTGTTGTAAGGAAGATTTAGACAATGCATACTCTGCCTGGAATTTGATTAGCTGATTCACATTGTGGGATTCGTATAGGAAATTGACTTTATCAGGAATGTCTACTTATCAGAAGCTAATTGTAAATGGCAACATGTAAGTTGTCTGCATTTGTATTAGATAACAGTTTTCCCGTTAAATACAATAAATTTTGACACTGGAAGTGCATTTGTTAATATGTATTGTTTTGTGATTAATGTCATTGCCTCATATGTGTACAAATAAACAATTAAGACAGAACTGAAATAACTTGTGAAGTTTGATTTTGAAGAGAAGTGACACATTAATTACTGCCATGGGCCTGTGGTGTGTGTACACACACACACACACCATGCAGCCATTGCACAATACATGTGATGGTCTAGATTGAGACCACTCATCCTCTGAAGGTTATTAATGTATTGTACTTTGTTGTATAGTGCTTTTTTCTTCTTGCACTTCTGGCTAATAGCAACAATGACGATGAATGATAATTCAATGAAATGAATGAAGGGTACTTGAACATGGGGACTTTATGGTGTGTTTGGTGGTGAGATCGAAAGTCATCACTTCACGTGCTAGGCTTCTGAATTTTAAGCATATTGATAACAATTAACAAAGTAACTGCACAATTTCTATATTTATTTTTCATATTTTAGTTGTAGGCCTCTTTTATGTTAATTTTTTTTTCATTTTTTTCCCCAGGAAGAGCTCCTGAAAAAGGCAAAGGAACAGAATACAATTCTGTTTTTGCCTACTGGTTCTGGTAAAACTTTCGTTGCTGTGATGTTGATCAAAGCTATGTCTGATTCTGTGAAAGAGTGAGTACCATTGCAAACCAATTGAATTGATTTGTATATTTATTTTTATTTATTTACACTTGCTTTTACATAATGGGCATTTTCATTATCTGCATTGTTTCATGATGATAGTTGACAGTACAAGGCTCATTCAATATATAACCGGAAGTATGTTGTAACAAATGTTATTACAAACACCAAAAGAACTACAGTACTATGTTTCAACATAGCCCCCCCCCCCCAATCCCTCTAGTTCAATGCACCTACACCAACGCTTGATAAGGGTGCTGATTCTCTTGGACATGTGCGTAACCACTCATGCACTGCTGACTGGACTTTATTGTCATTCTGGAACCTCGATCCACTTAGTGCATCTTTCAGTGGGCCAAAGGTGTGGAAATCGGAAGGTGCTAGATTGGGCAAATATGGAGGGTGGAGTAAGCACTCAAACTTTAGGTCCTCGATGGTAGACAATGTGACATTGACAGTGAGTGGTCTTGCATTGTCATGGAGCAAAAGCACACCAGTGGACATCAGACCACGTTGTTTGTGCAGAATGACTGATTTCAGTTTTTCATGAAAAAGGTTGAAATAGGTGGTACTGTTTACATTATGATCTCTGGAAATTTAATGTTCAAGAATTGGCCCCTTGTTGTCCCAAAACAAAGTTAACATGACCTTTCCGGCAATCCTTCGGTCTGGGAGACGAAGGATGTCGCCATTCCATTGTTGTCCTCTTACGTTATGTTTAATAGAAATGAACCCAACTTCCATCTCCAGTGACAATACGATGAAGAAAATCCTCACCGTCAGTTTCATAACGGCGCAAAAGCTTCCTGCACACATCAACACGTATCTCCTTATTTTCCGGTGTCAAACATTTCAGAACCCACCTCACACACACTTTCCTGAACCTCAGTATATTGTGACTGATATGGTGGGCTGATCCTACACTTACTTCCATCTGGGAAGCAATATCACTAACAGTAATATGACGGTTTTCCTGTACCATCCTCTACTTGAGCAATGTTGCTTTCCGTGACTGCAGTGACAGAGCGACCTGGATGCAGAGAATCTTCAACACTGGTTATGCCCTGTTTGAACTTCTCAGCCCACTCATACATTTGTGATTGACTCATACAGTTGTCACTGTCCTGAACTGTCATGCGGCAGTGAATTTCTATCGGTTTCACGCCTTCACTCAACAAAAATTTCATGACATTTCACTACTCCAGCTTGGAGCATTCCTGTTAGGGTGCCGCCATCTTGTGTAACTGTTTCCCAGCGTCCCGTGTACAAGGCAGGTGTCCTAGCCCCAGCTATGAATAGCTTACAGATGCCTTCACAAAATAACAAATATATAACATTCAGGGTCGTATTTTAGATTTTTTATACTACTTTTCCGGTTATTTGTTGAATGCACCTTGTATATTTTTACCTGAGCAATCTATAATTGAACATATATTGATACGTTATATGTGCCTGATATGCAAGGTGTATCCAGAGAGTAAGTTTCATGCTGTAGGGAATTCTCAGATTAGTTTGGTGTTGAATTAAGAGAAAATTCATTACAGATCTTTCTGGAATAACCATATTAGACCTACCTTGCAACAGGTTACGTGGTAACAGCAGATGAAGGTTCAAGTTTGAACTTTCTGAAGGAAGGATATTACAGATGAATGAAGGTGAAAGGATTTCACTTAGTTGCTGGTCATAGACCAGGGTTCTCACACACCTGGAAAGATCTGGAAATCTCAGGGAATTTGAAAATATTAAAATTCTCGGGGAAAATCATCTAATTGCTCAAATTCTCTCAATGAAGTACATCTGATAGACTAGAATATGCTCCTGCCTTTTGATAATAACAATTACAATAGTACCAATTGTTAAAACTTCAGAAATTTACTTTACACAAGCTGCTTTGAAGACATAGGTTTTAGATATATGTTAATTTTGCATTGCAGATGAGTTACTTAATTTAATATTATGTCCATTTGTAAACTTCCGTTTCTCAAAGGTGTGAAAATATTTAACTCAAAGTTCAGATTGTTTAATTCAGAATTAATCATGGTACACAAGCATATTTTACCAGGTGCGTCAAAAAAATGTACACACACTTTGAACTGTCATAGAACATTTATTTTCCAACCTACAAGGTTAAATTTATGGGAAAAGAAAGGCTACAGTCCAATTTGAAAAATAAGTGTACTTTCTGGTCAAACTGAATGTATGTTCCAAATGGTAGTTAAAGTAAATGTTCAAAATGTTGCCCTTCAGCTTCGATACATTTCTGAGTAAGAGTCATGACTGTGCACCAAAGTGTCCAATGGGATTTCTGCACACACCGCTTGAAACTCATCCCAAAGTGTGTCCAGGTTACGTGGTTTACAACGGTACACCTCATTTACTGTGCCCCATAACAAAAAATCGAGCGGCATAAGGTCTGGAGAGCATGCAAGAAACTTGAATGGTCCCCTGCATACTATCTACTGGCCTGGTACATTTTGATCCAGGTATGCTCGCACATACCTATGATAGTGCGGCGGGGCACCATCTTGTTGGTAATAAAACCTGTCATTACTGTACATTGCACGAATGGCAGGGAAAATGGAATCCGCAAGCATTGTTAGGTACTTTTCTCCAGTTACAGTACCTTCAAAACGGAAAGGACCAATGAGTCCCCTAGGAGACAAACCACACCACACATTTACACCAGGCAAATTCACAGCCTTTTTATCAGTAATGTGGGGATTTTCTTCAGCCCAGTACACACAATTATGCCTATTGACAGTTCCATTAAGTTTGAATTGTGCTTCATCTGACCAAACAATGCTACCCATATATCCCGGTTCACGTGTAACCATCTCCTGAACCCATTCACAAAATTGTACCCTGCGATCTGGGTCATCGTCACTTAGCTGTTGCACCAGTCTTGGAATGTACACACGCAACTTGCCTTTCTTCAGAATGCGTAGCACACTACTAGCACTTACACCACTCACGTGACCCTTGCTCAGAAATGTATCGAAGCTGAAGGCCAACATTTTGAACATTTACTTTAACCAACATTTGGAACATTCAGTTTGACCAGAAAGTACACTTATTTTTCAAATTGGACTGTAGCCTTTCTTTTCCCAGAAATTTAACCTATGACAGTTCAAAGTGTGTGTGTACATTTTTTTGACATACTCTGTATTATGTCTGTTATCACACACTTCAGAGTTTTTGTGATTACTTACTGCATCTTGTCTTGACAATTATTTTTTCCTTCAATACACTCGTATATAATTTTTTGTTCTCGAGCAACCATTCATTCACTTTCGTCTTGGGTACGGGCTATTGCTGCCATTTACTTCATGTGCGTGGGATGCAAAAAGTATTATGTTACTAAATGCTTTTGATGTTAGGCTAGGCAGGCATTAACAAAAGATCCATAAATGTTAGGTGGGTCAGGTTTAGTGCTCTTAGCATCAAAATAATATACCTAAATGCTTCCAACACCTGATCATGTAATAAATCTGGTCCCAAGCCTAAAACCCCCTTCAAATCTCCCATAACATCCATTAAAACTCTGTGTCTGAGACAACTGGACACCAAGAGTGGCTGCTCAATGCAAAACGTGAATGCTCACATAAGCTACTTTTCAAATCATAATTTCTCCAGTACATACTACTTAGTGAAACTTTAACTGTGCTAATTAGCTTGTCCAACCTTGAAACTTCTCCCACAACTGTTTCTGGTATTCTAAAGTACTTCCAAATACTATGATGGTACTTTATTTTTTAAGTATCTGCAAAGCTGTTCATGATTTTGTTAATTTCTCATTCACCTTTATACTTTTGTCCACAATTATTTTTACTTAACATTCTTGGAAATACAAAATGTAGGGGTCCGAAGTGTCGCATCTGCAAGTTGATTTTCAAAAATTATTTTGCATTAAACTTTTTCTTTGCAAAAAATGATGCTTTCTTAATATTTGAATTGTAACGTATTTTTAAAATTATCAATTACATTTTAAATTGAAATTACAATTAAAAGGCATTACCTCCCTCTGTAATTAATTTTTATAATTCTTGATTTTCCTTGTATCAGTGGCCTCCCTGATGGCACAGTAGTAGTGTCGTCACCTTGTAATCAACGGGTCCAGGCTTCTATACCCGGTGGAGGCACATAGTGGTTCGAATCCCACTTTAAACATAGGTCCAGTCCCGATTAGCCTTACTGTGCATAAAGTGGACTTAAAACACCAAATCAATCAGTCAATCAAATCCTTGTATCGGCATTCAGACCTCCCCAATCATTATTGAATCATTGACTGATTTTGTTTATTTAGCATTGCTTTTCTTCCACATGTGACTAATTGTGACAAGGACAATCACAAACACATATGAACTCCACATAAGACAAACTACTCCAGAGGATTATACTGGCTGAGAGTCCTCGTTAGCCTAGTGCCTGGACCCGCAGCACTAAAAACAACATTAAGAAACTCCCGTAGATTGTAGGAGTAAAATATTCATAGTCACTATCCCCTCCTAAAATTGATGATGCCATCCCCAACAGCATGCGACAATTGCAACCTATCGGGATGGTAGCTCAGCATAGACTTTCTACGAAAATTTTGAAGGATCAAGAAAGGGCAGCGTGCAGGAAACTATGCTTTCTTTTAAACAGCAAGTTCTGACAATTGAGCTTGTAAAAATTGCAATGGGTTAGTGCTCTAGAGTTAATGAAGAACTGTGTCTTTAGAAATGTACTTTGGAAAACTGTTACATGCGAATTGTATGATAAGAAAATGGCAGAATATGAAAATGGCAGAATATTAATCTAAATTACAGACTACTTATAAATATATCATATTTGTAAAATCTTTGTAGTATTAGTGATACACTGATATGCCAATACATAGAGGCACATATTTTTGGTAAATAAAAAAGCAAAATTTTTGTACAAAAACAGAGTAGATTTCGGGTTCAAAAGCGGTAATAAAATAAAATTTCGGTGTTATAGTGGTGAATAATCACATCAAAAGTTCTATATAAAATGACATTTTGGTTTCAAAATTGTGAATAAAGGTAAAAAAAGTAAAGTGTTCCCCTGTGCATAGCACCACGCCATGAAGGCGTATAGGGGGTGTGGGGGTAACGCCCCACACTTTCTTGATCCGGTCGTGAGTGGGGGTGATGTGATCAGCATCACGCCCCTGACCGCCTTTACCCCCCAGGGTTTCCCCCAGGTACCCATGTTGTTCGACGCTGGGTAGGCGCCGGGGCCGCTTCCACCGTTAGAAAAGTTCCCGGATTTGAACCGGCCGGGGATCGAACCCGGGACCTTGAGCATGGTAGTCAGACGCGTTACCGACTGAGCCAATAATCCTAAATTTGATTTAAAAACTGCACTTATTACAGAAAGTAAACTTACCCCTTCTAATAGCACATTTATGTAGTTACCAGAGTATTAAGTTTATTCCTGTGTAAAGGGGTCCATTTTTGCTTCTCAAATATTTACAGCAGAATTAATCAATTTTCCGTGAATTGCATAACTCACAGGATACTTCAGAAAGTGTCGCGTCTGTATATAAACGGTAGATTTCGTGTTTAAGAGTAAATTTCGCATTTTGCAGTTCATTTCGCATTATTTCGTGACAAAACAGGGTAGAAAAATGCACCTCAGACCTTTCAGAAACATGAAAGATGAACATTACAGCATGTTATTTCATATTTTGTGTTTTCGTCAAAAACTAAATTTGCATGCCTCTACCAATACCATTATAGTAAAAATCTGGCCCATCTCTAATAATAATAGGCAGGAGTTTGAAACCTCACCTGGGTATGGGTGTTCTTTGTGAGTGTCACATCTCTTCATCAATTGCATCATATCATATCATTCGTCATCATCGTTGTGATTAGCCAAATGTGGCAGAAAATGGTGCTAAATAACAAATATTAAATGAAATTTAATAATAATAGAAGAAGGTGAGAGTGGAATGACTATGAGGGGAAATGGAAGCTATTGTAAAATAGTTTTTCTTGTATGTACGCATTGCTTGCATTGTAGAATTATTTTCCTGTAGTTTATGTTTATTACAAGCACAGTTAAGTTGCTATATTACAACAATGTAACATTGACAACATCCATTATATAACGGATTATTTGCGTTTAAAAAATTGCGAACCATCGTTATAACTGTATCTTTAGTCGAAATGAAAATAAAAATGTCTGATGAAAGGAGCGTGTGTTCTCCTGAAACGTCACAAAAAAAACTGTTTTCTTATGCTTGTAATAACCGTAAACTACTGGAAAGAAATGTAAAATATATTTAAAATAGTATTGCGCTGTATATAGACTACTCTGGAAAAAAAGATTCTGGAAAACTCAGTGAAAATACATTTCAAGTTCACGTGGGAACCCTGTAGACTGTGACATTGTTAAGATGTAATTTTTCATAAGACGATATATAGGGCATATAGTAAGTATTGTGGTCATGAGAAAGACTCACACAATATACCAGTGATATAATCCATCTCTGCCAGATTTATACAAAATCTGTGGTAGCAACATATGAATTTCTAATGTATTCCTGATGTCATAGTGAAATCCTCAAATTAATTAGAAAATTTATAGTTAGCATATCCAACGTGCTTTGACAATGTTGATATTAAGTGCAGGCTCAACCAGGACTCAAATCCAGGTCTTCTGCCATATCATGTCAGTGGCCCACCAACTGAGCTACTAAGCCAGCCCTGGTTTTGCCTGACTTTTTGCTTCTGCTGTTTTTTCTGTGCGGGATTGTCTCTTAAAATACTACAATGGATTCTGTTAAATCTGATGGCATTGATAGTGACTAGTATCTCACAGTGTGCATCTGTGGAACTGAAACCAGGGCTGGCATGGTATGTCAGGAGACCCAGGTTTGATCGCTGGTTAAGCTTGCATTTTCCGCCTAAATACAGTGGAACTTCGATTTTACGTTTTTCAGGGGATCAAGCTGGAAAAACTTAAAATGTAAAATTGATCTCGTAAATTTCATAAGATTGCTGTGTTGGGACCATCAAGATTGAATGTATTATGTGGGAAAATGTTAACCCAGCGATGTAAAATCGGGTTTCCACAGTATGTATGTAGTACATCTCCTATGTGTGCCAAATTATAATGCTTGTGCAATGTTTCTAAATACCATGATTATTTTTTTTGGCAAAATTTCATATTTCTTGAGGTGATTCCATTAGAAATGCAAATTTAAATCTGTAAAATGTATTTACTATTATAGTTTTGTTGTTATATGCCATGTAATGTTCTGGCATTGTATTCCAGAAAATTCAGTAATGGGGGTAAAAGGACATTTTTCCTGGTAAACACTATTCCTCTCGTGCATCAGAATGCAAGTTACATTCGTAACAATACATACCTCTCGGTTGGTCACTACAGTGGGGATATGAATGTTGATCTTTGGAATGAAAGCCGGTGGAGAGCTGAATTGGATGATCATCAGGTAAATATAACAAGAGGTACAAATTACTTTCTTAATGATGGTGTACTTACTGTGAGTATATCTGTTCTTCACCTAGAATGTTTTCAAGTTGACCTCTATTTTCTTTGCTCTCTAATTTTTCAGTTTGTATTACAGAAATTATAAATAGCATAATTTATTATAGATTGCGATTCAAGTGTGTTTTAAATAGAGTTGTAAATTGCAGTGTTAGTTACTAGTTTGGAGGTTCATAACGTCAAATTAAATAACTAATTTTACATGGTGTAGTAGCTAAAATACACATATTTGCCATTTCTTCTACAGTGTGTCCAAACAGTCATGCAACAGAGACTTTGAACATATCAGGCGCGGCTCGTGCATTATTTACCCGGGGGTTCACTGAAGTCATGTGACATATATTCAGTTTCCGCAAAATAGACTTCCTTCGCCTAACAAAAGGATGGGGGGAGGGCTTAAAAGATTTGTCCAGAATTTTTTTACCTGGGAGTATAAGGTTTTGTATTAGAGTTGTGCGAGTAAATTTAGGGCTGAAACTACAATAAATTGTGCCTTTATGAAAAAAGTTGAGTTTTCTTGGAATGTCATGGACGTCCTCAAGTAGGGGCAGGTAATATATTTTTTTCCCCCAGGAGGAGCAAAAAACACTCTTTCAGTCTGAAGTTGCTGCAACGCTTTTATAATAATTACCAAAAATTACTGTGACTGAAATTAAATTATATGCGTGTAATATATAATTTTTTGTTTACTTTCGATTTCCATGGGGGGTGGCCCCCTTTTCCCCTTCCGGACGTCCATGCCGATTAATCAGAACTGGTCCTACATTTATTAAAGGGAAATGGCAACTAATGGCATGTGCATTATAGAAATCAAACCTGAGACCCTTTTCATTGATACGCGACAGGTTTGTTCAAATTTGGGGCTGGTCGACCAGCACACGCTTTTTTTCAGTGGACAAGGAAGTTTATTTTAAGTTAATTATGTGCATTTCTATCGGTCATTTCTTACCTGCGCGGATAGCAACGCCTACAATGCATCAAATGACATAACCTAGGTAAAGTCCATCCCTCGCTTCACTCGCAGCATCACTTAATACTTTCCAACAAGTATCCAAGCACTTCAAAAACTAACAAACTTGAGACGATTGACACCGACCGACAACGAGTCACGTCTTCGCGCCATTCTTTCTCTTTCGCGAACCCGAAGTGTTTCCACCTTTAAGGAAAAACCTCTGAATGCATGCACGAGCTATTTTGGTAATGTATCTCCTTTATTTTAATTCATCGCATCTAATTCCAGCTTTTATTTGTTTCCACTCATCCATCTCTGCCACAATCTTGCATTTATTCCAAGAAGTTCGGTGCAAAAATGATACAAAGAGAATATTGAATATGTAATGTGTGCGCTTCAAACTTGAACCGCACACAGCAACACTGGAAGGGAGGAAGCAGCGAGATCGGAGCCTTGTCCCGCGCCTTCTGCGAGAGAACGAACTGCGCATGACCGTTGGGTGTCGACATAGGTTCTGCAATCTCATCTTCCATGTATTTTGTCCTATACCCTCCTCGAGCTTCTGCTCCTGCGCGAAGCTTTCACAATGGCAAGAGCTGTCCTGTGGGGGTTCAACTGAGGGTCTGTATCAGGGCGGCCGATTCGCGGTTTCTTCTTCTCAGCAAGAGAGTTCGCCGTATTACGGGCACAAATACATGACTTATTGTGTAGAATTTTTAGCGAAATAATGTGGAAATGTAAAGACATTGTTTATTGTTCATTCTCAAGGTGATTATCGTATATTACTGGGGGTTCACTGATCCTGTGCGCTATAGGGCCAACCGCGCCTGGAACATATATAACTTTTGTACAAAAAGTGATAGACATGAATTTTTCTCAGAGTATTAACTTTGTCCATGTGGATATTTTGTAAATAAACACGCTTCCAAAAGTTAAGCACGCGATGGTAAAATGAACAAAAATGGAAAAGTAAAGCTTTGATTAACACAAAATTGCACATGAAGGTAGCAAATATGTGTATGCATCAAAGAAAACAAGAATTGTGTACAAAGATGAAAAAAATATTTACTTTTCGTAAGTTATATGATGACGTCACATTTGGCTCATGAACATAATGATGTTTAAAGGCAAACAAACCAAACAAAAACTTACAGTAATATGGTATGTGACCAAAACAAAACTTAAATTAATATGTTATGTGACCACTCCGGACCTTCACACCAGCTTTACAACAATTTCCCATGCTTTCAATGAGGTGATCCACCATCGCAGATGCGTGCAATGGCCATTACTCCATTTGGGCAGTTTTCAATGGGATTAAGGTCGGAGGAATATGCTGGCCACTCCATACGAGAAATGCCCTCACTTTCCAGGTACTCGTCAACGATGTTGTTTCGACGGGGATGGACATTATCATCCATAAAGAGGAAATCAGGACCAACTGCAGGAGCATAATCTCACAATGGGATCTAGGACTTACCCCGATACTGCGCAGCTGTCACAGAACTGCCTTTTAAGATGTACAAGCTCGGTGCGATATCCCATTGAAATTCCAGGCCAGTTATGAATTCCATGTTGATGGAAGAAAGTTTGTATTTTCAATTTAGATAAGAGTGTCTTCACAGTAGAGAGATAAATGAAAGCTTTGGAACAAGAAGAAGGCAGTCAAGTAATGTATTTTCATTGAACACTTTGGTCAAAAATGACAAAATAAAGCTCAACCAAAAAAGCCACGGTAAAAACTTGTTTTAGAGGCTTCTCTTCTATGTAAATGTCGGTGGTTACGCCAAATTTTAACGAAGTTACACTGCCATTACTTAAGCTAGCCATTACCATAAGTTATGTTGTGTGCCAGTTGTAAAGTTTTACAGTGTTTCTTTGTCTTGTTTCAGGTTTTGGTGATGACAACACAGATTTTATTAAATATGATTCTTCATGACTACATACATCTGCCTCAGATCAATTTGCTGATTCTTGATGAGTGTCATCAAGCTGTCAAGAAGACTGCAATGAAACAAGTAAGTCCAGCAGCTCTGTAATTGTTGTGGTGGGATTGGTGTGTTTGCTCAAAATAAGGGAAGGGAGAGATTCTTTCATTAATTTACCTTTATTTCTGAAGTTGGAGTTTCACTATAAACATTTTAGATATCAACGTAATGTTGTCGGATTGTCAGTGGCAGTGGATATTCATCAGCATGCAATCTTGATTGAACACTGTGGGCCAAAGTCTTATTAATATACTATTTATAGTGCAAGAATGTATTATTCTCAAGTGAAATTGACATCAAGACTTGTCGTAGATTGAGAGGAATGTTTATCCTCCTCACATACGTTGTGTGATAATTCATTTGTTTTCTGATATCCGTGAATCACAATGCTAATAATGTGGTTAGGAGTCAATTTTTTCAATAGGTCTCTTGTAATGTTGTAGCTAAAGGTCACGTTGGGGCAGCATGTTTGGTTTTCCACCTTGTGTTTCCTAGGTGACTGTTTTGTGTGTTATAAACAATGGCTGATATAAGCTGATTCACTATTGAAGAATGTCTCGGTGCTTGTGTGCATGAAACATTGAAGAAATGAAAGAAAACTTTTTACATTGCTTCAATAAACCAGCTTCAACTGATGCAAATTTACAGGAACTTGAGAGGAACTGGTTCTGTGTTAGGTGCATAACTCAGTGGAAGACTGCAAAAATATGATGATGATGAAGTCTGTGGCTGCTTGCATGAATCCTTGATTTGTTCACCAATGAAATTTACAAGAAAGTGCTTGGTGGAAATAATAATATAACATAAATCAATATCCAATGATAATTTTTAGCCCACCCTGTACAGTCATGGAAAGAAATACTTTCCCCATAAGACCATTGATATTGATGGTGTATGGGGGAAGTACTTTTTTCCATGACTGTACATTATTGGTTCTAATGGAAGATGGAAAAACTTAAAATGCAGGAAATATATAACATCTCTGAAAATTTTATGACATAATGGACATTGAGGATTGCATGTATAATGCAGGAAAATGTAAAGTTTAGCGAATGTGCATTTGACTGCCATGTGGCAGAACCAGGCTCGATTCCCAGTGTGTGTGATCTAAAGGGGGAATTTTTCCAACCTTGACCCTGCATAAAATGCTCTTTGGTACACCCACACTGTAATAATGTGCATACCTTGGTGTTTGTTCGGGGGAGGGGGTGTGTGAAAGCAGGTGAGCTGATCCCATCCACTTCCAAAATGGTGGAGATTAAATGTGCAGCTCCCTATTCCACATATTATTCTCTATGTGTCTTCAACAAGCACAGCGTAACTTTCCCTTACCTTCATTGAACTGTAAGGATCCGCCCTAGATCGTACTTGGTTCGATGGGTCTATAGAGCCTCGGCTTCACACTCAGTATCGCTTCGGGGCTTGAGTCTCCTCGGCTCAAGGTTCGGGTTAATCCAGCTTCTTCAATCCTCGACGTAAGGTCCCTCGTAATTCTAGGTCAAAGGTTCTCAATGTACTTATAGATCTTGACCAAGATTCTATAAGCAATCGACAATCCTTTTCCCCACTAGGTTCTGTCGATATTCAGTTAAGCACCCAACTTCCTTTTCTCTTTTCAGTCTCTGACCAGAGAACTGAAAATTAATCCGTGACCACAGAATAAGAAAAGGTGTTCCCTGACCAGGGACACAAACGTTGACTACTAACAGTCTATCGACCGATCCCGAATTCTGGTGTATCCTACGACAATCACAATCCTCTCAATTATATCTCCTGACCAGAAGCGTAGAACCGAGAGAACATAAGCCTTCTGACCAGAAGAGCTAAGTAATTGTCCTAACGATAATCCAGAATAAACTAATTCCTAGTAGCGACGTGGAAGTAAGCGCAGAAATACGGGTGTGAAAAGAAAAGACTGTAATACGAGTTCCGTATTTATCTGGAGTTCGAATACAAAAGGCCACGGGCCACCGAGCTTTGCTGCTTATATAGGAATTCTCGGTGCCGTGAAGGATTTACCAACTTTTATCTTTACCTCAATTTTACATTACAATAAAATACATATTAATAAAATATCAAAGAGGAACATAATTAGCTACATACAGAAATTACTATTTTTAACCTTTTGTGAATATTAAATATGCAAGATAATTTTAATTGTTACACTCAGCATTTAACTTGACTAGGGAGTATTGCTTCTTCCAACTCCCCTCTCTCCCTGCAACGGCCACGCGAAAAGACAACAAAGAAAAGAAAGAAAGTTTACAACGTTGAAGTGTTAAGCAAAATTTCTTTAAATACAGGTTTTGTCTTGCGCGGGCATAACTTTCGTTTACCTTAACATAACTAAATTCTGATTACACCGTCTTGCAGTAAAAGAATCAGGGATTAATATGATATTAGTTAACTTATTGTCCGCCAAGGGACACGACAGATATAGCGTTGGGAAGACAGCCTAATCTTTCGTCTTTTCCCCGGTTTCAACGTTTACTTAAAGTTGAGTCTGCCTGGCTTCTACACAATAGCGATTGTTTTCTCGCATTGTTGTCACCGATAAAAAAAATTCCCAGCTCAGCTTGCTGGCAGAAAGAAACAAAATCTTTGAACTTTTATTTAACATCTGGATGTATAGTCTATATACGAGGTGGTTCCACTTTTCTTGGTAATTAACCATTACCACCCAAAAATTATAAATACCAAACAAAGGAAAATAATAAGTTTATATACTTCCTTGTAACGTGAACACTGCTACACGTTACAGAACATTGCTGGCATCAACTAAAAAGCTCATGTAGTAAGCTGACAAGAAGTGGACAAACAGCCCACTGGAAATTAATAACAACCCACTTCCTTTGCTATCGTGCAACTTTGAGGGCTTCATTTTGCATTTGTCAGTTTATTTAATCATTATTTACTTTTTAGGTTCTGGACTTGTTTACAGTGTGTGATCCACAACAAACTCCAAGAGTACTGGGCTTAACAGCAACATTGTTAAACAATGACTGTAAGCCCCAAGATGTAAAACAGGAAGTACAATTATTGGAAGAGGGCATGCACAGTAAAGTGGCCACAATCGAAGACCTAGTGAATGTTTTTTGGTGAGTAACTAAAGTTGTTTGGCTGTAGTCTGTGTTACCTATTCTCTCACAATAATAACATTTGCAAAACATACTTTTGGTGGTTATAAAATGTAAAAAGAATGTGCATTTCAACCTAGACCAAAGTTCAGGAAAGGTGAGGCAAGGTGATAATGCAAGCAGTATTTGAAGAAATGCGTAAACAATAGAGGTCTGCAAACTTGATCCATTGCCTGCCCATGACCTGCCCGGTCTAATGGTAAGAAATACCCTCCCACTCCCACCTTGCGCAACTGTTGTCTTAAATCAGTCCGACCGCCCTGCATAGAGGAGAGAGTTTACACGTCGGTCAGTACCCAGTCTGGTTCAAGAACTGGTGGGTTGTCGAAGACCCAATACAGTTCTTTACAAGAACATCTGCAATTGGAGTAAAGACAGTGTTTATGATGATGCTATTGATTGTTTTGGTCATTCAGTCTTATCACCTGTGAATGATCCAAGATGTAGCTCCTGCAAAAGGCAAGGTGTCGGTAAGATTGACTACGGGTTTTTGAAATGTATAACCCCAGAAATTCAACATGTAGTGTTGAATATATGGAAATTTTGATTTGAAATGAGTTATTATTTGTTTACATGTAAGGAGCATGTTAAAAATTAATTACTAGTGTAGAAGTCAGTTACTCCATTTTACTCGCCTGTTTGTGTTCTGGGTGGAAGAAGCTGAACAGGATGTGTATACTCCCTTCCTCATTTGGTGATGTTGCCGCTTATTTACATTACTGTAATCCGGTGTTTGAAAAGTTAGTTTTTTAAAAAAAATAATTGACTTACACATATTTCGCTAAACAGTAACTAAATTATATTTACAGTTACTCATATGAGAAAGTAACTCGCCATTAAGTTAGTATACAATAAGATGTAGATACTTAAAGGTACTTACGATAGTGAGTATTGATTTTAACGAAAACTACGTTTCAGGATTCCACTGATCCCTTCATCAGGTTACCAAACTAGGCCAGTGTAACTACACCTTAGCCACCTCAGATATGACAAGCACTTAGGATTTTATGGTGAGGTTGGGTAGAAAAGAATAAAAAGGAACGTATGGTCATCTGACTCCACGTACGTAAAACTGACATGTTCCCAACTGTAAAACACTGATCTAAAGAGCCATTTGAGCACAAGGCTTAACACACAAACACTTTAAAAGACTGATCTAAAAGGCCGTGTGAACACAGGTCTTGACACACAAACATGTTAAAAGTCTCATTTAGATGCGCACGATGGTGAGTTGTGCAACGAACTGGTGTGGCCTCTGGTAGAATGCCGGAAGTCCTTCAGTTGATGTCGCCGCCCCCTTCCTTTCCTCCTCTGTATTCGGTGAGCTACGTCATATCAAGTTCAAATTCTTTAATCTCTTGGGCCACACTAATCACGGTCGGAGTGACCCGGAAACCGACCTTTTCTTTAGTTTATCCCCATTGCTTAAGCATCTTGATCCACAGGTCGTCGACGTTCCCTTCTCTATTTAGCTTATTACTCCTATCTTTGCAGATAGTTGCTGCTTTGTAAACATTCCAACTTATCGGTTTGTTATCGATCCTGACAATCTCTAGTTTCTTAATTTCATGTTCTTCTTCAATTATATGTTCCGATAACCCAGTTCTTGGTATCCCTTCCTGAATGTCTTTATCGTGTTCACCCCATCGGGTTTTCATGCTTCTGCCGGTTTGCCCTATGTACTCTTTATTACTTTATTACAAACACACTTGATAATATAAACCCCTTTTTTATCCTCTTCTTCATTCTCCTTTTCCATACCATCTTTGT
The DNA here is from genome assembly GCF_977018435.1 of Lepisma saccharinum. Classification (NCBI taxonomy): domain Eukaryota; kingdom Metazoa; phylum Arthropoda; class Insecta; order Zygentoma; family Lepismatidae; genus Lepisma; species Lepisma saccharinum. Next base: position 52,072,760 of record NC_139233.1, read on the forward strand.
TATATTCCGTAAAATACTTCTGTACTGTACGTGGGGTACACCATTGCAGTTACCTCAAAAAATCACCACAATACTTTGCAGTTAATTTATTTTTATTAATTGAAGGGCTCAAGTGTAAAACATGGTGACATTTTCGTCATTTCTGGGTTCATTAAGAAAAAAAGGTTATTAGATGCTATACTGTAGATAAATTGTTTTTGTGTTGTGTTTACCAATTTCAGAAGGTTCACTGAGTCCAATGCAAATTGTACGACATGGAAATTTCACTCTAAAATTGAAGGATGGCACATTTTACTTTGTAACTCAAAAATGACCAAAATGTCACTTACAATGTTATACACACAAGCACTTCAATTAATTGCACTAAGGACCATAAAAATTAATTACTTTTCATTAAATTTCAATTATTCTTGTTAATTTTTAAACATTACATATAGAGTTAATAAAATTCAAATTATACTCCAAATATTAAAATTAAGGTTAGCAAAGATTGTCACATTTTGAGAAAAGACTGTCGCAAGCATGTAAACCTATTACAAATGGCAGGTCTGTGTACAGTGAACTGATTGTGTGCCCAAGGATGCCCACATTACAGATCCCCAATACACCACAAATACCTGCTCCTGCATGGACTTGCGATGCACGTGGATCCCGCCCAGCAAGCAACCATAGTGTGATGATGTTAGTCCGGTTTTATCCAAGCTGCGCTGGTGGCGATTGAATGGATCCTGGTTTACGGAGTGAGTCATGCCCACCCACGCAGAACTCTAGTAAGCAAGAGTACTTACTGCTGTGTGCCATTGATGAAATTTTCATACTGCCCTTGGGAGTTCTTTGTCAGCAGACTGAAAGAGTTCCTGGGGTTTAACTAAGCCTTGTGACGCCAATGCCTGCCAAGCAACGTTGGGAAGTTGCGACTGGCCATTCAGAACAAGCGGCGTGGGATGCTCAGTGCAGGTGTTGTCATGCTGCACGATAATGCTTGGCCATATTTGGCTCAGCGCAAAACAGATCATCTGCAGGAATTCTGCCTGGAGGTGTTTTCCATCTTTCCTTACACCTCAAGAAATTCCTGTCTGGTCAGAATTTACAAAATGACGAGGAGGTGAAGACGGCTGTCACACATTGGTTCCGATCCCAGGCAGCAGACTTCTACGACACAGGGTTACAAACATTGATCCCACGGTACGACAAATGTCTCAATTCCGGTGGGGAGTATGTTGAGAAAATAGCTGAACAATTGCTGTATCTGTTCCAATAAAAATTTCCATTGCAATTGTGTTTCTTTCTGTAGACGGCCCCAGGGAAACTTACTTTCTGGATGGGCCTCGTACTATTCGAAGTGGGTCTTCAAATATGCTCAAGGTACTGGGTCAACAATGAAATTTTGGAGCCCCAACCTGAGTTGAAACCTGGGACCACTACATTAAAGGCAAAAGTGCTAACCATTAAGCTGGGATAAGTGATAGACACATGCATACTAAGTTTTTGATGGATATCAGAGCTTTGAAATAACACACTGTAATTCTCATTTTTCATGTTTTTGAAAGGCATGATCTTAGTTTTCCTACCATGTTTTGTCACAAGACGATGAGAAATGAAATGCAAAATGTGAAATTAACTCTTAAACATGAAATTTAGAGTTTATTTATTAACACATCACTTTCTGAAATATCCTGTTAGTTATGAAAATCATGAAATATTTATTAATTGTACCGTAAATATGGGACAACCACAAATACAAAATACGCCCCTTTACACAGGATACATTCATACTTTGCTAACTACATAAATGCTGTTAGAAAGGAAACGCTTAGTATGTGCATTTTAGCACTGAAATGCCACTTTATATACCACTTTTGATCTCAAAATGTGCTTAATTTTTGTGTATCAAAATCTTGCAATAAATATTTGGCCCTAGTGATGCAGTGTTATCCATGATATGGAGTGTCTTATTATGAAGCATGAGTTTGCTGAAAATTTCTGCAATTCATGTACTACATAAATCAAACCCTGTAAATTTTGCTGATGAATTCACCTGACATCCTTCAGAGGGCAGTATAATGCCATTTCACTCTGGTGGTTTACCTGCTTCTTCAGGTGCTGCTTTCATTGTCACCTCCCCCCCCCCCCTTATGTATGCTGTCAGTTGAAGTTAAGCAGCAGTTCAATTTTGCACTTACGCACCAAACTGAAAACTGATTTCATTTCCCAACGGCTCAACATGTAGACCACTTGGTGAGACTGGTCTTATTTCAGTATTGTGGATTAAGTTAAGTGATTATGAAGCAGGAGGTCTTGTCCATTGAACCAATCAAGGAAGGTGCTTTTCCATGGCAGTATTCAATTTTTTATTCTCCATTGTATTGCCCCTGACTCAATGGGGAAGTGGGTTTCTGGAATACCTCTGCTCTTCCTGACTACCTTGGCGAGGGGAGAGTGGATATTGAGTAGTGAGTCATTAGACTGTAGGCAAAATAACAAAAAATGTTGAGTAAGACATTGGTGAACAGCCTTAAATCTTTTCTCCATCGTATGCATCCAGTTGGCAAAAGTGGCAGCTTGAAGAATCTACCTAGGTGCAAATCAAAAAATCATGTTGCATTTTGTGACTTTTGACTGCTCATTTCTTACTGTTTTGCACACTTCAAGCTGACTTTTGTCACTCCGAGTGAATCATTGAGTGAATTTCTTTCAAGTAAATGAGATAATACACACAAAAAATGTGAAGAAAGAAAATTGTACCAACAAGTGGTCAAACTCCAAACCTTTGAGTGTTTCGGAACTGTTCCCAGTGAGATTTTTTTTTTTAAAAAAAAAGAGGTTAAAAGGATATAACGAGAAGACAGGATTGTGGTGCCGAATGTAAAGGTCTGGCTTATGCACGAGTTGAAGTGCTTATCAATACTGTTTGGGTATCCTGCTGGAAAAGAAATGGTAACCTTTTTTTCATGCTGGTGATTCCTAAAGAAAGAACCGGAAACTCTTCAAAACATTGGAAGCAAGATTTGGAGTTCAACCACTTGTAAATACAACAGTTGTTTTTTTTTTTTTTGTGAGGGGGGAGGGGGAAGGTTTTAAACTATTTAACAGTACATTCAGTGGTAATACAAGAAACTCAAGGAAATGTATGTTATAAAATAGAAACAAATTGAAAAAGTTTGTCCGTAGTTCAAGAATGATTCAAACCACTCTCTTACATGTATGTTCCAATCTATATAAGATGTACTCTTCATTCCAGCTATTCGGCAAATCCAACAGAGAAGATTGTAACATATGAATCAGATGTACATGACCTTAGGGTTATTTTCTGCGGCAATGTTATTAGATACATAACTAGTATGATTGATAAAACTGTGCAAATCATTGATATTTGTCATTTGGAGAGTGAAATTCTGGACAATTCAGAAAGTCCACCAAATACTAAGCCACTCAATTCAAAGGGGCCCAAGTGGAAAAAGAAGTTAAAAAATGCTCTTGCAGATTTTGATGTTCATCTGCATATGTTAGGTTAGTACATTTCTTTTTAATTTTGTAATCAAAATAAAATATATTTGCTAGGGCCGAATCTTAGTTTCAACTATTGGTTAGTTTTGAGTCAGAATGGCTTTAGTGTCTTAGCATGTAATGAAGAACTTGAAATCTCACCTTCAAATGTTTCAAACCTAAGTGTGGACATTGGTGTTTATTTGTGGGTGTCATTTCATCAATTTCAACTTATCATTATAGTTAACCAAAAGAGATAGGAAAACAACATTAAATTGGCAAAATACAAATACAGTGATACTAGTACTGGTATGGTCATAAGGCTTGTATTATCACTAGGGAGCGGAAGTTGATGAAATGTTATCTTTTTCTGACATCTCGGACACGATGCCCATTAAATATACACAATATTACACTACTTATTTGGTTACTTCTTTTATTTTGGTAATCTTCTTGAGTCTTTTCACCAAGGTGAACATAGGCCTATATATATCTCGCAGGATTGCAGTTTACGAGCAAAAGAAATGCTGAAATGGTGACAGTCTTTGTTGTGTCTGGAGAAACCACCAGGTGCTCATCTGGGGCAAACTCTGATATTTCAAACAATTTCTGATGTTAAAAATTACTTTTTTTTCCGACGCACTTTTCTCTTGGGAAGGAAGGGGGTGCATGTCTATAAACCCTTTCCCGGATTCGTCCCTGATTTTGGTTTCCCTATTTTTTATACAATTTGTTAAATTTCTAAACAAAAATTGTCTTATGTGGATCGTGATAATTTATTTTCTTTATAGTGCCACAAAAACACACCACACTACATCACCAGGCAAAGATGCGGGAAATTAATGCATTTTACACCAATTCATTCGGCGTATACGACTCTTTCATTAAATTGTTTTTTACACCAATTCATTCGGTGTATACGACTCTTTCATTAAATTGTTTTAAAATTATTCAGTTGATTCCATTGGAAATCCTCGTTGCATATGTTAATTGAATTTGCATGTGGTATCATTTGGTGCCTTTTTTTAAAAGCAAGATTGCATTTTGTTTAATTTCCTTTTCATTTCAATTTTTAACCTGAAGCTAACAAATTTAATGGTCATTTTTTACGTCATTTTTCCCCATTTTTTTAGGACATTCTATAGGTCATATACCTATATTTTTTAGGTCATCAACTTCCGCTCCCTAATTACCACCAATAGCAGAGAGAGATGCTGCAAGAATTCTTCATTACATGAAATGTTGTCTGGTCACTACAAAGGTGCTAAACTTCCCTTGATGTAATATTGCTGGATCAGAATTTTTACCAGTCTGGAAATACTGGAAAAGTCAGGGAATTCACTTTTTCTGGAAAAGTCTGGAGAATTTACTTCCTTTCTGAAAAATCAATGGGTCATTCCATGTCAAATCAACCAATTTTTAAAAAAATGGTTGCATGACCATTTTAGAAAAATTTCATTTTTAGTACATAGGTTTCTACATGTTTCTAGATATCAAAACCAGTGTTCAAAAAAAAATATTGTCTTTAGTTCTCCTGGGGCAGCCATTTTTCCAACATGGCGCATGGCCTTTTTTGCTCATGTAGCAGTATACAGAAACCTTAATATCTCAAAAACCATTAAAGCTAGAGACCTGAAACAAAATTCATTTTGTAGCTAATGAAGTATACTTCCTATGATATTCAGGTATGTTTTGCTTGAAATTGCATCGTAAGTACGGAAATTATGGTGGAAAATGGGGTAACAATAGTTAAAAAATTGCATTTTTAAGCCCGATTTTTTTTGATGAAGGGGTTTAGTCTAAGGCTTGATTTTTTTTCATGTGTAGACCTACCTGCAGGGTGTCTGTAAATAAAATATCAGTGCTTAGAAATGCACCCCTTTTTTACAGCATGGGCTCAAACATGGCTGTTCATTGAATTTTGACAGTTTTCGGGGTTAAATATCTCAGATGGGTCCCCTTTAAAAATTCTGAAATTTGGCACATAGGAAGCCCTTCATGAACCTAACACAGTAAAAATCTCAACTTTTAGATTCAACTCATTTTGGTCAATATGAGGTAACGTATGTCACCTAATTTCTGATGTTGCAAAGTAAGGTTAAACTACATTCCATACTTAGAATAATGAAGTCTTTTCTTTTTCTTTTTAAATGTGGGTTAAATAAAGGCTCAGAAAATATAGTAACATAAGGTTTTAATACTTGACTTACCAGAAATTGAAATTTCTACTACTACTACTACTACTACTACTACTACTACTGGTAATAACAACAATTTGGTCCCGGCAGGCATGGATGTTTGTGACTGTTCATTCATCAATTTCATCATATCACTCATCCCCATCTTCGCAAATTAACCAAGCGTGGCACAAGAAGCGAAGTAAAATAAAACAAATCAATAATAATAATAATAATGTTATAATAACAACACTATTATTATTACGTTTATCCTGGCACTTGCACCTCAAGACAAAAATTCATTGTTGCGCCTCTGATTGTAAATAGAAACTCAGCACCTTAAATTAAATATTTTTTTTAAATTGTATTACGTATACAGTTTAGTTGAATTATAATTTTTGGGATGTTGGAATCACATAGACACTTTATATTATTAAGATATTTGTGTGTGGATGTTGAGAGCAGTAATACGTAAGGTTGAAATAGAGAAAACATCTACTTGAATTTTTGGAAAGTTCTCCTTGAAAACCAGGAATTACAGAAGGTCGTTCGGGATCTCTGAGGACAATGTTGGAAGGCTGATAAGTTCATGAAAACCCATGTCGCCACCAACGATCATGCTCAATTGGAAAACCAGCATTCCGCGCTATAGCCCGACAACGTAATTTCCATTACAACAGACTTTTCCGAAGAGTTATCATGTCAAACATTTCCCACTCCTCCTGACAGGCTTTCCAGAGGCCATTGAGAGTGCGTGGACGTCTCTTTCCTAAGGCCCGTTTTAGGAGTCCAAATGCACAGAAGTCCATGGGTGACCCATCTGGCACCTTGACTGGAATGTCGCTGTAAGGAATTGCACGGATGCCAGTTTCCACCTCCATTCGCTGTAAGAACAGACGAGTCGAACGGGAGGTATGGCTGGATTCTTTATCTTGGTGCACCCAGACCTGGTTTTTGCCCCCCCCCTTCCCCATGGCGAATTGCTAGCTTGCCATTATAGCAGTATCCAGCGATGATCATGAAACCCCGTGGAAAACTTTCCTGGCATTCTCGATACAATGTTTGATAATTGTTTTTGTTGCGAGGGCGGTAGTAAATCGCGCGGGGTTTGCGACAGTCACTAAGGTAGACATATGTTTCGTCTAATGTCACCACATTTTTCCATCTCTACCCTTCAAGATAGGTCTCATAGAGCTTTCTAGCGTTCGTGTGACGTTCCGCAATGTGACGAGGCAACAGCTTGTGAACTCGCCGCTTATGCCGCATTTCTAGTTGCAGGTCCTTCTTGATTGGTGTTCACTGTTGACACAGACATTCCCAACTTACGTGCGATACTCCTTTGGGGGGCAGGATTAACGCCTGACACAAGGGCCTTCACTTTTCTCACCATGTCTGGTGTACGACTCGTAGCTGCTCGTTGGTAGCGTCGTCGCCTTGTAATCAAGGGGTCCCGGGTTCGATACCCGGTGGAGGCACAAGTGGTTCGGATCCCACTTTAAACTGTAGGTCCAGTCCCGATTAGCCTTACTGTGCATAAAAGTGGACTTAAAACAGCAACTCAAATCAAATCGTAGCTGCTCGTGGATTTGCCTGTTTCTTTCCCTGTGGAATTAGGCCCAGTCGGCCTTTGCCATTTTTGTTCAATACCGCACCGATCCCGTTCTTCGATATCACAAAACCACACTTCTTGCACATTCCTTTGATTGCCGAATAGCTATATTTAGCATCGGAAAGGGCTGTTATGTAGCCCTTCCAGTATGGTTCAATTTTCTTCGGCATCGTTGTAGGTAAATGGCACAACACTCTGTACACGCGTTCTCGGTACTGACGTGACTCAGCATGCACCGTTTGGACGGACTGACGTTGATAACAGCGCCGCCAGCGGCTTTCAAAATCGTCACCAGAGATCCCGAACAACCTTCTGTATGCTTGAATTTTATCATGGTCCTAGAGTAGCCACCCTGTATCTACTTTTCATTGCCAAGTTGTGAAGAGGCAACCTACAAATAAGCTACATGGGATGCACAAATGTACATACAAGACACTAACCATTGCCATGATAGTTGTACAAAGTGAATTTCTTGAATGATGTAAAAAGAAAATAGAAGTAATAAAGTAGGATGTGGCAGCACCACATGCATAAGCACATCTTCTCTGCTTTCCATTCGCTCCTTGCTGTTCAGCAGACATTTTCCTCTTTTCTGATTGGCACAGAAACTGTTGAGCAATTGCTAGCATTGAGAAGGTAACAGGTTGGAACAAATGTGGTTTAATAACAGTTATATGTATGCCACTCCTCTGCTTACAAGATACCTGCACTACGGGAAAATGGCTAATAAGAATTTGTCAGCTCATCTCGACAAGGTGTCTGAAAAGTCCCACACCACAGTTCAAATCAATGTATTTGTTCAATATATCCTTTGAGTTCCAAGTTGTAGGTTGTTGAGCACATGGGGAACCGATCCCAGTCCGAAGGTGAGTCAGATTACAAATCTTCACACCATACATGAGATTTCAGATGCCCTCAGAATGCAGAGATCATTAGATTCAAACCTTGCAAGCCTAGGGCACATTCCATGGGTCCTATCAAATCTAGTGTTAGAACACAGCAACAACTTAACCAGTTGGTATATGGTGCAGGACCTTTTGGACACCAGTAGTTATTTGCACTTGTATATTTTATGTTGGTATTCATAAAAAAAATTTAGTCCATCCTGTGGAATCACAAACTTATGTAGTGTTATTTTGCAGGTTTGTATGGTGCCGATAAAGCAGCATTAGCACACATTATACAGATTGAGCGACTCAAACAGAAGTGTGACCATCCTTTAATTGCAGGCGTTATGTCAGTTGTGACAACAACATTTCTTCAAATCAGGTTATATATATATTTTTTTGGTATATATATATTTTTTTTATGACCTTTGATAAATGGTTGCAGTTTAATTGTGTTATACGAGAGCTATCCAGACATCATTATCCAGTAGGGTGCAAAAGAAAAGAAAAGGAAAAATCTTGTGATAGGTTTCATCTTGACATAGTCCTCTGGTTGTATTGTGAGATGAGTTTCTGTACCTTTTCACCTCAAAAAAAGTAGTCAACTGCTTGGAAGTGAGCCATTCAGGAAATTCATAAAACAAGAAAGCTCATGCCAACATTGTTTTAGAACACACAGGGGACGGTGTTGGTATAGTTTATGGAACTAGGAACTACAATAACAAATACAATATTGTTAAACTTTAGAAATACTGCATGGAAAAATCCAGAAATAAGAGATTACATGGGGAGTTTTGCATAACAAGATTTTTAATTTGTTCGTTTTATTTTATTTGCCAAGAAGCATATGTAGTTGAACTTTTAAAAGTTTAGCTCTCTGTACTACTCTGATCACAGTAGTTTTTTCAATATTTGCATTTTTATTTTGTCAAGTGTTTTTTTATCTTTATTTCTTGAAATTCCTAAAGTTCACTATTTTAGTGCAAATGAATAAATTGTTTTGTATATATTTTTCAACAGGAAATTGATAGATGATGTAATGAAAAGCTATTCTTCAAGTGAGAAGATGTATACATTTAGCTCTCTAAAGGCAATAGCACTATACAACCTTCTGAGAGAATTCAAGCCAGAAAGCTCTGCTAGTGCATTAGGTGATGCCCCTCAGGACAAAAAAATGTGTGGCATTATTTTTGTTGACAGAAGATTCACAGCAAAAATTTTGTACAATATGCTGAAGGTAAAGAACTATAATTTTATTATTAGTTATTGGTAGTAGGGCTGAACTGATATAACTTTGAAGCAGTGCCGACTCATGGCTCTTTTAGGGTGTAGGAAGAAGTTATGGTAGACGTGAAGGCCCATGCACAAGGTAGGGCAAGGGGCCATTGCCCCACTTGAATTATGAAATATTTTCATGTGAACCTATAAAAACGTTTGAAAATAGCATTGAGGATATTTTTGATTTTGTCCCCAGCTGTAGCAGGGTTGCCAACTTAGGGAAAAAGTGAAAAATTGGACACATGGTGCCGAAGAAAAAAAATCATAACTGTTATTGCAGGTAAGCTAGAATCTTCATGTTAGGCTCATTTTAAAACTTAGGCTCATTTTAAAACTAAAGGATAGTCCTTTTAATAAAAAATAAACTTCTTTACCTTCTATCAAATTTTTATGTCAAGGTCATATCATGTGACCTTTGACCTTAAAAATTTTCAAAACTGTCCTTTTGAAATTTTTGAAACTAATACTTATGAAGCATTAAGATGTTGTCTATAAGTGACAGAATATCATCTTGGGGTGTCATTGGGAACAGGAGCTACTGAAATTTATAAACTTAACGAAAAGTGTTACTGTGCATTGACTGAGATACAAACACTGGGAACGATGCACATTGTTAAATTTTATAAACGTACACAATAATAATAACATTACGTATAGTGCAGATTAGTGGCATTTCCTATTCCTCATCTTCTCTTCTGAGGTCTTAGTGTCTGAAGCTGGGTCTTATATGTCCATCCAGTTTCAGTTTTTGGATCTACACTAGTCATGGATGGGCATTCTTCTTATGTCTGGATGTTAGGGATATACATATGATGGAGAAGGACCATGTGGATGAAGAAAACTGATAACCACCTCATAAGAACTTTCACAAACATCGACAACACATTCCAACCATCATGCATGACGAACACACGTCACAAAACCATGAACTTCATCCAAAGGGTGTGGTGTTTTTCACTTTTTATGTCTGTAGAAAACCTTTTCATAACAAGTTCTTTTGGTGTCACAGGTATTCCTGGATTCAAACTTCTCCCAGGTTTACTATTTGGTGATGACATTAATCCACATTCCCTCACTAGCTTTTTTGAAGTTCGTATCGTGATTTGTTGCACTTGGGAATTCATTCTTAATTCGTCCAATAATCCCATCATTAGGTAGTATAGTCAAGATTTGCACTTTAGCACTTCTTTCTGTAATTTTTCAAACTTTTCTTTCAACTGCTCCAATATTTTTCCATCAGTACTTTTGTTCTCTGCAACCTGTTCTTCTGCTGCTGGTATTTGGAATATTTTGTTTTGTACTGCTTCTGTAATCTTCTTTATTTTGCTTTTGCTATAACCTGTTGATTTCATTTTTTTCTGTTTGATGGGTGATTCTCCAACACTTTGTAAGCTTTCATTTAATGCCTGAAGAGAGAGAGAGAGATCCCTATTGAACTTCTCCATTTCATCACTACCATTATCACTTTCTCTTTGTTCTCTTAACCATCGTGTCTTCACCACTCAATCTGTTGCTGGTTCTGATTGGAAATTGTTTTCTACAAGCATCACATATGTATCCAATCTGCAGGTGTGGCAGCTTTTCTACCATCCGTGGGAGAACATTTCTTAATTGTTTTCTGCTACTGGTATGTCCTTCAATTTCAAAGGGGTTACAGCACTGTGTTGGTATATAATAGTTCTTATCCATTGTAATCTACTGCAAACAGATCCACACACACACACACTTACAAGACGAAATGTTAATAAGCACACTGGCACAGGACACCTCTCACTGCTTAAAAGACTGTAGCTGCACTGAGAATAAAAGTGACTGAGCATGTCTGAACTTGCTTCTTGGATACCTTCAGTGCAACAACAGTGCACCAGTGGACAGTAACTATCATAGCTTCTGTTTCCAATGCCATCTTAAGATGTTATTTCTGTCACTTATAGACAACATCTTAATGCACCATATGTATTAGTTTCAAAAATGTCAAAAAGACAGTTTTGAAAATTTTTAAGGTCAAAAGTCATATTATATGACCTTGACATAAAAATTTGATTGAAGGTAAAGAAGTTTATTTTTTATTAAAAGGACTATCATTTAGCTTTAAAATGAGCCCAACATGAAGATTCTAGCTCACCTGCAACAACAGTTATGATATTTTTCTTCAGCACCGTGTGTCAATTGTTTCACTTTTTCCCTAAGTTGGCAACCCTGCTACATGAAAAGTATGCATCACTGTTGGCTGTTATTGTGCAAATATTCTTTGCTCCTCAAATACTACTAAATCTGAGAGTTTCATGAAATTCGGAAATGGTGAGGTCAAAAATTCCATTTTTTTGAGTGATTTGGCATGGAATGACCTGGTTCTAGGTGCCAACAAAGATCAAACTGTGCCAGGTTTAGTTCCATTTTACTTGGGTTGCCATCACTGATTGAGGAAAGGCTCGATGCTTCCTCGCTGGATGCTTTAAAACAGCAACCTAACCCCCTTGCCCCTTTTCCACTCCTCACCCATCTGTTTGTAGTGCTACCAGCGAGGTTCCTCAGGGGACAACAAAGCGTGTGTGTCCATTGTCTTTGGGCTGTGGCTGGAGCGAGCGACAGCAGTCAACTCTTGACAATAGCTAACCTAGTCAATTGTACATACATTACTCCCATAATTTTAAAATGTGCATTATTATTAAACTCCTAGACAGTAGAGAACTGGAAGCAAGTGTAAATGAACTGTAGGAAGTTCCTCACTTCCTACATGGAGGAATCGCTCGTGCTTTGAAGTGGTTTTGTTAACAGCTCTCAACCATAATGACAATATACAATAAAAGGAATGTCTTAATAGATACTGGGAGGATTCACCGTGCTGCTGTGTGTGCTTGTGACTCTGGTATACCTATTGCAATGTTGGTTGCCAACTCCCACATGGCCAACCATGTCTTATTGTTTGTTCCGCATCAAAATTGAAATTCAACTGGAGAAGTCACCTCGTAAAATTTCTTACTTGCTGACAAGGCCTGGTTTTATCTCCATGGACGCATTACTGGTATTGGTACTTCCAAGAAACCACAGGAAATCTATTTTGAAAGGGTGTCAGGTGTGTGGCTAAATGCCATCAAGGGTCATAAAGAATCTACTTTAATATAGGTCAGTCTTAAAGATACGTTCTTTTAACGTAAATGCCTGCGTGACATTGTGTTGGTGGTTGTTGATATAGGATATGCATGTTTGTATTTCAACTTTGTGGACATGCTAGAGGTCCACGAACTAAACGAGTTGTGTGGCTACCATTGGGCTTGCAGTAGCCCAGGCGTATGCATCTTTGGTGTACTTGTGCAGAGACTTGTGCACACTGTGCATTGTGATCTGCCTGTCTGCACAATGTACCTCAATGCTTTCTGCCTCGCTCTTATCTCTCTCCCAGCATTGCCAGGGTACATGTACAGTAAATACACAATATGTGTGTATTATCTGTGCCTGTGTGTAATTCTGTTTATAATGGAATGGTATGTGAATTGTTGAAAAACACTATATTCTTTACAATTTTATGAGCAATATTATTTTTTTATTTTACACATCTAAATGTTTTACACGTAATTTGAAATCTTTGACTAAACCTGTATTTCTTACTTCTCCCTATCTTAAGAGTGGATGTCTTTCTTTCACTTTTAAATAACTGCCTCAGCATGCTTAAAGAAACAGGTGTTGACAGACAGAAACATGGTCAACTTGAACAGGACAGGTGATCAAAAACAACTTGAGATGAAACCGATGTGTAAACTTTGCACAGCTAAACTTCATAACATTTCAGCATCCCAGACTTCAAAACGAACCATTTATCTTACAAAAATGAATAACAACCAATAAATCTAATCCACTCCAGAAAATAAATTTCTTATTGCTATTCCTATTTTTGTTATTTTTACTGTGCTTTTCTACCTCTTAGATTATTTTAAATGGTGAAATAAATGGAGTGTACAGTCATGGAAAAAAGTTCTTCCCCATAAGGCTTTAATAGGAGCAAGTAATGCAGGAGGGTAGGCAACACATATTGCACCCTTCGATGATCGGGGGATTTTACCTGTCTTAACACCGAGAAATGTGTTCCACGCGAAGGTCAACATGACAGGAAAGCAAAGAGGGTCACGTGACTATTGGTTACGTGGAGTGTTGTGCTTCTCCACGTCCCCAGTTTTTGATCCACATTGCAGAAAAAGTAGAGCTGCATGCAATATATGAAAATAGGTTGTTTTCAACTACACGCTTAATTATGATTTTCCCAATTGTAAATCTATCAGACGTGTCTCCCGATTTAGTCGGGACAGTCTTTTACTTTGAATTCCTGTTTGTCATAGGCGTAACTTGACGGGAGCAGAAAGGGCATTTGTAACCCCCCCAAAAAAATCAGGTTTCTTAAAGCTGCTAAAACAGGAATTAAATACTATGATTTGACGCGTCCAAAAAAAGTATTATATTGAAAGATTTTTCCCAAATACGTAGATAGAAATTTAATACTTTGAAAGTGTCTCAGATTTGTTTATTGTCACAACTTAGTGTGGCACAGGTCTACTACAAAAGTGGAATTTCGTAACAGAAATATGAACCCACTCCTTTTATTTCGTAGCCGATTTCATCTTGAAACTGAAATTAAGAATATTAGTTAATAATGTCATTGGTAAACAATAAAAAAATGTGTTAGACCCAATTCTTTAATACCTTATCATAATCTTTATCGCAAGTTGAAATTTTGTTGTAAGTCCACTGTATGCAAAAAAAAAAAAAGGTAAAGTTCTCACCTGTGCTTGGCGCTACGCCATGAAGGCGTATAGGGGGTGTGGGGGTAACGCCCCACACTTTCTTGATTCGTTCGTGAGTGGGGGTGATGTGATCAGCATCACGCCGCCCCACACTTTCTTGATTCGTTCGTGAGTGGGGGTGATGTGATCAGCATCACGCCGCCCCACACTTTCTTGATTCGTTCGTGAGTGGGGGTGATGTGATCAGCATCACACTCCTGACCGCCTTTACCACCAGGGTTTCCCCCAGGTACCCATGTCATTCGACGCTGGGTGGGCGCTGGGGCCGCTTCCAACGTTAGAAAAGTTCCCGGGCTTGAACCGGCCGGGAATCGAACCCGGGACCTATAGCATGGTAGTCAGACGCGTTACCGACTGAGTCACCGGCACAGATAGACTAATCTGAAGTGCATACAGTTTAAAGTGGGATCCGAACCACTATGTGCGATCACCTGGTATCGTACCCCAGACCCCTTGATTACAAGGCCTTACCACTACGCCATCAGTGAGGCGCACACAATCTTTGTATTTTGACCTTTTTAAACCTATATGTATCATATAAGAGGTTGTTTAACGTTGCTATGCCTCTATGGATTATATTTAGCCAGTATTCGAGCACATAGCGTCAGGTTTCATAGAATATAAGCTTCTCTTCCATGTTTATGGTTTCCTGTCTGCAGTAGAAAAACTGGCAGGTTCCCATAGCTTTTCTTTCAATAGTCTTCCAATGGTTGCATATCATATCACTCAAATTTGATTCATTCGTTTCGAACACAATCCCCGATGGCGCAGTGGGATCGTGGGCGCCTTGTAATTAAGGGATCCCGGGTTCGATACTCGGTGGAGGAACATAGTGGTTCGGATCCCCCTTTAAATTATAGGTCCATTCACGATTAGCCTAACAGGACATAAAGTGGACTTAAGACACCAAATCAAGCAACTAACACAATCCCGTTATTGTCCAGATTATCGAATCCAGAACCTTCGTCGCGAATAACATAAGCAGGAAGACAACGTGAAATAACCGAACAGAAACAGAACCTAAAACCTACATCGGATAGATTGGATTAAGTCGACGATACAGCACGGGTTCTGAAATGAAAAAGAATACGAAAGTTGAAGGACCTCTATACGCACCCACTTTTCCTCCACTCAATGGGGAAGATATCCTTCTAGCTGAGAAGCCTTTACGTAGGAGTGCCCTGAGGGAACTTCAAGGCCACGACGATAAAGTGCAATGACGGGACCAAAACATACGACAGATAGCTGTGTTCCTCCTTATTTCGTACGCCATTGATAACTGGAACACGTGACCTCGTCTTTGGTAGAGCAGAAGCCTGCTTGCTTGCCACCAACCTTTAGTTCAGTGACCTTCGCCCGTAGTCAGCAAGAGTGAATGACTCACCATATACTTGTTGTCTGTGAGGCTACACAAGAATAGATATTTCGTTAGTGGCTGTAAGTATTGTTTCATCTGCAGTTATATCAGTTAACATTTCAATAGTTTCCTTCCTAATGGTTACGTTAGTGATAAACATGTAAATTAGTTCTCGAGAGTGAACGTTTTATCTATTTGAACGGGGGATTTTTATACAGCCTGCATGTATTATTTTTTCCTGAAACAAGAAGAAATTCGAAGACGCAAAAAGAGTTGTATAAGAGTAGTTAACAAAAGGAAAAAAGAAGAAGAAATCGAAAATGTAAATGCTGAAATAAATTATGGTAGAGATCGAGTGAATAACATTTTGTCATGGGGCCTCCTCGATGGCGTAGTGATAACGTCGCCGCCTTGTAATCAGTGGATCCCGGGTTTGATACACGGTGGATGCACATAGTGGTTAGTATCCCACTTTAAACTGAAGGTCGAGTCCAGATTAGCATATCTGTGCACCAAACCAAAACTAAGAAAGAAATTGTCACAGTGTAAGAAAATTTCATGTTCAACCACATACGAAACACAAGGGAATAATATATTGCAGTTTGGAGTTCACATCTGTAGCATCTAACCAGCACAATTATGAATCGCAACATATCGTATCAGATCCATTTTTATTATACATGTATGATAATATAAGAGAAGTAGAGGAAAGAGAAAACCAAGCGAAACACGGACGCCTTCTCCAGAATTTCAAATCTCGTTACATAAGGTTCTGGGTTGGAGTCCCGAACAGGCATGACTTTCTTGTTCTTGCCCTTTTATCTGCTTCATTTCATCATAATTCATCGTTATGGTTTACCTGCAGGGGAAGAATACTGGCAATAATTGCCAATACAAAGCCAATGACAAACAGAACAACTCGATTACGGAGGTGCCAAGAAGAAACGAGACTTGACAGTTTCTCCGTCTCTCGGTTTGTCGAATTGAAAATTGCTCTTCCGTTCTCGGTCTCGATTAGTTAAATATAGAAATCGAAAATGTATGTGAATGAATATACATGTATTTTATATATTCCGGTTTTGTAGGAGATTTCGTGAGAGATGAAATAAGTACTTTTCCATCGTATTTATTTTTATAATTTTTATTCCCTGTTCGATGATCGCGACGATAAGGACGAGTGACCATTACATGAAATTGATGACGAAATAGTCAAACACCCCCGACAAGGACGGTACTCAAACCCGGGAAATTTGGCGACGATATCGAATGTCAATCACTTAATGAGCTTGACCACCGAGCCTGCTTAATGTTGTTTCTGTCAGGTAATTCGTAATAATATCCCATTCACTATCATTTGCTTCATAATTTATCTTATTGTTGTGATTAACCTGAATTCAAAGAATTAGTTGAAAGGCAAAAATGCAAGATTGAATGTCTCTGATGTTACTTCGTGCCGAATAATATGACGTGGTATTATGATATGAATTTATTAATCATATAATATGCCTATTCATTCCATTGATTGATCCCAATTGAGCACACAAAATATGCTATAATGTCCACTCCATGGAGGAGTGGTTAGCACAGCGCGCTACGATGCCATGGGTCCCTGGTTAGAATCTCGACTTGGGCTTGGGTGTCCTTGGTAAGTGTCCCTTCATCAATTTCATCATAGCATCACTCATCTTCATCGTCGCTATTTGCCAAAAGTGAAAGAATAGCAAATCTAAATAACAAACATCCAATCAAATCGAACATCTCTACCGATTTAATTCTATACGGTACCGAATTCCCACTTTATTACTGCATCTTAAGTCATTTTACAGCATCTCAATTGTTTTCCCGATTCGAAAACATTTGGAATGTTGTTTTGTGCAGTTGATTGTGCATTGTTTCGTTGTTTGGATTGTTTAATTAACGTCGCATTAGTTAATTTTAGACCAATCGTGACAGGGGGAAGCAAGAGCACAAAGAAAACGAAAAAGACGAGGAAGAGACCACGGCTTTCTTTAAAGATAGCATCCCGTGAATACAACTCAAGTGACTGCAGAATATTATGAATAAAATTTATTTCGCTTTTTCCTTTTATTTCTGTTTCAGTTATTTTACTTCGCTTTTCTTCTACCACTCGCGGTACTCGTGTCGGTGAGGAAGAATTATAAACTCGTGAAATGGACGATGGTACAAAAAAATATATGCCTCTCCCACGGTTCGAAACTGTCAGTACAAAATATTGTCTTATTTTTAAAATTTACGGGCAAATATGGTTTGTCACGTAGCAATTTTCGCTTATCTCTTTCTCAAGGGGTTCCATTGCCTCTCTGATGTCGTAGTGGTAACGTCTTCGCCATGTAATGAAAGGCTTCCGAATTCAATACCAAATAGAGAGGCATTTGGTTCGGATCCCATTTTAATCTGTAGGTCCAGTGCATGAACTGGACTTAAACAATTAACGTGTGGCATGTGGTCTGTGATGAGAACCATCATTTCAGCGAACCTCTTGACAATGACTCTAATATCACTTGAAAGAATAGTATTTCTTTACGAGTAGGTCTTGTCAAGAAACCAGTTCCTGAAATTTTCTTCTGGAGGCATCGTAGCACCCAGCTGTTTGTTGTGGCTGGGGCACGAGTCATGTGACTCATGCTATCAAAGCTCAATCCTTCCCGAGAACTCAGAATCACCAGGCAAACTTAAGCGAATATTTTGTTATTTGGGTTGCATAAACAACAGGCTTTAAGACGTTACGAAATTCTACGTCCCGTGGCCCAGGTATTTTTTTCTAAGACTGTACACAATGATACATCCACTGAGCTGAGTCATTTTAACCCCTTAAGCGGGGAGCCCGAGTTGTGCTCGGGCATTTGAATTTGGCGGCTTTTTGTGCATTTCAGATCCAGTCAATGTTCCCGTAGCGGGGAATTATTTTTCATTAAATGGATATACAGTAGTACATACATAGATTCATTTCGTTTTGTACAGTTTGCTTGAATGTTTGTGTGTTTATTCACTTTTCTCTAATTTACAAGACATGTAATGTTATAATGTTGTCCAGAGCCATGTGCCCTCTATGACAGGGGCGGACTAGGTGCTCGCTGAACTGGGGTCTAAGATTCAACATACAATTTACTTTAAATTCTCTCCTTGACAATGTAGTGAGAAAGTTTACTTTAAATTATGTGTGCAGTAATTTCAATTCCCATTTAGGTTTAAGTTACACACACACTCTCACTCTCTCTCACTCTCACTCTCTCTCACTCTCTCTCTCCTTGACAATGTAGTGAAACAGTTTACTTTAAATTATGTGTGCAGTAGTTTCAATTCCCATTTAGGTTTGAGCTACACACACACACTCTAACTCTTTCACTCTCTGTATCACTCCCTCTCTCTCACTCTAACTCACTCTTTCTCTCTCTATCTCTCTCTCCTTCCTTGACAATGTAGTCAGTCAGTTTACTTTAAATTATGTGTGCGGTAGTTTCAGTTCCCACTCTCACTCTCTCTCCCCCTCACTCTCTCTCTCTCTCTCTCTCTCTCTCTCTCTCTCTCTCTCTCTCTCTCTCCTCTCCCCCCCCCCTTGACAATGTAGTGAGACAGAGAAATTAGCGGACACAAACCAGAAAAAACTTCAAATATTGTTCAACGTTTAGAATAATACCATGGAAAATACATTTTCATTTAGGAATATATGCATATATTTATTCTTTTAACTTATTATTTGACATATTGACATAACAAAACTTCCATTGAATATTGTTCAAAGTTTTCATATTACATATTGGAATATATGTATATATTTATTCCTTTGAGTTATTATTTTATAATAAACAAAACTTCCATTTAATATTGTTCAAAGTTTTCATATTACATATTGGAATATATGTATATATTTATTCCTTTGAGTTATTATTTTATAAATTGACACAACAGAAAGAATTGTTGGAATTTATGTACATAATTATTCCTTTTACTAATTATTTTGCAAATTGACAAAACAGAAATATCATCAAATATTATTCAATATTTTGAATAGTAGCATTGGATAACACAATCTCATCTTGGAATTTATGTATATATTTGTTTCATCATTTAGTTCATCATTTTCAAAAAATCCGAAAAAAATAATGGATCAGAAGGATTAGTAAAGTTTACCTTTATACCAGAGTCACCTGTGAAAGGAATCTGATCTTTGACAATGAGGCATAACGGTCCAAGGTTCATATTCTTCTTCTTGTTGACCTTCAACTTCTTCACTTCCACTCTCCTCTGATGAAATATCATAGTTCGTATCTCCTTCGGTAACGCTAATTTCATCACTTAATCGAACTTTTATCACAACTGGAATCATCAAGAAGTCGAATTTGGTCCGTGCTTTGCATTTGCTCAGCTATTCTCTCACATGAAAGAAACGCAAGCTATTCCCGATCAGTTAATAATACCGTGCTGCCATTTACAAAACTAGAAAAGTACAAAATCAAACTGCGCATCGAATTCCGCATAATGTACACAACAATAACCGAGAACAATTCGCGTTACCTGATCTGAAGTTGTTATAAACTTTCCTGCCCGAACCTAGCTCGGGCAACCCGCTTAACGTTACACATTGCAACCCCAAACACAGCTCGGGTAACCTGCTTGTAACTCAATTTATAAAATCGAAACACCCACTTAAGGGGTTAAATGATAAGTGGAGAAATAAATGGAGTGAACATAATGATACATCCACTGAGCTGCCTCTGTAGGTAAGGGTGTTGAGAGGTTCTTGCCAATGAATATTCTGGAGTGCTAACCTGGCATCTGCTCAGCATTTGATATTGTTGTTAGCCACATGTGACAGAAAAGCAACATAAAATAATATATATACAAATATCCCAAAAATCCCAGAAGTCTTGCCCTGATTACAAACTTTATTCATATCCGCTATATGCAATGTAGAGATGTGAAAGTGGTGCCAGAATGTTGGAAAGCTAACCAAGTTTTTTTATTCCAGGTTTCAGTAACGTGGCTGTAGTGTAGCAGTGTCAGTGCCCAGAAAACCGGAAATGTTCACAAATCAGGAAAAAGCTAAGTTCCCCCCCTGGTATCATTAGGCAACAAAGCCTGTACAATTTGCACTTTGTATGCACGAAACAAACGTTTGTGTAAGATAACTTTTTGGCTGATGTTTTGCATTGTCTATGGTTGATGGTTGGCCACTTCTCGGTAAGTCAGCAACAGATTCTGTGGTTTTGAACTTGTCATACCACGAACTTAATGCTCTCGACATCGAGCAGCATCTTTCCATGCGTTGTTTGAAACTTCCTCTGCACTGTTATTGGTGACCAGGTCTCGTGATACCAGAGGACACACTGATCTTTTTCGTGATTTGTGAACATTTCCGGTTCCCTGGGCACTGACACTGCTATACTACAGCCACGTTACTGAAACCTGGAACAAAAAAACTTGGTTAGCTTTCCAACATTTTGGCACCACTTTCACATCTCTACCTTGCATATAGCGGATATGAATAATAAAGTTTGTAATCATGGAAATACTTCTGGGACACCCGGTATAACAATGCATGTTTTATCAAGGATACGAACTTGGAACCTTTGCGTTTGTAGTGCATTGCACTAACCACCCTGCCAGAGAGCCAAGTGAATATATATTTACAAGACACAGGTGAACTTGGAATTATTGGGAATAGCATCTCCTCTTTACCTTCTAGCCTTGTAAGACTCCCTGTAAAAACAAGGAAGAAGAAGATATGTAATACAAAAATTGTTCTCCAGATTTGAATTATTTTAAAGCCTTACCTTTCTTCTAATTTTAGTATGGGAAATTACTTTCTTTGCTCCTAAATATTATGGCCTGTGTTAACAGCCATCCATTAACCATAGTATGGTTGAACATGTTTAATAGTGTTTGTTTTTTTCCAATTTGAGCATGGGTGTTTGTCTTCATATCAGCTTCCAGGTATTTCTTCTGTAAGTCTCTGGTAATGCTATTCCTCCCTCTCTGCCCTTCTTACAACGCTACTGTAACCTTGCTCGCATACTGTAAAGTTGCATGCTTGCATGCATTCTCTTTTCACAAATAAAACAAGTTGTCCAGGGTTGCATTAGCCAAATGCAGAGCTGTGAGCACAGTCAGCTGCATGGCTAATTATCCTCCCTATAAAAATTGTAATATATAAGTAGAGATACGAACTTTGCGTTTAATGATAATGCAAAAATGTTGAGGAAAGCAAGATTAAGTCTTTAAATATGTTTGGGCAGGTTGAGGAAGCATGTGTTTTAATTGTTATGAAGGTGTAAAGTAATTCAAATTTAGTAATTTTGTCAGAGTAACACCAAATTTTATCATTAACATGAAAATTACGGAAGCGTAAGTCTAAAGACCTTGAAAGGCAGGAATATGTAGAAAATTGCTGTATTGTAGGGATGGAACATTACTTGGTACTCCATTAGTATGGTGACATATACATGTGTTGGTTTATTGGTAAAATTACCAATAATTTTGTAGTTTCATTTGTACATTGCAATTGGAATTGTTTTAACCATAGTTTTTTTTAAAAGTGGAATGCTGAACAGGCTACCTAGTTGGAAGTCTATAGGTATTCATATCAGTATATTGGTTTATCAGTAAAATTACTGATAATTTTACCAGTGTGATATATAATCTGCAAATAGCATGCAGTTTAGTACTAAATTCTACCATTTTGTTATTTTAAGCATAGAGACATATAAATCTTATGCCTTGGTTTTATATATGAGGCAAATGTCTAAATAGGAGTTATTTTTCAAAGGCAAAACTATGCGTACATGCATTGATTAATAGAACATACATGTTCTAATTTTTTTATTGGATTTGTAGAATATCAGTTACCAGCATTGGTAAAGTTTATGTATATGAGCAAAAATTTCATAAGTTCATCCCTAAAACATATACTGATGATAACTAATGTTATTTGTGTTTCGTGGCAGGATCTCAAGAAATATGTGGATGATTTCAAGTTTCTGGAACCTGATTTTATAGTAGGATTTCAGAATAATCCTAGCAATGATACTAGGGAAGGAATATTAGCAAAGAAATGGCAGAAGGAAGCATTGAAAAGGTATGTGTTGTTTGCTTTATTTTAATAAAGAGGCTTGGTTAAATAATTCAGTTCTTTTGCATCTTATAATACTTTGTCGTGTTGTTCTATTTTATTTTAACCTGATGTGCGTTGTTTTTACAATGTTATAGTTTTAGAAATACACAAATCATAATCACTCTTTACTACCTGTTTCTTATGGAAAGTATTAATGTATATTTTGCTTTTAGATTTAATGCACAAGTTAGTAATTTACTTGTTGCCTCTGATGTGATTGAAGAGGGGATTGATGTACCAAAGTGCAATCTAGTCGTGAAATTTGATGTGCCCAAATCATACAGATCATATGTGCAATCAAAAGGACGAGCACGTGACGTTGATGGGAGATTCTACTTGTTTGTTAAAAAGTCTGAAGAAGTTGAATACAGGGAGAAATGTGATTCTTTCAACAGAATTGAGGACATTCTGAAAACTGTGAGTGTATTTTAATGACTTTGTAATTTTTGTATAAGTTAGCGAATTACCCAAACAGGAAATCTTGTTTTGTTGTGGACCCAGATTTTGACCAGGTTTAAGTTATTGCTGAATTGGTTTCAGCCCGACACACTTGCATTCCACCTTTTGCAAAGAGTATATACACTCAACTAGGTTTTATAACGTTCTGGGTATGAAGGTATAAATTAGAAATTTGTAACTATATCTGAATCCCCGATGAACACAATAACATAACTTTTCTTTCAGAGTACACCATAAATATCATCAACATGCATAAGGATAGAAACTGCATTCACCAAAGCCTCAAATAATTCTTATTTGATAGCCTTGTGTTCTACTATGTCTGCGTTAGTTCCAATCATTGGTAGAACTACACATGCTCTAACAGGACAAGTCCAGTGACAGGGTTGATGGCTGAAAGTGCAATGAATATGAGATGCTGGTTCTTTGAAAATCATTTTCTGCTGAAACAGTATTGAAGTTTCACAGATAGTAATGTTACAGGCAAAAAAAATCATAAAGTTCTTATTTGTTGTAACAACCAACACAAATCATGAGCACAACAAAGCAAGAGATAATGAACAAAACAACTGAATGCATAAAAAACTAAATACTGTGCATGTTTCTCTCTACCTCCCTTTTCCCACATAGATTCATTTTCTTGCGTTAGCATCTTTTTCAGTTGAACAGTAGCTTACCTTCCCTAACTTTTCCAATCTTGAGGTCCATTTTTTAAGCATTGTGATGGAATAAATAAAACACTAAAATACAACACACTAGCTAAATAGTTGTTTTAATTGCTTTTCCCTTCACATCCATACCGTATAACAGCAAGAATCAAACTGAAAAAATAAGAAACATTGACAACAATACTGTATTTAAATTGCAACCTTACTATATTTAAAATATTTTCAGACGACCCTAGTGTGGATGTACAGTGTTAGAAATGCCAAACAGGAGCAGGCATCCACTAACAAACTGAAATGGGCACAAACAATGGAAATAAAACAAGTATGGTTGTGTCCAGTTAAAAAAGACTCATTATGGTTAGTAACATGTATGACCTCCTCATGCATTGTGCAGTTCCCTGATACTTTGAGACATCCCTGTGATGAGGGCATTGATGGCATCCTGGGGAATAAGATCCCATTCCATCTGGGCAGTGTGAATGAGGTCCTGCAGAGTTTCTGGATGCTGTGGAAGACTACAAATGGCAGTTTTCAACTTCTTCCACACATGTTCAGTACAGTCATACTGCTGACATAGGGGGCAGTCTATGCGGTGAATATCAGCCATACGTTTAGTACCGGTGCTCCATGATGTGGGTGTGCATGACCATCCACCAACAGAAATCCGTCACCATGCTAGTTGCGAAATGATTGGACAAAGTGCTGAAGGACATCATCCACATACCGTGGGGCTGTTAACCTCCCTCATACAGGTATATAAGCGGTGTCCGACATCCATACATGATGCCCGTTGAAAACAAAGACTCCACTTTCGCCAAATGCATGGACTTCTTGCACATGCTGGTACTTCCCGCCATGTTATTTTCATCGCCAAACCAATTGTTGTCGTGTATCACGCTGCAGTGTTACCCAGGTTTCATCAAAAACATAACATGTCATTCTTGCAAACCCCACCCAATGGCGAGCCTGTAAGGGGACACATCGCACAGGCCTGTAGGACCTAAATCGTACACTATGCAGCTGATTGTGGACTGTTTCGGCCAAGACACGGATGCCAGATGCCTACACCAGGTCACTTCGTAATTCACGAGCAGTTGCCTTGGGTTGCCTATGCAGCATTATGTGGACATACTGGTCTTGACATGGTGTTGTCACTCTTGGGCGACCACCCCTCCATTGGTCATACACACTGTTCGTCTCCCGGAACCATTTCCACGTTTTGGAAACTGCTCCCATACGTAACCCTAACTAGGCACACTACCTCCGTCTGTGTATTTCATCCTTGCAGCAAAGCCATTATTCTCGTTCGATCAAACTGCGAAATCAACATTGTGAACTGTTGTTTGTCATCTGATGCTTGCACTGCTCTGTAGACACCTCTCTTTACCTATTGAGTCAATGGCATGGTTGCAAGAATGTGAGAAACCGATCACAGGCAGGCAGGTAGTGGCATCTTGGAATGCAACAACACAAGGTATCTGTCTGTGTGCTGGACGTTCTCATGCTTTTGCCGATGTGTGCTGGATGTTCTCATGCTTTTGCCGACATATGCTGCCGTGTCAATCACATATCTTGCCTAATATAACAGTATTCCAAACTTTTTGTGAGAAGTGTATAATATGATTAATTTTAGCATTTTTTTTTTATTGTTCCTGTGACGTGTCGTTCAGGTTTCTCGGAACTTTTTTCAAGCTTACACCAAGATAATCACACTATGTTACATATTGATGAATAGCCATGTAAGGTTGTGTATATGTTTATCTTGGTGTAAGCTTGAAAAAGTTCTGTGAAACCAGGACAAGACATCGCAAGAAAAGAAAAAGAAAACCATTAAAAATAATATATTATTTTGCAGTTACAAAAAGGGTTATGCAAACCTTTAAAGAAAAAATTCCCTGATTGGGATCCCATGTAGGCAAATGGTTAGTGCTCTTGCCTTGGGCGCAAGTGATCCCAGATTCAATTTTGATGGTGACCCACCATCATGACAACAATTGGGGAGCTGCTTTGAAAGAAGTAGCAGTCACCAATTTAGAAAGCCAGAAAAGGTACAAGACAAAGAATAAAATAAATAAATGTCTGATGAAGGGAGCATGTGTTCTTCCAAAATGTTACATCAAAAGTATATGCTTGTAAGAACTGTCACACAATACTTGTGAAAAATAAATGAAAAATTTTAACTTTGCATACTTTTCAGGGTAATTACACTGCAAAATACCCAAACTGTGGAAAAATAGTGTTGAATAGGTTCCAATCGATACTTGCCAATACCAATACAAGAGAACCAGTATTGGCCCAGCCCTAATATATCTTTTTTCTTAACTTTAGTTATTGGAGCTCAAAAACACTTTGTTTTGTAACATTTGATTGCATTCATGATGGATGTGGTAAACACGGTTTTAAGAATTACTTAACGTGAAATTTCATATTTCTGCATTGCACAGTGTAATGGTTATTTCCGATTAAATTGTGCAACATGGAAATACAAAATTTCACTTAAGTAATTTGATTGCATGTTTCCTTTACCAGACACAATTGTACTTATTGTTAAATCATTGAGAAGAAAAAATAATATATAAATCTATCCTGTAGACCATTTATGATTCCTTGTATGTATGGTCTAAAATTTTAGTACATTTTCTTTCTAAATTAGTTTCATTATCATCATTGTTATCTTATTGCAGTTTCTCATTGAACCAAATAATTTAGAAAACAATAATGGAAATCGCAGTCCAGAAGCAAAATTTAATATTCCACCATATGCACCATTTGGTGAAAGTGGACCACATGTCACAATGTTATCTGCAATAGCTCTGATCAATAGGTAAGTTTTTACTATATCTAGGCTTGCATGGTATCGCTGTATCTGTGTTGAGATTTGTATCATTGTTGGACAAGTATTGAAAAGACTGTATCGTACCAACATATCAAATCCACTTAAAGCTCTTTTTGGTCCTAACATCAGGCAAATGAAAAATGATATCGATACCCTCAGTGTGGATGCATCCCCCCCTCCTTCTTAACCCTCAAAGGATGGGCCGTGACACAGGTGTCACAGCAGGTATTTCCCTTAAGGACTGCTTGTGACACCGGTGTCGCAAGCAGCCTTAAAACACACTTTTGGCCTTAGAAGTATGACCTTCCGACATTCCTGGTGCCAAAAGCATGGGTGGGGGTGGTGGGAAGGAGAAGGGGAAGGCAGCAGGGAAAGAAAGTCAAAAGCCTGCATGGGGGTCCGATAAATTTCAAATTTCATGTAAAAAAATACTTTCCCTTTTTTTTAAAAATTCTAACTGATTACAGATATTTTTTCCCATTGGGATTATAGCCCAAAGTATACTGACAAAACAAGGTATCATTTTTACCTCAACATTTTTTTTCCCGGAGATATAAAATTTCATTTAAAAGCATTCAGAAATTTCCTGCTGAAAACATGCTCGGCGTTAGAGCATTTACATTTTTTTTTCTCCGAAAGTGTTAGCAATAAGTGCGTAAATTTTTCCACATCAATAGTAAACATAAGAGGCATTATGAAGGTACCTTTTGGAGATTGACATCCTGGCGTAGCCTGCGTAGGGGTCCGATGAATTTTCTGTTAAAAAATAGTTACTTTCCCCTTTTTGCTTCTTCTGATTATGTATTCCCCCCCCCCCATCAGGATTATAGCCCAAAGTATACTGAACAAAACGAGGTATCATTTGTACCTCTAACGTTCTTAGTCCCAGAAATATGAAATTTCGCTTAGAAGCATGTAGAACTGATACTCATGTTTATAAACAGGTCAGGAGTTGAGGTTTCGCCCAGGTAAAAGCGACCACATATCTGGCAGATAAAAATACATATTAAGCAACTTCATGGCAGAGTGGTTAACACAATACACTATGATGCCATTGATCTGGGATTTGAATCCCTGCCTGGGCATAGATGTTCTTTGTGAGTGTCCCTTCATGAATTCAACATATCATCACTCATCCTCATCTTCATGTTGACTATACAGCGAAAAGTGGCAGAAAAGCAAATTTAAATAAATCAAATCAGGTCATTATAAAAATAATGTTGATCAGGTTCAAGGAATGTCTAATGCCTCTTGTTATCTTCCCCCATTGTTTGGCTTCACTGCAGTACTATGTTTCTCCAGTGAACATGAAGTCAAGCAGCAAAATATATTTTGTCTGGTAAGTGTTTACAGTTTCTTTCCATTAATATGTATGTCTTATGAAAAAGTAATTGAAAAGGAACCAAAAGGATGTATAAATCAAAACTGAAGGAAACCATATCCACAGTTACGACATGAAATGAAAGTTTGAAAGGTTTGCAGCCTTTCCGTGTATTCACTTCAGAAACAAAGATGGCATTGGCATCATACTGCAGTGTAGCCAGACCAGGGAAGATAGTAGACAACAGGTGTTGGACAAAAATGTACTTTTTGCAATGTTTGTGTGTTTGCTGGATGGTGGGTGGGTAGGATACAATAATTACTCTGTTATCCTGCTGTGTGCCTTGAAATACCATGTTTAAGAGCAAATAGAGCTTGGCTGATTGCACTAGTACTACTAGAGATAAACTGATACCAGCCAATATCTGGAGTTTAACAATATTCTGAAAAGTATGCAGCTGTTGCCTGACATGTTCGTAGAGTCTGAATACTCTGTGAGAATTATCCAAAATAGAGAATTTTTATTAATCTACGTCAAAAATCATATGTGTGAATTTTGTAATTAAAACTAATTACTTTATCTCTTGGGATAAAGACCACGTCCGTTCTAGGTAGACTTCTTTATCTAGTGAGAGCTGACCTCACTTTCATCTTCTGGGATTAAAAAAAGTGAACCTTGATGCTCTCCAATATCCGAAGAAAATTATATTGCTAGCTCTTCAGTCTCTGAAGAGGAGAGTGGTGCTAGTTCTTGAAAACTATCAGTAACTGAGCTGGCTTTTATCCCAAGTAAATCACTTCATAATTTACCACTAGTAAAGCTTCAAGAAGTATTTTAGTTATTTTACTATTCTGATCAGTATGTAAGCAAATATTGGAACATCTTCAAGCAAAAACTTTGGTATATTGATATGTGATAATTGCAATGTAGTACATTTACGAGGTCTGACAATTATAAGTTTGCGAACTTATCCTAGAAAATATTCTACATACCTTATTGCTGAATAGCGCTATGGTCACCTTGAAAGTACTCCCCTTGGGAAGCTATGCACCTAATGCATGCTCCTACTCCACCCTTCGAAGAGATATTAGAACTCTTGTTTTTGGAATGGCTTTCAGAGCTGCTGTTCTATTAGCTTTAATGTCCTCAATGTCTTCAAAATTTCTTCCTTTCAAAACTTGTTTGATCTTCGGGTAAAGAAAGAAGTCATTGGGTAAAGGTCAGGTGAGTATGGTGGGTGGTCTACCCAAGTTATTTGTTTCCTGGTCAAAAACTCCCATACAGACAGTGCTGTGTGCGCAGGTGCATTGTTGTGATCCACGAGCCATGAGTTGTTCCGCTCGTTTGCGTCTCACATTTTCATGCAACCTTTGCAGCACTCCCAAATACATAGTACACTTGGTTAACGGTTTGTTCTGGTGGTACAAATTCATAGTGAACAATCCCTCAGATATCAAGAAAAGTTATCAACAACTTTTTTATTTTGATCGATGGAACTTTTTCGGTCTTGGAAAATCAGGTGACTTCCATTGGACACTTTGTCGCTTTCTTTCAGAGTCATACGCGAAGACCCAGGTTCCATCACCTGTGATTATTCGGCCCAAAACATTGTCTCTCCAACAGGTCTTTGCACAGGTCAACCCTCCTTTGCTTGTGTTCATCAGTGAGCTCCTTTGGGACCATTTTGGCACATACCAAGGTCTTCAGTTAAAAATTTTCCACACAGTTTTCCTGTCAATGTTCACTTGGTCTGCTATGGATCCCACGATCAGTTGCCGATTTGCACGCACAATTTGACGTCAGTTCAGCTCGTTACATGCACAAACAACAATGCATGCCACTCAGCATAAATCCGCCATTTGTCAACGCGAACACTGCTGTGAGACATTGAAATACGAAGGCTACAAAATTTTAGAGCTGCTTGTATAGTGCTGCCCTCAGCACTAAACTGTGGCAAGTTTGCAGACTTAATTGTCATACCTCGTATAACCATTCTGGTAATTTTAAAATTGCCACAACCACTATTTTTATTTATTTTTTTTTTTTTTTTTGTTTCGCAGGTACTGCTGTACTTTACCTCAGGATAAGTTTACTGAATTAGCACCACATTGGTGGTTGAGTGAACCAAATGATCAAAAGTGCATCAAAGCTTATCTTCAGTTGCCTATCAATGCCGGACTGAAAGACATTATTGAGGTATGTAGTGTATTGTCATAATTGACATCTCTTGTATTGTCTACATGATAAATAAGTCTTAGAATAATTAATGCTTTTTAATTTAGCTGCCTTCTATGGTCTAGGTGTTACATAACATACTATAGTGCTGTAGTTGGTAGGGTCTAATCATGAGTAACAGAGAGGTGAGCCTGCCCCGGCATCTATTTTGTGATTCCTGGAGATGAAGAAAATAAATTTAATATAACTAAAATACGTAGAAATAGTTTAAAAGAAAATCAGTAATCTCAATTATTTGAAGAATAGATCAGTCCAACAGCAGACAATGGAATAAAATTACTTGTAGGTTTGACTGTTTTAATACTGACTGCATGAGGTATGCTGAAAATATTGAGTAATTAACCCTACCTTGGTCAAGTGCTATTGCATAACATTATTGGTTAAGGTCAGTGGCGTAGCAACATATCGTAAGGCCCTAGGCAAGATTAGAATGTGAGGCCTCCATCCGTTCTTTACATTTGAAATCTCAATGTGAATCGATACAATGTCTTCAGTTGTTTAAGGAGAAACGCAGGCTCCAGAAGTCTGCAGTCTGCCACACTGAGTAAGTTTTGTTTTATAACCATTGATGCAAGTCTAAAAGACATCCCCAATATAATCGGACAGTCCATTCTTTCTAATCCCTGTCGCGACTGTTTTCAAATTCCAGTCTTGTTGCGAAAATGTTTCATTTCTTTTGGTTAACTCGCATTTAGACATCCTCTTCATTTTAATAATCATTGTTAATACGTATCATTTAATATTAATATATTATTTTCTAACCGTAGAATTATCATGGCTGTTCAATGGTACTGGCATAAGAATTTATTTAAAAAATGAAAACATTGTTAATTTATGGAACATAATACTTTTTGATTACTGAGAATTGAATGTAAACAATAAACACCAAGCTTTACGCCATGTAACAACCTTTGTCTGTAAGTGACTATTCTTTTGATGGGAAGCTGATGTTGACATCTGCTTAGTGGCATTTTTATTTCAACCCTTTATCATCACAACACTGAAAAACAGAGTGAATGAAAATACAATGGACAAATTACTCTTCCGTTAGGTGTACACTTAGCACTAGCTGCAATACTACCATAATATTGACAGTCACATCTAATACTCGAACAGCATTTCTCCAACCACTGTGACTGAGTGGTTAGCACAGTGTGCTACATCACCATGTGTCGCGGGTTTGAATCCTGGGATGGGCATTCTTTGTTCTTTTGTTTTTTAATTTAATAATATCTCTCATCCACATCTTCGCGATAAGCCAAAAATGTCTGAAAATCGACATAAATTAATCTAACTCAAGCATTTAAGATCTTCCTTTGTTCCACATTTTTTGATATCTCCCCCAACCCACACACACAAAATCCTGGGTATGGGCCTGCTGTAGGAAGGAATGAAACAACGCCAGCATCTAAATGCGTCATACTTTCTTTGTGGCTGTTGGAGGTGGTTTATTGTTCACTTGTTAAAATTGGGAGTGCAAGTTCAAGAGAAAGTAGAAAAGAGAAGATGGAGTGTTTTTATTTTATTTAAAGTTTCGGATACAGTACTGAAAGACAATTTTATACTGAAACTGTAGCAACAAGGAGAAATAAAAATAACAACAACAAAACAAGACAATACAAGATGGCAGACAAGAAAATATCAAAATTTACAGGCAGGTTATTATATAATTGGGAGAGAGAGCCTTGTAGTGGGAATGTGAAAGAGCTTTACGTTGCGGGTTGGCTGTGCGGGTACTCGTAGATAAATTCGGTTGAAAAGGAATTCTGTTTTAATTTTTCCGTTAATGATTTTATGCAAAAATTTCATGTCTGCTAGTTCGTGACGAGTATGTGATGACTGGATGTTCAAAATAGACATATCTGTTTTATGGAGGTGTCTAAGAGAAGGTATTCTATGGCAAGCAATGGCGAGGAAAAAGCTGAGGACAGAATCAAGCCTGGAAACATTAGTTCTAGAAGCCATAGTCCAGATGGAAGATCAGTATTCAAGAATGGGAGAGATAATGGATTTGCAAAATATGTTAATGGCTGATTGGTTTTGGATTTCAAGGAACCTACGAGGTTTGTTCAAAAAAAGACCGAACTTTTTCAAGAGCCTGCCAACGGTTGCAGATGGCGTGATCCGGCTACCGTGCACACCTAGCAGCATACCTTGGTAAGAGATCGCCTTTTACTGGGTTCTGATCTATGCATTAGTTGTCAAGTAGCAGCAAATTGAGTGAGGTCATGCACAAGTGGCTCGTCAGATTAGTGAGAAAGCAACAATGAAAGAGTTGGAGGAACAACGCGCATGTGTGAAATTTTGCGTAAAACTTGGGAAAACTTTTACGGAAACATTTCAAATGCTTAACCAAGCATACTGGGGTGACTGCATGAGCCGAACGAAGTTCTATGATTGGTTCAAGTGCTTTAAGGAGGGCAGGAGTTCGATTCCCGAAGATCCAAGGGCTGGACGACCTTCCATGTCAACAGACGACCAAAATGTTGAGATTGTTCGCACTGTGATTCGTGAAAATCATCGTTCAATTGTCTGTGAGGTTGCTGAAGAAGTTGGCATAAGTGTAGGATCCTGCCATAAAATCCTGACTGAAAAACTTGACATGCATCGCATCAGTGCAAAATTCGTTCCGCGTTTGTTGACAGGTGACAAGAAGCAGAATAGAGTTCAAGTCTGTCAGGAATTGCTTTCAAATGCAAATGAAAACTTTCTCAGGGATGAAAACTTTCTCAAGAACATAGTAACAGGAGATGAGACATGGGTTTACGGATACGATGTGGAAACTAAGAGGCAGTCTTTGCAATGGATTGGGAAAAGGCCTCCTCGACCAAAGAAAGCGTGGATGAGTCAGTCAAAAGTCAAGGTGATGATGGTTGTGTTTTTCGACTGGAAAGGCGTTGTGCACCATGTATTTGTACCACCTGGTCAGACTGTAAAGAAGAAAGTCCACCAGAAAATTCTAACACGATTGAGAGATGCTGTGCGTAGAACGAGGTCTGAAGTGTGGGGGAATCAGTCGGGGATTTTGCATCATGACAACGCTCCACCTCACACATTGCTCCTTGTCACAAGTTATCTGGTAAAAAATCGAACTTCTGTTGTGCCCCAGGACTTGGCCACTGCAGACTTTTTTCTCTTTTCCAAACTGAAAACCACTTTGAAAGGACAGCATTTCCAGACCATCGAGGAAATTCAGGAAAATGCGACGAGACTACTGCGTGCCATCAAATAAAGTGCGTTCCAAAATTTTAAGAAATGATGGCAACAGTGTATTGACAGTGGGAGGGAGTACTTTAAAGGGGATAGTGGTTGAAAGTGTGTATCATGAGCAATAAAGCAAGAACAGCAAAAGTTCATGCCAAGGAGACGCATGGCTCATTTAGAAATATATGTAATGTGGTAATTGAAGTTTAGCTTTTCGTTGATGATAGAAGGTCAGACACCTTTAAACGACATATTTATTCATTGAAAAGAACACCGCTTTTGGCATAGCTGCCACCAAACATGAGCACTTCACTGTACAAGACACAAAAAAGATATACAAAAGATTTTGTACTTACATATCAGCCGTTTCCACACTATATCAATCATACCTGGGGCCTTACACACGCTATTTTACTCTTTATCGCCACATCCCGACACATGGACAAATTTGTGGTACACCACACTAAAAAATTAATATTATGTGCTTCCTTGGTGTAACAAAGGCTTTGGGGGGGGGGTGATGAATGAGTTTTCCTGGCTTTTCTTGGATGGATGGCTAAGAACAACTTGGATATTCTTTGATATCCTATGGATGCTTCTATGGCGTCAGTTCTGCCGACCATGTGGTCTGGATTTCCACATGGGATGAGGGACACAAAACTCGCTATTTTGCTGAATTTTCACTGGGATCCTTAAATGCACTTGTGGACACAATATCCCACTTGGTCACACACACTTAGGCCTGTGTTTACTGTAACAGGACCTTAGATCCCTTTTCCCTTTATGTATCCTTTGTTGCTGGCACAGGTGGCCAACACTGGATTTTACCAGCAACTTCCAAGCTGTCCTGCTCTCAGGTGGTCTGTAATACAAGTGAGCTTGACTAGCAAGCTCAGAACACAATAGGCCATCTGAAAGTCTCCTCTGTGACGTCACAGCATTGACGGCTTCTCATTGGCCAGCTGGAGTCTTTTGAGATCTTTCCTTGTCTTTGGGGGAATTGCCACTTTCTCCCACCAGATGGCAGAGTTATCAATTGCTTAAAAAGCATAAACAAAAGTGTTTTTTCAGCTTTTCTGGCTTAGTTATGCCAGATAATTGCAAATGAGTTTACTTTTAATAAATTAGGCATTATTTTACGTATGGGTGAGTGTTATCTCTGATTTTCAGTAAAGAATAAAAGATTTAGTAAACATGTGATTTGGAGCACATGGATTTTGTTCTCCAAAATGGCTACTGTTAGCCTAACAATGGTTGGTTCTTTATAAATAAAGCATTTCTACCCCTCCCATGAGTGACAACTGGTTGGTAAACATGACCCATGATTCTAATTGGGGGTGGGGGGTATAAGTTTCTGGGAAAATAGCTCTCACAAGCTTTCCCTGATGCCAACCTAATGGCCCTTGTACTTAGGTTGGCCTGTGGTTATTTGTGTGTGGGCATGTATGCCCAATGCTGATTGGTCATACACAAGTATGTAAAAATCATACAAAAACACAAACAGCACTTATACACATTTCACTATGAAGCCAAGGGTGTTATGTTTGAATCATGGGTAAAGACATGGACATTTCAGTTTTTCTCATCAATTCACCATTCATTCTAATCGCAATTCAATTCACAGTTAACCCTGATTTTACCTTTAATTTTCTAGGTTTCAATACAACCAAATATTAGGAAATATTTGCTTGGTTCATTTACAATTCTTTAACCACAGCCCCCCCCCCCCACTCCTGTAGAATGTATATTAGAAAGAAAACAATGGTATCATTAACGTGATTTCTATTCAAGGGTGATGTTGTTTACTTGATGCCTACTTGATTAAGTTAAAGTTAGTGCCACTTTTTTGAAGAAGCACGATAAACTACAATCTCTCGCCGCTACCTACTGTTGTGATTTGGACAGTTTAGAGTTATGGCACACTATGAGGCAGAATTGATCTAAAATAAGGACCCTTCAGCAGCTGCTTGCAATGGTTGAAACATTCAAAATGCATTTTATGAACTTTATAAGCTTCGTGTTATTGAAATGTGCATATCCCCCTCAACAACTGCTTGCCCCAAATCAAGTGTTACCTTTCGAATTGGTAACACAGGGCTGCAAATTAAATTCAATTTAATGTTGTTTTTTGTTTAATATGTGAACTTTATTATTTGTGCCATGCTGATCACGAATATGAAATTCGTTTTTCTCTATCACGCAAGATTTTCTTACAAATCAAATTTCAAAATTTGGGCTTTGTCCAATATTGCATACTGTTTTATTATAATTTTTCTTTTCTTCAATCAGAATAAGTAGCTTATCACACTAAACGCATCAACAAGTTTATTTTAAAATGAATATAAACAGACACAAAATACCCATATAATATAGAAAATGACATATAGCAGTATATAATATACATACAAGAAAATCATTACACAATACATATTTTTCAGTTCTGTTTAGCACGCTTTCTTCTGTAAACTTTCCTAACTTTCTTGTGATTTTCTTCTGGCGTTTCTCTGTACAATGCCCAACAGTAGTCAGCCACCAATCATGCTAACACTCCAATGTCCTTCATACATTTTCTCCATATCCCTCATGTCCTGCAATCAGTTGAAAGACAAGGAAAATTTAACTTAGTCAGCAAACCGGACACATCACAACAAAACACGAGAGAATCTTGTTTCGAGATATAAGGCACAAACTCTTTTTCTCGGTGTCTGTACCAGGAAAATGTTGTTCCACAAGCCAGCAAGTTCTTTTTGTTAAGTCTGGAACCAAGATGCTCGGCTGATTCTTTAGATAAATTTAGGTCTCTAACTAAATCATTGAGTTTGCTTTGAGTGAACGGTATAGGGTCACGAGATCCGTGAGGGAGTCATAAATGTCATATTTCATTTCACTTCCTTCCACTGAATCACTTAGTGAACCAGGATCACTTACACACTCAAGACTTGACACAGTACAGGCAAGTCTGGACAGTGCAACACAGGTCTCATTGCAGAGGGAATATTGGGATACGCTATCCTCTTCTTGTTTCTAATATTTCGACTTACAATTTCACAGGAACAGAAGTAACAATCATTGCTGTGATCCTGAGGCTCTCTCCACACCATGGGTATTGCAAATGGCATAGATGGCCACTTTCCTGTGCTCCAGTTTCATAAAGATTCCACACATGATCTACATCCTGTACCTTGTGTGGGGCCCACGATTTATCTTGATCTCCTAGTTTCATTTTAAAGTATGCGTAATATGCTCTTCTTACAAAATCTGTAATTTCCTGTCTCTGTACCCGGGGAACAAATTCACCGCAGATGTAGCAAAACACATCTGTGCTATTCAGACAACCACGAGATGCCATGGCCACACCACAGTAATGTACCACACTGAACAACCAAATGTTAATGTAGGAGATCAACGTATCATGGAAGCAAATTAGAACTTTTGACAGTTACATATAATACATAATTTCAAATGATATATCAATGTTTTATATAATATTATTTTCAGCAATTAGGCAAGAAACATATTAATTAATTTAAATAAAACAAAACTTCTCTGTATTTAAAGATTATTCGTCTTTATTAATTGTTGAATAATTTTGAAACGTACCAGTGACATCTAGTGACAATCACTTCAATTGCACTGAAACGTGCATACCACAACCCACATATATAAATCGTGAATTGTAAAAAATTCTTGCGTGATGTGAGGAAACTAATGCCAGTTTCAGCATCAGCAAGTTCAAATACATGTAAAACATCCAAAATTATAAAAACAACAGAACCCATGCAGCCCTGTGTAATGAGAGGTTGAGTGCTCTATCTAATCTGCCCTTTGTGAAAGAGCTAGCTTGTCTAGAGCCTCCCCAATGGCACAGTAGTTGCATCACCACCTTGTTATCAAGGGGTCACATAGTGTTTCAGATCCTAGTTTGAACTGTAGGTCCAGTACCGATTAGCCTATATGTGCATAAAGTGCACTTAAAACTCAATATAATAAAAATAACTTGCAAAATCTTTGGATTTAAACAAGGTTGTAAGGCTCATGAAAACAGATGCATCTTATCGTAGAGTTTTTCTTATTTGAACAAAAAATACACACATTTTTACAAAGAAAGAGTGTTACGTGTAGAATTTATACATATATCCAGCGACGTGATAATAAGTGTAATTTTGTGGTGTATTTTGTATACTGTTCATATGAATAGTAAGTCTGTGATATTATTCTCTCAATAATGGCTTACGAAAAGAAAACAATGCAATTATTGCATTTTATTTGACATAAAAGATTCGTTCGTGCCCATGGAACAAAATGCAACATAACATCTCATGGGATTTATCTTTGGATCTGATTGTAAAACATGTCACCATAGTAAAGTATTGCTTAAATACCTCTTAGCCGATATCAGTTAGCCCCCCGAGAATTTGACTCCAAAATCTGTAGCCCTCCACTTATTTTAGGCTGGCGCCATCCCTGATAGGGGGGGAGGGAGGATGTGAGACATGGTGTGATCAGCACCATGCTCTGGCCACCTTTACCCCACATATTCGGTGACATTCTTAGATTTTTGGCAAGTCGACGGTGATGTGATCAGCACCATGCTTGGGCAGCCCCCTTGCCCTTTTTGCCCAAATACGCATTTTAATGACATTTAGATGTGCACTAAATTTGGCTACTCTCAGAAAATTTTGCCACACCCCTCGTTTATTCACTCTTTTTTCCTGGCCCCATCACTTTACAACATATGAGTCACGCAATATGCATAGAGAAAACATTCTCTGCCTCATGTAGAAGAATCGTTTATCCCAACCTCGCCCCTCCCCCACACAATTGATTTGACATGAATATTTTTCAGTCAGTGAGTAAAATATCGCCCTATCTGCCCATAGAAAAAATGATCACTTTAGCTTGTGCGTTTACAGCTTCGTTCTGATAACTAAATGATATAGCGTTCGTGAAAAAACTTCAGATTTAAAATAATCTAACTACATCCAATCATATTTCCTGAGGAATCTAAACAAATTTCCAGTGAAGAAAATGTGCAGTTGTTATCCAGTGTGGCAAATCCTTAATTTTTTCCATTTTCAACGTTGCAAACAAGGAGAAAGGAAACGTTTTTACAAACAAGCCTCCTCTTTTTTTCGTTCCCTTCAACTAGGAAGGATTCAGTAAATGTGTGGGCAAAGAAGCGAATGGTGCTTGAGGCCCGTTGTCAATTTTCCACTTGAGTTTTTGTGGAGGGGAAGGGCGAACATGTGTCCACACTATAGGGTAGGCAGCATTTAGAGAGAATTGGTTTGGCAACAGTGCGCTTGTTGTCTGAATCTGCTGCAGAAGGACCGGCCAATTTCATCTTCACGGGGAATGCAAGAAGTACAGTTTTCCCTTCCTGTCACTCAAGGGAGGTATGACAAATACAAGTTGTAACCTGCTTCTCCCCCTCCCCTGGCCTTCCACTGACCATGCCTCTTCACACCTTCCTCTCGCAGGAAAGCCTAACATCTGGAAGTTCAAGGTCGCGTGGTGAATGAAACAGTGCAAGAACAAGAAAAAGGAGGGAGAAGTCACGTAGTCAACAGAACATGTTTCTGGCAAATTTTAAGACATCGTCATGGCGCGGAAAATTTATAAAGCTGGGAAACTGGAGTTAGAGCGAACGTAAAATCGAGGTGAACGTCCTGTTATTTAACATGGCGTTCTGCTGGGGCCTGACTGGATGAACGTATTAAGCGGGAAATCCGTATAATCCGGGAACGTAAAATCGGGGTTTCGCTGTAATAACCTCCACTGTACCCCATCAAAATCAAAGCCAGGGCACCTCCATTCACCAGCTGTTTTTCCTTTCAAAACATAGAATTTAATTGTAGATTAGGCACACACAGGAGTTGTACTACGTAGAAATTTTCAGTGAAAAATGCAGAGTCGACCAGGACTCGAACACGGGTCTCTGGCAGTGGTTAGAGCAATGGTACGGTATGCCAGAGACCCGTGTTCGAGTCCTGGTCGACTCTGCATTTTTCACTGAAAATTTCTACGTAGTACAACTCCTGTGTGTGCCTAACCTACAATAATTAACATCTCTACGCTGGGAGGAACCCGGCAACGTCGAAGTCTACTGTGTTTCAAAGGCAACAGATCCCGTTGTGGTAGCACTGGCAGAGATGATTCCACGCAGGTGAAACAACGATAGCGAAAGATCAGGTGAGGCCAGGCTGGCTCGGTAGCTCAGTGGTTAGAGCAATGGCACGGTATGCCAGAGACCAGGGTTCGAGTCCTGGTCGAGCCTGCATTTTTCGCTGAAAATTTCTACATAAATGTTAATGCTAGCTTGAGGTTCAATTTTCCCATGTTTGCAAAAATCATGCAGTTGGTACAATACTGATATATTGACATCACTAGCTCTGAAGATACAGAATGTTTTTCTAGTAATTCCATCATGGATTTAAATTGTCGTATCTTGATAAAACTTGCATCCAGGTAACATCATAACTTGTAAACCTCTTAACCTCTGTTAACTGTTTAGATAAATAGCTTCATAATAAATCAAAACAATAAAATAAGAAAATATGGCTGCATAGTGATACAGGGCCTGTTGTCATTATCACTCAGTTGTGTGTGGCTTGGGTGATTGTATTTTCCAAATAGCAAATAACAGACATGGCTGAGGTTATGCCACTTCCCTGTTCGATAAGAAAGCAGAAAGTGTCATGATTATGCTGTTCTTGTTTTTTTAACATTTTAATATTAGTTTTTGTACAATAATAAGAATATTAATGTCTGAGTTTTGGAAAGTTTATTTTTATGTGCTTTTGGTATACAATTATTCGTTTTGATCCAAACTACACCAGCTTGTATTTACAATAAAATTGGAGTCATTACTTTCATATTTGTTCTCAAAGAATATGCTGTAGATTTAAATTAAATGAAAACAATACCGAATGGTCTTGAGATTTATTAGAAAGTACCTGAACAATTCAGGGAATTAGTTTTCATGCTGTGTAGATATTACATGATATTGCTACTCAAATTGATGGAATTTTTAAAATTTTTTAGTGGTTTGCAAACTATCTTATTTCATCAATTATTTAAATATTTTTTTAATTATTATTTCAGGGAGACTATGTGCCCAACAAGAAGCTTGCCAAAAAGTCTGTAGCCCTCAAAGCATGTAAGCTGTTGCATATTGCTAATGAGCTGAATGACAAACTCTTGCCAAAAGGGAAAGAAACTGAAGAAATGACTGATCAAAGTTTGTTCATGCACTGGGAGGAGGAAGAGGCTGACTCTTTGATCATGGCAGGCACAAAAAAGATGAAAAGAACATATGATAAGAAGGTAAATAAGCCACACCAGATGAGCATTTGTGTGGCAGTTTGTGGTTGTACTATCACCATAAATGGATTTAAATATTGTAGACTTAATATTTATTAAGGATAGGACAGATTAATAAATATCCTATGGGTATTGGCAGATATAATCATATTGGTTTATCGGTAAAATTACTGATATTTATTATCATGTATTTCTAAAAATAGCCTGTAATTTAGAACAAAAGTCTACAATTTTGTTATTGATCTTATCGTATATACCTAAATATATTTGCCAGCATTAAGACTTATTTGTACACATTTTTGAGGAAAAAGCTTTATCACTGAATATTACTTGTATAATTACTTTGCAGTATTTCAAATGTAAAGTAATATGTAGGTCTACTTGCAATAAATAACTTACCTAATCTAACTAGGAAAGAATACAGTTTAATCTTTTTTGAAGATTTTTTTTTAGTACACATACATATTCGTCGTCTCATAAATCTTAAACACCAAGATTTTGATCCAGTAAAATCAGCGATATCTCTGTCACTTTTGCTTGATTAATTATCATTTTTGTAGACACTGAAAGTCCTGCTTTTCCGTGGTCAAAAATCCAAGTATTCATGCACTGGGTGATTGTATTTTTCAAATACCAAATAACATACATGGCTGAAGTTATGCCACTTCTGCTGTGCACAGCTCTGTCCCAAGTTCTGGCCATTTTGCAGTTCCACTCCGTAGGTTATGTTTACTGTGAGATGCTCTCTTCTTGATTTTGCCAAGTTCTTATAATTTTCTAATTTGGATATGACCCGAAATGCCTCTATGCAGCCCTGTTCCCATTTTCTTTATCATACTTTATCAGACATAGCTTGTATTCTATGTTGTAGCAATGCTGGCACTGTTTTTGAACCATAACTTGGCCAACACACTTAAAAAATTCATTACCAACAATTCGAAAGTTTAAACAAACACACCTGTGATCGTTCCTGGCAGTCTATCCGCATCCAGCTGCATGAACTCTTCGTGACTGGAATCTTGGACTCACCGCTAGAAAGAAATTGTCTAACTCAGAACAGAGAACATTTCCAGAAATGAAGGTAATAAGAAACTGAGTATTGGTGTATGAAATGCACCTTGTTTTTCAGATCTATTTTTGAAGGAATAAAGTGCATCTTGTATGTCAGCAAATATGGTAATTCATATATTATTTTTAAGTGATCAGTGGTTATTAATTTATACTGTATTACAGTCACTAGTTCTGTCTTATCTTTAGGGATTCGGTGTTAATTAGTTTGCAGTCATCTAGATGTGCATTTCCAATCAACCCATCCTAAAAGCAGTGACAGAATTAGTCTCAGAAACCTAGGAGTTAAGAAAAAAGGCATTGGTTGAAATTCCAAATAATTCATATGTCCTGCTTTTGTAAAGTAGGTTATTTTTTAAAGATTTCCAATTAAAATTACCAAAATGCACCATTTAACTTAACCTGTATGTTTTCATGTTATGGCGTATCAGATTTTTATAGTTTTCATTTTGAAAATAAACTAATGAAATTAGGAGTTTGCTAAAACTGTGGGATAACTTTCAGGCATTTATTCGAAAACTATGGACAACAAAGAAAATAAAAAGATGGTTTGAAATTAAGATACCTATCAAATAAAGCATCAATCCACTTTACCATTTGAGATTTTGATCCCTCCCCAGGTATCTGCTAGAAGTAACAGATACTTACAAACCATAATGATACTAGTGCCAATGATTTCTGAAATGTCTGAAACCTCCCGTGTCATTCTCCCTTTGTTTCCATTTTAAAAAGTAAGGTGTTAAAGGTTGGAAGACAGGCTGGTTCGAGTGAAACAGAGGGAAGTACACAAATATTTGTTTACTTGTCAGATGAAATCTGACACCAATATCATCACAATTATGGATAGCGGACTGATTCAGCAATCTGTCAGTGTTTTAGCAAAAAATGTAATAGCTTAAGGAAGAACCACAATTATGGTATAACTTCCATACAAGATGGTAACCATCGAAGTGAATAATGCATATATGTCAGCACTTCTTCAACTACTTCTGTCATTTTTTTCTACCTGGAGCATAGTTCTTAAATTACACATGACCAGAATCAGTGTTGCAATTAGTTTTCGAGTCTGTCATCAGTGTATCTCCCATTCCGAGTCTCCTTTGTGGGTTTTGTAACAATTCTTTCCCCCTGCAGTGTTGGGTTTTTGACCAGCACAGAACCCTTAACCTGGAGAACCAGATTTGTATACATCCCTAGGTAGGCTGACATTACATTGCCTTCAGGCAGCAGTGGCAGTGCACATTTGATGGTGACACTGTCTCGTCATGTTACAGTTGGTCATAGGGCTTTCCTGGAGTTTTTGCAAGTGTGGCTCTGTCAAATCCACCCTCTTCAGACCATGTTGACAACGCCACCGTGGTCCAGGTGTGCTTATTTGGCATTGTCTTATTTGCAGTAGCCAACATACATAATAGAATGCACTATCTGCCACCTGCAACCCATCAAGTTGCTGAGGGGCTTTCCCCTCCCCAGGGAGGCCGTAACTTGAAAAAGTATGGCACCTAGTAATTCAAATCCTCATAATTTTAAACATTATTATAGATTCAGATGTGCGTGTATTTATTACTGTTGCTTTCCTTTTACTTCTGTTTTTGAAACTGACAATATTGTAAAATTTTAGTTTGCCAAATTACTTCTAGATAACTGTCCATGGTACCCATTCTATTTATACACTGGTCATGATTCATGAAAGGTTAATATCTTATTTAGTGCAAAATGCATTCTTGTATTTTGTATGAAACATGCCAATACAAAAAAATAATGATTTATATAACTTTACACTCATTCATGCAATTTTACATGTCCATAAATTAATCACCTATGTTGTATCATGTACAGTGAACTAATCATATTCTTTAGTGTAAAATATTAATTTCAATTATTATTAATTATTATTTTTATATCTTTATTTTTATAATTATATAAAAAAACTTAATTTAATTAATAAATTTAATTAAAAGTAAAGTGCTCCCGTGTGCTATGCATCACACCATGAAGGCGTATAGGAGGTGTGGGGCCTCACACTTTCTTCATTACTGCCTAAGATGGGGGTGATGTGATCAGCACCACTCCCCTGGCTGCCTTTACCCCCCAGAGTTTCCTCCAGGTACCCACTTTATAAGATGCTGGGTGGGTGCCAGAGCCGCTTGAACAGGTGGAAAAAATCCCAGTTCTCCCCCGTGATTTAATTAACAATTAAAAATATTAAAGATTGATTGTTCTTAGCTTTGAATTTTTTTGGTAATTTTACCTTGAAAATCTGTAATTCTGCTTGAATGTTATCCAGATCTAGAGTAGCTATCCTGTTATTCCTTGACATTTGTGTCTTATGATTTTTTTTTTTTTTAACTTCGCAGGTCCCAGAAGTCCTATGTGAATGCCTTCCT
This sequence comes from Lepisma saccharinum, assembly GCF_977018435.1. Taxonomy (NCBI): domain Eukaryota; kingdom Metazoa; phylum Arthropoda; class Insecta; order Zygentoma; family Lepismatidae; genus Lepisma; species Lepisma saccharinum. The sequence goes on from NC_139233.1 coordinate 52,116,983, forward strand.
CAACCAGAGCGAACATCTTTTCTGCATGTCATTGTCCAGGTACCAAATTACAAGACTCCTCCTCAGGAGGAAAGCAGGAATTCTGGGCTCTTTCAGGTGCTGTCGGGAAGTGATTCTTATGCAATTTTGTCTTCAAAGGAAATTCCATTGGTAAGTCTTTTGTACTGGATCAGTACATAAACTAGAGCTGAAACTATACCAGATCAGAAAGTATCTGACTGTATAAAAACTTCAATGTCTGATGCCCGGTTCGCTCAACGTGCGTTAAATTTTAAAGAAGCGTTAAATCAAGTTAACACTACATTAGCACATCGAGGCATTTCTCCAACCTTCGTTAAGGCTGACAGACCTCTAATGTCGTCGTTAAATCTAAAGACACTTTTTTGCTTCATTAAAGTGCTTAACAGCATGTTGTGTTGTGTCTGAAATAAGATGGTGAAATTGCGTATGCCAGCTGTTGTGTTGAAAGGTTATCCCAAACTGATTTGAACACATTATTTGCATACCATCGCAAAACGTACACTAGTTCGATATCTTTCTACAGCAAAAATAATTTTCCCATTTCGTATTTCATATTATAAATTCGTACTGCAAATCAGAAATCACATGTAAGTTAAATGAGAAATATTGTATCAATGTACTTTTTAAAGTTTTGTCAATAATGGCTTCGTGATCATCACACATTATTCAAATTTTATTAATTTTGCCTGCTGAGCCAAAAATATATGCTTATAGTTAATTATACGAACTTCATGTTTTTAAAATGCATATTGGGCTTCCACCTTCAATGCACTGTAACCATAAACACAAAATATCGCATGTCTTTTTAAAACAATGTAACCTCCTTTTACATATTTCAATTTGTATAAGGTAAAGTTATTCACCAAAATATTCTGTGTCGTCGTCCTCGCCGTTTTCCAGTGGATCGTACAGAAATTGGAGAAAGTCGTTGTTTCTTGTGTTTATGCTTATGTCTGCTTATAACTAGCATTCCAATTTTATGTTGTTTTTTAAACTGAAAAATGTCAGAAAACGTAAGAGATAGAATTAAAATGAAGCAACTGTCCTAGAAATAGGCAATACACGTCCTGTACTCTCATTTAATGTAAAATAAATCTGACATTACACAATGTAGCCTGCAATCTTTCAAAGTAGTAGGGAATTGTTCTTTTGAACTTTTCAAATTATTATCCACCTACTCCAATTAACATAATCGAAAAAAAAAATGATTTTGCAGTGACGAGAATGCTCGACACAAATGTTCATCATTCTATATTCTGAATCACAAGTGGCTAGGGACAGCTGTAGCAAACTGGAGATGCTAAAAGCAACAAACCTGACCTGCCTAACCTAACAAAGTACAGAAGTAAAGAAAATCTACCTAACCTACTTACTTATTTAGCTCGTAGCTGTACGTAAGTACTTTAGAATAAAACATGTTATTTAATATAACGTGAGTCTTAATATAATCACAAAATCAAAACAATTATTATGCAGTATATTGAAAATGGGCTGACACATAACGGTGCAAATGGAAATTAAATCGTATTCATAACAAACTGAAAGAGCACTTAAAAATTGAAAAAAAAATAATCAACCGTTACATGTACAAGGTACATTTACGAATGACTACCATCTCATCACGTAATATAGATTACGTATGTTGTTTCATTAAGAAAAAAAGCTTGAGGTCCTAAGCAGTTTCAGGTATATAGTTTCGTGCATGGACATTGTAACATTTTGACATTGTGCAGTGACATAAAAAACACTACCATCCATTCGGAAATTATTCCTTGTACATACGTACAAGTGGTAATGATATTGTCTGAGTGCACTTTTTTTACCAGTTGTGATAAATTAAATTGATTGATTGATATGTTGTTTTAAGTCCACTTTATGCACAGTAAGGCTAATCGGGACTGGACCTACAGTTTAAAGTGGGATCCGAACCACTTGTGCCTCCACCGGGTATCGAACCCGGGACCCCTTGATTACAAGGCGACGACGGATAAATTAAATGTAAAATATCATATTAATCAACCGTTCCATGTACAAGGTACATTTTCTGAATGACTACAATGTCATCACATAATGAATAACCAAACATAATGTAAAGAACCATACTACACATGTATGTTTCATTAAGGAAACAGCTTAATCCTAAGCTGTTTCTGGTAGTGTTTCCTGCATGGACATTGTAAAAGTATGCATATTTGTTTGTAAAGCACACTACCACATATTCGGAAATTATTCTTTGCACGGTACGTTTGTACAAGTGGTGAGGATTCTGTCTAACAGTACTTGTCCTTCTTGTTACCATTTATGATAAATCAAATATAAAATATCATATTGTATATATATTTTTTTCTTTAAAAAATATTTGTACGAAACAAAAACACAACCATTCAGAAACGTCCCTTGTACATACGCATGAACGGTAAGCATCCTAGTAAACATTTTACGTGCCTTCTTTTTTTGTCAGTGATTATTTGGAAACAGTAGATTTCTTGTTTGCAATGCCACATTCACATCAGTGCCAAAATAAGTTACTTTATGATAGTTGCGGTAAACGCAGTTTAAAATTACTTATGGAAAATTTAGAAGATTTCGCACTTCCGCATTGCACAATTTAATGGTTAAATCCTATTAATTTCGAAGATCCACTGTCTTCATTCACATTTGAAGCGCCGTACTCTTTTGTGAATGAGGACAGTGGATCTTCGAAATTAATAGAATTTAACCATCAAATTGTGCAATGCGGAAGTGCGAAATCTTCTAAATTTCACGTAAGTAACGTAAGTTAAGTTATGCATGGTATACATTTCGTGAAATGTTCTCTATTGTTGAGGAAAATTATTATAGCAAACACAATTTCATTTCCACCTTTAGGCCTCTTTTTCAATGCCATTTTAATATAATTAAATTTATCAAACTTCAAACAGATTACCCTAACCTAGAGCAGTAGTTTTTATTTATATGTTTATGATCTTGTATTGGTCATAGGCACTCATTTAAATCTAACTTATGAAATTACAATGTAACTGTTAATCCTAATACATAACATTTTCGGTGTGCGGACTTAAATACCTAACTAACATTCATTTCTTAAACATATATTTATGTGTTACACATTACTTTATTTATTGTTGTTCCTGGGATTTCATACAAAAAGTCCAAATCTGCTTACGCACAGTCTACTGTTCACGGTGCAACTAATGAAAACGTTGCATTTCTCGTATCAAAGTATGAGAATATCAAGGCATCAAAGCAAAACGTCTAACATGTCGTTAGTTAACGGGCCTATAAAATCGCTTGAGCGAACATTAAAAGTTTAACAGGCTGCTAAGATTTTAGTGATGCGTTAACTATCAACTCGTTAAGAACGTTTTAAAGATGGTTGAGCGAACCGGGCACAAGTATTCTAAAAATTATGCTAAATGTGCTAAATTTGGATGGGACAAGGGTTACCTGTCTGATGATGATCCCATCTTTTAAATTGCTCTGATTTTTTAATTGTTATTTTGCTCCAAATTTAATTTTAAGAAACTGTTAAATACAAGTATACAATAGTGGAATGTAAAAAAAGTCAGAAATGCTTTTTTTTTGGGTACTGCATATGTTTGCAATACTGGAATACTGCATCCTGTAAGCTGACTGCAAGAGGATTGACTACTGAGACAGCTAAAGACTACTGTACAACTCGTGACAAGTACTGTACAGATGAGTGTTCCATATTGCAGTCATCTGGGTTACTACATGAGGAGGATATTACATTGAAGCTAGGTAGTCTGTGTGTAAAGACTAAAGTAAAAGTCCCATAATGCTCTACCAATTTAAAACTAAAAGCAAACACACCCCAGTTTGCAGTGCTTAATGCTCAATTTCTCAGAATTGCTAAAGTACAAAGAAATCTTGATTCTTACCAATGCTGTCTGGCTATTATATATTATTAAAAAAAAATAGAGATAGAGATGATAGGTCTCCATTTGAATGTGTATACCATTTTATAGGTTTGTCGCGTGTTACTCACAAATCCAGAATATAAAAAAGGAAAGTTAAAAATTGTACTTACGTATGTGAGTATAGTGCTCTTATTGTAGAACGACGTTTCAGAGATTGACTATCTCTTTCCTCAGGTTCATATAAAAACTAAGTACTTGGCATAGTACTGCGTCAAAAATGTAATATGAGGATTGTGGTTAAGGGTTGGTTAGGGTACATAGCTTTAGGGTACATAGCAAGATAGCTTTAAAGGTAACGATTTTGAGAAAATAGAGAAAGACCCTATTAATATGATTAGAAGAGAGATCAAAAAAGGGGTAGAGACAAGCATTACATTGGGCACAAGCGAAAAGAAAATCCTTATTAAGGAAATTAAAGTTGGCAACATACCAATTGCTTTTGGAATACCTAAGACACACAAACAAGGCATACCACTTAGGCCAATTATACCAACATACGAACATCCGGGATATGGACTAGCAAAAATGCTGGTAAAAAGAATAAGGAAGGTAAATGAGAACACCCAATATAGTGTTAGGAATGCCGTAGAAGTTAAAGAATGTATAGAAAATCTGGAAATTGATGACGAGGATACAATAAGTAGTTTTGATGTTGTTAACTTATACCCAAGTGTACCGAGGGGGCGGGCGGGAGATTGTTTACTAAGGTGGCTGTTAGAAAAAGGAATAGACATCCTAACTGCTTGGGAATATGTACGATGGTATAACCTTGTAACGGAATATAACTTTTTCTATGTCAATGACAGTATTTATAGACAAAAAGAAGGCTTGGCGATGGGAAACCCCATTTCGGGTATAGTAGCGAGCATTTTTATGCACTTCATTGAGAAGGCAGCTTTGGAAAAAACAGGAATGGGTATTAAATATTATGGGAGATACGTTGATGATATCTTGATTATAGGAAAGGGGGTAGCACTGAACAAGGTTTCTGAAGAATTAGAAAAACGAGACGAAAGAATAAACTTCACTAGGGAAAACTTAAGCGATGGAAAAATCAATTTCCTGGATCTTAGTATCTTGCAAGAAGGGAATAGGATTAGAACAGGAGTACATCATAAACCCCTATCGGGGAACTTATATATTAACAAGGAATCGGCGCACCCTGAAATAACAAAGAAAAACGTATTCCTTAACTTTTTTATTAGGGCCGGTAGACTATGCAATAATGGAAAACAAAAGGACAACGAAATTCGGTGGATAAGAAAAACAGGATTAAAAAACGGATACACAAATAGAGAAATGGATAAGATAGCGGAGAGAGCACGGAAAATTATTAGGAAAGAAGGGGATCAAAAAGAAGGGGAAAAAATCGAAAATAGGAGGGTAAAGTACGTTGGCATCCCTTACCATCAATCCGTATCGGAAAAAATCGGAAAAATAACGAGAGATTTTGGAATCGTTTGCGGGATGAAAGCACCAAAGAATTTAGAAAAATACTTCACTGATTATAAGAAAGGAAAGACAACTAGGGAAATACCGGAAAAACAGAAGGGGGTTTATCGAATAGAATGCCAATGCGGGAAGGAGTACATAGGACAGACGGGCCGAAATATGGGTAAAAGATGGAGCGAGCATGAAAAGGACATAAGGGAAAAAAGTTCCCAAAACGGGTCTCTTGGAACACATTTTGGAAAGTGGGCATAGAATCGCAAAAAATGAGATAATCAGAAAAGAGGGGAGGAAATTAGGAAGAAACGTGTATGAAACAGGGAGTATTTGTAGGGGGGGGGAGAATAATCTTAATAGGGACGAAGGAAATTTGGAAGAAGAGTGGATCAATTTCCTCAAAAAATGGGATAAAGCCTGGAAGATTGAACCCAATATCGGTTTCCACGTCACTCCGGAAGTTATGCAAGCTGCAAGAGAGGAACGTGAATTCACGTTGGATTTGTGACGTAATAAGGGGAAACGAGAAAATTAAGGGGAGGGGAAATATTCGTTGAGAATTGACCTTCATGTGGATAGATAAGCACAGTTGGGTAGGAAAGGCCAAACCTGCAGGTTGCATTGTGATTTATGCAGGTTTTTTAGATTTTTAACTTTTTTAACTTTTTTACCTGTGAATAGGTCTACTGTACAAGTTTTTTTAGGGAACGGCTTGGTTTTTACGTACTTCTAATAGCAAAAACTTAATATTTTAAATGTACCCTAACCAACCCTTAACCACAATCCTCATATTACATTTTTGACGCAGTACTATGCCAAGTACTTAGTTTTTATATGAACCTGAGGAAAGAGATAGTCAATCTCTGAAACGTCGTTCTACAATAAGAGCACTATACTCACATACGTAAGTACAATTTTTAACTTTCCTTTTTTATATTTTGAATGTGTATTTGATTCCAAATCACCTGCTGGAATTCCATTTTCAATATGATTCTTCTTAATTGCAGAAATCTTCCTTATTTTTGATGTAGGAATTATTCTACTACTCCCAATAACGATCATCATCTTAAATTCTAAAATATTATATTGATCATACATAAGATTTTCCTTATTATTAAACCTTTTACTAGGGCTATATTATGAATGAACCCAAGTTGAATCAATAGTTTGGAATTTCACCATGAAAGTCAAGTATACCTGCTTCAATTGGAATACCTGGCTACCCTGGATGGGACCAATTAATTGATACTCTATTGGTATCAGCCAATATAGATATGTAGGCTTTGTGTGGCATATAGCACAAAAAGCATTTCAAACAACAGCAAACACTCATTAACAAAACAAGCGTAACAAATTTCAATTCCTGGAAAAATGGTGTTCTGCTCACAAATATATGATTTTGTTTTATATCCATGCTATAGGTTAAGTTATGTATGTGAACTTGAAAGTAGTAATAAGGGTTTTTCTTTTTCCTAGTTGTGTTCATTCCCAGTTTTTATGCAAATGGGAGAAATAAGTGTGTCACTGTTGGAAGCTCTAAAAATTAAGTTATCAGAGAAGGAAATAGGGACTCTTACAGGATTCCACAGAATGCTTTTCAGAGATCTTCTGCGCTTCAATAAGGATTTTTTGACTGTTGACAGTGAGAACAAGGAGCATTCATACCTCATTGTTCCAGTCAAGTTAGGTAAGAACCAAAATTACACAATACACATGCTTTGCTTTAGATTAAGGCAGGAAAAACGTGTTAAATTTTCTCTTAAGTATACACCTTCACAACATATAATGTAGCTGTGAAAAACAGTACATTGAACAAACAAAATATGCATAAAAATTCTGTGCAACATTTAGATATTATGTCATGTATCGCTATGTGAGAATCAGAGGAACCTAACTCCAAGAATGTAGTTTTCTTCATGTTTATTAGAAGTGCATCAATTAAATTATGAATATAATAATGTAAGATGTTTTTGTCTTTGCACAAACACATTGTTGTTGTGTATCATCAAAAGTGCTTTGTTGTATTAAACTCTATTTTGGGCTTTCCAAAAAGTGAGTGAAGTTCCAGTTGAATTGACCTTGCCAGACCTTGAAAAAGGCAGGCAAGGATCAACGGATTAGGATGGATGCCTAACAAGAGGTGGAAATTCGTTGAATGTAATTTGGTTGGATTTCAGGTCGACAAATGGTGAATTCGGCCTGAAGTCTTGTGTTCCCTCTGAATGTCGAGAATACATTCAAGTTGTGCATGGTAAAAATCCAACGAGGAAGGTGACTGATATCGAGATATATCAAGGAAAAGTGAGACCCGGTGAATTACCTCATCTTACCTCATCTTCAGTGCATTCCCATATACGTAGGTCAGAAATCAGATTCTACCCATCTAGTGACATGGAACATAGTAACCATCTCCCGTTGTGAATCAGTTTGCAGATTGAATTGCTATTTAAGTTCAAGTGCATTGGATGATAAGTTTTTGTGACTAGAAACAAAATATGGGTTCTTCCTGCGTACGTGTACACTGGGTTGTCGAAGTAACGCCATCTTGCGGACAATGGATTTATGGAACAGATTTGAGCAAAATAAGAATCTTTGAGACTTAAACAAGGCTTAGGAGATAAATGCTTGTATATTTTGCGTCGGCTATAGAATGTAAGAACAGTGTAATAAGAAAGTATAACTTCACATGAACGTTCACCGTAACGCGATACTCAGCCTTGTTTGTTTACTTTTGCACATAGAAAGTGATTTGCCAACCTAAAGTTATGTGATTGTTCTGCAGAAATTTTAACAGTATGAAAGGCACTCTTTTTCTGCGGAAACTTTTTTAACAGTTTGATAGGCACTCCTTTTTTTCTTATTGTTTTGATATTATTCACATTGCCTCAGAAAGAGAAATTTTCGTAAGATTTGTAAAAGAACATTTGTAATAATACAATATCAACATATTATTTATACAGAAAGTTACTGTAGTTTGGCCAGAATGTGTAAGACCTATCTGAGTAAAAAAAACTCAAGAGTAATTGTTTGTTTGTACACTGCAGTACATAAGTTTGATCAAGAATATTGAATGAAAAATCTGTGATTGATAGTTATGTAATGATTATTGGTTCTGACCCAGATTTTGTCAGAAGATATGGTAGTATGGCTGGCAGGTAGTTTACATTTTCAAATGATCATAAATAAGGTGATAACGTGATTGTACAAAGCTATTCCTTTGGGCTAAATATTTCTTTTTTGTCACTTGTTTATCTCTCAGGAATGTTGCTGTGACTTTAAGAGGAATACAATAAAATGTAAATAACGAAGAATCAACTAAGCTGCTCGTCAAGTCAACCTTGCAGCAGGTTTTCGCATATGTAGTTCCAAACGTGCGCGCAAGAACATAGTTCCACTGAGACGGGTTCTATTCCGACACAACTGCATACTTGCAAGAAAACAGTTATTTAATTTGTAATATACAGACAAAATAGTACATCCATTAGCAGGTATGGACTTAATTGGTTGCAATCACTGTGCAGACGAACTTAGAACCGTAGATTCGCCAACTGCAATGTGTAGTGCGTTGAAGAGACACTGAAACTTTAGAGAGAGTCGAGCGAGACTGAATGCGTTGCAGAATGCGTGGAATCGGCGATACCAGTGTTGCACATCCCACTATTTAAACCCTATGTTTATTGTAGAGCGGCGAGAATGGCTGAATCTACTGTTCAGCGTGCGGTTTTACCCGAATGCTATTTTGGACTTCGTCCGAAGGGAAATTTTCTTCAAAGACAAGCAAGTTGTTTTGAATGCATAATCCTCCTTGCGGCAACAAGATCAAAGTAAAACAGGGCGTGAGGTGATTTGCCGTCAATGTGCGCACGAATTGTATCACGGGTGTTGAATGATTTGCTGTTTGAGTTTAGCAAGAGGAAACGATTGTTTGTTTTTTGACGACAAAAGAATCTCCGCGGTATTAAAAGATATCGCAGTGAGAAGAAACATGTTTATTATTTGGACGAGACGTCCTTCAACTCGGTGGGTGGGGGAAGGGGGAATAAAACATGGAAGGATACCAGCATGCAAAACCACGCCAGGGCTGAAGAAACCAACGATGAGGGGAAGGGGGAGGCTTATTGTTTCACCCACTGGCGGCAATGAAAGCTTTGTTGAAGGTGCATATTTACTGTTCCGCGCAAAGAAAGGGAAGGGTGATTATCCGCAAGAAATGGACAGACCAAGATTTGAATCCTGGTTTAGTGAAGTGATTCATAAATTGAAACCAGAGTAATAGCGACAGACAATGCACCTGATTGTATATATCACCAATAACAAATCATGCTTTTTTGGTGGTATAACTTGAATTGCGTGTGTCTTACAGGAACGGATGTATTGCGGACGAAGCAACCACGTTTTTCATAAATGTATTTCTTTCTAAACAAAAAAAAAAAAAAAATTGTCATTAAATTCAAGAGGGCCTATCGTTGTTTACTTTTATCTTTGTTCATTTTTATTTTTGCGTGCTCGAAATATACACACACGCTCTCATGTTTCGAAGATATTTCGCATTTATATTAAGTAATGACACATTTATTAAATAATCTATGCGCAGAAAGTACTTTTAAAATTTTATGGTTCAGGAGAAAAAGAGAAGCAAAAATACATTCCACTTGACATGCATGCGGGTTTTGATGTATTGTGCTGTTGGCAATACTGTGGATTTTCTCAGTGTCTGCGATGTAAGCAGTTCGGCGGTTGAGGAAAGACTGGCACGGAAGATTCTGAGCTCAGTTCTCGCGCGGATTGATACATAAAACCTGCTGCAAGGTTGACTTGACGAGCAGCTTAGTACATTCCTGTTCATAAATAACTTTCCACAAATTCCTGCAAATTCAGTATTCACATTATATATTTATGTATTAATCTTGTTACACTTTTACAGGAAGTGATTTCAGAATGTCTTAGTGTATGATAATTACTTTTGAGAAATAGCATGCTTGCTTATCATGTTGCATAACCTTTGGGAGGAAAGGGGAAATTTAAGAGCAAAGTAAATTGTTGTGTACTCTATCGAGGTGTCAACAAACAATTCACAATGTATGCTATGCAAGCATAATAAGTGACAATGATGAATAATTCTTATCCTTTTGCATAACTCCCAAGGGGATATACAGGGACCGGCTGAAAAAGCGGACTGTTTTGAAATGTGTATATAAATAAAACAATTACTGTAATGCAAGGTTTAATAATCAAAATTGCTACAAAAGTAATTGCCATTTTCAGTGCTAACATTATTATTATTTTTTTTGTGTTCGATAAATGATGACCTCCATTCCTTACACATTCATGCCTTTAAGTTGGACGTCTCCCTCACGAGCATTTCATTCGGAATTGCCGCTATTTTCTTGCAAATACCTAACTTGAGATCACCAATTGTTGTTCAAATGTTTAAAAATGGTGTTTACCTTTGACACAATTGGATTGTTGTGTGAGGTCTTTCAACGGAGTGGGGGGGGAGTGCTCATTGACTTCGTCGCTCAATGCCATTTAAGTTAAGATGGAGCAGTGGACTGGGCGACACCGTGCTTTTGTGTTAGAAGCATATTTTAAAAATAGTGAGTTCGTTGTCCAAACCCAACGATGGTTTCGAAGGGAGTTCCATGTCGATTTTCACGGCTGTGTACCCAGTCGGAATACGATACTGCTTTGGATCAGAACTCTTTGAGACAGGGTCAAGTCTGAAAAAGAATCCCACAGGCTGCCCGCGTACTGTTCGTACACCAGAAAATGTGGATGCTTTGCGTTGGTCAGTTATCAGCAGTCCACGTTGCCCTGCCTCACAACATTCCGCTGCTTTGGGCATGTCAGACCATAGTGTTAGAAGGATGTTGCACTTGGATCGTCATTTCCACCCATACAAAATGATAACGGTGCAAAAGTTGAGTGAACGTGACTTCCAAACACAAAGGGAGTGTGCACAGTCCAATTTGACCATCCTGAATGATGACACAATCATCCTAATGTCCGTCATTTATCAGACACAAATTTTCAAAACAAAGAAAAGTTGATGTAAGCACTGAAAATGGCAATTATTTTTGTAGCAATTTAGATTACTAAACCTTGCATTACATTAATTGTTTTATTTATATACACAAAACAGTCAACTTTTTCTGCCGGTCCCTGTACAAAAGCTTGTTAGCAAGTTGATTTCTATTATGCTCGTCTATTCAGTATCATATTGTAGAACCTTCTCTCATTCGAATTTAATAGAGAGCATGATGCTTTGTGGATCTTTTACTGAAAAATAAGAGAAAAGGGGGAAGAATTTTCGTTGATTTTGAATCTGTCTTCTGTGGCTAAATTTCCCTATGATTGTGATAACTGTGTACTAGAGCACATTTGAAGAGTATTCTGCATATTGCTTTAGTACAGGGTGACCAAAAAAATCAATTGACAAATTTCAAATTAACCTTTTAATGCATTATTATTATTTTTTGTATTGTAATTTTTTAAGGGGTTTATTTTCTTCCGTTAGCAAAATTAGTTTTTACGAGTCTCCAAATTAGCATCCTGCAATGCCGTACGGTGGTTGTATGAAAATTAGTTGGAGTTTGAAAAAGATTTGAGCTTAGGAAGTTTTGTTGATATGGACAGGATTTTCGTATAACCTGAAGGGGTGGGCTCCCACGCTAGGGGCGGACCATTATAAAATCCCATTGTTTTTATACATATTTATTGATGTCATGAGGTAAGTTTTTTCAGTTTAGCTTTTATTTTTATCGAGGAAGGAAAAAAGAGCTGCGTGGAAAATAAAATAGAATTCTCTCATTCTTTGGCAGACAGATGGAAGATTATTGCAAGATATGTTGAAGTTGATTAGGTAAATTTTAAATTCTTATACAATTAATAATTTTTCATAGATTATTATATCCTGTAACATTTGTGACTTGTGTTTGTAGATGTATTTCTATAGTCTGAGTATGTGAAATGGCAAATGTAAACTCCACACCTTAAATTAAATATATAACCGTTCAATTGAATTAGAATTTTTGGATGCATTGGAATCGCACAGACCCTTTATATTCTTAATATATTTGTGCGTGTGCATGTATGGGTGTTGAGAAGCGGTAATATGTAAGATGGAAATAGAGAAAACATCTTCTTGTATCCTTGAATTTTTGGAAAGTTCACCTTGAAAACCGGGAATGATGCTTGAATTTTATCATAGTCCTACAGTGGCCACCCTGTACGACCAGCAAAAATACATTTCTTTACCCGAAGACTGGAAGAGATACTCTCGGAGTGTATATAGTAGGTAAAAAGATAATCAACAACAGTGGCTAATTAAGAATGAATGCTAACATTTTCACTAACATTCACACAAATTTAAATAATGCCAATTGATGTATTTTCTTTACACAGATGGTGATCATAATTATATAATTAACTGGGACATTGCATCTAATCATCAAGAGCTTCCACCAATTGATTATATACCAGATAATCAAAGGACAAACATGGTTATTACTGATGAATACAAGCATGCAATCGTTACACCATGGTATCGTAGCTGGACTGCCGGTTATGAACAGGTAAGAAAGGATAATATGAATTGCCAGTCAGTGTGTTAAGACTGAGGTGTAGGTTTTAGGGATGGGAATGATTAATCAATGTTGTGTTAGTGTTTGCTGATGCAGGCATATTGGCTGATGAGTAAAGTAGTTGATAATTGCACTGATCTGATGTTTCTAGAAATAGCCAGTAATGTTGTTCAAATACTGACATGGGTAACAGTTTGTTATATTGGAGACACATTAAAATCGGATATTTTGTTATATCGGAGACACATTAAAATCGGATATTTTGTGTTTTGCATGGTTCGTACTTACCAATTGTGTATTGCGGAACATAGTTCAAGGTGCCAATATGCTTTATGCACAAAACAAACACAATTTTTTTCTTATTCCTTTTTTCGCTTCCGTAACGCACAATATGGCGAGCAGAGGTTGACTAAGTTTTAGGTATGCAGTGTTTCCAACCTTCTTCACTGAAAAATACCTACTATCGTGTTCGTCATGTGTGCAAATTGTACATTATGCACGGGTAGCTGAAGGATAGCCCCACGAACCATTAACGGAGCCCCACGAACCATTTCCGATAAGGTTAGGTTAGGCAAGCATAGTTTAAAAAAAGGGGTTGGAAACACTGACAGGGGGTTACGTAATCAAACGTATGCAGCATCCGGTTCACGTAGCGAAAGCAATGACACTTGTGCATCGATGAGATATTTCTCTTGAAAAATACATGATTACCCAGTCAAAGAGATTCCACGATGAAAGAAAATACCTCGACGAACATAGGAAACCTTAGAGAAACTCATTTTCATAAGTAGTTTCTCCTGTAAAAATGAAGAAATGTGTCTCCGATATAACGAACTGTTACCCTGACATGGGTATGAGGCATTCCATTGCCACAGCTGGGACATTTTTGATGTTAAAGTAACTATTCTACTGATAATTAAGCAACATCGTATAGTTTTTCTGTGCAATGAAATATGAAACTTAACTCTTGTAGGTTAAACATAACTACCCTCAAAATATTTTCCCAGATAAGTGAACAATTTTGTGTCACGGGTGGGACAGACAAAATAATGCCTCCTCACTTAATAAAATATTTTAATTTCTGTAAATTATTAAAATAAATTATTTAAGACAAAGAGAGAAGGTAATTGACCTTTGAATATAGTAGTGGAGTTGAGGGGGGGGGGGGGAATATAATAGTAAATAGAAAATTTAAGAAAATAAAGTTCTCCCCTGTGCTTTAACACCATGCCATGAAGGCATATAGGGGGTGTGGAGTTAGGGACCCACACTTTCTTGATCACGGCCAAAGGTGGGGGTGATGTGATCAGCACTATGCCCCTGGCTGCCTTTACTCCACAGTGTTTCCTCCAGGTACCCACTTTATACGACACTGGGTGGGTGCCGGAGCTGCTTAAAAGAGGTGGCAAAAATCCCGGTTCTCCCCCACCAAGGATCAAACCTGGGTCTCTCGCATGGTAGTCAGACACCCTAAGACTGAGCTACCGCAGCTTGTCGAAATATAATAGTTAAAGGATAAATTAATTGTTTTTTGATGTCACTGGTGGGACACAATACAAAACAAGCGTAAATCAAAAGTTAAAATAAATTAACAATATGTAAAATACCTTCTAACTTAATTATGTATAATTATGCAAATGACAATTTTAGATTGTTCACTCACAAGATAGGATAAAGTTACAACATTGCATTTAATTGTAAAAATTGAGGCTCAGGGACACTTTCACATGGAGTGACCATATAAATGAGAAGGAAATAGGGAACACTCCCCAGACAATGGAAATATTTAAATTTTTCGCAGCAGCTAAATCTTCAGATGTAGGTAAGAGACTGGAATGGGAGGTAGTGTGTTCTGATGACATTACACACTCCACTCCACTGTGGCCATTATATCGAAAGATTGTGTTATGTGTAAGGGTGACCACCTTCTGGTAAAGCACTCGAATGTCACCCTCTCTTCCACAGAATACATCCTGGAACTTCAGTTTTGCAGGTCAACGAGTCTCTGGCATCTGGATGCACAGTCATGATAATCCTCTGTGGGGTTGTGTTTGTCCTCACATGTGCTCCCGTAGAATCTCAACTTCTATGAAAGGGGGTGGGGGGAGGTAAACTGATTTAATTTTTTCACTGTTTTGTAAGGAGTTCATCCCCATAAGTTTGTTCTTTTAATCCATGACTGCAATGGGTATTAAACTGTGTAGTTACACTAACTTTACAAAACAAGGCATGTGAATTTTATATTTGTATTCAGAAAAATTACAAAATAGAATTTTGTAATTGTACAAAATTACAGGCTTTGTGTAGATATATTGGATCCTTAAAAGTATTCCATACTTTTAATATTGTTGATGCCAATGAAGTTACTTGGCATTTTTTTTATACTTAAGAGAATCATTAAGAGAATCATTAAGAGAACTGTATAATTGATTTGTTCTATATATATATGTTGCCAGCCTTCCATGGCAGTGTGTTTAGCACAGCACTCTATGATGCCAGGGCCTCCAGGTTCAAATCCTGATCTGGGCATGGTTTTTCTTTGTGAATTTAGTATCCCTTCATCAATTTCATCGTATCATCACTTATCCTCATTGTCGTGATTAGCCAAAAGTGGCAGAAAAGCGACATTAATAACAAAATATCTAATTGAATGAAATTATACTTTACTTGTTCCATTTATTGTATCAATTATGCATTATCAGTTTTTTTTCTACAGGATTATGTGGTAACAAGGATTTGCAATGAAATGAGTCCTCAAAGTAAATTTCCAGCAGAGGAAGTAGAGACATTCAAAGACTACTTCAAGAAGAAGTACGACATTGAAATACAAAACACAGATCAACCACTGCTGGAAGTAAAAGCTGTACGCATGTCACTGGACTGCTTGAAACCAAGGTATTTAATTGTTGATAGTTATTATAACTAGCATAGTAAGTATGGCTGTTAGCTGATACTGATTGCAATGTAACGTGTTGGTTAAAATTTAGTCAGCAATACTGACTGATGTACCCAGAGTTCAAGTATCTTGCAGGTTCTGCTGAAATGCCACATAACACTGCAGTGTCTGATTATGCTGGAAATTATGCAAAATTCATACTTCTATTTGATTTTGCAGCAATATTGTGTGACAAAGTGAATTTCGTGGTTGCAGCTGTTGCAATATTTTAATCTTACGTAATTCATCATACATTTAAAAATCAAAATTCTTTTAGATTGATGTGGTATAATTGCTATGGAATTATTATATATGCATATTTATAAATATTATGAACCAAATGTTCAATTGTTGCAATGTAAAGGGTGATCCATAAAGAACGCCGGATTTGAAGTTGCTATAAATGAAATTTATTTTTGGAAAAGAAGCACAAAACACATACCATTCTCTTCAGGAGATATTAAGGTTTAAACATGGAAAACAATATCAGGCATATGACCCCCCTAGTAGCCCTACATGCAATCACTCGGACCATGAAATTCACCATGAGCCGATCACACATTTCCCCATCAAGTGTGTCGAGGACACGTCGAATTTCTTGCTTAAGTTCCAACAAATTTCGGGGTTTGTTCTGGTAAACTAGTGACTTGGTGTACTCCCACAAGAAAAAGTCACATGGTGTCAAGTCACAAGATCGAGGTGGGAAGGTTTGGTCTCCTCGCAAAGAGATTATTCTGTCCGGGAACTTCTCACGCAGCAGATTGATTGTTTCTTCTGAAGTGTTGGAACCATACATTTTCGATGTTCATTTGATCCAAACGAGGCCAAAGAAAATCAGTTAGCATTGCACGGTAATGAATTCCATTCACTGTCAGAGCATTTCCTTCTTCGTCTTCAAAAAAGTAAGGACCGACCAAACCCCCCAATCCAAATCCCACACCAAACCGTAACTCTCTGAGGATGCATTTCCTTTTCCTGAATCACTCTTGGGTTCTCAGATCCCCATATTCGGCTATTCTGCTTGTTTACGAACCCGTTTAAATGGATATGAGCTTCATCGTTGAAAATGATGCGCTTTGCTAAACCCTCGTTCTCTCGTTCCCTTTCAAGGATCCAGTCAACAAATTGCCGTCGTTTTCCATGATCCGCTGGTTTCAGTTCCTGCGTTAACTGCACTTTGTACGCGTGCAAGTGCAGATCTTTAATCAAGATTCTTTGCATTGTTGTTGGCGCCATATGCAGTTCTTGAGCACGACGGCGATACAATTTTGCAGGACTCACAGCAACAGAATCATTCACAACAGCAACGTTTGCTTCACTCCGGCGACTTCGAGGGCATCCAGGGCTTTTGATGTCTTGTGTTGATCCAGTTTCTTCAAATTTCTTGATCAATCTACGAACAGTTGATTCGTTCGGTGCATGAAGATGACCAAGTATCGTACGGAGTATCCGAACAGTCACCGCGAAACTTTCACCATTCTTGTAGTGCGTTTTGACAATCTAAACTCGCTGTTCCTTACTGTACCTTTCCATGGCGTTAGCAACACACACACAAACAGTAGAACAACTGAAACGCTTCTCAACACAAAACCTCAATGATAACTGATAACAACAATCGCACCAACAATGCTGCCAACCAAACAAAAAAAATATGGCATCCTTTTCAAATCCAGCGTTCTTTATGGATCACCCTTTACAAGCATTGGTATTGGTAGGAAACTGTAACTATTGGCATCAGCGTGGGAATCTGTTAAAACTATTTATTAGCACAGGCCTGGTAATGATGTTTTATAGATATATGCTCTTACTTACACAAGGATCCCAATCATTAGAAGTACATGTGTTTATTTGTGTCAGTGGCAGATATACTAGATTCAGATTTAGTCACCAATATGCTAACCAATTCCCAGTGATACTGGTTGATTGATTGATTGATTGAGTTGGTGTTTTAAGATTTAAGTTGGTGTTTTTTTAATGTATGGAATCTTAATAATATTTAAGTTCTGCATTACAACATTAATAATTTGGTTGGTTGATTTGGTGTTTTAAGTTCACTTTATGCACAGAAAGGCTAATCGGGACTGGACCTACAGTTTAAAGTGGGATCTGAACCACTATGTGCCTCCACTGGGAATCAAACCTGGGACACCTTGATTACAAGTCTATGTCACTACTACTGCGCCATCTGGGAGGCCCCAGTGGATAACCAATTCTTGAACACTATAGCAATTTAAAGTTTTTCAAGATACAGTGGAACCTTGATTTTACGTGTTCCAGTGGACCAAGCTGAAAGAACTTAAAATGTGGGGAAACGTAAAATTGAGGAAAATTTTGCAATTTTGCAAATTGAATGTATAATGTGGGAAAATGTAAAATTGAGGAACGTAAAATCGGAGTTCCACTGTAGTTATAAATCTATTAATAAGTACACTATCACATTGCAACTATAAATCTTCATATATTCTACCATATTAATGAATCATGTTAAAACATTTGAAGAGCTTCTCTTGGAATATCAGACAGGTCAGTTCCAGATATGCTTTTGAGAGCTAACATCACTCTCATCTTCAGGTATTGAAGTGCAGAGATGCATATGCAACCAGTTTTTATTTGTTTGGTGTGATTTTTCCCACATTTTACATTTTTTAACCTTCTCCCTTAAAAAGTTAAAACCAAGATGTGTAATTACACCTTAATTGAACGCTGATGTATTGGATTTGCAAAGAGTACAATACAAAGAAATTATATGAATACAGGAAAACCTTGTTAATACGAAGTTCAAGGGACCAAAAAATGTCAACTTCGTATTAAACGACTTCGAGTTATCCAAACTTTTCAAGATGGCGCCTGTTTTTAGGTGTAAATAAAGTAGAGTATAAATTCCCCCACAAAGGATGTTTTATACTTGGTGGTAGCTCATAAAATAAGCTTTATATGTACAATATAATAATGTTGTACGTTTTAAAGAAAGTGTAAAAAATGTTACACAAAATGAGAACACGGAGCTTAACGTGGACACAAGATTCCAAGGAGACCGTTAACACCATTTATCCTGCCTAGTTATACAACCGGTTATGCACGGGATGCATGTTGTGGCAAAAAGTCTTTTAAAAAACGGTATTTTCTTTTAATTGTGCAAAGTCGTTGCTCTTCCACGAAATTCTTACAATTTTAGTTCATAAGAAACCCGTTTGCACGGAGACCTACGGAAAAGAAAACAATCTCGTTTATTGCAAGAAGTGAAACTCGGAAGAATCTTGACGGTAGTCACAGTGGTGAAAGGAAGAGACGGGAGATAATCGGACAGAATGAATATTGGATTTTATGTGAGTTCACTAGAACATCGTCCGTTACAGGATTAACTGGTAAGAGAAGATTCTGTTGGGAGAGAACACAACCTTTCCCTGGCAAAAAACCAAACAAAAAAATCGGGGCTGTAAATTTCGTTCTGGTTCGGCTGTCTAAAACACATCGTAAAAAATGTCACGTATTCTTTGCTTGAGTTAACTTCATATTCGCCCCCCCCCCTCCTCCCCCTTTGCAGGGATCAGTTCAAACTCTTCCTCAACTTGCATTGTAATCCACTCTGAAAGAATAAACACACAACTTGCGATCTGTTTGCACCGAATGACACATTAAACAGTGCCGCACTCGATAATCACTCTGGTTTGGATCCCACTTTAAACTGTATATTTAATCCCGCTTAGCTCATCAGCATAAAATGAACTAAAAACAAGTTTTACGAAACTTGCGTATTTTCAGATTAATAGACAATTTCTTGTAGATTTCAGGAGTATTCTGGAGGTCAAACAATCTCTCCGCCAAAACTTTTCCTCTCGTATTCCTACATTGAGCATTGCGTTTTTTTTTTTCTTCCCCAGCACGCTAATGGTTCTGAAGAAAATTGGGGATTATATGGCTTTGGGAGATTCAAAACAATGAGGCTTATTCCTTCGAACTGGATGAGTCATTGCAGTTACCGGCAAGCGAGAGCTTACCAGACGCTAGACTAAACACTGGCGCCAGCTGCAGCGTAAACACAATGAGACCGGCTGGAAGTTAGAGCAGCAGGTGGCAGAAGGGAAATCATTGGCATTTTAAAGATAACAGACTGAACTTTTATCAGCAGTGAGAAAAAAATTAATCCTTGCATTACCTTTTACCATGCAACAGACAATAATACGGGCAATATTTCCTATCCAGACAGCTGCATTCAAACAAGAAAGAGGGACCTGAAGTCTGCAATTATCGCATTACCATGCTCACCAGTGGCGGATAATGAGCTGTTGTAGGAGAAGGAAGGGGGTCACTTTTCTTTTACTTATCATGCGGTTTTTGTTCGTTTTAAAGAAGGTATTCAGAACTGTTTGCTTTTTTTTAGACGCAAAAGCAAAAGGAAAGGAGCCCGTGTGCCCGAAACAATTAGCAATGGATCCCCCCCGTTTGCTGATAGCAAAAGGGAGAAGTCACTCAGACAAAAAAACACTGTTTTGGCAAATTTTATGACCGGCACAGTTGGGAAACGTATGAAACGGGAAACTGGAGTTGCAACATACAACGTCAACTTTTGCGGGAAACCTAGATGACAACGTATTAAGCAGGTTGACGATCTTTAGTTGGCCTATGCGGCTTTGATTATCTGTAACAGTTTCCCTATTTTTTAATGAAGTTCTACAGGGCACAAAGAACACGCTTTTAATGAAAGTGGTTACCGGAAGTTGTCGGCTACCAGGCCAAAAGTTGCTCGCTCACGGGAAATTGCTTTATCTCGAGCTCAGAGCCAGACAGATGGGTGAGACTTCCAGGCGCCACGCATCTTGTCTTTTGGAACATTCATGCGATCTTATCTCGCATTTCTCATCTAGCACCGGTGAATATTTCCAAGGTGGCGCATTCAGCGGGGAAAGAGCTTGACCTCCCATGCAGATTGACAAAGAATGTCAATGTCCAGCGGGCATTTCCGGCTGCTTCCCTCGAGTTGTCAGCAGCTCTTAGGACAAGGAAACATGTCAAGTTAAAATAACGTCCAAGCTCTCTCCACATTCGATCTTCTCTTGTCAACTTACGCAGGTGTCTACTTCGAATTAAGCGAAACCAGTTTTGGGGAAGGGTCTTGTAAGCAACTTCGTATTAAAAATTATCCGTATTTCAATTTATCCGTACTGAAATACATTATAAATCCTATCTTATCGGCTGGGGAATGGGAAGAACTTCGGATTAAAGGGTACTTCGTATTAACCAATATCGTATTAACGAGGTTTTCCTGTAATCTGAACACCCACTTTACTTGTATATTCTACACATTACTTTGGGGCGATCAGCAAAGAAGCCAATAAGCCATTCAGTTCTGCAGTCTGTGTAGACTAAAATTAAACCAGTTTTGTTTAGTCATTTTCTCACCATGGAAGGCACTGTGTGAAAATACACTTTCAGATCCAAGGTTTTCGGGATGGAGGAAAGAGTCTGTCTCATTTTGATCAACAGGTGTCAAGATCAGTAGGGCCTTGGTCTTTTCTTTTGAAGAACCTTGTGGGTGGCTGTTGATTTGGCTTTGTCCTTTCTACCAAATAGGGCACATTAGAGAAATCAATATATTGTAGGATGACGTCTGGTTTTGGGACTTACTGGCTATCTCTGTCGTGATTAGGTAGGGCCAAGAAGAAAGTTGGGGAATGTTGTTGCCAACGTTAAGTTACTCATCTCTTGCTGTATGTGATCTCTTGCCTCACACTGCAGTGATCGGTGCCTTCTGATGGTAAACTGTTACCTCAGGGTGGGACCTGAAGCTAACTGGAGGCACTGAAGAGATTTGTGTCACTTTGGTGGCAGGCAGTGCATGGCAAGGGAGGCTATGATGAAGTCGACTGGTCTACTCTCTCTGGGACATTGTGCTTCCATAGTGCAAGCTATGTGTGTCCCAACATTTTTATGAACTACTGCTCATTTAAAACTGGTCCCAAAAACAAATCTATATGTCACTTCATATTTGAAGTGTCACCTGACCATAGCAAAATTCTTCCCAAAACAGGCAAGATATATATTGCATTCCTCTTGTTGTCCATTAAGGACTACTTGGTATCCCCAGGTACCACCGTTGCTCCGATATTGGGCACATAAGTAAAAATTGCCATGGAAAGGATGGCAATTTACGTGAAAACTACGATAGAAAAAGCGAACCAAGGAAATGTATTCCCTGTCTGAGGAGAAAAAAAAACTGCGATGTTAAAGACTGTTCAACTTTCAATCTTCAGCTCCAACGTCTCATTGAAAAAAATGACTATGGGCAATAAGGTTGTAACACTGCCCACGAAAAGGAATAAAATAAGAAATACACCTAGCTGTCGATGCTGAAATGCTGGCAGAACGGTGGCCTACAAAGAAGAAATAATGAGTGAAATGAAGTTAAAAATAAAACGGAAAATAATTAAGTTGAGTTTAGTCTAATTATAATAATAATAACAACCCTTAGAGAAAGTGTTCACTAACTTTTATCCAAGAATATCTAAGAGTGATCCTCAATTGACCTTAAATCTTACAGCTCGAAAAAGTAAATAAATAGACCAAATCCCAGGGACTTAACTAACCCCAAAGTAAAATACCGTCAATGGAGGGCAGAATTAAGTTATATTTCAAGTATCTCATATAACTGTTTATTACCCACTGGACTCCAGTGGAATCTCAAG
Organism: Lepisma saccharinum; assembly: GCF_977018435.1. Lineage (NCBI taxonomy): Eukaryota > Metazoa > Arthropoda > Insecta > Zygentoma > Lepismatidae > Lepisma > Lepisma saccharinum. Next base: position 52,139,592 of record NC_139233.1, read on the forward strand.
GGGTTAAAGTTCCATATTAAGATACTTTTAATTGCTTGAAAATTTCATTTAAATTTTACTTTTGTTCTATATTTATATAATTGTAACATTAATATTTAAAAGTTAAGAAGTTTCGATTAAACCTCCACTGGTGTTGGTATACATATTAATTACTCTTGTCATCTTGATACTTATTAATTAAACTATTTAATATTAAAGGAATTTTATTGCATCATTCGTGTTGTGCCTTGTAATCAAGGGGTCCCAGGTTCGATTCCCGGTGGAGGCACATAGTGGTTCGGATCCCACTTTAAACTGTAGGTCCAGTCCCGATTAGCCTTACTGTGCATAAAGTAGACTTAAAACACCAAATCATTCGTGTTGTAATGCAGAACTTAAATATTATTAAGATTCCATACATTACATTTTTTCATTACTTTATCTATTCCTTAAACTAGCAAACTAATATTAAATTAATACTAGTATTGCAATTTTAATTTTAATGTTGTTCATATTTTGTTTAAATTCATGCTCGTAACCCCAATGCACTTACTCTGCTAATAACTATATAACCCACAGACCTAACACAACTACCTATTACACATTTTAGTTAATGGTATTAAAATTTAATTAGGAACACAGTTTGTATATGCAATGGCGTCTCAGTAATAAACAGAAAAACGAAAAGCGTGTTTCCATCTCGGCAGGGATATGAAAACTCCAATGGCATTGTACTTAGCTGGGCCTTGCACTTCACTCAGTCAGTGTTCCGACAAAAATGCCAGCCAAGCTATCTTAAAGGCACATGCAAGATAAGCAGATTACATGTCTCGTGGTGGAGGTCGAAGGAAAGCTGTTTTCTTTTCTGCACCTAAGGTAACCGCGAGGAATGAGACATGTACGTTCACCAAGCACCTCCCCTGCATAATACAAGGACCAGGGTATGATTGCAACAAAGTACTGGGGCCACGTTCTGGGATACTGGAACAGACTGAAGATGCTAGCGCAATCGATGCCATTGCACTTCATAAATAATCTAAGGAACACAATTTCTATACCCTGCTGGTTCTGGTTTCCAGAATTGACCTTAATGGGCTCCGGTTTTCCAGCTCTAAATTGAACACACAACAAAATTTGCCGTCACATAAACAGGCTGAACAAATGACAAACAAGTTAATAACTTTGTTTTGGTCCCCAGAATAGTGAGATCAACCACAATTAATTATGTAAAAACTAACAATGTTTGTATTATTCTTTATATATATTTTACCATGTATTGTACTATATTATGTTATATATTGTAAAATTGAACCAATAAATAAGAATTCATGCAACTGACATCCTGGTATATTTTAAGGAACCAGGACAATAAGCACATACCCTCGAATGTATACGGGAGGAGGCAGGCTTACTTGGGGGGTCCCCCACCCCTTTATCAACTCCTCCTCATCCATGTCGAACTGCTGATGCCTAATGGTAACACGATTAAGCCTTGTTTCTATGACAGAAAAAAAACACTACATATGCTGACCAAGGCAGTCTATATTTCAGTAAAAACAATTAACAACATGGCGTTAGGGTCTTCTCAAACTTGAAACCAACTAAAGTCGAACTAATGATGTATTGATATTTCCACATTGCCGTTTTTGTTGATTGCCCAATTAATTTCAAGGAACACTGCAGTGGTCCTTCAGAATTAATTGAACATTGAAAAAAATGGTAACATAGAAATAGGAAACTTTACCCGTACAGAATATGGAGATTGCTTGGTCTGGTACTTCTAAGAACTAAGATTGCAGACCGGAAGTGCCAGTTTTAATAAAGGCACGGTGAGTGAGTGACAGAGTTTTTTTTTTCCGCCTGCAACTCTGTTAAATAAATGCTAATGCAGAGTGAGTATTGGTCATTGTAATTCCTAGGATATCATCCAATCTAACATAGTCTTGATTCTTCTCTGCAATATAACACATAAACAAAAGTAAGGAATGCAATGCCAAGTCATCTAATTCCCTAGTAGGTGCTAATCAGATGGGAAGAAGAAAGCCTAAAATAAGTTTTTGTTTTTCCCGGTAAAAATGCATATTGCACTAGATTTTGTCAAATCATTGTACATACCAAAATTGTTACTTTTTTAAGTGTCTGTGTTTCAGGAACATTGCTCCAGGCACCTCACGGAAGAGCAGGCGTACTGATAATGATTTTGATGAACATCTTGTCCCAGAGCTTTGTACCTTAAGGACTTTGCCAGGCACACTGTGGATGAAAGCCATCACAATTCCATCCATTTTACATAGAATCCACCATCTTCTGAATGCTGAAGAGCTTAGAGTGCGGATACAGAGGGAGACCAATTTGCCTTGTAACCTAGAAGGTATGGAATGGCAACCAGAATGTTGTTTGATTGGAAATGGTTGTTTTTTTTTTAAGTACCTAGGTATAACAACTTTGAAGTAAGTGAATCACCTGTATAATATATCAACTTATTAACAGTCTAGTTAGGGCCTGGATTTCTGACCTGAAACTGAAAAGATAAACTAAAGGTTATTGCTAAAATTTATTTTATTTTCCAGTAAAGTTCAACATATTGTTGAACCTGTACATAGAAAATGTAAACTGAATTATATTTTTGGGGTGAGAAAAAAGGAAGACAAAACATTTTACCCTTTGTTTCACAGAGTGTTCCTGGTAAATTCAGTGATCTCTTCAGGATTGAAAAGTCAATGAAACTTCTTTGCATTACTGGCAAAAGCACAATTTTATGACAAATATCTGATGACAAGTTAAACACCAAAATAGGCCTAAAGATTTATGATCAGTACAGCAGAGTCACCATGTTTATTTTAACCGAGGAACACAAAAATAAGTAAAAAAATGACATTCCATCATTATTTATTAATTCTTGTAAAACAGGGAGAAGGTTTTACAGAGGTTGTTTCCGATCTATGGTGACGATTTCAAACTGATCTTACCTTAAGAGAAACCATGTCACCACCATCGAGAGTGCTCTATTTTGGTGGCCCTGCATCTTGGCAATTGCCCGACAGCGAAGTTTCCACTATAGGAGACTGGCACAAAGTGTAGTCATGTCCAGCCTCAACCACTCCTCCTGACAGGCTTTCCATAGCCCTTCAATTGTACGGGGTCTTCTCTGAGACAAGGCTCGTTTCAGTAGGCTGAAGGTGACTTCCCTGGAATGTCTGTGAAAGGAATGACACGAATTCCAGTTTCTTCTGCCATTTGTTGGAGGAAGAGGCAGGTTGAGCGAGATGTGTGACTTGATGCCTTGTCTTGATGCACCCACACACAATTCTGATCCCTCCCATGGAGATGGGGAATGTCATGGCGATAAACTGGTGTCAGGACGTTAGCCTGATAATAATCGGAATTAACCTTCGTATTTTTGGCAACGCAATGTATGGTCAGCTTGCCATTGTACCAGTATCCAGCAATGATCATGAAACCTGTGCCAAAACTTTCCTTACATTCGGTGAACCATCTTTGAAAGCCCCTCGAACCTGTCGATCGATAAAAAATTGCATGTGGCTTGTGACAGTCATGAAGATAAATATATGCCTCGTCCAATGTCACAAGGAACTTCCATTTTTCACCTGACAGGTGCCGCTCATAAAGCTTTCGACAGTTGGTGCAACGTTCCTGGATGTGTTTTGGCAAGAGCTTATGAACACGCCCCTTGCGTCACTTTTCCAAACCCAAATCGTGGTCAATGATGGTGTGCACACTTCAGTGATGTTTGTAGCCGGTTTGCGATACTTCTCTGTGTAGCTGGATTCTCCCTGGTGACCAGCACCCTGACATCCCGAATTGTAGCTGGTGTGCGGCTAGTGGCAGTCCAGGAGTTGGCCTGTTTCTGCCCCACAGGAATCATCCCACGCCTCATCATACCTGCCCCTTTCAACACCTATGATATGCCATTTCTGGACAGAGTGAATCCACACTCCTTGCTCAGTTTTATAATTGCACCATAACTGTAGTTTACGTCGAAAAGTGCAGTTATGTAACCCCCCCAATATGCACTGATTTTCGGCTGCATTCTTTCCGATACGCAATGACCACACCTGTCATGCACAGTCAATGGTCTAACGTGCCCACACGACTGGCAGCTTCGTTCTCTTCACGCTTGGTGGTGCTGCAAAAGGTGTGCAATTTCGTCACCATAGAGCGGAAACAACCTCTGTATTAGTGCTTAACCAATGCTGATGTACTCGGTGATCAATCTGTATCTGCATTAATAAATACCTACTTCAGTGGTGAGCATGTGTTCATATTTTGATATGAATGGAAAACATGTTCTTAGAAATAGATCACGAGCACACAAGCATGTGTATTTTGTATTATGTTTATTGGGAGATCATAAAATTGTGACAAATATGTGGGAAGTTGCTAGGTAAGAAACTATGTGAGGGAAGGCTTTATTCAGACATAAATGGAGCACATGCTCATGTGTTGAGTACCTACTGCTGTCACTGGAGTCAGTCGCAGCGATTGGGTTCCAAAAACTTGGGGGGGGGGGTGCAAAGACAGTTTATTTCCATTTGTAGATAAGTTTTTGCATAGTACGGGGGCAAAAGTGCAAAAAGTGGGGGGAGGGCAGTTGCCCTCCCTAATCGCTGCCACTGATTGGAGTACTTGGTCATAAATACCTTCTCATATGTATTAATATAGCCCATTATAAATACAGAGAAACTAGTATTCAGTATTTCCGCGAAACTGTTATTTTCATAGTTCTATTAATTTCAGTGGCCCACTGCTACCACCCTCTTTGGAACTTGTTGCACTGTTGCTTGGCGTGCTTCTGTTGTTCTTATTTCTCTGGCTGCTGCTAGGTGCGCTGTTGTGAACTGTCCGTCTGTGTCCGTGTCATCTGCTATTGCCCTGCATAACTGTTGTTAGTAGGGGAATCCAAGTGTTGTCTGCCTGTGTGGTCTGCTAGCAATGTTTAGCTCATGGGGGAAGTGCATTATGGTATGAGTTTCCTTGATTTTGGTGTCTACGGGTGTGTGGGCTGTGCGCTCGACGTGTACTTTTTGGATTGTATGGCTATTGTATTTGATGTGCTTAGCAAGACCAGTAGTGGGTTGGGCTTTTTTTTGTATCCATTAAGGTGTTGTTGAATTCTTTCATTGATAGATCTGATTGACCTGCCAATGTAATGTGCCTTGCACTCGCACAACCCACTATTGGTCTTGCTAAGCACATCAAATACAATAGCCATGAAATCCAAATAGTACGTGTCGAGCACACAGCCCACACACTTGTAGACACCAAAATCAAAGAAACTCATGCCATAATGCACTTCCCGCATGAGCTAATCATCGATAGCAGACAAGTACACCACACTTGGATTCCCCTACTAACAACAGTTAATGTCAGGCAGTAGCACATGACACGGACACAGACGGACAGTTCACAACAGTGCACCTAGCAGCAGCCAGAGAACTAAGAACAATAGAAGCATGCCAAGCAACAGTGCAATAAGTTCCAAAGAGGGTGGTGGCAGTGGGCCACTGAAATTAATAGAACTATGAAAAAAACAGTTTCAAGGAAAAAGTGACTACTAGTTTCTCTATTTATCTACTGTCATGTCTCTTATTTCCAAATTATGAATAATGTTAATAATTATGTTATGTGGTATATGTGGTATAACACAACTGTGCTCAGGAATAGCATATTTATAACTGAATATTTTTTTCTTGTATTAAAAAAGCAGAATATAGTAATTCATACTTGTATTCTTCTGTTTGCAGGTGTTAGATGGAAGTCACTGGAATGTGATGACCGAATAGATGGTAGCAGCCAGAACCCTTCCAGCATCCAAAATTACTTGCATTTACGAGAAAGCCACAGCGTACAACCATGTGAGAGTCAATCCAACTCTTCATCCCCATGGACCGTGGATGAAGAACCAGTTGACATTTATAGGGAAATGGATGAAATTTGCATAGTAGACATTCTGTATTTTGATGACTTTATTGCTAAGGAGATTGGTAACAGAATAACCAAGCATGTGACACCTCCTGGTAATTCTGGGGAAGCTCTTACAGATGTGGGATTTCAGCCAAGTGGGAAAGACACTGGGCCGCAGCAGCATGAGGTATTGCAAGCCTTAACGCCAGCTTGTGCTGGCGATATAGTAAATCTCGAACGACTGGAAACACTTGGAGATTCGTTCCTGAAATTTAGCGTGTCTGTGTACCTTTTCTTGGCATACACGACGCTAAATGAAGGAAAGTTGACAAACCTCAAAGCAAAGATAGTTGGGAACCGCAATCTCTGCTATTGTGGAAGGGCTATGGGACTACCTGAAATCATTAAGGTGTACAACTTCTCGGTGTCTGATTACATTCCTCCAGGATTCTGTATTCCACGTTGCATTCAGAAAGTTCTTAGGGATGCAAACGTCAGACCGAACATTTTGTATAAGTTTTTAATCCCTCCTGATGAACGCGAAACTGGCATCATCACGCATGCAACGTGGGATGATTTTTCAAGACTGATTATAGAGGAATCTGAAGATTCGAAGACATTCCCTCCATCGTCAATTGAAAACTTTGTGTCTCAGCAGACTGTTAGTGACAAGTGTGTGGCAGACTGTGTCGAAGCCCTCATAGGGGCATATTACAATGCATATGGTGTAAGAGGAACTTTAAGGTTTCTAGGTTGGTTTGGCATTCTTCCAGCTGATGGTGTCGAAGCCATGCTCCAGAGTGCTCCACCAACCGCGCTGATCTGTGAGAGTGCAAGGGACAATATTAATTTCCATCTCAAGGGCATACATGAACTGGAAGAGGTTCTGCAGTACACTTTCAAGGATAGGAGCTTTTTGCTTCAGGCATTGACGCATGCCTCTTATAACACAAACAGAATAACAGACTGTTATCAGCGGCTGGAATTTATTGGTGATGCAATTATAGGTAATCTTAATTTCTACTTTTTTAAATTTTACATTTTCAGGGAACTGGCTAAAAACTTAAGTGGGGGGAAATTTAATCCAAGAATGTAAAATCTGGATTACACTGTACTAGTTCTTTATTGTTGATGTAATACAGTGGAACTCCGATTTTACGTTCCTCAGTTTTACATGTTCCCGCATTATACATTCAATATTCATGGTCCCAATTGAGCAAATTGCTTTAAAAATTTCCCTGATTTTAAATTTTCCAGCATTTTAAGTTTTTTCAGCTTGGTTCCCTGCAAAACGTAAAATCGAGGTTTTAATGTAGTTGTTTAATACAGGCTGCCCCTACATTGTTTAGAAAACGTTTAATTTGCCACAGATACCCATACTCATGTGTCCATGAGTATGCAAAGACTTCTACTGCAGTCCATTGCAACTCCATATAACCCCCATCCATGTCAAGCACACACTAATGTCCAATGATGGCTCAAAACTTAGACTGTTGTTGTGTGCTGTATGTCATACATTTTATATAATTTCATATGGAAGGTATAGGCTTGAATTTAGTCACTGATAATGGACTATTCTTTTCTGTGGTTCAGAAATCTGTTTAATAAGCAAAATTCATACAGAGGATTATGTGCACAACTTGCATTAATTTGCACTAGTATTACAAGGCAAAAGTTCCCATTTGTGAGCTGATTATGTGGTATAACAGCAGTGAAATATCAACATCCTAAATTTACAACTATTGTAATCTTAACATTTTTAAATTGCTGAAATATTTTTATATTCAAGAAGCATGTGGGACTATTGTAAATTTTTCTACATACTAGTAAATAAATATAAAATCTGTTGATTGAGAGAAGAGCGACTTTACAAATCTGATATTAGGTGGCACATTTTCTCTAAAGAAACTGAATAGGTAAATAACCTTCATGTATGCAATCAGATGACTACAGTGGGTTTTGCCCTTTAAAGGAAAAAAAAAAAAAAAAGAAACTCCAGATTTAGCCATTATCAACCAAGGTACATGATTTTACTTTTTTATTCATAAAGATTATAACGAAATGGCAGAATTGTTCACTGAGTTCCAGACTACTTATAGAAATCAGATTGTTAAAAATATCAGTGATATGCCTGTAGTGGCCAGTAGCAGAGAGCACCTATTAATCTGTCCAATCTCTAGTGTCATACGTGTGTAGTGCGAGCAGGTGCTAACTTTTTCTGTGATGCTGATCTTTATTGTTAGATTGATTTCAGCAATTATTGCCATCACCTACTTGTGAACTTTTGTTTTAGTGTTTTTGCAATATTTATGCATGAATCACCACTTTTTCATTCCCTCCAAATATATACCGTAGTATGTATAATGTTATTTTTTATTATTAAGAAATTAACAAGTATTTTTCTTTTGTGTAGATTTTGTCGTCACTCGGCATATCTTCAATCACTGTCGTACAAAACTCACTCCAGGTCAACTCACAGACCTTAGGTCATCCCTTGTGAATAATATAACCTTCGCATCTCTGACTGTGAGGTATGAGTTCCACAAGTACATACTGCATCATTCGCCGAAACTTGGAGAGTTGATTGACCAGTTTGTGAGGTTCCAAGAAGAGAGGAATCATGCTATTACTGATGAGGTAAGCATGTTTGCATTCTTTAGTAATAGCTATAGACTGTTATTACTGCATGGAAGTGGGTTTTTCATATAAGCTCACTTGATAAAAATTAGGCACCTCTAACTAAAACATACCTAATAGGGGTGTGCAAAAAAATCAGGCACTGTGACTGAAACTTATATAATAGTGTATAATCCCTGTGAGACTGAAGAACAGCTACAGTTCAGTTTGGCGTGGATACCATGAGGTTCTTGATGTGGCCAATTCATCAACTCATCTGTCATTTAATCTTGAAGTTTGACTAGATGTAGATTATGTGCTGGAATCTTATTGGTTGTTCCAAGACATCCCAAAGATGTTCAGTCTAGTTTAAATCTGGAGATGCGGGCTAGTCAGGATGTGTGTATGTTCCAGAATGTTCATCAAACCATTCACATACTGTTTGAGCACTGTGATCACACAAATGTTTATTTCTGGTGCATTAGTTTAACCATGTTGTGTTCCTTCTGCAGATGTAGCTGAAAAGGTAACATCTGGTCTTCCAGCAGTTCATTGTGGTCTTTCTGGTTGAAATGCATTGTTGCTTCTACCATTAGACCCATTTCTGTGTAATTAAAACATTTCCAGAACATTGCGAGCTGTCTCCAGCTTGAACACCTTCATTGAAGGCTTGTAAGATTTATGATGCATGTGTCACCTACCAACAATAGCATGCAAAGGAAAATGATTCATCTGATCAGATAACAGATTACCAGCTGTCAACAGTCCATGTTTTATCTCTCCCACTGGAAGCACACAGTTTTGTGTGTAGCTGTCAGCCAAAACCTTTTCCAATGTACCCTACTACAGATGTTCATGGAATGCAGTTCTCTTCAGTGTGTTTTTCCAGACATTAGTTGTAAAACACCTACAGTAATGACCGGCACAAATTCTTACCTGGTTGTGAAAGAGTTGGCAGTCATACTATATGGCACATTGCATTGGTCCCTATCTGCAAGGGCCTTCTTTTGACTGAAATTCTGGCAAACATTACCAATTGAGTGTGATGTTCACTTCTGGGGAACCTGTCTCATTATGCTATTATTTTTTTGGCAAGGCCAAATGCAATTACTCCTTTTTGTCACACCTTCACATCTGTTGTTCGACCCATTTTCTAGGGTCCTGGTCTGCAACCAACACACATGTTGCACACTGCAACTGCTAGTTGATCTAGGAACCTCATAGCACATCTGCCAACTATTATCAGCTGATGTTCCTTGTGCAATGTCATGTCTCCAAAATTCATCATATCTAAGGTGCCTTATTTTTTTGTCAGGTGAGCATATTTTATTGTTATACATCTGTTTCTGTTGGTATTTTTCTGCTTCTGAATTTTCATAAATTTGGATGTATTACAGGGTGATTCAAAAATGATTGAAAAAAGTAATGTCAATTTATTCATAACTGCTTGAACCTAACACATTGAAGAAAATACACATTAAATACGGATGGTTTTACCTGTACATCAATGTAATGTTGAGACAGCATTCAGTTCTGCCCAGATGTGTCCCAGCATATTCTAGAATATGGGCTTTACTGCTATGGAGGTGCGTTGTTTCAGCTCATAGAAATGCTGTGGCATGGAGGGCAGTTACACTATACCCTTGATGTTCTTTCACAAAAAGAAGTCTCAGGGTATATACTAGGGATGGGACCGATTAATCGGTACTCTATCGGTATCGGCCAATATAGGCATATTGGTGTATTGGTAAAATTACCGATTATTTTACCGATCCGATATATCGATAAATATCTGATAATTTAGTGCAAAATTCTGCCATTTTGTTGTAATTTTTATGGATAATCTCCATGCCCTAATTTCTAAAAAAGTAAATGTCTAAATATGCAATTTCTTTTTCACTGCAGTCACCTCAAAACACACATTTATTAAGGAGGTCAATGAACCTTTCAGGTTCTTCAAGGACCATTTCTAATTTTATATCAGATCGGTAGAATATCGGTTATCGGTATCGTTAAATTTTACATCGTTACTTTATCGGTATCGGCCAAAATTTCATATCGGCCCATCCCTAGTATATACAGTACAATGGTGGCCAGAGCAGCATTGGCAAATTGATGTTCCTGGCACAGTCAACCAATGTCCCAGTGGGGTAGCATTCAAGTATCAGTGAATATCCAAGTGGAAATGTGGAGTACCATCCATTTGAAAAATTACAATGGAAAGATCCTCCTAAATCTGAGGCATAATCTATTTGTTTATCCAGGCAGCAGTGGTCAGTCACGGTGGCCTTCGTAAAAAGGAACAGGCCAAAAACTTTGTGTCTGTTCATTGCACAAAATACCTTTGCTTTTAGTAAGTCCCTCAAGTGTTCGACAATGACATACATGTTTTCTGCATCCCGCATGCTGATATTTTGGCAACTGAGATTTACTCTGAGGTGGAAGTATCTCAGATATAATAATAATAAAACTTAATGTTTAAGTTAAAGTAATAAAATTACAATTACATGGAATTAAAATATGTAAATTAAGTAATCTTGCAATGTTATTATTACCTGAATAGGTAACAGTCAGCATAAGAATAGATATATAACTGCATGTGTTCATGATCTAACTTACGAATACTTATGATCACCAACATTTGTATAAAACAAATGCCCTGGCAAGGAAATATCAAATAGATAAAGAATTGAATATATATTGAATAACCAAAAATAATGTTAGAACCCATGACTGAAAATAAAGTCCTGATTAGCATTTTATGTATATTATAATAAGTAGTAAAAAAAATTCTTTGGTACTGTCCTTCAAAGCCATACAATCCAAACATAATCCTTGCCTTCCAATAAGTTCAGAGGAAATAAATAACCATAGATTATTTATACAACAAGTACACTTTCTTCATGTTAGAGGGAGTAAAAAATGTGGTTCATAAGTAGAAGACTTAATTAAGTACTAAAATGATTTCCGCGAAACTTACTTGCAAATATTCTATTAATTTCGATGGCCTCTACCACCATCCACTTGGTAAACTTGATGATTCACTGTTGGGTTGACTTCCAGTTCCTGTTGTTTCCTCCCTTACCACTAGGGGCTTTGGTGTAACCAGTTCGTCTTCTGCGTTTGATAAGTTTAACTTATTGCAAAAGTGGGAGCCAAACATAATATGCCTGACCAGTCGATATTCAGCTCGTGCGGAAAAAGCATAACTGCGGACGTCTCTTTGATTTTTGTGTCAATCATTGTGTGTGCTGTATGCCTAACTGAAACTTTTTGGATCCTGTGTTTGTTAAACTTGAGGTGCTTTGTTAGTCCGGTAGTGGGTTGGGATTTTTTTTTACATCGGATAAGTGCTGTTGTATACATTCGTTGATGGATCTGCCAATGTAATGCGAGTTGCACTCGCATATACTCCCAGGTTGTCAAGTGGTGAAAGGAAATATCTGTTGTGTTTGCTTAGGACCTGGCTATTTTGTTCACTAGTTTGTGTGCGAGTTTGATGTCATACTGTTTCAGGGTCTTGGCTAGGTGGTTGTATGTAGTCTGGTGGTAAGGGAAGGTAATCCATTTTGTTTTATTGCTGCTGTCTGGGTGGTGCTGGTTAGCTTGTTGCACCTGCATTTCAGCTTTGCTACACCATGTAGAGAGTTGATGTACCGTGTATCCATTTTGAAGTCCTATGTCTGTAACCATGGTAACTTCTTCCTTCAAATCCTCTTCACTTGAGCAGTGCGAGAGAGCTCTTCTGTAGAAGTTAAGCCATACATTAGCTTTATGTTTGAGTGGGTGGTTTTCTTCTAAAGTACACTTTCATTATTTAATTTTAGTACTTGCCTTGGACACTCCTCTCCTCTCCAGATACATCATTGCCTGGAAAGTATGCTCAATTTGAAATTTGGAATTAATTTTGCTCCTGTATTGTATGAAAAATGTAATGGTGAAATCTCACTTACATTAGTGTCCTGAGATTTTAAAAAGGTTTTTGTGATGAAATGACAGCTCTATATAATGTTTCATATTCAAAATATGTTTTCTTCTCTTGCAGTGCCTTATCCTCATGGAGGAAGAAGAGTGCAACATAGCTGGAGATGTTGAGGTTCCTAAAATTTTGGGTGATATTTTTGAGTCAATTGCAGGTGCTATTTTTCTGGATAGTGGATTCTCGCTGGATCAAGTTTGGAAAGTGTACTATCGGCTAATGCAACGAGAGATAGGTAAGTTATGAATTTCTTTTAGTTTAATGTAATATTTTAATATACACAATGTGTATGAAGAGAAAAGAGGTCAGAGGAGCAGGTAAATACAAAAAAAACAAAACAACAGGATATGCATCCCACCCCCAAAAAAGGATTAATCTTTTGAAGCCCAGCTACATGATCAGGATGATGTTTTTGATACTAATTCGTTCCTTTTTTCCCCAGCATATACTGCAGTTGGAATGGGCTCCTGTGGAGCCAAATTGTACATTTGGTTTGGTCCCTCATTTAATTCCCAGTCTGAGTCCCAAAATTTTTGGTATTGACTTCAAAGGACCTGGAAAAGTCAGGAAATTTGGTTGGGAAAAAAATTTAGCATAACATCAGCTTAAGGCCTCCCCGATCACGCAGTGGGAGCATCGTCGCTTCGTAATCAAGGGGCCCAGGTTCGATACCCGGTGGAGGCTCATAGTGGTTCGGATCCCACTTTAAAGTGTAGGTCCAGTCTTGATTAGCCTTACTGTGCGTAAAGTGGACTTAAAACACCAATTCAATCAATCAATCAACATTGGCTTAACACATTGACTGCAACAATAGGAAAAACATCCCTGGGGCAACGATGTTTTATGAGAATATCATAAAAATGTTGAAAGCAATATGTTTCTTGATGATTAAATGAAAAATTGTTATTTTTAATTATTTTATGTGCATGAGTCATATGCGACTCTCATGGCTCCAGAATCAATAATTCGCTGCATACAATGCGAGTTATATTTGGCTCACAGCATATTTATTGTTGTTTTTTCAAGCATTATTATTATTTTTTCTGAGTATTTTTATTGTTTTTTTTTTTCGAGCATTGAGTCTTTTATTATTTGTAACACGACTCTGCTGTATACTATTGTATTGATATTGTTCAAGGAGCTGGCCAGCAATAATTCAAAGGGGAGAGCTGCCGTGTCATGGCTCTACCCTCAGAAAAAGAACTTGCTTCGCCAAAATATAGTTAAATTAATACATTTACGAACAAGGAGATTCGAATCTCATAAGCATTCTAGTTTACGATCGCCTTAATTCCTGCGCCGCATCCCCAGCTATTCGCTCACTTGCTCCGGGCCAGCATAGTGTGGCTCTTGCACAGAGGCATGTGCGGAGGCATGAAAAAGTCTCCGCAGGAAACAAGCAAGGAGATGGTAGCCATAAGACAAACAGCCATGCCCATTTTCGACTGGCACGATGAGAGAGCTTTCGCATTGTGTTGACATAGTTGCAAACTTCATAAAGAAGTGACTAATCCTGACCGATTTGTTATACTCGTTGGAGAAGTAATTCGCGAGAAAGATACTTTCCTGCCTACTTAGTAAGAATGAAGATAATATCTTCCCAAATTTATATAACCATTTAGATGCGACTAAAGAGCCATCCAAACTTTTTTGTTATCTATTTCTTCCTTAAGAAAAGATATATCGCTTGCTCTCACGCACACAGACACTCAAGTGTTGCAACTGACGTTGACATTTTCTGTAAAAAAGAATTATCTAAATATCAAAGGGAATTCGCATCACCAGGGGGTTTTTTACATTAATATTTGTAAAAAATCACATGGAGAATCTATCAGTATAAGAATTTCGCCTGGAGATATAATTCAGTTTCTTGCATTAAATTTTAAAAATTTTAGATCCACAGTTCATTTAATAACATATTGTGATGTGCGTATTACTCACAGCTAATTAACAGAAACGTTAAAAAGATCAAAGATCAATTACTTACATGTGTGAGTACGAAATGTCAATCAAAATGTTTCAGAGGTCATGACTGCCTTCTTTTTCAGGTTAATATGTATTCCTAGACACCTGACATGGTGTCATGTTAAAAAATTGTTAGTTGAGGATACAGGTAAAAGGTTATGGTAAAAAACACTTATGGAAAAAAACCTGCATTGTAGCTGTATCCTTCACACTAATAAAACTCAATCTAAAACCGGGCATTTCCTATTCTAAAAACGCATAAAAGAAACGTCCTAAGCGGCTGTTAAGAGGCCACCTGGCCAGTGCTTGGGAGAAGCGATTGTGCAGCTTATGCTCAAAATGGTGAAGGAAGCTACCTTCCCCTCCATAGTTTTCCCCTCTTGAAACTGGTGCGTCACCAGTCCAAGGTGAACTCAATTTCCACCTCGGCGGCCCTCTTGAATTGGAAAGGAATATCATTTTCTTCTGTAGCCCCCAACAGTCTACGGATATATTCTCGCGAAATACACAGCCATTATTTGGGAAACTAAATGCAGAGTGAACTCATTAGCTTAATGGCTTATACACCAAGAACAATGTTATTAGTAAAATTGCTGGAAAAAATTGAGAGTTCAAGCTAGGCATCTCATGTATAAAGTTCATACCGGAATCGAATCCGGTATCTCTTAGTTCAAGGGTGGGCCCAAGTCTTCTATGGCATCTGATTGTTCACTTGAGAAATGATGACGATAAGAAATTATATTCACACATCTAATTTCTTAAAATTAATCTTATTTGTGTGTGGAAAACTGAATATATGATGGCACTGGATAAAACAAAGTTCCCACACACTCAAATAGTTACGCTCTCGTCTTTGGTTCGGCAGGTTTAACAACCTGCCTGGGTTCGATTCCCGATGGAGGCACATAGTTGTTCGGATGTCACTTTAAACTATAGGTCTAGTCCCGATTAGCCTTACGTGCATAAAGTGGACTTAAAACACCAGTTCAATTAATCAATCAATCGAAAGGTTCAAGGTTCGATCACTGGTGGTCAGGCCGGTAGCCAGAATTTGATTTCGGAAGGGACTTATTTATCCCTTATCGGCACCTGCCATCTAAAGATTAAAAGATTGGGGGAGAAGTAAATGCGCTGAAGATGAATTTCTTGGTATATTGCAACTTACCATATACAAGATGTTTAATCATGTTAGTGAAGTAAATTTAATTACTACTACACATTATTATAATCAGATATTTGTAAGATTTCGGGAAAGGACTGCAGCCCCCGAGCCCCTTCCCTGGGTATGTGCCTGCTTGTATTAATTCCAAAATTTCTGTGCTGTTCCAACATCGTGAGGACAATTTGGGAAATACTTGAAAGCGATATATATGGGAGCAAATTCTGCTCTCAAAACTATGGGACTCGATGTGATGACCACGCGCAACCGAATGAAAGAACTCTTCGCAGGCCTCGTCCCTCAATATTAATTTTACTGACTAATTGTAAGTTTTTCTCTGCCTCCTTGATGATGCAGTGGTAGCGTCGATGCCTTGCAATCAAGGGGTCCCAGGTTCGATACCCGGTGGAGGCACATAGTGGTTCGGATCCCCGATTAGCCTTACTGTGCATACAGTGGACTTAAAACACGAACTCGATAATTGGAAGGTTTTAGAAGTTTTATGCATTGTACAACTTTGCTTCTTTTCACCCTACTTTTACAGTTTTTCTTCCTAAGAATTCCACTGAGTATAACACGCTAAGAAATTAGAGGTCCAAGATTCGGACATTGGACAGGTATGGTTGTATCATGTTTGTCCCTTCGCCATTCCTTCGGCTCATCATTCATCCTCATCGTCGCATTTAACCCAAGAGGTAGAAAAGTGGCATAATATAGAAATATATAAATGATTGATTTGGTTTATTTTACTTTGCTTTTCTGACACTTTGTGGCTAATCGTGAAGATGAAAATGACTCATGTCAAATCGATGAGAGGACCATCATAAAGAATACACACGCCCAGTCTGGGATTCGCACCCAGGACCCTTGGTATCATAATGCACCTTGTTAACCACTGCACAACAAATAGAAACAGAAAATGCTTGATAAGTTATTTGCTTCTCCATAACTCATGATTATATTATAAGTATTATTCGCTGTATGACTAGGGATTAATTATATTTGTATGTCTAGCCAACCTAGCCACCTAAGCAGCAGCAGCTTCCACATTTGCAGGTGGAGGCTAAATGAAGAAAATCACAAAGTCAGAAATATATACAAATTTTGTAACATAATACTTATAGAGCATGCAGACTGCTGTAATTGCTACATACCTAGTTTCCTTCCTTAATTAAAACTTGGTTTATTCTTCATTATACATGAGATCAACCACCCTGGGAATCGAACCCAGGATCTTGTGTGGTAGTCACTCTCTCTCTTAGAATGCCAATATGTTGGATATTTGGTCGATCAGTCGATCCTGATCCATTGTTTCCAGAGGAAGACAATCTCGCAGCTTCTCATTCGACATTTTAGTCGCGATGTAGGAAAGCAAGATCAAAAACACTTTGTGATGATGCTATCTTCTCACGTTTACAGAAGTTTACCACCGCTCAGACAACAAATCCTACTTCAAACTGACAGATATCAACTGTCCACCAAATCAACAGACGAACCTACCGCTTCGATGTTTCTCCTAATGTTCAGAAAGTGGCCTTTCCTTCCTTGCAGGGCAGGTCATTTGCAGGAGGGTTGAGTGTAGGGATGTGCCGAAGCCAATTACAGATGCATGAAAATTGGCAGAAATTGACATATCGGAATCTGCAAAAATCCGATATTTAAACCGGTACAGATTATACTAGAGTTTTACCTTCTAACAAGTTTTATATTCTAGTTTTGTAAGATTTATTGAAAATTTGGTTATGATTCGTCATTATTGTAGAGTTTTTGTAATAAAACTATTGCAAACTCTCATTCAGAGGATCAACCTAACTATAAATCGGAAATAAAACAGTACATTGCTGAACCAGGATCTGCTGTGTTCAGTGTTGCTGAACAGATTTGCGATAAGAAGTAGGTTACTTCCTGAAGTGCTTCCAAATCATATCTTGAGAATATATATGTATATACATATGATATGCAATAGAAATGTACATACCAAATTTATTTTTGTCATGCAGAAAATAACATCCCATTTCTGTTTAATAATCTTATGTATCGGAATCGGTTAAATATCGGCATCGGTATCGGTTCCAAAAATTATCGGTGAGTTCATCGGCATCGGTAAATTTTCAACTTTGTCACATCCCTAGTTGAGTGCATGTGAGAAGAACCGCTATGTCATTTATTCCCGCGCCAAAAAAGGGACAAGCAATAGAATTCTGTTCTTGGAATTTGAAACGCATGGGGATGGATATCTTTTCTAGCTAAATCTTCCTGTTTGTGTCGTCCTTTCGGCGCCCATGGAGCCAGTGCAGGGCCAGATGAAGAGAAAGTGCAGGTTTTGGGGGGATCCTGTATCTGGTGTGTAGCAGGGAGGAAAAGTGCATTTTCAATAGGTCTCAGACTTCCCTGACCGGGGCGGATCACAAAACCATTAACTGCATCCCCTCCCAATACATCTGTTTGTGTTCAACAAGCAAGAAACAGGGAAATAAGAAAGAAATGCCTTGCTTGGGTACGTGCCACTGAAAATTGAAGAAGTGTTTCAAACTGCAAGCAAAATTTACTGAAGATTTATTTTACAATATTTGTCATCAAAGTAAAATTTCCAGGAAATATAGGAACAGTTTCCCGGGGCCACGTGGATGTTTGCCAGTGCCAGTTCCAGTGCCCCCATGCCCCCCCCCCCCCAACGATGTTACCATGCAAGGGGTCCTGGGTTCAAATCCAAGTCTGGACATGGATATTCTTTGTGAATGTCCCTTCATCAATTTCCTCGTATTGTCCGTCATGCTCGTGGTCGCAATTAGCTAAAGTGGCAGAAAAGCTATGCTAAATAGCAAACTAAATCAAATCCATTCTGATCTTCTTTGTTTTGTCACTTATGTCACTCATGTTCATTCACTACACTACGCAGCACAGATCGTTCAAAACGTATAGGCCTATGTCACTCACTCAATATACTAAATAAAATCCGCACAGTGAGGTACGTAATTTTCTTCAACTTCCTTCAGTGTGGTCAGCCACTCTCCCCCATTCATAAATAAAACAGTCGAGAGGTTCAAAACTTGGTCACCATTGTAAAGCATGGTTGTTTGAAGGTCAGCGCTCTCGCTTCTGGATGTGTTCAATGGGACAGTGTTGGCCCAGAGAGGAAAAAAATCCCTGTTACTTCGCCAGCTTTTCCCATTCCTGTAATTGTGGTTCTGTTTAAAAATGTCCCTTTTCTGAGAATAATCCCATGCTGGTTAGCGAATTGGCATTGCTGTAAGGTGTTGCCTTCGTTATAAAATGAAGAGTTCCCTGTCCAAGGCTTTGGGTTTGGAACCCACTACAAATACGTCACTGATCACCTCCAGGTGCTGGTCGGGGAAGAATTCAACCGATGAAGCCTGGTGGTAGCTTTAAAGGAAAGGAGCCCAACCCATATACTATAGTTTTCTCCCGTGGTCGTTATTTGAGAGTGAAACATCAGTCCCATTTACTAGTCGATTATTTTCTGTATTTACTCTGGGCTTCAGAGATAGCCTAGCTAGCCTAGAATATATCCGTCTGGTCTATGAGTAATTTCTGATGAAGGGAAATTTGTTTAGAATAATTTCAAAGCAAAACTTGATAGAATGGCATGGTAAGGTTATAATGAAATATTCCTTACTTTGCTACCTTTTTTATGATAATTTCTCTCTCTGACTGTAACTTACTGAAATATGATAAGTGTGGCGCAACCAGAGATCAAATTGTAGTTTTTGTCATTTAGTGTGTTGCCCTACCTCACAGCTAGTGTGTAAGCTTGTACAGCCATCCAGGTATTTGACACTTTTGAATGTATGATAATAATGCCATCCTATTGAACTAATTCAACTGAACTGGCTATACAGGGTAAGTCAAAATGATGGACCCGATTTCAGACATTTATTCTGTGAAATATAATAAACAAATGTTAATGTGAGACATGTGCTAAGAAAGGTAAACTGTCAAAGTTTTTTTTCAAACAAATCACAAGTGTTCTATGTGAGCACCCCGCGTAACACAGCACACATCAAGCCGATAGTCTATCTCCTGCCAAACCTTGTGTAGCATGTTGCAGTCAATATCAACAATGGGTGCTGTGATGCAGGCACGCAGGTCATCCAATGTTGTTGGAAGTGGTGGTATGTAAACTAGATCCTTGACAAAACCCCACATGAAGAAATCACATGGGGTCAAGTCGGGGGAATGAGGTGGCCAATGAAGGAGAGGTTGATCCTCCGGAGATGCACGGCCTATCCAATGTTGTTCCAATGCCCCATTGAGATGGTCCCGAATGCTGCCATGGTAATGCCCAGGGGCACCATCCAATTGGAGAATGAAATCTGCCCTATCCTCTGCAAGCTGTGGAAGGAGCCATAGTAGCAGCATATCAAGGAAAACAAGTCCTGTCACAGTACGTTCATGGAAGAAAAAGGGCCCATAAATCTTTTCATGGGAAATGGCACAAAAGGCATTCACTTTGGGAGAATCGCGTTCGTGTTCCACAAATTCATGGGGGTTAGCAGTTCCCAAATCCTTAAGTTGTGTCTATTCACTTTCCCTGAAAGGGGAAAAGTTGCTTCATCACTGTAAATTAACCTCTCAGAGAAGCCATCCGTTTCCATTAATGCGAGGAAATCAGCACAGAAGGACGCGCGCAAAGCATAATCAGTGTCTTTTAAGGCTTGAACTAGTTGCAAACGGTAGGGTTTCATTTGTAAATGTTTCCGCAGAACCTGCCAGACAGTTTTCTGTGGAAGTTGAAGTTCTCTCGCTGCCCGGTAGGTGGACTTCTGTGGACTTCGCACGAAACATGTGCGCACTCGTTCAACTGTCTCTTCCTCAGTCGACGGACGGCCAGTCGATTTTCTTTTACAGATGCAGCCCGAATCTTTGAAATGTTCATACCACTTACGAATGGCCTTCCCCATAGGTGGTTTTCTCTCCGATATTTGGTACGGAAATGCCCTTGCACACTAATCACAGACTTGTTCACATGATAATCAAGCACACAGAAAGATCTCTGTTCTCCGGTCAACGCCATTTTCCTGCTCGCTGCTGACTCCTAGCGGTAGAAAGTGGAAACACTGCATGGAAACTAAACTTCGAAAGTTAATCTTTCAAAGCGCATGTCTCACAATAAAATATGTTTATTAGATTTCACAGAATAAATTTCTGTAATCGGGTCCATCATTTTGACTTACCCTGTATGAAATGGCTCATTGCACAGACACATATAAACAAACATGGAAATAAATATCTTAAATGGAAATCATACATTCAGTGGTAGAGTACTAAAGTTCAATCATTTCAGCCACAATTTTCACATAACTTTTCAGTACATTGTAATTTATAAAAATAACTATACTAAACTTCATGGCACACCAACCCTCTGAGGGCTAAGGTCTGCCAGTTGGCCTTTCATTGAGTGACATGTAGTAAGCACATAGTGTCATCACCACTGGTTTCTGGCTTTCTAGACTTGCTGATAAGTAGCTTCCAAATAGTTCTCACGATGTTGGGACAACACTAAAATTTTGAACCTCCCACCAGAGACTGAATCTGGTATCACTCACAGCAAAGGCAAGAGTGCTAACCATTTTGCTATGTGGGAGCTCATCATTTATATAACTATTCAGAGTAACTTTAAAAACCTTGAAATGTTAAAATGTTGCAATTATTATAAGAAAAATGTGTAGCAGCTCAGCTATAATTGTTAATGTCTTAAAGTTTTTAATGCAATGCATTTTTTTTCAGCTACTTTCAGTGAAAATGTACCAATTTTACCAGTGAGAAAGATCCATGAGACAGTCTCTGGAGCAAAATTCCTGTAAGTAATTATTGGTTATTTTAAGACATGTGGTTTATAAATATTTGGGATTGTATTTTTGTTCCATTCTCTATTAATGCAAAACCAGTAAGTAGATAGAAACTACCAATTCTGTGTACAATGATTTAGTTGTATGAACTGTTAGAAATAATTTAAAGTGTGTGAGTATGCAACATTTATAAGTGAAAACTCTGCATTTTATTTGAGTGTAGTGTTTCTATTCGAGCAATTATTGAATTACTTTTGCACTAGAGCAACTTTTGTGGACTCTCAGAGTTAGTTACTCGTTACATCCTGCATGTTCGATATACACGGCAGAACTCTAGACAGTCCTAAAGGCCCTGCACTTTGCCAACTTTCAGGCTTTTCACATAATCCTTATAAGTACTGATTCGGTCAGTGTGCTCCAGAGTTTTGCCAACTTTCAGGCTTTTCACATAATCCTTATAAGTACTGATTCGACCAGTGTGCTCCAGAGTCTGGAATCTCGGACTTTCAGGCATCCTGTAGTGCAGCGCATCCTTTGATGGCTCATGTCCTTATCTGCCAGTGCTGAAGTCTGCTTCTGCTGGGTCCCCAGTCCTCTAGGCATCAACGGAAATGAAGCAGCTGATGCTGCCACCAAGTCCGCTGATGCAGGCCGTGATGTTTTCGCCACCTTCTGCCAGCTAAGGACATGCAGAGATTTTTTCCTTGTTTTTTTTTTCTTTCCTACTTCTCTTGACACATGGCAGGACAGTGGAATGAGGGAACAGAGAACAAGCTTCATACTATCAAGCCGACGACTGGTCCCGTTTCTCCCACTGAGAAGTCATCTTAACTCTGCTTTGAATCGGGTTAAGCCATCTCACACATTGTCATTTGCTGCAAGGCCTGGACCCTCCACTGTGATTTACCTGTAACGTTATTTTACATGTTTGGCAGTTTCTTCTCAAATGTTTGGTTTTAATTTCCTCAGAGTTTTAACCTTCCCAGTGATCACATCACATAAAAATGTATGCAATTACAGTTATTAAAATAATGCTCATCTGGCCAGTTGTGTTGCTATCCTGTCCATCATTCTTTGTCACCTGCAGTATTGGCTGATACCAACAGTCACATAAGACTTACTCAGAAGGGAAGAGTACAACAAGAAATTGTCAAATCCACAACGTTCCCTCCCTCCCTGCTCGAATGTAGATAAAACAAAACTAATTCCACAGTTCTTTCCCAAGAACTCCACAATCATTCGGTGCAGAAACAGCCCAGCATGATAGTAATGCTGGTTTTAAAAATGTCCATCATTTTTACCCCACAAGTTTGTGAGCAGAAATTGGCAGAAATTGGAAGTGAATTATTTCTTTTATTTCCACACAGCCTTTAGAGGGTAATTACATGCCTTCAAGAAGTTTGGTCGCAGCTTTTACTTTGTCCATGTGTTTGATCTTGTCAATCATTTACTTCCCAGGAGTGTGGATGTTTGTCCAGCTTTTCTTGGAAAAACTACATACGGAACTTCTTGTGCTGGCCTTCCAACCTGTCACAAGGAAGGGTAAACAAACTTTTGAAAAGGACATATGGTACCGCGTCACTGCTTTATTTCTTCCCGGCCAGCGGTAGTTTAAATTTCTCCCGTTCGGCGGCGCTGACGTGTGTATCCTGGTTTGCGTCATCTGCTTTCTGTTGTCAGGTGGCGCTGCCGGGAACAAACAAAGCAGTGACACGGTACAATCTCTGCTCCAGACGCCGTACCCTTAGTGAATGAAGACAGAGGATCTTCGAAATTAATAGGATTTAACCATTAAATTGTGCAACATGGATATACGGAATTTCTAAATTTCACGTAAGTAATTGTTTAGTCTTGTACTACGGATCGTGTGTAGGTGTTTGGTGCTGAATAGTACTGTTGTGTGATAGAAGATTTTAAAGTGAAGTGTGTGTATAATACCACCCTCAACAATGTTCACGCATGAAGAACAGCAAATATTCATGAAATTTCAGGTTGCACGTGGAAGGAATGCACAACAAATTCACACGGGCTTACGCGAGGCATGTGGGGACCACACTTTACCGTATCGTACCTTTGCCAAATGGGCTAAGATATTTGAAAGTGGTCGTGAATCAGCCACTAAAGAACATGGTGGCGTGCATTCTCGCACGGCAACAGATTCACACACAGATGTCATACAGTACAAGTGGTGCAGAATGTACTTCAACAATGGGGTTGGGAGATGTTATTCTCCTTCAACAATGGGGTTGGGAGGTGTTATTCTCCTGACATGAGTCCTTGCGACTTTGATTTGTTTCTCAAGATGAAGGAACAGCTGATGGGGAAACACTTGCCAGACGTCCCGAGCATCATTTCAGGCACAGGGTGGTCTCTGCGCACACTGGCACAAACGGGAGCTATCAATGGTATCCAACGACTGCCAGATGTTTGGAAACGTGTTCACGCAGCTGCAGGTTATTGCATTGAAGGATTGTAAATGATCCCAGGTATGTATCTTCCGTAATGTCTCTTTCTCATACATGTTGCCACTACAAGAAAAATGGCCCTCATATATGGTTCGGATAACAGAAAACTTGCATTTAGCGCAATTGGAGGGTATAAAAAAGGTCATAAACTTTCCTTTGTTTAACGTTGCTTTGGACTTTGTCAGTTATTCGGTTATTCACAAGAACTTCACCCAACTCTTTCGGTCACACGGGGACATGTAGTTATTGCCCGAATATGGAGTATATGTTGAGAAATGTTCTGGAATATGGAAAAATATGTAAAAATAACTGAAATATGTTAAATATGAGCCAAAACCTAATATATCTACAAATGTGGAAAATAAGAACTGAATTTTTCGAGTCTACATGCCATCCATAATTGGGAAAAGAGAGACGCGGTAGTATATAAATACGGAGAAACTAGTACTCACTTTATCTGCGAAACTGTTTTTCCTTCTTCGTTCTTCCTCGTTGGATGGTGGCAGTGGCCACTGAAATTAATAGAACGAAGAAGAAACAGTTTTGCAGATAAAGTGAGTACTAGTTCCTCCGTATTTCTACTGCCATGATGTGCAAAGATAATACAAAACATATCTGATTTTAACTTCATACATAAATATGTATTTACATATAAATCCTTTCCCTGCTTATGACTATTCATCATCATTGCGATTAGCAGAAAAGCAACGTAAAATAAAACAAATCAATCGATTGACAATCTCCACATGCTAGGCTTCCAGCTTGGAAAATAAAATAGCAGCTAGTGTGAGTGACAGCCAAGTGAAGTGACATCACTCAGAATTTGGGCATCATGTCGCATGCCACTTTGGTGTGAAGTTCTCTTAAACATGCTGCAAGTTTTCATTGCCTATGGTTGCCCATTCCTAATGTATTTTCTCTTTTATGCAGAGATCCTGAGCTCATCGAGGGAAATGGGGTTGTGGCTGTACCTCTAGAAATCAGACGCCAAAATGAAGTGAAGCAATTTTATGGTTTTGGCTTGAATAAGAAACAAGCAAAGCGAGCAGCTGCAAAATGTGCATTGAAGTACCTCTCAAGTTAAGGCTCAAATGATGTGATGTTTTGTATATAATTAGAAGTCAGAATATGTGATTTTTTGTATATTATTTTGTTAAAGAAATGCAAGCATGTCCTGTTATCACACACACACAACATATTTTCATGCAGTTTATTACAAATCTTTTTTTCTTTCTATGCCAGTTGGTGAAAATCTGCTTGCCTGATACACACTTTTTATTTGTATTTTTATGTTTAATTTCCTTGTTTTTATATTTTGTTAATTTTTATTTATTTCTAATGTAATGCAGGAAATAATCCAATTATCTTTAATTTTACACATACTTATGATTTAAGAAGAATTATATTTTATTTAACAAGGTGTTTTCTTGTTTGGAAATTCATATTGAAATGAAAATGAAACTATGTTTTTTTATATATGTGTGTGTACAATTTTTTTTATTTCTTTATTGAGGATTATGAAAAAATGTAATTGAGAGAAAAGTTTGGAATGAACTGTTGTAGATTGTTGAATATAAAAAATATCTAATTTGAAAAAGCTGAATGAAATAAAATGCATATTGACATAGTTACTGAAATTCAATTAATAAATGTTTAATTTCTATGATTGGTGTTTTATAATTATATTGTTCTTTTTGTTGTTTTGATTGTACATGCATAACTACACTTGATTTTAAGAATGTGTGATTTTTAATTTTTTTGTCACTATTTTCATTTTTTTTTTTCAAATTAAAGACGAAGGCTGTGTGTTCAGAATTAGTTAATTATGTTGTACAGGAACAGCAATTGCATTTTAATCTTCTACAACATAATAATTTCAATAATATTATTCTTTACTATTTGGTTCCTGTGCACCTGAGCAATTTAAATATTGAGTGCATGGATTTATGGGTATCACCAGAAATTGGTGGACTTAATCTCCCCCCCCCCCCAAAATGTGAAGCAGGCAGATTGAGAAAACAACTTCATCAAACTGTACATTTTTGTGAAAACCACTGAATTTTGAACATGATAAAATTGAGAAAAGCTGGAAGAAAATTTTAAAGTAAAATAATTGTTAAAAAAAAGTTATGCAATTACTAATTTCATTAATTAGTTTAATCGGTGAACAGGAAGGGCAGGATGCAATGTTGGATCCAAGGGAAGATTCCATATATGTTTCTTCCAATTTTAAGAAGTAACATAACACTCAGAGTTTACATTTATTATTGTCCATTGTCACCATCTGAGTGTGAAAACATTAGCACACACCACAACTGACAAATGTAAAAGTAATGGACTATACTACAATGTATACAAACACAGCCATGGCATCAGGAACAACTTCCTTCTTGTTGTTGTTTATTGCATCTCAGTTGCAGCTCATCATGCACAATCTGTTAGTTGTTTTTCACACATGGTCAACCTTAACCAAGTATTTTTGTATTGTCGTGTTCTGAAGCTTTTCCCACCGCAGGTTGTCACAGGCATTGTTACAGAAATATGTATAGCTTCAACAGGGTAAAAGTTTGCATGATTAAGCAAATCAAAAAGTGAAATTTTCTTCAGTTCAACTGTTACATTTTTTCCACTCCATATTTTATACCAACATTGTACTTCTGAAATGAAATTTTCAATTTTTGTAGCCTTCATTGATTTGTCGCATGTTTTTTTGCAAATGAAGTTGCAGACGGATGTTTCATGCTAAGTGTGTGTGTAGATTAAACAACATCAAACCGGAATTATTGTTATTTGAAAATCTTGTTTTGAAGCACATGACAAGAGAATCCATCTAAGTTATAAACATTGCTTTCCTAAAATAACCTTCTTTATTATAGAAAGAGGATTGGCATGGTGAATGTGTCATAAAAATGTTCTAGGAACTGATATGTAGATACTCAGCTCTGTGGCTACATAGCTGCAATTTTTCAAATATTGCATGAAAAGTGCCTTCAGCAGTTGTTTTTTTTTGTGGCCAAGCTTGCAACAAATCATGCTGTACATGCAGCAGACAATAGCTAGTATGCTCTGGTTTGTGTCAGAACTATTGTATTCCTTCGACAATTGTTCAAAAGATTGCACTATTTCTAGAAAATGCTCAAAAAAAATCTTATGCTGTTGTATTTGGATGTCCATGTTTCTGAAAGGGGAAGCAAATTAACAGTTTGTCTTCTCCTGAGACTGTCACAAATGAACTGAATAGTGTGTTTTGTATTGTTTTGTATTTAGCTTGTTGATAAGATTTAGCTTAGGGGAACCACAGAGATAGAATGAGGCTCATGGCTGTTTCTCTCTAATAATGTACTGCACTCCATTATTGCATCCTGCCATTGTGGAATATCTTCCTTAGCCTTGTCCAACAATCCACACTTTGACAGTCCATTTTCCTCCACAAACTTAATGATTTCTGTAGAAATGTGGTCAGCATTACACTCCCATCAGTGCCTACCTACAAAATCATGTTGCATTTGATCTAAATCAACATCACAAAAGCAAATTCCAACTATTCAGTTCCCACAATATCAGCCGTTTTGTCTGCTAGCATGCTGTAATAATGCGAGGTAACAGCTTGAGGTAGGATGCAATTTTTTAACATTACACATTCACCAATATGAATGAGTTAATTTTGAATTTAAACCGATGCATACTTGGTATTTTGAGAACAGTGAAAATGTTGCTTGACCAAACTGTCTCCAGAATCTGTAACCTTTCCTCTCAAAGGCAAATCCTGCATTGCACAAAACGTGAAAACTTCTGCAACTGATGACTTTTTCCTTTCTTTCTTCAACTTGTTGTCTGAGCATTTTCATCCTCTAGCAGCTTAACAGACAGAGATTTCTTGTACAGAACATCCATAAAATTTTGTTGCCTTTCTGTACTATTTGTGTGAACAGTAGGAGAAAACCTCTTAAATTGTGTTACTACAAATGAACTTTGTCCTCTTCTTGTAGGTGGTTGAAATAATACACAATGCTTATACAGCCCTCCTTTTTAGTTTTTTTTTAAATATGCCAGCCAAGGAAATTCTATGAACCACTCATGCAAAATATACTTTTTTTCTCACTTAGTTGTCTTGCTTGAAATCATAACCTGGATTGAGTTTCCATGGTGATGTTACCAGTCTTCTCAGATTCTGTATCAGTAACGTTCTTGCCTTGTAATTAAGGGGCCCTATGTTTGATACCCAGTGGAGGCACACAGTTGTCCGGATTGCACTTAAAACTGTAAATCCAGTCCTGATTCGCCCATCTGCACATAAAATCTACTTAAAACAAGAACTCAAACTCCATGGCGATGTTAATAGTTCATATCTTCCATTGTCAGGTAAAATTTCTTCACAATTTAAGTGTACATAATTATTAGTCTTTTTTAATGCATTTCCCATGATGAGAAGTAGTATCAACTTTGAGAAGCTTTTCCAAACACCACTTGCTTGTTCACTGTTCCCACTTTGGGGTGCAAACTTTGATGGATTGTCCAGAAACAAAAACAGAAGATTTTGTGTGTGTGTGTTTGATGGCTTCAAGACTAAAGATGAACTTTCCACCTGGTGGATGGTGCCCTTTTTCTTGTGGGAAGTTGGTGGTCAGGTCAGTCAGTTTCTTTCTGTCCTTTTGACTTTGCAGATTGACAACGAATTTCATCCTTGATTTTCCTCACAAATAGTCTGAATGTAGGTGAAGTGTTGCAACTTATGAAAGTTTCTTACCGAATTAAGTATCTGTAGAGGATTCTTAAACAAAAGTGCTTCGTTTATCAGGGCTCCTACATAACCAATTGGCTAATGCTTTTGCTTTTGGTGCAAGTGGTCCCAGGTTTGATTTGTAATCGGAGCCCAAAAAATTTCAGTATTGACTCATCATCCTGAGGACAATAGTAGCAAGGTCCAGTCTTGACAAGACATAAAAAAATGGGGATAGGACTTGATACACTGACTATGCATCACCCAATGAAAATGCCAATCTGGTAGGCCCTGACCTTTAGAGGACTTGGGCTATTGCACTGTGGAGTTAATATATTAATTATCATAAATACGATAGATTATTTTGTTCTGAATTTCATCAAGTAGAAAAGACAAGTAGTTTACCAATTTATTGAGATTATTTTTTCCTACCAAGATTCATGTGGCCGTGGTGGCTCAGTCGGTAACGCGTCTGACTACCATGCTAAAGGTCCCGGGTTCGATCCCCGGCCGGTTCAAATCCGGGAACTTTTCTAACGGTGGAAGCGGCCCCGGCGCACACCCAGCGTCGAATAACATGGGTACCTGGGGGAAACCCTGGGGGGTAAAGGCGGTCAGAGGCGTGATGCTGATCACATCATCCCCACTCACGACCGGATCAAGAAAGTGTGGGGCGTTACCCCCACACCCCCTATACGCCTTCATGGCGTGGTGCTATGCACAGGGGAACACTTTACTTCTTTTTTACTTTTAGATTCATGTGGTATATTTTTATTTTGATGTGCAGTTGTAATTATGAAAGAGTATTGAAAAAAATATATTTCAAAAATGAAATAAGGTGAAGTTCCATGAAAAATGAAGTTTGTATTACAGTGATGCATGAACTTTGCACTCTGCAATTCTAAATCTTTGTTCAAATCATGTGATAATGATTGTTTGATACAGTTGAAATATTGTGAAAAGTAATAATTTACTAAAACCTGTACATATAGAATAAAATGATTTGCCCATAATATTTGTGTATATTTCTAGATCCTGTATTATAGTGATGCTACTCGTATACCGAGAGATTTTATTGCATCTACTTGACATTTTGACACACAAGAATTGTGGTAAAGAATTCATAAAGGCAAACAATTCAGCAGGAGTTTGTCTTCCTTATTGCACAATGTGATAACAACCTTGCATTCTAACGTCACTGTGGAATGATTTTGTTGTTAGACTAAATGCCGAAGTTGTTAGGTTTAGTCGTCTTAGCATAAATACACTGCAAATTAATTATTTAAGAGAACCTACGCGTTCCGAGTCTAATGTCAGAATGAAAGATCAGCATCGCATTGCGCGATAAGGGAGACCTGAAGTTTATCCAGAATTTTCAATCATGGGAGTGTAGATTTGCATTTAGTGGGGTGTAATGATAAGTTACTCATGCTGGAGGAATGGGGCACAAGAATAAGAAAGTAGGTTCTTTACCTACAGCATCTATTAGTAGATTTTTATAAGGAAATGTTGTGAGGGTAAAAAGGTCATATTAAGGCTATGTACTGTGTTTTTGCAATTTTGTCTCTTGATTACAAATTTGTCCCTTGTTTTCATCATGACCACGAGGCAAACCTCGTGTGGAAGGGAATGGCAAACAGCCACCTGTACATAAGTTGGTGTTTGCTTACAACACTGAATTGGATTCATCTTTAAAGTTAAGTGGCCAAAACACTAAAATCCAATAGTCTGGATCTAATGAAAGTTGAATTTTGCACGCACACAAATCTCCATTCCTTGAGATTTGAATCCTGGGTAAAGCATGGATATTTGTGTTAGTTCCTTCATCATTTCGTCAATCATCCAGTCACCATCATCATGCCCTGCCTAGACCCACATCCCTTTAAAATTGTTACCGTTTTCACATCTTCAAAGAAAAATTTATTCTTATATTCACTTTGTAATTATGTGATCGAAACAAGGAAGTTTCCCATCAAATTTATATATTTTTTTATTTGTCCATTTAATTTTTTATCATAAAATTTGCATGTTAAGGCAACATAATAGGCATCGGGAAGGGGAATTGAATTGGTACATTGCCCCCCCCCCCCCCCTTTCCATCGTCATTCATTTCAAGTTCAGAAAGTTTGTTATTTATATTGTTAATAACTGAAATAAAGTTCAATTGAAAAATTGAGTAAAATACAGGAACCAGATTCTGTTTTCATACTCTACCATTTAGGTAAAATTGTTTTACAGTTTTTCAGAATTCCAAAAATTAATTTTATGAGAGATGTCGCACAACATAAACAGTATGACTAAAATTTCACCCTAACTTTTAAAGCTTTTTCTTGAATGAGGTATGTTAAAGTTAATAACAAAATATAATAACTATGCATTTCAGTACACTAACTGTATGAAATGTAAAATAATAAAGATAAACAGTTGTGCTGGATATTCACTCACCTGGTGGATCGAGTAGAAAAGTTTTCCCAATGACAAGATAATAACAAATTAATTTGGAATTTGCTTGTTATATTATTACAATCATGTAAGCATAACAATTATTATTATTTTTATTTCTATTATTAAAGTTTTACTAATGCCCCCTTTTAAAAAATTCTGGCAATGCCCGTGACTGGAGGTGAGTTAGACGCACTCACTCAGACCCACCTTTAGCGCTACCCCTGATGTTCCCTATAAATTTAGAGGCAGCTAAAAAATATATATATATATATATATATACAACAACAACAACTTGGAACATGCAAAAATCCAAGGGGCCAAACCCTGTTGTCAATTCTTCACCTCTCTTTATTGCGAGGTGGAGAAGAAGTGACATGCACGAATTCAGGAGATGAAATAATTCAGCACTTCCCACGACATCTGATTTGGCGACAACATGCTTGTCCTCCCATTTTACAGCAGAGGGCTCAACACTTCGGAATGTTAAAATCGCCAATCAACATAACAGTATAAAGTGATTGCACATTATTTAATGTCTGAAATTTATAAACTATGGACCCTATCTTTAGGCTCCACAAAATTTGGAAAACTAACAATAAATAAATAGCCAATGATTTCTGCATCTGGAGGGGCAAATGTTATTCTACTTTGCATTTATTTAGTATTTGCTGCCAATAGCAAAGACTCAACCTCATACGGGTTCAATATAAAAAAATAATGTTTTTTTTTTCTCAGGTACCTACACTCCTCTAAAATAAAAATATTTGGTTTCTTAACTGTGGCAGCTGAGAGTTTTCAGACTGCAGCAACAGGGAGGTTTCGCACCGAAGTCTAGCGGTACAGGGCTACATCCAGTCTATAGAAAAGCATTCACTGTGTATGCACTGCCAGCAGATCGAAGTGACACAATGTACGATATTGAGAAAATGACCCAGTCCGAGCCACAAGCACCACTTGCAAATTGTCATGTCACTTTGGTACGAAAGGTTGCATTTACTTCTGTTATACAAGTTACCATGTAATGTATTGAATAGTACTATTATTGCAACATACAGACAGAGTCTTCAATTAATAGAACAGTGCATGTGCTTTAAATTCAGCAGAATACCAAGGCAAAGGATTGTTTTATAAATGACATTATTAATGGGAGAATATTTTTATGCAGTTGTGGAAAACACCTTCAGAACACCACAAACACGTATTTCCCGTAATGACCATTTTGAAGACACCTTTTCACATACTTATAGAATTTTTAGATTATTTCTTTGCAAACTAACAATAATATTAGTTTAATAGAGCACTAATACTATTGTGGGTGCTACATGCCCATATTTAGAGGGGGGGTGGGTTAGAGTTCAATCCACATCGAAACTTCTGGCATGTTGGATTAATGGAAGTCCAGAAACCAAAATCAGTAACTCAAAATTATTCGAAGCTTCACAAAAATACAAGCAGATAATTCTGAAATGATCGAGCTAGAATTTTCATACATTTGGAATACTGAAACTAGAGCGAAACAGAATTTATTCTCAGAATCGCAGCCCACCCACGACCCCTCCATTCTCACTTCTGCTGCCCTCTTTCCAGTGTTGTTCCTGGGCCAGGCTGAAAATTCCCTTGTCATGTCTCAAAATCCCCTTTCCAACTTTTAAATTCCCTGGCCGATAAGGTTTAAAATCCCCCTTGTTAGGAGTTCAAACCTAGGATCTCCAGCTTCGTAGTGTGTTACATTCATTATCGAAGTTACAATACATGCACCAGGCCTAAGTTTCTAAAAAGATAAACTTTTTCCACAGTTTTCAAAATTCCAAAAATCAAATATTAAGCTACAGATCAAACAACAAAAACTTTGACTTAAAATATCCATTAAACTTTTAAAGCTTTTTCTTGAAGGTATATAAAATTTAATGTATAACAAAGTATAATAACTACATTTCATTGTGCACTATGTGAAAAAAAAAACACCTTGTGCTGGATATTCACTCATCTGCTGGATTGAGTAAAAGTCTCCTCAAGGATATAACAACAGCAATAATAATAATTATTATTTTGGAATAAAATTAGTTTATTATGAAATTTTAATTATTACATAATTATTATTTCTTTTATTCAATTTTTTCGTCATGCCCATGGGAACAATTATGA
Organism: Lepisma saccharinum; assembly: GCF_977018435.1. Classification (NCBI taxonomy): domain Eukaryota; kingdom Metazoa; phylum Arthropoda; class Insecta; order Zygentoma; family Lepismatidae; genus Lepisma; species Lepisma saccharinum. The sequence continues at coordinate 52,172,800 of NC_139233.1, forward strand.
GTGAACTGAACCCCTCCCCCCCAAAAAAAAATTCCTGGCTACGGCCATGGAGAAACCTGTGGTTACGGCTCTGAATAAATGTCGAGCATGATTTTTTCCTTCGAAATGTACCACCTTCTATAACAGCAGGATAAAAATGTCCTCCCTGCGAGAGACGGTTGTTAATTCATCATTGCCGAAAAGCCATAAAAAAATAGTAAAGAAGTCAATAACTGCTTTATTCACATATGTACTGTAACAGGGTAACTGTATGTTGATGTATGCGTTGTGGTATCTTCACTGGCTCGCTCTCGTACAAAGTTGAAAACAGCGAGAATGGAAAGAAATATAATTAAGAATAGAAATATTCATCTTTACACGGTGTATACTGTCAAAAGCTTTCTTAAATTACGTATCATCCTATAAGTCCTGTGCGCAGCATGTTACCTGTTCGAAAAACATGAGGTAATGCGGAAAGACAAAACGAGTCGGAATGAAGAATTTTTAGATTATTTCTTTGCAAACTAACAATAATATTAGTTTAATAGAGCACTAATACTATTGTGGGTGCTACATGCCCATATTTAGAGGGGGGGTGGGTTAGAGTTCAATCCACATCGAAACTTCTGGCATGTTGGATTAATGGAAGTCCAGAAACCAAAATCAGTAACTCAAAATTATTCGAAGCTTCACAAAAATACAAGCAGATAATTCTGAAATGATCGAGCTAGAATTTTCATACATTTGGAATACTGAAACTAGAGCGAAACAGAATTTATTCTCAGAATCGCAGCCCACCCACGACCCCTCCATTCTCACTTCTGCTGCCCTCTTTCCAGTGTTGTTCCTGGGCCAGGCTGAAAATTCCCTTGTCATGTCTCAAAATCCCCTTTCCAACTTTTAAATTCCCTGGCCGATAAGGTTTAAAATCCCCCTTGTTAGGAGTTCAAACCTAGGATCTCCAGCTTCGTAGTGTGTTACATTCATTATCGAAGTTACAATACATGCACCAGGCCTAAGTTTCTAAAAAGATAAACTTTTTCCACAGTTTTCAAAATTCCAAAAATCAAATATTAAGCTACAGATCAAACAACAAAAACTTTGACTTAAAATATCCATTAAACTTTTAAAGCTTTTTCTTGAAGGTATATAAAATTTAATGTATAACAAAGTATAATAACTACATTTCATTGTGCACTATGTGAAAAAAAAAACACCTTGTGCTGGATATTCACTCATCTGCTGGATTGAGTAAAAGTCTCCTCAAGGATATAACAACAGCAATAATAATAATTATTATTTTGGAATAAAATTAGTTTATTATGAAATTTTAATTATTACATAATTATTATTTCTTTTATTCAATTTTTTCGTCATGCCCATGGGAACAATTATGAGTGAACTGAACCCCTCCCCCCCAAAAAAAAATTCCTGGCTACGGCCATGGAGAAACCTGTGGTTACGGCTCTGAATAAATGTCGAGCATGATTTTTTCCTTCGAAATGTACCACCTTCTATAACAGCAGGATAAAAATGTCCTCCCTGCGAGAGACGGTCGTTAATTCATCATTGCCGAAAAGCCATAAAAAAATAGTAAAGAAGTCAATAACTGCTTTATTCACATATGTACTGTAACAGGGTAACTGTATGTTGATGTATGCGTTGTGGTATCTTCACTGGCTCGCTCTCGTACAAAGTTGAAAACAGCGAGAATGGAAAGAAATATAATTAAGAATAGAAATATTCATCTTTACACGGTGTATACTGTCAAAAGCTTTCTTAAATTACGTATCATCCTATAAGTCCTGTGCGCAGCATGTTACCTGTTCGAAAAACATGAGGTAATGCGGAAAGACAAAACGAGTCGGAATGAAGAATTTTTAGATTATTTCTTTGCAAACTAACAATAATATTAGTTTAATAGAGCACTAATACTATTGTGGGTGCTACATGCCCATATTTAGAGGGGGGGTGGGTTAGAGTTCAATCCACATCGAAACTTCTGGCATGTTGGATTAATGGAAGTCCAGAAACCAAAATCAGTAACTCAAAATTATTCGAAGCTTCACAAAAATACAAGCAGATAATTCTGAAATGATCGAGCTAGAATTTTCATACATTTGGAATACTGAAACTAGAGCGAAACAGAATTTATTCTCAGAATCGCAGCCCACCCACGACCCCTCCATTCTCACTTCTGCTGCCCTCTTTCCAGTGTTGTTCCTGGGCCAGGCTGAAAATTCCCTTGTCATGTCTCAAAATCCCCTTTCCAACTTTTAAATTCCCTGGCCGATAAGGTTTAAAATCCCCTTTGTTAGGAGTTCAAACCTAGGATCTCCAGCTTCGTAGTGTGTTACATTCATTATCGAAGTTACAATACATGCACCAGGCCTAAGTTTCTAAAAAGATAAACTTTTTCCACAGTTTTCAAAATTCCAAAAATCAAATATTAAGCTACAGATCAAACAACAAAAACTTTGACTTAAAATATCCATTAAACTTTTAAAGCTTTTTCTTGAAGGTATATAAAATTTAATGTATAACAAAGTATAATAACTACATTTCATTGTGCACTATGTGAAAAAAAAAACACCTTGTGCTGGATATTCACTCATCTGCTGGATTGAGTAAAAGTCTCCTCAAGGATATAACAACAGCAATAATAATAATTATTATTTTGGAATAAAATTAGTTTATTATGAAATTTTAATTATTACATAATTATTATTTCTTTTATTCAATTTTTTCGTCATGCCCATGGGAACAATTATGAGTGAACTGAACCCCTCCCCCCCAAAAAAAAATTCCTGGCTACGGCCATGGAGAAACCTGTGGTTACGGCTCTGAATAAATGTCGAGCATGATTTTTTCCTTCGAAATGTACCACCTTCTATAACAGCAGGATAAAAATGTCCTCCCTGCGAGAGACGGTCGTTAATTCATCATTGCCGAAAAGCCATAAAAAAATAGTAAAGAAGTCAATAACTGCTTTATTCACATATGTACTGTAACAGGGTAACTGTATGTTGATGTATGCGTTGTGGTATCTTCACTGGCTCGCTCTCGTACAAAGTTGAAAACAGCGAGAATGGAAAGAAATATAATTAAGAATAGAAATATTCATCTTTACACGGTGTATACTGTCAAAAGCTTTCTTAAATTACGTATCATCCTATAAGTCCTGTGCGCAGCATGTTACCTGTTCGAAAAACATGAGGTAATGCGGAAAGACAAAACGAGTCGGAATGAAGAATTTTTAGATTATTTCTTTGCAAACTAACAATAATATTAGTTTAATAGAGCACTAATACTATTGTGGGTGCTACATGCCCATATTTAGAGGGGGGGTGGGTTAGAGTTCAATCCACATCGAAACTTCTGGCATGTTGGATTAATGGAAGTCCAGAAACCAAAATCAGTAACTCAAAATTATTCGAAGCTTCACAAAAATACAAGCAGATAATTCTGAAATGATCGAGCTAGAATTTTCATACATTTGGAATACTGAAACTAGAGCGAAACAGAATTTATTCTCAGAATCGCAGCCCACCCACGACCCCTCCATTCTCACTTCTGCTGCCCTCTTTCCAGTGTTGTTCCTGGGCCAGGCTGAAAATTCCCTTGTCATGTCTCAAAATCCCCTTTCCAACTTTTAAATTCCCTGGCCGATAAGGTTTAAAATCCCCCTTGTTAGGAGTTCAAACCTAGGATCTCCAGCTTCGTAGTGTGTTACATTCATTATCGAAGTTACAATACATGCACCAGGCCTAAGTTTCTAAAAAGATAAACTTTTTCCACAGTTTTCAAAATTCCAAAAATCAAATATTAAGCTACAGATCAAACAACAAAAACTTTGACTTAAAATATCCATTAAACTTTTAAAGCTTTTTCTTGAAGGTATATAAAATTTAATGTATAACAAAGTATAATAACTACATTTCATTGTGCACTATGTGAAAAAAAAAACACCTTGTGCTGGATATTCACTCATCTGCTGGATTGAGTAAAAGTCTCCTCAAGGATATAACAACAGCAATAATAATAATTATTATTTTGGAATAAAATTAGTTTATTATGAAATTTTAATTATTACATAATTATTATTTCTTTTATTCAATTTTTTCGTCATGCCCATGGGAACAATTATGAGTGAACTGAACCCCTCCCCCCCAAAAAAAAATTCCTGGCTACGGCCATGGAGAAACCTGTGGTTACGGCTCTGAATAAATGTCGAGCATGATTTTTTCCTTCGAAATGTACCACCTTCTATAACAGCAGGATAAAAATGTCCTCCCTGCGAGAGACGGTCGTTAATTCATCATTGCCGAAAAGCCATAAAAAAATAGTAAAGAAGTCAATAACTGCTTTATTCACATATGTACTGTAACAGGGTAACTGTATGTTGATGTATGCGTTGTGGTATCTTCACTGGCTCGCTCTCGTACCAAAGTTGAAAACAGCGAGAATGGAAAGAAATATAATTAAGAATAGAAATATTCATCTTTACACGGTGTATACTGTCAAAAGCTTTCTTAAATTACATATCATCCTATAAGTCCTGTGCGCAGCATGTTACCTGTTCGAAAAACATGAGGTAATGCGGAAAGACGAAACGAGTCGGAATGAAGCTATCAGCAATTTTGCAGTTTCCAATATTTTCCTAGAGGTGGCAGCACCGTCATAACACCTGCTGCTGGCGCTGGAATGGTTGGTTCGTTTCATTTGTGCCGTGTGTTTACAGTTCGAAAGTGAGGTGTGTGAAATGCGTGTAGTGGTGTTGTCACTGTGATACAGTTTGGATTAACAAGTGTAACATTGTGTGCATGTTTTAGGAAACAAAATTGGTGCGGATTTGTTGGATTAACCTTGCCTACGAAGGGTAAGTAAAGCAGACATTTCAATGTAGAGCGGGAATATAATCGCAACTGGTGCTTCCGTCGTGGTTTGATTCAAATTTTCGGGGGGAAAGGTTTGTGTGAGATTGTCAACAAATCCCACAGCAGTTTTCTGGGTGTAGAATCGAAATGTTTTGAATACAAGATAATTAAGATCAACTGCAGAACTGCTTTCATGTCAATTTTAGTGCGAAACATATGCGATTCTCAGAACATAGAGGTGGCTTCAAAGTATTTGCTCCAGGGCATTCTTTTGGCTACGTAGTGCTTGTCTGGCAACTTCATTGGTTAACAATTATTTGTCAATATATAAAACTTCATTGATAATGCATTCATGAAAGAAAGTTTGCGTAGTTTCTTTACTGGATAAAGCATAGAGGTATTCACATAATGTTTTCGGCGGTGTAAAATTCCGGTACGTACGACTCTTTCCCAATACCTGAAGTTAACCTGGCAATGAAACAAACTAAGGGGGAAGTCTGATCTCGGTGACCTTGGAATGTTCATAAATGATGCCTCGGGATGTTATTGCCTGTACCAAATTCGTTTGTTGATAGGGTTTCGCCGCATTCTTTGTTGTAATAGTTAGTGGGTTTTTACACATGTTCGGATTAAAATCGACAACAAAAACACTTGCAAAATTATCCTTCATTGCATACAAGTTACCTTTAGTATTTGATTTTGTCCATGTTTTTAGCAATAAGAAGATATGAAATATTGTAGACATATTCACAACAACATTTACGAAGATGGTAAAATGAATTCTGGCAAATCATCGAATGTCTGTGTTATGTTTTTTTTTTTTTACAGTAAAATCAAACTGCAAATATAACTTACACGACTTATGTTGCGAAATGCATCTTTGTTCGATTCTTGGGCAGGTCAAGGATTATGCCGATTCACCATCAATCACTCTCACTCTGGGTTCCCCATTGACAGTTCTCGTGCATCGGGGCTTATCTTCGACGCAGTGGTAACGTCGTCACCGTGTGTTCAGGGGATTCCGGGCTCGATACCCGGTGGAGGCTCGGGGGGTTAGGATCTCACCTTCAACTGTAGGTCCAGTTCCGATCAGCCTATTCGTGCACAAAGTGGACTTAAAACTTAAACCCTGTGCATTAAGGCATTTGCCCATCTGGTCATGTGCCACTCTTTAAGAGTTAGAACAGAAAAACTTAGGTTTGGCGGGTAAATAAATAATCCAGCATGACGCAAATATGATGACTCATTTTTTTTCGAACTGAGCATTAAGCCCCAATGAAATTTTGGGAAGCATCTTTATGAAAGCAGTTCCTTTGTGGAGGCAGACTTTCAACTTGTTTGAAACGGAAGTAAGTAATTGTTAATCTTGGCGGTTATCCTTACCGTCCCCACTGTTTTGAGACATGTCAACAATGAAATTGTGACATTCACTGTTACAATTTCACTTTTCGGACATTGAATATGCATAAAGATGTTACGTCAATTTGTTTAATAGGTAATTTATTTGAAAGACACATTATGGTAAGATGGAAATTGTGCAGAAGTATACACTTGTTTGTAAATTAAATAACACTGTACTTGATAACTAACATACATGTTTTGTTTTTACAAATCCCGGTGAGGTAAATTTGACATCCAATTTTACCATATACATGTGGCCACTTCATGGCAAACTAAGGAATTTCTATTCAACAGATGCGATGAATGAGTTGTCGATTAGACATAATGTCTTGACATAAAATGCAAACGTGCATTGTGCATTTTACCTACGGTGTAACGCAGTGAAGGCTGTGACTGAACTTAATGGTTTATGCCTATATTGGTGCATTCCAAGGGAACGTATGGAAAAATGTTTATGATGGTACAGTCTATATAAGATAACATGAGAGATGATAAAATCTGTGAGAGGTGCTGCCAGCAGGAGTGTGAGAAACTAAACATTAAGTGCGGGGTGAAAGGTGAGTTTGAATAATGTTAGAACAAGAATAATTTGTAATAATTCCTAAATATTCGTAGGACTTTATCTCGGGTAAGCTTCATACAATATGCAGACTGATGATTCTTTCAATGCGGGCTATGTTTTATGACGTCTTCTCCCCTGAATCTCTGCTATAGAGGACATCGTTTTGTGATGTTCTCTTTTTATTAGGGGTTAAAGTGTATTGTTCTGATTGACAAAAATAAATATCGTAACATTTTTTGGTGACACGTGAGAAGTTAACTTTCCCGTGACGTTTTCATTATTCATCCCTATCGATATTCATACTCGAGTGTTATGAGAAGGAGAGAGAGTAAATTTCAATTATTAATTAAAAAACAAATAGAAACAGTGGCTAAGTTTTTCAACTCACGACCCCAGGTCGTTCGAATTCAGCCAGGACATCGGTGTGTCTATTGTTATCGTTCATTCTCATAGTCATGATTTTCCTAGAACGGCAAATTCCGACGTGTTCCTTTGCTATTTTAGTGTGCATGGTTTTGACTAATTAAAGGCGGCAAAAGTACTTCAACATGGTGTTTTTTTTCCTTATGCGGGCTATATTTTGGGATCAAATATCGCCGTTATTTATGTTTTGTGCTGGAACTAGTTTTATATTACGCAATACATTGAAATCTGCGGATTAAAAAAAATCTACATAATTCTCGAGGGGATGCAGTGCATGAACGGCCCCGGAATGAGTGGTAAGTTAATGTGGTTCCTATTTCCTATTGAAAAGTACATTGTGAGCAATAAAACTTTCAATTTATGTCTTTGCAAATTTACAATAATAGTAATTTAATAGGACACTACTATTGTTTACTTTCCTTTAATCTTTTCCAACTCTGTTTTTGCTCATTCAGCGTTCCCCTTTCCTCGGCGATGATTCCCCCCAGCTACCGCAGCAATCTAACCAGACGTTCAAGATTTGAATTGTTGACGGGCCTGATAATAAAGGCAAAAGAGCCTTGCGCAGTGTGCAGATCCGCGACACTTGTTCATCGTACTCCCTCGTGGAGGGGAGAGGCAGAGCGGAGCATGCTTCCTTATGGCCGGAATTGAACTGTTGGAGGGGAAGGTGCGCGGAGACTTTTGGCCGAAGGTTCCTTTCCTTGTGGTCGCTCTATACATGACATGTCCGTGTGGGTGTCCTTGCAAGAATTGGCAACACCGAAGGAACATGTGGTGGCCACACACTTCACCAACATTGTGAGGAAGATAAGGTCCTAGTTATTTTAAGTTTGTACAGAACTATATCTGATTAACAAAATGATGAAAGCCGCACACAACTATCCACTCTTTTGTGGGGAGGGGGTGGGCACGAACCCAGAACTCCCCTTCAAATCGAGGGGCCCTCAGTTCGAATTCCGAGTACCGGTAACTCACAGATGTGTTCCTCTTATTTCATTGATCATCCAGTCATTGTAGATAAACTGTTATTCACCACAATTTGGGGTAAGGGGCGAACCTTTTCAAAGACACCCAAATGCCAAAATCAACGTGGTGCACTCTGGACTGCATTTAGCAGACTAACGAGGCTCTGGCGCCTGCAGCCAGGCTAATTCTCTGTAGAAATTGTGTTGTGTCGTCCATATGTATTTGTGATTCTCTCTTCATTCATCTCATCGTATCACCATCGTCGCGATAAAATCGAGAGAAAAGCGACGTAATGAAACATAACTAATTAACGACAATTAAATTAGCAAAAAATTCAGTCTCCACATTCTTGTACGAGTATGATAGAAGTGGATGACAAATTTTGAATCGTTTATTAAATTTTATATTATGAAACTTGTATCATTCCCTCAATTACTATGACGCAGGCGCGTCATCTCGTGACCTTTTCCCCTGGCATCCCTGCTATAGGAAGCAAGGCCTCCCTCAGAATTTTTTCTCGGGGGGGGGGGGGGGGTGATGAGATTTCTCACATTTCATCCCCGGCAGTAGAATAATTTGCATATGTACTTAATCTGTTGTCTTTCGCGGCACCCCTCGACCCCATTTAAATTATATGAAGTCTTTCCAGATATCTCAGGGGGGGAGCATTCCCTCCCCCGCCCCCTCTACGGGCGCACTTGGCACGAAGACGAACAATTCCCTTTATTTATCCACATTTACAAACCTTGACTATACACCGGATAACGAGCAATGACTTTGACGGCTTCTGTCTCTTATCTTGTATCAATCCGCCAAACGCCGTGAAGAGCTTTTTTTTTCAGGGGAGAATTGGCGATTGCTATCGAGCCAACGAAAAAGCAGTTAGACTTACTTCACGGATGTCTGCCAGGTCATTGAACTGTGTGTACCCTAGTGACGTACAAATGCCGTGTGTTGGCAGGTCGTGTTCTGACTAACAACGTGCCTTCACGTTGCTTGTCGGCAAAGGCGGTATCTTCTCATGTATGTGTGTGTGTGTGTTTGAGTGAGGGGCTGGGAGTTGGTTACCTGCTTTGTCGTCGATCATTGGCTTTCTCTGCAAATTACACTGGCGGTTAACCCACCACTTTGCTCTGTGTACCCATTGTCTGTGAAGTTGTGTTATCTGCAAATATTAACATTTTAAACCTTAAGTTATACCACATGACTTTGAAATATAGTTTCTGAGGTTTGGTTTTCTACACCCAAGACAAAACTAAAATAGAATTTATTTATTTATTTTTTAAGTCCACTTTATGCACAGAAAAGCTAATCGGGACTTGACCTACAGTTTAAAGTGGGATCCGAACCACTGTGCAATGTGCCTCCACCGGGTGTCGAAAAAGGGACCCCTTGATTACAAGGCGACGACGCTACCACTGCGCCATCGGGGAAACCCATTGCGAAAATAGAAGACCAGAAACGTTGTTATAGATGCAATTTGCCATCTAATAAGATTTGAATTTGGTTGGCGCCAAATCAGTCTGGTTAATAATAATAATGTTGCCAAACTTTTAATGGCCAAGTTAAGGCCACATACAGACTTTTCTTCCACTCAACAAACACATAAAATTATGCGCGAAACATTAAACGCAAATATTTGGTCGGTGCAGCGGCGGCTCTAAGGGGAGAGCCGCCGTGCCATAGCTCTATCCTCAGGAAAATCACTTGCTTCGCCAAAATATAGTTAAATTAATACATTTACGAAGGAGGTGGTAGCCATAAAACAACCAGCCGTGCCCGTTTTCGGCTGCCACGACGCGAGAGTAATTCGCATTGTGTTAACATAGTTGCAAACCAGATAGAAGTGACTAATTCTGACCGATTTGTAATGCTCGTTGGAGAAGTAATTCGCGAGAAAGACACTTTCCTGCCTACTTGGGAGGAACGAACGCAAAATTGTTTACCAAATGTATATAACCATTTACAGATTCTAAGTTCAAATTGCAGTACAGCGTAAGTTAGCAATTTCTTTTTATCAACGTTGTGAACATTCCATAGATTCAGTAACAATTTCTTACTCTTTGTCCCCCTTTTCCTGCTTTCTCAAATGATTTAGCGATGTTTTGAATACCGTGAGCTCAGCTTCTTATACAGAATGTTTCAAAAGTCTCACAACCCACACTTTGAAAATGTGTATCATAAAAACCGTAAGAGATATTTACACCAGGTTTTCTGCATTATAAAGCCTCATCCATTGAGATATTTTTTATTGCATAAAATTATCAGTTTACGCCATACAAAAAATTAGATAAATTAATAACTGGCGGAAGTCAGAGTTAACATTTTTCCAGAAATGAACTTTTGAGTGTGAAAAATATCTAAGAAATTGTCGAAGGGTCATAATTAGATAATTAGATGTCTGATGACTGATACCATGTCAATCTATCATTTACGACCAATATTGGTCATGTGCAATATTTGATGGATTTTTGACTGACGATTTTATTGTTTGAGTGAAAAAGTGACATTTTCGGGACCTATTTCCGTAGGTGGCAACACAAGCAGGTCGAAATATTGTCAACAGACGCATGCAACATGTGCCTAAGTATTGGCATTTTTCATTTACATGAAGAATCATAAATCAAGATTTTGTGCCGAAATTGAACTCTTGAGAAAATCCTAGACTGCCCCTGGTTATCCTGAATTCTCGTCGCTAACTTTCCGCCGCTACTGTGCCTCTTTTTTAAATTGATTCAGCATGGCGTATACATTGGAGCAGCGTGTGTGATTTTCTGAAGAGTAGCTATTTTACTACAAATTCTTACACTCAGGTGCAAGAAGTTTTCAAAGAAAAATACCCTGCTTCTGCTGTACCTCACAAAGCAACTGTTTTAGGACAAGTCAAACACCAACAAATGATCCCACATCCCACAAATTGTTAAGAGTTGGTATTTATTGTTGAAAATCAATTCTCAGATGTTCTCTTCAAATTAACAATGTTTTTTTAAATAATGTAATTGCTTTTATTTGGATAAATGCTAAAATAAATTTATTAACCCAGTGATAGCCTACATGATCAGTTTAGTGCAGAGAACCAGGTGTAAATATATATCTTACGTTTTCATGATATACATTTTCAAAGTATGGGTTGCGGGACTTTTGAAACAATCTGTAGTATGCACAATTGCTAGTAGGTGGTTTCCTGGCGCCTGATTTTCAGAGTTGGCGCCTAGCTTTGAAGCAAATTTTTCGAGCACTGACCATTTAGACAGATGCGTCTAAAGAACAATCCAGACTTTTGTACAATTGTAGATCCGCAGTTCATTTAGCAGATAATCGTATTTAGTTGTTAGTAACACCGATTGTTGATGTACCGTCTGCCGTGCTGGGGTTGTAAATTATAAACAAAGCAAGGCGAGAATACCGTGTTCGACTCGGTGTGTGTAATTGTTCATTTTCTTTTTAGTGAAGTGTGTGTGTCGGATGTTGTGTGAAAGAAAGGGTAGTCAGTGAAGATGAGTCAGATTAGAGCATTATTACATATACCGTTTTCGAAGGTACTATACGATATTAAATTAAAAGTTAAGCAACTTGACCGTCCCACGCCAGATTTAAACATCAATTCTATTTAAAAAAAGAAAAAAAAATTGGCAGAGGTGACAGGCGTCGAAATGTTAATAGTCGCATTTATTTCCTAAATACTCTGGCCGACCTCCGTGCACAGCATGCTACGACGCCAGGGATCACGGGTTCGAATCCCGGCCTGGGCATGGGTGTTCTTTGTGAGTGTTTACTCATCCTTATCTTCGCGTTTAGCCAAAAGTAGTACAAATGCGAAGTGAAAGAAACCAATCTTAGGAACTCTGAATTTTTGTCTGCAATTTTAGTTAACGAAGTTCCATTAAAATTACCTCTTTCATTAGATTTCTATGACATATGCTAGCGAAAATTTTTCGATTTCTTGATCACGTTGGCACTACCCATCATAGTAGCTGCCAGCCGCCACTGGGTTGGTGCTTATATATATATTTTTTATTTCATCCGTTAACAGGAATACAATAATTAATTAATACAAGTACACAGGTGGTAAGATGAAACATTGGTATTGTAGTCTAACAATACACAGTCACAACAATACTTACTCAGTCAATAATGTAGTCGCCTCCATTGTCAATGTCCATCTGCCAACGTTGGGGGAAGAGTTCGATGCCTCGCCTGTAGAACTGCTGTTTTTGAGTAAGGAAATCAGTTAGCCAAGTTTCAAGAGCAGCTTCATCAGGATAGACTTTCCCCTGAATGTGATTAGAGAGCGGAAGGGGTGGAAATCTGTTGGCGCAAGGTCAGGGAAATAGGGAGGGTGCGGAAGAGTTTCCCAGCCATAACTTGTTTGGTCAATTTGCTTTTTTCGTTTAGTTGGGCTTAGTCACGCTTTCCTCTTCTTGAAGTTGACAGAGTTGGCAGAACGAAGCAGTACACGTTGCTGCGAAGGCTGGTAACCGCAGTAGCTTTCCCCCTCCACACGATCCCGTTCGCTTGTCCAGAAATACTCAGGGCAGAGTATTAACATAACCCAACGTGACGTAACATACCCTCATGTTTTTCCTTGTGTAAAATCAAACTTTTTGGGACTTGTAACACTTTCCCCTCCCATGGCAGACACACACAAACATATACAGGGCCTCCCCGATGGCGCATTGGTAGCGTCGTCGCCTTGTAATCAAGGGGTCCCGGGTTCAATACCCGGTGGAGGCACATTGCACAGTGGTTCGGATCCCACTTTAAACTGTAGGTCCAGTCCCAATTAGCCTTACTGTGCATAAAGTGGACTTAAAACAATAAATCAACCAACAAACATATACATATTAGGGATTTAACGCCTCCACAAATTTGTTTGGGAATCGGATTATAAAATTTATTCAAATATGTACTACGATGGTATCGAGACAAGACGAAGTCTCAAGCAACATATACAATAGGAACCCTCAATTGATAGATATGTTGCTTTTCTACAGTGACGTGCACTGAGAAGTAGCTAGTCTAGCAGAGATAGATCAATCAATCTCACATGTCTAATTATTTTGAAATCACAACATTTATTGTCTTGTTAAATCCACAGTTCATATGCAACATTTCTTTTCACGCGCTTTTCGTCCCTCGGTGCGATCCGCTGGCAAAGCTGGCCTAGCTCGCTCTTCCTCCGCCTCACCAATTCCAGGTAGAAACGGCCGCCCGATGGAAAAGGGAAGATTTCTGCCTCTACCCCCTTGTCCCTCGCCCCCTGTTGCAATGGTTGAAAGCCCGTGTTTTCAGGTCCCCCAGTCTATCTCCTATAGGAGAGATAGGGGATTGGTTTCCCTTCGATTTCTTTGTAAATCCTCTAAAGAACTTAGGGGGAAATTTTCTGCAGTACTTATGTTCTCTGTATTTACACAACCTTTTACACGTTGTACAATATGTATGTATAATATGGGATGTAGTTTTATTATTTATGAAATGGGAACGTGTATGTGCAGACAATAATGTTATGCTTTCTTTCTTTTTTAAAAAATATGGAATATATAATGATTAATTTACAAATATTTGCCCAGGCTCTCTCTCGCTCTCGTTTTAGTAGTGTTTTATTTAAATATACTAATCTCTTGGCCTCTAACGGATGGGCATTCGTACCCGTGATGAGCGCGCATTCTTGTTCCTATGTCTTGTACTCTGCAGTGAGTAATGAAATAATTTGGAATGAAAAATGTATCTCAGAACTCAAAAAGCCAAATGAATATTATTGAAGAAACTACAGAAAAGTGTGTTTTGTTACCTGTTTTGTTTCTGTGCATAAAGTGGACTTAAAACACCAAATCAAGCAACCGTGGGGGAGTGGTTATCACAGCGCGCTACGACACCAGGAGTTCCGGGTTCGAACTTCGACCTGGGCATGGGTATTCTTTGTGTTTATCCCTTCAGAAATTTTATGGTTTCACCTTCGCAATTAATCAAATGTGACAAAAAAGCGACACTAAGTAACAAAAATCAAATCATTGATTGATTGCTTGCCTTGGTTTATTTTACTTCGCTTTCCCGCGATATGATACGATAAAATTGATGAAGCGACACACACAAGGAATACCCATGGCCAAGCCGAGATTCGAACCCAGGATCTCTGGCTTAGTAGTCAAATCAAATCGTTTTTTATTTTCGAAAGGGGGTGGGGGTTACGTGTATTTTTCTTTAGTACTCATTCATCATTTTGCAATCTTTTCCTGTTATTGACGTTCTATTTTTAGGCATACTGGGCTCTAAAGGGGGGAGTGGTATGACTCACACCAACCCCCCCCCCCCTTTGAGCACGCCACTGATTGCTACCCCAAGTGTCGACGTCACCGCACGTCACTGCTTTTCTGCCACTTTTGGCTAATCGGGATGACGTGATATAATTGATGAAGGGACAGTCATAAAGAACATTCATGCCCAAGCGGGGATTATAGTCTTCAAAAACAAAATTTTATTCTGATGATATAAAATCAGGTATCAGAAGCTCACAATGTAGACGTAACTATAAATAACCAGATATCTATCTGTTTAGTAAAATTTTTAAAGCTCATACCGAAAGTCTCGAATGAGACTGAGAATCTAGTGACACTAAGTCTCGGTCTCGTCTCGATTTTACAAAGCCTTATCTATCCTGCGGCCACTCCTAAAAATAGGAACCATCACTCAGGTTGGGCATTATCAACCTGAAAGTTCCTAATTCAGTGGGGTTTGCAATGTTTCCTGAATGCTGAAATTACAGTATGTTTCCACCCTGTGTCAGTCAACCTGGTTGCAATTGTCTTACGTGCATTCATTTGTTTTTGCTTTTCATAACAATCGCCTTTATACCTTGGGTTATACCTGAGATTTGCAACCACATCGCATGCATGTACTCAGTAAAATAAGTAATTAAATGGCCACAATGTACAGTCGTGGAATGAAATATTTCCCCCATGAGACTACTGTTATTAATGCTATATGAGGGAAGTATTTTTTACCATGACTATAGTACATCATTCCCACAGGGCCTGCCACTCCAGACAGAATCAATGTTGGGCAATCTGGTAGTCTTTATTATACCACAATAACCACGGCCCCGCCTGCTATGACGTAATTTCTGTGGTTCTAGCTAGATATCTTTCTCCACATAAATCGAGAGTGGAATGGAAACCCGGATGCCTTGAAGTACGTGGCTCTGGCCAAACGCAAATTAGCTGGAGATCTCTTACATGGGCGCATTGTGAGGTTATCGGGTTTCCGCAAGAGGGCGGTGGAAAGAAGGTCGCTGCTGCAGACAGAACTTTCTTTGAGCTTGTTTTATAACTGGTGAGTGCATTCTCGGTGACGCTAGTATGTGGCGATCGAGTTATATATATCGTATAACACCAGTCTGATGGCGAATCGTCTTTCTCTGCTTTGTGTGTGTCAGTGACGGCGGTAGGGAAAAGTGACTGAGGGGGGGGGAGAAAATATTTTAGGGGAGCAGTCACATTAAAGCGCCCGAAAACAGTACACATATATAATGATAATAGTTATTATTATTATTACATTCATGTGTGGTATTTTGTGTTTGTCCTTTATTCAGAGTGGACGTTTACTGCCTAAATTTAGTTCTTGATTACGAGTTTATCTCCATATGATTCGTTTTAATAAAGGCATTAATTATTTTTTTATTCGTGGGAACTGCCGCAAGAGTTGTTGTTTCTAGTGGCTTATTTCAGTATTGGATGATAGGTAGAAAAAGTTATAAAATAGGTTCTCCATTTATAATTTTATAATTTATAGTCTTTCTGAGATGAAACTACTGATATAAATATTCAAGTTATAAGATAATAATATAAATGACGAAAAAAAAGTTTCTAACAGTTTGATTTTCTTGCAGAATAAACATGACGTTGGAAGAAATTAATTTTCTTAAGTATTAGAAACAACGAAGTGAAGTGCAATTCTCCTGCAGGAGAATTCGCTTTGGAGAACACATTGCCAACTTCTGTACGTCCAAGACTTGACATTCCTTCTTCTCAATAGCAAAGACAGCCAAATGAGGCAGCTGGCATCCCGGATCCTGTTTTGAGCAAGACTTTTTAAAGGTTTCAAACAAGAAAATGTTCTTTCACACGCTGCATTGGAAACTGGTATTGTTATAGAGAATACGAGGGTCACTATTTATATTTTGAGCCTTGGCAACACTGATTGAAGTTAGGCGCTATTTGACGTTTGCACGAAATCGTCTGGCATTATTGACCATAACGTACTTCAAATGTTTTGTCAATAGCTTCATTTGTGTTGTTTATGTTGCCTTGGAGATTGCGCGACAAAAATAAAATGGAATTAACTCGTGAACATTTCGGTGCGTGATTTTTTACGATTTTCGACGTGGATTATCAAGACAAGAGTGCATCGATCAACTTACTTCCACATTTGGCGATGAAGCCCCATCCTTTGCCACTGTGAAACGCTGGTATAACGTGAGCCATTCGCTCACCGACGAGATTCGCGAAAGTCGTCCAAAATCAGCTGTTGTTCAAGAAAACATTGATGCTGTGCAAAACCTAATACTGCAAGATCGTCATGTGACATACTGTGAGATTGAGGCAACCATAGGCATTAGTTCCACCAGCATATATAAAATATTACATGATCATTTAGCTGTGAGAAAGGTATGTTCTCGTTGGATCCCACACAATTTGACAAGAACTCAAAAAGACGCTCGCGTCAATTGGTGCAAACAAATGCTCAATAAATACAATCGTGGTGCTTCAAAAGACGTATATAAGATTGTAACAGGTGACTAATCATGGATATATGCATATGAGCCGGAACGTAAACAGCAGTGGCGTGCGGTGACATTTAAAATAGGGTACGCAACAAGTGGCCAACCGAAATGAATTATGGGGGCCAGAACCCCCCCCCCCTCCCTGGCCATCATGTTATTCAGAAAATAACTTTTTTCTACAATTTTATAATGGGAAATTTCTCATCCTTGTATCAATATCCAAATGTAACGAGGTAAAATATATGTATGATATTTTATATTCGCAAATATATTCTGATAGTAGCTACGTAGAGTCCAACAATTCAACTTTGATTATTTCCTTCATGCAGTGCGATGAACATTGAACGGGAAGGAAATGGCACAATCATTTTCCGTCCTTTGAAATTTCATGTAATAAATTTGATAAATCTCAGTATCCTGTACTATTTCACAACATCTTTCGCAGAGGAAACCAACGAATAAGGCCAACAATAAAGTTTCACTGTTTTTCTACTCAGTCAATCACTCTGTAGAGATATTTTTTCTTCTTCTCAAAAATCAAAATGACTAATATACTGCTTACCATCCTTCACAACTCCTGCCTGAAACAATTTTTCCAAATCAGGAACAGACCTTCCATTTCGGATTGTTTACACTTTTTTCGTAAATTCCGAAATTCCCTTCTCCAGTATGTCATCAATAACTCCCGGTCCCCCTATTTTATCACTTCACAGCACCGACAAACAATAGAGATCCTGTAATGTAAATAATATGAACGAAACACTCGCTGCAAATTTCACACGACAGAAGAAAGCAAAAGTCAACCTCCCACAGTACGTTGTGTCCGGTCCGCTATGCCCGAAAACCACGCGTTCTTGTGGACGAATGAATCGGAGTTGCCAGTCGACAAAGTATTTTGTAGAAGGGAGATAATTAAGGACAAGTAGAAAATACGTCAGCATACATCCCAGAACACTTCAAAAGCTAAACTACCGTACATCACTTTGCAATGTCTGGCGGAAGAAGGGGGGCTCATTCTAATCCCATTGTAAGCATTGTGTTTTATTATGTTTTTCTTTTATCATTCATTCATATCGTTGGGTCAACAATCAACACCCATGCTATGGAACTCAAAGGAAATGTTGATCCCGAAAGGAGATAAACAGATACTCTCATACTCTGAGAATTGTGCGAAACTTGCAAATTGTTCACATATTTTCCCCTCGACACAGTGACAGTCCATTCTGGTCCTCACCTACCTATACGAAAAAAAAAAAAAAACTTGCAAGTGTAACTTTAACCTCACATAAATATTTTATATGTGATAGTTTACGCGTATATTAAATATGATCTTCCACCACTACATATTCTTGCCCTCCTGTCTGATTCCTGTATCACTTTTTATAATGTATTTTTATTGCAACCCAACAGTGATCTATCTACGCGTGGCTGCTAAATGCTAGTAAGCTAAGCATTCCAGAAAAAAATATGTTGACTACTGTCAACACTGCATACGCTGTCAAAATCTTGGGTACCCTCGATGCTTAGAACCTGGAAAGAAGTGGGAGAGAGGGTAAGCGCGGGCAGACCCAAACACGTGGTCGGGCTGATATGAGCCAATGGGGTTATCTTCCGAATTTCTAGGGTACCAAGCAGAAGAAACAGCGTCTTTCTGCGGAAATCGGCAGGAACGCGGATCGGGTGGGTGTCGGTCACAATCGGGATCATTCGGGACTGCCTTCAGGAAGGCAGCAGCGTGTTCGTGCGGAAATCGGAATTTCTTGCAGTGGAACTGCTTTCGGAACGATAATTGTTGAATTTTCATGTTCGGGGAAGACGAAAAAATGTTTATTTTTTCTTACTGTGTTGTGGGTACGCAGTGAGTACCTTGCGTATCCTGAATGCACGCCGCTGGTAAACAGCAGTCGACTGTATGGGTGTTTCAAGATGAACCGAATCCAACAAAAGTTGTTCGCGCTCGAAGCACATCGAAACAAATGGTCGCCTGTTTTTTCGGGAAAACTGGTAATGTGGCAACTGTGCCTTTAGAGGATCGTAGAACGGTCAACTCTGAATGGTACACAACAATTTGTTTGCCAGAGGTCTTCGGTCAAATACGGAAAAACAAACAAACGCCGTCGGATCATTCTTCATCAAGACAATGCCAGCTGTCACACATCTCGTCTAACAACCGACTTTATGAACAGTCAAAAAATCGAATTGATGGGCCATCCGCCGTACAGTCCTGATTTGGCACCCAATGACTTCTTCTTGTTCCCGAATGTCAAGAATAAATTGGGTGGACAACGATTTTCGTCGGCGGAAGACGCCGTTGATGCGTTCAAAAACCATATTATGGAGGTGTCTCAAGAAGATTGGAAAAACTGCTTTGACAAATGGTTCGAACGAATGCAAAAGTGTATTGACCATAAAGGAGAATACTTCGAAAAACAATAAAGCAGTTTTCAATGCCAAATTCCTATTTTTTCATTGTTAGGCTCAAAATATAAATAGTGACCCTCGTGCAACTAGAGTGTGAACCTTGTGAAATGCCTTCGTAACGCGGAAGAATTTTGGGCAAAAATCTGCGTTTCATCTTTCAGGGAAATGATATCACAGGCATAAAAATCTGGAATAGGTTATAGTTATTTCATAACTCGAGAAATATTCTGACCCTGGTGCACCTCTCACTCTATCACTCCAAAGTATGTTGTGCTACACAATTACAGGCATCTATGGAGTTCTTGGAAATGGAGTTCCGACATTTCCGACACCGTCATTTGCGACACTAAGGCAAAAACTGGTTTTTTCCCGTCATAAGCGACACTGCTTGGATTTTCCCCTACGATTTCTAATTTGTTTACCAGAATTAGCAAGATTTGCGTACGTGCAGCAGCAAACAATTACAAAACAGATCCAGACGTGAGGCTGTGTATAAGAATGTGTTCAGCTCTGGCTTACCTCCCTGTGGTGACGTCGATGATGGATGGCTGTGTGTGATGGAAGATGCGCCAAACCACGACACATTGAGAATTTTTTTGGATTATTTCGTTGAACAGTGGATAAACAACTCTGTTTTCGATATTTCCATGTGGAACTGCAGTCGAGGGATGGAACCATACAGTTAATGTATTGACGGAAAAGTCAAGTCCTAACGTGTACCAATTAGTGAAGACTTTAAGATTAGAAGCTGTGTACAACGACTACTTATGTGAGAGGAGAACCTTGAATCTTAAAGGGAAACGTAGACGACGTCAGTACATTACATTAGATGAGAGAATACAAAGAGCGTTTGCCGACTATGAAATGCATAGAGATCTTACGCGCTTTCTGAGGAGAATGGCGTACGTTCAGAAATTAGAATGAAAATAGTAAGATGTTGGTTCAACTACAAGAGAAACGACGCATTCTACATTTCTACATTGACAAGGGGTTGCAGTCTGCTCCTATACTGACAAGGGATCTAAACAATCCGTCATTGACAGAGGATAAATACATCCAGCTTTTAAACACCCAGCTTCCATGATGCCAGTGTGAAGGAAAACTAATAATGGTTTTAAAAAACACACCCGCTTCCATGATGCTGCCAGTCCTAAGCCTGAATAAAGTGTGAAGGGAAGCTATTTACACTTTGTGTCGCAGATGACGGTGTCGCAACTGTCATGGAATATATTTTCCATACAGTGTCGCATATGACGGCAGAAATGCTAGTGTCGCATACGACGGTGTCGCAAAAGTCGTGGATTCCTTGGAAATAAGTTCTTTCATTTTGATATTTGCAAAGAGCGAACCTGCATCTGGAGATTGAAGGACGGTAATTCTAAAAAGCGTTCTTTTACCTGTCCGCGATACAAATATCTGTCCTGTTTCTCTCTCGCAGTGTCTTTTGATTCATCTGACATCAGTGCGAATACTTTCGCCTCTTCCACATCTTGGCTTATTTTGCTGAGAATAAGTGTGGACATTACGCAGATTCATTTGTTTTGAATCGAATTGTGAGTATAATTTGCATTTTAAGGTTCAAGTTCAATACATTTCCGAATATTGTCGCCTCATTTTGAAATCCAAGAAATTCCCTCTGCTAAGTCTGCCCCAGACTCATCATCTCGAAAAGCAAGTACTTGAAAAGTAAGAAACTGTTATGCATGCACAACAACTGACTTGTAGTGTCGGTTTTCTTGAATCACCTTTGAATCACTAATTAGCGTTGTCCCTGACGATCCACTATTAGAATAATTTGCCCGTACTACAGATGATGTTTTGTGGTCCTCAGAATGTTCGTGATGTTTTAAAACCATCTACATTTAACGCTTTTTTCTAGTTCTTAAAACTTAGGTTAATCGTGACGATTACAGAACATAAATGAATGAGAAATCACCTATGCCCAGGTCGGCGCTGGAATTTTGAACGAAAGTCATACATATACTAAAACAAAATTAATTTTTGTTATAGTCATGTTGGTATTATAAGCAAGAGAAGTGATATCATGCAGAATACACCACTTAGAATAGGTGAAAATCGTCATACTCTTGGAAATGAACTCTTTTATTATTCGATATTTCATGAACGTCAGTTGGGGGCGGGTTGGAAGGGGGGCGAAGTGTCCGACTGAAGCGGCGCCCCCCCCCCCCGGTGTCCCACCTCTGGCGTCATCACTGGTGTGTGTGGGTGGAGGGGGGTTAGGCGTGTTCTTTAGAATAACTTTTGTACACCACCAACACCTTTTTTCTAGGTAGCGTGTGTAATTTAAATTTTTCTTACTTTACATTTCCGAGGTGTTCCAACGTACGTCTCACGATACTCCAAAAGCACACGAAAAAAGTCCAACTAGCCCTACTTTCAGGACGTTCAAGTTGGTGGATTCTAGTGCCCACGGATGGTAATTAAGTTGGGAATGCACTCCTGGAGGTTGGTAAGTCAAAGCCTCCGCTAGTTACGTCCATTCCAACGTGTTTGTATTCTACCCTGACAATCAGTAGATACATAAAATTGAATTGTATATTTCTATATATCGGATGGTATTCAATAATTACCATTGCAAATAATAATACACTCGTTTATACGAGTGCTAGTGGTATATTAAACATGTAATATGTAGATCATTCCCTGACATTCGCTACGAGACTCGGCGGCAAGCGGCCCGGGGTCAGCGCTTGTCTTTCCCGTTGAACGGGTCCGCGACAGTCGCACGCTACAGAGTGTTTTATTTTTCGCTCTCTTTCCCTTTTTGTTGACGTTGCACACTGACGCCAGTATAATCCTCCCTCGGAAGTTGTGTTGTGTCGTGTCCGTGTGTTGAAGATTGTGGCTTAATATGGCACCACAAAAGTTTACATTATCTTGTCGAGTGTTACTTCGGAAAGAGGAATTGTAGAGAAGTGCGACGACGTTTTGCAACGAAATTTCCTGGTGTTCCCCTTCCACATAGGACAACTATATTAAATCTCGTAAAAACAGTTTAGAGTAACAGGGTCAGTTCTGAATAAAAGTCGAAAGAAAAATGGGGAAATCTAAAAAATACAATCTAGAAAGACAATCCGCACACCATCCGTGAGTTAAAAGAGAGTATTGTACGAGAAATCGGGAGAATTACAGTAGACGAACTTGCACGTGTAAATGCCAATTTCCTTCTGAGATGCCAGGAATGTGTTGCAGCAGAGGGACATCATTTTCAACACCTTCTGTAGTCAAGGTTAGTACACAATATGAAAGCTGTAATTTTAATATCCGACTCTAGCGACTGTCGCGAACCCGTTTACCGGGAAAGACAAGCGCTGATGCCGGGCCGCTTTCCGCCGAGTCTCCTAGCGAATGTCAGGGAATGCTCTGTAGATATACTGGATACAACTTGAAACTGTTAACATTGTTAATATATAAACCATGAGACAGCGTACTCACTTCCGTTATAAAGCAGGATACGAGCACGAATGTTAAACATTCTCGGTTTATTTACTAAAGAAATCTGGCAAATATAATGTAATGTTACAATTACTAGTTAATATATATATCATAATAGCAGTTATTTACGTACAAGAATCCCTAAAACACAAGTATGTGGCCCGAGGAAGCAGAGATACGGCAGATTTGACATTCTATTATAGTATGTTCAGAAGTTGTCAACACTGCTCGCTCTTCAGATCCATACATTTGACTCTGCTAATAGTGGACATGTTTACAGAAAAAATAGAATATCTTCCTTTGTCGATAGACAGGAGGCTATTGACCTAAGGTGACTTTTGAGAATTGCTAAGGCAAATGCGAGGACAGTGAAGTTAAACATAATAAAATACTTCTCAGTGTAACGCTAATTTGATGGTCCACGCTTCAGTCGCCATGATTGCTTCAAAAGACAGTTTTATCGCACACATACCATATTTGGCATTGATGTCATTGTTGCATCAGATAATATTGTACTTAGCATAAGCAAATGGATGCCATTTATATCTTATCTCTTGCACACGTACGCTTGATTGTTTCTCTGTATTAAGTTTAGATAAAGCCAGGCGTTGACAATTTGATCAATATGTTCATTTATTCGTCATTTAACGAAAAATAGTTTTTTTTCGTATTATCATTGTTTCTTGTTGATCTATTTAAAGATCAGTAGGAAGTGTACGTTATGTGTGGAGATAATCGAGAGAGAACCTGGAATTTCCGATGGCGAAGTAGTAATTCTGTTTGCCTTGTGGTAGAGGTGTCCCGGGTTTGATGGCCGGTGGAGGCACATTGCACAGTGATTCGGATCCCACTCTAAACTGTGGGCACAGTTCCGATTACCTTATCTAGCATAACATGGGCTTAAACTTTTGTTTTTGAGAATCAACTTATCAAGTTTTTTTTACTTTCCAGGATTTGGGAATGTGAAATATTTTTTCTTCCATTAGTTTCACTAATGTTGAATAAACTTTCTTCTGTCGAATATCTAATGCAGTTTAAAGCTTAAGACTTTGTTTATAGCAAGTTAAAGAGCCACAGGATAGAGTGAAAATTTCTTTTAAATTGCCTGGAAAACCTTGGAAAGTTGGGGAATTTGTTTTCCAAAATGATGACAAGAAAGACAGTATTTTCGCAAACCTCCAATCAACAGGGGGACCTCGTACAAATTGTGGGCAGATTTTGGAACGAAGAAGCGCGTCATTTGCAACAGATGTAACCGCAGTTATGTGTGGAAGTTGGAGAGCTATTTTTGTCTCTTCCCAAGGGGTACACCCTCTTTCTTTGTCTGCGGTGAGGGTAGATGCTCAGCCCGCCCTTCTCGCACATACATACACACACACACACACACAAACGCACGCACGCAGGATCCAATTTTCATGGTGCTTCGTCTTCCCTTGCTGCTGCTAAATGTGTTCCTTTCCCACGGTTCTTGTCAATATTGAAGGTAAGTGTGTTTGTCGTCGTCTCTTTGTGTTACTTGTAGTCATGTTGTGTGGTTTGCGATTTCAGGTTTCGGTTGAGCTCAGCGCATAATGCATGGTGTTCGAGCCTCTTGCTTTCGTGTTTATTGACGAGACGATACCGAGAACAAGACGATACCGAGAACGAGGCGCGGCTCTGTGAAATCGAGACGAGGCCTAGATTCAGTGTCCGAGACTCGGCCTCGTTCGTGACTTGGATATATTTCAGGTTTCGGTTGAGCTCAGCGCATAACGCATGGTGTTCGAGCCTCTTGCTTTCGTGTTTATTGACGAGACGATACCGAGAACGAGACGCGGCTTTGTGAAATCGAGACGAGGCCTAGATTCAGTGTCCGAGACTCGGCCTCGTTCGTGACTTGGATATATTTGAAAATTTACCTAAACAGAATTTACTTTACTCTGCCACTTCTTCAGACATATCAAGCGGATATTTACCTGATCTATCTATCTACCATCTATTTATAGATGCCACATATTTTATTTGTACTGCAGTAATTACAAAGTCAATCCATTCGTGGCAGCTATCAAGTTCTGATGCAGGGTAGCATATATACAGGATAAAATTCCCTTTTTGGATAATCCATAGCGTCGAAGCGGGACGTCAAATGGAAATCTTTATTTAAATGAATTGTTTGCCTTACTGGTCTTTATACACTGTCGAAGGTTGCGCTGTGAATGTTGTTTCTACTATAATATATATATTTAGAGTCTTACTCTTCGAGAACGAGACGGCTGTTCATGGATCAAAAACAAGAACGATATTCTTGTCAAATCTCGTCTCGACACCATTTATAGCACTCAAGTTGCTCTTGATACTACACAATTATATATCTCCATTTGACGTCTAATGAGTAGTTTTTAGAAGCCAAATTTGACAACTTAGTCGACAAAATGAGATTCAATATTAGAAAGACACATTCCAAAACTAGTGTCGTATGCAGGAAGATTTTTAGATCCCCACAGCAAGGAATATAATTTAAAGAATCTGAATTTATTCTAATATTCCTTTATTTTTGCTGTCTAAATGTTACTTACTTAGAGATAGGCTATGTGTTTGTGCAAACTGTTTTGTTAAATTGTGCAAAAACTTACGTCTTTATTGTGTTATAATAAGTCATTTTTACATTTCGTATCTTCAATTTCGGGCGTCGTCGTAACGCGATCGTTTTCTTATCAAGAGCTACAGATTCCAATCCCTATTGGAGGCAAATTGCACAAAGGTTCCGAGTCCACTGTAGGTCCAGTTCCGATTAGCCTACATAAGCACAAAGCTGATCGAGACAAGTACGAGACGTGGGCATCTCACGTTCTCCATGTAATCAAGGGATCCCAGGTTCGATATCCGGTGGGCTCTGAACCCACTTTAAACTTTAGGTCGGTCCCGATCAGTCTGCCTAGAGCCCCATAAGCCACCATAAAATGGACTTAAAACAAACCTTAGACGAGAACGAGACGTGTTTATTTATTGAGAATATTTCAGATACAGCACAAGTGGCCGTTTTACCCTAAATAAATTGTCAACAATGAAAAAAACAAAAATAATAATAACAAAGACAAAAAAGGTGAACGAAAATAAATCAAGGATGGCACTATTCGATATTTTTAACCAGCATTTGTTCTGATTGCTTTTTTGAATTTCCAGTCAAGATTTTTTTTGTTAGTGAGAAACGAGGTGGATTGATTTAAATCAGGTGATTTTTTAAAAATAAATCAGTGATTTAATCACTTTTGGTGAAAGTACATTAATCTCGTAATTACGTATTTAATGGTGTTTATTATGTTCTAAGAAAGGAAAAGAAAATATGTACTGATGGTGTGTGAAGCTCATACGAAAGGAAATGTAATATGCAAACTGTAAACACACTTAAATTTATCTTGATTTAAAATTCAATCATTTTTAAAGGAAATATAGCAAACAGTTTGTGTAGAAAATTATACAAAATACTAATCATGTTAAACCGTAAATAGTGTCATTATCATTAAACTGTAAATAAACATGCCAGCTGAAATTTTGCAAACTATCAATTAAAAAAATGCCAAAATTCAGCTACAAGAGCTATAAAATATATTTTAAGTTATAGAGTTCATCCAGAATGTTTTATTTTCACTGGAAGAAAAGTTTCTGAAATTATTTTAGTTTCATTAACACACTGAACAAGCATTTCCATACTAGGTTCATATACGTATATACAGTATCAGAAACAGAAAAATCTATATTTACTTAAATTTTTTTATTTGCTTAATCAAACTGATCAAATGTTTTACTGGGCCATTTACTAGAATATCCCTTTCTATAGGAAAACGTGTATCTATATGTATGGTGCCAAAAACTATAAAAGCATGTTTTTTAAAAAAAAAATCAATTAAAAAATCAGATTTAAATAAAAAAGCATCAAAAATATTTTTTTAAATAAAAATCATGATTTTTATCCACCCTGAGAAAGCTTGAGAAATGCTTGACTAAAGCTCGTTCTCCCACATACGACGGGAGTACTAGAGTTGTTTAAAATAGGTTTAGGTTTAGAATTCACGATCGAGTATAGTGCAGCGGATTTTTTCATTTACAATTTTGTATAGACAATTGGAATAATTCAAGATTCAACTCATAGAGAGGACAAGAGATGCTGAAAAATTGCGCAATGAGGGAATTCTGTAACGAAATATAGATTGATTGAGTGAATTGTTGTTTTAAGTCCACTTTATGCTCAGAAAGGCTAATCGGGACTGCACCTACAGTTTAAAGTGGGATGCGAACCACTGTGCGATGTGCCTTCATCGGGAATCGAACCCGGGACACCGTGATTACAAGGCGACGATTGCCACTACGCCATAGGGAAGGTACCATAACGAAATAAAGGTAGGAAAATATAGAAAGCTGAATCGATTCTAGAGTGTTGAGTGGAACACGCCATGGACCAGACTGGAGAGCGGGCGTTTGGAAATCGAGAGAAGACCGAGAATGAGACAGGCGTTTGAAATCCAAAAAGAGATCGGACACAGTGTTACCTTGTCCCATCTCTAATTGCTAAAATAGAACATTGTTCCACCCCATGTGCAGAAACATTAAAATGCAATAAATTTACTTAGTATAGATGCTGAAACGTAGCCAATGAAAATATCACATTACTACTAGACTTATTTGTAATTTTGTGAAACGACATGTACAGTCACAGACACTGCCGACTTGTAATGAATACATTGACTTTCAATTGAATCGTTACAAGCCGGCAGTGTCCGTGACTGTACAACAAAAATAACGCCGGGCTCCGTGGCGTGCTAAGACTCCAGAGGGTCCTCGTTCGAATCCTAGCCTGAGCATGAGTGTTCTTTGCGAGTGTCCCTTCATTAATTTCATTATGTTGTCACTCATCCTCATCGTCGCGATAAGCTAAAAGTGGCATAAAAGCGATGCTAAATAACATTTTTTTTTTTAAAAAAAATGATAAAAGTAACTATAATCGTGTGGTACACAACAACTCTCAGATATCCATAGATAGCTGGCGAAGGGTTTGTACAAGTCTTTTGACTTCACAAACCCTATTTTAAACTTTCATGTGATGGAGGTGTCGAAATGCATTCTGCCCATTAATGCTACCAGCGCGTCGCCCCCCTAGGACAACAACAGGAAGTCCGCAGGTTCAAATCCCCAGCAGCTAGTTCACCTTGACCGAGGTTTCCCACACTTTCTTCCGGTAGTCCCAAGGCAATTTCATTTTTTTCTCTCATTACAAGGGGTACGAAACGGCAATATTCGAAAGAGGTGGGAGGGGGACGGTTTCCTTCTGTTTATCAGCTTTATGCTAATTTTCAATGTACAATTAAAGTATGTTGTGTATACATCACAAATACAGCATCTGAGACTTTGTCTTAGTATTTGATACGATGTGCTGCTATATAATATAAACACTGTTTACAGCATGAGTGGCAGAGGTTTTCCAGCGCGCTACGACGCCAGGGGTCTCGGGTTCGAATCCTGGCATGGGCATGGATGTACTTTTCGGGTGTCCCTTCATCGATTTCATCATATCATCACTTATCCTCATTTTCGCGATTAGCCAAAATCAGCAGAAAATAATCAGAATGGCAACTACCAGTGTGTCGACAGAGCTCAAAGCGATAAGCTAAATATTCACTGTCGGTGTATCTCGATCCAATTCAAGAAAATTTGTTGTTTCTCCTCTGCCCAAACGCGACAATTATGTCTATGAAGCTTTCCATATGTGTGCTGAAGGTCGATTCACAGAATTTTGTTTATTAAATCGTCATTCTTCCACGTTCATCATCAGTGTTATGTGTCTGAAATGGAAATTTTAAGAATTACACAAACTTCGGCACAAACCGATTAACGTACACAAATTTGTACTAAATATACATATCTTTATGACTGCATAGCATTAAAAAATGTAATGTCACAGAAATTGTGACTTTTGATACACCTTGTACATGGAAACACAAAGCACAAGGCGAGTGGTTAGCACATCGCGCTGCGACGCCAAGGATCCCGGGTTCGAATCCCGGTCGGGCTTGGTTGTTTGTGAATGTCCATTCATCAATTTCATAATTTCATCACTCATCCCCATCTTCGCAAATTAGCCAAGAGGCACAAAACGCGAAGTAAAATAAACTAAATCAATCAATCAACAAAGCACAAGGTCACAATTGCCACGATTTTTTAAAATTGTAATTATAATGAGCAACACGCATGACTTGTCTACAAATAATCGGCAGATATCAGTTCAGTATTTCTGAAGTTGCATAGTGAAGTGATTTTAGGTTAATTTTTCAAAAATGTCAAGGGTCGATTGAGAGTGAAAGTGTCGGGCTAGGAATTAATCTCAGTCTCGTTTCAATTTTACAGAGGTCTGTCTCAGTCTGATCTAGATGCCAACCTTACCGTATTTACGACACCACCTCGTTAATATATTATCGAGAATTTTCTTGATGAAAACTGAAAAAAATGTACAAAATGTAACGTGTTACATTTACCGTTACTTTGCTTCCAAAAGTAATTCGTTGCTGAATTTTACTTCCAAACGTAACTCGTTACCCGTACTTGGTTCCAAAAGTAACTGGTTACCGTTACTTAATCATACAATAAGGGCGAATACATTGTTGTTCTCTGTAGTGCAGGTTTAATTTTTTTCCCAGTGTAAATTTACGCGCGTAAGTTAAAAACACAACAACAAGCATGTTTCGCCCTGGCGTATAAAAATTGCGTGTTCACAAGTGTTCAACCCGGAGGTTGAATCTCATATATGAGTATACAGGGTGGCCCGTAAGTCCCTACCCATTCATATATCTTATGTATGTAGTGTATAGAGTTTTCTGTGTGATGTTGCGCATAATATTATGCGATGCCATGTTAATGGGCCAGTAAACCATATATCATATCTCAATATGTTACAACAATGGTTTATACCGAAACTCGATGAACTTGGAATCAGAGATGAGGTTTGGTTTCAACAAGATGGGGCTCCGGCTCATTATGCCCACGGTGTGCGTGAATATCTCGGATAGGTCGTGGTTCTGAAATATCCCCGGCGCCTATGAAATGGGGCCTCCCCCATGGCGCAGTGGTAGCGTCGTCGCCTTGTAATCAAGGGGTCCCGGGTTCGATACCTGGTGGAGGCACAAGTGGTTCGGATCCCACTTTAAACTGTAGGTCCAGTCCCGATTAGCCATACTGTGCATAGAGTGGACTTAAAACACCAACTCAAACCAAAGCCTATGAAATGGCTCTCTTTGGGGATGCATAAAGGACATTGTGTCGAAACAACGTTATAATTCCAATGATGAGTTGAGTGCAGCTGTTACAGCGGCATTTGGAACAATAACCCCTGCTATGTTGCAAAAAATGTCTCACAGAACATGGCGTCGCATAATATTATGCAGCGAGAATGGACAGTACACAGATACACTGGACACACAAAACATGTGAATGGGTAGGGACTTACGGGCCACCCTGTACATGTCCGAGTTCATTAAAAAGCTTGATTCCATATTTGGAAATTTAAACTCCTTCCTCCGCCGTTTTTTCCGTTGCTCACTTCATATTTTCTTATTTGTTTTTTGTTTTCCTGTGCCTTCGTTTTTACAGAGGGGTTATGGAACTTGTTTATATTATGCTCTTCTTACTTTTTTGCCTTTCTCCAGTTGTTCTGTTTTTATTTCTCAGTGGCTTTTGCAGTTTACATCTTGAGCGATATGTTTGATGCACTCCATTATGGGTCAGTCAATGTGGCTTTTTCCTTCAACCTTCAAGTATAGTTTTCATTGTTCGTTCATGTCTCAGGACATGGTCTATCATCCTGCATCTTCTTTGGACGGCAGATTTCCACTTGCTTCTCTTTTTTATGGACGCCTCGAAACATTTTCGGTTGCTGCTCTGTCTGACCATTTGATGTTCAAGATTCTTTTGCATCGCCGCATTTCGAAGGCTTAGTGTGTGGCATGGTTACATCTCTGAACTCAAATTGTTCGTGACTGGAGTTCTTATTTTTCTGTGACTACTGAGAACCGGATAGTTTATAACCGGAGCCTTTGTGCAGTTAGATCCATGTCCCCGGCATGAGCCAGAATGGCCAGAATTAAGTGAATGGACTTGTCGCTTCCGCATGTGTTGAATAAGATAATTCTTGCGTGATTTCTTCTTGCATTAGACATTCAGCGAGCATACAAGCTAATGTTGTTTGTTTAAACGAGGGACAGTTAAAGAATGCTCCTTGTGTTAGATGAGGACTCTTTTTAACTAGGCCTTCACGTTACGACCGGCGGAGCCTGCAGCACTTGAAAACAAGATGGTAAATGTGTCGTGCCACATACTTCTGTACTCTCTCCAGAATGTGGACAGTTTCCATGCGAGACCAATGTTGCCACAACCAGTGAGCACAATCTCCCTTTCCCAGGTACAAAATTTCTATATTTCGTTAAATTTTGCCTTCGGTATATCCTTATTGAATATGCCGGTTTTGATGTCCTCAGACAAATTTTCATATCCCAGACACATCCATGTTGGGAGATTATTACATTGTTTTAAGTAGTGTTTTTAGCTTTTCGAGAAGTGTGACCTTTTTGCACTGTCTCTGAGGAAATTTTCAGTATCTCTTTACTTTTTTAACATGTTGTATGTCTTGTGCAGGTCCCTTTACAAACTTTTACTTTTAACGGGTTGAGGACATTTTGGTGCCATTGTCAGTTAAATGGTCTTCTAGATTAAAAATAAACGTGAAGATTCTTATCTGTACCCAGTTACAGGATTTCAAATTAATCAAAAGAGAGATCAGAACGTTCAGAAAAAGATAAGGAGAAATTTGTTTGCCCAGTCTTCTTCCTGGCATGATTTTTGTAAACACCTGAATCTACTTTTTTTTGTGGTGATAATTATGGATGGATGCCGGTGCAGTTTGGCGAGTTTGTTATTTAGTTAGCAAGTTGTTTGAAAGGACAACCCTAAAATATTAGCGATATTATTGTTTCGTAGTCTTGCCAACAAATGCCGAACGCAATTAGATGGTATCCGAGGCGCCGCAAAATCATTGTTGGAGTTTTAATTGTCTCGCCGGGAGACTTATCACTGGGCGATCTCGGATTTATTACTTCCTCGAGAGCTGGGGTGAAAGACCGGGACGTGTTTGTTTCCTGATCATGCTCATTCATTCATTGTTCAGATTGAACGCATCCAGAGGAGGCAACCTGTTGGCGTCGATGTGTGTCATGGAAAGCTCCTGCAATTCGTTTTTATAGAACCTCTCAGGTAGTGCAGTAATACTGGGCAGAATGGAATGTCGTCTTTATGAGTGAAGTTCTCACGAACGCTCAAGAAAGTCGTGCATCTCGTCCACGAACGTCTTCGTCGTTTAACTTGATGAACCACTGTTGGGCTGGGCAAAGAGTGTAATGTCACATTTTCTTCGCCTGAAGAGAATGTGTCCTCCGACAAGCAGAAGGAAGATGGCAAAAAGCAAAAGCTCCCATAAGAACTCGTGTAAAGGCCGAATCACACCCTAGTTGGCGCTGGATTGGCTACCTCCCTGGGAAATGATGGCTGCCAGTCTGGCTGCTACACTGGTTTTGACTATACTAGACCGTGTTCTAATTGCAACTGGTTTTCTCTGCTAGATTCTGTGGAACAACCAATCATGTGGTTGTGGTTTCCGAGTGTTGGTTGTTTTTGTTCGCTGTCGCTGCTCGATAAGAAAAACATAGATGAGGTGCATTTGTGTTCATTAATATTTAGGAATTTATCCAAAGGAATGAGATTTGTACAGGACACTTGTGATTAGCCGATAATGAAAATGTGTTATTTCTAATGTATTAAATGTTGGACAAAAAGGTGGGATAAAAGACGTTTTCCCCAAAAATGTACATTGCTCATTTCTTGGGGAGACGACTTTTATCCCAGAATGTATTTAGTTGAACAAAATATTTTCCCTGCCAATTTCATGTATGGATATAGGATACCTATCCGAGTTCATTAAAAAAAGCTTGTTGAGTATACCTTGATTCCATATTTTCTATCGATCCATTAAATAATAACAGCAGTAGCTATTCTCCTAAGACGTTCTTCCTCAGGTGGCACGTCCGTCTTTTTAGCTTGTCTGCTGTGCGCAATGCCAAATGGGAACAAAAGTATACGACAAGTACAGTAACAAGTATCGTGCGAGGTGAAAACTAGCAGATGAGCAAGTACGACACAACTAGTCCAAGTCCAACTGGAAAATCCAGAAGCAAATCTAGCCTCGTGTGATTCAGACATAAAGTGTGGACATAAAGTCGCCAATAGCAAACCACAAGAACATAATTGTTGTACTTTAAAAGTTTATTTACAAAAGTTTTTCATATCTAAATAGGATTTCAAATATCAAATTGGCGTAATTACTTCGTTTTCCTACCTTCTTGGCGACATTGTGAAGGCCAATTGAGTGCCAGAAATACTCTAGTAAAGGATAACTGTAGGCCTGCACTCTTTCGCCTGCTAGCAAAAAAATACGTACCTTCAATTTGATTCCGCAAAAGACGTCGACGTCTGACGTCGTCATACGTAACTAGATAAAGTGTTCTTCGGTCATATCATGTGCAATCATTCCTTGGAAGTAAGCCCTTCTCCACAATTATGCCTATGTAGGAAACCTTTTCGCGTAATAGTTCCCTTGTAGGAATCCCTTTTCCGTAACCGTTCCCTTGTAGGAATCTCTTCCCCGCAATTGTGCCCTTGTAGGAAGCTCTACTGCGTAATCGTGCCAATGTGGGAAGCCTTTCCGCACAGTCTTGCCCTTGTCGGAATCCCTTCCGCACAGTCGTGGCCTTGTAGCACGTATCTTTGTAGTAAGCCCTGCTCAATCGTGTCGTTGTAGTAAGCCCTTTCGCGTAATCGTACCTTTGTAGGAATCTCTTCCCAGTAGTCGTGCCATTGTAAGATGCCCTTCTGCGTAATCGTGCCTTTATAGAAAACCCTTTCGCGTAATCGTGCCCTTGTAGGAAGCCCTGCCCAATCTTGCAGAAAACTTTTGTGAAATTGTTCTCTTGAAGGAAGTCGTGATCAATTTTGCCTTTGTAGAAATTCCTTCCACGTAATTCTGTATTTGTCGGCGGTCCTAGCGCGAGGCGGTTGTTCCTTTCTAGGCCACCCTTCTGCTCATGTATTCTGAATGGACGTACGGATGTTTTCTTTCCTGAAAGGTTACTTACCTCCAAGCCGACTTTCTAGTTCAGAGAGTTCTGAGTACGTATATAAATCTCACCCTCTTCCATATTATCAAGTTTTTAGTCAATCTGACCCTGAGGTTGTGGGGTTCGCTCGTGCACATACAACTTGACACCGATATGCATTGTGAACTACCGATGAACTCTTGTCCTCCCCTCTATGCACTCTCCCCAAGGCAATTGCAGACACGGGTTCCTAAAGGTAGGTGCCTGCACGTGCTGGTTCCTTGATGTAATCACGAGAGAATCATGGATATTTGTGATGGCCCTTTTCTCCATTTCGAGGTAACCATTCAGTTATTCCAGAATGCACTGTTAACCTAACGGTAAAGGAAAGTAATGGGGACTAAGAAAACAAACAAAATCCGTGTTCGACTGCATGGGTGCATATTTTGTGACCCATTCAGATTTCTGATTGCAATGAAACTCACTGCAGTGTTGTTGCGAAAAACATATTTTTCCCTCAAGAGTTTTCCAAAGTAATGCCAAGTCCAGTTGCAACGAAATTTTCCTTCTAGAAGTGAATTTTGGTTACCTGGCACCTCAGTCTGATTACAATGTAAAATTCATGAAGAACTTCTGTTATTGCATTTAAGTACTTACCAACTATATTGTGAGAGAAAATATTGTATTATAAAATTAGGAAATTGTAAAATTATGAAATGTAAAACAAATGTAACTGGTGCATAGCAGCAAAGCTACAACCAAATATACATTTATAAAAAAGTGCAAATTATGTTTTACAGTATTCGTTCGAATGCATTACAAATAAGTAAACACAATTTTCCTGCGCCTTTGTATCAAATTTTAAATTGCAAATAGTTGCCCACCTTGATGACATACCCCTAATAATGATAATTTTGGGGTACTACTCATTTATTCCGTATTTTAATGGCGGATTTAAGATATCTACCTTTTTTCCTCCACTCATCCATTATTAGCCGGACCCTGTGGCCGAGTGGTGTCGACCTCCGTGGCGAAGTGGTTAGCAGAGCGCGCTACAACGCCAGGGGTTCTGGGTTCGAGTCCCGGGTAAGGCATGGGTATTTGTGTTCGTCCAGTTGATAAGAAACAAAGAAAACGTAAGAATTGAAAAAGTGTAAAAGTGATAAAAAGAGTGAATGGTGGGAGATACCTCCGTGTAGGGGGTATTTCCTTTAAAAAAAAAAAAAAAAAAAAGTGGTTAGCACATTGCGCTGCGACGCCAAGGGTCACGGGTTCGAATCCCGCTCGGGCTGGGTTGTTTGTGAATGTCCATTCATCAA
Organism: Lepisma saccharinum; assembly: GCF_977018435.1. Classification (NCBI taxonomy): domain Eukaryota; kingdom Metazoa; phylum Arthropoda; class Insecta; order Zygentoma; family Lepismatidae; genus Lepisma; species Lepisma saccharinum. Next base: position 52,208,154 of record NC_139233.1, read on the forward strand.
TTTCATCACTCATCCCCATCTTCGCAAATTAGCCAAGAGGCACAAAACGCGAAGTAAAATAAACTAACTAAATCAATCATCCATTATTAGAGTACATTTTACTGTGTCAGTTGTTTCTTTAAAATTCATATTTCACACTTTAAAAACACATTCAAGTAAGGATATATTAAGTTAACCACAATCAAAATACTTACTACAAGCTCGCGCATACACACATAATTCTAATAACCTTGACACAAACCAACACACTTTCATTCCTCATAGAGACAGATATTCACAGTTGCAAAACAAAAAACGTCACATATGTGCTAAAATACTTCTACTCAATACTCACTTCTCCACAGTTTATGAGAACACGAATTCACAATTCTGAGAGATTGTCTTCGCGGAACACAGGTTGGGAACCGCTGGAGCAGAAGTAAGGAATTTTATGGTGGGAATTCCTGTACAGTATTGGATGAATAAAGTTCCCACTGATTGCTGCTGCGGTGCGAAGGGGGTAGACGATGTGGGAAGCCGGCAGACAGCCTGTGTGGTCAACCCGGCTGGTGAATTGATGCTTCCTGGTCTGGGAGGGTGAACGCAGCCGCATAGCCTCACGAGTGGAGTCGTGATGCAATTTACGTTCGCGGGGTTCGACAATTGGCGGTTATTGAACCTCTCTCGTTAATGGCTGCGCATTTTGTTGTATGAGGAAGTTGGCGAATTCTGAGAAACAATTGTCTTTTTATGTTTGGTAAACACTATGTTCATGACGAAGTACCTGTGCAGTATTGTATGAGTCTGTATGGATCTGTAATTGCCAATCATAGAATTTTCGCTATTCAGTGCGCAACCGTATTTTAAAAATTCGCTTTCTCAATTAGAACCATGGAGAAATTAAAGGGTAGGGGTTACTTCACCCGCGCACTTCCTGAAATAAGAAAGGAACGACAGTGCAATTGACCATAAAGACATCAATATGACGTATTTTTAGAAAAACCTGGTTAACGACTAACCTGCACATTATTAACTTAAAAATGAATGATTTGGATATTCTTCTAATAACCTTGGGATGTTGCTGAAAAAGGCAGTATTGCCCAATGTGGCACAAAGAGCGTCAAATCCAGGAACGTATGGCTCTAAATAATTTATCATACCGTGAAGCTAAACAAATGATAGAAGGGACTTATATTCCACAACCTAGCATAGAGGAAATTTTGAAGCCCACAATTAATTTTAAAGAGTTTCCACCTATTCAACAATATTTCAGATCACCACCCACTGACTTAAAAAATAAAAGCTCACAAGAACAATCATCTACTAACACAAAAACCATTACAACTGTGGAGCCCATTTTCAATAATATAGGAAGACAACAATTTTCTTTGGAACACGACACAGTGGACCCAAAAGTAATTCCACATCCAGACATAGTTGAGATACCTAATATTGCACACAAAAAAAACAATGAACCTACAAAGCACAAAAGAAAATATCATAACAAGGCGAGACATATGGTTCCCAATAATCCAGATCACATAACATCAAAAGCAGAAAGCTCCTCAACGGAGTCTGATATTACTCCTTCCTCATCTATAGGGAAAAATATCTTCCCTTCTGCTAATTCTACGAACAATCGACATTCTGAATGGTCGACAAAAATCATTGATCAACCTCCCCCATCTATCGGTAATATTCACGAAGTCTACACCTCACTTCTCAAAACAATACCACTCCTATGGTCAACTCTAGTTGAACTCAAAGAGTTACATCAACAAAAACAGCTTTTACAACATATCAATGAACTATCCATAAATCTATTAAATGTGTTACAAAACCTTACTTTCAAACAGAACAAGTAGGATACACATAGCAGAAGATGTTTCTCATTCAATGGAATATTATTAGCTTTTCTACACGAAAATTGGACTGAATGAAATTAATAACGGAATGTCATCCTTTAATTCTTTGCTTACAGGAAACTAAGGGTAGACAGTACGAAACATACAAAATTGTTCATTATAATTGTTTAGGCCCACCCTATTCTGAAAATGAACGAGGTATTAGCATATATGTCCACGAATCAATATCATATCAGGAAATTCAGATATTCAAACACCATAAACTCTTCCGCGATTATAAAGTAGAAGCACGTGCTATCCAAATCTTCATAGAGGGGAAAAAAATAACAATAATCAATATTTATATCCCATCAAATTACAATTCTCAGAATATAAAACCGTCAGATTTAGAAGCATTGACAAAAAATACCCCTAGCCCATACATCATTGTTGGAGATTTTAATGGTCATCATAACATTTGGGGCTCACAATCATCAGACAGACTTGGGTCCAGCATTGCCGACTGGATAGAAAACAACTCATTTATTGTTCTAAATGATGGATCGCCCACCCACGTCCCACGCAACGGAAATAATCCCTCATCAATAGACCTCACTATAATATCAGAATCATTATTACCAAAATTTCAGTGGACCACAGCGGAAGAAATGTATGGTAGTGATCATTATCCCATTTATATTCATTCACATTTTATATCCTCACAACCAATTCAACATATCATATTTCCCATAAATCGCTGGAAAATTAATAATATATCATGGGAATCATATACAATTTTAATAGATTCTTATATACTTAAAGAACAAATAAATTCCTCTCAATCGGTTTCATACTATACACTACTCCAATATATCACAGAAGTTTTAGACATTCTCAGTTCACGAAAAAGAGTAAATTTTTCACGACTAATTTTTCCAAAAATTCATTGGTGGACTACGGAATGCGAGACAGCAAAAGCCAACCGAAAAAGGAGTGAGAATCATTTTGCTTCATATCCTACCCTTGAAAATCGAATATTATGGAAAAAATCAATAGCACAAGGAAAAAAAATATTTCTACAAGCAAAACGTGAAGCGTGGATTAAATATTGCAATTCAATAGACATGCAGGAATCATCCCGAAATGTGTGGCATAAATTTAATTCCTTACGTAAACCATGTCCACCTCGTAGAAAACCTATAGATAATAGTTGGCAAGACCAATTTTTAATGCTTTTGGCTCCACCATCAGTACACCTTCCATATAAAAAAATAGAGGAAAATATTTCTAACTTTTCACTTGAATTCCCTCCCATTTCTACAGAGGAATTAAAAAACATAATTAATAATATTAAACCCACTGCACCAGGTTTAGATGGAATACCATACCAAGCCATAAAATATCTACCTAAAGCAGGTTTAGATATTCTTGTATCTTTTTACAATAACATATTCCGTACCGGTATAGTACCGAGGGAGTGGAAAGATTATATAGTTCTCCCAGTTTTAAAAGCAAATAAATCACCACATTGTGCTACATCTTACAGACCCATAATGTTAATTTCAGTTTTGGAAAAAATATTCGAACGAACGATATACCTCAGAATTACCTGGACACTAGAACGTCAACGTTTCTTTTATCCTACTCAACTTGGCTTTAGAATCAATTATGGCAGTCAAGATGCAATAGCTATCCTAAGCACTGCAATTCAAAATAGCAAAATTAGTCGTTCACACTGTTATAGTCTTTTTATAGATGTGGAAAAAGCATATGATTCTATCAATTTACATATGCTTTGTAACAAATTAGAAAATCTTTTCATTCATCCTCAATTATCGTTAATCATATGGAACCTATATTCCAATAGAAAGATATATGGATGGTTCTCAGAAACAATTAGTGACCCTCGTTTCACTAGCATAGGAATTCCTCAAGGTGCACCTTTAAGTCCTTTATTATTTAATATTTACACAAATGAAATTCACTCCTTACCTCTTTATCCGTTCCAGTTAGTACAATACGCAGATGATTTCTGTTTTTACTGTACTACAGATGATGCAACCCAAGGTATAATTAAAACACAGAGATTAATTAACACCATTAGAGAATGGTTTCATAATGCAGGATTAACCCTTAGTGAAAATAAATCCAAAATCATTTGCTTTAATAACAAACGCACAGATAGCTATCCCAATAATATTTTACAAATTTCTGACATCCCAGTGACAGATTCTCACAAATATTTAGGTGTACATTTTGATAGACGTTTTACATGGAATACACACATTTTATATTTATTAAACAAAGGTCAAAAGTTTTTAAACATAATTCGTAGCATGACAACAACAAAATGGGGAGGCCACCCAAAAATTTTACTTCTCTTTTATAGAAATTGCTTTCGCTCATTTTTCGACTATGCAGCTTTCAGCTACGGGGGAGCAAAATCCAATCTACTCGACAAAATAGATATATTACAAAGAAAAGCATTGAAAATTTGTCTAGGTCTTATGCAATCAAGCCCCAATGTAAGTGTTTATATGGAGAGTAAAGAGACTTCTTTGAGTCACAGGAGGATTCAATTAACAATAAAATTCCTCCTTAAATCATGGGAAAATCATCCTCATCCATTTAATAAATTGTTTGAAATACAAAAACAATGGGCTGAAGCCGATGTAATAAATCCTCATACCACCTCATATTTCCTTGTATACTGTCATTACTTATTTCCAGAACTTCGATCTAATACTTTCACTCTCTTATATCCTTTGATCTATCAACTAGATATTCCATTATATACTCAATGTTCAATCCACTTCAGAGATCTAGGTTTACATGCATTGTACAGAGAAAAATGGCCAATGCATGTAATGATTTACACCGATGGTTCTAAGAATAACAATGGTGTAGGATGTGCCTATTACATCCCAGAGAAAAACATTTATCAACAATTTAGATTACCTATAGATTGATCTATTTTTACTGCGGAAAGTTACGCCCTATACAAAGCCTTACAATATGGAATAGCGGAAGATTTAAAAAAAATTCTTCTCCTTACAGATTCGCTGAGTGTTCTTCAAGCATTATCTACATCCTATCCCAAATTATGTCACCAATCATATCTTATTATTTTAATTATTCAACAAATTCAACTTGCTTGCAAAAGAAACATTGACATACAATTCAGTTATGTCAAAGCACATGATATTAATGTAGGAAATGATAGAGTGGACATATACGCTAAACAGGCCAGAGATTTACAACTCATAAGTTTCAATAGGTTAATGTATACTGATTTATTACCACGAGTAAAAATCAAACTTATGGAACAATGGAATGAATGGTGCAAAGATCAATTTAAGTTTGTGGGCAACACATATAGATGGATTGCAGAATTTAAATCTAAAGTCCCTTGGTTCAATTCATACACACTCCCACGGCAAGTCATAGTTTTTATTAATAGATTAAGAACAGGACACGTACGTACACCAGCACATTTAGCAAAAATAAAAATTAAAACTCAAGAAAATTGTAAATGTGGCAATAATAATCCTGATGCTCAACATTTAATTCTAGAATGTCCAATCTATTCAGATCAACAAATCATACTCTACAAAGGTTTTCAACGTTTAAAAATTCCATTTCCAATATCACTATCATCCATTTTAACAGATTTATCCCCTTCATTAATATGGATGCTGTATGCATATTCTCGAAAATGTAGACTTGAAATATAAAGTGATTTTTAAGAAACAGCAAAATGGACAAAAAAAAGTGAATTATTTATAATAATTGTTATATATTTGTGATTCCCATTAATTTGTGAGACTAACTGCCAACTTTAGAAGAAAACATTAAAAGAAATAAAAAACAAAAACAATAACGATGTCCAAAGTCGACAAGATAATGCTGACAGGGACAAAAAAAAGAAGAAGAAGAAGAAGAATGAAAAAGGCAGGTTTTCATGGTGGTATCGTTTGGATTCTGTGTGAATAGCGTGTTGAATTGTTTGTTTTTCTAGTTTGAGATCTAATTAATTGAAGTTTGATTTGAGAATAATAGTTCTAGAGTTACAAGATTAAATCTCTCTATACATTTTACATTTGATATGTGAAAGAGAAAAGTGAAATAAAAACGCTTGTGATTTCCCAAGATGGCTCAGGATGTGAAGATTAATGAAGAAAATTTAATGCAAGCAATCCAGAGTGATATGAATGTGATTGTACCTGAACAGTTAGCGGAAATGGAAGTTAGTGATAAGACTTCTTTCAAAAGAGGTCGATCTAATGAAGAATGCACGGAACCTGAAGTGGAGAAAAACCCCAAAAATCCGAAAGTAAGTGCAAGTACAAAGGTTGGTGTTGCTAAATATAAAAATGAGGCATATGATATGTCTTTATATTATGAGGGACATCAAGGCCCATATATCGTGTTGGTGGACAGTACATTACCTGGATCACAGAGCCTGAATACGGTAAAATTAGGTTATAATTTGTGTAAGGAGAAGGTTGATGTTGAATTCGTTAAACAAAGTGGTTTGAAGCAGGCAAAATTGTCATTTCGCACAGCATATGATGCAAATAAATTTGCTAAAAATGAATTCATCAAGGAAAAATACCATTTAGAAGCCAGAATTCCTAAAGGTCTATTAGTGAGAGAAGGATTAATATATGGTGTACCTACCGACATCCCAGTAGACGATATAATCGAAGACATTAGAGCTGAAGTTCCAATAATAGATGTAATAAGGATGAAGAAAACTTTTTTCAATGAGGATGGGGAAGTAAGACAAGAACCTACTAAACTGATTAGTGTAACATTCCAATCTCAACAGTTACCAAAAGAAGTGAAGTTGTGGAGACAAATATTTGAAGTGAAGCCAAAAGTAAGATCTGTGATTTTATGCAAGAAATGTTTCCGTTTCTCACACTCACAAACACAGTGTAAATCCTCTCCCGTGTGTTATAGATGCGGTCAAGCGGAACATGGAATCTGCAATGCCAATCCTAAATGTATTAATTGCAAAGGAAACCACTTATCTACCGATAAGTCTTGTGTAAGATGGGAGCAAGAGAGAGAAATACAAAGGCTGATTGCTTATAACAACATCTCCTATCAAGATGCAAAGAAACAAGTACTTTTTGGAATTGATCCACGAAATGAACGGCGAACATATGCGACCTCTGCTAAAGACTTTCCTAAATTGCTGGAGATAAGAAAGGAATCAATAAACAAGGAAAGCCCTTGCACATCAGAAAATTATACTACAAACAGATTTAATTCTGTTACAGATTGGGAAAATAGAAGAAATGACACATATCTAAGTAACCTCTGTTGGAAGAAAGTGCCACCAGAATCTGACCGGTCTTATGAAAGTTTTAAAAAACAACACGGGGAAAATTTTAGACTGCATTCTGCTTCACAATTGAGGAAAACAATTAAACCTGTTTTGATAAAGGACAAAAATAAACACAAGGATCCACAAATTGCGTCAACATCATCAGCAGTGGGTAATTCAAGTGAACCTGTGAGCACGACGCGTTCCTCTAAGGAACAGGAGAGAAAATCAGATTCGATTGGACGCAGGACAACAGCAGAGAGTCCTTCTCAGAAAGAATCGCTAGTAAATCTGCTACATCTAATAGCAGAACTAACCACAACAATTTCAGTGAGTGATGATTTATTATATATTAGGAAAATAATATTAAAATGAAACGAAATTTCTGTACAAATTTTAAAACTAATTCAAGACTTACATGATTTCGGGGACACCCCCTAATTTAAAACAACAATGTGTTGCCAGCAAAGAAAAATCTTGCCATTAATAATACAATGGAATTTAAGATCCTTTTCTGCGAGGAAACTTCAATTAATTAAATTAATAGATGAGTGTCACCCGTTAATTATTTGTGTTAGTGAGGTATGGGGTTTAAAATCAGAAAATATTCATATTGCTCACTATCATACTATATTAAATGATTATAATGTGGGAAATAAGGGTGTGGGAATTTTTGTTCATGAAAGTGTACCATTTCAACAAATTCAGTTTAATTCAACACATGATTTATTTTCCAAATATAATGTAGAAGTGGTCGGTATAAAAATGCAGTTAAACAACTTACTTTATAATATTATTAGTTTGTATATTCCATCTCATTATACTTCTCAACAAATACAGAGCTCTCATCTAAATTCTCTTTTGTCTGGCTTTCAACATCCCTTTATCATAACAGGAGATTTTAATTGTCATAATACATTGTGGGGTGATCATAGAATTGATACTTTGGGAAAGACAGTTGAAGATTGGATGGATTATAATAACTTGACAGTTATAAATGATGGATCTCCAACACATGTACCACCAAATGGAAACAATATGTCCTCAATTGATCTAACTTTAATATCTGATAATCAGTGTTTTGAATTTGTATGGGAAATAGACTTTGATTTACGAACTAGTGATCATTTTCCATGTTTCATCACGCTAACATCATCTCAAAAATTTCCAAAATTAATAAAACAAAAAACAATTCGTAAGTGGAGCGTAAAGAGGGCAGATTGGATGAAATATAATTCAGTTTTAGACTTAAAATTTTCAGCTAAAGAATATCAAAACCAATATACTGTACAATATGAAAAATTTGTAGATATAATAACTCAAGTTATGGATTATGCCTGTCCGCGACTGAAACCGCAATATGATCGAAATTTTCCTAAAATAGATTGGTGGAATGAAGAATGTTTTCAAGCAAAAAGGAAGCGAATACAAGCATTGAAACAATTTGTAAGTGCTCCTTCACCTGCAACTTTGATAAATTTAAAACGAGCTACTGCAAAATCTAGAAAAGTATATATAAAGGCTAAGAGATTTTCATGGCAAAAATATTGCGAAGAAATAAACCCTAACTCAAAATTAGACGTCATATGGCGCAAGTTCAGATCACTTAGAAAAGCACATGTAAGTCGGACTTTACCTTTGTCCACTGAATGGAAAACTGATTTTATTAATAAAGTAATTCCTACACCCTTTACATCAGCCTGCGAACCTCCTAATATATTCTACACGTTCTCATCTACATCAAAATACTCAAAGGGGTTCACATCCTCTATCACTGTAAATGAAATTCATGAAATTCTTCAAGGGTCTAAAGATTCTACTCCTGGCATTGATGGAATTACGTATTCTATGGTACGAAATCTTCCACAGAATGCACTAAGCATTTTATGTAAAATTTACAATCAAATATTCCTATCGGGTAAAATTCCTGTTGCATGGACCTCTCAAATTATTATGCCAATTCTAAAACCAGGAAAAAACCCTTCGTTGGGTCAGTCATATCGCCCAATAGCTCTTAGTTCCGTATTGGCAAAAATTTTTGAGAAGCTTTTATTAAAGAGATTAGAGTGGTTTATGGAAGGTCAAAAGGTATTTTCTCCCAGACAAATGGGATTTCGTAAAGGTTATGGAACCCAGGATGCATTAGTAACATTATCTTCTCATATTTATAGCGTTATTAACAAAAAACAATCAGTACTTTCAGCCTTTATTGATATTCAAAGTGCATATGACAACGTAGATATTACTGTTCTATTGAGACAACTACAATTACTAAAAGTGCCTCATTGTATACTCATATTGACATGGAAATTGTTATCTAAAAGACAACTTTATTTTCATTTTGGTTCAGAAATGGTAGGTCCAATATATATTGGACAAGGACTACCACAGGGAAGTCCTCTTAGCCCATTATTATTTAATGTTTATTTATCAGATATTAAAACAATAATAGATTCCCCATTTCAGTTTCTACAATATGCTGATGATGTATGTATATATTTAGACTCAAACAATCACTTGAAAGATTTTTCAATGTTTGAAGATAAATTAATAGAATTTAACCAATGGTTAAAGCAGAAAAAATTATCAATATCTTTAGAAAAGTTCAAAATAGTAGTATTTAAACATAAGGGTCTTCAAAATATTTTCAACATTAATCATAGGAGATTACAAATTCCAATTGTTTCACAAGTAAAATATCTAGGTGTATACTTTGATGCATCATTATCATGGCAGTAGGCCTATCAAATAAATATGATGAAAAATAGATCCGATAAAATATTTCATTTATTTAAAGCTATGGCGAATACCAAATGGGGAGCACATCCTACCAGCATGCTTATGTTTTATAAGAATTATTATCGAGCAGTATTAGATTATGGATTAATGGTCTTGTGTAATCTTCCAGTAACAAAACTTTCTCCAATAGAAGTCCAGCAACGAAAAATTCTAAAAAGATGTTTGGGATTAATGAACAGTACTCCTAATGTAGTGGTATATATGGAGTCAGTAGAATGTTCGGTTTCTGTGAGGATAAAGTTAATTGCAATAAAAATGTTATTTAAAATACAACATTCACCATGGCATCCATTCAATGATGTTTTATTAAATCTTTTAGAGCTGCATGATTCAGGAATAACCAATGATAAATCAGCTACCCTTTGGGTACAACTATTTAGTAAATATCACCATGAATGTAGTCAAGTACTCATAGCAAGAACATTGCCAGTATACTCGTTAGAATTTCCCACACAACCAATTCAAAATATATATATCCCGAAATATAATCATTCAGCTGAGTTTAGAGAATCTTGGGAAGACTTTTATCATATATATACAGATGGGTCTAAAACTGAAAGTGGAGTAGGAGCAGCTCTTTATGATACTGAAAGAAATATATCAAAAATGTTTAGGTTACCAGTGGAGGCATCCATATTTACAGCAGAAATATATGCGGTATATCAAGCTTTGATTTATATTGGTACAGTTCCTGAACAGAAATTTCTAATACTGGTTGATTCGCGAAGTGTTTTACAAGCAATACAATCTAATTATAAAAATTTATTTAAAATATCACCATATGTCATCAATTGTATTCGTGCAACTAATAGCTTAATTAGCAATGGAAAGGTAGTTCATTATGTGTGGGTAAAATCACACATTAATATTTACGGAAATGAACAAGCAGACAGATATGCAAAAGAAGCTGCTCAAATGAATGAAACAATCCAGTTACCATTGCATTACACAGATCTTCTTCCGAGGGTTAAGAAGAAAATTTTTGAAGAATGGAACTTATGGTGTAATAATGCATTAGAAAGCGTTGGTGAAAGTTATCGTCCTTATGTTGATTACAATAGAAAAAACCTTGGTTTTATAATTGTAAAGGATCAAGAAATGCAATTGTTTTAATAAATAGACTAAGAAGTGGTCACGCGAGAACATATCATCATTTATTTAAAATACACATTTTAAAATCTCCGAATTGTGATTGTGGTGATTTAAGGGGTGATGCTCATCATATTATTTTGGAATGTCCAATTCACTCAGAGAGAAGAAAGACTTTATACAAAACATTGTCAAAAATTAATGTTCCTTTCCCTATTAATATGACTTCAATGTTGCATGCTCCAGATATTAGAATTGGATATGTTATACTTGCTTTTTTGAGAAAAGCTGATATAAAATTATAATATACTTCTGTTACTGACTGACTTAATGTAGTTACATAAAATTGTATTTAAGAGCGTTTATGAACTTTGTGTGTAAAATTTATATTAAAAATGTTTATTATGTACTTATAATGTATGCTGGGCATAAACAGCCATCTGTAAAGCTGTAAGTCCAATAAATCTTTGTTGAGTTGTTGAGTCTAATAACCTTGATTCTTCCGTTTGGGCATGTAATTCTAATAACACTGGGGAACAGTGAAATTGCGGCACAGTGTTTGAGAGCTAATTTAGGGCAATTTCATGCTGCTGAATAATGATATAATAATACACTGCTCCACAAAACTTAAGCAACTCTGTACAACGTGGAATAGGTGAGATGTGGTTCCCATTCAACACTTGTATGAGACATGTACAAACATAAACAACCACAGGCAGTGCGAGTGCCCTCTATATCGCGTGAGTAGCACCTTATAAACAAAGATTAACAGCTTGTGCCTGCCAGTGCAAACCACAGCCTAGTATTGTCCCAGTCCTCAAGCAGAGAAGTGGTGGTTCGTACATGGGATATCAAGTGTAGACACCTTCTAATGAATCTTAGACATCATTTGAGTGACGTTGACAGAGGTCGAATAATTGGACAGCTGGAAATGAGTTAGTCCCAAGTGGAAGTGGCACGTGAATCCAATGTGAATAAAAGCGTCGTATCAAGGTTGTGGCTTCGCTTCCAAAATGGTCCTTCTGTCAGTAGACGTCATGGAGGAGGCCATCTGATGACGACATCAGCAGCTGATGACCGGTTTCTCACAATCACTGCCAGATGTAGCAACCATTAGTCCTGCTCTCAACTGGCAATGATTTGTTTCAAGCTACGGGACAACGTGTTAGTCGTAAAACTGTTCGTAGGAGGCTGAATAAAGTAGGACTGTATGCCAGGAGGCCTGTGGTGTGTGTGCCATTGAAACGGGAGCATAAATGTGCGCGATACACATGGTGTCAGGAACATGTTGAATGGGGAGAAGCCCAGTGGGTACGACTAATGTTCTCTGATGAGTCTCGATACAGCCTGTCGTCTGATTCTGGATTGGATAGTCATCTGGAGAGAGCCAGGAACACAATATCACCCTAACTTCATTGCTGAAAGGCCTTTGGAGGTGGTTCCATCATAGTGTGGGGTGGTATCGTGCTGGATGGGAAAACGGACCTCCATATTGTGGAACATGGAACTTTGACGGCACAACGTTATCGGGATGAAATTCTCCATTCACATGTTCGTAATTTCTGTGGACCATTTGGTCTGGACTTCCTCTTTATGGATGACAATGCTCATCCACACCGTGCACATCTTGTGTCCGATTATCTGGAGACAGAAGACATTACCCGTATTGAATGGCCTGCATACTCGCTGGACCTTAATCCAAACGAGCATGTTTGGGATGCTCTTGGGCGAAGAATAGCGCAGCGCAATCCACCACCACGAACAATTCCTGAACTGCGGACAGCTCTCTTAGAGGAATGGTCCCGTCTTCCTCTCAAGACTTGATAACCACTCTGATCGCAGCATGGAGGCCAGATGTCGTGCATGTGTGTCTATTCGAGGTTTTTACACACCGTATTGACAGCCTGTGCCTTCTCAGATTCCAGCTTTTCATGTTGTGTTATAGTGGTACTGAACTTTCTGGCCACCCTGTACACCATACCTGCATTGTAGGTGTTCATTTGTGTTGCATTGTGCATCTGTACCTTCCTTATGTTTACTAAACTTGGTGAATTGACATTTTCTTTTCATTTAGTCCTACTTCGTTCGAGTTGCTTAAGTTTTGTGGAGCAGTGTATATTTCCTGAATTGGCTCTAATTTATGAAATAAATGCAACTAAACCAAAATGGCGGAAACATAAGACATACATATAAATGAACTTCCAACAACAATTAAATATTTCTTTTTGTGATTACAATCATTATTATAAAAATAAATTTATATAGGCCTATGATCAAAATAATTAAGAAAATATGTGCACAATTAAGTAACAAACTATGTGGAACGTTTTCTATATGATTTCCTGCTGTATTGCTTTTTAGGACAATCCCTCAGTAAGCTCCAACAATAGTCGGCCATCATGTGGCGATCCCACCGTCCCTGGTACCTTTCTTCCATTATCCTTATATCCTGATGGAACCTTTCTCCCCGTTCTTCACTAAAATCACCAACGTTCTCAGGGAATCTGTCAATGTGGCTATGTAGAAAATGTATCTTCACACTCATATTAGCTTCCAATTTCTCAATATTTTTCAACATATTTCCAAATATATCGGGGTACTTTTCTGCTCTGTGATTCCCCAAAAAGTTTTTGACGACGGACACAAAGCTCAGTCAGGCCTCAGATTCGATGTAGCAGTGGCGGAAGGATGATTTTGTCCCTATCTATCAGCCGTTCATGAATGATATTAGCTTTTCCCACTAATATTTTCCCTTGGGGGCCAAACTTTTATCGTCCAATGCTTTTCTCTAGCACGACTATCTCACAAACATAGGAGACAGGGATACTTTTTGTACCCACTTTGCTGTCTTAGTAAAAAAATCACCATATTCAAATCCACACACACGAACCACTTATATTCAGCATATTCAATTTTTTTCTAAAACCATTTTTATGTTTTGGTATTCTTCCTTAAGGTTTGTTGAGTGTCCGATATATTGCCTAGCAATGCTTCATAAGTTGCCTAGCAACAATTTACAAATAAATAAATAAGTTTATTATGGGAATTTCAGCCCATTATCAAATTTTGATATTACCGAGAAAAGCGTAGAGTAATTTTACCTCCTATATTTTGCATGGTGTGTTTATTTTTATAACTGGAGTCAATTCAACTGAACCAATCATACAATTGGCAATCACAGCTGTCTTGTGTGCTGAAACTGTTATTAAACTTTATGCCGCAAAATAAAATCTTTTTTTTGTTCCCCAGTGTAATCTTTATTTGGGCATGTAAAAATATTAAGTTCCATCGTGTAAAAATGGTTGTGAGAAAAAAATGTAAGTTGATGTTAATTCAGTAATTAACTATTGTGAAATTAACGTTATGCTTTGTACTGTGATTAATTTGTGTATTGATTATTGAATAGAAATGTGTTGAAATTTCTTTAAACATTTGTGATGCCAGTGTATTAGTTGGGCACTATATTACTACATTATGTGTAATAAGTAACTACGTACACGAGAACCAGGCCGGTACCCAAGGGTGAACAAGGGGGTCATGCCCCTCCTCGCACTATGAAGGATTTTAATGTGAACCTAAAAAAACCTACGAAAATAACATTGACGATTTTTCAAATTTTGTAAAAATTTCTATTTTACCCTCAATGTGAAATGAATTGAAATGGTTGTTTGTGAAATGAGGTGGGCTCCAGAAGTCTGTAGTCTGCAATATTTGGTAATTTTAGTTTTATAACCACTGATGCAAGGCTACCAGACATCCCGATTTAGTCGGGAAAGTCCATTATTTTCAATCCCTGTCCCTACTTTTTACAAACTGATGCGAAAATGTCTTTCTGTGCATTTTTTTTGTTAATCTTCTTTGATTTGATTTAGTTTATTTTACTTCGCGTTTTGTGCCTCTTGGCTAATTTGCGAAGATGGGGATGAGTGATGAAATGATGAAAATTGATGAAAGGACATTCACAAACAACCAAGCCCGACCGGGATTCGAACCCGGGACCCTTGGCGTCGCTGTTAATCTTCTCTCAGACATGTTAATCATGATAAGGATCATTGCTAATAGGTATCATTTTATTTATAAGTATATTATTTTCTAAACATAGAATTATCATGGTTGTTCAGTGGTATCAGTAAAAGAAAATTTAAAAAATTGAAATCATAAGTAATTTGCGGAATACAGTACTATTCGAATACTTCTGAGAATTTAATGTAAACAATAATCACAATGCTGTATGCTGTGCGATAGCATTCTGTTTGTAAGCAAGTGTGTTGCTGATTGTTTGTTGGGTCTATCGGTGAGTTGAATTTTTACGTTACTTTGGACCATAATACTGTACCTCTATAATTGTACGTCTAGCTGCAATATTACATAGCGAGCATTTCGGATCTTCTCTTATTCGGACCTCCCGCTCAAAAAAAAATCTGGGTACGTACCTGACGAGAATTTGGAGAAGTCCGATTAATGGGAGTGATATAAGTAACCAAAAATTCATAGAACCTTTATAAAGACAGTTAGGTACCAGGCACGTATCTAGAAATATGTTTCGGGGGTGTCCAAACCAAGAGTCTCAGGAATAATAATGTTAAAATTAAAATAATTATATTAAATCAAATTAATACTAATTACAATACATAAATTAATATTATATTATTATTACACGATTAGGTAAAACGACTATAAGAATAGAGATATAACAGTATATTCATTACGTAGTTTACCTGTAGTTAAGATCGGAATAATTTACATAAATACAAGTGCCCTGGCAATGAAATTAATGTCAAATAGGTGAATGATTGAATACTTATCGAAAAACAAAAATGATGTTAAATGTAGTGGGAGAGAAGTAAGTTTCTGATTAAAATTTTATGCACATTATTTTGAGTAATAGTGTAAATAAATCATCTTTGTAATGTCATTCAAAGCCGTATGATCCCAATATAATCCTTGCCTTCTAAAAAGTTCAGAGAAAATTAATAGCCATCGATTATGCAACAAATGCTAATATTTTCATTACTTAATTTTAAACACTTGGTAAATCTTTCGGAGGGTCTGGACCCCTGGAACCTCCTAAATACGTCCTTCGTGTCCTTCAAACCCCTTTAATCCCAATATAATCCTTGTCTTCCAATAAGTTCAGGCCAAATTATACAACAAATGGTAAACGAGTTTATTTTCATTATTTAATTTTAGTACTTAATAAGTCTTTCGGGTAGGTGGTTCGGGACCCCCTAAATACGTCCTTCGTGTCCCTCGAAGCCCTATAATTCCAATATAATCCTTGTCTTCTAATAAGTTTAGAAGAAATTATACAACAAATATTAAACGAGTATATTTTCATTATTTAATTTTAGTACTTGATAAATCTTTCGGGGGGGGGGGGGAGTCCGGACCCCCTGGACCTCCCTAAATACGTCCTTGTTATGTGCATGTCAGCTTATTCATCTGTTTTTCTTTCTGGGTTTTCCGTCTCCTTTTCTTAGTCTTAGAATCTATTATTTGTTACCTACTGTCCTTCTTTTGCTATCTTTTCGGTCAAGTTTTGTCTCGTTTTCTCCTTTACTCTATCTTTTCCCATGTTTCTCTGTGTTTAATGCACCAAGCTATTACGAACGCTATGTTTACTTCTCATTGAAATCACAGCACAGAAAGGTGACGACATGAATGAGGCTGCGCCCAAGGAAAAATCAGTTTCGTCCTGTTTTTTGTAAATCAACAAGCAGGCTGTTAAGTGTTAACGGTAAAATATTGTAAATTTTACCCTAACTTCTGATAGTGTACGCCGATATCCTACCATGGTAATTCCCAGGATATTGTTAGGGAGGAATTTTCTAAGTTACGAATTTCCCATGCAAGAATCGCCAGAATAGCAGTGGAGTTATTGTTGCGAGCAGTTTGAATTAAATTCGTCAGCAATTGCGTTTTTTGGAGCTTGGGGAGGGATTGGGGCGAATTCTTAATTTATACATTGTAAGAAAAGTTAGGTTTTCAGGAACAAGTTCATGTGGATAGGGATAGGGTATCAACAGTGAGGAATCTCGTCTCGTTCTCTTCTCGAAAAAATAAAAATACTTATTAAAGCAAAGCAGTAGAATAAAGTTTTGCACTTTAAATGGCACATGATAACCTATCCAGTCAGACATCTAACTAGCATGTTTGTAAGTCTGAATAGATCGCATAGTAAATTTAGGCGACATTTCCACAACCTAAGTCTCGAATGAAGTGCACTATAAAAGTTGAATGAAGAATTGACGGTCTAAAACGTTGCTGTAAAAGAAAAAGACCGGTTTAAAAATAAAAACTGCTATGACATAGTTAGTGTTGCCCACGGGACGAGACGGGACAGGCTTTTAAAAATTCGAGACGAGACGAGATTGATCATGTGTCCCTTTGACAAACGAATATTTTCGAGACGAGACAGCATTTCACAGCATTTCCACGAGACGAGACAGGCCAAAGTCTCGTCTCGTGGGCAACACTAGACATAGTTAACTGTACTACTACAGACCTATATACGAACGTATATGTGTGTTGAGTATTCAGCGGTTACCGACGCCATGTTTGTTTCTCATAGCCACAGCTCAGAGATGCGCATGCGCTCACAAGGAAAGAATGGTTGCGTACTTTTTTTTTGTATACTAACAGGGAGACTGTTAAAATTTTAATGGCAGAATATTGTAAATTTTGCTGTAATTTCCAACACTGCCAAACTCATGAAGGACAAGTCTGTCTCGTCTCCGATAAGCCTGGTCTAGATTTTCAAAGATAGGCTTTGTAGTCTATGAAGTAGTATTGTCAAGTGTATGCCCTTTTAAAACCCTCTACTTAATGTAGAGTATATTTTTGCTTTTTTTATGTGAGTATGCCTTTCTCAGTGATGGCCTTCCCTATTGTATTATACCCATAACTTCACCATGTAAATGAAGTCATAAGTACCAATAATTAATAAAGGTTTTTTCAAGGATGCGAATTTGTGTGCGCATTTACGTTACGGGATAAGTACCTTCTAGTTCACCTTCTAGTTCTTCCAGTAACGCAATCCGAGCTCCGGATGGAAAGCTTCTCCCTTTTCCGTACCTGTCACACCGGTTGCCAGAAGTAGGAAGCGGGGGACGGTGCTGTATCATATCAGAGGCCGTCTACGGTATAAACCGAGAGTGGCGCGGATGTAGGTTGAGTTGCCAGAAGTCCTTGAAGCCAGGTTGCAGTCACTGACCATGATGCTCTCCAGGCTACTCTTTCACATGGAGAACGGCGTGGAGTTTGTTGTCTTAGTCCCATTTTGTGGACGTCTCTTTGGGCGTTGGGGAAATCTCTGGGATTGTGGGGCATCAGGAGAGTCTCTTGACACACAAGCCATCGTCTGTGAAAGTAATTGGGTCTGGTACTTTCGTCAATGCCCTGGTCCGGCCTTCTGGAATTTTGGGTTTCCTATTAAAGTTGTCTGCAGAAATTTTGATTCAAGGCAATCGCAGTTTCGGATGCCAGCCAACTATCGTTTGTGAAGTATTAACGGATGCTACATAGCTAACGGAAATTATCGTACAATTTTTAAAGATATATTTCTGTTGCACAACTACAATTTATAATTATATCTTGATGCACCATAAAATTTTCCAAACTGCCTCGGTGAGTGCTTTAAGTGTTCGACTTTCAAAGATCCCGGCTTGGAGTCGTTTGACCAATTTAATCTAATCATTACTCATCCTCGTGGTCGCGAACAGCCAAATGTGGCAAAAAAGTTACACCAAATAACAAAAGTACAACTACATAAATTATTCTACTGTAATTTAAATTGGAAAATCTCTTCTTATGTGTCGCAATTCTCTTTCTCCTCTCTGTTTTTTTTAGGGGGGGGGTGTTATGGGTGAGCATTCATCCAAGCGCTTACTTCTCATTCTTTCACATTGAAGCGAGGTGACATGAAAGCGCAGGCGCCCACGAAAAATATAGTTGCGTCCCGATTTTCCTATATTAAAAGGCAGACTTAAATTTTAACGGTAGAATACTATGCATTTTATAGTAACTTCTAACAATGTAATAAATACCCTAGAATTCATTAATGTGTAGTTTCGATATCGCTTTTCAATTAGATTGATTTGAACTGATTAGTTATTTTAAGTCCACTTTATGCACAGATAGGCTAATCGGTACTGAACCTATAGTTTAAAGTGGTATCCGAACCACTGTAAACCTCCAGCGGGTATCGAAATCGTGACCCTTTGTTTACAAGGCGACGACGTTACCACCACGTCACCGGGGAGGCCCGTGTTTCAATTCGAGAAGAGAACGAGATCACCCATTTAGAAACTTGCCGAGACTTTAGTGTCTAATAGTCTCGTGTTCTAAAGTTTGTAAAGCAGACTCCAAGTCCAAGGTTCATGAAAATTATATCTGAATCAAAATTACTTTTCTGTGTAATTTATTTAAACATTCAAAGGTGTTTCCGTGTTAGAAATGAGCATTCCAAAGAAGCAAACCCAACTTCACCTAAGTAAATATCAGGTCGCCATTTTTAGCGATTATTTTGTATAAAATGTTCTTATTTTACTTTTGTTAATTCTAAATAATCCATCTATTGAATATTATGCAGAGATAAACGTTTTATGCTTATTTATTAGTATGCTAAAACATTAAAGGGTGGCCGGGAAATTTATTTTATTTAAAGTAACTGGCTAACCCGTAAACGTCATGGAAATTAGTTTGGCACAATGAGTGGGACCCGTGAATATGCAGTACCTATCTTTTTGAACATTGGAAATGGCTGGAGTAAACGATCATCCACGAGCATGGCAAGAAACCAACTTCATAGACAAGGACGCAGACGAGACATCTGCGTAGAGCATTGATCCAGCTGTGCAAATGCTTGTTGCATATGTTTCTGTTCTGGATATGTTCATCCA
Organism: Lepisma saccharinum; assembly: GCF_977018435.1. NCBI lineage: Eukaryota > Metazoa > Arthropoda > Insecta > Zygentoma > Lepismatidae > Lepisma > Lepisma saccharinum. The sequence continues at coordinate 52,228,100 of NC_139233.1, forward strand.
TCCTATACTTACGGTAGAGTTATATCACAGGTTATATCATGCAATGCTATATACACACAGCACTACGTCATTCCCTGGCGAATTTGGACGGAAAAATCACAGAGGAAACAAGCCTTTAAAAGGCAAATAAATATATAGTGGGCCTCCCTGATGGCGTAGTGGTAGATGTTGCCTTGTAATTGCGGGATACGTGAATAGATCCCTGGTGGAAGCCGTTGCAGAGTAGTTCAAATCCTACGTTAAACTAAGTCCAGTTCCGATGAGCCTATCTGAGCATAAATGTGGACTTAAAACACAGTTTGACTAAACTTTTGATAGATATAGTAAGGAAAAGTAGCGAAACAGGCACTAAAAGTGTAATATTATTGAAAGGGAAATTGTAATATTATTGAAAGGGAAAATCACAAGTAAAGGAGGAAACGGTTATTAAGAAACGGGAAGTTAATTAAAATAGGATAAACTTGTTCCAAAAGTGTTTCTCTCCTTCATCGAGTCATTTCTTCCATCTTTCAGTACAAGTTTTCTTCCTCAACCTTTATTTAGTACCTGGTTCTCTATTTTTTCTCAGTCTTTCTTGCCCGTGTCCTCTCTTTTAATGATTTCTGCCTGTCTCCCCTCTTTAGTGACTTTCATCAAGCTCTACTACCTTCTCCCTCCTTTAGTGATTTTTTGTATGTGTTAGTGATCTATTAGTGTCTATTATTGTTTTTTTGTTACCTACACATTGCCGAGGTGCGTATGAAGCCGCCACTTATAACTAAGTAAATTTCATAGTTTGTGTGATTTATGCATAAAAATATTTATGACAATCTTTTGCGGCCGACGGGAATTGGCATGCGACCGTTACTCATCCAACTTCCTTCGGCAGGACGTTGTGGGAGGATTTCGTTTTAAGGTTGCCCAATATTTCCTGGTTGTGATTAATACTGAGAGAATGCGTACAGACCCACGCGTGCTGCTTAAAACTCAAGCATCCGACTAGGAAAGAAAAGTAGCCCCTTATATGGTATCAATTCTAATTCTGAAAATCAGCATACATCGTGTATTCATAGTTTTTCTCGTGTTACTGGTAAGTATATCGATGGTACGGAAAAGAGACTGTCGTCTAAAAAATCGATGCGAGACCAAGATTTCGTCTCAAAGAGCCTCATCGCGTTTGAGACTATAACATCAAAATTGATTTACTTATTCAGATGTGCCAGACGATTTGGGATGTCGAGGACGAGATGGCATCAGACATTTCGAGACTTTATGGGCGATAACGAAGCCTTTAAAATCGAGACGAGACTTACTGGCCGAGACTATTTGGACTTAACCAGTAGGATGGCCGACTGATTGTTTGTAGATGGCCCGCAACGATATTTTGTTTATCGTAATTGCAAAGTTAATCCACTAGTGCCAACCGTGAGCCTGTGCAGCGTCGCTGCATACGTTGAGAATAAGAATGGGTTCTCTAGTTTTATTAGCGTCGAAACGAAATGACAAAAATGTTAAGAGAATATGTTTGCCTTAATTACCTCTATACGTTGTGCATGTTTGTACGGTGACATGTTGTATATGTACGTATATGTTGCGTATACAAGACATTTACAACTCGAAGAGGAGACCGACACAATAAAGTCTCATCTTGGTAGCATCCCTACAAGGGGATGGAAGATTGGTGTACCTGTAGGCTATATATGTTCCTACTATTGCGAAAATTCCTGTTGTTAGTTTAATTTAATAAGCATCTTTAAAACATTGGTGTACTGTATGTTTCATTCCAAGGCACGAAACATGACAGACAGAGGATTCAAGCGAGACCTAGATTCCCGTGTCGTTCGAGACTTTAAGTTGTTCTTGGACTTATCAGACATACCAAACTGGAATAGCTATGTGATTATTTATAAATTCCGTATAATGTTGTTGATGTGTAAAATCTTATTCTTTTCTTTAGTTTTAGTTTGTATTTAAAAATTTTTGTCAGATCATTTGCAGATCGGTTATAGTATTTTCAATTTGTTTCAGTTTTTTAAAACTTTTCAAATCTCTAATTTTTCGAGACGAGATCAGGTCTTTTGAGTTCGAGACTGACACGAATGATACTGCATTTTAGATATCGACACTGGCATTTACAACTCGAGACGAGTCTCGTCATTTCATTGCTCTCCGTATTTGTCAGTTATACGATTAAAAACGTCACGTGGTAACCTTTTTTCCTTTTACCAGGAGAATGACGTTAATCTGCATTCATGTGATTGAGGAATAATTTACAGCTTATACACGCCGGCTCGAGCAGCGACCGCAACGGTATAAACAAGATTTTTTTTTATATAACCTGCAATGGTGTGCTCCGTGCAACTGTGATCAGTAGAGCACGGGAAGGTGAATGCCCGCGTATTTCACCGTTTTCAGCTCCGTGAACCTGAAATACTGTGGTAACTTCGACTATAGGAGCCAGCGCAAACAGCGCGGTGCATATTTCGCAACAGACATTGGTGCGAATCTGTCTGAGGTTGGGTGAAAACAGTTCTTGTGAGGCGGAAGCTGTTCATTCATTATAGCTCTATCAACGGTTCGTCGAGCTGCTCAGAGGTGAACTGTGAGCTAGATCAGTTGTTCCCAACACCCCCTACATTACCCTACAGAATGAAATATAATAGATAACAAACACTAAGGATCTTTATGTAGTAAAAAATAAAAACATATTCGTGCCCCAATGCTCATAAACTTACTGGAAATTTCACCAAAATGTAAATATATGCTGTAAAAATATTAGCTATAACTAGCAGCACCATACTTTTAAAATTGTCAATGGCTTAATCAAATAATTTTTAACCTTGTATAATGAAACGAATGAAATAAAAGTATTAATTTTACTGTACTTTACAAAGTCAGTATTGAAAAAAAAAGTAAAGCGCTCCACTGTGCTTAGCACCACGCCATGAAGGCGTATAGGGGGTGTGGGGTAACGCCCCACACTTTCTTGATCCGGTCGTGAGTGGGGGTGATGTGATCAGTATTGTCACTGTTATATTTTGGAGACTTAGGCTATAATTATTCTTTATATATTCATTAAACTTTTACCGACGTAACTCAGAAAACAGGAAAGCACACCTTCGCTTTATAAGTGCCGTACTTCTTTGAGATGAACAGGCAAACAAGATAACTTTTAATATGCAAGCAATAATGAAAGATCAAGATCTTATACATTAGACAGTAAATACAATTAGTTGTTCTCTTATTTCTCAATTACAAGATAATTAAAATCTTACGGACGTAACTTTTCTGATAACATTAGCAGTATGAATACATTATACAAATGCATAGTGTCATACAAACATTATGTAGTCAATCAGAAGCAATTAAATCAGTCAATAGACAAATACGTCTGAGAATTTGACATTTTGGTTTCACCTTTCATGGAGTTTACCTTTTTCAAAAAGAAAACCATCAGTGAAACACTGCAAAGGAACACCTTATGGCTATAGATTTGGTAGGATTCCTGTTCTAGACCAGTTTTCTGCTAAATAAATGGATGTTCATATTCGAAGAGAAAATAAATCCTGTTGGATGGGAGAAATTAAAATATTACAAACAAGTCTTGAAATCTGGAGCCAAACGAGAATATCGAGTGTTAGGTTTGGTGCTTTGATCTCGTAAATGTAGGAATTTTAAAGTTAGTAAAATCGTATGTGCTCTTAAGATAAGTATTGTTTCACCCCTATCTGATGTTGGCTAACGTTAAAGTACTGGCATAGAAAATAAATGACAAAACATATTGGAGTAAGTGCAGTAAACTGAAAGATTAATCATTTTTTTAATTGCAAGTTATCCAACTAAGCAACTGGCTAGCGACTCGCAGGAATTTCGCATATTAATTTACTTCGTGTCTTAGTGTTAATCAGTGATTCATAGAATCGAGAATATTTCATGTTCCATCGTATTGTTTCATGTGTAAGTGCATTCCACATTTTATGTACAGTGTGACAATGAGTCAAAGTGAGAGACTAGCAGTTGTTCTGGTTGAGTATGAACGTGTTTCACATCTGAGGTTTAGTTCTGTAACAGGATACAGGTCTAGGTTTATGAGAGGGCTTGAGGGACTCAACCTCAAACAAGGAACAGAACACCGTTTTACACGCCATTCTCCGTGTTGAATGTACACAGAAATTCTCCAGTTGTAAGAATCTTTTAATAGATCTTTGAAATGATTTGGACCCCCTTTTTTTAATATAGATACGCTCAAAATTTTGGGAAATATTTTATTCAGTCAGACTGCAAACTGTATGTGAACTGTATTTATAAGTGCTGTACCTCCAATACTTTGTTATTTCTTTCAATATTTTTTTACAGGTTTCATATTTTATGTTCAACATAGTTGGAATTTCTGTCCTGTGATGAACAAATGTGTGATCGGCTGTTTTATCTGGCCATCATCATCGTCGCGACCATGCAAGAAATGAAAAAAAAAGTTAACTAATAGAACAGTAGCCCAATTCCCCAGATGGAATCACATGAACTGTTCTTTTGAACGGTTCAACACGAGCGAGTCGCGAAATTGAAGCTCCCAGTCCTGGAATATTTTGAAAACCGGAACCGAATCCGGTTCCCTCCCTTCTCTCTCTCTCTCTCTCTCTCTCTCTCTCTCTCTCTCTCTCTCTCTCTCTCTCTCTCTCTCTCTCTCTCTCTCTCTCTCTCTCTCTCTCTCTCTCTCTCCCCCCTCCTTCGTTTGACTTCGTCTCGCTGTCTGACCCTCAATGTCAAGTTGAAAACAAAATCCGAATGCAGGGAACGTTGAAGGGTTTCCTTTTTGTGGCCGGCGCTTTTTCACTCCCAGCCGCCAGCTCGGTTGCGGCATCAGAGTCGTGTCTGACGTCACGATGCCCTCGGGGCATTCTTAACATGGCATGATTCGTTCCTCGTCGGGTCGGTTGGTGTGACGTCATGGGGTGTGTTCAAGGTCACTTCAGGTTGAGCGGGAAACGATGTTCCTATTTGCTGTTTTTTTGTACTACTGTATTTTTTCATGATATGTTGAGTTGGAAATAGTGTGAACACATGTTTCAAATTCGTAAAAAGCAAATGTGACAGGACTCCGTCCAGTGTTTTTCATACAGAATTTACATTTTCTTTAGAATGCTTACGTAAGCAACTAATATACATACTGTCCCCACGTGGACGCAATGTGAGAATGACGTCACGGAACAACTGCAGATATTCACCGGCACAGTGTTGGGAAGTTCACTCAAAAAAAGAAGAAGAAAATGCTTCTCTAGACACCCTGCAGTATCAAATCAAATTAGAAGAACCCAGGCCCTTCCCTTTTACAGGTTTATGGCAAGTATTGATGTACGGGATCCCGAAAAGTCGAAACCGGGATCGGAAAGAAAATCCCGTCTCGATCGATCCCTACTTCGGGAATTGCAAATTATCGTGTTTAAAGGTGGTTAATTCTCGATGTTTGCTGCACTATAAGTGTCTGAAAGTTCTTTTTTATTCCAGAAGTGCAAAAATGCATTGGTGTGCATTAATATCATGTTAATGGACGGGAGAATTCGTGAGATTTTTGTGAACTTATAACTCAAGTGTTTGAGCCCACCTATGTTCAAAAGTTAGCGCCCCTGAATATTCATACCTTCTCCAGAATTCACAGTTCGATACGTTAATGTCTAGCCCACGGAGGCCAGATTAGTTTGTTCGGTCAAATGGAAATTGAAATCGATTCCCGCTATGGTGATGTACTCGCAGCAAATTCGCCTCACCCACTAATCTTCACGCCTACCTACAGTCGTAACAAGAAGAGAAAGACCGCGAACTAAAGTGGACAATCATTTGTTTGTGCGCGAATGACCCTGTGTTGCCGTATTTATAACTTCCCTCCCTTGCTTCATTGTCGAAAAATTCAACATTAAATATTACGTCTCAGCTTTAGCTGTGTACGGTTTCCCCTTCGTGATGATCAAACAATTGGCACTGGATAAAGATGATGACGATGTGTTGAAAATCGCCACACATTTTGGCAACGCAGGGACAGGATTACATGGGAAGCAGCTGATTGCATCACCAACGCTCCTTTCCACCTCTTAGGGCTTATAATTCAAGGAAAGCGATAGGAGTTTTCTCTTATTGGTCACACAGAAAACTAAATGCATCATATTTATTGATGCACCAGAAAAGCATTGATTGATGCAATAAAGTGTGTTTTGTGGCATCTGCGAATAATCAGGTTTACAGTTTGATGCATTTTGTTCATTTTTATATATATATCGTAAAGGTAATACCAGAGTGCATCATCATATGATGCAAGTGAGTCTTTCTGTCGAGATGCACTTTAATGCATCAGTTGGCGTTTTTTATGAACCTTCCTGCATCTTTCACGATGATGCACTTAAGCATTTGGTCTGATCTACAGACTATTTTTTTTTTTTTTTCAGATGATGCATTTGCTTTTCTGTATAGAGGAACTTCCTGGAACTTTTCTTAATTGTATACGAACCTACCTCGTTTCAAGATCGCACACCATGAACGCAGGTTCGACATGTTTAGCCTGTGTGTGCGTTGGTGTGTGTATTACACCTCATCGCTGATTTTGTGCCCATGATCAAGGTCTTACCATACTGCTGCAACACGCAAGTCACGGCGTGGTGCGTAGCAAGCGAGGAAGTGCAGCTCGAAAGTAAACTTGATACAACCGATAACGCGCCAATGCAACGCAAGCGCTGCAAGGCGTGTAAGAAAGCACCGCCAACTTCCTCTTCTCCCACGCGCGGGAGCAAGGAAATCAAATCCCCGCTCTGGGAATCTCGTTGTCATCCAAGAGGAATGGTTCCCACACCCAGGAGGCGAAGTGGCTTGTTTCCTTACGAAACGCTGTCGCAGCGCACACTTGCGATTTCAAGTAGGATCGTTGCGTAAGAGCTCGACTCCTGCGCTGGTAAATGATAAGGCGGCGAAATACCTACAGAAGGACATGGATACGTTCTTCAATACATCCGACCAAAGAAGTAATATTTACTGATAATTGCACTCGCGGTACAAAAGAATAACGCATGTGAATTCACCAGTCAGAGCTCACAAGAGAACAATTGCTAAATTACATGAATTGCATCTTCTGTCTATACGTATGATGTTCCAAGCAATGCTCGCGATATACGTATGATGTTCCAAGCAATGCTCGCGAGGGGTGCAGATAGGCACTGTAAACTTATCAAATATGCACAAAAATGAAGAAAATGGGCCTTAAAAGCCATTATAAAATAAAATAAAATATAAAAATAGGCACTGGACATGAACTTGTTACAGCCTTATTACTTGTAAACGAGTTTTTATTTTTTATTTTTGTGCTTTCCCTTTCTGTTACTATTGGCTAATCGCTATAATATTGAATGTATTATGAGATGGATGAAGGAACACTCGCAAAACAAGAGATTACCTTCTGCAGTGTACTATGGAATGTCAAAGTATATATTACAATTTTTTCTCATACACTACTATAATTTTATTCTGATATTGAATTTTTAAGTTACAACAAATCAAGTTGCTAATATAATCGACTATTTTATTATTTTTCAATAGGGTTTGGTTTGGTTTGCTGTTTTAAGTCCACTTTATGCACAGTAAGGCTAATCGGGACTGGACCTACAGTTTAAAGTGGAATCCGAACCACTTGTGCCTCCACCGGGTATCGAACCCGGGACCCTTTGATTACAAGGCAATGACGCTACCACTGCGCCATGGGGAGGCCCATTTTTCAATAGGGCTGCGTGGACTCAAAAAGCTATGGAACTTCTGCACGTTGATTAACTTTGCAATTACAATGAACAAAATGTATGACCTACATATATAAATAATATTAATTAGTTATTCCACCGGTATCTGAGTAAGTTGTATAATAAAGGAATTTTGGTTTATGTGAAGTAGGGAGAGTATTGAGACGATACTGACAGTGTCTCGATTTCTTCTCGATTTATAAACATTCGTCTCATTCTCACCAGTGTCTCGAAATAGTACCAACAACTTTTATTTTGTAACTTTTTTTCTGTTCGGCGCCTTGTTTCAGCGCTACGATCCCTCTAATAAACGTAATTGTATCCTGGCTCAAAATTACACTAATAGATTGACTTTGTACTTACTATAGCAGTATAAATACATTACTTATCTATTTATAAAAAAAGGTAGATAGCCACTTGGTATGTGAGAAAACTCCCATAGTTAAGTAAAACTGGTTTAGGTAAATTTATCAATACTATCCCAAAGCCTCGAACGAGACTGATTCTCGAGCACATACTGTCTCGTTTCGATTTTACAGAGGTCTGTCTCTTTCTCGTATCTCTCTCTCTCTTGCAAAGTCGCCTCGGTCCTGTTACCACCCCTAATGTTAAATTTTCAAATATCATATACTCTTGCTTATTAATGCCTCGAACGGGACCGAAAGTTTCGGACACGTAAGTCTCCGTTTCGATTTTTAAAAAGTCGTCTCGCTCAAATTCAATACGGGACTGATACCTGTCTTGCTACCACCCATGCACACAAAACTAGTACAGCTGACGCGATTCATCACTGGTTAGCATTCGGAAACTTGTACTGGAAAGTAGGAGAGCCATGAGGTTTCAAGAATGCAGAGTGAATTTCGCATCAAGATTCTGCCTACGTGTTAAAGGAAAAACTACCGTAAGAGACACACGAAGCTGCTTGTTCTAATACACAAACACAGCGTAGAGGTTTCGCGTGTGGACACGTAGCCCAAGCCGTACACAAAAAGGTGAAGGAACCGGATGTGTCAATTTGCATACCTGTCCTTAATAACCTTTAGTGCATGCCTACCATTCATTGACTTCACTTCCCTAATTTTAGATCGTCCAGTTTCCTTAAAATTGGTTTCTAAAATTTAAGCGAAAGTGAAATTGCATAAATCGGACAACTTAAGTGTAATTCGGATCACCTCAATATAGAAATACTTGGAGATGCAAGGCACTTTCTGTCCCACCGAATCGAATTCCTAAAATGGGAAGGAGGGGGGGGGGAGAAGAAAATTGTTTTGCCCCACCCAATATCCACTCTCTGGTAACAGATTTTATTTGGAATCCGTGGAGAGAAATAAGGTAAATAAGACCAGTTGTTTCAAGTAAAATCAGTAACAAAATTAAAGACCTTACCTTGTAAATAGAGAATAAGAAGATGCAACCGTCGACGATGTTTCTTTGCAAAGTTAACAGTGACTACATCGAAAATTACGTCGGTGAATATGGTCGATCAGTAGATCCTTATTTCCAGAGGAAGACGTGCTGGCAGTTTCACACTCGACCATTTCGCTCACGATATATGAAAATTAAATCATGTGCAGTTGTGCACTCCTAGATTGTATCCTCACGCAAACCGTGTTTCACATTAGCTGACAGTCAACAATTGTCCACCAAATCTACAGAATAGAGTAAATAGAAGCCTTCTTGGAAAACGCGTGGGAAGATACTAAGGCACGATGGGAAGTTGGTACGTTATAAAGGCGTATAATTTTACCTCAGCCTGAAACTGAAAACAAAGCCGAGATGAAAGACAGTGGAAGGACATAGAGATACCCAAGTCGAACCATAAAATTCCAATCGAATGTTGTGCATGTATAGCTGAAAGAACAACTGCCTGTTGGCATCTTCCTATATTTTTTTTCATCCCTGCGCAGGATAGAATTCTATGCATGGCTCGTTTGTTCTCGTGGCTATCCCGAAGACCGTCTCCTATCATTTGAAAAACTTGAAGATATTCTTGTCGAACAATAAAAGTAATTAACGCAGAGAGTTCCAGCCACCGCATAGTTGTTTGTGTCGCCAAGGGATTGTTGCCCAGTTCGCAACTTCAGCCTAGTACGTACATGTATGTCTGCATAATGCCTTGAAAGTGCTATATTTTAGCTTATTTAAGTTATTATATATTTTTAAATGACATAGTCAAGGGGAGTCCGGACCCCATGGGCCAGCCCCAGAAAGGAAGCATACGATTTCATGCCAAGAAATGGGAGGATATTCTTTCAGAATACTTTCTTTAAAAGCACTTTTATTGTTGTACTTTTATGTGTTTCGTATGCGAATATTTTTTTTGAGTTCAAAATAATGTTTTCACTTAATTCTTGTTCTGGTTTATTTTGTTTGTGTCAATTCTGTGCCTCCAAAATCTATTTAATTAAGGTCAGCGCCACTACTTTACCGTATACGAGATGTAAAGTAGACAGGGTTCGAAACTGGACCTCGGTATCTAGGCGCCATTTTGCATCCAGTGTGTGGAAATGTAAAACATAGCTGAACTGGTGGAGGGAGGGGCCGGATGGATAGGGAGAATAGATAGCTATATAATGACAAGTTTGGAAGCTCATGGGTTTGGTACCCAACGAACAGAAATGTAAAGTTTACTTACATTTACCAATCTAGGGTCCTCTGTCACCAGTTTCTGTATCGAGATTGCAAGTTTCTTGCTGGATCTTTCATTTATTGTATTTTTCCTATGAAATGGGACTCTACGGTCACTCTACCATACCTTCCGCTTTTGTTAAGTCAGCGGTGAGAGACTCATACAATATGCATGAATCTGCGTGTACAAGATGGAGGACACATACTTTTCAAACCTTAGGACATTAGCAGAGGTATTTACACAGACATGCTCTTGATACAAGTTTGACTACAGGGAGTGGCCCTTAAAAATAATCCGGTGCTGTTTTTATGTTGCAAGCTTTCACCGAAGTATGTATCCTGGCATGTGACCAGTAAGGTCGGTATGAGCTGTATTGACTTGAAAGGAATCTTTGTTTTGTGACAACAGGAATCCGGGTCTCGGCCGAAAGATTCAATACGTACGCTTCAGGGTAAAGATGATACAATTGGATGCATAAATATTACCAGAAAAAGGTTTTTTTCTATTTCATCATGTTTTTCTTGCATTTTTCGTGATTTTAATTGAGTTGCATTATAGGCCTACTGATGCTGGTGCAGAAGTTAACTTTTTCATTTTTATTTTGTTTTAGTTCGTGAACGTTGCATGGCGGAAAACAGAGAATGAATATGACAATGGCCAATTTGCCTCGCTCTACATAGCCAGTCGAGGTTAGACTTGGTATAGTACAGTCTCGAGTTGAAAATGATTGTTTCATCTTGTGTCGAGTTGCCTGAAGCGTTCTCGGTCTTGTCTAAAGTTACTTTACTTTTCTCGTACTTGGCTTCTTGTCAAGTTGCAAATGATTGTCATGTTCTCGGCTTGGTCTCTACACTTTAACTTCAGTCTCGTCTCGAGGTGGTCTCCAGTGACTTTTCCGCACTACAAGCGTATATTTTGGTCTAGCTAGGCTATATGCGAAGCCTGAACCTCGGATAATAAAATAAAAATGATAATCAATTGTGAATAAAATTGTTCATTTCAATAAGATGATCGTGATTCTGGAATAAGCAACTTAATTTCTTAGGAGTTTGCAACCTCGCTACTATTGGTAGGTCAACGTGGGTTCCTTAAAGACGCCGAGAACGAACAAAATTGGTTGTCTAACTTCTTATACACGACGTTTACGCTGGCCTAGTCTTCTCCCTTCCTCCATAGCCTAGGACCACGTGCCATATAGTCAGAGTGTGCAGATCTTGAACTCAGCATATGCCACTGCCACAAAACATACCCCTAACACCACCCTAAAATTCATATTTTGAAAAAAGTGCAAGTTATATCCATTTTGGCTCTAAATACAAACTTAACGCTCCCCCAGATGGAAAATTGTAGATAAAAGCCCTGTTGTCTCTCGTTAGTAGAAGGTGGTAGAAGGCTACCGCCAAGTGTAAATAAATAACTTATGCAAAAGTATCAAGATGTTAATTTTGTATTTTCATAACAAGTGATGTTGTCTTAAGGCCTTTTCTGCCCCCTACTTCACAATTGAAATTGGAAGACTGGGCGATTAAATCACCATAAATTATTTTCGCTGATATTAGTTGATATTAGCAACACATTATTCATAGCATTAGTATGTAGAATTGTTTAATTTAGAATGACATTTGTAAACGTGAACAACCCATGCGAGGTTTAAATCAGTATATAAGTCCAATACGATGATGGCTGCAGGACGTTTTTCTATTACCTGTATTTCTTGAATTCAAGGCTTTTCTGTTGTTCGGATTCGTCGGAAAAGTACGTACATATAGGTGTGTAATATTTCCTCAATATTTAAATACAAAATCGGCATCTATGTAAAAGCGATATTTTTCTTTTTGTTTGCGCGAAAATTGTCACTCGCTTTCTCCCCGCGTATTTTGCTAGAAAACCGGAAGTCGAACGAACCTGCAACTAGCAGATACTATTGAAGTCGTCATATGTTATGAATGAACATCCGGTAAATAGCGCCCACAGAGTACGTACCGCGCGCTATTGCAAACTGCTGTGCTAAGGCTGCAACCACTAAAGTACAATGCATAGGAATAACAGAATATTTTAATATCGTGGGAAACCATGTGTGGAGGCAACCATCGTAATGAATGCAGGACTCCCACGCAACAAGATGTCAGGGTGATCCTGTTTCGGACATGCAACTGTTTCCAGGTCAAAATGCTGATAATTACCAGCGCTTCCGGTTATCGGTGGCAGTGCAGTGAAACCGGAAGGAGGGCACCTTTGTTCAGCCAGCTGTTCCTTGCTTCCTATTCTTGCGCTGTCCGTTGGCCTGTGCCCTTGGACATGCGCAGTCACGTGCAATTCCACGCTGATGTTGGAGATTTTATTTTGACGTGTGCTCTTAATCGTACGCATTAATTCGAAATTCACACAGCACATGAAATCGCAGGCTGATATTATTTTATGACCACGTTTCAGTTCCACACACTGCTTCATTATTTTTATGATTTTTTGTAATAATTGTTGGACAAAAATATTGCTACTCTGGCTAAAATTGTCAGTAGAGATTAATGTTTTTTGATTAAATTTCTGCTACTTATAATAATAATAATAATAATAATAATAATAATGCGCAATATAAACAATTATATAAAAATGATCATTATAAATACAAGAATACTAATATTTGTTTCAGTTTTTTGTTTTGAGTCCACTTTGTGCACAGATTATTGTGCGTCTGACTACCATGCGAGAGATCCGGGTGATTTTTTCCACCTGTTCAAACGGCTCCGGTGCTCACCAGGCGTCGTATAGAGTAGGTACCTGGAGGAAACTCTGGGGGGTAAAGGCGGCCAGGGGCTGATCACATCACCCTCACCTTCGGCCGTGATGAAGAAAATGTGGGGCCCTAACCCTACACCCCTATACGTCTTCATGGCATGCTGCATAGCACAGGGGAGAACTTTACCTTTTTACTTTTTTTGTGCGCAGATAGGCTAATCGCGACTGCACCTGCAGTTTAAAATGGGATCCGAATCACTACCAGGTATCTAACCCAGGATCTCTTAATTACAATGCGATGATGTTATTATTACGTCATCGAGAAGGCCCCAAGAATACTAATATGTTTTCGTCAATCGTTAATACAGTATTAACATGGGTGAATTTTCACCCATCGATTTTTGTTTTTCTTCTTTTTTTAATTGCGAAAAATTTGCAATAGGAAATTTGGAACGATGTAATTTTAAATTTAGCATGTTTTTGGTTTATTCCATACATTTCAGCAAAAATGAAAAATATCAAATACGTGAACACTAAAAACGTGTTTTTATTGTATTTTTAAAATTGTATTTTGAAGAGAGAGAGAGAGAGAGAGAGAGAGAACGAGAACGGAATTGCTTGAAAGGGGAAAAGCGACTGACGAGTGCATCTAACAGCGTGTACTTCTTCGCTCCGCCCACTGGCTTTCTCCCCTTCCCTGTCTTTATGCGCAGCCTTGCTCCAGAAATTGCCGGGATAGAGTATAATACCACTGACAGTTTAACCCTTAAAATCTGTTGTTATCAGTAATTCTAGTGACAATTAAAACATTCTTCTATCATAATGAAATGACATTTCTATGCGATGCTATGAGTACGTAGTTTGTATTCCACATAGATTTGTCATTTTGCACTCATTTTCCCTGACACTTATAAGCTAACATAACATAACCCACAGCTCTACAGCACCTTGAAGGGCCTTGGCTTACCTACCGACTGCTGGTCTCCCTCCCACACTGTTCCGCCGTCACCTTGTTGGAGCGTGGAGTTCTTAGACCAGTAAAGGGGTGACGGGTGATCAGCCCGACGAACCCCCAGCCGTTTTTACTGTAGGTCTTCTCGACCGGGTTACGCTCACTCACTCGGAGCTTCCCAATTTCCTCACGATGGTGGGTTGCCACCGGCCCTATACGTAGGCCGAATAAATTCCGACCAGAGCCGGATTCGAACCTACGCCGTCCCGCAGCGAACGATCTCAAGACGAGTGAACGCCTTAACCCGCTCGACTACGGAGGAGGACTATAAGCTAACATAGTGGTTTAAAATTTCAATCGAAGAGGGATAAAATTCAGAATGAGCTATATTTTAAGAAACATAATTAAAAATTAACTTTATTAAATTAAAATTATTATATTTTTATTTTTGATACAAGGCATACTTCATTTCGCAGCGAACACAAATACGTTTTTCAGTAGAATATTCAGTTCACACATTTTTGTTCAATTTGTTCAATTTTTCAGAGGTGTGTTTGTTTCTGTTTTCTTGCTTCGTTCGATGGTTACAAGAAACCTCTTTTTTAACAGGTCCTTGCCCACTCGAATGATTACTGTCTTTCTACTTCATATTCGCACAAAAACCTTGCTTGGGCCAGTTGGATATTTTTTTGAAAGTCCAACCCCTACCCCTTTGCTAAAGATGTGGAACCATCAAACTGTAGCTCAGTTATCTCATAAACTTAGATTGCCTTCGGTTTGGGGTAGAGTTTTCTCAATTCTGGTTGAGAGTACCCTTGAAGACACTTGATTTGTATCCTGATCAATTATCTGAAGCACGTCATTACCAAAATACAGTTGCAAGCAGTCCTGTTGTCTAGCAACTACTTTCAACTGAGGTAATACAACTTTGTTCAGCTTTCATTTTATAATGTTGAAACTCTCTGTTCTAGTAATCGGGGGAAATTATTTTTATTACAGTATAATAATTATTCATCTGTACTTAGGTAAACAGTACTGCTTGATGACTGTGACCAATCTCACAATCAATCTCCTCTGAGGAAACCACACTCTCATGATCAACTTCACTCACTGGTATAAAAGTTTTCGGTTTTAACACTGACCTCCCACAAATCCACATAATCATTCCTAGCTTGGCCTAATAATGGTCAAGTAATAACTGAATGTGTTCTAAACACATATTGCTACTTGCCATTGTGCACAAAGAAACCCAACAACATTGTCAACAATCACATTTAGAAACAGTGCTATGTAATGACATATTGCAACACAAGTGACTGAAAAACAAGTGCGAAATTTTTACCGAAGCTACTGATGCAAAGTGATTATTCTCAAAATGAGAAGAATGCCACTACTGCCAACTCTAACAACTGCCTTGTCCTGTTACGCAGCGCTATTTGGATTGTAAGTGCTGTTTATATCATAGGGGTTCAATGGACCCACCTTCGGTTTTAATGTCGCCCTCTTCTTCATACTGGGCCTCCCCGATTGCGCAGTGGTAGCGTCGTCGCCTTGTAATCAAGGGGTCTCGGGTTCGATACCCGGTGGAGGCACATGTGGTTCGGATCCCACTTAAAACTGTAGGTCCAGTCCCGATTAGCCTTACTGTGCATAAAGTGAGCTTAAAACACCAACTCAACTCAACTTTTCTTCATACTAATACCACCAACAAATGAAAATAAGAACATTGTTGAGACTCGCTGTGAAGAAGGTCAGTAACATGAACATAGTTGGCACAAAGAACCGAAGAACTTGATAAATTTTTGTAACTCCTGTAATCGAAAATACGAGAGAAAGGGTCCGGTGGACCCACCTTGGGGTTTTAAGGGTTAAACATGACCTCACGGACGTTTACACTTTCACCGTGAACACATTCTATTTATAGGTGGGCTTTTATTTTAATTTTTTTTGATTCACTGTAATTTCTTATTGTTAATTGCATAGCTTTTCAGCAATAGTTTAACCTCACCTCACACAAAATTACCTCGATGAATATACGTAGATTTATAAAATGGTCATAAAATAACTAAAATAGATTGCAGTACTGCAAAACAACCGTACTAATTTTCTCACCTCACTTATTTGCACTTCTTGTGCAGTAGAAATAGGTCCCACATGTAAAAGGAAAGTCCTTTCCGCGTTTAGCATACATTCTTATCACGGTACATTACCTTTACAGAGTAATAAAGTCGGGAAAATTCAGAAGTGCAATTCGAAGATCGTGTACATACGGTTGAAGGCAGCGAACGAGAGAAGAGTGAGTTTATTAGATATTACTCTCGGGGTATTCGACTCGGAACAAATGTAATATGATAATTGAGCCAGCGATCTCACCGGTAGATGAAAAAGAACCTGGACGTAGCCATAATGAGTCCAGCTTTCGGTGTGTCGTGGTGTGCAGTGCGTTGCGGGCTTTGAAGTTTCATGACTGGTGCTAAATCATGGACTTACTTCTGTGTGGAGTACCTGTGTGACATTGGCGAATAAATCATCCAGTTTCGTACTCGTGTACTTCCTGTTATTCAAGTGCCTTGTTGTATTTTTCTCACTGAACTATGCGGAAGGATGTGTATCCATATCGCCGGAGATTGAGACGTTCAGGTATGATAATGTATAATGTGTTGCAATTAAAGCCCCCATTTGTGGGTAATTATATGTGCTAATAATAATAACACCCTACCAAATGTGGTACATATAACATATAACTATTTCACCAAAACGAATTCCTAATTCAATTGTTGGCGATAGACTTCTATGGAAAAATGCTCAAAAAATTATACGAATGCACATATAAAATACATATAAATGTTTTAATCGCTACTTCCTGGTTTTCATTCGGTTTTTAAGTACGCATGCTTTTTTTAAAAACTAGAATATGAGCGGGAATTCGCAAGTTTTGAAAGTTACATATTTTTGTATATTACAGGTTAATTCTACGTAAAAATCTGGGCTATATTCCGTTTGCCGCCATCTTTTTCGACAATGGGGAATTTCATCCATGTTTCCAGATTATTTGAACGTATATACATTTCTTTGGCCATTTTGTATTGCCCTATATTAATTTTTCGTCGCTCCCCGGCCTGGCTGCTTCAAGTACGATGATGAAGATGAATTATGAGCAGTTGAAGCGGATGAAAGAGCAACAATGAAAAATGCTTCATTCTGGATTGGAAACTACAACTACGACTGTAGTTGTATTAATTTTATAATTGTTGTGTGGTATTTGTTTTTTCGCATACATTAGCTTTGTCATTTAGCCGGATTCGTGGTGGAGTGGTTGGCACAGCGCGCCACAACGCCAGGGGTCTCGTGTTTGAATCCTGGGCATGGGTGTTCTTTGTGAATGTCTTTTCATCAGTTTCACCATACCTTCGCGATTAGCCAAAAGTGGCAGAAAAGTGAAGTAAAATAAACCACATCAAAAAATTAGCTTTGGAATTTCGCTTTTCATTTAATTTTTGCGATCAAGTTTGGTGCGTTGGCACTTTCATGTTGTGATATCACTGAGGCGAAGTACACTGTGGATCAGTAATATTCAAATTCACATTTCTAGTCAACAATTTATTCTTCCTCCTCCCTCTCTTTCTCTTTTACGTACACACCGTCGGGAAAAAACATTTCAGTTACGCTGGTCATGTGAAAATGTATCTCGCCTCGAACAACTGCGGATTTACATCATATAAATATGCTCTGGTAGTATCACAGCAACTTCGGTGTGAGTCTACAGATTGACGCTTCAAGCCGACTCCTCCCACTCAACAATTTTCGACCTTCAGGCACATGCGTAGAAGCCAGCGCACGTGAAAGTATATTTTTCTGCGCAGTAGGTACAGTTTCGCATATATTTTAAATCTGTCAAAATGGACACTATTATTAGAAAAAGAAAAATGGGACGTATTTCTCCTTACATTACAATTGTAATTAAGTAGCCAAGCGGGCTATGTGTTTCGACTTGTGTATTTTTTTATAGAGCACGCAAAACGTTCTGTCTTCCGCTTAGTTTTCAATAATCAGAGCAATGTTTTGGCGTGTTTCGTGACAACCAGCTCGTCTTAAACATTTTGTTCTTTCCGTTCATGTGCTTCGTGCAGGCATATTAAGTTAGTTATAAGCGCCCATGTAAAATTCTAGTTTCCGTCTGACACCTAGATTCGTAGATCTTCCTCTCGTTTAGCTATATACTCGCATTTCGTCAAATAAACTATATTTCTTGACCTTAATCCACAGATCTTATGGACTTTAGAGAACTTTGTGTTCTAGTTATGTAACTTTACAAAATTACATGAGATGATGACATTATCTTCTTTAATGGTTTGGTACCTTTCTAATGATTTTATTTCTTTTCTTACAGGTAAGTAAGTGTCCATTAGAAGGTGAAGTGAACAATATCCTTGCGTTGAAGGGTAAGTAGGTGTCAACAGATTGTGAAGAAGATCATAGTTATTCTTGCTACTAGAACTATGTCTATGCGTGTTGATGGTCTGGCAGTTTATTCGAAAGTATCGGACACACCTGGTGACTGAAAATGTTCACATTACATTTACTGTGTGACAAAGCTTTTGACTGCAGGGTTCGAATCCCGGCATGAGATGTGCCAGCCCGCAAACCCAGAGATTTCATTTCCCTGAGAAAATGTACAGTAGTTCCATGCAAAATCGAAATATCCCGATATTGAAGCAGGACATGAATATCTTACTTGGTTATCACTGAACTCTTAAGATTTTTACTTAAATTTGGCGTTATCGTTAGAGCGGTCTAGAAAGAAACGAGAGGAGACCGACTGTGTCAGGGCCACCCGGTGTCTTTCGAGACGTCGGCAAACTGTAATGCATGATATTTGAAAACTTTACTATGCGACTTTGTGAACCTGTGCAGCGTGAATTGAAAATAAAATTACATTTTTCGATAGTCCATATGCCCGAACGAGGCGTCAAGTTCTTTTCCTTCTTCGTCTCAACAAAACCACCTCTATTAGCCACCCAGTACTACTTTTAATATTTTGTATTGCAATGTTAAGAACCACGGTTAACATAAAAATGCAAGCAGTTTCGTTTTTATACAAAAACAACAATTTAATCCATAACTCGAAATCATTGATCTTTACATAACTCCATACTTGACAATCAATCGACAAAATAATTGAGCGTCGACTTACATAAACCTCACTTAATTCATGATGCTAATAGTCCAAGAATTTTACAGGCATCGTGCATCATCAAGGGCGTCCCCATGGCGTAGTTGTAACGTTGTCGTCTTGTCAACAAGAGGTCCCGGGTTCGATACCCGGTGGAGACACATAGTGGTTCGGATCTCACTTCTAACTTTAAGCCCAGTTCCAATTAGCGTATCAGTGTACCAAAGTGGACTCAAAACAGGTTTCGTTGCACTACCATTCTTGAAATGACGAATGGATTTTGTCACTCTCGTTTCTGAACACGTTTCCAGTGGTATGTTTAATCAACCAATGTTCTTTCTCTATCTCTTGATTAACCTACCTGCATGTATGCACAGTCGAACACATACAAACAATGTTATTTGTTCCCGTATCGTATTCGGCGAGCATTTTCATTCTATTAATGAGTGAGTTGATCGTAAACCACTATTGATACCCGCATCCTGTTGCATTTACTCATTCACAGGAAATTACAATCTATTGTCGCTTGCTCATATTGGAGCTAGGACTCTTCGAGATGAAATTTGTACAGCGTAACCCGTCGGACACTTTGTAGTATTGTTGGGTATTTTGGTACCATAGGGTGGAGGTCCTCACAAATAACCTCGTTAAGCAATGTACAGCGTGTAGAGGTCATTAACTCCAGCAGCGTAGTTTTGAGCCTAACGTTTTGGAAGGGGTGCAGAACATGAATCTCAGATTCCAGGATAAAAAAGAAAAGAAAAATACCATTAACTTGTAAATTTTAATAAACCTGAAAAAGTGGGAAGGGGCTAGTGCTCCCCCAAGTTACAATTATGATGAACACAAACAACGTTTTTCTGTTTGTTGTCTCGTTTCGACGATGTGAACTTTATAACTAATTTTTATCCTGAATATATGCAATCACCCAGCACAGATCCACCCAAGCGAATTGTATCTGAGGAATTGCATAATTTCCAAAATGCTATTTAAAAAATCACGTGTGATTTGTAGTTATGGGTCAGGGCTAAGTGTTAGAAACTACCTTATTTTCTCGAACGTTAGTTCGAAAGTGCTCCCGGTTGTTTTAATTTTTTTTTTTGTTATCTGGTTTTTTGTAATAAAATAATTGGTTGCGCATAACGAGCGCTCACGAACTCGCTACCGAAGATTCTAGATTCTAGACACGACCAGAGCATAGATGTATTTTTGTCATTGTTCTTCCATTCATGCAATGTAATCCTAATCAACATTCCTGGTCATAGCAGCGATTAGCCCAAAGGGCTCAAAGCCATTTTAAGAAACCGAAATACAAAATAACGCACCAAATATAAGACCCGCACTTTAACATGAATAGAAGGAAGCTAGTTTTTCGAATTGTGTTCCTCTTGCCTATCGAGTAATTTATGATCTTCATTGTGACGTTTTGACCCTTCGGCTAATCAGCAACTTCCCAGAAACGTGTCTCTGCTGATAAGAACAAAATCAATTTCCACATGGCTGGACGCAGTTCCGATATTCATTAATAGATGTCGCTACGTTACAGTTTTTGATTTTCGGAGTAATTGGCAGAGTGAAAAGCCGTGAAAATTTAACCATTCTATTTTTTCTTTGCGGTTCTTGTATTGCAGTCCCGGTACATCCGTCATATTTGTGAAAGAGCTTTATCGTATGCACGTGTAGACTCGGAGCGAGCAGCTGTACTGTAGTGTTGTTAGAGAGGCGGAAGTCAGGAGGCAGGAGGCTTCGTCTGTCGCGTTCGTGCAGTGGGGAAACCTCTCGTCTTCTGATTCGTGGTTTACAGCTCAGCGTGACATTGTGCAGATCAGGTATCCAATCCAGGTTTCGGGAATCGTGTTTCGGAAATCGGATTCGAGATTCGGACATCGATCTCAAGAATGGAGATTCGGAAATCGGATCCAGAATTGGGTATTCGGAAATCGGATCAAGGATTAGGGATTCGGAAATCGGATCCAGAATTGGGGATTCGGAAATCTGATCAAGGATTGGGGATTCGGAAATCGGATCATGTATTGGGGATTCGGAAATCGAATGAAGGATTGGAGATTCGGAAATCTGATCTAGGATTGGAGATTCGGAAAGCGGATCCAGAGTTGGAGATTAGGAAAGCGGATCAAGGATTGGAGATTCGGAAATCCGGATCCAGGATTGGAGATTTGGAATTCGGAAAGCGGATCAAGGACTCGAAATTCAGATATCTGATCCACGATGAGATTCGGACATCGGACCCAGGATTCGAGATTCAGTTTTGAATTCCAGTTCCTAATTTCTCTGATACAATCAACGAGAGAGAAGAGTACTGCTGAGACGGATCCTATGGAACTCGGCCGTTGACTGCTATTACGTCATGAGGCCCAATGTCTGTGTGGGAGGAGGCCAGATCGTGGGGATAAGCGGTGGAGGTTTTTTTTTGCATCCTTTTTTTAAAAGCAAGGCTTCGAATAAGTAATTTTTATGTGGTAATTTCAGATGGCCTCTTTCCTCCATGCTGATTATATCCACGTGTTGCTCACTGTAATTCATACTTGTGTCATTGAACGTTTCACTTACTTTTTTGCCACTTTCAGAGTAGTTGGCTAGCGGACCGAATTTGGAGTAAGATCTACAGGTCGTGGCAAGGTCAGAAATAGGATCTGGCCACACATTTCAGAGATAGCTCGATTCACGTACGTCGCCGGAATTGCGATAAGTGCAACAGAAATGAATCCTCCAGAAGCGGGCGCGAAATCGTCGCTGGAAAGGAGAAAGATTTTTTATTTATTTTTTCCTGTCTCGACCATGAGCAGTTCAGGAGCATATTGACCTACAGTGAAATATTCTACATTTTTGCTAAGTTTAAAATCACCACAGAATTTTAAATTTGAATAGTCTACATATTCATTTACATCTTTATTTATATAAAACTGTAATGTAATGTAAAGATATAAAGATCCAACAAATGTTAATGGATTCTACAATCATAGTTAAATTTGTTTAATACATGTGTTGCAAAATGCAATAACAAAAATTTGAAAAGAGACAGTTAAGACACACTAACAAACATCTTCCATGGAAGTGGAGATCAGCCACTAAACTTCCGAATTACGTATCTGTCAAGAAAATGTCCTCTTAAGAAAATAACCATCACGTCATCTTCAATCATGCCAAAACTATCTTTTAAACTCTTTGATGATAAATAAACATACATCAAAATATATATTCCAGTTATCTGTATTATTTTCTAAGAAATAGAATTTTCTTATAAGTATGTGATTTCCTGTTTACATCGACTAAAATAAATTTGTTCACCTGAAGATGGGGAAGAGAAGCTTTCTCGAAACGTAGTGGAAGAATATATCGTAGGCAAGGATGGTCAATGGATACTGTCCAATTGAGATTGCATGCTAATAATAATGATTAAAGAACCACTCACTTACATTCAATCTTTATGGAATGCGTCATCTAATCACAGTTCGCAGTATAAGTAGCAACCTTGTTGCTTAGAAAGCCCAGTTAGCTATAGCATTTATTAAAGACAACAGCAAGCAAAAAAAAAAAAAAAAAAAAAAAGTCATTAACGTGTGTTTGCATTAAAATAGACAAGTGGAATGATCTCGTGAAGTGTGTTGTTGATTTGCTTAATGCGTCTCCCCGTCGTCTGATGAATTAATCACTCAGTCTCCGAGGCTGGCACAAAAACGGCGGTCTCTTCCCTCTCACAGGGATTTTCAACACCCAACTGTAAGTCAGATGCCTGTAGCCCCCCTTTTTATTTCAAAGCAATTAAGTTTCGATTGCTCTTAATGCCATGCCGTCACCATTATTGCCTTAGTACAAGATATGACAGGAGCAAAGTTCGGAAAGTTACTAGAACTTACTTGTACAGTTGCTTTCTTCCGGAGACTTACTTGTAGCATGTTACCATTGGTTATATTTCCTGTTACCGAGACCAGCAATGTCGAAAACATGGCGCGAGGGTGGGGGTTGGGGGGAGGCGAAGGAATGGTTGAGAGTTTCTGATATTTTCCAGGAAAATTTTAACAGTATGCTCATAGTCCAGTAAAAGTAGGCAAAATGTCATAAAAGAATGGAAAAAATTCCAACAGAGATAAAAATTGGTAGATATCACCAGTATGGTATTTCAAACAACATACTAAAAGTCCCCGACAATCCGAGTTGTGCTCTGTCCGCCATATTGGAAAATGGCGGATGAACGGTGACGTTTGATCATAATTGCTTTATTAACTAAAAATGGTGAAGGTTGAGCCGAAAATGTGTTCAGACATAAATTAAAGAAAATAAAATTTCCAATAACTGTAAGAAGATAAATGTTTGTGATTTAACCAACTTATCTAATTGTGTAAAAAATAAATTTAACTCTGTGGAAACTTTTCCCATTTTGTAATCAAATTTGTCTGGTGTTGATTGAAGTTTTACACTTTTATTTCGTGACTTGTAACGAATAATATATATTACTGACAAAGCTTCTTCCAATCTGCTTCCCCTCATCATATATCCTATCGCTCCCTGCTTCCCCTCATCATATATCCTATCGCTCCCTGCTTCCCCTCATCATATGTCATATCGCTCCCATATACGACATAAGCATGTGGAATCCACCTAGACGAAGGACAACTGACGACATATCTCCGTTGTCTAGAGAAGCCGCAACAATTTCAGAAGCTTTCAGATATAGAGGTTGGTCGAAAGTAACAATACATGTCTTTTGAATATGTTTCATGCATTCTTCAACTGCGAACATAAGGGATAAGTATATGGCATCTGGACTTGTCGGCAGCAGCTTTATAAATGGTAATATACTTATTTCAGAAATGTGATATGCCTTGCTACCTTCAGTGGCAAGCTCCATATAACCACTCCAACTTGGACTTGGTGACAAGGTAAGGTGATTTCCACACATCCATACAAAATCATGAAGTGATGCAACATGCACTGATGGTGCTACCTGTTTGGTGTATTCAATTTCTTTAATCTTGATTTTCCGCAGGACACGGACAGCAGGCACAACGTACGTGCGTAATGGAACATTACCAAATTTGGCAAGGTAACATTCTGGTGGTTGCTTCTTCAATCGAACATTTTCTTTTCTGGGATGAACAGATCTTGCAGGAGTAGTGCACATAATGCTCCCCATATTGTGGAAAGTTCCTAGTCCGTCCAAGGTCCAAACATTGACGTCTGCATTATCAAAAACAAAGCGATTCAATAATTCCTTGTCAGCAACAATTTTCTCATCTAAGATACAATATGGCTTCATTGTAGGATGCACATAAACCCATGCTTGATAACATATCAATAAGATTTCTTAAACCAAAATGTCTATGTAGATGAACTGCAAGTCCAATCTGAATCATTGAATTGAATGACCGTGGTCTTACTTTGGTTTGGTATGAGTTGGTGTTTTAAGTCCACTTTATGCACAGTAAGGCAAATCGGGACTGGACCTACAGTTTAAAGTGGGATCCGAACCACTTGTGCCTCCACCGGGTATCGAACCCGGGACCCCTTGATTACAAGGCAATGACGCTACCACTGCGCCATGGGGGAGGCCCCCGTGGTCTTACTGCTGATATAATAGCATGCTCAATACACACACATTTTCTTTTGATGAAGTCTTCATTTCCTTTTATTCGTTTCATAATCACACCTTCTGTAAAGACCCTTAATGTCTCTGGAACCATATCATCAACTGTCTTCAAGCATTCATGTGGATTTGGATACATATCTTTGGCATATGTTTCGGATCGTATATCTTCCCGAATTATTGCAGCAGCAGTTCTAACAATTCTAAGTCTTTCGTTCTTTGGATCTTCTTCTTTCTGTGTGTACCAACTTTTGGATAATATTTTATATCCTGTATCACGGAAACATACTGTAGCGGTTTGCCCTTTACGTGTTGTTATCATCATGTCTTCTCCATAGTGATCACATAGGCGTTTCCTAAGAGTTTTTTTCTGAGACATCAGTATCTTATGGAAGATATTCCTTCATCTTCGCCATAAGTTGATTCATCGAGTACTGACACTCGTGGTTACCATTATCAAGGTAGCAGCATAACTGCAGAAATGCTATAGAAATACACTCATCTTCAGGCCTACCACGTTTTCCCGATGTAGGTGAGGATGTGTAAAATTTAGTGAAACAAGGATGGTGGTACCTAGCCTCAACTGCAACTAGAATCAATAACGGTACGAATTCGATCAAGCACTGTCCTTCCCCAATCATCGTTCCTCTTGATGGCAGCTTCAATGATTTGATCCTTGAATGTTAAGGATCGAACTTCAAATATTTTAACTCGTCTGTTCACATTTTTTTTCGTTTCTGCTTGAAAATCACAAACTTCACTGCAAAACCAGCAATCACGTTAGAAGTCAAATATATGTATTATATATATGTGTGTGTGTATCGAAGGAGTATTGAATTTTGTGGCGAACGATTATTTGCAGCAGTAATACTACTCTCACGAGTATAGTCTTTAAGGCACTTAATATGTAACCACACATTCGTCTCATTTTCCAATTTCTCAAATATTCCAACTTTTCGGCGTAAACTGCTGCTCTTTATAGCATGTAAGCCTTTTATCACAACTACAGTGTCACCTTCACTCAACGTTTGTTCACAAATAATACAATATTGGGTTATATCCATTGTTGCCTTGCCAAAAAGGTTATTCAGTTTGTTTTCCGATGATCACATACATTACATCCAAGTTCCACAACGGGCAGCATGTAAAGAAATTACATATATTATTAACAGTGAAATGGTTGGTTAAATCACAAAAAAATATTTTCTTACAGTTATTGGCAATTTTCTTTTCTTTAATTTATGTCTGAACACATTTTCGGCTCAACCTTCACCATTTTTAGTTAATAAAGCAATTATGATCAAACGTCACCGTTCATCCGCCATTTTCCAATATGGCGGCCAGAGCACAACTCGGATAGTCGGGGACTTTTAGTATGTTGTTTGAAATACCATACTGGTGATATCTACCAATTTTTATCTCTGTTGGAATTTTTTCCATTCTTTTATGACATTTTGCCTACTTTTACTGGACTATCAGCAGTACATACATTTTCCTCTGGCATTATTATTATTATTATTATTATTATTATTATTATTATTATTATTATTACATATCCATGCCATACTCAGCATTTATTTGGCCACAGGACCCCACTACTTCTTGTATCACCATTCCGCTACGTGGGATTCCTTCACAAAGTGGCACCAAAATAACTACAACGCAAAACCTTGTGACTTGAGTGCCTACCCGTGTGGCCCGAGAGTAATTGTTACAGCGACAATCACGTTGCTATGCAACCTATGGAATTCGAGAGGACCTTACACGTCAGCAGCTTCCACGGCTCTCCTCTCGTATGCGTTAACAAGCCCTCCGCAAACATGTTTGTCTACATGTAATCCTGCAGCGTGATGGAAAATGTGGAAGTGCGTGTGTGGAACCAGGCGTGTAATTTCGTTTTTCCTCGGAAGATCCTGTCTCCGGGGGAAACTAACGCCCCTCTCCGTCCCCTGTCGCATATTTGGAGCTACCATGCGGGTTCACTTGTCAAGCAGTCAGGCCAGTTGGTGTAAATTACATCTTGTGGACCGTGCACCCGTCATGTCCACAGTTGTTCGTTTCGAATGTCCTCACAATAATAGGTACCGTCCAATTAGGCAACCTCTTCCTCACCCTCGTTGGGCGATATTTGGTGCGGCCTACGTAACTTCTATAGTGTGCAACACTGCTGAAATTTATTTCCACTAATCGTAGTTTCGAATGTAGAATGTGTAATAAAACTGTAGATGTAATGACCAAGAAAATACAACTCTGTTTTATTTTGTCCCCCTCCTCACGTCGTTACATTTATGTCAAAACCGAATATCAGCGTTTATGAAATGTTTCATTGGCGGATTTTTTGTGAATCACCCTGTGTATATGCATGTTTTACTGATAAACTTTTTTAACTGAAAGGTATTATTACCATGGTAGTAGTTATGGCAGTACATGCATGCAGTCTTAATGAATTAGGACATCGTATTCTTGATTTTGGATTCGGACTTCGCATGCAATATTCTGGACTCGGGTATCAGATTCAGTATTCTTGCTTCGGATAACGAATTCTGGATTAGGAAAACGGATCGGGATTATGATATTTCTGATTGTACCACCAGCCCTTCCTCGTGTATACTTTGCAGCACTTGTATAGCGGAGATTGATATGTATGTAGCGAAGGGGAATGGAGAGCGGGGGACCGACTATCTCCCCGATGCCAGAGCCAAGCGATACGAGATAGCGGGCACTGATTAGAGCTGCCTGCATTCTGGGGAGGCGTTCCTCAGTCGAGTGCGACTTCTGCTGCTGTGCAGCGGATGCTGTGAAAAATGGAGAACAGATTCGGGAGTTTACGGAGATCGAAAATCGGTGCGAATGATCCAAGGGTTGCATCAGTCAGGGCTAGCGGTGAGTGTGCTTATTGTCATTGTTCAGGGTTCATTAGCAGCCGAGTTGCGTGCGTTTCCTCTGTTTTGTGTTCTTAAAGACGAACTCTCGCTATAAAACTTTTTTTTTTGTTTCGAACCCATTATGTTATTGAAACGGTGGGATCTTGACCTGGTAATGATACACCAAGATCGAGACGTGCGCGAGATAGAGATAAGTGAAAGCGAGACATAATCGAGGGCCTCGCTTTGTTCAAGGTATTAAGGTTTATGAAAATTTCGTCTAAATGCAAAGTACTTTACTATGCGGCTTGCTTAGATTCTGTACCGAGTTTAAGACTGTGTGATAGATATATGTTGTTTGATATTCAATAACCTATGTATGTTTCCGGTTTGTTTTATATACATATATATATATTCCATATTCCTGTATTATACCTAGGTATTAATCGAGATTCGAGACGAGATCTGATTTTTCCTCCGAGACAAGATCGAGGCTGAAGTTTAGATAAAAGACAGAACCGAGAACAGAAATTTGTTTATAACTATGAACGAGGGAGGAGTGACTCCACATTTCTCATTCTCAGAACGAGACTGTGCCAAGTCTCGCCCGTCTCGTTTCTGTACCATTCTTATACTGAAGTGTGACCGACACTAGGGTTCGAACCCGAGAACTCTAGATTACGAGACAACACATAACAATTAGTCCGTCCATCGGTATGGGCCTCTAGAAAGGACGAACAGGAGGACCTCCTTAGGTCCTTAAGTAATGTCAAGTGAAGATTTCATACGTGTAATTTTACGTTATAATTTGATACACGCAAATGTACTACGTAGAAATATTAAGTGAATAATGGGGCTCTAACCAGATCTTTAGCATACCGTGTCATTTCCTTACCAACTGAGCTATCAAGCCAGTCCTGGTTTCGCCGGATTTTTCTCTGCCGCTGTTCTAACTGGAAGTGTAAGCTATCTGTCAGTGCTATCGTAACGGGATCAGTTGCCTTCGGCCCCGTCTAGTTCGCTGCACTTTTCTGACACTACGTGCAGAGCAGGTGCATCCCAGTGTCAAGCTGGTGTAAGAAAATCATGTTCAACCAAGTATACGCTGTACGCAAGAATAGCGATGCTCAAGTTCAGAAAATTCAACAAATGCTTATACCCTTCTGCTTTCAACATTCATTCGATTGGTCAGCACGTATGTAAACGTACACCACGTTGTACACAGCTCCAGAACGCAGTGCAAGCAAACGATGCAGACACCAAATGAACGAAGTAGACGACCCGAACCAGACGGGGCTTTTGAAACACTGATGACGTGACGGTGTATTTTACCTTCTGCTATGTACACATTTGCAGTTGGTAGTATCCTGTTCGAGTCTCCATTTTCGTTTAAATTTCTGTTATTTTATTTAAGTAGCAATAAATTGGATTATCATCATAAAGGACTGATAATTACAAGTGAAAACAGTATGCAAGCAGAGTCGCCAGAGTTTCGCATTCAAGCTGTTTTTTTTTTTTAATTTTCTTATTTAATTATTTTTTTAAAAAAATCATATTTTGCCGAAATGCCATTTTTCCGTTTCACGTCAGTACATAATACTGTTCACACAGAGCTCGTAATGCATCAAATCAAGGTTGATTATTTGAAATGAACGTGTCTGGTCTGTTCAATTGATGCATTTTAGTCCATTACATTAAACACCGTCCGATCCTTGGATGGATTTCTCTATGTATTTCAATGCACCAGAAGTGCATATTAGCTTTTCATGCATTGTAATGTATTGGAGTAAGAAAATGTACATATGTGTGTCCATTGACACTGGGTTGAGATTTAGATACCCCTAAAGATTACGAAGTCCTGCAATACTGGAGCTGTAACTACAAGTAAGGACTCTCCACCCCTCTCCCCTTCAAATGGCCTGTGGCTTTAAATAGCTACTAATTTTAGGTAAGGGGGTATTTCCCCGTATACATAGAAGGGTGCAAAATGGCCTAAAGTGCCGACGCACCCAAAACGTTTACTTCAATCAAATATTACATGATTGTTTCGATGATAATTATAATGAAACGGTTTGGATTAACCTCTGTTTTGTTTAGATCGTAACACATTTTCTTCGGTTCGAACATCGACTGTAATGTTGGTTTCATATTTCTCTGAATAGCTCTGCTCCTTGACCATGTCAAGGTTAGGGGATCGTCGTGCCCGCCACGGTGTGTGGATCGTAACGGTCACATGCGTTTCATTTCAGATTAAATTAAGTACATGCATAAATTAGGTCGTCCTGAGTTAAAGTCGAAAGTTTACTTCCGCTTTCGACTAATATATTCCATGCAGTTTTTGGTTAGAATCTTAGAATTCTGTGTTTCTTATTTTGCGTCCCTTTTCTTTCAATTTTGCGTAATCGTAACGATGAAGATGAATGGTTAGAAGAAATTGATGAAGGGACACACTAAGAAACACGGGGGCAGGATCCGAAGCCGGACCCTTCGTAAAAGAGACAGTGAGGAATTTGTAACTCAGGAGGAGTTCAAATTACCCAAATATAAATTCAGTTTAAAAAGTTGTCATTTGAAGATGAAGATTGGCTAATCGGGACTAGATTTGTATTTTAAAGCAGGATTCGAATCTGTGCAATGTGCCTCCACCGGGGATCGTACCCGAGACCACTTTATTGCATGGCAACAGCGATGTCACTTTGCCATCTAGGAGCGCATTTGCCATAATAGCTTTTCGAGATAGTGGTGGTACCAAGATGAGGTGAGATTTGGCATAGTCTCGTGCGAATTGAAGCGTACCCTTTTTCTCTGTCCTTTATACGTAGATTTGCAAATACCTATTTCGTTCCAAATCTTAGTCACCTTCGTAGTCGAGGTCGTTGAGTGGTGGATTCACTAGTTCGCCACCCCAGGTTCAGGGTTCCAGTCACTGCCTGGGTATGAGTGGATGCCACCACTCCGCCTCATTTGTCACGATTAGTCTAAAGTGGAAGGAAAGTAATACAAAAAAATGAATATGCGGAAAAAATCGCCTAGAGAAAAAATAAAAAATGATAAAAAAAAATATTCCAGACACCATTGCGATGTATGTGTGAATAAGTAGCTTAGAAAAGCAATTTTTATTTTATTCGAAATTTTCAATTTACTAACATTTCGAACGAGAAGGGACACATGAGGAGTTTGTACTGTCCTGTCTCGATACGGTTTAGCCCCCCTTTTCGGCCCAGATTAAAAATAATACTGTTTCGTTAAGAAAGTCCATAGTATGTCACTGTTTTAGTGCAGGGACATATCTGAAGATAAAATCGAGCTAAGTGTTCTATCAGAGGTTACGGAGCGCTTAATACCACAGTGGGTTCAAGGCTGCTACTGGTGATGTAAATAAATAATATGACTGTTTATGTTTACGAAGTCAGTGTGGCTGCCGGAATATTAAATGTAAGAAAAAGGCCATGGCTATTGTTTACTTGCAAACGATATCAAAAGTTATAACAGTATCAACCACAGTACGATAAGTAATCACAAAGAAGTCGCGTATTTTAACCTTGCATATAGGGTGTCACAAAATTCTGGAACGTCGGAAGTTTTTTTTGAAGATATTTAAACGACTCCTGCTCATGGGCGTTCGTCGATTCCCCCCCCCCCCCTGGAAATTGATTATTCATTTCAAGTTACAACAGACCAGAAATTATGATTTTTTTTTTATAGTTAAGCATATAAATAAAATTCAGTTAGTGTTCTAACAGAATAACCAAAGTAGAAAATAAACCGTATTAGATCGAAAAAAATGAGTGTAAATGTAAATACAGGTTCCAAAAATGAGATTTTTATTTCAGAGATTACGGAGACTAAACTTTATGGCCAAACTCCCAATATTAAACGTTTTCTTTCTGAACGAGGTGCGTAAAACTTAATAACAATATATAATAAGTATGCATTTCAATACACTAACTGTATGAAATGTAAGAAAAACAGTAGTGCGGCGTAATAATCAGTCATTGGTGGATCAAGTAAAATTGTCTCTCCACCGTATAATAGTATAATAATAATTTTAGTAATAATAATTTGTAATTCAGAATAAAATTGGTTTATTTTAATTAGTTTATAATAGTTATTATTTTATAACAATAATTACTATCTTATTCTTTCTAGTATTCAAGTTTTATCAAAGGCTTGACCCCCCCCCCTACCAAAAATTCTGGCGACGCCCATGCTCCCGCTATTCGTAACATACAGAGGAAGTCGATGCTACAATCCCATTAACATTCGGCTGGTGATAATAGATAGGGTCAATTTGCAGACAAGCGTGCGTGAATCTGTATGCTCTAGGTCAGAAATTCTCTCAGTGCGGTTACATTTGAATGTTGTACTTGCAGTGAACGTATTTTTCACTTTTCGCGTATATGTAAAATCTAATTTGATACAAAGATGTATATGTATATTTCTTCAACTACGACATTTTATTTCATACGTATGCAAAAAGAAGTGCAGACAAAATATTTCAGGTTTTATATGAAACCAGATTGAGGGATGAGGGGGATATTTCCCTGTAGTTTCTCCTGAGTTTAAATATTTATTTCCCTGGGATGTGGTGGGATGTTTAAGGAATACAAAATTCTTCTTATAGTCTACGACACGTGTATGTTCCGTAGACAATATATTTCGACATGGATGTTCATAAATCAAGACGAGACCGATACAGGCATTTACAACTCGAGATGGACCGAGACACTGTCAAGTCTCGTCTCGTTTCGTCTCGATACCATCGCAAGAAAAACCAGTTCTCATAGGTACTTCTGAGGGATGAACGAGAATCGTACGTTTTAGGGCAAGAATTGCAATGCCAGGTGTTCATAATATCCTCAGTGTACGGTACTACCAAGACACTGTAAGGTTGACTCTTTCCAAATTCAAGTTTACCGTCACATTCTTCATTTGATGCCCTGCGGTGAAGATGCTTGCCTGTGTACACAAGATAAGGCCTTCACAGATAACTGTCTCCTGTGGAGGTCTTGAACTTGTTTTTCACTGCTGCTTTGCAGGGGGATGTGAGAAACACGTGTACTAGCTGGTGCTCGAAGAGGAGCGTAAAAGCATGTGGAGTATTTATGTTCCACTCCCAGGTCCCCCATAGTCAGCCGTGAATTTTCACAGTTTGTCAGGTGACGGGTGAGAATGATATAAAGCCGTAACGGGACTGCTTCCCTCTTCAGAAAACATACCTAGGAATACATTTCAGGAGGGATCCCCGTATGCTAATCTTGCGTCTTACATGTAATGAAAGTAAGTGATGATAATAACATTGTTTTGAGAGAAGTTACTAAACCTCGGATTTTTAGGTTCTACAAAGTGTGCTTTTAGGTTCCTAAAATAGGCTCTAAAAATCCTAAAATAGGTTCTAAAAATCCTAAAATAGGTCCTAAAATCCTAAAATAGGTCCTAAAGATCTTAAGTTAGGCTCGAAAAATCTTGAAGTAGGTTCAAAAAAACTTAAAATAGTTCAAAATTCCTGATAAATGATGATTAGGTATAGTCACCGGCAATGAAAATGGGACACTTATATCGTGAAATATAACGTTATGTGTGTTGCCTAACCCTTCGGCGATGGCAGAACTTACCATTGCAAATTTGCTATTAAAATCCACTCTTCGTCGTATAGTTAGGCAAAAATCTTTTTTCATGTTATCCACTGTCAAACTTCGCAATTTTGTTTGTGAGTATCATCTTATATGCTGAAAATAATCTTTCAACTAAAACATAGTCAGTGGTGCAAACTTCAATGCTGAAACGTTAGTTTGCAAGGCGTGTATGCCACAAAGCACCGAAGTGACGTAAAAGTCGGCAAGACCACACAGATCAGACCACTTTGGATTGTACAGGTAACAGTGGCACCCGACATTTTGTTTTGTTTAGAGCTTTGAAAAATCACCATGGACTTGGAGGAAGGGAAATCGAGAGATTTCAAACACGTTCGTCATTAATTTTTTTGTGACCAAACAAAGCAAATGCCTCTGTGTGACATAAAAATCCTGTAAAACCTTTAGAAATATATAAAAACCTAAAAAAGGCTTGATTTAGGCGCATAAACCTAAAATAGGTTCTAACAAGCAAAAAATGTTTTTTTTGGCACTATAAAACTTCACCAGTCGTTGCGTTTTTTAACGAAATGCTGACATAAGTTATTATTGTTACATAGTACCTGCAAAGGAAAAAATAGGTTAAAAACCTAAAATCCGAGGTCTAATTATTACCAATAATAATTTTAATCAATATAGAAATACTGTTAATAATAATATTTATTATTACATGAACAAGTTAAAAGCTGATGTAAAGTAGAAAAACGGATTCATTATGTTTAACTTATTTCTGCTTAATTTGTGAAAATTTGTATTTTTACACAAATGTTATTTATTCTATGTTTTTAAGCGTTTTTATCGCCAAGTAGAAAACCTTTTTTACACGTAAATACCCAATCCTTCTCACAGTACCAATCTGTAGCAACATTCTCAAACGACCAAAATATTTAACTTTTCAAGATACGAAGGAAAATTTTTAACAAGATGCAGATTGCATTAATGATATTTTCCTTTGCTGTGTGGTCCTAAACAGAGCAGGACGGATCACATCCGGCTCGCCAAAGTGTTTTATGTGGCCGGCCTTAGTAGGTATAAAACTTCTAATATTATTTTGAGGCAATATCTTTAGTGTTAGTAGGAGTCTCGTTGGTCCAGTCGTGACTGCCACGCGAGTGGCAGGAGACTCGAGTGGGTGATTTCAGGTGCGAATTTATCCAGCAATGTTCCTGCATGACGTTCACCCAGCCTCTAAAAAATGTTTACCGGCCGGAGTGTGGTGCTGATCACATGATGCCTTCACAGTATGTTGCAATGTGCAAGAGGGTTGACTTTATCTTTATACCTTTAGTGTTAGTAGAATTTAGCCTGGCCCGCGACCAATTGCTGATCTTGCTTTCTTTTTCTTTTCTTTTTTTTCCAAATGCGGAAGCTATAACAAATATTTGCTCACGCTCTCTCTCGCTCTCGTCTTAGTAGTGTTTTATTTAAATATACTAATCTCTTGACCTCCAATAAAAAAAAACTGTTTAGCTAACCGGTCATAAATATGGATGTATTTATTTGGGCAAGAGAACGCGCGTTCTTATTGTTGTTGTTGTTTGGTTTATTTTACTTCGCTTTTCTACTTCGCTTTTCTGCCACTTTTGGTTATCGCGAGAAAGAGGATGAGTGATGATATGATGAAATTGATGAAGGGACCTCACATAGAACATCCATGTATAGGCCGGGATTCGAACCCATGATAAGCGCGAATTCTTGTTCCTATGTGTTGTCCTCTGCAGTGAATAATGAAATAATTTGGAATAAAAAATGTATCCAAAAACTTACGAAGCCAAGTGAATATGATTGAAGAAACTACAAAAAGTGTATTTTGTTACCAATTTATCCCCCTTTAATATATTGAATTTTTGCCACCTCCCATCACCTTTTTTTTTTTGTAGCTATATGGATTTAATCGCGATAATAAGTAGCTAATGAGCTTATGCAAGTCATGAGCGACAATCGTGAACAGAGAACTCTGTACTCCTGATTTTGCAGTGCCCTGCAGATGAACTGGAAAGAAATTTGTATTTTTTTAATAAGTATTTGCTCTTCCATCACTTTACCTAATTTCTGCCATGACGATGAACGTAGATTCAATTAAACGGGTGAAGGGTGGATACAAGAGAAACACTCATGCATAAAGCCAGGGCTCGAACCCGGATCTTTCAGTAACGACATCGTCAGATGGAGGAACTAGGGAAATCAAGCAATGCAATTTTTCTTTCAAAGAACATTAATCATGTACAAAGATGGTGTTTCAAAAATTCAATTTAAAAATACCACGGAGGAGACATGCAGTTTACTTTACCGATACCCACATATCCAAATGGTTAGCGCTTTTCTCTCGTCTTGGTTGTCGGGAGACGTCCGTGGGAGAGTGGTTATCACAGCGTGCTACGACAGTACAGGTTCCGTGTTCGAACCCCGACCTGGGTATGGGTGTTCTTTGTGTGTGTCCCTTCATCAATTTTATCGTATCATCATCGCGATTAATCAGATGTGGCAAAAAGCGACGCTAAGTAACAAAAATCAAATCAAATCATTGATCGAGTGTTTGATTTGGTTTATTTTACTTCGCTTTTCTACCACTTTTGGCTATTCGCGAAGATGATACGAAAAAATTGATGAGGGACACCCAAAAAGAACACCCGTGGACAGGCCGGGTTTCGAACCCAAGATTTCTGGCTTAGTAGTCAAATCAAATCTTTTTTGATTTTCGAAAAAGCAGGAGTTACACGTACCTTTTTTAGTAGTCAATCCTCAATTTGCAATCTTTTTCCGCCTTTGACGTTATTTTTTTTTTTTTAGGAAAACTGGGCCTTAAAGGGGGGGGGGGGTTGACCCACATCACCCCTCCCCCCTTGGGCACGCCACTGATTCCTATCCCAAATGTCGACGTCACCGCACGTCACTGATTAGTTATTTTGTTTATATTTTTTCGAGACGAGACGAGACTTTTCACGAGCCGTCTCGTCTCGAACTTTAAAAAGTCTGTCTCGTCTCGTTTATTAGTGGGACCCGAACAACTGTGCATTATGACTCTACCGGGTATCGAACTCGGTCCCTAGAGCTTTTGACATGAATTTTTGGTAGCATCTACAGGTACTTTGGAGGACTGGTCTGGCATTGCATTTCAGTGAAACTGGATGAAAACCGATTAACCGTATGTTGCGCACACCTGATTTGGTGTAAATAGAAAGATGTTGATTTTTTTAAAAAAATAACAACTAGGGCTACATGTAACTTAAAATACTGAGCCACACTTAGTTTTGAGTTGCGTTTCCATTATTAAATTTTGGAAAATATACCTACAACGGGAGAGAGATTTTTAAAAGACTGAAATTATTTTTGAATAGCTGTGTGTGTATAGTGTAGTCAACAGTTGAAACAATATGACAAGGAAACGAAAGTATCGGAATTCCTCCATTCAATAGCCTACGTTGGTAATCTTGGTGTGGCATGCTTTTCCCTCTTGTTACTATGAGAGCCACTCTCCTTGTTTACTGTCATCCTTCACGGACGGGGCCTTGAATCTGAAGCGCTGTCATTTCTGCCGTGTGACATCCTCTGGCACCTGGCACCGCATTGCTCAACTGTTGCGGTTTGCTTTTCTTGACAAAACAATATGTCCTTGAGAAAGTAGTTGCTATCCTGGTTGCGAGATGTCATTGTGGGCTTGAAGAAATTGCCATTGAAGGCAATTCATTTGTGGTAGAAAGTTTGTTTTGATTTTTGTTATGTAGCCTCCCTTTTGTGCCACTTTTGGCTAATCGCGACGATGAGAATAAGCGATGATACGATGAAATTGATGAAGGAACACTCCCAAAGAACACTCACTCCCAGGCCCGGATTCGAAACCTTTGTGGTATAAGATTTCGCACCCTTTGTGGTATAAGATTTCGCACATGCAGTGTGTCGGTGTTATACTTTCTCGCCAAGTACACAGAAGAAGAAAAAAACGAACTTGTTCGAATGAACAAAACATTTTTGGTCAAGCGTTTTGGTAACCTAAAGAAAAAGATTTGGTAGACTTTACTAAATTTGGTAATTTTTACTAAATTTTTGGACAACTGGACGCGATTAGTAAAATAATTTGATTCTGATAAACAGTCACTTGTTTGACGTCTATTAAAAAAATGTTTGTTTACGAGGAACAACTTTTTAATTATTCGAAACATAACTTTTCTTCTCTGTGTATAACACTTAAAATCGACCAAATTTTCTTAACGTTTTGCTCGTTCAGACCATATTACGACGATACAAGCCCTCGAACTACATTTTTTTAATCCTGTAACACATATACAGAGTCGCCAATGGGTGATTTCCAGGGCAAGTCGGAGAGGTGATCTTTTTTGGTAAGTGGGTGTCGACGCTATTTTTACTTGGGGGGAAAAAAAGGTTTTGGATTTAACCAAATTTGTCATATTTTTAGGATTTTGAAAATAATTCTTTCTTGCAAGGAGGACACATCCTTCCTCCCCTGAAAAGTAAAATAAATGATATTCCCTTTTCAAATAATTCAATAGAGCATTCTCACCATTTCAAAGTATACATGTATATTTCATGTGATTCCTGGGAAAGTATTGTGTGCCCTGTTCTGGAAAAATGTTTTATTTTACCCCCCCCCCCCCCTATTATTTGTGGTAATTTTGACTACAAATTTCCCTTTCCATAATTCCATTCTCCATTCATTGCAAGAACGAAGTTAGTTTAGTGTAAACAAAACTACTTTTGAGAAATGTTTTCTTTCCTGTGTGTTCGTTCCTTTGTTAATTTGCCCAGCTGTGCAGTGTAAGGTCCCATAACTTAATGTAGCAGCGAAGTTGTGTAGTATGGCTTTATCACATGCACAATATTTGTACGCGTAATATTCTTGCTCAGCCTTAGTTCGAAAAACTAATAGGATTGTTCGGCAAACGCGTGTATTTGTTTACATTGTTTTACATCCGTACAGCGGAAAGAGAATAGCAACATTATGACACCCTTTGAATGGAAATTCTGAATAAACCCATGTTTCTTTTTTGTTTTAAGTCCACTTGTCCACAGATAGGCTAATCGTTACTGGACCTAAGTTTAATGTGGGATCCGAGCCACTATGTGCCACCATCGGGCATCAAGCCTTTGGTTTCAAGGCGACGATGTAACCAAAGTACAGTCTTGAGCGTGTGTGTTATATCACCAAATCCAGCTCCCAGCAAAACTATATCTTGGCTACGTTACTGGAGCTCATAAAAGCCACGATTATGCATAATGGGGGTATTCACCCACATCAGACGATCAGATTATTTGTGCCCCTGGCCGGGACTCGAACCGTGACTCATGAAGACACAAGACTGATCCGCTACAGTAGCTATAATGGGAGAGCAGGGAGTAATATTTTGCGGTGACCTTAACCACTGTGGCATGAGCGGATGTCTCTGTGAGAAACTTACGGTCCTTGGAAGAGGAAGTGGTCGCGCAATGCATTGCATAGCTGTGACGTAACAAAAAAATCACATGGTTAGGTGTTCGGCGTTGTTTCCTGGCATTTATGAGATTGCTGCTTTCAAGGCTAAATGGTCTTCTTGCTCTTCTCCGACCGCCCTGGGCTTTGCTACGAGGCTTGTACTTTTGTCGTTCTCCAGTTCGACACGCATTTCTTTCATTCTGCATTTCCTAAATTTTGTATTGTATTTGCTGGATTGATACGACCATGGCATATTTTGAAAGTAATTAGCGATCGCTCGCTCTTCACATGTAAATTTAAATTATCGCTTTCTCAGAGATGTCTAAAACTTATCAACATATCTTAATATTAAAAAAATAAGCCTAGCGGTTGATAGGGATCGTGTATCGAGAACAAGACACGACTCTGTATAATCGAAACGAGACGGAGACCTATTGTCCAAGATTCTCCGAAGAGCCTCCACCGGTTGTCGAATCCGAGACCTCACTACAAGGAAGCGACGTTACCACTACGTCATCAGGGAGGACCTGCAAGCACAGCGAAATATTCATTCCCACTGCTAGGTTAGCCACAACAATACACTCGCCATACGAACCGAACCCTAAACCATGAAGTTCATAGCCTATTATTATACAACTGGTTTTTTAGCCAAATTGTAACTGCGATGGGCGTTTTTCATGAGATTCTCGCGTTGTCTTTATACGTGTCTGCTGCAAAGCTACTTGAAACATTTGTGTATATGCACATTGCAGTTCGTTTTGCAGCTATCTGTTAAAACGTGACATTTCGCTGGGAGTTGCGTGATATATGTGCAGGTATCTTATCTTAAATTATTTATAGGTTGTCAAGAAATACGTTGGCTGCTGACGTAAATGCTTTCCTCGCACATTAACTTCCATTACGAAGTGGGAGCCAATCTCGTCTCCAGACTTAACACTGTAATGTAACTACAGTAACAATACGTTAATAAAGGATAAACATGAAAATGAGGAATAGGATTCGAATGTAGAACACTTTTTATTTCTTTATTTAGAACAGGGTGTGTTCCTAATTACTGTGCTCTATATTGTAATTACACGGTTACATAAACAGGAAGATATAGTCGTAACCAGACAAGGGGCCACTTTTTTCGGGTTTATGAAAGCTGACAAGTTAACGGTACTTTTCTGAACCCCGTGATACATGAAGAGCAAACTCATGAAGAATAATATTTGTGGTATCGCAAATGTAAGAGTTACTTAGC
Source organism: Lepisma saccharinum (assembly GCF_977018435.1). Classification (NCBI taxonomy): domain Eukaryota; kingdom Metazoa; phylum Arthropoda; class Insecta; order Zygentoma; family Lepismatidae; genus Lepisma; species Lepisma saccharinum. The sequence goes on from NC_139233.1 coordinate 52,268,114, forward strand.
AAATAATCCTGGACGCAATTTTTATGGTTTTAAGAACTTTTCGATTTTGCCCCCACCAAGTTAAGCCCCAAGTTCGATGCTGCCCCCCTCCCCGCCCGCCAAAGTTGCGCCCATCCAGGAAGAACATAATTAAATTGAATTTGCACTAGGAATAGATACGGAAGAGTTGAATTTGATTGCAAAGTTATGGAAAAACAATAAGTACAGAGGTAATGAATGCATGCAAGAAATAAAGAGAGACACGTAACCGACAAGCATATTTAATACAGCGTCCTTATTGTATAATTCAAAGAATAACACGAAATTTACGTTTACGTCTAAACAAGTCTATGCTGGGATTGTTTTTAGAAAGTTTTAGCCAAATATACGCTATTATTATTTAACAGCGCTTACAAAATAAAGAAACAACTTCGATTTGGAACCATTTGGGGTCATTCCATGTCAAATCATCCAGAATTTTGTGAAAATGTCACCCACCATCTGCGATTTTGATGAAATTCGGTATACTTATAGAACTTTTGATGCTCATTACAAAAATGACAATTTTTTTTAGATTGGTCAAGGGGTTCAGAAATTACGCGTTTTTAAAAATCTCCGTGTACAGCACATGCGGCTCCACTTTGAATGACACGCATTAGGTTTTAAATTATAGTATCTTCTCTCAGGTTTGCCGTAGAAACTTCAAGTTTGTTTTCTTTTGCTCAGGATAGTGTAAGCTTTCATTTAAATAAGGTTTCAGATCAGTGTATCAATAATCATGTATTTTATGTACAGTTTCATGTATTTTTTTAGAAAAATAAATGACTAACTTCAAGAGCGAATTTTGTGCAATGCCTCCCCCCTTCAATTTCCCCCAAATTTTATATACAGGTAGCTCAGAGTGGGTACTAATGCTTGATGGGAAAATTGGGATGGGCGGTTCAGAGACAGGGTGATAAAAAAATCATTTGCATTAAAAGTTAATCTTATTAAAAATGCTTATGTATTTAGCACAAAGTCTGAAGTACAATATGTTTCGAGGTATAATATTCAAAATTTCTGTTCACTATGTGTGAAGGTAAGCATAGGCGTAACCTGGCGGGGGCAAAGCTAAGCATTTCCCCCCCTCCAAAATTTATAGATTAATTTAAACCTACAAGTTAAATATATTTTGTGAACCTCCTGGCGCTTGAGGAACAAACAAAAAAAGAGTAATTATTGTGATTTTTCAAATGTATTTAGCAAATAATCTTTGACACTAATTTTATGGGACGGAAAACTTTATGATTCTCTCTCAACCCAAAGATAGTTCCCAAGTTACGCCCATGAAGATAGTACCGAAAAATACTTACTCAATTGTATTCTATGCATTGCCAAAATTTCATGCACTATAAATTGTGCCGTTCACATTTTCTGTTCTCAACTGTAAAAATAATATATCTGTACCTTCTCTGGATGCTACGTAAAAGGATTTTCTTGGAATTGCTGACCTGTCAAGGAAGCTATTCTTTGTTGCATGCTAACTTCATCCACGCTTTACTTCAATTCATATCGAATTGTATGTAAAAACTTCAGAGTTTTAGGTGGACTGTCAAGCTAGGAAAAAGTCATCGTCGAAGGAGTGGATCTTTGGATCTTGTTGAACTTGGAATGGAGGAGAAAGAAATAGGTGAAAGTGCAATAAGTGACACCATATTCAAAATACCGTAGTCAGCATACAAATGATTTCTTAATTAAAATCGTTCAAGCAAAGTTGACTCTTGTGTTTCATCATTTATTTGCAGCAGTAATGTAAGTATATGAAGGCATATTATGTACTAGAAACGCAATTAGCAATTTTTACACAAATCAGTGATCATTAACTGTAAGTTTTTTTTCACAGTAACTGTAACTGAGTTAGTTTTTAAATGAGTAACTGAAACTCGGTTACTTGTAAAAAGTAACTTACCGAACACTGCAAATAGCCTGTAGCCTAAGTTCAAAACAGTGCATACTTAATCTTCCTGGTGCTGTTGTACTATGCAATCGCTGACACATTGTACTGCGGGTTGTTGTCATTTCACCTTACGTGATTAATAAGAAATTTATGCCTCTAATACTATTTCTATGGAATTGGTACTTCATTGCTGAACTTGTTACTTGATACTGTTGATGTCTATACAAGTCTTCCAAGTGTTCCAACCACCCCATTACAAGGAGATTTTCTGTGGTATGTGTCAAGAAAAGGTCCATTTGGAAAAACTTCAATCAGCACAAATGTGTATTACTAATTCCTATTTCATATTACGTAACTCCGTGAAGAGTAGCAAAATAAAATCCATATTGAGATAAAATGCACAAGAAGAAGAATGTTCTCGAAGAAAATTTGCTAAACTTGGGAATGCTAATAATGATGATTATATTTTTTTAAAAAAATTGAAGACAGTTGAAACTAACTTAGATACAGTACAACCTCTATTTTACATTGTTCAGGGGACCAAGCTGATAAAATCTTATATGCGAGAAAATGTAAAACAGAGGAAAATTTCTTAGCAATTTGCTATGTTGGGACCACCAAGATTAAATGTAAAATGCAGGAAAATGTAAAATCGAGGAACTTGAAATCGGGGTTCCACTGCAATTATTACTTGTAAGTTTTATTTAATCTATAAATTTTGGAAGGGGAAATGCTTCCCTTTGCCCCCGCCAGGTTACGCCTATGCTTACCTTCACACATAGTGAACAGAAATTTTGAATATTATACCTCGAAACATATTGTACTTCAGACTTTGTGTTAAATACATAAGCATTTTTAATAAGATTAACTTTTAATGCAAATGATTTTTTTATCACCCTGTCTCTGAACCGCCCATCCCAATTTTCCCATCAAGCATTAGTACCCACTCTGAGCTACCTGTATATAAAATTTGGGGGAAATTGAAGGGGGGGGGGGCATTGCACAAAATTCGCTCTTGAAGTTAGTCATTTATTTTTCTAAAAAAATACATGAAAGTGTACATAAAATACATGATTATTGATACACTGCTCTGAAACCTTATTTAAATGAAAGCTCACACTATCCTGAGCAAAAGAAAACAAACTTGAAGTTTCTACGGCAAACCTGAGAGAAGATACTATAATTTAAAACCTAATGCGTGTCATTCAAAGTGGAGCCGCATGTGGTGTACACGGAGATTTTTAAAAACTCGTAATTTCTGAACCCCTTGACCAATCTCAAGAAAGTTGTCATTTTTGTAATGAGCATCAAAAGTTCTATAAGTATACCGAATTTCATCAAAATCGGAAATGGTGGGTGATGGCCTGGATGATTTGACGTGGAATGACCCTTTGGTGAACGAAGGTAGTGTGAACGTTGTTCTTACAAAACTAATCCAACAGTCAAAGGATAATTGAAAATTTGATAAGTGGTGTGTACAAAGAATTACTGCTTGCAGTGAGCAATGTTCTTGTAAGGAAAGATGTAATCCACAAAAGTTTTTATTATTGATATGCTATCTTTAGTTATTTAGTGATAATGTTTAATGGGGGAAAGAGCAACTTCGGTGTGCGATTGCAATGGTTCAGACAAGTTTAAAGTTAAACGGGTGCAATTTAGCATCATCTATTCTCGATCACCTTTCTTTTACGTCGTCGTATGTGTTTATTTGGGCTGTTCCTGTTGTCATTGTGTTGGAAGGGTTCTCTGCATTCTTGACTACTTTGTTCCAATTGTTAACGCTCGTCTTGCACAAAACCATGTTCTGGACATGGTTATTTACAATTTGGGTACACTTATCTTCTAACTTGACTGTACTTTTGCATGTTGATTGGAAACTCCAGACCCAGAGACGTTTTTTTTTAAGCTTGCTTTGAATTTTCATGTTTTTGTATTTAATTTTTTTATTTAGCGTCGCCTCTCTCTTCCACGATTGGTTACCACGACGATGATGATAAGTGTTTCTTTTCTAGTTTTTGTTTTAAGTCCACTTTCTGCACAGATAGGCTAATCGGGACTGGACATACAGTTTAAAATGAAATCCGGACCACTATGCATTTCCACAGGGTACAATGAAGATGATTAGAAATAGATGATATTCATGAAGAAACACTCACAAAGAAACTCCCAGGCTCAGGCTGGAACCAGGAACTATCGTGACGAGCTTTCTTGATTTGTAATCTGATGAGAATGGAATATTTTGTTTATTAGTTTACTGACTAATAATGGACAAATAGAATAATTGGAATTGCCAGTTGTATATGGGAACGGCTTCACTTTTAATAATGTCCCAGTCAAAATTGACTGAATTGATATACTCCTGTGTTAGTTATGCAAACTCGAAAATTAGAGGAGTTGACATTCATATTCTCCTAATTACAGTAACACATATATTTATGAAATACATGTGTACAGGTAATATAAATGTAAACTGTTCCGAGAGTAGAAGATCCAAATTTTTCATGCAACTATAGCGATGAGTTAAATGGCATATTATTCTTTTGCGGTTTCGGAGCCGTATTGAGTTAATAACTCAAGAGTACAGACGTAATTTTTAAATAATAGGTTTAGGTTCCGAAGACAGAAGGTATTATTTTTTTGTGAAACAGTGGATCGTTAGTAGAAGGAAAGGATATTACTTACATTTAGACTTATACAGATGACAAATGATATGGAAAAAATCGGTTAAGCATTCTGGATATTCATTTAAACGATCGTCAATTAGGAGAAGTAGGTTCGTCGCTTATATAAAGAACATTTTTATGGCAATCTTTGATTATATTCTTTAAAAAAAAGCTATTGGTTGTGCAATTGTGCGTGAAAATTTATTAGGTGCGATTGTCGATTGTGTTGAAAACGCGAGTAATTGATGTCATTACTTACACACGGAAAAAGCTATTGTTCACAATCATAAATTACAACTGTGTATAGAAACGCGTATCATCGTTTTCATGGATTGTTTGCGGATTACGATTAATTTAAAGCGTTATTTGGATTGAACTACTTCATAAATACTTCCTGAATAGCGAGACACATCTCTGTAAGAATTACTGCAAGCCTCTGTAGTGTTTATCGTAGCACATTATGAAGCCAGAGGTCCTAGGCTCGAATCTTCGATGGAACATCGAAGTTTCATTCTCATGTCGCGATTTGGCCAAATAAGTAGAAAAGCTACGTTCAATGATCAAATATAGAAATTGGTGCTGTGTTTTAACGTCGTCAGAAGTAAAAGTTCAATGTTATTAAGAAATGGTTTCATGAATAGATTTTTTAAAAAAACTACTTAATTATAACACTCGAACATCCATTGCCCAGCACTTATCACATTTTTACACACCATCCATTCCATTGCTAGGGTTCGTGAGATTTAACACGCTCTATACCTTCCGAAAAATGCGTCAATTTGCAGATTTCTTACACTGATAACTTACACTGATAACGGATGAAAATTAACCGTGGCGTGCAGAGTATATTTTGTCTCCTGAGAGAGATGAGACGTGTTCTCGGAAACTCCATCACCACCCCTCTTGCGTTAATTTACACACTGCCCACTACTGTCTGGGAACGATTTTGGTCCTTTGAGATGCTGCTGTTGCAACAGAATGAAAATTTGTGCTAACAACTTTCTTTGTTTCGTTTTTCAAGAGTCGCGCAGTTTTTGTTTTCGTCGATCTAGAGAAGGTGATAGAGTGAGGTATGTGGCGATGTTAATTCTCACATTCTGTATCTGAACGACACGCGTAGGACGCGTGCTTCCTCTCTACGCGCACAGACACTCAAGGAGCAGGGTTTTGCGGATATGACGGAAGTAACTTTTGAGAAACGGTCTCCAGCCTTACTCGTATTGGTATGTTTTCTAGAATATTGTGCGTGGAGAACGTTGTTAACTGAGGATAGATACGGGGGGGGGGGGGGGCAAAAGTATATCAACGTTGGAACAATGAAAAACGTAATAAGATGCACCTACAAGAAGTATAACAACAGCAATAAGGACAATATTACGAAGCCTTCAGCTGCTTGATGTGCACAGTTTAGTTCAGAAAGACCGCTTGGAGAGTTGAAGCTACGGAGGATCATCCTGGGAATCCTAAAAAGATGAAAGTGACCTCTATACTAAGGATAGCCTTGGAGCTTTTGCCTCCTGTTAGAAGCGGGATCTAGACAGGAAAGCGTTACAAGAGTTTATTTGTATATATCACCATGATTAGAGAAATAAATATAAAATCTGAAGCTTTACAGAGACAAGAACTATGTATTTGAAGACTTGGTTGAATTTAATGATTGAAACAGAGTTTCAAAATAATTTGGAACAAACTAAACGTTTTATCAGGAGTGATGGCTTGAGCCTCCATCGAAATATCTTCCAACGATAAAAAATTGGTTGTCACGATTAAAGCATTAACCTATAGATCCATAAGCTAAGCGGTACGAAAACAACCATCCCCTAAATGAGATCGCAAATACAACGCTCTTAGTACTAGAAGTAGTAAATTCAAAGGAGATTCTAGACGCCACTGTCGTGATTCATATTCTCTGTTTAATTTGGTCTCTTTCCCTGGTCCGTGTGAGAATACAGCATTCCTTGTATTGCCAATGGGGAAGTACAGGATGAAGCTTAGTAATGGGTGCACCCTGTTTACCCAGGCTAGTGATAAGCGCCTTCTACGTAGGTGGTCGTTATATCTACTGGCTTCCTCTTTGCCTTTCGGAGTACAGAACGTAGTCTGTTCTCTCCCATGCCTCGGCGATATGTCTGAGGAAGGTTTGTTTTCTGTCGCGGTGGTAACAGGTGAGCCGTGTCTAACGTTATGTTGCTGTTGCACTGCGATCTCCCCCCTTGAAAAAACACCCTTGGAGCCATTGAATTCCAGGGTTCGATCTCGGGCGGAGACATGTTTCGCGATGCGGAGAACGTCAGTCGGCTTGCTGTGGCTCGTGATGACGTAATATCATACACGAAATCATGCACAATATATACGTATGTAATAACTCGTTTGCTTGTATTTTCCTATTTTATGTTGCTTTTTGGCCAATCGAGACTATCAGGATCAATGGTGATTAGATTAAATTGATGACTGAACGCTCATAAAGGAACACCTAGGCCTTCACGAGGACTCGAATCTAGGACCGTCGGTGGCGAGATTGTGAGTCAAAATAAGAACAAGCCGGCTATGCTTATTTACGGTTTATCACCTAAGGCTATGTAGTCGCTGTGGTCAAGGCAGTCGGACGTCTGGTTGCCACGCTAGACTCCCGGGGGAGAATCTAAGGTCAGAATTTTTCCGGTCCTGTCCCTGCATAAAGCGGCTCTGCGGTTCACCCAGCCTCAAATAAATGTGTACCGGCGGGGTTAATGTGCCGCTGATCCCTCAAAAAGAAAAAGTGCCGAGATCGAGAATGTGTGGACTTTCATGCCATGGTGTAATGTCCACAGGGAACTTTCCCTTGCCGTTGCCTACTTCAGGCAATACGTATTTTTTTCTTGTACATTATGTATGCATTTCGATACAACTGTTCCTTGCATATTTAGGCGTTTAACATCTGTGTATTGCAACGACGTAGTTTTAATATCTGTTGATAAGTGAACGCACGTGCTACATTTTACGTCATGTTTCCTATAGCTAAAATTGTCACTCACTGCTCCTAGAACACGAGCACTCTCCACTACCTTTACGAAATGCTATTCAATTCACTCTCGAGCTTGTAGATGAAGGAAAATTATATTAAACCTTAACTGATGAACTCGACCCTTATGTGGAAGCATAGAGTGTGCTGCGCAAAATGATCTATCCAATTCTAATTTGTTACTACTGGAAACGAAGTGTGGCAGAAGTAAAAAAAAAAAAAGGCAAGTGGTGGTAATTAATCTGTTTATCGAAGAAATCATTACACTTTTGTGATACGGAGTTTCCCGACAATAGTCAATTTTCAAGTTAAAAAAAAATAGCAGTACTCTGTATTCAACTCGACAGTTCAGTTTACAAATTTCACGCTTCAGAAAATGTCATCGTAGCGTAGTGAAGCCTTCAATGCGTATGTTTGGCATGCGTAGGTCACGATGCTCTCAAGTAACCTTTTGACTGATAATCCTTGTCAGCTTGGAAGCACAGCTATACGTAACAGTTATTACAAGGCAAGTGAATCATCATTTAGTTTTCCTACTCAGGGTGATTCAGGGTGCTTAAAAAATTAACTTTCATATCAATTCCCAATGTGTGCATATTTTTGAAGCATCCTGCATAGCTATACAACAATCCTTATGCGTAGTTCAGCGAGAATTTATTGTGATGTTGTGAATCATGAATATCTAATACGTCCTTAGAATAATAACTCTCTTGTAGGATTCACCATCAATGATTGTAAACTTTGAATGTTGTTAATTTTGTGTGAGTCGCTTTTCTGTCACTTTTGGCTCTGATGAGGGTGAGGATGAATGGTGATGAGATCGATGCAAGTAGAATCACAAACATGTATGGACTACAAAAAAACAAAAAAACAGAGTATTAGATTAGTTGTGAGTCCAGGCGGCAATGCTCGCAATGAAGCAGCCCAGGGTGTACTACGTCGAAGATTTTGGTGCTTGAGCGAAGGTCACCCCGAATGTTTAATGAAATATATGGAATAAAATTAATATAATTGCCCTCCTGTTGTACTGTTTCTTCGATATTTTAGATTTGTATGCGACTAAATATGTTGAAATAAAATATGTAGCTCTAATGACTTAAAATCCTTGTTGTAGTTATAAGAAAAATTAAACATAGAATTAATAATCACTCGTATACAAGACGTCACACGGACTTGGTATATCCCATTTCAGGAGGCAGCCTGATCTTACCCCACGTCCACTTCCCTAAAACAGATTAAAACATTCTCAATAGTCTTACACTCGCCAAAACCAGAGTTCAAACACACTTTTCAAGACATGGATATATCATTGTGTTTATCCTATCATGAATGTCATTTGTTCATCATTGAAGAATGCGAAATAACCGAAATAGAACATTTTACGGGCTCCCATTCTGTGTACTTAACTACGAGACTCTCTCCAGAGGAAAAAAAACGTGATACCTTGACTTATTCTTCGCTTCAGCACTTAACATGCAATGTTTTCAATGTAGTAGCTGCAAAACCATAGGAAAACTCACAGATATCAGTAGGCCTATAATCTTTCCTAATAAAGAGACAGAAAATCTAATAAAACAATGAGTTAGGAAATGTTCTAAACAAATATACATTTACATAGCGAGAGTAAAATATAACAGCGTAGAAGTAATTGCTGCATTCTTGCACAATCTTAAATACAACGGAAGTACGAGACAACCCTAATCAATTACGATAATCACGTTGACCGTACAATTTGGCACTATCAGTGGATGACCATGTTAAAATCAAATTATTCAGAACATAGCTACTTATTTTACTTCCGGGTTAAAATTCAGTACAATTAAGTGACCCGAAGATATATCTCGGAACACCCGGACCTCTAGGTAAAAACCGGGACGTTTGTAAACCCAATTTAAGGTACAATACAAAAATCTTTACGTTCCAGACAAGCCCAGATAAAGCATTTCAAAATGTTATCTTATCTAAAGAGTTCCCGCCTAATGTAATCAGCTTCCGGCGAATGTGGATATCTTTACTTCAGAGTGTGCTTTACATTCATCCATCAGAGTAACAGATTGCTTTTGCTAAAACATGACATCTGCTGTTTATTCAGTTTTTTTATTATTGTGTGTTGTTTCTAGTTTTTATTTCTGATATGCTTTAGTGTGGAAGCGGCCCCGGCGCCTACCCAGCGTCGAATAACATGGGTACCTGGGGGAAACCCTGGGGGGTAAAGGCGGTCAGGGGCGTGATGCTGATCACATCACCCCCACTCACGACCGGATCAAGAAAGTGTGGGGCGTTACCCCCACACCCCCTATACGCCTTCATGGCGTGGTGCTATGCACAGAGGAACACTTTACCGTTTGTATGCTTTAGTGTAAAATGGACGCTGTTCTGAATCTAAAACTCAATCGGTAAATCTCAAAACGACTAAAAGTAAGCATAGATTCACTGCAGCTGAAACTAAATAATTTTCTTCAAATATAAGTTGCTCATGTAGCTTAAAACTCATTAATGCTCTAAGCTTTTTTTTATACTACTATGAGGAAAACCTTTTAACAGATGTAACAAATTATAATTGGTTTAAATTGTGTATAGAACCTTATCTAAATTTAATGTAACAGGAGAAACGCTATCTATGTAAAGAAATATGGGTAACATACAAACCTCCATGGTAAGGAGATGTGTGCCAAAGAATAAAATATATAAATAAAATATCAGTTTTTAGCAACTTTTAGTGCATTTTTAACATTTACAAAATTCTACATTTTACTCTTTCACGACCATTTCTTCTTTTTAATCGTATTTGATTTTAAAATTCCTAAAATGTCATTTTTGATTTGTAAATCGAATGCGCGAAGGAAAGCAAAATATTTTCACTGAAATCTTTGGTAATAGATCAAAATTAATAATTACTTTACAGTATAATGTTTCCCGTACATCAAACTAAGAATACGTAGATAAAAATCTAATTTGAGCCTCTCTTCCTGACCCATCTCTTTAATTTGTGGTTTTAAAGTAAAATTTGTAAAAAAATATCATCTGAAATACTCCTATTAAGGAAATTTCCAAATCTTGACCAACAATTTTGTGGTGCAAAGCCTTTTCCGTAAAGAAGTCGGTTAACTACTGCATGAAACATTAAAGTGTATTTTACGCAACTTCCAAGTCAAAATATAAAGTAAATCAGCACTTAATTGTGTGTTCCCCTCTTCTTATTTTTATTGGTTTTAACCATCAAGCACGCTGATACACAAGTTCCATGAATCTTATTCCCTTATGAAAAAAATTGAATATATGTATGTATATTTGAAAATTTAAAGTAACTTAATAACTTCGTATGCTATTTTATAATTTTGGAGTCAGTCTTAAAGATTTTTAAGGTCGTCAGCACTAATGACGTGACAGTTTTACAATTAATACGTATTTAGAAGTTAATTTGGGAATAGTTATAGTTTTTAGAGATATTTTTATCGTTACTGTTTCTTCTGTCATGGATGCAATGCCACACAGCACTGTTCCTCACGAATCACATGACGAGAGATTTTCCGTTGCACCGGGACCGAAGAAGCTTCCCGCATCGCTTCTTTCCGTCCTCTCTTACAACGCTACAGCACCGCTGCTCACTCTGCAGTCTACACTTACGCACAAACGAGAACGCTCTTCCATAAACAACGGATTGGCCAAGCCTGCATTAAATAGTATTGTTGTGACGATTCACTTCTATCTGAATGTGGAGAAAGAAATGTCTAATGTTTGCCTCCTACGTAATGTAAAATTCGATCATTGTTGGTAATGGGCCATTCCAGCGTTACGTGTGACATTTATACACAATATTTAAGTTTCTAGAATATTTGGATAAAATATTCATAATGAATTGATTTCATAGAATTATGAAGTACTTTATGGTGTCTGCTTGAGCATGGTAGTCAGACGCGTTACCGGTTCAAATCCGGGAACTTTTCTAATGGTGGAAGCGGCCCCGGCGCACACCCAGCGTCGAATAACATGGGTACCTGGGGGAAACCCTGGGGGGTAAAGGCGGTCAGGGGCGTGATGCTGATCACATCACCCCCACTCACGACCGGATCAAGAAAGTGTGGGGCGTTACCCCCACACCCCCTATACGCCTTCATGGCGTGGTGCTATGCGCAGGGGAACATTTTACCTTTTTTTTTTATGGTGTCTGCTAACAAATGAAAAATAACTTGGTTATGATGGCATACGCTGAATGCATGAAAAGCATTAACAAAAGTGCGTTACGTGTGTGACACTTTAAAAATTTAGCAAATTCTGACTTCATTTGTCTGTGAAGCATATAGGCTGCAGATGCTAGTAACTTTTATTGGTGAAATGTTCAAATTATATGTATTCACAAACATCTAAACCTTAATGCAAGTAATAAGTAATAATTTCCATATTAATTCATTTTGTTATTTACTTTTCGTGGAATGCCCCTAATATATCAGAAGTTCGAAGTAAAGTCTATTATGTTTTATGCACATACTTATATTGACGATGAGAAAAGGAGGCCGTATGAATTGCCGGAGGTCTGTCTGTGATTGTCAAACAGGAATTCCTGGAGAACCTATCGTTCCGAACTTCCAGTACGTGTATGCTGGAAGCTACTCGTGATATCCCAGCTGTGATTGCTGATCGACAGGTGATATCTTCGGAAATTAGCGCGTGCTGGAATAATCACGCCGTCTTGGAAAACTTTCCAATGGATTTGATTGCAAATACTACCTGGTCGTGAAATGCTGTCTTGTTACGTGTTCGGTTTGTTCCTATCTGCAACCAGGTACGTACAAGAACACCGCACTCTCCCTCTTTGCACTTGCACCGAAGTAAAAAGATTTTCCATTGTAGTATTTTGAAAGAAGCAAATACGAATGCATGATGTGACCGTGAAGGATCAAAATGCAGTTGAAAACATTTTAACTTAAGAAAAAAAAATATTAAAAAATACCTAACGATGTTTTCTCCCCCCCCCCCCCCTCACAAAAAATAAGATAACTTTCATGTACTTTCGAGAACTGCTTTATAAGAAAACAATATACATGTCGTTCAAAATGTCCTGAGTAACAATTCGAATAGATTTCCACATTTTTGCCTATTTTGACATTTTTTAAAACTTCGTGTGGATTGCGTTTTTAGAGCTTACAGAATTTAAGAACAGGAGTGGTAGGACATTATACGAGCTACAATTTGTACAGGAAAAACTTTGAAATGTTTTTCACGCGAAATCTGTCCGCTTTTTAACATGACAGACTTTAAATCTACCGTAATGAAACTTTGGAAATACCCTGAAGGTGGTTGATGTTCTACAGGGATATCGTCGGAAATATTCTCTCTCTCTCTCTCTCATCGAACCCGGGTCTCTCGCGTGTCAGGCTGGTGCCCTACCAATTGAACGTGCTGTATTTTGAAGCCTGTCGGGAGCAAAGAATGAGAACACATTTCAGTTGTTTTCTTGGCTTTGTGCTTTATCACCAATATTGTTTCACAAAAAGTAAGCTTTTGTCTTTGATTTTGGTTCATGTTCTCGTAGTAAACTTTCAGAAAATGTAGATATATTTTCTTGGTACTCACCTTTAATCCTTGAAACTAGAACATTAGTTGGTTAAGATGCGCCATATTAGATTTATGCTTGTTATTTCTTCATGTTGGCTTCTTTGTATCCGAAATTCTCCAAACAAATAAACAAATAAATATAGTATAAGTGACAAAGATGATGATAATGATTAGTATATATTAGTAAATTAAAGCATTACAGCGTTGAAAATATCCGTCTTAAGTTGCGAATTTAGGAGCTCTGCGAAGAAGACATGCTGATTTTTATTGGTTTGTCTAAGTTATTGATTATAGTGCTACTTATAAGTTGGTATATATTTTATTGTTTTAAAATTTATTGTGCAACTTATTCGTTAGCGTATATCATTAATAATATACTAACATTTTGATTTCGTTCTTTTTTTCAGCCCAGTATGAACGAGGCCTCAGTCATCCGGAACCTGGCAACATGACACAGCGCGAAGACGCCCTGAAGTTTGAGACAGGGCGCATAAAAGCCCTTCAGGAGGAGCGGCTCCACATCCAGAAAAAGACATTCACAAAATGGATGAACTCCTTCCTGCAGAAGGTAAAGTTTGTTAATATATAGGCTACAGTATAGACACGTGTGCAGTAGTTTAGACATACAGTATGTATGTAAACGACAGGCGACACGTGTCGCTTGAGGATTTCATCAAGCGAACGCATGTTGTGGAACGTCGCTGCTGATTGACTCGTTCCAAGGCTGCATGTTCATCCTCGTACTTGCAATTAATTGAAATGTAGAAAAATGATTTTAAATAACCATATACAGACACAACCAAAGAGCAGTTTTGTGGGTTTTTGTACCATCACCCTCATCGTCCAGATTAATCTACAGATATTTCAAAACAGCAGAATTACAGTATAATAGAACAAGCAACCGCATTCTGCAACTGCCATAACTTACTTTTCTTCCCATGCTCCCAAATTTCGAAGAGTTTGTTATTCATATACCAGTGTGAGGCGTCGTTTCTTGTTAATGAATTATACATTGCTTCTGCACTCGATGCTTTTCTTCGCAATGTTGTCCCTTGTGAGTCACAATGAGTTGTCAAACTGTAGAAGTTAATCGTACTTTATTAACTCCATGCCAACACAACCGTTTCATCAAATAATGAAATATCTGATTTTTCTCTTTCTTCCTGTATTTCACACTATGGCCACAAACTACGATCGAAATCACAACCACTCACGGACTACCAGGCAAAATTTGCATCTATCATTGGCCTTCCACGCCTATGGTAACCAAAGAGTATGATGTCACTTCACTAGAGCGGCTGATACAATTTCCTGCCCTATGCGGATTGAACCTCGCCCAGCAGGCGTAAATAGGCAAAGGAGCCAAAGCCCATAAGAGCACGTGTAAATTGAGGCGGAAATCCTCGCCAATAACAAACAAAATTACTTAATTGTGGTGAACGTGAGAATTGTATTTGCCATGTTTCATCTTATCTAAATAAAATTTCAAATATTAAATTGTGTAACGCTTCTCTTGTTTTTGTCTGCAGAGAACAAGGTGGAAATGTTGGAAGCTAAACTGGGCACGCAAAAACAAGAGCAGCTCGTCACAAATATTTCTTATGGCTTTGCACTATTGGCTTGGCACTATTTAAATAGAAACTTGATTCGAGTTGCTTTCTTTCCATAAACATCAATGACGAACAGTTCTTTGTCTTTTTGTGCTTTTTCACGATGCACAGACCACTTAATCTGCTGTCTTTAATGGCACCTCTCATCCATGTTTTCACGCTACAATTTCAATTTATTGCACGTCGTGGTAAGCTACATGTTTCGATGACTGAGATTCAAAGTTCGAATTATTAAGATGCACCACCGCTTTGATCTAGTGTTTACATACAAGATATTCGGATGGTGTAGTGAACATAGATCTGTGTGACCAAAGATTAATTATCCCATTTCCATCACGATGCTGTTTGTTCTTACGTCTTCCATGATCTGTTTGAACAGGCCGTGAGAGATGTGACGCAACAGTAACCTCTTCTCCTATCAGCGCATCCATAAGCCATCACGGAAATACGTGATGCGAAGAAAGCAGGCTGACCTGTTTTTATGCCGGGGCATGTGAGGTGCATTATATCATTTCGATCACGCTGTATAAACACTAATATTGCCGCGTAACAGTAAAGCTTTGTTTTCGATAGCGTCTCTAAGAAATGTATACTTTTGCAACTTTCATTATTTTTCATTAAACCCTCTTTTTTTATATCAGCAAACCACTTAATTATTGTTATCATAATACTGCAATCCCTCTCCTTACGTTCCATTATGACAGCTGCAAAGTAGGTTATTTATTGGATGCAATTGCATTCACTTATATCTTGGAGAAAATCCGTGTCGGTTAGATATAGATGTCGTTGTGATCCCAAGATTATTATCAGGGTTGTTTTAACGTTGAATCTTGGCGTACTTTCTTCATCAGCAGTTCGTTATCAGCCTTTAAACAAAAGAAAAGAAAGAATTCCAAGGATTTTGCACGTAATTGGGTTACTAGCGGATCAAGATAGCATTTACGACAGTCTTGTTATTAATGCTTGTCTACTGTCTCAGTTATTTAAAGTCCGTTTTTATTTTTTCAGAGCAAGAAACTCTTGATTTCCCGAAGAGAATGGCATCAGTGCGGCAACTTTTCAAAGTGCCAGACATGTAAAATTTAATTCTCCGTAGATTGGCGTTTCTAGCCTGACAAGTGGTTTTGTGCAATAAGATGAAGTGCTGATTTCAAAAATAGTTTTCCAATTTCAATCTCTCCTTCAAAATTTCTTGTTTCGTATCTCGGCTTGGGCATGATTATTTTTGTGACTGCCCCTTCTTCAATTGCATCTAATCATCACTGATCCTCCTCGTCGCGATTAGCCAAAAGGGGCAGGAGAGCGACGCTAAATAACAAGAATACAAACACACATACACATCTGACAATTGCATACTGATCTTAACAGGATAGGGGCAATTGAAAGTCATATGTTTCTGCGGTAGTAATATTGCTGGCTTAGGAATGTTGGTTCAGTTCATCCTGTGGCTGCCGTTTTACAAGACGGTCCCCTAATCAAGATACGTAATCATTTCTCTGTTCTCTCACATCTGATATGAAAATATAAAGAGAGCAAAAATTGCAATAACGCTTCAACTTTAGCAAATTATAATCATTCCAAAGATAGTGTATCGTTGCTTTGACCTGTGCCGCTGAAATACTTGGTATCTTATTTGTGAACGATCCAAGTTTAAGTAGCCGAAGTAACCGTTTTGAAAAATTGCTACCGAATGTACCATCATCGCAATTCCAACGAGGTCCCCTTCTGATATTACTTCCCTTATATAAACCTCTATGTGAACGAAGAAGCTGCGCACTATCCGGATGTGCGCTATAATGTTAGGTTAATTCCAATTTGTCTTTGTACACGATGTATTTGTAGATAACGTGTTGAACTTGGGTCAAAAGAATAGACTCATCTGTAAAGTTTCTCTTCACTTTTCCTGCCACTTTTTTTCACATAACACATAGTGTGTATACAGTAAACAAAAAGTCTGCACCAGCGTGATGTAGGTGGTTAGGGAAGAAGTTCAAGGACCGATTTTAAGTCTCGGGTAGCCATTTCAGCCGTTTCCCTCATGTGTTACCTTCCGTCTGAGGTCCTTTAAATAAATTTCCGTATCCTTGCCTGTGCTGTTTGGAATCGTGTCGTACAGGCCTTTCATGCATTCAATGCATTTTGTAGCAAGCAGTACGTTTCTAGCTGGTATCAAAGCTAACCTTTTTTTCTTTTCTGATCACTCCCCACATTGTTCTCTTTTCACCGACTCTTACCAGTGCTTTGTCTGACAATTTCACACACTCCAACCTTTGCCATAGCTACATTTCTACAGCTTCCAGTCAGTTTTCTCACTTTTTCGTAGCGCCCAGGTTTCTGCGCCATATTTTGATTCACTGTGACGTATTCAGTTAAGTGTGTCTGTTTTTGATAGACAGGTATTATTTGTTGTTTAACACTAGAACGACGAAGAATCTGATACCCCCTAGAACAGAGGAAAGGGGTCATTTTGACCCCTCATAAGAAATGCATTTAAAAATTCTAATTATTTTAGAATGGGAACTTATTTTTAATTTATATTATTTTCTTTCCAATATGTATTATATTCAGTGTTTAGGTGGTTTGTGATACACTTTGATTAAAAATAAAATTTGTAACAATCAACAACAGAGCGTTCTAGAATACTAACATTTCACCACCAGAAAATGTAACTTGACGCGACATGTTCGGAGACGTCCTTCACGGTCCAAGAACACTACTTACTTGACGACATGTAAACTGTGACAAATTGAAACATGCTCAAGACAGGATGACACAGGAACCGCAACCTAACGCTGATATGGCAGTGCAGCACGCATAAATGAAACTTTACAAGGGTCAAATTGACCCCTCCCGCTATTCTAGGGGTATAACATGAAGTTTCAAAGAAACAAATTATATTGACTATATAAGGACAAAGAATTATGAAAAGTCACAAAATTTCGAGAAGAAAAGCCAGATAGTTGTTAAAGTAACGATTAAAGTCCTTTTGACCTCTCTCGCCGTTCTAGTGTTAATGTAATTGCAAAAATAAAACTGACAACTCATATTTGTAGACTAGAAAGGGATTGTGGTTTGTGAATTGATTTATTTTTTTGTTATTTATGAATCGAGACTGGCGTTTACAATTCGATACAAGACATTTTTTCTCATCAGGAACATGTAAAAATCGCCGAGCCTATATACTTTTAAAGCTGCCCGCCACTAGTTGCATATCTAGCACAACCTAGCAGTTTATTTTGAAAGTTTCAACCACGGAGTCGCATCGTTAAGTTTACAGCGTTCACTATAATCTTGCCAATCTTCTCAGGTCTAGGCGTTGGAGCACGCACATTCCGCTCTTTTTCAGCTAATAGCCCTTGCACTGCGAAACTGTCAGGCACATTGGTGATGCATGATGGTGGAAACTGGACTGACCACTTAGCGTTGCAGGTGTGGGATGTTATAGCTAGCTCGGGAATGAACTTGTGGAATCAGTGACAGAAAAGTTTAAAGATACACTCCTACTCAGACCACAATAATCTTGCATGTGAATATGGACATCGTATTTTCGTTAGTAAAATTTTAGGTTGTATTTTTGTTAGTAAAATTTTAGGAACAATCTAAGATCATGAGCAGAAATTGAGGTAACCAGACTGTTAACACCAACCAAATTTTAAGTAAATGATCTCATTCACAATCACGGTTAATGTATTGGTCATTTATAGGAGGCATGAACACGATATCAATATTGTGCAGTTTCACTTGCAGTCATATTTGTTATTTTCTTGTCTTGTTATGTAGTCTAGACCAGGTGCGTACTGGCCGCTTCACCCAGGATTAATTTTGAGGGGGCTTTTGAGCTCGGTATGAGTAACAAATCATCAGAATGCTTTAATGAATACTGTGTGCTACATAACAGCTTTCGACTACGCATGAATGAATTTGATTATTTTACATAGCTTTTCTGCCACTTTTGGTTAATCGCAGCCATGAGGATGGATGACGATATGATGAAATTGAAGACTACAATTGGTAAACGCTGTAAGTGCCACAATAATTCAAACACCGTTTTACACGTTAAACTGTGAAATGTGCCATGCTATATAATGTAGTAAACGTGAAATGTGGCTGGTAGCCCTCTAAGTAGTTCAAAGGGCGTGTAAAGAGGGCAATAGTGTGAACGTTCTTACGGGCTGGTGTGCTGAACGATGCAATTTCCCAACACTCAATTTATGAAGGAACTCCTATGGCCAGGCCTGGATTTGAACCCGGACCCTGGTGCCGTAGCGCGCTGTGCTAACCACTCGTCCACTGAGTTCGGCTTTCGAGTAAGAAACTATAACGAACTCAATTAGTGTTAAGATCTCGTTGATTTCAATCGTATGGTCCTTTCTCCTTAAACTTTCCTACAAGATTCTGAAAGATTGTTCGAAAGGTTAAAAAAGTTTTCCCTTTCGTTCCCTTATCTTGTTATCCAACCTTTTCTCATCTCATCCCATCCCATCACATTCCATGTTGTCTCTTCTCATCTCATACCATCTCTTCCAATAACTTAAGTTGATGAGCATACGTAGGCATTTATTGATTCTGCATTGAATTTGTGTTGGGCCTCTGGTTCTAGACCGTGCTTTGAAATATAATGTAAAACACACCCGACATGGGGAATATTATTTTTTCTGCTCCATCTTGGAACTCTTTGGCCGGTGTGTGACTCAATTGCAATAACCTACCATTCCTGCATATATATCTCTCTCTTGTAGGAACTTGAGCTGAAAGATGCTAAATTTGCGGCATTGAAGAATAACCTTCCCAAACGGTTAGAGGGGACTTTCAAAACCCTCACAGTTGTAGTGCGAGATGATTTTCGTCACTTCTAATAGTCTTGGATTTTCGTAACAGCTCTTGCTGTTCTGCACTTGCAGCTTGGGAGCGAGTCATAACTCTTGAAACATCCAATCAGCAAGTGACCCGCGCTAATGTCACCTGAACCCACCACCTATCACTAACCTTCTTGTTAATGTTCTACGCTATTGGTAGGCTCGATAGTTAGACCTGTTTGGCCAGCTGGAGATGTTCCGAAAATAATCCAACGATACCACTTCTACCATTATGGTTGGTTCTCTCCCAATAGACATTTGCGCTGCTAAGTAGGTAGGTCAAAGACACCTGTAAAAAGGGCACAATTGGCAATTTGTACAGGTGCGAAGCTAATTTTAAAAACCTCCACGGACACGTACTCTTTCCCTATAAGGATTCAAGTTTCGCCCAAACACAGCCTCTTCAATGGAGGAGTGTGAATGCATGAATGGTCAAGAATCATCTCTTGGCGATTGTTACGTGAAGAGGGAGGGGAGGGAAGTCTCCGTTTCGCAGCAGTGTTGCCAGACTTTTGAGGGAGTGGATTCTCTTCAGCAGATTTTAAAAATCCCTCTCTAACTACTAACTAAGAAAACCCACCAGTGAGCCTCCGAACGAATGCTTTATCATTGGAAGCGTGAGATTCACTTTTAATTCATTTTCACAAGATTAAAATCGCAATTGAATTCAAACAATACTCTGTAGTTTTCAAGTAGTTTATTTACATTGATTGTTTGTAGAAAGAAATGCAAGAGAAGAAGTTAGTTTCTTTTTAGATAGATTTAGTTTATTGTACTTATATTTTCTGCCAATTTGAGCTAAACGTGAAGATGAGAATGAATGGTGATAAGATGAAAAGATGAAAGGACGATCACAAACATATACGGACGACACAACACATGTCCTACAGAGGATTATACCTGCTACAGGTCCAGACACCAGAGCCTCGTTAGTCTGCAAAAATGCAGTCCAGGGTGTACTACATAGAAGGGACGTTGACATTTGGGTGTACTACGTGGAAGGGCCACCCCTTACACCCTAAGGAGTTTTGTGCATTGTAATGTGGAACAACATTTTGCGATCCCCCCCCCCTCCTCTCTTTTTCGCTCTCTCTCTGTGTGTGTTTGTGTGTAGATACAAGGTGAGTCAAAAGTCTGTCCCTAGTCTTCCGAAGAAGGGACACTTTTTGATTATCACAATAGTCATGGTTGTCATTTTGGATTCAAGTCCCATCATTTTAAATATGAATGGGGTTATGTGATACATGTTTTAACAGCAGTTTGTTCCAGGAAGACGGCAGGGTATTATTATTATTATTATTATTTACCTAGATTATTTGTTTGAAAGATATTGACGTCTGAAGATGAATACGAGAGTCAGAAACAAATGAGTGGGGAGGCTGAGAGTGGATAATTTCTGGAAGGCATTCATATTTAGGATATTTTGAGTTTTTTTTTTTTTTTTTTTTTTTGAGTTTTTGTTTTAAGTCCACTTTATGCACAGTAAGGCTAATCGGGACTGGACCTACAGTTTAAAGTGGGATCCGAACCACTTGTGCCTCCACCGGGTATCGAACCCGGGACCCCTTGATTACAAGGCAATGACGCTACCACTGCGCCATGGGGGAGGCCCTATATATTTAGGATATACCGAAACACTATAGAAAATGTATATTTGATCTTAATTGGGATTAATTTATCTAGATTTTCTTGTTTACTGGTGGGGGGGTGCCGACTAGCCGAAGGGGGTGGGGCGGCGTTGCTGATAAGGACGGCATCACCCGAAAAAAAAAAAAAAAAAAAAAGAACGCTGTGAAACTGTTATTTGTGAGAGGAATTTCTTAAATTTTGAAAGTGAGGGAAATCGAAACAGCGGCATGTGCCAACACTGGTCTCCAAGAGTGGTCCAGACGAGCAAATCTTGTTCCCTGCTCCTCCGGTCGGGGTGTAGCCCTCGTCGGCTCTCTGAATGCCTGCCACGTGACCAACCAGTTTCCTCTCTCGATACAAGCGGGGAACGAGAGAGGAGTTGTTTTGTTCGCAGTTTGAATCACGCTCCCCTTTTCGCGGATCTCCGCGGAAGGGGTGGGGCAAAAAGATGCGAACAACAATAGCGAATGTGCGCGTTGCCAAAGTCATTGACTCGCTCTCCCGTCCGTATTTTTCACGTCAGACTTCCACCTTCGTTCCCGGATGGATGCGTCCGTCTCCCCTCACGCACCTCTGCATTGAGTGGTAGTCAGTCTGCTCTCAATGAACAATTATCACCGAACTGGTCTTTTTGAACTTTCTTTCTGTCTATCTGGCATTCTTAAACCCGAATATTAATTGCCACAGCAACGTAACAGCGTTTTCACACTTTTTGATTGTGAGGAACCTGGCAAAATCCTGAAGCAATAACATCCTTCTTCGACCACTTTCGTTCAGACCAGTGTTGTTCCCAGCAGGGACTCTCCCAGGAACGTGGAATTTTGGAACAGAAAATTACAAGAAAGAGGAGAAATATCCAAAAATATGCAAGAGGGAAATTAGACGTCACGCATTAATGCGCTATTCTAATGCTTAGATTTCTGACTCACGCTTCTAGTGGAGCGTGAGGCCCAGATTTAAAGTATTTCGTTTCAATCTGAACTCGGCTGGTTAATTAAAATAAAAAGTATAAGAAATTTCAAGTTATAAGTTTAATTAATAGTGAAATCTCACGGTAAATCAAATTTCGTAAATTTACTAGAAAAGGAAATAAATCAAGCGCATCTTGTAGTATAATATTTATTCACTCCTAATTAACATATCAATATTATGGTGACACGCACGCATAAAAGTGTTCACTAAGGCATAATGCCTTCACGCCCTTAAAATTAATCGTGCACCTTCCTAGATCTTATCTCAATTATTATTATTTTATTTTTCTTTATTGTTTGTGAAAGAGGGAATTTTAAGATCGAAAAGGTATTTTTTTTTTTAAACTACAGGTAAATTTTTTTCTGGGTCAGGAACATCATTGGTTCAGACTCCCAGAGGTATACCAGTATTTTCGAATAGACTCCTATATGCTTACTTCACACATCCCTCCTTGCGGCTTCCGGGACCCGAATAGCCCAGTCGACTTCTCCGGCGTCAATTTGGACCGGAACCGGGTGAACGTGAAAAGGGCAATTCACACAATGTTCGACCTCCCATCCGGACCCAAACCTGACCGGCCACATCGGATAGTGTGAAAAAGTTCTCAGGCTGTCTTTCATTTCTCCCTACACTAGGCAACAATTCACTCTTTGCCATCCTTATCAATTTTTTTCAGGTCTATCACAATATTGTCGTTCCATGTTCGTGATTCATTGATTGATTTGCTTTATTTTACTTCGCTTTTTGTGCCACTTTTGGCTAATTTGCGAATATGAGGATGAGTGATGACATGATGAAATTGATGAATGGATAATCTCAAACATCCATGCCCTGGCCGGGATTCGAATCCAGGACCCCTGGCGTCATAGCGCGATGTGCTAACCACTCTGCCACAGGGGCCGGCGTTCCATATTCGTCTTGAAATTCATGTAGGTCTCTTTCCACCAGGTTTCTCAGCAAGTATATAAAACTGTTCTTTGGTTTGTGTGAATAATATGATGATGTAATGCAGATCAAGAGAAGGGTTGTGGTTGAGTGCAAGACAAGGCACAAGCCTTAATCTCCACCGCGTTAAAGAAGAGTTAAGTAAATAAGTAAATTTATTGTTATTATATCCTTGGGAAGATTCTTTGAGTCAATATCCGGCACAGTTGTGTCCGAGGACGTTTCATTATTGTTCTGAAGGGTGTTCGGTTCGATTTCCGATGGAGGAACTTTTACAATGGTTTGGATGCCACTTTAAATTCTAGGTCTAATCCCAATAATCCACCCCACCCATGCGCCTCCTAAATCGTGCATTTTGTTTCGATAATTTTATTGTCAATTTACAGTGCAACTGATGTCACAATGCTCCTGAAAGTTTTATGCACAAAGCTCGGAATTGTAGTCTCTAAAAAGGTTTGAAAATTTCAAAAATGTCCAAAATATGAAAGTATACGTTTGCATTGTTTTTACTTGGATACCCCAGACCCCCTATTTTTAAGGAAAAAAGAAATTGTGGTAGATTATGAGAGTGCTCGACTTCTTGTGTATAGAGCTCCTAATCACAAATAACATTTATCCTACATGGGCAAACAACCCATTGCGTTCAATCAATGCACTGAACTGGCGGGAGGGATGAAGGGGTCACTGTCTCAGTGCAAGGCATTGGAAAGAAAACAGAACATTTGCACACATACTAAATTTTGAGAAATGAAATGAATAATTTGAAAAGTGTTTGGTTTAAATATACCACAGTTAACTTTATTCTACTTTCATGACATTTCAATAAAATGAACTCAATTCTCCTGTGTAATGTTTTATACATGGAAAAATTTATTGTAAAAGTTGATCGGCACAGGTGAAACTATGTGGCTTGCCCACATAGGAAGTGACTGATATCTAAAATGCTACCACACTTCAAAATTATAAGCTTTGTTCGTTCAATATTTTATCCAAATATTTCAGACCCTTTTGATTTTTTGTTTCTTGGATATATGTTCGCATTATTTCTGTTAAAAGTCAGTTTCTAACATGATTTGAGAAAAATATCCTGAAAGAAAACACCACTGTGACTGGTATCATCACATTAATTATTTTAAGTACTATAAGCTTGGCAAAGCCTTTATTTTACAAGTTTTCTCAAACTGTTGACAATTCTGGAACCTCTCAATTATTTAAAACAATAATTTACATTTTCTGAAGAAAAAAAAACATTTTGAGTGGGTTTTTTGATGGGGTTTTTCAAGGTGGGTTTTTCTGAAGAAAAAAAAACCCGCGTGGGGAAAACTGGGCTGGGCCCGGCCGGGCCAACCCTGGCCATGGGTGTTCTTTGTGAGTGTCCCTTCACCAATCATCATATCATCACTCATCCTCATCTTTGCGATTAGCCAAAAGTGACAATAACGAAAAAATATATACCCAATCAAACAAACAATAGTTTTCGAAGTTTCAAAATGCTTTCTTCATCAACCCCTCCCCAATTCACAACACGCAAAGACACATATATAACACAAATATGAAATAATATTTGTTAATTTGGTAATTATAATTATGAAATATCAAGCTTTTAACTTAAGGCTAGTCTCATGAGCTATCCAAATATTATTCATTATCAAAAACACTTTCAGCCGATGCATTTGTGCCTGCAAGAATCAACAACCCACACAGTGGTTCACCCTGATTCCAAACAGAATGTTTCTTTCTTGAAAATGTGTAAAAGTTTCCATGTATCTTCTATAAAGTATAACTTTGTTTTTGGTACAATTTGATTCATTAATTTTATCAGTATTTCAGGGTATACTTTTAAATTGCCCCAGTCAATGTATTACAGATACACTTCTGGCTGCGTCGGTACACACTTTAGTCTCTATCAGTAACACATTTTGCAGGACATTTCCTGGAGCACTGTTGAAGGGAAGGACCTACTTGACTTTTTGGAGTTGCATCGCAGACCGAAGGATATGACCCATGCGAAATTCAGGGCTCGTGGCCACCCACCTTAAAGCTTTTGAAAAAGAAGAGTATTGTCTGGTGAAGTCTGCCGTTTCTTTCTCACTGATCACAGGTGTTTCGTCCGGCGCATGTGTCTGCTCTCTTTTTCTTGCTTGCTTGCAGAACCTGTCTCCTCTGAGGAGTTCATTCTCTTTTTCCTCCTCCCCTTGCCATGAACTAATAACAGTCGGTAATTTAATGTTTAGATAACGCTAATGAGAATACCTTTGGGTCAACTGATCCCCTCAGATGGTCATTCCCTACGAGGTGGAACTATGTTGCAATAGTACTGGTTTGGTTGCTTATTGCATACCAATGTACCGAGACGAAATTTGGCTAGGCCTCGTCCCATCTCGTTCTCGCATAGATCTCGATATTGTTTCGAACATTTTGGTGTAAAAATACTAATTAAAATCGATAGCTAGACTGGAATGTGTGAATAAGTCGCATAGCAAAAGGAATTTAGTTTATATGAAATTTTCGTATACTTTACAGTCTAGCTTGCTACAATCTCAAACGAGAGAAGTTATCGTAACATTTACAATATTGTACCGTTAAATTTAAACAGAATGCTTGTTAATTTTGCAAAGACGGAACGCAACCGTTTTTCTCGTCAGTGCAGGTACATTCGTGTCATCACCTCTATGGACTGCGGCCGTAATGAGAAGTAAACACGGCGTTAGTGACCACTCGAACTATTACAACACACTCATACATGTTTTCCTTGTACGTACAGTCACTGCCAATAAAAATTGAGCACCTAGATCCTGAAATACTCGCTACTCTTTAAAGCATGATGTGTGTTGTCTAACTCTGCGGCGGGGACAGAACTTTCCATTGAAAATTTACTATTCAAATTCAAAATTACATCGCCGTAGAGTTAGGCAACACACATAACGTCTTACAGGGAAGTTAGTATTTCAGGATCTACTGTCGGGAGTTTGGACTCCAATTAAAAATTAACCAGTAGACCTACACAAAATCGAGTTCCATCAAAATTTAGCTTATTCAATTCGGCTTTAATCTATGATAACCCCAAAAAAATCGTATATTCCTTCAATTTTTATCGTCGTGAGAAGTGCCCGTTTTTTGGTGTTTTCCAAACGACAGCTCTCTTTGAAATTCTATAAATAAAAAACATGTGGTCCGATCGTAATGAAATTTAAAGACAGTGCAGGTAGAAAGGTTTTTAATACAATTCTTAATTTTCATATTTTTAAAATTGGATAAGTGAAGGTTCTTATCAATTGTGTGAAACAACTTTTCTTAATATTGGATAGTCCTACAAATACGATCTTGGGATTGGTTTGAAGCTCTTTGCAGCTGCGAAACCGATTTTATATAGACTTTTATTCAACGGAATAAATATATTCGTTGAATGTTGCAACACCACTCGTACTGTCAGTACAGCGATGTCCGTTGAACCGTGGAAACTACGGCTGTCACCAGCCTTCTAATAGTCTTGGGTAGGAACATATAACAGTATGACTTTGTGTGTGGACTTATTTTTTCATTCTGTGTTTTGTAGGCTCGTATGGAGGTGGAGGACCTGTTCACGGACCTAGCAGATGGAAAGAAATTGCTCAAACTCCTGGAGATCATCTCCGGGGAAAAGCTTGGCAAACCCAACAACGGCAAAATGCGAGTCCACAAGATAGAGAACGTCAACAAGTCGCTCGCATTCCTTCACACCAAGGTAGGTGATCGCAATTTTTGACTCTTGCGGGTACTTCTTGTTTTTTGAAGGCATACTGTACGTGGCATGTATTTAATTATTGATCGATACTACGCTGTACCAAGCCTGTGGCAGCACTGGAAACGATAGTCACTTGAGGAGTTGGATCTTGTTGTCGATTGGTGGTATCTAGTGCCATAAACATTGGCTTTGTGGAACAGTCTGCAAGGGGAGTTGAAGCCTCCGTTCAATTTTACTGATATCCAGGACAGTCTAGCCTGCATTAGGGTACAACATAAACCAATGCTTGGATCCGAGAGAGAGAAGAGAGGCTAATTTGGATTCGTATGGATTAATCCCCCCTCCTCTTGGCTTTATCCTGATCTAGCCAACCACTGTCCT
Organism: Lepisma saccharinum; assembly: GCF_977018435.1. Taxonomy (NCBI): domain Eukaryota; kingdom Metazoa; phylum Arthropoda; class Insecta; order Zygentoma; family Lepismatidae; genus Lepisma; species Lepisma saccharinum. The sequence continues at coordinate 52,295,366 of NC_139233.1, forward strand.
TCTAACCTTTTCAGCCCCTTTCTTATCGTCTTTGTAGCTCCGACAAACGGGGCAGCATGGTCTCAAGAGGCTAACTACACAATAACTTGTGGTAGGGCCTGTTCCATAGCAAGCTCTTTGTGCGAGACGTATGAAGGCTATAGCATACTTTTTGATTTATTTCTGATAAACTTCAACAATACATTTGCGACTGTAACTGTGTTGTCAAGGAGTGGGAGATAAATTCACTTCTGGCCTTTTTTTTGCCTTCGATATATTGTCTCAAGACAATATTTGCCAATAACCGCATTGTACATCACCACGCTGCTGAAACGCGGCGTCAAACTTTTTAAAAAATTACGTTGCATTATAGAAGCAAACTTTCCCAGCACATGTTAACATAACTTTACAGCTTTTACAGCATGAAAATAGCACAAATCAGCTATCTATCTATAAAGAGCATTTGCAGTACAGATATATTCGTATTTCACTATAATTCGTATTAGCATATAGAGGTACTGTAAACTGAAGATTTTTCTGCACTTTCCACACGTAGAATTGGGCGGCATTACATAACCAGCCACCTTTTCACACATGACTTTTACAACAATGCAACGATCAATGCGATTGCAATTCATTGTTTTCAACAGACGGTGCATTTCAAAGTTTCCGGTTGTATCTTTCACTTTGTTGGCCAAAAGCTGTCAGTTTTTGAGGCAAATGATGAAAATCAGCGCAAGGTCATTGTTATCTAACCTACTATTTTTGTTCTCCGCAAACGTTACGTAATTTGTGATGACACAGTACAGTAAGTAGCGACAATGCAAGCAAAAAACTTTCAACATAAGTAACGTGCCAATTACTGAGGAAAGACGTGGGAACGAATAGGTCGTATTACTTTCACCAGAAGTAAAAATAAACATCGAGGTAGAATTTAGAAATGTGCCTCAAAAGGGAATTCCAGTAGTTCGATGTTAAGTACTGCAATATTGATATATATGTAAAATAACAATAAAAACAGTATAGGCATCGTCCTCGTATTGTGCAGCATTGTAGTTTCGGCATGAAGAGGGATGGGGCAGGCTTGTATGAGTCTGGCAAGAACACTATCAAGCAAAGATCTTGTAAATGAACACTAAATCAACAGATGGCGCTTGGGGTCTATAATGAACAAGCAATTGAACATCCCTGAAAATAGAAAACATTTTGATACATACTAGCATTCACAGCAGTCCAGCTTAGATAGGCTAATCGGAATATGCGCCTCCAATTTAACGTGGGATCCGAAACATCGTGCGATGTGCCTCCATAAAAGAAATCAAGCCCGAGACCCCTTGCTTACAAGGCGTAGTGTTACCACTAACCAGTGGCGGCGATTGGGTTCCAAAACGGGGGGGGGGGGGGGGCAAGAACAGTTTACTTTCCCTTCGTACATAAGGTTTAGCATAGTGCAGGAGCAAAAGTGGCAACAAGTGCCCTCCCCCCTCCCTAATCGTCGCCACTGCCACTAATCCATCAGGGCCTTTCAATAAATCAATTTTTCGATAAGATTCAAACTTGTGCTGTCTAGATAACTGAATCAGCATGTTACATTTTATATTTTTTTTTTTCTGTGACGTTCTCTCCTATTTCAAGCCGATCTTCGTGGCGAAGTGGTTAACACAGCATTCTAAGACGCCAACGGTCCCGGGTTTGACACCCGGTGGAGGTTTGGATTCCACTTTAAACTGTATTTCAGTCCCGATTAGCCTATATGTGCATAAAGTGGACTTACATCAAGAACTCATCTTCGCAGAAAAAGCGAAGTAAAATATACCAAATCAATCAATGTATCTCCCATTGCAAGTCATTATTCATCCTCATCGTCCCGCTCAGTAGGCAGAGATGGAGAAGTGAAATAAAGTGACTGAAATGGAACTACAGTGGCACAGGTACATGGACATCCGCAGGATTATTTCCAGGGAGGGGAAAGGAAAGTAATTTCTTTTCCAGGGAGGCAAAGGAAGCATATTTTCCCCCATAATAGTGACGTCCCCTAAGAAAAGCTGCTTCAGTCTGAAATTATAATGTTCCTTCCATAACATAAATTACTGTGACTGAAATGAAATTACGTGTGAAATATATACCTTGTAGGTAGACATTCATTTTCGAGGGTGGGGGGCCATGCATCTCAGTAGGAGCACAGTTCATGATCAACATTTCTGAACAAAATCATAGGTTGTTGGAAAAAGCCTGTCAGCATTTAGCATTTCTCTCGATCTCACGGTTCCGCTTCTGTGTGGTCACATTTCTCCGGACGTCAGCTGCTTCAACAGGGAGTCAGTCCGTTTCCCAGCGCCCTCTGCTCGAGTCACCCACTGGGAGCAGTTAGGCAAAGTACGTGATGTTTTTAGTGGGTGAAAAATTGGTAGGCTCATGAGCGGGCGATACTCTGTCGAGAGAACTCGTTCATGTTGGCAAAAACATGGAAGATTGTAGGTCTAACTGCTGCTAACCTCTTCTTTTCTTTATGGTTTTCGTGAGTACGAATGAAGTGCCGGACGTCTCTGTTGCATTATTTTGTAGATCACTGAAAATGTCTGTATGCCGTCATGTTTCTCTTCTCACTAAATACGTTTTTATTGTGTGACCACCTGTGACCAATGTTACTGCTATTTCTTAGTTTAACCTATACAGGGGTGTAAGGGATGGACTTTTGAGACACCCAAATGTGAACCTCGCTTCTACGCAGTACATCCTGGACTGCTTTTTGCAGACTAGCGAGGCTCTGGCGTCTGGGCTAACAGCTAGTATAACCCTCTGTGGGACTGGTGTTGTGTCGTCCCTGTTTTTGATTGCCCCTTCATCTATCTCATCAGTCCATTCATCGTCACGATTATCTATAAGTGGCAGAAAGCTAACTAAAATAAATCAAACCCATCAATCACCATGTAACCTGTAAATTATTAAAAATTTATCAATAGAAAAGAATATTAATTCATAAATTGCAATGGGATGTATTTATACTGCCTTAATGGTGCCTAAAATTCTTCCACGTCGTCCCGCAAGATGTAGTAGATTTTTGACGATATTTTGACTAGTGTTGCCCACGAGACGAGACTTTGGCCTGTCTCGTCTCGTGGAGATGCTGTCTCGTCTCGAAAATATTCGTTTGTCTTATGACACATGGTCAATCTCGTCTCGTCTCGAATTTTTAAAAGCCTGTCCCGTCTCGTCCCGTGGGCAACACTAATTTTGACAAACTTTGGTCTGACATGACACACCCACCCTAATTACTCCCTATGCTTCTCGTTTCGGAGAGTGAAGTGCTGTTTCTGCAGGTTATATTTTGGCATTCCTGGAATATCTATATTCAGCGATTGGGTACCAAAACTTGAGAGGGGGAGGAGGGCGCAAGGAAAGTTTACTTTCTCTTGGTAGACAAGGCCATAGTGGGGCTGCAAGTGCCCTCTTGCTCCTCCTATTCGCCGCCACTGTCTATATTCTGTGTACAAGAAATGTCCTTTGTTCTAAATTTGTGTTCAATTGCTGTCCTCCGGCCGGAGCCGTCAGCATCACGAAACCAGAGGATCCAGATTCGAACCCTGGTTAATGCATTGATGTATCGTTATGTTTATCTATTATCCATGACATTATCCATTTGACCAGTTATTGTTGCGATTGTCCCAAGCAGTAGAAAAGCTTCTTTCTAACGATGTTTTCAAGAAGAATCTCTTGCTATGTTCTCCATAGCATTCTACAGTTGTTCACCATTAGCTATTGTAATTTCTCACTTGCACAGTGTAAAATACAAATTACAGTACGACTACAGTAGTACAGTGGCACCGGTTCGCCAACCGAAAATGAGGCTCGGTGAGGCTCGCAGTGTTGCCAACCCCTTACTCGAAAAAATCACCAAGGTTTTTATCTCGGTCTAACCTAATTTAAAGCAAAAAGCTGGCAATACTGCGAATCTCACCGAGCCTCATTTTCTTGCAGTGTTGCCAGCTCGAGCGAGGCGTAGCCTTTTATGGTGTATGTTAACGGTTTGCTCTCGTAAGGCATGAGCCTTATTTTCTCGCAGTGTTGCTAGCTCACCCCAAGAATATTTCACCATGTGATATTTTACAGGCGAAGCTAACCTACAAATGGGAGTTGGCAACACTGGCAACATCAATTGCGGTTTAGTGTTGCTAACTCACCTCAAGAATATTTTACCATGTGATATTTTACAGGCGAAGCTAACTTACAGAGTAGTGCAGTGGCACGGGTTCTGCGCCCGAAAATGAGGTATAGTGAGGTACACAGTGTTGCCAACCTCTTACTCGAAAAAATAACCAAGGTTTTTCTTTTTCGGTCTAACCTAACCTCAAACAAGGAGCTGGCAACCTTGCTTGAGGCTTTTCTCGCAGTGTTGCCAACTCACCCCAAGAATATTTCACCATGTGATATTTTACAAGCGAAGCTAACCTACAAATGGGAGTTGGCAACACTGATTAGTGGAGGTAGCCGGGTTCACCAGCATCAATTGGCGATCAGTGTTGCCAACTCACCTCAAGAATATTTCACTATGTGATATTTTACAGGCGAAGCTAACCTACGAATAAGAGTTAGCAATACTGATTAGTGTAATCAGCTTAGTTGAGCGCCATCAATTGGCGATCAGTGTTGCCAACTCACCCCAAGAATATTTCACCATATGATATTTTACAAGCAAAGATAACCTACGAATGGGAGTTGGCAACACTGACTAGTGGAGGTGCACGGGTTGAGTGCCATCAATTGCGGTTCAGTGTTGCCAACTCACCCCAAGAATATTTCACCACATATTATTTTACAGGCGAAGCTAACCTACAAATGGGAATTGGCAACTCTGGCAACATCAATTGCGATTCAATATTGCCAACTCACCTCAAAAATATTTCACCATGTGATATTTTACAGGCGAAGCTAACCTACAAATAGAAGTTGACAACACTGGTAACATCAATTGCGATTCAATGTTGCCAACTCACCTGAAGAATATTTCACCATGTGATATTTTACAGGCGAAGCTAACCTACAAATAGAAGTTGACAACACTGGTAACATCAATTGCGGTTCAATGTTGCCAACTTACCTGAAGAATATTTCATCATGTGATATTTTACAGGCGAAGCTAACCTACGAATGGGCAACACTGACTAATAGAAGTGGCCGGGGTTGCGTCCGAATCAGCAGCAGATGTCACCTAGAGCGCTGTTCCATCCGGGACTCAGCCAATCTCTGTTGTCTGAATTTGCGGTAGACGTGGAGTCGGAGGGAAGAGCAGAGAGGCGCGACAGATGCACGCTTGAACTCGCTGTGACGCTGCGCTTGGCAGCCATATTCTAACTTTCACTTTGTACAGACAACATTTACTGATTAGAGGATGTAAAACTCAGTTATATTTTAATATTTTATCGATAATGAATGCAGAAAACGTAAATGATGAAATAGCGTGTTATATTTTTTAATGTGAGTAGTTAGGTGGAAATCATTGTCATGTTTGTTTGCGCCCCAGAGCGCGGTGGGTGAAGTTCGGGCTGACACCTGGCGGGAAAAGTGACAGGCGTACTACAAGGGGACATGCAGATTTGGACGACTTGGACGCGACTTCGAGTGCACGCGAGAGCAACGGGGGAGAACGGGATGGAGCGCTTGCCAATCCGGACACGGCTTTTGTAAACCTCTCTCGAGAACGATGTGCCACACACGCGCGCGCGCGCCTATCGGTAGATTACGTTTCGCGTATTTATTCGTTGTGCTGGCACAGCGTGATGAGTAAATAATGCATTTTCTCATTTTTGAAGTACGAATGCACTTTATCGTAATCTTCCAAGTCCCGGGGACACTAATGTTTGTATATCGTGACTTTTGTAAACCTCTCTCGGGAACGATGTGCCACACACACACACACGTGCACGCGCTGGCGCCTCTTATTATTTCTGTATTATGGCGCAAACACATCTAGAAAAACTACAATTTTGCTCCCTCTCCTCTCTGCGTGTGCTATCAACAATACGTAAGCCTTGGGACGACGAAAATTACACAACGGTGAGCCTCGTCAATACACCTACCCCGCAACATCTGGAGCGTGCAAATACATAAATAGCGGGTCGCTTGGGTGTATACAATTTGTTTTATTTATATTTTGTTTCAAAGCAAGCGAGATAACCGGAGCATGCAGGCACACAACAGCGAGCTGGGATGGAAGATCATCAGCATATCCGGAGCGTGCAGGTACATAATAGCGAGCTGCTTGGGCGTTAGCGTGGCTTCGCCGGATGCAATACACACGATGCTTAGATTACAACAGGTTGTTAACATTAGCTTTGGGGAAGAATATTCTAGAGAAGATTGTCTCAGAACATTTTCATAGTTTCACACTTCTATTAAATTGGTAGAAAAAATATATTAGTGGGCAATAAAATCTGAAGAAGATTTGTGTCTAGCAAAAATAAGCTAAATAGAATTACACATGCATACAATATTTATTTTTTTTCTATCTACAATCATATTTTTCTTATATATTTTTTCAATTTTTTTATAGGGTTGATTAAAGCACATATTTGAAGAAGACAACGCTCTACCACCAACCGATCACATATAAATAAACATACCCAAAAAAAAATGCGCTCCATGAAAAGTTGCCCTGTGTGCAAAACAGCCATATCAAGCAAAAATTTTGCAAGACATTGTCGCACCTGCGTGCCAAGCAAGCATTTGGTTGCCACCGAACTGTGTTCCGGATGCAATAAATACATTACAATTGCGTATGTCAAGAAGCATAAGCTTACTTGTCTAAGCAAAAATACATCTGGGGCTCAACCGTCGACCAGCTCAACCAAGAGGAAGGCAGAAGCAGCCTCCATCAATGCACCACCTGCTAAACGCGTCAAGCCTGCGATAAAAGCAGACCGGTCTGCTTTCGGGGGAATATTAGGAGATTACATTCAATTGTCGGATGGCTCATGCGACGTGCGTAGCTTTTTAGAGGAGAAGCAAGCAGAAATAGTTTCTATTTTTAGTAATGCACTGGCTACGCACTCCTCCACTAAATTCTACGCATCGCTTCGTTGCTGGTACAAAAGGCCGTCTGATGAAATTTACAGCTTCTGCCACAACACCAAGGCGAAGACGCTGCATCTGGCGGATGTCGACAACCTCGAGGACATCTACAACAAGTTTGTCGAGGAGCTGGTGGCAAAGCAAGAAGAACATCAAGCCAAGGGCTCGGGGGGTTCGCTGTGTGGTGAGCCTCACGAACTGCGCGTCAAACTTTCAAAGTTTGTGCCTCTCTTCGCCTCCAGCTACGTCCTCTTACCATCTGCCATTGCGGAAAAGATGGCCATCCTGAACATTCAGAACAGAGACGCCAAGTGCTTTCTCTGGTCGGTGCTTGCAGCGTTGCACCCTGTTCACTGGAAAAAACAACCACACCGAGTTAATCACTACCTACCCTACGAGCCAGAGCTGGAAGATGCCATTGCTGGGATCAACTACCCGGTGGAGGTCTCGGATATTCGCAAGTTCGAGGCCCGTACACACAACCCTCGGTTGGCCATCAACGTTTATGGCCTCACCGAAAACAAAAATGTGGTTTTCCCTATCCGGGTGAGCAACGTAGACGACGATAGTGCGCAGGAAATTCATCTTCTGCTCATCAAGGACGAGACCCACCACCATTACACCCTCATTCGCTCGCTCTCTCGGCTTGTTTCAAGCCAGCTGAGCAAAGACGAACACCACATAGAAGTTTGCCCCAGGTGCTTGTCTAAATTTCGTAATCAAAAACGGCAGGATTACCAGCGCATCAGAGGTCGCAACATCGCTGCCGAGAAGCTCGCTAACCACAAGCTCTACTGCAAAGTCAACGAGCCTGGGGTGGCAGACTTGCCCAAACCTGGTGCCGTGGAGCGTTTCCACATGCACGGTGCCATGGTGGAGCACCCCGCTATCATCATCGCGGATTTCGAAGCCTTCCTCAAACCCCTGTCCACTTGCGATCCCGATCCCGAAGTTTCCTCCACCACCCCTTACCAACTCCACGAGGCATCCAGTTTCGCATACGTTGTGGTGCGACGAGATCAACACATCGCGCCCGAGCCCTACGTGTACCGTGGTCCCGACGCAGCCAAACACTTCCTCGAGAGGATGGTTGTGGAAGCCAACGAGATAGGGAAGGTGCTGTTGACCCCCAAGTCTATGCTCCCACTGTCCCCCGATGATCAACGTAGACACGACGAGGCCATCACTTGCCCTGTCTGCGTCGAGGAGTACATCGCCAACAACCGTAAAGTCCATCACCACGATCACTTTAGCGGTAGGTACGTTGGTCCTTGGTGCAACAGATGTAACCTTAAGGCCCAGGACCCACGCTTCATCCCTGTGTTTTTTCACAATGGCTCGGGATACGACTTCCACCACCTGATCAAGCATCTTGGGTACGACAATGCAAGAATCAACGTCCTGGCACAAAACGAGGAGCGTTACATCAGTGTGAGCAAGTTGGTTCGAATCCCAGCATCCGACTCTACCGTCGAACTTCGCTTCCTCGACTCCCTGAGGTTCCTCCCGGCCAGCCTCGATGCTCTCGCAGGGAAGCTTAGCGACAAGCAAATGCGCATCACCTCTGCGAATTTTCCAAACTTGGACGCCAGTCTCTTCAGGCGTAAGGGGGTCTACCCCTACGAATACGTCACCGACTCTACCAAGTTTGCGGAGACGTCGCTACCTCCCCAGGCAAAGTTCTACAGTCAGTTACGGGGCTCGAACATCACCGACGAAGAATATCATCACGCCCAGTCCATGTGGCGCGAGCTAGGTTGTCGAACTCTCGGAGACTACCACGACGCCTACCTCAGACTTGATGTGACGCTCCTCGCCGACGTGTTCCAGACGTTCCGGGCGACCGCAATGAACATCTACCACCTGGACCCCGCCCACTTCTATAGTCTCCCCGGACTGGCGTGGTCAGCCATGTTTCTGGTGACGAAAATCAAGCTGGAGCTTCTTTCGGACGTAGACATGATGCTGTTTGTGGAACGCGCCGTGCGGGGTGGAATGGTCCAGGTGTCGCAACGGCACGCGCGCGCCAACAATCACCACATGGCCATCGGTTACGACCCCTCACAACCGTCCAGCTACATCATGCACACGGACGTGAATAACTTGTATGGGCACTCCATGATGCAGCCACTCCCCTTTAGAGGGTTCGAGTGGGCTGACCCTTCCAACTTCGACGTTGAAGGTTTCGACGATTCGAAACATGGGTTCTTCGCCGAGGTGGACCTTGAGTTCTCCGAGAAGCTGCAGGATTTGTTCTGCGATCTTCCCCCTGCACCCGAGTTCAAGTGTTCACCCGATTCCAACCAGAAGAAGCTCGTCATGGATTTTGAACCCAAGAAGAATTACGTCCTTCACTACCGGAATCTCCGGTGGTTGATGCAGCGAGGGGTCACAGTCCACGTAGTTCATCGCATCCTCAAGTTCGAGCATTCTCCATGGTTGCGTCCATATATCGAAGTCAACACTGAACACCGCACCGCAGCCACGTCCGAGCTTGATAAGGATTTCTTCAAGCTCATGAATAATGCGGTGTTTGGCAAGACCATGGAGAATGTACGGAATCGCGTGGACATAAAATTGGTGACGAGGAAAGAGCGATGTCGTCAGCTTGTCGCGAGTCCATTGTTCAAGTCTCGAACAATCTATAACGAGCAGCTGGCTCTGATTCACATGAGGCAAGGTGTGGTGAAACTCACCAAGCCCATCTACGTTGGAGCCACGGTTCTGGATCTGAGCAAGCTCCACATGTTCGAGACATACTACGACATATTACGTCCACACTACGGCCACAACATCTCGCTTCTCTACACGGACACGGACAGCTTGGTGTACCACGTTCACACAGCCGACGCATACGGGGATATAGCCACAGTTCCATCTTTGGTTAACCTCTTTGACACCTCGGGCTATCCCCAACCGAACCAGAGCGGTATCCTGGCCCGCAACAAGAAGGTGCCTGGCAAACTCAAAGATGAGAAGGACGGAGATGTGATTCTCGAGTTTGCAGGTCTTCGCGCCAAGGCCTATACCATCAAAGCCGAGGGTAGCGTTACCAAGAAGGCCAAGGGTGTCGGCAGACAGGTGGTTCGGGAGCATCTCACATTCGAGGACTTCGTGGATTGCCTCAAGACCAGGTCGTCGGTTCTAAGAGCAGAACAGCGCATCCAGAGCATCGACCATGTGTTGACCACCAACAAAGTGAGGAAGATTGCCCTGGATCCCAACGACGACAAGAGGTGTGTTCTCCAATGTGGAATCCACACACTGCCGTGGGGACACTATCGCTTAGCAGAAAGCAAAACCTGCAACATATGCCCATCTTCAACAGAAGATTCATAAAACAAAAACAAAAAAAACAAAAAAAAAAAACACTGACTGTCATTACAAAAAAACTTTGACCGTATTTTAAATAACCAGCATAATATGAATCTCTTTGGTTTCCGAAAACAAGCCAACATGGAGACTGTACACCGCGCGACGACAGATCATGAATTTCTACCTTCCATGTTAACTAAACTCAACGGTCTACTGATTGTTCACCTTAATAGCATTTGGACGAAATTGGATGACGATGTAGGCAAGATGTTTTATGTCTTTAACAACAATTTACATTTTTACAAAATTCCGATCGATGGAAAACTTCAAATTACCGTGAATCCGGAAAACGTAGGCGAAATCAAAATATCTACCGGCAAGAACATTTTTCGAATCAAGCACGACAAGATGCTTTCTAACATTACGTACGATGTTTCTGCAGGAGATTGTTTATACGTTGAACTCGTAGGAGATTACGACAAACTTATTCCTCTCTTCGTAGAATTACGAATCGTCTATCCTATTATAAATAACCGTTAACCAAAATGCCTAACGATATTTTCGGCCACACCAAACGTGTAGACCACGCAGAAGAGATTCTCATGTTGGACGTCAGAATTAAAAAGTTGAGGAGCGATTTGATCGCTTTGCAGGAGACCTTAAACAAAAGTTTAGAGTCCGAGATCGCTACGCTCCAAACGCAATGTCTCGACCCCATTCTGAAAATCGATTCCGAACTGAAAACGCTCATAAAAAATTATGTCGACGTACCTTCTTACGACAACGTTCAAAATATACAGTTGAGCGTGGATAAGCTTCAAAATGATTTGGCCAAATTGCAGCAATTTCAATCGAAAAATGAAGATTTGGAAAAATTGAAACTCGAAATCGAAGAACGAACTTCGGCAATCGAAAAGAATTTCTCTGAACTTCAAACCGTCGTGAAGGATATTGATGTAGAACGCTTGCATGTTGTTGTTTCCAAATTACAAGAAGAATTCGCCAGCACGTTGGAAGAAATTAAATCCAAGTTACAGACTTTGGAAGATACCATGACGAACCTACCATCGTCAGACGAACTGCAAGTCATCGGCAAAAGCGTCGCGAACATAAAAATTCAATTGGAGGCTTATCAAGATTTCGAACACATTCAAACCACCATCGCTACGCTTCAGGCGTCTCTGGAGTTGATCAACGAAGAAATTAAAAATATTCACGCTGAAGCGAGCGCATTGACGAGTATTCAAGACACGTTAAGCACGGTTCAGCAGAAGATCGAATATTTAGAAAATTTGAACGTCGAATCCAATCTTGCTCATTTTCATCACGTACTGGACAACATACAGGGTGACTTGGAATCGTTACGGACGAGCGTACCTTCGAGCGAAGATTTGGAAAAATTGAAAACGGCGGTGACGGCACTATCCGATTCGAGCGACATCAAAAGTTCATTGAGCGATCTCGAGAGTAGGGTGGCCAATCTCCCCACCTCAAAAGAATTACACGCTTTGAAAAGGAGCATATCACGTATGCTGAAACGACTAGAAACGGAAACGGCGAACGTGGAACAGATTCGAGACGAACTTGCTTCGCTGGTGTCGACGCTGCCCACTTCGCAAAGCGTCGCCGACCTTCACACGCAGTTTACCGAGATGCGAAGCATCGTGAACGATCTCACCGAGAAAAGTTCGAAATTGAATCAAGTCGAGAACCTTCAGAGTATCGTCGTCAACATCAGAGATCAAGTTGGAGTGTTGGAATCCACGCAGGAATCGACGCTGGCCTCTTTCGGTGCCAAGTTGCAAGAACTCAACGAAAGCTACAAGCAGTTGAACGTGGAAGTGAAAATCAAACCGTCATTTTCTACAGTAACGGATACCATCGTCGAACATTTGTTGCCCGTACAAAATACACTGGGACAGCTTCACAGCAACCTCGTTAGCGTCGATACTAAATTCGCCAAACTGCATTCTCTGCAAGCTATCGAAATCAACAGCGTACCCAATCAACAGAGAATCTCCACGTTCGTCGAAGGTAACAAACTGTACATGTTACATCCTTATCATCCGTACTACAAGTTTCTCCTCGATGGCACGATTCAGATAAACGAATTTTCGTACTGGTCTCACGGCAGAAAAGCTAGCGTTCCCACCATGACCCTGATATCGAATCGTGGTGTTCAGAAAGCAGGAAACATTCCTCTGGCACGTTGGAACGAAACGCGCAACATATATGAAATACACGAAGACGAAGATCTCACCGTTTTCGACGTGAGTGCCGGCGATAAGCTGATCATTCAAAACACGAGCGAAGTGCCACCCTCTTTGAATCCCATCACGCTGGTGCTTCTCTTCAAACGTAATCTCTAAAAAATGTCTAGGCAAGCCATCGTCGAAGAATTGCATAAACCTGCACGTCGCAACTACGAACGTTTAGCTGTGGTAACCAAGGGAATCGATGACCTCTGGCAAAGTGACCTCGTGGAGATGAGTAGCGGCAATCTAAAAAATGTGCATAAATTGAACAAGGGCAACAAGTACCTCCTCACCGTCATAGACACGTTTTCGAAATTTGCATGGGCTCTACCTTTGAAAGCCAAAACGGGGACATGCGTCACGGAAGCATTCAAGACAATTTTTCGCGAAAGCGGCAGACGGCCACGGTTTTTGCAAACAGACAAGGGGAAGGAATTTTACAATGCCGTATTCCAAAAGTTTATTCAAAAACAGGACATTCGACATTATTCAACCTTCAGTCACATCAAAGCCAGCATCGTGGAAAGATTTAATCGAACCTTGAAAACACACATGTGGAAACGATTCACGCTTCGAGGAAATTACAAATGGGTCGACATACTGCCGGAACTCGTCGACACCTATAATGATAGGGTACACAGAACGATAGGCATGAAGCCAGCTGACGTTACGAAATCCGACGAGCAGCGTTTAATTTCTACAGTTTACTGTCCAAAGTACACTCCCACGACTACCAAAAAATCAAAATTCAAAATTGGAGACCAGGTGAGGATCAGCAAATTCAAACGCACCTTCGAGAAGGGATTCACAAAAAATTGGAGCACGGAACTTTTTACGGTGGTTCGAGTTTTACCCGGAAACCGACACACGTATATAATAAAAGATAGTAGCGGCGAGATTTTGAAAGGAAGATTTTACGAAGAGGAACTCTCTAAAACAAAACATCCCGACACGTACCTCATCGAGAAAGTATTGCGTAGGAAAGGCGACAAACTGTTTGTCAAATGGCTGGGGCTTCCGGAAAAGAGTTGGATCGACGCGAACAAAGTGATTCTATGAGTGCGTGGAATGTCGTGAAACGTCTACCTGATTCGGAAAGTCAAACGAAAAAAAAGAACGGCGAGTTGCTTCCCGACAGCATCCGTTGTCTAATCGTAGGCCCTTCAGGGTGTGGAAAAACAACACTGCTCGTGGACAATTTTCTCCTCGCACCGAATTGGTTAGATTGGAAGAACAGGCACCTCTACGTATTTTCGAAAAGTCTCGAACAAGCGAAATACCAGCAACTGATAAAACTGTACGATGGTCTGGACATTGCAACGTTCTCTTCGGAAATAAAACCACTCGACGATTGTCGTGAAAATTCAGTCGTTGTGTTCGACGATGTCATCCTGGAAAATCAAAATGAAATTCGCAACTTTTTCACGCAAGGTCGTCACAAAGGAATAGATTGCTTCTTCCTAGCTCAAACGTTTTCCAAAATTCCAAAACAGTTAGTACGCGACAACGCTAATTTCATATGTTTGTTTCGTCAAGATCACACCAACCTCAAGCACGCGTACGATGACTACGTAGGCGGAGACATGAACTACAATCAATTTTCGGAACGCTGCTGCTCCCACTGTTGGAACAGTGACGATTTCGGATTCGCGACGATCGACATGACAAGAAAACCCAACGACGGAAAATACAGAAACAAAATCAACGACTTTCTAAACGTTGCAACGTTGTGAGCAACAACGTGTATAAATAACGTTATGGCGAAACGAAAAATCGAAGACGAAAATCTCAAGTTGCGAAACTACCTCGCGAAACGCTTCAAAGGTTGGAAATCCGAGAATCGCGGATTCTACGAAGAGAAGAAACGTCAAGATCAACCTGTGATCGATGCCATCAGCGATCTAGGTAAAGAAATTAAAGGCGTCACAGAACAAAATAAAAATTTGATCAACGAACTCGTACCACTTGCAGCTAAAAGTTACACCGTACCCACGCCCATTTCGAGCATTCCTTCGACGCCGTTCGAACTGAAGGACGTACCGGCACGACGTCGAGCCATAGGTAACACACCGTCGTCTTTGGATAAGATCGAGTTGGGACCTTTGGCACGAGACTACCTGAGCACAGCGAAATTCGACAAGGATGAAGTTTTCGGATTGTATCCGAGCATGGAGAGCAACGAAGGCGGCGGTGTGGTTTGGAAGATTGGAAAATCGAAAGTTACCTTCGAAGGCAACGACATTAAAGTTAATTTAGGCGAGAAGGATAGTTGGAACAGGTATCCGGGTACGGTGGGACTGTGGGAACTCGTTGCCAAAAAGCAGCCGAAAGATTACACCGACGAAGATTACCAGAGTTACAAGGAAATTTTGATCATGACGGATGCCTTATACCAAAACAACGACGCCTCGCAGAATAGGGTGAAATCGAGCAGCGGCGAAAAATACAGGAATCTCATCAAGCCGATATGGAACCAGGTGAAAACAGGCAGCGGCGTCAAACTCTACAACACCCTGCCCAAAGAATTCGTTTGGGTGGACGACGTGCGCAAGCTCATAGACAGGTTGTTGGTTATTGCAGGAGAGGAGAATGCAGGCAATCGTAATTTCTACAACGAGAAGGTTGGCATCGTGGACATGATCAGCACAAAACTTTCCAACTTCATCGTAAACGACGACAAGGGCATAGGGTACCTCATTAAAATCATCAACACGCTGCCTCCGAGATTCTGGAACGTGGCCGAAGGAAAGGGTCTCGTGAACGACATCATCAACAAGTTACCTTTCGAGATGCATTTACCTGGCTACCAGTACTGCGGACCAGGTACCAAACTCGAGAAAAGATTGGAGAGAGGAGACAAGGGTGTGAATCTGTTGGACGTCGCATGCAAAAATCACGACATCGCCTACAACACCACTCGCACCGATCTAGATGCACGTCACGAAGCAGACAGAAAATTAGAGCACGCAGCTTTCGAAAGATTCGTCAGCAGAGACGCATCACTGGGAGAAAGAGTTGCGGCACTGGGCACCACCATCGCCATGAACACGAAACAAAAACTTGGATGGGGTGTGTAGAAATAAAAGAATTTCTCGAACCGTGAAAAAAATTTCTTCGGTATATAAATAACACTACGTAAAAAAAAAACTCCAATTGTGTTTGCCATTTATAAAATGAGTAAACAATCACTAGACGCCCAAGCATTAAAACAAATGCTAAATTCATCAGTCGAATATGTAAAAATTCAGGAATTAGAAGTGGACAAACCTTACACGATAACTTCCGGTTCAATTGTTTCTACCCAGTATGGCCCCAAGGCGCGTCTGTTGCTCAACGCACAATACAGTCTATTTTTACCAGATCGATACGCTAACATGTTATCCGACGAGAAGCTAGCTATTTTAATCGAGAACAAAACTCAAATCGTGTACAAGGGTACAAAGGAACTTCTTGGTAAGAAAACAAAGCACGTAATAGAATTTGTGTAAGGGCTCTGCGCGGAGTATATCCTTGAAAAAAAAAAATACACAAAAAAAATCTCAGAACATTTATATATAAATAACATACCGAAAAAAAATTACACAAAACAAAAAAAATCTCAGAACATATATATAAATAACATACCGTGAAGATAGCATATAGAGCATCATCATGAAGCCCAAGGGTGTCGTGTACCAGATACCATACTCCAATCTGAAAAATCTAGGTGCCCTCGATGGGTTACTCACCAAGAAACAACGCGAGAAGAAACGTTCTTGCTTGACGAAAGGACACGGAATGAAATTACTTCTCAGCACACCTCAATTGAAACGCTTGCAGCGTTCGCGGAAACAGCAAAAGATCGGAGGTTTCATATTCAGCATCCCAGCCATCCTGGCAGCATTGGGGGCCGTTGGAAGTTTGGCCGGCGGTAGCGCCGCCATCGCGAAAACCGTCATCGACTCGAAGAAAAACAAGGCAGAATTGGAAGAACAGAAACGTCACAACCTGGCTATGGAGAAGAAGGGGAAAGGTATAACCAAAAAACAAAAAAGCAACCTCGATGCTTTGAAGAAATATAAAAAAAAGAAGAAGCCCTGTCCAACTTCGATATTGAATCTCTGATCGAACCGTTGGGAATAAAGAACTTCAGGGGTGTTTTCATGTCCGATTCTCTACCCTCTGCTGTGAAGAAAAAGGAGTATGGCGTGGTCAACCTGGACAGTTACAAAAATCCTGGTACACATTGGATATGCTACCTCAAAATTGACGATGACAAAGCATTTGTTTTCGATTCGTTTGGTGGCACACCACCTGCCAGGTTGGTGAAGTATCTCAGTGTTGCCAACCTCTACTACAATGACAAACGCATCCAGGGTTTCACCGATGTTAACTGCGGCCACCTATGCCTTTCCGTTCTCGCATACATGTCTAAAATAAATAACCTGTCGGTGGAACATTTTCAGAAAGCATTGTGGAATCTTAAATACGATGGGCGTGTTCCATCTCACGAGCGAATCTTCGATCTTGAAACTCACGCTGCACGACGACATCGTCTATCCTAAATCCGTAGCTCTGCGTGCATTCTACAGCATGTACCTCATACCTAACGTCACGCAGCACAACAACAAAATTAGCGTCGGAAGCGAACACATCGTCGTCACGCCAGGCCAATACAATCTTTCCACTTTGCAAGCTCAATTACCCAAAGGTACGTACCTTTCTCAAAATTCGGTCACGCACAGAGTGGAAATCCTATCGGCGACGGAGACCATAAACCTGGGTACCATAGGAGAACTTTTAGGTTTCGAGAACAACACCAAACTCGAAGCTGGCATCAAGCACACGGCAGTCAATATTCCTAAATTTCTAGCCATCGAAACTCTGAACGTTCACTGCAACGTGGCGGAAGGCATGATCACTAAATCTTCGGACGGATTACTGGGAAGTCACAAGCAGACGGGAATCATAGCCACATTCAAACCAAGTTCCGAATTCATGGAACCGATCATCTACACACCCTCTTCGCCGATCTATTTTCCAGTATGTCGCAACCGCATAGACGACATAGAGTTGGTAGTGACGAACGAGAAAGGAGAGGTGGTGGATTTCGCAGGTGCCACTACGACGGCCATCGTGGAGATCAACGTATAATAAATAACCATACATAGTAAAAATGGAACAAATCGAAAGTTACGAATTGCAATCTTTCCCTCCCAACCGTCGCACGTTCGCCAATCTCAACGAAGCGAACAGGGAGATCGAATACGACGTGGACGTAGGCGATGGGTTTGTTCATCCTCACAGAGCGGACCTCTACCTTCAATTCGACGTGGTGAAGAAGGAAAGCGGAGACGCGTTTCCCGCAACAGCAAATTTGATACTCGTGGACAACTTCGTGCCTCACCTGTTCTCGCAGGTGGAGGTGAGGAAACACAACACCGTCATAGACAGAATAGATTATCCAGGCATCACGTCGACGGCAGTGGGAACATTGAAATTATCCAAAACTGACGCAGCATACTACCAGGCGGGAGGATTCGAAGCGGGGACCAAAATATCGACTAGAAGTCACACGGTACTCTTTCCCATGCGTCTGCTACCGGGATTCTTCTCGGACTACAAGGAGATCATGTGGAAGGGGGGATTGCGCGTCACGTTTCGAAGAGCAGCCAACGACAACAACGCACTGATGCGATACACCAACTTGAACGCTGACGGCACGCCGATAGCCAACACATTACCCGAAGCGGCCAAGTGCGTCATACGGAGCATGGAATTGAGAATGCCGATCGTGGAATACGAGACGAACTACGCCCTCAAGTACAAAGCAGAGATCTTGAAGAATCCGCAGGTGCCGATTCATTTTCACGGTTACCAGTGCGTGCAGAAGATGGCGTTGGGAAGTCACATGGAATTCGACGTGACAACTCAGTTCAACAACATACAGTTCGACATGCCAGATTTCGTCGTAGTGTTCTTTCAAACCGGGCGCGATAACAACCAGGAAAAAAATTCCAGCAAATTCGACGATTGCAAGATCAAAAACATTTATCTCAAAAATGGACGCAACGAAGTGTTCCCGCGCGAGAATTACAACCTCGACATGACCAAAGACGATTATCTCAAACTTTACGAAGCTTACACGGCTTTCAAACGCGTGACCGAGGGAAGCATGGACATGTACTACACCCCCAGTGAATTCAAAACCCGCAGGCCGATGTTCGTCATCAACACATCTAAGAGAAAGCAGGTGGTGGTCAACGATCGAACCAACATCAAGATCGTCTGCGAGTTCAACAGTCCGTTGCCCGAGGACACCGTATGCAGTGTGATCCTGGTCGCCGAGAAGTCCTTCGTCCACGACGTGAAGAACGAGAGGGTCACAGAGCAGTTTTAACATGTTTAACATCTTTTTTCTTGCACAAATAATAAGAGGCGCCAGCGCGTGCACGTGTGTGTGTGTGTGGCACATCGTTCCCGAGAGAGGTTTACAAAAGTCACGATATACAAACATTAGTGTCCCCGGGACTTGGAAGATTACGATAAAGTGCATTCGTACTTCAAAAATGAGAAAATGCATTATTTACTCATCACGCTGTGCCAGCACAACGAATAAATACGCGAAACGTAATCTACCGATAGGCGCGCGCGCGCGTGTGTGGCACATCGTTCTCGAGAGAGGTTTACAAAAGCCGTGTCCGGATTGGCAAGCGCTCCATCCCGTTCTCCCCCGTTGCTCTCGCGTGCACTCGAAGTCGCGTCCAAGTCGTCCAAATCTGCATGTCCCCTTGTAGTACGCCTGTCACTTTTCCCGCCAGGTGTCAGCCCGAACTTCACCCACCGCGCTCTGGGGCGCAAACAAACATGACAATGATTTCCACCTAACTACTCACATTAAAAAATATAACACGCTATTTCATCATTTACGTTTTCTGCATTCATTATCGATAAAATATTAAAATATAACTGAGTTTTACATCCTCTAATCAGTAAATGTTGTCTGTACAAAGTGAAAGTTAGAATATGGCTGCCAAGCGCAGCGTCACAGCGAGTTCAAGCGTGCATCTGTCGCGCCTCTCTGCTCTTCCCTCCGACTCCACGTCTACCGCAAATTCAGACAACAGAGATTGGCTGAGTCCCGGATGGAACAGCGCTCTAGGTGACATCTGCTGCTGATTCGGACGCAACCCCGGCCACTTCTATTAGTCAGTGTTGCCCATTCGTAGGTTAGCTTCGCCTGTAAAATATCACATGATGAAATATTCTTCAGGTAAGTTGGCAACATTGAACCGCAATTGATGTTACCAGTGTTGTCAACTTCTATTTGTAGGTTAGCTTCGCCTGTAAAATATCACATGGTGAAATATTCTTCAGGTGAGTTGGCAACATTGAATCGCAATTGATGTTACCAGTGTTGTCAACTTCTATTTGTAGGTTAGCTTCGCCTGTAAAATATCACATGGTGAAATATTTTTGAGGTGAGTTGGCAATATTGAATCGCAATTGATGTTGCCAGAGTTGCCAATTCCCATTTGTAGGTTAGCTTCGCCTGTAAAATAATATGTGGTGAAATATTCTTGGGGTGAGTTGGCAACACTGAACCGCAATTGATGGCACTCAACCCGTGCACCTCCACTAGTCAGTGTTGCCAACTCCCATTCGTAGGTTATCTTTGCTTGTAAAATATCATATGGTGAAATATTCTTGGGGTGAGTTGGCAACACTGATCGCCAATTGATGGCGCTCAACTAAGCTGATTACACTAATCAGTATTGCTAACTCTTATTCGTAGGTTAGCTTCGCCTGTAAAATATCACATAGTGAAATATTCTTGAGGTGAGTTGGCAACACTGATCGCCAATTGATGCTGGTGAACCCGGCTACCTCCACTAATCAGTGTTGCCAACTCCCATTTGTAGGTTAGCTTCGCTTGTAAAATATCACATGGTGAAATATTCTTGGGGTGAGTTGGCAACACTGCGAGAAAAGCCTCAAGCAAGGTTGCCAGCTCCTTGTTTGAGGTTAGGTTAGACCGAAAAAGAAAAACCTTGGTTATTTTTTCGAGTAAGAGGTTGGCAACACTGTGTACCTCACTATACCTCATTTTCGGGCGCAGAACCCGTGCCACTGCACTACTCTGTAAGTTAGCTTCGCCTGTAAAATATCACATGGTAAAATATTCTTGAGGTGAGTTAGCAACACTAAACCGCAATTGATGTTGCCAGTGTTGCCAACTCCCATTTGTAGGTTAGCTTCGCCTGTAAAATATCACATGGTGAAATATTCTTGGGGTGAGCTAGCAACACTGCGAGAAAATAAGGCTCATGCCTTACGAGAGCAAACCGTTAACATACACCATAAAAGGCTACGCCTCGCTCGAGCTGGCAACACTGCAAGAAAATGAGGCTCGGTGAGATTCGCAGTATTGCCAGCTTTTTGCTTTAAATTAGGTTAGACCGAGATAAAAACCTTGGTGATTTTTTCGAGTAAGGGGTTGGCAACACTGCGAGCCTCACCGAGCCTCATTTTCGGTTGGCGAACCGGTGCCACTGTACTACTGACTACTTTATAACCTTTAATACTTTAAAAACTGTTATGGTCATTTTTACGGTAGTTGGATGAAAGCTGAAATTGACGGTTATTTGTACCACTGACTCAAACCGTTATAATTGCAGAGTTATTGGGTCCTTGTGGTGTAAAAAAAAAAAAATCTGAAAAAGCGAAATTCTGTTTTGAAAGAAGTGACATTCCATTAAAAGGTTTCCGATTTGAATAAAACAGACAGTTTTCTTGAAAACTGAAAACTGGGACTCTAAAATAACTTCAGCTATGAGTATCGGGTTCAAGTCTCTCATGGTATAACTATATAGGGAGAAATGTGCCTAACTATAAAATAACACTCCTATCTTGAGATGTTAAGAAATTGCCTGACAATCTCTACAGTTATTAAACCAACCACTCCAACTATGCAATAATTGAAAGCACGTAAACCATTCATTATAATCCAATATATGCAGATAAGTGTATAAATATAAAAGCAGAAGACATTGCCCAATTAAAGGTTGCATGACCAGAGAGCGCAACGCTCTTTCCGTGTCTCTGCCGATGTTCTAATTAACGTTTGAATTATGTTCTCAAAATTGGCCAGGTCTGCTCGACGTACCGCGTTTTTGATTGAGACAAATTTTCTTCCCAAGGTGACTGTTAAGTCCCCTAATGGTTTCATTACGAGTCCGAACATGTCGAACGCATTAAGTGGGTACTTTATGTGTCGCCTAGAGTCTTTCATAAAAATTGCACTAGTTGAGAAAAAAGTGCAGTGGACGTGGGTTGAGGGAAGTGGGCAGAGTACACGCCAGCCTTCCCAAGGAATTTCCGCATTGTGAGCTGAATACCGAATCGCAGGACCCGCTCCTAACGGTTTTCCTATTCGTTTCCTATTTAAGGGAACCGAAAGAGACCTTCGGGACTCGTTTTATGAAATACTCGCAGCCTGATTTATGTCTCGGCGAAGCACGATGGGAGTTCTCGGCTGTCGAGGAGAGCTTTGATCATGGAAGTGACGGAACGGCTGTTGCTGGACATGCTTTGAGCAGGAATCGTGGATAATTATACGGAGCGGTGCAGACACAATTTTGCGTCCAGACATTCAGGAACTGGCAGCCTACCGAGACGAGACGAGGCGTGTGGAGAGATCTATCTCTGTCTCGTCCCTAGTCTCGAAGTATATAGTTCTGTATAAGCTAGATATCAACTTGTCACCGCACAAACGTTTACAACATGTAGAGGTCGTTAATGCAAAACAAGTTTTCTTAACGTATTTCTCGTTTGATGCTACGGACCATCGAAAAATGGAATGGTATCCAGAATTTCTTAACCACGCTGCACAGGTTGCACTAATTGATTGATTGATTTGATGTATTTTACTTCGCTTTTCTTCTATTTTTGGCTAATCGCGAAGATGAGTGATGATTTGATAAAATTGATGAAGTAACGCTCACAAAAAACACCCATCCCCAGACCGGGATTCGAACCCAGGACCTCTGGCGTCGTACCGTTCTGTGCTAAACACCCCGCCACGGGAGCCGACCGGTTGCACTAACAGGTTAAACTTACAATTGGCCTACGATAAACAGAAAATGGCCAAATAATCATCTACACGTAAGCTTGGCACGTCTAAAGTACTTGTAACATAATATTGGTAACTGAAATCTCAGGAATGTGTTAATGTAGGACTTAATAACCATGGTTAACACATACAAAGTTCGTGAATAATTGTCTACTTTTCATGTTTTCAATGGTATCGTAACAAGTTGACTGTGCTACCATCTATATAGGAGAGAAGACAAATATCGGTTATTTTGCTTGAATTCTAATTAACTTTATGTTTGTTTCTTTTATTAACTACCGTAAATATATCATTTTAATATTTTGTAAAATCAAACGAACGATTTAAATTTTCAGTGGGAACGGGCGGTTGATCGACCTGTTCGATCCCCTCCCTCACAATGCATGCACTGAATTTGCGCTTGACTCACACAAACACACTAATCTTAGATACCTTGCATCGCATTATGCTAGATTTCGGTTCAGCCCTTCAAGTTTTATGTTTCTCATCCTTAGATCCTGAGGTGAGTTGCCGTGGTTAGATTTTTACTTTAAAAAAGAAAATATAAATTAGCTTGTAGGCATTATGTATGAAATCAACTTGTTAAATCATTCTTTGAAGCATACCATGTCGCGCACAAGGAAATATGTAGCTTCTAATGGTTAGGCAATCTCTCATCCCGTGCCAAGATCATCGAAGGTTGATTCTCGTGTTGGAGCTGAGTCATTGCAAAGGCAGCCAAGAAGCCAGGGGAAATGGGTAATTAGAGGAGGGAACATGAGGCCTTCTAGGCTTTATAACGGTCATATAACGGAAATGGCTCCTGACGAATTGGTGTTATTGTCATTTTCACATATATTAACATCGTGCAACTTGCAATGCCACATTGTTTGAGCATGACAAACTCGTTCAGTTCAAAAGAGTATGAACATCTACAATTAGCATAATAATGGTCGTCCAGGAAGAAGTTACTCCCTCTAGAAAGTGAATATCAGGCGAAGATTTTGTGGACTTCACTGAATGAAAATTCTTTTCTGATTAATAATTCTTCCTTAGCAGAATATTCTGATTGTAATGACATTTTTTAAAATGATTTATTACGTGTATAAAATGTATTTGTACTGCATGGCTCAAAACAGCTGTTCGAAAAATAATATGTGCATTTATAATATATCCAGTTTGAAATTTGAATAAATTTGAGTTTTTTTTTAAAAAAAAATGCATGAATTTTGTCTTTTTGGTTGACTTGCGCTGTTTATTGCGAAAGGGTGCCTTTCTTGAGCTGGAAATGAAATTCTTACATTTTGATATTTCGTCGATTTTTATAGACTATTTATAACAGCTCCCCTCCCATTCGCTGATATTGGTACGGGAAGAGAGCTAGCTTCTCGTGCTATTCAGATGGGACTTTTAAAGTGTTTAGTTTCTCAAGGAACAGTAATATCTTTCTCATGTTTATCATGAAATGATTCACTTTTTAAAAATAAAAAGCAAAGTTGAAATTGATTTTCCTCCATAATAATAGCATGAAACAGCAATTATATTTGAACATGTCATAAGTTATTATATTTTTTATTTGGTGTGACGTGACTCTCAAGCTTTCGCTTTTGCACAAGGCACATGAATGGAAAGGTGAAAGGTTAAATAAATTTCTGTTACGAAAGACGCCAAAAAATTGTTCTGAGTAGCGACACTTTACTTTGAAAACGGGTTTTATTTTCCGTAAGAAATACGTGAGCATGAAAACACATTTATTAAAATCTTTTTTGATAAGCTTCATTCTCTTACTTAACGACTGTAACGTGAGGAAAAATCCATTACCTAGAGTTCACTTATATAATTTTTTCTTATATCCAGTGTAGCCCTCATCTTAAGCTAAACTACCTCATCCTCTTCTATATAGGTACTTTGCTGTTCCGAAGTTTTCTGCACTAAAATCAAAGAGTTGCATAGAGCCGTTGCAACATACAAGATACGTTACATATAAATAAATCTCTCGTAATCGAGAATTGTTCTCCACTCCGTCGATTCTTGTTTGGCTCTTGTTGAAAGAAGTGGGAAGGGAGATTCCACTTTGATTAACAGGGGAATCTGGTTACTTCCTTCACATTTCGATTTCCTTCACCCGCAGAGGTTGTAAAGGGAACGTTAGGAGCACAAAGCTTCATAGGTATAAATAACTAAACTGTGAATGACTGAGAAGTTCAGTGTTCAGGCCGGGAATTTTGTTACGAAAGGTTCTTCCTTTACAATTTCTAAGTATTATAGGGTTTTCCATATTTGTTATCACACTTAACAGAAATTAATACAATTATGGATACAACGGAAATGTTGCGCACTTTATCATTGGATAGTATAATCATCAGCCTTAATTTTTGTCCTTGAATTCAACGTAGGATTTCCAGATAAAATAACTTCCTTATATGCTTGATATTCATTCCTTTTTATGACGAATGTCGCCATACTAGATAGGCAGACTGTCTTGCAAAAAACACGGCACTGTTGGTTTTATATCTTAGCCACGCCTACAGTTACGATTTCAAGATTGGGTTTGTAAACACGCACGCAACAGGTAATTTCCTTGAACTCCTAGAATGTATGGACGCCGTGTACTGCACGCACAATAGCCTACAACTTCAATAAATTTGCCATACAACTCGGGTAGTGATGGTACGGAAACGAGACGAGAATTGGCAGAGTCTCGCCCTCGAAGGTCAAATTTTGATATCGCCTCTAGTATCAAAATATGTAGTAAAACTTTTCCAAACATGAAATTCTATCCAGTCTCGTCGCCGTCGAGTTTCAGATTTGAGATTTCTTTTCAGAATCGTGAATGGACAACGATTCACTAGTGAGCAGCTATTGCCAGTTTTTCATATCCAGATCCAGCCGGCCCCATGTGGCAGAGTGGTTAGCATATCACGCTACGATGCCAGGGGTCCCGGGTTCGAATCCTGGCCTGGGCATGGATATTTGTGAGTGTCCATTCGCCAATTTCATCATATCATCACTCATCCCCATCTTCGCAAATTAGTCAAAAGTGGCACAAAAAGCGAAGTAAAATAAATCAAATCAAACAAAATCAAACAAATCATATCCAGATCCCATGACATAGCAAATGTCACAACTTCTTTTACACAAAAGCTTTAATGCTCTCCTTAGAACAAAGGTCAATACTTCTACAGGCTTCCATCCTTGGCGTTATTTTTGTTGTTGTTGTTGTTGTATGTGTATCTTATTGCGTTATTTTTAATTTTCATTGTTGATATCCTGATATTCAGGGTTTTTCATATTGCAAAATATCAGATTTATCTATAAATAATGAGGTACATATCCGCTCTGTATGTCTGAAAAAGTCGCCGAGGAAATTAAAATTGGTTTAGGTAAAATTTTAGGTAATATATCAAAGTCTCGAACGAGATTGAGAGTCTTGGGACACCAAGTTTCAGTCTCGTCTCGATTGTAGAGGGCTCTATCTCGTCCTAGGTTTCGTCTTGGAAGAGTCTGGTCTCTGTCTGGAATAATCTTCAGTCACTGGCGTATCCTAGCACTGTGGTGAGACCGCGTCTCCGCAAATTATTATTTTTAATCCAAACAATTGTACTAGTAAATACCTTTTATTTTTTAAAAAAACTTTATACATTAATTAATATGTAACGTTCAAATTAAATATTAATAAATAAATTATAGCACATTATCATAAAGAGTAATAGTTTGATTTGAACAAATTAAAATTACAAATTTCTAGAGAACTTATCGGCCCTGTATATTGCTGGCAGTGCCCATTGAGAAACAATGCCCTAGAAAACGGAATTAAATCGCAGTTCAGTTTTGAAACAGTAGTTGGCGGCAGAAGTAGTGCTTGACACAGTGAAGGTGAATGCCACTATGTTCATCTCGTGTGCAAAACTATGAGAAACTCTATGCCTATTGAAATTAATGTTTAAAGTAATGCAGAGAATTCCAAAAATGTACTATTTACCTTTAAGCAAATTGTTTTAATTAAAATAATCTGTCCCAAACCTACAAACGGCGACATGAAAAGCCAAGATATAGCCAGGTTAGGTTCATCAAGATGAGAGAGGTTAGGTTAGGTTATTTTGGTCCAGTAACGCACAATGGGTTTGTTCAAAGTACCTTACGGTATCAAATATACCCGGTGCATCTATGTCAAACTTTTTTTATATACCAATCAATATCAGTGTATATTGTGAATGGACTATTACGTTGTACAAGTGTTGATATATCAAAGAAAGCAAAAATGTGCAGATATTCCTTTACTTTTATCATTTGTAATGATAACACTACTAAAGGAAATAATAAACCAAGCTAAAATAGGAAAGTTACCCCTACACATTACTCCGTGCCATTTACAGAAAGGGGGGATTGCGGAGATAGGGTCCCACACATTCCCGATCTCCATAATACTAAAGGTGATTTGTCAGCATCACGCTCCGTTTGCTTTACCTCAGGGTTGCTTCCAAGGACAAGTGGCTTAGAGGCTGAGCAAGTCACAGAGCGACTTCATGCAATAATAACTGGTAATCTTGAAATGTAAAATTTATTCAATTTCTAACGTCAGAAATGTTCTAAATAAGCCATGACCGTCCACAATATCTTTTGAAACCTTATCATGGTGAGTTGCTTTGAAAGATGAAATGTCATATCCTTCCCTTATCAAGTAATGATTGGCATTCCTTGATAAGGTCTACGTGATACTTTGTAAATGACAACCTCAAAGTTTCGCAATATGCGAAACAAGAGTGCATTCCTCTCATCGCCCCTGCCATTGCAAATGTCTGCGTACGTCAATCGATGCTTCAGTAATATCTCTCTAAGCGCCGAAGAATATAATATAATGAAATTACATACTTCTGACACGACACTTGGATATGATAACATCCATCTTTTCACAAAAGCTTTTACCTGGCTCCGTATCATCTACAAAATCCGCACGTGCGTGTCTTCATATAGTATATAAAATATAATATGCATACAGTGCTAGAATTCGGAGGATGGCATCCCCCAGATAGCTAAATTTTCGTGAAGCATCCCCCCAGCTTTCCCACTGCCACCATGTTAAGCCATAGGAGCACCCCCCACCCCGGCTAACCCCAAGGCTTGACCGAACATTTCCGCAGCTAACATTTTCCACTTCAACCGATACATGTATACACGAATTTAAGTCGAAGAAAAACGTTTTATCTCCCAATAGCTAGTTGTTCCAATTCTTATTTTTAATTATTTCTAATTACATTACTTAATTCTCTCAGCTCGTGACAAATACACACGTTTATGTATCGAAACGTGGAAGAAGTAAGTGACAATAAAAAAAAAATCTTTTTTGTGTAGCGTTTCATATAATATGGGTTCCATATCTATTTTTGAACTCAGGATTGGGCAGGAGGAAGGTTAGTGCGTGTGGCAGTGTATGGAATTATTTGACCTCTTACCACGTCTCAGTACAGTGAATCATAGCTAAGAGTTTTCCATTTTGGGAAATAATTATAAAATATGGAGACATTTTCAGTAGAGTGATTAAAAAGTAGTGTGAGAAATACAATTAATTAACAACCCCCATCCCTGGGGAACATGTAAAAGTAACAGTGACCTTTAGCTAAGAGGACCCCCCCCCCCTTACCACCACTGCCGAAATCCACCAACACCAGAGAACTTCTAGCGACATAAAATAGCAGAATCTTAATGCATGTGTGTGTGCGTGTCACAATACCCAGTCCCTATATCTACGCATGTAATTACGTATTATAAAGGGTGTCCCACGAACGGCGCAACTGGGAATTAAGAGTGGCGTTACTTTGTAACCGAAACCTGTACATACATAAGTCATACACCAAATGTTAGCCCTGTCCAAGTAGATATTTTTAAACATAGAAACAACAAACTGGGTGCAGTGTTGTTCATGCAGTGTTGCCAAATGTAAGTGAAAGTGTAAATTTATTTTTCCACAAAGCATGGAAAATTGCATGTCAAACATTCGTACGGAAATTTGGACGTCAATTTCCACCTTGGGTAGGTGGACTATTTCGCCATCTATAGTTCAGAGAAGAAAACCGATCGTTTTCGCGTATAGCTAATCCTGAAATGCCTCGTAAATGCGTACCGGTCCAAATGGGTGTTTTTTAAAAAAAATTATGAGGTACAGTTGCAACACTGTTGATGTTTGAAGGCAACAAAAGGTGTGTTTAGTGATGGTCTATGAGATGGAAATACTGGAAACAGGAAAAAAAGAAAATTAGGTGAAAAAAGGGTTACTTACCTACTCCTGGCACTTTTTTCACCATAATTTTCATTTTCTCTTTTTCCTGTTTCCAGTATTTCCATGTCATAGACCATCACTAAACACACCTTTTGTTGCCTTCAAACATCAACAGTGTTGCCACTGTACCTCATATTTTTTTTCAAAACACCCATTTGGACCGGTACGCCTTTACGAGGCATTTCAGGATTAGCTATACGCGAAAACGATCGGTTTTCTTTTCTGAACTATAGATGGCGAAATAGTCCACCTACCCAAGGTGGAAATTGACGTCCAAATTTCCGTACGAATGTTTGACATGCGATTTTCCATTCTTTGTGGAAACATAAATTTACACTTTCACTTGCATTTGGCAACACTGCATGAACAACACTGCACCCGTTTGTTGTTTCTATGTTTAAAAATATCTACTTGGACAGGCCTAACATTTAGTGTATGACTTATGTATGTACAGGTTTCGGTTACAAAGTAACGCCACTCTTAATTCCCAGTTGCGCCGTTCGTGGGACACCCTTTATTTTATTTAAGAAACGTGGACTAGAATACTCTGATTGAACTTGTGGTACATGGTTAGCACATTTTCGTTTAATATCAGTAAGGGAGAGACTTCGTAAATTGGAAGTTGAGAATACACAGAAACTTCTGAGCAATATGCAATTGTTTCCTTACGCATAGTATTCGTTGGTTGGTTGTCTAAGAGGTAGACATTTGCTGAAATCAGCTTCCTCTAATACAAGCTTATTTTTTAATATATTACAAATTTATAATGAACGATTTAATCTAATAAGAATTAATGCTTTTACAGGGTCTGTATATTTTAAAATCAGATACAATTTGGTGTGCAATTCTTAAGATGTATAAATGCAATGTTACGTGGTACCATTTTTATTGTGCCTATTCGTCAAGTTTGCAGTGTTATATTTTACATTATACTTTGATAAAGTGCGGAATCCAGCACGTTGGATATTCGTAGAACTCAAATGAAATAAACATTTCTATTAAAATATTAATTCCGGTGTGCTCAACACAGGGCTACAGTACAATACTTCACGTGATTTGATATTAACATTGTGTCAGCTATGAAAAATGTTAATCCACCACTTCATTCACCTAATTTAGTACCCTTAGCTCAGAGAATGAAAAATTAATGAAGACTGGCGTGGAAGAGACATAGATTTCATTGAACAGTAATGTGGAATGTGCGGCGTTCAGGCGGTGGCCATTACTGATGCTACGCACAGACTTGTGCGTGTGATGCAATAGGAATATTCAGTGTTTCCAACAATTGGAATGCTGAAATCGCTAAATAACCATACAAACTTCGCTTAATGGTCGCTAAATCAAATCTTGAAGATAAATTTTCTGTGTAATGTTCCATTCTCTATATGTTGATTAGGGTGATTATACATTTTCATTTTTGAAACAATTGTAGGAAATATTAATCGGTGTTTTATTTCGACTTAATTAAATTTTCCAGATTAGTCACTAATGGAGGACAAGATGGGTCAGAAAAGTAGCTCGCCGTTACATGTATTTGACTGCTACTTTAAATCCGCCAAATTTAGCGACTTCTCGATAAAGCTGGCAACTATGACCGAACATAAAACGTTGAGGTATTCGGCAGCAATGGGTATTCATGGATTGCGAAAAACATTGGCAAAATAATCCAGGTTTGTTTTCGCATTCAAACCGTGTTGCAGTGACGCGCTGCACGTTACGTTAAGGAGACGTCTGGGCGAGCTCCCACATGAAAGTGTCGTTTCCCAGACTGTTTTAAATGCATTGTTTGCATTTCTCTCGCCCTACCTTCAAGAGAATAGAAAGTCGAAAGGAAATGTCCATTCTCAGGACTCCTTTCTTTCCGTATATCGATGAACGATGAACAGTTACCGTAGTAATTCTCTGAATGTCAGTCACAATGGTTCTTTTTGATCATGCAATGTTAATTTGACATTATCCATTGTCTAGTTCTTCTACTTTACTTATTCTCAAATCAAAGAAGCAGCCTCCGTAGCAATGGCCCAAAACACTATAAGTCCCCAATTCATATTAATAAAACAACAGTTGCCAATATAATTTAGAATAGTATTTGGTTTAGTGGGTGAAATTGTAGCCTTCGATTTTTTTTTATGGTGAATTGGTATAAATAATAAAATTGTAATGGAGATTTGTAGTACTGCACCTAATTTATTAGGAATAGATCGTAAAATTGCATAGGCAAATAAGATGTTTCATTCTGGTTGAATATGTATACAGGGGTTATTAGGGGGGTTTGGGGGCGTGAAGTTTTCTGGGTCTCTTAATATTGTTGGGAATATTAGGTATAGTAGAATTCAAACAAATATCCCCCTCACTTCCTCATAAAATAGCAACTTAAACAGAGTAAAAAGCAGTATAGAATTCCGGGGACCCCCGTGGAGTAGTTGGTTATCATTCCGGATTTGCAGATCTGTCGTAGACTCGATCCCCACCAACGGAAGAAAAATTGTTCACGTGAAGACTACGGAACGTAGTGTTAGAATAAGTATAATTATAAGGCAATTGATAATGTCCAATTAACATTG
This sequence comes from Lepisma saccharinum, assembly GCF_977018435.1. Taxonomy (NCBI): domain Eukaryota; kingdom Metazoa; phylum Arthropoda; class Insecta; order Zygentoma; family Lepismatidae; genus Lepisma; species Lepisma saccharinum. The sequence continues at coordinate 52,326,914 of NC_139233.1, forward strand.
CACGATAGTTACCAAGATGCCTAACGCTTCAGCCTTGTAATCGAGATGTTCGAGGTACGATTGCCAGTTAGACTTTCTGAGCACGAAGCAGGGATGGAATATTGTCTGTAAAAGTCACAATGAGATGACATTTTTTTTTTTTTGGTTCAGCCAAATACATTCTTTTTTCATTTTTCTCAACCTAGTAGTAATATTATTGTACCGACAAAGTACCCAATTATAAAAGTGTTTCTTGAGTATTGACTTTTCATAACACTGAATGAGGATGTTAGATAACAAGATAATAATTCTCGTAAATAAAATCCTGTTTTCACTTCTAAAATACTAATTTATCATTTAGCTATAATCAATATTTCGTTAGGTTATTATTATTATTATTTTTTGGTAGGTTAGCTCAGTAATGTTGATTCTGTGCTCAATTTCTTCAGTAGATGCGCGCCCTCTTCTCTTCTGGACAACCATAGGCTATACCCATTACTGACTGACCGACTTATAGTAATCCTATAGATGAATGAATATAACTGTAATCCCGCGTTCACATCCAGGAGGTTAAAGATTAAAAGATTACAGAAAGCAGCTGGGAATACGTTCACTTTTCAACGCGAAAGATAAACCCCATGATTTCCTCTTTGTGTGCTTTTCTAATGCGGCTAATTATAAAACTCATTATTTTCCCATTTGCAGATGCTTCAGAAGCTAATGCCCGAGTCGTGCTTCGCATACTTGACTATTTCCGTCATACTGGAGCAATAACGACATGCAAGTTTTTTTCGCCTTCGTACTTACACATTTGGGTCGTTTGCATTCTTCGTGCGGTGCTATACTGGACATATTTGCGTAAGCAAATTGTTCTCGGTCGTTTCACAGCTGGAATAGCTGCATTAAAATTATTAATGGCCTTTTGCCTTTTGTTTTCCTTTACATTCATTCTTCTGCGAATGATTTTATGCGCGGTTTGTTTTACCTCTCCATTTTACCTCGTCCACTTGAATCTTGGATTCACTGTCCTAGAATATATCCATTTTGCAAACGGGGTTGAGCCTCCTCAAAGGCACGAGTAAAAATAAAATCACACTTTGAGAACATTGGGGACTCGTATACAGTGGACGCCCTCTTAACCGGCCACCAGAAGACCAGACCCTTGACCGGATGACGAAATGGTCGGTTAAACCGAATTATGTAATGGAATACAGTACTATACGTATTGTACTGTATTCTAGAATAAATCAATATTTTTTTTTTCTCAGCTAAGCGGCCGGTTAACCGACGACCGGTTGAACCAAGGCCGGTTAAGAGGGCGCCCACTATATTAAAATCAGTGGGTTATAACACGATTTAGATCAAGTCTTTCAAAAACTTGATTTCGTTTCTCCGGAGTAAGGAACCTTCGCCCTAACCATTGGTAGGTAATTTTACGGAAGACATTTCTTTTCAAATAACGTAGGGGTGAAAAGCTATACAACTCCACTTACTAAAGCCTGGATCTCCTTCAATGATTGGAAAGGAAAGTATGCAATCAAGTAATATGTACGTATATATTGGCAAAAACCTCGTTCCCATCTATCATTCATATTTATACATTTTTGTGAAAAAACTGTTTCTTTTAACAGCAAACTTTTATGATCCCCTTTGGTTCCTATTGGCCGAAGACTTAATCATTTCTGGCTTTCTTCTAGTCTTCTAGTACAAGGGTCGTTCAAGGTTGACCGAGACTTTTATTTCTAGACAGGAAATATACATACATAGAAGCACCAAACTATGTCAGTTTTTCAAAGTATTCCCCCTGAACATCCAGACACCGTTGCCGTCGTTGTGGAAGTTCCTTGATGACTTTGGCGTAGAAAAGAGTAGGTTGGTGTCGTAACCACTGCAGGACAGCGTTCGTGAGTTCCTCATCTGTCTGGAAGTGCGTCTCGCCCAAATGCTCTTTAAGTGCCCCAAGCAAGTGGAAATCACTGAGGCATAAATCTGGACTGTAAGGACTGTGTGGTAAAACCTCCCAGTGCAAGCTGGCCAGTGTTGTTTGAGTCAAATGGACCGTGTGGGGCCTGGCATTGTCATGGAGAAGAATGACGTGTCTCGACAACATTCCAGGTCTTTTCTTCCGAACAGCCCCACGTACAGCACCGTGAAGCAGTGTTGAGTAATACTTGGCATTAATTGTGGCACCCTTCTCCACAAAATCCACATGGATAACACCTTTCATGTTCCAGAAGACTGTTCCCAAAATCTTACCGGCAGCGCTTTGCTTTTCTTGGGTGGAGGGGAACTTTTATGACACCATTCGTACACTCTTGCCCGTGACAGTGTTTGTTCACCATACTGTGCTTGCAGTCTACGCCAAATTTGAGCAGGTTTCACCTTCTCATTCACCGCTGTTCCACAGCAACAGATACACTACTTGCCGCCATCTTTGTTTACACTACTGCGCATGCGCCAAATGTGTCGCAAAGGATCATGGTTACTCGCAAGGAATCATGGTCTGTCCTGCCCTAGTAATGCAGCGCTACATTGATTCATTAATATTTTACGCACGAAAGTCCTGGTCAACCTTGAACGACCCTTGTATATGGGGCATTTCAGCCTTACGTGCGTGACATTCCACACACAAAATGTAAGGGTCTGCACATGAGATTGGATTAGAATATTCCTATTGAACTGATATGATAGAATTATGGAGTACTACACTCATGCTCATAAATTAAGGATAATACTGAATCTTGTACAAAGAAATATTTGATGTGCACGTTCCAGCTTGAAATGATGTCCGGGTACTGTACCAAAGAACCTGTGTTGACTATGACGTTGATCCAGTGTGTGGTGGCGCTGTAATCAGACAAATGACTCACAGGAGCGAAACTGCTGACCAGACTACAGTGCCTATAGGAAGTGTGCAGTTGTGTTCGGTTGTGCGAATGGTGAGTGTGTGTGTGAAATGGCTCAACGAACACATATTGATGATGTAATGAGGGGAAGGATACTTGGGCAGCTAGAGGCGGGCCAACGACAGCAGGTCGTGTCACACGTGCTCTATGTGCCTCAAAGTGTCATCTCACGATTATGGCAACGATTCCAACAGACTGGAAACGTGTCTCGGCGCTACTACAGTGGACGTCCACAGTGTACAACACCACGAGAAGACAAGTATCTGACCGTAAGTGCCCGGAGACACAGACGGAGTACTGCCGGGGGCCTTGCTCGAGACCTTGCAGCTGCCACTGGAACAGTTGTTTCCAGACACACTGTGTACAGACGACTCAACAGGCACGGTTTATTCGCCCGGAGGCCTGCAATTTGCATTCCACTGTCACATGGTCACAGAGTAGCCCGTAACAACTGGCGTAGAGAACACAGGACATGGACAATGGAAGAATGGTCTCAGGTACTCTTCACTGACGAGTCCAGGTATAGTCTGAACACTGATTCTCGTCGTGTAACCATCTGGTGTGAACCAGGAACCAGATACCGACCCGGTAACATCATCGAAAGAGACCAATATGGAGGTGGTGGTGTAATGGTGTGGGGTGGCATTATCCTGGGTTCAGGTACACCCTTGAATATCTTCGACAGAGGTACTGTAACAGGTCAGGTGTACCGGGATGTTATTCTGCAAGACTACGTTCGTCTTTGCAGAGGTGCAGTCGGTCCTACGTTCCTCCTGATGGATGACAATGCCAGGCCACACCGAGCTGCTATTGTGGAGGAGTACCTTCAAACAGAAGACATCATACGAATAGAGTGGCTGCCTATTCCCCCGACCTCAACCCAATCGAACATGCTTGGGATGCTCTAGGCCGACGTGTCGCCGCACGTCTTCCACCTCCTCGGACTCTTCAGGATCTCCGACAGGCACTGGTGCAAGAATGAGAGGCCATACCCCCAGCAGCTGCTCAACAACCTCCTCCAGAGTATGCCAAGCTGTTGTACTGCATGTGTCAATGTGCATGGGCATCACATTCCATACTGAAACCTGTGCACATGCTCAAAGAACTGTGGAACAACAATTTACAATCTCCCTTGCTTTGTATCATATGTGCGCTCTTTGGTTTTTCTCACGTTTTCTGCAATAAACAGGGTTAAACAGGGTATGTGGATGTCTCTCTTGTGTGTTCAACATGTGTCTGTGCTCCCACAACTAATTTGTTTCAGTGCTGTATCGTGGGGCACCGAAACCTCTATTATCCTTAATTTATGAGCATGAGTGTATTTGGTGTCTGCTAACAAATGAAGGAAACCCAAGTCTGATGACATAGCCTGAATGCATAAAAAGTAGTAACGAAAATCTGTTACGTGTGTGACGCCAGTGGCGCAACCACAGCGGACATTGCCCCCCAACCTTGAGCAGAAATCAAATCTAAGGGTGGCGAACATTGAGAGCCAAGGGCACCTGCAGGGGGCACAGAGGGGCATCCCCCCCTCAATTTCAATTCTTATGCAAATAAAAATACATTTCGTAAAATTTTCTTCTCTTCTTATTCTTGTCTATCAAGTTCAGAGCCGTAGTTTCGAAGCAGTGTGGGGGGCTCCCCGATGGCCCAGTGGTAGCGTCGTCGCCTTGTAATCAAGGGGTCCCGGGTTCGATACCCGGTGGAGGCACATAGTGGTTCGGATCCCACTTTAAACTGTAGGTCCAGTACCGATTAGCCTTACTGTGCATAAAGTGGACTTAAAACACCAACTCAAACAACTCGAGGCGGCGGAAATCGGCCGACCCTTGGCACCGAACGATCTGAATCAGTGGTTCTCAACCTTTCTCAGTCCGGGACCACCTTGAAGAATATTACACTTCATGGGACTCATAAGCATAGGCGCCGGCAGAATTACTTGTAAGGGGGTGCATACAGTTTATAATCGTGTTTTTGGAAAATAGTGAGTATTTTAAGAAGCCCTCTTCTACGCTTGCTTAAACAAATTACACAAACTTCCTTCTAGAAAAGTAAATATGTGATGTAAAATACTAATTTATTCTAGTCTATCATTTAACTAAACACACTTGCTAAAATTGAGATATGCCGGTAAAAGCAATGGTAGAGTGCGAATAACAGAAATGTAGAGTTCAATACGGGTTGAATTAAAATTGTTAAAACAATATATCTTAGTATTTTAAATGTGATACTTTTTTAGACTAAATAATTTTTTCGAGCCCGACTTCGCGACCCACCAAACGTCCCATCGGGATTCATAGGTTGAAAAATGATGATCTAAAAGGAAAAAATTGTAAAAGAGAAAATGCCATGGCGCTCCGTGAAATTATTTGCTACCTATTAAGTCAATGTTGTTTTCAGTTTGAAAAAAAAATTGATCTAACCGCACTATTAGAGGAATAAACACCAAAAATAATACATTGTGGATACAAAGTACCCCCCCCCCTGGTAGCGCTAGGGTGAACCCCCCACTTTCTTTCTTTGGGATCCGGCACTGAATCCGTTCCTATTGAACTTTACTCTAGGGTAATTGAGAAGCCCATATACAATCGCTTTCCACTTGAAATCTAGCATGGAAGGTAAAATCTTAGCGGAGTAGAGTTGTGTGCATGCATTGTTGCAGTCCCGTGCAGCTGCTTGCATAGTGCATTTGCATAGGCACGCCTCAACAATGGGATACGGGAAACAACGTGCGCGAGGGGCAGGCATGCATATTAAGAGAGAGCGGAGAATAAAAAGAACCTGTTGGGAGTTTACACGGAGTCGTCATGTGGAAAAACATCATTTGCATTGTATGTTATTTTGCTTCCTTATTTTTTCCCGTCAAGTGAACGGGAGTCAGGTGGTCTGAAAGTTTTTAATGTTTTGTATACAAATTGTATTAAGTCTCCGTTGGAATTCATCCAGAATAGCATTCTCTCGACACGGCTAGGTAGGTCTGAGGTCAGGAAATACATTTAGTTATTGCTGTGTCCTCACAGTAGAGTGGGCACTTGCTGCATGTCCCGCACGACATTCTACGGTAGATACGGCTTAATTAACGTGCTGTTTATTTTGATGAGATGATTTAGAACCTCGTTGTTTTTACATTGAGAAACGAAGATGTCTCCAACTGGAGCTCTGGACTTTTGCAACTTGTGACCTAAGTCTTGCATAGGCTTCGTTCGCAAAATTCGGAAGTAATATAGTGTAGACCACAGAGGCGTTTAAACTTTTTTTTATTTTTTTTATTTTACATGCGGGGCCAGTAACTACCTGAGTAATTAGCCACATCACATTATATTTACATAAAATAACGTTAAAGGTTTTTATAAGTAGTAAGTCGGGTCACACGAAAAGACATTCCACTCAGTTTTCAAAATGATCAAAAAGGAAAAACCGTCAAAGGGATCTTGTGAACATACTACAGGGTGGTCCATATGTCTTGTTACCCCCATAATTTTACACTTAAATATTCCCTGACAGCGATGGCATAGTGGGGCGGTGCTCCATCCTGTTGAAACCATGAACGTCCCAGGAGATTCATTCTTTGGAGCTGTGGAACAAAAAATGCCCGTAACATGGCGAGAAAGGAGTGTTGATTGACTACGCCATCGAAGAAATAGGGACCTATCAAGTGTTTAGCGGACATAGCGACCCAGAGCATCACATGTGGAGGTTTGTTTTCCAGCTCTTCGTAATAATGCGGATTTTCCTTGGACCAGAAATACACATTCTTTGCACGTGCACTTCGATATATTGCGCATTCATCGGAGAAGAAAAGGTCAGCCCGCTGCGGGAGTGTCGGAAATACCTCCAACACTCTTCCACATGCTGCATGTCGTCTACGCATGTCATCATCACTGAGCTCGTTGACGCTTGCTGGTTTAAAGGATTTCAATCCAAGATCCTTCTTCGTGTGTTGTAACATTGTTGTCTTCGGGATTCCAAGCTCAGCAGACCGTTTGCGCAGTGACTTCTGTGGTGGCCGAAACACAGATGCCTCCACTCCTGCACATGTGTTCTGTCTTTTGGTTGGTGCACCAGGCCTCGGTTTGTCTTTGATACATCCCAACATAAACAGTTTCTTTTCCCAACGCAGTATTGTCACTTTTGGTGGTACTTTTTTTTTAATCGTCTTGTGAAATCTCGTCGCACATCCTCCATGGTCTTGCCGGTATGTGGACGTTCATGGGCCCAAACACTGACAACAAGGCGCTCTTCTACATTGTAGAAGCTTGTGTCAGCCATCTCTGCAAAAGAAACACTGAATTAGAGATAACAAGATATTGATTCGGGGGGGGGGGGGGGGTAACAAGACATATGGACCACCCTAGATATCGATTTCATATCACATGATTCGGGGCTCAGTTTGAACAATGAGAGACAAAGCAGTAGTAATTTTGAAAATAAACTAATGCAGTGCGCATACCACCTGTTGAGAACCAATTTTCTAATGCATAGGTCCGCCAAATTATCTGTAGCGGTGACCTTGAAGGAGTGACTGTTGAATGTGTAAAAGAAACACTCTTGGTTTTAGGCCGGACGAAGGGGCTGCTGGAACACAATGCTTTCGCTAATCTAGAAATGTGTCTCTAGTAAGGAACGTTACCGAAAAATTAATTGTTATTTAGAAATGAAGACTGGGTTGGGTGGGTTATAGAGTAAATTTCAGCTTAGTAGACTATACTGTTTGAGGTTGTTCAAGTACATTAGAACTGGCATAGCATTGAAAGAAAACATTGAAATTAGCAACACTGTTAAGAGGGGAGAAAATATGGACGTAGCCAGGATTCTCTTTCGAGCGGGTCCAGTCTTTGATAAAAAAAGAAATAAATAAAAATCGCGTGTTTGGACAGTTATGGAGGGCAGTTGTTCCCCCAAATATTTTTACTTAGAAATTCAGTGTACGGCTATTTTATTGCCGTTAATAAGCAGTGTTATACTCTTTAAAAAATGAAACATTTTCAAGCCCATGAAAGTTCTCATGTTCCTGCAATCCACTTATAATTAACACAAATACTGTGACTGAAGTGAAATTATATGTGTGAACTATACTGTAATTTTAGGCTGACTTCCAGGGAGGTGTGCCTCCTCTTCCTTCCAGATGTCCATGGGGATAGGACTTTCGGGGGGTCCGGGCCCTGCCCAGATAGGCCTCTTGTTTTATACGCATCAATAAGGAGTTTGCAGAACAAAGAGATGGAATGTAGTTTTTCTTTTCCTAACAGAACTTGTATCAAAGCTTTTGTCTACATCTCCTCAGAGGGTGTGCGCACGCCTATGCAGTCTTCAATATACGAGGGATGATCGGAAAAAATAATACAATGCCTGTAAATTTCAGTAGGTATTTATTAGACGAATACAAACGGACTCACGTGAAAGGATACTTCATACACTACTTCTCAACACCACATTTCAGGCATTTATCCCAGAGCCTGATGCCTGTCATTGCTGCACCTACGAAGAAAGAGGCGGAAAAAGAGGCCTGGACTTCTCACCACAGGAGTCGTTCTGTTTCATGCCGAAGGGATTCTACACTTGGCTCACAATACACGTGATGTCCTGGCGGGTTTTGGGTGGGATGTGCTCCAACATCCACCATACATCTCGGACATTCTCCGAGCGAATACCATCTCTTTGCTCCTTTGAAGAAGCATATCAGAGAACACTCGGATGATGTCAAGCACGAAGTAAGGACTTGGCTCCAACAACAGGACCCCGAGTTCTATGAGACAGGCATCATGAACCTCGTGAAGCGCCGGGATAAATGCCTGAACCGGGGAAGAGACTATGTTGAGAAGTAGCGCATGAAGTATCCTTTCACGTGAATCCGTTTGTATTCATCTAATAAATACCTACTGGAATTAATTGGCTTTGTATTAATTTTTCCCGATCATCCCTCATGATTTAGACAGCGCCGTAGAGTTAGACAACACGCATAACGCCATGCAGGGGAAGCGCTAGTATTTTAGCATCTAGGGGTATCATATTACTGTCGTTATGCAAATCAATTATGACTGTGGATTCATGAAGAACTGTTTTTGAACTAACACTATCTACAGTGTTATTGTCTTTCACATGTTTTTAAATATTTCTTATAATCTATGCTTTTAGAATCATTCATCAACTTAGTTGGTTGTTATGTTTTTCCCCATTCCAAACTGAAATTTCAGTAAATCGTGATTTTCAAGATAAACCCTGCACATTTCACAATCTCTTGGAAATCTCCTCAGTGCACTGATATTATTTTTAGATATTTGGGCAAAATTTCAGTAGGGGAAAGAGCTCGTGCCCTGTGCGCTCATGCACCAACGATTTGGGGGAGGGGCGAAATAAATGGAAGAGGATTCCTTTATTTAGCATTTTACCGTAGATGCAGAAATCTTGGTGGTATTATATTAGGATGAGCATTCACGTGCTTTTACGTTACGGTTGCTATGACGAAAATGACAGGGACGGTAATTTTCACCAGTTGTCGCCCAAGAACCGTTTTGATTGCCATGCTGTTGTCTCGTATAGGTAACCGCCGCGGCCGCACTTCGCTAGAAAGAGAATCTGACCCAATAAACTTTTCTCACGCCGGCATGGGGAGGGGATTAGCCGCTCGCTCGCTCACTCATTCGCGGCAAAAAACTCGAAACTCCTGTGCGGTTCATATTCCACGAGATGAAGTGGTGCTCGTTCGGGGTTTGGCAACACCGGTTCTCGGTGCCCGCGGCTCGATGTCAGCGTTTCCAACTCATGAATTTTAATGTTACTAATGCGCGGCGGGACGCGTTCGGAATGCAATATTAAACGTTTACCTTGGAAATTGATGCACATTGCTCGTCGAACGCTCGCTGCAATGCTGATCGGTTTCGAAAAATGAGGCTACTTTTGTGACATCGGAAGAAAACCCAGTTTTCGTATAGGTACGGTGAATTCGCCGTATTTATGGAAGAGCGCTCGCTATCTTCTTCATGTGTGGACTACTGACCGAGCTACTATAGCGTTGTAACAGGGCCGGAAAGAGGAGAGTAAGTGAGACTTCGTCGGTCGCGTTCGTGCATTGGGAAACCTCTCGTCATGTGATTCGTAAGTTACAGTGCATTGTGGCATTGTAATCATGACAGAAGAAACAGAAACGCGCAGTATTTTTTCTCTCACGCAAGACGCCCCCCTCCCCCCGCAAGTGGATGTTAGATGCTCAAGCCTCCCCCCCACCCCTACCCCAAAATCAAATATGATATATTTTAATATTATATCATTAGTCATATTTTTTCATTCACAGTGCACGGTCATGTGCGCCTGTTGAGTGTAGCGATCGGCAAAATCAGGGGTTTCCAACTGGCGGCCCACGAAGCCAGTTTGCAAAATACATTAATTTTATGTATTTTTATTAAAATACGTTATATTTGTGGACTTCCTTAAACAACTGGCGTTTCTAACAGATATCACAGGTCATCTGAACGAACTGAACTTGAAACTGCAGGGAAGAAACCAGCTGGTGTCAGATTTAATGGGAAACATAAATGGGTTTCGTAATAAACTGAAGATTTTCAACGTTACTTTGGAGAGGAATAACCTGGTCCATTTTCCAAGCTGTTGGCGGGTAGCAGAAGATGAATTAACACTGGACTTTTCTGAATTCAGTGCAAATATTAAGGAAATAATGGATGAGTTTGACTCCAGATTTACAGATTTTTGAAGAACTTAAAAGCAGCATCCAGCTATTTAACAATCCTCTTGGCGTTAACATCGAAGAACAAGAAGCTTCTCTCCAACTTGAATTGTGTGATTTGCAAGGCGATGTGTTCCTTCAAACTAGGCAAGAAAAGGGGCCAGAGTTTTTCAAATACCTTTCAAAGGAACGCTTTCCAAACCTTCGTAGTTTTGAGTAAAATAATGACATCGATGTTCGGCAGCACATGCAAGTGTGAAAGTGTTTTTTCTTCAATGAAGTTAATCAATAACCGCTACAGAAGCCAACTGGCAGATTCTTCACTGCTTCACCTTCTGAGACTTTCAAATACAGAAATTCAAGTGGACATTCCAACTTTAATAAAAGAAGCAGATCAGCCTCAATGTTCACGTTGAACACTTACTATGAAGGATTCTTATGAAGGATTCTTATTTGTATGGTGTGTTTTCAATTCCTTTCAATTCATCCATAAGTATTCGGGTTTTGTGAAATAAATTGTAATTATACAATTTTGATTTGTGATTCCATTGTTTTTATTGCCTCATTTTAGAAATTTAGGTCATGCGAAAGTACTAAATTTTCAGTTCAGTACTTACATTTTTTGTAATTTTTAATCCCTACCCAAAAAGAAAAATGCGGCCCGCCAATCAACTGCTGAATATAATTTTGGCCCTCGGACCTTTTGAAGTTGGAAACCACTGGGCAAAATAATAGTCACAAATGTTACCTGGGATGTACTCGTATAATATGGTCACTAGGAAAATATGCATCCTCTTAAAAGGAAAAATATATATATTTATAGAAGAAATTATCGGGTAAAATATATTTTTATTTATTGTATATTTCGTATGTTACATAGCTTGTCTTCCTCTGTAAATTAATCGCGGCGAAGAGAGCAAATGATGTACTTGATGAATACTCTCGATAGAGCACTCACTCATTTCAAGACTATGACTCGGAACCCAGATCGTTGAGTTTGGCGTGAAAGTTTTGTCAATACTTTTGTCAGCATCACGATACACGACAATTGACAATTGTCTTTGAATTAGTTTAGCTTATTATTATTATTATTATTATTATTATTTGATGTAGGGTTACACTTAACCTTACAGTTTATTTTACACTGACTATCTTACTATAAAAACGGTAATATATCATATAGATTAAAAGACGCACTGCAAAATAGGAACATCCATGGGTGATGTTCGACCATATCCAGCTGTGAGCAGGTGATGTGGCATCAACGTAAACTCTACCCAGTCGCCTGATTTCGTGTCTCGGATTATAGGTGTACGTTTATCGTTTTGTTGTCCTTCGGTGACGCATACGAGAACGATAAATAGGCTATGCCTGTAGCAAACTGTATCTTTGGTCAGAAAATGCAGTCAAGCCTTTTTGAGCCATCTTTCCTTGTTCTGTCAAGTTCCTAGAAGTGGGTTGAACGTTGAGAATGAAAGTAAACCTGCTCTTCACTTTTATCGAATCTTAAACCTAACCGATAACAAAAATGATGAAAGCGCCGGGATTATTCTTAACATAACAGTTATTCCCTTTTTAATGTTATCTGTTGAAAGGTTGGGAAATGGCGCGGAGAGAAATGGGCGGATCCGATTTTTTGAATATTCGGAAACTAATCCTAATACATTCGGATGAGGGTTCTGGATTCAGGTATCGGATTCGCAATTTGGGATTCTGATATCCGATCCGCAATTCTGGATTCTGATATCGGATCCGCAATTCGGAATTCTGATATGGGATTCGCAATTCGGGATCCTGATATCGGATTCAGATTCTTATATCGGATCCGATATTCGGGATTCTGATATCACACCCGCAATTCGGGATTATGATATCGGATCCGCAATCCACTAAATATCTATAAACTGATATAAACTGAAGTCTGTTTCTTCTACATTCATTTATGTGCCCAAGTTTTGCAAGCTCTTACCCCTTACTTATCGTCAACCTCTACATTCAGAAGTGTTAAACGGGTAGTCTGGCTTCCAGGGTATGTCAATTTCTTGTCCGATGAAGCAACTGTCCATGCTCATATCTTCTGCGCAGTCTGTATTCTATTGCGTTCCAGAGAAAGCCCAGCCCACATACAGTCTCGTTTCTAACATGCGCAGAAGATATTAGTAGGCACGTTCCGAAAATAACGAGCTCTAAGTCATTTCCCAAGCACACCAAGCTAATTTGTTACCTTACTTTAAAACTTCGTAAAAAAATATTGTTTTTTGTTTTTTAACTAAGGTAAATTAAGCGGGTACTGTCTACATTTACGCGTAGACAATGTAACCTTCGTAAACAATATGGCAACTAGCTCAAGCTTAACAGCGGCCGTTGTATAAGTGGATTAGATCTATTTGTCGTTACGAATTGTACAATACTGTTTCTGTTACTTCCTTTTTTATTAATATTTTAGATAGCTTTCCTACGTCGTGGATTAATTGCGACAGTAAGGGGAATGATAAACTGGATAATTGGACAAACAGGGTTCGAACCTGGGACCTCTGGCTTCGCAACGCGATATACTTACTTCTCCGTCATGGAAGCCCCAACAGATGAGAGAACATTTTGTTTCAAATGAAACAACAGGATAATCCTCTTTGGGGCTTGTGTTGTGCCGTCCGTATATGTTTGCGAATGTCCCTTCGCCCATTTCATATTATCACCATTCATCTTCATCTAGCCAAAGATTAGCCAAAGTGGCAGAAAAGCGAAGTAAATTATACTAAACAATCAGTCAATCAATCAACTGGATACGGTCTGTGGCACTATTGAAAATTACATTTATCAGCCAGAGGGCGACCCCACGAAACCTCACCTTTGCCCTCCAAGGAGGGAGGTTGAGGGCGAAGGTGAGCCGTTACGATGAAGGAGGTTGAGTAAAAATAACCACCTCTCGTAAATGTATCACTTCCATCCACCCTTTCCGAAATCATACTGCACAGATCACATGATCGGCTCTCTTGAACATTTTTTCCAAATGATCGCCTCGGTAAACGAGCGCATTGAGTGGTCGACTCACGGTGTTCCTTTCTTCATCAATTTCATGTATCATCTCATCGTACCAATTAGCCAAAACTGGAAAATACGGGTCGTAAAATAAAAATACAAAAACTGACTTCCCATCTCTATTGCGTCGCCCCTAGGAATGTCCCGCCTTTGAGATGTTTTCATGCGAGCTGGCTACACTGCTTGTCTGACCGGACTGCAAGCAGGACGTTGACCTCCGGGTCTCATTTGACCCATGCGAGATCTCAGCGCCACCCGTGACAGATAACATGAAGCACACTTTCCCATTCGTTGGAGCAAGGCTTCCAGATTGGTATGCTAGAAGCATGTGCCTTTGGGTGTATTGGAAATTGCCCATATCCACACTTTGCGTGCAGCCTTTTTTTATATCTCTGTTTCACAGAATGATCATGGCGGAAAGAGACAATTGGTGTGGCTGGCAGTACATTATCTTTACATCAGTGCATGTTTTCAATATCCCTTGTCACCTCCCTGCCCAAGTTCTAGGTTAGAATCACGGGAAAGACATGGACGTTTCATCCATCTTATTTAATTTTTACTCACCCTGTCGTGGCGACACCTGAGGTTCCGTGTTCGAATCCGGCAAGGTGTTCTTTTGTGGGAGTCCGTTCCTTTTTTCACCGAGTCGTCATTTATACTTATTGTTGCGGTCAGCCAAGAAAAGGAAATAAAGTGACGTAATTTTTTAAAAAATACAACGAAATAAATATTAACATAAATAATATTGGCGAATGCTAGTCCCCGTAACGGAGTGCGAGGCGTAAGGTGTAACCAAGTCAGAGGTCCAGGCATGAGTGTATTGGCTCATGATCTATTCCATCAGTTCATCATCATCACGATGAACCCAAGAGGTAGAAAAGCGACAAAAGTAACCGAAACAGAGGAATAAATTGGTGAAGAGCCGCCATAATGCTCTGATGCTCTCATAACGCTCTTCTACCTCACTAGGATAATCTACGAGGATGAATTGGTGAAGGGACAAACACAGTGAAACGTCCATCACCCAGAATTCATTGCTGGGACTCCTGACGTCCTGATGAACTAGCTGTACCTCAGAAGGTTATCCTGGTACAGTTCTCGCGACTGGGTAATTTGTCGTCTGCAGGAAGACCTTGTCATCTATCACGTGAGTACTTCCACCCACCGAAAGGAACGCTGGAGAAGGGACGTGTTTTGCTTTCTGCCAACCAGAGTTCACCGTTTCCTTTGCGAGGGGAATTTGAACGCTTGGTTGCCACATTCACAGCGGAGGGGAGGGGAAGGCAATCGGCACCCAGTTGAATAGTTTGTTTGCCCTTTTCAAGGATTCGTGCAACAGCATGGCTAGTCACCACGTTTGCACGAAATACACGCTTGGCAACAACAGCCTGAAGTCAACAGATCATTCAGTGGCGGGAATTGTACTATCATAAACTTCATGGCCTATAAACACCCCGCTATGGGCGCTGTTGCTAGAACTCTTCATATTGTACCAAATTGTGGATAAGTATCAGGAACGTCTCCAAAATAATCCTGTGAAGTTAGGGAGGGGGTGCTGTGACGAGACAAGGCTTCGCACAGATTCTTCTCGTTTCGTGAACGAGGAAACATTCCTCGATTTGGTCTGGAAATAATAGTAATACTATTGCTAATTAATATTACTTAAAAAACGGTCATGGTGATTTATTTTACGGTAGTTGGATGGCTTCGAACATCCACGGTCTTAGACCGTAAATTCTCCAGTCGACTTTTTACATTAGCTATAGGTCGATTGACCTATTTATAAGTGCGTGTCTTGCGTGTAGTGTTGCACATGGGACGAGACGGGACAGGCTTTTAAAAATTCGAGATGAGACGAGATTGATCATGTGTCCCGAGACAAACGAATATTTTCGAGACGAGACAGCATTTCACAGCATTTCCACGAGACGAGACAGGCCAAAGTCTCGTCTCGTGGGCAACACTACTTGCGTGTCTTTCTAATATTTCAAGAGGTTACAGACGTCGTGTTAGAAAAAACAGCACAGAAGTGACGACCCCGACATGAATGCGCATACGGTCACGAAGAAAGCCGTTGCTTCCCGCTTTTTCAAATTAACGGGCAGATTGTTAAATTTTTGCCGCAAAATGCTGAAAATTTTACGTTAACTTCTAACAGTGTAGAACTAGTGGAAGCGTAATTGATAAACGTTCCGAATTCGATTCCCGAGCCATTGATTTCTGGAGGAAACTTAGAAAACATATTTATCCGCGCAGCCGTACCTACAAATATTCTTAGATTGTGATTTCATTATCAGAATATTGCGTAGGTCTCGAAGGACAGTTATATGACGAGGCGATGTAACGTAAAACGCAAATTTCCCATAATCCCATGTTTGCTGAATTAGTGTTATCTTCCCATGATTGGCACCCCTGAGTGCAGGCTGTAATGGATCGCAAAGATAAAGAGCCATCTTGCAGCCACACATTCGCTTCCCTTTGTAATTGCTATCAGTGACGTCATCCCCTTATTTTGAAAAAAAAATGGTCGTGCATGTTGATTGCACAAAGGTGAAGTAATAATTTTTCCCTTCAAACCGAACGTGACTTGCAAACTGTTGACGAGAATATCTAATTACTATTTTACATAACAAAGCTTGTTCGTATAGTTGTTTGTGGTCGTGTGTCGTGTGTTCGAATAGTATACCACGTATATCGCATAGAGATGTGTGATATATCGATATAGCAGTCGACATTTTAGAAACATCTTTCTTTCACAACCGCTCTAAGTAAACACTAAAAAATTACAGTTCTTCCACAGTAAGAAAAAATCTTTTTATATCTTGCATTCGCTTATATCTCTTTTCTCTCCTTCCGTTAATGAAAGAGAGGGGAAAAGAGGAAGAAGAAGAAGGAGAGAGAGAGAGAGAGAGAGAGAGAGAGAGAGAGAGAGAGAGAGAGAGGAGGGAGGGCAGCGTTCTTCGTGCGAATTGCACCGCGCCATGAAGGCAGCGCACATTCTCGATCTCTGTCATTTTTTGGAGATGATGTGATCAGTAGTACGCTCCGGCTGCCTTTACTCCCTGGAAACATTCCTATCTTAGATCACCCACCCGAGGAATCGAGACCCGTGTCTCCCGTGTGGTAGTCAGATGCCCTTTTCACCGTACCACCACCACCAATAATAATGATGATGATAGTGTGCATTTATCTGCTTCCAAAAAATAGCACATTTGGTGCCAACCCTCCACCCAAAGCAAAAAAATAAAGTTGAAATCGCAGACTAGAAATATCTGTCTCGTTAAAACAAACTGAAAACATGTTTTCGCACACGAAGGAATACCCTTCTTTCTTTGTACGTACATGTCTGAATAAATAAGGCGAAATTTATTAGTAAACAATGTAATAAAAATTACTTGTCTTTCTGGTGATGACCCCGTAAAATCTACTGTTAAGTTCACCGTAGGTTCATTCTACAGTAAATAAGAGAAACATAAAAACAATTAATCCAAATTATAAATTGCAAATACCTTACATTACAATGGTGCAGAATGACGGTAAAATTTTAAATTAATTTAAGTAAAAATACACAAGTTTGATATTCAAATAACAAGTTTCTGCTACTGCGACTGTAGAGGACTGCAAGCAAACGAGTAAACCGCGGAAAACTCTTGTGGCATTGACTTAGCTTATGGCATCGTTTGTTTTCTGTAATTAGTGTTTTTTTTTTTTTTTTTTTTTTTTTTTTTTTTTTTTTTTTTTTTTTACAGTCGAATCACTGTAATTTTACGGTGTTACTACTGGCTCCCAACTGCCGGTAATTTCAACTTAAAATTACTGTCAATTTTTACAGTGAAGTTTCTGATCACGATTTTTACAAGACTTCTGAGCACCATCCCTACTTTCGAAAAATTGGTGTTCGCATTCAAAAGTTTGAAAATCACTGCTAATAGAAAAGCAAACGTAACCTAATAAAGATGCCGGAGGGGGAGCAGAAACATCCACAGGTCTTCACAAGAGGCAGTTTCTTCATCGTGTTTTTCTTGAGCTGCGTTTCGGTTAGCGCTGGAGTCACGCTCCCCAAGGGAGGGAATTGTGCACGCACTATTTACGTGGCGCTGTTTTTGCGCGTAGGTGCGCAACGTTTAAGATGGCGTCGGTCGTTTATCTCAATTTGTCGCCTCCTTTTTGCTGGAAAGTACTGGGTGTTGTCAGAGGAACCCATATGTGTGTTGTGACGAGAAGGCTGCAAATCTGTTTCCCATCCTTTCTAATTGCGGACGAGGCGAGCGCACATCTCATCTGTCACAACGACGACCTAACTAACGCGGGGGGGAATTTATCACTGACGCTCTGCCAAATTTATCGCTTGGTTTCAGCACGCAAGGAGATTTTGGAGCTAAAAATTGCGGGAAATAGGATAAATGTACCAAAATGGGGAACTTTTTCATACTTGCTTCTGTTCTTATTGTGTAGTGTAAGCACTTGATGTATTGAAATTTTGTCCTTCGTTTCTCTTCGAACTCAGTAGTGCACCCGAACATAATTAGTTAAAAAAAAAATAAAGTTTTAATCTTAAAGCTTAATTATAATGAAGATTAAAGATAAAGTAAAATAAACACATTTATTGTCAGATGTTAATTAATAAATATATAATGACTATGTTTTCCCTTTATTGTTTATGAAAATTTTCAGCTTCACACTTTGTGTACTTCTGTGATAGTATTGCTGATCTTTAAAAGGAAATAGCACGTTTAAAGAAATATGCTGTGCATGTAGAACCACAGGGACTTTAAAGGTGAGAAAGAGAATTTGCTGGCCTGATGGGAAATGTCAGTCTGAACCAGGACATATTGTGTGCGCAGTTGTTTTGAAATCTTGTGAATGTTTGAGGATTATTGGTGAACTGTGCCTAACTCAAAATAAAAATAAAATAGTCCTATGTAGCTAGGATTTATACATTTGAAAGCCACCAGGGCGTACAGCTTCGCTATTTCCCCATATCATATATCTGGTTATGATTGTTAGTTCTGTTTAGTATAGCAAAAGATAAAAGGATTATTTTAAAAATATATATATATATATTTACTTGCCTCAGTAAATATGTGGTCAAAAGATAGAAGAAAATAATTCCAGCCGATAAATAATTATAGGCCTGAAATAGTATGTGACGTGGCTCACAAGGCTCGTTTTTACCTTTTTGGTCAGCCCTGCTCCACAAGAGCTCTTGAAGCCTACGAGAAGCACGTTGGATTCCAGGGCCATGTCCTTTCTCTGCTTGGTTCGTCGATGACGTCATCCAAGATTTGTGCAAATGAATGGCCCGACTCTCGGACGGGCGAATTGCACGCGGAACAATGCGACTGCAATTTCCCGCGCTTAGAATTTGCCATTGTTACCACCTTTGAGAATTGCATTTTTTGCAATCGTGTAAAATGGAGAATGTGTACCCTTCGCGTATGTGTGCGCACTTTCACACCGAGATGCAATTTTCGTGTTGCACAACCTTATACCACAACGTTTTCGTCATTGAGATTGCAGCGTTCTAACGCTAGTGCGTATATGACGTATCTGTAGCTGAGCGAATACCAGTGGTATCCAGAGGCGCAACCATGAATTTTTGTTTTTGGGGGGGGGGAAGTACCAGGATAAACGTACCAATAATAATAATAAGACCAACAACATTAATAATGGCATTATTAGTATTAGTAGTATTATTAATACTGCTATTACTGCTACTACTACTACTACTAGTGGTAGTAGTAGTATCAAAGACGTTGTTATCCTCATAAATTACGCACAAAGGGGGTAGAAGTCAGTGCTAAAGCATTTGTTTGGAACAAACGATTTGAAATATTTTTTCAACACCGTCAATTTCACATTAACTAATAATGGAAAAGAAGCACACAAACTGTATTTTTGGATTGCAGAAAATTAATGATAAATGCATTCCGAAGATAATTCTTTTTGACGTACATATAACATGTATAACACATGTACAACATATGTTTTATACATATACAACATGGAACGACATAAAATAAGAAAATACATAGGGGAAAGTCTTACAGTACCGGACACCCTAAGTTTATTGGCAATAATTAGATAATGAATAGGCGGAATGTAAGTTGAAAACAAGAGTATGGTACTTCAAGACAGTCTTTATTAAGAACAGGGAATCACTGGTGAAAAATGAGAACCAAAGTACAAATGAGATTGCAAACAAAAAAAGTAACATTTGAAGAATAACAAAAATTGTCGTACAGTACCGGACAGGCAATGTGTCAGCTTATAGATTAATCGAAATCATAAATTAAAAATCACCGACCACCTAAATGCAGTGGCAAGGCACGTGCCTACAGTTTAGCATCATTCTTTCAATGTTCGCAAGTAAAATACAAGATGATTTTCTCCTGTAAACATTGGAAGTGGGCCCAACCATTACACGAGAAATATTGCACCAGTTTTTCATTGAATATCTCACTACAAATGATTCATTCTGTTGCTTCTTTCTGATAGAACTGAAGCCCGGGCGTTTTGTCTTCTTCATATGTGGCATGTTATGTTCATCCTCCTTAACTCAACTTGTAGATGTGCGCGATGTGTTTCCTCGTTTCATCTTTCCATGTCTCGTTCATTTCGTCTCTTCGGGGTTTTCCTTTTCTTCTTCTTCACAGATAGTGAATTTTCAAGCATCAGTATTGGTATCGGTGGCAATCGGTATGGGTATCGGCTCAGTCCTAGTACTTATTTATTTTAAGGGTTGATAGACTCAAATGAATTTTATTTTATTTGTAGTGAAAGAGCATATTTTAACCAGTTTAAGGTCATATTGGATGTAGTTTTACTTCTTTTAAGGTTAAAAATAAACTTTTTTTTTTTAAACATTTAAGTGGGCCCAGTGCTCGAAGTGAAAATTGCCAGGCGGAGGAATGTTTGGTCGAATTTGGGAATAAGGGAAAGGGGGGGGGGGTGTGAGCTTGTATGTTTCAAAATGTAAAGAATGAAGTAAGTGGGATGGGTCCACGTAGTGGTTCGTATTCCACTTTAAACTGTAGGCATGGGCGTCGGGAGGGGAATTCGAACGGTCGGTGGACGTCCTCTGGAAATTGACATAGTTAATTTGAAGATACAAGTTGTTACTCTCATTGTTAAGAACAGAAATGAAGTTCATTTAGTTAGTATCTGAACAGAATAATCAAAGTAAAAATGCATTGGATCGAAAACATGGAGTGGAAATACAGGAACAAGGTTATATTCTACCATTTCATCCAAAGACCAAATGGTTCCACAGTTTTCAAAATTATAATATTTACAGTTGTAGGTGAGGGGTCATACAACAAACTTTATGAAGAGAAATTCCCCTAACAATTAAAACCTTTTCTTGAACGAGACGTGCAAAAGTTAAGATGAAAATGCATTTCAGATAGTAACTGCATAAAATGTAAAAGAAATCTCGTTTGGTGGATTGAGTCTCCACATTTATATAATAATAACAGGGTGGCGACAGACCTGGAAAACCTGGAAAACCGGGAAAAGTCAGGGAATTTGAGGTGTCAAAAATAGTCAGGGAAATGTCAGGGAATTTCGTCTTCATTGACTTTTTTTAAATTTAATTTAAAGATATCGTTATGGAACTCTGCACGGGAACAGAAAATTGTTATAACTCGGGCACTATGGGAGCAATCTACTTCGGATAAGTTTTGTTTTGCAGCTAAAATATCAGCGCGTGCAAACGTGTACAATTCAGAACGCCGGACCGAGGAAGGGGGTTTGGGAGGCGCGACTCCCGAATTTTAATAGAAAAAACAAAAATCTGGTTTGCCCCCTCTTCTCCCACTATTTTGGGGAGAAGGCGCGAAATTTAGTATTATTTTCAAAGAATGGACATTTCTCAAGAGAATGAAACATATTTCATGTTCTTGGGTGCCATACAAGTTGAATAATAAGCCAAAATGTGATTAATTTTTTTTACGAAAAATATGTAATTTGCATTTTTGGAGGAAAATTATTATAACTCTGGCACTATGGGAGCAATCTACTTCGGATAAGTTTTGTTTTGCAGCTAAAACATCATAGCATGCAACCGTGTACAATTCAGAACGCCGGATCGAGGAAGGTTTTTTTTGGGGGGGCGCGACCCTCGAATTTCAATAGAAAAAAACAAAAATCTGAAGTTTGCCCCCTCTTCTCCCACTATTTTCGGAAGAAGGCGTGAAATTTAGTATTCTTTTCAAAGAATGGACATTTCTCAAGAGAATGAAACATGTTTCATGTTCTTGGGTGCCATACAAGTTGAATAATAAGTCAAAATGTGATTTTTTATTTTTACGAAAAATATGTAACTTGCATTTTTGGAGGAAAATTGTTATAACTCGGGCACTATGGGAGCAATCTACTTCAGATAAGTTTTGTTTTTCAGATAAAACATCATAGCATGCAACCGTGTACAATTCATAACGCCGGATCGAGGAAGGGGGTTTGGGGGGCGCGACCCTTGAATTTCAATAGAAAAAAATAAAAATCTGAAGTTTGCCCCCTCTTCTCCCACTATTTTGGGGAGAAGGCGCGAAATTTAGTATTATTTTCAAAGAATGGACATTTCTCAAGAGAATGAAACATGTTTCATGTTCTTGGGTGCCATACAAGTAGAATAATAAGTCAAAATGTGATTTTTTATTTTTACGAAAAATATGTAATTTGAATTTTTAGAGGTAAATTGTTATAACTCGGGCACTATGGGAGCAATCTACTTCAGATAAGTTTTGTTTTTCAGATAGAACATCACAGCATACAACCGTGTACAATTCAGAATGCCTGACCGAGGAAGGGGGTTTGGGGGAGCCCGACCCCCGAATTTCAATGAAAAAAACATAAAAATCTGAAGTTTGCCCCCTCTTCTCCCGCTATTTTGGGGATAAGGTGCAAACCTTAGTATTCTCTTCAAAGAATGGACGTGTCCAGAAACATGTTTCATGTTCCTGGGTGCCATACAAGTTGAATAATGAGCCAAAATGTGAAACTCTGTTCGGAAATGTGGCATGGATATGTTGCAGAGAAAGGGGAGGTTGGTCATCAATATGAATTTCCCGGGCTTGCTCCAGACCTGTGTCAGAGTTTCCATCCAAACTTAAGTGTTTGAAGGTCCAAAAAGCACATTCATTTCGTAATCAGCACCATGATACCATATGGTATCATCGGGCGAGTACGACCTTGCACTGATGATACCATATGGTATCATCGGGGGAGTAAATGTTAAGCCTCTAAATATTACGTGGAAAATGCATTGAATTATTATTTTTTCTTGTCCGTATGGGAGTAGTAAGGGGACAGAACTGTCAACAGATGGAGGGGATAAGAGCGGGTGGTGGCGTCCGATAGTTGTCGGACGTCGTAGTAAAGCATTTTCAAACTGAAGGAACATGGAAACAAATAGTTTCCATTGATACATACGATTTTTGTCGAATATCGCCACCTGACAAAGTATCTCACTACAACATGCGACAGAAATTGCATGGACTGCAACATCCAACAAAAATCGAATGCATAAACAAGAAGAGCTTTAGACTGCAAATATGCTGCTGGAATGTTATTACTCTTCTGGCTCACTTCACCTTATTTAATGTAGCAGTGCTTACGAAGGTTTTCTATCATCGTCCTGACGTATTACTGGTTTTGCACAAGTTAACATACGTTTACAATGACATTGCACTATTCTTAGATATCAAGAAGAATCCAACCAAATGGAATATATATTGAATACTATCACGAAAAAGTGAAATATAAATCTGCATTAGTGAACGTTATAAAAATTGGCAAGTGCATGCTCCCAACCTCAAATTTACTGCAACACTGTAAATTCCTGTCTGTTTAAACTCATGAGAGATGGTCATTAATCTCTCACTGAGTAAGGTTAATGTCCAATATTATGAAATAAAATACTAATAATAGATACGTAAATATTTGAATATCATATATACTCGAATCATTAAATCATAAACGCAAATCACTTTCTTCAAGAATTGACTTTTCTCTGCCAGCCGTGCTAAATTTTCATTTGCCATCTACTGATTTATATGAGGGGTGGTCAGAAAGTAATTTCCAATTAGTAGGGACATTGATTTTTCGCAAACGCGAAATCTGTGAAAAATGGTAATTGCTGCGAAGTTATGTTTAGGAATGTGCAGTGATGATGCCTGGACACATTTTTCGCCCGTTCGAAATAATGTGAATTTGGCATAAAATGTGAATTGTTGGCGTTTTTAGCGATTTTTTTAAAGAAATGTCCTAAAACAAAGAAAAATTACATGAAATCCAACATTCTTGTCTTTTGTAGGCCATGTTTGTGTACGTAGAACATGCAAGGTTTCCAACATTTTACTCAAGAGTAAACTATAGAGTTATACGTACATGGAATAATTCCGACAGCCACATTAAATCATGTATTTCCCACGATTTTTTCAACTTAACAAGTGAAAAAAAGATAATGCCAATTTTTGGTGCCATAATATATCGGTATCTGTCACGTGAGATTGATTGATTTTAATTTTTTGGGTGCGTCGCCACTTATGGTCATTATGCACCCTTCAGTATATACAGGGAAAATTCCATTATCTAAAATCCTTACCTTAAAATTAAAAAAAGGGGTATGGAAAATAACTTTCCCGAAATAACTTTGAAGATATCAAACTCTCACGAAGAGGCGTAAGCCATTTGACTTACTTTGAAACAGTAGTTTAAAAACACCATGAAGGTATAATTTCAGATATTTGCCAGAAAATGCGCTAAAATGAAAACGTGAATTTTGGGGAAAATAACACCGTGTAGTAAAAAATAAAAAATAAGAAAATACACCAATTTTTAAAAAAAATAACAAAATATCAAGGTCCCTACCGATTAGGCATAAATAAAACAAGAATATCAGTTGTACTTTATTACATTAGTAACAGTGAGTCCTAACCTAATTTTCGGCATAATCACCACCGTTGTTCTGGCAGTTGTCATAGCATGGCACTAAATTTTGTATGCCCATGTTATATGTGTCTGACAGCAAAGACTGGAACTATTTCTACCGCAGTGTAGCTGCCAAATCCTTGCCTTGCCAGAAACCTCTTCAGTTAAACAAAGAGATGAAAGTCGGTACATTCAAGGCCAGGGCTGTACAGGGAGTTGTCCAAGATCTCTCGCCCGAAGTGATGCAAAGTACCCGTGTGTACTCAGCTGTATGGGGTTGTGCACATTCGATTGGCCTTCCGTGAATTGTCTGCACCATCGTCTGACCTTAATCACTCACGACGTCCGGTCTGCACACCTGACACGATTGCTGGTGGCTCTGTGCCAAATTCTGAGCGTGCAATGTAGGCTACATCGCAGTCGGTGGGAGACTGTATGAGAGCTGCAATCTTTAACCTAGAACTGTCCTAAAACGGCTGCATTGCAACTGTACCAGATGTGTAGCTCTCCGACCACTAGTGCTGCGTATAGGCACCTTTGGAGGAGCTTTTTTCAGGATGCCCCTCGTATATGAACTTTCAGAAGCTTTTATTATTAGAGTGTTCCTGTTTTAATGTGTGGTTAGCTAAATCAGGTACCTATACAATGCAATTCTATAATTTCCTTGCGTTCAATTTCTAATACCTACATACCCTTTTCGTCAGTATTAATGGTATAACTGCATATTGTCAGTTTCACACACTTTATTTTGTTCAATTCAGTTGTTTCACTTATATGCAAGAGTTAAGTTGTTTGCTTTACAGGGAAGAGAGAAGTAGCTTTATGCATTGAAAAATGAGTCCGCACTCATGGTTCTTGCAAGCAGAGGGTTCCAAACCTCAGTGGAAATATCAACATATAATACGGAGAATGTATAGCTAAGGAGACTGATAAATTACAAATTGTATTTCTCAATCAATCACTCTTCACTCTTATCTCATTTAGTCGTAACTTTAAAAATAATCAAGTATTTTATTTTAAACTTACTGCATATGAAAAATTCCGTAATCGTTCCCTAGCTTGTGAATTGTAATAATTTTTCAAATTCACTATTTTGCAGTTTGAATTCAAATCATAGAGAATAGAGAAATTAAGTCAATTTCATAGAAGATAATATTGGTACTTAACAAAACCATACGTGGATCTGTGTGAGTTTATTATTTATATTTGCAAAAAAATCGATTTAGTTAACTTTGTAATTGTCAGGGAAAAAATGTAAATTTTGTCCTGGAAAACCTGGAAAAGTCAGGGAATTTCATTTCTGCTTGTTTGTAGCCACCCTGAATAATAATAATAATAATGATTTTCGAATAAAATTTGTTTTTAGTTTTTATATTTATTATTGTATAATGACATTTATAGCCGTGGTAATAATACTCATTGTTATTTTGTCTGCTATTCACCTTTTATCATTTGCCCCCCCCCCCCTGCAAAAATTTCTGGCGACGCCCATGACTGTAGGTACAGCCGTGATCAGCCTATCTGTAAACGACGTGAGCTTAAACACTAAGTTGGGGAGGGGGATGCTTACCCAAGGTATCCACCTAGGGCATCCCCCCCCCCTCTCTCCGAAATTCGAGTCCTAAGTGGATTCAGTTAGCTCCTCTAGTGCAAGTCTTGGGAAGAAGCTTTTCTAAGTAGTCACCTGCAATTAAAATGGGACACCTAGATCCTGAAATACTCGGTTCCCTGCAAGACGTTATGTGTGTTGCCTAACTCTACGGCGATAAGTGGATTTTAATAGCAAATTTTCAATATCAACTTCTATCAGCGCCGTAGAGTTAGGCAACACGCATAACGCCTTGCACGAAAGCTAGTATTTCAGGATCTAGGTGTCACATTTTTTATTGTCGGTGACAGTACACTTATGTTCACATAAAGGCACATATTTCAATTGTTCCACCCTATAAAATATGCCAGTTTATGCGAACAGTAGTTTACTAGATAGACTTGTTGACCGAAATAGCTATAATTTCATTTGCAAATTTGCACAAAATAGTCATCGTAATTACAACTTAGATGGCTGATTGAAAGAACCTGCTCAGAGTCCTGCTTAGATACCCTGTCCTTCATTTGGTCACTTCCAACAAGACAATCCTCCAACGACACTTCCGTCTACCCACGCAACGGCCGTAGGAAATTTACGGTGCTTCCCCCCTCCCCCATCACCGCAACAAGTTTCGCACTTTGCAAATTCCCCATACCACAGCACGTAGGCTGTCCATTTGCACGGCCGCCAAATATGTATACATCAACAATACTCAACGCAGTCGTGTATTAACGACCGACCTGTCCTTGTGGGGACATTTCTTTGGTTGTCGGTTCATGAAGGCTTATTTGTCGTCTCCGGTGCAGGGGATTGTTTAATTTTTTGCAAGGAAAGAGGCTGATTTCTGTTTGATCATTAGAGTTCTGCCCTTCATGTATCATTAGCATTATTTGCAACTTTGATTACACGGGGAAGTCAAGACTAGACTAATGCCTTTGCTTCCACTAAACCATAGAATTGTTTCACCATTCTGTGTGGTACTGCTAACACAGACCAATAGAAGAATAAAAACTCTACAGGTGAAATACGTACGTATGCTCTATTATACCCTGTTAAAGCAAAAAGCCATAACTCCAGAAAATGTCGAGAAAAGGACCCAAATCCGTTTCATCACTGGATGCACCTTTAAATAAAATTGAAAACATAAATCGACCATAGGCACAGGCGTACGCAGGATTTTTTTTGTCATAGGGACTGGAATTGTAAAGTTGGATATTACGAATAGCTGAGTTCTGGGGAAGGGAGAATTTTATTGTATAAAATATTTCGTAATTACAATTTTAAACCTTCGGTTTAAAAGTTGTTGAAAGACAAGAATGTTAATCTGGAGACATTTTATGGGGAGTTTGCATTTATCACTTTGGTTTTACCCGAGTTCTTTACTGCTTTCATTGCTTTGCCCAAAATTTCGGGAGGGGCTGTAGCCTCATCAGCTCTCCCATTGCATACGCCAGTGGTCATAGGGTTAGGTCTTAGCCAAAAGCGAAACGTATTTTGGTAATTTTCTCAGCATTTTTTGAATGGAACTAAGACCTTTTGTCTTAGCAGAGCAACACCAACCATGTGTTAAATGAGAACGTGTTACTTTGGAAATAAGAGTAATTTTCGAAAAAAAAATATTTCCCTGAGACAGACCTAGGGTCCTACGGAACCTTAATAATTTTTAAAGAACTCCAGTAGCCACCGTTGCTCAATGATGATGCGTTACAAAGTAACGTTATAGGTGTAATAACCACTGTGAGTGTAACCATCAGCCTTGGTCTTGCCCAACCAGAATTATGTATGGTGTCATGATCCTTATTGAGGATCCAACAATAGAAATCCTTGCAGGGTTTGACAGCTTAATAAGACCCTATGGACCCTCCTTGCTGCAGGCACAATGCATCTATATGCATCACTTCCTGCATGTGTTTTTCCCCCACGGCACAAACATCATTTCTCACTTGCCAGCCGTCATCCTTCACTGCCTCTGATTCCAACCCGAAGCTGCTTTCTTCTTAACCCATTCGCCGCGCAGTTTGTTGCATAAGCGAGACATTAAGGTTTTACACATACGGGGAGAAATTGTGAACTCGCACCTGTATACAGTGGCGGATTAACGACCTTCTCTCCTTGTCTGTTATAGTTAACAATCGAAACCGATCGATACCTATCGTTTTCTCAGAAACTACTAAAGATAGAAACAAAATTCAGTGGAGAGAAACATCTATTTATTACCAACCTAACATATAAAGCATGTTGAGCGGATTAGCACCGAAGCAATCGAAGATCAAAAATCGATATTTGTTCAACCTTCGATATCTCAGAAATAATTAAAGCTGCAAACATGTAATTTAGTGTACTCATATATACAAAGTGTCAGCGCACTTCTAGGATATTTTCCCCATTGGTCGGTCTATTTGCAACAGTCGTACCTTTCGATATTTGATAATTGCCTGGAAACTACCACAGATACAAATATATAAATTCGTGAACTGAAAGAGGACCAGGAGTTGCTATAGTGGTATATTATCGCGATCGATGTGTCCGTCTGGCTGTCAGTGTGAATAAAAAATTGTCAACTGTCGAAATATAACGACTTTTCCGTAACCTATAACAGTAGTAATATACAGTATGTTGTGGGTAAAATACAGAAAAGATAGACATGAGTTATATCGAAATTGCTGCAAAGATGGAAATTTCATATCATCTCGGATTCAAATGCTAATTAATTGTAACGCAGATTACTCTTATTAGTAATTCGTTGGAAATATGAAACCAATAATCCGGGGGATATGCCAATGTAGAAACTTCTACTTGCCAGGATTAGAGATTGAGAACCCATACTTTAAATTTTCTCCAACAAGCTTCCTGATTATAGATATTTTGTATGATAAATATTTTTTGATGGTTATTTTTCGTAATTTATATGCAACGATATATGTAACTTTTATTTATTTGATTAGCATGTATAGTTTTAAAATTTTGACTCATGATTCTCATCGTGGTAATATAAGGTAGGTGAGCCAAAGGCAGCCCGTGTTCCCAAGGTGGCCCACATTACGAAAATCATATTAGTATTTAACACAGCTAACAAATGGCACCCAGTCCCGCTCAGGTGCACCATGCAGAAAACGAACTGTCTCGGGCTGCCAGCAACCATTTTATTTAAGTTATTGTGGAACACCTGGCGTCGTAGGAACTGTGCAGACCAGTCCTCCACGGAGGTTGGCTATTCGTCGTTACTGTATGTAATGCATATCAACAATCAAAAGTTTAACACCAAGAATTTTCTCTAATAAGATGTAGAAACGTGAATGAACAGGAATAAATATTATTTTCTTGAGCACAAGCATCATTTTCTAAGCCAATGATAAGCCGTGGGGCATCTTTGGGACCCACGGGCCACCTTGGGAACAGATGTAACGTTTTTTTTGTTTTTTTTTTCTTCAAGGCACAAGCTATTTTACAAAATATCCATTTGCTACACGTTGTTAATTAGTTATAGGAGTTATTTCTTGTAATTTCAGAAATATATCTCTCATTAGAGATTTGTAAATTGCCCTGCAAGCTTAACTAGAGCCACCTTTTGTTCACCTACCTTATTATAAAGTGATGTGGAAAGTTATTTCAGGTTTGGCAGAATGGGAGCGAACCTAGTAATAGCATCGCAAGTCTTTTGTCTATTACTAATGTACAGTACGTAGACAACAGCGAATGTACGCACTTCACAGTATTGAGTATAGGAGTGGAATAATGCACTTTTTGGTCAGTTGGCACACTTGTGTTAAAATGTCGCATTTGCGAAATTCGTGCTCATTCTGGTTAACGGCTATCCTGATGTAAAATACAGTCCTGGCAATTTTAATATATTTCAGTATGTTGTATCCCTGACAGAGACAAGATGTTCCTGATATTGTCGTAACAAGTTGTCTGAGAACCCCAATGAATTTTTGGTGAGGAATTTGGAAAATGTTGACTGGTGGGTCTGCAATTACGCTTGAGTGTTACCTTAGGGTTACGTTGACCGCCCTGGCGAAGAACAGGCCTAACCTTGCAGATGCCAGATACCATGTTATCATTAATCAAACCGAGAACTGATCCCGCATCATAAATCAGGACTGGATGGAAATTTTAATCAATGACGCCGCTTCGGAAAGGGTTTCCCTTAATCGGACCGTAACCTTCTTGCAGTTGGACATCATCTAGGTGGGTGGCGGGTGGTCGAATAACTACAAGAGGGTAGTTGGCTAATCGCAAACGAAACGGCCGCCGAAGAGACTTATCGCGAAAGAAACAGCAGTCGAACAGATTAAGAGCGAGTGGAACAGTTGCTGAACGGATTAAGTGCAAGCGGAACATCAGCCGAACGAATTAAGCTAGTAACTATTTCACGATTTCTCTAGCGGCCAGATGAAAGTATTCTTTACGATCACTGCGATAGTCATTTTCTGTGTGATTATAGAATATTTATAAGTGTGAAATGTCCTTGAAATGTATAGAAATTCTTCTTATAAGAACTAATTAAATTAAGCTGTTTCGTTAGGACGAAGTATGCATATTTCGTTAAATTTTGATTGAGCATATTTTAACAATTTTTCGGTTATATTCACTATATTTTTGCTTTTTGAGCAAAGTGGATTAAATTTGCTCCTCTTTTGTCAGTCTACGCAGAAATAAGCTTTTATATCTATAAGCGTTTGTTGGCTGTCATTTACATTTGGAAATTTGCTCAAAGTAGTAATTGTACATTCAACCTAGTGTTCACAAAGTGAATTAACTAGAGGTAGGCTATTATGATGTCCTCCTCCGTGGCCGTGCGGTCTAGGATGCTGTACTTTGGACTCCGACTGCGGGACGGCATGGGTTCGAGTCCAGCTGGGTTTAGTCTCTGGGTTCTCGATCTGTGTATAGGATCGGTGGCAACCCACCATCGTGAGGAAATTGGGCAGCTACGAGTGAGTAGCGTAACCCGGTCTCGGAAATCCTATAACGACTGGGGGTTCGACGTGCTGACCCCTCGTCACCCCATTACCGGTTGAAAATCTCCACACCTCTAGGGAGAATTGTGGGATGGAGACTGACAGTCGGGATATAAGCCAAGCAATTTATCAATTAGAAATACACGCACATATGTGTGTATGTGCGTGTGCGTGTATCGTTAGGGAATATTTTTTGAAATTTTGTCGTAACTGTATTTTAATGTTGAATATTTTGGGGATTTTTTGGTCATATCGTAACTAGCAAGTTTATATCCTGCTTCCAGCCATCCTTGAGTGATGTTTCTTAGTTACTCCAGGCAAGGTGTGTTTTCTTCCACTGTCTCGTCACTTTCCTTCCTCCGCTCACCACCTCGCTATCTGGCAAGCATGAAAAATCTTTCTAAGCTTATGAGTAACACCATGAATCAAATCGCTCATTTAATTTTCATTTGCATGAACTTACTGTTTTGCGCTGTGTGATGATGTTTTGCAGCATATTATGTCTCCGTAAGACACTAGTTTTATTCACATGCTTTGTTTTTCTCGATTCAACAACTATTTGCAGCTTTTAGCAATTTTTAAGGTAAACATTTACCACTCTTTATTTCAAGTTTAATTTAAGTGTTACCTTCTTTTCTGTGGATGCATTTCCTCATACGAGTATATAAATGCCTTTGAAAACTGTTTGTAGTATGTCTATGATGCGGTTTTTCCTATGTAATTTCAAAGAGTCCAAGTGTTTGGGAGTGCTTGTACAGGCATGGGCTTTTTTAATGTTTTACCTTCCATCGTCGTACAGTCACTTTTTCCAATAAATTTTGGGACACCCTGTAGTGATAACAATTTGATCTTGCTCCAGATTGTTTAACTGATATGCCACTTATAACAAAACTATCTTGAAGATAAGTTTCCAAGTATTTCATAAGCGTGTTTAGGAAAACAATACACGATATTAGTACAATGTACTTCAACTGATCAAATTTCACAGTTGTACGTACAACAGGAAACATGTGTCTTGACATGATTATTGATTTTTTTTTGCCGTATTGTTCCAAGTACGTGTGTGATAGTAGTGACCAACCAATATATGGCCTCCATTTAAAGTAGTGGCTATCCTTCTTTTTCCTGATTTCGAGACAGGTCACACAATATAAACTTTATGACTTAAAATTTTCACTTATCTTTTCAAAGCTTTCTTGAATGAGGTGTGCAAACGTAAATATTTGGTAACTCGACATTGCGTTTAGTCTCCAAATACTATCAAAATATTGATTTTATACTAGGAACTATTTTAATTAATTATTCTATCCTGATGACAACGGCATGGTTGCTCTGCTATCATCCTCTACACTGTAAAACGTTGACTGGAGAAATGACGGTCTCCAGACATTTCTTAATCTGGAAATTGTAGTAATGATATGAATATTGATTGATTGATTGGTCTTATTTTACTTCGCTTTTCTGCCACTTTTGGCTATTCGCGAAGATAAGGATGAGTGATGATGATACGATGAAATTGATGAAGGGACACTCACAATGAACATCCACGCCAAGGCCGGGCATCGAACCCGGGACCTAATAATGTGAATAATAACAAAAGCAAATACATGAAAAGTACATGAAAACATTGCAATTTTTCTTCACATGGAGTGATCGACCAGTACCCTCGATTGTTAGTTCTAGATATTCTGAGATGGTAACATCTTGAGGGCTCTCTCTAGAAAAGATTGGATTGTAAATACGTCTAGCAATTTGTTGACACTGGTTGCTATTCAATATCTCGACGTGCACTGGTAGAATGCAACAGTGCACGTGACCTCGATCATTTCGGAATGCCATTTCGATGCGGACGCGCAGACCCCCATGGTAAAAAGTTCAGGGCGGCAGCTCTTGGAAAGGCAAAGTTAACTCTTACGTCACGTACCTTGTGTGATAGCTGGCGGTGGGCGTGCAGGGCAGAACGGGAAATTGCATCGGAGGGCGGGGCGGGACGAGCGGAAGCGAAGGTGGAACCGGCGAGCGATCGGAACAATCGCTTCGTTGTTAAAAAGTGACAGGAAGTTGGTTTCTTCACTTGTTTGCGAGACTCCAAGTGGCGGTAGAGCTTGCATACTGTCACCAGCCTAGAAAAAAAAATTGGAGCTGTTTCGTGGAAGTATTTCAAGGAGATTGACGGCTTCTGTGATCTAGTGGCTAGCGTAACGCACTGCGATGTGCGGCATCTATAACGGCAGTCAGATTGGGTGACCAAGTTTCGGTGACTGGAAACAACCTCGCCTGGAGAGAAGTTTTTGCTGCATTCTTAGCATTCGGGCTAAGGAGTCTTTGACTGCTGGTTCCAGGTGGCACGAAAGTGCATACAGTGACTCACATTAATATATTACGACAGGGCACATTTTCTGCATTTCTTCTCGACATTTCGGAGTTAACAATGCATATGAACGTTAAAGCTGGTAAAATAAATGTATGTAGCAATTGAAGTTGCATTCGCTGTTTGTCAAATCTCAAGTATGGAACCAGCTGTGTGCAGGACTATTCGAATATGAAGCTGTGGACATCAGACACAAAAGCACACCCATATAATAATTATATGTTCCATAAGTTCCCCACAATAAAATACGAAACCAGGGAGTTTTTTTTTTTTAATAACCCTGTATTGGATGCGATTTCACTACAAGGATAGAAATAGTAATGCTGAGACGGGTGAAGGAAGTTACCAAGACAAAAGTGGAAGTCTTTTTCACATCTAAAATTATGTAATCGCCTCTTTCGTTTCTACAAGTAACGATAAATCTTCAACGAGCATAATAGGTGACAGCAAAGAAAAAAAGTCTTCCACCCGTACAACAGATATTTGAAGATGTTATTCTGCATTGCGATGCTTCCTTCCACTGCAGATGCACCGAGCGTAAGAAGCCTATGAATATTCCCACCTTGTCTCGGGCGATTCAGAAGACGCCATTGAAAACGGTGCTTACGTAATGGCTGCTGTCCGTCCTTGTCGGATGAACTCGTGCCACTGAACCTGAGAACGAACATAGCTTTCGGGGAATTGACGACGGGCTTCAGTCACGAAACTAGCTTTTGGGAAGGAAAAGAACAAGGCGGAGTGCTGCGTGTCTTCAAAGAAATCCACATTGTCCACAGTCCTTGCTCAAAGGAAAATCCGTACTGCTTCCATTTCTACTCAAACTAATTTTCTTTTTTCCTCCTCTCCTCTAAATTTACTCCTAACGATACTTCGTTACTTTTTATTACTATTACCTTAATGAATTCAGAACTGGAGGATTTATTTGCCAGGACGAAACATACATCGTTCTGTTGTTTTAAATTTGTGCATGTAAAGTTACACTGGGAAAAACATTCACTATGGACAACACATGATGATACTTGTGTAAACAGTTAACGAATAACAATCCTTATTGTATGACATAGTAAAAATAACTTTTTTTAAATAAATTTACCCAGTTCTGCTTAGGTTACATTTTCCATTAACGGACATTAACTTTAGAACTTTTTATTATTACATTACACTGCATTACTTTGTAACTATCCCATAGTATTATTTTTTTTTACATTTTTCTATATTATTGTTTTTCAAATTTTCTACATTAGTTTTTTATTATTTAAATAGATATTTAAAATTAGACATTAATGTTATTGATATCTTTTCTCAGTCATTTTTCTCATAAGATTATACTGGTTCTGGAATCAAACGTTTGTGACTCGGCAGCAGTTCTAGGGTGCACTACTTGAAAGAAAGATTGACATTTCACCCCAAGACGAGTAAAATATGTGCTTATCCCTGCACAGTGCAACATGCCGTCTCTGCCATATGTGGAGGTGATGTGCTCCAGCATTGCCTTTATCCCCCAGGTTTGTCCAAAGGTACCCCATAGAGAGACTTTGCTGTAAACTTCCCACCTGAAATCACACACCCCTTTTATGCTCTGTGGTCGTATATATTGGAACAGTATAGCATCATACGCGAAACAAAGGCTACAATCTGGTTCCTTGCAGATGTAGTGAGCAGAATAGTTGAGGGCCAAGGCCTACCAAGAGATTTTTTATTGAATATTGAATGCGCGTGGTCAGCGTCAGCGCATCGAGTCCAATGGGGCTCATACTACTCTTCGAACAAGAATAGTATATACCACAAATATCAACCTTTATACTTGGCTGTACTCTTTCGAGAGATGGTGTGATAAAGCTAAGTGGAATGATAACGAAGCTGAACATACCGAAGTTCATCGAAGGAATTTTATCTTTACATGTCACTCAACATAGTTTGCAGAAATTGAATACGTGTTATTTTAACTGTATCAGTTTGGAGCTGTCTTCCTCAACAAGAATCTAAGGGCATCACTTTCACATTGTGTATTATTATTATTGAACTATAATCATGGTTTATTATTAGTACTACTACCTGTTGAGAAGAAACTTGAGGTGTTTAGATCTTAACCCTCGTTTTCTCCTATTTTTGCGTTCTAAATACGTCTTCTATAGTTTGCAATGCTCAGCTGCACATTTGTTACTAAAGTAAAATACCAGCATTGAGCATAGAAGCAAGACGAACACGCTTCAGTTGCCAAAAACAGCTGGCCATCGAGTCTGAAAGAAAGTAATTCTATCCTGGCGTTTGAATGAATTAGGGATATTATTAGGGTTACCAGATCGCTGTAAGGTAATTGTAGGACATGCTGTCCAAAAATGTAGGACATTAAGTCAAAATGTAGGACACAAAACATTCTCAATAAATAATACATATTTATATAGAACACGTTACAAAGTAGTTGAAAAATGACACTTTTCAGTTTAAGAAATGAATTCTTAATGAATTTTTAAGTGCAAAATTTCAAAACTTGCAATCATACTAATAAATGCACCTCTTACTACATGATTTAAGTGGTACTTCTCAGAGGAGACAATTTTTATCAAAATCTCAGGTTTAGTCAAACTATATTTATATTAGAGTGGACAGTCAATTTGAAATTATAGGGACCAGTACCAAACGAACATTTTACAGACTTTATGAAAAAATAATTTCTCTCGTGAGTCTGTTGTGCTGATGGTAATGAAAGTACTCTCTCAACAATTGAATTATGACCTGTAATGGCAAACAAATATTCAGCAATTACCGTAATTTAAAATGGTTTGTGAAGTTTCATTTTGGGTAGTTTTTAGTTCAATAACAGGGTGTCTACCAAAATAACACATCCAGAATTCTTGAATTTTTCTGGACTCTTCTAGACTTTTTTCCGTTTTTCTTAACGCTTATTTATTCGACCCCTACTTAGGTAAAGTTGGAAATTAGTAATTAAGAAAATAAATATTTATTTAATGAAAACCCCTACCAGAGGGACAGTTAAGATAAAAACTGAAGCTGAATTTAAGAAGAGAATTAGATCTGCTAATTCGTATTAATGCATCCTGAACTGTGTTTGGCAGACAAGCGAGGCTTTGGCGTCTGGACTCACAGCCAGTATCTTATGTGGGGCTTGTGTCTGTTGTCCCTATGTATGTTTGTGACTGTCCCTCATCCATCTTATGTTACCACCATTCATCTTCATCTTCGCGATTAGTCAAAAGGACAGAAAAAAGTGAAGTAAAATAAACTAATCAACCAATCAGTCATTATGATAGCAAAAATTCTTGACAACAAGAATAATTTATTGCCTTTTTATTGACTTCTTGACCTACTTCTTGATTTCTTTAATATTTCTTGACTACCATGACTTTCCTGACTGACAGACACCCTGAATATCTTTCTTCTCTATACTTCTGCTTTACCATCAAATTATATTGAATATTGAATAACATTGGGCAACACCTTGTTCCATCAGTATAGACCCTAAGGCAAGAAATTCTGCTCAGGCATTGAACAGTGACGTTATCAGAAAGTGGTCCCAAAACTTTCTTCATTAAGTGCTTCCGTTTTCCCGTTTGTTTAATAGCAGGACAAACTTTTTTCTTTTGGTGCAATGACTGAATCAAAATAAATTTCACCACTGAGTTTGGAAGCGCAGTCCATGGACCTGTAACTTGCATGATTTTTTTCTGTTACGATTTTTTATAATTAATATTGTGTAACGCTCAAAATATAGGACATTTATTATATTTTTCAAATTCCTCCTGGACGCCGGACATAATGCTTAAATGTAGGACATGTCCGGGAAAATCCGGACGTCTGGTAACCCTAGTTATTATCGAGTCATGGCAAGCCTGGTCATTCTCTCGTCTCATCCTGTGTGAGGGATCTGATTCGTTCTGAATTTCGTCTGGTGTTGTAAATTCCTGTCTCGTTTTAGTCCCGAATTTTAACATGTCTCTTTCTTCAACCTAAATGTACATTATGAGCAATTTAGTACAGCGTCACCGCATGAATTTTCGCAGTATATTTGACACCTCATTTCGACGCTACGAGTCCCCTTTCTCAAACGACATTTATCCTTAATGTGTGCAATCACGTTGCATAGGTTCACATTTTCCACCAATTTAGGCCCGTATTTATATATATAGGCCTAACAGACTCGTGAGCTCTCCTACTGTACATAATTTCAATTATATCTTTCAGACTAAATTATGTAACAGAGAAATCTATATTTTACCACGTGCCAAAATTCATTAAATTTTGTGCCCCTTTTCCAAGCAATTTTTCCCCAGTGGCGGTTCCGTTGCTGGGGGAGACCCGGTGCTGAAGTCCTCCAAGCCGCCGCCCCTCAAAACGGGGCTGCGCCATTGGATTAAGTTTAATCAAAATATACGATAAGGTAGATACCCGCTTGACATGTCTGAATAAATCACGTAGTTAATGCAGTTTTGGTTTTCAAATATCATACTTCGTCTTGGCTCGATTTTACTGAGATCTCTCTCGTTCTCGGTCTTGTTTATACATGTCATGAAGAGTCTGGTCACAATCTCGTCTCGATTTTTAAAATATGTCTCTCGTAGACTTTCGAGATGCAATACGATTCCTAAATTCACTGGCAGGAAGGGCGTTTTGGTAGATGCTCTGCTGATCTTGAAACCTGGAATATTTCGTCTGGCTTTGCGGTAAGGAGTTCCTTGCGCTTCGAAATGGCAGTCCTTGTTTTCTTGCGTCGGAGCTGGAACGTCGAAAAGCATTTCCAGTTAGCTTCCTGTTATGGCTTTCTTCGCATGTTTTCCTAATCTCCCTCCACACACTAGCTGGAAATAGTCGCGACATGCTTTTCCTCCCCTCCCAAAATGTTTACGGTTTCCCGAGCTGCAACCTTGGTTTACAGTTATCCTGAACTTCCTTCGCCGCGGCTGGAGGAACAGGTTCTCCATCCATTCGCCTCTTTCACACCCTCCTCGTGTTCGGTGACAATGTTAATGCCCGCGCTGCTTAGCATAATTAGGCGATTTGGATGTCTCTTGCGGTGCGATCGTCCAACTTACCTGTTTTGGGCTGTTTTCTCACTCTTCTTAAATGGCTTAGGTTGTTTCCAGATGTCAAAAGGAGGTGGGGGAACCTATATAACTACACTATATACTACAGAAATTTGTGTGTGTATATAAATATATGTACACATTTATTTTAGTTTTTTTAAAAATATATTTTATGTACACTTTCCGCCAGTGAACAAATTTCAGTTTCTTTCCCCGATGACAATAACCTAGTGTTTTGTACATCTCCAACAGTGTTGCCACAACACAGTTTCTCCCTACAAGAGACAAAATTTCCCTGTTTGACCCTATTTTCCCCTTCATCTAAAGAAGTGTAATAATATTAATATTAAGTAGTAGTAGTATTTTTGTTGGCCCATGTTCGTATATATATGAAAATATTAAGCAAATTAAACACATATCGCCGGCAGAAGAGTATTTCGTCGCATGTCCATCTGCACTTACCTTCTCAGGAGAGCTGATTAAAGTTTGACTTGTGTGGGTTTGGAATAAACATTTTATTATTATTGATAATTCACCTGACAACCAGATAAGTCGCTTCGGAACGTGAAGCATTGACATGTACGGAACACGATAACGCCATGAACTCATCGACGAAAAGTGGAGATACTACAAAACAGCATTCAGCAGACGATATGTGCTTGTGGCCAGCCTCTCTACTGAACCGGATGTTTCAGGTTCGAAGCCTGGTCAGGCATGATTTCGTTTGTTTCATCACCCATTTCATAAGTTCGCCATTCATACCTCATCGTCGCTATTAACCAAAGATGTACGGAAGCGACGTAAAATAAAATATTAATAGGCATGTAGGCTTATACTATAAAGGAGTGGAAGTAAGAAGTAATAACAAAAGATGTTAGAAATTTTAAAACTTCCCCTAAAATGTGCCTTCATGGCACAGTGCTACCTTTTACCTTCCTTTACAAGGAAAAAAAATATGGATATCAGTCTGGATCTTAACATAATATGTACCAATATTGAGTATGGTGTATTCAAATTTTCAAAAACATTTGGTATTTTTCATTGAATTTCCCTTTTCGCTTAAAATTCGACCCGGTTTCCACTGCAAAAAGGGAAATTATTCTTCATGTGGCAACACTGTTGTTCACCTGTATGAAAGCAAAGTCCCGAACCCGGCTAGTGCACCACGGGAAGGTAAGCTGTGGACTAATGGAATCAAACGCAATGTATCGTTTCAGTAGTATAAAAGTATATACTACCAGGACCACTTACAAGTGTAGAAAGTATGAACCCCCCTCAAGCAGATTTGGCTATACTTAAAACAAGCTCAACATGCCTACATGAGCTTTTTGCTCTAGTGTGGAATCTTGTCTAATCCAAGATTTTTGTAAAAATGCCCTCGGGAATTTCTCAGAAAGTATGAACCCCCTCAGATTGATTTGTCTATACTTACAAAAGGCACTTCTGTGAGATTGTTGTCCATAAATTTGTTAAAAATATGCCCCTCTTGTGGCCACACTTAAAACTAGGCCACCCACACACACACACACACACACACACACATATTTATTTCTGGTTTAAGTTCAATTGGGCACCAGCCTCAATTTGTTTATCTAATATTAAAACAATGTAATTCTTCTAGAATTGCTCTGTGACTCTCTCATTTCTTACATCATAAACATATGATTTTTCTCCTATGAGAATAACACTACATATGGTGTCTTCGGGTAAAGCCTCATGGAATTCACAGATAATTTTAATGTTTGTCCTGTCATTCACCACAACTTGTTTCCTTTTTGAAGTGTTAATTACAAACATGGGTCTCCGTGCTTTGAATTCATCTGGTGCGTAGTACATGTCTGTATTCCCAGTAGTGACTCTTTTGAAAGCCGAAAAAGCTTCATATAATTTAAGAAAATCATTCTTGGACATGTCTAAATTGTAATTTTCTCTAGGAAAGACCTCATTTCTGCCATTTTTAAGATATATGTTCTTGATGTTGCAGTTATCAAATCTACTTGAATTTTTTTCCTGATTGTTGTGTCTTCCAGTCTGAAACAGTACCACTACAAAATCAGGCATGTCGTATTGTATGCTGGAGAATGAATTTGTAGCATCAAATTCATAATAAGTACCAGATGCAGGCTTCTGTACGCATTGATATGTGTAAAATTGCAGAGGAACCTGGGGATTTTTTATTATATCAGCTTTGTATTTAAGAGCGTAACTGGCCTCATATTCAACAACGGGGATTCTTAGCTCCATAGTCTGAATAATGCATTTGCCTGCATCTGGCAAGGTATTAGGCAGAGCTTCTCCTGTAGTGTTTAATGTGCTGTACCTCATCAGAGCATTGTTATCATTTGCAGCTCTTCTAAATGTAATTCTTAACCCCCCCTTCCACATAATTTCTTTGTAATCCGAGAAGAATCCTGGCAACAGGCGCATGGGGAACAGCACTGTGTGATTTTTAGATAATATTTTATCACCAGCCTCAAATCCACCTATTTTGTAGTAAGAAGCCTCTGTTTTGGATAATTTTAATGTGGCCAAAGCTGTGGAGGTAATGCCGGGATAATCTATTCTGTTTATAACAACGCCATGCTTTCTGATCTCAATTTCAGAGAACAGATGCGGCACAAAATTGTCCACCAATCTTATATTTGAATTTGCCGGATAATCTGTTCCATCGAGCTTTACAACATCAAATTTGATGTATAGATCTGCTCTGTGGGGGTGTATAAATCCGTCCCCTACATCAAGATCAACCTCAATCTCTGTGTTGGGTTGATTTAAATTTGCAAATGTCCTCCTGTTTGGAGGGAATGATTGTAGCTCATAACTCTCAATATTTTCCATTGTATGTATTTTTATTTAAATATTAATCTCTATGATAGCAGTTGTTGTGGCTCCAGCAAAATCAACTAATTCTTCTTTTTCATTAGTGACCATCAATTCAATATAATCTATTCTATTATGGCACACAGGAAAATATAATGTTGGGGATGGATTGTAGATGATGGGCTCCATGAATTCGGAATTAGGTTTGAATGTTGCAATGATGCCAGTTTGTTTGTGAGTGCCTATGCCATTTGATTTGGTGATCATACCCTCTGCCACATTACAGTGAATATTCAGAGTCTCTATGGCTAAGAATTTAGGTATATTCATAGCAGTGTGTTTGATGGCTGGTTCAAGTTTTGTGTTGTTCTCAAAGCCTAGCAGCTCTCCTATAGTACCCAGATCCACTGTTTCTGTAGCAGATACAATCTCTACTCTGTGAGTGACAGAATTTTGACTTAACACCACACCTCTGGGTAATTGAGCATTTAAAGTGGATAGATTATATTGCCCTGGAGTGATGACAATTTTTTGATCCCCTACTGCAATTTTGTTGTTGTGGTGTGTAATATTAGGTATCAGGTACATGCCGTAAAATGCTCTGAGAGCTATTGTTTTGGGATATACTATGTCATCATGTAATCTAAGTTTCAATATTGAATTTTGGCTGGTGAGATGGAATACCCCCATGATGTTTCAGATACCACAAGGCTTTTTGAAAATTTTCAATTGATGGTTTATTTATTTGAGACATATATCTAAGAACTGATAAACACAAATGTCCGCAATTAACATCTTTGAAATTTTGAACACGGGCATTATTGTAATAAAGATTAGCCGATTTTAGATATTTTACTAAATTTTCAGGTGGAACACCTCCAAATGAATCAAACACAAATGCCTCATTGTTTAAATATTTAAGATAACAGATCCAGTGAGTGCCCTGATTTTTGTACTCATCCAAATTAACAATGCCACACTCTTTGTTGAGTGGTTGTTCTGGTAAAGAATCAGACATGTACACACCTCTAAAATGTTTGATGCCCAGTGGCTTGATTAAAGCTTCAATATCTTGGTTTGTAAGCGGCTCTTGTTTTTTTTAAACTTATTCATGGCTCTCTTAACACCTTTGCCTTTTTTCTCCATGGCCAGGTTATGGCGCTTCTGCTCATCTAATTCTGCCCTATTTTTCTTGGCATCTATTACTGTTTTTGCTATGGCAGCTGATCCCCCGGCCAAGCTCCCAACAGCCCCGAGAGCAGCTAAGATGGCCGGGATAGTAAATATGAAACCCCCTGTATGCAATTTTTTTCTTGATTGCTGTAATTTTTTTAATTGGGGGGTGCTAAGCAACAATTTCATACCATGTCCCTTTGCAAGACAAGAGCTTTTTTTCTTGCGCTGCTTTTTGGTCAAGAGACTGTCAATAGTTTTAAGAGATTTGAGACCTGCATAAGGTATTTGATACATAACACCCTTGGCCTTCATTGTAGGTTTATTATATACATATTTACAACCCCCACCCCAGTTTTTGTTTGGTGCTCATAGCTATGGTGGTTCCCAATGCTGCTATTTTTTCACTCAAAGAAGCGTCTTTGCTTACAAATCTACCAAATGCAGCCTCTTCTAATTTCTTGTCTGCAACATGTCTCTTGTCAAGATCAGAATGTGTGTTGTATGCTATGTCATGGTCTCTACAAGCAGCATCTAGGGGATTAACACCAGGATCCCCTCTGTTTAATCTATGATCCAATTTTGTGCCTGGACCACAATACTGATAGCCTGGAATGTGTAGTTCAAATGGCAACTTGTTTATAATGTCATTAACAAGCCCCCGACCCTCAGAAACATTCCAAAATTTAGGTGGTAGAGTATTAATAATTTTTATGAGATATCCAATCCCCTTAGGGTCATTCACTATAAAATTAGATAATTTGGTGCTTATCATGTCCATAATTCCAACCTTTTCATTGTAAAAATTGTGGTTGCCAGCATTTTCCTCCCCAGCTATCACCAGCAACCTATCCACAAGTTTCCTGACATCATCAACCCAGACAAATTCTTTGGGCAGGGTGTTGTATTGTTTGATTCCACTCCCTGTCTTGATCTGTGACCATATGGGCTTGATTAAATTATTGTATTTTGCTCCACTGCTAGACTTGACTCTTTTTTGTGTGGGATCATTGTTCTGGTATAGAGCATCTGATTTTATTAATATTTCCTTGTAATCCTCATAATCTTGATCTGTATAGCTGCCAGGCCTTTTCCTAGTGATCAGTTCCCACAATCCAGGTGTGCCGGTGTACTTAACAAAACCACCTTTTTCTCCGAGACGAGATTCTGAATATACAATT
This sequence comes from Lepisma saccharinum, assembly GCF_977018435.1. Classification (NCBI taxonomy): domain Eukaryota; kingdom Metazoa; phylum Arthropoda; class Insecta; order Zygentoma; family Lepismatidae; genus Lepisma; species Lepisma saccharinum. The sequence continues at coordinate 52,370,587 of NC_139233.1, forward strand.
ATATCATCCCCCATAAATGTTACTCTGAAATTGCCAATTCTATGTATGATGCTGCCATCAAGCTCTGTGTCGGCATATAAGCCAAAGACCTCATCTTTGTTGTCTTTAGGTGTGGTTAAATATTTTTGAGCAAGAAGACCCAATTCAATAGGATCCTGACTAGCTTCAATTCTTCTAGGAGCAACAGGACTAGGTGTATGAATACTGGAAAGTGGGGTGAATGGATAATCTAATATGTTCCTTGCAGCTACAGGTACAAGCTCTGTGATCAAATCTTGATTCTGCTCTGTAACAGTTTTGATATTCTTACCTAAATTATTAATAGCATCAATGACAGGCTGTTCTGTTTGTTTGTGTTTTTCATAAATTCCACGGTTCTCTGATTTCCATCCCTTAAATCTTTTTACAAGATAATCTCTTAACTTAAGATCATCAATGACTGGTCGTTTCATGGTTATTTATATATGTTTCAACGTCTAGAAAATCGTTGATTTTATTTCTGTATTTGCCACTACTGGGTGTTCTTGTCATATCAATTGTGACAAACCCATAACTGTCCTGGTTCCAGCACCTGCTGCAAAACTTGGAAAAATCATTGTAGCTCAAGTCCCCACCTACATATTCATCATGTATGTGTTTGAGGTTGGTATGATCCTGATGAAACACACATATAAAATTGCTGTTGTCTCGGATCAGCTGCTTCGGAATTTTAGAAAAAGTCTGTGCCAGGTAGAAACAATCAATGTTTTTGTGCCGCCCCTGTGTAAAAAAATTTCTAACCTTGTTTTGATTATCCAGTATAATGTCATCAAACACAACAACAGAATTATCGAGACATTCATCAAGTGGCTTAACATCTGGTTCAAAAGTGGCTATATCCAATCCATCATATAGCTTCATCAGCTGCTGATATTTTAATTGTTCCAAGCTCTTAGAAAAGACATACAAGTGCCTGTTTTTCCAGTCTAACCAGTTGGGTGCCAATAAAAAATTATCAACCATTAGTGTAGTTTTACCACAAGCAGATGGCCCAACAATAAGACACCTAATATTATCAGGCAGCAAGTTGCCATTTCTCTTATTCTGTTGTTCAGGTTCTGGCAGCCTTTTTATAACATCCCAGGTGCTCATATTATTATTTTGTTTGCATCGATCCAGCTGTTTTCCGGATGACCCAGCCATTTGACAAATAACTTGTTGCCTTTTCTGCGGATTATTTTTTCTATGAGATATGTGTCAGGCTGTTTAGTTTTGCTGAGTTCTTGTTCATAGAACCTGCCTTTGAGAATTTCTCCTCGGTGATCTTTTATTATATATGTGTTAAGGGTCCCGGGTTTAACTTGAACTACTGTAAATAATTCGGTGCTCCAGTTTCTTGTAAAGCCTCTCTTGAATAAGTGCTTATATTTGCTGATTCTTACTTGATCCCCCACCCTGTATTTGGCCTTTCTTGTTGTTGGCTGGTATCTAGGATAATAAACAGTCCTGATCAATTTTTGCTCATCAGATGAAGTTACTTCAGAGGGTTTCATGTTGATTGTGGAATGGACCGAGTTGTTATATTTATGTAGAAGTTCTGGAAGGATTGTAAGCCATTTATAATTTCCTTGGAGGGTAAATTGTTTATACATAAGATTTTTTAAGGTTCTGTTGAATCTCTCTACAATTGAGGCTTTGAGATCACTGTAACTCGAATAATGTTTTATTGCCTGGCTTTTAATAAATTGTTGAAACACTGAATTATAAAATTCTTTGCCATTATCTGTTTGCAAATAGCGCGGTGATCTTCCTGAATGATTGATGATTGTCCTGAAGGCTTCTGTAACACATGCCCCAGTCTTAGATTTGAGTGGCACAGCCCAGGCAAATTTTGAAAATGTGTCTATTACAGTAAGTAGATACTTGTAGCCCTTGTTGATTTTGTCTAAGTTTTTCAACTGTCCAGTTGCCATCTCAATCAAGTCGCTCTGCCATAAATCATCTATGCCTTTTGTAACTACTGGGAGTCTCTTATAATTATGTCTGGCTTGTCTGTGTAATTCATCAACAATAATTTGTCTAGACATAATATGAAAACAAGAATATTGCAACTATGGGGTGTTCAGCAGCTGATACTGCAGGATTTTCTAAATATAATTTGTCTCCTATTTGTATTTTAAATTCCAGAGAGCCATCATCTTCAGTATAGGCTGTTTCTAATGTATTGGGGTCTGTAAAATCCTCTAACTCTACACTGGTGATTTTCGGTTTGTTGTCAGCATTTGTTATTGATAAGGTGGGGTAGTGGTATGCCTGTGGCTGATGCCAATATTTGATCTTGATTGGTCTCAATGTGCCCCCAACAAAAAACTGGTAATAAAATTGTGCAGGGGACAGCATATATATTTTGCCACCTGGTGTAAATGGTGAATCATATTCTTTGTTGGGGATGCTGTACAATTCAAGAATTACTGTATGTTTTGGATTCTCGATTATGCCTGTTATTTCCTTTTCTGCTGTGAGCAATCTGCTTGTTACAGATTCAAGGTGCTCATTGATGGTCCTAACAACATCATCATGGCCTGGCTTGATTTTTATGTCCACAATAAGTTTCTTGTATTGTTGCACAATCTCTTGAAGCTGGGTGGCAAAAACAGACAGAGCATTTGCTTGATTGGATTCCATGGTTCCTAGCTGTTGCTTGATATTAGCTACAATTTGTTGCAAATTTTCAATAACTGCCAATTTCGAATTTTGAGCAGTAAGATCATGGACCTGTCTTCTGATATCCTCAAACAGGGCATGCAGTTCATTAATATGTTGATTTGTTGGTAGAGTGGCCACTGTCTGTGTGAGATGTTTGATCTCTGCTTGGATATTCTTGATATCTTCTGATTTCAATATGCGATTCACTGCCCTCTTAATATTTTTAAGTTCCTGTGATGTGGGAAGATTTGATACTGTATTTTGCAAAGATTCAAGTGCCAATTTTACATTATTTAATTCAGAAGCATCAGCCACATTTTGCATAGCATTTTGGAGCAGGGCTATATCTGCCTGAGAGGGTGTGGATCGTTGTAAAATTTCAAGTTTTGTTTGGATATCATCGATCAAGTGATGAAAATGAGATAGTTCAGATTCAGTGTTGAGGTTTTCAAGCTTTGTGATCTGTTGCTGGACACTGACAAGAGTATCTACAATCCCAGGCAGGCGAGTTTCTTGTACATTTGCCAAATCACTTTGCACTGCTGCTATTGTACCTTCAAGATGGGTTATGGTACTTTGAATTTTTCCAAAATCTTCATATGTTTCAAGTTGCAGCTTGATGTTTGCAACACTCCGAGTTATTGCATTCAAAGCATCAGAAGATGGCAAATTGTTCATAAAATTTTCAAGTGCCTCAATTTTTTCTTTAACCTCGGCTATGGCATTGTGCAGAGGGTCCAGATTAGGTATCTGCAGTGACTGAATCTGTTCTTTTAGAGTGGAAATCACTAGATCAAAATCTTCTTGTGATTTTATGCTTTTGACAATTGTTTGGAGCTGTGCCTGGACATTATTTATCTGCTCTTCCAATTGTTGTTTCAATTGCTCGGAGTTGGTGGCCTGGGTCTTAAATTTGGCTTGAAGAGCTGCTACAGCTTCTTCTAAACTTTGAAAATTATCTAATGTTGCCAGATCAGTATATTTCTGAAGCAGCACTTTGAGTTCAGAATCAATTTTGAGAAGAGGGTCCATGCATTGTGATTGCAAATTTGTAATTTCTAATTGAAGACTGGCATTGAGTGTGGTTTGCAAAGCTTGTAAATCACTTCTTAATTTCTTGACTCTGACATCAAGCATCAGAATCTCATCACTGTGATCTTCATGTCTTGTATGGCCAAATATATCATTAGGCATTTTTGTTTTAATGGTTATTTATTATAGAGTATCTGATTCTTAATTCTATAAAAAAGGGTATAAGCTTGTCATATGATCCCGGGACCTCAATATATAAGCAGTCACCAGCAGAAACAGTATATACAGTGCCAGAAATCATGTTTGAGTGCTTAATTCTGTAAATATTTCTCCCTACTGAAATCTTGACATCACCCTCAGGGGTTGTAATAAATTGCAATTGCCCACCTACAGGTAATTGGTAATGATTTAAATTATTGTTAAATATGTACAATATTTTGCCTGTTTCTTCATCATTATCTGTAAGTATGCTGTTCAGATGAATAATTAACAAGCCACTCAGTTTAGACATTACAGATTGTAAATCAGGAGAGGCTTGTGGTGTGGGCAGGTCCATAATAGCCTGTTTTTTGAACCCAAATAAGTTCATAGGCATGTTTATTTATTTCAAATCATGCTCTGTAATTGGGCATTGTTTGCCATTTTTCAAATCACAATGCCCCCAAGGTAAAGTATGTATGTTACATGATAAAATGCATCTCTTGTCATCATGTGGGTCCAGGGTCACTTTTCTTACAATATTGCTAGTCAGCAAGTGATTCTCACTCTGAATTCTATTTTCTGATGTTCTCATTGAACTCTGTGATTTGATGCAATTTTTATAATCTTCAAATTGGAGATCTTTTTCAACAGTAACTCTGCCAATACCCTTGGCCTTTTTGGCAACAGCACCACTACATGTTTCAAAACTGTACATCTTGGCACTTAACCCAGCAAATTCCACAATAACATCACCAAGTGTCTCATCTTTTAACTTGCCAGGCACCTTTTTGTTGTGGGGTTGAATTCTTGTATGTTCACTGGTATCAAAGTATTGAAACAATTCAGGCTGTGACATATCTTGATAAACATCTTCTGTTTGAATTTCAAGAATAAAACTATCCGTGTCCATGTACAATAATTTTACACGATCACCATAAAAAGGTTTCAGCACATCATAATATAATATTAACATATGTAATTTGGACAATTCCAATATCACAGCCCCTACATAAATAGGTTTATCAAATTTGATCTTTGTTTTCATCATGTTGAAAAGTGCCATGTGCTCATCATAAATTCTTCTGTAATTGAAGTTGGGCTTTGCAACCAATTTTTTGCTCCGGCTGGGGTCAGTAATTATTTTAACATCGGTATGTTTCCTGACATTTTCAATTGTTTTGCCATACACTGAATTCACCATCAATTTAAACAAGCTCTTATCAAATTGGCTCTTTGCAGATGTTCGAAGCTCTGTGTTTGTATCAATATAAGGTTTCAACCATTCTGAGTGCCTGAACCTCAAAACTTTTCCAACTTTGGTTACTTGAACACCATGCTTCATCAGGAACTGGAGGTTTTTGTAATATATGACATATCCCTGTTTCGGCTCCAGAGTCATCATGAGCTTCTTCTGTTTAGAACCAGGTGAACACTGAACCTCGGGAATTGGGGGCAGATCAGAAAATTTATTGTGCAAATGATCTGGAATTGTCAGATCAAGAAGCTCTAAGAAGAGGCCATATTCACTGTCATCAAAGTCCTGAAGATCTTCAATCTTGAAATTTTCAACCCATTCAAGCTCTGCATATGGCAGTTTATCCATCATGGCGTGACCATAGAGGTTGTTTGCATCCACATAAAGTATATAATTTGATGGCCGTGTTGCATCATAATCAGGCATATGCTTGTTATTTGCTCTGGCATATCTCTGGGAACATTGCACCATCCCTCCTCTTATACATTTCTCCATAAACTGATACATATCTTGATCGTGGATCAGATCCAATTGCATTTTGGTGTTCAAAAACGTTGCGGCCCATGCTAGGCCTGGGGCACTGAAAAAATACACTGGGTCCAGTCCATAATTTTGCATGGAAGATTTTCTGAATGCTTGCAATATATCAGCTAAGAGGGTGACATCAAGTTTTAAATATGCCATGTGATAATCACCAAATGTCTGGCAATTTAAATTGTTCCACATCAACTGGGCATGGTGATAATCTTCATCAGTGATTCCAGATCCTCTGATTCTGCTGTAAAACTCTTCTTGTGGTGGCAGGGAACACTCATCAAATTTAGAAAAATCTGTAACATAGTCATATGGATATACACCCTTCCGCCTAATTAATTTCAGGTCCTGATTTGGAAACAATGCACGTGTGATTTTGAATTGATCATCAGATAATAGAGTGGCCAGTGTATCTAGGCTAGCAGATAAAAATCTGTAAGAATCAAGAAATCTTATGTGAATAGGAACACCATCAACTTTAATTATCTTGCTAATAGATATATATTTTTCATCATTTTCAGCTAAAATGTTTAAATTCTGCTTGTCAAACCCCTCGTACCTGATCAGATGATGGAAATCATAATTGGATGCTCCATGGCAAAATATGGGGACAAATCTTGGTCTCTTGATCTTAATATTACAGCTATTACACAGGGCCTGTTTATATCGACCATCTGTATGAGAATGGTGACGTACCTTGATATTTGTATCTGAAAATTCAGAATCACATACCGGGCATTTTTCTGCATTGTTGAAATCTTCAATCTGTTCCTCTGTTAAAGGCAACATAGGCTTTGATATTAATAAGATGTTAGATGCTATGTCACGACACTCATTTTCCATTCTATGTGCAAATTCTTTGATGGCATTTGGTCCCTTGTATGAATATTCTTTAATAACAACACCATCCCGTATAACTATATAACAAAAACTGGAAGGTTTATGTAGCTGGTATGGTGTAATTGAAGATTCATCAGGATCTGGATTGCAGAATGCAAGAGGTTTGAGGTTCGATTCGAAATCACAGACAATATATGCTGGGTGTTCCAACAAGGCTTCATACTTTTTGAATTCTGCTTTTTCACTTGGATTGGGCATCACCATATGAACAGGTTTATGGTTCCCACAGTATTTTAGATGCTCAATTAACTTGTTTTTGGCAATTTCTGCATTCACTTCACTAATCCCATTTATTATTTTTTTACCATCAAATACAGTCAAACATCTTCTGCACAACTTGAATATTCTATGAGTTTTGTCTAGTTGTGTTCTCACTAAAGCTTCAAGACTGTGTATCAGAGTGTAATGATATGTGCCATCTTTTTCAATTAAGAGCAGATCAATCGGAATTGCAGATTCATCATCAAGTGTACTGATTCTGAGAGGATCTATCAAGCAATTGCCAGTGGAACAAGTAAATACATTAATAGATAATTGCTTGCCATTGATATGCTTGGCCCTTTTTTCAAATTTATCAATATTCTGAATAGACATTGGATATTCCAAACCCTCCATTGCATCGTCAAAATCGTGCTCGTGTTGTTTGTAATAATTTATTCTCTCAGGATGCCTTGAAACTGGATACAAAGCAGCTAAAATACACCACAAAAAGCATTTCTGGTCGGTATTTTTTATATTAACCACGGCTTGTTTGTTTTTAATATTAGCAGGTAATGGCAGATATGTAGAACCTTGTAATGGGCTGAATTCAGAAATATTAACATATAATTTGTGTGATGAACCGCATAGGCTCCATCCTGACTCTTTTGCTGCAAATTCAGAGTGTTTAATATTCAATTGATTTATCAAGCTGCTTATTATTGTGTCCGAATTTGCGTTTGAATATACCGGTACAGTTTCTGTTATGTGGGGCTGTGTAAATTTTGTGCCATTTGGTTTCTTATATTGTGCAAACAATTTAAGGGACAGTTTATAAGATCCATTTTGTGCATTAAGAATTGCCTGCAGATCAGAATTTATACTGTTCAAAAAATTCTTAATGTCACATCTTGGCTCTGATACAAACAGGTAATCCCTAAGTTGGGCATTAAAACTGCTATGGATGGGTGCATGGCGTGGCTGCTTTGCTGCTCTGGTATTAAGAGGTGCTTCGTGCTTTCTTTTCAGAGCAGATGTAGATGGTTGTGAGGGCAATGTTGCTGACTGTGCAGAGCAAGTATCTTTATGTATATATATGAAGTATTGCATGCTGTATTTTCTATTGCATTTGGGGCAAATTTTTGTGGGAGTTCTGTATTTGTCCGGGTTACAAATCTTTTGGTGCTTGGCCCAATTGGGGCTGGATATATTCTTATTGCATTGATTACAATATTTTTGACTTGGCATTTTTGTTGTTGTTTATTATATACAATTTCTTGGGATTCAATTCAAAATTCTATGCTGGATAAAAATAGCAGTTGGGTTCAACACTGTACTGTGTATGTGTGTGTACGTGTGTATGTGTGTGTACACTTAATATTTTTGGCTTTGGTATTTATATACAATTTCTTGGGATTCAATTCAAAATTCTATGCTGGATAAAAATAGCAGTTGGGTTCAACACTGTACTGTGTATGTGTGTGTACGTGTGTATGTGTGTGTACACTTAATATTTTTGGCTTTGGTATTTATATACAATTTCTTGGGATTCAATTCAAAATTCTATGCTGGATAAAAATAGCAGTTGGGTTCAACACTGTACTGTGTATGTGTGTGTACGTGTGTATGTGTGTGGGTGTGGGTGGGTGTGGGTGTATGTGGGTGGGTGTGGGTGGGTGTGGGTGGGTGTGGGTGTATGTGGGTGGGTGTGGGTGGGTGTGGGTGGGTGTGGGTGTATGTGGGTGGGTGTGGGTGGGTGTGGGTGGGTGTGGGTGGGTGTGGGTGTATGTGGGTGGGTGTGGGTGGGTGTGGGTGTATGTGGGTGGGTGTGGGTGGGTGTGGGTGGGTGTGGGTGTATGTGGGTGGGTGTGGGTGGGTGTGGGTGGGTGTGGGTGTGTGTGGGTGGGTGTGGGTGTATGTGGGTGGGTGTGGGTGGGTGTGGGTGTATGTGGGTGGGTGTGGGTGGGTGTGGGTGGGTGTGGGTGTGTGTGGGTGGGTGTGGGTGTATGTGGGTGGGTGTGGGTGGGTGTGGGTGGGTGTGGGTGTATGTGGGTGGGTGTGGGTGGGTGTGGGTGTATGTGGGTGGGTGTGGGTGTATGTGGGTGGGTGTGGGTGGGTGTGGGTGGGTGTGGGTGTATGTGGGTGGGTGTGGGTGGGTGTGGGTGGGTGTGGGTGGGTGTGGGTGGGTGTGGGTGGGTGTGGGTGGGTGTGGGTGTATGTGTGTGTACGTGTGTATGTGTGTGGGTGTGGGTGGGTGTGGGTGTATGTGGGTGGGTGTGGGTGGGTGTGGGTGTATGTGGGTGGGTGTGGGTGGGTGTGGGTGGGTGTGGGTGTATGTGGGTGGGTGTGGGTGTATGTGGGTGGGTGTGGGTGTATGTGGGTGGGTGTGGGTGGGTGTGGGTGTATGTGGGTGGGTGTGGGTGTATGTGGGTGGGTGTGGGTGTATGTGGGTGGGTGTGGGTGTATGTGGGTGGGTGTGGGTGGGTGTTAATACGTTTGGCGTAGTTTTAGGTGTGGCCAAAAAAAATATCAAGAGGGGCATATTTTTGACAGGATTATGGACAACAATCTCACAGAAGTGCCTTTTGTAAGTATAGACAAATCAATCTGAGGGGGTTCATACTTTCTGAGAAATTCCCGAGGGCATTTTTACAAAAATCTTGGATTAGACAAGATTCCACACTAGAGCAAAAAGCTCATGTAGGCATGTTGAGCTTGTTTTAAGTATAGCCAAATCTGCTTGAGGGGGGTTCATACTTTCTACACTTGTAAGTGGTCCTGGTAGTATATACTTTTATACTACTCGTTTCCTTTACCGTTTTAAAGCGAACATATAGCTTTATACAAATTATAGTTCAGCACAATTCCGTATTTTTTTAGAACCTCCCACCGGAATCAAACCCGGGATCGCTCGTACCAAAGGCAAGAGCGCTAACTATTAGGCTTGTGAATGATGTTCAATTTCTCGTGTAAAATTTGTTAATGGCAGTTTTTCTCATCGCTCCTCTTCTCAGGATGTCATTGAAGCATCTCTCTAATTATTTATTATGTACTCAGCACGCGCAAGTGATGTGTCAAGCGCTGTGATTAAACGTACCATAAAACATTTTATGTCAACCAGTTTAATGCAAGTTCCTACACGAAAGTGTCTCACGGTCGCCCATAACATTACATATTTCTTAAGATGAAGATATTAAAGTGAGGAATGCGTGGGGAGCAATTGTTCGGCTGTGACAGTGATTTCTCCGGCCTCTCTCTTTTTACCAGGAGAAAATATCTACTGTGGGAGACGTACGAGTATTCATCATTCTGAGTCGATACACACTATCTCATCATTTGTATCGATATCGACGGTAACAGTATTATCGAAATGATTATATGGAGGCGTTGACTTTACCTATCAGAGACGTTTCGTGCGAGTCTATCGGACCCACTCAAAGCGTTTCCGTCCTTCTGCGCAAGCTTCTGCGTAGAAATGCAACGTAGCTATACAAACGCATTTGAGGCTCGCTGACTAGGTTCAAGCGATACTATATTGTTTAAAAGTCTGGACTCGTTAGGGTACTGTCGGTCAGTAATTAGTGATTAGTTAGTAATTAGCAAGAATTTGGCCTTTTATTGGTCGGTTAAATCAGTAATGTTGACCCTTTGACTATAGAGCGACCACAAGGAAAAGAACCCTGGGCGAAAAGTCTCCGTGCATCCTTCCTCCGTTCAACTCGGGCCATAAGAAAGCATTCTCCACGCGGGAGTACGGTGCACAGGAGTCGCCGGCCTGCGCAGATTTCTTTGCTTGTGGTTCCAGTATAGTTTCCACCTCTGCTTTAATGGTATCTGCGAAAAGTAAAGACAACATTCTTCGTATGTAAGAAATCAGGTTTTGTTCTTGCGAATAATTAACCATACCTATAATACGAGCGATAAAAAGGGCACTCTTTTAGAAAGTATGAATATTTTACAATCTTTTTCATGTATCTGACTTCTTACAAAGTTGGACCGAAAAGGTTATAGCCTCCCTAACCACTTCACAACACGACATTGTTCTATTTAGGCACTTAAAAAAGTAGCAGCACTTTATTATTTTTATCGAGTGTTCTTAGTTTACTCTTTCGAAATATGGTAATCGTAGTTTAACGCGGACTTGACATTTTCATCGACCAACCCTTATCCTCCAATTACACCCCTATTATTGGAAAGCAAATAATAATGGCAACAAAAGAAAAAGATTTGATTTAGAATTATAGAAAAATAGTATTTATGTCGCGTGCAAGACAGTTAGAAAGACTAAAGTAAGGTGTTTATAAACATGGAGACTTGTCGAGTATTGTTACTCTCATCATGTTCTCTTTGCAATCTCATATTCGTTATATACTTTTCTCGAATGGGTCCAAAATTGTCAATTGATTTTGTGCCAAATTAAGGGCGTTTTCCATGACTTGAGTGTAAAAATTGCCTTACTCACGCCTTGCAAATTTACACGAAAAACGCATAGTGGACAACAAGGTCAGGCATTCTGCAATGGCTTCCCCCACCCTCTCGCATAGCATATTTGCAATTCATTTCAACACATTATTCTATGGTCGTTTCTTTATTGAAATTAATTGCCATAAATTCTGTACTAGCTAATGCTTAATGTTGTTAAACTCACTAACATTGTCCCTTGTACCGTATACATAATTAATACGTTCACCTTTCGTGATAGCAAGGAAGTCGCGGACTCCCACATAAAGTACCAAAGAATTTTCCATTGTAGAGTCTAGATTTATGGGTAATATGTTGGCCAGCTGAACAGCTTGGTGTGAAAGACATTGTGCTGTATGTAAATTAGTTTGTGTAATATGTTAACCAAGATTAGCCTGTCGTTTAGAACTTGTTTTGTTCTGTCAACTTGGAAATTAGATGACTGTTTCTTGGGAAGTCTTCGAGTGTTCCTGTGTGCTGTTTGGTCCCTGAATCGCTGACTGCTGATAGGGTGTCTTAGTGATTGGGAATTATGCGGGCAGTATTGATTAAACAAACAACGTTAATTTATTGTGATAATTTTTTTTACGATTCTGAAAATGTTGGTGTGCCGCACTGAAATGGGCATTTTAAACATGATCTTTATCATAGTTGTTTCGTGTTCGTGAAGTCTTCTGAAACAAACATATGACCATCCTGTCACTGTTCTTATTCCATTTTCAGCTTAATTATACTAATTAGTGAGAGTCTTAACGTAAAAGAATATTAAATTTGGTAATATATGTGTAATATCTTATTGTATTGTTTTTAAAATGATATAGAATTTGCATTTTTGGCTTGCCGAATTAATAAAGGGGGGACACAGTGAAATGTCTACGTCCTACATAGAATTCGAATCCTGGACTCCTGGCTTTGTTGCGCGCTCCGCCACAGAAACTGTCAATATAGCATAGGGTGGTTGGTTGGGGGTGTGCGTGCGTCCACCAGGGTTCCCACTAATTTGGAAATGAAAGAAATATTGAACATGCATGAATATAGATTTTTAACTTATTTGTGAACATAATTTTTTTACCAACAGGCATTGTTATGTATGTAAAGAAATACTTTTTTAAAAAATTGGCGTTCCATTCAACTGAAGCCAATGTCATAATATTTGTACAGCAATGATATACTACAAGTATGTTGAAGCAAGTTAAAACAAGATGGTGTGCATAATTTGTTTTGGCAAAATGAGCGAGAATTTTGAACAGGTATTCGGAAAATTGCTTGCAAGGCAAACATTTTTTAGTTTTGCAATTTAGAAAGAAAAATCCAGAAAAGTGAGGTATTATTTTGGTCTTCTCGGTAGAGTAGTTGTACTCTTAATACGTCGCTTGTACATGTACTTTTACAGCCAACAGTAAAGATAATGTTAGGCAAATTGTCCATCACTATTTTCATTCTTTATTTATTCTACATCCTGTGTTGTTTTAAGGAATGAAATTCTGTTGATGTGAAGCAAATGTTGTCCTCTGCTTATTAACTTTTTTTTTTATTTCAGTTCATGATCATCTTCATCACATTGTGAAAAACAGAGGAATGAAAATGGTGATAGACAATTCGCATATTTCTTTGCCGTTTGGTGTGCAACTATCACGCCGGATTACCTGTGTACTATTACATGTTATCCTCTTTTCGTTGCAGGTTCGATTAGAGAGTATAGGAGCCGAAGACATAGTGGACGGGAACCCGAGGCTTATTCTGGGTCTCATATGGACGATCATTCTACGCTTCCAGATCCAGGAGATTGAGATCGATGTGGTGAGTAGGCCTTCCGTTTGGTGGCTCCATTGTATACGACGAGGGGAATTAGTGTTGCCCACGAGACGAGACTTTGGCCTGTCTCGTCTCGTGGAAATGCTGTGAAATGCTGTCTCGTCTCGAAAATATTCGTTTGTCTCGGGACACATGATCAATCTCGTCTCGTCTCGAATTTTTAAAAGCCTGTCCCGTCTCGTCCCGTGGGCAACACTAAGGGGAATGATAATCCACCCATTCATTGTAAATATGGTTGATGTTTTATATTTTCCAAGAAAAAGGTTTCTTTATCTATACCACAAAGAATATGTGTAATTATTGGTCAGACGTATTAAGTATCTGATTTAAGTTGCATACCTACATTTACCTTCATTTTTTGGACAACCCTCGTAGATGAAAAATAAAGACTGCTGGAACGTGATGCTGATTACATCCCCTCTACTGTGGCCGAGGTGAACAATGTGTCCCTGCCTCCACCACACCACTTATCTGCTTTCATGGCATGGCGCGATATGGACGGGGATACTCCAGAGGGTCTCCCTTATCGCACAACGCGATAGTAACCTTGTGTTCTGACGTCACCGCGAAATGCTTTCATTGTTAGGTTAAATGCCCAAGTTGTTAGGTTTAGTTCCCTTAGCATAAATTTGCAGTGTATTTATGCTAAGAGAACCAAACCTAACAGACGTAGCAACGTAGTAATTCCGCGTCTGACATCAGAACACGAAGTTGGTAGCCCGTTGTGCGATGAAGGAGATTCGATACTGCACTGCCTAAAGTAAGAATCACGAACCTTCCGACCTTCTGTAAACAACCGTCTCTCTTCGAGTAACGTATCACTCCGCGCCAGCTGTTCGTGAATGGTGCGGCCATCATATGCTGCTCACTCGCAACCTTTAATTTTACGTAACATGGAAAAACGTATTCTTATTTTAACTGATAATCTACACATTGAAGTATAATAAATTTTCTACAAGTGATTAAATACGTGTTCTTGTTCAAGAATGAACATATTTTTCTATGCCAAAAGTTCAATTTTTCTGACTCTGGGTTAACAGATACCCCTTCCCCCCTCTTCTCTCAGTATGACAGCGCCAAAGTTATACAAGAGAGAGAGATTCGTTTCAGTAATTCAAGCCTTTTGGTTTTATTTCCACCAAATTATTGCCCAACATTGTTGACATGTGGAGTATTGTTTTCTCCTTTGTGCAACAAATATACCGCCAGTTTTAACAGAAACTGAACAAAGATAAGCCGGGGAATAAAAAGAGATTGTTTATCTTTCTCTCGGTTTCTCGTGCACTAGAAAACAAGAAGACGATAATAAGCACATTATTTACGCTCGTCTCATGCAAGTAATGTATTTTCTTACCTTGATTCAGCAGTTCCTTTTTGAACTTGAGGCATTTTCGGCGCTCGGCAGAGTACGGTCTGTCAAATTTGCTTCCCAAAAAGGAACTCAACGTGGCACAAGAGGTGATTTAACGTCGACTGCTAAAGTTGGGGAGATCGTCATCAATCATCACTATCAACATCTTCTCTACAGTGGACAGGACGGCTCTTTGATTGAAATAATACGAAAGCACCTCGCGTTGTATTGCATTTATCTCAAATCGGTGTACTTGTTTATACGAGCAACAGCGTGTTTTTTTTTTTCGCGGGACTCACAACTTGACCGGTCGTTTTTCTTTCTTTCTTTCACCACACCGAAAATACAAAGACGCAGACACACAATTACACTTGGACACCAACTTCACTGCTTGCTCAGGATAGCACCGACACAACGTCACATAAACGTTAAGAACAACCTGCTTCTTGCCACTTTTCAAACGGCTCTATTTCCGAAAGACTACTCTGAAAACACGGGAGACCTTCCTGCACGTATGGAAGTCGCCATGTTCGAAACTGGCGCTATTTTCTTGCTGTTCACGTGATCGATTGTAATTTATACAACAATCACGTATTATTATTATAACCAGAAACCTTTAATGAAAATATATTTTAAAATGTATAATCCAATGTAATTTACACTTTTTCTTCCATTAGCGTACTTTCATAGAACGGACTACATGATGCGGAAGAAATTCGTTATTAGGCTGTTGCCAACCTCAATACTTCTCACTAAGTCAAGTACAGAAAACGGAAGTGGTATGTCGAATGTCGGCATATGATAGTATATTTTCACATTGTCAGTGACGATCCTCCGGGGATGGGGAAGGGGGTGGGACGCGGGAGTCGATCTATAATACAGAGGTGTTCACCATCTGGATGGTGACATCCTCACACTCCGGAAAACTTTTGCAGGTGAAAGAGGGCAGGCCGTAGGGTGAGGAATGTTGATTTAAAATGAGCACCTCACAACAAGAGAGAAGGAAAATGTGACAATATTTAAAAATTCACCCCCAAATATGCATTTTATTTTATATGTAGCGTACAATGAAATGTGACTGCCTCAAAATATTTCTGTATTCTACAGTCTTCTTTCCCCACTTTTATGCATCTCAAAGTTGCCGTTTTAGTTTCCCTTGGTGTCTTTGCTGCATAATTATTAATTTAGTCAATCAAATCACATGTATTAGCTTACTTTCATTATCTATAATAATAAAGCATAACACTTTCCAATATCAAATAAATTTAATGAAGAAACCCCGGTTTCAAAACGTAATTTATCTCATGTGTCACATTCTTCTAGCAAGGTGTTTTTTTAGTAAAATATGAGAGAAAATTAATCCTTTGGTACGGAACCGTCTTACTCCTGGGGGATAAGATGTACATATTGTATTTGATTTTTTTAATTTAGCGTTGCTTTTATTCCACTTTTGGCTAATCCCGACGATGAGAATGAGTGATCGTCAGATGAAATTGATGATGGGATACTCACAAATAACACCCATGACGGGGTGAGCCAGGGAACTTCGGTGATGAGTCTGAAAGTCGGCCACCAGGCAAGATGTACATTTTTTAAACTTTTTTTTTTAAACATACATTCAATAACTTTCAAGAGATCATCACTCAGTGATACACTGCATATTCCGCATCTGTTGACAAATGGAATGTTTTTACACCTTGTAGGCTATGTGGATTATTTTTTCTTTCATAAGTTTGCAACACTGTTAGGGTACACGTGCTTTTGTTTACAGAAGGTCTGAAGTTCTATGATTCTCACTTTACAGTTTCCAATTGGAAGATTACCTGCGTGGACATTGGTATTCGCCCATTGGTAGAATCATTGTTACAACGATGCATGCTGTAATCTGAGTCGAAAAAAATTAACACAGGCATGTGCTTCTGCACAGCTGTCAATCATCATGTGGCGAGGCCGACAGTGCTGCCCAGGGCGTGCACTTTCCTATTCCTCTGCGTGGCCAGCGTTGCAGTTGTAAATGTCAGAATCAAGTGTAAACATCATTGTGTGCCAAGAGAGCACGTGAGGCAAAAAGACATTCCCCAAACGTTTTTTTGCTCACTGGTTCTAGCGACACCTGCACAACCTCATATGCCATACATGCACAGATAGCAAAGAAACTGGTTGCCCTCGGACGTGCCATGCGCAAGTTTTCGCTAATTAATCGCAAAACCAAACAAGCTTTTCGCAAACACAAACCATCCGGGTTGTTCTGATTGTGAACCAGACTTTGCGGCGCAGATGGGTAACTTGACAAGGCATATCGCCTGGCAACATGGTCAACAGCCTGCCTCAAGTGATGTATTGGTTTAGCTTATCGTTCTACTAGCTAGCGGTCCCGGGTTCGGCGTTTGTGATCTAGAATGGGCTCTTGTAACGAATTTCAACATCTACAAAGTGCCCGAAAAGTCACTTCGCCTTCCTTGGCTGAAATAACTTCGTGATGGTTTTGTGGCGTTCATATTTATTTAACGCCGCTTTTGTGCACTCCTGTTCAGGTAAGGGGTACATCTGTCTGTCCAAACCTATAAAGTGTGCCACTTCGATCGCAACGAATTGAATTAGTAAGGATTAGGTGAAATGATAACAAGAACAGAGGAAATTCGAACCCAGAACCTTCGGAGGCGAAGTTTCAATCGAGCACTGGTTTTGATATTCTTTAACGACTTTGCCACATCCTGTTTCCTGCAGAAACCACAGAGCGTGCCACAATTTACGATCGAAAGTGTTGCCACATCTTGCCCCTCTTCTGCACTGGCTTGGCTTTTAAATGACCATTTTGAACCTTTTTTCGCTATCTCTCTCCCTCCCGTCCCTTCTGTGAAGCGGAGGAGGCTTGGCAACCCAGAAACAACCCTTCATTGTCGGCAGTCGCGAAACTCCAAAATTGAGGACTAAAGTGCAAAAAGCGAAAGTGTTGGGAAATCGCATCGTTCCGCACATCAGCCCGTAAGAACGTGCACACACGCCCTTTGAACTACTTAGAGGGCTACCAGCCACATTTCACGTTTACCACATTATAAAGCATGGCACATTTCACAGTTTAAAGTGGAAAACGGTGTTTGAATTATTGTGGCACTTACAGCGTTTACCAATTTTAGTCTTCAACTTATGTCTGTGCATCCATGGTTTTGGATGACGATGAGATGATAAAGGTCGTCAACGCTGTTCGAGTTGTTGTTACTGTGAATGGTTGTGTCCTATATTTTGACTTGAAAGCAAATATATGCGTCTACGCCTAAACAATAGTCGACATAAACACGTAGACTATGTAATATATGTAGACAATGCAATGCACACAGACTTCTCCTCCTATAGTGGAACCACAAGCAAAAGGCCTGCGTAGACCCGCGACTCCTGTGCACCGCACTCCCGCGAGGAGGGGAAGGGGAGAGTGAAGCATGTTTCCCTGTGGCCCGAACTGAACGGAAGAAGGGAAAGGTGCGCGGAGACTTTTCGCGGAAGGTTCTTTTGTTTGTGATCGCTCTATAGAACGATGCATGCTTGTAACACTACTCAAACCCGGTTCTTTCTCTCCTAAATACGCCCCTGGATCTTTGTATTTCTCTTTTCCGTGTCTACTATAACATATCAGTCACGCTTTGTCATTAGAGACAATACACGTTTCGTGTTCAACCCAAGTAAATAGCCTGTCGAAAGGCACGTTTTCCAAACATCGAGTGACAGCCATTTAGATTGTTCCCTGCATGCCGGCTGCTGATGTATCGGGGTTTGAAAACTGACGGTGTGGGGTTCCCTCCTTGGATGAGTGCCAAGTCTCGTGGTGTCTTCCGAGGGGCTTCTCTGTTAATCTGGTTTTATTGTCGCATCGCTACAATGGGAGGGGGGAGTGCCATTGTCAGCCACTATGATCTCCTGCGGGCTGACAAGGCTTCGTGAAACCGCAGCATTGTAAAGTGAAGAAGTGGGGAAAGATATCTATCTGCCTGATTATACAAATTGCTCGCATTACAAAAGAGGCCTTTTACATAATGGGTCAATAGGGGCTTGCACTGGCGTAACGAAGCATGATCTCGCTGGGCCCAGGCCCCTCAATGGCGTCACCAGAGATTTGTCTTGGGAGCTAACTACTGAGCATTTCTCCTGACAGAACATGCCAAGGGTAGTAATATGCTCGCTCGTGTTGCTCATCTACCTCTAGGTTAATAGCGACCATAGAGGATGAATTACATGAAGACATGCCAAAACTAAAAAAGGAAGCAACTGAGTGACATTATGCACCGAATATACGAGTACAAAGTGTGTGATGCAATTTTCCATAGAAAATGCTCGTATAACAAATGTTCGCCAGTTAGAACTCTCAGGTTCAGTTAACAACAATTTAAACAATTTGTGAATTTTTTTCTCAAGAAACTCAAAATAAGAAAATGTTGTTCGTTACAAACTATGTTGTGTTGCATACTATATGAAGACCAGTAAAATATGATGTTATCATTTTTTGGATACTGGGTTCGAATCCAGGCCTGGGAATAAATGTTCTTTGTGAGTGTCCCTTCAATTTCATCATATCATCACTCGTCTTCATCTTCGCTATTAGCCAAACTGGCAGAAAAGCGAAGTCAAATAAACCAAATCAATCATTTTTGGACAAAATTTGACAACTTAAAGGGTCTGTAATTTTGAAAAACACATCAACTTAAGACTTGAACGTACGTTTTCTTTATATCCTTGATAGCATTCAGTATTTCATTAGAAGCTGAAAATATCTGTTTGAAATAACATGGTGTGGCGTGTGGTATAACCCAGATCACTGGGTTTTAAGCAGGAGGACCATTTCTTCGACCTTCTTTCAGGTTCGCTAACCATTCATCTGACATGACAACCTTTTTTCCCCGTTCATGGTAAGATGAACAATCCTCGTTAGGATTTGGCCTCCATAAAAATTTTTGAGCAAGCTTCGCTGCATAGCGGTCAGCTCAACCGAAAAGGAAAAATCCTGAGACGCCGCTTCTCCCACGAGGGGCAAAAATGCTGTAACCAAGTCTCAAGGTCGTTGTGAATCACCTTCCAGCGGACTGGAGGAATTTGGTGTGCGTGGGGGCCTCGGGGCAGCACGGTTCCTTATAATTGCGTGGAGAGAGCGCCCCTCCCCCCGGGTGCTCTGGTGCGGTGAATGTTCCCCGCCATGGTTTCCAGTGGCTGTCTGCATTTGTGTCGTTGTTACATTAATGCTATTGGTGACATTTCAATCCCATCGTCGTGGGAAACTACCCATTAAAGGTTTAATACCATTACAACTGTTTGTTGGTTCTTTTTAGCAGGATTTCCAGCTCAGGCGAACCCAGACATTTTTCTTACTGAAAAATGCATTTTGAGTGCCATAAAGGTTAGGAAAGTGGAGCGAAATAATTATGTTGACCTATTTTCTCCAAGTCAAAAGGGGGAGGGGGTGTCTTATCCCTATAACTCCCCTTCGGTGCTTCTATGGTTCCCACTGACCTGGAAAGTTAGGGAATTTCAAATAGTCTAGGGATGCCGAGACGGGCTTGGATAATAGAAATCGGACGAGAACGAGAGTAGACCTATCGAGATTTTTCGAGGTCAGAACTACTTTCCGAGACTCTTGGTCTCATTCGAGACTTTGGTATGATGAAAAATTTGCCTTAACCAAACTTCCTGAACTTTGGATTTCTACAGATATATCAAACGGATATCTACCATACTATTTATAGGTTATTTTGTTCATTGGAATTGTTAGTGGCAATTGTGAGCCTGTACTACATTGTTGCATATCTTTATTTTTCGAGGGCTCCTGGCGTTGAAACAAGGCCTAAAACAAAAGAAAAACGTTAGAAAGAAAAGTTATTTGCTGTAATAAACCTCTATGCTCTGAACGTTTGTGTGCTGACGTGGTATATACAAGTATGTTTGTTATACTGCATATTCCGAGGCTTTTCATTAAAGACTTGGGACGAAAACGAAAGTGATGTTTATAGATGAGACGCCAAAAATGAGACAGGCATTTACAGCTCTTGTCTCGATACCATCCCTAAAATAGTGTATAATAATAATAATAATAATAAAGAAAAGATTCGGGGAATGTTAAATATGATTCTTGGACGTTGCGGCAACTTTGGATTTCCAGCATTTTTGTAAATGGTAATTTGCTACAACAGGTAAGAGGCGTAGTTTTTCGTGTGGGGCCACCGGGCAATTTCCTCTTTTGTCCAAGTGGGGTCAAATGACACCGCCCCACCTTAGGGCGCCCATACATAAATTAATACATTTTGAGAAATGTTGCTTTGAAGTGAGAAACTGAAGCGCACAAGCTGTTTCAGCCCCTTGTCACTGAAGAAACTTTATTTTGGCACGACCATGCTCGTAACGCGTCTTCAGAATCTTCCGAGCGGAATTCGGAACGCGAGGTTTTTGTGGCATGTCGATAAATATTGCCCCGTCTTTCGACCGTGGGAAAGCACTTGATGCAAACGAGGTTGGTAAAACGTTTATGTTGTTGAAAGCCGCTTCTTGGCTCTTTAGCTCGGTAACGCTTTTCAGACACTTGGCCCCTGAATGAGTATGTCAAATATATAATTTAGGTTAGGTTTATTGATTGGGGATGGTATCGAGGCGAGGCTTCACAGTCTCCTCGCTTTCGTCTCGAGTGCTTGTCTCGTTCTCGAAAGGCAAGCAAGGGCATTTTGTCTCGAATCTCGAAATATGTAGTACAAACAATATACAACGGCTCACCGTAGCTACAAACTTCCACAGCGTATACAGGTCATTGAGGCAATCAAGTTTTTTCTTTGCTTGATAGTTTTTTCCTGAATGGCGTCTCGTTTCGACCTTACGAACCTACGAAACATATTTGATTCTATGTACGCCACCCACGCAGCAGACACTCGCGATTGCCACTTACGGATTGACTTTGTGTAATTACTACAAACAAAATATTTGTATAATTACTGCAAACAAAATATTTATCATCCGTAGACAAACAGGTAGCCAACTTTTTAATGATTTTTCCCTTGAATATTTTTGGAGCCAAACAGAAGAATTACCTTTCAAGAGGAGAGGTCCCTTTTGATTCATTGCTTAGTTTCAGACATCCGGGAAGCACCAGGAAGTACGTATTTCTGGCCTGGCCTCTAGTCTCCTTGTAATTCCAAGAATCCAAATTATATTTTTTAAAGAAGGTTTAAATTGTGGGGGAAGAAAATGGTATGAGGGTCCATTGGGGGATGTAGAGGTAGGGCCCCACACTTTTCCGAACTCTGCCGTACTGGAGGTGATGTGATCAGCACCATACTTCGGCCATTTTTACCCCTCAGGTACCCATTGAATAGAGGCTGGCGGCTGAGAGCCGCTTTATCCACCATCCTCGGGTATCGAACCCGGGTCTTCAACGTTGCAGTCAGACGAACTACCGACGGACCCTCCGCGGCTCTCTAAATAAATATGTAATATTTACACTATTTATTATTCAGGGAGTCCCGGGTTCAAACATCTGGTGGAGGCACATAGTGGTTCGGATCCCACTTTAAACATTAGGTCCTGTCCCAATATGCATCTCTGTGCATAAAAGTGGACTTAAAACAAAAACTCAAACATACACAATATTTACGACGAGTAAATGAAGAAGGGCGTTTTAGAAGAAAATCTAGCAACAGGTTTACTTACTTTCAAGTTCCTCTAAATCTGCGACTTTTCCCCCTTTGTGTCAAGAGACGTCCCAGTTGACGTAGGGCTAACGTCGTCGCCTTGTAATCAAGGGATCCCAGGTTCGATACCCTTGTAGCCACATAGTGGTTCGGTTCCCACTTTAAACTGTGGGTTCAGTCGCAATTAGCCTACGTGTAAATTAAGAACAAACTCAAAGTTCTTTGTATCATAGCATTGCATGCAGCGAGCCCATTAACCCGGCACATTAAAGTGTGTGGTAATTGCGACAACATCGATCACATTCTACGAAGCCTTTGTACCTTGCTTCCTTGGCAGTTTTTTTTTACGTAATGCCTTTAATTCTCGTGTATTTTGCCCCCTCACTCCTCCCGCCCCAGTTGACCGAGAAAATAATAGTGCTGAGCTCAGCGGTATGTATCATCGTTGCCAAGCAGAGCACGTTCTGCCCCGCAGTGATGAGCAACGGCAGAACTGAGTCATACCAGATCAATTTACAACTGAAGCAGGCGTCTTAAAACAACTAAATTGCAACTTTTGTGCATTTTTTTAATATATATTTTCTTGTCGAAGAATGATCAGTTTTCATTTTACCGGTTAATTTTTTGAGCGGCATTAGTCCTTCCGGAAGTGCTCTTCACCATGATTTGCCATAGACTATAAAATCTGCACAGTCTGTACGCATGAGTAGATAGGATTATTTTTTCGGGAAGGGTCTTACCATTTATAAAATACAGTTCTCATCATGAGCAGGCTCAAGATGGCGCCAAGGGAGCCAACCTCAACCTCGAAAAATTTCAGCAAGACATGTTAAAGCAAAGAAACATTGCTTATTGCATGTAATTTTTATATGCCACATAATGTAATTTTTATGCCACATGATTAATTGTAGAGTACACAACTTATTATCGTGATATGTTAAGGGAAACAAAATTTACCACAAGACAACAACAACAGAGTAACGGCTTTGTGGCAACCGTTGGAACTGTATGGAATGGACATCGACTTTATAGCCAAGTCTGTCCACTGATGCGACTTCGATAGTTAACAGAAACAGTGTTTGCCTCAAGTTCAACTTTTGGAATTGTTGACCGCCTAACATCGTTTTTTTTTATTAGTTTGCCAGAATAAGTTTATTTCCTACCGGAAGATTTAATTGTGCATACTCCAATCACACATTCACACCGGAGTTTATCCAGAATTTTAATGGTGGAGAAGGGGTGTAAGTTCGTATTAAGGGGGTGTTCGTGTAAGGGTAAATTTAATATATTGATTGATTTATTTTACTTCGCTTTTCTGCCACTTTTGGCTAATTGCGAAGATGAACATGAGTGGCGATATGATTCAATTGGTGAAAGGACACTCATAAATAACACCAGCTTAGGCAGATAGTGTGTGTGTCTGTTATAGACACACATACTGACGGAGTACAACACCAACAAACTTTCAAAGCACATCGAGGACGTCAAGGTGAAGAACATTTCTTTTTATAGTTTCGAAATTAGGAGTTCTAAAAAAAAAGGCATTTCTATCCTTTAAGTATGCTTCACAGTTACCACTGACGGTGTTCTATGGCAAAGCAGAAACACTTATTAACTCTTGCAGTTATCATGTTATGTCGTCATCAATATTCAATGATCACCCCTGGAATGTGAATAGCTCTGGAAAATCTCATGATTCTGTTCTTAAAATAGGATATGTAACATACATATGGAGGCGATGCATGCATAATATCAGGGAGTGGGGTTAGGCAATCTTGAGAATTCAACCTAACAGGATAAAACTTGTGCTTATTCGAGGCCGCATACCGTCGAATCGAGGATCCAATGAACAAAACATTACCAAGAAAAGTTGTTCACCTCCATGTCCTCTACGCACTGCGAAACATTGTTGATGGTGTATGGCGACATCCTGCACATATTCTTTCCCAGTAGCATAGAAGCCATCCATCCTGCAAATCTCCCAATGCAGGAATGGGGACAGTATAGCCGTAACTTAGCGGGAACAGAGGAGGCATTCCCCCTCCCCCAATTTCCAGGTGTATTAAAATGTACATGCTGGGGGAATTTTTCTAACCTGCTGGAACCTGAGGTACATGTCCCCCCCCCCCTTTCCAGACAGAGGCACTAAGTTATGCTGCTGGAGGATAGAGACTTAGGGCACCACACTGCTGTAAATGGGCGTACGCGGGATTTTTTTTCACAGGGGGTTGCATTTTTAATCATTGTTGTGTCAGTTGTCCAATGACAAAAATGGTAATTTGGAATTATTTTAAGGAGGGAGCTGCATGTACCACTTTTGTTTTGCCCTAGTTGTTTATTGCATTCATTTGAGAATTTTGATTTTCTCAATTTTTGGGAGGAGCTGTAACCCCATCAGCCACCCTCTACACACACACACCAGTGATGCCAAGGGTCCTGGTTTTGAATCCCAGCCTGAACATGAAGGTTCATAGAGGTCAGAAACGTTTGTGTTTCTCACATTTGAAACTTGATATGAGGGAACGGCATCAGATTGCATGGAATTGTGTTATTTTGTCTTCATTAAGGGGATTGAATTATGGGAAGTATATGAATGATTGATAATAATAATATGAAGTAATGTAGTAGCACTTTAGCTCGCTTGTAATGATGATGATATTTTTTTCAGGATGAAGAAAATGAAAGCAGTGAAAAGAAGTCGGCAAAAGACGCTCTTCTCTTGTGGTGCCAGAGAAGAACAACAGGATACAATGGTGTTAATATTCAAGATTTTACCAGTAAGTTCAGTTTCATGTTTTATGGTGATTTGCATCTAAATGCATCTCGGGCCTACATCTTTTTTTACTTCTAATACTACTAATGATAATAATAATCTGAGGGTTTTGGAACGGAAGAATACTTCTGCATAAGTATAAAGTCAGTAACTCACTTGTGCTTTTTATAAGGAAAGTGATAGGACTTTAGTTACTTTGCGAGTGCCACAAAATACCTCATCCGCATCACCAGCTACCATATTGCAAAAGTAGTCACCTAGGAAGCTTGCAGTCAAAAATAAAACTTTGAGACATTCCCTATATCCTAGTGTAGCTATAGTAGGGGAGGTATATGTTTAATGCCTTGCCCCATCACCTCTCCTTGAAATTAGGAGACCCTAATCTGCTTTTCAAGTAGTCATGTTTATATGCAGAAATGAAGACATATCCCCCCCCCCCCCCCTCGTACCACTGCTTTACACAATCTCTGTTCATCTGAATCCAAAATGATTCAATCCAATATCCAAACCTCGTATCTTGGATGAGATATTTGAACCATATACCATGAATCTTGTTCCTGAACCTCAGATCCTGGATCTGATACCGAAACCCCAGATCCAATATCCAAACTTTATCTGATATCTGAACCTCAGGTCTTGGATATCTGAATCTTTGATCCTGAATCAATTAATCAAATCCCAAATCTGGGATCCAATATCTAAATCTTTAAAGTTTCATATCTGCTTGTTCCTAACAGAGACTGAAAAAAAATTGGCATGTAAATTTTAAACACTGTGGTACATATTTTACAATAACATGCAATAGTAGGTTATATACAACCTGTGTTGATATAATTTGCCAATAATTCTGGCACCAGAAAATATGTTTGTATCATTTAGTATACCCAATATTTCAATACTTATTTCCATAACCTTTGTTTAATGATCTTCAGCAAGGTTATATGAATGACATATGTATTGTTCCTGTTTCCTGTGTATAAAAGTGGAATATTGTCCTATGTTATCTGGCTTACTGCCAGTAAACCAACATTTTTCATATAAATAGAAATTGCTGCAAAATTTGAAGTTGTAGGACTCTGTTTTTGTTTTACTTGCATGTCTGCATATGTTTTATTTCTCTTATGTCTAATAAGTATATAATAAATATATACAATAAATAAGAATTGTTGCAATAAACCAGGTCAAATTTTCAGTACATGCCACTGTGAGCTAGTTACCTATTAAAGTAAACAAGACAATTCAAACTGACAGTTCTTATCCGATAAGCTCACATAAAATAACAAAACCATTATATCAAACCATACTTGCGTCCATTTTTTTTCTAGCACAATGGCTCAAGATATGTTTTATCTGCAAGATAAACTAAATAATCTTTACTCTGGATTCCAGTCTCTTGAACATGCTTTTTCTTTCTTTTCTATTTATATTGTTCTTATTTTCTGGCTTACTTCATTTTATTGGATTAAATATGGTGATGACAATTTAATTTGGAATGAAATAGATGAAGAGAAAAACACACAGACCTCCCATGCCAGTGGTGGCTCATGATAAAAATATTTAGTGGTTCTGCAAAGAAGAGAAACATAAGTTGTAAACATATTGGTATTTTGCAGAAGAATGAGAGGGAATTTCCATCATGGATACTTCTTAGTTTTGACTGTCTACCTGTGATAAACTATTGGCATTTCGAGAGTATAAATTTTCACTCTGGTCATGGATGTCCACAGGATTTTTTTCCGGGTAGGGGCAGGCAAGGTATTTTTTTTTTCAGGAAGGGGGAAACGAGGCATATTTTCCCCCATAATAGTGTTGCCTCTTCAAAAAACACATTCATCAGATTGAAGTTTTCATGTTCCTGCAACACCCTTTCAATAATTAACAAAATTGCTGTGACTGAAATGAAATACATGTGTGTAATATATAAGAGTTAAAGTAACATTCATTTTCCAGGGGGGGAGGGGGTTGAGTGGCCCACCTTGTTCCCCCTTCCGGATGCCCATGACTTGGTATTACTTATTAGAACTCCTACATAGCTTAATGCTTAGTGCTCTTGCATTTGGTGTGAACAGTTCCAGGTTTGATTCCCTGTGAGAACTCCAAAAATGTTGTTGATAGAGCATCATGACAATAATTGGAGAACTACTAGGAAGCTGTAGTAGCAGATTCTGGTTTTGAAAGTCAGATAACAGTGGTGAAGGGGCATGATGGACTGACCATGATTATCCAACGAAATAGCTGCTTTGTGCCACACAGTTTAGTTTGGTTTATTACTTTGTATTGAAAAACTTTATATGTGTATGTCCTTCAAACACTGTTCTGTGATGGACACTTCTGGGTTGCAACAATCCCATTAAGGGTTACAACCTAGATACATTGATATTGATATTTTGAATGAATATAAACTTTTTGGTTACCAGAAATGTAACTTTTATATATGCTTAATCCCAGCCTGAGTATAGGTATTCCCTTGTGTTTGTTTCTCCATCAATTTTGTCTTATCTTGCATGGGATATGTTATCTTCTCAAAACTATTCATGATAACAACCATAATTTCTGTTTTATCTATTGTAAAACATTAACTTGTCATACTTATTTTTAGAGTTTATTTCATTCAACCTCCATGCATATTTTGAAAGCTTTGTTATCAATTTTTACATATATTAATTACAATATTGGAATTCTTGCATAAGGCATTTTACATCCATAATATGCTTATTGTGTGTCATACGTATATGCGAACGAAAAAATATGCTTGGCTGTGCTACTGCTTCCAGATGAAAGCTTTGAATTATGTGATTCAACATAAGGTTTCCAAGTTTGATTTTCTCTTTATACGAAATGGTTGCTATCTAAATTTCTTATGGTAAATCAAACGGATGTTCTAGTATACTGATCCAATATAAAATCGGAATCATTTTACGGAGATCCTAACTGAAAATCACATTATTTTTCAATATATGACTACATAAAGAAATGGTTTAAATAACTGCATTAAAAAAAATATAAAAA
Organism: Lepisma saccharinum; assembly: GCF_977018435.1. Classification (NCBI taxonomy): domain Eukaryota; kingdom Metazoa; phylum Arthropoda; class Insecta; order Zygentoma; family Lepismatidae; genus Lepisma; species Lepisma saccharinum. The sequence goes on from NC_139233.1 coordinate 52,398,459, forward strand.
TGAACCATTCATGAATGTTGTCCCCTTGCCCCTTCCCTCTGCAATTGGCATCACACTGCCTCTTTAATAACGTATTAGTGAAGATTATTCATTTCCTTTTTATAAATAAACTACACTTTTGTTTGGTGCAAAAAGCACCCCAGATTACCATTATGACATTCTAAAACATGTTCCCCTTCATGAAATAATACAGCATTGCAGATTTTGCTTGCAAGAGATAAATACTTTCAATTGTACTGCTGTTGGTGTTGATCTAGTATTTGTATTGGTGATTTGTGTCATCTGCCTGTGTATTAATGGTATATTTTATTATTTTTTCCAGCTTCTTGGAGAAGTGGTCTTGGTTTCAATGCCCTCATCCATGCTCACAGACCAGATCTTATTGATTATGAATCACTTATTCCATCCCGACATATCGATAACCTGAACAATGCCTTCGATGTTGCCGAAAAGGAACTCGGCATACCAAGGCTGTTGGATGCAGAAGGTAAGAGAAATCCAATGAAATTTTGCATGGAACATGTCAAGGAACTTATAAATATATCCCTAGAGGAGTGGTTCCCAAATTGAGCCCTGCAGAACCTCAGGATTCCTTTATGACTTCTGTAAAATTATTATACATAATGATGGTTAAGAAAAATAGGAGTTACAGACAGCATTAGAAATAATAGATAAAGTGAAATTACTTTTTAAACATTATTTTACTCTTAAGGGTTATTATTTTAAAATACAGGACCAAATTTTTTTGTTTGTGCTGCAGTGTGTGTATAAGGACGTGGATAAATAAGAGAACATTTTCATGTCATATTATGTTGTATCGTGCAACATATGTAACACAAATATAAGAAATAAATTATTTTGGCTCTAGGATTAATTTATAACATAACCTTACTAGATACTTAATATATACTTTTAGTTTTTAGCTAAAACTCAAAAACTTGTAATATAATTGTGGTTGTAACAGGGACGAGACCTGAACATAAGTGTTCATTGGAAGGATCTGTAGCATTTATAGGGTTTTACGTAGTAAACCATATAAATATAGTATACCATAATAATGTAGTTGAGGAACTAGATCTTAAATTCTTTAACTCAGAACCGATTCACTTCATTTTAATTTTTTTATCTAAATACAATTGAAGCTATAGTTCACAAGCTTATTACATCCCACTTATATTTGGTCTAGGAATTAATTTGTGCACCTGGACAAGAGATGGCGTAACGAGCGTATCGTCCCACAGTTCCGTGTAGCCACACATGCGTTGAAAATTCCTGTCAGTGCGCATCGTTCGTAGTATAGGGCAGTTGATTGACGCGTCAACAACAGCATTTTGTAGTCAACTGAACATGGCGCAGTTCGTACCAGATAAAGTGTTTTTGCAGGGTGTTCTGCTTCATTACTTTAATATGCAGAAAAGTGCTACCGAAAGTCATCGTATTTTGGTGGAAGTGTACGGTGACCATGCGCTAGCTGAGCGAACGTGTCAGAAGTGGTTTGCACAGTTTAGAAGTGGTGATTTCGGCCTGGAAGACCAAGAGCGACCTGGACAGCCAAAAAAATTTGAAGACGAAGATTTGAGAGCATTGCTCGATCAGGATTCGTGTCAAACGCAGGAAGAACTTGCAGAAGCATTAGGCGTTGATCAAACAACAGTTTCCAAATGCCTCAAAGCCATGGGAATGATTCAAAAGATGTGACATTGGGTTCCACATGAATTGAAAGAGAGAGAGATTGAAAGACGAAAAACCATTTGCGAATTGCTGCTTCAAAGACAGAAAAGAAAGGGGTTTTTGCATCGCATTGTTACTGGCGATGAGAAGTGGATCCATTACGAGAACCTGAAATAAAAAAAGGCCTGGGTGAAGACAGGTGAACCAGGTCCATCGCAACCGAAACGAGATATTCACTGTGCAAAGGTTATGCTGTGCATATGGTGGGATATGAAAGGTGTGGTGTACTATGAGCTGCTGCAACTTGGTGAAACTATTAATGGAGAACGTTATCGATGACAATTAATGCGTTTGAAGCAAGCTCTGGCCAGGAAACGACCAGAATGGGAGAACAGACATGATAAACTTATTTTTCAACATGATCACGCTCGCCCACATGTCACAAAACCGGTCAAAACCTATTTAGAAAATGTCTGATGGGAAGTTTTACCCCACCTGCCGTATTCACCAGACGTTGCTCCTTCGGACTACTACTTGTTCGATTGCATGAATAATGATTTGATTGGACAGCGGTTGACTTCTTCAGAAGATATCGAAAAATGGGTCTCTGACTGGATCGCTTCAAAGGATGAGGACTTCTTTCGCCATGGAATCCGTAACTTGCCTGACAGATGGGCGAAAGTGGTGGCTCGCGATGGACAATATTTTTCTTAAGGTATTTATGTATTTTGTGTTTGAACTACAGCTTCAATGTGTGCGTAACAACCGCACAAATTAATTCGTAGACCAAATAATAGAGGTCAGAGTTTTTAAAATATTGTATTAAAGAAGAAAATGTTACAATAACGAAGTGTTTGTTTCTTCATTTCAGATGTGGATACAAGCAGACCTGATGAGAAGTCAGTCATTACCTACGTTGCCTCTTATTACCACACATTTGCTAGGATGAAGAATGAAATGAAAAGTGGAAGGAGAATAGCTAATGTATGTAATGTCTTACTCTTATATTACTGTATAATTTACTGTTATCATGAGAACCTTTATAGCTTCTCCTGTATTTTTATAAATTTTAATTTTTTTATATTAAAAACAAGATGAAAGTAGGTACAGCATGTTATTGAAAAGCCAAATATAGTGTTGGACATTTCATGAACATTTCTATTTCAATTTTCAAGACACACTGGACAGAAGGTAGATAAAAGTGCACAGAATGATACATTATATTTTTCTTATTCTGCATCACTTTCTGTCACTTGTGACTGGCCACAACAATGAAAATAAATGATAAGATGAAATAAAGTTAGGAACACTCACAAAGGAATATAAGTTCTCACACCAGCTTTACAACGATATATAACATGATAGGGTTCCGTAAACATGAAAAATCAATGCAAGTGCACCAAAATCATGGAATAACCCTGTACGGTTTCATGTTGGGTGTCTGAATTATTCCGTGCATAATATGCACCACAGTTTTTGGGGGCAAAAATTTTGGAAAAAAGTGTGTATTATACATGAGTAAATACGGTGTCTGCTTCCCCTTTCCCACAGCTCAGAATTTTTACCTCTCATTTCTATGCCTACAAACAGCGTAGTCCTGATTTTCCACAACCAGTGATTATATCTAATGCTGCCAAATGTAATTTAGTTTCAATGAATATTGATAGAGTGCTGAATGTCCTGTAAGTTGGACACAGTCTGACAGATTAGCTTCAGAGCCATAGGTTGTCATGTTGGATGAGATTCAACTTATGTGAGTGGAACAGCAAAAACAGAAAACAACAACAAAGAAACCGAGTTGGACTGGGTTCAACATATGAGTGGAAAGGGTTAATTATGTGTGTATCCAAAAGACAGACATGATTTTCTTTACAGACTGCTCTGAGAAATGTATGTGAAACAATAGGCACCAATCTGTACACTGTGGAGCAGCATTTATTGATAGGCAAATGTGTTGTCGTTGCACCAGTAAACATAAATATATTTCAACTAGGAAATAGAATTATGATCGAGCCATTTTACTCCATTTCATGATCCCATTCTCTCTACCCCACATTCAAAATCACCATTGTATTACAATTGGTCAGTTTTTTTAATGTATAAAGCTTTTGCTTAAAAATAAAATATGGTAGCCTTACGGTAGTCAGAAGTAGGTAGACTAAACTGTTTGCTTTACTTGAGAATGTAGATGGTTATCCATGAAATGTCAACCTTTTTAACCTTAAGGTCAATAGGACTAAGGTTATATAATTCCCTGCATGAACATTTTGAAGCAATATATTTTACCAAAATTAAACAATAGTTTCAACTACTACTTGCTTTCGTTCTTAGGGTGTACAGAACACTTATATGACAGGAACTCATTAGTTTAATTGCTTATTTTTTCATTACAGAATGTCTAATAATTGAATTGTTTCATTTTAGATTGTTGGTCAAATGATGGATGCAGACAAGATGAAGGTGCATTATGAAAAATTAACAACCGATCTACTAGACTGGATAAAGTTGAAGATCATCGAATTGGAAGATCACAATTTCCCAAACTCTTTGGAAGGAATTCAGAAAGAGCTGCTCCAGTTCAAGCAGTATCGAACTGTGGAGAAACCACCAAAGTATGTGAAATTGCTAATTTATGTATGTTTGTGTGTGTTTAAGTTACAGGATTAACAGTGTTGAAAATGAATTACATGCAGGGCTGAGCTGATGACTTTGAACCGATACTGATACTTGAACACTATAACAATTTTCAGAATATATTTAAATACTAATACTAATATGTAAGTATTTCTTGTCAGTGTAACAGAGTTTTACTCTACGTTCACATATGACACATCAGAATGTGAAAATTTAATTCCAAAATCCATTTTTTCACATAGTACTGATGAAAAATAAATATAATTGAATGTTTTCATGCTTTTCAGGATATTTAGACTAGATGGGGGGTGGGGGGGTACATATCATTTTTCGAGTCTGTATTATACCTAGGCACCAAGAAATTATTGGCTGGATTTGAAATTAAATGAACTACATCAAAATTTAGCATATTCAATTCTGCATTAATCTATGCTAGCCAATTTTTTTTTTTCGAGTATGCCTTCTATTTTTTATCATCATGACAACAAGAAAGGGGCCATTTTTTTTAGTTTCACATGGCAAAACCGATTGTATGCAAATTTTTATTTAGCAGAGTAAAGCTTTATGTGAAATGTGGCAACACCGCAAGCATTGAATTGCAGTGCCCGTCGGCAGTTTTCACTATTCAATGGACATCCCTGTGTGCCGTGTTGTCACATACCACGAACTGCTTTACTCTGCTGAGTAAAAATCTGTATAAAATCATATTCGCAATGTGAATTGACAATGGTAATGCATTTTAAAAACAGATGCAAAGAGCTTCAAAACCAGACTAATATTGAATTTGTGGGACTACCCAATACCAAGAAAAAGATGTTTGGCAAAATTGAAAATAATATTATTTTGAGAAATTCTGAAAACATAAAAATTAATGATTGTGTTTAAAACCTTTCTGCCTGAACCCTACTAAAATTTCATAATGAAAGGACAACCAGTTTTTGATTTATAGAATTTCAAAGATAGCGATCATTTGCAAAACTAAAAACAAATAGCTCTTTTTTTGTTTTCACGATGATAAAAAATAGAAGGCATACTCGAAAAAAAAAATTGTCTATCATAGATTACATGTTTGGGTTTGTAAACTTTAGCAAAACATTAGTGATATGTTTATCATTACCTCTTCCTCCTGCAAATCTTCAGGTACAAAGAAAGAAGCGAAATTGAGGCTCTCTACTTCCACATCAACACCCAGCTGAAATCCTTGAATCAACCAGCATTCACTCCTCAAGACGGGCAGCTGATCCATGATATCGAAAGATCCTGGGAGGAGCTGGAGAGAGCGGAGCATCGACGGGAAGTGGCTTTGAGGCAGGAGCTCTTGCGACAAGAGCGGCTTGAGCAGTTGAATTACAAGTTTGAGCGAAAGGTGATTCCTTCTTATTGATTTTGTTTGAGAGTGTCACGTGTCGTTCTTAGCATTATTGTATGTTATTCAATAATTATTTTTGGAATACCTTGCACCAAGCGGTATCATTTCTTGCCACGTAACATACAAAGACTGAGACAATGCTTCTTTGAGTTGATGCCAATACTCTCACCAATACTTAAGCTTTAAAATTGTAACATTTAATGGTTGTTCAAAAAAATGATGATGAATATTAATATGTAAGCACTCCACTGGAATTATTAAATATTATTGCCTTAAAATATCAAGAATTACACCAGAATATTAAAATAACTGTCTTCAATCCAAAAATTCATATCTTCACACAATACCGGTGCAAGTATATGAAAACTTCAAATTTTGCATAATTTTGAGAATATGTTGACTTTGTGAAAATGTTGCATGGCATTTTTGCAGACTCTGTAAAATATCCAGATTTCAGGAAAAGTATCAGCCAGTATCAGTGAATAAATTTCAACTGATTCTTTCTGATACCGATGCCATTGGCATCAGCGTGGCTCTAGTACATACTCTATACAATCAATCAAAAAATTTATGAGTCATACATACATGGATGGTGCTAAGTATTGTATGTATAATTTTTTTTCAAATAATAACTGTTTGCGTATGTGTTGAAGAATGCAGGGTATTGCATTCATATACCATAACAGAATCACATTGTTAGCTATTAACAGTGGATTGCTGATACTGTTGTTATTAATTCTGCTCCCATGTAATTTCACAGTAATATGCAAACACATTAAATTCCTGCATCTTTCAGACATATTTTAATTGCTATAAATGGCATGTATTATATCAGAGGTAATTTATTCCAGAGTGTGCTTCGAGAAGGCTACCTAAAGGAAATGATCCAGGTGTTGTCAGACCCAAGGTATGGCAGTAATTTAACTCAGGTGGATGCTACTGTGAAGAAGCATGAAGCTATCAGTGCGGACATATTGGCTAGGGTAAGGTTATATAAATGGATTCTGTCAAAATATAGTTAAAAAATGTTCGACATATAATTGTGATATTAAAACAGGTTAAAAATTTTCTGGCATTATTTATGACCTCTACACTGGTCATTTATTTTTCTTTCTTTTTTTTCTGCCAGCATTACTCAATATGCTTAAATATGCATATTCTTTTTTGTAAAACATAAACTATTGTAGTCCCTTGGTTACATAGATTAATTAAAGTTGAAAGAACCATTCAGGTTCTTCATGGAATATCTGCAATTTTTTATTTGTACTTTAGCAGTATCAGTAAAAATTTCATGCTGGTGGTTTACTTAGGGAGCTTTCAGATTGGAGTGAAAAGCTACAAAAGGCAAGTGACATGTGACACAGATATTTCACACCAAAGCGACAAGCAACGTGGGCCTCTCCAGTCCGTAGAAACTCATTCACTGCACATGCATGACCAACAGACTAAGGTGACACGATGTTCAATATTGAGAAATATCACAGTCCGAGTGACATGCAACTTGTGCATCTCATCATGTCACTCTGGTATGAAAGGTTGCATTTATTTCTGAAGGTTAATTTCCAAATGACAGGTATTGCTTGTCACTTTGATCTGAAAGCCCTACTACATCCCTGCTATATATTGATGTGTCAATATCAGCTTAATCCTAAATTCGTTAATTACTCTGTCTAGGGCCATATATTTATGGTGAAAAAAAGATCAAGATTTTGGTACAAAAACGACACATTTTGGGGTCAAAAGCAGTGTATAAAATGGCGTTTTGGTGTTAAAATGGTGAATAAAACCAAAATTTGATTTTAAAAACTATACTTATTACGCAAATTAAAGATTTCCCTTCCAATAGCACATTTGGGTCATTCCATGTCAAATCAACATTCATTTCAAATTTGGCATACTGGAAGCCCCACATGAGGTAGGATAATATGCAAAGTTGTAGATCCATATCTTTTGTATTTCCAAAATTACAGTGTTGCAAACTGTGTGATTTTGACAATTTTTTCCAACATCTTGTTAACTTTAAATTGCAATATTTCGGCATTCAGGGCACCTACAAAAGTGATTCGGACGACGTTGGAAAGGTCTTGAAGGGCTCTTTCACATGAGATATTGCTTGCCTATGTTAGGGTAAAATAACAATTGAAGGTAGTGTAAAGAAAACTTTGGTAGCTATTTTCTCAAATACAGATCTTTTATTTCTTTTTTCCAAAAAAAAATATATGTCATACATGCACTATTACTCTATCATTGTACAAAATTTGAAAATGGGATGCCAATAGGATCCAGAGTTACGTTAGATTTAATAGTTTAGGGTAAGGTAGAGTAGGCTAGGTAATGCATGATAACATATGTATTTTGATAGACAAATTTCTGATATTCAAAAGTAAAAGTCTAACAGAAATTAAACACAATATTGTTTGAATTAACGTACATGAATCAATGTTTAAATTCGCAGTTATTATAAATACAGGGTGATTCAAAAGTCTGGTCCCATAGGTAACTGTTATTAGTGCACATAGCCAAAAATGCCACATGCTTGGCCGTGAATACTGCATGGCATAGGAATACCATACATAATTTCGGAATAACAAAAGATATGGATCCACAACTTGGCATATTTTCCTGCCTCATGTGACCCTTTCAGTATGCCAAATTTAAAATGAATCAAAATATGTGAGGTTGAGGACCTTGTTGATTTCACATGGAATAACCATGTGAAATCATGTAGTTTTTAGAGTACTGAGGTTATTCCTGTCCATTTTTGCTTCTCATATTTTTAAAGCAGAATTAATAAACTTTCCATTATTTGCATAACTCGCAGGATAATTAGCACTTCAAAGAGTGTTGTGTGTAAATAAACTAAATTTCATATTTAAGAGTTTATTTCGCAATTTGCATTATTTCATGACCACACATGACCTCATCATATGTGAGGAAAGTGCACCTCTCACCTTTCATAAACAAAAAATGAACATTACAATGTGTGATTTCACATTTTGTGTTTTTGTCAAAAATCTTTTGACTATAACTACGTAGATCAGCATTTAAACTAGCTGTATGAAATAATTTTCACCTGACTTTTGAATAAGTTATAAGGTCTGCATTTATTTGTGTTGTTTTGCTATTTCAGGAAGAGCGTTTCCATGATCTGACAAACATGGCCGAGGAGTTGGTGCAAGAGAATTACCATGGAAAGGAGCGAGTGAAGAGGAGAGAGGAGGAAGTTCTCCAGAGGTGGCAAGAGCTGCTGGAGCTTCTGGAGAAACACAAGATCAACCTCACCACATTCTGCAGCCTGATGGGAATGCTCAGAGAAATTGATACGCTTATGGAAACAATCCATGAACTGGAGGTATGAAACATGTTGCGGAAGTCGGCATCGTTTGTAAATGTACAACAAAGGCAGCCGACTGTCGCCCCTCACAGAGAGGCAATAATATTGCTTAAGGAGGAGTGTTTGTGGTCCAATTGTCGAGGTTTAATACGTTCGCAGTGCAGGTTATTAGTTCTCAAACCAGTGGTAGTGTCAGTCGTGTATCACATCTTGTTGCAGTCCCAGTACCAGTGTGGATGGGCTTATTGGGAGTGAACAGTTAAAATGCCACCAGGTCAATTAATGCAATGGAAAAATAATACTTTGTTTACTTTATTTGAAATCACACAAATAATGAATCACTATGAAGAAGTCTTCTTTGCATCATTTTGGGTAATTTTACGTGCATGTGTTAGTCCATATTTAGCAACATTTTAGTCCATATGTATTTTCATATAAAGCCACTTGTTAGCACATATTAATCCCAGGCCTGGTTATAATGCATGGCATTTAAAACTCAATGTTTAGATAGAACTGAGTTCTCTAATTTTCTTGTTCTACAAACAGATGTGCCTCGGCGCACTGTAGCGATTTTTCTATTGAACAGATTAACAACCCTAGTTCTCACGTTGTGCTGTGCCGAGAGCGGCAGAGATATGTGTGTCGGCCTATAAGCAAGCAAATACTGAATCTTTTATTTTATTGTAAGTGGTAAATATAGGGAAATGTAAAATGAGGCTTTCAGGAAAGTAGGCAAACGCAAGACTGTATTTTGATGCATTTTTTGAGTTCAGCAGAGACCAGTTACATAGTCTCTGTCATCATGACTGGAACCAGTGGAAGAACTGATGAAGAACACATTTCCTTAATGCAAAACATACTCTACATGTCTGCCACCAGTCTCAATTCACTTCCTCAAATGTTTCAACATGCTTCTATGAATTCTTTTCAAAAGGCAAAGACACAGAGTAACCGTTACTGTTGTTATTCTTTCCTGGAGATGATTCACATCCCATATTTTCACAGCATGCACCCCCGATTTGAAAATTAACTTTATGGTAAAGTCCAACTTCCCTCTGAATCCATCCTTGTCATCCACAAAGAATAATTATCCCCATTTGGTTGTCTTCTGCCAGAGCCATAGCTCACCTTTAATCAGAAAGGAATACCGTCACTGGTTCCAGGCTTTATGATGTCCTGTAGTATCACAGTACACTGGCTGATGCCTTTACTAGCCTGGTGCTTGTATTCGGTACAATTAATATAGTACATTAGTACTTTAGCAAAAGACATGAATTATCAATTATTGTTATTGTGATTAACATGAAAACTCTTTATTCTGTGCAGGTTAACTTCCAATCAGAAGATGTTGGTCCTCATCTTCTGGCAGTAGAAGACCTGTTGCAGAAGCACAGTTTAATGGAGCTTCAGGTTACAGCAATGGGAGAGACAGTTCGCCGGCTGGGTCGGCAGGGACAACAGTATATAACCAGTGGTCACCGTGAAGCTCCTCTCCTGCAGTCACGCCTGGAGAAACTCAACTCAGCGTATGACAAGTATGTGTAGATATTAATCATGTTTAATTATAAATATATAAAAATATATCTTACCTCCTACAGTGTGATCATTTTGAGCATTGTTTTTTTTCTTTCTTTTGTAATTCATTTGTTAGACATCCGAATTTGCTGATTCTAAGATGTATCAGAGTTGCTTTGCATTCATTCATTGCATACTGTTGAGGAAAATAACAATGTTTCTTGCTTTCTAGCTCTATTGAGGAAAAATTATGATTATTATTATTGCTGTATACATTTTATCTTTATGTCCCAAATGAGGCAAAATGTCATAATATTTTCCTCTGTTACAAGTTCCCAGGAAAGCATATAATTAAGGTTCCACTGTGTATTATTGTTCCTTTTGGTATTTGTTTTAATCATTCATTGTTTACATTTGTTTCCTTTCACAGCTTGATTCAACAAAGTAAAACCAGGAGAGAAAGACTCGAGGATGCAAGAAACCTTTTCCAGTTCATTCAGGACCATGAAGAAGAGGAAGGATGGGTGGTGGAGAAGCAGAGGATATGTAAGGCAGGAATATCAGCCAAGGACCTCCGGGCAGTGCTTAGTCTGCAACAGAAGCATAAAGTGAGGCATTTTTACTCATCTCTTTGCTTTCTTCCTTGCATAATCACTTCGGCTGTATGCTCATAAAAAAAAAATCAGTACTTGAAATTTATGGCAGTAGCATGCTGAAATTGTATATTGAAACTTTGATAAGGGATGCTTTCTTTTATTTTTTGTCTTTTGGGTGTTGATTTTGCATGTTTCTTTCTAGTTATTTAACGAAGAGCTTGAACAGTAGGGTGTTGGAGAGAATATATTTATGCATGTTTTATTATTGTTGATGCAATACCATTTTAAGCTGATGTAGATACCTTTACCAATTACCAGTTGTACCAATACTCTGATACTTGAACAGTGCAACAAATGTTGTGTTCAGCCCTTCAATGTACAAGTATTCCATTCAGTTGCACCACATCAATCTCAGAATTTTGCTTTAAAATATTTGATGATATGTAAAAGATAATTGAACAATAACTATTATTTTTTATGAAATTTGTTTGCCACACAATGTTGGTTTTCAAAATTAAATTAAATGATACAGAGTGGTGCAAAAAAAAAAGGTAACCGAAATTTTACTTTGTGTTTACTTTGTTTATTTTGTGTTATATGAATTTATACACTCTACCGTACAATTACATGTTCTACATGTCATCCTTCCTTTTGAATAATATATTCCATGTGCTTGGTTATTCTGGAAACCATTCCAGAGCACTGTTCAGGCATTATGTCAGAGAGAACTGATTCAATGTTTGTACGAAGCTCGTGTAGAGTTTGTGGAGGTGGTGTGAAACACTTCTCTTTTAACAGCCCCCACAGAAATGCATTGGGTATTGTGAGGTCTGGACTTCGAGGTGGATAAGGAAACTCAGATCCTCTTGACACAACCCGATATGGAAACAGTTCCTCCAACAGTTCTCGGTTTCCTCGCCCTATGTGTGTGGTGGCTTTGTCCTGCTGAAACACTTGCTCGTCAAAATCCAAATTGTTGTTGTTTGTTCTTGTGCTTCGTGGTCGTCTAGATCGTCCAGCATTATGATTATTCACTGAACCAGTTGTTCTGAACATTTTCCCCCACTGCAATATGGTTTTCTTTGGTGGTGCTCGTAAATGAAAATCTTCCTCAGAACCATTGCATACATCAGCCAAAGAAGGACCATTCATACGTCCTGTACCATAACTTTGGAAATAATGTTCCACGCTCCAACTGCGTTGTTCCAAAGTATATTGAGACATGATTAGACAAAAATCTGTGAACAAAGAAGAAGCAGACAAATGAATCAGTACATGTTTCAGAATTTCGGTTACTTTTTTTGCACCACCCTGTACATTTTGCATAGTTTACAAGATAATTAGACTTTATAAAAGTGTCACACATCATTTTTGCACACTGGACTATGAAAAGATCAGTATCATTAACAGTTCAGCCCTTTGTTTTATACTACAGACTCAAAATATATTTGTTCAAAAGTCTTATGTAACTTTTAATTTTGCTAATATCAAAGAGGCTAGATGTTTTTGCATTACAAAGCCTCATATAACACAATATCTTTAGTTCTTAAAGGGTTGTGTTGAGTAAGTACTAAATGTCCAAACTGAGATTGGGTGTCTGGTGGAACTACAGGGCCTTTGTAAATTTGATGGTTGGGAATATTATGTGTTCAATAAGGAGGCATTGTGAGCTGGGAATGCTGTTGATTCTTTTTAGCTTACTGATCATCATCATCCCTTGCCGTTTCCTGCCTCTGGCTGGGTCGACATAGAAGTCAAGCCTCTCCATCTTTTCCTGGTCTTCCACGACTCCTCTCTTTCCACGGTGTTCCAATCTTGTCCTCTTCTCCTAACACTCTCCGCTATCTGCTCTTTCCACCGACATCTTGCCCTTCCCCCCTTGACTTTATTCCCACTCCTTGGGCATTGTAAGCTCTTACTGGTAGCCTTTCTGCATCCATCCTCTTCATGTGTCCAAACCATCTCATCTGTGCCTGATCTATCCTGTCCTGAAGCTTCACCACACCCACTGTGTGTCAGATCTCCTCATTCCTTATTCTATCCATTCTAGTCTTCCTCAGTATACTCCTTAAAAATTTCATCTCCACTGCCTGCATCTTTCTTTTGTCTCTCTCTGTCATTGTCCAAGTCTCTGCTCCATACATTATTATCGGCACATAGTATGTATTGTATATTACCTTCTTGCATTTCTTAGGTACATCCCTGTTCCATATTAATCTTTGAATGCTTTGATATAGTCCACCACCCCCATTTGTCCTCTTCTGTTTACCTCCTCATCTATTCTTCCACTTCTCTCAATTATGCTTCCTAGATATTTGAAGCTCTCCACTACCCTCAACTCTTCCGTGTCCATCTTTATTCTTGGTTCATTTCTGGCTCTGTTTCTTGTTGTTATTAGCACCTCACTCTTTTCTGCACTGAATTGCATTCCTGCTCTTCTGATTTCCTCATTCCAACTATCAACCTGTCCCTGTACTTCTTCTTCCCTGTTCCCCCATATTACTAAGTCATCAGCAAACAACAGGGCCTTCATCTCTTCCTCTCCTATCTTCTTCCCCACATCTTCGTTAATTGCATCCATTGGAATTATGCAGAGCAGTGGGGAAAGAGCACTTCCCTGTTTTAGTCCATTACTTATGCTGAACCATTCCATTCTTCCCCCTGGTGTCTTCACACAGCTCTGGTTGGCCTTGTATGTGCTCTGCACTCTACACACTATCTCTTCCTCGACTCCGTTCTCTCTTAGAGCCTTCCAAATCGTTGTTTTGTCCATGCTATAGTATGCCTTTTCTATATATAGGAGTGCCATAATCGAATCATTTCCATACTCGTAGTGCCTTTCCTGTATTTGCCTAATGGTGAATATCAGGTCTACTGTTGATCTGCCTCTTCTAAATCCATACTGTTCCTCTCTCATGTTCAGCTCTGTTACTTCCCTTATTATTTTCTCTAATATTTTCTCATACACCTTTTCTGAGTGGCACATAAGTGTTATTCCTCTGTAGTTTTTAGCTTATTAGACCTTCCTTCCCATTATTGTAGTTGCAAACACTGTCACCTTAGAATCCAGGATATATAGGAATAAAAGGGACTTGAAAAGCAAAGTTTCTCTTTTTACTTATTCTTCTGTTTTAAGACACCTGTATCTAGTTGTAGTGAATTATGTTCTTTATTTTCTTACAATAATGACTCTGAACAAACACATATCATGTCAACTGTATATTTACTATATCAAATATCAGTGTTCATGATAGAGTGTTGGCCTGTCGAATAACATAATAGCTAACATTGTCACCTTGCAATGAAGGGTTTGGTTTGGTTTGATTTGGTGTTTTAAATCCACTTTATGCACAGTAAGGCTAATCGGGACTGGACCTACAGTTTAAAGTGGGATCCGAACCACTTGTGCCTCCACCGGGTATCAAACCCGGGACCCCTTGATTACAAGGCAATGACGCTACCACTGCACCATGGGGGAGGCCCTCTTGCAATGAAGGGCTCTTTAACTTCATTCTCATTAGAAGAAACCACTGCAAACTGCAGCAGGTTCAGTACCCATTATACATAAAGTGGACCTGAAGTACAAACTTTGTCCAATGTGGAGTGGCTACTGTTGGCACACTGAAGCCAGAAGTCTTAAATTTGAATCCTGGATAAGGAATACACATCTCATTGTGTTTGTTCCTTCATTACTAATTTATCCCTCATCATTGCAAATAACCTAGAGAGGTAGAAAATATGCCATTACTACAAAATGCTATGTAGTTGAGCATGTTGAGTCTTTGACTCGGAATGTTACCTATAAAGATTCCGGGCTCGAGTTATGACTGGGACATGGACATTCTATTGTGTGTGCTTGGGTCTTTTTTATTTCCATCATTATGAAAGATTTTTTTTCATATAACTTTTACAGTTTATGGTATACAGTTGAGACTGCTTTATATGTAACTCAGTTCTGTGTAATTCTGTTTTATACATAAACTACTGTAGGTCCCAGCAAAATATAATTGTAAAATGTGTTAATTAAACTTTATTTATATGTAATGCATTTATACGTAATTCTTTGTTATACGTACTAATTTTCACAAAATACAGTTGATTTGTACATAACGAAGCTTTAACAATGTCACAGTAGTACACATTTCTTGTCATTACAAAAACACAAGGTGAGTTTTAAATACGAAATAGAATAGACAGGCATAGCGTCGGTGTCACAGAGAAGGCAAGGAGAGGCATGAAATCAGAGAGAAAGATTTACAAAAAGTTGTTTACAACATGAGACGCATTTTCTGTTGTACGTAATCGCGATATGAAAGTACATATGTTAAAAAGATGCCGATAGCTGATGTTTGCCATGTTCCATAATAAAAACAGAATAGCGGTTCCTTCAGTCAACATTTTCAGTTGCTACTGGTTGGCCGTGGAGAACAGAAAGAGGAAAAGTTACACGCTTGACCAGAAAGTAAAATTTATACGGGAAGTGGACGCTAATCCACATAAAACTTAAGAATCAATGTTAAATTTGTTAATTTACCACTTTATGACAAAACATAAACTGTATTATGTTACAAAATAGACACTATTACAGTATTTTAATAATGATATGACATAGTATCTAAATCTGATTTGCAAGTAATTCTCAGTTAAACATATTATTTTCTCTTCACCTTGACATACGTATGACTCAGGTTCAACTGTATTTCTTGTAACGTTATTTGCTTCTTCTGGTGCATTTGTTAAAAAAAGGGACTGTGTTGGATCTTTTTCTTAGTATTCATTTATTGGGCATATTTATTAACCATCTAGTATATAGCATGCATACTAACTCAGTGCATAAGGTTTCAGAATATCTTTGGTAGAATTTGCTGCATGTACAGTGAAAAGTTATTTACTTATTTTTTTTTGGGTACAGTCTGAAGCAAAAGTTAGTTGTAATATGCCATTAAAATTAGATTTTCTCAGATTTCATAATTTTGAGCTCAGAAACTGTTAAAGCTTGCAAGCTGACAAACACTTACATGTACTGTGTCCATTAAATTTAACAAGCTGAAATACAAAAAGGCATTTAATTAATTGTGTATAATACACTTAATTAATTGTGTATGCATAACACACTTTTTTGCTTTTGACTGCATATATACAAGGTGATTCAAAATTATTGTCATGTCTTCCATGGGCCTATAATTTTCAAACCTGATAAACAAAGTAAAACTGTTTGCAGAATATGGGAAAGGGTAATTCTAAAAGTTGTATTACTGATGATTTGATACTTGCTGGAGGCACATTGTGGTTTTGATCACACTTTAAACTTTAGGTCCAGTCCTGATTATATCTATCTGTGCATAAAGTAGATTAAAACAATATTATTATATTAAATATATTGTATATATTTATATAAAATTGTATTAAATATAGAATTGACACTGCAGAATTTTCTAAACAGTATCAGTATCTTGAAGTTTCCTTCACTAGGAACATGTTGTGTAATGGTGCATCTGGACAGAAAGAAGAAATGTTGAATAACAACATGTCAGATCAAAAAGGCAAAATAATGTTCTGATTAAGCTTAACCTTTAGTACGCCATGCAGGTCTGACGAAAGTAAGCCCAGTGTCACCGAGGCTTTTTAGCGCGAAATTTAAATGTGTATACCTAATGGAGAAAAATCGTAATAACTTTGGCACTATGGGACCAATCTACATCGGATAACTTTTGTTTTGCAGCTAGAACATCAGCGCATGCAACCTTGTAAAATTTGGAAGCCCCAACCGCAGATGGGGGGGGGGGTACGAGCAGGGGTCGCATCCCCGGAATGTCAATGAAAAAAACATAAAAATGTGGAGTTTGCCCCCACTTCTCGAGCCATTTTGGGAAGAAAACCCGAATTTTTGCCCTTTTTTTTTTTTTTTTTTTTAACAAATGGACCTTTCACAACAGAATGAAATTTGTTTCATGTTTGTGGGTGCAATACAATTTGAATAATGAGCCAAAATGTAAATCTCTATTTTTTTACAAAAAATAGCCAATTAAATTGTTATCACTCGGACACTATGGGACCAATCTACTTCGAATAACTTTTGTTTTGCAGCTAGAACATCAGCGCATGCAACCGTGTAAAATTTGGAAGCCCCAACTGTGGGGGGTTACGGGCAGCGGCCCAATCCCCCGAATGTCAATGAAAAAAACATAAAAATGTGGAGTTTGCCCCCTCTTCTCCAGCCATTTTGGGAAGAAAACCCAAACTTTTGCCTTTTTTTTTTCAACAAATGGACCTTTCACAACAGAATTAAACTTATTTAATGTTTGTAGGTGCAATACAATTTCAATAATGAGCCAAAATCTAAAACTCTGTTTTTTTACGAACACAAGTTCAATACAGCCCAGGAAGCACAAAATGAGAAAAACGCAAAACACAGTCTTCCACATTCACTGTTCAGACTGATTCTGGTGAGGCCTCTCCTAAAGGTGCAGGGGGGAGCCTTTTCATCCGGCTTTGTTTTGTCCATGCTTCTTCCTTGCTTCCAGCTGCATTCCATTTATAGCATAGAGGTGACAGAAATCTGACACCGCCCCCCCTTCTGGCCCCCTCCCACCCCCACTTTAGCAGGACCTCCTGTTGCAAGCAGGCTCCAAAAATTCAAGAACAAAGACGACCAGTGTGCCTTATCTCTGGTGAGTCACAGCATCTAAGCTTGAACGAAAACAGCACCATAAATACCAAGCATTTATTGCTTCTCTGTCAACTCAGGTCTTGAACACATGACATGGGCATGTTGGAAGGGGTAAGTTTGGAAAACACGATTGCAAAATATGTTCCGGAAAGTACTGTCAGTGTGGCAAAGCCTCGATAATTGTATCTAAAGCTGCATGGTGCATATCTGCACCAAATTATGACAAGGCACTTACTTTTTTCGTCCCATATCTGGGACAAATTTCAACTAAAAGTTAAAAGTCTGCTTATGACCACCACATGAGGAGAAATACATCATAGTTGACCACATTTTGACAGAACTGCAATAAATATGCACCTTTTGTAAAACTGTACCCCCAGTGTCCGAGTATCTCTAGGTAGACCTTCCATACTGAATTCTGTAATGATGGTGGTCCCTCC
This sequence comes from Lepisma saccharinum, assembly GCF_977018435.1. Classification (NCBI taxonomy): domain Eukaryota; kingdom Metazoa; phylum Arthropoda; class Insecta; order Zygentoma; family Lepismatidae; genus Lepisma; species Lepisma saccharinum. The sequence goes on from NC_139233.1 coordinate 52,416,688, forward strand.
CTGATGGTGTAGTGGTAACACCGTCACCTTGTAATCAAGGGTTCCCAGATTCGATACCCCGGTGGTGGCACATAGTGGTGCATATCCCACTTGAAACTGTAGATCCAGTCCCAATTAGCCTATCTGTGCATAAAAGTGGACTTATAACAAAACTCAAACTCAATTCTGCAATGATGATGCATTGTGGTAGTAGACTTCATGTAGGTAAACCAAAGCACACACATATTTTGCTTTTTCATGAGCTGCCTCCATTTTTAAGTATGGCATCATAATTTTCCAGACATAATGAATACATAGCTGCCAAATAAATTTTCTTGAGTTACCCTTTCACATTCTGTGGGCAGTTATAATTTCTTGCTGTCCTATTTGAAACACATAGGCCACAATGAATGCCAATAATTATTTTGAAACACCTTGTAGGTTCAAACTTTATGCTCAGTTGGAAATTGTCTAATTGGTTTTGTTTGAATGTACTAGTAGCCTAACATTTTATTTTGCTATCAATTTACCTAATCTGCTTCTTTATTAGAATTTTATTTGGACTAGTGTTTTTATAATAGGGTGCATGTGTTTCTTTTCTTTGCATGATTCGTGGCTGTTGATAACATCCTTATAACTTTGGAATCTGGGTAGACCAAGTATCAGGTAGTTTAGAAGCAAATTATATTTGTAATTCTTGTTTTATTGTCCTGTATGTTTTTTAGCTAGAATTGTTTGCCTGTTCTGTGGATAAATAAACTACTAGTCTTTCCTTTTGTTCTAGGGTAATTTCAATTTAGTATAGTTGATTGTTTATGTTTTTTTCCTCTGTACAATTCAGACTGGTTTTCCTCAAAATACATGGTAATACTTAGAGAGGTATTGATGATGAATATGACCTGGTATTTCACACAGCATTAGATTTTCTTTCTTTTTAATAAATTACACAATAGAATTTAGAAATGAAACAAGCCATTTGCAGTCTTTGCTTTCAGATAGCAGAAAGAAAAGTTAGAAGTAAAGGTTGCAGTAGTGAAATTCTAATTGCATTCATAAGTCTTCAAGATATCTTAAATAAATCTCTTTTGCTAACATTAAAGGCACTAAACTTAAATGTTTATTTAGATTTTTACAGAATATTATTTTCAGTACAAAGCCTGAAAACAAAAAAAAAATATTTGGCTGTTAATCGGACAGAAAAAAGTAAAACAGTGTTGACAAATAATGCGAGAAGGTGTGCACATTCAGACCTAGATTGTATATTTTTCAGGACACACTGTCTATAGAACCTGCAATGCAGGAAAATGTTAAATGCAGGAAGATCAAATGTATGAAATTGGAAAATGTAAAATGTGTGAACATGAAATTAGGTTTCCACTTTATTTTTTTTAAAAAAAATATGCTTAATTGCTTCTCTAAATGCAACAGTAATTTTTAACAATGTTCTTAAAGTTACTTATACTGTTAATTCAATACAAATAAAAAGGGTCTCTATGATAACATATTAGTAATATCATTTCCTTGTAATCAAGGGGTCCCATGTTAAATTCCCGGTGGCTGCATATAATGTTTGGATCTCACTTTATACTGCATATCCTGTCCCAATTAGCCTATCTTTGCATAAAGTGGGTCTAAAACAAAACTCAAATTCAATACGATTAAAGAGGCATAAAACTTAGATAGGAACATTTAGCTTTACATATGAAGCTTTCATCTAGCTAAATAATTTTACGTACAATGATGTGTTTTCTCTGGGGATGAACAGTACTTAGAAAATTTATTAAATTGAAAATTTAAATTTAAGAAAAATGTTAACAGTATTAGTGATGATGATAATCAACACACACCATCAATAAAAAAATGCTCTTAAAGTGTTAGAGAAATCATTTTAAGAAACATTATTGGCATGGGGTACAGTTTTATATTTATTTTCCATTCTGTTGAAATGTACTTAATATTGAAAAATGACGTGTGTATTCCAGTCTACATATTTCTCTTCCTTTGGTAGATCCAAGCATCTCTTTATGACAGCTATTAAACTAGATAATGACAATTACAAAAAAATACATCAACTGGTGTGTATAGATTTCCATGTATGGGGAATGAAAACATTTAACTTAACATTTTCACTATGCAAGTCACCATTTTTGCATTTCTGGTCTGATATTTTCTTTGTCACTTCTTCTTTCTGTTAAAGTGCTTTGTTCAGTTCTATTAAGTAACTTGTAATATTTCAATAAGTGCCATTGTAAAATGTTGCCTTCTGTCTGGAAGTAGGGCATTTAAATCATCCTCTCATTCTCCTCTTCATGCTCCACAAAGAAAACTGTTCCTCTTGTCCTTAACAGTTCGATGTTTTTTCTTACTTTACAATGGAGAGTGTTAAACATTAATAAAGAATAATGTATGTGTAGGTACTGCAAGATGAAATGAAAGCCCGTCGCCCCAAGTCAGAGCAGCTATGTGAAGCTGGTAAGCAGCTTATTGGAGACAAACACCCCATGAGCCCAGAGATTAAGACCCGTATTGACAGTCTCCAGCACAACTGGCAGCTGTTGCAAGAATTGGCAGCTCTAAGAAAGAAACAACTGGAAGATGCAGCAGAAGCTTACCAGGTACTGGTTCATATTTTAGTACAAAATGAAAACATAGCCTTTTAGGTATAAAACTATTATTTGTGTTCAATAAGAATGTGTGTAATAACTAGGTATCGGGATGCTGGTGCTGAATAATATATTTTTTAAAAAAATAATCCAAGTAACACCTATAAAATGCTAATTTATCAATAGGCAATGATTAAATTGATCAGTAATTAGTCAGGCTTTTATTTTATTTTTTGTTTGGGGCAAATAAATCAGTAATTTTAACCCTTTGACTAGTCTACCTTGGTGCATTCTTTTGTTTGAAATTTTCAAAGTACTCAATCCCCACATGTAACCTATTTTGGGGAACCAAACTTTACAACACAGCTGGGACAGCTGTGTCCAATCAGATACCATGCTCTCTGGACAGATGGGGCATCTGTATCCCATTTGGTGTACCAGTAAGTAGCCATTCATCCAGTCTATTTGGAGGTGGCTAATAGGAGTATAAAGTCAAATAATTTTGATTGGAGTACAAAGCTTCACAACTCTATCACGTATGTGGGATGTTGAATAAGATAAAAGTGTAGTAGACCAGTTGACCAATCCACTGCCCCCTCCCCTGCTCCCTGCTTAAAGATGTAATTTTTTAATGCTATTCAGGTACTAAACCTTTTTTCTTTTATAAGAATAACAGAAGTTCCACGTTGTTTGGAAATTTTTAACAAAACTCAAGATACATTTTTTAATTCTCTGGGAGATTTTATTGCTTAGTTTTGAATAAGTGGTCTGAAGTAAGATGCATTGCACCTTGTCTTCACATGAAACAACGCCCTTATCATGACTTGGATCTTCAAGAGCCTGTGGACAACCGTTATCATCACCTGATGTTGACCATGCAGTCGGATATCCCTTGACCCCTTTTTCTAAATATGTACATGGTTGTCCATAAGGTGTAATGTGTAAGAGATCTTGTCCACCAAATATTATAGACTTTAATGGGGCACAGTTGAAATTCGTTAATTGTATTTTGGATAGTGATAATAACCTGTTATTTCATGAGTGTTTATGTGTGCATCCTCTATATTATATGCTCTAAATTACATGCTGATATTTTCTTTTCTTTAGATTCATTATTTTCTTTCAACAAAATGCTTTTGTTCATGTAAGAATACTGTAATAAATGTCCATTCTCCCCTAGTTCTACACAGATGCTAATGAGGCAGAATCATGGCTGAATGAGAAGATGGCCCTCGTTGCCTCGTCTGATTACGGAGAGGATGAACCAAGTGCCCAGGCTCTTCTGCAGCGACATAGAGACCTCCAGGGGGAGATCCATGCATACAAAGGGGACATCCAAAGTCTCAATGCTCAGGCAGAGAAGCTTGTCAAAGCAGGGATATCATCTTTGGAAGTAAGAAATTCTCATATATAATTAAAGAATACATAAGGAACTTTGAAAAGTAATATATTTTCATTGTAAGTGAAGTGATACATAACATGGCATGGCATCTATTCAGTTTAAATGGAATCTGTATTCAGTTTACATGACATCTATATTCAGTTTACATAGCATCTGTATTCAGTTTGTTCTGTATTAGAACTATATTTAGTTTAGGTAATGCCTTTATTTCTTCAGTTTACATAATCAGTAACATTACAGAATCCTAAGACTAAACTCTAAATTTGAAAATAGGTGAGGATAAAAATGATAAGCCCTTAGTATGCTGCAAAGGGATGCTGCTACATTATGGGCATTGAACTGAGTTAGTGCTCAGATTCAAACTTCAAAATTGTTGAATGTAGTTTCGTCCTCAATCTTTCAACAAATTATTCTTCAGCCTGTTATGTTTGAAAGCAATTCTCTGCGTTGATATTAATGATCAGTAATATTACAAGAAAAGTTCTTTATTTCAGTTGTCGGCAACTCCTGACGTTATCCAGGAACTGGACCAACAGGAGGAGTGGGAGTATGTGAACGAGGTACATCTTGTACCCCAAGAAGTGTGGGAAGAGGAACCAATTGAAAAGGTTCAGTACAAAACAGTGGTGGAAGAAAGACAGATACCGCAAGTTAAATCCTTGTATCCTTTCCAAGGGCAAGGAATGGTTATGGCTAAAGGAGAGGTACGTGTTCTATTTATTTATATGGATGTATGTTATTTGTCTTGTGACAAATGCTTTTAAAAACTAAGCAATGAACTAACACGGATGCCTGTTTACACGTTTCTATATTTCCACCTTAATTTTCAAATCTGGTTAACCATCAAATAGATTTATGTGCTCATTCTTCAAATAAAAGGATGCCAAAAAGATTGCTATAAAGCATTAATTAAAAATTCGAACCTTAGATCACCCACCTTGCAAATTGAACCTGTGTCTACTCATGGTAGTCAGTACATGCCTTCCAAATGGACCAACTCTCTTTACTTGATGAAACTCTTAAAAATATATATATTTGTATTGCAAGCTGAACAAGCAAAAAAAAAAAAAAAATTGCAAAATTTATTTTCCAACCATCAGTGTAATGTTAAATTTAGTCTAACAACCAACATTTAGTCTAACTGACTGACTAATGTAAAATCAACTTGAAATTAAAATACAAATTCAATATTACTTCAAATCTTCATTAATAAATGATGATAAAATATAAACGATGGTAACATATAGAAAGGGAAAATTCCTTCCTGGTAGGGAACTAAAATAAAGATGTGTAGAGATTGAGAAAGAAAATGTAGGAGGATTCCTTTTCTCTCTCCCCACCCTTCAGAACACTGCCTACACGACACAATAAAACAACACACAATCCATTCCAATATCTACATAACTTTACAGTCTGTTCAAATTTTGGAATGGGTAGGACTTTTCCACCCACATGTAGGTATTTGTAGAAAACAATTGGCTTACAGCCCTATGAAACAATTGGAAAAATATAGACATCATGGGCCATGGTGGTTACTCAGTAGGACATCAAGAATGTCGAGCAGGAGACCCAGGTTTAATCCCAATGTAGATGATTTCGTGTGGGAATTTTTACCATATTATACCTGCAAAGAGCAGCTCTTGGGTTCACTCAGCCTCTCATAAGTAAATATCTGGTGCTGTGGGGCTGGGGGGGGGGGAGGGGCAACCCTGGCAGGTAACAGCAGCCAGTGTAGTGCTGATCACATAACCACCACAATCAGAGATCATGAATGTGTTGGTCTCTACCTCCATATTCTCCTTTGTGCCTTCATGGTACAGTGTGATGAGTATGATGTAACTTTCATATAGACAGCAGCAAATACAATTCATCAAAAATAATCTTGAATCCTAAACAGATTTAATTATTTCACAACTAAAAATTTAAATGTAATTCTTCTAAGCAAAATATATGTTCTAAAGCACATCTGCTGAAATGAGCTCAAGAACCAGTCCAGCCATAATGAAATATCCTTGTGAATATGTTTGTGTTTATTTTTTAGGTGATGTTCTTACTGAACAAAACAAATGACGACTGGTGGAACGTGAAGAAAGCGAACGGTCAAGATGGCTTTATACCAGCAAACTACGTGAGGGAAATTGAACCAAAAATTGTTCCTGTCCAAGTAAGGAAGGAAATGAAAGTGCAGGATAAGCAGAGGGTAAAGAAGACAAAAATGGTCAAGCAAGTTGTTCAAGTCAAGAGACCAAAGACTACAAAAAAGCCAGGTGTGTAGCTCTCTTGTTATTTGGAAACCTCTACTTTAAAAGTTTGTAAGCGTGGAAATGCAAAGAGCTGAGCTGACACTCTTTACCACAGTTCGACCAATACCAATGCTTGTAAATTAACCCATGGCGTGATAGCCGATGGGGGCCAGTGCCTACCTACCGAGTGCCGGTCTCACTCCCACCTTTTACAGGGTGACATGAGGTCAGCATAATGAACCTCCAGTCATTGCTGTACGTTTTCCATGACCAGGTTATGCTACTCATTCATAGCTTTCCAATTTCCTCATGATGGTGCATGCCCACTGATCCCATACGCAGGCTGAAATCTCAGGAGAAAAGTTATTACGTTTCTCCCAGGAGACTCGAACCTGCACACATTCCACAGACGGAGCCCAAGCTTGCGCCTTATACCACCACACAGCTATGATGTGGGACAATGCTTGTAAATTATAACATTTAAAAGTTGTTCAAAATATTGATTAATGTTATTCTGTAAATATTCTACTCCAATCATATGCACCAATTGGATCAAAGTTTTGGTTTAGTATGTTCCAAGAATTATATTGGAATATTAATGTACTTCTTATGTAAGCACAAAATCCAATTTTCATAAAATGTTGCTGCAAAATAAATGAAAACTTTGAATGTTGTGTAATTTCCTGTATAATTAGATATGCAAATGTGTTAAGCAGCATTTTTGCTGACCTCACAAAAACAAATTATTGGAAAAATATCATCTGGTATCAGTAAATTCCAATAGCATTACCACTCATGTCAGCTGATACTAATGTATCAGTATCAGTTCAGACTTAAGATATAGTGAATGAAAGAAAGGAGAGGCCAAAAGGGCTAATATACAAAATGTGACAGAAATATGCAATACTCACAAGAAACTTGAAATTTCTCATAGCCATGGGTTGCATCTTCAGACATAGGTAGGAGATGGTGGAAAGAGAAGTAAGTGGTGGACCTACAAGGTTGCCAGGTTGAGAGCAAAGATAAAGTTGGAACAAAAGAGAATAGGGTTCTTTCACCAGGGTAGTCGAAATGGCAGAGTGGATGCTGTCTGTGTGGGGGACATAATGTGAATGGCCGTATGGTTGCACTTATGACTGATATGTATAGAGGTTGACTCTTGTCAGGAAATTTCTTAGTAACTGCTTGAATTTGATAATATGCATCAGCTGCTATTATGAAATTGTTATTGCATTTATTTTTACAGAATAACACAGGGACAATGGAATTAATGGGGTTGTGGAGTTTAGCAGCAACAAGGGTGGTGTAAAAATTGTGGAAATCACTGTGTTCATCTGTATTTTTTTTAAAACAAAACAAAATATTCATAATTGGGAAAAGAGAGATGCGGTAGTATATAAATATGAAGAAACTAGTACTCACTTTTATCTACGAAGCTGTTTTTTCTTTTTGGATTAATTTCAGTGGTCACTGCCACCATCCTCATTGGAACTTGCTGTACTGTTGCTTGATGTGCGTCTTTTGTTTGTAGTTCTCTGGCTGCCGCTAGGTGCGCTGTTGTTAACTATGCGTCTCGGTCTGTGTCGTCTGCTATTTCTACTGTTGTAGTAGGGGAATCTAAGTGTGGTGCGCTTGCCTGCTATCGATGTTTAACTCATGCGGGAAGTGCATTATGGATGCAGCATGTGGGCAGTGTGTTTGACTTGAACCTTTTGAATTTTATGGCTATTGTATTTGATATGTTTCATATATGGCCACTGCAATTAATCGAAAAAGAAAAAACAGCTTTGCGAATAAAAGTGAGTACTAGTTTCTCCGTATTTAAAACAAAATATGTATTTGACTTACCTTGAAACAGGCAAAAGATACAGCACAAGCACAGTTTAAACTTAAAGCTTTTGACCCTGTCTCAGGGTCATGCAATGCACGTAGAACTGTGCGAAGAAGGAAAAAGTGTGTAAAAGAAGATAATTGAAAGTAAAAAGCTGGTCTCTCATGCGGCAAAATGGTTAATGCTCTTTCCTTTTATGCAAATGGTGCTGAATTTGATTCTTGGTGGAGATGGAGAGCTACTCGAATAGAAGAAGTAACAACAGACTCTGCTCTCAAAAAGGAATTGCTGCACTGATGACACATGAAATGAAAGGGTGATTGGCAGGCCTTGACTCTGAAAGCTGTTCAACCACATGGTGAAAAATTAAGGACAAGTGTACTTGAAAGATAGAATAAATTATTCAATGTGACTTTTAAATTCATTCAAGCATTAATTTTATTTTTCCCCTCAGAGAAACCTCGGAAGAAGAAGCTTTCCTTGGATGAAAATGAGAATGTTGAGAAGCGCCAGAAGAAAATTAATACCACGTATGATCAGCTTCTTGGTTTGGCACAGGTAAATACAAAGACCTTTTTGTTCAGCTTCTAATAGACATGTCAAAAGATGTGATTAAAATTATTGTTTGTGGACTTCCCAACTATGTACAACAATGTGTGAGAATATTTTCCTACATATATACGTATATTTGGTCTGATATGTGGACTTTTTAATTTTGAGAAACTAATTGTTATGGTAGGTAATTAAGTTTACTTTAATTTACAAGATGTGAGCAGATAGCTCATTAGTTGAATTTTGTCCATATATTCAATATTGAGAGCAGATCTGATACCAGACTTTCCTTTTATAGAAAAGACATGCATTCCTAGAGGATGCAATCCACTTGTATGGATTTTACCGAGAATGTGATGACTTTGAAAAATGGATCAAAGACAAAGAGCGCATGTTACGAGCTGATGATCGTGCAGATAATGTGGAGACTGCCAAACACAAATTTGAGGTAAGTTTCATATTACACTACTTCCAAACTAATATAAATTGTGCTATTTCCATGTAAATATAAAATGGTACAATAAGGAGAATCTTTTTTAGCTTTAAGTACATTTTAACTAATTCCCTGCACATTTTTAGGATAGAATTACTAAAGCAAGAAGCCTTTTTTTTCTTATACTTTTTCTCAATGCATCCCTCCTTTTTCTTCCTCTTCTGCTTTTCTAGTAAGGTGTCTGCTGGTCTCTTAATTTATATTGTATAGCAAGACTCTGATGTATGATTTTTGCAATATCATTATTGTAAACGCTATCCGGATGTTAAAACAATTCAGGCAACCATCTTTTTCTTCATGTATGTCATCAAAAAAAGTAATCCTGAATAAACTGAAGAAATTTCATGAACATTGTTCAATGTTGTGAGATGGTTGTCTGTGTAAACCAGTTTTCTGTTCTTCCAAACAATTCAATTCAAAATCCAATAACTTATTTTGCCCTGTTACATGTGCAGATTTTCTGTTTCCTCTCAAGAAATAATTTCCTTTTTATGTCTTTTGTTATTCATTTTTTAAAAAAATTCCAAATCAAAATTTCAATATTATCTGATAGTATAACTTTCTTCTTTAACTATTCATAATTATTGAGATCTATCCACAGAAATTTTATGCAAGTTTCATTGACAAAATTCTTAGTACAGTATGATGTCTGAGGTTCTAAGTTAAAATTATTTATTTATTTATTTATTTATTCAATTCATCCATCTTTTTCATTGTGATTAAGCTAGAGAGGCCCAAAAATAAAATTAATTTATCTTCATTGTAGACTTATACATATATATTGTATAATAAGGATGGGACAAATTAATCACACTTTTGGTATCGCTCAATGTAGGCACACCAGTCTGATATATCCATAAATAGCCTGTAATTGAGTGCAAAATTTTACCATTTTGTTATAATTTTTCATGTGTTTAAACTAGGGCTCAGCTGATACTACTTTGAACTATAAATGCCAATAACAATTGGTACTCTTGCTAATTCCCACCAATCCATCAAGGCTTATGCTGTTGTTTGAGAACTGTTACAAGTAAAGTTGTTCAGAATATTGATTAATATCAATGTGTAAGTAATCCAAATCATTTTATCAAGAGTTTTGCTTTAAAACATTCAAGAATTACATCAGAAAACAAAGGTACATGTTACATGTTTAAAAAAATTCAGTTTTTCACACAACACTGGTGCATAATAAATGGAAACTTTGAGTAGTGAATAATTTTGAGCGTAATGATCTCTACGGAAATGTCATGTGATATATTTACAGACCCTGTGAAAAATCAAAATGATGGAAAAGTATTGCCAGTATCGTAAAATAAATTCCAGCAGATACCTCCAATTCTGATACATCAGCATCAAGTGACTCAAGTCTAAAATATGTGTCTAAAATTACGTCTCATTTTCAATGCAAAACCCATTACAGTCAACTGGTTGCATAAATTAATAAAGGAGGAGAATAAACTTTTCATATTCTTGAAAGAACACTTACATTTTATATTGGATTGGTTGAATATCCGTATCTATAAATTGTACAATTTTTTTATCTGTCTATCTATAATCTGGGCATATTTATTATCAATTGTCATGATCTACCGAAAAAGAAAGGGAAATTTCACAGAGTATTGATGTCTGTTGTGTTTTTGCAGCAATTCTTAACAGACCTTTCAGCAAGTAGTAAACGTGTCGAGGCCTTAGATGCTGCAGTGGAAGAGTTTGTTCGCCAAGGTCACAGCCAGCTAGACAAAATCAAAGCTCGTCAGCACCAAATCCACCAGCTGTGGGACCACCTTAACTGGCTCAAGGGCCAGAAGGAGAGAAGCCTTGAAGGGGCATCGAGGTAAGAATCAACACACGTCAGTTATTAGCAATTTCAAAATTCTTTTCACCAAAGAGAAAAGTATCTACATAGAGAATTTTTAGAATACATATGAGTGTTACATTGAAACCATAACATATCAATCTATATCAGATTCTTTCTTCAAAATATTCATAGATTCATTCATGAGATGTCTCTCACCAACTTGGAAATCCTGGAAAAACAGGGAAAGTCAGGAACCCCATAATTAAAAAAAAAAAAAAAAAAAATATCCATGAAATGCTTGAAAAAGCCATGAAATATGTTTTTTGAACTTGTAGAATTTGTGAGTAATGTAAAGTAAAAAGAAACACTTGAAAATATGCTGCATGCAGCATTAAAGTAAGATAAAAACATTGTGGTATGGTCTTGAAATGTATCTGAAATTTTCTTGAAAAGTCATGGAATGTGTTTTGGCAGAATGAGTGAAAACTCTGACAAGTGACAAAACTTTCTGAAAATTAAAATTCTTTGCCCTTGTAGTAGAATGATTATGCTATTGTGCCACCATACCAGGGGCCCTAGGTTTGAATTATCAGTCAATCCGTGTTTCATCATTTATTCCTATCATGATTATCCTAGGGAGGTAAAAAGTGACACAAATTGACAGAAATAGAAAAATGAACATTATGATTCTTTATAGTAATGAGGTAAGTGAATTTATATTCTATCAATTCAGCCAATAAATTTACCAACCCAATATTTCTATAAATAGCCTGTAATTTAATTTAAAATTCCACCTTTTTTGCTATTTTTTAAAATATAAAGGTATAAACTGTTTATATTAGTTTTGTAAAGGGAATGTGTAAATATGCAGCTTCTCTTTCTAAGGTAAAACCCCACTGCACTCACCTGGTTACATATATTAATTAAGAAGGTGAATGAACTCTTCATGTTCCTGATGAAATATTTGTAATTTTACATTGGATTGGTATCAGCAAAAAAAAATCATATTGGTCCATTCCTATTTGTTAACACTGTCAAAGATACATTAATAGCTGCTTAAAATGTTATGTAATTGTCTGTCAAATTGATTGCAGAATAAGCATTTGTACTAATTGTGATTTAAATTACCGTACTTTTCTAGTGTGGAACTGTTCAACCGGACATGCGATGAAGCCAAAGACTGGATGCTTGAGAAGATGACACAGCTTGATACAGATGAACTTGGCCCCGATCTGAAGACAGTTCAGGCCCTTCAGCGACGCCATCAGAACTTGGAGAGGGAATTGGCACCTGTTGAAGAGAAAGTCAACAGGGTCAATCTTCTAGCAAATTCGTAAGTATTCTCCACTCATTACACTTATAACTTAATATTATTGTATCACAATGAACTTGGACACCTCATTGTTTTAGTACACAGTATTTTCACTACAAAGTCATAAAAGAGGGATGCACAGTCATCATATGCTTGTCCTGATATTACATTTTTTTTACATTACACACACCTGTAAATTTACAGGTTTGTTTATGTGTTTGTGTTATGTATATGTGTTCAAGTGCTTGGAGAATGAGATCAGCGGTGGGACATCATATTTGTCATGTGGGTCAGTGCTCAAAGTCGGAGAATGCTTCCCCCTCCCCCATACTACAGTGTCCCCATGTTGATCCATAACAGCATCATCCCTCACCTATCCCCAAACTTAACCAAGCATTCCCCTCATCTATTAATTTCCACTTTGAGCACTTTTGTGGATAATGTCCTTATGATGTCCCAAAGATAAAATCTCCTGTAATAATATCAAAAGAGTTTTTTTATTTCTCAAATCACAACATGCATGCTACTTTCTGCTGCAAAGATGCCATTTCTGTTCATAGCCAACTACAGTCATACCAAGAAAAGAAATACCACTGCCAACTCTTGAACGAAAGTTGACCATCATTTGTTTACTCTCCCAGTTACCACAGACAAGAATATTCCCCTTCCCCATGAAGTTGTGTACTTTATTATTGGACGTGGTGAATAACCATGATTTCAATTTAAAATGTCAAGAAGTAACACAATTAATAAAACCAGAAAGAATATATGAAATGTAGCTTATAAATGTGCATTATTATGAACTTCATTGTGTACTAACATAGTAGTGTGTTTCATAAGTGCAAATAAATCACTCATAAGTATTTTTTTCTAGCCATTTATTTTGAACTTGTGTTAAGATTACTTCCACAGTTTATGATTCAGAAATTTCATTAAGTAATTGTAGTTTGTATAATTTGTAATTACAAACCTGATATAATTATTCAATTAATTTTCTTGCTTGTCTGCAGTTCAATATAATTGCTTCTAAATAACATTCATATTTTCTCCAGGGTAAAATCTTCATATCCCAATGAAAGGGGAAATGTGAATGCTAGGCAGAAAGAAATTCAGGAGCTATGGGATAAGGTTAAGGTGAGTTATCTGTGCAAAATATAGCTTATTTTAATGGTTGCACTAAATTCTGATCCATCACATTAACATATGTCCTGTGAATTTTTACTTATGAACTCTTCTTTTTAATATAATATTTGTGAAAAAGGTTACTTCATTTTTTCTTTGTGCTTTTTGAGAATAGTGTATTTTTATTCCATTACATTTAGGTAAGGATGTGGCTTTTTATAGATTGATCATTTATAAAATAACATATATTTCATTCCTTATGTCGTCAACATGTTTATGAAAACATACAGGGTGTTCATAAAATATAGCAGTTTCAGCAATTTTGGGGTGAAGGGGGTATGAGAACAAATACATGGGTTAAGTCATAAGTCATGGCAACTATTCTTTTCTCGCGAACAGGAGACAACACAAAAAAATCTAAGATATACGTTTGAAAGTGTATGGAATGGACTTTAGAAAGAAGCCACCAGATGGTGTATGTGAACAACGGTGGGGTAGTAAGCATGCACGCAATTTCAGTCGGTGAGTGACAGCGTTCGGAAATTATCCTACACGAGAATCCGACAGCTCACACGGCGGACATTGTTAGGCATCGCTTAAAGTGGTGGGGATGGAAGGTTCTTCCACACCCACCTTATTCTCCTGATCTAAGTTCATGTGACTATGATCTCATCCCCAAAGTGAAGAAGCCATTGCGTGGGAAACAGATTGCCAACAAAGAAGAGATCGTAACAGTATTTCGGGGAGAGCTAGCACATGTTAGTGCTGCACATGCAGCGGATGGTATTCAGCGCCTGCCCCATCGCTGGCAATGGGCAGTGGATGACCTGGGTGAATACTCTGAAGCTTGTTAAACAGTGTAGTCTTGTGTACTTGTTGTTCATGCCATAATAAAACGCTATTGTCCAATGTCCTGTGTTCTGCCTCATCCTTACGAGAGTCTCCTGCATCCAGACTTCATCTCGTGACTTCATTCGAAGTTACATTCCATACACTTTCAAACGTATATCTTAGATTTTCGTGTTGTCTGCTGTTCGCGAGAAAAAAAAATATTTGCCATGACTTATGAATTAACCCACGTATTACATTAGATGAGAGAAGAACTGTGAAAGATTTTTTTAACCATACTTGTACTTTCCCTCACTGATGCGGGCGACACCACTGTCAAGAAATGGCGTCTCCCCAGCAGAAAACATTTTGCTTATCTACCATGCCCGTCAAATTCTCCCAACCGCACCCCATGTGATTTCTTCCTTTGGGGATTTGTGAAAGACTATGTTTACGTGCCACCAGATCTGCCTGAATTGCGAAACCAAATTGTTTCAGCCATTCAATGGCTGATTGTTTCAGCCATTGGACAGTTCTTCTTTCATCCAATATAACATTTGTTCTCATACCCCATCGCTAAAAGAAATAAAATTTTGTTGAAACTGCTATATTCTTATATGTACACTCTGTATTATTGAATAGTGCCGAGCTGATACCCCTTTGAACAATAACAATATCAGTGAGGAGTCTCTTACTGTTTCCTACCAATGTTCATGCCCACACTTGGATATTGAACAGTTCAAAGTAGTTCATAATATTTATAACTTTTGGATCTATACCATATTAATCCACTATTTTGTTATTTTACTTTGATTTTCTGCCCTTTTATTTATTTATTTATTTATTTATTATATATGAGGATTAGGATGAATCCTGATGATATGAGATAGATGCTCCACAGAGTCCAGATGTCAGAGCCTTGCAAATCTGCAAAATGCAGTCTAGGGTGTACTACGCATATATGGAAGGGAGGTTGACATTTGGTTGTCTTTGAAAGGGGTCACTCCTTACACCCCTCCAGGATATTTATACTCCACAAAAATGCCATATTTTATTTTTACAAACTCTGTGAGATCCCTAACTTCAGAAAAGTATCGACCAGTATTTGAACCAATATTTTCTGATAACAATTCATCAGTATGATGTAATTTTTTATCAATTTTTTGGTAAATTTTAGTTTCATATCTTGTGTAGATGTGAGTGGATTCCAGTCAAGCATTTCTAAAAGCCATAAATCTGCCAAAAAGTTCGTGATTTAGGGGGGATTAACACAGATTAGTTCATTTAAGAAAGTAACGTGTGTACAGGAAAATTATTTTTAAACAATATATTATACCCTGTCCCGGAAATCTCTGGAGCGAGCAAACAAAAACAAGTCTCTTGGCAAGTAGTGACTTCAGAACGCATGCAAGGGAACGGAATTTCATGGAGGGAGAAGAGCAACTGCAGTTACCATCCTTTCCAGCAGCGTGTGCTGCTTTGCTCCATCCATTTGCTTTCTCCTGTACTCTGTTTTTATGCGTGGCCTTGCTCCACAGATTCCCAGCATAGAATATAGACACCTTCAAAGAGGATAAATTTATAAGCACTCTAAAGATATACATTATATTAATTTTCAGGCCTCCCTGATGGTGCAGTGATAGTGTCGTTGCCTTGTAATCAAGGGAACACGGGTTCGATACCTGGTGGAGGCACAAGTGGTTCAGATCCCACTTTAAACTGTAGGTCCAGTCCCAATTAGCCTTACTGTGCATAAAGTGGACTTAAAACACCAACTCAATCAATATATTAATTTTCTTTAAAGTCATTGTTCATTATATGGTATTCCGTTTTAATTTGTTCATGCTGTAAAAATTTTATTTGAATTAACTATTTATATTTGTATGTACCTGGAGCAGTTTCTAAACTTAATTTTTTTCTTGCAAATGATTCCAGACAAAAGCAATCGATCGACGATCAAGACTGGAGGATGCTGTGGGGCAACAGATATTTATGAACAGTTCCAAGAGTTTGGTAAGTATCATTGAATTATCATTTTCTTCATATAAGCTACTGATGTAATGTGAGACAATTTTAAGGTTTGGCCAAGCAATTAGTTCCAAAGTGGATGCTGACAATTGCCCCCAATATTAATAGAACAACTTATATATAGTTTTGTGGAAAAAGAAGTACATTTTCTGAATATATGCATAGAACCAAGAGGCGTAAATTTGAATGTCTGGGAGGCTTTGTTCATTGCAGAGGAACACTGGAAGATATTAAGTAATGAGAATGGTATTTTCTTACACAAGAGGGGTAAGCAGCCACCATCTTTTTGATCAAGAATCTTTGTAAATTAAAGATGATTTGGAATTGCCTGTTTATATTTGAGGTCCATAATTAAAATTTGATAAAATCTTTGTTTAAAATAATAATAAGAAGAAATAATAGCAAAAAAACAGACTACTTTTTTATAGTGCCGTCGCTGAGGTGAAGATGACAATGTTATTATCCGGGAATCCATCGATTCCATATGATCATCGGTAGAGTATTGAGATGGGTGATGCTGCCAGATCTAGACAGTGAAAACTAAGAATAAATTGTCATCACTTTAAAGTTAATGGTAATAGCAGTGTGCCCCACCCCTTTAACAACTAAAATTACTCTAGGAGTCACTTTATCCAGCCTTCCTAAATCTAGCTCCTTGAAAGTCAACTTTAGCTCCATTTAAGGTGAAATAAGGGGAAATATCAAACATCCAATGGTGTAGAAAAGTACATGGATGGAAAAAGAACACGTGAAACAATTTCTCGGTCGTCGGAAAAGTCGAAACTCCTATTTGATTAGCTGTAACTTGGAGTTGTTCCCCATAAGAAATTCATGACATTCTGTAATTACTTTTTCATCATATTTTATAAACATTGTGTCTAGCTTAATAATCAACTTAAAATATACAGTAAGCAACACTAATATATGACAAAAAACATTACATGACGGCGTGGAAATTTTTATTCTAAAATATCCAGAAATGTCAAAGAATTTGTTTGTGCAAGATAAGTGAGAACTGTAAAATTAAGTGATATCCACCTCAAAAAGTAACAATGAAGATTATTAATCCAACACCATCAGTATGAAAAATGTAATGTTTATGGTGTACTAATGCATGTTTGAATTTTAGTTGAATTGGGTTGCGTCAGTCAAGGAAGCCTTGAATGCAGATGAGTCTGCTAGAGATGTGGCAACTGCTGAGAACTTGCTAAAGAAACACCAGGAACTGGGTGATGACATCAGAGCACATGAAGATGAGTATGTCGCAATATTTTCAAATATCTTTGTATTAGTGATAGGCATGTATTAATAATAATAATAATAATAATAAAAGTTGGGGGGCTTGGTTTACAAACAAATTGTTGTAGATTGTCTTTAGCATCTGAGCATTAAATTAATATTTGCTACAAGTGAAATCATAATTTTTTGTTCAACTTGCCAAAGACAAATTTACTCTTAAAATATAAAAATCAGTTTGTACGTATATTTTAAATGTTTTTAGAGATTTTACACTGGTGTAGAAGTAACTTATTCATACACAAGATTTTTCCATAGAACACTTGACAAACTTTCCAATCATTCAGGGGACATCAAGGTCTTGTTATGATGGTATTAGTTCTCAAAATTGATGCTGTGAATTTGAATACTTATGATTATCAGTGGTAATCAGTTGGAGTGTGGGTATCAAAATCAGAATACTTATGAATATCCATGGAAATCAGAATCAGAATACTTACTAATGTCAATGGAATTTGTTAAGAGTATTAGCATCAGAATCAGTATAGTGTCAAATTAGTTTTGTCTCTACTGTATGTACCACATACAAATTATTACAGAATGACTAATATGCAACTAATATTTTAAACTACTTTCCATGTATTCATTCTTTCTCTTGCCTACAGGTTCAAAGAGATTGGAGACCTGGGAAAGCAACTCCTGCAGAGAGCTCCAGACCTGGTAGAAGTCCGCGAGGGAATGGTTCGTCTGCAAGCTGAGCACCAAGCGGTTCTCAGAGGATGGCAGGAGAAGGGAGACTGGCTTCAGCAATGCCACGACCTCCAACTCTTCAATCGGGAAGCAGATCAGATTGATGCTACTACTTCTAGTCATGAAGCTTTCCTTGAATTCACTGATCTTGGTGTAAGTATTGAGCATGCATGTCCATGACTGTTTCAGAAATATCCTGTACGTGGTCATGTTGCAACAACAATCTTCATTGATCATATCATTCTTTCTCATGTCAGAACTCGCACATCTATTTTTTAATTGTACCATTGGCTTCCTGTGTAGACTGTTAATTAGGTTTTTTCTTGTCTTTGGTGTGAGTAGTCCTGAGTTCAATTCAAGGTGGGAACCCCAAAATTTTGTACTGACTCAGAAGTCTGAGGATAATTGTAACCAAATTACATGTAACTTGTTACTTCCCAATATAATCAATATAAGGGTCATTCCATGTCAAATCATCCAGAATTTTGTGAAAATGTCACCCACCATCACCGATTTTGATGAAATTCGGTATGCTTATAGAACTTTTAATGCTGATTACAAAAATGACAACTTTTTTAAAATTGGTCAAGGGGTTCAGAAGTTACGAGCTTTTTAAGAACTCCCTGTACGCCACATGCAACTCCACTTTGAATGACACGCATTAGGATATAAACGATCGTATCTTCCTTCGGGTTTGCCGTAGAAACTTCAAGTTTGTTTTCTTTTGTTCAGAATAGTATAAGCTTTCATTTAATAATGTTTCAGATGAATGCATCAATAAACATGTATTTTTATATATAGTTTTATGTATTTTTTTAGAAAAATAAATGACTAACTTCAAGAGCAAATTTCATGCAATGCCCCCCCTTCAATTTCCACCCAATTTGATATGTAGCTAGCTCAGAGTGTGTACTAATGCCTGATGGAAAAATTGGGATGGGCGGTTCAGAGACAGGGTGATAAAAAAATAATTTGCATAAAATGACATTAAAAGTAAATCTTATTAAAAATGCTTATGTATTTAGCACAAAGCCTGAAGTACATTATATTTCAAGCTACAATATTCAAAATTTATGTTCCCTATGTGTAAATGTAACCTGGCGGGGGCAAAGGGAAGCACTTTCCCTATCCCAAATTTATATTTTAATTTAAAATTTACAAGTTAAATATATTTTGTGATCCTCCTGGCACTTGAGGAACGAACGAATAAAGAGTAATAATTGTGATTTTTCAAATGTATTTATCAAATTATCCTGGACACTATTTTTATGCGATGCAAAACCTTGTGATTATCCCAACCCGAAGATAGTTTCCAAGTGACACCTATTAAGATAGTACTATTTTTGCTCTGACTGTTAAACAACTAGTGTTTCGAAGTAAATAGTTACAAAGTTACAAGTACAGTTACTTTTTATTTAGAAATTCTAACTGTAACTAGCTACTTTTAAAGTAAGTACCTGTAACGTTAACAACGGTAACAGAGTTACTTTTTGCAGTAGGGAAATAGCTAAATTGGACAATTCTGTTCCAGACTATAAAAATAAAATATGTACCTTCTCCGGATGCTACGTGCAAGGATTTTCTTGGAATTGCTGCCAAGGAAGCTATGCTTTGTTGCATGCTAAATTTAGAACATCCACGCTTTACTGTAATTCATTTCTAATTGTACGTGAAAACTCCATTGTTTTTGGTAGACTGCTGCGTTCGTTTGGAATGTTGTTGTCCAGCTAGGAAAAAGTCATTGTCCAGGGAGTGGATCTTTGGATCTTGTTGAACTTGGAATGGAGGAGAAAGAAATAGGTGCAAGTGGAATCAATGACACCATATTCAAAATAACGTGGTCAGCATACAAATGATTTTTTAATTATAATCGTTCAAGCAAAGCTGACTGTGTTTTCCATAATTTATTAGCAGTAATAATGTAAATATATGAATGCATATTATGTACTAGAAACATAAGTAAAACACGGAAGTCTTCATGATCGTTGATATTGTGTAACTTTTACACAAATCAATGATCATTAACAGTACATTACTGTTACAGTAACTGTAAAAGGAACTCAGTTACTTTCAAAGTACCAGTAACAATAACTGAGTAACTTTTTTAATGATTGACTGTAACTCAGTTACTTGTAAAAAGTAACTTACGGAACCTGTAAATTCAAATTAGTGCATACTTCCTGGTACTGTTGTAGTACTTTGCAATCGCTGACACATTGTACTGTGGGTTGTTGTCATTTCATCCTAGATGGTTACTAAGAAATTTATGCCTTGAATACTATTTCTACGGAATTGGTACATAATTGCCATACTTGTTGCTTTATACTATAGAAGTCTATACAAGTATTTTTACTGTTCCAGTCATCCCGTCATAAGGATATTTTCTGTGGTATGTGGCGAAAAAGCTTAATTTCAAAAAACTTCAATCAGCTCAAATGTGTAGTATTAATTCTTACTTCATATTACGTATCCCCATGAAGAGTAGCCAAAAAAGAACTTCCACATTGAGATAAAATGCACAAAAAGAATGTTCTCGAAGATAAATTTGCTAAACTTGGGAATGTTAATAATGATGATTATATATATAATTATATAATATATATTTTTTTTTTTAAAAATGAAGACTGTTGAAACTAATTTACAGTGGAACGTCGATTTTAAGTTATCCAGGAGACCAAGCTGAAAAAACTTAATACAAGGTAAAATGTAAAATCTTGGAAAATTTCTAAACAATTTGCTATGTTGGATACTAAATGCAAGAAGTGAAGGAAGGACTGGAAAGATTGGAGAACACAGCTAGTGAGATGGGACTCCAAATAAACCAACCCAAGACTAAATACATGTTCTCAGCGCGAAATATGGAATTCAGGGAAGGCCAACATAACTTAATGGAGGCACCTATGCAAAAGTTTTAAATATCTTGGAACATTAGTTACCATGGATAATAATATTAAGGAGGAAATAAAAGCAAGAATTGCAGCTGGTAATCGAAGCTATTTCTCACTGTTAAGAGTTTTCAAATCTCGCAGCCTGAGTAGAAATTTTAAAATCAAAGTATATCAGCAAGTCGTAAAGCCAGTGGTGACATATGGAGCAGAGACATGGACTTTGGTGCAAGCAGATGAAGAACTTTCGCGAAGATGGGAAAGAAGGATACTGAGGAAAATATACGTGCCAGTAAATGAGAATGGACAATGGCGAATAAGGAGAAACGATGAAATAAGAGCACTCTACAAAAAAAACAGATATAGTTTCCGATATAAGAAGCATGAGACTGAGGTGGCTGGGACATGTGGAAAGAATGCCTGAAGACAGAGCGGTTAAAAAGGTCTATAAAGGGACACCAGGAGGGAGAAGATTAAGAGGAAGGCCAAGGAAAAGATGGTTGGAGGACGTTGAGGAGGACCTTAGGAGGATGGGAGTAAGACGGTGGAGACGTCGAGCAGAAGACAGAAGAGAATGGGCTATCATTGTGAGAGAGGCCAAGGCCCTTTAGGAGCTGTAGAGTCTATGCTTACATTCAGACATAGTGAACATAAATTTTGAATAGTGTAGCTTGAAATATAATGTACTTCAGGCTTTGTGCTAAATACATAAGCATTTTTAATAAGATCTACTTTTAATGTCATTTTATGCAAATTATTTTTTTATCACCCTGTCTCTGAACCGCCCATCCCAATTTTTCAATCAGGCATTAGTACACACTCTGAGCTAGCTACATATCAAATTGGGTGGAAATTGAAGGGGGGGCATTGCATGAAATTCGCTCTTGAAGTTAGTCATTTATTTTCCTAAAAAAATACAGAAAACTATATATAAAAATACATGTTTATTGATGCATTCATCTGAAACATTATTTAAATGAAAGCTTATACTATTCTAAACAAAAGAAAACAAACTTGAAGTTTCTACGGCAAACCCGAAGGAAGATACGATCGTTTATATCCTAATGCGTGTCATTCAAAGTGGAGTTGCATGTGGCGTACAGGGAGTTCTTAAAAAGCTTGTAACTTCTGAACCCCTTGACCAATTATAGAAAAGTTGTCATTTTTGTAATCAGCATCAAAAGTTCTATAAGCATACCGAATTTCATCAAAATCGGCGATGGTGGGTGACATGGCCTGGATGAATTGACGTGGAATGAAACATAAATGTCCTTTTATGTATAAGCATTGTTTGTTTAATAACACCTTTTATTCATGATTGGTAAAAGAGACGCGGTAGTATATAAATATGGAGAAACTAGTACTCACTTTATCCATGAAACCATCTTTTCTTCTTTGTTCTATTAATTTCAGAAATTAATATAACAAAGAAGAGAAAACACCTTTTATATATAAAATAGCATTTACATTTGAACAAGTACTACATTTCTCTTCATGGCAACATTGTGGAATATTAAATATCAGCATGATTCTGGTTGCTGATATAGTGTGCAGTGCATATAATTTTATCATTTGTTTTATGTTATATTAATGTCAGTTGTATCTTAATAGGGTGTTTTTCTTTTGTTTTCAGGGCTCGATTGATGATGTGGAAGCTCTTATGAAACGGCATGAAGATTTTGAAAATACCTTGTATGCTCAGGATGAGAGGCTTAAGACCTTCAGTGAGGTGGCTGACAAACTCATAGCAGCTGAACACTATGATAGCAAATAGTGAGTAATAGTTTTTCTTTTAATCCAAAGATTCTTCAGGGGTAACCCTTTATCAAGACACCTAAATGTCAACCTCACTTTCATGTAGTACATCCTGGATTACATTTTGCAGACTAACGAGGGTTTGCATCTGGACCCATGGCCAGTATAATCATCTATGGGACTTCTGTTGTGTGTTAGAGATTCTCCCTTCATCTTATCACCATTCATCCTTATCTTTGGAATTAGCCAAAATTGGCAGAAATGCAAAGTGAAACAAATCAAATCAATCAATCAATCAAAGATTCTTAACCTTTCATTTGTCATGGACCTCCTTCAAATATCCTCAACATAATTTGAAATCTTAAAGTGCTCATCAAGATCTTTTCATTATGATACTCATATTTCTATAATAATAATAGCATTAATAACAACAATAATACTAATCAATGAATTATAGCTTAACAGTACTATAATGAGAAGGCTAGTGCTTCACTTTCAAGTCTTGTTATATGCAACATGCCGGGTTGTTTCTTTTTATAATGAAGGGTGTGATTAATGCAGAGAGACTATACTAGGCTTATTAACAATTGGAAAACATGGAAATTGTAGTAAAAATTTTGTATTATTTCACAATATTAATTAATTAAAAAATATATGGTCACACTTTTACCTCTAGAAAACTGTATAACATCTTTAATTTTTAAATTTGTTTATTTAGCATTATTTAGTAATGTACAGTCTTACTTCTATAACCTTTGTGAAATTATTCACACCCTCGTGGCCCCCTTGGAGGGCATCGCAGCCTCTGGCATTTGCGGCACAAGTTAAGTGCCACTGTTGTAAGCTATTCTCATTTGTTCCAGTACAAATTATGAACTTACACTCCAACTTCTGTAAACTACCAGGTAGGAGTTTACATTTTTTTTTTTAAATCTGTAAATTTATCATCAAAATACTAATAAGTAGGTCTTGATACATCATTTTAAAGGGTGTTGAAAGAAAATTGGTGGATGTTTGGAAGGTGTAGATAAATCATTGTTCCATGGTACAAAAAGTGTGTGCAAATGAGAAAATGAACGTTCTTTTCATATGCAATATTCTTAACAAGACATTATTGATTGTTTATTTTGTATTCTTCTAATGCTAAGTTTGAAGAGAGTGTCCATGTCTTTAAGAAAAGAAGTATTCTTCTTGAACACAGAAAAATGGGTACTCACTTGAAATGTAGAAGAAGAAAAATAGACAATGGATAAGTCAATGAAATTAAGATTGAATGGTTATTAGTAACCTGTGCTTGAAAAATCTGAATTTCAATTCTTGGTAATTTTCCAACTTGCAATGCATCTTTTTATATAATCAGTCATTTTTATGATGGTTCTTTTCGTACATTGTCAGATAGTGGAGGGGAAGTCGCCTCCCCTTAACAAAGTCTACAAAGACACTCTTCTAACCTAACATTTAAATTAAGCATTGCCCTTTTCAAACATATCAATAACTTATATAGGTTCCCACTGCAAGTTTTAGGAAAATATCATAATACATAACAACTAAGAAAGAAAGAGAAAAATGCAAATGATGTATCTTCATTTTTGATTGTTGTCAAAAGGGATAATTGCGAATTCAGATCTATATCACAAATGAAGTGAATTGAAAAATGAAAATTTAATATTTCAGCATCGATGATCGTCGCAATCAGGTTTTGGCCAGAAGAAACGCAGTGAAAGAAGCAGCTCAAGCCAGAAGGCAGGCTCTTCAGTCAGCTCATGCATTCCAGGACTTCTCAGCAGATGTGGATGACCTTCAAGTGTGGCTTGGAGATAAATTGAAAACTGCAGGTGATGAGTCCTACAGAGATCTAACAAACCTGGAAAGGAAGTTGCAGAAACACGAAGCCTTTGAGCGGGAGCTTAGAGCAAACGAAGGCCGATTACGGAGTGTCAACAAGGTAAGCAAACCATATGGACTGATATGATATTATTACCAATGCCAGTATAAAATTTACTAGTAACAGAAAATATTTTGTGGAGAACTCAAACGATTCTTTCACTTCTTAGTTATTGTATGATCTCATCACTTTTTCCGTAGAAAAAGAAGCTGCGTTTCAGAAATGTATTTTGCATAGTTAGGAACATCATTTAAACTTTAATATTTCAAAAAGCAATAACAAAATGAGAATTGTGCACTTAATTATTTATCTTAATAATTAATTCTGCCCCTTGGGGCAAGAAAATGCTAACCCACAGGAAGGTACTTTTGACAAAAAGGCGATTGAATATTTGGGAAATTCATTAATTTTGCAGATATGTTTTAAATGTCTTGAAACTACTATTTAGATATAAAAGAGACTTTCAATGATCACATAACACATAATCTCTGTATTGCGGCAACAAAATATTTCCACAATAAAATAATTTTGGAGGCAAGTTGTGGAAAAAAATTGATGTGGCTTACCATTCTAATTGCACCCAACTGTTGTTTACCATTGTTTGTTGCAACTTTTAGCCGGCCCCCGTGGCAGAGTGGTGAGCACATCGTGCTACGATGCCAGGGTTCCCGGGTTCGAGTCCTGTCCTGGGCATGGATGTTTATGAGTGTCCATTCATCAATTTCATCATATCATCACTCATCCCTATCTTCACAAATTTGCCAAAAGTGTCACAAGAAGCGAAAGTAAAATAAGCAAATCTATCAATGTTGCAACAATGTTGTTTATTAAATATAAAAATTACAATAATTAGCATCATTACCAACCAATTGTACACTGTCAATGGCATGAGTGTATCAAATGAGATGCCTAATAAGCCCACCAAGTGCATTTTGCTTCCTCTTTTCATTACATTTATGTTTTTATGAGCAAAAGTAATACAGAAATATTGGGAACATCCTAGAGAACAATGTAATTTATTTTGAAACAGTTGAAAAATCTAAAAAATATATGTGGTGGGTTGCAAGTCCCCCACCTCCTCCACCCCTCCCCCTCGGTAAGCTAGGATTAAAATTGTATCTGAACCACTATGCAATATGTGTCCACTGGGATTGGCCGATATCTGTCTCTTGGCTGCTACATCATGTAATCTTTTTTTAGCTAGTTGTAAAATATGTCACTACAAACCTGTAAACTCATAACAGTAACTTCAAATGAAATACAAGGGTTGGATAAAAAGTAATGGCAACACTGGTATAATTGCTACTTGACTGTATTGGCAGAGGAGCACGTGTTACATTCCTTCAATGTAATCGCCCCCCATCTCTACGACCTTCTGCCACACTTTTGGAAGGCGTCGTACACCGTCAGCGCGTCCATCTCTGTCGATGTGCCACAGTGAACGCCCTATAGCACGTTACGATGGCTTCGCGCGTGTCGTAGTGCTTCCCGCCCAGTGGTTCCTTCATTTTGGCAAAAAGGTCGTAATCACAAGGTCTCATACCGGTATACCGGTGAATACGGCGGATGTTCCAGTACCTCCCACTACCAGTTATGCAGGAGCGCCGTCACAGTGTTCGCAGTGTGACACTTTGCATTGTCAAGCAGGATGATGGGACACCGTGCCAGAACGTGCCGTCGCTTCCTTCTTAATGCGAGACGAAGGTGGTGTTGCAAGAAGGTGCAGTAGTAGGCTGCGTTGACCGTCTGCCTAAGAGACGTTGTTCTTCTTGCCTAAACATATTGTTAGGGTGCTTGCACTGTCGTCCTCTGCTTTAGAGCACTGCTGTTTTTGACTGAATAACATACAATCGCTCCCACTCACTATACTTCCTCGTCTGACATTCCTTTATCAACCACGAAACGGTTGTGGCGCTGTGACTCGCCCCTTTCACGGGACAGCAGTGTTGCCATTACTTTTTATCCAACCCTTGTAGATTAGCTGTACTTGGTAAAAAGCCAAAAAAGTCAAAATTTCCGGTTTCTTTCGAAACAAGACGGCTTTTTATCGGAAAAAAAAACATCCATTCAAAAAAGCCTGCTTTTTTGCAACTCTAGAATAATTATGCATTATAAGGTGAAATTTAGTACACACAAATGAAAAATGTAGGTTTTTTTTTTTCAAAAAGTGCTGAATATAACACAAATGCTTCATCTTACAATTTAAGGAATTAGTGTAAATCAGTCTCATACAGGAGCAAAGATATGAATTTTAGAGGTCAAAATTACCGTTTCCAGAACTCCGTAAACAACTTTTATTTTTGAATAGCAGCGTAAACAACTTTTCTTTTTGAATAGCAGGCAGTTCTTTGAAACGATGCTTAGGGCACATACAATCTTCACCAGAAGCAGCCACTTTCACCTTTTTATTTGCAATTGATATGTATTCATGCCCACTGTTTCGCAAATGCTTCTGTTGGTACCTCACCCACTGGTTGCATTTCCTTGTTCTAGGTGATTTCCCTTGAAAAGTAAACTTGAGATCTGATGTAGCAGTAACTTTATCATCCGAGGTCATGGGAGCAGTCTCCAATGGCAACACTGAAACATTTTTCAGAGAATTTAGGTGCAAGATAATGGTATTCAACACAAAACTTTTTTCCGGTGCAACATAATGGTATGCAACACAATGAATGAAAACGAGAGAAACAAATACTTATGCTTTGATAACTATCTGAGGAACTTCCACTGCTTGGTGGGTTGTATCATGAATCACTATCTTCAAAATCAATTATATCTCCTACAAGATCACTTTCCAATTGCTCCCATTGATGTACATGCTTCCCTAGCACAGTGGATATATTGCCTTGAGGGTTACCATTATATTGCTACGAATATGTGGTGATGGTATAATTTCGCTCACACCAGAAAACATACATGGAAGTATCACATGCGAACTCTTGACAGAACAGGAGGGAAGATAAGCATATGTAGGCTTGTGAAACAACCATAACTCAATTTCGGTCAAACTGTGGGTTACCATTATCTTGCACCGAGGGGCATAATTATTATTATTTATTTATAGAAATATAAGATAGGTTAATGTAAGTAATTTTACTAGAACTGAGCCAATGTTACTTTGAAGCGATACTGATACTTGAACAATGTAACAATTTCGAGTAGTTCAGAATATTTATAAATTTTAATATTTAAGTTTTTGTTTGGAACTATAGCATATCAATATACAAGAGTTTTACTTTAAAATATTCATAAATTCACATAAGATTATCAGAATAATAAAATATCTGTCATTTATTGTGCATGTGAAATTTCATGTTTCTGTGTTCCAAATTCGCAACACCGAAATATAAAACTTCACAAGCATATTATTAAAACCTTGTTTACCGCATCCATGAAGAATCTGTCATTTAATAACAAATCAATTTTTTATGATGCAAAATTAATGTAAAAGTGTCATGATGTATTCTGCAAACTCCAGAAAAGTATTTGATGATATTGGTGATTAAATTCCAACCAATGCTTTCTGAAACCAAAACCAATGGTATTAGACGAAAAATTTTCTGATACCCTTATGTACAAATATCCTTATAATGGCCAATACTGATAAAATACCTATTAGTCTGCCACGTCGTCATAATATTATTTCGAAGCAGGTGCTTAATTTTGCTTTCTTTCCTCACAGACTGGACATGGTCTCATAAATGAAGGCCACTTCAGGCATGAGGATGTTAGCCAAATGCTGAAAGGTTTGAACAAGACATGGAATGAGCTGGTTACCCTTTCTCAGGACAAGGGGAGAAGGCTCAGGCAGGCAGCAGCACAGCATACGTACAACAGGTAATCTCTTTACTCAGGTCTCTAGGGAGCAACTGCTCTAGTTGGGGATGATATATTTATGTTCTTTTTAAAAAGCTCACTTAGTGCATAAAATCTCCAAAAATTGTACTTGTATGAAGTAATGAATTATTCTTTCTCTTGGGCCATTTACTCGATATTGTGCATCATGTTGCCACAGTCCTTTGTCACAAACTGGAGAAGCCCATGTTGCCTACTGCTTGTCACTTTTTTGCGAAACGACTCTGCCGCATAATATTTGTAGCATTATCACTTTGGTCTGAAAACCCCTTTAAGCTTCAAATTATAACTAACTAACTAACTCCCTAGCCTTCTTAAACCCGAAGGTTCATGGCTGCAGCAACACAGGCCTTCCATCTTTCCCTATCTTGAGCAAGTTCTATATACTCTTTTCCATCCCTACCGATTTCCCTTAGGTCCATCTCAACGTTGTCCCTCCATCTTCGTCTTGGCCTTCCTACAGGTCTCTTACCATCAGGTTTCCCAACAAGAATCCTGTAAACTCCTCTTTCTTCTCCCATTCGTGCCACATGGCCTGCCCACCTAAGTCTTCTTGATTTAATTATTCTAATAATATCTGGACATGAATACAAATTATGTAGTTCTAAATTATGTAACCTTCTCCACTCACCTGTCTCCTCATCCCTTTTAGGTCCAAAGATTTTCCTAAGGATCTTATTTTCAAATACTCTCAACTTATGTTCCTCTTTCAATGTAAGGGACCAAGTTTCACATCCATATAATACTACAGGCAAAATTACTGTTTTGTATATTTTAACTTTTAGTTTCTTAGATATTAAACGAGAAGACAAAAGTTTATGAAGAGAGAAGTAACATGCATTTCCTGAATTAAGCCTGCTTTTTATTTCCTCTTTAATATAATTTTCATTTGTTAATATTATTCCTAAGTATTTGAATTTGGAAACTGGTTCAAACGAGTAGTTATCAATAATTAGATTTTGATTATTACCTAACACTTGGTTTCGGCCTGTAAGCATATATTTAGTTTTCTCTTTGTTAACTTCCAAACCTATCTCTTTAGCAGTTTTGAAAAATATTTTAGCATTATTCTTAATTGTATTCACATCATCCCCCAGTAAGTCTACATCATCTGCATATGCTAACAACTGAGTCACACCATTTAATTTTAGTCCTTCGTTAGTTTCTTTTACCTTCCTTACAGCATATTCTAAGGCAAAGTTAAAGAGTAATGGAGATAATGCATCTCCTTGTTTTAACCCATCATGAATTGTAAATTTGTCAGACATATTAATACCCACACGAATTTTACTTTCTGTTTGACTGGTGCATATTTTTATCATACTAACAAGCTTCTTAGGTATTCCAAACTCTACTAATATATTATATAATTTATCTCTTTTGACCGAATCATATGCTTTTTTGAAATCAATGAATAGCTGATGGACATTTTGATTATATTCCCACTTTTTTTCAAGTGTCTGTGTGATGTGAAAAATTTGATCTGTAGTTGATCTGTTACGTTTAAATCCACATTGATAATCACCTATAATTTCATTAGCATATGGGATTAGTCTTGTTAAAAGAATGTTAGATAATATTCCGGAGGTAAGCTTCAAATTATAAAATGCAGTTTTCATCAAGCTTGCATGTTATTACCTTGGTGTCTGAGCATGTTGAGTGTTTGACTCACAATCTTCCCAACAGAAATATCAGGTTTGAATCCCAACCTGGGCATAGATGTTCCTTTTTGAACATCTCTGTCAATTTCATCACCATTTATTCTCATCATCACAATTAGCCAAAAGTGGCAATAAAGCAACAGCTAATAAAGAAAATACAGCTATAGTATACTTCAATTTTACATTCCTAGAATTTACATTTTTTTTAATGTTGTTCTCATTAAAAACATAAAATACTGTCTGGTTCTTGTACTGTACAATTGAATGGAGTTGTTGGTTATCTCTCTCTCTCTCTCTCTCTCTCTCTCTCTCTCTCTCTGACAATTGTGTGCATAGAAAAGTATATATTTTTAAATCATGAGTAATGTTTTGAATAATTGTTCACATCAGGACGATGGATGATGCTCGTGTGAAGTTGGAAGAGATAGCAACCTCCCTTCAATCTCGTGAAGTTGGAACTGATCTTCGAAGCTGTAAAGAACTTCTGAAAAAGCACCAGGTAATCGAAGTGCACTTTATATTTACCTTTTCCTTGTCAATAATCCAACTAATTGTAATTGTAATTAATCTCTCATTTTCAGTGAGTGAATGAAAGTAGGAGCAGCTAGCAACTAGCATTAATAATAATAATAATACAAATAAAAACATTGTAACTAATATTTTATGTTTCTTTATACAATAACCTGTTTATTCATAATTGCAAAATGAGAGACATGGTAGTAGATAAATACAGAGAAACTAGTAGTCACTTTATCCGTGAAACTGTTTTTCTTTGTTCTTTAAATTTAAGTGGCCAATGCCACCATCCAACTGTTGTACAAGTTCCAACAAGGAAGTGGCAGTGACTATTGAAATTAGAACAAAGAAAAAACAGTTTCGCGGATCAAGTGAGTACTAGTTTCTCTGCATTTAACCTGTTTATGTTATGCTATACCTGACAGTCAAGGTACTAAGATATTATTCAGATTCCTTACAGAATACAAATAAAAAATTTCATACAAAAACAACTATATTTCACTACTTGCACAATCTTATGACTGAAATTCAAGCAAACATATGCAGTTAACAACTACAGTTTATAAATTCATCAGGCATTTTGTTAATGAATAAATGTTTTCAAATATTGTTGATGATAGTTGATATTTAAATAAAAGATATATAAAAGGAAATACCAATATTCACATGATTTAAACTTATGAATACTTTCAATTAGAGTTGAGACAGAGAAGTACATTGATGCTTAATTCATGAAAGCATTACCTTTCAGATAACAGGTTACATTGTTTATCATTCTATGATAATTCAAAGGCATTTTGTTAATGAATAAATATGATGATAACTGGATGTATTAATATTATTTGGAGAGAGCCATATTCAAAAAAAAAAAAAAAAAAAAAAAAAAAAAATTAAAGTGTTGTGTATTTGGGGAGCAATGTAATCTATGAACTATCTGTATGATACTGTAGGACAAAAACTCAAGCCCAAAACAATATTTCAACCATAGTAAATATAATTTGCATTATATTTTTATTGTCCCGGGTATACATAGAATGTAATTTGAAATAAATTTGTTGTGCAAAGAAATTGAAATCAATGATTGATAAAACCGGCATTAAATTGCAGGTTAATCAAGGTTTGTACTTAGTGTCATTCTAACAATGCAGGACAGAAGTACACATCTTCTAACGTTGATGTAAATTTACTAGGGCTGAGTTGATACCTCTTTGACCTGATGCCAATATTTTTACTGATTCCCATTGACTTAATTGAAACTATACCATATCAATCTACTAGATTCATAATTTTAAGCAACACAATTATTTAATCAAAAATACATTTCTCCATGCAATGTTATTGCCATAATAATGAAAATTGTGCATTTTACATAATTTCCAGAATATTTAGAAGGAGCACGATGCCATGCTGCATATTTGCAAACCTTTTGAAATTCTGAACTCCAGAAAAGTAGTGGACAGTATCAGCCATTAGATTTGAACAATGGTATTGGCTCAGCCTTAAAAAATACTTGCAAAGGGAATTATTAAATGTTTATTGCTTCTTGTTCTTGAAGGTTTTGGAAAATGACATGGCTCAGTGGGATCAGAGAATCAACGACCTTGTTAATGTGGGAGAAGAAATGGCACACGAGGGACATTTTGATGCTGATAACATTCTGAAGGCCAGCAGTGCATGCAGAGACAAGTAAGAATTTTTTTCCCAATACTTCTAATCTTATATAGCCCTCTGTTTTGTGGAAATAACACCTCCTATGTGGAAAATATTTAATAATCTCTTCATTACAATCTTAAAATAACTCATAAGATAAAATTGATAAATAGAAACCTTGATATTACATTACTGGATTTAACATTTCCCCACATTATACATTCAGTCTTCATGGTTCAATTAAAGCAACTTGTTATTAAATTTCCCTGGATTTTACATTTTCACACATTCTATTTTTTATCTCAGACATTTAGTTTGCAAAGGTGTTACAAAAAAATTAATAACAAAATTGTAGAATTTTGCTTGTCAAATCCAAACTATTTAATGGTTCAGTAGAGAAATGTTGGCAATTTTACCAATATTCAAATCTGTCTGAACTGATGGAGAATCCATCTACAGTTTATAAATTAAAATCAAGTTAACAGAGGTTTTATTTATTTTGTAGATTTGGTGCTCTGAAAGAACCAGCAAAGAAAAGACGAGATGCCCTCGAAGAATCACTCCGCTTCCACAAGTTCACATTTGAGTTGGATGCTGAGATGCAGTGGATCAAGGAGCACCTTCCGCAGGCATCGTCTGATGTCTTGGGGCAGAATTTGTACCAAGCCCAGAGTCTGCATAAGAAGCATCGCAAGCTGGAGGCAGAGATACAAGGGCACCAACCGATGATTGACAAAACAATGGCATCAGGACAGGCGCTTATCGATCAGTCGCACAGAGAGAAGAAACAGGTATTTATCATCTCTGTATTCAAGTTTTAAACATGAAACATTAGTTGTAAAAAAGGGTAAAGTTATACCCTGTACTTCACACTGTGTCATGAAGGCATGTGGGAGATGTAGAGGTAGGGCTCCACACATCTTGAGACCAATAATAGTGGAGATGATGATAGCACCATGCTCCAGTCACCTTTACCTTGCAGGTTTGTCACCAAGAAACATTGATAAGAGGCTGGGTGAGCCCCAGAGTAGGGGCATTGTTCAAAAAATTCCCACCTGAGATTACCCATACCAGAAATTGAACCCAGGTGTCCAGCATGGCAGATATCCTACTTACTGAACAATACAACTCACAATAGCATTAGTTAGGGACACTTAATTTAAGACTAGCATATTATTTTAAAAGGTAACACTAAGTATTGTTACTTTAAAGTGTCACTTGATTGCTACCAGCCTTGATTATGAAGTAATTAGCATAGCACACTGTGAAGCAAGGTGTTATTTCAATCACTTTTGTTAGTGAAATGTATGAAAGAGGTAGAATTGTGACTTAAAATAATAAAAACAAACTTGTTTTCTAAATAAGAATTAAAAGTTTAGCCATATCACCAACAGCTGTGAAAATTTAAAATATTTCCAGTGTCTGCTGGAAGCCTTCCTTCCATTCATCCACTTATTATCTACTTTCATCCAATATTTCAGTTTACCACTTCAATAAAGTTCCATTAATAATTTGCATACAACTGCATTACTAAAATTAATAGAAATATATGTCTAAACTATTACAATTAAAATAGTTATACATTATGCTTGCATTAAAATGATCATATATCAAAAAGTGTAGGTAAAAAAGTGTGTCAATAAATTATTAATCTATTATATGAAACCTGAGAACAAAACAACTGGAATTACACAGATTAAGTTGGATCTGATCTGTATCATTAATTGTTATTTTCTTTGGAATACATGCTTTAACTGATATCAAATTATATCTGGTTATTATTGCAAAAATCCCCCCTCCCCTTTTAATTTTTTTGTGTTCTCAATTTCATCTTCAATAACACAAAAAAATTAATTCCATCAGCAACAAAATTCTGCATATGAAGTAATGATATTTATAAAAATGTAGAACACTTATGGATATAGGGGAGACCGGGGTAATTAGAACAGGAAACAGCCTGTAGAAGTTCCACTGTAAATTACTCAGAAAGTTACTGATGAATTTTTTAAAAATTTCTACCATTTAAAAGGACATCTTTTGCATATTTTTGAAAAAAATAATGACCATACCTGCATTGCAAATACTCGTCCAAAAAAAAAAATTGTCATGACACCATAAAATTGTTCCAATTACCCCATTTGGGGTTAATGGAACATAAGTTAGAAATTTCAACTGAATAGCTTTAGATTGCTGTTGGGGTAATACGAACATCATATATAAATGTCCCATTTACCCTGCAAATTTGAACACAATAGCTCTATTTCTTCTGGAGTTATCAATGCTTGTTTAAATAAAATCCCAAGTTAACGTCTTTTTTTCATAAAGTTCAATTTCCCAGCTGTGAAGCAAATATGTGTGAATGAAAATCAGTGTTCTATGATTTATTTGAAAGGTTACAGGCCATTCTACAATGTAGTAAAGAAAAAACTTCTAATAGTTACATGTACAATCTAGTATACCCAAGCGAAATCAAGCAAATTACGCAATGTTCTAATAACCCATTTGCAGAAATTTTTGGGGTAATAAGAACTTTGCTTATAAAAACCAGGCAAATTGCCCATAGACAACCAAACTCACATGAAATGATGTGTGCCCTTATGTTTTATTATAGGGGTGAAGAAAATTTTGAAAGGGTTCTTTCATTCACATCCAGTATATGCAGAAGCAGAGAAACACCAAGCATGCGTCACATCATTTTTGCAGGTGTATAATAAAAGTCAAATAAAACTTACTTTTGTGTAGTTATTCCAATAACAAATTTTCTGCATGTAGGTTTAGTGTAGGTACATAGGTATGAAATGTTATTACACCAGTCTTTTAGTTTTAAATTATTCTACATTAACATGTTCCAATAACCCCATGTTCTAATTACCCCGGTCTCCCGTACCATAATTAACATGAATTCGAACACTTCCTGTTGGGTTTGTTTTAATTAATAAAAGGAGCATTTGCAATTTAAAATCAGAGGAACCATCTAAAAGACATGGTGGATTGTTAAGTGCACATATTTTATATTTGTGACACTGGGTTTACTATTTATTATATACTCAATAATAACAATAAACCAAATTACAAGAAATGCCAGTATTAAAGAAAAGAAATTATTGTACACCAAAGGACAAATATAAGGAATATTAAATCTTGAAATTACTGAAATATTATATTAGTTTTTAGTGTATTGGTATTTTTAAGTGAGTTCTTTATATTTTGAATATTGATGTATTTATTCCCAGTGACTTCCTTTTAAAATTGAGAAACATTATACAGTCTGTAGTTAATGTTGACTTCAAAGATGATTATATAATTTGGGTTATTTTAATGTACATTAACGCTACAGGCGTAATTGCTTGCTTTTTTTCCATAATAGTATTCTTCTCTGTTCCTATAGATGGCTCAAAGCATCTCACTAATAAGAATCTTATGAAGATTCTTTTTTAGGCTTATTCTTGCAGGGAGGTAAGCTATTGTGTGACTGCTGAGATTCATGTTAAATGTCCTGCATGAAGCTTTGTTCAAAAGGGCAGCTTAATGTTAGAACACATTTACGCATGCAAGAATTTGTGGTACAAAAATCATTTAATTATGATTGTAAATATTAGATTGAAATGTTTATCTTGTCTGTCAAAGAATTAGGGTTGTTTCAAGGAACAAAAACACATAGTAAGTGCAGCCTTGTTACATATATCAGGCCTAACCAGCATTGTCTGTGGTTCTTACAGTGGTAGAGGAATGCAAAAATATATGATATACATCTTTCCACAGTGAACGTAAATGTTTTTTTTTTTTATTTTTGTGTTGTTCAATATGCTGTTTTCTGTCATGTTTTGCTTGCCAATATTGTAACTAAGGCTAAACCAATATCAATACTAATGGTACCAGGTAGTATTGATTCAGATTTAATCAGAGATTCTCTCCAATACTTTTCCAAAGTTCATAAAGTTATATGAAATAAAGTACCAATTAACACATCAAGGAATATCCCAAGAATAATAAAACAATATATATCAAAAATGTTTGCAGCAATATCCATAACTGTTAGAAGTATGGTATTTTCCATGTTTTATGACTTTTAGTTTTTATATTAATTTTTACCCTGTGCAGGGTGGCTACTTACCTGAAATTCCTTGAATTCTGTGAATTATTGGCTCCTAGAATTATACGTCAATTCTGGTTGAATTTTTATCCGTAGACGTGAAAATTTGCAACTTTTATTAATCCAGATCCTATTGAATCTGTACATATTTATGAATGCCCTGAGGTAAATTTTCCACAGTTTAGCTTTTATTTTTATTGAGGAAGGAAAAGAAAGCTACGTGGAAAATGTAACAGAATTCTCTCAATCCGTTTACTTCATTAGTGTCCTTTTGAAGATAAGATATTTTGAAGTTTATTAGTTAAATTTGAGTTTAAAATTCTTATACAATTAACAATTTTTCATAGATTAGTATATCCCGTAACATTTGTGACTTGTGTTTGTAAATGCATTTTGAATCTGAGTATGTGAAATGACAAATGTATTCTCCTCACCTTAAATTAAATATTTTAAATATACATATTGTTTAATGGAATTGAATTAGATTTTTTTAGTACATTGGAATCACACGGCCCCTTTATATTGTTGCTATATTTGTGTGTGGGTGGTGAGAGGCAAGGTTGAAATACAGTACCCTTGAATTTTTGGAAAGTTTGCCTTGAAACCCACAAATTATACTTGAATTTTATCATGGTTCTAGAGTGGCCACCCTGTCCATGTGATTTGCAGAGTATTGCACCAAATTATCCGATATTGGAAAAATTATCGGTAATTTTACTAATCACCAACAATATGCATATATTAACTGATAACAATAGAGTACCGATTAATCTGTCCCATCTATAATATTTAGACAACATTACTCATTCAAAGCATGCACCTTCCCTTAGTTATTATCAGAATTGGAGTAGGGGCATAATCATACCCTGTGCTCAGTACATAGCATTGGTAAGTGAAAATAAAGGAAGCACCAGACACATCAAGATAGGGCAGTTTTGCTATCTGCAATTCATGCTTTCCTAACACAGGACCTGCAGGGCCCTGTTAATTGTGATAAATAGAATGAATGATTAGATGAAACACATGAAAAAATGAACACCTATTTTTAATGCTAAAACAGACTTGGACAGTGTGGGACTTCTGTTATCTTCTAAGTGCAATAATAGCAAATTGATATTTTTTTGTAATAAATCTAATGAGCAAATTAAATTTTAATTAATAAGTTGTAAAAGTTATCAGATTCAAAGGAGAAATAATAAATGAAGTCATTGTCCTCAATGTTTTGCCCCCCCCCCCCCACACACACACCATAGTATCAGTGCCCATAGTGCCAAGTAATCAGTATCAACAATAGGAATAGAGGTGAGTGTTGATATCCGTCTAGCCCTAATTACATCTTTTTTAACATATTTGGTTTCCGGTATATTTTTTGTGTGTGTGTGTGGATTTTGATTCATGTGTGTGTTGCATTTTACAGATAGAGCAGCTGTGTCAAAACCTGAGTGATGCCTGGGATGATCTTCAAGACAAGGCCAAAGAGAGAAGCAAGAAGCTGGACCTGTCGCTGAAAGCCCAACAGTTCTTCTTTGAGGCTGGAGAAGTGGAGAGCTGGTTGAGTGAAAGGAATGATGTGCTAAGCTCCACAGACTATGGAAGGGACCAAGATGCTGCCATAAAGTTCCTGACCAAGCACAAGGTATGTGTGTTTGTTTCATGACTCTATATATTTTTTTAAATAGATGCAGTATTTTTTTTAATAAATAAATGCAGAACTGCTTGTTGCTGCATTGCATCTCTTTCCCATAACAGAGATGTTTATGAACTTCGTTAAGTGTAAAGTTTCACCATAAATCCCTGAATTGATCTCAAACATATTTACTGTGTTTTGTTTGTATTTGTGACACATGATATTTGTTTTTACACAGTATTTCAATTATATGAAACAGTAACCATTACATGAAAATGAACAATGTATTTATTGTGCTGACCTGATGACTGTTTGATACAGTCACAATATTGTGCAAAAGAATAAAATATTGTGTGCCAAATATACAAATAAAGCCCAGGAAACTAACACGTTTTGTCAGCATTATACTGAAGATGTCTTAGGTTTCCGGCATAAGAAATAAATGTTAATAGTAAATCTGAAATTGTGAGGTATGGTTGCATACATACAGGATAAATGCATTTTTTCCCAAATGTTTAAAGAACCAGAAAGGTGCATTGTGTAAATCAGTGGTGCTCGAACTGTGGCACGCGTATCCCCAGGGGTATATGAATGACTTGAAGGGGGTATGCGAGCAGCTTGGAAGATAATTGTTAAGAATAACCACACAGCAACATTTTTGATGTATACATATAGAGCAGACTTCATTGTTTCAGATTTCATAGCTTTAAAACTCAATAGGAAAATAAAGCTGATTTGTCACTGACATTCTTATCTTTATTTCATATATTTTGAAGTAAAGTACTCGTTCAAAATCTACAATAGACTAAATTTGGAGCCGAATCTCTGCTTGAAAGTTTCAAGTGCACAACCAGACATCAAGAAACTGTATCAGGCTATTCAGGCATATCATTCTCCCTAGACGCTGAGGATTTACAATAAAAACTCCAAAATTTACTTGACAGTTTGTTTACAAACTTATTCTTGTTATTTACTTTTCTCAATAACTCTGGAAAAAATATGAAAATTAAAGTTTTTTATATACTTCTTAATATACTACATGTGTTTCAACTAATCAACATAGAAACACCTAATAGAGCAATAAACATAGGATTCTAATGTTTATTTGTTTACCATCTTTCCACATACAGCCCGAATACCATTTTCCTCTATTGGAGATACATGCCTTCCAACATATCAAAAATGCCCTACCAATCAGGCAGCCAAAAAAATTCCACAAAACCCACTATTCAGATAAAACTTATGGTGGGGTACATTAGACGTTTAGTCACAACTAAAGGGTACAATGAGGAAAAAGTTTGAGCACCGCTGGTGTAAATCATTATCGAGAAAAATTATTGTCCCTCATGATTTGAAACTTTGTCAGTGTTATATGCCCAGACTGTAAACAATGTCTATTATTTATAATAAATCATTTTTGCACAAAGCATAAGTCATGCTTTATCTACTGATTTTATGAATTTTCAAGTTAACGTGAGCCAACATCTAATCAGGCAACATTTGTATCTTGTTTAGGCTCTAGAATTGGAGCTGGACACGTACGGTGGAATTGTGACGGAGATGGGGAACATGGCTCAAGCTATGATAAATTGCAAACATCCAGATTCCAAGCTGATTGAGAGCAAGCGTCAAGCGATCACTCAGCAGCTGCGCAACCTCCAGAAGTTGGCTGCCGTCCGTCGACAGAAGTTGCTGGAGAGCATGTACCGCCATGAATACTTCCATGAGAGCACGGAGCTTGAGCAGTGGATAAAAGAACAAGTCCAGACAGCCTCTTCGGAAGACTACGGACAGGATTATGAGCATTTGTTGGTAAGTTTATGAGCTTAAAATAAGATTGTTGCCTTTCCATGGTCCTCACCTTTTCCTTTCTTTGTACTTTTCTATTTTCTTCATGAACATGTAATGCAATTGATAGGTGTATTGCTTTGGTTTATTTTACTTCACTTTTCTGCCACTTTTGTCTAATCATGAAGATGAGGATGATGGGACACTCGCATAGAACACACATGCTCAGTCCTGTATTCGAACCTGGGTTACCTGGCATCGAATAATTTTTAGTGCAAGCAGTCCCAGGTTCGATCCATAACTTGAATTCCAAAAACGTTTTGGTGTTGTAAGCTAGATAAAAGTGGTATACTCTTTTTAGTTGTGTTTACCTACTAGTAATTAAATTTAGTACTTTTCTGGAATCAGCTGATGGTATTACACTGCTATATGTTCTGATAAAATTTTTGCCTCCAAATGTTGTCACAAGTGTTCTTTACAACTGTAAGTGCGTTGGTGTCAAGTAACTCGACACTTACTTAATAGGGACACTTTCTTCCACAGGTTTTGCAGAACAAGTTTAATGACTTCAAACATCAGATTGAAGCTGGGTCAGAGAGATTTAACCAATGTGAGGAGCTAGCAAAGAAACTGATAGCCAATGAGAGCCCATACATATCCGACATTGAAAAGAGGCAGGAACAGTTAAGGTACCATACTTTACCTTGTTACCTTGCATACTTTCTGCATATTATATGTAAAACTAGTTCTCTGATTCTACAGTTTTGCAAGTTGGAAGTACATTGCATGTCTTGAGTATGGAAAGCATGAATGGTGCATTCTTACCTTTTTTGGCCTATTTTTCTCTTTCAGTGGTGATCAGTCTTGTAAATTTTAACATTACTTTTGATATTCATGTCACAGAATCCTGAATTGTAAATTTCACTAAATGAAACATAATCTCACTATTTGTGCACTGTAGCTTTTCCTTCACAATCCTGTGCACTTTGTTCTAATATCTCTAATTAGTGGTGTATTGGTGCATTCTTCTTGTTGGAGTTGGGCACTAATTATTAACATTTTCTCAGAGATCCTGATAAAGATTCAGATGATCCTGTAGAAGAAGTGAGAAAGAGGCATGAAGAAATCCGGTAAGCCGTTAATGTTTCTTTCTTTGTATGTAATTTTCTGAAATGGTAAAATTGTAGAAAGCAGAACATGATTTATACATATATTTTTTTTTGGTTCATATGTATTTTGTAAAGGATGATATGTGTGTGTGTGTGTGTATACGTATATTTATATGTATGTTGTGATTGTGTAATATTGCAAATTGTTTTAATTTTTTATGTAATATTTTATATTGTTTTAATACAATGCAAGTCAAGTAATGTTTGACAAAACCTAACAAAAGCCATGTGCTGAAATAGTGACAGCTCTAATAAATTGTATCAAGTTTGAACTATATTCAGTTATATACTTTATTTATTAAGGATGAGTCAGTATGAAATATATACCGATACTGATAGTGATAAGCTACAAATATAAAATATACTGATATTTATAACTGATATTCTACTGATTGGATATGAAATTGCAGACTTTACTGAAGAACATTAACCTCCTTAATTAATGTTTATAACTATGTGACTGCAGTAGGTTTTAACCTTTGAAAATGCTTATTTGTACTTTAAAAAACCAGCCCATACAAACTATTA
Source organism: Lepisma saccharinum (assembly GCF_977018435.1). Lineage (NCBI taxonomy): Eukaryota > Metazoa > Arthropoda > Insecta > Zygentoma > Lepismatidae > Lepisma > Lepisma saccharinum. The sequence continues at coordinate 52,458,277 of NC_139233.1, forward strand.
AGGATGGGACCGATTAATCGGTACTCTATCAGTATCAGCCGATGTAGACATATCGGTTTATTGGTAATATTACCGATTATTTTACCGATCTAATATATATCGATAAATATCTTATAATTTAGTGCAAAATTCTGCCATTTTGTTGTAATTTTTTGGATAATCTTCATGCCCTACTCTCTAAAAAAGTAAATGTCTAAATATTCAACTTCTTCTGCACTGCAGTCACCTTGAAATACATTTATTAAGGAGATCAATGAACATTTCAGGATCTTCAAGCACCATTTCTAATATTATATCGGATCGGTAGAATATCGGTTATCGGTATTTTCTCGGTATCAGCCAAAATTTCATATCGGCCCATTCCTACAAATTATACATTTATATTTACAGAAATAGTAACAAAATAGCAGAATTTTACAAAAATTCCAATAACGGGGATTATTGATAGAATACCAATTAATCTGATTGCTATTTTTGATAGAGAAGATATTAATACAACTTGCTCAAATTTCTTCAGTATAAAGAGGGGGAAAAATAAATTTTGTTATGTGAATTAAATTTTAACCGGTCAAATATTACAGCATGAGAGTGCACATCTTGGTTGAATCACCTGCTGGCAACTGTTTATCTGTGCCATTTGTTTCTGGATCCAGTCTTATTGTTTTAAGAACTGCTGTATCATAGAGCTTGATTTTATAAATGAGGATATGAATTTTAATTATTTAAGACATAGCCTTATTATTTTCGATTAGTTCATAGTCTATCCACTGTAAAATTGAAATTAACTTCTACCTTTTCCTACAGACAATCTTGGAGCCAGTTGTTGGACCTGATCGAAAATAGGGAGCAACGTTTGCAAGCAGCTGGTGAAATCCACCGCTTCCACAGAGACGTGGCTGATGCTTTGTCAAGAATCCAAGAAAAATCAGCAGCTCTGCCAGATGACCTTGGAAGGGATTTGAACTCGGTGTTAGCTCTCATAAGACGTCATGAGGGATTTGAGAATGACTTAGTTGCATTAGAGGCGCAGTTGCAGGTAAATTACTAGAATGCTAGTTTGAATATTGTTTTCTTGGAATTTCAAGGGGAAGGCTAAAATGCCCATTGGCGCCTTTGTAGAGTCTTTAAGTGTATTGTAAATTATGCAAAATTCGTTTTCATTTATTTTTCACCAGTATTGTGTGAAAAATGGGCCTTGTGACCGTTATTCTGGCACAGTTGTTGAATATTTTAAGCTAAACTCGGATTGCAGTTGAATTTTAATAATTATATTAATAATAATCTTGAACACTTTTTAATTTAGAATAGTACTGCATCAGTCAGTGTCAGTACCACTTCAAAGTCATTTTGGTTCAGACCTAGTTTTTATTCTTTTTATTCCACTCACAATCTTGCCACTGAAGGTTTTAAGTTAGAATCCTGGCCTGGGAATGAATGTCACATCTAATCATTATTATTCATCTCGTTGTTGTCATTATCCTAAAGATGCAAGAGAGCAATGTAAAATAAGCTTAACATACTTTGAATATTTCCTGAATATTGGTGACATTGCTTCTGTCCTATTAGCATGCAACCTTAATTGAGAATTATCCATTGTCTATCATCTTACCTACTATATATTCTTTCACTATGTTTCGAGAGAAAGGAACTCTTATTTTGGCTTCAGCCTTCATAGTGTTGGCCCAAAACTCAATAAACCATTTGCAGTGTAGAATGCAATCATATTTGCTCTCTGTCCCTTCTCAGGAGATTGAAATAGTAACTTAAATGTAGCAAAAAATAGTATAGAATTCCTGGGGTAGGGGATGGGGTCATGGTTGAGTAGCTGGTTAGTGCATTAGGTCGGAGCTGATACGATTTTAACTTAATACTGATATCAATGCCAATACTCTTACCAATTCCCAATACAAATGCTGATACTTTAAAAATTGAAACAATTTAATGTGGTTCAGAATATTTATAAATTTTAACATAACCTTTCCATTGGAACTATACCATATCAATCTACCAGGGTTTTGCTTTAAAATATTAATAATTTCGCATGAGATAATCATTTAATTACAAAAAACCATTTACCCCCAGAATGTTGTTGCAAAACGTAATGAAAATTATGCATTTTGCATATTTTTCAAGATATTTAGGCTCTACGAAAGTTCCATACTTCATTTTTGTGGACTCCGCAAGATACATGGACACAGGCAGTGACAATTGATTGGTGTTATGTATCGCCAGCATTGTGATGAGGAAAATGACAATGATAATGAACCAAGTGACTAAAACTAGGGCTGAACCGATATCAATCCAGATGTATCAGAAAGTATTGGTTAGAATTTATTCACCAATACCAGCCCATACTTTTTTGAAGTTTAGGTATTTCACAGGGTGATATAAAATCCCCTGTGATGCTTTCATGGAGTCTAATTATGTTGAAAATTATGCAAAATTCAAAGTTTATATTTATTTTGCACAAGTGTTGTGTGATAAAGTAGATTTTGGATTAATTGACAGCTATTTTAATATTTCACTGTAATTCTTAATATTTGTTAAATTTATGTATATGATTGCAGTGGAATATTTAAATATTTATCAATATATATTGCGAACAATCAAGCTTCGCGATTGGTATTGGTTCAAAGGGATATTGACTCAGTTATAAAAGTAAGCACCCACTCACGTCTGAACTTTTTGGTGTGATTACTCCATTTTGTATGAATAAAAATACTGAGAACCTGTTCATACAGGGATCACTTCCACCATTGAAAAGTACATATTTCTGTGATGAACAGCTGCTTAGAAAACATACATTTGCGGATGTATGTATATGTGCATGTTGCAGTATGCAATCCATTGATTACAATGATGAGAAGAGATATTATTTAATTCAAAATATTTTAATGTGTTAATTTTTTCTTTGAAGGTTCTAGTTGAAGATGCTGCACGGTTGCAAGCCATGTACCCAGGCAGCAATGCAAAGCACATTGAAGAGCAACAACAGATTGTTGTAAATAACTGGAATGCCCTGCAAGAACGTTCTGTTCAGAGACGGGAAGAACTGCAAGCTAGCTGTGATCTGCAACGTTTCTTAACACAGGTGAGGGTTTTGTTACTTTTTATGGTCGGTTTAGTAAAGTTTAATTAGATTCAGTTTTCTTTCAATAAGAAATGTACTTATTTTCCTGTAGTTTACGGTTATTACAAGCATAAGAAAACAGTTTTTTCTTTGTGACGTTTCAGGAGAACACACGCTCCTGAAACGTCACAAAGAAAAAACTGTTTTCTTATGCTTGTAATAACCGTAAAAGAAATGTACTTGCGTCTGGTTCTTAGCCAAAAGTTTATATATTATTGTACTGTTTCCAGAACCTTCTTCAAGCACTTGAAACAATAAAAATGACTCAACAAATGGTTTAAAAAAGGTACAATGGGTAAAATGTTTAACTTTCCTATTTTTAACCTTTTTAAACATTTTAGATGTTCTTTTATTTAAAATCAATTTTAATAAATATATGCAAGCAAATTACTAACTTTAGTAACATACAAGATGGCACCAATAAGTGAAGATCTAGTTTTATCAGCTCCTCTCAAATTGCGAACAAAATGCAATGATAGATGTGCAAAGTGTAAAAGAACTGTAAAAAATGGAATTCTGTGCGATATGTGTGATGAATGGTTACACTTTACATTTGGCAACTTCGATACCGAAGAAGAAATCGACCAAAATGAGTGGTTCTGTCCACAATGTGTAAACAGAGAACTCTCCTCAGAAAAAAGTGCTGAAAATGAGGAACTCGCAAATCTTTTGCAGGTAGTGACTCTACTTCAAAGTGACCTAAATGAGTTGAAAAATGAAAATAAAGCCCTAAAAATCAGACTAGAAGCTATTGAAAAGGTAACTGAAACAAGGAATTCTACACCCTTATGGACTACAAATAGTTTAAAAAAGGAAAAAAATGGGTAAAATGTTTAACTATCCTATTTTTAGGAAATCAACAAAGAAAAGAGCACATTGATAGCATAATTTTCGAGAGCAAAAACAGATTTTCTACACTACAAGATTTCCAGACTGAAGAAATACACTCAGAAACTAATTCAAGAATGTACAGAAGAAATGTGAAGTCAAGAAATACAACCACAAACATCTCGAAAATAAAAAAAATCAAGCATTAGTCAACCAGACGCACTCATTTATGCTGATAGTCATGGCAGACGGATGGCAGGCAAAGTGAAGAGCCAGATAGGCGATGTTTCAGTGTGTGGTAATGTCAAGCCAGTGCAAACATCGTGCAGGTAGTAAGTAGCCTAAAACCTCAAAACAAAGAAATCTGCAGCTGTGTAGTACTAATGGCAGGTTCAAACAATGTAGCATGCAACAAAGGTTATGATGTGATAAATACATTGAACAAAAAACTACCTGAAATAAGAAACTCCAAAGTGACCATAGTCAATCTACCGAGGAGACACGATCTCATAACAGAATCATGTGTTAAGATGGCCATAAGGAAGACAAACAAAAATATCCTGAGCAAGAACTTTGGTAATGTTGATATTGTAGATGTAAGCAGGCTAGAAAGGAACAATTTCACAAAACATGGCATTCATCTGAACCGATCTGGGAAAGAAAAGGTGTAATCAATATGTAAGGCAATAACTGAGTACATCATAAATGGAAGAAGAAAGTGCAATCCTATTGAACTGTAATGGCAACCCATAAATTATCAGGGAAGTGAAGTGGTAAATGGTGAAAAATGCAGTAAAATGGTAAGTGATGGAAAAGATAGTGAAGCAGAAAATGAAGATTGCAGTGAAGTGAGAAAAGATGAAAAAGAAAATGAAGTGGAAAATGATAAAAGAGTTAATGAAAAACAAAAGGAACCATCTGCACGAACATCTGATAGAATAAGGAGTGTTCCGGGCAAACTTAGAAGATGATTTTTTATTGTAAACTGTAAAGACACAACAATTAATGTAAATGTTAAACCTAAGGAACAAGGTCCTACACCCAATAGTTATTCTCAAATGAAGAAGAGAGTTAGTTATACATTGCAAAGCCACTAAAAATGCAGAAACGTAAATATGATGAAGGTTCTATACGCATGTTTATTGGAAAACTAAACAGTAGAAATTTGGAAGATTTTTATAATCTACCTTCCACAAACAAAAAAAAAAAAATTAATCTGTTTCTGAACAAAAGTATCTTGTTACACAATGAATGTTTTTCACTTAATCAAGTAAACATATCCACTGAGTGTAAACCATGGGTCACAAACGTAATCAGAATCTCGAGTAGAAAACTAAAAATGCTCCATTCTGAAAGTAAGGTGAACCTCAATCCATCTTTTCTGAAATATTACAAGAGGTATAAGCAAATATATAAAAATGTATTGCACCAAGCAAAAATTAATCATAATGACCAGAAAATCAGTAATTCAAACAATAAATGTAAAACAATGTGGGAAATTATAAGAAATGCATCAACAAAACACCAATCTTTATGTAATCATATGGTGATATGCATTAATGGAAAAGAAGTCCAACATTCCCCTAATGTTGCGAATGCTTTCAATGAGTATTTTGTAAATGCAGTTCCAAATAGAAGGAATGGGTGCCCCTGAAGAACGTTCTACACACATAACAGTAAATGACAAATCCTTATTCATTTCCCCTATTACTGCACAGGAATTAAAGATAATCTTCAGGTGTATGAAAAACAAACAATCTTCCGGCATTAATAAAATACCAGACTTCCTAATTAAGAAATGTTATACTTCCCTATGTCAACCACTACTACATATAATAAACAATTCAATTGAACAGGGTATTTTCCCAGACAGTCTAAAAGTAGCTGTTGTTAAACCATTACTGAAGAAAAACAACCCAAAAGATTTATCAAATTACAGTCCATTTCGCAACTCTCAGTCTTCTCAAAAGTTATTGAACATGCAATAATGATGAGAGTAGAAAATTTCTGTAGTAAACACTCAATCTTAAGTTTGTCGCAGCATGGTTTTAGGTCCGAACGAAGCACGAAAACAGACTTAGTAGAATGTGTCACACAATCGCTGAACAATTGTAAGCACATGGTAGGAGTATTTTGTGACATATCAAAAGCTTTCGATTCCATAAATCACGAGATACTGCTGTGGAAACTTCAAAAACTTGGTATCCGTGTACTACCACAAAAGTAGTTTCAATCTTACTTTACCAATAGAAAACAAATTGTAGAAATCCCTCACACCACAGCAAGAGGATACGTAAAAGTGTAACATGTGCCTCAGGGAAGTTTTCTTGGCCTTCTTTTGTTACTTATGTACATAAATGATTTACCAAATGTTATACGTGAGGCAAATGCAATATATGCTGATGATACAAATATTATAATAACACACACTTCCAAAGATGCTCTACAATCTAAGGTTAGTAACGTATTACACAAATTAGATTAGTGGTTTTTAAATAATAATCTACTACTCACAAATTACATTACATTTTCTACAATCCAAAGTAGAAATCAAATAAGCTTCAATCTAATATCTGGGAATACACAACTAGAGCCTCAAGAAAATGCAAAATTTCTTGGTATCCTATACAGAACACATAAACACGCTACAATCAAAATTAAGTAGTGAGTGCTATGCCCTTCAAGAAATGATAGACATCTCAAGCACCCAAACTGTAAAGTTCCTTTACATGGCAAACTTTGATGTTTTACTAAGATACGGGATTATGGTTTGGGGTAACAAGGGCCACTCCAATGTCCTTGTTTAAGCTTCAAAAAATGAGCTATAAGAATCATAGCTGGAGTAAAGAAAACTTATTCATGTAGAACTCTTTTCCGTAAATTTAATGTGTTAATTATCCCCTGCATATACATTTATGAATGCTTAATTTATGTAAAGCAAAATATTTCCAACTTTGCCATAAATGAGGAAATACATGGCCTAAACACAAGAAATAAAGACAAACTTCACATAAAGCACTGCCACCTTAACTTATGTAAGAAAGGCCCCTTAAACTCTTCCATAGATCTAATAACAATAAACTACCACAAGATGTGAGGAAAGAACCAAAATTGATCATATTCAAGCACAAGATAAAATTGATGCTTCTGAAGCATGTTTTTTATTCTATAGCTGAATACATGGAAGCGACTTTTTCATAAGACAAAATGTATATAACGTAGTATAATCACATATTGTTCTTGTAAATTTAAATGTCAAATAAACTTGGATAATTAGTGTCACCAAGAAGTAGGCTGTAGTGTTCTATATCTTCTCATGTTATGCTTTTTTTTTGTGATTTTGATATACGTAGGTAATACCAGAGTAAGGCCCAATTTTTTCAATTTTTGGCTATGTATTTTGTATTTGTATGTGTAAGATCTATTAATGTAGTATTGTATTGTAAGGTATTGATATGTCCTATATTACCATGTACTGTTATTCGTACACACCGGTAGTCCTTGGATGCAAATAAACTAAATTAAACTTATCCATGAGACTTATTTTAATGGTTCTATTCATTTTGGTGGCCTCTACCACCATCCACATGGCAGGAGCCACTGTAATGAATAGAAACCATTATAATTAAGTCTTGTGGAAGAAGTTAGTAATTTGCTTACATGAATTTATTATACTACCATGTCTTTTATTCTCCAAGCATGAGTTAAACCCATTTGTTGAGCCATTTTTAAACTCCTGGAAATAGAATCAAAACATCAAAAGTTTAAGATAAGAGCCATATGCAATTACATTTCGTATTTTTTATTGTGAAAAGTTGGTTATACAAACATCCAAGAAAGTATTTCATGTTTGAGTGTATAAAAATAGTTGTGAGAAGTGCTGTAGGGACATTCCACAAAATATGGTCCTACTCCATGTTAATAACAAAATGAATTAACATGGAAATTGTTATTGTTTTTGGTTGCATTAAGGTTTAGATGTTTGTGTATCCATATAATTTGCACATTTCACCAATAAAAGTTACTAACATCTGCAGCCTATACGTTTCACAGACAATTGAAGTCAAAATTTGCTATATTTTCAAATGATTTTCATGCATTCAGCCTATGCCATCACACTAATTTTTGTTTAATTTGTTAGCAGATACCACAAAGTACTTCATAATTCCATGAAATCAGTTCGTTATAAATATTTTAATCCAATCTCATGTCTAGAACCTTACATTTTGTGTGTAAAATGTTACACACGTAATGCTGGAATGCCCCCGTAACAGAAGTTTATAAACATCCTTTACATCTGTTCTTTCCAACTTCTCCCAGCCATTGTTTTCTTATGTCTATGTACTATTTCCACCACTCCATATTATAAGGAAAAAAAGGAATGTAATAGCCAGGGGACAAATTTATGGCAAATAGAAATTGACCAAAGCAGTTAAAAAAAAAAAGAGTACTAGAACAGTGGAATGTAGCAGCAGTGACAAAAATGAATGATTTTTTTGCATGATAAATGGCAACAACCCATAAAAATAGCTGTAAATTGATAAGCTTCTTCTATTTGTGTGTGTGTATGTGTTTGTGTGTGTAGATAATTTGGATGAAATTGATTACACAAAGAAATCTGGGGCACCCATTCATGAGTATAGTGTCCTACATCAATGTCTTGGCTACCAGTCTGCGATGAAGTAGGAAGCAAGTCTTTTATCTTCCATTTTTAACCTCTTTTAACCCAACTTACCTTTTACATGTTTCATAGTTTTACCATTCTTGCCTTAAATCCTGAGGAAGGATGTGATGAAGGCTTGAGTAACCAAAAAAAAAAATAAGTGCCTGCCTAGACTGGCCTTTAGTTATTTTAGCAAGCATCTTTTATTTTTATATGTATTTGTATATATTATCTTTTCTTTTCATGTAGGTTCGAGATTTGATAAACTGGGCGCAGGGTCTAAGGGCCACCATGATGACGGAGGAGAGGGTGAGGGATGCAGCGAGTGCCCAGACTCTGAAAGCAGAACATGAAGCAGTGAAAGCTGAGATCGAAGCAAGAGAAGAGAACTTCCAGCAGGTGGTGCAGCAGGGAAAGATAATGATCCATGGTGGTCATTATGCACAACAGGCGAGTGAAATTTATATTGTATTTATTATGGCAGTAGAATTATGCAATTCAGCAGAGCATAGCTTTATTAGCCCATATATTAACAGGGTGTTTACCAGTCAAGAAAGTCAAGAAAAAGTAAAGAAATCAACAAGTAGTCAATAAAAAGTCAAGAAATTATACTTGCAGTCAAGAATTTTTGCTATCAAAATGACTGATTGATTGATTTAGTTTATTTTACTTCACTTTTCTGCCCTGGCTAATCACGAAGATGAGGATGAGTGGTGGTAAGATAAGATGGATGAAGGGACTGTCACAAATATTTAGAAATGACAACAGGAGTCCCACATGAGATTATGCTGGATGCGAGTCCAGATTCCAGAACCTCGCAAGTCTGCCAAAATGCAGTCCAGAATGGATTAATGCATAATGCAAGTCTAATTCTCATATTAAATACAGAGCAGTTTTTATCCTAACTGGCTTTTTCATAGGTGTTTTTCATTACATAAATATGTATTTTCTTAATTGCTAATTTCCAACTTTAGCTAAGTAGGGTTCGTATAAATAAAGGTTAAGAAAATGTAAAAAAAGAAATTCATGAAAAAGTCAATAATTTTGGATTTGATAATTTGGTATTAAGAAAATGCTTTAATTACAAATTAATTCAATCTATTTTTCTGAATCTTTGTCCTTTGCACTTACTCAAGCAACAAATATGATTAATATCCTTTCATTAAATTAATTGCTGAAAAAATTTTTCTTGTGGTTGCAGGAAATTGAAGAAAAGTACAACCAGCTGCTTGAAGAGAGACAGAAACTCCATGCAGCCTGGCAGCATAAGAAGGTGCACCTGGACCAGCTGATCGACCTGCACTTTTTCCTAAGAGATGCCAAGGCAATTGACACATTGAGTAGTTCCCAGGAGGTAAGGCTGCAGTCTAATTTATTAGCATATATAACTATTTATATGAAGCACTGAAACTGTGTCTTAACACAGTGGGATAGTAATGGACATCTCTGTCACAATCTAACCATGTGTTGTTTAACATTAGATATCCATGCATTGGTCCAAATTTTTACAATTTGGTGCCATTTTCTTTTTTTGTTTTTCTCCTCAACCTTTTTGTATTTTTGTAATTGACTATGAGGTTTGTACGAGGGTTATCAAAAGTAAGTTTCAATGAGCTATTAAGATAAACAAGAATATATTTACAAATCATTTACATTGCCATTTGATGCACTTGCCATACACTATTTATTATTTAACATACGTAGTTACCACCATTGTTGAGACACTTGTCTCAGAAAGGCACCAGTTTTGGATCCCTTCATTGTAGAATGATGCTGCTTACGATGCAAATTACTTTTTCCCCCTGGTCAGATGCAAAAACACATGAAAATCACATGGTGCTAAGTGTGTGCAGTACAGTACTTTTTTTGGGAGAATATTTCTTTTGAAAATGGTATTTTATTTTTCTTCATTTATTTTCAACAATGTACAATAAACTTATTCAATGCTACAATACTTATTTATATGTATTGATTAAATAGCTTACTTAAATGCTCATGAAAATGTCAGGAATTTTGGTTTGGCAAATGATAGAGGTAGAAAAGAAAGTAATTTAAACCAGCAAATGTCTGTGGTGGGGTATTCAAGTACTTTCACAAATACATGAATAAAAATTTCAAGCTTGTATTTTAATACGTGATGCAACTATGTGTTTTTTTTTTAGTCATTATCTTGCAAGCCCTAATTATGGTAAAATGTAAGAAAGGTGTATTTTTATGGTGCATGTACACAAAGAAATTGTAACTGGGAACAACATATAAATTATATGCTCCCATCAGAAAAACAAGGATGTGGAGTAAGTTTATGCTAGAAGACTGGAAATTATGCTTGTTGTCTGATCATACTATGTATTCTTTCATTCACATTTAATGGAGAATACAATCAGATGTAATTGTTCATTTATCAAGAGTCACTTGCTTTGCAGATCGCCCTGAACAACACTGAATTTGGAACAACTGTGGAAGAAGTGGATGCACAGGTGAAGAAGCATGAGGCATTTGAGAAGCTCATGGCTACTCAGGATGAGAAGGTTGCAGCTCTTCAAGAACATGGTGCCAAGTTAGTGCAACAGAACCACTTTGACAGCGATAACATTCTTCGCCGCATGGATGAAGTTGTGCAGAGGAGAGGCAGGGTGAAGGATTTGTGTAGTGTCAGGAAGCAGCGCCTGGCTGACAATTTGATGCATGTCCAGTTTGTTCGGGATGTTTCTGAGGTATGTTCGTTTTTGTTCTCATAGTACCCACTGTATGATTTTGGAATTACCTTTAAGCTATCCGTCAGCATTGTCTGTTTATTTACTACATGTTATACACAAGTAGGGATTGGATAGAGTACCCAATTAATCTATCCCATCCCCTGTTATAATTGTGTGTTCCACGCTAAATAAATAAATATGGAACATTTAAAAAAGAAATAGATATTTATTTTGTTGTATACATCCTGGAGTTCTAAGTACTAAGTACTGCAAAAATAAAAAGGCAAAAGGGCAATGAAAATGTGCAAAAAAATGGCATGGTAACAAGCACTAAAAACTTTCAAAGGCATGTAACATGCATTGACTTCTAATATTTAATAATCCTATAGCATTGGCAACCATAATCGTACCATAATATAGGCAAAATATTTTATTATTTTACATTAAGAGAAACAGTATTATATACAGTAAAACCTGTCTATCCCGGAACATGATGGTTCCGAGCAAAATTTTCCACTTAAGAGTTTTCCTTCTTATACAGGGTTGACTTTAAATACAGTATAGAGCACTGCAGGAAATAATGGAAAGACAGATTTACATTTTGCATAACTTATAATGTAGAGTACTAATGCATGTACGTACATGAATAAAAATGCGATACAGTCGCAATAAGCATAACAGAGATTTCATCATATCATCACTCACCCCCATCTTCGCAAATTAGCCAAAAGTGGCACAAAGAGCAAAGTAAAATGGACACTCACAAACATCCATGCCCATGCCAGGATTCGAACCCTAGACCCCTGGCATCGTAGCACGATGTGCATAGAGGGAAAGAGAAAGATTGAAAGATGGAATAAGAGAGGTGAAGAAAGATTGAGAAGAAAGAAAGAAACAAAGAGAGATAACAAGAAAAATAGAAAGGTGATGAAAGAACAGAGGTGAAATAGACAAAGAAAGGTGGAGAAAGAGGGTAAGAGATGAAAGAAAGGAACGGAATCGTAACAGCTATGATTATTGTAGCGCATTCTTTCATATCGACAGGCAACAGAGGCGTGTTCCACTTACAGTATTGCATTGTTTTCTTGCGAGCGAAAAAATAAAGGAAGAAATTTCCTTCCATCTTACTGAGAATAAAAACATCTCGTTGGTCTTTAAATGGTGTTCCATTTCCACGTTAAGGAGGTTTCCGTCTTAAGCAGGTCATTTCCAGGTATAAAATCGGTCCATTCTGGGGACATTTTTCTGTATTTACAGGTTTCCTTCTTATTGAGGTTCCGGGATATGCAGTTTTTACTGTATTTAAACACATTTGAACCGGTGAAACCAAGAAGGGAAAGATTCGCCTTTTTGAACAAAATGGGCTGAATACTTTCAATACATATCAGATCTAAAATAAAGGTTTTAAAAACAAACCACTTATGGAATATTGTTACTATTGTTATGATGAATAAGTTTGTAATTTTAAGTTTCTTCATCCGGCTTTTAGTTTTGGTTGCTATGAGGTTTTTTATTATTATTATTATTATTATTATTATTATTATTTCGCGAAAGTAAGGTCGAGTGGAATCTTTCCCTTGGTCTCACCGATTCATTTATTATTGATTTTTAAAACCAATTTTAAAAAAAATGATCTGTTCTAACCTTCCCAAGAATTGGAATTTTTACATGGTCTATCAATCTATATATATGTTCAAATAGAACCCTTTCTACTTTGCAGAATCAATTGGGGTGCATTCGAAGTAGCAATTTTTGAATAAGCTTGTAAAATATATAGCCTTGTGTATGTGAAGTAATATTTATGTCCACTTATACAGAGACTAGTTGTAAACAAATTAAAGTTGTCTACTGATTTGATAACCTGAAACAACATGCCTAAAGTATTTAATAAAATCTCATCCTACTGCAATTCAAATATCATCTTGAAAAAGTGTCCAGGAAATATCTGATGCAGTTTTTTTTAGTTACCTTGTACACCTCTGAAATACCTACAGAAAAGAATAATCCCTTTGTTCTAACTTTAATTTCACATCTGAGGGCAGCCTTTATAATTATCATGCTTCAAGATGTCTGTAACAATAAAGCTGTAAATATAGTAAGAGAAAATAAAATAATTATGACTGAGTGCACAATCTGGACTCTACTATGTTGATAATTTTTCTGTTTAGTGCAGCTCATTTGTATGCTGTCTGGAATTCCACATGGCAGCTTAATCCTTGTTATAACGCACTATTTCTCTGCAGGCTGAATCATGGATTGATGAGAAGAAGAAGAAACTTGAAGCAGAAGCAAACAAAGGTGAAGTGAATAGTTTGGAGGACAAGATAAAGAAACTTCAGAAGCACCAGGCATTTGAAGCAGAATTGGCAGCAAACGAGAGCCGTATTCAAGTTGTCAAAGAGAAAGGTAATTATAAATTTTCTTTAAAGTGCAATGAATCTTTGTACACCTTGCTATTGTTTTAAAATTTATTGAGAATTATAGCCATGTGGCAGAGTGGTCAGCATAATATGCTATGAAGCTAAAAGTCCCATGTTCAAACCCTGTGTAAGGCAGGTGAATGTCTTTGTGTTTATCCCACCGTTCATTTCATCAATTTATCATTCATCCTCATTATAACATCTAATGAAGAACCCAGGTAAGTTTGAAAATTTGGTTATATTTGAAAGGTATGCTTGTAGCCAATGGTCCTTGTATAGTTTATTGTGTTAAGAACACATGGCATAAGATTTTGCCTTTTTAATTATACCTTATTGCCACAATTAGCCCAAGAGGTAGAAAGACAATGAAAAATAACTCAATTAGAAAGTAAGATACAGATATAGTGTGTCTTAATATCAAAGTACTGTTTACTTTTTAGTAACAGGTAAGATGGTTGGTAGACTGGCATGGCTCCCTCATCTTCTGTTGTTGTTGTTGTTGTTGTTGTTACTCTTCCATGTTAATTCTTGACAATACAATTTGGAAACCTGAAAAATTTAGTTTTATTGTGTTCTGATTAACAACATGTTACATTCGTATTATGGAAGTGAAGGGGGTATTTCTGATGCATGAATATTAGCCAGAATTTTCAAACCTGAATTGGTATAAATTTGAAACCTTTGTTTCCTTGTAATGCTTTCAAATTCCATAAATTTCATTTTTTTTAAATATGTGTATAACTGCTGTGCCAATGTATAATGTCTAAGAATATGCTTAGTAAATGGAACAATTTTTTATAGCACATCTTGTCCTGTAGTGCAAAATCCTACCATTTTGTTATTTGTTAAGTAATCATGCACTCGAAATTGCCGTTTCTTTTTCTATGGTAAACCCTGTTTTAATTGCCAGACTACGTACGTTAAATATAAAGGGAAATGCTCCATTGGGTTCTCCATTGGAATGTTTGTGATTTTACATTGCATTGGTTGAATATTAGTTATCAGTATCAATAAATTTTATACTGTCACCTTTTTGGTATTAGCAAGAAATTCATTTTAGTCCATCCCTATTATATTGTAATGTGAATCTTCTGAATAATTTTTAGGAGAAACTCTGCTCGCTAAGAGACACAAAGCATCCCGGGAGATCAGATCTCAGCTGGAGCATCTTCTGCATGAGTGGAAGACTCTCATGCTGGAGTCTGCAAACAGAGGGCGTGGTCTGGAAGAAGCTCAGGACATCCTGGAGTTCAACAATCAAGTGGAAAAGATTGAGGCCTGGATTAGAGACAAGGTAACAATACAGCAAGAGGTAACACTTGCCATAATAGGATGACTTTTGCAATTAAGAAGAATTGTATTCATTTTTGGAGAATTGAAGATGCATTTGTATAATACATACACATAAGCAAATTACTAACTTTTGCCACGAAACTTACTTGTAAAAGTTCTATTAATTTCGGTGGTCCCTGTGAAGCAACGAGTTCCCAAGTGGATGTGGCAGGGGCCACTGAAGTTGATAGAGCTTCTACAAATAACTGTCATGGAGAAAGTTAGTAATTTGCTTACGCATATGTATAAGAATTGTATGTTAAAGTTCCTCTTCAAAGGTGTCACTATTAGGTGAAATTAGATCTAATTTCAGCAAATATATTTCTTGGGAGGATTACTAGGAATAGTTTATGTTGGGTGATCACAGAATTAACAGAAAATGGGTTTGGGGTGGAAATTAATTTTCACATCAGTTATTTCCACAAATGAAAACATCTACTATATGTGTTTAAGAAAATGTGATTTACTTGCCAAAACATGCTCCTACTTCAGACGTTGAATTCTATTTTTTTAATTGATACGCCTCCCCAGTAGCATAGTGGTTAACACTTTTACTTGTAATCAAATAGTCCTTGGCTCAATTCCTGGTGGGGCACATTTCAGTGGTTTGCTCCCTTCCCCCCTTACCTTCAAACAATAGGCCTAGTGCCGATAAACCTGTATCTGAGCGTAAAGTGGAATCAAAACATACGTTTACTTTCACAGCATCAATAAACATCTGTTTTATTTCAGGATTTTGCACAGGAAAGTAAATCTTATACTTGTCTTGCTGTATGTCAGGGTAACAGAAAATGTCATGAGTAGAGGCACATATTTGTGGTAAATAAAAAAGCAAAATTTCTATACAAAAACAGTCAATTTCGGGTTCAAAAGCGGTGAAAAAGCAGCATATTAAATGACATTTTGGTTTTAAGAATGTGAATATATTCCCAAATTTGATTTAAAAACTGCACTACGAGGGTTGCTGGAAAAGTTTCTGCAAATTACCACTAACAGAGGCGCTAATGTTCCGCTATTATAAAAATCGGAAGAATAGACCATTTTTATGTTTAAATTATCTTTGATTGTTTGTTGAAGCCTATTCGTTTATTTTTCACAGCAGTTTGAAGGAGTAGTTTCATGTGAGAAATGGAAACTTCTCGTGAACACTTTTGGGCAATGATTTTTTGTTTTCAAATGTAGTTTAACACCGAAACAATGCATCGAGAGACTTCATTTGACTTTGGGGATGAAACACTATCCAATAGGATAGTGTACAATTGGTTTTCCGAATTCCAGCATGGTTGCACATTTCTCAGTGATGAATTTTGTGAAGGTCATCCATCTACGTCTGTTGTTGCCAGTAATGTTGATGCTGTGCGTGAAATGATTGAGAGAGATCGGCATGTGACATACCATGAGATTCAGCCATCCTTGAACATTGACATGAAAGCAATACATACGATTTTGCATGGTCATCTGAACCTATGGAAACTTTCAAGCCGTTGGATCCCACTCAACTTGACCGAAGCTCAAAAACAGACTCATGTAAATTGGTGTACAGAAATGCTCAAAAAATTCAACCAAGGTAAGTCAAATTTGGTGTACTACATTGTTACGGGGGACGAAACTTGGATCTATTCATACGAAACCGAAACTAAACAGCAATTCACTGCTTGGGTGTTTCAAAGTGAGCCAAAACCAACAGAAGTTGTTCGTTCGAGGAGTGCTGTCAAGCAAATGCCGTACATGTGGCAACAATAGCTTTAGAAGATCGAAGGACTGTAAATGATGAGTGGTATACAACAATTTGTTTGCCAGAGGTTATCAATGATTTGCATAAAACAAACCCAAATCGTCACATTATTCTTCACCACGACAATGCCAGTTCCCACTCAGCACACCAAACTGTTGATTTTTTGTCCAGTAAAAATGTAGAATTAATTACTCATTGCCCGTACTCACCTGTTTTATCACCTAATGACTTCTTTTTGTTCCCACACATGAAAAATAAGATGCGTGGTGAGCAAATTGTGTCGCCTGAAGCAACTGTTGATGCATTCCGAACAGCGGTTTCTGAGGTATCAGCTTCAGAGTGGAAAAAATGCCTTCAAAATTGGTTTGAGCATATGCAAAAGTGTATCAGTATTAAGGGTGAATATTTTGAAAAACATTAAAGCCATTCCCAGAATTTCACATGTCTTTTTTCATATTATTTCATTAGTTATGCTGTCTGATGTGTTTGTGTTCGTCTTGTGTAGTAATTGTGCTGTCTAATATGTTTGTGTTTGTCTTGTGTAGTAGTTCCTCCATTCATATTGGGGGTTAGGCGTAGAGCTGACAACTCTGCACTGTAAAAAGACATGTCAAGAAACAGAAATATAAGGCCATGGATGTTCCCAAGGTAAAATATTCCGGAGGTAAAATAGTCCCCCGTTCGGATCTCCGGGTGGGGACTACTTTGGGAGGTCCCTGGACTAAGGATAAGATCTTCATTAGGAATAAGGATATTAAATTAGGCACCTGGAATGTTCTGAGCCTTTACCGGCCTGGGGCATTTCAGTGTACAGTTAATGAGATAGTGAAGTATAAATTAGATGTAGTAGCTGTCCAGGAAGTTAGGTGGCCAGGAGAAGGGAATTGTAAAACTAAAAATTCTACTTTTTTCTATGGTGGTACTGAAAATCATAATTTTGGAACAGGCTTTTTCATAAATAATAGAATTATCTCGGCTCTTAAAACAGTAGAATTTATTAATGATAGGATATCATATGCAGTTTTACAGGGTAGGTGGTGTAAAATTATTTTAATAAACATACATGCACCAACGGAAGATAAAGATGATAATAAAAAAGGTAAAGTGTTCCCCTGTGCTTAGCACTACGCCATGAAGGCGTATAGGGGGTGTGGGGGTAACGCCCCACACTTTCTTGATCCGGTCGTGAGTGGGGGTGATGTGATCAGCATCACGCCCCTGACCGCCTTTACCCCCCAGGGTTTCCCCCAGGTACCCATGTTATTCGACGCTGGGTGGGCGCCGGGGCCGCTTCCATCGTTAGAAAAGTTCCCGGATTTGAACCGGCCGGGGATCGAACCCGGGACCTTGAGCATGGTAGTCAGATGCGTTACCGACTGAGCCACCGCGGCCACTAAAGATGATAATACTAAAGATGATTTTTATACAGAGTTAGAACAGGTCTTTGATAAATTTTCTCAGTATGATATGAAAATTCTGTTAGGTGACTGTAATGCACAGATTGGCAAAGAAGAGACATTTAAACCCACGATTGGTAAAGAAAGTCTTCATGAATTAAGTAATGATAATGGTATAAGATTGATTACTTTTGCAACTTCAAAAAATTTAATTGTGAAAAGTACCACTTTTAAACATAAAGATATCCATAAATATACCTGGTCTTCTCCAGATGGTAAAACTCATAATCAGATAGATCATATTCTCATTGATAAGAGAAGGCATACTAGTATAATTGACGTTCGTACACATAGAGGTGCTGACTGTGCCAGTGACCATTATTTAGTAATTGCTAAATTAAGAGAAAGACTCTCAGTGATAAATCATAAGCAACAAAATCTAAAAGTTATAAAATTTGATACAGGAAAGTTTGTTGATGAAAGAATTAAGAAAGATTACCAAATTAAACTGTCAAATAGATTTGATGTTTTGCAGGATTTAAATGATGATGAAAATATAAATGAAACAGACGTAAATAAGAATTGGGAGCACATACGTAAAGCAATAGAATCAGCAGCTAAAGAAAGTATAGGTTACCATAAACCAAGAAAAAGTAAGCCATGGTTTGATAGTGAATGTCATAATCTAATAGAAATAAGAAATCAGGCTAGACTTAGGTGGTTAAATAACTCGGATGATACAAATCTAAACTATTATAATAGAATAAAGCGAGAAGTTAACAGCACGTTTAGAAGTAAAAAAAGAGATTACTTGAAAAGCAAAATTAACGAAATTGAAACAAACAGCAAAAATAAAAATATCAGAGATTTATATAAAGGTGTAAATGAATTTAGAAAGGGGTGGCAACCTAAAGTAAACTTGATAAAAGATAAAGACGGTGATTTTCTAGCTGACCCAAGCGATATTCTAAATAGATGGAATAACTACTTTAATGACCTTTTAAATGTCCATGTAGGAGATAAATCAGAAGTAAATGAAGTCCACACAGCAGAACCTTTAGTTCCAGAACCTAACTTGACGGAAGTTAAAGATGCTATTAAAAGGCTAAAGAATAACAAAGCACCTGGCATTGATTTAATACCAGCTGAGTTAATTAAATATGGTGGAAATTCATTAATATGTCAAATTCATAAATTAATTTGTTTAATATGGAATAAAGAAGAAATACCTCAACAGTGGAAAGAATCCATAATTGTTCCCGTGTTTAAAAAAGGTGATAAAATGAACTGCAGTAATTACCGTGGAATTTCTCTACTCTCAACGACATACAAAATATTGTCTAACATTATTTTAACAAGACTAACCCCATATGCTAATGAAATTATAGGTGATTATCAATGTGGATTTAAACGTAACAGATCAACTACAGATCAAATTTTTCACATCAGACAGACACTTGAAAAAAAGTGGGAATATAATCAAAATGTCCATCAGCTATTCATTGATTTCAAAAAAGCATATGATTCGGTCAAAAGAGATAAATTATATAATATATTAGTAGAGTTTGGAATACCTAAGAAGCTTGTTAGTATGATAAAAATATGCACCAGTGAAACAGAAAGTAAAATTTGTCTGGGTAATAATATGTCTGACAAATTTACAATTCATGATGGGTTAAAACAAGGAGATGCATTATCTCCATTGCTCTTTAATTTTGCCTTAGAATATGCTGTTAGGAAGGTAAACGAAACTAAAGAAGGACTAAAATTAAATGGTGTGACTCAGTTGTTAGCATATGCAGATGATGTAGACTTACTGGGGGATGATGTGAATACAATTAAGAATAATGCTAAAATATTTTTCAAAACTGCTAAAGAGATAGGTTTGGAAGTTAACAAAGAGAAAACTAAATATATGCTTACAGGCCGAAACCAAGTGTTAGGTAATAATCAAAATCTAATTATTGATAACAACTCGTTTGAACCAGTTTCCAAATTCAAATACTTAGGAGTAATATTAACAAATGAAAATTATATTAAAGAGGAAATAAAAAGTAGGCTTAATTCAGGAAATGCATGTTACTTCTCTCTTCATAAACTTTTGTCTTCTCGTTTAATATCTAAGAAACTAAAAGTTAAAATATACAAAACAGTAATTTTGCCTGTAGTATTATATGGGTGTGAAACTTGGTCCCTTACATTGAAAGAGGAACATAAATTGAGAGTATTTGAAAATAAAATCCTTAGGAAAATATTTGGACCTAAAAGGGATGAGGAGACAGGTGAGTGGAGAAGGTTACATAATTTAGAACTACATAATTTGTATTCATGTCCAGATATTATTAGAATAATTAAATCAAGAAGACTTAGGTGGGCAGGGCATGTGGCACGAATGGGAGAGGAAAGAGGAGTTTACAGGATTCTTGTTGGGAAACCAGATGGTAAGAGACCTGTAGGAAGGCCAAGACGAAGATGGAGGGACAACGTTGAGATGGACCTAAAGGAAATCGGTAGGGATGGAAAAGAGTATATAGATCTTGCTCAAGATAGGGACAGATGGAAGGCCTGTGTTGCTGCAGCCATGAACCTTCGGGTTTAAGAAGGCTAGAGAGTTAGTTAGTTAGTTCTTTTTTCATATTGGTTGCAGAAACTTTTCCAGCAGCCCTCTAATTACACAAAAGAAACATATCCCTTCTAATAGCACATTAAATCATTACCAGAATATTAAGATTATTCCTGTATAAAGGGGTCCATTTTTGCTTCTCAAATGTTTGCAGCAGAATTAATCAATTTTCCGTGAATTGCATAACTCACAGGATACTTGACTTCAGAAAGTGTCATGTCGGTATTTAAACAGTAAATTTCGTGTTTGAGTCTATTTTGCATTTTGCAGTTAATTTCGCATCATTTCGTGACAAAACAGGGTAGGGAAATGTACCTCACACTTTTCAAAAACACGAAAAATTAACAGTGTTACTATTTCACATTTCGTGTTTTCGTCAAAAACGAAATATGCATGCCTCTAGTCATGAGTAACCCTAATTACTGTTTTTGTGCCACTCTTTTTCTCTATTTTGCAAGAGGAAGAATCTGTGACAAGTAGTATATCCCCATTCACATCATATTTGTTTTTATAGTCCTAATCTTTTGTCATACAGGAAATGATGGTCCAGGCAGGGGACATGGGAAAAGACTATGAACACTGCCTTGCTCTTCAGAGAAAGCTAGATGATGTTGATTCCGATATGCGAGTGGATGATTCGAGGATGAAATCTATAAATGCTTTGGCTGACAAATTAATAAGACAGGGTCGCAGTGACACAAGAACAGTTCAGCAGCGAAGAGAAGAATTGAATAACAAGTAAGTTTTCTATAGCTCAAGAGTAATAAGTGGATTCTGAAGACTGAAAGGCACAAATCCTTTGTAATTTGCAAAACAAATACTATGCATTGATTGTGATTGGAAATTCAATAATTATTTCTGAGGATTGTGCATATATTTTTATGTTCCATCAGTAAATTGTGATTTGAGTCTGAATACTTTTACAATTTTTAAGTGGGCCAGATGACTTAACATGCAATAGGCATTTGTTTCATGTTCAGCACAAATCCTTCATACTGAATATAACTCAGATAATTCAGAGGTAATGATGTTTATAGTTGCTACACAATACATTTCTAGCATATTTATATATTACTAATGTTTTTATTTCCTGCCAGTTGATGCTGTACAATTTTATTGGAAATTTATTAAATTTTTAATCACATGACTTATTATCTTTTGTCTTCTTGACCCTAACTGTAACAAATTTTTTTTAAACTTCTTTTGTTAAATCCTATTTACTTTTTCTTACCAATCCATTTTGTTCCTTTCTCTATGTATATACAGTATTTCTTTCAAGTTGACAAAGTAACAATTCTAACAATTAAAAGTTGTTCAAATTTTTTATTAATATTAAGTATTCCACTGCAATTACATGCAGGAATTTATCAGTTTTGCTTTACAATATTCAAGAATTACACCGGAGTAGTAAAATATCTGTCATTTAATCACTCACTAAGTCCATTTTTCATACAATACAGGTGCAAAATTGTCTCATGACATGTTTGTAGACACTGAAATATGTACTCAACCTCCGTAAAAGTATAGGTTGGTATTGATGAATAAATTCCAACTGATACCTCAACATCAGTTATCAGCAGAATAGTAGATATTAGACAGTTTGACTATACATCAATTTCTGTAAATGCACTTTTCAAATTACAAAGTATTTGTGACACATGTATGTGTATGCCACTTTCAGATGGAAGGCTCTCCAAGGTGCCCTGGGAGAATACAGAGAACACCTGTGTGGAGCACTTGAGATCCATGGCTTCAACCGAGACGTTGATGACACTAATTCACGTGTCACAGAGAAAGCTCTGGCAATGTCAGTGGATGATTCCGGCAAGGATCTTAATGCAGTGGAGACATTGCTAAGGAAGCAAGATGCAATGGAGAGGGACATGACTGCCATTGAAGGAAAACTAAAGGTTTGGCATATTTTTTTATATTCACTTATTAAGAATTAGTTATGTGAATTTGCATATCTGAGACAATTTCTTCTTAAATTGGATTGATAATCAATCATATTTGAATAATTTGTCACAAAATACATCTGCAGTATTACTTCATGGTAACCAGTCAGAATTCTAAGGATGTCTCCTTTCTCTTCAACCCTGTCCGTACCTTTTTTTCTGACTGCAGCCAAGATGTTAAACTGTCCTGACTTTTGTACTGACTGCAGCCAAGATGTGAAACTGTCCTGACTTTTGTATTTAGCAAATTTTTTTGTTTGTTATAATAATCACTGCCAATATGCATAATTAAATTAATACTAATTTTAGTTGGTTCAAACATGTGAGGGATAAATACTAAACTTAATTTGAAGTTCGTTAAAATAATTTGAATGTCCAGTCTCCTTTGTCTATTTTTTTTTTTTTCAAGCATTTGTAGCATATTGGTCAAATAACAACTTGTCAACATGTAGCAGGTACATGTTTGAGCATGAGTATACATTCAATTCAGTTGCAGTGAGGGGTATGCATGCAATTCTGTGTAATATATATAGTGTGAAAGTTACCAAATGTTTTCTAGGAACACGATGCCGAGGCACGTCGATTGATACAGAAATATCCAGACATGGCTGCTCCGATTCGAACCAAACTGTCTGAGTTACAGGATAGTTGGCGCCAGTTGCACCAGCTGAGTCAGCACCGCCGGCAGAACCTCAATGCATCATATACGCTCCACAAATTCCTAAGTGACCTGCATGAACTGGATGTCTGGGTGGGAGACACCATAAAGAAAATGGGCTCCTCGGAATTGCCAAACTCCATTACAGAGGCGGAGGCTTTGCTTGAGCTGCATCAGGAACGAAAGGTTTGTCTTGAACTGTTTTGTCATGGTTATGCTTGGTATCTTATGAAGCTGTTTATTTTTGTCAAATATGGCAGTAGCTTTCGAATACCATTTTCAACCCAAATAGTGAGGACCAATTTGTAAGGCCCACTCGAATATACTGAAATATCAAATTCTAAAGTGCCTGTATTTATTTACATTATCCAACTAATTTTATTATTCAGTAGAGAGAGAACTGGTATGAAATTTTTAATAATGCTGATAAAATTTACTGATAAATTATATTTTTCTGATCTGCTCTAAAGTAGCAAACATTCCAGATTCTCAGTGGTTCATGAATAGCCTTATTTAATTTATGTCATCAGATGTCTCCAGTGGATCTTGCTTTAGAAAAAAGAAACTGCATATTTTGACACTCACTTTACAAAATAAACTATGTTGTAGAAGTTATACCATTATATGCATAGTAGGATTGAGCTGATACCACTTTGACCCAATACAAATGACAATACATGGAAATTGAAACTTTTACAGTTGTTCACAGTTTTTAATGTGAGAGGTTTGCCCTAAATTAATCATAATTTCACATGAGATAATCATTTAATCACAAAAGCTATCTCTCTCCTCTACGCTGTTGCAATGTATAATTTCCAGGGCCCCAAAAGTGTTACATGGCATTTTTGCAAACCTTGCGAGATTCACAGACTCCAGAAAAATATCAGCTAGTATCAATGATTATGTTTGAACTGATACTTTCTAATACCGATACGACTGGTACAAGCTGATACCAATACATTGCCATCGGTATCTACTGAGCCCTAATGCATATAAATAATAACAAACTGGCAGAATTTTGCAATAAATTACAGGCATTTATGGAAATATTAGATGTGTAAAATTCAGCAACTTCACTGATATATACCAATACACTGATATTGGCTAATACCAATAAGAGTCCCAATTAATCTGTTCCAACCATAGGTAAAACATTGCCAATAGACTAATCATATCTTTACCCTCAATTTTAGGCTGAAATTGATGGGCGCCAGGAAACATTCAAAGCCCTGAAGGAGTTTGGCCAGCGTCTAACCCCTTCACCAGGACAGGAAGACCTTGCACAGAGCCTGGCTCATCTCGAGGAGCTGAGGAGAACCCTGAGTGCTGCCTGGGAGGAGAGGAGGCATCGCCTGAATCAGGCACATGAGCTGCAGCTGTTCAAGGAGCAGTCGGACCAAGCAGACAATTGGCTGGCTTCCAAGGAGGCATTCCTTAATAATGATGATCTTGGAGTAAGTTACTCCTCACTTTATTCTGTGCTGCTTTATTTTCATGGTTAGAGAGAAGGGGGAAGGGTGAGTGAAAGAGTGAGTGAGTGCATGTTTGTTTGTTAGTTAGTTATTGATTTATTGTTAGTTAATTATTGATTTATTTATCCATCCGCTCATCCCCTCTCTCTCCGTACAGTTTTTGAAAATTCATGTAAATTATGAATTTATGAATTATTTCTTTCAATATTTGCTCATAATCGTTGGGGAGTATGCCCCTCACTTTTAACTCTTTAAGTCCCACTGTGCTTCTCATGCATATAGAATTTAAACTTGATCAAAATATCTTGAGAGAAGTTTGTTTGCTTATTAATTCAAAATGCTGTAGACTGTTTTTTGTTTTTTTTCAATCTTTACAGATTGTCTTTGCAGCCATTGAAAATACTATACAGAACGTTTGAGACCAAAAACTTGAGAAATATGCGTATTACATACTAAAAAATTATGATAATTATAATGCATTTATTATTATTATTACCCATACATGCCCATAGTTTTAAAAAATGCAAAATATCACAAAAGGAACTTTTTCTAAAAGACCTAGCATTGTAAAATTCCTTCATATCCCCTTGAAAGTTAAGGTGGTCAATTCCCAAGGAATGAATTTGATCTCCTTATGATAATCTTTCAGTCCCCTAATGTTGCAAACAAGATACCGAAACACTGAAAACCTATTGTTTCAATTTTAGTGCTGTTTATATCAAGATTATGGGCAATTATATAAACTTTATTTACATATAGTCTTATATTAGCCTTTATATCTGTATCATATGAATGCACTGGAAGTTTAATGATTGAAAATTATTTTATAAGTGTCTCACACAAGTATGTAATTTACTTGCAGGACTCCTTGGCGAGTGTGGAAGCGTTGCTCCGTAAGCATGAGGCTTTTGAGAAGACTCTCGCTGCACAGGCAGGCCGCGTGGAGGAGCTTGAAAGGTTTGCTGTGGAAATCCTTGCAGCCAATCATTATGATAGCGATGGAATACAACAGAGGTTACAGGCAGTGTGTCGTCGAAGGGACAGGTTAAAGGAAAGTGCCACCATTCGTCGACACAGACTTCATGAATCTCGACAGCTTCAACAGTTTCTCAGAAACATGTATGAGGTATGTAGCTATTTCACATTTAGCATAGTTACTTGAGAAATTGTAGGGTGAAATTCTTGCTGATATTTGATAAAGTACAGATAAAATAGAACTGATACTGATAACTACTGTACCAATCTAACACAAAATTGCAAATGTTGCATAAAGAAACAAAATAGTTCATTTAGCTGCTCAGTTAATATGTCACTGACTGATTATTATGAGTTTTGCTTTGAAAAATAAATTGCATATATTGTGACATTACTTTATAAAAATGAGATTTTAAAAGCATCTCTTGTAGTGGTGTGTTTTGTAGTTACTCAACATTTCAATCAATAAACATTGGTCTTCATCAGGAAGGAGTAGAGATGCTTTTCAGGTAAAATCACATGGTATTAAAAGGTTAATTTTTTACATTTTAAATAGAACATTTCAGCATTTTAATACATGTAATTTTACTTGGAGGACATCTCTACTTATTCCTGATGAAGACCAATGTTTATTGGCCAAAACATCCAGTAACTACAAGCTATCTTTTTCAAATCTGACTTTTACAAATTAACGATGGATATGGTAACACTTGTCAAAAATTTGTAATATCAAGGTATATGAATTATGTCTTTGCAATGTTGGGGTGTATAAATTATGCCTTTGAATTCATAACAATAGTAACAAAATTGCAGAATTTTGCACTAAGTTGCAGTCAGTAATATTACAGATAAACTCATCTGGTTGAAATTTTCACAAAGTTTGCAGTAAGTTAATATTAATTCTCTGTGTGCCAGTAAGTTATTCTAATAGCTAATTCAGTTTTAATTGACAACAGAAACTCGAGTTTACATTTTTCAAGGGACTAAGGTGAAAAGAAAAACTCACAATTCAGGGAAAAATCTGGGAAATTTTAATAACATGTTGCATTATTGGGACCACAGAGCTTGAATGCAGGAAAATGTAAAATATGGAAACATAAAATCAGGGTAGCGTTGTATTTCTATGTGAAGGATATTTTCAAAACCAACTCTGGTCCTTTTTATAGGTCGAAGGATGGATACACCATAAGCTGCAAGTAGCAACAGACGAATCCTATAGAGAGCCTTCAAACTTACAAAGTAAAATACAGAAACACCAGGTATTTGAAGCCGAGCTCTCTGCAAACAAGGGGAGAGTGGACAGCGTTACACAGGAAGGGGAGCAGCTTATTGGAGGAGGACATTTTGCAAGCATGGAGATCAGAATGCGATTGGATGAGCTGGAGTCGGAGTGGAAGCAGCTGCAGGATGCTAGTCAATTAAAGAAAGAAAGACTGAATGATGCTTACCAGGTATGACAAGACTAAAGGTTTTCAGCAGAACTACCTATATACCTTCAATTAATTTATAACACTAAAACTCACTTAAATTCTGGCCTGTTGTGTCAAAAATATAATGTCGTGGCCCACAAAATGTGCTTTGTTTAAACCCGAAGTTCACCATCTGTACAGTAAGATCAACATGGAATGAGTTATGGATACATCTTGCAATGCGAATGTGTACTTGTTTGTCACACTTTCTTCTTTGTACTTTTGGAAGTGTAATATATTATGTTTAGTGTTGTTTACTGTTTTGGCCAATTGCATATATATCTAAGACAGTAAATCACATGCTTGAAATGGACCTGTTAGTTATAAAACCCACAAAATACATGACAGTCGTAGTTGGAGAATGCTGATTATTAGTTTTCAACCAGATTGTGAGTATGTCGAACAGTACTTGTGGATTCATTAAATTAGGCACACACAGGAGATGTATTCTATGTAGTACTTGGAGAGTTGCAATCAGTATTGTGATGCTAAAACTGTACAGGAACTGAACAGTTTCCACGTTCTCTTGTTATCCTGTTATAATGTTCATAGTTAACTACGGCTGGGTATAGAAGTGTGTGAAAAAAATAACAGAATTGACTTGTAGGCCAATATTCAGATTGAATCTTTAACTTATTTCTTGTCACAAAATATCTAAAGTTTAGGTACTTTTCAGATCGAAATGATAAATGCAACCTTTTGTATTGAAGTGACATACTTGCCATTCTGGGCCATTTTCTCAATAATATCATGCATCATGTCACCTCATGTTGGTCACGCATATGCAGGGAATGTTTTTTTAACAGACTGGAGTGGCTTGTCACTTCAGTTTGAAAGCTCTCTTAAATTTGGTTCAGTAATGTTCATTAGAAATTGATAGTGAATCAATTCTCCATAGATAAGATTTGTTACTAAACAAGATTTTAAAATTTCCTCAGGCATTACTATTTAGCCGAACATTGGATGAACTTGAAATGTGGATGGATGATGTGGAAACGCAGCTCCAGTCAGAGGACCATGGGAAAGACCTTGCAAGCGTTCAACATTTGCTGAAGAGACATCAAATACTGGAAAGCGACGTGCACAGCCACAACGAAGCTATCGAACAAGTGAAAGACACTGCCGCTAACTTCCACAGAACAAATCATTTCATGAAAGAAGAAATTCAGGAGCGTGCTCAGGCAGTTATCAAGCGGTGTGTATACAATGTTGTTTGTCTGTGTGCAAAACTCTAGAGACATTTTTGCATCAGGTACAATGTGCCATTAAATAGGTGGTCAGGCCAGTTTCAGAACTCTATTTTTAGTGCAAGTGTATTGTCCCTTGGACTAATACTGATACTATGAATCGGTATTGGTCAGTACCAGTGATATCAGTGTCAGAAAATATCTGTTTGAATTTAATCACTCATCAGGTTGATACTTTTCTGGAGTTTAAGTATGTCGTAGGGTCCACAAAATGCCGGGAAATGCTAGTAACATTTGTGAGTCAATAGTTATAACATCAAAAGAAAATGTAAATGAATGAGCAAAGAAACAAATTGATCATTACTCCTTTGGTATTTTTGGAATATATAGGCATGTTGATGTATTTTTTTTTCAGTAGAATTTTCGATAATTTTACTGATAGGATATTTATGTAAAACGCATTGCAATGGGTTGTTTGCAGGTTGTCATTTAATATCAGATGAGTAGAATACTGATTTTCCATGTCAGTAAATTAATATCAAAAGTAAGAAAAATAAACCTGAAGTAACAAATTTTTAAGTGTTTAGATTAACTTCAATGTGATGTATTGTTGCAGATACCAGTCACTGCAAGAGCCAATGCAGATAAGAAGAGACAACCTGGAAGATGCCCTTCTACTACAACAGTTGCTGAGGGACATTGATGACGAGTCTCAGTGGATCGCAGAAAAGGAGCCTCAGGCTGCATCCAGGGACCTAGGGGCCAACCTGACTGCTGTTCAGAGTCTTCAAAAGAAACACCAGGTAGAGCTGTCAATTAAATTAGCAGGCAGTTAAATTATTTATAACTTTGTGGATATCAACAAACACTTACGGCTGAATGTAATCCAATAAAAATGCAATTGTGTACCAGGTGTATAAGCTTAAATCTGCTGTTTTGTAGTCAGAAAAACACATGGTTTGTTCATAGAAAGCAACAAGAAATTTATTCAAAGTACTTGCCCTCGCGAGCTACACATTTTGCCCATCTCTCGGGCAATTTGTGGATACCACGCCAAAAAAAGTCCTTCTCTTTCGAGGCAAACCACTCATCAAGCCATTTTCGGACGTCTGCATACGAATCGAAGTGCTGCTCAGCGAGGGCGTGGCCCATCGACGAAAACAGATGGTAGTCGGAAGGGGCCAGGTCTGGTGAATAGGCGGGATGGGGTAGCACCTCCCAGTTGCGTGTCTCCAAGTAGTTTTGGACCAGTCTTGACGTGTGTGATGGGGCGTTGTCGTGGAGGAAAATCAGCTTGTCATGTCTTTCTTGATAATCCGGTCTTTTGTCACACAGAGCACGGTGCAATTTGATCAGTTGTTGGTGGTAGCGGTGGGCAGTGACAGTTTCACCAGGTTTCAACAGCTCAAAGTAGACGATGCCCTGTTGATCCCACCAAACACACAGCATCGTCTTCCGGCCGAAGCGATTTGGTCTCGAGGAAGATGTTGATGGTTGGCCGGGATCAACCCACGATTTCTTGCGTTTAGGATTCTCGAAATATATCCACTTTTCATCACCAGTCACAATCCGATGCAGGAAAGACTTTCTTTTTTGTCTGGCAAGCAAGATTTCGCATGTGTTTTGCCGTCTCTCCAGCTGCCGATCGGTCAATTCATGCGGCACCCATTTTCCGATCTTTTGAACCTTTCCCATGGCACGTAGACGCATGGAAATGGCTGCTTGAGTAACACCCAATTGCTCGGCAAGCATCTTTTGCGTTTGGGTATCGTCCTCGTCCAAAAGAGCCTGCAATTGATGGTCCTCAACCTTCCTGGGCCGATTTTCACGCTTCTTGTCGCTCAGGTCAAAATTGCCGTCTTTGAACCGACGAAACCAATCCCTGCACGTTGTTTCCGATACAGCACTGTCACCATAGGCCTCCATAAGCATTCGATGCGATTCGACAGCCGATTTCTTCAAATGGAAGCAGAAAAGCAGAGCTTCCCGCATATGCTCTTTTTCTGGCACAAAACTAGACATGCTTACCACAGGAACACTGTCTGTTGTTGTCTGCACCTGCTAACGATGTGCATTGATTTGTGTTGGCAGATGTCCAACTCATAAAAACACCAGGTATGGCGTGCTCATGGTAGCTTCATACGCTCACTAACGCCATCTATGAGCAAACAGCAGATTTAAGCTTATACACCTGGTATTCTGAAGTAGGGATGGGTGGATCCACATCTGTGAAGATTCAGAATTTGGATATCAAATCCAGGACTTGAGAATTGAATATCAAATTCAAGATTTGGGATTTGAATATCAAATCCATGATTTGGGATTTGAATGTCAGATACAGGATTTGAGATATGAGTGTATGGCCCAGGATTTTGATTTCAAATATTGAATTGAAGATTTGGATCTAGGATTGGAGATTTGAATATTTGGATCCAGAATTTCAATGTCAGGACTTCAATATCAGTTCCAGGATTTGGGATTTGAATCCAGGATTCAGGATATGAATATTGCATTCTGAATTTGCAAATGGATGCATGACGTCATCCAAGATTTGGGATATCAGAACAGGAATAAAAATTCTCCAGAATTTGGATAATTCAGATTTCACTGGCCATCCGCATTCTAGAGGATGAAACTTGTATTTAATATAACAATCTTACTTTTCAATGCTGATAATTTTCCGTTGTCACATTTGTTAAAACTGCACAAATTAAATATTATAACTAATACCATTAATAATGTTCTCAGGCTTTGGAGGCTGAGATCAATTCCAGAGATCCAGTAGTTGCAGTGATTGCAAACAGGGCCCAGCAGATGGTGCACAGTGGCCATTTTGCAGCCAACAAAATAGAATCTCGAGTTTTGGAGCTTCAAGAACAATTTGGGCACCTGAAAGATTTGGCAAGTGTGCGAAAGCTCCGGTTGTTGGATGCAGTGGAATCACAAATGGTGAGTTTGTTTTAAATTAAGTTAATAATTGTAGAAATAGTAGTTCTGTGGAGAAACAAGAAAATCTCATTGAATCACTTCTCAACAACTTGTGGCATGTACTATGTACCACCACTAATGGAAATTACGAAATAAGTATAATTTTTTACATGTTCCTGTTAACTTCTTTAGTATTTTTTATTTTGTTGGTTCAGTACAAGAAATATAGAGTGTACCAGAAAAAGTGGAAAATTTTAAAGGGCTATGTTTGAAACACAGTAAATGGCTATGTTTGAAACACAGTTACAGATAGATTCACAATGTTTGCACTATAACATTTGCCAAATGGTCATGCATGAGTTTAGTTTTTGAGAATGGTATGCCTGAGATTTGTGGTGCCATTTGATATGCGCTCTGATGATGTTTACTAAAGTTCACATATTACAGTGCTTTCCTGTATTGCTTTTTGCACTGATTCTGTCTCTTAGAAACAAGTCACTAACTACTAGTTTACTGCACAAGAAGCAAATTTCTATATTTCACAGCCTGTTTACAGTTTACTATTTCCTTACATTATTTATCCACCCATCTGCTGAAAGAAAAAAAAACCCACAAAAGCTTGCATGGTAAAGTTCCATATTTCCACGTTGTGCTTAGGAATGTGCTGTCTGCCTGCCGGGATTGTGTCTTTTTAATGTAACAATCACATTCCCACATTTCCTTTTGTATCAAGTCTTGAATTACACCCTAGACTGCATTTGCAAACCAATGAGTCTGTGGCACCTGCAGCCAGGAATTGTGTTGTGTCATCTATATGTGTTTATAATTCTCCATCTCATCATATCACCACCATTCATCCCAATCATCGTGATTAACCAAAAGTGGCAGAAAAGCAACGTAACATAATGTAATTCAATCAATCAATGAAAATATGGAACTTTGCCATGCAATACTTTCACTATGTTTACTGGCACCATATCATGAATCACTATAGCTTCTTGAATAACTTTTTTCTAGACCCTAAGACACGTGTTTTTCCTTTGTCTAGAGTGCATGTGTTATGGGGTAATTTTATGTTACTAGCATGATACTTATCTGATGCTCTACTTTCTCATTATTCTATGTGTTTTTGTCATTAATATTATTCTTTCAGTTTTATGCGGAAGCAAGTGAAGCGGAAGCGTGGATCCGAGAGAAGCACCCTCTGTTAACATCTACAGATTTCGGAAAAGATGAAGATTCTGTCCAGTCCCTCATGAAGAAACTGGATGGAATTCAGAGGGACATCAATGGCTTCCAGCATACTGTAGGTCGTCTGGCAAAGCTCAGCCAAGGGTTGATTGAACGAGGCCACTTTGATAACGAAAACATACGACGAAAACAGGTATGGAATGTGGGGACTGTTTCAGTATGTATTTTATTGATCTATACAGTGATATTCACGAAACTGTGAAATATTTTTAAAAATTATCATTCAGATAAATTTTATAACGACACTATTTTTATTATACTGATCTGATAAAATTACTCCTTATTAATTTAATTTATGTAACTTGGTGATTGCAGTGGGTTTGGTGTTAGGAAAAGAAACTACATATTTAGGCATTGTATAACATCATGGAATATGAAAATTGTAACAATTTAAAAGTAGTTCAGAATATTTGTAAGTTATAATATATATTTTGGCTGGGTGGCCGCGGTGGCTCAGTCGGTAACGCATCTGACTACAATGCCAAAGGTCCTGGGTTCAATCCCCAGCCGGTTCAAATCCAGGAACTTTTCTAACGATGGAAGCAGCCCCGGCACCCACCCAGCGTCGAATAACATGGGTACCTGGCGGAAACCCTGGGGGTAAAGGTGGTCAGGGGCCTTTTTTTTATATATATATTTTTTGGTATGGAACTATACCACAGTAATCTACCAAAATATTTGCACTAAAATATTCATAATTTCACATGAGATAACCATTTAATCACAAAATCCATTACTTCCTACAATGCAAAAATAGTGAATAATACATTTTGCATAATGTCTAAGATATTTATACTCCGGTTACACTAAGTTAAGGGACATTTATGAATATCAGATCAATAAAATCAACAACAATTTACCGATAAAGTACGAATTATTTAGTCATTGTGATGATATAGTTTAAGCTTCTATTATTGTTTACAGGCTCAGATAGAGGCTCAGTTCCATGAACTGGAAGAATTTGCTGAACTGCGCTACAAACGGTTGGTTGAGAGCAAGAAACTGTTCCGTTTTCTCAGAGAGTCTGACGAGGTCGCAGAATGGATTGGAGACCAGACTGCAGTTGCTGCATCAGAAGATTATGGATGCGATGTGGAACATGTAGAACTACTCATTCAGACATTTGAAAGTTTCCTCACGGGACTAGCTGCCAGCGAAGGAAGGGTGTCTGGAGTGATAAACACTGGAAAGCAGTTACTTGGTGAGGGACACCCGGAGCCTGGCAGGATTAAGAACAAGCTGGAGGAGACTGAACAGCTGTGGGAAGATTTGAAGGAGCTAGCTCATGCACGAGAAGATGTAAGTGCAATCAAATTATTGCTTACCATGGTGACTGTTATTACCGGAACCCTACGTTACCTTCTCAGAAATTTTGAAATTTTTGTAGTTATAAATGTTAAAATTGTATTCAGAGTTTCTTTTAAGACATATAGGCTTATTATTATTATTTTTATCATCGTCATTTATTATTATTATTATTATTATTATTATTATTATTATTATTAGTGTGGGCAAACACGTCAAAGTAACCATGTCATAGGGCCTATTCACTTTGGTTATGTTAGTCACATTTGTGTAGTTGTGTAATGTAACCTGTTAAAAGAATTGTGAAACTCTCATCAAATTGTATTACCTTTGGTAAAGTGATTTTATGTTTAATTACAGGCACTCATGGGAGCGAAACAAGTCCACGTATTTGACAGAACTGCTGATGAGACAATTGGTTGGATTCAAGAGAAAGAAGGGTCATTGTCTTCGGAGGACTATGGACAAGATTTAGAAACAATTCAGGCCCTCATACGAGAACATCAAGGCTTTGAGCGAGACTTGGCTGCTGTGAAGGAACAGGTATGTGTGTGTGTGTGTAAATTTCATTGGCATAACCTCCTCGTATATTGAGGCATATTTTAGCTGAAAAAAAACATTAAATTTAACATTGTTTGTTTGATTTGTGTTCACTTTATGCTTGTGTAGGCTAATAGGGGTTAAATTTTACATGACATCACAAATTCATAGTCCTTGTTCTAGTTTGAATGATTGATGACAAAAGTGACTAGGATATACAGGGTCCGGCAGAATGAATAGTAGGATATAAAAAGGACAGAACGTCGAAACAAATCGAATAATTTATTGAAACACACATTGAAAACAAAGAATAATAGATGCCATTACATACCATATATGCCATTTTACTTGGTTTTGAAGATAACGCCCGACAGATGGTCGCCATCACGTTCAGCGCATTCTTCCAGGCGGCGAACTAAAGCTCGCATCACCTGCTCCAGCATGTCCAATGGGATCACATCCACAGCTGTACGTATCCTTGCCTTCAGTTCAGCCATGGTATGAGGACGTGTAGCGTACACTTGACTTTTCAGGTAGCCCCACAAGAAGAAGTCAGGGGCAGAAAATCGGGCGACCGTGATGGCCAATGGATGTCCCCAAATCGGGAAATCAATCGACGAGGAAAATGACGCCGCAAGACAGTCATGGACCGACGGGCCGTGTGGGCTGTTGCTCCGTCGTGTTGGAACCATATGTCATTGTTCACCCTTGGAAGGAGGAAGTCATGTAACATTTGGACATAGCGATCGCTATTAACCGTTACCGCACGTCCATGAAGATCCTAAAAAAAATATGGACCGATGATGCCAAACCATACCACACCACATCACACCGTCACACGTTCACTGTGCAGGGGTTGCTCATGCAGCCAACGAGGATTAAATGGTGCCCAGTATCTGTAATTCTGTTTATTGACACCACCGTGCAGATCAAAATGAGCCTCATCCGACATCAGTATGTTGTTTCGCATCTGCGGCTCGGCTGCTAAAAGTTCCAAGCAAAGCAACGTAAAGGTTCGTCGGGCATGTTTATTTTGTTCGGTTACCTTCTGTGCAACCTGCATTTTGTAGGGGTGGAAGTGGAGGTCTTCATGGATGATGCGCCGCAGGAAACGATCTGACATTCCTAGCACCAAGGCATGTCTGGCAGCAGAACGCCGAGGACTTCGGATCAGTGCTTGACGGGCCTCCTCCACTCGCTCCTGGGTCCGTTGTGTCTTTCGTCGCCCCGGGCTTTTCTTTTTTGCACACGATGCAGTAGTCCTGAATCGTTGCGCCCACCGTACAATCGTCCTATGATCCGGGACGTTCTGATGTCGGCCCACCTGGAAATGGCGACGAAAGAGTCGCTGCACGGTGATTGGAGACTCGTTATTTTTTAAATACGCCTCAACGGCGAATGCTCGATGTTCCGAACTCCACAAGGCCATACTTACAAATGGCAGTCCTTCCTCAATGCAGCGCGCACACACGTTGTTGCGCAGGCGCAACAGCGACGCCATACTACGTGACTCAAATCAGGCTATTCATTCCGCCGGACCCTGTACATATAATTGTGATAGTTTTTCTTGAGTTTGTTTTTGAGACACTTTTGTTTATAAATCTACTTAGCCAGTACTTAATATAACTGCACAAAACAGTTGGCTGTTACAAAAAAGTACCAAAATGTTGCTCTAATTAGTAAAACATGCTAAGTTGAAGAGAGAGCATTTTCATTCTCCACAAGATATTACTTAGGAGTTGACAAAAAGGTTAATAATTGACTTGAAGATTGCTTACAGTTGCAACATAATGATAAATCAATGACCTAGAATCCACTGTTCCCTTTTTCTAATGTTTGCTTGCATTTTGATGGAATTGAAATAAATATGCACCTGATGTGAAACCGTACTTCATTCCCTTAAGGGGATGAAGAATATTTATATGATGGGTACAGGGGAAAAACAATCAAAGTCCACTATTTCATTTTTTTTGCAGGAATGCAATTTGAAGTTTAAAAATGCTACAGAGTGAAGCATATTGCATGTGCTGATTTATGCAGGATTATGAGTGTTTTTTTTTTTCCTAAAATTAGGCATGCGGGGATGTAGTACACCATCCCTAGAATAGCATGGTATCAAAATCTCAATTTTCGCCAAAAGTGGGCTTGGTTTTTCTCCTGTACCCTTCATATGTTTCTGTCATACCTCATAGTTACTTCATTGTCTGTTAACTAGGTGGAAGCTGTGGTGGAAGAGGCTACAAGGTTAGCAAACCTCTTCCCTGATGCTCGGGAGCACATTGAAGTGAAACATGAGGAGACTGTGGAGGCCTGGAATGAACTCTTGGAGAAAGCTGCCCAAAGGAAGGACAAATTGCAGCAGGCTGAACAACTGCAAGCCTACTTCGATGAGTACAGGGACCTCATGTAAGTTTTGGCATTGTTTTATCTCTATGAATTTTTTCTAGTGCTTTTAATATTAACATGGAGATTTTAAAAAAAGCATGAAAGTTCTTACTTTCATGAAATAATTTCAGGGTGGAATAAAATCAAGGTTAGAGATATAATTGATGTTTGAAAAGGTCTTAGTTCGTGTTCAAAAACACTTATTTTGCCAGCTTCTGTAGCAGAGTGCCCTAACACAATTACTATAAAATATGCACTTTACATTAGGTATGAGACAGATTTATTGCTACTCTAGCAGTATTGCTGTTTACCAATATTTTTACTTATCTGCTGCAGCTATAAATAGTCTGCCATTTTGTTAAGATTTTGTATTTATATTCATAAAAAGAATATGTCCTGGTTTTGGAAAGTAAATGGTGCCTTTTGCAGCTTCATTTGCATAGGTAGAACTAATGAAGTTACTTAATCATATTAATTAATTAAAGATGTTAATGTTAATGAACCACTTAATAATATTAATTAATTAAAGATGTTAATGTTAATGAACCATTCATGTTCCTAAGGAATATTTGCAATTTTATATCCGATCATGAGAATATTGATTAATGGTATCACTAAAATTTCATATCAGTTGTGGCTCCTGCATTATTTTCCTGGGGGTTCACCAAAGTCTAATGACACATATTCAGTCTCCGTGAATATATTTTCTTCGCCAAATGAAAGGATGAAGGAGGACTCAAACTGT
The DNA here is from genome assembly GCF_977018435.1 of Lepisma saccharinum. NCBI lineage: Eukaryota > Metazoa > Arthropoda > Insecta > Zygentoma > Lepismatidae > Lepisma > Lepisma saccharinum. The sequence continues at coordinate 52,495,971 of NC_139233.1, forward strand.
TTTTCATCTGGGAGAATAAGATTTCATAGTAGGGATGTGCGAATAAAACTGAAACTAACTACAATAAATTTTGCCTCTATGAAAGAAATTTGGGGTTTTATTGGAAAATCATAGATGTCATCAGGATTTGTTCCAGGGATGGGAAGCAAGATCATTTTTTTTCAGGTGGACAAACATCTGAACTTAGCATGTCCCTGCAACGCCTTTATAATAATTACCATAAAGTACGCTGACTGATATGAAATTATATGTGTGTAATAAATAGTTTTAGGTTGCTTAAATTTTCCAATTCGCTGTGCCACCCCTTTTCCTCTTCTAGACGTCCGTGCCTGAAATTAAGAAATGACTATTCAGAACTGGTCCCACAATTATTAAAGGGAAATGGCAACCAATGGCATGTGCATACTAGAAATCTCTCATTTTCTTTCAACAGATGATTTATTCCAAGTAGTTCGGCACAAAAATTATGCAAAGAGAAGATTGAATATGTAATGAATGCGCTTCAAACTTGAGAACCCCACAAGGCAACACTGGAAGGGAGGAACCATTGAGTGGGTCTCACTCGCAGCGAGGACGTTGGTGTCTTCTGCTCGGCTTCTGTGAGAGCACAAACTGCGCATGTCCATTTTTTGTAGATGAGTCTACTGCTGAACCCCCGTGCATGTATTTTGTCCAATATCACCTCGAGCTTTTGCCAGTCACCCGATGGTTTGACAATCTTTGCTTTGGCTGTGGCAGTAGTTGTCTTGTGGGGGTTAAACAGAGGAACTGCACCAGGGCAGCTGACTCGCAGTTTCTCTTTCTCAGCAAAAGAATTCGCCATGTTGCGGACACAAATACATGACTTATTGTGTATAAATTTTAGCGAAGAATTGTCAAAAGGTAAAGACATTGTTTAACGTTCATTCTCAAGTTAAATACCATACATTACTGGGAGTTCACTATTCCTGTGTACTATAGGGCCAACCGCACCTGATCAGTCCATCTCTAATATATGTGTGTGGGGAAGGGGAGGAGATATGCAAATTAATATGTCTCCACTTGTGTCAAAATACAGTTTTTAAAAAAAACGTTTTTTTAACTATGTCTTTTCAATAAAAACAAATTTATTAAATAAAATTCCTTTAGGGAACAATGCCATTACTATAGTAATGTATAAATTCCAATCTGGAGTTTCATACAATTAGTATTTTATTAATTGGATCATTAATTTAATTTCATTTTCAGGGCTTGGATTAATGAGATGATAGCCAAAGTGACGACACCTGAGCTGTCTCAAGATGTGTCTGGTGCCGAGGCTCTCATTTCACGACACACTGAATATCGTGCAGAAATAGATACTCGCACAGATGCTTTCACCAAGTTCTCCCAGGCTGGCAAGAAGCTTATTCATCAGGTAACTGAACAATGTGGTGTGTGTGTGTGTTTTATGGTTAGCACAAGAAGTTGCAGTTTGGAAACAGAATTCCTACACTGTGGCTTGCCAAACGATTGAACATTGGCTGCCCGGAAGCTAATGAAGGTATTTTCAATGGTTCATGGATGAGTAGCTACACATTGCAGGTGCTGGCATCAATTTTGAAGGAAACTTTTTCAACAATGCATCCTCATACTGATTGTATCCCCAGCATAGGTGACATGTAAGAAGCAATAATAATAATAATAATTCTTCAATGAGCTGGACTCATGTGCAAGTAAACCTTGACATATAATGACTTTTTTAGGGTCAGTAGAACTGAAAAGATGGGCCCTAATGCACCAGTCATATTAGTATGTTCATGTCAAGTATCAGTATCTGAGTAACTACCCAAGCTGTACATTTTTAGTTACCTGACAGGTCTATCAAATAGTAGCTCTAGGAAACAGAAATTAACTTAATTGACCAATCCAAATTGTTTGTGATTATCTCAGAATATTTTCTAAGTTAAAAATCTTGCAAATTGACGTTTAATGTGACATAATTTTTATTGCCCCAGGCATCTGTTTCCTTAAAAAATAGTAATTTCATTGTATGTAAAAGGTTTAAGGAACCAAGAAATCATCATAAAAAAGTCAATCCTCCCTTGGTAGCTTGCCACTTATATTGAAATGTGCAAAGTAGCTCCATGAAGTTTAATGATCTCTGTCCTACACTACTTTCTTAGATGATCAGCGGTTGGTATATTGGAGTGTAATTTGATAAGAGATGCAGAGTGAGGTGTTACTTTTGTTTTTATGTACAACCAGCCACACACAGAATCTGACAAGATGTGTCATTTTTGTCTGAAACTGTCTGGGAGGATGTTACTAACACATGTCTCAAAGAGGAAAGTGTCGAGCAGCATCTTTGCAAACCCTGCAAAAGACCGAAGCACTGGAAAAGTATCAGTAAATAAATTGCAGTCTCTTTCCGATACCATTACCACTAGTATTGCCTGACATTGATAGATTAGCATCGTTATCAGCTCACCTCTAAATTCTGTTTTTCCTGTCTTTTCAGGGTCATTTCCTTGCCATCGAGATAGAGGAGAGAATTGCAGTGTTGGAACAGAGAAGGAAGCTTTTAAATGACACCTGGGAAAGGAGACGAGTTATTTACGAACAGAACTTGGATACTCAGGTGAGTAGTAACTCTTTCATCTCCATTATTGTTATTCAAAGCTTGGCATTGCTTTATGTGCTGTTTCAGGTTTGATCCCTGTAGGAAAGTCAAAATTTTGATATCTAGCATCATGAGAACAATTGTGGGTTTACTTTAAAAAGTAGAGCAGGCTTCAGTCAAAATTGTTTGATCATGAGACTTCATGTCAAATGAAAAACTGCCTTGTCAACAGTGACTATTAAAGGGCTGTTGTGCTGTAGCATTTATGTAATGTTGCAGACTACTTGTGTAAGAAATCCTCTACTTTCATTTTGTAATGAATGAGAGAATTTCAGTTTTCAGTACCCAGTGAAGGCACATTACACAGTGGTTCAGATCCCACTTTAAACTGAAGTTCCAGTCCTGATTAGCCTATCTGTGCATAATGTGGACTTAAAACAAAACTTCAAACCATATTTTCTTTTTCTTTTTATCTATAAAAAGCATTCAGCTGAATGTGGTTTTTTCCACTTTCAGATATTCAAGAGGGAAGCCAATCTCCTGGAGAGCTGGATCCAGAGCCGGGAGCCTGTCCTTCATGACGAAAACCTTGGAGAAACGATTGCTCAGGTGGAAGACTTGATAAGAAAGCATGAGGACTTTGAGAAAACAATTGAAGCTCAGGAAGAAAAGTTCGCAGCCCTCAAAAGGATTACGCTGGTAAGTGTCTACATCCCCTCCCTTTTCCATCACTCTCACCCTCTTTCGCCTATTTTGTGGGAATTTAATTCACTCAGTATAATAATCTGTGATAATAATCTGTGAACATATATGTGTTGGTTAGAGTCAACTTCACTCCTATTTAAGTCACTCAGTATAATCATCTGGGGTGAGCTGAGTCTCCTTTATATCCTCAGCTTTTGTCGTAAGTGTGGAATTTAGTCCTCAGGTATATTTTACTTAAGTGTGTATAAAGAGATCATTTTTGACAGAAAAGTTTTAATTGAGATGTTTATTTCATGAGACCTATCTTACATTTTGCTGTTCATGAAGGGCTAATTTTCTTATGATTCGAGTAGCCAAATGCAGAGGATTTTCATTTCAATCAAATGTAATTGGACAAAATTATATTTACAGTAAAAGCTCGTTTATCCAATTATGATAGGATTGTGCCCATTTTAGATAAATGAAATTTTTAATAATCTGGAATATATTGTGTTAGAAAGAAGTACAGTGAGTGTGGCATAATAAACAATAAAATAATATTATTGTTAATGTTAACTGTTCAATATTATATCACATGAGTTGCTTGTGTACACTATTAAAAATAATAGTAATTATAGTAAAAGAAAATGTTTTTTGTGTATTTTTAAAATTTGCTGTAATCGTTTTGGATAAACAAGTTTTTAGCATGCATGGGATGTAGTATACTGCATTAGTGATGTGAATACTTAACCTTCTGTTATTTTTTCTAGTTGGAAGAAGCTTTCCGAAAGCAGAGGGAAGAAGAAAGGGCTGCAAGGCAAGCAGAGAAGGAGAGGATAGAAAAAGAACGACTGGAGGCTAGGAAGAGACGTGAAGTACAAAGGATAACTGATGTAAGTGTTCAAAATGAAACTATGGACATTAAAGTTTTATATTATTTCTGCTTCAAAATTACCTTGAATTGCTAATTCTTTACTACATTTTAATGCAATATGCTATACGCTAATCCATTGTATTAATTCAGTTTAATGTGACCTGTATGAAACTGAAAATGTTCCATGGAGAGACTGTATGGTTTATTCATCTCCTTAGGCCTCCCCGATGGCGTAGTGGTAGCGTCATCATCTTGTAATCAAGGGGTCCTGGGTTTGAGGCACATAGTGCTTCAGATCCCACTTTAAATTGTAGGTCCAGTCCTGATTAGCCTTACTGTGCCTAAAGTGGACTTAAAACACCAACTCAATCAATCATTTTATTTATTAATGTATCCCATCCTACATTTATATAAATTGTGCATAAGGATGATAGATTTTTTTTTTGACATAATGTCATGCTATATGAAACAAAAGATTGCAGTGTTGACCCTTGTGAATTGATAGTAAAGGTTGCATGTGAAAAACTAGTCCATAAGTCCATGTTCCTTGCTTATTGTTACCTTGGTAGCTGATTGCTTGACTTGCAATCTTGCCAGTGAAGGTTCTATGTTAAATTCCCAGCCATAGGGCATTCCTTTATGTTTGGCCCTCCATCAGTTTCATATGATCATCATGATGATAAGTTAATGATGTAGAAAAGCGATGCAGAATAAAAATAAAAGTAAAATACGAGGACTATTTTTTTCAACCTTCGATGTCCGTGAAGTGCTAGAAAGCAAGGCATCCCGCAGTATGATTGGCATCCCCCCTGCCACTACTACCACCACTGCCAAAGCCTACACTTCAGTTGAAGCTGAGCAATGGGCACTTTGAGATGTCTGCTACAATCGACATGAAAGATATGAAAAGAAATATCCACCTCGCGGATGTAACTTGACAAGAATTGATTTGTCCTTTGTTGACGAGTCACATAAAATTGTATTAAGTCCCTCAAGGTTTGCAAATTTGTCAGGCGACTCCAAATTGTGTTAATCATAATTGGCCATGGATACTTTAAAATCAAAATTTCGTACCAAATGGCACGAAAAATACCCGAAGTCTGACTATATGCCATAAACAGCAGTGATTCCAAGTCTAGTAGTTGCAATGAAAAGGCTTTATGCAAGGAAGTTAAAAACAATACCACCCTATGGAGGTCCTCTCCATCTATACATGGTAAATCACCAATTATCTCATTTGCCAAGGAATATCGAATGTAACTTGTGACAGGAGTCTCATCCGGGGGGAACAAAAAATTACTGAAATGATTATTAACCTGCCTGGTATGCAATAATGGAGAAAAATTCAACCTAAATGGCCTAATAACTGGTGATACCACAGACATCCTTACCCAACCAGTGCACAAAACCGAAAATATAACATTCCACCATACAAAAATCAAAAGAAATCCAAATTTAAACGATTTACAAAAAATGACGTAGACTCCTCCAATTCACACTACTTATGAACTGCAATGTTAATTTTGAAAGTTGTGAATTTTTATTTGAAAAGAGAAGGAATATAAGACAAGGTAACTGCAGCAAAATTTTAACATAAAAATAAAACCAATGAATATGAAAAAAAGGGGGGGGGGAATTGCATCAACAAAATAATTCAAAATACAATGTAAATATGTTATGCTGAAAACAAAAGGCACATATAGTCATACACATCAAATAAATCACTCAATATCCCAAGCCAAAATCCAAAATTCCAATAGGGTGGGCGGGTGGGAAAATGTATTCACTTCAAACTTCACTTAATGCAAGAAAAGGGGAAATGACCATGGTCTGCTGACTACCAATCTTTGTAACGCCGTTCCTTGATGCCTCTAAAAATGGAAGCAATAAATAAGCATAGACCAATACGCGTAGACAATGATAAATCGAGGAACCACAATTACAATTCCAACTTGTTACGGGGTTCGCTGATATACGGAATAATTCCCACAATAAGAACAGTTTGAACATACATGCCTATATCCACACCCTTTTAGGCCTTCCAAAAGTCAGTAAGTTATACAATGAACTATTTTATTTTATTACCCTTCACACCAATGAAAAAGTATCACGTTCAATTATATATGTTTATATCTTAATTTTTTTGTATTTCAACATTCATTCAATGATTTCCTAGTTTCAATAACTCTTTTCGCAATAAAATTCTAGTTCCTGTTCGTACAGACAAATATTCTCATTTTTGTGTTTTAGCCAGAATACATTATAATCAAAATTACAATTCAATTAAAACATGCCTTTTTTCTTTCGGCAATATTGCATGATAAAATTTACTTCATTCAATGTTTCAGCATTTTTAGTATTTAACACATGAATTTCAGTAAATTATCAAATACATAAAATTGTAAATACCTAAAAATTAGATTTCTGCCTGTTTTAAGAGAATGAGTAGATGCTCGGAAATTTCTAGATAAAAGCTATTGGGAGTTTATACGTCTCGTTATGTTATCGTTGCAATAAATCTTTCTTTACGATTTTTGAGTTTAATGGTTATTCACTGAATTACAATCAAGGTTAAATGTGGATTGATACAATTGGCTTGCTCTGGTAACGCACTTCCACACTATTACAAAATACTCGCAACAAGTACATTTCTATGTTTCACTCACGATATTAGTTACTCGCATGGTACGTTCAGAAATGCACCAACAGTTATCACATCTTTTATTAATATTAAGTCACTTCTGCAAATCGCCGGTATATTAAAGTTCACAATTTTAACAGTCATAAAGGAGCATGAGTATCAAAAGAATTCACACGAATAGTAAAAATATGTACCGTTCAAAAACCTCTGTTTTTGCGGTGAATAGGCACGTATGAATTTTTGAGTTTGTTACTTAACTTCAATTCACCATAGACACATGTATTCTTACATACCTTTGAAAAGTTCTTGTAGCGTATTAGCCTGACTGTAATATTCTAGTCGTCGAATAGATAGAGTCAAATTCAAGCGTTGCAGTTATGTAATATTTTTCTGTCGCTACTTCCTTGTAGACACGTGCTCGTGTGCAAATCCAGCAAGCGTATCGGGGCAAAAGTTTTCAAGGTTCAATGCCAAAAGTTCAAATCTTAAGTTCATTTGACACCAAATACTTCTCACTTAATTATCTTAAATAAAATACTGCTCATGCAGATTATTTTTAAAATGGTACCACAAGATTAAAATAACTGGGCGTGGCAATTCAACCAAAAATGTCTATCGCAGGATTTAAAAAATGAATGTTAGTTGGTTCTCAAAATTGATCAAATGCACAATTTTCTTACTAATGTTTCACGGCATGATTCTATGTTGCAATAATCAATTTTAGTTCATACTAGCTACACGTAACTTTTATAATACATGCCTAAAGTTCACAATGTCCCAACTTACGATTATAAAAGGTTGCACATGATACAATATAAAAGCTTGACCCAATTGAGAAGGAAATACTAACACGACGTTGAACCTTGTGAGAAACGAGACGAACTGTGTTGGTAATTTGTCCGTTGCGTGCGAAGGAGGAAAAGTGAAAGGTGACTGTGGAGATACCTATCGGTATAAATAGCAATGAGGAAAATTAACCTCTCGGGGAATTTTATGAATGTAAAATTTCTGGGTGGGAAATTTTCACATAATGTAATGGGATGATGTAAAGCGGGACTACAAATGACAGGTTCACGTCATCGCCCTTACAAGGAATAGGGGTTACATTGTACCCCTTCCCCAGTGATCCATATTGCCTCCCTTGTATTCCCTGAACAAATTTAACAAAAGCAAGAAACGGTTGAGAAAATTGGTATTTTAGTAAATAAAGAAGACTCAACCCATAAGCCTATGGAGCACCTCCCCATCCCCCTTTTTCTTCTCTCTCTCTCTCTCTCTCTCTCACCCCCTCCTCCCAACCTCTCTCTCTCTCTCTCTCTCTCTCTCTCTCTCACTCACCCCCTCCTCCCAACCTCCCTCCTTCTCTCCTTCTCTCTCTCTCTTCATGTTCAGTTCCTTCGTTTCAAAATTTTAATTGTAGATTTTTGGCAAAATGTAATACAGCATAATGTTGAGTACATTTTTTTTGCTCAATTCTTACTGATTATTTGTTGTAACTTGTATTACATTTATGTTTATAGCGTTTGATAAAGATATGTTGTAATTGTAAAGGTTAGTCACTACGAATACAGTTCTTTTGCTATCAGCTTGTTCTGTGGTTGTGTGACTACATGAAGAAACTGCAAATCATGTGGTGGTTACTGGAGAAGACCTCTTCAGAATGGTACAATATTTGTAAGTATTCAATTGCTTAGGTTGCCTGAATTTTGTATTGCTACAAAGGCAGCTACCATGTACTCATATAGCCTTGGTTATTACAGGAACGGCGACGTGAGGACGAAAGGCGAAGGACACAAGAAATTAAGGTAACTCGTGAGGAAATGGAGAGAGCTCTCAATGGAGATGCAGGAGGAAGAGACATGTTGGTACGCCAAGGATCTTTCGACGAGGTCACTCGGTAAGCATTGGGCATGCATGTAATGAAGGCTGTATGAGTTGCATGTTTTTTGCCAAATTTAACGCCTTTTTGATTTGCCTTTTTATGGCATTTTCTAACATTATATTTGTGTTTACTAGTTTATTGAAATGACTAATTTTCTATATGGTGGACAATGGATGCAACATTTTTGTAAGTAATAATTTATTTTGAACATGTCATTATGACTTCCAGGATTTTTCCTTTCAGATCTCTCTCAGATGCAGATTATATGTAGAATCGCTAGTCATGGCTTGAGTGACTTGCCTTCAATCATTGGTGCAAAGATACACATAGGATAGTCTATAATGTGCATCAAGGAGTGCGGAGAATAATGACAAAGTATCACATGAATCATTACATGAGTTTATAATGTGCATCAAGGAGCGTGGAGAATAATGACAAAGTATCACATGAATCACTACATGAGGTTTGGGCAACTTGCTTGCACTTGTGAAGGCTAGCGAGTGCTCCATGTGTTGAGAGCTTCCTGCCTGCACACTCCACATCAAAGCCACTAAGCCTTTTCACAGAACCACTTCCTGTTTCTTCTGCCATGATTACAATGCTATGCTGCACTGTTTGAGAGCTTTCCCACTCCTGCTTCGCTTACTCCCCCTTACAACACTCCAGTCCTACACATGCATACCAGAGTGCTCTCCTACAAGTACAGTTGGTTGACCAGGCCTGGACTAGACAGTCAAAATATTTTTTGCAACAAATGCAACCATAAGGCATATCTAGGTAAACAGATTTTACTTACCAAGCTCAAATGAAAAATTATACTGTATTACTGAGTCAGTAATGAACACACTAGCAGAAAGAGAAACATTGCTCTGCCAGTGGAGCTTTAGTAACCAAATATTAATTTCTACAGGCAGAAGTATAATGTTAATCTTGTATTAAAACACTGGTATTTCACCTTATTTAACAAGATTGTGATATGATAATTTTCTGCAACCTTCTAATGAAGATTTTCCATGTTGGGAGTAAACGAAAAATCAAAGCATAACTTATACCACATCATGCAACTTACTCAGTAGGCTGGACATTATAAAAGTTAAAAAGGTTGTCAAATGAATTAACAAGGAACGTAATACAGCTGTCCTGTCGTGATGTTCATTCTTCTGTGTCTGGCCAGCAACTGAATATACATGTGTAGCAACTGCTATCCTTTTTTTTAACAATATTTTTTTTTCCTTTTATCATGCTGTTAGCCCAGATCTTTCCCAGTCTTCTAAGAAAACTACATGATGTGATGAAAGTTTCAGGGAAGTAAAGCTACATGTCAAAAGAGAACATTATACAGTGGAACCCCGATTTTATGTTCCTTGGTTTTATATTTTCCCCTCATTAAACATTCAATGTTCACGATCCCAATTGAGCAAAATGCTATAAAATTTTTCTCGATTTTACATTTTCCCACATTTTAAGTTTTTTTCAGCTAAACTTAAAATCGAGGTTCCACTGTATGTGTCAACATTAAAGCACTTTCGCATATGTAAGACACTTTGTTTTTATTTAAAAAGAAAATAATCGTACATGCTGTCATCTGTTCTTGCTGGAGTGAGCATGTTGTGAGGACCACATCTAGTGATATAGTTGTGGTTATCATTGTATCTTTGGTACAAGTGATCCCAGTTGGATCTCGCATGGGGGTTCCAAAATTTCTGTATTTCTGTGCTGACTGACATTGTGAGGACAGCTGCGGAGCTACTTGAAAAGGAGATGTATGTAGCTTGCTTTGGTCTAGAATGCCCGATAACGCTTCAATGAAACTTGATTCACTGACCACACATATACACAAACCAGTAAAACACACATAATGGAGTTAAGTTTACATGAAATAATGCACTATACAACAACAACAAAAAATATTAAAATCCATTGCATTTGTATGGATTAATATATATCATGCATATACTACCATTAGTACAGTAAAAAATCATGTCTATGAAATACACTGGAACTGTAGTTAATAAACTTAAAATGCTGGAAATTCGGTAAATAATTTTTAACGTATTCAGCCTGGGAAACTTACTTGTAAACTGCAGAAATGTAAAAATTAGAGTTTTGTATTCCTGACTATAAAGTAGTGTGTTCACTTGCATCAGTCAAAAATATGAAATGAAACCATAAAAATAAACTGGTATCTGGCATAAGCCAATTTCATATTAGTTTAAAAAAAATAACAGATCAGTTTCTCTAAAATCACTTAGCAAGCATATTCAAATACATTTCATTGCAATTCAATATGTGTAGCTATTTCTGTTTTTGCAACTGTGAATAATGTGAAGCAAATTTTCAATCTCCATACACGTAACAGAAGAAGGAATAAACTACAGCATCGTATAATGACTTTCTTCTGACCCGACTTTATATTAGCAAACTTTTTTTTATCAGCTCCTTGGAAGTTTGTAGTTTTCTGCAATAAGAATACATTTGGCTGAATATAATGGGAAGAAGTGGAAATTTCTATTTGTATCGCAGTGATCATTTACAACTGAAGTGGGACTACGAACTGTAAATGCTGAAATAAGTTACAATAATGTTTTGTAAATAGTTTTCAACATTTTTGTCTGGCTGGTAATAGCACAAGGTTTTTTAAATGAAGGAATATTCGTGGGTTGTAAATTTAAAAGTGGCAACACTGTCAGGAAGGGGTGTGACAGAATGGTGACAATATAGGGAACCCAGCATGATGCAATTTTCCTCATGTTCTCACTGACACATCCCAACCTCCTCAATAAATGCACTTATTCATTTAGCAACTGTCAGATATGGCTAGTTATTGTTGCTACAGGCTTCATACAAGTATTGATGACATTCTCATGCATTTTTGCTGCGGGCCACTTGGATTTTGATCCAGAATCGCTGTCTTACCTTGGCAAACATGTTTTAGGGCAGTGAACAAAATGGTGTTCATTTCAACCTCGTACATATACAACAGCACTCGCTGCACCGACAACTTTTGGTACTCTGCATATCAACATGAGCCCTAACTGACAATGCTCACAGTCTGATAGCACATGCACGGTGTTATCACCTCTTCCTTGCAGTGTTGCCACTTTTTAAATTTACAATCCACGTGTATGGAGAAAAGTGCTGATTCTATTCCCTTACGTTGTACATTTTGTACTTCATCTTCTGTATACACTTCCTTTTCTTTTTCAACTTCACACACAGGCACATAATGAAAAAGGAATATAATTTTACTGAAATCCATTTCCTCTGATTTCAGAAACATACAGCCAATTTTGCAAGTTTCATCAATAATGTACAAGTATTAATTAATGTACAGAAAATATGCTTATGTATCCATGAAATGTTTAAAATTAATCTGCGAAAGTGGATAGATTACTACTATCTGTGACAAAAATATTGAGCCCTCGGTTTGCGTGCTTGTAAAACTGTACTCCTTGGGAGGAAAGAAGTCAAATATACCTCATTGGAAAGCTACAAGTGTCTGCTTTTAGACAAAGCAAGACAAAGTGATTTTAACTCTATCGGTTTTCTATTCAGACAAAAATGTTTGTAAAAGTGTAGTTTTTCATGTAATTTCTACATTAGTCGAATTCAATTGTGTAGCTTCATGTAAAACGGTCGTAAAAATATGATTTTTTTTGTGATTGAAGCTTGGTTATGTGGAAATATCTCAGCCAAATATAATGGTACTATCAGCTGTAGAACAGCCACAATTAATGATTAATTATGATGTTGCAATCTCGGAAATGGTCAGTGCAATGGTCATGAAAAGCATATCAATATGATGGCCATGGAATAAAAATCAAGTTTCCATATCTCATTCTTTCACACTGTGCGAATGGAAAACAACAGAGTGAATTTTTTTTCTTGGCAACCGGTTCCTGCGCGATTCACATCGTTGCAAGTGAGCTTTGTTGCCAAGCGTTTCCGCTTGCTCTTTAAACTCCGTGTCCAAGCAGCTTTGACACGGGAAATGAGCCGAAACCATGTGTTGCGCAAAGGAAACCATTGTAGAGATGCTGAAAGTTTCTTTTGTCACTTCTGTGTTTACATTCCTGCCATGAATATTGCCTGAACACCCACATAGCCATAATAATTCTTACATGCATTCTATCCAGGCAGTCTGTCTCTCACAAGTTTGTCTGTTTTATCGTACGCACAGTATTGAGTGATAGCGGTTCTGTGAAGTGATTTTTTTGTTGCATGATAATGGCAAGATGGTAATATCATAGTGGTGCAAGAAAATGATAGTCAATGCCAAGAGATATTTCTACCAGGGGAAACGAATGGGCGCATCTCACGACATAAACCAAGGTTTGAAGTGCACGGCGGAGTGTTTGGGGGTTACGTCAGAACAGTGAAAAAGGTATGTAAAGAAAAAGGGAACAACAAAAATTTGCATCGACCCAATATTTTATTGGGTGAGTTGTTGCAAGATGTGGTGAGAAAAAAGATATACGATTTTTATTTTAATTATCTAGTTCAACAGAATCCATTTTCAACAGCATTTTATACTTTTACCTTTCACTCATTATATTTATTGAAAATTTATTAGTTTTTAGTCCTTCTGTCTCTCTAAATGAACCCACAACTCCTTGCTTATTACAACAGTTGCAGCTGTGAAAGATACGAAAATATAAAAGCAATATTTCAGGTGGAATATATAGCAACACGTTAAATGCTGAAACCACCACCACTACTCGATACAATGCTTAAATGAATTTTGCGAGATAAACACAATTTACATGCATTTTTGTTTGAAATATATTTTAAAATGTTAGTTGGCGTGAAGGCTTCAAATGTGCAATTTTTTAAATATAATTTTTATGCGTTGCTATCACTAGTACGCACCTCAATCTGTTTCCCTTGCTTACGAAATCGCTGTACACAGCAGGTGCATTATTATTGTATACAGAGAAGACTGGATCTCTCATGGAATATCGTTGCACTCAATATATATGTTTAAATGTGCGACATGAAATAATACTGGGAAAATGACGTTCATATAAAGCTGAGTGGAGTTGTTTACTCTTTCTTTAAGTTTACTTTATGCACAGGTAGGCTAATCGGGACTGGATTACAGTTTAAAGTGGGATCCGAACCACTATGTACCTCCACCGGGTATCGAAGGAAACGACATTCATATGAAGTTAACAGCTAGAAGAAATCCCCCCCAAAAAAAAACAAAAAAAAAACTGCAGTACAGCAGTAGTCCATTTGCAATATAAGAAATATTTTATTCATTATTTTATGCTGCGACAATACTTTGGATAGGCTAGATGGAACGCACTTGCGCGATTCTCGCAGTGAAGTGCAGCAAAACGGCAACACTGTGGAAGTCGCCTGCAGCCTGCGGAGTCTGAGATTGGCCACATCCGGGCATACGTCATGCTCCCATTTACCATATTAGAAGTGCGAGAGAATAATTAATATCTGGAACCATATTTGAGGTGCACATGCCAAACTTCTAGAATTTGATCATATGCGTTATATGAACAGTTTTTTCCAATTTCATTGAAATTGTAATTATGCATTTCAAGTTTGCATGTTTCCCTAAAATGCCAATTTTTGAAGCATCTAGTAAAAATATGCATTTGATTTCTTGTACAGAGGTGCAGAAATAATCAAACTTCAAGTACACAAAATCTTAAAATTATATGTACAGTCGATTATGAACTGTATGGTGTTAAATTCCCTGCTCGTGAAAATTGGAAGAAAAACTACACTTTTCAGTGATTTTTTTATTATAGTAAGATAACAAAGTTAAGATTAATTTTCAGATAACGCTTATTAAAAAGTAGATACTTGAAGCTTTCCAATGAGGTATATTTAAATTTTTTCCTCCCACGGAGTACAATTTTAGAAGCACGTAAACAGAGGGCTCAATATTTTTGTCACGGATAGTAATGTTGAGTTAGTTCTTAGCGAGCAGAAGACTTTAATGGAAATAATGATAACACTAGCAGAAAGAAAGACTAGGACTGGGCCAATACCAGTGGCATCAGAAAGTATTGGCTGGAATATTATCACTGATATTGCAAATGTATACTTTTACAGAGTCCAAGTGTCTCGTAGGGAGTAAGTATCCAGGAATATATGAAAAATTCATAATTGTCGTAATTTTTGCAACAACATTGTGGGAAGAAATAGGAGTTGTGATTAAATGATTATATTTTTTTCAATCACCTAATGAATAATTTGCCTTACTGGAAGTAAAAACAAATGGGAAAAATTAAAGCAACTGTACATGTAAGACCATAAAAGACAAACAAATGAATGTAAAATCTCCACTTTGCTCCAGAAAAGAATTTGAGGTTGTCAAGTTTGATAATTCACTTCCGATCACTGATCAGAAGTCAGGCATGTTTGGTGATAGTGCAGTGGTGATAGTCTTTTTGGAATGAAGGGTCAGTTTCTGTCTCTTAGCATGACAACATGTGACATTACACTACTTCCACGTCCTCTGTTACATTAAAACACAATTTATTATTATAATAGCTAATCGAACCTCGATTTTAGAAGGAAATATTTGAATCATGACTTTATTTCAAATAAAAATAATAACTTTCATTTTATTTATAAAGAAATTAACATGCTCCACATTCTTTCCAAAATAAATAAATGGATTCTAATTCCTCTCTGAAAATTTTTCACAAAGCAATGTTGAATATTTACATACAAGTATAAGTAAATGATGAAATCATTATGGTAGCTAATAGTCTCTCATTGGCAATGTGGACATTGGCTACAAATATTACATATACAGCTCTTTTCTGTACATATGAGGCTTTGTTGGCATGTCATGAACCTTCTGACTTCTCACTAACTTCCTTTTCTTCCATCTGCTAGACGTAACTCAACACAGGGCTCGGGAGTTGAGTCCGACCCATCTTCTCCGTTGCCCAAAGTAAAGTCTGTGCTCACTTACAGCCCTGTTTTTGGCCGGAACAGGTCTCCTGGCATGGGTTCTCCAAGGTATTTGATTTAACTCTCATGTGCTTGTCTCACCCTTCAGGTGCTTGTGGAAGACCAGATCTGTTTCTTATCCCTGTCTTGATGGGGATGTTGAAGGTGATGATGAATGTGTCCTACGTTTGCTGCAAAGGTATTACGGACATGAATATGCTTAGCTTCTTGTAGAGACTGAGTTTTATCTTTCTTTGTATGTAGCTTTCTCTGGGAGGTGCTTTTTATCTGTGGTGAGTAAGGAGGTTGAACCAACAGTTCATGTATAGAGCTTGTGTTAGCATGGATTTTTGGTGCAGTGGGACTCTCTATCTGTCTTTTTTGCATGTTGATGTGTAACTAACATATGCATGGCTTTGAAAATTTTATATAGTAATGTCCTGGATTCACTGCTGGAATTACAATGAGTACCATGTGCGATGGTTGTTTTGGAATGAAGGTAGATTTCATGATGAGTAAATACTGTGAGAACTTGCTTCTTGATTAAACATGTAAATATTAAAAACCCATCTATATCTAAATAATCTTTCTGATTGTGCAAGGTTTTCCAAAATATCTATCGCATAGTTACCAAAATTGGTAAGCTAATAACTGAAGTGCAAAACAAAAACATTTAGTTGCATTCCACAACTTGCAGCCAGATCAGTGGCCAAGTGGTCGACTTTTGATCTCACCACCTAAGCTCTCGCGTTTGACTCCCAGCACGGGCATGTTCTTTGTGAGTGTCGCTCATCAGTTTCATCTGATTGTCACTTATCCTCATCGTCGCAATTAGCCAGTATCAGAAAAGCAATACTAAATAACAAATATTATACAATACACAACTGCAGCTACCAATTCCAAAGGCAGCCTTTTGCTGAAAAGTATATGGCAAGATATGAAATAACATAAAAATGCATAATAGCACTTCTCAATAAACAGAAGAAATGCAGAAAACCTTTTTATGTTTCACCATTCTCTTAAATGCATCAGCAGGCTTTGTGGTTATGATATGGAGCACCTGACAACATCCACTATGGCGATTACAAGAAATTGAAGTCATATTACTTGGGCTATGTGTAATACCATCATTTAGGAGAAAATACTGCAAGAGGGATATTTGTATTCTTTACAGTGTGCCTCTGCTGTCATCATGCTCATTGTGAAATTTTCTAAAAATTGGAACTGTTCCAAAAATGGTGACTGACATATAGAGAAATGACAATGATGAGCATTTTACAAATTACGTCTTATTCTGTGTGTGTATGTTTTGTTTGTATCATGTAACTTTTTGTTTTTTAAGTATGGTTTTACAAGCATCAAACAAAACTTTTTTCCCCTTAGAATTTATCACATTGGTACTGGTCGAGCCTGCATTTTTTACTTGAATTTCTAAGTGAAAGTTTTTTTCAGTTATGTTTCAGAAGATTCACACTTCCTTCAAAATGTAGGGAAAAAATCCTAGACATCTGCTTATTCACCCCCCCCCCCCCCATATTTTAATGTTCGAGTTATTGCTGCTCGTTAGTTCCCTACAGTATATATAAATTGTTTAGTTAGACACTTGTGTGAACATATTTTGTTTGTATGGTGTTCTGTGTCAGATGATAGATAGCTTAGGCATATTTTAAAACTTTTTTTTTTTGTCTCTTAATGTTGTGTTTAGAGAATACTGAGGTTACTATTCTTTGTTTCATGATTTGTATTAACTAAGTGTAATGCATAGGGCACGTTCCTTAAGTCATATTGAAAATAACTTGCTGAAATCAGTTATTTTTACAAACTTTAGGAATGCAATAGGTGAAAGTGGACGGAAGCATCAATCGCAGTATTTTGTTTCCGCATGGCAACCAGTGGGAGACCAGTCTTTCTGGCACAGATATTCTTGCTCATTTTAAGAATGTTTCAGGCACACTTACGTCATGCATGTTGCTTCATATCACTTTTTCCAAATTAGTGCAGTTTGAAGCAACAATGCACATGCATTGTCTTCAAGTAGCAGATGATTTTCACGGAACAAACCTGCCTTGCACTCCATGTGTTTTGTGCATGAACAAACTTCACAAGGGGAGTTAAGGAATAACCAATTACCGTAACTCGTTTAATGTATTAACTCATGCACTTTTGGAACGTGCTCTTGGAGTAGATTGATGTTAACTTGTGAAGTCTTTTCTTGTAGTTATCTCCAAATCTAACAGAGTATGAGTGTATTACAAACTTCATTACTTTTTACTTGTGTCTCAAATTCTCTTTGTTAACACTTTCCATCTTTTTAGTATCGTCTACGAACTGCAAGAAGTAAAATTGAACTGCATTGTAGATTATGAAGATTTTCTAATAATGTCGTCTGTAATTCTATTAAACTGTGTTAGAACTTTCTTTTGTGCAAGTTGTAGATTTTCTTTATTAGCATCAACTTAGAAACATATGCATATTGTTAATATTTTTGTTTTCACTTTCCCTACCAATAATTAGGTTGAATACTTTGAAACCAGGAAACAACGAAACCTCAGAAGGAGGTGGACTTCACAAAACGGGTAGCATATCACAGCTCTTTGCAGGAAGAAGAGGAGGTGAGTGTGTTCTGATTGGTTGCTGTTAATAATAATAATAAATTAAAGGTCAGAATTCTTTCCTGTGTATCACACCATGCAACTAAGATTGCAATGTTGCCTTCACCCTCAGTTGAAAAAAACAAACAAATAGAAAACATTTCCTTCCATTTGAAAAGCCCGTGCATTATAATTCATACCCAAACAAAAATAAAGCTTTTTTTTTTTATATAAACCCGTATTGCGTTGAAATTTAGGTAAGTCATACCTCCATGCACATGTAAATGAATTTTGATAAACTGAAATATCATGTCTGTTTTTTTTTTAAAAAAATGATGTGTTCAATGGGCTGGGTCAGATGTAATCCTAGCCACCCTCAAGGCAATAATTTTTCTGGGACTACTGTGGTCTATGTCATATTTTAATATCTGCTAATCATCATTTTTTGTGTGCATGCTTTCATTCACTGTTTTACAGATGAACTTTTATAACATCATTGTGAAATTTGCAGACATTAAGCGAGCAGAAAGTATGAAGGTAGACTCGAAGAAATCCAAGCGAACGCCTAGTTTCACAACGAGGAGACGAACACAGAGTTTCAGAAAGCTGCAACGAATAGACCAGCTGGAGCTTCCTCCAGTTGAGATCCAGGGAATCCTGGAACGGAAACACGAATTGCAAAGTGGTGGGAAGAAAGCTGCAGTTAGGTCATGGAAGACATTTTACACAGGTGACTATGCCAATTCAACAGTTTTATTCTTACTGCATGTGGCTTCAGTTCTTTATAATTCCAAGCCACTAGATACTGTGAATAGTCAGCAGGAACTAATTTACATTCTGTGTGAATTTTGTTTGTAAACATGAAAAATTAGCTGTGCTGATTCTAATAGCTGCAGTGAAATTATAAATATTATATTAAATATGGTAGTAGCATGGTATTGTAATGGTAGGCTCTCTGTTAGCATCAAAATTTGGTCAAATTCAAGCACCAAACTTTACACAGTAAATGTAGTTGACTCTAATATTTGCCTAATGAGGAGATGCCTGACTTGACGTGCTGCCGTCTTCAAATTCTTGCAATGATATCTTCAAGGGTCAGTATCTTGAGAGCCAGTTGACCTGTTTTTATTGGTTTTTGGTTAGAGCTGAAGCTAAAAGAATGAAGATTTCTCTTGAATCTACTAATAATTAATTAATAATCTGGATTGATATAGCTATACCTGATTTCCTAAAGTGGAATGTAGCCAGATCTGTCTGTCTCTATGCACATATTTTTGTCATTATATATTTTAACATTTCATTACTACAAATGAATTTAAATAATCATTGCCATCATTGTGTACGTATTCAGAATGTGTAAAAATGGTATTACACCACACATATTATCAAATAAATGTAATTAATATTTCCAATTTTATCCCTTGGGCATAGAAAATCAAGAAGAAATATATAAATCCAATCTTAATCAGTTTTCTAAAAAAGATTTTTTCCACCTGGATTTTTGTTAATTAGTTTAGACCTTTAAAATATTTTTTTTAAAAAAAAAAATAAGGTTGGGGAAATATTTACACATAATATTTGAAAATTTTGAATTTTTATCTCTAGCCAAGCTTTAGTGTGCTAACAGAGTTACTTTCACCAATCATGCCATATATTCTCTGATAATTTTGAATTCTGCTTATATAAAGTAGGAATGGGTCAATATGAATTTTTTGCAGATACTGATAAAGTACTAATATACAATTTACTGATCCTGATAACCGATATTGTATTAATCCAATATAAATTGGAAATATTCCTTGACCATAAATGCTTCATTAATTAATATTAGTAATCAAGTGCCTTGAATGGCCTTTGCTTTGAAGAAGAAACAGTGTATTTAGACATTTACCTTACAAAACTAGGACATATAAATTATATGTTTATAGGCTATTTATAGAAATATCGGATTGGTAAAATTATTGGCAATTTTACCAATATCTATCAAATCCACTGTGTTGCCTCTTGTTATTAGTCATCCGAATGAATACATATATCCTGCAAATCATGAATGATGGTTGGGAAAGGAATATTAAAGTCATGTGTGTTTGTGTGTCCAATTTTATGGTTGCATGCATTAATACATGACAATATATCTAGTGTATATTCTCCCGTTATCAACTGTAAAAATAATATAACAAATCTCTTTCAGTATTGTGTGGCCAACTTCTGTGTTTCTTCAAAGACAAAGATGACTTCCTGAACAGCAAAGCTGCCACCTCTCCTATAATTATCTTCAAGGGAAGGTGCGAGAAAGCCGAAGATTACACAAAGAAGAAACACGTGTTCAGGTGCAGTATTTATTTCTCACATATGCTGCTACAATAAGTAGTTGTATTGCATAATAGAATTTTGTCTGTGTTTATTTAAAGGCTACTTGTCTACTAATTGGAACTGAATCTACAGTTTAAAAAGTATTCCAAACCACTGTTGAATGTGCCTCCACTGGTATTAAACCTGGTACTCCTTGTCATCATGTATTCAAAGAGAATCTGTGATTAGCAATTAGACAGGGATGTGTAAGCGCAAGGGAAATTAGATCCAAATTAATCGTTTTGCTAATTATCCAGTAGTAACTCCTGATTAATCCATCCCATTACAAAGTAGTCATTACCTAGCTACTTAGAAGCACTATGTACCTTCTGTTTATTGATTGTGCTACTCACGTTTATATTGATTTTTACTCTGACCAAAGAGTATGAGGACAATGCAACTGAATGAACTAAATGCTTAGTGCCTTGCACTAATTAATGAATTTAATATAATGAATTAATTATTAATTAATACACCTTGGATGTATGGTAAAAAGTTATTGCCTGTGCACTGTACTCTGCCATGAGGGCACAAGGGGGGTTTGAAATTGCCCATAGTGGAGGTGGTGTGATCACAACCACACTTTGGCTATCTTTATCCCTTATTGAATAAATTCCAGATGAACCAAGAACCACTCTGGTCAGTGGCATTGTCAGTAAAATCCCCACCTGAGATCACACACTCCGAGAATCAAACCTGGAAGTCGCATTCAGGCAGTGGTGCAACCACAGGGTGAGGGACAGAGGGGACATTGCCCCCCCCCCCCAACCTTGGTTGGAAATAAGTTCTAGGGGGCCAAGGGGGCACAAACATTGATGGCCAAGTGTACCTGCAGTGGGCAATTACTGCCCAGAACTTCAAATTTTATGTAAATAAAAATACTTTCCGTAAAATTTTCTTGCTTGCTTCGTTCGCAATTTATATTTGTTCATTGTAATGCATTTCATTTTAAATGCATGAACAATTGTTTTGAGGAAAGGGAGCATGCACATTTGAGAGACAATTTATGTAATTTTTGCTGTTGGTTTATTGTGTGATGGATGAATTGGTTGTATAATGTATTTAAATAATATATACTGTATATAATATTTATTAAAGAAATTTTGAATACATACACAATTTAGTGCCCACATTATTCCACGTTGCATATATATGTGAAACATATATCGTGCATGAAAGTTATGTTAATGTAAAAAAGAATTATATTTGGAATGCATTTATCAAGCATTTTCTGTCTTTCAATAATAGTTTATGTGCTTGTTTTCCGTTATTAATGTGAAATTGAACGTGTTAAAAAAATAATTTAAATCATTTGTTCGAACACAAATGCTTTAGCACAAACTTCAATCCCCTTTTTGCACAATTTACGAGGATAATAATGTCTTTGATACTACAACTACTAATAGTAATAATAATGTGGGTCCTGGGTTTGAATCCCGGCTTGGACATGGGTGTTTGCGAGTATCCATTCATCAGTTTCATCATGTGAAGTGAAGTAAAATAGAGCAAATTAATAATAACAATAATATTAATGTCATAATAACATTATTATTAACATTATTTTAATAACATTATTTTTAAAATTATTATTATTATTAAAATTATTATTGGTACGTTTATCCTGGTACTTGCCCCCCCCCCCCTGACAAAAATTCATGGTTGCTCCTCTGCATTCAGGTGACTAAGAAGTGGACACGTTTCGTTGCGTTTCTTGCTGTATTAATTCACCATTCATCCTCATGGTCATGGTTTACCTGGAGGGAGAAAGAAAGTGGTGTAAACAGCTCATTGAAGCATGTCACATTGCTGTTATTTTGTGGCTATCGAGATCTCTACTGTTGCTTTTAGGTAGCTCCACAATGTCCTCAGGATACCGGGTCAACATCAAAATTTGGAGCTCCCACCAAGAATCAAACTCAGGACCACTCATGCCAAAAGTAAGGATGGGAAAAGTAAGCAATATGGGAGCTTGAAAAGAAGAAAAACTCTGCAAAATAACAAAAATTACATTAGCAATGTTGCACAGCCACTAAACACAGACATCAGAATTAGGGTGTAAGAGTTGACCTTCCTGAAGTCTGTTCCACACAGTACACGATGGAAACTTTAGTATTACAGGCAAAGGAGTCTGCAACTTGGGCCCACAGCCAGTATAATCCTCGCTGGGGTTGTGTGTTTTCTTGTGCCTTATCCATCTTTAAAATCAATTAACCTTTTGGAGTCCAGGCCCATTTTCACATGTAACCCCCTTGATGCCCGAACCGATTTTGAGCAAAATGCAGAGTTTCAATTAAATGAGTGTAGATCGGAGGCTAATTACGCAAGAGAGATGAGTGATATACCGTTGTACACGGAATGAACCAGAGATTCAGACTATATAAAATTTATGCAAATTCGGCATATATGTGGTGGGGGAGGGGGAGAACACTCAAAATTCCAAAATTTCGGGAAAAATGGAGATTCCCCCCTTCCCTTCAAGAAAAAAAGTACATGACAGTGTCGACATGCACATGGAAATTATCGGTGACATGTAAGGAACACAAAAATATTTGCATTATTATCGTATGACCAATGTAACGCAAGGTGTACCCCTAAAAGGAATGGCCAGCATGCCACTGATTCAAGCTTCAAAATGCAGCGGTACCTTGAAATAACTGTAGCTCAGAGGCTAATTTCCCTAGAGAGATGAATGATATACCGTTGTACACGGAATAAATCACAGATTCAGACGATATAAAATTTATGCACATTCGGCGTATATATGGAGGAGCGAAAGGGGGACTCCCCCAAGAAATCATTTTTTTAAAAAAAAAATGGGGTTTCCTCCCTTCTCGAAAAAAAGGACATAAAAAGGTCAACATGCACATAGAAATTATCGCTGGCTAGTAAGAAACAGAAAAATGCAAAAACGTTCAAGGGAGAAGGATGCATTGTCAATGTGTCGAGCCTTCAGTCTAGTCTGTCCTAGGAAAGGTCGGGGATTGGGAGCAGTCCTACCAGTACAGGGAGGGCGTTGCCAGTCAGATGGTGCAGGAGCAGGAGGAGGGGACATATCTTTGTGACATATCATCAGAATCACATTCTGATGATATATCAGAGATAATGTCAAGCTCTTCTTCATCCCAATCGGAGTCTGTATCCATATCCTCCAGTTCATCACGGATTTCATCAGAATGAAGATCACTCGGGGCAGCCATGGTCGACTTCACGTCACACGAATGAAGCAAAGATGATGATAAAGTCTTGGGAAGAGTCACACTTCACTCAAAATTTTTTGGCACTTGGGCACAAAACGAGTCTCATGTATGCACAATCTTCCAGGAGGAAAAGTTAAGACGGAGTGACAAAAGAGTGCCAATTCTTGCAGCTACTTCCAAATTCTATTAATAGACAAATGCAGGGTAACCTTTGTAGCCATTTGTGAAACACTGTGCTCAAGAACAAAGGCTTTTCTTCACCGTGCCTCGAACTTACATTATTAAGATGCAGTTTCAACAACCCCTCTTCCCCCTCCCCCAACTCCCAACCCCCCCTTGCTCCCGCACAGAAAACATTCCTTCTGACCTCGGGTACCGATATACAAACTTAATTCCAATGCAGTTTCCAGGGGTGAAGGAAATGCATTGCTTTAGAACAACAAAGCCGGCCTTCCTTTATCGGCAAAATTTTTCCCTTGAAAAAAGACTCAAAAAAGAAGTCGCCTTTTTCCTGCCATTTTCATGAGAAGAAAAAAACGCGCGACAATTATTTCTGTTAAATACATGTGTTAACAACAATATGAAAAAAGAAAATTGAAATTCTAGCCAAAAATAGCGAAGTTATAACATAAAAACTACAACCTTAACAGAGCATCTCGATTGAGACGATCGGACTCCTAAAGATTAATCAATAATTTATCCTTGTTTGTAAGGTTTTACAGAAAATCGTGGAAATTTTTGTAATACATTGTTTTATTTTTACAAAGATGGTAAAAATGGGAAAATGTAAAATTGGAGTACTTTACATTGGATATAAATTAAATTTCTATTACATGTTCTCTTTACTTTTCCCTTATATTTTCTTGTGAAAGTTTAGCACATTAAGTTGAAGAGGTAATTTTGTAGATATGTATCACATACGTTGCCAGTTAATTCGCTAAGTTCATAATATATTTTCCTTTTAATTCCAGGCTTTGCTCCACTGATGGCTCTGAATTCTTGTTTCTGGCTCCAAGTGAACGTGAGATGGAAGACTGGGTGAACAAAATTTCTTTCCATGCAAAGCTTCCTCCAAGCTTGCAGCTGTTGAGCTACGATGACTCTCAGAAGGTGAGATTCACTATCCTGCTGCTTTTGTCAGTGTGTGATCTGTGTTGATTCAGTGAGAATTATATTACTATTGAATGATTCCTACCTCATGAGTGATTTCACAAATCACTCATAAGGTGCTGCAGACCCTTTCATTGATGTATCACCCCCACTGCAATATTGCAAATTCAAAATATATGACAAATTGAAAACAGATGAATAATTTTGAATTACCTTGTATATTCAGAGTAAAGAACACACATTTCCTTGTATTTTACTGTGTATTGAAAGCCAAAATTGTGTGAGTGATAATTTTGTGCATGTTGCAGAGTTCCAGTCCAGAGAAGGATGCTAATTCCAGCAGCCCTTACCGAGATGACAACAGCTCGGCTTCGAGTCGAGGGTCAACGCCAGAAACAAGGCACCGTTCCTTGCCTCCCATTAGCACCAGATTGGAGCCACAGCCTGTCTACTCCAACATGGACATTGTTCAGGTAACTGCTTGGGATTTAGAATAGCCTGTCAAACAGGCCTACTGGGATATTGGGCAAAATCGTGGTGTGTTGTCTGACCATGATCTAACATATATTTTAGAGGTCCTTTTCTCCATTAATCCACTCTTGATTGACAATGAAATTATCAGACTTGTATTATTTGTTCATATATGGCAGCACAGGATTGTTAATTTTTATTGGGTAAAAATAAAGGAACTGAGAAAAGTGCAAACTGTGATAGAGTTGATAATAATAATTCACAAGGGAAATAAAACTCTTCAAAAGAAGCAACTTTTCCACATATATTTATAAGGAAAGTTCTACAGTAATGGATTTTCCTGTAAGCCAATTTGTTGGCTAGTATGCATTTACTGAAGAATAGGAGATTCTAATAATAATTATAATATTTTAAGTCTCCTTTTCTTTTAAAAGAAGATATCTAGGTGCTTGGATTCTACCAGTTTGTGGCAATTAATAGAAAGAGGACTCCTAATCAGGCTTAGTTTACTCCAGCACATACTAGCCTCGTTGATCCAGCTAACATTTTTCTAAGTGGGCAGGGTATGTTAATAATTAAATTCCACCACTTTAGTGTGTGTCATAACCACATAAATGCAACTCACTTGGAATCAAACTTAGGACTCCGTGCAACATGAAAGCCCAGTAGTTAAGATAACTGGGTCAGTCTTCCTGGGTCCTCAAGTCCCCACATGAAGTTGTCTTCACATCCTTGAAGGTATGTGGAAGTCTCATTGACACCTCTGTGAATTGGTCATTGGCATTTTACAGACACATACATTCCATGATTTTTTTATTCTCCTTCACATTTGCTCAGGTAAACTGTTTTGAAACCAAGTACAGTCAACTCTCGATACAACGACCTTTCACAGTTCTCGGGGAAAAGGTCATTATTTCGAAGAGGTCGTTATTGGAATTTGCACCAATTTTCAGCTTAAACGGAGCTCAAATGGACACAAAGATTCCTAGGAGACGGTAACCATTTATCCTGGTAGTTATACAACCTGTTATGCACAGGCTGCATGTTGTGAGAAGTAAAATATAACATGAAAACGTTTTCACAAAAAAGGATTTAAAATAACGTTATTTTCTTTTAATTGTGCACAGTCGTTGCTCTTCCACGAAATTTTTACATTTCTAGTTCATGGGAAACTCGTTTGAACTGAGACCTACGGAAAGGAAAACAATCTGGGAACAAATGTCTGGGAAGGTGGAGCACTTTTTTTTGTTACTTGTCCTATGGTTTTTGTTCGTTTTCAAGAATGTATCCAGAACTGGTTGTCCATTTTAGACGTCAAGGGAAAGTAAGAGGGGTCCACTTCCACCCTCACCTGTAATCAGCCCATTTGCACACACAAGCAAGAAAACAATCGGCATTGCTCCCCCTCTCCCTACACATTTGCTGAGAGGAAAAGAGGGAGAAATCACTCAGCCAAAAGAACACTTCTTTGGCAAATATTATGACATCGACACAGTTAGGAAAACGTATGAAGTGGGAAGTGGGAGTTATGGTGCACGTTAGATCAAAGTAAACTTTTGCGGAAACCTGGATGACAATGCATTAAGCGGGTTGACGATCTTTAGTTGGCCTATGTGGCTTTGATTATCTCTGACTGTATCGCTTTTTTACGAAGTGTTACAGGTAACAAAGAACATGTTTTAAATGATAGTAGTTACCGGAAGTTGTCGGCTACAAGGCCAAGAGTTGTTCACTCACGGGAACCTGCTGAAATCAAGTCAGAGCTGGACAGATGGGGCCAGACTTCCAGGTGCCACGCATCTGTATTTTGGAACATTCCTGCGATCTTATCTCTCATTTCTCATAGTGGTGTACTGTATTTATCGATGAAAGAGCTTGACCTGCCATACACATTGACAAAGACTGCAAGAACAGCATCATTTCAGGCTGCTCCCCCTCCCCCCCCATTCCCTCCCTTGTGAGTTGTCAGCAGCTGTTAAGGCGAAGAGGGACAATAACGCACCAGGCATGCATTTATTCCAATATCGTCGGAATGAGCAATGCTACTAAAAAGATCTCCGCCAGAAATGAAGAGTATGAATTTCTCCCCATTTGGCAAGTGAAAGCGGTTTCTTAAGTTGATTATTACGCCTTATACGGTCTTTGAAAAATATGATGAATTAGTATTTACAGAATCCCATGTATTCCTTATGGAGGAGCAACTTTAAATTCAAGTTACGGCTAAACCAATGGGAGTTTTGTATTTTCCTTCTGAAAATATAATCTTCAATGGATCCTCTACCCCATCATATGTTTTTTTCCGCCATCGGAAGTTTGATATTCCCAAGAGAACCAGTAAAGTAATTCTCCCATATGCGCAATGTTAAATTTCTGCCTATCTGCTACAGCTACCCCGCACACGCTTCACCCCTCGAGGCTCGTCGCGGAGGGCAGAGGGGGAGGGGCGAGAAGAGGTCTGTCTACTGGTCACCGAATGAGAAACACATGTTCGTTTTAGAGGAAAAATCTTTCTGATGGGTCCACCAGAGTAAACAAGCTTGCAGGGTGGGATTCGCGACCAAGGCATGCTAGGCAAGAAGGCCCTGGAAGCTATGAAAAGTAGGGACGGTAGAAAAACAAAAGCAGACAGCAGGGAATAGATTTCAGGTAGAAAGGCAGGAAACATATTATACAGTTTCTTGTAATATGCAGTAACGTACTTGAACAAGCCTGGAAAATTACGGGCAGAATACGGGAGAGGCATGGAGTTACTATAATAATTATGTAATTCTTCATGGATTTGTCTCAATATATATGTAACCGAACAAATACAGTACATATTTACATTATATCTATATTTATTTGGTTTACCATTGTTTACCTATTGTTTTACTGCAACTTGTACTTCTCCTCATTGCAATTTTTCGTTTCCGCACAATATATATTAAACTTTGGGACATCTCTGTTTCAAGAACGATGATTTATTAGTGCTGGGGTAGGAAATAAAACCAGTAGCGTATGCAGGATTTCATCAAGGGGGGTGTTATTTCGAAAACTTTCTACAAATTCACATCACCATTGTTTTATTACACTTTAATTAATTAATAAAAATAAATTAATTAATAATTATTATAATCAATTAGTTTAATTACTACTAATAATTACTACTAATGCAGCTGCTATTTATGAAAGAAATAGAACAAAATTACATTTCTTTTGTTTCTTTGTTACGAAATAATTGTCTAGTCAACGGTTATTTCTATATGATAAGTGAGACATTTTAAGTGTGAAAAAAATCCATAAAAACAAGCAACTATATTAAATTTATTGAAATAATCGATCGAAATATGAAATTCATTCAAGGAGCCGCGCTGGTCAAGTTTGACAACTTCGTGGGATATCCGGGTTCGATTCCCGGAATTGGTTGGAATTTATCCAACCTTGTCTCCGCACCCAGCCTCATAGCAATGGGTCTGAGAGCAACCCTGGGGGATGAAGGCTGCCGGAGCATGGTGCTGATCACATCACCTGCAAAATAGTTCGAGATCGAGAATCTTTGGGGCCCACCACACCACTACGTGTGCCTTCATGGCACGGTGCTATATGCACGAGGGAATTTACGTTACCTTTACCTATGGAACTCGCCCAGGATGATGATGAAGCGCGAGAATACATGTTGCTGAATTCCACTGAGTCTATGTTTTCGTTGAAAAGTAAGTTTATAGACATTCCAACACATTTATCACTTCTAGGTGATTCACAAAGCACTTCTTCAACATTATTTAATGATGTCGATGTAGACTCAGCATCACTTGAGAGTGCACAAGGGGATGTGAAATCAGTACCGGGAAGAACGTTTGAAATAAGGTCGGCACACTGCGACGAAGCAAGGAATTTTCACAATTCTCGCGAGAGTCACTGCGCGACTTTTTGCAAAACAAATTGCAAAATTGAACTTGGCGGCCGCTTAGATTGTGTTTGGAATGTTGTGTTTTTCTTCATGCTGCATGGGAATAATAATTCAAATTATTATTATTAATACTGTCGCAGATCTTTGACTGTGATAAATTAGCCATTTTCAATTTTTTTCTACAGCATTTTCCATAATATTTCAAAAGCTCAAGGGGGAGGTTTGAACCCGGTAACCCCCCCCCCCCCTTGCGTACGCTACTGAATAAAACGGTGTTATTTTGTTCACAGGGCTTTTTTAAATCTCCCTGAACAAATTGTTCGGATAATTTTGGGATGCTCTGTGATTTCGGACGATAAATAGACAGGTTTTTGTGTATTGAATGTTTATTTTGCTTTTACTGAATGTGAATTTCACACTGAACGTATGTTAAAATAAAAAAAATAAAAAATAAATAATAATAAAAAAACCTTTACATTTCCTACTTTCAAGCATACTACTACAGAGCATTCCCTGACATTCGCTACTACGAGACTCGGCGCCAAGCTGCCCGGCATCAGCGCTTGTCTTTCCCGGTGAACGGGTCAGCGACAGTCGCTAGAATCGGCTATTAAAATTACAGTTTTTATATTGTGTACTAACCTTGACTACAGAAGGTGTTAAAAATGATGTCCCTCTGCTGCAACATATTCCTGGCATCTCCGAAGGAAATTGACATTTACACGTGCAAGTTCGTCTACTGTAATTCTCCCGATTTTTCGTACAATACTCTCTTTTAACTCACGGATGGTGTGCGGATTGTCTTTGTATACTTTATTTTCCCATTTTTCTTTCCTCTTTTATTCAGAACTGACCCTGTTACTCTAAACATTTTTACGAGGTTTAATATAAGCGACTGTCGCGGACCCATTCACCGGGAAAGACAAGCGCCGATGCCGAGCCGCTTTCCGCCGAGTCTCGTACCAAATGTCAGGGAGCGCTCTGTATTTTGCCGAATTTACTTTCCATCATGGAAATACTTTGGAAATGATCAGAATTCCATCGAATACTATGTTTACTTTTTCTTCGTACCAGGGAACTATTTCAAACAGATTCATACAGTGATCCACAAATAGACAAACTTTGTCAGATTTTTTCGTGTATTTTTCAAACATTATGCTTTTCAAGGAATACTGATTGTAGCCGCTTGTGCGTCATAACCGATGAGTCCTTCAGGAACAATGGACTGGCTAAGCGTGGATCTAAAGTGCATTTTGGAAAACTTGAAAGTGGTATGTTTTCCATCGAAGTTCATTCTCTATGTATGTATGTGTGTGTGTGTATCAATCCTTTTTTAAAAAATATCCGGTTTCCTTGCATCATTTGTTCATAAACTCCTAATCTGCGAAAAATGGGCAAATTATCCAGGCATTCTCCAGAATCTAATGTTTACACTGATACATGATAGCTGTTTCCTAACTTCTGTCACTCTAACAAAAGATAACCTTTAATAATCAGTTTTCAATTTCCCAAGCGTTTACAAAATTAAACCCAATTTTCTTATGTTATTACTTAATTAACCCCTAATCTGTAAGTAAGTATTAATATATATACGGGAGATAGGGCCAAGGCCCTTCGAGGGCTATCAAGCCATGGGTTATAATATATATATATATATTCACTGATACTTTATTTTCTAACTGTTGTCACTGTAACAAAAGTTACCTCTTTCTGATACATTTTCAAGGACAAAGGCAAGAAGCAAGCGGGGTGTGAAAGTTTGTTTGGGAGCTAACATCCAGGGCATTGGTTGCTACTGTAGGAATGTCAACAATTAGTCAGTAATAGGAAATAATTTGTTTCCAAGAGTAAAAAGAGAGGGTGTCGTGTTAGTATAAGATGTTAGTGACGTCATGGGACTTACAGGTACGAATTCCCCTACATGTTTCGAACCTTCTGTATCTTTATTTACAAACCCAGGCCAGTACTTCACTCTTGTTACTTTTGTTAGCAATGTATAGAGAAGTGAAGTCCTTACCTTCAATTTTTTATACTTTGTTGGAGTCCCGCTTGGTTTTTAAAGTTTTGCTATTTACCGTTGGTTTTTTTTTGCCACTTTTTACTAATGGCGACGATGAAGATGAATTTTTGCATATTTCTTTTTTTCCTTGAGGAAAATTCAAATGCTTTCAACGAATTAATTCATTTGACTCGATTTGAAACACTTTGTGCATATTTGGGTTTGATGTTCATATTAATTGCATATATTAGAAGACTTGGCAGTTTCGTACCAGGTGTACATTTATTTCTACATCGTCGGAATGGGGACTGCTACTAAAATATAACCTTACCACATGATATAGTGTGAATTTCTCCCCCATGTTGCAAGTGCAAGCGATTTCTAGTTCATTAGCAATACACTATGTTTGAAAATCATGATGAATAAATGTTTATAGAATCCCATTCATTCCTTATGGAGAAAAAAATGCAACAACTTCAACTTTACTTCACATGACGGAAATCTTCAAACTGAACAGTTCATATGCCGGCCTCCGTGGCGGAGTGGTTAGCACGTCGTGCAACGATGCCAGGGGTCCCGGGTTCGAATTCCGGCCAGGGTGTTCTTTATGAGTGTATCTTCATCATATCATCACCCATTCACATCTTCGCGCTTAGCCAAAAGTGGCAAAACAGCGAAGTGAAATAAAATCAATCAACTCGCATTGTGAAAGGATAGTTGATTTATTATAGTATGCTTCTCTGCGCCATTGGAAGTTTCATATTTCCAAAATTCCAAGAGAATAATAAAAATTATAATCCGCATTTTCTCCGATTCTTCACAACCATCTAACTACAAACCCTTCCCCCTTCCCAGGTCGCGGCGGAGAACGGAAGTGAGGGAGGGGCGAGGTGTCCGGTGATTCTGGAAATCAACTGCACTTGAAAGTCTCGCACAATTATTACTATCAGATCCAAGGACAACTTCACATCACAAGAAGACAGTGGTGCGATTTTGTTATTTGGACTCCGAAGGGGACCTCGATAGAAAGAATTGTGAGGGATGATACGTTTTGGAATAGTGTGATGTACCCAAAGCTCCATCGCTTTTACCACTGTTGTCTGCTACCCGAGCTCGCAAGTCCGCGCTATAATATAGGTGGGATTCGCGAGCCCAGGTTTGTCAAGGAGGCCCAGGAAGCTCTGGAAAGTAGAAAGGGATGAAAAAGAAAAGCAGACAGCAGGGAGTCTCTACGTACCTGAATACAACTGGAAAAATTATGGGTAAAGTGCAGGAAACGCCTGGAATGATTACAATTATGCAATTCTTCATGGATTTGAATTCAGTGGCCACAAAACGTTTGAACTAACTTATGTGTGTACTAAAACCTGTTTTTCTCCTCATTGAAATTTTGCCGTTTCCGTAGTATGTATTTTAAGCTTTGGGACATCTATGCTTCCAGAACGATGATTTATTGGTGCGAGGGTGTGAAATGAAATCATGTTATTTAATTTTCATGTTTTTTAAAATTTTCTAAAGAAAAATATTCGGATAATTTTGATATATTTATTTGATATATTTAGGACGATAAGTAGAAATGTCAATTTCACAATGAATTTGCAACATTTCATAATTTTACATTAAGTGTTCTACTTTCAAGCATACAACTGTTTCTTAAAATTAATTTTTAATCGTGGAAATACCTTGGAAATTATCAGAGTTTAATGAAATGCTATGATTATTTTACTTAGTACCAGGTGCCGGCCCCCGTGGCGGAGTGGTTAGCACATCGCCCTACGATGCTAGGGGTCCCGGTTTCGAATCCAGGCCTGGGCATGGATCTTTATGAGTGTCCATTCATCAATTTCATCATGTCATCACTCATCTCCATCTTCGCAAATTAGCCAAAATACAAAAAGCGAAGTAAAATAAAGCAAATAAAAATAAAAAACTTGGTACCAGGAAACGATTTCACACCCCGGTTGATACCGTGACCCACAAAGATATATGTGCACATTTTTTTTTCACAATTTTTCTGGTATTTTACATAGTGCTTTTAAAGAAATAAACTGTACTCATGTTGGTACCCACAGTTTTGTTTTCCAAATTTCTCCTTCAACTTCATGTGTTTTACAATGGACAGTGTAAATCTATTTATGAACAAACAAATGGACACATCTCTATGGGTTACAGCTACTCTATCGGTGAGCTTTTGGCACATACAAATCAGAACTTTTACCTAGTGTTTCTTCCCAAAGTGCACTGCGTGATGACGTCAAGTTGAATATCCATTGTGCTGCTATTGAGGCAAAGCGTGTCCTCTGCTTTCTTGGTTATCTCTTTTTAATTCGCTGTAAAACAAACCGATTGATCAAAATAGGAAGCAGTTGGCCTACTATGCCGCTTGTTGTATTTTCGCTTCAATATAAGCAGGATATTTAGCCTTTATCCTATTTGACCCAAAGTATCGTATGTTCACAATATTTACTTTTGTATCCTCACTCCACGTGACGTTTCACGCTCTTCATAATAGAATATGTAGTTATGATATATGATAGAATGTTTCTTCATATTTCTGACTCATAACCTGGTGAATTCAAATCAAAAATCTAATGGTTAGTCCTAAATATACGTACTAAGCATATCTTCTTGCATATTTTCGCAGAACATTCTGACAAAGTTTCACAGTCGATATAGTAATCGCCTGATTTTATATAAAGGATGTGCAAATTTCAATTTCCATGAAAATTGTCAATGAAGGTGAAGGTCTTTGAAATATCTTGAATAAACATGTGTGGGTTTCAAGTAAATTGCTACAGAGAAGTTTTGTTAGTACTGTTAGTTTATGTATTCTGCGTAAAATTGCCATATTGTGTTGCCAAAAATTTCAATGTTCGTAAGAGAAAAAAGTATCTGTATTTGTTTCGGTCACTTAAAACAGTTGTACATGTTGATTAGAACAGTTTTTTTTGCTTCGAAAGAGAATAATAACTCACTTTCAAAGTTATTGTAAATTTTTCATAACAATGACGTATTGTATATCTGTCCATTTCAATAGATTTTTAGCATAACTTATGTTGTTTTTTTCATTTTCCTAATGTTCAACCTCAGCCATGATATTATTATACTTTCTAGTAATTACGTGTTGAATATGTTACACAGACAAATTATGTATGAATATTTGTGTGTGTGTGTGTGTGTGGTTTGCGTGATTATCTGTGAAATTGAACGTAATTACTTACATCTTTATTTTTTTAACCTGACACATGGTTTTAGTTTGCAGTAAATTGTGTTGTGACAAATAGTAGTTAATAATAATAATAGTAAATAATATAATATTTTGATCTATTTTCCGAAGGAAATATTATTGCGGAGACCTTCATGGTATAATGTACGTGAGCCCTAGATCATGCAATATGCACAAATCTCGATTTCTAGAACAAGAATATATGTGCCGTTCAAAATGTTCTGGTTATATGGTTATATACAGAAGAGGCGATTGAGTGCCAAAACTAGGAGGGAAGGACAGCTTACTTTCTCTTGATAAATAAGAGGCCATAGTGCGGGGACAAAAAGTAGGGGGCAACTGCCCTCAACGCCTCCCTAATATAATAGCCGCCACTGGTATAATATATATATACAAACACATTGAATTATTGTAAGGAGTATAGTTATTACTCCTATTAATAATAGCATTATATTTTGTGGTTAAATGGGATAATAATAACAAAAACAGAGTGAAAAAGTAATCATCAATAAATAAATATGTTGTGTTAAGAAACAACGTGTTTATATAATATGCTCTACGTCATTATCACTGGTTTGCAATACGTTTCTCCCACTCTTGATGAACAACCATTAGAAATGAACACGTTAAAGAATAAATAAATATGGAAACTTAAAAGCATTTTTTTTCCCTATGTATTGCGACTTTTGGCCCACCCTGTATGTGTGTATATAATGGTTGTACGCTCGCACACACATTTCTCTATCTCTCTCTCTCTCTCTCTCTCTCTCTCTCTCTCTCTCTCTCTCTCTCTGTGTGTGTGTGTGTGTGTGTGTGTGTAATCTTTTCTCATTTGGCGTTTTTTTTTTACTTTTCGGATGCTCTTTATGGGTCACATTTTTAGATTGCGATTTTCAAATCAGCAATGTGGGAGAAAGCCAGGAAACTTATAATTCGGTAGAAAACGATAGTTTACCGGTTGACTGAAGGGCAGGTTTTTGCGACTAGTCGGTATGGTATCTGACTGCCACGCGAGATACCCGGATTCGATTAAGGTTGGAATTTTTCCGGCCTTGTCCCCATTTAAAACGGCTCCGGTTTTCACCCAGCCTCAAATCAGTGGTTACCTGGAGGAAACCGTGGGAGGTGAAGGCGGTCGGAGAGTGGTGCTGATAACATCACCTCCAAAGCAGTCGAGATCGAGAATATGTGGGGCCCTATACCCCACATCCACTAAATGTGCCTCCTCTGCACGGTCCTACATGCACGGGGAACTTTGCCTTGACTTCCAAAAGACGAGACCAACGTTGAGACGTGCTTCTCTAAAGACTGAAAACACTGAGACCTACTGTTCGACACTCTCGTCTCGTTGGATAGCTGGTCAATCAGAATGTGTGGCCTTCGAGGAATTAACCTAAACCAAAGTCGCGCTAGACCTCAGAACTCGAAGGGATTGGTACAAGTTTGTTACATCTCAATATTGTAAATTGTAATGACAGGGCCGAGAACAAGACAAACTTTGTAAAATCGAGACGAGACAGAGACCTACTGTTCGATAATGACCCCCGTTGGAGACTTTGGTAAACTGTAATGTAGGCTATGGTGTTTGAAAAATACCCAAAAACATAAATACATTATTATTTAATTTATCACATAAAAATGGGAGTAAAGTTAATTCATTTCATTCCTCTGACGACCTAGGGCGCCCGAAGATTTTTTGTCTGCAGGAAGGTGAGGCATGTCTTCATCTTTAGTCATTAGGAAAATATATATTACCTATATTAATATTATTATTATTATTAGGGCTGAGCTGATAGCGATGCCGATGTATTGGTATCGGCCGATACCAGTGATATCGGTATCAGAAAGTATCGGTTGGAATTCTTCCACCGATATCAGCCGACACTTTCCCGGCATTTTGGTCCTTCACGAGCTCCGCAAAAATGCCGCGCAACCCTTTCGTAGAGTCTAATTATCCTGGAAATTATGCAAAAGTCAAACTTTCTTTTCACCAATTTTTGCACCAATTTTGCAAGACAAACTATATTTCTTTATGACATAATATATATTTTAATATTCTGATGCAATTCTTGAATATTATAAAGCAAATTTCTTGGTAAATCGATACATATAATTGGAGAAGAATATTTACACACCAATATTGATCAATATTTTGAACAAATTTTAATTATTGCAATTTTCAAGTATCGGTATCGGTGAGAGTATCGGTATCGGTGAGAGTATCGGTATCAGTGAGGGTATCAGCATCGGTATCGGTTCAAAGTGGTATCGGCTCAGCCCTAATTATTTTACAGATCATAAAATTCTAATTGAATTCATAATACTTTGGCATTGTTGACAAGTTCATATTTGAGTCCACTATCATTATAAAATAATCGAGAAAATAAAAACATATAGAGATCACTTTCTCTGCTCTCCTTCATGGTATCCCTGATGCATGATTTTACGCGCCGAAAGATTCTGCAGAAGAAAAAAAAGTAATTGAAAATACCGTCGCGTGTATTGTCAATGTCAGTTTCCGACTTCCGTAAATGATTTCTGCACTTTCTAGATCCCGAAAACGAAAGTCTAGAAATGTCAATACAAATTCAAAATTTAAATTTCATGAACTTGTTCCAGATATCTCAGGGGGAGAAGTTCTTTCCCATCTGGTGGCTTCTTTCCAGACGTCACAGCAACTCTCATATTGCAAGAAAGTTGACCGAGGGTTTGGGTGTTCCTCGCTCCCATCAACAGTCATAAATTATATTGCCGCTAAGTGGACGAGGGAGGCAGCTGTGGACTTTGCGTGCTCTTCGAACAACCCGCCTCTTGTGCAGTGTTCCTTTGCGCAGTGTTTCCAACGAGTGTAAACCTCGGCAAGTTTTTAATTGTCCCCCATCGCCTTAAGACAAGGAAACAAGTCAAGGTCAATTTAAAATGACATCCAAGCATATTCGATCTCTTCTTGCATATCCAAGAGCAAACGAAATCACAGTGGCAAAACAAGACTGACATGTTGGGTAGCAGCTGTCGGCTGCAGGGTAACATTGGTGCACTTGGGGGAGGGGAGGGCAGAGGTCAAGTGCTACTGGATATCACTCAAGCAAGGTGTAGTGGTGTCTATTTTTAGATCAGGCCCACTTGCGAGCAGTAGAGTGCTTGTGAAGGGAATGAGTGCAAAAAATTTATTTTTCAACTTTTTCCCAATTTTTCACGGTTCCCATGAAAAGGGTCGTTACTTCGAGAGGGTCGTTATATCCGAGGTCGTAGAATCGAGAGCCGACTGTAATATTTTTAAGTGAATATGACAATTTTGCTGACCTTTAAACTTTGTCAGCATTGCACGGCATTGTGTGTGTGTGTGTATAAACAATGGTAATTAATGTAATAGAAAAATTACATTTATGAATTTGTTTCATATTAACAGCAACAGCAACAACAGCACCATCAACAGGAAAGACCACCTATTCCTCCCCGAGGTAGTTCAACGGTGATGACTAAACCTTCAAGTGATGATGTTCAGCTCCGAGTAAGGCCACCTGTTAA
Source organism: Lepisma saccharinum (assembly GCF_977018435.1). Taxonomy (NCBI): domain Eukaryota; kingdom Metazoa; phylum Arthropoda; class Insecta; order Zygentoma; family Lepismatidae; genus Lepisma; species Lepisma saccharinum. The sequence continues at coordinate 52,533,920 of NC_139233.1, forward strand.
TTATGTAATGGGAGGTGAGTAGTCTTAAGATTGTGGTGATAATTCTTTTGTGCATTAATAAATTAATGAATTTCTCAAAAGTTTTGGATGAAATCTTTAAAAAGGTGCAAAAATACACAAGTGGAAGGAACATGTGTTGCATAAATTGGATTCACTCACTCACATGAAGTGCATGTTCTTTATGTGGCACAGATAAAAACAGCATCATCTGGTCTCATCACAAATGAATGAGCCTGCTTGGGAGCAAAGCATGTTGAGTGGTCGACTTTTGAGCTCCCCTCCAAAGTTTCTAGGTACAAGTCCCAGCCTGAGCATGGGTCATCACTCACCCTCAGCTTCAAGATAAGCAAGAAGTTGCAGGACAAAATTGTTGCTGTTAGGGACATATTGAAAACATCCTTAAATTTTTACAACTTACACCCTTATTAATATAGACATGAAATGTACACAGTGGTCACTGAAATTAGTCGAATGAAATAATTCATTAAGCAGATATGTCAGTACATTTTGTGTGTGTATTAATATAATATCTTACTGTATTTAAGTTCTGGAATGTGAATGAAACTTGCACCCTATCCTGAAAAAAAAAACTTTCACTGTGCATTGCCTTACCTGGCTCATCTACTGGTTATAAGTATTTTGGGACTTGGTTTAATGATTCTATAACAATGGTAAATTTCTCTTGACTGTATGAAGACTTGTAGCATTGAGGTGCCATAATCTAGTTTTGTGTTTTTGTTTTCTTTGATGCTTTTCAAATGAGAGTTCACGTGACATTTCTTTCCATCTTTCTGCACTTTGAAGAAGACTGCAAAAAAGAAATCCATCATCCACATCATTCCCTGATATATACAGTGGCAAATATATATATATATATTTTTCCAATATATAGATCTTACATATTTACATTTTACTAGTATCAGTAAATAATTCATATTTGTACATCTCTAATTTAGAACTCTGGCATAGCCAAATTGTTAGCAGTCTCACCTTTGGCGTGGACATCCCAGCTACAAAACCTTAGATGTTAATGTTGGTGCACAATTGTGAGGTCAACATAAGAGCTACTTGAAAATAGTAGGAAATTCTGGTGTAGGAAGCCAGATACTAATCACGAGGGACATTGAATTTTTGAGATGTGTGAAAATGTGAAATGTGAAGAAATGGTGCAATTTTTAACATTATACAAATAACTACATCCCCAATGATGAAATATATGCGAGTTTTATTCGCGAAGTAACGCGAAAGGTGCACTCTTTCATGAAGTGAATGCCTTTTTCCGAAATAGCTGTGAAATATCATCAAATTAAGTACGAAATATGCAAAAACTGGCAATCGAGGCTGCCTATTTGCAATGCTGATTTGTGACAAAACGGTTGCCTAAAGGAACATACCACTTGCAGTTGAAAAAAATATATATCTTCGATCGCATCAGGAAGAAGCTACATGCAGGCTTGGAAACTTCGCTCATTGCCTTGCCTCTCAAGCAGGCATTTCTTATTTCCTCCTAAATTCATCACAAATGTCAGTTATATTGAATTTGCTAGCTGTAGCAACATTTTCATGATTAGTGTGTCGCTGCACAGCAAGATAAGATAAGGGCTGGAAGAATGAATCATGCTCCCAGATGGCCCAAATGTAAACAAACCCTGCAACTCTCAGTCCCACGCTTTTTAGGTCAGCTGCATAGCAACTTGGGAGACATAAACAATAATCTCGCACCTGCAAACTGGTGCCAGTGAGGCAGCAGAGAAATCTCTACAATATTCCCACTGCCTTTTGTATCCAAGGTCAATGCGAACAACTTTCCTATGAATCACAGTTTTTTGCAACTTTCAGGTGTGTGTGGAAGAAAAGTTACAAAAAATTAGAGACCACAGTTTTCAAGTCTCGCTGTGCGTAAAGTCAAATTAATCATTTTTTTTTTTAAAAGGGCAATCACAGTTGTAATCTGAATACACCGTTCCCCTGTTCGCGAATAGTGTATGGAGTGCCAAGAACTGCCAAGTAACTTTTGTCCTGACTGGAATTGAACCTGGGACCACTCAAGCTCTGACAAAATCACGCCACTTCACTATGTAATGCAAAACGTTTCTCGTTCAACAAATACCAATGTTACTACTCCCGTGTGACTGTAGGAGCATACTGGATTTCTGCCAAAATCGTGCCACTTTCAGCAAAAACGTTTCTCGCATGGCAAATAGTAATATTGCTCCAGTGTGATGGTGAGTAACCACTCTTATCTCCATATAATTTGATTTTAATTGTTTTAGCACCACTTTTCTCTAATTTTGACTAATCACGATGATGCACGCCAATCCTAGCCAAAATCACTTGTTAACACAAATTGTTTCTCGCATGACAAATACTAATACTAAGGAAAGTATACGTACCCACCCTTTCGAAAATACTTGGTTCACCACTGACGACAAATTCATTACGATTTCCATGTGACATTAGGTGTGCATCGATCCTCGCCAAAATAATGCCGTTTCGCTTGGTAACGCAAAACATTTCACATGACAAATACCGATCTTGCGACTCCTGTGTGATGACAGGTGCACGTTGATCCATCCTCGCCAAAATTGTGCGGCAACATGAAACAATTGCCGCACGACAAATACCAATGTTATAGCTCCTGTCTGACTACAAGTGCAGACTCTATTTCCTGTTAGGTCTTCGCCATTTTCTCGGTTGTGCAAAACTGGTATCATGCTATGATAAGTGTTTGAATGGGTATGACGAATATGTGAAAAGGTAGAGTAAGGAATGTAGTTGTTGTACCATTTTTTTTTTTTTTTTTTTTTTTTGCAGACATTTGTCATTCGTATTTTATACCAAAACGTTCCTTTTTTTCTGGATGACCCTCGAACTTTTTATGCAGTAGAAACTAGAATGCTGCATTTCCTTTGAGTGAAAATGTGTTTCTTACAGATGTTCCTGACACAGGGAGAAGAAGTTATCCACAGCAGTCAAGAGGAAACATCCATCAAAATGGGCTTCCAGTTCCTGACGGACAGGATGTGTGGAGCCGAAGAGAAGCAAGCCAAAGCATGATAGATGGGAGAGAAGGTTAGGACTTCTGATTTTACTCTCTTCATCATCAATTTTCTTTCTTTTTTCATAACTTCGAAATAATGGACAGTTTACTGTTTAAATCATTATAATCATTTATTGACTGTTTCTTATAATACATTTTTCATCTTTCATCAGTGCTTCTTCTTCATGTTTTATTGCTAGATTTGTTATATCAGTTTCATACTGTAACATATTTTGTTCCTTTTCTATGAACATATTGAAAGGATTGCACTCAATGCATGCACTATACACTTCAGAAGGGAATTAAAGGCAAAATCTGCTCACACGCACACAAAATGTATATTAAGAGGAATGAGGAAAATGCAAGTTCAGAAATAAATGTATCCCTTGCACATATTTATTACATTACACTCTTTGAAAAGTTTTGATAGAATGACATAAATACACATTAAATTAAAGACATTACTATATTAAAAGTTAAATATAAACACTAACTCCTAGGAAAGAGAGAAAACCTTTCAAGATACACATTGTGCATTTTTACCCCTCCATGATTTTATCTAGAAATGGGCTAAAATTAGTTTTGAAAGTTGTGTTGATATGTTCTTTCTAATATCAAGTCTGTAAGAAAACATGTATAGGCTTTCTCTCTCCCTAATATTTTAATTTGTTTCGTCTGGCACATTTTAAACAATCATCAATCTGTCTAGAATAAACGCACAACTTTGCAGCATCAGGCTTTTGCTCTGAAATCTACGACAAAATAATTTTCATTTACCTATATTGTCTTTGCTATATCACAGGGAACAAATAAAATTATGAGAGAGGAAGTGTGATTTTTTTGTTTAAAAGTGTAGCATCCACATTCAAGTTTCATAAAATAAGTATGTATATGTCGACAGGAAAAACAAACTTTATAAATACAATGATAGTAAACATTGTAGTTCTTATCTGTCTGTAGTTTATAGTGAAAAGCATGATTACATAATGAGAAGTTTCCATAATAGTTTCTCCACTTAAAAAAATCAATGTACTGTACATCCCTTGCACTAAATGATTTTAATATAATAATTAGTGAAGTGGGAATTTTCTGGACAAAGCAAAAAGTGAAACAGTTGAATTTGTCAAGAAATCTCCAATATGGTATTTGTGTACATATAATTTTGTACCTAACTTGGCCGCAAAAGATATATTTTACATTCGGGTTATGTATTCTAAATGTCTATGTCTTGTATGGATGGCCAATGTTTTTTTTCCTCCCATAAACTGTCTTGGTAGCTTTTTTTAAGTTGACATGTGTCATATGTATGGCACAGGCAGCAGACAGCAAGATAAAACTGCAGTATAGTTTCTTTCTGAGCACTCAATATGGTCAAAAATACATGTCAATTTTTGTACAAATTGTTACACCATAATTAAGTGTGAAAAATTAACATTCGATGCACTTTCTCATCAATGACTTTTTCCAAAAGTGCCTCTTAGTTCTAAATACCTTGCTGAAGAAGTTAGGAATTCTGGAAAATTAGATGTGTTTAAAAATCCTCTTTCGGTATTTTGGAGAATGATTAATGCCATTTTGAAGATAAACCCCAGATCCAGCTTAGGTTATTTACGTAAACTGTTTGATTAACAATGTTCTGAAGGCTGTAAATTAGTATTTGGACAGTGGAGTATTTTAAAATAATATCAGTACATTTCCTGCCCTTTTTTTCTCAATATACAAGATTTAAAAAAAATCCTTAGTTACAATAAAAAAGAAACTGGTGGCTTTCCATTCTGAAACTTCTCATTGTGGACACAGAGGCATGTACCCAACAAGATGCACTGTTTGTTTGTCTGGTGTGGCGAAAAGAAAATAGATAGTTGGGTCTGTTTCTAAAATTTTAAACACTTTATTTTTTAATTTCTAGATATCCCACCTCCCCTCCCCTCCTCTGCTCCTCCTCTTCGCCCCCATCCAGTGGCAAGCCCTCGTCACGCAGAGCGAGACTGGCAAGACGGCGGAGATTTCCATGGTTAGTCCACTGCACAAAGTACCCAACCATTTTCAGCTTTTCTTTCTTCCCTTTTGCTATAGATGGCGCCTGGTGGACCTCTTTTGTTTTTATTTTATCTTGGGTTTCACTGAATGCACCTTTGGATCTACTTGCTGCACCCGTAGTAAACTGTCACTGGATTTGTTTTTGCACACAGTAGGACTGTTTCACACAAGCTTTCTTTCATGTAAAGGTTTTTCTTTATTGTGTCGTTCACTAAGGCTGTGCAGACATTTTGTTGAGTTTACAATAGTCTTAATTTTCTAGATAAGAGTTGGATTATGTGTACTATTAGTGTGAAGTTGTGTGTGAATGTAGATGAGCTTAGAGTAATTGCATGGGCATTTGTCCACAATGAACATGGATGAAAAATGTCCATCACTATGTCCCCAAACGTATATGTTTATTCAGGATGGTTTTGTTTCAATTCTCACATTGTGAAATGCAAAGTGAATGAAAATAAATTTTCATGGACATTTTTTAATAAATGCATCATTGTGGATGAATGTACATACTGAATGCATACATACGAGTATTTAGATATTTACCATTGTATATTTTTACCATTCAGATGACCCATCTCTATGCAAAAGTCCTCTACCATGGCATTTACTGTGGGACTTGCAATTTCGCCGCCACCAGTCCCTCCATAAACTTAAACTAATCACAATTTACCCTGAGTGCCATGATTAGCCAACAGTGGCAGAAAAGTGATGATAAATCAGAAAAATAGACTGGAAACAGAATGAAACCTCCATACTTAGCGCTGGCTTCAAATCTGCAACACTAATCACGCTTGTCATAAGGGCTGGGTCCATCGGTAGTGAACAACAATAGCATATCAGTTCATAAAGTAAATTCGAAATTTCTATGCTTATAATATTGACATTTTGTTTAGTTCTTATGGATATAAAAATCAAAATTCATGCGCACTTATTATTTTAAAAAAAATATTTACTCAAGTATACTCCACTCTTTTTCAATGCTAAAAATGTAGCAGAAAATGAGGGTGCACGCTGTGCAACTTACATGGATATAGAGCTGACCACATGTAAACACTATTTATCCTGTATAGGAATGCAATCTGCTATGCATAATCAAGTCTCAGTGACCTGGGAACGGAGTGTGAGAGGACTTCTCATGGTGCTTGTTGTTGGAAAGAAAATAAAACCTAAAACACATCATGAAAATTTTCAGTTAAAGACACTTGTACTGGCAAAGGTACTTGGGGATCTAGTGATAATTAATGACATGAGAAAGACTGTACCACTCTGAGGTGTTCAAAGATAAAATCTTATACACTCACCCTACGATAAATTTGCAGAGGAAACTATCTTTTGTTGCACACCAGAGAAATGTTATTTTACAAGCTGGTGGTTGCAGAATGCAGCAGTGTTGTGTTATAGCTCACAGTAGTAACTTTTTGTCTTCTTAACTTCTTCCTTCAAAATCCAAATACTGCACATTTCTAAGAGTATTTTTCCTCAAAGCCCCATACATGTTATCCAGTTACATAAAATGTTGGCTATCATTCAGGTTGCTAATTAAGTGTGCACTTGCAGATATTGCTACATTCTATTGCTGTTCTAAGTACTGATCCAAATGTAATTGCTGATACTTTTCCAGTCTGAGTACCCTAGGGTATCCAAAATATTAACATTTTTGTTGGGACCAGCACATCTGACAGGACTGCTTATTTTCCAAGCCACAATAAATGAATCTCTCAGAAAAGCAAACAACGATTAATTCATGACAATATGGCTGAAAGTTGAAGTTTTTGAATATGCACTGTCCACTCCGTTGTTGCCAACCATTTATGATCAACTGGCCCTTACTTTCAAAATGCCCCACGTATATTGCCTCAATATTAAACTAGATGAAAAGTAAAAGCAAGAAACCTGTCAGAGATAGGTGTTTTGTTATAAATTTTCTTAAAGAAAATGAGGAAAATTGTGTATAATATAAAATTTTTAGCTGTCCTTGAAATATGGGGAATTTATCCTGGAATATGCATGAATTTCTTTGTGGAGATTTAGTAGTTAGCCTGTTTAAGAATTTTCAGTTATTGTTATTAAGGATAGTAGTAAGTTAAATAACTTATGTCAATTATTGTGATATGTTTGCATGCAAAATATTGGTTTTGAAAGTCTGCACAGTCTTGCTGTTACTGACATGTATTGATAAATTTCTATTTGTAGCTCTGGATGCTTTCTGAGGTGGAAATTTCTTCATTGATGTATTATCTAACAGTGTATCATTGTGCCCTACTAACCCAGAGGTATAAACACTGTTCTGCAGGATTTGCATGTTAAGAGGAGAGGAAATCAGCATGCAGGCATGGGATTGTACGATTCAAGGTTGACTTGGGTTGTATACTATGCATGAAAAGTGCTTAATTGTTTTCATATTCCTTCATTGTAAAGTATGTGTTGTATTAATAACACATGGTCTCTTTAATTTTTCAGCATATGGCAACGTTGGACCTCCAGCAAGGCAGGTAAGGACAAAAGTATTTTGCTTGAGTTAAGTCTTCAGTTTTGAAATTAATCTGATTCTGTGGTCTTCCAATACATTCACAACTGCAAGATTTAGAAATGTTTGTACAATTAGCAATGTTTCTTGATCGTTACTGTGTGTGACAGAAATGACTTATCCGATTGAAGAGTGGAGAGGGAAATGTGGCTATGTCAGGGATTGTGGTTTGTATTCTGGTGGATGCACATTTTCAAAATCACACAAAGCTAAGGTAGCAATTAGCAAATGACAATATAAATTGTATCAATAAATTTATCTCCATGATAAACTTATTTTGTGCAGGGGGAGGGGGCTAAATAAAAATTTACTGGAAACAATAGGTGTTATACAAAGTTAAGGTTAGTTTGTGGAGTCCCCACATATATTGCAGGTGAAGATATAAAATAGCAGTTAAAGTAATATATTTCTGTCAATTATTATTATGCAAGAAATTTTCAGTTTGATGATGTCAAATACCACATTACAGTCATGAACACTTGATTGATTTAGTTTATTCTACTTCGCTTTTCTGCCACTTTTGGCTAATCGCCACAATAAGGATTAGTGACAATATGATGAAATTGATGAATGGACATTCACAATGAACACCCATGTCCAGGCCAGGATTCGAACCTGGTTCCTGGCATGCTCTTCTAACGATTCCACCATGGAGGTCAGCATTAACTTTCAATGGAATAGTTACAACCCATGAGTGTTCATGACTGTACATTGCACTCAATACATAATATGTATCAGTATTTCCATCTAGTAATCTGGTCAATTTTTATACAAAATGCCACCACTTGATGTCCAAAGTCTGCATGCAGGTCGGAAAAAACATTTTTTCTACAATTGAACATATTGTCATTTAGTGGCAAAAGCCTAAAATGGATCATTTTATTGGAGCAGATACAAGAGGTTTTTTTTATGCATTACTAAGCCCTCCTGAAAAGGGCTGCCATCTGGTGGCTAAATTCTGAAAATGGGTACTTTTTTTTCAACCAGATGCAACTTATATAACAAGTACCACCACCTGATGGCAAAAAAATCTGTTTCTTTATGGCAAAAAAATCTGTTTCTTTATCAATCAAAAGTACTGCCTCATTTTAAGTACAGCCACATGCTGGTATAAAACAACCATTTTCTTTTCAAGTGCCACTATCTTCTAGCAATGGCATCAGTTCCTTCTTCGAAGAGAAACTGAGTGAAAACAATACAAAGGTTACCTGCGAGTAGTAGTTAGAAAGTAAGTAGGCTATTCAAAGAAAACAGTCAGAATCCCTAGACCATGGACTACTTCCCGACAAGTCACCATCACCACTCGTAAGGCACTTGTCAGACTGGCACACAACCTTTTGTAGACCCGTATCATAGAAACCAATTACCCGATTCTTTGTCATCAGTATGAGTTTACAAGTTATGTTTGTAGCATTCATGATTATGCTAGGCTGGCTGCATTGTGCCTCACAAGCCATTTGTTTGTTAATTTATAAGGCTGGCCTCCTATACCCTCTTTCAGCCTGACTTAGCACCAAGTAACTTCCATATCTTGCTGTCTCTCTTCAGGTTGAGTCAATCATTCTTTCTCACTTCCTATGTCCACAAGGTTATCAAATTCCCTACCAGGGCTGGCCTGAGCATACAATATTCACAGAGCCTATAACCAAAATTTTTCCAGTCTGAAGAAATCAGATTTTTTGTTAGTCTGAAGTACAGATGTCCTATACTGGGTGATTTTTTTAACCTGAATCATTTGAATATCTTGAAAAGAAATCATCCTACAAAAAAATGTTTCAAATAAAAAGTTGATAGTTTGGAGGGGGAAGTTTAGTGGTGCAACAAAAGAACACCCCTCCCCTCTTGTAGGTGGGATGGGGGAAACTTTGAAATTTCAAATAGAAACCCCTATTTTTTTATTACAGATTCGGATTTTACGGAAAAAAATACATAAGTTTTGTCTGAAACATTTTTTTCGATTCATGATAGATGGTGCTATAATCGACAAATTTTCATGAGCTGACATGAGGATCATGGGCCACAGCAGCTAACACATTAATTTCATTTTCTTCTCCAGTAACTGTTCTTCGACGGGTCCTTTGTTTAGGTTTAACACTTCCTTCAGTAGTAAATTGATTGACTGTACGTTGAAACGAAGCGAAAGAACGCACCCTGTCTGAAACATGCTGAGCATAAACAACGACAGCTTGACAGAGATTCCTTCCAGATTCTCCATACACGAGAACCATTTCAATTTTCTCTTCTACAGTTAATACATCCATTGATATTAAAAAGTATCAACAGCTTAGTCAAATTAATCGCTCGGACCATTCTTGTGATCTAAAAAGCAATGAAAAACAAACAATGATTTAACAGGAAAAGTCTAAAAAGGAACTGTTTCTTGACATTGTTTTATTTTTTTATTTTTTTCTGTTGTAGCTTTCTTAAGCATCTTTCACACAACAATAAAAAAAATTAAACAAATATCGAATCTAACTTTTAAATGTTGTAAATAGGCGAATTACCAGCTTAATGAAATCTCAAAAGATTTGTCAAGAATTAGTACAAAGTTCATGCACGAGAATGTTTTATTTTTTGACTTTAAATGAATTGCGAAATGAAATACATTGGTTTTAAAGTGTAAACATTCAAGAAATGAAAATTTGTCGATTATAGTGCCATCTATCACGAATCGAAAAAAATGTTTCAGACAAAACTTATGTATTTTTTTCCGTAAAATCTGAATCTGTAATAAAAAATAGGGGTTTCTATTTGAAATTTCAAAGTTGCCCCCTGCCCCACCTACAAGAGGGGGGAGGGGGTGTTCTTTTGTTGCACCACTAAACTTCCCCCTCCAAACTATCAACTTTTTATTTGGAACATTTTTTTGTAGGATGATTTTTTTTCAAGATATTCAAATGATTCAGGTTAAAAAAATCACCCAGTGTAATCATAATATAAGCATTATAACATTTAATTTAAATATTTTGTATATTATCCAAGAGCAGAACATGTTGAAGGTTAAAATTGAGAATTATGGGAGGTTATTAAAAGTTTCTAAATTAGTGTTTCTTTAAATTTCCGATGTACCACTGGTGCGATGTTCATCATATTAAATTACAAAATCGTGTGTGTGCAATATCAAACTATTATTTTAACTATCAAAGTGGTAATTTTTAATCATATTCAATAACATAATTCTCTTACGTTCACTTTTCATTGAATTTTGATGCTGTAGTGAATTTACATTGTTTCGTATAAAATAACATTTTCATATCATGACTTCATTCTATAATTAAACAATGCATATTAACTATTTATTTTTGATAGAAATATTTTAACAATTTTTGTGTAGGTTGTACTTTTTTTGGGGTTTGATTTCAGTAGTTTGTCCGGACAATCTAAAAGTCAGGGAAAATCAGATTAGTTGCTTACTTGCAAGCACAAGCATCACATAAACTAGTAATAAACCATACACCAATGAATTATTATTTTTTATTTGGTGGGGGCCTTGAACAGGTGCTTGGTCCTTAAGGCCAGCTCTGTAACCCACTACTTTGCAGTTTGAATACTTGCCTCATGGTGAATTTTGTTACTAACTTGACTATACAATACAACAAATTATCTCTAAAATAAAATTATCCCAAGCTGCTCCTTGCAATACCAAATTTCCCAGACATTCACTGTTTTGTCACAAACCGTTGCAACGTGACTCGAGTCAATTGTCTCGTCCAGTGTGCGGCTGCTCAAAAGAGCCCCATGTTAAACATTCGCCAAGTCGACGTGCAACAAAAATGACTTGCCACATCTGATGACGTGGAGCATCTACCAGAAGAAATACAGCATCTTCGTAGAACGGATACTCAGAACACATCATCAACAAAACATTAAACCGAGTATTGTCCATGAAGACCAGCACAGCAGAAAACACGGATCCATCAGGAAACCTGGACAAAGCATAGGGCCACAAGACAGCCATCCTACCATGTACTGGAAACCCCTCCAGAATTATCAGCTACATTCTTACTAAACACGGCATAAAAAAATTCACAAATCACCGTCGAAGGTCAGGAGCATATTTTGCAACCCGAAGGACAGTTTAGGCCTGGAGTTTACCACATTGTCTGCAAATGCGGTAAAGCACACATTGAACAAACTAGCAGGACAATTGAACAGCACTGCAGATAACACCACAGTTACAACAGGAATTTCCATCAGGAGAAGTCGAGACTAGCCAAACATTCCATAAGCGAGGGCCATAGAATAGATTACAGCATCACCGAAATTATCGTCAAATCATCAAACTACTGGGACCGCATCATCAAAGAAGCAATAGCCATTCATGGGGAAAAGCAGAATCTGAATCGCAACATTGGGCTTGAACTGGACCCGACTTGGCTAGTGACAGTGAATCAGCAGCGTGGATGCAGCAGACACCATCTTCACAGAGAACCTCCTCCTCCAAACACACACATACACTGGGTTGACACTCAGCACTGCACTTCTGCCCTGAAGATGAGAGTGATGTTAGCTCTTGAAACCTTCATTTCAATTGGTCAATAGCCCAAGATAATCTTTTCATCTAATTAATGCACTCTCTCATACCTTGCACATCCTCATCACATGTAAGCTGGATGGAACATGAGAACAGTGCGTATGCAGGAAACAAAAAGATCTGTGCTGCAATGCCAAGAATTTTCATCATCCATCATACCAATCAGCCAGCGGTACAGTCTACACTGTACTGTCACAGAGCCACCTCGATCAATAACACAGAGTACCTTCGAGATGAAAGCTACGTACAACATTCAGGCAGAATGGATATTCAGAAGACAGCATCAACAAAGAACTAAAATGTCATGCATGACAGGAACTAACTAACCTTGGCACTACAGGGAAAGTAGACATGTCATTCCACGAAGAGGACAAGATCATGGCCATCATGCAATACACTGAAACTTCTCTGCAGTTATCAACTACACAACATTGTGGCTATCCACAAAAACATCTCCAAAATCAAGAGTCTATTATGAAGTCTAAAAGGTCAATTCAGGACCGAACACGCCAGGAGTTTACCATATCAGGTGCACCTGCATAGGACAAACCAGGAGGACAAGTGAACAATGTTGCAGGAAAATCACTTAGCAGATCCTTTCATTACAGAAGGCTATAGTATTAACTTTACTAAAATTCTGATGCCATCCAACTACTGGGACCACACAATCAAGGAAGCAATAACCATCTACAGTCTCAATAGTGACACAAGGATTGAATTTAATTTATCTAGGCTAGTGATAGCTGAAGGTCAGCATGAATGTAGGGGCATGGTACAACATTGACCCACCACCTACACCTGACTCCTTCTACAATAAAAACATAAAAATTGGATTTACTCACATCTCTGCACTTCTAGTCCTGATGATAAGGGTGATGATAGCTCTCAAAAGCTCAGAAGCATTTCAGGAATTAATCTGCCTGAAATCCTGAGATATTTTCTTCTTCGTTTGTTATCAGAAAAGATCCAAGAATTAATACAGAAAATAATCTGAAAATACTCCATGCAACTGCAAGGAATTGCAATACAAATAATTGTACAGGGTGAGTTAAACTTAATCCTACATAAGGATTCTCATGAAATCAACGACATAATACTCCTATTGTGGAGGTAAATATTTTGTATTTCCATGCTGCTGTTTTTGTTGATTGTCCGATTCATTTCAAAGGACCTCTGCCTTAATTAACAAAGATTGTGGCTGGTGATACTAGTGGGTGTTGATTGCCAGGTTCAGTCAGGTAACGCTCAATGCAGTGTAATGCAACCTGCATTCCAAGCATTGGGTGTTGCGTGTTGGGTCCACATTTTTTGCTTGTCTTGCAGCTTTTGAAGTACAAGGTGCCAGGTGGGGTGTGCTGCCTTTTCAGTGTTTGACTATTGCGTGAGTTTCATTGATGATATTCGCTGAGGAAGCCTCTTGGGTGAAGAGAAGTACCGAAGTGACGGAGATGTGTAAGGCCTAATCTTGGTGATTCTTGCCTGGCATTTTTAGGTGACTTTACTAAAAGCCACGTATCATCCAACTAGTAGACTACATTATCAAAGCAATAACGATTCACAGTGAAAAGCAAAAGGGACACTGGACTTGAACTGGATCCAGCCTGACTAATGTTAGTTGATTAAGCGCATGATACCCCATTTGCCTACCACCTACACTCTACTCCTCCCGTACTAAATACATAAAAATTGGATTTACTTACATCCCTGCATTTTAATTCATGATGATGAGAGTGATGCTATCTCTTGAAAGCCTATCATGAACTGACCTACCGGATATCCTGAAAGAATCTCTGTCCTTGCCTTTTTTGTATTTATTGCTGATTTAACTGCACACGTGTAAAATACATCATAATTCATGGGTCAAAACAAGAAAACAATAGAGCCGCATGAGGGATAGAAGCTTTCCTGGTAACAAAACTCAGAAATTCAAGATTCAAAAATGGAATTGCATGGGCTGCCACACTTTCTTGGTCTCTATAGTGGTGATGATCAACACTATACTCCATTGACCATTATACACCATAGTGTGCCACAGAGCTGCTCCCAAAGGACATCATTGGAGAGGGAATAATCTTGCACTTCACCCACCATCAAACTTGGTAGTACTTAGGCATTATATTAAATGTTTAAAAAAAAATAGCATTATCATCTTTTGTCTGTATTCTTCCTAGTCTTTAGTAGAAGTTGTAATAAGAGATTAATACATTAGTTTGATAAAGGATAGAAGCAAAAAGCTAAAGTTTGTGCATTACACCACAAGTGTGGAGGTAGAGTCTCACAAATTCTTGATCTTGCTCATGCAAGGTGCTGACATCACGTCCATTTACAACCACCCACAAGTTTCTGTTAATTACAAGCTTGGTGAATTCCAGAGCAAAGTTATGGAGACATTTTTAGAAAATTTCCACGTGGCAGTCAGGTGCCCTTCAGGATGGATCACTACACCTGGAAGAGTCACTAGCTATTTTTGTTTTATTAGAAATAAAACCTATACCACTTCACTGCACTATGTAAATAAGTAGGAAACACTGGGAAGTGCAGCTTTAATAGTAGAACATGATTAGCACAGGCTGTAACACAATTTTACCATTTCCAATTAAAACCTTTTTTTTTATCCTAGGCACGACCAACAAGTGATAGAGGGGTTTATCCACCACGCACCAACTCATTACCACCATACGTACCACCACCTGGCAACCAGCAAGCTGCTCCACGACATCATTCAATAGCAGAGCACCAGCGGAGGCCAAGTGAGAGTTCATCGGAAAGTGAATTCCAGCCTCCGAGAAAAGAGAAGGAAAAAGACAGGAAGAGCACCAACGTTCTTAGCAATCTATTCAGGAAGAAAAAGGCAACTCACCTTTGAACATGTTGAGTTCAATTTTGTGCAATACATATCGGACTAGCGGTGAAAAGAAGTGGACATTATGAAGGTTCTATGGATTGCAGGGAAAAGTGTTCCAGTTCAGGTTTCTTTGGCTGATGGATGGTCATAACTGTGTATTTTCAGGAGTGGATAAAGAGAAAAATCTTTTTTTTATATATTTACAGAAAAAGTGTGGATATGTGAATCAAATTACCATTTTGGTTAGGTTGACATTTTATTTCTTCTGACCGTCCACATTAAAAAGGGACCATGATTTTTTAAAATTCATATCACATCTTACTTCAACATATGTATATTATTCACTTTGATTAGTATATCCAGAATGGTGTGTAATTTGTAAGTAATTTAATTGTCTTGTATATTCTATGTAACTACAAACAAATTCTACTTTTCTTCTGTTCCCTGTGCACTTTAATGGCATGGTAACTAAGCATAGGGAATAACTATTTTTGTTCCTTTTTTACGTAGCAAATTTTGCAGGCTACAAAATAATGTAGCCTTTAGTGTTTCTTTCTAGGGCCTGTCACTCTGCCTACATTTCTTTATTGATTATGGGAAACAAAACTAAACAAAAAATGATTGAAAAGTATTGATTCTTTTTTGTATAAATTATTATAGAAAATTGAATTGTATTATAAGATTTCTAATAACAAAAGCAATATAAATAAATAAATATATATATAAATAAAGAGAATGTATTTTGCAACTTGCCTTTTTTCTAAGGTCTTACCATCTGAATATGTTCTCCTGTGGTTAACATTTTGATGCAAAAATATATACAATATAATACTCGTGCACTTTCGACGTGGCAAAGGCCCATGTCCCGTCCACTCGCCGACGTGGTTCGCTTATTTGAAAAGTTTACAGGCTCTAATATAGTATTATTGTCTATTTTCTTACTAATAAACTTGGTAAGCAAAGATAGATAGATATGTGTTTTTTTGTAAACTAATTCAATCGCGACGTCTAATTGGAAAAGCAATACTTACATCTTTTGTCATTTTCACATTTTTAAACGTAATTGAAAAATAATTGTTTTCCGTCATTCCCGTCAATTTCCCACCTTGCCTGTGTAATAAATTCAGATGCTCATATTTTGTAATACGAAAAGTCTAGTATAATTCACTTACAGTAGTTTTCGGGGTGAAAATAAACTTATTTGGGTTCCCTAGCAATGTCTGTTTCCATGGTGAACAACAACCACCGCAAACTCTCTAAATAATTATTTGTTATTATACCTCTAAACATTTAATTAAAACAACCACGATGTAAATATTTTCGCATTGAGTTTACCAATATATACGTAATTGTATCTGGACTGAATCTTCTTTTGATGTAGATGTCACTCTTGTTTGGGGCACCTTTTCTAACCAGGAGTTGATTCATCTGTGAATTGACAATTAAGAATGAAGCAAACAATGTAAACTAAAAGTGCGCCATGAAAACAGGTTGCTAAGGACATAAAAAGGGCATTTTCACCCTTAAAGAAAAGCTAATTGAGTGATTTATTAATTTTCTCGGTCTTTTGGGACAATTTCTAGGGGGGGGGGGGTCGTAATCCGGCACCTTTTGCCTCCAGGGCTTCCTTCATGGAGAACATTTATGTCAGTGAGTGGTGGGATTGGGACTTTATATACAGAGTTATTATTGCAAATTATTGGAGCAGTTTCATGAGTTTGCTGTAGCTATAATATTTGACACATTGCCATGAAATTTTACAGTAATGTAGAAAAACTCAAAAAGTTTTCTTCTCTGGCAGGCGTGTTTTGGATTTCTGTCGGGAGAGCACAGCACTGAGCAGCGGGTAAAGATGGCAACAGGCGCTGAGAAAGCTTATGCTGTGCTGGAATTTCATGTATATCAGTCCGTCAAAACAGTGCAACGACACTTAAAACAAAGTTCAAGAAAGATGCACAGAGTGCCAACTTCATTTGGTATGCACAGTTTACAACTACAGGATGAGCATGGAGGCCAGGGCAGAAATGTCTAATCACCATCCCCACTATGGCCAATCCATCGGTTTCCCAATCGCGTGTATAAGAATGCACGAACATTGCGATGGAAATGGGGAGGAGCACCATCATGTTCGTAGGTGAAGTCCACACTGTGAGTCTCCAGCTGCGGCATGAGATAGTTCTCCAGCATGTCCAGATACATGTGTCCTGTAATGGTCTGTTCACTGAAGAAAAAGGGGCCATAAACTTTAAACTTTGACACCGCACAGAACACATTAACTTTTGGTGAATCACGGATGTATTGCACGATAGTGGGGGGATGTTCTGTGCCCCAGATTTGCACATTATGCCTGTTCACTGTGCCACTTTAAAAAAAATGTATGAAATTCCAGCACAGCATGAGCTTTCTCAGCGCCTGTCACCATCTTTACTCACTGCTCAGTGCTGCGCTCTCCCGACAGAAATCCGAAACATGCCTGCAAGAGAAGAAAACTTTGAGTTTTTCTACATTACTGTAAAATTTCATGGCAATATGTCAAATATTATAGCTACAGCAAACTCATGAAACTGCTCCAATCATTAGTAATAACCCTGTATATTGGAACGGAGTGGTGGGATTGGGGCTTTATATGTATTGGACTCATGTACTTTCGGCATGACCATCTTGTACGCTCGCATGCGTGACCTTCGGCCACGTTGTGGGCATAATCATATTATAGATGGGGTAAAATGTCTGAATGTTGTCATATGTTGTATTGGATGAAGAGAAACAAGTGTATAAGTTCGCTAATTTGAAAAGTTTAGAAAGTAACTTTATGTGTGTATGGGCTCTAATAAGGTACAAATATTCAAAATACAGAGTGTCCGAAAAGTCACGGAACCCGGTGTTTACGACTGTATAACGGAATAGCAAAACTGAATGAGAAGAAATGCATTCTGCCAAGAGAATGCCCTGTATATTGGGAAAATTTAGAGAGACAAACATATGTAAGAACATGCATGTTTTAATAACAAATAAGCAAAGTGTTGCCAAAGGCGGAATTTTTTTTTTGCAAATCGTGTGTATTGATGCACAGAACTCACTGAGGTAAATTATTGCAACATTTCACAATACCAACGAACAATTTGGATGGCCATCTATTGAATTTGACAGAAAAAGAACTTTGACGAAGTTTCAAAAACATTGCACAAGGGAATAAATGGGCTGTTCCAAAAATCGATGTTTTCACAATATTACGAGGGACACTGGCAACACTGTTGCTGTCACATGTCGCTAACAGACGTGTTTCACCTCAGACTATCACACTAAGGCACTTTTAACAACAAAGGAGAAAGTTGGTTATTCTCGCACATATCCAATAAATTACATACACCTTGCAACCCTGAAATGTGGGTATCCCTACAAATTAAAGCAAATGTTCGAAGTGTTCACCATTTTCTTGGATACATAACTTGGTTCGTTTGATCATGTTCTCAGATACCTTCCTGAGGGTTGCAGCACCGATATTATCAATTTCCTGTGTAATGTTTCGTTTCAGCTCCTCCAATGTTCTGGGTCTCGTTTGGTATACTTTCCCCTTTAAGTAAACCCACAGAAAAAAATCTTCAGACGTTAAATCGGGCAAGCGACTGGTCCATAAATCCTTGGATATTAGACGATCACCAAAAAATTATCTCAGCATACGAAGAGATTCATTAGATGTATGGCAAGTAGATGCATCTTGTTGTAGCCAAGCATCACATTCGTCTTCTTCCAGGAGAGCAACGAATTGCATTATGAGATCCCCGTACACAGCGGTTTCCACTGTTGTCTCAAAGAATAACGGTCCCACAATACGACGTCGCGATATTCCACACCATACACAGATTTTCGGAGTGTGCAAGGGTAGTTCATGCAACTAATGTGGGTTTTCTGTCGCCCAATGCCTGGAATTTTGGCTGTTGACATACCCATCCAATTGAAACCAGGCTTCGTCGCTAAAAAAAAAACTTTATTCAGTACACTGACATCATTTTGTCGAACGAATGATTGAAACCAATGACAGTAACGCAACCGAGCTGGGACATCCACCACTTTCAATTCATGAACAACACGAAATCTATATGGGTAAAATTTCAATTTCCGTATAACCTTGTGAGCAGTTGACTTGCGTAAGTCCAATTCTGAGGCGAGCTTCCGAACAGAATTTTGTGGCGACGTCACCATTCTTTGTTCAACATGCTGCAGAACATCAGCTCCTAACAAAGGGCACCCTGAACGTTGCCTGTCATGTACTGACCCAGTTTGGCGAAACCTTTGCACAAGACGAAAAATTGACGACTTATCGAGAGGGACTAGTCGGAAACTTGGCACTAAATGCTTCTGTTACGCCAGAATATGACTATGTTCGGATATATTCTTCAACAATAAACACTCTTTCCTGTGGCATTTTGAAAACACACACACACGACGTCAGCATAAGTAGACCCAATCTGGAATGCCGTTCGCGGCAAACAGCAACCACCTAAGGCACAGAAAACATAACAATTGATACACGTTCTTCTGTACCCATATTTCAGTGTTGCAAGGTGTATGTAATTTATTGCATATGTTCGAGAATAACCAACTTTCTCCTTTGTCGTTAAAAGTGCCTTAGTGTGATAGCATGAGGTGAAACACGTCTGTTAGTGACACGTGACAGCAACAGTGTTGCCAGTGTCACTCGTAATATTGTGAAATTAGATTTTTGGAACAGCCCATTTATTCCCTTGTGCAATGTTTTTGAAACTTCAGCAAAGTTCTTTTTGTGTCAAATTCAATAGATGGCCATCCAAATTGTTCGTTGGTATTGTGAAATGTTGCAATAATTTACCTGTGTGTGTTCTGTGCATCAATACACACGATTTGCAAAAAAAAAAAAAACGCCTTTGGCAACACTTTGCTTATTTGTTATTAAAACATGCATGTTCTTACATATGTTTGTCTCTCTAAATTTTCCCAATATACAGGGCATTCTCTTGGCAGAATGCGTTTCTTCTCATTCAGTTTCGCAATTCCGTTATACGGTCGTAAACACCGGGTTGCGTGACTTTTCGGCCACTTTGAATTATTATCTATTTTCTTAATAATAAACTGAGTAAGTAATAAGTTTCAAAATAATTAGTTGGATGTTTTGCATAAACGAATTCAATAGCGACACTAAATTGGAAATGCAATATTTACATCTTTTGTCATTTTCACATTTTTAAACTTAATTGGAAAATAATTGTTTTCCGCCATCCCCTTCAAATTCCTACCTTGCCTCTGTAATAAATTCTGACGCACGTATTTTGAAATACGAAAAGTCTAGTATAATTCACATACAGTAGTTTTCGGGGTGAAAATAAACTTTCTTTGGGTTCCCTAACAATGTCTGTTTCCATGGTGAATAACAAGCACCGCAAACTCTTTAAATAATTATTTGTTATTATACCTCTAAACATTTAATTAAAACAACCACGATGTAAATATTTTCGCATTGAGTTTACCAATATATACGTAATTGTATCTGGCTGAAACTCCTTATGTAGATGTCAGTCTTGTTTGGGGCACCATTCCTAACCAGGAGTTGATTCATCTGTTGTTGATCTGTGAGATATAATGTAGCTAGACAATTAAGAATTGAAGGAAACAATGTGTGCTGCAAAAAATGCCCGTGGCAACGGGTTTCTAAGGACATGAAAAAGGGCATTTTCACCCTTAAAAAAGAGCAAAACGGGCAATTTTTAAATTTTCTCTGTCTTTTGGGACAATTTCTTGGGGGTCATAATCGGGCATTTTTTGGCTCTGGGGATTCCTTCATGGAGAACATTTATGTGTGAGTGAGTGCGTGAGTGAGTGGTGGGATTGGGGCTTTATAGATATTGGATAACAGTGGCAATGAAACTCAGATGTGAAAAGCTGCAGTACACATAGGGTGACCAGACGTCCTCTTTTGTCGGACATGTCCTCCTTTTTAGGTGTCTGTCCGGCGTCCGGGCGGATTTTTTAGAAATCTGTAAATGTCCTCCTTTTTGGAAAGAGTATAACAAAGACCATAGCAAATGTACTGCCTAGAGAATGCTTCCACGTGTAACGATCATCATTTAAGGCATATCATTTTGGGTGCGTTAAGTATTCGAGCAATGCTCACCTAGCATCTGGAAGCTCAACACGATCACTTTCCCGACTGGGTCATTAGTAGTAGGGTGTGGATTTATAGGAACTAAAAATCTCTGAAATAGGCACTTAAGAAAAGGCACGAAAATAGGCATTTAAAAGCCACCCTAAAATTAAGAAATATGTTAAAATAGACAATGAATGTGAACTTATTTCAACTATATTCTTGCAATGCACAGACTGTATTCGCACTTCAGTTTATACATAAAAGTGCGATAACGATTAAAAAACTATTAATTTTAATACTATTTTGATCGAAATTCACATTTGCCGGGCAAAATAATTCTCACAAAAACAGCTTGTGCAAATGACTGTGCGAATTTGAACAAATGATGAAAAAACAATTTGCACCATTGTAACAAAAATAATAATTTGAAACAATGTTCTAATTGAGACCCTCAAATCTGGTAAATACCAGATTTCAGTCAGTACAACATCTACATTCTTCAGTCTAGGGAAAGCCAAAGGCACGTAAAAAAAATCTGGAGTATGCAAAAATTGCAGAATAGCGATATTGGGCACGATTAATCAAAATAGGCACTAAGCCCCAAAATAGGCATTTATAGGCACTATAGAAATGTTTTAGGACTAGAAACACCATGAAACGAACTTTAAACATTAAAGCCTATGTTTTACTACAAAGGAATATAAAAGGTAAATAGGCAAAATTCCGCACCCTAATCATTAGTATTATTCTAACTTGTTGCTTCGACCTCTGAGACTGCTGCAACGCATAGTCTGTGCAGTTCCTTTTCGATTGATTGATTTGGTTTATTCTACTTCGCTTTTCTGCCACTTTTGGCTAATCGCGAAGATGGGTATGAGCGATGATTTTGATGAAGGGGCACTCACAAAGAAGATTCAAGCCCAGTTTGGGATTCAAATCGGGGATCGCTGGCGTTGTGACGTGGTGTGCTAACCACTCCGCCATGGGGGTCGGCCAATTCCTTTTCGAGTTATAGCCTACATACACGATACAGAAACGCGTAGTGAGAATTTTGATTATTAAGTATTATTTACTTTTATGAAATAACGAAGCGAAAGTGTAAATTCAACAATTATCTTGCAAGAAAATATCCAGCTCTTAAAGGATGGAAGAAAAGAATATGAGGTAAAGTGTAAGGTGGCTGTCGCTTTCCCCTGCTGTTGAAAGAGTGATAGAAATGTTTGTGGCATTAAAATCATACTTCTCTAACAAATCTAAACAACTTAAAAATTGTAATTCGGTGTTTGGAAATAAGTTAAAGCTAATCTTACTTGTTACATATGTATTAACTTGTGGGGAAATTTCATTCTAATATCCAGGAATTAGAAAAGGAGTAAAAATATATGCTTCAAATTGTAGATATTCTTTGTCATTTGTTAAATAACAGATTAGGAGATTGCTTTCTTTGCTTAAAGATAAGAGGAAGTTATTGAAAGAGATCACCTGAAAAGCCTCTGTAAGCAAATTATTGGGAAGACTTTTTTATATTGATTAAATTATGAGTAATGGCAAATGTGTTGCAATTTTTGCGGTGTCCTCTTTTTTATGACATTATCCTCCTTTTTGGCCTCCTCTGTCCTCTTTTTTGAATGTGTGTGTCTGGTCACCCTAAGTACACACCTTGTCCCTCCAAAGGGCTGTTTCACCATGCAGTTTAGTTTTCAAAACTGTATTTATTATTATTAATAATGAATTGGGCTCTGGGCCTCCTGCACAGTTGAAGGACACCATGGGGGAATGTTGCAATACAATCTAAAGCTTTTCTGATGACAAATAAGAATTTTTCAGTATATTGACCAGGTGAATTGTAGAACAGGGATGGAAGTCCCATACAGACTCACAAAATTTGACAGTTCAGCTCCATCTACTAACATTATGTGGTTCCTAGAACATCATTTCACAAAATACATCATTGGACTATTCAAGCACATGCTGATGTCAACCCACATCAATCTATGGAGGAAGACGGTACTATCAGCAAATTCATCGAGTACTTAATGCCTTTGACCTGTTATAGAAAACTAATGAAAAATTACAAGCACTAACTGCTCCTTTGAATGCCACCACTTTTTTCAGATACACTGACAATGCCTCTCATCTTGTCAAAATAAATTTCGTCTAAATCCACTTTATGTTTAGATGGTCTAATCAAGACTGGACCTACATTTCAACGCAGTGTCCAAACCACTGTGCAATGTGACTGTCCGTTATTGAACTAGCTTGTCTGCCAAAAAGGAATATAAATTCTAGTCTCAAATTGAAGCAATTAATTCAAACAAACACACACACACACACACGTACATACGTTGGCTCGGCAGTATTCATGAGAATTACTAATAAACAAAATATCAAGTCAATTATGATTGTTATCATAATCATACCCGATGTTCCTATGTTATTTCTGGCACAGAAGCGCCATCTTGCATACACTGATGCAGCTGGCATATTCTTATTTATGCTGATGATACTTAGAAGATTATTCCCTTTTCCTTATGCCATCTTCAGGTACTAGTTGCTAAAAGGTGGTAAGATATATACAAAAAATTACATGAATATTTTCACAACGAGTTGAATGGTCGGTGGAAAATTGGCATTATGAAATTAACACACTAAAATCTCTGTAATGTACATTCCTTTTTGGCAGTGAAAGATGTAACAGTAACAACAAAGAGGAGGTTTTTGAGGAGTGTAAGTTGTAAAAATTTCAGCTTGCTTTTCAAGTTCCTAACAATGACAATTTACTTCTGATTGAAATCCAACACAGGAAAATTTGATAACACATAGAGAACATAGTAAATTGTTTATCAGACATACAATACCCACCCTTATTTATTTGGCTAGATGCCTACAACAGTATATAATCAATAGGGCTCATTACTCAGTTTATCAATATTT
Source organism: Lepisma saccharinum (assembly GCF_977018435.1). NCBI lineage: Eukaryota > Metazoa > Arthropoda > Insecta > Zygentoma > Lepismatidae > Lepisma > Lepisma saccharinum. The sequence goes on from NC_139233.1 coordinate 52,557,961, forward strand.
TTGCTTGATATCCTTGATATCCGAGTACATCAACAGAAATTGAAGACCTAAGTTACACACTAACTATGTATGAGCTAAAACATATCCAATAAACTAGCATATAAAACGGTAGCAATGCTAAAGAAGGGCAGCATGTACTTAATATTTTCTGATAACACTATTAATATAAAAATATCTGAATATTGTGTTCAAAAAGTTGGGATTTAAGAGGAAGAAAAACAGGAAAGCTTAACAGTGCTTATATACACCTAGTTTGACTAATACATGCCAAGGAAAACTTATTTACTAACAATGAAAATTAATTTCCATCAAAATAAATATTTATATATTTTCATTCAATTACGTCATAGTATACATAAGTCTCTTACATCACACACTGTCGCAAAAGGTAACGCTACATTTCAAAAAATTCTATTAAACAAATTTGTGTTTAACACCACCACCACAGACAACATATGAAAGTACAGTGTGTGCCTGATGAGGAGACAAAAATTCCCTTTCAGTAACAAACACCTGAAATTTCTGTATCAAAACACTGGCCCAATTTGATGCACCATATTGAAGGTAAAATTATTTGTTGGATGGCACTATGAAGCTAGCTATTTTATATACAGGTTTTATTATTGTGTCCAAATCAATCTTGCTGTATAAAAATAATATCTAAGTATATATATTACTCTTAGAGGTGCAACAACATTATACATCTGATTATTTACATAATTCACATTTCCTGAAAGAATTTTCTCCTACATATTTTCCTAACCAACACTAATTACAAAATAAAAGCTTGTGAAATCTACACAAAAGTGCCACCACAATGAATAAAATTCTTGCCCAATTCTTATGTACTGATGTGTGTACAACATTAATCTTCTCACTGTATCTGTCTGGTTTAATTTCACACTATTGCCTTGTTTACAAGATTAAAAATTGCACAAAATACACAACATTCTAGTTTCAGATCACAGTTTATGTTCTATACAAAATTCTGTTGTTTAATGTCATTGAAACCTTGAGCTAACATTGTACTACAACTAATTCTCTCTTTTTTAACAGATCTAATAGCTTAGCAACTTGGTTCAATTACAGAAACACAAATACTGTTTCCCAGTGAACCAATTCACCTGGTGGAGAAATGCATACACGAATCCTGTACAAACCAGCCCTATGATTCAGGCTTATGTATTCAATACTTTCACTAGTGGTCAAGTATTCTCAAGTTTCCTGACACAATTTTATTTTCCAGCACAGCTCCTGATGGGATGTCAATTCTGTCACCATGGTTGGCTATGATGATAACTGTTCCCTATGAATGAAAAAAAAACACGCGGAAACTGTCAATATCATTTTAGAGTGCATGCAGTTACACTGATTTACCACACTGATTTTTGCATTTTAAAAATTATTAATTTCGAACACAGAATCAGCACATTTGACACTGCAGGACAAAAATACATGCTTGAAGCCATTTGGATCTATGAGGGTCACTAGAAAAGTTTTGAGAGATGTGTTAAACTGATCGGGTGCTGGCAGAAAAGAAATGTTGCACCATGAAGTTTTATCATTCAAAAATATATTAGTCTAGTTTGGTGGCTGCCTCTAACTGCATGATGCAAAGATTGTAACCGTGGTTGGCAGCTACCCCAATCTGTATAGCTAGGTTGCAAATACCCCGGTGTGCCACGCAGTGGAGAGAAAGGATTCTCAACAGATGATGTTTAAAGATCGCAAAAGTGGTTACACATACTTTGGTGGATATCGGACCCCCACACGCAGCAGCGTTTTGTTACTTTTGCGAAGTTCAGTGTGGCTGCACCGTTCTTAAAAGATCAAAAAGTTTAAGTTTGCGTAGGTTAATCTTGACTGGACTTATAGTTTAAAGTGTGATCCGAAGCACTGTATACAATGTTCCTCTACCAGGAATCTAACCCTGACTCCTTGATTAGAAGGAAACAACATTATCTGAAAGATCAATAGCACAGTGGAATATCGTTGATGGCAATGACCACTCTTCACATGCCAAGAAATGTTAAGAGTGATTCAAAACCGGCAACTCTCAGAAGGTTGCTGGCATTATGACTGTTGATAAAACTTGAATCTACTACCTTCATAAAAGGGTGTCATCTGAACCTTCCTTGGTGAGGCTTGATCAAGGTCAAGAGGCCAAGAGGTGTAGGAAAGAAAACAGTGACATTTTTTTTTTAACCCATGGGCATATGGCTACAGTAACTTTGGAAAACACTAGTATACCACTGTGTCTGCCACAAGTATTCCTTAAAAACAAAAAACAAGAAAGGTCTTCCGGGGGAATCTTATTACAACATTTCATTTCAATTTCTTTGAAAGTACTCTAGTTAAATTGGTCCCCCATCCACCCTACATTCTGGACCTTTCATCACGTGGTTTTCTCCTGCTTCCAATAGTGAAGAAAAGGCTTTGTGGACAGCAATTTCTCATTTCATACATGTTGTCATAGCCTGCCAAGAACAGATATGAAACTTGGTGGTACCAGTGCTTCTAGGATTAGTTCAGAATCACATCTCAAACTCTTCCAGTGGCCCTCATATAAGAAGAATGGGGCCAGAAGGACTGCCAGCAAGAGTATACGAGGGTCACTATTTATATTTTGAGCCTAACAATGAAAAAACAGGAATTTGGCATTGAAAACTGCTTTGTTGTTTTTCGAAGTATTCGTTCGAACCATTTGTCAAAGCAGTTTTTCCAATCTTCTTGAGACACCTCCATAATATGATTTTTGAACGCATCAACGGCATCTTCCGCTGACGAAAATCGTTGTCCACGCAATTTATTCTTGACATTTGGGAACAAGAAGAAGTCATTGGGTGCCAAATCAGGACTGTATGGCAGATGACCCATCAATTCGATTTTTTGACTGTTCATAAAGTCGGTTGTTAGACAAGATGTGTGACAGCTGGCATTGTCTTGATGAAGAATGATCCGACGGCGTTTGTTTGTTTTCCGTATTTCACCGAAGACCTCTGGCAAACAAATTATTGTGTACCATTCAGAGTTGACCATTCTACGTTCCTCTAAAGGCACAGTTGCCACATGACCAGTTTTCCCGAAAAAAAAAAAAAAACAGGCGACCATTTGTTCAGATGTGCTTCGAGCACGAACAACTTTTGTTGGATTGGGTTCATCTTGAAACACCCATACAGTCGACTGCTGTTTACGTTCCGGCTCATATGCATATATCCATGATTCGTCGCCTGTTACAATCTTATATACGTCTTTTGAAGCACCATGATTGTATTTATTGAGCATTTGTTTGCACCAATTGACGCGAGCGTCTTTTTGAGTTTTTGTCAAATTGTGTGGGACCCAACGAGAACATACCTTTCTCACAGCCTTCCTTCTTCTTTGATTGGCACACACCGCCTATGAGCGATTTCTTGGCAGGGGTCCTATTTGGTTTGTTATGAGAAAGTTTGTTTACATTCCAAGTATCTGTTTGTTTATGTTACAATGTTGTGTTTTCGTGCAAAGCTGTACAGTATCCACATGACATCAGACCATGGTTCGTAGAGTAGAGTTGAAAGGGGCATCGGAAATGGAATACCCACACATTGTAACTGTTTGTATAGAGTATTGCGATGTTGTTGTCGAATTGGGCATTGTAAAAACAAATGTGTGGTTGATTGTATAGGTTCTCCACACTGATAGGAAGTTGCAGGCACGGTATATGAACTGGGATGTATAACAACGTGACCTGTACGCATTCGCATGGTAAACACTAAAACTGCACGGGGTAGGTTAATGTGTTGAAACCAAGGACGTTTATTGCCGACTTGTGCATGCCATCTATATGTATTGGTATTCAGGAGTTGCTGGGTGCACCAATCATCCCATTGTTGTTCTGCTTTGATTTTTACCCATGGGAGGAGGTCAGTGTACGGCAGGCGCATCGGGGTAACAGTTTCTTTCGTTCTTGCTTGTTTAGCCATTACATCAACGCGATCTTGATATTTATTAAGGTCACTGTGGGCGCAAATATATGTGAAGGTCGCTGACAGACCCTGTTGTTGAAGGTCTAGCATGATTCGGAGAATAAGATAGGAAAATACCGTTAATTTATATGCTGCCCGACCTGTTCGTGCTAACGTTTGAAGTACGCTCAATGCGTCCGTAAGAATTAGAGAATGATCGAGTCGAAACTGCAGGGCGAATTGTAGTGCTTTATAGATAGCATAACATTCCGCCGAGAAGATCGACATATCGGATGGGAGGGAAAATTGTCGAATGATGTTATGAGATGGTACGTAAAAAGCACATCCCACACCGTCTGCAGACTTCGATCCGTCAGTATAAATAAAGGTTGATGCGGGCCACAATTCTCTATAATTTTCATGTCTGCCATGATCTTCATATTGTATCTCTACTCGGGGTTCTGTAGGAATATTCAGTTGATATAAAAGCGGGTCCGGATGGGTAAAAGTTTGGTGGTAAGCTTCAGGGTCAATATTATAACATTGTAAGAAAAAAAAATGTTTAGTGGGGGGAGGGGGGTCGGGAGGCCAAACCATTGTCGTTGAATCACAAATGTTTTATTAAAGGGATGAGCATGTCGCACCCATGATTTGAACAAATATTGCACGGTGAGTTTGATGCGTCGGTGTGACAAAGAGGATTCATTGCTTTCTAAATATACACTAACATTGGGACTGGACGGCATGAGTCCTAGACATGTACGTAAGGCTCGTCGTTGTAATACGTCTATAGACGTAAGAAGTTTTGGATTGGCCCCACCATATGCTGGTGCTGCATAATCAAACAATGCACGAAAACAATTTTTATAAAATAATAGCATTGTATGGGGGTGTCCTCCCCACTTGGTCGTGGAAATACAGCGAAGTAAATTAACAATTTTTAACCCCTTTTCCTTGAGATAGTGTATATGCCTTGCCCAATTCAGTTTCCTATCAAAGTATACACCCAGGTATTTGACATTGTCGACTACTGGAATGTGCTGTATTTCTGTGATATTGTTAGGGTAACTGCTCATTTTTCTCGAGTTAAAAATTATGATTTTGGATTTCGGAATGGAAATAGTGAGTCCTAAGATATCTAAGTGATCTGTAAGAATTATGACTGTTTTCTTTAGGGCGAGTAAGCCTTGCGTGGCGTCAGGAGTGCATTTATAGCAGCAAAGATTGTCGGCGTATTGTAACAATTTAAAGCCCTTCATATGTAGGTGATGTATATGGTGGGTATAGATATTAAATAGTAGGGGGCTAAGGGGCGAACCTTGAGGGATCCCCGTGCGAGCTATACGGGGGCCTTCCAAACTATCTTCAAACCAGAATTGTAAATTTCTTTCGTGATATAAATTCCAGATTATGGTCCCTACTATGGGATGTATGTTTAGTTGTACCATCATTTTATATAAGATCGGGATGTGAACAGCATCATAAGCATGTTCTATGTCAGTGAATAGGCCAAAGCAATAATCTTGAGTAATCTGACTATTTTGAATATCAACTGTAAGGGTAGCTATGGCATCTTGGCTACCATGCTGCATGCGGAAACCCATTTGTGTTGGCGAAAATAACTTATTCTTTTCCAACGCCCAGTTAATGCGATGTTGAAATGTTCGTTCGAAAAGTTTGGCAACTACTGGTATTAATACTATTGGTCGGTATGATTTTGCCTCCGCGGGAGGTTTGTTAGGTTTTAATATGGGGAGGACTATATGGTGACGCCACTCGATAGGGATTCAGCCTGTGCGATAGATGGTATTGAATATGTGAGCAAGTAATTGTATACCTTGATGTGGCAGATGTTTGAGCATGTCATAAGTGAGACCGTCATATCCCGGGGAAGTGTTTGGCACAATTTCTAAAATTTGTTGTATTTCGATAGCTTTAACATCCGGGAAATCGGCAGTGAAATCGAAATTCTGTGCAAAGGATTTTGCCTCTCGTGTGCATACAGAGGGTGGCGTGAGTATTTGCATGAATTCTGCTTCCCACTGTCTATAGAGATTTTTCCGTTTTGGGTGGGCCGGATTCCTAATAGAATGAAATTTATTCCATATGGAACTAAGGCTGTCTGTGCAATCGAGAGAATTACAAAATGAATGCCACGCTTCTCTTTTCGCTTGTAAATATATTTTCTTCGCCTTAGCTTGCAGTCGCCTAAGTTTGATTTTCTTCCCCGGCGAGGGGTTTTGTTCGTATTGTTTTAATTGATCTTTTCTTTGACATTTTATTAAAGCACAATCTCGGGTCCACCAACTGAGGGAAGGAAATTTAATTGGACTACTATATTGACTTCGATGGGAACTATTGTCTATTGCAACGGTAATCATACGGAGGAAATTTTGGTATGTTATATTTCCGTCATTGTGGGGAGTTGTTTGATCATAAATGCTTTTAAATTGTGCTGTAAATGCATCCCATTTTATGGAAGCTTTGGTCCAACGTTTCACTGGAACCGACTCCCTATTTTCTCTCAACAAGCATGTGAAAACGATCTACGGGCTATAAGTAAAATGGGGGAATGATCACTGCCACGGAGATCTTGTTCCTTTACCCAATGAAAACGGTGATACAAGCGGGGAGAAGTAATTGTGAGGTCAATACAGGAGGGTCGATTACCATTTAATGGATAATGAGTAGGGCTGCCATCGTTAAAAAGGATAAACCGATTGTGTGTAATCCATGCATCTAAATTTTTCCCCAAACGGTCCGCGAACGGATGTCCCCACGGATGACGGCGATGTATTTCTTTCCTCGGGGAAGGGCAGATTTTGGATTTCTTAGTGTTTCGTGGTTGAGAAGTGGTCTTAAAGGATGGCACCTTAAAGCGAGAAGAACCAATTGATGTTTGAGGATCCTTATTGTCAGGAAAGTCTCTGTCAGGTTGATTACGTAGCGGGGAAAATATATTGGCATATGTCCTGTTTGAGGAGTGCGAAGTGTGATTAGTAAAGAAAGGTTTTGTGCGGGAGGTCTGCAATTCAGGGAATGCCTCTTTCGTCACTCGGGGTCGATAAACATCATCGCGAGTGGGACTGGGGAGGAAGATGCCTTGCAGCTTGAGTTTCGCCTCCCGATATGATATATTGTTTTCAGCCATGCTGGTTTGGACAGCTGATTCCAACCGCCAGCCATAGGTGTAGGGTGTACCGGGTGTGCCTAGGCACACCCTAATGGGTTGCTTTATCAAAGAGAATTAAAGACAGATATTTCAATGAGAGAGAAAATAAGCGGCAGTTTGTAAGAAGTTGAAAATGTTGTTACTTGTTACAAACGTGTGCATTATCGCTGATGAAAAGAGTGTCTGTAGTTTTTCGATTTTTTGATGTCATTGGAGAAAGAAGATATTTACTGCATACTACTCTGTACTGCAGCGCCTTTCTTCTATACCTGTCACAAGCTGCATGTGTGAGAGAGAGCTTTCTCCAAGCTTACCCAAGTTAAAACTAAATTAAGAGCAACTCAGAAGCAGGATAGATTGGAAGCCCTGCTCTTGCTATTTGTGGAACAGGAAAAAGCTTCGTCTATTGATGTAAATAAAGTTATTGATGAGTTTAAGAACATTGTAGCCTTTAAAAGACATATCTCGTTACAGATGACGTTTATTTTTATATATTTGTTTGTAATATTTACGAACATTTTGTGTGTGTGTGTAATTTCTATGCAATTTGATTTTTTTCTACTACATATATTCAGAAATTTTCAACAATGTCATTTAGTGAATTTATATTCCTTTACAAACATCAGTGCAGTTAAAGAGCCAAGTGATTGTGTTGCAAAACATGCTATTATCATTTTTTTCATTGTGCACACCCAAATATATAGTTCTAGCTACGCCTATGCCGCCAGCTCGCACAGTTACGGTCTAAGGCTGAATGTGGTAACTTGCAATTGATGCAACACAAAGTACTTTCACAGTCCTCTAGGTGGGAGTCCAATCCACACTTGGCACACTTGGGTTTCGATTTACAAACTAAATTTAAGTGGCCGTATCGGAAACATTTGGAGCATTGCTGGACGGATCGTATACGCGGTCGAACCTCGAATATTTCACTGTTAATGAGAACTTTCTCCGGCAAAATATTACCGCGAAATGTGATGCAAAAGAGTTTAGTGGGAACTAACTGGAAAGATCCATCCTCTTTCCACAGTTTTTTGTTCATGCGCTTGGCCAAAAGGGCAGGGATAGGACTCTCAAAGCCATCGAGAACGTCCTGTTCAGACACGTCATGAGCTATGCCGAATATGAGTCCTTCCCGTTGAATTAACGATAATGGAATTCTCGTTTTGACTCCCATATCATGATGCATTGCACTACGCGTGAGAAACTCATTAGCAGCTTTAGCAGTGGGGAAAGTGACCCGAACATGATTACGACCGCATTGTTCCACTAAGTGTACTCGGACTTCCTTCTTACGGAGATAGTTACCAACACTTCCAGCGGCAAGAAATTTCTCGTTATTGTCTATACCGTCAAATAGGACTATGTATGGACCCGGCATATCCGTACCATACCAATATGTAGGTGGAATCTGGGGGGACACATTAAGTGTATCACTTCGGGAGATTTTATCGGGGTGAGTATCGTCCACTTCTTCGCGAGAACGTTTATTAGAACCTTTCTCAGCGTCCATGTCGGATTGGGAGTCCGGAGTATGATTCCCGGCCATGATATAACGGGCCTATTTCACGGTCCCGTAAATTTAATTCGATACTCAAGCACAAGATCACTTCACAACACTATCACTGTTCACAAATAATTTCCCATACAGGAAAAGGATATGGAGACAGTTCGAACAGGTATACGGTGGTAGTTACTCAGGACCGCATTAACTACAGGTCTTGATCCTATCACTTCCTATCGCGAACTTTTTCCCTTTCTCACAGCTAAATAATCATGTAATATTTTATATATGGTGGTGGAACTAATGCCTATGGTTGCCTCAATCTCACAGTATGTCACATGACGATCTTGCAGTATTAGGTTTTGCACAGCATCAATGTTTTCTTGAACAACAACTGATTTTGGACGACCTTCGCGAATCTCGTCGGTGAGCGAATGGTGGCCATGATTAAATTCGTTATACCAGCATTTCACAGTGGCAAAGGATGGGGCTTCATCGCCAAATGTGGAAGTAAGTTGATCGATGCACTCTTGTCTTGATAATCCACGTCGAAAATCTTAAAAAATCATCGCACGAAAATGTTCACAAGTTAATTCCATTTTATTGTTGTCGCGCAATCTCCAAGGCAACATAAACAACACAAATGAAGCTATTGACAAAACATTTGAAGTACGTTATGGTCAATAATGCCAGACGATTCCGTGCAAACGTCAAATCGCACCTAACTTCAATCAGTGTTGCCAAGGCTCAAAATATAAATAGTGACCCTCGTACACTGTGTAAGGATTTGGGAAAAAGAGAAGACAAGATGTGAATGGAAAGACCAGGTAGGAGAAGCCCGAGTGAAAATTTTGAAGCATGATGGTTTCAGCATTGGATACTGTAAATTTATCCTGATTGTGTGATTAAACTTTTGGTATTCGTAAAAAATAAGTTTTCAAAACTTGCAGACTTCACAACATACTTCTTTGAAAGAATTGTTTGTGTTGAAATATTTAACATATTTCCAACTGAAAAAGAAAATCTGAATAAGTACTTACCCTGAGAGAAACTCCTTTCCCAAACGTCACATCGCCAGAAACAGTCAAGTGGTCCAACTCCAGCAAGTCTGGTATTGTGGCAAATCGACCAAGGAATTCTTTAACCTGGACAAAAGAAGAGTACATTCACATTACAACAATATATTTTTCTTTTTTACCCCTTTGCTAGTCAATTTTTTACAATGATGTTTGCTAGTGTCGTAGAGGCTTGAGCACTTTACTTTATGCTCAGAAAATCACTATTCTACTTCACAGCAAATTATGAAATAAGAGTAATGTAAATAGTTCAAAATCACAACACCGTTCTCTGGTGAATATATTTGTCATTTGCACAAAATGAATACATTAGTTTACGCTCGATTTGAAGTAATTCGAACTACTCACAAACGTTCTTGTTATCTCCTTCAATTGTTTTAACAACTGGTTGCTAAGCAAAAAAAAATTATACTATAACATTCTTTCTTTTTCTTTTACACAAGAAGTGATTATACATGTTACAATTTGAAAATAGTCACATGTTCAAGCATTTAGCATAAAGTTATCAACTCAACAAAAGTATCAACCGGTATAGTAACGCCAAGGTTCCTGAAACCTCAGTAAATATGCAAACTACAGGCTTCTCGGTGACTTAGCCTAGCAACATTACTGTCTGATTAAAAATTATAGATACTAGAGTTTGGACTTCAATTAAAAATTAACCAGTAGACCCACATAAAAACGAGTTACATCCAAATTTAGCTTTCTTAATTCTGCGTTAATCTATGCTAACCAAATTTTTTTCGAGTATGTCTTCTATTTTTAATCGTCGTGAGAACAAAAATGTGTTGCTTTTTTGAGTTTTGCCTTTTCTCTCTTTGAAATTCTTAAATAGAAAACGTGTTGTCCAATCATGATGAAATTTTAGTATGGTGCAAACAGAAAGGTTCTAAACACATTTCTTAAGTTTCAGATTTTTAAAATTTGTCAAAAAAACTGTTTTTAGCAATTTTGCGAAACAATTTTTTCTTGGATTGGGTAGTCCTACAAATACAATATTGGTCTTGTTTTTAAGCTCTTTGCATCTGTTTTTAAAATCCATTATCATTGTCAATTCACATTGCGAAACAGATTTTTTTTTTATTCAACGGAGTAAAGATGTACGTGGAATGTGGCAACATAGCAGACATTGTCTCGCTGGGGCAGTCCATAAAGTGGTTCCGGCGAGAGAACGGACTTGGAAATTCTATTTTTGTCTGTTCCATCGAAAGCCAGGAGGGTCACATGAACAGCTGAACCAATCAGCTTTGTCCAGTTGCCGTGGGGAGGGGGAGTTCTCGTAGTATTCTGCATTGCAAATTTTTCATTTTGGGTCGTTTTCGAAGCAGGTGGCACCCTCATCAAAGCCAGCACAGCGAAGCCTAATGGTTGCCACCACGTAGCAAGCAAATGGGTCTCCGATTCCCTGCCTCTCCCTGAAATGAGAGTGAATGGGGCTTGTTGACAGGAAGAGGTGTCGTATACGACCGGACAAAAATCAGGCACGTAGCAACCGGTAGCAACACTGCTATTCCCCCCTTGAACTGGAGGTGGAAAGTCTGGGTTTCCTCAAGTCCATTCTCTCGTCGGAACCACTTTAATTTCCACCATTCAACGGACATCACTGTGTGGAATTTCCAAAATGCAAGGTACCTTCTATGGAATTCTAAACACCACCTAAATGAATAGTTTAATTTCACAACTATCCTTACCTTGGCAAAGTGGTTGTCTCCAAGTTTGACTAGAGGAGTTGTGGGGAACATCCGTTTGGGACTCATTGTAAGAGAGCCATTTTTCAAACTGTATAAATTACTCATCACCAGCAGCAAGTCCGATGTCTTCTTCACAGGCAGAAACCTACTTCGAGGAACATTAATGCCTGAAAAGACAAAGCACAAATATTATATACTGATGCAAAAGATATCTTATGGCATGATTCATAAGTTTACCAATAAACCTTTCAAGATTTGTTATTTCTGTCTGCAACTATCATAAACAAGTACATTATTTTTTGTAGAGATATAAAATATAAAATTTTTGATAACATTGATAAAGTACAGTTATAAAATTTAAAAATAACCAATATAAAAGTGCAATATTTCCATGAACACCCTGAATGGTTGGTTCATTTATCTTCTCAAATACTGTATATAACTGGTGACAATATGTTTTGTCTACAAAACAAACTGCCTATTTTGACATTATTCTTACAAAGGAAGAACGATAAGAATTATAACTTTATATTCATAAATATAATATCAAAATTAGGGCTGAGTCAATACTGTTGCCGATGTATTAGTATTGAAAAGTATTGATTGGAATTTATTTATGATACTGGGCGATACTTTTCTGGCATTTTTGTCTTTGGCAGGGTCTGCAAAAATGCCAACACATTTTTACAGCCTAAGTATTCAGAAAATTATTCACAACTCGAAGTTTCCATATATCTTGCACCAGCATTGTGTGAAAAATTGGATTTTGTGTTTACATAACAAGTACATTTATATTCTGTCGGAATTCTTAAATATTTTAAAGCTAACTCTCATAAATTGATGCATACAATTGAATGGAATACTGACACACTATTGCTAATAATTTGACCAACTTTTAATTGCTGCAGTTATTAAGCATTGGTATTGGTGGAAATCCAAGATTATAAGCATTGGAATGGGTACTGGTTCAAAGTGGTATCATCTCAGCCCTAATCAAAATGGCAGAATTTTACCAAGGTAAAGGCTATTTACAAAAAATATTGGATCAGTACAATTATTGGTAATTTTACAAATATACCAATATGCCTATGTTAGCTGCTACTGATCAAGTACCAAGTTAACAAAATCTCTACAAATTTAGTTTCATTATTACCGAGTCGCTCATTTCACACATTAATCTATTTCTGTGTTTATTTTCCTGTTAAATTGTCAACACTGCTTGAACATTCATTGTTGACCCTGAAATGACAATGGGCATTTAAGCTGCACAAGAGCTATGCACAATCCTTCTTAATTTTCTGGATAAGACCTCAGAAAGATATTAGTAATTAGTTTTTAAAAAAGCCAATCTTGCAAAACTTATAGCAATAGTTCAGTGGTTCCCAAAGTGTGCACCATGGAACCCTGGGGCACCCTGGCTGGCTTAGAGGGGCACCGTGAAATGCTTCCACTGAAATGACACTTACTTCTTAGTCTTCATGTTGTTTTAGACATGACTGTTCCAAATATGTGCTTATTTAGTACCTTTTACACAGAAAATGTTTCTGAATTCGAAACATGTGTTTATAAACTTAAGGCAAGCAACCTAACCACACTAAATGAGCATTCCAAGTGTTAGGTAGGCCTACATTCTGCCTTGGGCACTGAGGAAAAATATTGCACCATTAAGGGTGCTGTGAAACGAAAAAGTTTGGGAACCCCTGCAATAGTTTATTCCCTATTATGAGAATAGAATTTAAAAATGCTGGCATTTTATCTTACTCACCTAGACATCCTTCAAAACACTTCATAGCAGCACCTGCAGCTGTTTCCAACTGAATTATATTGAGCCCATTGTTAAGATGCTTGTTGTTCACAATGATTTCCATGTTTAAGGATGAGTTGTTAATAACACGTTCAACAGCTAAAAATAATAATTAAAAAAAAATTGTGAGTCAATACCACTTACTTAAAGATACACATGTAAAGGATGGCCAAGAAGGCATTGTGCCCCTGGGATGGTACAGTACATTCCAATATAAATTTAAACAACCAACTTTCATGATCACCACAAATGAGACAGGATTTCCTAATTTGAAATTGTACAGTGTTCTAATGTTTTGGAATGTTTTTCATAATGCAAAGAACAACTATAGCTTCATCAGAAACATCAGTAAGAAAGTCAACTTTAATACATGAATTAACTAAAACTAACTGTCTGGCATTCATAAACCCAAAGACTGATTGCTGCACCAATATAAGTTTTCTATTTGTCTATTCTGAGCAAGATCACTCCATTTCTGACTATTCTTATAAATGTCCTTCTACCTTAATACAGGGTAAGTCATAAAATGATGTTCCCAATTTCAATATTTTTAATTTATATTTTATCAGCACAATTAGTACTTATGACAAGGAAAAATCAGTAAGTTTTTTTTTCTTGCACAGTTACAAAGTTATAGGATTCCTAGGAAAGTTACAAACTACAAATGAAGGCAATTTCATAGGAAATAGGACACTAGACAAAAAATGAAAGTGCATTTTCTGGAAAATCCTTAATATGGCATACATCTATAATGTCTTAAATTTTCAGTTCAGATACTTATTTGACCTACTTCCTCCATGTGATCCAGGAGGCTATCTTCTTTGAGGTACATATGTGTGTATTATTAATCAGCATTATTGCCGGTTGTTATAGCACGAGTTTGAGAGGCTTTATTTAATGCATATCACTTTGTAAAAACCAAAGGTGAATGTTCATTTTCATCGGAAAATTTGAACATTGCAAGTACATCATTATGCTTAACTTTCCCTTTAAACATACACACTTTTGTTGTTATGTCATAATTAGAGCCCGGAAGTTCAGGCATTTATTTTCGTTAAAATAGGCAGGCAAAAAGGCATTTATAATGTGGAAAATAGGCACTAAAAATGAAAAAAAAGGCGCATTTGGAAGTCGCTTACTTTTATCTATAATTTCTGGCAAAATGTTAAAATCTACATTGGGAAGAGCATTTCAATTTTCTCCGTCTTGATTGCACATAACTACCAGGTGTTTTTTAAGTTCTCAACATTCATTGATAGTCGTCTGTCAGAGAGAATGTTTTTCATAATAGAAAATTATCTTTCTACTTCGACAGAAGTTATTGGAACATACATAAAACAAGCTAATGTAGCTGGACTCATTTCGGTAACAGAATTTTCACCTTTTAGAACATCATAAATTGTTTTAAATTGTTTCAAGTCCTCATTTGCACTCACTACCCGTTTGCACTTTTCCAAAACAGCTGACCCCTTTTCACCTGGCACTTCCATCACCTGCTGCATAGATTCCTCGAACATTTTCATGGATGCTATAAGAGTCTCACCTCTTTTCTCTAGCTTTGTAATTGTCTCTGGCAATGCACCATAATGTGCAAAAAATAAACGACAGTTCATTCTTCAGTTCTGAATAGAACAGGAGTCTTTTCACTTCACGAATAGAAGCCGCTTCATTTTCTGGAAGAGCATCGATCACCTCACTGATTTTTTCAAGGTTGTTAGCATAACATATAGCTGCTGATATCCAGGTTCCCCATCTCGTCAAGACTGGTTGCGGAGGTAAACTAAGCTCAGGCACAACTTGCTGATATTTTCGGGTTCGAGAGGGAGATTTCAGAAATATCTTCTTTGTGTTCGAAATCAACCTGTCCACTTCTGGGTGCAACACCCTAACTTCTTCGGCGATTCTGTGCATTGAGTGGGCTACACATGTGATATGAAGCATGTTCGGGAAGAGAATTTTCAATGCTATGGCAGCCTTCTTCATATAGGGAACTGCATCACTGATAAAAAGTAACACGTTATCATGATGTACACCATCTGGCCAGAGCAGAAGTAGGGAATTTGAGAATAACTGAGATATTGACGAACCATTGGCTCTCTCTAGTTGTTCTGACGTGAGAAGATATGACGAGGATTCTCCGCATGTTGGTTCCATATTTCCTATGATGACGTTGGCTATGTAGCGTCCCATAGTGTCCGTAGTTTCATCTATTGAAATCCAGATCTTTTTTCCACCAACTTCAGCACGAATTCTTTGCAGAGCTTCTTCGTAGCAGATGCTTAAATATGTTTTCCGCAGCGTAGATTTCGACGGCACCGTTTCTGTAGTGTATTTCTCCAGGAATTTCCTCAGTGACTTGTTTTCCACTTTCCAGAAAGGTATTCCTGCTTCCATGAAAGCTTTGCACAGTTGAAGAGAAAACTGAGATTTCCTGTTGGATGAAGTGCCCACTGTTGAAATTAGGGATATATTCTTCTGTCCGATCATTTTAGTAGCTGCAGATTTATGTTTTGCTGTTGATACATGCTGAAATATAAAGTATTTTTTTCTCATGGTTGATTGTTTTTTCACATATCTTGAAGAGAAGAATAGTACCGTCTGTCGAAAATGTGCTTTCACCAAATTCACGCACGTAACCATGTAACTTACCACTTATAATGGCACACTAAATTTTGGCATGATGACAACTACATGATCCTTTCCCTCCAAAGTGCAGAACTAAACTAAAGATAGAGAACTTGATTTTGGAATCCATGCAAAGGCCCTTGGGCATTAGTGCTGACGTAATTGTGCAGGTGTTCTGCAACAGGTATTCATCAGTCAATCATGCACAAGGAAATGTTAACGGAAAAGCAATATCCTAAATCAGCATGGAATACATTTTTCTCACACTTTTCTCCTTCAACAATGTTGAAACAGAGTGAGAGTGAGAGAGAGAGAGAGAGAGAGAGAGAGAGAGAGAGAGAGAGAGAGAGAGAGAGATCTTTGTGAGTGTTAGAAACTGATTCCCGCATGCTAGAAAGGTGTTTGGTAGGAATTTGATTCCCTGCTGGTGAGGAGTTATGCAAGGAGTGCACGCTCAACATTTCTAGTGTTTGTAACATTCCTACAAAACTTTGTAATTTTGTGAAAGTAACAGAGTTTTCCTTTTCATAAATACTAATTGTATTTGCCTCTGCTGCATATAATATAAATTTAAAAAAATATTGAAATAGGAAACATATTTGACTTACCCTGTATTGTCACATTTGATCTTATACTTCCCGCAGGTTTCCCAACAAGGATCCTCTAAATATTTCTATCCTTTCCCCACAAAAGTCTTCTCGATTTAATTATTCTAATAATATAAAAAGTGCAAAGAAGTAATACTTACCATCCAGTTTAACCCACAAATTATTTGTATTGAAAAATTTAAATGTCTTGATAGATTTGAAGTCATCCATGTGGTCACTAGGCACTTGTGCAATTTCCAACAACCTAAGTTTGTTTTCATACTGTATCAATGTACCACCCTGCAGAGAAAAGAAAATGCATTAATACAAATTTAGTATTTTGCATACCCACTATGAATTCTAATGAAATATTACTAATGTGAAGGAACTATCAACCATGAGTATTGTTTGTTGACTACTACTTATAGGAAGAATATTATTTATTATGCAAGTTTTGTTTGGCTGAAAAAAGCACAATATCAAATATGGCATTTGAGAGGAATTTGTCGTTTATTATATTGAATTAAATTTTATTATTATTGCAATGATACTTATGTGCATCTGCACTGGAATTTTAATATTCTTAGTCTTTGTAAATTTGTTTCTAATACAGTGCTTAGTGAAGGCATAACAATGTATTTGAAAACATCAGTTCAAATCTAATCAATACAAGCTTATACTTTTCTTGAGTATTCTACATGGTATGTAAAACACTGACCACACACACTTGGAGACTCCATATACCTTGAAAGTTGTGCAAAATATGCAGTTTTATTAATTTTGCAACAATAGTGTGTTGCAAAATTTGTTTTCATGATTAAACAACAGCTATTTTAATACTATAATTATTACAAGTATCAACTTGATGAATATTTTCAAGCAAAGGTCTGGTGGATTGATATGGTACTATACTTGCAATGGAAGAATTGTATTGTTAACATTTATGCAATGGAAGAATTGTATGTTAACATTTATAACTATTCTGAGAAAAAAAATGTTCCAAAGTTAAAATCTGTATGAGTGTTGGTGGAATCACTTAAGAGTATCAACATCAATGTTTATTTTGGTTATTAATGTTACCACCAAAGTGTATTGAATAACAGTTTCAGCGTATAAAACCAAAAATTCACTTACCTTAACATCGGCCTTTGTCTTATCTGTAACTTCCATAAGAAATTCTGGTGATATGTCAGCTGGGTGAAGGAGGAAATTCAAAATATTTAAATCAACTGTTGCACCCAAGTTGTCAATGTTGGACACAAAACAATATAGACGGCCCTGAAAATTATTTTTTAATAAAATATTAAGAACCATTCTATACATGAAATTTTGGATATGACATGTTTGTATCAGGTGGATCCAGAAAGTAAGTTTCCCGAATGACCAACAGTTAGCAGGCCATGCATTGCGGGAGGTTAGTGCGCATGTGTGAGAGATGCATGACAAGGCAATCGTATGCAACAGGCGGCACTCCCAGACAACTCGCGATAGCACCGTAGTAGCGATTGAAGATGGCAGTTCTTATTCCAGCTCCTGCTGACTGGGAGGTTCGGTCAGTGATAAAATTTTTGAATGGACAAGGCATAGCACCAATCAAAATGCGGTACCATGATGACGGCGACGAGTTTCTGGACCAGATCATTACAGACGATGAAACGTGGGTGGCACACTTTATGCCAGAAACCAAGCAGCAGTCTATACATTGACGTCACAGTGGATCTCCATGCAAGACGAAATTCAAGCAGACTGTGTCGGCGTGGAAAGTGCTGTGCACGGCATTCTGGGATAGACAGGGCATTCTGCTCATTGAATTCTTGACCAAAGATGAGGCTGTGAACGCTGAACGGTACTGTGAAACACTACGGAAGTTGCGACGGGCCATTCAGAACAAGTGGGCATGGGATGGTTAGTGCCCACCATCATGCTGCACGATAACGCTCGGCCACATATGGCTCAGCGCACAACAGATCTTCTGAAGGAATTCTGCTGGGAGGTGTTTGACCATTCACCCTATAGTCTGGATCTCGCTACCAGTGATTACCATCTTTTATTACACCTCAAGAAATTCCTGTCCGGTCAGCATTTACAAAGTGACGAGGAGGTGAAGACAGTGTCACACACTGGTTCCGATCCCAGGTGGCAGACTTCTATGACACAGGGTTACAAAAGTTGATCCCACAGTACGACAATAAATGTCTCAATTCCGGTGAGAAGTATGTTGAAAAATAGCTGAACAATTGCTGTATCTGTTCCAATAAAAATTTATATTGCAATTGTATCTATTTCTGTAGATTGCCCCAGGGAAACTTACTTTCTGGATGGGCCTCGTATTTTCATTAATTTTTTTACTATTTCATAATTACATATAAAGAGATCAGTTTGGCATGTATGTGGAGAAAGACAATCTATAAACAAACAAGTCATCAAAATTTTCAACATATGCAATTGAATTGAATTGTTGTTTTAAATCCACTTTATGCACAGATAAGCTAATTGGAACTGGACCTACAGTTTAAAGTGAGATCTGAACCACTGTGCAATGTGCCTCCACAGAGTATCGAACCTGGGACTCCTTGATTACAAGGAGATGATGTTAAAACTACGGCATAGGGGAGGCCCAACTTAAGCAATTAATGTTCCAAAAGTTACATGTACCAACTAAAATATAGTTATGGAAATATATTGTCTTTTATCTTGAAATAAGAAATTAAAACTCATTAATAAAATGCACATACAGTGACACTACTCCAAACAGAGAAGTCAGATCTAGTACTTAATTGAACCTTGATGACAAACACCCACTGTATATAAAAAAATTATTTGCCTAACATCCTCACAAGATCTTCATGTCACACTCGTTTCATTATTCACTAGTGACAATACAATACTAACACAAATAACACTCAGGGTGATATTTGAAGGGAGGTGAGGGAGAATTCCTCCTGGTTTCAGCATTCCCCTTCTGGTTGCTAATTTTTTTTACTCTTGGACCCCCCCCCCTTTTCGAGAGAGAGAGAAAAAGAGGAAGGAAGAGAAAGCACTTCTTTCTTTCTTACTTTATTTCTTCCTATTTCTTCTTTTTATATTTCTTTCTTTGTTCCATTCTAGCTTTCCATTTCTTCTTCTGCTTTCTTTTCTTTCTCACTCTCTTTCTCTCTCAGAGGGGGGGGGCGAGAAAGAGAAGGAAGGGTGTAGGAAAATTATACTCATGAAGCTGCTAAGGGTTGGTGGAGATTAGCTGAATTTTTCATTCTTCTTTTTCCTTGGGAGAGAGTGTACAAGTTTGCCCCTCTTTCCCCACTATTTTGGAAAGGAGGGAAAAAAAAGAAGGAAGGAGAAAGAAGATGATGAAGAGAAATGTAAGTTTTCCTACCACCTACAACTTCCCCTGCTTTCTTTGTGAGGAAGAGGGAGAGCAGGGGGAGAGAAGAAAACATAGGACATCTATCTCTCTCTCTCCTCTTCTATGAATAAATCTTTCTTTCTTAATTCCTCTTCACTGAGTAGTTACTGGAATCCCCCTAGTAGAAATTTTCAAAATACCACACTGACAACACTTATGAACACCGGTCACTGAATCATGGCACATGTGTTAGTGTATGCGTGTGGTGTTGGAGAATAATGGTAATGTCTAGGTAAGTGAATTAATTTGTACTTACTTCATCCAGGAATTTCTTGAGAAGACCCGAATTAAAGAAACTGTCATAGAAATCTCCATGACCAGGAGGGTACCATCTGCGAAAATAAATTCATTATTGAATTTGTAGAAGTAGTAGCATTTTGAGAATAATAAATCTGCTTTCAAATTCTCATGAATCGCTCTCAATAGGTTACATTAAAAAGATAAAACAAATGTTTTGTCTAAACACAATTCATTTTTCAACTGATGAATAAGTTTCTATTAAATTTAAAATATACTAAACCCGTATATTTTTATTTCTTTGTAATTGTATATCTTATTTTAAATATTTTTTCTGCCTTTTCGGGTTAAATATGACAATCGGGATGAATGATGATATGAAAAAAAATGATACCTATGCTTCTTCAATGGTGAGATGTGTCATGAGTTGACCACATCAATATGTTCTGAGACTGAAGAAACTTGAGAAATTTAAATCTTACTTAAATCAAAAAGATATTTTCATATGGATAACAGTTTTTGCAAGCTCATATAAATTAAATCATATAATTAACATTACAAACCAAATAACCGGTGCTGGTTAGAAGGAGTTTTGATCAGTCAAATATGATCTCGGACTTGGAACCAAATGAAGCAGAAATCAAAGTCCAAATTTCACACAAGCATTTATAATGGGATAAATGGAAGAAGGTTAAAATACCTGTAAAAGTTCAGAAGGCTGCATCTTACCAAATGAAGCACAAAACTGACGAATCATTGATGATATTCTATCAGGATATCAGTCAGGTCAGTTCCGGATATGTTTTCAAGAGTTAATATAATTCTATCTTCAGGGATTCAAGTGCAGAGATGTTTGTTAAACCAGTTTTTTTATGTATTTGGTATAGGTGATCAATTAGGTGTCATCTCTCCCATATATGAGTTCCAGGTCAACTACAAGCTCAGCTACTTAAAACAATAGTTTTCATCTACTGTCAACAGCAGAAATTTCCAGCTGGATAGTCATGTTAAACCTGTGGTTCCTTACACAATTTCTATATTAATATAAATAATATAAAACAGATATTATGTCCATTTTGAATATCGAATCACCACACACTCATCACAAACTAACAGACATGAAATTTTTGCATAAAATTATCATGATCCCTAAGATGAAGCTTCCAAACTGTTCCAGAGATTCTTCACACAATAGACTGTTCCATTCAAACCATCAACAGAACAGGCACTGCTACAGGTATACTACGACTTCATCACTGGCAACGGGTTGTACACAATGCTGGTGACTTCGTCGAAGGGCTGTAAAAGTTTCACAGAGGTACCTCTTTTGTATCATTTGAGAATAAATAGTTGCCACTATTAAATTTCCAACCCACGTATAATAACCTCTATGTAAATATTGATATTTTCTTGTCAGAAAGTAGTTTCCGACAATCGCTAAGAATGTACGTTGTAAGATATTTTTCTCTGCCATTTTCTATTGTCTTGTTTTGTTCTTTTTGTTTTTTTGTTTTCTTGTTGCTACAGTTTCAGTATAAAATGATCTTTGAGTACTGTATCTGAAACTTTAAGTAAATAAAAAAAAAAAAAATACTGTACTACAATCTTCGTAGAAAATATACTTACGCTTCAATGTCACTCTCAACATCGCAGGTGGTTGGCACAGGCAGCAAGGAATCACGATTTATGCGAGGAAAGCAGCTCTGGTTGAATGTGTAGATGTCCACATTCAGTCCCTTGTACTTTCTAATAATCTTTTGCGTATCCTCGTCAGTATTGAAAGAGTTCATCAAAACAAGAGGCACGTTGGCTTTGTAGGTTTTGTTCAAATGCTGGAAATAGTGAAGAAATATACATAAAAATGTATATGTAAATATGTGGTTACAAAGAAATATACACAATGAGTGCATTCAAGATAATGCAGAAGTGACCTGCTCCAACACAAGAGAAATTTCTTACCTCAATTTGTTGCACGGTGAGATCGAGGAACGTCAAATCGTTTCTAACTGGAATTACAGATTTAGGACCTCTGCAACCCATTGAAGTGCCAAGTCCACCATTTAGCTTTACAACCACTAGTTTATCCAGCATCCTATGGATCTCATCTGTGGTTGGTGAAGGTAAGGTGGAATAGTCTTTGATCTGAAATTAAGATCAGTAAAAAAATAGTTATGATCATTAAAATAAGAAAAGTTTCACATTTGATTGCACAAAATAGAAAATATGGCAAAACAAATTAAGTTAGTCTTCTGTGCACAAGTTCTATCAGGGTACAAATTAATGTGGGATGCCATGAAACAAATCCCTCCCATGCAAGTAGGCATCTTCCCTAGCAACAAGGGTAAATTGTTATCCTTGTCAGCGATTACTTTATCACTCCACAAAGATATAATAGTCACATTTGTATCACAAGAATTTATAAAGTAAACTTGTTCACAAAGTACATAAAGATTCATCTTTTCAAATGCTACGTACAATCGCTAATATTACATCCAACAATTGATCAACTAGCAGTCTATTTTCAACTCTTCCAAATCAACAACTTTCCCACAAATTCATAAGGAAACTTCGGAAGTAATGAGCTCTCCAGTAAACCTATGAGTCAGCTAGCACCAATTTATTCAGCAGAGGGAAAGGCCAACTGTAATCTAGTTTCCCCATTCTCTCTCAAAAGGGATTGCTAGGTATCTGGGTTTGTCAAGAGCTAATGGATAATAATAAAATAATCTCTCCAATCAAGAGTTACCCAAGATACCCTACTAATCAAATTCCACTGTCCAATAGCTGTTTCCAGTCCAAGCCAATTCTAATGTAAACACTGTAATGATAATGCATAAAAAATATTTGTATTGCATTTTGCTGCGTCAACTTGGTGTAAAACAAGGATTAAGGAGATAGGTTTCACTATGGTAGAAAAGATTGTTAAAAACTTTCCACAGTTTCGATGAAACTTTCACGTCCAATCCCTTCATTATAAAACCCCATTACGTGTTAAAAACCAAACTTTAAAAACTTAAAATGTTAAAAAACACACTCTCCTCTTTCACCCGTGTGGTGTCCAGTATGCTTTCTTGCAGAATGCATGAAGTTCCTTGTTTCCCTTCCCCTCCAACAGAGCTCCCCTCCCCTTCGCCAACCTACCTCATTTCCAAATCGACATCACGGGTCACCTGAGCAGCGTGGATTACGTCTGGCGTGATATGAAATCCTATTTTATTATTCCCATCTTTTAAACATTTTTATCCACATTTCATCCAGGTTTCCATCATCTCTAATTTATTTTTCCTATCTTTGCATATTATTAGCGGCCTCATATACATTTCTGTTTATTAGTTTGTTTTCACTTCTAATTACGTCCCTTTCGTTAATCTCATGCTGTTCTTCAGTAATGTGTTCAGATAAACCTGTTCTCGGTACTCCCTCCCTAATATCTTTATCGTGTTCTTCCCACCTTATCTCCATGCTTCTTCCTATTTGTCCAATATATTCTTTATTACATACACACCTACTCCTGACATGCACTGAGGAGTAGCTAATCCTAGCAGAGATAGATCAATCAATCTCAAATCTCTAATTATTTTATTATTGTATTGTTGAAGCCACGGTTCATATGCAACACTTTTTTTCATGCGCTTCTCGTCCCTCGGTGCGCTCAGCGTGAAAAGGTGGCCTAGCTCGCTCTTCCCCGCCTCACAGTTCCAGGTAGAAACGGGTTTCCAAAGGGAAAGGGAAGATTTCTGCCTCTACCTCCCTTGTCCCCTCGCCCCCGCTCCAATGGTTGAAAGCCCGTGCTTTCAGGTCCTCCAGTCTATCTCCTATAGGACAGATAGGGGATTGGATTCCCTTCGCTTCCTTTGTAAATTGTCTAAAGAACTAAGGATTTTTTTTTTTTGCAGTACTTATGTTCTCTGTATTTACACTACTTTTTACACATTGTACAACATGTATATATAATATAGGATGTACTTTTATTATTTATGCAATTGGAAGGTCTTATGTGCAGACAAAAATGTTATGCTTTTTTTTTTTTCAAATATGGAATATAATATAATATTATATATATATATATATAATTCTTGTTCCTATGTGCTGTACTCTGCCTGCAGTGAATAATCAAAAAATTAGAAATGAAAAATGTATCCCAAAACTCAAAAAGCCAAATGAATATCATTGAAGAAAGAGTCATTCCATGCGAAATCAACACAGCCTTTGACCTGACCATCTCCGATTTTCATGAAATTTGGGGAGTTGAAACTATGCATGGAACTTAGTAAATATGAAAATTTTTAGTCTCATGCATCTTGTAATTGTTAAATTATTCAAAGTCAAAGTTCGCATAAACTGCCCTTTTTGAGCCCGCTTAGCTATACTAAATGTGCTGTAACTCCGCCTCTATTTCGCCTAGAAAGCTCAAATAAAGTTTATTGTACAGGGAATTGAACAAGCTTTCCAATGATATATTACAAGTCTACATTTGGGTAAAGATATAATTTTGTCATGTGACCTTGACCTTTGACCTTGAATATCTCAAAACATGTCATCACCAAAATTCGTGAAAAAAATATATTTGGTCCCTCATGCCATACTCTAAAACATATGAAAAAATCATTCTGGGACTGCAATGGGATCAGAAGATACAAAATAATATGTGTAACTATGTGACTGATAAAAGCCACATTTTGTTAATTTTTGTCAATCTGAGCAATGAATTGGTGTAATTTTGTTGTTAATTATATTGAAAAAGACGAAAATAATATCATTCCAATATATACTAAACAATGATGGTCGTAATTAAGGTCACTCAATGTGATCTTTAATAATATCCCATTGCTCTTATGGTCAATTCCAATAACTTATAAATTTTGACTACTCAAATAGCACACATTCTATTTCGACTAATTACAGTAAGCTTGCCATGCCAACAAGCCAATCACAGGCATTCTTATTTTGACCAATCGCAGCGAGCCAACAATGTCACTAAGCCAATCGCAGATATTCTTATTTTCACCAATTACAAGAAAGCCAATCACAGGAATTCCTAACTTATCACATATTACCTGTCAGTGAATAAGTAGTCAGGGTTCCAGAAATAGTATTTTTAAGTTACACAGGACACAGCAGTTAAGCTGTTAGTGAGAAAACAAACGCAGAAGATGGATTTTGAGAAGCTGCTATACTGTTTTAATCCTTTCTGGGAAGATGGCCACAAAAGATACAAGAAATATCTACGTAATGTGCAAGTGTGGATGGTTCATGTAGCCAATGGTATAAGTATGGAGCAAAAGATATGCGACAAATGTTGAAAGAAACTCTCACAGATGAAAGGGCCATTGTCATCTTCAAGTACATCCAAGGATGCAGGAAGCCCAGAATTGCAGGACCCTTCTAGTCCACTGTCATCAGAGACGTACGAGACTTATGTAGCCTCAAGTGTTGCTTTAGATTCATTAAATGCAAGTCTTACATTTCTCGGTGAGTCGCCAGTAAAAAGGAAGAAATTGCAAGGAAAACAATATCCAAAGGAAAAGTTTAAGAGAGTTACTCAGGTACTGACTAATACGTACGTATCCAATGTGGAAAGAAATGAAAGTTGTGAAAGAAATGTGGAATCCGAAATCGTGAATCAATTGAAAGAGAAATTCAATAGTAGTGTTACAAACAGTGAAAAGATTGAGATATTGACAGTTCTACCAAAAAGCTGGAGCATTCGACAGGTTGAAAACGAATTCAAAGCTTCAAGCTATTTAGTAAGGAAGGCGAAACAGTTAGTAAAAGAATGTGGTATACTAGCAACCCCTAATCCTAGACCTGGACGAGTCCTAAGTGAAAATATTGTACTCGAGGTGACGGCATTCTATAACAGTGATGACATAAGCCGAAGTTTGCCTGGAAAGAAAGATTTTGTGTACATGAAGGAAAATGGAACCAGGGTTCACAAGCAGAAGCGTTTGGTTTTAGGAAATCTGAAAGAAGTGTATCGAGCCTTTAAAGATGAGAATCCGGAACTGAAAATAGGACTGTCTAAATTTTGTCAATTACGACCCAAGAACTGTGTTCTGGCTGGTGCAAGTGGTACCCATAGTGTATGTATTTGCACTATACACCAGAACGTGAAGCTAATGTTGCAAGATTCGAGAATAAGAGAGTTGACACGGGATGCACACTGGCCACTAAACACGTATAAACACTGTCTTGCGCAAATAATATGTAATCCTGCACAGCCAAAATGCTACCTGTCATCGTGTGAGAGCTGCCCTGGTACATCTCATTTAATAGAATATATAGCTCAATTGTTTGAAATAAACGGAATTGATGAAATAACATACCACATGTGGACATCTACAGACAGGACAACTCTCCAATCAGTTATCTCTCCTGTACAAGACTTTTTGGAAATTCTTGAAGAAAAATTGCAACAGCTCCTGCCTCATTCTTTCATTGCAACCCAGCAGTCTCATTTCCTAAGGGATTTCAAGGAGAAGGTTTGCGACAATGAATACATTATTTTGTGTGATTTTGCAGAGAATTATGCATTTGTTCTTCAGGATGAAGTACAGGGGTTCCATTGGAACAATGCACAGGCCACTATTCATCCTTTTGTTGCTTATTACAGAAATTGTGAAACCCGTGCATTAGATCACATTTCTTTTGTTATAATATCAGAATGCCTTCAGCATGATACTGTCAGTGTGCATCTTTTCCAGCGCCATTTGATAAAGTTTCTTATATCCCACTTCAATAGAACACCTAAGCATATTTATTACTTTTCTGATGGTTCTGCAGCCCAGTATAAGAACCGGAAGAATTTTGTTAACATATGTTACCATTATACGGATTTTAGTGTCTCGGCAGAGTGGCATTTCTTTGCCACATCACACGGCAAAGGACCATGTGACGGTATCACTGGTACTGTCAAGAGACTTGCTGCCCGTGCAAGTTTACAGTCTTCATACAACTCTCAGATCATGACACCAAGACAGCTATTTGAATGGTGTTCACAAAATATTACATTGTGTTATTTTCATTTCACCACTAATATGGAATACGGTGAACAGGCTTCCTTCCTTCTACAGCGATTTGAAAAGATTTGTACAATTGCAGGTACACAAAAGATACACTGTGTTGTGCCAGATAGCCACACTACTATTCATGTAAAAGTCTTCTCACATTCTGTTGACATGAAACAGGAATCACTGACGAGAAAGCGACATGAATCAGAGCCCACTGATATTACTGGGTTTGTTATGTGCATGCACGATGGTCACTGGTGGCTAGGATGTGTGTTAAATGTACACGAAGATACACATCGGGTTACACTCAGCTTTCTCCATCCTCATGGGCCATCCACTTCGTTTACATATCCTGAGAAACCTGACATATTCGCTGTGGACAAGATAGCCATCCTTACAAAAGTTGATGTCAGAGCGCCAACAAGAAGAACTTACGTTATGTCGCCACAAGAAATACAAAGGGTCGAATATCTTGTACGTCAGTATTGATGTTGGTGTAAGTTCTGTGTGCATTCTCTTATTTTTTTCAGTTAGTTTGAACTTGAAGTTATTGTTCATACCTTCTGCAGTTTAAAGGTTCATTTTAAATGAAATATGTTTCTTGAACTTTGATATTCTGGGGATTCATACCAACTGTATTTTTGACATGTTTTGTAATGTATTTTTATATTATTTATGGTCAAACGTCCAGTTATGTTACTGAAGAAGTTATAGTCACAAGTGTGTTGTTTAATTTACTTCTCATTCTAGTTGGTTGTCCATTGTAATCTCTAATCACTTTCAACTCATTTAGTTAATTTAATGCTTTAGTAAATACCTCAATAAATAAGCTGCTGCCTTATGCACCAAGCATCTTAATTTTTCTATTTGTTACCTTCGAATTCTTGCATAATAGTGTAATCGGCCCTGAATACCACAGTGCTCCTGGCAAATGGTGTCTTACTTCTTACCTTCCTTGGTTTGCAGGATATGTGGGTCTTTCAAATCATTCGGGCCACATTCTACAATGTAATTAAGCATTTATTAGACACATAGCTACACATATTATTTTGTATCTTCTGATCCCATTGCAGTCCCAGAATGATTTTTTCATATGTTTTAGAGTATGGCATGAGGGACCAAATATATTTTTTTCACGAATTTTGGTGATGACATGTTTTGAGATATTCAAGATCAAAGGTCAAGGTCACGTGACAAAATTATATTTTTATCGAAAGGTGGGCTTGTTATATATCACTGGAAAGCTTGTTCAATTCTCTGTACAATAAACTTTATTTGAGCTTTCTAGGTGAAATAGTGGCGGAGGTACAGCACATTTAGTATAGCTAAGCAGGCTCAAAAAGGGCAATTTATGCAAATTTTGACCTTGAATAATTTAACAATTACAAGATGCACGAGACTCAAAATTTTCATAGTTACTAAGTTCCATGCATACTTTCAACTTCCCAAATTTCATGAAAATCGGAGATGGTCAGGTTGAAAATTGCACATATCTGTGTTGATTTGGCATGGAATGACTCGAAAGTAGAAAAAGGTGTGTTTTGTTACCTGTTTATCCCCCATCGCTTTTTCTAGCTGTATAGATTTAATCGAAATACGAGGGTCACTATTTATATTTTGAGCTTAACAATGAAAAAACAGGAATTTGGCATTGAAAACTGCTTTATTGTTTTTCGAAGTATTCTCCTTTATGGTCAATACACTTTTGAATTCGTTCGAACCATTTGTCAAAGCAGTTTTTCCAATCTTCTTGAGACACCTCCATAATATGGTTTTTGAACGCATCAACGGTATCTTCCGCCGACGAAAATCGTTGTCCACGCAATTTATTCTTGACATTCGGGAACAAGAAGAAGTCATTGGGTGCCAAATCAGGACTGTACGGCAGATGACCCATCAATTCGATTTTTTGACTGTTCATAAAGTCGGTTGTTAGACGAGATGTGTGACAGCTGGCATTGTCTTGATGAAGAATGATCCGACGGCATTTGTTTGTTTTCCGTATTTGACCGAAGACCTCTGGCAAACAAATTGTTGTGTACCATTCAGAGTTGACCGTTCTACGTTCCTCTAAAGGCACAGTTGCCACATGACCAGTTTTCCCGAAAAAAACAGGCGACCATTTGTTTCGATGTGCATCGAGCGCGAACAACTTTTGTTGGATTGGGTTCATCTTGAAACACCCATACAGTCGACTGCTGTTTACGATCCGGCTCATATGCATATATCAATGATTCGTCACCTGTTACAATCTAATATACGTCTTTTGAAGCACCACGATTGTATTTATTGAGCATTGGTTTGAACCAATTGACGCGAGCATCTTTTTGAGTTTTTGTCAAATTGTGTGGGATCCAATGAGAACATACCTTTCTCACAGCTAAATGATCATGTAATATTTTATATATGCTGGTGGAACTAATGCCTATGGTTGCCTCAATCTCACAGTATGTCACATGATGATCTTGCAGTATTAGGTTTTGCACAGCATCAATGTTTTCTTGAACAACAACTGATTTTGGATGACCTTCGCGAATCTCGTCGGTGAGCGAATGGCGGCCATGATTAAATTCGTTATACCAGCGTTTCACAGTGGCAAAGGATGGGGCTTCATCGCCAAATGTGGAAGTAAGTTGATCGATGCACTCTTGTCTTGATAATCCACGTCGAAAATCGTAAAAAATCATCGCACGAAAATGTTCACGAGTTAATTCCATTTTATTATTGTCGCGCAATCTCCAAGGCAACATAAACAACACAAATGAAACTATTGACAAAACATTTGAAGTATGTTATGGTCAATAATGCCAGACGATTCCGTGCAAACGTCAAATCGCATCTAACTTCAATCAGTGTTGCCAAGGCTCAAAATATAAATAGTGACCCTCGTATCACAATTTAATCTATCTCCCTTTTTTGAAAATTGGGCACACTATACCTTCATTCCATTGAGTTGGTAACTTTTCGTCATTCCATACACTTAATATCAGCTTGTGCAACTTCTGTTTCAATGTTCTCCCTCCATTTTTAATAAATTCTGGAAGGATGCTGTCTGATCCTGCAACTTTATTTGTTTTTAGATTTTGTATTATGTGGGTCATTTCATTTCACGATAGAGCATGTAGTTCTTGTTGATTATTGTCATTTTGTACTATTGGTGCCTGCATACTTGTTGTTACATAATTATTAAGAATCTTTCTAAAGTATTCCTTCCATCTATTTAGGACTAGTGCTTTTTCTGAGATGATGTTACCTTCTGTAACTTTACACACATCATTGGCGATATTGTTTACTGTTGTTTAAAGGATCGGATCTCTTTGAAAAATTTTCTTGTCTCCTTTTTCTTATCTCGCGTGTTCAGATTCTTTATTAATGTATATATCCTCCGCTAATGCTTTATGAAAAACATCTGTTCTAATTCCTATTCCAGTGTTAATAATCCGAAGGTTTAAAAAACTAATTTCATCATTTTCCATTTCCTCCTTAGTGAACTTAATGCAATCTTCCTGTTCCCCCAATATTTGAAACATCCTATTTAAACCTTCTTCCTCACCAATTATTAGTGCGTCGTCAACATACCTCCCAAAATATTTGACCTCCCCTTTCACTTGTTCCACTGCTGCCTTCTCAATATAATGTATATACTGGATACAATCCCGGAAATCAGGTTCCCCATAGCTAATCCTTCCTTTGCATATAAATCTTGTCATTAAAACTAAAGTATTTATATCCGGTGCACAAATGAAACCACCTGACATACTCCCATGCAATTACAACGTTTAATCCTTTTTCCATTAGCCATTGTTGCAAGCAGTCAGCTGCTTTATCCCTAGGTATGCTCGGGTATAAATTAACCACGTCGAAGCTCATACTCCTATCCTTAGTTGATATTTCTAGTTTCTCTAATTCTTTCTTCACCTCCCAAGAGTTCTTAACACTATACTCATGCGTTTTCCCCTACTTCTTTAATTTGTGTTACTAGTTTTTTAGCCAAATGATACCCGGGATGCGAATACATCGGGATTATAGGCCTTAGAGATGATGGGAACCTGGATGAAATGTGGATAAAAATGTTTAAAAGATGGGAATAATAAAATAGGATTTCATATCACGCCAGACGTAATCCACGCTGCTCAGGTGACCCGTGATTTCGATTTGGAAATGACGTAGCTTGGCAAAGGGAAGGGGAGCTGTTGGAGGGGAAGGGAAACAAGGAACTTAATCCATTCTGCAAGAAAGCATACCGGACACCACACGGGTGAAAGAGGAGAGTGTGTTTTTTAACGTTTTAAGTTTTTAAAGTTTGGTTTTTAACACGTAATGGGGATTTATAATAAAAGGATTGGGCGTGAAAGTTTTATCGAAACTGTGGAAAGTTTTTAACAGTCTTCTTTCACCATAGTGAAACCTATCTCCTTAGTCCTTGTTTTACACCAAGTTGACGCAGCAAAATGCAATAGCGACAGCCAAGGAAAGAACCTGAACAAGGGAGCAGTCAACTCCCGAAACGTTGTTTTATAAACAATACATACTCACAAATCGTAAGTATACTGTTTTTGGTATTTTATTAAATACGTAATTTGACGCTAAGAAAACACACTGCTACTATATTTTTATTCTCTTTGGTCTTTCTTCTTCACGTTGTTCTTATTTTCAAGCAAATAAAAAATTCCAACATACAATCGACTTCTATTATCAGGATTTCATTAACAATAATTTACTTACAGCATCATCTGGCAATTTTTCTATCCTTTCCCAGTCAATAGATGGGCCCTCTTCCTGCAGAAATCTTCTAAACAGCCTGATGAATCCTTCAAATTGCTTATTAACTGCCTGAAACATCAAATAATGCACAGTTTAACAAGACTAGCGTACACACAAGAAAGCAGTATACACAATATATTTTGAAAAAACAAATATCAAAAAGTTACATGCACAAATGTGTTATTTTTTATGAGAACAAAAATAATTCCTGCTACCTAACACATTAAGATTACCCATAGCAAATCTAAATCTTTCCAATTCAATTTTGCCAGGTGATAGTAAATCATACTATATTTAAAACCAATTATTTTCTTCAATGTGCTTTCCTTGATGAACTCACTCATGCAAAAGTTCAAGAGACACTACATATTGTTAAGTAAGTAGTGATGGTGCAAGAAAAAATGAGTGGGGAGGCAGAGGTGGGTAGGGTGGGAACATTTTCTGCAGAGGTGGGGATAGTCAAATTTAATATACCTCTAAATACTACACAAAAATGTGTGTATGGGCTAAAAAAATATTATGTAGGTTTTCTTGTTTGTTGGGGGCAGACTCTCAACTGATGGATCTGCCCCTCTGCTCCTCTTTTAGCACCATCAGTGAATATGAGAAACTTTACAGAAACTTGCAAATGCTATTTTGCTCTCTACAGGGGCTAAGCATTTATGAATGGATAATCAATTGCACAAAAAATATCAACATCACGTCAACAGAATGAGTCAATAGATAATAATTTCAACATATATGGTGCTCTGCTTGAGAAAGGGGGGGGGGGAGATACCTGATGGGATTACTTAAACATTTTACATGGTAAAGGGAGTCCAATAAAACCTTGGTTGCAGGGCTGGTCTTAAAATGTAATTGGCCTATGTCAATGTAAATATGCCATCTCCTTCCATATTTTTTTCTGTGTACGAGTTGTGTATTGTGAATGTGATACATTCTTAATTACAGAGAAGTGCATCCCTACTGCCCATTTTCATACTACTGCCTGATCTAAAGGAAGTTTACATGAATAAGAAAATTTACACCTGTCTTCAATTATATTTACGGCATGATATTTGTTTAAAAATATTTCTGCAATATGTCTCAAAAATTACATTAAATTTAAACTAATATTTTAAACAGCCCTCTCTTAAATATTCATCATTTATTGGCTTTTTCCAGACTCCCTCTACCCATCTTTCAGTATCCAGGGCACATGCCCTCACTGTCCCTACTTAGAAAAGGTAGCAGAACACATTCTACATGAAGCGGAAATGTTCCTTCAGATTTTGAGAACATTGTATCCTTCCACATTAGCAAGCACTGCTTGCTCTGCCTCTCCTTAGCTCCCAAGGAGTCTGCAGAAAAGTGGTTATGAACTGATGCTTTAGAGCATTTAGTATGTAATATTACTCTGCAAAAATAAAAATAGAAGAAATAAAGGAGTTCCACTCACATCTTTCCTATCTTCTGGCAGCACTTTGACGAGCCTCTCCAATTCATAATTAAGTCTTACTTGAGCATCTCTCTTGGTGATTTCTTTGAATTCCCTTGTGGCTGATGGGGACCTCTGATGACGAAGCTAGAAATAAAGCAATTGTTTATGAAAGAATTGAAAAATAATGCCAGAGTCTTCAGCAATAAATCATTCTAATGTAATTGGATATAAAAGTGGTTAACATATTACAGGAACACTATCAGTTACCTGGTATTATGGATGGAGGGAGCTAAAACAAGTCCCTATTCATATCTGGTGAAAAATACACAGATGTAAAAAGTGCAGACAGCCTGAAGCAAACCTGGTGGTTGACCATGTACAAGATGTCCAACAATAAACTTTCGCATTTTGTCAGTTTGTTATTTAAAATAAAAGGTGGTCCACACTGGAACAAGCTATGAAGGCATAGAGGGGAAGGGGGTGAAGGCAGGATCCGTCACATTCACATTCTACCATTTGTGGAGGTGATGTGATCAACACCACTCTCTGGTCACCTTTAACCCCCAGTAGCCATTTATTACAGAATGGTTGAAATCCAGAGCCACTTCATGTAGGGCAATTGTGGGGAAAATTCCAAACGCAGTTCACTCACTCCGGGAAATAACCCAGGTCGCCCACATGACAGCCAGATGCCTTCATACAGTTCATAATAGCACAATTAATAATATGTATCTTGTTTCCTTACAAGGATTTCTTAGTCATCTGAAAGGTTGGATAGGAGGCCGGTGTGACATTCTCTTTCAGCTAGTCCAAATGTGAGATTGTAGATGTACACAGCATACCTTGGCCTGTAACGGACTCCAGAGAGAAAGTAAGGAGATGTTTAATCGGGTCCAGTTAAACTATCTACAACACTCTCCACTTCCCCTCTCTCTCTATCCCAGAGTTTTAATAATCAAACAGTTATTACCAGCATACATCAATATTATGACGTTTCATCTTACAGGGGCATCCAAGAAACTCCTATAAAGAAACTATGCTGACAAAATACAAAAGTTAATTTTAGGTTGCCCATTTAGAAAAAAAAAAGTACTACTGCCTGTAACAAAAGGAAAAGTAATTTGAAGAAGGCCATATAAATAACAGAAGGAATGTATCATTGTGGACATGGACAACAAAAATGTTTTATTTACTTTTGTACACTTCTGTTCACAAAAAGTGTCACACTCGTTTGAGTTGAAGTCCAGCTTCGTGGCCGGAAGTACAGCCGAAGTAAGTGTTCGGAAAGCAGCAGTGTTGCTTACTATCAATCAATTTAACCATATGCAGGACATTTTGTATCTCTCAGACTCAAAGAAAAGGGCTAACGGAAAGATTGCAGCGTAAATATTAATTAACTGGATTTTCCACATTTACAATCAAAGCAATGTAAATGTGAAATATTTCTGAAATTTATTTGGAAAAGAAACACTTTTTTTATGTTCATAACGAAGTAGTTATCACAATTCGTTAGAATGTGAGGACCCCGGGTTCGAATTTTGTCCTGAGCTTGGGTGTTCATCGTCGCAAGTAGCCGAAAATGGAAGAAAAGCAACACTAAATAACGAAAAGGAAAAAATGCAATAAGAATAAGCGAGATAGAAATAGTGCTGTTGCAATTCCTGAAAATGAATGCAAAAAAAAAAAAAATATTTTGGAAATAGTGTTATCCTAGTCCAGGAGAAGGCTTGAAGAATAAATAAACCCCTTTCCCATACACTTTGGCAAACAGAATCGCAAAGTTGGCACTGAATATGAGATGGGAAAAATAATAGAAATGTTAAAGGAAGAAGAGTTTATGCCACAGCCAGTGGAACACATGAGAGAAAATATCCCCACCCCCCACTAGAAAGAAATTTTGGTAGATAATTTTAGTTAAAAGTAGTTGTTTTTTTTTTAATTCTTAGTAATAACTCCTGCAACCGGATCAAATGATATTTCTTGACGTTTACAAAATTACATATTTAGAAGAGAGTGTTGATCCAAACACTTAACTCGTGCACTATGAAATAACTCAAACAGCTAATCATCCAAAATACATATTTTACAGCTCTATTCTAAGTGGCATATGAGTGATGTTTAGGTAAATAATTGTAGTTACTGATTAATTCTGTTTGTTTCTGATAATAACATCTACAATCTGTGCACGTCTTGACATTAATTTGGACCAGGCTTTCTTTCTTTCCCATCTGAAAATTACTCTTAAGGTGCGAGCATTCATCGAGTGGGTCACTTGTAAATATCTATCTATGTATAAAACTAGGAGAGTGACACGTGAATGACGGAACATCTTAAAATACATCTGCTGATGTTCCTCACAACTTACTCATTTAATTTCAGTGGTTTTCTTCTTGAGAATATTAACGGTGTGTTTTATCACACAGCAATTTTCAATTTTAGCACTTGTTTTAAATATCATGGCTTAGCAGCAACTAAAAAAAATAATTTCAAGTCGTCTCAAGTAACAGTCACGTTCTCTGAATGAGTAATAGTTTCAATACATATTTTCTTATTGGCACGCAAACAATAACAAAGTTTCAGGCTGCAATTGGTGTGACGAGAATAAAATACATTATGTAGCACCCATTTGGTAAGAAAAAAGATTTTGGAGACACGAGGACTCGAACCTCGGATTTCAGCTTACAAATCTGGCCTTTAACCGATATGGCCACAAGCCACAATGAAGAAACCAAGCTATTCGAGTAATTTATCCACAAGATTGCATCTTTTCAAGTCCAGCTCGAAATTTTGATGTCGCTTCTTGCTAATTACATTAATTTGAAAGCAATACCCTTCATCAGATAGGGTTTATATGTTGTACACATTGCTGACAAAATACAAGTGAAGCTTGTGCATGAAAATTAATGAAGACTTCGGGAAATTGTCCTTTTGTAGAAGGTTAGTGTTTGCAACCCTAAATGATAATCGTTCTCTAGTTTCCGTCAATATAGCGGATTCTGCTATGTGACAACGAATCTCATTAACCAGAGAGAGGGAGAGGGAGAGAGAGAGAGAGAGAGAGAGAGAGAGAGAGAGACACACACACACACACACACACACACAGTGAGAGTGTGTGTGTGTGTGTGTGTGTCTCTCTCTCTCTCTCTCTCTCTCTCTCTCTCTCTCTCTAACACTATTTATTTCAAAATGAAGAGTCATTATTCTGGAATCTACGGAGACATTCATTCATTCGTTAAGAATTTTACGAGAGTCACAATTCTATTTTTGTGATCCATTACGAAACCAACGTGCATGTGTAAAACAAGTAAAGCCGCGACAATTTTTTATTTTACAAAAATTCAATTTACTGTTAAAGTTAAATGAGAGGAGAACCACTGACTTATTTTTAATAGCCTGGATGACTGATGTGGGGGGGGGGGTACTTCCTCTCATGTGCTCCACTGGCTGTGGCATAAACTCTTCTTCCTTTAGGATTTCTATTATTTTTCCCATCACATATTCAGTGCCAACTTTGCGATTCTGTTTGGCAAAGTGTATGGGGAAGGGGTTTATTTATTCTTCAAGCTTTCTCCTGGACTAGGATAACACTATTTCCAAAATTATTTTTTTTGCATTCATTTTCAGGAATTGCAACAGCACTATTTATGTCTCGCTTATTCTTATTGCATTTTTTCCTTTTCGTTATTTAGTGTTGCTTTTCTTCCATTTTCGGCTACTTGCGACGATGAACACCCAAGCTCAGGACAAAATTCGAACCCCGGGTCCTCACATTCTAACGAATTGTGATACATTACTTTGATTGTAAACATGGAAAATCCAGTTAATTAATATTTACACTGCAATCTTTCCGTTAGCCCTTTTCTTTGAGTCTGAGAAGGACAAAATTCCCTGCATATGGTTAAATTGGTTGATAGTAAGCTACACTGCTGCTTTCCGAACACTTACTTCGGCTGTACTTCCAGCCAGGAAGCTGGACTTCCAACTCAAACGAGTGTGCCACTTTTTGTGAACAGAAGTGTACCAGAAGTGAAAAATTAGGAAACAAGGCATTATGATGTAGTATAAGGTGTTATGTCCTAATATTTGTGACATAAATATAAAAACAAACAGAATTATACATCTCAAGAGTGGAACTTCATAAATAAGTATATTCAAACTTATAACAATGTGGAATACATTTTCAAAACTTAAAATCATACATCAAGATACATAAACAAGGTGCATAATCGTTACCATGCACAGACTATTACATTGGCTATAGCTGCCAGTTTACCATGTACAATAATGCATTTTATAGTATATATCAATCTTCTCCCCTTCCATAAAAGACAAACTTATGAGGGGTAAAATACTCTTTGGCTTTTTACTCTTTGAGATTTCCTTCTTCCCATCGAACTATGTCCTAGACCAAAACTATTCCCTTGCTTCTTAGATGAACTGGTTCCTAGACAAAGATTACTTCCTCCCTTCGAAGAGGAACTGGTTCCTGGACCAAGTCTGCTCGCATCCTTCGAATATGAGCTACTTTCTTGCTTCGGAGACGAACTGTGAGCATTGTGTTCTTCACTGTCACTTAGTTCCTGCCGATGCATTTCATTTTTAATTGGAGGATATAAATATGCATGATATGCACTATCATCATATTACTGAGGTCTTTCTGATGGATTTGAATCTCCTCCCGTTTCATGAAGAATCTTTAAACATGAATAATGTACATTTCTGTATGTACCACTTTCTACATCTCTCACTTTATACACAGCAAAACTGCATATTTCAATAATTTCTCCTTTCCGATATATCTCTTTTCAGGGCAGTAATACTTTACTTCCAATTGAGAATTTTTCACATTCATAATGGACATTTTTAGTGTCATCTTTAATGATTATATTACTTGCAGTGTCTTAAAAAAATATTAATGAACTTGGAGATGTTCCAGTTGATGGCAATGGAGTATTGTTATGCCAGTGGATTACTGTACGCAGCAGTGGTTTTACTTCAGTATTTAATTTCTAACATCCCCCTTTGGAATATCTCCTATGAGGGTTAAATACCTTTTCACGGTATTAACCGTTCTCTCAGTTAAACCGTTCCCCGAAGGTTTATATGGACATGAGTGCTTTAACTCAATGCCCAACCTCTGACAGAACATCTTAAATTATTCACTTGCCAAGGGTTGTCTACGAGGGTGAATCAAATATGAACGAGCCTTGATTGGCTAAGTGTCGGAATGGGTAGCAGGGTGTGATTGGGCATGTGCGGCTGGTAGGTGGGGCTGTCATGAGTCAGGAACCAGAACAGCCGGCATGTCGCATGCTCACATGCTTCGTTTAGTAGCTCTCACGATGAGTGAGTAGTGTGTGCCAGTGTCTGTTGCGCAATGCATAATCATCAAGTTCCTCACCCAGGAAAACGTCAAACCGGCAGAAATTTACCGGAGACTGCAGGCCCAGTTTGGGAATGGTACCCTCTCATGGGCAAGAGTGAAGGTGTGGTGTACGGAATTCCAACAAGGCCGTGAACGTGTTGCAAATGAAGTGCACCCCCGTCATCCTCGCACCAGTGTGATGAATGACAACATGGCTCGTGTTCGTGAGCTTGTCGAACAGGATCGCCGAGTCACTGTGAAGCAAATTGCAACAGAATTTGGTGTGAGCTATGGAAGTGTCCAATCAATCATCACAAAGCACTTGGGCTTCCGCAAAATCACAGCTCGGTGGGTTCCCAAGCTGCTGAATGTTGCTCAAAAAGATGACAGAGTTCGCATTGCTCGCCAGCTTCACACTCGTTTTGGCATGGAAGGGGAAGCGTTTTTGCATCGCATCGTTACCTATGACGAGACATGGGTGCATCATTACACCCCAGCATCCAAGCGTGCCAGCATGGAGTTTTGAGGAAAGGCGAAGGAAACCCCGTGAAGGCCAAAGTTCGGTTGTCTGTGGGGAAGGTGTTGGCCACGGTGTTTTGGGACTGGAGGGGGATCCTACTGGTGGATTTCTTACACGAACGTCGGACCATCAATGTACCCTACTACTGCGGCCTCCTGGATCAAGTTAAGGTGCTTATCGACGCAAACAACGAGGCTGTCCCATCCACCATGTCTTGTTCCTCCACGACAATGCCAGACCCCATACAGCAGGTGTTACGTGGCAGAAATTGGTGGAAATGCACTGGGAACCACTTTCACATCCACCATACAGCCCAGACCTTTCACCGTGTGATTTTCACCTGTTTGGACCCCTCAAAGAAGCACTTGGGGCGAGCGATTTGCAACCAACGATCAGGTGGAAACCTTTGTGCACAACTGGTTGGCTACACGCCCAGCTTCATTCTACGAGAACGGCATCAAGAACCTACCACAACGTTGGGAAAAATGTATCACTAAGGGCAGAGACTATGTAGAAAAATAGGATGTGGCAATGTCTCTGTTTCCTTCAATAAATTTTGTTTCTCCGGACAAGGCTCGTTCATATTTGATTCACCCTCGTACTATCTGAAACTAACTCTCAAGGTTGTCTACTATCTGAAACTAACTCTTTTGGAGAACCAAGTATGTAAAATTGGCTTTTTAAATGTCTAATAGCTTCCTGAGCCGTTAAATTAGAACATTGTCAAACATTCAAAAATGTTGTGTCAGCATCAACACACAACAGGAATAAAGAACCTTTGAAATAGAAATGATCGACATGTACACGTTCCATGGGTTGTGATGTCTGTGTCCATGATATAAATTGCCCTCTTTCTGAAGCTCTTGCATTCGTCTGACACGCATCACAATCTCTGACAAACCTTTCAATGTCAGAAGTCATTTTAGACCACCAAACTAACTCTCTGCAAATCTGTTTTAATCTCACTATGCCACTGTGCAGAACATGAATTTGAGTCAGAATCTTGCATCGCAGTGCCTCTGGCAATACAATTCTATTTACTCACATCAACAATCTATCTTCTGTTGACAGTTCCAGACGTTTCCTCCATAAAGCTACTGCTTCCTCATTGATTTGTGAATCAATTCCTCTTGACCAACCATTCTTGACGTAAATTATTACTTTAGACAACAAACTATCACTTTTTGTATGCTCCTTGACCTGTGATATGCATAATGGTTGTAACTTTTGTTCTAGATCTGCATATGCCATCAAAACAAAATCCAATTGCAATTCATCAGGCAGTGGTAATCTTGACAAAGCATCTGCTATTAGAACCTTCTTAGAATACACTATTTCGTAATTCAGAGATGCCATAAATATTTTCCACCTCTGCAATGTGCATTGTGTTGCATTGGCACAGGTGTATTTGAATCAAGCAATGATTTGGCAGTCGTTGAATCAGTGTATATTGTAACTTTTTGACCTGCCAGATATAAGTAAAAATGCTTAACTGAAGAAACAATGGCTAATGCCTCCTTCTCCCTGACAGTAATTTTTCTGAGCAGGTGAAAGTAACTACCCGTTTATAGGATTATTTCTTTTGAAGGATCGAAAGGAATTATAGCAGGTGTCTGAACAATCTTATCTTTAACAGCCTTAAATTCCGATACACATTGATTAGTCCACAACCATTTTTCGCCTTTCCTCAGAAGTCGATATAGGTGTGGTATTGTAGATGACAAGTTGTGTAGAAAACTGCTTGGAAATGCAACCATCCCTTAAAAACTTTATAATTGTACCTTATCCTTTGGCTCGGGACTTTCTAAAATAGCACACACATGCTTTTCAGTTGGTGTAATACCATTTGCCGTAAAAGTCTTCCTAAGTAAATCACTTCTTGCAATAGGAATTCAGATTTACTTAAATTGACTTTAACATTACAATCTTTAAAACGTTCCAGAACTTGTTTTGTTTTTAGGAAACATTCTTGTAGACTATCTCCCGAAATGATAACATCATCAATAAATGCTGCAACTCTTTCCAATCCTGTTAAAATTGAATCAATTACCTGTTGGAAAAGCTGAGACAAAACATTTGTACCAAATGGTAAACGTTGCATTCTGTACAAGTGAGAATCATAATTTAAACACAATATGTTTTGTGAGTGTGGAAGCAAACTTACTTGTAAAAATGCTGAAAGTAAATCAAGCCTGGTGTAGTGCTTTCCTATTTTAACTTTTTGTAAAATATCAGGAAATCTGGTAGAGGATACACTAAACCATCAGTTTGAAAATTGACCGTTTTAGAGTAATCTACACAGATACATATAGAATTATTTGACTTTTTTCTGGCACAATATGACTAGCCCATTCTCAATGTTCTATTGGAGCTATTATATTTTGCTTACACATATTATCTATTTCTAGCTTTATTTGATCTCGTAAAGAATATGCTATTCTGTACACTTTCCTGAACACAGGCCTGGCATTCTTCTGTAAAGGTATTGATACTTTGAAATCTTTAGTGGGTGTACTAATATCCTCATTAAACAAGTCTGCAAAAGATGTCAGCAATTGTGAACAACAGTCTTCAATGTTCATTTGTTCTAAATTACTTGAATTATCTACGTCAGCCTTATGTTTGTTCAAAATCATGGCTTTGCTATTTTGCCCTTCCACATTTGATGTTTGTGACCAATCACCCATTTCATCAATCTTCTGTTGATGTACCTTTGGAGTATACATCATGCTTGAATGCTAAATTTTCGAACAAGCATCTGGTAGCGAATCTTTTGATTCCAGACCTAAGCAAGCATGTGTAGAATCTTCCTTTTGAACGTAATCAATTTCAGGAAACTCATTTAGAAGTTTGTGCGCCAATCACCAAATAATATGTTCATTCCAGCTTTATCAATTAATATATTTGTATTGATCTTATCGCCAACAATAAAAGGCATCATGTACATTTTGCCATGATAGTACAGTTGTAAGCTTTAATTGGCCTAATAAACACAATCTTTCACCTGATATCGACGTATATGAATTTAATAATTGACTCAGTGTGAAGTTGCCTATAAGATTAGTTAACAAATCTTTGGAAATGAAATTAGCAAAGCTACCAGAATCAACAATAGCTTTTAACGATTGGTCTTGTACTGTAAAGTTA
Source organism: Lepisma saccharinum (assembly GCF_977018435.1). NCBI lineage: Eukaryota > Metazoa > Arthropoda > Insecta > Zygentoma > Lepismatidae > Lepisma > Lepisma saccharinum. Next base: position 52,600,233 of record NC_139233.1, read on the forward strand.
ACGTACAAAGGTAAACGTTCATTTCGCAATGAAATTTGATCAGGTGCATTATTCTGCAAATTAGAAATAGATAGTTTGCTTTTTTATTGTATATTTGTTGCACGTTTGTAGTTAAGAAGGTATATGTACTATTTTCTTGCACAGAGAATAAGCTATTTTGAGAATTGCATTCTCCATAACCATTGCCTTTGGTATCTAAATTACTGTTTCTAATTTCACAATTTCCCTTACTATACATAGTAGATAAATTGACTGCAGGTCCGTTCCATTGTTTATTTCTTTCGAAACATGCAGCCAATAAATGTCCTTTCTTCTTACAGAAACTGCAAGTAGCATTGAATGCAGGACAGTTCTCTTTGAATGTACAACCTAACCTTGCACAATGCTTACATTTTGTATCATTTGCCTGATTTTGCCGTGATACAAATTTTTGGCTAAATGCAGTATGAGGTTTAGATTGTGGCATTCCTTTGTATGCCTTATGTGTTCCGAATCTTCATTCTCTTGTGTTGTTTTGCTGATTCTTTGAAAAATGAGCTTTAGGAAACAAATTGTTTGTACTGAATCTACGTGAGCCTTGTATTTGTTTACTTGCATCTACCAAAAAACTATTTGGGTTTACTTTATTTGTACGTATTATTTCATGTTGAAGTACTACATCACAAACCTGCTGGGCATGTCTGACAGTAATCTATCTTTTAGTATACTGTCGGGTAGTCCGAACACGAGTTTTTCTAACCTGCTGGGCATGTCTGACAGTAATCTATCTTTTAGTATACTGTCGGGTAGTCCGAACACGGGTTTTTCTCTAAGACGTGTGTCTAATTCATCTGTTTTAAACTCACAAGTTATTGCAGCAACTTTTAAACGATCTATGTATGATGTAGCTGTCTCACCTCGCTCTTGCTTTATTTGCATAAAAGCAAATCGTTGAATCCATTTATTAACTTGTGGTGCATATATTTTTCTTAATGTAGCAAAGAGTTCCTCCAAGGTGCAATCTTGTGGATCCTTTGGACTTAATCTGTGTTCCAGCTCTTGATATGGTAAGTTACCGATTACAGGAACAAGAGTAAATACTCGTTTCCTTTCTTGTACATCGTTGGCTTCAACAAAAGCCTTGAATCTTTTAATATATGAATTTATATCCCGGCTTGGGTCATAAGCCTCAAATGCAGGTATAAAACTTATGTGCTTTTCCATATTGTTCAACTTGGACTTAATTACTATAATTCTACTTACAGTAGTAATTATTTATCTTCTTTAATCCTAGTCGGCATTTTGTTATGTCCTAATATTTATGACAAACATAAAAACATGAACATACATCTCAAGAGTGGAACTTTATAAATAAGTATATTCAAACTCATAACAAGGTGGAATACATTTTCAAAACTTAAAATCATACATCAAGATACATAAACAAGGTGCATAATCGTTACTATACACAGACTATTACATTGGCCATAGCTGCCAGTTTACCATGTACAATAGATGGAAATGTTTACATTATTGTCTCAGTATATTTTCCACCAAATTCAAAAATTGAAACATATCATGATTTTTTTGTAAAATTTGAAGATGCAATTAATTTCAACACTTATAATATTATACTTATTGGTGATTTTAATCTACCCCTTGTAACTGGTCCAGATTATGATCTATTGGAAGGTGATCGTATTTGTTTAGCATTAGCAAATTTTCTTTCTATGTTTAATCTCCATTCTTTCAATAGTATTAGGAATGGCAATGGAAGAACCTTAGATTTAATATTAACTAATTTAACTAATATTAATGTCATTAGATCTACTGATACGATTGTACCTGAAGATTACCATCACCCTGCATTGATTGTCGAAATTGTAAATTCTTTTATAAAATTCAGAGAAAAGATCAGTGGCTTATAATTATTAAAAAGCAATAATAAGAACCTTAAAGAACAAAGAATATTATAGGAAAAGAAAGAACTTATCCTATTATAACAACATTATGTTTATAGAGACACGTAGGAATTTAAAGAGTATGATAAGTAAAGCATACAAGTCTTATTTGAGAAATGTTGAAGAAAATATCACTGATAACTCAAAGATGTTCTGGAATTTCATTAAAAAACAAAAAGAGAAATTTAAGTAAACAGAAACAAACGACTTATGAAGCCCAAAATCTTGAGTCCAGCAAGGAAATTGCCGATTCCTATGCTAAGTATTTTAACAGTGTGTATTCCTCTTCTCCTTCATCATATTCAATTCCTGAACCTTCCTATTCTGAGGTAACTCATTGTCTTAACATTCACTCAGTAACTAATGATGATTATAACGAATCTGTAAAAAAATTAAAATCGAGTAAATCTAGTGGTGCGGATCAAATTCCTACTTATATATTTAAAGCTTGCGCTGACCTATTATGCATACCACTTTGTCATATATTTAATCAGATATTAAAAACCCAAATATTTCCCGATATTTTGAAAATTAGTAAAGTAGTCCCCATTTTTAAATCTGGTAATGCTTGTGATGTAAAAAACTATCGACCTATATCTCTCATTTCCGCTCCGTCTAAGATATTTGAACAAATTATTTATAAAAAAATATTTAACCATGTCAAACCATTTATAACTACAGAGCAACATGGGTTTTACCCGAACAGAAGTACTACAACTAACTTGATCACATTAACCCAATTTGTTTTTGACTCATTTAATGAGGGATCCCCAGTAGATGTAATATATATTGATTTTGCCAAAGCTTTTGACAAATTAGACCACTCAATTTTGCTTCAGAAATTATCAAACTTTGGTTTTTCCATAAGTTTATTAAAACTAGTAGCTTCCTATTTAAGTAATCGAACCCAATTTGTAACATATAATCAGGTAACCTCGTTTCCGTTTATTGTGCACTCTGGCATACCACAGGGTTCAAATTTGGGCCCCTTATTTTTTCTATTATATATTAATGACTTACCACGAACAATTAAATACTCCAAGTGCTTATTGTTTGCCGATGATGTAAAAATATACAAGAGAGTAAATCATGAGACTGACTGTCTAGCTCTCCAGTCCGATTTAAATAATTGTTACATTTGGTCACAAACAAATAAGCTTTCTTTTAATGTCAATAAATGCTTTGTACTTTCTTTTGCTCGACGACATATGAGATACACTCACAAATATATAATTAACAGTAATTATTTAAGTAGAAAAAGCATTACCAAGGATTTAGGAATATGGTTAAACAACAAACTCACCTTTGATACTCATATTGAAAAAGTAGTTAACGACTCTTATAAAATGCTTGGCTTTGTTTTAAGAAACTCCAAAGATTTATTTAATATCAACTCTTTAGTATATTTATTTAATAATCTTGTACGAGCAAAATTAGAATACGGGAGTACGGTATGGAACCCATATATCTCATGCCATATCAATAAAATTGAAAAAATTCAGAATAAATTTTTACGACATATTTACTACAAAAAATACAAGAGATCTTCAGATGCAGATCGCATCTCCTATGTTAAATTACTAAATGAATTCTCATGTGATTCACTTCAACGAAGATGCGAAACGGCTGACCATATATTCCTCTACAAACTTATCAATGGTATACTTGAGTGTGAAAATCTTTTACAGTTGATAAACTTTAACGTCAATTATAAGGTATTAAGAGTAAGACAACCATTTTACTGCAATAAATCAAACACAAAATTCCATCAAAATTCTACAATCATTAGATTATTAAGTAAACATAATAATATTGCCTCGAATGGAATTGATTAGGATTTTGCTTTTAATATTAAAAACTATCTATATAGTTTAAACAACATATTAGATATAATATACAAATAAAACAGATCCAATTCTAGAGTGATATATTTATAGTCTCAAATACAATTTATAGTGTTTTAAATTTTGTATACATATAAACGAATTCAAATTTGAACTTTTGCTTTGTATTGATTATTCCTGTTTTTTATTTAAATAGTGGTATTCGTATAATTTCTTTATTATTCCCAAGCTTTTTTAGTGTGTTACTTGTTTATGTTTTGTTTCTTCTGTCCTTTAGTTTTCTCCTCTGTTTAAAATTTGTAATATGTATATGTATGTAATTTTTTGTATTTGTGTAACTTTTGTATTTGCATAACTTTTTGTATTCGAATTTATCTAAGGTTTTGTGTAATAATTACTATGTGTTTGTATCATGTATTACATATTTATGTAAATTATATTGTATATAGCAAATTGTAATGCCTATTGTAATTGGAGCATTCGCTCTGTTATAGGCGACTGGTTAATAAATAAATAAATAAATAAATAATGCATCTTATAGTATATATCATAAGGATTGTAAAGAAACCAAGAAGTCGCAAGTCTTGAATGTAAGTCAAAAATAAATTAGTAGTCTGCATAGCATGCCTGCATCTGAATAAAAACTTTTCTGAGTGGTCTACAACACCATATCTTGGATCCAAGAATCTGGCAGTAACACAGGAAGGGGAGGAATGGAGAAAACTGGAGGTTCGTCAAGTTTTTAAAACAAAGTTGAGTTTTTTTTTATAAATGTGGAAACACTCCAATCAAACAAACATTGATGCATAATAAAGGAGAGGCCTCCCTGATGGTACAGTGGTAGCATCGTCACCTTGTAATCAAGGGGTTCCAGGTACGATACCCAGTGGAGGCACATAGTGGTTCGGATCCCACTTTAAACCGTAGGTCCAGTCCCAATTAGCCTTACTGTGCATAAAGTAGACTTAAAACACCAATTCAAACAAAAGAAAGAAAGGAGAGGGAAAAAAACTCGTTAGGGGTGTCACCAACATGGTGACCAGCTTGATTCAATTAGTAGTTGTTTATGTGGTGTACGAGGGTCACTATTTATATTTTGAGCCTAACAATGAAAAAACAGGAATTTGGCATTGAAAACTGCTTTATTGTTTTTCGAAGTATTCTCCTTTAAGGTCAATACACTTTGCATTCGTTTGAACCATTTGTCAAAGCAGTTTTTCCAAGCTTCTTGAGACACCTCCATAATATGGTTTTTGAACGCATCAACGGCGTCTTCCGCCGACGAAAATCGTTGTCCACGCAATTTATTCTTGACATTCGGGAACAAGAAGAAGTCATTGGGTGCCAAATCAGGACTGTACGGCGGATGCCCATCAATTCGATTTTTTGACTGTTCATAAAGTCGGTTCTTAGACGAGATGTGTGACAGCTGGCATTGTCTTGATGAAGAATGATCCGACGGCGTTTGTTTGTTTTCCGTATTTGACCGAAGACCTCTGGCAAACAAATTGTTGTGTACCATTCAGAGTTGACCGTTCTACGTTCCTCTAAAGGCACAGTTGCCACATGACCAGTTTTCCCGAAAAAACAGGCGACCATTTGTTTCGATGTGCTTCGAGCGCGAACAACTTTTGTTGGATTGGGTTCATCTTGAAACACCCATACAGTCGACTGCTGTTTACGTTCCGGCTCATATGCATATATCCATGATTTGTCACCTGTTACAATCTTATATACGTCTTTTGAAGCACCACGATTGTATTTATTGAGCATTTGTTTGCACCAATTGATGCGAGCGTCTTTTTGAGTTTTTTGTCAAATTGTGTGGGATCCAACGAGAACAGCTAAATGATCATGTAATATTTTATATATGCTGGTGGAACTAATGCCTATGGTTGCCTCAATATCACAGTATGTCACATGACGATCTTGCAGTATTAGGTTTTGCACAGCATCAATGTTTTCTTGAACAACTGATTTTGGACAACCTTCGCGAATCTCGTCGGTGAGCGAATGGCGGCCATGATTAAATTCGTTATACCAGCGTTTCACAGTGGCAAAGGATGGGGCTTCATCGCCAAATGTGGAAGTAAGTTGATCGATGCACTCTTGTCTTGATAATCCACGTCGAAAATCGTAAAAAATCATCGCACGAAAATGTTCACGAGTTAATTCCATTTTATTGTTGTTGCGCAATCTCCAAGGCAACATAAACAACACAAATGAAGCTATTGACAAAACATTTGAAGTACGTTATGGTCAATAATGCCAGACGATTCCGTGCAAACGTCAAATCGCGCCTAACTTCAATCAGTGTTGCCAAGGCTCAAAATATAAATAGTGACCCTCGTACATTGAAATCTCTTGCAATAATACTACACGATCAGAACAATCTCCACTGGCTTTCCATGTGGTAATATCCATTGTGGTATTTCAATTTGAATTTCCAGTAACTACTTTTGAAGCAACAAGTACCAAAAATTAATACAGAAACCAGAAATGGAAATTCCCCCTCATCGCCTTCGAACACCACTCTGGTAATATCATTCGGCCACATCATGCAAAGAAATAATTTCGGGTTTGAGCAGTATAAAGGTTAAAGTTATGTTGAAATTAGGCACACTAATATTTTTTTCAACTCAGCCCATTTTGAAATGTAATACGACCTCTCTTCCATTTTTAGAAAAAATGAAGTTTTCTCCAAAATTGTGAACTTCAAGATGGCCGCCATATTAGCAACATCTGCCCCGTCCTTTTCCTATATTATGTATAGAGGTGTATTGTATGGTTCTTGTTTGCCCTGCCCGTATTTGTTTCAGATGGATGTTTTCCACATTTATGGACCATCGTGTAGTTTAAAACAAACATGCTGGTACCTTATACAGTCACGCGCCCTTGGGGTTGTAATGATCCCATTGAAAGTATACACCAAGCACATAGCCAGGGGGAGGGCTAAGGAGCTGAAGCCCCCCCGCCCCCGAAATCCTACAACTTGAAATACCTAATTTAAATAGGGTACAGTGGTAATTAATTTTACTTCCTTATCAGGATTAAACATCTTGTATAATAATTTGTAATATTGTAAGATACTGAGAAATTCATCTTCAGGGCTTCTACCCCCCCCCCTACACACACACAAACTTTTTCGCCTTTAGATGCCGGCTGCTGATAAGAGAGGAGTCCCGCCCAAAAATAAAATCCTGGCTAGGGGCCTGGTATGCAAGTTTGTTACAACCCAGAAACGTCCGTTGATGTGTCTTGGAACACTTCTTTTAAAAAACGGGTATTGAAAATGACCTCCAGCATCCAACCACTTCTGTACCTGTAGCAATTAAAAGAGCTGTACAGGAACCTTTTCTCCGTTTAAGTTATTCGAGGTGTTCCATTGATTTCCATCTAGTTCAAACTAGCATCCCTTTCGATGGTATCCTGCGACGTTGTTAGCTCGTGAATTTTATTATCTATTTCGAGAGATGGGGTGGGGGTGCTGGATATTTTATGTTGTAATAGTGCTTGCTATTGCAAGCACGTGCAGAAGATTACTTGCCAGAGAGAGGAAATGTACTAAAGTCAAAGGGGTTTGTAAAATTGTTGTTTTATCACACCTTCTTTAACAACTACAGGGTGTCCCAAAAGTCTGGAATCATAGGAAGTTTTATAAAAGCTGTTCGAAATTACTCCCGCTACTCTTAACACGCAGATTCAGTCGATGCTGCAATCTCATTAATACTCGGTTGATGATGGAGTAATCAATTTGCTGACAAGCGTGCCTGATTCTGTATGTCGGACGCTGCTGATCACACATCCTCTCAGCGTAAACCATGGCATTGAAGTGCCAAAGATAAAAGTGGTGTCAGGTCTGGATTTCACGGAGGGCATTCAACATTTTCACACCCATCTATCCAGTGGAAATTGGTGATCAATTATTCTCGCAGAACAGTGGCACATAAGCCGGGTGTATGAAACTCATTACGATTAAAGACTTTTGGGACACCCTGTACAATAAAAACTTCCTTCCAAATCAATGTTCGCAATTTTTTGTCCTCCGAACAAATTCACGAATACTGTAGTAAGAGCAGGTGTGTATTTCTGTGGCGAACAGGAATTTAAAAAGGGGGCACATTTCTTTTCTAGTGTGAGCTGCATTTTTCATCGCTGTCCTATCAATTTTGACCGGTCGCGAACTTGAGGGTGAATAATAATAGTAATAATTTAAAAAAGTCTAAATAGATGAGACAAGTAAAACGAACAACCGTATCTCACCCGGTTCTCGACCTTAGGACCCAAGTAAAGCGAACAGCCGTATCTAAGCCGGTACTCGACCTTAGGACCCTTATCTGTGAGATCGTGAGTCGAAAACTCAATGTTCTCTGGTGCCGATGCGGCTTTGGGCCAATGTACTCTGTGCTCTATGGAAATTAACTACATTTTCACAATAATACTTTCCGAGTGACAGTTCTTCCTAATAATAGTCCCGTGTGTTCGCCAATTTTTCTTGGCTGCCGTACAGCATGCTGCTTCCTGATGACGGCGTGGAAATCGGTCACGTGGCCAAATGCCACATAGGCTGACTATTACGTAAAACTGCTTCGTTCAAGGTTTCCTTCTACATACAGCACGTTGCACTGATACCAGATAGCGTGACGCAAGTAACAGTACAGACATGTCATGAAGCCTTCAATTACACACAATGACAAATCCTTTAGTATTAGGAGGTTGTAATCTGCGACCAGTCCCGCTCTTACGCTCATTATCATTATACGCAACTGCTCTGCACAGGCGTATAATTAGCGCAATTGTCTTTAGTCACCTGTCCCCCATGTAGTACACCCTGGACTGCAGACTAACGAGGCTCTGGCGTATGGACCCACGGCCGGCAGTGGCGACGATTAGGGGGACAGTCCCTGTTCACTTTTCGCCACTTTTTGCCCCCGCACTATGGCCTCTAATTGCGACTGTTCTTTCATCAATTTCACATCACCATTCATTCTCATCTTCGCAATTAGCCAAAAATGGCAGAAAAACATAGTAATATCAATCACAGACAGATCAAGAATTTCTTTTCTTGGGGGCACAGCTGGTACGGAAACACCTGTACATTTATGTCCAAGACTATTACAAGTAGCATAAAAGTTGCAGTAAATTCCAATCAACAGAATATCTTGGAGGAGCTGCATGTTAAGGTACTTCAGGTTCAATGTCCTAAATTTGTTACCAAAAAAATATAACAACTCTTCAGCTGTACAGTGGATACTCCTATTTATATTCATCATTATTCCTCGGCTATTCTGTGACTGGCAGAATTCATGTCAGCCACAGTGTCAAGCAAGGACCCTGATGTTGGGGAGAGACGATGAGGTTTTTTAGGTTTCTGCTCATTGGTGGCGATAAGGGCTAACAGACCCGCAATACAGAGGGGGAGAAAAGATAAACAGAGCTCCTTAAACAGTTGGTTCCTTACCATAGTCATCAAGGAAGTTTGTTTGCTCTATGGAATTTAATATAAAAATTAATACGAATCTTAAATGACGCTGTAATCCAAGACATCAATTAGGATGTTCATATTTGTTTGTTCAGTGTCAAACATTTTTGACCGACAAAAAGTTTACGATTATAACAATGTAAAAAATATTTTGTGGAATAATCTACGAAACTGTACAATGATTACACGCACAGTGACGCAAGTCTCTCCTTTGCACAGCAAGTAGAGTGGGAGGTAGAGTCCAAGATCAATGTTTTAGTGTAAGTGTAGAACCATTACTTTTTTTTCGATTTTCTTGCATATTAATGCTAGTCTACTCGTTATATTTTTACCTGTGTAAAAATCTAGCGTACCGGAAACAAAAGAAAAAGGTACAAAAATCCGAATAGTGGGTTTTGGGAATATTTTCTTGGCTACCTGATTGGTGGCGTTTTCTTTATACGTATGTTGAAGGTGTGTATCTGCAATAGAGCAAAATGACATTCGGGCTGTATGTTGGAAAGATGGTAAACAAATAAACATTAGAATCCAACGTTTATTATTTTGCTGGGTGTTCCTAAGTTTACAATATTTATGATTAATACAAAAATAAAAATGTGAAACACATGAAAGCTAAGAAGTACATAAAAAAAAACTAATTTTCATACATATTTTTTCCAGAGTTATTGGAAAAAGTAGGTAAAGAACAAAAATAAGTTTGTGAACAAACTGCCAAGCACAATCTTGGAGTTTTTTTATTGTAAATCCTCAGTTTCTAGTGAGAAGGATGTACCTGCATAGCCTGACACAGTTTCTTGATGTCTGGTTGTGCACTTGAAACTTTCAAGCGCAGATTCGACTCCAAATTTAGTCTATTTCAGTACTGTTTTTTTAGGTACGTCATGGATGAAAAACCACTCTCATATAAGTATGTAGTGGAGAAAGGGATCAGAAACTTTATTGCGCGGTCAGCGATATGAGGAAAATCGTCCTCTCTTCCAACCAAAAGTCTGTCAAAGATGTTCTCTTCAAAGTGGATTTCAGAGTTTCATCGGTTCATTAACTTCTTCGTCCTCCTTCGTTGAAAAGAAGTCTGGTGGTCTGGAATCCTCCACGGCAGAAAAAAGGATCTCGTATCCAGAAATCACTGTCTTAAGTATTCGCCCGAGTATTTAATCAAAAAGGAAAATTAAATCTATGAGGTCTGCTCTACACACCTGCAGCAAATGTGTTGTTGTATGGGTATTCTCGACATTTCTCTTCCGCGCTGATCGCGTACCCCTTCGGATCGTTCACGTACCCCTGGGGGTATGCGTATCACAGTTTGAGAACCACTGTCTTAGTAAATTCTGCGGGGGAGGCAAAAATCAGTTTCTACACCACCGAGTGCTGATGTGTATTAACGTTATCAAAGTCTAAACGTTATCTGTAATCAAGATGCCCCAGATTTGACTTCAGTTGACTGTACATTTCACTGGCAAGAAGATCGAGTATCGATTAACCTATACATGTATGTCCTAAACTTTTCCATCTTTTTTTCTTCCCTTTTTATTTATTCTTTGTCGGTCTGGTAAAGAATATTATTGCATGCTTCTATAATATGTTTCTCCCCCTTTTTTCCTTAGGATAATACATAATGATAATCTTTTTGGGTATGTGCTCCCCGCCAATGCTTTTACTTCTAGTGGTACTGGGTTCGATCTCCGACGGTAATTCCGAAACGTAGTTTTTCTCCCTTCAAGGTGAAGACAAATGGACAGCAATACGAATATATGGGTAACGATCTAATATAGTGGTTCTTCACCTGTGGCCCGAGAAGCCTTGGCATCTTACAAGCACTTATACTTTTTGTAAATATTAGAAGAAAATAAGATCGTCAGTTATTCAATAGACCTATTTTTAAGTAAAATGTGCTCCACGGCTTTACACCATTTATATTTAGACTAGAGGCTGTTTATAAAATCCACTATATATTTGTCAGCCAATATTTAAATAGAAAACACTGTCATTTCAGGCCTATGGGTGGAGAAAAAGTGCAGCAGAATGACACAATCGGCGCGCGTTAATTCCTCGTAATGGGCCAAAACTCGAAAACTTTTATCGTTAACGAAATTATTTCTGTAGATATTGAAATCTCGTACGAATTTGCGTATTTTATCAGCAATATTCTAGATCTCTCTTCCTAGTTTAGGAATGGCACGCGAGAAAAGATTCCAGGTTTTTGTAATGAGTCAAACACAGACTACAATAAAACGAACTAGACAAAGTTAAGGTCATTTAATCGTCCTTATATTTACAAATGAGTTGGCCTGAAAATGTTAACACTATCCGCGACAAACATGTGCAGCTAGTAAAAATAATACACACAGGACCAAAAAAATGTAGATTGACAGAAATATGTTGACTCAACACATTAAAGTGCGTGCAAACTACTAATGATGCACTTTTGGTCCATCAAAATACACAGAAATGCATCACAGGGTGTCCTATTAACTGCTGTTCCATGTGATGCATCAAAATGCATCATTTGAGTAGAGCAAAAACAATCATCTCAAGGAAACCAAAAGTACACGTTTATCTGTCAAAGGATGCGCCAGGATTGCATCAACCTTAATTTGAGGAATTGAGGAATAATAGTCTAATAATAATAAAAATAATGTGGAAATACTTCAGCACCACAGTTGACCTTACGAGAAATCATTGACAACGAATTAACGATAACTTATCAGAATGAGAATAGATTTATGTTGTACAGATAAGCTTTTAAATCATTGCGATTATAATTTTACCTTTACTTGGCGCCGTTCCGAGTCAAAACGAACTTTCGTGTGTAACGGTTTGATTGACCATTACTGGTTTTGTGCTATTATATTAATTAATTGCTGGCCAGCTACAAGGTGTAGGGTTAAGTAATATGTTTCCATGAGTGTACTTTTATGTTGTTACTGGATGTAAGTATATGTGCTTATTGTATTGTGCTTTACTGGATATTAGATTCCCAGTTTGGGGAGCTAGCTGTCCTTCAACAGACCGTTGCAGTGGAATTTTCCAGTGCTACGGGGTCCACGTTCACCGACATTTACCCCGACTATAAAAAAGGCCAGTTGGGCCTTAGGTTAAAAAAAAACAGTGTTTCCCCTTCTTTTCGACGACGAGGAACGTTTCCTCGAGTTTAGTCCACTTTTGGTGGCTAGACTGATTATAAGAATGTAGCATTTGGTGTAAGCCAACCCCTGTTTGCTGTCCCAAGTCCCCTTTAGAAAAGCTTTGAATATGTGGATATTTCCGTATTGAATAATTGATGCCCAAAAGAAAGAGTGAAGGTGTAAGGAAACGCATTTGCAATGAATGGAATATCATTTCAGCTGAGGGTAGGCCCGCAGAGATAATCTTGCAAACCCTGCGGTAAAGGAAATCCCGATGGTGTAAGCCATAAATGCGCAATTTTGTTGATTTAGAGTTTTGTTACTTTGGTCTATGCAAGACACACATGGAAACGCTATGTAAATATGTATATATATAATAACGTAAAATAAACACACATAATCATACCCGAAATGTTCTCCTTTAAGAATTAACTCTTAAGAACTACAGTACTGTCCATAATAAACCAGTTGTTTATTCACTTTTCTGTACATGTGTAACGAACCAGAGACAAAATATAAATGTTATGCGAACCGCCCCCCCCCCCCCCCCCCTTTCGTAATTCCGGTGTTAATACGCTTGGCATCCAGGGTGAGGTGGAAGGAGAAATTAGAAAGGATTTTACAAGGGAAGTAATCCAGAGGGCCGGATCAGGGACTGGGGGGTCACCTTTCACACGTGTGTTCGTCAGTTGTCCGTGTTATGCCCTCAACCACTAATGTCATAAGAAAAGGCACACAATAGGATCGGATACATCTAGGAACATATAAAAAACTGAACGGAAAACCACACTGATTAATTTTTCCGGTATAGCCTAACGTCTGAGCGATATTTACCCAAATACCAAATTTGCCTTACATATTATATACAGATAAAAAACCACCTATGTCCACGCCATTATATATACATACATATATATATATATATATATATATATATATATATATATATATATATGTATGTATGTATATGTATGTATAATCCTTTTCATTTAGATATCACTTTACTGCTGGAACGAGAGTTCAAGGTTCGAGTCCTGGCGTGGACAGAGGCGTTTCTTTGTGGATGTTACTTCATTAATTTCATCTAATCAATTGGCCTAAAGAGGCAGAAAAGTGACGCAAGGAAAATATTAAAATTGAGATGGTTTCTGGGAATAAACATTGTTAATTTTAACTGGAACTGAAACAGCTTGCGTTGATAGCTTATCCTAAGTGTATGACGTCATAGCGTCGTGGTATCAGCGTGCAAGTCGCCTGCCATACATTTGTTTCCCAAGGTAGATCAAGTGGAAGCAATGGCGGAAAAAAAATCTCTCCAGGTGTTAGGAGGTGGCATTTTCCCAGCCATTTCCAAATATATTAACTGAAGATTTATAATTATTTTTATACGTCTTGAATGGGGCTGTGGCAGTTGTATTTTCCTCTTTATGGCAATTGGAGGTTTATTCTTTTAGATTGATGGCCGTGAATCCAGATGCCAGGGACTCACTAGTCTGCAAGATGCAGTCCAGGGTAATATTATTTTAGACATCACGTGGGCAGAGGGTCACATTTTATCCATACTGAGTGGAAGACGTTAAGTCTCAAATTATCTTTCTTTCAACAAAATTTTGCGATAAAAATGCTGGATGTGTTCAATGTTAAATTTCAAAGGTGATAAGGTTGGGCGAGATCAGGGCCGGCGGAAGGTGATGGAGGGCGACCCGAGCCATCGCCAAGAGCGGCAAATAGCGTACAAGGTCTCATTCATTTTATAGTTTGATGTTTTACTTAGGAATATATTGATTTTCCTCTTGATGCATAATTACGAAGGGGGTGGCATTCGAAAGGAAGCGGCATCTGCCGGGATCGCCTAGGGCGGCAAATTGACTACGCCGGCCCTGGGCGAAATGAACCAACATGTTCATGTGTGTTGGAGGAGGGGCGAGGAGGATGAACAGGTCCTTCCGGATTGAAGAAGATCAAAAGCCTTTTCTATTATTTTAGATAGTCGATAACAGAAATAAAGTTCAGTTAAAGTTCACCAGCGGAATAACCAAAGAAAAAATGAGAGCTCGAAAAGATTAGAACTTCCTGTTTTATCATACTCTACCACGTAATCCAAAGAATAAATGATTCCAGGAGTTTTCAAGATACCAAAAATGTGATTTTAATGTGGGAGACCCTACAACGTTAGCTTCATGACTAACTTGCAAATATTTTAATTCTTGAACGGTGCTAGTAAAATTTATCAGAATAATTATGCATTTTCCGTATGTCAACGTTACGAAATGCGAAAAATAAAGAAAAAACAGTTTTTCAGGACATCACAAGATGGATTAATATAAAAGACAATGAAAGTTTATTGTGACGCATTGCTCTTGACTCCTTGCCTAGGATTCTTTCAGAGAGGCTGGCTGCGTATGAACTGTTCTTATCTTTCAGTGAGCCTCTAGAGTTGGATGGTGCTTTTCAGGTAACAAGAAGATTAACAGATTGCCCCAGTGTTGCAGCTTTCTACGACCTGCCGCGACGGATTTCAATACCACAAGGTCAAGAGGATAACATTAGTATGCTTGCATCTGAAAAGCGATGCCGACACCACTGACACGCAATTTACTTTTTGAAAGGAAACCGAAAGTCAAAAAGTGTAAGTCTAATCGGGACTGGGTCTACAGTTCAAAGTACGACATGAACAATTGTGCAATGTGCCTCCACCGGAGATTAACCAAGAACCCCTTGAATACAAGGCGACAGCGTTACGTCATTGAGGAGTGACCATAGGATGATTGCAACTCTCCTCGCCCCCAGCCTTCGACGTCCAAAGTTTACAACAGATCTCAAATTCACATAGAAGAAACGTGCGATTAACAAGACCTTTGACACTGACATACTATAAGAGCAGCCACAAGTATTTTACAGTGGTGGGCGACAGCTTCCGAAAACTACCACCCTCGAGAACGTCATTAATCCGTCACTGTCTGAATGTGCTGAAGGGAGGAGCTTATGAAGGATCAGAATCCATCTTTTGGACCAGTGGTGTGGCAAAGAGAGACCATTCCCTACAAAAATCTTCAAATGCAGGAAACGATGGCAAAATAGGGGAATAACTACTACAAAAGAAGACAAATCTTATGGTATACCTCCCCTCTTACGAAAGTATTGTTTTGAACTTACTCTTGCTAAAGCAAAGTTGAGCAATGCCTTTTGTAATCATCTCCAGAAGTCATTCTTGGAAATCATCGTATCACCTGCCCATTACTCTTCGAACAAGCAAGCTATCTATCTACTGTATCTACCCATGAACGAACTAATTCGCCCCATCTTCTATCGGTTTCTAGGAAGAAGCTATACTTTCTAGGTAACGGCGTAGATAAGAGATCGTATTACATCAACGTCAAGACTGCGACACCAAGGTTAACAACTACTACCAGTTTTCTGTTTAACTATGTTGAGAAAAAAAATAGCCACTGTCGAACCAGTGCCATACTTAACGAAACAACCTTCGAACGATTTAACTCCTTACCTCCACTCTCCAGCATAAGTAGCCGAACCAATATATCTTGAAAAGGAAGAAAAAGAACACTGTCCCTTCGAGCAGAAATTCTGTTTACGAAGGACACTCTGTACGAGTTTGTAGCATTAATGACCTCCGATGTCTTATAAAAAGCTATTATCTTTATACATGAACAATGATAGGGTAAGGCACCTGACAATCACACAGAATATCCGGGTTCCATCTCCAAAGTATATCGGTCTCCATACCCTGCTTAATTTCTGGATACATACACTTACCGCTAAACCTGCACGGGGTAACTCTCCCTTTCTATTGCGGTTTACATCGCTTTTCTGACTCATGGGATAATCGCTACGACGAGAATGATGAAACTGTTACTGGGGGAAAAACATTGATACAAGCATACCTTACCCATAGTTCGAACATGGAACCTACGGCATCGTAGATCTAGCTTTAAGCTTACCACTCAGACTCCGCTAGGGTGGTAAGGCAGAGCAACTAATATCTTTGCAACGGAATAATTACATCTTTGTATTTTGAAGTGGGAGCAGTATTGAAGAGCAGAATTAAATTAAATTAAGTGTAAATTTCGATAAGACTGCACAAGCACGTTATTACTATTGCATAGCAAACTGTTGACTGACTAACCGCTAAAATACATGCAAAAATTTGAAATTCGTTACAATATATGCTTACATTACACCAGCTCTGCCGCACTACACGTGTCCACTGTAGTGTTTCAATGACGGGCGATACTTTAAATCCATTCATTATTTTTACTTTTAATTACAAAGATGACAATCAGTGCTAATTATTATGAAAAAGCCAGAAAAAGTACGTTCTACGTTAAATTAATGTAAATTAAAGAAACCCAAAGTGAACATGGTTGCCAAATTCCTTAGCTATTGTCCGAATGGTCTACCAGTTTATTGACATTTTAGGGGGGAGACATTTCTACTTCCGGAGGGGATTTTCCCCTTCGGGGTACCCCCTGAATTCATCACTCAGTGGGAGTTACACAAGTTTATCTGATGTTCCAACTTCGAAAAAGAATGATCAAATGACAAATTTAAGACTTAAGGAACCACATATCACAAATATCACAACATTCATCAAGTCTATACTCAAATGCTCCGACAACCTATTCTTTAGCCGCCGTACCAACCGGTGTCCATTCACAACGCAGGACGGTTATTTTGACAAAATCCTGTTTCCCTGCTGGCTGCTCTAATGTTTGTGCTTCTTGCCCAAGCAGTAGGCCTAATTGGTTGTTTGACCGCAAATTCCTTCGTAGGCAAGAGAGGGTCACTGCCATAAAGGCAGACCCCGCGTCGGATGCTAGGCCGTCGCGGCTATACCTTAGTTTTCCCAATTCTCCATTGATATTATTGAGACTTCAACCATATCCGAACTAAGTGAAACACCCATTTCTAGAACTATGGAAAATGGTACCTATTTCTTGGTGGATTTCCAGCAATAAATTCTAAACCTTTTTTGTCTATATGTTTATACTTTATCCCCTTCCCAACATCAATAAAAGCAGTTTCCACTTCTCAGCTGCAGCTATTATAGCAGAAAATTAATGTTCTGAGTTGAGTTGACTCACATCGCGAATGGTATTCGCTTACACAATGGAAAATTAACAGGAAATGGTGGTTTGATTCAGAACTGCTTAGTCAGTAGTATGGTATCTCAAATGCAATGCATACAGGACGGTACGAAATATTTGCTTATAATTTCCTCGTCCAAATTAAGTTTATAGTATGAAAACAGTGGATAAAGTTGTTGTTTTTTTTTAAAAAAAAATATTACATTCCCCCTTCCCACGAAATAACACAGAAGACGACGAAGTGTTTTTCACAGAATCATGCACAAGATCAGAACATTTCATGTTGTATTTTACTTAGTTTATGTTGCTTTTCTGCAACTTGAGACTAATCACGAAGACGAGGAATGTTCGCAAAAGGAAAACCAAAACCATGATCTTCCAAAAATATGCAACAGAATCAACCTGTAAAAGTGTGGAAACAGATAGAAATAACGTGAAGATAGCAACACTAGAAAGTGGGTGAAAAAAAGTCATTTCTGAACCCTTTTCCCCAATATCCCTCTAGCATCTCCGAAACTTTCTGATTCTCTTTACACTCTCCTACGAAATTTTTTACAACCCTCTTTATTACGAATTCGAAAACCCTGTGTAAATTACTGTAAGGAATTTACACACAAAAAAAAGTTTAAACGTTTTATTGCCAGTCAAAATACCTGCTACGGCGATAAATTTAAAAACGCGAGAAGCCTAAGACTTATTCCGAACTAACCATATGTACTGAATGAGTAAACATTAGTGTCCAATTACCAACCTCGTGATGAGATACTTTATCTTAGCATGCTTTTTACGCCTCTTATGTTCGTCGCGGCGATGGGAATTAGGTGAACAAATAAACAGGCGAGACGAATACAACACCGATGTTCGATTTGAACGCTTGGATGTAAAGATATATTTTAAGCAATATAAACAAGTAGAAGTCAATTCATATTGTGCCACTGGAATAACAATAGCGCGAAAGTGCTATTTAAATATTTGTATTTTACGTCGATTTTCTGCCACCTTTGGCTAATCGCTACGATGAGGATGAGTGACGATTAAATAAAACTGATGAAAGGACACTCGCAAGAAACACCCAAGGACAGGCCGGGTTCGAACCCGTGAAATTCAGTGACGAGATCAAAAGTCTTATCACTTAAATCACTGTCACCGAGCCGGAATATTTATTGGAAGTTAGACTATTTTTATTTTTTGGAAATACATTTTTGTGCAGAATTTCCAGTTCCCTTCCTTTCACAAATATTTGCCGATGGAAAAAGTAATAGTAGACGAACTGTCCATCACGTTAATTCACACGGTTTACCGTACTGAGAGGGTAATGAATTGAAATAAAAAATCGAATAAATCAGTAATATCAGTACAACTCCATTCATTATGACAGCATCCTTAGGGAAAAAAATTAAGGAAGGACATTCTTTTTACCTATTATCTTACCGCTTATTGTACACACAGTTGTCATTTTTCTAGTTTAAAAGTAAGTTATAATACGGAATATTATTGAATTAAAAGAAAAATAACTGATAATAATAAAATTCTGAGAATTTTTTTCCCCGCCTGGGTAAGAAAACGATTTTTTTTATTCGAATACAAGAAAGAGCGTTCGAAACTTGAATGTTTAGGTGGCAAATATGGTCTCTTAGTTGCCAAAACGATTCGTGGTTGCTCTCCCATAAATTTTATGAACTATTCACTAATACTCACAGTCGCGTAACAATTTGCACAGTCGCCAAAAGTTGTGACCTGGTTCAGTTAGGTGCCAAAGTAAGTATAACAGTCGCACTATGCGACACATGATTTCGAACACTGACGTGCTCCTTTACTCCAGTATATACGGAGTCAATTCGATCACAAACTCAAAGTATTGCTTGGTAAGAAAAGTTATTTCGAACCCCATCAAGAATGACTTTTCCTCCACCCTATCTTCTCCACAACACATTATATTCACACACTGTAAAACGAAGATTTATAGTTTCAAATTTTCTCTCGCTATCGATGCATATTTTGCTTATTGCCATCTGAAGTTACATCAATACACATACCCAAACTACCCACCGCACGGGAGTCAAGTGCACACAATAATTGGAAATGTAACATTTTTACTTGCGGAGAATGGCGTGTCTAGGAGGGTTGGTGGGGCTCACAATGACTTACCAAACTTTTATTTTTAAAAGAGAAGATGATATAATAGAGTTGTTCTTTTTTTTAAAAAAAAAAAAAATAGTAGGATTACAGCATCTCCCCCCGAAAAACTTGGGCACGTGATTGCAGGCAAAGTTGTTTCTGTACATAATTCATAGAAATACAAATACATTTGCAGAACATGAAAATGTTGACTAATTTTAGGGTTGAAAATAAAAAAAACAATAGGTGAAAAATGAAAATTGAATGGACCTAGTTTGATATATAACAATAAACTGCAGTTTAGATTTTATATAGGCCTATTATTACATTAACATTACACATTCATCACCCGGCAAAAAAGTAAAGGGTGAATGATACTTGCGCATGCATTTATGAACGGATTGCAAGATGATTATAATTCTCTCACTTGTTTACACACTGCAACAGTGACACAAAACGATTCGTTGCTTACCCCATCGACAATCCCATCCTCGTCGAGCACTTTCAGGGAATTGGTCAACTCTCTCATTTTGACAAGCACGTGCTACAGCAGCGGCAAACGAGACACAACTAGGCAGCCCTGCACAAGGAAGGTTACGTAGTTAGAAGCGACCTTGGGACTCGTGTGATGACAAGCCTTTCTCTTCCTTCCTATGCAATCACTGATCTACGCCACTCGTGCTGTTGAACTAAGCTCGGACCTCAGTGGCAAAAAACGCAGGTAAATACATACACAGAGTTGTAACTAAGGTCTGAGACTTGACATAGCCGAAATATGTACACATAAATCACGATGCAGAAAATATTTAAGCATATTAAAATATGTAACAAAGTGTTCCTCTTCATTCCCGTGCTATTTCTTATTTCGAGTTGGTATCTCGGATATGCAGTCTGGGCCACCACTACCTGAATTGCAGTCATTATTAATCTCTGAGGAATCGGCACGGATTTTTACGAAATGTGGCACAAGTGAAGAGCTTATAACTTGTCTGAATTCTTAAGTCCACTTTATGCACAGACAGGCTAATCAGGACTATAGTTTAAAGTGGAATCCGAACTACCATGTGCCTCCACCGGTATCGAAATCGGAGCTAGTAGACTCCGACGAATGTGTTGCCACTACGCCATCGAGGAGGCAGCCGACATTTCTAGGGTTTCTGTCCCAGAAAAAAGCACAATTCACAAACTGAAATTTTCTGCTGCTTTCATTTGTCACATTGAATCAATTAAAGAAAATATTATAAGTATAATTTTATATTGGGCATATTTAAAGATTATAAACAGTAATGATCTATCGTGTATATCATGCCTGTAATGTTTGCTATTGAATGAATGACTGTGAATTAGCTTTTGTTTTAAATCCACTTTATGTACATGAAAGCTAATAGGGACTGAACATACAGTTTACAGTGAGATCCGAACCACTATGTCCCTCGAACGGGTATCGAACTCGGGACTCCTTGATTACAAGGCGACGACGTTACCACTACACCATCGGGGAGGCCCCAAATGATGTTTGCTATTAAAAGAATAAACGTAAATAACTGTCTGCTGTAAAATTGTTTTTTTTTTTTACTTAGTGTTCCCGAACAACCTAGATTTGTCATTAATGTTTGACTAGATACAGAGGAAAAATACGTAATTACATAAAATGCAATGCCCTAAGTTGTTACACGCTGGCAGTAAACGAATTTAACTTTTTGTTTTTCGGCGGGATACTCCCCTAAATAATAGCCAGATTTGTAACACAGAACTTGCCCTTATATTTTCAAATGATAACTTGTTCGTGAAGCCATGTTTGAAGTTCACAGGACGGAATGACCAACACCTTTGCAGAGATTCTAGTTTCGTCATTTTCACATTAAATATTTGCGCAAGAACATGGATTTGATTAACTGTTTTCAGAATCCATAAATAAGGTCGATTTGTTGTACAATGAAAAAGTAAGGAATAAGCTATACTACCTATTGCAAAATACAATGACAAGGAGTTAAAAAATTCAGGGGAACCAGCAGAGTAAAAATGCATACTTTGGAAAGATATTTGTAGAATCTTTCATTTTGTCACCTTAGTATTAATAAAAACAGTAGTGTAGCAATCTATTTGCACCTGAATCCTGTAATGGATGGTATGTCCGACCCAAAATCAAAAAATTGAAGTTATCTCTCTGACGCCTCATTTCTACTAAACGATGTCTCAAAAAACGGAATACGCTGCACAGAATCACGGTTGCCACTAATGGTTTAACCTGCAATTGCTAGTAGCCCAGTTAAATTAGACAAAAAGATGGCAATCGAGGGGGAAAAATCCAAGAGTTTTGAAAATTGGTATGGTTGTTCGTTGGTACCTACAGTACAACATACTAAAAGTCCTGGAGGGTGGGGGGCGAGCGAGGTGTGGGGGAGCTGTTTAAAGGTGACTTTTCCTCGTTTTTTTGTTTATATCTCCGTAACTATCAACCCTACGGAAAATTTATCCACATACAAAATTCAAGTAGTCAAAATTTCCTACAAAAAAGGTCCTATTCATTTTTCTCGTAGGAGGGTTATTTTCAAAGTTGTAGGGTAGACAAAACATAGGCATTTTTTTAAAAAAAACCTTTATTGGCATTTCATAAGTAAATTTACAGAAAATGTGTATTTGAATGAAATATGACAATTACCGAGCATCATAGCTATATTATACATTAAACTTTAAGTAAAATCAAATTGTTTTTGTGGAAACTCATTGGTCTGGGTCTTCGGCTACATCTTCATCGAACCACTCTTCTTCTGGTGGAGGGCTATTCGTGCAGCTTCCCTCACAATTGCCACAGACTGAAGTGCAGGTTATCCCAGCCTTACGACATCCGCATCGTACCCCACAACCAGCTGTGCATTTAAAAAATATGGTTTTCATGATTGAGTCAGGAGCTGCAGGGTCATTGGTCATGATAGGTTCGAGGGTTCCATCCACGCCTCGTTTCCATCCCCAGGCCTCAGGTGTCAGCTGGTGTCCCAACCATATTTGCACTTCCAGAAAGACTCTGTATGCATGCTGCTGAGCAGAGCCTCTTGTTGGTGGCAAAGACGCAAGGTCTGGCTTCAGCTTGTTAGCAGATCTTAAGATCTTCGTTAAACCAAGAGTATATTACTTTGTGGTGGAGCTAAAGCAATCAACAAGACCAGCAAATCAATGTCTTCGCCTATTATTGCTACCTTGTCCTCAGATGATGCTTTGTCAAGTCCACATCGCACAATGGTAGTATCAGCATCCCCCTCAGCTGTTGTTGTTTCAGAAGAAGAGGAGTTCGATGAAGATGTAGCCGAAGACCCAGACCAATGAGTTTCCACAAAAACAATTTGATTTTACTTAAAGTTTAATGTATAATATAAATATGGTGCTCGGTAATTGTCATAATTTCATTCAAATACACATTTTCTGTAAATTTACTTATGAAATGCCAATAAAGGTTTTTTTAAAAAAATGCCTATGTTTTGTCTACTTTACAACTTTGAAAATATCCCTCCTACGAGAAAAATGAATAGGACCTTTTTTGTAGGAAATTTTGTCTACTTGAATTTTGTATGTGGATAAATTTTCCGTAGGGTTGATAGTTACGCAGATATAAACAAAAAACGAGGAAAAGTCACCTTTAAACAGCTCCCCCACATCCCGCTCGCCCCCACCCTCCAGGACTTTTAGTACGTTGTACTGTAGGTACCAACGAACAACCATACCAATTTTCAAAACTCTTGGATTTTTCCCCCTCGATATGTCTAATTTGACTGGGTTATAGAGCATTCCCTGACATTCGCTACGAGACTCGGCGGCAAGGGGTCCGGCGTCAGAGCTTGTCTTTCCCGGTGAACGAGGTCCGCGACAGTCGCTAGAGTTGGCTATTAAAATTACAGTTTTCATATTGTGCACTAACCTTGACTACATGTGTTGAAAATGATGTCCCTCTGCTGCAACACATTCCTGGCATCTCCGAAGGAAATTGGCATTTACACGTGCAAGTTCGTCTACTGTAATTCTCCCGATTTATCGTACAATACTGTCTTTTAACTCACGGATGGTGTGAGGATTGTCTTTGTATACTTTATTTGTTAGATTTAAGAATTTTAGCGACTCTAAATGCTGTGGTTTTTGAAACACCCGTTTCTTGTGAGAGGCGGCGGATAGATTTCCGAGGAGACTGTTCTAACCTTTGTCCTATCTCATCGAGTTTTTCCTCAGTAAGTACACGTGGGGTTTTCTTTGCACTTTTATTCAGAACTGACCCTGTTACTCTAAACTTTTTACGAGGTTTAATATAGTGGTCCTATGTGGAACGGGAACGCCAGGAAATTTCGTTGCAAAACGTCGTCGCACTTCTCCACAATTCCTCTTTCCGAAGTAACACTCAACAAGATAAATCCTTTGTTGTAATGTAAACTTTTGTGGTGTCATATTAAGCCACAATCTTCAACACACGGACGCGACACAATACAACTTCCGAGGGAGGATTATACTGGCGTCAGTCTGCAACGTCAACAGAAAGGGAAAGAGAGCGAAGGCAGGGAGAGCGAAAAAAACAGACTGTAGCGTGCGACTGTCGCGGACCCGTTCACCGGGAAAGACAATCTCTGACGCCGGGCCGCTTGCCGCCGAGTCTCGTAGCGAATGTCAGAGAATGCTCTGTATAAACATAATATATGACTAATTTCCAAATAATCAGGTGGATACACGCTTAGTACGACCTGAAGAAGTCACAGAGTAAAGAAAATTTGTCTTATTGAAATATCATAGCAAAGTGTTGAATGAGACCGCGAGCGTCCGTCTCGTTCCGATTTTAGAGAGCTCTGTCTCGTTCTTCGTCTCGTCTCGAAGGATCTGGGCTCGTACTTGTCTCTATTCTTACAAAGAAATGTACTATCTCTTGTGGGGAGAGGAGACAAATGCAGAGTTTGGAAGTAACGAGCTACTTGTAATGCAGTTACTTTTTTCGAGTAACTGTAACTGTACTATCACTACCAGTTGTAGTTACTTTAAGAAATGAATAACTGAAACTCAGTTACTTTTTCAGGTAACGAGTAAAGAAATTCAATTACCTTACAGATACGTTTCAGCACTAAATTTGGGTTTGGTTTACGAAATAGAACTAAAATTTTAATCTTCCTATATACATTTATACGAGCAAATGTTTTACATTACAAGTTGCCAAGTAAATTGTTTACTCTCAATTTTATGATCTCTATATTTTCTTGTTTAAAAATATGAGGTTTATCATCATTTAATGAAAATGGGTGATAATTTTACATGATCGTCACAATTCAGTTCAGAAGATTCCGCAATTTATACACGCTCCAAGAGTTATATATTGTCTATAATAAAGTTACTGTAAAAGTAGCTTGCACTTACTTTTTAAAGTAACCGTAACTATAACTCAATTACTTTAAATAGTAAATTTGCAAACATATTATTATTGTATTATTATTATATTGGCAACAGCTGGAAGATAACATTATACAAACTACATAATGAATTATTGGTAATTAATTCTTCATTCAAATATAGGTCCAGCATTGGCTCTACTGAATGTTAATTTTTCTTATATCTGTATAAGTGAAATTGAGAATTCAGTAGAGGCAAAGGTCATTGTCTCATTCTATAACAAATTTAGCTGTTTAGAACAAAGATTTAATTAATATTTGTTGAGAATTTACATATGAACATCGAAAACAGTTCATTAGCCTCATCTTCTTTTGCACGAATTCAAGATGAAACTATATACCTTACAAAGGAGTAGTTTTTTACCGTCCTGTGAATTTCGTGCATTGAATTTATTACTCCATTTTAATCGGCAATCGATAAATGCCGCCAGATTTTTATGCTCCATTGGCCTCGCCATTACAACGTCCTGGTTAACAATCGAAACCAATCTATACATATCGATTTCTCACAACCTACTCGAGATACGTAGAAGCTTACATTGTGGATTGAAGTTGCTAATTCTAACCTAACGTGACATAAATTACCTCTGAGTGGATGTCTATATGGCAGTCAAAAAATCGCAAGTCAACAATGAATATGTGCCTAACTTTCGGAACCTTACAAGTAAATAAAGCTACAAACGTGTCATTTATGTGGTGTACTGGAAAATATTAAAATTTCAACTTAACTATAAAATGTTCACTTGTCTGTTAATGGCAACAAATGAACCATTCTATATCTGTTGATTACTTGCGAACAACTAACGGGTGGAGAATTTTCGACTACACAGTTTAAGGTTGGCAACACTGCAAAACATATGAATTGGGAGGGCGGTTTCCTCCTGCCTTGTGTACACTGTGACTTTGGATTTCAGTAGAAATGGAGCATCGGCCTCTACAGCAACGTATATTTTGTGTGGAGCAGTTCGTGTTAACGAAGTCAATTGTAGCGGTGCAGCGTGCATTCTGCAGGGAGTATGGTGATCAACAATGCCGTGGACGAGTTCCTAACAGGAAAACAATCAATGAATGGTGGAAACAATGGCGTGAAGTTGGAAGTGTTCAAAATAAACCGCATGGGAGAAAAAGAACAGTCAGAACACCAGAGAACATTGAACGTGTGCGCGTTGCTGTGGTTCACAGTCCTCGGCGTTCTGCAAGGGACATCATTTGAAAGATGTTATTTTCAAGAAATAATTGTGTACAAATTGTTCATGTATACATTTTCTGTAATCCAAAGGTGCAATGTTTCTTCTAGAAATGAAAAATAAAAGTAAATGTAATCAGCAAATCATCTGTCTTCATTATAAAATAGGTAGTCGAAAATGCTCCACCCTGTGTATATATATGCCAATCATGCCAATATAACATTTCGTATACTGAACTAAATACGAGGTTGTGCTATAACTATAGTGGGATATTTAATACGTATAAAAACTGACAGGAACAATCAACATTATAGCGACTTAGTATAGCGACCTAAAAAATAGAAGTAATTACCGATATATAGTTTGCGGGGAAAATGTCAATAACTTATTTTTTAAAAAAATTGTTATCTCGAGTTGGTTAATTGGGAAATAGCTAAATCTATACAAAGATAAAATTTTGCGTGGAAATATGATTCAAGTGTTGATTTATTCTGATATAAATTATCCTTGTTAACAATTCGTCGAACTCTATAACCAATAAACTGGGGATATGGCAATATTCTGATTATGAAGGATATCACGGTTACATAGTAAACACCGCTCCAATCTGTATATACGAAAATAACTTCAAATACGAGAACAGGGTTATAAAAATAACAATGATGAACGATGCCGAGACAAGCCTGAAGCCTTTCTCACTTTCGATATCTAAACTCCACCTGTCTCGATACCGGAACGAGAGAGAAGGAAATTTAAGAAAATAGTTACCGATAAACAAAATTAAAAATATGTAAGTTCTAGCACGTTTAATAAATATTGATATACCTCAATAATAAGTCTTTATGTCCACTGTTGTTACTCTAAAAGCACTTGAGTAATTAACATTTACCATTTAAGAATTGCAGAACCGCATGACTAGAAGTTTGTAATTAGAAATAATTAACGAAAGAAAGCCGACATGTTAAGAGTTTCTCGTTTGTTTAGGTTGCATCCTCAGACTGGAAAAACTACGTGAAAATTTGTTTGAAAATTAGCAGATCAGCTTGTTTTGTATAAAGGTTACTTGGGAAAATCGTGGGTGGTGATAATGCTGAATGGAAATTACTTCGTTTTGACAATCTAATATACTGTCGGCTTCTTAATCCACTTCCCAGAATACAAGTCGCAGTTTATTCACTTTCTTCGTAACTTGTCTCCTGGGCGCCCGGAGCAGAGGTCAAGAGCAGCGACCGACGCGGAAGATACTCGTTTGAAAAAAAAATACATGTAATCAGTACAAGATAGCTCAATATGGGTAGAAGCGCGGAGTTTCTTTTTTCCGCTGGAGACATCTCGGAACTTCTCGATGCTAAAGGAATAATTATCTTTGCTTCGCATCCACTCTAGCCTAGCCTAACAACTAAAGAGTTATTATTTTTTTCATTATCTACTTGGCTATATTTTACATCGCTTTTCATCTACATTTAGTTCATCCTGAGGATGACGATGAATGATGATTATGTGAAAGTGATGGAGGAGCGTGATGAAGAAGCGCTAGTAAAGACAACCTTCACCTTTGGTGGCGAGATCAAAATGCGGCCAGTCCACTATATATGCACAAAGAGGACAATCGGGACTGAACATAGAGTTTAAAAGGGAACCTGGACCACTGTCCATGTGCTTTCACAGGGAATGGAACCTGGAACACCTCGGTACATGACAAAAAGAGTATTTCTCTTGCTGGCGACAATCGGACGGACGGACCCAGATAAATTTCAGTGAACGCAACAGTAACCCCCACAATCCAAGGTTACAAATACACGATATCATGTCAACTGACGAAAGAAGTTAACGACTGCACTATCACATAACCAACATAAACATCTTACATAACAAGGATGATAAGACCTCTTCGACTGGAACTGCTCGGGAACACTGGTTTCACATATCTTTTGTAAGCAGCAGAACTGTAATTTCTTTCATGAAATCATTAATGGCATGAATAAACAACCCTCTTATCACCATGAAAAATGTTATTGGCTGACTACATGAACGAAAACAATGCCATACAATTAACCTTATCTGCGTGTAACCGTCCGTTCCTTTATTTCCGAGCCAAAGAAACGAATGAATCACCGCACCGAGTTTTAGTGTCCATAGATTACCTACATAATCCGTATGATCAACGGCCTTGCACATATCCAACACACAATTAAAAGCATATATCCTGAAATATTACTTTACAAGTCCAACTTCAAGAAGTAAAGAATGATTAGCCACCAGGGATCGCAACACCGTCGATCGGCTATCTTATAGTTGAGGAACTTAAGTTTAGAAAACTCTTATAAAGCAAGGTACTTTGTATATGTGTAGTATTATGTAGCGAGAATAGATCTTGAATAGTTGTAGTGTTGCCCACGGGACGAGACGGGACAGGCTTTTAAAAATTCGAGACGAGACGAGATTGACCATGTGTCATAAGACAAACGAATATTTTCGAGACGGGACAGCATTTCCAAGAGGCTCCACGAGACGAGACAGGCCAAAGTCTCGTCTCGTGGGCGACACTAAATAGTTGGCATCACGCTGCACATGCTGGCAGCAATAATAATAATTCCCCAAAATACTAGAATCATTCTGTCTCACGTAAGCACCAAATCTTGAAATTGGCGTTCACTCGCGTACCACTGCTACTGTCACTGCACTGCCACTGCTGTAAGGCTACTAAAAGCTGGAATGAATGGCACTTATGGCACCAGTGTCATGTTCTTTCATTGTGTCAACTATTGGCATCTCTGTAATTACTAGAGATGTAAAGATAAATATGAGCTCAATGCACCAAATATTAAATTGATCCGAATACCTGTATGGCCGCAAGATAACCATCAACCTCGGAAACTAGTATATGTGAAGATCTAAAACTTTCGTAAGTTTTCGTGCGTCAAGAAATTATATATATGAAAAAAACAATCCATCCTTGGTAGCTCGCCACGGCAAAGGTAGCTGCATGGCTCGTGGAGTTGGGTGGTCTCCGCCATGGATCCAGGCCCAGATTCAGAAGCGGCTTAGGGAGGGCGCTAAAAGGAGAAATGGTTTCGAAAAGGGGCGAAAAATTAAGAAAAAGACATACTCCAATGAAATAAAATAAGCAACTAACCATCTGTAGTAAATTTGAATTAGAGACATGTTTCTTCTTTTCACTGCTGGGGCCTCCTCGATGGCGCAGTGGCAGCTTCATCGCCTTGTAATCAAGGGGCCGGATCGATACCCGGTGGAGGCACATAGTGACTTTTGAACGATTACTATCGCTGTCACTAGGTATCGGACTTTTCAAAATTACAAACAAAAATGGTGTTATGAAGTCGGGATTTAGAGGAAAAAGAGTAGTGGATTTTATTACTTAAAAAAAAAAAAATACGAAATATGCTAAAGACTGGATAAACTGACCTAGAACTATGACACGTCCTTCCCCATTGCACTAATATTTAATTATCTTTTCTCTTGTACAAATATTTATTGTTCTTTAATCTTAATTTCTGTAATTTACCTATCACTGATAATGTCAGGATAGTGACTAACCTGTATATACTTATCTTGTAAGGGCTGTTACGATGGCAATTACGATTGTCTTTTGTCTTGACTTTGAAGTTCGGGCTCGATTTTTGAATAGAGTGATCAAGTTGAATTATAAGAAGTTTAATTTCATTGAGTGAAATGGATTATATGTTAGGCATATAAGTATTTAGTTTGCAAAGAAGTAAAATATACTTCCTTTTTCTTAGTGCAAACTTAACTTTGATTTTTATTTGACGAACTAACAGAGATATATTACCCCATACCCTGAGAGGCATCACGCGAATACTTTCGATCCTTTCATGTGAACTTATTATTTGCTCTTTTAGTTAAATCACGTTCTTTTGACTAAAGAACGTGTCAACTATTATTCATTTAATGCTGATCGCAACTCGCAAGTAGTTTCTCATTCCTTCGAGAACGAAAGTGATCATTGTACTATACAATGTTCGCAAAATAACTTGCAGAAATATCTACCTCTCCCTTGCAGGATAAGGATTAGGCTCTGGCCCCATAGCCAGTATAATCATCTGGGTGACTAGTTTTGTGTGTGTTGTCCACGGTGTCTGTAATTTTACGTCAATCTCACAACCACCATTCATCTTTGAAGATGCGCTTAAGAAAAATAAAAATAAAACGCAAAATAAACATGAGAATGAGTGAATACTTGCGTAGAGATGAAGAAGCAGATACATGTAAGCAGGCGCGAAAATGAATGGAGCCTTGTGATGGAATGAAGTAGCAGAAAGAACACTCGTAAATAGAATCGAAGATCAGTGAATATTTGGGAAGAAATGAAGAAGT
The DNA here is from genome assembly GCF_977018435.1 of Lepisma saccharinum. Classification (NCBI taxonomy): domain Eukaryota; kingdom Metazoa; phylum Arthropoda; class Insecta; order Zygentoma; family Lepismatidae; genus Lepisma; species Lepisma saccharinum. Next base: position 52,630,804 of record NC_139233.1, read on the forward strand.
AGACATCATATACAAGGGGTGGATATTCATGATAAAATTGAAATGCAGACACGCCACATGCAAATAGAGATGAGAAGTAGTGGATACTTGTGATAAAATGAAGATGTAGACACGTCTTCCTTTACATTCACATGCAGAAACAGATTACTGCGGAGCATAAGTAAGGGGTGAAGAAATACATTTATTTAATTGCTCGTAGATTAGTTTTGTGACGTCACATAAATTTTGCCTCCTGCAGAAACCTTAGGCACACAGCATTGGTTCATATGACATCGAATAAGATGCCGACCCAATCAGCGATAAAATTGACAATTAAAATGTGTCTTCCGCTGGATTTATAATCTAGTGATAGCATTATCGGGTGAACTACATAGCACGTAAATATCCTCGACCTATATAGCAACAAAGTAGCGTGCAGTGTCCTACTTTATTCCCTAAGCTCGAAATTGCATCGTGTAAGGTTTCGGTCGAACTTTTACTCTGGTGTACACGGCAGAACAAACAACACTCACCATATAAATAAGTGTTGATGGACTTGAGACAACGTTAGGCACACATCAATATCACTATCACAATTTAAACCCAGAAAATTGTGGCTTAAAATTACAAGGAAATTGCAAAAACTAACTAAAATTTTTGTTATTAAAAATACCCACAAATTATATCTTCCAAAATCTCATTAACCCACTTCGTACACCTTCTCCAATATTAATTTTCAAATAAACAGTAACATTTCGTCGGCCACTTCGATACATTTTGTACATCAAACTCAACCAGAACACCGAAGACTTTCCTGATGCAAGACGTCCGTCAGTCAAGCCGGTCAAGCACGGCGAACACAGCAGCGTACACCTGTCACCGTACGGTATCGTTACAGCCACGGACACTTCTGGGTTCGAATGATCCTATTGAAAGTCAATGGAATTGTTACAACTCACAAGTGTCCGTGTGAACTGAAAGCGGCAGACAAGATGACAGTTTGTTGTGAATTAGACCCAATGCAACTAGCAAAGCGATTTTTGACTGTAGCGTATACACTACGAAAGGGATTCTCAAACTTTTAGGCTGGCGTACACTAAACCAAAATTCATAATTTCGCCGCACCACCAAGTAACTGATTGATTGAATAAGTTTATTTTACATCGCAGTTCTGCCAATTTGGCTAATCGCAAAGATGAGAATGAATGGCGATAAGATGAGATTGATGAAGGGACAATCACAAACACATAGGGACGACACAGTACGAGCCCCACGGAGGATTCATTATATTGGCTGAGAGTCCAGACACCAGAGCTTCACTAGTCTGCATAATGCAGTCCAGGGTGTACTACGTGGAAAAGGAGGTTGATATTTGGGTGTCTTTGGGAAAGCGTCAAACCTTCAAACATTTAACATTTAAAATTGCATGATTATATTGCCGAATACTAGTTAACTAGTGTCCTCCTCCGTAGCCGAGCGGGTTAAGGTGTTCACTCGTCTTGAGATCGTTCGCTGCGGGACGGCGTAGGTTTATTCGGCCTACGTATAGGGCCGGTGGCAACCCACCATCGTGAGGAAATTGGGAAGCTCCGAGTGAGTGAGCGTAACCCGGTCAAGAAGACCTACAACAACGGCTGGGGGTTCGTCGGGCTGATCACCCGTCATCCCAATACTGGTCTAAGATCTCCACGCTATAACAGGTGACGGAGGAACAGTGTGGGAGGGAGACCAGCAGTCGGTAGGTAAGCCAAGGCCCTCCGAGGGCTGTAGCGCTGTGGGGTTATGGTTACTAGTAACTAGTGATTATACAATTACTAAAACTGTACTTAGATTACCTTCTTATGTTAACATTAAAATATGAAATAACTATATTTATTAATAATGAGATACAGGAGATTTTACAAATTTTCCGTATTTTCCTATCAAGCTTGCGTACCAGCATCCGAAGGTACGTGTACCAGTACTGGTTCGCGTACTACAGTTTGAGGTACCCTGCGCTACAAGATATACCTGTAGGATATCCAAAGGGGGTTGGTTGTTTATAACACACATGTTCGGATACTGGACCACTGACTGCCTTTGGAAGTAAGTCAATCGCAACGTGTTTAATCTAGCACAAAAGTGTGATTTCCAGGAAGATAGTTTCCAACATAATTTGCAATTGTAATTATGTAGCATTAAAAAATAAAAACTTATCAACTTTAAGCGTATTAAAAAATGGACACTGCATTATACTGGATTACTGAAACGACAGTGTTTTTGAAGAGGGTTATTTTAAAAAATAATAATAAGAAGAAGAATGTAGTAACTGATGTGTGTTCCTTAACTGTAAAAAAGTTCCTGTTCCTAAATTTTCATTTTAAAGATCGACAATTTCCTCTAATCGGCATTTATCGGCAGAATAAAATACAAAAACATAAAATATGAAAAATGCAAATATCAAGCACAAAGTAAAACGAAGATAAAAAGGAATAAATTAGTGTAGTGCTCCCCACTTGTGTATCGGCGTCCTGTAAATAATGGAAAGCGTATTTGTATATAATTTTTTTAACCGTGGAAAGCTGTTCCCTAGACTAACGTATACGTAACCATTCGTAAATTTTACGACGTCTTGTTTCATTGAATAGCGAAGCTAAAATATAAAAGTAAAATGATCAAACTTAAATTACTTGTAGTTTCATTGAAATCACAATGTAGTGACATAATACAAAATTACATTTGATGCAGTTATGTTCTTTATCATTATGTTGCCTGGAAAAAAGTGCTTGAAAGATAAAAACAAACGTCGATCGTAAAATTTAGGAAAGGGGTTAAGAGGTGATCTGATCAGTATAATCTTTTGTGGATTTTGTGTCTTCTGTTCTGTCTCATGTGTGTTGGAATAATTGAAACTAGATCTACAGTTAAAAGTGGGATCCGAACCACTATGTGCTTGCTTCCATTGGGTATTGAACCCGGGACACTTTGATTACAATGTGCCATCGGGGAAGACCGCATTTTCCATATAGATATAGGGCTATATATAGAGAGAGAGACAGACAGAATTTTTACATTTGCATTAGCGGGAATATATACATCGATGGTGAGCTGAAAGTACATTAGGTATGGGTACTTGGCTCACCAGCTGACCACCCATCACCTAGACAGGGGTAGCGCGTGTTACCCCTGAGTACACAGTGTGTTCGCAACTGCATCTAATCATCACTCACCTTCGTCGTCGCGGTTTGCCAAAATTCGTAGAAAAACGACTTAAAAGAAACACAAATGAACACCCATGCTCTGACCGGAAATCGAACCGGAAGCATTCGTCCCACACCTTAAACTGCTATGGTACAGTCAACGGCAAAGATAATGATAGGTAAATTCCCCATCGCCTTGTTCATTGGTTCGGTTTTCCGCAATGTAGAGTTCAACATTTGAAACAACAGCACGAATAGAAAACAGCATCTTCTGTTCAATTTCTAAGAACACAGAATGAAAAAAGGGGGAGAACGGAAACAGCAATGGCAATTAGCCTATTAGTTGTTCCCTTTGCCATTGATTGTACAACTAGAATCACGTTCTGTAGAACGATACAGTGAACTATATCATGTTATTTTTTTAGTTTAAATGCGTTACATACCCTACTGAAAAAATCCATAGTGTCTTATCAGCAATCAAGTACCGCAGAGACCTTCGCTCAGTCATCACTCGAAGAGAGAGACTAACTGATACTTAACAAACAACTTTTGCAGTAAGGTTATCACTATACGAGGTTGCCACATTCTCCTCTCTTTCAACCTGAGAATTATTAACACACAACACACGTGGTGGCGAGTACTGTATCGCCGTCAGCAGTCTTCGTCATCTCTATAGTCATAGCATTCGTGCGTCGCGCCAGTGCGAATATAAACACGCCGGAGAAGAAAACGAGACTCAGCCATGGGCGTAATTAGGTAGGGGCTAGGAGGAGAAAAGCCCCCAGAGCCTGACATTAGCCCCCAAACGCATCTGGCATATGCAGAAAAGAATTAAGGAAAGAGAAACTGGACAAAAATTAGGAGCGTAGGTAGACAATAATGTTGTCGCTTTCAAACAATAGCTGCTTGGCATACATAACATAAATGGAGTCTTTCAACAATGACTTCCTGCAATTGAGATTTTCTGAACATGAAATTGTAGAGACATGACCTTGTAAACAAGGGGTCTCTGGTTCAAAACTTGGTGGAAGCACATTTCACAGTGGTTCGGATCCCATTTAAAACTGTAGGTCCAGTCTTATATGTGCATAAAATTGACTTAAATATAACAAAAACAATTCATTGTAGAGATTTGAACAGAATAACAGTTTTGATGGGGAAAAGGCCTTAAAAAAAAGTAAAGATAGTTCCTGTGGATCTGCACTGCGTACGAATCATTTAAAGATGTACACCTGAATGTCGTGAATGAAAATATGTCGCGATCGTGTAAAGCGACTCAATCGCGCGCAATCACGTAATTAAATGATCATTACAGTTCATTAGTGGAATCGTTCCTTTTGAGGTAAGAAGAAGTTTTTTTTATTGATTTGCTTTATTTTACTTCGCTTCATGTGCCATTTTTGGTTAATTTTGCGAAGATGGGGATGAGTGATATGTTTAAATTGATGAATGGACACTCATCAACATTCAGGCCAGAATTCAAACCCGGGATCCTGGCGTCTTAGCGCGATGTGCTAACCACTCCGCCACGGGAGGCGGCAAGAAGAAGCAGCAGCTTATTTGTTGTTTCAAGTAACACACAGGAAGGTTATCGTGGATGGATACGTGCTTATGTTGGTTATATAACAGCAAGAAATCTTAATCATCTTTTGGAGATTGAATGTTATTGGAAAATCATTCTTTGATGTTTTGCTCACACTATTTGTGAAAGTAAGTCACAGATGACAAAATGAGCATTCCTTTTGATTAAAGAGTTTGTTAATAGTAAAAGCCAGGCGTCGAGCGAACAGACCTAAGACCATTAAATTTGAGAAAGAAAATTAAAGGATGCATATTCAAAATGATTTTATAAAACCTGCTTTCAATGCCATACTTGGAGTCCTTTTGAAGTCACCTGAAAAGTTGTTTGGTTGAGAATTGTCATTATAAATATTTTTCGCGTTCGCGATTAGCCACAATTGACAGAAGAGCGAAGTAAAATAAAACAAATCAATCAATCACACAAAAGTCTAGTTTTAGAAGATAATTGAATAATATATCACCTAAATTGCAACTTTCTATATCCTTCTAAAACTAAACTCCAAGCCTCAACAGCCCTCGAAGGGCCAGGGCCTGCCAGAGCGGCTTTTTCATTGGGTGACGCGTGGTCAACACATCGAGTCCCATCGCCGCTGTTTCTGGCTTTCGTGACCGGAGCCGCTACTTCTCTTTAAGTAGCTTCCCAATTGTCCTCACGACGCTGGCTCAACGCCAAAATTTTTTGGACTTCCACCGGGAATTGAACCCGGAAACTTTTTCTGTATCCTCCACGCCATCAATTATTATTATAGCTCTTTTCAGTTCTTACGTCGTCCGCTCTAGAAGCTGGCAGGGGAAGTGGGGAGCGGGGAACGTGCCGCTGACCAACCAGAGAACAGACCACCTAGCGGTGGAGCCGAGAGTTACGCAGTTGCGGGAGGAAGCTGCAGCGCTAACTTCGTTCTGCACGTTGCTGTGTTGCCAATTCACCGCGTTGCTGATGGTATTTTGCCCCAGTGTTGATTCCTGTTTGTTATGAGCGGGATGTAGGAATAACATACGTGGGAGTAATTGTTGTCGCGTCGTGTATTACCTAACTGCATTGTTTCTTCGATAAACGTGTATGTGGCGTGAAGTTTATTTGTACTCTCGTTGTTCCATAGGGAGCTTTGTGCTTAATAACACAGTAAGCATAGGCGCCGACTCCATGGGGCTTGGGGGGCTCGAGACCCCCCAATGTTAACGATGGGGGGGCAGAGCCCCCCAAATAATTTTGCTTAAGAGTTATAATGTATTATTTTGCTTCTCTTGTCAAGTTTACTCTGAATTGTGCCACATGAACTTAACTTTAAATACACATTTGAAATGTTCTAGACTAGACCATCACCTTTGGGGGGCTGAGACCACTAAACCATCAACTTAGGGCGGGCTGTGACCAGAGAAAACAAAACACATGACTTATTACTATATACTAAGTATATAATTATGAGTATTGTTAAAATTTTTACTAAAAAAAGAGTTTCAAAAGACGATGTGCATGAACTAGGGTAGTGGATGGGACGTTCGGGCTACATGACATTCAGAACGAGATCATTGATATATTAGGAATATCTGTTTTGCGCTCCTTGGTAGCAGATATTAAAAGTCGAGAATATTTTGCTATTATGGTTGACGAAACGTGAGACATATCCATCCGTTGACAATCAATATTCTGCATTCGAACTGTGAATAAAAATTTTGATATTTTTGAGGAATTCATGGGCTTTTATGAGATTCCGAACACTGAGGCCAAAACTTAAAAAGGGAGAGAGTGAGTCATTGATTAATTTATTTCAGTGATCAGAGCCCCCCCTAATAATTTTGACAAGTCGGCGCCCTAGGAGCAAGTATCGTACGATGGTGAACAGGAAAGAGGGTACTTTATAGCCAAGGCAGGAAAATAATCAGTAGGGTTCATGGATATTATCAAAAGGAAGCAGAAAACAGTGGTCCCTTGGTAAGAGTGCACAAAGTGCAACAGAGTATGTTGGAAGCTTTTGGAGTGAGTACGCGAACTGTGCAGCGTATTGTTAGGGAAGGCAAAGACAGTCTTGAGGCGTCGGGTTCCACGTCATTTGAATCACCGCGCAAACGAATCAAAAGGAACAGTATCACAAAGACAATCGACGGTTGCGATAAAGATATAACAAGAAGAATTATCCTCGGGTATTATGTAAAGGGCGAATATCCAACACTGAACAAGTTTTCGTTGATTTGCATACACAAATAAGCTTTCAGTGGGGAGTTTCGTCGTTGTGGAGGATACTGAAGTATATGGGGTTAAAGTACAAAAAGAGCAATGACGGTAGACGATTTCTGATGGAGAGAGCCGATATAGTTACAGCCGTTTATGCGAAAAATGGATCTTCTAAAAAAATAAGGAACCTTTGCCCTATATAGGTATTTCATTTAGATGAAACGTACAGACATCAGAATTACGCTCCAACAAAAAACTGGCAAAATAAAGAGGGTACAGGAGGTTTAAAAGTGCCCGTGGGTAAAGGTGGGCGCATTATTGTTTGTCACGTAGGTTCCAGTCACACTGGTTTTCTACAGGAATGTAAATTAGTTTTCAGTGGTTTTTGCAGTTTTTAGATCCGCTTGACGAAAGGAACATCAAAGACGCAGTGATTGTAATGGACAATGCTAGCTACCATTCGGTACAGTTGGAAAGAATTCCTACAACGTATACACTTCATATCGTACACTTATCGGTATTCTACTGACCACAAGATGGGGATAATACGCATCCTCAGGCCATACGCGAACAATGGAACGTCTGTATTTCATGGTTCTTTCGATTTCAACTCCCCTTTCCCGCTACTCTGGCAACGCTGCAGTCTCTCTCTCTAACCGGCCTGTCTCGTTGCGCTGGATAGGTCGTTTCCCCGAACTCCACTTCCCCTGCCAGCTTCTAGAGCGCACGCCGTAACAACTGAAAAGAGCTATAGTGCATGTTTAGTATAAGTATGATCTTTTTAATATATTGTTTAAGTCAGAACTTTTCTTCAGGCGCCTATGATAATTATTTCAATAAAAGATCAAATATATTCTTAATCCTACATATAGACCAAGAATATCGCACCTGTCGCGAGTATGTTGTTGTTGTTGTTGTTGTTGAGTTGGTGTTTTAAGTCCACTTTATGCACAGTAAGCTAATCGGGACTGGCCCTACAGTTTAATGGGAGATCCGAACCACTTGTGACTCCACCGGGTATCGAACCCGGGACCCCTTGATTACAAGGCAAATACACAACCACTGCGCCATCGGGGAGGCCTACCTGTGGCGAGTAATTCCATAACTCAAAAGGTTCTCGATTTTGTAATAGTCTGGAATTCTTCGTTTCCCTAATTCATTTCTTCAGTATACATTTTCTTAATATCCGAAAGCATAGGCGTAACTTGGAAGGGGCAAGGGGGTGGGTAAATTGTTAATTTTCAGTTGTACAAAATATTGAACATTTTACAGTGTACGCCAGTGTATTCGGCTACAGTTGAACGGTCTTTTTCCTCAATGAAACGTCTGAAAATGTGGCTAAGGTAAGACATTATTGAATATAGAACGAGCAATTTTAGTGAATCGCAAACAATTCTTAAGGAATTTATACAGAAGAGCAAAAAAAAGAGCAGTTAGATAAGACAAGTATGTATTAATATTTATCTCAGTTTTTTGATAAGACAAGTATGTATTAATATTTATCTGTTTCTTTCTATGGAACTAATCGGAAGTGTATCTCAGTGCTTTGCCTTGCAGTATTATAATCCATGAACACAGGATTGCCAAAAAATAACACACTAAAATCATCCCTTCTTAATCCTAACGAAGAAATCTGTTCTTTAATAAATTTGCAACCATCTATAATAGCGTATTTATTCCTTTCATAAAAGTAACACTCGACATAAACACAATTTCATTTACTTTGGATAAGATGATGGGGGGGATCACCTGTTTTTCAATGAGAATGACCATGGTGATTTTCGTAATGGATAAATGCATGAATAATGTTATCCTTATTTAGCCCGCAAGTGGACGGACAAAAATTAGCCTATGGACTCAGCTGCAGGGGAAGACGTGTCCAGTTCAGTCATGTCCTATGATTCAAATTGTTGAGTCAACCCGGCCTCAATGTAGAGAACCCTTCTGTCCTATGCAATCAAGAAGTTAGAGTTCGTTTTTAAACCCACTTTATGTACAAACTCGCGCATTTTCCTTCTGTACACATGGACTAATCGGGACTGGATCTGCAGTTTAAAGTAGGATGCGAAGCACCATGTGCCTCCATAGGATATCGAACCCGGGACCCTTCGATTGCAAAGGTACGACGTTTACCACTACGCCGTCGGGGAGGCCATGAAGAAGTATACTGGAGTTTAACAAGGCCGGCCGTCTTTCGACCTCGCCACCATAGTTCCTGGGTTCGAATCTAGGGCTGGGCACGGGTGCTAATATTGTGAGGGTCCCTACATCACTTTAATCTAATCGTCGCAATGAACCAAACCTGTACAAAATACGACGTAAACTAATACACTGGGTAAACCCTACTGATTTACAGTGCTGGAAAAAAATACTTCCTCCAAAAAGACTTTAAAAGCAATAGCACTATTGAAGAAGTATTTCTTTCCACCACTGTAGATACACATTGCATAATCAACAAGTCCTAGAAAAATTTTGAACGCGATTATATACTTTGCCGACTTCGTGTTCGCGCAGATCGAGACAACTATCAGAGTCGTGACTGGTATTACGTTTTGAAAATTTACCTAATCCACGTTTACTCTATCGTGCGGCTTCTACACACATTTCAAGCGGATATCTATCAGATTATCTACTGATAAATCACATATTTTTATAGTAATTGCAAAGTCAATTATTGGCAATTGATTTCTAAAGGGTCGTAGGAAGGCATCAAACAAACAAAAGAAATGAAAAAATCTGTTTACTTTAACCGTGTCTTCCCGTTACGCCTCTTTCCATTATGCCTTATGCCTTATCAGCACATGCAACGGAAACCGACTGATTGATCTGCAGTGGTCAATTTAAGAAGAAAGGGGAAGTCCCACTTTGCCTTAAAACCGGAGAGAGAAATAATTCACGTGCGGGATATTCCAGAGATAACTATCGCCGATGAATCAACACCAAGTAGTATTCAATGTAGATATAATAAAGACCTACTTATCAATTCGGTTATACACTTGGTCATACTATGTGATAGCAAACACATATAGTATGCAATTAATTACAACAAATTACATATCTCTAAGATAACACAATAGGATACTATTAATACATCAAGATACTGGAACAAACATATCAACCCATTTCTAAGTTCCTCTTTTCAAACACTGGAAATCGTTCGTTCAAGCTTCCGTTCTAAGTTTTGGCGGGGAGCTTGATTTTCAGCTTGCGACACGTTCATGGAAGTTTCATGTTCCTTTTGCTCTTGTTTCACGGGCTCAATGAAACTAATGAACTTCGTAGATATTCCACTTAATTTTGAATGTCAGCCTTCTACGTTGTTGTTTGTCCTTTCTCTTTCGTTATCAAATTGACTCCACAGGTGTCTCAAAAAATAAAAATGTATGCACTGTGTTTCACTCTTTCAAATGTTGGCATCGCAGTAAATTCTTCATCTCTTAGCTGGCGACCTCTTGCCTGTGTGCGTTAAAAATGTAATTAGCCAATAAAATCATTTGTGTACATAAAGTATACTAATTACGAAACAATATGAACGTTTCAATGTTGAAATTAGCAGGAGCACATTTTCAGATAGAAAAGCATTGAACTAAACATTTCTATCTTTGGAATTTAAACCAAATTGTTCTTAAGCTGTGCGTTTCTTCATTTGGTTTATTACTCCTTTGGCTACAATTGATACATCCTGATGTTCATGTGTATCCATTCCCGGCACTTTTCCATTTCTTACCCAACAAGAATAACATGGACTGTTGCACCCGTCGTTACATTTCCAATACGATTTGTTTCAAACATGGTAGTTAATAATTCTAGAAGCTTTCCTGGCGGCGAATAATGAAGAGGTTTTCTCGGGCAATCAACCAGGCTTCCGAGCTTTCGAGAGCTAACGGTAGAGAGTAACGTTAGCTCTCGAAAGCCTATCCGGAAATCACCTGGTTGATTGCCCAAGAAAACCTCTTCATGGTAGTTAATGTTACGTATGATCATCATAGCATAGTAGTTTATCTTCACACTTTGAATCAAAAACTTTATTGTACCACTAGTTGTAAGCCACAGTCATTTTTGCAGTCTCAAAGGTTGATGGATATGTTTAGAAACTAAAATTTCTCACACTTGAATTATTTCCCTCTATCCGGTTTTAAGGCGAAACGGGAAAATGCGAAAGGGGACTTACTATTTCGCTTTAAATTGACCACCGCAGATAAACTGGTTATTATATGCTGATATATAAGGCGAAACAAACATGAATCACAAAACACACTACTTTCTGAACACCCTGTATACATTGGAGCACAGCAGAAAGTGTAGAAAAGGTATTTATTTTCAACATTCACACACACATACTCACATTCGAAATACATAATCTTGAACAGAAAGTCATTAAAGTGTACACGCAGCAAATGTTTCAATTTAATTTTCTAACATGAATCAACTAATATGTGGGGACAATTCTTTTCATGGATATTTGCGAGGTCTAACGCATTCAAAGAAAATATATCTATGACTTACGTTCTGCTTGTTTTCTCCGTGTGAAAGAAAACACTTGTGCCAGACTATCTCTTCCATTAAGCCAGCAGATCTCATACCTGTGCCTCGCACATTTTCTACACTGAGGTATGCAAGCTACAAAACATTCGATAAAGCGGATCAATGTGGCAAAGCACGTGTTTCTCAACTGCTCTACTTTCAACACACACTTCAATGTAATCAATGACTTCACGTGGTGTTGTCTTCGCTGCTTACTGGGAAGCACCTATGGACTTCCTTGAATTTTCCTGGTTTTGCAAAATCAAGTGTGGTGTAAATCTATGAAATAGCAGACAAAACATCACATGGGAAAAAAGGTAACAATATAAATACATCAAGTAGGTTGACACACTGTGATTTTGAAATTTGGAGTACTGTTTCTGTACCATAATGGCTATCCTATTCACACTGGTAGCATATGTGACTAACGCTACGTAACGTAAGTGATCAACGCTTTTCTTTTAATATTAAGATACTCAATAGACGTACGATATTAGTGTCTACAGTTCTGTATTATGTCATCTTGTGCCTGCAGCATATTATATTAAGTTTATAGTTTGGAAATTGGAAAGTTATTTTGACTAATCGCGAAGGTGAAGATGAATGAATGGACAATCACAAATGCAGGATGTCCCAAAATAATGTTTACACTCTTTGAACGTTAATTACAGAGAAACTATTAAAAGATAACTTGATTGAAGTTTTTGTATTTGAAGCTGCAATGTCTACGTTGAGTGTGTGTGAGCGGGTGTAGGCATTCTATTGTGCTTTTAGTTTCGTCACAGCCCGCCAGGCAGTAGGCATTAGGGTACACAAAATGGCAGAAGTGAGAAATCTATCTTTCGAGCAACTCAAGAAGTGTCGAATATCCACACAAATCTCCCGATTTAACACCGTTAGGTTTCTACCTGTGAGGAACTGTGAAGAACGATGTGTAAGCCACAAAGCTACGGACACTGTATGGATGACATGTGACTACCTGTGCTTCCCTTCCCGTGGAAACCATATTTCCTGTTTGATATGTTCTACAGAGTTGCAGACGATGCATTGCTGCCAATGAACATCTATAACTTTTGGTATGTGACTAGTGTTGCCCACGGGACGAGACGGGACAGGCTTTTAAAAATTCGAGACGAGACGAGATTGATCATGTGTCCCGAGACAAACTAATATTTTCGAGACGAGACAGGCCAAAGTCTCGTTTCGTGAGCAACACTATATGTGACACCAAAAAAGTCCATTCGTGCTGTTATAAGTGCTCCTGCTATTAACGTTCAAAGAGTGTAAACACTATTTTGGGACACACTGTATATAGGGACGACATAACACGAGCTCCACAGAGGATTATACAAACTGTGAGTCATGACCCCAGAGACTCGCTAGTCTGCAGAATGCAGTCCAGGGTGTACTACGTGGAAGAGAGGTTGACGGTGTCTTCTCTTCCATTAAGACAGCAGATCCCATCATCCCATACCTGTGACTCGCACATTTTCTACACTGAAATTTGATGCTACACCCCGAACTCGGAACTTTCGGTGGAGTCAGGGGTGCCCCCCCCCAAATCATGACACACGTCCCCAAAATCATGACATAATCCCCATAAAGTATTTCATTACGACAGCGTGTCTACTAAACGTAACTTTTTTCCTAGCTTGATCTGCCCCTCCTCCCTAAACAGGAGTGCTCATCACCTTCAAGACCGTGGATACAACCCCCCGTCAAAATCGTTCATCACAATCCCCCCAAAATAGTTAGGATGAATTCGTAATAATTGATGTTTATTTGAATACAATGCCATGTTAAACTGTCCATATTTTCTCAATTGTTCAAGTTTCGAAATAACGGAAAGCTAGCACATTGATTGGTTAAATGTAATAAATTATATACATATGTATTTAAACAGAGTTTGTGAGTGGAGAATAAGATTTATAAACCCCACAATTTGAATATTTAACACAAATTGTTACACAACTTTAGAAAACTCAACCTGGGCAAACCAAATAACATGCTGCAGCCGTGTGACCGATTCAATTATTGTTTGAAGAGACATTACAGAACCCTAGCTAACCTAAGCTCAGGGCGAGAATATAATACGGTTTCTCCTTCGAAGAACTCGGCAACTCTGCTTGGGAATAGAAATATATAATCCAAATGATGCATCTGCTTTAAATTAAGCAGTATACCAACACTAACCATTATATTCCTAACAAGCGATGTTACTAATCAACGTCGAGAATATCGTTCATGTCTTGCAATGCAGCTACAGTACAAAACGTCACATTCAACTCAGTAAAACGTCCAACATACATTTTTTTAAACAGATCATTGCGAGCGAAGCGATTTAGAAATTTTTTACATTTATTTCATTGCAGGCTTTCAAGAATATTAATTTAAAGGGGTATAAATACTTTCTTAGGAACCCGCGATATTTATTGTTATCCAGCTTCCCTTTTCGCAACTTCGGAGCGAAGTTCCCCCCCGCCCCAAAATCTCGATGGAAAAGTCTGCGCCATAATCCCCCCTGTGGGCACCCCTGCGGTGGAGAGTTCGTACTCAACGCGCTCCCTCGCCAAGGCGGTCCATTTTAAAGAGTACTCTTCGACCACCTTCAGTCAACCTTGATTACAGTGTGTACAAAAAAACACCCAGAGCTGCTAACAGGAGCTATTACGAAGGTCAAGAAGAACGCTAGCTTACTCCTGCAAGGTACGGAAAGAAGAATGAGAAATAGTTGTCACTTTCACTTCTAAAAATGCCCGATTAAGACGTTACATCATGTGCAAGGGCAGCATGAGAAGGGAATATTGTTTAGGTCATACATGCAACCGACATCACTGTAACAGCTGAGTTAATTAGCTGTTCAAGCGAAAGCGACACTTTTAGGCATATGAAAGAGAAGGCTAGTAGTGGAAATTAATTATTTCCAGATGAAACTACGCCTTTTTATTATTATTATTTTCAGTTACAATGGTCTGGTTTCAGTGTTTCATTAGTGACTGGAAATCATTCGCGTTGAATTTAATTTAATTGTTGTTTTAAGTTCATTTTATGTACAGATAGGCTAATCGGAACTGGACCTACAGTTTAAAATGGGATCTGAACCACTGTGCCATGTGCCTCACCAGGTATCGAACCAGAGATCCCTTGATTACGATGCGACGAAGTTATCACTACGCCATCGACGAGGCCCTGAAAACAATTTTCGTAGAAAGATTTGTTAATAAACTACAACGGAGCCAGCTTCATTTTGTCATACTACAAGTCTCGGTCTAGAGACAAGACTGGGATCGAGATGATGATGTGAAAATCAAGACGAGACTTCTCGGGACGAGGCAGGCCTCTGTGAAATCGAGACAAGACCAAGACCTAAATGTCCGAAACTTTGATATGATATTCGAAAAATTTAGCTAAACCAAATTACCATGTGACTTTTTCGGACATACCAATCGGATATCTAGCTGTTTATTTATACATAAGTAATGTATTAGTGGCACGTATGAGCCTGAGCTGCGTGGCTGAATACGCTCAGAATAAAATTCGTTTTTAGGGAACGTAACGTCGAACCGAGGCTTCAAACAGGAAAATGTTGATAGATATTTCTCCCTGAATGACTTGGGTACACGCTGCAGTAAAAGCACTTCGATTGTGATCAAACTACGCCTTTTTATTATTATTATTTTGCGTTCCTGACTTCTACACTTGACTACAGGTTATCATATGTTACCCATTGATTACTATTTAACACCAGTCGTTCTACAAGCTGAATGTTCACTGGAATGACAGGTGTGGGGTTGCAACCAGCACAGTTGCAACTGACACTCAAGGACGTACAGTCACCCGCAATAAAAATCGGACACCTAGATCCTGAAACACTCGCTTTCCTGCATGGCGATATGTATTGCCTATCTCTATAGGGCGATGAGTGGATTTCAATGGCACATCATGCTCCCGCCTTCGAGTTAGGCAACACACATAACACCATGTAGTGAAGCGAATATTCCAGACCCATTTTTTAAAGAAAAAAATTACTACTGTTATCTCGTCACCATGCTGTGTTTGACGTATTCTGCCAGTTTTCTGCAGTCTTTCACAAAAACTTCCATGCGCCTTGTGATCAAGGAGTTCCGAGATCGATCCCCGGTGGAGCTAATTGTACAATGGTTCGGATCCTACTTTAAACACAGTCCTGACTTTCTTATCTGTTCATGTTGACTTTTGACAAGAGATTTTAAAACCACGGACACATGCCATTGCTTAGAGCCTAACAAGCCGACGTACTAAAGCATGGAACTGTACAATCAGGAGTAAATTATCGATGTTGGGAAGTTACCGAAATTCCTTCAACTTATACCACTGATAAGGGTACATACACCCTTATCTGTGCCTATACCCTATCCTGAAAAATTACCGTGCATCATATAGAACTTCTAGACTTTTACCATTACCTGACTTGTCTGCCCATGGGTATTAGACCTATACAGTTTAAAGCACGAACCCGTGGCCGCTTGATTACAAGGTAACCACGTTACCACTACACCATCGGGAAGGCCATATAAATTATATAAATTGTTGGTGTGCTTTACTGATTCCATACCAAAGGCAATTTTACCCAGGCTGCACAATGGACACGAATTTCTACTGGGATACGAAAAAACGCCTTTCAGGTGTCTCGTCGCAGAAGCCAGCATTAAACTGTCCATCATCTTATAGCAGATTTGGTACAGTAATGATGGTAGCTCGTATTGAGATCAAGGTCAACACTTCTTGCACATAACTGGCCTTGACTTGCAGAGATGGTCAATGACGTGGTTTTTCATAAGCAATGACAACAAACAAGTCTTCATTGCCACACTAATTACAACGCAAGAAAATAATCATGGTCAAGAGGGAGAACGCATTCATATCGTTACATCACAATCGAATCTCATTCATTATAGACGTAATTCGTTGGGAATTTCTGACTACAACGCATTATTATATGCAATTTCCTTGCATTTTTTATTTGCTTACAGACCTTTGAGGCAGTGTTGCCACATGAAGATTAGCTTCCTTCGGCGCAGGAAAATTCTCAGAATTTTAGGAGAAAAATGAAAGAATTTTTTTGTGAAAAATAACGAAATTGCACGGAAATATAAAGATTTCCGGTTCAAGGTGCATCAAGTGTGTAATTAATTTCCCTTTCTTTCCGCTAATTTATACTCCAAATATAATTGAATATAATAAATTTAGGGCTTGGGAAAATTATTATCCTATATAAATCTAATCCTAGTGATAACTTTGACATTTCTTATACTTTTCGCAAAGTGCACAACTTGCTATCAATAATTTTCATCCATTCGGTAAATCCTAATATTTCTATGATTTGGTGGAAATGCCAATAATTTTACTACTACAACTAATAATAATAATAACAACAATATCTAATACGATTTGTGATCGCGATTTCATATTTTCTTACATGAAAAATATGAAACAGAGAGGGAATTTTTACACTTTTAAGCGATAAATTTTAGTTCCTGTTTGTGGCAACGTTACTTCGAATGCCAGGTTCTGTCGACAGTTTTCAACAGGTGACAATTCCATAAGGCTACGAGACGTCCCAACAGTCTTCCTTCTTTTAATCCCTGTCCCGGTTTTAGTCGGGCATGAAAATGTCCCGACGTTTATTTGTTACCACACATTTCAAGCATGTTCCTCCTTGGTCGTTATTAAGAATATCTGTTGATAATTTTAAGTTTCAATTGTTTTCCTTAGAATAACTTGGAAATAAGCGAAAAATTTCTAATAAACTGAAAAGTTTTCATATAATTTGAAAGCATATTTCGGTCGGGGATTATAACATGGTGATGTAAAGAACAAAAATGAATGAAAAAAGATCACAACAGAGGATCAGAGTAGCGATAAGTCTAGTTGAGTATTTGGAGAATTACCAGTAAATTCTTTCGAAGCATACGGTTAACAATTTTCAGCGGGAAAAAAAGTCCCGATTTCACATTCTGAAAATATTGCAATTTTATGTTTCCAGTCCCATCGCCGCTATTGTCCGTCTTTCTATATTGATGAAGGAATTGGGAGCATAAAGGTAGAAACATCAATTTTCCTAAAACATCGCTCTGAAGCTCGCAAGTTGAACGCTCATTCACCCCACATTCCACCGGATGCAGAGCCGAGCACCAAGAATTTTCCACTCGGTTCTGCACAGGCAGCAAGGCCAGGTGGTGAGTGCACCTCCACTGTAAATTTCCATCTGCATCCAGGGATACCACAGGTGTACAGCTGGGGGTGCAAAGTCCACTAAGTCATACTCAATTCCAAAGTATAAAACCCCTGGAAACGGTAAATCGATCTCTCATTTCGCTCCACAATTACCAGCAAATTGATCAACGAGACGACGGCCAGTTGAGAGATCGCGACGTTACGAGGCGACAACAAGCGAGAAGCCCAAGAAGCAGTCCGGACTAAGGAGGAACATTAGCCAAAGCCAGCCGGAGAATCTGCACTCCATAGAATCAAGTCGCCGAATTTGCCTGCCGCCTCTTATCGCCACCTTCGAACTCTCCAGCGGGCACCTGTCACCATACAACCGTCGCCGACGCCAGAAGCCGAGAGCCAGACCTACAGCAAGGGGTGAGTAGCGTTCAACATCACAGGCTCCCAACGATCCTTCATCAGCTTCCTTAAGGGTAGAAATGGTTAGCTAAATCAAACTTAAAGACCTATCTTATTTATCTGAGCTACGTCCCGGCGTGACTCGACCCGTGCCATACACGACGTCACGCCCCGTTAAGATTGTGAGGATAATGTCCGACTTTCTAAGTTTGTCCGGAACTATACACGATTTTCGGAAAAGAATCAAATAAATGTCACCTGCTGTGATGGAACTGTATTGTGTGTACAGGGATGAGCATAATTAGCTGATGGTTTTAAAATAGCAGAACGAATACGTTTCACTAGAGCATATTACGTAAATGGAATAAATTCTACACTCTTTGGAGATATTTTTTTTTTTTAAAAACAGAAACAATTAATCTGTACACTTTTTGGAGATTAGTTCAAACAACACAAACACGCACAGAAAATGATACTAACCAAAAATAATGTACTTCAAGTGGTCACCTTGTGTACACAGTACTGGAGTCTTAAAGCGAGCAGTTGAGAGTATTGGCAAGGATGTATTGACACGTGTGATGTTAGGGAGAATTCATCCCGAAGCACTGAAGCAACATGCGACACGTGTCGCTTGCAGGTACTCAATTAAACCTTTCGAACTGAAGCGACACGACAAGCTGCACGTGTCTCATCTCGCTTCCGTGTCGCTCGGACTGTGCCATTTTCTCAATACCGTGCATCGTGTAGCCTCAGTTTGTTGTTCGCGTATGGGCAGTGACTTTTCAGAAAGCCCAACCGGAGGCCTTAGAACATGTTTGAAGCTCTAATTTGTTTATATTTTATATTTATATTTATTCCTTGTTTTGGATGGCGAAGTTAAGGCACAAGCCTTTAACCATCTTCCACTTAACCATCTCTACATTACATTTCATAAATTGATTTTTGTAGCTAACTGTATGTTAAATATATAAAAACTAAAAACATTAAGATACCAAGAAATGAAATCTATAAAAACTAAGAACATTAAGATACCAAAAAAGAAAAACACAAGAAAAAATAAAAGAGAAAGACGCAAAAAACATAAAAAAATAAAGACAAAAATACATACACACTAAGTAAAAAAAAAACACGTAAAACATAAACACACACGCAACAAACATAGTCAAATTACAGAAAAAGTCGGTGGGTGTTGGTCCTACCAGTTTACACGAAGGTTTAATTTATTGATATAATAAAGCATAATAAACTACGTATTATTACTATTTTTGATTGCCAGATTCTTTTATCAATATTTCATTTAATGGGTACATGTTAATTCATGCACAAAATCTTAAATACTGGAAAGGTATTTACGAGGAAAATTCTTGGGATCCGGGCAATAACTTAAAATATAAATATAAAAAAATGATAAAAAAAGTAAAGTGTTCCCCTGTGCATAGCACCACGCCATGAAGGCATATAGGGGGTGCGGGGGTAACGCCCCACACTTTCTTGATCCGGTCGTGAGTGGGGGTGATGTGATCAGCATCACGCCCCTGACCGCCTTTACCCCCCAGGGTTTCCCCCAGGTACCCATGTTATTCGACGCTGGGTGGGCGCCGGGGCCGCTTCCAGCGTTAGAAATATACACTTGATTACTTTTGCAACCTCAAAGAATTTAATTGTGAAAAGTACCATTTTTAAACATAAAGATATCCATAAATATACCTGGTTTTCTCCAGATGGTAAAACTCATAATCAGATAGATCATATTCTCATTGATAGGAGAAGGCATACTACGAGTATAATTGACGTTCGTACACATAGAGGTGCTGACTGTGCCAGTGACCATTATTTAGTAATTGCTAAATTAAGAGAAAGACTCGCAGTGATAATCCATAAGCAACAAAATCCAAAAGTTCTAAAATTTAATACAGGAAAATTTGCTGATGAAAGAATTAAGAAAGATTACCAAATTAAACTGTCAAATAGATTCGATGTTTTGCAAGATTTAAATGATGATGAAAATATAAATGAAACAGACGTAAATAAGAATTGGGAGCACATACGTAATGCAATAGAATCAGCAGCTAAAGAAAGTATAGGATACCATAAACCAAAAAAAAAGTAAGCCATGGTTTGATAATGAATGTCATAATCTAATAGAAATAAGAAATCAGGCTAGACTTAGGTGGTTAAATAATTCTGATGATACAAATCTAAGCAATTATAATAGAATATAGCGAGAAGTTAACCGCACGTTTAGAAGTAAAAAAAGAGATTACTTGAAAAGCAAAATTAACGAAATTGAAACAAACAGCAAAAACAAAAATATCAGAGATTTATATAAAGGTGTAAATGAATTTAGAAAGGGGTGGCAACCTAAAGTAAACTTGATAAAAGATAAAGATGGTGATTTTCTAGCTGACCAAAGCGATATTCTAAATAGATGGAAGAACTACTTTAATGACCTTTTAAATGTTCATGTAGGAGATAAATCAGAAGTAAATGAAGTACACACAGCAGAACCTTTAGTTCCAGAACCTAATTTGCTATTAAAAGGCTAAAGAATAACAAAGCACCTGGCATTGATTTAATACCAGCTGAGTTAATTAAATATGGTGGAAATTCGTTAATATGTCACATTCATAAATTAATTTGTTTAATATGGAATAAAGAAGAAATCCCTCAACAGTGGAAAGAATCCATAATTGTTCCTGTTTTTAAAAAAGGTGATAAAATGAAGTGCAATAATTACCGTGGAATTTCTCTACTCTCAACAACATATAAAATATTATTTAACATTCTTTTAACAAGACTAACCCCATATGCTAATGAAATTATAGGTGATTATTAATGTGGATTTAAACGTAACAGATCAACTACAGATCAAATTTTTCACATCAGACAGACACTTGAAAAAAAGTGGGAATATAAGGTCCTTAGGAATGTCCATCAGCTATTCATTGATTTCAAAAAAGCATATGATTCGGTCAAAAGAGATAAGTTATATAATATATTAGTAGAGTTTGGAATACCTAAGAAGCTTGTTAGCATGATAAAAGTATGCACCAGTCAAACAGAAAGTAAAATTCGTGTGGGTATTAATGTGTCTGACAAATTTACAATTCAAGATGGGTTAAAACAAGGAGATGCATTATCTCCATTGCTCTTTAATTTTGCCTTAGAATATGCTGTTAGGAAGGTAAAAGAAACTAAAGAAGGACTATAATTGAATGGTATGACTCAGTTGTTAGCATATGCAGATGATGTAGACTTATTAGGGGATGATATAAATACAATTAAGAATAATGCTAAAATATTTTTCAAAACTGCTAAAGAGATAATTAGGTTTGGAAGTTAACAAAGAGAAAACTAAATATATGCTTACAGGCCGAAACCAAGTGTTAGGTAATAATCAAAATCTAATTATTGACAACAATTCGTTTGAACCAGTTTCCAAATTCAAATACTTAGGAGTAATATTAACAAGTGAAAATGATATTAAAGAGGAAATAAAAAGTAGGCTTAATTCAGGAAATGCAAGTTAGTTCTCTCTTCATAAACTTTTGCCCTCTCGTTGAATATCTAAGAAACTAAAAGTTAAAATATACAAAATAGTAATTTTGCCTGTAGTATTATATGGGTGTGAAACTTGGTCCCTTACATTGAAAGAGGAACATAAATTGTGTAATGACTGCCTACCGGTAGAAATAGGGAGCCACCACATCATGGAGGCAACAGTGCCTCCGGGAACCAGTTGGGCAACAAAACAAAACAAATCAAAAATTAAATCCACGGCTAGCTATGCATACAACCTCAACTGGCTCCTTGTGACACACACATTTGTAGGTGAAACTCAATATGAGGAGGTAAATCGAGATGCAAACACATTCATTATTATTTTGATAATTTTAATTTATATTATTTTAGCTAACTGAGGCATGAAACAAAACTGATCCAAGAATAAAGACCTATAAACATATTGATAAAATTTACACACACTGTCACAAACTAAATTAGCAATAAAGAGTTGAAATTATTTGGCCAATTACATAATGCATGCAGTACGCGTACTACACTACAGTTTGCACATTACCTTGTCTGCCGATGCACATTAGAAAGAAACATATATATAAGCGCGCACTGAGTTCATCGTTGGGGCCCAGTCTTCTAATATGGTCCTGACGTCACGTTTGAAGAGATATGGATGGGGGGGGGGGGGGTAATAGATGAAATGATGGCGGTTCTTCAGTAGAGCAGCTACAACCACTGGTGGGTTCCTTGGTCGTCTCCGGTTCAGTCCATTTCAGCACGCGTGATTACTGTATAAGCTGTTCTGCAGGCATCTTAACGTTGGACTCGCCGTACTTTGACGGTGCTTCACTCTTGCCCGTTCACACGTCCGAGCGTCAACAAATCAGCACTGCACACATACGTAGTTCGTACGTGGCGCTGCTTTAACACTTGCACGTTCACACTCACGAGCGTCAACAGATCCGCACTGCTCTCGTATGCGTACAAGGCAGAGAATCAAAGAACTTTTCGAGAGCGACCACTTTGTCTCCTTACTTCTTCACCGTTAAAACTTAGACTCCCTGTCCCAAGACTCTCCACACTCCTGGAAACACTATTTTGCACTATTGTGCTCCCCTGACCAATCAGGAGCTTGCACTTTCTTCTCCATTATGCAC
Source organism: Lepisma saccharinum (assembly GCF_977018435.1). NCBI lineage: Eukaryota > Metazoa > Arthropoda > Insecta > Zygentoma > Lepismatidae > Lepisma > Lepisma saccharinum. The sequence goes on from NC_139233.1 coordinate 52,653,522, forward strand.
AACTGACGCACTATTGACAATGAACATGGAATGGAGGGTGTGTGACCTCGCAAGTTTACAACGTTATATATTAAAACTCACCCTTTTACTAAAGTCGACAGAAACATGCCTAGATTCGAAATTTATGAAGGTAAATAGTTCTCCTTTGAGCTTAATTCTGAAATTTACGCAAGGGATGCTTTCGAAATGGTGACAGGCTTGTAAATATTCGAGAGACAAATATATGGTCGCACAGATGGACGGAGAAAAGGCTTGACGTGAGAATGTCTGAAAATATGGTGCGACTCGAATCGGAAGAGACCCCCCCTAGAATGGAGGGTGTGGAGCCATCTAGCATGGAAGAAAATCACTAGATTTAGAAAGTTGAAAGAGGAAGAGACAAAGTGATACCTTTACATACTTATGCCGGTGAAATTTTGACATGCCTGGCAACACTGACGTCCAGGCGCGCATTTCGTTGGGGAGAGCTAGCTCTATTGTTACATTTTTTTCAGCTTTCTAGACTGGCTGCTGCATTCTGTCCCTCGGCCGTGAAAGTCGCATGGTGGTAAATTCACGTAACTGTGACAGCACCATGCTGTGCGAAGAAGGTGGTCGAAAATAGGGGTGACGTCCATGAGAGTTCCCACGACCCACGCTAACTTTCCAAAATAAGAAAAAAAATAAACAAAAAAATAAACCTTGGGGTGGACCCTGGGAAAAGTCCATCACAGAACCCCCCCTTCGGATTAATCACGATGAAAATCTGAATAATCTGAATATTCTATACAATAAATTATTTGGGGCATATGCCTGTTCACCCCCTCACAGTACGCCAAAAAAAAAAATACTGGGATGAACCTACAAGATATAATATCCTTATGAATAGATAATATACAGAAACAAAAAAAATATACATATAACCATAAAAATAGAAGTACAAAAAGTTTAAATATTCACAAATACAAAGTACATAAAAGAAAATAAAGATTCCCTTCTGGATCCGGAAGAGGTCTTTCCACTTTCTTTCCTTTCAACCTGTCCCTGGAAGGGTCGCAAACGACCTGTGGTCATTCATTCATTCGCCGGCGACCTTCAGCCAAGGATTCCTTCCTACAGCTGGTCGACCGTTTCCTTTTCTACAAAAGGACCCCTCTTGTTAGCCGCACAGTCATAAATACCTGACACTTCTTCCTTTTTCCAATAAGCCGAAAAAATATATATATTTCTAATCTTCTTATCCTCTTCCCTTTTCTTTTCAGCAATTGCTGGCGAAACTTTTTCATTATTATTTACAATTGGCACTTTAAACATGATGCACATTACAATTACAAAAACACTAATGATGATGATAATAATAATAATAATAATAATAATAATAATAATGACAATTACTGTTAATAATAATAACGACAATAATAATAATACTAATAATACAATAGACAAAACACTAAATTACACTTAAATTCCATCATCAGCCTCACTGTACTATTCCAGTGTTGCAGTGTACCGGCGTAGGTTGGTGGTGTTGTAAACACCAATCTCCTTGTTGCTTCGTGGGTTGGACAAGAGATATGCATTGGGCCCTACTTCCTTCACCACCACGAATGGGCCTTCAAAGAGATGCACGAATTTTCTGTAGATCCCTTTGTCTACATTTGAGGTTGCAAAGGACCTTTTTAGAACACAGTCTCCTTCGTTGAATGTTGTCAAGTGTCCTTTGTCGTGCTGTTTCTTTCTAGCAGCCGCAGCTTTTTCTAGATTTTCCCTGGCTCTCATTAGCTTTACCTCGCGACTGGAATCGTCGTTTAGTCGAGGGATATTGAATATTCTCCTTATTTCCTCCTCCGGGTTTCTGTTGAGAAATAGCTCGTAGGGAGCGTATCCCGTCGAACTGTGCACGGCCAGATTCATGCACTTTGTGATGTCCGGAATGTGTTGCGGCCACTCACGATGTTTGTCCTTTAAGCTAATGCGAAAAAGCCTCCCTATCTCCCTCATGGTTCTCTCCACAGGGTTAGCTCTAGGGTTCTTGGCACTAATGAATCGCACTTCGATTCCCCTATCATTCAATTCCTGCTTCCATCTCTTCCCCGTGAACTGAGTTCCTTTGTCTGTGAGGAACGTCTTTGCATTCGGACAAAGTACTAAAAAGTCATTCACAATCTTATTTAGGACTGCGTTTGTTGTGGCTTTCTTCAACGGATAAACCATCACAAACTTGGAGAAGACGCACAGAAGTACCAGGCAGTACTGGAGACCGTATCTCGCCTTCGGTAGTGGACCGTATAGATCAGCTGATATAATTTCGCCAACGTTACTTGCCACCACTGGGTGCATCGGTCCTTTCATCTCCTGGTTAGAATATTTCGTCCGCAGGCAGAGATCACATGCATTCACGTGCTTCTTGATGCTTGCTCTCATCTTCTTCCAAGTGAAGAATTCGGAGATTGCAACGTGAGTTTTCTGTTGTCCGTAGTGGCCTCTCTTGTGATAAAAATCCATTATGCCATCCGTTAGGCACTTCGGAATGCAAATCTTGAACACTCCGTTTTCCTTTTTGCACAAGATGTTGTCTTTTATCACATAACGAGAATTTTCTTCTCTCTCCTCTTCTTGGTGTCCCTCTAGGGATCGAACTATTGGCCCTAGCACTTCGTCTTCTCGTTGCAGCTTCGGAAGGTCCTGCATCCTCCTTTTCAGATCCTCTGGAGGCCTGAAATGTATGGCCGCTATGACCTCACACGGTTCCTTTGTGCCACCGCTTTCCTCTATCTTCCCATTACTAGGATACCGAGATAGATAATCTGCGAGATTAGTGTTGCCCTTTATGTATTCAATAGTAAAGTCAAATGACTGAAGTAGCAGTAACCACCTGGCTATCTTCGGATTCGTGAGGCGGCACGTAAAGAGAAATTTCAGTGCTTTGTGGTCTGTGCGAATCACAAACCGCGCTCCATTCAGGTACACCAAATTCTTTTGTATGCCGTATAAGATGGCGGTGAGCTCCTTCTCCGTGATGCTGTACATCTTCTCACAGTCGCTTAACACTCTACTGTGGCACGTTATAACTCGTACATCACCTTCTTTAAGCTGGTACAGTATCGCACAGATAGCTTTGTCACTCGCGTCTGTTTCCAGATAAAATGTACTTTCTGGATCAGGGTGGTGCAACATTACCTCTTCTCCAAACGTCTCTTTGATCTTCGTGAACGCTTCTTCGTGCCTTTGTAGCCATTTGAACGAGGTTCCCTTCTTCAACAATTCTAACAGCGGCGAGATAAGCTCGGCGTGCCTCACATGGAATATTCTGTAATAGTTAAGGTGACCCAGAAACGAGCGAAGCTGTCTGACGTTCTTCGGCCTGGGAAAATTGTGAATTGGTGCCAACTTTTCGGCGTCCATTTTCATCCCCTGCGGAGTGACTTTGCATCCGAGAATGGATACTTCTTGCCGTGCGAATTTACACTTCTTTAACTTTAGTGTTAGGCCAGCATGTCTAAGTTTAATAAAAACGGCGCGCAGGTGTTCCAGGTGCTGATCGAAGTCGTTGCTTGCAATTTGCAAGTCGTCGACATACCACGACAGAAAATCGTCCATTTCATGTCCCATCACGTATCTGAGTACTCTCACCGCACTCGACATGGCTGTCTTTAAGCCGAATCTCACTCTGGTGAAAGTATATGAGATGCCGTCAAAAACGAATCCCACATACTTCTGATCACTTTCTCTTAATTTTATTTGAAGAAAGAAACTCGTGAGGTCAGCGCATGTAATATACTTCTTGCCCTCGAATTTCTGTAGTACTTCTAGCACTGGAGGTGGCTGATCGTGCTCTGATCTTATACGCAAATTTAAAAGTCGCGCGTCGAGACACGGACGTATACTTCGCTGTGAGTCTTTTTTCCTGACACACACAAGCGGGCTAACGTACGCAGTAGTTTGCTGTTTTATTATGCCCCAGTCCAGCCATTGCTTAATCTGTGTTCTCACCTCCTCCCTGTATGCATACGGGACTGGATAGACTTTTTGTGAAAAAGGCGAATCATCTGTGAGCTCCAGTGTGTGTTCGTATCCCTTCACTAAACCTGGCTTTTCATCAAATATATCTCGAAAATCGAGTAAGACTGCCATCAATTTTTCCTTCTGCTCTTCGGAGAGATTGGGCGTGGCATCAACGTGCTTCCGAATATCCTGCATCGACGCTCTTGTCTCCTGCCCTTTTGCTTTCTTCTCGTAGGCTCTGGCAACACTGCGATCCTTTTCTCTGGCTTCTACAACTTGTGCCGCTGCGACCATCGTAGCCGGGGGTGTTGGTTGACAGCTGTCCCCCGTCACAACAAACGGATTCGCTACCTTGATGCGAAAACTGCATTCCGGCTCACGACATCCCTCTCCACATGGTTCCAATTGTTTCAATGGAAGGAGCGGTGCCATTACATCACCATCGCACCGACATATGGGTCCTTCGCACTCGTAGCCAACAGTAATGTGGTTCGCTTCTTGTTCAGTACTTTCGCACTCGGCGGAGACAAATTTTATTTCTGTGTATAGGCCGCTGCATCTCAATCTCATCGTCTTCTTGTGGAAGTCCAGGTGGGCGTGGTTGTCCTCTAAAAAGTCGTTCCCCAGAATTACAGGTTTAACCAGGTTCCTAACAACAAGGAAATTGACGTCTACCGTCACACCTCCAAACGATACAGGCAGATAAGTCTGCCTGACAATCTTTGAGGCCCTGGAACCGAACGCTGAAATGATTTTCAAACATCCAACGCTTAATTGTGGCAGCTTGGCGTTTTCCTCCAATAGGGATAACCATATCTCCTCGCTCAGGCAGCTGTGGCTAGCCCCGGAATCTAATAGCGCTTCACACATTTTTCTCTCTACGAGGACATTTACAAGGGGCAAGGGGCGGGGCTTGTTAAGAGCATCTTGATTATTCTCATCAAACACCTTCTCAAATAACGTATTTACGTGTGCATTTTCTTCCACGAAACTCTTCACATGTGTTTCACACTCTCCTTCGTCACTGTGGTCACCTTGGTAATCAAAATTCCTGTTTTCGTTTCCTATGTCGTTTTCCCGGGACCGGGGAGATGACGTCATACTTTCACTCCTTTCTCCCCTTTCCCGTTCTGGCTGTCAATCGCTGCTTCGCCTTCGATCCACGTCGTCTTGCCTTGCTTCCATTATTGAATTGACGTTCATTTGTTGCCTTTCTTCCGCATCATCCCTGGTCGGTCCATTATTGTAAGAGTCATTATAACCTTGTTGCCGTCTGTCGCCTCTGTCCCGACGGGGGGCGTTGCCTCGAGGTGGCTGTCGGCCGTGTGGTTGAGGGTCGAACCTGAGTGACCGCGAAGGGTTGTCATCCGATCTGAATCCCCTGCTGCTTGCACCGGCGCGAGAGGACCGACCGCGAGTCTCAAAAGTATTTACTTGCCTGCGGTTGCGATTCTGCACAGAAGCCAAGTTTTGTGTCGACGTGTAAGTTGTTTCCTGCACCTCCCTAAGCACGTTAAGTAGCTCGTTACACGTTGTAATTTTGAGTCCTATAACTGCTCTCCTAACATATGCTGGGTACTGCTTCAGAGCCACTTGCACCAATGTTTGCTCAGAGAGAGGATCCGGCAACACCGCATTTCGCTGCACCAGGTCCATGAAATATTCTGCAAGGGTCTTCCCGTCTCCCGGCGCGTACCTGCTTGTGTAAAGTTCGGCCTTCATTTTTATGAGTTTCTCTTCACCCAAAAACTGTGCCATAAACCGCTCTTTGAAAACTTGAAAATCCGTGAAATTGCGCTTATCGATGTTTAACCACGCGAGCGCACTTCCTCGAAGGGACAACCCAACGACCTTGATCTTCTGGTTCTCCGGAATCTGCGCGAGATCCATATAAGTTTCCATCTCTTGGATATAGGTGCAAGCTTTTAATTCATCCTGATTTTTGGCGTCGAACTTCGGTAGCAACAGGTCCCTCTGCAGATACACATTTGCCGCTGCTATCCCAGTACCACACACTGAAGCGGGGGAAGTGTTGGCACTCGCCGCGCGTCTGTCGCAGTTGCTTTCCAGCGTATCAACTCTGCGTGTCTCTGACGAGGCTGTGCTTGAGATCTGCGTCCTGAGAGCTTGAATCTCCTCATTGATGGTCTCCCGCACCCTGCTATCTCTTCGTTCGATTGTGGCTTCAAGATGTTGAGACAGGGTGTCTCGCAAGTTCTCGGATATTTCTTGCATCCGGGTCTCCTGGACCTGATCCATGGATTCCGCAAATTCAGCCCTGATGTTATGCAGGCTCTCTTCAACAGTTTCCGTCCGCTGCTCTAATGATTCGGTTCTGTCTGCCACTTCATCGATCGCCTTCCCTAGCACGGTATTCACCCTTTTGAGGTCCCTCTGCATCTCTCGTTTTAGATCCTCGTTTGACCTCTGCATTTTGCGTTCAAGTTCTTCGAATCTTCGGTCCATTTTTTCATCCTGTCTTCTTTCCAGGTCTCGAATATCTGTCTGAAGGACATCGAGCTTCCCCATGATGGATTGTAGCATCGCAAACATTTGAGCGTTGTCGACCGTTGTCATCTCACCCGCGATGGTTGTCATATTATCTTCGCTTCTTCCCTGCATCTCTGGAGTCTCAGTGACGTCACCACGATCGACGAGCACTCGCCTTTCACCTTCCCGATCGCCCGACTCTTCAACAGAACCAATGAAGCTAGCCAGCCTAGTATGCTCGCGAAAATTATACCTCGAATTCATGGTCGGTTATGACAAAAACGCTCAATTGCAACAACAAAACAAACACTACTACTACTAAATATGGGAGGCCAATATGTGAAAGAGAACGAGAGAAAAAAAAAGTGAACGGCACAAGTATATCAAAATATAACACTTTGAGAGGGGGAGGGGGGAGAGTGGCGTATCAAAAATATGTAGAAAAATTACTGACTGACACGTAAAAGATAATGCAAAAAAAATACAATCGACACTAGCAGATAGCTTAATGGGCCGAAAGAGAAAAGAAATGACAGAGAAACGAGAAAAACTCTGCTAGCGGCAAACCATGTCACCATCTCAAAACCAATCTCACGTGCGCAATAATTTCCGTTTTCAAAAAGATATTCTACGGGCATGTTTCAAGCCTTTGCATCTCGATTTCCTTTTATTGCTGATATTACTTTCATGATAATTTAAATAATTAGTTGAAAAAATGAATCAATGATTACAATTACTAATATATGACAGATATCCAAATTCAATAAACAGGGTTTCTTAGCTGATTTAACAGATATTGCCCATTAGTTGGGGGCCACGCTGTAATGACTGCCTACCGGTAGAAATAGGGAGCCACCACATCATGGAGGCAACAGTGCCTCCGGGAACCAGTTGGGCAACAAAACAAAACAAATCAAAAATTAAATCCACGGCTAGCTATGCATACAACCTCAACTGGCTCCTTGTGACACACACATTTGTAGGTGAAACTCAATATGAGGAGGTAAATCGAGATGCAAACACATTCATTATTATTTTGATAATTTTAATTTATATTATTTTAGCTAACTGAGGCATGAAACAAAACTGATCCAAGAATAAAGACCTATAAACATATTGATAAAATTTACACACACTGTCACAAACTAAATTAGCAATAAAGAGTTGAAATTATTTGGCCAATTACATAATGCATGCAGTACGCGTACTACACTACAGTTTGCACATTACCTTGTCTGCCGATGCACATTAGAAAGAAACATATATATAAGCGCGCACTGAGTTCATCGTTGGGGCCCAGTCTTCTAATATGGTCCTGACGTCACGTTTGAAGAGATATGGATGGGGGGGGGGGGGGTAATAGATGAAATGATGGCGGTTCTTCAGTAGAGCAGCTACAACCACTGGTGGGTTCCTTGGTCGTCTCCGGTTCAGTCCATTTCAGCACGCGTGATTACTGTATAAGCTGTTCTGCAGGCATCTTAACGTTGGACTCGCCGTACTTTGACGGTGCTTCACTCTTGCCCGTTCACACGTCCGAGCGTCAACAAATCAGCACTGCACACATACGTAGTTCGTACGTGGCGCTGCTTTAACACTTGCACGTTCACACTCACGAGCGTCAACAGATCCGCACTGCTCTCGTATGCGTACAAGGCAGAGAATCAAAGAACTTTTCGAGAGCGACCACTTTGTCTCCTTACTTCTTCACCGTTAAAACTTAGACTCCCTGTCCCAAGACTCTCCACACTCCTGGAAACACTATTTTGCACTATTGTGCTCCCCTGACCAATCAGGAGCTTGCACTTTCTTCTCCATTATGCACAACTGACGCACTATTGACAATGAACATGGAATGGAGGGTGTGTGACCTCGCAAGTTTACAACGTTATATATTAAAACTCACCCTTTTACTAAAGTCGACAGAAACATGCCTAGATTCGAAATTTATGAAGGTAAATAGTTCTCCTTTGAGCTTAATTCTGAAATTTACGCAAGGGATGCTTTCGAAATGGTGACAGGCTTGTAAATATTCGAGAGACAAATATATGGTCGCACAGATGGACGGAGAAAAGGCTTGACGTGAGAATGTCTGAAAATATGGTGCGACTCGAATCGGAAGAGACCCCCCCTAGAATGGAGGGTGTGGAGCCATCTAGCATGGAAGAAAATCACTAGATTTAGAAAGTTGAAAGAGGAAGAGACAAAGTGATACCTTTACATACTTATGCCGGTGAAATTTTGACATGCCTGGCAACACTGACGTCCAGGCGCGCATTTCGTTGGGGAGAGCTAGCTCTATTGTTACATTTTTTTCAGCTTTCTAGACTGGCTGCTGCATTCTGTCCCTCGGCCGTGAAAGTCGCATGGTGGTAAATTCACGTAACTGTGACAGCACCATGCTGTGCGAAGAAGGTGGTCGAAAATAGGGGTGACGTCCATGAGAGTTCCCACGACCCACGCTAACTTTCCAAAATAAGAAAAAAAATAAACAAAAAAATAAACCTTGGGGTGGACCCTGGGAAAAGTCCATCACAATTGAGAGTATTTGAAAATAAGATCCTTAGGAAAATATTTGGATCTAAAAGGGATAAGGAGACAGGTGAGTGGAGAAGGTTACATAATTTAGAACTACATAATTTGTATTCATGTCCAGATTATTAGAATAATTAAATCAAGAAGACTTAGGTGGGCAGGTCATGTGGAACGAATGGGAGAGGAAAGATGAGTTCACAGGATTCTTGTTGGGAAACCTGATGGTAAGAGACCTGTAGGAAGGCCAAGACGAAGATGGAGGGACAACGTTGAGATGGACCTAAAGGAAATCGGTAGGGATGGAGTATATAGATCTTGCTCAAGATAGTGACAGATGGAAGGCCTATGTTGCTGCAGCCATGAACCTTCAGGTTTAAGAAGGCTAGAGAGTTAGTTAATTAATTAGTTAGTTAGACTTGCGTGCAAAGAAATAGACCCACCTCACACTTTTGACATAAAATGTTTACTTGTTCTTATTTTTACTTCCAACTGTTTGGAGCCACATAAAATGTTTATCCAAATGGAAGCGTCTAATCCGCTTGTATCCGCAATAGAGCAAAATTTCATTCGGGCTGTATGTGGAAAGAAGGTAAACAAATAAACATTAGATAAAGTTCAGTAATAAATACCTATGATGTTAATAAACTTAATAACATTGTGCTCATTCCTGTATTTGGGTCATTTTGCGTCGATTTTCCGATATGATACAGATTTTACCTGAACTTAATGAGGGGAAAGGGCTTCGATATTAATAAATATTTCTTAACGGAGGGACAGTCACAAAGGAACATCCACATGCCCACGCCCGAACACGAACCTGGGAACGTCCGTGTCAGGCTCGGACAATCCTGCGTCCATTACCAATCGCGTTTGACCACCAAGCGGAACGACACAGATTGAACTGATTTCTGTTAGGTGGTCCGCAAGTCTTTAAAGCAATATCTGAACGTCGAAAACGAAGTCTCTGTATTTAATTCACTTTAAAAATTACGAAACGTAGGGGTGCCCATCCCCCCAAGGCCAATGGCGCAATCCCCCCCCCCAAATCATGTGGTAATTTACATGAAGTATTTAATTACGATAGCGTGTCTACTGAAAGTAACGTTTTTTTTTAGCTTTATTGAACACGATACTTGATCTGCCCGTTCTCCTTAAACAGAGGTTTCCATCCCCCAGCTAGACCGTGGATGCATTACCCCTTAAAATATTTTGGGTGAATACGTAATAATTATTTTTATTTGAATACAATAGCCTGTTAAACTGTCCATATTTTTTAATGGTTCGAATTTTCGAAATAACGGAAAGCTACCAATCTCAAATGTCATAATTACACAGTGATTGTGGTTGGAGAACAAGATTTTAATAACCCACAATTTGGGTATTTAACACAAAGTCTTACACAACTTAAGGTCGAGAATTACAGAACCCTAGCTAGAAATTCCTAAGGCCGGGAAGATAATATAATAAGGTGCCTTCTTCAAAGAACTCAACCCCTCTGCTTGGGGTAACTACAATATTTTTAGTAATCCATAGTAATAATTACATGGATTTCATCTTCAGTGCAAATTTCACTTGCTAAAGCAACCTTCAACAATATCTTAGAAATGCGAATTTGAAACTATTTATTTTCCTTTTCTATCGAGTAATGTGCAAGGCGTTACTACGAAGTATACAGTTAGTACAACTAATGCAGCATAGCCTACAGGGAATCAATAATACAATAATATTGCTAATAGAACCATATCATAAATGACTCGCCTGCTTTAAATTAAGCAGTATACCGACAAACATTACATTTTAAGAAATTATATTATTAATAAATATCGAGATATTGTTTGCCTTGTAATGCAGAAACAGTATAATTCTTCACAATCGTCTCATGAAAATGCAAGACGCATTTTTGCAAAGCAATATTACGAGCGAAGCGAGCAAGAAAATTTTTACATCCATTTCTTTGCAGGCTTGCAGGATCCCTCGATATATATACTCTTTTCCATCTACTATTTTCCCATGTTCGGCGCCGAAACTTGCGCATACCATATCGCTAAATATAGTTCCCAAATATAATGTTCGTACCCTAAAGAAATCCCTTGACAATCTAAGATTTTACACTTTATTAAGAGCTCCATATCGCCTCCCCTCAAATTTAATATTCAATCCTCCAACCAAAATTTTGGACTTACTGTTTATGTTGAAGAATACATAGATATTACCCCTCCAAAAGAAGAAAATCTCCGTCCGCAAACCACATTTTCCGCTACAATATCAGACGTAATATTAATATACAAGAGTTGGATATCCCTCCCAAATTTAATGCTCAGACCCCCTAACTAAAATTCCCAGGATAATCTAAGATTTAACACTGATATTCAATAGTCGGATATTGCCCCCTCCCTCAACGTTTAATCCTCAATTCCCCATCAGAATACTTAATTTTCTCCATCTAATGGATTAAATATGGTGTACCTCAGGTGTTTACATTTATTTTGGAAAAATATATAAATGTTGAATTTTATATTAAGGAAAAAATCACCCTAAAAAATTACGATGGCGCAGTCTGCGCCATAATACCCCCCTGTGGGCACCCCTGACGAAACGAGTAAACAGGCCACAATTAGAACAGTCAACCTTCTGATAGGAGTCCGTCAAGTTAGTTATTGAACTCATCTAACTCGTTAGAACATTGGGTGTACGGTGTCCTGCTGCAATTAAAAGTAGAGATATGCACACCTGGCCGCAGACAAATTTTATGTGACTTGTAACCATTCTCAGATGTATGCCATCGGTTGGCAACCCTGAACACACCGAACACAATTGTAATTGCTTCGACGTAAAAATGGATCGCATTTTTGAACAAACGACCAACCACAAGACAAGAACAAGGTAAACCGTAGACAAGTCCTTTCAGTCCCGACTGGAGATCACAATGAATCACGGGAGAAACCGCTCTGGAAAATACGGCGTATTATAATATGGAGGACCCCCCCCCCCTCCTCTCCTCCATATATTCCAGGAATTCTTCTTGTTCTTCACAGTCAAGGTCGGTGAGTTGAAAAGACTGGGCAATAAATACATTACAACAAGTATAACAGCTTATAAGATGTATCCCAAAACACAGTTCAGGACACTCACGTCTCGCACAAGTAATAATAGCGTGACAAACTACTGAAAGCCGCTATGATATTACAACAGAAAATAGTATTCTTTTCGATGACTGTTAAGTCCCGTATCAACAGAATATTCCCGTTGTTTTTGAAGCCCTGAAGACTGCCATCTTATTTTGTTGTTGTTTTATTTCTTTTCCTACACCTAAAAAAAATATTCTTAGATAGTGGCGCCACAGTCCGCTGTGGACTTTGGCCTCCTTGAAAATCTCCAGCCACTCTCCCCTATCAGGAGCCTTCCTTAGGCTCGTCTGGACCTTTGATCGACGCCTGGGAAGCAGTTTTCGAAATTTTCTCTCCTTTCGAAAAAACGCTGTGATATTACAAAATTCGAAAAATTACATCTGCTTAAATTTCTTTCTAGAGCATTCGCGTGAATCTTCAGTGTGGCAGAGGCCTGGCGTGCATGTAACCGGTGTTACTGTAGGTAACAGAAAAATGTAAAGAAATTAAAAAGTTTTTTCTTAATAAAATAACAACATTGTTAAACAAGTTAACCGAGTTGAGTGTATATTGCAGAGGACGGTTTTTCTGCAGCCGACAAAAGCGAAGAGACAGACCGTTCCGCTACCCTCAAGAGGCAACAGGAGGAAACGGCGCCAATGCAAGGGAACAGCGGGGAAAGACTTGAAGGCAAGTGTGCTACGGGGTTATTTATATGCCTATTTAGGGGCCCTGTTGCCGCTGCGGCCTACCGGATCAGCATGTGTTGTCACTTTGGATTTCCAGAAAATAGCTAAATCCCGCCTAAAACGGGGATACTATTTCTCTGAAGCAACAAGAGCTAGACTGAAAAGCCAAAGCTGGATTTAACTACAACTGAAACCGTTTACGTAATAGACGAAAAGATAAGTACTTGATGCGATTCGTGATTTCGACAAACCTTGCTCCAAAAAACTAAGTTGGCAACAGTAGAACGTACATCTGGACTTCCCTTCCTCCGCTGGAGGAGGGAAATTCTGTCGTCTGCTCACAGCAGAAACGTCAAACTGACCCGAATATGTGGTTCTTCTTCCCCTTTCCAAAGAAACAGAGACGGTTGACAAGGCTCGACTACTATTCACTGGGTTTTCGCGGTAACTCTCTCAAGAGTGGTAGTTCTTTCTAGGAGTGATTGTGGCTAAATAAATCACTGAGCGGATTGCAAAAAAAGAACGAAATGAATAAAAATCCAGATGAAAGTCTTTTTGGGGGGGTAGGCTGGAGATGATAACATCTGATGACCGCGCCCGGTAACACTTTTGAAAAAGGCCACTGCAGTGTGGTATACATATTCGCAATAGTTAATAATAGTCTTTCGTACCCACGAAACTATTGTGAATATCTAGGCAACAGCAAAAGCAAACCACACGGAGATTCCCTCGAATGCTCTAGAACAGTGGTTCTGAAACTGTGGTTTGCGTACCCCCTGGGGTACATGAAGACTTGAAGGGGCTACGCGATCAGCTCGGAGGAGAAATGTAGAGGATACCCACATGACAACATTCTTGCTTCAGTTGTGTAGAGCAGATTTCATAGCTCAACAGGAAAATAAGGCTCATTTTGTCACTGACACACTTATCTTTGTTTCACATATTTTGAAATAAAATTATCTAAAATATCTAAAATTATCTATAACAAACTAAATTTGGAGCCGAATCTGCTCTTGAACGTTTTAAGTGCGCAACCAGACATCAAGAAACTGTCAGGCTATGCAGGTACATCCTTGTCAATACAAACTCTGATGATTTACTATAAAAACTCCAAAATTATGCTTGACAGTTTGTTTACAAACTTATTTATGTTCTTTACTTCTTTTCAATAACTCTGAAAAAATACCCGAAAATTAGTGTTTTATATACTTCTTAGCATGCATGTGTTCCACATTTTTATTTTTGTAACTAATCATAAAGATTGCAAAAGTAGGAACACCCAATAAAATAATAAACGTTAGATTCTAATGTTTATTTGTTTACCTTCTTTCCACATACAGCCCGAATGAAATTTTGCTCTATTGCGGATACAAGCCTCCACATATCAAAACGCCCCATCCAATTAGGCAGCCAAACAAATTCCCTAAAACTCTCTATTCGGAGAAAACCTATGGTGGGGGTACATTAGAAGTTTCTTTATGACCAAATGATACAATGAGAAAAAAGTTTGAGAACCACTGCTCTAGAAGGAATTCTAAGCAATGTAATTTTTCAGATTTTGGAATATCACAGTGGTTTTTGAGAAGAGAGGAAATTTCCAAAACAGCTTCGCTCATGATACTACAAAATGAAGCCCAGTCAATGAAGGCCAAAAAAAGGCCAATGTCGGGAATAATTCCGTAAAAGCTGAATTTTGGTCAGTTGTTAGAACACTACTAGTAGTGCAAAATTAGTGTTGCCCACGAGACGAGACGAGACTTTAGTCCGTCCCGTCTCGTGAAAATGCTGTCTCGTCTCGAAAATATTAGTTTGTCCCGTCTCGGAGGGTTCTGTCTCGTTTTGTCTCGTCTCGTCTCGTAAAAGTGATCCGGGATATCATGCCAACAAATGTCAAAAGTAGCAGAAACACAATATTTTTTAGGAAAGTGGGATAAAGCTCCAAATATTTTACCCATTGCGTGGTGAGAATAAATAAGGTTCGTTAATCATGAGGACATTAATATTAAAAATGTAGTTTCTTGGTTACTGATTGCTAGGTATCTTATGAAATCTACCTTGTGTTTTTTCTCGCTTCCATACAACTGTCTATCCATCGTACATAAGTGAGTGCTCTTTTTCATTACTGATATACCTTTTGGAAGTCTTCAAATGTTTTCCACTAGACCTTCTTTCTTTCTGAATGTCGAACTTCCATGCACTATGAAAATGTACATTTTTTCTTTAAATTCTAAGCTTGGCGCTGGGAGCAACAAAAAAGTTTTTAAATGTGTAGTACGAACACAAAAGACTATTTAAAATTTCAATACTTAGTATATTACAAATAGAAAGCATTTATTGTTCTTAATATTGTTAAACATCTTCTATGACATAAGTTTCAAAAAGTGTTTCTTTGTGATATTGTGCTGTTTCTTATGCTCAGCTTATGACGCACATACTTCTTTGTTTTCCCTTTTGCCTCTAAGTCCGGTACCACCACCGCTTGATAAAATGCATCCTTCGGCAGGCACGCATCTGGAAATATATGTCGGGGAAGGTGTCCGAGCCAAGTGTTTCAGAAAAAAAAAAAATAACAACATTAACCACAACAATTAAGCAAATGTTTAAATTAATACATTAATATAATTCATAGGTCTATTCACTTGAATATGTAAATTAATTAATTATATTATTGTTATTACATGAAATGTTACAAAGATCGTAGAAGAATAGTAATATAACAACATGAATATTAGCTAATATCTAGTTTACGTGTAGTTAAGATCGCCAAAATTTGCATAAAAACAGCTGTCCTGGCAAGAAAATTAATGTCAAAAAAGGTGATAAATTGAATATTTGCTGAATAACAAAAAGGATGTTACATCCAGTTGACGAAAAATAAAGTTCCTGATTAATATTTTATGCTCATTATTATAAGTAGTAGTGTACATCATAAATCTTCATTGATTCTGTCATTCAAAGCCGTATGATCCCAATAGAATCCTTGTTTTCTAGTAAGTTCGGCAGGAATAAGTAACCCTCGATTATGCTAAACAAATATATTTTCTTGTTTAGCTAGAGCAAGGCCCCAGGAGGATGCAAGAAGCCGTTCCTGCAAAAGTGTATGTTTTACGAAGCGAAGAAACGTGACAAAACCACCACGTATGGAAGACAAACCTGCATTTAGTTCATATCGCATATTTACAGAGCCGTGCCTCCTGAAGTTATAAATATCCCAACTTGAATGATTCGTTTAGACATGCTATAGTTGAAAAAAATATGGTTAGATGTACCAAAAGTGCATCATTATCAGATTATGCATATAACGTGTTATTGGAATCAACATATTTGTGTAAATTGGGTGCCTCCCCGATGGCGTAGTAATAAAGTCGAGGTCTTGTAATGAACGGTCCTTGCGTTCGATACCCAATGGAGTCAAAAAGTGGATCGGATCGCACATTAAACTGTAGGTCGGTTCGTGATTTAGCCTATTTGTGAATCAAGTGGACTTAAAAAAAAAATACAAAAATTATCAACCTTAACGCTATGTCCAACGTGGATACGGGCAGCGCGGTGCGTGCGGTGCGATGCGAGCAACGCGGCAGTCGTATCCGATCAAACCTGTAGTCAGCAATGAGCCCGTCCTACGTAGACACGTGACGCGTGCGATTCGTCCGCTCGCAACGCACGCAACGTTTGATTTTCAAACAGGTTTGTTTTGTATCGCATTTGCCGTCCGGTGGCCAGTCGCCAAGAAATATGGAAGGGCTTATTGCAGAAGTGCAAAGAAGAAATGTGTTGTGGGATAAAAGAAACCCTCCTTACAAAGATCGTTTAATTGTTGATAAGGAGTGGGATTCCGTAACAGTCTTCACGTTTTAAGTATTTGAAAGTCGTGAGTGGATGAACAAAAACATCAAATTGTATTCACTGAGAAGTAATCACAGAATACGGTTCGTACATTTTCTGTTGCTCTCGAAGCGCGGTTCTTTGCCTTCGAGAGCTGTAGGTTCCTGTCCATCACATTTTCGCCCAAGACGTTTACAAGAGAATCTTTTTCTATGTCAGTTATAACATTATGCAGAATGCGAATTGCTTTAACAATATGAACAGCATGCTGTACACTAGTTTCAATTGGTTTCAATAGGATCCTAAATTTCGCAGAACTTATGCCGAAAGCACACTCCACTGTCATTCGAGCACGCGATAAACGATAATTGAAATATGAGACGGCTGCATTATTTGAACTCTTCTTTTAGAATATGGTCTCATAAGATATGTTCGTAATGGAAATGCTTCGTCTCCTACAAACACAAATGGGTCTTTTTGATGGAAGTTGGACAGCTGCAAATCTTTTGGTAACGATAAGAAACCATTTTCGACATTTTGATAAAGTGCTGAGTTAGAAAATACTCCTGCATGACTTTCTTTGCCATGTGCACCCACATCGATCATTAAAAATCTGCACCTTGCATCAACAACGGCCAAAAGCACCGAACTGGAAGCCATGTTCGTCGCAACTGCTCATCACAATCGCACGCAGTAACGTTGGACACTCCCGGCGTTCACGCACATATCTGCGGTGCGGCGCTCGCATCACACCGCACGTACCACGCTGCCCGTATCCACGTTGGACATAGCGTAAGAATATTAGAATCCACTAAGTCACCCGCAGGTAAGTCAAATTTCACATATCCGTCTTCATCCTCGTTCATAGACTTCCTGCAATACCTTGTGAATGTGTGTTGCATCCTACCAGGTGCGAGAAATGTGCAGAGTTATTCTTTCCCTGTACTGCGCTATTTCTTTTCATAACAGTAAGGCTAAATTCTCGTTATTATTATTATAATTATATTCATGTATGGTGTTTTGTGTTTGTCTTTTATTTAGAGTGGACGTTTACTGCCTAAATTTACTTCTTGATTACGAGTTTATCTCCACATGATTCGTTTTAATAAAGACATTAATTCTTTTTTATTGTAAAGTTGCGTTGTCTCTAGTGGCCTATTTCAGTATTGAAAGACATTCATAATTTTATAATTCACCGTCTTTCTTGAGATGAAACTACTGATATAAATATTTAAGTTATAAGATAATAATATAAATGACGAAAAAATGCTTCGAAGAGTTTAATTTTCTTGGAAAATAAACGTTACGTTGGAAGAAATTAGTCTTCTTAAGTATTAGAAACAATGTGAGGCACTTAGTGAACTGCAATTCTCCTGCAGGAGAATTCTGCTCTATGTGCTTTGGAGAACACATTGCCCACCTTTGGTACGTCCAGGACTTGACATTTCTTCTCAATAGCAAGAACAGCCAAATGAGGCAGTCTGCATCCAGCATCCTGTTTCGAGCAAGCCTTTTCAAAGATTTTAAGGACAACCATCTTCGTAACGCTGAAGAGTTTTGGGCAAAATTTGTGTTTCACCTTTCAGGGAAATGTTATCACAGGATAAAAAATCAGACAAAGGTTTCAGTTATCTCATAATTCAATAAATATTCTGACCCTGGTATTACTTACTCATACTCTACCATTCCAACGTATGTCTGTGCTACACAATTACAGGCACCTATGGAGTTTGTAGGAAGAAGTTCTTCGATTTTGATATGTACGAGAAAGAGCGAACCTGCATCTAATGATTGAAGAGTGGCAAATCATAATAAGCGTTCTTTTACCTGCCCGCGATATGTTGTGAATCGAATTTTAAGTGTAATTTGCATTTTAAGGTTCACGTTCAATACATTTCCAAATAATATCCCCTCATTAACTTCAAGAGTATCGAAGAAATTCACTTTGTTAAGGTTTCCTCAGACTCATCATCTCGAAATTCAAGTCCCTGAATAGTAAGAAACCGCGATGAATCCACAACGGACATGTAGTGACGGGTTTTCTTCGATCACCTTTGGTCCTGGGTTCGATACCCAGTGGAGGCACTTTAAACTATAAGTCCAGTCCCGATTAGCCTTACTGTGCATAAAGTGGACTTAAAACATCAAATCAACCAACCAACCAAATCTTGAATCAACTTTGAATGTCTTTTACTAATTAGCGTTGTCACTAATGACCACGGTTAGAATAATTTGCCCGTACTACAGATGATGTCTTGCGGTCCTCAAAATATTCTTGATGTTTTAAAACCATCCACATTCAGCATTTTTTTCCCAGTTCTCAAGACTGGTTAAAACTTAGGTTAATCTCGGCTATTACAGGACATAAATGAATGAGAAATCACCTATGTCCAGGTCGGCGCTCGAATCTTGGACGAAAGTCACACACAGATAGCTATATATATACTAAACAAATTAATATTTGTTAATCAAGTTGGTATTATAAGCAGGTAAGTGATATCATGCAGAATACACCACTTTGAAAAGGTGAAAATTGTCATACTCTTATAAATGAACTCTCTTATTATTCGATATTTAATTAACTTCAGTTGGGGGCCCCCCAGGAGGGGGGGGCGAAGTGTCTGACAGGGGGCGTCCCCCTGCCCCCCTCTGGCGTCGTCACTGCTTCCAACCCTCTAATAACTTCGCTGCTGATAGCCTCACCTTGGAAATGGAAGCTTGTGTGTCGGCGAATAATACAAAGAACTTGTGTTCACTGTCCCTCTTTCATTCAAAGTCTGCCGTTTTCCTTTTCAGTTTTTCCTGCAAAACTTCGTCAGCAAGCAAACCAAATTACAGAATTTTTATTGCCCCTCCCTTGCATCAACCTTCATTCCTACTTCAGGCCTGGATTTATGGAACTTACCCGCTACTGCAGGTCAACCTCGCCCCTATGTTTGGTGTTTGTCCTCTGAAGCAACGGTGTCCATTGTTCAAAGCGAAACCCCTGTCAGTGGGGAACAGCGAAAAATAGTTTCGGAATACACCCTGGCCACAAACAGGCTCCCGCCACCCTGACATTGCTGTCAGCTTCCCTCTGAAATTTGATAAAACTACTTTGTGAAATTTGTTTTTAAGGCTAAATTCATAGAATAAAAATAACAGCTACAACATTCCTTCATCTGATTTACAGAAAGGCTAATCGGGACTGGGCCCACAGTTTAAAGTGGGATTCAAATCACTGTGCCTTCACCGGGTATCAAACCCGGGACCACTTGATTACAAGGCGACGACGCTAGCACTGTACCATCGGGGAGTCCCCTCGTAGAACAACGTTTCCTTCTACGACGATTATACAGAACTTTGTGCTCTTCTTCATTTGGAATTATTCTATTTCAGCCTTGGTATTTCGTTATTACAATCCAAGGAATAGTATTCTCCTTAAATAAGAAATAAATAAAAGCATTGGAAATAATCTTCAAACGGACGTAAAGAAATCGAAACCAACCACCTGTAGATTGCCTGAGGGAAACAACAAGCATTTTCTGAACAAAGACATTTCCGAAATTTCCATAACATTCTAATAATTTCGCAACCCGTGCAAATAATCATGTGGTAAAATCTTGTCATGGTTCCCTGTAAACACTAAAATCACCAAATTAGTTATTTCCATATTTCCAGTATTTTCTCCTCCTCTTTAGCTCTCAGCTGTTCGGAGTGGGATAATGCAAGATTATTTGTACCTAATTATCTCCTTCTCTTAGTCTTGCTAATATATTGGACTCCTTAATAACTTTCCCAACAACTCCTTATCAATTTGTACTGCCATGTTTCCTACAATGTTTTTCCTACATCCTAATAACATTCACTTCTGTACACCCTTTGATGTAAAAAATTAAATAATAATAATAATAATAAATCCTATCTGTCGGTCCGTTTATCTTTCCAACCTATAGAGCTGAGACTATTTTTACAAGGTAAATCTCTGACTCAGACCCTTCACGATGTTTTGGCCTCTCCTTCCACCTTCTCTACCTGCCCTTTTACTTGATGTTATTCAGAATTGTATTCGTATCTGGAGTACTATCGTAACATAAAGTTATTAACCTGGAATAAATTGAAAAAAAATGGGGAGTAAAGCTGTGTTTCGAAAGAGTATTGAAAATAAGTTTAGGTATTCAATTCATTCATTACTCTCTCTAAAATAGTCTTCTTTTGACTTAATACTCGCTTATGAACGTTTCTAATTGAAATACTTTATTCCAAGCAAACAAGTATTTGCAACTGATTAAATATTTTGCTTTTATTTTTTTCGAGACATTCGAGACGAGACGAGACTTTTCAAAAGCCGAAAACGAGACGAGAAAGGCATTCCGTCTCGAATTTCAAAAGGCTTGTCCCGTCCCGTGAGCAACACTATGCAAAATCCCAAAAGTCCCCGCCCCTCCTCGATGTGCTTCCCCCCAGCGCCCCCCCCCCCCTCCGAACAACAATTTCGCAGACTCTCAGTTATTGACCTATATCTCCGTAACCAATTGTCGTAGGCAGGTAATCTTTTTTTAGTCTTAATCCTCAGCAGATGGGCTACAAAAAAGATTATGTTTAATGTTTCGATAATGTCGGTGGTTTTGCCGTAATTTAAAAAAATAATCTTCAAAAAGTGAATTTTTTCTAGTTCTTTCTGAAGTTTTTGCCTTGTAACTTTTGAAAAAATTAAATGACAAAAAATTGCTTCCAACGAAAGTTGTAGCCTAATTTATAAGCTTTATAACGTAGCCAATCGCCATCTTGAAAGAGTCCGCCATATTGGATATGTTTTATTTTATATCTATATCTCGGGAACGATGCCACCTGTCAACTTCAGGATTTTTTCAGAAATGCTCATAATATATCAATAAACCTATTTCTTGACAAATGAAAATGTGGTTTTGTAGAAAAAACTCACTGTAATACTTTGTGAATAGCTGCGAGTTAAATGTCTTAATAATTCTCGAATCAAACAAAAGTATTTTCTATTTGGCAATGGGCCTCCCCGATGGCGCAGTGGTAGCGTCGTCGCCTTGTAATCACGGCGTCCCGGGTTCGATACCCGGTGGAGGCACATAGTGGTTCGGATCCCACTTTAAACTGCAGGTCTAGTCCCGATTAGCCTTACTGTGTACTGTGCATAAAGTGGACTTAAAACAACAAATCAATCAAATCTAACAGTTGGGCTGAAAAGTTCGTAGGCTGACTCATAGATGGCGTTACTAGAATTAAATCCATGTGATTTTTACTTAGTACTAACCTTCAAAAGATACGTGTATAAATTTCACAGCTGCTAGATAATTAGTTCGTGAGATATAGCATTGTGAGTGAAGCAGCTTTTGTTATTGTGAAAAAATGGATAAAAAAGAATTTCGTGTGTTAATAAAGCATTGCTTTTTGGCGAAAAAAAATACTGTTGAAGCCAAGGCTTGGCTTGATGAACATTATTCGGACTCTGCACCAGGAAAATCAACCGTTGAGAAGTGGTTTGCTAAATTTAAACGAGGCGAAATGAGCATCGAAGACGATGCACGCAGTGGACGCCCCAAAGAGGCTGTTACCGACGAAAACATCAAAAAAGTCCACAAAATAATTTTAAATGATCGTAAAGTGAAGTTGATCGAGATAGCTGAGACTGTAAAAATATCAAAGGAACGTGTTGGACATATTGTGCATGAATATTTGAACATGCGAAAGCTGTGTGCAAAATGGGTGCCGCGCGTGCTGTTTCATCAAGACAATGCACCGTGTCACAAATCAATGAAAACGATGGCAAAATTATATGAATTAGACTACGAATTGCTTCCCCATCCACCATATTCTCCAGATCTGGCCCCCAGTGACTTTTTCCTGTTTGCAGACCTTAAAAGAATGCTCGCTGGAAAGAAATTTAGCACTGATGAAGAGGTAATCGCCGAAACTGAGGCCTATTTTGAGGCTAAAGAGAAATCGTACTATAAAAATGGCATCGAAAAATGGTATGACCGCTATAATCGTTGTATCGCCCTCAAAGGCAACTATATTGAATAATAAAATCGAATTTTGTCAAAAAAATATTTTTTACTATGTTAGCCTACGAACTTTTCAGCCCAACTGTTATTTGGTAAGGTTACGAAATATTTGTAAGAATACTTTAGACGAACTAAATCCTTAAAATAATAGTTTTTGTATTTATAAATTTACCTTAAATAACATTTTTAAGAGAAATACAATTTACATACAACCCAATTTGATTCCTGAAAGTAGGAGTAATTGAAATTCTATTAAATTGTATTAATATTTTAAATAAAAAAACTTCAATTGTATATTGATGATACGAAAATACTGAAATTTGTTTTACAAAATATTTTGTAATGAATTTCTCATTACATCGGTTCCCCTTTTGATCAGGTCTTCATTTCATTTCAAATTCTACATTTGAATAAGTATAGGCAAGATTTCCCATTCAACACCAAACACCTATACACTATCCCGGAAAACTCTAGAGCAATGCCACGCATAAAGGTACATTGAATGATTGGGTGTTTTAAGTCAACTTTATGCACAGTACACAGTAAGGCTAATCGGGACTGGATCTACAGTTTAAAGTGAGATCCGAACCACTATGTGCCACCACCGGGTATCGAACCCGGGACACCTTGATTACAATGTAGTCTGATGGGCATGTCCTGTTTTCTTCCATGTCAAGCTTTACTAAATGAATTTCCTGTACCACAAAAAAAAATGAATTTTGGTTTGCTCCAGAGTTTATATCTAGGCTTCCGCAGTAAGAACACCGTCATGCATTTTAAGACCGTCATTTCAACATGGAACATCTCAATATGTTGACTCTCTTATCGTCTCCATCTAATTGTTTCTAGCCGGGAATCACTGAACCCGATTCGATATTTTTAATATACATATATATCAGTGGCGTATACTGGGTTAAGAACCTGGGGTATCGCACCATATCATAGTGTTCGAATGGACAAAAATTTGCTGGTGGGGGTGTTTTTGTTTTTTTAACTCATTTGGGGTGGCGGGTTGAAGTGATGTGACTGATTAAAAATATATACCTCACAAATAAAACATGGATATGTACACTGTCAGTAAGGAAAGGATTTCAAGAATTTCATTCTTACTTGCATAAATAAGAGGCCCATATTGTGAAATATTATGTAGGAATATATACGAGAATAAAAATAAAATTTCAACCTACCTATTTTCATGATTTTAAGTTTGGGTACTCCTTGTTGGCGCAGTAGTTACGTAGTTTCCTTTAAACAAAGGGGTCCAGGGTTCGATACATGGTGGTTTAGATACCACTTTAGCTGTAGGTCCGATCCCCATTAGCTTATCTGTTCATAAAGTGGACATACAAGAAAAATCCACAACGATTTGGAGCTTATCCTCATTCATAAGCCGAATAGACAGCTTGTTAATTAGGTCCCTCATTTCAGTTCACTACACAACACAGCACATATCATTCACAAAAATACAATCAACTCACTACTGTATTCACACGCTGCCTCTAAATAAATTCAACGCACCAAGACCACTCGACGCGATCTAGACTAGAACTAGTCCTTCATTTCGGTAATTTTTAGATACACTCCTAAACCCTTCCCGCTCAGCCGACAATTTTCTACTCCCCACTGTATCTCTAGTTGCTTGAAGGTCAACAACCTTTTTCTCAACTCCTCTGCAAGCGTTCAATGATGTTCTTGTCCCTGCATGTGAGACACTTCCCCCTTGCTGCAATAATTTGGCTTGAAAATTCCCCATTCCTTGGAAAAATTGGTTTGCAACATTGACCCAGACTGTTGAGGAAGTTCAGAGGGTTTTTCCCCCGCCATATGCAATCCTGTTCTCTCTCCTGTAACAGTTTGGCTCCACAATTCCCCGATCCTGGGGAAATTACATGCTGGGAAAAATTGGTTTGCAACATTGATCGGGATCCTGTCAAGCTTGACCACGGTGACCCCCGTGGAGTTGCCCGCCGGCGATGGGCCAGCCGTCTCGCGAATTCAAAGAAAGCAGGCAATGTTTCCAACTCCTCTAAGAAATCAGGTTCATCTTCTTATCGAAATGAACAATTTTATGCACATTTTCTGATAGATATTTTTTGTGTATTTTATTCACTGAGCCTGGGCTTCGCAGATAGCCCCGAATATACGCCTCTGATATATATTCAATATCAATATGCAAAAATTTGAACTGTCGTGGTTCCAGAAGATTGGCGGTTTTTTTAGTTACGTCAAATCCATGGCCAGCCCGTTCCCCCAACTTGAATCCCATCGAGCACGTGGGGATTCTATGGGGAGACGTCTTGCAGCACGTCCATATGCACCAACGACCATCCAACAGTTGACAACAGCGCTGGTGGAGGAATGGACCGCCATACCACAAGAACTAATTACCAAACTTGTGAGCAGCATGGGAACATGTTGCACAGCATGCATCGCTGTACGTGGTGATCACACACCCTTCTAAGGATCATTTCATTCCTTCTGTGATGTCACGGGGCCACCATGAGTCGCAGTGCCTTCAATGTAATTTCTTGTCTATGCATAAAAATGCCATTTTTTGTTCTGATCAGCACGTGTTTCTCTCTGTTGTTTCCTGTATCATTACTTTCTATGCATGGTACAAGTTTCACCGATCTATGCAGCTTGGGACTAACACAGGCCCGTAGCCAGAATTGATCTCCAGCGGGGGGGGCTCACGGGTTATCAGGGGGCTTCGTACATAAAGTCCATTTTTCAAAAGTTTTAACAGTATTAAATGAAGGTAAATTATGTTGGGGGAGGGAGGTCATTAAGTTACATAAAGTTTAGAAATATCACACAAATACTACATTATCTCTATATCTTTTAAAATATCGCTTGAAGTGTTAATTGGCTGATACTGAAATTTTCACGTAGTCATCGCAAGATTTGCCAAACATCAGGGTCGATCTTTCAACAGTGTTAGGGGGGAGGGGGCACAATATTTCTCTGCGACAAACGCCAAGGTCACTGCCAATTCAATGTAAAAGCACAGCACAGACCTTACGACTACAAAAGACACATAATTCTATCCCATACGACGAGAATTATTAAATATGATAGAAACTGAAATGCAAACACCTCAATTGTCGCCTTCAAAGGTAAGAAGAACCTTCATGGCTCGCCGCCAATTGTTGTTTTGATAATGAAAAGCAGATTCATATCGATCAATGTGTGCTTCTCCTCTTAACAAGTGGAAATAGCAGACATTCGAGCGGTGTGCCAGGATTTTCGAAGAGGGGGGGGGGGTGTTACGTGTACTTTTTATTTTTAGTAGTCATTCCTGAAGTCCTCATTTTGCCATCTTTCCCTGCCTTTTCTTTCTTCTTTTTTTTTTTAAAGAATATTGAGCCTAAGCAGAATTATGATCCTCACCACCCCTCCTTGTGCACGCCACTGGACACTCGAAAGAATCTTGACGACTCCAGACAAATCCGCCGTGGTTGTAAACATGGGCATGGGGGCTGAGAAAATGGCCTGATATGACCCAGACCTTCAAGAGTGGGGGAAGTACAGGTCGCTCGCTGGACGTGTCTGCCTGTTCGGAAGCGTTCGGCTGTTCTCGGCACCGGCAGAGATTCGCACCATTCTGCGATGAGCTAGGCCGACGAACACATTGCCTTCAATACGAAACTTGGCGGGAGAGTTCGGCTCCAGGGGATAGTACTGAGGCCTCATTTCAATGCGCTAAGATTAGCGAACCTCTTGCGTATTTCGAGCTGTTTCATGTTGTCGCTTGGCTTATTTCGCACAAATATGCGAGTATTCTGACTTATTATTTTTACTGATTCTGTAAAATACTTGTATATATAAAAAGCAATATTTTTATTATTTTGCTTGGTCATCGCCGCATCTCCCGATGACCTGACTGCTCCTCTGACTGAAATCATCCTTTACTACACACTCCATACTACGTTTGATGATGCAGATATTTATATCACCCAAGAAAAGGTGGACATTAGCCCCGTCTAGTTGGCTGCACTTTTTGACTCGCTTTGACTCTCTTTGCACCGAAGCCTTGCAAGGTGCAACGCCCAGTCAACCAGTTCGTTGATTTGGAGTCAAGTAGTGTATTTGGTGTCTGCACCGTCTCCACTACCTTCAGGACCGGTGTGTGTGTGTTGTATGGTCACATGGTGCGTGCTAACTACTCAAATGACCGTTTAAAACAGCAGACAGGCATTTGTTGAATATTCTGAACTTGAACATCGCTTTCTGTATAGTTCATTGAACGTAATTTCCTTGCACCACTCTGACACTAGATTCATCTGCACTGCACAGAGTGTCAAAAAGTGCAGCCAACTAGACGTGGCTAATATTCAATCATAGTGCATAGTATACATTCCACTCCCCGGCCGAAACAATAAAACTCCCCTTCCTTCCCAAAACTTGGGAGCTGTTAACCTTTGGCACAGATGCAGAGGGAATTTGCATAATGACATCAGTGTCACAGATTTTTGTATCAATGGGAGGTCACAACAGGGGCAACAAAGGTAGAGATAAAGAAGCTCCCCTGTGAAGAAACTTTCTGAAGTCTATAGAGAAGAGAATCTCCTAAATGCTTGCGGCTATTTAGACTTCTCCTTATAAATAAGATGAATGAATGTAATAGATGCTGTTCATGCTCCCTGAATTTATCCTTCATCAAAGTTGCAAGCAAAATAATATCTGTAGTCTACTTTTTCACTCTTCACTGCAAACAAATTACATGAAATAGTTCTATCTAATGTCAAGGGGGCTGACCTCACTGCCAGGCTACGGGCCTAGACTAACACAGCATACTTTCGTCCCTAGGTTTTGCACACCAGTGTATATCTGCTAGTGGACGAAGTCGTCCAATGACAGAGGCCATTTCTAACTTGTAGCTGCCTGCGCAGATGGCTGGTTAGCACTCCTCCCCACTGCTAACCAGTCACAAGATCGGCACAACTAGTTCAGAATGAGACGGGACAAGCGACTATAGGTTGCTAAGTCCATGTACCCAGAGACAGCAAGTACATTCAGATCTAAATGCTAGAACTTGAACACATTCAATCAATTTCAAGCCTATATCTGCAGTTGACCTGTGTTATGTTACAAACAGGATTTTTTTTTTCCTATGTAACAGTTGGGCTGAAAAGTTCGTAGGCTAACATAGTAAAAAATATTTTTTTGACAAAATTCGATTTTATTATTCAATATAGTTGCCTTCGAGGGCGATACAACGATTATAGCGGTCATACAATTTTTCGATGCCACTTTTATAGTACGATTTCTCTTTAGCCTCAAAATAGGCCTCAGTTTCGGCGATAACCTCTTCATCAGTGCTAAATTTCTTTCCAGCGAGCATTCTTTTAAGGTCTGCAAACAGGAAAAAGTCACTGGGGGCCAGATCTGGAGAATATGGTGGATGGGGAAGCAATTTTATTACGGTTGAATATCGCTAAACATTGTTCCGAATCATCAAAACGTTGTTGCTTTTGATCGATTGTGAGCACGCGCGGCACCCATTTTGCACACAGCTTTCGCATGTTCAAATATTCATGCACAATATGTCCAACACGTTCCTTTGATATTTTTAAAGTCTCAGCTATCTCGATCAACTTCACTTTACGATCATTTAAAATTATTATTTTGTGGACTTTTTTGATGTTTTCGTCGGTAACAGCCTCTTTGGGGCGTCCACTGCGTGCATCGTCTTCGATGCTCATTTCGCCTCGTTTAAATTTAGCAAACCACTTCTCAACGGTTGATTTTCCTGGTGCAGAGTCCGAATAATGTTTATCAAGCCAAGCCTTGGCTTCAACAGTATTTTTTTTCGCCAAAAAGCAATGCTTTATTAACACACGAAATTATTTTTTATCCATTTTTTCACAATAACAAAAGCTGCTTCACTCACAATGCTATATCTCACGAACTAATTATCCGGCAGCTGTGAAATTTATACACGTATCTTTTGAAGGTTAGTACTAAGTAAAAATCACATGGATTTAATTCTAGTAACGCCATCTATGAGTCAGCCTACGAACTTTTCAGCCCAACTGTTACATCTGTATGTCCAGATGTATGAATTCATTACATATCCCCATTCAATTGATGTATATTATTGTTTCTTTCAAGTCGGTGAGGCATTCAAGTACTACATGGATGACCTGGGGCATAATTTCCTGGGTGTGTGGTCTTTGGTGGAAATCTTTTCAACAAAGTCCTCATATCAAACAGCTCTGATTAGGATCACCCACTCTCTAATCAATGGATAAGGGGTGGTGATAACACCACCTACAATATGGTTGACATCGAGAATATGTGGGAGTTCTACTTTCACACCCATTTGCTTTACCTTCACCCTATCCATAAAGCAGGGAAGCTTTTGCAGACATGTCTCGACAACTGACAGTGCACCATGTGTTCCACTATCAGAAAATTATGATAACTATTCATCAAGAAAGCTTGGACTTTCTATGTAGCTGAAACCTACCAAATATGTACGTAAACATGCAGAAAATTTCCTGAAACTTGAAAGAAATGTATAAGTATATTAAAATTATTCGGTTATTTGCATAATTTCTGAACTATTTTTAGGGGATTTGAGGGTTTTTTCTGTCAGACACACTATAGTGCTCAATGCAGTCACTATTGACAGAATCGGTTGGGATTTTTTGAGAAATAAAACAAAATTAACCAAAAATACAGGCAGATAGCATCAGTATTTGGAAGTTTACAAGTTACTTGTAATGCAGTAAAACTGTAAGACAGTTACTTTTTTTCAGCTAAAGAGTAATAGAATAAAGTTATTCCTACAGTGACTTTTCTGTACATTTCAACAGTAATTATGGTTTGCTAAAAGAAAATAGAAATGAAATGTTATTTTTTCATGCATCTGCTATTGTAACAAGCAAATATTTTTAATGACATAATTCTTGCAAATATAAGAATTTACTTTGAATTCTCTTACATCTATCTATATTTTCAAAGATAAACAGATTTATCATTATAATAATTGATTTATGTTCAGACAGTCAGGAGTGAAAGCAGATCAGTCTACTTGTAGTTCATGTATGAGTTACATCCAGAGGCGTCTCGTGAACACATGCGTCACTTGTGGGAAAATAATTATTACTTTCTTTCACTTCAGATCCAAGAAATGTAATATAAGCTTAGTTCAGCGCTCTCGTGTAAAATAAATACTTCTCCTATATGACGAAATTAGAATGTAGAAATGCTCATGAATGTCGTCGCAGAACAAGCTGTCCTTTTTCCCACAATTGATGCATGCGTTCATGAGACGGCTCAGGTTACATCTTATCTAGCATAAAGTAACTGTAACTGAGTTACACTTTGAAAAAGTAACTGTAAAAGTCCTGAATACTGCCCAGCATCCTCCAATTTCTCAAGTTGAAAGCCTAACAATAGCATTCATCAACTTGTTCGAGTCTAATCCAATTGCTGTAGCCAAACTAGTGTTGTGTGAGAATATTCATTTTCCAGTCCCTATTCAGTAAGGGCACATGAAAAGGGTTCCACCCCCTCCCAAATAAAAATGAAAGCAATAAACTAGTTTAAAATGGCATAAAATCATATGCAATTAGGGGAAGTATTGGAGCTACTGAACTTAAAAATATATGTCCTAGAGCAAATATTCATATTTTTGATTGCTGTGAAAAAAGTGTTTTCAGAACTTTAACCTCTAGCTGGGCACCATATCTGCAGTGAAGCAGTTTCAAGCTAGTTCTCTTCATTAATACTGCTATGAATGCAGAGTAAATGAACACTACTAATTAAAATATAGAAAGAGTACACAAATTGCAGGTAATGTAATTTCTTCATTCTTCAACCCATATTTGTTGTTCTGCAAGAGAATGTTCACTGAAACAAAAAAGCAAATATGTACCTTACACATACTTACGTACATATTTTATGCATAATTCATTAATATTCACAATGCCCATGGTGAACACTTTCTTTGAAAGAGGGGTAACGGGAACTACTGAACACCCACCCACCCTTTCATATTTCAAGCATGATGTTGACAAAAATGTTCAATCCTAGCTAACAACCCACCCCCTACATAGGGGTAGTGCAGTCTGCCCTTGAGTATATATAGGCTTGCCAACATGAAAGGATACAATTTCGGGATATTTCTTTAGAACTTTAAAATCCCTTAAATCAGGGATTCCCAAACTTTTTGTTTCACGGCGCTACGGTGCTTTTAGTGTTTCAAGATTTTTCCACACTGCCAAAGTCAGAATGTAGGTCAATCTAGCACTTACAACGTTCAGATACTGTGGTTAGATTGAGACATCCAGGGCCGACTCCCCCCCAGCTACAGCTCTGAACTTGACAAGACTGTAAGAAAAGCAGATAGCTACTGCAAATCTTCAGTATCCTTTCGTCCTGCTACTCTTAGATTCAACTAGTTTTGCTTTCTTTCACCTCAATGTTTGCTGCCTACAATTGATTTCTGTCCAAGGTTGGGGAGGGGCAATGCCCATTGCCCCTCCCCATCTCCCGCAGTTGCTTTGAACTTCAATCAGCTTGAAAATACTTCATTTTCGTTAAGGGTATAATATTGTTTAATAACGGCGATAAGGTTCCTCTCCACTAAATTTTTAGGTGAAAGTACAATAATGTAGGAGGGGCATCGATGTCTGGAAGGGGAGGCAAGGATGACCATACCTCCCCCTTAGAAATCGAATGTCAACCTAAAAGCATATATTTCACACATATAATTTGATTTCAGTCATAATAACTTACATTAATGCGATAATTTGAAATTCAAGTGGTGTTTTTTGAGGGGCAACACTATTGTCGGGGTAATATGCCTCATTGGAAAATACACTGCTTGCCCCTCTGTGGAAAAAAATCTGCGGACGTCCATGATTTTTTGGGGGGACAATTCCCCCACCTTGCCCCCCCCAATGGCCTCAATATATGAGAAATAGCTTAAAGGAAACTATTAAAACAAGCTCTTACACCTAAATTTAAGTAAATTACTTAAAGAACTTGAAGACTGGTTTATGTATGACACTGACTGATTTCCTTCCTGATTGCATGCGGAACACCAAAAAAAATTATGTGGGTGGTTATTTAAATGTGCACGGGCATTGTACTCAGTTCCACCGCTGGAAACAGCGTTGGCATAGGCAGTGTTGCTATATGAAGGGAAATTTTCATTGATGAAAGGAAATCCAGGTCAAATTTTTGGTCAAAAGGGAAATTTTATAAAAAAATATTGAAATTGGCAGAAAATCTTAAGTTGAACTTCTGTTTTTGTTTTACTTGCATGCCTGCATTGGTGTTTTATTTGTATTATATGTAATCTAGATAGGGGATGTATAATAAATTTATACAATAAATAAGAATTGTTGTGGTAAACCAGACAAAATTTTCAGGATACATCACCGAAAACTATGTATATGAGGTGTTTGCCACTGCACAATATAGTATCCTGGTTACAAAGTTTGGTAACACTTCAATCTAGTGAAAACGGATTTCTTCATTTTTACAGAAGAAACTACTTATGGAAATCAGTTTCTATAGCATTATCTAAGTTCGTCAATGTATTTTCTTTCATCGTGTTATCTTTTTTAGCACGAATTCAATTTTCTTTTTCTAGAATAATGAATTTTTAACTATGTTTGCTTGACCTAACAGAACCTAACCTAACCTTGAATGGTTTTTGGGGCTATCAGCTATTATTTTTGTGAGAAAAGGATAATTCCACCCTAAAGAATGTTCGGCAATGCAGAATACGTAAGTAGGAATATTAAAAAGGATGAAATAAATGAGTTATAGGTGTTTTCACGAGATCGAAGTAGATCCCAAAATTTGTTAAAGTAAATGTCACGAAACTGACCTGTATATAAAAGTTTCGGTACTTGTTTACTATCCGTCCGACAGATTTCTTCATTTCTACAGAAGGAACTACTTACTGTAATAAGTTCCTGTAGTATTGTCTAACATCGGGAAGGTGTTTTGTGTGAAATTCAGGTAATTTTTCCATATCCTGGAAACGGATTTCTTAAAATTTAAAAGTTTGGGGCTCATTTAGGGGCAGGTGACTTCGGCCAATTTCTAACATGCCTTTAACAGGGAGTCTATAGAAACAGCCGGGGAGCCGGAGCGGAGGCGGGGCCACGTTAGCAGTTGGGGGCGGTAAGTCAATTACCTCAGGGGCAGAGCCCGGAATCAGTGGGAAATTTGAGTCAAAAATTTCAAACGAAAATAATTTTTTTGTTTAAATTTCGCACCGATTCTGGGATGGATAGCCCCAAAAACCATTCACGGAATATTCCGCGAAGCAGATAGGTAAGTACAAATGTCAAAAATTGACGAGACTCTGAAGTTATAGGTGTCCGACGGATAGTAAACTTTTACCGTCTGATCTCTTGTATTAGTAGTTCTCAATTTTATTTGCAATAGGCATCCGGTTATTATAAATAGTTACCAATAATAGGCCAGACAACTGAAACTTGAGCCTCATTTGAATAAGATGTAGAAAACTGCAATTCTGCAAAGCCAAGGAAAGAGACAGACAGCTAGAAATCGCTAAAATACTATGCTTGACTTTCAAAATGGAACCCCAATTCTAAATTTATTAACAATCGATTCCTGTAGATATATAGCTAAACAATGTCGTATTGTATTCACCAGGGTAACAGTTAGATATAGTGAAAACACATTTCTTCAAATTTACAGGAGAAAAGATGGGAAAGTACTTACGGAATTGAGTTCCTGTGGACTTTTGGAAGCTGGGAATAGTGTTTTTTCCATTCGTGCAACTTATTTGGCCGGTAAATAATGTAATTTTCGACATTCATGTATCTCCGTTGCACGATAGCTAGTGCCACCATTACCGTCGACTGCGTGAATCAAATGTTCCGTGTGTTCGATTATGAAACCCCCTGTCAGTGTAGCAACCACACGGTAGTTTTACAAGATGACGCGTGAGCTGGTTTTTTTTTCAATTTAATTTTCTGTTTGCCTAACCTAACTGAACCTAACCTAACCTTCCGTGAATGGATTGTGGATCAATTTTAGCCTAAAAACCATAATTTTTCGGTTAATAAGTGTTAGAGTAGCAACCACGCAGTAGTTTTACAAGATGACGTGTAAGCGGTTTCTTTTTTTTTTTCAATTCAATTTTCTATGCTTGCCTAACCTAACCTTCCGTGAATGGTTTGTGGATCAATTTTCGCTTAAAAACCTTTTGTGAATAGTTTGTG
The DNA here is from genome assembly GCF_977018435.1 of Lepisma saccharinum. Classification (NCBI taxonomy): domain Eukaryota; kingdom Metazoa; phylum Arthropoda; class Insecta; order Zygentoma; family Lepismatidae; genus Lepisma; species Lepisma saccharinum. The sequence continues at coordinate 52,687,388 of NC_139233.1, forward strand.
CGGCATTTATTGGTTCATAAGTTTGGTAACACTGCATATCAGCTGACGATAGACAACGTGAATCAAGATTTGGCCGCCAATTAGCAACGACCAATAAATACTTATAATGTTAAAAATAACGCTTTTTTCATTGAAAAAAAGTAATCCCAAGTTGAAAAATGTTCCGCTATGCATATGAGGTAAGTACAAATGAAATTAATTTGAAAATAAACGAGTTAAATGTGTTTTCGCTATATCTAACTAGTACCAAAGTGTTTTTGTAACTGAAGAACGTACGTTTCCGCAAATGGTTTGTGGGGCTATGTGTCAATGGTTCGTGGGGCTATGCGAGAATGGTGTGTGGGGCTACGCATATTTTTATCGAAACCAATTTTTAACTTTTGTAACCTATTGTGACCCTACCTAACCTAACCTTACCGGAAATGGTTCGTGGGGCTATGCGTCAATGGTTGAATTTCCGCTATGAAACATTCCCACATCACACAAAACACCTTCCAGATGTTAGACAATACTACAGGAACTTATTACGGTAAGTAGTTTCTTCTGTAGAAATGAACTATCCTTCGGACAGATTTCTTCATTTCATGAACTATCCTTCGGACAGATTTCTTCATTTCTACAGAAGAAACTACTTACCGTAATAAGTTCCTGTAGTATTGTCTAACATCTGGAAGGTGTTTTGTGTGATGTGGGAATGTTTCATAGCGGAAATTCAACCATTGACGCATAGCCCCACGAACCATTTCCGGTAAGGTTAGGTTAGGTAGGGTCACAATAGGTTACAATAGTTAAAAATTGGTTTCGATAAAAATATGCGTAGCCCCACACACCATTCTCGCATAGCTCCACACACCATTCTCGCATAGCCCCACGAACCATTGACACATAGCCCCACAAACCATTTGCGGAAACGTACGTTCTTCAGTTACAAAAACACTTTTTTTAAAAAAAAAATGATCAAAAAAACATGAATACACGTTAAAAAAATGATCCGCGAAGCAGATAGGTAAGTACAAATGTCAAAAATTGACGAAACTCAGAAGTTATAGGTGTCCGAAGGATAGTAAACATTTACCTAAACTGCACTTGCACTTGAACCTCGTTGGGTTTTCGATTGAAATATTACTTCTTAAAAGAGTGTGACCATATAATTTACTCTATATTTATATAAATGGGGGTATGAAGAAAATCGGATAGGGGTCCGGTCATCTCAAGTCGTTCCTAAATGGGTGCTTATTTTATCAGGGCATATATTGGTAGGGATCCAACTGTTAGCATTAGGTGGAAATGTCCTTGTACGTAGAAAGGTCAAGTCAAAACGATAGTGTTCTGTCCTAACGATAGTATTTACTTTACTGTGTTGTATACGATTTACTTCTGCTCTATAGGATAACCATGGAATGAAGTACAATTCGGCTTTATAAATTACACTACCTCCTAATAACTAAAAAAAAATATCTTGACATGAGATCAAAGGAGAGAAAAAAGTACACACCCACCTCTTTTTTTTCTCCCAGCGTATTAGGCATGGTGTATATTCCTGATAAATCTTCCTATCTTATGTACTTTGCACTATTATTCAGCCAAAATTTTATATAACGCGTATATCACTTTGGATTAGTCTATTTTTACGATAAAAAATTATTGAAAAAAACAAAACACAAGTCCGACAGCCGGCTTTGCCAAGGTCGTTACACAATACACAACATACGTCAAGAGACGTTGTTCATATTTTGACCTCCAGGTGGCAGTTTTGTCTTGTCACTGTATACGGCTGTAGCGCCATCTATCCGATGACTAATGAATTATCTTCTCTTTGTCGATCGGCGCGAAAATATAATAATAATAATAATCGTGTTTATTAAAGCAAACGTTTTTTTTACTCTTGGGACTCTCTTACAATCCTTATAAATAAAGAAGTGAGAAGGGGAAGGGAGAATGCACAAGGAATGATGATAAACAAAAAAGTACAGGTTGCATGTGCAATTTTTGACATTAATAAATAATAAGACCTCCAAGGGAATTTCACAATTCAATCCAATACAAGTGTCATTATTAAATACAGCAATGTGAGAGATCTTACTTACATTGTTACGTTAAATGAAGAAACGGACATTTTTTTAAAAAAAAAGTGGTACTCGAAGTCCAAAGTCCAAAGCAGTGGCTAGAAGACATAACTGGGAAATATTTCACACGGTAGCTGATTTCTTTCTTTACAATTTCTCTTGCATTTTTTTATGTGAAAGAACATAATATATTACTAGGCCATATTGGCTTAATATATACCCAATAAGGCTTAAACGTTACTTTTTAACAAAATGTTCACTGCACTCATATTATTATTATTTGGAACTGACTCCAATTTCAGTAAACGTCTAAAAATGTTCCCTCTTTTGAACCTTGCGATTAGTTTTACCTCTTTGACTATGTACACTATTAGAAACAATCGCAAACCTTTGGTAGGCCATATTGTATTCAGATACCTAATTAGTGGCGAAGCCTCATAAGAGGCCCGGAGGCCGGACCTACACTAATATATTTGGCTATAACGGATTATTTTATTACTTATAATTTCATTAAACGACGCCTTAAGAAAACTGAAATTCTAGACCTTGCGATAATTTCCACAAATTTCCATCCCTGCCAGGGGCTCTATCGTCGCATGTCGAGCCACTTCTCCGAGGGCCTCAGCTGGTCCCATAACATTCTATGTGATTCATTCGGGAAAGCATAATTTCAGGGTCGCGTTCGCCCGAAATGGACACAGTGAGTCCGGCCTCAGACAGTTATGCCAACCCTAGCATAATTGTGCTAAACGTAGTACAATTTGAACTTCGTTGGCACCTAGCACCCTGTGTTTGGGATAATGGTAAAATATAGCATCATCTATAAACATACGCCACTGGCAAACAGATACATTGAATTCAGATAAATATATTTTGAAAAAATAAATTTGAAAAAATCGCAGATCTTACTTGTTTCAAACAAAAGGTAGCATGCCGATCCAGCCACATCTGGTCCACCGTCTACTTTTCATCTTTACTTTGTCTTTCCTTAGTCCACGAGGAACATTTTATTGAAGGAAATTGCTAGAAAGTTGGGGTCACAGATAAAACAACCCGCTGCCTTTTTTTAGTCGTCGAATTTTCTCAAACTTTTTCAAGCGTTATATTGAACCAATTATATTGGTTAACCATTGTAATTAATTTAATGGGGGAAATTACCAATATTTTTTAACTAATCAACAACGCATGTTCACATCACAACTCCCCCCAAAATAGATGCATAAAATCAGGCCTCCCCGATGGCGCAGTGGTAGCGTCGCCGCTTTGTAAACAACGGGTCCCGGGTTTGATACCCGGTGGAGGCACATAGTGGTTCGGATCCCACTTTAAACTGTATGTCCAGTCCCGATTAGCCTTTCTGTGCATAAAGTGGACTTAAAACAACAATTCAACAGATGCATAAAATGAACTTAAGACCTAAGTCATCCGAGCACAATTTAATTGCATTTAGAAAAACTTACGAGTTTAATCAACACACTTTTCCTGATTGGAAGCTTGGCAACGGTGGACATAAGGTACAAATTGGGCTTCACATCTGTTTCTTGTCCAACGAGGGGAGAGGGAAGGTGAGGGTAGAAAGGCAAAGTAAACTTACTCTGAGGGCGAGAAAAAAGTTTCTATCACAGTGCTCTGCGTATCGATTTACTCCTGTTGCGTTGTTGTTTTTTCTTTCGTTCATTTATTTTTTATTGTTCTTTCATTGATTTGTCTCTTTTTTACTTCGCTTCTTGTGACAATTTTGGCTAATTTGCGAAGATGGGGAAGAGTGTTGATATGATGAAATTGATGAATGGACACTCAGAAACATCCATGCCCAGGCCAAGATTCGAACCCCGGACCCCTGTCGTCGTAGCGCGGTGTGCTAACCACTCCGCCACGGGAGCCGACTCTCATTGTTGTGAGCGTGAAGTGAGCAACGACTTGTATTACTCTGGAATGCTACAAAAACAAGCATAAAAGCCTATTACTGGGCATAGGAAGAAAGAAGGGGCATCGGAACATTGAGGACTGCTACTCGAATGACATCTAAAGCATCAATTTACAATAAAATGAAGAAATACGATTTACGAGTTAGCACTTATCAAGAGTTACTATTCAGATACGTTGAAAGATGCAAGAATATGTAGATACATTTTCAAAAATAACTTTAAAGGTTATATTTTTTATATTTTAAAAAAATCGCACCCATAACATCACGAACTCACACGCCTGTGCCTACCCTTCCAGAAACACCACGCATCGCCACTGTACATCACTTGTTTCATGATAGACACAGGAAGGAGAACTGGTGTATTACAAAATGAAAATATTATTGGTTTGAACATAATTAAAGATTGTAGGGAGCAACAGAAGCTAAATTGGTGTACTTCTAATTTCACTGAGAGATTTAAGATTTTCGATTACATTTTCAGAAAAATATGTTACTTCAATTTGAATATATATATTTTTTAATATGCCTTTAAAATATGTACATCTTCTGTTTGTAAAATGTTAACTTGTATATACAACTATACAAGGTGTGCAATCGATTGAAATTAAATGTACACTATTGTAGGGCGTCCCTCCTTCCAAAAAAGAACAAAAGTTAGTAATGGCTGTAGGCCAGCGGTTCTCAAACTTTTTTTTCTCATTGTACCCTTTATTCGTAACTAAAAGTATAATGTACCCCTCCCGTAGGTTTTCTCCGAATAGTGGGTTTTGGGGAATTTTTTTGACTTCCTGATTGGTGGGGAGTGTTTGATATGTTGGAGACGGGTGTCTGCAATAGAGCAAAATGGCATTCGGACTGTATGTGGAAAGATGGTAAACAAATAAACATTATAATCGTACGTTTATTATTATTATTTTATTGGGTGTTCTGACGCTTACAATCTTTATGATTAGCTACAAAAATTAAAATGTGAAACATGTATGCTAGGAAATATACAAAAATAATAATTTTCATGTATTTTTTCCATATTTATTGAAAAAAGTAAAGAAATAAGTTTGTAAGAAACTGTCAATCACAATTTTGGAATTTTTGTTGTAAAGCCTCACAGTTTCTAGTGAGAAGGATGTGCCTGCATAGCATGACACAGTTTCTTCATGTCTGGGTGTGCACTTGACTTGACACTTTCAAGCAGAGATTCATCTCCAAATTTAGTCTATTTCGGTACTGTTCCCAGTCGTACTCGTGACGTTTTTTCACTTTATCAAATATTTGGGTGGGTTTTTCAGTTGAAGAATGAAATGGGTAGAGTTTTCGAACGAGTATTTTATTTCAAAACGAGTGAAACTAAGAGTGTCAGTTTCAAAAACAGCCTTATTTTCCTGTTGAGTGTGAAAGATATGAAGTCTGAAACAATGAAGTCTGCTCTACACAACTGGAGCAAGAATGTTGTCATGTGGGTATTCTCTACATTTCTCCTCCGAGCTGATCGCGTTCTCCTTCAAGCTGTTCGTGTGCCCCAGGAGGTACGTGTACCACAGTTTGAGAACCGCTGCTATAGGCTGTCCGGATAGCGTAGACACCTTAATAAATTTCAGTTCTTAATCAAAGGGTCCTTTGCTCTGTCCCCCCTGGAGGAAGTACAATGACTTGCTTTCATAGGCATGCTCAGACTAATTTACTGCACAATATTAGCCCGATTGTCGTAACTTCATGTTCCTATTTCACAGAAACTATTAGATATATGAAGAAATGTTAATTTATCACAGGTTTCCTATCGTTATGACTAGAGCCCGGAAGTTTGGCAAAATGCCTCTTTTTATCTACTGCATATATTGATAAAATTTTTCCGGATATACGTTTCTTATGTTGTTTCGAATGTTTTGGAAGCCTTTTCATTTTGCCTATTTGGGACCCCACTGTCTATTTTTAATTATAATGCCTTTTTTCAATTAAATTTGACATTTTTTTAAAAAAAATGTGTATATAAATTATTTTTCTCCCAAAAAACGTTGTTGGCATTTATTTTTCTTCCGTTTATTATGTGAATAATTTTCGCCTTATTTAAGTAATATTGAACTCACGCATGTTTCAACATTGCTGAAGGAGAAAAGTGTGAGAAAAAAGAATTTCATGCTGAGTCAGGATATTGCCTTTCGGTTAACATTTCTTGTGCATGATTGACTGCTGAAGTGGACAGGTTGATTTCGAACACAAAGAAAATATTTCTGAAATCTCCCTCTCGAACCCGAAAATTTCAGGAAGTTGCGATTGAGCTTAGTTTACCTCAGCAACCAGTCTTGACGAGATAGGGAACCTGGATATCAGCAGCTATATATTATGCTAACAACCTTCAAAAAATCAGTGAGGTGATCGATGCTCTTCCAGAAAATGAAGCGGCTTCAATTCGTGAAGTGAAAAAACGCCTGTGCTATTCAAGTTTACTTTTGAACATTATGGTGCATTGCCAGAGACAATTACAATTATAGCATCCATGAAAATCTTCGAGGAATCTATGCAGCAGATGATGGAAGTGCCAGGAGAAAAGGGGTGAGCTGTTGCGGAAAAGTGCTAACGGGTAGTGAGTGCAAATGAGGACTTGAAACAATTGAAAACAATTTGTGATATTCTAAAAGGTGAAAATGCTGTTACCAAAATGAGTCCAGCTACATCAGCTTGTTATATGTATGCTCCAATAACTTCTGTCGAAGTAGAAAGATCATTTTCTATTATGAAAAACATTCTCTCCGACAGACGACTATCAATGAATGTTGAGAACTTAAAAAGCACCTTGTAGTTATGTGTAATCAAGACGGAGAAAATTGAAATGCTCTTCCCAATGTAGATTTTAACATTTTGCCAGAAATTATAGATAAAAGTAAGCGACTTCTGTAAGTAAGTAAGAGACACGTCATATGTTGTTGATTATTGGGAGGGTTAGGTATCTGTTGGCATCGAGCCAACCGCTGGCGGTTGCTCATGTGCTCGTTACACTTCTAAATGTGCCTTTTTTCGGTTTATTTTGCCTTTTTTTTTCATTTTTAGTGCCTATTTACCACATTATAAATGCCTTTTTGCCTGCCTATTTTAACGAAAATAAATGCCTGAACTTCCGGGCTCTAGTTATGACGATAATAATGAAAGTAAACAACTGAAAATCAATATTTTTACAGAATGTAACAAACGTAATACAATACAAGACTATATCTCTACAAGCAATATCAGCTGAATCGTTTTCTGATGTGCATTACGTCATAAAATACAATATTGATCATGGTCACTTGATAGTTATAAAACCATGTGTTATATATACGTAGGAACCATAATTTTTCGCGAATGTGATAACACCGGAAAAAAATTCTGTGCGTGTGTGCTAATACATCTTTCATCAATTTGAAATCGAGAACCCATTTGTGCTTAATATTAAAAATACTACGAAAATTCAGTATTCTTTAAGTCTTAAAAAATAAAATGCATCATATGTACGCATATAGAACGCGCAAGTTTTTCAAATTTCAGCTCGCCAAAAAACTATGATGCGTGTTTTGCACGGAATGATTCAGTCAACTACACAAAACCATGATCTTTCATTTCTATCGGATCGTTTTGGGGGAGAGATAGGGGGGGGGGCATCTCAAATAAAACGAAATTCCATACTTTTTTAACACAGGTATTATTTTTCACTACTTTAACGCTAGTTTCTACATTTTTTTGTTTTTTGAGGACACAGTGGGGGGTGCCCAGGGGGGTCCCTTCTGCTGTTTCCGCTACTTCCTTTTGGAAACTTTATTTCTTTTTCCACCGTTTTACGTAATGTTGGTCTACTTCCCATTGTGTTACTGGACGCGTTCCTCGCTATGTTTTACAACATATAATGTGGTTGGTAGTTTGTGATTTTTTGCATAATATGTGTGTTCCTTGCAACACCGTCACACGCCGTTTCCCGATAATAAGGAACGTCACAGATGCGATCAAATGTTATGTTGGGTTGCCAGCATACAGGCGTCAAAATGACTTCTTATCATTCATATAGCGCCGAAACGACGCACCAATAACAAAAAGTTATTTGTTTTGATGTTCTCTATACGTTTCAGTGGTCCGCCGGCGCCATTTTAATGATACACAGCATATATATGTGGGTGGGGGGGGGGGGGAGAGCTTGAGCTTTGTGCCCCAAATCAAAAATGTTCCTGCGGCATGGAAGTTTCTAGAAACTTTCACTACTACGTACTATTTCTGTGTAAACCAGCAGGAATACTAATTGAAAAGATCATCAAGACTTTCAGAGGACGCCGTTTTCTCTTCTTGTAGCTTATTTTCTATTTACTCATTCGATGCCCCTATGTCCTCGGGACGCCAATCTTCCCTCTCCACCCATCACCCCTCTCCCTCCAACTTACCGAAGCCAACTTATTTATTATAGAAGAAAAATGGCAGAAAGTGCAACATCGGCTTTTGTTTTTTTAAAAAAATAAGCTTTTCAACACATTTTTCGCTGAATAATGGAATTCGTGTTCGCTGGTCTATGCTTGGCATTAACATGGACTTGGAAGGTTAAGAAGTTTTCATTAAAATTCGCCAAGGTCAGACATCACCAAGTCTTTATCATTAATACTTGGCGTTGGCAGTGTGACCTTTTTACACCTAGGCGAAGACAGATACGAATTCGCATGTGTTACTTGCAGGAGGGCAAAGTTCGTTCGTGTAGACTTCCTGCTTCGATCGAATTGGATGAAATATGATCCGTTCGATATGTTGCACAATCCAATACAGCCAAGTTTAAATCCACAAAATGAAAATATGTGTACTTCAATATGCTATGAGGAACTAAATTCAAGAATAAAGAATACTTAAACTTAATATAGAATTTGAATTTGCATCATTGCATAGTAATAGAATTTTTGTTTTGAGAGTTCTGTATATCTGCATTCTGCGAAAGTGTTATGCATTAATGAAGGAAGTATCCGCAAAGAAAATTTGGAACTCAGCACGGAACAGATATTTTTTTAAGTAAAGGTAAGTTGTTTTTTTTTCAATGAGTAACCAGCAGCCTAACTTGGTACTGACTTTGGGGGAGGGCGGATAAATATGAACCTCTGATCATAGGCGTAACTTAGCGTGGGCAAGGGGGGGAGGGGCACCTGCCCTTCAAAAAATTTCAGGCAACTAAATTCAAAAGGTTATCCTCTTGGGACCTGAGTAGCAAAAGTATTGAAGCGAATTTTTTTATGATTGTGCAAATGTAAGCTATTCAGCAAAATAGTTCTGGACGCTAGTTTTATGGGATGGAACACTTATTAATTCTGCCCCCCCCCCAAGTTAAGTGTCAAGTTTGATTATGCCCCCAAAACTAAGTCCCAAATTTATTCTGACCCTCAAAGTTAAGTCCCAAGTTTGATTCTGCTCCCCTAAATTAAGTCCCAAGTTTTATTCTGCCCCCCAAGTTAAGTCCCAAGTTTGATTCTGCCCCCCACCTCAAAGTCAAGTCTCTAGTTTGATTCTGCCCCCTCCCCCAAAGTAAAGTCCAAAGTTTGATTCTGCCCCTTCCCCATTAAATTTAAGACCCAAGTTTGATTCTGCCCCCCCCCCCCAAAGTTTCATTCTGCCTCCCCCCAAGTTAAGTTCCAAGTTGGAACGAAGTACGATGAATTGTGAAATATCTGTAACACCAAATGAAAGGCAGGATCCAGTAGCGGCTTCTGCCTATTCGCACATTCGCATGTGCACACCCAAATAAATCTGTAATGCAATTAATTTTTTATTATACTTATTCGCTGAATACTATCTCCTTCAAACAAAACATCAAACGTTCCCAAGCCCAATCGGCGACCAAATCTTCGTGTTACGAGCGCCTGCAGACTGAAGTTCGTTCGTTTCGCACAAGTGGCAGTGCGCTCCGATGCCGCTGTTTGCAGCACGCAAGGAAAGAGAATGATTGGCGCCTGTAGCTTGCAGTATTATGGGCTTAACAAGCACCACCAGTGTTGTGTTCACGCAGTGTTGCAATCCCATTCCATTCGTGATCGTGTGGCGGAATGGAGGCAGCCCACACATCATCGTAAATCGAGGGATTTTTTTAATTTTTTTTTTTAAAAAGGGGGACATTTCTATGGTATCTTCGCCCACACTGTTGTTCCGAGCAAGAAAGAAGGGGAGGAAGGAGGGGGGCAACTGAGAGCGAAACGCGTGTTTTAAACAATGTCTTGCATTTCCTTTGCTTAGTGCAGCAGCTTGATCAAAATAAACTGTCCTTATGGCGCTGTAGTCAGTCAACGCGGGTGTTGTAGTCAGCTGTTTTCATTGAGTCCCGTTCATGCGTTGCAAAAATTGTTACACTGTCAAAAGCACGTTCCTGTTTCAGTGCAAGGTATTTGAATTCATGATGAAAGGGAAAACTCTACACAGCGAAAGCATATACGTAATATTTAACGTTGTTGAATATTTGGAGGGAAGTTATGCGGGAAACATCTGAAATACGAAGCAGGGCAGTGTGGACTGATTGAGTACTGTTAAGCCCGCATCACAGGGAACTGGATTTCCAGTAGGTATGCCCTAGTTGGCTTTGGACTGGCTACCAATTTGCTAGTTTTCGCCTCACACGATACTTATCAGCGTACTTGTCGATAGACTTTTGGTTTTGTTCCCATACGAGGAAAGTTGTAATGGCGGCCGCATGAGATGTAAACAATGTATCACTTCACATTTTTAAAAGCCGATGACTATTCAATCGAGAGGAATAACGTTTCGTATAAAACAATGGCGCTGCTTAAATACATACTTTACAACGTTTTCTGTACACGTATGGAAGAATATTTTAGTTGTTTTAAATGTAAACACCGTGCACTCAGCATAGATGATGTAACTCAACACGCCTTTCATACTGTATACGTTAATCATTGCTGGAGTAACACTCGGAAGCCACAGACAAAAACGCTCCTTTGCACACTCACAGATTATCTTCACATGGCGAAACTTTGCTCTGATTGGCTGTTCCACAGAATCCAGTCGAGGAAAGCAAGTAGCAATTAGAACATGTCCTATTCCTCCAAACCAGTCAGCCAGGCGGCCATGATTGCTACCTAGAAAGTTTGTTCAGCGCCAACTAGGGCACTCCTACTAGAATTCCAGTTCCGTGTGATAGGGGCTTTATTTTCTTTCATATTTATTATTCTCTTGATTTTGTTATTTTGGTCAGTCGGTCATTAGAAATACACAACTGCTAGATAGATTACAACTGATTTTCTGCATGTTGTCTTTGGATCGGCTACCTTGTTTGCAGTAGCGGCTTCAGATAAACTTTTCACCCGGGCGAGGTGTTGCCCCCTCTTTTCCACCCTGGTGCTCCTACTTTTCACCTTGCTCCAATGTAAATCATGGTCATGTTATATATTTACGGTTTTGATGACGAAAAATAATAGCCTTATTTTAAAAATACTTTGAGTGTTACTGTTAAAGAACATGTTTATTGTATGTGTTTATTTAATACCTATATAATGACATCAAAGTAACAGTTATCTCTTAGCTTAAATTCCTACATGATTTTGCAATATACTTATTAAGTTATTCAGCAGTAACTTCAATTAATTCTTGATAACAATAAATCCAACTATTTTAAAAAACAAATAACCACACCTGGTGGAGGCACATAGTGGTTCAGATCCCACTATAAACTGTAGGTCGTGTCGGTTTTTCTATGCATAAGGTGGATCTAAAAAATAAACTCAAACAAATATATAGCCAAGGCTGAACTGCACACCCATAGAGCCAGACCACCAGTCGCCACTGGCCAGATCTTCAAGTTTTGTTTTAATGACTTGAAGTTGTCCGTTTGCTCACTACGCAGCGCCACGGTCGCATAAATAAAAATGGCGAATGGCAGTGCGATCGACACAGCGGCTAATTTTGTTATGAAAGTAATGCGGCTTAGTTAGTTTTTGGAATATATTGTGTAGATTTGTTTCTCTAGAAAGGCGGTAAGTGAATTGATGGAAACAGTTATATTTGTGGAGTGATTTGCAGTCACGAAATGGTATTAATTTACATAGAAAAGTAACATAAATACGTTTTATGTGCAACGCAACACGAGCATCAACATATCGCATGTGAGGCTGGACGTCAAACGTTGAATTGTGTACACAAGTTTATTTTTGTATACTAATAAAATTGAAATAGTGTCATGAAGGGGAAAAAATGTTTCGTGGCGTACATATTATGAAGTCATTTTCCCGAAATGCAGATATTCGAAAGAATTTAATTTCATATTCCATGGAGTTGAAATAGCCGATTACGATGTACCTTGTCATCTCTATCAACAAATTGCTTTACATTCGTGTCGATTGGTAAGTAAAACTTTGGTGTTAAGGACTGTGCATTTTTACTCGTGACTTGGCTGTAAAATGTCTACCTTGTACTTGATGAAAATAAACCGCAAATTAATTAAATTAATTAATTAATTAAAATAAACGAGTATTGTCTGTGTGAATTTCCATAAAAATAATATTTGTGACAATGACAATATTAATGAACCTTTCAGGATAATGCATACACAATACTAATTCTCGCAGCAATTGTCATGTTACGTGTTACAATCCATACCTATGTTTTCTTCCGTATTGTTAATAAAAAACTCAAGGACAGGTCATGATAGACGGTTCATAATATTCTTTAATATTTTCGCGACTACTGTACCAAATATCATAACAATTTTCTGATGCAAAGAAATGTTACAAAGAAAAGAATCAGACGTTGCAGCAAAAACCCCATTTACTTCCATTATAAGCAGTCGAGCGCTGTACCCCGGTGTCAACACCAGCGCCTCTAGCGGATTTCATTTTCGAGTGGAACCAGCGAGAGAGAGCAAAACCATGCCGTTTTCCACACTACGTTATTCTAAGCGCTGTAGCGCAGGCAGTGGTGTGATATGCTGACTGAGACAAAATTCCAGACGAGTGTACGGAGGAGTTGCACCTGATGCTAAATCAATTAGGCTGTGGTTTAGTAAGTTTCTAACAACCAGCAGTGTCCTATAAAACAATCTGGTGGAGCTCACCGTCGTGTGTTGGAGGAAAATGTGGAAGAAATTCGACCTGACCTCACTTCGCTGGACTCTTTCCTCTGGGGTTACGTCAAGGATCGTGTGTTTGCGACTCCAGTGAATAACATCCCAGAGTTACGAACCCGCATACGTGATACGATTGCAACAGTAACAGGAGACATGTTGGAGAGAACATGGCAAGAAGTTGAATACAGACTGGCAGTAGCGTACGCAGGATTTCATCAAGGGGGGTGTTATTTCGAAAACTTTCTACAAATTCACATTACATTGTTTTATTATACTTTATTTAATTATTAATAATAATAATTAATAATTCTTATAATTAACTAATTAATTAGTTTAATTACTACTAATAATTACTACTAATGCAGCTGCTATTTATGGGCTTTGCTTACAACTTTACTTCGCATTGACAATACAATTTATGAAAGAAATAGAACAAAATTACATTTCTTTTGTTTCTTTGTAACAAAATAATTGTCTAGTCAACGGTTATTTGTATATGATAAGTCAGACATTTTAAGTGTGAAGAAAATCCATAAAAAGAAGCAAATATATTAAATTTATTGAAATAATTGAAATATGAAACTCATTCAAGGAGCCGCGCTGATCTAGTCTGACAACTTCGTGGGAGATCCGGGTTCGATTCACGGAATTGGTTGGAATTTATCCAGCCTTGTCTCCGCACCCAGCCTCATAGCAATGGGTACCTGAGAGCAACCCTGGGGAATGAAGGCTGCCGGAGCATGGTGCTGATCACATCACCTGCAAAATAGTTCGAGATCGATAATCTTTGGGGCCCACCACACCACTACGTGTGCCTTCATGGCTCGGTGCTATATGCACGGGGGAATTTACATTACCTTTACCTATGGAACTCGCCCAGGATGATGATGAAGCGCGAAAATACATGTTGCTAAATTCCACTGAGTCTATGTTTTCGTTGGAAAGTAAGTTTATAGACATTCCAACACATTGATCACTTCTAGGTGATTCACAAAGCACTTCTTCAACATTATTTAATGATGTGGATGTAGACTCAGCATCACTTGAGAGTTCACAAGGGGATGTGAAATCAGTACTGGGAAGAACGTTTGCAATAAGGTCGGCACACTGCGACGAAGCAAGGAATTTTCACAATTCTCGCGAGAGTCACTGCGCGACTTCTTGCAAAAAAGAATTTCAAATTTGAACTTTGCGGCCGCTTAGATTGTGTTTGGAATGTTGTGTTTTTCTTCATGCTGCATGGGAATAATAATTCAAATTATTATTATTATTATTATTATTATTACTGTCGCAGATCTTTGACTGTGATAAATTAGCCATTTTTATTTTTTTTCTACAGCATTTTCCATAATATTTCAAAAGCTCAAGGGGGGGGTTTAAACCCGGTAACCCTCCCTTGCGTACGCCACTGCAGACTGGATATTGTTCGTGATACCAAGGGGGCACATGTGGAGGTGTATTAGTATGCGGATAATAAAATTTATGAGTTTTTCTTCAATTCTCTGAAATTTCATTGCTCTGTCATTCATACTTTCTTTTCTACTATTAATTGAAATTAGGGAGATTTGAACGGAACACCCGGTACATTTAACTTATATATTTTAATAAACCTGAAGTTTTTTGTGGGGCGGGTCCTCTCCCTCCCTCCCTCCCTCCCTCCCTCCTGTGATTACTCTAACCACAGATAAACGTATTATAGTACGTTTATCTGTGCTCTAACTTTAATTCTGTGAAGTTTACAGTTACTTTTCTTCAAGGTTTGTATGGATGGAAATCTTTGATTACTTTGAATTTTCTTACCTCTACATTTTCATATTTAAATATGTGAAGTTATTTATAATTTAATTAAAATTTTCAATTGTTACGTATCAGCGAAAAAAATCCTCGTTTGTATAGTGCATGTTACATATTAATGAGTTACGTATGTACATCTGTATATTCTCTAGAGTAAAGTAATTGTGAAAGAAGCTTACAGTTAACTTTGAAGTAACCGTCATAACTTTTCAAAATGATAAACTGTAACCATAACTGAAGTAATTTTGACCAGTGGCAACGATTGGGTTCCAAAACCAGGGGTGCAAGGTGACGAAACTGGAAGGGGGGGGGGGGCAAAGACAGCATATTTCCTTTTGTAGATAAGGTTTAGCATAGTGCGGGGGCAAAACTGTCCCCACCCTCGCCGCCACTGATTTTGACTGAAGTAATTGTAACTCAGTTTCTTTCTTTCAAAGAGTGAGCATCACCTTCCCCCAAATTCTTTTACACCTTCGTGCTTTTACGTGGAGGCGTTGACGGATGTTCCCACTGCTTACTCATTTGTTAAGCCTCTGGATCAACAGGTAGACCCAGCATCCTTCCACTGTTATGAGGTGCTCAAGGAATTGTCTTTATCCAGATCGCAGAGGTGCAACATCTGTTGAGCAGAATCTCGTCTTGTGTTCTTCTGGAAGGGGAGTCAGTGAGCGTCAAACTCAGCGTTCCGACACCTTTGATATATTTAGTTGTTTGTGAAAAACTTTCTACACACTGCCATAACTTAGACGAACCGTTTTCAATATTATGTCAATGGTTACTCGTCTGTCTTCATATATCAACGATTCCACTTTGGACACAGCTTCCAGAGTCTGTGCTTTCAACTCTGAATGACCTTTGTTGACCGGAAAGCTGCACACTGTGAATGTTTCTTTTCCAGGGCACAATTGTGTCACGCAATGGTCAATGTTCATAAACATCATACATTTCCTTGCTAATTTGCCCGTTGACGAGCACTCTTTTCTCTTAATAACAATTCGCGCTTCAAAATTTTCCATCATGTGGTTTCTACACACTGAAGTAAAGGCAAAACAATTCCCAAATGGTAGTCATGATACGAATTACAGGAGGATCTTCATTACCCAATCCCAAATCTTGGATCGCAATTCCGATATCAAAGTCACGAATTCTGATTTTGATTGATTTAAGTCCACTTTATGCACAGAAAGGCTAATTGGGACTGGACCTACAGTTTAAAGTGGGATGCAAACCACTGTGCCATGTGCCTCCACCAGGTATCGAACACGGGACCCCTTGATTACAACGCAACGACGTTACCACTACGCCATCGGGGAGGCCGCGAATTCTGGATCCCATATCCTGAGAGTTTGCTTTTAAGGCCACTTTATGCACAGAAAGGTTCATCGGGACTTGGCCTACAGTTTAAGGTGGGATCCGAACCACTATGTGCCTCTTACGGCTATCGAACCTCTTGAATACAAGGCGACGGTGTAACCACTACGATATCGGGGAGGCACATGATCCCTTATCCTAAAACCGGATCCGATATCTCATTCCGTAATCCTGGATTAGATATTCAAAACCAGAATTGATCAAAGCAGGGTGACCAGGGTCTTTCTATTCGCCTGTCTGAGCACGTTGCGTGGTGGTCTCATGATATCGACACGGACGGTCCCAGGTTCGAGTCCGACGTGGACCCGGTCATGAGTGTTCCTTCGTCAATTTAATTTAACAATCATTTATTTCCATCGTCACGATTATCCCAAAGAACCACAAAGTGAAGCAAAATAGGAAAATATCAATATACACAACACAGCCATTCCCTGTTTCATGTGGCTCACGCTTTCACTACATATAAAACCAAAACAATAGAATAACACCGTGCGGGAGCAAGTGGTGAAATAGAGATTTGGTTCAAGACCAAGACCTTGTCCTTATTTAAGTTCCCAGCCTTTGTTCTACTCAGTTGACTCGCTTCTCTGGCAAAGAGCCAGACTTAGAAGCCAGAGAAGTCAATACATGCAGCCATGCCAAAGTTATTTTGAACTTTTGGTAATTATCTTTAGAACCTTAGAGCTTTTTTTAGGCTTACTGTATGACTGCGAAGTTAACAAAGTACAGATTGTATGATTTGTCTGTTGTAAAATACCTGGGTACGATACCAGGCGGAGGCCCATAGTGGTTCGGATACCACTTTAAACTTTTAAACTGTAGGTCCAGTCCAGATTAGCCTATCTGTGCATAAAGTGGACTTAAAACAACAACTCAATGTTGTGCAAAATAATAAAATACGGAGCAGGGTTGTCGCTTCCAGCTGGACAAGTAGGGAGTAGCGTACCCTACTCTCTACCCAAATAGACATGGGAAGTTCTTGTAAGCATTTATAGTTGAGCTGTCAGGATCAGGAGAAGTTATAGAATGAATAACGGTGGCAGAGAAACAAAGGAAGAAAAAAATGGAGGGAAGAGGAGGGTACCTATAGGTACCACCGAAGGACACAAGGACACCCACCTGAAAATATTTTGTCCACAGTGGCGAAGCGAGACTCTGGCGTGGGTAGGCTACTGAATTGCTTTAAAGATTTGAGTGGCCCACATCTTCGAAGAAGAATATATTTTGATGTTCGCATTGTTATTACTTGATCCAAACAAGGATTTATTATCCAATAATAGAAAGTTTAAATATTGGAACAGTAACAAATTATACAGATTCAAATGTTTCTTTAAAATGCATTAAATTTTGGGTTTCGTTGTAATTTACATGATAAAGTAACAGTTAAAATTACAATCTATTGAACATAGCAAATCAATTCCTCTGAGCTAAAACTAAAACACAGAATTTCAAAATTATTGAGAACTTACCTGTACGTCGACGAATTCTACGTATTTAGATGCACGTGAAACTTATCAACCACAGCATCGAAGTAACTTTTTTCTTAGCAGTCTCCCTTTCTACATGGGGAAAGAGAATTCATTATTCATTGGCCATGATACCATGCTGTCAAACATCTGAGTTTAGCGTGCGTATGAGGAGCCGTAGAAGGGGGCAGAGCGGAGTAATCGCTCGGGACGCAAGGCAAAGGAATCTCAGAACTAGTGTTGGCCACGAGACGAGACGAGACGAGACTTTGGTCTGTCTCGTCCCGTCTCGTGAAAGTGCTGTCTCGTCTCGTGTCCCGTCTCGAAAATATTCGTTTGTCCCGTCTCGTGTCCCGTCTCGTCCCGTCTCGTTTTGTCTCGTCTCGTCTCGTAAAAGTGATCCGGGATATCATGCCAACAAAAGTCAAAAGTAGCAGAAACACAATATTTTTCCGGAAAGTGGGATAAAGTTCCAAATATTTTACCCATTGCGTGGTAAGAATAAATAAAGTTCGTTAATCATGAGGACATTAATGTTAAAAATGCAGTTTCTTGGTTACTGATTGCTAGGTATCTTATGAAATCTACCTTGTGGTTTCTCTCGCTTCCATACAACTGTCAATCCTTTTGAAATGTTTTCCCCTGGACCTTTTTTCTTTCTGAATGTCGAACTTCCGTGCACTATGAAAATTTACCTTTTTTCTTTAAATTGTAAGCTTGGCGCTGGGAGCAACAAAAAAGATTTTAAATGTGTAGTACGAACACAAAAGACTATTCAAACTTGCAATAAGTTACTTAGTATATTTCAAATAGAAAGTATTTATTGTTCTTAATATTGTTAACATCTCCTTCTATGACATAAGTTTCATTAAGTGTTACTTTGTAATATTGTGCTGTTTCTTATTTTCAGCTTACGACGCACATACTTGTTTGTTTTTCCTTTAGCCTCTAAGCCCGATACCACCACCGCTTGATAAAATGTATCCTTCGGCAGGCACACATCTAGAAATATATGTCGCGGGAGGGTGTCCGAGCCAAGTGTTTCAGAAAAAATGATAATAACATTAACATCAACAATCAAGAAAATGTTTAAATTAATACATTAATATAATTTATAAGTCTATTCACTTGAATATGCAAATTAATTAATTCTATTGTCATTATTATTATTATTACATGAAATGTTATAAAGACGGTACAAGAATAGTAATAGAACAGCACGAATATTAGCTAATATCTAGCTTATGTGTAGTTAAGTACGCC
This sequence comes from Lepisma saccharinum, assembly GCF_977018435.1. Taxonomy (NCBI): domain Eukaryota; kingdom Metazoa; phylum Arthropoda; class Insecta; order Zygentoma; family Lepismatidae; genus Lepisma; species Lepisma saccharinum. The sequence goes on from NC_139233.1 coordinate 52,706,336, forward strand.
AAAATTTGCATAAAAACAGCTGTCCTGGAAAGGAAATTAATGACAAAAAAGGTGATGAATTGAATATTTGCTGAATAACAAAAAAGAATGTTAAATCCAGTTGACGAAAAGAAAAGTTCCTAATTAATATTTCTGTACATAAATCTTCATTGATACTGTCATGCAAAGCCGTATGGTCGCAATAGAATCCTTGTTCGGCAGGAATAAGTAACCCTCGATTATGCTAAACAAATATATTTTTTAAGCTAGAGCAAGACCCCAGGCGGATGCAAGAAGCCGTTCCTGCAAAAGTGTCTGTTTCACGAAGCGAAGAAACTTGACAAAATACCAGGTATGGAAGGCAAACCGGCATTTATTTTATATCGCACATTTTCAGACCCGTGTCTCCTGAAGTTATAAATATCCAAACTTCAATGACTCTTTTAGACATGCTATAGTTGAAAAAAATATGTTTAGATGCACCAAAAGTGCATCATTATCAGATTATGCATATAACGTGTTATTGGAATCAACCTATTTGTTAAATTGGATGCCTCCCCGATGGCGTAGTAATAACGCCGAGGTCTTGTAATTAAGGGTCCTCGCTTTCGATACCCAATGGAGGCACAAATTGAATCGGATCGCACTTTAAACTGAAGGTCGGTTCGCAATTTAGCCTATTTGTAAATCAAGTGGACTTAAAAAAAATCAACGTTAAGAATATTAGAATCCACTGACTCACCCGCAGGTAAGTCAAATTTCACATATCCCTTTTCATCCTCGTTCATAGACTGCCTGCAATACTCTTGTGCATGTGTGTTGCATCCCACCAGGTGTAAGAATTGTGAAGAGTTATTCTTTCCCTGTACTGCGTTCTTTCTTTTCATAAGAGTAAGGCTAAATTCTCGTTTTATCTGAACTTTTAAAAAACGTGCAAAATACTTCTCTGTCTTTAAACAACCACCCTTTCTCATGTATGTGTAAAATAATCCCACTCTGTCTCAGAAAACCTCTTCCTATGATCAAGTGACTGAAACAACTCTCAAGTTTCAATAATTATAAATTTATGCTTAAATTTCCTATCATTTATACAAACAGTAGCACATATCATGTTCTTTGGTGCAACACTGTCAACAGATAATGTTACTTTACTCGTCCTAATAAATTTACTCCCAACCAGTGACGGCGCCAGGGAAATGTGACGGGGGGGGGGGAAGGTGGCAACACTACATATATAATAATAGTTATAATAATAATAATAATTATTATATTCATGTATCCTGTTTTGTGTTTGTCCCTTGTTTAGAGTGGACGTTTACTGCCTAAATTTACTTCTTGATTACGAGTTTATCTCCATATGATTCTATTTAATAAAGGCATTAATTCTTTTTTATTCGTAAGTTGCGTTGTCTCTAGTTGCCTATTTCAGTATTGGAAGACATTCATAATTTTATAATTCATCGTCTTTCATGAGATGAAACTACTGATATAAATATTCAAGTTATAAGATAATAATATAAATGACGAAAAAATGTTTCGAAGAGTTTAATTTTCTTGCAAAATGAACGTGACGTTGCAAGAAATTAATCTTCTTAAGTATTAGAAACAATGAAAGTTACTTAGTGAAGTGCAATTCTCCTATAGGAGAATTCTGCTCTATCTGTTTTGGAGAACACATTGCCCACCTTTGGAACGTCCAGGACTTGACATTTCTTCTCAATATCAAGGACAGCCAAATGAGACATTTTGCATCCAGCATCCTGTTTCGAGCAAGCCTCTTCAAAGATTTTAAGGACGAAAAGGTCCTTTCACATTCACACGCTGCATTGGAAACTGGAATTGTTACAGAGAATACAACTTGTGAAATGCCAATTTATATTTTCCTAGGATTTCAAAGAAATCCATTAAGTGGAGTACTTCAGTGCCATCTTCGTAACGCAGAAGAGTTTTGGGCAAAATTTGTGTTTCACCTTTCAGGGAAATGTTATCACAGGATAAAAAATCTGAAAAAGAAATATTCTGACCCTGGCATTACTTACTCTTGCTCTACCACTCTAACGTATGTCTGTGCTACACAATTCCAGGCACCTATGGAGTTCGAGGGAAGAAGTTCTTCGACTTTGATATGTACGAGAAAGAGCGAACCTGCCCGCAATGTGTTTTGAATCGAATTTTAAGTGTAATTTGCATTTTAAGGTTCAAGTCCAATACATTTCCGAATAATATCCCCTCATTTTGAAATTATCTTCAAGAGTATCGAAGAAATTCCCTTTGCTAAGCTTTGCCTCAGGCTCATCATCTCGAAATTCAAGTCCCTGAATAGTAAGAAACAGCGATGAATCCACAACAACTGACATGTAGTGTCGGTTTTTCTCCGATCACCTTTGGTCCCAGGTTCGATACCCAGTGGAGGCACTTTAAACTGTAGGTCCACTCCCGATTAGCCATACTGTGCATAAAGTGGACTTAAAACACCAAATCAATCAACCAACCAAATCTTAAATCAACTTTGAATGTCTTTTACTAATTAGCGTTGTCACTAGCAACCCACGATTAGAATAATTTGCCCGTACTACAGATGATGTTTTGTGGTCCTCAAAATATGTTTTAAAACCATCCACATTCAACGCTTTTTCCCAGTTCTTAAAACTGGTTAAAACTTAAATTAATCTCGACGATTACAGGACATACATGAATGAGAAATAACCTATGCACAGGTCAGTGCTGGAATCTTGAACGAAAGTCACACACACACATTCGTATATATACTAAAACAAATTTAGTCAAGTTGATATTATAAGCAGGAAAGTGATATGATGCAGAATACACCCCTTTGAAAAGGTGAAAATCGTCATACTCTTATAAATGAACTCCCTTATTATTCGATATTTAATTAACTTCAGTTGGGGGGCACAGGGAGGGGCGAAGTGTCTGACTTGTGGCGCACCCCTGCCACCCCCCTTTGGCGTCGTCACTGCTTCCAACCCTCTAATAACTTCGCTGTTGATAGCCTCAGCTTCGAAATGGAAGCTTGCGTGTCGGCGAATAATACAAAGGACTTGTTTATCTTACAAGGAGTTCACTGTCCTTCTTTCATTCAAAGTCTGCCGTTTTCCATTTCTCTCAGCTTTTCCTAGCAGCTGAAAAGGATTCTAAGTGTCCCTCGTATTATTGTTCCTGCAAAACTTCCTGTCGGCAAGCAAAGCAAATTACAGAATTTTTATTGCCCCTCCCTTGCATCAACCAAAGAGAATGGGGATCAACCTTCATTCCTAGTTCTGGATTTATGGCACTTACCCGCTACTGCAGGTCAACCTCGCCCCTGAAGCAACGGTGTCCATTGTTCAAAGCGAAACCTCTGTCAGCGGTGAGCGGCGAAAAATAGTCTCGGAATACACCCTGGTCGTAACCAGGCAGGGTGTGCGCTGAACTCCCGCCTCCCCCCCCCCTCCTGGCATTGCTGTCAGCTTTCCTCTGAAGTTTTATAAAAACTACTTTGTGAAATTTGTTTGGTAACGAGTGAAAATGTAGACAATAGATACTACATGTATTTTGCTCAAAAACTAGGCTAAATTCACAGAATAAAAAGAACAGATACAACATTCGTTCATCTGATTTACAGAAAGGCTAATCGGGACTGGACCCACAGTTTAAATTGGGATCCAAATCATTATATGCCTTCACCGGGTATCATACCCGGGACCCTTTGATTACAAGGCGACGACGCTATCACTTTACCATCGGGGAGTCCCCTCATAGAACAAAGTTTCCTCCTACGACAATTATACGGAACTTAATTTATATTCCTTCACTTGAAATCTATTCTATTTCAGCCTCAATATTTCCTTATTACAATCAAACGAATAGTATTCTCCTTAAATAAAATAAAAGAATTGGAAATAATCTTCAAACGGACGTAAAAAAATCGAATCGAACTACCTGTGGAATGCCTGAGGGAAAGAACAAGAATTTTCACAACAAAGACATTTCCGAAATTTCCATAACATTCTGATAATTTTGCAACCCGCGCAAATAATCATCTGTTAAAATCTTGTCATGGTTCCCTGTAAACACTAAAATCACCAAATTAGTTCTTTCCATATTTCCCGTATTTTCTCCTTCTCTTTAGCTCTCAGCTGCTTGGAGTGGGATAATGCAAGATTATTTGTCCCTAATTATCCCCTTCTCTTAGTCTTGCTAATATATTGGACTCCCTAATAACTTTCCCAACAACTCCTCATCAATTTGTACTGACATGTTTCCTACAATACTCGAAGGTAGAATTCTGTGTACGGTGTCAAGTGGCAGGGAAACGAAAATCGGAAGCGGAGGTAAAGCAAGAATGTGTTCTGTCACCCCTGCTCTTCACTCTCTATATATATTATATAGTGGCGTATATAGAATGTGAACAAGCCGACATCCCCAAGGTGGGGATGACAAGGGTACCGGCGCTCCTGTTCGCAGATGATGTGGTTCTGATCTCGGAGACATGCCGGCCTACAAAGGGCTCTGGACGGGTTGGAAAAATACAGCAGAGAATCCAAACTGCAAGTAAATCTCACAAAACAAAAATTATGGTGTTCAAAAACGGATATGTATATGGAAAAGACGAAAGGTGGACTTTCAGAGGGCAAGAATTAGAAAGGGCAAAAATAATAAAATAGTTGGGATTAGTTCTCACTATGGCAGGGACATGGACAAGACATATGCAAACGGTACAAGGAAAGGCTGGGGCAATAACAAATGAAATAATGCGAACAGTATGGAAATTGGAGAAATACGATATACATTTTGTGGAAAAATTGTATCGTACATTATTAATAGTCAATAGGGTACGGGAGGGAGATATGGGGAGCAAAGGGGGGCGATGTACTAAACAGAATCCATTGCACATTTTACAAGAGAGCTTTGCATATCAGCATGGGCACTGTAAACTGCGACGTACTACGGGAACTTGGACTGGTCAAGGAGCATACGTGGGATATGTTGAGAAGAGTTAAATACTGGGCGACATTAATATCGAGAAAGGAGAACTCTGTAAAATGGCAAGCGCTGATGCAACGGGTACAAGGGGAGGAAATGGGAACGTGGGCGAAAGAGATCAAAAGCAAACTATACGAAATTGGATTTGGAATGGATATGGGAGGGGGGACACGTCGACCAGGGGATATTGCAATTAGTGAAACAAAGATTAGAGGATATAGATAGGCAGGAAATAATAGCGGAATGTGAAACTAAGAGATCTCTCGAACTCCAAAGAAGGGGACCTCGGGAATGGGGACAAGTAGCGTACATCAAGAAGGTGAGCATAATGGCAAGAAAGGGGTTGGCATGGATGAGGCTGGGGGGTTGGAGACACAATACAGTAAAAAATGAGGAAGGGAGATATAAATGCGTATTATGTAATGGTGATGATGGGACAGAACATTTATTCTTATGTCAGGACACGCGCGTTCTGCAGGAGGAGAAGCTACACAACATAAGCTTGGAAAGAGTGTTCGAATCAATTGTAGTGCAAAGGAGCATGGAACTATTGGAAAAAGTGGGGGTGTATTTACAAACATTTAAGGGGGGAAAGAAGTGCTGTAAAGAGACGGGATAAGGAAGAGGAATAAGTGCTAATTTACCAGAACTGCTATGTTAACATCTATACGGAATGTAACGGATAGTGTAGTCTGTAGGGAATCATAGTTATGTAATAAGAATATATGTAGTGCGCACAGCCGATGGCTCGCACACGAGATGAGTAATAAATACTTATACAATGTTTTTCCTACTTCCTAATAACATTCACTTCTGTACACCCTTTGATGTAAAAATTAAATAATAATAATAAACCCTATCCGTCGGTCCGTTTATCTTTCCAACCTATAGAGCTTAGACTATGTTTACAAGATAAATCTCGGACTCAGATACTCCACGATGTTTTGGCCCCTCCTTCCACCTTCTCTACCTGCCCTTTAACATGATGTTATTTAGAATTGTTTTAGTATCTGGAGTACCATCGTAACTTAAATTATTAACCTGGAATAAATTGAAAAAAAATGGGTAGTAACGCTGTGTTTCGAAAGAGTATTTAAAATAAGTTTAGGTATTCAATGCATTCATTTCTCTCTCTAGAATAGTCTTCTTTTGACTTAATACACGCTTATCAACGTTTCTAATTGAAATACTTTATTACAAGCAAACAAGTATTTGGAACTGATTAAATATTTTGCTTTTATTTTTTCGAGACATTCGGGACGAGACAAGACTTTTCAAAAGCCGTCCCGTCTCATCTCGTGTCTCGTCTCGAAAACGAGACGAGACAGGCATTCCGTCTCGTCCCGTCTCGAATTTCAAAAGGTTTGTCCCGTCTCGTGTCCCGTCTCGAAAACGAGACGGGACACGAGACGAGACGGGACATGTCCCGTCCCGTGAGCAACACTACTCAGAACGAGTGAGAACAGAAAATAAATTTGGAGAGAAGTAAACTTCACGACTTTTCGTGAAAGTATTGGCTCTCTTATTATCCGTTTGCAAAGAAATAGATCTAAAAATAAGAATTTTCTTTCTCTGGAAAAATGGACGTCCGCATGACTTTTTTTAGGGAGGAGCAAGCAAGGTATTTTTTTTCCAGGGGGGCAAACAAGGCACTTTTCCCCCATAATAGTATTGTCCCCTTAAAAAACATTGCTTCAGTTTGAAATTAACATGTTCCTCCAACGCCCTTGCAATAATTACCTAACATATATTACTGCGACTGAATTAAATTGTATGTGTGAAATATGTACTATTTGGTTGACTGTCATTTTCCAGCGGGGGCATGCCCCCCCCCTCTGCCCCTCTCTCCTTCCGGACGTCCATGTCTGGAAACGAAACGCCAAGCAGGTGACAATCTCGGCACCATCATCTCCATAATTCCATTTCTTAAAAACAATTGTAGAACGAAAGAGTACAACGAAGGAAAATAGCGGTGGACAATTTGCCTAGTAATCTCTATGAATTTAACTGTAGCCTACCACCCATCCCTATGTCGAATACATCCGATGAACACCCAGTAAGACCTTGAAGTGCGTAGTATTTACAATCTGCACAAATACAGATTCCTAACACTGACTGGTTCTTAGGGTAAGTAAACTTGCTCTATTTACATACACGATCTGAGTCCCAGAAAAAAAAATACGCAGTCTCATGTAATTTATCATTTATTTATTGCAACAAAGAACTTTTCTAAAAAATCAACCCATTTGCAAGTAATTAATTTATCATTCAGAGAAAATTTTCGTATAATGCAATTTCAAAAGCTTCCAGCAATTAAATATGAGATTACAGAATAGGCGTCAATCTCTTCCATGGATGTAAATTACTTTGAGAAACAAGTTCCTCGCTTCGTTTATTTTTGTCGGTACGTCCTGATCATTGATCACGATCACTTTTAACGTGACATCCTCGAAATTAGAAAACTGATCACGTTAGACGCAGAGAACAGAAGAACAATTTGAGAACAGCCACGGACAAAAATAATAGCACAATTTCCACCACTATCTTCATTCCAATTTGCTTTGTATCTTCTTTGTGCTTACAAAAGGGAATTAATTGTTCTGATACTGGAGCAGTGGTTGCCCTTTGCTTTGTTGGCGCTTCTGTTTTGAATATAAAATTGTTTAAAACAAAGTGAGATCCTGGTGAAGGACAATTTGCTTAGTATTATTTTTAGGGATGGTATACCGAGAAGTATCGGTCTTGGGGCCTGGCCCATGACGTAGTGGTAACGTTGTCGCCCTGTAATCAAGTAGTCCCGGGCTCGATACTCAGAGGAGGCACAAGTGGCTCAGAACCCACTTTAAACTGTAGGTTCAGTCCCGATTAGCCTTCCTGTGCATAAAGTGAACTTAAAACCAAAACTCATAATCTTAGTCTTGTAAAAATCGAGACGTAAACAAGTACGAGACAGACCTCTGTAAAATTGCGATAACCCCAAAACTCTGATTGCAAAATTTACCAATACCAATTTACTTTAATGTACGACTTTTTCGGACACGCCATGTTGAAATGTACCTGATTTTTTATAGATAAGCACTATATTTGGCTTGTAGTAATCATTTCATTAGTGTCAATTACCAGACTGTACTGCATGGTTCTGGATAAAAAAAATCACGTTTTTTTTAGAGGGCTCGTAGCGTCGTAATGAGACGTCAAACAAAAAAGAGTTATTAATAAAATGTGTTTGCTTTAATTACTTAATTGAATCGGCAGGTTTAAGAAGAGAGTAAGTCCAAAAAGTAAATTTGTGGGAAATCAAGAAAAACTGTATAAGTGGGAAAGTGTGCGTCCAAGAACAACAAAATTCGTACTGGAACGTGAGAACCCTGTGCAGGTATAGAGGAGTACATGAAAAACAATGTATATGTAACCAGAACTTATATAAAATGTAAAAAAAAGGTGGTGGATTTATTTCCTTCTTTAAACGTATGAAGTTTTTGCTGGGGGAAAAAACGGAAATAAAGTGTACAGGTACAATGGAAAAGAAAATATATTATCGTGTAGCTTACAACACGAAAGTGAAGAATGGAATAGAATAATACAAAATAATGCCCAAATTTTGGAAATTTGAAGGCAAGTCAAACAACAAACAGTCATTCATCCACCGACTGATCTTCGTCGTGGTGAGAAGTTGTAGGCCCAGTTACCATGACGTCGTAGAAAGTTTTTTTTGTCGTCCGGAATGTAGGGGATGATTTTCCTAACATCATTCACTTTTTTTTCGTTGATTGGTAATGTGGCATTGTAATAGGTCCGGGATTCATTTCTTTCTTACACTTTACGTTGATTTCAGGGTTCTATATCTTCCTCTAGGGACGGCTTTTTATATCTTTCTTCACACTCAGGTGTAGAGCGACGCTTGATGATGTCGAGTACAAAAGGTCATTTTGCCATTCTTTGGTCTTCATTCCCTTCCTAAACCTGCCGATTCAATTGTGCTGTGAAGTTTCTATAGTGGCATGCCATACATAAATGCTGTTTATGCTATATATTTAGTCACGAGACAAGAACGAGACGGATCGATAAATGGTGCAGCCTTGTCTCGTTTCATCTCGATATCATCGCTAATTATTTTTGCTGTCGACTGTACGAGCTGGTGGCGCAGCAACATTTATGACGGTCATAAGAAATAAGACGTCGGTGACAATCATGAATATATCAATGAGCAAAACGTTATTGAGAAACGTTGTTAACCTTGAATGGATGGAGGGGAAGATGCGCGAAGGCTTTTCACCGATGGTTCTCTTGTTTGTGGTCGCTCTATACTTTCAGATTTAGTGAATATTTTGCATAATCTTTGCCAAAAATGGTGTGCGCTATTGTGTATTTTTTTTTGGCTTCCTCCTAATTTCTCTCGACCATAGGAGCATCGACAAATATTTAAGGGGGAGTGTTCAATTCATGAAAAAGCATTTTTAATGCGAGCAGATAAAGTATATTGCCCTGCTTTTCGCAGAAAAATAAAGTTTAAAGTGGAGTTCGACGGTTAAAGTTAAAGTTAACGATCGACGGGTCTAGAATTTTCGGAAGGGAAGGTATGACCGGGGGAAGTTGTCTTCCTTTTTCTCACATAGAACCACTCTCACCCCAGTAAATCCCTTCACACCGCCATTGGTTCTGTGCCCCATAAACCCCTTCTTGAGTACGCCAATGCACTCGAGAGAATTTTAATTTTCGGAAATTTCTACCTAGCTACGTGCAATTTACGCGTTTTTCCTTTCTGAAACCTGTACGTGCAGGCAAAAACCGACCCAAATTCCGCACGAAATCGAATAATCAATCAGTAAATATTGAAACTATTAGCTGGAAGAGAAAGCTGCTAAGTGTCTGTGGTCACGGATCTTTCTCGTAGCTTCCACCATATGGCTGCGTCGCTTAGCAACAAACCGGCTGCCTTTTGCCCATGCTTTTGCCCGTCCCACTTCCAGCTCAGGACGTGGCCCAATCAGCGTCGACGCCGGGTGGGCAGGGCAAGGGCGAGTGAAGCAGCCGTTGTTGCCAACCCTGCTCTTTTAGAACTAGATATGGTCTCTTTTGCACACCACCTGAAATATTACTTTAATACCAGGACTTTTTTTTTTTTCACATTTTAGATTTTTTTTTAGTATTTATTATCAAACGGTGCCGGGTTCGATTACCGATGTGCGCACATTGCACAGTGGTTCAGATTCAACTTTAAACTGTAGGTCCAGTAACAACCAGCCTATCAGAGCATAAAGTGGACTTGAAACTAATATTGGCAAACTTTTAGAAAAATGTTTTTCTGTATTAAAGCTATTGCAGACATACTGAATTGTATTCTCGATCTCGGCCATACTGCAGCTGACGTGATCACCACCACATTCCGAAAGCCTTCATCCACCCCTAGGAAAGCCTTACACAATGTCAGGCGTCCTGGCTCTATATATATTTTTTAAAAAAAGAAAGAAAAATGCTAAATACAAACATGCTATTTTTCATTAACAATGATATAAAATTATTACAAAATAATAACCCACAGTCCCAGGATTCCCATGCTTTTTGGGGTGTGTAGGTGGAATATTCTTTTCTTTGATCAAGACGGTATTCTATAGCTATACGTATATACTTTTTTTTTAAAAAAATCCTGACGTTCGTGACGGAAAATATTTACAGTAGTATAGCTCGAATTTTCCATTCACACTATTTCTCCTTCAAGTGACTGTTTTCGCATTTTTTCTGGAATAAACGTTGCCAGTTGCCATTTTCAAAAAACAAAATTTCGACACCACCCCACTGTTCGGGATTCGGAAGTCGGGATGCCAAGATCTTTGCAGGAATTTTTCTCCCGATGCATATCCAGATCTCGCACATCCCTAATTCTTTTCACAACGATTTGACAAGCATGTGAACATTCATTAGCGTGCAATAAGTACAAATCATGGTGAGGGAGACATGCTGTTTAATACATCAATATCTTACATATACATATACATAGTGGAGGGCAGTTTTCCCCCACCTTTTGCCACTTTTGACCCTGCACTATGGCCTCATAATGCTAAGTCTTGTCTACAAAGAGAAAGTAAACTGACCCACCCCCAGGTTTGGCACCCACTCGCCGGTACTGCATACATATACATTCTGAATTATTGGAGAAATGCATTCTCCACGACGCCCGTGGTACAATTCTTACCTTGAAAACTGAAGATTATTGATGAAAAATAATAATATTGAACTATGACAGTACATATATATTTAAGAGGGGAGGAAACTTTCTTTCCCCGTTGGGAACGAATTTTGAAATGTAATATGCTTCTGCATGTCAATTGCAACTCTTGTTATTGAAGTGTAAACAATCTTTATGGACACCCTGTACATAGGAAGCTAATTGAAGACTATAATTTGTAAACGCTGTAAGTGCCAAAATAATTCAAACACCGTTTTCCACGTTAAACTTTGAAATGTGCCATATGGCTGGTAGCCCTCTAAGTAGTTCAAATGGCGCGTAAAGAGGTCACTAGTGTGAACGTTCTTACGGACTGATGTGCGGAACGGTGCGATTTCCCAACACTTTCACTTTTAGCACTTACAACGTTTACCACTTTTAGTCCTCAATTAAACCAGCTAAGGAAACAGTTCCTGACAGCTAACACTTATAAAAGAAAATTTCCAATGTTATGGTTTTATTACAACGGGGATGAATCTACTGTTTGGATATATTCATCCAAGCCAAAAATCGAAGTACCTTAACTTTATCACGTGTACAATGAGCCGCAAAAATAACAGTTGTCAAATTGTCCATCGTTTTCTTTCACCTTCGTTTTATGGGTTTTTAGGGGATGGAATTGTGAGCATAATAAGGACTTAGGAGCGGACTCCCGCAAGGAAAGGCTTACCAGGTATAGGCTACTAAAATTAAATAAAATATACTTGTTTAGCATTTGTTGTAGAATCGAAGGTTATCTATTTCCGCCAAACTTATACTAACATAAGACAAGGAATAGATTTGGATCATACTGCTCTGAATTGACAGCACCTAAGAAGATTTATGCACACTAGAGCTTGTAATAATGTGCATAAAATATTGACTAGGAACTTATATCAACTGGACATAACATCCGATATTACGTTTTTATTTATTTTTGACATTTATTTCCTTGCCAGGAGAGTTGTTCTTATACAAATTTTATCGATCTTAACTATACGTAAGCAGGTAAGCTAGATAATAAATGTGTGCTGTTATATCTCTATTCTTCTGCCGTCTCTTTATTTACTTATTCATAGTAACAATAATAATATTAATTAATTTATCTGTTGCAATACTTATTATTATGAATAAACCTATTATTTATATTAATGCACTAATTAGAAACATTCATATTTATTATTATGATTATTATTGTTGTTACGAGCCTGGAGTAGAGGTTGTCCTTAAAACACCACGTACAACAATTTCCCGCATGCCTGGCCTCCTGTACATTTCGGACATTTTCATTGTTTCCGAGAATGACACAACTGTAAGTCAAGACATAACTCGGAGACAAAATTTTGTACACCTTTAGTAAATATAACTTCTCAAACTTAAGGTGCGATTTAGTTCTTTATAACTGATGTGACTTGGCAACACTGAAAGCAGCTGCTCACCTCCACGCGTAGGATAACCGCCGCCAGACACCGATTAACCATTATAGTATTAGAAAACGTAGTGGCACGTTGGAATCGCGCGCACCCTACAACGAATCGAAACTCGTTCTCTGTCTCAATCACACATGGCCCTGAACGGAATTCACGACAAGAACTTCAACATGAAGAGGACTTTCAAAAACAAAAAGGCGTTCAGTAAGTACTAATTTTACTTTTAAAAACCTTATTACCTTGTAATGTTTTATTAGTGTCTGTTTCTTGGGTCGCCGTTTTGAATGGAGAAACTGCGGTTGAAAGGGGGAACGAAAGGCAAAAGATCGAGCCGCAAGACCCGCCTATTTTATATTACACATTTCTTATAAACACTTCACATTTTGTAATGGACCCAATAAGATTTATTCACGCGAATAGTTTTGTGGAACTAGCGAGTCACCCCGATAGCGTATTGGATAACGCTGCCGACTTGTCGAGGGGTGCCGGGTTGGATTCCCAGTGGAGGCACGTGGTTTGTGTTCCACTTGAAAATGTACCCCCGTTCGAATTGGCAAAGTGTACTTAAACTTTTTGCCTGTGGACTTTGTCATCGTAGAGGCTCGTATTCCTCTTCAATAGGTCCAGGGTTCGAATCATCCCTGGTGGTTGTTGGACCTGGGGCAATCTATGCACAGGACCTTTATAAACAAAGCTAAGATTCCCCATAGTCATAAAAACTCATAATGAACGTATAGTTTAAGACCAGCGCCACTCCCCCCCCATACCCCTCAAACAGTTCGAGTCCAGGGACTGGATGTTTCTTTCTCCAGTAATTTTCATAGATCAAATTTCACCAGGAAAGAAATGATGGGGAAGGGTAGTCAAATTTAATACACCCGTATGATGGTGAAATTTATTTTAATTACAAGGTAAGATTTTCTTGTCTGTGGGTGGAGGAGACAGCCTGCATCTCACCAATCACCTTTCCCATCCATGGTGTTGTAACAAAATTGAAAATGCCTATTTCAGGTCTGACATTTGAGGAATAAGATTGTACAGACCCGCACGAAGTTACTGTGGAACTAAATTGCTTATTTACTTTAATAAGCTACCAGGTTCAGGGATTGAAACATGAACAGAGGAAGGGATATGGTCACAATTTCATCCACTTTTACAGTAATTCAACCAGTATTTTGAACCGGAGGGGCCTTTCACAAAGGCTTCCACACTACCCCCCCCCCCCTCAAAAAACAACTGTGCTGCCCATTCCTTCTAAGCAAAGTTCGAATTTGAAATTTCGTCGTTCCCACGTTGAACATTCAGTTGTCGTTGAAATTAAAATAAAGGAATAAAATATGTAATTTTCGAATAATACTCATTCAGAAGAGAGGGGGCGTGGCCCACCATAGCCTCCCATTTTGCGCCGCCACCACTGTCTTGGGATGAACGGTGACTTGATAAGTTTTGCTATGAGAATGCTGCATAGACAGACCAGCCCACGCTATGTAGTGTTCAAGTTCCAAGGAAGGCATGGATGTTGTTTTTGTTAATCATTCATCCTAATCTTAATTACCTTAGTCCACAATGTTTTCATAGAAAAGAATTCGATTTTGAATCAAAGTTTCGCCTAATCCGTATTATTACTCTTCACTTGAATGATATATTCACATTATTATACAATGGTGTTAGTGGCGTGCCCAGGATTTTCGAAAGGGGGGAAGGGGCCTCCCCGATGGCTCAGTGGTAACGTCGTCGCCTTGTAATCAAGGGGTACCGGGTTCGATACCCTGTGGAGGCACATAGTGGTTCGGATCCCACTTTAAACTGTAGGTCCAGTCCCAATTAGCCTTACTGTGCATAAAGTGGACTTGAAACACCAACTCAATCGAAATGGGGAGGGTCATGGTTGTCCGGAAAGGGGGGGGGGGCAAGGGGTACCGTGAACCCCTGGAATATGAAAGTATACAAAAATTATGTTTCACACATGCAATTTGATTTCAGCCACAATGATATTTGTTCATTATTGCATAAATATGATAAATTCAAATTTAAGCAATGTTTTTTGAGGGAACAACACCCCCCTCGAAATAAAATACCTTTCTTGTCCCTCCCTGGAAATAATCCTGCGGACGTCCATAGGGAGGGTTACGTATTATTTTAGTAGTCAGCCCTCATCTTGCCATCTTATACTGCTTTGAGGGTTCTATTTTTTAGGAATACTGGGCCAAACGGGGGTGTTATGACCCCCACAAAGTCCTCTTTAACCACTGCATGGTGTACTAGGTACGCTGCTTTGTGGCTACCGATAAATGAAGTTCGTCTACGTGTTTTACTCTTTTCTTGCCATTATTTTACGTCGCTTTTTTTAAAACTTGTTTAATTGTGAAGATAAGGATCAATGAACTGATGATAAGAGAACTACTTGATCACAAAAACTTAGTATTGAAAAGAAAATTTTAGAAGAAACAGGTTTACTGAAAATTAGTCACATTTTTTGATGGCATATTATTTGTTGTAGGCTTTTGTTAGAATTTGGGGATCATTTTGCTACACATCGACCTTTAACCAAGATACACATTGCACCTAATTGGTTTCACAAGAGATGAGTAACTGCAGTATCATTAAATCACATGACAGTCACGCTGTTGCAATGAAATTGCACTGTGCGATCTTGGGCAATTTCGGTCGCGGATATTTGGGATCGTGGGCACTTTCGGTCGCGGATATTTGCCATCGTGGGCAATTTCGACAGGCCCGTAGCCAGGAATTCTTTGTAGGGGGGGGGGGCGAAGTCAATCGTAGAGGGGGCAATTTCTTAATATATTGTGTCGCACTGGCAGATATAGCAGGGTACACAGAGGCACTTGCCCCCTCCCCCAAAAGAGATAAGTAACAGAAAAGGGATGATATCTTGAAACTGCAACGAACAATATCGAGCAACATCAAATAGCAATATTTCGATAATATTTTAAAGAACGTCAAAGGCATGAAAATATGGCAAAATGAGGACTGACTACTTAGAAATGTAGACATAACCCCTCCCTTTCGAAAATCATGGGCACGCCACTGCAAAGAATATAAAGTTTAACATAAATAAGCTAATAGGGACTGTTTCTACTTGATATTTACAGGTTGATAATGTTAATAGATGATTAATATGTACCAACAGCTTTGGGCCTCTCTGCAAAACTGATTAGGCTAAGGGAGCCCTTTATAATTCATGCTTCGTAATTATTCTCTCTAGTTTCCAGTATGCAAGATTTTTACTCACAAAGGAATCTATCGTGAATCCAACAACACCATTGTGTTTTATGCAAGAAAAATCGAATTACTGTAATTAAATAATAATGGTTACATATTATCTACACTTTGATGAATTGTGTAAAAAATTGTAATACATTTTTTATACTTGCTAAAACATGGGTCCCTTAGTCCACCACAGACTCTTATTTCCTTCAAAGGGGAGACTCTTGAATCACTACAGACAATGTTTACCTACTGGTTACGTTAACCATTTTGTAAAATATTGTGTGAATTGTATTATATTATAGTTGAAATACATGTATTGACACCTGACAAACAAATAGGAATCCCTTGATTGATCAATGACTTCTTGGATTACCGTGTCATCATTAATGTTTCATAGAAATAAATTGTTTTAATAGGGCGTAAATAACTTGACGGGGCGCCATAGCATTCTCTTTAACATTTTTTTTTACTATAGATCGTTTGGCTCCCAGGGCAGACTCCCGCCGCCTGATATGGGTCTGAAGTTGGACTATAAGAACAGCAGATACTGCGAGCGAAGCGAGCAAGAAAATTTTACGAAATGTATTTTTAATTGTATAAAATTTGAAATGGAGGGGTGCAATTGCCCCTTGCAAGTCCCCTTGGCCGTCTGGAAGAAAATGCAAGGAAAACGTAAAAACTAATTCCATCATGAGTATCCAATTGCCCTGCTATTCTTAGATTCTCCTAGTCTTGTTTTTTTACTTCAAGGTTTGCTTCCCCTAGAATGGACTTCCGTCCAAGGTCGGGGGGGATGGACATTGCCCCCTGCCCCCCTGTGGTTGCGGCACTGTTTATGAGTGTCTCTTCGTCAATTTCACGTCATCACTCATTGTTGCGATGAGCTAGAAGTGGCAGAAAAGCAACGACAAGTAACAAAAATCAAATATCCACTCCCTCTATCTACCACATGAATCACAATTACCAAACGGTAGACTTGGGGGAAAAAAAATTAAGCAGTTCCAAGTTCATAGCAACACATCCAAGGAAAACATCCGACACCTTTAGCCACCTTTGATACAAGACTACTCGAAATGTCACAACTGTTCTAGATACTGAAAATTGCGAAATCATTTTCCGAAGTCTGAATCTGGAAGGGAATTCCCCTCCCCCCCCAATCATGAAACGACATTATACGGAATCCCATACACCCTAATAAATCACAAAGTCAATAAGTGTCCTTGTTATGTTGCTAGAGTAACAACACATGATATAATTGTAAAGATTATTGAGAATTTCAGGTAGGAATGTGTTCTGTATTTTTCACAGGGGGGGGGGGGCAAAGGAGGCTCTCAGGGGGGGCAGTTGCGCCCCCTGCTCCCCTCTAGCTACGGGCTTGAATTTCGGTCGCGGATATTTGCCATCGTGCGAAATTTCCGCCGCGGATATTTGCGATCACTTTGGCTGTATTGGTTAAGTCTTTCGAAATCACCTTCTATGCTATTTCTTTGTAGATTGATAATTAATTTTTAGATTTTGTACTTGAGGTTTGATATTGCACTCGTTTCAGTATTGCCGTAGTTCATTTTGTTTAAACACAAAATTTTCCACGTTAAATATTATTTTAGAAAGAATTTGTTGAGTTTAGATGTAAGAAAAGATCTTTTGTCAACACACTCTAGTCCGTCACTTTGGAAGGCGACTGGTCAGTAGTGATTGAGACTGGCTTTCTCCGTAAATTTACATGCATTGTGTCTTTGACCTAAAAAAAGCAACACATGAATACAAGTAAACAAAAAAAAAACTTAACCGACGAAATTGATTCAAATATCCTACTAACATATATTATTAAAAAAATGGTATACTATAGTAGTTTTTGGCCAGTGAGGTTGTGGAGTCTAGTCTGTGGACATGATCTAAAGCCAATACATCTGAAACCACGAGTTTCTTATTTTTTGACATGCTTTTCAACTGTCTCATCATAGTTTGTCTCCTTTTTGTACCCTTCACGTTGCGCATATTCTAATAGTTACTGCGATATCTTTGATTTTTCTTTATACTCCTTTAACAGACAGATGATTCTGTCTGTGCGGGAGAGAGATAGTTTTCCCCAAATCAGCCAATCTCGTCGCAATCGTCCCGTCCCGCCTGTAGCTGTTCCCACAAGTGATCTCAGTTGACCTCAGTTTCACCTTGATCGAAACTATCCTGGTCTCAATTGCACCAGAGTTTCTTTTTATAACTTCTCCCTTCTCTGTTCCTGTCTTTTTAATATCTCTGCCTGCGCCCAATGTGTGTCTACTGTAAAGAGTCATGCTAAAATGCTTATTGTACTTTGAAAATTTCTTATACTGGTATGAGCTAACACAGTTTCAAGGTGGACTTGAGCCAGCGACGGTGCCAGAAAACTAGTGCGGAGGCAGAGAAGGTGTATATTCTCTGCGGGGCAATACTTAATATAACCATAAATACCATAAGAATGCATGCTGGGGCGGACTAATTAGCTTGAAATATTTGTAAGACTCATTATAAGGGCTAGGAAGTTGATTACAAATAATCTTTTTTTCTGGGTTTTGAAGACAATGCTAAACCTGACAGTAGTCCGTCACACTTCAGTTAGAAACAGAAAACAGTGTTTTCAGTATTATTTTTTTATTTGCATTTTCCTGCGTTTTTGTTTTTAGGTCATTTTTCAGTATTTTGCAGTTTTTATTGCAATTTTTAAATCATTTTTGAAGTTTCATTTTAGTTCATTTTAAATAATTTTAAGGTCATTCTATAGGTCATTTTTTAGATTTTTTTTAGGTCATCAACTTCAGAGCCCTACAACTATTACCTTCATTTCGACAGGGGGAAGGGGAGAGGACATTAAAAAAATGTACTTTAATTTTCAAGATTGTTAAAGTAGACTTCATTCCTCGATATAAATGTCAAAAGTTTCCTGGTAGCTGATATCATTTCCTCGAAAATGTCAATGTATCAGGGACATGAGTCACGTTCCTTATTTTTGAACTCTTCTGTCAGCCTAAGCAGCAGTTCTATCCTGCCTAATTTTATGCACAACATTATCACCACATTTGCCCATTAAGTTTAGGTAGAGGACGTGGTTCTTCCCTGTGCCTCTTCTCACACATATTTCTGCTCAGTGTTCTTATTGAACAAAATTTGGACGGGACAGAAGTTTCTTTTTCTGTATGTACGAGGGGCGATCAGGATGCTATGACCCTAACATAGAGAGAGCGGCAATAGGGTTTCATTTTTTTTTTTAACATACTCCCCTGCAACTCCAATGCACTTCTCCCATCGGTGCTCCAACGCCTGGATACCTTGCAAAAAGAAAATCTTCCGACTGGTCCTCCAACCATGAGTCCACAGCCCTTATCACCTCAGAATCATCATAATTTTTTTGCCCAAGAATGTCATTCTTCAAATGTTTGAACAAATGGAAATCACCGGGGGCCAAATCTAGGGAATAGGGCGGGTGGGGCAGCAATTCGAACGATGCATCTGCGATAGCTGCCCTCTCAATGCGTGAGGTGTGGACAGGTGCATTGTCCTGGTGAAGGAGCACACCACGGGTCAACATCCCACGCCTCTTTTTCGTGATTGAATCTCGTAATTTCTTGATTAGGTCACTGTAGTATATGCCAGTGATGGTTTGGCCTCTTTGTAGATAGTCCACAAGAAGGACACCCTTGCAGTCCCAGAAAATTGAGGCCATCACCATCTTGGCTGACGTGTGCACCTTGAACTTCTTCGTTGGTGGAGAATGTGGAGTTTCCACTCCATGTTTTGTGATTTTGTTTCTGGGTCGAAGTGATGGACCCATGTTTCATCCATAGTTACAAACCGGGCAAGGAAATCGTCTATATCAGCACGAAACTTGTCAAGAAGTTCTTGACTGATGAGCACTCGGGTGCGCTTCTGATCTGGGGTGAGGTTTCGAGGGACCCATCTTGCAGCATTTTTTTTCATTCGCAATTCCTGGGTAATTATGTTTTGCACAGTGCCATATGACAGGCCACACATCTCAGCAACATGACTGATAGTGACTCGACGATCCTACAGCACGATATCGTGGACTTTGTTAATGTTTTCGGTCGTCATGACAGTTTTTGGTGCTCCACCTGCATGTTCATCCTCACACGACTCTCTCCCACAATTAAACTCACGACACCATCTCTTCACCATACTGTATGAAGGAGCAGTGTCCCCTAGTGTATCCACCAAGTCCTCATGAATTTTGGATACCGTCCACTTCACAAAATATTTGATCACCGCTCTCACCTCAGTTTTCTCCATTCTGGCACATTGACACAACTTCACTCAGTTAAACCCCTGTAAAAGGAAAACTGTACGTTACTCAGACTTGCAATTCAGAATGAAAGCATATAAAGGATCACTAAACAATATCAAAATAAAGAAATCAATCGTAACCTCATTCATTCTATGTTAGGGTCGGAGCAACCTGATCGTCCCTCGTAGAATTTCTTCAAATGTTGTACTAATCAAAATCGACTGGCAGTCGTGACCTTGGAAGCTATTTCTACCTGCCCTGTCAATCGTCTTTTTCAAGAGCAGGTGGCAATATAAGATGTGACGTAAACGTTGTAGGGACATCGGCTCCCTTCAGACAATGAGGCAACGTCCTTCGATAGCGATTATTACCTCCCAGTCAGGAGGTCCCACTTCATCAATCCTCGCATTTACAACTGCACGAGGAATTAAACTATGCACCTACAGTAGGTTTAGCAACATGGATTCCCCATTTGTTTGGTGTCGCTCGGCACCTTGGGACACAAAATTAAACGGCGGTGACACATTTGTACCGATCGCTGATTGGTCGCTTTACAGCCACCCTATTAGAACCGAATTCAAATTCTGCCATTTGAATTTTGTGTAACTTTGATGTTCGAGGATTTGTCTTTCCCACATCGTCTTGATATGTTTGTCAATTTGCTGCTTTAAAATTGTCCTAATACTGAAAATTATTGATGAATGAAACTTATCGCCCACTGTGGCACCTCACCGCCTCGCCGAGATGTAAATTGCTGTTGTCTGTTTTGTATGAAATCAAATGGTGCAACCATGGACGTCCGCAGGATTTTTCCAGGGGAAGGGGGCAAAGGAGGCATAATTTTCCCAATAATAGTGATGCCCCCTCAACAAACACTGCTTCAGTCTGAAATTATCATGTTCCTTCAACTCCCTTATAATATTTAACATAAATTACTCTTAACTGAAATGAAATTGTGTGAAATATATACTTTTAGGTGGACATTAATTTTCAAGGGGGTGTTACCCCTTGCCCCTCCTTCCGGACGTCCTTGGGTGCAACGTAAACTACAGTGTGCCTCGCCGAAATGACTGAAAGGGCTTTTGGAATTCCCATACATGGAAGTAGTCCCAGAGATTTCCAGAAATTCATATTTTTCTGTCACTACCTACATCCTTTGTTGAGCCTTCCACAACTAGCCTCTAATCGTTCTGTTTACTTACGCAGCCTCAAGATTTTAGTAATTTTCAAATATTCAGAACTAACGTTTGATGTTTACTCTGAAGTAAGTCGGCCGTGTAAGAAAGTGACAAGAAAAGGTAACACATTAGTCCTATAAGTTTCATGCAATGAATAAAACTTATAAATGTGGAATGTTGGCGGAGGCTCACGATTGATTGACTTGGTTCATTTTACTTTGCTTTTCTGTCACCTTTGGCTAATCGTGAGGATGAGGGATGACGTGAAACTGCTGAAGGGACACCACAAAGAATGCCCAGTCCGGCCCACTTTACCACGGAGGTTGGCTGCGAAAGCTCACGTCTGTTAGTGGTTCTATAATAGCCAAAAGTGGCTAAAGAGCGACGGAAAATAACTACTTCCACCACCTACAGTCGTTTTCACGTTCAGAAGACACAACGGCGCTTATGGAGAAACCGCACAGTGTTGCCAATACAGCGCTAGCTCATGTCGCCGGGAAATGACCTTCCTTCACAATGAAGGTGTTACATATTTTGTATATATAATGATAATTATATGTAATTATTAACATTAATATTATACTGTGAACGTTACAGTTACCCTTTTTACTATGATCCATTGCGATCACTACACACGCGAGCGTAATGCACGAATACGACACTTCAGAAATCACTTAAAAAAGTAAAAATCACAGAGCTCACACAACTGAAAACACTTTTTCCGGAGAGGGAAAAAGTTTAAACAGACCAAAGTAGATCTGACTCAAGTAAGGGGAACCTGGCACATGGGTTAAATTCAAGTTGCAACCCAAACAAACAAATGAGTTATGGCCCACGTGAACTGATAAGACGTGAATGACTCAAGCAAGGCATGTCATATTTCTATCTTCAAGCCCCATATTTTGTCACGTTTTGGAAAGCCTTTCAAAGGTTAATATGGTGTCTATGAATTTATGTGTACGTTGGAAAGTGAAATGTGATCTTCATTTCACTATTAATGTCGACAGTAATGTAAACGAAAACAACGTGTATTTGGGACAGCACTAATGTTGCTCACAACAGCAGCATTGGAAATAATTGTCAATTATTAAATTTAAGTAATTTCAATTCTATTATAACAAACTGCATGAAGTTCATATTTTTACTGAATGGAAATAAAATAACAACTCGAAAACTTGGTGGTGATAGCCGGAATGCTGCGGTGAGTCGGCTCAAGATGGCCAGACAACGTCTCCTTACTTCGCGCGCGGTTCGGGTTAAAAAGAAACTCCAAATGCATGGAAGTAATATTTCTGGGAACCTTTGAGTGGTTATAAAAAATAATTTCATTATTTTCTCCACAACTTTGTCGCTGGAAGTTTTTACTTGGAATTACAGAACAAAAAATGGCCAGCGACGACATTTTCTACTGCACGAATATAAAAAATCTCCACATACTTTATTTGAATATTTTTTAATGCGAATATGCTTTAAAGTGTTGATAATTTCTGAGTACCACCGTCACCTATGATAATTAAAAAACAGTGTCAATTTTTTTAATAATGAATGCTTCAATTTTACGGCATGTTTCAACGTTGGGAATGAAAACAATGTTAAAATTGTGTTTTCACGGAAAATTTGAGTTTTTAATTTATCTAAAATTATGTAAGCAAGTTACCAGTTTTTTGTGTTCACCATCGTATTCTCTACAAAATTTCCTGCAAAACTGCAGGTACCGATTTTACTTAAGCTAAATTTGTAAATCCAGAAATTTCACAACAGCGCGTTCGTATTTCCCATAAGAAAAGCATTGCCCATAAGAGCCCATCGTGTCTTCTGAACGTGAAAACGACTCTAGTAGCAGCAAAATCTGAGACAAAGTTCAATTTTCGTAACAGTATCCCCCTTTCTTAATGTAATACCCACATTCTGTTTTCAACGTCAGACAGGAAACCAAAGGAAGTGTGGTTCCCCAGACATGTAAATGTATGCGTGGGCGAAAGCAAGCGAGACGGAGGCCACTGACCGTTATTTGGCATTCGCACGTGATCCCTCCACGATCTTGAGCTATTTCTTGCGTTCAGAGACGCGTCTGATAACGTAAACCAGCAGCGTAACTTCGGAGGCCAGATCATGAACCTCAGGTCCCAGGAGATTAACAAGAGTACCCTTAACTTTTGCAACTTTTAATAAACCTGAAATTTTTTGGTAGTGTGTTACGCCTATAACTCAAACTACGAGCTATCAAACTACGAAATAAATCCAGCTATATTTCTTTTGCAAGCCGGGACTGGTTTTGTACACTCCTCGGATTTTTTTTCTTTTTTTACATCTAGTGTATATATATATTTTTATATTGTGTATTATTTCCACTAGTGAAACCCACAAACTGGAAAGATATTTGATAGTAGTAGTTCAGTCGGAAGTCTGACAGTTACATAGGATCGTATAGGAACAATCAACATCAAAGATACGCGCATCCAATTTGGCGTCGTCGGATTCCCCGATGGCGTAGTGGTAACATCGTCGCCTTGTAATCAAGGTTCGATACCCCGTGGAGGCCCACAGTGATTCGGATCCCACTTTAAACAGTAGGTCCAGTCCCTATTAGCCTATCTGTTCATAAAGTGGACTTAAAAAATCAACAATAATAATTTGCCGTCGCTCAATACATAGAGTTGGGTAATGTGACTTTCAAGATTGAGAGTCATCCACGAAACGTATGCTTTTCCTCCATAACGCAGGCAATGCTAAACCACCCCATGTAAACGAATAAGTTGTAAAAGTGAATAGGAATGTAAAAAGTGGATATCTTGCCCCCCCCCCCCTGTATTTTTTAAAGTAGACCGTATATTTCCAAAGGTGCGAAAATTTCTTTTTTACTAAACTTTAGGCGACAAATCAAACAGCACCCATCACTTGAGGATTTCAAACGTTTTCAACTCCACTTTGTGCTCGGATAGGCTAATCGGGACCAAACCTACAGTTAATTTTGGGAATCTAACTCGGGACCATTTGTTTACAAAGAGACGGGGTTAGCCACTAGGATGTCAGAGGCGCTAAAAGTGTGTAGTAATATTTTTGTTAAGGTTGATTCGGCAAAGTGGACGATGCATAAATAAAAAGAAACACTGTAATAAAATACTAAGGTTTTCTAGTATTTAGGAAAAACTAAAAGCAAAATTTCAGAATTTTACAGTGAGAAATATGAGAAATTTCATTAATGTTCATTGTTTAATTTTAGAAACTTTCTCATCTGAGGTGCAATTATTCCATTTCACCTGATTATCATAATTGACACATGTAAGGGTTCATTGGCGACAAAATATTGTATATGAGAACCACATGACTGATTAAGGAAGAGGGTAGAGGTAGCGAACCCCCTTGAGACCCCTAAACTTAGCAGTAAATCGTTAATTACCATCATTAAAATTCAATTTTGTTGGCAAATTGTCAGCTTATTCTTTTTTGTGTGTGAGTGGTAAATAACCCGACATCCCTGGATACTGTATCCTACACTCTGGTTGCAAATGTCTAGCCATTGGATGTCTAGCCTTCCCGATGGAGTAGTGATAAATGTCATCACCTTTTAATCAAAGGGTCCCAGTTTCGATACCCTGTAGAGGCACATAGTTGTTCGAATCACTCTTTGAACTGTAAGTCCAGTCTCGATTAGGCTATCTGTTCATAAAGTGGACTTAGTGGGATCCGAACCACTGTGCCATGTGCCTCCACCGGGTATCAAACCGGGACCCCTTGATTTCAAGGTGACGACGTTACCACTACGCCAACGGGGAGGCCCTGGACTTAAAAAAACAAATTTCATTCTACCCATTGTGTGTGTGCGTGGAGGTGGGTGAAATACGTATACATATAAAATCCGTATGTTTCGAACGCTGCCGAATGCTTCAAGTAATATTGAACTTTTGTACCAGCAATCGATATCAGAGAGCATTTGCACGTGTTGTGCAGCCAAGCAGTAGGGGCACCTTCATTCAAACGAACGTTTCAATTAAAATGAGTCTTGCTAAACGTGGCCATCTACTACGAGCACTATCTGAAGCGGGAGTCTTGAGGAGCGGGTATTATCGTGCACTGCTTGTCCCACTCCTAACGGAGCAATCTTCCTTCCTCCCACACTTTTTCCATGCACCGATGATCACGAAATAATTGGCCGAGAACACCAGGCCTTGAGGCTGCTTCCACGACCTTGCTTTACGGGAACTTATTTTTAACATTACTGCCGCAAGATCTGACATGACAGGTTAGACACGTGCTTATTAAGAATAGGTAGTGTTCGCCCACAATATTTTTTTATGTTTTTTGACTTGCCTAAGTTACACATGCAGTCAGTGCCTGCAGCCAGCTTTGGGTGTTTGGTAATGAAGAATGTACGTATCTAATGCAGAGGCGCTCCTCAAACTTATGACGCACTCCCCGAAACTGTAACAATCATTCGTGATTATGACAAAAAAATTGTCAGATTATTTTTGGCAGACAAAAAGTATGATTATTTTTTGTAACTATAAACATTGAATTAGTCATTTTCATGCCTATACGCTAAATGAGACTGTATCTACAGTTTCACGAACCACGGCAACATCTTCCTCCAATCCCAAACGGTTCCTCTAAATTCTAAAAGTCAGTAGAGTAGATAACACAAGGCTCTAAAAGTGGGAAATTCCTTTTAACACGATATTTATTTTTGTTGTACGGTAAAGTTATACCATAAAGAATGTAAATCCGGGACACATTCGAATACTGGATAAGGCATGGATTTGTGATACCCTTCATTTTGTTTATCATCCCACCACTCCATCGTCATGACATTAAAATGGCAAAAAATCAATCAAAATTGCCCATCTGCACATTTTTGTGTGAAGATAAATAGAAGTGATATCTATAACAGTGCATTTTAAATCTTTTATTATAATATTAATGTTCAACTATTTTGTACCCCAAAGTCATAATACCCCTCCCCCCCCTCTGGGGCAATTTTCAAAATAATTTGGCCAGGAGTAGACGAGAGGATTCGTTATGGGAATACGCATTTCTTGACTTAATTCGAATTTTATAAAATGTCATGTAATGAACGAAATGAACAAGTGCAGATGAAGAACTTAGAGAAACTTGTTACCCTTCCCTCTATCAGTGTACCTACTAATTCTGGGCAAGTGTATCGGTCTGTATTTTTTCATTAGTTTCCAACTTCCCACAGACGTGGAAAAATGTCCTGTGAAAACATCAACAAACAACAAAAAATTTCATTAACAAAATTCCAGCACCTGCAAGTAAAGGAATATTAAATACCACTGGATGCTGTACATGCTGTGAATATGGATTTTTCACATATTTGACGCTATCTTTCTACAGCAGCTTCAATTTTTCATTGTAAACTTAAAGTAAGTTAGAACATTCCGAACGATCTGAAATTTACTTGTCTAGAAAGTCTTCCTACAGGACATATCCACATTATTTCAGAACTTGTTTCACTGTAAGAACGGGATATTTCTAACCCTAACTGACATATAAAGTTAAATAATATTAATACATCTTATATTGAGGGGCAGTTTCCACGGCTTCTCAATAGGGTGAGAATCATTTAGAGTATGAGAGCATCCAAATCGATTGTTTTCTTTCATTTCACACGTATGTTTCGCTGTACGCATTTTTTTTAATGAGAAGAAAAACCTATGCAATTAAGTCCACAAATATCGTAAAAATGCTACCCCAAAACGTCATCGTTCTTTTTTTTGATTAGCATATCATGACCTTAAGATGAAAATTGACAGCAATTGTTTTTACCTCTCCTGAATGCAAATAAGCTACATATTAGTGTTAATTCGGGCCTGGAGAACAGTCTGTGTTTGTGAAGTAAGGTCTTGTTCAATTCTCTGTTCCAAATCGAAACAACGAGAATGAAACTCGGGCTAGAGATTTGTATGTACGGAGACTAGTGTAAGCGCCAGACTTTCTGGTGTTAGGTCATTTGATTGCTGTATGTGGGTGTGCCACATTTTCATGTGAATCTATTCACTGCAAACTGAAAGATCGTGCATAATCCATCTGCCATAAGAATAAGATGCTATTTTCACTAGAAAAGTTACTGTGGACATCAGAGTTTCGTACACTAACATTACCAATGGTTTCCTCATGTCCACTTTATGCTCCCATACCCCAATCGGGACTGGACCTATGCACTTTAAAGTGGGATGTGATCCATTGTGCAATGTGCCTCCACCGACAATCGAACCAGGGACCCGTTCATTACACGGTGATAGCGTTACCACAAGCCACCGGGGAAGCCCGCAGATCTTGTAATGAGTACCAAAGTACCACCAGAGAACAAGACCGCTTTGTGGATATGATAAACGCTGGACTTTTCCATAACCTTTGCTGCTATACAAGGCATAATATTTATTTTGTCTGCAATTTATGTAACTTCCCTTTGTTTTATTTTGTTTATGCAGTGTACTTGATAAGACTTATTGGAATTAGCGAGAAATGAGACCTCATGACCTAAACATTGCCAGAGTTTGTTGCTATGCGCGTTCAGCAACCTCTTTGAGGTCCTCGCATGCAACATCCGAATGACCTTGGTGTCATAGGAGTACTGTTTTTCATAGTGCATGTGTAGCATCAGGTTACTCTATTTTCAGACGGGGTTTGATTACAACCAGATACAAAGTGGAATTTGCTTGGAACACGTGCAGATCTTAATTCAGTCTGGGTGTTGCGAAGAGAAATATGCAATTAAGCAATTTGTTAAGAAAATATTAAGAACTAGAGGAAAGTATATTTTTTGGGAAAACCTCTAGGGGAGGGATGTAAGTGGTGTGGCCGGGGGCCGTCCATCATATACCCTGTCTACTGATACTTTGATTGGAATTAAAATTGTGGGTGCGTCAGCTCAGAAGGTATTTGCACCCGTTACATTATACGGGATCAAGCCCCTTACCATAAATAAAATCAACACACCTGTCTGAGGACTAAAATCTCCTCACCACTGAGGCTGTAAGGGTGCACTCAGCGCATATAAGGAACCACATAACCGTACAAAGGATTATACTGGCCATAGGTCGTTGCGCCAGAGCCTCGTTGGCCTGCAAGACTGCAGTTACCGGGGTGTACATACGTGGAAGTGAGATTCACATTTGGGTGCCTTGCGCAAGGGTCATCCCTTACACACTTGTCTGGTGATACAGATGTGCACAGATATCCAGAATTTTCGCCAATTCCGAAATGTGGGCTCCTCTCGATTGGAAAATTTTAAAAACCTCAGGCATTTCATCTTTAGACCAGACTTGATACTTCTTGGAAGTTTTAGGTGAAACTGAATTTATTAGCAAAATACTTTTTAAAGAGCCACCCACGTACATAATTACATAATCCACCAGCTGGATTGTATTGGCATATGCAATTTTGTCTCGAGATATGCAGGCGCATTTGTGTTATCAAATAATAGTGTTCACTTCACAAAATATTTCTAGCTACAGGACAAAATAGTCTGGTCACTCAATTTTTTTATTGACTTTTCAGGGAATGTACTAATAATCCATTTGCTGAATGTCAATATGCCATTCAGCACTTTGACAGTAATTGCAATGGAAAATTTAGTCACGCTTCTCGAGTGGCATCAGAATGAACATCTGGTTGTCATGTGCAGTATGCCAGGACACTGCATGTTTTCATATGTTTACATAGCATAGCTACTTAGCGACGTAGGCATAACAATCAGTTAAATTATCTTTGAATATTTAAACTATTTTTTCAATAAAGTTATCAAAACATGACTAAATACAAATGCACGTGATTGTAATTCCACTTGTAAAAACAAAGGAGCAGATAGATATTGCTTAATCAGTAACTTATTCCAATGTAGTTTATACAGTTATTACACAAATATGTTAAAATATCAGACTATCATATCACTAGAAAATTGTATCTTTGTTTGTGTTCATACTAGACTCATAAATTTCTTGAAACCTATAGGTCTTTCCTGTTCTGTTAATTATATTCATTTGTTTATTCCAAGATTTCTTTGTAGAAAAAAAAATATAATCTGTGGTGTACGCATGTGCACTCGGTTAGGAACTTTGAATTGTTAACTCAAGCTAGAAAATTGTGTCCTTCGAACCAATCTTCTTGAGTGAACCGCAAATAAATTGGTGGCACGCGACCCCCCTTTTTTCTTGGGACCGCAAAAATGCAATATCTTGATCCCAAGGTCAGCCTATCTGAGATTCATGAGATTAGGTCACGTGTAGATGGTGTGTGGTAAGGTCATGTTGATGCTTGCTGTCGCTGTCGCCTAATGCAAAAAATATGCATGGCTAGACGGTCCATGTTGAAAGTTCGCCTGTTATGGTTTTGTTTTCTTTCTTTTTTCTATCGGGAACAGGTCGACTGAGAGCGAGGCACCTAATCCCTTTGGGGCCGTCGCTGTGGCGATCTCATGGTGACCGTATGATTAGACCTCTATTGACCTTTGGTGGATTCAAAGTTAACCATAAAAGAAGAAAGTAACATTTGTCAACAATAGAACACTCATTTTCTATTCTCTCTCGTATAGGAATAGTGAATGCTGAAGAAAGTTGAAGTACTAAAAGTGCCTTGTCAGGTAAAAGCAAGTCGAAGTGAATCTGCACTTCTGTTAGCTCAAGCTTTCTCTCTCTCCATGTTGGATATCAACACATAGTAATGGACCAGTCTCAACAATGCCGATAAGAATTTAAATTGCTTTAGCTGTTCTCTTCTCTTTCCTGTTTCCCTCCCTTCCTCCTCTCTCCCTCTTCTTTCATCTCTCTTATATATCCTTGCTTTAATTTCATTAAGGCAGCCTACACAACTAATTTTTAAGCCAGAATTTCCAAACTGGAAGGGTAGGAACAACATTTCGGAAACATTCGGGCATTAAAAAAAATCGGGCATTCTTGCAAATATGAAATGTACCGGAATCGCGCATTAGTGTGTCAATAGTGTGGAGCCTGACGCATGCGAGGAAGGAAAATATGCACCGAAAAGTTCAAGCTAAGAAAAATTAAAACTCTTGAACTCAGTAATTTTAAGTAAAATTTGGAAGGGGAGCTGCCATACACACAGAGGAAAAGGGAAATTTGATTTTAAACCAGACATAAATGAGACATCGATGTCAGAGCAACATATACGAATTACTGCTAAATGCTTTATTACGAAGGACAATAGGCAAACCCTACTTCTGAGTAGCCCATAAAATGCGAAAGATGCAATTGCAAATATAAAACTATTGAGTTTTTAATGCATACACCTACGATTGTTCAAATGTCAGAATGTAACTAACTCGTTACGGCACTAATTTACACAGTACGTTAACAGTATTAGTACAGATTACTTGTGGACTTATCGTTGTGAAGTGGTTGACATTGTATTCGTAGGTATGTGGTAAATACGAACAAAAACTATTCTCAAGATAAGCAGAAAATAATAAAGGAACGTGGCGTAGACCTTGAACTCAATTCTGTTGAGAAGCTTAAACAATTTTTGCATCTTGTACGAAGCATTGCGAAAGTTCTTCAAAGAAATCCTTGGAGTCCCCGTTCTTTATACATGGATTGTTTTTTTCTCGAGGTGTTAATTTTCTTTGTTAAACAAGTCTAATAGAAGTAGTGTTGCTTACAACTTCCAAAGGTGTCGTTTAATCTTGTCATTTTAGGTAATCAGATTAGTTCAAATTTTGTTTCTGTAATAAAGCATCTTAGTATTAATGGTTGGTCTAAAATACCAAGGTAATTGAAAATTGTGTGCATCATAGCAAAGCAGAGAGTTTCGCATATCATATTAGCAATATGTGCCCATAGCTGACACTTCTAAATCAATAAAACATGAAATATATAGCCTCCTCTGTAGCAGAGTGCATTAGTACACTCGCGACCTCCGGAGTTCGAGTCGTGGTGTGGCCATGGGTGTTCCATTGCGAATGCTTAGTTTCATCCAGTTATCATTAACCACATCGTATAGAGAGAGAAAGGCGACGTAAACTAAGGAAAATAACACATAAAGATATTTCTTGGGACGTTTCATTACATTCTCGTCGCACTTTATTCAAGTATCTTAACTGTTTAATATCAAAAAACAGCATCATTTCAAAGCCTACTGAAACTTGGCCAAAACAATAAATACAATGTTTCTAAACCTAATTTTACATTTATTAATTTGAAATTGAATTGGCTCATTCGTTTACGCAGATTCGTTACGCTATTAGGGAATATATGTCAGTTGCACGAAACTATCACAAATATGTAAATAAAAGCAAAGGCAAAAACCCATTCATAAAGGTTGTCGTGTTCTGCTGGATGCTATTGCCTCATTTTCCCACAAATGTTAGATTCATTGTATTTTTTAAAGAATATCCTGCGATTTATAGAAAGTGGGACAGACCGAAGGTCCAGCGCCAATAGAAACTAACATTTGTGGGGAAAATGCGATCTTAACAGGATAAACTTGTATGTGTGGCTGTCAGAATCGTTGTCAAAACTTATTGTTACACGAAACTAAAAACTTATAAGATCATACATTGACCCTTGCCTATTTAATGGAGGCACTACTATTGCTGAAACGTCTCGGTATGTTAAATTAAAGACACCACATCGCTGAAAAAAGGGACAATTTGATACAGGCAGTGGCGGCAATTGGGTTCCAAAACTGCGCGGGGGGGGGGACAGTTTACTTTCCCTTTGTAGATAAGGTTTCGCATAGTGCGAGATCAAAAGTGGCAAAAGGGTGGGCAATGCCCCTCCTAGTAGCCGCCACTACATACAGGTGTCTGGATCCCTTGCACCAGAGCAGTGAAAATTTAAACAATGGCGATTGTGTGAGAATGTTGTTCGAAATTATATCGGGCAGTTGTTACCTATTACCTCCTGGAGGCACAAAAGTTCTTTGAAAGTGAAGGTCTTGTTTGTAGCATAATTAGCGAGAAGTCTGTGGTTTACCAACTAACCCCATAAGAGGGTCTTCTATTTGGGTTTAGAGGGTGTTAGGTTTTAGAATTTCTCCCGGAAATAAACTCAAGTTACGTTCATGTCCATCCTCATCATAGTCATTAACAGACTTATACATCGTTACCACAGGCGCAGCGAAGGCGGGGTTATGGGGGTCAGAACTCCCTCCGGATTTAATTTTGAAAAATATAAGCGCGTGTAGTTATTTCGTTCAATTTTTTCACCTATAATTGCGTTCAAAATGCCTTTTCAGCAGTTGATCCTTCCCTTAAAACTAGCACCTATGGTGTTAGCTTTGAATTATTATGGGTGTCCGCCTGTACCCTCGCTAACGTCTACTGCCGTGAACCTAGAGAGGTAGAAAACAGATAGTAATAGCTCCGTGTTTTTTTGTTGTTTTTTTTTTTTTTTCAAAATAATTGAACGTTACTGTTTATAACAAATATTACGATTTGAAAACCTTTGCTATGCTGAATGTGCAAACGTGATTGATACGGCTTTTCCTGTGTTAATTCTGCCTTAACGAAACTTGGATGACCTCATCGACGACGTCATTCTATGGTCATTAAATTGAACATTTTATAATTAGAGAAGAAATCACATTTCAAAATTGAGTACATTGAATACATACGTATCTGTGGCCCACAAGGAGCCCTAACCTCTTTCCTCCACGTAGATGTATCCAGTGTGGAAATTCTACTGACTGTCTAGGGACAGCATGAGATAATGACTTTATGCCATATAACATTTCCCCCATGGATAAAATTTATCAAGCAGAAGGGGGGACACAAGTACCCAGATGGGGGAATCCCCACATCCCCCCTACAAATACCACCCTGGATGTATCCCAGAAAATATAATGGATGGATAGGACAGGAGTAATCATGGCGATTTTGCATTTTTGTTGAAGTTTCTGCAACATTTGTTGCCCTGCCTTCTAGTTTTGTTATTTGTGGCCTTTTTTCCCTTCACTGTCTTGGTTCGCTTTGTTTTGACATATTCCCTTTTCGCACGACTGTTGTGCTCATAGGGCATTTAACAAAATGGATGGGATCGCCACACCACCTATATTGAAAGCCAAAAGAAGTGGTTTAGTTGCTAGGGCCATTGTCATGTTCTGTTGACTTGTGTCCATTTGTTGACATGAAGATAAACTTTGTTTGTTGTAGACATGATAGCAGTCGACAAACACGAAGGCAGCTGGAACTTTTTCTGGAAAGTGCATCAAAAATCAAGCTGCTCTAATCAAGCACACTTGGAAAACAATGCCATTGTTTGCTGAGACCTGGGAACCAATATTTTCAGATTGACGTACGCATGGATTGGCCTCATCAGAACCCAACTATCTCTACACTGATGTAATTCTTGAGTTTGTGCTGCTATCTTTTGTGGTCGAATGAAACAGCATATTCGTGCGAATCGGAAAAGCTGGGAATTGAATTGGGATGTCAAAGTTATTATATCTTGTCCAATGCAGAAGTGAATAGCAACAATACTTTCATGGTGGAATGTAAAGTAGTGTGGACCCACTGGAACAAATTTGACCTAGAGATTACTTACATTTTCGCAGAGTTCACTAATTTCACTGTGGTTGGACTTTCAGCGATACTCTAGGTTGAAACCCTAGTCAAAGCACGTGCTTATCCTATCACCCATTTCATCTTTTAATAATTAATTATCTCGCCTTGTAATCTAGCGATCCCGGGTTCGATACTCGGTGGAGGCACATATGGTTCGGGTCGCACTTTAAACTCTTTAAGTCCAGTACCGATTAGCCTACTCGTGCATAAAGTGGACTTAAAAAACAATATCTCGTTCATTATCATGGTGGCGATTAAACAAGAAGGTAGAAAAGCGGCGTAAAAACCACTAACGAACTGAAACCAAGTAACGAATGGGGAATATTAAATAACTGGACTTTATGTGTAAATGTGTCGTTACTGTGGGCTATTCAAACTTGTTTTTATCACAATGTGAATAGTTGGAAATGGTTACTTTCTGCATCACACTGCTAGTCTTCCCACCCGTAAAAGGAAAGGTGGCTGGCATCAATCAGCTGTTACCTCACATGCGATTTCTGTAGAATGTAAGTAATCCTCTGCAGCCCACGTGATCGCCAGTGCATTAAGAAAATTGGTCACGTTATTAGGTCAAATTTAATTCTGCACCTTCGTTCTCAGTTGATGCTATTCAATTTATTTTCCGAATTTTGCCCAGCGACACCCGATAAATCAAATAAACAAATCATAATGGAGAGGGTGCCATTAATTGTAAGCATTCACTTCGACCGAACCTTCAAACTGTTGATTTAAATTATAAACTCTACTCCGTGAGTAATCAATAAACTGTCGCTCTTGCTCAAACCAAATGGTAGAATCCAATAAAGCAAAATTAAATTAACACGCCACCTCGTCCAAGGTGGAATAATTAGGGAGGAGATCTTTGTGTTTTAACGACGTGTATCATCGAAAAATTGAATAAAGCAAACAACTCGAACTTCACGTTAACGTGAAAAATATAAACTAGACATGAGACCATTATTTTGTTAAGTTTCGTAAAAAGGCCACTGTTAAGTTTGGCGGCCATCGGATCAGAACCCATGGGCAGTGGTGTCATAGACTAGTGGTTCACAAAATTCTTGAGACCGTAAATGCCATTATATTTTTTAAAACTTTACAATTTTACTCGTAAATACAATTATATATTTTAAAACGTTAATAACACTTGAAAATAACAAATAAATTGTGACAATCATAAAGCATTAGATTGATTACGTCTATAGGCTTGTTGGCAAATTTAAAACTAGTTTTAAGTTGGTTGTTCGCCACTGGATCTAATGAAATAACGAATTTCAGGACCTCTCGCGGCCCGGTATAATTGATGTCGGCGCCGGACCGCGACCCGAGGGTTGAGATTTCATCCCCTGGACAATACTGGAAAGAAAATGGAAGTGTGGACAACGAGTGGCTTGTTTACCAAGAGCGGCTGCTTAGGTAGCAAAGTTACGCAACCACACCACCACATATTTCTAGACTTGCATCGATAATTATTAAACTGAAAATGGGGCACATTTTATAAGACTGTTGTGTAAAAATGTGTCGGTGACTAGACCGCATGAAATTTTACTAATTGGAAAGGTCAACACTAAGGTGGCCCAAATCTAAGTTTTACAGAAGAGCGGTGTAAACCTATTTCACTTCTTCCTAGACTGAAACTTATTTTGCAGCGTGTAATAGAGGCATATAATCACAATACTGCTCTCCGATCTATTTCATGATATGCCCCTCAAATTTAGATGAAATAAAATAAATTGTGTTCTAAATTTCTTCTTGGCCATTGTTCGTTACCGAATCCCATCTACAAAACACCTGCAAAAACCCACCCTTCTGAAAATGTTAAATAAAATAAGTTATACGTTGAGTTTGAGTTGGTGTTTTTAAGTCCAATTTATTCACAGTAAGGTTAATCGGGACTGGACCTACAGTTTAAAGTGTGATCCGAACCACTATGTGCCTCCACCGGGTAATAAGTTATATTTGGCCCATGTTTCAAAATAATGCATGGAAATGCATTACGTTGCTAAATTGCATTGAGAACAGTGGGAAACGTTAAGTTTGGCAAAACGTCTTTAAAATTTGAAGTGGTAAAACTTTTTTGCATCCATGTCTTTATATAGCTTCCTATGTTGTTTGGTTCAGAGGGGCAAAGGAATGCCTCTTTCCAGTAGTGGTATCTAGCCGAGATAAATGTATCGTAGTTATGCAGTGTCTGGGGTTAAAAATAACCCAAGGGGGTGGTTCCCACGTCAGAGAATTAGTCAACTGGAAAGTAAGAACCCTGAATGACGTAAACAAGTGAGTTCCCCACGCAAGAGGCTGCCTGGGAATTCTCTACCTGATTATCTTTTCGCTGGATGCGTCGTTGCCTTGCCGACGTGACCGAAGTCTCGTACGCACTTCACGTAGCATGCGTGAGACCACGTTTACACATTGGAGGGTGCGTGGAGGATCAAGTGTTGCAAACTGTGTTATCAGTGTTGCCAAATGTACAACGGTGGCGTCTGGTGAAATGGTAACTAAAATTCTGTCCTTGTATAAGAATACAACTTTACAAAATAATTCGAACCTTTTACACTACTCTGCATTTATCTTGTGTAATTAGCTGTATTGCGTCATATCAGAGCGTTTAGTATGTCGGTTTTCCTCTTTTCATTAGTATCGGCCTGGGCATGACCATTCCTTTTGCTAGTGTCTCTTCACCAGATTCAGCTAATAGTTGATCATTTATATCATAGCAATTACACAAGATTACAGAAAGTAAAAGAGAATAACTCCATAGCACAACAACCCTATGAGCGCCAGAGCATGCCAAGCGGCTTCATTCGCTGACACGTGATCGGCGCATCGAATCCTCACCGCAGTTTTCAGACTTCCGACTCCGGAAAAGTTAGATGAAAAAAGTATTTCCCAAACCCTACTAACCTATATAAAATCTGTGATTTATGTTAGTTCCTAATCGGGGAATATAAGTTCCACCACATTCGTTTATTGCTCCATTATTTGTCAACATTATTAACCGCCGGCCGCCATGTCAAAACGTTGCTAAAAAAAAACATGATCCTCAAATTATAACTACAGGAAAGAGAATGGGTGTGTGTCCGTCCCTTTGCATCCTCACCTTTCTCATATTGTGACTGGTATACATGGTGGAATGTTCAGAATGTGTCACCATTATGTAGCTACTGATGATTGAATTAAGGCCATTGCTATGCCAAATTAAGTTGGTTGGGGACATAGGCGTCGCGAAACCGGTCGACCCAAGTATGACGAGATGCGTAAATGTTAATAATAAATATGCATTTGAGTAACTTAACTGTACGAAATGTAAAAAAGAGAAACAGCCGTGCTCGATAATCATTAATATGGCGGGTCAAGTAGAAAAGTATCGCCGATCATGTAATAGGAGATTATAGAAATAAGTATTTTATAATGTTATTTTACATATTCAATTCTATTTTGCCAACGTTTTGTACCCCCCCCCCCTCTCCACCCACTGTTATGATTTATGAACCTGGAAAACTGAAATCTGGCATGGGCGTACCCAGACTTTTTTTTTTGAGGGGGCAAACTAACTTGTTACAAACAATACTTTTCAATGCTTTATTTTGAATTATTTGAAAAGAGAATAACATTTATTGTACTTCCACATAAAAAAAAGCACAATGAACATAATGAAAAATTCACCACTCGTGTTCCGGGGGAAGGAGGGGAGGGCGTTGGATACTCCCATGATTCAGGCCCGTAGCTAGAATTGATCTCCAGGGGGGAATCGCGGGTTATCAGTGGGGGCTTTGTAAATAAAGTCCATTTTTCCAGAGTATAACAGTATTAAATGAAGGCAAATTGTATGTGTGTGTGGGGGGGGGGAGGGTCATTAAGTTACATAAAGTTTAGAAATATACAAATACTACATTCTTCTATATCTTTTAAAATATCACTGGAAGTGTTAATTGAATGCTACTGAAATCGTCCTTACTACACACTCCATAATGCGTATGATGATACAGATACGTATTTATATCACAAAAGAAAAAATGGACACCATTCAATCATAGTGCCTAGCGTACATTCCAAACCATGTTGAAGCAATGAAATACCCCTTCGTTCCCAAAACGTGGGAGCTGTTGGAGGGAATTTTCATGTCAGTCACAGATTTCAGTCTAAACTGGGGGTCGAAACCGAGGCAGCAGAGGTAGAGAAAAGAAGCTCCCCTACGAGGAGCTTTCTAAGTCTAAAGGGAATCTTCCAAATACTTGATGCTTCTGTTCATGCTGTTTGAATTTACCCTTCACCAAAGTTGTGAGCAAAATAATATCTGCTGTCTACATTTTCACTCTGTACTGCAAACAAATTATACAAAATAGTTTTACCTAATGTCAAGGGGGATGACGGTAGTTCCAGGGGGGGCTCAGCTACGGGCCTGCCATGATTTAAGAGGATTTTATCAATTTTGGGAACGTTTTCATGAAGTTTTTTTAATTCAAGGCAGAAACATCCGTTTTAGACCAACTTCCATTCAAGTAACGAACTTGAGTACGAATAGTAAGTGGCATAGCAACAGCATAACAGCCTTGCAAGTCATGTTTTTGCACACGAATCTACCATTTACTGTGTGCACACAAACACATTCTCCTAATATTTCTTTTGCTCTCGTGCATGAAAAGTATACGGCACAGCCCAAGGCAGTGGAAACCAGTTGTCCAAGTCGGCGTCTTGACTTCTTTCCTGCCCTGAAGATGTGCGCGACGATATTTTTAAACCAGTGGAAAGTTATCTCGGCAATCAGGCCTGTTCTTTTACCATGCAGTTTAAATATAGTTGAAGTAGAAAAAGGTTAGGTCGACAGAAAGTCGACTGAAGAACATGTGCAAAATGCATTAGAAGCCAGCGTCGGGTTTGCCATGTTGGGAGGTCGAGAAATTTGTAATATTTTTTAAAAACAGTTAGCTGTCGCTATTGTTTTGGACACTAAAGACGCTTAGGAATTTTAAAAATGGGTTTGGAGGGTATATTTTATTCACGTTTAAATTTCGGTTTATCCACTAGCTTCTCAGTGGCCTCCCACTTGCGACTCATTTAAATAGGCTGATACAGAATGCATATATTATATATAATGAAATATCGGTTGGTCCAATCGTAATCTCAGATGGAAAATTTTACGATAATATTCCTGTAAAGCTCTTTGTCCTCACAGCCTCTAATAAATGGATTGGAGAGGGAGGGCAGACGGAGCATGGTGCTCATCACATAAACTCCAGTATGGACAAGATCGAGAATGTTTGAGGACCTTATCTCCATAATATTCCCTGATATTTAGAGGAAGAAAATACGGGAAAATATTAAAATTATTGGTTTTAATTTATGTTGACTTATAATTCGCCAAAAAATTATGAAATATATATTGTGAAAAAATATATTAAATTGAAACCTGTCTGTACAATCAATTTCTGACAGCAATTTCAAGCGTAGAAATACGGCACAAAAACCTGCCCCTTGGACTTTGTCGAAACAACAGGCTACCTCCACAAAGAAAGGACGTTCCCGTATTTTACGGGATATCTGGGTACTTCCACACACGAGGCTTCATGCTACGGAGCTTTACTTTTTTACCTACAACACTCAGGTTAATCAACAGCAACAAAACAATTAGGCTGTGAAATTTATTTATTTCGTCTTGTTTTCTGTGGAACCTTGGCAACCCTGTGAGGTAAAGGCGGCCGGAGCGTGTTGCTTATCACACCACCTCCAGAATAGCAGAGAACAAGAATGTGTGGCGCCTTACCCCCCTTCAGCCCCTAAATGTGCCTTCATGGCACGGTGCTATGTGAACAGGGAACTTCACCTTTACGTTTCATTAATGGGTACAACAGGTTTGAAAGTTTATCTCATTCATCTATTGCAGTGTCCCAATTCAAAGCTACACATTTTTATACTTTCTGGGTTATTTACACCAGCAGCTTTAGCAGTGAAGGATAAAATAATGAAAAATTTTAAAACAGGAGAGTAGCATTTTTCTCTCCTGCCATGATCCCTATTATAGGTGGCGAGTTTTTCGAAGGGGGAGGAGGTCATACTCAGGCAACATGGTAACCTTATCTAACGCATCATGTTTAGATCTCCAGTAGCCTACATGTTACTAGAAAAGGCTGGAAAATGTTGCTCGGTCAAGCAAATAAGTCATACTTTAAAACAAGGTTTAAAAATAAATTTGTTTTAAAGTATAATATTTTCCCCCAATGGAAATACAGCCTCCCACCCACCCACCCACCCACCCACAATCTCGCGTATTTTGTATCCTTGGGAATACATCTTGTTTTAGCTACCGCACTGACGGCGCCAGAAATGGGAGTTCCTTCCCTGATGGGCCTATCCCCTCTACCTCCCTCCAGAAAACAAGTAAAGCTATATTAATAAACGCTCATTTGGTCCACATAAGTTTTGTTTATGGATATATTAAGTGTGACCCAGAAAAAGAGGTCTTCTTTTCACCAGGAAGGAAATCTATTTCAAGCTAGAAATTATTACGAAAGTTGAGCGTGAGTGTCATTTTGTACAGTTCATGTATTAATTATTTCTTCAGTCTGAATTTACAAATATTCTTATCACAGTTGCGATTTTACCTTTTTTATCACGCGTGTCTGGAAAGACACTTCAATGTGGAATGAGATAGTCATGTGAAGGGTATTGACGTCGTTTCAATTTTAATCAATTAGTAAGCTCATTTCCCTTGTCACTTTCAACCTGTCAGAATGATGATTTGCGACTTGAAATGTGAATATAAATTGGAATGAAGATTAGCATGATTATGAATCAATAACAGGCGGGCAAAATAGTTTTAAGTGCAGGGCAGGACTCCGTTAAGTGACAGACTTTCGATCTCTCCAACGAAATTCTCGGGTTAAAGTCCCGGCCTTGCCATACGCGTTCTTTGAGTGTTCTCTCATCAATTTAATCTAATCATCTCATCTTCATCGTCCCGATTCGCTAAAAGACAGAAAAACTACGTAAAATAAAAGAAGGAACACCAAACACCCACCCTAAATAAATACAAGTGGCGTTCAAGCTTGCACCAATTAATATAGCACTTCAGAATAAAATTTGATGCTTTTACTGTTAAACCTATTGGGAGTTATTTTGAATCTATTAAAACTATAACCTATGAGGTGATCGCTATTGTCGGTGGAACCTTTAAACTGGTTTAGTAGCAATTGTCCGGTTATCAGTAAATTCATCGAATGGAAAAATAGCTAGCTGGGTAGGGCCTTCTCTGATGACTCGTTCTGAATGCCCTAGTTTAGTGTGCGTGTGAAAGTGCATTTTCTGTAGGTTTCATCCAGGAATGGTTTAAACTAGATATATCTTGAAAACTAAGTGAATCAACTATGTTCAAACATTATGATGAACTGGTGGACACCTCTCATCGGCAGATAATTATCAGTTTCCTCTGATGAAGAAATTGGGATTAAATTCCTCAAGGACGCAAAATTTGACTTCGTATCTAGGCAGTCACCTACAGAGAATGTTTGGAAGGAGTGAAAAAACAGGCTGATAACAGAGGGTTTGCTCAATCAGTTGCAAACAATTGAGAGTATGTACCTCGGGTTAGTATGATGCCATGTGCATTGAATTTATACAGAATGCAACGGCAACGCCAGAGAGGGTTCTGATGATCAGAAGCCCCCAACATATTAGGGAAAACCTTGTTATTTTTAATTATATATTTTTTTGTTACCAGAAATACGAATTTTACATTTGATATTTATGGGTAGAATATACTAGACGTTATTAATAGAATGTAGAAAAAGGGTGCGAATTAATGGGGGAAGAATGCCGGGAATGTCCCCTACTAGTCGCAATTATATTCCTGGAACAAAAATAAATTTTCCACTTTGCTATCAGGGACGATTTCAGGACCTTGTTTCGTCATTCTCTATTAAATCTTTGTTCAAAAAGATCGGTATCCTCCCTGGAAATGTTAATTTATTTGAAATGTTGGGTTCTGCAAAAAATTGAATTTTCTGTAAAACGAGAAAATTACTAATATAATAATCTTTCTTTAGAGGGCCAAGTTCAGTCATGGGCTGCTCTACCACCTAGCCCTTGTCACGAGTATTGAAATGTCATAAGCGTATATCATGGAGATACGTAACTGCAGGCAAAAAGAAACATTCACGACAAAACAAGAAAATAAAGAATTTCATATAAATCTACGTTTAAGGATATATCCGTTACAATAATAGCAATCATAATATAATACTAATTATGATTTTAAAAAATGACAAATGTAGAAAAGATGCGATTATAGAGAAGACTAACGAAACAGCAAACCTGCAAGTTAACACAGGCTGATTACTTTTAAGTAAAAATAGTGATAAAATAAGTTAGTTATAAAGAATGAGTTGAAAAATCCGATAAATTTGCACAAAATAAAAATTTAGAACAGCAACGGGACAAGGAAGGCATTTGTGTGAGGATAGGACTGTGTAGCTTTTATATTAATTCAAAGTTTTCTTCTAGTTATTGTAGTCAACTTTTCGAGCAATATTCTTATTACTTATTAAAGTTTAAGAAACTTTTTATTAGAACACAGTGCAGCAGGCATCTGTTTACATAAAACACACTTTCCCCATCTGTCGGCAAGAAATTGAGAACCTTTTTATTTAAATATTGCAATGTAAAAAAGTGGAGAATGAAAGATAATTTTCATGTCTAATGCTTTATTTTAAGTATTTACATTTCGAAAAGTCGAACCCCCAAGCCCCCTCACGGCATACACTTCATTTACTTCTCTCTCGGACATGGGTTGTCACCATAAAGTGTTCATATTGTAGTGTGATATTATGCACATTTTCTTGTTAATTATTGTATGCATATATTATCTTGAATAGTACATATGATTGAAGAAGCCTTGATACATTGCTTTCCTTTGTCTTTCAGCAACGAGGAAGGAGGAAGTTGCAGCCATAAGGTCAAAGTTTCCTACGAAAGTTCCAGTAAGTAGGTCAACAGTTTTCTTTGTATGACTGCACTCGTGTTAGCGAATAGATGTTTTTACTTCTGGACAGAGCCGGCCCAACAAGTGGCCAGAAGGAGTTATTTGCCCGATGTTCTGCGTCTTGCCAGGAGCACGAAGAGTAGATAAAACAATGTTTGACGCAATAAAACATTTTGAAAGATTACTGAAATCCCACTCCAAGCAAAGTAGGAACCTAGAACCAGGTTGTGAATATTACAATATCAATTATAAATAGTTCATATTCTGTTCATTGATTTATAGAATGGAATTATGATGTGAACATGCAAGTTTACATGCAATTTAAATTCATTTCAGCATGAAAATTCACTGAACAGTAACAGAAAGAAAATTATAGAAAATTTTAATGATTATGATTAAGATTTATCAATTTATCACTTTGTAACGTAAAATCAGAAAGTTTGATATTGAAATCTGCTTATAAAGATTCCAGTCAAAAATCTAGTTTGGAAAAAGTAGAAATTTCCATAGCTTTCGCCTCTTGTATTTATTAAATAACCATCATGCTCTTTGTATGGTTATTTAGAACACTTGTTTCACATTGGAAACACTAACTGATCTTGAAATATCTTATATTATGAGCCCTGAGCATATTATTTCCCTATATTACCCACCCAGATCACCCACTGCCCCTTGTTATAAGGGGTCCGAGGGTAAGAATTTTAAGTGGAGAAATATGGGCTGTTGCTTTTCCATACACCACTTCCAAAGAATGTGAAATATCGTCTGTTCGCTAATGTGTGCATTATTCTTATTATAAATTGAGTAATATTTTTTTGTTGTATTTGGAGGGTCTGAACAGAATGGGAATGCTCCGTACCAAAAGTATTCCAGTTGCAGAGAATGTAGGGGATGGAGTAAGACGATTTCATTTCATATGCTGTATTAGCATGTTAAAGTATATTTTATACTTTGTTTGAGCACCCGATATAGCTTTTGAAGGGACACTCGCAAAGGAACACCCATGCCAGGCCAGGACTCGAACCCGGAACTTTCGGCAACGAGATCGTGAGTAAACACACTCGGCCACCATCGGCACAAATTTTGTGTTCCCACTCTTCTACAATGAAAGTGCGTGGAATTTAATGGAAAAAAAAAAGAGAGTATCATAACGTGCATAAACATGGAACACTTCAAATAGGTCTCCTAGTCAGCAGTCCGCTTCTCAACAGAAATAAACAATTGTACAATTAAACGAACCTCTGCCTCAATTATGC
Organism: Lepisma saccharinum; assembly: GCF_977018435.1. NCBI lineage: Eukaryota > Metazoa > Arthropoda > Insecta > Zygentoma > Lepismatidae > Lepisma > Lepisma saccharinum. The sequence goes on from NC_139233.1 coordinate 52,750,386, forward strand.
AACTTCCTCCACCAGTAACCCCCCCCCCTTCCCTCTGTCTACACTTTTCCGGTGATGTTACTGCGTATGCAAGGTGAATAGCCTCGAAGTTATTCGGAATAATTCACGAATGTCTCCTGAGATATCTGAAGACAAAATCGGAGAAATTCGTGCACTTGCACTTATTTTAAACAGTTGTTAGTGACCTCTTATCAAGAGGGTCCTTCAACTTTGCCTCAAATAATGAATGGAAGGTCACTGATGAGTAAATTCAAACGAACTCTCCATTCATTTGTTTCTTACATAAAGTTACATCCATGAGCTCCCACATATTTTTTTTTTTTTTGGGGGGGGGGTAGATCGAAATAGAAAAGTTATGATCTTATATGAGTGAAGCAGGGGAAAGAACGACAGGTAAACAAAGGAGCGAGACACAGGAAAGAACGATAAGTGATAACCAGCGATGCAGAGAAAAGGAAACAAGTTTGATAGAGATTAAAAAGAAAATTAGTAAGAACAATGGGAGGGATGAATATAGAAAAAGAAATGATCAATCAGGCACAGAGGAAGTAAGGACGAAATAAGATATATTAAAAAGCGAGAAAATAAGATTGAAAGAGAAGGCTAAAAAGACGATGCCAAGAAAAAACTGTTATAAGTATAAGGGAGGCGGGAAGAATAAGTAAACAATTTTCCAAATTCTGTTCCTTCCCGAGGGTGCGGTGCCCACATGTGCATGCGACACAGTCCAGTCCCTATTAGCATATTGCAAAATGTCAAGAATGTGGCAGCTAGGCGTCTTGATACATAACCAACCATTGTTCATATTGTCGATATAAGATAAATAATGGAACAGACTTGATTTTTTACAAGTGTTATCTTTACTTAATGTAAATAGCGTGATTCGTTTTATCAACACGAGAGATAAGCTTGGCGCCACTATAAGATATTAATGTACATTCTTTAAGATTAGATCGCACAGTGATTGGTTCTGAAGGATATCGTTTTGACAGCGACTTAGAAAGTTCAAGGGACAGACTACAGGGGACCTGGGGACTGGCAAATATCGGAGCAATGCTCAAAGCAGGGTTTTCACTCACATTTATGTTTTGTATGAAACTATTTGGATCCTAGAGTCCGTCAATGGACCACTGTCATCTCGAAACGACAGCTCGTGTTGAACCCGAAATCAGAAATGTCAATGAATGATGTTAAATTAGGGTCACAATATTTTATTTCACACTTGAGAAACAACAAACCTAAATTTCTCCATTGTAAAACTAAAACTTTCGGATGACTCGAGCTCCCCCCCCCCCTTTTTCTGGATACGTGCTTGGTTGCAATTAACACAGATATGCTACGTAAAACTGGTGGGGGGATCAAAAGCAGGCATCTTAAGGCAAGATTATGCCAAATAAGCACTAAATCAAATCAGATATAGGTAGCCTACTATAAAAATGTGTTATCAGACTCTAAACATGAAACTATTTTAAAGCAAACCCTGTGTTCTACAATGGAATAAAGACAAATAGGTAAAAAAAAAATCCGCCACCTATACCAGTTGTACAAAACATAGTTTACTGATCAACACTTGAATGAATATACCACTTGCATATCTTTACTGCAGATGGTAGGCCTATATTGGACATAAGCCTCCCTATATTTTGTCGCGAAAATGTGCACATACTTGCATATGACATTAGTAGTAAGGGAAGAGATTTTTTAGTGATGTATGTATATCCATATGAAAAAAAGCTGTAATAGTAGATCTCCTGCTTTTCTAATCTCTATATTTAATGGTAGCTCTACCATCAGATCCATAGTCAAAGTAATGAATGAAGGAAGGACCACTAAAATATTCCCACGTGCAAACTTCCCTAAGTTTAACTGTTCCTCACTGACGTTTATGTATAAATTAACGTACTAATACAAGCTGTAGGACAAAGGAATTGCAAAGTAGCTATTTTTCTTTGAAGACTTCAAGGCAACTCGTGATTTGTCGACTAACATGACTCGGCTTATTCATCCCAGGCGAAGGCAAACTTCAGCTCGGCCTACTTTGCTGAATGGAAAATTCCAGTTTTGCGATGATCAGGGATTACATAATGGATATGAACTGTACGCTCAGGTCATCGTAAAATTTGCTGAAACTGATTTATATTAAAATGCCGGCACTGATTTTTTAAAATGTGAATGACGTCTGCCTTCGATGATCGGCATTTATTTGGGTTAAACTACTGTCTATGGTTATCTTTAGACACTGAGAGGAAGGGGCTCACTATTCACCCTTATTGACTACATTTGCTGTTACAGGGTTCCCACTCAATGGGTTCACTGCCCGGTGGAGGCACTTTAAACTAGGTCCAGTCCCGATTAGCCTACCTGTGCATATAGTGGACTTAAAACCTCAACAGGGTTCCCACTCATTTTGGTAAAACAAAATCCTCGATTTTTGCAGGCAATTTTAAAATAAATGTTCAGACCATTCTGCATATGCATATTGCATAACAAGCTAATAAAGTTTTCAGTGTTGAACCCACTTGTTTATTCAAGAGAACAAAAAGCTTAACAATGTAAATGAACAAATAAAATAAGCACATGTTATATGGAATATATCCCACCAAAAAGCTGATTCAAGTAAAAAGTAGGATTGTTTTATTCCCAAACCCTGTCAAGTACAATGAACACTTTTTCACGTTCTGGATGCATTTTCAAAATTCCACGACCTTCTCTCTCATAGGTTGATTTCTAAGTCACTTGGAACCCTAATACGTGGATGCTTCGATGGTTCATTCACCCCCATCGATCAATGGTTGTAAGAGTAAAAAAAAAAAAAATCCAGCTGTACGCACATCTTCCCTGCTCCCATTAAAATAAAATAAAAAACAAGCTACCAACTACCGTGTTCACACATGTAGGTGCACGTGCATCCTCATATCTTAGCACAACATGTGTGCAGTGGCGGCGATTAGGGGGCAGTTGCCCCCCCTACTTTTCGCCACTTTTGCCCTCGCACCATGCTAAACCATATCTACAAAGGGAAATATACTGTATTTTCCCCCCAGTTTTGGAACCCATTCGCCGCCACTGCATGTGTGTACGGATTACCTTTTTATTTTCAGTAACACCACACAATTCTCACAGCCTTGGCCCAAGTGCGAAGGGGTACTTGCGCACTTCTGTTTTGGGTTCCGTGATCATGGGCATCCGGAAAGGAACGGAATTTTATATTTCACAACAGTGGCGACGAGTACCCCCCTTCACTTTTTGCCCCCGCACTGTTCGAAATTAAAATTACCACCTGAGCGCTAGTGTCGCTTCCAATATGGCCGTTCTATGTAGGATAAATTTTTGTTTACATTCAGTGGTAGTACGTAATAGCAGCTTGTTGTCATGGCTGGTATGGAGAAAACGCGATATTTTTAAATATTGCGAATGCGACGTGAATTCCAGGAACTATAACGAAGGTGAAGCTGTTCTGAGAACGAAGCATTTAATTATGATAGGCAAAAATAACACGGAAAACGCAGACGAAACTATGGTATACGCAACTGGTTCTTCAAAGCAGTGCTGTTTCATCTGCACCTCAGGTTCTAACTTGGACTCTCGGAAATGATTTGAAAATAAAGCAATTCATCTGTATTTGCAAAGCTTGGGCAGGAAAAAAAATGTAAACATACCGTTGCAGTTCTTCCCCCAAAGACAGAGGCAGGCCGGTTTAATAATAACACAGGATAATATATTACAGGCATTAATTGATCTTCAAACTATTTTCATCTTCGCACTCAATCGACTTGCACCTGTTCCAAATTTCATACATAATACATTGTTTTAGGGGAAAAAATATTCATAAAGAACAGTTTAAAACTTTACTTTTATGGTAATAGAATCATCTCTCGGAAAATAAAGTGAACAGACTCGTGCATTCTTCGTAATTTCCTTGCCGTACTTCAATGTTATCCCCCATGCCAATCTTATGTCAATCAATTCTGATTTCCCCGATTTATTTACAAATTTCATTTTGTCGAGTCCACGGGGTGGAAACATATGTAAACTTTTCACTTGTCCTGACCCACAAAACGATTTAGAGCAAAAAAACTCAACAGTAGACGTTACTCTTTCGAACATTTCCCATTCTTTGAACGACTTCAACAGATGTAGTATCCTACATAGAGTAGTTCCGGAAAATCCCACCAGATGGCATATCGGATAATTTTAATCGCGAATAGCCGCTTAGTACCAAGGGGGGAGTAAACTGTGCTTTCCGGCTCAGTGGCCTATCGCGTTAAGTGGTCGCCTTTCCATCTTGTCACCAAAGGTTTCCCGGTTCGAACCCAGGCTTAGAAATGTTCCTTCATCAATTTCACCAACCACTTGATCATGATTAGCCAAAAGTAGAAGAAAAGCGACATAAAATAAAAATACAAAATATGTAAACGGCTATGTGTTTCCTATGAAATACACATTTTACCCCTCTACGCTGTTTTCTGACGTACTAATAATCCAGCAGGAAGGTGTGGCTAGACACCAGTGATAACATAATTTTGAATGTGCTTCATTACTTAATTACAGGCAGTGGAGCTCAGGGTAACAAACATCTGTCAACAGGAGTTGCCACTTTGCAATTGGCCAGAACAGGAGTGATAAAATATGAGTACAGCTTGGTAACAGCCTTGTGTGGTTGGTCGGTTCACCGTGAGGTCAAACAGACGAGCATGTTGCTCGGATTATCTTGTTGCTGTGCGGTCACAGAACTGCTCCTGCTCTTTCCAGAAATAGGCGTTATCAATGTTTGTACGAGAACAAAAATCACTGTTTGGAAATTCAGTGACTATTATAGGCTATACAAATACCGGGCCCCTCCTGGAATTTTGCTAAACTGCATTGCTCTACAAACAAAAGTTTATACATATAAATTATGCACACCTCTTGGGGATGATGAATTCGAAAAATGACAAACCATTCTTGAATTCCCCCTTTGCCTGTTTTCATGCTATGCAACCGAAAGCAAACCCCGAATCAGGCGTATCCAGGATTGTTTGAGGAGGAAAGGGGGGGGGGGGGCAGAGAAGATCGAGAATGCTGTTGGATTGATTGAATTGGGTTATTTACGTTGCTTTTCTACAACGATGAGGATGAGTGATGCTATATTATTGAATCGATGAAGGAATATTTACAAAGAACACCCATGTCCAGGTCGGGATTCGAACTCGGAACCTCTGGAGTCGTAGCGCGCTGTGATAACCACTTCCCGACTGTGGTTGGCGAAATGCAGTTGGGAGTATTTCTATGGTAGCATTTCAGCTAAACCTAAACGTTAGAGAGCTGCAATATGATGGTCCAAAGTAACTGAAAAAATCCAACTGACGGATAGACTTCCTCGACCTGACAAGTGACGGCGCCAGGGAAAAGTGACTGGGGGCGACAAAATATTGTTGGGAGGCAGTCACATTAAAACGCCCGAAAACACTATATATAAATATATTATAATAATAATTATTATATTCATGTATGGTGTTTTGTGTTTGTCCTTTACGAATTTATCTCCATATGATCCGCTTTAACAAAGGCATTAATTTTTTTTATTCGTTGGAACTGCCTCAAGTTGAGTTGTTTCTGGTGGCCCATTTCAGTATTGGAAGACATTTATAATTTTATAATTAGTTTTTCTTGATTAAACTACTGATATAAATATTCAAGTTATAAGATAATAATATAAATGACGAAAAAATATTTCGAAGAGTTAATTTCTTGCAAAATAAACATGACGTTGGAAGAAATTAATCTTCTTAAGTATTAGAAACAACGAAAGTCACTTAGTGAAGTGCAATTCTCCTGTAGGAGAATTCTGCTGTATGTGCTTTGGAGAACACGCCCACCTTAGGACGTCCAAGACTGACGTTTCTTCTCAATAGCAAGGACAGGCAAATGAGGCAGCTGCATCCAGCATCCTGTTTCGAGCAAAGCTTTTCAAAGGTTTCAAACACGAAAAGGTGCTTTCACACGCTGTATTGGAAACTGGAATTGTTACAGAGAATACAACTAGAGTGTGAACCTTGTGAAATGTCAATTTATACTTTCCTAGGATTTCAATGGAGTACTTTTGTTCCATCTTCGTAACGCCGAAGAGTTTTCGGCAAAAACTGCGTTTAACCTTTGAGGTAAATGTTATCACAGGAATAAAAATCTGAAAGGTTGCAGTTCTCATGATTCAAGAAATATTCTGACCCTTATGCACCTCACTCTACCACTCCAACGTATATTTGTGCTACACAATTACAGGCACCTATGGAGTTCTTGGGAAGAAGTTCTTCGATTTTGATATGTACGAGAAGGAGCGACCCTGCATCTAATGATTGAAGAGTGGCAAATCCTAAAAAGCGTTCTTTTACCTGCCCGCGATACAAATATCTGTCCTGTTCCTTTCTCACAATGTATTTTGTTTCATCTGCCATCAATGCGAATACTTTCGCCTCTACACTTCTTGGCTTATTTTGCTGAGAATAAGTGTGGACATTACGCAGATGAATTTGTTTTTAATCTAATTTCGAGTGTAATTTGCATTTTAAGGTTAAAGTTCAATACACTCACGAATAATATCCCCATATTTTGAAATTAACTTCAAGAGTATCGAAGAAACTCCCTTTGTTAAGGTTTGCCTCAGACTCGCCATCTCGAAAATCAAGTCCCTGAATAGCAAGAAACCCTGATGCATCCACAACAACTGACATGTAGTGTCGGTTTTCTTGGATCACCTTTGGTCCTGGGGTTGATACCCGGTGGAGGCACTTTAAACTGTATGTCCAGTCCCGATTAGCCTTACTGGGCATAAAGTGGACTTAACACCAAATCAACCAACCAACCAAATCTTGAATCACCTTTGAATGTCCTTTACTAATTAACGTTGTCATTAACTACCCACAATTAGAATAATTTGCCCGTAGTACAGATGATGTTTTATGGTCCTCGGAATGTTCATGATGTTTTAAAACCATCCACATTCAACGCTTTTTTTCCAGTTCTTAAAGCTGGTTAAATCTTAGAATAATCGCGACGATTACAGGACATAAAGGAATAAGAAATCGCCTATGCCCAGGTCGGCGCTTGAATCTTGAACGAGTCACACACTAAAACAAATTAGTATTTGTTAGCAAAGTTTGTATTATAAGCAGGAAAAGTGATATCATGCAGAATACACCACTTAGACAAGGTGAAAATAGTCATACTCTTAGAAATGAACTCTCTTATTATTCGATATTTCATTAACTTCAGTCGGGGGGGGGGGGGGGGGCGGACGAGGGCGTCCGCCCCCTGTCCCCCTCTGGCGTCGTCACTGCCTGCCAATCAGCAATACAGTCGCTTTAGACAAAGGCTGTCACACGGCGTACAGTTTGGCGTTTATTGTTTACATTCGAATTATCACAAGCTATGTGAGAATAGTAGCTACTGTGTTCTGCAGAGTAACAATATTTTCAAATTTCCCTTAATTTTCTTATACCAGGACCACTGAATAGCCATAATTTCACGTTTAAAAAATAATATATTTACAAAGTAAATCATACGTGTTAGCAATGATTATTAAAATAAAGGACATGTATAAATGTGAGTTAAGCAAAAATATAAATTTTCGCATCACGACTACAGTTCGAAAAAACTCTGGACAGATTAAAAATGAATGCACTGTTCCGATCAAATCGGGGCGTCTGGTAGTTTTGCATCAATGGTAATAAAACTAAAATTACTCAGTATGGCAGACTTCTGGAGCCTGTTTCTCTACAACAAACCCATTAATTTATACAAGAACGAAATCTAAATTCTTGCAAAATGCAAAATTATGCATAAGAAATACAATATTTGGGGTGGGTCCGTAGCCAGGGCCACCCCCTGAACTATGACATATTTTAATATGAATCCGTAAAAACTTATGAAAATGACACGACAGATTTTGAGACTTATTTTTCTCAGTCGCCATAACATCAAAAACGTTGTTTCCCCGAAATTACCTGAGTGGATAAATTGATATACTAAACATATTTTTGATTCATACTAACAAGTGAAATAACACAAATTTAGCATTTGACGTGATTTTAAGGGTTTCTCGTAATTTTACATCTTATACATATTCTGTGAAGAACATCTAAAAAAATTGTTAATTTTCTGCAATGATAGTATTCTTATAAACACAGTATTTTATGAATACAATAGTCACAATTGATATACATAGTGACCTATATTACAAGTTATTTGGGCACAATTTTCCTCCTACGATTCTTGCCTTAAAGAAAACCGTACCCTTCTTGGCAAGACCACTATGGATAAGCATGGAAAACCCTTGTATAGTTCAGTTAACTTCGTCTGTCAGAAACTAATGTTAATACTGACGAAGATCTGTCGTAATTGTAGAAGAATAGAATGATCAAGGTAAAAAAAAACATTTTCGAACCCGTAAATATAGTTTTGGCTTTAGTATCGAAAGGAAATAAGAGTAACTTGTGCAGAAAGCAGGGGACAGTCCACAAGCATTGACTATCCTGCGCAGTCCATGGGAAAACTGCAGATATTTTATGCCCTTCGACTCAGATTTTTGGAGGTTTCCTAGGCATCTTATTGAAGATGAGATGGAAGTGATAGCTCTCAAAAGCTCTAAAATATATCTGTAACCGATCTGGCAGGTATCGTGAGAGAATCTCTTCATTATTCAAAATGTTGGGTGGGGCCCGGGATTCTGTACAGGAATTGTTGGATGATAATATTGCTATTGAGCTTATGATGTTGCTAGTTCTGGATTTCCATATATATATAAATTCTGATCCAGGCCAGGATTTATGCATTTAGAGATGCTGCGCTAACAACTTTGTGGAAATTTACCATATCTCTGATTATAACTGTTCGTTCAAATTTTGATGGATGGTTAATTGTTTTCCATGTGTCATACCACTCATTCTTTTTTTTACACTGTGGCCCTTTGAAAGCATTTCTTCCCAGGGAAGGCCCTTATTTGGAGCCCTAGATTTGAAGCCAGGGGTGTACAATTCACTGGGACAAGGGGGCATTTTGATTGCCTTTTGGGTTTCGCCTGTGAAATTTTATTGTGAATATAACATTCATGTTATTTACTGCAAATTTGATGGGAAACTTCACAATACTAATAAGCTTAGCATAAAAATATATTTTCTCATGTTATTCTTAGTTTACATATCTAAAAAACACTAATTTGGTCATCTAATTTTGCAAATAGGAAAATATTTGGATATATTTTAATTTTTATAAGTTATCAAATTTTACAGTAAATACTTCTCAATATAGTACCACATTTTAACTCTAACTTCATCTTCTTTTGCAGGTTATTGTGGAGAGATTTTACAAGGAAATATCACTGCCTTTACTTGACAAAACTAAGTTCCTTGTTCCTCAGGAAATAACAATGTCACAGTTTGTAACAATCATCAGGTAATTGCTGTTCCTTTCACTCGGTATTTTGTCATAAAGAAGTAGTCTGATCTTCAATGAGTGTCAAATTTGCCCTCCATTTTGTCAAAGAATATTGCATATCAGACTTTAAAAAAAACCTATGATGTTTGCGGATTCTGGTAGAGCAACATGAGATATGTGCATGTCAAATATTTCTATTTTTCTAAACTATCAATAATATATCACCCTTTTGGAAAGGGAAAAGAATTAGAAATCTATTAGCTGAGGGTAGAATATATATTCTTATGGGTGAAGGATTTTTTAAAAATTTATTTTGTATATTTTTATATGAATTAGTTCTAAGTATTCACAGCAGATATTATACCCCATCTCAAGTAATGATACACATACTTCATTCAGTCAGCAGTGTACCTATGAATCTATCCACATTTAAAAAATAAAAGTTGACTGTAAATGGGTTTTATGGATTTGATGACTACAAATGAGAAATCTATAAACCCCCTATACAGTCAAGTTTTCTTCGATTTTTGTTCTCCTTAGAAAGGGGCAGGGGCCTTAATGCCATCATAAACCCTCTCCCCCCCACCCACTACATACTGGAAATGCAATATTTGGGTAGTTTCCCCTGATGTTAGAAATATGAACAAAATTGTTTTTGGTACATTCATTTGAAACTATATTGTTTTATTTTTCATATTCCAATACTCTTTTACCTAATTTTGGCAATGAGGATGAATGATTAGATGAAACTGATGATGAGACATTCACAAAAAAACTCATGCTCAGGCCAGGAATTGAACCTGGAACATTCAATGGTGAAATGTGTGTTGATCACTTGACAAATCACTAGAAGAGACTGTCCACAAACATATGGCTTTGCCAAAATGTAACATTACACAGTAAACAATGTGTACCAGACACATTTCAGTTTAAAAAAAGAATGATATTTTTAAAAATTCGCTTATTCATTTCTCAATTTTGTTTTGGTTAAAATTGGAACATTTACCATCTTTAACATTGTACCCAACAAATATCAAATCTTTTACAAAATCTGAGAAAATTATAGTAATGAATTACTCTAATTCCCCTGTATCTCCAACTGAAAGATTAATTTTCTTAATGCAAATTATTATGCTCAAAATGTAGGGCATGCTCTGTCATTGAGATTTTTTTAAATAGTTTTTTAATTTTATTTTTTGTATGACATTTGAGTTTCATAGGCTGAACACCTATAAAATTAAAACTTTGTTGCATTTAACAGGAACAGAATGCAGCTGAACTCTCATCAGGCATTTTACTTGCTCGTGGGAAACAGAAGTATGGCAAGTTTGTCGAGGACCTTGGCAGAGGTGTACAACGAACATAAGGATGAAGATGGGTTTCTCTATGTAACTTACGCATCACAAGAAGTATTTGGGGGTGAAAGTTGGAGGACATAAAGAGAAGTAAGTATATGATTGAGGAAATTTCAATTTAAATTTAAATATTGACAGCTGATTCAAATAGAAATATCCTTAAAATAACCAAACTGAAAATTCTGGTAAAGCTTAGCTTACCTTTTACCAACATTATTAAGACTAAATAATATGTTTCCAGTTACTTTTTACTGGTTCTGGCGCACATGTTTTTAAACAATGTTTCCTATTTGAACCAGTCTTTCTCAGGTGAGATGAAGTTGACGAGTCTAGTGTTTGGATACTCACAGAGCTACCTTGCAGCCACTCTTTGCACCAGGAGTGCAATTTAGAAAAAAATAGCTTCTATCAAAGATGGGATAGCTTAGTAACTTAGCACGCATCCAGCCTGCAGTTGAATCCGTGCTGGGCACATTGCAGCACATCATAATCAATTGCTGTGATGATTGCTCTGACATGCAGTCACAAATCAAACATGGTCTGTGGTAGGGGGTGATTTTTGCAGGCTGAGTAAGCCCAGAGCTGCTCAAGCTGAAGCTTGAACGGAACCGTTCCACGGTTTCCTCTCTACTTGCAGTCTGTCTGTCGACTTTTTCTTACCTTAAATTCAGAGTATGGCTTTCAAATTGCATGCCCGGATGCATATTCAGCAAACTTGGTAGGGAAAATGTTGTTGCATATGAATAACAATTTGTGAATGTGGGAAAAGCTCTTTTGAAATGAAAGCCACTTTCTCTAATGCCACTCCTGGTGGCAAACAGTGCATTCTATGTGGCTGCAATGTAGACCAACAAAAATAGTTTCTTTCAAACTTCTAATTTTGTGAACCTGGATTTTATGAAATGTGATCAATTTAAGTTTCAAATTGGGAACATAATTTATGGCAACCCTGTATATAATAGTAGTACAGTTTAAAATAGTCAAATGAGCCTGTGATATTCTTTAAAGTTAGTCATGAGCTTATTTGTCTACGTGGGATACTCAGTGCAAACATAATTCTCACATATAAATACACGTGAGTTAACAGGGTGTCTACCAGTCAAGAAATCAACAGGTAGGTCAAGAAATTATGCTTGTGGTCAAGAATATTTGCTATTTTTACAGTATATACTGTGTAGTGAATTTATATTGTTATATACCTGTACTGGGATTTGATAAAATTGAATATTTGAAAATCTAAAATTGTATTGAGTTGTGGTTAAGATTTGCTCAATTTGTTTCCTAAGAATTAAATTTTGTACATGTGAAATTCTTAATTTTCAACTATACCTAAGTAGGGGGCGATTAAATAAGTGTTGAGAAAAAGGGGGGAAAGGTCAAGAAAAAGGAAAGAAAGGTCAATGAAAAGTCATGAAAAAGTCAAGAATTTTGGATTTGTTATTTTGGTTGACACCCTGCCACATGTAATGTCTTGTTCCTTTTCAAGACATTTTGAATGTTAATCATATTAAGTGATCTGGTATTTCCAAGTAGCCTTTAACATACTACAAAGTTCTGCCACTTTGTCTTTACATAAAAGTATAATTTATATACCATGGTATTTTCTATGGTGAACGTTCCATTCAGGGTCTTCATGGATACGGTTGCCAGACATACTGTTTTTACAGGATGTTCCCTACACAATATGTTGTCTTGTAAAAATATATATTATTTTAATGTTATATAATATGTATTAGAACACTTGGAGCTTATCTGACATTACTAAATATTTAGAGCATTGTCAGGTGACATACAGATAATGTTCACTATTTTTGGAACATACTTTTACTTCCTCTTGTAAAATAATATTTTGTTATAAGATTAAAGAAGTTACTTACGCAACTGCTATCTTGATTTTTAACTTCCAATTACCATTTTAACTTCTTAAGTCTACCTTTTATCATTTTTTAAACAGATCTTATCAAAACCCACTCAGTTGTAAAGGTTGGTGCCAACAGTAGTAATCATTACCTGCATGAAAATATTGGCATGATGCTTTATTGTTAGGAGATTAACTTGGATAACTTCTCATGAATTTCTTTATTTTCAGTGAAGACTGATCATCCACTCATTCATTATGAAGGAGCTTAACATGCAGAGATTCTGCTGGTCAGAATTGCTGGTTCTGCAACAGCAAAGCAGTACCACTGGGGCCAGAGCTGGAACTAAAGGAGTGTTCACACTATCTCTTCCCGATTAAACAGGCACATAAGTGTTCAGATGCATCATCAAGACCATTGCTCAATAAAGTTCCTTCACTTACAATCTATATATGCAACATTGAAGCAGTATAGAGACATACTGCATGACAAGTTGTTAAAAGTTTGTTGTGTGTAGTTTTTGAGCGATTCTTTTTGTTGTGAATGGTTGAGAAAGTTTGAAGTGTTTGTGCAATGGAATGCACGGTTTGTTAAATATTTGGTAAAAAAGACAGTGCGTGTCATGGGAAAAAAATGTGCTTCTTGATTTTGACAGTAGCTCTTTGGGATTTCAGTCCATTGAGATGTAAGGTACACACGGTATTCATAATGGGGGATATTGACAATATATATATATCCATTAAATGTGGCAATGGTGCCATCTGTTTGGCTTGAAATAACAGATTTTCTAAACAAAGTCCATGATTTCTTGTCACTCCATATTGAATACTTGTGTACCGACAGTGTAATATAATTTTAAGTATGTATAAGGATTGTCTCTGACTCTTTTTAAATCAATTTATCTCAATTTTAATTTTTAGCTTATTTTTGAACATGAAATTGTTATAGTGGGCTTTGGCATACTCTTAAATTCAGGTATATCCATACTTCTATTATGTAAATACTATATTTTGCAATTATTGAATAATGCCTACTGCAAGAAGGCTAACAAATTTTAGTTAATATTAACAATTGTGATAATACTGTTTCTTTTCTTATGTAAGCATCTTTGCTCTGGTAATGAAATTGTACCTGATGTGAATGTGTGATCTTATTAAATACAACAGAGCAAAGATTTTTTTCCAGAAACATTTCCTTCAACTGGATGCCTATTCTCTCATTATATGAGTTTTGTAATGCATTTTATAGTAAATATTCATTTTCTAATGTAAGGTTGTATCATTCTTCTTGTACCTTCCATTTCCGATTTTCAGTGTAATCAAATTGTGAAAATCTAAAAGTTGGCTGAGCAAAGTCCCCCCCCCCCTCTTTGAACCAAGCTTAACCAGCAATTACATGGTGATTGTTGTTGAGGATATGCAGATTTAGTTCTAAGTGTGCAAATGCTAGCATTACACATTCTAAAGTATGATCCTGTGGTCTGTAGCTGCTGGAAATCACCGAAGTTGTTCAGTATGGTCCGAGATAGGTGAGAAGTTATAGGAAATGAGAAAATAGTAATTTATCACAATGATTGCACTGGATTTTAGTTGGCTGGATTCTTTGCATTAGATTTAGAATACCATATGATTTTAGAAGAAATCATGAAGATGTTCCAAGTTTTTGGCATTTCTTTACAAACAAGACTGTAATTATCCAGAAGTCCTATGCAAGTTAAATGTCAGTTTATGCAGCTATAAACTAATAATGTTTGTTAGAAAAATCAATCATGCAAGTCTGGGTTACAAAACTGCCAGAAGTTACTCAATTATACCTCGTATACTACACTAAAGTTGCTGACCAGCCAGTTTATTAAAAATTAAAAGCACTTTACAAGTTACGTTTCTACCCTATATCAGGGTCTTCCTCAGACAGAGAACTAAACTAAGAATATATTCTATATTTTTTTAACTTTTTAAAATTTTTAATAAACTGCTTTGGTCAGCAACTTTAGTTAATATGGAAACAAGGCTTAATCGAGTCCCATTAAAGCATTTTTCGATGGATGACACTTCACCAGTTCATAGTTCCCAGTTTGACTTTCAAGGGTGCCTGCTACTATTTCTTTCGAATACCTACACAAATTTTGAAGGTACCATGAGGGATTTAACCTGAGACCACTTGCACCAGAGACAATAACACTAAACTATTTGGATATGCAAGAGATTTTACGTCATGTACAGCTTGTTGAATATAGAATGCACTGGTAAAACTGATAAGTGATCCAATGAACTACCATATTAAGCTTTGCTTTAATGCCTTTAGTGATTTTTTTGGAGTTTTTCCCATATGGGAGATGGCAGGTGGACAATATGCACAGGTAAGTCATAAAATCCTTAACTAAAATGGTCCATGTACACAGGCGAGAGCAACTGGTGCAGCAGCTTTCTTAGTTTCTTGATACCTAGGCTCAGATAAAGCAACAAATGAGAGTTTGCTTTGTTAAAAAGTGTGGATTATTTAGCACTGTCAAACATCCCACTTTTTAAGAATGGAATTATTCTAGTTTTTTTATTTAAATTTAGACATTATAATTGCGATCTTGACTAGTGGCATGGCAACTTATATTGAGGAGGTACAAACAACGGCAAAGGCAATAGTAGACCCCACAGCGAAGTGGGTTAGAAACCCTGCATGCTTCAGGGAAGCTTTGATGAGGCACCTGAATTGTCTCGAGCTGAACCAGGAAATGGACAATCTTTAATCCCCAAGGCCATTCTGCAAAACGAATGCCAGAAGAGGTTAGTGTGGATTTGCTGGGTGATAAGTGTATACAGAGGCATGGTGTGCATGTAGCTGGTGTTACTGCAGGTAACAGCAAAATGTAAAGAATTAAAAAGTTGTTTCAATAAAATGACAACATTGTTAAATATGTTAATGAACACAGTTGCCGTCGTGTAGATATTGCCTAGGACATTTTTTCTGCAGCAGACAGAAGCGAAGAGGGAGGCAGTTCCGCTACCCTGAACAGGCAACAAGGGAGTGAGGGTCTAGCAGGCATAATTGTAGTACAGGATAGCCTGTAACACTTTTGAAAAAGTCATGCCATGCCACTGAGTGTGTGAGATTACATTTTGCGTTGTTGCGAGATTATATATTAGGATAAAATTTGGACATAGTGAATCTAAGTAGAGAAAATGCAACTTGTATATCAAAATTGCCATGTCCACCTGATCTCCGAAAGTAGTGTTTAGCATGTCACATTTCAAGTATAGTCCACGATTGTATCTAGTATATGAACGAGATGTGTCCCTCCTCTCAAACAATATGTGGCTTGTCCCCATCGAATGAAGTGTCACTTATAAATTAAGTGTCCGAAAGCAGGTATTAGGCACGAACAGAACAAAAAATAGTCATGAGCAATTACAAATGTTATAAGCCAGTTCATGGCCGGGAGTTATTGACGGTCTTCCCCAACCTATCCACTTTAGATTCCTAGTTAGAGTCCTGATCTGGCAATCTCTCTTTTAAGTGTGTGTTCATCAATTTAATCTAATTATCATCCATCTTCATAGTTTCGATTAATTATAAAAGTGACATAAAAGCAAAATAAGAACAAATAAAAATAATTGTAAAATGACTACAATGTCAGAACTACATTTGAAAAATAAAATGCGAGCAGAAGATTCATCTTCAAACAGGCATTTGGGGAGAACTGTGTAGACAGACAGCATGTTCCCGAAAGTTGCCAATCCACATGTAGCATGACCTTCGATACTAGAGTTGTGTTTTTCAGGAAAGTTTGCTCGACGCTCCTCAAGTGTCTCTTCAAGAATGCCTCGGTGCAGCATTGCCAACTTATTTTCAGTTGAAAATCTTTTTCCTCCTATTTAATCTGCAGTTGGCTGTACAGCCATGCCATGCCATATAAATGTGTGTGTGTGTGTGTGTGTATGTGTGTGTGAGAGAGAGAGAGAGAGAGAGATGGATTTTGGGAGTTAGTGAGAAAAATATGATAAGTAGTGGAAAATGCAAATAGCATTTAGTGCAAAATCCTGTCACTTTGGTCTTTTTATGGGTACAAAAATAATTCCGTAGTGTTGTAAATATCTAAATATGTAGTTTCTATCTCAGCAAAACCAGTGCAGTTTCATATAAGATTGGTAGAATATCAGTATCTGTAAATTTTATATCCGTACTCGAACAGTATCGGCGAACATGATGCTTCAGTATTTCCCAATTTTGACTAGGATGTAAGGGGGGTGATCTACGGGCAAGGCATGCACTTCCCCGTAGTGCAACCCAGTAACTGCTTCTTGCAGACCAACAAAGCTCTGAAGCCTGAATCCACACCCAGGATAATCCTCTGTGGAGTTGAATTGCCCATGTTTGTCCTGTGTGCTGAGTGTCCATTCACAGCCTCAGCTTTTAACAGGTAAGGCGATTTTATCCTTGGAAACAGTATAGTTTTAGTTGTTATGTAATGAATGAATAAGTTTTAAAAATTTAGTGAGAAAGTTTGTAATAGGCATATTATCTTGTTAGGGGCCTATCTTCAATTTTGTCTCAGTTAAGGGGCTTGTCCTCGCCATATTGTGAGGAGCATAAATAGCCTATTCGATCATATGCCCACATTAAAATCAATCAAAACCCAATTTTGACAATTTCACATTTTCAAAACATCCCTGTATATACTTTTAGTCATTGATTTGTACCTTGTAGATCATCATCCACAAATCGTATTCAATAACTGCTTTAGGCAATGTAAACTTGATGTAATTCTTACAGAAATTGTTGTACTGCAAGTGAAGCAAGCAAAATAATTTTCAGATCTGTTACTTTGTCATTATGCTTACCCCTTTTCTAATTTCTCTCTCTGTCCCTTGCATTAGAAACAAGGGGTGGCAGTCTTCTTGCCTCCCTGTAGCTACAGCTCTGATTATACATCGGTGCACATAATCGAATTTGGTCTTAAATCTATGATCTTAAAAAAATGATGAAGACACTGATCAAGATACGCCCTAAGTTCAAAGTGGATTCAAAACCACTGCCAAATGTGCTGCCAGAGTTGCCTTTGTCTGTTTACAAAATTCTGGCCTCTTACTGTTGCTAACGAAGTTCACATGCCCCTAAATTATCACTTTTTCAATTTGCCCACAAAATCACTATTTCTAAATCCATCAAGTGCTGTGCCAGGCCTGCGTTTGTTGCAAACAGAAAGGCGCCAGTTACAAAACTGCAATTTATGACCCTATAATAATGTATCCTCTCTTCACACCTGAAACTTCTGATTTGAGCCATTAATTATTCCAGAATTTCCTGTATGGGATTAACTGGCAATGAAAAATATTTTTAAAATATCTCAATAAATGAGGCTTTATAATGCAGAAAACTGAATATGAATATCATTGACCATTTTCTGGATCATAAATGTTGGAGAAAATAAGGCATTACCGAAGAAATTACAGTGGAGTGTTGCTATACATCGGAAATGGTAAATATCAGTAATCACGCTGTATTGCAGATAATAGAGCACAATAAATTCTTCTTGATAATAACATTTCCTTTGCCTGTTTCCAGGATTTAAACTTAGTAGCTTACTATGGTCATTAATACAGATTGGCTGTGATCATAAAGGATTACGAGGGTGGGATATAAATTAGTACATAAATATTTATTTTGCCTGTCCTTGTGGTAAGGACATGAAAACTAACAGTGAAACCTTGAACTACGGCAGACACACAAATCGCAAGTGCAGAGTTCACGTAATGATAGCTCTGTTATATTTTCATTACTAAAAGATTACTAAATTTAGGTCAACAGAGACTATGGACACAATAAATGAGATAATAAATGAGGGTGTAAACCATGACACTATGATCTTACATCATGTATTATGTGCTATGGACAGCAAATTGATAGCTAGAGATCAAAGTATTGCAATTTTCCTTAAGTTTATTAATAACTATCTGGCACTGCAGTTACCAACTTGCGAAACTTGCATATGTTTCATGAATACAAAATAACTAATTTGACATCCGATATATCAACATCTTGATTCACGAAAGTTGTTTTGCTGGAAACTCTTGCATATGTTTACATCATGAGCAATAAGCAGAAGTGCCTGCCCCCCTTTTCTATAGAAACGTGGAGCAAGCATTGTGTCTAAAAAACTGTTTTCAAGGGAGTGTGTGCCGGAGCAGGTGACAATCTCAGTTGTAAAGTGAAGATCACATGACTTTCCTGTAGCAGTGTTGTCAAGAATAATCCTACCTTTGGTTATTGCTGCGTTTGCACATTAAAAGGAAGTAAAAATACGCCAAGGTCCTTCAACTGCTATTCCTCCCAATATAAAATAGAGCTTATGACACACAGAGCATATAATTTCTTGAAAAGATGTGAAAAATGTGGATCAATGAGGGATCAAACCTTGGGTGTTGACCATTCCGTGCATAATGCAGCATCAAGTTAGTTCACAGGGCCTCCCAGATCATGCAGTGGTAGTGTCGTGGCCCTGTAATCAAGGGGTCCCAGGTTCGATACCCAGTGGAGGCACATAGTGGTTCGGATCCCACTTTAAACTGTAGGTCCAGTCCTGATTAGCCTTACTGTGCATAAAGTGGACTTAAAACACCAAATCAATCAACCAACCATTAGTTCACTTTATGCTCATAGGCTATTTGGCACTTTTCTTACAGTTTAAAGTGATTCCAAGCCATTTTGTATTTTGGATCCCTTTATTTGCCATTGGCTTCTTACATACATATGACCAGTGGCAGGAAAAATTTTTGCAAAGCAGCTGTCTCACTGTCACCATGTTAAACAATAGTAGTATTTCCCCAGCTAACAGTGCTGCCTGTGACAAATGGAAGACTGTATAGAACAGTGGTTCTCAACCTTTATGAAACCGCGGCCCAGTACATGCTTCTTTTTTAAGTCAGTGCCCCAATCCCAACAATTTTACTCGTATAAACCTGTCCAATTTTTAAACATTATATATATTAATTAATATACACCTTTGAAATTAAATATTAATAAATAAATTATGACATTCGTAAAGAAGAAGTATGTAGTTTCATTATTTCTAAACTTTTGACAACATAAAAGATTTAACTTAGTTGTCGACTACTGGATCTAAAGCCATTTTGTAGTTTCCTATGGCCAATATTATTAAATTAATATGATAAGTGCTGATTTTCATTGACATGTTGAATTTTGAACACCAAAATATTCAAATTGCTTGGAAAATCTATGACTATATTATTATACTCAAGAAATCCATAATTAATTATTAGATTTTAATTAAGTTCGTTGGAGAAAAACTGTTTCAGGAGAACTTCTCGTGGTCCGGTACTGGCCCGGCTGTTGAGAAGCACTCATGTAAAATATAAGCTGGTTGAGCTGCAGTTTTCACTACTTTCTTCATAAGTAACTTAAAACAAATCTAATAGAGATTTCCATTTAAATCGTTATTTGTTTAACTTTCACACCTTATATTGTCAGTTAAATGGAAACTTTTCACAAGTGCACCGAAGTCAAGGAACACCTCCCCTTTTTCTGGACTTATTTTTCTTGAAATAGGTTAATATAATTGTTTCATTCTGTTTCCCTACCCATAAAGTCATTCAAAATACTTTTTCCCCAGCTGAACCTCTCCCTTTCTTGCGCTTGTGAATGCAATGCATGCATGCATTAACAATTTATGATGGTACTCACTTAGATTAGTCCATCTTCTTTGCCATCCATGCAATGTCATCCAACTTCCACCAGGAAAGGATAAAAGCACATGGCCAAGGAAGGAGACAGGGTTATGGATCCACCATGACAGCACATACCATGCAAAACTAAAAACATGCAATGATAAAACCATGTCAAATTGAGTAATGCAGATCACAGTTATTAAAGCCATTAATATTAGCTAACATGCTTACATGCAAATAACAATGAGCAAACTACAACAAAGAATGAGGTGTGAATAAATGAATGAATGCACGAGTTAAAATTTTTAGATGCTTTTTGCATTGGCACATACGGCCTTTTTTGTACCCTTCAGAGTATACAAGGAAACATCCCCCTATCTAAAATCCTTACCTGAAGGTTAAAAAAAAGGTGTGTAGAAAGCCCCTTGAGAAAGGTTAAAATGCAGGTTGCAAAGGGACATGCACAGGACACACAAAACACATTAAAAAGGTACAGAAACATTAAAAATTTCCCAAGAAAAATGTAAAAAGTCTACTTTTCAAAAAGTTAAAAACAATTGTTAACCCTTAGATGCCAGCTGTGCATGGGCATCCGGAAGGGGAGGCAAGCCAACCCCCCCCCATGGAAAATGAAAGTCAACCAAAACTTATGTATTTCACACATATACAGCCACAATAATATGTGTTAATTATTGCATGAACACCATAAATTCAAATTTAAGCAATGTTTTTTTAAGGGAACAACACTATTTTGGGGGAAAATGTGCCTTGTTTGCCCCTCCCTGGGAAAAATTCTGCAGACGTCCATGCAGCTGTGACACCCGTGTCACAAGGAGTGTTGTGCGACTCTGGGAAGACCCTGTGTTGGGCCATTATCTAATCTGAGATACATGTTGATAGTGTCACATTAAACTTGACGTGTGTCAGAAGCAAATAGTAAAGTTTAATTTCATACTCACTATTTGGGGGGGAAGGGGTGGGGGCAATTTCCCGCCGGAAAGAAAATAACTGTCATTACATTAGAAATGATTATCTTTTCTCTGAAAGTATCGAAAGCAAGTGTGCAATTCTTGCCATAAGAATTTAACATATATCAGGCAATATGAAAGTACCATTTGGAACAAGCACATCCCGGTGTTGCCTACGTGGGGTCCAATGTTGTTCGAATTGCATAAAAAATATTATTTTAAAGCAACTTTCATCTTCTTCTTCTAATTAATAAACGAAAATTAGGTTTCTTTGACCAAAGGCTTATAGCCTAGTTTATACTGAAGAAAACGAGATATAAATTTTAACTGTAGCATTCATAGCATCCAAAATATTTTTAAAAAATGGAATTTTGAATTTCCTGCTAAACAAGAGAAACACGGCTTTTTACAATATTTTTTTTATCCCAAACTATCAGCAGTAAGTGAGCAATTCTTGCCATGAGAATGGTACACATATCAAGTAACATGGAGGTAATTTCTTGAACTCTCATGTCCCGGCATTGCCTACGTAGGGAGCAGATTAAAATTCAAATTTCTTAAAAAAAAACAAAAAAAAACAAGATCTTAAAAAAAATAAGATTTTTACTATCTTCTTTTTCTTTTATTCGGTAAAGGCAAATTAGGGTTTTAGCCTAATCTTTACTGAACAAAATGAGATATAATTTGTCACTCTGGCGTTTCTAGTTTTCAAAATAAAAAAATATAATTCAACTCTTGACGAATTTCAAATTTCCCGCTTCAAAATGCTCCCAGCCTTAAATCAAAACGGGGAAATCAGCCCCAGCGTCTAAGGGTTAAAACACTGCCATCATCTTCCAGCATGGGTGAGAAGATGCCAAGAAGATGAAAAGTTTGTCTGAGGACATTAAAATAGGCACTTTCAATCAGGATGTGCTGAAAACTTCAAACAACATTACAGACACAGCACAGCACAGCAGAGTCCAGGCCTTGCAGCAAATGATGATGTGTGAGATGACTGTGTTCAATGCAAAGCCAAGTTAAAATGACCTCTTCTTCATGGGAGAGAGAGTACAAGGAACGTCAAGCACCAGTGGTGAGCTTGATAGCTCAAAGTCTGTTTCCTGTTACCTTTTTCCACTGTTCCTGCTAGGTGTTTAGAAGGGAAGAATGAAACAGACTCCCTGGCTGACAGAATGTGAACCAGCATGTTGCCGTCTGCATCACCATAGACTGCTTCATTCCCATAGATGCCCACATGACTGAGACTCAGCAGAAGCGAAGTGCAGCACTGGCCGATAAGCTGTCAAAGAGTGAGCTTCCAGGTTGCCTGGAAGACAGCAATTCCAGACTCAGTCAAACGAATCGGTACAAATGAGGACGCTCTTCAAAGTGTGAATGTCAGCAAAGTCCTTCAGGACTGCATAGAGTTCTGTCATGTAAAGTGTAGCTGTAACTTTGAGAGTTGAAAACAAAGTCACAACCAACTGATTCAACCAATTTTGACCTACCAACTGATTCGACCAATTGTGACCTATCTGTATGAAATACAGTAAAATTGGGGTACTGGGCATTTCTGCATTTGGGAGGGCAGCTACAGACAGGTCAACCGAAGGTGTAGGAAATTCACAGGTGGAGCAAAGCAAAATAAACAGAGAAACATCAGGCAGATTGCTATCAACACTAAGTGCAGAAAGAATCTTGTCTGTGTGAACACTGAATGATTTTATGACACGAGGATGTAGGACTTCTCTGTTCAGACAGGGTGGTATGATGGATGGAAGGCATGGAGTGTAGTTGGAAGTAATAGTTAAGAACAAGCCATCTTCATTGTTGTCTTCAGACGACAAACCGTGTTGGACAGTACTTATATGCGGACATATAAATCTGAATAATCTGTCCTTAATGATTTTTTCACAGATTATAGACAGAGGTGACAGGAGTGATATTGGTCTGTATGATGTAGCACTATTTTTATCTCCAGATTTGTGAATGGGTACAACGTTGGCTTTCTTGAACATCTGAGGAAACACGCCTTCAGAGAAGCACCTATTTAGCAAAAGAAAGAAAGAAAGAAAGAAAGAAAGAAAGAAAGAAAGAAAGAAAGAAAGAAAGAAAGAGAGAGAGAGAGAGAGAGAGAGAGAGAGAGAGAGAGAGAGAGAGAGAGAGAGAGAGAGAGAGAGAGAGAGAGAGAGAGAGAGAGAGAGAGAGAGAGAGAGAGAGAGAGAGAGAGAGAGAGAGAAAATGATCCAAGAAGTCGGCAGTGTATGGGTAATGAGGCAAGGAGCGATTTAACTTCTTTAGAAGAGGTTTTGATAGTGGATAGAGAGTGTGAACAGACTGACTGCACGTCGGGGAGTGGGTTGGTTGTAGCATGCGAGGTGAAGTTTTCATGAAAGAAACTGTTAAATAAGTGCACTCTTTTATCTCCAGAGGCTGTTTTCGATTTGTACTTGATTTCCATGGGGATGCGTGATTTTTGCTTTCTTGAATTTAGCAATGTAAAGAATTTCTTTGGATTGGTAAGGTACTGTGCTGTTACATTGTCTACGTAGTCCTTATATTTCTTCCTAAGTAAATACTTGGAGTGACGTCTGATGCTACAGAAGGTTTGGTGTGTATGCACATTGGGACTATGTTTCCACAGATTCCAGGCTTCCTTTTTGTTTTTTAACACCAGGAGAACTTCATTGTCAAACCACCCTGGATATTTTGTAGATTTTGGTTTCCTGGTCGGCACGAAGTCGTTAATCACGGCGTGAAGTATGTCCACAAACATTTCCACTGATTTGTTGACGTCATCATCCTGCACCAGACACCAAGGGTAGAAATGAAGAGCTCGGCGAATGTCCTCCCAGGGTGCATTCTGCCACAGGCGATAAGGCTGCTCTTGCGGTCGAGACTTTCTCTTCTCCACGGAGGGGCAGGTACACAAGGACATCTAGTGAGTCGTGGTCCGATGGTAAAATGTTTTTTTTCCGGGGTTATTTCTGGATCAGGCAGTGTTGCCAGGATGTAGTCTAAGTTGCTTTCACCGCATGTCTTATGCATGTTGAATTGCTTCAAACCAATACCATTCACGAATGTGTCCATGAACCATTGGTCAGCCGATCAGTTTGCAGTACCAGACTTGGGAGTGTTCCAATCGATGGAAAGGTTAAAGTCACCAAAAAGCATTACGTCACCACACATTAAGGCTACCAAGACTGAATCCCTGCAGGTTTCCAGAATTTGCACGGGAGAGTTTCTGTTCGATCGATAATACGAGCCAATTAAAATTTTCCTACCTTTTTCCATGTTAAGTTCAACCCACACAATTTCACAATCACGGTTCAGACCATTTCGAATTTTGCTTTTCCACTTCAGATTTACGCACACCATCACACCACCTCCCCTTCCAACAGGCCGATCCTTTCGGAAAATATTGAAGTGATTCGCAAAAGGCAGTTCATTGTCTGGAACAGTATCGTTCAGCCAGGTCTCCGTAAACACCAAGCAATCTTAGTTCAACAGCTCCGTCACATGAGTAGTGCAGTCTGAGAGTTTATTTTTTATGCTTTGAGCATTTTGGTAGTAAACTGAGAGGGAGATAGCATTCTGTTGGATGGGCCCAGGATTCAGATGGACGTCACCACATAGGAGCACGAGGCACAGGAAGTGATGGTAGCTGGCAAGGGTTGTTGACTTACCTCAAGGGTGCGGGTCCCGTTGTACCAGCGGCCGAGACATGGCTGCAGAGAGCTCAGGAACGATTTGAATGGCTGGAACAAAGTAACTTCTGTAACCAAGTACCCAGTTGGTGATCACAGGAACCCTAGCCCACAATGACGAGGCAGGGTGTAACTTCACAGTTTCATGACGTTGAAATACACAAATGGTACAAAACACTACAAGAACACAGGCTAAACTTGAGGAGCGAAGAAACGTACTCCATCTACCATCCGCCATCTTGAAACTTGGTCCTAGAATCTAAAAATATTTGCAGTTGGCACACTGTTTCTCCAGGCTTAGTAAAGGTCAGTGTATCGGTAGGCAATGTGGTTATGTCACTGTGCTAAAGTGGAGGGATAAGCATAACATACTAATGATTTCCACCTCTCATGGGCCTGGAATGACCAATGTAATGACACGAAGGCAAGTGATGGTTGAAAAGCCAAAGATGGTAGTTGCCTACAATGAACACATGGGAGGGATAGATCGCAGCGATCAAATGATTGCATACTATTCAACACCACGCAAAAGTTTGAGATGGTACATAAAGATATTTTTTAACCTTCTTGATGCTTGCTTGTGGAACACTACATATTTATACGCAAAGTTGAATGAGAAAATGCCCATACTTGGAGTTAAGAGATATCATTGCAACAGCATTCTTGAATCAAGGACCTGGGACACCACGACCTCTTCTAGCACCAGTATGACCTTCTCAACATTTTTGTAAGAGGGGTAGAGAAAAAAGACTGAGATGTCGCCAGTGCAGACAAAAGATGAAGAAGAAACATGGTACACCCTCAATACCTGTAAGGATGACGAGGGACAAGAAGTTGGACTTCGTGCTGGAACTTGTTTTCAAGAATGGCATACCCCTGCACAATGAGGGACTGAACTAAAAGAAATGTGCAACGTGCTTAGTTTTTCTTTTTCTATTTAGATTTTCTACAAAAAAAAAAAAAAAAAACATTTCCTATAAAAGTTTATTAGTTAATGAAAAAATGTATTTTCCAGAAAAGGTAGTGTTAAATAATAGTTTTTTTCTACAACTTTAGTGACAATGAAGTTTGACGAGTCACAAATATAGGAGTGCGTTGTGAAAGAAGGAGAACACATTGCATATGCTGAACATATTTTATTCAGCAGGCTACATGGAACAAAGGAAAACCTAAATTTCCGCTGCAACGCAGCAATGTATGGTGTCCACACAAAATAAAACATTTTCGTCCATCTACACGTGACATTGAAGTTCGACCACTGTTAGAGGGGATCCTGTTTACCATGGTGTGACGCCGCCCCGTCAGCGAATAACTGTGGCAATGCGTCGGGGCATGCTGCGGACGAGTCGTTCAAGGTATTCCACATCGATGCGGTGCCATTCCTCCTGCAGGCAGGCGATAAGAGCAGCCACTGTCGTGGGTCCCCTCTGTTGCACACGTCGCTTAAGAACACGCCACACATTCTCAATGGGCGAGAGGTCAGGACTCGATGGTGGCCATGGCAGAGTTCGCACGTGATGGCGAGTCAACCATTCTCTTGTCAGCCGCGCTGTATGAGGCCTGGCATTGTCGTGTTGAAAGATGAGACGCCGCCTGTGGAACAGGTGCCTTCTCACTGTGGGAAGATGCCGCTCCAGTATGCGTGTATAGGCATGTGCATTCACAATGCCCTCACAGACGTGTAGTGGGCCAACCCCAGATGCCGTCATGCATCCCCATACCATCACTGACGCAGGTTTCTGTACCCGACGTGCATAACATTTTGCTTCATTCTGTTCC
The DNA here is from genome assembly GCF_977018435.1 of Lepisma saccharinum. Taxonomy (NCBI): domain Eukaryota; kingdom Metazoa; phylum Arthropoda; class Insecta; order Zygentoma; family Lepismatidae; genus Lepisma; species Lepisma saccharinum. The sequence continues at coordinate 52,777,126 of NC_139233.1, forward strand.
TCCTTCCGACAAATGACTGTTTTCCGTATTTTCCCGTACACAACATTGAAAATGGATTCGTCTGTCCACAAAACCCTGTTCCACTGCCAAAATGTCCATCCCCGGTACATTCGTGCCCACCGTAGTCGATTGCCTTTGTTCAACATGGAAAGGAAGGGTTTACGTTTCGCCTTGTACACTCGGTAACCGCATCGTTGTAGGTAACGGCGAATGGTTCTGGTTGTCACTTCAATGTGAAAGCGTTCTTGAGTCCACAGTCGTAATTCGGCCACAGAAACATGATTGTTGGTCTGGATATAGCGCCTAAATATCCGTAGGTCACGCACGCTCAGCAGGCATTTTCTTTACGTGACCTTGGGTGCAACATGCTGGGATCACGATTCTTGCCTGCTCACACGCCTCCTCTTACACACATGCGTCACTTCTGCGGGTCACCCATTCCACCGCCTATGCCTCTGTGCATTTAATCACGTATTCCTTTCTGGTCGAACTTCATTGTCACCAAGGTTGTACAAAAAAAAATCCATAAAGATTTATTAGTTAATGAGAAAATGTATTTTCCAGAAAAGGTTTAGTGTTAAATAATAAAGTTTTTGTAAAATGTTTTCTATTTTTTCAGTCCCAACATTCTTAAATCCAAAACTAGCAGTGAAATAGATTATTTATTTCATAAACTATGCCAATAAAGTCATTAAAAAACAAATTTGAAACAAATATTTGCATTTTTGCAATTGTTTCTTCTGTTTCACATATGAGACTCTTGGTTAATGCAAAAAAATGTTTGCCACTGACTGGCATCTCACATGTGAGACGCTGATAGATGTATGCTGCATTAGGTCTAGTCTGAGGGATGAGTCAGCAAAAAGAGGATTGGTCTGTGGGACAGGTTTTGATATTTGGGGTGAGTCTATATTCGGAGTTTGTTTTTTACACTTTGGTAGCGAACGCGTTAAAAAAGAACTGACGGCACAGCACAAAAGGAGAAGGAGAAAGCATGGAATCTTCTTCTACGTGACTTTCATGCCTTATGAAATGCATTTGATTTTGATGCTACTGATGTCTGTGGTAAGAATTTGAATTTTTCATTTCTTAATTCTTATATATTTATATTGTTGTGTCATGTAAATAGCCAGTAACATGTATTTTCGTAAATTTATACAATCATATTTCCAACATCATGTAGCAATATCGTAACATTGCTCTGTTCTAATCTACCTGGCACTTGCATTGCACGTAATATATGACATTTATATATGTTTTGTGTTCTGGGGTAGAAAGTATTTAGAAACACTACGACTTTGAAACACAGAACCACAAATCAGTATTATTATTTTGGCAGTTTTTACACAGTTCTCGAATTATCAGCATTGTACACCAACATCTCTAGCGTTTGCAAGCCCTCGATATCACTTTCCGCTCTTTTTATATTCAAAAACAACTGCCTGCAGTCGAAGTGTCAGTATCGTGAACCAGGATCAGACACCAAAAGGATGGTGAATGGCCGATCAGAAGATAAACTTGTTTTGATGTTCCTAGATCAAGTGTTGAACCGTATTCGTGCAATAGAATTTTCCAGATCCGAGTTTAAATTTTGATCTTCGTTCGTGCACACGGCCATTAACATGTATAGAGAGGTGAAGAACCCTGAGACGAGAATTTTGGCTAGTGAAGGTGTCATTGCCAGGTTAACATGTTATCAAAAATGAGGCCAAGAATTCAAACTTGTCTTGCAAAATGAAGAAGCATTCAAACCTCATTCACAGAATGCAGAGGCATAGTCTCCCCATGTACAAGTTGGGGATCAAGGAGAAAAGGGTGTTGTTGACAAAAATGTGCACACACAGATTTCTCTAAGCTCAAACTGGTTGGTTTGGGAGGACCACTCAACCAAATGATCTATGGTAGGTTTTAGTTGATGTGATGCCGATGAGAGAATCCATGAAATCACCAGGTCATTGACATAGAAGAGACCATGTAGAGGAGAAAGAATGTTTGCTACTGACTGCTTTGGCAAACAATCATATTCAGGACGATGACGATGCACTTGTTGATGAGGGTTCAAAAACAAGTCTCAACACATATGCGGAAGTATCTGTCGCAGAAGTTGTAAATAAAGTACACCCAGCTGGCCATGAACACCCCGAGAGTGGAGCTGCTTTATGATACCAAATTGCCACGTTGCGTCATTGGCCTTTTGGAGGTCAATTAAGTGTTCCTTGTTCAAGAAAGCATCCAGAATATGTTTTTTCAGCTGAACGAGATGTCACCTACTTTAGTTCAGTTAAAATATACATGTTCATTCAGCCATTACCAATTTGCTTGCATTTTCATTAAAAAAATATATCACATGGAAATATGGAACACAATGAAAATTTTCACAACACACAGGGGAAGATTTTCACTCAAACGTCACTTAGAAAACATGTAATTTATTTACCAAACTAATAAAATACATACCAACAGCTTTGATAAATAATGTTCTGACACAGAACACATGTCATGGAAGTCCATTCTCCTTTGATGATAAATACTATAATATAGTCTTTCCTGCTGATTTCATCATAACATGTTACTTGATAATACTTCTTTAGCCAACATGTAATGTGCAGTCAGGCTACTGCTCACCGGAAGACATGTTCTGTGCGGCTGATGCTAAGGCATCGTGAACTTCTTTGGCATAGCTCCCCTGTGCTCTTACAGTTGCAAGAAACTGGCCATATGTGAGGGAATCAGGTGCAGGTTCCGTCCGTGTCACAGCTACTGGCAGATGAAGATACCTCTGGCTGCTTGCTCCCTGATTTAAACATTCAATGGAAGTCTTCTGGAAAAAAAATATTATTCTTGTGTTTTACAACTTCATTTGTAATCAACTGCATTTCACAGCCTCTTATGAAACTTTTCTGTTTTATAAATAAGACTTTACCTGTATAGTAACGAGAAAATTTGCCATTGTTCGGAACTTATTAAAAACCACGTTGAAACACTTACAACGTACAACCTATACTGAAAAACAACTGTGTACCGTGTACTGCCTCTTGATTTTTTAAACATTACCTGACTTGTCTGCCAAAAGGAATATAAATCACAGGAATGTTAGGCTGTGTTTTAACAATTCCATGAAACAGCAATCTGGTTTTACAATGTAACAACCTGAATAGAAATGGGACAAATATGATTTCCAATATATAAATATCGATTTCAAATGGCATATCAAAACATTGAATCAATTCGAATATTCAATTTTCAAAGTTTTGATCAGAGAGAACCTACTGCTACACTTTTTGGCAAGTCAAATATAGTACAGCATTGTGCTTTCTTCTGAAACTCTAAAAACAAGCAAATATGATTTTGAATCTGTTTTCATATAAGGATTTCAAATCTCACAACTTCTCTCTCTCTCTCTCTTTCTTAGAGACATATAAAGCACTCAGCTGTATTATATTTTTTGTTGACTTACAAACAAACAGAGAATCCTTTTTTTAATATTACATTTTAAAGTCTTTATTTCAAAGCCAGAAATATAGAGATTCCAATTGTAGTAATACAAAGACAGTCTGTGTAATTGAAGGGAATCAAAACAATCTTTCCACATACTTCACTGTTTGGATGACTGCTTTAACTTTATACAGTTTAATTCTGTTTTATATGTAAACTACTGTAGGATTATTTCTCTCATAGTCTACGGCTATTACGAGCATAAAATCATAGATTTTTGTTCTGACGTTTCAGGAGAACACACACTCCCTTCATCAGACATTTATTTTTAGTTTGATTATACAGTTATAACAATGGTTAATTTTTTTTAACAAAAAAGAATCAGTTATACAATGAATCTTGTCAATGTTACATTTTTGTACACTGTGAAACGAGCAGTCTGTTATTATTATTATTTTAGATGAAAATTTTTATCATTTTTAATTATAAATTCCAAATATCATCAGGCAATTAAAAAATCATCCTGTTTGATGTCTTCTGTTATATTAAATTTTAAAGATGGTGGACTACCCCAGTGTTCTTCTGCAATGAACGAAGCTTCCCACACATTCAAATCTATGTTTTCCATCACTCTTTTTAAAAGCTGTATATTTATAATCATATGCTTCTCCTTGATAATGTGAGCTAACAAACCCATTCTAGAGTTTAAATTTATAATGTCCAGATCGTGTTCATACTGCCATTTTTCTTGATGTTTGTCCTATATCATCCATTGAACATGAACAACTTATATCATACACTCCTAATAACCATAGACTACAAGAGAAATAATTTACAATGCAAGCAATGCGTACATACAAGAATAATTACTGAAGGTCCTGACAAAATATAATTTAAAAATGTGTTAATTAAACCTTATCTGTACGTAATGCATTTATATGTAATTCAGTGTTACACATACTAATTCTCATAAAATACAGTTGATTTGTACGTAACCAAGTTACAGCAATGTCACAGAAATTTCTTGTCGTTACAAAAACACAAGGCGAGTTTCAAATACAAAACAGGGTAGGCACGCATGGCAGTGGTCGGTCTGAAGTTGCATGAAAGATGAGTTTGGCACGGTGGTGTCACAGAGAAGGCAAGGAGAGGTGGCACAGCATGAAATCAGAGGAGAAACATTTGCCACAGTTGTTCAGAACATGAGACACATTTTCTCTTGTACGTAATCAAGATCCAAAAGTACACACGTTAAAAAGATACCTACAAATGATATTTGCCATGTTCCATAATAAAAACACAACAGCGGCTCCTTCCGTGAATAACATTCTCAGTTGTTACTGGTCGGCCATGAAGAACAGAAAGAGCAAAAGTTACACGCTTGACCAAAAAGTAATCCACATGAAACTTAAGAATCAATGTTAAATTTGTTAATTTATCACTTTATGACAAAACTTGTATTATGTATGTTCCTGAAAATAGATACAATTACAGTATTTTCATAATGATATGACTTGGTATCTAAATCTGATTTGTAAGTAATTCTCAGTTATACGTATTAGTTTTCTTTTCACCTTGACATACATATAACTCAGGTTCAACTGTAGTAGGCAAATTGTCTATCACTATGTTCATTCAACTGTTTTCCAGAATGTGACGTTCAAAAACTGTAAAGCAAGGATAAGCAGAAGACAACTTCTGCTTCAGCACAAGCACAATTCGCCCGACCCTGTGGCCGAGTGGTTAGCACATCGCGCTGCGACGCCAAGGGTCCCAGGTTCGAATCCCGGTCGGGTTGGTTGTTTGTGAATGTCCATTAATCAATTTCATCATTTCATCACTCATCCCCATCTTCGCAAATTAGCCAAGAGGCACAAAACGCGAAGTAAAATAAACTAAATCAATCAATCAATCAAACAAGCACAATTCCATTCCTTCAAAACCTTTAGAATGAAGAAGAATGAAATTAGAAAAGGGTAATTAGCCTACTGTTATCTTAGCAGCTCATTGTATAACTGTACTTATAAAACAGAAAGGTCAATATTTATTCTCAAAATGACAGCGTAACGGACTTTCTACAATGAAGGTTACTTCTTCCTATCTCCTCAATGAAGGTTACTTCTTCCTATCTCCTAAAGTATGTTTTTCTTTTAGGTAGCACATTTTGCCACAGCTTTTAATCCAGTATCTCTGGTTCCAGGTAGTATACCAGAATCTTAGGGGCAGAACTATTTAATAAAAACATACTACATCAAACAGAGTGAAATGTACTATAGTGGAACCACAAGCAAAGAAACCTGCGCAGACCCGCGACTCCTGTGCACCCTACTCCTGCAAGGAGGGGAGGGGAGGGGAAGAGTGGACCATGCTTTCTTATGGCCCGAGCTGAACGGAAGAAGGGAAAGCTGCACGGCGACTTTTCATCCAAGGTTTTTTTTACCTTGTGGTCACGCTATATAAACAGCAACCCTGGGGGCTGAGCATGTTGATCAGTCACCTCATGATCTCCCAAGCGTAGATTCCAGGTTTGAGACCTGGCCTGGGCACGGGTGTTTGTGATTGTCTATTTGTCAATTCCATACAATCAGCATTCATCATCACTGTGATCAGCCAAGAATGGTAGAAAATTAATGCACAAAAATGAATTAAGATTAGGAAAGAAAATGCACATTATTTGGCATTGTTTAGCTTTTAGTTTCAAAATATATTATAGTTAACTTGTAATTGTTTTCATTTTTTCATATGTGCTTGTGCTCATGTTCTCTAAATCAACACATAAACAGCAGTGGTCAAATCCTTAATATCTTACTATAACAGAGCAATTGTGTTAACATGTTACATATTGCAGCAGGGAAAGTACAGAACATTATACGACATGCATTTTTAGAAGCGATATCGGGTGGAGCTACTGAGAGCGTGTCCTTGGCGAAGAGCCAATGGCAGAAGTGCAACATTGTACAGTTAGGAAACTGTGGGGTGCAAGTTAAACGCCGTGTTCTGTATTTTTTTTTTGCACTCAAGAAGTTTTCATAAAACTCGCCACTTTAAGGTTCATCATAAGATGGGGCACGACATTTTGAACCTGACTGTCCAAGTCGCATGAATTTCCGTCACCTACAACCAGAGTTATTGTTTCTCGAAGAAACATGGGAAACAACACGTCTCTACACACACAGAATGACCCTTTCGTTTTCCTTCCGTGTTCAGTCTGTTTTCTTCGTTGCCACTGTGTTGACCCCACTGAGTTGTTGTGTCTTGGTAAATCTATGGGTGCTAAGTTCAGCTGAATATGCACAATGACCCTTCATTGTCTTGGGCGTTCACAATCATTGTGAGTCAGTCAGAGTTCAGCATTTTCGTAACAAAGGCGGTGTAAGATAATTGTACTCGTACGCCACGAAGAACAGTTGTGAGAGGATTCAATACAGTCCTTATTGATTGATTGATTTGATTTATTTTACTTCTCTTTTCTGCCACTTTTGGCTAATAGCAAAGATGAGGATGGGTAATGATATGATGAAATTGATGAAGGGAAACTTACAAACACCTATGCCCAGACTGGGATTTGAACCTGAGAACACTGGCATCGTAGCGTGCTGTGCAATACAGCCCTTATGTTCGATAGTTGTGCAATAGTGTGTGTTCCGTGAGTGTTTTTAAATAATGTCGTCCCGGCCCCCATGGTGCAGTGGTTAGCATATTGCGCTACAATGCCAGGGGTTTAGGGTTCGAATCCTGGCCTGGACATTATGTTTATGAATGTCCATCAATTTAATTATATCATTACTCATTCCCATCTTCACAATTAGCCAAAAGTGACAGAAAAGCAAAGTAAAATAAATCAAATTAATAATGTCACTCTCGAAACCTAGTAACAGTAGTACAGGCACCAAGGGTAAAATAATATGTTCACAAGACAGAAATCTTAGTTTTAAAGTGTATTCTTACTTCACGGCATTTGCGTCGGAAGAAGTGCGTGCTGAAACAGTGGTTTCTCATAGTCGAGAACTTACGGCTAAAGCATGTGGTGTATGTGTGCATACTGTGTTGCGTATTATAAAACAGGGTAAAGTATCTACAACAGAAATAGGTGAACCCTTATACAAATCTCCTGAGAAACATGCCAGAAAACATAAACGAGAGCGATGATGATGATTTGCAGTTCCTTCAAACCTTTTTCAGGTATGAGTTCTCTTATATGCTGCCGTGATATGATAAAATGCTGTGTAGAATTCTTTACTATACATTGTACTCAAATATCACGTGCATGCATTATGTATAAAAAGTTGAATACGAATTCTCTGTGTTCCCCTTCTGCTGGCAGTTGGTTTGACAACAGCGCAAGAGCCCTGGCAAAAATGCATAATAATGTAAAAGGCAAAAATGCATAATAATTAGTACAACAATTCACACAGAAACACAAGGAAAGAAAAAGCATTATTTCAATTTGCAACATTCTTTTGAATGAAAAATTTAAAAAATATTTTAATAAATTATTTTTACGTGAAGAATAGAATACAATTTATGAAACAAAATGTTAAAAAGAACAATGAGAGGAAAATATTTATCTAAGAAGGAAAAAGTAAATTCAAATGTCCAAGAATTGAACTAAAAACCATGACAAGGAAATTAAAATTTAAAAGCTAATTTTACATGATTAAAGAATTGAAATAAATTATGTCCTTTCTTACCAAATTAAGTTCAATCTGATCACAGGTGGAATAAAACTCTTCGATGTTTTTATCGAATCGGGGTAATGTAACATCAACACCTTTCCTGCAATGTACAAAATTATTCAAATATATTACATAAAATTATTTCAATGATTCATATACACATACACCTTGATATTGTAGAGGAGGTAAGCACCACATAACTGTCAAAAAGTAATTCATAACCTCATTTTAAACTCATGAATGCATAATACAATAAGATGCATTAAACAACTCATAAATACTGTAAAAGACTAAGGCCTAGACACCCAACTGGACTTCCAAAATTAAGCACTTAGTGATACATAGTTCCTCACCCATTATGCCACGTTGAGGAAATGCAATATTGAACTCAGGATGGTTCTCACAAGAAATTGTTACTTATTACCAATTGCAACGATACTTCACACTGAATATATATTGTACGCGAAGGATGAGCAGACTAACACAATTTTAAAATTAAATTGCAAGTCCTCAGCGCTCAAGTGGTTTCATAATGTTATTATACAGTATGCGCCAAAATATACAGTACTGAAATTAAAAGACGAACATTACATTGTTGTCATCTGTGAGTTTATTTATCCTGAAAGAAACACTACATACACACTATTAGCGAGTTATAACTTCCTTTTCACTACTGAGAACACGAGCGGCTGGAACTATGCCCCATCGACAAACGCACATGCACGTTCGAGGTACGCGAGTTTCAGTACTGTATATTTCGGCGCATACCGTACTTACATTGCAAGAATTAAACAACACAACGCAACTTCCAAAATATTATTTCACTTTATAACATTTGATATAAACTCATTTTCGATTTCTGACACAAGACATTTTTAAGTCAATCTTCTTACATATAACAAAAATGAATCGAAATCAACAACGTAAAACAAATATCGACATTGATACAGCGTTCTTAATCTCAATAGTTCCCTGTTAATTTTATAAACTTGTACGCAATAGAAATCAAGTAAATATTAGTTATTTGTGAATGTAGAAGACAGTCACATAGTCCCCCCACTCTCTATAGAAAACTACTCGAGGGATCAAACATTTTATGATCACCCTGTATGTTATTTACATTTTTCAGATCACAAAGAGTTTTCTCAAGACATAAAAATTATGGGTCAAATTATGAGGCATATATAATTCACACATACGTGAAACAATACTTAGTAGTAGCCTTGCGGAACCCAATCTCCTTGTTGGCTGAACTACTTAATATAAATAATATACAAAATGCTGAGTCATTACAAAACTCTTCAGTACATTGATTATTGAAACATTACACATTCAATAAACAACTTGCCTCAAATTATCATTATTTGATCCCTATATATATATATTCATTAACCTTGATTTGGTTAAAACATGCCTGATCCTTGCATAATATTTAGACATACAACAATATGCGACAAGTTTACTAATAAACATTCTCCTCAAAGTAGCACATTTCACAACTATAACGACTGACTTCCACAAATCATTCTACAATCACAATGATATAAATTTATGCTTAAATAGAACAATGCAATTATTAAATTCAATTAACTTCGTTACAATTGCTTCCCAATAACTGATTTTTCGTCTCCTCGGAACAGTTGAACATTTTCAAATTAGAGAAATTTACCTTTCCATAATTATCAGCATGTAAAGTGTACAAAGATGCGAAATTTCATTTAACTTCTTTTACCACAAATGGTCTAATATATAATTGAAATAACTTATGAATTTGTTTATCCAGTTTAGAACTCATTTGTCGATTTCTTGCCAACACTAATTGTCCTGGATTCAGTTTAACTGCATTGGGAGCATTCCTTATTTTGTATTTATTTATTTATTCCTCTTTGAATTTATCTCTGTCGAATATAATTTTCCCTTCCATGGCAACTTCCGCATTTCCTCAGGCCAATTGAGTTCAAATATTATGGAGTCTCGGACTTCCTCGTGCAAAAATAATTCATTAGGTGTAAAACCTGTTAAGCTCGAAGAGGAGTTATTTACTAATTTTATAACCTTATCGATCTTAAGTGACCATGTGGTGTGATCACGATAACAAAATAATCTTAGTAACCTTACAATTTCCTTATTATACCTTTCTATGGGATTAGCTTTGGGATTGTAAGACGTTGTTGTTAAATCTATTATTCCTTTTGAAATCAGATACAACTTCCATTCTTTGGAAGTAAACTGGCTACCACAATCAGACAGAAGGATTTTGCACACAGGATAATGCTTGAAATAACCATCCTTAAAACGATTAACAATCTCTCTGGTAGTGGCCTTTCTCAGAGGATAAATCATAATGTATTTTGACATAATATCCACAATAGTCAACAAATATTCGTAACATTTAGATTTGGAAAGTTTTCCAATAAGATCTACTGATAGAAATTTGTGAGGCTGAGTAGATAATATATGATATTCGTCACGAAATATTGGCTGGCTTATTGATTTAGATTTTGCACATTCTAAGCAATCTCTTAGATAACATCGAATACTCCTTCTCATGCGTGGCCAATAGTAAACTTTCTGACACTGTGCTAAAACTTTATCATAACCAAAGTGACCTTTTAAATCATGGACTTTATGCAGCACTAAGGGAATAAGTTCCTCAGGAACAAAAATTTTACATCTTTCCTCAGGCTTTGCTTTATAGAACAGAATATCTTCATGCAGAAAATATTTACTTGAAATTCTATGCAAGGTAAAAAAAAAAAAAGTAAAGTGCTCCCCTGTGCATAGCACCATGCCATGAAGGCGTATAGGGGGTGTGGGGGTAACGCCCCACACTTTCTTGATCCGGTCGTGAGTGGGGGTGATGTGATCAGCATCATGCTCTGACCGCCTTTACCCCCAGGTACCCATGTTATTCGATGCTGGGTGGGCACCGGGGCTGCTTCCATCGTTAGAAAAGTTCCCGTATTTGAACCGGCCGGGGATCGAACCCGGGACCTTTAGCATGGTAGTCAGACGCGTTACCGACTGAGCCACCGTGGCCACCAAGGAGTCATCCTTAAGTGAATTTATAATACAATTACAGGTCTCATCTGACCTTTGTGCAGAGCACCACATATTTGAGACTTCCTCCTGTTTAAAATCTAGTATCACTTGATATTCTCCAGATATTTTATTATATTCACTCACTGGGAACCTGCTCAAGGTGTCTGCTATAAAATTAGAGGAACCTGACACGTGATGAAAGGTAAAATCATAGGACTGTAATTTCAGTGCCCATCTCGTTAAACGAGGATTCAATGACTTTGCAGTTTCCAACCAGGAAAGTGACTTATGATCAGAGTATATGTGGAAAATATCGAAAATTTTTCTACTGCCAAAAGAATAGCTAAACACACTAGTTCATGAGTACTGTAAGTCGCCTCTGTACCACGAAGTGTACGACTGGCATATTGAATGACACGTGTTCCATCACTTGCTTCTTGCCACAGTACACTTCCTAATCCTTTCTGACTAGCATCGATGGATATAGAAAATTCCAAACTGAAATCCGGCTGTCGTAGGGCTGGGGCAGCTACTAATGCATTCTTTAACTTGACGAAAGCTTCTTGATGTATCGGAGTCCATTCATAAATAGTATCCTTACGTAACAGGCTGTATAATGGTGTGACTATATGCGAGTAGTTAGAAATAAATCGGCTTCTCCAGTTCGCCAATCCAATAAATTTTCTCAGTGATTTCTTATTGTTTGGGACTGGAAATTGCAACAATGCGGCATCCTTAGAATGATCCACTTTAATTTTTGTACCAGATATTACATGTCCAAGAAACAGAATTTCTTCCTGAAAAAACTTGCACTTTGCAAAGTTAATGGACATATTTGCCTTTCAAAGAACCTGCAATGTATACTCCAAATGTTTGAAATGTTCACTAGCATTCGAACTAAAAATAAGAATATCGTCAATATATACCAACACAAAAGAACTGGTTTCCGGTCCAAAAAAGTTGTTCATGCGATCCATAAAGACGGGACACCGCTGATTTAATACCAAAAGGTAAATAACAGAACACGTGCTGGCACCCTCTGTATGAAAAAGCCGTATATGGATAGGAGTCTGGAGTTAGTGGTATCTGGAAATATCCACATGATAAATCAATCGAACTAAAGAATGTAGCACCATGAAAGTGTTGCAGAAGTTCAGTTATGGGTTCGACTTGAGTGAGAGGGGAAATCACATGCTTATTCAAACGACGAAAGTCTACCACTGGATGTCATTCTCCATTTGCATTTGGAACTATGTGCAATGGATTGAGGTAAGGGGACGACATTTCCTTTATAATGCCCCAGTTCTTCCACTTATTCAATTCACTCTCCAAAGCTGTTCTTTTAGCAAAAGGAACCGGATAAATTGGAGCACGAATTGGTAAATCAGTATCCAACATTATCTTGTATGGTTCAACATGAGCGGGTCTAGGCTTATTCGAAAACTGCATTCTATATTTTAATAGCAACTCACGTAAGAGCGCTTGCTGACGTGAGGAGAGTTTACTACAATTTTGTACTGTTGATAAAATTTTCTCTTCAGTTACTATGTAGATTTCTTCGGAATTTGTGTTCATTGGCAAATTTTCTGCCGTAATGCACTCAACCCTTTTATCAACATGCTGATCGATTGCCTTCAGTCGATACAAAGACTGTGTCAACTCTTGTTTTGCAGGAGATACCAATGTAACTTCTTCCTGTCTAAAATTCAGTATAGCTTTATATTGCCTAAGGAATGGTATACCTAAAATTATATCTGCATGTAATTGTTTTAACACAAACATATCCAACGGAAAAGTCTCCGACTGTATTAAAAGGTGAAGGATTTTCCTACCTACAACTTGAAATTTTTGTTGTCCAGCAAATGGTAATAATTTTACCTGATCTATCGATTCCAATTTCGCACTTTGTACAATGGACTTTATACTGCACCATAATTCGTAACTCATTAGATTACACTGGTCCTCTTCCGTAGTCGAGCGGGTTAAGCGGTTCACTCGTCTTGAGATCGTTCGCTGTGGGACGGCGGAGGTCCAAATCCGGCTCTGGTTGGAACTTATTCGGCCTACGTATAGGGCCGGTGGCAACCCATCATCGTGAGGAAATTGGGAAGCTCCGAGTGAGTGAGCGTAATCCGGTCGAGTCGACCTACTATAACGGCTGGGGATACGTCGGGCTGACCCCCCGACTATTCCACTACTGGTTGAAGATCTCCACGCTTAGAGGTGACGAAGGAAAGTGTGGGAGGGAGTCTGGCAGTCAGTAGGTAAGCCAAGGCCCTTCATGGGCTGTCGCGCTAAGGATTATTATTATTATTATTATTAGATTACATTGACTTCCACTGTCAATAATACATCGAATTGTTAAATTACAAATGGACCCAAAAATAACAGGTTGATCGGTAATAGGAAATGGTACACCACTATCATCCATGGTCCAAGTGGATTCCTCTTCGTACCATTCCAGTTGGGAAAACACTGCTAGCTGGTCATTATCTTTAAAATTATCATATACAGGAGAAATATTTGTAATTTGTGACTGATCATTGTGTGAACCATATTCTGTGTTAAAACTTGCAACACAGCCCTCTGTATTCTCACTGCGAGTAAATCGGGCTCCATTTACCCACGGCGCTCGTTTGACTGTGACTCCATCACTGGTTGTATCACTTGTGTTTCTCTGGGATCAAATGAAACAACGTTTTCATTCAATCGGCTACCTGAAATAGCATTACTGTTAAGAGAAGCGAATGATTGTTCACAGGGCTGACGACAATTACAACATAAATTTACTTCACTGATTAAACCTTGTTTGTAGATAACCTTGCCTTATATCAGAACGTCTATCATTCTGTGGTGTCGCACTGTCTCATCGAAATATGGTATTGTTATAACTTCTGTTATTTGCATTTAAGTTTCTTCTAAAGAACTGTTGATTGCCATAATTATTTTGATTCCTTCTTCTGAATGTAAAGTCCTGATGCCGATCAGAATTGTCATTCACATTTTGCCCTCTATTATACGAGTTACCACCGGATGTAGAACAAGAATTAGAATCTCTATTATTGCGAGAAAACTGTCCATTATTCCTTTCATTAGGATTTTGCTCGCTGTTTCTTGGTTGCGTGTTAACTGTCTGAACTTTGTACCTTTGTTTATCTCTGAAATCTGACGCATTTGAATCCTTAGTAAACCTGGATGTTCTCACTTCAAAATCACTAGGCAAATCACACTTCTTACTAGATCTGGTCTTTATCAAATCCAGTCTCTTCAGTAAATTAATAACGTCGTCAATCTTCGTTAGGCCAGCACCCAATATCGTCTGTGCCGTAATCGATGGAAACTGATTAATCAAAATGTCTGACTTCTGCATCTTTAGGACGCTCTACCAAATTATAATATATTGAGTATGTACGAGTGGCAAACGCCTCCATGCTCATATCGCTATTTTGATCATACTTTCTGTTCCTCAATTCTGACAACTGAGCCAGCGTCAATGAGTATGAAATGTACTGGTTCAGAAATTCATGTACAAAATGTTTGTATGTCATAAAGGAATCCACGTGTGTATTGTACCATCCCTCGGCTGGCCCTTGAAAACAATTCCGAATACATTCCAATCTCTGAACGTTTGGAATCTGAAGCAAATCCAAATGTGAAGTTAAGGTTTTAATAAACTTCCTTGGGCTAGATTTCTCTGGATTTCCAGAAAATTTAGGCAACATATTCAAGTCATTCAACCGTAGATACTTTCGTGGTTGTTCCTTAGAAGTAGATGGTTTATTTGTATCAGAATCAATGATAGTAGTGTGCCTATGGTGCTTCGTGTTATAATTAAGTTTAAATCGTTTGCCAGAAGTTGCTTGCGAATTATATCTAGTTTTGTTTACTTCAGACATATCAGAGTCTATATTGCTAGATTGTGAAGCATTATTTGCTGGATCAACATAACTAACATGTGAAGTTTTATGAGGCTTCTTTAATCGAGAATTTCGCACATTATCTGGTGAAGTAGGAGCTGACAAATTAGATTTAGGATTTCCTGTAGATTTGCATTTTTCTGACATATGCAATGGAAAAGATTCATCTTCTGAAGCACTGGAAGATGACAAGGATAAAGATACAGGATGCTCTGGATTACGTAAAATTTCAGTAATGTTGCCATTGTTCCCTGCAGCTTTATGGATTGTTGAAGTATTAGTCATCAGCAGTTTAGCTGTTACATCACTTAATCGTGCTTCACAGATCTCAACAATTAAACCTTCATTATTACTTTCCCTAATCTGGCAAGTTCAAGTTCCGCAAACTGCTCTTTCTGAGATTTCTCATGCTCTGACAATTGCTCTCTCTGAGATTTCTCATGCTCTGACAACTGCTCTTTCTGAGATTTTTCAAACTCTGACAACTGCTCTCTCTGAGATTTCTCAAGCTCTGACAATTGCTCTTTCTGAGATTTTTCAAGCTCTGACAACTGCTCTTTCTGAGATTTTTCAAGCTCTGAATACTTTTGTCTTACGTTGTCATTCGATTCCTTCAATTCCCGAAACATGACCAATAATTGAGCATTAAAATCTGAAGTACCCGTAGGTAATAAGTCTACAAATTATAATTCTTCAGTGTAACCAAATTCCCGCACACTGGCCACCAATTTCTTGCAACGATACTTCACACTGAATATATATTGTACGCAAAGGATGAGCAGACTAACACAATTTTAAAATTAAATTGCAAGTCCTCAGCTCTCAACTGGTTTCATAATGTTATTAAACTTACATTGCAAGAATTAAACAACACAACGCAACTTCCAAAATATTATTTCACTTTATAACATTTGATATAAACTCATTTTCGATTTCTGACACAAGATATTTTTAAGTCAATCTTCTTACATATAACAAAAACGAATCGAAATCAACAATGTAAAACAAATATCGACATTGATACAGCGTTCTTAATCTCAATAGTTCCCTGTTAATTTTATAAACTTGTACGCAATAGAAATCAAGTAAATATTAGTTATTTGTGAATGTAGAAGACAGTCACACAATTCAGGACAGAATTAAGGTTGAGATAAATTTTAAGGTTTTATACACAAAACAAAGAAATGAAGATGATGTTCCACTTTGAATTGAAAACTGACTCAACTGCCATATGAGGCTGACTTATGCCAACAGTGACAGCTAATGCCCATTTACATAATAATGTAATTATTTTTATTGAAGTTCTTTGGTTTCCCGGAGAACTTCAAATGTTCCCAAGCACTTTACTTCCATTTGATTCTGTGCGTAACTAGTGTCTCTGCAATCTTTAAGGAAGGGCAAGGCTGGCAGGAAAGAGAGGAGGACATTAAGAATAAACAATAGGCTCAGGAAGAAAACTGCATTCACAGGTATACTATACTGACCTGCCATTTTAACTAATGTAGAAAATAAGAGGTGGTCTTTATAAATACACACACATGTGTTGGATAAATAAGAAGGAAAACTAGTCTCACATGCAGAAAAATTATCCTAAAATGGGATATTGAAGAAAATGTAACACAAATATCTGTGAGAAAAAAAAATATTACTATGTATTGTGTTAAGTATCAGATACAGAAAGGACTCTATAAATGTGGATTGTTATATTTCACATTCGAAGAACCATTTGAACCAGGCTTCAAATTTCAGAACAACAGAAGAGATTTAGGATGATTGATTACTGTGGAGCGGAGATCCTGACATCTGACCATAAGAGCTAACAAAACAACACCGGATGTTGAACTGTGTTATGCCCCCTCCAAAAAAAGAAACAAGTAAATTAACACTGGATTCCCCCCTTTATTCCTGAGAATAACGTCATGCTTGTTAAGTCTGAAAATCTAAATAATAATAATAATAATAATAGCAACAACAACTCCAACACGTTAAACATTTAGGTGCAGGTTATACAGTGCTTTTCAAGGTCAAGTCGCCCATGGAGCAGCAGCTAGAGCATCGGACTTTAGCTGGAATTTAGACTCACAACTTTATGCTGACCTTGGCATTGGACGTGTCAGTGCTTCAGTATCCAGATAGCTGGTGTTTGTGAAGTGTTAAGGTGTTAACAAGTGTTTTGTTTTAGTTTATGCATTACTTGTGCTTCCTCCAGTCTAATAATGCCACGGTTTACGTATAATTTAAAACAATGAATTTTTATGTACGACTCTTATGTCATTATGAATTCTTGTAGGGAAAAGAGAAAGTGTTTTGCAGCAGAATTCCCAGATTTTCCTGTTCCACATCGGGACAGTGTTCGAAAACTTGTGAACATATTTATGGAAACAGACTCTGTTCTTCATAAGAAGCGAAGGTTGAAACGACGTGAGCTTAGTGAGTAGAAAGTAGACGATGTTGGAGCACGATTGGAGCATACTCCTCAAAAACAAACATTTTCATGACGTCTACATGGCAAGCTACCAAGCTTTCAAACCTGAAGCTACACATTAGAAGAATTGAAAGAAAATATCAGGAGAGAAATTAAAGCAATTTCGGAAGAGGAATTTATATGTGTTGGTGAAAATTTCCTTTAAAAAAATGCCGTAAATGTGTGTATGCAGGAAGACATTTCCAGTACCTCTTGTAAAAAGTACGTGCTCACTTTAATTGTAACTGTCAATGTAATTGTACGAGGATATTTCATTACATAGCTAGAGGTTTCAGTTACGTGGATGTTGCATCCAGTTTGCCGGCAGACGCGCTCTCACTACCTTCCATATTAGCCCTCCCTCCACGGCCGACTTAACCATGAAGAGTACTGTATATGCATTATGGGATGGCATTTCCCATGGGGCCAGAGACTTGGATCATCAGCTGCCACTGTTGTTTTCATATAATGTACAGTCTATAACTCTAAAAGCAACCACAGAACATATCTAACACAATTACTTACACTGAACCAACATCAATGAGACTATTTTGATGCAATGTCTGCGCAGCTGTTTTCAGGGTTGCCTGCAAAAGATAGAAACTTTGTTAAAACTCTTTCTTTCAGATCTACTTTTTGAACAGGTATGTTAAACAAATTTGTAAATTACACTCAAATCCTGAATGTCATGGCTATTTTGCATTTATTTTGGATTCCTAAACATATACTGTACATTAAAAAATTACAGTTATAATAACTGAAATGTTAAGTTACAAAACTAGTATTACTATAGTTAGAGTCTAGTACTGTTGTAAAGACAACAATTTATTAATTCTTATTCCAATACTGATACACTGTACTGAAAAATGTTATTAATAGATTTACAGTATATATTACACGTGCAATATTATATCACATGGAATAACATGTGTATTTTATTAATTATTGATTACAGCGAGAGAAAATGTTTTGTGTATTTCTTAAAATTCTTAAAATCATTTCACATAAAAAAAAGATTATCTGATAAAAGAGTTTTAACCGTTCACAGCTTCCTCATGCTCGGGTGTTAACTTACTATGACAAGAAATAAAATTGTATTTATTTATTTGGAGAAATGAGAATAAGACATTTTCAGAAATTTTACGGAGTTGAAAGATATGTATCTAAGGAAGAGGGTATATATTCTGTAGGTGAAGTATATAGGAAAACAGAAGCTGAAATGGCCTGACGTTCACAAATGTTTGATTTGAAGGTTAAACAGATGTAAGTGGAAATCACCTACAAGAGTAGAATTGCATGTTACCTGTAATTATCTTTGATGGTGCTAATGAAATTTCAATGTACTTAGCCTTGAGCAGAGAGAGGTATTGAGGCACATGATTTTTATATTTACAAAAACAATTGTAGAATCTGAAATATATCATAAAACAAGGGGTGGCAGAGAGAGAGGAAAAAGGACTTCCATCAAGTTGTAAAAAAACAAAAACAGAACGACTTGGTTTTACTAGGAGTGTTTAGCAGGCAAGGCTGTATTTAGGGGTAAGGTTCAGAAAGACTTTAGTAAGTCCAAAATTAAATAAGTAAAATACTTGTTTACTGTTGTATAATATGAAATTTACTTTTATGGAACTTGCATGAAAGTTAAGAGTTGGAAGTTGTCGAAAAAACAGCTTGTTTTGAGTTTTTCCCTCGGCTTTTTTCCCAAAAGTATTTCAAATCAATGAATTACATGAGTTGCCAGTATTTTTCATTTTCCATGGGTTTCGTTTGTCTCTCAACTGTAAAAAGACACTCATTTTTAAATTTAAAATACAACATTCAACATGGAATTCATATCTAGACATGGGAAGTGGTTTAAAAAAGACAGGTTATTTCTGAGTATTATCTTCATGTTTCAGTAGGCTTATTAAATATATCTACATGGTAGATACATATTTACAAAACTAGGATAATAATAACCCATGGCGGAACAGCCCATTGAGGACTCGGGCATACCTACCAACTGCCGGCCTCACTCCCACCTGACCCTACTAACTCACTCACTCACCCGAGGTAGGAGATCATTCAAACAATTACGGGGTGACGTGTGGTCAGCATGACAAACGCCCAGTCATTGTTGTAGGTTTTCATGTCTGGGTTACGCTACTCATTAGTCTTTCTCCAATTTCCTCATGATGATGGGTCGCCACTGGTCCCGTACAGGGGCCGAAATTTCAAGAGAAAAGTTGTTACGCTTCTCCCAGGAGACTCAAACCTGCACACATCCCGTAGCCAGAGCCTAAAGCATGATGCCTTCGACCACACTGCGAGACACATAACTAGGGTAGTTTTTTTTTAATATTTTATAAATAGAATCTAATAGTATATATGATTTTCAACATTTGAATTTGGCATACAAGCATGCACATCTTATGAAAATCTAGTATCAAACACCTTTATATTTGTGTTGAGCAAAATATATTTGTATTCTGGCTTTCAGTATATCATGTATAATTTAGTGAGTTGTAATATGTTTTGGCCACCCAGTTTAGGGTTTTCGACCTTCAGGAGACCATAGCCCAGTAAATTCATTTCTTCAAAATCAATGCCCCAATCCCACCAATTTGACTCTAAATAAATTTCTCATCTTTTAAACTTTATACGATAATTAATATGCACCCTTATTTAATATTACAAATAAATTATTGAATAATCATGAAGAGCAATAGTTCAATGTCTAGACTTTGTGGTGATTGCTTAATATCAACCCTTTTTTTCCTATAAGTTCTCTCTCACGGTATGATTGAGGAAGTCCATGCATCAACTTTTGATCATTTCTATATTTTCGTATATTGATGCTCAAAGCTGCTGGCAACATTGTCTCCCTAGTAGCATGCCTCAGAATATGGATGGCAGTAATTCTTTGGATTAATAGTACTATTGGACCGATCAAATCCATTGATAGTAAAGTAACAGCTGTAAATTTGAATCTTTTCTCTCTTTTGGTCCACGCTTCGCATATAGGATCTAACATAAATGAAAGCGAGCAAAAAGTCTAATTCTCCAACTGATGGAAACTGACCCTTGAACCCTGTGTGTTTGTGTGTGTGTGTACAGATATTATTTTATGGTGTGTATCAGTGCATTTATGGTATAATATTATTATATGTTATTTTATACAGACTTGTTAAAAAAGTGTAGAATGAGTTCAAAAACATGCTATATCTTCCATTCAGAAGTTAGAATTATATTTGTTCATACATGAATTTTCAATATGAAGGACCAGATTCAGAATTATCATCTTACTATTTGTCAAGCATTACTTTGTTGTTCATTGATATTATAATCTTTGTGGAAGAATTGTGAATTATTGCATAAATCTAATTTCCATAGTGATTATTACTCAAGGGTTAATTGCATGAGAATTTGTATCATAAATGTTAAATGGGAAAAGGAGATATTCTATTTATATGCATTATTCGAAGAATCAAACTGTGACAATAAATCAGCTTGTTTAAAATTGAAAACACTTGTATGTAGCTTACATTATTTAAGAAGAATATTTGCCCATTATTAGTTGTTTGTGCATGTATGTGAGTGAGGAGAAAGAGGTTGCAGTCTAAAAGGCTTCAGTGTGTGTAGTCAAATATATCCAGTCCTGCTTTTCACTATACTTGTGGACCTGGTCATGAGTGGCTAGACAATCACATCCGTTGGCCAGCTATTCACAATTATAGTAGGGGTGAAGAATAGAAAGATCATTATCTGACCCTCAATCCACGTGATAGTTTTGGTTATTCTCACAGCTAACCGCCCTGATTCTCTGCATGTAGATTTGTGTATGAAATCTAGTTCTTTTAGATTAAATAGTAGCTTAAGTTGCCGTTTTTGAATTAGCCTATTTAACAGTTGGGCTGAAAAGTTCGTAGGCTGACTCATAGATGGGTCATTCCACGTCAAATCATCCAGGCCATGTCACCCACCATCTCCGATTTTGATGAAATTCAGTATACTTATAGAACTTTTGATGCTAATTACAAAAATGACAACTTTTTTTACATTGGTCAAGGGGTTCAGAAATTACGCGATTTTAAAAATCTCCCTGTACGCCACATGCGGCTCCACTTTGAATGACACGCATTAGGCTATAAATTACAGTATCTTCTCTCAGGTTTGCCGTAGAAACTTCAAGTTTGATTTCTTTTGCTCAGGATAGTGTAAGCTTTCATTTAAATAAAGTTTCTGAGCAGTGTATCAATAATCATGTATTTTATGTATAGTTTCATGTATTTTTTTAGAAAAATAAATGACTAACTTCAAGAGCAAATTTCGTGCAATGCCCCCCCTTCAATTTCACCCAAATTTTATATACAGGTAGCTGAGAGTGAGTACTAATGCTTGATGAAAAAATTGGGATGGGCGGTTCAGAGACAGGGTGATAAAAAAATCATTTGCATTAAAAGATAATCTTATTAAAAATACTTATGTATTTAGCACAAAGTCTGAAGTACAATATGTTTTGAGGTATAATATTCAAAATTTCTGTTCACTATGTGTGAAGGTAAGCATAGGCGTAACCTGGTGGGGGCAAAGGGAATTATTTTCCCTATCCAAAATTTATAGATTACGTAAAACCTACAAATAATAATTGCAGTGAAACCCCGATTTCAAGTTCCTCGATTTTACATTTCCCTGCATTTTACATCTAATATTGGTGGTCTCAACATAGCAAATTTTCCTCGGTTTTACATTTTCTAGTATTCTAAGTTTTTTCAGCTTGGTCCCCTGAACAATGTAAAATTGAAGTTCCACACTATCTAAGTTAGTTTCAACTGTCTTCAATTTTTTAAAAAAATTATAATCATAGTCATTAGCATTCCCAAGCTTAGCAAATTTTCTTCGAGAACATTCTTCTTTTTGTGCATTTTATCTCAATATGGAAATTTTTCTTTATAGTCTTCCCGGAGATACGTAATATGAAGTAAGAATTAACACATTTGTGCTGATTGAAGTTTTTCCAAATGGAGCTTTTCTTGCCACATACCACAGAAAATCTCCTTGTGATGGGGTGGTTGGAACACTTAGAAGACTTGTATAGACATCAACAGTATCAAGTAACAAGTTAGAGGCATAAATGTCTTATTAATCACGTAAGGTGAAATAATAACAACCTGCAGTACAATGTGTCAGCGATTGCAAAGTACTATACAACAGCACCAGGAAGATTAAGTATGCACTGTTTTGAACTTAGGCTACAGGTTATTTACAGTGTTCGGTAAGTTACTTTTTACAAGTAACAGAGTTTCAGTTACTCATTTAAAAAGTAACTCTGTTACAGTTACTGGTACTTTGAAAGTAACTGAGTTACTTTACAGTTACTGTGAAAGAAACTTACAGTTAATTATCATTGATTTGTGTAAAAATTACAAATTGTGTTTCTAGTACATAATCCGTATGTCTTCATATACCTACATTACTACTGCAAATAAATGATGACACACAGAATCAACTTTGCTTGAACGATTTTAATTAAGAAATCATTTGAATGCTGACCACGGTATTTTGAATATGGTGTCATTGATTTCACTTGCACCTATTTATTTCTCTCTCCATTCCAAGTTCAACAAAATCCAAAGATCCACTCCTTCAACGATGACTGTTTCCTAGCTCGACAGTCCACCTAAAACACTAAAGTTTTTACATACAAGTAGATATGAATTGAAGTAAAGCGGCCACATGACGAATATGTTCAAGTACCGGCTGTGATTTCATTTCTTATAAATAGCATACGACTTGTGATCACTGGCTAACTTCATAATGTAATTTGTTGATTACTATAGAGTATCAAACATGAAAATCGTACCGCGTTAGGTGGTACTACGGATGCACAGAAAATTCTGGAAGTTAGCAACACTTGTGGCCGTGTGGACGAATTCTTTCCAACACCCTTGCCAAAGACAGATGCGGTCTTGGTGTTGCTTGCCCTCGGCCTTTTTCCTCCGTAGAAACTTCAAGTTTGATTTCTTTTGCTCAGGATAGTGTAAGCTTTCATTTAAATAAAGTTTCTGAGCAGTGTATCAATAATCATGTATTTTATGTATAGTTTCATGTATTTTTTTAGAAAAATAAATGACTAACTTCAAGAGCAAATTTCGTGCAATGCCCCCCCTTCAATTTCACCCAAATTTTATATACAGGTAGCTGAGAGTGAGTACTAATGCTTGATGAAAAAATTGGGATGGGCGGTTCAGAGACAGGGTGATAGTTTTTCTTCGTAAACGGGGATGGACAGTGACCATGCAAGAACTGCATAAGTCACTCGAAAAGCGGGGAGAAAGGCGAGCAGTCCTGATGTCAATGGTTTGTGGGGCTATCGTGAATGGTTTTTGGGGTTATCCGTCAATGGTTGGTGGGGCTATCGTGAATAATTTTTGGGGTTATCCGTCAATGGTTTGTGGAGCTATCGTGAATAGTTTCTTGGGGTTATTCATCAATGGTTTGTGATGACATAATGAGCACGAAAGTATGTATTTTTTGGTTAAGAAGGTTGAAACACTGCATACCCACTCCAAATCGACAAAACACAAGCACGACGCCCGATGGTCCACAGCTGTGCTATGTTCTGTAACGGAAATTTTCGTGTAAAAAGCATAATGGCACCTTCAACTATGTTCCGCAATACACAATTCGTAAGTTCGAACCATGAGAAACACAAAATATCCAATTGTAATGTGTCTCCGATATAACGAACTGTTACCCAATTTTTTACTCCAGTTACGTTACCAGGACTGCATATTTAGTGAGTATAAGTAGGAGGAAAGAAATTGAAGACATTCTCTGTATTCTATATTCTTACCGAAAAAATAAACAAAAATGTTTTATCTAAACATCCCATTAAAATGCCAGAATATTATGTGTGTTGTTCTACAATGGAATTTTGCGCATCCTCAATATATATGTATGTGTGTACGTGTGGAAGTGAATTCTGTATCCCCCAAATAAAAAACGTTCCTGTGCCACTGTATGTAATTATAGTTTTATCCTGGAGAACAAATGTACTAGTCATTCGAGAATAAACACTTACGGCTAACGATTCCCTTAACGGACCAATCAGCGATTTTACTTTCGAAATGTTATCCAATTTATTATCTTGAGTTTGTTGCGATGGTAGCATTTGTTGTGGTGCTTGGTTCGGTTGTTGTTGTTGAGGTGGGCCTCCAGGTTGTTGTGCAGATTGTTGCATTGCTTGTTGCAAAACAGGTTGCATTGCAGCTTGCAATCCTGGTTGCTGCATACCGGGCATACCAGGTATATTCATTTTTGATGTATTTTATTGTTCACTTCGTCAAATAAGTTTCAATATTCCAGTCACAAAATTAACATACAAATACTTAAAACATGAAAAAACAAATGCAAAATTACACACTGAAGTTCAAAGTACACTTCATATCAAACACGGGGGTTGTCATAAAACGTTCATAAACAATCGAGGCATTACGATTTATCCTGCACTGAATATTCGCCGACAGCATAAATGTTTTTTTGCAAAATTTACGTTATATTATGTTACTTAACTTTACTAGGTTATGCATAGTGGAGTTCCTTTTTATTGGTTTTATTCATTTTACCATTTCAACACAAATAATAATGTTTTCCATTCCATGTAGAGTGAGCTGCTCAACAATGGACATTTCCAGATGTTCCTGAATATAGCGACAAGCGATAAAAGTGAGCAGTGTTGCAACCCACCGAGAGGGATTTTCCGTTGTATCGTTCAACAGATGGCGCTGCGGTGTACTTTTGCTGTTTGCAGTGACAGTCACGTGGGTTCCAAACATCCTCATTGGTCAGATCTCTTGTACCCGACGAAACCGGTTACTATAATGGCAGGGGCTCCCTTCCAGCACCGCTGTTAGAGTCGAGCGCAGATAATTCTGCCGTGCGATGCGCGAAACAACTAAAGAAGCAGTGTTGCTAATGGAGCAGATAGAAAAATCGCTGCAGTGCTCCGATGCACAGCTGTTACGTACAACAATAAAATTAGAGAATTCAGGTCTATCTAACGTTGAGTTTTAAACGTCATGCATTATACCAGGACTAGGATTAATATGTACTAACAAGTGGCTTTGTATGTAGCTACATACATATGGACTAAGAATTCGCAAAATATGAACTAACACATAAGTAAAAATACCAAAAATGCTGCAAAGAAGACTTCTTCATACGATTCCTTATTTGAGTGATTTCAAACAAAATAAAAAATATATATATATTATTTTTCATTGCATTAATGCACTGGTGGCGTTCTAACTTTTCACTCCCAAAACCCGTATACACTGGTATGGAACTGCAACGGCAGATAATAACATGCCAACGTGTTAAACCGCTACAATTGCACCATAACACTCCTCCTGAAGCAGTATTATTATTTCCTCTCTGAGATCGGCGACAGTCGGTTGCCTTTGTTGTACATTTACAAAGGATGCCGGCTTCCACAACAATAACAAGTACATATACTGCCACTAGACGATAAGCTGCGCGGCTTTTCTTTTGTTATGAACCAGGGCCGGCGCTAGTCATTTTGCCTCCCTGGGAGGTGGCGGCAGATGCCGCTCTATTTCGACCCCCCCCCCCCCCCGGTCATTACGCAGAAACGGAAAATTGAAAATCAATATATTCCTAACTAAAACATCAAAATATAAAATAAATAATGAGACTTCTTATGCTATTTCAATACTATTCAGCGCAAAAGAATATCTCGCTCGATCACAGTTTTCAATAGGCTTATTTTTTTCTTCTCTTCAAATTTTGCCGCTCTGGGCGATGGGACGGTTCGCCCTCCCCTTCCGCCGGCCCTGCTATGAACTTGGTCACCCATCAAAGCATGGCAATTTTAACACAGAAAACAATATGTATCGCATTAAGCAGCAAAAATGACAGCCTCCTCTATGCAATTTCTACAAGAACACGTGCCGGAGCCAGAGTTGAAATGATGTTGGAGCCACATAATTTATTTATTTTGAATAATTCCAAAATTATGAAATATGAACAATTTGTTGCTGCAGTTCGCTGCTCTCTTGCCAAAATGCTTTATTGGGATGCTAACACCATGACTGGCTTCCTCCTTCATGAACTCGTGCACGTTGCTTAGAATTTCCCGAGCTTGGCTATGCAAGGTTTTTGATTTCAACTTCGACAGAACTGGAGGCATTATGGAATTTAACGTTCATTAGCAAACACACACGCAATACACGCACACAACGTCAAACCGGTCAAATACTTAGTATAAAATAAAAATATGGTGCTTCCAATCCAACAAAACTCACCGCCACTTTACCTGCCTTTTCCCCTTCCGTGACAGAAATAGTGCTTCATTATTACAGTTGGCAACACTAGTTACTAGCTAGCCAATGAACATGCACTGCATAAAAGAAGCAAGCACTACGCCGTGCTATATTGCCACATTAGCGTCCCTACCGAACGGTGGGAACCGCGAGCTGGAGCGCTATTCAATTGTTTTCAATGATGTTCGCGCGAGTGTGTCCAGGAATGGAATGACAATGTGGCAACAATAGCGAAGGTTTTCGAGCAGGGTAGAACACATGATGCTAAGAGAGAGGGAGACGAAACGAAAATTCGTTTCTACGCAACGGCAAATTTACGTGTGTGGCACTCTAGCTGGGGAGAGGGGGAAGGGGGGAGGTGCGATGCGTGCCATCCACCATCCAAACATATGATCCTTTAGGGTGCTGTCGTCTGCCTGCCTTCACACCTAACTTTAACAAGGCCCTAACTTTCGATCCTTGTGACTTGGATTTTCAAGACTCAGGAAGGTTTCAGACCGAAGGGACACGCGATATATGTCCATAGAGGAGTTAGGTAGTTATGATATGTCGATTGGAATGGGCCAATCAACAGAAACGTTTCACAACGTAGCGACACAAAAGGCCGCACAAACCTATTCTTCAGGCGACACAGTGTGAAATATCCCTTATTAGGCCACTGTCATTGTCACCTCGAAGTACTAGCTCTTGTTGACCACAGAAAAAAATCTCCTCAGTTTTCTTCTCTCTCCTATATTTTCTGTGCTTGTTCACTATACAGGCAACACCTTACGATTTGATATATACAGGACATGTACTATGTAGACATTTTAACGAATAATCGGTTGAAGTCAAGGATGGCTAGGTGCAATTTCCACCTAAAATGTCTACATATGCAACATCTTGCTTTCTCTTCTCGACATTCATAAAATTTTCGGCTGTCTCTTTATGGTAGCTAAGTGTTTGAATGTGTTTCGAACCCAGTAGGCTTAAACAAAAGTATTTTTTATACCATGAAATTCTCGGACTGCATATGAGTCATTCCATGCCAAATCAACACAGATATGTGCAATTTTTAACCTGACCATCTCCGATTTTCATGAAATTTGGGGAGTTGAAACTAAGCATAGAACTTAGTAACTATGAAATTTTTTAGTCTCGTGCGTCTTGTAATTGTTAAATTATTCAAGGTCAAAGTTAGCATAAATTGCCCTTTTTGAGCCCGCTTAGCTATACTAAATGTGCTGTAACTCCGCCCCTATTTTGCCTAGGAAGCTCAAATAAAGCTTATTGTACAGGGAATTGAACAAGCTTTCCAGTGGCTGCGTTCGGAGGACTGAGCCGATGCGGAGCGGCTCACTTGCGAGCGATCTCCAGAAAACTGGAATTTCTTCGAACGCTTCAGCTCAGTGATCGCATTCCACGGCCGATTTTTGTCTTCTGCAGACAAATGAGCAACATTGCCGTCATGCTGGACAGCAAGCTTGCCTGCGCTGTTGTCAAAAGTTTGCAACGGATGACCATATATTTAGGACCCTTTTACAGTTTTGTTTAACAGGTTTTACAGGTGTTTTAAGCCCACTCTATGCGCAGATAAGCTAATCGGTACTGGAGTTACAGTTTTAAAGTGGGATCCGCCTCTATCGCGTTTTGGTAAAGGATCTCAGTTCCTGCCACAACATTGGAATTCCATTTTATTTATATAATTTCTTGTTACATTAATTCTTGCAAACAAGAGATGAAGAGGAAAAGGGAAAGTTCTTGTACTAAATTTATCTCCCGTCGGCGAGCAGTCAGTAGGTGCCAGCAGAAGCGTGCGGTAAGGAAAGGCGGGGCAAGCGCCGCTTGCGTTCTTTTTTAAAACACTTTTGATATTTAAAGTTCGTGTTTTTCAATGCCTCTATACACATTAGAATGGAATGTATTTACTATAAGATATTTACATTGCAGAATTTTCATTTCCTCTATTTTCTGTTCTTTTGGCTTGAAACATAAACCGGCTACACCCTTGACGACGTTGGGCGATGCGCCACGATTGACCGCGTTTAGAAGAAGAGGACTGCTCGCCTTTCTCCCCGCTTTTCGAGTGACTTATGCAGTTCTTGCATGGTCACTGTCCATCCCCGTTTACGAAGAAAAAAGGCCGAGGGCAAGCAACACCAAGACCGCATCTGTCTTTGGCAAGGGTGTTGGAAAGAATTCGTCCACACGGCCACAAGTGTTGCTAACTTCCAGAATTTTCTGTGCATCCGTAGTACCACCTAACGCGGTACGATTTTCATGTTTGATACTCTATAGTAATCAACAAATTACATTATGAAGTTAGCCAGTGATCACAAGTCGTATGCTATTTATAAGAAATGAAATCACAGCCGGTACTTGAACATATTCGTCATGTGGTCGGTTACTCGGAAATATGGAGGGTATGTAACACTGCAGGTTATGGTGAAGAGGAAGGTTAATTTAGAAGCGTGGGTGCTGCTGTTGCATGTTGTTTTTTACTGTGATATTGTGATGTTTTTTTCTGTTCTTTGTGTCGTGTTTTTGTACCTGGTGTAAAAGTACATTGAAAATTTCCGCCAGGGTTGACATACCAGAAGAGCCATCAATTTGCAGTGCTGCAGGTAAGGCCTTGATTAGGGACCTTCTTTCAAAACCATTCAGTTCGAGAACATATGGTGTAAAGTTGGAGCTTGTGATCGTGAGTCTAGCGACCGTGTCCTGAACTGTGCACAGCCAAACCAACTAAGAAAGATGGGAAAGTTTTCATTAGGCAGTTTAAAACATCTCAGTACAACAATATTATGTGGTAGCAACTATCTTAATAAATTATTTTGTTGGCCATGTGTTTTGTTCAATACAAATTTAGGAACAAGCTACAGTGACTTGAGCAATTTTTATAATGCAGTGCAAATACATGAACGTTCCCAGAATCACATCTGCGCTTGCATCCAACTAAAGACAAGTCATGATTCATAATTCTAGCCAAGTAAGAAACCGAAACCCGTCCGTTTATTTAAGATCGAAACTTTATGCTAATAGGATGTTTATTATTTTTAGGGTTAAAAAAGAACGTAATTTAATTTACAGTTGCCCTCAAATATCAAGTAAATCATTATTTTCTTCATGGTTGAAATTTACAAGTTTATATCGAGAGGCTTTTTTCTTCTTTATAAACCTGAGCGAAGATTTGATTTTACGGTATGTATGCACTTCACACACTCAAGCCCGATACTTCACCATTATGAACATTATTGTAGATAGGGATGTGTGTAGGCTTATATTATATTTGAAATTGTTATAATTAACCAAAACGAAAAATTAACCCATCGCTTGCCTATCACGAAAGGTCACGGCACGCCCCTGGGTGCCAGACATTTCAAGGTGACAAGACAGGTTTCGTTTATCTCATTTTTCTCTTGGTAGATGTTAATCGCAAAGCTTCGGAAGAGCGATGGATTTCCCAGAAGCAGAATATAAGCTTGTAGGAGGAGAATTATTTCCTATTGCTGTCTGTCAGTTATGTGCTATGAAATGCCTCTTTTTCTGTAGATGGTTCATCTGCGGCCTTACAATTTCCCCCCTTGTGTAATATACTAGAGTCCGATAATTTTATTTTATTTGTTAGAATAGCAGATTAAAATAAAATGAAACATTCTGCGATAATTCATTTTTCTTTCGAAGGAACACAACTGTACTGGTATTGTGAACGAAACTGAAGAAGACGAGAGAGACAGATTTGACACATCTTGTGTTTATAGTATATTTACTTTAGATGGAATAATAATAATAATAACAACAAAAATTGGTCGAATTGGTTTATAAAGCGAAATAAAATGAATGAAATCAAATGATTGTTATTTTAATATTCATTTATTATTACTCCTCCTCCTTTAAAAAATCCAGGATATAGCAACATAAACAAAATAAAGATAAAACACGAATGTAAGATTAATATAAGTATGAAATTTGATTGACCATTATTAATAAAATTAAAATCTAACACTTAATAAAAACATTTAAACTATAGCCTTCCTCTGTATACATACCCCCCCCCCACACACACACACTCAAAAAATTCCTTTGTACGGGTCTGCCGAAACCCTTGAGATGTCGTGCTATGCCTCTCGCGTATAAACATTAGTTTCAAGTCGCGGCTCCTTTTGATACAGAAAAGCTTGCGAATAACGTTTTATTTCTAAGCAAATAATATATATAAGTATAGGGCCACTTATTTGCTTGTAGGCGACTATGAATTTCTGCACTAGTTGTGATGGTGTAAAGTATATTCTCAATTTTGTAGCATATCGTGGATTCCGCGTCGTCTGCTGAACGAGTTCACTGCAGCGAGCGTACTTCCCAGGCGATCAAAACAATGGCGTCCGATCGCTGAGCGTACAGTACTGAGCGTGCCGTTCGGAGCAACGAATCATTGAGCCGCTCCGGAACGGCTCACTCCGCCGATCGCGACCAGTGATGTATAACAACCCCACCTTTGCATAAAAATATAATTTTGTCACGTGACCTTGACTTTTGACCTTGAATATCTCAAAACATGTCATTACCAAAAATCGTGAAAAAAATATATTTGGTCCCTCATACCATACTGTAAAACATACCAAAAAATCATTCTGGGACTGCAATGGGATCAGAAGATACAAAATAATATGTGTAACTATGTGACTGATAAAAGCCCCATTACATGAACTATGAAGAGTCAAATGTCCCTTAACACTCCCTACAAAATGTGAAGGAGTTATCCTGGGTATAATTGGTCATGAAAGAAATAGGTTAGGCACAGGGAGATCCCTAGCCGTGTGTGTCAAGCGCAGATCCGGCATATTGTTGACCGCCATATTGAATTCAACGCAAAAATTTCAAAGGAAAGGGGGTGATGTGATATATCAAATGAGGCTAGAATTTCACGAGAAATGAAGTGACGAAGGTTTATCCAACATATATTTAACCAGCAAAAATTTATTACTGCATGCTTGTAACCATTTTCTCCTTTTCGAGGTGTTAAAAACAAAGCATTGGAATGCTCCTAACGTTGTAGGAACTCATCGAGATCACGCTGACATCTTGGGAGAGAAAGAAGTATACGCACCATTCATGGGCGTCCGGAAGGGGGGGGGGGCAAGGGGGGCCGTGGCCCCCCTGGAAAACGAAATTCAACCAAAAATTACATATTTCACACATATAATTTAATTTCAGTCACAATAATATGTGTTAATTATTGCACGAACATGATAAATTCATATTTAAGCAATGTTTTTTGAGGGATGAACACTATTATTGTGGAAAATATGCCATGTTGCCCCCCCTGGAAGAAAAATACCTTCCTTGCCCCTCCGCCCGACCCTGTGGCCGAGTGGTTAGCACATCGCGCTGCGACGCCAAGGGTCCCGGGTTCGAATCCCGGTCGGACTTGGTTGTTTGTGAATGTCCATTCATCAATTTCATCATTTCATCACTCATCCCCATCTTCGCAAATTAGCCAAGAGGCACAAAACGCGAAGTAAAATAAACTAAATCAATCAATCAATCCTTGCCCCTCCCTGGAAAAAATCCTGTGGACGTCCATGGCACCATTGCATATGATTTTAATCAGCTACATTCACCAAATAGTTGAATAGTGAAGAATATTGGGAAAAGTATCTCAAACAATTACGTGACACTTCCTTTGGAATGAAAAATTCTTCAGTGACGAGGCAAATTTTTATGTTCACGGTGAAGTTAATAAAAATAATATGCAATACCTGATTTGCTCAGTCGAATGGTTGTTGCTGGTAAGCTAATTATGTGGTATAATGTATGGCGAACGGAAATGGTTGGTCCATATTCAACAATGGAACCTTAAATGGTGAGGGCTTCTTTAATTTGTTAAGTTAACAGGTTTTTTCACCCTTGCTTACGGGATATGGCACTTTTCCAGAGTTTTGAAACAGGACAGAGTGTGACCACACTATGTAGACATTTTCGCAATTTCTTCATGGTAATTTTCTAGGTAGATTGATGGGCACACGGGGATCTATTAAAAGGCCTGCACATTCCTCAGATCTAACATCTTAGGAGGACTTTTACCTTCAGAAACATTTGAAGAGAATGGTGCATGCACTAAAAGTCCCTGATATTGACCATCTGAGAAAAGGCACAGTTGCTGCTTGCGATGTTGTTGCACATGCTACATTACCAAATGTTCTATGCGAGTGTGAGAGACGTCAACGAGTGTGCTCACAGGAACATTGACAACATTGTAATGTGCATATATCGTAAGTGAAAGATATGTGTATAACTTTTTGCTGGCGTAAGATACGTTGGAAAATCCTTCGTCACTTCATTTCTCGTGAAATTCTAGCCTCATTTGATATATCACATCACCTCCTTTCCTTTGAGATTTTTGCGTTGAATTCAATAGGGCGGTCAACAATATGCCGGACCTGTGCTTAACACACACGGCTAGGGATCTCCCTGTGCCTAACCTATTTCTTTCATGACCAATTATACCCAGGATAACTCCTTTACATTTTGTAGGGAGTGTTAAGGGACATTTGACTCTTCATAGTTCATGTAATGGGGCTTTTATCAGTCACATACTTACACATATTATTTTGTATCTTCTGATCCCATTGCAGTCCCAGAATGATTTTTTTATATGTTTTAGAATATGGCATGAGGGACAAAATATATTTTTTTCACGATTTTTGTTGATGACATGTTTTGAGATATTCAAGGTCAAAAGTCAAGGTCACGTGACAAAATTATATTTTTATCCAAAGGTAGGCTTGTTATATATCACTGGAAAGCTTGTTCAATTCCCTGTACAATAAGCTTTATTTGAGCTTCCTAGGCAAAATAGGGGCGGAGTTACAGCAGATTTAGTATAGCTAAGCGGGCTCAAAAAGGGCAATTTATGCTAACTTTGACCTTGAATAATTTAACAATTACAAGACGCACGAAACTAAAAATTTTCATACTTACTAAGTTCCATGCATAGTTTCAATTCCCCAAATTTCATGAAAATCGGAGATGGTCAGGTCAAAGGCTGTGTTGATTACGCATGGATTGACTCATATACGAAATTTAGTTCTGACAAAACTAAATCATCACTCAAAATTTTGATTTTCAGTTGATCTATGCAGCTTATTTCTGTTTTAATAAACCACTCCAATATCCGGTACTGCTCAAATATTCACTTTAGAGAAAGAGAGAGAGAGAGGGGGGGGGGGGGCTTGATCTCTTCGGCCCTCGAACCGAACAAGCACTACATTGAGGCCCCAGAAGTTCTACTGTCGTCAATATCTTCATTTTCAGCAACCAGAGGGCGCTGACTGATCTGATTACCAATCGACTGTATGAATTGTCACACTTACCTCTGAAATCTCATTAACCGATTATTTGTACAGATCAACCGAAAAATTGAATCCAGGTATTTATATCCTCATTATATTCTAGAACGTTCCGCAGATAAAACGATTCGTTAATATTGCCAGTAGTTGACTCCTTCTCTCATTCAAGAACGTACCCTCTCCCGCCTTCCAGATTAGAAATTACAACGAATCGCCCTACGTGTGGCGCTACCTTTGTTGTGCAGCTTCCAAATGCTGACAAGTCTCTACATAGTGCTCAAGTGCGCTGCGACAACACCGAAAGCGCAAGAAAAGTGTACGTCCAATATTATCAACAACAGGGTTATAGAACATTCTGTCTCCTTAAATCAACCTCACATTATTAAAAAAGCCAAAAACCTAATTTTATCTAGTGTAAAATAAAAAAAAATCCTGGGGGGGGGGGGGCTTGAGCCACCTCAACCCCAGCTTGGATACGTGCTATTAACAATAACAGGGTTGTAGAACATTCTCCGTCTTGTCTCGATAATTATTTCTCCCAAATTATCATCACATTATTCAAGAAGCCAAAATCATAATTTTATCTAGTGTAAACAGAAAAAAATCCTGAAGGGGAGTTCGTGCCTCTTGATTCCTACCTTGGCTACGTGCTATTGACAATAATAGGGTTAAAGAACAATCTCCGTCTTGTCTCGATAATTATTTCTCTCAGATTTAGAAATTTATTATCTTCACATTATTGAAGAAGCCAAAAATCTAATTTTATCTAGTGTAAATTGAAAAATTTCCTGAAGGGGCTCGAGCCACCTCATCCCCACCTTGGATACGTGCTATTAACAATAACAGGGGTATAAAACATGCTCCGTCTTGCCTCGATAATTATTTCTCTCCTTACATTATTTTCACATTATTTAAGAAGCCAAAAACCTAATTTTATCTAACGTAAGCTGAAAAATTTCCTGGGGAGAGGGTCGAGCCCGCTGTGCCCCATTTTGGATACGTGCTATTATCAATAACAGGATTACGGAACATTCTCCGTCTTACCTCGATAATTATTTCTCTCCTTAGATGATTGTCACATTATTTTATTTCACACCACAAGAAACCAAAAACCTGATTTTATTTAGTGTAAACAAAAAACTTTCGGGGGGGCTCGAGCCCCCTAAGCCCCCCCTCTGGATATGTGGCTGCGCTGAGCGCTCAGATACTTGACGCATCCCAAATCGCTGTAAGGGAAATGAAGGACATTAAGTCAAAATGTAGGACACAAAACATTCTCAATAAATAATACATATTTCTATAGAACACGTTAGAAAGTAGTTGACAAATTACTTTTCAGTTTGAAAAAAATGAATTCTTAATGAATTTTTAAATGCAAAATTTCAAAACTTGTAATCATACTAATCAATGCACCTCTTACCAGGGGCGGCGCGTACCTTTCCAGGCAGGCAGGGCACATTTTTATTTGGGGGGCAGATAATCTCTAAATTTTTCTTTAAGGTTTTTCAGAAGAGTTCCTTGACATAGAGTAAGTAAATTGTTCGAACAATGGGTCACTATTTGGAATGAAATTTAACAAATTCCGATCTAATATCAATAACTAACTAGGAAGATGATGCACCGTTAAGTTCAGTTACAACACTTTTCATTGTCCATGTACCCCCCAAAAAAGTTAGTTTATACTTACGAAGATAATCTGCATGTCAAATTGTCTGGAACACAGACACAACCACACAAATAAATACACACGTACAGTAAATATAAACTCTTTCACTCGAGAAAAAAACAACTAATTATTTCATAAGCGATCAACACGCACACAGATGGAACGCAACGCAAACTCACACACTAATTCAAATCCAAATCCGTATACAATGGAAAGGAAGGAGGATCCTTTTGAAAACACCGAGGGACTAGTTTGTGCAATAAAAAGTGTTGTCAACTTTTCAGGTCGCCAAAACAAGCGCGAAGAAAAACATTCGAGGGATTTTTTCTAGCTTATTGCTGCATCTTACTCAGGAAGGTGAAAGTACGTAGGCTGGAAGGACGAATGAAGTGCCTAGCAAGAGTTGGAAACACTGAACGGCGAATGAGGCAAACATGAATGGGCAGGGGGCAGGGCACATCGTTCACTGCCCAGAGACGGCTACGAATTTTGCGCTTTTCCATTGCGAGGGAGTACCGTCCCTTGCCTATTCTGTAAAGCTTTGGATCAGTCAGTGACGTCACGTCTCAGGGCAGAGCTTAGATCTGACTCTCTCCAACAGGACGCAGAAATATATTAGCCTCGCACAGGGTGCACACCCTGTACGTCTGGTTGCAGCAACGTAGGAGTGGAGGGGAAAAATAGTTATATACCGATCGTCTCTTCAGATGAACTTTTTATGTTAAAATTGTTGTGGGGCAGTGCCCTAGTTGCCCTTTATCTAGCATCGCCACTGCCTCTTACTACATGATTTAAGTGGTACTTCTCAGAGAGGACAATTTCTATCAAAATTTCAGGTTTAGTCAAACTATATTTACATTATGTTCGAGTGAACAGTCAAACTCTGAAATTATAGGGACCAGTACCAAACATTTTACAGACTTTATGAAAAAAGAAATCCCTCGTTAGTCTGTTGTGCTGATAGTAATGCAATACTCTCACAACATTTGAATTATGACCTGCAATGGCAAACAAATATTTAGCAATTAACGTAATTTAAAATGGTTCCAGAAGTTTCATCTTGGGTAGTTTTTAGTTCAATAACAGGGTGTCTACCAAAATTACACATCCAGAATTCTTGACTTTTTCTGGACTTTTCTAGACCTTTTTACCGTTTTCCTTAACGTTTATTTATTCGACCCCTACTTAGGTAAAGTTTGAAATTAGTAATTAAGAAAATGAATATTTATTTAATGAAAACCCCTACCAAAGGGCCAGTTAAGATAATAACTGAAGCTGATTTTAAGAATAGAATTACACCTGCTCTCTCGTATTAATGCATCCTGAACTGTGTTTGGCAGACAAGCAAGACTTTGGCGTCTGGACTAATAGTCAGTATAATCTTGTGTGGCTTGTGTCGGTTGTCACTATAATTCTTGACTAATTTCATATATGTCTGACCTTCATGGCATTATAATAGCTATTTCTCGCGATCCGCTTGCAACGCTCCACTAACAACACTCGTTCTAGCATTTTTTTCAATGCCTTTCCTGGCCGGACGCCGAGCAGGTTCGGCGTACAGGACCCTATATTCCTTGCTGCCTTTCTGGAGGGAAAGCTTGGATCTCTAAAGCACGCGCCCAAATGCTCTCTTACGCCAGCGTACGTATGGAGAAGAGGACTACGTGATTGGTTCACGTGACTCTTCCTGTCTTCTGAAGCAGACGACAGCGGTAGAATTCCTACCCGGTTCTTCGCGTTCGTGCCACTCGTGCTATGTGTTGCTACAATACGCAATATTGACTGACGTAACTTTACCAAACTGAAATATAACACTTCTTAATGGCCACTGCATTGTAAAATTTATCGCACGAACAGCGATGTGCATTCAAAACTAAAAGATCAACACAGTTTTTGTCAAATAAGTTGCTGAAGTCCTCGTGGTAGAAGTTCAGCCTGTGGTTGCTCTACCACTTAATAAAAAAAAATAATAGTTTTGCGGGTTATTATTTTTTCGTTATTATGTAACTGCTTAATATTGTGTCAATGGAAATGTTTAGCATTCATTTGAAAACTCTTAACATCGAATGGTCTCTGGACAAAATTATTTTAAAATGTTTATCAACATTCTCAAGACGTAATAAACAGTGGTCTGAATTACTAATCGGCACTGTTACGTTAGTAGAGTGTACGATAGTTGGAGCATCCGCCCACCTCCGTGTCAGAGTATTTTGCACAGCGCGCCAAGACGACAGAGGCCCCTGATTCGAATCCCGGGGTGAGCACGGGTGTTCTTTGTGAGTGTCCCTTCATCAATATCATCATCACTCATATTCATATTCGCGATTAACCAAAAGTGGTAGAAAAGCGAAGTAAAATAAACCAAATCAATCATTAGTTGGATCATCCACAACAATGACGTCTACTGTTGTCCAGAGGCTTGTGATTCAGGTAGGTTTTCTAATGACTTGCGTCATACCGAAAAGTATAAAACACCAGAGTTCAAAACATTTGTTGCATAGTGAGGCATCTCATTTTCTAGCTAAAAACTGCATGGATGATGATGCTTTATTGCAAACCCAGCTGACTTCAGGCAAATAAACAACACCTGTGGCGACTAATTCCATAAGTAAATTATTAACCAAAAAAGGACCGACCTTTCCTTCGGACTTGGCGTTCCCACCCAAAATGCCCCTGCTACGCCACTGATGTTTGTGACTGTCCCTTCATCCATTTTATCTTACCACCATTCATCCTCATCTTCGCGATTAGCGAAAGGGGCAGAAAAAAGTGAAGTAAAATATACTAAATCAAACAATCAGTCACTATGATAGCAAAAAGGCCACGTCTGCTGCCACGCACGTGTCAGCAGTAAGAATAAGCGTCAAATTTGCTCCTGTCATGTAATTCGTCTGCAAAGAGGATGTTACAAGTCTTAAGAACAGATGAAGATGAGAAAAATGCAAGTGCATGATTAGTGGGGATGAATGTACAGGTAATTTAGAACATTTTTCTTTAAAAAGCATTTAGCGATATTATTTTAATGCTAACAGAACCTAACCTAACTACGAGAGCATTTAGGTTAATTATTAGAAGAATGCTAAGGGACCTAATCTTAAAACATTTTTGTGAAAGTAATCGCAACAACTTCACAGTATGTGTTACAGACGTGATGAAATCACGATAAAACAAAGACCGAATCTGCTGCCACGCGC
Organism: Lepisma saccharinum; assembly: GCF_977018435.1. Taxonomy (NCBI): domain Eukaryota; kingdom Metazoa; phylum Arthropoda; class Insecta; order Zygentoma; family Lepismatidae; genus Lepisma; species Lepisma saccharinum. The sequence goes on from NC_139233.1 coordinate 52,816,171, forward strand.
ATCTCTTTTGAGGTTCCAGCAGAAAAAGAACATTGCAGCAACAGACACTACCTAGCAAAAATTCTTGACCACAACAATAATTTATTGCCTTTTTATTGACTATACTTGGCCTACTGAATAACTCTGTTATCTATACCTCTGATTTACAATCAAATTATATTGAATATTGAATAAGAATGGGCAACACCTTGTTCCATCAGTATAAACCCTAAGGCAAGAAATTCCGCTCAGGCATTGAACAGTGACGTTATCAGAAAGTGGTCCCCAATCTTTGCTCATTAATTGCTTCCGTTTTCCCATTTGTTTAATAGCAGTACAAACTTTTTTCTTTTTGGGCAATGACTGAATCAAAATTAATTTCACCATTGAGTTTGGAACCGCAATCCATAGACTTGTAACTTGCATGATTTATTTCTGTTACGTATTTTCCTAATTAATATTATGTGACGCTCAAAATGTAGGACATTTATGATATTTTTCAAATTCCTCCCGGACGCCGGACATAAGGCTAAAATGTAGGACATGTCCGGGAAAAACCGGACGTCTGGTAACCCTAATTGAATAGCTTTCTTTCACTTATTCAACACGTATTTTTTCGTTTTCCAATTCGATGTGTATTTCTCACGATATGTGACCCTTCCAGGACTTTTGGACCACCCGGTATATTATTATTATTTCTTAAAGACGGTATGACAATAAAAATAATACATTGTCATAACAACATTTGAAAAAGGTTAGGCTAAGTTCGAAGTTCCACATTTGTGCAATATTTATAACAATTTAGTCATAACAGTTATTTTTGACTGGCAATATGAAAAACAAATATCTTCAATCATATGTGTTCTTTCAGACAAGAAAGATATGATATATTCAAATTTATAATAAAATTTATTGAAATTGTGTACATTTGCATTGGCTTCAAGGTTTATATACAAAGGTCAACTCTTTAAAATTGTTCAATGTATAATATGATGTCATACTTGGTATTTTGTATCAACATTCAAAAAATGGTAATTGTAATCATTAGATAAGTATATTGTAATATACATAGTAAAATAGCTGTAACAGAGCAAATATGTACATTTACAACACAAACATTCAAGCTGTTAAGCACTTATGGACAAAAATATAAAACAAAAACAATTGAAGATTGCACATACTAAAAGATCTGGCTTGAACTAGTTGCTCTGATACTAGTTGTCTGGACTTTGTAAAGAGCTGAGGATGGAACAAGGATAAGGACAGATATAGCAATATGGGATGGTGATATATTTCTACAATAATTGTTGCTTTTAAAGCATTAAACGTGGTAATGTTATAATAACTTGGATGTTTAAGTTATATAGAAGCCTTGTATGACTTGAATGAACTTTGATCATGATATAATCTGATAAGGATTCGAAAGTTGTGGAATGACACTGATATGTATAAAAGATGCCATGTTGATTTTGAAGCAGTGAATAGGTATCTGTTTTCATCTTCCTTAACGGGCAGGCTTGTAAATATTACAGTTCCTCAAATGAGTGCTTGGAGGAAGGTTGCATAGAGTGACACTTATATGTTCTACGTTTGGATGTGCTTTGGTCAGATGATTAACACATTGACTGCCACCGTGTAACTCAAAATGTATCTCTTCTGGGCCAATCCGATTTTCTTGTTACTGACCGACTGTGAATGAAATGTGTATGCATAATATCTCAATACAATTGAAATTAAGCCCATTGTTGAGGTTTTTGTGGTGTGTATGCATTTTTATACACGCGGCGTAGGTTTTCAATTTGACGTTGTATGCCACGTGTATATGATTTCATACACGTAATTATTCGCTTTGTGTTACCACATTTTGTCTTGTTCTTTCCGAATATCACGCTGTTTTAAAATTTTGTGGTGATCAAAGTACCAAAATTATCAGACTACTGGAGCACTAGTGCTTTGTATGATTTTCCTCTTCCCCGAAGTATAATGAGTAGAAACAGATTTGAACTGCTTTTACGAATGTGGCATTTTGCAGACAATTCACATGCTGTCCCTAATGATAGATTTCATAAAATTACGAACATCACCAACAAACTCATTTCACAATTCCAAGAAATATACACACCAGGGGGGAAAAAGTGTCGACAAAAGTATGATACCATGGCGGGGAAGACTTTCATTTTGGCAGTACATCCCTTCCAAAAAGAATAAATACGGAGTGAACGTTTTCAAGTTGTGTGCCAGCAGGAGCTATACATGGAACATTATTCTTTATGTTGGAAATATAAACGTCCGGTAACATGTCAGTTCCTGAAACTGTTGTGTTACAGCTTGTAAGAGATCTTCTCGGTGACGGCTGGCGCCTTTACACAGATAATTATTACACCAGCGTTCCTCTTGCTTACCTTGCCATTGACAATAATACACATCTAATCGATACAATTAGGTCTAACCGTAAATATTTGGCAGCAGATGTTGTTCAAGATAAATTGAGGAAAGGTGATATTATAGGAAACTTAGGAAGGTGCGACTATTCTGAAGTGGAAAGATAAGAGATATGTGTTAATCCTATCTACAGCTCACTCTGCTGAAGAGGTAACTGTAACAGAAAAATGTGGTTCAGAAATTAGAAAGCCTACCGCAATTGTTGATTACAATACTAGCAATTCCTTCATTGACGTAAGTGGTCAGTTGGCTTCATATGGGAATGCTCTGCGAAAGACTTCAAAATGGTACAAGAAAGTTATTATTGAATTTATATGGGGAACGGCTCTCGTGAATGCCTACATTCTCTACAGTGACTGCATCCAGTCCAGTAACATACACATAAATGAATTCAGGATATTTGTAATCCTAAATATTCTTTCTGAACAATTACCTCCTGGACAGCAACTCACTTTACCTGTGCAACAAGGCAGAAAGGTATTTTCACTCAACTAACTCAACGAGTTTCCATAACAAACGTTACAAGTGTTCAATGCGAGAGTCTTTTACACCTCACGTACAGCCTGTAGTCCATTTCTTCCCAGGTTAGCACGTCTGGTATAATCGACTATACCGCTGCAAAAATCCTGCATTTTAATTCAGGTAGGTGACGGTAGTTGTGGCACATAGACACAATCTTTTACATAACCCCACCAAAAGAAATTACAGGGGGTGAAGTCAGAAGATCTTGGAGGCCACTGGAGAAGAGTCATGTAGTTCTGACCATGACGACCAATTCAGTGATGGCGGAAAACTTCATTCAACCAATCTTGCACTTTGTTAAGAATGTGAGAGGGTGCGCTGTCTTTTTGACAAATGAGATTCTGTTAAGGAAAGAGCCAATTCTAGAGCATGTCTAGATATGCAATTCTTGAGACAGCTTTTTAAATGAAGGAGAAAGGTCTATACTGTACAGTAACTTTAACTCGTGCTGCAATGTTTCCCGTGGATTCTGTGAACCCCAAATACGGACATTATGAATATTTACTTTTCCACTAAGATGAAACATGGATTCACCACTGAAAATCACACGACTATAAAGTAGTCACCTTCCTGATCCAGCATTTATTCGCAGAAGTTTGTATGGGCTACATGATCTGCAGGCTTTAGGGCCTGTAACAGCTGCAGGCTGTACAGTTTCAATCAGAGTAGTTTTCTTAAAACTTTATACTCTGTCATGGTCGGCATTGTTAGTTTTTGACTCGCCTGCCATACAGATTTACGATGACTCTAAACGAAAGCCACTCTGATGCGTTCCACATTCTCATCTGACACACGTAATCGTCAGGTGCTGTTCCCCTTACAAAGGCACCCCATCGTCTGGAATTGATTATACATACAACCTACGAATGTTGTTGTCAGATGGGGCAGGCGTCACATACAAATCTTCGCCGATAGGCCCATCAGACTGTAATCACTGAATTAGACCTCACAAATTCCAAGACACGAAAAGCCTTACACTCTGGAGTTGCTGCCATCTTACAATGGATGCTGTCATGCAGCAGAGTTAGGAAACAAATTTAGGCTCGTAGAATCGAAACTTTCACAGTTGCGCTTTCATCACATGTAGGAGACAACCGGCTGGGGTTTCTTACATAACCACATGAAACACTTAAAACTCCGATATTCATTGGGTACACCCTGTACTTTAATATGCAATGTATTCATCTCTGGGCTGTTAAGTTTTGTGCCCACTGATGCACAGCTTGCGTTACCAATGAGAGTGGCACGATTTTTGGTAGAGATCGAATGTGAACTTACCATAACACGGGAGGCGTAACATCAGTGTTTGTCTGGCGAGAAAAAATGGAAAATATGTTTTTCAAAAATCGTAATTTATAATACCGTACTAGTTTAGAAGCACAACGAAGGAATAATTTTAGGTGTATTTGGCAGAAAAGTGTGCTAAAATGAAAACTCGAATTTTGGGAAAAATAACACCGATTAAGAGAAAAATAACACCAATTTGTGAAAATAACACCGAAAAATTGAGGTCCCTAAGAATAACAATTTCCTGCATATTTTTTTTGTTCATTCACCATATTACTTCAGAAACATTTTTGTGAATTTTTTGTGTAACATTACTATTACACTGCAGCCAGTCAATGAATTGACAACCAACACTGCTGCTATCCTGATAATGGGCTGAAGACATGGTTAAAGGTAGGCTTGAACCGATTATATGCTGTGGTTTCATGCAACAGTCTCGTTGGCCTGTACAGATGAAGTCCCAGTCAGCTACATGGAGGGAGAGGTTCCCCAGATTATCCCTACACTACGTATGAATATTCAAACAAGGATACGCTCATGAATTTAGTGGGTTAGGGAGCTTTCCAAGGTTTATAACTCTCTACCTTCAATTTCTTCCTTCCTTTTTAAAAAATGTTGTTAGCTCCTAGAACTGGTTACACAAGATAGATAATGAAAGTGTGGATGGAGGAACCATCTAGTTGATATTCAAAACCAATGATAAATATTGCATTAACACTGAGTTAAGTGTTCCATGATTTTAAAATCTGCTGCAATTTTATTTAATTTCTAAAAAAAATAGCAATGCTACATGTGACTTATAAAAAGCGAAGCGAATCACAGATTTTTTTTTTACCCATAATTATAATGGATAACTCAAAGTTCCTGTTTACACTGATATAAATCCCAAAGAAAGTAGTTTGACACTGAATTTGCATTGCAGACAGGGGCTGTGGAAGGGCTTGCTATGTTATTACTGTTACTCCTGTTAACTCCAACAAGAAACAAATTTTGAGTCTAAATGTACACATTTTCTGAAGTGAGCATGGTAAGGAAAAATTCCATCCGTCATTGTTTAACACAAACATTTTTGGACAGGATTACATATCATCACTTCAACTACACACACAAGCCTAAAATTGTGTGTACAAAACCAGCATGCTAAAACCTATCATATTAATTCATGAAGGATGCGGGAAACGCGGTTTAAAATTACTTACGTGAAATTTTGTATTTCTGCCTTGCACAATTTAATGGTTATATCCTATTAATTTCTAAGTCTCTGTCTTCACTCACTAAGGGTACGGCATCTGGAGCAGAGATGGTACTGCATCACTCCTTTGTTTGTTCCCGGGCAGTAGTAGTTGCAATTTCTCCCATTTGGCGGTGCTGGCGTGTGTATCCTGGTTTGCATCATCTGCTGTGCTTTCAGTTTTCTGTTGTCAGGTGACGCTGCCGGGTGGTGGTCGGGGGCAGGGTCGTGCTGCTCCGTGGGCTGCAGTTCCTGTTACCCACGTGGCTGGAGGGGGTCGAGTATTAACTCAAAACTTTTCAGACAAAAGAGAATACTATCCTGCAAGTCATACGATGAGAATGGGAATGAATATTGTACCCCTTAGGTGGTATATAATTCTCTCTTTGTAGTGGACATGTATTATAAAAAATTCTCATGGATCCTAAGAATGTAAGCTGCTGTACAAGAGGGAGGGAGCCACAGTGACACTAACGTGTCCATTTGTAGTGTATTTTGTTTGGCTCGACTATCAGGGCACTAAATATTTTTCTTTACTGAGCTAAAGCTAGTTAGGATACCAATTGAGTGTACGAGAACACTCTTTATACCCCTATTGCATACTAGTTAATTATAAATTGTACAGTACATCAGTAGCTATGTTACCTGCATGAATAACAAATAACAAGGAAGATTATAACACCATTAAGCCTTGTTTCCATGATTATGAAAAACTAAATATGCTGACCAAGGCAGTAATTTATTTTATTAAAAACATAAACTAAACGTAACGTTTCAACCTTCTAGCAAGGTCTTCTTCAGACTCTGTATCAAGTACAAAAGGAAGAGGAGAAGCTGGTGAAATAAGATAATAGCATTTTGTTTAAAAAAAACATTTTTACTGTGTGCTATACGATCTCATTAATCACACATAAATAATACATTTTCCACAAAAAGGAAATACAAAAAAAATCATTATTACTTTTACAGATACATGGAAAGTGCATTTACTCTTCTTCACTTCCACTTTCGCTTCCACTCCCACTGCTTCCCTCACTTCCACTCCCGCTACCGCTACCACTCTCACTTCCGCTGCTGCTCTCATTCACGCTCTTTGACTTCGACCTGGATCTCCTCAGTGAAGGAGATTTCGATGGAGATGGTGATTTTGATGGTGATCTTGACTTTGCAGGAGATGGTGATTTAGATGGAGAACGTGACTTTGAAGGGGACTTTGATTTTGTCGGTGACTGTGATTTTGATCGCGATCGGCTTCTGGAGGAACTGCGAGATCTTGATCGTTCACTTCCGGATGCTGCAGACTTCCTGGATTGGGCTTCATCCCGATCTGACTCTTCGCCACTCGCACTTCCACTACCACTTCCTGAAATAACCAGATAAGTTTATGAAGTGATTTGTGGGTTAATAGATAAACTGTTTGCAAATGGTAACTTTATACATAGCAAAGACAAGTATATATCACCTAGGATTCAAACAGGTGTTAGGGTCCATCCAATTAACCTAGCAGGTAACTCGAGAACACCTGCTCGAAGTATCATGTGGTCCCAATGTATCTAATATTAATTAGCTTTTATCTTTCAAACCTGTACAACTATGCAGAAACATATTGTATGAATGTGCAAAGGCTGGTTAAGATGATAAAAAATGAATATGTCCAAGTTCTTTATACGATGTACAATATAACCTCGATTCTACATTTTTCAGGGAAGCAAATTTAAAAAAACAACGTAAAAACAGAAAAATGTAAATTGGGGAAAATTCACATCTTTCCATATTGAGACATTCAAGATTGATGTATAATGCAGGATAATGTACAATCCAGAAACATAAAATCAGGTTTCCACTGTATTTCAGAGTGCTCTCATGCTCATATCATTGTCTAAAAATCATAATTCTATCTCACATGAAGAAAGTCAGTTTTTACCTCTTAAACACACTTTGCACATTCTTGAGAGATATTTCTTTTACAGATTTCAAACAAACCTGTAGTAATTAAGTTACTTTACTACCTCATTAAGTTAATAGTGGCAGCATACCTTCCCTCACAATGCTCATGGGTGGTGGTAATGATTTATGAAGAGATAACATTGATTAAGGGGCAGAAAAGAATATCAACGACCAGTCTTTACTTAAAACCAAAACCTTCAGTAACGTGTTTTACATTTTGCAGAACAGGCAGAATTGAGACTGGAACTCTGATATACAGTACTGTGCCAATGCTCTACCCACTGACCTATTGCACCAGCCCTGGTTTACCTGTTTTACTTATGCAAAAATTCTCCTAACAAGTGATACTGCTGAATTACTGATGATGTAGCCATGGATGATGCCAAACACTGCACTTTTGATAATCGACCATATTAAAATACATTTATACATAAGCATATCAAATGAACTAAATGAACTTCATGGTTCTTTGATTTTTTTTAATGGATGATTATACGAGTAGCAAGTTCCACTACCACTTTCACCCTTTTCCATATTTGCCATGATTACTTCTTCAATATAAATAGATATTCAATTGTCCTCAATGTTTTTCTTAAAAGTTCGCATAACCACTGTTGCATATTAAAAAATAATGAAGTAAATGTTACTATGAAAGTGGTTTTATTCTTGCAGCGATGTTTGTGCTTGTTTTCCAGAACTTTTTGAAGCCAACACTACCAAGACACGACACAACCCTACCTGGCTAGTCACTCTAAACTACTGCATGCTTGAAAAAGTACTGCTGAACCATGATGAAATATGAAAAAAAAAACCTTTAACAGTAATATTTACTGTATTATTTTGCAAATATCCTCATGATGTTGGGCCCTACTTGGGATCAAAAACTCTGATCCACCCATATTCCAGCATTAAGTACTAACCACAAGGGTTAATCCGAAAATTTGTATGAATCTAAAAAAATTCTGATGTGGTCACATATTTTATCTTTTGCATAGAACATAATTGATGGCTAATAAAGGGTGCGTTCGGCACTGCTGGGCTCGGCACAGGGTGACAGCAAGAAGAAATAGAAAGAGCGTGTGTGATGTCAGCTGAAGCCAAAATAGCTTGCAGCGACCACCATGTTGGGTGGTGACACCCGCCTGTTGCGTCCATTTGTTAACACTCAGCGAGAGGAAATTTCGTCGGGAAAAATAAGGCTGCTTGATATGTTTCATTATGTATCAATCGTCAGAAACAATAACACGAACAATAACTTTCTGCTTGGCAACATGCTCTCTGTATTTCTTCTTGCTGTCATCCTGTGCCGAGCCCAGCCAAGCCAATCTGAACCGTGCCGAAAATGGCATGCGCAAGCGAGATCAATGCCACCATACTTTCATCTCTACCCTGTCTCTCTGCTTCGAGATCCCCATTTGAAAACCATCCATTCCCCGTGATGCACCTTGTATTAATGGTACCAACACGGGACAGTATTACTTTTAGAAGTAATCATAACTGCAACAGGCAACTTTTTTTTTAACAAAAATAAACTATGTATTGTGATGTCTATTTTAGAAAACTGTACATGAATTATACTCTTAGTCATAAAAATATTAACAAATTGGCAGAATATTGCACCAAGGTAATCCTGTTTACAAAAATATTAGTTTGATAAAATTATTGGCAACTTTATTGGTACACCAATAAACGTATATCAAATGATACCACGAGAGTACTGATTACAGTTGTGCTATCCCTAATATAGTTTAGCAATATTCTGGTAGACTGAGTGGTCAATTTACACTGTACTATTTTTCTCAGTAATTTTAAGACTATGAAAAGTTCAAAGTGGTATCCACCCACCTGGAGGTTTGAATCTTGGCTAATACACCTGAACATAAAGCAAACAAATTCATAAAAAAGGGTACACAAAGAAAAAAAACCATCTACAAACCTTCTTCATCACTATCACTTTTCTCTTTCTCACTGCCACTCTTTTCACCTTCACTATCTTCCTCTTCTCTTGCCTCATTCTCACTATCTTTCTCATCGTCTGGAAATAACCATCAACATTACATGCATCATGCTAAACAACAACAATTTTACTTCATAAAATAAAGGAAAACAATAACTTGTCAAACAGCAGAAAATAAAGCAATGTATTAAATAAATGCAGAGTGGAAAGCAGTATGGAAGCAATGGCAGTTTGTTTTTATGGAAAACACAAAATATGAGACTACACCCTGTAAAGTTCATTTGACTTGACTTCAAACTGTGGGAAAAGTGATCTTTCTGACAATATTTTGTCATGAAATGCTGCAACATAATGTGTAAAATAAACTCTTAAAGCATAAAATTTGCAGTTTTATGTTAACACAAAAGTTTCCCAGTGTCTAGATTATTCTCCTGTGTGCTATGCAAAATCCAGGAATAATGATTGATTCTTCTGCAAAATGTAGGGAAAAAAACAGCCTAATTATAAAAAAAGAAAGCTTTGTAATATTTCACATAGGTAAGAGAAGTTGAAGATTATGACTTTATTGGGATTAAAATTCTCATTTTATGAAGATGTAAAGTTTCCTAATAAAATGTGACATTTCATTCACCATGATAATAACACTGAAACTTCATTTTAAATACAGAATTTGAACCTGGAATTCAGTCAGTTTTTGCACCAAATTTTTCATTTCCTTTAAGTGCAAGTGCGTCCATATTTATATTACAGACCTTGGAACAAAGTGTAGATGGTAGTGAAAATGTTTAATTCTATTAGTAAATATTGATACTGATTTCCACTTGAAAAGAAAAAAAAAACATGCAAAAATGTACATACACATACATACAAAAAGTGAATCTATTTGCATTCAAAGGAAAGGCTCATCAGTTCTACAAGTAAAGATAAAAGAATGAACTTAAATTCTGATGACAACAGTTAATCTGAGGCAGACTTTCTTGTGTGGGTGGGACACTGGACAACTGTTAAAAGATTTGGGATGGACCATCTATGCACATTAATTTCATTTTTATCGTGAAATATGTTTATTACATTTTTACAGGATAGGTCTTGGTGAACTCTTGCCCAACCTTGGAGCCAGACCTGATATGTGGACTAAACACAATATAGTTTTGACTGCAGTCTACCTTGAGGATGTAAATGCATCTGAACATGTAATAATGGATGAATGGCAATGGTAGAGTGAAGATTTTTGACAAAAAGGAATGTTTCACACGTACAAGAAAAGTAATTTTTATGCTTCTTAGTATTAGGCAGTGTGCAAGTTTGGCAAAGTGTATTTCACGTCCTTTTCATGCTTGGTCAGGTAAATCAGAATTGTTTAAGTGGATTTTGAACCACTGAAATATGTCTCCACCAGGAATTGAACTCAGAACCCCTTAATCACAAGGTAACAGCTTTAGCCAATGAATTACTGTTAAGGCTTCTTGACCATTATGGAATAAGATTATTTCAGCAACACAAAGGAAAGGATTGCATGAATAATCTACCATAATTTAGACTGCTAACCCAAATGAAGGGACTCCCGCCCCCCCCTTCTTCATACACACTTGCTTACTTTAATACAAGGTAACAAAAACATTTCTTGCAGTTTTTGACGTCCCATTAATCATGCACTCACAGGGAGGAAACGAAATGACGCACGTGCCTGCCAAGCGATTGGGAGTTAGTCTGACCATCGACTGTCATAATACAGGCACGTTGCGCACACACAGCAGTCATAGCTCGTCCAGTGTAGAAGAGAAATGGAGGTATCGAAGCAGCTTGTTCGTGTGTGTTTCTTGTATGACTTTAAAGTGCGCCTGTCAGCTGCCGCATCAAGTTGCCGCATTTGCCGGGCATTTGGGGAGAATGCCATTAACGAATGCACTGCCAGGCAGTGGTTCCAGAAATTCCGTTCGGGAGATGTGAGCCTTTCGGATGAACCTTACAGTCGACGACCACATGTGTTGGATGATGAGGCCCTGAAAGCAGCCATCAAGGAGGACAGTGGTCTAACATATGATGAACTTGCAGAAAGGTTCCATGTTTCCGCTGAAACAGTCAGACTGCACCTGCATGAGATAGGGAAGTTATACAAGTTTAGCAAGTGGGTACCCCACACATTGTCGGCAGCCAAAAGGTTCGGGTGACAGCCTGTTTGTCCTTGCTCACTCGGCACCTGAACACACCCATATTTGATCGCTTGCTTACTGGTGACGAAAAGTGGGTCCTCTATGACACTCCCAAGCCTACCAGACATTGGTTGTCGTCACGTGAACCTGTTCCTCACACCTCAAGTGCACCTCTGCACGACAGGTTATGCTCTCTGTGTGGTGGAATTGTCGGCAAATGGTGCATTACGAGCTCCTTCCACCTGGTCAGACCATCACTGCTGACCTCTACTCTCAGCAGTTGCAAAGGATGCACCGTGCATTGCGGCAGAAGGAGCCAGCATTGGTGAATCGCAAGGGTGTGCTGTTCCTGCACGACAATGCCAAGCCACATGTGGCAAAGAGGACCCCGGGAGACCCTTCAGCAACTTGGCTGGGAGACAGTGCCATCCACCATATTGACCGGAACTTGCACCAACAGATTACCACCTGTTTCATTCCCTCGAGAACCACCTCCATGGGAGATCCCTTGCAAATGAGGGAGACCTGCGGAATGCATTCACGGACTTCTTTGCATTTAAGCCCACCGAATGTTATCACCAGGGCATTGTGCAGCTGCAGGAACGTTGGCAAAAGGTGTTGGATGCTGATGGAGATTACTTCGAAACCTAAAGATACGTACCATCTACTGTATTGCTCTTTGCATATCACTGCTATAGAACGGCAAGAACTTTTCTTGGTTACCTTGTATTTTCACCTGTGAATGGAGATTTTTATAGTAAAATACTTATTTGCAGGATGTGGATTTTTTAAGTTAATGGCTGTGCACATCAATCAAACAACAACCACCTGCTGACCCCCAAGGAGACTGTGCCATCTACCAAATTTCATGTTGTACATCACGAAGGTGTATCAGATTTGCATTTTCCCTAAAACTAAATGCTGTAAAAATATATTCAAATTAAGGCTGAGCTATGTTGAAATCTGTGCCAGCTGATACTTTCACAGAATGCAAGTGTCTTTCACAGTCTAAATATATTCATACTTATACATATTATTATTTTTTCAACAACATTGTGGGAAGAAATTAATTTTGTTTTAAATGATTTTCTCATCTGAAATTATAAATATTTGAAAGTAAAACTCTGATACATTGCTATGATATACAGGGTTTGTCCAATAAGTATCGGGATTGATTTTGTCTGGCTAATGGGAAGGGGTGGAGGGCAGTCTCTGTGGGTGGGATCGGTGTTGCAGGATGTCACGTGAGCTAAAAGACCCAGCTCAGTTGCCTCAGAGCCTTTCGTGTGTGTTTAGTGCTTGCGTCGAGAGTAAAGATGCAGCAAACCATCGAGCAGCGTTGTGCCATCAAATTTTGTGTTAAACTGAATAAATCTGCTATGGAGACTTTTGATGTGATCTGTGAGGACAAAGTTAGAATGCGTGTTTTTGAGTGGCATTAAAAATGCAATGATGGCCGGGAAGACGTTGAAGACGAACGAGCTGGACGTCCGACATTGATCCGAAATGCTGAAAATGTGGCCAAAGTGCGAGAACTTCTCAACAGTGATCACCGGTTAAGTGTTCATTTGATGGCACAGGAGTTAAATTTAGTGAAATCGACTGTGCATTCAATTGTGACCGATGATGATTAGGGTCTGCCGTGTCCGAAGGAAGATCACCAAATTCCTGGCTGCTGCATCAAGATAATGCACCTGCCCAGTCACACGTCGCTAATTGTGAGGGAGGCACTGGCCAAACATTGTGCCATTCCAGATATGGCTCACCCCGACTTCTTTTTGTTCCCTTGGATCAAAAGGATCCTGAAAGGACATAGTTTCATACGATTCAGGCGGTTGAAGCAGCTTCGACGGGGTGCCTGAACAGCCTTGCGGTCGCAGACTTCCAGGGGGCGTATGAAGAGTGAAAAAAGCTCTGGCAGCGGTGTATTGATGCAGGAGGGTCATATTTTGAAGAATATTAACACACTGTACATATATCTTCAATAAATTTCTTTTCATGACTTCAGTCCCGATACTTATTGGACAAACCCTGTAGTTTCAATGGAAAACTATATATTAAAATTGATAAATATTCTGAACCACCTTGCATTGTTACAATTTTCAAGTACCAATATTGGTATTGTGGAAATGGGTGGTAGAGTGGTATCGGCAGTAGTTCAAAGTCGTATCAGCTCAGCCCTTATTTGATAATCACAAAATTAACATATAGTTAATACCAAACTAGGAGCACACAAAATAAGTAGTCAAAATAAACATCTAGCAACACACACACACACAATCACAAATCATTCACTATGATTTTGCACAAGAACTTTTTTCTACTGAAGAAGCACATGCAAATCTACACATTTCAACATTTAAACATGAAACCAACAACAATAACTAACAATTAGAAAGAGAATAGTACCTGACTTAGAAAAAGACTATAGACAATTGCTGATGCACTATAAATAGGCTTCTTAAATATACATTACCAGATTTATGATCTTCATTTCTCTCACTCTCATTGCCTTCATTTCCTCCATCTTCTGCTTCATTCTCATCCTTCTCTTCATCATTCTCTGCCTCATTCCCACCTTCTTCTTCATCCTCATTTTCTTCTTCCCTCCTCTCTTCCTCTTCCTCCTCCTCCTCTTCCTCTTCACCAGGTGGCTCTAGTTGTCTCTCCCGGAACCTCTGCATCCTGTGTTCTGCAGCATTCAATGGCCGATGCTTCACTACTAGTCGTGTGTTGTTGGGTGGTTGGCCTATCTTCTGGCGACGTTTTGTCAAACGCACCCTGAGGGAAAGGAATAATAATTAATGACATTGCAACATAAATGTCTAATTTCATGGTTCATAGAAAAACAAACTACTGACATGCTCCGTCTAGTATGTGTGTTTTAATTTACCATTAAGTTCATGTTGAAAACCACCAAGAGGCTCCACTGAAGACAGCATTGTAACATTTAAAGGAGTTTGAGGAAAATGAGTGTTAGTGTTTTTAAGTCCATTTTATGCACAGTAAGGATAATCAGGACTGGATCTACAGTTTAAAGTGGGAGCCGAATCACTATGTGCCTCCACCGGGTATCGAACCCAGGCCCCCTTGATTACAAGGTGACGACACTACCACTGCGCCATAGGGGAGGCCTTGAGGAAAATGAATACAAGAAGTATGCAACACAAAATAATACATGAAAATGGGACATCCCCAAAATAGCCCAACTTCCACCTGAATACATTCAGAAGTATGCACTTAGTACCTTTAAAATAAACCAGGGCATCATATCCGTGGAATTTTATGGTCCCTCAAATTTTATTTTAATTTTTATTTCATACTTAAGTACAATACAATACAATGAGAAAAGAAAGAAAGGTGCATAGTGCACAAAGTGAACATTCACAGTGTTGTAAATGCAATCATATAACGTATACATGACCAGGGCTTGAAAAATCCCGGTCGCCATGGCGACTAAAATTTTCAGCCTGGCGACTGATCTTTTGCTGTATTATGTACGAAATTTTGAAGATTATTTATTCTTTATTTCCATGGGTGAGGTTCAGCCTGAGGCTGTTCTGCCACCTAACCCGTGTCATGGAGTATGCGTCTGTTGACAAAATTTCGACCTGCTAGTGTTGCCATTTATGGAGGATATGTACCAAAAATGGCACTTTTTCACCACTCAACCCATAAAATCGCCAGTCAAAAATCTATCAAATGCTGCACATGATCAATATTGGTCGCAAATGACAGATTGACATGGCATCCAACATGTAATTATAACCCTTTGATAATTTCTTACATATTTTTCTCACTCAAAAATGCATTTCTGGAAAAATTTTAAGACTGCCTTTCGCCAGTTATTAATTTATCTAATTTTATATGTGGCGTACACTGATAATTTTTTAGCATTGAAAAATATCTCAATGGATGAGGCTTTATAATGCAGAAATGTAAATATCTCTTACGCTTTTCAAGATATACATTTTCAAAGTTTGGGTTGCGCGACTTTTGAAACACCGTAGTATGCACAATTGCTAGTAGGTGGTTTCCTGGCACCTGATATTCAGAGCTGGCGCCTAGCTCTGAAGAAGATTTTTCGAGAACTGTACATGAAGCATATATCAGATTCGATGTTCGGGTAACCAGAACAATATACAAACTATTACTAGTAGTCGAGTCGTGGTAGAGAGTAATTGATGGTGGGTAAGGGAAGTATGAAATGAGAGTATATCAGGTTGGGAGGTGATTCTATTAAGAATGCAAGTTAGCTGATGTAAAGAAGAAAGAAAGTGAATCTACTGGAAAGCAGCAAAAACAAAATAATTTAATTGGAAATAATCAGTAGGATTGTGGATTGTTATTATTGGTTGTTGTTGATCATTAGTTATTCCTGGAATCTTCAGGAAAGTACTTCTAGGGAGCTTCAGGAAGTATGGTTAAGTCTTAATTCATTTAGACAACACAAAATAATAATAATAAAAAGAATAGATACCTGGTTTCAAGTTCATTGTAGAAGACTCCATCTTGACGGGCCACAAGATAATAATTTTCTTCATAGCCTTTCGATGCTTTGTTCTTTACATTCCAGTTATATTCACGGGCCATTTTGTATTCATACTCTTCATCATCAACATATTCAACACAGTTTTCAAAGTCATTGCGGCGTTTCTCCATGGTTTCATCTGTAGGCAAAAAGTAAGCTACGAACTGCTCGCCACTTTCATCCACCACACCTCTAGAAAAATAAAATGGAACAGTTTCAGTTCAAGTAAAGATCAGGAATATACAAGAAATATGTCAATTTAGATGCTAAAAATGAAGATAGTGATGTAAAAGATTTCTTAACCATATGCTACAAGCATAAATGGTGAAAATACTACTGATTTTCATTTTGTGTACTTTTGCTTATTTTAGATCACCTTTCCACTAGGGTTGAACTGACACGAATGAATGAAAATTGTAACAATTCATAGTTATTCAAAATATTGATTAGGTATTATCCCACTGCAATTACATGCATCAAATTACCTGAGTTTTGGTTAACAATTAAAAAAATACATCAGAATATTAAAATAACTCATTTAACCACAACAAATGCAAATTACAAAATACATTTTTTTCTCGACTACTTGTGCAAAACAAATGAAAACTTTGAATTTTCCATAATTTCCATGATAATTAAACTTCACAAAAGTGTTGCATGTCATTTTCTATCAGCCTGTAAAAATGCCCAAAATCCAATAAAAGTATTGGCTGGTATTAGCTCGGCCCTACTTTACACATTTTTGGTCAATTACAACAATGAGGATGAATCATGTTTTGATAAAATTGTGTGTTCAAAGTGGGACTTGAACCTAGAACCTTGATACAAGAACCTTTTCTCCTCCCTCTCATTTTAAGCAGCTAATCACTTGTGGCATAATTTGTAAATAGAAACTCTGTCTGTATTTTTCAGTTCTTCTATGTTCATTAATGGTTTTAATTGCAAAATTTGTTGGTAAGTTTTGATCTTAGGGATGAGAAAAATAAATGGTTTAAAATTCCATAGTTTCTTCTGCACTATGAGTGGATCTTTATTGGGTGATGACTGCTCAGCACATCCTAGAGTCCCATTGCTCCTGTATCTATCTTTTGAGGCTGGAATCTACTACTTTATGTTTTTAAACAGTTCCCCAATTGTTCATGATGCTACATATCAACCCAAAATTTTGGAACTCCCACCAAAGGCAGGAGTGCTAATCATTTGGCTATAAGCAGGAGCTCATAAATTATACCTTTAAATTGTTAAAACATACTAACAAAATGGCAATTTTTGCACAAAGTACAGCCTATTTATGGAGCTATCAGGATCAGTAAAATTCATCGGCCAATACCAACATAGTACCAATTAATCTGTCCCATCTCTAATGAATAGGTTTAAACAAATTTAAAATTGCCACTCAAGATATGCACAACTTTTGTGTACATCTTTATCTGCTTTAGTGTGAATTTCTTTTTGTATTATGCATATCTTGAACACACCCATTCTTTCATACCTTATCATGGCTTGTGACATTTCTTCTATTTGTGCAGGAACTGGTCTTCCAGCAGGAGCAGGATCAGAGTCAAAAATAACCTGAGCACATGGATATTTCCATAGCTGAAATGGCACAAGTTAGAATTCATTAAGTGTTCTATTATAAATAAATACATAGTGTGTATGATTCATTAACCCTTAAATGCTGGATCGTAAGTACAGGTGTACCATGGCATGAGATGTGACTTCGGAAGCATTTTGCTGCTCAGGGAATAATCTGAAGAATCACATTTGCATGTTTACATGAGATTTAAACTGTGTCATGACTAATTTTACAATGTAATAGGGGAAGGGAGAAGTGCCCAACTTTTAACTCTACAGTTCATAATGTAGATTTTAACTACATAGTTCACATCTATGTTTTTACTGGTGAAATAGAAGGTTCGCAAGTGAATTGATTGATTAATTTGGTTTATTTTCCTTCTTTTTTTTTCAGCCACTTTTGGCTAATCGTGAAGACATGAATGAGTGATGATATGATGAAAGGACACTCACAAAGAACACCCACATCCAGGCTCGGATTCGAATCTGGGGCACCCTGGCATAGTAGCCGATGTGCTAACCACTATGCTCGGAGGCCAGCTTTTGCAAGTGGCAGGGTATTATGTGAAGCAAAGTAATTTCCTTTCCAACCCTCAAATCATTTTTAGTAATTCTTTAAAATAATTTCTTGTTCATTTAACTATAGAAGTATATTGTATGGGTTTCTTAACCTTTAGGGAACAGCCTCTTGTGCCTAAAGACCTCTCAGGACAAAAAAGTTTTCAAGCATGCCTTTCAAAGTATGTGCATTTAAAGGAATCCAGATAATTTGAGCCAATAATTGTTCGGCTTAGGTTAACTGATTTCACTTCAACCCTATTTAACATAAAACCAAAATGAATAAACTATACATCTGATTTGAAATGTAACAAGATTGAACGACACTGAATATCTTAAAACAATAAAAGTAATATAAAACATAAGCAAGTTGCAAAATATATATCCGCAAAACTTACTTGTCAATGTTCTATTAATTTCGGTGGCCTCTGCCACCATCCACTTGGGAACTCGATGCTTTACTGTTGGGTTGACTTCCGGTTCCTGTTGTTTCCTCGACTACCGCTAGGCGCACTGGTGTAGCCATTTAGTCTGCTGCACATGATGGGTTTGAGTTGTTGTAATAGTGGGAGCCAAACATGATGAGCCTGACTGCTGTCGATGTTCAGCTCGTGCGGAAAGTGCATAATTGCATGCGTCTCTTTGATTTTGGTGTCGATTAGGTTGTGCGATGTATGCCTAACAGAAACTTTTAACAACTCCAACCCATCATGCACAGCAGACGAAATGGCTACATCAGTGCCCCTAGCGGTAGTCGAGGAAACAACAGGAACTGGAAGTCAACCTAATAGTAAAGCATCGAGTTCCCAAGTGGATGGTGGCAGAGGCCACCGAAATTAATAGGACATTTACAAATAAGTTTCTTGGATATATCTTTAGTAACTCGCTTACGTCTTATATTATCAACCGCATTGTTTATTCCCCTTAACATGAAATAAAAGTAAATGTTAAACAATGTGGGAAAAAAAATGTCATGTTTACCAGATAAATCCATGTACTGTGATATCACGTAAGCTCCTTTCCAGTTGTTGTATAGTAGAAATATAGAATAATTGCTCTATCTCATACTACACACAAAGATTGTAATATACATGTAATAAATCTACAAAGCTTACCTTGAAGTCTGGAAAAACTGGTTGTACATCCACAGGATAAACATTCGGTTTACTGTAATGTTTTTCAATTGGCTTCAGAGTGTCACTGAAAGTCTTCTGAATGGCCTTCACTTGGCTCTCACGATCCATGTACAGAGTTTCGTCCTACAAGCAGAGATAACACGTGACACTAGTGACAACATGACTACATACAGCAAATATTCTTTATCTATGCTAATGATCTGTCTATACTGGAGTCTTGCACCAGTAATTCAATTGTTCATTAGTGAAGTGTATTTTACATTCAGCTAGATTATTGTATCATCTATTGTTTTGGCTCAATCTTGATACTTCTGATTTACACAATAAATGTTTGATAAAGGAAGTGTGTGACTACTAAAACAACAATAACAAATCCCTATTTGCATGCAGTAACTGTATATTTGAGAAAAAAAAATCACAGGAAAAATTGTAAATCAGAAACATTAAAAAATAAAATTTACAAGAAATACTCAGCATAGACTCAACTAGTTAAATTTTAATACAGTAGGTTACGTTTTATACAGTATCTATATTTTGCACGATGTAAACCAACTTGTTATTACTACAAGGTACATTCAATAAATAACTGGAAAAGTAGTATAAAAAATCTAAAATATTTTGTGAAGGCATCTGTAAGCTATTCATAGCTGGGGCTGGCATGCCTGCCTCATGCACGGGACGTTGGCGGCATTCTTACAGGAGTGCTCCAAGCTGAAGCAGTCCTGAGATTTTTGTTGAGTGAAAGTGTGAAACCGATAGAAATTCATCGCCACATGACAGTTCAGTATGGTGACAGCTATATGAGTCGATCACAAGTGTACGAGTGGGCTGAGAAGTTCAAACAGGGCATAACCAGTGTTGAAGATTCTCTGTGTCCAGGTCGTTCTGTCACTCCATTCGCGGAAAGCAACATTGCTCAAGTGGAGGACTTGCCGGAAAGGTTATGTTAACTTTGTTTTGGGACCACACGGGGAAAATTCTTGAACATTACATACCCAGAGGTCATAATGTAAACAGTACCACCTACTCCAACAATTTGCATGAAAAACTGAAACCAGCCATTCTGCAGAGATGACATGGTCTGGTGTACACAGCTGTGCTTTTGCTCCATGACAATACGAGACCACACATTGCCAATGTCTACCATCAAGGACCTAAAGTTTGAGGCTTACCCCATACTCCATATTTGCCTGATCGTGCACCTTCCGCCCACTGAAAGATGCACTAAGTGGAAACTAGGTTCCAGAATGATGACGAAGTCCAGTCAGCAGTGCACACATCCAAAAGATGTTTTTTCCTGTGGAATCAGCACCCTTATCAAGTGCTGGCGTAGGTGAATTGAACTGGGGGGAAGGGGGGACTATGTGCAAACATAGTACGGTTCCAGTTATATATTGAATGAGCCTTGTATGTACCTACCTTCAAATTCTTCTTTATGCTATAGCCAACCTTGGCTTCAACCTTGTCCATAGTCTGAGGCTGGAAGCGAGTCTGTTCTGTTGAAATATACTCAGTCCGTCGCAACCAAGAGACATTTCTTGCATGGTGACGAGATCTAAATGTTGAAAGAAAGAAAATGACAGGTCACTCCTCACACTTTAGTCTTGTATTATAGATTCATTTTTGCATGAACACCATATAAAATTTTAAATAAAATAATTTTCCTCTGCACAAACTATAAACCAATAAGAAATTTGGACTAATACTGATAAAGAACCGGTACAAAATTGCCCTTTTTGATGTTTTACTGATCTGATATAAAACTGAAAATGTTCCATGAAGAACTCAACAATTCATTCTTGATATTTGTAAAAATAGTTTAACAAAATGGCATAACTTTTCCCACTAACTTATACAGAAAGGGTTCAGGGAAGAAGATATAAGCTATCAGCGGATGACATTAATTTAAGTATATCCTATGCTGGCATGAAGCAAAGGTGCAAGATCTTAAAGCAGCAGTTGCAGTGATAAACCAATCCATTGCGCAGACAAGAATGAATGAATGGACTATTTACAGAAGGGTTATTGCATGTGAAATCACCCAATTGAAAGACAAAAAGTTGCTTCATAAGTCACAAATTTGCTTCTATTTTTTTTTTACTGATACACACTTGCTCCAATGTGACAAGCATGTAATATTAAACTTGTCCAACAAATATGCTGAAAGTTACAAATTTTTGAAAATTTGAAGATTTTCAGAAATTGGGTGGATGAACGAACGCACCGCACCATATGACAAAATATGCCATATCTCGGAAACTATGTGGAATATTGTGATATTTAGGTATTGTTGGAGGAGAAAGACAGTCCTAGACGAAAATATCTGTGTTACCACTCTTACCTGCTTAGGAAGTAGAAAAATCTTCAGAGAAATTTATATGTTGTGATGAAAAAACACTCCACTTCGGATAATTGCTTGATAGAGAATCCCAGGTTTTACCACAATGAAAATTGTTACACAGCATAATCATTACATGTTCAACATAATATTAAAAAATCAGAAAGGTAATATTTTTCATAATAAAAGTATCAGAGGTTTCAGTATTCAATGTATGAACCATTGTTTCCACTGACACACAGTTATATTTTTGAAAAATGACCCTAAAACACTCACAAATTACCATTAATATGTGTACACATAATATTGTTAGAAATGTTAGAAGCATTACTATGATGTTTATCCACTTTTAGCTCACATAAATTGTACTAAGCCAGTTTTTTGTGCAGAATATGGGTTGCTTGACCATTTTTAAAATTTTCAATATTTTTGCTGTTCTAACCCCTATGCAAGGGTAGTTCAAAGTAGGCATTATTTTTCTAAAACTTGACTTAATTTAAAAATGATGGCCATTTTTTGTTTCATGACTTCTGGCATTTTTGGTCTTTGCAGACAGTTGCGATAATTACGATAACTCAGCTAAGAAAAATGATAGAAAGCTGTGGTAAAAAACATTGTTTTCAGTAAATTTCAAGTTTTATTTTATGTTCGGTACTTTTTCACCGTTTCTAATGAAAATGGCAAAATTTAGGGCCAAAACTGATATGCAGTGAATTTTCAAATTAACGTTTTTGGCGGGACCAGCAAAAAAATGTTAGGGTTCCATGAAAACATGAAATCTGATATCCGACTTTTCACAAGATATCTTTGTGATTTTGTAAATAAACACCTATCCTAAGAAAATACAAAATGTGTTTAATGTCAAGAGAATTAATAACCCCTTTGCCGTCATTACCTGAACCACAAATAAAATTCTTTAGCACGCCACTAGACTTACATCATCATTCAAAGTGTCAATGTTACGTAGATTGGAAAGCAAGACACACCTACATCTGTGTGGTATTTCTAGTTGTGATAGCGAGAAAGGTATTCTCCTGTCATTTGTACAAATTGCCTGTTTTAATACTTAATGCAATCTTTTTACGAAAATCAGTGTGAAAACAAAGAAAATTATTTTTCTTGGAAACATCACATTTCTTGCATGTGAAAAAAATTGTAACAGAAAGGACTCTAGCACAAGAGGGAGGGAATGAAGCACTTGACAGCTTGAAGCTTCCCACTAATGGTATTCTGCTTGCATGTCTTAATCTGTTCAGACAAACCTCTGCCTTACACATCTTTTCATTCATAATAGCTACTAATGGACTTACTATGCCATTTGCATGATGTAATTAATAAGTAAAGTAATTTTAATTGCATGATAGTTCATTAAAAGTAAATATTTTTTTGAAACCAATAACATAAATTTACCATTGTTGCCAAAATTCCCAGTTATCAATGGAATATCAATCTCAATTTTTTTTTACAAGTACCTCTCATAGAGTACTCTTTGTGCTCTAAATATCAAATTTCTATTAGGTCCCCCACCAGAGATATAGGGGCTCAAATTTTGAAAAAAATTAAAAACTAATATTTTCAAAGAGCTATAAATAAAAAAGGAAACCAGTAGCAGAGCTCAAATATATTCTGCCAAAACTTTGGATGTATATGTTTCCTCTAAAAAAAATTATAGCTTTGATGTGACATTGCTTTCCTACTAAAGAAAATCATAAACTTTGATTCTTCTTCAAAATTGAATATCAGTTTTGGTCCTAAATTTCAGCCATTTGCATTTGATATTGTAAAAAAGGTAAAGCACATAAAATAAAGCTTGAAATGTACTGAAAACAATGTCTTTTACCACAGCTTTCTATCATATTTCTTAGCGGAGCTATCATAATTATCGGCAACTGTCTGTAAAGGTCAAAAATGCCAGAAGTCATGAAACAAAAAAATGTGTGACTGTTTTCTACATCCACAAATGACAGTATTTACTCTATTTCTATTGTGTACAAGTTTATAAAATTAACAGGGAACCATTGAAATTAAGAATGCTGTATCAATGTCGATATTGTTTTAAGTTGTTCATTTCGATTCGGTTTTATGTAAGAGGCTTGATTTAAAAATGTCTTGTATCAAAAGTTGCAAAATGAGTTTGTATCAAATGATTTAAAGTGAAATAATATGTAGAAAGTTGAATTGTGTTGCTTAATTTTTGCAACATAAGTATAATAACATTATGGAAATCAGTTGAGCGCTGAGGACTTGCAATTTAATTTTAAAATTGTGTTAAAGTCTGCTCATCCTTCGCGTACTATATATATATTCAGTGTGAAGTATAGTTGCAAGAAATTGGTGGCCAGTGAACGGGACTTTGATTACACTGAAGAATTATAATTTGTAGACTTATTAGTGTTCTTTCCTTTGTATACTTCGTATTTTTGTTTTGTTGTTGTGAATATAAATTAGTGCAATGGCAACGAAGAATGTTCCTATTGTGCCATTACCTACGGGTACTTCAGATTTTAATGCTCAATTATCGGTCATGTTTAGGGAATTGATTGACAGCGTAAGGAAAGAGTTCAGAGAGTTAAGGGAATCTCAGAAAGAGCAGTTGGCAGACCTTGAGAAATCTCAGAACGAGCAGTTAACACAACTTGAGAAATCACAGAAAGAGCAGTTTGCAGAACTTGAAGACAGAATGGTGAAGTGAATGGAAAATAAGAACAACACTGTTAAGGAGTTAGGCAAGTTGCTCTGAATGGAGATTGGGCAGGTTGCAGAAGCTTGCAAATTTGCCAGTGATCAAATGAAGGAACAATTTCAGTAAATCTACAGGAAATCCTAAATCTAATTTGACAGTTCATACTTCATCAGTTAATGTGCAAAAATCTCTATTAAAGAAGCCTCATAAATTTTTACATGTTAATTATGTTGATCCACCAATACTTCACAACCTAGTAATGGATCAGACTCTGATATGCCTGAAGTAAACAAAACTATTTAATTCGCAAGCATCTTCTGGCAAACAATTTAAACCTAATTACAACACGAAGCATCATAGGCACACTACTATCATTGGTTCTGATGCAAATAAATCATTTACTTCTATGGAACAACCACGAAAGTATCTCGCACCGAACTGCGAGCAACGTTGTCTCTATATAGAGTGCATGCGTCGTGGTGTTTCATTTTTGTGAAAGCAACAGATAATCTCCGTTCGTAAGTTAGAACTCTGGTAGGATCAGTTATCTTTTTTTCATGCAGAAGAATAAAATTCCATAACCTGAGTAGACGTTTCCATATGTGTGTGTAATTTACATTTGTCTGATTGTGAGGCCAAACGCTTGCAGAAGATAGGAAATGGCTTTCCACTTTCACTATTTAAAATAGAGTTAAAGTAATGGAGTTGACACAATATGCATATCACTGTGCCTCACACCCATGGTGTAAAGACTAAAGAGGTGGATGCAAGCCGATCCTGAAAACTCTCCCTACCGGCGCATGACGTCATCACCGTTGCAGGAGAGGACTACAGGCAGTCCGTTCGCTTTACAGTGAAGCGTTCTTCATGAAACAAATTTCAACTACAGACTCAATATAACTTCAAAATACGCGGAATAACCATACGTGGTGTACTGAGCCAGGCACGTATCCAAGGAGGGGGCTTAGTGGGCTCGAGGCCCCCCCCCCAACAGTTTTCGGTTTACACTAGATAAACTGAGGTTGTTGGTTTCTTGTGGTTGGTTTCTGCTTTCACACGAAATAAGATAATGTGACGATAATTTAAGGAGAGAAATAATTATCGAGGCAATACGGAGAATGTTCTGTATCCTTGTTATTGTTAATAGTGCGTATCCAAGGTGGAAATCAGGGGGCTCAAGCCCCCCCCCCCCTTTAGTTTTTTTTTCTGTTTATACTACATAAAATTAGGATTTAGGCTTCTTGAATAATGTGATGATAATTTGAGAAATAATTATCGAGAAAAGACGGAGAATGTTCTATAACCCTGTTATTGTTACTAGCGGGTATCCAAGGTGGGAATCAGGTGGCTCGAGCCCCCCTCCCCAGGAAAGGAAATTTTTCAGTTTACACTAGATAAAATTAGGTTCTTGTCTTCTTGAATAATGTGATGATAATTTAAAGATACAATTATCGAGGCAAGACGAAGAATGTTCTATAACCCTGTTATTGTTAATAGCGCGTATCCAAGGTGGGAATGAAGGGGGGGGGGAAGGTGGCTGGAGCATGGTACGGATTACATCACCTCCTAAATGGCCGAGATCTAGAATGTGTGGGTCCCTACACCTAAAACCTCTAAAATGTGCCTTCATGGTACGGTACTATATGCATGGGGAACTTAGAAATAAATTTGAGGCACGAAAGAGCATATAACACACTGCATTAATAACCCTATATATACACACATATGTATAGTACATATACATACATATACGTAAATATACACACACGTAAGACTGCATATATACATATACGTGAGTCGCTTCGGTGACTGAGGGCGCCGGGTTCTCGACTCGCGATATTGCCACGGAAGTTATCGGGTTCGAATCCTGAACTGGGTAAGAGTATTTGTGTTTGTCCCTTGATCAAATTTCATATGACCATCAAGTCTTATCGGCCGCAATCAGCCCAAGTAGGCAGAAAAGCAACGTAAAATGTGATATGTGAAAGCACATAATACATTACATATATATTATATTATGTATGTGTGTGTGTATATATACGTATATATATATATATATATATATAAAAATTGTTTATTTTGTCCTTTCGCCTGCAAGCCAATACCCATTCGTAAGAAAATTCTTCTTCTTTAACAGGAAACCCAAAATACTTGATATTCGTTCCTTTCGTCTATTTGTAATGATTGATACAGCCGTAAATAGCACAGCTAGGCATATTTTCTTTCTCAATGCACTTAGATTCTTCTCACTAGAAGTGAAACGAAGACAACAAAACAAGAAACACTCAGTTCAATGTTCTACAGAAAAGAACAAAACCGGAAACTCCACTTGTCACCCTCTGAAAAGCACCCCCTCTCCTGGCTGTGGCCACTATGTTGACGTCAGAGCTCTGACGTATGGCTGAGAGCCATGTGCGTGCATCCACCTGTTTGTCATTCCACCATGCCTCACACCGCAACAGCCTCCCGCTAGTAGTTTAAAACCAAAAATGTGCAAATTCGAAATGGGATCCCACAATGTCACACTGAAGTCATTACATAGAAAGTTTGCATTTACAATCTTTGTTCCTCAAATTAACATATTTTCTTCTCTCTTTGCCTTCTTTTTGACAGTAATAAATGAAAATCCCATTTGAATTGAAATACCTTAATTATAATGTCATAATTTTAGAACTTTGTGTACGTTTACACGAGGAGGAGGGAACATAGATAATGACCCAGGTTCTATTGCTGGTAGAGAAAAATGTGGTTCGGATCCCATTTTAAACTGTACGTCCAGTTTTGATTATCCTTGCTGTGCATAAAGTGGACTTCAATGGCAAACTCAAACAAATAAGCAAATGTATGACGAAACAATATTTCTATGTAACTCACAATTTTTGCAGTTAATTTCAGTGACTCTTCTTCCTGTAATATTTAATTCGTGCATGTATTATTTAGATATACAAGGTGCACCAGCTCGTTTGTCAGTAGAACATGAGAATTTACCTTGACGTTTAATCTTACACTATATTCTAGTTTTTGAAAACGAGCTACCTCAGGAATTATATCATACTGCTATCTGATCAAGTATATTAAAATTAACGTCATCGTTTGTAACTCAAGAGTTTTCAAACGTAAATTGTTTATTTTGTACGAAAGGAATATCATTCAAACTAATTACAATATCTAATGTAAAGTTGGATCCATTATGGATTTTGAATAAATAATTGAATGTGCGAGTGAGTTATATTTCACCGAGGTACTCATGCATGATGTTTAGTTCTCTATTTTTGTGTGTTCACTAACCATATGATTTCTTCCAGGTGAGAGGGATGTCTGAGTGCTTGTTAGATAGTGGTGACATTTTTTAAGCATGGTACTGAACTTGTATAATTCATAAATCATAAGAGTGAATGTGAATTGACATAATCACATATTACCGCAAACTGATCTTACAGATTTATCAGGCATAATGCAGGAACATTAATGTTAAGGTATTTTAAATCTCCTCTGGATCCTATTTAATCTTGAGAGAAATTTAGAGGGTATTAAGGGATATTCAGTAACTGTCTTTTGCATTTTCCTGGTACAGGGCAGTTTTCTAACAGATGGGCAAATTTCGGAAAAACTCTCATTTTGTTTTCAATTAACGTGAACTTGAAACATAGTTATACTATTTCATGCTAGCAGGGATTGACTTGTTGAGACCAATCAATCATCGCCAGCACGACCGTACGGTTATTCTATGGAATGGAACTGAAATGGAAAGGACGAGTTGCTTGAGTAGGATGCTGGTAAGGTTTGGAGGAGTGAAAAGTAATCTCACGGAATAGTCAGGCTTGGGCAGCCCCGCTAGAGCAGACCGTTAAAATGGGTTCACATATTATTGGTAATTTGTGAGTGTTTTAGGGTATTTTTTTTAAAAAAAAATTGCTGTATGCCAGTGGAAACATTGGCTCATACACCCAATACTAAAACCTGTGATATTTTTACTATGAAAAATATTACCTTTCTGATTGTTTAATATTATGTTGAACATGTATTGATTACGCTGTGTAAAAATTTTCATTGTGGTAAAACCTGGGATTCCCTATCAAACAATTACCCAAATACCCGAAAATGGAGTGTTTTCTTTCATCACATCATCACTTTCTTCAAAGATTTTCTACTTTCTGAGCAAGTAAGAATGGTAACACAGTTATTTTCTGTTAGGACTGTCCTTCTCCTCTCCAACAATACCTAAACCATCACAATATTCCACATAGTTTCCAAGATATAGCCAGGGTGGCCATTCTAGGACCATGATTAAAATTCAAGTATAATTCCCGGTTTTCAAGGCAAACTTCCCAACCAAAAATTCAAGGGTACAAGCACATGCTTTCTATATTTCAACCTTATGTATTACCATCTCTCACCCCCCCTCCCCCCACACACATACAAGTATATAAAGAATATGAAGGGTCTGTGCTATTCCAATGTATCAAAAATTTCTAATTCAATTCAATTGAATGGTATTATTATATTTAATAAGGTGACGAGTTTACATTTGCCACTTCATGTACTCAGACTATAAATGCAACTACAACACAAGTCACAAATGTTACGGGATATAGTAATCTACCAAAAATTTAAGCATTCCACCGAATAACGCTGTATGGCACCTTTGGGAATGTGCTGAGGTACCAGTGGAATCATGCTGCGGCCCTGCGACTACGGGCTACAAGCTGGCCAGTCATAAGGTAGGATGTTGCTCAAAGATTGATACTGTGCTTGCATAAAGTTTTATGTTTTTTTCCTACTGTAGTACAGGAACATACTACAGGTTTCATCCGTTGTTCTCGCAACCACTGAAATGTGCCATACAGCGTTATTCGGTGGAATGCTTCAATTGTTAATTGTATAACAATTTCAAATTTACCTAATCGACTTCAAGATATCTTACTTTGCAATAATCTTCAATCTAACAGATTGTTCTGCAAAATACACTAACAAAGTAAACGGATTGAAATATGTATTATTTTCCATGCAACTTTCTTTTCCTTCCTCAATTCAAATAAAAGTTAAACTGAGAAAAACTTACCTCAGAGCATTTATAAATATGTATAAATTCAATGGGATTTGGATTAATAAAAGTTGCAAGTTTTCACGTCTATGGAGAAAAATTCAAGCAGAATCCACGCATAATTCCCGGAGCCAATAATTTTCATGCATAATTCCTTGAATTCAAGGAATTTCCAGTGAGTAGCCACCCTGTATGGCATATTTTGTGTCGTATGGTGCATTCGTTCATCCACCCAATTTCTGAAAATTTGAAAATTTTCAAAAATTTGTAACTTACAACGTATTTGTTGCACAAGTCTAATATTACATATTTGTCATATTGGAGCAAGTACCTATCAGTAAAAAGAATTGGAAGCAAATCCATGACTATGAAGCAACTTGCTCTGGGTGATTTCGCATGGAATGACCCAGAAATATTGAGTCAGTAAAATTATCACCACCTTTACCAAAGAACAATATCCCTGTATAGCCAATAGCAAGCGATCTGCCAAACCCCTAATCTAAATGTACATAGTGGAGAGGAAGGAGGGGGGGGGGGAGAGAGAGAGAAAGATGAAACATGAAAAAATACAAGACAGTGTGGAAAAAACAACAAGATTTTACTCCTAAAAACTAAATCATGAATGTCAAATGGATCCTAACTTTAATACCTTGGTGGAAACCTATATAGCTCTTATTATGAATAAATGCTACAGAAATCATGCATTATCGAACCCCACAGAATTTGTGCTGTAAGTGCAACTCACCGTTTAGAATCCTGTGGTGTAAGGATATCTTCTTCAAGCAGCTTCTCATCTGCAGGATCAAGCTGAGCCAGTGGATCTGCAGCATATGTGTCCGGATTAATAAGATCTATTGTCACACCAAGATCGTGCTCTGTCAACACTTCATACTTGTAATTACGTTCCAACGAAGTTGGATTATACTGAATAAACCTATCATGAAAAACAATAATTCATTAATGGTTGATTTAACTACAATATACTGTATTTGCATGCATATGAGACCCACTTTTCCCTTTACAAATAGGTCTGAAAAACAGGGTGTGTCTTACATGCAGATACTCAGCTTTTGATTACCTTCTGGAAATTTTCTCTGTTCTGAGTTAGATGATTTTCTTGCGGTGTGTGGCGAAGAAGATTAAAGTGTATTCTTTCCTAGTTACATTAGGTAAGTTATTTGTTGAAAGTAGAACTACATATTACTTTATATTTGAAATACAAATTAATTATAAATTCAGTGATAAAGATTTTTCCTCAAAAATGTGTACGAAAAGATAGTGTCTTATACGCCGGCAAATACGATACTTAAAAATCATTTTTATGGATTAGGGTATTTGTAATCCACAAAAGTATATACTAAGAATGAGGCAGCCTAATTGGTAGGCTCTGCTTTCCCAATGGCATATCGATAACGTCATCACCCTGCAATCAAGGGATCCCAGGTTCAATACCTGGTGGAGGCACATAGTGGAACTCCACGAGGGATTTAACCTGAAACCCCTTGATTAAAAGCTGACAGAATTATCGTTGCCATGTGTATGTATGTGTGAGAAGGAGAGACCATTAAACAGGTCACCAAGGCTTCTAAATTACTTTGAAATATACATACTTGAAAACCATTTATTATTAGACACAAATATCCACTTATTTTTCAACATAATCCCCAATGATATCAATACATTTTTTATGCTATCACTTTACCAGTGCCCTGACAGCTCCAACATGGCTGTCTCAATATAATTTACATCTCAATCTCATTCTCCATTCTCAAGCTCTGCCATCTTGGCATCTGCAGGAAACATGTTTCTTTGTTGTTTTTTTCCTCCAGAAATGTCAATGGTGAAGCATTATGCCGTTCGCTAACACTTAAGAATATTCATCTGTGGTTGGCACACTTGTCTACTGTCATCCGTTTGTCTGTCTGAATCATCTCAACTCTCTGTTCATTCATTACTTCTGTCGCGTTCTCAACACGATGATCAGGCTGGTTACCATCAGTAACTTCCAAGTGCCCTATCAACTCAATTGTATTCTGCTTTTGTAATAAATATTTCTCACCCTGAGCAAAAAGCATTTCTTCACAAATATCTTTTGCAGAAAGTCATTTGTGCCAACTTTGGCTGTACAATCCTTGAGAACACTCACCATTTTCAATTATGAGCAATGAAACTGCATAGAATATTTAACATCTGCTATCTAGCCTTCTATCAAGTCAGGATGTATTGTCATATACCGTCACTCTTCAAAAACCACTACCATTATCAGCTATACCAGAACTAATTGTGGACTATTTACAGATTTTCTCTTGTACTTACACAAAAAGAAGGTGTACTACAGTTCTGGATATCAAGGAACAATATTTATCTTCCTCCCAATCTTCCTTCTATGTCCTCTTTATGAACATAAAGGCTAATTGAGACTAGGCCCACAGTTTAAAGTGGGATCTGAACTACTATGGACCTCCACTGGGTATCAAACCCTTCATTACAAGGTGACGACGTTAACATACGCCATTGGGACAGCTCTTCTTATCCAATGTATCCACCACTTGACCCACCAATGTCAGTGTCTTATTTTCGTCGATTCTGCAGAAATTTTTTCCAACTGTTTTCAGCAGTGATTTATGGCTCTGAGGCACAAACATATGGCAATACTGAAAACATAGCCCCAAGCTATTGTCCTTTGTCTCCATTTTGGAACATGATTGAGGGTTTCTGACCTCTTCCAGGCTGTACATGCATGTTCTAGCAGATAATTAGAAAGTTATGACAAAAAAAAGTGTTATTCAGAATCACATTTTTAAATGATAAGTAACATGAAAAATAAGAGATGACTAATTTATTACGAGGGTCATTCGGAAAGTAACTTCCGTTTCGGTATAAAAGAAGCACCAGGACATTGTGGGAGTTTATATTATGTACAACTGAAATAAACAACTCTAAGCAATTTTTCTACATAAGCACAGTTTCTTTGAATTTGAATTTAAAATTTTGGGAGCGTCAGCACTTAGGCTATTTTGCTCCCTTCACATTATACGGGGGCCAGCCCCTTACCATTACATATAACAACTCTAACGTGGCATTAAAAATCTTAAAATGTTCTGACTTCTGTTAAAAGCTGAGGCTGTAAACGGGCACTCAGCACACACAAAGACAAAAAACATGACAACACACACAAAATTATACTGGCCATAGTGCCAGTCGCCAGGGCCTCGTTAGTCTTTAGTCCAGAGTGCACTATGTGGAAGTGAGGTTGACTTTTGGGTGCCTACGTGGAAGGTACCCCTTACACCCCATAAGCACCGTTTCTGTTGAGACACTTATCATATCGGCGAACAAGGTTTACAATACCCATGTCAAAGAAATCTGCAGTCTGTGCATTCCGCCATGCTGAATACTGGATACTGTTGGTGGAGTTCTTGGAAAGAGGCACAAAAATCAATGCCCAAGTGTATTGAGAAAGCTTGAAGAAATTGTGATGAACAATTCAAAACAGGCGACATGGCATGTTGAGTTCTGGCATTGTTCTCATGCATGATAACGCTTGCCCGCATACTGATGTTCGAACCAAGGACCTTCTCCAACATTTTCAGTCAAAATTGTTTGACCACCCTCCTTACAGCCCAGATTTAGCCCCTAGCAATTATCACCTCTTTCCACAATGAACACGTGGCTAGGGGCAAAGCACTTCAACAATGACCAGGAGCTCAAGGACAGTGTTACTGCATGGCTGAATGCACAGGCGGCAGATTTCTTTGACATGGGTATTGTAAACCTTGTTTGCCGATATGGCAAGTGTTTCAACAGAAACTGTGCTTATGTAGAAAAATAGCTTAGAGTTGTCTGTTTCGGTTGTATATCATAAAAACTCCCACAATGTCCTGGCGTTTCATTTATACCCACACAGAAGTTACGTTCCGAATGACCCTTGTACATAGCTATTCTGGAACTTGTGAAATTACAAATAAATTTTTCAGTATGAAAAGGCCATTGTAAAAAAAAATAATGGAAATGCACACAACTTCATCATCATCATCCATTGCAGTTTCCTGCCTCTGGCTGGGTTGGCACACAACTTACAAAATACAGGGCTATTCTAAATGATCTTCCAGATTTCAAAGTTTAATATCTCACGTTTATTTAGTCACAATGACATGCAAATTATTTGAAATGAAAGAAAAACTCAAAAAGTTTTAGTGTCTGGCAAAGCTGATGTTTAGTTACGCATTCTGCCGCTAGGGCGACAGTAAATCAAGATGGCTGGAAACGAAGACAGGAGAGCATTTTGTGTCCTGGAATTTCATGTACAACAGTCAGTTATTTGTGTCCAACGAAGTTTTAGGATGAAGTTCGGGTTAGATCCACCAAGCGGTCACTCAATTCGCAAGTGGTATAGACAATTTAAAGAAAGTGGGTGTATCTGCAAGAGGAAATCAACAGGCCGGCCAGGAGTTAGTGATGAAACAGTTGATCGGGTGCATGCGGCTTTCGTCAGAAGCCCCAAAAAATCAACGGTTCGTGCAAGCAGAGAATTGAACATTGCCCCCACATTGGCACCGGGATGTCAGGAGGGAACTCAACAGAAGGTTACCAAATCAATGGATAGGACGAGCTAGTCGTGAGGATCAGGTTCTGCTTCCTTGGCCCCTTCGTTCGCCAGATATCACCCCGTGTGACTTTTTTTTTGGTGGGGTTATGTTAAAAACCAAGTGTATGAGCCTCCCCTACCTAACAACATACCTGAACTTCGAGTACGCATCCAAGAAGCAGTTGCGTCCATTGACTCGGAGATGTTGGGAAGAGAGTGGCAAGAATTTGACTATCGGCTTGATGTGTGCCGAATTACAAAAGGCACTCATATTGAGCACCTTTGACGTGGAACATAACACGTATGTATTTAAAAAAAACTTTTTGAGTTTTTCTTTCATTTAAAATAATTTGCGTCATTGTGACTAAATAAATGTGAGATATTAAACTTTGAAATCGGGAAGATCATTTAGAATAGCCCTGTACAATTACATTTAAAGGTACTCAAGGACAGTGACAAGATTTTTTTTCTGTAAAATAACAATGTTTAAGTATTATTACAAATAAACATGTAAACATACCTGCTTGGATCAAAAGGATAAGTTATAAATTTTGGATCAAATGGAATATCTGGAAGAGTATTGCAGTATTTCACTCTGCATACCAATTCTGATCTGAAATACAAAATACAGCCATTACAACATAATGTGAACTTCACCCACATATGTAAGTACGTATGTACACATGCTTGCAGAATTATTAAGACAAGGATTTCTCTCAAAGTCTATCCTTGAGGCATTCTTTTGAGAAGAAGCGACTTTCTCCAGTTCTTGTTGAAGTTTATCCTGCAAGTTCTCAATGGGACTGAGAAGGGGGATGTAGAACTTTGGGACATTACATAATAGTCTTATTAACAGTGTTACGAAGATTGGCCCATTACACGCTCAACAGAATACATGAACAAATATTTACTATTGAAGGGAGACAGAACCTACATCCATAGAAAACAGATGAAATTTCTTTTAAATGTACAGTGGGTGGATGTATCATGGTAGACTTTAGATATTTAAACTCTCAACATTTTCTTTGGTACTCAGAATTTTTGGTATGTGCTGATGGTTCTCGGTACTCTCATGATGAAGTGGACATTTTGGCATGATTTATGAAGACTGTGTTTCACATTACTGTTTTACATTGTATTTAGCTTGTGGAGGTGCATTATGGCAAGTAACAAATTATTTTATGCAGTATTATTTATCACGCCAACTACATGTGATATTTCGGCACATGGGAATTGCATATTATGTGTTGCATTCATGACTTATGAAAAAACAGGAAATTTATTGGAAAGCAAGAGTTTCACTGCACGTAGGTACATTATGTTCAAGTTTACGTAATAACAGAATTATCATAAGTATCTGATGCTAACAGGTGACGGCACTGGTCTAGCATTAGTGACCTTAATATGGTGTGAATG
Organism: Lepisma saccharinum; assembly: GCF_977018435.1. Lineage (NCBI taxonomy): Eukaryota > Metazoa > Arthropoda > Insecta > Zygentoma > Lepismatidae > Lepisma > Lepisma saccharinum. Next base: position 52,851,558 of record NC_139233.1, read on the forward strand.
GACGATATTCAGCAAACAACTTCCCCCCCCCCCAAATTCATTGTGCAAAATCATACTCCACCATCATATTTCGGGCAGACAGATCAGATCCTACATTGAAAACATGCCGGGTAAGCATTGTGCATATGATCTTTGCTGAAGTGGTTCAAGGTAGTATGATTATATGAGGAATGTGTACGTATAAAATATGACAAATTTCTCGCTGTAAGAAGGCTCCTCATACACTTAACATGTGTGAACCTGATTGCCCAACTTCATACTGTTTCCTCCCAAACTGCAGTGTATTATGATGTCAAATTGAATATTATCCATTCTGGTAGTGCTTTTCTCATTTGTGCAGATGAATTGTGCGTGAGCATGATTGCAGTGGACTAAATCCACATCAAATAGTCGGTGCCTTTTTCTTTTATTGCTGTTCACAATCCATCACAGATTTAGCAGTGGCGAATAAACCTTTTCTTTTCAGTAACCTCCTGGCGCGACCGACCAAGGTGACACCCTCGTGGAGGGGGGTTGCCAAACAAGAACGTCCCCCTTTCTTTAGTGCCAAATCTTATTTTTGATTACATAATCATGGCTGTTTGTTTGAATTAATTTTTAAGTCTGCTTTATGCACAGAAAAGTTAATCATCACTGAACCTATAGTTCAAAGTGAAATCTGGATCACTATGTGCCTCCAAATATATAATATGGTCATGTTTCTTATTGGGAAAAGGTAGAAAGTAAGGGGGTGGGGCAAAAATCTACTTTGACTGGGTGAAAATTTTATCTTGAGCCAACCCTGGACTTACAAACAAGAAAGTAGGACTGAGCAGCCTGGCACAGAGAATAGAAAAAAATTACTTCAAAGGATTAGTAATAACCAGGAAGAAAAGAACCAATTGTACAGCGAGAAAATTTCCGAAATTTAGCCAATTGAAAGATGCAAGGAGCAGTGCTACTTCTCAGGCTTTGAAGAAAATTTGAGAACTGGTCCTAAACACTGACAAAAAAGAGAGAGAGAGAGAGAGAGAGAGAGAGAGAGAGAGAGAGAGAGAGAGAGAGAGAGAGATTCTTTAACTCTTTCTCACTCCCTCTTTCTTTCTCACTAGAGGAGAAAAGAGGAGGAAAATGGAACAAAGAGAAGAATAGAGGAGAGAGAGAGAGGGGGGATGAGAAAGAAAGAAAAGTAGGAAATGGATGGACGTGGAAAGGGAGGAAAGAAGAAAGGGAAGAAGAGGAGGGGGCAAGAAAGAAAGAAAAGGAAGAAGGGGGAAGCATCCCTCTCTCACTCTCTCTCTGTGTGAGGGGCCAGGGGGATGTCCACCAACCCCCCCCCCCCCGCTTTCTCTCTTTCTCTTCTTCTCCTAAGAGAGAAAGAAAGAGGGTTTTCAATTCACCTCGCCCCTTCTGCGAGAGGAAGTGTGCAAGTAAAAGATGCAACAGCTGCATCAGGTGTGCATACAGTGTTATTCGTGACTACATTGTGTATTCCTTGTAATGCACGCCCTGATTTCTAGAAAGTTTATAACAATCTCCTTACAATTCCACTCAACACAAATAAGCTGCGAAAGAGCTTTTTTCAAATTGAAGATAATGAAAACAAGACTACCTAATAGTCTATCTTGTGCACTCTTCCTCATGCAGTGTGATCGAGATATTTCATTAATTCCTAACAACGATAATTTACTTCTAACTTACATAGATGTGCATCAAAATTTTGTCAGGTAAAATATATGTAGGCTATGTATAATGAAAATATAATCACACTGTAATCTAAACTTGGATAAAATTTCGAATTTGAGCAGTAATTAATCCATAGAGGATTATTGCATTTTTTGTTGTTTTAACTTCACTTTATGCAGAAATAGCCTAATTAGGACTGGATCTACAGTTTAAAGTGGGATCCGAACCACTATGCACCTCCACCACCTATTAATCCATTGAGTAGATGACAACTTTAAATATAATTTAATGAATAAAAATTATCCTCTTGTACTTGTTACATTTTGAACAGGTTAGGATAAAAATATTTCGCTTTGTTACTCTTCCATGCAGACGGAGCATTAATGAAAATAAAGCAAAAAGGGTTACACGAAATGCAATGAATGATTGTGCAAAGGTATGAATCATTATTCTTTAAATAGTAAATTATCACTTTAATACCTTGTCTACAGATTTTCCTTGTTAAAATTCCATACACCTTAAATGCTTTCTTGAGGTACACATCTTTATATAGTTCATTAACTACCTTGCAATAATGAAAAAGATTTTGCTGTTTTTGATAGATATATTCTACAAAGGGATAATATAATAGCCATTGTTTATATTGAGTAAAAATGTACAAAATTATCCACAATATATTTGTGAAATAGGATATTAAAATTTAATGAAGTTGTAACACTTCATTGTTGGACATTATATTTATTTGATGTAACGCTTACCATAAAGCTATACAACTGGAACATAATAGGGATATATTATTGAAGATTGAACTGAATATCCTTTATTATGGCTAGAAAGTAAACACGTGACCTACACAATTTCCGACAATGTATGCACAAAAATATGGACATAAAAATCACCATCTTTCTTTTTGTGTAAAATAAAGGAATATTAATAGTAATATGGTTGACATCTATATAATCAACATGTTCAATCAACTAGGTTCGTACTTCGCACTGGTTGAACTCAAACATTTTTGCACTAACATATAACTGAGATTTGTATTACACACAATGCACAAATTTACTTGTAATTTATCAGGATATAATCATTTTTAATTTGCGATTATAATTATTTTTCTTACTCTGAAATAAATAAATTTACATGACCTGTTTTTCGAACTACTTGCTCACTTAAATAGATGCATCTCCCCAAAATATAGGATCAGTCTTTTGCCCTCACCACCCTTTTTCAGTATTCCAGATTCAGGCCTGTAGTGTCTCAAAGGTTTATTGCTTATACAGAAAACATATTACATCAGGAAATGATCATTTGTGTAGTCGATTTCGTGTGTTCAGTTTTTGGCATGGTTTCCTATCTGCATAGTTCAACACTAGAGCATAGATTTGGAAATTTGTTTCATGGATAAATTCACCTCCTGCCATAGTCTCATCATCACGAGGTAAACAGGGATTGACCCAATCTCCATACAAAAGATTACCTATTACAGGATGGGACAGCGAGCATATTCTCTATTCGCGATTAAAATTACCACCTGAGCGCTAGTGTCGCTTCCAATATGGCCACTCTAAGTAGGATAAATCTTTGTTTACATTCAGCAGTAGTACAAAATAGCAGGGTGTTGTCATGATTGGTATGGTAGAAAACGTTTAAATTACGCATTATTTTTAAATATTGCGAATGCGATGTGAATTCCAGGTACTTTAACAAAGGTGAAGCTATACTGAGAACGAAGCATTTAATTATGATAGGCAAAAATAACACCGAAAATGCAATGGTTGCCCAAAGCAGTGCTGTAGGGCTATCATCTGCACGTCATGTTGTAACTGGGGTCTCGGAAATTATGTGAAAATAAAGGAATCAAAATTGCCTACTTGAAAAGCTGGGACAGGAGAAAATTGCGAACATATCGTTGCAGTTCTTTCTCGTAAGAGAAAGGCTGGTTTAATAATAATATTCACGATTTCATGACCAAGCTATACTCACTGAAAAAGGACATCGTACTGAATGAAACAGTAACATTAGCATGTCCACTTTTTTTCTGGTTACATTTGACATTAATTCATTCTCAAACTATTTTCATCTTCTCTCCTAATCGACTTGCACCTGTTCCAACTTTCATACATACGTAATACCGGTAATACATGGACGCATTGGCTAAGACGATTCATGATTTTTCGAAAAAAAGCTTTATTTATAAAGTACAATTTAAAACTTTACTTTCATGGTAATATATATTTATCTCTCGAAAAATAAAGTAAGCAGACTCGTGCATTCTTCGTAATTTCCTTGCCGAATTACAGTGTTATATCCCCCATACTAATCTTCTGTCAATTACGTTTTCCCTGATTTATTAACAAATTTCATTTTGTTGATTCCACGGGGTGGAAACACATGAAAACTTTTAATTTGTTCTGACCCATAAAACGATTTACAGCAAAAAACAAAAAAAAAACACCTGAACACTAGACCTTACTCTCTTGCATATTCCCCATGCTTTAAACGACTTCAACACAACGTATCCTACTTAGAGTACTTCCTGAAAATTCCACCAGATGGCATATCAGTTAATTTTAATCGCGAATTGACTTCTGCGAACACTTTTCTAAGGCCTTATAAACCACAGACTATACTATGCCAGTACAAGCAGAACCATCTGGAAGGGAAGACAACGTACTCGAACAATGATAATTATCGATGAATCCGCATATCAATGTTTAAGTTCGATACTTAAAGAGTGAATCGACCTTTTTCATTGGAGTGTAATAAATAAAATAAAAAGTGTTAATTAAATTTGTTGCATCTTGTCTTGGATTGTACAAAGGAAATACCTAGAAAATGTTCTAATCTCTTATATATTTATTCAATATACATGATTTTCTGATTGCTTTTCAAGACAAGAAACAACATTTTTAATTTCTTATTTATTACACTAAAAATCTTACTTAATACTTCATTATTGTAATTGATTATGGATTTTTTATTCACATTGGAGTTTAATAATTGCAATCCATGTGATATGCAATAAGGTTAACAATAAAAGGCCTAATACCAGAATATCATTCCCTTGCACTAAAATTACAAACTATCATTCCCTTGCACTAAAATTACAAACTGTCTGTAACGCAGTACATTTACCACAGAAGAAATGTTGTACCATTGAGTTACAATGAAAATTCATCGTATTGCAAATACAGAGGAAGGACATGCCCACATAATGTTAAACTGTAAGAATTTTCACGTTTACCATATGCATGTTGTTTTCATTTGATTCATCACAAGTTTATCTTGCACATTGTCTTCTGTCCATCTGACATTAAAAATCATTTACTATTCCAAAATATGTAAATATGTCTAGGCTTTCCTTAAAAAGCAATAACTATTCACATGTGCAGGCAAAACTCATTTGTACGATACAAGGAAGATTTATTTTCCAACTAAACTTAAATTTCATTCTACATGAATTTAAACTCCACACACACACACAAAATGTAGTTTCTACCTTTCCTTTGTGCGATCAAACTCAACCTGCCTGCCTTGAGACTTCTTAGAGGATGGTATTTAATCAATATAGAAGGAAGAAGGGCAACTAGTGTAATTTTACACGATAGTCAGTCAACGATGCATGTAAAGGTTTTGTAATGAGATGTCTACATTAAACACGAATACCCAATTCCTAGTCTATTCTATACTATACTTGACATCAGACATACAACACATCTTTCACAGCACAAGCCTTAATCACAAAACCAAACAACGCTGAAGCTTTAAAATTTTCCTAAATTTTGGTTCAGAAAGGAAAATACACACACACTAGCTCGAAACGTACTTGTAAGAAAAACTCAGTCTTTGGTCACCGGTTCTAATAACCTTGCCCAGTTTGTTACCACAGGTTAGTCAATAACCAATTTAGAGTAGTGAAATCCGTCACAATCTTCCATGAAAGTCTAAAATCTTTACAGCAGCATTATTAAAAGTTTCAAGTGCTTGAATATGCAAAACGTAGTGCAGAACTACACAAAATGTAATACAAATATACTCCATAGTGTAAATCGCTTGAATTTATACAATTGTTTTATGAGTTAGCTTCTGGTCATGGACTTTTTGCACACCTTTTCAGGACAGATCCTATTAATTGTCCATCATTTTGAAGCTGTTACTTTTCGTCCAAACGGTTTGAGGGTGCTAGCCACTTCCATTCCCGACGGAAATGCCGTAGGCCTATAGCAAGTTCCGTATCTGCCTAGTGATTTCCGTAGTCGGCCTTTTCTCGCATCATTCATTGAATTTTGCCGGTAAATCATGTATTTTTCGATATAAATGTGTGACCGATGCACGAAAGCTGTTGCATCCATTTCCTTCCAGCCGGATGTTGAATGTGTGTGATGACGAAATCCCGGACAATGTTTCCAAACACATGTTTTTGTAACTGAAGAAGGTACGTTTCCGCAAATGGTTTGTGGGGCTATGTGAGAATGGAGTGTGGGGCTACACATTTTTTTAAACAAATTTTTAACTATTCTAACCTAAACATGACCCAACCTAACCTTACCAGAAATGGTTCGTGGGGCTATGCGGCAATGGTTTGTGGGGTGGAAAAACAACGGTAGTGAAACTGTGATCGCCATTTAGCGTGTTACTGAAGGAAAAAGAAACAAACAAAACTTACTTCATACATCAAAAATAGATTATTTCCGTGAAAAAAGCGAAATGTCACCTTCAGCAATGTTTCTCAATGCACAATACGTAAGTAGGAATATGGAAAGTGACATAAATAGCGAGTTCCACGCGTTTTCCGAATACAGAAAGTATACCAACAAAATCAATGAAAAAGTTTCCTTCTGTAGAAACAAAAGGCTGCTCTTAAAAATACAGGGTAACAGTTTCATAGATCGGAGACACATTTCTTCAATTTTACACAAGAAACTACATACGGAAATGAGTTTCTCCAAGGTTTACAATGCTCGACGAGGTATTTTCTTTCATCGTGTAATAGCCTATATTTGACTGGGAAATCATGTATTTTTCAAGAGAAATATCTCACAGATGCAAAATTGCCATTCACTTTCATTTGCTTGCCCTACGACAACTGGATGCTGCGTACGTTTGATGACGTAAGCCCTTGTCAGTGTTTCAACCCCCCTTTTTTTTTACTATCTTACCTAACATAACCAAACCTAACCTTATCTGAAATGGTTTGTGGGGCTATCCATGTATGGTTCGTGGGGCTATCCGTCAGCTACCTGTGCATAATGTATAATTTGCACACGTGACGAACACGATAGTAGGTATTTTTCGGTGCAGAAGGTTGAAACACTGCATACCCACAACATGAGTCAAGATGTGCAGGCCATATTTTATGTTCCGGAAGCAAAGAAATAAATAAAAAAAAAGCACTCAGAATGTGAAAAATTGTGTTTGTTTTCATGTAAAAAGCATGGTACTACTTTACTATACCGGAGACACCTATCAATAATTTATTTTGCAATTTTTTACGTTGCTAACGTACTATTCTGCATTGCGGAACATTTGTTTAGGTGAAATAATGAATTTCTAATGAAAATAATGTCTATTTCTTCCATTAACGAGTACTTACTGTTGTTCCTTATTTCCAACAAACCATCCACGGGTAGCCCCAAAAACCATTGACGTTAGCCCCACGAACCATCACGGGGACGAGGTATACCTACTAAGTTAGGATAGGTTCCATTAGCACTCCTTTCGTTCAATTTAGCATATACGGACAATACGAGAGCATATTGTGCTCTCGAGCAGAAAGCAAATGGCAGCAATAGCACGTTGAAAATAGATTTTCGTAGAAAACCACATGCATTCGCATTAAAATGGATCAAAACTACATTCCCGAACATCAACAACGCTACATAAAATGGTTTGCGTAAGTACTTTCTCCTGTAAATTTGAAGAAATCCGTCTCCGGTATAGTAAAGTGTTACCAAAAGCATAATGGCACCTTGAACTATGTTCCGCAATACACAATTGGTAAGTACGAACGATGCGAAACACAAAATATCCAATTTTAATGTGTCTCCGATCTATGAAACTGGTACCGGAGTTTCTCCAAGGTTTACAACGTTCGTCGAGGTATTTTCTTCCATCGTGGAATATATTTGACCGGGAAATGATGTATTTTTCAAGAGAAATATCTCACCGACGCCAAATTGCCATTGCTTGCCCTACGACAACCGGACCCTGCGTATGTTTGATGACGTAAGTCCCTGTCAGTGTTTCAACCCCCACTTTTTTTTTACTATGCTTGCCTAACGTAACCTAACCTTGTCGGAAATGGTTTGTGGGGCTATCGGTCAGCTACCGTGCATAATGGTTTGTGAGGCTATCCGTGAATGGTTCGTGGGGCTATCCGTGTATGGTTATTGTGGCTATCGTCAGTGGTTATTGTGGCTATCGTCAGCTACCCGTGCATAATGTATAATTTCCACCGGTGACGAACACGATAGTAGGTGTTTTTCGGTGCGGAAGGTTGAAACACTGCATATCCACTACGTGAGTCAAAAATGTGCCCGCCATAACGTGTGTTACGGAAGCGAAGAAAGGAATAAAAAAGATCACACTGTATGTGAAAAATTGTCATTGTTTTCGTGTAAAAAGCATAATGGCACCTTGAACTATGTTCCACAATACACAATTGGTAAGTACGAACCATGCGAAACACAAAATATCCAATTTTAATGTGTCTCCGATCTATGAAACTTGTACCGAAACTCATTTCCGTAAGTAGTTTCTTGTGTAAAATTGAAGAAATGTGTCTCCTATGTATGAAACTGTTACCAAATGTTTATGTAATAATATTATGGTTAGCGTAATTTAACCTACACAACATTGACATTGACAATGTGCGAAATAGCATAACCACTTAATTTTTATAAAACTAGTACAAATAGCTCAATCTGCTCGTCATGACATAAGATGTGCCCTGAAAAAAATCAACGTCGATATAAATAATACAAACAAAACTTCAGATGTTACCTTTTCTCCCCGGTAGTTCTTAGACGCTTGTCCCTTTCAGCATTAAGGGACGTTTGGATTGTTGGTGGCATTGTTCAGTTTTAAATATCACGCTAGAGGAAAGCACGTAGGTGATATAAAAGCACAAATAATTATAACAGCCTTTACGTTACATCCTGCATAAATATTTCCTCAAGGAAACACGAAAACCTACAAATCCTTTAATATTTCAAGGTGTCACTAAAATGCACAAATCAATGATGCCTCATTCTTTCCGGAAACAGAAAGGCAAGATACATTACATATCCTTCCCCCCAAACAGACGGGTCTCACTTATTGCACAACATGTGAGCAATCTTGTGTTTAGTTTAGTTTAGTTTAGTTTATTTGCGTCCAAGGACTACCGGTGTGTACAAATTACAGTACATGGTAATATAGGACATGTCAATACTTACATTACAATACAGGTACATTCTGACGTCACAGGATAAAACTTTTTTAATTTTAGGCTAAATGCCTATGTTGTTCGGTTAGGCTAGCTACGTTTAGTTTCCTTAGCCTAAATAATAATTTTTCATTGTATTTATGCTAATGGAACCTAACCTAAAAGGCCTAATCTAACCTCGTACATCTGACGTCAGAATACAAGGTAGCAAGACTGTTGTGCGACAAGGAAGACTCCAAGCACACGTGTCTACCTCCATGGCACAAATGGCATACATGATCGTTTCGTTTTGTTAAATGTTACTGCACAGTGGCGCAGAACGGGGCTCGCAGGAGTACAGTGGGATGCATGAGTATTACCATAGGCGTGCGCACAGCCCCCCCCTCCTCCAGGATTTTTTCAGTTTATACTAGATAAAATTAGGTATTTGTCTTCTTGAATAATATGACGATAATTTAAGGAGAAATTATTATAGAGGCAAGACGAAGAATGTTCTATAACCCTGTTATTGTTAATTCGCGATTAAAATTAACCGATATGCCATCTGCCGGGATTTTCAGGAAGTACTCTATGTAGGATCATGATAGGATACGTTGAGTTGAAGTCCTTTAAAGCATGGTGAATATGCGAGAAAGTAAGGTCTACTGTTCAGGTTTTTTTTTCTCTAAATAGTTTTATGGGTCAGAACAAATTAAAAGTTTTCATGTATTTCCACTCCGTGGAATCAACAAAATGAAATTTGTTAATAAATCAGGGAAAACGTAATTGACAGAAGATTGGTATGGGGGATATAACACTGTAATTCGGCAAGGAAATTACGAAGAATGCACGAGTCTGCTTACTTTATTTATCGAAAGATAAATATATATTTCCATGAAAGTAAAGTTTTAAATTGTACTTTATAAATGAAGCTTTTTTTTTCCGAAAAATCATGAAGCGTCTTAACCAATGAGTCCATGTATTACCGGTGTTACCGTGTTACGTATGTGTGAAATTTGGAACAGGTGCAAGTCGATTAAGAGGGAAGATGAAAATAGTTTGAGAATGAATTAATGTCAAATGTAACCAGAAAAAAAGTGGACATGCTAATGTTACTGTTTCATTCAGTACGATGTCCTTTTTCAGTGAGTATAGCCTGGTCATGAAATCGTGAATATTATTATTAAACCAGCCTTTCTCTTTCGAGAAAGAACTGCAACGATATGTTCGCAATTTTCTCCTGTCCCACCTTTTCAAGTACAGGTCAATTTCAATTCCTTTATTTTCAAATAATTTCCGAGAACCCCAGTTACATGACGTGCAGATGATACAGCACTGCTTTGGACAACCAGTGCGTATACATAGTTTCGTCTGCATTTTCGGTGTTATTTTTGCCTATCATAATTAAATGCTTCGTTCTCAGTATAGCTTCACCTTTGTTAAAGTACCTGGAATTCACATCGCATTCGCAATATTTAAAAATAATGCGTAATTTAAACGTTTTCTACCATACCAATCATGCCAACACCCTGCTCTTTTGTACTACTGCTGAATGTAAACAAAGATCTATCCTACTTAGAGCGGCCATATTGGAAGCGGCACTAGCGCTCAGGTGGTAATTTTAATCGCGAATAGCGTGTATATAAGGTGAGAATCAGGGGGCTCGAGGCCCCCCCCCCCACACACCTTCAGGAAATATTTCTGTTTACATTAGATAAAATTATGATTTTGGCTTCTGGAATAATATGACGATAACTTAAGGAGAGAAATACTTATCAAGGCAAGACGGAGAATGTTCTATAACCCTGTTGTTGATAATATTGCACGTAAATGTTTCTTGAGCTTTCAGTATAGTCCCAGTAAACTTGACCACTATGTAGAGACTTGTCAGCATTTGGAAGGTGCACATCAAGTGTATCGCCACACGTAGAGCGATTCGTTGTAATTTTTAATCTCCGGAAATCGCGAGAGGGAATGTTCTTGAATAAGAGGAGTCGAACTACTGTCAATATTTATAAATCGTTTATCTGCGTTACGTTCTAGAATATACTGAGGATATAAATACGCGTTAATTAGAACCATTCCTAAATAAAAATTCTTTGACCGAACCTTGGATCCAATGAGAAAAATGGCGTTGTCTCTGACATCATTTCCTATTAAGCGTTCAATTCAAGGACTTGTTCATGATTCATTTGATCGTGTTAAAGGTGCTTTACTTCAGTCTCTAATAAGAAATGATAAAAAACTTCTGGCGAGTTGATTTTTAAAAATGTGTCCGAGATAAAGAGTGGCGTGCCCATGATTTTCGGCAAAGAGAGAGGTTACGCATACTATTTTTGGTGGTCAGTCCTCATTTTGCCTTCTTTTTCTGTCTTTAAGGTTCTTTTTTTAAGAAATACTGTGTCAAATGGGGTTATGACCCCACCAACCCTCCCTTGGGCACGTCACTGGAGATACCTAAATGAGTAAGCCTTTGATCATATTGGTAGAATAAACATTAGATGTGTTGGGAACGGAAGGGTTTTCACTGTGCATTATTTGTTTCGCGATCCAGCTGTATTCTAGAAGACTTCCTTTGTTTCGTGCCGATATATGACAAGATTGCGGAAGCTGTGACAGACAATTTTGAACACTTGCGAGTGCTTAGGCCTGAATATGAACAATTTGGTGGGTTTCGGCTTTTAAAAGAGCTGCAAACATGGGAGGACAAGACACATTAGTGGTGTTCAGGCTCGAATGAGAGAAATATTCGAGAACTGTCTGTGTCCAGTTCGCAGTACACAGTTTGAATCTCGTTCGTGTTGTCGAGTGGATTGTCCATCCTGTGCATGTGTAAAAGCTTCTTAAAAACACTTTTGGTTACCTGGTATAGTGGTACCGTGCAAATTGTCCATCACCATGTTCGTGCAATTTATTTGACCCAATAAAAGCTTCAAGAATTAAAAGAAAACTCAAAATAAGCTGTCGACAACTTCTGAACCAGCATACAGAAACGTCCATCGCTTAAAAACACATAGGATGAAAGAGAAAAATGAATGAAAATAGTCATGGACAATTTGCAAGGTAATACTAATGGATCCCACTGTATACAGATGTTTTGATGCCTGATGAGAAGAAATGGACGAACACACATACTAAGATGGTTCCGGCACACAAAGTTAATGGAAACACTGGCCGTGTCCGAAAAGTGTAAGGCCATACTTGAAGCGAGCATCCTCCGAGTATGGTCTTGGAGTGCTGTCTTCAAGTCGTGGACTGGAAGTGAAAGTCTTTCGAATTGCATTTCGACTGCAGCGCCAAATACGATCAGTAGATAGAGCTGAGGACACGTTGCTTCCCTCGCAGAAATCACATAGCATTTTCAAATGTTCGTACACATACATTCTCACACATTAGAAGAACTTTAACCAACAACTTGCTAACCCATAACGCATAATGCATATATACTATCTCCGCTATTCAAAACAAATGAGCAACGAGTGTGGATATCACGTGAACTAGTCACCAAGCATCTGTGCTGAGAGCTGCGTACTTGCGTGCTTCTGTTCTTGGTGCTTTCGAACTGTACTACAATAGGTGACGTCACTTCCGACAAAACCACACTTCAAGTATGTACTTTGCACCTTTCCGACAGAGCATGAAGAGTCGAGTGGTAAAAAATGTTCCGATTTCACGTTCTGATTAAAATCACAGCCTTAAACAGTGGTGATGATTTAGGGGATAGTTGCTCCCCATTTTCTTGCCTCCATACTATGGCCTCTTAATCCTAAGCCTTGTCTAACAAGAGAAAGTAAACTTTCCTTGCACCCCCCCCCCCCCCCGGTTTTGGAACCAAATTGCCACAACTGACCTTAAACATATAATTGTGAGGTTTTATCTATACCCCTTAAAAAATGGTGTTCAGCCCCCGCCCCCCCGAAAGGGATTCCTGCATACGTGCCTGGTATACAGCATGAAAGGCGCGTTGAGTTAAACCATCTATGCTGAGTGCACGGTGCTTACATTTGAAACAACTAAAATATTCTTCGATACGTGTACAGTAAACGTTGTAAAGTACTATGTATTTTAGCAGCGCCGTTGTTTTGTACCTAATAGCGTTTTATACGAAACGTTATTCCTCTCGGTTGAATAGTTATCGCCTTTTAAAAATGTGAAGTGATACATTGTTTACATCTCACGCGTCCGCCATTACAACTTCCCTCGTATGGGAACCAGGGGCGCCGACTTGTCAAAATTATTGGGGCTGGCTCTGATCACTGAAATAAACGAATGGATGATTCACTCCCTCCATTTTATAAAAGTAAAAATTACGTCTTCGTATAGCAGTTTCTAAGCAGCTATTATATTCCTCATGCAAATGAAATGTAACATGAAAAACGTTTAGAAAATGTTTCAAAGTCTCTTTATGTCTTCTGTGTCTGATCATTTGTTTTTTTAGATACCAATTAACATTTTTATTGAAAAGTATGTATTTACATTAAGAGACCTACCTAACAGCTTTATGCCGGCCTCAGTAGCCGAGCGTGTTGGGTGGTCGACTCTACTCGCTTTGATCCAGAGGTCTCGGGTTCGAGTCCCGGCGAGGACATGGGTGTGTTTTAATGTCCGCAACAGACATGTGATGGGTTGCAAATAACGAATATTTACAACATTTAACAGTTTTATTTAATTATTTACATAAATGCTAACACAAATGGCAGGAAAATAGTTTTACTTTTTTGTTCTTGCTACAATATTTTACTCTTTAAATTTAATTTTGCAATAATATATATATAAAAAAATGTCCTCCTCCGTAGTCGAGCGGGTTAAGGCGTTCACTCGTCTTGAGATCGTTCGCTGCGGGACGGCGTAGGTTCGAATCCGGCTCTGGTCGGAATTTATTCGGCCTACGTATAGGGCCGGTGGCAACCCACCATCGTGAGGAAATTGGGAAGCTCCGAGTGAGTGAGCGTAACCCGGTCGAGAAGACCTACAACAACGGCTGGGGGTTCGTCGGGCTGATCACCCGTCACCCCACTACTGGTCTAAGACCTCCACGCTATAACAGGTGACGGAGGAACAGTGTGGGAGGGAGACCAGCAGTCGGTAGGTAAGCCAAGGCCCGCCAAGGTGCTGTAGAGCTATGGGGTTATGTTATGTTATGTTAATAATAAAAAAATAGCATGTACACTAAGATATACAGTGACATACACAACAAAAACATATGAACATGATTTAAAAATAAAGCAAAAGTTACTCTACGCAGTGGGTTATTTTTTTATGAACTCATTAACGAGCGGTCTCAGGTCCAAATTATCAAGCACAGTTTGATGTATGTGGAGTACCGCTAAGCTGCTTAGTCTCTTCTGCCTCATTGTAGATCTCAAATACGAGTATGTATTTAGTCGGCTAATAGCACTGAATGACCTTTCGGCTGTGGCTGTCGTCACTGGCACAGTGCGGAGGACCATCAAGCATGAATTTGGCTCCTGGAGGGTGCTGTCTTCCAAAAGAAACTTCCTTGTGTCACGCATGGTAGTTAGTACCACTTTCATCTGTTTGGCGATATCACCAAGCATGGATTCCACTTCTGTAGCACCAATGCGTGGAGACTGAAACTTACAGTTTACCTCTTCTATTGGACCCATCACATGGCAGTAGAGGGAGAGAAAGAAAAATGTCTTGAAGTGAAGCATTGTCTCCAGGTATCCAGCACATTTTAATGCTGTGTCAGTAGAATCTTCTTCAGAAAATTTCTCAAGAAAATTGAGAAGGTTTTCATAGTTCCTTAAGATCTGTTGCATACTGGAGGCTCTCAACGTCCACCGACAAGGGCAGCCAGCCAGTATTGCCAGCCTTCTCATTCACATCAATAATATTCCTAATTTGTTTTCTTTTAGGGGATTCCCAAACAGTCTTTAACAAGTCGTTGGCTAAATTCATTATGTCTCTGATTAATATATGTATAATAGTAAATAATAATTATATACTTAGTATATAGTAATACATCAAATGTTTTGCTGTCTCCGGTCATAGCCCCCCTAAAGTTGATGATTTAGCGGTCTCAGCCCCCCAAAGTTGATGGTCTAGAACATTTCAAATGTGTATTTAAAGTTAAGTTCATGTGGCAGAATTCAGAGTAAACTTTATAAGAGAAGAAAAATGTTACATTAGATCCTCTTAAACAAAATTATTTTGGGGGGCTTTGCCCCCACATCCTTAACATGGGGGGGGGCTCGAGCCCCCCTAAGCCCCATGGAGTCGGCGCCTATGATGGGAACAAAAGTCTATCGACAAGTACGCTGATAAGTATCGTGTGAGGCGAAAACTAGCAAATTGGTAGCCAGTCCAGCGCCTACTAGGGCATATCTACTGGAGTTGGTTTGGTTTGAGTTGGTGTTTTAAGTCCACTTTATGCACAGTAAGGCTAATCGAAACTGGACCTACAGTTTAAAGTGGGATCCGAACCACTTGTGCCTCCACTTGTGCCTCGAACCCGGGACCCCTTGATTACAAGGCAATGACGCTACCACTGCGCCATGGGGGAGGCCATATCTACTGGAAATACCAGTTCTGTGTGATGCGGGCTTTAGACACAATGGACGGTTGGATCAAATAAGAAAGCGGGTCATCCATTTGCAAGGAATCTTGCATGCTTTTCTCTCGCTCATGGTCGCTGACCCTTGCGCCAGGCATAAGAACGGTTTATTGCTATCCCAACCAGATGTTTGATTGGTTTGGTTTGATTTGGTGTTTAAGTCCACTTTATGCACAGTAAGGCTAATCGGGACTGGACCTATAGTTTCAAGTGGGATCCGAGCCACATTGTGCCTCCACCGGGTATCGAACCCGGGACACCTTGATTACAAGGCAACGATGCTACCACTGCGCCATAGGTAAGGCACCCCCAACCAGATGTGAAAGTGGATGGGGGGGGGGGGTTGCGGGTTAGGTTAAGTTCCAATATATCTTCAGTTTTCCACAATATTCAGTCATTCAAAACGTTTGGAAGTTTTGCACCAGTCTGGCCACTTCGCGCGTGCGCAAAGCTTGCTTTGCCGTTGTTCTGGTGTTTGATGGAGGTTTATTGGCGGCTTGTGGGGAATTTTCTGTATTGGTATTAAACTATTTATGCATACTTTTTTACCAGGCGCGGATCCACGGGGAGGGCGATATGGGGGCGATCGCCCCTTCAAAATCAAAAGCTTAAACTAAGTTTTCCATACATTATATTTAATTTACATTTCATTTGCATGTCAGTATTATACAGTAACCTCTCATGTATTTAATTGGTGTAATCATTATAGATGGCTATTTTGAATATTTTATAAATATTGTAATACCGAATTTCAGTTACTATTATTATGAATTATTTGTTCCCAAGCTTGTATTGAGGATGTGTGCTAAGGATATACATTCTAAATCAAAGATATAAAAATAAGTAAATAGCGACATGATTTTATAGGAGAGGTCCTTGTTTCTTCATTTCCCCATTTCTATTCGCATCTTTATGTAATTACTAATTAGGGTTATCACGGTAATGGAAATATACAGGGAGTCCATAAAGTCCTGCAAAAAACTAAAACTCTATAACTTTTAGCTGTTACGTTGAACAATACACATTTTTTGGGTGAGAAGGGTGGAAGTTTAAAGTTTTGTTCTGGCCACACTGCTCAGTGACGCTTGCACTGGTAATCACGTGATCATGTGACTTAAGATGGCGTCCATCCAAGAAAAGGCACAGTGTGTTCTGTGGTTTGCAGAGTTAAAATCTTGTGTTTCAGTGCAGAGAAAGATCCAGACAACATATGGGAAACCACCCCCAGCAAATTCAAGTATCAAGAGATGGTATGAAAAGTTCAAGGCAACGGGAAATGTGTCAGATTTGCCAAAAAAGTGGAAGGCCAGGATGGAGTGACGATGTGATTCAGTCAGTGCAGGACAATGAAATCGCTGAAACGAAGATCACTGGAACTGGGAATACCAAAGTCAACGTTACCCAAGATGGTATGCAAGAAGCTGAAGTCCCGGCCCTACAAGTTAAAATTTGTACACGAGCTGATAGTCGAAGACTGTGACATGAGATGGATTGGCCGAAGAGGGCCCACACCTTGGCCTGCAAGATCACCAGACTTGACACCTTGCGATTATTGGTTGTGGGGACATGTAAAGACCGAGGTGTATTCATAGAAACCAGCTAATCTGGATGACCTAAAAGAAAAAAATAAGAGATGTGATTCTGAATATCCCAGGTGAGCACAGTCAGCACGCAATTCTCGGTTTCACAAAAGACTGCAACAGTGTTTGGACGTGAATGGTGCACAATTGGAGGTTTGGCGATGAACCTAACAAGCAGGAAATAAACTTTGAACCTTGCTGTAAGTACACAAAAAATATTTTGTTAATAAACTTAATAGTTTTCAAGTTATAGAGTTTTAGTTTTTTGCAGGACTTTATGGACTCCCTGTATAATATTGAATGAGAAAATTAATAAGCATCCTTTACTTATCTAAGGCTCTGTCTGAAAGGTACAACGTACATATTTGAAGCATGGTCTTAACGGAAGTGACGTCACTTAGTACAGTTCGAAAGCGTCAAGTTCACGTGGTATCGAGACCACAGGACAGAGCACACGAACTTGGAGGCTTGGTCATGTGACAAGTGGACTTGTTGTTCATTTGTTTGAAATCGCGGAGGTAGAAAGCCAGCAAGTTGTTTGTTGCAGTACTTCTAAGGTGTGGAAATGCATGTATTAGAACACTTACAAATCAAATGCTATGTGAAATCTGTGGTGAAAAACAAGTGTTTAAAACGTGGAAAACCAACCTGTCCTCAGTTATCTACTGATCGTATTTGGCGCTGCAGTCGAAGTGCAGTTCGAATGATCTTCACTTCCAGTCCACGATTTCAAGACTGCACTGCGAGACCATTCTCGAAGTATGCTCACTTCAAGTACGGTCTTGCACCTTCCGGACACGACCCCAGTTTCGGACCCAGTACCCTTGCTTTCAGGGCAAGGCGCAAGGGAGGACACCCCCTCCCCCACAAATTTTCATGTTTATTAAAATGTACAATGGTAGAGGAAATTTTTAAAACCCTTTTGGAACCTAATGTTCATGTTCTATCCTGACCCCTCCCCAAAGTTAGGCCCAAGTTACACTGGTGACGGAACCTAGAGGGGGAATTATGTTGATTTCATGAAATGCATGAAGGATAAATTAATTCCCCTCGAAATATATTTCTAGATACGTGATTGCAAGCTTCGTCGTTGTGTGAACAGTTTCTGTAATTTTCTCTGTTGTTCAGTTTTAAACACATTCAGCAGGTTCGTATGGCTGTATGTACAATTCTCATTGCAAAAAAAACAACAACAGAATCTATAATTTATTTTCATTTTAAAAAAGGGCGCTATCTAAAATAACATTGAAACAAGCGACTCTGTGTTTTGTAAGGATAGGAGCCAGGTCTTGCCGCGAGAAATTGACCGAATGCAATGGATGGGCGAAGCCAAGAAAACGCAACGAGAAATGGGTGAACTTGATTTTCCAGCTGCAAGTAATCAACTGTCTGACTCCATATTTTGACAAATCGCAGCGTCTCGCCAACGGCAAGGGAGCATTTCCTTCTCGTTTTCTTTGTAAATGGACTGAAGATGGAATTAGTTTTCACGTTTTTCTTGCATTATTTCTTCCAGACAGCCAGGAGCACCTGCAAGGGGGCAGAGAGGGCCAATTGCCTACTCGACTTCAAATTTTATACAAATAAAAATTAATTTCGTAAAATTTTCTTGCTCGCTTCGCTGGCGGGGCCTGTGAGAGTTATCCCTCTATGCTCAACGATCTGAATGAGAATAATTGTAAAAGAGAATGCCATGACATCCCATGGAAATTATTTGCGTGCTATTAAATCAATACTGTTTTTAATTTATATAAATTTGGATCGAAACATTTTCTTGCTCGCTTCGTTCGCAATTTGTTTCTTTTTGTAATGCATTGTGAATTACCAGAGGGACAAGCAAGAACAACTAAGTACTTCAGACAGTTGGTGCTATAAACAGTTTGGTTTGGAGGAAAAGGAACGTTATATATATCATTTGGCTTGTTATGGGGCGGATGAATTGATTATGTAATGTATTTAAACAATATGTTACACACACACACACACACACACACACACACACACACACCATCACACACACACACACACCCCCCCCCCACACACACACACACACACACACACACATACACACATATAGGCCTATATATATATATATATATATACCCATCAATGGCATAAAACTAAAAGAGTGAGATAAAATAAGATTTTTTCCCCCGACTGAACTTTCATCAAGGCTTTTGCCCCCTTAATCAGACAGAGAGTCTGCGCACGCCTATGAGTATTACCGTGCACTTTATTTGACCCAGAATTAAAAAAAACAACCTCAAAACAAGCTGTTGACAACTTCTGCACCAGCATACATAAAAACCCATCGCTTAAAAACACATAGAATGTAAGAGAAGAATTAATGAATTCAAAATAGTCATGGACAATTTGCACGTTAATACTCATGGATCCCACTGTACATTGTACACCCAACGGCAAAAGAAACAATAGGCGAATTTTCCATGACTATTTTCATTTTGTCTGTTTTACCACAGGTTTTGCACAATGTGAAGAAAATGAATTGAAAAAAGATCATCAACATGCAGGGGACAATACCTGCTTAGAATCAACAGAATTCCATTCCTTTAAACAACACCGGATGTAGAAAAAAAATAATGAATATAGCGATGGACAATTTGCCTACTATTATCTTTGCCGTTGACTGTACGTGCCCTTCAAATTTTTGGATGGGGTACAGTACCACCCATAAATCAGTAAATCCAAGTTGTACCCCTTACCCCCTCAAATAACATGACAGACACAAGGTGCTGCTGTGAAAGGCCGTGTCCAGGGGTGTAACGAGAGTGTACTGTGGCCAGCGTGGTTCCTCAGCAGCAGCTAAGCCTGTGTGGAGGCCCGTACCCAAGGGGGGCAAGGGAGGTCATGCCCTTCCCCCCTCGAGCCATTAAAAAGTAATTTGAATGTATAAAAACCTACAAAAATTACGTTGATGGCTTTTCACATTTTGCATGAATTTCGATTTTGTCCTTGCACAAATGAATAGGTTCTTTCTGGACAGAGGCAGGCTTTAGAAGTCTGCAGTCTGCAATATTGGGCTATTTTAGTTCTATAACCATTTATGCAAAGAGCTATCGGACGTTCCAATTTAGTCGGGACAGTCCGTTCCTTTTTATCCATGTCCCGACCTTTCTCGCCTCGGCTCGGATACTACTTGCTATAGCTAAGGGAAGAAAGACTCTTGCGCCACTACAGAAATTGTACTGGTTATGTAGGGATTCTTGTAGAATACTGTGTACATTATTAAAATTGTCTGAACTTTTTATGAGTCAAAAACAGATGTTTGACACTCGACAAATAGGAATCCCGTCATTATTGAACGATTTATTCTATTACAGTGACACAAATGTTTCACATAATTAGAATAGAGGGGAATTTTCCATACTCTTTACATTATGGAAGAAAGGTTCCTCAATAACTGCAATACAAAACCAACCATACAAGGGGCATTTAGCTCTCCACCCGCACCGCAAGGTCTGAGATCCCTTTTCGCCACCAAAGAGCAGAAGGGAATAAAACTTTGTTTTCATTCTCCAACATCAGGGTTTTTCTGCAACTGATGTCTATTCTGCCAATCAATGGCAGGGTTGATTAATATAATGTAAATAGGACAATCCACTTCACAGCAGAATCTTTGCTAGATTTTTGGGCCAAAAAATTGCCTGAAGTACATTTAATATAGTGCAGAGTGAGCACAAAAACACTCCCTGGTTTTGAAAGGGTATCACTTTAATACCAAAAGTAGTATTCTACAGAAATGTTCACAGTAGTTGTAAAAACTCATAAAGTTTTCGTGGTGTTCATTGGAATTATAAATGCTCAATGTGCGCGCCACCTGTTACGCGGGAAACATGGAGACGATAATCCAGCTCCAACCACACCTTCTCAAGAGTATCCGGTGTTATGAAGTTGACAGCTGTACTGATGCGTTCCTGAAGATGATTCAAGTTTGTGGGTAGTGGAGGTACATAGACCTGGTCCTTCACGAACCTCCAAAGGAAAAAGTCACAAACTGTCATATCCTGTGATCGTGGGGGCCACTTGCATAGATTTTGATCATTGGGTCCAGCTCATCCTATCCAACGGTGTGAGAGGTTGTCATTCAGAAAGCTGCGTAGATACAGATTGATGCCAGTGTGGGGGCGCTCCATCTTGTTGTAGAATGTAGTCACCTCTCTCTGCAGCAAGTTGAGGAATTAACCAGTCACGTAGGATTGTTAAGTAGCTTTCACCTGTGATTGTTGGCCCCTCAAAGAAGAACGGACCGTACACTCGACGCTCTGACACTGCACAAAAAAAAAAAAAAAAAACATTCACCTTGGGTGAGTCACGTTCCACATCAAGAGTGGCATGCGGATGCTTCCTTCCCCAGATCCTAACATTATGCCTGTTCATTTTTCCACTCAAGTGGAAGGTCGCCTCATCACTAAAAATGATCTTTGTCAGAAAGGTTTCATCGTCATCCATTAAAGTGTGGATAGTCTCGCAAAACTCACGTCGCTTTACCTTGTCTTGTGGATATAACTTTTGAACCCCTTTCAGCCGGTACGGGTGAAAACGCAAACGCTTCCGTAAAATCTTGCTTACGGTAGTTTGTGGCACCTGCAACTGCCTGCTGGCTTGACGTGTTGATTTTCTGGGACTGCGTACAAAGACTTCTCGCACACGCTCCACAATTTCCTCAGAGATGGACGGTCGGCCAGAATGTTCTTCTCTTTGATCACAAATGCATCCTCTCTCAACAAACGTTTTATGCCACTGCAGAATGGATTTGTGTGTAGGTGGATCAACATTAAATTAAAGTTCCGTTTAAATGCACTCTCACAACACTGCTTGTTTTGGCAAATTCTAACACGCACCAGCTTCTTTGCTGTGGAGTGAACGCCATTTTCGATGTTACTGCCCTCTAGCTACCGAATTCACAACTAGCGATTCTGAAAAGAAAGATATTAAAATATTTTGAGTTAACTGAGCTTTGGACATCAATTTTATCAAAATATTCAAGTAACTATTAATTTTATGACATCTTGAAACCAGGGAGTGTTTTTGTGCTCACGCTGTATATTGTTATTTGTCCAAAACACTCAAGAAATTAAGTACATTATTATTTACGAAATTCTGTCAATCGGAATTTGTTTTAGTGCAATTCTCATCTTTTCTACTTGTAATTGTCTTGAACATAAATACACAGTGGTGTGACCGTACAAAAGACAACTTTCACAGTGTGCAGAAAACATCAAGGCCAAAAAAATTCGATGCTACGAGCCATTGATAATGGCATTTTCTAGCCCACATGTATGCAACCCCATTTAATAGCTTCTTGGTTGCCACTGCCATTTCTTTTTACTGTCGAATAAGATTCTAAAAGCGAAAATACACCATAGAAACAAAATTACGCCATCAGACACACTGCCAGGGTGAAGTAACTTAGCTGTTCCCATGAGATAATTTATTTAATTTACAGGATTCGCACTGACTCCAAAGTCCTGGACAACTGGAGGAGTCAGAAAAACAAGCCTAGGACTGAGGTAATTGGAAACAAATTATTTCTTTAAAAATAAAGCTTTCAAAACCTGCAAAAGTCAGGGGAATTAAATGATTTTTGCTTGGCAGAATTTGTAACCGGAAACACGTTTCGTTTTATATTCCCAACAATCTTCCTTTTTGGGTAATATTGATTATAAAAAGCTAATTTCATTTTATTTTTAATTTATTTTCAAAAATGTCCAACAAACGTGATTCATTAGATTAACTTACAAAGTTGAAGTGTAACTCTTATTTTTAGCATGTTAAATCATTACACAGTTATGTAAAATACCTGGAAAAGTCAGGGACTTTGCAAAGTGGGAGTGAACCCTCATCTATCAACCCCACACACATAAGTTGCTTTTCGTAGGTTATTTAAATTGTTTCCATTATGCATACATGTAGTCTACCCGTATCATATTTTTTTTCTCTCTCTGACAGAAACAAATGTCAGGGTCAACTTCAAATATTTGTCACAGGCTTGCATACATCTAGGTTAGAAAATGCTGTTCTTTAACATTTCGTAACAAAATGAGCAAATTTCTCTACCCACCCTCTCCTATACACCACCTCCACACACACACACACACACACACAGTGTATAATATGAGAAAAAATTAATTAAAATTTGTCTATGGGTCTGACCCCCCCCCTCAAAAAAAATCCTGGGCACGGGCCTGCCTATGTGTCCATCATATTTGTGTTCTGGCTGGAGCGAGCGACAACAGTCAACCATGTCAACTCTTGACAGTAGCTAACATTGACCTCATAATTTTAGAACGCGCATTTAACTCCTAAAAAGTAGAGAACTGGAAGTAAGTATAAATGAACTGTTATGTAGGAAGTTCCTCACTTCCTACAAGGAGCAATCACCACTGCCATTTCCAAAACCACAGGCAAATTTTGTCTGTGCCGATATTTTTCAATTTTTATAAAATTTCTGTGACAAAATTTAATGATCTAAATGGGCGTCTGACTACCACGAAGAGATTTGAGTTCGATTCCTGTGGTGGCTGATCTCAAGTGGGAATTTTTACGTCAACATATCTGTTCTTTCTGGGGCACCACAGCTTGTCGTAAATGAGCACTTGGTTGCAACCTTTCCGATGGCGTAGTGGTAATGTCGTCGTCTTGTAATCAAGACGTACCGCGTTCAAAACTCGGTGGAGGTACATAGTGGTTCGGATCCCACTTTAAACTGTAGATCCAGTTTCGATGAAGCTATCTGTGCATCAAGTGGACTTAAAAATCAAAACTCACACCCAAGTAGAAAGAAAGAGAGAAACCAAGAGTCTCGGGCATTAAGTGTCAGTCTCATCTCGATTTTTTATTTATTTATTTATTTATTATACTGCGCACAACAGGCATCTGCCCTTTTACAGTGCACAGTAAATGTCTTACATAGGATTTATACACATCAAAATAATATTTATACACATTTCAGATATAAAAAAAATACATATAGCGGTTATGTATATCGTCCTTAAACATTACAGTGGATAATACATAGGTCTGTCTTGTTCTCGGCCTATACAGTCCAGTTTTCTAGTATAAGGTCGAGTCAAATGAAAGTGAGTCAGTCTTCCCCCTAGGTCGAATTGTTTCATCAAATGACTTGGGAGTTCTTGTGAATCACGTGATAACTCGCTGCGAGGCGAGGTTACTGCGTGATAAACAAAGGTCTGAATTACAGTTGACGCTCCGTGGTGCATTATTTCAGGGTGATTAATTAATTGCAGGACAATGGTAGGCCACATACAGCTAATGTGTAAGCTCTAACGAAGTTCAATTGGAAAACCCTGCAGCACCATCCTTACAGTCTGGACGTTTCGCTACGTAACTTTCACTGAAGTAAAGAGGAAGTCGAAATGTTACATATTTACTTCGGATCCTGATGCACAGAAATTCTAACCCAGCTACCACAGGACTTTTATGAGCGTCGTATCACTAGAGTGCGCGTCAAATCTCCTGCATATGGCAATAGCCAATAGGAGCGCACTGCAGCGGTGCCATGTCGAAATCTCACACGGAAAAGAGACAGCGTGGTAGAGCGAAACGCCTTGTCACGGAACTAGGCAACGCCGCACGTCTGTGATTCGCTGGTGCTGTTCAGCCGTTCAAGGCCATATGCAGGAGATTTGACGCGCACTCTAGGTTCGTTACACAGTGGGACAAGTGTCTTAATA
Source organism: Lepisma saccharinum (assembly GCF_977018435.1). Taxonomy (NCBI): domain Eukaryota; kingdom Metazoa; phylum Arthropoda; class Insecta; order Zygentoma; family Lepismatidae; genus Lepisma; species Lepisma saccharinum. Next base: position 52,876,503 of record NC_139233.1, read on the forward strand.
CTATGCGTGCGTATTTCTGACATATAAGTTTGTTTTTCGTCCAAATATCGTCTTGGCTTACATTAATTTGACTCGCCATTATATTTCAGCATGCATCAGTCCAGAGAAATTTATCCTGTTTTGAGCTAGAACATTGACGGAAAAATAACCTTGTTTCATAGATTACTCGAAGCACATGCTGTCAGGTGCAGGTAAAAATCACACTACCATCCCCTCCATTCATATCCTACAATTGCTTAACTATTTGGTGAAAAAACCGGAGCGCCAGGTCTGAAATTTGTACAAGTTTAGAATAGTGAAACCTGACAAAGCAGATCGATTTATGAATGACGTAATTGTGGCGGCCAATAAAGTTGAGTTCAAAGAGTGTCTGGACTATTTTCTTATTAACACAGTTCGCATCAAAGCAGGAAATAATCAATCAAAAACAGTGATAAGGTTTCATGTTATAGCGCTTAATATTGTGTTCATTTATCGAATTAATTAATTCCTTTCCAAAGCTATAAGAATGGCGCCAACTATCCACGCAGAATCTGGTAAAGAGAAACGACTTCTTTCAAAAACTTCCAACAGGCCAATGTAAGTTACATTTCAGACGTGCTAGCACAATTTCACAGCGTAGCTAAAACTTTACAACTTAAAATATATAAGTTTTTGCTTTTTGAATTAATGCTGAAAGCAACGTGGTATTCTATTATTTTAAATACTTCAATATTAATGAGAATTGTACGTAAACATATTTATTTTTTTGTAAAACGATACTATGATATGAAGATGTTATGTTATGTGTAAAAATAGAACGTTAATTCATGCCGTAATCTTTCGTAAAAACAAAGTTGAGACTAAGTTTGTTTGTACGTTTAGACAATAAGGCATATCTACTAAGTTAATTTATTATAATACTTATTTCGATTGTATAAGACACAAACGTTTCAGACTAGAATACCATGGCATATGCTTTTCCAAATGTTCGTCCGAACAATTTTGTTTGTAGGTCTCTTGTTTAGAATAAAATAATTTTAGCAAATTGTTTATTACAATATCAAGTTAGTTTGGAAAACTTCGATATGACTGACGAACAATGTATTTGACAGTTAACCATTTCTATATTAAAATAAGAGCCTGATCAAATTAACATGTTAAAATAGATCCTATATATATTTTCAGATCTGATTTTGTGTGTAGACCCAAATACAGCAATACTCTTCCAGATATACCACTTATCACAAAATTCTTAGTTTATCCGTTTGATTCTACTAGGTAAGTGACAATATATTAGCTATTAATATTGTTTGGTACTTGCCAGTTATAATTTATGCATTGTATGCAGTATTTAGTGAATTCTGAAGATAGCATGCGTGTTACACATTAATTTCAGGTATGTGTGGAACGGTAAATTTTGAAATTTTCCTGCACTGTGAAAGTCTCGAGTTATACACAGTACACACTATTCCCCCCTCAACTCAAGTTATTGTTTTTGCATTTCTGGTGTAAAAAGTGACATTTTCAAGAAGTTTCATGCCAATATAGTGGCAGAAAACATCGAGAATTAGACACTTTTAAACACGATAATTTGTAATTTGACAACTGTTCGTTTACCGGACGGGATTTCTTTTATCAGATTCCGGTACTGACTTTTCGGGATTCCACGCATTCCTAAAGCGCCTTGTACACGATCAAATAAATCATAAACAAGTGCTTGAATTGGACGCTTAAAAGAAAATGACGTCAGAGGTAACGCCATTTTTCTCAATGGATCCAAAGTTCGGTCAAAGAATTTCTATTTAGGATTGGTTCTAATTAACACGATCCAAGTCTGACTGTCGACCAATCAGAGCATATGCTATTGAAATCGATTATCGAAAAGAGACCTCTAGGTCACGAATGCAGGTGTAATGCCGGCCGCGTGGGATGTAAACAATGTATCACTTCACACTTTTAAAAGACGATAACTATTCAATCGAGAGGAATAATGTTACGTATTAAATGATTTTAGGTATGGGGGTTATTCTTGAGTAAACAAAAAATAATCGATCAGAAAATTCGATTATATATGTCGGGGAAAGAACTTTCGGTTTGGGCAAATTTCCAATGTAAACAAGTGGAACACAGATCGTCACCGAGATTATTTTCTTATAAAAGATCCGATACAAAATGGATCACTTGAAATTTTTGAGTGATATAGAGAAACAAAGGTACCTAGAAAATATTGGAAATTCCCGGATCCTTTGGATGAAGATTTACGGAAAAATAGTAGTCTTTTTCAAGACAACAGTATCGTGTTAAGACTTCTGCAGGTTGAAATAAAGCTTATATAAATTATAAACATTGAAATACTTCAATTTTACAACAGTAAAATATATAATTTTCGACATTGTGTAGTAGTCAAACACAGCCTTTTTAATTTTATCATGTGGCTTAGATAGAGCGTCGTCAGAAATTTTTGCAGGTGGTAAAGGCCAGTAATAAAACTAGAATAGTATAAATAATAATAATAATAATTACAACTATTATATATATTATACAATAAATAATTACTAAACTGATGAAATAAACACATTTTATTCTAAATTTATATTTATTTTTTATTTATTTATTTATTAATAAACACAACAGGCGAGTGCCCAATTACAGTGTTCTACATTTCTTGCTTTGAGTTTGTAAATTTACAGTTTGGTAAGAAATATTATTTTGCAGAAATGTAAATAAACATAAAACATGTCAACGCTAAATTATATGTGTATACAACAGTTAACAAACCGAGTTATAATAAATAATACATGTTAATTGAAGAGAGGTGGAATAAAATATCTAACTATTATCTACAAAAATAGCCTACATGAATACAAGATTTCAATTATTAAGTACAATGCGCAACGTATTTATCTTTACACTCAGTATTTCAGATCTTTACCACCATGTACGTACAATATATATAAGATACTGATATAATATATTATAAATTACATAAAATATGGAAATAAAGTAAGCACAGTATAAATCAAGGATAGAAGTTATTTACATTAAAGAAATATATTAATTATGTGTGTAATAAATGACCTGTAAATAATTAACACCTAGAAAGTACGTACATATATGTAATTGAGTGTTATTTTAGGGGGTTATTTTCTAGAATTCTGCAAGTTTCTGTTGCATTTATAATAATTATTTAGGTTTTTAAGTGCATTTTGCTCCTTCCTTAGTCACATTTACTTTTCTGAAAATTCTACAACGAAAAATCAGCCTTTTACTTCTGTTGAAATGCAAAGAGAGAAAGCAGGAATAGGATTGGAGTCAGCTGCAAATAAAAGTGTGGTGAGCTTTATTGCAGCGTTCTCCAGTGTGCTTATCGAACACAAACTTGAAACCTCGGCTTGGAATACTATCAAATACGCTATACAGATCATATTGGCCCAGCGTGGTTCAAGCTGCTTCACGGAAACGCGTTCGGGCTGCACAATAATCAAATGAGGCCAGTGACGGCGCCAACCTAAAATAAGTGGGGGGGGGGGCTACAGATTTCGGAGTCAAATTCTCTGGGGGCTAACTAATATCGACTAAAAGGTAATTACTTAATACTTTACTACGGTATAATTTTACCAGTGACATACTTTACAGTCAGATCCAAAGATAAATCACTGAGATGTTATGTTCCATTTTGTTCCACATGCATGAATTTTTTATGTCAAATAAAATGCAATAATTGTATTGTTTTCTTTTCTAAGCCATTATCGAGAGGAATAGTATCACATACTTACTATTCATATGAACAGTAAACAAAATACACCATAAAAAATACACTCATTATCAACTCGCTGGATATCACGTAACACTGTTTCTATGTAAAGAATGTGAGTACTTTTTTGTTCAAAAAAGAAAATAACCACACCAAGAAACTACGATAAGGTACAGTACGTCTGTTTTTATGAGCAGCTAAAACCTTGTTTTGCAAGCTCTTTCTCAAAGAACAGAATAGATATAGCATTCAACCTCTCATTGCCATTTCAATTATGAAGGCAACACTTGATTTGCCGTAAGCAGCCGTTGATAGGTGTGGCCACATTCAGGCGCGGCTCGTGCATTATTTACCCGGGGGTTCACTGAAGTCATGTGACATATATTCAGTTTCCGCAAAATAAACTTCCTACGCCTAACAAAAGGATGGGGGGCGGGCTTAAAAGATTTGTCCAGAATTTTTTTTTATATGGGAGTATAAGGTTTTGTATTAGGGGTGTGCGAATAAATTTAGGGCTGAAACTACAATAAATTGTGCCTTTATGAAAAAAGTTGAGTTTTGTTGGAATGGACGTCCTCAAGTAGGGGCAAGTAATATATTTTTTCCTCAGGAGGAGCAAAAAACACTCCTTCAGTCTGAAGTTACTGCAACGCTTTTATAATAATTACCAAAAATTACTGTGACTGAAATTAAATTATATGCGTGTAATATATAATTTTTGGTTTACATTCAATTCCCATGGGGGGCTGCCCCCTTTTCCCCTTCCGGACGTCCATGCCGACTAATCAGAACTGGTCCTACATTTATTAAAGGGAAATGGCAACTAATGGCATGTGCATACTAGAAATCGAACCTGAGACCCTTTCATTGATACAAGATAGCTTTGTTCAAATTTGGGGCTGGTCGACCAGCACACGCTTTTTTTCAGTGGACAAGGAAGTTCGTTTACGTTAATTACGTGCATTTCCATCGGTCATTTCTTACCTGCGCGGACAGCAACGCCTACACTGCATCATGTGACATAACCTAGGTAAAGTCCATCCCTCGCTTCACTCGCAGCATCACTTAATACTTTCCAACAAGTATCCAAGCACTTCAAAAACTAACAAACTTGAGACGATTGACACCGAGCGACAGCGAGTCACGTCTTCGCGCCATTCTTTCTCTTTCGCGAACCCGAAGTGTTTCCACCTTTAAGTAAAAACCTCTGAATGCATGCACGAGCTATTTTGGTAATGTATCTCCTTTATTTTAATTCATCGCATCTAATTCCAGCTTTTATTTGTTTCCACTCATCCATCTCTGCCACAATTTTGCATTTATTCCAAGAAGTTCAGTACAAAAATGATACAAAGAGAATATTGAATATGTAATGTGTGCGCTTCAAACTTGAACCGCACACAGCAACACTGGAAGGGAGGAAGCAGCGAGATCGGAGCCTTGTCCCGCGCCTTCTGCGAGAGAACGAACTGCGCATGACCGTTGGGTTGAACATAGGTTCTGCAAATCTCATCTTCCATGTATTTTGTCCTATACCCTCCTCGAGCTTCTGCTCCCGCACGAAGCTTTCACAATGGCAAGAGCTGTCCTGTGGGGGTTCAAATGAGGGTCTGTATCAGGGCGGCCGAATCGCGGTTTCTTCTTCTCAGCAAAAGAGTTCACCGTATTACGGGCACAAATACATGACTTATTGTGTAGAATTTTTAGCGAAATAATGTGAAAATGTAAAGACATTGTTTATTGTTCATTCTCGAGGTGATTATCGTATATTACTGGGGGTTCACTGATCCTGTGCGCTATAGGGCCAACCGCGCCTGGCCACATTTCAATAACACAAAGCTTATAAAGTTCGTAAAAGGTAATTTTAAATATTTCACCCATTGCAAGCAGCTGCTGAAGGGTCTTTATTTTGAGTTCCTGTCTGCCTTAGTGTGCCATAACTCTAAACTGTTCAAATTACAACAGTAGGGAGCGGCGAAAGATTGTAGCTTTTCGTGCATCAGAAAAGCGGAACTAACTTAATAAAGTAGGCATCAAATAAACAAACCACCCTTGAATAGAAAGTATGTTCATGATGCCATTTTCTCTGCCATGATGAAATACCTTACTTTTTCTTGTTCAACGACTGAAATTCAGAACTTAGGGTTAAAAATCGGAGGATGCCGAAATGCCGTCCACTTAGGAGGTGCCACTCACAAGAAACAAGAACATTTTTACTACAAATTCACTTCTACTAGGAGACAAATACATTGTCATAAAAGCAATGAATATACACTATGTTGCCATTCGTCACCGGACACCCCTCAAAAAGTGCTTGGGATCGTCTGTACACATCATACAACCTATAAAAGGCATTGCCAGTTGAGAATACACTCATACCAGCTACAGCAGTCAATATGGACAGACGATGCGAACTGAGTGAGGCAGAACGAGGGATGATCATTGGAGCCCACAGGTTTGGGCATTCGACCCTTGAGATTTCCAACAAATTTCAGATACCCCGGTCGACAGTGAGTGATGTTATCGTGAAGTGGAAGCAAGAGGAGGTCATGACATGCCGTCTCAGACCCAATAAACCGAAAATATTAACAGATCATGACCGCAGATGCTTGAAACATGTGGTGAAGTCAAACCGGAAGGCGTCGTTACAGATGGTGGCACAGGAGTTTCGATCGGCTTCCAGTAGTGCTGCAAGTGATCGTACTGTCTGCCGGGAGATCGTCCCACTTGGTTTTCATGGTCGCGCAGCAGTTCACAAGACGCATATCAAAGCCCGCAATGTGGCCCGTCGGTTACAGTGTTGCAAGGAACGCCGCAATTGGACTCTCGAACAATGGAAATCCATCCTATGGAGTGATGAATCACGCTGGCGGTCTGATGGACATGTGTGGGTGTTTACAGGACTGTATCGTACCCACAGTGAAATTCGGTGGAGGTGGCATCATGGTGTGGTCCTGCTTTTCGTGGTATGGTCTTTGCCCTCTTGTTTTAGTTCGGGAAAACATGAATGCCGATGCGTACCAAAAAGTACTGGACAATTCTGCGCTACCGACATTGTGGGAACAATTCGGTATTGGCCCATACCTGTTTCAGACGACAATGCTCCATGTCATACTGCAGGCATTATCAACACGTGGTTCGAGGACATGGGTGTGCAAAAACTTGATTGGCCAGCCCAAAGTCCAGATATCAACCCCATTGAACACCTTTGGGACAAGTTGGAGCACCGCTTGAGAGCCAGGCCATGCTGCCCAAAAAACACCACTGAGCTGTTTGCCGCTTTGCAGGAGGAATGGGGAAAGATTCCCGTCGACACGTATCGCAAATTGGTGGAAAGTCTTCTTCGAAGGGTTGCGGACATCATTGCGGCTAAAGGTGGCCCTACTTGATAATGATGTGGTGCTGCAACCGGATTAACGTACTGGTATGGGGTGTCCGGTGACGAATGTCAACATAGTGTAGTTGCAACTCTTGCACTGGGCATTTTTATTAGTGAAAATAACTGCTGAAGATTAAATTTTTTTCTTAGAATATATTGTGCATAAATACTACACAGAATTGATTGAATCAATAGTTTTAGATTTGCTTCAAAGTTTGATTCTTCTGCACAGAATCAAGTTTGTACACTATGGTGGTACTGCAGAAATTCTTTCCTAACCTCACAAATTATAATTAATTAACATGTTGGACTAGGACTGCAGCAAGAAAATTGCCCAAGTCTGCTGATATTCGCACCGTATTTCAATGATTACTCGATTGAATTTGTATTCATTCATTCATTCATTGTTTTCTGCCTAATTGGCAGGTTTTTCACTGCAATCTCCAGCTTTCCCTGTTCTCTGCCTTACGCTTCGTAATAGCATACGACCCAGTTAATTTAATATCATTCATAAGCTGATATCTCTTTCTTCCACGGACTTTTCTTCCTTCAACCATTCCCTCCAAGGCATCTCTTAGCAGGCAGTTTCTTCTTAGACAGTGTCCTAACCAGTTTCTTTTCCTCTTCTTGATGGTCTCCAGTATAGATCTTTTTTCACCAACTCTTTTCAGTACGGCTTCGTTTCTTAAGCCCCTATCACACGGAACTGGATTTCTAGTTGAAATGCTCTAGTTGACGCTGGACTAGCTACCCATTTGCTAGTTTTCGCCTCACACGGTACTTGTTATACCGTACTTGTCGATAGTCTTTCGTTTCCATAATGGCGGCCGCGCGAGATGTAAACAACGTATCACTTCACACTTTTAAAATACGATAACTATCCAACCGAGAGGAATATCGCATCGCATTAAATGGTTTTAGGTAGAGAAGAACGGCGCTGATAAAATACGTACTTTACAACGTTTGCTATACACGTATGGAAGAATATTTTAGCTTTTTCAATTGTAAACATGCCTTTCGTGTTGTATGCTCTCGGAAGCCACAGACAAAAAAAAAGGCTACTTTACAAACTCACAGAATATCTTCACATGGCCAAACTTTGCTCTGATTGGCTGTTCCACAGAATCTAGTCGAAGAAGTTAGTAGCAATTAGAACATGTCCTATTCCTCAAAACCAGTCAAGCAGTCAGCCAGGCAGCCATGATTACTACCCAGAAAGTCAGTTCATCGCCAACTAGGGCATTCCAACTAGAAATCCAGTTCCGTGTGATAGGGGCTTTACCTTGTCTGTCCATTTTACACGCTCCATTTTTCGCCATGTCCACATTTCAAAAGCTTCGAGTCGTTTCTCTTCATTTCTTCTCAACGTCCAGGTTTCTGCACCATATAGTGCTACACTCCACACAAAACATTTCACTAATCTCTTCCTTAGAGCTTAGACCTATGTCCATGGGTCCACAAAAAACATTTTTTCTTCTATTGAAAGCTTCTTTTGCTATTGCGATTCTCATTTTCACTTCTTGGTTGCAGCTCATGTCACTGCTTATAGTGCATCCGAGGTACTTGAAGCTATCCACTTGCTGGATTCTTTCACTGTTTGCTCTCACATTAATATTCCTTGGTTTCCGTCCTATAACCATTGCCTTTGTCTTCTTTACATTAATCTTCATTCCATACTGCTCACAGCTGCTGTTTAACTCTTCTAACATACTATTTATGGTTATTTCATCCTCAGCGAATAATGCCATGTCATCAGCAAATCTTATGCAGTTTATTCTTCTTCCTCCCAATTTGACACCTCCTGTGCCCTGGAAACAAGTTTTCACTATATCTTCTAAATAGATATTAAACAAAGTAGGCGATAGGCAGCATCCTTGTCGTACTCCTCTTCCAATTTCACAGCCTTCTGTCATTTCGTCTCCTGTTCTCACTTTAACTCGTTGATTCATGTATAAGTTGCTTAGAAGTCTTCTCTCTTTCCAATCTACGCCAATTTTCTTCAGAATTTCTAAAAGTTTAATCCAATTCACTCTATCAAAGGCTTTCTCCAGGTCTACAAATACTACAAACACCTCCTTTCCTTTCTCTAAGTATCTTTCCCCAATGGTCCTCAGTAAACCAATTGCATCCCTTGTACCTCTTCCTTTCCTGAAACCAAACTGTTCTTCCTCTAACTCGCCACTGACCTTCGAGTATAGGCGTCTGTTCAGAATTCTTAGAAGAATTTTTGCCGAGTGAGATATGTCTATTATATGCACAGAGGCTAATTTGGACGAGAACTACAGCTTCTAGTGTTGAGTTGAGTTGGTGTTTTAAGTCCACTTTATGCACAGTCTGGCTAATCGGGACTGGACCTACAGTTTAAAGTGGGAACCGAACCACTTGTGCCTCCACCGGGTATCGAACCCGGGACCCCTTGATTACAAGGCAACGACGCTACCACTGCGCCATGGGGGGGAGGCCAGCTTCTAGTGGAATTGCATTGAATTGTTTTTTGAAGTCCACTTTATGCATAGATAGGTTAATCGGGACTGGACCTACTGTTTAAAGTGGGATCCGAACCACTGTGCAATGTGCCTCCACCGGGTATCGAACTCGGAACTCCTTATTACAAGTTGACGATGTTGCCATTACGCCATAGGGGAAACCCTTCTAGTGGAATCTCAATGACTTAATGAAATGTTACCTCCACTGGATCGAACCTCGGACCCCTCGATATAAAGGCAGCAATTCTATCGCTAGACCATGGGGGCTGGGAGGCCAATTTTAATATTTCCAACGTTTTAACATTTAGGAATTAGGTAGTTTGTGTACTCTTTCATTCTTTAACGTCGTATTTCTTCCTCTCGAATATTTGCAGTGAAAGCTTGTGTTGCTGCTGCCATAAACCTTCGGGTTTAAGAATGCGGGGGAGTTAGTTACTTAAGAATATATATTGATTGATTTTGTGTTTTAAGTCCACTTAATGCAGTAAGGCTGATCGGGACTGGACCTTCAGTTTTAAAGTGGGATCCGAACCACTATGTGCCTTCACCGGGTATCGAACCCGGGACCCCTTGATTACAAGGCGACGACGTTAAGAATAGATATAACGATGAAACTAATGAGAGAACATCTCTAACTCTCATGCAATTGTCGGTACTCCAACGAGGAACTAACAAACGAAAAGGAAACACAACGCTTCCTTAGATTTTGAACGTCATCCTACTTACTCGTATAAAAATTCACTTGTCACACCTGTTAGACCTATTCCGAAATATAGTGATACGATTTACAGAAGCTGTCAACAACAATGAAAGAACAATCTCACAGCCACTGAATACGTCCATCTTCCAGGCAGGCAGATGATTTCGTAGCAAGTTTGACGACCCCTGATTGTCAAATTACTTAGTATCGAATGACCAGTGGCCTATTGATTTCAGAACACATCGTAATAAAGTAATTGCGAACTAACCGAACTAGAAAATGTACTTGAACATTGTAGGGTGGCGCACGAAAAACCGAACCCTGCCACGAGCAGATACAAACAAGAAATAAAATAAATAAAACATAAGAAACGCAAAGGTCTGCAATTTTTAAAAGAAATAAGAAATAAGCTAATGCAAAGGTCTTTACTTACTGAAACGATCTTGTCTTTTACAGTAGGTGTTGAAAATGACCGCCTTGTGCTTCAATGCACTGTTGTGCACACCTTAACATGTTATCATACACTCTGGACAGCTCTGCGGCATCAATTCTCGAAATTTCATTACGAATATTGTCCTTCAAGTCTTTTAATGTCCTTGGATTATTTGTGTACACTTTTCCCTTCAGACTGCCCCACAGATAAAAGTCATAAGTGGTTAAGTCCGGTGAACGCGGCGGCCACAATCCTTTGCGAATCTTTCATGGATTCGTGAGATTGACTCGCGTGAAGTGTGACAGGTCGCCCCATCCTGTTGAAAGAAAGCATACAAGCGTTCATGGGGGGTCAACTGTGCATAAAAGTCCTCAAAGATTCCCATATACACATCGGTGTTTACTGTCGTTTCAAAAAATATGGGACCCACAATCCGACTTGCAGACACAGCACACCACACTCCGATTTTTCTATCGTGAAGAGGTTCCTCGTGAATCGTATGGGGATTGTTTGTTGAACAGTATCTCGTGTTCTGGGAGTTTACATGTCCTGTCAGATGGAACCAGGCTTCGTCACTCATGAAATACAGCAGGGGATCCAACAATCCACTCACAATTGTTTCAAGTAGCCATGTACAATACTTCACACGTTTTTCCTTGTCTTCCTCCTTCGGTTCTTGGACACATGTCACTTTGTAGGGCTTCAACCCTATATCGTGTAAAACACGTTGACAAGACCTACGCGAAACATTCGCCTGTTGCGACAATTTGCGTGTCGACTTCTTAGGACTTTGGATCATTCGTGCTTGAATATCCGCAATCACAGCAGGTGTACGAACGGATGGGGCCCGATTCTTTTTTGCGGTTGCAACTGACCCTGTAGTACGCCACTTTTTCACCAAATCATGAATACTGCTCTTTGCTGGTATGGAAGTGCCAGGAAACGTATTTGCAAACATATCCTGCGTTTCCTTAAATGACCCGGTAGACACGTACGCTTCCACTATTGCGATTCTTTGTTGAAGAAGAGAATACGTCTGAACCAAGTCTTCACGGCTTTCGTACTGACAGTAATGAAGTATACATGGTTGCAACAGCTTCGGAACAATAGGTGGGAGAAAATAAACAGCCTGTACACGGGCCGGTTTTTCATTTGTCGTTCGTATGCTCGTGCCGGAGTTCGGTTTTTCGTGCGCCACCCTATACTTGCCCCAATGGAAGTTTCATAATGGAAAATGGAAATTTTACTTTTTAAGTTTTTGGTTGAAATGCGTCTACCGTGCCAAAAAAGAAAATATAGGGGGCTACCGGTGGGGCTGAGGTCTGGTTTGGGGGGCTTCACCCCTCCCCCCCGTGCCCCCCTGTAGCGCCGTCCCTGAATGAGGTACTGACAATACTACCACCGCAAGCTGTGAAATCTTTGGTTACATTTTTTAGATGTTTTTTTTTTTACAGGTACGTGAGATACAAACCGACCCTTTTGGAACGGAATTACAAATATGATTTGTGGACGGAACATGACTTGGGTGTGACCATTGACCTCATCGATCCAGATACTTACGCCATTCAAAAAAAAGCACAGCTTTTAGATCCGAAAGACGAAGAACTTCTTGATGATGACAGAGCAGGTTCAGAATCAAGGAGGAGATAAGTGACATTTTTCTTTATTGTTATTATTCTTAATTAATGTCGTTTGTTAATGTGAATGATATTTGTTAAATAACATATAACATAAAGATCTGAGCTTACTTGTAAAGGTAAAACAGATTTTGACATTCGACTTTTACAAATTAGTGTGCTGGTTGCAGGGCATCATTTGTGGACATTTTGTAATTCCTCCCCCCGCCTACATTCGAGGGTATGCGCTTATGTCCTGGTGCATTTATATAGACCAGGACGTCTTTTGCTCTGAATTTATCGGTTACCCCGCTTTGTTTTGCTTTCTTTATTGTTTTTTTAATTTATAACATACAATTACATACATGTACATCAAACAAAGAATATATATATATATAAATAAATAAGAATAGATAATTCAGTTACATAGCTATATTATTTAGTTATTACAATATGTAACATTGTTATTCGTACACATAGAATTACCGAGGAAAATATGTCATATCTAATGTTAATGAAGGTTTCACCAACAAATGTCAATAAAAATGTATGTTCAAAGTGTATAAACAGAGCATATAACACTGGTCAACACACATTTTCTGGCATAAGGTTTTCCAATGGTTTTAAGGTAACTTTGGGGTGCTGATTCCAAATCTGATCTCAGATTTGCTCTATCACATCTCATTTGTATGCTATTGGCAAATCCCATTTTCATTGATTTTATCCGGAATTGACCGGTGGTCACTATCACATCAGGTTTCTGAGATATTAAATATTGCATTTTCAATAAAAACAGCACATTTATGATCATATATGAAGAGCTAAACAGACATACAGATGAGAATAAGATAAGATACAATATACAATAATAAGGAAACAAACATTTAATACGCCGTATCACAGTTCTGACTGCATATAAATGCGAGTGAATGCATGTTACCATGTAAGAATTGAAATGTGAAGATAAGAAAATGAAATGAAATTAAATGTGAAGGTAAGTAAATTATGTACAAAGGTACGTTGACTGCTGGATCTGCAGAAACGACCTTTTCTTTGACAATCTCCGGTGTTCAGCTTCTGGAATGTCTCTCATCAAGGACCAGCAGTAATCTGCCATCATGTTGGAGTCCCATCGGCCTTGGTAACGTTCTTCCATAACTTTAATGTCTTGATGAAAGCGTTCACCTTGCTCTTCGCTCAAATGACCCAAGTTCTCTGGAAAGTCGGCCAAGTGACTATGTAAGTAGTGAACCTTGATGCTCATCCTACATCCAAGTGCTTGGAAACTCACGAGCAGCTCCTCCACAATCTCTTCATAGTTGTCCGCTTTCCTGTTCCCAAGGAAATTCCGCACCACATCAGAGAATGCATTCCAAGCCCTAGCCTCTGCCGCAGTCATTGTTGTAACAAAGTGTGGATCCCTGATGAGTGTTCTTATCTGAGGGCCATCAAATATTCCTGCCTTTTTCTTCTCGGCACTAACACTTGAAAAGGTTGAACATATATAGCTGAAGCAGTCTCCAGTGTGATCAAGAGCTTTGACGAATTGCTTCAATAATCCAAGTTTTATGTGCAGTGGGGGAAATACAATTTTATTCCTATCAACCAAAGGCTCATTGTTGATGTTCTTGTCACCAGGCGTCAAACTGATTCTTGGTGGCCAGGTCCTTTTAACCCAGTGTTCTAATGTAGCCCTACTGTCCCAGTAGCACAGGAAACAAGGGTATTTGGTGTGACCTCCTTGCTGTCCCAGCAGAAAATTAACCATTTTCAAATCAACACAAATTACCCATCCATGAACATGATATTCCAATCTATCCAGAATTGTCTTGATGTTTGCATGCTCTTCTTTCATTCGTACAGAGTGTCCTATTGGGATTGAACCATATATATTTCTGTTGTGCAGTAACACACATTTCAAGCTCCATTTACTACTGTCAATAAAAAGTCTCCATTCACTTGAATCATATGCAGGCAGTCCCATATTCAGAAGAAGCCCTTCAACATCATTACAATAAACAAGTTGACCGTCTGAATGGAAGTACTTTCGCAGTGCTGCTTCTCTGTTTCGATAAAAGGAGACACTAGTGCCAGGTCTGAGTAGTCCTTTGTCTTTCAGCCTGGAAGCTAACACTTCAGCAGACTGCTTTGGCAAATACAAATCTCTTACCAGATCATTCAATTCAGGCTGACTAAACAGAGAAATTTTATCAGAATCTGCAACAGATGGCGTATATTCGGTCAGAGCATCATCCTCATCATCTGTAGAAGCAGGTGAAGTGAAGGTTTCAACATCAATTTCTGGTAGCTCAGTAAATACAGGCACAGGTATTTCCTCACAGTGATCAACTGGTCGTCTAGCAGATGGGATATCTGGGTATTGTAAGTGGTGTTTGTTCGTCTTATTGAAACCTTTCACATTCACAAGGCAGAAGTAGCAGTCATCCAAATGGTTTGTTGGTTCTCTCCAAACCATTGGCACACCAAACTTCAGCTTAGCATTCTTTCCTTTAGACCATGATCGCAAAGTTTCAACACAGGTCTTGCACACTTTGTGGGGAGCCCAATTTTTGTCTTGGTCTCCCAGTCGTACCTTAAAGTAGGCAAGATACACCTTCTTGACAAAGGTATTGATGTTGCGCCTTTGATCCCTCAAAGTGAAGCTGCCACAGATGTAGCAGAAGATGTCTGCGTCATTACGGCAAGTCCTTCTTCCGGATGTTGTAGCCATTGTTAGATCACGACCTGCAGATGAAAAATATGACATAAATGTTGATGTCTACATAAAATCATATTATAAACACACTATCCTACAAATACAACGCCATCGTTTATCACTAAAGCACTCACTGACTCGCAACAACTTGTAATCATAAGAATTCCGGGTAAAATCAATGAAAATGGGATTTGCCAATAGCATACAAATGAGATGTGATAGAGCAAATCTGAGATCATATTTGGAATCAGCACACTCAAATTAGTCTAAAACAGTTGGAAAAGTCCATGCCAGAAAAATATATTATTTTTTTGTTGACCAGTGTAATTTGTGTGAAAAGAGAAAAACACACTGTTTCATGCAACATTGTTACTCGTACAGGCAAGAGTTTCAATCTTCCTCGCATACAGCGCCACCGCTATTCGGGCGATTTCGTGCAATTTGTAACTTCGTAACAAGTTTGAACATGCAAGCGCGCTCCCCGTCAAGCGGAATGCTGACGTTGGTATTGTTGTAGGCCTATCGTCTATCTATCAGCGTGTTCGAAGTGGGCAAGGTGAAGGAACTTATTTCCGATCTGAAGGATGTTATTATAAATTTGGCCCTTAGAGGTTATTCGTTAAGAAAAATTGGACAAACCGTCAATAAATCACACTCCACAGTTCAATACATAGTATACAAATTTAGAGAGGAAGGTTCAACACAGAATGTGCCGAGAAAATCAAAAGAGAGACGGTTGAATAAACGTGATGAACGCTTTATTTTAAAAAGAGTGTGAGAAAACCCTCGACTAAGTGTTCCTCAGTTACGACCGTTAGTAGAAAATGTTGCTGGCAAGATGATGTCCGATCAAACTGTCCGACGTGCCTTGTGGAAGCATGGATATCATGGCAGAATACCACGAAAAGGGCCGTATGTAAATAAGGTGAATCGCAAGAATAGACTTTCATTCGCGAAAGAGCACATCCACAAGGACCAGGAATTTTGGGATAGTGTCATATGGTCAGACGAGTCCAAGATTAATATATACGGGTCAGATGGAATAAATAAGGTCTGGAGAAAATCAAATAAAGACAATTATCACATTAACACAGTTCCAACAGTTAAACACGGTGGTGGGTCATTAATGATTTGGGGCTGCATGTCGTCCAAAAGTGTTGGTACCATCCAATTTATTGATGGTATCATGGATGCATATGTCTATTTGGACATATTGAAGAACAATGTAAAGCAGAGTGCCCGAAAAATGGACATGCCGCCAAAGTATAAGTATAAGTTAACATGAATTGGCTAATATGGAATGTGCCCAAACGACTACAAACACCAGCTCAAAGTCCAGACTTAAATCCCATTTAGCATTTATGGGCAATTTTGAAGAGATGTGTCCATAAAGTAGGCGTCAAGTCCAAACAAGAGTTGAAAACTGTTGTGAAAGCCGAGTGGAATAAAATAAGATCTGAAACATGTCGGAGACTGGTTAATTCTTTGAAGAACAGGTGTCAAACAGTAGTGTTGCCCACGAGACGAGACTTTGGCCTGTCTCGTCTCGTGGAAATGATGTCTCGTCTCGAAAATATTCGTTTGTTTCGGGACACATGATCAATCTCGTCTCGTCTCGAATTTTTAAAAGCCTGTCCCGTCTCGTCCCGTGGGCAACACTATCAAACAGTAATTAAAGCCAAAGGATACGCATCAAAGTATTAGAACTGTCAGTCAATTTGCTCTGAATATACTTTTTTCTTTTATATTATTAAGTGTACGAATAGAAAAGTTATCCAACAAATGGCATGTTTATCTTTCAGTTTCATTTAATTTATTATTGTCATTGGTTATACAATGAAAATTATATTAAAGAGGAAATAAAAAGTAGGCTTAATTCAGGAAATGCATGTTACTTCTCTCTCCATAAACTTTTGTCTCTCGTTTAATATCTAAGAAACTAAAAGTTAAAATATACAAACCAGTAATTTTGCCTGCAGTATTATATGGATGTGAAACTTGGTCCCTTATATTGAAAGAGGAACATAAATTGAGAGTATTTGAAAATAAGATCCTTAGGAAAATCTTTGGACCTAAAAGGGATGAGGAGACAGGTGAGTGGAGAAGGTTACATAATTTAGAACTACATAATTTGTATTCATGTCCAGATATTATTAGAATAATTAAATCAAGAAGACTTAGGTGGGCAGGCCATGTGGCACGAATGGGAGAGGAAAGAGGAGTTTACAGGATTCTTGTTGGGAACCTGATGGTAAGAGACCTGTAGGAAGGCCAAGACGAAGATGAAGGGACAACGTTGAGATGGACCTAAGGGAAATCGGTATGGATGGAAAAGAGTACATAGAACTTGTCTCAAGATAGGGAAAGATGGAAGGCCTGTGTTGCTGCAGCCATGAACCTTCGGGTTTAAGAAGGCTAGAGAGAGTTAGTTATTGGTTTATACAGAATTTGGGTAAGATTTTATGTTCCTAATGTTATTAGTTATTGAATTGTAAGAAACAATTTCAAAAGAGTGTATTTCCTTTCACATATTAAAGTATTTTCTTTGAAAATCCGTGTGTACGAATAAGAATGTTACATACTGTATTCTCTCTCTTCATTTCTCTTCAAGATTATCCAGACCTTCTGGTGTCCAGAACAAGTCATATTTATTGTTTTATGACATGTGTAAATTGATATTAATATTTTTAATATTAAGGGGTATTTATTTACGTATATTTTCCATAAGATATTAAACATCTGAGTTTAATAGATAAAATTATAATAATATTACAGAATGATATGACACAAAGAATATGATCACACTAAATATTATAATAATTACATGAATGAATATACAAACGAACACACATTAAGTTACTGTTAGTTGGTTACTCAGTTTAATGATACATTATCAATGAGATAAGTATTTCAATAAGATTCGAACATTCTAATTTGAGTTTGTCTATTGGGAAAGAAAAACTGGTATCCAGCAGTAATTTGGTCTGGGATGCTTTATGCCAGTTTAGCAGTGGCGTAGCATGGACATTTCGGGTGGGAACGCCAAGTCCGAAGGAAGAGTCGGTCCTTTCTTGTTTAATAATTTACTTATGGTATTAGTCGCCACAGGTATTATTTGCCTGAAGTAAGCTGGGTTTTCAATAAAACATCATCATTGCTAGAAAATTAGATGCCTCACTATGCCACAGATGTTTTGAACTCTGGTGTTCTATACCTTTTTTTATATCTTTCTGCATGACGCAAGTCATTAAAAACTTACCTGAATCACAAGCGCCTCTGCACAACAGTAGACGTCATTGTTGTGGGCGATCCAACTACTGATTGATTTGGTTTATTTTACTTCGCTTTTCTACCACTTTTGGTTAATTGCGAATATGAATATGAGTGATGATATTGATGAAGGGACACTGACAAAGAACACCCGTGCTCACGCCGGGATTCGAACCAGGGACCTTTGTCGTCTTGGCGCACTGTGAAAAGCAGAGTGGATGATCCAAATATCGTACACTCTACTGACGTAACAGTGCCGATTAGTAATTCAGACCACTGTTTATTACATCTTGAGAATGCTGATAAACATTTTAAAATAATTTTCTCCAGAGACCATTCGATGTTAAGAGTTTTCAAATGAATGCTAAACATTTCCATTCACACAATATTAAGTAGTTAGATAATAACGAAAAAATACAATAAGAAAATAATAGTTTTGCGGGTTAAGTGGTAGAGCAGCCACAGGCTAAATTTCTATCACGAGGACTTCACCAACTTATTTGACAAAAACTGTGTTGATCTTTTAGTTTCTAATACACATCGCTGTTCGTGCGATAAATTATACAATGCAGTGGCCATTAAGAAGCAGTATATTTGAGATTGGTAAAGTTACGTCAGTCAATATTGCGTATTGTAGCATCACATAGCACGAGTTGCATGAGCGCGAAGAACGAAGAACCGGGTAGGAATTCTGCCGCTGTCGTCTGCTTCAGAAGGCAGGAAGGGTCACATGAACCAATCACGGTAGACCTCTCGTACGCTGGCGTAAGAGAGCCCATTTACGCGCGTGCTGTAGAAATGGAAGCTTTCCCTCCATAAAGGCAGCAAGGAATAGCCTATAGGTGTCCTGTACGCCGAACCTGCTCGGCGTCCGGCCGGGAAAGGCATTGAAAAGAGATGCGAGAACGAGTGTTGACGGTGGAGCGTTGCAAGCGGATCGCGAAAAATAGCCATTATAATGCCATGAAGGTCAAACATATATGAAATTAGTCACGCTTTACTTTATAATCACAGCATTTAAGCATTTTTGAAATTTTAAATCTGGGAACGCCGGGCGTACGGGCGTACTATAACGCTACGCCACTGCAGTTTAGTGTGCCAACTATTGAAAAAGTATTGTGGTTCTTCGGGAGTTAGAGGGAGGTTTGTTTAAATACGAAAATATAGAGGGTCTGTATGTATTTGTATTACTTTTGTGGCTACTTTGTTTAATTTATTATTTTTGGTAACAATGTAGTATGGGCACAAAACCTCTCACTTCTGCATTGCGAAAGATTCTTCAAGGTTGCATTTTGCTTTTTTCACGAAAAGAATTTCAATTTTTCACATTAACAGTAATTATTGTTCTTCCATTTTCGCTTGCGTAACACACAATATGGCGGGCTCAGTGTATGCAGTGTTTCCAACCTTCTTCACCGAACAATACCTAATTTCGTGTTCGTCACTTGTGCAAATTGTACATTATGCACGGATTTTTTTTTATTTTAACTATGCTTTCCTAACCTAACCCAACCTAACCTAACCTTACCGGAAATGGTTCGTGGGGCTATCCGTGAATGATTTGTGGAGCTACCTGTGCATTTAACTATGCTTGCATAGGTAGCCCCACAAACCATTCAGGGATAGCCCCACGAACCATTTCCGGTAAAGTTAGGTTAGGTTGGGTTAGGTTAGGCAAGCATAGTTAAATGCACAGGTAGCCACACAAACCATTGACGGATAGCCCTAAAAACCATTCACGGATAGCCCCACGAACCATCTTCAAAACCCTCCAACAACCTGGACAACGACGCATCCTGGACACGTCATCTTCCAAAACAACGAAAACAACGGCGTGGTTAAAAACACTGACAGGGAGTTACGTCATCAAACGTACGCAACATCCGGTACACGTAGAGAAAGCAAATAAAAGCAACGTCTATTGTGCTTCGGAGAGATGTTTTTCTTGAAAAACACATGAATTCCCGGTCAAATAGATTCCACGACGAAACACCTCCACGAACTTTCAAAATTCTAGAGAAACTCATTTCCGTAAGTAGTTTCTTCTGTAAAAATGAATAAATATGTTGTGCCCACACTACACTGTTACCTTATTTTTATCCCAAGAAACTCTACATTTTCAAACATGCTTGTTAGTTTAATTTATTTAAGTTTTAGTTACTTTTATCTGGGCCGAATCCTTTAAATGTAACGCTGGTGAGTCTTCCCCAGGTAGACAGGGTGGTCGGGTTCTCCTCCCTCTAGCCGCCGCTTCCTGTCTTCACGTAGTAGACGCGGTGAAATTCCGACGTCGCGACGCTCCCTCCTCTTCTGCTTGGCTTCCTTGTGTGATCGAGGGTGGTCCCCGGGGAGGGGCCTAATTTAGCCGCCTGGATGATCGTCTGAGTTCTTGTGGGGGAGGGGGAGGTGGTGGTGGAGGTCGTCTTTTTTGTTCTTCCATGTATTGCTGTAACTCAGCCTGCGAGACCAGGTCGGCCAGTTCATTGATCTTGTGTTTGTGTTGACCACGCAGCAATCGGAAGGTGTTCGTATCCGGTAAACCCTGTCTGGCCAGCACAATTCTCTCGTCGGACATTGGGCAAAAGTACACTCGGTGTTCCAGAGTGTCTACCTCATTCTTGCAAGTCGGACACCTGTCGCTTTCCCTTTCCCCAAATCTCTTTAGATGCGATCCATACGGGCCGTGTCCGGTGAGAAAGTGCACTAGGAAATTATTTTGTGTTACGTATTCTTGCGTATTTGGGATACACTGATACAGTCTCCTTCCCCTATCTGACGTCTCCCACTTCCTTTGCCATTCCCGATTAACCCGATTTCTTAGTTCCGGGAAAGTGGGATAAAAGTTTCCCATTATTTCCATTATCTGCCTCTTATGCCCCTTTTGAAGTGAAACGATAACGCTCTTATTTTGACTGGGTAGTCCACTGGTAAGACGCCCATTATGACGATTAACGCTTGAGTCGGTGAGTCTGAGCATTGCCTTCCTCTGCGAAGATCTTAGCGCTTGCGTGTATGTAATTTTCTGAAGAGATTCAGCCCATGCGGATGCACTGTATGTTATTATTGAGATACAGACAGACAACAGATACGTTCTGATCACTAGAGGGTGCAATTTATAATTGTTGGAACCTAATGTTGCCAATTTATTCATTATTGCCTCCCTCTTTGTGGTAATATTTTCTATGTGCTTCTTGGAAAACGTCCCTTCCTCTAGGGTAACCCCTAGATATTTGGCCTCCATTACCCTTTTAATTGGTGCACCATTAAGTTTTATCTGGGCATAGAGTCAGAGTATAACTAATAACCAGGGACATTGAATTTTCGCAATGCGCGAAATCGCGAAATGTAAAAAAAAATTCAATTTTGAACATTCTGCACGTAACTACACCCCCAATGATGAAATATGCATGAGTTTTATTTGCGAAGTAATGAACGCTTTTTCGCGAAATAACCGTGAAATATCATCAAATTAAGTAGAAAACACGCAAAAACCGGCAATCGAGGTTGCGCGCGCAAACTGTCGATTTGTAACGAAACGTTTGCCTAAAGTTTCCTACCACTAGCAGCTGAAGAACGTTTTATCTTCGATCACATCAGGAAGACGCTGCAAATTGGGATTTCCCATGCACATAATCTCAGTTCGAAAACTTCGTTCCCTGTCAAGCTGCATTTCTTTCTTCCCCCGAATGTCTACTCAACTTCCAGTTTCATTGAACTTGCTAGCTGTAGCAGCGATAAGATTAGTCTGTTCCCGCACATCAAGGGAAACAATGGTGTCATTGGTGTTCAGTCATGAATGAATTTTGTTTATCATCATGTGATTTTTAACATGTGTTTGTGTATGTGCAGAAGTGATTATTTTATTTGTTGGACAGCAAGGATATCCTTTAAATACATACAATGAATAAATCACTTGAGGTATGCAATTTAGAAATGAAGTAATTTTGTGTTGATGTTTTCTTTTTGGTTGGACAAGTAAGTACTTGTGCATCTGTACAGTATATAAAAATGAAGTAGTTTATCAATTTATAGGTCTTTTGTATGTTGTTTCCTCTCATAATGAAAAAGTGTGTGCATTTTTTTTTCATCGCTGGTATATACCGCTGATCTAACATTTTATTTACCGCTCTCCTCAGTTTTTATTTACCATAAATTTGTGTCCCTACTAATAACAATTGATAATAAAGCCAAGCACTTTGAAGTGGTATTTAAAAATAAATAAATGTTAGCTTCCTTCTCTCAGCAGGTCTTACCGTCACAACCGAAAATATCCCTGGCTTCATCGTCCTCAGTACATTTCAACAGAACGCACCAAGTATCAGCCTCAGTGCGTGGAACAAGTTGAAGCAGCAGTCGGTTATAATGTTAAGAAGGCGCTTTTGAAGGTAAATATCAGATGTCACAAATTTCAATTAACACAGGAGAAAGGGGCTATCATCAATGAATTATAGTAAGTCATCCAGAAGCTCCAAAAACAAGAACAAATTTTTTCTAGTTGCCTTAAAAGGTGCATACTGATTTAACATGTTAAATGATAAAGAAGTTGCACAAAATAATAAATCTCATTACAGCTTGTATGTATTATTTGCATTTGCATGCAACGAAGTGGCTAATTTAAGCACATGGGTGCATAGCATCTTATGTACACTGCACTACTTAATTTCTACTTCCGAACAGGATTTGTGATATGATTTGACTTAATGAATTGCAGTTTAGAATTACATGAACTTACGTTTCAATACATTATGTTAGTAATATAACAATATATGATATTAATATATTCCTAAGAATATATTAAAAATAGTGTCTGACTGCCATGAGGGAGACTCGGATTCGATTCCCAGGGTGGGTGATCTAAGGTCGGAATCCAGCCTTCTCCCCGAATAAAGCGGCTCTGGGGCTCACCCAGATTCAAATCAATGGGTACCTAGGAGCAACCTGGTGGGTAAAGGCGGCCGGGGCGTGGTACTGATCACATCACCTCCAAAATGGCTGAGATCGAGAATGTGTGGGGCCATATCCCCACATCGCCTAAATGTGCCTTCATGGCACGGTGCTATGCGCACGGGGAACTTTACCTTTTACAATTTTGTTTTCTAATGAAAAAGAAATAGCTATACCAGAACGTAACATTAGATATTGTGGAAAATATTAAACTGTTTTAAGTATATTAGTTCTAAGATATGATCATATTTTACCTAATACCCTCCAGAAGGTTCCTTATAAACAGGATTGTTTTTGCAGGGTGATGCACTATTTCTGGACCGAACAGCTCAGATCCTAGCAATAGAGAAAACATTTACAGACAGCCAAATGTCTATTGAAAAGCATGTAAACAAGTCTGATGTTTATCCTGTTGAAATCATACCAGTTTTTCCTGATTTCCAGGTAAGAGCTTCTACCTAAGTATATTACAACCTTAGTGACAATAAAGTTCGACCAGTCACAAATATAGGAGTGCGTTATGAAAGAAGGAGAACACATGCATATGCTGAACATATATTATTCAGCAGGCTACATGGAACAAAGGAAAACATAAATTTCCGCTGCAACGCAGCAATGTATGGTGTCCACACAAAATAAAACATTTTCGTCCATCTGCATGTGACATTGAAGTTCGACCACTGTTAGAGGGGATCCTTTTTACCATGGTGTGACGCCACCCCGTCGGCGATTAACTGTGGCAAGGCGTTGAGCCATGCTGCGGACGAGTTGTTCAAGGTATTCCACATCGATGCGGTGCCATTCCTCCTGCAGGCAGGCGATAAGAGCAGCCACTGTCGTGGGTCCCCTCTCTTGCACACGTCGCTTAAGAACACGCCACACATTCTCAATGGGCGAGAGGTCGGGACTCGATGGTGGCCATGGCAGAGTTCACACGTGATGGCGAGTCAACCATTCTCTTGTCAGCCGCGCTGTATGAGGCCTGGCATTGTCGTGTTGAAAGATGAGACGTCGCCTGTGGAACAGGTGCCTTCGCACTGTGGGAAGATGCCGCTCCAGTATGCGTGTATAGGCGTGTGCATTCACAATGTTCTCACAGACGTGTAGTGGGCCAACCCCAGATGCCGTCATGCATCCCCATACCATCACTGACGCAGGTTTCTGTACCCTACGTGCATAACATTTTGCTTCATTCTGTTCCTCCTTCCGACAAATGACTGTTTTCCGTATTTTTCCGTACACAACATTGAAAATGGATTCGTCCGTCCACAAAACCCTGTTCCACTGCCGAAATGTCCATCCCCGGTACATTCGTGCCCACCGTAGTCGATTGCCTTTGTTCAACATGGAAAGGAAGGGTTTACGTTTCGCCTTGTACACTCGGTAACCGCATCGCTGTAGGTAACGGCGAATTGTTCTGGTTGACACTTCAATGTGAAAGCGTTCTCGAGTTCACAGTCATAATTCGGCCACAGAAACATGATTGTTGGTCTGGATATAGCGCCTAAATATCCGTAGGTCACGCACGCTGAGCAGGCGTTTTCGATCGGGGGCTACCTGGTTCTGTAGTACCCGTATTTTGGTGGTGTTTGATGATGCAGTGGACGGTTGACTTGGGTAAGTTCAGTTGGTGCCCTATTTCCCATTCACTTAGTCCATCCCGTTGCAACTCCACCACTCTTCTCCTCACGGTGTTGTCAATAGGTTTGCCCCTGGCCATGGTGATGATGCACTGCGGTTCCTCGGTGCACAGCACGCGCTTACATACGGCGGACTCCCTTATCGTGTCCGTGACGTCATGCTTCCGTCGAATGCGCCACTATCTGGAATTTACCGTATGGGTCTGGTGCCTGGTCGAAGTTCAATGTCACGCGTATAGTTCCCCGTTTTCGTTCTTTACGTGACCTTGGGTGCAACATGCTGGGATCACGATTCTTGGCTGCTCACACGCCTCCTCTTACACACATGCGTCACTTCTGCGGGTCACCCATTCCACCGCCTTTGCCTCTGTGCATTTAATCACGTATTCCTTTCTGGTCGAACTTCATTGTCACCAAGGTTGTACTTCTCATTCTCAAGCTACAAATTGAGATTTTCAAAATTCATTAATGCACAGTTGGATTTACGAGACATAGTTTTAGCATATTGAAAAGTTAACACTACCTCATGCAGTGGCGTACGCAAGGGGGGGTTACGGGGTTTAAACCCCCCCCTTGAGCTTGTGAAATATTATGGAAAATGCTGTGGAAAAAAATTAAATGGTAAATTTTCACAGTCAGATCTGGGACAATAATATTACTATTACTACTTCTTCTACTACAACTACTATTAATAATAATAATAATAATAATAATAATTTGAATTATTATTTCCATGCAGCATGGAGAAAAGCACAGCATTCCAAACACACGCGTCTTTCAGAGTGATGCCTTGAAAATAAACACGAGTTTATGAGGTTAGGTTAGGGTGACTATGATTTAAAAGAGAAAACACTTGTTTTGTATCTCAGTTGCAACAATGTTCAATACACTGCCGTACGCAGGATTTTTTTTTCGGGAGGGGCTGGAATAGTAAATGTGGATAGCACATGGCTTCGTTTTGGAGGGCAGGATGCATAATAAAATATTTCGTATTTTTAGAGCTTTTCAGTCTATTAAAATTGTATTGAAAGACAAAAATGGTAATCGGGATTCACTTTAAAAGAGGTTTCGCATTTACATATTTTGATAAGAGTTCTTAACAGATTTTTATTTGAAAATTCTGATTTTCTCAAAATTTCGGTAGGGGCTGGAACACCATCGGCCATCCCTCTACGTACGCCAGTGTTCAACGAACGTATTTTTTTTTATGTGAACAATGAGAATTAACTAAATAAAGTTATTGGTATGTTGTAAGAGTCTAATGTATAGACAAAGGCTAGGCGGACAAGAATACGTCGCCAGTCCGCCTTCCCATTGTTTACCGCAGCACGTTTGAATGTCTCTCTTTAAAATGTCTCACCTTGTTGACTAGACAATTATTCAAACGACAATAAGCTTAACTATTGTAAAATGTTTTGTTGGTAAGAACAGCAAGATAATCCAGATGTGAATTATCGGGGACATTTATGTGGGGAAAAAGCCGAAAAAATTCCAACGAATTTCGGGAATCGAATCCGGATCTCCCGCGTGATTGTCACTTGTCAGACGCTCTACCGACAAGATCACCGCAGCTCCTTGGATGAGTTCCATACTTTGATTATTTCAATTTATTTTAATATATTTTCTTGTATTTATGGATCTTCTTCACCCTTGAAATGTCTCCCCTCGTTCACCAGACAATTATTTCGTAACAAAGAAACAAAAAAAATGCTCCCAGGATTTGATAAAAATCGAATGACTAGAAAGTAATTTCGTTCTATTGTTTTCATAAATACTATATTTATGTAGATCTCTACTACTTAATAGTAGTAGTAGTGGTATTAGTAGTATTATCAGTATTAATTCAGCTAATTAATTAATTATAAGTATTATTAATTAATTGTGCTTATTATTTAATTGAAGTATAATAAAACAATGGTAATGTGAATTTGGAAAAAGGTTTTAGAAATAACACCCCCCTTGATGAAATCCTGCGTACGCTACTGACCTCATGTATTGATTTTCATGATAAAAGACTGATATTTTTGTCAGAGTGAGAGTAAAGTAAGACCTGACACTCTCCTCTTGGTGGCTAAAACTTACAACACATCTTTGATTAACATTAGAGTGAAAATCATCAATCCCAAGCAGTCAACTAACAATAAATATCCGCAACAAACACGATGGAAGGTTGCGATCCAAGTTTACAAACAAGCGAAAGTACTCATGTTTGTACTAAATTAATTCTTTTCCTTCTCTACTCAGTGACGTAGCAAAGGGTGGGCGAAGTGAGAGACCGCCCGTTGCCTCGCAGCCCATGGAGTTGATACGAAAAATATAATAAAAAGAAGTGAGAAAAAATATGGAAAAGGCTAATTTCTGTGGGCATTAAAATTAAAACACACTGTTATTATCTGGCTTTAAATTCTAGTTAAACGTTATAATTTAAATGATCAGAAGCGTAACATACGCGGGCTCTAAGCCTAAGAGGGCACGATAAAGTAAAAATTATCGTCGTATTTCGCAAATCTTTTCTTGGATAAAAAACACTTTGTCTTGTATTTTATTTTTTATCTTGACCTTGCACTCCCGATTTTAATAGGTTTACAATATAGCACCTCCAACTGTCACGAAGCAAGTGTTAGGCATGTAAATGCTTGCGTTGTTTCCATCCTTCTTACAGAAGGCTCGTATGAGGATTTTTTATGGGGGGCCAGATCCGAAATTGTGGAACAAAGGGAAGATCCGAAATGCTGTTGGATTGATTGAGTTAGGTTATTTTACGTCGATTTTCTGACTCTTTTGGCTAATTGCGGCGATGTGGATGAGTCATGATATGATGAATTTTATAAATGAACGCTCACAAAGAACACCCATGCCTAGCCCTGGATTCGAAACCGGGACCCATAGCATCGTAGCGCGCTGTGCTAACCACTTCGCCACTCCATCGGTGAAATGCTGATGGAGTATTAGTTAGATGTGAACACCATTGTTATCAGGTGTGGGTTTGCGGACGATTTGCTTTTTCTATGATGAATAGGGCTAGGATTTTTATGGCCTAAAATCACAAAAATATGCAAAATAAAATATGCTCTTATGACCTAAAAATTTTACAAAATATGTACTATAATTTGAAATATATGACCTTATAACTAGACTGTTTCAAACATCATTATTACCGGACCCTGTAGCCGAGTGGTGTCGACCTCCGTGGCGAAGTGGTTAGCAGAGCGCGCTACAACGCCAGGGGTTCTGGGTTCGAGTCCCGGGTAAGGCATGGGTATTTGTGTTCGTCCAGTTGATAAGAAACAAAGAAAATGTAAGAATTGAAAGGTGTAAAAGTGAGAAAAAGAGTGAATGGTGGGGGATACCTCCATGTAGGGGGTATTTGCTTTTTTTTTTTTTTTTAAAAAAAGAAGAGTGGTTAGCACATCGCGCTGCGACGCCAAGGGTGCTGGGTTCGAATCCCGCTCGGGCTTAGTTGTTTGTGAATGTCCATTCATCAATTTCATCATTTCATCACTCATCCCCATCTTCGCAAATTAGCCAAGAGGCACAAAACGCGAAGTAAAACAAACTAAACCAATCAATCAAACATGAATATCTAACTTATGCTTTCATATACATACTATTTTTAGTTCACTTTATGGGCCCTGATGAGTTGAAATGCACAATGAATACTATCTGTAAATTTTCAATTAAAAATGAAAAAGATTTTGCTGCAGTCCAAAAAAAAAATACCCTCGAGTGAACATGGGAGCAAGAACGAATCCACTTGGAAAATGACTGTATATTTCTTGAAAAAGCGAAAATATGCTGAATATGACCGAAAATCCATCAAAATATGCCTTATCACGTAGAAATGGCCAAATATGACAAAATATGCCCTTAAAAAGCACCTTAATTCAATTATAGTTTCTTCACAATATGAATTTCTATATATTTAGGGAACACATCACCCTTACCAAAACAAAATATGCTGTCATAAAAATCCTACCCCTTGTGATGAAAATTTGAATGAATAAAAATTTCAGCATTGGACAGAAGTTCAACTTCGTTAACATGTAATAATCACTTCGTATACTGCTAAGGAACGGGCAATAACTATTATTGGGGGGGGAGGAGAACAGTACCCAGTTACAGTTATTAAGTTTTATATTGTCAGGTGAATTCTTGTGGGGAGAATAAGCATTACTTTTGGGGGGAGACGCTATAAAACTCTTAACTATAAACGTTAAGTCTTAGATTATCACAGGAATTCTACTGGGGTGGTATTAGGGGGGGGGGGGGCTTTTGAGGGTGAGATATCCAGATGTGGATATCAATGTTATGTCTTAGGCTCGCACAGAATTTCTATATTAAGGGGGATAAAACTTTGAAGTTCGGGGTGGGGACAATATTTTGCGCTTTGGTGTAAAATTCGTATGATTATCATTATTTAGGCTGTAGTTTTTGTGTATAATTTGGAAGTCGTATGGTATCAAGAGGGTTTTACTATGGATTATTCGCTAAGCGGGGTGGAGGTGGGTGTCATAACCATCCGCCTTTGTTCCATCACTCCTAAAACTTAACATCGGATACTTGAAAGAGTATTTTTTTTGTACTTGATACAGAGTCTGAAGAAGACCTTGCTAGAAGGTTGAAACGTTACGTTTAGTTTATGTTTTTAATAAAATAAATTACTGCCTTGGTCAGCATATTTAGTTTTTCATAATCATGGAAACAAGGCTTAATGATGTTATAATTGAAAGAGTAGTGAAGTAGAATATAGCACTGACTACTAAACAAGATCTCCACGTGTAACTAACTACTTTTGTTATTTTATGTCACTTTTCTGACACTTTAGAATAATGAGGATGAGTGATGGTTAGACGTAGCATTAGCTACGGGGAAAGTCAAGGTCGCGGAGTCTTGTGAAAACACTGACTCCTTATTGAACTGTATTATTGCCATTTCCTAAAAAATGTCATTCTCGCTGATTGAAGGGAGGTGCAATAGGGCGCTGGGAGTGTCCTCTCCTAAAAACCTGTATAATTTTGACGGTTCAGGTTTTGTGATAATATTATGTACTTTTTAATTGTCTTACCATTTACTGATAGTAGTACCATTTTCCACCCCATTTTTTTAGTGATGCACCCTTTTAGTTGTTGGCGCCCATGAGCAAATGGAGAAAAAGTTGGGAAAGAGTAAATAGCATGGCATCCTGTGAAAATGTTGACGCCAAATTAAATTAATATTCTTGTAAGTTTGAAAGAAATAGATATAAAAATTTTCCAGCTTGCTTCGCTCGCATTTATCCGTGTTTGGCGTCTTGATAAGATGATGAAAAAGAAAAGGATTATAGTATAGCCCCATTCGGCGAGCCAGACAACTTCAAGATGCATCTGAGAGGAAACACGTGACTACAAACTTCCGGCTTAAGATCATCTTAGCTGAATCGCTGGACGACAAAGAAAGTCGCACGCGGTCTGTGGATGAAACAACTAGCATACTAGCTGCAAAGGGGAAAATTAAGGAGAATAAATATATTTAGGAAAGAATGAAAAAGTAGCTGCTATTCTCGGAAAGGGGTTAAATAGCCTATGGTGTATATATAATCTTTGGTCATACGATTGTAATTTAAGTAATTAAAATTAATTTTGAGTTCATTTTCATATCCAGCTTCATAATATTCCGAGTTCAATCAAAATATTTATTCTAAATAGAAAAAAATGTTACCACGTTAGGTCTCATTATAGTTATATACTTAGCATTCATTAAAGTAGATTGAATGGATTGTTCAAATCTTGTGTCGAAGTCACGCTCTTTGAAGCAGACGAGATATTCAGTGAACGTGGTCTTCATATAAAACAATGATCTTCTCTCACTTCAAACCAATATTTCAACATTTTCAAAGTATCATTTATTTATCTTGAGTACAAGGAATGTTGTCAGACATCGCCAAGTATAACTATAGCCATCTCCGCAATAACATTATCGCAAATCGCATATATCTCAACGGACGCCGCCATCTTGCAAGATCTTGTGCAGACGAAACGAGTCAACTTTTCCTTGACTTCCTCCGGCTGCAATATCTTCAAGCCGACTTGAAGTTGTCTGGCCCGCCGAACGGGGCTTATAGCTGCATTACGATTTGATTTGATTTGAGTTTTGTCATTTAGCATCGCGTTTCTTACACTTTGGGCTGATCGCAACGGTAAGAATTAGTGATGATATGTTTGTTACAAATTTCCCAAAATTTTCAAAATAAATATGTATTCGTCAATGTTAGTACTTTTTCCTTCCCATGTTGTGTAGATACCCAGTATGCATCGTGCCGTGCAATTTCATGCTCGCAGCGTTGCAAACTGCCGTGAAAATGTGCAAGAAGTAGGTTTTCCTGCTGACGTCATAAAATTTCATTTCTCTGTCACCCAACATACTGCAACCAAAAAAGAAATTAGCCTCTATCGACATTTCTGTGTACGTAGAGATTAAAAGTTCAGAAAAAGTTGTCGTAAACCAGGAATTGAGAGAAGTTTTGGGACAAAAATATGGTTTTGTTAATTTCTTTTTCTCCATCCTGCACGATACCCCTCCCCCTTCTGTGTGTCTTCAGGTACGTGGTGTATTTCTTTCAACAGCAAAAACATGCCAAAGTACCATGCTCTCTTGTGTTAAAGTCGTATTCATCTCCGACATTTCGTTACCAACTTACAGCTATTCAAATTCAAGGGACAGGACTAGTATAAAACTTCACATTCACCTCAGTAAAGCGCCAACCACGCATTCTGCAACACACCATTACGGCATTACGAGCGAAGCGAGCAAGAACATTTTTTCCATCCATTTCTTGCTGACTTTCAATAATATTAATATAATGTGGGTCCGGGTGTCAATACTCTCGTAGGATTCCGAGATATTTAGTATTTTCCAGCTTCTCGTTTGGCACGTTCGGGGTCGAAAACGTGTGGATACCATATCGCTAAATACAGTCTCCAAAATTTAATGTTCGAACTATCTCTCCACTACAGAAATCCTTTGCTTCCGATCTCCCCCTTTAAATTTAATACTCAATCCTACCACCAAAATTTCCATGACAATTTTAGACTTACTGTTGATATTGCCCCCTCCAAAAAATTAATTCTCAGTCTCCACACCAGAATTTCCGCAACAGTCTATTGACAATAGTATTGTCACACAAGAATTGGATACCCCTCAATTTAAAGTTCAATCCCCCTCTAAAATACCCGCCATAATCAAAGACCTAGAGTTGGTTAATACCCCTCAGAACTCACGTGTCAATTAAGGCTCCCCCCTTTTCGATAATAACCTTAAACACTTTCTTTTCTTCATCTAATGGATTAAATATGGTGCATTTGACGTGTAAAATTTTTACGTAAAATATAGTATAAATGTTGAATGGGGAGCCATAATCCCCCCTGTGGTCACCCCTGCTCAAGGGATCATGAAATATTTCACTCATTAAAAGTTTGGTAGAATTTGAAAATATTCTGTTTTGCAATATGTCACTGTTTTATTTAATCAAGATTAGTAAACCTTTTACTTATACCGGTAAACATGTGTGCTATTTCATACTGCATTACTGTGACTGGTGTTACATACTCTGTTTATACCAACTAACGTTAAAAATTAGTTTGTGTGTATGTGTGTGAAGATATTAAGTAAAGCACATACATGCAGACTACGATAATCAAATTCTCAATCAAAAGTTCCATGTAAAGTATTGTGGCCGTGTCCGAAAGGTGCAAGACCGTACTTGAAGCGAGCATCCTCCGTGTATGGTCTTGGAGTGCGGTCTTCAAGTCGTGGACTGGAAGTGTTGCCTTTCGAATTGCACTTCGACTGCAGCGCCAAATACGATCAGTAGATAAAACTGTACTCGTTGTTTTCCTCGCCATTTAAACACTTGTTTTTCACCACAGAAATCACATAGCATTATCAAATGCTCGTAGGTATGTATGTATGTATGCTACACATACATTTCCACACATTAGAAGAACTATGACCAACAACTTGCTGGCCCATAACTTATATCTACCTGCGATGCCAGCTTTCTACCTTCTTGATTTAAACAAATGAACAACGAGTGCGGAAACCACGTGACCTAGTCACCAACCATCTGTACTACAAGCTGTGTACTTGCGTGCTTCTGTTCTTGGCGCTTTCGAACTGTACTAGGTGACGTCACTTCCGCCAAGACCATACTTCAAGTATGTACTTTGTACCTTTCGGACAGAGACTGTGTTAATTTTAGGGGTGTGCGGGATCCCGAAAAGTCGGGACCGGGATCTGGGACAAAAAATCCCGTCCTGATCCCGACTTCGGGAAATGATTTCCCGACTTTTCAGGATCCCGAGCAGTGGGGAAATACAGAATGGCCATTTTAAAAAAGTCGTTAATTTTCGACGTTTTCTGCATTCTAAGTTTCTGGAACTTATTGGAAATTGTTAGATTTTATTCCAGAAATGCAAAACAATCACTTAAAGTGAAAATGATGTGTAAAATTCGAGATTGTCAGAGCTTCGGGAAATCTTGAACATTTCCCGACGTTGTCGGGAAATGCCGAATATTTCCCGTCCGGAATGTCGGGATTTAAAAAATTTCCCATCCCGATCCCGTCCCAAAAAAATCTCCCGCACACCCCTAGTTAATTTATATAAGCACAATATAGTGATTGAAGCCCCTATCACACGGAACTGGATTTCTAGTAGGAACGCTCTAGTTGACGCTGGACTGGCTACCCATTTGCTAGTTTTCGCCTCACACGGTACTTGTTATACCGTACTTGTCGATAGTCTTTCGTTTCCATAATGGCGGCCGCGCGAGAAGTAAACAACGTATCACTTCACATTTTTAAAATACGATAACTATTCAACTGAGAGGAATATCGCTTCGTATTAAATGGTTTTAGGTGAAGAAGAACGGCGCTGATAAAATACATACTTTACAACGTTTACTATACACGCATGGAAGAATATTTGAGCTTTTTCAATTGTAAACATGCCTTTCGTGCTGTATGCACTCGGAAACCACAGACAAAAAAGGCTACTTTGCAAACTCACAGAATATCTTCACATGGCCAAACTTTGCTCTGATTGGCTGTTCCACAGAATCTAGTCGAAGAAGTTAGTAGCAATTAGAACATGTCCTATTCCTCAAAACCAGTCAAGCAGTCAGCCAGGCGGCCATAATTTCTACCTAGAAAGTCAGTTCATCGCCAACTAGGGCATTCCAACTAGAAATCCAGTTCCGTGTGATAGGGGCTTTATTCGAGCTCATCAAGTTCGATATACCTTCATATGGATATTTTTATTGCCAGAGCAACAAAAAAATTAATTACAATTTTGCAAAGATTAATCCAAGTGAGCATATTCTTAGGTCCCAACTACTGATTTTTTTTAAAAAGAAGCTTGCCCCCCCCCAACACAAATTGCGAATATATTGCTCTTTATGCCTTGCTTGGTTTTGCCTCCCCCCTCCCAATTATCTGAAGAAATCGGCGCCTATGTGGGTTACTTCTAATAATGCTGGTCTAGGAATCTCAGGTATCCCTTGGAGTCTCAGGTTAATTTGATTCTTCTGGAAGTAAGACGAAGCTTATTTTGTTTCAAGTAACCCACCCACAGGAAGATTATCGTGGAAGGATACGTGTTTATGTTGGTTAACAAGAAATTGTAATCATCATTTGAAAATTGGAAATTATAGGAAAACCATTCTGTGATGTTGTGCTCATTCCTTTTGATTAAAGAGTTTGTTAATAGTAAATGTCAGACTATTAAATTTGAGAAAGAAGATTAAAGGATGTATACCCAAACTGATCTTGTAAAACCTGCTTGAATGCAGGGTTGGCATGTTTATAACAAAAGTGATTAAAACACTTTGTTTTAAACGTTTAAAACACACGGATTTGTTTTTTTACAAATGTTTTAAACGTTTAAAATTATCTTCACAAACTGTACGATTTCTCGAGTCGCATATTTTTCTCGATATCGTGAAGGCCGATTTTGAGAATCCTCCTTAACAAACGATGCCTCCCCGATTGCGCAGTGATAGCGTTGTTGCCTTGTAATCGAGGGGTCCCGGGTTCGATACATGGGTGGAGGTCCACAGTGGTCCGGATCTTACTTTAAACTGTAGGTCCAGTCCCGATTAGCCTTACTGTGCATAAAGTGGACTTAAAAACACCAACTCAACTCAACTCCTTAACAAACTTTTCGAAGAATCGAAAATTTAAACAAGAACAAGTAAATACATTTCTGTAATTTTGAAGTAAATTATTATTATTATTGTTATTATTTTGGGTATTTTTGGCCTCACACAGTAAGCTTATTTTGTTGAGTCAAGTACAATAGAAACCCTTGCAATAAGTCACTGGAAAGACATGTGAGGTTGCACATATATTTAAGCATCTGTAAATAAATAATAACCCGTGGTTCGACAGCCCTGGAAGGGCCTTGGTCTATCTCCCGACTGCCAGTCCCTCCCACAATCCTACCTAGAGGTGTGGAGATCTTTAACCAGTAATGGGGTGACGTGGGGTCAGCACGTCGAACCCCCAACCGTTATAGGGGATATCCGTAAAGAATAATTATATTCTTGTGGTAAGCAGTCGTTGTCGTTTAACAAACTTTATTGATTTATTCCATCAGCATTATTTAAAATGTAGTGCACACTGAACTTACCAACTTAACAAAGGCACATTGATTGCTAAATGAGGCATTTTCCTTGTGTTGCAGAGCAGGTTCAGTGTTTGGAGTATTGCAATGTTGTACACAGTCCGTTCGAAGAATTTTGAGAATATTGATGTTTTGTCAAAGGGACCACCCCCGAGTAAATATCTGGGGATGTTTTACAGGTTTCATCGTATTTAAGAAGGTAATTTTTCCGGTGCAACTTTCCTCCGTAAAAC
The DNA here is from genome assembly GCF_977018435.1 of Lepisma saccharinum. Taxonomy (NCBI): domain Eukaryota; kingdom Metazoa; phylum Arthropoda; class Insecta; order Zygentoma; family Lepismatidae; genus Lepisma; species Lepisma saccharinum. The sequence continues at coordinate 52,912,314 of NC_139233.1, forward strand.
ATGTCTTTTGCCACTCAAGATGAAGAGCAGATTCATAGGTGCAACGACCTTGGCAGAAAGAAACTCTGATTGGCACCATGTTGACAAAAGACTCAAGAAGTCCCGCAACCGACAGAGCTCGAAGCGCTCGGATCCTCCGTTGACATACACTTTGGTTGAACACAAACGGATGCATTGGTAGGAAATGAAGTGATTTTATGGGCCGTCTCTTTCTGGGAAGTCGGGGACTTTTTGAAAACACACTTTCCCTTCATGCACACCAGGGGTCCTAAGCCAGGTCACCCCTTCCCACAAAATCTTCTCTTCATCTGGCTCTGGTTATCGGCCGCGCCGAAACGCACTGCAGGTAGCTAGGGCTTACTGGGTTAATTACTTTATGGTTCAGCATGAACATAGGCTTTTAAAATTGCAAGAGACAAAATTCTACTGTTTGTCCCTTTTCTGGCGGGAGATGAATGACAAAGATGTCGCGGTTCCTTCATGCACATGCTTCAGGTTCTCACACTCAACCCTTGTGCTCATAACCTGCAATGAAGGGAAAGGCCATAATAAGCCTTTGTAATGTACCGACTTTATATCCTTCCTTGGTAACTTTCCACTCATTTTCAAGAAACATCTGCTTCTTTTTGCCCTACTGTGTTGATTGGTCAACAATTGATGACTGTCAGCTAGTTCGAAGAACAGTTTGATCCAATAAGTGGTTTCATAGTTATCTTCTGTAAACGTGAGATTCCGGTAGGATCACGGAGTGCTTGAGATCTCATTTTCATGCATTGCGAGTGAAATTTCGATTGATTTGGTTCATTTTACTTTGCTCTTCTGCCACATTTGGCTAATTGCGAAGATGAGGATGATATGATTAAATTCATCAATGGACACAACAAACACCCATGCTCAGTCCGGAATTCGAACCCGGCACACCTGGCATCGTAGCACGATGTGCTAACCACTCCACAACGGGGGTAGGCGAAGTGGAATTTCGAGTGTGAAGCTGCCAGCTCGTTTTCCTCTCGAAAAAATTGAAGTAGGATCGACCAAATGTCCAACACATTGACTTTCTAAATTGGTGTCCGACTACCACACAGGAGACCGGATTTGGCTCGCAGGGCGGTTGATCTCACATGTGATGAAGAATAAGTCACATTTCAATTAAGGAAGGAAACGAGGTATGTAGTCATCTTTATATAGTAGCATGCTCTGGAAATAATACGTTTCAAAATTCTGCAAATTTTGTGATTTTTCTTCATTTAGCCTCCACCAGGGTTGTCAAAGGTCCATCTACCCATAACTTCTATGGGTTTTATTGGGTTCCGTTGCACGTCCGGAACCTTTCTTCTCGCACAATTTAAATTCGGTCCAAGTAGTGTATTGTTCCATTAAAAAAAGGTTACTGGATCGTATTTAAATTGATCCGGAAAATATTTCTGCACCGAATTTTAATTGATCCTGGAAAAAAGGTTCTTGGACAGTGTTTAAATTCAGCCGCAAAACAAGGTTCCTGGACCGAATTGAGGGCTAAAACCCATTTACACTTGCTGATTTTCTCTCCCGGATGTGAAATGAATTTATTTACAATACCTGGACCATTAACAACCCTGGGATTGTTAAAGATTAGGGAAGGCATACATTCTAATTTGTTCTATAGGATTCCGTTATAGGACCGGAACCTTTTCTCTCGCACAATCTAAATTCTACGGAACTTTGACCCTATTTAAACTGATCCGGAAAAAAATGTTCGTTGACCGTATTTAAATTCTTCAGGAAAATAAGGTTGCTGGACCGAAATTAAATTCATCTGGAAAAAAATTCATGGACGGAATTGAAAACGTTGCAGATGAAGAGGTTCCTTACGGTCCAGAACCCATTTACGCTTGCTAATTTTCTCTCCTGGGTGGGAATTGAATTTATTTAAAATTCCTGGACATTTAACAACTCTGGCCTCCACCTGCAAATGCAGATACTGTGGCTGCTGCTTAGGCGGGAAAGTTGATTAGATATACAAATAAAATTAATCCAAAGTTATATAGCGAATAATACTTACATAATAATATCATGAAATATGGAGAGCCAAATTACTTATCAAGCATTTTCTGTTATTTGTCTATCCTAGTGGGATCGAAAATCTTTTGCCCTTGCTGGTGAACTCGGTTCCTGCAAATTCAAGACGGCATTTTCTAATTTACATTTCTATTTGGGCCGACAACTCGCTGGTGGAGTGGTTAGCATGTTACGCTACGAAGCAGAATGTCCCGTGTTCGAATCCCGGCCTGAGAATGTGTCTTCTTTGTGATGGTCCTTTCATCAAGTTAATCTCAACTCATTCTCATCTTCACGATTAGCCAAAAAGTGTCAGAAAAGTGAAGTAAAATGAACCAAGTCAATCAATCATTTCTATTTCGTTATTTTATGCCGTTTTTCTACCTGGTTAAGTGCGACGATGAGATTGAATGATGATTCGAAGGAATATCGATGCGAGACACTATGCAACCACACCTGTCCAAGGTCCGAACCTTGGACCTCTGGTTTCGTAGTTCGCCATGCTCATGCTTCGGGAGTGGAATCCTTTGAATGAAAAACTATAAAAATAGGGCGAAAGAAAACAACATTGTTCTGTGCAAAAAAAAAAAGCCATGTTTAGGTTCTCTAAAGAAAACTACAGTTATTCAGTAAAATTAATTTTGAAGGACAAAGCCTCCGAAGTGTTTCTCCATTCGGTGACGCGTGGCCATCACATCGAGTCCCATCTAGTTTTGAGAGTGGAATTCGCTTACATATTGATTTCAAGTAGCTTCTCAATTGTCCTCGCGATGTTAGGCCATCACAGAAATTTTGGAGTTTCTATCAGGAATCGAACCTTGAAAGACTAGAGCACAATAATTTGAGCGCGCGGGAATTTTGTTGTTTCTATTGCCATCACATATTCAGTTTTGCACGCGCAAAAAATATTACTTTTAAGAAACTAGATGTGTGCATAAAATTTCATATATATCGTCATCATTCTCCAATGTGTTCAGTACGATGCCACAAAAGACTCGTGCATGTCCCATAGAATAGTGGTTAAGGGTGTCGCCTTGCTCTAAAGGCCGCCGGATTCGATTCTGGTATAAACAATATACATGGGATGCCTATCTTGAACTCATTACACAAACATTTCATTTTCGCACCGTTGTCATACTTGTATGTACAGTGTCTCTCAAAAGTTTTAGGACAACGACATTTTAAACTAGGCAACCCAATTTACACAAGGCGTTGGTGGGTTGCGTGTAGAGTTAGGCTCAATTTCAGGGTTGCCACATGCACAATAAATATTTATAAAATACGCGAAAGAAATAGAAACAAATATTAGTGTATAAAAGTATTAAAAATATCACTATTATATCGCAAGTGACAAAATTCTTTCTGAAAGAAAAATAATAGGTTTTCTAGTATTTCATCGCTGATGAGTCTACAGAAAGGAAAAGAGGTGAGAGAAAACGAGAGGTGACAAAGGACAGGAGAAAGAGAAAGCGAGAGGAGAAGAGGAAAAGTAGAGGAGAGAAGAAAGAGAGGATATACGAGGAGAGGAGATGTAGTGAGGAGAATGGAAAAAGATTCTAGGAGAGATGAGGAAAATGGAGCAAAGAAGAGAAATGAGAAGGAAAACGAGATGAGAGAAGAATGGAGAGTAGAGTAAAGGAGAGAAAAAGAGAAGAACGAAAAGAAGAGGAGAAAAGTGCGTGGAGTCGGAAATCTAAGACAGGAAAGGAGGTACGAGGAGTGGAGATGAGTGGGATGGAGATAAGATGCGAGAAAAGTAGGGAAGGCGATATGAGATAAAAGCAGAGCAGAAGGAGGGGAGAGAAGAAGGAGAAGAGAAGAAGAGAAGGGACTGAAGAGAAGAGGTAGTTGCAGAAAATATCGTCTCAGCGTCAAGAATTGATGCATTTGCCAAATTATCGACATGAAACATTCAATAACATTTTGAAATGTATTGGAGAATGTATTAAATCGGTACGAAATGCCTTTTGGCTTAGTTCAGAGCAAGGGATAATCTTCCATGTAAGATCTTTGATTTTACCTGCGATTATACCACTAAAAACATGAATGTAATTTTAATAAGAATTATCCAATTTTTGTCCACTTCTCGGTTCGTTGAAATGGAGATTTTGTAATTTAATATTTCCCGTCACCCCATCGTTAATTCCAAACTGAATCACTCCTTTTCACACGGGGTGAACAATGAACACAATGGACTAGTTGTAAAACTTACGAAAATTTTCTGCCACCGGAAGGGTTTGAACCTACGACCATCAGATTGACAGTCCTGAACGCTAAACACTACCCTACGAGCTTTCGCTCCTGAAAGCAAGTAGAAGGAGCTGACCAATGTGAAATGTAGATGCAACTCTCCTCCTACATGTAATGTGCAAACAATACTTGTTTGTAACAAAGAAAACGAACGTAGTACGACTCGGCGAAAACATTTAATGGAGAATTGCACATGATGAGAACTTTTCATTCGATATTTGCGGAGGTATCCTTGCATTGAACTCGAGTGGGAAAGGGGGTAAAATTAGTATGTCCTGAATTGCCACAAATATAAATAGTTATTTCATTCATATTTGTCAATGTCTTTGAAGCAGTACACAATTATCGTTAGAGTATCATAATTCACGATCTTATACATGAAAATATCCCTTTGAACATGTGCCAATTCAGATATTTGTTTATTTTTTTTATAAATTCCATTTGCAGAACAATGTAGCTACTATACACTGCTATTACAAATAATGTTACCATGCTCGTGTTTGTAATAAAAGGAGAATTAAAAAAAGAACACCTCCTAAGGAGGATCGAACTTGGGATCGCAATCAAAGCTCTCAAGAACTCTAACCAATACACTACGCCCTTTGCTTCCCTTGGAGCAACGGTTCTTAATTATTCTGTCGCGTCAATATTGTAAACGTTATCCTGCAAAAAGAAGTTCAATACTCTGATATAGTTCTGTACTTCTAGAATTACTTTATACACATGCATTTGAAAATTAACTCTGAATTTATTTATTCGTTGTTAGTATATCTAAGCCCGACCCTGTGGCCGAGTGGTTGTCGACCTCCGTGGCGAAGTGGTACGTCTGCCTGCAGCTCGTGCAGGTATCAGTTCGTACCGAGCTCCGCTCTTCGCGTGAGAAGGCTTAGTGATCGAACTGTCCGAGTTAGCTAGGGCCGTATACGGTTTGCTAGTGTTGTGTTAGTTCTTTTTTCCTTTGGAGTGCAAGCGAGGTTTTGACTACAATTACCGTGAGCCAGTGAAGATACGATGAAATAGTTCACGATGAATACACAAAGAGAAAACACCTTGAAATTTGTTTTCCGTGAGGTCAAAACGCGACCTACGTCATTGGATTTTCATCGATGGTTTCATGATGTCTACGAAGTGCCTACGAACCAAGTGCTCAGTTTTGAAATAGATTACTTTCGTAAGTGTTTGTACGTGAAATTTGCGACAAAAGTGGTAGGAGAACGGTTACTAAATGATTTTGGTGCTGAGGTAATCTACAGTGACGTAGATGGTGATCATAAAGTTGAAGTAGAATGGGCCCACCAGCGGCATGTAATCGTCAGAATCCATGTAGTCCCAATCGAATTAAGTGCAGAAGTGATAAGTCGTGTCATGAGGTCTTACGGGGAAGTGTTAAAAATTGAAGACGAGACATACTCTGCAGATCACATTTACCCTACTCGAACTGGACGTGTCTTGATTAAAATGATACTACGTAAACCCATACCCTCATATGTAACAATGAATGGAGACTCTTATTGGGTAACATACCCTGGGCAGGTGCGTACGTGCCTCGCGTGTTCGGGGGAGGATCATGTAGTTGCTCAGTGCCCTAAGCGTCGATCCTCAGGGAACCAGCCCCGCAGGGGTCCGGTTAATATACCCGCTGACAATGTACCGATGGTATATGAACCAACTGTGCTACCCGTACGGACTAAACCAAGAGATTCAGCTCCGTTAGTTGCAGAAGTCTCAGCGTCAGGAGATAGCAATGGAGGGAACACGGATAGCCCCAGAATCACCGACGAGGAGACAGGTACCAGACAGGAAGTTAGTGAGAAGAATGCACCAACAGGAAGGGACGAGATGGAGCAGCCAACATTGACCACTGCAGAGGAGACGCATCACATACCCCCGCCCCCACCCCCAAGTGCTTTGTTCGCGGAGGCAGAATTCCCCGTAGTTACCTCTCCTAGGAAATCACGGTCAAGATCTGTATCAAGGTTACGGTCAGTGGCGGAAGAGTCCATGGTGCTACGTAGAAAGAAGAAGAAAAATAATGAATGCGTAAGTTCCACAATAGTTCATAACGAATTTAGAGTAGAACCTGGTACCCCAAAACAAGATGTTTCAAAGGGTAGTTTAACAAGTCATTCAAGAAATGTAATTAAAGAGAAACCTTCGACGAGTAACAAACTTACCCCAGATTTATTTAGTGGAAAGCATAGTTAATGCATTCTAGGCAGAAATTAGAGTTTAGTAATGTTGAAGAATGTAAGTAAGTTTAGTTTTCTTTTGTGGACAGTTCTAATCATGCAAACATTTACCTTGGCATCTATAAATTTGAATCAAATGCAAAGTAAGACCAAAATAATTGCTCTCAATGACTTTCTCATTAAATCGTCTATTGATGTGGCCCTCTTACAAGAGGTAGCCATAGACGATTTTTCTGTACTGAACATGTTTAAAGTTTACAACAATTTTACTCCCTTTGCACAAGGGACTGCCATAGCATGTAGGCGACACTTGGATTTACGTAATGTAGTGCCCCATCCCACGGGCAGACAAATAAGTGCCAAATTAGGCTCAGTGTTTCTCTGTAATGTGTATGCTCCGTCAGGAAGCTAAAACAGACGGGAAAGAGAAGATTTTTTTTCAACAGTTGTAGGGCCCGAGTTGACATCCCACACACTAGATACTATACTAGTGGGAGATTTTAACTGCGTAATTCGTTCACAAGATCAAAATCCAGGATACAACTTCTCACGTGCGCTCTATGAATTAACGCAGGGGTTACAACTGCGTGCCGCTTGGATACACACCAATGGCGAAAGTCAAGGTTACACACATATCACCTCCAATAGTGCGTCAAGGATAGATAGGTTTTATGTCGCACCAAGATTTCAGGAATATATCATTAGTATTCAAAATTTTCCAGTATGCTTTAGTGATCATAGTGTCCCAATTCTCAAAATAAATTTAGATTTGATCAAACCCCGACAAGGTAGCGGATACTGGCTTTTAAATAGCACATTATTACGCAATGGTAGTTATGTCCAGCTAATCAGGGAAACGTGGAACGAACTCAAGGCCTCTCGGCCAGTGCACAAGACCCTAATCGAGTGGTGGGAAACTCGAGTTAAGCCTAAATTTCGTCAGGTCAGTAAATTCTTCAGTGCAGAAGTTAGTAGAGATCAAAGAAACAAATATATTTTTTTGTATGCAGTCTTGAATGATCTCCATCGTTTAGCATTGCAAGGTAATTTCGATCGTCCTTATGCAAATGAAATAAAAGCGCAATTACTTGCTAGTAGTGCAGGTTGGGGAGTTCAACGCCATCAAGTGGTGAGCTGAAGTGGTGTGCAGTGTTACCAACTCCTCACTCGAAAAAATCACCAAGGTTTTTGTTTTTGGGTATAACCTAACCTAAAGCAAGGAGGTGGCAACCTTGCTTGAGGTATTTTCTCGCAGTGTTGCCAACTCCTCACTCGAAAAAATCACCAAGGTTTTTTTTTTTTGGGTTTAACCTAGCCTAAAAGCAAGGAGCTGACAACCTTGCTTTATGCACTGTAAGGCAAGCCTCAAGCAAGGTTGCCAACCTACTGGTATTTTTGCCATAGCCTTTTACAAGAAAAAAAAGAGAAAGGGAAGAGTTAAACAACCGACAGCTTACCCACAGTTTTTTTTTTGCTCTAACCTAACCTAAAGCAAGGAGCTGGCAATTTTGCTTGTGCAATCAACCCGGTCGACCGCCCTCAAGTAAAAAATCAGCGTTGCCAACTTCTTACTCGAAAAAAAAAATCACCAAGATTTTTTTCGGTCTAACCTAAAGCAAGGAGCTGGCAATTTTGCTTGTGCAATCAAGCCGGTTGACCGCCCCTCAAGTAAAAATCAGCGTTGCCAACTCCTCACTCGAAAAAAAATCGCCAAGATTTTTTTTTGGTCTAACCTAACCTAAAGCAAGGAGGTGGCAACTTTGCTTGAGGCTTGCCTTACAGCGCATAAAGCAATTTTTGCCAACCTGCACACACTAAACAAGGAGAGCCGACAACAAATATGTACTGCCGTAAAAGAGAGAGAGATGGGTGGATGGTAATATAGTATGTGTGTGCGTGTGCGCGTATAATATGTAGCATTATTAACTAGAGTGTGTTGGCAATTTACTTACAACTAAAAAAAAAATAGAGATGCCAACGTTGGTGTAAGATGAAGAGAGAGAGAGAGAGACCCATGGCTGGCAAGAGTAACGAGCGAATGCGCCATATCGTAATTTTCCAACTCCGTATATCGTGACCTTTGTAAACCTCTCTCGGGGGAACATTGTAACACAAACAAACAAACAAAATAATAATTGTTGTTTTTTTAGAATGCCTGGCCCCTATAACCTCGCCAGGGTGCGTGGTGCCCAACCAAAAATGTAAAAGTTTTCTAACGGCTGCGGTTATAGATTACCGCACCTCTGTAGAGTTTCACGTGTTTTTTTTTTCCCCCAAACTTCCATGAAACCCTACAGAGGACCTCCGTAATGCATGCAACGTGTACTAACGACTCTAGTGTTATTTGATGTTGTGATATTTTTGGATATAGAGTTTTATTGTGAGATATAGATAAAAATAATTATGTTTATTATAATATTTTCTTGATGAAGATGGAGAATATGTGTGTGTTACAAATAAAATTGCATGCTTTTTTCTAGTGTGTGTGTATGTGTTTTTGATGTTTCGACAGCATCTGAAACGATAAAAAAAAAATTATTGTTAATTTTCACGTGTAAAAAACAACAACAAATTTTTTTTGTGCAAATTTTCTGATTGTCTCGTGCTATAGTGCAAAAAAGATATTGTAGCTGATAGCTAATGAAATTGATATTTGTAACTGATCTGAACTAGTGAAATTCGTATTGTGCCATTGCAACTGATTGTGCTAGTGCAGAAAATTTCTTATTTTGCAAGAAAATAGATGATAAAAAACTTGTTAAAACTGCTCTGTGACCCTCTCGTTCTTCACGTCGTAGGCGAAGGACTTCTCTGCAATCAGGATGACACTGCATAGGGTATCCTCGGGCAAGGCATCGTGGAACTCGCAGACGACCTTGATGTTGGTTCGATCGTTGACCACAACCTTCTTCCTCTTAGATGTGTTGATGACGGTCATGGGTCTCCGTGCTTTGAATTCGCTGGGCGCGTAGTACACGTCCACGCTTCCTTCGGTCACGCGTTTGTAAGCCGTGTAAGCTTCGTAAAGTTTGAGGTAATCGTCTTTGGTCATGTCGAGGTTGTAATTCTCGCGCGGGAACACTTCGTTACGTCCATTCTTCAGATAAACGTTCTTGATCTTGCAGTCGTCGAACTTGCTGGAATCTTTTTCCTGATCGTTATCGCGTCCGGTCTGAAAAAGCACCACGACGAAATCTGGCATGTCGAACTGTATGTTGTTGAACTGTGTCGTCACGTCGAATTCCATGTGACTTCCCGACGCCATCTTCTGCACGCACTGGTAACCGTGAAAGTGAATCGGCACCTGCGGACTTTTCAAGATCTCCGCTTTGTACTTGAGGGCGTAGTTCGTTTCGTATTCCACCACCGGCATTCTCAATTCCATGCTCCGGATGACGCATTTCGCCGCTTCGGGTAAAGTGTTGGCTATCGGCGTGGTGCCGTCCGGACCCAAAGTAGCGTATCGCATCAGTGCGTCGTTGTCGTTGGCCGCTCTTCGAAACGTGATCCTCAGTCCTCCCTTCCACATGATCTCCTTGTAGTCCGAGAAGAAACCAGGCAGCAGACGCATGGGAAAGAGCACCGTGTGACTTTTCGTCGATATTTTGGCCCCGGCTTCGAATCCCCCGGCCTGGTAGTACGCTGCGTCCGTTTTGGATAATTTCAACGTTCCCACTGCCGTCGACGTGATGCCTGGATAATCTATTCTGTCGATGACGGTGTTGTGTTTCCTCACCTCCACCTGCGAGAACAGGTGAGGCACGAAGTTGTCCACGAGTATCAAGTTTGCTGCTGCGGGAAACGCGTCTCCGCTTTCTTTCTTCACCACGTCGAATTGAAGGTAGAGGTCCGCTCTGTGAGGATGAATGAACCCGTCGCCTACGTCCACGTCGTATTCGATCTCTCTGTTCGCCTCGTTGAGATTGGCGAACGTGCGACGGTTGGGAGGGAAAGATTGCAATTCGTAACTTTCGATTTGCTCCATTTTGCATGTATGGTTATTTATTATACGTTGATCTCCACGATGGCAGTAGTTGTTGCACCTGCGAAATCCACCACGTCTCCCTTCTCGTTCGTCACCACCAACTCTATGTCGTCTATGCGGTTGCGACATACTGGAAAATAGATCGGCGAAGAGGGCGTGTAGATGATCGGTTCCATGAACTCGGAACTTGGTTTGAAAGTGGCTATGATTCCTGTCTGCTTGTGACTTCCTAACAATCCGTCCGAAGATTTCGTGATCATACCTTCCGCCACGTTGCAGTGTACGTTCAGAGTCTCTATGGCCAAAAATTTAGGAATGTTTGTTGCCACGTGCTTGATGCCAGCTTCGAGTTTTGTGTCGTTCTCGAAACCTAAAAGTTCTCCCATGGTGCCCAGGTCCACGGTCTCCGTCGCGGATAGGATTTCCACTCTGTGCGTGACCGAATTTTGAGAAAGATATGTGCCTTTGGGTAATTGAGCTTGCAAAGTGGAAAGATTGTATTGGCCTGGCGTGACGACGATGTGTTCGCTTCCGACGCTAATTTTGTTGTTGTGCTGGGTGACGTTGGGTATGAGGTACATGCTGTAGAATGCACGCAGAGCCACGGATTTAGGATAGACGATGTCGTCGTGCAGCGTGAGTTTCAAGATTGAAGATTCGCTCGTGAGATGGAACACGCCCATCGTGTTTTAGATTCCACAATGCTTTCTGAAAATGTTGCACTGAGGGGTTATTTATTTTAGACATGTATGCGAGAACGGAAAGGCATAGGTGGCCGCAGTTAACATCGGTGAAACCCTGGATGCGTTTGTCATTGTAGTAGAGGTTGGCAACACTGAGATACTTCACCAACCTGGCAGGTGGTGTGCCACCGAACGAATCGAAAACAAATGCATTGTTATCGTCAATTTTGAGGTAGCATATCCAATGTGTACCAGGATTTTTGTAACTGTCCAGGTTGACCACGCCATACTCCTTTTTCTTCACAGCAGAGGGTAGAGAATCGGACATGAAAACACCCCTGAAGTGTTTGATTTGTAACGGTCCGATCAGAGATTCAATATCGAAGTTGGACAGGGCTTCTTCTTTTTTTTATATTTCTTCAAAGCATCGAGGTTGCTTTTTTGTTTTTTGGTTATACCTTTCCCCTTCTTCTCCATAGCCAGGTTGTGACGTTTCTGTTCTTCCAACTCGGCCTTGTTCTTCTTCGAGTCGATGACGGTTTTCGCGATGGCGGCACTTCCGCCGGCTAAACTTCCAACGGCCCCCAATGCTGCCAGGATGGCCGGGATGCTGAATATGAAACCTCCGATCTTTTGCTGTTTCCGCGAACGTTGCAATCTTTTCAATTGAGGTGTGCTGAGCAGCAATTTCATTCCGTGTCCTTTCGACAAGCAAGAACGTTTCTTCTCGCGTTGTTTCTTGGTGAGTAACCCATCGAGGGCACCTAGATTTTTAAGATTGGAGTATGGTATCTGGTACACGACACCTTTGGGCTTCATGTTGATGCTCTATGTGTTATTTTCACGGTATGTTATTTATATATATATTCTGAGATTTTTCTCGTGTAGTTTTTTTACGGTATGTTATTTATATATTTTCAAGGCCTCGCAGTCGTTACACAAATTCTATTACGTGCTTCGTTTTCTTGCCAAGAAGTTCCTTTGTCCCCTTGTACACGATTCGAGTTTTGTTCTCGATTAAAATAGATAGCTTCTCGTCGGATAACATGTTAGCGTATCGATCTGGTAAAAATAGACTGTATTGTGCGTTGAGCAACAGGCGTACCTTGGGACCATACTGGGTAGAAACGATTGAACCGGAAGTTATCGTGTAAGGTTTGTCGACTTCCAATTCCTGAATTTTTACATACTCGACTGACAAATTTAGCATTTGTTTTAATGCTTGGAGATCACTTATTTTTTCGGTCGTCATATCAAAAAAAATTTCAGAGTGTTAGAGAGAAATTTAATTGCTTTTTTTTTTCACGATGTGTGTTATTTATATATCAAGTTTTTTTTTTTTGGCACGTATATATATTATTATTTTTTTAACAGAGGAAGAAAGTTCGTGCTTCGGAAAACGCGAGGATGTGCGTAGTGATATCATCCTTCTCCTGCATAGACTTGTACCAATCATCAGTATACTGTCTTCTTCCCTGCATCGCCTCGTACAGTTCGTCCGACCTATCGTCCAATTTTTCCCCTGCAGCCGAAAGCAGAATGTTGAGATCATCGCACCTCAGGCCGCTGATCTCCCGAAGAAGGTCCTTGAGAACCATTTCACAAGGGATGCGAAATTCCGGCATTGTTTTTGCCATGCTTACAAGTTTATTAACATCTCCGTTTACTACTTTCTTGAATATTTTAGATAGTAGCTCGGGTGGCAAATTAGTTATGTAATCCATGTTGTTTTTTTTACTGTATGTTATTTATATACCCCACCCCAATTTTTGTTTCGTGTTCATGGCGATGGTGGTGCCTAGTGCGGCGACCCGTTCACCCAACGATGCGTCTCTACTCACGAATCTTTCGAAAGCTGCGTGCTCTAACTTTCTGTCTGCTTCGTGACGTGCATCCAGATCCGTCTGCGTGGTGTTGTAGGCGATGTCGTGATCTTTGCATGCGGCGTCCAACGGATTCACACCCTTGTCTCCTCTCTCCAATCTTTTCTCGAGTTTGGTACCCGGTCCGCAGTACTGGTAGCCAGGTAGATGCATCTCGAAAGGTAACTTGTTGATGATGTCGTTCACGAGTCCCTTTCCTTCGGCCACGTTCCAGAATTTCGGAGGCAGCGTGTTGATGATTTTGATCAGGTAACCTATGCCCTTGTCGTCGTTCACGATGAAGTTGGAAAGTTTCGTGCTGATCATGTCCACGATGCCAACCTTCTCGTTGTAGAAATTACGGTTGCCTGCATTCTCTTCGCCGGCTATCACCAACAATCGATCCACGAGTTTCCTAACGTCGTCCACCCAAACAAATTCTTTGGGTAACGTGTTGTAGCGTTTGACGCCGCTGCCTGTTTTGACCTGGTTCCAAATCGGTTTGATGAGATTCCTGTACTTCTCGCCGCTGCTCGATTTCACCCTATTCTGCGAGGCGTCGTTGTTCTGGTACAAGGCATCCGTCATGATCAGAATTTCCTTGTAACTTTGGTAATCTTCGTCGGTGTAATCTTTCGGCTGCTTTTTGGCGACGAGTTCCCACAGTCCCACCGTACCCGGATACCTGTTCCAACTATCCTTGTCGCCTAAATTGACTTTAATGTCGTTGCCTTCGAAGGTCACCTTCGATTTCCCAATCTTCCACACCACACCGCCGCCTTCGCTGGTTTCCATGCTGGGATACAATCCGAACACTTCATCCTTGTCGAATTTCCCCGTGCTCAGGTAGTCTCGTGCCAAAGGTCCCAACTCGATTTTATCCGAAGACGTGCTGCCTATGGCTCGACGTCGTGCAGGTGCATCCTTCAGTTCGAACGGCGTCGAAGGAATGCTCGAAATAGGCGTGGGTACGGCGTAACTTTTAGCTGCGAGCGGTACGAGTTCATTAATCAAATTTTTATTTTGTTCCGTGACACTTTTAATTTCTTTACCTAGACCGCTGATGGCATCGATCACAGGTTGATCCTGACGTTTCTTCTCTTCGTAGAATCCGCGATTCTCGGATTTCCAACCTTTGAAGCGTTTCGCGAGGTAATCGCGAAGCTTGAGATTTTCGTCTTCGATTTTTCGTTTCGTCATGACGTTATTTATATACGTCGTTTCTCACAACGTTGCAACGTTTAGAAAGTCGTTGATTTTGTTTCTGTATTTTCCGTCGTTGGGTTTTCTCGTCATGTCGATCGTCACAAATCCGAAATCGTCACCGTTCCAGCAAGTAGAGCAGCCTTCCGAAAATTGATTGTAGTTCATGTCTCCGCCTACGTAGTCATCGTGCGCGTGCTTGAGGTTGGTGTGATCTTGACGAAACAAACATATGAAATTGGTGTTGTCGCGCACTAACTGTTTTGGAATTTTGGAAAACGTTTGAGCTAGGTAAAAACAATCCATTCCTTTGTGACGACCTTGCGTGAAAAAGTTGCGAATTTCATTTTGATTTTCCAGGATGGCGTCGTCGAACACAACAACTGAATTTTCACGACAATCGTCGAGTGGTTTTATTTCCGAGGCGAACGTTGCAATGTCCAGACCATCGTACAGTTTCATCAGTTGCTGGTATTTGGATTGCTCCAAACTTTTCGAGAACACGTACAGGTGCCTGTTCTTCCAATCTAACCAATTCGGTGCGAGGAGAAAATTGTCCACGAGCAGTGTCGTTTTCCCACACCCCGAAGGACCTACGATCAGACAGCGGATGCTGTCGGGAAGCAACTCGCCGTTCTTTTTCTTCGTTTGACTTTCCGGATCCGGTAGACGCTTCACCACGTTCCACGTACTCACAAGATCACTTCGTCCGCGTCGATCCAACTCTTTTCCGGAAGTCCCAGCCATTTGACAAACAGTTTGTCACCTTTCCTACGCAATACTTTCTCGATGAGGTACGTGTCGGGGTGTTTCGTTTTAGAGAGTTCCTCTTCGTAAAATCTTCCTTTCAAAATCTCGCCGCTACTATCTTTTATTATATACGTGTGTCGGTTTCCGGGTAGAACTCGAACCACCGTAAAAAGTTCCGTGCTCCAATTTTTTGTGAATCCCTTCTCGAAGGTGCGTTTGAATTTGCTGATCCTCACCTGGTCTCCAATTTTGTATTTAGCTTTTTTTGTCGTGGGTGTGTACTTTGGACAGTAAACGGTAGAAATTAAACGCTGCTCGTCAGATTTGGTAACGTCAGCTGGCTTCATGCCTATTGTTCTGTGTACTGTATCATTATAGGTGTCGACGAGTTCCGGCAGGACGTCGACCCATTTGTAATTTCCCCGAAGCGTGAATCGTTTCCACATGTGTGTTTTCAAGGTTCGATTGAATCTTTCCACGATGCTGGCTTTGATGTGACTGAAGCTCGAATAATGTCGAATCTTGTGTTTTTGAATAAACTTTTGGAATACGGCGTTGTAAAATTCTTTACCGTTGTCCGTTTGCAGAAACCGTGGTCGTCTGCCACCGCTTTCGCGAAAAATTGTCTTGAATGCTTCCGTGACGCACGTTCCCGTTTTGGCTTTCAAAGGTAGAGCCCATGCGAATTTCGAAAACGTGTCTATGACGGTGAGGAGGTACTTGTTGCCCTTGTTCAATTTATGCACGTTTTTCAAATTGCCGCTACTCATCTCCACGAGGTCACTTTGCCAGAGGTCGTCGATGCCCTTGGTTACCACAGCCAAACGTTCGTAGTTACGGCGTGCAGGTTTATGCAATTCTTCGACGATGGCCTGCCTAGACATTTTTTTTGTTTAGAGATTACGTTTCAAGAGAAGCACAAGCGTGATGGGATTCAAAGAGGGTGGCACCTCGCTCGTGTTTTGAATGATCAGCTTATCGCCGGCACTCACGTCGAAAACGGTGAGATCTTCGTCTTCGTGTATTTCATATATGTTGCGCGTTTCGTTCCAACGTGCCAGAGGAATGTTTCCTGCTTTCTGGACACCACGATTCGATATCAAAGTCATGGTGGGAACGCTAGCTTTTCTACCGTGAGACCAGTACGAAAATTCGTTTATCTGAATCGTGCCATCGAGGAGAAACTTGTAGTACGGATGATAAGGATGTAGCATGTACAGTTTGTTACCTTCGACGAAGGTGGAGATTCTCTGTTGATTGGGTACGCTGTTGATTTCGATGGCTTGCAGAGAATGCAGTTTAGCGAATTTAGTGTCGACGCTAACGAGGTTGCTGTGAACTTGTCCGAGTTTATTTTCGATGGGCAGCAAATGCTCGACTATGGTATCCGTTACGGTAGAAAACGACGGTTTGATTTTCACTTCCACGTTCAACTGCTTGTAGTTTTCGTTGAGTTCTTGCAACTTGGCACCGAAAGAGGCCAGCGTCGATTCCTGCGTGGATTCCAGCACTCCAACTTGATCTCTGATGTTGACGACGATGTTCTGAAGGTTCTCGACTTGATTCAATTTCGAGCTCTTCTCGGTAAGATCGTTCACGATGCTTCGCATCTCTGTAAACTGCGTGTGAAGGTCGGCGACGCTCTGGGAAGTGGGCAGCGTCGACACCAGCGAACTAATTTCGTCTCGAATCTGTTCCACGTTCGCCGTTTCCGTTTCTAGTCGTTTCAGCATTCGAGATATGTTTCTTTTCAAAGCATGCAATTCTTTGGAGGTGGGGAGATTGGCCACTTTACTCTCGAGATCGCTCAACGAACTTTTGATGTCGTTCGAATCGGATAGTGCCGTCACCGCCGTTTTCAATTTTTCCAAATCTTCGCTCGAAGGCACGCTCGTCCGTAACGATTCCAAGTCACCCTGTATGTTGTCGAGTACGTGATGAAAATGAGCGAGATTCGTTTCGACGTTCAAATTTTCTAAATATTCGATCTTCTGCTGAACCGTGCTCAACGTGTCTTGAATGCTCGTCAACGCTCTCGCTTCAGCGTGAATATTTTTAATTTCTTCGTTGATCAATTCCAAGGACGCCTGAAGCGTGGCGATGGTGGTTTGAATGTGTTCGAAATCTCGATAGGCCTCCAATTGAATTTTTATGTTCGCGACGCTTTTACCGATGACCTGCAGTTCGTCCGACGATGGTAGGTTCGTCATTGTATCTTCCAAAGTCTGCAACTTGGATTTAATTTCTTCCAACGTGCCGGTGAATTCTTCTTGTAATTTGGAAACGACGACGTGCAAGCGTTCTGCGTCTATATCGTTCACGACGGTTTGAAGTTCAGAGAAATTCTTTTCTATTGCGGAAGTTCGTTCTTCGATTTCGAGTTTCAATTTTTCCAAATCTTCATTTTTCGATTGAAATTGCTGTAATTTGGCCAAATCATTTTGAAGCGAATCCACGCTCAATTGTATATTTTGAACGCTGTCGTAAGAAGGTACGTCGACATAATTTTTTATCAGCGTTTTCAGTTCGGAATCGATTTTCAGAATGGGGTCGAGACATTGCGTTTGGAGCGTGGCGATTTCCGACTCTAAACTTTTGTTTAAGGTTTCCTGCAAAGCAATCAAATCGGTCCTCAACTTCTTAACTCGAATGTCCAACATGAGAATCTCTTCTGCATGGTCCACACGCTTGGTGTTGCCGAAAATGTCGTTAGGCATTTTGTTAACGGTTATTTATAATAGGATAGACGATTCGTAATTCTACGAAGAGAGGAATAAGTTTGTCGTAATCTCCGAGGAGTTCCATGTAAAAATAATCTCCTGCAGACACATCGTACGTAATGTTAGAAAGCATCTTGTGCTTGATTCGAAAAATGTTCTTGCCGGTAGAAATTTTGATTTCGCCTGCGTTTTCCGGATTCACGATGATTTGAAGTTTCCCGTCGATCGGAATTTCGTAGAAATGTAAATTGTTATTAAAAACATAAAACATCTTGCCCACATCGTCATTCAGTTTCGTCCAAATGCTGTTGAGGTGAATGATCAACAGACCGTTGAGTTTAGGTAACACGGAAGGTAAGACTTCATGATCTGGTATGGTTTCCATAATGATCTGTTTTTTGAAACCGAACAAATTCATAGGCATGCTGGTTATTTAAGAATACGGTCATAGTTTTTTTTTTTTGTAATGACAGTCAGTGTTTTTTTTGTTTTGTTTTGTTTTATGAATCTTCTGTTGAAGATGGACATATGTTGCAGGTTTTGCTTTCTGCTAAGTGATAGTGCCCCCACGGCAATGTGTGAATACCACACTTGAGGACGCACCTCTTATCGTCGTTGGGATCCAGGGCAATTTTTCTAACTTTGTTTGTGGTGATGATATGGTCGACGCTCTGGATGCGCTGTTCTTCTCTTAGAACCGACGACCTGGTCTTGAGGCAATCGACAAAGTCCTCGAATGCGAGATGCTCCCGAACCACCTGTCTGCCGACACCCTTGGCCTTCTTGGTAACGCTGCCCTCGGCTTTGATGGCATAGGCCTTGGCGCGAAGACCCGCAAACTCGAGAATTACATCACCGTCCTTCTCGTCTTTGAGTTTGCCAGGCACTTTTTTGTTTCGGGGCAGGATACCGTACTTGTTGTGCTGGGGATAGCCCGAGGTGTCGAAGAGGTTAACCAAAGCTGGTACCGTGGCTATATCCCCGTACGCATCGTCCGTGCGAACGTGGTACACCAAGCTGTCCGTGTCCGTGTAGAGAAGCGAGATGTTGTGGCTATAATGTGGACGTAATATGTCGTAGTACGTCTCGAACATGTGCAGCTTGCTCTGGTCTAATACTGAGGCACCAACATAAATTGGCTTGTCGAGTTTTACCTCACCCTTCCTCATATGCACCAGAGCAAGCTGCTCGTTATAAATGGTCCTCGATTTGAATAACGGGTTCGCTACGAGCCTGCGACATTGTGCTTTCCTCGTTACCAATTTTATGTCCATGCGATTCCGTACATTCTCCATAGTTTTGCCAAACACCGCATTGTTCATAAGCTTGAAGAAATCCTTATCAAGCTCGGACGTGGCTGCAGTGCGGTGTTTGGTGTTGACTTCAATATATGGCTTCAACCATGGAGAATGCTCGAACTTGAGGATGCGGTGAACTGCGTGGACGGTAACCCCTCGCTGCATCAACCACCGGAGATTCTGGTAGTGTAGGACATAACGCTCTTTGGGCTCGAAATCCATGACGAGCTTCTTCTGGTTGGAATCGGGTGGACACTTGAACTCGGGTGCAGGGGGAAGATCGCAGAACAAATCCTGCAGCTTCTCGGAGAACTCAAGGTCCACCTCGGCGAAGAACCCATGTTCCGAATCGTCGAAGCTTTCGACGTCGAAGTTGGAAGGGTCAGCCCACTCGAAGCCTCTAAAGGGGAGTGGCTGCATCATGGAGTGTCCGTAGAGGTTATTGACGTCCGTGTACATGATGTAGCTGGACGGTTGTGAGGGGTCGCATCCGGTGGCCATGTGGTGATTGTTGGCGCGCGAGTGTCGCTGCGACACCTGGACCATTCCACCTCGCACGGCGCGTTCCACAAACAGCATCATGTCCACGTTCGAAAGAAGCTCCAGCTTGATCTTCGTCACCAGAAACATGGCTGACCACGCCAGTCCGGGGAGACTGTAGAAGTAGGCAGGGTCCAGCTGGTAGATCTTCATTGCGGTCGCACGGAACGTCTGGAACACGTCGGCGAGGAGCGTCACGTCAAGTCTGAGGTAGGCGTCGTGGTAGTCCCCGAGAGTTCGACAGCCCAGCTCGCGCCACATGGACTGGGCGTGGTGATAGTCATCCTCAGAGATGCCCGAGCCTCGCAGCTTGCTATAGAACTTCGCCTGGGGAGGTAGCGTCGTCTCCGCGAACTTGGAAGGATCTGTGACGTATTCGTAGGGATAGACCCCCTTACGCTTGAAGAGACCTGCGCCCAAGTTCGGAAAGTTTCCGGAGGTAATAAGCATTTGCTCGTCGCTAAGCTTCCCTGCGAGAGCATCGAGGCTGGCCGGGAGGAACCTCAGGGAGTCGAGGAAGCGAAGCTCGACGGTAGAGTGTGATCCTGGGATTCGCACCCACTTGCTCAAGCTAATGTAACGCTCCTCGTTCTGCGCCAGGACGTTGATTCGCATGTCGTCGTACCCAAGATGCTTGACGAGGTGGTGGAAGTCGTATCCCGAGCCATTGTGAAAAAACACAGGGATAAATCGCGGGTCCCGGGCCATGAGGTTGCATCCGTTGCACCAAGGACCAACATACCTACCGTTAAAGTGATCGTGGTGTTGGACTTTACGGTTGTTGGTGGTGTACTCCTTGACGCAGACAGGGCAAGCGATGGCCTCGTCGTGTCTACGTTGATCGTCGGGGGACAGTGGGAGTATAGATTTGGGGGCCAACAGTACCTTCCCTATCTCGTTGGCCTCGACAACCATCCTCTCGAGGAAGTGTTTGGCTGCGTCGGGACCGCGATACACGTAGGGCTCGGGGGCAATGTGCTGGTCACGTCGCACCACAACGTATGCATAACTCGAAGCCTCGTGGAGTTGGTAAGGGGTGGTGGAAGAAACTTCAGGGTCGGGATCGCAAGTGGACAGGGGTTTGAGGAAGGCTTCGAAATCCGCGATGATGATAGCGAGATGCTCTACCATGGCACCGTGCATGTGGAAACGCTCCACGGTGCCAGGTTTGGGCAAGACTGCCACACCAGGCTCGTTGGCATTGCAGTAGATCTTGTGGCTGGCAAGCTTCTCTGCAGCGATGTTGGGACCTCTGATGCGCTGATAATCCTGCTGTTCTCGATTATCAAAAGTTGACAAGCACCTGCGACAAACTTCTATGCTACCATGATGCTTGCTTGTTTGGCTCGACACCAACCGGGAGAGGGAACGGATAAGGGTGTAGTGGTGATTGGTCTCGTCCTTGATAAGTAGGAGATGGATTTCTCGAGCATCATTGTTGTTTACGTCACTCACCCGGATGGGGTACACCGCATTTTCGTCAGTGAGACCGTAAACGTTGATGGCCAACCGAGGGTTGTGTGTACGGGCCTCGAACTTTCGAATGTCCGTGACCTCTACCGGGTAGTCGATCCCAGCCATCGCAACTTCCAGCTCTGCCTCATAGGGTAGGTAGTGGTTAACCCGGTGTGGATGGTTTTTCCAGTGGACAGGGTGTAATGCTGCAAGCACCGACCATACGAAGCACTTGGCGTCACTGTTTTGAATGTTCAGGACAGCCTTCTTTGCCGCAATGGTAGGTGGTAAGGGGACGTAGCTGGAGGCGGAGAGAGGTATGAACTTGCAAAGTTTGACGCACAGTTCGTGAGGCTCGCCACACAGCGAACCCCCCGAGCCTTTAGCTTGGTGTTCCTCCTGTTTTGCCACCAGCTCATCGGCAAACTTGTTGTAGATAACCTCGAGGTTGTCGACATCCGCCAGATGCAGCGTCTTCGCCTTGGTGTTGTGGCAGAAGCTGTAAATTTCATCGGAGGGCTTCTTGTACTGGCAACGTAGCGATGCGTAGAATTTGGTGGAGTGCGTTGCAAGCGTATCACCGAGGATGGAAATAATCTCTGCTCGCTTCTCCTCCAAAAAGCTACGCACGTCGCATGAGCCCTCCGAAGTGATGACAAAATCTTCTAACAACCGCTGGAAAGCAGACTGGTTCGCTTTCGCCACAGACTTGACGCGTTTGGCGGATGGTGGCGACTCGGCTTCCGCTTTCCTCTTGGTCGAGCTGGTCGACGGTTGGGGAACAGGTGCTCCGACGACAACTTTGCATGATGTTATATGCCTCTTCAAATTATTAATGGTAATAGGTATACCGCACCTGGGACATGGTTTTTTAGCGGTTACACGCTTACCAGGTGTGCAGGTACGACAATGTCTTGCAAAATGTGCGCTTGATATGGTTATCTTGCACACAGGGCAACTTTTCATGGAGCGCATTTTTTTGGGGGTATGTTTATTTATATGTGATCTGTTGGTGGTAGAGTGTTTACAAAAAAAATACCTTACGAGAAAAATTTTGTAGGCTAATTCTAATTAGTGTTAGTTTGAGGGGTTTATTTATATATGGGTGGCGTTGTTTTCCTCAAATATGTGCTTTAATAGTTTGAGAAAAAAAAAAAAAACACGTGAAACTCTACAGAGGTGCGGTAATCTATAACCGCAGCCGTTAGAAAACTTTTACATTTTTGGTTGGGCACCACGCACCCTGGCGAGGTTATAGGGGCCAGGCATTCTAAAAAAACAACAATTATTATTTTGTTTGTTTGTTTGTGTTACAATGTTCCCCCGAGAGAGGTTTACAAAGGTCACGATATACGGAGTTGGAAAATTACGATATGGCGCATTCGCTCGTTACTCTTGCCAGCCATGGGTCTCTCTCTCTCTCTCTTCATCTTACACCAACGTTGGCATCTCTATTTTTTTTTTAGTTGTAAGTAAATTGCCAACACACTCTAGTTAATAATGCTACATATTATACGCGCACACGCACACACATACTATATTACCATCCACCCATCTCTCTCTCTTTTACGGCAGTACATATTTGTTGTCGGCTCTCCTTGTTTAGTGTGTGCAGGTTGGCAAAAATTGCTTTATGCGCTGTAAGGCAAGCCTCAAGCAAAGTTGCCACCTCCTTGCTTTAGGTTAGGTTAGACCAAAAAAAAATCTTGGCGATTTTTTTTCGAGTGAGGAGTTGGCAACGCTGATTTTTACTTGAGGGGCGGTCAACCGGCTTGATTGCACAAGCAAAATTGCCAGCTCCTTGCTTTAGGTTAGACCGAAAAAAATCTTGGTGATTTTTTTTTTCGAGTAAGAAGTTGGCAACGCTGATTTTTTACTTGAGGGCGGTCGACCGGGTTGATTGCACAAGCAAAATTGCCAGCTCCTTGCTTTAGGTTAGGTTAGAGCAAAAAAAAAACTGTGGGTAAGCTGTCGGTTGTTTAACTCTTCCCTTTCTCTTTTTTTTCTTGTAAAAGGCTATGGCAAAAATACCAGTAGGTTGGCAACCTTGCTTGAGGCTTGCCTTACAGTGCATAAAGCAAGGTTGTCAGCTCCTTGCTTTTAGGCTAGGTTAAACCCAAAAAAAAAACCTTGGTGATTTTTTCGAGTGAGGAGTTGGCAACACTGCGAGAAAATACCTCAAGCAAGGTTGCCACCTCCTTGCTTTAGGTTAGGTTATACCCAAAAACAAAAACCTTGGTGATTTTTTCGAGTGAGGAGTTGGTAACACTGCACACCACTTCAGCTCACCACTTGATGGCGTTGAACTCCCCAACCTGCACTACTCTTGCTATACATAGGAAACGAAAATCTGCAGCAATAATAAAGAGCAAGATTCTTCCTATGGACCCAGACGAGCAAGCCACACTAAGTCACATTCTTCAAGAACATAAACACGCCAGGAGTCACGTTATTCATAAATTAACTTTAGATTCCGGTGAAGTTGTCACCAGCCCTCATAGTATACACGACAGGTTTTTCCAATACTATAAAAATCTTCTTGGTCAAGCCTTTAATCCAACAGAAACGCAATGCAATTTTTTGAACTACCTCCCTGCGTCACTGACAGAAAATGAAAGAACTGAGCTCACACAATCGTTTAGTAAAAAGGAGGTTCATGATGCAGTATTCAAAGCTCCGAGGAATAAAACTACAGCCGAAGATGGATTACCATCAGAATTCTATCAATGTTTCTGGGATCTAATAGGAGACGAATTAACGGAATGGGTCAACGAAGTGTTGACAACAGGGACCATAGGGAAGACCAGTAGCACGGGAGTTATAGTGTTAGTTCCCAAAAAGGCAAATCCAAAGTTCGTCACAGATTTTAGGCCAATTTCCATATTGAGCAGTGACATCAAACTTATAAGTAGGTGCATAAATCAGCGTTTAAAAAAATATATGGTTAAACTTATTGGCAATTTACAGTTCGCTTGTAATACGTCCCAAAGTATACATCACTTGCTACAACCGATAAGAGACGTAATTATTACCAAACAAAATAAGAATGCATCAGAGGCAATTCTATCTTTAGATTTTTCTCAAGCATATGACAGAGTGAGCCACGAATATCTGTACAAAGTCTTAGAAGCATATGGCTTCGGAGAAACTTTTCTTAATTGGATAAAAACATTATATAATCATATGCTGCTAAAACTCAAAATAAATGGTTTCTTGACAACAAGTTTTAAAATGCGACGAGGTGTACTACAAGGTAGTCCCTTGAGTAGCACATTGTACGTCCTCACAATAGCCCCCTTTTTGTTTAGTATCCAGCATCATTTACAGGGCATTTCTATGGCTTCCACCACAATACAAGTTGGCAGTTTCATGGACGACGTCACGATTTTTCTCAAGGATGAAAGAGATCTGTACAGTGTTAAAAGCCAAATACATACTTTTGAGCTCACATCAGGAGCAAAACTAAACAATCGAAAGTCATTCCTGATGCCCCTTGGCAAGGAGAATCCTTTCACAAACAATACGGAGATCCCTGTAGACAAGAAAATAAAAGTTTTAGGTATAAACTTCTATGCAAATATCGATGAAACGATCGAAGCCAATAGTAATCTCACGTGCGAGAGGGCAATCTACGTCCTCAGAGTGAACAAGATGCGCTCTCTGAGTTTAAAAACACGAGTAAGATTTATGAACGTTTTTGCTCTCTCTAAACTTTGGTATGTAGCAAAAATCCTGCCCTTCAAAACACAGCACTTAGCCAAGGTCAACAAAGCAGTTGGCTGCTTTTTGTGGCACGATACAATTTTCCGGGTGGCAATAAATGAGGTCACGTTATCAGAGAAGACAGGTGGTTTGGCACTAATACACGTGAACACACAGGCAAGAGCATTGTTTGTACAGACTGGCCTTAAAACAGCTTTCTCACTGCACGAGTCAACGACCCAAGCATGTATACAGAAGATAATACAGGACATTCCATTAGAAGCTCCCATCGATATTCAAAGTATCCCCAAAAGATTTTCGTTTTATAAGGACATCGCTTTACAGGTATGCTACAGTTATTACGACATGAGACAATTACACCATCTGTTAAAAAGTTATATAGTGAAATCAATAGTTTCAAGCACACAGTACCACGAATAGTCCGGGATTTCAATACACATAATTGGCCACAAATATGGGAAAATGTCTCCGCCAAACACCTTTCAAAAGCTGCCCAATCAATATGGTACAAAGTGGTTCATCGTGTTATAGTGACAAGAGATAGGACATACCAATATGGAATCAGTGACTCTCCTAACTGTATATCATGCAACGTGCCTGACTCTTTAGCCCACAGGATAACCAAGTGTCGCAACTCCTCCACGGCGTGGAACAAATTGCGAACAATGCTCAGTCGTATATGCCGCACCTCATTAACAAAGTTTACGGATACAGATATAGTTTTTCCTGCTTTCAATTTTTATCCACCAACAAAACAACGAGCAGTACAATGGTTGATAACAGAATACTTATTATATATATTTCACAATGACGAGAGCAGTTTTAAGAAACAATTCAGTATCTTCTTGCAAGAACAATATGAAAAAATTCCTCTCCAAGCAAGGAAGAAATGGTATGCAAATTTCTTATTAGTGCTTTATACTTAATTTAGGTCAAATAAAAATGTCAAGGTTAACCAGATAGAAATACGAATTGTAATAGCAGTACTACACTTATGTCAAAAACAATGTAATTCCATAACTTGTATATCAGAATGAGACAATACAAAAAAAAAAAAAAAAAAGAAGAGTAGTTGGTTAGATGACAAAAAAAAAAGTGGTTAGCAGAGCGCGCTACAACGCCAGGGGTTCTGGGTTCGAGTCCCGGGTAAGGCATGGGTATTTGTGTTCGTCCAGTTGATAAGAAACAAAGAAAAATGTAAGAATTGAAAAGTGTAAAAGTGAGAAAAAGGGTGAAAGGTGGGGGATGCCTCCGTGTAGGGGGTATTTCCTTTAAAAAAAGAGAAAAAAAAAGTGGTTAGCAGAGCGCGCTACAATGCCAGGGGTTCCGGGTTCGAGTCCCGGGTAAGGCATGGGTATTTGTGATTGTCTGTCCTGAAAAAGTCCTGAAATAGAAATGTGAATGAAATGATATGAGTGAATGTGATGGGGAAGCTTCCGCTTAGGGGGCTTTCCTTTTTAATGAAAAAAAAGTTGTTAGCACATCGCGCTGCGACGCCAAGGGTCCCGGGTTAGAATCCCGGACGGGCTTGGTTGTTTGTGAATGTCCATTCATCAATTTCATCATTTCATCACTCATCCCCATCTTCGCAAATTAGCCAAGAGGCACAAAACGCGAAGTAAAATAAACTAAATCAATCAATCAATGTTAGTATATCTAAGCTTGTGAATATATTTTATTTGTAATTTTATAACGGTTACATGAACATCTAGGAAATAGTTTTTTTGACCTCAGGTTGACGAAGTTGCCAATACAAAAATGGAATACAGATTAGATTAGATTTGGTGTTTTAAGTCCACTTTATGCACAGTAAGGCTAATCGGGACTGGACCTACAGTTTAAAGTGGGATCCGAACCACTATGTGCCACCGCCGGGTATCGAACCCGGGACCCCTTGATTACAAGGCGACAACGCTACCACTGCGCCATCGGGGAGGCCCCAAATGTAATACAGATTGTCTTCGAGCTTACATTGTTAAAAAGGAGCGGATACACGTATTACTATCCCAATACTTATTCAATAAGGTTTCTTGGTTGTCAGAAATTATCACTTAAACTATTGCATGTTGAGCTAGTGCCCACCTAGCCGCCTCTGATGAAATCTATCATTCTTCATATTCTCTTTAAAATTCGACTCTGGTCACTTGTAACTTGCTGGGTGCAGACACTGTGCATCGATGCCCAGTGTTTTGCGATAAGAAGCGGTCTTGAATAGCGTGAGTGAGTCACTTTGAACGCGAGCAAGCTACGCTACCAAGGTTGTCTGCCTTTGAAAACCAAGTCATTTTTTTTCACCGTTTCCGAACGCGATTGCTATTGTAGAAGTATATATTCTTTTAAAAAGAGCAAGAAAGGAAATTAGACCAATGTTCTCCCGTCGTTTAAAACCAAATATTATCTATTAAACGAAAAGTTCACGATTGTCAATAAACCTATCTGAGCATAAAAGGTGGATGTAAATAATAAATTTAATAGAAAGATTCTCCAAAATTTCTCTCCCACTGTCTACGTCAGGCCAGTACCAAGGGAGGGCATGGGGGCCATGCCCCCCCTCGAACCCTGAAATATTTAAATGTGAACCTATCAATAACTACGAAAATAACATCGTCGATTTTAGAAATGTGTAAAAATTTCAATTTTGTTTTTACATAAATGAATCTGTTTCTTGCGCAAAAGTCTTCAGGCTGCATATTGGATGGTTTTAGTGTTATAATGCAACGCTAGCAGATGTCCGATTCACCGATTTAGTCAGGACAGTGCGTTACTTTCAATCCCTGTCCCGACTTTTTTGAACTGCAATCGTGATGCGAGAATGTCTCTTTGTTATTGTTTTTTTCTTAACTCACAATTAGACATGTTCTTTATTGTAATAATAATTCCTAGTACGCAACATTTAATTTATAAATATATTATTTTCTAAACATAGAATTATCATGACTTTTCAATGGCGCTCGCACTATTTGAACTATTTTGTAATATCTGTCTCTCTCTCTCTCTCTCTCTCTCTCTCTCTCATATATATATATCCTATATACACACACATTTGGGTCTGGCACCTCCCTCAAAGAAATCCTGCGTACTGGCCTGGTCTACATCAATGACAGAAATGCAAGCAATATTTTTATTTATATTTAACCCAATTAAAGGAATGTGGAAGAATTTAAAAGAAATAAGAAAGAGCGGAACTACTGTTGCTCTACTTTAAAAATTGTTGTTCTTCGAGGAATTAAAATAAGAAGGATTTACTCCAGCACCTTAACACAGTGTCCCACGAGTCTCTCTTGACTAATACTGTCAAATGTGAAGAATAAAATTTTCCGCTTGTTTACGTCTAACGTTGCGCAGATTTGGTAGTTCGCAAACGGTGTAATTAATTCGTGTTACCTTACGCAACATACATTTCATAAAACTGTTCTGAATACCAGACTTGCGTTAGTAAACAAGCATTTCGTCTGTTGCAGTATCACAGGAAAAGAACATCGTCCTGCAATGTTCAAGCCTCTAGATATTTTTCATAAATATTGTCTAATCACAATAATAAGTTAGAAGAAATAATTCGCATTTTCACACCTACCAATATTGTCGTTTTTCTTCATCACTTCAAAAATTATTTCTCGAAGATATCTGCTATACTTCAAGAAAGCAATCCAAAATTAAAGTAAAAGTTCAACTACATGTATACCCAACTTCATTTACAGTATTGGAGAGACAGAATAATTAAAAATTGTTGTTTCAATCGAAACTAAGGTAGTGGTGTAGTGGTTAGAGTTCTTGAAAGTATTGATTGCGATCCCAGGTTCGATCCTCCTTAGGAGGTGTTCTTTTTTTAATTCTCCTTTTATTACAAACACGAGCATGGTAACATTATTTGTAATAGCAGTGTATAGTAGCTACATTGTTCTGCAAATGGAATTTATAAAAAGGTAAACAAATAAATGAATTGGCACATGTTCAAAGGGATATTTTCATGTATAAGATCGTGAATTATGATACTCTAACGATAATTGTGTACTGCTTCAAAGACATTGACAAATATTAATGAAATAACTATTTATATTTGTGGCAATTCAGGACATACTAATTTTACCCCCTTTCCCACTCGAGTTCAATGCAAGGATACCTCCGCAAATATCGAATGAAAAGTTCTCATCATGTGCAATTCTCCATTAAATGTTTTCGCCGAGTCGTACTACGTTCGTTTTCTTTGTTACAAACAAGTATTGTTTGCACATTACATGTAGGAGGAGAGTTGCATCTACATTTCACATTGGTCAGCTCCTTCTACTTGCTTTCAGGAGCGAAAGCTCGTAGGGTAGTGTTTAGCGTTCAGGACTGTCAATCTGATGGTCGTAGGTTCAAACCCTTCCGGTGGCAGAAAATTTTCGTAAGTTTTACAACTAGTCCATTGTGTTCATTGTTCACCCCGTGTGAAAAGGAGTGATTCAGTTTGGAATTAACGATGGGGTGACGGGAAATATTAAATTACAAAATCTCCATTTCAACGAACCGAGAAGTGGACAAAAATTGGATAATTCTTATTAAAATTACATTCATGTTTTTAGTGGTATAATCGCAGGTAAAATCAAAGATCTTACATGGAAGATTATCCCTTGCTCTGAACTAAGCCAAAAGGCATTTCGTACCGATTTAATACATTCTCCAATACATTTCAAAATGTTATTGAATGTTTCATGTCGATAATTTGGCAAATGCATCAATTCTTGACGCTGAGACGATATTTTCTGCAACTACCTCTTCTCTTCAGTCCCTTCTCTTCTTCTCTTCTCCTTCTTCTCTCCCCTCCTTCTGCTCTGCTTTTATCTCATATCGCCTTCCCTACTTTTCTCGCATCTTATCTCCATCCCACTCATCTCCACTCCTCGTACCTCCTTTCCTGTCTTAGATTTCCGACTCCACGCACTTTTCTCCTCTTCTTTTCGTTCTTCTCTTTTTCTCTCCTTTACTCTACTCTCCATTCTTCTCTCATCTCGTTTTCCTTCTCATTTCTCTTCTTTGCTCCATTTTCCTCATCTCTCCTAGAATCTTTTTCCATTCTCCTCACTACATCTCCTCTCCTCGTATATCCTCTCTTTCTTCTCTCCTCTACTTTTCCTCTTCTCCTCTCGCTTTCTCTTTCTCCTGTCCTTTGTCACCTCTCGTTTTCTCTCACCTCTTTTCCTTTCTGTAGACTCATCAGCGATGAAATACTAGAAAACCTATTATTTTTCTTTCAGAAAGAATTTTGTCACTTGCGATATAATAGTGATATTTTTAATACTTTTATACACTAATATTTGTTTCTATTTCTTTCGCGTATTTTATAAATATTTATTGTGCATGTGGCAACCCTGAAATTGAGCCTAACTCTACACGCAACCCACCAACGCCTTGTGTAAATTGGGTTGCCTAGTTTAAAATGTCGTTGTCCTAAAACTTTTGAGAGACGCTGTACACCTGATATCAGCACCCTTTTATATCTAAACCCACGGAGTAAGGACTAATGACATTGTTCTTGGTATCTCAAAAATCTGACATAAGAGAAAATACATGGATTTTTAAAGACTGTTTAGATGCCATTAAGTTAATAAGTTCATTCTGCATTTACATTCCCGAATAATGGCCGTGGATTTAGCGAGTCTATATCCGTAAATTTTTGGGGCTACAGGAGAAAATAATGTTCTCTTCCAACAAGATTTTATATATTTATATATATATATAAAAATCAAATAAGGTAAAAGGAAACACTCACCGGACAGTAGGAAAATTCAAAATTTTCGCTAATGTGACAATTACTTTTGTCACCAGTCTTTTTGTAGTTTATGTGAGTGTATTTTAGAATTTCGTTAATACTCTTTAACAACTTTCTGTAGCCAGTTGTGCTTTTTGGCTTTTCTTGGATTTTCGGTTCTAGACGGCGAGGGTAGGAAAACAATAGCGACTTGTGGAATTTTTGACACTAAGGGTGACTTTTACTTGTTCAACGAATGGAACAACGTCCGAGTTGCCGACCGAGGGGGAGTTCTGTCGCAACACGTGTGAGGACTGCTCTGTTTTTTTTTCTTCACCCCCAAACCTCCCAAGTGGACAACGAGCCTGGAAGAAAGACCACCGTCCAGCATTTTTTTCTAAGCTAACGAACTGCGAGGCGGTTGATTTTTGAAGTTTCAAGTTTTCCTTAAATACCCCTGGACTCCAGAGGACCGACACAGTTTAGCGCCATGTTCAGACCGAACACCATCTCCGCGTCACTTTGCGCGAGTTACGGAACTTTGCTTTGTTTTAACCTTTCGACCGCGTCGTGTTAATTGCCGTGAGTGTGTGATCACAGTGACAGTGCCAGGAATTGAGGCCGTGTTAATTACGTATTTCACGTGCTCCATGTGTGTTTTTTCCCCTTTTTGTAAGGAGGGACATTGAATAACCATGGGCGGTTGAAAACTACGAGGGGGACGGGACCTTCGGGTTTCCGATTACTGCTGCCATGAAGCCAAGAGAAGAAGCCAGGACCCTTGCTTGACTATACGACGCCTTAAGTCAAGAGAGCCGCACCACGACGCTTGCATAACGGCGTCTGAGATGAAAGCCACGCCGCAGCGACAACTCGCATTGCCAACCCAGATGAGAGACGAAAGTACCACAACGGTGAGACGGATGTTACGCCGAGAAAAGAAGAAGAGATAGAGAAAAGAGAGAGATGAAACGACGTCCGCCCTTAGACGACCCGACGCCCTGCGTATCCCCGAACGGCCATTGAAGCCACGATCGGATGCAACGCCCCGAGCAGACAGATGGAAGCGAGGTGCTTTTTCCGCCCATCTTCGTCGCCGCGATGGAAAATAGGAAGAAAAATGAATGTTACGTCTAAGTCGAAGAGACAGTTTTTGCCCGCCAGGAGGACAGACTGGCATAGCCACGAGTATCGTCGGGACGCCGCAACTAGGACCACGCCGCCATTGAGTCGGTATAGTATCCTCCAGTTATTTCTTTATGTGTGAGAGTGAACATTTGTCCACCTACGTCGCCACTGGTTCGTCATAACACAAAGCGAGATGAAATCGAACAATGTTGCCTGCAATTACTAATTATTTTGGCCAATCAAATCAAAAGTACTATAAATCTTCATAAATTAAGAACCTATTTCGCTCACCCTTCGAAATTCTATAAATGTAAAAGACCTACTATTTGTTATTGTTTTCCTATTCTCGCGCCGAGTATTTATATAATTAATTATTTGATTTTTTACCGTGCTCTTTGATATATATAGGTATTAGAAAACTAGGTACTCAATAGTATAGCTGAGTTAATCATTTTGAATATATCCTAGTTTATATTACAATTGTTTGTATTATCAGCACTCGTGTACTTGTAATCCAGTTAATTTCCTCTTGTCATTCATTTGGTGTATGCTTATTCTTTTTGCATAGTGCCTCAACAAGTGTAATGTCAATTATTATTTACTTTTGGTAACTATGACGCCTAGCTAATCGCGTCTCATATGTGACAGAGTGCTGGCCGCGCTTATTTACATTGAAAGCAAGCCTAAGGGGCTAATAGAAATCTCAAATTCGAAGGTACACGGGAAATAAACCAAAGAGGCGGTTAGATATTTTATCATGTAATGGTATATTGTGTTCACCCCTGCAGCGTGTGTGTGTGTTGAGTGCATGATGGAATGAGAGCGAGGGGATATGTACAAGTAATGGGTTATATTATCATTGTTGTGTTTATTTTTTGCCGAATACACGTATATATTCGTTATCCTACAGGTGTTCTTGATTCATTTATATATATGTATAGATGTATATCCTCGTATGGTCGATATTTTTGGTTTTAGTCCTGAGTTTGAAGCTGTATAGCTTGTCTCCATTGACCAGATGGGTTATAGTTTTCTATTATTACAACAATTATTATTATTGCTAAAAATGAATAACAGCACCACTTTATGCACGACGTGGCTTACCGCCGGAGGTGTAAATAACCGACCCGGTGACATGAACCTGGAATTAAACCGTTAGCTGGTGGTAGGATTCGTGTTTCCTTAACCGGAGACGCGAACCAAGGACCGGCGACCGTCCAATCGGGCGGCCGCGGAACCCTGAACCTACGGACCAGCGGTAGAGTTGTTTGGCACCTCGAACTGGGGACTTCGGTCTCCCGGACGAGTGGTCAAACCCGTTACACTAATTTATAGCATCATCGGTGTGAGAAGACGGAACCGGTTCCGTCTTCTGTTTCTTCTCACACCGATGATGCTATAAATTAGCGAAAATTTTGAATTTTCCTACTGTCCGGTGAGTGTTTCCTTTTACCTTATTTGATTTTTACTTAGCCCTTTTGGCCCTCCTTGCTTTTATCCATACTGTACATATACTTTTAATGGTTTGATAAAGTTTTAAAGATGCCTCATCCGATTGGCTATCAGTAGAAATGAACATTTCTTTTTTCACTGCCGTAGCTGCCAAGCTAATCCACCTAACCAAACTGAAAATTACCGACGTCATGTCCGTACATGTGTGTTATGTGCCATTTTTCATGTTTTGTAAAAAAAAATCATTTACACTTCCTGTTACATCTGGCAACACAGTGTGGACACTAATGAAATCCAATCATTGTTCCCCAGTTTAAAAATACATGCATGAACAAGGCTTCAATTTGGTATAAGGATTGTGTGTGTACCACTTACTTCCGGTTCAAAAGTTGTACTATCCCCAACTCCGGGTTGCGTTGTAAATGGAACACCCTGTAGTAGGATATGTATATGATATAACAGTATACTGCAGATAGTCCTAAAGTTTGTACCAAGTACTGGTGAATTTATTTCAGTTTTAAGGTTTTCATTTTCAAGGACTTAATGACAACATGAACTTTGCAATTTTTCATCATCACATGTTCTAGTTTGACAACCTGTGAAATCTAACATACATGTTACAACATAATGCATTTTTGTACACAATTATTATAATGTATCTACTTTCTTAAACTTAATGCTACTACGAGGGTGGGAAGGGAGTCAGTATTAGAATGACCCTCGTATGTTCCTCATTGCATTACCAGTTACATACCTGATGTTTCCTCCTCATGTTACTCCTGACCCTGATCAATACTATGGGTGCTAGGAAAGGTAGTTTATTAAGCGATCTAAACAATAAAATGCCTGCAAATTACATAAGCTGTATTACATGTGGTATTATTCATGTCTAGAAAAATGAGTTTATTTTAAGATACACACACTTTGTTGTCTATTCCAGTTTTGGAAGTATGCCTTTGCTGAGGTGAGATTTCAGGAGGAGCCTACGCCTAGAGACAAACCAGTAGAGTTGCAAGAAAACTATATGAACAAAGCAATGATCAGGTAAGGCTATGGTAAAGGGTAATTGCAAAATGATTTTGGGATTATAAAAATGTGCACTTGACACACATAAACGTGTCAAGTGTTTAACTGGGACAAAAGAATGTTCATGGATGCAAGATGCATATCCATACTGCAAGCTCCCACTCGGACTTGGCACATGAATCTGGGTTGAATACAATTTTGAGGTCTGCCGTGCAACAGTGAAAACTTCAAACATTTTATATCATTTTAACAGTTCAATCATTTTCAAGCGTTTCATTTTTTTGAGTAATGTGTTATTTTGATCCTGTCCTTCGTTTTCATCACACTGCATTTACGAATAATAAACCCAGCATACAGTGATGACACACAATTAAATGGCAATTGTAAATGTACTACATTTTTAACAAATTGCGAATCCACAGAACAAATGTACATACCAATCATGAGTACCAAAACCAGAGGGGAGTCTGCTCCTGCCTGCATGAGTATCCATGTTACACTAAAAAGTCAGGTTTTGCAATTACATTAAATAGATTATTTAGGATGAGCGCCTCGTTTTATGTAATATTTGTAATTCCTCTGTTTCTATTTCAGAGGAGTAATGGATGAATGCGGAGAACAATTTGTAGCTTATTTCTTGCCTACAGAAGAAACTTTGGTAAAATATGAAGATTCCAAGGATGGTGTTGGATGGTCCGAGTATAGACTATGTCATCCATATGACTGGACTGTGAAAAACAAAGCATCGAAGAGCTATAAAGAAGACTACTTCTTTGTGTTCAGAGAGGATGCAGTGTATTACAATGAAATAGAAACCAGGTAGGGTACTGTCTTACTCTTCTGAGGATGTTACCATTACAAGCCAAACCAAGACTGCACAATAGGGCGATTCTCTACGTGATGCACGGGACATTCACACATCGTTAAATGAGTCTGGTATGCTGCTTAATTGATATTGCACTGATCTTTCGTATTCATTGTTTTTAATACTGGCTTTCTCAAATTAACAATGCAAAATTAAATTTAAAAAAAAAAAAAGCTGTGTGATGCACGGGACTCAGAAACATATTGAGAAAGACACAGTTGTTTTTAATTGATTATTTCTGTGATTTGAAAAAGTTTCAGGGTACCATGTTTAGACGCAGTTTGCTAAAGACTTTGTACTACAATATGCAATGAACAACATTTTTATATTTAAAAAAACAAATTTTTAATATTTACTTACCTTGTATGATACACGGGACATATAATATGTGATGCAAGGAACATTTCTCCCTTATGTTGTCACTCCACTGCAGGTGATGTCTGTCTCTATAAACTCTCTCAAAAGGTGGCAACACTACTTTTAAAGTATCTCAAGGACAAAAGATTTGGCATTTTAAGCCTTCAACTATATGTTATTTAATTCTGCATAATGGTATTGCAGATATGCAAATAAAATCCTGTATCCTAAGGGCCTTCCCAATGGCGAAGTGGTTGCATCGTCACCTTGTAATCAAGGGGCTCCAGTTTCAATACCCGGTGGAGGTACATGGTTCGGATCCCACTTTAAACTGTAGGTCCAGTCCCGATTAGTCTTACTGTGCATAAAGTGGACTTAAAGCACCAACTCAATCCATCAATCCTATATCCTGTACATTGTTTACAGCTGCTTCAACATTCCATGGTGAATGTCAGATATATTTTGTGTGCAAAGATACATACTTTAAGGTAAAAATACTGTTACTTGCTTTGTTGGCACTCTGTATGAAAGAATTGATCCTAAATCAGAGACCATCGCCAATATTGATGAAGTTATATGATGGAATGAACGAACATCTTCAGAATTCAATAGTAAAAGGCCTTGTTTTTGCAAGAACTTGGTTGCAAATACAGAAAAACATTAATGCGGAAGTATTTTGCAACTTTACATGGGAAGGGAATAGTAGATGGAATCAGCGGACAAGCAAAATCACTTATTCGTACTCATGTAATGAAGAAAAGAACAACTGAACAGACTACTTCAGATTTTTTCAGAAGTAATTAGAAATATCATGACCAAAACTCAAGTTATTTTGATAAATGAAGGAGCATTTCATGAGAGAGAAGTTGGGATGATGTTCAGCCAATTGTAGGCACCAAATCTATACATACCATCAAAGCTGTTCAAGGTAGATATTTATATACCCCTGAGAACGCTCCACCTCATGAATTAGAAATGCATGTGAATGCGAGTACAGGCTACAGCACTTGTGACTGGGACATAGTAAGATATGATGATGAACACTATCATGGTGCAGTTGCGAGAAAGGTTGCTGATGATATCTGTAATGGTGAAGGCTGGTGATACCAACCACTTGGCCGGCCCCTGTGGCAAAGTGGTTAGCACATTGCGCTACGATGCCAGGGGTTCTGGGTTCCAATCCCATCTTGGGTATGGGTGGTTGTGAGTGTCCATTCATAAATTCCATGATATCACCACTGATCCTCATCTTCGCAATTAGCCAAAGTGGCAGAAAAACTAAATAAAATTCAAATAAAAATACATTTTGTAAAATGTCTGTGCTTGCTTCGCTCGCATTATCTGCTTTTCTTGTTTTCGTCAAGTTCAGAGCTGTAGCTAGGGGCGGCGGGAGTCAGCCATGGGCACGGAATGATCTAAAAAAAGATGTAAAAGACAATGCCATGGCGTCCAGTGAAATTATTTGCATCCTATTAAATCAATATCATTTTCAATTGCAAAAATTGGATCTAAAAACTTTCTTACTCGCTTCGCTCGCAATCTCCTTGTTTTCTGTAATATAATGTATTTAAATAATGTGTGTTGTATATTTGAATTGAATAAGCTTTGAATACATACACAATTTAGTGTTAGCTTGTTGCGTATGTATTTCCTTATTTTGTCGCTCCATGTTGCATATGTGTAAAACATGTTGTACATGAAAGTTACACATGTATCTTCGGAATGCATTTATCATTCGTTTTCTGCCATTCAAAAATACAGTTTGTGAGAGATTTTCATTATTAGCTAATGTGAAATTGACTTAAAAATATTTCAAATAGTTTGTTCAAAACAAATACACAGACTTCTACCCTTTTTTGCATAATTTATAAGGATAATAACGTCTTTGATACTATTACTACTACTACTGGTAGGTAGTAGTAATAATAATAAAGCCAATAATATTATTATTATTGGTACGTTTATCCTGGTACTTGCCCCTGTAATTACTTCTAACACAATAATAATGTAAATATTTCATAATAGTAATTTTCATCTACAATTCCTCATTTGCAGGGTGAGACTGACTAAGCGCCATAAACAGCTTGGACAGTCACATAACACTCGCATGTTTGTGACATATCGCCCCTTCAATGATTTGGAATATGATTTGCAATTTTACCGGGAAAGCCAACTGAAGCCCCACTTGACAGATGAAAGTTCACGGGAAGATCCAGGAATGAAGAGCAAAGTTGATGATCAAATGAATAAGGTTTCCAAGGATAAATGCCAAGAGAAATTAATTCCCAGCATGAAAGGAAATGATCTTCCAGATTCTAAAACCTGTGAAAGAAAGAGGTGGCAACAATTTGAAAACAATGATCCTTGTTGTAGTTCAGAAAATTCTAACTCCAGACTGAAAGGTAAGGCACTGAAACCTTTAATATTATATAGTACAGGGAGTCCAGAAAGTCCTACAAAAAACTAAAACTCTAACTTTTTAGCGTTCTGTGGTTTGCAGTTAAAATCTTGTGTTTCAGTGCCGAGAAAGTTCCAGACAACATATGAGAAACCAGCCCCAGCAAATTGAAGTATCAAGAGATGGTATGAAAAGTTCAAGGCAACGAGAAGTGTGTCAGATTTGCCACGCCATGGAAGGCCAGGATCGAGTGACTATGTGATTCAGTCAGTGCAGGACAGCGTGCATCGGAGTCCAATGAAACCGCTGAAACGAAGATCACTGGAACTGGGAATACCGAAGTCAACATTACACAAGATCGTACGCAAGAAGGTGAAGGCCCAGTCCTACAAGTTAAAATTTGTACACGATCTGAAAGACTAAGACTGTGACATGAAAACGTTGTCTTGTGGGTTAATGCTTACACATTTACAAGATGATGGTGACCTTCTGTCTCGGATTCTGTTCTCAGATGAGGCCACATTTCATGTGTTGGGAAAAGTGAACAGGCACAATTGCCGAATTTGGGGGGTTGAAAATCCACACGAGTTTGAAGTGCAAACTCGGGGTAGTCCCAAAATGAATGTGTGGTGTGCGATTTCAATGGACCACATCATTGGTCCATTTTTCTTCGAGGAAGACACGGTAAATGGCAACAACTATCTGAACATGCTACAGATATTCCTTGTGCCAGAACTTAATAGGTTAGGCATCATCAATGACGCCCACATGCAACAAGATGGGGCGCTGCCGCATTTTGCCCTTGAAGTTCGGCAGTTTCTTAACGAAAAATTTCAAGGTAGATGGATTGGCCGAAGAGGGCCCACACCTTGGCCTGCAGGATCACCAGACTTGACACCTTGTGATTATTGGTTGTGGGGACATGTAAAGACCGAGGTGTATTCACAGAAACCAGCTAATCTGGATGACCTAAAAGAAAAACATAAGAGATGTGATTCTGAATATCCCAGGAGACCACCGTCAGCATGCAATTCTCGGTTTCACAAAAAGACCGCAAAAGTGTTTGGACATGAATGGTGCACAATTGGAGGTTTGGCGTTGAACCTAACAAGCAGGAAATAAACTTTGAACCTTGCTGTAAGTACACACAAAATATTTTGTTAATAAACTTACTAGTTTTCAAGTTAGAGTTTTAGTTTTTTGCAGGGCTTTATGGACTCCCTGCATATATACTAATAAGGTTCAGATTTTTGTGAATTGCCTTTTTCATTCCTTTGTACTAAAATTAAGCTTTCAAGTCTTAAATTCATTTCTTTGTTTCATGTTGTTTTGAGCCTGAAAATTCATTTTTATAGTGCCCCCTTCTTTTACTACCTTGTCCAGTGGTGACTCGTGGCTTTT
The DNA here is from genome assembly GCF_977018435.1 of Lepisma saccharinum. NCBI lineage: Eukaryota > Metazoa > Arthropoda > Insecta > Zygentoma > Lepismatidae > Lepisma > Lepisma saccharinum. Next base: position 52,951,364 of record NC_139233.1, read on the forward strand.
TTGGAGTGTAGGAAGAAGTTATGGTAAACAGAGGAAGGTTTTAAAAATGCGTACAATTAATGTTACACGTATCGCTTGTACTATTCATCATTTCTTTTAGTGGTTATCATTCAGCCACATATTTAAAGTAATGACTACAACATCAGATAATATCTAGTTTAGTAATTTACTTTTTTTTTTTTATTTAACAGGACAACAGAAACATATACCACCTTGTAAGGAAAAGAAGAAGCAAGGAATGCGTGCAATCAAAAAATCCACTTCCTAAAATAAGTAATAATCACTATGAAGAAACAGTAGTTTGATTTTGATTCAACTGTTTGTGGAAAACTAACCATAATATTATTCTGTAACACGTATTTTCCTTATATTGCTTACCCCTGTTCAAAAACTTTCCAGTTAACTAATAGTTGTGCTATGCATTTTGTGAAAATAAAGTTTCTATGAAAGTAAAAAATATGCTTTTACATTAAACAAGTATTGTATTTATTAAAAGATGGAATTTTCAGATATTTAGTTGATATAACAAACTTTTCAAAAATAAAATTCTAACATTATTTGAAGTTGCAAATCCTGCATTACACCCACTTTAAACAGAAGCATTTTACATGGTATTTTCCTCAACATTCCTAGTTCCTTCAATATGCTACCACATATGGAAAAAATTAACATGTTACATATTTCAGAGACAAAATCTCTATTAATTTTTCTTACCATCTCATGTATTGTAACCAATCAAAAGCAAGTTCTTATCCCAGTTGAAGATGTAATGGCTATTGCTTGATGCAAACAATGTAAGGGTAAATTTACTAACAAAATAGCCATAAATTGGGCTTTTGTGAATAATTTTGGGAGAAAGTGTTGAAAAAAAAAATAGTGTCTGGGGTGTAGATAAATTGCAGGCTGAGAGGACACTACACACTTTTTGATTGATTGATTTAGGTTATTTTACATAGCTTTCTGCCACTTTTGGCCAATTGCAATAATGAGGATCAGTGATATGATATGATGAAGGGACACTTACGAAAGGCCAGGCTGGGATTTGAAACTGGGACCCGACATCGTAGCATGCTGCACTAACCACTCCACCCCACAGGTTGACATACAAACATTTTAAGAAGTGAAACATGCTGCATATTACATTTAAAACATGTATTTCTGATAAACATAAATTTAGTATCAACTATACAACAGGTTTACACTGTATGTATAAGTGTGTACTTCAAACAGTATTGCAGACACTTTGTATTTGAAAATTCTACAAAGTCCACAACTAAAATATATAAACACACACACATGCGCACAAATAGCAATACCCAAACATAACTCTGGAAACACATTTCAAAGTCTTCTGATAATTTAATGCACTAATAATGATGCCAAGAGAGATCTCCTTGTTTGATTTCATATGTACAAAGTAAACATATTTGTCACACAGTGTTATTGAACCTGTTCTTGATGCTCCTCACACAACAGAATTATCCTTAAGTATCCATCTAGTCTTGGTGGAAGGTACAAAGGCAGCCATAATTCATTATACAAAATCACTTATGTTCTTCAAATTTTGCAGAATGAACATGACGGCAGTGGCAACTAGAGTTAACAAATTTGTAGGTAAATAAAATTACTGGACTCTTATCAGATGAAACCTTTACAATTGATTTCCTAAAATATAAGCAAGAACTTGTGCATTAATATACAAAATTGCAATGTGTTTAATAATTAATGTTCACTGGCTAATATTAAATAACTCAATGCAATGCTTAAAAAAAAAAAAAACTTACATCTTGTACCTACTGAATATATATTTTTGTCTCATTCTACATCACTACTATAATACTACAAAATATGAGGGGACTTTTTTTATCAATCTGAAATAGATAGGAAAATGTGACACTGATAAAGATGATTTTATTTGTACAATAATTTCTTTTTTAATATGAAAACCGGTATGAATCCCTAAAGCCATACAACTATTTTTTCTCTCTCAAAAACTATCTGCCCATAACATTCTTGACATTAAATAGTTGCAAAGTTGAACCTTCCATAGTTACACATCAGAACTTTCTGTGTTTGTATATTCAGATTCAGACTGTAATTTTTTTAGTAACTTTCTCTGTTCCATTTCAGATTTTGATGGTGGTCGGAATTTTCTAGCCACAAGTGCTGCTGCCTTCATTTTCACAATGCAATTCTGTGTTTTTTGCTTATCTTCTGCTGTGGGTTCTTCATACAGCGATATTTCCAACTCACCTTCTGCAATATCCTCTCTCTTCTTTGTAAAACTTCGGTCACTGCAAAAATTACTACTTGCCGTTGAAGCTACACTTTCATCCAAAGGTTCATTAATAGAAACTGAAAGTTGATCTGAAGAATTATTCAGAGATTCATTCTGCAGGAAGTCATCAACAGAGGGTGGATCTGATTCTATACATGACATATCAGAAGTTTTCTTAATTTTTTTCTGGGAAAGCTGTGTCCACAAACCTTTACTCCAGCGGTTACGCGCACACCTCTTTCTTTTCCTGATGAAAGATGAGCCAAGATCAGTATGGTTTGCATTGTGCAACCGAGAACTATGTCTAGGTGATTTACTGTCTTCTTCCTTCATCATGGTAGTTTTATTTGACACATTGTTACCGACAACATTCGATTTTATTTCCCTTGCAATATTTTCAGAGCTGAAATTGTTTCTACTACTACTACTTGAATTCAACACATGAGAAATATTATTTGCAACCGCTGAATATTCATACTCAGTTTCCATTAATCTCTTCTTTTTACTTGCTGAAAATTGCCCACCCGATTTCTCAACTTCCTGCTCTATTTTAGACTTGCACTGCTGTGAATTCTTACTTAGAGCCCCCTCAGAAGTATGCAAATTTGGCACCTTTTCATTAAGACTCTCAGTTTCTCTTTTGCAATATGTATTTTCAACTTCATCAGAAAGCAGAGGTTTTGCAGTGACCGAGTTACTAGTTCCACTTTCTATTACCAAGCTGTTGCCTAAAGTATGTGTTGCCGCTTCATCGCAATATGATGTTTTGCCTTTCTCAGGCTCTTCCTTTGGACGACTAGGAGTTTGAGCCTTACATCCACCAGTGACCTTCTGTGTGTGAGGAGGAACCATCAACTTAATGGGGAAAACATATTTCCTTCCATCCATTGACAGCAGCATCTGAAATCGGATATTACAACGTTTACATTCAACATTTAATTGTGTACTTTTTTTAATGTCTAGAGGGTTAGATTTGTGCTAATTATATAAAAAAATACATTTAAATTATTTTTAAAAAAATGACGTAGAAATTTCAAATCAGTGCACCCATGGCACACCCAAATGTTTCATGGTTAAAAACTATAGATCGACCACAAGGAAAAGAACCTTCGATCAAAAGCGTTCGCTCATCTTCCCTGCTGTTGTCGGTGCTCAAGGCAGTGTTGCCAGGTCAGACTTGAAAAATTCGGGAGATTGTTTATTGGGAAACAAGACCTGCTAAAAATTTGATGATCTCATAGTAGCGGATGAATGATGATATCGGGGGGGGGGGGGGGGAGCATCTGCACTGGGGGCTATTGCTCCCTAATCTTGGTCGCCCGCAGATTCTTTCCAGGGAAGGAGAAGGAAGGTATATTTATTACGGGGGTAAACTAGATATTACCCTGTAATAGTGTTGGCCCCCTCAGAAAATTGATTGATTGACTTGCTGTTTTAAGTCCACTTTATGCACAGAAAGGCTAATTGGGACTGGACCTACAGTTTAAAGTGGGATCCGAACCACTATGTACCTCCACTGGGTATCGAACTTGGAACCCCTTGATTACAAGGTGACGACGCTACCACTGCGCCACCAGGGAGGCAACCCCCTCAGAAAGAAACAAGAGTTTAAAATTATCACGTTCCTGCATCCCCGTTATAATAATGAATGTAAATTACTGTGACTGAAATCAACTTATATGTATGAAATAATAGGTACTTTTAGGTCAAGATTAATTTTCCAGGAAGAGGGGGGTGGGGGATGGCAGCCATCCTCGTGCCTAATTCTGGATGTCCATGCCCCTATATAATTTTGTAGAAAATTAAGTATTTTGTTTTGTACCCACCAATCCAATTAAACAGTAAGATGGAATGAGGTTTTTCTTTACCGACTGAACATGCACCCACATGCACATACGAGGTGTGGCTAGAAAGAAACCGGATTGTTGCTACAAAATCTTTTATTGGTTATTTTGTACAAAACGAACATTAACCCCTTCAAAGTACTGACCTGCACTATCGATACACGTCTCCATATGAATCTTTCATTGCTGGTAGCAGTGTTGGAAATCATTTTCTGAAACCATGTTCATGACCTCCGTCGCTTTTGTTCTCACAGATTCTACGGTCATAAATTTGATTCCCTTCAGTGCTGATTTGACCTTTGGGAGTAAAAAAAAGTCGCACGGAGTGAGATCCGGTGAATAGGGTGGATGTTCTAACACTGGGATCCCATTCTTGGCCAAAAAAAAGCCTTGAATGACAATGCCGTTTGGACAGGAACATTGTCCGGATGAAGAATCCATGACTTGCTTTTCCACAAATCAGGTCGTCGTCGTCTTACTCGCCCACGAAGTGTCCTCAGCACAGTGATGTAATAATGTTGGTTGACAGTTTGACCTTCGGGTACCCAATTAACGTACACAATCCCACGGATATCGGATCAATTCACTGACATTTGCAATGTTTGATTCAGTTTTTGACGTGCAAGGCCGTCCAAGACGCAAGTCGTCTGCGATCACTTCTCATCCCTCTTTAAAACTTTGAAACAACTCAAACAATTGCATGCGTGATAAACACTTATCTCCGTACACTTCCTTCAACAAATCATAAGTTTCTGTGGCGCATTTTCCGAGTTTCATAAGAAACTTCACATTGATACGCTTTTCCACTTTCACACTTAACATTTTTCCGGCAGAGCACAGATGTACGGTTCACTTCGTCCAGAAGCTACAGCGAAACTGACCGCCGCGCACCCTGGGAAATCACACAGTCGATAGGCAGGATATCACGTTATACACTCATGCACCGCTTGACTTTGACGCAGTTGCCGTTTGTCGACATCAACATCGATCCGGTTTTTTTCTAGCCACACCTCGTATATATGTATAAAAAAAAAATTCCCACGCTATGAACTCAGACTTTATACCTAGTAAGGCATGGACGTTTCATTGTGTGTGTCACTTCATCCATTGCATCAGTTCTTCATTCATCCTTATTGTCGTACTTATCTGTAGAGGCACAAAAGCGATTTAAAATAACCAAAATGGAAATAGATTTTTGGGGTGGGATAAAATACAACCATCTAAAAATAGTAACATAATAATAATATCCTAGCACAATTTCGCAGTTCAATCAGCACTTTTCATGGCTGAGTTGAGTTCGTGTTACGCTCTACCTCTCCTCCATGCCCAAGTGAAATGAGCAGGAAACGCATCTTTGAGCAGGCCCTTGGTGGTTCGATAACAGTTTTTTAAGGAAATCTCCCAAGAAATCATTAGGCCTGGCAACACTGACATGGACCACATAAAGGCTCCCCTTCCTTTCGCCCACACCCGCAAGCGCGATGCGGTTCTGTGCAGGCTTTGTTCCTTGTGTGAAAGAAAATTGTTGGTATTCCTTCCCAAATCCCACAATTAGAAGGAAAAAAAAAATTACACAAAAAGACTATCTGGAGAGCCATTTTGGCCCTGCAAAACACCAAATGTAAAATTTAATACTGTTAGGGTCCTACAACTGTGTTGATAATTGTTTAATACTTCATTGTAAAATTATCATGCAATAATACTATACTTTATATTAGAGACCTGTTGCTACACCAATAGCAAACTTAGAAACAATGTCAATACTACTTTCAACAGTTATATCTAATGCTGTATACAAAAAGCATGATAGGAACATTGATAGGTTCGGAGTGAAGGACATGGTAATGTAGATTAATATAAGTTGCACAAGATAACCAGACAGTGAACAATTAACATATTTAATATAAACTGGATGTTATGTCCGAAACATTCAAATACATTGAACATTGATATAGCAAGAATTACACAGAATACATCTGCTTATGATTCCTCTTCTTCTGGCCGTGAAGACCATACCTTGTATCCATACGCTTAATACCTGGACCATATCAAACATTGTGCATTAAATAGAGGTCAAGCAGGAGTGGATGGAAGTTTAAAAAAATACATTTTCAGGAACTTTTAGGTTTCTTTGATCCACTTTTCTTTGTTTGATATATACAAGGCTTGGGTAAATATCAATTACAATCCATAAATAAATCCATATCTGTAATTCCTTTATTGAAACCGAAGTAGATCATTTTCGAAATACTCTCCCTGGTTGGCAATACACATGCGCCAGCACTCCAAAAGCTTGTGGATGCCCCTCAGGTAAAAGTTCTTTTGTTGAAGGCATACCGAAGAGCACGTATAACATCCTAATCACTGCCAAACTTTTGACCACTCAGATGCTCCTTGAGGTGACTGAAGAGGCGATAGTCAGATGGTGAAAGACCCAGACTATATGGAGGATGTGGGACAATGTTCGATTTAAGTTTCTGCATTGTAGCCATGGTTAGATTAGCCACATGTGGCTGGGCATTATCCTACAAATATGACAGTCATTTTTATCTTGTTCCTGATCGCAGTTTTCACTAGGCCTTTGAGGAACCTTGCTTGATATTATGCACTGCTTGTACGTTCCATGAGGAAATCCAGGTGCAGTACTCTTTAGAAGAACCAGAAGAATCTGGGCATTACCTTCTTGGTTGTTAAGGACATCTTGGACCAGCATGCATGCAGTTCATTTTCCACCATTTCCAAACCCTTCTCAAAGGCAATGCACAATCTTTGGTGAGGAATTGATTACAATGTGCTGTTCCATACTCACATGCACCTTTCAATCACTAATCATTTTAACGACTAACTCACTGCACAGCGATAACCAAGAAGTGGTGTAACTGACTTTGAACAGTGTCACGAACCTCCCAATAACACACATGTTCCCATAGTAGATGACAGTGTTTCACTACGTAGTAATAATAATTCATATTTGCCCAAGCCTTGTATATATGGATTCCCTTTAATTTGAACTTGGATGGTGTTCAGAAGCCATTGCAGTAATTTCCTCCTTTTCACTTAATGCATAACTGTCAAGTGATATGAACCGTAAATTGATATATTACCAGCTGAATACTATGTTGCACTAACTCTTCAGGAGAGCTGATTGAAGTTAGACATATGTGGATTTTGAATACGCTACACAATTTGCACAAACATTTTCAGGGTGGCTACAGACAAGCAGAAATGAAATTCCCCGACTATTCCAGGTTTTCCAGGACAAAATTTAGATTTTTCCCTTACAATTATAAACTAAATTCATGTTTTTGCAAATGGAGATAAGAATGTCATACAAATCCAGGTATATTAAGTACCTATATTAGCTTCCACAAAATTGACTTCATTTCTCTAGGATTTGCATTCAAACTGCAAAATAGCAAATTTGGAAAATTATTACAATTCACAAGCTAGAGAGGAATAATGAGATTTTTTCATATGCAGCCAGTTTTTTTAAAAATAAAACATTTGATTATTTTAAAGTTACAACTAAATTAGATTAGAGTGAAGTGATTGATGCAAAAATAAATTTTGTAATTTTCAATCTCTTTAGCTTTTCTCGTTATTATATGTTGATATCTCCACTGAGGTTTGGAACCCTCTGCTTGCAAGAACCATGAGTGCAGACTCATTTTTCAATGCACAAACGTACTTCTCTTTTCTATGTAAAGCAAACAACTTAATCCTTGCACACAAGTGAAACAATTGAATGATACAAAACAAAGTGTCATATATCCTAACATTATCAATGGGACTTCTCTTTCAGTACAAATATTCACAGTATATCCAAGCGAAGTACTGTGAAACTGCCAACATGCAGTTATACCATTATTACTGGCGAAAAGGGTATATATGTATTAAAAATTAAATGCAAGCAATTTATGGAAGGGGAATCTACTGCATTGTAAAGGTGCCTAATTTAGCTAATCAAATACAGGGTGTTTCAAAAATAATCACCAAATTTCAAAAGGCTATATATTTATTTTTTATTTATCAAACCAGGAACTTTGAATGGCTTTTAAAATACAGCTATACATAAATTTTTACATATAAAATGTTCGTAAGTGCTCAATGTAACCCCCTTTCGATGCTCGGCATATGTCCATACGGCAGGAGAATTCATCTGGAGTCACTGCTGCTGTGATCCGATTTCGCAGTTCATCCACAGTAGTCTGAAGTGAGGCACAGAAACAGTGCCAACGTTGAATACTCTGTGCGGTAGGAGGTTAAACACCATACTGTTGCTGAAATTCATGCTGCACTACTGCTGTAAAAAGCTTTTTGTTGCAACGTGGCCATCTTGCTTGAATCTGATGCGAGTGGGGGGGAAGGGGGGGAGCACACTACTGCTAGCTGTGCTGGCAATTGTGGAACTCATGAATATCCTCTTCCTAGCAGTACGTTGTTTAATGTGTTTTAGCGAAAGGTTACAGAGTTAAATGACTTCGAAATCGTATGATGCTTTTTGAAACACGGTGTATTAAAACAGGAACATGCTGTTGATAACAGCTTCCGAAAGTATATGTACGAAGGGCACCCAGAAAAAAATTCCAATGGCACCTGTATGCGGCACTAGTGGTCGGAGCGCAACATGCATATGCAGGCAGCAACAAGTGTCATGTGGCTGTAATCTGGTGCAGTAAAACACAGCAGTTTTAGGACAGTTCTAGGTTAAAGATGGCAGCTCTCATACAGTCTCCCACCGACTGTGAGGTATGTGTGGTAATCAGATATTTGCATGCTCAGAATCTGGCATAGAGCCACCAGTAATCGTGGGAGGTGTACAGACCAGACATCATGGGCGACAGTATGATCAGACGATGATGGCCAATCTAATGTCCATGACCCCATGCAGCTGAGTACATGCAGGCTCTTTTTCATCACGTCAAGTGAGAGATCTTGGACCACTCCCTGTACAGCCCTGGCTTTTCATGTACCCACTTTCATCTCTTTGTGCAGCTGAAGAGATTTCTGGCGGGACAAAGTATTGACAGCAGTACTTCAGTACAGATAGTCCCAGTCTTTGCTCTCAGACACATGTGCCATGGGCACACAAAATTTAGTGTCATCCTACGACCAATGCCAGAACAACAGTGGTGATTATGCTGAAAATTAGATTAGGAGTCACTGTAACTAATGCTTTTAATTACTACTGATATTCTTGTTTTATATATTCCTAATCTGTAGGGATCTTGATCTTTTATTATTTTTCTTTAAAATTGGTGTTATTCATTTTTTTATTGATTCATTTTTACTATTGTGTTATTTTCCCAAAAATTCACATTTTCAGTTTAGCGCATTTTATGGCAAATATACCTAAAATTATACATGTTGTTTTTAAACTACTGTTTTAAATTGTAGGTCACGTGGTGTACATATTTTCGTGACAGTTTGATATGTTGGAACCGATTTTTGAGGAAGTTATTTTCCATTATTTCTAGCTCGACAAATGCCGATGGTACGACTCCCTGTGGTGGTAGGTGAGCACTTGTGATCTCCACCAAAATCGCACCACTTAACTCTTCTCGCGTGACAAATACTGATGACGCGGCTTCTGTGTGAACCTGCCACTTTGCTCTGTGGAGCAAATTGTTCTGACAGAAGTCGAGAAAACCCTTGGAAATATTTGATTGACTGTGGCTGTCAGAGTTATTCCAAGTACAACATGCATTATAGTTTTCTCTTGGATAAAAGGTTGGAAAACTTGTGTGTTCTAGATACACAAATATGGCATATTTTGTTTCTTTAAGCCTAAAAAAGACAAGCAAGTTGGATTTCAAGGTATTTTTCTTTGTTTAAGCACATTTTTAATATTCGCAAAAAAATGCCAACAATTCACGTTTTATTATTTCGAATTAATTTATTATCATCATTTTATTTCATAACATTGGACATTCCACGAGTTGAAACAGACAGGACCGAAGGAGGTGGGGGGTTGGTGTGAATTGCAATACAAGTGTTGCAGAAATCTTGAGGTTAGGAGCATCATGCACTTGTCAAATTTATATGACGTTTACCAATGCAGATTTCTGTTTTACTTTTTCGTGACTTTTTCAACATATATATCCCAATTTGTTGGATTCTTCTTGACATGGAACATTCATTCCATCGCATATTAAAAAAAAAGTCAATACAGGCACAATTCCCAGACTTTTTTTGACCTCTCAAATTCCCTGACTTTTCCCAGTTTTCCAGGTCTGTTGCCATCCTGATTTTATTAATGTTGATAATTCACATCACTTGCCATCCAGATACGTTGCTTTGGAATGTGACACATTAGTATGTACAGAACACAATAACGCCCAACTCATTTCAGACGAAAAGTGGAGGAACAACATAACAGTATTCAGTAGTCCAATTTACATGTAGACTTCTTAGAGCTTCTAGAAGAGGGAGAAACACAAAGAATAGCATGTGTGTTGTAGCAGTGTGGAAACCATATCTCAACACTTTAGAGGAACTAAAGGAGCATCCAGCTATTTTTTTTGTGTGATAAACACTAATTTCAAGGTGTGTTCAAATTTTTTCAATGTATATTTAAGTGCATTTGTCCTCTTAATAATTACAATTTTTCCAACTATCAAACTACATTACTGTGCATTAAAAATCACAATCACTATCTTGTAGAGTTCCATTACTTTCACTATTTTATTGTCTAGCACTACTTCTAACTTCTTTTACTGCAATTACCTACTTTCATTTCATTGGCTTGATCAATATATATCGCCATTTGTCAGAATGCATGAAATTACTATCGGATTAAAAATTATAGATACTAGAGTTTGGACTCCCAATTAAAATTTAACCAGTAGATCTACATAAATCAAAAAATGGTTGCCCGATCGTCATGAAATTTTAGTAGGGTGCAGGCAGAAAGGTTTTAAACTATTATTAATTTTCAGGTTCTCAAAATTTTTCAAAAACTTGTTTTGAAGCTCTTTGCATCTGTTCTTAAAATGCATTATCACTGTCAATTCACATTGCGAAACAGAATTTATACAGATTTTTATTCAGCAGAGTAAAGGTGTAACTGCAACGTGGCAACACTGCAAGCATAGACTCTTAGCGCCTGCCGTCAGTTCCCAACATTGCTGTGTGCTGTGTTACCACTTTCCTCATACATCTTTAATCTGCTGAATAAAAATCTGTATAAAATCAGTTTCGCAATGTGAATTGACAATGATAATGCATTTTAAAAACAGATGCAAAGAGCTTCAAAACAAGACCAATATTGTATTTGTAAGACTACCCAATACTAAGAAAATGTTTTGCAAAAATAGTTTGTTCTTAGAAATTTTTAAAACCTGAAAATTAATAATTGTGTTTAAAAACCTTTCTGGCTGCACCCCACTAAAATTTCATAATCGTCGGACAAACTGCTTTTGATTTACAGAATTTCAAAGATAGCAATCGTTTGGAGAAAAAAAAAATAGCATACATTAAGGCAGAATTGAATAAGCTAAATTTTGATGTAACTCGTTTTAATGTAGGTCTACTGGTTAATTTTTAATTTGAATCCAAACTCTAGTATCTATATTTTTTTAACCGATAGTAGTTAGCTTCATTCTTGATTTGATTTGATTTGATTTAGTTTATTTTACTTCGCGTTTTGTGCCTCTTGGCTAATTTGCGAAGATGGGGATGAGTGATGAAATGATGAAATTGATGAATGGACATTCACAAACAACCAAGCCCGACCGGGATTCGAACCCGGGACCCTTGGCGTCGCAGCGCGATGTGCTAACCACTCGGCCACAGGGTCGGGCTTAGCTTCATTCTTGATATCATGCATAGAGAATTCAATTTGGCATTTTCCATTGAAGGTTTCTTTCATTCCACTGCATTTTACAGACAGTAGTAGAAAAATCTTTCGGAAATGTTGGTATTATTTCTACCCAGAGATGTCTTGGTAACAATTATATTTGGTCTAGGAATTAATTCGTGCGGTTGTTACGCGCACATTGAAGCTGTAGTTCAAACACAAAATACATAAATACCTTAAGAAAAATATTGTCCATCGCGAGCCACCAGTTTCGCCCATCTGTCAGGCAAGTTACGGATTCCGTGGCGAAAGAAGTCCTCATCCTTTGAAGTGATCCAGTCAGAGACCCATTTTTCGATATCTTCTGAAGAAGTGAACCGCTGTCCAATCAAATCGTTATTCATGCAATCGAACAAGTAGTAGTCCGAAGGAGCAACGTCTGGTGAATACGGCGGGTGGAGTAAAACTTCCCATCCGACATTTTCTAAATAGGTTTTGACCGGTTTTGCGACATGTGGGCGAGCGTTATCATGTTGAAAAATAAGTTCATCATGTCTGTTCTCCCATTCTGGTCGTTTCCTGGCCAGAGCTTGCTTCAAACGCATTAATTGTCGTCGATAACGTTCTCCATTAATAGTTTCACCCGGTTGCAGCAGCTCATAGTACACCACACCTTTCATATCCCACCATATGCACAGCATAACCTTTGCACAGTGAATATCTCGTTTCGGTTGTGATGGACCTGGTTCACCTGGATTCACCCAGGCCTTTTTTCGTTTCGGGTTCTCGTAATGGACCCACTTCTCATCGCCAGTAACAATGCGATGCAAAAACCCCTTTCTTTTCTGTCTTTGAAGCAGCAATTCGCAAATGGTTTTTCGTCTTTCAACGTTTCTGTCTTTCAATTCATGTGGAACCCAATGTGACATCTTTTGAATCATTCCCATGGCTTTGAGGTGTTTGGAAACTGTTGTTTGATCAACGCCTAATGCTTCTCCAAGTTCTTCCTGAGTTTGACACGAATCCTGATTGAGCAATGCTCTCAATTATTCGTCTTCAAATTTTTTTGGCTGTCCAGGTCGCTCTTGGTCTTTCACGCCAAAATCACCACTTCTAAACCGTGCAAACCACTTCTGACACGTTCGCTCAGCTAGCGCATGGTCACCATACACTTCCACCAAAATACGATGACTTTCGGTAGCACTTTTCTGCATGTTAAACTAATGAAGCAGAACACCCCGCAAAAACACTTATCTGGCACGAACTGCGCCATGTTCAGTTGACTACACAATGCTGTTGTTGACGCGTCAATCAACTGCCCTATACTACGAACGATGCACGCTGACAGGAGTTTTCAACGCATGTGTGGCTACACGGAACTGTGGGACGATACGCTCGTTACGCCATCTCTTGTCCAGGCGCACAAATTAATTCCTAGACCAAATACATATTTTGTATTTCTTTAATGATAAGTCATGTTCAGCTGGTGAAGCTGGACAAAAATACTGAAAAATAAAGGAACTCAATAAGAAAATGATTGTACACATTACAAACAAGAAAAAAATATAAACAATAAGATTAAAAAAAATACTTGTTACTAAAAAAAATACAAACTGAGCAAAATTTAACAAGTCTTACTGAAGTAGATGCACACCAAAGTATGACAATGACTAAATACTCTTACCTGAACAGAATCAGGTCCACTGATCTTAAATGTAAGAGCTTTCAGAAGAGTTGACTCTACTCTATGATGACTATTTCTGGCGACGAATCTGGATGGTCTGAAGCACTTGAGTTTATCCCATTGTCCATCGGAATACTTAAAATCTCTGCAAAAATAACCACTAAACCCATTCAGAGGTCTATCCCACACAAAACCTAAGCACAAAAATTTGAACATAATTGCATCAAAAACAATATATAACCAGAGACATACTTATTTGATTTTCATAGGGGGGGGGGGGGGTGCAAGAATTGTCACTACAATGTTCATATTCGGTGGTCTCAAAAGGTGATTTTATCTACCTACCTACCTGTATTTTTGGTGAGAGTGAGTGTGTGCATGCATATAAAAAGAAAAACATAAGAGCAAAGAAAACATTTCAAAGCATATCAAGAAGAGGAGAGAGACACCTTTAAAATTATACACACACACACACACAAAGTATATACAGTGGGCTCTCTCATAATTCAAACTTGGATAATTTGAATTACTCTGTAATTCAAAAATAAGTTTATTCCCTTTGAAATCATCTCTAATGAGGTGATGATTTTGGTGGATAATTTAAATTTTTTTGGAATTGGAATTAAAAAAGAGTCCACTGTAGCATATTGTAGGTTAGTCGTGTGTTACTCACAAATCCAAAATATAAAAAAGGAAAGTTAAAAATTGTACTTACGAATGTGAGTATATTGTTCCTCCTGTAGAACGACATTTCGGAGATTGACTATCTCTTTCTTCAGGTTCATAAAAAACTAGGTACTTGACATAGTACTGCGTCAAAAATGTAATATGAGGATTGTGGTTAATGGTTGGATTGGATACCTTTAAAATATTATGTTTTTGCTATTAGAAGTACGTAAAAAGCATGTCGTTCCCTGAGAAAACTTGTACAATAGGCCTATTCACAGGTAAAAAGTTTTCAAAAAAAACCTGAAGAAAGAGATAGTCAATCTCTGAAACGTCGTTCTACAGGAGGAACAATATACTCACATTCGTAAGTACAATTTTTAACTTTCCTTTTATATATTTTGAGTCCACTGTATTTTTTGAAATGAATATTGCTCACGTTAAATGGAATGCAGGTGCCCAAAATTGGTACACATGGAAAGTGAAACTTAAAAAGTTTATCTTGGTCTACCTCTCAGCTGCATGAATGCAATGTTTGTTGCAAGGAGTGACATTAGGGAAAATGTCTGCTATCAAAGGTAGGACAGCTTTTTTCATGATCACAAGTGTATTATTCATGTGTACAACTGCAGCAAGTGGCAAAGCAAAATAATACAAATCAAGAATATGCTTCAATATGCAATGTGTCTGTGTAGGTAGAAATCCGATTACAGGTTGGATGTGTGCAGTGTGTCCGAGCTCTGCTGTCACGTCACCCTTGGTGATGAACAGCTCATACTACACAGCTAAGAGATACATGAACGTCAAATTTTTGAGTTTATCTTTCCATTTGTACCAATATTGGGGACCTGTATTCCATTAAATGCAAGTAATATAAATTTCCAATTGGGAACAACATTTTGACTTACCCTGTATACACAAAGAGTATGTACATATAAATTCTTACTATACAAATGTCCAAAATTAAAGCAACAAACTGAAATTCTTTCCCGTGTGTCCATTTGACCACATAATACGATCAGGTGATAGTAATATTTATGATGTCATAGACAACTGGTTTAAGATAGCAAATAAACTAACCTTAATGTGCCAGGATTTATCAACAAAAAATCACTATAGCAACAGGTTAAACTTGGCAAATTTATCAAAAAAAAAAATCACACCAGGAAAGGTTTCTGTTTGTTGCTTTCATTTTGGACACTAGTGTATTTGATACCTGGTGGCGGCACATTGCACAATGGTTCGGATCCTACTTTAAACTGTAGATCCAGTACCAATTAGCCTATCTGTGCATAAAGTGGACTTAAAACAACAATTCATTCATAAACTCTTACTTTCCATATGACAAAAAACAGCTCTCTTATGTTAACCTGTTCTTTATGAACCCACAAGAAACCACTCTTCTGTGGATGAGTAACCCACTGATAACCAACTTCTTTGGATGAAAGAATTAAAGAAGTTCTCACCTTCTCCCTCCTCGTCTTCGTTTTCCGTCAAGTCTATTATCCTTGGCTGATGACTCTGGGGAGTTGGGCTGGCTTCCAAAAGCATTGCCTTGTTGTGGTGGTAATCTCTGCTGATAATGCGACTGTTGGAATGGGAAGAAAAAGACTGTATAGCCGCCTGAGAAGGAGAAACAGAATAAATGTAAGATACGTACCCAACTGCCACCATTCAGAAGCGGTCACACACACTGAAAAACTGTGATTTCAAAACCTGTCACCACTTCCTAAGTGCCTAACTAGATGTAACATTTCCTAATATCTGTGACAAAAATATTGAGCCCTCTGTTTAAGTTGCTTGTAAAATTGTACTCCGTGGAAGGAAAAAAGTCAAATATACCTCATTGGAAAGCTACAAAGGAAGACATAGCTATTTTAACCCTTAGTACGCCGCGCTGTCTGACGAAAGTAAGCCCAGTGTCACCTAGCCTCTGAGTGGGAAATTTGAATTTGTATACATAATGGAGAAAAATCGTAATAACTCTGGCACTATGGGACCACTATACTTCGGATAACTTTTGTTTTGCAGGCAATACATCGGTGCTTGCAACCATGTAAAATTTGGATGCCCCAACCACCAGGGAGGTTACGGGCAGGGGCCGCATTCCCCGAATTTCAATGAAAAAAACATAAAAATGTGGAGTTGCCCCCTCTTCTCCAGCTACTTTGAGGAGAAAACCGGAACTTTTGGTTTTTTTTTTTTTTTTTTTTTTTTTTTTTTGTTTTTTCCTTCTTCAAAGAATGGACCTTCCGCAACAGAATGAAACTTGATTCATGTGCGTGGGTGCAATACAATTTGGATAATAAGGCAAAACTTAAAACTCTAGAGAATTTTAGCCAATTTGCATATTATTCATAAAATTGTTATAACTGACACTATGGGACCAATCTACTTCGGATAACTTTTGTTTTGCAGCTAGAACATCAGTGCATGCAACGAAGTAAAATTTGGATGTCCCAACCGCAGGGCGGGGGACTTATGGGCAGGGGCTGCATCCCCCGAATTTCAATGAAAAACCATGAAAATGTGGAGTTTGCCCCCTCTTCTCCAGCTACTTTGGGGAGAAAACTGAACTTTTGATTTTTTTTTTTTTTTTTTTTTTTTTAAGAATGGACCTTCCGCAACAGAATGAAACTTGATTCATGTTTGGGAGCAATACAATTTGAATAACAAGGCTAAACGTAAAACTCTAGCGAAATTTAGCCAATTTGCATATTATTCATAAAATTGTTATAACTGACACTATGGGACCAATTTACTTCGGATAACTTTTGTTTTGCAGTCAGAATATCAGTGCATGCAACCATGTAAAATTTGGATGCCCCAACCGTGGGGGGGGGTTACGGGCTAGGTGCTGCATCCCCCGAATTTCAATGAAAAATCATAAAAATGTGGAGTTTGCCCCCTCTTCACCAGCTACTTTGGGGAAAAAACCCGAACTTTTGATTTTTTTCATTCACACTGTGAATCTATTTATTTCCTGTTGACTCGGGTCTTTGTGGAAATATATCTGGAAGGAAACGATTGTGCGTTAGGGAAATCGATGAGTTGTTATATGATATGAACTGTTTTATGGTGAGGCCTTTCCTAACAGAGGAGGGAAGGGAGCCTTTGCAATCGTTTGTTTTGTCTATACTTCTGGATAGACGCACGCTTTAGACTTATGCTTCTGGCCTCTGGCTATCGTCAAGCTTCATTGCATTTCTAACATAGAGGCGACAGAAAGCTGACACCGCCAAACCTCATCCAATCCCCCCCCCCCCCTGCCACTACTTTCGGCTGGATCACCAGGTCTAAACACAAAGAAGAATGTGTGCCTTATCAGTACTAAATCACAGCCTTGGAAGCTTGGAGGAAAACAGCATCGTAAATAACAAGCATTCATTGTCTCTGTCAAGTGTAGAGCCAACATGTGTTTGGGTGAGCCCAAACACATGACATATTCCGAGAAAGGAGGGGGGGGGGATTTGGAATTTTCGTAAACACGATTGCAGAACCTGTTCCCGAACGAACTATCAGTGTTTCAACCTCAATATACAAATATAAGTGTGGCAAACCCTCGATAATTGTACCTAAAGCTGTTAGTAACATATGTGTTACAGAGAATACAAGGGGCATACTTTTTTGGTAACATATGTGTTACTTGGGCGGACTAAAAGTTAACTGTGTCTGTTCTCTATTCAGACAAAAATGTTTGTAAAAGTGTAGTTTCTCGTGTGTTGATATATAAGTTGAATTCAATTGTGTGTAACTTCTTGTAAACTAGACGCAAATATATGAATTTTCGGGTGATTCAAGCTTGTTTATGTAGAAATATTTCAGACATGTATAATGTTGCTATCACCTGTGAAACAGCCACAATTAATGTTTAATGAAAATGTTGCAATGTCGGTAATGGTCAGCCTAATGGCAATGCAGAGCATATCCAAATGATGAGCATGGAATAAAAATCAAATTTCCATAGGTTATGTTTCCACATTGTATGAATTGAAAACAACAGACAATTGTTTTTCCTGGCAACCGGCTCCCGCATTTTCCGTAGTGTTGCTAGGACGAAGTCCACTTTGTTGCCACATGCTGCCGGCAGCCCTTTAAATGATGCGTTCAACCAGCAGCTTTGTAACGGAAAGTGAACCGAAAGTTTTGGTTATTTCAGCAAATTGTTGCATACAGGGAAGCATTGTTGAAATGCTGTAATTGACTAATGCAAATTTTCTTTTATCACTTCTGTGTTCCTGTTCCTACCATGAATTATTGCCTAAACTCGCACACATCCACAAGAACCCTTGTGTGCACATTTTCTTCCCAGTTTCCTTTGTTATGAAGTTGCTGTACACTGCAGGCACGTTATTTTTTTTATACACAGGAGACTGCGAAACCAGAAGTCATGGTTTGAATTTTGGTAAGATCTTTCATCGCCTTCATCAAATCATACTCATTGTTGCACTTACTCTGTTTAAATGAGCGATATAAGCAATACGGAGAAAATGACGTTCGTATAAAGATTGGATAAAAGCTAGAAAATGTACCAAAAAGTACAATATACAAAGAAAATGTCTTTCATTCATAATGTGACAAATTGTTCATTCATTAATTTACACTGCCACAATACTTTGGATCGGACCAATGGAACGCAATTGCAATGCAATGTTTCCGCAGACCGTGTAGCAAGGCGGCAACGCTGTGGAAGTCACCTGCAGCCTGCGAGATTGGCCGCATCTTGCCATACGTTATACGCAAGTTTACCAAATTAAAAGTGCTAAATAATAATTTATATATGAGGTCATACTTGAGATACACACGTTAAACTTCTGGATGTGGATCAAATGTGTCATATAAACTGCTTTTTACAATTTCATTGAATTTGCAATTATGCATTTCAAGATTGCATGTTTTCCCTAATATTTCATTTTTAAAGTATCTAGTGAAGATCTGCATTTGACTTTTTCCACAGAGGTGCAAAAATAATCCGTCTTCAAGTTCAAAAAATCTCAATACTATATCAAGAGTTGATTATGAAATATATGATAAGTTCTCAGTTCTTGCAAAATGGAAGAAAAACTACCCTTTTTAGTGATTTTTTCCTTATAATAAGAAAATGTAATTAAGAATAATTTTCAGATGATGGTTATTTAAAAATAGATACGTAAAGCTTTCCAATGAGGTATATTTGACTTTTTTCCTCCCACGGAGTACAATTTTGCAAGCGCGTTAACAGAGGGCTCAATATCTTTGTCACGGATAGTAATAGTACCTTCTATGAAGAGCTACGAATGTGTTATGGTCATTTTAACCAACATTTCATTAGTCTACAATTGAGTGTATAATTCTACCATTTTATTATTGCTTTATGAACACGAAGGCCACATTCATGTGTGTTTGTTTCTGTAAAAAAATAATTCAAAATACTCTTTTCTTCTTCTATTACAAAAACCCACATTCATGATATGTATCAATTAAGTAGCAAGTTTCAGAGACCAGACACTTATTTTTGAAGGCTCACAGCAGGAGTGTTCCATTATTTCATTTGGTCATCATTGTTATGTCAAAGATTCAGGTTCAATATCTTGTTGAGGATTAATTTTCATTCATTATGTTATAACAAGTGGACAGGCCTCCTTGATGGCACTGTTGCCTTGTAAACAAGGGTTCCCAGGTTTGATTCCCAGTGGAGTGGTTCTGATTCCATTTTAAACTATAGATTGAATCCCAATTACCGGATTTACACGTGTTTAATGCGCACCCTGGTTTTTGATAGGGAAAAGTGACAAACAATTATCTCTTGTATATAATGCACAGTATAATTCAGGTGCATGAAATGACTTTCTTAGTTGTACAAGGTGCATGCATGAATTCCCCCCCAACGGACTGCTTTTGTTGGTGTAGCAGAGCATTACATTTCAAAGTGAAAAATTGTGGGACATGAGCTTTAGACTTTTATATGGAGTTTTGCTAATTTCCTCTTTACTTTTTCTAAAAAAAAACTTCAAAATACTTTTCCCATGACTAATGTAACATTTACAAGAGGCACATTCAGGACATACAAATTAGCAGTTAGCAGCAGAAGATTTCTTCCCTTAAGGCATTTACACTCCAAATATGTGACACTATTTAGCCAGTGGTACATTGTAATTATTATTATCTTTTTCCTTCTTTTTTGTTCATCCAAAGTACCATAACAATCAGAATGTTCCTTCATTTTGTGACGAGTTCATTTCAACTGCATTGCACATTAGTGTCGCCATCTTGAATGGAATACTGTTGCCATATTTAGAAACTACACCATTTAAGCTTTACAATGATATATAACATGATAGGGTTCCGTAATCACAAAAAATCAATGCAGGTGTTACAAAATCATGGAATGACCATGTACAGTTTCATGTTGCCTGTCTGAATTATTCCGTGCATAATACACACCACAGTTTTTGGGGACAAAAATTTTGGAAAAAAGTGCATATTATACATGAGTAAATATGGTACGAGTGTACATGTTTAGAAAAGGACAGCCCTCAAACTTTATTTGTGAAGATGATTCATGGAAGTACTGATCTACTTACTAATACAACGGTATTCACTGGTCCCACTAGCAACCATAGGAATTTAATTATTGATACTAGCCAATACTTTTTTCATATTCAGTATCTGAGGGGTATCCAATTTTCTTTTCTGCCAAACCTGTGTGGCAAAGTAAATTTTGTGGCTAAATGGTGGTTATTATTCTGATTATCTCATAGGTGAATTTAAGAATCTTTTGCAGCAAACTCTGGTATATTAATATGACAGTTGTAATGTAATCCTTAGGATTCCAACATTTATACCTATACTGAACAACAGCAATATTCTACAATATCTAACTATTGGCATCAGAGGAAATAACAGTATCAGTGCCAGGATAAACCAAAATTCACAAAATTTAGAACTTTATAATAAAAGTAACAAACTCTTCATAGAGAAGCAACTTCAAAAATCTAGTTGAAAAAAAAATGCTTATTCTAATTAAATTAATATCATTATTCAACAATTTACAATCTAAAAATTAGAAAGGAACGAGCAAATATGTAAATATATTGAATTTGGGAATAAAGAGTAGAACAATGACATAAAATACCACAAGTCCAGGTTTGAGTCTTGGTCCAGTTTCATTTTCAACAAATTTGTATGATTGAAGCAATTAATTTACTGATGTGGTGAAGCAGAAGTTTACAGATTTCGATGTATTTGTCAATTTTCTAAGCAATCCTGATGCCAACATCCCATGATAACAATGCAGAAACTGAAGCGAATATGGTATCACAGGATGCATTATGGCTGGTTGCAAAACATGGCTTCCAGCACTGCTTCCAACAGCTTCAACAACAACGCATCCAAAATGAAGTGGCACTATTGTATTTTGTCCCTTTGCCTGCATGTCAAATATCCAGCATTCAGGCATCAAAATAGGCTTTTTTGAACGACTGTAGTGCCGAAACGACATGCCAAGTAAAATGTTACTAAGAAAAGTTGCTTGTTTTGATGCCCGCTATACGTTTCTGTGGTCCGTGGCACCATTAAAATGACACCCTGTATAACTGATATCTAACTACTTAAATCTGGGTGGCAGTCTCATTTAAACATCAGATAAAACAAAATAATAACTTCAGAGCAAATTAAATATCACTAACAGTAAGAAACAACTACATTTAATATGGAGTAAATAAGTTTACAAACAACCTCCTCACAGAAATACAAATTTACTTACTTACTTGTTAAATTCATTATTTCACACAAGGAAAGACATTGTAATTTTAGGAAATGGCTGTGATAACTAACCGACAACTCCGATATGTTGAATTCCTACAGAGTTTACTGTCCCAAAAATAATTTAAAACAAGGGCCTTCCCGATGGCACAGTGGTAGAGTCGTTGTCTTGTAATCAAGGGGTCCCGTGTTCGATACCTGGTGGAGGCACATAGTGGTTCGGATCCCACTTTAAACTGTAGGTCCAGTCCCAATTAGCCTTACAGTGCATAAAGTGGACTTAAAACACCAACTCAATCAATCATTTCAAACAACACTGCATTATAGTTTCTGATTTGTCTTAATTTTGATTAACTTGTGGAAGTTAAATAGATGAAAAATTATTCTTTTCATAGATAGATTCTACTATCTTGAATGTGTAGTACCAGAAAGGCAGTTCAAAGTAGGGTTCACATTCAAGTTCTGTTTAGAGAAAATTACAGATACACACAAAAATAAACAATTTTGTAAACCTTGTACTTTTCTTTTGTTAAATCCATCTATTTCACATAATTTTGGTGCATAATTCATAACAGTGCCCATTGCATTTAATTCACAGGGTAGCTGGCCCACTGACAGCCCTACTTCATGGATTTTTCTATGCTACAACAGCCTAGACATTGCAAATACAGGATTAAGATGATCTGCTCCGAATTCTGCATACAAACAAGTTTGCAGCAACTCATGTTCCAGTGTGCCTGCTCATGATACAAAAGTGCAAAAAGTGATACTTGCTGGGGAGACCAGGGACAACAATGGTCTATTTTCCTTATGGTACAACATTATAAAATAATTCAACCACGGTGTCCAAAACAGGTGGTCAGCCAATTTCTGTCAAAAAGTTTAAAGGCAACAGCATTAGCACTACGCCATCGAGAGGCACAATTTCTGTACACACTGGAAGAGTATTTTGCTGCACAAAATATCATTCTTCTGCCCTGTTACTGAAGTTTCCTTTCTGGATCAAGCAGCGCTGCACTGCAAACACAGCTTTACTGGCTTTTCTGAATAAACCCCCTTCTGTTCAGCTCCCTAATTTTCTGTTTATTGGTATCAACGAAATGCAGAATTACAAGTAACACATTCCTAGAGTCAAAATATGATTGGAATGCTGCAAAAATGTAGAATTTTTCACTAATTCTGCACCAAAATTGTGTGAAAAAAAAAATTTGATCAAATGATACCCCTTTTCAATATTTAATGTCTCCTCAACAAACCTGTGGATATTTTTTAGAAAAACTGTGGTATGTTGATGTGGTACAAATGCAATGTAATACTATTCTAACATTTACACATAACAAGAAGTGAGGAAACAAAAATAAAAGTAGGTGGAAAAAAAAAATTATACCTATACTGAATACATTTTCATAACCATGATATTCAAGTAATGGATGTGTTAGCTAAGCCCTCAATGGTCAATGACAAACAAAGAGATTTTAATATTGCTTGAATTTTAAAAGACAATTATTCCTCAGCAATGCACTACTTTCATCTGAATTTAACCAAGAAAAACATGAATATCTGTAAAATTCAGTTTACTTCCACAAGTTCATGCAATTAAATTATGGGTGTGGATTCACAGTGCAACTTACTAAAGAGACATTACACTATAGAATAGACATTTTGTACTTACAGGGACTAAATTCCTGATGCGAGGAGGATTACTTGGAGCATTACCCATATGCCTTTTAACCGGTTCCCGTGTTTGTACTACAGACGATGTACTAGATTCATCAACATAGATTTCATCATCACTTTGTTCCTCCTCACTTTTTTCCCTCACTTCATCATCATCGATTTCAATCAACTTTCTCTTTCTCACAGCTATATCAGGAACATTTTGGCTTGAGTAATGGGGACTTGGTGTCATACCATTGTTTACAGGTGCACTATTTGCAGAATTTTGCACTTCACCCTGTTGTGTGTCACTTCGAAACATATATGTGGTCTTTGGATTTCTGTTCGTAAAATTCACATCTTCCCTGCTAGAGTTTCCCATTATCGTGTATGGCAACCACCTAGGAATGAACCTCGGTCGAACATCAACATCACCAATTGCCCTCGGCAAACATGGTCCTGAATTTGTCACTTTGTGAACGGTAATTTTCGCACCATCCCTTGTCACTAAAATGCTGTCTTCTGGCGAATCATCCACAACTTCTATTTCTTCATCATCATCTTCAGTTTTAACAATTTTTCTGTTCTCATCCACTCTACTCCCTGCATTTTGCACTGGTTCTTCCTCGTCACCATCTTTCCGACGTTTTGCTGAAATTCGAAGCGAATAAATTATTTAAACTGCCATATTAGGAATTGGTCTAATGATCCAATGCATCTACAAATAGCTTGCAATTTAGTAAAAAAATTCTGGCATTTTTGTTGTTTTTCTCAAAAGTATAATTCATGTACTTTGGTTTATGCATGCAGGTGAAGTAGGATGGCAAGAATGTACCTCTAGGAATTTGCATACAACTGCTGTGTATCTAAAACTTCTGGTTGATTTGATAAAGAAAACAAGGAAGTGAGAAAGAATGGCAAACACTCATTGCTGGACAAAGAAATTTGTTCTTGATTTTTAACACATATAGAGAACATTCATGTTTGTGGAAAGTAAAATGTAGGAATTACTCCAACAAAAGCCTAAAGAAAGCATATGATGAGTCATATTGTGAAAACAGATCTTTTTGGAAAAAAAAATATATCCAGTTTTGTCCATTGTTTCTATAATCATCATCTGGATAATGCCAGATGAATAATGAATATTCACACACAGTCAACAATTTAGGGAAGCCATTTAACCTTTAGCGGTCGCCTGCTTCTGACCCTGGCTAGTCTCTAAGAAAGGGAGGCTTTGAGATGGATGCTTTTCAAATCTGCACTGCCGCATAAAATAATATACATAGTTTAACCTTGTAAGTCAGTTTAATTCAAACTCAGTATCAGCACAATAGGTAGTAGCTATGGTGCTATATTGGAAAGGAAATTTAAATTTACATATACTGATAACTTTATAATTATTATATTGATAAAAATGAAAGAAAAAACTAGAAACAACAAAAATTACAATGGCATCAAATTATGCCTTTGTTTACAAGAATATTTATAAGATATCAATGCTATACATAAGAATATATATATATATATATATATATATATATATATATATATATATATCTTTGTTATCTCCTTCCAGGATAAAGCAAGTCTTTGTATCTACAATTCTGAGCTTCAGTTTTCGAAATTCATCATCTTCTCAAATCACCTCCAAACGTAGAACATATAAGTGTCACTCTATGCGACCTTCCTCCAAGCACTCATTTGAGGAACTGTAACATTCACAAGCCAGCCCCTTAAGGAAGATGAAAACAGATACTTATTCACTGCTTCCAATTCAACATGGCATCTATTATACATATCAGTGTCATTCCACAACTTTCGAATCTTTATCAGATTATATCATGATCAAAGTTCATTCAAGTCATAAAAGGCTTCTATATAACTTAAGCATCCAAGTTATTATCACATTGCCAAGTTTAATGCTTTAAAAGCAACAATTATTGTACAAATATATCCCCATTCCATAATGCTAAATTTGTACTTATCTTTGTTCCATCTTGAGCTCCCCCCAAGTCACAGACAACTAGTATTAGAGCAACTAGTTCAAGCCAGATTTTTTAGTATGTGTTTTCTTCAATTGTTTTTGTTTTATATTTTTGTCCATAAGTGCTTAACAGCTTGAATGTTTGTGTAGTAAATGTACATATTTGCTCTGTTACAGCTATTTTACTATGTATATCACAATATACTTATCTATTGATCACAATTACCATTTTTTGAATGTTGATACAAAATACCAAGTATGACATCACAATGTACATTGAACAATTTTAAAGAGTTGACCTTTGTATATAAACCTTGATGCTAATGCAAATGTACACAATTTCAATAAATTTAATTATAAATTTGAATGTATCATATCTTTCTTGTCTGAAAGAACACATATGATTGAAGATATTTGTTTTTCATATTGCCAGTCAAAAATAACTGTTATGACCAACTTATTATAAATATTGCACAAATGTGGAACTTTGAACTTAGCCTAACCATTTTCAAATGTTGTTATGAGAATGTATTATTTATATTGTCATACTGGCGCTCAACAAGGGACGAACCCACAACAACAGATCTGAGCACTACTGAGAATTTTAACATATAACAATTAATATAATGCCTCTATATTTACAAACTGTTTTCATGTTTACCATTATAATCATCTGAGTATAACTGAATATTTGTTTTCCAACAATGCAACCAGAACTTGTTCATCATGAACCAATACAGTGCAACTACACATAATGAGTTTTTAGTACATAATAATGTTGCAAAACAAAATTTAAAAAAATCAAGTTCTACATACCCACAATTATTATCTAGTGAAGTTCCATATGAACCATTTTTACATAAAACAATGTAGCTACATAACATTTTTATTTATTATGAACCAATGAAGCACCATTAAGAACTTCATTCTTAATCTGAGAGCATAATTTCTATATTAATCTTTATTTAGCCAAAAATATATTAATTATAATTTTCTATATGTAGAGTAAATTACCTATGATCCAACTAAGTTTCCCATTGGGAATTCATCCATTTATCTAGTAACATCAGCTAACAAGACAAAAATCTAAGTCCCTGCATTGAGAAGCAAACATCCTCAGATTTACGGAGTGTCGAAACTAAGATTTCTTACAAATCAATTCATGCAAGAAATGTATAAATTATGATGTGCGCACAAAAGTTTTAAATCATAAATAACTGTTGTTCCTGAACTCACAGCGTCACAGCACGAATTTCCTATTCTGCCCTTTGTGAACACATTTTGGAGCCATAATGCATTCTAGCATTTTAAAGGAACCTACTACTTGACTTAAGCTTGGATCAACACGTCTTTGCTTCTTGTCAAGTTTATTTCTATTTGAGCCTACAATTCAACTCTTGGAATCTTAGAGCTCTAGAAAATGTTTTTAAGCCACAGCTAAATCTTAATATTAAAATCTATTATGCACATGCTATCACATTATATTATACATTTTTTGCACCCAAAATACACATAACAAAGAATATTTGTTATATTGAATTTTTCCACCGCTAATCACAACTAAGGATCAAGATATACTTTGATTTGATTTAGTTTATTTTACTTCGCGTTTTGTGCCTCTTGGCTAATTTGCGAAGATGAGGATGAGTGATGAAATGATGAAATTGATGAATGGACATTCACAAACAACCAAGCCCGACCAGGATTCGAACCCGGGACCCTTGGCGTCGCAGCGCGATGTGCTAACTACTCGGCCACAGGGTCGGGCGGATCAAGATATACGAATGAGGACCAATGTCAGATTACGAAGATCAACTTAAGGCAAACTCTACACATGAATACTTCATACCTGAACTAAAGTTTCAGACTCAAGGAAAGAAGCACGAAAAATGAGAAAATTTTTACATTGACGTCTGACTAAAGAAAAATTGTGCATAAAGTACTGTGACTCACTGTACCACCCTTAAGCAACAGTCTAAGAGAAGAACTCAACCAACCAACCCACATGGGTAAGGTTGTGAAACAAAGCAGTATCTTTTGTCCTTCAAACCAACAAAATAAACAATATGTTATCAGTTAAGATATCATTATCATGTTTTGTAATATGTTTGAAAATATTGCATTATACATTTATGAAGTATGAACATAAATATTGGATATATAATCTCAGATGCATAACACTGTCAAACATATACATGTGTGTATTAAAAAGAATTTACAACCATGAATCAATTTTTGATTATCAGAATTGCTTTGAGTTTGCAATTGAGAAAATACTATCTGAAATCGTCAAATAATTAATCAATCTGTGTCTACTCTTAATATAGATCACACTTATAGAGAATGACATCACACTGACACTACCTTGTGAAAGCTCATTATTATAATATCTTCAAGTGCAAATATATTATATGATCATGTCAAAGTCCTTTAATATGCTGTCAAAATAAATCACAAATTAACGTTGTTATTCATTTAGAATAAAACAACTAAAATATACCTCATACCAACAAAATTTCATCCTAGTCTGTATAAATATTTTATCCTATCAAGTGCATTGATAAAATAACATATCTCTGAGGCTTAATTGACTAAAACGTTTTTAACGTAGTCATGTGTGATTTCAGAAGTCATCAAAAATACATCTAACATAGTTTTAATCCAAAACATGTTAAGAATGGTTATCTCAAAAGATACTTGATATTTACGATCATTATCAATATAAGACACGTGGCTCAGAGTAATCACTTATTTAATTAAGTACATTTATATTATAACATAAATGGAACATTACATTCCCTGAAAAAACTAGTGTAACTGGTCTTAATATGTATTTTTCCTTCATAAATTTATACCCCTAAGATGTGGAAATAGTCAACCTTCAATCATCATATATAGCAGCACCATCGTGTGGCTTAGCTTGATAAGTGTATTTGAAATCATAAATACCTAACCTATCAGCACTACACGATTACTATTGGAAGAATCCAAACTTGATAAAGTACCAAAGATACATGTGCATCATAAAAAGAAATATATATATATATATATTCATGTAATAAATATTTCTACATTAAGTGTCACAATAGGACTCACTATTGCCTTTACGTGAACACTTCACAATGCTTTCATGCAACTGTATCATGGAATTATGAGTGACGAGCTTGGATCATCTAGTGGATGTCTCTGCTACATGTCAACTTCATAAAATATACGAGGAAACAATTCATCTTCAGGAATTATTGACTTAACAATTCCCTAATAGCAAATAAAATAATTCTCGTATATAAGCATTTTAAATGCACTTACATTCTTGGTACACTACCACTGCTTAACTAACATCTTGGGTAACATCTTTCACCAGCTATTCAAGTTTGTTACATAGATGAACTATTAAAGTGTTTTAAAATTTGCTTTTGTTGTGCATAATAATGCCAAGTTTCCCACAAACATGCGGAGTTATATTTAAGTCTAATAAACTTAAATATAGTGATCATGCAACTAAATTGTGCATAAAATAAATCACAAACTTGTACTTCAAAATATTATATTGTATTTTTGTCCATCAAAATGAACAGTAGTACTGTGGCCAAATATACCTCCCTAGACCAACAGTCTAGAAGATACTCCCAACCAACCACCCTTTTAAGTTGATGTGTCAAGCAGTTACTACATCTATGTAAGATATAGAAGCTAAAGAAACATCAACTTGCACTTGTCTAACTTGGGCAAGAAACTTCTGCACAAGATCACCAATTTTACATTACAAAATAAATAAAGAAGTATCATGTATATGCCTACTTAAATATTTTATTTGATTCCTAAATTTAATTTGTGTTATTGGCTTTGGAGTCTCCAATTAGAAGCTGGACTCCGAGTATAAGCAGAGTTTCTATAAGTTTTGCTACGGCTACCGTCACTAGTTTTGCTTCGGCCACCGTCACTATCTGATCGGTAATATTCTATTTTATCATAACCATCACCATTGTTATAGCTCTCTCTGCCAACTGTGTTTTGCACCCTTGTATCACATGATTGTTTATCACGCTGCTGTTGAACTCGATTACCAACATCAGAAGATGATTGTTTGTTATTATTTTTATTAAAAGTCCTAGAATTTCTATAGGATTTACTAGAATATCTATCCTTATTTCTATTTTGATCATTAGCACATGAAACATTTGCTACTCTAGCCTTATTCTTTGGATTATAATTATTTCTGTTCATGTCATTGAACCGTGCAGGATTATTTCTTAAAGATTGAAAATTTTCAATTACTTGCAACGTTTGCTGCAATGTACGTACGTTATTGATCACCATGTGTTCACTAATCCTGTGTGGTAATAATGAGGCTAATTGTGCTATCAAATGAGGTTCTTCAGCATGAGGCTGAGTAGACTTCAAAATTTTGTAGTTCATATTCGCATATTGTAACAGGCTTACATTACTCTCTTTTGTAAAAGGAGAATTCAAAGTTTGAGTCAACTTTACTGATTTCCAGCGGTCATTCTGATAATGTGCCAAAAAAGCCTTTTTAAATTCAGAATAAGTGGTAAACTGATTCTTTACTTCTAAGTACCAAGTTCTAGCACAATCCGTTAGAAGTTTTGGTATGTACTTCAAGAATTGACTTTCTTTGATGTCATAAATATCTAGGTTTTCCTCTACTTTTTCTAAGAATTCTGATGGTGCAAACTCTAAAGATATCCCATCAAAATGAGGGAAATGCCTCAAGTCCTGTGGTTTAATGAGAACTTTAATTTGACTCTTATTACAATTAGTCAATGGAACATCTACTGAATGACTAACATTATTCATGTGACCAGCATCATGTTGTGCATATGAAATTTTGTCATCAACATTATTATTAGCAACTGATTTGTTCTTCCTCAATTTTCGACGCTTAGATGTTAATCTTGTATTTCGGTATGGACCACTAAGCATACTTACTCTATCATGATCTGAATCTGTACTATTATACATCTCAGATTCAGTATTCACTCCTATATTATGTCTAACAAGACTACTTTTTGGTGAACCATGACAAACTTCATCTTTATTCCCAACTGTATGTTGTCTCTGATTTACAGTGTGAGAACTCATTCGAGGTGTAAAGTCACGCTGTGCTTTAGCTGTATTTTTAACTGCTATTATATCATGAGTTGATAATGGTGTTAATCCATTATTAACTACACTCATGATATTGGTTTCTATTTGTAGAAGTGCATTCTTAACACCTAATTCCAAAGAAGAGTTGATATTGCCTTTATTATTTACATCATGCAACTTATGCAATTCATCATCTCTATAATACTTGTGCCTTGTACTAATATCCACCGACTTATCACTATCAACATCACTCCTAATTGCATCATTCTCTGGAACGCGAGTGATAATAATATGCCTTGCACTGCTAGACATAACTTCTTTATCAACCTCATCATGTTGTATGCCAATAGATTTGACATCAACCTGTGGTTCAGTTGAATTAGCATACTTGGTTTCACTTCGTAACTTAATTAGATCATTACTTAATGTACCAAGTGATACACTACACTGAGCACAAACCTCAAGACATTGGTCCAGTTGAGAAGTAAACTGTTTGGATAAATTACTAACTGTATAGTCTAATTTTTTATCCATATCCGCAGCAAGATAAACTAGCTCATCATTCATCCTTTGATCCAGTAATTGAACTTTCTTTTCTAACTTTTCTGTTCTATCTAAGCACTCCTTACGGAACTGTGAAATATCTACCTTAATTTCTCTAAGTTCCTTACTTTGAGCTTTACTGGCTTCAATGCTTTCTTTCATCTGACTCTGCACAGCACAGATACCTTCTTTCATTTCACTTTGCACTGCAGAGATACTTTCTTTCATTTCACCTTGCACTGCAGAGATACCTTCTTTCATTTTACCTTGCACTGCAGAGATACCTTCTTTCATTTCTGCCTGCTGCGATTTGAGCATCATCACAATGTCAGCCAATGTGATCTCCTTCTCCATAATGTTAGGTATTGAAACTAATATCAGAAACAAGAATATTCACAACTCAATAACTTATACTTTCCTATCCAATAATTGTACCATTTGAGTCCTCATAATCTAAGTTTAACCTTGTAAGTCAGTTTAATTCAAACTCAGTATCAGCACAATAGGTAGTAGCTATGGTGCTATATTGGAAAGGAAATTTAAATTTACATATACTGATAACTTTATAATTATTATATTGATAAAAATGAAAGAAAAAACTAGAAACAACAAAAATTACAATGGCATCAAATTATGCCTTTGTTTACAAGAATATTTATAAGATATCAATGCTATACATAAGAATATATATATATATATATATATATATATATATATATATATATCTTTGTTATCTCCTTCCAGGATAAAGCAAGTCTTTGTATCTACAATTCTGAGCTTCAGTTTTCGAAATTCATCATCTTCTCAAATCACCTCCAAACGTAGAACATATAAGTGTCACTCTATGCGACCTTCCTCCAAGCACTCATTTGAGGAACTGTAACATTCACAAGCCAGCCCCTTAAGGAAGATGAAAACAGATACTTATTCACTGCTTCCAATTCAACATGGCATCTATTATACATATCAGTGTCATTCCACAACTTTCGAATCTTTATCAGATTATATCATGATCAAAGTTCATTCAAGTCATAAAAGGCTTCTATATAACTTAAGCATCCAAGTTATTATCACATTGCCAAGTTTAATGCTTTAAAAGCAACAATTATTGTACAAATATATCCCCATTCCATAATGCTAAATTTGTACTTATCTTTGTTCCATCTTGAGCTCCCCCCAAGTCACAGACAACTAGTATTAGAGCAACTAGTTCAAGCCAGATTTTTTAGTATGTGTTTTCTTCAATTGTTTTTGTTTTATATTTTTGTCCATAAGTGCTTAACAGCTTGAATGTTTGTGTAGTAAATGTACATATTTGCTCTGTTACAGCTATTTTACTATGTATATCACAATATACTTATCTATTGATCACAATTACCATTTTTTGAATGTTGATACAAAATACCAAGTATGACATCACAATGTACATTGAACAATTTTAAAGAGTTGACCTTTGTATATAAACCTTGATGCTAATGCAAATGTACACAATTTCAATAAATTTAATTATAAATTTGAATGTATCATATCTTTCTTGTCTGAAAGAACACATATGATTGAAGATATTTGTTTTTCATATTGCCAGTCAAAAATAACTGTTATGACCAACTTATTATAAATATTGCACAAATGTGGAACTTTGAACTTAGCCTAACCATTTTCAAATGTTGTTATGAGAATGTATTATTTATATTGTCATACTGGCGCTCAACAAGGGACGAACCCACAACAACAGATCTGAGCACTACTGAGAATTTTAACATATAACAATTAATATAATGCCTCTATATTTACAAACTGTTTTCATGTTTACCATTATAATCATCTGAGTATAACTGAATATTTGTTTTCCAACAATGCAACCAGAACTTGTTCATCATGAACCAATACAGTGCAACTACACATAATGAGTTTTTAGTACATAATAATGTTGCAAAACAAAATTTAAAAAAAATCAAGTTCTACATACCCACAATTATTATCTAGTGAAGTTCCATATGAACCATTTTTACATAAAACAATGTAGCTACATAACATTTTTATTTATTATGAACCAATGAAGCACCATTAAGAACTTCATTCTTAATCTGAGAGCATAATTTCTATATTAATCTTTATTTAGCCAAAAATATATTAATTATAATTTTCTATATGTAGAGTAAATTACCTATGATCCAACTAAGTTTCCCATTGGGAATTCATCCATTTATCTAGTAACATCAGCTAACAAGACAAAAATCTAAGTCCCTGCATTGAGAAGCAAACATCCTCAGATTTACGGAGTGTCGAAACTAAGATTTCTTACAAATCAATTCATGCAAGAAATGTATAAATTATGATGTGCGCACAAAAGTTTTAAATCATAAATAACTGTTGTTCCTGAACTCACAGCGTCACAGCACGAATTTCCTATTCTGCCCTTTGTGAACACATTTTGGAGCCATAATAGGAGAATTAATTATCGTAGTGATGACATCAGTTTTGTTATTTTGCAAAATGACATGACTCTTAGTGGTTGTGAAATGTAAACATTTTATCTCACAATTAAAAAAATCAAGAAATGAACAAGCACCAAAATTTTGGAAGTTTACAATAAAATCTTATTTGGTAGGTTGCTATGGTCACCACAATAGACCAAAGTGAATTAAAAATCTTGTATGTATCACTGTTATGTCATTACAATTATGCAAGTTGCATTGAAAATAGTTCAGTTCTTTTGGGGGGGGGGAAATATTAAAAATTGACAATGCACCTATGAAAAAGGATTGTTATCAAATTTTCTGGAGAAATTCAGATCTTGCACATGTTCTATGAATGCTAATTTCTTGAGATTTGCAGGGAATCACCATGAAATACATCTTCGCTGTGGTCCCTATACCAATATTTTGAATATTTTCCTAAAATCATTTAAAAAAATACATATATTTACAGGAAATTTTTGAATTTGGGTCTATCTTGCCAGGCCTCTAACAGAGGCAGGCGCGTGCACGCACACACACAAGTTCTCATGGTACGAACATATGCCTACAATCCAACAAAGATTTGGTGCTTACTGTTGCATATTTCGGTGGCGGTAATACAAAAATATTTCTTGGAAATTAAAAGAAAAACAGTCTCTGTTTGATAAGAAGCACTGTCCCCGTGGATGATAATTGCTTGAGATTTACAGGTAATCGCCACAAAATGCCCACTTTCAACTTCATGGAGCCCTAGTCTCAATGTGTGTGCCTCAAAGAGTAAAACAACTTCCAAGCAGTACACAGGATGCGGCTTCTGATTGGTTCTAACCTTTTTAATGATAATGGATGACATCTTTTAACAGCACCTACATGCTATGGTCTTACTGTGAAACGACAGCTGTGCTTTACATCATACATTAAAAGACCCTGCAGATTGGCAACTTTTATATTTTTTCTGCTTACAAAATATGTTTCAAAGCAGTCTAAAACAAATGTCTTACAATAACAGAACTTCCAGGTTGGGGCAAGTTCATTCATCTGTTCTTCCCCAAGACTTTTAGCAATGTATTTGAACGATGCCTATGACAGAGACATCTGTGGGTCTGCTGCCAAAGTACTAGACAGTGACATACAATGCTTCTCAAGCCCAGTAGAGGTATCTTGTTTTACACCATCCTTGGTGTGTCTATTAGGTGCCTGGTGGAACAGACCCAAATTCATGAAATATGAAAGGATTTACCTTCAAACAGCTTCATTTGATATGTTTGTGTAGGTATTATACATGAAGTGTAAGAAGCATTAACATACCGCTCTCTAGCATTTCTTCACATTGTGGGCACTGCCATTCTGGTGAATTCCATTTCAGTTGACCACAGGAAATGTGAACACCCTGAGATCCACAGAATTTACATAAAACTAGCTCCCATCTCCTGAAAATAAAAATAACGAAATAGAAATAAGTCTATGGTATGTTAGTCTAATGTAAGATTATACATGCCATCATGATTATATACTTATGATAGATTCAATCTTGATATGTACATTAGTAAATATCATATGCCAGTGGTTCCCCAAGTGTGCACCATGACATATTCCAATATTTTCTCTGAAATGATACTTACGTGTTAGTCTACACATGGTTTTAGTACTTTTTACACACAAAATGTTTCTGAATTGGAAATATGTGTTTATTTTTATCTTAAGGCAAGCAACCTATACGACGCACATTTTTAGAAGCGATATCGGGCGGAGCTACGGAAAGCGTGTCCTTGGCGACCAGCCAATGGCAGGAGTGCAACGTTGTACAGTTAGGAGACTGCGGCGCGCAAGTTAAACGCCGTGTTCTGTATTTTTTCTTGCGCACAAAAAGTTTGCATAAAACTCTCCACTTTAAGGTTAACCATAAGATGGGGCACTACATTTTGAACATGACCGTCCAATTTCCATGAATATCCGTCGCCTACAGCCGGAGTTATCGCTTCTCGAAGAAACATGGGAAACAACACGTCTCTACATACACACACACAATGTACCCCTTTCGTTTTCCATCCGTGTTCAGTCTCTTTGTTTTTTCGTTGCCACCCTGTTGACCCCGCTGAGTTGTTGTGTCTTGGTAAAGCTATGGGTGTCAAATTCGGCTGAATATACACAATAACCGTTCATTGTTGTTAGCGTTCACGTACATTGCGAGTCAGTTAAGTCAGTTGAGTTCAGTGTTTTCGTAACACGGGCGGTGTAAGATAATTATACTCGTACGCCACGAAGAACAATTGTGAGAGGAGGATTCAATACAGCCCTTATTGATTGATTGATTCGATTTATTTTACATCGCTTTTCTGCCACTTTTGGCTAATCACGAAGATGAGGATGGGTGGTGATATGATGAAATTGATGAAGGGAAACTTCCAAACACCTATGAGCGGGCTGGGATTCGAACCCGAGAACCCTGGCGTCGTAGCGCGCTGTGTGATACAGCCATTATGTTCGATAGTTGTGCAATAGTTTGTGTTCCGTGAGTGTTATTATATAATGTCGCGCCGGCCACTATGGTGCAGTGTTTAGCATATCGCGATACGACGCCAGGGGTCCCGGATTTGAATCCCGGCCTGGACATGGATGTTTATGAATGTCCATTCATCAATTTCATTATATCATCACTCATTCCCATCTTCGCAATTAGCTAAAAGCAATTCCTCTATAATAAATTCCTTCAAACTTCTTTCAGGTACGACTCTTATATGCCGCAGTGATATGATATAATCCTGTGTAGAATTCTTCACTATATATTTCATTGTACTCAAATATCACGTGCATTCATTATATATAAAAAGTTGAATATTGGACACAACGAATTCTCTGTGTTCCCCTTCCGCTAGCAGTTGGTTTGACAACAGCGCAAGAGCGCTGGCAGCGTATTGGCTGAACTCATGTTCCTTCTAAAAGCGTACGTCGTATAACCACATGTTAGATATGCCTACATTCTGATTTGGGCATCGTGGAAAAATCTTGAACACTAAGGGCCGTTTTTTCAATGTTCAGTTAAGGTTCATGTTAGCACGTAACTGGAAGTTAGTGAAAATTTCTGTTTTTCAATGTACAGTTAGCTCGTAACTGGAACTCTGGTGGCGATTATCTTTACTGGTGCTTCTTCTTGCAGTTACCAGCCTAACTGGAAGTTACGAGGCAACATGGAAGCCTCGTGC
Source organism: Lepisma saccharinum (assembly GCF_977018435.1). Taxonomy (NCBI): domain Eukaryota; kingdom Metazoa; phylum Arthropoda; class Insecta; order Zygentoma; family Lepismatidae; genus Lepisma; species Lepisma saccharinum. Next base: position 52,988,331 of record NC_139233.1, read on the forward strand.
AGCTATCGAAGTTCCACACTCACAACTTCACTGTCAGATTAAACAAGATATGATTCATAAAATGTTTAAATTGGTACAGAAAAAGACTTGTTTTGTTTGGCAGAGCTTACCAACGTCCACGCAAATATGTAAATTAAACAGCGTAGTTGCTAGAATTCGCTTGGCAAGGTTGTGTTAGAGAATTTGTGGCCAGGATATCCGGTGTACTAGCCGGGACAATCTCCAATCGGCAATTTGGTGTAGTGGTTAGCGGCACCACCTTTTGGACCGTGTTGTGTTTTGTAATACGAGTTCGAGTCCTGGTCAAGGGTACTTTTTTTCTTGTCAATTATTTATTACGTGTGCTGCATTTAATTCACGCTTTTTTGTTGAATGATCTTGTCGGATAAATATTAAGAGTAAATTTTAAAATTAATTTTACTCGTACCTTCATATTTTTTTAAGTTTAGAAAGCATGCTTACTATTAACATCATGTTTTTTTTGCTCAACAACATGCATAGAGAGGTACAAAGCATGCAGTCAAATGTACAATATTTACATATTAATAATAATAATAGTGTTTGTATCAATAAACAGGTATTATTAATGACTCGACTTTAGAGTTCTTCACGCTTCTTCTACAACAAAGTATCTGCACTTGCGCCTCATAACATAATTTCCCCCACGTGGAATTGGCCTTTATTAGAAGAAAACCAAATTTGTAGTGCTGTCTTTCGTTAATATATTTCGTAAGCATACAAAATGGATGCGCAGCCATTGTTCCCATCGTTTCAAAATGCAATAACGTGCTTTCGAGTGCGGCGTGCTTGTAGTTCTATATTTAAACGCCAGGCTGTGTGCCAGACGACGTGGTTTGAAACTATACTAACAGATGGCGCGCAGATCGATTTCCTGTAATTTCCGTGCTTCAGAATTGCCAACACACTGTTTCGGAGAACGAACCATGGTTTACTTAACTGGCAGTTACTTTCACATTGAAAAACCCGGTGCTGGTTAAGACTGGCTGTTATCTCCAACTGGCAATTAGTTAACAGAAAGATTAACAGGACATTGAAAAACTGGCCCTAAGGGCACCATGAAACGAAAAAGTTTGGGAACCACTGTCATATGCAATGGAAAATATGTGCAGATATATATATAGTATTACCACAGACAAAGGTAACAGGCAGACATTCATCTCAGGCTGCAAACTTCTGCAATCTTAAACTTCTGCAAGAAGTTCGAATATCCTCCGCTTGGAGGTGCCAGCTTTCACTTCTGGTCAAACTTGCAAATTTCAAGCAACTGGGGAATGTGACGTGACGGGAGGCACGAGTGCGATACTTGTGTTTGCAAAGACGCTGTCCCACAGGGCATGGCATTGAAGAAAGAAACTCATCGGTAAGGGGGGAGATTGTCATTTCCATCCATTGCATTCGGCTATTTTCTTTTCATTCAAAAGGTTAGATGGAAAATTTACCACCACTGATACGTTTATGGAAGTTGTACTCACACTGTCATGTACTTGCAGCTTGCCAGTTTGGTGTCATGCATGCGTGTCTGTAACATATTAAATTAGTAGAACAATTTACACGCAAGAACACTAAATATACTCCTGCAAGACGTGTGCCATGACATTGTTAGTAAGAAGATATAATAATAAGAACTACATAATGATTCGATCATTTCCAAACCAAAAATATATTTCTAGTTTTGTTATTGAATTTTACAGCACGTATATTAGTAGTTTTCATCATTGTTGAGCCAGTCTGGTAAAATTTATCGAACCTCTCTGGCGACAATGGCACTTTTTGTTAGGAGTTATGTGCCTTGCGTTAGCACTAAGAATTTACACACATCAAATATTGAAGAAGAATAGCGATATCCTCATATGGCCGCAAGGTTAGAGTTTTTTTCTACTTCTTTTTAAGTTCACTTTATGCACAAAAAGGGTACTCGGGACTGGACCTACAGTTTAAAGTGGGATCTGATTCGCTTTGTACCTCCATCAGGCATAACTGTAGAATATAAAACACTTTATAGGCACTGTCAACTAATTAATCATTAGTCGTAACAAAATATCGACTAATTAGCCAGAAAAAAATAGTCTGGTAAATCTTCCACTAATATTAGTCAAATTAGATGTTTGACTAATTCCACATATTCGTTGCAGATTTCATGCCAATTTTTTAGAAGCATTACATAAAGCTTCTTTAAATATATATATATATATATATTCTTCAGGCTACTTAAAACTTACTTATTACGATGTAAGCTGCCTTCGGTGTATTATTGAGATGCAATGAATACTTGAGAATACAATAGAATTTATTTTTTAAAAAATGGGCGCACATAATTTCTTTACGACACTATATCGGTCTGAAAAAATAAACTAAAGCACGAGTTGTTATTTATTTGTGTATGATAGTCCAAATGTCACACTAAGAAAATTTACTGGAGGGTTGTGAAATACGGACCTTAAAACATTAATTCCCTGTGTCCCCAAAGATCATGCGTAGATACAATTGGTTTAGTTATCTGACGTGCCAATGAAACGATTACGAGATGAAGGGTTATAATCCATTTTCTGTGCTAGACGAAGTATGATATGTTTTCACAGTGGTAAGCTTTTTCTACCAAGAAAAAAATAAACTATCCTTGCCCCTTCCCCCAATTTTGGCACCCAATCCCGCAACTGTTTACCAATATCACTGACCAACCATGATAATCCTATGTATAGAAAGTAATCTATTTTTAAATTAAATTAGGTGCACTAGCAATGATACTTATAATGAAAAACATCTCTGAATACCCAAGAAAAATAGCATTTTTTTTTGCATCGCGACTGCAGTTTGAACAAACTTGGGACAGGGATTTAAAACAGAGGACTGTTTAGACTAAATTCTGGACAACTGGTAGACTTGCATCAATGGTTACAAAAATAAAATTACCAAATATTGCAGAGTCCTGAAGCCTCCCTCTCTCTCACAGCAAACAACTCATTCATATACGGAAGGACAAAATCTAATTTCTTGCAAAATGTGAAAAATCTTCAATGTTATTTTGGTAGGTTTTTACAGCTTCAAATTAAAACATTTCATAGCTCGATGATCTAAATGGCCACATTGACCCTTCCCTTGAATTCGTGGCTGGATGTGGGTGTTCTTTGTTAGTGTCCATTGACCAATTTTATAATCATCACTCATCCTCATCGTCGTGATAAATGAAATAAAGTACAAATTCCAATACTAGGGGCTTCAGCTGAGCCTTTTCAAGTAATAATCACTTCCCGGTACGAAAACAAAGGTTATAAGAAACAGGCTTATAAAATATGGTTATTTTGTGGAGTTCACTCGATATCGGGACATAGCGGTAATAACACATTGAGAACTATTTGCCACAAGTTTCTGTAATGACGTATCCTCTATATTTCTTTATTATTTTCTCATTTAACGTCCCTTTTCTGTCTCTGTAGGCTAACTGGGACGATGAGCATACATTGTGATTAGAGAAACTTAATGAGGGAAAAATTACAATGAAACACCCATGTCCAGCCAGGATTCGAACCCGGAGCCATCAGTGGTGAGAATGTGAATTGACCGCTCAATGCGCATAGCCACCGAATTTGCCGGGAAATTTGTACACCAGGGGATGGGGGTTGTGGAGCCTAAATTTTAGTATTTGCCTCACAAACATAACGCATGCTTATTTTAAATTTAATTAATTTTCCCTTAACTTGCATGTGAGCTGGTGGATTTTAAACTATATTCATACATTGGACAGGACTTTTAAGTTGAAGAATATTTTCATTTAACTTTCTCTCCTATAGTTTACGTTGAATTTTATATCTAACACAATATTAACTTTAAAAATCTTTCAAATTCAGACTCGCTAAACTTTATAACTGTTGTTAATAATAATAATAATTTGAAATGAAGGGTGCTGATTTCCAGACAACACTGGTGGCATGAAAAACACGTCCGGAACGGTCGCCATAGCAACGGCGGACTTTAGTTTGCAGAACAAATTCCCTACTTTCACTCCATATGGCTACCATTGGCAGCCGGTTGTGGGTGAGATATTTCACCACCAATATCAGCAGTTAAGAAACAAAATGGTAGCGCTTATACTACATCAATGTAAAGATGAGATTCAGAAGATTACATAGTAGATAAAACACATGTTGCTTGCAGGTGACGAGTTAAAGAAGAAATGAAGAAACAAATGCAGGTATTTTCCAAGAAAGTGACCGGAATTTACGAGTTCTTCGATTTAGCTACCATATGCTTGCTGGCGTGTAAAGGAACGTGAAGTTACAAGGCTTTTTGCATTGTTGTTTCCTGAATGCCCAGTAGCCTAGTGCAATGGCAGGAAACATGCTTAATATTTGCAATCATACGTGAAGCAATAAGACATATCTGGACAAAAGCTGAAACGGCATCCACATATGAATAGAAGGACAACTATTGCTACTATTAATAATAACAATAAAAATGTATTAAGGTAACAATGGTATAATATAAGTTTGTCTGCCTGTCTCTTACGTCAGCCATTTCAGGAAATTAGGTTCCCATTTACATCTTAAAGAAATGGCACTTACCAAAATATGATATTTTTCTAAATTTTCGGAAAAACTGAATAATCATAACTCGTAAATAAGCGAATTCTAACCGGATATATTTACATCCATATATAGATTATCAAGAATTGACATAACAATGTTATTGTTTCTAAGTGGTTTTATTTATTATGGCACAGAACTGACAATGGTAACTGACAGAAAATACATGTTTGGGCTATGTATTAAATGTCTAGAATTGGTCAAGTTTCAGATATCCAGTTCTGGATATCCAATAGACATCCCATGGATATCTAATGGATATCCATGGATCTGATGTCGACATTGTGGATATCCCTGGGAGATTTGTGCTGTATGGGTAATTCTCCTGTAGAAGCTTATCTTCTCGTTTCTAGGAAATTCACCACTCTTCCAAGGTATACATATCGTTTTGGGCATGGGGGGTCTATCCAGTGAAAGATTAAACATGTCATACACCTGCCACCTTGAATTGCACACATAAGTTAGGAGAAATTTTAGTCCTAAAGTTTGTTGTGTCTTGTGTGACCTCTCACATAAAACTAATTTTTGAAATTTTGTAACTGTGAGACCTTTTATTCCTTGAATTAAATGGTAGAATGTGAAAACAACCTTGTTACTGCATTTTACACTTTTTTTAATTCAGCTCTTTATTTTTTTTTTAAGAAAAGTATTTTTGAGGGGATTTCCCCCCTTTCCCTCTCCTTATGTACGCCGAATGTGCATAAATTATATATCGTCTGAATCTGTGATTCATTCTGCGTACAACAGTATATCTTTCATATCTCTAGGGCATTTAGTTTCTGAGCTATAGTCATTTCAAGGTACCGCTGCATTTTGAAGCTTGAATCAGTGGCGTGCCCACCATTCCTTTTGGGGGTACAACTCAAGTTACATTGGTCATACGACAATGATGCAAATATTTTTCTGTTTCTTACATGCCAGCGATAATTTTTATGTGCATTTTGAACTTTTCATATCCTTTTTTTTTGGGGGGGGGGGGGCGAAACCCCAGTTTTTTTAAAAAAGTATGTTTTAAGGGGATTTCCCCTCTTTCCTCCTCCATATATACGCCGAATTTGCATAAATTTCATATAGTCTGAACCTCTGGTTCATTCCGCGTACAACAGTATATCACTCATCTCTCTAGGGCAATTAGTCTCCGATCTACACTCATTTAATTGAAACTCTGCATTTTGATCAAAATCGGCTCCGGACCGTGAGGCTTACTTGTGAAAATGGCCTTGGGACTCAAAAGGTTAAGGTGGCCTTCTTTCGAGAGGGACAACAGGGAGGATACACGAAATTTACATGTTTTGTGTGTGAGTGGGAAAGTATGGCCAGATACAAACATTGGAATACTGTATGTTAGCCTGAAAGAGAGGAACTGAAACCAGAATCCAGAAATGCTACAAAAGCGAGTCTTTTAGCCTGAAAGAGAGGAACTGAAACCAGGATCCAGAAATGCTACAAAAGCGAATCTTTTAGCCTGAAAGAGAGGAACTGAAACCAGGATCCAGAAATGCTACAAAAGCGAGTCTTGTAGACTGTCAGAAAATTCTCCTGCCCCCATTACACATAAAACTTGGAATTATGAAACAGTTTGTAAAGGCACTAGGCAAAAGTGGCCCATGTTTCCAATACCTATTCATGAAATTTCCTTCATTATCACAAGCTAAAGTCAGGGAGGGTGTGTTCGATGGACCGCAAATTCATAAGCTGATGATTGATGACTATTTCAATTGAAGATGCATGGGAAGCATTCAAAGAAGTTGTGAAGAAGTTTCTTGGTTATGTGAAGAATCCACTATACAAAGATATTTTGAGAAATACGTACGTTGGACAAGTTCAAAGTGAGATGTGAGAAGTAAACGTGGAGCAGACATTAGCAGTGATCATAATCATCTTATGGTAGCCAATTTTAGGGTAAAAATTATGGCCACAAAAGAGAAATTCAATAAACAAAGCACAAACTTTGAGATTGGAAAACTACAGAACAATAGTGTAAAACAGGACTTCAAGTTGCAACTTCAAATACAAAATAAAGGTTAAAAGATTAAAAATCAGTAACTTACGTGTGTGAGCATGAGATTTATCAAACTACGTTTCGAAGGTTATACTACCTCCTTCTTCAGGTTGAAACGATGTTTTCAGACACCCGACATGGTGCCTCGTCGAGAAAGTGATAGTTGAGGATTTAGGTTAAAATGGTATAGGAAAGACACTTTCTAAAAAAAGAATGTAAAATACACATACTAAAACTGCACAATACTCTAAAAAAACAAAAGAACGTTCAAAGCTGATGACGATGAACTGCCGATCGGTGCTCGGGGTAGGCGAATGCACGGTGTCAGCTCATACCTGGAGAAGGAAAACTCCTCCTCCACCCCCCCCCCCCCCCCGGTCTATCCTCAACCGGGGCTCGTGAGTCACCAATCCAAGGAGAATTCAGTTTTCACCTCGGCGGCTTTCCTAACCTCAGGGGTAACATGGAAGCCCATCTCGTCTCTACTTCCGGCGGCTTTATCCCATTTTTTAAAAAAGTTTATCCAGCCGTCTTCCAAAACCCTGAAAACATCGTTTCAACCTGAAGAAGGAGGTAGTATAACCTTCGAAACGTAGTTTGATAAATCTCATGCTCACACACGTAAGTTACTGATTTTTAATCTTTTAACCTTTATTTTGTATTTAATTGTGAGCAATCAGCACATTACCAGTATGCAACTTCAAAACAAATATAAAGAACTAGGGGAGCTGGATGGTGATGAGGTGGAACAACACTAGGAAAATATGAAAAATACATTTACAATGGTATCAAAAGAAGTTTTAGGATATAGAAACCCTAAGAAAAAGAACTTTAGAGGAAACTTGGAGGAAAATAGAAGAAAGGAAACACAAGAAGAATATAGGAAAAAGGATCATGAAGTGAAATATAGTGAGAGAGCTGACCCTAGAAAATGGACCAGCGAGTTAGCTGGGAAGGCAGAAAAAGCAGTAAATGAGGGAAATATGATAGAAGTATACCAAATTACAAAGATCTTGTCTCAAAAGAAAATCATACGGAATCGCCCAGTTAGAAATAAAGATAAGGATACGAATAAGGAAAATCAGCTCAATAAATGGAAAGAATATTTTTCAGAAGTATTAAACCAAGCCATATAACAGACAGAAGATTTACTTCAAATACCGGAAGAAATGCCAGAATATGAAATAGACGATGAAATAACTACTGAAGAACCAACAAAAGAAAAAATTAAAAAAAGCACTGAGAGAAAAAAAAAGTGGTAAAGCACCTGGAACTGATAACATTCCACCAGAAATTGTTAAGGAAGACATGGAGATGACAATAGAATAGAAATATTACAACCACTTTTTGCAAAAATATGGAAAACAAAATCAATACCAGAAAATTGGAAAAGAGGTTTACTAGTAAAAATACCTAAGAAGGGAGATATTACCAACTGCAATAACTGGAGAGGCATAACACTACTTTGAGTTCCTAGCAAAGTTCTAACTAGAATTATTTTAAAGGGTGGGTTGAGAAAAAGATCCGGAGAGAACAAGCCGGCTTTCGAAGCAACCATTCCTGTATAGATCAGATAAATACACTGCGTATTATTATAGAACAGAGTATGGAATACTTCTCTAATCTGTACCTTATATTTGTGGACTTCCAGAAAGCATTTGACTGTAAATAGAATGAAAATGTGGACAATTAGAAAGTTGTTCTGGAACATTCTAGCAGCAGACAAGGTTAGAAGAAGAACAGCAGCCATACTGAAGAAATAAATTGAAAAACAAGGAAAAGTAGATAATTTGAGTCAAAACGAAAGGGAAGGGATGAAGAAAATCAAGAAAAGAAGTGATGTCGTGATAGAGCAGGCAGATAAAGGAGGAGCAATTGTGGTGATGGAAAGAGAATGGTACGAGAGGAAGTATGAAGACCTAAAAGAGAACGGATATGAGGAGATTTGTGGAACAGAAGAAGAACAAACTATAAGAGAAAAGGTCATACAAGACTGTAGGAGGAGAGGATTCAAGAAATGCATAAAGGAGACAGGAAGACTACCACGTTTGAAAGGCTTTCCAAAGATACACAAAGAGGAGATAAAGTTGAGCCCTGTAATGGACTGCAGAAACAATATTTTGGAACCCTTTGAAAATAAATTAAAGGAAGTTATTGAAGTGTTAGTAACACAGCAAGAAAGCACAGCAGTTAAGAACAGTGACCAAGTAGTGGACCTCATAAAAGGACTTAAGTTAAATGAGATGAAGACGACAATGTTTAGCTTAGACGTGAAAAGTATGTTCCCGAGCATCAAGAGGGGACACGTTTTGAACATTGTTAAAAAGAGAATGAGAGAAGAAATTATAGGAGAATGGGATAGTGAAAGGGTAGTGAAGGTGCTGGAAACCATTTGGAATAACGGTTACAGCATAATGGGGGATAAACTAATTTTAATGAGTGAAGGACTGAATATAGGTTCTAGCCTAAGCCCAGCATTGGCTGAATTGGTTATGAATGAATGGGAAAAGAAAGTGATAGAAAAAGGAGGTGACAAAATAATTTTGTTTTGCAGATAAGTGGACGATTGTTTTGGCATATGGAATGGAACAAAGAGGCAGCTCGACATTCTTGCCAAAGAAATACAAGATGAAGAAAGAGGGATTTTATTGGAACTTGAAATAGAAGAAGAAGGCAAGTTAAGCTACCTTGATATATTGATGAAAAGGAAGAGAGGAGAAGAAATTGAAACCGCTTGGCATCAGAAGAAGTGTGCAGCAGGGGTATTCTGCCACACAAGAAGTGATGTAAGTGAGGTGACAAAAAGAAATTTTATAAAGAATATGCAGGACAGAATCAAGAAAATATGCACGAAAGAATGTGAAAAAGAAGGCAAAATAAATAGCCTATGGAAACAGCTGGAAAAGAATGGCTATGAGAAGGAGGATCGACTGGACATAAACAGAAGAAGGAAGAAAAGTGGCAGGGGAAAATTGGAAGAGAAAGAAAAAGGTTTGGAATAAAGAGTATCGGGACGACCACAGAAAAGATATGTAAAGTGCTTAGGAAAGCGGGCATTAAAACTTACAGGAAGGGAGGGAGAAGTATCTTAAGAATAGTGAAGAATGCAAACAAGAATAAGGACAAACAGAGAAGAGGAAGAGGAAGGAATTATCTACGAAGTGAAATGTAAAGAATGTCAGAGTGTGTACATAGGAGAAACGAAAAAAGAGGTTGAAAGACAGGTTGAAACAACATAGGGATGATGTACAACTTAAGAGAGAGAGAAATTAGATATTTAAACACACGAGAGAAACAGGACATGGCATAGAGTATGATGAGGCTAAGCAGATAGGAAGGGAGAAGAGAATACTAGTGAGAAAATGGAAGGAGACCAAGGAAATAGAGAAGAAAGGTGAAGAAGACACTGAACTGGAATGGGGGACTGAAGTTAAACAAAGAATGGAAGAAGGTGTTAGAAAGAGTGAAAAGTACAAGAGAGAAAGAGGAGAGAAGGAAAAAGAGCGTGAGATAAAGAGTCCAACCACACTCTAGATGGAAGTAAATATGTTTAGCCTTTTTAGGTGAAAGTACAATTGACAAGGGAAAGCTACCTGCTAGAATGTTCCAGAACAACTTTCTAATAGTCTGGAGGGGAGTAATGTTTGTGTATGTATATATATATATATATCGTCCTGTTTTTGTACCTTGTTACATTTGTACTTTGTGCAGAGTCTGAAGAAGACCTTGCTAGAAGGTTGAAACGTTACATTTAGTTTATGTTTTATAATGAAATAAATTACTGCCTTGGTCAGCATATTTAGTTTTTTATATCATGGAAATGGTGCTATAAATGTAGAACAAGAAAAACATGGTAAAATCAACTTCCTGGACATCACCATCAGCCGTGCACTTAACAAATTCACAACCACTGTCTACAGAAAACCGGATGCAGGCAACCAGTACATACATGCTCTCTCTAGCCATCCCCCCAAGCAAAAAGCCAATGTGTGGCTAAACTTTTATCGAAGAGCCTTCTACTACTGTTGCAGAGAAGAGGATCTACGAGAGGAGATAGCCACCATCACTGAAATAGCCCTGAAACATGGCTACACTGAAGCACAACTTTCCACTTGGCGCAGTAAAGTGGAAATACAGGCCAGACACCCTAACCAACCACAATCAACCCATCCACAAGCAACCCAGCCACTATCAACTTCCAGCAGCCAATATAAATGGTTTGCCTTCCCACCACCCCCCACCGCATATCCAAAGCCCTTCTCCCATATGGCATCAAAATAGCACACAAACCCAATTCCAAAATACCTGATAAACTGAACAAGCACAAACTGTACTTCCTCTCCCCCCTTTGATAACCCAGGTGTATACGATGCAGTGTGTGAATGCAAGGCACATTACATTAGCAGGTCCATCAGATCTGTCAATGAAAGAATCCAACAGCACCTAGCAGATGCGAAAAAAAGCCCAACCCACTACTGGTCTTGCTAAACATATCAAATACAATAGCCATAAAATTCAAAAGGTTCAAGTCAAATACAGAGCCCGCACACTTGTAGACACCAAAATAAAGGAAACGCACACGCCAAAAACAGCTTCGCGGATAAAAGTGAGTACTAGTTTCTTCGTATTTATATACTACCTCATCTCTCTTTTCCCAATTATGAAGAGTCTTATATTCAGAAAACACACGTTCCACTACGCAAGATACAAGTGGAGTGTATTTTAGGGCAACAAAGTCGGACACATCAATTTCCAGATCATCCACACGTTGTCCATTTGTATGCAGAATTTTGCAAACTTGCACCATTGTTGCATACCCACTGTTCCTTTTCAATACTTCATCCAAGTTCTGTACATACACAGGATCTTCAACCTGGGCGAGGGTCTCTTTAAAGTCTTCTATAATTTTGATGCTTGTTTTAAGTTGTAACCCTTTGTTTTCTAATCGACGAATGGAATCTTTCAGGCAAGACGTACTTGCCACATTTCATACAATCCAGGAAAAAGGAAAGAAGAAACGAGAAGCAAGGAGAAGAAAAATAAATACGGTATATGCTTGGTGTTGGTTGTGGGTACAAAAATATGCACATCAACTTATTTTCATAAAAATATGCACCTGTATATGCAAAAATGCATAATTATCCAAGCCCTAGTAATTACTGTATGCTCAAAAAAAAGAGAACACAGTTCTTGTGCATTTTTACTATGAGATTGATATGTTGAGATACTTTATATATCCATCAGAGGCAGAACGAAAAATGCATTTATCATTTAATTATTAACCTTTCACATACTGTAAATTCTGAATCTTATGTACGAGGGAAGTTCCGAAAGTTCGTGGATTGGCAACACTGCACTAATTCTGTGTAAGTCGAGTCTGTGATTGTTGCATGTGAAGATAGCCTGTGGTGTGCTTTGTTAATGTACGAGTGAACCAATGTGCAGCTGGTTGTTTGCTCGCTATAAAAATCGAACTGCAGAGTATATTATAATGGCGGATGAGAATGATATACCGATAATTACCAGACAAAGGATTGCTATTGAATTTTGTGTGATGTTACGCAAAAGTGGTGGAAGCATTTTAAGGACGGTAAAAGCAATGTGCAGGATAAGGCAAAAAGTGGGCATCCATCAACATCAATACATGATGAGAACATCAGTACATGATGAGAACATTGTGAAGTTAATGTGGATTTTGTTTTTTTGATATCCATGGAATAGTACTGCAGCATTAGGTTCCAAGTAATCAAACTGTAAATAGAGATTATGCTAATGTCTTGCAAGTGCATTTGAAGGGTGCAATTCACAATAAAAAGACGTGAACTGCTTCATGAGAATGGTTTCTCCTGCAGGATAACGCTAAGCCACATGTGGCATGGCAAGCTATGGCAGCTTTGGAGAAAATTGGTGGGCAGTCTAGACAATCCTCCATACAACCCAGACCTTGAACCCTGCGATTTCTGGCCGTTTCCAACAATTAAGAAAGTTACGCGGAACGAAGTTTAGCATGGACCAGGAAGTGAAAGCTGTCACATCAACTACCTTACACAGACTCCCAGAAAATGGTCTGCAACATGTGTTTGAGAAGCTAACGCATCGCTGGAATCTGTGTATAGTGTGTGAAGGGTGCTATTTCGAAAAGGAAACTCACACCAAGCCTTGTACTGACTGACTCCGAATAGTGATCTCGGTCCATGAACTTTCGCAACAACCCTCGTAATTATAAGCCCGATAAAATTTGAGGCTTACAGTTCTGAATATCACTGTGAGAGGACATCTTTAACATCAACACTAAAATTAAAAACTACAATACTTACAGGTGAATATATCATGTGACCAAATGACATGAAATATAAAGATACAGAATATATATCTGCAAGTACTCAAATCATGTTAGCATTCAGTTTATATCGATAAAATTAATGCAATTACTTACGTGCCATCCATGCTATACTTCCGTCCTTTTGGGCAATCACATTTCTTTGAATCACATCTGTTATGCCGATGTAACAATTCTTGAAATGCATTTGGTTCCAATTCCCATGAAGCATCTCTGCAAATGTGAAAAAAATATATATCTGTAAAAGTAACAAGGAACAAACATATACAGTGGTAACCAGATTTTTACATTCCAAGATTTTATATTTTTCTGCATTATACATTCAATCTTGATGGCCCTAACATAACAAAATATTATAAAAGATTCCTCGATTTTTTTCAGCTTTGTCCCCTGAAAAACGTAAAATCGAGGTTTCACTGTAACTATAACACTTTGAACCAACACCCATACAGATACTCTTACCTTTGTCCACTCATACCAGGAAGGGTGGCTACTATGGGATCTTGATAAAATTCAAGTATAATTCATGGTTTTCAAGATGAACTTTCCAAAAATTCAAGGGGGAACAAGATGTTTTTTTCCTGTTTCAACCTTACGTATTACCGCCTCTCACCACTCACACATAGACATACACAAATACATTAACAATATAAAGGGTCTGTGTGATTTCAATGTATCCAAAAATTCTAATTTAATTCAATTAAACGGTTATACACCTAGGTATATAATTTAAGGTGCGGAGTTCACATTTGCCTTTTCACATACTCAGACTCGAAATAAATCTGCAAACACAAGTCACAAATGTTGTGAGATATACTAATCTACTAAAAAATTGTTAACTGTATAAGAATTTCAAACTGCAAATTTACCTAATCAACTTTCAAGATATCTTGCAATAATCTCCAGTCTGCCATAGATTGTTCTGAAAAGGACACTAACATAGAAAAGGAATTGAGAGAATTCTGTTTTATTTTATTTTCCTTCCTCGATAAAAATAAAAGCTAAACTGTCAAAGCCTTGCCTCAGGGCATTCATAAATATGTATAAATTCAATGGAATTGAGATCAATAAAAGTTTCCATTTTTCACAACTACGGAGAAAAATGCACGTAGAATTCACGCTTAATTCCCCGAGACAATAATTCATGCATAATTCCTGGAATTCAAGGGATTCCCGGTGAGTAGCCACCTTGGATACAAATGATTGAACTTGGTAATAACTAGTGTTAGTGTTTTAACAAATACATTGGCATTGGCTCAGTCCTAATTATAATCAGAACTCTATTTGACATGCACCAAGAGAGCCTGATTTAACATACACACAAAATTGGGTCCCATTTCTATGCTCAACCTGTGCCACGATCAACTGTTACGAAAGAAAATAAAGTCTGTTGTACAACGAACGTCTTGAAATGTAAGTCAGCTTTTGATCGTATAATTCATGATTTTCCCTGAGGTTTCCATGAGATTTGTATTTTTTTCAAATTCCCAAGATCTCCAAGTTTTCCGGGTGTGTGCCAACCCTGCTTATATAAAAAAATAATCTAAGGAATACTTACTGTTCAGGAATAAATACACCATATTCCAACATAGCTTTCTGAAATGCTTGCTTGTTGTTACATAGTGGGCATTTAAAAAAGTACCCTGCACTGAGAGCAAGACTCTGAAAGAAAAGGACAAAACACAAATAGTTAAAAAGCACAATAGTAAAATGAAAACAATACTTTTATTAGAAACATTTCTAGCACAGCTATATAATATACAAGAATTGATGTAACACAGTATTTCACAGGAAACAAATTTGACAATTTTGCCAATATTTAAATTATCTGCTCAAGTATGTTTAATATAGTGCTAAGTGATCCAGTTGGTACGGTATGTGACTGCCTTCGTGGTAGAACTGAGTTCGATTCTCTAGGTGGTTGATATCAAGTGGGAATTTTTCACAAATTTATGGCTATGGTATTTAATGTGTTTGGAAAGACCAGTAGTGGGTTGGGCTTTTCTTGCAACCGTTAGGTGCTGTTGGATTCTTTCTTTGACAGATCTGATGGATCTGCCAATGTAATGTGTCTTGCACTCGGATTCTGCATCGTATACAACTAAACAACACAAACGATACTTCCTCTCCCCCCTTGATAACCCAGGTGTGTATGATACAGAGTGCAAGTGCAAGGCACATTACATTGTCAGATCCATCAGGTCTGTCAATGAAAGAATCCAACAGCACCTAACAGATGCAAAAAAAAAAAAAAAAAAAAAAAAAAAAAAAAAAAAAAAAAAGCCCAACCCACTACTGGTCTTGCCAAACACATCAAATACCATAGCCATAAAATTCAAAAGGTACAAGTCAAACACACTGTCCACACACTCGTAGACACCAAAATCAAGGAAACGCATGGCATAATGCACTTCCCGCACAAGCTGAACATCGATAACGGACAGGCACACCACACCTGGATTCTCTCTCCCCCCTACCTTAACAGTTAACACTGGGAAATAGCAGAAGACGACACAGGCGCAGACATACAGGCAACAACAGTGCACCTGGCGGTGCCCGGAGAACTACAAACAAAAGACGCACGCCAAGCAACAGTACAGCGAGTTCCAACGAGGATGGTGGCAGTGGCCACTGAAATTAATAGAACAAAGAAAAAACAGTTTCGCGGATAAAGTGAGTACTAGTTTCCCCATATTTAAGATCAATAATGTGTGTGGAGCTCACCTCTACATCTCCCATTTGCCTTCTTTGCATGGTATACAATGCATTGGAGATACACTTTTCTTTTTTACATTTACCACATGTACATACAGGAAAACCAGATTAATACAATATTGGAGGACACAAAGTACCATTTTATTCCAAGTTTTTTACGTTCCCAGCCAATAAGATAGGATTTTAAATGTATTTGAGTACTGATGCATTGAAATATGGATAATTTTTAATTCGAAGTAGACACCTGCAGAAATCGAAAGGAAAAACTGAATCTGGAGAGCGCTTGGATTTTAACTTGACCTTGACTAGTTTCCTCCTCCTAAGAAGTATCTGACAACTTATGGAAGGCATCTTTTGTTCAATTGTATGCCACGTACTTTCATCAGTGTCATGTGAGAAACACAAGAACGCAGGAATATTTCGGAAAATACAAATACAAATGGGTGGCTCCTGGAAGTCTCACCCGCACATCTAGCTCTGAAATTTGAGTTTCAGCAGTTTTGTAGCTGTAGACTTTGCACAGTCGGCAGCCGACGAGAAGATCGCTGAATGAAGGGTGACGGGGCACAGAGGGAAAGGGAGGGTCCGGTTGATTTGCAGAATTTAGGGGTGGTTGGGGGTGGTCGGGGAGAAGGAAGTCTTGTTTTCTTCTTGGCGGGTCATTGTCAAGCTGACGAGAAGAGTTCTGGCGGAAGAGCACCTCCCCCACGTGAAAGAGTGGAGTCGCCTGGTAGTACGTCACACCTCTTCTGCCAGCGCTCTTCTCGTCAGCTGCCAGCAGCTTTCATGTGATTTGCTCCACATATTGCATCATACTGTTACAGATAATCAAAGGTCAACTAATGAAGGATCATCAACCCATCAATCAACATAAGAGTAAATAAGCAGAGTATGATAAATTAGAAGCACTGTTCTTCGTATCTCCATTGTATTAGTTGGATGAGTAACTGCCTGGTGAAAGAAAAGACCTAAACTGATATCTGCAAGGCTCCCATAATATAAAAAAGTGAGAAGGATGGGGTAAGGAGATTATACAATTCCCACTGAATTTTACACAGAAGTGTTTTTTTTTTCCCCAAACTGAATTGAGTGATTGCTGAGTAGAACATTGCATAGTGTCTCTTTGGTAAACAAAACGATTGCATGTAGCACTGAGTCCAGTCTTGGGCATAACATATTTGGCACATACAGATCACAAATTGTCTTTTTCCATTTTTCAGGGTGGATTACAATGCAAGTTGAAGAAGAGTTACATGCTAGATAGCTAAACTATCCTCTTTCATTCTACAAGTACCGACTTGTTGCAAGTGGTGTGGTTCTTTCTCCTGATAGTATGCTTGGTGGCACTAGTTGAGGAAATTTTTTTGTCCTCTTTTACCTTTGGTGCAGGCATGGCAGTTCCTTCTTTGGCCATGAGCTGAGATTCTGGCACAGTGTATACAGGTTCCTGAACGTGTCATCTGCACCTCTCCGGTGGGTAGCAAGCATTTAGTCACACCTGCATATTTACTCAGATGCCACTTCTTGCAATTGGGTTGGTGTAATAATGCTTGAAAGAGGTTAGGAAAGAGGTTGGTAGGCTATTTTGAGGTTGTATCAGGTTTGAAGATCAGCTCAAGGAACACGATGCAGACTACAGATTTGGAAGGAGGACAGGCCTCACCTGCCACCTCACCATAGATGAGGACCACAAAATAAATTAAGACAAATAGTTATGCAGGCAGGATCTGCTCTGGAGAGACTGACAAAAGAGACATATACAATAGTGACAACCCCCATCGATCTCAAAACCAATCTCAGGGCATTCACTAAAACTTGGCTCTCTTCCATCAGAAAAATGCACACCCACTCACCCCTACCAGGCTCAAAGACCCTAATAATAATAATATGTCTGAATGCACAAGCCAGAATGAGTACCATACCCACCACAACGAAGCAGACAACAGGATTCGGAACCTACTGACATAGCACAAGAATCACAACTCATGACCAGAGAAGGAACTACAATGCCTGCACCAAAGTGGCCAGAGGAAAAAGTACTAGTACCATCAGAGACACAAGAAGGAGAATAAGAAAGCACGCTACCCACAAGCCAGTACATGCGTGATGAAGTTGCCAGAAAAGTGATGAACCTAATGGCGTGGTTCAAAAAAAACTATGTGGAAAAGTGTATAGTGGCTTGATTCGAATACATTATCTCCTCCACATGCATGTCAAATGGATATCTTTAGATATCATGAAATTCAAAGAAGTTTAATTCGAAGGTGACATTCTTTGGTCCCTTGAACTTTGATTTAATGACATTTTTCTGTAGATGAAAAACTTTTATCCTTGCATAATTGTGCACAGAATCAAATTCCCAAATATAATCACTGATTAAAAATTGTGGCTAACATACAGTGCTGGCCACCTGCTTCAACTCTACTTCCACATCTCATTCACAATGGAAGTCCCACAAACAGTTTTCACTGCAAATATAAATACTATACAATGCTTGTTACATTTAAACTACTTTGGTGATCACTGTCACAATCTTCTTGCAGATGAATTGCTTCACAAGCTATCCTATATCCCAATGGAAATTTCTAGTGTAAGCATTGATGCCTTGTTTCACAACATAAAACATGTGATTTTAAAAGAAGTTTTTAAGTCTACTTTAAGCTAAGATGGGCTAATAAGACTAAACTTGCAATTATTAGTTCATATCTCTATGTACAGTGGAACCCCAATTTTATGATCCCAGATTTTCCCACATTATGCATTCAATCTTCATGATCCAAGTTAAGGAATATGGGAACAACTTAAGATGACTACTACCACGTCACCAAATTTTAACTATGTTTACCTAACCTAACCACATGACAATGGTTCGTGGGGCTAGCGCCAATGGTTCGTAACTATTTTGCAATTTCTAGACATTTCAGACAAATTTTAACTTCAGATTCGTCATTAGCAGACCTCAATTAGTAACTATGTCAAATATGAAGAAAATCGGAGAGGGGTCCGGTCATCTTAAGTCACACCGGAATATGTTCTTATAAATTCTTTCTAGATTTTAAGTTTTTTCCTCCCCCCCCTTCCCGGCCCAGAGGAACACCCAAAACAAAAAATACGTTCCACTGTAACCCTTAACATCTGGTATTTCAATTATTTTTCATTTTGAGGTTAATTCATTATTCGACTTAAACACTTCAAGTTATTTTCATTGCCAGCACCATTTTAAACTAACATGTGTGATAAATAACACACCTGAACACAATTACGGTGAAACCAAGCATTCTTCTTGCAACACGGAGCCCACAGTGTTCCTATTGAAGGCTGAGCATGGACCTCCTCGTAACAGATTGAACACAGAGCTCTTTCTTCCCTGGCAGCTAGGTCAAGGATGTTCTGAGGAATTTTTTGCCGTGGGCGGTGTGCAGGACAATATGATCTGAAAATAAACACAATAAAATTACAAATTAACTCTTTGCAAGGCAACATTTTAAAGCACTTATACTGCTTACTGAACCTATTCCTTTACCATCGAGGAAATTTCATTCATTGTCAAATGTCACTCTCATCTCCATTCCCAAAGTGTCTACCATAATAACAAATCTTAAATTCTTGACTTTTTCATGACCTCTTTTTCGTTTTTCTTAACACTTTATTAATATGACCCCTACTTATATAAAACTGGAAATTAGCAATTAAGACAATAGGTGATAGACACAGCCTGGAGCCTGGTAATACAAGACCACATGGTATCTGTCTGGTGGACATTTTTGTCTTTTCGCTGAAATATGCCACTGTGGCTATCAGCTATTGCCTAATATAATAATATTCCAAACTTGCTGTGCCTAACATAATAATATTCAAAACTTCTTGTGAGGAGTGTAAAATATTTATTTAATGGAAAACTCGTATCATAAGGCCAGTTAAGATGAAAACTGAAGTCGTAGTATTTAACAAGAGAATTAGACTTGCTTTATCTATTAATGCATCTGAACTGCATCTGGTAGACTAGCAAGGTTCTGGCATCTAGACTTGCAGGAAGCATAATCTTATGGGGGTTTGTGTTGTAGTCATTTATATATTTGTGATGATTGTCTCTTCATCCATCTTATCTTACCACGATTCATCATCTTCGGTATTAGCCGAAGAGGCAGAAAAGTGAAGTAAAATAAACTATATCAATCAATGAGTCATTGCGAGAGGAAAAAATTCTTGGCCACAAGTATAATTTGACTCTTTATTGACTTAACCTACTTGTTGATTTACTTACTTTTTCTTGACTTTTATGACTTCCTTGACTGGTGACACCCTGATTACTCAGCACAAAAAAAAAGGTCACTCAGTTGTAGGTTGGTTTGTTGGTGTGTGTGTGTGTGTGTGTGTGTGTGTGTGTGTGTGTGTGTGTGTGTGTGTGTGTGTGTGTATATATATATATATATATATAAAGGTAAAGTGCTCCCCTGTGCTTAAAACCACGCCATGAAGGCATATAGGGGGTGTGGGGGTAACGCCCCACACTTTCTTGATCCGGTCATGAGTGGGGGTGATGTGATCAGCATCACACCCCTGACCACCTTTACCCCCCAGGGTTTCCCCCAGGTACGCATGTCATTCGACGCTGGGTGGGTGCCGGGGCCGCTTCCGTTACAAAAGTTCCCGGATTTGAACCAGCCAGGGATCGAACCCGGGACCTTGCGCATGTTACTGCTTTGAAATTTGACACCTGCAGAAAGTAAGTTTGGACTGTCCCAAGGCAGTACGTAGGGAAAGGAAACAAAGTCCTTGGGTCCAGTTTCATTTGATTAGAAACACACACACACAAGAGACAGCCATGACAATCTGAAAATTTCTAGTGTCTGGTGAGTGTTTCCTGTTTCATTCACATCAAGTTTTATTGGTTGCAGGCTGTACCTTCATAGATAAAAGATGGTGTAAAATGAAATTGTGTTGGGAGGGGAGGAAAAAACTTAAAATCTAGTTGCCAGGTTCAGAGTGAAGATAAAAGTTTCAAACTGTACGAGTGTTAGAATGGGTGTGGAGGAAATGAGAGGTGGAAACAGAAGGTGATTGGGATTTGGGTTGGAAAGTTAACGAGTGGAGTTATTCAGGACAGAGAGAGGGAGGCGGTAGGGTTGAACTCATGGCTAATATGTAAGCTCTCTTGGCATTTTCATACCAAGGTTCGTGGAAAGGGTTTTGTGACTTGGTTTGGATGGTGACAGTGAAACCCAGATTTTGGGTGGAGCAGTGGTGAATATTGATTCTGAGGTTGAGAACAGTGGGTGTTTCCACCACATATGTTGCAGGTGAGAATATACTCGTATATGAGGATTGATTTGTGGCAGGTTCCTTTTGGGTAGAGTGTAAATTTGCCTGTGGCAGTGTGGAACTGGAGAATAGGAGAGGTGATCCAAAATTAATATTTTCACGAAGACAAGACTAGGTTTTTATTACTGTACTGAAAAGTAATTTATGGAGCGCCAATCTGTATAATTGGCCCACTTTGTTAGGACAAAAATCGTAATTACTAGGTTCATAAAATGACAAAGAATGATCTTAACTTCAACTGAACTGAATGAAAATGTATCTTTGGGAAATATTCATGTACTATAAATCAAACTAATACCAAAACAATAATACAAATTACAGACCATGCTGGTGAAACTTAATTTTACCTAGTAGTTTCCACCCATACGATGTAGACACCAACAGCATTTATTTAAGTAAATTCCAGATGGACAAATCTTACACAGTCATGAACACTTCTGGGTGTAATAATTATATTAAAAGTAAAAGGAGTCATTACAACCCACAAATGTCCTTGGCTGTACATTCAGATTTATAACTTAAAATTACATATCTTACTTGAATTGTCCAAAGAACTGATGTAGTGAACCATCTTTCCTCCCGCAAGGGAGATGAAATGTTTTCTTGCATTTCTTCACACAACAACCTACAGTGGCACCTGTTCTATGGCAGTAGATGCACGTCTGGAATATAGATTTACAATAAATGTGCATAAGTGCTTTTGTAACATGTAAAATACAGTGAAACCCCGATTTTACATTTTCCCACATTATACCTTCAATATTCATGGTCCCAATAGATTAAAAACAATTTTTTTCTTGATTTTACATTTTCCTGCATTTTAAGTTTTTTCAGCTTGGTCCACTGAAAAACTTAAAATCAAGGTTTCACTGTGTGCACTGAATAAGTTACATATTTTTTAAAATGCATACTGGCGTTTGTTGCATACAAAATATGTTCATTTTAATTCCCATGTAATGAATTAACCATTCAAGCTGACACTTAATTTGTTAAAAAATGCACAAAGAAATAATAAAATTCATAAATAAATTAAACAGTGGTACCTGGATGAACATTTTAACAAAGGCCTTTGACTAAATGTGAGTGACAATATAAAATCTGGGAAGGAAGGGGGAGGGATTCTTAGTATGCGGCAATGGGAACAGAAAATAAAATCATGACTTTTTTACACTGCCTCGAAATAAATTATGATCTGTTACTGCTGCATCCACTGGATATCAATTATTATAAGTAAAGCATTTTTTTAATCTTCCTTTTCTACCTGCCTAGGTTAATCACAACAAAGATGAATGCTGGTTTGAAAATGTACAAATGAAAAGGCCTTCATGTTGAGACTTAAACCCATGCAAATACAGTAACGAGATCACAAGTAGGTCACTCAGATTATCAGATAACAAAATGCTAATTAATTATAAAATAAACAAATGTTATGGTACAATGAAATACTTGCCTGATGGTCAAGATATCTTAAACACAAACTCGGAGTACTGAGGAACTCCAAAAATTTAACAAAATCAAATAAGTAAATGTAAGGAATGTAATTTTTTCCCCTCACAAGACAATATTACTAACAGATATATTAACACTGTTATTGTAGAAACATAAATATATAAGGTTCATGACTACAATTATTTTTTTTCCATTCCAAATTCCTTCTGGTACCAAGTAAATTTACATAAAACATACAGCAAGAAAATTATTTTGCCAATTCTACTCACCAAACGACCACCCCTCTTCAGTTCTTTACGAATATCCTGTGCTAGGAACCCAAGAATGCCTTCTTCATCTTTACCATTCTGTTCTAGTCCACAGGAAAATAACTGAAACATGGAACACTTCGTATTAATTTTCATGTTGCAGGGTATTCATGATAAGATTGATTGATTGATTCGCTTTTGTGCCACTTTTGGCTAATTATGAAGATTGGGATGAGCAATGATATGATGAAACTGATGAATGGACACACACACACATCCATGCCCAGATTGGGATTCGAACCCGGGACCCCAGGTGTAGTAGTATTCACGATAAGAGTTCTGATATACTACCTGGTGAGAGTCTTTGGGGTTGCAAGATTGCAAGGAGAAAATACATTAAAATGTAAATCAAGCAATCGAACAAGTGTTTTTATTTCTAGAGAGGCTTAAAACCAAAGGGAAACTCCCAAGCCTCCACTATGTTTCTGTCTACAATTTAAGGTAAAAGCTTGGCTCAAATCATGCATCCAACTTCTTTACACATCTTACACCTCATACCGCATTTACAATATACATGAAAACATCCTGCAAATTCAGTTTTCTCAGTTCTGAACATAACAATAGTCCCAATAAAGCAATCTCCGTACTGGAGCTGTTCAGGGTACCTACAAACAGGGGTAGACTAAATCAAAAAATTATTCAGGCGTCAGCCTTTTTTCTCCCTAATATGGATGAAGAAAGCAATGAAACTAAGATAAACTACGATATAAACTAAAACATTTAATTTATTAAGTAATACAAGATTGGATTAAAAGTAATTAATTCTTGGATAGGAGTAGCTTTCCTAAAGGCTCAACTGGTAACACATGTATAATTATGGAATTTATTTTAATACATGGCCGTCTCTACCATATTACTGCAATTTTAAAATTTGGGTAGTAAAAGTGCTCCCCTGTGCATAGCACCACGCCATGAAGGCGTATAGGGGGTGTGGGGGTAACGCCCCACACTTTCTTGATCCGGTCATGGAGTGGGGGTGATGTGATCAGCATCACGCCCCTGACCGCCTTTACCCCCCAGGGTTTCCCCCAGGTACCCATGTTATTCAACGCTGGGTGGGTAGTATCGGTGCAAAAAATTTATAATGCCATGGTTATTATTCTGATTTAATGATACATGTGATACAGAAAACACATGAGCTAAGAAACATTAAAAACCACGAACTGTACTACTTATTTATATAAAAAAAAGTAATGGAAATTTCCGTAATTGAACTTGAAATATTAAAAAAAAAATCCCTCGCTAGGTGAAAATTTTCAGGTGCCATAGCGACCAGGCACCCTGGATACCCCTGCTTACAAATATCAATCACATATTCATTCCATCGGAAATGCATCGTGTAAATCTCCATTTCAAGTTTTCAGATTAACATGAGACAAATTGAATAATAAAAACAGCCATCAATGAAGTTTGATATTCAAACTTTCCATGGATATTTAATACAAATTGCACATTTTGCAATAGACTGCTCCTTATGAACATGTGAAATTCAACATTTCTACATCTTATCAATTGGGACGTATTCTTAAGATTAATTATACTTGGGACATGTGACAAAATCTATGCCATTAACCTTTGTCATAACGCAGCCCCTCACAACTGGAAGTCAAGTCTCTACAAACAGTAACTTTTCAGCCCCGCGTTTCTCAAAGGTGTGATGGTGTAAAAAAAATGTAACAGAACTGTCGTTAAGTGATGAAGTTGGTTCAGTTTCATTGCTGAACAACAGGACAGGACATTTATAGGAAGTGAAATGAAATTTATGCAATTCCCTTCAAATAATGATAAGAAAAATTAAACTTTGACACAAAAATTTCTCTTCTACACATCACCAAGACCATCATAATAGACTAAAGTCAATGAAAAAGTTCAATATGCAGCAGCACTGTTATGTTCCTACAATCATACGAAGTCACACTGAAAATCATTATAATTCTTGGAGGAAATACCAACGTATAATGCATGTTTAAGGCACAGGACGAAGCAGTGTGCATTATTTTTAGAGGCAGCCATTTTTTTATACATTAAAATATGGAAAATATAGGCACTGTGTAATTGTCATATAGAAAATAAAAGATACCATATTGACTGAATTTCATCGACTGCTACTCGAAAATGTTGGGACAAGGATTGAGAAAGATAATGTAGTGATTAACACTCTCGTCTTGCAATTAAGAAGTAGAAGGTTCGATTCCCTGTGGAGGCATATTAACAGTGGTTCAGATTCTACTTTAGTCTAGTCTCTATTAGCATATCTGAAAATAAAGTAGACTTTAAACAACCTTGATCAATTAAATGGAGACCCTTCGGTTTCGAAAGCCAGAAAACAGCGCTGACCATGTGTCACCCAATAAAAAAGCAGCTCTAGTAGGCCCTGCCCCTCGGACACTTTTAATCTTAATTAATTTACACAAGCGATTTTCAGTAAAGGTTATGCTTAGCCCTAAAAGATTGCAAGAAGTAATTTCGATATTTTAGAAATATAATGATATTTTTTAAAGCTGTTGTAAAAATCATTTGTTACTTCAATAACTGTCTCGTAAATGTTTCTCGCATTAAAGAAATGGATGTTACACGATTGTCACTTACTATTTACTTCTTTTTAATGCTGAACCTCTGTGGCAGATTGGTTACCCAGTTTGCTACCACGACAGGGACACTGGGCTCGAATCCCCATCTGGGTGTAGGTGTTCTTTGTGGGTGTCATCCTCATCCTTGCAATTAACCAAAAATGGCAGAAAAGCCAATTACAATAAACTAAATTTCTCAATCAATTATTTCTTTTTAACACACACACTCATTCATGTAGTTCATCTTTAGAATGTGAAGTTCTCTCTTTAGATTATAACATTTATGAAATGTTAAATGAGAACACAGGCAACTAATGCTTTGCGTATTACATCGATTAGAAGGTTTTCAGAAACACGTTTGTACGTATACTTTTCCCAATTAAAAGTAGGGCGTTTTCGGTTATGTTACTAATCATTGAAGAAATGCCTCAATACCATCATGGAGTATGGCAATTAATATGTTCCCCCTCCTCAAAGTAGCACAATACTTTCCATTTCTCAATCGGAATTAGTGCGGTGAACATCCATCTGCTAAACACTTCGCGATAAGCATTTTCTCAAAAAAGTTGAAAAGCACCAAACTTAACAATGGTAACTAACTTACATGCATTATTTGCAGTTAGAATTCCAGATTTAGAGCTATTAGCAACACATTTTCGCGACGTGTTTGCAGCTGGGTATGTCTCACACCCGGCCCTCTGTCTTCCATGGAAACGCTGCTTCAACAAGCTCTGCGCTTCCACTGTTTCGTCACACATTCGTACACGATCTGCACCTATACTTTTGCCAATTAAAAGTAGGGCATTTTCGGTTATGTTACTAATCAATGAAGAAATGCCTCTATACCATATGGATGACTTCCAAGTATTTACGGTGTAAAATGTCCCATCTTTTGAAGATGAAGCATACAGTCATAGCATGATACACCATTTTTGTGGCAACCACTGAAGAAAAATATTAGTTGTAACCTATGCTATGTCACTGTGTTGCTAAAACAGTTGAAATAAGGAACTGTCCCCAAAAGTTATATTTTAAGAGGGCATATCAAAAAGTCTTTGCCCCAATATTTTTTTCAACGATGCAGGGAAATCAAAATATAGGAATTGTTCTATGTGTATCTTGCACTATCTTTTCACATAGTCACCACAGCGGTTCAGGTATTTGTCCCATCGTACCACTAGTTTGGAGATGACGCTGTTGTATAATTCGGCCGGTTGTACGTGGAACAACCACCAGACAGCGGTCTTCTCTTCGTCATCACTAGGGAGCGGAAGTTGATGACCTATAGAATGTCCTACAAAATGCAAAAAAATGACGTAAAAAATGCAAAAAATTACCATTAAATTTGTTAGTTTCAGGTTAAATATTGAAATGAAAAGGGAATTAAACAAAATGCATCTTGCTTTTAAAAAAAAAGGCACCAAATGCATATTCAATTAAAACATGCAACGAGGATTTCCAATGGAAACAATCGAATCATTTTAAAACAAATTATTGAAAGAGTCGTATACACTGAATTAATACACCACTTCAGCATTTCTTTTGCTCGTAAATTGCAATCCTGAGAGATATATATATATATATATAGAGACCTATGTTCGTTCACCTTGTGAAAAGACTCAAGAATATTACCAAAATGAAAGAAGTGACAAAATATGACGAAACAATACACCGAATATTGCAAAAAATTATAGGAAAATGACCTAAAACCTGAAAATTGTCAAAAAAATGCACTTTAAAATTACCTTTTTTTGGATTCTACATGAAGTGTAATATTGTGTATATTTAATAGGTATCGTTGCCGAGATGTCAGAAAAAAGATGACATTTCATCAACTTCCGCTCCCTAGTCATCACAAATGAACCTCTGTCCTGCCAGGAACTTCTTCAGCGGATGATATCATAAACATTGCAATAAGAAATGCCAAGCTCCTTGGAAATGTCCTTCAGATGTATACCGCGATCTGATTTCACCATTGCATCCATGTGGACAATGTTTTCAGTTTTGACGAGGATGTCCCGAAAGGTCATTGTCATGAAGGTCTTCTCGGCCATTTTCGAACTCACACCACAACCACCACACACTTCTCAAAGCCAGACACTTGTCCCCATATGTCGGGTGCATTTCCCTATGGATCTCAATGGGTTCCTTGCTCCATAGAAAACTAATAACACTTCGCTGCTCATATGACGTAGACGTATTGAGTATTACAGCCAACTTTGCAGACTGACAGCAACGCTGTGCTGCAGAGCAGCCAGGAGTTAACGCTGGGTCATTCCAAAAAAAAACTATTGCATTGAATTTATATCTCGGTCTTAATCACACTAATATTTCGGCTGAAAAAAAAAATTGGGGCAAAGACTTTTTGATTTGCCCTCGTACATTAACTTCACACTTGCGACACATAAACCAATGATTATAGTTTAGTGTTCCATTACATTGTAAGCAGAGAAGAATGCCACTTCTCCACCTCTCATGCACATTGACAATGCAATTGAGGCTGTGATGAAAAAGTAAAGGAATATGAATGAGAAATATACTTACTAGACAGTAGTAGTGAGTAAAAATCTCTTCCAACTTGTGAAACTTTCCATACTGCAACACATCATCATCACTCAAACAGCAAAAGGCACATGGTTCATTATTATTGGTTCCCATTATATTTACACAACCCTTCACACTCTGGAAATTTTCAGTCTGAGTCACATACCTGAAAAAAATCAAATATTATGCATTACTACTCAATAGGTCCGTGCGAGATGCATGTGTATTAAAAATGTTTAATTCCATCCTAACTACTTACATTCAGTGCAGACTAAGAAGTCTATAAACATACCAACAGTATATATTCCTTTCCAGCAAACCCCCTCCTCCCACTTTAGAAGATATAGACATCAACATTATACAAACATTTACGTCCAAATTACTTATTCTCACAATTTATTTAATTTGGTCTTACTTTTTTTTTTGGAAAAAATATGAAAATTACATAAATTTACTGTCAAAACCATGTTACAAAATTATTGATTTTCACCTATAATCATCTGCATCAGTGTAATATCAAAGCAAAAGAACCAAAAAAGAGGGAGATGTAACAGTAAACACATGGCTCTAACTACACACAGACAGACAATTTCAAAAATACAGTAGAACTTCCATTTTACATGTTTCAGGGGACCAGGCTGAAAAACTTAAAATGCGGGGAAAATTTAAAAATCTAGGCAAATTTTGCACCATTTTGCTTTGTTTGGACCATCATGATTGAATGAATGATACGGAAAAATGTAAAATTGGGGTTCCACTGTATCTGTTAATAATAAATTTGAATTGTTTCACATGAATGTACTGATTACTCACTTTATTCATGGTGATACTGAATCCTTTCCTTATAGGCATCAACCTCCTTTAAAAACATCCTACAAAAATGAAAATATATATATATATATAAATAAAAGAACAATTCACAAGAATATGATTCAGAATGGCAACAAACAATATGATAGCAGCATGTCTGTGTGAAAAATCATCTATGTCGTAGATGGAAATAATGTAATCAATATCTCTATTCCACAACTTGCACACCTACTGAGAATGTTAATTGAATGCTATCAATAATTGGAGCGATTTTACAATAACGGGAATTTCTCCATTTTGTTTGAAATTCGGCATACTCACTAATTTTGGCCCCCTAATCACGAATCTGCAGTCAAAATTTGGCGCTCACACGTGGAAATAGCAAAATAATCGAAATTAAGTTCTTATTTCCACACCCTCGATTTCCAAATTTCCCGCCGGTTCCGGGCTCCGCCCCTGGGGTAATCGACCTACCGCCCCCAACCGCTATCCCGGCCCCGCCTATATCTATAGACTCCCTGTTAAGGGCATGTTAGAAATTGGCCGGATTCACCTGCCCCCAAATAAGCGCCAAATTTATACGTGAGCGCCAAATTTTAAGTGCAGATTCGTGATTAGGAGACCAAAATTAGTAAGTAACCGAAAATTCAAACAAATTGGAGAAATTCCCTGTATTGTTAAATTATACCAAATAATTCAAGCACTCTCTAGAATGCAGTGTCACATTAGGTGACAAACTGATGATGAAAACTTCCAATGACAACTGAAGCCCTTCCGTTTTTCACTTATTGGCACACACCACAATAAAATCATTACTTATATCACAATAGCATAATACCAAGTTGCTGGAACATTGATCAAGCAGTATGATACAGTCAGAGCCATAATTTATTGTGTTAACTTGAAAATGAAACTGCCTAATCTAAAAATGGAAAGAACCTAAGGGAATACCTAAAATTTATCTGAACGACTCTCCATGAATTCTGACATTACACAGCAACTTGGGTATGAAGATGTGATTGACAAGTTTCCAAGATAGAAAAAGCTCGTCGTAAAACTCCTTGCCTGACAAATACTTGGAGAGTTCAATATGTGGGGCTGTTCACCCACTGTACCCCGTCGAGAATTATGTTGATTTTTCTTAATAGACAGATTTTTATGTTTTATGTAGTATAGAATTGGATCCAGCGTGCGGAAAAGACAAATAACGGAGATATTTGATGCGAAAGTAAGCCCCCGTAAGTAAAAATCTGTCACCTTGGAAGTGCTTTTGCAGCTTATTAGTAAAAACAGTTTGCATGCACACTAAAATAGCGAAAAAACACGTCGGAAATTGCTATCAGTTCTAAACCTAACACTCCTAACGTCACAACGTCAAATTATAGCTGCGGTTGTGGAATGTCATGTTGGGTGCTATATTCACTTGCACAAAGTCTTCGGGCTGTTTTGCTTCATGGTAAGGGAACACGTACTTTGCTTCACAATAGCACATCTCTGCGAGCTAAAAACAATAGTAAACGTTCATAAGCATCATCTTTATAAACCATGCAAATTATTTCACTTTCTCGAGGCGGTACAGAGGGTAAAGGAGTACCCAATATGCATGTATTATTATTATTATTAATATACAGTACTTAGCTGGTGGTATAGTATACGCATTCGCCTTGGGCTAAAGTTATTGTGTTGAACATAAGCCAGCAAGGGGTAAGGTTTTACGTAAATATGGAGTTCACCGGTACATAATGGCGGGAACGCTAGATCAATCAATTACCAACTACTGTAATAATTTAGAACGATATATACACATATTAGGTAAAGGTTAAGTAATGACTAATATAAAGTTCAATCGGAGTGTAATTTAAAGTTTACGAAAGTAAGCTCTCATTGATGATTTCATTATACGACTACTTTGAAAACTGGGCAATAGGAAACTGCACGTTTTCGAAATGGCAAAACCACTAACAACTGATGCACCGTATATGTAAGATAGAATACCAAATTATTCTTAACTGTGTTTAGAGTATGTTGTTCCAATGAAAAATGGGTGAAAATTACCTTTTTGTTTTTTCTTTCCACTTCCCTGCAGCAACACGGACATGGCGGGCGTTTATTTTGCAGCCTGCCCTGCCACCTGAACTCTCCGATCAGAGCGCCCCAACAATATCAACGTGCAATGTCTGAACTACGTGCATGTGCGTGTATATGTTAAGGGAGAGGAACGTGGAAAAAAGATTCATTCTCTGGCAAATTTGCACGAATTATGTATGTGCATACATAGTATGTCAGTTTAATCGCATAGGCTAGTAAATTTTACATAAGAAATACGAGTTTAAGTCATAAAATACGTTAATATGCTGTAAAATAAACTGGGAACCTTTCATCAATGTGTGCACTGCCACAAGTAAGCTATTTCTGTGGTTAACAAATCAAAAGCATGATTATTTCCACCCAAAATGTTAACAACAATAGAGAAGTATATAAAATAGGCGTCGACTTGAGGCCGGGAAGGGGGGCAAGCTCCCGCAAACTCGCCCCAATGGACATTTCCACTATGACATGAAAAACGTTTTAAATATATTCATTTTACTGATAATGACACCAAACTGAAATGTAAAAAATATCTCCGAGATATTTGTTTTGGTTCTCGAGATATACGCCTTCAAACACTGCTGAAATTCACCTCCTACGTCACAGATTTGAAAACGTCCTCTGCACCGAGGACTAGACAGGCCTGACGTCATCCTTTAGAAATGCGTGCAGGCAGGGCTTCTGCTCGTCCCGTAAACTAGCATGGGCCGTGCCAGCGACAGTCATTTCTTACTGCGTGTAAACAAGTATATTGTTATAACTTCCAGTGCAAAAATAATGTGCGCTCCATTTCTTGAATATGAATTATACCCTAACAGTATAGACGGTGTTAAAGGCGGAGCTACTGCGGAGCATGCGCACTCGTCTGGTCCCCCTCGAACATCCGGTTATCATTACAGTGCTATGGACGTTAATATGAAAGGGCAAAGTGGAGCTTCTTTTACAAGGAAATAGGGTGTCAGCTGTGTAGCATATGGTTGTACAGTTCGATCGGGAAGGACGTAGAGAGACGAAACCTGTTGATACAAGCAGAACGAAGAAAGGATTGGTATCCGGAAAGGATTTGTACGACTTGCATTTTCTTACAAACATGTTGATCGTTTATCTGCGTATTGTGTTGTGGTGAAAAGCGCGCCTGTTAGTGAGGTTTCAGACCGAAGCGACACGCGACAGCAGTGGTTCGTACCGAGATGACAAGCGACACAGGCCCATTTAATCTATAAATAATCATTTACCGCTCATGAGAGATCAAGTCTCAGGCGGCACAGTACACGCCATTGGAAATCTGAGCGACACGTGCAGGTTGTCGTGTCGCTTCGGTTCGAAAAAAATCATTGATCACTGAGGACTCACTTTTAAGTGGCACGGAGATTAGTACACACCGAAGCGACAAGCAACAGCCCCTTTACTCTAAAGGAAACAATTCACCTTGCATACGAATACAACAGACCGAGGCGACACGATGAATGGTACTGAGAAAACAACAGTCCAGATCAAGCGACACGTGCATTGGTTCGAAAGGAAGCTTTCAGACTGCAGCGATGCGGGTCTCTTGGAAAACAACATTCAAAAATAAACAACACCTTCCGAATTAAAGAGAGACGACACATTACAGGTGTCGCTTGTCTCTCGGAATGGGCCGTTTTATCAATACCGTGCATTGTGTTGCCCAGGCCTGTTATTTTCGCAAGCGTGACTGGTGAATGGTTTGCTTTAGAGCGAATGCTTCCGTACGAAATTCCGATATCGCTTGTCGCTTCAGTCTGAAAACTCCCTTGTTGTTTGAAGTATATTCGTGCAAGTGAAAGTGACATGCCATATCATAGGTTTTCCCTAAATCCCTTAATCGGAAAGGCGACGTTGAAAGCACATATATTTGCTTGCATTTTTTATGTGTCATTTGATTAGTTCACTTTTCCATTTACAAAATAATTGAATATATCTAAACTTTCTAAACTTTCGTACGTTTTGAGTTCGCGTGCGTATACACGAGATACTTGTATGTAGTATGATATACAATTGGCGGCCACAAAGACACGTCATATTTTAATAATCTGCTCTGCATTTGATCATCCGACGGATTCTAGACGTCCGCCCCTGCATAGTAGAACTTTAACAAATACCTTTCTTGACTATCGTCGCAGAACTGATGAAAACAAACGCCCATTTCTTACTTCGTATGCCGGTGAATCTGCACTGGCAACAACGGGGACTGGCCCAAACCGGAAGTTCCGGGGGGACCGGCCATGTCCTCGCCAATGTTTATGTTTACCTTTTTAACACGGTCTATAGCAGTATTTACTATAATTCAGCCACTCGGTAGAGGGTTTTCATTAGGCTGACAAAGCAATACTGGTAATACACTATCTACCAAAAAGTAATTGGGCACCTGTACTAAATGATTGTCTGGTGGTGCAAACCCTGTTAGAACCTCGTGGAGCCACCTCTTGCTGCTATAAGAGCAGCCACCCTGTCAAGCATGCTCTCGACTAGTTTGTGGAGGATGTCCATTGGAATGCGTCACCATTCGTCTTGCAAGATCTCACTCAGTTGGACAGTGGAATTTGGCCGCATCTCCCGAGACCTCACCCGCCGGTCCAATGCATCCCAAAGGTCATTGGGATTGAGATCAGGACTCTGTCCAGGCCAGACCAATCGGTGAACATTGTTGGCGACATACCACTGCATAGTAGCCTCCGAAACATGGCACCTAGCATTGTCATCCTGGAAGTAACAGGGGTCCATTCCGTAAAAACGCCACAAGGTTGGGAGCATTTCATTGTCTAGTATTGTACAGTATGCCTGTGAGTTCACGAACAACCACCAGTGGTCCCACACCGTAGTACGAGAAACAACCCCACACCATTACTCCACCATAACCAGATTTCCTGGTAGGCACTATACTCTGGTAGAAGCCGTTCCCGGGTAGCCGCCACACCCATACATGTGCATCAGACCGAAACAATGTGAATCTCGACTCATCACTCCACAGAACCGCTTTACTCCAGTTTCGATGGTCCAAACACCACTTGAGACGCTGAGCTTTATTCACCTTGGTGATATGCGGCTTATGTGCTGCTGCTTTTCCGGAATATCCGAGTTGGTGGGCCTCTGTTCGCAATGTTCAAATGGAAACTGACGCCCCTATTGCTGCCGTAAACTCCTGTCTTATGATAGCCATCGGCTGTGTCCTGTTTTTGACAATTTCACGTTTTAGGGTTCTCCGATCTCTGGTAGTCAGTTTATTCGGTCGCCCGGAACGTTCATTATTGTCACAATGTCCAAGCACCTTCCACTTACGAAGCACAAATGCTATTGTTGATTTGGGCCTGTTTAACTTTGCGGCTATGGCCCGGCTAGACAGCCTACTGAGGTGGCAACCCACAATTATGCCCTTACAGGCCCGTAGCTAGAGGAGAGCCTACCTTGCCCCCCTTATGAAAAATACAGAACATATTCCTACCTGGGATTCTCACTAATCTTTACAATTATATTCTGTATTACTCTAGCATCATAACAAAGACATTTGTTGATTTTGTGATTTATGAAGGTGGATTTCGTATAATGTCGTATCAGGATTGGGGGGAAAGAATTCCCTTCCAGCTTCAGACTTCGGGAAATGATTTCGCAATTTTCAGTATATAGTAGAACAGTTGTGACATTTTGAATAGTCTTGTATTAAAGGTGCCTAATGTGTTTAGATGTTTTTCTTGGATGTGTTGCTATGAGGTTTGAACTGCATAATTTTTTGTTTCGCAAGTCTACCTTTTGGTAATAGCGATTCATGTGATAAAGAGAGGGAGTGTTTTTGTTACTTAGCGTTGCTTTTATGACACATCTAGCTAATCGTGACAATGAGTGATGAGTGACGTGAAATTGATGAAGAGACACTCACAAACAGTGTTGCAATCACAGGGGGGCAGGGACATTGTCCCCCCAATCTTGGACGGAAGTCCAATCTAGGGGGGGCAAACATTGAAGTAAAGAAACATGAGTAGCAGAATCTAAGAATAGCAGGACAAATGGATACTCAAGATGGAATTAGTTTTCAAGTGTTTCTCGCACTTTTCTTCCAGACGGCTAAGGACACTTGCAGGGGGCACAGAGGGGCAATTTCACTTTCGATTTCAAATTTTATACAAATTAAAGTACGCAAGTCAGCCTTTGGAGCCAAAACGATCTAAATGGGGGAAAAAATGTTAAAGAGAATGCCATGGCGTCCGTTATATTAAGCCTGAATCACACGGAACTGGATATCCAGTAGGAATGCTCTAGTTGACGCTGGACTGGCTACCCATTTGCTAGTTTTCGCCTCACACGGTACTTGTTACACCGTACTTGTCGATAGTCTTTCGTTCCCATAATGGCGGCCGCGCGAGATGTAAACAACGTATCACTTCACACTTTTAAAATACGATAACTATTCAACCGAGAGAAATATTGCTTCGTATTAAATGGTTTTAGGTAGAGAAAAATTGCGCTGATAAAATACATACTTTACAACGTTTACTATACACGTATGGAAGAATATTTTAGCTTTTTCAATTGTAAACATGCCTTTCGTGCTGTATGCACTCGGAAACCATAGACAAAAAATGCTACTTTGCGAACTCACAGATTATCTTCACATGGGCAAACTTTGCTCTGATTGGCTGTTCCAGAGAATCTAGTCGAAGAAAGTTAGTAGCAATTAGAACATGTCCTATTCCTCAAAACCAGTCAAGCAGTCAGCCAGGCGACCATGATTTCTACCTAGAATGTTAGTTCATCGCCAACTAGGGCATTCCAACTAGATATCCAGTTCCGTGTGATAGGGGCTTTATTTGCGCCCTATTAAATAAATATTGTTTTCAGTTTGCAAATATTTGGATTAACGATTTTCCTGCTCGCTTCGATCCCAATATGATTCTTTGCTGTAATGCATTCTAAATTACCCGAGAGAGAAGGAAGGCCAGATATACTGTATACTTCAGATTGTTGCTGCTTAAATGCATGAACAATTGTTTTGAGAAAAAGGAGCGCCCACATTTGATAGACAATTTGGCGGAGGAATTGATCATGTGGCCTAATGTATTTAAATAATGTATATATATATATATATATATATATATATATATATATATTAAAGAAACTTTGAATACGTACACAATTTAGCATTAACATGTTGCATACGTATTTTCTTATTTTACGTTGCTCCATGTTCCATATGTGTAAAATATATGTTGTACATGGAAGTTATACCTGTCATATGTACAAAAAGAATAATGTTCGTCATGCATATTCTGTCTTTCAAAAATACAGTTTGTATGCTTGTTTTCCATTAGTAGCTAATATGAAATTGAACTTGTTGGAAAAATATTTCAAATCATTTGTTGCAAAACAAATGCTTTAGCACCGACTTCTATCCCCTTTTGCATGATTTACGACAATAACAACATTTTTAATGCTACTATTATTAGTACCACTACCACCTCTATAGTACTGTAATTATTATTTGCACGTTTGTCCTGGTACTTCACTCCAGATAAAAATTTGTGGTTTCGCCTCTGCCCACAAAGAACACTCATGCCCAGGCTTGAACCTGAAACCCCTGGCTTCGTAGTGTGTTATGTAACCATCCCAATATGCAGTTCGACTAGTGAAAGATGTAGGACGCAGCTTACTGTCTCAAATTATTATCAGACACGATGAAAATGTGGTAGTGTTTCACATTTATTATTTCGGTTGGAAAGCGATAAAATTTGTAGTTTGATACAGGTTACACTAAGCATCTGATGGAGTGTAAATATCAATTTCAAATCTTATGAATCATTTATCTATGCAAACGCATCAAATATGATAAGCAACATAGGTATGTGTTATGATATCCATTTTATAAAGGAAAAATTAAGTTTTAACCCTTACTGTTTGCATGATATCGTTTCTACAGCATGTTATATATTGCTCTCAGAATTTTAAAGGGCAGTAAAAATTAATGCCATTTGCAACTGTGAAGCTATCAATGGTATTGCATACATTAAGGACAGAAGATGCCATATTTCGATTGCTTGTAACATCGAAAGAAGAATTAGACAAGCAAATAGTGACTGAGAAGAGTTGCTTGTCTTGATGTCCTGTACACACTGTGAAAGTTGTCTGTGTTATTAGGCGGCACCCTATGAATATAGGTTCAAGAAAATGACAAGTAGAAAAATGCTGCAGTGAAATAAATACGATTGATTGATTGAATTGGTGTTTTAAGTCCACTTATGCACAGTAAGACTAATCGGGACTGGACCTACAGTTTTAAAGTGAGATCCGAACCACTATGTACCTCCACCGGGTATCGAACCTGGGACCCCTTGATTACAAGGCAACGACGCTACCACTGCGCCATCGGGGCGGCCCTAAATACGATTGAAAATCTCTCAAATTATAATCTATTTACATTGTGTGTGTTGTAGACGTTGTCTGTTAAAGTACCTCAGGCACAACCTAATTTTTTGACAAATTATTATGTCAACTCTTCTCCTAATTTTATTCATTCTATCTTAAGCCATTCTGTGACTGGCAGAAATCAGTATCAGCATAAAAAAAACCCTGATATTTGGGGTTTGTACGCTTCTGCTCAAAAAGTGGTGACGATAAGCGGCCCAGAGACCTCGTGCCGCGGAAATGGGGTAAGCGAAGGAGGTCTCTTATATCGTTCGGTTTCGTACCATAGTCATTAAGGAAGGTATTTTTCATAATGTAAAGAGGATACAACATTTCCCTCTATAAAACTTGATATGAAATATTAATGATGACACTGTAATTCAAGAAGACATTGATCAATCAAGGGATTCCTATTTGATTGTCGGGTGTCAAACACATGTATTTCAACAACACAATATTTTGCAAAATGGTTAACGTAACCAGCAGGCAAACATTGTCTGTAGTGATGCAAGAGTCTTTCATTTGAAGCAAATATAATCCGTGGTGGAGTAAGAGACCCATGCTTCAATGTTTTAGCAAGTAGGCCTACAACAAATGTACAGTGGGATCCATGAGTATTATCGTGCAAATTGTCCATCCCCATGTTCGTGGACTTTATTTGACCTAATAAGAGCTTCAAGAATTACAAGAAAACTCAAAACAAGCTGTTGACAACTTCTACACCAGCATACATAAAAATCCATCCCTTAAAAACACAAAGGATGTGAGAAAAAATTTAATGAAAATAGTCATGGACAATTTGCACGGTAATACTCATGGATCCCACTGTACTACACATTTTTACACAATTCATCAGTCTAGATAATATGTAACCATTATTATTGAATTAATTCGATTTTTCTTGCATAACACAACACAATGGTGTTGTTGGATTCTCGTTAGATTCCTTTTTGCATAAAAATCTTGCATACTGGAAACTAGAGGAGAAACATTATGAAGCACGATTTATAAATGACTTCCTTAATCAGTTCTGCGGAGAAGCCCGAAGCTGTTGGTACACATTAATCGTCTATTAACATTATTGACCTGTAAATATAAAGTAGATACAGTCCCGATTAGCCTATTTATGTTACACTTTACCTTTGTATTCTTTGGTAGTCCAAAAGGTTATTATCGAAATATTGTTATTTGATGTTGCTCGAACTTTTTTTGTTTGTTGGAGTTTCAAGATAACATCCCTTTCCTGTTACTTATTACTTTTGGAGGAGGTGGGGGGCAAGTGTCTCTCTGTACCTTGCTATAACTGTCAATACAACACAAAATATATTAAAAATTTGCCCCCTCTAGGATTGACTTCGCCCCCCCTACTAAGAATTCCTGGCTACGGGCCTGTGCCCTTATCAAAGTCTGATAGCTCTGCACTACGCGCCATCTCTTTCACAAGTGTTTCTCTTGCTCACGGAACAACATTTGCTTGTAAAATTGGTTACTGACCAAGAGATGAGGCAGCTTTTTTCGCAGTACAAAATTCAAAATATATTTCAGTGTGTGATATAATGTTATGTTCATTATTTCCTTGTAATAATTACACATAAACGTAGCTTTGAAATGTACTGTGCAACTGATGTGATCTTCTCAGTGTATTTTCTCTTATCTGCACAAAAATGTTTTATCATAATTTGCGTAACAGAAATGAAACACAGACTGGAAAATAAAGTAAAAATAGGCGTTATAAGTAAAGTGAAGAATGTGAAAATTCTTATTTTGCACTACATGGTTTATGGTAAATTTCGATAAATATAAGTTTAAAATATATTTTTGAAAACTTGGTCAGTAACCAATTTTACAAGCAACAGTTTTCTCGCGACTTGGAAACATGCACGCAGCAGAACTCTTTTGTTTATCTGTCACGTGAGCAGCAGGGATATTTAATAGAATAATGACCATTATAAAGCATAGCTTCCCCTTCCATTATCGTTCCTTCTTCCATTATTTAACTCTACACAGATATGCAAAACTGCTGTACAGGTTGGCTCTCCGAAGGGCTACCCACAGTTAACTGGACGCTCGAAGCAGACGACAAACGAGCTGTCTCTGAGTAGTGACGTATTAACATGGCGAGGCGTGTTTTTCAGTGCAACGCTAGCCTTGAAACTTTGGAAGTCTGGTTTTTCCCTTAAACTGAACGCAGAAAAACGTGAAAAATTGCAGGGGTCATTTTCTCGGGCTGTAGTTTTTAAAATTGCTGAAAAAAATTCTCAGGATGTAGTTTTTAAAATTGCTTTAAAAAATTGAGTGGAAATGTCCATTATCAACTCTCGGATACAGGCCCGTACCCAAAAATGTGGAACGAAGGTTTTCTTTCTTTGGTTTATTAGCTTTTATGCAGGGAAGGAAATCGTTGAAGCCTCGGACTGGGGGGGGGGATCTTAATGTATACACACACACACACACACACACACTATGTATATATACATAACATTGCATATAGAAGTCAATTATTAAATATACATATTACTAAATATAGCTATATAAAGGAACTCATTTGTTACTTTTATGTATTCAAATATTTATAAAGTAACAAACAATTCCATTACCAACTGGCAAGGCATACTTAAAAACATCAAAAATTACTGAAATCATATTCTAAACAAAGCGTTACATAAATCTCACGTTTTTCTCTTTCAATCAAAAATAGTTAATACTCAATAATCTTTTAATGGACATTTCCACTTTGACATGAAAAACGTTTTAAATCCATTCATTTTACAGATAATGACACAAACATGAGACGTGCAAAATATCTCTGCGATATTTGTTTCGGTTCTCGAGAAACACGCCTTCAAACACCGCTGAAATTCACCTACTATGTCACGGATTTGAAAACGTCCTCTCCACAGACAGGAGGTCCTCTGACGTCATCACTTAGAAATGCGTGTAGGCGGGGCTTCTGCTCGTCCCGTCAACTTCGCATGAGTCGCGGAATCGACAGCAAATTCACTTGTTACTGTGTAGAACAAGTTTCTTACAACTTTCAGTGCAAAAATCTGTGCTCCATTTCTTGGAGATGAATTATGCCCTAGCAGTATAGTAGTATTTACCATAATTCAGCCACTCGGTAGAGAGTTTTCCCATTAGGGTGACAAAGCAAACCTTGTAACAGTCAATGGCTGAACACGTGAACAGCCTTGTTCATTGCGAATACATAGGTTAGTTCTGACTGGCAAGAACTTAATATTATAGGAATGCCTTTTCTGGAATTACTGTTATTTTCGTCATAATATTTTCTTCACAAATTTTAAGATAATACTTTTAGAACACACTGGTTTACCCGCCAATTTCTGCAATATAAGAGGTGATACGGTATAAAAAGGTACGGTGAGTTTTTCAATTTCCTGCAGTAAATGACAGTTTTCTTCAGTTAATATATATATTGCAAATTTTTGTATTTAGCCTACTTTTACGTCGCTTTTCCGTTCACTTTGTTTAACCGCAACGATGAGAACGCATGGGTAATTTATTATAATTTATTTATTAATTATCATCTCTAACATCACATTTCTTCCCTCTTTTGGCTAATCGCTACAATGAAGATGAATAACTACAAGCTGTATTCGAAGTCGGGGTGCAGGAGTACATCCCCCCCCCACACACACACACTACTACCAACTGCACAATCTAAGTATCACCCAACCTGCCATGATAAGAGACGAACTTTTTCTTCTGTCCCATCTCATTTCGAAAACATTCACTTGTCCCATCTCCTTTTATGAGACGAGACGGAACATGCCTCGTCTCGTGAGCAACACTAACATTAACAATAGAAGCATCCTCCTAGCTGTCCCCAAAGTCTCGAGCAAACATCCTCCCATGTAACAATTTCCAGTTCAATGAAATGTCAATCACAAGGAAACAGTCATGCCCAGGTCGAGAGTCAAACCTGGAACATGCGACTTCCTGAGATAAATCATGAATTTTGTGTATAATAATTACAACGACAGTTCATTCCTGGTAATTCTGAATATGCAGTTTGGTTTGCATATATAAGCAGGATAATATTTAGTTTTCGAGGGCTGTACCGTCGAAACGAGGAGTCAAAATAAAAATAATAATAATAAAAAATATTAAGAAAGGTTTTTTTTGTATTTATGATGATAAGCCTTTGCATACGTTGTTAATTCTATATTTTTCTAGACTTGAGACGAGAACGAGAATTGCCCTCTCAAACCGAGACGGATGTTTATAAATTGAGACGAGACTGTCAATGAGACATTTACAAATAAACACGAGACAGACATTTATAACTTTCAACGAGAACGAGACCAAGGCTGCCATGTCTCGTCTCGATAAGATCCTTAGTGGTGAAGTTGTGAAAGAACCAATTAATGAGTTCGGGGTAACGAGATGAGGCGGCTTTTTTCGCAGTACAAAATTCAAAATAATTATATCGTACCATTTCAGTATGGGATATTGTTATACACATGGACGTATATATAGTTCACGGGGGGGTATGGTATGGTATGTTATGATTAGGGTTGCTTTATTTCGTAAGTTTGATTTGATTTGAATTTAAAATTTTGGGAGCGTCAGCACTTAGGCTATTTTGCTCCCGTCACATTATACGGGGGCCAGCCCCTTATCATTACACATAACAACTCTAACGTTGCATAATTAAAAAAAATTAAAATGTTCTGACTTTCGTTAAAAGCTGAGGCTGTAAAGGGGCACTCAGCACACATAAGGATAAAAGAACAGGACAATACAAACAAAATTATACTGGCCATGGGGCCAGACGCCAGAGCCTCGTTAGTCTTTAGTCCAGGGTGCACTAACGTGGAAGTGAGGTTGACATTTGGGTGTACTACGTGGAAGGTCACCCCTTACACCCCTTATTTCGTAAGTGAAAATCCAGGACACTGCTGGCCGGAAGCTTGTTGGGGAGCATGGAGGGAGGAGATGTTGGACCCGACAAAGTTGTGCGTTCGTAGTCAGGAAGTCACGCTACTTAGTATTGATACTTTTCTGTTCATCTTGTGTCACTACGTTTTTAAGAACCAAATTTCTTTAATATGATTCGAGGGGGAAAAATAACTGATTTGACAGTCTCAATACAGTTTTTTATCGCAGAAATTCCGAAACTATCAGGAAATTGCAGATATTGGTCTGCAGTCCCATCTGGTGTGTGGAATTACGAAATTTCCTTCCCATCCGTATCCCGTCCTATACGTCTCTAATTTAAGAGAATAAAATAAGTCCGAAGGATTTTTTTATGAACAAGCCGATAGAACAAGGAAACTGGTAATTTTAGTGAACCAAAAAATTAGGGGGTTGGACCCGTTGAATCCCCCTTAAATACGCCTATGGTTATACACATTATTTCCTTGTAATGGTTATACAAAAACTAAGTATAGATATGTGCTGTGCAATTAATGTAATCTTCTCAGTGTATTTTCTCTTATCTGCACAAAAATATTTGATCATAATTTGCGCAACAGAAATGGAACAGAAACTGAAATTGCTTGATGGAAAAGAAAGTTAAATAG
Source organism: Lepisma saccharinum (assembly GCF_977018435.1). Lineage (NCBI taxonomy): Eukaryota > Metazoa > Arthropoda > Insecta > Zygentoma > Lepismatidae > Lepisma > Lepisma saccharinum. The sequence goes on from NC_139233.1 coordinate 53,031,037, forward strand.
GCTTTATAAATAAAGTGAAGAATGTGAAAATTCCTATTTTGCACTACATAGGTTACGGTAAATATCGATAAATATAAGTTTAGAAAATATTTTTGAGTGTCTGGTCAGCAAAAAATTTTATAAGCAATATTTTTTACCATGGCCTGAGAACACACACGCAGCTGAACCCTTTCATTTATCTTGCACGTGAGCAGCACGGATATTTCATAGAAGAATGATCATTACAAAGCATGGCTTTCCTTTCTCCTATCGCTCCTTCTTCCATTATTTAAATCGGTACAAATTTGTAAAACTGCTGCACGTGTTCGCTCATTCGCTCACCGTGGGCTACCCATCCGGAACCGGACGCTCGAAGCAGACGACAAACGAGCTCTCCCTAAGGAGTGACGTAGTAACATGGCGGCGGCGTGTTTTCAGCGCAACGCTAGCCTCGCAACTTTGGAAGTCTCGTTTCTGCCTTAAACTGGACGCAGAGAAACGCGAGAACTTGCAGGGGTCATTTTTCCAAGGTGTAGTTTTTAAAATTGTTGTAAAAAAAAAATGAGTGGAAATGTCCATTATAGAATGAAAGCATGAAGTCAAAATATAATTTCAAATGAAACAATGTAAATCCACTACAGAGTCAAAATTTAGTGCGAAGTAAACAAAAGAATTATGATTTTGATTTGGTTTATTTTACTTTGATTTTCTGCCACTTTTGTCAGGCACGTATCTAGAAATCCAATTTGGGGGGGATCCGAACCAAGTGCCTCAAAATAATAATAATAATGTTTAAATTAAAATATTCAAATTATATTGTTATGACGAATAGATAAAAAGACGGTATAAGGATAGTAATATAACAGCGTCAAGGTAGGCAAGATTTGTAAAAAAAAAAAAATGCCGTGGCAAGGAAATTAATGTCAAATAGATACAGAATTGAAATATTTATTGAATATCAAAAAGGATGTTATATTCAGATGACGAAAGGTAATATTTTATGCATAAAGTAGTAATAGATCTTGCATAAATCTCTGGTACGTACTATCATTCAAAGTCGCATAACTTTTGCCTTCCAATAAGTTTGGTTGAAATAAATAGCTCTCGATTAAACAACAAGTATATTTTCATTATATAATTTTAGTTACTTTATTATTTTCATTATTTAATTTAGTACTTAAGTCTTTCGGGGGGTCCGAACCCCCTAAATACGTCCTTGACTTTTGCACAACAGCGAAAATAAGGATAAGTGATTATATTATGGAACTGATGAAGGGACACTCTTAAAGAACTCTGGGAGAATTGTGATAGATAACATTGGTGGATAAGATTAAAAATTGTCACTTTAACAGACATTGTATATACTCAGTTTTGCAATTAAATACTATAATATATCGCACCAGACGCACATCAGAAATGAAACACTACTTTATAAACTTTTACTAACCTCCTAAAATTCTTGTTTTTAACCTTCAATATGTTTTCAGCGAAATATGAAAATTATTTCTTTATTAATTGTAACAATGTGGATGCTGTGATTATGTAGGACACCTGTACTTCAGACTAACGAACGAACAAAGATCTTTGATTTTTTCAGACTTCTGAAAAAAAAAATGATTATCGGCCCCGCCCCCGTATATTGTATGCCCCAGTCCTCGCTCCCACTTAGGGCCTGCTCTGAACTGCCACGATAATTCTATGCATAGAAAATAATGTATTTATAAAGTAAATGATATGTATTAGCAATGATTCTTACAATGAAGAACATGCCTGAATGTAAGTTAAGAAAAAAACGAGATATTTTCGTATCACAACTGCAGTTCGAAAAAAGTAGGAATATAATTAAAAAGAATGGCTAAATCGAGTCGTCTGGTAGCCTTGCAACAATGGGTTATAAACTATAATTACTAAAATTACTAAATGTTGCAGACGGCATACTTCTGGAACTGGCCTCTCTCCACAAACCCATTCATTTATGCCAGAACAAAATTGAAATTTACAAAAATCTTAAAAAATTGTCAATGATTTTTCGTAGGTTTTTATAGGTTTACATTACAATCCCACCCCTTTGGGTACTGCCCTTCTCGGATAACAATGTTTATTTTACAGTATGGAAAAAATGCACAACAAAAACGTTGACACAGTGGATTGGGGGTGGGGACGCGGAGAATGCTATCCCCAGTTAAGAAAATTTGCGTAAGCCCCCCCCCCATCTACTTCATTGGCTATATGTTGTATATGCAAGTAGCAAAATCGACCAAGCATCCCCACCTAGAAATTTCCACTTCGAGCACTGAGTTTGCAAGCTTTTCTTACGTAAGACATCTGGAGGCAGATGATGTTATCTCAAGAAATAAAGTGGACATTCACAGGAATGTACTTAAATTATTTAAAGTTTTAATCAAAGGTGTGAAGCCACACTGGGAATAAGAAAAGACACTCTCCAATAAATAATGCTTGAGAGCAATAATGTTATGTTAGTCTCAGGACTAAACGTTCTGAAAATGAAGCAAGGAAATTGTACAATATTATTTTACGTAATATCCAAGTACATGAAACTGACAACACTGTTACCTATATTGCTGGCAAAAAGTATGTGTGTGTCCATATATATATATATATATATATATATACACACACACATACATACATACACACACACACACGTATAAAATATTAAAAACTTAACGCAACCAATTTACAGGGTGGGAAATAACCTTTTGCTAGGGGTCTGCAGGAAAAAGTAACAACAATTAAGAAATTATGGTAATACCAAATGTTTAGTACGACAATTGTGGTTACAAAAACAAAATTAAAAGTTAGTTCACGTCAAAGCACCTTGCTTCAAGGCAAATGCTAAAACCAAGACCATCTTCGGCGAAGTGGCATTGACTTCTTCAGCAGTTCTGAATGGCCGGGTGCATCACCGGACCTGAATGCAGCGGAGCAATTTGGGGCTATTCTGAAGGACACAGTTGAGTCCTTGATGATAGTGGAACGCGGACAGGACCGCTATTCCCGGCCAACACTCCTTGCACATCTGGAACAAGTCCTCCTTGACATGGAATGGAATACGGACTGTTTGCGAATCTTCTGAGCTCCTACCCTGATCGTCTTCGTGCTGTGAGATAAGCAAACGGCGGACATACTAACTTTTAATTTTGTTTTTGTAAAAACAATTGTCGTAGTAAACATTTGGTATTACCATAATTTCTTAATTGTTGTTACTTTTTACAGTGGACCCCTAGCAAAAGGTTATTTCCCACCCCGTATAGTAGGGGAATCTACTACACTGCACAGGCATCTAATTTTGCTAATCAGACAGGATAAGATAGGGACATGCTGTTAATAACAGCATCCGTAAGTCAGGGTGCGAAATCCCGGGGGGGATTTCCCCCCCAACGATCTTGCCCTGAAATTTCCCCCTCGCCAAACATTTCCGGGGGGAGAGTGGGAGAGTTTTTGTTCTAACAACAAACATACACAATCAGTTTTGGAATCAAATACTTTGGGAGTCACAAACACTTTACTGGAATAATATCGAAAACATTCGCAAAGAACGGGCAACAAAGAGTCTCATCTCTAAGGACACTGCACCAAGCAATCCCCAGAACACTGAAATTAGTCCAACTTGTTATTTCCTCTCGATTTCTAATCGTCTTTCTCCAGCTACCGCTAAGTATATAAATTTATTAAGAAAACACGGAATAGCATTTAGTTATTAATTTTGTATGGGAAACCATTATCTTCTTAATGTCACTCAATTTTCCCCCTCCTCCGTTAGTCACGCTTATCATTTTTGATGTTCATAGCATTATTGGTGTATTAAAATCTTTAATTTGCAATCGAATTTTAAATGAAGGATAGTCAAAATAATTTTGTGCATATTTTATAATATAATTTGATTATTTAATAACTGACACATATTTAGGGTTTATATATATGTGTGTGTGTGTGTGTGTGGAGTGTGTCTGTCTGTCTGGTTCTTCCCCCCTCCCCCCCACCAATCTGCAGGCACGTCCAGAAAGTAAGTTCGGATATCGTTGGAACGCTGTGCTAGTAGTTGGAGCACGACGCGCACATACAGATACGAAGACAGTATGTGTCTGTAAAACCCGGTATCCACTTGTTGCAAACCAGCGTATCGTATTCCCGTTCCGTATCTATACGAAAAAACTTGCAACGTTCCGTTTCAAAATGTGAGAAAAGATACGCAACGGACCCGATCTCTCATTTGGCGGTTTTTCCCCGCCACATCAAAGGAAGGATACGATACGCGGTGGAGGGGCAGTGTGGACGGACATGCGCGTGTTCCATTGCCCCGTTGCATCATCCTTCAGTGTGTAGTGAGCTCTGTGAATGACAGTACGTCCCATTGTCAATTTTATGTTCTTTATTATGGAGTAGGTTAAGGAAAATACTATTGCATTTATTGATATATATATATATAAGAAATATGGAATCCTGTGGGAAACATCCGGAGTATTACAACAAAATTCGTAAACAACATCGTGGGAGGAAGTTGGAAAACAAACGCAAAGGTCGGTGAATGAGTGCAAGAAAAAATGGAATACCTGTTGGCTGTTATGCGGAGGGAAAAAATGAAGAACTCACAAAACTCGAGCAATGGAACAGGTAAGTACCACAAAAGTGAAGGGCGCTTTGTTAGTACATATAAGTAGAGTAATTTGCTTTGAAGAGTAATTAGGTAGGGGAAAAGGGGGCAATGGCACGCATCGATGTTTATAGAGAAGGAGAAGGGCTGCATGGTGCTGCACCCTTCCAACAACGTACCCAACGATGCTCACTTGAGTGGGAGAGCGCTGCAGAGAATGTACTGCGAATTATGACAATTTTTTAAAATCCTTGTATTTCTTCAAAAATTTCTAGTTTTCTTTAACGGTAAGTTCAAACTTACTTCTGAACTACGGTATTTTTGTAGTCAATATGCATGAATAGTCAATTTAGAACAAATCTACTGTTAGTATTTTGTTATATTTACGCACGCGTGTCAAGAACAAAAAAATCACTATGGCCTGTTTTGGGGCAATAGCACGCATATAAAATAGCATTATAAAATTTTATATTTTTATGTTAAGTGTAGCTACTGAGTTTTTATACAGTTGTAGGCTTAAACATAGGCCAATAAAAATTAATAAGTCTAAATGATTTTTACTTATTTATATCACTGAAAATTTCAGAAGCCTTAAATTTCGTAATTTGAATTTCTATTCTAGCCTTATGAATGTCTATAATCGTTCATTTATCGTCAGAATTGTTCTTATTTTCAGATGTATTTTTGATTTTTTTGATTTTGATATTAAAATTTTGGGTGCGTCAGCACTAAGGCTATTTTGCACCCGTCACACTATACGGGGTCCAGCCCCTTACCATTACACATAACAACTCTATAACGTTGCTTAAATAAAATCATAAAATATTAAAATGTTCTGACTTTCGTTAAAAGCCGAGGCTGCAATGAACACTCAGCACAAATAAGGACAAAACACAGGACAACACAAACAATATTATACTGGCCATGGGGCCAGTCGCCAGAGCCTCGTTTATTTTCAGATGTATCAACAATGTTTTTATGAGGTTCAATCGCATGATTGTTTTTAATGTATATATCAACATATGGAAGATTTTAAAAGGAACTAAACTAAGAACTCCATTGTTGCGTGTTATTACCCACAACAGCTGGATAATTACACGCATCGCAGTGTTTCAAAGCCGTCGAGTAATAGTTACGCGTTACACCAAGGTCGAAAAAATCTTATAACAAACATATGTAGGTGTCTTCAGCACTATTCATTAGATTCTTAGCTGCTCTCTTACTCCAGTTACTATATCCAATTAAAAAAAAAAAAACTGAATTCTAAAAAAAATTGACTACAATTTGGATTTATTACCAGTTTTCCACAAACTAATTTTGTAAGTGTGTGTTCCCACACAGCACACAAATGTTCAAAATACATCCATTGGATATCTTTTGGATATTTGTGTAAAGTTCTGGATATGCAATATATATCCAGGAATGTCCAATTGACTTCCACTGGATATCTGCTGGATATCCATTTGTCCGCATACGTGATATCCAAAAAGGATATAATTTGGACATTTTCGGATCACTTTTGGACATCAAGGGGAACGTAATCTGGACATTATGCTTTGATTTAGACTTTTTTGTACGTACTTTGGATATTGTATGAACACGAAAAGTACAATTTTTGATCTCATCTTGATATTATTTCGATATGAAAGGATGCATGCAACAGTCAACCACCAATGTTTGCTGTTAATTTTCTTGCTCCCTCTTAAAATAGGTACTAGTCTAGTTGGATAGTTCAATGAACTAACCGATCTGTTCTGTAACTACGTACTGTTAATGAGCTCGCTGGAAAGTTCATATGAACTAACCGAACTCTGAGTACGTTGTCAGTTTTTCTCCAGCATGGATAATAAACCTTTTTCGAGCAAGGCCTCAACTCCAGGAAGCTATCAACTCGTGGCAAGCCACGGCACATAGCGACCTGTTGAGTGAGATGAGTCAAGGCGAAATGGATAATAAACCTTTTCCTGCTCCCACAAAAATAGAAAATAATTAGGCTGGAGAGTTCAATGAACTAACCGATCTCTAAACTACGCACTGGTAATGATCAGGCTGGAAAGTTCATACGAACTAACCGATTGATCGTCCAGCATGACATGGCTCCTGATTATATAGTCATGAAACAGAAGGGTTGGTCATGGGAGATTCACTTTTATACACTGCATTACATTTTCTTCTCATCCTTGTAGCTTAATGTTCACACATCTTTCGAAGGGTATTAAAACACAATTTTCATTATATTTATAATCAAATATACCATTATTTGTGTTACGAAAACTTAAGTTTCTTTTATACATTTTCCGAGTGCCATCTAGCGACGACAGGTAACATCATAATGTATCCACATTTTACTTCATAACGCTATTTCGGTTTTTATTTCATTTTGTCATTATTGTTTATGTCTAATGAGTATCTCTAGGGTAATATTGGTAAATATGTAGTATCGCCCAAACGGATTTCTTCATTTTTACAGAAGGAACTTTAATCAATTTCTCGGACGTTGTGGAAGTTCGTGAAGGTGTTTCCTTTGATCGTTTAAGCTCTCTGACCCGGAATTCCTTTTTCTTTCCTGAAAAATATTTCCAACCGATTGCTGCCATTTCCTTGCTATTTGCCTGCGTTCGAAGACGTAACCCCGTGTCAGTGTTTCCAAACACGCTTTTTGTTTCCTGAAATCGAAAACCATCTGTTCGACACGTAGTGGCTGTTTATGTCGTAAGCCCTTGTCACTGTTTCCAAACACGTCGTTGTGTTCCAATAAGGTGACGTGTCAAGGATGCGTCGTGAAGATGTTGTCGGATGTGGAAGATGTAGTTGAATTTGTAGTTCAACACGAAATCGTGAAGAAAGAAATGGAATGTGAAAAATGTGGCAGTGCATGCAAGCTGCACATTCGACCAAATGGGAAGTGGAGCGTAGTCTTACGAAGGAGGAAAGCAATGTTTCAGTACAACAAAACATGTAGTACAACGACATGCCGAGGGGAAAGATTCAAGGTTTATAGCCTCATTTACCCAGTCGCTGGATTTGTCAAAATATCGTAATAAAGTGACTGTACTACAAATAAACCATATGATCCGCAAACGTCACATTTACTTTTTAAAAAAAATCCAGGTAACGTTATTCATATGATATTAAACGTTTTGCATATGCGAACTTTCCGCATACGACTAAAGGGAGACGGAATTTCTTCTTACTTATTAGTACCTTTATTTGTTCATTATTATTTAATATGGTCAAACGGTGACCAAACCGATTTAGATAAAAAAAAATGGGAATCATTTGTTTATTTTACGCTGCATGATGTAATTTAGTATTTTTGGGCACCCTAAAAACCGCATTGGAGTAACTTAAACACTAATAAAAAGTTAAACACAAACAATAAAAAAATCATTTCAAAGCAAAGAAACACATGCATAGACGATGTACTCACCACAATAAATTTCAAACTCTTGGTGTTGGTCGACCGCCTTCCACGATTTTCATTTTAACACTTATCTCTCGCGAGCTAAACGAAGCAATTTTCAATTGCTCAATAATACACCCGCACTTCACATCAACCGTTCCTAAATACGCGTTCATTCCGATAAATTCACAGCACAAAACACGAAGCAACAAACACTCACACTATCCCACGCGCTTTCCACAACTGCAAATCCAAGCATCCACACAAGATCACTTTGAAAATCTCTGAAACAACAGAAAGTGATACCAACCTATTTCCTTAATTTTATCCGTCACAAAGGAAAGATATATCAGTTTGGAGATAAAAATTACGCGGAGGAATCAGAATCATTTCAGCAGAACGAGTATGTACATTAATATTTAAGTAATAAAGTGTCATTCAATGGCGTGCCCGGGGCGAAGGGGGGGTGGATGGTAGACATAACCCCCTTTTGGCCCAGTATATCTAAGAAAAACGTCAAAGGAAGGAAAAGATGACAAAATGGGGACCGTAAAAAGACCCTGGGAACACCACTTGCGTCATAATAATAGAACTTAAAACATATTCGGGTCTCCCCGATGGCGCAGTGGTAGTGTCGTCGCCTTGTAATCAAGGGGTTCCGGGTTCGATACCCGGTGGAGGCACAAGTGTTTCAGATCCCATTTTAAACTGTAGGTCCAGTCCCGATTAGCCTTACTGTGCATAAAGTGAACTTAAAACAACAAATCAATCAATCAATCATTAAAACATATTCTTGTGCTCATAATATGCAGAATGTATACGATTTACTTCTATGCCATGTACCGTGCGTCCATTTCGATCTGCAGCCGAGAGATCGGGAGAAGCGTGGCGGGCGGGCTGACGGAGATGCCGACATTTGCGGCCTGAAATGCCCGCTTATTTTTATGGACATATGCAGACATTTATATAAATATTGCAAAACGAGCACTAACCTGTGTTATAAGAGTATGGTTTTAATTTTAGTAGCTTAGTGACTGTATGTGCCGATGATTTTGACACGCCCACCTCTTGTGAAACACGGCGTAGAGGTTTGTTTGGAGAACGTTCTAACGCTGCACCAATATCATCGAGTTTTGCTTCGGTTAGAATCCGTCGTTTTTGCTTAGGTGTTTTAAAATTTAACGATACAGTTTCTCGTAATTTAAGGACAAGATATCTAACCGTATCTTTGTGTGGAGTTGAAACGCATGGGAATTTCTGTACAAATTACCTACACACGTCTCGACACGAGTTTGTTTTCACGTACGTGTCATACATAAAAAATCTTTGTTCTAACGTGAATCTTGCGGCTGGCATTCCAATCGTCTCACTGACACGTCATACATACACACTACAATAACACAAACAAGTAACTGCAAGTAACCAAGAATAACACACTTGCGCACAGTACGAAATTAACACGCTCTTGGTTTACATTGCTCGCCACTATATTTACAACTCTGTCTTCATCTAGTCGCGAAGGAACAAAAAACTCGAGCTCGGATATTTCGGATTGCAAGGAAGCTCACGAAAACCATTCACTTTTATCGGTTTCGTCTGCAGTGTAATCCTGATACAGTGTTGCACATTCGAAACCTCCAAACGATTCCCATGGCCACAAAACTCTTTCAAGGATATAAACTTAAACAGGACGTTACTGGTCAAAACTATGATTAAAATGCTTTATTATCTGTGGCTCTTAACATCGTTTCTATAGCGTATTTATTTGTGTATATAAGAGCAGAACTTGGATGAATTACAGAAGAACTTTTGCGTGTTATAACACAGGTTAGTGCTAGTTTTGCAATATTTATATAAATGTCTGCATATGTCTATAAAAATAAGCGGGCATTACAGGCCGCAAATGTCGGCATCTCCGTCAGCGCCGCCCGCCACGCTTCTCCCGATCTCTCGGCTGCAGATCGAAATGGACGCACTGTACAAATATCAGTAGATAGTTCTTTCTCAGATAGCTTTATTTTCACCCCAAGTTTTATTCAAAAGCAGTCAATTTATTGATTGTAAAATTTGTGAAAGAGCTCACTTGAATTACTGCGTAAATAATTTGGCAGTTGCAAACACTGGTAGCGGTCAACACTTCTGGCGTAATTTGAGCTGGACCGACCAGGAAGCAGGGTGCAGGACCAAGGTCCGTCCAATCTTCCCTCCCTCCCTGAGAAAACTCTTCACGGGGGTGCAGAAATTCCACTGCCCCAACTCCCAATGTCAACTTTTTTTTACGCGTTTTACATTTCGCGAAATCTAAAATAATTTGTAATATAATATGTGTGGTAAATTCCATAATATATATGGAATTTAGAACAGTGATAATAACTTCTTTTAGTTATTTTATGACTAACAATTATTATTATATTTGCGATCTTGTTTACGTGTTCATGAATTCCATAGCATAAAGCGGGGGGCAACTGCATCCTGAATTGCTGCCACTGATTAACCTAAATTACTGACAAATTAAAATATATGTGTGTGAAATATATAACTTTAGATTGACATTCATTTTCCACTGATGCTGCTCCCCCCTTGCCCTCCCCTTGGACGTCCATGATGATATGTATTAGCCTAAGTCTTCTACTCCAAGAAAGTGGTCATACAGTGTAAACATTCAGATACACGTTGCAGTCTTATTGAACTATGTAGTGAAATACAAAATAAAATCATCCTGCCCTTGAAAACTCAATTTTTGAACCTTTTCAATGTAACCAATGGAGGTACAAAATACATAGTACATTATACCTTCCGTCTGCCACAAGACAAAACGCGAGGAGCACAGCAACTGTGCCATCTTTAAAATCCCTTCTGCCGCACTATCCACAAGAACTAACTGTAAACTTTCTTCGTGAACATTGGGCCTCTTCCTAACAGTTTTTGAAAAAGCTTGAAATGGTACGTTTACTAGGCATGTTACGTGGAACAAATAATACATACAACGTATTAAGAAGAATACTACGCTTCATGTTACAACTCGCATTAAATAATTTCCCGAGCACAACCTGGTGATACCTTAAAAGCAGCTGAAATTTTTGCTCCAGTGTAAGGAACAACAAGTAGGCGGAAAATAAACAGTTTATCTACAATGCAACAAAGAAAAAAAACATAACTCGCATTAAGCTATAGGCAATTATCAAAAACCACGAACAGACCACTTGGAGAAACAAAATAAGAAAAAATTCATTACAACAATTCTGATGAAAGATAAAAAACGGCTGCTGATCTTCAGAGAGCCGCCAGTACCTATCATTCGGCGCTCAATATGACGACATGACATAATATTACATATTAATGTTAGTGTTTTCAGTTGAACGTAGGGGGTGCGGAAGAAAATTAAGGGGCGCGCAAGCAGCACCTAGAGCCCCCCCAGGCGCCGCCCCTGGCGTGAGAACATTACCAGGAATTTGGTAACATAAGCTGCACTCGGACCCAGATAATTGCGATGCGAACAAATGCAGTAACGTCACTCCACAACTGTTAAGAGCATGTAATCACTTTTTAAAAACATCCTCGTATATATATATGATATGTCGTCTTGTTCAGTAGCTATAAACAGAGCTATAAGTTCATGCTCGTGCGAGTCACGCATAATATAGTTATTGGAAGACGATGTGTGTATGTTCCTCTCTAATCCAAAGCATTAGGCATTTGTTAGTTACATTCCAAACAAAAAACGGTGGAGGCACATAGTGATTCGGATCCCACTTTAAACTGTAGGTCCAGTCCCGATTAGCCTTACTGTGCATAAAGTGGACTTAAATTGCAGTTTTAACCAAGAAATACAAAAAAATCACTTCACGAGGAAATAAGAGTGCATAATTTGGGGTTTTTCATGGTGTCAGAAAATTACGAAAAACTTCCCGAAAGTTTGTACACGTAATCCGGAAATGATAGATTTTCTCCATTCGGAATGTAGATTTTAAAAAATCTTCCACCCCAATCAAGAAATTTTCATTGTACACTCGCCAGAAATAAGAACAACACACACGCACGTGTGTGTGTGTATATATATATACACACACACACTCAGGGTGTCATTTTTATGGCGCCCACAGATCACAGAAACGTGTAGACTACATAAAAAAACAAAGCTTTTCTCAGTAACATTTTTCTTGTTCGTCTGTTGTTTCGACGCTACAGGTACAGTCGTTCAAAAGAGCCCGTTTTGTCGCAGAATGCTGGCAACCCAACACAACATTTGATTGCATTTGTGATGTCATTTCCTGCCGTGAGGCGGTGTGTGCGAGGAAAACACTTTTTTTTTTTTTGAAAAGTGGCATAGCTACAACCAGCCACATTATGGAATGTAAAACAAAGCGAGGAAACGCGTTCAATAACCCAACTGGAAGTGAACCAACTATACGAAAAAGGGTAGCAAGACAACATATTCAAAAGGAAGTGGTAATATCGGATTTTGTCTCAGCCTACACGTCAAGTATTTGCAAATCTCGTTCAAAAGTTGACGTCTGCAGTTTAGTCTATCCACTTCGTCCATCTGATAGGTGATTGTCTGTGACACACTGAACAATTAACAAATAAATATGAAAAAAAATCAAAATTCCAAAGGTAAGTAACACGTAATGTATATTCAGGGCATTATGAGGCAAGGGACAAAAGTGGTTGGAAATACCGCGATAAAAGTAATAGAAAAATAAGCTTTCCGACGATTATGTTTATCTACGCACCGGATTCACATGTAATAGTTTGCAACTGTGAACATGGCAGTATATTCGATGCTGATTCATGATTAGGTTGTTACTGTGGTTGTACGTGTTTTAGCCATAATGTAACAAGGTGAACCTCGGATACTTCCGTTATCAGCACCACAATACCAAAACGCTTGTATCAGGCACAAACATGTAAGCTGATATTAAATCCGATAATAACACTTCATTATGGATACGTTGTTTCTCTACCATTTTTCGATAGTTTGTTCACTTCTTTCCCCTGGGATGACTACTGGGCTTCTGGCGCTAGTAGGTAGTTATACCCTCAATGTTCGGTCTACTGGACGCGTTCCTCGCCTCGTTTTACAGCTCATAATGTGGTTGGTAGCCTCATTTTTCACAAAATGTGTGTGTTCCTTACAACACTGCCGTGCGTTGTTTCACAGCAGAAAATAGCCTCACAGATCCGATCAAATGTTGTGTTGGGTTGCCATCATTCGGGCGGCAAAACGGGCTCTTTTCAACGACTGTACCGCCGAAACGACGCACCGAGAAGAATGTTACTGCTATGTTTAAGTTGTTTGTTTTGATGTCCTCTACACGTTTCTGTGATTCGTTGGTGTATTAAAATAACACCCTGTGTGTGGGTGTGCGTAGTATATATAGCACACACACACACACACACACACATACATAGGGTGATTTAAAAGTGTGAACATTAATGGAAACATGCGTTATCTTTCATACATATTGCACATTCCCCCATCCGCCCTATTTGACCCACCCTCTTACATTCAACCGAAATTTTTCAAATTGGAAAAGGGGCATGAGACATATCAAAATCTTGTGAAATTTTCCACTAAATCTAGTGGTGCAATCCATTTTAAGTTACCTTGAATCGTTTTCAATTTAATGCACCTGGTATGTTACATTCGCTACTTGCAGCACCTGACAGAACGTGCTCAATATGTCCCCTTTATCATCGACACACATCCGCAAACGTCTTTCTCTGTCCATATGAACCCGATTGAGCATGTCAGGTGTAATGGTGTCATACACATGAATAAAGAGTTCCAGGAACCCTCTCGCATATCTCACCGAAGTTGCATAAGCTTGACGTTTTACATAATTACAAGAAAGAAGTTTAGCGGAGTTATGTCGTGTGAGCAGGGTGGTCACCCACTGGTCCCCGTCACCCTATCCAATGACCAGGGAATTAATTGCTGACTTGACACAGGTGCGTAATCAGGTGCGGCTTAATGAGGGGGCGTACTATCCTGCTGGAAGAAGTCGGGAAAACTACCAGCTTGCTTTAAGACGTATGTGAGGATAGACTTAGCAGAATGATGATGTATCTTGCACCAGTAATATACCATCGACAAACACTTTGTCGATTGTCGGTGTGTGTTATATTCCACATCACAACATGACTATCAGTGCACTTTGCATCTTATCTGATTCAATCCAATGTGGGTTGATGTCAATCCATAACAATGTAAGCTAGTGTCATTAAGCTCGTCTTTGAAATGAATGACATCTCGTCTGACAGTACTACAAGGAAGAAACATTCATGAATACCATAGAACAATGGGACTCTTTATTTTAAACATGGATTAACATGAATACGGTTCAAGGTATCTTAAAATTGACTTCACCATTCGATTTGGCAGAAAATTTAACATGACTCTGATATGTCACATGCCCCTATTCCAGTTTGAAAAAAATGTCGGACCAAAGATGGCGGACGGTGTTGTGTGTGTAATTTTAATGGCGCCCACAACAGAAACAAATAGACAATATAAAAACAAGCAACTTTTATCAGCAACATTTTTGACGTTTGTGTGTAGTTTCGGCGCTAAAAAAGTTTTAAAAAATCCGTCTTGCACATTTGATCGCATCTGTGACATATTGACACACACGAGCGCGCGGATACACACACACACAGATATATGCAGGGTGTTTCCGGGCTGATGATACAAACTTTCAGAGATGATGGAGAATGGCACATGTTTCAATTTGAGATTAGGAATCATGGTCCGGAAACGACTTAGTCGAAATTTATAAGCGAAAATCGGTGTATGAAGATGTAATACTTTTATTACCTGCACAAGTTTCACAAGCTGCTACGTTCACAACAGTTGTTTAAAGTGGCGTCCCCGAGCTTCGCTGCAGGCATGACATAGTCGCACAAAGTTCTGGCGTACCTACCCGTTGGAACAACCCCGGGGTCGTACGAACAAAGTCAGAGGGAGCGAGAATTTTTGCAGGAGATCCTCTTCCGTCTACTACAGGTGTCTTCTACACAATACTGTCTCGTACACAATCATGATGGGTGGGGACAGGAAACTCCACTACTGCACTGCAGATGGCGTGACGTGTACGTCTAATACAGGGTCAGTCCCGATGTGAAGGTAGGTCGACTGCAGTCTGTGTTTACAAGTTGAAGTGTTACAGTCGATCAGCCGTAGTGAAATGGAGTACACGGTAGCTGACTTTGCAGACATGATTTTCGTGTACGGACAAGCAAATGGAAACAGTAGGGAGGCCGAAAGGTTGTATCGCGCAAAGTACCCACGTAGGAGACATCCGACCCACACCATGTTTCCAAGACTATTCCAACGGTTAAAGGAAACAGGGCATGTGGAACCACAATACCAGGACCGAGGAGGACAACGATACGTACGGACTCTCGACTTTGAAGAAGCCGTGTTTGCACGTGTGGATGAGGAGCCTGCAATATGCACCCGATCAGTTGCACGTGAAATGGGTGTCGCGCACAGTACTGTGTGGAAAATAATATGGGAACAGCAGCTACACCCCTACCATCGTCAGAAAGTGCATGCTTTGACTCCTGCTGACTTCGGACCTCGCGTCGAGTTCAGCCAATCCTGCAACGCTGTATGGTCGATCCTAACTTTCTTCCGTTTGTTCTTTTCTCGGATGAAGCCCTTTTTCACCAGAAACTGAGTACTGAATACTAGCAACAGTTACGTATAGGTGTGTTTCACCTACGTCACAAACTCTTGCATTGTGGGATCGAGCAGCCATGATTGTGGCGGGTTCTTGTAAACATTCGGAATTCAAGCGGGCAGGGGGGGGGGGAGATTTGAACCTTGTTTACGGTGGTATACTTGGTGCAATATTAGGTTGTTTAGGTCTCAACAGACACACACGTTTGTCCTATAATTTTCCGAGAAAGAAAAGAAGGTGCAATTCACGGCACAATTTTCCGACTGTTGATTTCCGGACCATGGTTCCTTATCTCAAATTGATACATGTGCCCTTCTCCATTATCCCTGAAAGTTTGTATCGTCAGCCTGGATCACAAAAGTTGATAACTCGAAATATCTTACAAGCGAAGCTTTTTTTGAAAGAAATGTTTCAAATGAAAGTTAGTTGACTTTACAACAGAAAGATACAGTATGTACATTTTAGTAGGCAGCCATTTTGAAGGTCATTTGAAGGTCACAGCTTTGCCGCAAACATGGCGGCGGTGCGAATCCTGACGTCACATGAAACCCTCCTATGGGCCGGTGAGAACCCCACGTTACAGTTGTGACGAGCCATCAACACAGATTTGCAGTGAACTTGTGGACGGGCATAGTCAATGATTATCTAATAGGATCGTATCTTCTTCCTCCCGCTTAACTGCACCAGTGTACCTTGCGTTTCTGCGAGACATACACCCCGCGTTGTTGGCACATATCCCACTTGATCTTCGTCAACGTATGTGGTTCCAACATGATGGGAGCCCCAGCTCACTTTGAACGTACTGTTCGTGAATACCTGCGTCAGACGTTCCGTGAAAGGTGGATAGCAAGAGGGGGTGCTGTTCCGTGGCCAGCTCTGTCACCTGATCTGACCCCACTTGATTTCTCCTTGTGGGGTTATGTGAAAAGTCTTGTGTACGAGTAGGGTTAACAGACGTCCAGTTTTTCCCGGACATGTCCTACATTTTAGCCTTATGTCCGGCGTCCGGGACGAATTTGAAAATATCATAAATGTCCTACATTTTGATAGTCACATAATATTAATTAGGAAAATAGGTAACAAAAAAAAATCATGCAAGTTACAAGTCTATGGACTGCGCTTCCAAACTCAATAGTGAAATTTATTTTGATTCAGTCATTGCCCAAAAAGAAAAAAGTTTGTTCTGCTATTAAACAAACGGGAAAATGGAAGCAATTCATGAACAAAGTTTTCGGACCACTTTCTGATAACCTAACTGCCCTTTCAATGCCTGAGCAGAATTTCTTGTCTTAGGGTTTATACTGATGGAACAAGGTGTTGTCCATTCTTATTCAAAGTAATTTGACAGAAAATTGGGTAAGGTTAGGTTAGGCGCACTTTAGATGGAGTGTAATTTTATGTTCATGTAATTGTTTAGATTAAGTATTATTGGAATTTTACATTATCGTGCTAATAAATGGAAGCACGGATGAGTCACTATACTCCCTTATATTAAGTTGTTCTATAAATACTAATCTATGTTTAAAATAGTATTTCGATAGAATTCTGATTAACATGGAAATGTTGAAATATTTATATGGAAAATTAAAGGCTAAAAGATAATTCCATGTTTTCATGTCACATGTGAGAAGCAAAAGCTAATGAAGCATGCAAGAGATTTATTACAATAAAATATTTTTTTAAAAATACATTGGTTATTCGAAATTTGTCCCTGCCATCATAAGATACTGCAATAATACTAGCAGCCAAAAATTTATGTATTTTGTAGACCTTCATACTTATATTAATATTTCTATTACTTTGAAGAAATTCTTAGAAGCATACATAAACTATTTATCATAGCATTCTACATTACTGTGAATTAATTCAATGAAATTATCATTCTTTTAAGCTGCATTTAACATTTTATTTCTGGGCAGTTCTTTTTCATTATTTGTGTTTTCCAATTTTTTAACTAATATACGCACACTATTTCATTCAAAGATCATAATTATTTGAAGAATATTGATAAACTGTTAATGAACCGATGAAAATAATATTATGTGGGAAACACGATATGTAACATTTATTGAAATAGCATGTATTGTAATATCAGAAAATATTATGGAAATTAGCTTTGGTGTAAGATCTTCAATGTAAAATTATGTTGTGTAGTGGTAAATAAAATACAGTGTGCATTTCATAACTAATGGTGCTAATTATTATAGTTACTCATCACAGAACAACTTTATTGTTGATATTTCTATATTTTATTATCAATGTCATTCATAACTTCAAACTTTACATCTATCCAAAAAATAGTAGTAAATAGTAATAAAGAGAGTAACACTGTAACACAAATTTACATAGTAAGTTTATGTTTGCTTTCCAAAACCAAAGATCACTCTTAACTCCTTATTATCAAAAGCAGTCATTGCGTATTAATTTGTTTGTCTTTGTTGACTATAATTCTTCATTTGTTCATTACATGTGTGTTTGGGTACTGCCTGGTACATATCTAATAACATTTCTACATCTTAGAATTAAACCAAACAAGCTTAACAGTTATATTCCCCATTTGGTTACACCAATGTTTCTATTGAAAGCATCCCCCCGGGCTTTTCATTCCAATGCTGTATATTCTAAAATCATCTCCAATCTGAAAAAAAAAACCATCTGAAAATACATGTGATATCATAGCAAGTTTTCATTATTCATCAGTATTTTTTAATATCTGATCTTAATGTTGAAGTGCGAAAATTATAAGTACACTACAGGAGTGTCTTTGTGGAAGAAATGGAAAATCCTGGGATTAAAAGTTACAAGATTTAATGTTTGTTTGATTGATTTGTTTTATTTTACTTCGCAGTTTGTGCCTCTTGGCTAATATGCGAAGATGGGGATGAGTGATGGAACTGATGAATGGACATTTACAAACAACCATTCCCGAGCAGGATTCGAACCCGTGACCCCTGGCATCGCAGCGATTTAATATTTGAATAAAAGTAGTTTACAGCTACCTGTCCATAAACATCAAAGAAATTCATCCTTGGTCGAACATTTCAACATTACAAAATTCAAGTTCTACATTTTAACATTCTACAAATCTTTCTTTTCAAAAGCAAAGGACAAAGATCTTCATCATTTTCAGTACTTTCCTTGCAATCATATGATTTTATAATTGATGAACAGTGATGCCCGAGTAACTCATTTTATATTTGTATGGAAGAAAACATTTTCTATTAAGCCAAATCCTGATAAATGCTTAAAATGGAAAGTTTTAATTTTAATACTAAAAAATAGCCCTTTTTATTTTGTTGTCCCTACATTGTAAATGTTTCTGAGAAACTGTGGGGAGTCACCTTTGTACCACCTTCACTTTGTTCTCAGTTAAGATACAACTCTCCATGAAGAAGAAATGATTTTAATTGAAAACGTCACTGAACAACTGCCAAACACCACAAACAGAAAATAAAGAAATGGATTTGGTTCAGACATTTGCATACGCATGTAAAACTCATAGTATTCTTTCATGTATCTGCTAAAAGTCCATGCAGTGTGTGCATGCTCACAATGTGCACTAAAAGTTGCACAGATGTAAATGCTTCTGATGGCCATAATGTAATAAGAGAAACAAGTTAATGGAAATAATATATCAATCATGTGTGACTGCTCAGAATATGCATGTTGTATTTAGTCATATTTCTGCACATGCCATTATGACAACACTTGCTGATGGTGTTCAAAGCTCTCTGATACATTCACACAAGCTTAAGTAAAAAAGCGAGTACCACACCTCTAGTTCTCTTTCTTGAGATTTCCCAAAGATGTTTTGAAATATTCACATTATTATTGATTGTTCCTGCAATCACAGCCAATAGCATGTGAAATTGATTTCAATGTACCTTCTTTTCCCTGACTATTTTTTTTTTTTCACACTACTGACAATGCCTTCCCCAGGATCTTTGATTATGTATCTTTTCAGAGTTTATGTGCATCTTTTTAATACAGTGTTATGTGAATGACATACCCAATAATGCACAGGTGTATACAGGTTAAAAACAGGTACTAAAGACAAGGATTCTTCAAGAACGCTTTCATAGCGAAGCATCAGAGGTTTTCACACCAAAGCAAGCATGCCTTCTATCTGTAAAAAGAAAATCACTGCACATGCACAACCTTGGGAACGATGCAACATTTGCAGCTTGTAATGTCACAAGGGTTCAATTTATTTCTGAAAGTTCATTTCCAAGTGACTATGTTGCTTAGGTCTGAAAGTTGCCGAAGTGGAGATTGTCTTACACAGGATTCCACAACATGACCATGATGTATGGTGTGAGGACTAAGGAGTATCCTTCTTTTAGTTTACAGGAACAATCCGTAAAAGTATGTGTATTGTGCAAGGCAGCCTCCATGTATTGTGTGAGGAATATACTTGCTTTCATTTCCACGGTTTTAACATGATGCACAGCCATGTGTAAGCAGGTATGTCACTCAAACTGTTAGAAAAGAAATTACACATGAATTCAAAGTGGATACATAAATGAAGCAGCTGAGGAAGACCTTCATCAGTAGTGCAGAAACAGTCAGTGGACAACAGGAAACAGTTAGTTATAGGTAAGTTTAAAATATTTTCACATAATACTATTCTGTTAATGTACTCATATTCACAATAAGATACAATAAGAGTTTGTCAGGTTACCTCATGCAAAAAAGGAATAATTATTTGGTATATTTTATGAAAGAGAAAAACTGAGCGAATTTACAATACCAGAAGTATCTTCAGTTGCTTTCAAATTCGGCATACTCACTAATTTTGGCCTCGTAATCACGAATCTGCAGTTAAAATTTGGAGGTCACGTCTAGAAATTGCAAAATAAGTCGAGAAAGTAGGTCCATGAATGGAGTAAACACCCTTGATTTTTGAAAAAAAAACAACAATTTTTTGCAATGATTAGCGTTTCAAAACTATGTTTATGATGACCTTTAATTTTAACTATGCTTGCCTAACCTAACCTTACCGTGAATCGTTCATGGAGCAAACATGTTTTCCACCTTTACGCCAAGATGCCATTTTCTCACATGCAAATCAACGCTCCATGCAACAGGTCTCACTTATTGCACAACACTTGAGCAATGTTGTGTTATGACTACGTCAGAACACAAGATAGCAAGACCGTTGTGTGGAAAGGAAGAAGTCTTCATATCAGAAAACATGGTTTCCATGTTAGTGTATGGAGATTCATAGCGGTAATTGACAAGGTTATTTTGCAATTTCTAGACGTGACCGCCAATTTTTAACTGCAGATTCGTGATTACGAGGCCAAAATTAGTGAGTATGCCGAATTTGAAAGCAATTGGAGATACTTCTGGTATTGTAAATTCATACCGAAAAAACATTACCAATTGACACGTACAGAGTTTAGTGAAGCATATACATGAATTCATAATGGTTGGATTAAGAAAGCTTTAAACATTTATTTGGGTTGAGCACCTCATGAACGTCTATGATCAGCATCTAAAATAGCATAATATGAACATAAATGTAGAAAGATTTTAAACAGAAGAATGTGAGTATTTTCTTTGTCAGAACGAGATCATAAGAAAGAGCTCCTGAACTACATGTGAATCTCCCCCATTCAGTTGAAGCAGGGCTGTAGTCCAGGGTATATGGTACTATACATCGTATACCCTCTGTTTAACCTTACTCATTAGCGTATACCTTATACTTTCATTTCGTCTAAGCAAAAAAAAAGTCAGCATTTTTGAATGGACGGCTAAAAAAAAATTTACATTATGTAGCAGCCAAAAGACAGATATTGGCCAATCCCAGTGGACACATATTGCATAGTGGTTCAGATACAATTTTAACCCTAGCTAACCGGGGAGTGGGGAGGGGGGGGGGTTGCAGGCCCACCACCTCAATTCTCAATTTTTTTAGATTTTTCAACTGTTTGAAAATAATAAATTACATTGTTTCCTTGAATGTTCCCAATATTTATTTATTACTTTTGTTTATAAAAAGAAACGTAATGTAATTAGGAGGCAAAATACACTTGGCGGGCATATTAGGCACCATCTTCGAATGTGTCTCATTTGAGAAACTCATGCCAGTGAGAGTGTATAATTGGTTCGTAATTATTGTAATTATTATATTTAATAAACAAATACACTTCTGCAAACTAAAAAGCATTAATAAAGATTATTATGGATTTTGTGAGTTTTAGTGAATGATAAAATTTAGCCTATGTGAGACACATGCAATAATTTGTTATTATTTTTTATTAATGATAGTAATTTTTGTAATTATTATAATTAATAAATATCTGCTTATGTAATCAGCAAAGGAACCAGTGATTCAATACTAAAATGGTTTCTTGAATTTTAGTGATAAAAAAGTGTGGGCCTGTGAGTTGCCCCCAGTATGCAAGTTTCTCGAACGGAACAAGTAAGCTAGGGTTAAATGAATGTGTAGTCCTGATGAGCACATCTGACCATGAAATTGACTTAAAACAAGTTTTACATGTTTGTGTCTCAATTTAAATGTTGATGTGATAAAAGTGTTAATATCAAGATATTCGATGTTTGCTGTTCACAACACATATGCAGAAGTATACGTATTATGTGAATGTGTGTATATATCCTGTTTAACGAAGCTTTCAGATGGAAGCAACACGTGGCTCTTGGAAACCAACCCTTAGGAGTAAATGCAACCTTTCGAACCGAAGCAACATAAGCTGCAAGTGTCGCTTGTCACTTGGTCTGTACAGTTTTCTCAGGGAACTTTCAAACCAAAGCAACAAGTGACATGTGTCAATTGGAAGCAGACCCTCAGTAATCCATTCAACCCTTTGAACCGAAGTGCGACAATGAGCTAAACATGTCACTTACATGTTGCTCGGACTATACTTTCTCAATAGTGTGCATCGTGCCGCTTCAGTCTGTTGTTCTTGCATGCACGATGAATGCTTTGCTTTATACCGAAGGAGACTGTGTCGCTTGTCATCTGTGACTTTTCTGAAAACTCCTTCAGTGGCACTCATTGTGAAACCTCGGTCTTGTTTGTGCATGTGTGGTGAATGCTTGCTTATAGACTGAAGGGGGCCATGTCGATTATCACTTCAATATTACACCCCCACTGTAATGTGTTGCTTCGATCTGAATGTTCTCTATACTTAACAACATTGTTAGTTACTTCATCAGAGATTAAGATTTAATTTAGCCTGTAAATTACACAAACAAATTGCAAGTACTGTTGGAAAAAAATGTTCGCATTTTCATAGAAGGTTCCTTTCATAATCATGAATCGGCCTCTGGGGTGGCATAAAGTAATGCTGTTGCCTTGTAATAAGAAGGGTTCCGAGGTTCAATCCTCAGTGGAATGCTTCAGATCTCATTTCAAACTGTAGGTCCAATCCAGATTTCTTAGATTTTTTTTTTTTTTTTTGCCATTTGTGGGCAGTCTTATATGCTTCTGCTTCAGTTTTAGTACCAGTGTTTTTCAACCGCATGTCTGCAAAAGGTCCATTGCATCCAGGGGTTGACAAATAATTTAAATCTAATTTTATATTTGACAGCAAGTCTATACATAACTGAACTATAATTATACCATAGTTGATATATTAATATTAATTAAGGGTGCATATTATATAAACTTTAAAGATCAGAAATGTATTTATGAATGAAATTGTTGGGATCAGGACATTGACTTGTAAGAAATAAATTTACTGGGCTGTAGTCTCACAAAGGTTGAGAACCACTGCAACGAACAGCCAAAATACATCACTAGTTGCTCCGTGCCCAGGTATAGAGGCCATTTAACCAAATTATACATGATGTACTGGAAAGCCAGAATACAAATATATTTTACTGAACACAAAATTTAATGTAAAGAGATTTGATACTAGATTTTCAAAAGGTATAGCAGTATTTTCTTTTTTTTTTTTTGCTTCATGTACATGTTCGTTTAACTAATTCAAACATTGAAAATCATATCATACTATTAGGTTCCATTAAAAACACATACAAAACTACTCTAGTTATGTGAATATGTTTATACTACATCGATATATTTAATAATTCTACCGAAATATGAATAACACTCTGAAACATTCCATGCCCATTCAAGAAAGTGTTTATGTCTAACTACGAATTTCATATTGTAAATTGTATTTCATATTTAGAAGTAAGTGTCTATTTCACAGTAGGGAGATAAACGAAAAACCATGGAACAGGAAAAATACTGCCAACTTCTGAATTTTCATAGATTTGTGACAATTTTGTGAAAAAAGCCCAACCAAAAAAGCCACGGAAAAACCTGTTGTTTTTTTTTCCGACCACTTCCAACTCTAATATTTATTATTTATTAATGTAATTTGGCTATTTCTCCCGTGAGTATACTATGGTCATTTAATTCTGGTTTCATGTAATCGCGAACATGATGTTGAGAAAGGGAGAGTGTATGAATACATGATCCCCATCAGCTTTTTATTGTCTTCATTTGACTACTATAATAATTTTGTAGAAATGTGTACAGTTCAATTTCGCAGAACATTTGCTAGCTTGGTTGGTCTCTTTGTGTAGGTCTTGAGAATTATAACAGCTGCCTTTGTAATCAAAACAAAATGTAGAAGTCCAACCTAATATGACTATAGATTTCATCGTATGAAGTAAACCCGATTTGAATCTCATCAATGTTCTTGTTTCTCTCTCCTGCAACAATTGGCAGCGGACTGGGCCCTTATTGTTAAATGTGACACTGGAGGTCTGTTGTATATTTCAGTTTTAAACACAGAATGAAAAAAGAGATAATTTTTATTTTACGATGTGTTTGTTTATTTGCTTTTTAAAAATATTTTCCAAAGTTTTTATTTTTAGCATAATTAGCAGTATTATTAAAATTATTAACAGTACGCACACTGATAAATCACAAATTATTTGTCAACAAAGGCCATAAAGGGAACAAATACAATAACATGCTGTGCTGTAGCCTTTGTATTTAAATATTAAAATATGTGTTTCATATTGTTTCTTCTATGTTAAAAATGACTTGTCAACTGTAATATGCCTCTTTTATGGCAATTATGGGTACATTATCAATATTTTAATAGGAATGGCATTTTTTGTAGAAGTTAATTGATTTTGTCGATGCATTTAATGGCAGAAACATAATCCAATGGAAACATGGTTTCCATTTAACATTACATGAAATATATGTATACCCTGTGATGATTTTGAGATTACATCACTGAGTTGTTGTTTAATTAACATTCATACATCACATACATGTATTTATAGCTTCTTGTGCATAAACTTATTTTGCATTAACTTCATAATTAGAAGTAAACATGTACATTTAACACATATTTACTTATAAATTAGCATGTCACCTTTTTCACATGTCAAAACCATGCATTGAATTGGTGAATTTTCTATGTTCAAATTGAGGTTGTAGATTGCATTTTGAAAAAGAACTCTATTAATGTATACTTTCAATATCATAAATTTTATGATAATTTCTGTGATAATGTTGGATTTCATTGTAAAATGAATGCTTGATGTTTACATTTAAGATGCAACACAGAAATGGAATAAAGGGGTAAATTTCAGTTAACTAATTTCATGTTCAAACTAACAAACAAGATCCTTTCTGTTACTACTGTGCACATACAATTGGCAAGGAAAATTACACATGAATTTTAGAAAACTCCAACAACAAAAAATCATTTCTTGCTGAGGACATGGGCAAATGTTTAATAGTTTCAATCTGCATTAAGAGCAAATTGCTAACACTGATTTGTGAATGCACTCAAGTGTTCAAATTGGGCAAAATTTAGCGAATGGGAAACTTCAAAAATAATTTATTTTTAAAATTTGATTGTTCAAAGATTATTGCCCACATAATAAAAAGCAATACAAATTATTGCATTACAATAAAAGCATCAACACACTGTAATTGTATGGTTGATTTGCTTTATTTTACTTTGCCTTTTGTGCCGCTTTTGGCTAATTTGCAAAGATCGTGTAATTGTATGGTATACTAATGTTTATTAAAAGCTGTAAACTACTTTTATTCAGCAAAGATCGTGTAATTGTATGGTATACTAATGTTTATTAAAAGCTGTAAACTACTTTTATTCAAACATTAAATCTTGTAACTTTTAATCCCAGGATTTTCCATTTCTTCCACAAAGACACTCCTGTAGTGTAATTATAATTTTCGTACTTCAACATTAAGATCAGATATTAAAAAAATACTGATGAATAATGAAAACTTGCTATGATATCACATGTATTTTCAGATTTTTTTTTTCCAGATTGGAGATGATTTTAGAATATACAGCTGGAATGAAAAGCCCGGGGGGGATTCTTTCAATAGAAACATTGGTGTAACCAAATGGGGAATATAACTGTTAAGCTTGTTTGGTTTAATTCTAAGATGTAGAAATGTTATTAGATATGTACCAGGCAGTACCCAAACACACATGTAATGAACAAATGAAGAATTATAGTCAACAAAGACAAACAAATTAATACGCAATGACTGCATTTTGATAATAAGGAGTTAAGAGTGATCTTTGGTTTTGGAAAGCAAACATAAACTTACTATGTAAATTTGTGTTACAGTGTTACTCTCTTTATTACTATTTACTACTATTTTTGGATAGATGTAAATGTTTGAAGTTATGAATGACATTGATAATAAAATATAGAAATATCAACAATAAAGTTGTTCTGTGATGAGTAACTATAATAATTAGCACCATTAGTTATGAAATGCACACTGTATTTTATTTACCACTACACAACATAATTTTACATTGAAGATCTTACACCAAAGCTAATTTCCATAATATTTTCTGATATTACAATACATGCTATTTCAATAAATGTTACATATCGTGTTTACCACATAATATTACTTTCATCGGTTCATTAACAGTTTATCAATATTCTTCAAATAATTATGATCTTTGAATGAAATAGTGTGCGTATATATTAGTTAAAAAATTGGAAAACACAAATAATGAAAAAGAACCGTGTTTGTGTAGTCACCATTTTTAAAGATGCAATTTTAAGGATCGTGTGAGACCCCTTTTGCTGCCTTCGCGAACTGAAGAGGTAAAAAATCTTATGGTAGTTTCGAGTCAGAGGTGGGGCCTACTTAACCACCGTGTGAGACTGGCATAAGAATTTCTTCAAAGTAATAGAAAAATTAATATAAGTATGAAAGTCTACAAAATACATAAATTCTTGGCTGCTAGTATTATTGTAGTATCTTATGATGGCAGGGACAAATTTCGAATAACCAATGTATTTTAAAAAATTATTTTATTGCAATAAATATCTTGCATTAGCGCTTTTGCTTCTCACATGTGAGATGAAAACATGGAATTATCTTTAAACATTTAATTTTCCAATGAATAAATATTTCAACATTTACATTTTGATCAGAATTCTATCAAAATACTAGGCAAATGCTATTTTAAACATTGATTAGTATTTATAGAACAACTAAATATAAGGGAGTATAGTGACTTTCATACGTGCTTCCATTTATTAGCACGATAATGTAAAATTCCAAGAATACTTATTCTAAACAATTAAATGAACATAAAATTACACTCCATCTAAAGTGCACCTAACCTAACCTTACCACATTTTCTGTCAAATATTTGTGAAACTACAGGATGAATGGAAAAATGGGTTTCTACAAAAGTTGTTTACTTTTGTAGAGGAATAAAAATATTAAACAAATGAGGTTTCGATTTTTAAAAAATTGAGTGACCTTCAAAAAGGCTATCTACTAAAATGTAGAGGAAAATAACCAAACCCGGACCCCACTCCCTAAGCCAGACCCTCTTCCTGTTTCTGTAAGTAGTTGATGCCACGTGGTCGCAATGGGCGAAGAATAACGAAAAGATTGTGTAGGGAAAGATTGTGTAGGGAAGGTATCAGCAGCAACGTGCAAGTATCAGGTGCTGTAGTCAGTCATGATTTGTTTTTGTGTGAATGAAAGTTTGTACATCGGTGCACAACAGTGGGAATTTTGCTAATTAGGAGAGAGATAAGTAGCAATCTTGTTACAATTTAGATACTAGTAAGTATTGTACTTTGAAATTATGGTAATGGTTTGTTTGAAAATATGTGTGGTTTTACTGTATAAACAATAAGACTCCACGAGTAAAATTCCCTAAGTAGGACCCCTCAATGAATGCCTAACATTTCAATTGTAATTGAAGCAAAGGCTCGTTACTCGTTAGTAAAGTCCTTTTACATATTGTTTCAGATGTTCAAGGAAAAAGGCAATGCAGGTGGGAGATGGTGGGATGTTCAACATATGGAAAGGGCGATTGACGCAGTTAGGATATTGGTAGTCAATATTACAGTACATATATTCTTTATACAAGCTCAAAAAATGTAATTCATGTACTACATATCATATATTTATATTTCTTTGTGTCTTTTCCAATTTTTTGAACTTGTTAAAGGAGGTGTCTGACTTTGGCCACTTTTCCTCCGTTGTTACTTTTTGTCCCTTTTTACAGAAATGCTTACTGGCAAAGCATCATGGTGCTTTAAGGTGGATTAAGTTACTCAAAACGTTAGCAAACATACCAAATAACCCATTTTATTAAATTTCTAATAGAAACAATATGTCATAATGACACCAAGGATGAAAAACAAAACGGGGGTACTACTTTGGTCACTTTCCTCTACATACTCTATCTTTCTGCTTTAAAGTCAAATAACTTTCATTTGAAACATTCCTTTCAAAAAAGCTTCGTTTGTAAGATATTTTGAGTTAACTTTTATGATCCACCCTGTATATATATACAGGGTGGATCATATTTCAAACTCTATGTATTCCTTTGAAGGCATGATAGTACAGCGAATTTGCAACAAATTTAACCCTAAAGTGGATCAAGGGGGTCTATTTTCGAGATATTCCACTTTTACTGATTTTGTTAAAAACTCCCGATTTCCAGGTTCAAAATTAATATAAGAAGAAAGTGGTGATCGAATTCAAGTTGTTTTACTTTGTATGTCATGTCAACACCTTGACAATGTTTTATGAACAGTAAAACGATCAAATGCGTCGAACATTTTCAAAGAGCAGGTCAAAACTTATTCGATCTTTAAGATTTTCAATGAAGTTGCTTACCAAAAAACAGAAAATATCTCAAAATATCAACAAGACACTATTCGTACAAACTACTAGAAAAACTTCCTTGTTTTATGAGCTGTCCGAAGACGTTTTCTAATGTCCGCAAATAATAATAAATTCTGGAAAAAAGTTCAATAACACTGGACAGGTAGAGCGCGACTATGAAGTGGAAATAGAAAGAACAATTAAATGAAAGAACGTTTGCATGTAATAATGGATTTAATTCACAAGCCTTTCTCAAAATGTTCTCCTCTATGTCGAATACACGCCCAAACCTGCTTCCTAACTTCTGCTTTAGTTACTCTTGAAGTGAAAGAGCGTCACATTTCTTCACTCGCATCGACGAATCTTGGTTTGATATTTCCACGGAAAGCACTGGTGTTGAGTAAACTAAGGCCTTCATGTGCCCCCACCAGTGATGTGCCGTAGACTATAAGTTTACGTCTACATGCGTTGTCTACACGTAATCTACGCGTAGATTACATTGGGTTGTAGTTTACATAGACTACGTAGACAATCTAAAGTGCATTAAAATTAATTTTCAAGGGTTTCATGAAAAGAAAGTGACATTTTCAACTATATTTGTTCCTAACGAAGTGAAAAGAATCCTATTTACAGCAAAATTTCTCTTCTCTTCTATCATCAACTATGCAAGAAGATAAATAGTATGCAAGAACCAACAACAGATGGCAGTCGTGAGGCAAGAGTGGTGTTTTCCCCATAAAACACTAGAATATTTCCTATATTAGGTTTCTTCCTAGATGAGAAATTGTTCGAATTTGGAAGAAAGAGTATGAAAAGTTCACTTCACACATCAGCAACTGATACGCAGTATAATTTTCTTTTAATTCCACGGCGCCCTTTGCTAAGTTATCACCTTTCGCCATGTTGTTTACATAGATTACGTAATCTACGTGTATAAAATAGTCTACGTGTAGAATGTAGACTATCGTTGTTTACGCGTAGACGCACATCACTGGTTCCCACACATCAAAATCGACAGGAAACAAGTCGGGACACCATGCAAATCTTTAAAGGAATACATCGAGTTTGAGGCAACATCTATATACACAGCATTCCCTGACATTCGCTACGAGACTCGGCGGCAAGCGGCCCTGCGTCAGCGCTTGTATTTCCCGGTGAAAAGGGTCCGCGACAGTCGCTCGAGTCGACTATTAAAATTACAGTTTTCATATTGTGTACTAACCTTGACTACAGAAGGTCTTGAAAATGATGTCCCTCTGCTGCAACACATTCCTGGTATCTCCGAAGGAAATTGGCATTTACACGTGCAAGTTCGTCTACTGTAATTCTCCCGATTTCTCGTACAATACTCTCTTAACTCACGGATGGTGTGCGGATTGTCTTCGTATATTTTATTTTTTAGATTTAATATTATTTTTCATTTTTAGATTTAAGAATTTTAGCGGCTTTAAATACGGTGGTTTTTGAAACACCCCTTTTCTTGCGAGAGGCGGCGGATAGATTTCCGAGGAGACTGTTCTAACCTTTGTCCTATCTCATCGAGTTTTTCCTCAGAAGTACACGTGGGTTTTTCTTTCCACTGTTATTCAAAACTGACCCTGTTACTCTAAACTTTTTTACGAGGTTTAATATAGTGGTCCTATTTGGAACGGGAACACCAGGAAATTTCGTTGCAAAACGTCGTCGCACTTCTCCACAATTCCTCTTTCCGAAGTAACACCCGACAAGATAAATCCTTTGTTGTACGAGGGTCACTATTTTTATTTTGAGCCTTGGCAACACTGATTGAAGTTAGGCGCGATTTGACGTTTGCACGGAATCGTCTGGCATTATTGACCATAACGTACTTCAAATGTTTTGTCAATAGCTTGATTTGTGTTGTTTATGTTGCCTTGGAGATTGCGCGACAACAATAAAATGGAATTAACTCGTGAACATTTTCGTGCGATGATTTTTTACGATTTTCGACGTGGATTATCAAGACAAGAGTGCATCGATCAACTTACTTCCACATTTGGCGATGAAGCCCCATCCTTTGCCACTGTGAAACTCTGGTATAACGAATTTAATCGTGGCCGCCATTCGCTCACCGACGAGATTCGCGAAGATCGTCCAAAATCAGTTGTTGTTCAAGAAAACATTGATGCTGTGCAAAACCTAATACTGCAAGATCGTCATGTGACATACTGTGAGATTGAGGCAACCATAGGCATTAGTTCCACCAGCATATATAAAATATTACATGATCATTTAGCTGTGAGAAAGGTATGTTCTCGATGGATCCCACACAATTTGACAAAAACTCAAAAAGACGCTCGCGTCAATTGGTGCAAACAAATGCTCAATAAATACAATCGTGGTGCTTCAAAAGACGTATATAAGATTGTAACAGGTGACGAATCATGGATATATGCATATGAGCCGGAACGTAAACAGCAGTTGACTGTATGGGTGTTTCAAGATGAAACCAATCCAACAAAAGTTGTTCGCGCTCGAAGCACATCGAAGCAAATGGTCGCCTGTTTTTTCGGGAAAACTGGTCATGTGGCAACTGTGCCTTTAGAGGAACGTAGAACGGTCAACTCTGAATGGTACACAACAATTTGTTTGCCAGAGGTCTTCGGTCAAATACGGAAAACAAACAAACGCCGTCGGATGATTCTTCATCAAGACAATGCCAGCTGTCACACATCTCGTCTAACAACCGACTTTATGAACAGTCAAAAAATTGAATTGATGGGTCATCCGCCGTACAGTCCTGATTTGGCACCCAATGACTTCTTCTTGTTCCCGAATGTCAAGAATAAATTGCGTGGACAACGATTTTCGTCGGCGGAAGATGCCGTTGATGCGTTCAAAAACCATATTATGGAGGTGTCTCAAGAAGATTGGAAAAACTGCTTTGACAAATGGTTCGAACGAATGCAAAAGTGTACTGACCATAAAGGAGAATACTTCGAAAAACAATAAAGCAGTTTTCAATGCCAAATTCCTGTTTTTTCATTGTTAGGCTCAAAATATAAATAGTAACCTTCGTAATGTAAACTTTTGTGGTGCCATATTAAGCCACAGTATTCAACACACGGACACAACACAACTTCCGAGGGACGATTATACTGGCGTCAGTCTGCAACGTCAACAGAAAGGGAAAGAGAGCGAAGGCAGGGAGACCGAAAACACACTGTAGCGTACGACTGTCGCGGACCCGTTAACCGGGAAAGACAAGCGCTGACGCCGAGCCGCTTGCCGCCGAGTCTCATAGCGAATGTCAGGGAATTCTCTGTATATCAATTATATATATATATATGTGTGTGTGTGTGTGTGTTTGAATGTCACAGATGCGATCAAATGTGCAAGACAGATTTTTTTTAAACGTTTTTATCGCCGAAATGACAACCTAACGTCAAAAATGTTGCTGAGAAAAGTTGCTTGTTTTTATATCCTCTATTCGTTTCTGTTGTCCGTTGGCGCCATTAAAATAACAATCACAACACCGTCCGCCATCTTGGATCAGACATTTTAGGGGCATGTGAAATTTTCTGACAAATCGAATGGCGAAGTCAATTTTAAGATACCTTGAACCGTATTCAAGTTAATCCATGTTAAAAATAAAGAATGCCATTGTTGTATGGTATTCATCAATGTATCTTCTTTGTATACTGGAACCACGAGCAAAACAACCTGCGCAGACCCGCGACTCCTGTGCACCGTCCCCCGCGAGTAGGGGCGGGGGAGAGTGGACCATGCTTCCTTATGGCCCGAGGTGGAGGGAGGAAGGGAAAGCTGCGAGGGTATTGTCCATCTCAAGCTTTTTTCCCTTGTGGTCGATCTATAGTGCAGTTAAACGAGATGTCATTCATCAAAGACGACCGTAATGACACTAGGTTACATTGTTATGGATTGACATCAATCCACATTGGATTGAATCAGATAAGATGCAAGGTGCACTGATAGTCATGGTGTGATGTGGAATATAACACACACCGACAATCGACAAAGTGTTTGTCGATGGTATATTACTGGTGCAAGATACATCATCATTCTGCTAAGTCTATCCTCACATACGTCTTAAAGCAAGCTGGTAGTTTCCCCGACTTCTTCCAGCGGGATAATACGCCCCCAATTAAACAGCACCTAATTGCGAATCTGAGTCAAGTCAGCAATTAATTCCCTGGTCATTGGATAGGGTGACGGGGACCAGTGGGTGACCACCCTGCTCACACGATATAACTCCGCTAAACTTCTTTCTTGTAATTATGTAAAACGTCAAGCTTATGCAACTTCGGTGAGATATGCGAGAGGGTTCCTGGAACTCTTTATTCATGTGTATGACACCATTACACCTGACATGCTCAATCGGGTTCATATGGACAGAGAAAGACGTTTGCGGATGTGTGTCGATGATAAAGGGGACATATTGAGCACGTTCTGTCAGGTGCTGCAAGTAGCGAATGTAACATACCAGGTGCATTAAATTGAAAACGATTCAAGGTAACTTAAAATGGATTGCACCACTAGATTTAGTGGAAAATTTCACAAGATTTTGATATGTCGCATGCACCTATTCCAATTTAAAACATTTCGGTTGAATGTAAGACGGTGGGTCAAATAGGGCGGACGGGAATGTGTAATATGCATGAACGTTAACGCATGTTTCCATTCATGTTCACACTTTTAATTCAACCTATGTATTCGTGTATATGTATGTATGTATGTGTGTGTGTGTGTGTGTGTGTGTGTGTGTGTGTGCTATATATACTACGCACACCCACACACAGGGTGTTATTTTAATACACCAACGAATCACAGAAACGTGTAGAGGACATCAAAACAAACAACTTAAACATAGCAGTAACATTCTTCTCGGTGCGTCGTTTCGGCGGTACAGTCGTTCAAAAGAGCCCGTTTTGCCGCCCGAATGATGGCAACCCAACACAACATTTGATCGGATCTGTGACGCCATTTTCTGCTGTGAAACAACGCACGACAGTTTTGTGAAAAATGAGACTACCAACCACATCATGAGCTGTAAAACGAGGCGAAGACCAGTAGACCGAACATCCAGGGTATAACGATCTACCAGCGCCAGAACCTCAGCAGTCATCCCAGTGGAAAGGAGAAGTGAACCAACTATCGAAAAATGGTAGAGAAAAAACGTATCCATATTCAAGTGTTAATATCGGATTTAATATAATTTGCAAATAATTGACATGTAGGCTGAGACAAAATCCGATATTACCACTTCCTTTTGAATACGTTGTCTTTTTACACTTTTTTGTATCGTTGGTTCACTTCCCGTTGGTTTATAGAACGCGTTTTCTCGCTTTGTTTTACGTTACATAATGTGAATGGTGGTAGCTGTCATTTTTTTTAAAAAAAATGTGTGTTCCTGGCACGCACCGCCTCACCACAGGAAATGACATCACAAATGCGAACAAATGTTGTGTTGGGTTGCCAGCATTTTTTTTACCTGTAGCGCCGAATCGACAGACGAACAAGAAAATTGTTACTGAGAAAAGTTTGTTTTGATGTCGTCTACACGTTTCTGTGGTCCGTGGGCGCCATTAAAATGACACCCTGTGTATGTGTGTGTGTTTATGTATATATATGTGTATATATATATATATATATATATATATATATATATATATATATATATATATATATACCGCGTGAGGCACCTAAAGTACCACCTGAAATAGCAAAGAAAGCAGAAACAGTAGCGATGTGAGGTTTGCGGGAAACAATAATATCAAATGGGGCTCGTAAATCGGAGGTGTGGGGTGGGTCGAAAAATATCGACAAATGGGGCATCTGGAGCAAAGTCATATTTTTTTTAAATGGAACGATATGCAATAACATGCATAATATAAAAGAGCACACGCAGAGAAACACAACGCCGTTGGTCTCATGCATCTACTGCACATAGGAACGAAGATATGGGCATGTGAAAATATGTAAACAAACTAACAAGTGGCCCACTTGACCGTCAGTACCACGGCATGTACAAGTATGAGATGTCGGAAGCCATTGGACAAGACTAAGACAGAACGTGTTAAA
Source organism: Lepisma saccharinum (assembly GCF_977018435.1). Lineage (NCBI taxonomy): Eukaryota > Metazoa > Arthropoda > Insecta > Zygentoma > Lepismatidae > Lepisma > Lepisma saccharinum. The sequence continues at coordinate 53,065,911 of NC_139233.1, forward strand.
GGAAGAAAAAATACAGTAGACATCGTCAGCACCATGTATTTGACAGTGTTACAGCATAATGAAAATGACTATGACAATATGTCGAAGAACCACTGCGTAAGAAGCGAAAACCTGTCAAAGTGTGTGTTTAAATTGGTGGCCGTCAGCTGCGATACAGGCAACGAGGCGCCCACGCAAAGATCGTTGCACAGAATGTAGCATCTCGTAGGAAATGTCCCTACAGGCCGCAGTAATGCGGTGTTGCATATCCTCTGGAGTTGTTGGCACATCCCGGTAGACAATGTCCTTCAGCTTTCCCCACAGGAAAAAGTCTAACGGTGTCAAATCTGGGGAACGAGCCGGCCATTTGACAGGCCCTCCACGTCCAATCCAACGATTTGGAAATGTATTTTCCACACATGCTGTAGCGCGTCTTGCACTGTGAGCTGGGCACCCGTCATGTTGGTACCACATTTCCCTCCTTGTCTGAAGTGGTATGTCCTCCAATAGTACAGGCAGTTCATGTTGTAAAAACTGTATGTATCGGTCAGCATTCAGTGTCCCTTGTATAAAAAAAGGGCCAATGAGATGTTCACCCACTACCACACCACACGTTCACACTCCATGGGCGCTGGCGTTCCACTTGGCGAAGCCAATGTGGATTTGTCACCGACCAATAGTGCATGTTCCTTAGGTTGACATTTCCATGATTGGTAAAAGTTGCCTCGTCAGTGAAGAGGATACGTGACAAATCGGGTGTGTCGTGTCGTAACATCCATGTGCAAAACCGAACACGGTCCACAAAATCATTCCCGTAAAGTTCCTGATGGAGGGAGATATGATATGGGTGAAACTTGTGTGTGTGCAGAATGCGCAATACATTTCGCTGACTCATCCCAGCATCCCTGGCAATTTCACGGGAGCTAACGTGCGGATTCACAGCAACAGCGGCGAGAACATTTGTTGCACCTGCCGCACCTGTAGTTGGCTTGTTCCGCACACGTGCTCGTGGTGTTACACTTCCGGTGTCTCTTAATTTAATAAATAACTTACCTAACAGACGTCGAGATGGCTGTCGTCTGTCCGGATATCTCTCTGCGTACACACGGCAGGCTTCCGAGGCATTCTTTCGGCATTCCCCATAAATCAGGATCATGTCCGCTTTTTCTATGTTTGTGAACACCATAATCTTCGCTCTTACCACTACAACTGCTTGCTATGAACTAACACGATCTCGTGGACCTGCTATCAAAACTTGCTCTGCTTAAAGGCAGTTCTGTCAGGCACCTGAGAAGTCTTACATGCCGTGGTACTGACGATCAAGTGGGCCACTTGTTAGTTTGTTTACATATTTTCACATGCCCATATCTTCGTTCCTATGTGCAGTAGATGCATGAGACCAACGGCGTTGTGTTTCTCTGCGTGTGCTCTTTTATATTATGCATGTTATTGTATATCGTTCCATTAAAAAAAAATATGACTTTCCTCCAGATGTCCCATTTGTCGATATTTTTCGACCCACCCCCATACCTCCGATTTACGAGCCCCATTTGATATTATTGTTTCCCGCAAATCTCACATCGCTACTGTTTCTGGTTTCTTCGCTATTTCAGGTGGTACTTTTAGGTGACTCACGCGGTATATACATACGCGCGTGAGTTATTCTTATTTCTGCCGAGTGTACTGTGAACATGTCTTGATTGGGGCGGAATTTTTTTTGAAAAATTCGACATTCGGGATGGAGAAAATCTGTCATTTCCGGATTACGTGTACAAACTTTCGGGAGGAGAAGTTTTTCGTAACTTTCCGACACCATGAAAAACCCAACTTCTGCACACTATTTCCTCGTGTAGTGATTGTTTTTGCATTTATTGGTTAAAACTGCAATTTCCAAGAAATTTTATACACTTAAGAGTGCGGAAAACATCTTGAATTAACCATGTTTAAATACGATTAATTGTCTGGATCGGGACGGTTCTCCGATACCGAATTTTCGGGATGCTGCACACTCCTACTTATTTCTATTTATTATTGTTTACATCCTAACAAAACTTTTTTTTCATTCGGATTTTTTCCTTGGATTGATTGATTTGGTATTTAAGTTTACTTTAAGCACAATAAGGCTAATCGGGACTGGACCTACAGTTTAAAGTAGGATCAGAAGCACTATGTGCCTCCACCGTTTTTTTGTTTGGAATGTAACTAACAAATGCGTAATGCTTTGGATTAGAGAAGAACATACACACATCGTCTTCCAATAACTATATTATGCGTGACTCGCACGAGCATGAACTTATAGCTCTGTTTACAGCTACTGAACAAGACGACATATCATATATACGAGGATGTTTTTAAAAAGTGAGTACATGCTCTTAACAGTTGTGGATAGTGACGTTAGTACATTTGTTCGCATCGCAATTATCTGCGCCCGAGTGCAGCTTACGTTACCAAATCCTGGCAATGTTCCCACGCCATGAGCTAAATAGCTTTTCCGTACATAACTGAAAGATCGTCCTCTTACCTGCACGATGTCATCGATGGTCATGAGCGATCTCGTGGTGGATCGTTTAATCTGCGAAACAAGACTAAGTTGCGAAGACTCGAGTCGGGAGTATAAGGCGGGAGCTCTGGCACTACCCAACCGAACGCTCAAGCACTTGCCCTAGTGGCACTGCAACATTTGTGGCACAGCACATTCGAATGCCTCGTCAGAAATGTAGGTCGTCGAAAAGTGACTCTCGTCGATCTTATTCAAATACTCATCGTTGATGGTAACTCCCTTCTCTACTTCAGGTTGGAGCAGACAAACGGCAAAATTTGAATGTGGAATTGGCAACACTGTAGCGCTGGCATTTGTTCGGGACCGATGCGACATCAATGAGAAGGCTTTGCCATTTAGTAATGATGCAGCATTGGAATGGTTCGGAGCGTGCTTTCGCTGCGAAAGCTTTCTATAAGAACGGTGAGTGTGACTGCAGCGCAAAGGGTATTTCGGCAGCATTGCCAGCTAGGACGTCATGCTCGTGCTATTTCAACATGGGTGCGTAATTTCGAAGAAACCGGTTCAGCGTTGAAGAAGTCCCCAGGTACAGTTCGAACAGTACGTATACCATAGAATATTGAAGCAGTTCCAGTTGCCATTGAGAGGAGCCCTCGCCGCTTCGTTCGACAACATGCATCAGCCCTACTGTGTAGTCGAAGAAGCGTACAAAGAATACTCCACCCCTATAAGTTAGAGATTGTGCAGCAATTACATCCTGAAGACCCTGTGTTGCGTAAGAAGTTTTGCGAATTGGTGTTGGCTAAGGTTAACGAGGACGCAAATTTCCTTAACAATTTGTGGATGTCTGACGAAGCCCATTTCCACCTTAGCGGCTATGTTAACAAACAGAATTTCCGTTACTGGTGACAGGAAAATCCATGTCAGGTTCACGAGCGTCCATTACACAGCACCAAGGTTACAGTATGGTGTGCAGTGTCAAGTCATGGTGTTTTCGGCCCTTATTTTTTTGAAAGTGAGGAAGGCATTGCAACAACAGTGACATCAGATCGATATGTTGCTATGCTTGAAACATTCTTTGCACCGAAGTTGCACGACGCACAACTTGACACCGACAACATGTGGGTTTAGCAGGACGGAGCCACGTCACATACTGCTAGACAGTCGATAGAGGCGATTCGCAAATTGTTTGGAAGGCGGATCATTTCACGTAACGATGACAGTTCCTGGCTTGCGAGATCCCCTGATCTCAGTGATGGCGATTTCTTTCTGTGGGGACATCTCAAAAGTAAAGTGTACAGCACACGTCCTACAACCATTGCTGAACTGAATCAGAAGATTGCAGCAGAAATCACTGATATTCCTCGAGACATGATACCGCGGGCATTCCAGAGTTTCCACAGCAGACTTTCAGTATGTGTACGCCGAGATGGAACACATCTTTCTGATGTAATCTTTAAGAAGTAAAATGACATGTAAATGTCATAGTTAATGGCATACTATGTACATTCATATCCATCATTAAATGTACTTTTTCCTACGATTATTCGTGCATTTTACGTCAATTGAAATTTTGCCGTTTCTCTTCGCCACCATGTATAAGGAGAACGGCCTCATACTCGTAGGCAACAACAAACATCGCCTTAATGCTGCTGGGTGTTTGTCAGTTGATTGATTGATTTGCATTATTTTACTTCGCTCTTGTGCCACTTTTGGCTAATTTGCGAAGATGGGGATGAGTGATATGATGAAATTGATGAATGGACACTCACAAACATCCATGCCCAGGCCGGGGTTCGAAACCGGGACCTCTGGCGTCGTAGCGCGATGTGCTTAACCACTCCACCACGGGACCTGGCGGGTGTTTCTCGGAATTTTCGCAATCTTGGCGAATTGATATGACGCCGCCACGACGACTAAACTTTCTTTTGGGGTGGGTTCGTAACTTCGTGCCCAAATTTCGTCTATATCTACCATTTTATGAATTCCTCTTCGTATTAATCTTCAAATTAATCCTCGCAAGGACACCGACGTAAGAGAAATATCAGTTTCAACCGCTAATTACTCACACGTCTACCGGCGATCTGCCTTCAGAGTACCTCAATTTCGATGACATTTGCTCAGTCGACATCACCGGTCGTTTCTACCGATCGGTACTGGAACAACATACACGAAAAGCTGAGCACCATCCAACCACTGTTGGATACGGAAGTGCATGATCACCACAAACTTGCACAAGTTTTATGTTACACCGTATATGAACGCAGCTTGTTCTTTGTTTTATAGCGCATTACTCAGTAAGGCTTTAGTTAGCGCAGTGCTGACGCCAGATATCAATGTGCCGCACTACGAAATATCACGTGCAGGAGCGGGAGTATTTTATCTGATTCACTATCCAATGTTGCTTCCAGTGGCAAACAATGGACATCATGTTTTCTTAACGGCCTTCTAACTCTCTCATCAGTTTCCGAGATGCAACATTTTATTTGAAGGAGTACATGATATTTGCGTGTTAGATGTCGTCTCACAGCAGCAGCAAAACGTGCCGGTGCTCCATCATTCATGTACCACATACTCTGACGTGGATCAAGGGGAACATCCTTGCAAAACTAGGGTTGAGTACAACCTGTTGTTGCATCCACTGACAAAACGTCATTCTAGGAACACAATCCGTATCACAGACACTGAACTCGTTGAAGGTGGTAAGGGTAGAGTGAATTGCGATGTAAAATTCTCCATACACTACTGCGGCTTACTGGCACTTGTGTGGCAATTCTCCTCGTCGAGGTTACTGGAGAGTGTTCTACTGCTCCCAACACCATGTCCTCAACTTCAGGCGTAATTCGTGCAGATCTACCTGCTCTCCTACCATGTTCTTTGAGGCGTTGATGTACCCTAGTAAATGTGCGACTCTCGGGGTGCCTTCGAGCAGGGTAATTTGTACCAAGAAAAATACCCTGCTCGAAGGCACCCTCCGTGCAATGCCGTTAGCGAAACCATACACAAAATGCACATCCCCATACTCTTCGTTGCTGAAAGGTTCCATTTTCACTGCGCAGTCCAGCACAACTGACGTGACTCCCACAGTACGATTAGACTGTGCGTTGATTGCAACGCCACCTCTCGGAGAAATGTTCTCTTTGATTACAACGCCACCTCTCGGAAATGTTTTGTTTTGTAAACATAGAGCAAACCTCGGACCGCGCAAGGAGTAAAGCACTCTGTGTTTACAAAATGCAATCAATAACGGCTTGTAACGACACATTCTTAGCATTTGACCAACTAGGACGACGCATACAAACAATGAAGTCAGTGGCGGCTTGTAATCACACATTCGCGATTATCTCGAAAACGGCTCGTTTGCAGACCCATGTTTACCGAGACTTTTTTTGCTTCTATTATCGTGTACTTTCACCGGTGTCAGTTTGCGCTATTACTTATGACGAGACACCAGTTTTGAATTCCCATGATATTTGAAAACAGCACAGTGTTGTATTTACTGAATGTTCTTTAGCTGACATGCTGTACTGAATTTTCTCTTATGTTTATTTTGTTTTGTTTACGATATTTCCCAAGATCATACATTTAAATATAGAAATCAGATCTACTTGGTGTTCCACATCATACTGTATATGAAAGATGAACTATTTCCTTATAAGTTAGTCCATTTTTTGCATTATATCTTATTTCCAAAATATGCATTACATAATTTTTGTTGGTTTTCTGAGTCACAGTTGATTTGGTCGAAGTTTCAGTTGCCTCATTCCAAATTTATTACGGTGGACAGGCATTTTTTTTACACTGTTCGATTTCTAATTATGTCTGCTAACACATACTTCAGTGTCTAAGTGATCACTTACTGCGTTTTCTGGAGGACGATTTTTCCCATACACATACCACTACATAATTCCTTGCAATCAGCCATTCATTTAAGGACTGCTGCTGCTTCACGTGTGAAGGAGTAATTCTTCACTAAATGCTTTCATTTTTAGGTTAGGGCTAGTCAAGTTTAGAACTCTCAGCATTAATAAAATATCCCTAAATAGTTTCGTTGTTGGATTAAGTGGGTCAAGTTTAGGGCTCTTAGCATTAAAATAGCGTATGAATCGAAAATCCTTTAAAAATCCTGTCCCAGTCAACTGGGAACCAAGAACAGATACTTGTGTAAGATACATTTGAAATAATAATTTTCCTGAAAAAAAATTACTTAGTGAAACTTAACTGTGCTAATAGTTTCTACAAGCTTCCACCTTACTTCCACAAGCATTTCCAGTATTCTAAAGCACTTCCTAATACTCATATAAAACTTGCCGAAAATCAGGAAACATTTGGAACCGTGAACTTTCTTTCATACTTATTATTATCCACAATTTAATGGTAGTTCTCTTGGTTGGTTTATACAATGTATAAAATCTATATATTTATATTATCACATAATTGTATGTTTCAATAATTTTTTTCAGACATTTGAGAATTTTAAATCTTAGGGTGTCTTCTAATTCTTATTAATCATCTATTTCTGTTGTTAGTGTTGGCGTTCCTCACATTTTATTTTAGCTGGTCTCTATTGATTCTACATATCTGTAGTAATTTCACAAATTAATAATTTTGTGACAGTTTTAAAGAAGTTAATACAATTCTAGTGACATTCCACATGCTACAGAGTTGCCATAAATATTTGCAAATGCATTTCAATACATATGATAAGAACTTACCAGAAGTGTGGTTTCAAATATTCATGCTTACTAAGGGATGCAGAACTAAGCAGATAAAGTCTTTATCACATAGTAAAAGAAATGGAAATGTTACCAGATACAACATAAATTCAGATGAGAAAAATTCTTAACATATATTTTTAAACATTGGTTGGTTCAGGAATGGAAAGTCTTACTTGGCAGATTACACTTTCAGTATATTCTCCACTTTTAGCAATAGAACTTGAACTATATAATTCTCATTTTTTATCTATTCACTGAGCACAACTGTTGGTTTTGTTTCTACTGCTTCTGTTCAACATTCCAAACTCTGTCCAACATTCACCATTCCTCTTTCTCTTATGAAGTTCTCCAAAAAAAATATTTATACTTTCAACTTAGGTTACTTTTTGACATCATATGTATAAAAAATTTTACATTCTGTATATTTATAAAGCTAATGACTGAGTCATCGACAAAAACGTGGCAATCAACACATGTGTGTTTTCATAACATGTTTCAATAACGATGAAAAATATAATTCATAAATTAGATATGTACATGATTTTATTACAGTACTTCATTTACAACTGAGGAGAACCTTACACAATACTTTAATGTCTCAATAAAAAAAAACACTCCAATTACTATTTAGCAAGGAAAACATGCAAAGAATTATCTACCACACTCAAACCTATTATCACATGGTACTTTTACATACATGTTACAGTTCTAAAACAAACTAAGCTAATCCTCTGCAATGTGCATATGGTGTAAGCAGGTATTAAAGTGAAATGTTACATCACATGGATTTCACATCACATTTGAAATCAAATAGTGTAAAGACAACCAGAAAGAGGAAATAACATGAAATTTGTGAAGTCACAATTTCATCATCTTCAATAGCTGTTTGAGTCACAACAGCATATTTGAGCTTGCTGCGTGTCTCTTTGTAAGAATCATGTACACATGCTACATAAACATATTATGAAGTGTGGTAAGCACTAGCAAGATTTTTATTACAGCCATGAAAGAAAATCTTCTGTACATATTGTTTAAAAGTTAACTTTATACAGACACACTGATGGCAGTTTTGTCTTTCCATATTTTAAAATGGAATATAAAACTACAGGAAGATCTCCAATAATAGATTTTTTGCAGGATGATAGAGATCAACTTTTTGAGAAGCTCCCCCCCGCCCCCATGCATTTCTGCAACACTTGTGTACACGTGTGTGTGTGTGCAGACCAAAACAAAATATTATTCTTTATCTCAGACTGAACGTAGTACATTTACACAAAGGAAATCATCATATGCAGTGGCACATTAAACATTTAAGCAAAAAAAGTTGTGGGAGGCCAAATAGCACAAACTAAATTTAAAAATCACCACCACGCCAGATATACAGAGATATCTACAAATTGGAATGCTGATACATGTGAGGAAACACTTTTGCCTTTTATGAAGTGAATATGTATAATTGTTGCATGGAAACCAAACTAGTGTTAGATTTGACAAACATGCACAAAAAAAAATGTCAACAAGCTGAATCATTTGAATTGTATAACTATTAACTACCCAGCTGGGATTAGCAAATAAAGGAACCATGTTAGTGAGTCAGCCACTGCCATTGCCAAATGTTGCTGCACCAATGTTGAAAGGCTCATTGACCTCTGTATGCACACTTTCTCCCCTTACCCTTCGCTCAAAATACAGTGTGTTGTAAGGTCTGCTTGTAGATGAGTATTGTGCTGCTAGTGCTTCTTGGTGTTTTTTGGTAAGGAAGAGATTTATGGTCAGTGAGGTAGAAGAACACTCAAAATCTAATAAAAAACACTGGGAACACCCGGCATGGAGTGGCAGAAAGTTGGTAGAGTTACACTTGTGTTTTATTGGCTTGCACTGTACAAAACATACCACACAAATCATCACTTATAAGAAAAAAACATACTTCTATAAAAATTATTGGAAGTGAGGAGATATAACAAGTACAGAAATTTCCACCATGAGTGATAGAAATTCTATGCTGCAAACCAGTAGCGTGCCCAGGATTTTTGAAAGGAGATGTAGGTATTTTTGTTGTTTTTTAAAAAATTCTGGGCAAAAGGGAGGGGGGTTATGACCCCCTTGGCCACACTACTGGTTGCAAGTAAGGCATGTGTAACTCAGTGCCTATTGCTATTACTTATTCAGAGAAACCGTGATCAGGACAACCTAACCTACTTGCAAAAAAAGAACTGCACCGAACATTCCTGCCTAACAACCAGTGCAACCATATCACACGCAGAGGAAAAAAAATTACCAAAGAAGTTAGTTACTTTACCACCCAGTGAAGCCAGTTACTCCATCTCACATCTCACATATGGATCTAGTTTCACCAGGTGGAAAGAGTAGTTTATGGAGTTACTTTTGCCAGGTCATGAGAAGAGCAGAATGTTCTGAAGACTGGAAATCACATGATCATGTGTTGCAAGTATTTATGCAAGGAATTTTAAAGCTAACAGCTCTAAACCGGACTTAACAATGAAAGCATTCGGTTCATTAAATGTAAAGTGAACCAAATTTTGGTCAATATTGAACGTGACCATCTCTGATTTTATTCATACTTGGTTGTTATGAAGTACCACCTAAGGTAGGAAAAACTGAAAAATTGCATATTTGTATCTGTTGCAGTTCTCCAGTTAGAACCCTCTGAAATACGGAAAGAAGCACAATTTTCGGCACACATGCAATCACAAAGAAACTCATAAATTAAGCTAGAATTGACATAGAAGGTTGGGATAAGAACCAAATTGTTGCTTTTGCTATGAGCTTTAATTAGATATATCACATGACTACTTTTCAATTTTCTTTCATTGCAAGGTCATTCAAACATTTTTTGAAAATCTAATTTTTCAAAAACCTATATTTTGAATTTTTTTTAAAAAAATGCACATAAAAACATACATATTTCAACATAAAGTTTTTGAAGTTTTGTTATGGGATTGCAATGAGATCATAGTTTTTGACATGTATAAACAAATACTATACACTAGGTAAGACCATATGACATGGAAATATTGCAATGCAAATTCCATTCCTTTGTAAAGGGACTATGTTGTTTACCAAATTGGCCAAATGGGTAACTTGGGGTATCACATTTTTGGGGGGAGGTTAAGTTAACAAATATTTGTTAAAAAAATTCATACGTACATCACGGGATGCATTAGAACACCATCCAGTATTTTTTTTTTCAAATACTTCTTGCAGAAAGACTAATTATCGTATAATTTTGCAAATCATTGTCACACAAAATTTGAACCTTCCTTAAAGTAATAAAGTAACGAGCATTGTTTGGATTCAAAAAAAGTTATTCATGTTGAAAAAAAATAATTAAAAATTACCTTATGTAAGCATGCGTGCTTCCCATGGACAAGGTGTTCTCCGTTGACAAGCGACAGTATCGTAGACTGGTGGCAATGAATGTATAAGTAAATTGGAACGTTAGTAGAATGCATTTAGGGACTTTATTTTAATGCTAAGAGAACCAAATGTAACCTGCCTAACCTAACCACAAAAGCATATATTGAACAAAAACTTAATCGCTAAAACTCTGCAGTATGTGTTAACAGACATAAATCAAAATTAAACAATGTAAAAATTTTGCAATCATAGCATGATGAAATCGAAATAAAACGAAAGGAACTTGGGCTGAATTTTCCAACTTCACGGTGTGCAGGAAAAAAAAAGTGCTGTCTGCTCACTCAAAAAGAAATGCACACCGACCTATCCTTGACTTACGCTAACAAATAAAGAATGCGCACATCAGTGTAATAGTTCAGGCCAGGTTCATAGATCATGTGCATGTGCAGTCTAAAACCTGATGAAAATTGCTCGGTAACTGTTCAGATTGTTTTATGATTTTTTTTTTCAAATTCTCCTCGCACAAAGACTAATTATCGTAAAATTTTGGAAATCATTGTGACACGAAATTTGAACCTTCCTTGAAGTAATGAGCATTGTTGGGATTCGAAAAAAGTTATGTATGTTGAAGGAAAAAAAACGGAAAAAAAAAACATTACTTTACGCAAGCATGCATGCTTACATGGACAAGGTACTATTCTTTAACAAGCGACAATAAATATCGTAGACTAGTGGGAATGAATGTATAAATAAATCGGAACCCTAGTAGAGAGCATTTCTTTTTTTTAATGCTAAGAGAACCAACCAACCCCGACCTGCCTAACAAAAACACGAAATAATATATTGAACAAAATCTTAAGTAATCGCTAAAACTCCGTAGTATGTGTTAACAGATGTAAATCAAAATATGTAAAAATTGCATTAGTAGTATGATGAAATCGCAATAAAGTGAAAGGAACTTGGGTCCCAATCAATATTTGACCATTAATGCATTTTATTCCTCTTGTCGCCTAATATAGCTTCATTAACTGAATAAGCATTAGACATGTTTATGTGCTGAAAGATCAGCAAATATAATTTCACCGAGAATCTACTCATGTGAAATTCGTGGTTAAGCTAATAAGCACTTTACTAAAATTATATCAAATGTTCGAAATGATCGTAACAAATTTGGCTTTAGTTGAACATTTATTTATACCATTTGATCACAAGGGCCCAAGTTCCTTTTGTTTTATTGCGATTTCATCATGCTACAAATGCAATTTTTACATGGTTCGATTTCGATGTACGTCTGTTAACACACACTGCGGAATTTTAGTGATTACTTAAGGTTTTGTTTAATATATGCTTTCGTGGTTAGGTTAGGCAGGTTAGGTTCGGTTCCTTTAACATCAAAATAAAGTCCCGAAATGCATTCTACTAAGGTTTTGATTTACTTCTACATTCATTCAACTACGATATTTACTGTCACTTGTCGACGGAGAATATCTTGTCCATGAGAAGTGTGTAAGGTAATTTTCAAGTTTCTTTTCCAACATAAATAACTTTTTTTCGAGTCTAAACAGAGATCATTACTTTAAGGAAGATTCAAATTTCGTGTGACAATGATTTCCAAAATTCTACGATAACTAGTCTTTGTGCTAGGAGAAATCATAAAACAATCGGAACCGTTACCATTAATTTTGTATCATGCATATCCTACATGGTTCGTAAGTGGATCATGCTGATGAGAGTGTAACACTTACATACCTCAAAAAAGAAATGTTATTCGTGCTTATCATTTATTATTTTTGTCAAACTATTAGGAATGTACTCACCCGAGCTGAGAAGCACTACAATCTACCTTGAGTAGTAGGCATGAAATATATGCAAGTTGAAAATGCACTTTCTGTTAACCGACGTACACACGAAACTCCAAGAAGCGCAGACATAACTTGTAGTTCGACAAAATGGCGAATGGCGAACAAAGGACTAACACAGAATGTCGTCCGACATCGACAAAGAACACAATTCAAGACGGATCTTTTTAAAATAAAATCGTCGTATGGTTCGAGCATTGTACTCAGTTCTTGAATACAAGACAAATGAATGTTTAAATAAAATAAGAATTGTATTGTTTCATAAGAAATAAAAGAAATAAAGTCAAAAATAAATAATCACGAATAGATTTTATTACTGGCCAATCTTGGTAAGTAAGGGATAGGAATGTTTCTCCATGGCAGGGACGTCGGAACTTATTTTGGAGTGGGGGGGGCAGGTTTTCAAATCCATCAAACCAGTTTTTGCAATCTCTCCCCCATATATATATATATATATATATATATATATATATATATATATATATATATATATATATATATATATATATATATATGAAGGGCCAGGGGGAAAAACGATGAATGTCCATTCGAGACGATTTGCCAGGAAATGAAAAACAAGATTTTTCTATTCATAAATACGTCAATATATGCCAAAATAATAATGTGTTTTTGAGGCATTTCTCAACGTTTCCCAACCAAGACCGTTCTCATTCTTATAGTACAGCTTCTGAGCTATCAGATGGCGCTGTGATCTCAAAATGGGCGAAAAATCGACATTCATCGTTTTTCCCCCTGGTTCTTCATATATATATAATTAAATATCTGGTACTAACTGATATTCCCCGGACAGATTTCTTCATTTTACCAGAAGAAACTACTTACGGTAATAAGTTCCTGTAGCATTGTCTAACATTTGGAAGGTGTTTTGTGTGATGTTGGAATGTTTCATAGCGGAAATTCAATCATTGACGCATAGACCCATGAACTATTTCCAGTAAGGTTAGGTTAGGTAGGATCACGTATAGATTACAATAGTTAAAAATTGGTTTCGAAAAAAATATGCGTAGCCCCACACACCATTCTCGCATAGCCCCACGAACCATTGACACATAGCCCCACGAACCACTGACACATAGCCCCACAAACCATTTGCGGAATCAGTTACAAAAACACTTTTTTTTAAAAAAAAAAATGCAAGTACTTTGATAAAAAAAAAAAAACGTGAATACACGTTAAAGAATGTTCCGCGAAGCAGATAGGCAAGTAAAAATGTAAAAAATTGGCAAAACGAACAGGGACGTAGCTAGGTTGATCATTTTGGGGGGGCCCAAAGCTAAAGATTTTTTCCTATCAAACCATTAAAAACTAACAAACTATTAATATACCATATTGGCCTACATATATTATCAGTATAAGTTTGTGTGCTTTATATATATTATATATACATAAAAAAAATTACGAATATAGACTCGCGATATCCACAGCCATTATTTGGAAATCTAAATGCAGCTTGAACTCATTAACTTAATGGCATTTAGACGGTCTTTAAAAATCCATGTATTTTCTCTTATGTTAGATTTGAGACACCAAGATCAATGCCATTAGTCCTTACTCCTTAGATATGTAAATTTGATCGAAGGAAATTGAGTAGTAGAGAACACTGTGGCTTTTGTTTATAGCAGAATCGAATCCAGCGCCCTTTAGTGCAAGGCGACACTGTTAACCACTATTCTAAGGGACATGACCGAGTCTTTGTGGCGGCGTACTGTACATATTGGAGAATGATGACGATATATAAGAAATTTTATGCACACATCTAATTTCTTAAAAGTAATCTTCTTTGTACGTGCAAAACTGAATATATGATGGCAATAGAAATAACAAAATTCCCGCGTGCTAAAAATATTGCGCTCTCGTCTTTCGTACGACAGATTCAAGGTTCGATCCCTGGTAGGAACTCCAAAATTTCTGTGATGGCCCAACATCGTGAGGACAATTGGGAAGCTACTTGAAATCAATATGTAAGCATTCAATCTCATCGTCGCATTTAACCCAATATGTAGAAAAGCAGCGTAAAATAACGAAATAGAATTGATTGATTGACTTGGTTCATTTTTACTTCACTTCTCAGACACTTTTTGGCTAATCGTGAAGATGAGAATGAGTTAAGATTAAATTGATGAAAGGACCATCATAAAGAAGACACATGCCCAGGCCGAGATGCAAACCCGCGACACACTGCTTCCTAGAGTAACCTGCTAACCACTCCACCATGAAGTTGACGGCGCAAATAGAAATGAAAATTAGAAAATGCCATCTTGAATTTGCAGGAACCGAGTTCATCACCAAGGGCAAAAGATTTTCGCTCACACTAGGATAGGTAAATAGCAGAATATGCTTGATAAGTAATTTGACTCTCCATATTTTATGATATTATTATGTATGTAACTATTATTCGTTATATAACTTCGGATTAATTCTATTTGTATGTGCAGTCAACTTTCCCGCCTGAGCAGCAGTCACGACGTCTGCATTTGCGGGTGGAGGCCAGGGTTGTTAATGGTATAGGAATTTTAAATAAATTCAATTCCAGTCCAGGAGAGAAAATCAGCAAGTGTAAATGGGTTCTGGACCGTAAGGAACCTTTTCATCTGTAATTTTCAATTCGGTCTAGGAATATTTTTTCCAGATGAATTTAAATTCGGTCCAGGAACCTTATTTCCTGATGATTTTAAATGCGGTCAACGAACATTTTTTTCTGGATTAGTTTAAATAGGATCCAAGTTCCGTATTGAAGTGAAACAATTGGTAACTTCATACGAATTTCAATTGTGCGAGAGAAAAGGTTCCGGTCCTGTTACGGAACCCTGTAGAACAAATTAGAATGTATGCGTTTCTTGATCTTTAACAATGCCAGGGTTGTTAGAGTTCCAGGAATTGTAAATAAATTCATTTCCCATCCGGGAGAGAAAATCAGCAAGTGTAAATGGGTTCTAGGCCTCAATTCGGTTCAGGAAATTTCTTTTGCGCATGAATTTAAATACTGTGTAGGAACTATTTTTCCGGTTGAATTTCAATACAGTCCGGGAATCTTGTTTGCGGCTGAATTTAAACGCTGTCCAGGAACCTTTTTTCACGAATCAATTTAAATTCGCTGCATGAATCTTTTTCCAGATCAATTTAAGTGCGATCCAGTAACCTTTTTTAATGGAACAATACACTACTTGGGCCGAATTTATATTGTGCGAGAAAAAAGCTTCCGGACCTGCAACGGAACCCAATAGAACCAATAGAAGTTATGGGTAGATGGACCTTTGACAACCCTGGTGGAGGCTAAATGAAGAAAAATCAGAAAAAGTCATAAAAATATGCAGAATTTGGAAACGTAATATTTCTAGAGCATGCACACTACTATAAAAAGTTGACTACTTACGTCGTTTCCTTCCATGAATGAAACGTGACTTATTCTTCATCACATGTGAGATCAAACATGTGGTTGATCAGTCGACCCTACTTCAATTTTTTCGAGAGGAAGACAAGCTGGCAGCTTCGCCGGCTCCCGTGGCGGAGTGGTTAGTACATCGTGCTACGATACCAGGTGTCCCGGGTTCGAATCCCGGACTGGGCATGGGTGTTTGTAGTGTCCATTGATACATTTCATCATATCATCACTAATCCCCATCTTCGCAATTAGCCAAATGTGGCAGAAAAGCGACGTAAAATGAACCAAATCAATCGAAATTTCACTCGCAATGCATGAAAATGAGATCTCAAGCACTCCGTGATCCTACCGGAATCTCGCGTTTACAGAAGCTATCTATGAAACCACTTCTCGGATCAAGCTGTTCTTCGAACTAGCTGGCAGTCATCAATTGTCGACCAATCAACACAGTAGGGCAAAATGAAGCAGATGTTTCTTGAAAATGAGTGGAAAGTTACCAAGGAAGGATATATAAAGTCGGTACATTACAAAGGCTTATTATGACCTTTCCCTTCATTGCAGGTTATGAGCACAAGGGTTGAGTGTGGGAACCTGAAGGAACCGCGACATCTTTGTCATTCATCTCCAGCCAGAAAAGGGACAAACAGTAGAATTTTGTCTCTTGCAATTTGAAAAGCCTATGTCCATGTTGAACCATGAAGTAATTAACCCAGAAAGTCCTAGCTACCTGCAGTGCGTTTCGGCGCGGCCGATAACCAGAGCCAGATGAAGAGAAGATTTTGTGGGAAGGGGTGACCTGGCTTAGGACCCCTGGTGTGCATGAAGGGAAAGTGTGTTTTCAAAAAGTCCCCGACTTCCCAGAAAGAGACGGCCCATAAAATCACTTCATTTCCTACCAATGCATCCGTTTGTGTTCAACCAAAGTGTATGTCAACGTAGGATCCGAGCGCTTCGAGCTCTGTCGGTTGCGGGACTTCTTGAGTCTTTTGTCAACATGGTGCCAATCAGAGTTTCTTTCTGCCAAGGTCGTTGCACCTATGAATCTGCTCTTCATCTTGAGTGGCAAAAGACATGTTTTACGGAGGAAAGTTGCACCGGAAAAATTACCTTCTTAAATACGATGAAACCTGTAAAACATCCACAGATATTTATTCGGGGGTGGTCCCTCTGACAAAATACCAATATTCTCAAAATTCTTCGAACGGACTGTGTAAAACATTGCAATACTCCAAAACTAAACCTGCTCTGCAAGACAAGGAAAATGCCTCATTAAGCAATCAATGTGCCTTTGTTAAGTTGGTATGTTCAGTATGGCACTATATTTTAATTAATGCTGGTGGAATAAATCAATAAAGTTTGTTAAATGACAACGACTCCTGTTACGTACCCAATAGGACCAAGTAATGTGAATAGTTTGCCAAAGACGAATAGAGATGGCAGCACCAGGCGTGCAAGGTTAAGAATTGGCATAATATATGTGAATAACTTTATAAATAAGAACAAAGCAAATTGGAAAGATGAAAAAGAATAGAATATATTATAAGAAGACAAAGAATAAATATGAAAGAAGTAAATTAATATATATATCTTATAAATCAAATCAATGATCACATGTAAGTTAATATGAAAATTAAGGAAGTCAAAGCACTGATACAAGTTTGCGTCTTTGAACAGATATTACATCTGTATGATTGATTTACCATTCCTATAGGGGAAATTTTGTTTACATCAGTGGCGAGCGCGTTCTGATCGACGCCCCACAGCACTTTTTGGTTGCGCAGTTTAACTGTAGCACCTACTTGGATGCGCATGTCAATCGGCTGCACCAAGTATACACTCTGTTGTACCTAGTTAGTGGTGGCGCGTTCCGATCGAAGCCCCAAGGGAGGATATTAGTATTATTCCCAAAGCTTGGAGGAAAAAGTTGGAAAAGGATAAAGGCATTCGTTAAATAGTCAAAACCTAAATTGAAATCCAGAGGGAAGTTTACAAAGAAGATAAGAAGGAAGTCCCGATCCAGAACGTCCATTGAGAAGGAAGTCCATATCCTCCATATTAAGAAGGAAGTCTAGATCCAGACCGTCCATTGAGAAGGAAGTTCCGATCCAGGCCGTCCATCAAGAAGGAAGTCCCGACCCAGAACGTCCATTAAGAGGGAAGTCCAGACTGTCCATTGAGAAGGAAGTCCTGATCCAGAACTGCCCATTACTAAGGAAGTACATATAGAAGAATATCCAAATAAAGAAAATAAATAATAAAAAGAATATTGAGATGAAAATTGACTGTAACGAGAAAATTATAGAAGAATGTTGCTTATCATGTAAAATTCTTACTCCATGTATCCTGTGTTTAAATAATATATTCGTTTAAACATCTCCATTGGAAGGCATCCTGTCTGGTTTCGTTGTCTACAAAGAACCCTACCCTGTAGATAAGCTAGCTGAGTTTTAAGTTTAAGGTTTATGTACCTTTGCACCAAATGAAGGAAGCATTAAATAAATGGCGACCAACTTTTGGGGCTAGAGAATTAGGAACCAGACAGCGAAGAGAGAAAGAATAATTGAAAATGGAGGAAAAGGATAAAGATGGAAATGAGAATGGAGAAGCTACAATGAAGGAAGACGGAGAAAAAAGGGAAACTTTTATTTGTTGCGGAGAGGAAGGAAACAAAGAAGAAATTATTGTTTGTACCACATGTAAGGAAATTAGACACTGGATGTGCGAAGGAATAAGAAAGGAAAAATATATATCAATAAGCGAAAGGGAAGAAGGATACGTATGTAAGAACTGCAAGAAAGAAAAGTTGAAAGAAAAACAAAAGAAGACAGAAGAAATAAACTTAATAGAATTGTTTCAAAAGATGTCAATGCAAATGGAAGTTAACGCACAGAGAATGGAAGAAAAGTTAGAAGAAAATAACAAGGAAGTGAAAGAAAAGTTAGAAGAAGTAAGAAATGAAAGCAAGAAAATGTACGAGAAAATAACCGAGACATGTGAAGAAAATAGAAGATCATTGGAAAAGAAGATAGAAGAAACAACACTGCTAATTGAAAACAAAAGCGTGGATATAAATAGGAAGATCGAGGAAGAAGTTTCAAAACTTAGAGAGGAGAATATACACAGAACCGATAGTATGGAAAGAAAAATTGTTGAAAATAAATCGCAAATAGAAGCAGTATCTTCTAGAGTAGATGCAAATGAAAGCAAGATAGAGGAAGCAAAGGTCCTAATGGAAGATAGAAGCTGGGAAACACGCAATAGAATGGAAAAGGAAGTTCTAAAACTGAGAGAAGTAAGTACGCGGGAACTGCAAGAAGTTCAAGAAAAAACCAGCAGTATGGAGAAGGACATTGCGGAAAATCAAAATAAAATTAATGCAGCAGATAAGAAAGGAAAGGAATTAGACAGAAAATTAAATGGGGCAGTGTCAAAGATAGAGAAGACAGAAAAGAAAGTAGAAGAAGTGGAAAGAAAGTTAGGAAAGCTATTCATCAAAGAAGGAAACATAAATCCTAGGTTTCGAGAAAATGAAGAAACGAAGGTTAAGAAAGAGCTGAGAGAAGAGAGTTCAAGCGATGAATCGATGACGGAGGAAGAAGAGAAGCATAAGAGATATAGAATAGCGGGAGGTCACAAGAAAAGGAAATGGAAGAATAGCGAAGATGGAAGTAATAATGAAAGGCTCTTAGACATATTGGAAAATGAATTCCCGAGAGACGAGAACTATAGGACCAGGATACCTAGGCCACAAGAATTGCAGCATCTTCCAAAATTCAATGGGAATATATCTGTTAAATGTCCCAGAAAGTTTTTAAGGGAACTAACAACAAATGTCAGACTTATGAGGATCCCCGAAGGAATGATTTTGAACGTCATAGAGACATGTTTTGAACAGTCGGCAGCAGGTTGGTATCAACTAAATCAGCACAAATTCAGAAATTTTAAGGAGTTCAGCCGAAAATTCCTGAATTACTACTGCAGTGAAGACATAAAGGAAAGGCAGCTAGAAGCATTAAAAAGAAGATATGTAGATTGGTCAAAAGTCGACAGCCTGGAAGAACATACATGGGAGACTCTTAGAAACTTCAAAAACCTAAAGGAAGGATGCAGTGAAGAGGAGTTGGTTAAACAAGTTGTCCAAACATTGCCATTAAGAATACAGAGAGCTATAGCAGCAGTTAAGATAAAAGCAGTTGATGATTTGATTGAATATCTAAGAACCGAAGATGTGCTAACAAAAACTCAGAATTCCTGGAACGATAAGGAAGGAAGATTCTATGGAAAGAGGCAACATTCAGAAGAAGAAGGGCGCTCAAAACCAAAGTTCCGGAGACAGGAATTTGATGTAAGAAGAATAGAAGTTAGAAACCAGAGACCAAGTGCAGAAAGAAGAGACGTAGGAAGAAACAATGGAAGATATGAAAGAAACATAGACTCTGTGGAAGAAAGAGAGAGAAACGATGATAGATATCGAGGAAATTGGAGAAACGTGAGAGGCCTAAATAATTTCCGAAGATACGGAAGAGGAGGAAATCAGCGATGGAGGAACATATATGAACAGAACGAAAGAGAATACCGAGTAAGTGTGCCCAATGAAGAAATGGAAAGAAGAAATGCACTTCCGGATGTAGAAAGAGACGAAGCCATAGAATTAGCCAGAAATTATTGTAATGACGCAAGAAGATTCCAAGAGGGAATTACAGCAGATGAAGATTCAAGAAATGCAGAAGAGAATAGAGGGTCAAACATGTAATGCTCTTGCAGCATCTCCCAGGTGTGAGAGCAAAAACAGAGAGAAATGTAAGGCAGGGAGAAATTGTAAATAGAAATGTACATAGTGAAAGAGAAAGTCTTGAGTTATATTTAATAGAAGAGCCGAATTTCAATGACCTGAAGCCAGGGAGAACTTTTTATGTAAAGGCAAAAATTATAGAATTAGAAGTAAAGTGCCTAATAGATTGTGGTAGTGTGGTAGAAGTAATGAGTTATGATTGTTGGAAACGGATAAAAGGAAAATATCCACAAGCTCGTTTAGATGCATCAGAAAGGGATAAAATAAGATTGGTCATGGCAGCAGGGAAAGAAGAATATAAAATACAGGGAACTGTCGGCGTAATGATGAACCTTCAAGGGTTAAATTTTCCTGTCAGATTCCTCGTAGTAAAAGGTCTAAGAAGTGATATGATATTAGGAATACCATTTTTGGAAAAATATGATGGTCATATTTATATCAAAGAGAGAAGATTGAATCTAGAGTCATTGGAAGAAGAAAGACTAGATGTTCCTATGGAAACTGTAAACAACGAAATGGAGAGAAAAGAATGCATTGGCAACCTGAATTTAATGTACGGACAGATGAAGGCAGTACCAAATGATATATGTGAAGAAATTGAAAGTGAAATGAATAAAGAAAATGATGAATACACTGCATCTGTTGAAGAGATAAATAATAAGGTTGATGAGTGCAAAGATATCTCCAAAGAAGAGAGGAAGGAATTACAAGAAGTTTTGTTAGAGCATAGGAATTTGTTTAGCCAAAATCCAGGACTCACCAGAGGGTATTCCTACAAAATAGAAGTAGATACAGAAAGACCTATAGTATCTAAACAGTATCCGATACCTTTTGCGAAAAGAAAAGCTGTAGAGGAAGAACTTCAGAAATGGTTAAGATGGGAAATTATAGAAGATTCAAATAGCATACATGTAAGCCCGATGCATGTAGTTGACAAACCCAATGGAGGAGTTAGACCAGTCTTAGATCTGAGAGAATTAAACAAACACGTATTACTTCCAAGAAACCAGGTGGATAAAATAGATGAGATGCTACACTCATTTGCAGGAAGCAGATACTTTACTTCTTTTGATTTGACCCTGGGATACTTTCAAGTTGAGATCGAGAAGAAGTCAAGAAAGTATACAGCATTCAGATATGGCTCAAGATTGTTTCAATTCAGAAGATTGCCATATGGTTTAAATTCATCGGTTTCGGCATTTATGACTGCGTTGAACAAGATATTTGGGATAGAAACTAAGCATTGGTTAGCCATATATGTAGATGACATGTGCATTCACAGTAAAGACTGGGATTCACATATAAGAAGAATAGATTGGGTATTGAACAAATTAGGAAAAGCAGGATTAACCGTAAAACTGGAGAAATGCTCTTTTGTCAGAAAGGAAGTTAAGTTTTTAGGCCATGTTATATCCGGTGGAGAAATTAAGCTATGTACAGATAAGGATGAAGCGATAAGACGTTTCCCTAAGCCAATTACAAAGAAACAATTACAGAGATTTCTTGGAATGTGTAATTGGAGAAGCAAGTTCATTAGAGATTTTGCACAAAAGGCCAGACCATTGTATGAGCTATTAAAGAAAACTAACAAGTGGAATTGGGGAGAAGAAGAAGATAAAGCTTTCGGTGTACTGAAGATCGATCTCATATCATCGCCTGCCATAAGCCAACCGAATTTCGAGAAAACATTTTGCTTGGGAACCGATGCATCTAATATAGGACTAGGGGCGTATCTATTCCAGAAGGACGGCAATGGAGAAGACCAAGTCATCCAGTATGCCAGCCGTTCTCTTAAGACTTTTGAGAAATCCTATACGATAAGTGAACTCGAATGCCTAGCCATCCTATTCGGAATACAAAAGTTCTCACCATACCTCAAAGGAAGGAGATTTAAGGTATTCAGTGATCACAAAAGCTTGGTCTGGTTAAATTCGGCAAAGCAGTGGAATCCTAGACTTACCAGATGGGCCCTGTTAATACAAGAATATAGCTTTGAAGTGATTGATATAAAGGGCAGGGATAATCAAATTGCCGATGCATTAAGTAGAGCTCCAATAAGACCCCAACAAGAACCAGAAGAGATAATCAAATTGTCCATAAATGCGATTGTGGAGGAAGAAATGAAGAATATAGTAAAAGAAGAATGGATAAAAGAGATGAAAGAAGATGAAGAACTTAGTACTATATTTAAAATATTGGAAGGAGAAACTATTGTTAGAGAAACGAAGATGAGAAAAGCCAGAATCAAAGGGAATTACAGAATTATAGAAGGCATGATTTTTAAAGTGAACATTGAAAATCCACACCAAGTAAGGTTATGTGTACCCAAAACAATGATCTATAAGATCTTAACAACAGTACATGAAGAGTCAGGACATTTTGGGACAGACAAAACTTTGAGGATGGCACGTCGTTTTTATTTTTGGAAGACTCTGAAAAAGGATGTTGTGGACCATGTTAGAAACTGCGTTGTATGCATACAGACTAAGCCATCTAAATGGAAATTAAGAAAGGAAGAATTACACGTTATAGCTCGAAGGCCATTGGATTTAATATCCATAGACTTAATTGGACCACTGCCGAGATCAAGAGGATTCCAATACATCCTTACATGCGTGGACATAAGTAGTAAATTTGTAATGTGTTACAACATAAGAAAAGCAACATCAAAAGAGATAGTTAAATGTTTCGAAGACGGTTTCACTAAACACTATGGAATTCCTAGAAAGGTGTTAACAGATAATGGTACACAGTTTGTATCGGAGTATTTCATGGACTATATGCAATTCAAAGGAGTCAAAGTAATAAATGTAACGCGATACCACCCCAGCTCGAATCCCATAGAACGATACAATGGAGAAATAGTCAGACTGTTAAGAACATACTGCCATGATAACCATACACGATGGTCAACTGTTGTTAATAAAATAACTAAATTGTTAAATAACGCATTGTCAGAAGAAACAGGAAGAAGCCCTGCTGAATTATTTCTCGGATACACGGAGGAACCATATGTGTTTGAAGAATTGGAGTGGCCAGATATGATGGAGCAAAAGAGCGAAATGAAGAAAGTGATATTAGAGCTGTATAAAAAGAGAAATAGAAGAAAGACAAAGGACGAGAAGAAGGTTAAGAAAATAGATATCAAGAAAGGAGAGTTGGTGTTTTGTAAAACACATCCGGTGAGCAAAGCTTCAGAGAAAGCTATCAAAAAGCTATTTTTCATATATGAAGGCCCATATGAAGTGATAAGTACTTTTAGAAATACAGTTCTTCTAAAGCACATAAAAACAGATGTAGAAAGGAGAGAGAATTTAGATAACATTAGAAGATATAATTGTACAGAAGAGAAGAAAGAAAGCGTCAAGAAGAAATAATAGACTTGTACATATATAATTTGAAAAAAAATGTATCTGCATATATATATATATATTACGACAATTTTTTTTATGGCCAACGGGGGGAATATTGTGTTACGTACCCAATAGGACCAAGTAATGTGAATAGTTTGCCAAAGACGAATAGAGATGGCAGCACCAGGCGTGCAAGGTTAAGAATTGGCATAATATATGTGAATAACTTTATAAATAAGAACAAAGCAAATTGGAAAGATGAAAAAGAATAGAATATATTATAAGAAGACAAAGAATAAATATGAAAGAAGTAAATTAATATATATATCTTATAAATCAAATCAATGATCACATGTAAGTTAATATGAAAATTAAGGAAGTCAAAGCACTGATACAAGTTTGCGTCTTTGAACAGATATTACATCTGTATGATTGATTTACCATTCCTATAGGGGAAATTTTGTTTACATCAGTGGCGAGCGCGTTCTGATCGACGCCCCACAGCACTTTTTGGTTGCGCAGTTTAACTGTAGCACCTACTTGGATGCGCATGTCAATCGGCTGCACCAAGTATACACTCTGTTGTACCTAGTTAGTGGTGGCGCGTTCCGATCGAAGCCCCAAGGGAGGATATTAGTATTATTCCCAAAGCTTGGAGGAAAAAGTTGGAAAAGGATAAAGGCATTCGTTAAATAGTCAAAACCTAAATTGAAATCCAGAGGGAAGTTTACAAAGAAGATAAGAAGGAAGTCCCGATCCAGAACGTCCATTGAGAAGGAAGTCCATATCCTCCATATTAAGAAGGAAGTCTAGATCCAGACCGTCCATTGAGAAGGAAGTTCCGATCCAGGCCGTCCATCAAGAAGGAAGTCCCGACCCAGAACGTCCATTAAGAGGGAAGTCCAGACTGTCCATTGAGAAGGAAGTCCTGATCCAGAACTGCCCATTACTAAGGAAGTACATATAGAAGAATATCCAAATAAAGAAAATAAATAATAAAAAGAATATTGAGATGAAAATTGACTGTAACGAGAAAATTATAGAAGAATGTTGCTTATCATGTAAAATTCTTACTCCATGTATCCTGTGTTTAAATAATATATTCGTTTAAACATCTCCATTGGAAGGCATCCTGTCTGGTTTCGTTGTCTACAAAGAACCCTACCCTGTAGATAAGCTAGCTGAGTTTTAAGTTTAAGGTTTATGTACCTTTGCACCAAATGAAGGAAGCACTCCTTACCAAAAGAATGTAATTATTCTTTACGGATATCCCCTATAACGGTTGGGGGTTCGACGTGCTGACCCCACGTCACTCCGTTACTGGTTAAAGATCTCCACACCTCTAGGTAGGATTGTGGGAGGGAGACTGGCAGTCGGGAGATAGGCCAAGGCCCTTTCAGGGCTGTCGAAAAACGGGTTATTATTTATTTATAGATGCTTAAATATATGTGCAACCACACATATCTTTCCAGTGACTTATAACAAGGGTTCGTTATTGTACTTGACTCAATAAAATAAACTTACTGTGTGAGGCAGATTCATACGAACTAAAAATAGCCATAATAATAATAATAATAATAATAATTTATTTGAAAATTACGAAAATGTATTTACTTGTTGAGGAGTTGAGTTGAGTTGGTGTTTTAAGTCCACTTTATGCACAGTAAGACTAATCAGGACTGGACATACAGTTTAAAGTAAGATCCAGACCACTATGTGCCTCCACCCATGCATGGAACGCAGGACCCCTCGATTACAAAGCAACGACGCTATCACTGCGCCATCGGGGAGGCATCGTTTGTTAAGGAGGATTCTCAAAATCGGTCTTCACGAAATCGAAAAAAATATGCGACTCAAGAAATCGTACAGTTTGTGAAGATAATTACTTTTAACATGTTGCGTGTTTTAGACTGTTTCAATAGTAGAATAGTTATTTGATGCGAGTAATACTACTTGCAATGAGATATAATAATCTACATTGGTGGCCTCCCCGATGGCGCAGTGGTAGCGTCCTCGACTTGTAATCAAGGGGTCCCGGGTTCGATACCCGGTGGAGGCACAAGTGGTTCGGATCCCACTTTAAACTGTAGGTCCAGTCCCGATTAGGCTTACTGTGCATAAAGTGGACTTAAAACACCAACTCAACTCAACTCTACATTGGCATCCTGCCACCATTATACTTATTTTATCGTGTATTGCGTTCTGATTCGGCACCACTTGTAACTGTTTGCATATATGTGGTTTACCGCTGGCAAGCGATCGTTCTTCACTCTGGTCACAAACTACTCAAGCTCGAAACATTATTTGAACGCAACGGTAACAACCAACGCCCAACCCTGCCTGTTGTTGACCTGCGACTGCGAGGGGTGGAAATATCGCTCCCTCAAAATTCCGAGAAACATCGAAGTGCTAGGTTTCTACACTGACATCCACTATAGCTAGAACCAGGAAAACAAGAAGAAATGTATTGTTTGGGGTTCGTGCCACTCACATTCAAGAGCAGTGTTTCAAACTGAAAGCAAATTTACTGAAACACTATTTTGCAATATTTGTCATGAAAGTAAACTTTTCAGCAAGTGTAGAACAGTTTGCCGGGGCCACGTGAACGTTTCGGGGGGCCAGTGACCCCCGTGCCCCCCTAACGACGTCCCTGAAAACGAAGAAATTATAGGTGTCCGGGGAATATCAGATTTTTACCAAATATCTTATTATATTTTATTGTTATAATAATATATTTATTACATAAATAATAAATATATAGTTATTGAATATATGAATATCCACAGTGGCAAAACATCATGAGAGATAAGAGGTCCCTATTACGGATTATTTAGGTCTTATGATAATTACAGCAAATTTCCATTCCTTCATGGCACCCGATCTTCGCATGCAGCGAGGCATTCATTCCTTTAATGATTAATAACATAACTGAAAATGAGTTACTTTTAAAAGGGGGCGAAATACACCTACAATCGTATTGAGAAAATCCATGTTTCTGAAATTTTCTCTTCGATGTGTTGCAAATAAAGTTGCCCGTGTTCTCATATCATTTTATAGATAGTAGGATAATTTTAATAAAAACGTCGCATATTAAAAGAAGAATTACATGAATGAAAGAGTTACAAAGGAATAATTTATTGAGAGATTTAGTTTATTTTACTTCACTTTTCTGCCATTTTTGGCTAATCGCCAAGCCAGACGATGAGATCGAGGCAATATGGTATATTTTATTATGTAGACGATATATTTTTCATAATTTAACATATAAAATATTTCTGCTTCTAAAATGGTGTACAAAAACGATTATTTCACCTTTACTGATATTTTCAGATCTCAGACTTCTATTCAGAGATTGAGATTAGGAAATGAAACTATCAGTAATTTTAGAGCATTTGCTAGTCTTTGCAACGAAGACTTTCAAATATACAGTGGTGGCCAAAAGTCTGGAAAATCATCAAAATTTTCAATTATTCATAGTTTTTAATTCTCTCACACTTAATACAGGTAATGAAATTTTACATTTTTTTTTAAAATGTATACTATAAGATTACTTGAACAAATATAGATACAAATTATCATAATTTCTATACTCTAGTATTTTGTAGCATGTCCTTTGCTTTTTAACACTTCCAATATCCGTTTGGGCATAGAGAGCGCCAAGCGTTGACAGTAATCTGGCATAATTTCAGTGACCCATACTTCCTTGATTTCTTATACCAGGTCATTGTATGACGTTGGAGACTTCTCCGAAACCTTTATCCACATGATGGACCATGCATTTTCTATGATGTTTAGATCTGGAGAACTGCCTGGCCATGGATGGAGCAACTGGTAGTCGCGCGAGATTCTCCATCTTGTTGAAAATAAGTAACAGCTGGAAGCTTCTGTTGAAGGATCTGTAGATACACCTCTCCATTTATGGTAGTGTTCGTTGGCCTTATTCATAGTGATCCACGTCCTTTTGCGGAAATACAACCCCAGAATATCACTTTTTCTGCTTGCTTCACAGTAGGGACGACATACCTTTTGTTTTTGGGGCGTCTTACATATTTATTATAATGGAAAAAGTGAGTAAATGTTGATTCATCAGAAAACGTCACTGATTCACAGTCCTCTGCTGTCCAAGCCACGAAACGACGACAACATTTTATACGATCAGTGATATTTTTTTGTGATAGTTTCGGCTTCTTTGCTGGAGTGTAGGAATTCAGACCTGCATCAAACAGTCTACGTTTAATGGTTCAAAAACTCGGTTTGTTGATGCCTTGTGGAAGGTTTGATCTTATTTTAGCAGAAGTAGTTTTGGGAGATTGTTTCCATAATCTAACGACTGCTGTGTCTGTTCGATCAGACGTAATACGCGGCCTGCCATTTCGTGTGCGAGACTTGAATAAACCGATTTTTTAAAATTATATTCAGTGTTTTTGTGACAGTACTTGGAGCTATCTTGAATTGGGCTGCAATTTCGGACTTTGACTTACCCTCTTGATGCAATATGATGATCTGGTCCTGGTCTCTGGGCTCAGTTCAGATCCATTTTTGCTTCTTGCCATCATTATTCCTGGAAACACAGGTGCAGGTGATGAAAATACACACTAGCTAACACATAGGGAGACAAATTTATGGTAAATAAAAACTGAGGAGAGCGGTAAATAAAATGTTAGATCAGCGGTATATACCAGCGGTGGAAAAAAAATTGGCACACACTTTTTCATCATGAGAGGAAACAACATACAAAAGAGCTATAAATTGATAAACTTCTTTATATACTGTACACATATACAAGTAGTTAGCTGTCGAACCAAAAAGAAAACATCAACACAAAATCACTTCATTTCTAAATTGCATATCTCAAGTGATTTTTTCAATGTATGTATTTAAAGGATATCCTTGCTGTCCAACAAAGTTGGGGAAAGAAAGGAATGCAGCTTGACTTTTCGAGATACCGCACACCACTTGTTATTATTATTTATTTTAGTTCAGCACAAGATACATCTTCCAAGTACGTTGAACATAATATGCTGTGCATACCAGAAAAGAAAAGTTCAAATGAGCATTTATGTACGCTATATTTACACTAGGCTATGCACTTGTATTTTTTCCTCAGTGCACAACATGTTTGTGCATGTTTATATTTTAACAAATGATGATACTTACATTCCACTTATGTTTCTGACAAACTGTTAATTGTTTTAAAATGTAAAATATATTCACATTCTCATCCTCTAATCATATATTTATGCCGTGCAAATAAGCAATAAATTTGATATTTCATAACTTGAACACATAACTTGAACATTTGAAGCAATTATAGTATTATTCATTTGCATGTCAGAAGTTAAGTTTAAGATGATACAAGGTATATTTATTTAAACTCATCCTCATACCTATGTGGGAATTATGTAGAAATTAATTAAAATGAACAGTAGTATTAATCGTGACAATAGATAGCGTGAATAATTTGCGATATGAAGCCTCGCAGCAGCGGTCCTTAACAATCATATGAAATATGAATTGGAGAAAGGTGGATGAATTGTGCGCTCCTAAGGATAATTACTCATGGCCGGGCATGTAATGGAGTTAAACGAATTGTAAAGAGTAAAGACACATAAATTTTGATTTGGAATATTTTCAATCCGTCAATACTTTTTCCTTCAGGGCAGAAATATAGTTTTCTTGAAACATTAATTTAAAACAAAATTAAAGGCGTACAGCCAACTACAAAGATTAATTCATTGATTTCCATTCACTTGATCATACAAGTATAAGTTTCACTATGATATGGGATATGTCAATAATATTAATGTCTAATTTTGAATACAAGGAAATTAACCTATAGTATAGTTATAATAATAATCGTTTATTTTAAGTGTTGAGCACAGTATGGAACCTAATACAGCACTAATTCAAGGCCTCCTTGATGGCGCAGTGGTAGCGTCGTCGCCTTGTAATCAAGGGGTCCCGAGTTCAATTCCCGGTGGAGGCACATAGTGGTTCGGATCCCACTTTAAACTGTAGGTCCAGTCCCGATTAGCCTTACTGTGCATAAAGTGGATTTAAAACAACAAATCAATCAATCAATCAAGCACTAATTAAAATACAAAAGTACAAATTTACACGAATAAAATACATAAGCTGTAGAATAACACAACATAACAAGTTAGCATATTTACACTTCAAGTTCAAGTTTTCAACGAGATCTATTATACCTCTGATAGTAATAATTGTTTATTGTTATATAATATTGTGCAATTAACTGTGTATTGTTCTAATAATAATAATCATATTTATTGAAGTGATGATAACGATTAAACAACCAGGTATATCACTATGTCAAAATTGGTTATACAAAATTAAAAAATTGAATACATAATTATAAAATAAAACAGTGGATCCTACAATCTTATACATCAACATAAATTCAAATTGTAGGTTTCAACAAGATCAGCTACTAAACCTCTGGCCTTGTTTAGGCATGTGAGAATTGAGATATACCTATGGGAATATCTGGGAATTTTATAAGCTATATACATTATTCAAATTAACTGTCAACTTGGAAAGTTAATATCTTCTCTGCAAAATTATTCCTTTTCATTTTTCTTCTTTCTTCTAAGGAAAACATATTCAACTGTGTTAACCATTCAGAGTAATATTGGTCATAGTAATTTTTTTAAAACTTTGTGCATAATAACCTGATAAAAAGTTTTTGAACTGATTCAACTTTTTGAAAGTGACTGGTTGCAGTCAGAACCCATAATTCATTTACATATTCTACAGGGTGGTCCATATGTCTTGTAACCCCCATAATTTTATATAACTTGATAATAATACAACTTTATAATAATACAATATAATATAATGAAGTATAAGGTAGCCATTCATTCCACATGTCGTGTGACACCAACAATTTTACATAATTTTATATTATGATAATAACAATACAGGGTGGCTCAATAAGTCACTTAACACCCTCAGTACAAGGCCACTGCGGCATGGAATGTGAAAATGGCGATGACCAATCATTGCCTGGCCAAGGAAGAACCACATTGACGCCACCCACACGGTCGGCGGCCATCTTGGTGTCCGCCATCTTGAATTCAACTTCAGAATTTTAAAAGGGAAGGGGGTCGTGCGACATATCAAAATGGGCTAGAATTTCATGAGAAATGCAATGGTGAAGGTTTTTTCGACGTATCTTTAACCAGTAAAAAGTTATGACTGAATTCTTGTACCAATTTGCTCCTTTTCGAGGTGTTAGAAAAATGCCTTAAAATTTGTTTAGCGCATCGGTAATGCATCGAGATCAAAGTGACGTCTAGGGAGAGAAGTTCGCATGCCATTGCACACGATTTTAATCGGATACATCCATGAAGAGCTGCGCATTATCAATGGTTGTCGCGAACAATTTACAGTGTGACGCTTCCATTGAATTAAAAGTCCTTCACAGTGACAAGGCTAATGTTTATGTTCATAAGGAAGTTTATAAACAGAATATTCGATGCTTTTTATCTGATAACCCATTTTCGACAGATCAAAGCTGAATGGTTAGTGTTGGTAAGTTAATGGTGTGGCGTGCTGTGTGGAACACGATTGGTTAGTCAATTTTCCATCAACGGAACCTTAAATGCTTAGAGCTACTTGGATTTGTTAAATAAACAGTTTTTTTCATCCTTACTTATGGAAGAAGGTACTTTTTACAGAGTGTTTTCAATAGGGAAGAACACCAGAACACTTATGGGACCGTTATGAACCTGTTTTTGTCCAAAGTTAGTTATCAGATGACAAGGGTCGCATATTCTGTTTATGAACTTCCTTCTGAACATAAACATTAGCCTTGTCACTGTGAAGGACTTTTAATTCAATGGAAGCGTCACACTGTAAATTGTTCGCGACAACCATTGATAATGCGCAGCTCTTCATGGATGTATCCGATTAAAATCGTGTGCAATGGCATGCGAACTTCTCTCCCTAGACGTCACTTTGATCTCGATGCATTACCGATGCGCTAAACAAATTTTAAGGCATTTTTCTAACACCTCGAAAAGGAGCAAATTGGTACAAGAATTCAGTCATAACTTTTACTGGTTAAAGATACGTCAAAAAAAACCTTCACCATTGCATTTCTCGTGAAATTCTAGCCCAATTTGATATGTCGCACGACCCCCTTCCCTTTTAAAATTCTGAAGTTGAATTCAAGATGGCGGACACCAAGATGGCCGCCGACCGTGTGGGTGGCGTCAATGTGGTTCCCTCTTGGCCAGGCAATGATTGGTCATCGCCATTTTCACATTCCATGCCGCAGTGGCCTTGTAATGAGGGTGTTAAGTGACTTATTGAGCCACCCTGTATAACAATTTGTAAGACGTATGGATTCAGTGTCAACCAGGATGTTGTTCACGCATCCAAAAGGCCAGTATGACCACCATTATTTTCATGGCACAAAATGACACGGCGCTATGACCTGTGTGAGTTTTTACGAAGCAAATTTTTCGTGATTGTTGTCTGAAAGGCTGCCCTAATAGCGTCCTTTAATTGTTTTGTTTTTTGGTATCGTTGTTGTGATACCTTTTCCTTAATAATGCCCCAGAGGACATTGTCACAAGACGAGAGATCAGGGTTTTTGGGAGGCCAATCCAGAGGCGCCGGACAGTGGCGTGCCCAAGGGGGGTTGATGGGGGTTATAACCCCCCATTTCGCCCAGTATTCCTAAAAAAAGAACGTCAAAGGCACGAAAATATGACAAAATGAGTGCTGACTACCAAGAAAAAGTATACATAACCCCTCCCTTTCGAAAATCCTGGGCACGCCACTGGCGCCGGATGATGTACCGATCCGCGTCCTATCCACCTATTGGGAAACACTTTACTTAAATATTCCCGGACAGCGATGTTGAAACCAGGAACGTCCCAGGAGATTCATTCTTTGGAGCTGTGGATCAAAAAATGCCCGTAACATGGCGAGATAGGAGTGATGATTGACTACGCCATCGAAGAAACAGGGACCTATCAAGTGTTTAGCGGACATAGCGACCCAGAGCATCACATGTGGGGGATTGTTTTCCAGCTCTTCGTAATAATGCGGATTTTCCTTGGACCAGAAATACACATTCCTTGCACGTGCACTTCCATATATTGCGCATTCATCGGAGAAGAAAAGGTCAGTTCGCTGCGGGAGTGTGGGAAATACCTCCAACATTCTTCCACATGCTGCATGTCGTCTACGCATGTTATCATCACTGAGCTCGTTGACGCTTGCTGGTTTAAAGGATTTCAATCGAAGATCCTTCTTCGTTTGTTGTAACATTGTTTTTTTCGGGATTCCAAGCTCAGCAGACCGTTTGCGCAGTGACTTCTGTGGTGACCGAAGCGCAGATGTCTCCTCTCCTGCACATGTGTTCTGTCTTTTGGTTGGTACCAGGCCTCGGTTTGTCTTTGATACATCCCAACATAAACAGTTTCTTTTCCCAACACAGTATTGTCACTTTTGGTGGTGCATTTTTTTGGAATCGTCTTGTGAAATCTCGTCGCACATCCTCCATGGTCTTGCGCGGTATGTGGACGTTCATGGGCCCAAACACTGACAACAAGGCGCTCTTCTACATTGTAGGAGCTTGTGTCAGCCATCTCTTCAAAAGAAGCACTGAATTAGAGATAACAAGATATTGATTCGAGGGGGTAACAAGACATATGGACCACCCTGTAGAATAGGACGAACTATCGTTTCATACAGGAATATTAAGGTATCTTCTTTTTAAAAAACTTTCCATGAGAAAAATATATAACCAAGCATTCTCTTTGCTCCTTTGCAAATTTCTGAAATGTGCTCATCAAATATGAGGGAGGAGTCTATTAATATTCGTAAGTCTTTATGACTGTCGCACACTTGGATTTTATTTTCATAAATAAAATAGTTGGAGACTATATAATGAACTTTCTTAGTACATCTTAAAACTTTACACTTTTTCAAGTTAATTTCCATTCCATTAATCTTGCACCAATATGTCATTCTATCGAGATCAGCCTGAAGTTGAGCGACATCATTATTTGTTAAAATACTCTTAAATGTTTTTATATCATCTGCATATAGTAAACATGTGCTAGATTTAAAACATAATGTAACATCATTGATAAAAGCAGCGAACAGAATTGGGCCAAGTGGCGACCCTTGAGGTACTCCACAAAGTATTTCTTTTTTAGAAGAAGTTCTTTCACCAATCTTAACAGAGAAACTTTTATTTACTAGAAAGTTGGGAAACCATTTCAGAAATCGTGGTGATAATCCCATTTGGTCGAGTTTGTAAATTAATAGCTGATTGCTGACACTATCAAAGGCTTTAGCCAAGTCAATAAATAAAATATCGCTCTGGGATTGCTTTCTAATATATTTAAATGCATAAGGAATAACTTCCATAATAAAGTGCAGGTGTACTATAATGGTGATATTGTTGATTATTCATTTTACAGAAAAGTGTATGAACATGATTCATCTACTGAATTTTCCGGTATGAAAACTTGCTACAAAGTGACCTCTGCTCATTTGGATCCTAATTCATTCCAACGAATGAATGTAAGACTCGCAATGCAGCTGTTCAGCAGATCCATGGCTAATGGAATAAAATTTTATCGGAGTATTAATGCATAGGGGTTAGAAGGCAGTGAAAGAACGGAACATTTCACAAGGGACCTAAACTGCCTAGTTGACGCATTAAATTAATTCACTCCTGCACAGGCACTATATAAAGGATCAGAAGCACATACAACTTTAATAAAATGGAATGCTGTCCTTAGAGATAATCGAAATTTCTTCGCTTCAGAAAAAACGCTAGAGTCCTTAAGAGTGACTTTAGAAAGTACTTTAGAAGTGTCCGAATATTTGTGGAAGAACAATTAGAAGTACGTTTTGACAGGAAAATTTAATCAAGATCCCCTAGAACGCCATTTTGGTCAGGGGGTGCTCGTTCGGCGGCGCATATCGTATGCGCAGTTGTCCGTGGATACATGACGTCATCATCGAGAAGCTTGGCACGGAAAAGGCTGGTTCCTTATGCAAATATTGAGATATTTGACAACGAATATCTTCTAAAATATAGTAGCAAGGGAAAAGTTACAACTTTTACTGTTAAGATTCATCCTTTCTAATCAATTTATCACAAAGTTGATTCAAATGTGTAAAATGGTTTTCAAGAAATCGTGTTACGAATGAACCCCTGTTTTGTTCTCTCCAGGCTTCGAATGTAAGGGAGTTTTAACTTAAGCGCGTTGGATTTATTTTTGCTCTATGTTTTTAAATAAGATTATTTTGTTCTTGTCAACTGAAATCATGCTTAAATGCTATGGAAAGCTGTGAAAACTATTATCAGAAAACTAACGGAATAAATCTAAAATATCACAGCTTGATTGATATACAAAATGCGGGATTGCCCATTTTTGTGAAAAAGGCATTATGCGATCTAAAAGCTGAACTTTTTAATATTGTATGTAAATGTAAGGGTGTAATAAACGTGACTGCTTCCCGTAAAATATCACTGCACTCTCCACGTTTCTCTTCTGTCTTTTCTTTGGCGCCGTCAATAGCTTCAACACGTTGTTTTTTTATATATATTTGTCACATATTTGTTATAATTAGTATTCTGCTCGTTCCGCCACCTGAACGCAGCAGATAGGGCTCAAAGGGCAGTGTAGTTACACCGGAAGAAGGCTCGGAAATGGCAGGCTTCAGAAGTTAAGTCATCCAAATTAAATTAAACAGGTACGTGCTCTCTCTAAATTTAAAACATAGTTCACAAATAATTTGATTAAAAGTTTTAAAAGTATCTGTTTTATTTAATAACGTATTAATTGGTGCATTCTTCTCCAGCATAGCTATAGGCAGTGACCACACTACGAAGGGGGGGGAGGAACGCCCCCCTATTCTCGTTCGACAATTTCTCTCTCTCTCTCTCTCTCTCTCTCTCTCTCTCTCTCTCTCTCTCTCTCTCTCTCTCTCTCTCTCTCTCTCTCTCTCTCTCTCATCTTCCCCCAGTAAAACGACAAAAATAAATACATGAATGAATGTTCTTTTAGCCAAAATATGAATTTTTGTGTCGTATGTAACGGAATAATAAACATGATTGCCCCGGGAAAATATGATTTACCCCTCCATCTTTTCTATTGCGCCTTCACTAGCTACAACATATTTTGATTTCTATTGTTCCCACATATTTATTTTAATTTTAGTATTGTGAATCATATTCCACTGTGTTACCTCACGTAGCCACCCCCCCCCCCCACACACACACACACAAATGTACGATTTCAGTTGCAAGTTTTAGACTACGCTTCTCAAATGTCCACTTATATCTTTGTATTCTTGAGCCATTTAAAAAGAATCATTTCGCCCCTTCCTCTGGACGATGTTTTCCTACTGGAAGTCCCTTTGCAGATCGAGATGCGTGACTATAGCCTTCCCAAGCCACCGTCCCCTCCAAATACTGTCCTGGCCTCATGAAAGAAAAATATATGTATTTATATGAAATATTAATTTGACTTGGCAGTTTCTTTTTTCGAACAGGAATAACTTCTAAATTTTAATAGCTTATAAATTTACATTAGCAATTTTGAGTAAAGGTTTTGCGTAACCATAAAACTACATTTAGAAACTGCAAGGTCAACTCTCGATATTTCAGATATATTAATAATTTTCATCACAATGTCTAGTAATAATTATTTGTTACTTCAATAACCTCCTCGCAAATGTTTCTCGCATATTAAAAGATAGATGCCATATGATTGTCATTTTCTGTTTATTTCCTTGTAATGCTGACCTCCATGGCGAAGTGGTTAGCACAACGCTTTACGATGCCAAGGGCCCCCGGTTCGAATCCCCGCCCGGGCATGGGTCTACTTTCCTTTCTTCAATTTCATCATATCATCACGCATCCTCATCTTTCCGATTAGCCATATGTGACAGATGAGCGAAGTAAAATAAACTAAGTCTATTAATCAATTATTTTTTTAAACTCTTTAATACTTCTTTAGCATGCCACGTTTTTGTTAAAATTATATTACGATTTGTAAAATGACGAAATTCTAAAGGAGAACACGCAACTTTCTTTGTAGCGCATCGGTCAGAAAGTTTCAGGAATATGGATTTTCAAAATACATTTTTTCACATGTACTTTGCCCCCTTTTAAAAGTAGCAAGTTTTCATTTATGTTACTAATCATTAAAAAGATGCCTCAATACCATCTTGGAGGATGACAATTAATATTTTCCCCCTCCTAAAAGTAATAATATACATTCGCTCTCTGAATCTCCCATATAAATGCTAGGAGCCGTCTGCTTCAACCGAGCTCACTCCCTCTCTGGTGACGTCACGCGTTTGTGCAAGATCGGCAATCTTCGGATGGCTTTACCTAATCTCTATGTACCTTGCATTTTGGTATATTGCGGTCGTTCACTTGTGATGATCATCCCTCCACTGTGGATTTTCTGCACTTACATATGCTGCAATCAATTTACGTACCAGCAAAACTTGCTTTCTTTTCGGGCGGAAACTGTGAATACAGGACTGAATCTCCTCTGACGTATTTTGTTAATCAAATTCGAACTCTGGCAAGAGCAACCGAAAATAAAAATCTTTCGGTGAAGAAGCAAGCTGAAAATAAAATAAGGGAAAAAATTCCATTGTCGAAGATGAAATTCAAATACCGCACTGGGAAAACAACATACCGAACTTAAATGAACAAAGTGTTGGTAAAGAATACTTGGTGTATCATTTGGCAGGATACATAGTTCGGTATATTTCAAAAGTTACAGATTGTAAACTGTGTACAACTTTTCTGCACGGGGAACCAACTAATGTACCTGCCTCACTTACGCTAATCAAAGACTATGGTTCGGGCGACTGCTGTAAATACCTTACCTATGCATCGAAAAGTGTTTATGATGTACTGTTACGAATGGAAGAAGTTGTTGCAGAAAAATTATCATGTGCTAATATATTATGGGGTGATATATTTTTTGAGTGTTCGGACAATTTAAATATAATTGCTGTAAAAACTTCGCAATTAGGATGCTTTGAAGATCATGTGATGCGTACACTACTTAAACTCGTATTTCACTATCTGAAATGTCGATTTTTTTCGCACCAAGGAGATAAGAAAGGAATCGAAGACAGCAAAATCGTCTCTGAAATACTTGAAACTATCCAGCTGCTGAGCTCTTCTCCAAACGTAAGTAACGTTCATTTTTGTTTCTTATGTAGTTAGTTATGTAAGCAACGCGAGCATCTTCTGCACCGTCTCAAACGTCACCACTGCCATCTAGGCGGTGGACCACGACAACTCGGCGAGTGCACACACTATTCCTTCTATACGCTCTGGTATAAGTATTTCCGAGGTCCCGGCCGAGGTGCCAAATATGGGGCAAGTCGCCACGCTACGCCAACAGATTTAAAATTAGATATTTTGATCTGTAATTATCATTGCAGTTAAGGACCTGGTATTGCATTCGAATGAAATCAGTCTGAACTTTACATGTCTTTTCAGATCAATGGGCCTTCTCAGATGTTTCAGATTTGAGAGAAGGGCCTAAGATTGAAGGCCCCCCCGGTTAGTCTAAAATATCGATCATACCTCGACGTTGCCACCTAAAACTAAACAATTACTTCTCACAACGTAAGGTCTAAATCACAAACCCTGACACCTTCTGTAAACAAACGGTCTCACCGATTCGATGTATCACTCCGCGTCAGCTGATCCATGACCGCAATCATCTGCTGTTACACTCATAGTTCGCCACACCTATTCATTTTATATAAGAGCCTCTGAATGTGAGAACCCGCTCTCAAAACATCAGACGAATATGCAGGCGCATACATTGTTACTCTCCCGGTCATTCTCTCTTTCATAACCCTTAAAACTGCAGACACTGACACACCACTGCACTGGGATACCAACTTAACCACTTCATTTACTGGTTTCTCAGGATACCACTGACAGAACGTTACATAAATATTGAGTAGAATCTGTTTCTCACCCCTTTTCAAAGGCTGTCCTTGCTGGTGTTTTGAAAACTCGGAGAACACTGAGACCTTCCCGCACGCACAGAACTCGGCATGTTATTTATTTTTCTAAGGATAAGTCAGGCAATATTACTAAGTTGCACTACTTCCTTGCTGTTCACATGATTATTTTTAGAAAATAACCAATGTTATAAAATATCATTATGTACACAAATCTCTAAGCTCATTGAAAGTTACAATGCATATTACTACAAAATGTTCACACTTATCTTGCCTTGCCATGTCACGAAGTTATTTTACGAAGTGCACTATATTTGGTGGAACAAAAATCGTTATTAGGATGCTTGTCAAAGTTTCCAACCGCAATAAATTTACGAACTTTTTGCCTTGTTTTGATCATCATCAATATATTTATTGGACTTACAGCAATGCATATGGCTGTTTATGCCCATTATATATTTTATTTACATAAGATACAATTTACATAAAATGTACAAACAAATTTCAAATACACTCCTATCTATATCATCCTTAGAAATATACATTACCATGTTATATCATTTTGTCTAAAGAAATGCAAGTAAAATATATTCAATTCGCATGCAAAGAAAGAAGCCAAATTTATGGGAACTGATTACTGGTACAAAGAGTTAATCATAAAGGTGAAGCAATAAGTACAAAAGAAAGAGCATTGGGTTTAAAGTGAGATGTCATTTGCGGCAGCGTATCCCATACTACAAATTTGCCATTGTTTTACCTTACGTAATGAATCCTGTAACAACGCTGGATTTTCGTGTGGATTATTTTACTTCTATGAGTTTGCAATGCTTTCTGCATGCAGGTGGTTTTGTTTACAGAAGGTGTCAGGGTTTGTGATTTGAACTTTAGAAATGAATCACCCGTGAACGAACATAAGAATAAATGTTGTTACCTCTCTCTGAGGTCCAAAACTACGCCATCAGCCCTGAACATGACGTTTGAAACAAAGAGTAAACTTTTAATAAATATAAATGGCCAAGAGGTTCTTCCCTTTCCACGAGAGGAGGTGGTTTATACATTCCAAGGTTTGCTGCGTTAAAGCCCGAAAGGGCAGAGAATTGATTGCATATCGAGACGATACTTGTCTGTCTCTAGTCTCGTCTTTTTCAGTTCTTTCACACATAATATATAAATTAAAAAAAAAAAATAGCGCGCGACCGGGAGGGGGGGGAGTCGACCCCCCGGTTCCGACGACCCTGCTCCATAGTTTCTCAATAGTGTTGCCCACGAGACGAGACATGTGCCGTCTCGTCTCGTGTCTCGTCTCGAAAACGAGACGAGACGGGACAGGCTTTTTAAATTTCGAGACGAGACGAGACTGACTACCTGTCTCGTCTCGTTTTTGAGACGAGACACGAGACGGGACGAGACGGCCCCTGAAAAGTCTCGTCTCGTCTCGAAAGTCTCGAAAAAAATATAAACAAAATAACTAATCAATTGAAAATATTTATTTATTCGGAATAAAGCTCTCACCGGGACCTTTGGTACATGACCTCTGTTTGACACTTAGTCCGGAGACCGAAGTCCCCTTCCTAGGTGTCGGGCCCAGCTAACGGTTTTGATTCCAGGGTACGTGTGACCGGATCGGTTTTTACCCCCGACGAATAGCCGACTCGTGCATAAAGTGACGTTGAATAATAATAATTGATGTTAGCCAGCAGAAATGCTTTGCGGACTTAACGTTGAACTAAAATATAAATACCACCAGTTATGAGGATAAGTATACTATATGTTTAAACACAAATCATAGTCAAATCATATATAACAATAATGTATATTATATAACACACAAAAAATAGACACATTACACAACCCCTCACTATCATTCAAGCATTCACACACTCTCTCATACCGCAGGGGAATAATTACATTAACATAAATACATTGGCCCTTTTTTAGACACCATGCAATATTTAGTTTTTCTTATGAATATTAAACTGCGCCCGAAGACGTTAATTTGCTTAGAATTAAAGATACTAAACTTTCATCTGCGCGTGCTCAATACATTCTGCCAACGGGCATGACACGTAAACTTTTTATTCTTGCAATTTATTTAGACATTTAAATAATTGTGGTAGAATTATCACTAATGCGCCTTGGAACTTCAATAACATTAGGCTTAGATATTAACTGCAAGGCACACATGTTTACAGAATAAAAAGTGAAGACACTTATGTATGAATATATTAAAAATTGCACGAAGTTAACTTACTTCCTCACTTAGCAAACTTGAGAGGTGATCTATGCAAGAGATACACGATTTATGCTGTTTTTAATCAAATATTTTACCGAGTAAACATATAAGGTGACATAAATAAAAATTATTACTCAACAGTTCGGCGCAGAGCGTGGAAAAACAACAGTATGCTGTGAATATATCTTCCGAATTAGCAATTGTCGTGAAATTTAGATGATGCTGGCGAGAAATAATTATAATCAATACCTTTGCGACTTTTAATTTTAAATACTGGTATCTTTTCGTTCGACGGCCGATCTTTGGAGGCTTGGGTAGATGATCACTCACACATATAGAAAATTAACAGTAGTATACTATACCATCTCGGCGTTCTAGACGTTTCAGCGACGTTTACCGTAGTCCTCTAAACGGCGGCGGGACGTCGATCCGCGGTCCTCTTTGCAACACTAACACTTCCCCACGCTACTTCTTTGTAGCGGCACTTCGCAATCTTCTGGGACACACCTTCCTTTACGATTCAACATCACGGCGACATGCGACAGCAACAAGTGTCGCTTGAAAATGAATGGCAGCGACTAGACCGTGTTGCTTTGTCTCTTGCGTGTCGTTCGGACTGGGCCCTTTTTTAATAGCGTGCATTGTGTCGCCTCTGTCTGTTGGTAGTGAATTCACTGTGAAAGCTTGCTTATAGACTAAGGGAGATTTCACATCGAAGCGACACGCGACCCTTAACACATGTCGTTTCAGGATTTCACCAATCGACGCAGGTTTGTGCGGCCTGCCATGCTCCTACGCTGTGAAACGTTGCTGTTGATTGGCTCGTTCCAAAGCAACATGGGCCGAGTGTCGCTTGTCGCTCTGGTCTGAAATATCCCTAAAGGAGCGTGTCGCTTGTTGCTTTGGTGCGAAAACTCTGTGTCGCTTGTCGCCTGTCGCTTCAACCTGAAAGCTATCTTGTGGAAATTTCACACCGAAGCGACAAACGACACGTATAATTCACACCCAAGCGACAAGCGACACAATCCCCTATAGTCTGAAGGAAAGCATTCACCCCGCATCCGTGAACAACGGACCGAAGCGACAAGAGACACGTGCAGCTTTTCGTGTGTCTTCTGTTCGAAAGGTTGCATTGACTACTGAAAGTTCGCTTCCAAGCGACTCGTGTCTCTTGTCGCCTGTAACTTTGGTGTGAAGAAATTTTCCTCAAAGGAAACTCTTCGAACCGAAGCTGCACATCTCGCTTGGTTACTTGCTTGTTGTTCTGCTTAGGCCGTTTTCTGGATACCGTGTATAGTCTCGAGGGTTGTTATGCGCGATGCCGGCTTGTTTATAAACTGAAGTGTCCCTGTCGTTCGTTGCTTCAGTCTGATACTTCCGTGTCGCTTGTCACATTGAACAAGACACAGGAGAGAAGCGACAAGCAACATGTTTCGCTTGGATACGAACCCTCAGTAAACGTAACCTTCCGAACCGAAGTACCACGTGTCTCTTGTCGGTTGCGTGTCGCTCAAATTGTGTCGTTTTCTTAATATTGAGCGTAGAATCGCCTCGATCTGTTGGTACTACCCGTGCGGTTAATACTTTTATCATAGACGAAACGGAAGGGGATCCTGTTCCTTGTCACATCAGTGTAAACCCCCGTGTTGCTTGTCGCCTGTCGCGTGTTCCTTCTGTCTGAAAACTCCCTGCGTGTACGATGGATAAAGAGTGGATGGGAGCTAGAAAAGCAAGGCAGATTCTATACATTATCTAGCTATTGATAATCAACAAACTTTATTTGATATACTCATGTTTTTATGATTAAGGGATCATATTTATTCTCACTAGAACTACAGTGAGCAAAGTGATTACAGGTCTAACCCATTTTGGAGAATAATATTTTGTGATGTCTCCTATTTATAACTTTTGTTGGCATAATTTCCTGCATTATATTTACGAGACGAGACGAGACAGAACCCTTCGAGACGAGACACGAGACGGGACAAACGAATATTTTCGAGACGAGACACGAGACGAGGCAGCATTTTCACGAGACGAGACGAGATAGACCAAAGTCTCGTCTCGTCTCGTCTCGTCTCGTCTCGTCTCGTGGGCAACATTATTTCTCAACCACCGGGCTGCGAGAGATTCTCCTGAATTTTCTGTCTTTCTATCCTTTTGTTACTCAGTATTTTTTAAAATAAATATGTTATGCTAGAAATATAGACGGTGTTAAAGGCGGAGCTACTGCTAAGCATGCTCACTCGTCTGGTCCCCCTCGAACATCCGGTTACGCTTACGATGCTATGGACGTTAATATGAAAGGGCAAAGTGGAGATTCTTTTACAAGGAAATAGGGTGTTAGCTGTGTAGCATATGGTTGCACAGTCCGATCGGGAACAAATTTCTTAAGTCAAGTATCACTTCGTAGGTTTCCGAAGGACGTAGAGAGACGAAACCTGTTGTTACAAGCAGAACGAGAAAGGATTATAATATCTGCGTATTGTGTTGTGGTGAAAAGGTTTCAAACCGAAGCGACACGCAACAGCAGTGGTTCGTACCGAAGTGACAAGCGACGCAGGTCCATTTAGTCTATAAATAAGCATTTACAGTTCATGGGAAATCAAGTCTCAGGCGGCATAATACACGCCATTGGGAATCTGAGCGACACGTGCAGCTTGTCGTGTCGCTTCGGTTTGAAACAATTCATTGATCACTGAGGATTCACTTTATTTTAAGTGGCACGGAGATTACGCACCGAAGCGACAAGCAAGCCCCTTTACTCTAAAGGAAACAATTCACCTTGCATACGAGTACAGTCATGGACACTTCTGGGTTGTAACGATTCCATTTAAAGTTAATAGAATTGTTATAACCCAGAAGTGTCTGTGAATGTACAACAGACCGAGGCGACACGATGCATGGTACTGAGAAAACAACAGTCCAATCCAAGCGACACGTGCATTTTCTCGCGGTGAATTGGTTCGAAAGGAAGCTTTCAGACTGCAGCGATCGGTCTTGGAAACCAACATTGAAAAATAAACAACACCTTGCGAACGACAAATTGCATGTGTCGCTTGTCGCTCGGACTGGACCGTTTTATCAATACCTTGCATTGTGTTGCCCCAGTCTGTTATTTGCGCAAGCGTGACTGGTGAATGGTTTGCTTTAGATCGAATGCTTACTTACTTACATACTTCTTCTTCCCCTTCGTGCTGT
This sequence comes from Lepisma saccharinum, assembly GCF_977018435.1. Taxonomy (NCBI): domain Eukaryota; kingdom Metazoa; phylum Arthropoda; class Insecta; order Zygentoma; family Lepismatidae; genus Lepisma; species Lepisma saccharinum. The sequence continues at coordinate 53,110,330 of NC_139233.1, forward strand.
TAGGCGTCGGGGTCCTTCAGCCATCTGCTAAAACATTTCCTATCTTGTGCCATTCTCTTAACTTCCATTAGTGCCTTTCCTTTTTTAGTAAATATCTGAGAGGTATTGCTCCCATTCTATCCGAGGTCTTCCTCTTCCTCTCCTTCCTTCTGGTCTCGCCTCCATTACTTGTTTCGGTTTTCTTTCTTCTCCCATTCTCATGACATGGCCATACCAGCCCAGTGTTCTTCTCTCTATTATCTCTTCAATTGATTCTACTTGTAGCTGTTCCCTGATTTTAGTGTTCCTGATTCTATCTCGTCTGGTTTTTCCTACGACTCTTCTGAGGTATTTCATCTCTGTTGCTCTTAATCTACTTTTATGCTTATTTTGGAGCGATAAGCTTTCTATGCTATAGAGCATTGTTGGTATAATTATGGTTTTGTAAATCCTTAGTGTAGTATTTTCTTGTACCTCCTTTTTCCCTACTATTGTATTACTTATTTGGTAATATATTTTATTTGTTTTTTGAACCCTACTATTTATTTCTTCTTCTACTTTTCCATCGACTGTTATTACTGTTCCCAAATATTCATATCTATTCACTTGTTCTAGCTGTTCTCCTTGCCATTTTATTTCCAATCTTTCTTCATTTCCATGCTTTGATATATACATTACTTTACTCTTCTTTGAGTTCACTATCATTTCTCTATCTTGTATTGAGCTGGCCCATTATATTACTGTATTTTGTAGTTCCTGTTTTGTTGATGTTATTAATGCTATGTCATCAGCATACAGAAGTGATTGTACACCCAACGGCGAAAGAAACAGTAGGCGAATTGTCCACCATCATTTTCATTCGATCTGAATTACACAATGTGATGACAATGAATTGAAATAATGACTTCAATAAGCAGAAAACAATGCCTGCTTCGAACCAACATACTTTCATTCCTTAAAACAACACAGGATGTAGAATAAAGAAGTAAAAGAAAATAGCGGTGGACAATTTGCTTATCATTATCTTTGCCGTTGACTGTACATAAACTGGTTTCAGTTTCCTATTTCCAACCTTACATTTTCGTGTTCTTCTTCTACTTTGTTTATGTATTTGATCCATTAGTATTATAAATAGCAAGGGGCTGAGGCTATCTCCTTGTTTAACTCCTTTGTTCATGCTAAATTCTTTTGATTTCTCCCCTCCTATTCTCACTATTCCTTTAACTGTCTTGTAGACACTTCGTATTCTTCTTACTAATTTTTCTGAGGCTCCTATTTTCTGTAACGCTGACCATAGTTGCTGTCGTGGTACTGTATTAAAGGCTGCCTTTAAATCTAGAAAGGCTACAAACAGTTCTTTTTCTCTGCTAAGAAATTTATCTATGGCTTGTCGTAGCGTAAAAATGTGATCTTGAGTTTGTCTTCCTCTTCTGAAAGCTGCTTGTTCTTCTTCTAACTCCTCCTCTACTTCATCTCTTAGCCTTCTTTCTAAGATTCTTGTGTATATTTTTAGAGCTACTGAAGATAGACAGATTGCTCAATAGTTTTCACATTTTACAGTGCTACCCTTTTGTGGATTGGTATGATCATGTTTCTTTCCCAATCTTTGGGTATTTTAATTCTCTTCCATGCTTCATTACAAATCTTCCACAACCATTGTACAACTTTCTTTCCGCCCATCTTTATTAGTTCTGGGTATACTCCGTCTGCTCCTGCTGCTTTTCCTAATTTCACTCTCTTTATTGCATCCTCCACTTCTTGCATTTTTATTTCATCTCTTCCATCCTCTTCTACATTAGCACTCTCTATTGCATCTTCATCATTCATCTTCCCATTTTCATCTCTAAATGTGTTTTCGTAATACTCACTCCATGTCTTCAATATATCTTCAGTTTCTGTTTGGATCTTTCCTGATTCATCTTCTATGTTTCTTATTCTCTTCCCATATTTTCCTTTCATTGCTTTTACTGTCTGCCAGAACTTTCGACTATTCCCGGGATAGTTTTTCTCTATTTCTAACCCAAACTCTTCCCATGATTCTTTCTTTGCTTGTCGGACTCCTTCTTTTGCTTCATTTCTCCTCTGAAAATACTCATTCCATTTCTCCTCTGTTTTATTTTCCATGTACCTCTTCCATGCTTGTTTGTTCCTTTTAACGATTTCTTTAACCAAGTTATTCCACCATCTTGATATTTTCTTTTGATCTCCTACAGTTGTTAAGCCACAAACTTCTGTAGCTGTTTTAATCAATACTCTTTTTAGAGTATTCCATCTTTCTTCTAATTCTTCTTTGTCTTGGTTCTGGATACTTAGCTCTCTCTCTCTCTCTCTCTTTTGTTCCTTCACTTGCCTTTTTAATTCCTTTTGCTTGCATTCTGTCCTTGGGTCTCCCATTTTAATTTTTGTGTACTTTACTTTTTGTATTTGTTTAGGTTCCTGATATCTTGTTTTCATTATTAGTAATTTATGCTCGGTGCTTAGTTCTGCACTTCTGTACACTCTGACATCTTGTATTGCATACCTTGTATTTTCTGTGTAAGTGAAATAATCTATTGCACTTCTTGCTCTTCTCCTTTCTGCTACAAATGTTATTTTATGTATTGTTTTATGTGGAAAAAATGTATTTCCTATAAGTAAATTATTGTCTATACAATATTCAATCATTCTCTCTCCATTGATATTTTTCACTGTTTCTGCTGTATGCTTTACCATACACTCGTTTCCCTTCTCTGAATCATTTCCAATTCTGGCATTCCAGTCTCCCATGATGATCACATGTCCAGCAAAGTCCTTAGGCTTATTTATAGTATCCTGTAGGTTGACATAGATAATATCTTTTTCACATTCATTTGCATCCTCTGTAGGTGCATAGTTCTGAATAAATTATATCTTCTCCTCCATTTCCATATCTACTCTTAATATTCTTGATGTAATTGGTTCCCAATTTACTATTTTCTTTGTACATTCTTCTTCAAATATTATACCTACACCTTCTTTTGCTCTTGCTTTCCTATTTACTCCTGAGAATATTAAGGTATATCCCATATTCATCAGCATCTCTCCTGATCCTTTCCTTTTGGTCTCGCTTATGCCTAAGATTTTAATCTTGTATTTTTCCATTTCTTCTATTATCTCACATTCCTCTCCTGTCAGAGAGGTTATATTCCATGTTCCATTAATCATTTTCCTTTTCTTGCCTTGTCGTTTCCATTTCATCTGTCCGACATCTACCTTATGTCTTCTCTGAATAAAATGAATTTCGACGCCACGTGGGTTATTAGCCCTACGGTGTAGATCGAATGCTTCTGTGCGAAATCCCGATATCGCTTGTCGCTTCAGTCTGAAAACTCCCTTGTTGCTTGAAGTAAATTCGTGCAAGTGATATGGCATGCCATATCATAGGTTTTCCTTAAATCCCTCAGGCGGAAAGGCGACGTTCAAAGCACATATATTTACTAGCATTTGTTATGTGTCATTACTTCTGCAGATTTGTTGGCAAAGATTCACTTAAGCATACTTTATAATATAATAATATCGTATATAATATATAATACAAGTATCTTTCCCTCACTTTTCCATTTACAAAATAATTGAATATATCTAAACGTTCGTCGTGCGTGTACATGAGATACTTGTATGTACGTAGCGTGCTATACAACTGGCGGCCACAAAGACACGTCATATTTTAATAATCTGCTCTGCAGTTGATCATCCGACGGATTCTAGACGTCCACTCCTTCATAGTAGAACCAGAGCGTATAGAAGAGAAAGTGTGTGCACTTCGTTTTCTTCCCGTAAGCCAAGTGAATAGAGCGGTGCCCCACCGAAACACTGGCAGCACCTTCGCTTGCGAGCGTCTTCTGCTTGCAGTGCGGCCGCGCTTTACGTAGAGCGTTGTGCTACAATAACATTGTGTACTTTTATTAATGACAACATTGTTACGTTATTGAGTTGTGTCGTTAGATTTGTGATTGATCCGTTGTGACTAGTTTGTGTTGTGTTCAACGCATTATTATTGTGTTTGAAACAGCAGCGATCGAAAACTAGAAGATGCCTACGTGTTTCGTACCCGGCTGTAGATCTGGATATGACCGCTGTTCTTCAGGCAGTAGAAATTTTTTAGGCCACCTAAAGACAGTAATGGTCTCTCAAAATGGGAGAGTGCCATCCCTAGAAAAGATAAAAAACTAAGTCATAATTGCTATGTGTGTGATATTCATTTTTCCACTGACCTTTTAGTGAAAGTGGATTCGTTCATAGTGGATGGCGATACAGTAGAAATTCCACGACAAAGGTGGAAATTAAAACCAGAAGCAGTTCCTCATATATTTCCTAATTTGCCCAAATACATCTCTAAGACAGTTAAGAAGCCAAGATCTCCCATGAAAAGGCAATCCTTGCGGACAGATGATAATAAAGTAAGTACTCGTCGCAATGTATCATTAAGCTTATCAGTAGAGGATGATTTGCTTGACACTGCGGATGCTAGCAATACAATAACATTGCTAAAGAAAAAAGGATCAGAAGCACATACAACTTTAATAAAATGGAATGCTGTCCTTAGAGATAATCGAAATTCCTTCGCTTCAGAAAAAACTCTAGAGTCCTTAAGAGTGACTTTAGAAAGTACTTTAGAAGTGTCCGAATATTTGTGGAAGAACAATTACAAGTACGTTTTGACAGGAAAATTTAATCAAAATCCCCTAGATCGCCATTTTGGTATATTGCGGTCGTTCACTTGTGATGATCATCCCTCCACTGTGGATTTTCTGCACTTACGTATGCTGCAATCAATTTACGTACCAGCAAAACTTTCTTTATTTTCGGGCGGAAACTGTGAATACAGGACTGAATCTCCTCTGACGTCTTTTGTTAATCAAATGCGAACTCTGGCAAGAGCAACCGAAAATAAAATCTTTCGGTGAAGAAGCAAGCTGAAAATAAAATAAGGGGGAAAAAAATCCATTGTTGAAGATGAAATTCATATACCGGACTGGGAAAACAACATACCGAACTTAAAATGAACAAAGTGTTGATAAAGAATACTTGGTGTATCATTTGGCAGGATACATAGTGCGGTATATTTCCAAAGTGACGGATTGTAAACTGTGTACAACTTTTCTGCACGGGGAACCAACTAATGTACCTGCTTCACTTACGTTAATCCAAGACTATGGTTCGGGCGACGGCTGTAAATACCTTACCTACGCATCGAAAAGTGTTTATGATGTGCTGTTACGAGTGGAAGAAGTTGTTGCAGAAAAAATATAATGTGCTAATAGTTTATGGGGTGATATATTTTTTGAGTGTTTGGACAATTTAAATATAATTGCTGTAAAAACTTCGCAATTAGGATGCTGTGAAGATCATGTGTTCCGTACGCTACATAAACTCGTATTTCACTATCTGAAATGTCGATATTTCTTCCGCACCAAGGAGATAAGAAAGGAATTAAGTGCCTCGAAGACAGCAAAATCATCTCGGAAATTCTCCAAACTATTCAGTTGCTGATCTCTTCTCCAAACGTAAGTAACATGCATTTTTGTTTCTTACGTAGTTAGTTATGTAAGCAACGCCAGCATCTTCCGCGCCGTCTCAAACGTCACCACTGCCATCTAGGCGGTGGACCACGGCAACTCAGGGAGTGCGCACACTATTTCTTCTATACGCTCTGGTAGAACTTTAACAAATACCTTTCTTGACTATCGTCGCAGAACTGATGAAAACAAGCGCTCATTTCTTACTTCGTATGCCGGTGAATCTGCACGGGCAACAACGGGGACTGGCCTAAACCGGATGTTCTGGGGGGATCGGGCAAGACCTCACCAATGTTTATGTTTACATTTTTAAGACGGTCTATTCTGAGGAGAATAATATTCGTGATTGTGTCGAAAGACTCAGACTCACAGAACGCCTAAATAAAATCTGCGTAGCAACTGCCAATGACAATGCTGCGTATTTTTAAAAATGTAATTATTCATGGGAATTTTCAGAATCGAAATACAGTATGTAACATTGTTATTCGTATAGAATTTCCGAGGAAAAAATGTCATATCTACTAGTAAATATAATCATTTTCATATGTACCTGGAAATTAATGTTAATGAAGGTTTCACCAACAAATGTCAATAAAAATGTATGTTCAAAGTATATAAACAGAGCATATAATTTGTGTGAAAAGATAAAAACACGATGTTTCATGCAAGATTTTCAATCTTCTTCGCATACAGCGCCACCGCTATTCGGGTGATTTCGTGCAGTTTGCAACTTCGTAACAAGTTTGAACCTGCAGGTGCGCTCCCCGTCAAGCGGAATGCTGGCGTAGGTAATTGAGTCATTCAGAAAGAAACTCAAACTATGGCTTGATATGAATGAAGAAGGAAACAATGGAATGTTTGAGTCTTACTCAGATTATATTATATTAATTATGGAAGCAGATTATTTTTGTTCGCAGAATTTACTTTCAGATATTATTGCAGCCAGTGGCGTAGCGCAGTTTTCCGTGGCTCCGCGCAAGTAAAATATTGGGGCCCTCTCAGTGAAAAACTAACGAGAATACTATAACAACATATATAACATTCACAATGCTACAGGAGGGGACGGATGGATGTTAGCTATTCGCCCTCCCCCCATATACCCACAATTGTACAGCCAACGGCAAAGATAATTGTAGACAATTTGTCCATTGCAATTTTCATTATTTTTTTATAATTAATTTCCGGACGTGTGTCCCGAACGCCACGTCGTACCTGTCGCACGAGGAAGTTTCTGTAGTACTCTGCTGTCACTGTTCTGCCATGTGGAACGAAGTGGCACACAATGACACCTCTGACATCATACGCGACGATCACCATCAATTTCACGGTGGAAGGATTCTGACGGAACTTCTTCGGCCTTGGTGATCCGGCATGTCGCCACTCCGCGGACCGACGTTTGAGTTCCGGTTCGTATGCCCTGGCCTAAAATTCATCGATGGCGATTATTCGTGACAGGAAGTGGTCGCCGTCCTGTTGCAAGCGTGCTAGGTGGTCGGAGCATGTTGCATATCGCATCCACCTTTGAATTTCCGTCAGTGCATGTGGTACCACCGCGATGCGATTTTGCGCAGTTGCAGCTCTGTTCACAATATCATGTGGATGGTGCGTTTCTCGTAGCCACTTGCCCTCTCTAACTCCAGTAGCGTCCATCGTCTGTCTTCCTGCAGGAGCTGCTCGATGACGGCACGTTGCACGTCGGTCCGCACAATGACAGGTCGTCCCGAGCGTTGCTGATCACCGCAACTTTCGTTCCCATCATGCTACTGTCTGGTATGGGAGAGCATTATCCCAACGGCGTTCACCAATTCACTGTGACAATCTCTCGCATTCAACCCTCGGCGAACGGCTAGTTTGATGTACGAGCGCTGCTCAACACGGGTTACGTCCATCTCGCACGACGCTCGCCACACAACTGATTTCACTGCGCTCTCTGTGCTACTTCCTGAAATCACAGAGCCATCTGTTGTTGTGCATACACACTATGCCGGCATGGCTTCCACGCGACACATAGCACTTTGTGCTGCGCTCACATATCTGCAAGAAAAAAAACAGTTGCAATGACTTTTGCCCCAACCCTCGTATATATTCTGTTTTCTTATATAGATGCGAAGCAGATGTCGGCCTCTACTTATTGACGTTTTTATATCAATTCATTTTTCATCACAGTGTGGAGAAACAATGAAAACAGTAATGGACAATCTGCCTACTGTTTCTTTTGCCGTTGGGTGTTCAAGAAAATACCCTTCCTTTCCATTTTTTGTTATCAGTGTAGTAGCTTCTGAAAACTAATTCAGGATATGAATCTCTGATAAATAACTGGGAGAAAATATTGGAAATATTTTATTTTACTTCAACCACCTTCAACGCAGACAGGATTGTTTCTTGGAGTGGCGCAGACAGGATTCCTTCTTGGAGGAGGAGAACTTCATGCGGCCAAATATTTAGTGGGTGGGTCATCTATTGTATTTTTTGCTTGATAATTAACAAAACAAATAGGTTACATATATGCCGTATTTAAAAAAAAAACTGTTTTGGGTAATTGTTTAAATGATAGTTAACAATCCAGTTATGGATTTTGAGATGGGTAGGGAAGGCTTCAGATTCAAACGCCATCTTTGGCTTCACCAGCTCAAAGGCGCATCCTCACTATCCCAGCTGGGGTTTCACGTTGAAATATGAAAAATATAGCGCTTACCAAATAAAATATACCATATTGCATCAATCTCATCGACTACCTTTGCGATCAGACAGCAATTGTAGTAAAGTGAAGTAAAATAAACTAAATCTATCATTAAATGATTTCCTTTTAACTCTTTCATTCATGTAATTCTTCTTTAGTATGCGACGTTTTTGTTAAAATTATACTAAGATTTATAAAATTATGAAATGGTAAATGAGAACACGGCCACGGGCAACTTTCTTTTTAACACATCGATGAGAAATCTTCAGAAACACGGATTTCTCAATAAGTTCGCACGTGTACTTCGCACCCATTTAAAAGTAGTGCGTTTTCAGTTATGTTACTAATCATTAAAGGAATGCCTCAATACCATCATGCTTCACTGCATGCGAAGATCGAGTACCAGGCAGGGGTGGAAATTTTGCTGTAATTATCGCAAGACCTAAAATTTTAGTTTTCATGTATTAAGCGCCGTTTTAAGGGAATTATAAGTAATAATATTTTCCGTAATAGAGATCTCTGGGCCTTCTCTTATCTCTTATGAGGCTTCGCCATTGTGGATATTCATATATTCAATAAGTATATATTTATTATTTATAAATATATAATAATAAAATAAAATAAGCTATTTAATAATATATATATATATATATATGTGTGTGTGTGTGTGTGTGTGTGTGTGTGTGGGGATGAGATTGTAAAAACTGGTTGATAGATTTGAAAACCTGCCCATCCACTCCAAAATAAGTTCTTCCGACGTCCCTGCCCAAACACCATTCCCCCCAGGGATTAAGTTTATCAAGCAGAGAGGGGGACACAAGTATCCAGAGGGGAGGAATCCACCCCATCCCCCCTACAAATACCACACTGAATCCAGGTTGTGCCCCTTATACCCCCCTAAAATAAACTGACTGACACAAGGTGCTGCTTTTAAAAGGACATATTTTCTAATAGCTAACCATAAAAAGTTTATATTCCTTTCAAACATTATCTTCCTTTCCAAAAGAATTCAACTTGCTGTAAACTATTCTATTGCGTTCTACTTTTAATTGGTTCACTTGTTCTGTGCTCTTGGAAACCTTTTTAATGTAATTTTAATTTAATTGAAAATTGTTTAAAACGTGTGTGAAACGATGGAATAAGATTAAATTTAGTTTCAGGAAATCAGTCTGCTGGCTAATGCTCTATTCACTTTTGTAAAGAAGTAGTCGATTGGAAGATAAGATATAAATCTGCTTCAGAAGGATGACCTTCCTTTCGAATTTTTCAGTTAGTTTTTTTTTTAAAAAAAAAAACTAGATACTTCCACAACTGTAACAACTGAAATTATTAGAATTTTTACTAAGTATGACATTATAGAAATTATAACTTTTCACATTACATCACTATTAGCAGAATTTATATTTTTCCCAGTTTATTCACACATAAATGCATTGAAAATGTCATGCAACTTTATCAGATAAATTATTTGAAGATATTTCGGTTTCAATTTAAGCCCGATTAACCTATTTGAGCATGAAATTGTTTTGACAAACTTCTGAGTAGAGATCAAGACGAGAACAAGCACAAACAAGAACGAAAAGGGCTTTGTCACACATGGGGCAACAGGGGTTTATCCAGGATTTTTCCCTTGGGGGGTGTATGTTTTGGACCGTTTTTAAAATGTTCGCCTTAATTCAATTTGTTCATAGATGTTTCCAGAGATTAACCCCCCCCCTCCCTTCCCTTCACGTAACATTTCAGAATAAAAAAGTCAAATACAGGAACAGATGCAAAATAGATTTTTGTGATAATGTTAACATTTCAGTCTAACCTTTGGAGTATTGCTTTCCGATAATGTTCAGTACTTGATTTAATCAATCAGACAAAATACAAGAGATGACATTGAAAAACACAAAATTTTAACATATTATTACCAGGAATAATTTCATGCAAAAAGAAATTAGGAACTCTTGCCCAATATTTTTTAACTATATTTATGTTTCTTGTCGTAGGTATACCTCGGAGTTCATCTTTGGGGGTGCCCAATTCATCGACGAAATGTCAGTGGCAATGCATTGCATGGATGTGCGCGCGCATGCCTGTCTGAAGTAGTAGTAGCTAATAAGCACCGGTATAAGAAGACTCTTAAGAGGGAGGTGGAGTTTGGCGAAGGTCGCCGTGGAAAGTGCTTAAATTTAACATGGGCTTTTTTGCATTTTGTTGAATATAACGTTTTAGGACAAACATTTGCCGGAAAACACGCAGTAGATGTGAACTTACTTTATGAAACTTTGAGTACATGACACATTTATGCAATTTCAGTCCGATAAATGTGCACAAATTCCATTATTTTTTTTCAATTTCCCATAAGGAAATACGTAAATAAGCACAGAATGGTTATAGGATTTGTGGGTAGCACCAACGAAAATGGCCATTATGATGCATACTAACGTCAAGGAATATAGAGATTAGGTAAAGCCATCCGAAGATTGCCGATCTTGCACGAACGCGTGACGTCACCGGAGAAGCAGTGAGCTCGGCTGAAGCAGACGGCCCTTAGCATTTAAATGGGAGATTGAGAGAGCGAAAGTATATTATTACTTTTAGGAGGGGGAAAATAATAATTGTCATCCTCTAAGATGGTATCGAGGCATCCTTTTAATGATTAGTAACATAATTGAAAACGCGCTACTTTTAATAGGGGGCAAAGTACATGTGAAAAAATGTATTTTGAAAATCCATGTTCCTGAAACTTTCTGACCGATGCGCTACAAAGAAAGTTGCGTGTTCTCCTTTAGAATTTCGTCATTTTACAAATCGTAATATAATTTTAACAAAAACGTGGCATGCTAAAGAAGAATTAAAGAGTTTAAAAAAATAATTGATTAATAGACTTAGTTTATTTTACTTCGGTTATCTGTCACATATGGCTAATCGCAAAGATGAGGATGCGTGATGATATGATGAAATTGAAGAAAGGAAAGTAGACCCATGCCCGGGCGGGGATTCGAACCTGGGGGCCCTTGGCATCTTAAAGCGTTGTGCTAACCACTTCACCACGGAGGTCAGCATTACAAAGAAATAAACAGAAAATGACAATCATATGGCATCTATGTTTTAATATGCGAGAAACATTTGCGAGGAGGTTATTGAAGTAACAAATAATTATTACAAGACGTTGTGATGAAAATTATTAATATATCTGAAATATCGAGAGTTGACCTTGCAGTCTCTAAATGTACTTTTAGGGTTACGCAAAACCTTTACTCAAAATTGCTAGTGTAAATTTATAAACTATTAAAATTTAAAACTTATTCCTGTTCGAAAAGAGAAACTGCCAAGTCAAATTAATATTTCGTAGAAATACATATATTTGTCTTTCATGAGGCCAAGAGAGTATTTGGAGGAGACGCTGGCTTGGGAAGGCTATAGATCTCGATCTGCAAAGGGGCTTCCAGTGGGAAAACATTCCTATGAAATAGTCCAGAAGAAGGGGCGAAATGATTTTTTTTTTAAATGGCTCAAGAATACAAAGATATAAGTGGATATTTGACAAGCTTAGTCTAAAACTTACAACTGAAGTCGTACGTGTGTGTGGGGGGGGGGGGGCTACGTGAGGTAACACAGTGGAATATGATTCACAATACTAAAATTAAAATAAATATGTGGGAACAATAGAAATCAAAATATGTTGTAGCTAGTGACAGCGCAATAGTAAAGATGGAGGGGTAAATCATATTTTCCCGGGGCAATCATTTTTATTATTCCGTTACATACGACACAAAAATGCATATTTTGGCTAAAACAGCATTCATTCATTTATTTATTTTGTCGTTTTACTGGGGGCAGATAAGAAAGAGAGAGAAATTGTCGAACGTGAATAGGGGGGCCTTCCTGCTCCCCCACCCCCTGTAGTGTGGTCATTGCCTATAGCTATGATGGAGAAGAATGCACCAATTACTACGCTATTAAATGAAACAGATACTTTTAAAACTTTTAATCAAATTATTTGTGAACTATGATTTAAATTTAGAGAGAGCACATACTTGTTTAATTGAATTTGAATGAGTTAACTTCTAAAGCCTGCCATTTCCGAGCCTTCTTCCGGTGTAACTGCACTGCCCTTTGAGCCCTAGCTGCTGCGTTCAGGTGGCGGAACGAGCAGAATACTAATTAAAGCAAATATGTGACAAATATATATAAAGAAAGCAACGTGTTGAAGCTATTCACGGCGCCAAAGAAAAGACAGAAGAGAAACGTGGAGAGTGCAGTGATATTTTACGGGAAGCAGCAGGCACGTATCCAGGAATTCCTTTCGGGGCGGCGGCTGAACACCATTTTTTAAAGGGGTATCACAATTGTATGTTTAAGGCCAGTGGTGGCAATTGGGTTCCAAAATGTAGGGGGGGGGGTGGACAAGGAGACAAGCATTAAGAGGCCATAGTGTAATAGTGTGGAGGCAAAAGAATGGGGAGCAACTATCTCCTAAATCGTCGCCACTGTTTAAGGCTGTCATTTTAATCAAAACGTGAAATCGGGACATTTTCTACCACTCAACTCCTCTGTTTCCATGCATTAATATTGTGTGCCGGAACTATCTCAGTATGTGTGTTTGTCCATTTCTTCTCATCAGGCATCAAAACATCTAATGTACCAGAAGTGTTTTTACGAAGGTGTTACACATGCACGGAATGCACAATCCACTCGACAACGCAAGATTCAAACTGTGTGCAAGGAACTGGAATCAGACAGTTCACGAATATTTCTCTCTCATTCGAGCCTGAACACCACTAATGTGTCTTGTCCTCCCATGTTTGCAGCTCTTATAAAAGCCGAAACCCACCAAATTGTTCATATTCATGCCTAAGCACTTGCAAGTGTCCAAAATTGTCTGTTGAGTGTGTGTCGAACCCACTAGCCTTAAACAAAAGTATTTTTTATGCCATGAAATTCTCGGACTGCATACACAAAATTTGGTCCTGGCACAACCAAATCATCACTCAAAACTTTGATTTTCAGTTGATCTGTGCAGCTTATTTCTTTTTTAATAAATCGCTCCAATGCCCAGAACGATACTGCCGAAATATTCACTTTAGAGAGAGAGACCTTCGATCTCTTCGTCTTTCGACCCGAACTACTCGTAGCACTACTCGACGTTCCGCTGTCGTCAATGTATTTTGCTTTGGGAGCGAACTGGAACTAGTAGTAGACTTCGTTACTTTACGGTATTTAGTCCATTTCATTTTCGAATCACTAGAACTTATAAAGCAACCAATGGACACTGACTGATCACTAATCGACTGTATGAATTGTCACACTTACCTCTGAAGTCTCCACCTATTCTGTTGTACAGATCAACCGGGAAATTGAAGCCGCGTATTAATATCCTCATTATATTCTAGAACGTTTCGCAGATATCACGATTCGTAAATATTGCCAGTAGTTCGACTCCTTCTCTTTTTCAAGAACGTTCCCTCTCGCGCTTTCCAGAGATTAAAAAAATACAATAAATCCGAATCTCTGCGGCGCTACCTTTGTTGTGCAGCTTCCAAATGCTGACAAGTCTCTTCTACATAGTGTTCAAGTTCACTACGACAACACCGAAAGCGTAAGAAAAGTTTACGTGCAATATTATCAACAACAGGGTTATAGAACATTCTCCGTCTTGCCTTGATTAGTATTTCTCTCCTAAAATTATCGTCACATTATTCAAGAAGACAAAAACCTAATTTTATCTAGTGTAAAATGAAAACTTTCCTGGTGGGGGGAGTCCACGAGTTACGATCCCCACCTTGGATACGCGCTATAAACAATAACAGGGTCCGTAGAACATTCTCCGTCTTGCCTCGATAATTATTTATCTCCTTAAATTATCGTCACATTATTGAAGAAGACAAAAACCTAATTTTATCTCGTGTAACTGAAAAATATCCTAGGGGAGGGGGCTCGAGACACCTGATGCCCACCTTGGATATGCACTATTAACAATAACAGGGTTATAGAACATTCTCCGTCTTGTCTCGATAATTATTCCCCTCCTTAAATTATCGTCACATTATTCAAGAAGTCAAAACCCTAATTTTATCAGTGTAAACTGAAAAATTTCCTTGAGGAGCGGGGGGAGGGAGCCTCGAACCACCTGATCCCTACCTTGGATACGCGCTATTAACAATAACAGGCTTATAGAACATTCTCCGTCTTGCCTAGATAATTATCTCTCTCAAATTATCACCATATTATTCAAGAAGCCAAAAACCTTATTTTATCTAGCGTAAACTGAAAATTTTCTGAAGGGGGCTTGAGCCCCCTGATTCCCACCTTGGATACGAGCTGTTACCAATAACAGGGTTATAGAATATTCTCCGTCTTGCCTCGATAATTATTTCTCTCCTTAAATTAACGTCGCATTATTTTATTTGACACCACAAGAAACAAAAAATCTCATTTTATCTAGTGTAAACCGAAAACTTTCGGGGGGGCTTGAGCCCCCTAAGCCCCCCCTTGGATACGTGCCTGGGAAGCAGTTACGTTTATTACACCCTTACATTTACATACAATATTATAAAGTTCTGGTTTTAGATCTCGCACAATGCCTTTTTCACAAAAATGGGCAATCTCGCATTTTTTATATCAATCAAGCTGTGATATTTTAGTTTTCTTCCGTTAGTTTTCTGATAATAGTTTTCACAGCTTTCCATAGCATTTAGGCATGATTTCAGTTGACAAGAACAAAATAATCTTATTTCAAAACATAGAACAAAAAGAAATCCAACGCGCTTAAGTTAAAACTCCCTTACATTGTAAGCCTGGAGAGAACAAAACAGGGGTTCCTTCGTAACACGATTCCTTGAAAACCACTTTACACATTTGAATCAACTTTGTGATAAATTGATTTAGAAAGGATGAATCTTAAGAGTAAAAGTTGTAACTTTTCCCTTGCTACTATATTTTAGAAGATATTCGGTGTCAAATTTCTCAATATTTGCATAAGGAACCAGCCTTTTCCGTGCCGAGTGTTTCGATGGTGACGTCATGCATCCACGGACAACTGCGCATACGATCTGCGCCGCCGAACGAGCACCCCCTGTACTAACGTAATGCTCAATCCTTTTATGACTAAGCTAGGGAGGGCTTTTCTTTTAAAAATCACTTGCACAGCCCAAAATGATTGTTTAAAAATGTCATATATTATCGACGGCGAAAGATACGGCCGCTTCAGCCGAATTTCATTCATCATAGTTCGACACTTGGCCACTAGATGCCTCTGTTGCAAAATTGCCCCAGGCTGACGGTGAGGGCTAGTACGCGCGGGTGTTTGAATCCTCTGCACAGCTGGGTTCCGTCCCCTCGTCAGAAGGTCAGTAGTAGTATTGACTGTATTACCAGGACGAGAAAGTATGAACTCTCCTCAAGCAGATTTGGCTACACTTAAAACTAACTCAACATACCCATATGAGGTTTTTGCTCAAGTGTGGAACCCTGCCTAATCCAAGATTTTTGTAAAAATGCCCTCAAATATTTCCTGAGAAAGTATGAACTCTCCTCAAGCAGATTTGCCCATACTTAAAACTTGTTCAACATGCCCATATGAGTTTTTTGCTCAAGTGTGGAACCCTATCTAATCCAAGATTTTTGTAAAAATGCTCTTCGGAAAGTATGAACCCCCCTCAAGCAGATTTGGCCATACTTACAAAAATTGCATCAGCCGGATTTTTGTCCATAAACTTGTCAAAAATTGATATTTTTTGGCTATACCTGAAATTAAGCTAAAACCCATACCTACCTACATATATTTACTTCAGGTTTAAGTTCAATTGGATGCCAGGTTCAATTTTTTTATCTATATGCAGAGCCCCTCTAGAATGGCAATAATCTTGTTATGTATTGATTTTTGCTTCCCGAGTAATGAAGCTTTGCGTGCAAACAATTGCATCAACCACTATTGTGAGAGTGGTTGAGAAAAACAGATGTATTGTTACAGTGCTTCTCATACTTACAGGACTGTTTGTTTTAATATCATATTTCTGGTATGTTGAACAATATTTTGCCTGATATTTGTTACATCCAGCTTGTTTGTTGTAATCCACTCATATTTAGGGTCAGGCTTATATCTGTCCCAGCCTGTTATACAAAAATCAATACATAACAAGGTTATTGCCATTCTAGACATGCATGTCCGTGCAGGTATTTGTACTAGGTCAGTGTGAATGAATATTTATTCTTTTTTCTACTTGTAGGCTATTGGCTTTACAACCTGTCATAAGATAAGCATAGAGTTTTTGATTTGGACCCCAAGAAATTGTATATAAATACCAAAGCCAAAAATATTCACACACATACACATACATACACACACACACACACACACACACACACAAAATATACAAAGCACAGTGCTGAACCCAGCTGATATTTTTTATCCAGCATAGAGTTTTGATTTGAATCCCAGGAAATTGTATATAATAAACAACAACAAAAATGCCAAGTCAAAAATATTGTAATCAATGCAATAAAAATATATCCAGCCCCAATTGGGCCAAGCATCAAAAGATTTGTAATCCAGACAAATGCAGAACTCCCACAAAAATTTGCCCTAAATGCCATAGAAAATATAACATGGAATATTTCACATATAAACATAAAGATACTTGCTCTGCACAGTCATCAACATTGCCCTCACAACCATCTACATCTGCTCTGAAAAGGAAGCATGAAACACCTCCTAATGCTGGACCGGCAAAGCAGCCACGCTATGAACCCATCCATAGCAGTTTTAACGGCCAATTAAGGGATCACCGGTTTATATCAGAGCCAAGATGTGGCATTGAGAATTTTTTGAACAGTATAAATTCTGATCTGCAGGCAATTCTAAATGCACAAAATGGCTCTTATAAGCTATCCCTCAAATTGTTTGCACAATATAAGAAACCAAATGGCACAAAATTTACACAGCCCCACATAACAGAAACTGTACCGGTATATTCAAATGCAAATTCAGACAAAATAATAAGCAGTTTAATAGATCAATTGAATATTAAACACTCTGAATTTGCGGCAAAAGAATCAGGATGGAGCCTATGCGGATCTCCACACAAGTTATATGTTAATATTTCTGAATTCAGCCCATTACAAGGATCTACATATCTGCCATTACCTGCCAATATCAAAAACAAAACAGCCGTGGTTAATATAAAAAATAATGATGAGAAATGCTTTTTGTGGTGTATTTTAGCTGCTTTGTATCCAGTTTCAAGGCATCCTGAGCGAATAAGTTATTATAAACAACATGAAAATGATTTTGATGAGGCAATGGAGGGTTTAGAATATCCAATGTCTGTTCAGAATATTGATAAATTTGAAAAAAAGGCCAGGAATATCAATGGCAAACAATTATCTATTAATGTTTTTATTTGTTCCACTGGCAATTGCTTGATAGCACCTCTCAGAATCAGTACACTTGATGATGATTCTGCTGTTCCGATTGATCTGCTCTTAATTGAAGGGGATGGCACATATCATTACACTCTGATACATAATCTTGAAGCTTTAGTGAGAACACAACTAGACAAATACAATACAATATTCAAGTTGTGCAGAAGATGCTTAACTGTATTTTATGGTCAAAAAATGGTAAAAGGGGTTCGTGAAGAGAGTGCAGAAATTGCAAAAAATAAGTTAATTGAGCATCTAAAATACTGTAAAAACCATAAACCTGTTCATATGGTGATGCCCCATCCAAGTGAAAATGCAAAATTCAAAAAGTTTGAAGCCTTGTTGGAACACCCAGCATATATTGTCTGTGATTTTGAATCAAATCTCAAACCTCTTGCATTCTGCAATCCAGATCCTGAAGAATCTTCAATTACACCATACCAGCTACATGAACCTTCCAGTTTTTGTTATATAGTTATACGGGATGGTGTAGCTAGTGAGCCATACTTATACATGGGACCAGATGCCATCAAAATATTTGCACATAGAATAGAAAATGAGTGCCGTGACATAGCATCTAATATTTTATTAAAATCAAAGCCTATGTTGCCTTTAACAGAGAAACAGATTGAAGATTTCAACAATGCAGAAAAATGCCCGGTATGTGATTCTGAATTTTCAGATACAAATATCAAGGTGAAACACCATTCTCATACAGATGGTAAATTCTTAATGGCCCTGTGTAATAGCTGCAATATTCAGATCCAGAGACCAAAATTTGTCCCCATATTTTGCCATGGAGCATCAAATTATGATTTTCATCATTTGATCAGGTACGAGGGGTTTGACAAGCAGAATTTAAATATTTTAGCTGAAAATTATGAGAAATATATATCTATTAGCAAGATAATTAAAATTAATAGTGTTCCTATTCACATAAGATTTCTTGATTCATACAGAATTTTATCGGCTAGCCTGGCTACACTGGCAAATCAATTATCTGATGATCAATTCAAAATCACAAGTGCCTTGTTTCCAAATCAGGACCTGAAATTAATTAGGCGGAAGGGTGTATATCCATATGACTATGTTACAGATTTTTCTAAATTTGATGAGTGTTCTCTGCCACCACAACAAGAGTTTTACAGCAAAATCAGAGGATCTGGAATCACTGATGAAGATTATCACCATCCCCAATTGATGTGGAACAATTTAAATTGCCAGACATTTGGTGATTATCACATGGCATATTTAAAACTTGATGTCACCCTCTTAGCTGATATATTGCAGGCATTCAGAAAATCTTCTATGCAAAATTATAAACTAGATCCAATATATTTTTTCAGTGCCCCGGGCCTAGCATGGGCCGCAATGTTTTTCAACACCAAAAAGCCATTGGATCTGATCCAAGATCAAGATACGTATCTGTTTATGGAGAAATGTATAAGAGGAGGGATGGTACAATGTTCCCAGAGATATGCCAGAGCAAATAACAAGCATATTCCCAATTATGATCCAGCACGGCAATCAAATTATATAGTGTATGTAGATGCAAACAGCCTCTATGGTCATGCCATGATGCAAAAACTGCCATATGCAGGGCTTGAATGGGTTGAAGATTTCAATATTGAAGATCTTCAGGACTTTGATGACAGTAATTATGGCCTGTTCTTAGAGGTTGATCTGACAATTCCTGATGATTTGCACAATACATTTTCTGATCTGCCCCCAATTCCCGAGGTTCAGTGCTCACCTGGCTCTAAACAGAAGAAGCTCATGATGACTCTGGAGCCGAAACAGGGTTATGTCATATATTACAAAAACCTCCAGTTCCTGATGAAACATGGTGTCCAAGTGACCAAAATTGGAAAAGTTTTGAGGTTCAAGCACTCAGAATGGTTGAAACCATACATTGATACAAACACAGAGCTTCGAACATCTGCAAAGAGCCAATTTGATAAGGGCTTGTTTAAATTGATGGTCAATTCTGTGTATGGCAAAACAATTGAAAATGTCAGAAAACATACCGATGTTAAAATAATTACTGACCCCAGCCTGAGCAAAAAATTGGTTGCAAAGCCCAACTTCAATTATAGAAGAATTTATGATGAAAATATGGCACTTTTCAACATGAAAAAAACAAAGATCAAATTTGATAAACCTATTTATGTAGGGGCTGTAATATTGGAATTGGCCAAATTACATATGTTAACATTGTATTATGATGTGTTGAAACCTTTTTATGGTGATAATATAAAATTGATGTACATGGACACGGATAGTTTTATTCTTGATATTCAAACAGAAGATGTTTATCAAGATATGTCACAGCCTGAATTGTTTAAATATTTTGATACCAGTGAACATACAATAATTCAACCCCACAACAAAAAGGTGCCTGGCAAGTTAAAAGATGAGACACTTGGTGATGTTATTGTGGAATTTGCTGGGTTAAGTGCCAAGATGTATAGTTTTAAAACATGTAGTGGCGCTGTTGCCAAAAAGGCCAAGGGCATTGGCAAAGTAACTGTTGACAAAGAGTTTGTATTTGAAGATTATAAAAATTGCCTCAAATCCCAGAATTTAATCAAAACATCAGAATCCAGAATTCAGAGTGTGGATCACTTATTGACTTCAAATATTGTAAGAAAAGTGGCCCTGGACCCACATGATGATAAGAGATGCATTTTATCATGTGGCATACATACTCTACCATGGGGGCATTGTGATTTGAAAAATGGAAATCAATGCCCAATTACAGAGCATGATTTGAAATAAATAAACATGCCTATGAACTTATTTGGGTTCAAAAAACAGGCTATTATGGAGCTGCCAACACCACAACCCTCTTCTGATATGCTGTCTAAACTGAGTGGCTTGTTAATTATTCATCTGAACAGCATATTTACAGATAATGATGATAAAACAGGCAAAATATTGTACATATTTAACAATAATTTAAATCATTACCAATTACCTGTAGGTGGGCAATTGCAATTTATTACAACCCCTGAGGGTGATGTTAAAATTTCAGTAGGGAGAAATATTTATAGAATTAAGCACTCAAACATGGTTTCTGGCACTGTTTATACTGTTTCTGCTGGTGACTGCTTATATATTGAGGTCCCTGGGTCATATGACAAGCTTATACCCTTTTTTATAGAATTAAGAATCAGATACTCTATAATAAATAACCACTAAAACAAAAATGCCTAATGATATATTTGGCCATACAAGACATGAAGATCACAGTGATGAGATTCTGATGCTTGATGTCAGAGTCAAGAAATTAAGAAGTGATTTACAAGCTTTACAGACCACACTCAATGCCAGTCTTCAATTAGAAATTACAAATTTACAATCACAATGCATGGACCCTCTTCTTAAAATTGATTCTGAACTCAAAGTGCTGCTTCAGAAATATACTGATCTGGCAACATTGGATAATTTTCAAAGTTTAGAAGAAGCTGTAGCAGCTCTTCAAGCCAAATTTAAGACCCAGGCCACCAATTCTGAGCAATTGAAACAACAATTGGAAGAGCAGATAAATAATGTCCAGGCACAGCTCCAAACAATTGTCAAAAGCATAAAATCACAAGAAGATTTTGATCTAGTGATTTCCACTCTAAAAGAACAGATTCAGTCACTCCAGATACCTAATCTGGACCCCCTGAACAATGCCATAGCCGAGGTTAAAGAAAAAATTGAGACACTTGAAAATTTTATGAACAATTTGCCATCTTCTGATGCTTTGAGTGCAATAACTCGGAGTGTAGCAAATATTAAGCTGCAACTTGAAACATATGAAGATTTTGGAAAAATTCAAAGTTCCATAACCCATCTTGAGGGTACAATAGCAGCAGTGCAAAATGATTTGGCAAATGTACTAGAATCCCGATTGCCTGGAATTGTAGACACACTTGTTAGTGTCCAGCACCAAATCACAAAGCTTGAAAACCTCAACACTGAATCTGAGCTATCTCATTTTCATCACTTGATAGATGATATCCAAACAAAACTTGAAATTTTACAACAATCCACACCCTCTCAGGCAGATATAGCCCTGCTCCAAAATGCTATGCAAAATGTGGCTGATGCTTCTGAATTAAACAATGTGAAATTGGCACTTGAATCTTTGCAAAATACAGTATCAAATCTTCCCACATCACAGGAACTTAAAAATATAAAAAGGGCAGTGAATCGCATATTGAAATCAGAAGATATCAAGAATATCCAAGCAGAGATCAAACATCTCACTCAGACAGTGGCCACTCTACCAACCAATCAACATATTAATGAATTGCATGCCCTGTTTGAGGATATCAGAAGACAGGTCCATGATCTTACTGCTCAAAATTCAAAATTGGCAGTTGTTGAAAATTTGCAACAAATTGTAGCTAATATCAAGCAACAGCTAGGGACCATGGAATCCAATCAAGCAAATGCTTTGTCTGTTTTTGCCACCCAGCTACAAGAGATTGTGCAACAATACAAGAAACTTGTTGTGGACATAAAAATCAAGCCAGGCCATGATGATGTTGTTAGGACCATCAATGAGCACCTTGAATCTGTAACAAGCAGATTGCTTACAGCAGAAAAAGAAATAACCGGCATAATCGAGAATCCAAAACATACAGTAATTCTTGAATTGTACAGCATCCCCAACAAAGAATATGATTCACCATTTACACCAGGTGGCAAAATATATATGCTGTCCCCTGCACAATTTTATTACCAGTTTTTTGTTGGGGGCACACTGAGACCAATCAAGATCAAATATTGGCTTCAACCACAGGCACACCACTACCCCACCTTATCAATAACAAATGCTGATAACAAAGTAAAAATCACCAGTGTAGAGTTAGAGGATTTTACAGATCCCAATACATTAGAAACAGCCTATACTGAAGATGATGGCTCTTTGGAATTTAAAATACAAATAGGGGACAAATTATATTTAGAAAATCCTGCAGTATCAGCTGCTGAACACCCCATACTTGCAATATTCTTATTTTCATATTATGTCTAGACAAATTATTGTTGATGAATTACACAGACAGGCCAGACATAATTTTAGGAGACTGCCAGTAGTCACAAAGGGCATAGATGATTTATGGCAAGGGGACTTGATTGAAATGGCAAGTGGGCAGTTGAAAAACTTAGACAAAATCAACAAGGGCTACAAGTATCTATTCACTGTAATAGACACATTTTCAAAATTTGCCTGGGCTGTGCCACTCAAATCCAAGACTGGAAAATGTGTTACAGAAGCCATCAGGACAATCATCAATCAGAGTGGAAGATCCCCGCGCTATTTGCAAACAGATAATGGCAAAGAATTTTATAATTCTGTGTTCCAACAATTTATTAAAAGCCAGTCAATAAAACATTATTCGAGTTACAGTGATCTCAAAGCCTCAATTGTAGAGAGATTCAACAAAACCCTAAAAAATCTTATGTATAAACAATTTACCCTCCAAGGTAATTATAAATGGATTAATATTCTTCCAGAACTTCTACATAAATATAACAACTCGGTCCATTCCACAATCAACATGAAACCCTCTGAAGTAACTTCATCTGATGAGCAAAAATTGATCAGGACTGTTTATTATCCTAGATACCAGCCAACAACAAGAAAGGCCAAATACAGGGTGGGTGATCAAGTAAGAATCAGCAAATATAAGCACTTATTCAAAAGAGGCTTTACAAGAAACTGGAGCACTGAATTATTTACAGTGGTTCAAGTTAAACCCGGGACCCTTAACACATATATAATAAAAGATCATCGAGGAGAAATTCTCAAAGGCCGATTCTATGAACAAGAGCTCAGCAAAACTAAACAGCCTGACACATATCTCATAGAAAAAATAATCCGCAGAAAAGGCAACAAGTTATTTGTCAAATGGCTAGGACTTCCGGAACACAGCTGGATCGATGCAGACAAAATAATAATATGAACACCTGGGATGTTATAAAAAGGCTGCCAGAACCTGAACAGCAGAATAAGAGAAATGGCAACTTGCTGCCTGATAATATTAGGTGTCTTATTGTTGGGCCATCTGCTTGTGGTAAAACTACACTAATGGTTGATAATTTTTTATTGGCACCCAACTGGTTAGACTGGAAAAACAGGCACTTGTATGTTTTCTCTAAGAGCTTGGAACAATTAAAATATCAGCAGCTGATGAAGCTATATGATGGATTGGATATTGCCACTTTTGAACCAGATGTTAAGCCACTTCATGACTGTCTCGATAATTCTGTTGTTGTGTTTGATGACATTATACTGGATAATCAAAACAAGGTTAGAAATTTCTTTACACAGGGCCGACACAAAAACATTGATTGCTTCTACCTGGCACAGACTTTTTCTAAAATACCGAAGCAACTGATCCGAGACAACAGCAATTTTATATGTGTGTTTCATCAAGATCATACCAACCTCAAACACATACATGATGAATATGTAGGTGGGGACTTGAGCTACAATGATTTTTCCAAGTTTTGCAGTAGGTGCTGGAACCAGGACAGTTATGGGTTTGTCACTATTGATATGACAAGAACACCCAATAGTGGCAAATACAGAAATAAAATCAACAATTTTCTAGACATTGAAATATAAATAAATAAACATGAAAAGGCCAATAATTGATGATCTTAAATTAAGAGATTATCTTGTAAAAAGATTTAAGGGATGGAAATCAGAGAACCGGGGAATTTATGAAAAACACAAACAAACAGAACAGCCTATAATTGATGCTATTAGTGAATTAGGTAAGAATATCAAAACTGTTACAGAGCAAAATCAAAATTTGATCACAGAGCTTGTACCTGTAGCTGCTAGGAACATATTAGATTATCCATTTACCCCACTTTCCAGTATTCATACACCTAGTCCTATTGCTCCTAGAAGAATTGAAGCTACTCAGGATCCTATTGAATTGGGTCTTCTTGCTCAAAAATATTTAACCACACCTAAAGACAACAAAGATGAGGTCTTTGGCTTATATGCTGACACAGAGCTTGATGGCAGCATCATACATAGAATTGGCAATTTCAGAGTAACATTTATGGGAGATGATCTGATTGTTTATTCAGAATCTCATCTTGGACAAAGAGGTGGTTTTGTTAAATATCCTGGAACACCTGGATTGTGGGAACTGATGACTCGGAAAAGGCCTGGCAGCTATACAGATCAAGATTATGAATATTACAAAGAAATATTAATAAAATCAGATGCTCTGTACCAGAACAATGATCCCACACAAAAAAGAGTCAAGTCTAGCAGTGGGGCAAAATACAATAATTTAATCAAGCCCATATGGTCACAAATTAAGACAGGCAGTGGAATCAAACAATACAACACCCTGCCTAAAGAATTTGTGTGGGTTGATGATGTCAGGAAACTTGTAGATAGGTTATTGGTGATAGCTGGGGAGGAAAATGCTGGGAACCACAATTTTTACAATGAAAAGGTTGGAATTATGGACATGATAAGCACAAAATTGTCTAATTTTATAGTGAATGACACTAAGGGGATTGGATATCTTATAAAAATTATTAATACTCTACCACCTAAATTTTGGAATATTTCTGAGGGTCGGGGCCTGGTTAATGACATTATAAACAAGCTGCCATTTGAACTACATATTCCAGGCTATCAGTATTGTGGTCCCGGTACAAAATTGGACCATAGATTAAACAGAGGGGACCCTGGTGTTAATCCCCTAGATGTTGCTTGTAGAGACCATGACATAGCATACAACACAGATTCTGATCTTGACAAGAGACATGTTGCAGACAAAAAATTAGAAGAGGCTGCATTTGGTAGATTTGTAAGCAAAGATGCTTCTTTGAGTGAAAAAATAGCAGCATTGGGAACCACCATAGCTATGAACACCAAACAAAAACTGGGGTGGGGGCTGTGAATATGTATATAATAAACCTAGAATGAAGGCCAAGGGTGTTATGTATCAAATACCTTATGCAGGTCTCAAATCTCTTAAAACTATTGATAGTCTTTTAACCAAAAAGCAGCGCAAGAAAAAAAGCTCTTGTATTGCCAAGGGACATGGTATGAAATTGTTGCTTAGTACCCCCCAATTAAAAAAATTACAACAATCCAGGAAAAAATCACATGTGGGGGGATTCATATTTACCATCCCTGCCATCTTAGCTGCTCTCGGGGCTGTTGGGAGCTTGGCCGGGGGATCAGCTGCCATAGCAAAAACAGTAATAGATGCCAAGAAAAATAAGGCAGAATTAGATGAGCAGAGGCGCCATAACCTGGCCATGGAGAAAAAAGGCAAAGGTGTTAAGAGAGCCATGAATAAGTTTAAAAAAAACAAGAGCCGCTTACAAACCAAGATATTGAAGCTTTAATCAAGCCACTGGGCATCAAAAATTTTAGAGGTGTGTACATGTCTGATTCTTTGCCGGAACAACCACTCAACAAAGAGTGTGGCATTGTTAATTTGGATAAGTACAAAAATCAGGGCACTCACTTGATTTGTTATCTTAAATATTTAAACAATGAGGCATTTGTGTTTGATTCATTTGGAGGTGTTCCACCTGAAAATTTAATAAAATATTTAAAATCACCTAATCTTTATTACAATAATGCCCGTATTCAAAACTTCAAAGATGTTAATTGTGGACATTTGTGTTTATCAGTTCTTAGATATATGTCTCAAATAAATAAACCATCAATTGAAAATTTTCAAAAGGCCTTGTGGTATCTGAAACATCATGGGGGTATTCCGTCTCACCAGCCAAAATTCAATATTGAAACTCAAATTGCATGATGATATAGTGTATCCCAAAACAATAGCTCTCAGAGCATTTTATGGCATGTACTTGATCCCTAATATTACACACCACAACAACAAAATTGCAGTAGGGGATCAAAAAATTGTCATCACTCCAGGGCAGTATAATCTGTCCACTCTAAATGCTCAATTACCCAGAGGTGTAGTGTTAAGTCAAAATTCTGTCACTCACAGAGTAGAGATTGTATCTGCTACAGAAACAGTGGATCTGGGTACTATAGGAGAACTGCTAGGATTTGAGAACAACACAAAACTTGAACCGGCCATCAAACACACTGCTATGAATATACCCAAATTCTTAGCCATAGAGACTCTGAATATTCACTGTAATGTGGCTGAGGGTATGATCACCAAATCAAATGGTATAGGCACTCACAAACAAACTGGCATCATTGCAACATTCAAACCTAATTCCGAATTCATGGAGCCAATCATCTACAATCCATCCCCAACATTATATTTTCCTGTGTGCCATAATAGAATAGATTATATTGAATTGATGGTCACTAATGAAAAAGAAGAATTAGTTGATTTTGCTGGAGCCACAACAACTGCTATCATAGAGATTAATATTTAAATAAAAATACATACAAGAAGAAAATGGAAAATATTGAGAGTTATGAGCTACAATCATTCTCCCCAAACAGGAGGACATTTGCAAATTTAAATCAACCCAACACAGAAATTGAAGTTGATCTTGATGTTGGGGATGGATTTATACACCCTCACAGAGCAGATCTATACATCAAATTTGATGTTGTAAAGCTCGATGGAACAGATTATCCGGCAAATTCAAATATAAGATTAGTAGATAATTTTGTGCCGCATCTGTTCTCTGAAATTGAGATCAGAAAGCATGGTGTTGTTATAAACAGAGTGGATTATCCCGGCATTACCTCCACAGCTTTGGCCACATTAAAATTATCCAAAACCGAGGCTTCTTACTACAAAATAGGTGGATTTGAGGCTGGTGATAAAATATTATCCAAAAGCCACACAGTGCTGTTCCCCATGCGCCTGTTGCCAGGATTCTTCTCAGATTACAAAGATATTATGTGGAAGGGTGGTTTAAGAATTACATTTAGAAGAGCTGCCAATGATAATAATGCTTTGATGAGGTACAGCACATTAAACCCTACAGGAGAAGCTCTGCCTAATACCCTACCTGATGCAGGCAAATGCATTATTCAGACTATGGAGCTAAGAATCCCTGTTGTTGAATATGAGGCCAGTTATGCTCTTAAATACAAAGCTGATATAATAAAAAATCCACAGATTCCTCTGCAATTTTATACATATCAATGTGTACAGAAGCCTGCCGCTGGTTCTTATTATGAGTTTGATGCTACAAATTCATTCTCCAGTATACAATATGACATGCCTGATTTTGTGGTGGTACTGTTTCAGACTGGGAGACACAATAATCAGGAAAAAAATTCAAGTAGATTTGATAACTGCAACATCAAGAACATATATCTTAAAAATGGCAGAAATGAGGTATTCCCTAGAGAAAATTACAATTTAGACATGTCCAAGAATGATTTCCTCAAATTATATGAGGCATTTACGGCATTCAAAAGGGTCACTACTGGCAATACTGACATGTATTACACACCAGATGAATTCAAAGCACAGAGACCCATGTTTGTAATCAACACTTCAAAAAGGAAACAAGTTGTGGTGAATGACAGGACAAACATTAAAATTATCTGTGAATTCCATGAGGCATTACCTGATGACACCATATGTAGTGTTATTCTCATAGGTGAAAAATCATATGTTTATGATGTAAGAAATGAGAGAGTCACAGAACAATTCTAGAAGATATTTGCTTCTATTATGCTGTTATACAACACACAAACCTCAACTGTATTATCAGCTAGCAGTAAATATCTTATGTGTGGGCAGTTGTATATATTTCAATCTTATATCAGGACTCGAACCCAAAGCCCCTGATTACAATGCAACAATATTAACACTTCTCAATATGGAATATGCCCACATTTTACTGGGTTCTGAGACCTTAATACAGACAAAATTGGATTTTGAACTGCCATAATATTTTCTAAGTCTTTGCCTAGGCTCATATTTTCAGAATAGAATTGCTTTCAGCATGAAAAACAGTTCATTGCCACTATGCCAGAAGATATGTATTTTTATCTCATTAATCTTTGTTACACTTTTACATGTCGCACAGAAAGATTAATGACCTCTTCAGTGAATCGCACAGAAAAATCATTAATGCTCCCTTCTAGCTGTATAGATTATATCTCTTGCGTGCCGGCAAAACATGCAAACAATTAATTATGTTTGCCTGCTTTTCCCCTATTGTATGGCTGAGCGGGTGGTTCCCAATAGAGAATAATTTTGCTCTGTTGAACAACACTTTTTACCAGGTTTCAGATCTGGGAGTTGTATATCAACTAGGAATAATTATTCTCAAAATCTCACGTATGGAGATATTATTTTGCAACATGTATTTCAATCTTATAAATTTTATCAGGACTCAAACCCGAGCCTCTTGTTTACAAAACAACAATATTAACATTTTGCCATCAGGAGAGGCTTTACATTTTTACCAGGATTCAAACCCGAGCCTTTATTACAAGGCAATAAAAACCATGCACCACACTCTACTGGGTCTCAGAACCCAATAGATATGAGCTTTATATCAATTCAAGATTCCTGGGATTTTGACAGAAAAACACACTATAAACAATAAAATCATATGGGAACTTGGCATTGTTTTAAGTATGGCCAAATCTGCTTGAGGGGGGTTCATACTTTCCGAAGAGCATTTTTACAAAAATCTTGGATTAGATAGGGTTCCACACTTGAGCAAAAAACTCATATGGGCATGTTGAACAAGTTTTAAGTATGGGCAAATCTGCTTGAGGAGAGTTCATACTTTCTCAGGAAATATTTGAGGGCATTTTTACAAAAATCTTGGATTAGGCAGGGTTCCACACTTGAGCAAAAAGCTCATATGGGTATGTTGAGTTAGTTTTAAGTGTAGCCAAATCTGCTTGAGGAGAGTTCATACTTTCTCGTCCTGGTAATACAGTCAATACTACTACTAAGGTCCCGTAGCTGTCACAGCTTGATTTATTGCCTCTTCCCAGGCAAGAAACCAAGAAAGCAGGAAGGCCATGAGTTTGTGTATGTTTGATTGTAAAGAAGCAGAGCATATTTACCATGAATTGGAACCAGTGACACAGTAACTTTATCTCGATCTTACCGCGAAGGACGTATTTAGGGGGGTCCAGGTGTCCCAACGTCCCCCGAAAGATTTACCAAGTACAAAAAAATTAAATAATGAGATCATAAAACTTCAATTAAGTAATGAAAATAAGGTGGTTGTTTAATCGCAAATTGTTTATTTCCGCAAAAATATTGGAAGCAATACGACTTTGAATGACAGTACCAAAGAAGATTTATGCAAGAATTATTACTACTTATAATAACATGCAAAATATTACCAGGAATTTTACTTTCGTCAACTGTATCTAACATCATTTTTTCATACTCAATAAATATTATATTCTTTATCTATTTGACATTAATTTCCTTGCCAGGGCAGTTTCTATTTTTTTTAAATTTTGCCGACCTTAACTACACGTAAGCTAGATAATGAATACGTGATGTTATACTGTATCACTGTTGTTATACCGCCTTCTTACCTATTCATCTTATAAAAATATATTAATTAATTTAATATAATTATACTTATTTTAATTTAACATTATTAATATTATTATTTTGAGACATTACATTAGGACGCCGCTCCGAAATATATATCTAGATACGTGCCTCGTGTTCGATTTGAATAAAATGTAGAAAAGGCGGGGAGGGTGGTGACGCTTCTTCTTTTTACATTTCGATAGTTTTACCTCACATGTAGTACTTTGTGAGTCAACGGTGGGACGCGCGCAGGTTCGAGTCTCGTGGATGAGCGTGACAACTTTTCTCCTGATACTTCGGCCAGTCAAACTCGCGGGCCGCATGTGAGCCCCAGCATTCGTTAATGCGGCCCGCCTTGGCCCCACTTAACACTTCATGCTTGAAATTATCTATACATTTGTAGTTATCCCGTTTTCTCTTTTCTCGTGATACAAGACCAGACTCATCCAAACTTCAACACCTTGAC
Source organism: Lepisma saccharinum (assembly GCF_977018435.1). NCBI lineage: Eukaryota > Metazoa > Arthropoda > Insecta > Zygentoma > Lepismatidae > Lepisma > Lepisma saccharinum. Next base: position 53,140,918 of record NC_139233.1, read on the forward strand.
CAATTTTCCCTACACAGGTATACATTTCCTTATAGAGTAGGTGTTGTGTCAACTAAGCAAGCTGATTGACAGGTTACTTCTGAAGTACGAAAATATCTTGCCAGCTGGGGAAGGGCAGCGTGCATACTTTCTGTCGCCTATGAGTCTGTTTCTTGATTTTTAAGGATTTACCTGGAAGAAAAGCCAGTTTCTGTAAAAGTTTCAGAGAACCATATCGCTGCCCAAACTTCGTGGGAGTAAGAAAAGGACTATAGAAGAGGAATGCAGATTTTTCAAGTGAAATGCTTACTTTTGTTGTGAAGTGAATACTGAAAAGCGTAGAAATTTTGTACCCTCATAAAGTAAATTCATTCAGAATTATTTCTTTATCACGAAATAAATTTGCCATAATCTCTGGCGGAGTGGTTAGCACAACCCGTCGGGACACCAGAGGTTGCGGGTTCGAATCCTGGCCTGAGCATGGGTTTTCTTTGTATGTGTCCCTTCATCAATTTCATCATATCATTACTCATCCTCATCGTCGCCATTAGCCAAACGTTGCAGAAAAGCAACGCTAATAAAAAAATCAGAGGAGAGGATTTATTACTTAGTCAACGAACAATTGAAAGCGAAAATTGTTCGTGTTGTTGCCTTTTCGCTCACAATATGCGAAATTACGGACGTCTGTGAGCTAGCTCGGTTTGCTCCCTTCACTCGTGGATGCGATTCTTATCTCGATATGACAGTAAAACTACTTGAATGATTCCTCCCCGTGACACAAGAGCTGATATTTTGAAGGAAGTGGAGGCCATTTTGCAAAGTTACAGTCTTCCGTTATATTAAAACTTTTTAATAAAGTTATAATTTGTCCAAAGTAAAAATATTACGTGATGAAGTTGGAAACAGGTTTCAAGACTTCAGAGGGTGCGAAGGGCAATAATCTTGTTCTGCTCTGCTCCCTTTTCTTTAAGATGGTGCGTGTGAAAGTCCTGACTTCGAATGGAACTTATTTAATTGCAGTGCAACTCGTATTGAAAAATAAATATCGCGAGGTGGGCTATCCTTGATTTTTCTTATATCTCCAATAGCAGTACCCTCGAATAAGCTATTTTGCTGTAGAAATTTTATTAATTTTGGTTGCACTTGCCTTGGTGAAAAGTTGTTTTCCATAATGAAGATTAATGAAACAGCCGAATGATCAAGAATGACTGACAAAACATTTGTTGTCTGCATTAAGAGTTTCATGCTAACAAAAAACTTATTGCAGACTTACGAGAAGCTTGTTAAAAAAAAACAACAGTGAAATCTGTGCGAAACGAAACTATAATTGCACACAAACAGTTACAATTGTAACCAATTTATACTCGAAACTAACATGTAAAATACTATAACCATGAAAAAATATGGGTGGAGGTCTATATAATTTACATATCGATGCTGCAATAATAATCACTGGAATCCCCCCCTCCCCGACCCCATTGGGTCGAACCACTTAGTTCTGGATTTTAAGGTGTTGGGGTTCTAGATATATGGCCCGGATAGTTTTGACATTATCGTTATGCGGCCCTACTCACGAATTGAGTTTGACATTGCTGGTCTATAGTACCTGTTGAGGAGATATATGCGTGCGTGTGTGTGTGTCATAGAACATCACTACTTCCAAACAAACTTGATGTGGCTCTTACAGAAACATCTGTTTTGGAGTGGAACGATGACGAAAAGTTTACACTGGCCTCCCCGATGGTGCAGTGGTAGCGTCGTAGCCTTGTTATCAAGGGGTTCCAGGTTCGATACCCGGTGGAGTCACATATTGGTTCGGATTCAACTTTAAACTGTAGGCCCAGTCCCGCTTAGCCTTACTGTGCATAAAGTGGGCTTAAAACACTAAATCAATCAACCAACAAAACGGTTTACCGTTTCTTTGCAAATCTTCAATTAATGTAAAATTTAGTATAAAAACATAATTTTTGCTGACTTTCTAACTTGAGATTTAAAGACAAATTATTACTTCGAATTCTTCATTAAAAATAACAAAAGTGATATAAAATATTGGATAAAATTCTTGCCTTCGCTGAGAATCAAATTAGAGATGTACAGGTTAGGAAAGTGGAGGGAGGATTTCCTGGCGTCTTCCCCTTCAATGTGAACGGTGCCTCCTTCGTTCTACATTGCATTCAAAATTTCTTCTTAGTTTCAGATATATTTTGCATCCCCTATAGCATAATGGTAAAGGTGACCCTTGTAATTTAAAATATCCTGAGTTTGGTATCCGGTGGACGCCTAATAGTTAGTTCAATCCCACTATAAATATAGATCCAGTCCCGATTAGTCTATCTGTATATAAAGTAGACTTAAAACAGAAACTCAAGATACTCAAACGATTATCATAGGGTTGGCGGCGATTGGTGCAGTTAGAGAGCCCCCTCTGCTCAATCAAAATTATGAAACATAAACTTTTCAGTCAGTAAAACCATCGGTAGGGATGGAAAAGAGTATATAGATCTTGCTCAAGATAGGGACAGATGGAAGGCCTGTGTTGCTGCAGCCATGAACCTTCGGGTTTAAGAAGGCTAGAGAGTTAGTTAGTTAGTTGGTACGAACATTAAAATTTTTGTTTCAATTACATATTCGACGTTAATCTTGTCCAGCAGATTACCAATTGTGATAACTTTTCTCTTCTTTAAAAACTACACAAGGAAACAAGTTGAAAACGTAAATTGGACAAGGTTTCTTCTCTAGAACTGATTTTTAAAAGACCATGTCTTAGAGAAGCTCTGAAGGATATTCTATTCTTAAAACGCCAATCAGAATAAGGGATCAGCACTTATGTATATTTTCTCCCGCAGGCACGTGACCGGGGGGGGGGGGAGGGTGAGGCTGAAGACCGTTCCGAAATCCTACAAATATGTAATTAAAATAGGGTATAGCGGTGATTAATTTTACTTACATTAAACATCCTGTACAATAACTTGTAATATACTGAGAAATTCATTTTCAGGGGTTCTATTCCCCACTTTTTCGCCCTTAGATGGCAGCTGCTGATAAGGGATGAGCCTTCCCCCCGAAATAAAATTCTGGCTACGGCCCTGCTGTTCTGCATCGTGACTGTATGGTCCGATGCATCATGGTTTGAGCTCCGTCTACGGGACGCGCGCAGGTTCGAGTCTCTTAGGGGAAACGTATCAACTTTTCTCCTGAGATTTCGGCCTGTGTATAGGGTCGGTTGCCACCCACCATCGTGAGGAGATTGGGAAGCTATGAATGAGTCACGGAAACCTACAACAAAGATTAGGGGTTCGTCGTGCTGACCGCACATAACTGGTTGGACTGGAAGTGAGGCCTACAGTCGGTAGGTGGGCTCTGGTCCTCAGGGGCTGTAGCACCACGGGTTTACTTACGTATATTGGCGTAACCAAGTGTGGGTCCACAGAGGCTCGGCCTCTCCTCGAAATTCTGTCACTTTATTTTGACCAATTCACTGGGATTTTTTTAAGAGTACTTTGTAACACGTATAGTGCTGATCTTGAAGATCATACTATAATTAGTTGGACTAAAATTTCACTTAGCAAGCAATCAATTAACATTGGGAAAAATCACAATAGGAGAGAGCAACTAATGTGATGCAGGAACTGGTCATATGTTTCCACAGGGGATTCCCATCATCACTGAGAGTTTGTCCCCACCCTTGGCCGATTAGCCGGCCCCGTGGCGGAGTATTTATCTCATTTCGCTACGACGCCAGTGGTCCCGGGTTCGAATCCGGTCTGGGCATACGTGTCCTCCGTGAGCGTCTCTTCATCGATTACATCATATCGTCATTAGCCAAGAGTGGCAGAAAGGCGAAGTAAAATAAACAAAACCAATCAATCTTGGCCGATTAAAGCTGCTGTGAACTCCAACGATGAGAACTGTGCAAAGGGACTTAATTCAGATCATAACAAAGAAAACTACTTCATCAAAGTGTATGTTCAATATTATACTATTGTTTCCTGACATCTTTGTTACTACTGTACATTTTGTTACATTGTTTTGTCCGTCTTTCTCCTTTTCAGTTTTTCCATATGTTATTACGCATGTCCACGTTTCCCCTTTTTAAATTCCAGGTAGTTTCGCTCCTGCCCATCTCTAATAGGGACTCGATTCGTTAATAGTTGAAATAATAATTGTTACTAATTCTTGCCTTATTATTATTATTATATTGATTTTGTATAAAAAAACACCCCCTTCAAAGAAAAATACTTTCTTTCAACTGATATTCTCTACCGCCTTCTTTACTCTCAATTGATAAAATTCCAACCTCAACAAGAAAATTCAACATAATTATAGTAGCCACTGTAATCAACCAAATTTATTCAATCAAAACTTTAGTCATGAATGTTCTGTCTCTGGAGCCTGCCACTCGTCTCGCTCCATGCAAGAGTCAGCCAGCAAGCAGAGAAATGCGAATTGCTTTGCCAGTGGAGAAATTTTAGCCTCCGAAACCAGAATTAAAAGAAACAGGTGGGTGTCCTTTTCCTGGAAACCTCACTGCGGGAGTCACGCGGAGGGGAGGGGGTGGTGAAGGAAGGAAGGTTCTCTGGCCTCAGGCTTAGGACAGCCGAAAAGAATTCCTAGTCCTCTGATATGTCGCTAGGTGTCTCTGTATCGCATCGGGCCAGGAAACTTTTTTCATGCCAACCTCCAGCCCACTCTTAAATGAATGCTGAAACTGCGAGCGAAGCGAGGAAGAACATTTTTAGAACTATTTCTTTGTGAACTGATAATGTAAGTTAATAATTAAACATAGCGACAATACTTTCATTCCACAGTATCCCAAGATTTTTATTCTTTACAATCTTGCTTTGCTCGTTCAGCATCCTCTTTGACTTTACCTCAGCACATACCCCCCCCCCTTCCTGTTCTAACTTCAGTTTGAGAATATGCATATATAGCAGGGCCAGACTGGCCCACCGGGCAAAATCCCGATGTGCCCTCTCGTCTCGGCGCCCTTCCGAAAACACGAATTTGGTGCCTTTTTTACCTGCTGCTTACAATTGCTCACAGATATATCAGTGGTGAATAGATATTTTCTTTTCTGTGCCCTCCTGGACTTCCACAGGGCGGATTCAGGGCCGAGCGACCCGGGGAAGGGTCGCCAAACCGGGAAGTTCTCCTTTGATGATAGCACCAAAACCTTATTTCTGATTACATAAGCGTGGCTATTTGTTTGTTAATTTGAGTTTATTTTTATGTATACTTTATGCACAAAAAAGTTAATCGGAACTGGGCCTATAGTTTAAAATGGAATCCAGACCACTATGTGCTTCCATCTGGTGCGTTGCAAAAAAGTTGTATTAATTGGAGTTACTACTGGCCTACTGCAAAATACAGTATATAAACTGACAATTCACAAAAATAATTATCAATATGTAAATAAAGTACGATAACATTCTGTACTACAGTATATAAATTACAATTGTGGCCTTCATGTTTAAATGTTATCATTACAATACGCGTTTCATATTTTTTATTTTAAAAATGCCTTCTCTATCAGTGGCGCAACCACAGGGGGACAGGGAGTCATTGCCCCCCTCAACCTTGGACGAAAATCAATTCTGGTGGGGGGAAGGGGACGCAAACATTGAAGTAAATAAATGCAAGACTAGCAGAATCCAAGAGTAGCAGAACAAAAGGATACTCAAGATGGAATTAGTTTTCCCCCATTTCTTGCACTTTTTTTATTCCAGACGGCCAAGGCCACCTGCAGGGAAGGGGGCAAAGAGGTGCAATTGTCCTCTGCCTGTCGATTGCAATTTTTATACAAATAGAAATGCATTTCTTAAAATTTTCTTGCTCGCTTCGCTCGCATTATCTGCTTGTACAGTCTCAATTTCAGAACCGTAGCTAGAGTGCGGCGGGAGTCAGACCTGGGAGCCGAATGATCTAAATTTAAAAAATGTAAAAGAGAATGCTATGGCGCCCCGTGGAATTCTCTGCCCCTTTTAATGCTGAAGTATTGTCATTCTATTGTTGATATAAAAATCCAAATTTACACCCCCCCGTAGGGGGTGTTCCACTTTTCTGCTTGGGGCGTGTTCGTCGAAATTTTGGAGGATGTTGGGAGGTGTTAGGGGTGTGTGGATAAATTACTGAGGGACCATACGAGTGTGTGACAAGTCTGCACTCGTCTCATCTCGATATTTTTCGTAGTTGAAATGGAGCAGCGATGTTTCCTAGGCTAGATATCATGTGATTTTATCATAGGGAGAGATGGACTTAGTGGGGTTACTATCTCAATAAGCTTATATTTGTTTGCCATTGGTTCCCCAGAAACACGGGTGTCCTCAGAGGAACACAAAGTTCTTCTAGCAATGTCAGTTTCATATTTTGCTGAAGGATTTCGATTCTGCATATGCACTGTACAATCATAGTACTTCAGTACTTGTAGAGCGAGGTGTAAAGGTTGAATATTTCTAGAGACATCCAAATGCCAAACTTCACTTCCACTGTTGCAGACTAACGAGGCTCTGGTGTCTGAACTCGCAGCCAATATTTACTGTGAAACCTGTGTCGTGTCCTGTCCATGTGTGTTTGTGATTGTCCTTCGCCGATTTCTTACTACCATTCATCCTGATCTTCTTGATTAGCCAAAATTGGAAGAAAACCGAAGTAAAATTAACCAATGAAGTATACTTGTGGAGCGTCTTAGGGCCGGTTTTTCAATGTCCAGTTAAGGTTCATGTTAGCACGTAACTGGAAGTTAGTGAAAATTTCGGTTTTTCAATGTACAATTAGCTCGTAACTGGAACTCTGGTGGCGATTATCTTTACTGGTACTTCTTGCAGTTACCAGCCTAACTGGAAGTTGCGAAGCAACATGGATGCCGCGTGCAGCTATCGAAGTTCCACACTCGCAACTTCAATGTCAGATTAAACAAGATATGATTCATAAAACTTTCAAATTGGTACAGAAAAAAACTTGTTTTGTTTGGCAGAGCTTACCAACGTCCGTGCAAATATGGAAATTAAGCAGCGTAGTTGCTAGAATTCGCGGGCAAGGTTGTGTTAGAGAATTTGTGGCCAGGATATCTGGTCTACTAGGCGTGATAATCTCCAATCGGTAATTTGGTGTAGTTGTTAGTGGCACCAGCTTTCGGAGCGTGTTGTGTTTTGTAATACGAGTCCTGGTCGGGTATTTTTTTCTTGTCAATTATTTATTACGTGTGTTGCATTCAATTCACGCTTTATTGTTGAATGATCTTCTCGGATAAATATTACAGTAAATTTTAAAATTATTTTTACTCGTACTTTCATATTTTTAGATGTTTAGAAAGCATGCGTACTATTAACATGTTGTTTTTTCGCTCAACAACCTGCATAGAGAGGTACAAAGCATGCAGTCAAATGTACAATATTTACATATTAATAATAATAATAGTGTTTATGTCAACAAACAGTTATTATTAATGTCTCGACTTTCGAGTTCTTCACGTTTCTTCTACAAGAAAGTATCTGCGCTTGCGCCTCATAACATCATTTCCCCCACTTGGAATTGGCCTTTATTAGAAGAAAACCAAATTTGTAGTGCTGTCTTTCGTTAATTTATTTCGTAAGCATACAAAATGGATGCGCTGCCATTGTTCATATCGTTCATTACCTTCTCAATATGAAAGCCTGATGGCTTGATCCGGTCACGTGACTAAACGTCATCAACTGGAGGCGAAATAGCTGCCATGTTTGATTTGCTTCTTCGGAATCAATGTTGGACCTATTTAGTGAATATGGAATTGTAATGCAAATTTAAGAACTGTAATCGAGTTTACATGACGTGCAAATATGCTTAAATGTGGAAGAGGTATGGTGTATAAGTCTTGTGTACTCAATTGCAGAGGCAATTACAATGCAAAAGGTAAGAGTAATATTCACATTTCTTCAAGATGTTGTTAAAAATGAGAAATTTTTAGGGCAATTCCATGTGATTCAGTCACTACGAAAATATACAAGTAACAAATGTATTATACTAAAAAATAAATAATAGTAATAGTTCATGATGTAAACATTTCATGTGTCCGAAATAGGCATCAAATATACTCGTAAATGTGGACAACATGTCGACATTTTTTTTAGAATTATCAAATAATTTACCCTGAATTACAAACGTTGGTTAATATTACGTCTACCAAAGCAATTTGTTAGTGTAAATTTTATGCAAGCATTCGATAAATTATTCATATTATTTACACAAATTTTCAGTTTCAAAATGTGCTTAATGAAAGAAAGCTATACAACGGGGCAAAGTTGATGCATGTGTACATTTATTCTTATTTTATCCCACTTTATGCATATCCAAGAATATATATATTACTTATCTTTCAAATACAAATGTTTTCACACAGAAAGCATTTTGTTACCTAGCTATGTTAATATGAACTACAAATGTATTAAATTTTTAAAACTGTTTCATATGAACTGCTTTTTATTTTTTGTCTTTGTGAAGCTTCAATGTTCGTAACTTTGATTATTAAATCAGTGATAATGTTTATTGTTTCATAATTTATTAACATTTTTCACGATTTTTCTAACGGAATGTAAAAAACAGTGTAAGGAAATATTCCAAATGTTTATTTCCCAAGTGAACGTTAAAATGGAAATATTAATCTGCTTTTTTTCTCAATGAAACTCTTAAGTTATTGTCACAAATCTTACTAACGACAATGAAAAGATTCAATTTGTTTATTATCTTTCGTTCAATAAAGTCAATAGGATCGAAATTACAATGTGACAAATTATTTACGTTTAGTCTTTATACACAGAAATGTAACATTGCCCTTGTACCAATTTCTTTCGCTTTTGCTGCAAGAATATAGAAATTAACGTTTTGTATTGAGATTGTATAGCTACACAGAATATCTGCATTATCTGGTTGATTAATTTTGGGTAAACTTAAAGACAATTTAATTGATTAGGTAACTTGGAAAGTTTACGATCAACCTAACATGTTTTTTTTATTTAATCAATTGATTTTACATACAAATGTTCATACAAAAGCGGTTACGAGTTTTACTGTAGCTGACCAATATTCCTGATAATATTTTTCAAAGATATACAATGTTTAAATATTTCCGACAGGAAGTTTCTAACGGTTTTCAACTCTTTCTTTGTGCTATCTTAGGAATTTTTGTGGTGGCCATAGTGACTTCCTGAAAGAAAATTTTGGTTTAAATATTCAATATTATACATTTTTCTTCTAACTATATTCGTCGGGAGGGTAAATGTCAAAATTTAACTTCATAAGAGAAATAAATATACCTTAATTATCTACGGTAAAATTACGTCAAGGAATTTACAGCATTAACACGATCGCCTCCAGATGATGACGTCTTGACTGAGCGCTGTGGCCTGTGTTGCCACAATCTGTAAGCACAATTTCCCTGTCCAAGGGGTAAAATTTCCCTTTTTCGCCCATTTTTTCCCTTCATCTAAAGAATTATTATTATTAATAATAATAATAATAATTAAATATTATCGTTGACCCATGTTCGTATGTATGTATAAAATGTTAATCAATTTCACTTTTAAATCCCGGCCTGGGCATGGCTGTTTGTGAGTGTCCATTCATAAATTTCATCATATCATTACTCATTAGCCTAAAGTGGCAGAAAAGCGAAGTAAAATAAACCAAATCAATAAACAATAAAATCAATAACTTTTAAATGTTTTTTTGGAAGATTTAGATTTTATTTCTAAACCAAGCTAATTTTTTTGTTTTGAGATGAAAGCTAAAACTATGTTATTGTTGGCAACTGAAGATTTTCATCAGTAAAAAGCAAAACACACAAACAGAGATTGGATTTAGGGAGGCCAATGCCCCTTGTCTTCATCACACCATCAGAAGAAAATTAAAAATATTCTATACAAAATGCTGTTCTAGTAAGGCGCACATATGAAGAGTTTGTGTGGAAAATCACATTTTTGCTTCCCCACAAAAATGTTAAGTTCGGCGCATGGATATTCGCATTTTATTAAAAAAGATATATAGTACATACCTGAGCAAATGTTCTATTCTGGTAAATTTCACATATTAGGTGGAAACTTCTAAAACACAGCAAGTTTTTTATTAAAATATAATCCATTGTTGGTCAGTTCTTGCCATTCTGCACGGAATTTTTTAACTTGTTTCCGCGGTGAATTTTCATCTTCCAATAATTCTCCACGACGTTTTCTAATATATTCTGGAGTTGCAGATAGTTTCCGTTGCTTCCCTTGTTCTCCCGTCGTCCAAGTCGGGCACAGCCTTCCACCAAACACTCGCACACGACGAATAACCCACCCAGTGTGCAATGAAGACTGAAGTAAAGATAGGTTTGCGACAAAGATAACTTTATGGTTTGCACGTGTAGTGTTTGAGGCAAAATTCAGAGAACCGGGGTAAGCTTAAATAAACAATGCCCTCGGACTCCCACTCCCATAAGGGTGAATGGCCAAAGACCTCCGGCCCCAAACGGTAGCCAGATGTAGGTCAACCCAAATTCCACCCTTCTCCTCAGAACAAAGTATACAACAAAATAAAAAAAATAATAAGTTCTCATTTTCAAAACTGGAATCTGTTATAATGTTTAATATAATTAATGTTTAGTCTGTCTTAAAATTTCCCTGAAAATTCGCTATTTTTAATCGAATTTCCCTTTTCACTTAAAATTAGCTCCAAATTTCCCTTCAAAAAGGGAAATTTCCCTTCATGTGGCAACACTGCCTCAAGATGGTCTTGTATCGTTTCACAATGCAATAACGTGCTTTCGAGCGTGCCGTGCCAGGCGACGCGGTTTGAAACTATACTAAAAGATGGCGCGCAGGTCGATTTCCTGTAATTTCCATGCTTCAGAATTGCCAACACACTGTTTCGGAGAACGAACCATGGTTTAGTTAACTGGTAGTTACTTTCACATTGAAAAACCCGGTGCTGGTTAAGACTGGCTGTTATCTCCAACTGGCAGTTAGTTAACAGAAAGATTAACAGGACATTGAAAAACTGGCCCTTAAACTGCAGCCAGTTCCATTATAAATAACTACTTTGCCAAATGTTTCATCAGTCCTTCAGACTTCCTGTGTTCCTTGGACATCTCGCGAGACGATCAGAACCATAACGACTGTTGTTATTATTATTATTATTATTACTACTTTTTTTTAAAAAACACAACAAAACACTATAGCTCTCAAGAAGCGCTCGAACAGCAATACAAGATGAAGCGGACCAACATATGTCAAAAACACGGCACAGTCTTAGTATTCGATGGAAAAGTGTTTCTGGATCACCTTCTAAAAGTCTGAGAAATTTCCGAATACATGGCATGTAATAGAATATAGATGTTGCCATAAGTTGCTTATGTAAGAATTATAACTATGGGACTCTAAAATTAACTGAACTGAACTGGAACTCCATAAGTATGATATATTTAATAATATATTTTACATATCAAGTGAGTGCGAAATAATTTATCCCTAGTTGAGATGTGTCATTCATAACCAGAGGATGGGGAAATTACCCTATCCCCCTTTCAAATCGTACTCTGCAAATCGTACTGTTTGTTTTCGACTATCATATTACAAACTTCTAATTTTATGTTCCATTAAATTCCAAATGAACCAAAAACGATTTATAGAGCTTTATATGATTTGGAATTATGTTTTCTAAAACCTGATTTGAAAATAACCATAAATTCTCAAAAATAAAAATTATTAATCCAAAGTTTTCATTAAAAACCAGAAAATTCATGTGGGTTTGTGTTACAAAATGAAATATCCCACCCCATAAATTAAATCTATCTATATGGAGGTTGAATTTTGTACCCCCCCCCCGAATGAAAAACGCCAATAGCGCTTTCAAAACCTACTAGGCACGTGCATGATAATTCACATCGGGACTGTCTCCTTGTTCTTACCAACAAAATATTTCACAATGGTTAAGCTCATTGTCGTTTGAATTCAGAAATTCAAACGGGCAGATGTAAGAAATGGGAAGTCCGGTGACTGTGTATTCTTGTCGGCCTAACCTTACTGCATTAGCCGCTTATAACGAACCAAGAACGTTCTTTACTGCTCATTATTCACAGAAAGAAAATACATGTTCGTTGAGCATTGTTGCAGCCGAGATACGAAACAACTTTTTTCTATTTAAAATCATAGCAGCTATGATATATTTCATTTTCAAGAATTCGGGTATATTTTCAAGGCATTCACTCATAAAGACGCATGTGTTTGGAATGCTGTGCTTTTTTCCGTGCTGCAAGGGAATAATAATTGAAATATTTATTATAATTACTATTGTCGCAGATATTTGACTGTGCAGATTTTTCCACAGCATTTTCCATAAAATTTCAAAAGTTTAAACGGGGTTTTAAACACCGTAACCTCCCCCCACCCTTGAGTACGCCACTGTGTCTGTCTTTCTTTCTTGAGAACTGGCAACAGCATGGGATTAAAACGTAGCGCTACAGTCACAGGTCTGTAGCTAGAACTGATCTCCAGGGGGGGCTCAAGGGTTATCAGGGGGGGCTTTGTAAACCAAGTCCATTTTTCAAAAGTTTAACAGTATTAAATGAAGGTAAATTATGTGTGTCGGGGGTCATTAACTTAATGTAAATTACAAAATTTAGAAATATCATACAAATACTACAGTTTCTTTTCTATATCTTCTAAAACATCTCTTGAAGTGCTAATGACTGCTACTGACACCATCCCTTAATACACACACAATTCTATTTTTTATGATACAGATATTTATATCAAACATGTTCAAATGTACAATATTCACTTCAATCATAGTGCCTACCGTACATTACACCCCCGGCCCAGCCTCTTAGCTAGAATTAATCTCCAGGGGGGCTCACGGGTTATCAGGGGGGCTTTGTAAACCAACTCCAATTTTTTAAAAGTTTAGCAGTATTAAATCAAGGTAAATTGGGGGGGGGGATTATGTTTTTATAAAACATAAAATTTAGAAATATCATGCAATACAGGTTTTTCTATATCTTCTAAAACATCTATTGAAGTGTTAATTGACTGCTACTGACACCATCCCTTAATACACACTCTATACTATTTTTGATGATACAGGTATTTATATGATACAAGTAGAAATGTACAATATTCGCTTCAATCATAGTGGCTACCGTGCCCCGGTCGAAGCAATAAAACTCCTCTTAGTTCCCAAAACTATGGATCTGTTGGCATTTGACGCAGCTGTGGAAGAAATGTGCATGATGACGTTAAAGTCCCAGATATTTGTCAAACGAGAGGCTGAAAGAGGGGCAGAGAAGTTACAGATTGAGAAGCTCCAACACAGATTAGCTCCCCTATGAAAGTACTTTCTAAAGTCTAGAGAATCCTCTAAACACTTGCCGGTACTTAGATTTCGACTCACAAACAAGATGAACAAATCTAATAGCTGCTGTGTATGTTCTGTAATTTATACCTCGTGAAAATGTGAACAAAATAATAGCTATATGCTGTCTACATTTTCACTCATCACCTCAAAGAAATTAGAATACAAAATAGTTTTACCTATTGTCAAGGGGGCTGGCGGCAGTGCCAGGGGGAGCTGGCGACCCTGTCAGGGGGGCTCAACCACCACCTGGCCCCTGCCTGGCAACGGCCCTGTACAGTCATATATTAGATTTTAAAATTATATCAAATTGAAATTGGTAGTAAGGAATGTAGCTACGAACGAACCCAGCAATCCCTGGAACAGAGAAATTAGCTTGACCGTTATTTCTTCGTTAGCAACTGCAAAGTAGCTGTATAATTATAAAAACAAAACAATAGCATTTAGATCTTCTTAATGTTTCTTATTTTTTTACCCTCCCCCTAATTACGCAAAACATTGTTTGTAGATGTTTGTAGATGTGAACAATACCACACAATGATTCTTCAATCAAGTTGAAGTAGGCTGCACAATCGACTGTTCTCTTTATTAGCCATATTTCTGGATTCAAAAGTTCTATTTTCGTCGAATTGAATGGTTTTTGAATTATTAACTTTATTTTACTTCGCTTTTTGTGCCACTTTTGGCTAATTTGCGATTATGGGAATGAGCGATGATGTGATTAAATTGATGAATCGACACTCACAATCATCCATGCCCTGGCCGGGATTCGAACCCGAGACCTCTGGCGTCGTAGCGCGATGTGCTAACCGCTCCGCCACGGGGGTCGGCCGAATTGAATGGAAAAGAGTACATAGGTACGTAATATTTCTTTAATATCTATGCTTTAATATGCCAGTTACAGTACATACATCCAGGCAAAGGAGATGCAAATTCGCCATTCCGTGCAGGGGAGTTGCGAAAATCTATTCTCGTCCTGGGCGCTGATAGCTCTGAAGGCAAATATTTTCTTTTGAGATACCACCAATAGCAACATACACTAAAACTAAAACAGAAATCTTATTGATCATGATCACTATTGATAGAAAGCAAGAATTAAATAAACTCTTAATACTTAATAAAAATATTTCATCAACTATTTTGTAATTTGTTGACATTTTGAACCAGTCGGTAAACGAGTTATTTAATTTGCTAGATCATAAATTCCACTGTACATATTTAACCCTAGAGAGCTAAGGTGGAAAATCAGTAACGCTAAAGCTAAGGCGTAGTCTAGAGTGACCAGAATTTCTGAAACGAAAAGCAGGACATCCATTGATGCATACGGAGAGTAGGGTGACCATCCGTACTGATTTTCGCAGTACAGTCCTTTTTTTTGATGGGCTGTCCTGCAGAATGTGAAGCCATGTATAAAATTGAGATATGTCCTTTCTTTCACATATGTCCTGCGAAATTTCCTGATTTCTACTCCGATCTCCGAAGTCCAAATATTTATTTTCTATTTATATTTCCTTTTGTTTTTATCATGTCAACAGTTTATGCAGTACATACTTTTCTGTTGTGGTCGGGCTGGAGAGAATGAACATCCGGTTAGAACAATGCGTAGTTACCACGGCAGAGAGCAGGTTGTAGACAGTTGCGAACAAAAGGGTCAGGTGGCGCCATGCGCGCCGACTACGTGGGTGCTCTGGGGCTCGAGCACCCACATAAATAATCTTGTGGGTGCGCCGCACCCACAAGATTTTTAGTTTTATAAAAACAAAATAAAATAAATATTTCTCACTTGCCATTATCAAAAAATAATAAGCAATTAAAACATTGAGATGGAAGTTAAAATTTCTAACTTCTAAAACTTAATTGTTTCAAATGTGTTTGTGCAAAGGCAACCAAGCAACACATTCCCCCCTTCCTTGCCTGCCTCTGGCCAAGTCAAAGGCAGTCCCCACAATAACAATGGAAGTATATTGTATTGTGAATAGAATCCCGTCTTTTCGGCTTGCTTTGATGTTTCCTTACAAGTGACACAATGCAATACGCCCACTCCATTCGTCAACAATTGTTTTAAAATAACTACTTGCCGATATTGAACACTAATAAAGAATAAACCGAAACACAAGGAAGCCGATTGTGACCGACTACCTCAATAGTTGATTTTTCTTCTTTTGTTTGTTTCAATCAGATAAGAGCAGCATGGTTTACGATTTCAGTGAAGTTGTTTTCGTGTAATCTGGATTGTTATCGTTTTGTTTGTTCTCTGAGAGACAATGGCTTGGAAGGACGCGGGAGCTTAGATTGTAGACTGGGAAGTTCTCATTTTCAGAAAAAAGGGGTGTTACCGTATTAATAGTTAGTACAAAGAAGAGGGTCTACTGACCGGATGCGTGGAACGAAAGCTCTTCGCCGGGCAAAAATTTTCGCAATTTTCAAATGTGGCACGGGACGCGTGTGGAAAGCTGAAACACAATATTGAGTATTGCTTCTTTACATACTTTCGAATTCGAACAGTAGGTTTGCTAGTTGCTATGGATAAATTCGTCATACGTTTGTCGTCGTCATCACAGGTGGATATTACTGACACTGAACGTAGTGAAAAGCATGTTCAATCAAAAAATAAGGAACCCGAGAATTTGTCTTCTGCCAGTTCCTGTAGTACATTAGCAACAAGTGTAAAGAAATCGTCAGGCAGGTCATACCATGAAGAATGGAAAAAGACATTTCCTTGGATTTATTACGACAAAGAATTGGACAAAGTGTTCTGTAGTGTGTGTGTAAAAACGCTTTTGATTCTAGTATAGTGCTTCCGTCGGCAACTGCTACTTCTGCAGACAGGGATTCGTGTAATGCATTTGTTCGAAATGGATTTTCCCAGTGGCAAAAGGCAATTGAACGTTTCAGGGTTCACGAAAAATGTACACTTCATCGTTCGTCCGTGACTGCTGTGGCAACTACGAAACAAGGAACCAATGTGTCATCTCTTACCTTAACACATAAATTAGGAGATATGAAAAATGCACGCAAGGCGATTTTAAAGATAATAACGTCCCTCCAATTTTTAAGTCAGCAAGGAATAGCAATTCGGGGTCACAGCGATGAAGCATCAAATATTCATCAGTTGCTGCTGCTTAGAGCAGAAGATGCTCCTGAGTTGAAATCTTGGCTGAAGCGAACTACATATAAGTGGGTTTCTCACGATATATGGAATGAAATTGTCTCTTTATTATCCAGCGATGTACAGTGGGATCCATGAGTATGACCGTGCAAATTGACCATCACCATGTTCGTGCACTTTATTTGACCCAATAAGAGCTTCAAGAATTAAAAGAAAACTCAAAACAAGCTGTTGCCAACTTCTGCACCCTCATACATAAAAGTCCATCGCTTAAAAACAAATAGGATGTAAGAGAAAAATGAATGAAACTAGTCGTGGACAATTTGCACGGTAATACTCATGGATCCCACTGTACAGCAAAATATTGTGAAATCTATTAAGGCTGCACACTATTTTTTTCTCATTGTAGATGAGACTTGCGACATATCAGTGAAGGAACAAATATCCATATGCTTCAGATTTGTCGATGGAAATCTGCAAGTTGAAGAAGTGTTTATGGTCTTCTATGAAGTAGCTTCAACAAGTTCTAGGACATTGTTTGAAGTCGTCCACGATGTCATAAGACGTTTATCTCTCGACATAAAATACTGCCGTGGTCAATGTTATGATGGCGCGAGTAATGTCAGTGGACATTTAGCAGGATTACAAAGTAGGATTACTCAGTTGGAGCCGAGAGCTATATTTGTTCATTGTTCGGTGCATAATTTGAATTTGGTAGTGCAAGGTATCAGTTATGTGCGAGACTTTCTGGTGATTCTTCGTGAATTAATATCATTTGTAAGACATTCGCCAAAGAGGCTAGCATTGTTTCAATCGCTACAATAAGACAACAAAGATGGTGTTGTAAAAAACATTCCCAGACTGACTTTGCGGCCATTCTGTCTCACAAGGTGGTGTGTGAGGGTAAAATCGCTACAATCGTTGGAAAGTAATTATGACGTTCTCTTGAAATTTTTGGAAGATTTGTCAGAAGAAAAAAGTGAAGTCGGTGGGAAGGCTAGTGGATATTTTTCAAACCCACATCAATTCAGATTTCTTATTTTCCTGAAAATGTTAATTTCAGTTTTCGGCAGGATTGAACAACTTTGTCTGCAAGTTTAGCTTCACAAAGGGATATATTTTTTGAGTTGTGGAATGAAACCACGAGGAAAGCGGAGGAATTGAACATTGATGAACCAGTTTTGCCTAGAAAAAGGAAGATGCCAAAACGCTACGATGAAGGTAGTGATCCTCATACGTATCAAACGCCGGAGGAAATGTACAGACAAATATTTTTTGAAATAATTGATGTGGCTGTGGATTCGCTAAATCGTAGATTTCAAACAAAGGTTTTGGAACTTATTTCACAACTTGAAGCTTTTGCTATCGGTCAAATTGGTGCTGATCGAATTCTGCAGTTCTATGGGACAGACTTTGATAAAGACAAGCTAACATTGCACAGGGACATGTTTCTAGATGTGTGCAGAACGAACAAAGAAAAAGTGGCCAACTTGTCAGACATTACAAATATTTTAAGTAGAGAAAACAGTGGTCCCATGCGTGAAATGCTCACAGAATTTGTGGTTTGTACGGGTGATTTTAACTATACCTGTTACTTCTTGTACCTCTGAGCGGTCATTTTCAGCACTTAGACGATTGAAAACCTTTTTGCGGTCAACAATGACCCAAAAAAGATTGAATGATTTGGCAATTTTGCATGTTATTAAATAAATGACTCAATATTGACATTACCAAAATTGCAAACAAATTCATAAGTGCAAATGACGTAAGAAGGAATGTGTTTTATATTAAAAGTTAACATGTCATGATTATTATTATTATTATTTTGTACATACAGTTAGTCATTTTGTAGTTTCTGTTCACAACAAAATCATTGCATAGTTCTTTCTGCAATACAATTAAAATTATTTGCATTTATGAAGAATTTTTCATTTTAATTTGTATGAATGTGATATTTTCTTTTAGTAACGTGTTGATAATATCATTGCCTATTGCAATCATTGTGCATGTAAGTTGTTTAAAGTATACAATACTTGATAATTACAGATCTAACCGCCATTGATATGCACCCACAGACATTTTGGAAAGTCGGCGCCCTTGGTGGCGCCGATCTGTCCAGTTGTTGCGGGGTGCGTAGAGTTCCTGAACTGAAGGTCTCGTATTTCAACACTGTCGGGTGAAGATGCCTCCTAGGAGGAAATGTGCATCTAATTCAGAACTGAAATATCTCTATCCCTTTCTTAAGAGAGGCAAAAGCGATAGTGATGTTCACTGTGAAAAATGTTCAGGTGAGTTTTCAATTGCAAACAGTGGAAGGTCTGTAATAACACGACATCTGCAAACGGCAAAACACAAATCTGCCGACGCTGCTGCTGCATCTAGTGCTACTCTTTCTACATTTTTCGAAACAAGAATTTTGGGCCTAAAGAACAAAAATTGGCAGCAGCAGAAGCGTGTTTTGCATTTCATACAGTGCAGCATAATCAATCGTTTCGTTCTGCAGACTCTTAACTTGTTAAGAAGTGCTTCAAACCACAATATGTTTGTGTAAGAACAAAATGTGAAGCGATCATGACAAATGTGATAAGCCCCCATGCAATTGCAGGGCTTCAGAAAGAGTTGGATCAGGTAAATTACATTAGAGTTTACACAGATTCGTCGAACCATAAAGCTACGAAATTGTTTCCATTGTTGGTGCGCTACTTCCTTCCTTTGAGCGGAGTGCACGTAAAAGTTCTGGATTTTCAAGATCAGTGTGGTGAAACGTCCGGTATTGTGTCTTCGTATATCCTGAAGACATTAAATGAATACAACATTGAAACTAAAGTTGTTGGATCATATGCTGACAACACCAACTGCAACTTTGGAGGAGCAGCAAGAAAAGGTAAAAAAAGTGTTTACAGTATTGTTCAGGAATGCTTAAACAAACCAATTGTAGGTGTAGGTTGTTCTGCACATATAGTGAATAATTGTGTACAAACTGCGATGGACTGTTTACCGATTTGCATAGAAAGTGTGGTGCACAAAATATACTCATATTTTTACATATATACAGTACGTGAACACGCTTTACGTGAATTTTGTGACTTCGTGGAGATAAGAGTTCTCAAAGATTCTTTCTTACAGCAAAACTAGGTGGCTCTCTTTGTTGCCAGCCGTAGAGCGCATACTTAAACTCTATCCAGCATTGAAATCATACTTTCTATCACAGGACAAGTGTCCCACAATCATTAAAAATGTTCTTTAAGGACCCCCTATCTGAAATATGGCTTTATTTTATCCATTCCAATGCAGCCCTTTTAAATGACTTTGTTTACTTTCTAGAGGGTATTATACATTAAAGGATCATGTCAGCTCTCACAAACTGCTGACAAGTACGAGGTTCCTATATTCAAACAAAATCTTATTTTTGTAATTATTACAAATAATATATTTATTCAAAATATTCACAAACACTAAAACATCAAATTATTACAGCCTTAATTAATACTGTGAAAGTGGCTCCTTTAAAACAAACACTGAGGAACATTTCAATCTCAACAAAAACAAGAAGACAAACGATCTTCTTATAGCAGCTTTGCAACCAATTCTAGCAATATAATTGCATTATCATTATCACATATATTTCAAAATTATAGCTTGCATATGTGCGTGTTATTTTATATGCTACAAGCCTATAGGCCTACAAGTAATCTTAAGCATACTAATCCTCTAAACAACTTGTACTATTATTCCACCGTCTGTCATCCAAACAATTCTCACATCTCAGAATTAAATACGTTAAATCTCACAACATCACATTTCAGAATGTTTGCTAATACTACAAACTAACCAAAACTAGTTTCTCTAAGAGAAGTCAACTTGGTAAACTTTCTGTAATAAAACTCAAAACTTTTTGCACATTTAAAATATAAAAGAAAATCTTCTGATGTGGTTTTTAGCATCCACAATGATTATTATAAAGACAAAATAATGGCTGATTACTCAAATACACCATAGACCATTTTACTGTATTACACGAGCATTGTACATGTTATATAACACATTTCCCACATTATCACAGATCTATCAGCATCCAAACAACAAATGGTCAATCATAGTGGACATTTGCGTGGTTATAATTAAAGTGACGGTGTTCAGAGTGGTACAGCACGGGCTGTAATGAGAGTAGCAGTCTGAAACTTCGTAGATATGCTAATGAAGCAATGCGCTCGCGAATTATGCCAAAAAAAAAAAAAAAATAGTTCCAATTCTCGCCACCAGGGTAAAAAACGGCGCTGTAAGCAGTCAAAACGTGGAATTTTCCATAACTCTGACGTCAAAGTCGGTGAAATTGCCTAACCATTGTGTGAGCTCCCTAGTTGTTGTTGGTGACGCTTGTTGCTTTTTCCTTTAGTAATGTTCATGTAATTCGAATAGTGAAATTGTAGCGATATTTTATTACAAAGAGTATTGTTTTCTGCGATTTATAGTGTTTTTCCTGTAACTATACCAAGTTTTGACTGCTTACAGCGCCATTTTTTACCCTGGTGGCGAGAATTGGAACTTTTTTTTTTTTTTTTTCATAATTCGCGAGCGCATTGCTTCATTAGCATATCTACGAAGTTTCAGACTGCTACTCTCATTACAACCCGTGCTGTACCACTCTGAACACCGTCACTTTAATTATAACCACCTGATATATACATATGTATATTTAAAAGGCACTTGTAAATAAATTATATATAAAAATAATTCACATATAAATGTGAATTCCACTAAGTGGAAAATTCTAATCACAAAAGTTTTTATTGAAAATTGTGCATTCATCTAAGCGTTTTTTTAAAATTTTATAATGGCAGGAATTAACATTGGCTTGAATATTCTTCAAGTTATTCATTCTCCTCATTGCAGTTTTCTTCATTCAGTGTAGTCCATGCACATTTCTAATGTGATTTTCAAGAATTACTTTATTGAAATAGCTCTCACTGCAAACGTGGCATATGAAAGGCATGACAGGATTAAAGCGATAGTTACGAAGCATGTGCAGATTTCTGCTAGCATTCTGCTGGTTCTCAAATTTTCTGCAAAGTATCGGCACAGGTGTGTCACCTCTGGTATCCTTTCTGCGCATGACAGTTTGTGCAGGGACGCTCTAGGTATTCGTTCCCATAAATCTGTTCTCTGTTGCATGACATCCATGGACTTTTGACTCCATACTGTGGAGAGGCCTGTTGCTGTGGCACAGCTTGCATATTTGCGTTGCCTTGTTCCGCATTGCAGAAGTCACATTTCTTGTTTTTTCCGAGGAGTCAAATTGGCAAGATATTGCCACAGGATCTGCACCTGAATAACATATTCCTCCCCTCGTTGCTTGAGCTGAATCTATCTGTGCTGGGCTGTCGCCATCTGGAGCCAAAGTTTGGAGCAGGTTGAAACTGTTCATTTGTGGGATTATTTCCGTTAATGGCATGAAATCTCTGACTGTTTCCGAGAGCAGCAATCTCTTCAAAGTTGCTGGGCGTGTATTCAGGAAATCCACTGGTTATTGCATGCTCCATTACCTATTCTATCTACAACTGTAACAATGCCAGACCTTTCAATATTTTCCATTGAAATTGGGGTTGAAATGATTCCTCTTCCCATTCTATTCCTATGTATACTTTGCTGCTCGTACTGGTTGTAGTAACACCCAAACAAATTCTGCTGGTTCACAGGACGTTCCAGAACTATCTGTAAATTCTGCTGCTCCGCGGTGGCTCAGTGTCGACCTCCGTGGCGAAGTGGTTAGCAGAGCGCGCTACAACGCCAGGGGTTCCGGGTTCGAGTCCCGGGTAAGGCATGGGTATTTGTGATTGTCTGTCCTGAAAAGTCCTGAAATAGAAATGTAAATGATATGAGTGAATGAAGTGTGATGGGAAAAGCTTCCGCTTAGGGGCTTTCCTTTAAAAAAAAAAAAAAAAAAAAAAAAAAAAAAAAAAAAAAAGTCGGTAACGCGTCTGACTACCATGCTCAAGGTCCCGGGTTCGATCCCCGGCCGGTTCAAATCCGGGAACTTTTCTAACGGTGGAAGCGGCCCCGGCGCCTACCCAGCGTCGAATAACATGGGTACCTGGGGGAAACCCTGGGGGGTAAAGGCGGTCAGGGCACCCCCACTCACGACCGGATCAAGAAAGTGTGGGGCGTTACCCTCACACCCCCTATACGCCTTCATGGCGTGGTGCTATGCACAGGGGAACACTTTACCCCTTTACTTTACTTTTTACCACAACATGTTGATTGCCTCCGTAATGCATTGGGATAACTTTCTGCACTGTGGCAGTAGGCAAATGGCGACGAGGATTAAAGAAGATAAATAATTACTGCTGTAAGTAGAATTATAGTAATTAAGTCCAAGTTGAACAATATGGAAAAGCACATAAGTTTTATACCTGCATTTGAGGCTTATGACCCAAGCCAGGATATAAATTCATATATTAAAAGATTCAAGGCTTTTGTTGAAGCCAACGATGTACAAGAAAGGAAATGAGTATTTACTCTTGTTTCTGTAATCGGTAACTTACCATATCAAGAGCTGGAACACAGATTAAGTCCAAAGGATCCACAAGATTGCACCTTGGAGGAACTCTTTGCTACATTAAGAAAAATATATGCACCACAAGTTAATAAATGGATTCAACGATTTGCTTTTATGCAAATAAAGCAAGAGCGAGGTGAGACAGCTACATCGTACATAAATCGTTTAAAAGTTGCTGCAATAACTTGTTAGTTTAAAACAGACGAATTAGACACACGTCTTAGAGAAAAACTCGTGTTCGGACTACCCGACAGTATACTAAAATTGTCAGACATGCCCAGCAGGTTTGTGATGTATTACTTCAACATGAAATAGTACGTACAAATAAAGTAAACCAAAATAGTTTTTTGGTAGATGCAAGTAAACAAATACAAGGTTCACGTAGATTCAGTTCTGTAACATCATTTGGGGTGGCTACTGAGTCCACCCTTTTTGGTGTTGGAGAGCTGCCATACTTTTAACAGTGGCAAACTAAAAATACTATTAATTTAAAAGGCATTCAACAGTTTCAAAGAGGTAAACAATTTGTCTGGATGTTTTGCAGGACATTTCGCCGGACGCTCTTGATAAATACGACATATCAGGTGTTTTGGACTAGCATCGTAGACATCAGGACATAACCTAAAAAATAGGACTACCCTGCGAAAATCAGAACATCTGGTCACCATAATTTACATTCACACATTCACTCTTTTGCTTTATAGGAAAAGTTTTATTGGCCACTAATATAATTGTTTCTAATAGTATTAGTAACAAACAAAAAAACTTGTGACATTATTTAACGTTCAGTCGTTGTCAACTAATTTAAACCAAATTTTATATTTGTAAACAAGCCTAGACATCGAACTAATACTCTCTATGATTATGCCATAATTTATTTATTCATTTTAGATTTCAAGGGTACTTTCAAGGCAATTTAAGATATGCACCCTTGAAATTTAAAATGAATAAATAAATTATGGCATAATCATAGAGAGTATTAGTTCGATGTCTAGGCTTGTTTACAAATATAAAATTTGGTTTAAATTAGTTGGCAACGACTGGTTCTAAAGAAATCTCTTAGTTTCCTCTGCCCAATATCATTTAATTTCACATTAGCTAATAACGGAAAACAAGCACACAAACTGTATTTTTGAAAGACGAAAAATGCAATTCAATGGGGTTCAATTGGTATCATTAGGGTTACTCTATTTCAAAAGTGAAAATTCGGGACACTGCTGACCGGAAGTTTGTTGGGGAGTGGATGCGGAGGGAGAAGGAAGTTGCTGGATCCGACAAAGTTGTATGTATGTACGTCACGGACACTGCCGGCTTGTAACGATTCCATTGAAAGTCAATGTATTCATTACAGGCCAGCAGTGTGCGTGACTGTACATACCCATTATTATATTCTTCACTCTTCTTATAAAAAACAGAAATCCACTTCGAGATATATCATTAATCTTGGAATTCCTTTTCGGTGCCATAAGGAACTAAGTTAAGCTGCTATCTCACAATGACGAAATTTTATTTGAGAACCACAGACTGAACAGCACTGACTGTTTACAGGAAGCAGCTTACTATATAATGACATGAAATTCAGCGCTACTATAACTTGACAAGTTTAAAAACAAGACGCTGCAAATAGCTGTTGCGAAGCTCACACCACATTTCCCCACTCCATTTTTCGGAGCGACGTTGGTTCGCAGTGTTGCAACCTGGAGGGAGGGAAATGGTCTGAGGATTTTCAACGAAATTTGTATTCGCTTTTTCCTGGGCTGTTTTCTACCTGTCGGAGTACAGAACTTCAGCTCAACTTTCGCCAACGACTCTTTTCCTAATTTTAAAACTTGAACTCCCCGATGGCGCAGTGGTAGCGTCGTCGCCTTGTAATCAAGGGATTGCGGGTTCGATTCCCAGTGGAGGCACATAGTGGTTCGGATCCCACTTTAAATTGTACGTCCTGTTCCGATTAGCCTTACTGTGCATAAAGTGGACTTACAACAACAAATCAATCCAATCCAATTCTTTTAAAACTTGAGAAACCATCCATTTAGATACTCCTGTGGCGGCGCTTGTGGACTCGACAACATTATAATTAACTTTATGTAACTCCTCCTGATTTCGCAAATATGTTGCAACATTGTAAACAATTTCTCTGGCCTGTCCTCGAAGAGGCTTTCCAGAGCAGATTGTGGATTTCGTTGGACCCGGCATGATTTGATTTTTGCATTTCAAAAATATGCAGCCAAGAGTAAAGAGCAAGAACATTTCAGTGCTTTAAAAAAGAACACAGGCAAGCATGTTATCAGATTGCCTTCTCGTAGTGATTGTTGTACGATAAACAAAATAACCCCGCACCCCACTCAGCTTTTTTTTTTTAAAAAAAAAACCAGGCCACTGCTCGATGTCGTATATTAATTATAAATATTGAACTTCGATCACAACAGTAAAATAAATAATAATAATTACTACGGTTAAAATTATTGTTATACACTAATAATATATACCTAATTAAATAAATTTTATTATTATTGTTGTTTATTATTATAATGCTATTCGATCCACAAGCTGAGTGAATATCAGCACAACTATTTTCCATTAAGACTTTTACATTTCATAGTTACAATACTGAAATGCACAGTTATTGTATTTTGTTATTAACTTTTGCAGTGTCGTTCAACGAAGGACTTTAGAAGTTAGAAAAAATACTCACAAAGTTTATATTGTGTAACGACTAAAATTATAATTTTTCGAATTCTGAAAACGGTGGAACCATTTAGGTATTCTTTGAATTAAATGGTAGAATATTAAAAAAAATATCCTGATTCCTGTATTTTTCACTAATTTCTTCGATCTAATTCATATTTTACATTGATTAGTCTGTTCGAATACTAACCAAGTGAACTTTATTTATGTTATTAACAATAAAAATAACAAAGTTTCTGCTTTTCTGCAACTTCAAATGAAGGATGCTAATTTCCAGAGGGGGGAGGAGGGGTTGACTGACCTACCGACGCCCGTGGAGAGAGCGCTTTACAACAACCAAAAGGCAAATGCGTTATAATATGATTATAAATAGTTCCAACTTTTAAATTTAATCAACACATGTGCGTTAGACGATTATAATTTTTGAAACACCTTAAATATTTTCATTTGATTTGATGAAGTGCCGACTGCAGAGCCTAATCCCTCGTGTTTGTGTCCAATATTTTCGCTTTACTGCTTAAATCCACTGATCTTTCTGTATCGGGTCTGTGTGAAAACGATGCATAGATACATGAGAACAATTGTTTGTTAAGACCGTGTTAAAAATGTAAACATAAACATTAGTGAGGAACATCCGGCTTAGGCCAGTCCCCGTTGTTGCCAATGCAGATTCACCAGTATACGAAGTATGAAATGGGCGCTTGTTTTCATCAGTTCTGCGACGATAGTCAAGATAGGGATTTGTTAAAGTTCTACTATGAAGGAGTGGGCGTCTAGAATCCGTCGGATGATCAACTGCAGAGCAGATTATTAAAATATGACGTGTCTTTGTGGCCGCCAGTTGTATAGCATACTATATACAAATATCTCATGTACACACACGACGAACTCAAAACGTACGAAAGTTTAGATATATTCAATTATTTTGTAAATGGAAAAGTAAGGGAAAGATAATTCTATAAAATTAGTGATATTATTATATTATAAAGTATGCTTTGCCAACAAATCTGCAGAAGTAATGAAATGAAATGACATATAACAAATGCTAGTAAATATGTGCTTTCAACGTCGCCTTTCCGCTTGAGGGATTTAGGGAAAACCTATGATATGGCATGCCACTTTCACTTGAACGAATTTACTTCAAACAACAAGTTTTGAGACTGAAGCGACAAGCGATATCAGGATTTCGCACAGAAGCATTCGATCTAAATCAAACATTAACCAGTCACGCTTGCGCAAATAACAGGCCGAGGCAACACAATGCACGGTATTGATAAAATGGCCCATTCCGAGCGACAAGCGACACCTGCAATTTGTCGTGTCTCTTTAATTCGGAAAGTGTTGTTTATTTTTGAATGTTGGTTTCCAAGAGACACGTATTGCTGCAGTCTGAAAGCTTCCTTTCGAACCAATTCACCGCGAGAAAATGCATGTGTCGCTTGGACTGGACTGTTGTTTTCTCAGTACCATGCATCGTGTCGCCTCGGTCTGTTGTATTCGTATGCAAGGTGAATTGTTTCCTTTAGAATAAAGGGGCTGTTGCTTGTCGCTTCGGTGTGTAATCTCCGTGCCACTTAAAAGTGAATCCTCAGTGATCAATGCAATTTTTCGAACCGAAGCAACACGACAAGCTGCACGTGTCGCTCAGATTTCCAATGGCGTGTATTGTGCCGCCTGAGACTTGATTTCCCATGAGCGGTAAATGCTTATTTATAGACTAAATGGGCCTCTGTCGCTTGTCACTTCGGTACGAATCACTGCTGTCGCGTGGCGCTTCGGTTTGAAACTTCACTAAGAGGCGTGCCTTTCACCACAACACAATACGCAGATAAACCATCAACATGTTTGTAACAAAATGCAAATCGTACAAATCCTTTCCGGGTACCAATCCTTTCTTCGTTCTGCTTGTATCAACTGGTTTCGTCTCTCTACGTCCTTCGGAAACTTACGAAGTGATACTTGACTCAATAATTTTTTTCCCGATCGAACTGTACAACCATATGCTACACAGCTGACATCCTATTTCCTTGTAAAAGAATCTCCACTTTGCCCTTTCATATTAACGTCCATAGCACTGTAAGCGTAACCGGATGTTCGAGGGGGACCAGACGAGTGCGCATGCTCCGCAGTAGCTCCGCATTTAACACCGTCTATCTCATGATGAAACCGAAATCAACACAAATATTGTCGCCTTTTCCAAAGACACTACCTTTACACCTTTGAATTCAATGTTATTCTTTTTCAAAACCGGCCAGCGCCAAGGAAGCACAGAAATGTAAACATCCGGTGAATAACGCCCATAGTGCAGGGGTAAAAAGTAGGAGGGAACTGTCCCCTTTCGCCGCCACTGCATGCAAGCAAAAGTGACCTCAGATATTTTTGTTTTGTGTAAAGCTTTGATAAACATCATATACTTGGAGGGAAGGAAATCGACAGAAAATATGTTTCAAACATGCCAGTCATTGAATTATTTCGTCACCAAACCTAGTAAATACCTCCGTGAGATATAAAAATCCTGTAAAACCTAAGAAAAGGTTTAATTTAGACACATAAACCTAAAATAGGTTCTAACAAGCAAAATAGGTTATTTTAGGCACTGTAAAACTTAGTTGTTTCGTTTTTTTATGAAACGCCGATATAACTTGTTATTTCCTATTTAGCTGCGAAGGAAAAATAGGTTAAAAACCTAAAATCCGAGGTCTACTAATGAGACCCTGCTGTAACGTCACCACTAATATCATATGATCAGTGGCGTGCCGTGGGATTTTTAAAAGTGTTACCGATTATAAGTAGGACATTTAAGGGAGGAGCCGAAAGACGGCGCCTCCCCACCTCATGCCCCCCCATGTCTTCCAAGTAGTTCATATAATATTAATCTGGTACGTCTGCAATTCAATACTAGATTTTGGTAAAGTTATTAATCAGGAAAAAAATGTTGCCATAAGGACTGAAGTGAAATCGCAAACATTGGTTGTTGACACAATAATATGTAATTTGATACTTACAGAAACATCGAAGGCTACTTGTAGAGCAGATCAATCCGACGACTCTTCTTTGAAAATAGTTATATGATGCTGGGGTTCCGGGTTCGAATCCTGGCTTGGGCATGAACGTTTGTGATGTGTATTCATCAATTTCATTATATCATCACTCATCCCCATCTTCGCAAATTAGCTAAAAGTGGCACAAGCGAAGCAAAATCAATCAAATCAAATCAAAAAGTTCTATGATGCTGTCATAAAGTGAAGTTTTTCATTTGAATTTGAATTTTTGGGTGAGTCATGGTCATGGTTCATGTTATCCACACCTGAATTCCACACGTTTTTTTCACCCGAAAATAGAGTACATGGCCAACAAAAGAGTTTAGAAAACTGCACACATCCACATAACCACGGATAGTCGTTATACCACGAAACATTGAAATGTCGGTCATACCCAGCACACGACTTGGTTTTTAAATCGTTCAAAATAGGCTTTGGCCTCACTTTCGCCACAATTTCGATTTTTTTCTGCAAAATAAAGAACCGAAAGATTGCTTCAAAATATCACTCTTCAGATAGGATGAACCCGCCATTTCGGAACTCGGAGCAAGCTCAATTCCTCTTGTTAATTAATTGACAATGCCCGAAAACAACACAAAGACGAAAGACACCACTCACAAAACTCGCACTGCACAGTCCCTCCCGCAAATCGTTGTTTACTTTTGTAACACGTGAAGCACCCTTCTTGCCCCCTCCCTTCTCAGCATCGGCGCTTCCCCAGTATTTCCTTCGGAACCTGCAAGAAGTCCAGTTCTACTACTCTTGCCATCTTAGTTCTTTTGAAACCAGATTTGCCCAAATCGCAAACCTTTTCGTTTCAAATAAGACGTATGTAGAGTAGATGTAGTCTTCATCTGTTTCCTAACTACTCACATTCCCATGTTTCGCTAAATCCACTGAAATCTCATTTCTGACACCACTACTATATCGTATATTTTACGTCCCTTGCTACCTTTAAGGCTTTCGCTTTATAGGATAATCGTGACGATGAGGATGCATGGTGAATTATTGAAATAAAATTATTATTTCTTTGTGTATGTAATTATTAATTTTTATAATTATGTAAGTACAATAATAACAACAAACATTGAAATAACCATTTCTTGCTGAGGATTCGAACCTGCGACACCTGACACTTCAGAGCGAGCTAAGATAACAATCGGGAAATTATGCTTGTAAGTAATGTTTTCACCCAAAAACAGTTATACCACCTCAAAAACATTGCTTCAATCCGAAATTATCGCATTCCTGCGACAACGTATGTCAATCTCAATCGGCCGTTTCAACAATTATCACAAATTCCTGTAACCGTAATAATATTATAGCTATGTGTGAAATATAGAATTTTAGGTTGACATTTTTAGGACAGCGGACCCCTTGACCATACCCATCCCTCTCCTCTCCTTCTCGCCCATGATGTCGAAGAAGGACAAAGAGGACTTTCGTAATCGCTGATATTTAGAGTAAATACAAAATATCACTTGGTAGTTTGCTTTTCCCCCAGTGTGATTTGATTTTTTAAAATTTTGGCGATTTAAGTCCACTTCATGCACAGTAATGCTAATCGGGACAGTTTAAAGTGGGATCCGAACCACTTGTGCCTCCACCGGGTATCGAACCCGGGATCCCTTGATTACAAGGCGACGACGCTACCACTGCGCCATCGATCCCCAGTGTGACTGGACCAGTGGCGTGCCCAGGATTTTGAAAAGGGAGGGGTTACGTATACTTTTCGTTGGTAGTCAGCCCTCATTTTGTTATATTTTCCTAAATTTGACGTTCTTTTTTAAGAATATTGGGCGAAAGGGGGGTTTACAACCCCCCCCCTTGGGCACGCCACTGGACTGGACACCTTGAGAGTAAGATAGACCCGATTAGGCGACTTAGCTCTTTTCTGTTAATTGAATATGGCAACACTGATCTGTATCCGGTAAGGATCAACGGCAACTGTGGCGGCTAAACAGGCCCGCCTCCTCCCGCCGTAACAGTCTTTGCTGCTACGCAAAGTCTTCCTTGCTTGGGCTCAGGGCCCTTTCCTCATGTTGCCTGAGGAGGGTACCGGATCAGTCCTCCTCTTCGCTTTTGCCGGTGTCAGAAAAAATGTCAGTCTGCAATGTTTACTTTACGACAATATTACCAGTTTATGTACGTAATAATATTTTAAGACAGGTTCTTCAATTCTTTATATTTTGGTGTTACCTGTGGTAACAGCGGCTACATGCACGCCACGCCTCTGCATATGATCCATTGCCCCCTACAGGTGCCCTTGGCCGTATGGAATAAAAATGCAACGTGAAAACTAATTCCATCTTGCGTATCCTTTTGTTTTTGATTCTGCTAGACTTGCTTTTTTTAACTTCAATGCTTGCCCCCCCCCCCCCTTCCTGATTTCAGTCCATGTTTGGTTCAGGGTGAACCAACAGCTGATGCATAACTTATGCTGGAAAACATGGAGACTGCTAACCTACAATAGGGTGGCAATGTTACTTGGAACAAGCACAATGACTTCGTGGTCGTGGTGTACCTATATTTCTAATAACCTTGGTGCCGGTGGTTTACCACGGTATGTGCAAATTCATGGTAGGATTACAATATAATTAACTGCAGAATTCGGCGCTGGCATTCCATAAATTGAAATTTTCAGGATTGTAAGATTGAGAATGATTTATTTTATAGTTGGTTCCCTCTTAACATATACAATATAAAATTATGGCAACTGTCCCGATTGTTTTATGATTTTTTGAAATTCTGCTAGCAGAAATACTATTTATCGTAGAATTTTGGAAATCATTGTCACACCAATTTGAACCTTCCTTAAAGTAATAAGCACTGTTTGGACTCGAAAAAAGTTATTTATGTTGAAAAACAACTTAAAATTTACCTTACGCAAGCATGTGCACTTCCCATGGACAAGATCTTCTGGTAAATGTCTGTTATATCGGAGACACATTTCTAACGCATATTTTCAGTTTCAAATGGTTCGTACTTACCAATTGTGTATTGCGGAACCTATTTCAAGGTGCCATTATGCTTTTTTCACGAATATAACTTCGATTTTTCACATTACGAGTAATTCTTTTGGGTCCTTTCTTCCGTTGCGGAACATAGACTATTAAGTGCTTGTGTTTTGTCGATTAGGAGTGGGCATGCAGTGTTGCAACATCCTTAACCGAAAAATACCTACTTTCGTGTTCATTATGTCATCACAAACCATTGACGGATAGCTCCAAAAACCATTCCCGATAGCCCCAAAAACCATTCACGATAGCCCCAAAAACCATTGACAGATAGCCCAAAAAACCATTCACGTTAGCCCCACGAACCATTTCCGGCAAGGTTAGGTTAGGTAAGCATAGTTAAAAAAATAAAAATAAAAAAAATCTGGTACAAAAAAGGCACGTTTAGAAACACTTCTTCCTCTCACAAGACCGCGTGACTTTCGACACTCGCACCATCTGCAGGTTCGTAATGGAAACAAAGGCATAATGTTGTCGCTTCGAACAAAAGGCTACTTTATTACATCAAAAGTGTGTATTTTCTGTGGTGCAGCATTCCATAGTGACAAAATACCTCCACGAAGTTTTATAAATGCAACCGAAACTCATTTCCATAAGTAGTTTCTCCTGTAAATTTGAAGAAAAGTGTCTTCGATATAACAGACATTTACCGATCTTCTCTGTTGAAAAGCGGCAGTAAATATCGTAGAAGTGTGGGAATGAATGTAGAAGTAAATCAGAACCTTAGTAGAATGCATTTAGGGACTTTATTTTAATGCTAAGATAACCAAACCTAACCTGCCTAACCTAACCACGAAAGCATATATTAAACAAAATCTTAAGTAATCGGTAAAACTCCGCAGTATGTGTTAACAGAAGTAAATGGAAATTGAACCATGTTAATATTGCATTCGTAGTATGATGACATCGCAATAAAACAAGAGGAACTTGGGCCCCCACTAGTCTACGATACTTACAGTCGCTTGTCAAGGGAAAATACATTGTCCATGGGAAGTGCGCATGTTTGTGCAAGGTAATTTTTCGGTATGAATGAAGAATATAGAGAATGTGTCTAATGACGTTAATATTTGGTATACTAACTAAATTTGACCTTCTAATCATGAATCTGTTGTTGAAATGCCGCGGACACGTCTAAAAATTCAAGGGTAGCCACACGAATTATGCACAGGTAGCCCCACAAACCATTGACGGATAGCCCCACGAACCATTTCCGACAAGGTTAGGTTAGGCAAGCTTAGTTAAAATTTTGTTCGTAAAACAATGCGAAAAAGCTTTTTTTTTTTTAAAAAAAAAAATGCAACTTGCATCAGCTTTTCTCACGATTTCCAGACGTGTCCGTGGCATTTTAATAACAGATTCGTGATTAGAAGGCCAAATTTAGTTAGTATACCAAATATTAACGAAATTAGAGACATTCTCTATATTCTACATTCGCTTCAATTTTTCAGTTGTTTTTTTCAACACAAATAACCTTTTGTGAAATCCAAACAGTACTCATTACTTTAAGTAAGGTTCAACTTTTGTGTGACAATGATTGCCAAAATTCTACGATAAATTACTCTTCCTGCTACGAGAATTTGAAAAAAAAATCATAGGAAACAGTTTGTTATATCGGAGACACATTTCTTCATTTTCACAGAAGAAACTACTTACGGAAATGAGTTTCTCCAAGCTTTCCAATGTTCGTGGAGGTATTTTCTTTCAACGTGGAATCTGACTGGCAAATCATATATTTTTCAAGAGAAATATCCCACCGACGCACAATTGACATGCTTCCCACGTGAACTGCATGCTCCGCACGTTTGATGACGTAACCCAGTGTCAGTGTATCAAACTCCTTTTTTTTTTTTATTATGCTTGCCTAACCCAACCAAACCTAACCTAACCTAACCTTATGGAAATGGTTCGTGGGGCTATCCGTCTGCTACCCGTGCATAATGTATAATTTCCACCGGAGGTATTTTTCGGTGAAAAAGGTTGACGTTAGCTCCAAAAAACATTGATGTTAGCCCCAAAAACCATTTTCCATAAGGTTAGGTTAAGTTAGGTTAAGCAAGCATAGTTTAAAAAAAAATACTCGACATGTCATGTTCTAGTGAAAGCACGGCAAGTTTGAAACACTGACTATGGGATTATGTCATCTTAACACATGGAACATTGTGCTCTCGTGCAGAAAGCAGTGCCTCCCCGATGGTGTAGTGGTAATATCGTCGCCTTGTGATCAAGGGGTTCCGGGTTCAATACCCGGTGGAGGCATACGGCACAGTGGTTCGGATCCCACTTTAAACTGTAGGTCCAGTCCCGATTAGCCTTTCTGTGCATAAAGTGGACTTAAAACCACAAATCAATCAATCAATCGTGCAGGAAGCAAATGGCAGCAGCAGAAACAGCATCTCGCACAGAGATTTTCGCAGAAAGCAACATGTATTCGCATTAAAATGGATCAAAGCTACATTCACAAACTTCCACAATGCTACAGAAAATGATTTTGTAAGTACTTTCTCCTGTAGCTTTGAAGAAATCCATCACCCCTATACTATAATGTTACCATCACCGAGACTCTGAAGTATGTGTTAACATACACAATTAGAAATTGAACCATGTAGAAATGCCTGTGCACTGTGATAAATTCGGAATTAAACAATTGGAACTTGAGCCGCCTCACATGGATATCTGCCAGAACTCCATATTAGAGAGAATTGTAACCAAGAATGACCATGAAGTGCAGATGCTTGTGTAAGCTACTTTTCAAATCAAAATTTGAAGTTACCTCCACAATAGTTTACATTATTGTAAGCGCTACGATGCCAGGGGTCCTGGGTTCGAATCCCAGCCTGGGCATGGATGTTTGTGAGTGTCCATTCATCAATTTCATCATATCATCACTCATTCCCATCTTTACAAATTAGCCAAAAGTGGCACAAAAAGCGAAGTAAAAAAAAGTAATTAAAATAAAGCACTTCATAATACTCCTAGAAAATTAGTGAAAAATCTTCAAACATTCAGAACACTTGCCATACTTTGTTCAAAGGAATATGATGGCACTTTATTTAAACAGACTGCCCATCTTCAGTAGTTGGTGAACCTAATTTTTGTTTTATTTTCACTGGGTCTCATTATTTTTTACTATGTGGGGATTCCTTTCATAAAATATATGTTCTCTTCTAAGGTACTTTTTTCCTTTTTGTGCTGCTGGTTAGGTTAGGCAGTTATGTTCCATGCCACTCTCAAAACATAATCAGAAATTTCCATTGTGTGCAGGAGAGGTAAACACGATTCATCTTACCCCTCATCTTCCATGTTTGCTGTATGATGATATGAATGATTGAAAACATTGATAATGTGTGATGAATATTGCATGAATATTTTAAATTTTGCTGCTGAAAATAAGATCAATCTGCTAGTAGTCTCACCACTTGGTGAAAGTAGTTGTACTCTTATTTAAAATACGTAGATTTTCCTCCATAGAAAGTATCCTACACTAAGACAATAGCATTGGGGGGAAAAAAAGGATAATGATTTTTGCCCCGTATGTGTACACAGCTAATTGAAAATGACCAGCAGATCCAGAGGCAATCTTGAAAAAATTTTCACTGGCAGTTTTGAACATTTAAAGGACATAGAAATTGTGAGATGAGGTGTTCTCAGGATATCAATGAGGTTATTTCTGGGTAGCCTTCCGAGAGCTAACGTCACTCTCATCTTCAGGGATTGAAATTATTAGTATTTTGAAGAATGATGAATTGACAAGAGGATTTGTAATTGGTGGAAATAGTGTGAAAAGACCCTATTTGTAGTTCATTTAGGTTAGGCTATGCCTACTTTGGTAGAGAAATTTATAGAGAAAGTCTTCAAGTTTATGACCTCCATTTTTTTGCTTGCTTTCGTGGTATCATCATCATGTGAGCGCCCATTGACGTCAGTCGAGCAATATGGCTGTTAGCCAGGTAGAAAGGCTTTCTGTGTGCTTGAATTTGCAAAAACAATTCTGTTACTGTCATACAGTATCATTTTAGAACACGATATGGCAAACAACCACCAGTGATCAGAACGCTACATTTTAAAAGCAGCTTCGCTACAGCTACATTTATCACAAGGTAGCTCGCTACACTACTCCTGTTCGCTACTCGCTACTTTTTGCGCTACTTCTGCATAAAAAACTTAAAAACAACCATATGGATATTAACACGTTAACTGCTGTGCCGGTCCTATGGGCCCGACATCAAGATTTTTTATGAGGCCACGTTGGTCCATGGGATCGACATTGTGACGTCTAATTCGAATCACTCTGTCAGGCCAACGGTCCTTCGCGCAAGCATATTTCATATTGGAAAGGCCCGGCACGGCACCCTGGAATCCAACGGCACATGCATTTTTGGCAACTTATAAGCAGCAAAGCCAATTTTTTTTATATATTTATTATTATTGTTAATATGAAGCATGTATATTCCTTGTTATGGGTAAGTAACCTGATTTCGCTCATTATTTAAATACAGTATTTTAATATATTTATTTATTTTAAATTTATTTGTGGTGTTTGTATATATAATTACACAGTGGTATTGGTGCATCAACACTGAGGCTATTTGCCCCTATGTAACTCTATGATGAGGAGTCCCTATAAGAATGGGGACAATATTTGCATTTGTTGCCTTTACGCTATTTTCACCAATTATGTGAAATATACTGGGTGGTCCAAAAGTCCCGGAACGTTCACATATCGTGAGAAATACACATTGAATCGGAAAACGAAAAAATACGGTTTAATAAGTGAAAGAAAGCTATTCAATGATATCACACTTGATTCCCCACCCCTGCCCCCTGGGTGTGGGGCAGGGGGCAACTGTGAAATTTTAAATGGAAACCCCCATTTTGAATTGAGGACTTCATTCCGAGTCCAACGAGCTATCAACCATCCTCCTAGCTCAATTAGGAAAGGAGATATGGCAAGAAAAAAAAAGAAAAAAAAAGAAGGACGCTCTGCCCTTAATTGAGCTAGAGTGAAAGCGATTGCAGATTCGGAATCTTTCACTCTAGCTCCATTAGGGGCAGAGCATCTGTTTGAAAATTTTTTGGATTTTATGAAATTTTCACCTTTTTTTTTTTTTTTTTTTTTTTTTTTTTGGAAAATTTAAAATCGCCATATCTCCGTTCGTAATTGAACTAGGAGGATGGTCGATAGCTCGTTGGACTCGGAATAAAGTCCTCTTTCCGATTCTACAATACAAAATGGGGGTTTCCATTTAAAATTTCACAGTTGCCCCTGCCCCACCCCCAGGTGTGATATCATTGAATAGCTTTCTTTCACTTATTAAACAGGTATTTTTTTGTTTTCCAATTCGATGTGTATTTCTCACGGTATGTGACCGTTCAGGGACTTTTGGACCACCCGGTATGTTTCATTTTATTTTAATATTTTAGTATTTTATATTTTTTTATAATATGCACCAACTTACAGGATAATCTTTAGCATACATTTTAAACATGTATTCATACAATGGCATATAGTTTGTGAACATAGGAAAAAATATAATACAGCACATACAGTACATAATATTCATATTTTTGTAAAAGATATGAGTTACACTACTGCATTGCAAATTTTTTCACAAAACTTTTGAAAAGTTTCAGTCAACACTTGAAAACTGTGATCACTCCACGTGAACTTTATT
Organism: Lepisma saccharinum; assembly: GCF_977018435.1. NCBI lineage: Eukaryota > Metazoa > Arthropoda > Insecta > Zygentoma > Lepismatidae > Lepisma > Lepisma saccharinum. Next base: position 53,178,339 of record NC_139233.1, read on the forward strand.
GAAGCAAGGAATACACATATGTGGTTTACCTTCACAAAAAGTAACAACCTTCTTCACTTTATTTGCTGCTTTTTTTTCGGCTTTCTTTTTCAGAGACCAATTATAGCAGTACTTGCAATATTTGCGCACTTTGTGAACTGGCCCTTCCTTCGTTAGTATTGTGTGATGGGATCGTTTTTTTCAGAGGTCTTCCTTCACCAGGTGAACCTGTTGTAGTTCCTTCCTCTTTTGTCAGCCAAAGGACCACTTTCTCTCTGAAAGACACAATGTTTATGGAGTCATCCTTAACTTCTTTGTACAAAATAAAAGCATTTATCATTTCACAGTTTTTCGCAGTGGGGACGAGTACGCAGACATCTGATCAGACAGATCAACTGGTGATTTACCTTTATTATAATCACACACCATTTCAGGCTTTTGTGTTGTGCCACACCTTGTTTCAATTTCCATCATGTTATGAGAATGTTTTGTAGAGAGCATAAGCACGCACTTCAATATGGTGATTCCCTGCTCATTTGTAGTGGTTATCACCTCGCCTTTCTTGAGTTTTTTCAACAATATCCTTGGGACCTCTATTTGCACGCAGTGTTCCTACGAGATTTGTATCTACATCCAAAAGTTTATTTGCCAAATCTAATTACTCTTCCACGGAAGGGTACAAGAGTTTCATCAACACAAACAAACTCACCGGGTTCATATACCAAGATGGCGGCAACTAGTAGAAGCTGCGCTGATCGTCGTCCCGTTTTTCGAGAATTTTCAGTGTTTTTTCTGAGTTTATCTTTAATCCTGGTGTACTCGTGCCTCCGCTATAGTGTTTCCTCCCCGATGTCAAAGGATTTTCATGATCTATTGCGGTGGAGATGTGCTGAGAGAGACTTTTCATTTTCGGCACTCGCGGCAACAGGTATGCGTGTCTCCGCCATGGCTTCACCCAGCAGCAGGGAGCAGCGCTCGGCAGGTAAGGGGACCCCAGCCCGGTACTTTCACTTGCTATTCATGGCTTTAATCTGTGGGGACATACAAGTGAATCCGGGACCTGTGAAAACGTTGGCAAATTTCTCTGTGTATTACCAAAATACACAGAGCATTAAGAACAAGCTTTCTGACTGTGCTGCTTTTGCGTGTGAGCTAATGACATACGATTGCTTGATATTTACGGAAACGTGGTTAACTGAAAATGTTAGTGACAGTGAACTACCATTCGCAAGCCATTTTAACATATATAGAAAAGATCGTGCGACTCGCGGTGGTGGTGTAATGATATGTGTTAGCACAAAATGGCCCAGTAAAGTACGCAATGACCTAAAGCGGAACTGTGAATTACTGTGGGTCGAGGTTTCAGTATCCAATGCAAATAATCTTCTCCTTGGTTCGTACTATAGACCGAATAAAAATAGTCCACTGTACCTTCTCGAAGAATGTCGAGATTCGTTACTTTCAGCAATTGCCTTGGGGGACGTTGCACTTTTCGGAGACTTCAACCTGTCTATTGAGTGGCAAGATCCTGGTCATGGAATCGCGAAGTGTGCAAATGACCTATGGTTCATCGAAACTTTCATTTCTGGTTTAAAGCTAAGGCAGCATAATTTATTCAACACCAGGAAGGACAGTAATCTAGATTATGTTGTGTCCACATTGAACAATGTAAACATTACGCCGCGTAAGAACCTCCTCAGTTCTGACCACGATAGTTTGGACGTGTCCATTTCCATCCCCCCACCTACTAAAAGAGGTCATCGCCCATCGATCCAGAAGAAGCGCCACCTATGGAACCGAGCACCGTGGGAGGAGATAAGACGTACCCTCGAATGTTTCCCCTGGGGGCTTTTGGAAGATGGGACAGTTGACGACGCCGGTGAGCTATTTACAGCTGCCATTCATGCAACGGTGAATGACCTTGTCCCTTCGGAAAGAATAGCATCTCGCCGATTTCCAAGTTGGTTCGACTCCGAAGTGCACGCTGTACTGGCTAACAAGAATCGAGCCTGGCAAGTTTGGAAGGACTTCCCGAGTGAACACACTTACAATACTTTCGCTGTTCTTCGACGGCACTCAAAGTACCTTCTCCAAAACAAATACAAAGAATACATAAACAGTATCAATGCAACAATCCAGGAAAATCCAAAGAACTTCTTCAGTCTAATAAACTCGAGAAGAAACAACAGCAGAATTCCTCTTGAAATTACACACAATAGTGAAAGTGCGAAAGGTGACCGAAGGGCTGAACTCTTAAATGCTTATTTCCACGGTAACTTCTGTCCCCCTGCCCCCCTTGCAACGTTGCCAAACGTAAGATCAGTCTGTTCTTCCTCTCTAACAAAGCTTGCCACTACAACCGATGAAGTAAAAAGTCTATTGTCGTCTCTCCCAGCTCACCGTGCCCTAGCGCCGGACAATATTACCACCATGTTCCTGAAGAAAACTGGGGAATCCCTTTCTTATCCCCTCTGCATTCTTCTGAATAGATGTTTCTCGGAGGGCGTCTTTCCTCACGTTTGGAAGCAAGCTAACATCACTCCCATTCACAAAAATGGCAACAAAAACCTTGCTTCTTCCTATAGGCCAATCTCGTTACTCTCTCTCCTCTGTCCATCATTTGTGAAAAAATCATCAAAGACAGGCTATATAAATTTGTTTCTCCGTACCTTAGCTCAAATCAACATGGTTTTCTTTCTGGTAGTTCCTGTCTTACGAACCTGTCCGTTTTTCTATCACATGCTATGAAATGTATTTCAAACAATTCACAACTGGACGTTATATATTTTGATCTAGCCAAAGCTTTCGATACTGTCAGTCATCGTCTTTTGATTCATAAATTATGCAATAGATTCAACATTCATGGTAACTTTCTTAACTTGCTCACAGATTACCTTAGCGATCGCCAACAACGTGTAGTCCTTCCAGGAACTCTATCTAACTTTCTTCCCGTCCTTTCTGGAGTACCACAGGGCAGTGTTCTAGGACCCCTCTTGTTCATATTATTCGTCGATGACCTTACCGACCATCTCACAGCCGCCTCTAGTAATTACCTTCTTTTCGCAGACGACTGTAAGATTTTCAGAGAAATCTCCACTTCCAATGGTGCTCATCTTCTCCAGAATGACATAACGTTTTTTTCATGGTGCCTGACATGGAAACTTACTTTAAATCCTGAAAAATGTACTACTCTCACCATCTCTCTCAAAAAGAACCTGTTAAAGTCATCTTACTCCATCTTTGGCAATAACATCAAAGCAGTATCCTCTCATAAAGACCTAGGCATTGTTTTCGACCAAAAACTCACATTTGAAGAACATATTACAGGCACGACAAAAAAGGCTATGCGTCTCTTAGGTTTACTGTATCATTTTACCGAAATTAGTGACATCTCAGCCCTCACCTTGTACTTCAAATCATTCATCTCCCCAATAATAGAATACTGCTCTCCCGTCTGGTCCATGGCATGTCCCACTCAGCTCTCCAGAATTGATTCTGTTCTTAACTTTTTCCTGGCTATAGTTCGTTACAGGGTTCCCTCATTACGCAACTTTCCAACACCACATCTCCTAGCCTTTCTAAACCTACAGACTCCCTATCAGCGCCGTTTACTGAACGATTTTAGGTATCTTTACAAAATTGTCAATGGTAAAATCCGTTGCAACACGCTCCTCCAGGAATTCCACTTTCGAGTGCCTATGCGCTCAACACGCAACACAAATCTATTTTACACAAAAAAGCCTAGACTGGAAATTCAAAAAAGATCGCTCTTCCACAGACTTCCCACTCAATATAACGACCTCCCATCAAGTGCTGATGTATTTTCCACAGAATATGCCTTTCGGTCAACCATCAGAAGGTATGTTGCCAAATAATATTTAAATTGTGCTATCTTGACTTATTTATATTAATATTTTGTCTTATTGTGCTATTTTTATTTTTGTTCTTTTTTGTTATTTTCATTGTTACTGATTTCAGTGTAAAATGGCTACGTGCTGTATCTGGAATTTTCTCAATAAATAAATAAATAAATAAATAAAACTTATCATTGAGAATTGATTGAGTTGGTGTTTTAAGTCCACTTTATGCACAGTAAGGCTAATTGGGACTGGACCTACAGTTTAAAGTGGGATCCGAACCACTATGTGCCTCCACCAAGTATCGAACCCGGGACCCCTTGATTACAAGGCGATGACGCTACCACTGCGCCATAGGGGAGGCCTTTATCATTGAGAAGATCAACCAAACATTGAACTTTGTGTAATCTATCTCTAGGGGCACATTTTTCATTATCAGAAAAATGTAGCATTCACAAAATTAGCTCAAATCTATTTCTTCCCATAATTGATGCTGCGAAAGTGTTCTTGTATAAACAATTTTGCCTCCAGTAGTCAGATAACTGCAGCATTTGTACTATACCCATCCAAACTACTAATCCAAAAAACTTCTTCATCTCATTAGCAGTCACTGGAACTTATTCATGTAGTCTAGAAGATGGTGGGACATCACTTTCACCACTCATTAGACACTGTGTTGCATACATATTTGTTTCTTCTGCAATGATACTGAAAACATTGTCATCAACTATCAGTGAGTAAAAATCTTCTGTCTTTCCAAGGGCAAGCATCCCTGCGACGTTACAGTCAATTCCACATGAAATCACAAACTGTCTGATGTTTGGTGGATTTCCATTTGGACCCTGGCTAGAAGAAACATCTTGTGGCTGAATATAAGATTCATCAGAAGTAGTAAGACCATCTTCTGTATTGTTTGGAGAAAATATTGGATCATCTTCAGAGTCCTCTAACTCTTCTTCTGACATATCAAGATATTGGCAAATCTCCCTTTCATCCAAGCGTCTGGATGCCAATGTAGCTATCAGTCAAGTGGCAAAGTCGACAACAAAACATTCCAAACAAACACACTGAACCGAAAATGAAAATAAATCTTTCCTTATTTGTTGTAGGAAAGAGAAACATTCCCATAAAGAAAAGATGAAAGTGGCCGATTATTGAAAATTCTTTTATGTTTATAGTGCATTGTGTTGGACAGTATTACTTAGAATACTTCTAAGCAGGTCAAACATAAAGCTCAAAGTAAAGAATGAATTTTCAGGAAATTGATTGTTGCTTTTCAATCGCCGGTGGAGCACTCAATGAATGTTTTCCTGTTGGCTCCACGTTGGTCCCATGGGATCGACACACTATAATTTATCGAAATAATAATAAACAAATTCGAAATTTGATAACATGAAGTTATTTTACAACAGAAACACTACCAAATTGCATTTATGGTGCTGTCAGCGAATATTGAAAATTTTATCCGGCAGTTAACGTGTTAAAAGAATCCCCTACTACTGGTAAATAGATTCTGTTGTTATTTATTATCATGATGCCCGTCATTTGATAATTTTGATAGCAGTGTTACTTCAGTTACTTATTTTTACTATAGTTTTTGAGAATAACATATCTATGCAAGTGGCATATCAATTCAAATTTGATATATGAATATTGCAATTAGGGTGTTATCAAAATTAATGATTACAACTATACACAAATAAAATTTTGTAGGATTACGTATTTATGTTCACATCAACATATTTTTCTTGTAAACAAAGGACCCCAGGTTCGATACCCAGCGGAGGCACATAGTGGTTCGGATCCAGTCTCGATCAGCTTATCTATGCATAAAATGGACTCAAAACAAAAACTAGGAAAGATGCCAAGTTAGGAAGATTGGATCCTCCTCCATTCACTACACTGCTCATCATTCTTCATTCTTCCTCATTCTCACAATTAACCGAAAGTGGCAGAAAGCGACTATAGATAAGATAATAATTTAATAAACCATTCATCCTCATTGTCATGATTGAGAGAAGTGGATGAATAGATGAGGAGGTAAACAGAAGAGGACAAATGGGTGGTGGACTATATCAAAGTGTTCGAAGATTAATATGGAACAGGGATGTACCTATGAAATGCAAGAAGGTAATATATAACACATACTAAGTGCCAATAATTATGTATGGAGCAGAGACTTGGACAATGACATAGAGACTGAGAGAGAGAGAGAGAGAAAAAAGATGCAGGCAGTGGAGATTAAATTTTTAAGGAGTCTATTTGGTAACACTAGAAAGGATAGAATAAGGAATGATCAGTGGGTGTGGTGAAGCTTCAGGACAGGATAGACCATGCACAGATGAGATGGTTTGGGCACATGAAGAGGACGGATGCAGAAAGACTACCCGTAAGAGCTTATAATGCACAAGGAGTGGGAATAAGGCCAAGGGGTAGACCAAGATGTATGTTTAAAGAGGAGATAAGTGGAGTGTGTTAGGAGAAGGGATAGCATTGGAACACCATGGAAAGAGAGGAGTGGTGGAAGACCAGGAAAAAATGGAGAGGCTTGACTTCTATGCCGACTCAGTGAAGGATGATGATGATGTCATGATTAGCAAAAGTTAGAGACAAGTGACACAACAGTAGGAAATGTATATAAATTTCAAAACTATGTATATTAACTGAAGAAAATTGTCGTTTCTGCAGGAAAGTCAATAACTCGTATGCATAGGCATAACTTGGGGGGGCACATGCCCCTCCAAAATTTTCACGTTTCTTAAACTTTACAAGTTATGGTTACTTTTGTTAACATCCTGAGACCTGAGGAACTAAGTAATAGATATAATAATTGTGATTTCGCAAATGTAACAGTTGTATAGCATATAATCCTGGACACAATTTTTATGGGATGAAAAACTTTTCAACTCTGCCACCCCCCCCCCCCCCCAAAGTTACGCCCATACTTGTACGTACTTTTTACAACATGATACAATATATTGAGGAAACTGTTGTGTAAACCCGAGTGTTATAAATGTATTGTAATTTTAAAATTTATGAACAAATATTATCGCAATAATTATTGTAATTCCAGAAACTCTATTATTCTTGTAACAATAATTTCTTGTTGGTGAGATTCTATATACTGACAATGATCAATGCTGTTAACGTACTGAGCCATTTATTGCTCGCAATATTCCTTTGTCAGTGCAGTGGAAAATCCATCGCTCGTTTTTGCACTGCATGTGTTTTACACAGCAATTAATGCCATTTGGTGTGTTTTACACCATGAATATCCACAGGATTTGTTCCAGAGGTGATGCAAACGAGGCACTTTTTTCTAGCGATGCAGCAAACTAGGCATGTTTCTCCCCAAAATAGCAATGCAGCAAAAAAAACGTAGCTGTTGGCTGGAATATATTGATATATGTCAGTTAGTTATCTGGATATCTGAATTATTCAGATACTAAATAAATAAATTACGCAAATATCTATAATCTACAATCTAGATAATCTGTATCTCCATGTAATGGACTGTCTTTATGAACCTCCCACAAAATTAAGGGTTATTGTCAATTTTTTCTAATGCTGTTGCCACATTCAAAATTCACCTCAAAATGCTGAGAAAAAATGTAGCTGTAGCAAAATTTTCGCTACAATTACAGGTATTTTGTAGCTTCACTACGCTACAACTTTCAAAATGTAGCGTTGCCACAGCTACAAATTTTGTAGCTAGCTACAGTAGCAACGCTACAAGTAGCATTCTGTTTTGACCACTGACAACCACCTACAAGGCAGTCCATCTACAATTGGAACAAGAAATGTGAAGAAACTGGTATCTGTGCAAGGGGAAAAGTCCTGGGAGAGTAGAACTGGGCTATCACATTGATATCTGTCATATTACGAAAGGGTCACACACAGAGCATTTGTAACTCGGCCATGTAAACTTCAGGACATACGCTTCCAACCATGTAAGTATTTCAACTATGTTATTAAAACTTTTGTTTCTGTAAAACTTTGAAACTGTCTTTCTTTTAGGATCACCCTGTATAATATGTCATAATTAATTCAAACACTTTATTTAGTGAGAGGTCGTAAATTTTGCATATGTAGAGGAGGAACAGAAAATTGTTTGTAGAATGGAGATTGAGTGGAAAATCATTGTTTCAGTGCAAGATTGTGGAGTGGGGAGGTTGGTGTGATTAACCAATTTGTTATTGACCTTTATTTTTTTTTTAGTTTTCAGTGAAGTAATTTGGTGGCAAGATATTGTGAAGAAAATCTTGGATGATGGCATCAACAAAGGTAAGCTTGTACAGCCAACGGCAATGATAATAGTGTGTAAATTGCCCCATCATCATTTTCATGCTTTTTTTATTCTACATCCTGTATTGTTTTAAGGAGTATCCAAGAGGGGAAATACCTCTTTAATAATAATAAGAAGAAAAAATAACACTTCATCTGGCTCTGGATGGGCCTGGCATAGCATACCAGGGTAGGACGAAGACAACAGCATCAGTGGGGGAGAGGGAAACTCCCGCCAGCAGAGATGGTGGAAGGGACAACCCATCATCTTGGGATAAGAGGAAACCACTGCTTTGTGGAGGAGCAGAGGTACCCCCAAAGTGAAATCAGTGGCAGGATGGGCTCTATAGCTGTACTGAAAGTAGCCAACCTAGCGGATGGAAACCCCGAAATTCAATGACCTGGCACTCCAGGTTGGGGGTTGGGCTAACAACCTCATCCTGTATAAGACCATTATTGTTGAGAAGCCAAGAAATAAGCACCAGATTGATTTAATGGATGTACAACAAGGCAAGAAAATGGACAAAGGTTTTGGTGGTGGCAATGTGGAACGTGAGAATTTTACATAGGACAGGGAAACTAAAAAAAACAACTTTAATTCTTGGTGATGTGTAGTTAACGCAACATGTCTCATCACTGTTGTTTTCTGGATCTTGAGACTCGAGTTCAGTGTGATTGATTTCAAGTAGCTCCCCATTTGTCCTCACGATGCTGGAGCAATGCTGAAATTTTTGCCCCCCATCAATTGAACCTAGGACCCACTATGCCAGTCGGCAAGACCAAGCACCAAAGCCGAACAAATTGGTACATGTCGTCGCCCAGTGTCAAATGGTCAATCTGCATGCTGATTCCAAGCAGACTAGTAATGGTTTACTTAAAATGAAATCATGCCAACATGTGAAGTAGGGACACGCCGAGCATGTCTACACAGGTTGAGGAAGGATTGGTTTTGTTTGTTCAACTTTTGATCATGGAGTGGATGAACTCGTAAGTTATAACATGAATAGAAATATACCATGATCGTTCTCTGCTGTGGGACTGCAGATTGGAGGACTATAGAAATCGGAACAAATGGCATGATGTCTTGGTGAAATTACAGTTTCAATTGGAACTTCTAAAAAAGAAGTTGAATAGAAAATTAAGAATTTGCGAAGCCAGTTTGCAAGAAAATATAAAAGGAAAAATGACACTAGCGGAAATTTGGGATCAGTTTTAGAAATCACATGTTTCAAAATCTTAAATGTATACATAAGCGAATGGTAGGAATCTCCTGTTGCAAGCAAATAAAGCAAGACATTTGCTGGCCGGAATATATGGTCTGAATTGTGTAACTGTCTTGCTGATTTTGGTTCCAATCTTTGTGAACAAAATTTCAAAGTCACAACTTATCATACGGAAAAAGTTTCTGAACACTGCGTCACATCTGTACTCAAGGTATGAAGTGTCTACATTGTCTAATATCAAGTCTTTGATGAAATCACTTCCGCTATACTTAGCTCTACGTTTTAGACTCAGACGAATCAAAAATCTCCGTGGACACTTCATAGGAATAGCAATAACAATTACAGAAGCTGCTGCTAAAAGCTGATCTCCATCATCAAACATTTCCACAGACTATTCCATGTGTGTTGGCAACACGATGTCGAAACAGACTGATGCATGTCTCCACATCACAGTGGTGTGGGGACATCCATCGATATGGGCAAAGCAGAATGGCTTTGACGTTCGGCCTTGCTAACTGGCTTAGTGAGGATGTGCCTTTATTTTGAACTTTGAACAAAAGAGGGAATCCTCACTATGCGATACATGAATGCAACTATTTTGCAAAACTAACCTCATCCATGACATTTATAATGAAGATTTACATGCCAAGGGTGCATAATATATAAGTTTTTGATTGCCCTAGACTATGGATTAGTATTCTGTGATTTTTTAGGTGCAGTTGGCAGTTCAAATGACTTGTCAGAAGTGTGTCTCTCAAATCAGTGAGAAGCTGTCTGGAGTTGAAGGTGTTCACAATTTTAACGTGTCATTGGATGCTGGTGAAGTGGTTGTGGAAACATCTTTGCCGTCATCTGAAATTCAGCAGCTAATTGAATCAACAGGAAGGAGAGCTGTCATTAAAGGATATGGAGGTAATAACCAAATATTCTTACTTTACCTCCTTTTCTTTATGGTTTTATCTAAGTGCCTCTCATTCTCTGCATTCTCTTTTACAGGAAAAAACTTTTATTTTTCTGCTTGTTGTTATTATTATTTCTTAACGTGTGTAAACCCATGACTCCTGTTCATGATTTCTTGTTTTATTTTTACTTATTCCATGTTGTGATTGATCTGAATGTTACCTTACAACCACACATTCTCATTTTGGAGGATAATTATGTGATTATCATGATATTAAGAAATGTGACATAGTCCACAATATTGCTGTTGATTACATGCAGAGAAATGGACACTACTCACTTTCTTTCACTCACTCACACACACACACACACACACACATATACATAAACACACCTCAAAAGTGTAAATGATTATGAAACATGCAACATTGTGATACTAAATATATACAGTCAAATTATTGACTAAATATATACAGTCAAATTATTGACTGACATTCTTCAGTGCAAAAGGACGTTGTTGTATATTGCATATGTTATTGTGATACATGACAACTTCCAGTGAGGTGACAGATTGCTTCACTTCAATTCTTTCTATAATTTTTAACTAACCGAGAACTATTATTGTACTGACAAAGTAACCAAGTTATGAAAGCATTCACTTTGCACAATTGCTTACATTTTTAATTACAGTTTGATTGATTGATGTTTAAATTATGGGCATTTCAGCACACAGGCTATTTTTGCCCATCATACAATATGGCGATAGGCCCCTTAACTAAACAAAATTGAAGACATGTCCCTAATAAGTAGGTCTGTTAAAAAGTTACTAACTTAATTTTTAAAACTAATTATTCATTCATCACTAAAAAGGAACTCAAACTCAACTGTCTCTGAGGACTGAAATTGCCTTACCTAGTAAAAGTTGATACTGTAAAGGGGCAGTACTCAGTACACCTAAGGACAAATACAAGGCAACATAACCACAGATGATTAACCTGGCCATGGATCCAGGTGTCAGAGCCTTGTTAGCCTCATAGAAGCAATTACTACAGACAATTGAGGTGGACTTTTGGATGCCTTACCAAAAGGTCACCCTTTACATCCCAGTTATTACAGTTTGAGGCCATGTTTTCTTCTCCACTTCTTATTGTCTCATTCGCCATGTTATGTTACCAAGTCCCCTTTGTTTACAGTGCATCAATTTTGATTTTTTTAAATAAAAAAAAACGTGTAGTAGAATAACAGGGTTCCTACGCATCCTGGAAAACCTGGAATTTTAAAATATTCCTTCCAGGCCAGTGTCATGACAGTGGTTTATTATATATATAAGTTATAATACTTATGTCACGTTGTTGTGTACTGTAGTCATAGTTTTGTGATAAGTTTTATTTTTGTGATTGAAGTATAATGCCCCGCGCTTTTGTATTATTTTGTATCGCTTAGAGGTAGAAAATATGATGATAATAATAATGGTTAAAAAAAGGGTTTGCTATCCTAAAAATTCCAAGTTTTCCAAGGATATTATTCTTGTTTATTTGTAATAGAAGATGGTAATTTTTTATAAACTTATATATACACTTGTGTTTATTTTTTCTACCTTTGTATTTATTCTGTATTATTGTAAAAATTAAATAACCTTCATTATACTAAGAAATGAAAGGTGTGGAAAGGAGCAGGTGTAGGGAAGTTGGGAGCCTGCATTAAAAAAATTTAGAACTATTTTTTTTAATAAAAGAAAATATGTAATGATGTGTATTTTGCCATGCTTACTTTCTACACTTGTCCTAGAGCAATTGTAGAAAATCCTTTGAAAAGTCCTGGAAATGTCCTGGAAAAAATTACATGATTTTGTGTAGGAACTCTGAATAATGAAAAACCATCTTTATTTTGTATTCCATAAAAATTAGGGCTGAGCCGATACCACCATTTGCTAATATCGATACCAATTCCAACCAATACTGATACTTATACTTGTTTAATTTCAGTAAAATAACAAAGGCTAGTTACTGAGACACAGGGCCTCCCCGATGGTGCAGTGGTAGCGTCGTCGCCTTGTAATCAAGGGGTCCCAGGTTCGATACCACGTGGAGGCACAAGTTGTTCGGATCCCGGTTTAAACTGTAGGTCCAGTCCCGATTAGCCTTACTGTGCATAAAGTGGACTTAAAACAACAAATCAATCAATCAATCAAATACTGAGACACCAAGCTCTCACATCACATTAGTATTAATGATATCAAATACTCCTAAATTATTCTCATATATCATTATATCACTTAAAATGTCCTGTGACATTTTATGTGAACTTCTTTCTACCCCCAAAGGATGCAAAAAAAAATAAGTTTTTGAGATTTTGCAAGCATTTTTAAAGTATTGCAGATACACCGAAAAATGGTGTATTATTATAAGTGTCCCTGCCAGAGAAAGTTATAGTGTGTGTAAATCAAAATGTATGTAATGCGTATAGCGTACAGCTTGCACAAGGAATGCAAAATAAATACAAATGTAAACAACATTCTTACCGTTTGGATTAACCTGGGGAGGGAGGAAACAACGTAAAAATATACACAAATACAGATATATATTTAATGCTCATTTGGCAGCTCTGTACATGTCCTGCTGCCCATTATTCTCTGTCATTTGCAATAAAAACAAGTTACTGCAGTGTCGGCATCGGGTAGCAGTCTCACAAAAAGTGTAAGAGCACAAGAAGAAAATCCAGAACCCTCCCTCGCACAGCGACATTCATCCCTTTCCCAGGAACTCAGGAATGAGCCTAGCATTATAATAATGTTGGTTTTGGAAACATCCTTAACCCATGAGTTTCCGAGCAATAATTGGCAATGAATGGTTTCTATTATTTCCACATAGCGTTGACCACCAGGCAGTAACATGCCTTCAATGTCACTTTTGGGCACAGCGCTTTCACTTTAGCCCTGCCTTTGATCTTGTCATCTGCTTCCCAGGAGGGTGCATCATTTTCGGAAATGTACATGGAATTCTTGTGCGGGAGTCAAACTGTCACAAGGAGGGGTGAACTAACTTTTAAAAAGGACAAATCTTGACAAATGAGTTGTTTCTCTTCACCGCTCTAGCCACTCAAAATCTTTGGTATCATCGCCAGTCGGCGTGGTGGAGTGGTTAGCTCAACATGCTACGATGCCAGGGGTCCCGGGATAGAATCTCGGCCTGGGCATGGATGATTGTGATTGTACATTCATCAGTTTCATCATATTATCACTCATTCCCATCTTCGCAAATTAGCCAAAAGTGGCACAAAAAGTGAAGTAAAATAAAGCAAATCAATCAATCAACCTTTGTTTTCGGATAGTGTCGGCGAAGAAAATTGAACCGATGCTTACCGATACCCCTGGTATCGGCTCAGCCCTAATAAAAATGTGTCATAACTCCCTATGGAGATGTTTGATGCCACATAATTTCTTGAAAAAATAAATTTGTTTTGCTTTTATAATGCTCATTTATCAATAGCCTATTATTAAATTGCCTGGTGAAGTTAGTAATTTTGACTGATTAATTTCTCCTCCTGTATTCCTTGGAAATTTTCTCTATAAAACTTGGTTTGCATTTTCTACTTCCATCTTCGAGAAGATTTTTCCTCAAATGTTTTTGCATGTTTAACTTTACAGACAAGGCAATTTTTTTTTCTTGTATCTACTGGTAGAACATTCTCCCTACTTTTAACCAAAACATTTTGGAATACCCTGTACTGCTGCAAGTAAATAACTGTACATTTTAAATTTCATTGGTACTACTACAACATTACCATGGAACAATGATGGTGAACTCTTATTGCAATATTCTTTCAGAGGATGGACATTTGGGAGCAGCAGTAGCCATGTTGGGAGGCACCATTGGCTTCGGACATGGAAATGTTCAAGGGGTTGTACGGTTTGTTCAGAAAGATGACAGTACGTGCATTGTGGATGGTACAGTAGATGGACTACAGCCAGGTTTGCATGGCCTTCATATACATGAATGTGGAGACTTGTCACAAGGGTGTAAGAGGTAATCTGCAATTTTACAGTTATTAAGATGACTTTTGCCAAGTTATTTTTTAGTATTGCAGACACCTTCATGATAGAATCTGAGGCCCAAGTCCCATTTTATGAATCAAACTGGATATGTAGAATACTAATAATATATATATATATATATATATATATATATATATATATATATATATATCTCCCTCCCCCCCTCTCTCTCTCCCCCCTCCTTCCCCCCACACACATATACATACATTCCATGTAGTTAATGTGTGGTAGATATATTTTTATATGGAAAAGTCCATGACTGGCACCAACATTTTAAAATTTGTTCAGTATGCTAATATTGTTTACATTGTACAGGGTGGTCCAAAAGTATGGAGACACCTGAATAAAAGTTGAATGACATACTGTTCCACAAAACTAACATTGCAGGTTTGTAAGAGGGATGGGGAAAATGTTATAGGGCATATGACGATGACGGGCGACATCTTGAATTCAACTGCAAAATTTAAATGGAAATGGGGTGATGTGATATGTCAAACAGGCTAGAATTTCATGAGAAATGCAGTGGTGAATCATAAAAATTAGCCTAGTCACTGTGAAGGACTTTTCATTCCAATGGAAGCATCACACTGTAATTGTTGGAAACAACCATTCACAAAATTCAACCTTTCGGGAATATCTGTGGTCAAAATTATGTGTAATGGCATGCGAACTTCTCTCCCTAGATGCCAGTATGATCTCGATGCATTACTGATGCGTAAGAGCGATTTTAATGCTTTTTTCTGACACCACGAGAAGGAGGAAATTGGTACAATAATTAATTCACAAATTTTTACTGGTTAAGGATACGTCGAAATAACCTTCACCACTGCATTTCTAGTGAAATTCTAACCTGATTTGATGTATCTTATCACCCCTTTCCCATTTAAATTTTGAAGTTGAATTCAAGATGGCGGGTTTCAAGATATCGGCTGTCATCGTCATGTACCCTAAAACATTTTCCCCCACCTCGATTACAAACCTGCAATGTTAGTTATGCAGAACAGTATGTTGTTCAACTTTTATCCGGGTGTCTCCGTACTTTTGGACCACCCTTTTCAACTATTAGTTTTTATATTCACAAAGCACTGTATTTCGTAATCCTTGAGGAGATATTTTTATTCATAGAGTCGTCAAATAAAATCTGTTGATGGAACATATAATTCAGTGGCAGCTGGCAGCTAGGATGATGGGTAGTGCCAACGTGATCAAGAAATCGAAAAAATTTCGCTAGCATATGTCATAGAAATCTAATGAAAGAGGTAATTTTAATGGAACTTTGTTTACTAAAATTGCAGACAAAAATTCAGAGTTCCTAAGATTGGTTTATTTTACTTCGCATTTGTACTACTTTTGGCTAATCGCGAAGATAAGGATGAGCGAGCACTCACAAAGAACACCGATGCCCAGGCTGAGATTCGAACCTGCAATACCTGGCATTGAAGCATGCTGTGCGGAGGTCGGCCAGAGTTTCTAAGAAATAAATGCAACTATTAAAATTTCAACGCCTGTCACCTTTACCATTTTTTTGATATTTTTAAATAGAATTGATGTTTAAATCTGGCGTGGGACAGCCAAGTTGTTTAACTTTTAATTTAATATCGTATAGTTCCTTAGAAAATGGTGTATGTAATAGTGCTCTAATCTGACTCATCTTTACTAACTACCCTTCCTTCCACACACCATCGGACACTTTCACTTCACTAAAAAGAAAAACACTGAACAATTAGAGACACCGAGTCGATCATGGTATTCTCGCCTTGCTTTGTTTATAATTTGCAACCCCAGCATGGCAGACGGTACATGAACGATCAGTGTTACTAGCAACTGAAATATGATTATCTGCTAAATGAATTGTAGATCTACAATTTTTAGAAGTCAATGCAAGAAATTGAATTATATCTCCAAGTGAAATTCTTATACTGATAGATTTTCCGTGTGATTTTTTACGAATATTAAAGTAAAAAATCCCCTGGTGATGCGAATTCCCTTTGATATTTAGGCAATTCTTTTGTACTTACAGTAAATGTCTTCAATGTTGTCAACGTCAGTTGCAACACATGAGTGTCTGTGTACATGAGAGCAAGGGATATATCTTTTCTTAAGGAAGAAATCGATAACAAAAAAGACTGGATGGCTCTTTAGACGCATCTATCTAAATGGTTATATAAATTTGGAGATGATGTTCGTTCTTGCCAAGTATGCAGGAAAGTATCTTTCTCGCGAATTACTTCTCCAATTAGTATTACAAATCGGTCAGGATTAGTCACTTCTCTGTGAAGTTTGCAACTATGTCAACACAATGCGAAAGCTCTCGCGTTGTGCCACGACATGACCTGGCATGGCTGATTGTCTTATGGCTGCCACTGGCCTACAACCCCACTATGACCAATCAGCATTGGGCATACATGCCCACACACAAATAACCACAGGCCAACCTAAGTACAAGGGCCATTAGGTTGGCATCAGGGAAAGCTTGTGAGAGCTATTTTCCCAGAAACTTATACCCCCCACCCCCAATTAGAATCATGGGTCATGTTTACCAACCAGTTGTCACTCATGGGAGGGGTAGAAATGCTTTATTTATAAAGAACCAACCATTGTTAGGCTAACAGTAGCCATTTTGGAGAACAAAAACCATGTGCTCCAAATCACATGTTTACTAAATCTTTTATTCTTTACTGAAAATCAGAAATAACACTCACCCATAGGTAAAATAATGCCTAATTTATTAAAAGTAAACTCATTTGCAATTATCTGGCATAACTAAGCCAGAAAAGCTGAAAAAACACTTTTGTTTATGCTTTTTAAGCAATTGATAACTCTGCCATCTGGTGGGAGAAAGTGGCAATTCTCCCAAAGACAAGGAAAGATCTCAAAGGACTCCAGCTGGCCAATGAGAAGCCATCAAGGCTGTGACGTCACAGAGGAGACTTGTGTTCTGAGCTAGCTAGTCAAGCTCACTTGTATTACAGACCCACCTGAGAGCAGGTCAGCTTGGAAGTTGCTGGTAAAATCCAGTGTGAGAATGGCCACCTGTGCCAGCAACAAAGGATACATAAAGGGAAAAGGGATCTAAGGTCCTGTTACAGTAAACACAGGCCTAAGTGTGTGTGACCAAGTGGGATATTGTGTCCACAAGTGCATTTAAGGATCCCAGTGAAAATTCAGCAAAATAGCGAGTTTTGTGTCCCTCATCCCATGTGGAAATCCAGACCACATGGTTGGCAGAACTGACGCCATAGAAGCATCCATAGGATATCAAAGAATATCCAAGTTCTTCTTAGCCATCCATCCAAGAAAAGCCAGGAAAACTCATTTATCACCCCCCAAAGCCTTTGTTACACCAAGGAAGCACATAATATTAATTTTTTAGTGTGGTGTACCACAAATTTGTCCATGTGTCGGGATGTGGCGATAAAGAGTGAAATAGCGTGTGTAAGGCCCCAGGTATGAGTGATATAGTGTGAAAACGGCTGATATGTAAGTACAAAATCTTTTGTATATCATTTTTGTGTCTTGTACAGTGAAGTGCTCATGTTTGGTGGCAGCTATGCCACAAGCGATGTTCTTTTCAATGAATAAATATGTTGTTTAAAGGTGTCTGACCTTCTATCATTTTAGTGAATCATAAGCCTATTAAGCCCTCCTCTAGTTACCGATTATTAAAGTTAGGCTAAAGTTCGTCTGTTGCTTAACAGATATCTCAGGGGATATCTGTTACTATACAGAACACCACACGTGGAATAGGGTCTGCGTGTGGCCGCGTAAAGCGTGGTTCTCTTTTGTTTTTGCTGTTTTTGATATATTATATATTAAAGTTAACCTTTTGTAAAACCAGCTTTAAAGCAACGTAATATATAGACATAGCAAGCCCCCAATAAAAACCAATCCCCCTTATACGAGATTATGAGACTCAGAGGTAGCAGATTCACTACAATGGATACAAGGTCAAAGTCACTAGAACGGCCAGCCGGCCATATGCCATCCCCCAGTGGTAGTGGAGACTCCCAACTAGCCTTAATTATAGCCATGCTCAAAGACCAAGGGCAAAAGATTGATAGTCAGGGGCAAAAGCTTGATAGTCAGGGACAAAAGCTTGACAGTCAGGGAAGGGAGATCATTCAGACATCAGCAGAGATGCATAGGAAACTGGAGGCTGTTCGTATGGAGTTCCAGGCTAGACTGGACTAGGAGGACACTTGCAGGGAAATTGCCTGCAGTGATAGTGCCATCGCCATAGAAGGTAGAATTCTTGAGCGATTGAGGAGGGGGATGCAGAACTGTATGGTTGGAGAACCTAGTTCGCACAATAGCATCTCCGAGGGTCAGAGTGTTCCGCAGCCCGCCCTTCCGCTATCAGACAATAGTGGGGAGGATCGGGCAACCGAACAGGCTAAAGATAGTGCAGCCCTCACGAAAATTTTGGCGTGCCTAGAGGGGTTGGAGAGGTACATTACTAAATCACCTGCTCCGGTAAACCCATGCACCAAACCAAGTCCTCACCCAAGTAAAGAGTCTGCCGTCGG
Source organism: Lepisma saccharinum (assembly GCF_977018435.1). NCBI lineage: Eukaryota > Metazoa > Arthropoda > Insecta > Zygentoma > Lepismatidae > Lepisma > Lepisma saccharinum. The sequence continues at coordinate 53,197,162 of NC_139233.1, forward strand.
AGCCACCAACCACTTGCACAAGGTTCCCGAAGTCACTAGCAGAGGTCCAATGTCAGATCATAGTAGTGGGTATTCCTCCCCCCAAAGGTACCATGTTTCACATAACTTCTCGGAATCCTCATCCGGAGGTTCGGACACAGAATTCCGAAGCCAACGGAAAAGGAAAAACCGAAGAAGGGGTAAAAGTGCACCCAGGGTTAGGTTCGCAGACCTAAAACAACTGCCCACGTTTAGCGGTCAGGGAAATAATCTGGCCTCTGATTTCTTACAAGAATTTGAGAGGGATCTTGATCTTCTAGAAATAGATCTAGAAGATGCCCTTAAAATAGTGTCGTATAGTCTGCGGGACGAGGCACGCCAGTGGTTCGAAAGGAACGAACACAAGTTCCGATCGTATGTGAACTTAAGAAACAGTTCCTGAAGTATTTTCAAGGTGATGGGTGGAGGGCTTCCTCATTATCAAAAGCCCTTAATGGCAAATATAACCCTAACCTACATAGATCAATGCATAAATATTTTTGGAAACAGGTGAAGATGTTTAGACTGGCCTTACCAGAAATTGCAGATCACCAGATTTTTACACATGTCATCCAACAGCTGCCACGTAGCTTAAGGAATCAGCTGGTCCTAGCCCCCTTTACCTCTTTACAGGCAGTGGCCAATTCCATACTCAGGTATGAAAGTGTACAGGCGCCACAAAACCCTGAGAGAGATAGCACAAGGCATGCACGACTTCCATATGGGAGAACCACCCCTCACGTCAACCAGACGTACGTGAGTCGTGGGAAGGATGACACAAGTGGTCCATCAGATCCCGATAAAGCATACAGTAACCAGTACAGGCGTAGGGATAAGAATAGGTTTAAGGAACCCATCAGGGGGAAAAAAGGTAAAGGACCAAGAAAGGGTATAGAACCCCAGGGTAGGAGTTCGTTAAGACCTCTCAGGTCCACAGAGCATATAGCTGAGGTGCATTCCGAAAGCCACAGTCAGGGAAACTAGATAGGCAACGTCCTGAAGTGGGGAGGGGCGATGCCGAACCTAGATTAAGCCCACCATGTTCAACCCAGTGTAATCATCATCTAATCATTAAGGCCCATCAAGCCATTGGAGATTCAATGTTGTCTAGGCTAGCTCAAAACAAGTTTGGGTACCCAGTCCAAAGGGACTATGACGGTAGATACCATGTAGGGCTATGTAAGTCGGGACAATCCTCTAGCCAGCTGCTCAGTGAACTCCGTCGTACTAAAAGTGTGCACGATAAAGTAGTGTTGATGATTGCAACAAATGACATGCTCCGAGGGGAAGACAGCGACCGAGTGCTGCGGAACCTCGAGTGCATAGTAGGGGTTCTTAAGAGGAAAGGTGCCAAGAAGATAATCATTCTGACACCTCCACCAATTCCCAGACTAGCTAAGGAAAATAGAGCTAAGTTCTGGGCAGGGTATGATTCTCTCCTAGGTAAAATTACCTCACTGGAGAACAAAGGTAATATAAGAGTGCTTGATGTTTCTTCCAAGTTTACTCACCAGGGTCAAGAATTAAATATGTCCTTATTTGAGGAAACCATGGGGTATGGTAGTTACAAAAGGCCTGACCTGGTTCACCTCAGTCCCAGGGGCATGGACGTGATTCTCAAGGCGTTAGATGAGGTACGGTGGTTTACCCAGCAACAGCCAGAGACCAACAAACGTCAGTCACCTCAACAATGGGAGGATGTAGATGCCATAATGCCATACACCCCACCGACAGGAAACTAGCCAACGCTGCTCTCGTAGGAAGTAATGGTGGCGAGGGTAAAGTAAATCCCCATAGATTAATAAATGTTCCATTCTGTAACATAGACGACAGTGTGTCTATAGAAAAGGAACTGGTTAGGGATAATTATAACAGTGTAGTACCCATTAATAATTTCTATTAGTCAAGTAACATGTAATATTTTTAATGTTATACATTGTGTCAATGATAGAAATATAAGTAATCAACATGTAAATAACATGAAGCTATGGAGATGTAGTCCCAAAGTATACAACCTGTACATCGACAAGCTCAAACTATTACATCCTGATTTAGCATCCAAAGTGCCTCAAAAATGCTAAGCAAAGTTGTGGATGGGGTTCAGTTCTGTCTGAATACAGAACAGCAGTTGTAAATAGTATATGGGACCTATATTTCATTTTTGTGCATTTTATATACTGTCAATGTTCTAATATATCCTATATTTAGAGTATTTCACATTTATGTTGTTCTATTTGAGGGTATGGTAAGAAACATCCCTCAGAGCTCAAAATGCCAAAACAAAATTAGTAAACATCTCCTCTACCACCATGTTTGAGTAGGCCAAAGGTAAATGTCGACACAACCAAGGTACAGCCAAAGCCAAACATGGGAATTCATCACCAACACAGCCAAATTGTGTAAGTAATGGGGCAAGTGATAGTGTGCAGTGACCCATCACAAGTGTGCCACCATCCCAAAACACACAGGCTTAGGGGTGAAGAGCGATACATCGCAAGCAAGATGTTGGGAACTATCCACCATGCCCCCTGAGGCACAGGAAGCATGGGGAGTGTCCGAATAGTGGTTGTCACCCCCCAAGATTACTGAACGGATATTAACAACCATGAAAACCAGGACATACCCATAGTGCGCATTGTGTAAGTGCGCATAGACAAGTGATATCCGAACCTACGTATAAAGAAAGTCCAATGTGTGTATGCAGACTTAGGTACACAAGTACAGTGTTCAAGGGCTTCTTTTTATAAATGTCTCTTTGGACTAAGTGCTGAAAGGGTAGAGTAATCCATTCCCTTCAAGGCGAAGAGAACAAACAGTCTTACAAATTACGTACGGTGACCAAAGTATCTTATATATATATATATATATATATATATATATATATATATATATATATATATATATATGTACATCTATATAAATTCTTTATCATAATGGGTAGTCATGACTCAAGACACCCAAGAACTTTCATAGGGATAGGAATGGAATAGGAGGCAGAAACTCTGTCGTCAATGTATTACAAATATTTTTAATATGTATATTTCCAAGAGTGCATCAATGTAGATGTATATTTCAAGTATGGTAATTTTCAACATGTCTATTAGAGGAGTATATTAATGTCAATATGCAAGATTATTTCAAGTGTTTCTTTTAACAGCATATGTGTAATTTAATTTTATATAGCCGTGAATATTTATTTTTGTGTGTGTTTGCATAATAGTGTGTAAGGTTAGTGAGGGTAAAGAAAAACGATTCGCTTCTCGAATCCTTTTTCTTTTTCCCGAGGGGCCGGGATATGTATGACCAATCAGCATTGGGCATACATGCCCACACACAAATAACCACAGGCCAACCTAAGTACAAGGGCCATTAGGTTGGCATCAGGGAAAGCCTGTGAGAGCTATTTTCCCAGAAACTTATACCCCCCACCCCCAATTAGAATCATGGGTCATGTTTACCAACCAGTTGTCACTCATGGGAGGGGTAGAAATGCTTTATTTATAAAGAACCAACCATTGTTAGGCTAACAGTAGCCATTTTGGAGAACAAAAACCATGTGCTCCAAATCACATGTTTACTAAATCTTTTATTCTTTACTGAAAATCAGAAATAACACTCACCCATAGGTAAAATAATGCCTAATTTATTAAAAGTAAACTCATTTGCAATTATCTGGCATAACTAAGCCAGAAAAGCTGAAAAAAACACTTTTGTTTATGCTTTTTAAGCAATTGATAACTCTGCCATCTGGTGGGAGAAAGTGGCAATTCTCCCAAAGACAAGGAAAGATCTCAAAGGACTCCAGCTGGCCAATGAGAAGCCATCAAGGCTGTGACGTCACAGAGGAGACTTGTGTTCTGAGCTAGCTAGTCAAGCTCACTTGTATTACAGACCCACCTGAGAGCAGGTCAGCTTGGAAGTTGCTGGTAAAATCCAGTGTGAGAATGGCCACCTGTGCCAGCAACAAAGGATACATAAAGGGAAAAGGGATCTAAGGTCCTGTTACAGTAAACACAGGCCTAAGTGTGTGTGACCAAGTGGGATATTGTGTCCACAAGTGCATTTAAGGATCCCAGTGAAAATTCAGCAAAATAGCGAGTTTTGTGTCCCTCATCCCATGTGGAAATCCAGACCACATGGTTGGCAGAACTGACGCCATAGAAGCATCCATAGGATATCAAAGAATATCCAAGTTGTTCTTATCCATCCATCCAAGAAAAGCCAGGAAAACTCATTTATCACCCCCCAAAGCCTTTGTTACACCAAGGAAGCACATAATATTAATTTTTTAGTGTGGTGTACCACAAATTTGTCCATGTGTCGGGATGTGGCGATAAAGAGTGAAATAGCGTGTGTAAGGCCCCAGGTATGAGTGATATAGTGTGAAAACGGCTGATATGTAAGTACAAAATCTTTTGTATATCATTTTTGTGTCTTGTACAGTGAAGTGCTCATGTTTGGTGGCAGCTATGCCACAAGCGATGTTCTTTTCAATGAATAAATATGTTGTTTAAAGGTGTCTGACCTTCTATCATTTTAGTGAATCATAAGCCTATTAAGCCCTCCTCTAGTTACCGATTATTAAAGTTAGGCTAAAGTTCGTCTGTTGCTTAACAGATGTCTCAGGGGATATCTGTTACTATACGGAACACCACACGTGGAATAGGGTCTGCGTGTGGCCGCGTAAAGCGTGGTTCTCTTTTGTTTTTGCTGTTTTTGATATATTATATATTTAAAGTTAACCTTTTGTAAAACCAGCTTTAAAGCAACGTAATATAAACAAAGCACACCCCCAAAAACCAATCCCCCTTATACCACCTCCTCGCTCGTTAACTGCGGAGACTTTTTCATGCCTCCGCGCATGCTTCTGCGCTTAGGTCAGACTATGCTGGCCCAGAGCAAGTGAGAGAACAGCTGGGAAGGCGGCAAAGGAATTGAGGCGGCCGTAAGCTGGAATGCTTACGAGATTCGAATCTCCTCGTTCGTAAATGTATTAATTTAACTATATTTTGGCAAAGCTATTTCTTTTTCTGAGGGTAGAGCCATGGCATGGCGGCTCTCCCCTTAGAGCCGCCGCTGATATAATCTAAAACATTACCCAACTAATTGATTCATGGTTTTGCTATTGAAGCTTCTGGGTTTGATTCCAGCCAAGACAGGTGTGTTCTTTTTCCAAAGCATTAATCTTCTTCATAATCCTCTGTATTTGTATTTTATTGTTTTGTCATTTTTATGGCTCTTCAGGTTAATTTCAATGGAGGATGAATGATGAGTAGATGAAATTGATCCAGAGACCCTCACACCTGTAGTATTTGTGGAACAGATATATATATATATATATATATAAAGTAGTTATTATGTACAACCGATATCTATCACTCATATACTTGGAGGCAATGGCACTTTATATCCATGGTTTTTGTGTTGTATAGCAAATTATATGAATATTTGTTCACTTTGCAATACACCACAAGCCTTTCTTTTTTAATATGTAGGATTTTTTTGTATTTGATATGCCAATAAAAACTACTTTCTTTTCTTACAGTGTAGGTGAACATTACAATCCACGGAAGACACGTCATGGCAGCCCTGCAAATGATGAAGATAGCCGGGTAAGCATTGACTCTTTACGTCCATTTAGTAATATCTAAGGCTTGTGTCACACTGCAATGTCTGCTGAGATCAGGAGCTGCTCTACTAATAGGGGCATAAATAACATGCCCCTGCATCTCTTGCAAGAGCTTAGTGAGGCACAGTAAGAATGATAAATTGAGAAAGACCAATAGTTCACAAAAGTTTTCCTTTCAACATTAAAATATACTTTCAACCAAACATATTATATTTTTATGCCCCTACAACTGCAAATAGAAAATATTAATCACTAGAAAATTAGAAAGTGAATTACCAGATTGGAAAAACACCTTATTAGCTGAATACTTCAAGTCAATGATTACGTCACTGAACGGTAGACGACAGGCAAGTAAAAGACTGTGCTCTACTAGATGGTTGTGTAGATTTGATTCCTTGTTGGCAATACAAGTCAATTTCCATTTAATCTTAAGCTGCTTGTCAAAAGAAAAATGCAGAAATTGCCGAAACATCTGCATTAGGAAAGAAAATGCCTTCATTCCACTTCGTCTTAATGTTTGTATTCCAAATTAAATCTTGGAACATGTAAATGTTTTTTCAAAAGATTTACAAAATTCCAGCATATTCCTTGATGAGGCATGCAGCCTTCTTGAAAAGTCTGTACGTGGTCTTAATGAGCTTCGGAATAATTTTGGGGTGTTTGAAAATGAAGCTAAAGAAATAGCCAGAAGATGGATTAAATCAAAGAAAGCTTCACCTTACGGAAAACACAGACAGACAGTTACTGGAATCCGCTACTAATTTCTGGAAGAAATATGAAGATTTATCTTGCACTATATCTACAGAAATTGTTTGTTTTCGTATGTAGTGTTGACTGAAATTAAAAGAAGAAACATGTCGAACATCAACGAAGTTGCAGAATTCCTCTTGATACAAAACAAAATTCTGCCTAGTAGCATTCCTGGTGTAAGCACTGTTTATATGACTCCCCGTACCTGTGATGACTTCATCAGCTGAGAGGTCGTGTTCCAAGCTAAAACTGATCAAAGATTACTTGAGAAGCACAATGTCAAGAGTGAGATTGAGTGGACTGGTGCTGTAAGCATCGAAAGCAACCAGGCTCGAAAACTGGACTTTATCAAATTAGCACAAGAACTTGCTTCCATCAAAAACAGCAGAGGACTGGTAATGGGCATTTAACAATGTTGTAATTTTTATAGTAACCGTGTATTTTTGTATGTAATTTTAATATATGCTACTGTCTACTAACCTCTGCACTGCAACAGTTCTAAAGTATTTGTCATTGGCTGATGTATGGTTAGTGCTTCAAGTCGCATCATCACTGGGTGTATTAAAAAGGACTTTAAGTTTTATCTTATGGTTCTGTGTCACTTCTATTGATAATGCAGGTAGTCCATTTCTTTCCACCAGCAATTTTTTGGTTACTAACACAATGTTATTAAATGCATGTCAAACGTCCAAGTGTTTTGTTATTGGCACATCAGAGCATCATGTTGTAAAGCTCTTGTTGATGCATGTTGCATTCTCTGGAGTTCTAGACTGAAGTATGCTACTTCTGTGCAAGCAACTCAACCTCACAACATAAAATTTGGAGATGCTATACTGAGGATTGTGTCTGATACCATTTGTACCAAGAACAAAATCTCCAACTACTGTATTTTCTTACAACTGAACTTGAATCCATATGGTGATGTAAACTAGGGGTTATTGGACACACAACACAACTTTATATTTCTCATTTTTACTTTCAAGTTTTTTATTTATTTAACATTATTTTTCTGTTTACTTGCACTAATGGTGATTGATGAAAATTAATGATGATTAGATGAAAGATGAATATCAATGGAACATCTTTTCCCGGGTCAGAGTGCAGGTCTAGAATATAAAGATAAATCAAAGGAAGGACAACTGAAAGAATAAGTACTTTGGTGTGGATCAGGACACACATGCATTCTACCTTCTCTTAACCTCCAGCAGATGGCTGGTTCATATATGTACAATTCACTTTGGTTTATTGCAGGAACATTCTAAATATTAACTTTTGCGTAAAATTTAAATTTTCTTCTGTCAGCAGTAGTGAAAAGGAGAATTAATATTTGTAGGAAAGAATTTGGGAGGGAATCTGACAGACGATAACTATTTCAAGTATTCTGTTAAGTTTTTACAAATATATTATTTCTTCAAAATGTGCTGAAAATACAACGGTCATTCAAGTAAAATAATGGAACACATTGGGACATATAGAAACAACTTTTATCTCTCAATGTAATCCATCTGGGCACTAATGCAGTTATCCCAGCATTTCATTAGTGCTTAGGTACCAGCAGCATAGAAAAAATTCTCAGTATGCAGGAGCCATGATGGGATGCTTGCTTCACCCCTTTGTCACTGATGGACTGCTGTCCTCCAAGGAACTTTTTTTAAGGATCCCAACAGGTGAAAATTGCTTATTGCTTGGAGCGAGGTCCAGGCTGTAAAAGGGGTGGGGGTGGCAGTAACTCCCAGTCAGGTTCCTGTAGTGTGCAAATCATGTGGACAGTATGCAGATGTGCACTGTCTTGCAGAAACAAAATGCATTTAGTGATTCAACCAGGCTATTTTTTCACAATACTATCATGTACTGCTTGCGGATGTAATTGCTTGAAATGTTTTGGGTGGTGATGAATGTTTGTTTGAATTGTTGTTTTAAGTCCACTTTTGCACAGAAAGGCTAATCGGGACTGGACCTACAGTTTAAAGTGGGATCCAAACGACTATGTGCCTCCACCAGGTATCAAACCTGGGACCCCTTGATTACAAGGCAACGATGCTATCATTGTGGCATTGCGGAGGCCTTTGTGTGGTGATGAGTTAACATGCTCCACTTTGATTCACTTCTGGGCTGAAATAATGCACCCACATTTCTCACAGATGATGACCTGATTGAGAAAAAGCAGGCCTTCCTTGTCAAAACATTCTCTTATCTTGTTGCAGATTTGCACTCTTCTGTGCTGATCAAAGGCAGAGAGCTGTCTTTGTACCCAACATGCAGTAACTTTCTGTAGGTGTTCATGAATGATTGTGTTCAAGTTTCCACAGAAAGATCCATGTTCCATAAGTTGGCAACATGGTATTCATCTATTTTCCACTTACTGAATGTTAATTGAAATGGCTACAGTGGGCTCTGGGGTTGGCCAGGATAGTCTTGTATTGATGTATGGCCACCTTTAAACTGTTAGCAACATTCAAATGTTTTACTGTGGCACTGTACTGTGCTTGAAGTCTTGTGTGTATTTCGCTTGGTTTTTAACTTCTTTTGCAAAAACTTTCATCGCAACATGCTGGTCCACATTTGCACTCAGGCTTGTTCACTATCTTGTTTAACAATTGATCTGTTTTGCTCGCGTTGCTAGTGCTCCATGTGGTAATATTACTATTGCTTCTTACAAGTATAAGTATTCTGCAAAATCAAAAACATCAGTTTGACTTGATTTCACATAGTTTTCATCATAAACTTTAAATTTTCCTTTTTTCCCCCCCAATAGCATGTTGGAGATTTAGGAAACATTGTGGCAGAAGAAAATGGAAGAGCAACATTTCGAATATCAGAAAAGCTTGTTAAAGTGTGGGACATTATTGGAAGGTCGGTGGTTGTTACAGAGAAAGCTGATGACTTTGGTGAAGGCCATCATCCAGAATCATTGGTCAGTGGAAACTCTGGACAGAGGTTAGTGTGTGCATTATAACAAAATGGCATATATTAACTTTTACAGCCTATTTATAGAAATATTAAATCAGTAAAATATACAGGCCAATACCAATAGAGTACTAATTAATGTCCTATTCCTATTGGATATTATTATGCAAAAGTCTTTGTAGTAACGTTGAGAAACTTTAAATTGCCACAGATTCAGATCATCTATTTTATTTATTGATATGTTCTATCTGTACACTCCATTTTCAGGTTAGCATGTGGAATAATAGCTCGCTCAGCTGGACTTTTTGAAAACCCAAAAAAGATTTGTGACTGTGATGGAGTATCTCTGTGGGATGAGAGGGATGTGCCCCTTGCAGGCCCAGGACGACAGAACAAACAGAGTGAGTCTCTGCAAAGATAAGATTAACAATTGAGAAGTGAGTGTTATTTGTTTCATATTTTCTCCATATACCAGGTGTTGGCTTTATTAATGCTGATCTTTATACCTGTGTGAAGTTGTAAATCTAAAATAATACAGGGTGTCCCAATAAAATGTATATGAACTTTGAATCATCATAAATAATATGCTTGTTAAGATACCCATGACTTTTCTAATCTAAATTAAAAATGGGCCAGATTTTTAAAGTTGTCACAAGTGTTCAAAACGATGGTCATTCTGGTCCAGGTCCTGCTAATAATGGACCAGTGGAATAACAAGCATTACAAGTGTGTCATAAATAGAGTTGGAAGTGGTCAGGGAAGTATGAGTTTTATGGGAGGAAAAAAACAACAGTTTTTCCCAAAAGTGGTTCAATTCAATGAAAATACAAGAGTTGGCAGTATTTTTAGTTTTCCATCATTTTGTTTTTCTCTAGTGTAAAAAGACACTCATTTCTAAATTTCAAATACAACTTACAACATGGAATCCATAGTTAAGACACAAGCATTGGTTTAAGAAAGCCTACTCCGAGTGTTATCTTCATATTCCAATAGGCTTATCTGCATTGTGTATACATAACTTGAGTAGTTTTTGTAAATAGACTCTAATAGTATATCATTTTCAACATTTGAATTTGACATACATACACATATTTTGAAAATCTAGTATCAAACCCCTTTACATTTGTGTTCAGCAAAATAAATTTGTATTCTGGCTTTCCTGTATATGAGGCCTCCCCGATGGCACAATGGTCCTCGCCTTGTAATCAAAGGACCCGGGTTCGATACCCGGTGGAGGCACATAGTGGTTCGGATCCCACTTTAAACTGTAGGTCCAGTCCCAATTAGCCTTACTGTGCATAAAGTGGACTTCCAATTTCCCGTATATGATACATAATGTCAGTACGTGGCTGATAATCCTGGTCACAGAGCAAGTCATGATGTGCTTTGACTGCCTAGTTCAGTGGTTTTCAACGATTGGGAGACCACAGTCCAGTAAATTCATTTCTTAAAAGTATACACCCTGAACAACTTTACTCGTAAATATATTCTGATTTTTAAACTTGATACATTAATTAATGTTTGGTTTTAACGTTGAATATTAAAAATAAATTATGAAATAATCATAAAAAGTGATAGTTCAATTATGTCTAGACTTGCTGACAAATATAAAATTAGAATTAAATTAGATGTCAACCACTGGCTGTAATGACTTCCCGTGGCCTGGCAGTTGAGAAACACTGGCCTAGTGAATGGTGGCCCTAAAACTGAGGCAAAAGCAAATACAATTGGCTGCAAATGACAAAAAGCCCACTTAAAAAAAATTGTTTATAGGTAGGGACGTGAAGTTTGTTTTATTTTTTCTAAATTTCGGGGTTATTTTTTACTGCAATTCGGTGTTATTAATTGAAAATCGGTGTTATTTTTACATATGTTTTTACGGTTTCTTCTATGCATATTATTTTCACATTGCTTTAGTTATGGAAAATTAAGGCAAATTTTAGTATTAATGACAAAAATAAATAAACCGAAGGCTTACCTTTGTGGGAAATTACCAAATTTCTTGCATTTGGAAAACTATTTCATCTTATTGGCCACTAAATATGAAATGTTTATTGAAGGATACCACCCAAATCCTTGAACACAATCATATTTCAAAACTTTCACTCTCAATAAAATTTTCAATTTTTTTCTTCTTAAATTCACTTTTCAGTTTACAATAACATTGATGATTTTCCATGCACAGATGGTGCATAGTAAATGTTCACAGTCCTAAATACAAAAGAAAACTTCTAAATAGAAAGATAGCAGTTTTTTTCCCATTTACTCTAATGGAATGATTGCTTTAACCCTTTACCTGCCAATGTTCCCAATTGGGAACATCAACTAATTTTCAATTTCAACTATACTGAAACAAAATTTTTCATAGTTTTCTTTTTTGATCTATTAATTTAGGGTGTATATTTACTATTAACAACATTTAATTAATATTTTAATTATTATCGTCTGGATAGTATACTATGAAATTACACCAAAATGGTTAAAATTGCATTCATAATATTATATATCTTTTATTTACACCCAAGACAATTACTTTTTTCTTCTTTGTACATAAACGGGCAGAACATAATGCTAGTATTACATGAAATGCATTAGAATGGGTTTTTCATTGATTTCTATTAGTCTGGACCTAAGTTTATTAACATTTTCCCAAATGGGAACATTGGCGTTTTGCATGAACAATGGTTACAGACAACAAATAACTCGCACAGAAAACTGAAGAGAAATTTTCCTTTCTCACAGTTGTGAGGCAAGATTGTTTTGTAACTTGGTAAACAATGGAAATAAAATCATGCTTATTGTTGGCTACAGGTACATTTGAAATAATTGTTTTTACATTGTTTGTATAACAAAGATCCCGGCATGTTTTGTGCCACATTCTGTTAGTGCTTCTGTTGATTCATGCCATCTTGTTGTTATAAAATTCAGTCTTTAAACAACATTTGTACGAACAACATGGCATCGAATCGTTTCCTAACGTTGTAAGCAACTTTTCAGTATTTGAATGAAATTTTAGATGACGATACGGAAGACATTGGAGATGTAGTGGATATTTGTCAGTTGCCTCCAGAAGAAACTGCAGATCTTACCGACGAGGAAAAAATTGATGACAACGTTTTGGAAGAAGTGGTTCCTTCAGATGTGTGTGCTGAATTGGTTATCACAACTAACGTGGAACAATCTACTCCGGAGTCTCTTCAGCCAACCACATCAAGAAAGGCTAAAGGGGCATCAAGTAAACAGGTAGGACATCCTTCGTGGAATAAGTCTACGGTTGTAGAAAACAAATCGCTCCATTGCGATGATTCATTTCAGTGCTTATCCGACAAACACCCAGAATTACTGCCACTGGAACCTATTTAGTTGTTTCATAAAATTTTACCAGAGACATACCTCGAGCATCTATCTTCAATGATGCTCCTATATGCAGCTCAAAAGGGCAAAATTGTGTCGTTCACCCAACATGACATAGCTCAGTTCTTTGGTTTGCTTCTAATCAGCGGTTATCACAATGTTCCAAGAGAAGATATGTATTGGTCAACAGCAGAAGACGTGACTGTACCAATTGTCCCAATTGCGATGCCCAGGCAAAAGTTTCGGGATATAAAGAAATATTTCCAAATTATGGACAAAACTCAATTGAAACAAGGGGATAAAGTTGGAAAAATTTCACCATTATATGATGAGCTAAACAACTATCTTCAGCAATACGGAATTTTTCATAAACAACTCAGCATCGACGAATCAATGGTTCCCTCTTATGGGCATCATTCTTGCAAGATGTTCATAAAGGGAAAACCGATTCGTTTCGGATTCAAAATCTGGACTCTTAGTTCAAGTGATGGATATCCTTATGTTATGAAAATCTATCAAGGAAAGGAAGAAGATGAATCTAACTCTCCACTTGGGACTAGAGTGGTGACAGCCTTATTGAATGTTGTCACTAATCCTCTGCAAGTTGAAGTTATTTTTGATAATTTCTTTACCTCATACACATTGCTGAAAAATCTGAAAATAAAGGGGTTCAAAGCAATAGGTACAGTACGAGAAGGAAGGACTGGTAGATGTCCATTGGTGCCAATAAATGAAATGAAGAAAAAGAAAAGAGGAGAGTTTGACTTTCGATGTGATGGTGATATTTACATGTGTAGATGGAATGATAATTCCGTAGTCACCTTGGCATCCAACTACCAGACACACTTGCCATTAGGAACAGCAAAGCGGTACTCTCGCCAATCAAAGAAGAGGATTGATGTCCCTGAACCTCAGTTAGTACGGAAGTACAATAAAGGAATGGGGGGCGTCGATGTCTTCGACCGTATGCTGTCCAGCTACAGACCTCAGCTGCGAGGGTAAAAATGGTGGCGGAATTTATTTTCCAATGCTTTGAATGTGGCAGTTGTTGCAGCCTGAAAAATTCACCAAGAACTTCACGGGAAGAATTCAAAGAATCACTTGGATTTTCGAAGAGAAGTAGCTACTGTCCTCATTCGCAAAAATCCACGAACATCTTCAAGGCCAGGAGCACGATTCTAAATCCCAGGGGCTATGAGGAAAACTGATGGTCATTTTCTGATTGAAGCAGAACAAGGAAGGTGTGCATTTTGCCAAAAAGAAATGCTTGCCTACAATGTCGCGAGTGTACAAGAAATATGCATTTACACTGCTTCCAAGCTTTCCATGGCTTATCACCAGCTTACGACATTCTGTGTGTGTCTGTATTTTTTTTCATTTTCAAATGTGTAAACTACATATATTTAAAATTTGGTATTGCTACATTTTCAATAAAACAAATCCTTTTCTCCTTGAGTAAAATTGCATAATGATGTTTTCTCATTTTTATACAATTATGTTATCCTATTATAGGCTATATTTGTATTAGTATTTTGTATTTTGAAGGTTGTAATGTTGTCTCACTGTCTGTAAGCTTTTATGTAATATTTCTGTACATTTAATATGCCAATATATAAACGGAAAAGATGCTGGTCCAGTTGAATTATAATTAGAAAACTCTGTAATAATACTTCACATGAAACGCCAATGTTCCCAATTGGGAACACACCAGTTTACATATAGAGAAAATAAAAAAAATACAATTTCTTTGAATAATTCTCTTTAATGTACACCAAAGAGACAAAAATTACTGATAAACTCATTAATTTCAAATAAAAAGACAATTCGGCGTGTAAAAGGTTAATAAAGGCTTCCACAGTTCGAAGTGTGATGTACATCTTATCTTCCTTCCTTCTTTTAAGCTTCTCGAAGCCTTCGAAGCCAGAAAGTTGTCGGTTTGTTACATTCACATCACTTTTGTTCTCAGGCCTCCCTGACGGCGTAGTGGTTGTGTTGCTGCTTTGTAATCAAGTGGTCCCGGGATCGATACCCAGTGGAGGCACCACAGTGGTTCGGATTCAACAAACTGTAGGTCCAGTCCTAATTAGCCTTTATGTGCATAAAGTGGATGTGAAACAGCCTCTCACTTCCATTGCGCTTAATCAAGGAATCCTTCCGCTCCCATGTTATTTTGAAATTCAGTGATTACAAAATATTGTAGTTCTATCTGAAGCATAAAGTCTTTCAGAAGCAAACTAATGCATTCACTGCTGGTTGCTGTGAAGTACACCCCTATGCCCCTCCCCACACAGCAGGTGTTTCTCCCTGAAAATTTTCCCGTTTGAAACTTCCCTTCTGAGAAGATCCTTGCGGCGAATTCTATTTCAAAACTAGGTCAAAGCACTGTCAGTCATTTCTGTGCCAAACTGCAATACATGAAGCTTGACTTTTTGAATGTAACTTTCACTAGCTACACTTGAAATGCACAAATCTCATAGTGCTTCTGGTAGTTCTTTTTTAACAGGAGAAGTGTTGAGCCCAGTTTATACTGCACATTTCACGGCAAAGTGCAAATTTGGTGTTATTCTAAAAAATGGCATAATTCACGTTATTTCGATATTCCGAAAAATTGAGAACTTGCCTCCTTAACCTGCCCAAATAAATTTTAAACATCTTATTTTGCTTTCCTCAACTGGGACCGGATCTGCAGTTTGAAATGGGATCCGAATCACCGTGCCTCCACTATGCAATACGTCTCCACTGGGATCGAACCTGCTTTCCCGTGATTATTACAAGGCAGTAGCATTCTGAAGGCCCAATCGTATTTAAAAAGAATCATCCAATCAAAAGTCAGCCTTTTCCAACAACAGTACTTGTAGTACAATCCCCAGCGGGAATTTTTGTCACCTGTTCAAGCAGATCTGGTGCCCACCCAGCATCCTATAAATTGGGTACCTGGAGGAAACTGGGGTGTAAAGGCAGCCAAAGGCATGATGCTGATCACATCACCCCCACCTTTGGCCAAGAAAGTGTCATGTCCTAACTTGACACCCCCTATACCCCTTCATAGCATGGTGCAAAGCACAGGGAGCACTTTTTTTTTTTTTGTTGTAATTCTTTTTGCTACACTTGTTCTGAGAGCTTTCACTAGATGCATTATCTAAAACTGTCATTTGCATCCTATTTGTTTCTGTAAAGAAATGCTGAACATAAATTCACTTAATTATTGCACTGTAAAGGATGAAGTATGTAAGAAAAATAGTTAATTCTGTACTTTTGCTTTACAGGTAATTGGTGCCATTTGTAACTGGTGGCTATGGTAATGACAAGGAGGAAAAAATATTTTTCAAACATTTAAGAATAAATTATGTACTGATACAATGTTATTGGAGAAAATGTATATATTTTTGATAGTGCATGTTCTAATCATGATTATTATTTTCAATGTATTATTCAATAAAATAAAGATCAAATGCAAATATTTAATTCTTGCCTCAGTTCAAATAAATAACACTTTCATGTTTGGGGAAAATTTACTAGAGTATTTAATTTAACTGTACAAAAAATTGGTTGTGCCTTGATTGGGAATTGAACTTTTGGTTATTATACATAATCCACTTTATCAAGAAGTCCCAGGACCCTTTGGGAAATACATCATCTGCAAAACGCCACACATCTGAAGCAATGAAAGTACATTTAAGTTATTTTATTGTTATAAATCCAAACACACACACACAAAATCAATGTCTATTTGGAAAAAAAAAAAAAAAACATTTTCTACTCAACCAATTGAAAGAGAATTACTGTTGCTGTAGAAACAATGCCATACACGATTCAAAGATACTGGGCAGAAGTGGAGTTCAAATTGGATCTGTGATATAGATATTTTTTTTAAGATACACAATTTTTAGTTAAAAATTCCTTAGTGTAGCTCTATAGGTCACAATACGAGGGTTACAGCAAAAGTCATGGCAACTATTTTTTTCCACGATAATGAAGGTCAGGCAAGAAATTGTAAAATATACAATTGGAAGGTCACGATATATGTTTCATTTATGAATTTTGAACAACATAGAGATCTGTATAAAGACTGAGAAAAATACATGCAGTCACACGTCATCCTGAACATTGCATGTCGGCAGTTGCATCTCTTCCACGCCTGAATGCTGCTGCCCACCTTGCAACAGTTCGGTATGGTAGAGCATTTTTCTTGCATTTATTCCACGGACAACTGCTATTTTCATATAAGAACGCTGTTCATGTCAGGTCACATTCATCCTGCATGACTGTTAAACATGCACTGACTTCCCACTTCCCTCTGTTCAATGTCTTGGCAGCTACTGCCATCTAGTGGCATCACAATACATTGCATGTGACTAGGTCTCCACTGTATATTTTAAAATGTCTTGCCTGACCTGCATTATCGTGGGGAAAAAAAATGGTTGCAATTACTTTTGCTGTAACCTTCGTATGTTTGAGTATGAAATCCCGGATATAGTTTTCAACGAAGAAGAAAGAAGCCAGAAACTTAAATTTTAAGTACTGTTTACTAAATACCAGTTACAGATTTTCAGTTTATAACCGTGCAAATAAAATTACCCTACATACCAAAACCACAAGAACAATGATTTTGCTAACTCACACAATGGCTGCCATAGATACATTCATATATGTATACTTAAAAAAAGACAAATTGCCTTTATGCATATTTTTTAACCTAAAAATATTCTGATCTGACAAAGTACATTGGAGTTTAATACTGTAGTGTACGCAGCTTTCATATCAGAAGAGTATTTCAGAACTCTTAATCACACAATGGTATTCACGATTCATTTCCAAGTAGAGTATTCACAGCAAATTAAAACAGCATGACAATAGTTGTTTGTAGAAAAGTGGATCAGGTTAAACATCACGTGTGTGCAGAGAAATTACAAATCACGTAAAACAATCAGCATACACAAGAAAGGAAAAATTCATTGTCTGAATTCTGTTCAACATGGTTTTCTTGAGAACATAGAAAAATATAGTTGTGTGTCTAGAAGTTACAGCTTTAGGTTTGAAATCTGAATCCAGAATTTTAGGTTTTTGTTTTTCCTCCATTCACTCCTTTTTTTTACACACTATACAAAAGGATTTTTGACCAAAACTAGTGTCTTTGAGTACAAATGGCAAGCTGACAACTATCTAGATCCAATCACCTATGCCCCCTTAGGAATCATACTTTATACACAGTGAATTACACAAATATATATAGTTATATATATTTATATATATACACACAATTTTACAACATATCCACAGTGACAAATTAGCACTCTTAGAGGCACCCTGAGTTAATAGTATTTCCACACAATATTAGTTCATGCTTGTATGTGATGTGAGGGAAAAACCATGAAAAATATTCTCTGCACATATCACACATGCTCTGCCATGTATCACACATCTGTCATGTCACTTCTTTAACAGTCATATGAGCTCTGAGAAACTCTTCAAAACACAACAAAGTTACCCTCACAAACAATACAATGTATAACACACAATTTTCTTCATGTAAACTTCTACAAAATACTTTTTTTAATCCCCATATTAACACATTCATATATAATCTCGAAGAGAAAACATTTTTTTCTATCAATATTTAAATAAATTTTCATTAGTCCAACAACATCAATAGTTAACAGTGTACTTTCTGAATTATGAACCCAGTATTTCTTAATACTTGAATCTGCTCATATTTATGTACATCTTGGTTTGTATATCAAAATAATATGCATCAATACAATGATTATGCTGAAAACACCAAAAAGGTAGTTTCATTCCTTTGGCTACAACTACACAAAGATACTATATTCATAAAACTAGAGCTGTAAAATTATGGCAACATCGCATTACATGCGTATGAAAAACATATATTTCACGCATGTACATAATCCAACAAAACAATCACAATCAACATTGAAGTACTGTATAAACACTATTCTAAAATTCTTAGTAACTAGGATGGAATGTGTGATAATTAAAAATATTTTCATGGTAGCATTAATTTCATATCCATTTACCAAGTGCATCTCTTATTTGGTCCATGCCCTCTCTAGGGATGCGACTGTCAACACTGTCTTGAAATCTAAATATGGACATTATCAGTACAAGAAACATCAAAGTTTAAAGTTGACAACTATTTTCGTATAAATTTACCCTAGTTATTTTTGCACAGGAAAAACATCAGATTGCACCACAATGTATCATTTTTCATACTAGTGATAGTAGGAAACATTGAAGTGGCAGATGTACGAATCGACATTTACGCATACTAAATACAGTCCATTTAAATGTTAATAATAATGGAAGTCAAATGGCACTTTACAAACATCGCAAAACATGTACTTTTTGGTGCTTGTATTAAAACCACTTGTCCACATACTTGTATTTAACAGAAAATTTTTGATGGGCAGATTTTCTGGGGTTGGGCAAGGTCGGTTCCGGATACACCTCCAAGAATCACTATCCTCTTGTCTTCAGGAATTCGAGTACACAGAAATGAGTAAGCTTGGTTTTTATGTATTTTGCATGGAATAGTCTTGCCTCCTAGACTGGGCCAGTCCCATACAATATACACATTATTGAACTGACCTCCACTATTCCAAGACAATATTTTCATCATTCACCACCTAAAAACTTCAAGAAGTATAGTTAGGTCTGGGTCTTACTCCAAGTATGTTTCTCAAGAAAGTAGATTTCATCCCAAAATGTCTTGCTTAACTATAGCCAAACTACAAATACCTAGAGTACTTGCTTTTCAACCAACTGGCCAACTAGAGCATTCCTGTTTTCCTACTAGTGTTTGGAAGTAAGTTACTTTTTCAGGTAATGAGAAATGAAATGAACACTTAGTTGTCTGTATGTTTCAACAGTCAAAATAAAACTTTAATTTTCACATACACACATTTGTACAGGCAAGCATATATATTTTTTTTCAATTATAAGGGTTTGCTCTAGGGCAAGGCATCGGTATCAGCCAATACCAGAGGCAATTCTCTAAATTAGTGATAACGTTTCTACATTAGCATGCAATGTTAATTGGATATTATCCATTGTCTAGTGCTTTTGACTATACTTTTTCTAACACTGTTTCGAGACGGTGCTTCTTCTGTGGTGTTCAGGTGAACAAGTTTCTTTTTGGCAGTGGGGATCAAACATACCACAGACATGTGATGTTTGCTACAAATCCAGTGCACTAATGAACTACTCCACAGTGACCTGAAGACAAAGGAGGTGCTCTCTCAAAATGTAGGTAAAAGCTCTAGACAATGAATAATGTCCAATAAATATTGCATGCCAATAACATTGGTATTGGTTAGAATTTTTTTTTACAGATAGCAGCTGACACTTTTCTGGTTTTCCAGGCCTGCAAAAATGCCATGTAACACTTTCAAAGTCTAATTATATGAGACATTATTTAAAATTTGAAAGTTCTATTTATTTTACACCAGTGAAGAACTGGATTTGAGAATACGTAAGATGTATTTTAATATTCTGATGCAATTCTTGAATATTTTAAACCACAACTCTTGGTAAATTGATCCATATAACTGAAATTGAATACTTTCACAATAATATTAATATTTTTAACAATTTGGTATATTTTTCAAGTATCAGTGAGAATAGTTAAGGGTATGAGTATCAGTTCAAAGTGGTATCAGCTCGGTTCTAATTTGAATTTTCTTGCCTCTATATTGTCATATTTAAACATATGAGGTTTATCCTAACAATGAAATTTTTAGTGTTCCATCAGTAAAATATGAATGGCCTGCTAGCAGTTCATGACACATCTAGAAGTTTTGTCTTGAATAAAAAGTAACTTACAGTTACTGCATAACTGGTATGTAGTTTAATATTGAATATAAAAAAATGTTCCATGGGCAGCAAGGTTTAGACAGGGTATGAAGACCGTAGCTGGAGGCAATGTTACGAAAGATAAACAAAATTTTCAGCAATTTTACTGATTATATAATATATAACAGCAATCTGCATATATTATTATTATTATTATTTTAGTTTACTTTAGGCACAGATAGAATAATCAAGACAACATCTAGGTGGGATCCAAGTTTCTCAATTGTGCTTAAAAATTGTGTGTTCTTGTGTGTGTATGTGTACTGAGCTGCACAATACCACTGCACAGTACCAACATACTTGATGATGGATCTGCAGCACTACAGGGGCTCCACAAAACAAATCCTAGATTGCCCACAATATCTGTTTTTGACACACAAATATTACACATGAGAATATGCTCATATTGTCATTGTGATGACTTCATATTAAAGAAAGGTGTCTACACTTTTGCACAGATATTCACATTCTTGTCAAAATGGGGAACATCACCAGGCCCAAACACTGGAAGGATTGACAGACTTGGGAGCTCTTTCTTGATTTGATTGGTGCATGACAATTCTTAGTTGATGGAGAGGTCTGCTTAATTGTACTAACGAACAAGACCCTGGCCTGCTAACTAGGTGCTGAGGTCTTCCATACTCCTGACGGATGCCTCTTCCTAGAGACCAGCTGCTCCCAGTAGCGTGAGGTGAAGCAAAAGAAATCTGTGATGTCCTTAGATGCCTCCTGCCTGAAAGGTCAGCGTAACCTGCAGAACTTCTTTGCACTAGGAATTTGTACTTAAAATTGTGTCCCATGAATAAGGAATACCCAGTAGGACACGTCAACAGCTTGCATTGATAAAGTCCCTGCTCTTCCTATTGATACTACTGACAAGATTTACACTCTGTCTTGGTAATATGTGGAGCAAGGCCATGCATAATGGTAGCGAAGGGGAGTGTGAGTGGGCAGAGCAAACCAGTGCATGCTGCAGCATTTTCCCCTCCATGCACTCACTCCCCTCACACATTGATTGGTCAAGTCCTCTCAAGCCCTACTTGTGCAGAAGACTTGTTTTTTGTTCGCTTGCACCAGAGATTCATGGGGCAGAGTGTAGTGGGGCCTACTAACACACTTCCCAGCAGTCCCTCATTGCTGTATGCTGGATGAAATAATGTGTTCTTTACTAATTTCGGTGCAAGGAATTCAGAGAAAGTCTCAAAATTTGTCTCACGTCACATTTCTGAGATTTTCTCCCAAAAGTCAAGGAAACAAGATTTTGAATCTTCTTAACTTTCATACAAAAATCGATAGAAACATGAACCTTGTATTAGTTATTAATTTTATCTATGTGGATATGCTATAAACATTAAACATGAAAATAATTATTTGCATGAATGTTCAGTATGGAATAAAAGCTTATAAGGTGTAAAAAAAATATTGTATGAAGGAAAGAAAAACATGAATAAAAGACAGATATGGAGTCGCTTGCAATAATTTATTGTGTGTGTCGATGGTCTCAATGGGTATTTATTTATGAAATTGAAAAAAGAACGATACATTTTTATGTATTTTATGCATAGAAAGTAAAAAAAAATAGTAAAGTTCCCCATGCATGTAGTACCTTGCAATGAAAGCATATTAGGGGATGTGGGAGTAATTCTGTGCATTACAGACTATTTGTTGGGTTAATTATGACATATTCATAAAAACAAAAAATTCTTTTAAAAAAATTATGAAATGTACTGGCAACATTGGTCGTGTCAGAGTCCAGTACCAGGTGTGTCAACATCTGGTGATGTTATTCAATTAATTGCCAGATGAAATAAAGGATTTGAAATTTATCATGCACACAAGTAACCTCCCTATATTTTTCTATTTAACACTCGCTATCTTTTATATTTGAAAGAACCTTCCTGATCATGAAAATGTTCAATTCCACTGTGGTGTATAGTGATTTAGGAATTGAGAATCCCTCACTATGTGGTACTGACTTCAATGCGAAGAGCACATCTGCATGTACACGTGTTTTTATTCTTTGGGAAATAGCCACACATTACAGTGGGACAAAAATAATATTCTGTCACGTGGTCCCTTGGTTCAGGCCATATCATCATCAAAAGGCATTGAATGAATACCATTCAACCATTCTCTTAGTGTTACAGCACATGGTACAGTGCTGTACATGGGCGGTCTTGATCTCCCGACGACAACCAAAGTACAGTCGGTACACTATCTTTACACAATCTGTGATTTTACATTGCAATTTTACAGTGCATTGGTAAAAAATGTAGCAGAATGTGTTAGGGTGATATACACAGCTAAGGGGTTCTTTCAGTCGACATAGTTTATCACAGCACAGTCCACTGTGTCACTGCACGAATCTAACGCTGTAAACTGCATGTTTATTTATTACGATATATAATTATATATTTTATTATAGCAAATAGGGTTAGAATAAACCTCACATGCCAATACATAAGACACGACTGAAGGTATACATGATGATTTGTCACGCAAACAGTTCGCAGGGTTGCCAGATTACAAGAAAAGCAGAATTCAGCGGTGCATACATTACCCATACTATACTGAATATGATGTCACGCGTATCTCAAAAATGGTACGTGATTGAGAAAAATGAGTAGCAAATCCGAAATCAGCATGCTGAAATTAATTAAGAACACCTATTCTCTAACAGGATACAAAATGGCTGTTCCCTAGTGTTTACTATAGGAAGGTAAAGTCATAACAAGATTGTTTTCCTTCAGAGGGAGAGGGATATTTTCATTGGTGCACAAATTTTATAACTGACAGGATAAAACTACTATGGTTAGATGACACTGTATTCAAAGCTTTGCTAAGGTTACACTGTATTTTTGGTCATTTTACAGTTCTTGCAGTAGGCCTGAGTGGCAGAATGTTCAGCATGACATACTAGGAAGTCGGCAGTCCTAGATTAAGACATGGGTGCATTTCATTCTAGTTATTTCTTCATCTGTTTCAACAATTCTCATTCATCACCATGGCTACTAATCTAGAGAGGTAGAAGAGTGACTGAAAATAATCAATAATACAAATAATTCCACACATACATACATACCTACCTACCTTTGTAGGATAATACGATTGATTGATTTTACTTCGCTTTTGTGCCACTTTTGACTAATTTGCAAAGATGAGGATGAGTGATGACATGATGAAATTGATGAATGGACACTACAAACATCCATGCCCAGGCCAAGATTCAAACCCGGGACCCCTAGCATCGTAGCGCAATGTGCTAACCACTCTGCCACGGGGGCCAGCTTAGGATAATAGGAATGACAAATGGTGAATTGATAAAAAATGGGTTAACACAATGACACATCTACGTCTTACTCAGGATTGAAACCTAGGATCCCTGCCTTCATAGCATGAAAACCACTCTCCCACACAGCTTGGCTCCTTGCAGTGTGTTCATAAATGTGCAAAAAGTACCAAATGCATTCTAGGAATTGTATGTACTTTTTGTAAAGGTGTACTGAAATTCCAATTTAGTAGCTGTAACAAACATTCACAGATTACAGTTGTTTTATATTTGTCACAACAAAGTTTCACTTATCTAGCAAATAAAACTAGTCTCTCATGTCTAATGCTTCGAGCGAGATCATGTTTTGATATTCTCAAATCCTATACAGAATCCGGTGCAAATAATTTCTCACAATCCAAAGGTTCTCTGATCAGTAACTACAATTTCCAGGAAATTTGGACTGTACAATGAGGCCAGTACACATTTTGCATAACTAGGTTGAATGATTGAATTGTTTTAAGTCTACTTTATGCACAGATAGGCTTATCAGGACAGGATCTACAGTTTAAAGTGGAATCCAAACCACTATGCAATGTGCCTCCACAAGGAAGTAAACCCCAGACCCTTTTAATTACAAGGCAATAACCTTACTCCTATGCCATCCATCAGGGAGGCCATGCAGGGGCGCCAACTTGTCAAAATTATTGGGGAGGGGGCTCTGATCACTGAAATACAAGTCTCGTCAACCATAATAGCAATATATTCCAGACTTTTAATATCTGCTACCACGGAGCGCAAAACAGATCTCCCTAATATATCAATGATCTCGTTCTGAATGTCATGTGAGAGCCATTTGTAGCCTGAACGTCCCATCCACTCCCCTAGTTCATGCACATTGTCTTTTGAAACTCTTTTTAGTAAAAATGTTAACAATACTCATAATTATATATATATAGTAATAAGTCACGTGTTTTGCTGTCTTTGGTCATAGCCCTCCCCCCGCCCCCCCAAAAGTTGATGGTTTAGAACATTTCAAATATGTGTATATAAAGTTAAGTTCATGTGGCACAAATTCAGAGTAAAGAGAAGTAAAATAGTACATTAGAGCCTCTTTAACAAAATTATTTGGGGGGCTCTGGCTCTCCCCCATTGTTAACATTGGGGGGTAGCCCCCAAGCCCCATGGAGTTGGTGCCTATGAGTCCATGCATAGCTAGGCTTCAGAAAAGTATCAACTGATATCCGTAAAATTACCAATAATTTTAGCAATCCAATACATCCATTAACAACCTGTAACTTAGTGCAAAACCATTTTTTAGCATTTTTATGACTTTAGAAATATAATTCTTCTTTATAAATGTCTACATATAGTTTCTTTTTCAAAGCAAACACATTGCAGTTAACTGGTTATGGTTTCTTACATTACGAGTTGAAAAAAAAAATCAGGTTCTTGATGGAATATCTGCAAATTTATGTCAGATTAGAATATCAGTTAATGATATCAGTAAATTTTATAGTCATACTCTATCAGCATCGACACAAATTCCTTATATTACCTGATAATGGTAAATCAATGCTAGTATTGGCTCAAACCTAGGGAAAACCACTATGTTCGATAACAAAATACACTTGTCTATACAAAAAAAAAAAAAAAGTGACAGCTGATATAAACGTCAGTAAAAATTTTAGCATTCCAATATTTCAATAAATATAGCCTGCAAATTAGCTCAAAATTCTGTCATTTTGTTAGCATTGTTTTTATGAATATTAAGATATAATTTACATACCCTGGTTTCGTAAATAACAGATTGCTAAAATCATAGTCATCTGATTACTTAATTAAGGAACTGATCGAACCATTCAAGTTATTTATGGATTTTTGCAATTTTATACCCGACAGTAATTTATATCTGCACCAGCAAAGCCTTCACATAGGTTTATACTTAAAAATAGAAAAGGAAAGGTAACCTCTCTGCAGTGCACCATGCCACGGAGCCACATACAGTGTCTGTCACACATTCTCATTCTTATCCATAGATAACGTGGTTTGCCCCACACATTGATCTAGAGGTTTCGGGTAAGCTCCAGTGCCACTTATGCAATAGCAGAGAAAAGTGTTCACTCACCCATATGGCAGTTAGATGACATACCGACTCGACTGCTGCAGCTCTCAAATAATATGTATGCACTTGAAAAAATATATACCCTTATAACAAGCTTCCTTTACTGTTTTTTTTAATATTATACATATGGAAACCTTACATTTACAATTTACTCTGAAAATTAATAATCTTTGTATTGATGCATTTAGTAGGTTTTTTATCAGTTTTTCAAGTTGATCTTGTGATTAGTGATTATAGAGCAGACTAGCTAAGCAGGTACCACTGATATTTAACGAGCTGAAAACCTCAACTATCTGGCTGATCACCTCAAATTATTCTGTACACACATATTGCAGGAAACATATTCTATCTAACATATGTACAACTATATTTATTCATTCACTTTTATATATATATATGTATAAAATATATATGTGGTTGGTGAGTATTTATGTGTGTACATTTACACATTTATAATAAAATATACACTTTCACACAATACTCTCTATATATATGTAAATCATTCATAACTTTAAACCCCACATCTGATATATTTTTCAACCCAAAGCATTTAGAGCTAACAAAACAAACAGGTATTATCTAATCGGAAAAAAAAAAACTTTCGGAACAGTATCATCATAGCATCCACTTTTTGCATGTGCTCAGGGTGGTATTTGAAAGGGAGATGAAGGTAAATTGCCATCTCTGGTTGCTATTTTTTCCCCTTTGGGGCAAACTAACTCATGCTTCAAGAGTTGTTCCTTGAATCCCCCCCCCCCACTGGAAATTTATGAAAATACCACACTGCATGTACTGCATAAAGTGGAAGCAAGACAATAAACAATATATATACTGAATGCATAAGCAATTTCTACTAAGGTGCATATTTGGCACTAGATCACAAGTTTAGCATAAATTTATGTTAAATGTACATGTGAGAAAGAAAAAAACTATTTTTAATACTCTTCTTCACAATAATCTTTCCCTGAAGTCCATAAAATATAGTATTAAAAATAGTTTTGACTACAGAAAAAACTGTATAAACAAAATATAATATTCATTCCAACATTTCAATAGCACTAATATTTGCTGCTTTTCATGGTAATAAAGCTCAGCTGCCAATATTAGCCATTCTATTTTTCCTAAGTAATTACAAGATAATCCTCAACATATTGAAAGCATAACAATTTCAAAGCTTATGGTATTTTTTACTCCAAAAACTGCAATGTTACACCATTTCTGACTTCATTCACTGCACTACCAAAAGTTTAATTTCACATACTTTGGACCTTCAAAGAAATTGACATACATACCATATGAAAATATATCCATGCATGCATTAATTGAACTTTATAAATGGAATAACGATTAAAATTTTGTTGAATGTTAAAAGACAAGAGCAAAATTAATATTTTACATTCTAATGAACAAAAACTATTTTAACAGATACGTGTGATGGGACAGGTCAAATGTTCCAATGTCTGCCTATGGAAAAGCAAAAAACTTTGTAATAAATTATTCTATGTAAGTAATTAACTACATTTTGCTTAAAAAGTAGTTATCTAAAGCTTTCTCATTTTCTCATGAACAGCACTTCAAATGGGACTGCTCTGCATGGATTTGAAATTAATAAAATATTTCTTGGACTTTACAATGTATAGTTATGAGTTTTTTTTTAGATTTTTGTTTCTTTGCACGAGAAATATTTTCAAATGGACTGTATTTTAATGCTATTTTAGTATCAACCACAGTGAGAAGGGTGTATTTTGTGCCTACGAATTTCAAACAGAGATTATGATTCCTTATTATGCTTGCTTCTACTTTGTTGTCTGTCTTCCAACATATTAAATGTGCAGTTTTTGGTTCAGGACATCCGACACAGTGAAAAGGAGCATGCTGCCAAGCACAGCTTAGAAAGAGGGCATTTCTTGGAACGTATTAATTTTTTAAAAATCAAACAAAGTTCCTAATTTAGCTTTTATATTTGGACTTCTTTTGATCAACTAAAGATGAGCCACGATCGGTAGAGCATCTGACTACCACTCGGGAGACCTGGGTTAAATTCTGACCTCGTCCCCGCATAAAGAGACTCTGGGGCTCACCAACCTCAAATCAATGAGTACCTTGGGGCAGCCCTAGGGGGTAAAGGTGACTGGAGCATGATTCTGATTAAATCACCTCCAAAATGGCCAAGATCGAGAATGTGTGAGGCCCAACCCCCACATGCCTTCATGGCATGGTGTATGTGCACGGGGAACTTCACCTTTACCTTGAGCAACTGGCCATTTGTCAGTTCATTTTGTAGATTTTTATATATGTATATATATATTGTAGTATAACATATTGTAGGTTTGTGCGTGTTACTCACTATTAAAGGAAATAAATACCTTAAATAGTATTGATTAATTTAACTGCTTACGTGAGTGAGTATGGAGTCTTATTAGGACAACGTTTCGGAGGTCAGACTGCCTCCTTCATCAGTCTGGCCTCCGAAACGTTGTCCTAATAAGACTCCATACTCACACGTAAGTAGTTAAATTAATCAATACTATTTAACGTGTTTATTTCATTTACTGTAGTACCAAATCACCTAAAACTTTAGAAAATGTGCAAACTATAGGCTTCCCTTTCCTTGCTTTCACCCCCACTGTTTACGTCGATGCTATTTGAGCAAAGAGCTTTCCACCAGCATGACTGAAGCATTAAAACATTAGCATCACTGCCAGATTCAAATATGGTGGTGGATAAGTAGAATAACTACAAAGCAGAACAACCTGTACTTTAATGAAATGCAAAATTATAGGTTGATTTTTTTTATTTTTTAGAAGAAACTTATTCCAGATTATTTCATTTACACCTGTGGTGGCAGATAAAGGAATAAAGCAAACACGTATTGCCAAGTCAGTTACGGAGTGGCTGCAGCTCAGAAATAAATGCAAGTATTGTTCACATTTTTTAGTAATTTTACGAGCTTGAACTGTTACTGGCCATGGGATACTACCCACTTTACATAGAAACCTGTGAAGAAGGAAGAATAATTTAAACATGTGATGCTGCATTTTCATCAAAATTATTTACAAACAAGACCATCTTTGTCTAAATTGTGGTAAAATGGAAGAAACAGAGAATCACTGTGTTGGAAAACTTCCTGCCTTCTGACGTTTCACTAATTTCACATTGGCTTTGTCAAGAGTGGTAAGACTGAGGACTTGTGTGCACTAAAAATTAGCAGAATATGCTGGATAAACTTCATAAAATATGCACTAAAATGTGCAAAATAAAAAACAATATGGACAGCAATTACAAGAACAATTCCACTGGTATACTACAGGTACAAAGAAAAAGAAACTGTTACAGAAACAAGATTGACTGAGTCCGTATTTTAAATCCAATTTATGCACAGTAAGGCTAATTGATACTGGACCTACAGTTTAAAGTGGGATATGAACCACTGTGCAATGTGCCTCCACCGGGTATCGAGCCCGGGACCCCTTGATTACAAGGCAACAAGGTCATCAAGGGAGGTCCTCTACACAAGATACAATAAGTAAAGTTATCTATTTTTATTGAAAAGGTTATAGCAAAAGTCCTTGCAATATTGCAACTGGAAAATGAAGTACATAAGAATTCTCACTTCCTCCTAACAAACATTACAAAAGACTTAGGCAACTTTCCCATCAATAACACAGCACTTCTCCCAGGATCCATCAACAGACAGGATGCTGGAAGTGATGAGAAGGTCTGGACACCCATCTCACAATCAGTCCCCTTCCCATGCTGCCTCCTCCCCAATATATAAAAAAAACTATTTAAAAGAACTTACTGCAAATAGCTACATGTAAAATCCATATTTGTGTAAATTAAATGGAACTGCCTCTGACAAAACATTTTTGCTTCAGCATGTTCATTTCTTTTGGAGTCATTATTTGCAGTCAGTCTACTTCATATATTTGAAATCGCAGGACGCTTTTCTTTAGTCATCTTCAAAGTCAAGAACAAAACAAAAGTGACTAAATATATTTGGTAATGAACGTATGTGACTTACATAGACATGGACAAAAATATATATATATATATTATTCTAAAATGGCAAGGTCTATCAGGCAAGAGACATTCCAATCCCCAACTCCCTCTGCAGTCTGAAATCAGTGACTGATTTTACTCACATGGTGGTTTTTTTTTGCTAAGGGTTAACTGAGGAGATGAAATATAGAAAAGCTACATAAATTAGGGCATGGGTATGCATATTTGGCCATTTCTGTGATAGGGCATATATTAAACATGTTTGGGTCACATTCAGCACATTTTTGCTTTCTCATGGTAGAAAGAACTTTCTTTGTATGCTTAGTTATTTCTGAAGTGGAATTGGTCCTTCCACTGGCATATTCTGAAAATTTGACTTGGTTTACTGCAACAATTCTTATTTATTGTATGTATTTATGATATATTAATTATATGTAATAGAAACTTAACACCAATGCAGGCATGCATGTAAAACAAAAGGAGAAGCCCGACAACTTCAAATCTTCCATCAATTTCTATGTAAAGGGTGTCTCAGAAATATTTTCGTTTTTGAATTCGCCCTCTGGGGCAATTCGCACATTACGGAGAAATGAGATTGATCGCAAACGTTTGGCAACATTGTTAATATTTAGTTGCCGTCGAGCGCTTTACGGGGCAGCAACGTGCTTTTTGTGTTCCGGCTACTTCTCACGTCACCAACGAATCACTGACCCCAGAAAGGGTCATCAGTCGCAGAGGGGACATTACCTGGCCACCAAGAAGTCCCGATTTGACACCAGAAATTTTTTGTTATGGGGTTACCTTAAGAGTAAGGTATACACCCCAATGCCACAAAATTTGAGAGAATTGAAGCAAAGAATTACAGATGAAATCAATGCTATTCCTCGTACAATGCTTCGGCAAGTGATCGAAAACTTTAGTTCAAGAATAATTGAATGTAAAAACATAAACGGTCACCATTTGTCAAATACTCTTTTCCACAAATAAAAATTTAATATTTAAGCTTTCTTTTGGTAATAAATTTATCTTTATACAAAAAATTTAAGTATTTAATTTAATAGTTTTAAAAACTAAAATATTTCTGAGACACCCTTTATATACATAAAAAAGTTGGTTGGAGAATATGCTACCGGTCACTTCTATGATGAACCTAGAGTTGTTAATGAAGGCAGTGATCCTTGCAAATTAATTAGATAATCTACAAAAACTGCAATGCAGAAATACAGAATTTTACATGTACAATCCAAGGATTTGCCACTTTTGTATCTCTCTGCATAGCCATATTTTTCATCACAGATGTTGGACATGAAAATACAGATGGTGTTTGAGGTATGGCAGCTTCCTTTTGGGTTGAGGGTGAATTTGCCAGTGGCAGTGTAAAATCACATAAAATTGAATGTACAATGATATTTTGAGAGAAATTGCCATATTCAATCATTTTGGTTCTTATCCAGCAGAAAAACTTAAATTTGCTCAATAGTTCAGACTTTTCACAGCCACTGCCACTTGAGTCCTGCATGGGACCACTTTTGCTCACTCGTACTCGTTCGAGTCTCCCACCCTCGAGCGTATACAATGAAATATCATTTTAATGTGACAATAATAGTAGACATATATATGTAAAATATCTGCCTTGATAGTTTCAGCCCACTATCATCTATTTCATTTTCATATGTCACTGTGTATTGGTATGATAGACTAAACTACATTTTAATATAGAGATGATGACTTTTCATCTAAGTGTCAATTTCACTGCGTCCTTCACTTTACGATCCATATTTGAGGGCCCATTACCGAAGACAAATTATGGTTATACGTATACTACTGGGTTTCCAAGTTTATATTGCTTGTTTTGCCTGTTAGAGCGTTATTCGAGCAAGCGAAGGTCTCAATTCCGTACGCTATCTAGTATCGTCCATGCAAACTATTTGATGCTCGTGCAACATCCTTTCCTAGCAGCACTCTGCCGCAAAATAAACATTGTTCATGGCATGGTGTGGTAAATATGATGAAAGTATTGTATAGTAAAATTCTGTATTTCCACATGGCAATGCCAACTTGACTATGTAGGCAACACCATCTGCATTATACTACAAGAACCAACAGGCAAACACAAGCCACATAAGCTCCTCCACCAGAGTAGGCCCACCCAACAGGCTCCTTCACCAAGAATATTATCAATATTACCACTACCATCCAGCACTAACCTGCACAAGCACACCCCACCTAGCACCTGTACTTCGAAAGATTGTGGAAAACAACAAATGCAGATCAGCTGCACCACATTCAATCCCCAATCAAATAAGCACAAAGGCACATCCCACTGAGCAGCACTCAACATCCTCTAGTATCACCAAGATGACACAAATCTGAACTACCACTGACTGGAAGTAAACAAGCAGTGATATGTTACCATCTCTGTCCTAGAAACCAAAACCTGTGTAGAGGTTCTTTGGAATTAATTGGACAACAACAAAAGGCAGTGTGGAAATATAGAATTTTACCACACAAAAAATATTGGTGGTTGTTTTTGACAATTTAAACAGTGGCATGCAGTGACCATGGCACTTGGGGTAGCAACTTATGAGTAAATCTTTAAAGCATTGTGACCTTTTTTCATTGAATTGTTGTGCAAGTCCGCTTTATGCACAGGTAGGCTAATTGGGACTGGATGTAGTTTTAAAGTGGGATCCGAACCACTGTGAAATGTGCCTCCATTGGGTATCAAACCCAGGAACCCTTGGTTACAAAGGGGAAACGTTACCACTGCACCATCGCGGAGTCCCTAATGAGCTTGTTTCATGCTAAAACCTGTGTTTTGTATATAATGTGTAAAATTTGTGGTGTAAATATTGTAACCCCCCCCCCCCCTCTTGAGTTCCTTGGACAAAATTGAAAGACTGGACTCAAACGTGGAACCCCTTGATTACTGTTTGACCAGCGATCCGAGAGCTCTCGAGTTTTCTGCGCATGACCGAAGTAGCAGAGTCCAGTCGTAAATTGGGGGAGTTTGCGGAGGCGCTTCTCTGAAACACGAGCAGCGCGAGTGTCACGTGGGGAAAGAAAGCAATGTTGCCAACCGGAGAATATTGACACAAGATATTGGAAGTGCTCTGGCCGTGGACAGGTGTCTTTGCAAATGCAGGTCTTGAACGTAGCGCAAGTTCGGCATCTTTGACCCAACCTCAGAGGAAGCCGACCGGACCCGTATCTGGTTTCGGGCCACCACCAAGGGGGTCTGGAAGGGGGGGGGGGGGGGAAGGGGGGCATGAAATATGAAAGTCAACCAAAAATTATGTATTTCACACATATAATTTCATTTTAGCCACAATAATATGTGTTAATTATTGCATGATCACCATAAATTCAAATTTAAGCAATGTTTTTTTATGGAACTGCACTATTTTTGGAGATAATGTGCCTTGTTTGCCCCACTGGAAAAAAATACCTTGTATAAGTGAAACTGCAATTCTTTACCCTACTATCCTTCTATTTTAAATTGTAAGAAGGACAAACGACATGATTGTGATACAAAACAAGTCCTTGTCACAATCCTTTACTTCTGTGCGTGTCCCTCAGTTTTCGATACTTATGTTCTGGTGGATAAGCATCCCCGCAGATTGGTAACACTGTTCAACATGCAACCCCGAACTGCGTTCTCCCGCCTGCCTACCTCTCACGAACTTCCCCTTTTTCTTGGCACTTTGCCAACTGGAGCTCTCGGATTGCTGGTCAAACAGTACAAGGGAAAATATTGCAATTTAGAAACAAAGATACAAGGTCGACTGATCTATCATTGCTACACTTTCTACTCTCAGTGTATATCACTAGATTTAACACAACTTCCTTATGCCATCAAGTTAACTGCTATGGAAAAAGACACAAGGATAAATAAAGACTTTCCTTAAATAACAATATCATCATTCATTTATGGGAGAGAAAAACAAAATGAAACCTCAGCTACAATGGTTGACCATTGGATATCAACACACAAGCTTCTGAATACGAGCCTATCACCTTAAGGGTATGGGGTACAGTTTTGCAATTCTGTCAAAATGCACTTGAATTTAGAACAGGGCCATGTATTCTAGATTATGTACTTCGCCTCATGTGGCAGTTGCAAGAAGCTCTTTCAGTCAATCCATTAACAAATGTGTACTGACTCTGATTTCTCTGATGGAAAATAAACACACTTTCTTTCATATAACATGTTTCACTAATCAGCCCATTTCCACCTTTTTGGCCCACCAAATTATTATTTTCTATTCATGTGTTTAACATGTTCTTGGTTAATAGATCTCATGCTCAAATGCCTGAAGGAAACAGTACCCCTCGTCATTCACCAATGAACTCTCTCACAACAAGAAGCAGAGGAAAGCATGTCAGGTTTCCTTGAAAATACTTAAAGAATGTTCTTCAGAATGTGAAACATACACCATTATTTCTCAACAACTGCTTACTAACACTCAATATTCAACTAAAATTAGCCCTATTGAGCAATAAAATCAACAAAATATTGTTTTTGTAGAACAAATATTTTCTTTAAACCCATGAAAAAACTCATTTCAAAAGTGCACGTCATCAACACCCAGATAACAGAGCTCAGCACATATTTATCCTTGCCATAAAAATATATTTCTCTTTTGTAGGAACAAATGGCATACTAAATATACAACATAGTACACCATGATCTTATTTCTTCACATATATATATCTATATATATTATAAGATTATATATATGTGTGTATATATAATTCATTCTTAAACAGAACAGATTTACTATCCTTCATTTCATCTAGCTCACAGTTTACACTCTAATAATAATCTGAAAGAATTACTTCATTACTACTAACTTCTGTTCAGCAGGGCAACTATGTAATCATTCTAATCTGTACTGGCACCTTGTGTTGCTTAAAATAATATTATAAATCATAACAGATGAGATCACTAGTCATTTTTTCTCAAACTTTATGTTATTTATGTAACACCTGAGATAATAATGGTACTATTGTTCCTAAGTAAGGCAGTTAAACTACAGTATGTGACATAAAAAAATGAATATCTTTGCACATCAGGACACTATTACAATATGGTTTATCTTAAAAGTTCATGAAATGAGTATGATAATTAACAGAATGAGAATCATTTTCAGTATGCTGTAAAATTCAGTAAGTAATGTTTAAGCATTAAATAATCTTTAAGCAAAATGAAATATGTAGTCTTTACTGGTAACCAAAAAATTAAAATTTGTACTCCTATAATCATTTGAAAAATAATTGCATTTGGAATAGTGCAATAGCCATGGAGCTACACAGCATGGTCAATATCTTGAAAACAAAAAATAATAGAATACAATCTCTTCATAGATTGCAAATCCAGTAATTTTATCACTACTATAAAAAATGGAAGATTAAAAAATAATTTTCCATAGCTACCACCTTTGAACAATTCTACGCTTGTAAAACTTTGTCAGGTGCACCATAACAAGATAAAAATTAAGTATTATAACATATAACCTGCTACAATTCCATGATTCCTAGAAGAAGCCCCTTAACATGTTTAAAAAATATTTTAATAAAGTTGTTTTGATTGTAATAATCAAGTTAAAACTCCTATCAAAGGCACCAACTCAGCAAATGTATTAAAACTTCTAAAATACAAATGTACTTTCCTAAACACGCAACTGTAGATTTTAAATATATGAAATGAATACAAGCTTTCCAGTGTATTCTTTCTTTAGATATAAAACTATATAAATAAATATAGAGAAATAATATATATATACACAGAGAAAGAAGAAAGTTGTCTCTTCCGATTAGATAATCACCTTTGTACACTGAACTTAAATTAATAACTATACACTTAACATATGCGAGAACTATTATCGCTACTCCCTGAACAACCAGAATAGAAAACCGGACTTCTTGTCTCCTAATCTGGTGTCTTCCTCTGTTCCTGGATAGACTCTGAACATGGCATCTTGCTGATATTAACTGTATTAAAAAAAGTACAAGTGCTATGAAGTACAGGTTAATGAAAATTGAGGCATATAGTGAAACCTTGATTATACATTTCCAGAGGATTTCATCTGAAATGCAAGAATTTACATTTTGTTTTACTGGAACTGGAAAGTTAAAATATAAGTGGTCTATTCAAAAAGTATCCCACCTTTGGTTGGGAAAAATACAATTATTTACCTACAGGTTTGAAACCCTAATCCCCTTCAAAGTAGTCTTCTTGGGACTGCATACACTTCTCCCAATGGTAGAGCCATTGCTGGAAGCATTTCTGTAAGGCCTCTTTAGGAATGGAATGCAGCTGGACAGTTGCATTCCACATAAAGTCTTCTCACAATTCAAATCAGGTCCCTTTCAGTGACATTTTCAGCTTGAGGAATAGCCAAAAATCAACAGCGTAAGTAGCCTCCTGAACCAGAGGAATTTGCTCGGTCAAGAAAGCCAAATCAGATGTGCAAGTTTCTTCTGGTCCGTAGTTAGCAGCTTCGGCATAAATTTTGTGGACATCCTCTGCAAGGCCAAAACCTCTCTCAAAATGGACTGTATCAAACTAAGTGTTATCCTCATCTCATCTGCAAGTTCTTGGATGGTTACACGATGGTCCTGCATGACCCAAGCCCACACTTGGTCAATCACCTTGTCATTTCGACTTGCTGAGGGCCTAGCGGAATGTGGTTTGTTTTCTCTCTGAAGCAGTTGGCACCACACCTTAACCTTTTGATTACCAAGACCATTTTGCCAGTTAAGCTCCCCGGTCCTGGGCCAATTTTAAGCAAAATGCAGTTTCATTTAGATGACTGTAGATGGGAGGCTAATTGCCCTAGACAGACGAATAATATATCATTATACGCGGAATGAATCATAGAATCTGACTATATAAAATGTATGCACATTGAGTGTATATATGGATGTGGGGGGAGGGGAGGAACCGGAAAATTCCAAAATTTCTGAAGAAAAATGCCCCTTCCCCCATCCGCCTCTGGACAACAAAGTACAGGACATTGTCAAAATACACATGGAAATGATCGCAGGCATGTCTGGAACAAAAAATAATTGCACTATTATCACACGAGCAATAGAACACGACTTGTAGCCCCCTCCCCACCAAACGACATGTCTGTGCACCACTAACTCAAGCCTCGGATTGCAGAGTTACCTTGAAACGCCTGTATATTGGAGGCTAATTGCCCTAGACGGATGAATCAAGTATCGTTATACGTGGAATGAACCATAGATTCAGACTACATACAATTTATGCACATTGAGTGTATATATGGATGTGGGAGGGGAGGAACCTGAAAATTTCAAAATTTCAGAAGAAAAATGCCCCTTCCCCCCCTCCACCCATGGACAACAAAGTACAGCACATTGTCAAAATACACATGAAAATGATCACTGGCATGTCTGAACAAGAAAATAATTGCACTATTATCATATGAGCAATAGAACACGACTTGCACCCCCCACACGACATATCTATGCACCACTGACTCAGTTTCAAAGGAAGCTGCCATCCCCCTTTTTTATGGAAGAACAAGATATGCAAAGTCTTTACGGTGCAGAATATGTGTTAACAATAATATAAAAAAGAAAATCGCAATTCCAGCAAAACAATTACGACATTATGACGTAAAAACTACGAACATGACAAGGTATCTTTTAAAAGATAGGTGGTACCCTGGGGGTTACCGGAACCTATCTTTTAAAAGACAGGTGGTAAACAAGAGGTTAATGTAGGTGATGTTCATGGCATCGTCGCAGAAAGCCTGCTGAATAATCAGAATGGTTTCCACTTGGGTATTGCCATGTTTTTGGCAAAGCTTGATGCAATACCATTGCTCAAATGGTTTACCATTTCACAGCAAATCTGATGGGCATACACCAGACTCGCACACTCACAGGCTGACTGCCAGCTATTTACACTCTCTCCAGGAAGGAAAAATTCATGCATGTGGATAAAGGTGCCCAGCACCTCCACATCACAGGACACCTTCTGTTCTTCATTTGTTCTTGTGGGAGAAAAATTAGGTCGGATACTTTTTAATAGACCACTTATAAAGTGGGAAAAATGTAAAATCAAGGTTCCATTATATTAGGGAGCTTTCAGACCACAGTGACAAGCAATACTTCTCAGTTGAAAATGAATGTTTCAATCATAAGCATAACATTTCGTAACAAGCTGAACATGCGAATTGTTGCTTGCATGTCACTTGAAACATTCTCTCAATAGAATGCACTGTGATACGTCAGTCTGTTGGTCACGCATGCTCAGTGAATGTTTCATATTATTATTACTATTACGGACTGGAGGGAAAAGTGCCTATTCTGGTGCATGCAGTTTGTGGTTGTGTTGCTTCTTGCTGTAATGTGAAGTGACCCTTGCATCACGGGTCACTTGTTGATTGCCACTTTCGTCTGAAAGCTCCTTAAAAATAAAGCTTACTGAAAGTGATGCTACTAGAAAAGATGGACTATTTCAACCAAATTCTTAACCCTGCTAACTACATCCTACGCTCTTGAGGCATGTGCATGAAAAAAAAAAACTGGCACCTCTTGGTGATAAGTAATATTTGATTTATCAAAGACCACTGCAACTGAGACAAGCATCATGTAGTTAAAAATAAATGTGAAACTTTATTACAGTCTCTACTTTTATCATGCCCCCGACATAATTACATCACGAAATGTGTATTGCAATTTTACACCCTGTATAAGATCATCATAGAAAAATAATAATTGCTTTGTAAAAAAGTAGGTATATAATGGAAGATAAAAGATGAAAATTGCCACATTTTGGAAGATAAATCGGATAAGTAGATGATGATGTGATTTGTTGGAGATGATTTTTGTGTCTTCAAACGACATTCCAGAAAGTGTTACATTATCAAACTCTATGACTAAAAAAAGGGGCAAGAGTTGGTATGTAAATGTACAGCTTTTATAAAGTAACACAGCCAAGAGACGTGTGATGTAGTTGAAAGGATATTTTATGACATGCCTGTGCACATTACTCAATTATGTTTAGTTACAAAAAAAACTAAGTCTGAATCGATTCTTATGAAACTATGTAATTACAGTATAAACTACTACTTATTCTAATTTTTCACTTCCTATGTTTATGCTTGACTTGCCTTCACAGATGCTGGCGACAGATTCAAATTATTAAGTAGAGTACAACTCTCATTTTTATGATTTTTAAGAGGCCTCTTAAACACGTAAAAAAAACATAAAATGTGGGAAATGTTAAAAAAAAAAACAAGAGAGGTGAAACTTAAGTGCAAGTAAGAAACCATTACACAATCCACTTATTTGAGCATATAATATATTAAAAAGAATTTAACAACATGAAAGAAGTAAGGAAAAAAGCAAGACATGACAGATGAACAACCTCCTCTCATGGGCAGAGGTTGGTACTCTTTTAGCTTCTGCTTATTAGGTTCAATTCTGCTTCTGTTAATTGGCAATTGGTTGCTAGTTTTACAAGTCTCGGGTAATGGGTGATCACTTATTGTTAGATGTCAGGATCATCTTTACGTAAGGCAATCAAAGTGTCCTGGATTCAGTTCACATGAAGACATGTAGAATCGTGTGGATCCCACTTTAAACTGCATAGTCTATGGGCCAGCTAAAAATTCGGTATAATTTGGGGGTACTAATTTTCCTTAAACCACAGTTATATGGGTGTCTAAGGATACCAAAAAACCATGATTGCCATTTGAAAATGGTGCCTAATAGAAAGGCAGCCAATCCAAAATGGCAGATGTTGACTTTCGAAAAAATGACTATCTCTAAAACTAATTACCTGATTGCCATGCTCTTTTTTGTAAATGTAAGCTTAAGATATGTTCTACATTTAAGGCTATGAGAGATTTATTGGAATTTGTAACAGTTAATTAGTAAATCGTGGATTAGTAAAAAAAAAAATAATCGTACTACTAGTCTTGTGTTTTGTTCTTATATGTGCTGAGTGTCTCTATACAGCTTTAGTTTTTAATCTGGTTAAGGAGATTTTAGTCCTCAGAGACACATGTTGATTTTCTATCTTTGGTAATAGGCTTGGTTCCCTATAATGTGACAGGTGCAAGTAGCCTAAGTGCTGACATGCCCAAAAATTTTAATTTCAATCAATCAATCTTCCATGGACTCCAGTAACAAATAAACAAAATTCATTGTTAGTTAGTACTACAACAACTACTACTACTACTAATAAAATAACTTTTTTTTTATTATTAAATGTTATTACCGGTATCTAACAATAACACGTACAATGGTCAGTACCAGCTGCAATATGTCTGATTAAGTAGGACTACAGGGGCATCTGTCTAGTAGCATTCGCTGTACACTCTACATAATTAATTCAATTAATATGGATTCTGTGTTCAAAACCAACAAGTGCAATATGTAAAATTAAAGATAAGAGTTTACGCTACAATATTTGTTCGGAACACATTTTTCTCAGATGCCTAGATTATTAGTAATTTAATGATAAACGTAAAATTTTTAGTAAAAAATACCATTTTTTTTACTATCCGTGATTAAGTAACAGTTACTAATATCGAAAAATCTCTCATAACCTTAAATGTAGAACACATCTTAAGCTTAAGTTTGCAAAAAAGAGAATTGCAATCGGATCATTAATTTTACAGATATAGTAGCTTTTTCAAAATTCAACATCCGTCATCTTGGATTGGCTGCTATTTGTATTAGCTACCACTTTGAGATGGCAATCATGGTTTTTTGGTATCTTTACACACACATATAACTGTAGTATAAAGGAAAATTAGTACCCCCAAATTATACCGAAATTCTTGATTTTGGCTAACTGGCCCATAGACTAGTACATCTAGTCCCAATTAGCCCATCAGCATAAAGTGGACAAGCTTGAACAAAACTGTGTATTTTCAGACATATATATATACTGAGATATTTATTTTTGGCATGTGAATGTTGTGAACAAAAGTAGTGATTATTAGGGAAAGAATTTTAACATGCTAAATTATGGTCAGGAAAGGGAAAATAAGTTCTGAAAATGTTTTCAAAAAAAGTGCAGGAAAAAGGTGCTGATAAAATGCTCAATGCTCTCGTTAACTGCACCTTCTGCATTTAATGCACGCAGACCACCAAGAGAACTGTTGTTCTGATGAATAGGTTTTGTTGAAGTTTGCGTTTTCTGTCGCGGGTTTTGCTACATTATCTTGGGAACTATTGGGGCTGCAATGATTATATTTTTCCATTTTATAGCTCTCGTTCTGCTCTACAAAATGAGACTGTAGGATTTTATGTAGCTGCTCAAGAAGAGCGAAAATCATTTATTTTTCTCTCCATTTTTTCAACATGAAAGAAAAGGAAGGGAAAAGGTGCTGAAACTTCAAAGACGGGCTAAAAAGGGGATAAATGTGCTAACCTCACGAAAAGGTGCAGCAAAGTGTGTTCATTTTACTTGATTTCATGACCTAAAATACATATCTCAATGATCAGTATGAAAACAGCTATATTTTTAGAAAGGTGCTGCACTTAAAATCCGTTCCCTAGTGATTATATTGTAGTTAATATTGTGTGTATGTATTACCTTCCTGCACTGCTCTGATTATTCAAGATGTTTATTCTTGTGCTGGCTGCAAGATAGATTTATGGTTTTGTTTATCAGAAATCTGCAGAAGAGCAAAGTTCTTGCCTTTTAATTCCTGGTTTTGTGTCAGGTGCACGTATTTCGTAATCTTCAAAGCAAAACAGCCTTGAAAG
The DNA here is from genome assembly GCF_977018435.1 of Lepisma saccharinum. Classification (NCBI taxonomy): domain Eukaryota; kingdom Metazoa; phylum Arthropoda; class Insecta; order Zygentoma; family Lepismatidae; genus Lepisma; species Lepisma saccharinum. The sequence continues at coordinate 53,238,847 of NC_139233.1, forward strand.
ACTACAGATTCAAAACAATGCAGATTTTCTTTATGTTGGATGAGTCGTTGCTGTTGTTAGAAGCAGAGATTGGTTACCAACAGCTTTGCAGTTGCCAGACACAACACTTGCATCGGCAGCAAACCCCAGATAATTAGCCTAGCACAAAGGAAGGGGGACCGACAACATGTGCATTACAAAGTACTTACCTGTAATATCCAGTACTTGAGCTGGAGACAGAGGAACAGAACTCTTTAAGTCTAGCGCCGACACAACACCACTCTGACACGGAACTCCCAGTCCTGCTGGGTGGCACTTTTCCTCAGACTTCAAGTCGTCTTTCGAAGTTGATGCCTGTTCGCTTCCCCCACTTGGATATTCGGGAGACGTAGCCTTAGCACCTCCACCAACTAATCTAACCGCTTGGCACCTTGGACCCATACTTGAGCTGGGCCATGTCATTGTAAAATCTCGGCTTTTGTATTTCGATTCCAGGTTGGAATTTTCATCCTCGTGCATTTTATGGTTCATTAAACACTCGGCACCTCCGGAACAGTGGGGTGCATCTGGCGTAACTCGGCTTGCATGTTCCTCATAAACTGGTTTAATATCGAGAGCTCTAGCTTCTGCGGGAAGATCATTATTGTTATTTAGGATGTCTGGAATGATACTATAACATGACAGATCTTTGGTACGATGATTACTTGGATTGCACTCCAACATCAAACTGGATGTGTCTGCAGTATCTTTGGCACCAGCAGCAATTGAGAGGCCTAAAACCATTTCTGCCTTATCAGAACCGGGACTTATAGTGTTGGAGCTGCTGGATGTATTCTTTGGCAACATTGATTCTTCTGTACAGAGACTGACTGGTTGGTAGAATAAACTTAGAAGTTTTTCTAGGTGCGGTGATAGATTGGGATCCTTTTTCTGTTCAGGAGAATTTAATTGAATACTGGTATCACATATACTGTTGTTTGTATCCTTAATTTTCTCACTGGATGTACAAGTTTCACATAATTCTCTTTCTAGCATATGATCTTCTTTCACTTTCTCCTGGAACCTATTAATACTTGATAAACTATTGCAAGGGGCAATGTTACGTACATCAACACCTTTTGGAAGTCCTACATCTTCTTCAGTTACTGGATTTAGCACTCTCCTCTCTTTATATTCACACGATTGGTCACCTACAGGGGTTGATCCCACACTACTAACCTTTCCCCTATCATCTTGTGACAGTAGGCTTGACCCGATGCCAGAACACTCAGGAACTAATAACATTTCACTAGTCTTCAAAAATAAATTATTCCTATCACCTGATGTAGATGAGGAACCAGTATCTACTATGGAATTCTCTTCACTGGTCACTTCCTTGTCAGAATCTACTAATTTGAATTCACTAAATTTGGACAGTATTGTATCACTGGGGGATTTAATATTTTTGAATCCACTATTACCATGACTTACAGGTTCAAAATTGAAACCAACTGTTATATTACCGGATACACTGGTCACAACGGGAGGGGCTGACTGGGGCGGAGAAGGGTCTGACGGTGAGGATTCCCTGGATGGCTCCACTATCGTCACCTTGAAACGGGATCCCGGAGACGATGGAAAAAACCTTGTTGGGGAAGAGGAAAGCGATGGTGTGTTTTCTTGTGCACTTGCCTCAGAAACACGCGACACCTGGAAACGGCTTCTGGAAGGACTTGGAACGGGACTGGACACAGGGCTAGGAATGGGACTCGGAGCTGGGCTCCTGAGGCGTCCACTACGACGACGAGGTTCGGAAAGAAGGCTTCTTTTAGCACCATTTTCATCTGCAGCTGCTTCTTCTGCAAGTGCAATATTGCGAAGCAATGTCTCGCAAGTTAGTGATATCTTTCGAGAATTTGCAGCGTTCAATGAAGTAATCTCCATTTTCCTTTCAATTGTTTCATGATTGCGATAACAATATTCCCTTATTTCATCCAGGAATCTGCTGTACTGTTCCAACATTTCGTCAGACTCCTGTGAAAGAAATTAAATATTATACATACAGGAATACACTCGCATGAATTTTTTACTGACACCAATACATTCATTTCTGCTCTAAAATTTACTGATCACCAATCTGATACAAAATGACAAGAATTTCATATCGTGAATAATTGCTTCAACCACTTATTTGATGCACGATGGTAATGGATTTTGCAATAGAAAACAAAGCTGCATATTGGAAATTTATATTACAAAACCAGAGTTCATGAATTCAACTTTCATATTTGTTAGTGATGGATCATATATGAAATTCTTGCAGATACTGATAACCCGCTAATACCTTTGCATAAAAATTATCATCACAAAAAGGTAGAATTTTGAACTAAATTGCAAGCAATTTATAGAAATATTGAATTGTTAAAATTACCAGCAATATCCAGTATTTTTTCTGGCAGGAGATAATGGTACACCATGCCAGCACCTTTTTTTCATAAGTATTATATACACTGTGTGGCCATTGGATTATGACCGCCCACCTAGTAGTGTTGGACCAACTTTTGCTTTTATGACAGCAGATATCCTACGTGGCATGGATTCCACAAGATGTCTGGAGTAGTCCACAGGTATTGAAAACCAAGTTGAGTCCAATGCAGCCTTCAGTGCTGGGATTGACATGATTGATGTGTCCTGGCACCTAATGTGTCGCTCCACACAATCCCTGATATGCTCTTTCGGATTTAAGTCAGGTGAATTAGGATGCCATACCATACGTTCTAAGTCAGATGAGTGTGTTCCTCAGACCAATCCTGTACTCCACGAACCCAATGACATGTTGCATTATCATCCTGGAAGATACCAAAACCACCAGGGAAAAAATGCAACATAGTGGGATGTACTGTGTCTGCTATGAGACGACGATAGGACTGACCAGTGCAGTGGTGCTCTACATGTTCCATGGGTCCAAGTTCTTGCCATGTGAATATTCCCCATACCATACAGCCACCACCATCGGCCTGCACTCTTGACATTGTGCAAGATGGAAGAACACTTTCGTGTTTCCGCAAACCCTCACACGACCATCCATGGAATGACTCAAAACAGAGACTCGACAGACTAACACACCTTCTTCCAGTCTTCCACACTCCAATTCGCAGGTTCTCTGCACCACATGTGTCGTTTGAGCTTAGGCTCTCGTGTTAGGAGTGGATGGTGACAGGGCAGTCTGGTGACAGTGTGTGACGAATGGTCTTGGTAGATACTGTCCATGGTTGATTTGTGTTGTATTTGGATGTCAGTTGTTGCACTGTGGTGTGTCTGTTGGCTTGGATGAGTCGTCGTATCCTCCTCTCCCCTCTGGCATCAATCTTCCGCTGAGAGTACAGTTTTGTCGCTGGGACATCATTTGACTGTGTTCACGCCACTCTTGGAACACTTTCACCACCACCAATCTTGAAGACCCCACCATTGCAGCAGTTTGTGAAATGGGTGCACCTGCTCTTCTGGTCCCGACGATCTGACCTTTGTCAAATTCTGTCAGGTCCTTCTGTTTCCCGATTTTGAAGCACACTACATACTGAACTCGTGAGACCATATCTCTGCATCACACATCAGCTAGCAGTGTCCTCTCGCCAAACATCTCAACAAATGACTTTCACTACATGCAGCGGTGGTCACAATTTAATGGCCACATGGTTTATAAGTATACGGCAGTATTTTGCAGTAGTTCTTCTGATTAGCTTTGCCTCAATCTCTTTTGTGTTACCATAGCAAATAACTTAAGAAGAGTATCTGACCCCTTTTCCCCAGGAAGGGGGACACTGAGAAATTCGATCAATAAACTAATATCCCTCTATTGACCAATGCCAATCAACCACCAATTATTCTACCCCGTCCCTAATACATGTATTCATAAAAAAAATTGACAATCACATACTCAATTACAGACAATTTATAGAAATACTGGATCAGTAAAAATACCAAATTTTATTGGTACACACAGTAATATGCTGTATGCATATTAAAAAAAATAATTAGTTATTCAGCTCAGCTGTTTACTTGTGTCAAGCCCATTTTATGCTTAGATAGGCTAATTGAGACAACCAACAGTTCAAAGTGGGATCCAAACCATTGTGCAATTTGCCTCCACCATGGTTCGAACCCAGGACAGCTTGAACTATGGGAACAGCATTACCACTGTAATGTAGGATGTCTAATTCAGCTCAATGTTTCAAAATACAAAGGTCACTTTTAAAACTTTACAAGAACATGTATTATATTATTTCTCTTGCAGTTCATGGTTTTTACAAGCACATAAACACAATTTTTGCGATTATGTTTTGGGAGAAGAGACATTTATTTTTAGTTATTCAGTTTCAGTTTTTTACAGTATTCAGTTATTGTAATGCACGAAAAAAATATTATATTGATGTCACAGATCTACAGTTAACAAGTACAATAAAAACAAGTTTTAAATTTTTTGGTGAATAAAAACACGGCAAGCATGACATGTTTATGCCAGCATACTTACTTTTGCTTTTGGTTTATCATCCAAATCCAATTGATTGACACTTTTATTCACTTTCATGGACAAAGAAAGAGCCATTAATCCTGCAACCTGAATGTTGTTATCACGAAGGTCCACCCTCTTTTGAAAGAAAATAAATTACAGCTTTATTAATAGCTATATCACACAAAATTACGTTTTTTACATTCATCATGAGAATAGTGAATGGAGGGCTAGAGAATGATTCCCATCTCAGAAGTAAAAATATCACCTTGAAATGAACTTGAGATAATGTAGCTTGACCAATAATAATAATGCGAGGAAAAATAGGGAAATTCAATATGAAATACTAAACACTAATAAAAAAAATAACTTTCACAAGTTTTTTAAAAATAACTTACCAAGCGGTGTAACTTGACAACCTTTTAATATGTTACTTTTAACACAACCTATATTCCTTGCCCATACATTTTAAATGCTAAACAGTAAGCTACACTGTTATCTTCCATCTTAAAAATATCTCCTAATACTACGGTTTTGCTGCTCACTCACATCAATTACTAAAAGTTTCATTTTAAGGCACGGTTGTAGTCACTGTTTTCTCACTTGCAGCTTACTTGAAGGATCTTCTTATTTATGAAGCCTCTGCAATTTATCTTCTGCATCTTATTGGTCGATATTTTACCCTATCTTTCTTTTTCCCTATCTTCAACTTCAGTATCTATCTTGTCCTTTGCATTCCTTTAGACCTCCCTTCTTGATTGCTTTTATATAGTGCTATTTGTGCGATGGTTAGATAATGCTAAATAATAAAAAAAAAGAGTACATTCTGGTCACTGTTTCTATGTAAAAAGAAGTCTGTATCTTGGAGTCGTGTACATATTTAAGGAAAGGTTACGGAGTTTAAGCCATTATGCAAAAATGATTAATGTTCGTTTATAATACTGTTAGATGTACTAACTTACTTGTCTCTACAGAAAACAAAATATGCTTTACAAATATATAGTAATGAGTACTAAACAGTTTCAGGGTAGCTATGATTTCTTGATTATGAAATTCCCAGACATTTCCAGGTTTTCCAAAAATGAAATTTTTCGTGCCATGTTTATCATCATGATTTTTGCTTTTGAACCTTTTGTTTTTCAATTAAATATATAATCTGTTAATTATTATGAATATTCACTTTCACAACTTTTTCTTTTAGCAAATTTCATTCTACATCCACAAAAACATGTAAAAATTCGAAGAATAAAATGTACAATTACAATCGTCATCAAATGTATTGGGTGCTACAATCACATGCATCTAGCCTTCAGGCTAAGGTAACAGACATACATTATTTCACCATAACAGATATCCACAATATAAAAACAACAGATAAAGTTCATAAACCATACACAATTTTTCATTTTCTAGCAGATTTACAGTGCCGTAGAAAATGCTGTTTGTTTGCTTACATTTATAAGTACCCAGAATCCGGAAAATTTTTTGTTGCATAAAGAAATTCTATAGGAAATGCCAACAAGGCTAAGATCTATAAAATAATAGATGATAACCTCATCTTCATCAACCTTTCCGATAATTATGATCATATTCTCAATGTACTTTAGTTATCAATCAGATATCTGGACTGCAAGTTTTACTTTCATATTCTTTCTAAAATTAGTGAATTATAAAAGTCAAAATTTATTACAGAAATTTGAAGGAACCATAATTTTGCACAAGACTGAGAATCATAAGAACGAAAGAAACAACTTTCTGAACTAAATATTTTTGGGGAGTGGAATCACAAGAACCGAATCCAGAAGTGGAAGCGAGCTGCTTCTTCACTTTGCAACTTTTTCTATTGCAGACTCCAAAATGCACTTCAATTCCAGATGATCTGCAAAACTTCCCAACATTTCCCTGTTTTCCAGGTTTTCCAGATGCGTGGCAACCCTGATTTTCATGATGGTGTATTGAAAACTAAGAGCGTGAGTGGTCCATTTGGTAGCGCATCTGATTACCATGCAGGAGACCCAGTTCTAATCCTGGGAGACATTATCTCATGTGGGAAATTTCCTGACAATATCCCTGCATAAAGTAGCTCACTCAGCCATAGGAGCATTCCTAGGAAAGCAGGCAGAACATGGCACCAAGCACATCACAATGACGGAGATCGAGAATGTGTGGGGCCGTACCTCCACATCCACTACATGCCTTTATTACAAGGTGCAACACACATGGGATATCTTTACTTCTTTCATGCTGACAAAATGGTTAAAAATTACATGAAAACTTCTCCACCCATGTTGCTTATTTGACAGCTGGAGCCTATCAATTTTGAAGGCTTACTGCCTTCATTGTCAGGGAACCCTCAAAATTAATAGGTTTCTAAGTAACATGGGTACAGAGATTTTTGTGTAATTAAACATTTTATTCACGTGTGTCCTCAACCCAAGATTCCATACAGAATCTGAGGATAGTGGCAAAGGTGATGAAATCTGTATTATTATTAGTATTATTTTTTAAAAAAACTGATGTTCATAGACTACCAAGCAAGATCATATTTACTGAATAGTATAAAACAGCCAATTTTTAGTTTGGACTTGTATTCATTTCCTTAATAAATGGGCAACCCTAGTTTGTAGAGCATATAACTGCCACGTGCAAGACCCATGTTTGATTTCTTGGGAGGGTGATCTCAGGGAAGAATTTTTTCACTGATGTCCCAGCATAAGCGGCTCCAAGGCTCATTCAGCCTCATCAATGGGTATCTGGGAGGCAAAGAGAGCTGGAGTGTGAAGCTAATCAAATAATCTCCACCACGGCCACGATTGAGAATGTTTAGAACCCTATCTCCACGTTATCTGCATCCCTTCAATTTTGTTGTACAATAGTCCTGTCAAGTATGCATTCACAGTCAAAGATTGTTTTAAGTCCACTTTATGCTCAGAAAGGCTAATCAGTACTGACAATTTAAGGTGTAATCCAAAGCACCATGCAATGTGCCTGCACTGGGGATCAAATGTAGGCCATGTTCATTGAAAGGCAAGAGTGTAATCTGGTAGACTACAGAATAAGCCCTATTGTGCATTATGCTCAAGGCAGAAACGACATCAGTAACAAAACATATTTATGCACATTTAATTACTGACACTTTTAAAGAGTTCACTTATCTTAATGGGGTTAGTAAAATGACAAGTGCCACTTTTGCATTCTACAAAATTTTGAATGATACTTTGCAGTGTCGAAATATCTTGAAAATTACATAAAATGCATAATATTCATTATTTATTAACCAATGTTCACCAACATTTGGTTGCAAGGTGGATTTTATGATAAAATATCAACTATTTTAAAACTCTGTGATCATCTCATATGTATGAATACTTTTAAGCAAAACTCTGGTAGATTATATGGCATACTTGCAATGAAATATGTATATTATATTAATACTTATAAATATTCCAAATAACTTTTATCTGTTACTATGTTCAAGTATTGGTATTGGTTCAAAGTTCATCCCTAATTATGTGCATGCATTTGTATTCATGTTCTTGTTATTTTACATTACTTCTCTTTGCTAACCATGACAATGAGGTTGAGTGATGATTAGATGAAATTAATTGATGAGGGGACACTCACAAAGAACAATCAAGTATGCAGTGGTGCTCCATACTACATGCATAGGAAGGATAATACCAAAATGACATGAAACAGCAAAAGGCCAAGAACGATTCAAACTAAATACACTCCTCACAAAAAATTTGAAATACTGTTATATTAAGCACAAGTTTGGAATATTGTGATATTAGGCAACAGGTGAAAAGCATGGTGGCATATGTTGGCGAAAACACAAGAACATCCAGCAAACACAGATACCATGTGTTGTTGCATTCCAAGACTGTGCCTATCACCTAATGCAGCAATATTCCACACTTTTTGTGAGGAGTGTATTAAGTGTGCTATTTATACATTTCTTGTATAAAATCTAATTAAATCACGAAAAATATTGCACTTTACCTGTATGACAGGATTGTCTGCTAAAAACTCGGCCAAGGCAACAGCACCTTCACACGACAGCTGGGTTGACTGCATACCAAAACGGGTTAAGGAACGGTTATGCAACAGAGCATTCTTCATTGTGTAAATGCTTTCATTGGTCAAATTATTATGGCCTACATTTAGGGTTTCTAATGTATTGCTTTGTCTCTGCAATAAAGAATAAATTATGTGTATAATGATTGTAAAACAAATATTATATTACCTCACAATTTAGAATTACATAAAACAATATTTGCATATGTAGAGTTTTGTATTCCTGCATTGTGGAGAGTTTGTTTCTTTATATTTTTTTCTTCTTCGAAGGCCCACTGCCTTCTTTAACTGAAGATATGGCATTAATGAAGGCAGTGGGCCTTCAAAATTAATTTTAAAAAATACATCCAATTCACAATACAGAAACATGAAACTCTGCATATACAATATTAAAACTGCATTTATTGCATCCATCATAAATATTTGTATAAGTTCCTTTAAACTAAATAAAATTACTCTCATATATAGTTCTAAGTTGTAGAACTTATTATTGTCCACATATATGCCAGGCAGTACAGGCAGGATTCTTCTGTTTACATTTAAATATGCCAGGCAGTACAGGCAGGATTCTTCTGTTTACATTTAAATATGCCAGGCAGTACAGGCAGGATTCTTCTGTTTACATTTAAGTTAACTCTCAAAGAAGAAATTAAATTTATGCTTAAAATATTTTCTAAATACTACAACCAGGATGGTTCATGTGAATAACACTTTATATATGACGTAAGTGAGTTACTAAAGTTATATCCGTGAAACTTACTTGTAAATGTTCTATTAATTTCGGTGGCCTCTGCTCCCATCCACTTGGGAACTCGATGCTTTACTGTTGGGTTGACTTCCGGCTCCTGTTGTTTCCTCGCTTACCGCTAGGAACGCTAGTGTAGCCATTTCGTCTGCTGTGCATGATGGGTTTGAGTTGTTGTAATAGCGGGAGCCAAACATGATGTGCCTGACCACTGTCCATGTTCAGCTCATGTGGAAAGTGTATAATTGCATGCGTCTCTTTGATTTTTGTGTTGATTAGGGTGTGCGATGTATGTCTAATTGAAACTTTTTTGGATCCTGTGTTTGTTAAATTGAGGTGCCTTGCTAGTCCGGAAGTGGGTTGGAATTTTTTTGCATCCGTTAAGTGCTGTAGTATACGCTCGTTGACAGATCTGATGGATCTGCCAATGTAATGCGAGTTGCACTCACACTGGGCGTCACATACACCTGGGTTGTCTAGTGGTGAAAAGAAGGATCTCTTGTGTTTGCTTAGGGCACTTGCTATTTTGTTCACCAAGCCGGAAGTCAACCCAACAGTAAAGCATCGAGTTCTCAAGTGGATGGTGGCAGACGCCACCGAAATTAATAGAACATTTACAAGTAGGTTTCGCGGATATAACTTTATTAACTCGCTTACGTCTTATATTATCAATCACGTTGTTTATTCCCCTTATCATGAATAACACTTTATTTCTTATATGCACTGAATGGTTACTTTATATGACAGCTGGATAGTAGCGAAATGTATTGTATTGTATTCAGGTTACATTGTTTACTTTCATGTCTCGAGGTGACAAAGTCAGATACTTCACGTTGCCAAATCTACTGTAAGTGCATAAGTTTCCTCCACAGTGAGGATCTAAACTAAAACTAACAAACAGAACAGAAAGTGAAATAAGCATTCCATGGGGAAACATAATTAGTTTCCTTACAAACAGAAACACAAACACAGAGGCAGAATTACACTTGGCAATGTTGCTACACAACAGTGTTCACTTTGCAACTGGGTATTACAGCCCCACCAGGGAGCAAACTCACAAAAACATTTGTCAGAAATAAATAGCTCTTAAGGTCACAGTCAATTGAGGTGGCATTCAGTAAGTGTCTGTATGGCTACCATTTCCAAGATGGTGACACTGATGTGATTTGCGATGGTTTCAGTTTCAGGAGTGCAACGTGATCAGGTGAATGATAAAAAAAATCAACAGCAAATCATTCTCCTTGAGAAAATGAAGGTGGAAAAGTAAAGGACAACAAGTGTGCAAATGGCAGTTTAAATACATCATGATCTACATTGTATGTTACAATCCACCATTCATCAAAATTTAGCATGGTCAAACATACAAGGTGTCTTTTTGCTTTTAAAACAAAAAGTTTGATACAACTAATATCAAACATAAACAGACAATGATTTATGTTTATTAAGAAAGAAGACAATTTGAGAATTAAATATGGATGATGCACAATAAAATAATCCAAGTAAATCAACTTACCAACACCTTAGAAAAATGAGAAGCAGAATCTTTGGTTAGATGATTATTCCATAATATCAAAACCTGTAACCCTCCATCATTTCCCGTTACCTGCTCACTTATTCCATCACACAGGTGACCTGCTCCAGCATCCTGGATGTTGTTGTTGCTAAGTATTAATGCACAAAATTAATAAATTACATTAAGGTTAAGGCTGAGAAACAATTAATGCACTTACTATCATAAAACTTAGACAACAAACACACTAACACTGTATTACTTAATTTGAATAATCTTACATACTATTAATTTTTCTTGTAAAAGTTAAATCTATTAACTAATCTAAGATATACTTTGACAATACTAGAGTGGAAAGATTGGAATGAGCATAAATTTATGGAGTGTACGATTCAATGCTGGTTCCATTATAGCCTTTGATTTCTCAATCCTGAAAGCCAACATTCTGACACTACTTCTAATTCTTGGGAAACTTGAAAAGAGTTACTTTAGCAATTGGTAATTTTAGAATTCCAGGGTGGCTACTGTAGGACCATGATAAAATTCAAGTATAATTCCCGGTTTTGAAGGCGAAATTTCCAAAAATTCAAGGGTACAAGCAGATGTTTTCTCTATTTCAACCCACACACAAATATATTACCAATATAACGGGTCTCCGTGATTTCGAACGTATCTAAAAATTCTAGTGCAATTTTAAGTTCCCGCATTATACGTTTTCCTGCTTAATACGTTCAGCCATCCAGGTCCCGCCAAAAGGCTATGCTAAATAATAGGTTGTTCACCTCGAACTTACGTTCGCTCTAACTCCCGTTTCTCGCTTTATACATTTTCTGAGTTCTGATGTCGTAAAATTTGCCAGATTGCTGGTCTGTTGGCCAGGCAACTTTGCCTCATTTTCCTTGCTTTCGAAGCTGTTTCATTCCCCCCCAAACCTTGAACTCCCAGATGTTAGGTTTATCATGGGAGATGAGGGGGCGAAAAGGTATGGTTCCATGGAGAGGGGGAGGAGGTAGGAGGAGGCTCACAAGTTGCATTTGTCGTACATCCCTTGACACTAGACAGGAATGAAAAACGGCACTTCTTGCAGTCCCTGTGTAGATGAAATGGGCCGATCCTTCTGCCTCAGGATCAGACAATAAGCGTACTGTTGCCACACAGATTCTAACTAAATACTGCCTTCCCTAAAGTTTGGACACGTGTGCGACTGAGGTGTCTTTGTTCGCCCTTCCCCTCCACAAAAACGCGAGTGGAAAATTGACAACGGGACTCGTTGCACACTCATTTACGGAATCCTTCCTAGTTGACAGGAACGAAAAAAAGAGGGGGAGGGCTTGTTTCATGTTTGTAATTTTTTTCTTATTCTTGTTTGCAGCGTTGGAAATGTAAAATAAATAAGGATCTGCCATACAGGATAACAACTGCACTTTCTCTTCAATGGAAAGTAGTTTTGATTCCTAAGGAAATAGGATTGGATCTAGTTCGATTATTTTTAATCTGAGGTTTCTGCACGAACGCTATATCATTTGGTTATCAGAATGAAGCTGAAAATGCACAAGCTAAAGTGATTTTTTTTCTATGAGCAGATAGGGTGACATTTTACTTACTGACGTAAAAATATTCGTGCCAAATCAATTGTGTGGGGGAGGGGAGGGGCAAAGTTCGGATAAATGCATTATTCTACGTGAGGCAGAGAATGTTTCTCTATGCATATTACGTGACTCGTGTGTTGTAAAGTGACGGGGCCAGGAAAAATGAGTGAATAAACAAGGGGTTCGGCAATATTTTCTGAGAGCAGCCAAATTTAGTGCACTTCTAAATGCTATTAAAATGTGGGTGATCTAAGCTACCATATAAAGCAGCTCTGGAGCTCACCCAGCCTAAAATAAATTTGTACCTCGGGGCAACTTTGAGGGGTAAATGCTGTCCAAGCATGGTGCTCATCACATCACCTCCAAATTGGCAGAGATCGAAGAGTATGTGGGGTAAAGGTGGCCAGAGCATGGTGCTGATCACATGATCTCCCACTTCCCCTATGCATCACGGCATAGGTGCAAAGTGCATGGGGAACTTTATCTTCGCCTTTTTCTTCATTTGAAAGTGGGGGGGGGGGGGTTGCTTTCTCATGCCCCCTATGGTATCATCACTAGTCTTGTAATTACTGAAAAGTGCCAAGTATTTCGGCCCCGATTTTCGTGAGCCGCCCGTTTATATGAGACATCTTAACCAATTAACATAAAGGTGAAAAGCGATCTCCTGTCTCCGTTCCTCTGATATCTAAAATTACGCAGTTGTTCTTGAACCTGAATATGCACATTCGAACATAGCATACTGCAAGTAGTAGTAGTAATAAAAAAATTTAAAAAATGCCCATCTTCCCAACACATGAGCTCATTAATCCGCCACTGTGCACAGCTATGCAGTAATTGTACGATTGAGCTGGTTTCTCATTCTTTAATGCCCTGCGTCGGAAATCTTGCTCTTATGTCTGAAGCATTGACATGACAATATGGGAGAGTGTTAAGCAGTGATCCTCCCCCTCCCCTTTCCTTCTATTCTTTTTGCAACTTGGCCGGGCAGGAACAAGCACACTTCTGATAAGATGCCACCACTCCACCACCTGTTTGTCTCCCCCTTCCCCTCCCTCCCATTACAAACCAGTTGGAGGGGTGTCTGCGGGCATCTGGCAACCGGCGCCAATGTTTCGTCTCCTGTCTCCAGAGCTATGACTCATTCACTCTGAAGGGAAGAAAAACGCCAGTTTTGAATCCTGTCAATGAAGGTTGTTTTGCTTTGATGATTAGGAAACACGAGCAGCAGACATAATGCGAGAGTTAAAAAATGGACAAGATCATTTTTTTTTTTCTTGTTCTGCCTTCTGATAAACGCCTTGAACACACAGAGCAGTGCAGGAAGGAAATACACATGATGCTAAGAATGATATAACGTGCAGATTTCTTCGGAACCATTCAAGTGCTGAAAATAAATCACACAATATTAAAACGTTGACGGGAAGACCAAAAAAAAGGAAACATGTTATTTACAGGGAAACTATTGGTGGAAGAGGTGTTTGCCCTCCACAAGACTTCTAAATCCTATAATAAATAGTAGATTAATCCCAAGGGGGGATGATGGGGGTCATAACCCCCCCCTCTCCCGGTCAGTATTTCTGACATAATATACCCTAAAAAGTCGATTGTGTGGTCAGTTCTTACTGACACTTGAGTTTCATCCCTCCCTTATGCTTTCCCGCATTTTACGTTTTTTTTATTTACGGGCCCCTGAAAAACGTAAAATTGGGGATTGACTTTATATAAAATATTTAATTTAAGGTGCAGAGTTTAGATTTGCAATTTCACATACTAAAACTCGAAATACATCTACAAACAAGTCACAAATGCTATATACTAATCTACGAAAAAATGTTAACTGTATAAGAATTTCAAATTTAACTAATCAACTTCAAAATCTTGCAATAATCTTCCGTGTATCAGATAGATTGTTCTGCAGAGGACACTAACAAAGTAAACGGATTGAGAGAATTCACTTTCATTTTCCATGCAGCTTTCTTTTCCTTTCTAGATAAAAATAAAAGCCAAAAGTTGCAATTTTTCACGTCTACAGAGAAAAATTCACGCACAATTCCTGGAATTCAAGGAATTCCTGGTGAATAGCTACCCTGAATTCCCTTGTGGTATCAGAATGTCGGAAAGCTTACTCTTCATTTCCAATCTGGATGTTTTTCTTTACTTATCAACTCCAGAAACCTATATTTTTTACTGGACTACTGTCTTTTTGAACAGTTGGAAGAAAATATGGACTATGCTACTTTTCACAAATCCACGACTTTTCAAAATGGGAGAAAGAATACTCAAAATAATAATTGGATATCTTTTTCAGATTTATTGAACAGAAACCTTGATTTAGACTTCAAATTCATCTCTTCCTGCCAACTGGATCAAAAGATAAGTTTGACTCTTTCATGGATTTGCAATTTTCCTATTACATTTATTATACAAAATGGTGGATAAACTACTCAAAACATAATTAGGTATCCTTTTCAAATTTACCAGAGTTGAAAATATATTTTTGAACTGTAAATTAAAACTTTTAAGCTAGATCAATTGATTGATTGAGTTATAGTGTTTTAAGTCCACTTTATGCCTAGTGAGGCTAATCGGGACTGGACCTACAGTTTAAAGTGGGATCCAAACCACTTTGTGCCTCCACCGGGGTATTGAACCCAGGACCCCTTGATTACAAGGTGACGACGCTACCACATGTCATCGGGGAGGCCCATTTTTAAGCTAGATTGGTCAAAATGTAAGTGAAACTAATTATATGACTCAAAATTAGATGGCCTTCTCAGATTCTTCACCCCCCTTCAAAACCTGTAATTTTGCTCTAAATCTGACTTTCTAAGACAAGTGGATCAAATGATAAATTAGGCTAAGTGTGCAAATCTTCCATTTTCAAAATGCACCTAAAAAAATCTGTCTTCAAAATCAAGATGTATACACACATTTTGCTGCGATTCCTGTGGGTCTGGAACTCAAAACTGCAGAAACTCTCTGGATCTCAAAACTTCTAAGGAATGTAAGTTTGGATCTGGGACTAGTGCAGTAAATAAAATTATTTTCATACTTAACAAAAAGCACAGGAACAGTTCAATAAAGGTAATTCTATGCTTCTGATCCCTGATTTGTGTTTTATACTTTTTTTTAACATACTGCTTTTTTGCCACTTTTGGCTAACAAAGATGGCAATGATTGATGATTAGCTGAAACTGATAATGAGAGAGACTCAAAAAGTGCTTTTTTGCCACTTTTGGCTAATTGCGATGATAAAAATGAAATAGTTGAAAACACTCATGCTCAGGCTGGGACATAAACCTGGGAACTTTGGTGGCAGATGACCACTTAATGTGTTTCCATCAATCGGCTATTGACATGAATACAGATTATGCAGTTTAGTGTTCGTAACGTTCTCCACTCTTTTTTTTTTTTTTACGTACACTACAGGCTTTAAGTAGATGACAAATTTAAGTCTGTTTTTCCACAAACTTTTCTCTTCACGCCATGTTTGAGCCCTACGTAAGGGACAAGTGTCTCTCTGTTTTTGTTCCATCATCCATATCAGCAGTTCATCATTCATCCTCATCATCTTGAGCCGGACTCTGTGGCCGAGTGGTTAGCACATCGTGCTGCGACGCCAAGGGTCCCGGGTTCGAATCCCACTCCGGCTTGGTTGTTTGTGAATGTCCATTCATCAATTTCATCATTTCATCACTCATCCCGATCTTCACAAATTAGCCAAGAGGCACAAAACCCGAAGTAAAATAAAACTAAATCAATCAATCAATCATCATCATGAATAACTGCACTAGAATCTCATTCTTCATCTGTAAAAATGAAGAAGAATGTTTCCTTCCATTATTTTTTAAAGGCTTACCTCACATCTAAGAGTTGAAGTTTCACATTGCAGCGTAGTAGTGAGCAAAGCTGCACAGCATCAGTTACTCCAAGATTATTGTCTGCCAAATAAAGCTCTTTCAACGTTGTATTTAACTTGAGAGCAGCGGCTGAAAGGAGACAAACTTACAAAGTGACCAACATCAAGACAAAACTACTATTCTTTGTAACATTTTCCACGTGTTGACCCTATGAAGTCTTGTATATTTTAAGGCATGCAGCACACTTCATTATGCCACTGAAAATAATATTTTCTGTTGGAAAATGATAAAAGGTTTAGTATGCTGTAAACACACACTTTGTGACCAAGGACTATTCTCTGACCCTAAACCTGAAAGTTTATTGATGGAGCAACATATGTTTGCCACTGTCTCTATCCTGAGCAAGATCAAACCACTCTTGACAACCCTTACCAATCAATCTCTTTCAGGTCCATCTTATATTGTTATTCCATAATTGTCTTGGCCTTCCTACAGGTCACTTCCCATCCGATTTCCAACAAGAACCCTCTCTCATGCATGCTACATGGCCTTCCCATTGAAGTCTTCATGATTTATATTTTAACATCATCAGGGGATGAATATGTAAGATTATGCAGTTTAGTTTTATGTTACCTTCTCCACTTCCCTTTTGTTTCAGTTCTATCTTATGATTTCCTTTGCAAAAAACTCTTTAATTTATGTTTCTCTTTCAGTGTAAGGGATGAATGTTGTTATTTCTGGACAAAACTTATGAAGCCCTTCTTCAATTCAAATTCAAAAATAAAGATATGCAGCATCTGCATGGCTTAATGTTTTCACAGTGAACTATTACTTTAACCTTTTGGATCCCAAGCGTCTCGATCGAGATACCTAAAAGTAACCCTCATGGTCCCAAGCGTCTCGATCGAGACGCTGTGTCAAGGTCGTAGTTTTTACGTTATAACTTTTCTATTTTTGGCTAGAATTTCGATTTTTTTTTTAATATTGTTCCTAACACATGTATTTAACAGAAATGTTTCTTACACCTTTTTTTTTTCTTCATGAAAATGGATTTTTAAAACAACAATTTTTTAAAATAATTTTGGTGGGTTTTCTCCCTTCCCCCTTCATATATACGCCAAATTTGCATAAATTTTGCATTTTGTGCATTTTGACATTTTTTCGGGGAGGGGGGAACACCATTTTTTAAAGAAAAGTATTTTTGAGGGGATTTCCCCCCTTTCCCCCTCCATATGTACGCTGAATGTGCATAAATTATATATTGTCTGAATCTGTGATTCATTCTGCGTACAACGGTATATCTTTCATATCTCTAGGGCATTTAGTTTCTGAGCTACAGTCATTTCAAGGTACCGCTGCATTTTGAAGCTTGAATCAGTGGCGTGCCCACCATTCCTTTAGGGGGTACAACTCAAGTTACATTGGTCATACGACAATGATGCAAATATTTCTGTTTCTTACATGCCAGCGATCATTTTCATGTGCATGTCGACACTGTCATGTACTTTTTTCAAGGGGGCGAGAGGGGGCGAAACCCCATTTTTTTTAAAAAAAAGTATTTTCAGGGGATTTCCCCACTTTGCACCTTCATATATACGCCGAATTTGCATAAATTTCATATAGTCTGAATCTCTGGTTCATTCCGCGTACAGCGGTATATCACTCATCTCTCTAGGGCAATTAGTCTCCGATCTACACTCATTTAATTGAAACTCTGCATTTTGCTCAAAATCGGCTCGGGACCGTGAGGCTTACTTGTGAAAATGGCCTTGGGACTCAAAAGGTTAAGTATGTCATCACATAAAAAATACAGGGTGTCCCAATAGAATGTGACCATTTTCAAATTAATATTGTGAGAGTAGTAGTTTGTAGGGAAAAAAATTGTATTTGCAGTTTACAGGTTTCACTTTTTGAATATGACATCAGTTAAGTGGCTGGCTAGTGAACACATTCAGTCAATCTGCGAACAAAATCACCCATGACTCACTCTAGTAAAGTTAACGTTTATTGCTCTCACTGCAGCAATAATGTGTTCCTTTAGCTGTTGGACATTACATGGTTTGGTAGCAAAGCATGCAACCTTGGGTAGCAAAGCATGCAAATTTGAACTGTGTGCCATTTGAGACAAAGTGGTGGGTCCAACCCATCCAACCTGCCACCTTCTGGTCATTGCTGCAAGTGTTGCTGTATCAGCGAATGTGCCTTCCTTCACTGGCTGAGTAAGCGACTTTTGACCTACTGCACAATTATGTAACATCAGTGACTAATAGCATGGCAAACTAGTCAGTGAGGTATCACATCTTTTCTGTGCGGATGTTTTTTGAGTGTAGAAGTGTTGTCCAAGTGCACAGAGCATTTCAATTGCATTTCCAAATTGCTTAGCATGGTTCCATCCCATCAAGGAACACCCAATTAAAATTGGTTGAACAGTTCCATGCTGCTGGGAATGTGACTAATCAGTTCGTGGGCATGAAGCACATGGCACTTTCCCCTGAAACAGAGTGAATGTGACAGACTTTGACATCAAGGTATATGTGCTCTGGTAGGCAACATTCATTTGCTTTGAATCTTTCGTGGAAGTGTTTTCTGAATATTGCACTCAGACCAGAAACTGCATCCATACAAAATTCAGATTGTGCGGAAACTGAAACGAAATGATCACCATGCACCTACAGTTTTGTAACAACATGGTAGACATTTTCAATGATGATCCAACTGTTTTGCAAATACATCGTGTCTGATGAAGCAGATTTTCCTCGTGTTAGTGTTTGGAATCATGGGACCATACTTTTCTGAAGAGAATAATCGAAGTGTTATAGTAAGAGCAGTTTATTACCAAGAGATGTTTACACTACTGAAGTTACCTGATACAGACGAAGATGATGTACTTTGGTTTCAACAGAATGGCACATCACATGCCACTTGGGAATCAATGGAATTAATGTGGGAATGGTTTCCATCATGTGTGATTTCAAAACTTTTTTCAGTGGGGATATTTAAAGTCACAGGTCTATGCTACCAAACCACCAAATGCCCAACAGCTGAAGGAATGCATTATTGCTGCATTGAGGGCAATAAAAAATAAAGTTACTTTACTGGAGTGAGTCATGGGAGATTTTGATTGCAGATTGACTAAATGTGTTTGCCACCAGGGTGGTCACTTAACTGATGTCATATTCATAGAGTGAAACCTATAAACTAACCAGCAAATACAGAGCTTGAAAACCATCACATTCTATTGGGATACCCTGTACATACCCAGCCTTTGTAGCAGAGCGATTGCATAATGCATTTAAAGCCTGAGATCAGGTTTGAACTCTGGGTAAGGCATATATGTAAATGCAAAGTAACCAAAAAAGAAATGCATAAAAAATACATGATATTGGCTGGCTGCATATGCACAGGATAAAAACTGTGATTGTGGCTTAACTTCTTTTATGGATTTTTAATGTGCAGAGATGAACTTCTGTTTCAAGTTTATACACAAGCAAGGATAGAAAGTATACAAGGTAAGGGTTTACTAATCAATTGACATACCCAAAATTATGAGAGGACGTCCAGCAAGACTGCATTTCTCTAGATGAAGAACTTGTAAATGTGTACCTAGCCTTAAAGCTCTGCTAAGAATTGGCATATGCTGTTCATTTAAAGATGTATCCCTTACATCCAGATGTTCTAAACAACGTGTCTGGAAAATAATAAAACAAATTACATATAATTAAAAACACACACACACATACATACATATATATATACAGGGTGTATCATAAGTAATAGCGCAAACTGACACAGTTGAAAGTACACGATAATAGAAGCAAAAAAAGTCTCAGTAAACATGGATCTGCAAACGAGCCGTTTTCGAGATAATTGTGAATGTGTGGTTACAAGCCGCCACTGACTTCATTGTTTGTAAACGTAGTCCAAGTTGGTAAAATTCTAATAACGTGCGCGAATGCGTGGTAAACACAGAGTGCTTTACTCCTTGCGCGTTCTGAGGTTTGCTCTTTTTTTACAAAACAGAACATTTCCGAGAGGTGGCGTTGTAATCAAACAGGATGGACACAATCAGTACAGAGAATTGTACATGTTTGTGACCAATTCCGAAATGTTAACAAGTACGAGTGTACATGTAACATCTAACATTTGTTCAATAAAAGCAATGAGATCTCCGATGACTTTTCTTACTGTATTAGCATTTTAGCAACTAGGACGAAGTCAGTGGCGGCTTGTAACCACACATTCGCAATTATCTCGAAAACGGCTCATTTGCAAACCCATGTTTACAGAGATATTTTTGCTCCTATTATCGTGTACATTCAAGTGTGTCAGTTTGGGCTATTACTTATGATACACCCTGTATGTATACATAATAAGTGAAAGGGGAAAGTGGAAACACCAGACACAGAAAAACTTTCAAATTTTCGCAGATGTGCACCACATCATCAGGAGAAGTAGAAAAGTTTGTGAAGATAGCAATGTAGACAGTGCGACAGCATGGGCTGCAGTGTTACCAGGTCCAGAAAAAAGTTTGACAGTGCCATAAATTTTTTTTTTTTGTTCTTTCGCCAGGCAAAGGGTGGTGATGAAGGTGAGGGGTGATGATGGGGGACATTACTGGGTGGTCTTGTTCAGGCCAGGGGATGTGGTTGCACTCATGGTTGATATGTAAGCCCTCTCCCATCTCTTGCATACTGAGGTTTTGGTGGATTGGGGCAAGGGGTGGATGATCACTGCTCAGGAGCAGTCATTGAAGGGAACATTATGGTGGTTGGTATCCATGGCAACAGCAAAGTCCAGGTTTTGGGTGGAAGAGCGGAGCAGTGATTGTTTGATGTAGAGGTTGAGGGCTGTGGATGTCTCCCCCCCCCCCCCCCCCCCCGGTTGTAGCAGCCACAGATACTGCAGGTGAAAATATACATGAGGTTAGAGCTGTAGCAGGTTCCTTTGGGATAGAGGGTGAATTTGCAAGTGGCAGTGTAGATCTGAAGGGTGCGGGAAGTGACAATAATGGGGAGGTTTTGCACCTTGGATGGTTGCATTTGTGTGTGGGGGGAGTTGATTGTGAGTTGGTGGGGTATAGTGGACCAGGATGTTTTGGAGGTTGGGGGGGGGGGTTGAAAACAACTCTGGGCTTCTCTGGGAAGATGTTTTTGATGTCAGGATCACTGTGCAGGATGGGAAGGAGGGAATGTAGAGAGTGTTTGATTTTGTTGAGGTGGGGGTGATATTGGGTGACAAGTGCAGGGGGGTTGGTGGCAGGTTTCTTGGTGGGAGTGTATGAAGCAGCTCGGGATATTTGTTTGGTAACCAGGGTGAAAGGATATCCACGGTTGGTCAAGGCTTGGTGCAGGTGGAGGTTATAGTTCTGTCGGGAGGTGCGTGAGGTGCTGAGGTGTTGACCTCTGAGGGCCAGGGAGAATGGGATGGCTTTCTTGGTGTGGAATGGATGCGAGCTGGAGAAGTGTAAGTATTGCATATGGTTTGTAGGTTTGATGTGGATAGAAGTTTCCAAATGGCCTTCCTTCATGTGCACGTCCACATCCAGGAAGGTGATTTGGTTGGTGAAGTGGGTCCACGTGAACTTGATGAAGGAGTAGTAGTTAAGTTGGTCATGCATGTGTCCAGAGCATGAAAATGTAATCAATGAAATGAAGCCAGAGGAGAGGTTTCAGGGGTTGGGTCTCCAGGAACTCTTGTTCGAGTTTCTCCATGAAAAGGTTGGCATAGGCTGGGGCCATTCTGGTGCCCATGGCTGCGCCATAGATTTGAAGGTAGTGCTTGTCTTCAAAGGTGAAGTTGTTGCACGTGAGGACAAGGTGGGCTAAGTGGGCCAGGAAATTAGTGCTGGGTTTGTGGGGTTTCGGTCTGTTGTTGTTGAAAGATTCTATGGAGTGGAGGCCATGGGAGTGGGATATATTGGTGTAGAGGGAAGTTACATCAATGGTGACAAGGATGGTGTTAGGGGGTAATGGTGGGAAGATGTTTATTTTCTGAAGGAAGTGGTTGGTATCTTGTAGGTATGACGCTGGAGGTGGAAGTCGACAAAGGCTGAAATTCCTTCGGTGGGTGAGTTTCTTATTTACTAATATTTATTAATAATTAAAATGACATATTTTAATGATGAACATATGAACTGAAAGCCAGAATAAATAATGAGATAGCCATTGTGAATGTCGGCTTGCTGACCCGAACGTGGGAAGAAATCTATTATCGTCTTGACATTCTCTGTGCAACAAAAGGAGCACGTACAGAATGTACTGATACACGTCATAAAACTGTTTGAGTTCATCTACCTATCTTTGCCACCAGTTTATTTGCATCTTCATTAGTCTCTGATTTATTAATAATTGAAATGTGTCAGACACTTTGTGTACACCCAGTATACGTTTAACAAAATGTTAAACTGTTTCAACAATACTATCCATGGATATTCAAACTGAGCATGACACTGTTCACAAACTCCATACGTATGGGGCCTCTGCAATGGCATAGTGGTAATACTGTCACCTTGTAATTAAGGGATCTCAGCTTTGATTGATAAAGGAAGCACATAGTAGTTCAGATCCAAATAGAAACTTAGCTAATTCCAAAGTGGATTACAATTCCTCTTCATATGTCAATCACATGGAAAGAAACTTTCCTAGATACAAGGTTTGCTGATACAACAGGTCGGCAACATTTGAAAATTTGCACAAAGTAGTAAATGATTACTCATGGTTCATAAAGTGAACTAGCAAGAAGTATGTGAAAATATACCAGCACATGGAACTGATATTTGGATACTTTCAAAATTCATACTCTTTACATATTTTTCTTTTTTTAAAATCTTGCATAAATATTACACCCCATGATAAATGCACATTACAAATTTTATTGTTGTTGGAGCATATTTTTATTTTTGGAAATTTTAGGCCACAATTAAATTATTCATTTGCAAAGTTTTGGTGATTTATAGATCATAAAATCAAAGCCTATATCAAGTAATAATCTATGATTCTGACCATAATAAATTTGTAACAGATATGTATGTTTCTTTATTTTAACATCCCACTGGAACTTACTTTCTGCATATCCATTACATAACAAAACATACTATTAACAAATATACTGTTAATATCTGCATTTGTGTCACTCATGATCAAAATTCGATCACAGTGAGCAACCACTAACTTCAACTACATGATGTTCTTAAAAACATACCTTCTTCAACATCCGAGAACATGCCTGCCAACCTCGAGCTCCGATACTTTTGTTTGAAGAAATGTTTAAGTGTGTAGCTGATTCATAATATTCTATCATGTCAAATAAGGCAACTGATCCCTGTGAAAGAAAATAAGTTGACATTAAAAAATTATTTGCAATTAAAATAATTTTCATCACATACATTATCTTTCAAATATCACAGTATCTGGATGGTCCACAATTACAGTGATACCATAAACTACGTATAAATCTAAATAATTTTTATAGCAACCCGTTTGCTGCAACTTCCTTGTTTAACAATTACAAGTCATGAGAAAATTCAGCCAGATCATGGATCAAAATTTATTCCTTGACTATGCTACCAGGCCTTTCCACTTACAACACTGCATTAAATATGTACAACAATTTCAGATATACTCTACCAAATGACATCTTATGTAAAATTTAAGCTAAAAATGCAGGCTTGAACAAGACTTAGCAGGGTTTCCGGTATACTGTGTCACTGCTCTACTAGCTCAGTTACTGAGTCAGCCCTGGTATTGGCTGATTTTGTGCTTCCACTGTTTTTACCTGTGTGAGAACTGTCTCGGTCAATGATATTACTGAGTTCAATGCTGACAGATACTTGTCACTAATGACAGTGTTTCAAATGCAATACACAGTGGAAGCAAACCATTAGCCAAAAATTGAGTCGGCTCAGTATCTTAGTTGGTTGAAAAATGACAGAGTATGCTACAGACCCGGGTGTGAGTCCTGATTGAGCTTGTGTTTTCACTTAAATTTCTACATATTACATTTCCTGCCATTTACAAAAAGGGTATTTTCATGAAAATTTCCATGTTTGATCATTTCTTATAAAAAATTCAAGTTTGTTTACAATAGTAATTCAATTAATAACTTTCTTTTCATTTTGCTAAAAAAACATTTTGAACAAAAAAAAGGAGCAATTTAATTGTAAACTCAACTTTGTTGACATACCACCATATAAATTGCAAACAATAAAGTAATGTAAATAGGATGCTATATCCTTGCTTAAGTGAGTTTTTAACGTAGGGTTTTCTCTGTCAAGTATAACTGGTCTAGAGGATCACGAAGAATAACAGCAATACAGATCCAGCAGAGGTTTTCCCATATAAATTTTAACTGCCCTTTGAATCAGCCCAGAAATCAGTGACATAGATCAAGGTTTAAGCCTAAACCAGATATAATGACACTGTATGAAAAGAGAATAAGCTTGAAATACAAAAGGAGGAACGTATATCTAACTATATCTATTTTTCACAAGGTAACCACCATATGGCTTCAGGCCATGAACACGGCCAGTGACTGCAGAGGTGTACATCAATTGCAATTCAGCCTCAAATGCATCTTTATTGTATCATCAAATCTTGTTGAAAATGCTGAAATGAGACTCAGGCTACAGTATATGTGCAACAGGGATTCCAATAGTTTGATCAAAGGGCTACATAAGAGAAAAGAATTTGAACCTACTTGATGCCAGATTGAATTTTGTAGTACAACTCTGGTGTTTCTAATGAGACAAGTAAAACCATTTTCTGTGTTTTCCCAAATTTTCTTCTCCTTGTGCACTTGTTTCAGCTGATATGCTGCTACATAAACTGAACTAATCACCGTTAAGAAACTCAGAAACTTCATAAACTTTAAAAGTTTACATAGAAATGCTCCTACAAACACATCCCATATGTTCAAAAATTAGTAAAAAAAGTAAAAAAAAAATAATAATAATAAAAAAAAAGTGCTCCCTGTGCTTAGCACCACGCCATGAAGGTGTATAGGGGGTGTGGGGGTAACGGCTCACACTTTCTTCATCCGGTCGTGATTGGGGGTGATGTGATCAGCATCATGCCCCTGACCGCCTTTACCGCCCAGGGTTTCCCCCCGGTACCCATGTCATTCGATGCTGGGTGGGCACCAGGGCCACTTCCAACGTTAGAAAAGTTCCCGGATTTGAACCGGCCAGGGATCGAACCCTGGACCTTTAGCATGGTAGCCAGACATGTTACCGACTGCGCCACCGTGTCCACAAATATAATTTTACATAATTACTTACAATTAGTAAGCACACACAAATCACCAGCTGAATACTGTTTCCACATGATCATCTGCATTAACTCTTCAGGACAGCTGATTGAAATTTGATGTACATAGATTTTGAATACACTACATGAATTGTGCAAATATTTATTAATGTTGATAATTCCTACCACTTGACATGTAGACATGCTGCTTCAGAATGTGACACATTAACATGTAAGGAACAAAATAACATCATTAACTCATCTCCGACAAAAAACTGGAGATATGACTGAACAGAATTCAGCTAGCAAAATGTAAACATGTGTAAGATAATTTTAAAATTTAGTCAAGTATTATTCAATTTTAGTACATAATTTTAGAACACAAGAAAATAAATATTTTCCACATTTTTGCACCTAAAAATCCATGCCCTATCATGACAATGAGGATGAAATATGATTAGATGAAACTAATGAAGAAACACACACACAGAAACATTCACACACAAGCCTGGATCCAAAACCTCTAGAAACCAAGGAAAACAAAAATATATATACATATATATATCTTACTTCATCTTCAAGAGAAGTTCCTTCTAAATTAATTGTTTTGAACTGTACACGTTTCAGAACCTCTTCTAAACTTTCACACACGTGTGGTTCTAGATTCTCCCCTTTCAGGTTTAGGCACTCATTACGGTCAAGTTCCAATTCCACACTCTAAAGTAGGAAGAAAAAATTACTTCATGTTATCAAAACACACACACACACTCTAAAACAACACACATTCCATACTTCATATCAATATGATAAAAAGTTTTCAAAAATTAAATATCTATCTACATTTTTATTCCTCAAATTTTAGACAATATCAGTTGACTTCTTGAGACAGCATAAATTAAAATTAACTTACGTTAATGAAAAACAGGTATTGTGAGTAACAAAACTCAAAAATGGGTATGATCATTTACAAAATTACTCTACTGTGTTAAATTTCGATTTTAATTATATTTTTATTTTGTTGTAATTCTTTTGTGCTTTACTGTATACATCTTACAGGGTTGAAACATTGAAGTGTAGTGGTAACTGTGAAAAAACAAGAAGACAAGGGACCTTCAAAATTAACAAGTTCCGAAATAAAAGTTGCATGGACATAGGAAATCATTTCCATCTGCATGTATGTAATGTAACATCTAATGAAACAAATATCAATAAAAACAATGTAAAAAAATTGAAAAAATAAGGCAACTTTATGATATCAAAAAATGATGATGTGGTCCATCAAAATATGACATTATTAACTGACAAATTACCTCAATTTTTATTATTAAGATCCCAACATAATTGTTACCATTTGTTCATTCACATTCCACAGTACCTTTGTGTGCTATTTTTTATTTCAATTTTTATATTCTACTTGCATTCTGCCTCTCTAGGCACATCAGAAAAATAAGGATGAATGATTTGGTTTGAATTGGTGTTTTAAGTCCACTTTATGCACAGTAAGGCTAACTGGGACTGGACCAACAGTTTAAAGTGGAATCCAAACCACTATGTGCCTCCACCAGGTATCGAACCCGGGACCCCTTGATTACAAGGCGACGACGCTACCATTGCACCATCGGAGAGGCCAAGGATGAATGATGATTAGATAAAATTGCTGAGGAGACACTCGTAAAGGAACATTCATTAACAGGCTGGAACTTCAATCTACAACTTTGACACGGTCATGCCGGGTTCATATATATTGAGAATGTGCAACATGAAACCCTATATTGGTATACGAATGACACCTCTCAGGGCACAGGAAAACATTAAGATTTGCAGTAAACGAACAAAAATCAGAACTTACGTTTTAACATATAGATTCAGAATCTATTTATCTTGATTATGCAATTAAGAATAAAATTGTACATGATAACGAAACACACTAAAAGTCGCAGTAACAGCATAAATTTCTTCCATGCACTTATTCCATAATTCTCTAGCAACAAGATTAATATATACAAGGCAGGATGGTGTACTTCAACAGTCTGTTCATACGTCCGGGAAGGACATGTCAACTTGCAGTGGAGATATCATGAAACAACCACCAAATGCATTTGTCATTGAGGTGCAACTCTTACGACATGAGATTGATGATGAGTTTTCTCATATCCATAGCTGAGTTTTTAATTTACCATGTAAAGTGCTGAAAATTCCCAGCTGATAAGGAAATGCAGATAAAATTAAGATATTCAAATTCAATTACATACAACCATGAACATCTACACATTTTTTACACAGAGGGCAAAACTAGCCATATTTCCTCCCATAACAACATTGCCTCCCCCAAAAACACTCACTCCTTCAGTTTGAAGTTATAATCCTGCAATGCCCTTGAAATAATTTACATAAATTCCTGTGAATGGAACAAAATCAATTATGCACATGAAACATAAAATTTTAGGTTGAAATGCATTTTTCCCTTTCTGGACATCCGTGCATACTGCAAGTCCTTTCGACTGTGACAAAAATATACACAGCAAACTGCTCAGTCAGACATCAGTGAACTTACCTCAAGTTGCTTCAGCACACCATCCAGAGGTGGTGTTCTATGTTTTTCACAAGAAGATTTGTATGTTGAAATTAGATCATCTCTGTTAACATTTTCAGCTGCAAGATAAAGGCTTCGTAGTAATATGTTTCACTACTCAATGGAAAATTCAAACTAGAATAAATAATACCAATACCACCAATATTAGTGATACCAATCACCAATGTTAGTGACATCAATATTGAAAAGCATCACATATTTTCTCAGATTCAAGGTAACCACCAGAGAACAAGGCAAGTCAAATTTATGTTACCGAATTATGTATGATTGGTACTTATAAAAAGGAAACCTCAGTAATCTTATTTTCACAAAAATACATTTGTAGAATAGGTGCAAAAATACAAACATTATAAGTGCTCAGTGTGTGCTCCATGTGTAACATGGCACAAACTGGGAATCAAATTCATCCCAAACCACCTTACAGCAATCAGAACCAATATCTGTGATGTGACCAAACAAATAACATGCAGTCTTTGTGAGTAGTGTTAATACTATTGATTCTCTGCAGCTAAAGCATTAGCGCAACAGTGTTTCTTTTAAAGAAATTAACATGGCTTAGGGATACCTTATTGGTAACCATTTGCAAGGCAGGCCAACTCAAATCTGGCCAATCCCAGACATCATGTTGCACTCATTTTGATCCCATTTCGAGCATATTTTATTCATTTTTTGGTAAAAATCTGAGCATTTCTGCAATGTTTTTTCTCTCATTTTGATCCCATTTCATGTCTTTATCTTCAATATTTAAACAACAATGTCATCTTTTGTGTAATTATTGCACTCATGGCATAACTAGCTGCTGTTGCATAAAAAAGATTTGGGATCACACTGAGGCAATGCCTTGGACCTTCAATCCACGCTAAGGGTAACTTTTGGTGCATGACAGGTTCAATAGCCAAGATAAAAATGTCAGTCAATGCTACAGCATAGGAAGTAAGATTCAAAAAACCCGAAAAAGAACACTGTTCCTAATTGCTAGGTAACCCAGGTGGAGTACAGCAGATCTTACTAGGAACCCATTGACTGTAGTCTCTAGAAGAGACAGAATATCATGCCTGGTCAGCAAATCTGTATTCTGCTTCGGTAATCTTGAAATTTTTCATGTCCTTCAGGTCACTTTTGTGCAATTTCTGCTTGATGTAAGAATTTTTGTTTCAGGGTTCCAATTCACTTGACAAAACCAAATTCCTCAACTTTTCCATTTACTTTCAAATAACTTCCAGACTACTTTATAATGTCTTAACATAGTAATACATAAATGTGAAGTCTTCAAATGTTCATGCTAATCAAATTAATGTAGTTTATTCAACAATGTTAATCAAATAAATTAATATTCAAACAAAGTTGAAAAATAAACTGCTTTCTTGAAGCTTTCCTGGAGACGAATGATGAAAAGATTCTCTTGGGCTATCGACCAGGGAAGTTGTCTGGTTGATACCCCGAGAGAATCTTTTCATCAAAATACAATAGAATTTCACAAAATAACCAAAAACCTTGGAAGCACAAAAAAATATTCAATTTCTCTGAATTTTCCACATTTCCAGGATTTTCATGTCAGTGGCAACCCTGCGTCTGTGGCAGAAAAAAATGTTGTAAATAGCTAAAGGGGTGCCCTTTAATGGATTCCTTCATTATTGTCTTGGTTGGATCAATACCAGTATACTGGCATGCACATGCATCACAAGGTTTTTTCTAAATGAAAAATAGACCATATCAATTCTTGAACTATAAATTCAATTTATTTATAGTACAAAGTAAAAAGCCAGTGTAAAGACCAACATTTTTTGCTCTTTCTTCAAAGCTATTTAAAGGTTCACTTTTGAGTGTTCCACTTTCTTGTAGAGATACATGCACACACAGAGGATAAGTATACATCTGACAAAACATAAAGTACACAAGCGACGCTGATAAGGTAGTGAATAAACACAATTGCTGTCATAGATAAAAATGCTTACACTGTGTGTAAAGCAAATCAAAAGCCACAGATGGCCATAATGCTACCTGTATGAGAGTGTTGTGATAAGTTGCTGAATGCTTAAAAGATAATGTGTGCAAGATAATAAAATGAAAGTTAAAAAATAAAAAATCTCTGAA
Organism: Lepisma saccharinum; assembly: GCF_977018435.1. Taxonomy (NCBI): domain Eukaryota; kingdom Metazoa; phylum Arthropoda; class Insecta; order Zygentoma; family Lepismatidae; genus Lepisma; species Lepisma saccharinum. The sequence goes on from NC_139233.1 coordinate 53,269,025, forward strand.
TAAGATTTATTTTGGTTCTTTAAGCCATTATATTTATCACCACGGAAAGGATTTCTAGTTTCGTTTTGGTACATCCTAGAAGTATGCTATTTAGAGATCTTTGCATTTCATGCACACAGCTCTCCAGCACTGAAATTTTATAGTGCCTAAAATGCCTAAATGAACCATACATTCTGATAAATGCCTAAAAGTCCTGTTTGTACCTAAAAACGCCTTTTAAACTTTTTGTTCAAGTTTTAAAATAACTTTTGTTGAGAACAACCCCTAATTTCCACCAAAAGGGCTTGAGACCCTTGAACCTTGAACGAATCTGAGCAGCAAAACACACTGCAATAGCAAGAGTTTTTGCCCTTCTCTGTGCAAATTTCCGGTACATTCCAGCCTGCATCACAAAACTGAACAAATGGGGAGTGACACTGGATGAAGCATTTTAAGTGGGACCATGGCCAAAATGACCTGCGCAGAGCCGCGTATTATGTGCCTCGTACTCACACATGGAGGGGAGAGGAAGCATGCTTGGTATGAGTTGATCAGATGGAGGGGAAGATGCACGAAGGCTTTTGGCCGAAGGTTCTTTTGTTCGTGGTTGCTCTGTAGTGCCTTTTCATGGACGACCAGAAGAAATACACAACGGAGAACATGGAGAAATATATGGTGGTGTAGTGCTTTGAAATATGATAAAGTTTTTGTATTGGACAAATTGTATATTTTTATAAATAAAGAATATAATTCATTGCCCTAAGGCATTTAAACTAGTCAGACTGTCATCCGGGAGATTCAGTTTTTGATTCCACGGGTAGGTTAATTCAGGTAGGAACTTTTGCCATAAATTTACCTGAATGGAGTGGATCTGGCATTCACACAGCCTCTAATAAATGGGGCCCTAGAGAACAACCCAGGGGGTTACCTGGCTAGAGCATGGTGCTGATAACATTACCTCCACAAATGACCAAGGTTATGAATGTGTGGGGCCTTACCTCCACATATGCTCCCCACCCCACAATATGCCTTCACAATGTGTTGCAATGTACCAAAATACCAAAGAGGAGAATACAAATTCTGTTTGACTCCTCATTTCAATGCTACAAGCCCTCGAAAACAGGATATAATCCTGCTTATATATGCAAATCAAACTGACGATTCAGAATTACCACAAATGAACTGACATTGTAATTATTATACTATACACAAAATTCATGATTTATCGGAGGAAGTCGCATATTCCAGGTTTGATTCTCAACCTGGGCATGACCATTCCTTTGTGAATGTCCTTTCACTGAAGTGGAAATTGTTACATGGGGGATGTTTGCTCGAGACATTGGGGACAGCTAGGGGGATGCCTTCTATTGTTAACCTTAGATTTCCTCACGAGACGAGACATTTCCCACCTCATCTCATAAAAAGAGACGGGACAAACGAATGTTTTTTAAATGGGATGGGACAGACCAAAGTTTTGTCTCGTCTCGTGGGCAGGTTGGGTGATACTTAGATTGTGCTGGTTGATGGTGGTGGTAGTGATGGGGGGGGGGGTCTCCTGCACCCCCACTTCGAATACTGTTCGTAGTCATTCATCTTGATTGCCGCGATTAGCGAAAAGTGGCAAGAAATGTGACGTTAGAGAAGATACATATTAAATTAACCATGCGTTCTCATCGTTGTGGTTAAACAAAGTGACGGGAAAAGTTAAAAAAATAGGATAAAGGATACATACATAAATTTGCAATATATAAACATGCTTTCAAAAGTTAAGCACGCAATGATAAAATCAACAAAAATGGAGAGGTAAAGCTCTGATTAACACAAAATTGCACATGAAGGTAGCAAATGTGTTTATGCATTAAAGAAAACAAGAATTGTGTACAAAGATGGAAAAAAAATCTTTACTTTTCGTAAGTTATATGATATTACACTTGGGTCATTAACATAATGATGTTTAAAGGCAAACAAACCAAACAAAACTTACAGTAATATGATATCTGACCAAAACAAAACTTACATTAATATGGTATGTGACCACCCTGGACCTTCACACAAACTTTACGATTTTCCATGTTTTCAATGAGGTGATCAACCATCGCAGATGCGAGCAATGGCCATTCCTCCATTAGAGCAGTTTCCAACTCTCTCAGACTGGCTGGAGGAGGTAAAGGTGCAGAGACAGCACGCCCGAGGACATTCCAAAGGTTTTCAATGGGATTAAGGTCGGGGGAATATACGTAGGCCACTACATACAAGAAATGCCCTCACTTTCCAGGTACTCATCAACGATGTTGGCTCGATGGGGACGGGCATTATCGTCCATAAGGAGGAAATCAGGACCAACTGCTGCAGCATCGATACCGCGCAGCCGTCACAGAACCGCCTTTAAAGATGTGCAGCTCGGTGCAATATCCTATTGAAATTCCAGCCCACACCATGACGCTGCCACCTCTGAATGTGTGATGTTCGATGATGTTCTTGGCCTGATTGCGTGTGCCTCATTCTCTCCAGACCCTTACACGCTTATCATCTGAATCCAGGGCAAATCTGGACTCGTCCGTGAACAGGACGTTGCACCAATCTGAGACAGTTCAACTGACATGTTGATCTTGCCCTTCTGGCTTGGACGGTTAGTGCAACACAAACACATGGTACTCGGGCGTACAATCCCTTCATGTGGAGCCTTCGGCGCACAGTACTAGCTGATATTGTCTTACCAAGTGCCGTTGCAACCATCGATGTAACAGTTGATGAGGTCGCTCATCGATTCTGCTTGGCTACTATAGCAATATATTGATCATCAGAGGGGGCGTTAAGCCTTGGATGACCGGGCACATGTCTCCAGACAACATTTGACTTGTTTGGAATTGTTTCCATTATCGAGAAATTACCGAATGATCAACACCAAAGAAAATAGCGACATCTTTGATTGACTGTTCTGCTTCAATGCATCTGACAGCATGCCAGTGCTCACTATCTGTCATTCGTCTTCTTTCAGCCATAGAAACACGAATATTATCAAAAATAATCCTACAAAAGTTATAAACACTTTGTATCAGCTTATAAATGCACAATGAAAGTGTGATGACTCTTGCACGAAATCTTCGCTTTTATGCTATTTCAAGAGCACAGATTAAGCACCTAGGTACAGATGATCCCCACTCTACTTACAAAAAGGTAGCTACACATAACAACTGACATCTACATCCGAAGTGATTTTCAGCCACTCAAATTCACATACGTTTTCGAAAATTTGCATTGCGTGCTTAACATTTGGAAGGCAGTGTATATTAACTTAAGAAAACTTTCTTTACTGCAGGAAATTTAAAAACTCCACATACCGTGTTTCACCTCATAAACTCATATTGAAAAAATTGACAAGTAAACCCGAGTATTCCAAAAAACATTGTTATTTTAAAATTTGCGAAGCAAATAATATGTCTAAAATAATTGCAATTTCAGAAAAGGCATTTTTGTAACAATAATTTCTTGCCAGTCAGAACCTACGTATTGGCAATGAACAAGGCTGTTTGCATGTTCAGCCATTGACTGTTACCAGTATTGCTTTGTCAACCTAAAGGAAAAACCCTCCACCGAGTGGCTGAGTTATAGTAAATACTACTATACTGTTAGGGCATAATTCATCTCCAAGAAATGGAACACACATTTTTGCACTAGAAGTTATAAGATACTTGTTTTACACAGTAACAAATGACATTTTGCTGTCGCTTTCACGGTCCATGCTACGTTTATGGGACAAGCAGAAGCCCTGTCTGCACGCATTTCTAAGGGATGATATCAGGCCAATCAGAGGACGTTTTCAAATCAGTGACGTAGGAGGTGAATGTCAGCAATGTTTGAAGGCATGTTTCTCGAAAACCAAACCAAATATCACCGAGATATTTTGCACATCTTATTTTGGTGTCATTATCAATAAAATGAATGTATTCAAAACGTTTTTCATGTCATAGTGGAAATGTCCATTTGGATCTCACCTGCTTGTACCCCATTTACATGAGAAAAATGGTTTGCATCTGTGAGACACATATGAATCTACAATCAAGCAGAGTATACCTCTGAAATAAAAGTGTCTAGCATTTGACAATTGGGGAATGATCAAAAGAGGTTCAAAGTTCAAAATTTACTGAAAAAAAATGTTACTTTTCTCTTCCACTTTCTTGCCTTTTTGGTACTTTCCAGTGAAAGTCAAGTATCAAGCATACAACTCTCCAAGGTTAAAACCAATTTTGGGGAAGAATATAACATCAAACCATACATAAATGGGTTGTAATGTCCAGATTTAGGATCAAATTCACAAAAATACAATTTGATTTTGTTGTCTTCTAGTGGAAAGCTGTTCAATGCCATTTTTAGGCAGGTGGTTACCTTGTTTTTTTAATACTGCAAAATACATTTAAAACATTGGATGCAATTAATGAAGAGGTGGGGAAGAAGATAGGAGAGGAAGAGATGAAGGCCCTGTTGTTCGCTGATGACTTAGTAATATGGGGAAACAGGAAAGAAGAAGTACATAGACAGCTTGACATTTGGAATGAGGGAATCAGAAGAGCAGGAATGAAATTCAGTGCAGAAAAGAGTGAGGTGCTAATAACAACAAGAAACAGAGCCAGAAATGAACCATGAATAAAGATGGACAAAGAAGAGTTGAGGGTAGTGGAGAGTTTCAAATATCTAGGAAGCATAATTGAGCGAAGAATAGATGAGAAGATAAATAGAAGAGGACAAATTTGTGGTGGACTATATCAAAGCATTCGAAGATTAATATGGACAGGGATGTACCTATGAAATGCAAGAAGGAAACATATAACACATACTATGTGCCAATAATTATGAATGGGGTAGAGACTTGGAAAATGACAGACACACACAAAAGAAAGATGCAGGCAGTGGAGATGAAATTTTTAAGGAGTATATTGAGGAAGACTAGAAGGAATAGAATACAAGAGATGCACGGCCAAAGTTAGTTCAGGTCCTAGAATCTCAGAATCAAGGATACGGTTACAACATTGTCATAAAAGAGAATGGGCCTCTGTTACTAAGGACCTCAATAGAGTTGCAAAAAAGCCGGCTTTTTTTTCTTCGATAAAAAGGCAGCTTTTTTTTGGAAAAAACTGAAATTTTGGCTTTTTTGGCTTTTTACTAATTACAGCTAACATATTTCACTTGAAGTTACTGTTATGAGTTTACAGGTATGTAGTGACATATTTTACAACTAGCTAAAAAAATACATGATGTAGCAGCCAAGACAGATATTGGCCAATCCCAGTAGGCACGTATTGCATAGTGGTTCAGATACAATTTTAACCCTAGGTTACCGACGGTGGGGGGGAGGGGGCTTGCGGGTCCATCACTCTTATTTTTTAGATTTTTAAACTGTTTGAAAATAAATTACACTGTTCCCTAGGATGTTCCCAATATTTCTGTACTACTTCTGTTCATAAAAACGTAAATGTAATGTAATTAGGAGGCAAAATGCATTTGGTGGGCATACCAGGCACCATCTTTGAATGCCTCTCATTCGATACACTCATGCCGGTGACAGTGTACAATTGGTTGGTAATGATGGTAATTATTGTAATTATTAAATTTATTAAACAACTGCACTTTTACAAACAAAAAAGCATTAATAAAAAAATATTACGGATTTTGTGAGTTTTAGTGAATGATAAAATATATGTGAGACACTCATGCAATAATTGGTTATTATTTTTTATTAATGATAGTAATTTTTGTGATTATTATAATTAATAAATTTCTGCACATATGTAATCAGCAAAGGAAGCAGTGATTCAATAATAAAATGATTTCTTGAATTAGTGATAAAAAAAAGTGTGGGCCTCTGAGCCGCCCCAGATGGCATGGGTAAGCTAGGGTTAAAACTAAACGTGTAGTCCTGATGAGCACATCTGACCATGAAATTGACTTAAAACAACATTTTACATGCTTGTGTCTCAATTTAAATGTTGATGTCATAAAATATGATAAAAATGTTAATATCAAGATATTCGATGTTTCGGGACAATTAAAAATCTTTACTATTCACAATACACATGCAGAAGTATACGTATTACGTGAATGTGTGTATATATCCTACTTAACTGAGCTTTGAGATGGAAGCAACACGTGACTCTTGGAAACCTACCCTTAGAAGTAAATGCAACCTTTCGACCCGAAGCAACATAAGCTGCAAGTGTCGCTTGTCACTTGTCCTGTACCGATTTCTCATAGAACTTTCAGATAGATGCAACAAGTGACATGTGTCACTTGGAAGCAGACCCTCAGGACTCCATTCAACCTTTTGAACCAAAGTGCGACAACAAGCTAATCATGTCACTTTCATGTTGCTCGTACTAGACTGTTTTCTCAATGGTGTGCATCGTGCCACTTCAGTCTGTTGTTCTTGCATGTACAGTGAATGTTTTGCTTTATACTGAAGCAGACTGCGTTGCTTGTCACTTGTGACTTCAGTCTGAAAGCTCCTTCAATGGCACGCATCATGTTGTCTCGGTCGTGTTTCTTTTTTTGTGCATGTGTGGTGAGTGTTTGCTTATAGACTGATGGGTCCCATGTCATTTGTCACTTCAATGTGACCCCCACTGTCATGAGTTGCTTCGGTCTGAATGCTCTCTATACTTTACAAGATTGTTTGCTACTTTATCAGAGATTAAGATTTAATTTAGCCTGTAAATCACAGAGAACAAATTGCAAGTACTGTTGTTGGAAAAAGGTCAGATTTTTGATAGGTAATAAGAAGGGGTCTGAGGTTTAATCCTTAGTGGAGGCAGAGTGCTTCGGATCTCATTTCAATCTGTACGTCTAGTCCAAATTAGCCAGATTTTTTAATAGATTTTCGCTTTTCCATTTGCAGCCAATCTTATTTTCCATTTGCAGCCAATCTTATTTGCTTCTGCTTCAGTTTTAGTGCCAGTGTTTCTCAACCAGCAGGCCGAAAAGGTGCTTTGCAAGCAGGGATTGACAACTAATTTAAATCTAATTTTATATTTGACAGCAAGTCTATATATAATTGAACTATTTATTACTCTCTATGATTATGTCATAGTTTATATATTAATACTTAATATTAATTAAGGGTGTATACTAACTTACATATAAAGTTTAAAAGACCAGAAATGTATTTATAAGTGAAATTTTTGGGTTCAGGGCATCGACTTGTAAGAAATAAATGTACTGGGCTGTGGTCTCACAAAGGTTCAGAACCACAACAAGGAGCCAAAATACATCACTAGTTGCTCCGTGACCAGGTTTAGCAGCCATTTAACCAAATTATAAATGATGTACTGGGAAGCCAGAATACAAATATACAAATGCAAAAACACAAAATTTAATGTAAAGAGATTTGATACCAGATTTTCTTGCTTCATGTACGTATTCGTATGACAAATTCAAATGTTGTAAATCATATCATACTATTAGATTATATTAAAAATGTATGCAAAACTACTCTAGTTATGTGAATATGTTTATACTACATATATATATATATATATATATATATATATTATATATATTCAATAAGCCTACGGATATACAAAGATAACACTCGGAAAGAACTGCCCATTCAAAAAAGCCAGCTTTCTTGAAAATACTGTTTATGTCTAGTTACGAATTTCATATTGTAAAATGTATTTTAATTTAGAAATGAATGTCTATTTTACAGTAGGAAGATAAATGAAAACCATAGAACAGGAAAAATACTGCCAACTCCTGTATTTTCATTGATTTGAGACACTTTTGTGAAAAAAGCCAAAATACCCCGAGTTGTTTCATGGACGCCAGAGCGATATGAAGGCAGAACATAGCCAGATTTTATTTTCTGAATGCATCCTTTGGGGGTAAACTTGTTATTGTTCTTGCCCATTGCTATGCAACTTCCATGTTGCAAAGTTCTGACTGAAAAAAATTGGAGATATGTAAGTAGAAAAATGACAAAAGATCGATCCTTTTGTTTTATTTTTTATTTTGCTTGCTGCTTCAATCAACTGTCAACAATCATGTGGAACCTGTCCTCTAACGTCAACAATCCCTTATAAGATCCATTCTCACTTTTACGAATTAAATTGTCGCTGTTTCTTTTTCCATTCACTGTTTCAGAATGCGGCAGGCGGCTGTTCGGATGGGCTACTGGATGTTCAACATTTTAATAATCCGCAACAATAAGTGGCACAATAAACATTTTTTAAAAAATAGTTTGTAGTATTTATTCCCTTCGGATACTCAGTTGTGGTCTGGTAGTGAGTGAATCGTATGCATTAGAAGAGTACGGTCTTAACAGTTTGCATATTTCTGAATGTTTCTTTCTGGTTTTTCGTTGTCACATCCAATGAAAATGAGTACAGCAAAGAAAAAAACTGCCAGGGGCAGACAATAGGAAAAGGCAGAAAGAACGGGAAAAGGCTACCTTGTGTCAGTCTACTTTCATGAATAATTTTCTGAAATGTTCGAAATCAGGTGTTATTGAAATCATTGAAAAACAGCCTACTTCTAGCGAATCATTTTTGTACACTTTTCCCGAACAGTATCATAGTGAAAAAAAAATTATGATTAGAGTTTCGAAACTAGAGATATTGACACTTGAATTTTGGATAACATTAGTTATGTCAGGTTTAGTGTTGTTTTTGTCCTTGCTTCTCTCCTGGCTTTTTCTTTTGAAATCACAATAAAATATTGCTGCAAGAATTGGACATTTCTTGGTAAAACTACGTATAGTATTAGGTACAGCTAACAACAAAAAAACGAAACGTGAGTTAACCAACCTTTCGTCTGTGAAGTTACGTTATTGATAGACAATTAGAACACGTAACATTTCGCCCCTGAGGAAAAAAGTTAACCAAATCATACGTTTTGGGCAAGTTTTTGAGTTAAGTAAAAGTGCACCCTGCCATGAAGGCATATAGGGGGTGCGGGGTTAGGGCCCCACACTTTCTTGATCTCGGCCGAGGTACCCACTTTATACGACATTGGGTAGGTGCCGGAGCTGCTTGAACAGGTTGAAATAGTCCTGGTTCTCCCCTGCAGGGATCGAACCCGGGTCTCTCCCGTACCTAATTCTATAGTTTAACCTATTTCTCATACTTGTGGTCGTCTTAATGATTCTAAGAGCAAGAAATTAATTATCTTTTATCATCCCCCAAAGAAAATCAAATATTAGGATTAGACATGTAATTATACTGTTCGGAACTCTGAAGTTCCCGATTTCTTCTTTGTGGCTTCAACTTTTTCTTTATGTTGGTATGTATACTTAGGACCAAAAATCTTAATTTTCAGGATTAACACAGTAGCTAATGGGGAAGATGATTGCAAAAATCATTCTGCATTTCTTTAACTTTTCTTCTCAGGGGCATGTTTTGATTGTCTCTCAATAAGTTAAGGTTTAATAAATGACATTGTATGCACATTTTGTATTTAGTTTAACCAGACACAAATGATCTGTGATAATGTGTGTTATGTGAGAAAAATCGAGGTGCAAGACCTTGACTTGGAATCTAGCATTTAAAACTTGTGCAGAAATGTTAATATTTCGCATTGCATTGATAGATTCAGATCGTACGGCCGTCGTATGCTTCTTTTGTAAACTCAACTGTTAACCTTGGTATTTTTAACATGCACAAACATTTCAGTACAAATATAGGAAAATTAAATAAACCTTATGGCACCGGCGCTACAAGAGAAAGGTAGATTTCGTCTGCTTGGAATGTAAGGTGGATGGTAATATTTTGGAAAGGAGGACAGAAATCAATGATCAATAAGTTAACACATATTGAAAAAATATTGTATGTCAGGAGTGTATATTCTAGGCTAGCTAGGCTATCTGCAAAGCCTGAAGCCTAGAGAATAAAATACAGAAGAAAAATTGATCAGAAATTGTAAATAAGATTATTCATTTCAGTGAGATGATGGTGATACTGGAGTTGGCAACCTGATTCTTTTTGAGTTGGAAACCTGTTTTTTTACAAGTTCCCAACCTGATTTTTCACGAGTTCCCAACCTGATTTTTACGAGTTGGCAACTTGATATCTTACGAGTTGGTAACCTGGCTGTCACTTGCATGGCAAGTGTCTTGTAGACACCAAAAACAATTAAATGGGTGTGTCTAACCACTTACACACGGAGTTTACGTGAGCCTACTATTCTCCCTTCCTCCATAGTCTAGGACCATGTGACACAGTGAGATAGCCCAGATCTTGGACTCAGCATACACCACTGTTGTATGTAATACCTCGTATCATGTACTACGTTTTATTATAGCAAATACAAAATACATTCACAATATAGAGGCATTAATTATATTATTTAATTATTAAATATTAATAACTAAATGTTAATAGTTTCGTTAGAAGCATATAGACTGCCTGCATAATATGGGATCCTTTTTACTAGTGCTGTATATTCCCAAAAGTTCTAACGTTAATTATACTGTATTATTAAACTTATAAAAAATCATCATATAGATACTACATATAAAATTGCTAGAAAAATTTAGTAAAATACTAGAAGATAAATCCATGAGCAAATTATATTGTACAAACTTATCAATGGATCAATGGAAAAGCAGGAAATTTTAATTTTACTGAAATTAAATGTGAACAAAAATAGGTTATGCACAGGGCTCGAAAAATCCAGGTCGCCAGGTTGCCATGGCGACTAAAAAAAGGTCAAGATGAAGACAAATTGACGTGGAGATCTGACCCCTGTGTGCCACTCCGATTTCCATGAAATTTGGCAGGTGTATGGAAGGGCCCAAAGGAAGAAGTACGTGTTTTTGTTTCAGCTAAAAAAAAAAAAGTTTTAGGGGGCAACCCCCCCCTTCAAATGTCAAGATGAGGAGAAATTGAAGTGGGGATCTGACCCCGAAACCACTTAAATATGGCATAGGAAGAAACAGGGGGCATAGGGCCTCTCTATACACCTGCCACGTTTCATGGAAATCGGAGGGGAACACAGGGGTCAGATCCCCCACTTCAATTTGTCCTCATCTTGACATTTGAGGGGAGGTTGCCCCCTAGAACAGATTTTTAGCCGAAACAAAAACAACATGTATTTCTTCCTTTGGGCCCCTCTATACATCTGCCAAGTTTCATGGAAATCGGAGGGGGACACAGGGGTCAAATGCCCACTTAAATTTGTTCTCATCTTAACATTTGAGGGGGGTTGCCCCCCTAAAACAGTTTTTTAGCCGAAACAAAAAAACACGTATTTCTTCCTTTGGGCCTGTTTATACACACACCTGCCAAGTATCATGGAAATCGGAGGGGGACACAGGGGTCAGATCCTCACTTCAATTAGTCATCATCTTGACATTTGACGGGGTTTTGCCCCCTAACAGTTTTATAGCTGAAACAAAAAAAAAAGTATTTCTTCCAAGGGGTCCCACTATACACCTGCCAAGTTACATGGAAATCGGAGGGGGACACTTACATAACCTCCCTTGTTAGTCTTACACTTTGTAATTATATAACACTGCATATATTATAATGTTTTATTTTAATTTGTAAAACTGTAACTGTAGAACAATTGTATAATATTTGTATAACATTTCTATCTTGTTATATGTGTTAAAGGTTTCATCCTGGAATGGAATGTCTCACATTTATGTGTGTTTTCATTTCCAATACATTCGAATGAATACATATTCGTTTCAATGACATTTACAAAATCACCTCTGACATTTTATGTTAAACAAGTAAGATTATTTTTGTGCACGAGTGTGTTAGCCGATGCGTAGCAAAGTATTTTAGGAACAACACTTGAAAAAAATTCTTGTAGGACTAATTAATGAAAAATTTCTTTGTAATCGAAGATCATAATACCTTTTAAGGTGTGGTAATATTATAATGGGATTGAGATACGAAACTTTTGGATCTGGATCCGGAACTTTCGGATCCGGTTCCAGATCCGGAACTTTAGGATCGGGTTCCAGATCTGGAAATTTCGGATCCGGATCCGTTTGGCCATCCCTAGTCTATATATCATATCTACTTATCATACAATTCATGCCTATTGCTTTTTGTACAAAAGTTATGTACAGTCAAAATCTTGGTTCCATGACTTTTTGGTTACCCTGTAGTTACTTTTACTTGTTTCTGCCATACGTGCCTATCCAATGGCATAGAGGTAACACTGTTGGCTTGTAATCAATGTGTATCAGGTTTGATCCTCAGTACAGACATATTGCATAAAGATTCAGATTCCATTCGTAAACTGTAGGCCCAATCCTGATTAGACTATCTGAGCATAAAATGAACTTAAAACAAACTTTCACACATTTGTGCTGTTGATGCCAAGTAACTTATAATTGTGAGTACAGTTGTTGGAAAATGGCTGGTTATATATAAAGGAATGAGCCTCCCTGATGGCATAAAATAATGATGTCATCTTGTAACCAAGGGGTTTCCAGGTTCAATCCCCAATGGAGGCAGAGTGATCCAGGTTCCATTTTAAGATGTAGGTCCAATCCCAATTAGCATATCTGAGCATAAAGTGGATTTAAAGAAACAAAATTTTACTGAGAGAAATTCCCGATTTTTTTAATGGACTTTTTATTGCCATTTGTGACCAAACTATTTCAGTTTCTGCTTCAGTTTTAGGGCCACCATGCACTGGGACATGCCGGGCTGTGGCCCTTTACTGGGCCATGAGAGTTCATTAGATCCAGTTGTTGCCAACTATTTTAAACCTGATTTCATGTTAGTCAACAAGCCTAGACATATACCATATGCCATAATTTATTTATTAGTGTTTAATTTCTTGGGTGCATGTTAATGTACAAAGTTTGAAAAATTAGAAATGGGCAACATTTTTGAGCAGGGCATTGACTTTTATGAAATGAATTTACCACGCTGTGGTCTCACAATGGTTGCAAACAACACTAAGTTGCAGTGGCGGTGCTAAATCAGACAGGGGAACAGGTGACCTGCATTTGCTCCCTCCCCTCCCATACCCGTCGTAATATAATACAGTAACCAAGTAAAATTCAACCCTTATTGAAATGAACTAAATACAGGGGTGCTTCCCCCCAAGTCCAATGGTGCATCACCTCCAAATCATATAATTTGTGCCCTTAAACCATACCGTAATCCCCACAACGTATTTAATTACGACAGCGTGTCTACTGAAAGTAACTTCTTTCTTAGCTTTATTGAACACTATACTTGATTTGCCCCTCCTTCCTAAACAGGGGTGCCCATCACTCAAGACCACCCATAAAATCGTTCATCATAATCGAGAATATATCTTGTCTTAATTTGTCACATTCATCTCATTCAAGCGCCAAACACGCATCCTAGTAACATATCATTGCGATCGAAGCGAGCAAGAAAATCTTTAAATTCATTCCTTTTCAGGCTTTCAAGAATATTAATTTAATGGGATGTCAATACTTTCTTAAGATCCCGAGATATTTAGTCTTTTCCAGGTTCCCCTTTGGCACGTTTGGGGTCGAAAACGTGTGGATATCATATCGTTAAATACAGTCTCCAAAATTTAATTTTCGAACTCTTTCTCCACTACAGAAATCTCTTGACAATCTGAGATTTCACCAAAGTTTCCATGCCAATTTTAGACTTACTGTTGATATTGAAGAGTGGATTATGCCTCCTCCAAAAAATTAATTCTCAGTCTCCACACCAGAATCTCCGCAATAGTCTGTCTAAGACAATAGTAATACACAATAATTGTATAATTGCCCTCAATTTTGGGTTAAATCCCCCTCTAACTAAATTACCCGCAATAATCTAAGACCTAGAGTTGGATACTGCCCCCCCCCCCAAAGTTTAATTCACAATCCCCCCAGAACACCGTGTCCATTAAGGCCTAATATGTAAGAGTTGGATATTTCTCCTCCCCCCCCTTCGATAATACCCTTAAACACTTTCTTTTCTTCATCTAATGGATTAAATATGGTGCATTTAAGGTGTAAAATTTTTACATATACACTACCGACAAAAAGTTTAAGACCACCAGGAAAAAGTGGTAAAAATCAGTAGAAATGAATGTATTTCGTAATTAATGTACAACAAACAGATGTAAGAATCTGATTGGGAATGTACAAACATAGGTACATCCAATATACATACTAATGTCACCTCATATTTTGCTTTCATCAATATGTCCACCATAGGCCCTAATGACAGCAGCGCGAACACGTGGCATGCACGCCAATAGTTTGTACAGATAGGATGGTTGAAAGTTACGCCAGGCATCGTTGATGAATTCCCATAGCTGTTGGGTAACTTCTTCCTGATGTCCCTATCGATTTGGTCCCATAGCAGTTCAATTGGTGAAAGATCAGCAGACCGTGGTGGCCACATCATGATAACTAATGCCCCTTCTGATGCCTTGCGTTCCAAATACCGCGTGCACAATTTGGATGTGTATTTGGGATCATTATCTTGTTAAAAAATAAACCCATTACCAACAAGACGACAACCAGAGGGGATGGCATGGTGCACCAATATCTGACGATACCCTTCTTTTACCAATGTTCCCTGATTTTTATGAAGGTCCCCCCATCTGGTTTCCGGGAAAACATACCCACGCCATTACACTTCCACCCCCATGTTTCACTGTGGGAACAAGACACTCTTCTTTCATTCTCTCGCCGACCTTTCAACGCACAAAGGTTCGCCTTTTGATGCCAAATAATTCATATTTGGATTCGTCAGTCCAGAGTACCTGTTTCCAGTTATCCACAGTCCAACCTTGGTGCGTTTTAGCCCAGGCCAATCATTTAGTTTTGTTTACACGTCGTAACAATGGTTTTCTAGCAGCTACTCTGCCATGCAGCCCTTCTTCACGCAACCTATTCTTCACCATTGATACAGACACAAGCGTCACTCTGCTGTTATTCAGGGAAGCAGCGATGACTGGTACTGTTAGGTGCCTGTTCCGTTTCCTAGTTACTGTAATATATCTATCGTCAGCTGCAGACGTTACACGAGCTCTTCCACTACGTGCACGGTCAGCATGACTGTTGGTTTTATGGTATCTGTCCAATACACAATGAACACCAGTCTTGGAAATATTAAGTTTTCTTGCTATTTCGCATTCCGAATAACCTTCATTTTTCAGTGCACATATCACAGCACGCTTTTCAACCGAAATCGCCTGTTCTCCACGATGACGGGCCATTTCACACAGCTTCACTTACCTTGCACACCTCACACACAATAATGGGCTTGCAATGTCGCCTGCATGAACAGCAACTGACCCTGAGCCACTGATAAGGATGTGCATGAGACTGGCTACCGTACTGACCTGTTTCACGCACACAGCTGCAATGTTGCCAGCTTCAGGAACATTTTTGTCACTTTCCATTTTGCCAACCACATGCTACACATTCAGAAAAAAATTGGTTTCGCATCTTGCGAGGTTCAAACTACACTACATTGCATTTTCCATGTGTATCATCGTCACGTCTTTCTTGGACAAGAACTGTTGGTTCCATACAACACTCCATACTGAATTTTTGGCCGTTTTTCATGGTGGTCTTAAACTTTTTGTCGGTAGTGTATTTTGGAAAAAGATATAAATGTTGAACTTTATATTATTTGAAGGGACCCCCTCTCCAAATCTCGATAGCGCAACCTGCACCATAATCTCACCTGTTGCCACCCCTCCTGACCAAATAAACATACGATACATATGTTACAAATTGTCAGAAGTAACATACATGAAGCACGTTAAAATTTGGACAATAACAATGTTAAAGCAAATATGATACTATAATGTAAAAATAACATTAAAAACAAAATTGTTGATGCGGAACAAAGAAAATAATAATAAAAGCAATTTATGAGTGATCAGAGAAAAAAATGTTTTGTCGAAACCTGTTTCATCTCTCTATTTGTAGATTCAGTTGACTTTTTTTGTAGAGTTGAGCATTCTTGTAATTCAAACGTCCTCAATGGAATAATGACATTCAGATGGCGAGTTTTTTCATGACGTCCGCTAGATTTCTAGAAATTGCGACAAAACCCGAACTGTTCCAAACTCCCTTCTCGGGAACAAACAAGGACAACAATAATTTGCCACTGGAAGAGTATCCAGTTAATCATTTTACAGAGTTGTAGTAACTTTTTATAAAATGCCTTGTGTACGATTTCGTTTTTGTTTTTATTTCGGTTAGGGTAGGTCTTGGTTTGCTGTCTTTTCTGTAAAGTTCAATCTTCAATGAACTAAAAGCTTCAGCCTGTCGATCATACAACATTCTCAACCCTACGCTCGCAACATTCGCTTTCTTGTCCTGCCTCTGCGTGCGCCTGGTCTTGAGGCTGTTGGAACAGGTGGATGCGAGCTGTTCCCTCGGAAGCTATTTCGCAACATTTAGCCAAGGCATTTAGCAGACGATTAACTGTAGAAGATTTTTCCAGTTCGTTATGAATGTCAGATGCAATTTTGTAATGAGATTAGGAAACTATAGACTTACTACACTCAAAACTATCACTACGACGCAATTAAACTTTAGCACATAACAAAAACTCGAAGGAAAACGAATTCGCTCTCTCTCGTAGGGAACAGCTATAGAGTTCAGCTTCCGTGGTGAGGGAGGTGGGAAGTGGGACTTTGAGGATCGTTTACCTTCGCGCGTGGTCGGAAATACTCGGCATCAGGCACTAGAGGGTGGAACGACGAGGGTAGGTGAAGTAAACAAACGTCCAGTCATGGTGCAAGTTTTCTTCGGCGTGTTGATTTCGGGAGAAAGAAGTGTTCTTATTATGTTAATATAGATAATTAAAATAGCTTCAAAATAGCGATAAGTAGGAGGGAACAGCCTGTTCCCTCTGTTCCATGGAGGGACCACCACTGCTAAGTTGCCTAAATATGTTAAGACTTACTCAGTGAGCATGTCTGCCAGCCATTAAGTCAAATTCTACACAATGCACTTCAAAGCCGGAATACAAATATCTTATGGTAAATACAAATGTTAAGGGGTTTGATAAGAGATGTTCTACTTTAGATATAATTAAAGAATAAAAAACTGTAACATCGAGCATATATTTGATATGTGTTAGAAGATGTAGCTTCATATGCATGTTTGTGCACATGTAAAATTCAAGCAATGAAAATTATATCATAGTATTAGATTCTATTTACAAAACTACGCTAGTTATGCGAGTGTTTATATACTACGTAGATATATTTATCAAGCCTACTGAAATATGAAGTTGACACTTGGGGAAAAAAACAATCAGTTCAAAAAAGCTGGCATTTTTTGCAACTACTGCTTGTGTCTAGTTATGAAATCTATGTCAAATTTTGATATAAGTGTCTTTTTACAGTAGAAAGATACATGAAAGCTGTGGAACAAGAAACTGCAGCCAAGGCATGTATTTCCATTGATTTGAAACACTTTGTTGTAAAAAGCCACAAAAAACGCCCAACCAAAAATGCCGCAGAAAAAAGCTGTTTCTTTTCCAAAAGAAGCCAATTTTTTCCGACCACTTCCAACTCTACTGATGATACAATGAAATTGATGAAGAGGTACTAACAAAGAACACCCCTGTTTAGGTTGGGATTCAAACCTGGGAACCCTGACATCATAGCACTTGTGCTAATGACACTGCCCTGGAGAACGGTGCATACTTGAAAGAAATAAACACTTCAGAACCTCCTGTCCTGATATGATTTACAATAAAAGAAGTCCCATGTGCTAAAGGTGAATTTATTATTACGCCTTATATTAGTTTCTTACTCTAGAAAAACTAAACAGATATGTAAACCTAAAAAAGGAAACTAATTTTTAATTAGCACTAATTAATTAAAACTTAAATGACATCCTCCCTTTTGTATTGTGCCTGCCCTGAGCAGTCATTTTCTTCAGCATGACTGTGCCTGGTCCCTTTAACAATGTCTCCTTCAGACATTCTTGTTATAGGTGATACTGGAGGTGGTGTGATGGGCATCATATTCCAGTTACGTATATCCTTCACATGTACCCATCGAAGAGAGTATTGAGAAGGTAAGCTTCAGTCATTTATGCAGGGACTCTTAATGAATTTCATTGGTCTTTGATCTCCTATTCCATGAATCAAACGTAAGTCTTCTGAATGGCAAACACAGATGTTCTACGAACTGGACCACCACTTCTTTGTTATCTTGTTTCAATTGCACTCTCTGAGCTTGCACAAATTGAAACTGAAAAAATACAAGGTCTAGTACCTCTCCAGTGGCAAAGTGGCTAATGCTGTTGCTTTGATTTCAAATCCTGGTAGAAGCATATTGCACAGTGGTTCGGATTCCACTGTAAACTGTAAGTCCAGTCTCCATTACTATCTGACCACGACGTGAAAGCAAAACTAAGTTTGTAGAAGAATTATGTAGAACAACCTCCTCCTAGTGTGTGCAATAATGAATTTCATACAGCTCACAAAATGTTTGTTGGAATGTCAAACAATGTATGCGAGTAGTTTTGGAGTGACCAGTTATCACTTGAATGCAGGTGCAGACCCCCCTGCAAGATGATGTAAACACAATGAGACAGGTTTTCCTGCTTCTTGGCTTATACCAGTAGCATGAAGGAGCATCCCTTTATACTCCACACATACTTGACTTTTGTTTTCCAAGCTTAAGAAAAACCAAAATATTTCCAATGTTTAGAATATGCTGCTAAATGGAAGGTTTAATTAATTGTGGAAAGCATGCACAAGCAAGGACTGAACATATCAATTTGCAGCATGAATCTATAGGCTCCTGTAGATAGCAGCAATAGTTCATATTCTGGGCAGCAGTCAACCCATGGCCACTTAATGAATCATTCCGAGCAACAAAAAATTTAGTAAGTTGTCAGTAAACCCCTTCAATATATACAGCCAGACATGTACAGAATTTGATCAAAGTAAAAAGCACATGTTTATAATGATAGCAGGAAAATTACTGGGAACTATAGGGAAGAAGCATTTATAATATAATGGGTTTATCCAGGAAGATATTAAATCTGTACATCATCTATCTGTCAAGAAGTAACACAAAAATATTTCCCAACATATACATTTTAAATAGATACTACTAAACTTTTGGTGCATTAGTTTTTCATAAGGTGATGGAATCAAAACAAAATTAATACCTAAGGAAAAAAATTACTGTTCACAACAATAAAATCTCTATCAGATCCATCAAACTTCAGCCTGGATTAGTAAAAGAACTTTGGTTTCCTCAATTCAAAGTAAGTTTATTTGGGTGCATACATGTAATCAGGAATGGTGGCTGATAAGTCTCATGGACTCTTGAAACTTCTCAATTTGAATGCTTAGAAGAGTCAGGAATGCCTGGGGCATGGAAAATTACCCCTACACACAGATCCTTTCTGACAGTTTTTCGCTGTTTGTCCTGGCCTACCCATGGGGAAAGAATTCTGGTGGCAGATCTTGCATTTCATGAGGCAAATGTTAACGAGTGGAAGTTGTGTCAAGGTTAACCCTGTTGCCTTCACAGCAGGATTATTGCATCTGAGCAAGAAAACTAGATTCTGTCCAGTAAGAATTTGGAAGTGCCTTGCCTCTCTGGAGAGCTCTGTAGATGGGAGAGAGAAGTCTCTAAATGCAAAGCTCCCCAGGATGTCTCACCAAAATGCTACAGGCATTTGAAGAGAGGTAAAAAAAATCATCAGTTTTTGACGTAAACAAGTAAAAGAAAAGGGACATTTTTACATTATGGAAAAAAATTACTAGGAAGCAACTACAGAACATGACAAATCACAAAATTCTATTTATCATTCATGACCACACATTGTTCATAACTGTCAGATATAATGATCCAAATATTATATACATTGCTTGATTTTTCTATACGTAACAGATAACTCACCCCTTCTTGCATTTGTATTTGCAATTTAACTATTTCACATCACATTTCTATCATTCTAGATTAATTGCGACAAGAAGGACTGAAGTACCAGCTTATTATCAAAGAACCAACAAGCTCTCGATGTAGTACAGCATATTTAATTTATTCTAGCCTGCTTGGGCTAGAACTGGATAGTTAGCAATAATAATGGTAATACAAAAATTCCCACACTCACATGCTTTTTGGTCTGGTGATTTGCAGACTGGAAAGATATCACGATCAAGACCACCACAATCATGACAAGAATGGGACCAGACACTTGTAAAATTAAGGTGAGATTGACACTTAGTTTCCTAGTCTAGTTTTTCTTGTATGTACACATTGCTTGCATTGTAGAAAAACTGTTTTCTTATGCTTGTAATAACTATAAACTACAGGAAAATAATTCCTAGTCTAGGCTTTAGTAAACTAGGATGTAAGTTATACAGATGTTGTTCCTCAACCAAATGTATCATTTTACATTTTCAGACATACAAGTGGCTGGCTGATTATATACTGACAGGTTATATTATTTTTTTAATGTTCAGTCTAATATTGTCATAGGAACAACTCTGGTGTGCTGTGCATCAAATTCTTGACAAAGCTGTTGTGCTGCATTACTATATGAAGTAGAGTTGACCAGTGTTTGAATTGAACCAACTACAAAAATTTGTTTGTCCGTATTAAAAAAAAAAATCTTGTTACAAATGAATTAGGAGTGGAGAACATGTGTGAAACATTCACAGGATGGAAATTCCTGAGCTCCCACTTCCCTCTTCAATTTTAACACTGTAATTAACAAACATACTTTTTCTTTTTAACGAAGGAAGTGCACCTGTGGCAATTAGTAACATAATGTGTTTTATACCGACTAAATCATTGGATAGAATTTACACAAGACACAAATACAAAAGTATCTTATATGTTTATTTTGTTGTCATTATTAAACTACAGCATCTCCAATGAAACAATTTTTCTACAATTACCAGACAAATGGCCACGTCTTGTGATTGTATTTGAAACTGAGTTATTTCATCTCACATTTCTATCATTCTAAATTAATCAGGACTTTTGGTTTGGTTAGCTTTTTGTTTTCTTCTAGTTACTATCACATTAATTACCAACAAGGCCCAAGTTCCTCTTGTTTTATTGTGATTTCATCATGCTATGAATGCAATTTTTACATGGTTCTATTTCGATTTACGTCTGTTAACTGGGGAGTTTTAGAGATTACTTAAAACTTTGTTCGATAAATACTTTCGTGGTTAGGTTAGGCAGGTCAGGTTTGGTTCTCTTAGCATTAAAATAAAGTCCCTAAATGCATTCTACTAAGGTTCCGATTTACTTCTATTCATTCCCACTAGTCTAGGATATTTACTGTCGCTTGTCAACGGAGAATACCTTGTCCATGGGAAGCACGCATGCCAGCGTAAGGTAATCTTTAAGTTTTATTTTTCAACATAAATAACTTTTTCGAATCCAAACAGTGCTCATTACTTCAAGGAAGGTTCAAATTTCTTGTGTCACAATGATTTCCAAAATTCTACGATAATTAGTCTTTCTGCTAGGAGTATTTGAAAAAATCATAAAACAATCGGAACAGTTACCGAAGATGTGGATGGAGAGTTGATCCAGTATTCCCCCCCCCCTTTTTCTTTGGCTTAATTGAAGATTACGGGAGTGTTCCCCGATTTGTTTGAAATTTTGTATACTTTCTACATGAGGCCTCCTGAACACAAATCTGACATTACAATTTCCCGGTCACGTCTGTAACTTGAAAATTTCACTTAATGTTAGGTTAGGTTAAGTTAGGTTTGGCAAACATACTTCAAATAACATTAAGCTTACCTTCAAATTCTGTAGTGTTTACAATCCAACGGTGGATACAGTGTTGCCACACTTAAAATCCACACTCAACACGTTCCTCTCCTTCCTGGTTGTCACTATCACTGTCGTTCTGCTCATTGCGTTCTTTTAACGGATCGTACAGCTGTACAACTAAAAACATGTCCTCGGGGACACATGTAATCACCTTCTTTCGGTAGAACACCATACTCTATTAGTTTCTTTATCAGCTGAAGTCCATTTTCCTCCACACTCCAGCAATGCAGTTGCACAACATTTACAATCTTCACACTCTGCTGTCCCGCCATTCTCAACCGGTCCTTCCTCTTCAAGTGACAAACACACTGTGTGGCAACACTGTAGATAGTGCAACTTAGTGGCTACATTCCACAAAACATGGCTTCCTCACTTCTTTCCAGAGAAATATCACCATTATGAAAAGCAATATATTACACCTTACACACGTAATATCCAAATTTGAAACAGTGACCGGGACATTAGAACCTCTGATACTTCATCCGGAAAACTTATTTGGTTAGTACATTCTCTAGTAAATAAATCTGAGAGAACACTCCCGTCACCTTCAATTGCTCCCTTTCTTTTAGCAGTAAATGATTACTATTCAAATAAATAAATGTGTGCATTAATGTTGGGGAATGTTGTTTATATACTCAGACTTGATTCTCTTAAATTTCTACCATGAAACTTCTGAAACACTGTGGTGTTTGAAGACCCTACTGGTAGTCTGCACTGTCCACCTATCTTGGGAGACCAATATTATCTGCCTTGTACATAAATATTTTATATCATCATATTGTGATATTGCTTCCAAATTGCAATGTGAATGATGCTGAATTTGTATTTTCTAGATACGAATTATGAATGAATTAATATATTTGAAAAAGCTAGTGCGCCTTATTTTTTCCTGTCTATCTATTTTAGTTAGGATAGAAAAAAAAAGAATGAATCATAAAGTCAACCAGGCGAGATTCGTTTGAGTTGAGGACTTACAATTGATTGTACAGTTCAAAATGTTATATTTTCCCGATCAAATTCAATTACGAAAGGAAGCTGATATAACATTCGTTACATTGCAAAGTGCAATTTACTAGACTGAAATTCTATTTGGATCTACTTGAATATATAATTTATTATATTTACCATATTCCCACGGATTTGCTGGTTCTAGGTAACCTGTAACAAGTTGTGTTTCCTCCTCAGGAAATGAAACTCTTCGAATAGTCTGCTTATGGTGTGAATTGGTAGGACTTCGAATGTTAGGAGATACAACATCCAAGGTCGGTGTTGCTGGAGATGAGAGATTTCTTGTGTGTTGCTGCGATTCTTCACTCATTATTTATGGCTCGTGGGCATTAGCTACAAATTTTAAGTGCGTTCATTGAAAAAGTAAATTATTTTATGTGCATTATTTCAAGTGTAGCACAAGCACTAAAAACATGTCAACGCTTCAGTCAGCAGACGTTCGTCTGATTTGCACCGCCATTTTGAAACATCTGTTGCACAAAGTTATATAAACAGAGTGATCATACAACAACCGATGATGCAGTGCCATCTGTGAATGACTTGCCAACAATACTGATTTTTATTTTTAAAACTTAAGTATATATATAGCATCTAAAAGAGAAACTCGGAAACTGCTTAAATATGAGACCCAATTACTCGCAGTAACGTTTTTCCAGGAAAACTTAGTGGGAAGGCGAAATGGCAAGTGCGTTTTATCGGGAGGCCGTATGGGCCAAGTCCACCCAAAATTTCAGATAAGAGGAAATTTTTTCCTAAAATTAGAGAAGCTTTACAATATACATGCATTGATACTTTATTACGTAGGAATTTTCATTGAGTTAGAGGAGAACCAAGGTTTCCCTAAGAGAGTGGCAAGAATAGGCATATGTACAGGGCCATTCACTTAAAATGTAGCACGTTATGTGGTGAAATATTATATTTTCAAGGCAACGCAAGATATTGATGTTCTGTTCTAGCAGTGTAAGCAAGATATTCTTTCTAGTATTTGTGTATTGTGCGTAGGATGACCAGACGTCCTCTTTTATCCGGACATGTCCTCCTTCTTAGTTGTCTGTCCGGCGTCCGGGCGATTTTTTTTAGAAATCACTAAATGTCCTCCTTTTTTGGAAAGAGTATAGAATTGACCATAGCAAATGTGCTGCATAGAGAATACTTCCACACATAAATCATCATTTAAGGCATATCAATTGGGGCGCGTGAAGTATTCGAACAATGCTCACCTAGCATCTGGGAACTGAACACTATCACTTTCCCGACTGAGTCATTGGTAAGGGCGGATTTCTAGGGACTAAAAACCTCTGAAATAGGCAGTCAAATAGGCACTTAAAACGGCACTATAAAATAAGAAAAGGCACCGTAAAATTTTTAAAAAAGACATTAAAATAGGCACTGAATGTGAACTTATTTCATTTTTCGTCTTACATTGCACAGTTATACTGTATTATCACTTCAATTTATACATAAAAGTGCGCTAACGGTTAACAAATTATTAATACTCTTCTGATCGAAATTCACATTTGCTTGAATGTAATTTATTCTCACAAAGAGAGCTTGTGCTAACGACTGTGCGAATTTGAACAAGTAATGAAAAAAATACCATTTGTACCATTTTAACAAAATAATAATAATAATTAAAACAATGTTCCAATTGAGACCCTCAAATCTGGCGAATACCAGATTTCAGTCAGTACAACATCAACAAAGCCTTACATCTTTCAATATAGGGAAAGCCAAAGGCACGTAAGAATAGATGAAGTATGCGAAAATTGCAGAATAGACATTTTTGACACCGTTAAGCAAAACAGGCATTTATAGGCACTATAAAAATGTGTTTTCGGACTAGAAACACCATGAAACGAACCTTACTACAAAGGCATAAAAAAGGCAAATAGCCAAAATTTCGCATCCTAGTCATTAGTATTATTCTAACTCGTTGCTTCGCATGTAGTCTGTGCAGTTCCTTTCCGATTAATTGATTGATTTGGTTTATTTTACTTCGATTTTCTGCCACTTTTGGCTAATCGTGAAGATGGGTATATGCGATGATATGATGATTTTGATGAATGGACACTCAGAAAGAACATCCATGTCCAGGCCGGGATCGCTGGCGTTATGGCGCGGCATGCTAACCACTCCGCCACGGAAGTCGGCCAGTTCCTTTTCGAGTTATACATAAACGACACAGAAACGCGTAGTGAAAATTTTGATTGTTAAGTAATATTTACTTTCATGAAATAACAAAGGAAAAGTGTAAATTCAACAATGATCTTTTAAGAAAATATCCAGCTATAAAGGATGGAAGAAACGAATATGGGCTATGATATGGGGTAAAGTGTAAGGTGGCTGTCACTTTCCCCTGCTGTTGAAAGAGTAAGAATGTCCGTGGCATTAAAATCATATTTCTCTACCCAATCTAAATTACCTAAAATTTTAATTTGGTTTTTGGAAATAAATTAATGCGAATCTTACTTGTTACATTTGCATTCACTTGTGGGGATATTTCATTTTAATACCCAAGAATTAGAAAAGGAGTAATATTCTGTGTTTCAAAATCAAATTGTAGATATTCTTTGTCGTTTGTTAATAACAGCTTAGGAGATTGCTTTCTTTACTTAAATGAAGTTATTGAAAGAGATCACTTGAAAAGTTTCTATGGCAAAATATTGATAAGATTTTTTTTATATTGATTAAATTATGAGTAATGGCAAACGTGTTGCCATTTTTTGCGGTGTCCAATCTTTCATGACTTTGTCTTCCTTTTTCGCCATGCTATGTCCTCTTTTTTGAATGTGTGTGTCTGGTCACCCTAATTGTGCGTTTTTTGTCCACTTTTGGCTAATCGTGACGATGAGGAATCAGGGGCAAGGCAGCTCTCTTATTTCATTCTCTCCTGCCTATATTTTTCTGAACTCACATACGAACTGGAAAACACGGACATGTATATCGTAATTGTATCTTACACACACACACACACAAACACACACACACACACACACATATATATATATCTGTTATTTTACGTCGGTTCTTAACTTCAAATTAATAGAAACTATGCAGATGGACGGAAAATGTATATAGATGACGCGATTAGCTGAAAGAGGCGATAAAGCGAGGTGAAATAGGTAAATTAACAAGGGCGTTAGGGGGGCTGGAGATTGGAGATGTCATGAAATACAGCTGATTAAGTGCTCTCCGTTCAGTTTCTGTGCATCGTGAAAATGTACAAATTGACAAAGAACTGTACATCAACCAAGTTATAGATGTTTATGGAAAATAAGAAAGTTTATGTTGAAATAGTGAAGTCAAGACTGAACTTGACAACAACGCCATATAGTATAGCTAACATGAGGTAAAGTATGATTTTTTATAACTGATGAGCAAGATATGAAATCTTGCTCCATTGCTCAAAGTGGAAATTCATAGCTTCGTGGAGGTTCTTTGTCCAATTTGGGGAAAGGTGGGGAATGCTCATATAAATCAACATGAAGAAAATGGACTGGGTGGGGGTGCCTATGAAAATTATCCTAGTGAATGGATGGTTTATGAGAATATTCTTAACTTGGGATAACACCCCAGGCGTTCCTCAACCACTTTGAGTACTGCTGCCTCCCCTCAGAAAAAATCCTTCGGGCGCCCTTGTCGGAACTTATGTCCATTTTGCAACTTTCAAACTATACGACGAAAAATCCCCTTATTTTACAATACTTAACTGAAACTTTACAAAAATATTGTAAACAAGGCCGCCTGCAGGAGTTTTTCTCAGGGGGGCAACAGCAGGGGTGTAGTCGAGGGTATACGGCGGTGTACTCCGTATACACTAGTTAACCATACCCATTAGCGTATACCTTCTGCTGCAATGTGTATGCCTTCTACTTTCGTCTTGTTGATTTCATTTGTGTAATTTGTCCATTACTCCAATTCTTATTACGGTCAAGTACTTCTGGCTTCGCGTGATCGGGAACATAATGTTGATAGGGTATGAATACATGATGCGCGGCAGAACTGTTCTAGGTTGACTGGTCTCTTTGCGAAGGTCTTGAGTAGAGTTGTCTTTATTTTCAGAACCAATGTAGAAGTATGATGGTATGACTTAATATAACTTGAGATTTCGATGTATCGAGTAATCTGTATACAATCTTCTAGTTTATCTTTCCCGCAACAATTAGTGACGGATTATTAAGACCTTTTTATGCCAATAATACTAATAATCATCATCATCAGCATTCTACCATCAATTATTCTTTCTTTGTAAATCAAAGAAATTCATCCATGTTTAATGTAAACATACTTCAAAGTTAATGGAGACATGATCTCCGCTTAACTCTTCACGAATCTTATCGTATACCCTGTGGCAGTGTGCGAATTAACGGAGGGATGCCAGGGACCCCCCCCCCCCCAACAAAAAAAATATCGCCGGCAAAAGATCATTATTTTTATCCCTGCCAGGAATGTTTTATCCCCCTCAAGAAAATTAAATTGAAAGCATATAGTATACCATTTTTAAACAATGTAACAAACACAATTGAAAAATCATTCGTGTCCCTTAATGGTTCAGTTATGAAAGATTTTCTTGTTGAAGAGTATACAGCCTTGTGAGTTAAAAGAACACCATATTTTTGCAACCCAACAACTCACCGAGCCAACAGCAGGCTGTTTACCACTAAAGTTTTCATGGCATAGTGATGATGTATTAAAGTTCACATGAAGCTTGTAGGTAGTTTGGCAATAGAAATTTGATCAAGTTTTCGTTGTTACTATAGTGCAGGAGGCCTTAGAAAGAGCGTTTAGCGGGCTAACAGCAGACGTCGCTCGCACACTATTGCCGGTACAGACGGGATCACATAAAATGTACTCCCCTTTTCCTACCAACACAGAAGCGAGTTGGAAACTCTTCATTGTATAGATAAGAAAGTGGGGGAGGGCAGTAGCAGACAAGGCCAGCATGCAAACTTGTTTCCGGCAAGCTTTCTGTTAGAGTCTTGGCAGTTTGTAGAAGGATTTTGTGCTCCTACTCCCAGCCTCTTTCTCTCCCTCTCTCTCCCCTTGCGTTTGTGTGTGTATGCGTGTGTGCGCGCGCACGCCGACACCTGTTTCATTTTAAGTTTGACGTATTTTATTGCATTGACTAATTGCTGTTGTGACTGGGTATGAACCAGGTTAGCAATGGAGACATAATGAAGGATCAAAAATACAAAAATTCCTGTCATGAGTAGTTACTAGTAGTAAAGGTAAGGTAAAGTTCGTTGTCCGTATAGAACCGTGCCATGAAGGCACATTTAGGGGATGTGGCAGTAGGGCGCCGCATATTCTCGAGTTCGGCCATTTTGGAGGTTAATGATCAGCATCACGCTCCAGCCGTTTTTACTCCCCAGGGATGTAGTAGAAACGAGAAAATAAAAATGTTTTACATTTCGCGTATGTGACAGTATTCTTTGGATATTTTCTTGGAAGTGTCTGTTAACAGCCTAACCCGCAATTTTGTTTAAGGATAAAACTGGCTGAATGCCGCAAGTGTTCCTGAGAATTAATGACCATATCACATAATGCGCAATAGTCTGGCTCGCGTTTTTCGAAATAATAATAATAATAATAATAATAAAAACAAAATATACAAATCAATTCTACGAATGCTTACTTCATTGTGATCATGGAGTGCATTTTGAACACCAACGAGGATCTGGCGTCTAGACATAAGGTCAGTATAATGGTCTGTGGGGTTTGGGCTGTGACCTATCCATCTTCGTTTGTAGTTGTCCTTTCACAAATTTCATCTTAACACATTTTTCATCCTTATCTTTGTGATTACCCAAAAGTGGAAAAAAGCGAAATAAAATAAATAAATCGGTTATTGTGTCCCTGCGTTTTTGAGTTTATCACCATGACCGAAGATTAATGTTTCACTGATGTAATGCATCACTATAATCATGGGAATTATTTTCCGTCATCATCGTGTGCTTAATAATTCCTTAAAGCATAGACTCTAACGCTGTTGTCCTTAGTGTAATTGATCTTATTGTGTGGAAGATTTTATGTAGGCAAAAGAATGGTTAAGAATAAATCTCAATTGATTGTTCGAAATTTAAAATATAATAATTCCGAGGTGACGCATATTAACTGTTCTTAGTTCGATGTCAAAGAACGTTTTTTCTATACATTAAAAAGAATTCCGGCCTCCGTGGTAGAGTGGTTAGCACAGCTTGCTTAATGACCGGTGTTAATGTTCATTCGGTGCTCATTGTGAGGGTCGCTTCATTAATTTCATCCTTTCATCGACCATCTTCATCGTCGCGTTTAGCCAAAAGTGGCACCAGAAGCGAATTAAAATAAAGCAAATCAATCAATCAATAGAACATAGGGTCTCTGGTTTCATAGAGCAGTATGCAAAGCACTCAGTCAAGGAGGCCCTCAAAATTGAAATAATAATTGCAACAGAAAACCTGATATTAGAGTATTTTAAGAGTTTAGGCATATTAACAATTCACGTCAACCAACACCAATTTCACCTGTATTGTTTGATATATGGTTCTGCCCTAACAATTGATTGATTGATTTGCTTTTATTTTACTTCGCTTTTTGTGCCACTTTTGGCTAATTTGCGAAGATGGGGAAGAGTGATGATATAATGAAATTGATGAATGGACACTCAGAAACATCCCTGCCCAGGCCGGGATTCAAACCCGGGACACCTGGTCTTGTGTATGGGACCGGTGGCCATCCACAGTCGTGAGGAAATTGGGGAGCTACAAATGAGTAGCGTGACGCGGTGACGGAAACCTACAACTGAAGGCTTGTCTTGCTGACCACGCGTCACCCCATAATGGACATTTCCACTTTGACATGAAAAACGTTTTAAATCCATTCATTTTACAGATAATGACACAAACATGAGACGTGCAAAATATCTCGGCGATATTTGTTTCGGTTCTCGAGAAACACGCCTTCAAACACCGCTGAAATTCACCTCCTACGTCACGGATTTGAAAACGTCCTCTCCACAGACAGGAGGTCCTCTGACGTCATCACTTAGAAATGCGTGCAGGCGGGGCTTCTGCTCGTCCCGTCAACTTAGCATGAGCCACGGAAGCGACGGAAAATTCCCTTGTTACTGTGTAAACAAGTATCTTACAAATTCCAGTGCAAAAATCTGTGCTCCATTTCTTGGAGATGAATTATGCCCTAGCAGTATAGTAGTATTTACTATAATTCAGCCACTCGGTAGAGAGTTTTCCCATTAGGGTGACAAAGCAAACCTTGTAACAGTCAATGGCTGAACACGTGAACAGCCTTGTTCATTGCGAATACATAGGTTAGTTCTGACTGGCAAGAACTTAATGTTATAGGAATGTCTTTTCTGGAATTATAATTATTTTCGTCATAATATTTTCTTCACAAATTTTAAGATAATACTTTTAGAACACACTGGTTTACACGCCAATTTCTGCAATATAAGAGGTGATACGGTATAAAAAGATACGGTGAGCTTTTAAATTTCCTGTAGTAAGTGACAGTTTTCTTCAGTTAATATATATATATATATTGCAAATTTTTGTATTTAGCCTACTTTTACGTCGCTTTTCCGTTCACTTTGTTTAACCGCAACGATGAGAACGCATGGTTAATTTATTATGTAACATCACATTTCTTCCCACTTTTGGCTAATCGCTACAATGAAGATGAATAACTACAAGCAGTATTCAAAGTCGGGGTGCAGGAGTACAGCCCCCCCCCCACACACACACACTACCACCAACTGCACAATCTAAGTATCACCCAAGCTGTGATAAGAGACGAACTTTTTCTTCTGTCCCATCTCATTTCGAAAACATTCACTTGTCTCATCTCCTTTTATGAGACGAGACGGAACATGCCTCGTCTCGTGAGCAACACTAACATTAACAATAGAAGCATCCCCCTAGCTGTCCCCAAAGTCTCGAGCAAACATCCTCCCATGTAACAATTTCCAGTTCAATGAAATGTCACTCACAAGGAAACAGTCATGCCCAGGTCGAGAGTCAAACCTGGAACATGCGACTTCCTCAGATACATCATGAATTTTCTATATAATAACTACAACGCCAGTTCATTCCTGGTAATTCTGAATCTGCAGTTTGGTTTGCATATATAAGCAGGATAATATTTAGTTTTCGAGGGCTGTACCGTCGAAACGAGGAGTCAAAATAAAAATAATAAAAAAAATATTAAGAAAGTTTTTTTTTGTATTTATAATGATAAGCTTTTGCATACGTTGTTAATTCTATATTTTTCTAGACTTGAGACGAGAACGAGAATTGCCCTCCCAAACCGAGACGGATGTTTATAAATTGAGACGAGACTGTCAATGAGACATTTACAAATAAACACGAGACAGACATTTACAACTCTCAACGAGAACGAGACCAAGGCTGCCATGTCTCGTCTCGATAAGATCCTTAGTGGTGAAGTTGTGAACCAAAAAATTAATGAGTTCGGGGTAACGAGATGAGGCGGCTTTTTTCGCAGTACAAAATTCAAAATAATTATATCGTACCATTTCAGTATGGGATATTGTTATACACATGGGCGTATATATAGTTCACGGGTTGAGGGGGGGGGTGGATCAACTTTTGGCATGATTAGGGTTGCTTTATTTCGTAAGTGAAAATCCAGGACACTGCTGGTCGGAAGCTTGTTGGGGAGCATGTGGGGAGGGGATGTTGGACCCGACAAAGTTGTGTGTTTGTAGTCACGCTACTTAGTATTGATACTTTTCTGTTCATCTTGTGTCACTACGTTTTTAAGAACCAAATTTCTTTAACATGATTCGAGGGGGAAAAAATAACTGATTTGACAGTCTCAATGCAGTTTCTTATCGCAGAAATTCCGAAACTATCAGGAAATTGCAGATATTGGTCTGCAGTCCCATCTGGTGTGTGGAATTATGAAATTTCCTTCCCATCCGTATAACGTCCTATACGTCTCTAATTTAAGAGAATGAAATAAGTCCGAAGGAATTTTTTTATGAACAAGCGGATAGAACAAGGAAACTGGTAATTTTAGTGAACCAAAAAAAGAGGGGGTTGGACCCATTGAATCCCCCTTAAATACGCCCATGGTTATACACATTATTTCCTTGTATTGATTATACATAAACTAAGTATAGATATGTACTGTGCAACTAATGTAATCTTCTCAATGTATTTTCTCTTATCTGCACAAAAATATTTGATCATAATTTGCGCAACAAAAATGGAACACACACTGAAATTGCTTTATGGAAAAGAAAGTTAAATAGGCTTTATAAATAAAGTGAAGAATGTGAAAATTCCTATTTTACACTACATAGGTTACGGTAAATATCGATAAATATAAGTTTAAAAAATATTTTTGAGTGTCTGGTCAGCAACCAATTTTATAAGCAATATTTTTCGCATGGCCTGAGAACACACACGCAGCTGAACCCTTTCATTTATCTTGCACGTGAGCAGCACGGATATTTCATAGAAGAATGATCATTACAAAGCATAGCTTTCCTTTCTCCTACAGCTCCTTCTTCCATTATTTAAATCGGTACAAATTTGTAAAACAGCTGCACGTGTTCGCTCACCGTGGGCTACACAATACGCTCGAAGCAGACGACAAACGAGCTCTCCCTAAGGAGTGACGTAGTAACATGGCGGCGGCGTGTTTTCAGCGCAACGCTAGCCTCGCAACTTTGGAAGTCTCGTTTCTGCTTAAACTGGACGCAGAGAAACGCGAGAACTTGCAGAGGTCATTTTTCCAAGGTGTACTTTTTAAAATTGTTGTAAAAAAAATTGAGTGGAAATGTCCATTCCCATCTCGGCAGGTGGAAGTGAGGCCGGCAGTCGGTAGGTAGGACCTGGCCCTCACGGACTGTTGCGCCACGGGTTATTATTATTATTATTACCATCTTCATATAAAGCTTTATCGTTATTACCGTATTTCATCGCATAATCGTTGCACCCTGTTATTCAATCCAGAGGGAGAGAGAGAGAGAGAGAGAGAGAGAGAGAGAGAGAAAGAGAAGCGGGGGGAGGGGTAGGAACACAAAATCCTTCCACAAACTGACAGGACTCCAACAGAAAGCTTGCCGGAAACAAGTTTGCGTGATGGCCTTGTCTGCTACTGCCCTCCCCCACTTTCTTATCTATACAGGAGCAATGAAGAGTTTCCAACTCGCTTCTGAGTTGGTAGGAAAAGGGAAGTACATTTCATTTGATTCCGTCTGTACTCTCGTGTCGTCTGCTCCTCAGCCGAACAAACAGGCCGAGGTAGCAAGAGGCAGAGGTCACTCACCCTTCCAGAAGGGTGCAGCGAGCTGGCTATGGCTGGCAACCGGTCTCGCTCATTCGCGGACCTGATTGGTTCTCGCAGAAATACCCCCATATTGTCGTCTGCTGTAAGCCCGCGCAGCGATCTTTCGAAGGCCTCCTGCACTATACTCTTCTATAGCAGTGTGTATGGGTTTGGGTTTTCCTAGACGAGTGTTTCTAAATTACGTTTAAATTTTATTGACCTAGGTTAGAACTAATGTTCTAAGGTACTTAGAAAAAGGTGTAAAAGTAAAAAGAAACCAGGCAAGATAGAAAATTAATGGTAATTATCTTTTGCAGCCTAAACAATATGGTTTGCCGCCCCCTTTACATCAGCCTACCGAAATAATTAAAATTAACAATAAAGGCACTAATCACATTTTTGTGTGAGGGATCGTTTCCTCCACTGTTTGATTCAGTAGAAGTGCCTAAAGCTCGAGTGGACGCACAATGTTTCCATTGTACTTGTATGTTTTTAATGCTTGTGATTTTAAATAACAATTGCAAACCATTTCGAAATGGAACACATTTTCTTTTCACGGAACCTAGTTGCTCGTACGGCTTTCCAATTAAGGGATCACTCCCAGAGGCATTTAAAACTAAACATAAACCTTCAATTAGCGCTTGACGGATGGAGGCACAGAGGGATGCTATCCCTCCAGTTAAGAAAATTTTCATATAGCATCCTCCAGCTAGGATAATTTGAATAGGCACACCCGACCTAATGAATTGTCTACGTACTGAACCATACAAGCATCCCTCGCCTAATGCCCAAATTTGACAAAGCTGGGAAATTTTACTCCCGAGCACTTCATCCGCCATTATTTATTTATTTAGAACCTTGGACCACAGACTTTATCGTACACCATGCTTCGACTTTCTGAATAATATGAATAGAAACGTGGACCTTCCCGCTGGCGTAGTGATAAGTAACGCTGATGCTTTGCAATTAGAGGGTCCCGAGTTTGATCCTCGGTAGAAATATATTGATCAATGGTTGGAATCTCACTTTAAACTATTGATTCAGTTAGTGCTTGAAGTGAGGGGGATGCGGGAGGATGGCAAAATTTACGCAAAGCATCCCCCTCCCCGCTAGCCTCAAAGGCTCTACCAAACATCCCCCAGTTAAGAATTTCCACTTCAAGCGTTGGATTCAGTCCCGATTAATCTATCTGATAATAAAGTAGATTTAAAACAAACTTAGATGGATAGGAATGTCAGCCATAAGTGAAAAAATTGCCTAAAACAGAAAACTTGCAAAAATAATCATACACACACAGCGAGATAAACAAGACTTCAGATCTATAAGAGCTTCTTTGGTAGCTCTTAAGTGTTGCTAATTTGGCCTGTAAGCGCAAGAAGTGAATCACAATGTGTGCATAAGGAAAGATATACAGTACATGTTCTTCGTTGTTTGCTAATGATATTGCTAACACCTCATAGGATGATGCTAATTCAGGTCTAATTTTACACAACAGGTTGAGTCCACACTCCATAGACATCTAGTATCAAACTGAGAAAGTCTATTCTTTTACCCGCCAGATAATTATTGAGTAGGGGCTAGTAGTGGGTGGTCAATGGTTAAAGTTGGCCCACCCCTCTGCGATCACAAATGACGAGAGATTTTTAAAATACGCATAAAACGATAAATAGCTTTTTAACACAACAATTAATTATAACTATTAATTAATTAACTATAATTATAGTAGTGTAGTAGAGAGAAAAATGGAAAAGAATGTTGGAAGAGAGACAGAGAGTGAGATAGTCTCTATCATCTCTATACAGGGAGGTCACAAAGTTGGCGTAGCCCCCTTTATTTTCGACACTTCGATGGTTATGGGTGAATGCTTGATATGAACACATACCTGATGGTTTAAGTGTCCGGAACATCGGTATGGAGACCGTCTTTTTCGTAGCACGGCCGAACTCTGCGCCATATTGTGGCACACATTGCGATGCAAGTGTGAATAAGACCTTTTTCCGGGCCGTGACGTTCTGAAGGGCCTCCAAGAAGTCCCAGAAGTGGTTAATCAATGACACAGGTATGTGTTCATATCAAGTAATCCAACAATTACCACCGTAGTGTCGAAAATAAAGGGGAGGGGTACGCCCACTTTGTGACTACCCTGTAGCCTGAGATGAAAAATAAAATACAGACAAAGAGAGCAGAAAGAGAGAGAGAAAAAAGTGTAGATAGCGACAGAGAAATAGAGAGAGAGAAATAGGAAAGAAAGAGAAAAATGGAGATAGTGAGAGAGGCAGAGAGAAATATAAGAATAAAAAGAAAATGGAAGAAAGAGAAATTAAGACCTTGAGAGAGAGAGGTAGATAAAGAGAGAGGAAAGATAAAAAGTGTGGGAACAAAGAGAGAGAAATGAAGATAGTGAGAAAGAAAGAAATAGAGAAAAGTGTGAGGAGCGCAGAGAAAGAAATAATGAAAGAGAAAGAAAGGTTGAAGGCAAGAGATAGAGATTGGGGGGGGGGGGACTATCGAACTACCGTAGTAGAGACACAATGAAAATGTCTCGTCTACCAATCCAGGTGACTGCCAAAACAAAATCGTACAGAGATGCCACTTAACCCTTCAAAATAATTATACTTATTACCAAAAGTATGAATTCATACGAGTTAGGAATATCAAAATGAGAAATGTGTTCTTCAAATTCCAAAATATTCAGAAAAATTTGGAAATTTTGTCCTAAATGTCCTTAACTGTGTACTAAAAAATTATTTACTTACAACGATAACCAGATTTTAACAAGGGACTTTTAAAATATCACAGAATGGTTATTTAAGCAAACTTACTGTGTGTTTTGTCCTGTCTGGAAAGCCAGAAAACAGTGGCGATGGGACTCGATGTGCTGACCGCACGTCACCCGATAAAAGTTGTGGTCTGTCTGTGGAGACTTCCATGGTTGGTGGAGATCAGGATATAGCTGCAATGCTATGTGCGAACCAGCGGCGTAGCGCAGTTCTCTGCCCCCCCTGCAAGTATAATATTGTGGCCCCTTTGTGCAGTGGCGTCGCTAGGCCATCTGCTTTGGGGGGGCTGCAACCAGATACATGACTTACTACTATTGTAAATATTTTTAATGTTTGAAAATAGCAAAGTGATTAATAAGTCAATAATATATAACAAGCATAAGGAATTAAAACTAACATAGACTTACTGCATTAATTTTTATGAAAACAGATGGATATTCTTGTCCTGTTTTTCTAATGCTGGTGAACTATGTCTTTTTGTATCAGCTGTACTCTGCGGTTCGAATTTCTTGCAAAATTATCAATAACACAATCCACATACAATTCATGACACTCTTCCTTTTCTATGGCCAGTATTGTAAGTGAGGAAAGTCTGTCTTGGCCCATACTATTACGCAAAAATGTCTTGATTCTCTTCAAACAGCAAAACTCCTCTCACACGATGCTGATGTCACTGCAATTTGCAACATTCTGCATAAGTTCGGAAACATGGCTTTTGGAATGGCGTTCATTAAATGTACTATGGATGTGATGGTGTATGTCAAGTTCTTCAGGTAATTTTTTGTATCTATAGGTATGTTCCTGCATTAACAATTGTTCAAATATGTTTTCTCGAAATACTGTATGTAATAATAGCTAAAGGTTGGGGGGGCTTACCAAGGGATTGGGGGGGCTGAAGCCCCCCCAAAAAGGGCCTAGCGACGCCACTGCCTTTGTGGAAAAAAAATGTATCGAGACCCCCCACCCCTTCGAACCAGTTTAAATAAAAATAAACTTTTACCGTAAATACCCTGCCTTCCAATTTTTTTCATCGACATAGGCTATATATCAGTGTAGTAGTTTCTTGAAACTAAATCAGAATGGTCTGAATCTCTGATCAATAACTGGAAGAAGAAATTAGAAATATTTGCTCTTGCTTCATCGCAGTAGCACAGACAGGTTCTTTTTTTGTGGAGGGGAGAGGCTTCACACAGTCAAATATTTTGTTAGTGATCATTCGTGTTTTTTGCTCGAAATATTATACACATGTATAAATACTGTTTGGGGAAATTTATTAAAGTGTAGTAAACACTCCTCTTTTGGACTTTGAGGTGGATGCGCCTTCAGCCCCCAAAGCCTGGCCATGCCAGGCTAATATTCTAGGTGAGAGCCTCTCACATTACGCTTCTTATACTAATAGTGAGTTATGTACTCAAGCAAACTTATCATTTCAGTTTTGGGGACTGAACCGGACCTCTAGATTGTCTATGGTGACCTAGCATCACAGGGTCAATTGCAGTCTGCTACGAGAAAATAGCAACAGGTTGTTGCCGCAAGGGCACGGTGTTTAATCTCGATGTTAATGGACCTCAATATTATTAACCATAGTTTTAAAGATGCCATTTCTTTTCAATAGACCACTCATATTTCTTTGAGACTTTTTCATGAAACAAGAACCATTTTGTTAATAGATCATCGTTCTATCCCCCTAACTCGAACAAGCAAATTCGCAGCTAGGAATTTTCACTTCGAGCATTGTATACGCTCATGGCAGAATAAGGGCAGCTGGGCCTAAGGGCAAAAGGGATAATTGCTCCTGGGCTCCACTTCCTGAGTTTTTGGACCCCTTTGAAGTAAAACATAAGAAGTGTGGCAATGTGGAATATTTATCTCTGATCTTATTTCAATTTCATATTGAGGCTACGTTTACGATAAACTGCGTAGCTATAAAGGCATGAGATGAGAGAATTTTCCTATCGATTGCCATCTGTGAGTAAGTTAATTCTGTACTTCGGAGGAGGCCCATATGTCAAGTTGCCCGGGCCCCTCTGGCTGAAACAATACGCCACTGCTTATTATCGCAGACGTCGTCATATATTACTGGGAAACAGATTTCTGTTTCGTAAGTCCATTTTCTTTTAAATAAGCGACACTATCTGTTGAATTTCTAGGATTATATAAAATTTCAGAAGCACAGAGAGAGAACATAGCGGGGCCCCTACACCCCCCCCCCCCGCATCGCGGGTTTGCGGGGGCGGCCACTACGCCACTGGTGCGAGCACTGCAACAGGCTTTCCTGCCACAATTCTCTAGTGTTTGCTCAAGAAAATGAACTACATTTCCATCATTAGTTGTAGAACATCATAGACCCCTCTAAATAGCGTACGTATGTGTACAAACGCACATAAAATGAAGAATATTTTCAAACAGGACTAGATATGTTACACTCTGTCCCGGGAAACTCTGGAGCAAGAAAACCAAAAACAAGTCCTTTGCGCAAGTAGGACTCGAGAGCGAGCAATGAGTGTGTGAGTGCATGGAGGGGAAACGCGGTTGCAGCTACCAGCTGTTTCCAGCAGCGTACACTGTTTTTTATGTCCGCTCGCTTTCTCTCCTTCTCTATCGTTGTGCGCGGCGGTGCTTCGCAGATTCCCGCTAGAGAGTGTAACTAGGCTACAAAGAAAGCACTTGAAACAATCATGTGTAGAGTTCAACAATATGAGAATGACAGAAGAATGATATTTTTCTGAGGTAAGTAATGCAATTACATAGCATGCAGGTCATTTTAACATTTTCAAAATAAGACAATTGAAATGGTATATTATATCCATCTACAGCATATGAGCTACTTTAAAATGTTACAAAATATTAAAAACATTGTTTAAATGTAACACATATGAACAAAAAATGTCAAAATGTGTGGATCTTAGTGAAACGCAGCGAGAGTAGGGGAGCGCACAAAGTGAGTGAAAGCGCGCGCGCATTCAAACTTTACTCGCTACAGGGCAAATTTTAGTAGCAAGCTTATTATTATTGGTATCAAATGAAATATATTTTTATACTCTACAACTTTTGTTCGAATAATTTTCCAATATTATCATTCGTAACGATAATACACTTCCAAAAAGAAAATAGTAAGTATCAAAGCTTACATTTTTTTCATTTCGTCTTAAAATTACTCAAAAACCATTGGGAATATTTAAAACATGAAGAGAACCAAATTTGTAGAGAGTAATGTTGGCACTGAAATGAAAGAGAGAACGTCCCGATATGTCGACTAGTTTCAGAGATATGGACGTTTTCCTAAAACACTGCATATTGAATGTTCAGGGGGGGCGTAGGGGGAAAGCTACGGGTGGAGGGGTGGGGACTTTTGGGAAATACATCTCTTATGATGGTCTAACAATACACCAAAATTCAGCTTTCCACTAATTATTTCCGACAACCCCTCATTTTTTGCCTTCGTTTCCTGGACTAAACAGAGAAGTCGCTAACAACACACCTAAATTGTAAAATTGACGGTAAGCTCTGCAGTTTACAATCAAGTAGGCTAATTATCATCATTATGCTTCTTACTGTTTGTTAAAAAGAGAATAGGATGTTAATAAATTTAAGCAAGGAATTTAACACACACAGGACAATCTGAAAAGCTCTTTATTTCGTCGTTATCGCATCAAATCCTTGAACAAAAGGCGGAATTGTTGAATTCTTCTCAGTAACTCATACACGAGGGGGATTCAAATGAAAACCTTAATTATTTATTATGAGGTAAATGAGGAAATACAGAAAAATTATACATCCATCATTTTTCAACGTAGTCCCCATGACGTGCAATGCACCTATTCTAGCGCTTTGGAGGCCTCCCCGATGGCGCAGTGGTAGCGTCGTTGCTTTGTATTCAAGGTGTCCCGGGTTCGATACCCGGTGGAGGCTCATAGTGGTTCGGATCCCACTTTAAACTGTAGGTCCAGTCCCGGTTAGCCTTACTGTGCATAAAGTGGACTTAAAATACCAAATCAATCAATCAATCAATCAATCAAATCCAGCGCTTTGGAAGGGAATGGATACCTTGTGAGTACCTTTGGTTGTGACTGCCCCGTGGTTTTCACCTCTTCATCGCTTCGGAAATGCTTGCCTCCCATCGCCTCTTTGAGCCGTCCGAACACATGAAAGTCACTGGGGGCGAGGTCTGGTAAATAAGGTGTGTGTGTGAGACATTCAAATTTCATATCCTGGATTGTCGCAACCGTTAAACGGGCGTATGCGGTCGGGCATTATCATACAGTAACAATACACCTGAAGTCAGAAGTCCTCGTCGTTTACTGTTGATTCCAGGAGTAAAATTAAGATCTAAAACTGTTACTTTAATTTAAATATTGTATATAAAAAAATCGTTAAAGAACAAGTAAATGACTACTAGGATTGAATAAGCGTTTCTTTAAAATCCACCTTATGCACAGACACAAAGAAAGGTGACCTTTTGTTTGTTTAAGTCCACTTTATGCACAGAAAGGTTAATCTGGACTGGACCTACAGTATAAAGTGGGATCCGAACACAGTGCAATCATTGTGCCTCCATCGGGTATCGAACCCATGACCCCTTGTTTATGAAGCGACAACGTTACCACTGCGCCATCGCGGAGGCCAAATGACTATTAAAAATTGCAAAATGCATTATTAATTCATGAGAAATAATAATAATAATAATAATAAGTAGAAAGAAACCAATAGTGGAACAGATAACTCTCGGTTTAAAATACTTTTTGTAAATAAATTAATGGAGTCACCAGATCAGCGGGAGAGAATAATAATAAATTAATTAATAAGAAATCTTGGTACACATGAATAAGAAACCATCTACTGTTCGATGTTGCAGCCCGTATCCAGGATTTTTTTTAAAGGGGGGAGGATCAGAAATTGTTTAAAAAAATAGAACGGGTATGCTATTGGAATATTACATGTGACCAGGGTGTGAAATCATTCCATATTGGTGGGAGGAAAAAGATCTTCAAGGACAGGGACGGCGACAGGGGTGGGCACGGGTGGTTAAGCGCCCACCCAAAAATACCTGTGCCC
Organism: Lepisma saccharinum; assembly: GCF_977018435.1. NCBI lineage: Eukaryota > Metazoa > Arthropoda > Insecta > Zygentoma > Lepismatidae > Lepisma > Lepisma saccharinum. Next base: position 53,309,881 of record NC_139233.1, read on the forward strand.
ACCCAATCAAATTCAATACATATATACAATTAGGGAAATGAAAATGGTTATGTAAATAGGCTATAGGCTGGTCCTCACTCAATACAGATACTAGAAAGTTCACAATTCATCCCATAACAAGCTTTGCTGTCATTTGACGAAGCTTTTCTCTAATAAGCAAGTTTACGAAGATTAGAGCAAATATCTTGTTGAATGAAATTAATTTAAGCTTTTCTTTCTACTTCCTTAATTTTGTCATTGAAAAGCTAAAGGAACTCTTTAAAATGTAATCTAATTAACACTGCTATGATTAGAAGCAATCAACAGGCTTTGTAAGTTTTATGGGATACTCACAATTATGAGGTATGTGCATATGATCAAGAGTTCACCAGGATTTAGGAGGATTTGGAGGGTTGAAACTCCCAGCTTTCAATGGAGAAAAATTGCTTTGAAATCAGCCATATATTGAAGAAAAAATGATATTATAAAAAGTGTAACTAACCATCTCGCATGACTTGGGCTAAAGGTTATAGACTAACTGAAACTGTGCATAGATGGGAGTGAGTTCTTGATGTCAGCACCGGCTCTCCACATAAATCTCGGCCTGATCAAAGTAATAAACAATAAATAAAAAAATCTTCTTTGCCTTAATCGCAATGATGAGTATGAATGATGATGATGATGAAGGGACACTCACAAAAACACTCATGCTCAGACCGGAATTCGAACCCGGAACCCCTGGCGTCATAACGCACTGCGATAACCACTCTGCGGGTAATTTGATGTGTAACTTTCTTTTTTTCTATCACAGCTTTTTTTTTTTTTCAAATAATGCAATGATTCTAAAATTGCAATTTCTAATTTGTTCTAATTAATAACGAGTAATCACAATCACTAGCATACCGAGGTGGACACATTTTAATGTAACAGTTTTGTAGGTTTGGAAAAATCTATAGTATTACTGAACTGATGTAATTAGTAGCTAGCACTATAGTTATACAAGTTCTCTTCCAACATATACATTTTCACTATCAGTTATGCAGTCCTTATGATTAACTTGCATGAATTTCAAAGAAGATGAAGGAAGGGGTGGAAAGAAACCTCGATTCGAGGGTGTCAGAGACCTATAATAAGGCAGCCAAATTAAATAAAAAAATAAATAATCAGGACAAGAATCGAGGAGTGATTTTTGTTAAAGTCCACATGCTCAAATAGGCTAATTGTCACTAGATCATCATTTTAAACTGTAACCCTAACGAGTGTGCATTGGCTTCCAATGGGGATTGAACCCAGGACCCCTTAATTATAAGACGAGAGTGTTATGCGATCGGAGAGACGATATACAGAAAGAACTCCGTCAACCGTATCATTTTATCATAAAAGTAGCTGATTACCCGGCGTCGCCCAGGGGTGTCTTATCCCTACAATATTTATTTCCAGATTGTAAGTCATATGTGTACCAGGTTTGGTTGAAATTGATCCAGACGTTCGAGAGTTATGTCGGAACAAACATACATATATACACACAAACATCAATTTTTATATACAGGGTTATCCATGTGGGTATGGATAAAATAAAACATTAATAGAAACGTAAATGTGATAGTATGAATATTTTCGTGCTGGTGTTTTCGTGCGTGAAACATGGGAGTTTTGCTGTAGTGTGTTGGCAACAATGAAGTTTGAACTAAACTTAATTCGTTATTGTTAAAATGGCGTTTACGAACTAGCAACGGACTAAATGTGTGGCGACAAATTGCTTGTCCTCCCAACTCCCCAGATTTAACCCCTCCAGAATTCTTCGTCTGGGGTTTCGTTAAAGACATTGTCTACACACATACATTGATGATTTGAAACTCAAAATCACACAGGCTTTCGACAGAAACACCCCAGTGATGTTACACCAGACGTGGAATGAATTGAATCACCATTATGAAATTCGCAATGGATGCCATGTAGAAAACTGAATACTATACCAAACTGTTAGTAGTGTATAAAAATAAAAACTCCCACCTTTCAGTCATTTGTATACAACATTTCAGATAATTACATTTGACCAAACAAAAAGCACATCCATTTTGTTTTATCCATAGTCAAACGAATCACCCTGTATATAGAAGATAAGATACGTCCAATTAAGAGGTGGACACTATTACACTATTATTATGATTGGCCCATGGACGTCCGCAGCATTTTTCCAGGAAGGGACAAGCATGGTAACTTGTTCCAGGGGAGGCAAACGAGACATATTCGCCTTGATAATAGTGCTGCCCCCTCAAAATAAAACACTTATTAAAATTGAAGCTATCATGTTCCTGCAGCACTCTTCCAATAATTAACATAAATTACTGTGAATGAAATGAAATATATGTGTGCAATATATAAGTTTATGGTAAGTCCCATTTTCCAGGAGGGCGTGCCTCCCTTGCACCCCTCCTACCGGACACCCATGGATTGGCCTGAGGTTTAAACTATTTCATTCACGTACAGACAAAAATATTTGAGACTTAGATAAAACCACGTCGTTGTTCACGGAGTTATCTGTTTTAATAAAAAATGAAGCCTTGTGGAATTCAAATCACCACATTAAGTGATTGTGCTATAAACTGTTGGTACTCTATTTGTGGAAAGTAATCAAGACTGATTTGACTCATTGTTATATTCCAAGTCGATTTTCTGCTAGTTTTGACAATTGGTGACGGTGAGGTTGAATGGTAATTAGATGAACGTCATGAAGGGACGAACACAATCAAGCACGGAGGCATAAAACACCAAAAGGAATATCTTGACTGCGGTTATAGGTACCAGAGACCAGCGGCGTATACTCTGGGTCATCTAGGTAATCGCAGATGACCCGACTATATTTCTTTTTTAAAAAAATATACATTTCTTCGCAATATTCTTCCAAATAATTTCCATGCATCAGGGTTGGCATGTTTAAAACAAAAGTGTTTAAAACACTTTGTTTTAAACGTTTAAAACACACGGCTTTGTTTTTTTAAAAATTTTTTAAACGTTTAAAACAATGTGTTTTAAACATGTTTTTTTTACAAGTGTTTAAAACACATTTTGGTGGTGGATATTTTATAGTCTGTGATAATTTTTTGTTTGGCAACCCTGTTTTTCATTGAATCTGTGCAACCTTATGTTCTGACGTCACGGGAGAAAGCTTTTTAATTTTAGGCTAAATGCCTATGTTGTTAGGTTAGGCAGGCTAGCTATGTATGCACAAGGTAGCAAAATTGTTGTGCAACAAGAAAGACCCGTGCTTTACTGTAGAAATTGAAACCTCTCAGTTACTTGTTTCGTATCGTCCTGTAAAGCCCCTATCACACGGAACTAGATTTCTAGTTAGAATGCCCTAGTTGGCGATGAACTGACTTTCTGGGTAGTAATCATGGTTGCCTGGCTGACTGCTTGACTGGTTTTGAGGAATAGGACATGTTCTAATTGCTACTAACTTCTTCGAGTAGATTGTGTGGAACAGCCAATCAGAGCAAAGTTTGGCCATGTGAAGATATTCTGTGAGTTTGTAAAGTAGCCCTTTTTTGTCTGTGGCTTCCGAGTGCATACAACACGAAAGGCATGTTTACAATTGAAAAAGCTAAAATATTCTTCCATACGTGTATAGTAAACGTTGTAAAGTATGTATTTTATCAGCGCCGTTCTTCTCTACCTAAAACCATTTAATGCGATGCGATATTCCTCTCGGTTGGATAGTTATCGTATTTTAAAAGTGTGAAGTGATACGTTGTTTACATCTCGCGCGGCCGCCATTATGGGAACGAAAGACTATCGACAAGTACGGTATAACAAGTACCGTGTGAGGCGAAAACTAGCAAGTGGGTAGCCAGTCCAGCGTCAACTAGAGCATTCCAACTAGAAATCCAGTTCCGTGTGATAGGGGCTTAAGTTTGAGACTGGTGGAAGCTGGAAATGGAATCTAATATCTAAATACACAATTCGTGATTTTGATCATGACGTAATTTTTTTTCTTTTGCGATACGATTCATTGGTCTGTATAACTGAATGAAGCGCAGATGCTTACTTTTGGTAACATAATTTTGTACTTTGAAAGATAAATAAATTCATCTGGAGAATCTATTATGACACTAGGTTGTTTTCTGCTATATAAACTGTTCAGGCAGCAGGAGATATTTCACCGTGATTTTTTTCAGGACGAGGATAGTAATTCTATAATATTTAGTTTCTTGAAATTTAGATGAATATAAATCCTAACCTACTTAAGTATTGGCGGAAAAAGGGGGGCTATTACCCACAACTTTTGTCCCTGCAGTCACGGGCGCCGACTTGTCAAAATTATTGGGGGGGCTCTGATCATTGAAATAAATTAATGAATGACTCACTCTCTCTCTTTTTTAAGTTTTGGCCTCAGTGTTTGGAATCTCATAAAAGTTAGGGGTGTGCGGGATCCCGAAAAGTCAGGACCGGGATCGGGAAAAAAATTTCCCGTTCCGATCCGGACTTCGGGAAATGATTTCCCAAATTTTCGGGATCCCGTGCAGTCGGGAAATACCGAATTGTCATTTGAAAATGTCGTTATTTCTCGACGTTTTCTGCATTGTCAATTTCTGGAACTTACCGTAAATTGTTATTTTTTAATCCAGAAATCACTTAAAGTGAAAATGACGTGTATAATTCGAGATTTTCAGAGCTTCGGGAAATTTTGAACATTTCCCGACTCAGTAGGGAAATTGAAAATTTTTCCCGTCCCTATCCCGTCCCGCACACCCCTAATAAAAGCCCATGAATTCCTCAAAAATATCATTTTTTATTCACAATTCGAATGCAGAATATTAATTGTCCACGGATGGATATGTCACAAGTTTCGTCAACCATAATAGCAAAATATTCCCAACTTTTATTATCTGCTACCACGGAGCGCGAAACAGATCTCCCTAATATATCAATGATCTCGTTCTGAATGTGATGGGAGAGCCATTTGTAGCCCGAACGTCCCATCCACTACCCTAGTTCATGCACATCGTCTTTTGAAACTTTTTTTTAGTAAAAATTTTAACAATACTCATAATTACATACGTAGTATATACTAGTAATAAATCATGCGTTTTGCTGTCTCTGGTCATAGCCTCCCCAAAGTTGATGGTTTAGCGGTTTCATGGCCGTGTGCACGAACGAAGATCAAATTTTAAACTCGGATTGGGAAAGGATCACTGGAAAATTCCATTGCACGAAAACGGTTCAACACTTGATCGCGATCTAGGAACATCAAAACGAGTTTATCTTCTGAACGGCCATTCGAGACCGTTTTGGTGGCCGATCCTGGTTCACGATACTGACGCTTCGACTGCAGGCAGTTGTTTTTGAATATAAACAAAGCGGAAAGTGATATCGAGGGCGTGCAAACGCTAGAGATGTTGGATGTACAATGCTGACAATTCGAGAGTTGTGTAAAGTAAACTAAAAACTGCCAAAATAATAATAATAATTTGTGGTTCTGTGGTGCAAAGTCGAAATTTTTCTAAATACTGTACTTTCTATCCCAGAACACAAAACATGTGCAAGTGCAAGGTAAATTAGAACAGAGCAATGTTACGATATTGCTACATGGTGTTGCTACACGACATGACAATATAAATATATAAGAATTAAGAAATGAAAAATTCAAATACTTACCACAATACAGTAATAATAATAATAAAATATCTTTATTGAGCGGGCGAGTTTCAGCGTACGCTGTTCTCTCGCGAATGTATTTCGTAAGGCATTGAAGTCCCGTAGAAGAAGGTTCCATGCTTTCTCCTTATTCTCTTGTCTTATGCCGTCAGTTCTTTTTTAAGATTATTATTTCTTTACACCCTACTACATCCTTGTACTCGTCGACAAGGTTCATCAGTACATTTCTCAAATTCAGATAAGTTTGCAGCCCGAATTACTTTCTTCTCCTACACGTTGATACTTTAACACATCACACTATTCGGTGGGGTTCTTGATTGTCATTTGTTTTAGCCAACCAATCAGGTATAGCCTTACAAATTAATCTCGGATCATTTGAACGGAATCTCTTGAACGTCGTTTTTCGTTGGTGCAATGCAAATCTTTAAACCAAGTTCATTTAGAGTGGATCAAAATTGATCCCGCTCATCTGAACTTCGAAATAATCGGCGTTGGTGCACTCGGCCATCAGTCCCCCAAAGTTGATGGTCTAGAAAATTTTAAGTGTGTATTAAAAGTTAAGTTCATGTGGCACAATTCATGGCCGCGTGCACCAACGCCGATTATTTCGAAGTTCAGATGAACGAGATCAATTTTAATCCATTCTAAATGAACTTGGTTTAAAGATTTGCATTGCACCAACGAAAAACGACGTTCACGAGATTCCGTTCAAATGATCCGAGATTAATTTGTAAGGCTATACCGGATTGGTTGGCTAAAACAAATGACAATCAAGAACTCCACCGAGTAGTGTGATGTGTTAAAGTATCAACGTGTAGGAGAAGAAAGTACTTCGGGCCGCAAATTTATCTGAATTTGAGAAATGTACTGATCAACCTTGTCAACGAGTACAAGGATGTAGTAGGGTGTAAAGAAATAATAATCTTAAAAAAGAACTGACGGCACAAGACAAAAGGATAAGGAGAAAGCATGGAACCTTCTTCTACGGGACTTCAATGCCTTACAAAATGCACTCGCGAGAGAACAGCGTACGCTGAACTTCGCCCGCTCAATAAAGATATTTTATTATTATTATTACTGTATTATGGTAAGTATTTGAATTTTTCATTTCTTAATTCTTATATATTTATATTGTCGTGTCGTGTAAATAGCCAGTAACATGTATTTTCGTAAATTTATACAATCATATTTCCAACACCATGCTATGCACCATGTAGCAATATCGTAACAATGCTCTGTTCTAATTTACCTTGCACTTGCACATGTTTTGTGTCTGTGATAGAAAGTACAGTATTTAGAAACATTTCGACTTTGCACCACAGAACCACAAATTATTATTATTATTTTGGCAGTTTTTAGTTTACTTTAGACATTTCTCGAATTATCAGCATTGTACATCCAACATTACTAGCGTTTGAACGCCCTTGATATCACTTTCCGCTCAAAAACAACTGCCTGCAGTCGAAGCGTCAGTATCGTGAACCAGGATCAGACACCAAAACGGTCGCGAATGGCCGATCAGAAGATAAACTCGTTTTGATGTTCCTAGATCGCGATCAAGTGTTGAACCGTCTTCGTGCAATGGAATTTTCCAGTGATCCTTTCCCGATCCGAGTTTAAAATTTGATCTTCGTTCGTGCACACGGCCATCAGAGTAAACTTTACAAGAGAAGCAAAATAATACATTAGATCCTCTTAAGCAAAATTATTTGGGGGGCTCTGCCCCCACATTGTTAATATTGGAGGGCTCGAGCCCCCCCCCCCCCAAGCCCCATGGAGTCGGCTCCTATGCCTGCAGTAGAGATGTGCGGGATCCCGAAAAGTCGGGACCGGGATCGGGAAAGAAAATTTCCGTCCCGATTCCGACTTCCGGAAATGACTTCCCGACTTTTTGGGATCCCAAGCAGTCTGGAAATTCCGAATGGTCATTTTAAAACGTCGTCAATTGTAGACGTTCTCTGCATTATGGTTTTGTACCACAAGTGCAAAAACAAGCACTTAAGATGGAAATTACGGGTAGAATTCGAGATTTCAAGAGCTTTGGGAAATTTCGAACACATCCCGTCCCGAAAATTTTCCGACTTTTTCGGGAAATTGAGAATTTTCCCCGTCCCGAATGTCGGGATTTCCCGTCCCGACCCAAAAAATTCCGTCCCGCACACCCCTACCCTGCAGTATGGTAAACCTTATCTCCAAAGGTAAATAAACTGTCCTTGTCGCCAATGTACGCATAAAAATGAGTATTTTTTCTCTTTAACAACTTTAACTATAATTTACTGGGAAAAGGTTGAATTTGTTTTTTTTTAAAACATGTTTAAAACATGTTTTTTTTAATTCATGTTTAAAACTATGTTTAAAACAAAAAAAACATGTTTTAAACAAAAAAAAGTTTGTTTTGTTCTTTTTTAAAAAAACACAAATTTTGCCAAACCTGCCATGCATACATTTCTTTACCTCCAGCGCGCGAATGCTTCCAACTGTTTACCGCTGAATGTCCGGGAACCTTTCTCCAGCCGGTGGAATGACGTTAGGGAATCTCACCCTGACGACATTCCACCCGCTTCCTTTACAACCCTTGGCGAGGAGAGAGGAAAGAGGGGGAGGAAACACTGCTTCTCAGGAGCGGTGATTCCTTGGCCAGGGTAACCTCCTTCTGGTGAGAGTCACCGGTCCCAACCCCCAGAGCCTTTACCTTTCCCTCCGCTGGCGACCATTGAGACCTCCTACAACCCTCCTCCACAATTCCCTCCCGAAGGCTTTTGTGAACACAGCTTCTAAACATAGAAGCTGTGTTTTTTATGGCAGGGACATTTCTCAGGAACGGGAATTTTGGGTTCACAAATTGCCTTCTGTAAGGGAAATAGGGAAAACATACCCGGTAGGGTGCGAAGAACAGGAAAATATGAATAACATGGGCAAACAAATTCAATTTACATTTGCTTCTGTCTTGCTGATTTCTGTTACTTGAACATAAATTTATCAAAAGTAAAAAGCTTAAATATTGAAGATGAAGCAAATTAAATTAAAATTCAAAGCTTAAGCAATTAAAGCACCTATATGGTGACACCCCCCATTCTTGTATTTACAAAAATAGTGATTGTTTCTTCTCTCTAATCTTCAAAAGCAGCGAGAGTACTTCTTTCACGGAACTGAATATTTTTTAAAGGGAAAGATATCAGAAATAAATTATATATATATTAGTTAATTTAAGTTGCTATTCCGCCTCTTCAGATTAATAGTGATGAAGATGAACGAATTAAACATATAAGGAACAAAACACATGATGCACGTAGCCAGGTGGAGAACTCGGGGGCTGAAACCCCTTCCCCGAAATCCTACATACATCTAATTTAAAAAGTGTTTAGTGGTAATAATATGAGCCTCCCCGATGGCGCAGTGGTAGCGTCTTCGCCTTGTAATCAAGGGGTCCTGGGTTCGATAACCGGTGGAGGCTCATAGTGGTTCGGTCCTGGAGTAAGTTGAATTTGGCACTTAAATTAATATTGAGGGCTTTCATTTCACTAGTGCACGTCATTCATTTTATATTTCACAGCCTGTTTTTTTATAGCTTTATAATACTGTCTTGTTTTATTATTTGAAATTCTACACGTATATTAAACTGCAATAACGAGAATTAATTGATGGTGGTCGCAGCAATAAGACAAACATTCCTACGCAATATTCATAAATCCGATATGGATCCTGACATAAATTGCACAGAAACGTTTGGGGTTTGAAGATCAAGGGTCGGAGATTACCCACTCGTTAGAACCAGCATACGCCACTGCCAGAGACTCATTTGCCTACAAGAATACAGTTTCCAGGGTGTGCTATTCAGGAGGGAGGTTGACCTTAGAGTGTGTTCGAAAAGGTCACACAGCCCAAGTGATCTGTAAGAAAGATACGATGATTAGGTTTGATGAATTCCTTGTGTCCAAATCGCTTTCTACACAAAGTAAGAGAGTGAGAGAGAGGGGGGGATATGTGTTAATCAAACTCACCTAATACCTTACGTTTGTACTGCCCACCTTAATTTATCAGTATGCAGCTTCTGCCCACCCGGTTGAAAAATTCTGGCGCCGCCCCTGTTCAAGGACAAAAATAGTAATCATGTCATGGGTATGTGCACAGGGGAGCACTTTATTTGTTTACTTTAAAGGGTGCGTTCCGAAAGTCTTAACGAAACAAACGCATTCAACGAAAATAACTGGGCTCGTCAATCTGGTGAAACCAGTTACTTTACAGACTTATGGGACACTCTAGGCGAAAGCGCAGGCGCAGCGTTTTGCTAGAGTCGTTTTCACGTTCAGAAGACACAATGGGCTCTTATGGGCAATGCTTTTCTTATGGGAAATACGAGCGCGCTGTTGTGAAATTTCTGGATTTACAAATTTAGCTTAAGTAAAATCGGTACCTGCAGTTTTGCAGGAAATTTTGTAGAGAATACGATGGTGAACACAAAAAACTGGTAACTTGCTTACATAATTTTAGATAAATTAAAAACGCAAATTTTCTGTGAAAACACAATTTTTACATTGCTTTCATTCCTAACGCTGAAACATGCCGTAAAATTGAAGCATTCATTATTAAGAAAATTGACACTGTTTTTTTTAATTGTTATAGGTGACGGTGGTACTCAGAATTTATCAATACTTTAAAGCATATTTGCATTAAAAAATATTCAAATAAAGTATGTGGTAATTTTTTATATTCGTGCAGTAGAAAATGTCGTCGCTGGCCATTTTTTGTTCTGTAATTCCAAGTAAAAACTTCCAGCGACAAAGTTGTGGAGAAAATAATGAAATTATTTTTTATAACCACTCAAAGGTTCCCAGAAATATTACTTCCATGCATTTGGAGTTTCTTTTTAACCCGAACCGCGCGCGAAGTAAGGAGACGTTGTCTGGCCATGATGAGCTGGCTCACCGCAGCATTCCGGCTAATCACCACCAAGTTTTCGAGTTGTTATTTTATTTCCATTCAGTAAAAATATTAACTTCCTGCAGTTTGTTATAATAGAATTGAAATTACTTAAATTTAATAATTGACAATTATTTCCAATGCAGCTGTTGTGAGCAACATTAGTGCTGTCGCAAATACACGTTGTTTTTGTTTACATTACTGTCGACATTAATAGTGAAATGAAGATCACCTTTCAGTTTCCAACGTACACATAAATTCATAGACACCATATTAACCTTTGAAAGGCTTTCCAACACGTGACAAAATATGGGGCTTCAAGATAGAAATATGACATGCCTTGCTTGAGTCATTCACGTCTTATCAGTTCACGTGGGCCATAACTCATTTGTTTGTTTGGGTTGCAACTTGAATCTAACCCATGTGCCAGGTTCCCCTTACTTGAGTGAGAGATCTGCTTTGGTCTGTTTAGACTTTCTTCCTCTCTCGAAAAAGTGTTTTCAGTTGTGTGAGCGCTCAGTGATTTTTACTTGATTTTTGAAGTGTCATATTCGTGCATTACACTCGCGTGTGTAGTGATCGCAATGGATCATAGTAAAAAGGGTAACTGTAACGTTCACAGTATAATATTAATATTTACATATAATTATCATTATATATACAAAATACGTAACACCTTCATTGTGAAGGAAGGTCATCATTTCCCGGCGACATGAACTAGCGCTGTATTGGCAACACTGTGCGGTTTCTCCATAAGCGCCGTTGTGTCTTCTGAACGTGAAAACGACTTTAGAAAGTTTCCGCATGGCGTCGAGAATGTCCTTATGGCAAAAGAAACTCTACTGTTGACACTGTTACTCATATTAATCACATTCTAAGAACGGTCAAGGCATACTCATCTTGTGCATGTTGCTCATATCGGTCTCTGTTAGAATTATAATACATTTTCCGAACTAGTGCAGTTTGAATCCATCAGCACGCGCTTTGTCTGCAAGGAGCAGACGATTCTCACGGAACAAAACAGCCTCCTCTGGCCCGTGCGTTTGGTGAATCTCGTTCTTGCACGAAACGCATGGAATGCGACTTTTGGGACAGCATAATGAAACTCACGAAACGCACGGAAGCACTTACGGGACAGCCAGTTACCATAACTCGTTTAACACGTTAAACTCGTGCGACTTTCGGAACGGGCCCTTTCTACTGCTTTGGTTCTGCGATGACGTAAGAACGTAAGGTAGATAGGGCGTTGTGCGATAAGTGAGACCCGCGTACAGCAACAGCCAGCAGAGAGGAGTGGCAACAGTAAATATGGTAAATAATCTGTGAGTTTATGTTATGTTGAAGAGTATTCTGTGATTTGCACAGGAGGCATTTATAAAAAAGTGCCTCAAAAATGTGAAATATAAAGAAATTATATATTTATATATATAATCGGAGGTAAAATTTTCGTATCCCCAAAACGTATTTCTTCAATTTTACAGGAGAAAGATCTTACCGAAATGGGTTTATTTATACTTTAGGAAGGTCTTGGAAGTTTGTTTTCGCCTCGTTGAATTTTTTTGCCGGTAAATCATGTAATTTTCGACATTAATGACACTCCGATGTACGAAAGCTGTTCCCTTGATGTCCGTCTACTACGTGAACCAAATATTTGCGAGCATTTCATGACGTAACAAGCGGTCAGTGTTTCCAAATATGCTGTTTTGTAACTGTGTAACAGTTCTAGAACGTAAATGAACGTGAGTTACTGTTCATCATTTCTGACTACGAATTTGCGACAACATGACGTGCACAGGATCAGTGGCGTGCACAATGTGAGGTTGATGGGGGTTATAACCCCCCCTTTTTGCCCAGTATCTCTAAGGCTATTTATGAATGGTTTGTGGGGCTATTTATGAATGGTTTGTGGGGCTATTTATGAATGGTTTGTGGGGCTATTTATGAATGGTTCGTGGGGCTATTCGTGCATGGTTTCTTGGGGTTTTCGAACCCGAAAAAAATTCTAATTTTGAAAAACAAATTTAACTAGGTTTCCTAACCTAACAGAACCTAACCTAACCTTGCCGTGCATGGTTCGTGGGGCTATTTAAGAATGGTTTGTGGGGTTTTCGAACCCGAAAAAAAAATTCTAATTTTGAAAAACAAATTTAACTATATTTCCTAACCTAACCTTGCCGTGCATGGTTCGTGGGGCTATTTATGAATGGTTCGTGGGTCTATCCGTGCATGGTTCGTGGAGTTTTCGAACCTGGAAAAATAATACAAAATCAGTAACACGAAAGTAGGTATTTTTCTATGAAGAAGGTTGCAACACTGCATAACCACTGATCATGGACTACGCTAGTCAAGATTTCTCCGCCATATCGCGTGTAACGCAAGCGAAAGCGAACAAAATAAAAATACTCGATATTTCGAAAATTGAGATTATTTGTGTGCAAAACACGAAACGCGAACTTGAAGAACCCTTAGGAATGCAGAATACGCAAGTATCAATGTGAAAAATACAAAAATAAGGGAATTAGAGACGTTTGGTGGTTACTGAAATTTTAATGTCATATCTACTAGTAAATACTTGTGGGTACTATTATAGTATGGGGGAGACACCTATAAATCATATATTTCGCACTTTTTTACATTGCTAACGTACTATTTTGGAATGCGGAACATTACCTAAGGTGAAATAATGCATTTGTAACTAAGATAATGTCTATTTCTTACATTTATGAGTACTTACTGTTACTTGTTATTTCGATTATGTAACACATTATGGCGGGCGATAGCGTACTGGTTCAGGGCACGTTGTGCGAGCGTTTTGTCGATTTATGCAGTGGTGCAACCTTGTTCACCGGAAAATACCTACCTTCATGCCCGGATTTGAAATTATGCTAATATCTCACAAACTAATGACGTTAGCCTCACAAACCATTGACGTTAGCTCCACAAACCATTGACGTTAGCCCCACAAACCATTGATGTTAGCCCCAAAAACCATTCATGCTCCGGTATAGTAAAGTGTTACCCCATTCACGTTAGCCCCAAAAACCATTTTCCGTAAGGTTAGGTTAGGTTAGGCAAGCATAGTTAAAAAAAAATTAAAAACAATTAAAAATACTCTACACATCATGTTCTAGTGAAAACACTGACTATGGGGTTACGTCATCTTAACACACGGAGCATTGTGCTCTCGTGCAGAAAGCAAATGGCGGCAGCAGAAACAGCGTGTCGGACAGAGATTTTTGCAGAAAACAACATGTATTCGCATTAAAATGGATCAAAACTACATTCACGAACTTCCACAATGCTACAGAAAATGATTTCCGTAAGTACTTTCTCCTGTAAATTTGAAGAACTCTGTCTCCCCTATACTATAATGTTACGTAGAGGTTATTCGTTAAGAAAAATTGGACAAACAGTCAATAAATCACACTCCACGTTCAATACTTAGTAAACAAATTTAGAGAGGAAGGTTCAACACAGAATGAGCCGAGAGAACCAAAAGAGAGACAGTTGAATAAATGTGATGAACGCTTTATTTTAAAACGAGTGCGAGAAAACCCCCGACTTAGTGTTCCTCAGTTACGACAGTTAGTAGAGAATGTTGCTGGCAAGATGATGTTCGATGAAACTGTTGCACGTGCCTTGTGGAAGCATGGATATCATGGCAAAATACCATGAAAGTGGCCGTATGTAAATAAGGTGAATCGCAGGAATAGACTTTCATTCGCGAAAGAGCACATATACAAGGACAAGGAATTTTGGGATAGTGTCATATGGTCAGACGAGTCCAAGCTATCAGTTTTGATGTTTATTTGAAAATTACACCAAATGCATTTTACTGATATATTTGTTGTGGTCTATCACCAATTTAATTAGACGTAAGCGAGTTACTAATTTTTATCAACCACATCTTTTATTCCCAAAACATGAACCAAGTTTTTATTTCTAAGTTTCTGCATGTATTCATAGGATACAATTTGCATTAGACATAGTGAGACATTGCATGAGAGTGTATGTTTGCATTATATCTTTTCATTTTAGATATGAGCATATTATGATAAGGAAATGGGAGATGAACATAGAGTACCAGATCATAATAGAAGAAAGAGGAAACCTATTAAAAAGTGTCCAAACCCCTTGTTTGAATCATGGTTGATTGAATGGAAGAATCAATCTGCGGAAAGGAACTCAAATATGCAATATGTATTTGGAAAGGTACTGTATGAAATTTAACTGATCACAACTGTGAAGCAAAATTCAAGAAATCCTTCTTTTGTTTCAAATCATTATTCATTGAACTAAACACCCAAATAAGCATGTTAACAATAGCTGCCTTGAAGTTTTTGACCCACCACTCTTTTATTCATAATAATTTTTCTCTGAAGATTATGTTCCTCTTCTTTAACCTAATATTTTATGCTCAGGATGAGTGAAAGAAGCCCCCTTCTCACCTTTTTCTGAATTTAATGTAAGTCATGTTGAAATTCTGTACTCCTCAGGAATTTTTTGCAATCAAAAAATTGTAATGTTCTTTGTGTGTTCTTTTCTATGTTCCTAACATTTTGATGCTACAAGCGTGCATCTTTTTGAAAAGTTACATTGGTTATGGATTTAAACAGTATATACAAGGCCTAAAAGAATGGTGATAACAATAACGCTTTTTTGTAATTTCTTAACGAACACAATTCCGTGAATAATTGATTTGATTTATTTTACTTTGCATTTCTGCCACTTTTGGCTAATCATGAAGATTAGGATGAGTGATGATATGATGAAATTGGTGAAGGGGCACTCACAAAGATCACCCATGCCCAGGCTGGCATTTGAACCCTGGACCCCTGGCATCGTAGCATACTGTGCTAACCACTCTGCCATCGTGGCCAGCAAATTTATTTAAAGAACAGCTATGTTGTTTAATTTATTTTTAATTTCATTTTAAATGTCTTTTCCGTAATTTCTTTCCCTCTTTTATTTACCCTATTCTCATATGAATATGGGAAGTCACCAGAATTGTCCGGAAACGGATCGCCTCATAGTAACAGATTTTAACAAGCTTTTGTGCATGTTTAGAGTTAGTAAGGAAATATCATTGTTTGAAATATCTCGTTTCAAAACGTAATACATATTGTACAGGGTGCCTCTAAAGAATGTGATCCTTAAAAAAAAATACAAGACACCGACATTTTCACATAATTGTTAAGAAACAACAAACTAAGATAGAAAGTTTATTTTTGCTTTATTGTACAAAGTAAAGTATACTTAGTTGTAAGGCAATGTAGATTTTGCCTTACCTTTATATGTGTATGCCCAGGTAGTGGTTGAAATTCACTGTCGTTAAGATGTGCGGCTTAAAATTAGACAAGTTTATTGATTTCCCTCATACTGAGGAAATCAGCCAAAGTCTTTATATTCGTCACAGTATGACTTCTATGTATGGTTCATCAGCACACAACCTCATATTGCTGTTTAATGTTTCTGGTTATAAATTACAGACACTTTTTACAGTATGTTTGGAGAAGAAAGTGCAAAATGAGGCTATTTCAAGAGTTAAAATCTTGTAATGGGAAAGGTGGCAACACTATGCAGGTGGTATAATTGGAAACACCTGAACTTTGGTATTATTTACAGGAAATATGAAAATTGCACTCTGCCTCATTTGGTATCTATTGCGGACATACGAAATACGTGCAGTGCAGAATGTCCGTAATACGGAAGTTTCCAATAATCATATCCCAAGTCAACTGGAAGTTGTAAGTGGAAAGTAATCTCAAGGGATCAATCAGAGTTGCAATGTGGAATATAATTTTACATTGACAGTGATGATTGTCAATTTAGTTCACTGAAAACAGCTCATTTGTATGTCGCAAATGCAGTGTGAATACGTTGCACAGTTGCTGAATCCTGAGTGTAGGTTCTCCCAGTAAATGTGCCAGGTGGTGAAATCCTGAGCAAAATGTCAGTGTGTGGAGGCCAACATGAATCTTCCTTGCTCGGCCATTTAAAACTCTGTGCACGTCCATGAGGGTGCATAAATTTGACACGATATTCACTGTTATCATGAGACACTTCTGTAATGATCCCCAACCACCACTCCGAATTGTACACACAAGCAACGTATGATGAACTGTGTAGCATTATTTTACCTTGTGTTACCGGCACGTTGGAAACTTCTTTAGATATCACACTAACTTCAGTTCTTGTAGTCATGCTGGATATGTGAGATGTAAGCATGCGTGTTTTGGTCAGTGGTATGAAACAATGAAGACTTCTTGTTCCTTCAATGCAAGTTGCTTGAGCAAATCGTGGCTTTAACTTGTCTGTTTGCTGTACAATTTCCTTAGAGCTGACATAGAAAACCTGAATGTTCTTGATTGTAGATGCAAATTCACATAGTTGCATAGGAGTTAGAATATGATTGTTGTATGGTCTTTGTATGCTTGCCCTAGTTGCCAACTGTTTCACTGTGGCACCTACACCATCAGAAGGTCCCTTCCCATGACAACTAGCAAAAAAGTGCCACTCTGCTTTCAAACCGAAATCCTCCTCATGATGACAGACATTTATAAAATTTTTCCTGTTCTTGTATTGTGCAGAAGATCCATCACTGAAATACACATTTTTCCGTATAGCTGGGAATCTGTTTCTGAGAATTGAGAGAACTTCTTGTTGAAAGGAATAAAAAGATGCTGTGTCATGAATCAGGTGATCACTTACAGCATACAGAGAAACTGTACTAACAGATAATTCATTCTGCACATAGGCAACAAAAGGATGAAGTGTGGCTTGAGAATTTTCCCAGTGAAATCCTTGCACAGCATCTTGCGCTACAAAAGCATAATTCTCTGAGAAATCTACTAGAAGGATGCACTCATCATCTGCAAGCGATGATTTCCTTGTTGATAGAAAGTGGCTTTGTGCAGAGAAAATAAAATGGTGTCTGGTTAAGGCTGGAATTCTTTCAAGGAAAGTAGCAATTAATTCTTCTATTGTTTGTACGACTGATGTGAGTGTGCTCCTGTCTGTAGTGACCCACTATTTGTATGTTATTTCCTCATGTTCTGCACACACATTTTCTAGGTACTCCTGCACTCCTCCCTGAGCAGTTTGTACATTCACCAAACATACACTCCATATTTGATATATCACAAACACATTTTTCCATTATAGTAAGAAGTTTGACATGGGGTTGAACAGAGTGCAGCATGAGCTTCATATTCTGGTGTATGATGCACACACACACACACTATGAGTTCCACCTGCTCCTGGAAGAACACACCATTTTGGACGTAATTCGGCAAATTTTGAGAACCCCACTTGCAAGTTTGGATGTTCATTTTTAAACAATGCATACAACTCTTTTAAATTGCACATTACCAGACGCTTTTGTTTATGCACCCTGCCTCCGTCAACCTTCACAGAAATGATATCTTTCTTTCCTGCACATATTCGGCTGTTTTCATCATTCTCATAAAACTTGCGGCAAGCATCAATGGTATCCCCATTCAGAGCAATGCCAGTCTTTGGTGAAGGCAGTGCCAGTATTCCTTTCTCAGCTTTCAGTTTTATGGCTGTTCGTACCATGTACTCAGTAGTGTCGAAATATTTGTTAACCTTTGTTGTTTGCCAACTATGAGGGGCAAGTGTGAGTATTTGAAATTGTTCAGCTCTTGAAGCCTTGATGAATTTCTGCTGAAGTTCTGACATGAGAAGGTTTAGGTCGCGTTCAGCATGAGTTTTTGTAGCCTCAGCAGATTCTTCTGACTCTTCAGGGATATGTAAAACTGCTGCAACATGCGTTGTAACACAAGATTGTATTTGTTTCATTTTTGCTTTTCCATACCTTTTCCTCTTCTCTTTGTTCACATGAGTAAGTGTCTTCATGGGAGATACTTGTATTTCATGCAGACTTGAATTCAGTCTCTTCAATGGACTAGCACTGCTGTCTGGGACATAATCACTGTCATTTATCTCATCAACATTACCCAAATCTTCAGGCTGGTATGGTGTTTCTTTCATGCGTGTCTCACATTTTCCACACAATTTTTGCCCAGGAATCAGTTTACCACCATATATCCTTGCTGTTTCTACAGTAATTGTCCTTAGTGACTTCTTACAAGGACCCTTGTGATAGGAAAGTGGGTCGCAGCAATGAGAACCAAATATGTGAGAACATTTTTGCAAGTAAACCTTTGCATGATGGAAACAAATATTATCTACGCTACCTACTCTAAATTTCAACAGTTCTTGATCTAAACCTGGCAGGGTGCTTACCAATACAGTTCCTGTTTTTGGTGTGTAGTGATGTAGGTAACAAGCACTGTCTATGTCTTCAAGCCTACACTGCACTGCACTGAGGGTTCATGTGGCACACAGCCCTGAGGCAATGCCATGTCTGTGTTTATTTCACTTTGAGTTATCACACACAGAATGAATGTCTTCCTGTCTCTAAGTACAGTTTGTTAACAAGTCTTACTGTTATTCACACTAAATAATTGAAAAACACCACTGCTCTCACCAAAATATTACGGTACACCACCAGAAGCCAGCCTCATATCACACAATAGATTTGGCGGGAAAACAAAAGAGTCCTGAAATTCACATGAAACAAATGAGTATCAAAATGCACAATTGTTTCACAATTAACTTTTTTGTTTTGGAATATACTCTTTTTACAGGTGTGAGTGCATGAGTCGAGGTACAGCAACCTGAAATATTTGAAAGGAAAACTCATTTACGCATTATATGTGAAAGCAGATATTAGCAGAACGGCAGTACACATAATTCAGTATTCTATGAAAATGGTTCAGAGTGCAATCATGAAATTTCTCCTGAGGAACATGTTAGAATATTACAATATTTTACTGCCACTCATTTCTTCTTGATATCTTTCCCTCATATGGAACTTTGCACCCAAAAAGAGTGCTTTTTTTTAGCTTTTTCATATTTTTAACATACATGACACACTTTTTAAGCAAGAAGGAAATATATTGCAGTGTTCCTTTTTAGTGTGGAGACCCCACACTTTGGGAACTGTTCTTGTGAGAACTATGAAGATTGCATTTTATTTCCTTCCACTTTAAAATATGACATAGATTTCCACATATATGTGTGGGAAGTTGCTTTTTCAGTTATGAAAAAGACAACCACAAATTAATATAGTTGTCACCAAACTGAACTTTTTTCATTGGATATATTTCCTTTACATGATACAACTAGAAATCATATGTCATTTATTTTAGTTACGCTACAAGCATTTATCTTGTACCTTCGCACTGTACGTTACCACGTCACTACACACTGAGACGGTAACTTTAATCAGTCATGTAGACCAAACTAATGACCGTAGACATAAATAATTTTAGTTTTCCATAATACCCTCAGACATACATTTGTGCAAAATTTTATTAAAATTGGAGATGTAGTGGCGACTACCATTTCGGTGATTTGCCATGGAATGACCACATTTCATGTGTGTGCCTGCCTCCATGGCGGAGTGGTGAGCTCAGCAAGCTATGATGGTCAGGGGTCCTGGGTTCAAATGGGTGTTTTTTGTGACTCTCCCTTTATCAATTCATGATATCATCACTCACCCTCATCTTTGCAATTAAAGTGGCAGAATAGAGAAGTAAAATAAACTAAATCAATCACTCAATTCATGGGACAAAGACTAAGGTAGGTAAAGTTCCCCTGCATATTGGGCAGACTTCTGCACAGAGTGATTAGCACAGCATGCTACGAAGCCATTGTTTCAGGTTTAAATCCCAGCCTGGGCATGGGTGTTCTTTGTGAATGTCCCTTCATCAATGTCATCATGTCATCACTCATCCTTATTTTCGTAATTAGTCAAAAGTGGCAGAAAGAAGCAAATTAAATTAAACCAAGTCATTCAGTGAATCAACTATGGACATTTCACCATGCCTTGAAGTCACTTAGCCTGGATGTGGAGATAGGGCCCCACACAATATTTATTTCCTTATTTCTGGAGGTGATGTGATTGACACCATGCTCCACTACCTTTACCCCCAGTTACCCGTTTATTTGGGGCTGTTGGAACCCCCAGAGCAGGTTTATGCAGGGACAAGGTCAGAAAAGTTCCAATTTTATCACCCACCCCAGGAATCAAGCTGCATCTCCATGTGGCAGATGATGCCATACTGACTGTACCACCACAGTTCCAAGGAACAGAATGTCATATTTGCAACAATGTTTTGAAATTTGGTAACAGTATATGTGTAATCAACACATACCAAACTGTTGGCAACACCAGCTTTGATTGTGATAATTCTGTTTACCAAGATGGTAGCCTAAGAAATATGCCTCCAGAAAAGCTCGTAGTTTTAGCAAAAGTTTTATGTACCTGTGCAATTATTTGTAACTTCTCTGTGTGGATTTTAGCTTACATAACGTAAAATATGTCATACACATGGAATAATCTTTAAAAATAAATAACCGCCAGTAATTGCAGACCTGTCTGCTACTGAGTATTGCACCATTTTATTTGTTCCTTCACACACGTAATGTAAGTGACCAGAAAGTGCAACTGTTACTATCTTTAGCAGGTTTACTATTTTTTTCACATAAGAATTTGCAGTTTCTTACTAGTCAGTTGCATCATAAGCTTGGGATATTTTTGCATTCATATTTTCATTGTGGAAAGTATTGTAATAATGTCCAAAAATGTGTAACGTAACTGACTGTTTAGACAACATTCTTTCCTGTAAGTGTAAAAAATTTAGTTTAAGCTTAGATGTTAACTTTCAAAACTTGTTAACTAGCCTGACAGTCACTGCTAGATCCAGAGAAGGGGGAATGTATAGGTTCACGAGTTCTTCTTACACCACCTCCAGCACTACCAAACTGATATTAATAAATATAAGACAGTGTGGTATTAAATCAAAAAATATGTCATGATGTGATAAGTTTAGGTTAGCAATTTCTTATTTTCCCATATTTAATTAAAGATTGTAGATACTGGTAAATGTTTTGAGACGAAATATTCTGCTAGATAAGATTTTTTAATTTATTTTTTTATTCTTGCCATTTTTACCTAACCATTTTCATGGTATGAGATTCTGAATGCCGAAATATTTTTAGTTACCTTTTGAAAGTTGGTAGATACAGGCTGTGGGACAACCCCCCACCCCCTCCTAGCTGTATTCTGATGTAGTAGCTGCTGTTCAAAATACATATTATCTGGCCACTGTAATGGAGAATGGTGGAAACTATTGGAAGTGGCAGGGTCTTCTGGATGAAATACTTTATGACCTAAATAATGTTCTTCATAATACAGGGTAAGTCAAAATGATGGACCCGATTTCAGACATTTATTCTGTGAAATATAATAAACAAATGTTATTGTGAGATATGTGCTAAGAAAGGTAAACTGTCAAAGTTTTTTTCAAACAAATCACAAGTGTTCTCTGTGAGCACCTCGCGTAACACGGCACACATCAAGACGATAGTCTATCTCCTGCCAAACCTTGTGGAGCATGTTCCGGTCAATATCAGCAATGGCTGCTGTGATACGGTCACGCAGCTCATCCAATGTTGTTGGAAGTGGTGGTACGTAAACATGATCCTTGACAAAACCCCACATGAAGGAATCACATGGGGTCATGTCGGGGAACGAGGTGGCCAATGAAGGAGAGGTCGATCCTCCGGAGATGCACGGCCTATCCAACGTTGTTCCAATGCCCCATTGAGATGGTCCCGAACACTGCCATGGTAATGCGCAGGGGCACCATCCAATTGGAGAATGAAATCTGCGCTATCCTCTGCAAGCTGTGGAAGGAGCCATACTTGCAGCATATCAAGGAAAACAAGTCCTGTCACAGTACGTTCATGGAAGAATAAGGGCCCATAAATCTTTTCATCGAAAATGGCACAAAAGGCATTCACTTCTGTAGTTAAAAAAGACAAAATTGCTAATATTTTAGTATCTCGTAAGTGATATCCTCCAGTGTTCCACAAATTCATGGGGGTTAGCAGTTTCTCAAATCCTTACGTTGTGTCTATTCACTTTCCCTGAAAGGTGAAAAGTTGCTTCATCACTGTAAATTAACCTCTCAGAGAATTCGAGGAAATCAGCACAGAAGGATGCGTGCAAAGCATAATCAGTGTCTTTTAAGGCTTGAACTAGTTGCAAGCGGTAGGGTTTCATTTGTAAACGTTTCCGCAGAACCCGCCAGACAGTTTTCTGTGGAAGTTGAAGTTCTCTTGCTGCCCGGGAGGTGGACTCTGCACGAAATGTGTGCACTCGTTACACTGTCTCTTCCGAATCTCTGAAATGTTCATACCACTTACGAATGGCCTTTCCCGTAGGTGGTTCTCTCCGATTTTTGGTACGGAAATGCCGTTGCACACTAATCACAGACTTGTTCACATGATAATCAAGCACACAAAAAAGATCTCTGTTCTCCAGTCAACGCCATTTTCCTGCTCGCTGCTGACTCCTAGCGGTAGAAAGTGGAAACACTGCATGGAAACTAAACTTTGAAAGTTAACCTTTTGAAGCGCATGTCTCTCAATAACATATGTTTATTAGATTTCACAGAATAAATTTCTGTAATCTGGTCCATCATTTTGACTTACCCTGCATATAAGGTCCCATCAAATGAAAAGGTCCAATGGAAAATATCCCGAAATACGTGGTACCTGTGACAGTGCTTTTGGTTGCTGTGTATACCCATAGGTGTATGTGACATGTCAGTGGCAGGGGATCAGCGCATATGCAATGTTGACTCTGGTAGCGTTGGCTAATCACTTCTCTTTCTCCCCTCCAAGGTGTTTGTCCGAGGAACAACACATGTGCAGAATGGGACTGTCGTTGACCCATTTGTTGCGATACAAGAATGAGGGTGAGGATTTCGTGTCCATGATCATTGCGGGAGATGAATCCTTAAGTCTGCATTACCAACCAGAATCAAAACGTGACAGTATGCAGTGGAAGCACCCAGGGTCACCCAAACATGTTGGGCAACATCAGCCAGCAAGATCATGATGACCATGGTCCCCTGCTAGTGGAGTTCCTTCCAAAAGGACACACCATTAATGCCAACACGTACTGCGAAATACTGCATCGTCTGCAGACAGCAATAAAGCATACACGGCAAGTTCAGCGCAGGCATCATTTTACAGCACGATACTGCTCGTCCCCATTCAAACAGGACCAGTTGAATTCCTTCTGTTGGGAAGTGCTCGACCACCCTGCTTACAGTCCTGACTTCAGTCCATGCGATTTCCACATTTTCAGCCCAATGAAGAAACACCTCAGAGGATGCCGCTATGCTTCAGATGCAGATCTGCAGGCTGCAGTGACAGAATGGTTTGCCTCACAACCCAAGGACTTCTTCTACCAAGGCATTCATCAGTTTGTACCCAAGTGGGATAAGTGCCTTACCTCATGTAGAGAATATGTGTAGTCAGTGTCAGTAATAACCTCTGACACACCATTAATGCCAACACGTACTGCGAAATATTGCATCGTCTGCAGACAGCAATAAAGCATACACGGCAAGTTCAGCACAGGCATCATTTTACTGCACGATACTGCTCGTCCCCATTCAAACAGAACCAGTTGAATTCCTTCGGTTGGGAAGTGCTCGACCACCCTGCTTACAGTCCTGACTTCAGTCCATGCGATTTCCACATTTTCAGCCCAATGAAGAAACATCTCAGAGGACGCCGCTATGCTTCGGATGCAGATCTGCAGGCTGCAGTGACAGAATGGTTTGCCTCACAACCCAAGGACTTCTTCTACCAAGGCATTCATCAGTTGGTACCCAAGTGGGATAAGTGCCTTATCTCATGTAGAGAATATGTGTAGTCAGTGGCAGTAATAACCTCTGTACATGGAAATGGACCTTTTCATTTGATGGCACCTTATACCTTGTAAATTCTATTGATGTTCCATATTGCCCAACCTATGCACACTGGTAATGTATAGACTATCGCTATGTAATGTAAGTGATCAACACTTAATTTTAGGAAAACTAATGAGCTTGCAATCTTAGTGTCTACATTTCTGTATGAGCTATTCCATGTTATTTCTACAACATATAAAATTGCCACTTTGGAAATGGAAAGACAGAACAGAAATTTTTTGCTCTATTGGGGAGCTATCAGACCAAAATATTAGTATGTATATTCTCTATATAATGATAGAATATTTATATCATTATAACAATTAGGGCTGAAACAATTTTGATGCAGATGCTATTGAATGATTCTTGCTGATACCTGAACATTGTAGCCTATCATGCCGAAGGCATGACTCGAATCCGGGACCCCGGGCGCCATAGTCCGATAGTCTAATCATTTCATAAAAAGGGCCCAAGTATGAAAGAAGCTGGAAAGAGCTTCTTTCAAGCAAACGCCACCTGCGATCTTCAGCGGATGTACAAATCCTCTGATACGAATTCTTCCGGAATCGCAGGAAAGATACTGCAAACACAGCTTTACGCTGAAAGCACCGTTATTGAGAGACGCGGTCTCTCAACGGCCGAAGTTCGAATTTCGTTTAAATAGCTTGAGAGAATATTTCCCCGCCCAGTCGGTATCTGAAATCTGTCGTGTACACAGTTAGTGCCTCGGAATTATACAAGTTGTTGAACTAAGAAAGTTATGGCGTGAATAGTTATTACCGAACGTTACAAAAGGAGTTACAGCGAGGAGTAGTACAATATCGGAAAGGAGTTTTATTTCAGGAGAGTTCATCAGAGTTTCATCAACGAACCAGCGAGTCGATCGTCACTTCGAGATCTACAGGTAACGAACGTTCCTCTATCCTTGTCTTTCAATCACTCACACCCTTGCCAGACCAGTCAATTGTAGTGTTTAAAGTTAATCGTGCGTGTAGTTCTTATTTCACAAGGCTAGCCCCCTTGCTTGGTTAAGTTTAGACATAGCTTTTCAGAGCTATACCCCCTCTTACGATACACCTCTCGCAGCCAAATAACTTCGAATATCAGGCTCCCTTAATATAAACGATTGGGTGATTGTACGATAGGTACCCAACATGTGTATCAATTTTCACACAAAGTTTCCAAATGTTCCTCGTTCACATAACCTTTCTACAGCAGAGGAGGCATTAATTTCTGGATTACCTTTGTAGAATAAAACAAAAGGATATAGCTGTGGACAATTTACCCACTTTTCATTGATTGATTTGCTTTATTTTACTTCGCTTTTTGTGCCACTTCTGGCTAATTTGCGAAGATGAGGATAAGTGATGACACTCACAAACATCCATGCCCAGGCTGGGATTCGAACCCGGGACCCCTGGTGTCGTACCCAGATCTGCCCCGCACCTCCACCACGTACAATCACCCGATCGTTTATATTAAGGGATCATAGATAGGCTATGTGAAGCCTGATATATATATATATATATATATATATATATATATATATATATATATATATATATATATATATATATATATTTTTAGCATACTAATCAAGTTTTATTCAGATTTAAAAGATAGCATTTTTGAATAAAAATGCTAATAGCTACAACCAAAAAAAAATAATAATAGTAATAAACAGAGAACCCATGTTCCTATATTTTGGTGTGGATGAAGCAAGTAATCTCGAGTTATTTGCTGTTCACTCTGACGCGTCTCCCGATGGCTCTTTCTATTTTTCCGAGGATATTTTGATTTGGTATGGCTCTGCCTGCTTCGTAGTCATTGATGACCTGTTGCTTCTCATTGACTCTTGTGGCCAGATCCTTCTGACTCCATCCCTTCGAATGCCGTCCCTGCTGAATGAGCTTCCCTACGTCAAGGGGAACCTTGTCGTGCCTCAGCTCCTCCGTCTCACGATCCAACTTAGCCATGTTCTTTGTGGTCTGATGTTGTTTGTTTTGCCCTGCATCCCACTTTTGCTGCGTTTCTACAGCAATTCGTTGGCAACGAGCTGCATTAACTGCCTGCTCAGTCTTCATCGCAGAAGCCTTTGGTGGCTTTTTGCGCAGAATTGTAACAGTTTCCCAGTCTGTTTGAGACATAATTTCGTACGTATGTATGAAATGTGACACAAAATTTCCTTCCGTCTAAGCAAAACAATTTTTTTTTACGCGATTTCGGGAATGGACATGTTTTTATTGTAAAATTGCTAAGAAAAACTAGTTATTGATGAAAAGAATCAAAGTATTACTTGAAAACTACACCATTTTAGTTTACCACAATTTTGCAGTACAAGATTGTGCAATATTTTTGATTGAAATCTTGATCTGGCACACACTGATGGTGGGTATTAGCTTGTACTGATACAGTGGTATTTGCATAGCCTACTAATGCATGTTAGTTAATTCAAATTTTTGTTAATAAACTGGTGTGCTTCATGCGAGATTATGAAGTTAAATAAGGGGGATGTGAAGGTAGAGCTTTGTATCCTTTCTATTGGCTGAAGATGGTTGTGCGATGCACCATGCTCTGGCAACTTTTACTCTCACAGAGTATTTTTTCATGTGTGTGTGTTGTGACATTGTTGAAAATAATATCTGCAAAATACAGTCATAATATTTTAAATATCCGAAGCCCATTCTTTGAGATTCAGAACTAAATTGAATTCAATATTACAGTATTTGTTTATTTTCTCCCATAGGCTTTGGAATCGCTAAGAAAATATCCATTACCGTTGAAGAGTGGAAGAGATTGTAAAATTTTAGAATACTTTGGTGACAGAATATGTTTACTGCTAGATAGGAGGCTAGCTGAGTATAAAGCACAGAATGGAGGTGAAGGTTTGTAGAATATGTATTATTAAATAGGATGGGTCGGGGTAATTTGGGGCAATTTTCATCACTTTTTTTAAAAAAAACTGAAATACCTTTGAGACTGATAGTAACATTTCTCAGTTCTATTTATACATTGGAATATCAGACAGTACATTCTGACTGTTTTTCTTTTTAAACGCCTCATAGTAAATGTTCTGTACACTGTTTTATACCCTGCCCCAAATTACCCCAGGGTTGGGGGAATTTGAGGCACTTCTCACTTTTGTACTTTTCACCTCTGTAGTTCAGTCCCTGCACAAAATTACCCCATCTTGAGGGTATTGTGGGCAAAAAGACAGTAAAAGAGGTCTCATCATACGTTTTATTCACTTTTTTCACATACGTTCGTGGCATGATGACACTGCCCCAAATTACCCCAGTTTTTAACTTTTCTTCACTGCACAAAATGTAATGGGCCTAACACAGGGAAACAAACACTATCTTGAAGGTTAACCCTCAAATGTAAAAAGTGTGTAAGCTAAATTGTTCTGGGTGTTGTCTGTATGGTTGTGAGCACAGTTCAACACTGACCCTTGAAACTGCACTGTCCAGTTTTACCTGAGAAACATTTTTTTTAGGTTCGATGGGTTAGCCTAGAAAATAGTTTACAAATGAGGGTCTTCAAAATATTAGAACCAACAAACTGTAAAAATTTCATTACATTCTGCAAAGTAGGTTTTGTATAATTCAAACTTTTCTAAAAATGCCCCATATTACCCCACTGCCCCAAATTACCCCAACCTACCCTATCTAATCAAGGAATATGAACACAAGCTCTATGTATGTGGATGTGACCAAAAAGTATAAATTTCACAAAGTAAATTTGATTGTCAAGAACCTTTTATGGATTTTACCTTTTCCCACATTTTAAGTTTTTTGTTCACAGACACCTGAAAAATGCAAACTTGAGATTTCATCATATATATGTGATAAAATTAAATTGAAGATATAAGGAGAGTAGATTTTATACTCACTACATTTTAGTTTAAAATTATCGTGAAGTGAAAGTTAAAATGTAACATGACACTCTGGAGTCTTTCACTAAAGACACACACAACATATAAATTTTTCACACTAAAACTGTAAGGGAGCTTTTAGACCAAAGTGACTGGTGACAAATGATGAGTGATACTTGTTACTTGGAACCTACAGGCATAAATGCAACGTTTCATACCAAAGTGACATGAGAAGCTGCACTTGTTACTTATCGTTTCATGTCACTTGAACTGGTGACCTGCAAACAAGTGTGTATTTTGTCACCTTTATCGATTGGTTGTGCATGCACAGTGAAGGCTTCTTTAGAGACTTTAGAGAGCTTTGATACTTCTGTGCGAAATATCCCCCCCCTTCCCCCGTCATATGTCACTTGTTACTTCGGTCTGAAAGCTCCCTAAAGTTCTTCCTGATTCAGTAATATTCTTCCGTAGGGTTCTTGATCGATATAATGCAATTTTGAACATATTTATACCTTTCATGACATGTGAAGCAGTATACATGGTTTATGTAATTTGGAAAGCAATAAATAATTAAGATTCAGTGTGACTTCATAATAATTCAAGCACAGTATTACTATACATGGTTTAAATTTATGTATTCTAGTAATGGAGTGTTTTGTTTTACACACTGTGCATATCACCACTGATGGTTTCATTAAAATAAGTATTGGTTATCTTTATAAGTAGTGCCCTGTGAAGTTCCAGTGGAAAAGAAGACCGCAAGAAAATCCAGAAATTTACAGAATAAGACACCAAAGAAGAAACCGAGGAAAGATGAAGAAAGTGGTTCATCAACTGTGAAGGTAATTAATTATTCACTTCTTTGCATGAAACCATATAATTCCATGTTACAGGCACACAAATATTGCTGATTGCTTGTGGTGATTCCAGGTTCTTTGACTCTCAACAAACATTGACAGTAGGGATGAACCCATATGAAATTTTTGCTGATATTAAATTTACTGACTGTAATAACCAATGTGATATATAATTGCAAATGTTCCTTGAAGAACATGAATGGTTCATTCATTATCCTTCATAATTAATGTATGTAACCAGGTGACTACAATGGG
This sequence comes from Lepisma saccharinum, assembly GCF_977018435.1. Classification (NCBI taxonomy): domain Eukaryota; kingdom Metazoa; phylum Arthropoda; class Insecta; order Zygentoma; family Lepismatidae; genus Lepisma; species Lepisma saccharinum. The sequence goes on from NC_139233.1 coordinate 53,339,283, forward strand.
TTTTGGTTTCAAAAACAAACCGTGTATTTAGACATTCACTTTAAAAAGCTGTTGCATATTACGAGGTGTGTCTGGAAAGTAAATATGGATCTAATGTAGGCCAAAGGGAAATTTTGCTATGCACATGTCACTACACTTTGACTTCGATCCTTACACTTTCTTCTCACATTCGGTAGTGCTACACCGAGCTTTCTTTGAGAAACATGTGTGTGAATTGGCAGCACTGATTCATAATCCTGCCAAATACAAGGTGTGTTCTGTCAAATGATGTCTCAATGCAAAAGGTGAATGTTCAGCAGAAATTCACAAATTATTGTTGTGTATGGGTACATTATGAATCAACAAAATGTGACAGGACAAAATAATTGCATTGTAATTAGAGATGAAACGTGAGTATACATGGACGTCCGCAGGATTCTTTCCAGGGAGGGGCAAGGAAGGTATTTTTTTCCAAGGGGGGCAATCAAGGCTCATTCTCTCCAAGAATAGTGTTGTTCCCTAAAAAAACATTGCTTAAATTTGAATGTATGATGTTCATGCAATAATTAACACATATTTTTGTGGCTAAAATGAAATTATATGTGTGAAATACATAATTTATGGTTGACTTTAATTTTCCAGCCCCCCCCCCCCCCTTGCCCCTCCTTCCGGATGCCCATGTGAGTATACCACTACGTGTCTTGAATCCAAGCAATGATACCATATGCATTCACCCAAACTAAAATATTCAAAACTTCAATTTCAGCCAAAACAAAATCATGACTTCAGTTTTCTGGGACAGACACATCATTTGCCTGGTTGAATTCATATTGTCAGACCCTGGAATGGCTTTGATGGGCCATTCAAAACAAAGAGGATGGGGAATGTTGATGCATAGGATCTACCTGATTCATGACAATGCTTAAGTCCACACTGCAAATGTCATCAAATGGGATATTTTTGACTATCCACCATGTAGTCTGGACCTTCCACCCAGTAACTTTAACTTGTTTCTTCACCTAAAGAAATTTCTGTGGGAAACAGTTCATCGATGATTAGAAATATGAAAGAAGTCATGGTGTGGTTCAGCAAGGATTCAGCAGACTATGATTCTAGGATACAGAAATCGGTTCCTAGACTTAACAAATGTTTGGATAATGGTAACAACTATGTTGACAAGTAGAGTATGTAAGTTGTTTGTAGTGGAAGTTTTGTAAAGTAAAATTGTGTTAATGTTTATTGGCCTTTGTATCTGTACTTTCTGGGCATGTCTCATAGTTTAATGTTCATAAACGTAAAACTAATCACAAAATTACAGAATTTTGCACTAAAAATTCAGGCTATTCTTAGATACACCAGATTGGTAAAATTATTTGTAATTTTACAGAGAAATACTGTAGATACACTGACGTACATATTTTGGCTGATGCCGATTAATCTGTCTCATTTCTATGAAATAATTTGAAATTTGCAGTCATTTACTAATTTTCTCTTCAAGTCTCTGAATAGTGTGATGTTTAATAGATTTCAAAGCTATTATTGTACATATTTTTTTGTACATAATTCCCAGGATAACTTGTGATGTGACTGTTTAATTTCCTTAATTACAATCAAAGACCCATCTTAATTTGGTAACAACAGTAAAAAAAAAAAAAAAAAAAAAAAAAAAGGTAAAGTGCTCCCCTGTGCTTAGCACAACACCATGAAGGCGTATAGGGGGTGTGGGGGGTAACGCCCCACACTTTCTTGATCCGGTCGTGAGTGGGGTGATGTGATCAGCATCACGCCCCTGACCGCCTTTACCCCCCAGGGTTTCCCCCAGGTACCCATGTTATTCGATGCTGGGTGGGCGCCGGGGCCGCTTAAAGTACTGATATAAAATTTACCGACACCGATAACCAATATTCTACCGATCCGATATAAAATTCCAAATGGTCCTTGAAGAACCTGAATAGTTCATTGACCAACTTAATAAATATGTGAAATATGTGTTTCCAGGTGACTGAAGTGCAAAGGAAGTTGCATATTTAGACATTTACTTTTTTGGCATGGAAATTAGTCATAAAAATTATAACAGTATGGATGAATTTTTCACTAAATTACAAGATATTTATAGATATATCAGATCAGTAAAATAATCGGTAATTTTACCGATAAACTGATATGCCTATGTCGGCCAATACCGATAGAGTACCGATTAATCTGTCCCATCCCCAGTTTATTGCATATTCTGTGGAATAGTTGGGAGTATGGAAAATCATCAGCTCTGCCTCCTCGTGTCCACTCCAAGGCAGATCAGCATCGAGATTAACTGTTCACTTCTTTACATGTCTCCACCATTATATTTGATTCCACCTTTACCCACTCTGTTGTCTTCTTTCATAATTTGTTCTTCTATTTGTCCATGATCTTCCTCTAAATCTCTTTCCTTCCATTTTCATTTTGTAAACCTTCCCTGTAAACCTCTCTTTCTCTAACCTTCTCATATGCCCATATCACCTCATTCTTGGCTTTGTTGGTATAATTTGCAGTACTATGTATATATTTCTCAGTATATGTAGTGAGATGACATGTAACTTTTTTTTTTAGTCCCCAAAGTCACCAGGAAATAGGAAAGCTTATGTTCCTGGGTGGAGAACTGGCGCCTATGCCCTGCTTGTGACTCTTTTTGATAAGGAGCAAGAAGTTGGATATAAAGGTGATGTATTAAGGTACTTATGCTCACACATACTGTGTTTGCATCTTATGTGCACTTATTACCATGGTACTTTCCATGCATGTTATTCTTGACTGAACTGCAGAACCTGGTGGATACTGATTCCACCACTTTAAAGTGGAAGATGTATATACAGGGTGTCACTACACAATAACCGCAGCATGCAAGGGCTCTAAGTTGAACAAATTATTTTAGTAATGTTTTGCTCATTGCCTTGTTTCAAAAAATGGAATTTTCTATTCTGTGTATGCAGCACAGACTCACAGTTGCCAGTGACATTTATTTTTCTGTCAAGAAACGACAAACTTATTCATATGCTACTGATGAATTGTGTAGCAAATCAATGTAAGGGCCATACACTTGAGTGTGAATATCTTCACACAAAGCATCAAAAATACATATTACATGATATCCAACAGACGTGTGAACTGTGATACTTGTATGCTTTAAGAGGCATTAAACCTTGACACTTCAACATGTCAATATCTTTGTTGACATAATAATGTATCTACAGTGTTCAACTACTTTAGTATGTTTTCTCATAGAAACAATGACACTAGCAACTATGAATCTGTCTTCATGGCTGCATACAAACAGGATTAAAAAAAATGAAATTTGTCATAGCCTTATAGCATCAAAATGAGGCTTCAACAAACACAACATTACAATAAAAGTTTTTCATCTTGGTGCCCTCTACATGCTGTATATTGGTGTTGCATGACAACATCCTGTATATAAAAGTATATCTGATTTGTACTGGAAAATTATTGAAGCTTTTGCTCTTTGCATTTCCATGCACATTGTGAGGTAGCAATTTTAGAGATGATTCGAGAGATAAGTGCCACATGCTGCGCTAAAGTCTGTCAAACATGTAAATGCATCATACAGTATGTCATACCCAAGAAAATGGAAATCTGTTTATACTAATGGATTGTGTTTTGTTTTTATATACATGGAATTTGTTATAAAAGTTCAGTGGCACTTTATGTTGAAGAATAAATAATGTACAATTAATGTGGCACAATTATCTTTTGAAGTAAACTCAACACCTTAGATACAATCTCTGTGTGTTTTGAATACACAACGATAAGTACAAGTGAATCAGATTAATTGGTGCTATATTGATATTGGTCTATATGGGCATTTTATTTATGGTAAATTGCCAATAACTTTACAAGTCTAATATATCTGCAAGTAGCATGTAATTAAGTAAGTAATTATGCTGTTTTATTATTCTTATGAATATAGAAGTATATTCATGGAAGCATCCTTACTTTCTATATTAGCTCAGCCTCAATACTTATTTTTGGCAGTAGTACTAATTTTAGTTGTGTTTGTTTTTTTGTGCAGGTTACATGCTGAAAAGCGAGCTCTTAGTAGAAGCCCAGCCCTTAAGCGATTCATCCTTCGAGCACCCTGATGCTGGGTCATATTATACGGCTTGGTCTTCCATGACTACATTAATAAAGAAAGGGCTTGTGGAAAAACAGGGATGTCCAGCAAAGTAAGTTGTGATTTACAGCGGAAAAATGTAACTGGATGAAGGCAATCAGTCATCATCATTACAATTAATTATATTCGTCACTATAATTAGGCTTGATTAATGTACCCTGTTTTTATAATATATAGTTTTAATAAGCAGCTTTTTTTTAAAAGAAAAGTCCATGTGACTTAAAATTTTTGTTAATATGCCCTAACAATGTAAATTTCAAATTAATAAATATAATTTACTTCATGGGTGAAGTATTGATGTGAAACTAAAAAAAAAGAAAATAAAATTTGAAAATATATAAGCCTATTTTTACTGATCTATCTATAAATATATTACAATTTAGTGGAACATTGTGCAATCTTGTTATAATTTTTATGTATAGAAATTTATATGAGAGTGAATCAAATATGAACGAGCCTTGTGCGGAATAAAAAAAATTAATGAAAGAAACAGAGACATTGCCACATCCTATTTTTCTACATAGTCTCCGCCCTTAGTGATACATTTTTCCCAACGTTGTGGTAGGTTCTTGATGCCGTTCTCGTAGAATGAAGCTGGGCAGCTAGTCAACCAGTTGCGCACAAAGGTTTCCACCTGATCGTTGGTCGCAAATCGCTCGCCCCCAAGTGCTTCTTTGAGGGGCCCGAACAGGTGAAAATCACATGGTGAAAGGTCTGGGCTGTATGGTGGATGCGGAAGCGGTTCCCAGTGCATTTCCACCAGTTTCTGCTGCGTAACACCTGCTGTATGGGGTCTGGCATTGTCGTGGAGGAACAAGACCTGGCGGATGGGGCAGCCTCGTCGTTTGCGTCGATACTGCACCTTAACTTGATCCAGGAGGCTGCAGTAGTAGGGTGCATTGATGGCCCGACGTTCGTGTAAGAAATCCACCAGTAGGATCCCCTCCAGTCCCAAAACACTGTGGCTAACACCTTCCCGCAGACAACCGAACTTTGGCCTTCACGAGTGTGAAGCTGGCAAGCAATGCGAACTCGGTCATCTTTTTGAGCAACATTCAGCAGCTTGGGAACCCACCGAGCTGTAATTTTGCGGAAGCCCAAGTGCTTTGTGATGATTGATTTGACACTTCCATAGCTCACACCAAGTTCTGCCGCAATTTGCTTCACAGTGACTCGGCAATCCTGTTCGACAAGCTCACGAACACGAGCCATGTTGTCATTCGTCACACTGGTGCGAGGATGACGGCGGTGCACTTCATTTGCAACACGTTCACGGCCTTGCTGGAATTCCTTACACCACACCTTCACTCTTGCCCAAGAGAGGGTACCATTCCCAAACTGGGCCTGCAGTCTCCGGTAAATTTCGGCTGGTTTGACGTTTTCCTGGGTGAGGAACTTGATGATTATGCGTTGCGCAACAGACACTGGCACAGTCTGCTCACTCATCGCGAGAGCTACTACACGAAGCATGCGACATGCTGGCTGTTCTGGTTCCTGACTCACGACAGCCCCACCTACCGGCCGCACATGCCCAATCACACCCTGCTACCCATTCCGACGCTTAGCCAATCAAGGTTCGTTCATATTTGATTCACCCTCGTAATTTCCATTCTGTACTTTTTTTTTTTTTAAGTAAATGTCTAAATATGCAGCTTCTATTGCATTGCAAAAGCTTGATTCATCTGGTAACATGCTCTATGTGATCAGAAGTATCCGGACACCCACCTGAAAATGAAGTACAAGTTTGGGCCACCCTCTATCGGGAACACTGGTAGTCAATACGGTGTTGGCCCATCTTTAACCTTGATGACAGCCTTTACTGTCTCAGGCATACTTTCAATCAGGTGGCGGAAGGTTTTTTTGGGAATGGTAGCCCATTCCTTGAAGAGTGCCGAAATGAGAAGAGTGATGTGGGTCGGTGTGGTTTAGCACAAAGTCTGCATTCCAAAACATCCCAGAGATGTACTGTGGGATTCAAATCACGACTTTGTGCAGGCCAGTCCATTAGTGGGACGTTGTTGTCATCAAACCATTCCCCCACAAGTTCTGCAGTATGGACAGGTGCTCGGTCTTGTTGAAAGACACAATGGTCTTCCCTGAACTAGTCTTTGATGGTAAGCAGCATGAAAGCAGTTGAAATGTCAACGTAAGCTTGTGCCGTGACATTGCCACTTAATGCAACAAGGGGGCCAAGCCCCTCCAGGAGAAACATGATAACACTGTAACCCCGCCACCCCCAAATTTCACTGTCGCCGCTATACAGGCTGGTAGATGTCGTTCACCAGGCATTCGCCACACCCACACCCTACCATCGGATCGTCACATTGTGTACCGTGATTCATCACTCCACACAACGGCTTTCCACTGTTCTATGGTCCAGTTTCGACGCTCCTTGCACCACACGAGGTGGCGTTTGGCATTTGCCTGTATGATGTTTGGCTTATGGGTAGTTGCTCGGCCATGGAAACAAAGTTGCTGCACCTCGCACCGAACAGTCATGGTGCTTGGAGTAGATCCTGATGCAGTTCGGAATTCCTGTGTGATGGCGGGGATGGATGATTGACGATTACGCTGTACGGTCCTCTTCAACACTTGACGTCTCTGGAGGTCAACATGGTAGGTTGGCTTGCACGCTTTTGGGTTGAACACATCCCTTCACGTTTCCACTTCACTATAACATCAGAAACAGTGGACCTAGGGATGTTTGGGAGGGTGGAAATCTCGCGCACAGACTTCTTACACAAGTGGCACTCAACCACCTGACCACGTTGAAAGTCGGCGAGTTCCTCAGACCATCTCATACTGTTGTCATGTGCTGTCTGCAGACTACTGAGCTCACTGACCATGTGTTCCGTTCCAAGTGGTAGATGGCAGTACTGTGTCGCCCTTTATGATAAACACACGTTTTGCGGTGTGTCCGGATACTTTTGATCATATAGAATACATTTTAGTCATAAGTCACTTTCATTAACCATGCAGATGAATGAATTATTCATAGTCTTTGTTAAGTGCTTGCCATTTAATTTTCAATCAGAATACTTTTAGTATCAATAAATTTTATATTTGAATTTTATTGTTCATTATTATGCTCCCACTAGGTGAATTGAGTGAAGACTATACTAGCATCTGTGTCTTCTCTGGTCAAATTAGGATAAGAAATGTGATATGAAAGAGAAGATCAGAAAATTTTCAAAGGAAAAAGGGGATTAATTAAAGAGCTTTGTGAGAAAATTAGAATAATTGTAATTTGTGCTTGTGCTATTTTGTATGATAATTATATAGTGACATGCTAGTATTTATTTTTCTTGTTATTTTAAGTTGGTTTCCTGCCACTTTTTGGCTAATCACAATGAGGATGAGCAATGATTAGATGACATTGATGAAAGGAACACTCTCTATGCCCAGGAGGGACTTTAACCTGGAAACGTCAGTGATGAGATCGATCTAAAGTTGATGACTTTAATGTGCTTGGCGATTGAGCTGGCATGAAGAATTATCATAAACACTACTTACATTCAAAGTTCTGGGTTTTGAGTCCCAGCCTTTGTGTATTTTCTTTTATCTATTTCATCTATTCATTCTTACTCATAGAGGTGAACTAGTTAGTGTTAAATAATCAGGAATACAATGTGCATATTGTATTTGTCTTCCATAGGTTCAAATTGACAGAAGAAGGCACTGTCTTAGCTAGAAAGTTGAAGACAATGGATGATGATGATACCTCAGCAGGAACTGTGAGTGTAGCAGACTTTTTCAACAAAGACCATTCCACAAAATTAAATGCAACTTCCAGTACTGAGTATAATAATAGAGTGAAAGATACAGTTCATAAAGATATTTCGTCAAAACAAGGAGGTAACTAATTAATGATATCTTGACATTAACTATAAGAATGAAGTACAGTGATGCCTTGATTTTACGTTTGACATTTAATCTGCATGCCCCCAATAAAGCTATATATTATAAAGTTTTTCCACATTTTAAGTTTTTGCATGATCCCATGAAAATGTACAATTGGGACCCTAGTGCATACTTTCAAATTAGACCAGCTTTGTAAATGTTTTATGATAATTCAAAGTAAATTCACTAACACTTCCAGTAAATGTGTTCAATCAAGTGAACCAAAGTATAGTTTTACCTTCTTCTATGAATAGATCGATTTTTGATTAAGACCTATTTTTCTAGCAAGACAAGTACATTTCCCTAATTTTGCAGTTTGCAAGAGAGTTTCTGGATCAGAAATTCTGCCCAAAAGGGAATCGGTCGCTGAGGTCCAGTTGAGTGGTCTCCCAAGATCCACAAGTTTTGTCTCTATGGACTTCTTGTGTGAGGAGGGAGGGGAGGGAGCATTGTAATGGCGAAAGTACTTTCTTATCAATCTCCGGATATCAGCATTTTGCACTTAACTTTTTGTTGAATCCCTTTCCTGATGAAGAGCTAAGTTTAGCTTGAAATTTGGATTATGAATACACATGTGTTAAGCATTTCATTTATGGTAACAACAAGTGGCATGAAATATTATTTATGTTTTAGTATTATAAAATGAAGTTCATGAATTCATAATGTTTTGAGAAAGAAAAAAATCAATATCTGTTTTGGCTAATGCAATCAGATTTGTATTATGCTTTTAAACAGTAAATGAAATATATCTCTCAGGGCAAGGTGTAAGATAGTAGCTTAAATGTGAATTCTTTATAATTCATGGTTCTTATATTTTTATTATAGACATACCTAGAGATGAGATTAGAGATGTATTTACTTCTGAATTGACAAGTGAAAGTGAAGCTGGGGACAGCCAGAAAGAAGAAATAATCTTTCTTCCAGGAACTTTCCGAGTGAAGCTCGGAAATGAAATATATCTCTCAGGGCAAGGTGTAAGATAGTAGCTTAAATGTGAATTCTTTATAATTCATGGTTCTTATATTTTTATTATAGACATACCTAGAGATGAGATTAGAGATGTATTTACTTCTGAATTGACAAGTGAAAGTGAAGCTGGGGACAGCCAGAAAGAAGAAATAATCTTTCTTCCAGGAACTTTCCGAGTGAAGCTCCTTGTTGATTGTGCTGAAACATCTGGGTATGTGTTATTTCATTGTAATGTATTTAATATCTTTATTTTGTTTTGTACTACAAGTGAACATAGGGAGTAATAATTTCCCCATACATGGTGGTTGATACCCTGTGGCCGAGTAGTTAGCTCATTGTGCTGCAACACCAAGGGTCCCGGGTTCGAATCCCGCTCAGGCTTGGTTGTTTGTAAATGTCCATTCATCAATTTCATCATTTCATCAATCATCCCCATCTTTGCAAATTAGCCAAGAGGCACAAAACGGGAAGGAAAATAAACTAAATCAATCAATCTATGTTGGTTGATAATGACATCAATAAAATTACTTTTTCTGTAAATAGTATGTAACTTCCTTCTACGATTGTAATATTTTTCATTGCTCTTATGAATCTAAAGGCATAATGGATTTTCTAAAATAAATTTGTAATCCACTGCTTCTTTTCTCGGTCACAACCCATGGAAATCATGGCCACAAGCCCAAGCATTATTTAATTGATTGAGTTGGTGTTTTAAGTCCACTTTATGCACAGTAAGATTATTTGGAACTGGACCTACAGTTTAAAGTGGGATCCAAACCACTATGTGCCTCCACCGGGTATCGAACAAGCATTATTTAAGGAGTCAAGTAAGTCATTCAAGTAATGTGTGTCATTTTATATCACATGTTTTTATTATTATCATTATTAGTAATTTTTTACTTCCTTACATTTCTACCAAAATAATAATGGAAATATTTACTTGTTACTTTCAGCCACATGGGAGCACACAACACTGATGATGCAACTTTAAGGGAGTTGACAGCCTGCGGAATACCATTTGAGACCCGGCGCCTCACTATCGGAGACTTCATGTGGGTGTGTGAACACACAGGCAGTGTTACACGGGCGGAGTTAGCACTGCCATACCTTGTGGAGCGGAAAAGAGGTGATGATCTTGCCAAGAGTATCAAAGATGGTCGATTTCACGAACAAAAGGTAGTGTTTTGGTTTTTAAAAATTGACTGAACTAGTTTATAAAATAGCCTTTGCACACATATTAAAACTTATTGAAAAGTTATATGAACCAACCAGGTATTGAACCAACAATTGTAGCTCAACAAAGCTATTGAACCAACACATTTTATCTTGCGACTCTCATTTGTCGCTGTTTAGGTCCAAACAAGGAAATACTTTTGTATGTAGCAGCTTTTGTTTTTGTACATTATAAGTTATCTAACTATACTTTTTAGTAGGATTGGAACAGATTAAGCAGTACTTAGCAGCTATAGGTTTTATTAATATATTCGATTGATTGATTGAATTGCTTTATTTTACTTTGTTTTTGTGCCTTTTGGCTAATTTGTGAAGATGTGGATAAGTGATGAAGTGGTGAAATTGATGAATGGACACTCGCAAACATCCATGCCCTGGCTGGGATTCGAACCCGAGACCTACTAATATATTTGTATATAGCTGTAATTTTGTGTAAAATACCACCATTTTGTTAGTATTTTTATGATTATAAACATATAAATTATATGCCCAAGTTTTGTAAACTATAGATTTTTTCTTAGAAAAACTCTTTGCAGTCGCATTAATTAAGGAGGTTAAGGATGTAAAATACTACATCGCTACTATTTGTCCCCCACTTCCAATTCAATTTTACTTTCAAGTGATGTTTGAATTTTTTTCTTAATAGACTTAAGCATTTTTGTTTTTCTATTACAGTTCCGTATGAAACAGTGTGGGCTTCAGAATTTGATATACTTAATGGAAGGAACTGGCACACAGCATGCTAGCCTTCCTGTTAGTACATTGAACCAAGCAGTAGTTAACACACAAATTGTTGATGGATTTATTGTAAAGGTTGTGAGAAATAACAAGGAATCTGTTGGGTATTTATCTATCATGACAAGGTTGCTGCAAAATATCTATGAGGTAAGAAACATTTTATTTCTTCACATTAATTTTTTTTGTCCAAACCCCTTTTATATAATGACAGAATAGTGTGATTGATTTTTTTTTTTTTGAACAAAGGATGAACATTTATGCTTTAATAATATCTAGTGTATTTTGTGGCTGATACCATCCGTACTATCTATTACATCTCCCACGGCAGTTTCATGTCAGTATGTGCATAATTTTAATCAGTGTATATTATTTTTTCTAAGTTTTTGTGTTAAGTTTCTTACACTAATGACTTTTTAATGAATAGTTAAATTAACTGCTTCCTTGCTGGCTGAGGATAATCTAATCATTATTGTAATTAGCCTAAAGAAGCTCCAAAGTGACATAAAATAAGACAAAATACAAGTAAAAATAAGTAATTAAATTAAAATGTATAAATTGTGGATTGTAAATTTTCTTCATTATAGAAAAGGACACTGGTTGCTTGCAATTCAAGAGATCACATCAGCTACAGAAGTCATGGAGATTGCATTTCACTATTAACTTTCAAAGACTTATATTCATCATCATTCAAAAACAAGGTATGACAACTTTTTAAAATTATAATATAAGGCAGTAATGAAGTCAATTTCAGACTTACAGTTACAAATTATATTTAATAAGCACATTTCATACTGCATGTTTCATGTTATCAACATGGATTGTACCTTAAATACTCAGGTTGTGGAAACAGTCAGTCCTTAAAGACTAAATTGGAAATCCTGGAAAATTGAGGGAAATATGACTTGGTTATGTGGAAAATCATGGAAATGAATACAGGAAAACCTCGTTAATACGGAGTTCAAGGGACCAAAAAATGTCAACTTCGTATTAAACGACTTCGAGTTATCCAAACTTTTCAAGATGGCGCCTGTTTTCAGGTGTAAATAAAGTAGAGTATAAATTACCCCCACAAAGGATGTTTTATACTTGGTGGTAGCTCAGAAAATAAGCTTTATATGTACTATATAATAATATTGTACGTTTTAAAGAAAGTGTAAAAAATGTTACACAAAATGAGAACATGGAGCTTAACGCGGACACAAAGATTCCAAGGAGACTGTTAACACCATTTATCCTGCCTAGTTATACAACCGGTTATGCACGGGATGCATGTCGTGGCAAAAAGTCTTATAAGAACGGTATTTTCTTTTAATTGTGCATAGTCGTTGCTCTTCCAGGAAATTCTTACAATTTTAGTTCATAAGAAACCCGTTTGCACGGAGACCTATGGAAAGGAAAACACTCTCGTTTATTGCAAGAAGTGAAACTCGGAAGAATCTTGACAGTAGTCACACTGGCGCGAGCAAGAGACGGGAGATAATCGGACAGAATGAATATTGGATTTTATGTGCGTTCACTAGAACAATGTCCGTTACTGGATTAACTGGTAAGAGAAGATTCTTTTGGGAGAGAACACAACCTTTCCGTTAACTTCACATTCACCCCCCTCCCACACACAACTTGCGATCTGTTTGCACCGAATGTGTATCCTAGGACACATTAAACAGTGCTGCACTCGATAATGACTCTGGTTTGGATCCCACTTTAAACTGTATATTTAGCCCCGCTTAGCTCATCAGCATAAAATTAACTAAAAACAAGCTTTACGAAACTTGCGTATTTTCAGATTAATCGACAATTTATTGTTATTGTAGGTTTCAGGAGTATTCTGGAGGTCAAACACTCGCTCTGCCAAAACTTTTCCTCTCGTATTCCTACATTGAGCATTGCGTGTTTTTTTTTTTTTTTTTTTAACAGCAGCACGCTAATGGTTCTGGGGGATTATATGGCTTTGCGAGGTTCAAAACAATGAAGCTTATTCCTTCGCACTGGATGAGTCATTGCAGTATCGGCAAGCGAGAGCTTTCCAGACGCTAGACTAAACACTGGCGCCAGCTGCAGCGTAAACACAATGAGACTGGCTGGAAGTTAGAGCAGCAGGTGGCAGAAGGGAAATCATCGGCATTTTAAAGATAACGCAGTTGTGGAAGACCGAACTGTTATCAGCAGTGTGAAAAAAAAATATCCTTGCATTACCTTTTACCATGCAACAGACAATAATACGGGCCATATTTCCTATCCAGACAGCTGCATTCAAACAAGAAAGAGGGACCTGAATTCTACAATTATCACATTACCATGCACACCAGTGGCGGATAATGAGCTGTTGTAGGAGAAGGAAGGGGGTCACTTTTCTTTTACTTATCATGCGGTTATTGTTCGTTTTCAAGAAGGTATTCAGAACTGTTCGATTTTTTTTAGACGCCAAAGGAAAGGAGCCCGTGTGCGCACACGAGCAACGGACCCCCCCCCCCCCCCCCCGTTTGCTGATAGATAAAGGGGAGAAGTCACTCGGACAACAAAACACTGTTTTGGCAAATTTTATGACCAGCACAGTTGGGAAACGTATGAAGCGGGAAACTGGAGTTGCAACATACGTAAGATCGACGTCAACTTTTGCGGGAAACCTAGATGACAACGCATTAAGCGGGTTGACGATCTTTAGTTGGCCTATGCGGCTTTGATTATCTGTAACAGTTTCCCTTTTTTTATGAAGTTCTACAGGGCACAAAAAACATGCTTTTAATTAAAGTGGTTACCGGAAGTTGTGGGCTACCAGGCCAAACGTTGCTCGCTCACGGGAAATTGCTGTATCTCGAGCTCAGAGCTAGACAGATGGGTGAGACTTCCAGGCGCCACGCGTCTTGTATTTTGGAACATTCGTGCGATCTTATTCGCATTTCTCATCTAGCACTGGTGAATATTTCAAGGTGGCGCATTCAACGGGGAAAGAGCTTGACCTCCCATGCACAATGACAAAGAATGTCAATGTCCAGCGGGCATTTCGGGCTGCTTCCCTCGAGTTGTCAGCAGCTTAGAACAAGGAAACATGTCAAGGTAAAGTTAAAATAACGTCCAAGCTCCCTCCACATTCGATCTTCTCTTGTCGACTTACGCAGGTGTCTACTTTGAATTAAGCGAAACCAGTTTTGCGGAAGGGTCTTGTAAACAACTTCGTATTAAAAATTATCCGTATTTCGATTTAACTGTACTGAAATACATTATAAATCCTATGTTATCGGCTGGGGAATGGGAAGAACTTCGGATTAAAGGGTACTTCGTATTAACCAATATCGTATTAACGAGGTTTTCCTGTATGTTACTTTTTATCTGCCAGGACTAGAGATAGGGCTCCTGCATAACCAAATGCGAGAAGTCCCAGATTCAAACCATGGTGGGAGTATCAAAATTTTGGCGTTAATTGATCACAGGGCACACTCTGAAAGAAGTAGTGAGCTCTAGGCTAGAAAGTCTGATAACATCACTGGTGGGCTCAATGTGCTGACCATGTCATTTGGATGAAAAAACTGCTTGGCAGGAGTGTGGCACAGAGTTTAGATTTTAGGATTAGAGACTGACAACAGATTGTACCTTTTCTCCAGCTGGCTTCTTATTAGATATTTCTTACTGGATTGGTTAACTCAGCATGCCAGGAGTCCCAGGTTCAAATCACAGCCTGGGCATGGGTGTTCTTTGTGAGCGTTCCTTCATCAGCTTCATGTCATCATCTCGCCACCATTCCTCATCTCCAAGATTAGCCAAAAGTGGCAGACGTGAAGTAAAACCGAAACAACCAATCAATATTTCTTATTGAAATGTTCTTACATGACAGATTTGTTCTTTTATTTTGAATAGGAATGGAAATAATCAGTACTCTTATCAGAAGGGCCTGGATAGTTATGCACTTAAAAACATATATTTATTCTTTTTTCAGCTCATATGATTTAGCATGCAATAAACGTAAAAGTTGTCATTCTGAATTCTTCCACACACTTTTGTTTACTTTGCACTACTATTATATAAATGAAAGAAAATTTACATTCCTTACAGACCATGAGTGCATTTGATTACAACATGATACCTCAAATTTTCAACCTTAAAACGCCTTCTGTTTTCAGCAGGAATATCTTTGTACTCAGAAAAAAAAATGTTCTAGTTCACAAGATACAATTTTATTTTAATTTTATTTTCCTGTTTTCAGTACTGGTAAGTTAACTCCAGAAGATGATTTCTTAATTTGATTTAAAGTGACTGAGAGAAGAGTTACTTGTGTCATGAACAAATCATGTTTTAAAGGAACATTTACTTGTACAACTTTATATTGGTTGTCGCTACATTTTTACCAGTATGTTCATTACATAGTGATCTCGAAAGTTTAAAAAAAAGTTATATAGTGATCTGAAAACTTATAACTATACATGCTCATTTCTTAACAAATTCTTTACAGAACTTCTCTGTGCAAGAAATGTTTGCCCGTCATCTACTTCAATTGTATGGAATGTCTGTGGAGAAAGTGCAAGCAGTTATTAAAAAATACCCTACACCTGCCACACTGATATCTTCATATCAAAAGTGTGGTTCGGAAAAAGATAAGGAAAACCTCTTGGCAGAATTAACATATGGACAATCTAGTCGCCTTGTGGGCCCTACTGTGAGTAAAGCAGTATACTTATTGTATAATGTGGAATTTTCGTGATATAGTAATTTGTATCAATAATGGTTCAACCACTGGTATCGGCCAATACTGATAAACTTCAGCATCAGTATTAGCTCAGCCCTAGTTTCTTTATAGATTTTATTATTGTATCTAACATGATATTATATTTTTTGTTTACTTCATACAAATATATGTATTTTCCTTCTCATTGAAATACTCAACTTGCAAAACTTGTCCATGTATCTAAGAAAATTTAAGTGCAAAATTTTGGTGGAGTGACCATGTAATTTTACAGTGTAGCATCGGTAATTGTTCATAATAGTTTTAAACTGAAGATATGCCAAGTGCCTAGTATCAATACAAAGAAATTGAAGCTTGTTTTACCATACATATTAGTGATATTATGTAATTAGAGAAGTATGGTAAATAATATATGTATTTGAGACATATACTACTGTTATGCTTTACTTGTGCAGTTATAGAAATTGCATGGAAAATTTAATTGTATGAGAAAATATAAATTTATCAGTAAATGTTATAAATGCCTAATATGAGGGCTATCCGAAAAGTAGTACCGTTTTTGAATTTTAAAAAAACTAACAAATATTTTTTGAAAAAACTTTGTAATTGTTAACAACAAACTTTAAACTACTTGTCTACATAGTCTCCATGTACATTTAAGCATTTGTAATAATGTGTGACGAGATTTTGTAACCCAGCTTCATATTCCTCTGCCGTCAGTCCATTGAGAAAAGTAGTCACCCCTTCTTTCAGTTCCTCATCACTATGAAATGTAAGGAAGCGAGGGACCCACCTTGCACAAATTTTCCCATACTTCAGATGATCTTGGACAATTTCATGAAGAATTGTTCATGGAACATCAGTGAACTGTTCACTGATTTCATCCAGTTTGACGCACCGATTGTTCTTGATGAATTCGTCAACTGCACTCAACAGTTTGTCCGTAATGACAGACGGGCACCCGTTACGTTTGTCATCATGGACGTTCTCCCTCCCCGAGTTAAAGTTTCGACACCAGCGCCGAACAGACGACTCATCAATAACATTTTCTCCATAAACCTCCTTTAATTGACGGCAAATATCACAAGGTCGCACATTCCTGGCGTTGAGAAATCTGATCACAGCCTTAATTTCACAAGTGGTGGAGTTTTCAATTCTTTTGAACATTGTAAACACTTACAGAAACAATAGCTACGACAGCGGTACGAAACTTTGCACACACCGAGCAGACAGTCAACTGAAGTCGTCACTAGCGCTCCACACGGCACGAACGGGTACTACTTTCCGGATGGCCCTCGTAATTTGGAACAAGGTTCTGAATTGAATTTAGTATTTCAGGGATACAGTACACTTCATATCACTTTTGTTAAGTATAAGTAGATTATTCTTGTGAAGCAGCTGTCTTTGCTGACATGTGTGGTTTTTACAATTTTACAATTTTCAGGGAACCAAAGTGAAAAACATGTGGAGAAATGTAAAAATGGGGTTCCACTATGAAGAACAACATTTGCAGTGCAATGACACTCAATGTACCTGTATTCATATTGGTGATGTTTTCAGTATTAAAGTCTGATTTTGTAACAAATTAGTGTAGGTAAGCTGTATTTTCTTGTAACATTTTCATAATTAGATATGGAAGATATTGGCTTCTAAAATTATGGGTAAAAATAAAGTGAAAAGAAAGTGCAGCTTGCAATTCATATTTCTAGAATCTTCATGAATTACCATATTTGCCGGTGTATAAGATGCACATTTTCTCTGAAAAACAGGGTGCATCTTACATGCAGATAGTCAGTTTTTGGTTACATTCATTTCTGGAAATTTTCTCTGTTCTGAGTTAGACGATTCCTTGCGGTGTGTGACGAAGAAGATTAAAATGTATTTTTTCCCTAGTTAGATTTGGTAAGTTATTTGTTGAAAGTATACTTACATATTACATACTTATATTTGAAATACTGTAAATTATTTATAAATTCAGTGATAAAGATTTCTCCTCAAAAATGTGTACAAAAAAGGGAATGTGCATCTTATACACCGGCAAATATGGTGCATCAATGTTGGGATAAATGACCAATGTGAAGAGTTTTTTCAAGTATGCTACAGCTATTGAAAGGAAATATGAGGGCCATTTTTCTTGAAGTGACAACATATCTGGTATATAAAAAATGTGAAAGTGACTGACCTGGAAGTGATTATAATCCCTGGATGTAACCTCCTGCTGCTGAAAGAACATGGTTCCAAACATCAGGCAGGTGGTGTATACCTTGAGTCAATATGCAGAGAGCAAGCACCCTATGGCAGAAATAATGGTGGGGTGTCATGGAAGCATAGTGGTTCTTTCATATTCAGAAACAAAATAGAAGTCATGTGGACTCATGTCTGGTTTATATGTCCATCGGCAGTCATTTTCAGCATTTTCCATGTGTGAAGTGCATCCAGGTAATGTTGATCTGTTGTGGTACAAGAGTGCCCTCTGCCATGTTGTTTGTCGGTTGATTCACAGCCATCTTGCAAATTTGCACTGAATTTTGTCCATGTGAAACCTGAGACTTTACTCGCTGTTCCTAGCATGTAAACATTATCAGGGTGAATGATGAAAAGATTCTATCAGGCTATTGACCAGGTGAGTTTGAAAAGGATTCCAAGCTTTCGAGAGCTAACATCATCTTCAGGGTAGAAGTGCAGTGCTGAGCGTCAACCCAGTGCACATGCGTTCATGGATGTGAAGATCGTAGACCAATCGGGAGGTGTGTCTGCTGCATATGGACTGCTGGTTGGACCAAATTTGGAGGGGGACAAAATAAAATACAATTCTATGAGGATATGTAATGCTTGTGTCGCAACTTTTTTTTTTTTAAAAAAAAACAAATTACGGCGTTTGATAATTTTTGCGTAATTACGGAATTTCGCTTCTAGCGCCGGCCCTACGGACGCTGGGTGGACTAAATTTTGAGGGACACACAATAAAATACCACTCTATGAGGACATATAATGCTCGTGTCGCAATTATGAAGAAAAAAAAATGAAATTACGGCATTCGGAAATTTTGCATAATTAAGGAATTTCAGTTCTAGCGTCGACCCTATGGATGCTGGATGGACTAAATTTTGAGGGACACGCTATAAAATACCACTCTATAAGGATATGTAATGCTCATGTTGCAACTTTGAAAATAAATAATAATAAAATGGAAATCACGGCATTTGGAAATTTTGCATAATTACGGAATTTCGCTTCTAGCATCGGCCTTTTGGACACTGGATGGACCAAATTTTGAGGGAGAGACAATAAAATACCACTCTATGAGGATATGTAATGATTGTGTCGCATCTTTGAAAAAAAACCTGATATTACTGCGTTCAGAAATTTTGCGATTACGGAAAAATTCGAACTTTGGGATTTTGCCCCCACTTAACTCCTGGACTCTTTAATTGTCGGAAGTTACTTAAAATGTTGCTTTTTGTTCATTCTTACATTTAGAATTTAAGTTTTTTTAAAAAGATGCAGTGGCTGAGCAGTTATAGCCTTTTATCTTCAATTTATGCCATAGTAACAAAAGTGCTTATTTCAAATGGCGCTTGCAGAAAGAAAAAGGCACACACTGTATGATTGTTGCTTTACTTCAAAGACATTCACACGTTAAAAATAAGTCGCAGTGTTCAATAATTCATTTATCTGTGATTTTGTTTTGCATAATAAAAAGTACTGCAACTTCTGTCTTCAACAACCGTAAAAAGGTAAAAAAGGTAAAGGGTTCCCCTGTGCTTAGCACCACGCCATGAAGGCGTATAGGGGGTGTGGGGGTAATGCCCCACACTTTCTTGATCTGGTCGTGAGAAGGGGTGATGTGACCAGCATCACGCCCCTGACCACCTTTACCCCCCAAGGTTTCCCCCAGGTATCCATGTTATTCGACGCTGGGTGGGCACCAGGGCCATTTCCAACATTAGAAAAGTTCCCGTATTTGAACCGGCCAGGGATCGAACCCGGGACCTTGAGCATGGTAGTCAGAAAAGTTCCCGGATTTGAACCGGCCGGGGATCGAACCCGGGACCTTGACAGGGTGGCTACAAACAAGCAGAAATGAAATTCCCTGACTTTTCCAGGTTTTCCAGGACAAAATTTACACTTTTCCCTGACAATTACAAACTAAACTAAATCGATGTTTTTGCAAATGGAAATAATAAACTCATACAGATCCACGTATGGTTTTGTTAAGTACCAATATTATCTTCTATGAAATTGACTTAATTTCTCTATTCTCTATGATTTGAATTCAAACTGCAAAATAGTGAATTTGGAAAATTATTACAATTCACAAGCTAGGGAAGGATTACGGAATTTTGTCATACGCAGTAAGTTTAAAATAAAATACTTGATTATTTCTAAAGTTACGACTAAATGAGACAAGAGTGAAGAGTAACTGATTAAGAAATACAATTTGTAATTTATCAGTCTCTTTATACATTCTCGGTATTATATGTTGATATTTCCACTGAGGTTTGGAACCTTCGGCTTGCAAGAATGAGTGCGGACTCATTTTTCAATGCATAAAGCTACTTCTCTTCTCTGTAAAGCAAACAACTTAACTCTTTTATATAAGTGAAACAATTGAATCAAACAAAATAAAGTGTCATATTTCCTTACATTATCAATGGGATTTCTGCTTCAGTACAGTATATCCAAGTGAAGTACTGTGAAACTGACAACATGCAGTTATACCATTAATGCTGACTGAAAGGGTATGTAGGTATTAGAAATTTAACGCAAGGAATTTATAAAAAACTAAATATGCTGACCAAGGCAGTAATTTATTTTATTAAAAAACATAAACTAACGTAACGTTTCAACCTTCTAGCAAGGTCTTCTTCAGACTCTGTATCAAGTACAAAAGTAACCAGATACAACAAGAAGGGTAATATATATACACAAACATTACTCCCTCCAGACTATTTAGAAAGTTGTTTGGAACTTTCTAGCAGATGACTTTCACTTTCCAACTTTACTTTCACCTAAAAGGCTAAACACTTCCATATAGAATGTGGTTGGACTTTTTAATCTCATGCTCTTTTCCCTTCATTTTTCTTCCTTCTCCTCTCCTCTTTTTCTCTTGTCCTTTCCACTCTTTCCAACATCTTCTTCCATTCCTTGTTTAACTTCAGTCCCCCATTCCAGTTCATTGTGTCTTCTTCGCCTTTCTTCTCTATTTCCTTGGCTTCCTTCCATTTTCTCACTAGCATTCTCTTCTCCCTTCCTATCTGCTTAGCCTCATCCCACTCTATGTCATGTCCTGTTTCTCTCGTGTGTTTAAATATTGCATTTCTCTCTCTCTTAAGTCGTACATCATCCCTATGTTGTTTCAACCTGTCTTTCAGCCTTTTTTTCGTTTCTCCTATGTACACACTCTGACATTCTTTACATTTTACTTCGTAGATAATCCCTTCTTCTTCCTCTTCTCTGTTTTCCTTTTTCTTGTTAGCATTCCTCGCTATTCCTAAGACGCTTCTTCCTCCCTTCCTGTAAGTTTTAATTCCTGCTTTCCTAAGCACTTTGCATATCTTTTCTGTGGTCTTCCCCATACTCCTTATTCCAAACCTTCTCTCCTCTTTTTCTTTCTCTTCCAATTCTCCCCTGCCCGTTTTCTTACTTCTTCTGTTTATGTCCAGTCTATCCTGCTTCTCATAGCCATTCTTTTCCAGCTGTTTCCATAGGCTATTTATTTTGCCTTCTTTTTCACATTCTTTCATGCATATTTTCTTGATTCTGTCCTCCATATTCTTTATAAAATTTATTTTTGTCACCTCACTTACATCACTTCTTTTGTGGCAGAATACCCCTGCTGCACACTTCTTCTGATGCCAAGCGGTTTCAATTTCTTGTCCTCTTTTCCTTTTCATCAATATATCTAGATAGCTTAACTTGTCTTCTTCTTCTATTTCAAGTTCCAATAATATCCCTCTTTCTTCATCTTGAATTTCTTTGGCAAAAATGTCAAGCTGCCTCTTCGTTCCCTTCCATATGCCAAAACAGTCGTCCACATATCTGCAAAACAGAATCATTTTGTCACCTCCCTTTTCTATCACTTTCTTTTCCCATTCATTCATAACCAATTCAGCCAATGCTGGGCTTAGACTGGAACCTATATTTAGTCCTTCACTCATTAACATTATTTTATCTCCCATTATACTGTAACCGTTATTCCAAATGGTTTCCAGCGCCTTCACTACCCTTTCACTATCCCATTCTCCTATAATTTCTTGTCC
The DNA here is from genome assembly GCF_977018435.1 of Lepisma saccharinum. Classification (NCBI taxonomy): domain Eukaryota; kingdom Metazoa; phylum Arthropoda; class Insecta; order Zygentoma; family Lepismatidae; genus Lepisma; species Lepisma saccharinum. Next base: position 53,361,211 of record NC_139233.1, read on the forward strand.
CATTCTCTTTTTAATAATGTCCAAAACGTGTCCCCTCTTGATGCTCGGGAACATACTTTTCACGTCTAAGCTAAACATTGTCGTCTTCATCTCATTTAACTTAAGTCCTTTTATGAGGTCTACTACTTGTTCACTGGAGCAACTACTTGTTCATAAAGGTGGAGCAATTGTGGTGATGGAAAGAGAATGGTACGAGAGGAAGTTTGAAGACCTAAAAGAAAATGGATATGAGGAGATTTGTGGAACAGGTGAAGAACAAACTATAAAAGAAAGAATCATTAAAGACTGTAGGAGGAGTGGATTCAAGAAATGCATAAAGGAGACAGGAAGACTACCAAGTTTGAAAGGCTTTCCAAAGATACACAAAGAGGAGATAAAGTTAAGACCAGTAATGAACTGCAGAAACAATATTTTGGAACCCTTAGAAAAGAAATTAAAGAAAGTTATTGACGTGTTAGTAACACAGCAAGAAAGCAGAGCAGTTAAGAACAGTGAACAAGTAGTAGACCTCATAAAAGGACTTAAGTTAAATGAGATGAAGACGACAATGTTTAGCTTAGACGTGAAAAGTATGTTCCCGAGCATCAAGAGGGGACACGTTTTGGACATTATTAAAAAGAGAATGGGACAAGAAATTATAGGAGAATGGGATAGTGAAAGGGTAGTGAAGGCGCTGGAAACCATTTGGAATAACGGTTACAGTATAATGGGAGATAAAATAATGTTAATGAGTGAAGGACTAAATATAGGTTCCAGTCTAAGCCCAGCATTGGCTGAATTGGTTATGAATGAATGGGAAAAGAAAGTGATAGAAAAGGGAGGTGACAAAATGATTCTGTTTTGCAGATATGTGGACGACTGTTTTGGCATATGGAAGGGAACGAAGAGGCAGCTTGACATTTTTGCCAAAGAAATTCAAGATGAAGAAAGAGGGATATTATTGGAACTTGAAATAGAAGAAGAAGACAAGTTAAGCTATCTAGATATATTGATGAAAAGGAAAAGAGGACAAGAAATTGAAACCGCTTGGCATCAGAAGAAGTGTGCAGCAGGGGTATTCTGCCACAAAAGAAGTGATGTAAGTGAGGTGACAAAAATAAATTTTATAAAGAATATGGAGGACAGAATCAAGAAAATATGCATGAAAGAATGTGAAAAAGAAGGCAAAATAAATAGCCTATGGAAACAGCTGGAAAAGAATGGCTATGAGAAGCAGGATAGACGGGACATAAACAGAAGAAGTAAGAAAACGGGCAGGGGAGAATTGGAAGAGAAAGAAAAAGAGGAGAGAAGGTTTGGAATAAGGAGTATGGGGAAGACCACAGAAAAGATATGCAAAGTGCTTAGGAAAGCAGGAATTAAAACTTACAGGAAGGGAGGAAGAAGCGTCTTAGGAATAGCGAGGAATGCTAACAAGAAAAAGGAAAACAGAGAAGAGGAAGAAGAAGGGATTATCTACGAAGTAAAATGTAAAGAATGTCAGAGTGTGTACATACGAGAAACGAAAAAAAGGCTGAAAGACAGGTTGAAACAACATAGGGATGATGTACGACTTAAGAGAGAGAGAAATGCAATATTTAAACACACGAGAGAAACAGGACATGACATAGAGTGGGATGAGGCTAAGCAGATAGGAAGGGAGAAGAGAATGCTAGTGAGAAAATGGAAGGAAGCCAAGGAAATAGAGAAGAAAGGCGAAGAAGACACAATGAACTGGAATGGGGGACTGAAGTTAAACAAGGAATGGAAGAAGATGTTGGAAAGAGTGGAAAGGACAAGAGAAAAAGAGGAAAGGAGAAGGAAGAAAAATGAAGGGAAAAGAGCGTGAGATTAAAAAGTCCAACCACATTCTATATGGAAGTGTTTAGCCTTTTAGGTGAAAGTAAAGTTGGAAAGTGAAAGTCATCTGCTAGAAAGTTCCAAACAACTTTCTAAATAGTCTGGAGGGAGTAATGTTTGTGTATATATATTACCCTTCTTGTTGTATCTGGTTACTTTTGTACTTGATACAGAGTCTGAAGAAGACCTTGCTAGAAGGTTGAAACGTTACGTTAGTTTATGTTTTTTAATAAAATAAATTACTGCCTTGGTCAGCATATTTAGTTTTTCATAATCATGGAAACAAGGCTTAATGGAGTTATAAAAGGAATTTATAGAATTGCATTGTATAGGTACCTGATTTAGCTAACCACACATTAAAACAGGAAAACACTATTAATAAAAGCATCTGAAAGTTCATATACGAGTGGCATCCTGAAAAAAGCTCCAATGGTGCCTACATGCAGCACTAGTGGTCCGAGAGTGACACACACACAAGCAGGCAGGAAGAAGTGGCATGTAGCTGTAATCTGGTACAGTTGCAATGCAGCCGTTTTAGGACAGTTCTAGGTTAAAGATTGCAGTTCTCATACAGTCTCCCACCGACTGCGATGTAGCCTACATTTCACGCTCAGAATTTGGCACAGAGCCACCAGCAATCGTGTGAGGTTTGCAGACTGGACGTCATGAGTGATAGTATGGTGTGTGGACAGACGATGGTGTAGACAATTCACGGAAGGTCAATTGAATGTGCACAACCCCATACAGCTGAGTACACATGAGATATCTTTGTTTAACTGAAGAGGTTTCTGGCAGGGCAAGGATTTGACAGCTACACTGTGATAGAGGTAGTTCCAGACACATATACCCTGGGCATACAAAATTTAGTGCCATGCTACGACAAATGCCAGAACAACGGTGGTGATTATGCCAAAAATTAGGTTAGGACTCACTGTTACTAATGCAATTAATTACGACTGATATTATTGTTTTATTTATGCCTAATCAGTAGGGACCTTGATATTTTGGTATTTTTTTTTTCAAATTCTTTATTTTTACTATACGGTGTTATTTTTCCCAATATTCACATTTTCATTTTAGCGCATTTTCTGACAAATATCTCAAATTATACCTTCATGGTGTTTATAAACTACTGTTTCAAATTGTAAGTCACATGGCTCACGCCTCTTCGTGAGAGTTTGATATCTTGAAAGTTATTTTGGGAAAGTTATTTTCCATACCCCTTTTTTTAAAATTTTAATGTAAGGATTTTAGATAATGGAATTTTCCCCATATACAGGGTGATTGGTAATTCGACCTATTCCTGGAAAGGGATAATACTAGAGCACATTTGCAACAAATTTAACCTTATGCACCTGGAGTCGGAAATCAATGGGTTTCGAGTCAGTTTGTAGATTTTCATGACATATTCCGACTTACGACCAAAAAACTACTAATTGTGAAAAAACTACTACACCCTGGACACTTAATCGACACATTGCTAACAGCTGACGAATGAGTGACTACTGGGGAAAAAATTCATGCCCAAAATTCCCATACCCACAGAAAGAAACAGTCATTGGTGCACACTTCATGAAGAAATTTGGAAATTATCGTTTAAATCGAAGAGGATTACTCAAAAAATTGGTAACACACTTAGCGTAAAAATTAAGGAAAAAACTTCCTCATTTCATAAGTTCTCCAAAAAGATACAAATGTTGTCAATTGGCACACGGGTTGGAGGAAAAATCTTAGGGCCCCACACTTTCTTGATCACGGCTGAAGGTGGGGGTGATGTGATCAGCACCATGCTCCGGGCTACATTTATCCCTCAAAGTTTCCTCAAGGTACCAGCTTCATATGATGCTGGGTGGGCGCCGGAGCAGTTTGAATAGGTGGAAAAGATATCAGTTCTCCGCCGTAGGGGATCGACCCCGGGTCTCTCGCATAGTAGTCAGATGCCCTAACGACTGAGCTCCATTATTACTCGCTCGACAAACGCTGATGGTGCGCACTTAGCTTGGTTAATTCAAAACATATCTCATGCGACAAATACGAAGATGTGGCTCCCGTGTGACGGTAGATACGCACTCGATCTCCTGTTAGAACCCTACCACTTTGCTCTGTGATGCAAATGGTTTTGATAGAAGTTGAAAAAATCGTGGGAAATACATGTTTTATGTGGCTGTCGGAATTTTTCTATGTACGTATAACTCTATAGTTTACTCTTGAGTAAAATGTTGGAAAACTTGCATGTTCTATGTACACAAACATGGCCTAGAAAATACAAGAATGTTGGATTTCATGAAATTTTTCGTTGTTTCTTTAAAAAAAAAATCGCTAAAAATGCCAACAATTCGCATTTTATGCCAAATTCGCATTATTTCGATATTTAGAACGGCCAAAAATGTGTCCGGACATCACTGCACATTCCTAAACATAACTTCGCAGCAATTACCATTTTTCACGGTTTTCGCGTTTGCGAAAAATCAATGTCCCTACTAATTGGAAATTACTTTCTGGCCACCCCTCGTATAAATCAGATGGAAAGTGAAAATTTAGCAGCGCTGGCAGAGAAAAGTCAATTCTTGAAGAAAGTGATTTGCTTTTATGATTGAATGATTCGAGTAAATATGATATTAAAATATTTACGTATTTATTATTAGTATTTTATTTCATAATATTGGACATTAACCTTACTCGGTGAGATATTAATGACCATCTCTCACGAGTTTAAACAGACAGGACAGAGAGTGGCGTTAATTTCATTGCAATACTAGTGTTGCAGTAAATTTGAGGTTGGGAGCATGCACTTGCCAATTTTTATAACGTTCACCAATGCAGATTTATGTTTCACAATCCCGTTTGGTTGGATTCTTCTTGATATCTAAGAATAGTGCAATGTCATTGTAAACGTATGTTAACTTGTGCGAAACCAGTAATACGTCAGGATAATGAAAGAAGGCCTTTGTAAGCACTGCTACATTATATAAGGTGAAGTGAGCCAGAAGAGTAATAAAATTCCAGCACCATATTTGCAGTCTAAAGCTCTTCTTGTTTATGCATGCGATTTTTGTTGGATGTTGCAGTCCATGCAATTTCTGTCGCATGTTGTAGTGAGATACTTTGTCGGGTGGCGATATTCGACAAAAATCGTATGTATCAATGGAACCTATTTGTTTCCATCATGTTTCTTCAGTTTGCCCAACAAAATGCCTTATTACGACGTCCGACGGCGCTACCCGCTCTAATCCCCTCCATTTGTTGACAAGTCCCCTTACTACTTCCATGCGGACAAGGAAAAATTATAATTAAATGCATTTTCCACGTAATATTTAGAGGTTTAACCTTTACTCCCCCGATGATACCATATGGTATCATCAGAGTAAGGTTGTACTGGCCCGATGATACTATATGGTATTATGGTGCTGATTACGAAATGAATGTGCTTTTTGGACCTTCATACTCTCATGTTTGGGTGGAAACTCTCACACAGGTCTGGAGCAAGCCTGGGAAATTCATATTGATGACCAACCTTCCCCCTCTCCGCAACATATCCATGCCACATTTCCGAACAGAGTTTCACATTTTGGCTCATTATTCAACTTGTATGGCACCCAAGAACATGAAACATGTTTCATTCTCTTGAGAAATGTCCATTCTTTGAAAACAATAATAAAGTTCGTGCCTTCTCTCCAAAATAGCGGGAGAAGAGCGTGCAAACTCCAGATTTTTGTTTTTCTCCATTGAAATTCGGGGGGCGTGCCCCTCCCCCCCCCAAGACCCCTTCCTCGGTCCAGTGTTCTGAATTGTACACGGTTGCATGCGCTGATGTTTTAGCTGCAAAACTTATCCGAAGTAGATTACTCCCATAGTGCCCGAGTTATAACAATTTTCTGAGCAATATGCAAATTACCTATTTTTAGTAAAAAACAGAGTTTCACATTTTGGCTTATTATTCAACTTGTATGGCACCAAAGAACGTGAAACATGTTTCACTCTCTCTGGAAATGTTCATTCTTTGAAGAGAATACTAAGGTTTGCGCCTTGTTCCCAAAATAGCGGGAGAAGAGGGGGCAAACTCCAAATTTTTACGTTTTTTTTCTCATTGAAATTCGGGGCTCGCGCCCCCCTTCCTCGGTCCGGCGTTCTGAATTGTACACGGTTGCATGCTCTGATGTTCTATCTGAAAAACAAAACTTATCCGAAGTAGATTGCTCCCATAGTGCCCGAGTTATAACAACTTACCTCCAAAAATGCAAATTACATATATTTCGTAAAAAATAATAATCACATTTTGGCTTATTATTCAACTTGTATAGCACCCAAGAACATGAAACATGTTACGTTCTCTTGAGAAATGTCCATTCTTTGCAAATAATACTAGAGTTTGCACCCTCTCCCCAAAATAGGGAGGAAGAAGGGGCAAACTCCTAATTTTTGTTTTTCCATTGAAATTCGGGGGTCGTGCCTCCAAGCCCCCTTCCTCGGTTCGGCGTTCTGAATTGTACACGGTTGTATGCTATGATGTTTTAGCTGCAAAACAAAACTTATCCGAAGTAGATTGCTCCCATAGTGCCCGAGTTATAACAATTTTTCTCCAAAAGTGCAAATTTCCTATTTTTCGTAAAAAAATAATAATCACATTTTGGCTTATTATTCAACTTGTATGGCACCCAAGAACATGAAACACGTTTCATTCTCTTGAGAAATGTCCATTCTTTGAAAAGAATACTCACGTTCGCGCCTTCTCCCCGAAATAGCGGGAGAAGAGGGTGCAAACTCCAGATTTTTGTTTTTTTCCATTGAAATTCGGGTACGTGCCTCTCCCCCCAAGCCCCCTTCCTCGGTCCGGTGTTCTGAATTGTACACGGTTGCATGCGCTGATGTTTTAACTGCAAAACAAAAGTTATCCGAAGTAGATTGCTCCCATAGTGCCCGAGATATAACAATTTTCCTCCATAGAATGTTGGAATTTAAAATTCCCGCCGAGAAGCCCGCGCGAGAGGAATTTCTCTCTTTCTCCTCCTGCCATCACTGGTTTCTGGCGCCGTTGTTGTGTTGCGCATAAAAGGGGCCTAAAAGTTGAGGCCGAAACTTACGAACGAGATTTACTGTTCCCGTGCAGAGTTCCATAACGAACGAAAAAAAAATCAAACAATACGAAATTCCCTGACTTTTTTTCACACCTCCAATTCCCTGACTTTTCCCGGTATGTCGCCACCCTGCTTGAGCATGGTAGTCAACAACCATATTATCTTTAAATATGAAGGTAATAAGACCCAACGGAACTCCCCCTCCCTTTCTTGAGCTTGTTTGTAATGTTTAGGACAGGCTGGGAAGTGTGGTGCCAGTGACCTGTCTGACAGCTTGAAAGATATCAATCTCCGATCTGCTTCAAGCAGATATGACTTGCCGAAGGCAATGCAAAGTACAAAAGCATAATTATTAAGCACAGGCCAATCTTGTTGAACAGTGCATATCACCTCCTCTTCTCTCCCATGCAAGGGACAAAAATAGAATTCCAAGTCGAGAGTCTGGTCCCATGGTTGCAGCTGATGAGAAAACCTGTATGAGAACGGGTGGCAGATGTTATCATCATGGAAATCTTGAACTCCAAGAGCAGCAGTCTTTCGAGCAAGTTGAGTTAAAATCGTATAACTGAAGTCTCTTCCTTGTTGGGACTTATAACTCGTCGAAGGTATAAGTGGAAAAATCGTATATCTGAAAATCGCATAACTGAAATATAATAGTACGCAGCCTTATAGGAATTGACAGGGACCACCAGAAAAAATGTATTATCGCGAAATTTGCCTGTTATACGTATATACCTACTAACATTTATTTTGAATTGTATCTAAAGATATCTGTTTGGTGGTTACGTGGAGATAGGTAATTTACTTTGATAAGCTTACTTTTAACTTTTCCATGCAAATTTTCTTTGAAGAATGAAAAATGAAAAGTAAATTTATCAAATTTCTTTTGAAATTTTGTTTTTAACGATTGTAGCTATTTTTCAGGAATTTTGAACCACTAAGTTTTTTGTTACCTACTTGAGGATTTTTAGAGCCTATTTTAGGAACCTAAAAGCACACTTTTTAGGACCTAAAAATCCGGTCTAATAATAATGCAGGTAGTTCCACAAAATTGTGGACTTACCTTTGCATAGAGAATATTCCTTACAGTATTATTTTAACCATGGGCAAGTTTCCAAAACATTACCATGTAAAGAGTGTTCACATACACAGATTAGGAGAATATTTTTATGTTGTATCTCAGTAAAAAAATACAGGTATACATATTATTCATGATGGTAGATTTTTAATAAATCAATGAATGTAATCTACAATAGTGTTTTCAAATAAAAATTGTTCATAGTTGTATCTGGTGTAAGAACAGGTATGCTGATTTTTTGAGCATTACTTTTAATTTCATTGTCAGTTTTTTTTTTTTTGCTCAATCACTTTTACTATTTTTACATTCCACAGACACAGTAAATCATAAAATGACACAAAGTTTTCATCTAATTCATTATCTTGCTCTCATAATAATTACTAACACTAAAAAAAAGATAAATATTCAAAATAAATAAAGATTGTACAATTAAAGTCTTAGTACCTGCAGTATATATTTACATCTACATCTCAGTAAGAAGTTTTTCATAACTGCAAAGTAAGATCAACATAATAAGCTAGAGAAATGGAAGCCAGTTCAAAATGAACTGTAATTAATTACAGAACATGATTGCACATCATCAAGAATATATATTATATACATAACACAATATGCATACCAGAAATATACAATGCTTTTTACAATTATTCACAATGGAGCTGCACACCAGTGATGACGATCATTCAAATGTGAGTAAAATTCTTCAGAAAACCTGCTCACTACTAGAGAGTTGTATAAATCTTAGAAAGGAAACCAATTCTTTCATTGTTTATGCAGAAATTCTCACAGACATCAATTTACCATCACAGGTTCACTAAGCACCACATCCAAATCAAAATTTGTCTGAAAGGTTCCCACGCCAGCTTTGCAACTACGGTAACACAATTCTTTTGGAGTTTTATTTTTCTTATTATTTACATATCAATCTAATCTGTTGTCAAAATCAACTCATTCATTTTTTAATTGTTTGCTCTGGATGACGTCAATAGATATCTTCTTAAGTACAATCACTGAATAGGTAAGTAATGTTCATATGAGTGTTTGTTCTGAATCCACTGATCTTTGAGTCTGGTAGATTATTCAATTTCTGATGACATGCAGCATCATCCTTCTTTGGTCTTTAACTGCTTTAAGATTTGTTGTGAAACCACTTTTGTTGCTTCACTTGCATTTGGTATGAGAAACCTGAAATTCAAAAAAAGTTACAAAAAATTTGCTTTGTCTCCTATGTGTACAGATGGGCTAATTGGGACTAATGGAAAAATGGGGCTTAGCTGATACCAGTAATTATGGGAATCTATTCACTGATATCAGTTCATACTTTTCCCGAATTTGGATATTTCAAGGTATCAGCAAAAATGCAATGTAAAGAGAGTAATTATCCACAAAATTTTGCAAAATTGAAAGTTTTCATTGTATTTTGCGAAAAATGCCTTTTGTAATTAAAGACAACTATTTTAACATTCTGATGTAATTCTTAAATATTTTAAAGTACAATTTGAGTAAAATGATTCATATCCATTGCAGTTCCGACACTTATATGCTAATTTTGAACAATTTTTACTTGTTACAGTTTTCAAGCATCAGTATCGCTTCAAAGTGGTATCAGCTCAGCCCTAGAAAAAAATGAAATTGTTTTATTAACCCCAACTTACCAGGTACCAGGCCCACAACTTCTTTTGTCCAACTGTGAATGTTTTTATAAGAAATTGAAAATTAATTACATTGTTCCCTCGGGTGTTCCCAATGTTTCCATTACTTTTGTTGATAAAATCATAAAGCCCCCCTCCCCAATCTGTCATTTTTTTTAACCTTCTTGGTTAAATCTTTAATGTTTTAATTCCTGGGATTTCCTGATCAGAGGCCAGCATAATGTGCATTTTACCTACCCACTGCCCGCTTGCCGCGAGGACAGGTATACCTGCTCGCCTGCCCACGGCAACGAGTCGACTTGCGTCTTTACCCGGGTTCTTCGTCTTCCAGGCGCTCTGCGCTTACAAGGTAACTGGGCATTCAACAAGACCCGGGCGCCTGCAAAACCTGCTGGAAGGAAACAGCCCTCCGGCAGCGTGTCGCTCCAGGTGTTTCATCACCACGTGGACAGCTTCAGCCAGTGTTGCCTACTTACGTAGGTCGTAAATCCTACGAGGTCCTAGGAAGAGCTCTCTCCTCCAAGGAGAATTTATATACTTAGCGATTTCAGTTCAGCGTAAGCAGTTTTTATCTTATTGCCAGGAAATGCACGCAGTATTACAGCTTCATTTATTTAAATGAATGATCGAGCAAACAAAAATCTCCTCACTGAAAACTAATTGCTTTTCATTGCATGGTGCCTTAACCAGGCACGCAGTGGCGCAACCAGAGGGGGTAGGGTGCATTGCTCACAAGCTTGGACGGAAATTAAGTCTAGCGGAAGGGTCAGGGTGGGGGTCAAACATTAAAGTACAAGAAAAAACAGACTAGCAGAATTTAAGAGTAGCAGGGCTAAAGGGTACTCAAGATGGAATTAATTTTCATATTTTTCTTGCATTTTCCTTCCAGACGGCCAAGGGCACCTGCAGAGGGGGAATGGAGGGGTAATTGCAACCCCTTGATTTCAAATTTTATGAAAGTAGAAATATATTATAAAATATTATCCAGTCTCATCAAGTTCAATGCCGTAGCAAAGGGGTAGCGGGAGTCGGCCCTGAGCGCCGAACGATCTAAGTGAGAAAAGTTTTAAAACAGAGAATGCTATGGCTGCCCGTGATATTATTTGCTATTAATGTTGGTTTGTTACGAGTTGGATGAATTGATTATGTAATACGTCGCTCCATGTGAAAAGAAAATATTGTAGATGGAAATTTTACATGCCATATGTCTGTACATTCGGAATGCATTTATCATGCACTTTCTTTCTTTCAAAAACAGTTTGTGTGCTTGTTTTCCATTATTAGCTAATGTGAAATTGACGTGTTGAAAAAAAATATTTCTAATCCTCTGTTTCAACACAAATGCGCGTGAGAACCGACTTCTACCCCCTTTTTGCGTGATTTATGAGGATTATAATGCCTTTCATGCTACTTTATTACTATTATTGTGATTGTTCTTGTTGGCACGTTTATCCAAGTACTTGGCCCTACCCCCCAAACGAGGGTAACGGCAATGGCCCTGGCTGGCTACGGCCCTGGTGTTCGCAGTAGAACAGTGTGTTGTTCGACTCGCGACCTCAGCGTCGAACGTGACATGTTTCAGTCCTGTCCTATATCACTATATATACGTATATTGGTTGTTTACGACATATACTTATGGATCCTGTGCCACGGAAAACCTATTTCAATGTGTGTGTGTGTGTGGGGGGGGGGGGGGGGTAGCAACATTCGTAAATCTCATTTCATTGGTGATGTGGCTTACGAAGCTTCGAGTTCCCTTTTTTAAGTAGTGAAAATCTATTGCAGTTGGCAACACTGCAGAACGGTGTGGGCCAGGTGCAGTTTCTACTCGAAGCAACTACGTCATGCAGAGGGAGGGGTCTGCAGTTGATGGAAAGAACGAACTGAGACCTACTAGGTATCGTAAGACTGCGGGTACTCGGCGGGTCTACAATGCCTGCCAGGAACGATCTGTGCAGGTGGGCATACAAGCTGCTCAAGCGAGGGTGTTGCGCAGGTTGCATGGCATTTCAGGAGCGATGTCTCGCGAACGGGTCTGCTCCAGGTCTTGTGCAGGCCTTTGTTCCTGATGAAGAATCCAGAAACAGATTGGGGACAATAGACAGCTTCTTATAAGTAGGATACCTTTTTTTTTTTCCTCGTCCACATTTTGAAGTGGTTCCATGCACATTCATGAAAGTGATATCAAACTGGCATTGCTGACATGGGTGTAGAAGATAATGTAACAAATGCAACTCACCTATCCAAATCCTTCATGAGCAAGTTGTCTCCATCTACAATACCATACTTGAAGGTGATAAGCTCTGGATGTCTTTTCTTGGAGGTGATTTTCACAATGGCTGACAAGGGTCTCCGAACAACAATATGAGCAAAGCCTTTCCTGTCTGGTATATCACGTAATACATATATATGGCTATCTGTGATAAGAAGGTGGCTGCAAAAAAAAAAAAAAATTCGAAAGTTACAACTTACATTCCTATGACTTCCTGATATGTGCATAAAAACAAAAAAAAGATTTTATTCCAATTTTTTTATGTAAATAATGATTCAGCATTGCCTTTGATATTAAAACAATAAAAATATTGTTTTTTTCACAAGTAACAAGGAATTAATACAGGGTATCTCATAAGTCTAGTAGACCCATAGGAGAAGGACACATAGAATTACAAATTTTGTTCAGTGTTCCTCATTGTATTGCATACACAGTTGCAGAAATGTACTGACATGCCTCCACCGTGTGTTCTTTAAGGAGAATGCTCTGAATTTTGTCCTTGTGCAACACAGCTTATAGGTGGCCCCACAAAATCAAACAGTGGAGTGAGATCTGGGTTCCTTGCAGACCATTTCATTTATCCTTGGTGTGCAGTCCAACATGTGGAAGCGGTATGTCAAGGTAATGTCACACTGTAAGCAAGTAATGCAGAGGGGTGTCATCCTGCTGAAAACTCCCAACTTACAACAACTTACAGGACAGCCTGTATTATAAATCAAAATATAATAAATTGAACTGAATACAATAACTTCTTTTTAAATCGAACTTTGATAAAGTTATGAAAGGTTCCAATACCTTTGATACATGTAGCCACTAACTTTCACTTCATGGCATTTGAAGGAACTGATGACTTCAGGTTTTTTAAGCCATGTTTGTATTGATACAATCTCTTGCCCTTCATCCTCATCAATGCTCATTATGCTTGGGATATCTGAAATTACATACAAACAATGCATACTGAAAAACACATCTTTTACAGTTTTATTCTCTTAAAAATACCCATTTTATTATGAAAAGTTCACTGTATGAATAAAATCCAAGCTATCTTTGAATCCTTTTCGTATTAATTAACTTTTCTGTAAGAACAAAATAGTGAAACATATTCCCTATTATTTATTTCTATACCAATAAACAAATTGTAGTTAAATAAATTTTTCTAAGTTATTTGACAATTAATTGGTAGGGAACACTGATAGGGTTGCTACGAGGGTCACTATTTATATTTTGAGCCTAACAATGAAAAAACAGGAATTTGGCATTGAAAACTGCTTTATTGTTTTTCGAAGTATTCTCCTTTATGGTCAATACATTTTTGCATTCCTTCGAACCATTTGTCAAAGCAGTTTTTCCAATCTTCTTGAGACACCTCCATAATATGGTTTTTGAACGCATCAACGGCGTCTTCCGCCGACGAAAATCGTTGTCCACGCAATTTATTCTTGACATTCGGGAACAAGAAGAAGTCATTGGGTGCCAAATCAGGACTGTACGGCAGATGACCCATCAATTCGATTTTTTGACTGTTCATAAAGTCGGTTGTTAGACGAGATGTGTGACAGCTGGCATTGTCTTGATGAAGAATGATCCGATGGCGTTTGTTTGTTTTCCGTATATGACCGAAGACCTCTGGCAAACAAATTGTTGTGTACCATTCAGAGTTGACCATTCTACGTTCCTAGGCACAGTTGCCACATGACCAGTTTTCCAGAAAAAACAGGCGACCATTTGTTTCGATGTGTTTCGAGCGCGAACAACTTTTGTTGGATTGGGTTCATCTTGAAACATTCATACAGTCGACTGCTGTTTACGTTCCGGCTCGTATGCATATATCCATGATTCGTCACCTGTTACAATCTTATATATGTCTTTTGAAGCACCACGATTGTATTTATTGAGCATCTGTTTGCACCAATTGACGCGAGCGTCTTTTTGAGTTTTTGTCAAATTGTGTGGGATCCAACGAGAACATACCTTTCTCACAGCTAAATGATCATGTAATATTTTATATATGCTGGTGGAACTAATGCCTATGGTTGCCTCAATCTCACAGTATGTCACATGACGATCTTGCAGTATTAGGTTTCGACAGCATCAATGTTTTCTTGAACAACAACTGATTTTGGACGACCTTCGCGAATCTCGTCGGTGAGCGAATGGCGGCCACGATTAAATTCATTATACCAGCGTTTCACAGTGGCAAAGGATGGGGCTTCATCGCCAAATGTGGAAGTAAGTTGATCGATGCACTCTTGTCTTGATAATCCACGTCGAAAATCGTAAAAAATCATCGCACGAAAATGTTCACGAGTTAATTGCATTTTATTGTTGTTGCGCAATCTCCAAGGCAACATAAACAACACAAATAAAGCTATTGACAAAACATTTGAAGTACGTTATGGTCAATAATGCCAGACGATTCCGTGCAAACGTCAAATCGCGCCTAACTTCAATCAGTGTTGCCAAGGCTCAAAATATAAATAGTGACCGTCGTACGATTTTTTGATTATGAAATTCCCTATTTTTAGTTTTTCCAGTCCAAACATGAATTTTATCCAGAAATGTTTATTATCATGATTTTTGGTTTTGAACCTTGCATTTTTTTCAATTAAGTATACAGGTCCATGAATTGTTATATTCACTTTTTAAAGCAAATTTCATTCTACATGCTTTAAAATATTCATAATGATGTAAAAATTATGACAATCATGCATGCTGCATACATTCCAGAATATTTTGATTCCATGAAAGTGTTGATTGATTGAATTGTTTTAAGTCCACTTTATGCAAAGAAAGGCTAATCGGGACTAGACCTACAGTTTAAAGTGGGATCCGAACCTCTGTGCCATGTGCCTCCACCGGGTATCAAACCTGGGACACTTTGATTACAAGGCAACGATGCCATCGGGGAGGCCCTCCATGAAAATGTTACATGTCATTTTTTTGCAGTGTAACCAAGCCCTCATGATAATATTACCTTCATTTTCTTCATTAATGCTGAACACAGGGGCCATGTTCCGATACCTCTTCCCCACTTTGTCACTACTGCTTACGTGCCGTTCCACTGCCTGACTTCCAGTAGGATTAACAATGTACTCAAAGAGCTTCTCTTTCACTTCCGCAGATTTTGTCTTCATGGCCGCACTAAAAGTTTAAAGCAAAAATATCAAGGAATAAATAAATAAACGAACAGCTATTAGAAATAGCAGCAAAATATAGAGTGAAATTAAAACACAAGTTGTTCAAATACTAGCTTAAATTAGGGATCAAATCCTGGTTCCTGCCAACATGCAGAACCTTTATTAAATGAAGGGCTCGGGTGTAAAACATGGTAAGTGACATTTTGTTCATTTCTGAGTTCATTAAGAAAAAAGGTTACTTGAAGCTATACTGTATATTAATTATTTTCGTGTTGTGCTTACCAATTTTACAAGGTTTCACAGAGTCCAATTCACTCAAAAATTGAAGGATGGCACTTTTTAGTTTGTAACTAAAAAATACCGAAATGTCACTAACCATGTTTTACACCTAAGCCCTTCAAATGATTTAAGCATTTATCACTGCAAATCCTTATATTTTGCAAAATTGTTTCAAATTCAAAAGGAATTCATTCTTACATTGAAGTCACAACATGCACCTGAATATTTTTTTGTTGAAGTTTTCTGACCAATGCTAGTTTACATTATACTAAGATAGGCTAATCAGGATGGACCTACAGTTTAAAGAGGAATCTGCCTCCACCAGGGAGTGAACCTGAGAGTCCTTCATTACAAGATAACAACATTAGCCAATGCTGGTTTCTTGAGGAAAGGAAAGAAATAAAACTTATACTTTGTAGGAAGGAATTATAAGCTTGTTAAAACTCAGAAATTATTACTAAAATTAAGTGTTTAACCCTTTTCAGCAGTTTCCACTCCTTTTCTATGCAGTATAATTCATTCTTTTCTGTTCCCAAGGACTGACAGGTTTGTTTGCAAATATATACACAATACATGTTCAGGTACTTATTGGGAAACCCAGTTATATTTCTTAATCATTATTATTAACATGTGGCATCAACTGAGTTTTTTTTCTTTCTTGATTCAATACATTTAGTTGAAACATGCTCACTTCAGGTCACAGCAACTTAATTAAATATCTGGAGTGTGGTTCTGTAGAACAGCTGCAATAACTTGTTAATACTGAATAAGTCTCACCTGATTTTCCCAAAAATGTCATGAGAGCTAGAATTAGGCCGTAAGCTATCAGATTCCTCACTTGCAGTGTCAGGTGTACACACTAAGCAGCTCATAGAATTATGATCTTCAATATTGCCATTCACTTCATCTCCAAAGAAGTCATGAATAGCTGTAAAGAAAAAATATGCTGGAATAATATGTTTGAATTGACGTTTTAAGTCCACTTTATGCACAGATAGGCTAATCGGGACTGGACCTACAGTTTAAAGTGGGATCCGAACCACTGTGCAATGTGCCTCCACCAGGTCTGGAATAATATGTGGCAATCCTAATTGAAAGCATGAAAAATTCAGACACCACATTCACAAACCTGTTCATAATTTATCATCCAAGAAAAAATATGCAGCACAACAAAAACTTAGAAGTCATGTTTTGCTGATTAGTAGGATGCAGGTTTTTGCCTGTTTTATTCCTTTGTAGTAAAGCAGGTGCTTTAATATTTAAAATAATGTTTGAGATTTTGAGGTCCATTGCCTATAAATTCCTTTTTTGGTATTTTTTGCTTACTTCTTTTTTCTTTCGATACTTTTGCTCTCTCAACAGTACATTGTTTTGCAATTGTCGTTTCAACAAATTCACCTAATCACCATTAGCCACCTAAAAAAATTAATAAGTTCATGTTCACAATCTATTTCATTTTATAGTGCTTTTTAAGTGTCCATTTTCATAATTGTTGGTGCTTATTTTAGAAGTTTTTTATTGTCTATAAATCTGCACCTACTGACTGGTATTGCAAAGATCAGAGTTGGAGGGGGCAGATGGTGTATGTGTGTGTGTATGGAGGGGGGGTATTTAGAACAAAACTCATAAAAAAAAAGTATTTCATCAAGTTATGAGGTATGTCCAAGAATACTTGTTAGTAGGGATGGGACCGATTAATCAGTATTCTATCGGTATCAGCCGATATAGGCATATCGGTGTATCGGTAAAATTACCAATTATTTTACCGATTCGATATATGGATAAATATCTGATAGTTTAGTGCAAAATTCTGCCATTTTTGTTGTAATTTTTATGGATAATCTCCATGCCCTACTTTTTTAAAAAGTAAATGTCTAAATATACAATATCTCTTGCACTGCAGTCACTTTTGAAACACACATTTTTTAAGGAGGTCAATGAACCTTTCAGGTTCTTCCAGGACCATTTCGAATTTTATATCGGATTGGTAGAATATCGGTTATCGGTAAATTTTATATCGGTACTTTATCGGTATCGGCCAAAATTTCATATCGTCCATCCCTACTTGTTAGGCATCAATCAGGTAAATGATTATCTTCACAAATATAATATTTTTCTATTTCTTATTAAAATGATGAATTTTTCTTCTGCTATTAAGCACAGATGTTCTGCACATGTTTCTGTACTTTCTTGTATTTCACACACGTGAATGCTATGAATGTGCTATTAGAATGGAAATATGTTTTTTAAAATCAAATTTGCAATTTTATTCACTACTGTAAAACAAACATGTTGTTTTGAATACTGCTTTTTGGAACTGAAATTATTTTTAAGCATGTTTTATTCTTCTGATGTTCTAGTTCCCCAGAACATTTTCAACTTTACACTTTCAACACACACACAAAACCTTACATAGCTGGTCACCATACACTCATGGAACATCAAAACATCACCATAAGAATAACCACTTAATCAGCTACCAGTATAAATACTTTAAAGACACTCACACAACACAACAGTGCTGAATAAGCAAGTAGAACACTTGTACATACCTTGATACCCTCCTACAACCATACTGACATAATGGGTGTGCTTTTGTAGAAAGCTCGCAACCACCATATGGGTGTACTGGTCTTCCTCTTCTCGCCCCGATCCAAGAAAACACAGATGTTCACCACCAGCAGCTGATCTTGCAGCCAATGCCTGTTTTTGAGCTGAAAGAAGTCCCTGCACAGCTGTGGCAAATGCTGATGGTTCCTGAAGCATCTGTGGAGAAATGTAAAATAATGGTTGTTTTTCTGAACACAGGAATGTTCATGACAATCCTGCAAAGCAAGGATTCCTTCAATATGTATATGATGAGTAGGGAATGGATTTTACGGTGCAGCTCCTTTCATACTGATCGTTTGAGATATGTATTTTAAGACATGATATCACCCACTTTGTTGCACCTTTTCGTGAGATTAGCACATTCATCCTCTTTTTACCCCCTCTTTGATGCTTCAGTACAGACAGAAAAATAAATGATTTTCACTCTTCTTGAGCAGGTACATAAAATCTTATAGTCTCACTTTGTAGAGCAGAACAAGAGCTACAAAATGGAATAATATAATCATTGCAGCACCAATAGTTCCCAAGATAATGTAGCAAAACCTGTAGCAAATTTCAAAGAAAACTATTCGGCAGAACCTCAGTTCTCTATGCAGTCCGTGCACATTATATACAGAAGGCGCACCATTTTTAAAACATTTTCAGAACATTTTTTCCCTTTTCCCAACCATAATTTTGCAACTTAAAAACCTTTCCCTAATGATGAGCAGTCAAAATGTTCCCAGAATTTCCCTTGACTGAGAATTAGAGATAAAATGGCACACACATTGTTGTAGTGCGTAGCTTAGCATGTCTGGATAGGTTTTGGCATGCAGTGTCTTTACTGTTCCATTTCAGCTTTCAGTTAGACATGAGTGTTGGTCATTCTGTGAAATGTCACAATTTGAACAGTGTGCATGTGATAAACAGTGAACCACACATTGCTTGTTGTGCAGAAATACTTCACCGAGAAATGTATTCTTGTTCTTACCCAACCACCATACTCTTTGGATCTCATTCTGAGTGGCTCATGGCTGTTCCCTACTCTGAAAATGGACCTCAAGGGGACACTTTCCACAGCCACTTGAATGTGACAGCCAAACTCGGGAATATTCCAAAAGAAGCCTTCTGCTGGTACTTCCAACAATGGCAGGATTGATGGAGTAAGTGTGTGAGTGTGTGTACGTGTGTGTGCATGTAAGGGTACTACAATGAAGATGAGGAGGTTAGCATTGCCATATGACTTACCTACACCCCAATTCTGGGAACTTTTTGAACCTCTTTTGTATAATTATCTCTATTACATAAGTTTACTGAAATACAGTTTTATGAACTTTACTTCTTTCTAGTTTTTTAAGTAACTCATTCTATTATTAGTATGATTATATTCATGCCATGGTAGGACAATAGAGAAAATTTTCAAAACTTTATATAAAAATTAGGTTTATTGAATAAAGTATCTATATCAGTTGAGACTATTGCCCTCATTGTTAGAAAATATTTGATGGAATTTAATCACCAATACTGGACAATATTTTTCAGAAGTTCAGATGTCTTGCAGAGTACGCAAAAATGCCATTTCACACTTTCATTGAGTTTCAATATCTGGAAATTAAGCAAAATGCATAATTTTCACTATTTTCAACATTGAGGGGAGAGATATATTTTGTGATTAAAATATTACATCATGTGAAATTATAAATGTTTTAATACTTTAAAGCAAAACTTCTATTACTACTATTGTATAGTCCCAATGGTAAACTTATACAATGGGACTTCATTTTCAGTTTTCTGGGGACTGGATAAGAAAGCTTAAAATGTGGGAAAATGTATAAACTCCAAGAAAATTTTCTAAATTGGAATAATGGGGACCAAATGCATAATGTAAGAAAATGTAAAATCAGGGTTCCACTGTATATTAAAATTTATAAATATTCTGAACTATTTTGAAATGCTACAACTTCTAAAGACTGGTATGGGAATTGGTGTAAGTATCAGCTCAGTCCTAGTAAAGATACCCAGTCTGTTACATAAAATGTGACATATATATCTGCAAGGTGAAGATTACCATTGATATTTTTTATGGGTTTCAGTTAAATATATTTGACACATATGATAGAGACTGCTCTTACCGGTTGATATCCCGAATACAGAATAAAAACAATACAATTACACATTAAAACTTTTTGACATTTTGTTGTTTTCCCATCTGCATTGCCAAGGATGAAACGGAAGTGGGACAAAAACAGGTAAAGGTGTTAAAAGAGGTTGTTATACTGAGGGACAGCTACTCAATACTTTCCAGTGAAAAATATTGCACAGAATCATATATGTGAAAGTTTGTAATGTATTGATATGGGCTGATATACTACTGATAATTTTACTGATCTGATATATCTATAAATAGTGCAAAATTCTACCACTTTTGCTAACTAGGTTTGTAGAGCAAAATTCTAAATATATAGATTCTTTTCAAAGGAAAAATCCATTACAGTTACCTAGTTACAAAGATTAATTAAGGAAGTTAATGAATTATTCAGGTTCTTCAATGAACATTTGCAATGTTACATCAATGGAATTCTTATCAATAATGGGTACCTTGGTGCCCATTTATTAGAGATTGGGTAAATCTCAGAACCTCTTCATTGAAGGACACTGCTTGAAAAATTTCCACCTCAAATCACCCACCATAATCGACCAATCAACAAAGGGAATCAAACTTGGCTTGGCAATCAGACACCCTACCGACTGGCAAGCAAGGCCCCAAATGATTAAATGAAGGACCAGAGGAAAAAAACAACAGGAAAGTCAACTTGCCAAACTCCAGAAAAATGAAATTTTACTTGCAAAAACGTTACTTGAATGCAAATGAAAAGGTAGAAAAAACATATGCTTGGATGAATGGAAGTATCAAATGTTATGAAATGAAAGAAAGCACATTGTAAAGTCTAGTACAGCATCCACACAGCAGGATATGACACCACTACTTCGCTTACAACAGAAAATCGACTTACCTGTTTTTCCCCTAGCCCTTCAAATCAGGAAGCATACAAGTTAAATAAAAAAACCAACTGTGATTGGAACGATTAAAGCAGCTACACTGAGATGGGTGGGGCATGTAATCTAATATTCTAAGAGAATATTACTTGATAATCCACGCGAACAGACTTCAGTGTGGAAACTGAAGAATGGTAGCACACAATCAAGAACAATGACAACATACCACAGAGTTGGACATGGTTAAGCAATGGACTTTTAGTGCCATGATAATAATAAAAAAGTAAAAAATGAATATGTAAGAATTAGCGATGTGCCAATGAAAACTGCTCATATTGATATAACACTAATATAACCCAGTACTCTGGTTTTTCTAGATAAACACTACTGATGTGCAGAAACATAGGACCTATGTGGAATACGGGTAATTTCATGTCAAATCAACCAAGTAAAAATAAATTTTAGAATTTGATGTCATGGATTTGACTAATTTTTGGTATACACATTTCTTATCATCTGAAATATAGAATTTCTTTTGTTTTTAAATTTTTCATGTTGCCGGTTTTTTGAGTTATTGAATTTAGAAAATTGACAAAATTGCCCAAAAACTGCTCACTGCTGAAACTTGAAATACAATTTGCAAGAGACCTGTTCCAACCACAGGGCTGCACATGGTCTCATTTTAAAGCTTATGAAGAGGGCTTTCATTTAATATACAACATGCTTGATTTTTTGCGGAAAACAAATTTTGAAAGTTGTTTCAAAATTTTATTTTACAATTTCCAAAAATTTTACACATATTGGTACACATCTACTGAAGGTTGAGTCAAAATTTCAAGGTGGTATCTCTTTGGTATCATATGAAAAGTGAATTCCTTTCAAGACCATACGATGATTTAAGTTAACAAATTTTACATACCTAACCACATTATAAATACAGAAGCATACATACCAACTTCATCACTCCAGCTATCATTAGTTTAACATTTTGATAAGTGGTACAAACACATACAGTGCGGGTACCACTGGCACCTGCTATTATGCAACTCTCTGGTCTCAATTCTACAAATTTTAAAAACCCAATCTTAAGTAGCGGGTATTTAGATTTAAAAAGTCTGAATATTTCTCTCAGATTTCCCAGAATCAATCTTTTTTGAATGTGGATACGTTTACCATCTGTGTCCCTCATGGAAAAATAGTCTTTCTTGCCAGGCATTTGCCTGCTAAAGTTTTTCCAGGTCTGGAGTCAGGTGAGGATAAAATTCCCTTCTCTTCGACAACTTCTTTTTGCTTTCCTTGCTATGTAATTACTAGACCTTGGATTTTTAGGAACAAAAAAATGTATTTTTAGGTTCCTAAAATAGGTTCTAAAAATATTAAATTAGACTAATAAAAGCCTGAAGTAGGTTCCAAAAAACTTAAAATGTTCAAAGATCCTGAAAAATACTAATTAGGTAAAATTGTTAAAAACAAAATTTCAAAGGAACCATGAGAAATTTTAATAACATATATGTAACCATGAAAAATACAAATTTTCTAACACTATGCTTTGGATTCCGACTGTGGGACGGCATGGGTTCGAGTCTGCCTGTGTATAGGACCGGTGGTCACCCACCATCGTGAGGAAATTGGGGAGCTATGAGTGAGTAGCATAATCCGGTCCAGGAAATCTCCTATAACGACTGCGAGTTTGATGTGCTGACCCCACATCATCCCATCTCCACACGTCCTGACTCGACATCACCCCATCTCCACACCTCTAGGTAGGATTATGGGAGGGAGACTGGCAGTCGGGAGATAGGCCAAGGCCCTTCCAGGTGTGTCTTGTCACGGATTGTTATTATTATTATTAACCAAATTTTCATTTCTATGCATCCTCTTCAAAATGATCCACTAATTACACTGAGGAACAATGAAATTTGCCGCGACCGGAAAACAACCTATTTCCATGTTTTTAGACTTGCTGAACACGAAAATGATGTTCTTTTTTCTCCACCACATCTAGTTTTTAAAAAAACACGAAATTGAAGTAAATGTGACAAAGCTTTTTTTCGCCATAAGATATACAAGGATTCTTCAAGAGATCACGTTTGGCTGTTTTTCCTGCGTAATATGAAGAAAGCATTGTAACGACAACAAAAGGGCAAAAATTGTTTTTTTATTTTGTTACCCGATATTATGATACGAGTAAAGAAAAGTCTTTGTTAAAGAGGCAAGGTGACTTATTCTACTGTGTCTTTATCAGTTGCGTTCTGTTCGCTGGAAATGTAAGTTGTGTGCTTCATCGAGATTGTTTTGTGTATTATTTGAAAATAGTGCAGTGATACCTCTTAACTGTGTAAATTCACCCAATCTGTTTTACTATGTGTGCAGCGAGTTCACGACAAAATCCCAACGAAACTCAATTACACCAATAGTGAAGAAAGCTTACTAGCTATATTTCGGATGTAAGATAAAGGGTGGGCGCTTCATGTCTGTTGCAGTAGATGCTCGTGATATTTACGAGGTTGGGTACATGGTACCCATTTATCCATTCCCTTCATTGTTCCCATGGTATGGCGCGAACCTCAAGATCACGTTACTGATTCTTACTTCTGTTTAACTAATGTAACGGGATTTTCAAGAAAATACAAAAAATCCTACAGTATCCAAATTTACATTCTGCGATAAGACCAGTGCAACATGATAAGACATTACCTGTTCAAAAGCCACCATTGGAATGGTCTTTGGAAGAGGAAACAAACTTCCTCACATGAACCGATATCTTCTCTCGGACATGATCCTGACTTTCAAGAGTCACGGAAGACACCGCATCTTATCACCCAGCCAGAATTAAATGATTTAATACGTGATTTGAAACTTACATAGAAGCGGAACTGCTGGGTTCAAGACTGCAAGGGTGGAACCTGCTGGAACCAGGGACAAGTATTACATTCAGAAAACGTCAACTAATATTTTCTTCCTTTTTTGATATGAATGGGTCCCTGGTATACTGCAACAATGTCACTGGATTAATGCAGGAGTTAGGAGAAAACTATAAATCAGGCGAATGGAGGTTGTTCATCGATGCGTCAAAAACTAGCTTGAAGGCGGTCCTTCTGCATAATGGAAATGAGAAACCTTCAGTGCCAGTTGCTCATGCTAGTGAATTGAAGGAACCATGAAAACATTGCTTTGATTCTGACAAGTGTTAGCTACGACAAACACCAGCGGAAAATCTGTGCTGATCTGAAGCTACTGGGAATTATTTTGGGGATGCAATCAGGTTTCACGAAATTCTGTTGTTTCCTCCGCCTATGGGACAGCAGAGGAAAGGACATGCATTACAAAACTAAACACTGGCCTCCCAGAAAGTGTTGCACACCTGGAGGAAAAAGTGTCTCTCACAAACCTCTTATCGACGCCAACAATGTGTTACTCCCCCCCACTACACATCAACTTGGGGTTAATGAAGACCTTTGTGAAGGCCATGAACAAAGACAGAAAGGGTTTGAGTACTTACGAAGCAAATTTCCTGGTGTAAGCGATGCTAAAATAAAGATGGCATATTTGTTGGCCCTCAAATCCGGGAGGTAATGAACGATCCCAATTTTGAAAAACTGTGAAGTGAATGTGAGAAAGCAGCATTGGGTGCGTTCAAGGGTGTGTGTCGCAATTTCCTTAGCAACCACAGGGCTCACAATTACTCTGAACTTGTAGAACGTATTCTGGCAACATACAAAAAATGAGGTGCAATATGTCTCTCAAGATACACTTTCTATGTTCCCATTTACACTTTTCCCCCTCTAATCTGGGGTGCAGTGAGTGACGAGCAGGTCGAACTCTTTCACCAACAAATCGCAGAAATGGAAAAACGTTATAAAGGCAGATGGTCTCCCAGTTTACTACCAGATTACTGCTGGAACACAGTCTCAGATGTTCAACACGCCTGCTACAAGCGGAAATCATACAGAAATACGTTTTGAAGCTGCATTACTTTTACTGTTTTCTTTAATGATTACTATTTTACTGCAACTGCAAATTTGAGTGCATGTCATAACTACATCATTTACAATCATATTTGGTATTCTATGAACCCAATGTATTACTAAAATTCACATTAAGGTTTGGAGCAATATGCTATATTTTACCCTTCTTTTAATGTGCAGTGAAAATTTTTCAAAATGGTTTCTGCCAGAAATGGTACGTGATACAGCATTTTTGTTATGATTTTTGAAATCAGCGCACACGATTTATTAAAGATCACCTATTTTCATGAAGTGGCAAAACAAAAAGTTTTAATTTGTTCCTCAGTGTTATTGTAATCCTAATACTTGTACTGTTAGCAAACGTTACTTACCGACATGATAAATGAATTATGTATAATTTCTTGCACAATACATAACAATATTTTTCATATTATTCTCAGACAAACCCCAGCCTTTTATCTGCGAGGATCATCTTATATGCTGAAAATGATCTTTAAACAGTTGCTTAGTCAATGGTACAAATTTGAATGCTGGAAAGCACCAAAACTAAGTGGATCAGAAGTTTGCACTTTGGTCTGTGTAGGCAACAGTAGCACCCGACATTTTGTTTTGTTTAGAGCTTCAAAAGACATTATGGACTTAGAGGGAGGGAAATCGACAGAGAGTATGTTTCAAACAAGTTAGTCATTCAATTTTTTCATTACCAAACAGAACAAATACCTCGGTGTGATGTAAAAATAATGCAAAACCTTAAAAAACCTAAAAAAATGTTTGATTTAGGGGCAAAAATCTAAAATAGGTTCTAACAATCAGAATAGGTTATTTTAGGCACTATAAAACTTCATCAGTTCTTGAGTTTTGTAATGAAATGCTGATGTAATTTTTTTTTTACTTCATTTACCTGCAAAGGAAAAAAATAGGTTAAAAACCTAAAATGTGAGGTTTAGTAATTACTAACATCATTCCACATGACCAATTTTTGGGCAAAATAGACACAATCATGTACCTTTCACTTTTATTTGCAGTTTTAAATCTCCAAGTTCCTAAAAGATTCCTGATTCTGAATTCCTACAGTGGCATTCTTCATCATCTTTATCACCTTCTACATTAAAAGGGATTGGGTATACGTATTTCTTATTTTCTTTATTTCTCTGCAATACCTTTTCGAACTCTTCAGTTTCTTCTTACTCACTGGAGACTCCCCAAGAGAGATCAAAGAGGCATTCAAGTAGCTGAACCCTGTATCAACATCCATATATTCTGAATCTTGGTTACTGCACCTAGAACCAGCATTATCATCTGGCCCTGAAGGATTTTCTTTTCCTTCCCTAACTGCAGTCTACACAAAGTGCAAATTTTCATGTTTTCTTAAAATTCCGTAATTTAAAGAAATCATCCAAGTTGCCACATTCCTCAGATCTTCACTACACCAGCATCCTGTTTCTTCAAAGGATTACAACAGTAAATGGACCACTTCTTGTCATCCATATCAAGATTTTTTTTTAAAAAAAATGAAGACACTAATAAAGCAAGTTTCAAACAATTCCCAGCACAGAAGTTAACTGAGATGTAAACACACTGACAGGTACACCACAACTGATCCAGTTGGGCAAAGAAGCATAGGAGAGCAGGAATAAACAAGTTACTGCAGGAAAGGGATGACTCACACTTGAGCTTTAACTGTCTCTCACTCATGATAACAGATAGCACCTTGAAATTTTCACTGAACTTTCAGTAGATATGTACCAATATGTGTAAAATTTTTGAAAATTTCATTTTTTTGAAATTGTAAAATAAAATTTTGAAACAACTTTCAAAATTTGTTTGTAACAAAAAACCAAGCATGTTGTATATCAAATGAGAGCCCTCTTCATAAGCTTTAAAATGAAACCAAGCCCAGCCCTGTAGTTGAAACGAAGTATCTTGCAAATTGTATTTAAAGTTTCCGCGGTGAGCAGTTTTTGGGCAATTTTGTCAATTTTCAAATTTGAATAACTCACTAACCAGCAACATGAAAAAAAAAAAAAAATCTATTTCAGATGATAAGAAACATGTATACCAAAATTTAGCCAAATCCATGACATCAAAGGTTTATGCACTGGTTGATTTGACATGAAATTACCCATATGCTAGAAATCTCTCATACTTGCGGTATGCGAAAATATTTCCATGGCATCATCAACAAAATAGCAATAATTTTGGAAACAACTGTAGCAGGTAGCACTATCTTCTTCTATTTCTTTGACACAAACACTATATGATACAACACTTGTCAATTAAGATACAATTCATCAAATCTGAAATTTGTCATCAAGTAAGAAAAAGAAATGTAAAAAATCAGAATTTTCTTATGTGCGATGCTTAGAGATGGGCCAATATAAAACTTCTGCCAATACGAAGTGCTTACTATATACTTACCAAGTATATAGTAAGCACTTATATAGTACTTACCAAGTTGCAATCCAAATGAAATGCTGTTGGCAAGTGGCCAGCATTGTATTGTTCTGCAGGCCTACAATCCACCAGGAAAAACCTAACAGATTCAACATTATTCAAACTTTCACTTGATTCTGCATTTTCAATCAGCTCTTCAGCCAAAACAGGAAGACACAAGGCCTGTGAAATGCTCAATGTATCACTCACTTTGCTGCTGGCACTTCTGCTTATTTCAAACACACTATCTGCCAGCTCCTGAAAGAAGGAAAACAAAGTGTTTATGCATCCATTATGTTCATCTGAAATAAAACAGGTATCTTTTCTACAGGAGAAAAATAGGCTAACAACCTCATGATGTACTCAGGTGTGTTTTGTTTAATAATAATTCAGAATTCAAGGTTAAGTAAAATCACTGAATATTTTCAAAAATTAAGTTTAATTTGCATGTATATTGCTACACGACAATGGTTGATTTATGGTGCCAGTAACCCCACTTCACCTCCATTTCTTGGAACCAGCAACCATCATGATGAAATTTGTGTTTGCATTTCTCCCTCTTTATGGCATGACCCATCCGAGGAAATTTTTCAATTTGCTCAAATGCAACTCTAATATCTAGTTACAACATAGGGTTGTTCATATCTAAAATACTAATATTTGATGCAATAAATGCTAAAAATATAAAAATGAACTTAAAAGTAGGACGACTATGACCCCTAAATACAAGAGGCAATACACAATCAGGATTCCCATTCATCTTGCAAAATTAAATTCCTTAAACTTTCCAGAGTGATTTTAAGACTTTTAACATAGTAATATGAAAGTATTAGACATTCAACTTTGCACACCAAACACAAAATCAAACAGATTAAGATTTAAATGCAGTAGAATCGATTGATCATTACAAGGGAATTTATTGATAGCCTAGTCTCCTGACAAAATGAGGTTGACTTGGAATTTGTAGTGGCAACACTGCATGGTTTTATAGGAAGAAGAAGAGCTTAGACCAAACAACTGTTGATGTCCAAATAAGACTTCTGTAGAGTGAACATTCATATTTTTTATAATAATTTTAAAATCTGCAGTGATATGGTAGAGTCGGCCATATATTAGAATGTATTGTATACTGTGGAACCCTGGTTTTTACATTTTTCTGCATTATACACTATAGTCTCGTTTAACCGAATTTGATGGGACCGATGGTGCTTCGGTTGAACGAAAATTCGGTTCAACCGGAATAAAGGTTTTTTGATATACGTACAGCACGTATATTTTATTACGTACAGTATTTTGATATACAGTACATATGTATTTCAGCATGTAGGCATAAACAAAAAGCTTACAATAATAACTCAAGAACTCCCGCGTAAAACACGGTCGCGCACGAGTAACGGCTTTCTTTTAGCGATTTGGTTAACTCGGAAATTCGGTTAATCGACATTTGGTTAAACGGGACTGTAGTGTATATTCAATCTTCATGGTCCAACTAATTTTCCTGCATTTCAAGTTCTTTCACAATGGTCCCCTGAGAAAATTGAGGTTCCACTGTAGTTATTTATGCTGGTACCAGTAGAGCCATTTTTAAGATCAGAAGGTCACATAAAATCTGCTATTTTAGTAGGATTCATGGCTTTGTTAGACCATATTTGCCTCCCCTCCCACTCTGGCTCCTGAGAAAAGGGGCTGGTGCCTCAATTATTCTGTTTTGTCTCCCCCTGAATATGACACTTCGGTAGATACGCACACCAAACAAGATAAAAGAAAATATGCTTTAAGTATACTTATAAACAAATAGTTTGATGTGGGATATGTAATGTACCACCATAAAAAAAACACGAGAAAAAAAATTGATAATGTACCAAATATGTATTTGAAAGATAGTTTGAACACAGTTTTTGGCACATGAAATGTATATTGTGTTTCTAAAGTAAAATTTTACGCTGAATTCAAATATGTACTATCACCCACAGTTTATGTGCAATGACATTTTTTAAGTATTCAATTTTCGGAATTTTAGGTATTTTTTTGCGATAATACAATATTTTAAATGATTTTGAACAGAAGGTGAGCACAAACAATTTAACCTTTTAAAAAGCACAATTACGCACGCAGGATTTTATTTCGGGGAAGGGATGAATCACATTGAGGGGGGGGGGGGGGGGCAACCTGGATTTGATGCGACTTCAATGGAAATGGAATGGTATGGCTTGAACCACGAGATCATTCATCATTTCTGTATTACAAAGAAAAGAGGAATGACTAATAAATACAAATACACAGTAAAGTACCCAAATTTGTCATCTGCTATGAGGACAGTACCTCACACTGAAGACTTGCCTGTACCACATCAATCCTACATGTAATCTGTAGAAGATGAATGGGAACATGAGGCAGCTATCAAAGTTCAAAACAAGGAGCAAGATCATTCTACTTTCAAAGCCTCTTCCTGTGAACCACATCTGTTGACACAAGGTGAATTAAACAACCTTGTTCAGGATTTGAAATTGGGAAACAGGTAGAACTTTTCAATTTAAAAGAAACTGCGTTGTTAAAGGGTTTGCAGCTCGGCAATACTAAATGTTTCTGTTTCTTGTGCAAATGGAACAGAAGGGACAAGAATAATAACTACATCAAGAATGACCAAAGCACGAATCACATACGCTTGAACAGAAGAAGATATGTATATCCCTCACTAGTCAAGTCATATATGATTCTTCTTCCTTCACTTCATTCAAGTTAGAGCTTTTCAAAAACTTCGTTAAGACGATGGACAAAAAATGGTGCAGGGCTTCATTATTTGAAGGAAAATTATCCTCGTATTAGGACACTAAAATCAAGGAAAGAATTTTTGTGTGCTCCCAAATTAGATCTTTGATAAGAAATTTGAAGGTCTTTTAAGCCAAGTTTGAAAGATCAGCATGGGGTTAATTTAAAAGCGCTGTGTATAAATACTTAAGGAAATCGTAAAGCTCCAAACTAAAATCCATAAAACTCCGATTGTTGTTGAACTGTTACAGTAATGCAAAGACAAGGGGTGTAATATGTCCCTGAAAATACATTTCTTGGACCCTCACCTGGATTTCTTCTCCTACAATCTTGGTGCCGTCAGTGACAAACACTGGGAGCATTTCCACCGAGAAATCTGTCATGGAAAAGAGCTACCAGGGACAGTGGAGTGTAAAAATGCTTGCTGATTATTCTTGGATGATGAAGAGGGATGTTCCAGATGCAAAGCACAGAAGGAAATCAACAACTCTCACATTTTAGTTAACTTGTATAGTGCCATGTATGTAAAGACACACAGAAATATTTCACACTTAACCCGGGCATCACAAAAAAAACTGTGGGTGATGGAGAAAAACTACTTACATATTTGAATTCAGTGCAAAACGTTCTATTACGATCAGCTATTTTCCTTTGTGTGCCAAAAAAAAAAGTTCAATTTTGTTCCCCAGTGTTATCATAGCTATGTTTTAGGGATGATTTTAAAATACACTAAATAAACAATTTTATGCACAAAAATAGTAAAATAAGGTGCTAAATGCCAAAATAAATGTTATATGAAACAAAGGTATTAACATCACTTGTAGTTAACAATGGAAATAAACTAGCCATTTGCCTTAATTTTGAGGTCTACTACAGGGTGTCCCACGAACGGAGCAACTGGAAATTAAGAGTGGCGTTACTTTGTAACCGAAACCTGTACATACATAAGTCATACACCAAATGTTAGCCCTGTCCAAGTAGATATTTTTGAACATAGAAACAACAAACGGGGTGCAGTGTTGTTCATGCAGTGTTGCCAAATGTAAGTGAAAGTGTAAATTTATTTTTCCACAAAGCATGGAAAATTGCATGTCAAACATTCGTACGGAAATTTGGACGTCAATTTCCACCTTGGGTAGGTGGACTATTTCGCCATCTATAGTTCAGAGAAGAAAACCGATCGTTTTCGCGTATAGCCAATCCTGAAATGCCTCGTAAAGGCGTACCGGTCCAAATGGGTGTTTTAAAAAAATGATGAGGTACAGTGGCAACACTGTTGATGTTTGAAGGCAACAAAAGGTGTGTTTAGTGATGGTCTATGACATGGAAATACTGGAAACAGGAAAAAAAGAAAATGAAAATTATGGTGAAAAAAGTGTTACTTACCTACTCCTGGCAACCTTGCAAAGCGATAAGAGCGCCCACCGAACGAGAACAAAAGAATCAGTTAGTTGTGTACTCAGAACTGTTTGAGCCGTGCATTTTGCATTGTTCGTAGGGGAAGATTAGAATTGTTCTGTGAAATGAAGTACTCTTTGGAAGAGAGGGTGTTCATTGTGGAACATTATTTTTGTTCAAAATCGTACGCTAGTGTAAAAACTGTGTTTCGCGAGAAATATCCGAATAACAGTGTTCCAGAAAATTCGACGACATATCGACTTGTTTCCAGATTTCGTGAAACAGGATCAGTTAATGACAAACCCTACCACAGACAACCACCAGTTTTGACACAAGGTGTGCTGCAGGATGTGGAGCAGAGAATATCACAATCTCCCAGGAAACCTGTTCGTAAACTTGCTGTACAGTCAGGTGTATCAAAAACAACAACTCACCGAGCGTTAAAACAATTGCACCTACATGCATATAAGGTACAGGCTGTGCAAGAACTGAAGGAAGCAGACAAAGGTGCACGTGTAAGATACTGCCAGTGGTTTAGAAATTTTATTAGAGACAATGGTGTGAATATTTTGGATAACGTTTTTTTCACGGATGAAGCATGGTTCAACTTAAATGGATATGTCAACAGTCAAAATTCTCGACACTGGTCAAGTAACAATCCCCATTTCTTACATGAACAATCACTTCATCCACAAAAGATCGGTGTGTGGTGTGCGATTTCGTGGAGAAAAATAATCGGTCCATTCTTTTTCAACACAACAGTTGACGGAATAGTTTATCGTGACCTTATCACACAGTTTATTTCTCTGTTGGAACGTGATGAACGTGATTGTTGGTTTCAACAAGACTCCGCAACATGTCACACGTCTAATGAATGAGTTTTTTGGCGATCACATTATAAGCAAAAACTTATGGCCCAGTCGCTCCCCACATCTGACGTCTCCAGATTTCTTTCTGTGGGGTTATTTGAAACAAACAGTTTACATTAATAACCCAAGAACACTTGATGATCTAAAAATAAACATTTGCACAGCCATTAACAATATAAACCAATCAACCTTGCATAAAGTTGCTTCCAAAATGATAAAACGTGTTGATGAATGCCTCAGGGAAAATGGTTGTCATTTTCAAAATCTTTTGTAAAGCTACACTGCCTGTTACGCGCATTGCATGGTTGCCAGGAGTAGGTAAGTAACACTTTTTTCACCATAATTTTCATTTTCTTTTTTTTCCTGTTTCCAGTATTTCCATGTCATAGACCATCACTAAACACACCTTTTGTTGCCTTCCAACATCAACAGTGTTGCCACTGTACCTCATCATTTTTTTAAAACACCCATTTGGACCGGTATGCCTT
Organism: Lepisma saccharinum; assembly: GCF_977018435.1. Lineage (NCBI taxonomy): Eukaryota > Metazoa > Arthropoda > Insecta > Zygentoma > Lepismatidae > Lepisma > Lepisma saccharinum. Next base: position 53,394,054 of record NC_139233.1, read on the forward strand.
TACGAGGCATTTCAGGATTGGCTATACGTGAAAACGACCAGTTTTCTTCTCTGAACTATAGATGGCGAAATAGTCCACCTACCCAAGGTGGAAATTGACGTCCAAATTTCCGTACGAATGTTTGACATGCAATTTTCCATGCTTTGTGGAAAAATAAATTTACACTTTCACTTACATTTGGCAACACTGCACCCCGTTTGTTGTTTCTATGTTTAAAAATATCTACTTGGACAGGGCTAACATTTGGTGTATGACTTATGTATGTACAGGTTTCGGTTACAAAGTAACGCCACTCTTAATTTGCAGTTGCGCCGTTCGTGGGACACCCTGTAATTAAGTACGCAAAACTTCACTTAGTCTTATTATCATTTTACACACATGGAGGTAAGAATTTATAGTCATACTGGATACTTACTTTTCTAAATGATACTGATGTTTTAAGTGCGTAATATTGAGCTAATGAACAGAAATCAGAAACATCACCAGCTTCGAGTGCACAAGGCATGGAAGATAAAGTTTCTATTATGCTTTGTTTACTCTCATCTTTCATCTTCAGGATCTGCTCCCTGTAAGTAAATCAACACCTATTTGACTACATACAGTACAACGACAATATTCCACAAAATGAGGAGAATTGCATCTCTTGCAAGAAAAGGCATCAAATGATATACAGTATGTAACATTGTTATTCGTACACACAGAATTTCCGAGGAAAAAATGTCATATCTACTAGTAAATATAATCATTTTCATATGTACCTGGAAATTAATATTCATGAAGGTTTCACCAACAAATGTCAATAAAAATGTATGTTCAAAGTGCATAAACAGAGCATATAATTTGTGTGAAAAGAGAAAAACACACTGTTTCATGCAACATTGTTATTCGTAGAGGCAAGAGTTTCAATCTTCCTCGCATACAGCACCACCGCTATTCGGGCAATTTTGTGGAGTTTGCAACTTCGTAACAAGTTTGAACATGCAGGTGCGCTCCCCGTCAAGTGGAATGCTGGCGTATGTATTGTTGTAGGCCTATCATATATCTATCAGCATGTTCAAAATGGGCAAGGTGAAGGAACTTAGTTCCGATCTGAAGGATGTTATTATAATTTAGGCCTTTAGAGGTTATTCATTATGAAAAATTGGACAAACAGTCAATAAATCGCACTCCACAGTTCAATACATAGTAAACAAATTTAGAGAGAAAGGTTCAACACAGAATGTGCCGATAAAACCAAAAGAGAGACGGTTGAATAAACGTGATGAACGCTTTAATTTAAAAAGAGTGCAAGAAAACCCCCGACTAAGTGTTCCTCAGTTACGACCCTTAGTAGAAAATGTTGCTGGCAAGATGATGTCCGATCAAACTGTCAGACGTTCTTTGTGGAAGCATGGATATCATGGCAGAATACCACGAAAGAGGCCGTATGTAAATAAGGTGAATTGCAGGATGCTACGCCCCTTGGGGGTACGTACTTAAATGTTATTTACCACGGCTACAGATATCTTAATCTCAGGGGGATAGGTTCTTTGTTTGAGAATTCCAAATAAGAAAGCGTTTTATAGACAAGAGGATATAGTAAAATGCGGATCTATATTCTGAGAACTTGACAAAATACAGAGAAAATATATATATATATATGTTTAATCGAAAAGGCTTCTTCTTCTTTTATTATGGAAACAGCTTCTTCTTCTTTTAAAAGGCTTCTTCTTCTTTTAATATGGAAAAAGCTTCTTCTTCTTCTAAAAGGCTTCTTCTTTTAATATGGAAAAAGCTTCTTCTTTTATTATGGAAACGGCTTCTTCTTCTTTTGTTATCAAAAGGCTTCTTCTTCTTTGATAATCGAAAAGGCTTCTTCTTGTTTTCTTCGTTTAATTTATTATCTTCCTTTAAAGCGTAATCTTATTTATGTGCTCGCTTTCCCCCCGCTTCTTTGTCAAACAATACAAGCTATACTTGTAGAAAGAGTAGGGTCGACTAAACTGACAATAGCGCCACCTCCTATTTGACGACCAAAGGGGAATAACCAGGATCGCTAATAACAAGGGCTGCCAATGGCCCAGTGCGACTAATAAAGAGCGCAACCGAAAAGTGCTTCGGGGCGTCTAATTTTACACAGCGCCACCGGGGACAAACAACCAAAACACTGACGATGTTCTCCTCGTCAGGAAAATAAAGAGATAGATTTCTGAATTCGTTCGCTTACTTAATAACTTTCCTAAACGTTTCATATGCGGCCATATTCTTAATTCTTTTAATTTACTATATACAACATTCTACTTATTTCTTTTATAATATTTGAACTCTTCTTTTATATATTTCTCAATTTACTATAATATATATAATCCCTCTTCTCCACTCCAAGTTTGTACAATGAGCTGTGCTCTTCTTTATATGGCGTGCTGCCATCTATCATCGATTCCAAGAAACCATTCCTCCTTGTAACTTTCATTGTGTCATCGAAACTGGCACGTGACACAATATCCCCCTCCTTGAGGATGAAAAATTTATATATTGTAAAGTTCATTTGTAAATTTATAAATTTTTCCCTCGTTCTATGTGACTTCTCCTACTGTTTCTATTATTCATTAACCAAGCTCTTTTTTACTTCCTCCGTGCAGTTGTACCTCCGGATATTCTCCAGGTTCTCCCTTCTCTCTATCTTTGTTTCTGTATGCTTTACTACCGCTGTGTTCCGAAACAAATTCATGACTTCGTATGGACCTTCATATACGAAGAACAATTTCTTGATTGCTTTCTCTGATGCTTTGCTCATTGGGTGTGTTTTGCAAAATACTAAGTCTCCCCTTTTTAATTTTATTTTCGTACCATTCTCTGCTTTCTTGTCCATTTTCTTCATTCTCTTAATGTATATGTCTAGTAATACTTCCTTAGTCTCTTCTTTGGATATTACTTCCCTCGACCAATCAAATTCCTTGAAGATTCCGGGTTCTTCCATATATCCCAGAAACAATTCAGCTGCACTCTTCTTTGTTTCCTCCGATATAGAGTTATTTATCCATCTTATGGCTCTGTTAATTGCTGTAGACCACTTCGTATGATTATCATGACATACCATTCTTAGAATTCTTACTATTTCCCCGTTATATCTCTCTATCGGATTCGAACTTGGATGATACCTAGTAACGTTTATCATCTTAATTCCTTTAAACTTCATGTAATCCTTAAAGTATTCCGATACAAATTGTGTACCATTATCCGTTAGAATTTTTAATGGAACTCCATAGTGTTTGACAAATCCTTCTTCTAAATATTTTACTATTTCCTTTGCTGTAGCCTTCTTGAGGTTATAACATATTACAAACTTACTGCACACGTCGACACATGTGAGAATATATGTAAATTCTCGCGATCTTGAGAGAGGTCCAATCAGATCAATAGATATCATATCTAGAGGATTTTTTGCAGTTACGTGTAACTCTTCTCTTTCCATTTTTAATTTTGAAGGTTTAGTTTTTATACATAACATACAGTTTCTTACATGATCCACCACGTCTCTCTTCATACACTTCCAGAAGAAAAATCTCCGGGCAAGTCTCAATGTTTTATCGATCCCGAAATGTCCAGCACTTCTGCGAGTACTTTTTTAATTAGTGCTCCAGGTACGCAGAGTTGCACTTGATTAGATTTCTCTATGCTTACTCTAAAAATCATTCCTTCCTTAATTACATATTTTCCTTCTATCTTCGCTCTTCTCATTTTCTTTTCGTTTTCATTTCTATCTCCATTCAAAACATTTAGGATGCCGCTTAATTCTTCGTCTTTCTTCATGCTTTCTATCCATTCTGGTCTGGATATGTTCCCGAGTTCTTCATCCATGATGGCGTTTATGGATAACTTCAACACTTCTTCTGGTTCCTGCATCATATGTAAAGGAGATCTACTTAAGGCATCTGCAATTTTATTGTCCTTTCCTTTAATGTCCACTATTTCAAAACTGTATTCCTGGAGAAGTAATGCCCATCTTGTCAAGCGAGGATTCCATTGCCTAGCAGAGTTTAACCATATAAGACTCTTATGGTCGCAAAGAATTTTAAATTTTCTTCCTTTCAAGTAAACCGCAAACTTTTCAATACCGAATATAATGGCCAAACATTCCAGTTCGCTAATGGTATACGCCCTTTCGAACGCCTTCAGTGCACGGCTCGCATATTGAATTACCACATCTTCTCCATCCTCGGTTTTCTGGAAGAGATAGGCCCCTAGACCTATATTCGATGCGTCTGTTCCTATGATGAAAAGTTTTTCAAAATGTGGCTGGCCTATAGCTGGACTAGATGTCAGATCTTCTTTTAGTACATTAAAAGCCGTTTCCTCCTCTTGTGCCCATTTCCATTTCATATCCTTTCTCAAAAGATCGTATAAAGGCTTGGCTTTTGAAGCGAAATTCCTAATAAATTTGCTCCTCCAATTGCATATCCCTAGGAATCTTTGCAATTGCTTCCTGGTTGTAGGCTTTGGAAAACATTTTATAGCCTCATTTTTATCGCTGCAAAGTCTTACGTTTCCTCCAGACACTATATGCCCTCTTTGCAAAAGAACATTTCTCTAACTTAACTGTAAGTCCTGCTTCTTTCAATTTACATAAAACCCAGTCTATTTTGCTTATATGATCCATCCAATCCTTTGAATGTATATACATATCATCTACGTATATTGCTAACCATGACTTTGTTTCTAGACCAAATATTCTGTTTAGTGCCGTTGTAAACGCCGACACCGATGAATTTAGTCCGTAAGGAATAACCTGGACCCATACCTAAATGCTGTGTATTTTCTAGATATTTCTTCAATCTCTACCTGGAAGTATCCTAACGTTAAATCAAAAGATGTGAAGTACTTACTTCCCGCAAATGAATGCAACAGCTCATTGATTTTTTCTACTTGATTTCGTGGTAGTAATACATGCTTATTTAGCTCTCTCAGGTCCAAAACAGGTCTCACACCTCCGTTTCGCTTATCCACTACGTGCATGGGGCTTATGTGAATACTATTTGAATCTTCTATGATATCCCAGTCTAGCCATTTCTATAGTTCTTCTTCAACAGCTTTCCTCTTGGTTAACGGTATAGCATATTGCCTAGATACTATGGGCTGATTTGTGTCGACCTCTATTTCATATGAATACACATTCGTAAGTCCAGGTCGCTGGCTAAATAAATTCCTATGCTTGACAAGTACATTTCTCAATTCTCTTCTCTCGTTTTCCGAGATTTCTATGCATTCGCTCACTTTATCTTGTATTTCTTTAACGGACGCCACATACTCATTTTCTTTATTTCTCTATGTTTATCTCCGTCGTATTCACTTTCTTTATACATAACATCCCTTTTGTTAACCACAAGACCTTGTTTTCGAACACACATTTCTTTTGTTGACTCGTCACACATTGTCTCCATAGGAATATCAAGTCTACACGACTCTTCCAATTCAACATTTAGCCTTCTCTCTTTGATATGAATGTGCCCATCATACTTTTCTAGGAAAGACACTCCTAAAATAATCTCACACCGTAATCCTTTCACCACTAGGAAATTTACTGAGAAATTTTCACCTTGAATATTCATCATGATTTTTATCGATCCCTGTATCTTGTATTCATCCTTGCCGGCTGCCATGACCAATCTAATCCTGTCTTTCTCACATGTATCTAATCTAGCTTGCGGGTACTTCTCTCTTATTTTCTTCCAGCATTCGTAACTCATGACTTCCACAATCTACCAAACATTTAACTTCCAGTTCTATTATTTTAGCGTTAACATAAAACGTCCTTCCAGGTTTTAGTCTTCCAAAGTCTGGTTCTCCTACTAAACATAATTCTAGACTATCGCTGGGTTTCTCTATTGTTTCTCCCCTCATTTCATGTTCCTTTTCATTAGCTCACACACCTGGGGATTGCTGCAAGAGCATTACATGTTTGACGCTCGATTACTTTGGGCGTTCTCCAAATGTTCCCCTCCGTGCGATCTTTCTTGGAACCTTCTTCCATCATTACAATAGCTTCTTGTTAGCTCCATTGCCTCGTTTCTCTCTTCGTCCTGAGATATATTTCTTCTCTCAGTTTCATCATTGGATGCTTATCCATTCTGCTGTCTTTCTTCTTTTTCCTCTCTCCATCTAGGACTTCCCCTTGTGCCATATCTTTGGAACCTATTTCGACCTCTATATGTCCTATCATATCCCTGGTACCGTCCATCTCCAACAAACTCTTGATTCCCTGACGTGATTGTTCCTATTTCTCAAGTTGGTTCCTCTTCCTCTATCCTGGTCCTGGCCTCTCAAATCCAGATTTCTAACCTCGAGCTCTTGTCTTCGGAACTTTTGCCTGTTGCTATTATCTTCGTCATCATAATGCCTCTTTAAATAAGGTCGACCATCCATGTCATTCCTCTCTCTATCCCAAGAGTTTTGAGTTTTCTTCAACATATCTTCTGTCCTTAGGTATTCTATTAAATCATCCACTTTCTTTATTTTCACCGCTGCTATGGCTCTTTGGATTCTTACTGGTAGCGTTTGGATTACTTGTTTCACTAATTCCTCTTCACTGCATCCTTCTTTCAAATTCTTAAAGCTTCTCAAGGTTTCCCACGTACGTTCCTCCAGACATTCAATTTTCGACCAGTCGATATGTTTTCTTTTTAGGGCTTCCAATTGCCTTTCCTTGATGTCCTTGCTACAATAGTAATCTAAAAACTTTCTACTGAATTCTCGAAAGTCTTTGAATTTGTGTTGGTTTAATTGGTACCACCCAGCTGCTGACTGTTCGAAACACGTGTCAATGAGACTAAGAGTCATGTGATATGGGATTCTCATTAAACGTATGTTCGTGGTAAGCTCCTTCAGGAATTTCCTTGGGCATTTCTCTGATATATTTCCATTAAATTTAGGCATACGCTGTAATTCCTGTGGTCTAGGTATCCTTGATTTATATCTTTCACAGCCTTTGTATTCTTCTTCTAGCGTGTCTAAAAATTTCTCATTGTTGCTACTTTCTTCACTACTCTTCCATTTTCTCTTTCTCCTTTGGTGAGATCTTTTTCCATAATCTTTTTCCTTTCTTCTTCTGTTGTAGACTCATCGCTAGAGCTTTCTTCTTTTATCTCTTTTTTGATATAAGTATCTTCCTCGCTGCATCGAAAGCTGGATCTATCGTTCCTTTCTTTTACTGATATATTCCCTAATCTTCTTTCCACTTCTTCCATTCTCTTCTCTGTTTTATCCATCCTGGACACTGTTCCGTTTATTTTTCTATCAATTTCCTTTCCTCTCTTATCTGCTGCATTCATTTTGGCTAGATTTTCCACAATCTCCTTTTCTATACTTAGAGTTTTTTCTTGAGCTTCTTGAAGTCCATGCGAGTTTTCTTCTCTGAGTTTTATAACTTCCCTTTCGATTCTATTATTCACTTCCAAACTTCTATCTTTTATCAGGAGCTTAGCTTCCTCTATCTTGCTTTCGTTTTCTTTTATTCTTGAAACAGCTAATTCTATTTGAGATTTACTTTCAACCAGCTTTCTCTCCAAATTTTCGTTTCTTTGTTTATTTTCCTCTCTGAGATTCGAAACCTCCTCTTCTATTCATATCTAAACTTGTACTCTCGATTAACAACGTTGTTTCTTCTATCTTGCTTTCCAGAGACTTTCTATTTCCTTCACACGTTTCATTCAATCTCAAGAACATCTCATAGGTTTCAGATCTCGAGGCTTCCAATTTCCTGCTGTTTTCCTCGAGCCTTTCTTCCATCTTTTTATTACTTTCTTCTAACTTTCTACTATTCTCTTTTAATTCTCTACTATTTTCATCTATCTTTCTACTATTCTCCTTTAATTCTCTACTATTTCCATCTATCTTTTCTTCGAGTTTTCTATTGTTATCATCAGACTTTCTGTTACTTTCTTCTATCTGCATCGATAACTTCTGGAACATTTCTATCATGTTCACCTCTTCTGTCTTCTTTGGTTTTTTCTTCATTTTCTCTTCTTCTTTTTCCCCTTTCTTCTCTTCTTTTTCTTTTATCCTTTCTTCCTTGCAATTTTTGCATACGTAATCTCCTCTTTCACTTATTCCTATGTACTTTTCTCTTCTTATCTTCTCACATAGCCAATGTTTCATTTCCTTGCATGAGCTGCATAGGGTAGTTTCTTCCTTATTTCCCTCTTTTCCACAGCAGTTTAATATTTCCTTTCTTTCTTCCATTTCCTCCATTATAGTTTCTCTGTTCTCGCCTTCAATTTTAATTTCTTCCTCCATTTTGGCTTTCTTCCTTTTTTGCTTTCTTAGTCACAATTCTGCTAGCTGCAACGTTGGTCGCCACTAATGCTACGCCCCTTGGGGGTACGTACTTAAATGTTATTTACCACGGCTACAGATATCTTAATCTCAGGGGGATAGGTTCTTTGTTTGAGAATTCCAAATAAGAAAGCGTTTTATAGCCAAGAGGATATAGTAAAATGCGGATCTATATTCTGAGAACTTGACAAAATACAGAGAATATATATATATATATATATATATATATATATATATATATATATATATATATATATATATATATATATATATGTTTAATCGAAAAGGCTTCTTCTTCTTTTATTATGGAAACAGCTTCTTCTTCTTTTAAAAGGCTTCTTCTTCTTCTAAAAGGCTTCTTCTTCTTTTAATATGGAAAAAGCTTTTTCTTCTTCTAAAAGGCTTCTTCTTCTTTTAATATGGAAAAAGCTTCTTCTTTTATTATGGAAACGGCTTCTTCTTCTTTTGTTATCAAAAGGCTTCTTCTTCTTTGATAATCGAAAGGCTTCTTCTTGTTTTCTTCGTTTAATTTATTATATTCCTTTAAAGCGTAATCTTATTTATGTGCTCGCTTTCCCCCCGCTTCTTTGTCAAACAATACAAGCTATACTTGTAGAAAGAGTAGGGTCGACTAAACTGACAATAGCGCCACCTCCTATTTGACGACCAAAGGGGAATAACCAGGATCGCTAATAACAAGCGCTGCCAATGGCCCAGTGTGACTAATAAAGAGCGCAACCGAAAAGTGCTTCGGGGCGTCTAATTTTACACAGCGCCACCGGGGACAAACAACCAAAACACTGACGATGTTCTCCTCATCAGGAAAATAAAGAGATAGATTTCTGAATTCGTTCGCTTACTTAATAACTTTCCTAAACATTTCATATGCGGCCATATTCTTAATTCTTTTAGTTTACTATATACAACATTCTACTTATTTCTTTTATAATATTTGAACTCTTCTTTTATATATTTCTCAATTTACTATAATATATATAATCCCTCTTCTCCGCTCCAAGTTTGTACAATGAGCTGTGCTCTTCTTTATATGGCATGCTGCCATCTATCGTCGATTCCGAGAAACCATTCCTCCTTGTAACTTTCATTGTGTCATCGAAACTGGCACGTGACAAGGAATAGACTTAAATTCGCGAAATAGCACATCCACAAGGACCAGGAATTTTGGGATAGTGTCATATGGTCAGACGAGTCGAAGGTTAATATATACGGGTCAGATGGGATAAATAGGGTCTGGATAAAATCAAATAAAGACAATGATGACAACAGTTAAACACGGTGGTGGGTCATTAATTATTTGGGGCTGTATGTCGTCCAAAGGTGTTGGTACCATCCAGTTTATTGATGGTATCATGGATGCATATGTCTATTTGGACATATTGAAGAACAATGTAAAGCAGAGTGCCCAAAAAATGGACATGCCGCCTATCTACAGATTCCAACAAGACAATGACAGTAAACATAAGACGCGAGTTAACATGAATTGGCTAATATGGAATGTGCCCAAACTACTACAAACACCAGCTCAAAGTCCAGACTTAAATCCCATTGAGCATTTATGGGCAATGTTGAAGAAGAGAGTCCATAAAGCAGGTGTCAAGTCCAAACAAGAGTTGAAAACTGTTGTGCAAGCCAAGTGAAATAAAATAAGCTCTGAAACATATTGGAAACTGGTTAATTCTATGAAGAACAGGTGTCAAGCAGTAATTAAAGCCAAAGGATACGCATCAAAGTAGTAGAACTGTCAGTCAATTTGCTCTGACTATACTTTTTTCTTTTATATTATTAGGTGTACGAATAGAAAAGTTGTACAAAAAATGGCATGTTTATCTTTCAGTTTTATTTAATTTATTATTGTCATTGGTTATACAGAATTTGGGTAAGATTGTATGTTCCTAATGATATTAGTTATTGAATTGTAAAGAAACAATTTCAAAAGAGTGTGTTTCCTTTCAGATATTAAAGCATTTTCTTTGAAAATTTCTTTGAAAATCCGTGTGTACGAATAAGAATGTTACATACTGTATACGAGGTTGGATCAAATGAAAATGGAACAGGAGCCACTGAATGAAATCAACAAGGTTTATTTCAAACGTAATGTTACACAAGCACTTGTTCCACTGTTTCACCAAGTGGTGAATACCTTGCTCGTAGAACTCATTTGGCTGAGATCGGAACCAGTTGCGAACATTGTCCATGACTTCATTGTCCGAGTGGAAGCACCGACCGTTCAATAGCCTTTTCAAGGACCAAAGATATGAAAGTCGCATGGCGATAGATCAGGGATATGTGGGTAGTTCAACACTGTCCACCCAAACGTTGCCAACGTGTTCCTTGTAACAGCTGAAATGTGGCCGCACATTGTCATGCAGCAAAACCACTCCAGAGGACAACAAACCAAGCCGTTTGGCCTTGATTGCTGCAAGCAAACAGTGGAGAGTACTGTAGTAACAAGCAGCGTTGATCATTTGACCATGGTCCAGGAACTCAAGGAGAAGGGGTCCTTCATGATCAAAAAAACATGTCAGTATCACTTTGCCACTACTCTGCACCATCTTGGACTTCTTCAGCAGTGGAGAGCTCGGATGCTTCCACTGTTGGCTTTCGGGTTGGAAGTGGTGGCACCAAGATTCATCACCTGCCACAACCTGTTCCAGGAATTTGTTCTCTGCGTGATATCTCAGAATATGCAGCATAGACAATCCCATACGGAGGCTCTTCTGATCATCTGTGAGATGGTATGGCACTCACTGTGCACTCTCTTTCCTGTACTGCAGTCTGTGTGTAATCACGGTACGTATGGAACCGAAATACACTCCCACATGCATGTAGATGTCCATGATTCTCATTCTCATGAGACTCATCTGTTTGCACAGATTATCTGTTCGACTTGTACCAATAGAGTGCCCGTGATGACGACATGAGCTTTACCAAGTCGCTCATCATCCTTCAAAGATTCCCGTCCCTCGTGGAAATGCTTGTGCCAGTTCTGCACACGGGTCAATGACAGAGCATGTTCTCCATAGACTGCCTTTATTTGCTGCTGCACTTCGCTAACCGAACCTCAACTCCCTCTGCCACTAAAAAACGAACAACACCACGTTGCTCTTCTTTGCTGGCAAACATTCTGCCGCCGCAGACTGACTACCTGCCTGCTCGCCTTCTCAGATGATACTGCTGCCTGACAGCCTATGCATATCACGTGTGAGGGCGAGTCCATTATGCAGTAAGGGTTTCGTTCCTTATCTACCACTCTACCTCTACACAAGGTTGTCGACACACACATACATAAATATAACCCAATACATCCACTGTTCAGTTTTCATTTGATCCACCCTAATGAATCTAGAAAAGTTTATGACTATTTATAGCACAGCATTGTTTAGTGTGCTGCCAATCTCCAATGTTCCTATTTTTTAACTTTTTAAAATATTTCACCTTTTCCTTTATTTTTAACCCATTTGTTGAGCCATTTTTAGCATCTGAAAATGGTGGGAAAATTTGAGGAAGGTACAAATTGGGTGAAAATCTTGGGATTTTGGAACAAGAACCACACATTACGTACCCCTTTTCTATTTCCTTGTTGTGGAATGGTGGTTATGCAAACTGTATTTCTAAAAGAAACAGTCTTTCAGTCCAGCTCATACATTCCTGTTCACATGAAGTGGCACTCTTTATCAGACTGAAGTTTGAATTATGTGCCACTTTATCTGAACAGAAGTGTACATGCTTAATATCATGTTAATATGGGGAAACTGAACAGAAAACAACAAACCTGATCTGAATGCTAATTATTCCATTTTTACAGTTACTTTTTTTTAAAGCTCAAATCAGAGTTTATTAAACTGATCTTGTAGTTGCAGACACAATAAATTCTTACCTTGCATTGACTATCATGACTAACCCCAAGAAGAACACGAAGAAAGGGTCTGCTTGCTGGAAATACAGATCCCACATTGCAAAGATTACTTGCAAATTGCATGTTGCAGCAAACAGAGACTGGAACTGGAAAAAAAAAAGTTCATATAAGGACACAGCAAGATGTACAAGGGAGAGTAAAAAAAAACAACCTTAAAATATTTTTTATCTTCTCTAAAAAAATCTTTATCTTCTCTAAAATTTTTCAATGCAATCTCTGTAGTCTGTAAACAAGTATTACAGTGCTTGCAAGTACAGGATACCTTCAGAAAAAAACAAAAAAACAATCTACTTTGGCTGTGGGCGTAGCCACATGTGCACCAGCTGCTTCACCTCTTTATCGGACTTGAAAGATTTGCCTCCCAGTATCTCTGGTCCAAAGACATGAAAATCACTGGGGGCGAGGGCAGGCACAGTAGTTGTGGAAGACACTCAAAAGTGATCTTTGATGGTTGCAACAGTCAAACGCACAGTATGGATTGAGGCATTGCCATGTTGCAACAAAATACCTGTATTCCGAAGTTCACAGCATTTGGACCAGTTTGCATGATGCAAGATCTGCATGTGTTGCACTGGTCACTGTTTCCACTCTGAGTATGTATTGTTCCAAAATGACCCCTCGTTCATCCCAAATGAGACTCAGCATAATCTTTCCTGTCAATAGTTGTGTGCAGAAATTTTTCATTTTGGCAAGGAGATATGGTGCCATTCCTGGCTTGCTTTTTTGGTTTCCGGTCGGTGATAGTTGACCCAGGTTTCAATTCTTCCTAGGAGGTCATTACCTTTAGCTGCAAAGAACCACATAACTTCCTCGCAGGTTTTCCTCGAGCTTTCAATTCTGCAGTCAACTGCCAAGGTACCCATGAAGCAACTTTATGGAACTGCAGAACATCATGAACAATACGGCATGCTGATCCATGACTCATACTCATACAAGCAGCGATTTCATCTGCAACTATGCATTAATTTGCCTTCATCATACCTTCAACTGCTGCAATGGCCTCTGGCATCACTACTTCATGTTCCTGACCCATTCGAGGAGAGTCTGTCACATAAGTAACGAGTTTAGAAACTTCCGAGTCGATTGGTACATTGGTACACTCGTTGCAGTGACAGATATGCAGCACCATATTTCACCTTCATTCTTTGGTGAATTTCAATGGGTTTCATCCCTTCACTACTCAAAAAGCATGTAATGGAATGCTGTTTTGCCTTGGTTCATGTTGCACGAGTAGCTACCATTTTTACACTACTACCGCCTAAGCCTGTCACGTTCAGACATGGTGAATCAACCTGTCAGCCACTCTTCAAACCATGAGTATCACTGTTGCCAAGTTGCAGGACAATCAAGCATGGTTTGGAATTTTTAGAGCACTTGTAAGGTTTTCATTTGAAGGGTCAGGGGGAAAAAACAGGAAAGTCAACTTGCCAAACTCCAGAAAAATGAACATTTAATTGCAAAACGTTACTCAATATGTAAATTAAAAGGTAACAAAACAAAAAAAAAACTGATGAATGGAAGTGTCAAATGTAGGAAAAGAAAGAAATTGCGTCGTAAAGTCCAGCTCGGCATCAACAGGGCATGATTTTGTAGTGCATAATATTGCACTACATTGTTGAATTATTTTCTTATTGTTTCATAAATGTAAATAAATATATTTTAAATTTATTACATTCCATGCATTTTGTTGTAAGAAATGTTGTTTACTGGATCATTATCTTGAAAAAGAATCATACAAGGTTTGCACACCAAGTCATGGCAAATATTTTTTTTTTCGCTATGTGCGACATGCACAAATATTTGAAATATACAAATGGAAGGGGGCGAAAGGAGAAGAAAAAGATGAGACAGCTGTAAATTAAGGGATGAAAGGGGAAACGTTGTAGAAGAGGATGAAGAAATAAGTTGAATGTGGAGAAATCATTTCGAGAAATTGCTGAAAGTGAAAAAAGGAAATGAACATGAAATGAAGGGGAAAAAAAGGAAAAATGAATCTCACATGGAAAAAAGTGGAGGAAGCACCGAAGAGAATGAAGAGAGATAGAGCACCTGAAATAGATGAAGTGCCAGTGGAAATGATATTAGGAGTAGGAGTAATTGGTGTGCAGTGGTTGTACAGAGTGATGAAAACAGTGTGGCAAGAGATTGGACAAAGGGACTGATAGTTCCCATATTCGAGAAGGGGAACAAAAAGGAATATAAAAACTACAGAGGACACTAATGTGCAACTCAGCAAAGGTGTATGAGAAAATATTAGAGTAGAATAAGAGTAGAACTGATATTCACCATACGGCAATTACAGAAAAGGCACTACGAGTATGAAAATGATTTGATTATTACATTCCTAGATATAGAAAAGGCATACAATAGCATGGACAGAACAAAGATTTGGAAGGCTCTAAGATAGAAACGAGTTGAGGAGAGATAGTGTGTAGAGTGCAGAGCACATACAAGGCCAACCAGAGCTGTGCAAAGACACCAGTGGGAAGTGCTCTTTTCCCACTGCTCTTCATAATTACAATGGATGCAATTAATGAAGAGGCGGGGAAGAAGATAGGAGAGGAAGAGATGAAGGCCCTGTGGTTCGCTGATGACTTAGTAATATGGGGAAACAGGGAAGAAGAAGTAGAGACAGCTTGATAGTTGGAATGATGAAATCAGAAGAGCAGGAATGTAATTCACTTCAGAAAAGAGTGAGGTGCTAATAACAACAAGAAAGAGAGTCAGAAATGAACCAAGAATAAAGATGGACATGGAAGAGTTGATGGTAGTGGAGAGCTTCAAATATCTAGGAAGCATAATTGAGAGAAGTGGAAGAATTGATGAGGTAAACAGAAGAGGACAAACGGGTGGTGGACTCTATCAATGGGTTCAAAGATTAATATGGAACAGGGATGTATCTAGGAAATGCAAGAAGGTAATATATAACACATACTATGTGCCAATAATTACGCACAGAGCAGAGACAGTGAAGATGAAATTTTTAAGGAGTATATAGGGGAAGACTAGAACGGATAGAATAAGGAATGATAATATCCATGGGGCTGGTGAAGCTGTCCTGAAGACATATCCATGGGGCTGGTGAAGCTGTCCTGAAGACAGAATAGATCAGGCACAGATAAGATGGTTCAGACACATGAAGAGGATGGATGCAGAAAGACTACCAGTAAGAGCTTACAATGCACAAGGAGTGGGAATAAGGCCAATGGGGAGACCAAGCTGTCCGTGGAAAGAGCAGATAGTGGGGAATGTTAGAAGAGGACAAGATTGGAAAACTGTGGAAACAGAGGAGTGGCAGAAGACCAGAGACAAATGCAGAGGCTTGACTTCTATGCCGACCAAGCCAGAGGCAGGAAACAGCAAAGGAGAATGATGATGATGATGATGATGACAAATGGAAGGGGGCAGTGTATTGCAATGTGGATGTATGAACAATGCACATCATGTACCAGGTGTAGGATAGGGAAGCAAGCAAATCATCCTCAAAGGTAGCACTGTGCCACATGTGAAAGTATACATTAGCATTACAAGAACAAAAGATGCAAATTCTATGGTAGGACACTATTCCACACAATTTCCACCAGCTCCCTGTGACATTCTCTGGAATTTATCTCCCAAAGAACAGCTATTTTGATACACGAATACTGTTCACACCATGGAACAGCAGTTGACTCAAAGAATTAAAACTGCCCTCTGTACAACAACTGTTCACCACACTGATAACTATATATGATCATATTGCAGTACTAACTTTCAACTTTGAGAAAAAATATAGTTGGCATGACTTATGTCCCAGTCCTCATATTACTGTATTTGGTTACTGACATTGCCTTTTTAACCTCTTTTATGTTAATTGCAATAATGAAGATGAATGGTGATTAGGTGGAATAGAACAAACCAATGATGCATACATGAACCTGGTTGAACCTGGTAGGAACTCTAACCCGAATGTTATTGAGAACTAAAAGTGTATTAATTTAATTTCTCTGATTTGACTTACAATCTCACTCTAACGATATGATACTATGTGACAGGTATAACAACCCCCCCCCCCCATTAACTTACAACCAACCCCCTCAGAATTTATCATTCAATCACTGAAATTTCACATAAAAATTCAACTTGAACCCCCACCCCATTGTTCTCTCCGAAAATAACATCTAGTTAGGGGTGAAATTCTGTGACCAAGTAATTGGTCAGAACATAGGCAATGCTTGAGTCTGTTTCATCATCTATTTAGCTAATTGTCACTCAACCAGATTGTTGGTATTAACCTAAAGATAATAAACATAGCACACATAAGAATCTTCAAAAGTAATGTAGAATAACAAAATAAAACAATATACAATCCTCTGCAAAGAATATGGCAAAAAATTATTATCCAGATTAAATAAATGACTTACCCAGTTCAGACAATATAAATCTGGTCCAATCCTTTTTGTATCAAGAAATGAGCAGAGTTCAGGATCATGATATAATAGAAGAAGACGGAAAAGATGGAAAGGGCTGCCATTTTTATGGCACTCTCTGAAATGACAAGCACATAAAATATTTTCATAAAACTTGAAACATGACGTTTTCCATTTCAGAAACGTCCTATTTGTTCTAAAAGGCTATTTGCATAATTGATATTAATAATTTTGTCAATGGCTAAAATTCTTTAACGTGCTATTTTTTCAATATTCTTTCTATTTACCAAGAAATGAACATGTTCCTTTCTTATATGAATTCTTCATTTTCTGTTGATACAAACATTAATGAAACAGAAATACTGTATTTTGTTTCAAAGTTTGTGCTGTACATATTAATATTACACGTGCAAACAAGGTGTTTCATAATGCTCTTTGTGGTCACAAAGATGAATTACATGTATATCAAGGTATAGCCTATAAGTGTAGGATGAAATAAAAACTAGTCCAAAGCCTATAAGTGTAGGATGAAAGAAAAACTAACACTGTTTTACATGCAAGTTTCATTCTGCTGTATTGGGTGGGTGAGAAGTAACTAGGCATTGAAAATTTGCTGTAGTTTTTGTAACATTTAAGCAATCAATCTCAATGAATTTTTCTCTACATATACATTATGGAATCGGATTATACCAGGTGTTTATAATTAAAGTGACGGTGTTCAGAGTGGTACAGCACGGGCTGTAATGAGAGTAGCAGTCTGAAACTTCAAAGATATGCTAATGAAACAATGCGCTCGCGAATTATGAAAAAAAAAAAAAAATAGTTCCAATTCTCGCCACCAGGGTAAAAAATGGCGCTGTAAGCAGTCAAAACGTGGAATTTTCCGTAACTCTGACGTCAAAGTCTGTGACATTGCCTAACCATTGTGTGAGCTCCCTGGTTGTGGTTGGTGACGCTTGTTGCTTTTTCCTTTAGTAATGTTCATGTAATTCAAATAGTGAAATTGTAGCGATATTTTATTACAAAGAATATTGTTTTCTGCGATTTGTAGTGTTTTTCCTGTAACTATATCAAGTTTTGACTGCTTACAGCGCCATTTTTTACCCTGGTGGCGAGAATTGGAACTATTTTTTTTTTTTTGCATAATTCGCGAGCGCATTGCTTCATTAGCATATCTACGAAGTTTCAGACTGCTACTCTCATTACAGCCCGTGCTGTACCACTCTGAACACCGTCACTTTAATTATAACCACCCGATATATGTGCATACGAATTTCACAAAATGATGATGTTTGGGTTGTAGGTCCATATTTTCTGCATGGTACCATGAATGGCGAACTCTACCTGACAATGTTGCAAGGGCATGTTTGGATCATCGTACCTCGCTGGGGAAACATTGGTGAGCTTGTTTTCATGCACTTACTGTACGGGTCTGGTTGAACCACAATTTTCTGGGATGATGAGGACCACACAAATAGTCTGCCAGCAGTCCAGACCTCACGCCCTGTGACTTTGTTTACCTGTAGGGCTGGGAAAAGGAGGATGTGTACGAGACAAAACCTTGCACAGTGGAACAATTGGAGGCATGGATTCGGGATGTTTCCAAAAATTGCTACAGAAGACTGTGGATTCCATGCCCGTTCAGTGGAGGAAGTTGGTGGATGCCACCAGTGCCTGCATTGAATTCTGAGCTGGCACATACACTATGTTGCCATTCGTCACCGGACACCCCTCAAAAAGTGCTCGGGATCCACTGTACACGTCATACAACTTATAAAAGGTGTTGCCGGTTGAGAATACACTCATACCAGCTACAGCAGTCAATATGGACAGACGATGTGAACTGAGTGAGGCAGAAAGAGGGATGATCATTGGAGCCCACAGGTTTGGGCATTCGACCCATGAGATTTCCAACAAATTTCAGATACGCCGGGTGACAGTGAGTAATGTTATCGTGAAGTGGAAGCGAGAGGGGGTCATGACATGCCGACCCAGACCCAGTAAACTGAAAATATTAACAGATTGTGACTGTCGATGCTTGAAACGTGTGGTGAAGTCAAACCGGAAGGTGTCGTTACAGATGGTGGCACAGGAATTTCGATCGGCTTCCAGTAGTGCTGCAAGTGATCGTACTGTACGCCGGGAGATCATCGCACTTGGTTTTCATGGTCGTGCAGCAGTTCACAAGCCACATATCACAGCCTGCAATGCGACCCGTCGGTTACAGTGGTGCAAGAAACGCCGCCATTGGACTCTCGAACAATGGAAATCCAGCCTATAGTGTGATGAATCATGCTACCAGATGTGGCGGTCCGATGGATGTGTGTGGGTGTGGCGTATGCCCGGTGAATGCTGTTTATAGGATTGTATCGTACCCACAGTGAAATTCGGCGGAGGTGGCATTATGGTGTGGTCCTGCTTTTCGTGGGATGGTCTTGGTCCTCTTGTTTTAGTTCAGGGAAACATGAATGCCGATGCATACCAAAAAGTTCTGGATAATTCTGCGCTACCAACATTGTGGGAACAATTCGGTATTGGCCCATACCTGTTTCAGCACGACAATGCTCCATGTCATACAGCAGGCATTATCAACACGTGGTTCGAGGACATGGGTGTGCAAAACCTTGATTGGCCAGCCCGAAGTCCAGATATCAATCCCATTGAACACCTTTGGGACGAGTTGGAGCGCCGCTTGAGAGCCAGGCCATGCCGCCCAAAAAACACCACTGAGCTGTTTGCCGCTTTGCATGAGGAATGAGGCAAGATTCCCGTCAACACGTATCGCAAATTGGTGGAAAGTCTTCCTCGAAGGGTTGCGGACCTCATTGCAGCGAAAGATGGCCCTACACGATACTGATGTGGTGCAGCGACCAGATTAACGTACTGGTATGGGGTGTCAGGTGACGAATGGCAACAAAGTGTATGTAATCCTATTTCATAATGTACATGTACAGAAAATTTCATTGAGATTACTTAAATATTACAAAAACTACAGCAAATTTTTAGTTCCTAGTTACTTCTCACCCACCCTGTAGTTCACAGCCATGCTATAGTTATTGAAAATAATATAGCACAAATGTTGAACTTACCTTGGGATATAATGATTTATAATTCCTTCAAATAAATTATATGTTTCTCCCTTTTGGAGTTTAAGTGCAATTAATGGTAGTAATATTTCTATCCAGCCATTGTTCTTTTGGTATTGCAAACTATTAGATTTACAATAATATGTAAGAATTGACTCAAGATCAGATATCACAGAAACTTTATCTTCTTCTTCATTTCCTAGATTATCTGCAATGTACAAAAGGACAGAGTATAAACATCAATTTTCTAAGAATTAAAGTGTACATACAGGTAACAGGGTGGCTAGAGATATCCCTTAATTTATCCAGGTTTCAAAGTGAATTTGCTTTTAGAATATTTTTTCCAAGATATAATGTGGACTTTCCCCGATCTTCATAAAAATAAATGGGCACTTTCAAGATAATCTTGCGACCATCACAGATAGTTTTCACTTTTATCATAAAATCAATAACAATATAAATTCAATGGAACACCATGCACAATGAGTATTATTATAGTTAAACATGGAATCCACCTTGGCACCATTGGTAATTAACATTGACAAAATACCATAACATTAGGAAGGTTAAAGACTACAATAACAACATTTTGAAGTTGTGAGAACAATCATAAAATTATAAATATTTCCCTGTACACAATGAGAAATGATGGTTTAGGGTGCCATTAAAATGGCATATGTGAACCACAAAAATGTATCGAGGATATCAAATCAAACAGTACAATTTTTATCATTGGTGCATCTTTTGATGCTACAAATGTTAAAAAAAAGCCCACTTTGCTGCCTGTATGGTTGCATCTGTGACATTTCTTTCTGGCATGAAATAGTATATGCCAGTGTTGCAAGCAACACACACATTCGAAAGAAAACGACAAACCACCAACCATATTATGTGTTGTAAAACATAGTGAGGAATACATCCAGTAACCCAACCGCAAGTAAAACCAATAATATGAAAAATGATGGAAAACAAATAACGCATCCAAAAGAAAGTGGTGAAAACAGGCAGAAAGTAAAGAAATGAAATCTTGCCATATCCCTAAAATTTGCAATGTTGGATTTTGTTTCTTTACCTACATTTCATTTATTTGCAAATTAAACTCGCATTTATTAAGGTTTTAGCTTTTTTCCCCAGAAATATGTAAAGTTACTTTTCTTGGGGATGGGGGACCTCCCTGTATCTGTGCCTATGTCAAAAAGCAGGTGCAGACAGGAAATGGATGCTGTGAAAATGCAGATGATGGAGAGGGATGTGAAGGAAGATGATGGAAATGCATGCATTCAGTTGAAGTTGTAGTTCAGTGGTAGAGGGTGGGCAAAGGAATCTAGAGAGACAAGTTCGAGTCCTAGTTGTTGTACCTTTTGTACCAACCTTTCCTAGTGTGTTTGTAGAGTGAGGAAGTTTGTGACAGCGTAGTTCACGAAATAGCAAACTATGCATCACATACCTAGGGACTCTACATAGCTGAATTGTTACGGCTGTTAACTGATCGGCAGAAATATCATGTGGTATTCTAAGAGGTTTATCCAATAAAAGTGTGCCGATTAATGTCTGTGCATAAATTGGACTTTAAACACGTAACATTTCAGTTCTGCTACCGGAAGGCAGAATGACCTGGTGACCTAATCTTCTACCATGAAGCAACAATTTCAACTCAATACATGCATTTCCATAACCTTCCTTCCGGTCTCCACTATTCACACATTTCACAACTTCCAATCCTTCCATTTCCATGGGCTGGCTGTATACACATCACTAACTGGAGATCAAATTTAATCTACGATCCGGAAATGAACTAAGTTTAAGCTTCTACCATGTTGTATAAAGCTAACTAGCCCAGTCAATGAAGGACAAAAAAAGGGGCCAATGTCGGGAATAATTCCGTAAAAGCTGAATTTTGGTCAGTTGTTAGAACACTACAAATAGAGCAAAATCCCCGCCCCTCCTCACGGTGCTTCCCCCAGCACCCCCCCCCCAAACATCAATTTTGCAGACTCTCAGTTATTGACCTATATCTCCGTAACCAATGGTCGTAGGCAGGTAATCTTTTTTATAGTCTTAATCCTCATTAGATGGGCTACAAAAAAGATTCTGTTTAAGTTTTCGATAATGTTGGTGGTTTTGCCGTAATTTAAAAAATAATATTCAAAAAGTGAATTTTTTCTAGTACTTGCTGAAGTTTTTGCCTTGTAACTTTTGAACAAATTAAATGACAAAAAAATTGTTTCCAATAAAAGTTGTAGCCTAATTTATAAGCTTTGAAACAATATCAGTTCAAATATAGTTTAATGAAAGATGCGCCATAAAATGTGTCTCCAAATGGAGGAGAGTACCAAAAAAGTAAGTCTCTCTTTATCACTGTCCGGTGGTTAAGTCCGGAATCATTGACTTTTCGATAAAAGCATAAGACTTGGTAGAATCAATTGTTATACCACTTAAGATATGTTCAGTCGAGTAGCCAATCAGCATCTGCGTGCTGATGGCTGCCATCTTGAAAAGGGTCCACCATATTGGATATTTTTGATTTGATATATCTCGGGAACAGTGGCACCTGTCAACTTCAGGATTTTTCAGAAATGCTCCAAATAATGTAAACTTTCATAACATATCAATAAATCTATTTTTGAAACATGAAAATAGTGGTTTTCTAGAAAAACTCATTATAATACTTTATGTGAATAACTCAGAGTTAAAAAAAAAGTCTTAATAATTCTCGAACCATACAATAGTATTGTATATTTGGTAACGTTACGAAATGTTTGTTAGATGACTTTAGACGAACTTTATTGTATTTATAAATTTACCTCAAATAACATTTTTAAGAGAAATACAAGATATATATAACCCAAATTGATTTCTGAAAGTATGAATGAAAGAAAAACACATTTTTATTGTAACTGATGATATGAAAATAGCGAAAATTATTTAGAAAATATTTTGCTATGAATTTTTCATAAGTTCGTTTCCCTTCTTTGATCAGATCTCAAAATCCTATCCTTCACATTCGCATAATGCAGTGGAGGCAAGATTTTCCATTGAACACTTGGAACGTCCAGTTCATTGTTCAGTTGCTGCGTATTTTATGACTTCTCTCTAATTATCACCAGCAATATTTACATACATTGTCAGCCATTGACATATCCAAGGACCTCTGTCGCTCTGTACTCCTCCATCAGAATTCAGCAGAGCTGGGTTGACAACAATGGCACTTACAAAGATACCAACCCTATGGCTATAAGTGCTGGAGGTTCTTTCATGATACAGAAATTTTATTATTCTAACATTCTCATGTTGACAAAAGTGGATCAGAATATCCCATTCTAACCATATCAAAATGAATAAAAATGACTGGCATATTTTCCAATAACTACAAAACCCATTTCTCTTCGTAAACTTTTATACTCTTCACAAAATATCTATGAAACAAAGTTAAAATTAAAAATAAAACAGTAATTTTGCCTGTAGTATTGTATGGATGTGAAACTTGGCCCATTGCATTAAAAGAGGAACATAAATGAAGAGTATTTGAACATAAAATCCTTAGAAAAATATTTGGACCTAAAAGGGATGAGGAGACAGGTGAGTGGAGATGGTTAGATATTTCAGAATTGTATAATTTGTATTCATGTCCAGATATGTATTATTAGAATAATTAAATCAAAAAGACTTAGGTGGGCAGGCCATGTGGCACAAATGGGAGAGGAAAGAAGAGTTTACAGGATTCTTGTTGTGAAACCTGATGATAAGAGACCTGTAGGAAGACCAAGACGACGATGCAGGGATAACGTTGAGATGGACCTAAAGGAAATCAGTCAGGATGGAAAAGATTGGATTGATTTTGCCCAGGATAGGGACAGATGGAAGGCTTGTGTTGCT
Source organism: Lepisma saccharinum (assembly GCF_977018435.1). NCBI lineage: Eukaryota > Metazoa > Arthropoda > Insecta > Zygentoma > Lepismatidae > Lepisma > Lepisma saccharinum. The sequence continues at coordinate 53,417,672 of NC_139233.1, forward strand.
GCAGCCATAAATCTTCGGGTTTAGAAATGCTAGAAAGTGAGTGAGTTACTTAAGCTGAGTACCTTTCAGCTTTCAACATCTGATGAATTAAGAACTGGCAAGTAAAGAAACCACCTGTTGCTTACATGTTATGAACTAGATGAGTTCATAGCAATGAGTGGATACCCAAACTTCAACCCATTCACGTGATGTAACAGCACTGTTGTTTTTGTTTCTTAATGACTAAATAAGTCATAATGATGTGATATGGGTTTGACATCACTCAAAAAGCCGTAAATCTTCTGAAAACACTACAGTTCCAACTTTTGCATATTGATATTGAATATACGTACCGTACATATACATGTATTCAAAATATCGAACTGGGTTTAGTGGTTCCCGGCTAGCCACAACTATATATGAAGACGATAAGAGAATCATCATGTTGGGAGGCTTCACCTTAAAATGACTGCCTTAAAATGCATGGCGATGTTCTTACTGGAGGAGCCTAGATATAAACTCTGGAGAAAACCAAGATTCCTTCTTATCAGGTACAAGGGATTCATTTAGTAAAGCTTGACATGTGAGGAAAACAGCACATGCCCATCAGACTACAATGTATGTACTCTACAAACTGCATAAGGATGTATACCTTGTCAATTGTAACACAGAATCTGACTCAAGATATCACAATTTGGAAGACTAGTGCATGCAAGGAACTAAAAAATCCCAAAACTCTCACAGTAACAACTTAAATTGAGAGAGAACTTCACATTGTTCACCTGGGAAAGAGCCTTCATGAAATAAACTTCTTTTTATACATCAAAACTTTGTGCAATCTGCAGTGGGTATTTCATGCTCAAGACCATTACAACCAAGCACAGAGTACTATACTCTGTTCTGGGAATCTATGGAGCAAGAGAACGAAAGGAAGTCTCTGCCCAAGAGGGCTCGAACAATGAAATTTTCCGAGGAAACAGGATTGCGTGAACGGGCAAAAGGGGACTGCAGTTACCAGCTGTTTGCATCAGCATGTACTGCTTTGCTCGCTTTCTCCCCTTCTCTTCCGTTATGCACAGGATTGCTCCAGAGATTCCCAGGATTGAGTATAGGTGTTTGGTGTTGAATGGGAAATCTTGCCTGAATTATATTATCCAAATGTGAAGGATTTGAATTTAAAACAAATGTCAGTATTTTCGTATCATCAATTACAATGAATACTTTTTTCTTTAAAATAATAAAACAATTTAATAAAATTTCAATTATTTCTACTTTCAGAAATAAAATTGGGTTGTACATAAATTGAATTTCTCTTAAAAATGTTATTTATGGTAAATTTATAAATACAAAAAATAGTATTTTAAGGGTTCAGTTCATCTAAAGTCTTCTAACACACATTTCGTAACGTTACCAAATATACAATACTATTGTATGGTTCCAGAAATATTAAGACCTTTTTTTAACTCTGAGTTATTCACATAAAGTATTATCACAGATATTATCACTTTTTCTGTGGTATTATAGTGAGTTTTTCTACAAAACCACTATTCTCATTTTTCAAAAATAGATTTATTGATAGGTTATGAAAGTTTACACTATTTGGAACATTTCTGAAAAATCCTGATCTTGACAGATGCCACCTCTCTCTCTCTCTCTCTCTGGCTCTACAGCCCTTGGTGGGCCTTGGCCTCCTCCACAATCAGCCTCCATTCCAATCTATCATCAATTCTTCTCCTCCATCCTTTAATTTTCATTGTCCGCAAGTTTGCAGCGACGTCGTCTATCCATCGAAGTCGGGGCCTGCCCTTTCTTCTTGCATGGTGAAGCTTTTCTTTCAACATTCTTCTTGGCATCCGGTATTCCATCATTCTCTCCCCATGCCCCAACCACTTTATTCTCTGGGCTTTGACAAATCTCACTATATCTTGGCCTTTTATTAAATCATCTAGCTCTGCATTATATCTTATTCTCCAGTCGTCATCTTCCTTCACAGGTCCATATATCTTTCTTAATATTCTTCTCTCAAATATTCTGAGGGCATTTTCATCTGACAGTTTCAAAGTCCAATTATCTGATCCATAAGTTACAACTGGTCGTACCAGTGTCTTATAAATTTTAAGCTTTGTATTTCTTGTGATCAGTCTATTTCTAAACAACTGCATATTTGCAAAATATGCACGATTGCCTGCCTGTATTCTTTCCTTTATTACTTTACTCATATCATTATCACTATATACCATTGTCCCCAGAAATTTAAAACAAGGAACTCCCTCAAACTTATTATCTCCAATTGTCAGATCTTGAGGTGCTCTTCTGATCTCAGAGTTAGACATTCTCATATACTTTGTCTTTTTTTCATTTACAATGAGTCCTATTTTTTTTTGCTTCTCTCTCCATTTGCTCATAGATTTGTTTAAGTGTTCTTATGTTCTAGAAATGATTGTAACATCGTCTGCATATGCGCATATTTAACTGGACTTTCCAAATATGGTTCCCTTTTGGTCAACTACATTCATTACTTTGTGTAATGCTAGATTAAATAATACTGCCGAAAGGCCATCCCCTTGTTTCACTCCTGTATTGAATTTAAACTCTTCGCTCAGTTTACTACAAACTTTCACTCGTGCCTTAGTACCACTCATAGTCATTCTTATTAGTCTTATTATTTTGAGGGGAATATTATACTCTTCAAGTACCTTAAACAATTCATTTCGATTAACACTGTCAAAAGCCTGCCTGAAGTCAACAAATAAAATTGTAGAAGTAATTGTAGAAGATAATCAGATACTCAATAGATGGGCAGAGCACTTTAAAGAGATTTTGAATAAAGTGGAAGACCAAGAAGAAGAGCAGTATAATAGGAATATACGAAATAGGGATGGTCATGAGGTACAAGTACCTAGTATTGAAGAAGTTGAATCTGTAATGAAGAAAATGAGTAATAATAGAGTTCCAGGCGAGGATGAAGTGATAATTGAACTTATCAAACTTGGTGGTAAGGCATTGTTGGTAGCAATACATAGATTGATTGTAATGATATGGGAAAATGAAACAATGCCCCATAAATGGAAATCTGGAATAATATGTCCAATTTATAAGAAAGGTGATAAATTAATATGTGGAAATTACAGAGGCATCACACTTCTTAGTGTGGTCTATAAGATCCTGTCAGGATTGATCAGTGAGAGAATAAAATGTTACACAGAAGATATACTGGGAGAGTACCAATGTGGATTTTGCACTGGCAGAAGCACTACTGATCAGATATTTATAGACAGATGATGGAAAAGTTTTATGAACATGATGTGGATTTGCATTTTTTATTTGTTGACAGATGCCACCATTCCCGAGATATGTCAAATCAAAAATATCCAATATGGCGAACTCTTTTCAAGATGCATCAGCAAGCAGATGGTGATTGGCTACTCGACTGAACATGTCTTAAGTGGTATAACAATTGATTCTACCAAGTCTCAAGCTTTTATCGAAAAGTCAATGATTCCGGACTTAACCACCGGACTGTGATAAAGCTACACTGATATGTTTGATATGTTTGTTGCATTTATTTTGTGATTGCACGATAACGAGTAACAGGTGGACCATTCGTTCCTGTAAGTAACTTGCAAAATTTTCCTTGCACTTAATTGAATAACTTAAGTTTTCAAATGAAAAATGTGTGTGCACTGCAGTTTCCAAAATGGAAAAAAATATTGAAACAACAATGGCGTTTATCCTCTTGGATGTAAATTACGCCCAAAATGTTATTTCATTATGACACAACAAATAACTATTTTAAATAAAATATGTGTAGTTTACACATCAGAAGGAGAAGAAGCTTTACCAACTAAAATTCATCGGGCTCAGTTCATAAAACAGTAGATACATGCTCTGTTTTAGTCTGCTGACAAAACTGAACTGCAATGACACTAGGCTGAGTATAGTAAAGCGAAATGGTAATATTTTTATACCCCCTCTTCACCCAACGCAAGTTTCACAATAATATCAACAAAAATAAATGTAATCGGCTAATATTTTCTTATCAACACTTGATTGCTCTCAAGTCATCTCTTGCTGATCGTGAAATTTAAAAATATGCTCTAGCAGTCATTTAAGGTAAATTTCAAGGAAAAAAATACACAATTTTTCAAACAGAAAATAACAATGATATATGATATATGGAAAGAAAGAAAAATGGAAGAAATATTTATCATTGTTCATCTCATTGTGCATGCTTGGTGCTTCTTTATTATTATTATTATGGAAACAGGATTTATGAATATGAATTGATTCTCCTGCCTTTGAAACTTCCAGCATACGTTCACTTGCAACACTTTTTTAAAGCAAATATTCGTTAATACAACCATGGTAAAAGAGCTGAACTACAGCCAAAGTCTACTGATCGGAGAAAATTTCCAGATTAACTTTGACCTCAGATCGCTGGGACTTAATCTCAGTTCAACTTTTATACAACACAAAATCAGAGTTCAGCGTGACTGCAGATCAATTTTACTGGCTAATCAAGGATCAACTGCTTTATACAATCGGCCCCATGTGTACTGCCTTGAACACCCTCACACACAGATACAGGGGATGCCCCCATCTGAGAAAAGTAAGTTTACATTGTATGAAATGTACATATCTCAGAATAAAAGCAGAGAATTGAAAGTTTAATACAATTAAATTAAATGTAGGTTAAGAGAATATAACAAATTTTAGGTGTGTGAGAAAAAAACACTAACCAAAATGCACACACCCAACAATTTCTGGTTCTGCTCCTAGACATGCTTGCAGAGAGGTTTAATTTCTTTCCTATCTGCCTGTTTCCACCATTTCCTTTTGGATATATTATTTGTTTTCCACCATTTTTCATACTGTTGGTTTACTTACAGTTGCGTTACCGGACTTGCTCCTTGCTACATTTTACAACACACAATGTGGTTATGTGCAGTGCTCGAAAAATTTTCTTCAAAGCTAGGTGCCAGCTCTGAAAATCAGGCACCAGGAAACCACCTACTAGCAATTGTGCATACTACAGTATGTTTCAAAAGTCGCGCAATCCAAACTTTGAAAATGTACGATCATGAAAATTGTAAGGGATATTTACACCGGGTTTTCTGCACTAAACTAATCCTGTAGGTAGGCTATCACTGGATTCATAAATATATGTTAGCATTTATCTAAATAAATGCAATTACATTATTTAAAAAAAAAAAATGTTCATTTTCTGAAAACTTCTGAGAATTTATTTTCAACAATAAATACCAACTCTTAAACAATTTGTGGGATCATTTGTTGGTGTTTGACTGGTTGTAAAACAGTTGCTTTGTGAGGTACAGCAGAAGCAGGGCATTTTTATTGGAAAACCTCTTGCACATGAGTGTAAGAATGAGTAGTAAAATACTCTTCAGCAATGTACACGCACTGCTCCAATGAATACGCCATGCTGAATCAATTTTAAAAGAAACAAACACGTTAGCAGCAAAAGTGAGATAAGAGAATTCTATGTAACTCAAGAGTCATATTTTGGCACAAAATCTTGATTTACGATTTACACATTTTGCATGCGACTGTTGGGTTGCCATATACGGAGATATGTCCCAAAAATGACACTTTTCACTCAACCCATAAAATCGCCAGTCAAAAAATTAATCAAATGTTGCACGTGACCAATATTTATCGCAAATGACAGACTGACATGGCATCAGTCATCAAATGTCTAATTATGACCCTTCGATCATTTCTTACATATTTTTCTTACTCAGAAGTTCACTTCTGAAAAAAATTGAGTGCTGCTTTCAGTCAGTTATTAATTTATATAATTTTCTGTAAGGAGTGAACTGAATTTTAAGCATTGAAAAATATCTCTCTCAATGGATGAGGCTTTATAATGCAGAAAACCCAGTGTATATATCTCTTACGGTTTTCATATTGGGTTTGGTGTGTATTACTCACAATATTAAATATTATAAAATATTTCTATGTAGAACACAATAAAAATATCATATAAAAGTTATTTTACTTACATATTTGTGAGTCTACTCCTTGAGTTAGCTACGTTTCGGGAAAGCCACTGCACCCTTCTTCAGGCGTTCTTCAAGCATGCAATACTGCCATGCCGCGTCGTTATATCATACAAGGAAAGGTTGGACGGGTAGGATTCGGAAAAATATATCAGATGTTCCACGCGGAACATCAGCTGATAAAATGCAGATGGGAGTGAGCTCAGTCCTTGGATTTTTAACTTGTTTTTACTGCTTTTAATAAATTTTAAGGGAATGTATAGAGAACATGACAAGTTTTAAGGCAATGCAGGATGAAAGGGACGTAGTTTTTCTGATATTTTTCCCCAATCCTACCCGTTCAACCTTTCCATGTATGATATAACGACGTGGCATGGCAGTATTGCATGCTTGAAGAACGCCTGAAGAAGGGTGCAGTCGCTTCCCCGAAACGTAGCTAACTTAAGGAGTAGACTCACAAATACAAAAGTAGAGTAACTTTTATATGATATTTTTATTGTGTTCTACATAGATTTTTTTTTGATACTCTTACGGTTTTCATGATATATATTTCCAAAGTTTGGGTTGTGTGACTTTTGAAACACTCTGTATAAGATGCTGAGCATCACGGTATTCAAAACATTGCTAAATTATTTGAGAGAGCAGGAAATGGAGTGTTGGGGGACAAAGGGTAAGAAATTGTTACTGACTCTATGGAATGTTCACAACGTTGATAAAAGAAAAAAAATCATTTCCTAACTTACGCTCTACTGCAATTTGAACTTAGATTTTGATTTGATTTGCTTTATTTTACTTCGCCTTTTGTGCCACTTTTGGCTAATTTGCGAAGATGGGGATGAGTGATGATATGATGAATCAACACTCACAAACATCCATGTCCAGGCCAGGATTCGAACCCAGGACCCCTCATTTGAACTTAGAATCATCAAAATTTAGTACATATTACAGCAAAAGATCACAGTTGCCAGCCTGAAATTTTTAGTTGCCATGTCGACCGGGATTTTTCGAGCCCTGGTTATGTGGTTGATAGTTTGTCATTTATTGCAGGATATATGTGTTCCTTTCAACACTGGCACATGTCAGTTCATAAGAAGAAACACCACAGATGTGATTAAATGTTATGTTGGGTTGCAAGCATATAGAAAGCAAAATGAAGTCCTTTTAAAAGTTTGTAGTGGCGAAACAACACATCAATGAAGGGTGTAAGGGGTGACCTTCCACGTAGTACACCCTGGACTGCATTTTGCAGACTAACGAGGCTCTGGTGTCTGGCTTCATGGCCAGTATAATTCTGTGTGTTGTCCTGTTTTTTGTCCTTGTGTGTGCTGAGTGCCCCTTTACAGCCTCAGGTTTTAACAAAAGTCAGAATATTTTAGTAACACGACATTACAATTATGCTATTTTAGTTATGGTAAGGGGCTGGGCCCCGTATAATGTGACAACTGCAAAATAGCCTAAATGCTGATGCTCCCAAAAATTTAAATTCAAAATCAAAACACATCACAGTGAAACAAGTCTGTCACTAGGCTTTCCCTTAAACAGTGCTCTCTGTCCCACAGGCTGCCTCAGTTCTATAATAAGCTGCCTGCAAACATTGATATTTTCTCCCCAGAAAATACATTCTGATCATCACTAACAATGAATTCTTGACGTATTTTTGTTAATTTATTACAGTTTTCAGTGTAAAATGGCCATTACAAGTGCTGTATCTGAAACTTGGAATAAATAAACAAAAATAGTATTGAGGCAACTTGCTTCTTTTCATGTCCTCTATATATTTCTGTGGTCCGCAGGTGTCATTTTAATTAGGGCTGAGCCAATACCAAAACTCTTACCGATTCCCACTGATACAGATACTTTGAAAATTGCAATAAATAAAAGTTGTTCAAAATATTGATCAATATTAGTGTCTAAATATTCTTCTTGTATGCATCAATTTACCAAGAAATTTGCTTTAGAATATTCAAGAATTGCATCAAAATATGAAAATAGATGTTATATAACCACATCCAGTTTTTCATGCAAAATTGATGCAAAATAAATAGAAAGTTTAAATTTTGCATAATTTCTAGGATAATTAGACTTTATGGACGGCATTTTTGCAGACCCCGTGAAAGACCAAAATGCCAGGAAAGGGCCCAAGTTTCTTTTGTTTTATTGTGATTTCATCATGCTACGAATGCAATTTTAACATGGTTCGATTTCGATTTACTTCTGTTAACACATACTGCAGAGTTTTAGCGATTACTTAAGATTTTGTTCAAAATATGCTTTCGAAGTTAGGTTAGGCAGGCCAGGTTTGGTTCTCTTAGCATTAAAATAAAGTCCTTAAATGCATTCTAATAAGGTTCCAATTTACTTCTACATTAATTCCCACTAGTCTACGATACTTACAGTTGCTTGTCAACAAAAAATACATTGTCCATGGGAAGTGCGCATACTTGTGTAAGGTAATTTTTAAGTTGATTTTTTCAACATAACTTTTTTCAAAATCCAAACAGTGCTCATTATTCTATGGATGGTTCAAATTTTGTGTGACAATTATTGCCAAAATTTTACGATAATTAGCCTTCCTGCTAGGAGAATTTGAAGAAATTCATAAAACAATCTGAACCGTTAACTGGGAAAGTATTGGCAGGTATTGGAAAATGAATTCCAACTGATATATTGGCATCGGCTCAGCCCTAATTTTAATGCCACCCTATCTGTACATACATGCTTTTGTGTTTGTTTTCTACTTACCTACAAACTGTTGGCAATCATCTCTTAGCACATTTTGCTCAGGTAGATCATATATTTCATTGAACAGAACTAGTTGATTTCCTTTATCTTGAACTCCTAGGCAAACCTGCCACACATCTGCACGCAAAACATCAGGTATGCTCTTTCCCTTACATATGTCGTGGACAGCCGATGCACAACAGTTTTGCTCATCCAGAAGTGCAGTCTCTAGCTCTAATATCCTAAAAATATTGGGAAAAGAAGATATACTCAATACAGGTTAATGTTCAGAATTAACAGATTTGCAAGTTGCAAAATGTCAGACTATACTTTTTTATGCCTCTAGTTAAACTGCAATAACTTTTGTACACAACTGCTTCCTGTGAAAAACACATTCGCTTTTACACAAAACCCCATACATTGTACACTTCTGTTCACACAAACTGGCACACTCGTTTGAGTTAAAGATCAGTTTCGGAGCTGATCATGTGTGGCAGTACAGCCGAAGTAAAGGTTCGGGAAAACAGCACACTGCAGTGTTGCTTACCACTAAAGTTTTTCACAGGATGCAGGGAATTTTCTCACTTGCAACAGCTTTGTTACATAAATGTCACACATTTATATCGAAAAATACATGATTTACCGGCAAAATTCAATGAACGATGTGAGAAAACACTTCTTCGAACTTCCGCAAGTCTAAAGAAACTGCATTTGGTACGTAATTTCTCCTGTAAATTTTAAGAAATCCGTTTTCCGGATACGGAAAGTTTACCAATTATTATTTTATTGCTACAAAGTTGGATCCCATCTCAAATGTGTATACTTAAATAAAAACGGTGGGTATGACTTGAGATGACCGGACCCCTCTCCGATTTTCTTCATATTTGACATACTCACTAATTGAGGCCTCCTAATCACGAATCTAAAGTTAAAATTTGTTGGAAACGTCTAGAAATTGCAAAATAAGCAAATCAATTTTTGCGACCGGATCGCTCTCCGAATTTTATAGTATTGCTCATACTTACTGAACCATTGGCACGTGGTTAGGATATTTTCGGTTAGGTTAGGCAAACATAGTTAAAATTTGGTGTCGTGGTAGTATCAGGATCTAGAAATTGCAAATAATTGCGAACCATTGACGCTTGCCCCACGAACCATTGGCACGTGGTTAGGTTAGGCAAACAGTTAAAATTTGGTGTCGTGGTAGTATCAGGAATATATATACTTGGTTGTGAAACAAAAAATTTCGCGAAAATCGACAGTTTCCATTCCGAAAACTAACGCCTTATTTTCGCAATTTCTAGAAGTTTCCGGCAAATTTTAACTTCAGATTCGTGATTAGGAGGCCTCAATTAGTACGTATGTCAAATATGAAGAAAATCGGAGAGGGGTCCGGTCATCTCAGGTCGTTCCAAACGGTGGTGTATGCTGTTGTTTGGCACAGAGATAAGCACATTGGATAAACTTTATTTCTTAACTCCTTTTTAAATTTAGCTGTCGTTAATTTCAAAATGCAAAAGCAATTTTGAGTTTGGCGCCTATCTGAACTCACCAAGTTTGCCATATTCATTTAATTCAGACCATTAAAACCATGATATAAATTTGCATACCATCTTGCCTCCTTTCTATGCAGCAACATGGGCTATTTCACTTTTTCAGTATTGAACTATGTTTTTTATGTTTCATGAATATATTTAGAGAATCAATTTTATACTTCCCTAGCTGAATCGTGCCTACAAACATTATAGAAGCAAAGGCCTCCCCGATGGCATAGTGGTAAAGTTGTCCTCTTGCAATTGAGTGGTCCGGGTTTCGATACCCAGTGAGGAGTGGTTGTTCGGATTCACATCAAACTTTTTTGTGTATTTTCCTCTAAAAACGAAAAAATATATGTTCCTCTTTGGCACTACTTTTTCACATCTGAATGTTTGCTAATGAATTGAAAGTTGGCGGCCTTCGCAATTATGTCATGCATTAACCATACTTGTAAATGACAAATTGAGCCATAATAATGGAGTCTAATTTCGAAACCTGTCACATGTAACTTTTCACCTTGGAAAAAAAAATAAAGATCTCACCAGGTTTCGAACTCACGTCATGAAGTTTCGGACTTCTAATTTAAAGGGTAAAACGAGACGTGTCAGCCCCACGATACATGCATTCTATGCACTCATTGTGTGTGAAGGGTTCTGCAAGCAATCTCACTCTTGCTTCCTGGTGAGGAGCCAGGTGTGACTGAAACACTGGATTCCTTTCCTTTGTCTAGCCCTGTGGCTAATTACAGTGCGAGAAGAAGGTTCAATTAGATAATTTGTTGGCAGATTTATTTTAGTTTATTATACTTCAACTTTCTGTTACTTTTGGCTAATCGCGAACATGAGGATGAATGACGATAAGGTGAATGATTCAATCACAAACACAAAAGAACAGCATACACATGTTAGTCCGGAAGGGGAGCTAGGGTGGTGTGCCTCCCCTCTTATGTCAACATAAAACATAGGATGCAAGGAAAAATGGGTTGGAAATTAAAAAATGGAGAAGATTAGAAAAAATGTCGATTCATTCTTGTTGGAGCAAGGAGCGGCTACCAAAGGTAAGAGGGATGAGAAAATGTGTCATGAAAAATATGACAAATAATGATAGTAAATTCCTCCTCTCATTCAGGAATTACTGATATAGAATCGAGCGTGAAACCAGTCTGTCAGTGTTTTTGTGTGTGCAATGTGTGTGTGTATGTGTGTGAGGGGTGGGGAAGCGGCAAATGAATGATCGAAAACATTAATATTTAATTACCGATGTAACAAAGTTTTGAACATAAATTCTGTGATTTCCTTTCACAGTGGAATAACGTTTGATCTTCTGGTGGGATTTGTTACCAGAAAAAAACATCAGAAGTGGTTGTTATATGCAAGGAGTTTCAGTAACAACACAATAAAGAAAAATACGTTCCAAACTCAAAATTATGCCACATGCATAGTCCTTTCAATAATTATTTTCTCCTTGCCACATGAACAACAACAAAGTATAAAGCTGTGACTCGGTGAAATACTTTTCGTGGCACTCGTTTGGCAGAAAAAGAAAAGCTTTGACCACACAAGGAATCGAACCTAGGATTTCAGCTTACAAAGCTCGCATTTTACCGACATGGACACAAGCCGCAGCGTGAACAAGCATGCTATTAAGGTGAATTCTCATGAAGATTGCACTTTTACCTGTCTGGTTCCAAACTTTCAATGTCCCTTCTCTCTAATTACATTAATTTGAAAGCAATACCCTTCATGGTATAGTGTCTCTATGGTGTGGTCACATTGCTCTTAGACTATAAGTTAATGTTGTGTGTGTATATTAAGACTATCCAAGACTTGCTTTTGTGCAAGATTAGTGTTTCCAACCCTTAATAATCTCCGTGCTCTAGCTTCTGTCAACATAGCAGATTCTGATATGTGGTGATGAATCTTATAAGTTTATGGCACATACATAATTACATTTTTAAATTAGCTCTTTGACGAAGAGGGATTTTTCAGGAAAATATGAAGACATTCATCCAGTCTGTACTGATTTTCGGAGTTCCATTATCCTACTTTCGTGTTTAAATTACAAGGTAGAAAAGCAGTTTGCATGTAAGAGAAAGTAACGAAAGTGATCCTGAAGTCACATCATTCGGGCTGTGATAGATATTCTTATTGCCTTGGATTGTTTATTTTCTCCCATCCGCATCTTGAATGTCAATGTGATTTATTTTTTGTTAGCGTCGCTTTTCTTCCACTTTTAGTTCATCACAACGAAGAAGATAAATGATGATATGGAAAAATTGATGAAGGGACACTCACAAAGAACACCCATGCTCAGGTCGGAATTCGAACCCGGGTACTCTTGGTGAACCTCGACGTTGCTGTTACGTTAAGCTAGGTAAAAAGGTAATAAAACCATCATCCACTCCCCTCTGGGATACTGAGTATCCCAAACATATTTTCCTGAATTTTTTTCTGCCATTCTCTAGTAATAAGCAACACTGCAGAGTGCTGTTTTCCCAAACCTTTACTTCGGCTGTACTGCCACACTCAATCGGCTCCAAAGCTGATCTTTAACTCAAATGAGTGTGCCAGTTTCTGTGAACAGAAGTGTACTATGCCATGAAGCCATACAAGAGCTGCCTCGATCTTCGTGATAGATCAGCAAAATGCTCAAGCGATCTTTACCCCCCCCACCCACGGTTTGCCCCAGCTACTTTATGCAGGAACATTTTCAGAAAAAAATTCACCTGAGATCTTGGGGCTCCTGCATGGTAGTCAGATGGCCTACTGACTGGACCACTGTAGCTCATTTTAAGATTTCAATTAATTCACAGTGATCTCCACACTTTCAAACATTTTTCATATTCTTCTGTTGGCAGTGAGAAAATCATCCAGCATACAGAGGTCAGATTCATTATGTCCCTGTAGCATGGAAATTTAGAGATGTAACAAATTCATATAATGTGAAAATGTAATAGTATGTATAATAACAAGATTAGATTCCAGCAATTGGAATTTGGGTAGTTAAAACATACCCATTTATTTTATATAAGAATGGTTCAATTATATTGTAATCATCCAATAAGATGGTACAGGGAGTGCCGGATCTACAAATCTTGCCCCTCCCCTCGCAAAATATTACCAAAAGGCCCCCATCTACATGTAACACATATACCAGGTGGTTATAATTAAAGTGACGGTGTTCAGAGTGGTACAGCATGGGCTGTAATGAGAGTAGCAGTCTGAAACTTCGTAGATATACTAATGAAGCAATGTGCTCGCGAATTATGGAAAAAAAAAAAAAGTTCCAATTCTCGCCATTAGGGTAAAAAATGGTGCTGTAAGCAGTCAAAACGTGGAATTTTCCGTAACTCTGACATCAAAGTCGGTGACATTACCTACCTATTGTGTGATCTCCCTGGTTGTTGTTGGTGACGCTTGTTGCTTTGTTTCCTTTAGTGATGTGAATGTTCGCCGAACATTAAAAGTTTGAATTTTTCCGTGTAAAAAGCAATGGCTATTGCAAAGAAAGACCGTGCACTGCTAGTGAAGTTGTTTTACCAGAATGGGAGCAATAGCAACGTTGCACTGCAGAAATATCGCCAACAGAAAGGGCTGAGAAGAGGGGCCATGTCAATTAATGGGCTGAAGAAGATGAAGAAATTCGAGGAAACAGGTGAATTGGGTGTTGCACCAGGGAGAGGAAGGTGGTCCATCCCCGTGGAAGTTGTGGACGAAGTTGCTGTAGCTGTAGCTGACCGTGCAGCACATGCCTCAACTTCTGCAACCAGTGCTAGAGCTGTGGCACGTGAATTGTCACTCCCCTGGTCAACAGTTCGCAAGGTTTTGCGGTGCATTTTACACTGGTATCCCTACGAGATTCAAACTGTGCACCAATTGAAACCCCAAGATATTCCACAACGGCGTGAGTTTGCCCATCGGTTTTTGGCACGCATGGAAGTGGATGACATGTGGCCAGGGCATATTCTGTGGACTGACAAGGTGCATTTTACTCTGGACGGTGCAGTGAATACTCAGAACTGTCACATATGGGGTTCCACTCATCCACATGTTGTGCAGGAACAACCATTGCACTCAGTTTACGTGACTGCTTGGTGTGGGTTCAATAGCTCCTTCATTCTTGGTCCATTTTTCTTTGAGGAGATGACACCTCCAGGGGCTGTTAGGTGTACATCTGCATGTTATAGGGACCTCCTTGTGCAACACGTGATTCCAGCTTTGCAAGAACGGAACTGTGAACACACCACCATTTTCATGCAAGATGGGGCAACACCACATGTCGCTTGCCACGTGAAAGATTTGCTGCGAGAAACCTTCACTAATGACCGCATCATCTCTAGGCAGTTTCCAGATGCATGGCCTTCCAGATCCCCCCCACCTTAATTCATGTGACTTCTGGCTGTGGGAATATTTAAAAGATCGTGTCTATCAGGGACATGTGCGGTCTCTGCCTGATCTGAAGGCTAGCGTACAACGACATGTTGCTCAGATTTCACCAGACATGCTGCGAGCAACCGTTGACCAAGCAGTGTTACGAATGCAGCATGTTGCTGAATTGAGAGGCCATATTGAGCAGTTCTTGTAACCATAGTTCCTAATAAACATGCCAGAACCATTGTTCTCATGCGTTTGATCTTTCCTGCCTTTTTCCTGTAACTATACCACGTTTTGACTCCTTACAGTGCCATTTTTTACCATGGTGGCGAGAATTGGAACATTTTTTTTTTTTTTTTTTTGCATAATTCACGAGCGCATTGCTTCATTAGCATATCAACGAAGTTTCAGACTGCTACTCTCATTACAGTCCGTGCTGTACCACTCTGAACACCGTCACTTTAATTATAACCACCTGGTATAATGTGTGTGTGTGTGTAATTTTTGATCTCATGTTGACAAAGTCACATACAAGGGCATACAGGGTGATTCAAAAGTCCCTTTACACCCCTATAAAAAGTCAAGGAGTTAGACTGGGTACAATTGGTCATGGTAGAAACAGGTTGGGCTTACAGGGAACCACATTGGTGTGTTCCAAGCGGAAGTCTGCCATGTGCAAACTTTATTAGCTGGACAAAAAATTCACTGTACTACTGTGATTATGTAATTATACAACATACTACTTTACATGGAATTTTTAACTGAGAATTTTATTATCATATTCGGTTTATAATACTTATTCCTACAATCCTTTATAGAAGTTTAATATCTTCACACATATTTACATAAAAAAGGAAGGCCGAGATAAAATTTTCAGAATATAGAAAAGGAAAGTTAAAAATTGTACTTACGTATGTGAGTATAGTGCTCTTATTGTAGAACGACGTTTCAGAGATTGACTATCTCTTTCCTCAGGTTCGTATAAAAACTAAGTACTTGGCATAGTACTGCGTCAAAAATGTAATATGAGGATTGTGGTTAAGGGTTGGTTAGGGTACATTTAAAATATTAAGTTTTTGCTATTAGAAGTACGTAAAAACCAAGCCGTTCCCCAATAAAACTTGTACAGTAGACCTATTCACCGGTAAAAAAGTTAAAATTCTAAAAAACCTGCATAAATATCGAATAGAATGCCAATGCGGGAAGGAGTACATAGGACAGACGGGCCGAAATATGGGTAAAAGATGGAGCGAGCATGAAAAGGACATAAGGGAAAAAGTTCCCAAAACGGGTCTCTCAGAACATATTTTGGAAAGTGGGCATAGAATCGCAAAAAAAGAGGTAATCAGAAAAGAGGGGAGGAAATTAGGAAGAAACGTGTATGAAACAGCGAGTATTTGTAGAGGGGGGAAGAGTAATCTTAATAGGGACGAAGGAAATTTGGAAGAAGGGTGGATCAATTTCCTCAAAAAATGGGATAAAGCCTGGAAGATTGAACCCAATATCGGTTTCCACGTCACTCCGGAAGTTATGCAAGCTGCAAGAGAGGAACGTGAATTCACGTTGGATTTGTGACGTAATAAGGGGAAACGAGAAAATTAAGGGGAGGGGAAATATTCGTTGAGAATTGACCTTCAGGTGGATAGATAAGCACAGTTGGGTAGGAAAGGCCAAACCTGCAGGTTGCATTGTGATTTATGCAGGTTTTTTAGAATTTTAACTTTTTTACCGGTGAATAGGTCTACTGTACAAGTTTTATTGGGGAACGGCTTGGTTTTTACGTACTTCTAATAGCAAAAACTTAATATTTTAAATGTACCCTAACCAACCCTTAACCACAATCCTCATATTACATTTTTGACGCAGTACTATGCCAAGTACTTAGTTTTTATACGAACCTGAGGAAAGAGATAGTCAATCTCTGAAACGTCGTTCTACAATAAGAGCACTATACTCACATACGTAAGTACAATTTTTAACTTTCCTTTTCTATATTCTGGATTTGTGAGTAACACGCGACAAACCTATAAAATGCTATAAAATTTTCATCCAGACGAGGTCAATTTTTGGCATCCCAACTGTCCACCCTGTCAACCCCTTGCATCGACTTTCTACCTTGATCCCACTACTCTCCACCTTCCGCCAATAAGAAACATGACCGTGTTGTATATTTATGGTTTTAACAACAATAAATAATAGCCTTGTTTTTTCAGTGCCTTAATGTTGATATCAAAGTAACAGTAATCTCTCAGTTTAAATTGCTACATGATTTTGCAATGTACATTTGTCATTGAGAAATAACTTTAATTTTTCTTTGCACAAATCAAACTCTTTATAAAACACATATCCACATTTATGTAATCAGAAGTAAGGATTTGTCTCTACTAATTTGGGATGCCCCGGTCTGGCACCATCAAGAGCGGTGCCCCTGGGTCACCCAGCCCTTAAGTCACCCACACAAACACATATGAACGTTTGTTAACACGTTCATTGCTGGTGGTCCTTTTTGCATTGCATATGCCACAGGCCATTATCTGGATGTATTAAGCACGTCAAAATCCGTTAGCTTAATTTTGTTTATATCACAAGTATTTGTTACATTTTGTCAATATACAATTATTTTTTGTAATTTTGGAGGATATTTTGGACGGAGTCACCGGCCTTTCCCATAATTTTTCTTGTGAGAAGCTATATTATATCACTTCTAACTGCAAAACGTATACAAAGAAGGTACAGCTTATGATAAACAAGAAACTTTATTATTCCTACAACAAATACCATACAGTCAAAACTGAAAAATAATGTATCTTTTTAAGAAATGAACTTGCTCTTGAAATCAACAAATTAAGACAAAACTTTCTTGTCTTGCAAACATAAGAGTGCAAAGAGAGTGAAGAAAACTCCCAGAGCAATGATACTCACACACTGCACAGGCAGTAACACAACTATTCAATTGTTGTGGAATTGTGCAGGACAGATTTCAAAACACATTCTAGGTTGATCTTCAGAGTCGGCGCAGTAATATTGTGTTGTCTTCCGAATTGTTTTTGGTTGCAAACCCCGCATCATCTTCTATGTGTTCTGTAAAGCTTAGATGGAAGCTGATCCATAAGCCTCGTCATTGCTACAGTAGGTAATGCTTTCTTCGATAATACCATCATCACTAGAAACATTTCCAGTATAACCGACCCTACCATTATGTTGAACATCTGAGTCATTTGTCATATCCAATACATCATACGTTCTATGCTAAGAGTCTTCTGAATCAACCTTGCATGTAGCCGGGGGGAGGGTTCTGGGAGCTGAAGCCACCCTCCCCCCCCCCCGAAATCCTACAAATATCAAATTTAAATTCTGTAAAGCGGTAATTCATTTTACTTCATTAGCAGAATCTTGTACAATAAGTTGTAAGTATACTGTGAAATACATGTTCAATGCTTCTATACCTACAATATTTCGGCTGTAGGTGGCAGCTACTGATAAGGGATGAGACCCCCCCCCAAAAAAAATCCTGTCTACAGGCCCGGAATCAACACATTTTTCACTAAAGATGTAGAATGATGGCATGGCAATTTTATGTAACTCTGCCCCTTTCCTGTCCTGTTTGTCTTTTTGCTCTAGACGGCCTGCATCATTATGGTTGCATAGAAAACACAAAAAAACTGTAACCAAAAAACCAATGGTGTAAACAATTGCAGTAGTATGTCCATCAGAGTCCGGAACGAATACAACCTCTTGTGCCAATAATCGACTCAAAACTGGCGAACTCTAATTAACAATGCCAGTGTCATACACCATGTGACGTTGGCTTCTCTCGGTAAAAGTCGATGGCACACTGTGTGTGTCACTGTCACTGAACGTGCTCCACCAACGACACACTGTGTGTGTCACCAGCAGTGAACGTGTTAAGCATTGGTAAAATATGCAACACTGCAACTTTTAGCCACATCAATGCAGTATGAAGTAGCACATACAGGTACATGTAAAAGAAAAAAAATACTAATCCTGATTATATAAAACAGTAGCATATTGAAAACAGAATATTTTCAACTTCTGCTTGACCTTTCCGAAGGGGAAACAAAGGTTTCCATTTTGAAATTTACTGGCTCATTCAAGAGCATGAAGACTACAGTATCCCCATTCTTCTTCCTTGATTCTCGCACATATTCGTTCATAATATAACATGCATTTTCCTTATTTCATTATCGGTTTGAAAAAGGAAAGACTGAAATAGTAAACGCACAAGAAAGACACTCAAACTGAGTGATATTGATTCTGCCCATTTCAGAGCAGAATCCAGCATATTTCCCCACCTGTTGTGTGCAAAAGTTATGTAATATGTTGAAAGATATACAGGGGAGGAGGGGGTAAACGAGAACTGAAGGGGCCCAAGCCACCCTGGTCCCCTCGAATTCAGTGCCCGTGGTGATGTGAAAATGATAGATTTGTTACAATCATGCAGTCAAACTTTTTCCTGATTAAAGATAGGGTAAATTTTCCGTATCCGGAAAACAGCTGAAACTAGCTAGTTGTGTCAATTTCAATACTCATACTTACATATTCTGCATTGAGAAACATTGTTGAAGGTGGCATTTCGCTTATTTGACAGAAATAAGCTCTATTTGCGACATATCGAATAAGTTTTCTTCGTTGTTTCTTCCCTTCCGTAACACGCGAAATGGCGGTCACAGTTTCACCACCGTAGTCATTATGCAATGTTTCCAACACACCACGCGTAGAAAGTGCAAGATAAGTGAAATTGACTGGTCCGCGTTCGGCACAATTGCTCATTATTTACCAGTGAAGACGAATGTCGGCAATATGAAATTTGTTACTTACTAATTTTTGTCTCCTAATAGTGAAT
Organism: Lepisma saccharinum; assembly: GCF_977018435.1. Lineage (NCBI taxonomy): Eukaryota > Metazoa > Arthropoda > Insecta > Zygentoma > Lepismatidae > Lepisma > Lepisma saccharinum. The sequence goes on from NC_139233.1 coordinate 53,437,165, forward strand.
GTGCAGTTGAAGTTTAGGGCTCATTTGGGGCCAGGTGACTCCGGCCAATTTCTAACTTGCCTTTAACACGGACTCTATAGAGAAAGCTGGGTAGCTGGAGCAGAGGCGAGGCCAAGGTAGCGGGCAGTAGGTAAATTTCTCGTATCAGACAAATGGCTGAAATTTGCTAATTCATTTAATTTGAATATTCATACTTACGTATTCTGGATTGAGAAACATTGCTGAAGGTGGCATTTCGCTGATTTCACGGAAATAAGCTCTATTTGCGACATATCGAGTAAATTTTCTTAGTTTCTTCTTGCCTTCGGTAACACACAAATGGCGGTCACAGTATCACTATCGTACTCGACATGCAATGATTCCACCCCACTGCAGCCAAAAATACCTACGTAGCCCCACAAACCATTTACACATGGCTCCACGAACCATTTCCGGTAAGGTTAGGTTAGGTTAGGTAGGGTCATGTATAGGTTACAATAGTTAAAAATTGGTTTCGAAAAAAATATGCGTAGCCCCACACACCATTCTTGCATAGCTCCACAAACCATTTGCGGAAACGTAACTTCTTCAGTTACAAAAACACGTGTTTGGAAACACTGACTGGGATTACGTCATCACACACAGGCTACATCCACCTGGAAGTAAATGGATGCAAGAGCTTTCGTGCATCGGTCACACATTTATATCGAGAAATAGATGATTTACCGGCAAAATTCAATGAACGATGCGAGAAAACACTTCCCCGAACTTCCTCAAGTATAAAGAAACTGCATTCGGTAAGTAATTTCTCCTGTACATTTGAAGAAATCCATTTGTCTGATACGAGAAATTTACCGGTCAATTACCCCAGGGGTGGAGCCTGGAATCGGTGGGAAATTTGAACTCAAAAATTATTTTAGTTTGAAATTTTTGGGTCCAAATTTCCCACAGATTCCGGGCTCCACTCCTGGGGTAATTGACCTACCGCCTCCCTACCGCTACCGTGGCCCCGACTCCACTCCAGCTACCCTGCTTTCTCTATAGAGTCCCTGTTAAAGGCATGTTAGAAATGCAAAATCACAATCATGATACATCATCATGAAACATGCAATACCATGCTCTACTACGAAATCGGTACTTGTTTACTATCCTTCGGACACATTTATTTATTTTTACAGAAGAAACTACTTACCGTAATAAGTTCCTGTATCATTGTCGAACATAGGGAAGGTGTTTTGTGTGATGTGGGAATGTTTCATAGCTGAAATTCATGTTGTTTGTTGCATGAACAATTGGCACGTGGATAGGTTAGTTCTGTTAGGTTAGGAAACATAGTTAAAATTTGGTGTCGTGATAGTATCAGGATCTAGAAATTGGAAATAATTGCGAACCATTGGCACGTGGTTAGGTTAGTTTGTCTCAGGCTAGCGAAAAGGCCTATCAGAAAGACTTACTGGTAATGTGAAAAAATGCAATTAATTTCATCAAAACAACGTTGATACACCATCAGGAATGTTCCGCGAAGCAGATACGTAAGTACGAATGTCAAAAATTGACGAAACGAAAATATTAGAGGTGTCCGAAAGATAGTAAATTTTTACCACGAAATCTACTACATCTTCAACGCCTTTCAACTGTTCCACGCATCCTGCACACGTCATTTTAAATATGTTCAGCACGTTCAAATGAACATACATATTGAAACGTGTGACCAGTAACCTAAACGCGTGTTTGGAAACACTGACCCGGATTACGTCATCACACACAGGCTAAATCCACCTGGAAGTAAATGGATGCAAGAGCTTTCGTGCATCGGTCACACATTTATATCGAGAAATAGATGATTTACCGGCAAAATTCAATGAACGATGCGAGAAAACACTTCCCGAACTTCCACAAGTCTAAAGAAACTGCATTCGGTAAGTAATTTCTCCTGTAAATTTTAAGAAATCAGTTTTCCGGATACGGAAAATTTACCAAAGAGGGGTCGAGGAAACCTTCACCACTGCATTTCTCGCGAAATTCTAGCCTGATTTGATTCTAGTCTGACTGCCATGCGGGAGACACGGGGTGGGTGATCTAAGGTCGGAATTTTTCCAGCTTTGTCCCTACATAAAGCGGCTGCAGGGCCCACCCAGCCTCAAATCAAATAGGTAGTACCCAGTAGGGAATGAAGATGGCCGGAGCAGGGTGCTGATCACATAACCTCCAAGATGTCGGACATCGAAAATATGTCGGGCCCACATATCCTAAATGTTCCTTCATGGCACGGTGCTACATGCACAGGGAACTTTACCTGTATTTATTGTATTCGTTTCTGTACCCCTGAGTAACTGTGTTTATTTTTTTACATACGTGAACCGTCTACATGTCAATGGCTGAGGGCCCCCTAAAGGCTTACTAGTCTCCGCCCCCCGCAAATACTGCGGGGTTTTACAGGTTGTAGATCCGGCACTGGGTACAGGATACACAACATTGATTCTTGTAGCTCTACTATGATGAACAGACATCTAATCTTCTACTTTCACCGAGGCATCCCAAAACTCAATACTCTTACGGTGATGCCCGAAACTTCTAAGATAGTGCACAAAGCGAAAGCAAAAAAAAAACAAACAAACGCAAGGGTGAGGTCGGATCTACTACACTAGCATGTTGCCTCTAAAAATTAATGTACATGGAAACAGTCCATTTACAAGACGTAATCCAAGTTATTTAAAATGTCGAGTTGAAACGGTAATATGTATCATAATCCAACATGGCGAAATCGTGAAATTTAAGTCATTTTTTTACTACATATCCTTGTTGGCCAAGTGGCCCACATCTCATCAGCTGACAAGCCTTTAAAATCTTGGGCGCACGACTCCATACTTATGGGAGCTGTAGTTATTTCTTACAGAGAGGATATTTTTCTATGGTCTCCGCGCCACTGCATAAGGATTAAACGTTGTTTTCATGTTTGAAAATAACCCTCTGTTATATTTAGTATGAATTTACCATGTACTATCGTCCTCTTCTATTGCCATTTTGCCATCTTGAAACTACGTACGTGTACTTGTTTTTCGTAGAGGCCAGCACTGCAGCCACAACGCCTGTAGCATTTCTAGTCTGTGGTAGCCCGCGAGTTGTTCACTTGAGAATTTCGTTTCTCATTTGGTCGCCCTAAGCTTTGCATTGGGGCGCGAGCGATACAATGTGCGGCGTTCAAACTTTCTTGTCAAGATCGATAATTAAATATACATGCATCCCAGACCTTCTAACAAATAGTAAATCATAAGTATCCGAAAAAGACAGTCTTGTGAAGCTAAGCTAAGAATATATTAAAAGGCAGGATAGCTCGAAAGGACCGAATAGCATGTGTTTTGCTTTATGCAGAAAGAGAACTAAATTTGGTGTCATTAAGCACATAGAAATAATGTTTTTAAGTCGTTTCCATCGCTTGAAGGGGTTAGGGATTCTTTGTCTTGAATTCGAGATTTTTAATGTCGAGAAGAATCGAATTCCCGATTCCAGAAGGCCTGGATTCTAGTCTGTGGTGTGGATTCCCAAAATTGTCCTTCTTGATAGAAAAAAATCCGTGCCGCACGTCCCTACATAGAAATAATTAATACAAAGAAATTTAGATATCCAGAGAATATATTTGTACATCTACCATGTCGGTTGTTTAGTTTTGCTGTAAATCATAAGATTGTTGATTTCCTGCTACATATAAAGTCTTTGTTGCGTCCATTAATCTGTGATTTGTGATTGTGAACATGGCTGCTCCCAGTCGGGCTGCTGCAGGCAGCAGCTCTTCCTGGTCAAAATGGCAAATTGCACTCGCGGTAGGAGCTCCTGTGGTACTTGGTTTCGGTTATTGGTACCTTAGAAGTAATGAACCATCAACTGGCATAGACAGGCGTAAATCATCAGATGGTATGAAAGAGACAACACCTTCTCTTGGAACAGCTAGCCAGGGCTCGTCCATGGATGCCGGTGAATCTGGCGATGCTGTAATTGGTGCTGAAAATCCAGCAGATGTTGGAAAGGATCTCGCAAAAGCAGAGTCCCAATTAAATATCGCAGTAAGTGTTTATATATATTAGACAGCTATATCGATCCAGTTTAGGGTGACCAGATCCTTACCAGCAAAAAACAGTACACACAAATACCATGGCAAACTTTCTTCAAAAAAGGAAAGACATAAAGGACAAAAGTTTTAAAAATAATTATTACTTTATTTGATAAATTCCCCAAAGTATATGAGTGGCGTAAAACAAAAATGAAAACTAAATGTATTTAAAATTTGACATATTAAATAAACAAACTACAGTTGTGAGCAAAATTTTGTTGAGAACATGTCACTTACACTTTAAGTCTTTAGAACAATTCCAATAACTTCAAATTAACAAATATTTCATAATCAAATGTACCAATATTTAAGTATCATCCTTAATGGTTCTCTACTTTTGCTTCGAGTGAATAGCATGTAATAACTTTGTATTTTCCATAACCATATCATGGAATTCACTACAGGTACAACTGAAATTATATTTAGTTATTATTAGGTGTTTCAGAGTTTCAGTTTTCAATTGAGATTTCTCAGCAGTCCACATGTTATTCATTAATGAGAAAACTCTCTCAGTGGGTGCATTTGTGGCTGGAAGGCACAAACTGAACTCTACAATATCAAATACCTGATAAAAGGAAATACATTTTTCCTGAAAATATTTGAATATCTCAACCCATCCTAAATCTACTCTCATTTGAGCAGTGTTCCATGCTTTCAGTTTTTCAAGAGTAGCATACGCTCTTACATTTGAAATTTCATCAAAGAGATAAGAATCATTAAGTTGCTTTCCTGACAATTTGTTGAAAAATTGTACACTATTTTGCACCCTGTCCCATTCGATCATCGAATCCAGTTTTACCCAATCCAACACAGTCATTTCATAAAAGGGAGAGGACCACTGATTAATATATTCAATACAATTTGAATAAAATGAACGCACATGTTCCTTAAAACTTGACATACAAACAAACCCATTTTCCTCCAGACTTTTCAGTTTCGACTGCACTATAAGAGGCAAAAAAAGGCAGTTATATGACAACTAATTTTTGTTTAAGTTCTGCAATCAATGCAGAACCTTCTATCATAGAAACATATTGACAGTGAACAAAGTTATTAAAAATTGCTGCATTGGAATGGATAAAATAAAGCCATATTTCAGATAGGGGGTCCTCAAAGAACATTTTAATGATTGTGGGACACTTGTGCTGTGATAGAAAGTAGAAAGTATGATTTCAATGCTGGATAGAGTTTAAGTATGCGCTCTACGGCTGGCAACAAAGAGAGCCACCTAGTTTTTCTATAAGAAAGAAGCTTTGAGAACTCTTATCTCCACGAAGTCACAAAATTCACGTAAAGTATGTTCACGTACTGTAAAGTGTAAGTGTAAAGTGCTCCCCTGTGCATAGCACTATGCCATGAGGGCGTATAGGGGGTGTGGGGGTAACGCCCCACACTTTCTTGATCCGGTTGGGAGTGGGGGGTGATGTGATCACGTACTGTATACATGTAAAAATATGAGTATATTTTGTGCACCACACTTTCTATGCAAATCGGTAAACAGTCCATCGCAGTTTGTACACAATTATTCACTAAATGTGCAGAACAACCTACACCTACAATTGGTTTGTTTAAGCATTGCTGAACAATACTGTAAACATTGTTTTTACCTTTTCTTGCTGCTCCTCCAAAGTTGCAGTTGGTGATGTCAGCACATAATCGAACAACTTTAGTTTCAATGTTGTATTCATTTAATGTTTTCACGATATACGAAGACACAATATCGGACGTTTCACCACACTGATCTTGAAAATCCAGAACTTTAATGTGCACTACGCTCAAAGGAAGAAAGTAGCGCACCAACAATGGAAACAATTTCGTAGCTTTATGGTTCGACGAATCTGTGTAAACTGTAATGTCATTTACCTGATCCAACTCTTTCTGAAGCTCTGCAATTGCATAGGGGCTTATCATATTTGTCACGATCGCTTCACATTTTGTTCTTGCACAAGCATATTGTGGTTCGAGACACTTCTTAACAAGTTTCGAACTACAGTCTGTAGAACGAAACGATTGATTATGTTGCACTGTATGAAATGCAAAACACACTTCTGCTGCTGCCAATTTTTGTTCTTTAGGCCCAAAATTTCTCGTTTTGAAAAAATGTAGAAAGAGTAGCACTAGATGCAGCAGCAGCATCGGCAGATTTGTGTTTTGCCGTTTGCAGATGTCGTGTTATTTCACACCTTCCACTGTTTGCAATTGAAAACTCACCTGAACATTTTTCACAGTGAACATCACTATCGCTTTTGCCTCTCTTAAGAAATGGATAAAGAGATTTCAGTTCTGAATTAAATGCACATTTCCTCCTAGGAGGCATCTTCACCCGACAATGTTGAAATACGAGACGTGCACTTCAGGAACGAGACTTCCACTCTACGCACCCCGCAACAACTGAACAGATCGGCGCCACCTGACCCTTTTGTTCGCAACTGTCTACAACCTGCTCTCTGCCGTGGTAACTACGCATTGTTCTAACCGGATGTTCATTCTCTCCAGCCCGACCACAACAGAAAAGTATGTACTGCATAAACTGTTGACATGGAAAAAACAAAAGAAAATATAAATAGAAAATAAATATTTGGACTTCGGAGACCGGAGTAGAAATCAGGACATTTCGCAGGACATATGTGAAAGAAAGGACATATCTTAATTTTATACATGGCTTCGTATTCTGCAGGACAGCCCATCAAAAAAAGGACTGTACTGCGAAAATCAGTACGGATGGTCACCCTAATCCAGTTATATGCACGAAAGCGATATCAAATAGGAACCAATGGAACAACCTATTTCAAAGAGCAGTAAACAAACGTGTTGCTAGTATTTTCGTATCTTATTATTTTTTTTTTTGGTACTAGTTTACTATCCTTCGGACACATTTATTTATTTGTACAGAAGAGAATACTTACCGTAATAAGTTCCTGTAGCATTGTCGAACATCGGGAAGGTGTTTTGTGTGATGTTGCAATGTTTCATAGCTGAAATTCATGTTGTTCGTTGAAAATTAATTCTCCGACGGAGATAGCGTTTGGCGCGTACATCTGCGTATACCATGAAGTTCGTACACCTTCATACACCATCACCTTCATACACCGTCGTGACTATCATGACGTGTCGTGATTGTGTTTTGTTGGTATCCAGTGTTTCGAACTCCCTGCGTTTGCGACGAGAGTTAGAACTGTGGATCGAGGGTTTGGAGAATGACTTGTGATGGGTGTGTTGTAAAGTTTGTGCCGGGTGTAGACAAACCATTGGCGCTAGCCCCACGAACCATTGGCGCGTGGATAGGTTAGTAGGGCAACGCAAATGTTTCAATTGTTAAAAACCATTGGCACGTGGATAGGTTAGTAGGCCACGCAAAGGTTTCAATAGTGAAAAAGATAGCCCCACGAACCATTGGCGCTAGCCCCACGAACCATTGGCGCTAGCCCCACGAACCATTGGCGCTAGCCCCACAAACCATTGGCACGTGGATAGGTTAGTAGGCCACGCAAAGGTTTCAATAGTGAAAAAGATAGCCCCACGAACCATTGGCGCTAGCCCCACAAACCATTGGCGCGTGGATAGGTTAGTAGGCCACGCAAAGGTTTCAATAGTGAAAAAGATAGCCCCACGAACCATTGGCGCTAGCCCCACGAACCATTGGCGCGTGGATAGGTTAGTAGGCCACGCAAAGGTTTCAATAGTGAAAAAGATAGCCCCACGAACCATTGGTGCGTGGATAGGTTAGTTGATTAGGTTGGGATACATAGTTAAAATTTGGTGTCAGAACGCGAAAAATAAATTTAAAAAGAAATAGATCTGATTAAGTTTGTCGACGGGCTTTTCTTGGGTTCCGAAGGTTGAAACACTGCATAACAATTGAAAATCGAGAAAAAACAAGGCCGATGCATCATTCCTACGTGTTATTATTTACGAAGGTGTGCGCGCCATGTATTGTGTGAGGCAAACGGAAAGGTAGGAGGAAGAAGTAGTCGTAAGGTGAAAAATTGCTCTTACTTTCATCAAACCAACGTCAATACACGTTCAGGAATGTTCCGCGAAGCAGATACGTAAGTTTGAATGTAAAAAATTTGGCAAAAGAGAAGCCGGACGCGCAATTATGTAGGAAGGTGTACTCGCGATATTGTGTCTCAGGCAAGGGAAAACACCTACCAGAAAGATGTTCTGGTAATGTGAAAAATTGCAATTAATTTCATCAAAACAAAGTTAATACACCTTCAGGAATGTTCCGCGAAGCAGATACGTAAGTATCAATGTCAAAAATTGACGAAACCAAAAAAATAGAGGTGTCCGAAGGATAGTAAATTTTTACCGTATGATTAAATATTTCCCGATAAAGGGATTAATGGCACTAATTGAAATTGATTTCTCCACAACAGTATCTAGTACAACACAAACCTATAGTATATGAAAAGGTGTCGAACTAATGAATTTTCTGATTTTTTTTTTTATTTTAATAAAGCTAGTATTTTCTCACATGAAAATCTTTCCTGGTAGGCTTAACTCGTATACAAAGTTACGGTAACAGTAGTATAAGCCGGAGACACATTAAACTCGATGTTTTCAAATAAAAATCATTGCTACTTACCTCATATGCATAGCGGAAGATTTTTCAAGCTGGGGATCACTTTTTTTCCATGAAAAAAGCGTTATTTTTAACATTATAATCATTTATTGGTCGTTGCTAATTCGGCGGGCAAATTTTGACTCGCGTTGTCTATCGTCAGCTGATATGCAGTATCGTCAGCTGATGTGCAGTGTTTCAAAACTTATGAACCGATAAATGCTGCACAAACTATTCACAAAAGGTTTTTAAGCCAAAATTGAGGCTAGACTCTACTTTACGTCCTCATCTGCATGGTGATTGCTTCTTTGCGTTCGCAGTGCGTGATCGTGGTGCGGCACCCGGCATCTCTTCAGGTAAGTACCTTTTTCTTTTTACACTTTCTGTTCACGATAGCCCTACTCACTTGCTTTGGGATTTACGTTGTTGAATTCCTTATAAAATAAGCTTTCCAACGATATATATGACACGTATTCCTTATGAAAAGGACGTAAACTAGAGTCTTACCTTACATTGGAAAAAAAAAAACTGCTCACACGTCATCTTGTCAAACTTCCACGTGGTTGCTAGAGTAGTCACAAGAAAAGCTTGCCACAAAAATCTGCGCGGACTTTCGCCAACATTTGGGTCAACTCTGTAGCTCTGCCCTTCGTCTGAACGAAGGTTGACTCGTAGACGAATTTTTGCAAGGCGACAGCCGATCTAGGGGTCTCGACCGACTGAATGTTAACACACAAATTGAAAACTGTAAGAGGCGCAGCGAATTTAGTACTTTATTACAATTATGAATAATAGTAAAAATTGTAATAATAATACTTACATAATGTGTTCATAGTCTGCATCTTCTTGAAGTAGATGAATCCAACTCATTTCATCTTCACTGCCATCATAATCCATGGTGCTATCATTATCGCTATCAGTGTCGCTGTCGGCTCCCAGGTTGATGACAATCCGTTCGGATGCTTTATCCAATATGTGATCACTCTCAATGTTCTCGTACTTGTTTTCAATGCTGTTTACATGGCTACAGCAAGCTGCCCAATCCTCTGCTCCAATTGACTCTATCTTTTCCATGAGCAACGTTCTTGCATCATCGAGGTTGAAAGTGATATTCTTTTGAGCTACGTAATTTTTAATTTCAGCCCAAATCATTTCCACCGGGTTTAAGTCCGGATGATACGGAGGGAGGCGGAGGACAGTGTGGCCATAGCTGGCTAGCAGTCTGTCAATTTGATATTTCTTGTATGAGGGTTCGTGGGTCTTAACCAAGGCGTACAACTCAGGTTTCAACATCTCACCAGAATTTTCACTTGAATTTCTTTTACATTGCGAGTAGCACCTGTTTCATTTCTCATGAATTTGTAGACGTTATAAATAACTTCCCTTGTTTGACTATGTAATGTTTTGGCACTTCCTAATTTAGACTTATGTAGGGCCATTGTTACGCTTTACAGCACATACACAGTGACGTAGCGCTGATATTTAAATATTTAAACACAGAACGCCACGAGCCTCCACAATAACACTAATTCGCTCTTGCTGTGCGTGCACCGTGGGACGATACATACCGCTCGAGCCGATGATGAAGACTGTGCCCTGCAACGAGCGTATTATCAAGCAGAGCAGCCCCGTGATGAGCATTGGGTCACACAGGCGAAATTGCGTTCTCTGCGCTTTGGTGATTGTGGCAAGCTTTTCTTGAGACTACACTGTGAGGGGGTTACATAACCGAACGCACGGAACATTTGATTCACGTAGTCGACAGTAATGGCGGCACGAGCTATCGTACAACGGAGATGCATGATTGACGAAAAATACCTTATTTACAGGCAAAATACGTTGCACGATTCTAAAAAACAATTTCCCCGGCTTCAGAAAGTCCTCAAGAACGCAATTCCGTAAGTACTTTCTCGTCTTTTCTCCTGTAAATTTTAAGAAATCCATCTCCAGCTTATACTATCGTTACCAAGGTTACAGTGGCCTGATGCCAGTACCAGTTTTTAGAATATTTTATTATATTTTTAGAATTGCACAATACATTTTCAACAGTTAAACATTTGAAAAGCATTATCGGTAACTTTAAAAGCTTAAAAAAATCGTGAATCCAGAGTAGATTGATTTTATGGTAACAGTTTCATACATCGGAGACACATTTCTTCAATTTTACACAAGAAACTACTTACGGAAATTAGTTTCTCCAAGGTTTACAACGTTCGTTGAGGTATTTTCTTTCATCGTGGAATATATTTGACCTAGAAATCATGTATTTTTCAAGAGAAATAGCTCACCGACTCACAATTGTCATTGCTTTCATTTGCTTGCCCTAAGACAACCGCATGCTGCGTACGTTTGATGACGTAAGCCCCTGTCAGTGTTTCAAACCCTTTCATTTTTTTTTACTATGCTTGCCTAACGTAACCAAACTTAACCTAACCTTATCAGAAATGGTTCGTGGGGCTATGCGTCAGCTACCTGTGCATAATGTATAATTTCCACCGGTGACGAACACGATAGCACGTATTTTTCGGTGAAGAAGGTTGAAACACTGCATACCCACAACTTGAGTCAAGATGTGCCCGCCATATTGAGTGTTTCGGAAGCGAAGAAAGGAATAAAAAAAAGCACTCAGAATGTGAAAAATTGTGTTTGTTTTCGTGTAAAATACCATAATGGCACCTTGAACTATGTTCTTGAATACAATTGGTAAGTACGAACCATGCGAAACACAAAATATCCGATTTTAATGTGTCTTTGATCTATGAAACTGGTACAAATTTTATATCATAGTACCATTATATTTCATTCAAATTAAAAATAACAATAGTATGTATACATAACAATAATAGAAATACACCAATAAAAATAACAAAAAGTTTGAAATCTTCAGCTGATTGATGGATGCCATACTGGAAGTTTGTTTGAAGATGCAGAAGTTTGGATCACAAAGAGTTATGGCAAGTTTGAATCCTATTAAGAAATTACCTAGGTTCAAGGTATAGTCTCAGAGTTTTTGTGTAGAAGCTGTTCAAACCTGGGATGTGGGCATTGAAAACTGCCAAGAGTTGATAGTTAATAATTGACCACTCCTGAAAAGGAATCTCAAATTTGAAATTTGATTTTAAAGAGAAAGTATCAGTATTTGAGAAAGGGACAAAATTATGTGTTTAAAAAAAATTGCAAGTGTGAGGCATCTATGCTAATGTAGTACTTTGTTTGTTCATATTGCTACCTCAAGCCATGGACAAAATACAAAATAATAGATACGGCATATGTTGTAAAGTAAGTTTTGAGGGCAGGAAAACTGGTGATATCAGTAAATCTCTAAAGCAGGACCGCCATTACGAAATGCAAGGTCCTGTGGGATGTGTACCTGGGATGAAAGGACATATGATCGATGGTTATTTTTTTTTTCCGCCAAACTTATTGGAAAGCAAGGATTTGGGATCATACAGCTTTGAAGGACAGTTCGAAAGAATTATGCACACTACTTCTTACGATAATATGCATAAAATATTAATCAAGAACTTTGCTTTTCATCTATTTTATCTAACTCCTTTTTTGTTATTCATTATTTATTCAATTCTTTATCTACTTGACATTTATTTCCTTCCCAGGACAGTTTACATACAAATTTTGGCAATCTTACCTACACCATGTAAGAATACATGCTGTTGTGTCTATCTCTATACTTTTGTCATCTTTTTCTGTTCATGTAATAATAACAATACAATATTAATTTACATATTTAATTAAATAGGCCTATAATAATAATTATTATTATTATTGAGGCACTTGGTGAGACCAACCCCCCCCCCACCTCCATCTGAAATGTATTTCTAGATATGTTCCTGCTGGGATATCCTTATATTTTGAAAGAGTGTAAATATTAACACCTTCCATACTTTGAAAAATTCTACATTTAAAGCAACATGGTTATTATTACAGTATTGAGCCGATTTTGAGCAAAATGCAGAGTTTCAATTAAATGAGTGTAGATCGGAGACTAATTGCCCTAGAGAGATGAGTGATATACCGTTGTACGCGGAATGAACCAGAGATTCAGACTATATGAAATTTATGCAAATTCGGCGTGTATATGGAGGGGGAAAGGGGGGAAATCCCCTGAAAATACTTTTTTAAAAAATGGGGTTTCGCCCCCCTGCCCCCCCCGAAAAAAGTACATGACAGTGTCGACATGCACATGTAAGGAACACAAAAATATTTGCATTATTATCATATGACCAATGTAACTTGAGTTGTACCCCCCAAAAAGAATGGTGGGCACGCCACTGTTTCAAGCTTCAAAATGCAGCGGTACCTTGAAATGACTTTAGCTCAGAGACTATTTGCCCTGGAGATATGAACTATATACCGTTGTACGCAGAATGAATCACAGATTCAGACGATATATAATTTATGCACATTCGGCGTACATATGGAGGGTGAAAGGGGGGAAATCCCCTAAAAAATACTTTTCTTAAAAAAGTGGTGTTTGCCCCCGCCCCCCCGAAAAAAATGTCAAAATGCACAAAATGTAAAATTTATGCAAATTAGTTGTATATATGGAGGGGGAAGGGAGAAAACCCCCAAAAATTATTTTAAAAAATTGTTGAAATGTTTGAAATTTATCTTTTCCCTTGAAAAGAGACGCAAAAGAGAAGTGCCTTTTCACCTCCATTTTCATGAAGAAAAAAAAAGGTGCAAGAAACATTTCTGTTAAATACATGTGTTAGGAACAATATATATAAAAAAATCGAAATTCTAGCCAAAAATAGAAAAGTTATAACGTAAAAACTACAACCTTGACACAGCGTCTCGATCGAGACGCTTGGGATCCAAAAGGTTAAAACCTTTCCACACTGGTATTGTGAAAGTGCAGTGAGTTTGTTTGAAGACGTTTAATTCTTAAATACATTTTTATTAATTTGAAACAAGAGAAGCTCCTTTTGGCACTTGGGACTGTTATCTGCTGTTAGCAGATTGTTATGTACACTACATATATAATACTTGGATGGAAGCTGCATGCACTATTGTGTTTTGAGGAAGTAAGAATAATAGTATCTCCAGATCTCTATTTGTATTTCAGCTGCGGATTTGTTTCATGCAAAATGAAATATCCTGACCAGGACAATTTTTCTGCCACGATCTATCCCCCTCTTCTCTTTCCTAAAGTGGGTGTAGATGGGACATTTTCAAATTTGGTGTCTACGAGCTTCTGTATGAATAATCTTGGTATCTCTGCCTATGCACCTACCACAGGAATTCAGTATAAGGTTGGGGTCACAAACAAGATATTAAACTGTGTTCCTGGAAAAAAAAATCACAAGATCTTTTCACAGCAAATTTGTGGTCCATGTTTGAAGTTCACTTTTCTTTTTTTATGTGCTACGTAAACTATATCAGCTATGTTTCTGATTTATGTTTTTATTTTCTTCTTCTATTTTAATGGAATCACGTTTTCACAAGAAATCAATGTGAATATAAGATTTGTAATATATATATATATTTCTGAAGCACAAGGCCTTTTATGGTGGCAGGCATTGCGCACCCCTAGTAGTGGCCCAGCTGTAAAATAAACCAGGTTTTTCACTGGTTTTGATATCATCATCATCATCCTTTGTCGTTTCCTGCCTCTGGCTGCGTCGACATAGAAGTCAAGCCTCTCCATTTTTTTCCTGGTCTTCCACCACTCCTCTCTTTCCATGGTGTTCCAATCTTTTCATCTTCTCCTAACACTGTCCGCTATCTGCTCTTTCCACTGACATCTTGGTCTCCCCCATGGCCTTATTCCCACTCCTTGTGTGTCATGGAGATGACTTGGATGCTACCTGCAAAATTCCAGATATTGTGACATCTTGACATCCACCTCACAGATCTTCCTAGGATGGTCAGTAGGAGTAGTTGCATTTGAAAATTCTTCAGTTAATCCTTTTCACTTGGAATAAAAGTGCCATATCCCCCAAAGTTCAGAAAAGTTCACATCACCTTCAATATATTTTATATTTTAACAAGATATGGTATCTTTGAAACTGTTCAACAGGATGTAGCCCAGGACAAGTTTTACAAAAAATAAGAGTGTGCATTTATGTTACTACAAACAGCAAATTCTTAATTTTCACAACACTTAGATTGAAGCAACAACCCGAAAACTAGCCAAAACAATACAAACAAGGGCAGTATAGAAATTATTCTGACCATGGCTGTGATTTCAATGCAGCAGGTGGGAGCGGACTGTCATTTGGAGAAACCAAATGTTCATGTAGCCATGAGATGGTGCCATAGTATCGTGTACTTTGTCGCAGGCAGCAGTTAGTTTAGTTTCATAGTACAATAACCAATCTGACAAGCAATGGAAAGCAACTATCCTAGGCAGAGATGGATCACATGGTTCTTATGGAAGGAGGGAGTGAAGGCCTTGTGTATTCACAGGCATTTAGTGATGCTGCTGCTCCTTCACGTGCAACAGTCTGCAGAGAAACAGATGGGAACAGTGTTTCGGGATGAGCAGGACATCATCATGATAGACTGACTGCCACAAAGGATTGACCATGAACAATGTTACAAAGCAAGTTGTCTTGTAATGTGTTGAAGTTGCATGACAATGCACAGCCACACACCAGGAAACAAAATCAAAGAGAACTACAGTCACTGTCAACATTCTCCCACATCCACCCTATTCATCTGACCTGGCAGCAAGTGACCATGCTTTCTTCTACCCAAATGAAAAATTCTTTTAGGTACACTAAAACCTTCCTTTTATTGAAGCACATAATAAAACAAGATAATAGTGTATAATATGCTTCTGTATTATTGTGATGGGAGCATAAAATATAATTTGCACAAGGAATGTTTAAAATTATATACAAAGGGATCTTGTAAAATTTGTAACTCATGTTCCACTCCAATTTCAATTTATATTTCGAACACCTTTTCATTATAGTTATCTGGTCAGATGAACTGAGAACGATGTCACTTTTACATAACTCAAAATACAAAACACAAACTGATGGGCTCCTACCAAATTTCAACACATGTAGCAGTATGGCTTATGCAATAAACGTCTCGATGATAGAACTAGAGACCTA
This sequence comes from Lepisma saccharinum, assembly GCF_977018435.1. Lineage (NCBI taxonomy): Eukaryota > Metazoa > Arthropoda > Insecta > Zygentoma > Lepismatidae > Lepisma > Lepisma saccharinum. Next base: position 53,452,901 of record NC_139233.1, read on the forward strand.
TAGTTGACATAACCAGAATGTACTATGAGTAACAGTACAGTACGTTGAGAACCATATCAGAGATTTAGAGAACCAATACCACTTGGGTTCCATAGACCCAGGCTGTCTGTTCTAGAGTTAAAACAAGAGGATTACATTTTGGAAGCTTTGTAGGTAACAATAGCTATCCATAGGAAGGTTAACATGGTTGTAAGACATTTAAAAGATGGAGTTAAAACACCATTAAGCCTTGTTTCCATGAAATAATTTTTTCTGCCTTGGTCAGCATATTGAGTTTTTCAAAAGATGGAGGTTAAAAAGTGTTGTTTCTGTGGAAATGTGGCTTGTACAGGGTAAATACACTGTATAATATTATGATGATGGCATGTGGTGTGCGCCAAGGTTTGATTGAGATAATACATATGGTTAAATATTTAAATTATTACAGCAAGTTTTCTTCTTTTGTTAGCCATCTTTGGACCGGGCCCAGCATCTTAAGAACAAAGGCAACAAATACTTTAAATCTGGCAAATATAATGAAGCTGTGGATTGTTACAATGAGGCAATACAAGCTTGCCCATATGAAAATGTGCAAGATCTTTCCACCTTCTACCAAAATCGAGCAGCCGCCTACGAGCACTTGGTAAGTTTTGCTTGAGATAATTTAAGAGAGAATGATGTAGATGCAGGGTTGGCATATTTAAAACAAAAGTGTTTAAAACACTTTGTTTTAAATGTTTAAAACACACGGCTTTGTTTTTTTACAAATGTTTTAAACATGTTTTTTTAGAAGTGTTTAAAACACATTTTGGTACTTGATATTTTATAGTCTCTGTTAATTTTTTTGTTTGGCAACCCTGTATTTTCATTGAATCTGTGTCAATTAATCCGTGCTGTACGGGTTTCACTTATCGCACAACACTTGAGCAACCTTATGTTCTGACGTCACAGGAGAAGGCTTCTTAATATTAGGCTAAGCTCCTACGTTGTTAGGCTAGGGTTACCAGATCGCTATAAGGGAAATGTAGGACATGCTGTCCCAAAATGTAGGACACAAAATATTTTCAATAAATAATACATATGTCTATAGAACATGTTAGAAAGTAATTGAAAAATCACACTTTTCAGTTTTAAAAAATGAATTCTTAAAAGCAAAATTTCAAAACTTGCAATCATACTAAACAATGCACCTCTTACTACAACATTTAAATAATACTTCCCAGAGGAGCCAATTTTTCTCAAAATTTCAGGTTTTATCAAAATATATTTAGGTTAGAGTGGACAGTCAAACTCTTGAAATTATAGAGACCAGTACCAAACATTTTACAGACTTTATGAAAGAAAGAATTTCTCTTGTGAGTCTGTTGTGCTGATGGTAATGAAAGTACACTCTCAAGACCTGTAATGGCAAACAAATATTCATCAATTACCGTAATTTGAAATGGTCCCAAATGTTTCATCTTGGATAGTTTTTAGTTCAATAACAGGGTGTCTACCAAAATAACACATCCAGAATTCTTGACATTTTCTGGACTTTTCTAGACTTTTTCCGTTTTTCTTAACGTTTATTTACTCGACCCCTACTTAGGTAAAGTTGAAAATTCGTAATTAAGAAAATAAATATTTAATGAAAACCCCTAGATGAAAACTGAAGCTGTAACTATTTAAGAAGAGAATTAGATCTGCTTTATCTATTAATGCATCCTGGACTGTTTTTGGCAGACTAGCGATGCTTTGTCATCTGGATTGATTGATCGAGTTGGTGTTTTAAGTCCACTTTGTGCACAATAAGGCTAATCAGGACTGGACCTACAGTTTCAAGTGGGATCTGAACCACTATGATTCTCCACCGGGTATTGAACCCAGGACCCTTTGGCATCTGGACTCATCCAGTTTAATCTTATGTGGGGTTTGTGTCTGTTGTCCCTATATGTTTGTGACTGTCCCTTCATCCATCTTTGCTTACCACCATTTATCCTCACCTTCGCGATTAACCAAAGGGGCAGAAAAAGTGAAGAAATAAACTAAATCAACGAATCAGTCATTGTGATAACAAAAATTCTTGACCACAAGAATAATTTATTGCTTTTTTATTGATTTCTTTACTTTTTCTTGACTTCCATTACTCTCTTGACTGGCAGGCACCCTGAATAACTTTGTTCTCTATACCCCTGCTTTACAATCAAAATATTGAATCAGAATGGGAAGCACCTTATTTCATCAGTATAAACCCAAAGGCAAGAAATTCCGCTTAGGCATTGAATAGTAACATCATAGAATGGTAACATCATCAGAAAGTGGTCCGAAAACTTTGTTCATTAATTGCTTCCATTTTATCATTTGTTTTCTAGCAGGACAAACTTTTCTTTTCTTTTTGGGCAATGACGGAATCAAAATAAATTTCACTAATGAGTTTGGAAGCGCAGTCCATAGACATGTAATTTGCATAATTTTTTTTATGTATTTCCCTAATTTAATTATTATTATGTGATGCTCAAAATGTAGGACATTTATGATATTTTTCAAATTCCTCCCGGACACCGGACATAAGGCTACAAAATAGGACATGTCCGGGAAAAACCGGACATCTGGTAACCCTAGGTTAGGCAGGCTAGCTATGTATGCACAAGGTAGAAAAACTTTTGCGCGACATGAAAGACCCGTGCTTTACTGTAGAATTCGAAACTTCTCAGTTCTTTGTTTCGTACTGTCCTATAAATTTCAGACTCGTGGTAGCTGGAAACTAATATCTGAATACACAATGCGTGATTTTGATCATGACGTGAATTTTTTTCTCTTGCGATATGATTCATTGGTTTGTATAACTGAATGAAGCGCAGATGCTTACTTTTGGTAACATAATTTTGTACTTGGAAAGATAAATTGATCTGGAGAATCTATTATGACACTGCAGATTGTTTTCTGCTATATAAACTGTTCAGGCAGAGGGTAATATTTCAGTCTGATTTTTCCAGGACGAGGATAGTAATTCTATAATATTTAGTTTCTTGAAATTTAGATGAATATGAATCCTAACCTACTTCAGCAGTGGCAGAAAAAGGGGGGCTATTACCCCCAACTTTTGTCCCTGCAGTAGAGGTGTGCGGGATCTCGAAAAGTTGGGATTGGGGAAAAAATGACTTCCCGATTTTTCGGGATCCCAAGCAGTCGGGGAAATGCCGAATGGTCATTTTAAAAAGTCGTCAATTTTTGATGTTTTCTGCATTGTAAATGTCTGGAACTTATCGGAAATTGTTAGTATTTGTACCAGAAGTGCAAAAACAAGCACTTAAGTTGGAAATTACGTGTAGAATTCGAGATTTCAAGAGCTTTGGGAAATTTCGAACATATCCCGACTTTGTCGTGAAATTGAGAATTTTCCCCATCCTGAATGTCGGGATTTAAAGAATTTACTGCCCCGCAGTATGGTAAACCTTATCTCCAAAGGGAAATAAACTGTCCTTGCCGCCACTGTACTCATAAAAATGAGTATTTTATCTTTTCCGACTTTAACTATAATTTACTGGGAAATGGTTGACTTTCTTTTGTTTAAAACATGTTTTTTTTAAACTCATGTTTAAAACTATGTTTAAAACAAAAAAAAACAGTTTGTTTTGTTCTTTTTTTTAAAAAAAAAACACATCTTGTCAACCCTGTGTAGATGTAATTAGATTGTCCTTCCCATTTTAACACAGCAAAGTTATGTCAGTGAATTAAAATGCAACCAGAGTAACTTCAGTTTTAATAGTACAACATTTCATGCTACCAGCCAATACCAGTGGCCTTTCTATCAGAAAACATCAGTTCAAATTTAATTGCAGACATTTTTCCAGAGTCTTGGAATCTCACCTGGTCTGCAAATATCACACTATACTTTCATGGAGTATAAATAGCCTGGACATTACGAAAAATGCATAATTTTGATTCTTGTGCTGACACCATTGTAGGGAGAAATGGTATTGTGATTAAATAATTTTATCATGTGAAATTATGAACATTTTGTAGCAAAACTTTGGTGGATTGATAAGCTACAGTAATATAAGTATGTAAATATCTCAAAATATTCTAAACTATGTCAATGTCAAAGTGTCATTATTGATGGGAATTTGCAAGAGTATCAGTGTTGGTATGAGTATTAGTTCAAAGTAGTATCGGCTCAGTCCTAATAACAGTACATCTTGTGATGAAGATTCATATCTCACAGCACAGCATAAACTTTAACATGAAGTTGACCTGCTGGTTTTAAGACATTGTGAACCGAGCTGTTATTGTGAACCGAGCTGTTATTCTGAAAGGTAGAACTATGTTGCACTGCAATATTCATTGTGGTGAAGGGGCCTTGTTTCTGGATTCTTGTACTTGCCAATTGTGTAACCAGTGAATTTGTTTGAGACTGTCATTTCTTTATATTGCAGTTTGGTAATGTAACTGCTATTCTTTCACCATTTAGTGTAGGTAGTTTGTGGTCTCCTCTCTACTTTGAGATCCTGTAGTGAGGAGAACTTACTACTTTACAGTCGTCCAGTTTGTAGGGTGTCTCTCGATCACACTGGAGACCTGTATTTGATTCCCTGGTTGGATGATTTCAGGTGGGAATTATTCCAACATAGCTCACCCTGCTTCTAATCAATTGGAAAGGGTGGATGAGCATGGTGCTGATCACATCATATTCATTCTGGCTTTTCAGTGCCCAGCCTCCACACTTCCTGGCATGGCATAGTACAGTGAACAAGCGATAGCTTTATGTCAAGGTAAAGGGAGAAATGTTTCAAGGATCGAAACTGGGACCAATGTCGAGACTGTGTTTTGGCTATGAGGGAGCATTAGAAGCTGAAGTAATCTCCACTTATTCTCTGATTTTTTTTAAACCATGGAACTCTTTAACAGGGGTTACCGATAACCCCAATGAGAAAATAAATTCCATGTAATTTCAGAGTTATTAGTTTTGGAACATTAAACCATTTTGTATTCCTCTCCCACTATTTGTACTTTTATATGTTTGAGTCATTGTCGCAGTTGATTCCTATCGTTCACGTCAGTAAGACCTGTTTTTGTAACAGTTGCATTCTTGGGGGTGATGAATAATCCCATGTTAGGGTTACCTCCATCTCGAAAGTTTGGTCTTCAGTAACAGGGGCGCCGACTTGTCAAAATTATTGGGGGGGGGGCTCTTATCACTGACATAAATTAATGAATGACTCACTCTCTCTCAAAGTTTTGTCCTCAGTGTTTGAAATCTCATAAAAGCTAGGGGTGTGCGGGATAACAAAATGTCGGGACCAGGACCTGGATCGGGAAAAAAAATTCCCATCACGATCCTGACTTCGGGAAATGATTTCCCGACTTTTCGGGATCACGAGCAGTCGGGAAATACCGAATGCTCATTTTAAAACGTTGTTATTTCTCGACGTTTTCTGCTTTGTAAATTTCTGGAACTTATCGTAAATTGTTAGTTTTAAATCCAGAAATCACTTAAAATGAAAATGACGTGTAGAATTCGAGATTTTCAGAGCTTTGGGAAATTTCGAACATTTCCCGTCTTGATACCGTCCCGACCAAGAAAATTCTTTCCCGCACACCCCTAATAAAAGCCCATGAATTCCTCAAAGATATCAATTTTTTTATTCACAGTTCGAATGCAGAATATTAATGTCACAAGTTTCGTCAACCATAATATCAAAATATTCCCGACTTTTAATATCTGCTACCACGGAGTGCAAAACAGATCTCCCTAATATATCAATGATCTCGTTCTGAATGTCATGTGAGAGCTATTTGTAGCCCGAACGTCCCATCCACTGCCCTAGCTCATGCACATCGTTTTTTGAAACTCTTTTTAGTAAAAAAAATTAACAATACTCATAATTACATACTTAGTATATAGTAATAGTCAATTGTTTTGCTGTCTCTGGTCATAGTCCCCCCCCCCCCCAAGTTGATGGTCTAGAACATTTCAAATGTGTATTTAAAGTTAAGTTCATGTGGCACAATTCAGAGTAAACTTTACAAGAGAAGCAAAATATTACATTAGATCCTCTTAACCCTTAGTCCCCCGCCGTTGCACCTGTGCAACGAAAAAAGTATGTCCCTTGTAGCCGCTGTGGCACATATGCAACTAACAGCTTTAGATAAAATTATCGAGGGTTTGCCACACTTATATTTGTATATTGAGGTTGAAACACTGGCAGTTCGGCCGGGAACAGGTTCTGCAATCGTGTTTACGAAAATTCCAAATCCCCCCCCTCCTTTCTTGGAATATGTCACGTGTTTGGGCTTTGGGCTCACCTGTTCGCTGGTCAGTTGACAGACACAATGAATGCTTGGTATTTACGATGCTGTTTTCCTCCAAGCTTCCAACACTGTGATTTAGTACTGATAAGGCACACATTCTTCTTTGTGTTTAGACCTGGTGATCCAGCTGAAGTAGTGGCGGGGGGGGGGGAGGGGGAGAGGGGATATGATGAGGTTTGGCGGTGTCAGCTTTCTGTCGCCTCTATGTTAGAAATGCAATGAAGCTTGATGATAGCCAGAGGCGCCAGAAGTAGAGACAAAAAAAAACGATTGCAAATGCTCCCTTCCCTCGTCTGTTAGGAAAAACAGTTCGTATCATATAACAGCTCATCGATTTCCCTAACGCACAATCTTTGCGCAATCGTTTCCTTCTGGACATATTTCCACAAGGACATATTTCCACAAAGAGCCGAGTCAACAGGGAAGTAATATATTTACAGTAGCTACACAAGATGCAAGTGTGAACGAAAAAAAGCAAAAGTTCGGGTTTTCTCCCCAAAGTAGCTGGAGAAGAGGGGGCAAACTCCACATTTTCATGCTTTTTTTTATTGAAATTCGGGGGATGCAGCCCCCGCCCGTAAGCCCCCCGCAGTTGGGGCATCCAAATTTTACTTGGTTGCATGCACTGATGTTCTAGCTGCAAAACAAAAGTTATCCGAAGTAGATTGGTCCCATAGTGTCAGTTATATAACAATTTTATGAATAATATGCAAATTGGCTAAAATTCGCTAGAGATTTACGTTTTGCCATATTATTCAAATTGTATTGCACCCACGAACATGAATCAAGTTTCATTCTGTTGCGGAAGGTCCATTCTTTGAAAAAAATAGCAAAAGTTCCGGTTTTCTCCCCAAAGTAGCTGGAGAAGAGGGGGCAAACTCCACATTTTTATGTTTTTTCATTGAAATTCGGGGGATGCAGCCCCCGCCTGTAACCCCCCCGCGGTTGGGGCATCCACATTTTACTTTGTTGCATGCACTGATGTTCTACCTGCAAAACAAAAGTTATCCGAAGTAGATTGGTCCCATAGTGTCAGAGTTATAACAATTTTATGAATAATATGCAAATTCGCTGTTTTGAGGAAAAAAACAGAGTTTTACATTTTGCCTTATTATTCAAATTGTATTGCACCCACGAACATGAATCAAGTTTTATTCTGTTGCGGAAGGTCCATTCTTTGAAAAAAAAAAGCAAAAGTTCCGGTTTTCTCCCCAAAGTAGCTGGAGAAGAGGGGGCAAACTCCAAAGTTTTATGTTTTTTTCATTGAAATTCTGGGGATGCAGCCCCCGCCCTTAACCCCCCCGTGGTTGGGGCATCCAAATTTTACATGGTTGCATGCACCGATGTATTACCTGCAAAGCAAAAGTTATCCGAAGTAGATTGGTCCCATAGTGCCAGAGTTATTACGATTTTTCTCCATTATGTATACGAATTCAAATTTTGCGCTCAAAGCCTCGGCGACACTGGGCTTACTTTCGTCAGACCGTGCGGCGTACTAAGGGTTAAGCAAAATTATTTGGGGGGCTCTGCCCCACATCATTAACATTGGGGGCTCGAGCCCCCCCCCCCCCCAAGCCCCATGGAGTCGGCGCCTATGTTCAGTAATGTCTAATAAACCTCTCATCCACTGTGCTGGCTCTTCTAAGTGCAGCAAAACAACTGTGAATGTGCTTGATAGATAGAAAAAGTAAAGCGAGATGGGTAAACTGCTATGTCACATGTTAAAAACTGCATATAAACTATACACTGACTTTTCATTATATTATTTTATATTGTATTATATTATTTTTTATTATATTAAATTATGTTATATTTTCTTGTATCATATTATTGCGTTGGTTATTACTGATCATGCCCTGAGCAAAGTAAGACTGAAAAGTGGGAAACAAAATAAATTACGACATTCTGTAATGTGAGAAATACCTTGATATTTCATAAAAATGCTTGCCATCTGACCGTTTATTGTATTGTGCTGTATTATATTGTATTGTTTATTGTATATCTAGTAATAAAGGCATGATGGGTTAAAAGTAGATACATGGAAACAGTAAGCCACGCTTGAGCAATTGAATTTGCTAAAATACATAACACTTCATTGTATTATGATTTACATTTTTTGTATTGCATTTGTGTATTACTACTATTTTATTAGTCATAAAAATGCTTAACACATGTAGGAGCTATTTTTGTGTATATTGTGACTGTCATCTTTTTTATAACATTCACAATTAAGTTGTATTAATGATAAAAATCTTTGATAAGAAGAAAGACATTTCATTATCACTGTTACTGTTCTAACTATGTATTATGGGATATAGTGTAATATACCAATTCGTAAGTAGATTTCAGTATTTTCTTTCTTAAAAAAAATAATATATTTTTACTAATTGCTAATACAAAAATAACAGCAACAATTATGGCGACCTTCAGCCAGGATTCGTGAATATGTAGTATGGAAGTTATCTTCTGATTACTTTAAATAATGGATCGGAAGCAACATTCTTACAACTTAAGAACGGGAGTTTTCTTAAGATCCGATGTCGTCGATAGTTTCAGGGAAAATGAAACTATTGAAGAAAATGCTGACCCAATGAAGAATATTATTTGTTGCAGTAACATTGAAGCAGATTCCCGTCTTGTGAAGTGCAATAGCTGCAATAAATGGGAACATTTGGAGTGCAGAGGTTTGACTGTAATGCACTGGGTAATATTTAGCTCTTCTAATGAAAGCTATTTTTGTAAATCTTGTAAACCAGATTTTGATCCATTTTTGTTAAAATCTTATACAAGTACAGTGAATCCCAACTTGGACAAGATTATTGCTGCATTTCAAGTTACGGTTACCCAAAGTTTGCAGCAAAATAATGAAAATCTTCAAGAAAAGTTGCAACAGAACATTCGCTGTGAATTGCAACAAAATAATGAAATGTTGCAAAAGGATATGCAACAAAATAATGAAATGTTACAAAAGGAGTTGCAAAAGGATATGCAACAAAATAATGAAATATTACAAAGGGAATTGCAACAAAATAATGAAAATCTGGAAGAGAAGTTTCAAGCCATTCGAAATGAATTACAGCAGCATAATGTTAGGTTTAACGGCCGGCTTGATCATATTGAACATTCGTTACAAGATGTTGCCCAAACTTGTCAAAATGTTAGCAGTGAGTTGAGGTGTAAATTGGATGAAGGTATTAGTACAATGCATGTCGAAGTTTCAGTTATTCAAGAACAAATGAAGAGTCATGACGGAAAGTTGGCAAGGTTGGAAGTCTGCAATGATGAAATTATGGAGAAATTTACTCAACATGAGGTTAGGATTGAAACATTAAATGCGGAATTAGATAGAATGAAGGTAGTTCAGACTGCTACATGTAGCTCTGAAACCTTGGTAAATGACCTTAGAGATAGGGTTATTTCTTTGGAGCAAGGCAATGCCATCAGCAACAGTGTTGCTAACGAAACTTTCAATGGAGGACGAGAACTGAGCGAAGAGGATGGAAATAGTAAACGAACTGAGCATGTGGCTTGTCAAACAAATAATGCAAATTCAAATCGAAGATCACGAAATGTTAAATTTCGGGCTAGTGACAAACGTGGTGTTGGTTCTTCGGGTTATGATTCATCTGATATTGATGTACCTGTAATTACTAAACGTAAATCAGGTCAGAACGCTACTTCTTTTGGAACTGATTTTACCTACAGGCTTTCCAATACATCTTATTTGTGGGATCCTCCATCACGTAACGAATCACCTGCTCATTTCACTACACATCCGTTGGCCAATAGGGACCTCGCACTTTCGGAGAATGCATATAGAGTGCATTACAATGAACCTTGTTCTACTAACCATTATGGTTATGGAAGTCCTCTGAATGCCAGTTTTCATAATGAAACTCAGTGTTGTACAACGAAAGCTTATTCAAATAATCCAATTTCACAAATGTATTTTCAGCATATACCTTCATGTGAGAAGCCATTATATACTGTAGCTGGTAATACAAATACTACAACTTCAATGAGTCCGATGTTTTGTAATCAAAATTACATTCCCAGAAATGACATTTTGAATAATCCAATTAACATTGCTTCTAAGAATTCTGAGTCTCCAAATTTTGAATCAAACCAGTTTTGTAAACCCGCGCGTGCAGAATGTAATACAAATATTTCTGCAAGAAACCCATTTGGAGAATGCCCGGGTAAAGTTATTTGTGTAAATGAGCTAAGCCAGTTACCACGTTTTGGAGGTGACGTCTCGAAACAATCAGCTAGGGAGTTTATAGACCAGCTGACAACAATGTTAAATTTGATTGGTGTATCTTCTCAATATCGCCTGCAAGTTATTCACAAATGTTTCTACAATACTGCAGCGTATTGGTTCAATAGTGAAAGACGGAATTTCTCATCATATGATGATTTTGTGTGCAAGTTTCTTGAACAATTTGCTTCGAATGATTTGTTAGAAAGCCAACTGGCAGTTTTGCGTTCTCGTAAATACAATACATCTTCTGGTTTATCATTAGAAGCGTACGCATTGAAGGTATATTCATCATATTGCAACCTTGTAGAAAAGCCTAAACAAGCTGAGATAATAAGAGTAATTCTGAAGCAATTGCCAGAAACAGTTTCTAAGAATGTGGGTTGTCACGAAATTTCCAACCTTAAACAATTAACACAAAAACTCAGGACAATAGACTTATATTCTAGTGATAAAACCAAATCTTTGTCACTACCTGGTGATTATATAAGTGGGGAGTACAACTCGAATAGGTTCGAAAAATCTAGGCATTTTGTAAGGCAAGTGTCTATGGAAAATAAGTCATGCAGTGATTCATCTACCCAAACAGTAGCTTCAGAGAGACTTATGGGCCAACCAGCTGCTAGGAATCCCAGAAACAACTATAGGCAATCTGGAGCTAACCAAGAGAGCTATAGGCGACAAGGTAACGATCGAAGTTTGTACTTTCATAATAACAATCGAAGAACAAACACTCAAGGGAACGCTAGTAATGGCAATAATACAGATGCACCTAGATACAACAGGAATAGAAGATTTCAAAGTCCGACCAATACAGAATTGCGAGGTGACTCCATTAACACTAACTCAGAGATTTCAGCAAGGAACAATGGAAATTTCCGAAATGGAATGAATTGCAATGACATTAGTTTAAATCAAGAATGTTCCTCAGTAACTAATGCTACTAGTGGGAGCCCTCAGAGAACATTAAACAACTAAGGCGGGGAAATGCGCTCCAATTCGCCCTGCCAAAGGATGACCACATGGAGCTTACTTGTAATTATGATCCTTACCTTTTGCATGTTAAGTCTTGTCTCGGTGACTTTAATAGAGTTAAATATTTAGGCGTTGATAAAGAAGATGTTTTACCTGTTGCATTTTTGCTGGAGTGGTTTGATTCAGAGCCTGAGTGGACTGTTACAGATAAAGGAACTCCTACACCTTTACTTGAAGCACCAGAAATACAGGGAAGAATTTGTGATTTGTTTCTTAATTGTTTAATTGACACTGGTAGTCAATGTAATTTGTTGGATTACAAGGTTTGGATCACTCTAAGTTCTTTATTGCCAAGTATAAAGCTGGAACCAATAGAAGGAATTCAGTTGGCTTGTTTCGCCGGTGAGCAACGTATAAAAGTTGTAGGTTTTAAATATGTCATTATGCAGTTAGGAGATGAATTTTTCCACGTGGGTTTATATGTAGTTAAACAATTACATGCCGATTTGATCTTGGGAGCACCATTTTTGTGGCAGTACAAGGCTATAATTAATTATCGTATGTCTACTGTTGAACTAATTCATTCAAGTGGTAAGGAAGTATCAGCTCCTTTTGTTCCGAGTTCTACAAATAATACTTGCTCGCAAAATTCCGTAATTGAATCTTGTAAAACTTTGACATTTGAATCTTCTCATGTTAATGATTCTGCTTATCTAGCTTCTGAAGAAGATATCCATAAGAAAGTTTATGGCAACGAATATTGTGAAGCTGGAGTTGCTGATAATTTATATAATTTATTACTGAAGTATCAAGATGTGTTTTCGGACAAACCAAAGGCAGCCAAGGTGGAATCTTATGACATAGAGCTAGATACGAATGAACCTATAGTGGCATCTACGTATCCTATTCCATTCGCTAGGCGAGATGATATGGAGAAAGAATTAAAGAAATGGAAAACGTGGGGAGTAATTCATGAAAGTACTTCTCCATACCGGAACCCTCTCCACATAGTTCCAAAGGCAGGTGGATTGTGGCGTCCTGTTGTTGATTTTAGGAAGCTGAATGAACATGTAATTTCACCCATGACACAGGTTGAACCTATATCTGAACTTTTGCCTAGGTTGAGAGGCGCAAAATTCTTTTCGACGATTGACCTAACTTGTGGATATTTTCAAATACCACTGACACCTAGATCTTATAAGTTCACATCTTTCTCATATCGTGGTATTTTAATGGAATTTCATTTTTTGCCTTTTGGTATTAAGAGTGCTGTTAGTGTTTTTGTCGACAGAATGCATAAAGTGTTTGGCAATGATACTAGTTCATTTCTTATAGTGTATGTGGATGATATTCTTATATTTTCATCATCACTGGAAAGTCATTTAAAACATTTGGACTACGTGTTGAAAACTTTGAGAGAAGTAAATATGTCCATCAAATTATCGAAGTGCACATTTTGTAAAACTGAAGTGAAGTTTCTTGGTCACATAGTATCAGGTGAAACCATCGCTGTAGATCCAGAAAGAAATCTAGCAATAACTGAATATCCTACTCCAACAAATAGAAAAGCCTTAAGAAAATTTTTAGGAATGGTAAATTGGAGGAGAAAATTTGTGGATAAGTTTGCAATGATTGCGGCTCCTTTATACGATTTACTTAGAACGAATAAGAAATGGGAATGGAATGAAGCACATCTCCAGGCATTTAAACGTCTGAAGGAATTGGCTTTGTCTCCGGAGATGTTAGCTCAACCTAACTTGAACAACACTTTCCATGTAAATACTGATGGCAGTAAAATAGGAATCGGTGGAGTCTTATGGCAATATTCTGACGATGGTGAAACTTTGATTATCCAGTATGCGAGCAGAGTTTTACGAGGTTCAGAATTAACATATTCTGTGCATGAAATAGAATGTCTTGCCATCCTTTTTTCCGTGGAAAAATTTTCAATATATCTATTGGGCAGACCATTTGTAATACACTGTGACCATCAATCACTTTCTTGGTTAAATTCAGCAAGATCGTTAAATCCAAGGCTTAACAGATGGGCTTTGAAATTGCAAAATTATGATTATACAATTCAGCATGTTAGTGGTTCTGCAAATACGGCCGCGGACGCGTTAAGTAGATATCCCATTAAGTCACAAAACAATTTGTTTCCTTCCACTTTACATGTAAACTGCACAGATATTGGTTTACTTGAAGAAGAATACTTTTTGTATTGGATGAAAGTGCAACAAAACGATGAATTATGTCAACGTATAATTTCTATGTTAGGCAAGGGTGATGACCATTTCGAAATTAAGGGAATATTTAAACTACATAAAAATATACTGTTTTATAGATCTATGAACTCGAACCATTGGAGAGTTTTTGTACCTGAAGCAGCTGTCAAGAAAGTTTTGTATGAACAACATGATTTGGCTGGCCATTTTGGGTTTTCTAAGCTTTATAAGAAGTGTTCTAAATTCTATTTCTGGCCTAAGATGAGAGGAAGTGTCAAGTCATATTTAAGTGATTGTGTGGAATGTGCAAGGACGAAACAGAAAACACAACATATTACCAAAGAGGAGCTTCACGTGATTTCTTACAAATTACATCAGTTCTTATCTATAGACTTGATTGGTCCATTGCCATTATCTCAAGGATATCAACATATTCTGACTATTGTAGAATTAACCAGCAAATATGTTATGGCTTATCCTCTCAGGAAGGCAACAACTCGAGAAATTATCAACAGAATTAACTTAGGTTATTTCCATCATTATCCTATGTGTACAGTTATATTAACGGATAATGGATCACAATTTAAATCCGGTGAATGGGAAAAATTTTTGAAGTCAATTGGTGTAAAGCATATTCTCACTTCACCATATTCACCTCATGCGAATCCAATTGAGAGATATAATAAAGAGATCATTCGTTTGCTTAGACTCTTTTGTAAAACCAACCACAGATCTTGGTCCAAAGTTTTAACAAATGTTATAAAATTATTAAATTACTCATATAACGAGGTTGTTGGTTTCACTCCGGCTGAAATTTTTCTACACGAGGAAGTTCGAGATAAAATAACTTCTGTTATTGACTGGCCAGAAGAGATGAACGAATTGTCTTGGACAGCTAAATATATTCAGTTAATTGAAACAACTAAACGTTCAAAAAGAAAGAAGACTCATTCAAACACAGAAACCCCTACAATTGTTCAAGGTGATTTGGTTATGGTTAGGAATCATGCAAGAAGTTCTGCCTTGAACAAAACTATCCATAAATTTTATGACTTATATGTGGGACCATTTTTGGTGGACAAAGTGAAGAACAATTTCGTGAACTTGGTGTCTTTAGATGGACAACAGATAAAGTGTAGACACAATTTACAAAATATCAAACCCTTCCACTGTTCATTGGAGAAGAAACACGAGCTGTTGTTGAATGTTAACAAATAGGTGCTTAAGTTTCGAATTGATTGTCATTCTTTGAAAGATTTGTTATAGTATTAAATGTTCTTTTGAATGTTGAATATCTTAAAGTTATGTATCTGTTCGATGTGTATATTTAAGATCTTGTATCTTTTTAAGCCACCAAAGTATGATGTCTATATTTTCTTCACCCCAGGAGGGGAGGTTATTGTGACTGTCATCTTTTTTATAACATTCACAATTAAGTTGTATTAATGATAAAAATCTTTGATAAGAAGAAAGACATTTCATTATCACTGTTACTGTTCTAACTATGTATTATGGGATATAGTGTAATATACCAATTCGTAAGTAGATTTCAGTATTTTCTTTCTTAAAAAAAATAATATATTTTTACTAATTGCTAATACAAAAATAACAGCAACAATATTTGAGGCAATCCTGCTAAAAAATAAAGTAGATATTAGTATATATTTAAGTGGGGTTACAGGCAACCCCATGTTAGTGTTAAAGAGTGCTAATTTGACGTTAGGGTTCCAGGGTTAATCTTTTGCCTTCAGTAATCTTGTATTCAGACTACCAAATGTAATCGTTCTTGGTGGTAACTTTCCTGTAGTCAACCAAAAAAATGTCTGTATTTTGCTAAGTTGGTTGAGCATCTGTCTACCATGCGGAAGACTCGGGTTTGAATCCCAGGCCAGGTGATCTGGACCAGGAATTTCTCCAGTCATGTCTCTGTTTCTGTGCGGCTCCGAGTCTCAACCAGCCTTGTATAAATGGTTGTCTGGGAACAACCTGGGGGTAAAGGCAACTGGGCATGATGATCACATCATCCTAACAAAAACTCTATTTTTCGTGGAATTTGTGTCTCCACATCACCCCATATGCCTTCATGACATGTGTGCAGTTGGACAGGGGTTCCTTTACCTTCCTCAATAGTTTAGGAGCTAATAATATTGCCAAGTGTGATTCCCTTACAATAGCGTACAATGAATAAATACTGTTGTCCAATTTTAAAAGTAGGTAGTGATCAAAATATGCCTTTTCAGTCCCTTACAATGCCCAAACAAATCTTTGTTTGATTATTTCACTCCTTCATGCTTCACGTATGCAACCATGCACAAGAGAACACTTGCGACTTATTCTGCTGTTGTACACATATTCTGGTGGCATGTGTGGGGTTGAACGCTTGCAATGTATAAGGACAGAGTGTAGTGAGCTATCAATATCTTCAAACATCACTTATATCTTTCCTCTTCCAAATAAATTTGTTGAAAAAGATGCATGTTAAAATCACTACTTACACCTATGTTTCCTCTAAGAAATGGTTAGTTAACACATTGAAATGAGACAACTGTTCATGAACAATTTACCATGCATCAAATAACCAACACATGAAGATAATGAACATAGTGGACTACCAAGTAAAAAATAAATGTCATTAACTGTAACATGTATGTTTATTCTCAACAAATTTGAGAATAAAGCGTGAAACATGAAACAGTATTAATCTTTTACTTTGACAGTATCTTATGCGAGCATACTCCAGCATATTTCCAGTATCAAACACCATTCTGAACAATTAGTCTAAGGTGAATGTCATTACGTTGATTCATTGGCCACTTGAGTGTACAAGTCTCTGAAACATTACACCTTGTTATTTAGTTAACAATCATACCTCAATGCCTGAATACTTCTAGACATTGTAGCATTTATTCTAGTTACATACTTACAGAAAATAGATTATTTTATCATCTAGATAAAGTGGTTTTCATTGCAGGATACTCTGACCCCTGTAACATATAATAATAGGCCTGTTCACTACTGGACTCTTGTAGCCAAGGACTTGGATGACTAAAAAAATATATGTTTAGTACGATAGGTCACACTAAAAGTTTTTAGACACGCGCAAGTAAAACACTGGAGACCAAAAGTATGAATGCTATAATTTTTCAAAGTATTCTCCATGACAGTTGATACACTTGTTCGTCCGCTCAAACCAAGTGTGAAAGCACTGGGATCACACTTCTGCAGGCACCTCTTGAATGCACTGAACGAAGGCGGTGACTGCCTCCTCGGGAGTAGGAAATGAAGAACCTCGTAATGTATCCTTGATTTTAGGGAACAGGAAGAAATCACAAGAGGCGAGGTCGGGACTGTAAGGAGGATGAGTCATTTCTTCGATGTTGGAGGCTTTGAAGAATTCAATTGTTCGTACTGCTGTATGGCTGCGCGCATTGTCTTGATGCACAATAATGCGACTTCGTGGGCGTTTTTCACGAACTTTCCGTACGATCTCCGGTAAACAAACCGTAGTGTACCATTCAGCATTAACGGTCCGACGTCCCTGTAGCGGCACTGTTGCAATATGGCCCGTCCGACTGAAGAAAGTGGCAACCATTTGTTTGCCAACACTTCGTCCCTTCCTGACTTTTGTTGGTGGGTCTTCATCCGGGAAGATCCACTGCGTCGACTGTCGTTTGCTCTCGGGTTCATAACAGTACACCCAAGTTTCGTTACCTGTTACCATGTCATACACTGTATTTGATTGTCCTTGGTTAAATTTGTCCAGCATTTTCATGCACCATGTGACCCGTGCCTGCTTTAGCTCCTGAGTAAGATGGTGTGGGATCCATCTGGCACAGAGCTTCCTGGCACCAAGGCGGTCATGCAGGATCGTTTGAACCTGACTCATACCAATACCCAGTGTTGCACTAATAACTGCATATGTCACCCGGTTATCCTCCTCTATCATGCGACGCACTCTGTCGACGTTTTCTTGAGAAGTTGCTGTCACAGGACGACCATCACGTAATTCATCACTGAGTTTCTGACGTCCACTTCGAAATTCTAAAAACCAATTAAACACAGTCGCACGGCATGGGGCTTCCTCCTGAAATGCATTTCGGAGCCTTTCATAACATTGCTGCAGTGTTAAACCTGCTCGAAAATCGTAAAAAATCATTGCTCTGAAGTGCTCCCGTGTTAAATCCATTTTACTCTACACACACGACAATAATTGACTAATTTCTGGCACACAACAATTAACAACTATAAATTCTGCAGCATTATCACACTTCACAGACTACTAACTTCACACTCTGTCGACGTTTTCTTGAGAAGTTGCTGTCACAGGACGACCATCACGTAATTCATCACTGAGTTTCTGACGTCCACTTCGAAATTCTAAAAACCAATTAAACACAGTCGCACGGCATGGGGCTTCCTACTGAAATGCATTTCGGAGCCTTTCATAACATTGCTGCAGTGTTAAACCTGCTCGAAAATCGTAAAAAATCATTGCTCTGAAGTGCTCCCGTGTTAAATCCATTTTACTCTACACACACGACAATAATTGACTAATTTCTGGCACACAACAATTAACAACTATAAATTCTGCAGCATTATCACACTTCACAGACTACTAACTTCAACATATCCTAGAGACAATGTATTGCTGCAATCAGTGTTGCCGCATCTAAAAACTTTTAGTGTCACCCACGTAGCAAAGAATGCATGTACTTGTGTACATCCTGTTTCCCTTATGAATTAGCTGAATGAAACAATATGAAAAATAAGTGGGTATAGTAAGGATGAAATCAGTAACCCTGCTGACTCGTTGTTACAGCTTATGGTATTATCTGTCCTGGAAAAGGTTGCAGAGAAACCATCCTTGCCTCTCCACTCCTCGCTATTATTTGTATGCATGTTCTATTACTGCAGTATTTTTGAGATTGTGATTCTCTGAATGTCTGTATCTTAACACAGTGTGAAATCATTGACTTCATATATTTTTTTTCACTTGCAGAAAAATTATGAAAATGTGAAAAAGGACTGTTCTAAAGCACTGGAGCTAAATCCAAAGTACGTAAAGGCTCTTCTGAGACGAGCAAAAGCTTGCGAGTACACCAAGGATCTCCAGCAGAGCTTGGAGGATATAACAGCAGCCTGTATTTTGGAGTGTTTTCAGAACCAATCATCCTTACTGTTGGCAGATAAGGTTTTAAAGGAGCTAGGTATGTATTTTGTAAATAGGGTGCACATTTCTTAAAAACATCAAAAGCCAGCCACTGTGGCAGAGTGGTTACGATTCCAGGGGTACCAGGTCTGAATCCCACCCTGGGCATGAGTGTTCTTTGTGAGTGTCCCTTCATCAATTTCATCACATCATCACTCATCTTCACGACCAGCCAAAAGTGGCAATAAAATAAACCAAATCCAAGAACATCAAAAATATTGTAATTTTATAAATAATATGATCAGACATGAGGACTGAATGTTTGTAATTTAGTAGGGGCTAAGCCTCTTCCCCTTCACCCAGAACCAGGCATTAGCTTCCTAAATGCCTGCGACATGTGCACAAAATAATTAAGGAAAGAGAAAGTGCACAAAACATTAGAAAGTTCATCATGAAACTTTCATGAGTTATTCTTGTTATGTACCAGTCACACTTAAGGAAGGAAGTTCATGATGATAAAAACACTTGGCACCAAGGTGGATTGATTTAAATGACTTTAAATAATTTATAGAATAATGTATATAAGGATTTTGTAGGTATCGGAATCACTTTTGGTGAAAGTACATTAATCTCGTAATCATTGAATGGTGTCGTTTATTAGGCTCTAAGGAAAATAAAGGATACAAAATATATGTACTGATGGGGTGAAGCTCATAGGAAAGGAAATGTAAACACACTTACATTTCTCTTGATTTAAAATTCAATAATTTTTATAGGCACAAATAGCAAACATTTTGTGTAGAAAAATTTACAATATCCTAATAGTGTAATTTTCATTAGTCTCTAAATTAACATGGCAGCTCATATTTTTCAAACTATTATTAAATAATTGCCAAAATCCAGCTACAAAGACTATAGAAATATTTGAGTTAATATTTTAAGTTACAATTGCAGAGTACATCCAGAATGTTTTATTTTCACTGGAAGAAAAGTTACTGAAATTATGTATTATAGTTTCTTTAACACACTCAACAAACATTTCGATAGTAAGTTCATATGTACAGTACCAGAAACACAAAAATGTATATTTATCGTACTGTTTTATTTGCTTTGATGAAACTGTTCAAATATTGTACAGGGCCGTTTACTAGAAAAAGCCTTCCATAAAAAAACATATGTATTGTGCCAAAAAACATACAAGCAATTTGAAAAGTTTTTTTTTAAAAATAAGAATCATGATTTTTATCCACCCTGCTTGGCACTGAATAGAAGTAAGTGGTGGTGATGTGATGAAACTCACAACAAATTTGACCACAATGCCAGAGAGTTTTTCTCTTCTTGGTAGAGCCATGCTTTGAAGGGTATAAACCTGATAAACAAGTAAATAATAATAATTTTGAAAAAAGTCTTGGTTTCTTTTTAATATTTATTATTTTATTACAGTAATTAGAAATGTTTTCTTTACTTTTTTACTTATGAACTATACGTAAGTAGAGATTTATGCTTTGTTTAGTAAATAGAAATTTTAAACAAGATGTGCAATATTCTTTCTATGCAGGAAGGTTACATGCTAAAGAGGCAATGGCAAAACGGCAACCTATAATGCCATCTAAACATTTCATCAAAACCTACTTTTCATCGTTTATAGAGGATCCCATTACAAAGAGTCTGGCTAAGGAAAGAGAATCTGATATGGATGAATCCGGGAGGTCAGGAAATTCAAACAGGTAAGATAAGACAAAGTAGCTACAATATAAAAATGTTTATTCAAATAACCCATCGATGAGCTGAATCGTTAAAATTGAACAATATATAGGTGAAACTGAAAGTACTGTTGTTGTTTCTGGTACAATAAGATGAGAGTGCATAGTGTGTATATTTCTTCTGTACAGGATTATTTTATGGTTTTCTGTGCATTTTAATTTAAGGCATGTAGAAGTAACATGAGAAAGCTACAAATATCTGTTGTTGTATGAAGCTTCATTTGACCATTAAACAACCTTTCAATGCTTCATTATAAGTTGGGTGTCAGTAAATTCCTTGCAGTTTTCAAATGTTCATTGTATTATCCCAACAACAAAAAGAGTGGAATATTATGTATTTAATATCTTAAAATACAGTATGATGTAAAATATGTGGAAATTGTACAACATTGGGTCCACAAAGTTAAAGTGTATTATGGTGGAAATGCAAAATTTGTGGAAGGTAAAATCGAGATTCCACTGTATTCGCCAACCAATCGGACTTCAGTTTTTACATTAATTTATTTTCCAACAACAATAATAAAAATGTGAATTTGTTTTCACATGGCAACTAGCTGTAATTTTTATGATGAATAATATAAATATCTTGCTAATTAGGTTTTATGAGTGCCAGAAATAACAATGATATAAAGCAAGTGCAATATACTTACATTACTTATCACTAGAGGCGCACATTTTTGGTAAATAAAAGAGCAAAATTTCGGTACAAAAACAGAGTCAATTCGGGTTTAAAAGCGGTAAATAAAATGAAATTTCTCTGTTACAGAAGGTTGTTCGCTTTATATCCGACCATTTTTTTGACGGGTACTCACCTTAAGAGATACTGCGCCGCCACCACCGATCATGTTCTATTGGACACCCAGCATTGTGGACTATCGCCCAGCATTGCAGTTTCCATTGCAGCAAGCTCCGGTGCAGGACAGGCATGGGAATTCTGTCCCACTCCTCCCTGCAAGCTTTCCATAGACCATCCAGGGTGCGTGGGCGGCGATGTTGAAGACGTCGTTTCAACAGTCCAAATGCGCAAAAATACATTGGACTGGCATCTGGGCTTTTCACAGGAATGTCTTCAAACGGAATGACAAGCCTAATTCCTCTGCCATTTCCTGATAAAACGTAGTGATGTTCTGGCAGTATGACTCGAAGCCTTGTCCATATGGATCATCACCTGGTTCGCGTCCAGTCCATACAATTGTGGGATGTCTCTCCGATAGATAGGTGTCAGAATGGAGTCTTGGAAGTATCTGGCATTCACCTTCACGTTTTTGTCCACCTTGCGTATCATCAACTTACCCTCATATCCGAATCCCGTCACAACCATAAAGCCACGAGGGAAACTTTCCCTGCACTGACGAACAAAGTTGCTGCGCCCCTTGCTGTCAATGTCACGGTATGTGATCGCCCGAATATGACCACCAGCAGTGAGATGGACATATGATTCACCCATTTTTACAACTCTCTTCCATTTGGAACCCGCCAGATACTTTTCATACAGTTTCCTACAGTTCGTCTTACGTTCAGCAATGTGACGTGGTAGAAGGTGGTGTACATGGGCCTTGCGCACACACTTCAACCTGAGGTGCTTGCGAATTGTTTTGTTCACAGTTGACGGTGCGAGGTGAAATCTGTGAGCCATATCACGTTAACTTGGGGGATTTTCTTGGCACGCCAATCGACGGATCCCCCTTCGCACTATAGGTGACACTTTTCTTGCAGCCTTTCTCCTGGTGGTTTTCGTGGGTGAATGTTTTGCAAGGAGAGCCTGTTGTGTGTAACGGGCCACAATATATTTTGCAGTAGTCACCCTGAGTGTTAACTCATTCTCCTGACACTGTTTCACACTGAGTATGTATGAAAACTTAGCATGGAAAAGGGCCATTACGTAACCCTCCCAATACCGGTTGATTTTCGGCGCCATTTGATAACATTCGCTACCAACACTCACACACCTACAAGGTCAGACACAACACTGCTCTCGCCAGCAGACCCATAGTTCTAGCATGATACACCAGGTGGCAGCACCGAATCAAAAATGGTAGGATATAAAGCGAACAACCTCTGTATAGCAGTGAAAAAGCGGCATATAAACTGATTTAAAAACTGCACTATTACACAAAATAAACATATCCCTTCTAATAGCACATTAAATCATTACCAGAATATTAAGTTTATTCCTGTATAAAGGAGTCCATCCATCTTTGCTTCTGAAATGTTTGCAGCAGAATTACACAATTTTCCGTGAATTTCATAACTCGCAGGATAATTCAAACTTCAGAAAGTGTCGCATCGGTATATAAACGGTAAATTTCATGTTTAAGAGCCTATTTTGCATTTTGCAGTTAATTTCGCATCATTTCGTGACAAAACAGGGTAGGAAAATGCATCTCACACCTTTCAGAAACATGAGAAATTAACATTAGAATGTGTTATTTCACATTTCGTGTTTTCGTCAAAAACAAAATATGCGTGCCTCTACTTATCACAAATCATGTAGGCACAAAGTTTGGTTCTAATTTTTATTCCTTACAATTTTTACATTTCTTGGTTCAGATTTAACTTCTCTATTGTAATTGCCAAGATACAAATCAAACCTTAATAGAAAATAATAATAATAATAAGAATAAAAATGACAGATTTTCAGACATGTTGTTTAGTTGTATTTTCATATATATACACCCAAATTCTGCCAAAAGGTCTTGAATGAAGATTTTTTTGAGATTCTGTGATATCTTATGGATGTGTTTTACATGGATGTATGGTGTACACAAAGCACTAATTTTTGTTCAAAATGACTACCTTTGACCTGCACACATGACCTCAGTCTCTGTGGCCACTCATCAATTGCATTATGCAATGTATCGAGGGGGAAATGTGTCACTGCTTTCAGAACAGTCTAAAGGCTTGCTAAAGGCAGTCTATTTTCTTGCATGCAGTGTCTTGAGGCACAAACCACAGAGGTGTGGACTGCCAGATGACCAATATGAAGGGAAAATTAAGTCAGGCACATTCATCTCAAGCCACTGCTGTGTTGTTGAAGCCTCAAGAGCTGGACTTAAAAAATTAAACTAAATATGTTAAAACGTTTGTCTTACTGTGTACAGTTCAGAAATTTTTTATTCTAATAGCTATTTTAAAATATCTATCCAACGTTCATTTTAAGCACATATATTTTTTTTAAATCTACAAAACATCCTCTGGTGCAGAATCCTATTGAAAGCTTGTAGAGAATTACATGAAACTTTTCTTGTTGCGTAAGTCCTAGGAAATGCACAATAATACATGCTCTTGTATAGTTTGGTATCATATTGGGTGTACAAATAAAGCAAAATATTTTAATTTCTTTTCCCATTAAAGAGAGAATTTTTCCTTGTCATGTTTGTAAGTTGTTATTTACCAAACTTTTTTTTTAAAAAAATATGTACATTTTCTCACATTAGGAATGTTTTCCTGTAACATTTTTTTGAGAGAAGAAATATGACATTGTAATAAATGGTACTGAAAACATACAAGGGTGATTCAAATGAAAACCTTAATTTTTTATTATGAGGTGAATGAGGAAATACAGAAAAATTATACTTACATAATTTTTTTGACGTAGTCCCCATGATGTGCAATGCACGTATTCCAGCACTTCGGAAGTGCATGGATACCTCATGAGAATTCTTTTGGGTGTGACTGTAGCCACTCATACACCGTGGTTTTCACCTCTTCATCACTTTGGAAATGCTTGCCTCCCATCACCTCTTTGAGCCGTCCGAACACATGAAAGTCACTGGGGGCGAGGTCTGGTAAATTAGGTGGGTGTGTGAGACATTCAAATTTCATATCCTGGATTGTCGGAACCGTTAAATGGGCAGTATGCAGTTGGGCATTACCATGCAGTAACAATACACCTGAAGTCAGAAGTTCTCGTCGTTTACTCCCGATTGCAGGCCAAATGTGATTTTGGAGCAGATCTGCATAAGAAGTACTGGTCACTGTTACTCTGTTTTCCATGTAATGTTAAAAAATTACCCCATTTGCATCCCAGAAGAGATGCATCCTGCTGATGGTTGGGTGTGGGATTTTTAGGGTTTTGGCGATGCGCTATGGTGCCATTCCTTGCTCGATCTTTTTTGTTTCAGTTTGGTGATAGTGCGCCCAGTTTTCATCTCCTGTAACAATTCTTTCCAGAAATCCATCATCTTTGACCTGGAGACAACACAAAAGTTCCTCATGGGCATCGACGTGACGGTCTCTCAATTCAGCAGTCTACTGACGTGGCACCCATCTTGCCGACACTTTATTGAATTGCAGCACATCATGGACAATATTGTGTGCTGAATGAACACTAATATCCTAAATGACAGCTCTTTCCTTTACATTAATACACCTATTTTCCTTCACAAGCTCTTCCACTGCGGCAATGTTTTCGTTCGTCACTACGCGGCGTACCTGGCCCGGTCATGGGGCATCATCGACAGAAGTTATGCTGCTTTTAAACTTTCTACACCACTCGTACACTTGCCGCAGGGACACACATGAATCACCATACTGCACTTTCATCCTGCGATGAATTTCAACTGGTTTAACACCTTCACTACTAAAAAAATGCATCACAGATCGCTGCTCTAACGCGGTGCATGTCTACAATGGGGCGGCCATCTTTGCACTGATGCTGCTTCCTTCTTCAGTGTTGCAGCTGTTGCCAGCTGTTGGTCATTCTTTCAACCACAAGGATAACTCCTGCCAACATACAAATCAATTGTACAACTTTTCGGAATTTTATTGCACTTTTAAGGTTTTTATTTGAATCACCCTCATATTTTCAATACATAATATGGAAATAATGGAAAATAACCTCAATACTAAGTACACCATTTCCTGTTCAGAATAAAAATCTGAAGTGGAATCTTCATGAAGAATTTCTACAATGTGATCTGCATCTATTTGTTCGATTCCTTTCTCAAGAGCATAAACAAAAGTGGAACATACTTTGAATCAAATAGAAGTAAAACTCAGCATCGACAAAAAGCAATACACATGTATCATCTAGTCAGTGTTTCTCAATCACTGCCTGCTACTGGACCCTGTCATCAATATACTGGGTCGTGATAGGTTCTGAAATTGGTCAGTTTAGTATGTGCAGTAGTTTTCATCAACAGATAGTTTGTAGTGGAAATATTGTGGTTGATTGGAAGTTTTTGGTGTTCAATATGTAGCATGCCAATTACCTATTTCTCATATTTTACATAATTTGAGCAGTAAAAATAACAGGCTGACTTCTTATCAACAACATGTGATGAGAAAAGAGAAGATAAGGATTGAGTGGCAGACTCAAAGTTAATGATGTTGGCCTGAAAAAAGTACAAGATTTCATAAGATCCAGTGATTGACAACAAATTTAAATCTAATTTTATATTTCTCAACAACCCTATGCATAATCAAACTTTTACTCTTTTTGATTATGGTCTAATTTATTTATTAATATTTTATTTCAAGGGTATATATTAATTAATGTAAAAAGTTAAAAAAAATACAAAAATATTGAGTACAATTGTTGGGAGTAGGATGTCAAATTTTAAAAATAGAAATTACCAGGCTGTGATCTTATGACGTTTGAGAACCACTGATCTAGCGGTTGAAATTTGAAATAAGTGGTTACCACACACATGTAAAGGCGGCATTGTGAATATAGCTTGGTGTTCATTCACAATTCAAATGCATACTGAAGTGTAGGCTATGTCTTATTGGACAGTAGTTGTATGATGGGCAACAGGTACACTTGTTGGTGTAGCACGGAGCACAGTGTCAACTGTTCTGACAGCCTACATACAACATGGAAAGACAACGTCTGCAAAGGAGAATAGTGGGCGAAAAACAAAGTTATCCAACAGGGATCAACGTGTGTTGAAGCGAATAGTGACTCGAAAGCACAAGACAACACTGTCCCAGATAACCGCAGAGATGAACAATCACCTCCAGGACCCTGTATCAACGAAAACCATTCAAAGGGAGCTGCATTCTGTGAACATTCATGGCAGAGTTGCCATCCCCAAACCGTTGGTGACTCCACGTAATACAGTGACACGAAGAAGGTGGTGCCAAGAGCACAAGAATTGGACACAGCAGCAATGGGAACATGTGATATGGTCAGACGAATCGTCTTTCACATTATTTCAGACCACAGGACGTGTTTATGTGTGGAGAACTCCTGCTGAAGCATTTGATATTGACTGCTTAGTGCCTACCGTGAAACATGGTGGGGGTCTGTGATGGTTTGGGGGGCTATATCTTGGAATGGTGTTGGCCCACTTGTCGTCCTGCATGGGAGAATCAACGCAGAGAAGTACTGCACCATCCTGGGTGACCACCCCCATCCCATGGTTCAGACTTTGTTTCCCGATGCATGCCCCATCTTCCAAGATGATAATGCCCCTATTCACACTGCTAGGTGCGTTGATGCATGGTTTGATGAGCACAGTGATGAGGTAGAACATCTCATCTGGTGTCCACAGTCCCCCGATCTTAACATCATTGAGCCTTTGTGGGGTATTTTGGAGGCCAAAGTGCGTAATCAGTTTCCACCTCCAATGACACTTTCGGAACTTGAGACTGTTTTGTGCGAGGAGTGGCTACGTATTCCAGTTCACACTGTACAGGACCTTTATTTGTCTATCCCACGTAGGATACAAGCTGTTATTCAGGCAAGGGGGGGCCCAACCCCCTACTAATACAAGTTTTCTGCAATTGCATTGGTGTTCATATTATTTTGTCCATTACCTGTATGTGTGTGTCTTTAAATGCACTTTGGTGATTCAAGGTTAAAGAGAAAAACTTTGCTTTCACCAGTACAACCATTAGCTATTCCATTTTCCTGCACTTATAAAATACCAATCCTTAAACCTCTTCTCTTATAAAATATCAATCCTTATACCTCTTCTCTTTTCCGGTTACCTTGAACCTATTAGTCCTGCTGGGGGAAATAAAATATTGATATGTCAACGGCTTGGAATAGATGATGATTACATGAAACCTTATCTCCCTCCCGAAGCTTTTGAGTGTAAAACAGCAACGGATTCAAGGTAAGATTTGTTATGTAAGTTGTACTATTGCAAGTAGCGTGAATGGGTTATTGTCTCCATGATATTGTAAACAGAGTAAACTTGGACATATTCACACATATTTCTGCAGCAACCATTTTTTCCTGCATTTGACCTTGTTATTAAGGGAAGTTGAGCCAAAGAGTGGAGGGGTTATGACCCCTTCCTGGTCATGCTATTGCTTGGAAAGGTGATGTAGAAATGTTTACTTCTTACTCAAGTATATTATAATTCTGTGTGTCTTTTGTTTAAAAAAAAATCCTTGATAAATAATTTTCTTTATATGTTTTTAAAATCCATTTCAACTTTCCACCATAAATCTTCAACACCACACTCAATGTAAAATAACCTCAATTTCCAAGCAGACTGTCATAGTTATTCGAAATTCATATTTATATTTATGTAGTATTGTTTCCTGTAATTTTTACATTAAATGTGGTGGCCATTAGACGGGATTATTAAATCATGTCATTGATGAGAGAACAAGAGATGTTCATGCCTAATGTGGGATTCAAAACAGGACTCTTGTTTTTGAAGCATGAAGAATTATGCAGCAAAATATTCACAAACTGGGCGTTGAAATGGAAATTGAGTATAGAAATGACAAGATATGTACCGAATTTGTGTCTCATATTGCTCAAATACTTAGAAAATAATTATTCAGCGAATCGCAAGAACAAAAGCATGTAAGTTGGATGCATCGACAGATAAATTCTCTATGTGCTATTGACTATGCACAGGAATTGTAGCTTTCCTGGCGACGTGATTCGAACAAGTGTTCTTGGGTTACCAGCCAGGTTAAGTCTATGTTGGCTTCCAACGTTTCGAGCGCACACATTGCTCTCATCATAAGGGAATATAGAAATGGAGACCAGTGTGGGGTTAAATATATGACAATTATGGTGCGAAATTTGGATTTTCTCTTCTTATTGTCTCTCTCTGGTTTCTGGTGTTCTCATTGGCTCGTGTCGTGATTTACGGAGGAGTTGGTTCCAGGCGTGACTGAGCTGGAGTCCCACGTCCCTGTTGAGATTGGTGCTTTCCTGTGATATGGCTATGGCTTCTTTTACTCGTCGGTCCCAGTAACCGGCACATTTGGCTATTATTTTGATGTCAGAAAATAAAACCCTGTGTTCTGCAAGTCCTGACTTTTCAGGTTGGAATAATCTGATGTTACGTTGATGTTCATTGCGTCGTCGTTCAATTGTGCATCCTGTTTGGCCTATGTAGGTGTCCCACACTTGCAAGGAATACGGTATACTCCTGGAATCCGTAGCTCCAGGTTATCCTTGACTGAGTGCAGAAGAGCCTTGGTCTTGAGTGGTCTGTGGATGGTCTTAATCTGTGTCTTGTGAGAATTCTACTTAATTTCCCAGAAGTGTGCCCAATAAAGGACCACACTGTTGTCCAGGGTTGGTTTCTGCTGAAATATCACTGCCTTCTTGATTGCCCTGTTGATGTCACTGATGTAGAATCCATTCTGTTGTAGCGTGGTTCTAAGATGGTTGAGTTCTGAATGTAGGTTATCCTTGTACAAAATGGTTACTGCTCTGTGGGCTAGTGTGTAGAGAACCGCAAGACGTTGACCCTTTTGGTGGAAACTATGGGCATTAAGGTAGAGGTCAGTGTGCATGGGCTTTCTGTATACACTATGAATATATCAGTGTGACTCCATATGCACCCAACAAAAGAAATGTGGTAAGTTGGGAATATTTCTTCAACAAACTACAGTTAATACGTCAGTAGATAACCTCTCAACACTAAGTAAGTTACTAAGTAAGTAAGCACATTTTAATTTCAATTTAAAGCTCCAAAAAATTTATACATGTATATGATATATTTGTATTTTCATTAGCCATTGATTTTTCCTGGCTCCTGATTTTCAGAGCTGACACCTGGCTCTGACGAAGATTTTTCTAGCACTGTACATATGTTGTTAGTAGGGCTGAGCCGATACCGATGCTGATACTCTTACCAATACTGATATTTGAAAATTGCAATAATTTAAATTTGTTCAAGATATTGATCAATATTGTTGTGTAAATATTCTTCTCCAATTTTATATGATTCAATTTACCAAGAAATTTGCTTTAGAATATTCAAAAATTACATCAGAATATTAAAATAGATGTTATGTAATAAAAAATACAGTTTTCGTGCAAATTTTTTGCAATATAAAGAGGAAGTTGAATTTTTTGTAACTTTGCAGGATAATAGGCTCCGTGAAAACGTCATGCAACATTTTTGCTGACCCCGGGAAAGACCAATATGCCGGAAAAGTATTGGCTGGTATCATTAGATGAATTCAAACTGATACTTTCCGATACCGATACTGATACATCGGCATTGGTATCTGCTCAGCGCTAGTTATTAGTTTGTTTTTATTATACTTTGAGACAGAACACATAGTATTTACTGATTGAAACTATAAAAATCATATCTAAACACTTAAACTAGCGCTGGGCTGATACTACTTCAAACCAATATTCTTGTCAATTCTCACTGAAGCCAATCTCGATAATTGGAAATTGTAACAATTTACATTTTAATATGCTAGTTTTCCATTGTAATTGCTACATCAATCTACCAGAGTTTTTCTTGAAAATATTCATAATTTGTCATGAGATAATAATTTTGCCTAGGTAACTCAGTATCACCTCTCATAATTACATAACTACAACGTTGTTGCAAAAATAATGAAAATTATTCATTTTGCAAAATTTTCAGGATATTAGGCTCTGCAAAAGTATTGCATTGGTATTGGCTCAGCCCTAACTGCAACTATTCTATGACTCTTTACTGTAGGTTAAACATTGGTGGGAATCTTGCAATACTAAATTCATATTCTTCCACCCTGTTTATTTAGTTTCAATTATGATAGGCAGTGTGTCCGTAGGCTAATAATATTTTTGTAATTGCCATATAATTAGGTTTACCTGCTCCTTTTTTCTTATAATATTGGCATAACTTGATAAATGTTTGGTTATATCAAAAGCAAGGTATTTTCCTTTCCACATAATAATCCTCCTTCTTTCCTATAGCATTTTAAAGTACCTATCCTTAAACCTCTTTTCTTTCCCGGTTACCTCCACTTTAACAGAACCACAAAGCAAACCAAAGAGAATGAGTCAAAAGAACAACCTTCAGTTGCAGATGAAGCTGGTAGCAGCAGTGAGGACAACTCAAGGTAAGATGTGTCCATCATGCAAAGTGATGTGTGCTTTACAAATATCTGTAACCTTATTCTTGCATGTAGAGTAATAATCTTAACTGAGTCATACAAGATACTGTGCTTTCCTGGATGTTTACCGAAAGGGATGGTTCACATATGCCTCTATTTTCCTCATAGCTGACCTCCATGGCAGAGTGATTATCAAGGCACGCTATGATTCCAAGCCTGTGCAAGGGTGTTCTTTGTGAGTGTTCCTACATCAATAATTTCATCATATTATCACTTATCCTTGCAATTAGCCGAAAGTGGCACAAAAGCAAAGTATAATAAATGAATCAATGAAAAATTTATTTTCTTCACATTTATACAGAGAGTCTTGCTGGAAGCAACCATGCTTTAAGTCTCAGCCTTCAACTCTCAAATAAAGCGCACATTATACCATAACACCCCATAGAGAAAGTATCCATAAACATGGATGTTTTGGGTTACATTAGATATAACTGAGTCAGTACAGTGGAACTTTGATTATGGCATATACAAGGATAATGGCTAAAGAAGTTCCAATGCAGAAGAACGCAGTATTGGGTAATGCTTAAAATGTATCACTTTCCTACAATTTCCTACAGATATCTTTCACACTGGAGTAACAAGATCTGGCACCCAAAAGCAAATACATACTTCAAAATATATGCATCATTTCGTACCAGAGTGACAATACAAGCTGCATATGTCACATGTGACTAGACTGTTTTCTTAATAACGTGCATCATGTCAGCTCGGTGTTCATCGTGCATGTGCGGTGTGGAGGCAAAAAATGCCTATTTTGCAGTTTGTAGCAAATTGTTGCTTATCACTCGTCCCTTTAGGGTGAAACTCCTGTGTTACATGCCACTAGTTACTTTGGACCGAAAGCTTCCTGAAATGTAAGAACTATTTTGAATACTTCACATTCACAGTGCAATCCAAGTAGTGTTTGATCGTGGAACTTAGCCATCCCTTGCCACTGCTGCAACTAATTGAGCTAAATGCAGAACTAGAATGATAATGTATATCATCACAACATTTACATAGTTTATTCTTAAAAGAAATTGCATATTTGTAACTATAGTTTCAACATGTGTTTGTTTATATACTGTTGTACACAGGCATTCAACCATGTATTGAACTTCATCTTTGTCATTCTCTGCAAATACTTTTCCAAAGAACTACCAACCCAGCCTCTGTTCTCCCTACAATTTCCTCAAATTAGATCTCTGGAAGGTTTTTTCTTCATTCATATTTAATAAGCACAAAAATATACTACACTCTGTCTTTGGAATGTACAAAGTGAGGCTGAGAATAACGGAAGAGAATGGGAGAAAGCAACTGGATGGAGCAAAGCAGTGTCGGCTGCTGCAAACAGCTGGTAGCTGCAGTCTCATTTTCCCATCCATGCATTCACTTCCATGCTCCAGAGATTCCCAGGAAACAGTGTAGGTAAAAGGAGAAAAATTTTGTATTGTGTGTAACATAATTGTATTTCGTCTTTTCAGAGGTTATCTGTATGCCAAAGAAGCCCTTAGAAATCAAAATTATGATGACATTATCCCCAGCTGTACCGAAGAGATTGAAATGGAAGACGGCAAATATAAGAGGGAGGCATATTTGTTAAGGGCTACTTTTTACCTTCTCTTGGGCGAGCATAGCAAAGCTATGGGTGATTTTAAAGCTGTGATTCAGGATGACACTGCTGATGTTAAGGTATTTTTAATTACAGCAACGTTTCATTTTTCAGATTGCATGTAGTTTTTATTTTGTTGTTGATGTTGTTTTTAAATTTATCAAGGCTATTTTAGTCTAGTATTGAATATTTACTCTATTAGTGTATGAACTTTGGCTTATTCATAAATATGAAAGAGGGTTCCTTATAGAGTTGGATGGTTTTCAATAAGGATGGGGCAGATTATTTGGTACTTTCATCAGCATCAACTGATGTAGGCATATCGATGTGTAAGATTATCAGTAAAATACAGGGTGGCGCATGAAATGATCCTCCCTTGTTTTTTATTTTTTTCGGATCTGAGATGAGGAATCATCT
The DNA here is from genome assembly GCF_977018435.1 of Lepisma saccharinum. NCBI lineage: Eukaryota > Metazoa > Arthropoda > Insecta > Zygentoma > Lepismatidae > Lepisma > Lepisma saccharinum. Next base: position 53,485,872 of record NC_139233.1, read on the forward strand.
CATGTATGTCAACAGCAGTTGCAGTAGTCATTGGAAAAGTCACGTGATGAAATGTGAAGCGTAATTCATGATGCTGTCAATGGGGGGATAACATGGTGGACAAAGGTAGACTTAAGATGCAACAGCAACTGTGCTATTTTTTGCTGAACAAAAGTATTATTGTGACCCGGAGACATTTTCCTGCAGATTTCCATACTTGGTGCCCCCCCCCTCCAGAAAAATGCTACACAGTGCATAAAAAGTTTCGAATGGAAGGAGCAGTATTGAAATTGAAGGGTGATTGTCCCAAACTTATGCATTCGCCTGCGAATATTGAAGCTGTTCAAGTCGCTATGCAGAGAAGTCCCAGCAAATCAGCTAGAAAAGCAGCAATACAATTAGGAATTTCAAGACACACTGTTCAATAGATTTTTAAAAATGATCTCGATATGTATCCATACAAGATTAACATGGTGCAAACAAACAGCAGAGTATGGCCTTCGTTCATTACGTTGAGGATAACAATGCAACACTGAACAATGTTTGGTTTTCTGACGAAGCACACTTTCATTTGGATGGTGTGGTTAACAAACAAAATGTGCACTTTTGGGCAACTGAGTATCCCCGAGTGCTTCAATGAAAAGTTAGCCAAGCTTGCAGCGAAATTATGGAACTCATGTCCCGTAGGGTAATTGATAACATTGGTGTTCACTTGACTGAGGTTACCAATATCAACGGTAGTCATATTGAGCCTGTATTGCAGTAGGCCATTTTTCCACACTGTAAACTTTTTTGTGATATATGTGTCATTGAAAGATTCTTTATAATATAGTTTTTATCCAAGAACAAAATAGGGGATCACCCTGTAGTTGATAATTTTACAGATCTGATATTTCTGTAAATAGTCTTTAACTTACTGCAAAAGTTCTGCCATTTTATTATTTTTATGAATATAAAGGTAAAATTCACATATAATTGTTTACTAGAATTTTTTTGCCTTTAAATGTTTCCAATCTTATTGTTTATTTCTTTATTTTGTTGGAAAAGATGTGTGTGTGTGTGTGTGTGTGTGTGTTGAACATAAGTAGTTTTAGAAGTAAGACTTATAATATGATTATTTATTCCAAAATATTTCTGACTGCATGGACATCTGCAAACAATAAGGACATGAAGTTGATTAATATTGTTGAAATATTCATGTTGTAAAGAGATTAGCCATGCTATGCTCATTCTCTGACATGGTTTCTGTCGTTTTGATAATATGTTAAATACATCTGAATTTTTTCTGGCCATGAATGAAGAAAAGAGTGTCTTGAAATTTTTACCATGTAAAATTGGTTTATATCTCAAGAAACTATTCATGTAAGCTACATTTCCTAGATGATTCTGATATTTGCTATTTAATAGAAATCCAGTGCATTATGACATTTACGTGGGTTGGAGACTATTTATTTACAAATGATACAAAAGAGATACCTCTGTGAAACTTTACAGTCCTTTGATGTAGTTACCAGCATTGTGTACAACCTGTTGCCAGCAATGTGGAAATCATAGTATACCTGTAGCAGCACCTGTTCTGTTGATGGTTGGAATAGAGCGGTCTATTGCCTAAAGAATCTCTGGAACAGTTGAGAAGGGAATGCCCTTCACAGGGATCGAATGAAAGTCACAGGGGCTTACATCCAGGGACTAAGGGGGATGGTAGAGCACCTGCCAGCCCCATCGAGCTAACAAATCAGCCACATGTTACACTACATGCACCCGAGCATCATCCTGCAAAATGATAGGAGGATTCAGCAAAAAGTGTCGCCTCTTCTTTCGCAACGCAGCTTGCAGGGAACACAGATTCCCCACATGGCTCACGAAGACCTTGATGACACTACATTCTAATGAGTTCACATTTCATTTTTTCTGTGCAGTTTTTATTCGTTATGAATTTTGCCACCTGTCTGGTGTTTTTGTCAGGCATGTACGAAGTGAATCACCCTCCTAACCTGGGGGCCTCCCCGATGGGGCAGTGGTTGTGTCGTCGCCTTGTAATCAAGGGGTCCCAGGTTCGATTCCCGGTGGAGGCACATAGTGGTTCAGATCCCACTTTAAACTGTAGGTCTAGTCCCAATTAGCCTTACTGTGCATAAAGTGGACTTAAAACAACAAATCAATCCAATCCAAATCCTAACCTGGGGGAATGGTGGAAATGCGAAAGTATAAAGCTCAAACGGAAAAATTAAACTTGAACTCATTAGAATGAATTATCTATTTCTGCATAACCACCAAACAGATATCTTTAGATACTTGATGACAGTCTCATGCTGCCTGGACACATTCAATTTTTATCCAACTGTACTGTTCCTGTTTCAAAAAGAATGTTGTGACTACACAACTTTAGACTGCCAACTACAACAATACTCTATTTCTCTCGTCACTGTGCATGCACCTAGTGTTGGAAGGGAGAGTCCATTCACTGGGAGGTAGGCTATGTATCAAACTAACATGTGGTATAAGTGAGAAGCACCTGTTCAATTTCATGGCTTATGTACAGCAGCGTTGCGACTATTAAATCTCTAACCCACACATATATATAAGAAAGGAGTAAAGTAAATGAGATTTGCTCCCAAACCACATGTTAAAAAATATTGTTCTTACAAGAGGAGAATATCTTAGTTGCAAGCAGTACCAGGTTCAATCTTCAGTCCCAAGTTGATCCAGGGTTATGAAGACAATTGGGGAGCTACTTGAAAGGAAGAAGTAGCAGACTTCAGACCAGAAAGCCAGAATGGTAATGGGACTCAATTGCTGACCACATGTCACCCAACAAAAATTGCTTGAGCCCCTGAAATGGCTGTTCCACAATTTTCGGGGGAAAGGGTGTTGAGTAATTCTGTTTGTGTTGAACTTAGAGCTTATATTTTTAATATTTGCAGCTGAGAGTTAATGGGTTGATAAAACGTGCTTCTCTGTATATGCAACGTGAAGAACCTGGGAAGAGCATCGAGGATTTCAACTGGGCAGCTCGATTGGATTCATCGAACTCGGATGTCTATCATCACAGGGGTCAGGTATGTATTGACTTTTAATGTAATAATTAGGGCTGAGCCAATTCCGATGCTGATGTATTTATACAAAAATTAACCACTAATATGGGCTGATACTTTTCATGAATTTGGGTCTACATTCCATGGCAGAGCAGACAGCTTAACATGCTATGAAGGCAAAGGTTCCAGGTTCGAAGTAGAAAAAGCAGTGTAAATAACTGGACATTCCTGGGTCTGCAAAATTAAATGCAACGTTTCCATGGAGTCTAAATATTCTGGCAGTTATGCAAAATGAATATTTTTCATTTCCTTTGCATGTCTATTGTGTGGGATAATAGGAATTTGTTATTAAATGACAGCTATTTCAATATTATGATCGCTAAAGGGATCCCAGGTTTGATACCCATTGGATGCAAATAGAGGTTCGGATCCCACTTTAAACTGTAGGCTCAATCCTGATGCCTTTCTGTGCATAAAGTAGACTTAAAAGAACAAAAAAATCAAACAATATTGTGATTGTCATTTGTGAAATTATGAATATATTAAAATGAAACTGGATTGATATGGTATAGTTCCAGTGGAATACTTATATATTGTGAACCTCTGTAAATTGCTTAAAAATTCGTCCTGTATGCTTTTGAATTTGAAAAAAAAAATAGGAGGCTTTTTTTCATACAGTCTAGTATACAGGGTTAGCCTAAAAGAAATAAACAGTTTAAATGCTTTATAAATTGAAATTTGTTGGTTACATCAGAAAGCATTTAGTACTGTTGTACAAAGAAAAGTCTTCAATTTTACGACCTCCGTTTTTCGTTTGTGTGACATCAACGTGAGCACCCTTGACGTAAGTTGAGCAGAATGGCCGCTAGCCAGGTGGAGAAGGCTTTCTGTGTGCTTGAATTTCCAAAAACAAATTCTGTTACTGTCGTACAGCGTCGTTTTAGAACACGGTATGGCAAACAGCGACCCACAAGACAGTCTACGATTGGAGCAAGAAATTTGATTAAACTGGTTGTCTGTGCAAGGGGAAAAGTCGTGTTTGGGGAGAACTGGACTATCACATTGATATCTGGGTGTTACAAAAGGGTCAGACTTACCAATGTAAACTTCAGGACGTACTCTTCAAACCATGTATTTCAGCCCTATTATTAAAACTCTTCTTTCTGTAAAACTGAAAGTGTATATTTCTTTTAGGATAACCCTGTATAGTAACTGCAACCAGAGAGGGAAATTCTCTTTCAACTTCCCTCTCATCCCCTGACGTGCATAGACAGTTCAGAAGCATGTAGGGGAGGCAAGGATGAGGGTTTCCGATCTTTCCCAGGAGATAAGAGCATTTCCTGTTTTTTTGTTATTTTACATCACCCTTCTGTCACTTTTGGCTAATCTCTATGAATGAGATTGGCTATTGATGAGATGAAGTTGAAGTGAACACTCACAAAGAACTCGCTGGGAACTTTGGTTGCGAGACCACTCAATGCTCTTGCTGACCGAGTCAGCTCAACTTTTTTCATACTAGTCTAGTATTATTCATCTTTCTTAAAAAAAAGGGACCTGTCAAAGTATATATGCACTCATTGTTCTATATCTCTAAGAAGAAAATGAGATCATGTAATATTTTTTGTAACATTATTTACAAATGTCTACTCACAACAATTTCATGATAATTTCTTAATTTCTTTACAGGTTCATTTGTTAATGGAGAAAGTTCAAGAAGCCATGGAGGACTTCAATAAAGCAGTTAGTTTGAATCCCAACTTCCCTATAGCCTACGTACAGAAATGCTACACAGATTATCGGTATGCATTCTCAGTTCGGGACATGGAGAGGATGCAGAAAGTTATGCAGTCATTCCAGGATGCCGTTCAGAGGTTTCCAAAGTGTGCGGAGTGTTACTCATTATTCGCACAGGTAAGCATCATCTTTCTCAAAAGTCTATCTCTCTTTGTCACCTGTTTACAATGTGTAATATAAGTTCCATAGGATGGCATGTACATTTTTCCCTCTTATTTTGTCAAAAATTGATTTTTTTTGTGAAATGGTGCCCCCCCCCCCTAAAAAAAAAAGTACAGTGGAACCTCAAACATCTATTTTTCACAGAACTTAGGTCTGTTTGTTACAGGCACTTACAATGTGGCAGTTCTGAACAAGTCTGTGGAAGCTTCAACACCAGGAGCTAAAAAACACGTAATGTTCTTGGTTATCAGGATACACAGGGTTTTTTCATGGCAGAACTCCCAAATCGTTACTCCATAAATAGATATTGTGCATATGTGATAATGCATTGTAGTAAATACTCTTTTGCAATGGGTAATAAATGTTCTGAAAAAGGGGGGGGGGGGATATATTTTTGAACATTTGATTTCAGGAGAACTTGAAGGGATTACAGCCAGCAAAAATGGAGTTGAAGTACAGGAGGAATGGGAATGTTTTGTGGGCCTACCTCTTTAACGGGAAGTAGGTTCATTTGATTAAAGCTTTTTCGTATTTGTTGGATGAGAAGTGAGTATCCAGATTTTTCCTGGCACATTTGAATCATCACTAAGAGATTGTAATTAGTAAGAATATCACCGTTTGTGAAAAGAGTTGCTCTACAGGAAAGGTCAAGTGTAAATAGGTACACAAACACTTGCTCTGTCCTGCATAATCGAGGGACTTCACATGGGAGCACAATCAGGCCCATGGATCACTGTTAAGAATGTCCGATGCTTGTGTAATAGCATCCAGAGAGATGCTCAAAGAGCCCTTATACATGCATAACTGGCCATTGGCTTCTTCATTTATGGAATCAGAACTGTTGTGTTTTATGCACCCAGATAGAAGTGCAAATCCAGGAAAATTGTACAACATAACTTCACTGGGACAATGAAGTGTGTGTTATGTGGGGAAAAGTATAATCTGAGGACATATAAACATGTAACCATAAACTATTTATTATATCTGTTTCACTTTAGAAAAGAAAATGTTTTGCTCACTTTTGATACCTTTTTTCCATGGTTAGTGAATTTTCACCATCTTGGGTCACTTGTTAGAAGACTGTTGCAGAATTATTGATTAGGACAGAACTATAATATGTCATGGGCCTTTTTTCTGTCCTTCATAATTGACTTGTCTTTTAAATAACAATGAAATTTTGATGTAGAAAAACTGGTTAATAATACTATGCATTAGTATTTGTGAAGTTCTTTTGTCACTAAAATGAATTTTTAACCAAAATTTATTTTTAGGTCCTGAGTGATCAACAAGAGTTTGAAAAGGCTGATAAATACTTCCAAAAGGCTTTAGAAATAGATCCTGAGAATTCCACAACCTACGTACATAGAGGTATGTGTTGGATAGAAATATAATTTTATGATTTTGTCATGAATTGCGTAAGTCGGCAAATAATTGTTTGTAGACATTGTTTTTGTTTGGGGTGTCTTTTACATCCACAGGGACATCTCTGCATAAATATATGTAATGTAGTAGATTCACTTCACTGTTTCAAATGAAATTTGCAAAACAAGTTCTGTATTTTCATGATACTAACATTATTTTATAGCAAAACTGTGCTATTGATATGGCAGTTACTGTTATATATCTATATTCTAATCCTTTTAAATATTGGTAACAAGTTGCAAATCCTACAATGTTCAAGTATTGATATGGATATAGACAGGAATTGGTAATGAAATGAGTATTGATTATGGCTGAGCTGATACCACTTTAAATTAATACCTATACAATCCCCTTAGTCTTACCGATATTGATAACAATTCTTGAAAATTGGTACTATTGAAAGTTGTTTAAAGTAATAATATTAATGTGTAAGTATTCCATGTTATGTTTTTACCAGAGTTTTGCTTCGAATTATTCTTATTCAAGTTTTATTATTTATATTCAAAAACTTGTTATGTAATCACTAGGGGCATGCATATTTCGTTTTTGACGAAAAAACGAAATTTGAAAAAACACATTGTAGTGTTAATTTTTCATGTTTTTGAAAGATGTGAGATGCATTTTGTGACCATGTTTTGTCACGAAATAATGCGAAATGAACTGCAAAAAGAGAAATTAACTCTTAAACACGAAATTTAGGGTTTATACACCGATGAGACACCTTCTGAGGTCTGAATTATCCTGAGAGTTATGCAATTCCCGGAAAATTGATTAATTCTGCTATTAATATTGGAGAAACAATAATTGACTCCTTTACACAGAAATAAACTTAATACTCGGATAACTACATAAATGGGCTATTAGAAGTGAATTGTTAATTCTATGGAATAAGTGTTGTTTTTAAATCAAATTTAGGATTATATTCACAATTTTAAAACCAAAATGTCTTTTTATATACCACTTTTGATCCAATTTTTCACCGCTATAACACCGATATTTTATTTTATTTACCGCTTTTGAACCCGAAATTGACTCAGTTTTTATACCAAAATTTTGCTTTTCTATTTACCAAAAATATGTGCCTCTAGTAATCACAAAATGCAGTTTTTTCACACAATACTGGGTCAAAATAAATAGAGACTTCCGAATTTTGCATAAGTTTCACTTTAATTAGGATGCAAATGTGTTGGGCAGAATTTTTACAGCCCCTTGAAAATTATCGACCGGCATCGGCAAATAAATTCCAACCGATACTTTCAGATGCTGGCACCATTGATATTTTCCAACATCCATACATCAGCATTGATATCAACTCAATCCTAGTATTAATTCAAAGTGGTAACAGTGTCAAGCTTCAACCCTAGCGTGTTTACCATTGGTTCAACATGAATCCTGGATGTTAAACTTTGCAATACAAAAATACAATACTATGAAAAAGTAAGAACGAGAATACAATATTGAATACAGTAGAAAGTGTGTTATTTGTAGAAATATCAGGTTGGTAAAATAATCAGCAGAGCAAATACCACTTCAGTACTGAAGATACACTACCTCCTTATATACAGAGGGAAGGTAATAGGATGCATCCCCAAAATGCAATATCAAAATAAATGTTCGATATTTCAGAGCATTACTGCAAACCCCAGTGCATAGGGTGCATTGCAAGATTACCAAAATCAAAATGAATGACAGTGATTGCACAGAAAACTCATTGTTGGTGAGGGTGAATCTGATTAAGCATGAAAGGCCACAAATAGTACAAGCATATTGAAACCCACAGAATACATTCGTACTTTTGAACCATACGTAGACCTTTTCTCAGTATAATGATGCAACAAATTTATTTAACCATGATTTCATATTCTTTTAGGGTTGTTAACATTGCAGTGGACTGGAGAAGTGGATAGAGCTACCGAGTTAATAACCAAAGCTGTAGAAATGGATGATAAATGTGAATTTGGATATGAGACACTGGGGACAATTGAAGTCCAAAGGTATGCTTTCTCTCATGAAAATTGTGCACAGTAAAATTGTATCTCTGATCTGGAAATCTTTGGAAAGTGAAGGAAATCAGTTCAGGAGTGAGAGGGTCATAGAAAAGTCAAGAGAATTTTGTAAAAACATTTTTAAAATTCTTGATAAATCATTGAAATTCCATGGCTTTTGTATGCACCTGAATTAGACTAAAAACACATTTCACAGTTGTCCACAATAGGCTTCTTGATTGTAGATATTTTGTGTGAAACTATATTTATATTCTATTTTTCTTTCTTCATTTTCAGTGATGTTAAATAAACGTAATTTATTTTGTTAGCATGTAAAGTTGAAGCATGCATTTTAAAAGCATGTAAAATAGGCTGGAAACTTAATTTGAATATACTTCGGAAAGTTAAGAAATTTTCATGATGGATGCAGTAAATGCGGTTTAAGTATTAACTGTGAGAAATTTCGTGTATCCACGTTGCACAGTTGGATAGTTATTTCCAATTAATTTCGAAGGCTCACTGCCTTCATCCACTAAGAGTACGGCATCTGGAGGCAGTGAGCCTTCAAAATTAATCAGAAATAACTATCCAATTGTGCAATGCGAAACATGAAATTTCTCGCAGGTAATTAAGAAATTTTATTTGACAAAATTGAGGTGGAACTCTGATCAAGGCAAGTATGAGTAATCATTGGGAGGAAAGTTATTCTTTAACTTCCAGAGTAAAATGTAAAGTTACCTATATTTATGGGATAAAATTCGAGAAAATTTTGGTGAACAACAATGCAAGAATATCTCTCTTTGGGCATATTGATGCATGCTCTATTCTAGGGATGGGACTATTGGTATCCGTGATATTAGTAAAAGTTGCTGACCTAATACTTCTCTTAATAGTCTGTAACTTAAATGAAAAATTGTGCCATTTGGTTATTTTTGTTAACTGAACCATTCAGGGTCTTAATGGAACATTTCAAATTTTGTATTGTATCAGTACAACATTGGTTGTGAACCATGAATTTTTGCAGTCACTGTAATACTGAGATATTACTTGCTCCAAGTAAGAATTATAAACAGTGATAATACATCTTTACAAACATAATTTTTGCATTATTAGCATCTCGGAATACTAAAATTAATTTAATGCAAAATGCAAGTTTTAGATATAATGAACTAATTTCATTTCAGCATAATAAATAAGAAATCCTATGTAAGGAAATCTTGGTTACTGTAAATTTTTCTACTTGAAATTTGGACAGTTTATCTTGGGAAAGTGAAATTGTGTAATCTTTGTTTTTTCTGTAGAGTAGAAAATTATATAGAGTATGCCACAATGATAGCACGATGGCAACTGTCACTTGTTATCACGGGGTTCCGGATTCGATTCAAGGTACATTGCACAATAATTTAGGTCCCATTTTAAACAGTAGGTCCAGTTCTGATTGGGAAATAGAACTTAAATGAAAAACAAATAGAAATTTAGGGTATGTTGTAAGGATTCCATAACTATGGCAATTTTCTCCTTGCTATACATCCCTGTAGTATATACAGGGTAGCCAAAAAGTCCTTCACCATAGTCTGGAATACAATATTTGTTCAATGTGTTGGCCACCATTGTCAAAACACAACTATAGACCATCACCCATTACTCGCAGGATGTGGATCACCAAGTCTGGCGAAATAGCATGGCACTCACACAGACTCCGTTTGTCTGTGATTATAACACTACACCTTGTCCGTGATTTTCACACTACACCTTTGCTTTTAGGTAGCCCCATACAGAAAAATCCATTGGATTCAAATTTTGGGATCACAGAGCCCATTACCCAGATCCGCTACTTCGAATCCATTGATGGAGTGTGGTCATCCAACCACCGATGTACCTGCCTATGGTGTGGGACTTTTGGGCCACCCTGTAGTACAAGAATAAAATTTACAGCCCACGGTGTTAAAGTATTAAATTATTTTATATCTTGCAGGGGTAATCTGAAGCGTGCCATTGAGCTTTTCGACAAAGCCATTCCTTTAGCAAAGACAGAGTTGGAAATGTCCCACCTGTTTTCCCTCAAAGATGCTGCAGTGGCTCAGGCAAAGGTTGCCGAGAAAATGGGAATCCCAATGCTCAATGTTGGCATCAAATAGCCAATATAGCCAAGTGCGCCGTCAGTAACCATAGAAAGTTGTTCCTAGACTTCATAAAGCAGTGATGATTGATTTGGCCAATAGAATACATTTATATTGTCTTTCAAATTTTTTGTGTATGTTAACATTATCAGTTAAGAAGAGTCATGTAATTTGTCTGAAAATATTCCAGTATGAATCATGTAACTTTTTTGTAGATATATTTTTGCCATGTTAAGTTGTGGACAAGCTACAACAGTGCAGATATTGGTTGTTGATATACATTGTTAATATTTTTTCATTTTTTGAATATGTACTTATTATTACAGATAAGAAATTTCTTTTGAAATTAATAGTCTGTGTGCTGTTTTTGGTTTATTTTCAAGATATACAACTAATAAAAGTTAAGTATAGCTTAGTATGATATTAGTAAAGCAAAGTCATAGATTTTGTTCTGATCTGAGAGTAATGAAGGCATGGAAAAAGGGATGAAAATTTAGCTAAATTGTATTTTTTTCCCAAAGTTATAGTTTACTTTTAATATATTATCAGAATTTTGAAGGATGAATAGAACATTCAGATCCATTCATTAGATAAAATTGACATTGACAATCACTAAATACTGTCTGCGTTTAATTTTTTTTTGGATACAAAGAAATGATAAGAGCATATGCTTTCATATTATGGAATCGTTCAATAATCTGTAAAAATAAAGTAAGGAGAGGCTTATGCAGAAGTAAGCTGTTAGGGTTGGTTCGCTTGTTTGTTTATTTCAGAAAATCATTTACATGGCTGAAGTGTTTTTCGTGTTTAAACATATGTGGTGAACCAGATTGTAATATATTCTGGTTATTTTTTTTTATGTAGTATCTCAAATATTTATACATTTTAATGGTAACATATAGCAGCTATGTTATTTTTTAAAATTATAACTGAATCACCCCATTATTTACTTTTAGAACACTTCTTAATGAATTTAACACGGGGTTTGTTTATTGTAGATGAACAGAATTCTATGAGATAGAATGTAGTAAGAAGTAAGGAAGGAAAATGATAAATATTTTACTTAATCATTGTTGTTTAGCCAATTGGGTGATTAAGAATTGTCTAAGTTATATGTTAATATCACATTTTATTGCATTAACAATTCTTTAAATGATGTTATTTCAATTAACTCAATGTGCAAATCACATTTTATTGCATCTAATACTCATACAATTTGATAATTTGCTCAATATGTGGATCACATTTTGTTGCACATAATGCTCGATTATCTGATGAGCATTTTAAATGGAACCCTAATTTTACATTTTCCTGCATTTTTTTTACAATACTTCCTATTATTGAAAAGCTGTTTAGCCACAAAGTAATACATACATTCAAGATTTCATTTTACTTATTATCAAAGCAAGAATCATGTGAAAAGCTGCTCTCATAATTTTGCAGGTGAAAAGGTAAGGCAGAATTCACAATTGAATAAAGAAAGCCATAAAATTGATGTAAAACTAAATTTGGTTTAGGTTAAAATAGTTATAAAATATACATTTAGGTGAAAAGTGATTGGCAATTTGGACATCAACATGAACGATCTAGAAAACAGTAGTAATTTAGATAATAAAATGGTTTACTTTCATACAGAATATTTGGTTTCAGTTGTGGAGGAGATTGCAGCGTTTTCCTTGCATTGATAATGAGGCAAAGTTGGGAAGTCATGTCCCCACTTATATCAGTTCTGTTCATATCAAGATTTATAGTAATAATGTGTTAATGTAATTTTTGTATATTCACATAAAAGAACAGCAAGTTCTTAAAAGAGCAATTGAAAGAGGAATAAGGTGAAGATAATGACTTGAAATCTGAACAACTTGTAACTGAAGCTTTCTCCACAATATGTCACTACTTCAAACCAGTAATTTACATCTTTCACACAGAAAGGCAGAAGCAGGCTGAAATCTAACTGTGCGTGCAATATGAAATTAACAGAGGAATCACACAGATTTAGTACCACAATATGGAAAACAAGATTATATCTTGCAAAATATACAGACTTTTCAACATTTTGATTGGATCCATTCCAATTTTATTTATGTAGCAGTATACTGCATGAAGTGCAGTAATTAAAAGGGCTCGGTGTAATGAATAGGTGAATCACCCCCACCTCCAATCTTGCAAATCTTAGTAGGTTATTGGGCTTGTAGACCATGGCTTTCTCTTAACACCAGAACGATGAAGAATCTGGTATTTTGAAAACTGCCGAAAGGGGTAATTTTGAAACACATTTTGTACTTTTCACACTCCACAAACTGTGGCAATTCTGACAAAAATCGCTAGTCTTGTTGCCTTTGCACAATCTGATTGGGCATTTCTAGGGTGGGCTGTTATGCTGAGTTAATATTATTTGTACATATTGCTTGTTAAAAAGCAAACTGTTACTCGATATGTGATTTTCATTCTTAAAGGTAAAGAAGAAAGTCAGGGTTCCATTTTTATGGTTACATTTGTAATATCCTTTTGAAATTCAAAATGGCTGTTGTTCAAAATTATATACATATAATATGTTATGTAAGTCATGTTTCAAGTATATTACCATATACCTTTTAGGTGTCAAATTGTGCAGAATGTTATTTCCAAACTTATTTTTTAATTTATTAAGTTAGAATAGCCATCTTGAAGTTTAAAAATTCCTGTTACAAAGTGGTAAATTATATGTACAATCCATTTTCAAGCATCCTATAACAAAAATTTAGTGTCGTTTCAAGCTATTCCGAGCTTGGAAGGTATGAAGTTACTTATCAAATTGGAAAAGTTTGAAAAAAAATGGCAATAAGGTTCAGAAATTTGTCGTGATGTACTTGAGACAGTTTGAAACCATATGGCAGTTTATTAGAGTGGCACTATAGCAGATCTGAAACTTCACAACCTGTCAATAGAAGTGCTAACAAAGTACTTTTTTGTCCATGATTCACTTTAACTTAGTACGTTTGCTTCATCTTTATAATTTTACAACGCAGGATATAGAAAAACATCATCCTGATATTTGGCAATATTTCTGTGTTACTAAAGCAACTGGATGTTTCATATCAATAGTTTCCAGATCATTGTATAGAACACGAGAATTTAAAATTAAAAGATCTTGCTGGAATAATAGGTATTACACAGAACATGAAGATCCACCAATACAACCAGAAAGGATCAAGTCGCAACACTTCATTGAGAATATAGATGGAATGGCTGTTATCAATTCATTGGTCAAAACTAAACTCATAACATGCAAACATACACAGATTTTACGGAAGTATTTCTGCACAATGCTATCACTATTGCAGCAAATTATGACTAAATAAGATTAGTCTTTGATATATAGAAGTTAGTCTGAAGGAACGAACAAGATAATGGACTAAAGGAATTTCAACATACTTTCATATCAAGTATATAAGTTATACAGAATTCTTTAAAGGAATTTCTTTCAGATAAAGTCTGCATATGAAAAACTGAACTCTCAGAGAGCTAATGCTACATTGGGATTCCATGCATTCACAGGATGTGATGTGTCTGGAAGATATTTGGGTAGAAGTAAGAACTTTTGTTTTAAAGTATTCATATGAGGATGACATTCTGACAGGATCTGCAGCGATCCAGAATTTGAGTCTGTGTTTGTTGGCCGTGAATTGAGTGAACCTGCACCTTGTTTTGCTTGGTCAGCAACAGTTATAGTTTGAATTGAATAAGCTAAATTTTGATGCAACTCATTTTTTATGTAGGTCTACTGGTTAAACTTTAGTATCTACGAGGGTGGATTGAAAAGTTCGTGGCCTGACCTAGAAAATGAGAAGATATTTGGATAAGTTATGTTTTATTTTTCCACGTAATCCTCATCGAGGGAGATACATTTACGCCACCTCTCCGGTAACGCTGCTATACCACTTTTAAAAAATGATTCCTCAAGGTCTGCAAAATACCCCAGTACAGCACTTTTCACCTCTTCATCCGAAGAAAATTGCTGACCCCCAAACACTTTTTCAGGTTTCCAAACAGGTGAAAGTCCGAGGGGGCCAGATCAGGCGAATATGATGGGTGCGGCAACAGTTCGAACCCACAGGAATGAATTTCTGCCATGGATGCAAGGGACGTGTGAACGCGCGCATTATCCTGGTGAAACAACACCTTTCTTCGCAGCATTCTTGGCCTCTTAATTTTAATTTCCTCGCGTAAACGTCGCAGCAGGGTGCAGTAGTATTCAGAATTGATAGCATTTCCTTTTTCCAAGAAATTGATTAAGATAACGCCCCTAGCATCCCAGAACATTGATGCCATAACCTTGTTTGCCGACAAAACCTGTTTGGCTTTCTTTGGGGTAGGAGATCCTTGTCGTTTCCATTGCTTTGATTGTTGTTTTGATTCCGGTGTATGATGGTGCACCCATGTCTCGTCCATAGTCACAAATCTGCCAATAAACTCCTCCGGATCACTTTCAAACAGTTCCAAACAATCACGGGAAAGGGTGAGTCAAGTGTGTTTGTGTTCAACTGAAAGCAACTTGGGTACCCATCTCGCAGACACCTTAGAAAACCCTAAATCGTTCACGATAATGTTTTGAGCTCACTCATAGGAAATACCCACAGTCTCAGCTATCTCACGGATTTTGATTCTGCGGTCACTCAAAATCAGGTCACAAATTATATTGACATTTTCTGTTGTGGTCGACGTTGCAGGCCTGCCACTGCGGGGGTCATCTTCAATGCTGTTTCTTCCACGTTTAAATTCAGCCACCCACTTTTTCACCATGGAATACGAGGGCGCGGAGTCTCCAAGCACGTCTACCATGTCCGTATGAATTTGCTGTGGTGTTAAGCCCTTTTTATGCAGGTACTTAATGACAGCGCGATGCTCTATTTTCTCCATGTCACAAATTTCCGTCACTTCTGCCCACTAAAAGTCCTCACCTGAAACAATAGAGCAATGAAATGAAATGAAATTTTACACAGTGACTACCAAAGGATATATCTATGCAACTAATGTATGAAACTTAAAATTAAAAGCTTCCTTCCTACTCAGGCCACGAACTTTTCAATCCGCCCTCGTATAATTTTTAATCCGACAGTAGTTCTGTAACACAAATATGGATCACACCTACACAGAATGAATAGTATCAGCATCAAATCTAATAAAAACATAAAATTATTATCAGCATCAAACCAAATGCTCCTAACAAAAATATTAAACATTACCATCATCACACCTAACAAAAAAGTCTAGACTTATATTCATCATGAATCCAAACATTCCTAACCTAACAAAAATGTCTGCGTCAAACATAACACTCCTAACCTAGCAAAAAGATTCAAAAATTACTATCAGCATCAAATCAAATCATCCTAACCTACCTAACAAAACAAATAACTG
This sequence comes from Lepisma saccharinum, assembly GCF_977018435.1. Classification (NCBI taxonomy): domain Eukaryota; kingdom Metazoa; phylum Arthropoda; class Insecta; order Zygentoma; family Lepismatidae; genus Lepisma; species Lepisma saccharinum. The sequence goes on from NC_139233.1 coordinate 53,501,769, forward strand.
AGCGAATATCAGCATTCTGTAAAATTCAAGATATGGCACTCCATGTAACCATCGAACAATCGCGATATAGAAAATGGGCACATTTGATTCCTTGATGACATCACAGGTTGCATGTTCTCCCTGCCTAAGTGTCATTTCTTCTTATTTCTCTTCAAGTAATTTTAAGAAGAAAAAAATGAAACACTGTGAAGATTTCATTTTAGAATAAATGCAAGTGCTTGCTTCCCCCCCTCCCCCCCCCCCCCCTGTTGTAATCATTACCACGATCAGGTAAACTAGGATAATATGGCTTAGCGGAGAAATATAACAAAAACACACAAGATTTATAATCAGAAACAATAGCTTGAAATTAGGGCACGCCATACAGACAGTACCCAGTATTCAGAACCAAATGATGACTACATGCTGTGTTCAGTGACGGTCAAGTTTCACATAACCTTTGAATTCTGTGCCTTAACATAGAAAACCAGCATGTAAAATCATATGTAAAGAATTATCACTCTTCAGAATGGCTCCTAATAAAACTCAAAATTAAGCTGTTTTAGAGCTTGTATCAGTTTTGCCTTGGTTTACTGGGAAAGTCATGTTAGTTCATAGAAACTATGCAGGCTAGTGTAGTACAATACTCTGAAATCGACCTAGATTGCAAGAGTTTGTAGAAGTGTATTATCTTATGGTACATGCATGTAGTTTGATTTTTATTATATACTTACCGTAGTGTAGGGATACAAAAAGTAATACTGTTTCTATCAGTAGAATAGCTTAACACTGGCAAGATGCTTGCAAGTCCTCTTGTGTATTCTGTAGTTTAACTGTGCTACTGAAAACATTAAGCAGTAGCCTCTATGTCACTCATTGTATTTTTTTTAACTGACGTTAATTGTGACAATAAAAAAGAAAATTGCGTATGCAAAGATGAACAAGTATGAGGTAAAAGTTATTTTTTGTAATATTTTAAGAATGACCAACTTCTGTTAGGGCATTCTTTAAGCAGGAAAGTGTTTGAAATAATAGTATCATCGTTATTTTTTCAGTTTTTATCCTGCACAGTGCTATAAAATGGGCATAAAAAATTTACTATGTCCACGTACTTGAATTACTCTTGGATTCAGTGTTAATTTTCTCACTGTTACAGCATTTGGTGAATGTACAATGGCAAAAAAACTAACATTAGTGAGTAAAGCTGTAATTTCTTCATCTTTTGCTAATTAAATTTACACTGTACCCCAAAAATGTTCACAGGATAAAAGATATTGAATTGCATTTATGCACTGACTTAATAGAACTCAAATGATCCAAGAAGATTTGTCAGTGCCTTACATTGTATCGCTCCTTTGCAATTATTGTTTATGAAAGTGCACTAAATTTGACTAGTGTAAACCAACCTTCTTTATTCGTTTTTATATACATGTAATTGTGTTGGTTGTTCACCAGAGAAATTTATCTATTAATCTGTCATATTGAAAATCTGCAAGAAATTTGGTGAGACATGTTAAAACTATCAGCAGACAGGAAGAATCAAAGAAAAATTGTAACACGTACTCTTACAGTTCATAAATAATTTGCATTTATTGCAAGGTTATTAGAAATGTAGAGGTTAGACACATGGATTGTTTTCTTTATGTTGACGTAAAGATGGCAGTAGGTGAATTTATCCATGAAATGAATATGAAATCTATGTACTAGTGTTGCACTATGCAGGTAGGTAAAAAGAAGATGTCAGACAACTGAACTACTTTTTGGAGTACCAAATATGCATTTCCTGGTGTCAGTTGCTTTCCTCTTCATAAGCAATAAACCCATTTACAGTTTCTGGGTTCAGATAAATTGAATATGCTGATTGGTACTTCTTATACATAACATGAAATAAAAATATGACAGTAGAAAACTTCTTACGTCACGTGCCGGCAACATATTTTTAAAAAACACTAAATAACACACAAACAGCACGATAAAAGGCACTTTAGCGGTCGGAATTGAAAGCTCTGAAGAACTGCTAAAATGTTTTTTATCGTGCTGTTTGTGTTTTTTTTAGTGTTTTTAACAAAAATGAAATAAAAACTATTACCTGGTGTTGAAAATAAGCAATAGGATTATGTTTATTTCAATATTTTACAATATAAACACAAAATATAATTCAAATAATGCACTCTACAATGTAATTTGATGAAATTTAGTGAATCATTTCATTAGTTTCGTTTCAGCTCTGGACTAATCGCAAAAGTCAGTTGCTTCATACATGGTTTTGTAACTTAAGTTGCGATCCAGAGTAGGATGGTGCTAGTGGGATCCACATTCATTTTCCATAGGCTGTGGGAAACATCCTTACCTAGAGATTGTTCTTTTTCTGCAACACTATACTTTCATTGTTTTACGTTCTGGTGATACTTTAACCTTGCCGTCAATACATCCTTACGCATAACAAAATTAGTGTGTGTAGAGACAAGCCAGGGTTAATTGCACAAATGTACTGATGCAACAAATATAAACTGTTTCATGCACACACATGAACACATGAATCAATTAACAGGAATAAATAAAGCAATCATGTTAAAATGTTTACCTATTAAAGCACCAACTTGTGGTAGGTAAGAAAGAACGAATAGAATGAAAACCTGGAACATAACATACATTTTTGAACACACATTTCTATTGATAATATAATCAGAAGTACAGCGTGGTAATTCAGTCTGTTGCACACTACTTGCCTTTTGTGCATTTATATTTTTTTTTGTAGGTGGTAGGTTTTGAATGCCAGATTCCATGAAATTAAAGGCTCGTTTAGTAGAGCTTCTTTACTATATGATTTGTGTACGATACATATATGTTTATGGTGTATATATTTTTAGTGAATGGGTGTTATGTATGTATATTTCATAATACTGTTGTTGCTGATATATTGTAAATAATGTAGTTATCATTTTATGACATTTCCAATCCTAGTATCAAGTTTGTCCACAGGTAATATATATGAATTAGTACCATGTATTAACGTGGCTGATTGAATAAAACTGTACTTTATTCCTTTCCTGCTGACGTTGCTATGTTAGTTACGAAGGCAGGTGCAGTGAAATTTATATTTTGGCAAATGGTAGTAATGCTTTAGCATGGCCAGAAGTAATGAATTGTTACAGTACAGAGATTATTGCGCACTAGTCACTTTGTTGTTGATTTTCTTTTACCTCCTACTTTTGCTCAAAAAATTAATATGAAAGGTCATGCTTTTAGTCATTGTAGATGCAAGCTTGTATGTAACTAGTAATAACTTTTGAATAAAAATACAGTTATACCTTATGTATGACATTATTTCAAACATATACCCAAAACTACATGAGAAAATATTAGTATCAATGTGATCCATTGTGAAATCCATGTGAATAGGCAGCACAGGAAATTGCAAGCAGCCCTTGTTCAAGGGTTTATACCCTGAATTTTCAAGTTAATAGTAATAACAATATTAATTTCCATTTCCAGTAACTTTGTGTATGAAGGTATTCACCAGATGTTTACAGATTTGATAACTTTGGTAGTACAAGGTAGTTGCAGTGCTCGAAATGAACTGGAACGACATTGTGGTTTGTGAATGCTTGAAACCTACCCATTCCATCTAGTCATAAATGGCAATGGACTGTTCCAATTAGTGTAATTTTTTTTATGTATTTCACTACATTTTCATTTTCAGTGTTAACTAAATTGTCCTGACAGAGGTATTTTCCTACACAAGAACTTTACACAAAATCGGTTTCTCTTTTTATGGTCATTCTTCTTTCTTTCATACTTTTGTATTTTATATATTTCCCTGATTAACCTAACAGTAAAAGTGGGCATACTTAATCAAACTCTCATCAAATCATTATTGTGACTTGCTGTTTATATTTCTGATATTATGCTGAACAAATATATTCTTGACATTCTGAAGAACAATGCATCTTAAGAACTAGAAAAGACCAGCAAATAATGTTACTCGATTCCACTTTCATATGAATTGATGAATAGGTGTCACATGCCATCTCTATCTGCTTAGCTGACATCAGTTTCTTAACTGCTTAATCTGCGGTTGGTGTTGATTGCCAAAATTTCTGCCCGTTTAAATTTTAAAAAGGGAAGTAAATTCCATACGACATGTGTCCAATGTATTTTATATTTGATGTTTATGTAAATGTGTCAATATTAACTATTATTAATTGTAATACAGCACATCATTTCACTAATTGTTAATTTTGTCACTAGTAGTCGAGGACAAAATTAAAAAGAAAGACGACACCATGTTAACGAAAGTCAAGCATTCAGTTTCATAATAATTTCCATTTCGAGCACTGCATCCTACATTTTGCACATTGCATAATTTGCATTAAGAAAGTGCAAATTACTTTGGAGAAACAGAAAATGAAAGAAAAACTGAAGACAGTTTTGCCAAAGAAAACCAGCTCCCCGAAGAAGTATGCGGGTCAATCCATGTCAAGTTGTCCAGGATATGAGTTGCTCGACAATTTTTTAAAAAATCTAATTTTCTCTGTGCAGTTACTGTACCATGTTGTTAGTTGAAAACAATCACTATTTTAATTTTAGTGGCTGTAGGTTTCGAGTGGCAGCCATATTTGTTTTCAAAGATACGCCATTTGGTCGTTTCGTAAGGGGTTACCGAATCTGAAATATCTCAGCCCCTAATTATCCTATCGATGTGGAACAAAAACCAAAATGATCAGCAAACTGTAAGCTACAAGACTGTGTATTAGCCATTGTTATGTATGAATTATATAAGGGTGAAATTTATGTTTGAAAAAGTAGGTCATTGATGCTAAAAGTCCTGATTTTAGCAGATAATATTTGCAAGAAGGGAAATGGTCAGGAAGTTGAGCTTTACTGTATAAAGAGCTCTGGTATAGATGTGCTCATTCACCAAGTTTCAACCCTTATATACGCCCCCTTTTTTTCTAGAAATGAGTAAAAAGTGAAAAAAGTGCACCTTTCACAAGCATATCTCTGGTGGGGGACCTGATAAAAATATACAATCTATACAATCCCTCCCCATAACAGTTCGGTATGAATATATTTTGTACCAAAAATTAGGATTTTCAGATTTCATTATAAGTACATTTAATATTAACACAAAGTTATACCTACAAATAAGCATATGCAGAAGAACGGATAAATGAGAGTTTACTGTATATACATCATAAATCAATTGACAGTGAACGAATAACTCTCAAAGGGGTTTATCAAAGCATACAAGAAAAAGGTATATGAGGTAAATAGAATAGATATACATGAAAGCCAGTGGTGCAGACTTCTCAAAATTATTAGGGGGCTCTGATCACTGAAATAAATGCATGAATGACTCACTCCCTCCGTTTTAAAAAAATAAAAATTACGTCTTTGTATAGCAATTTTTAAGCAGCTATTATATTCCTCATGCAAATGAAATGTAACATGAAAAAGTTTAGAAAATGTTTCAAAGTTTTATTATGTCTTTTGAGTCTGCTCATTTGTTTTTTTTTTTTTAAATAACAACATTTTTATTGAAAAGTAGGCTATGTATTTACATTAAGAGGCCAACCTAACAGTTTTATGCCGGCCTTGGTAGCCGAGCATGTTGGGTGGTCGACTCAACTCTCTCTGATCCGGAGGTCTCGGGTTCGAGTCCCGGCGAGGGCATGGGTGTGTTTTAACCCTCCGTCATCCTCGCCTTCATAGTAGCACAAATGTCCCACGTGCGGCACCCAGTGCCGCCCTATCAAAACCAACTTTATTTAGATGAACTATTGATGCAAATTTATGTTGAATTACCCTAGCGCTTACTGGAAATCAGATGATATATACACTATCTGGCCATTCGTCACCGGACACCTGGAACGAGTACTTTAATCCGGTTTCAGGCATCCGTCAGTATCGTGTGGGGCCACCTTTTGCAGCAAGTACAACCGCAACCCTCTGAGGAAGACTGTCCACCAAATTGCGATAGGTTTCGATGGGAATCCTGCTCCAATCCTCTTGCAAAGCGGCGAACAACTCTTTATTGTTTTTTGGGCGGTGTGGCCTGGCTCTCAACCGGCGCTCCAACTCGTCCCAAAGATGCTCAATCGGGTTGAGATCAGGACTTTGGGCAGGCCAATCAAGTTTTTGCACACCCATATCCTCGAACCACGTGTTGATCACACCTGCCGTATGACATGGGGCATTGTCGTGCTGAAACAGATAAGGACCACTACTGAATTGTGCCCACAATGTCGGTAGTGCAGAATTGTCCAGGATCGTTAGGTATGCATCTGCATTCATGTTTCCATGCACTAACACAAGAGGACCAAGACCATACCAGGAGAAGCACGACCACACCATGATGCCACCTCTGCCAAATTTCACCGTGGGTACGAGACACTCAGCTAGAAATTTTTCTCCGGGCATACGCCACACCCACACACATCCATCGGACCGCCACAGCTGGTAGCGCGATTCATCACTCCATAGGATGGATTTCCATTGCTCAGGGGTCCAATTACGGCGTTGGTTGCACCACTTGACACACCGGCTCGCATTGCGGGATGTGATAAACGGCTTGTGAACAGCTGCACGACCATGGAAACCAAGTGCACTGATTTCCCGGCGGACAGTACGATCACTTGCTACACTACTGGTAGCCGCATGAAACTCTTGTGCCACCGTCTGGAGCGAGGCCATCCGATTTGACTTCACCACATGTTTCAAGCTTCGACGGTCCCGATCTGTTAATATTTTCGGTTTAGGTGGTCTGGGTGGGCATTTGACAACCCCCTCCTGCTTCCACTTCCCGATAACATCACTCACAGTCGATCGGGGTATCGCAAATTTGTTGGCAATCTCCGTGTTGAATGCCCAAACCTGTGGGCTCCGATAATAATTCCTCGTTCCGCATCGCCAAGTTCGCGTCGTCTGTCCATAGTGGCTGCTCTACCTACTGTGCGGCTGTTCTCCACCTGCCATGCCTTTTATAGCTCGTGGTCACGTGCCCAGGCGCTTCCACATGCCTTTGGTGGGGTGTCCGGTGACGAATGGCCAGATAGTGTATATGAATGCAAACAGTCCATTTCGGACATTTTTATTAGCTAAACTGCAACTAAAACTATATAAGCTAAAAACATTACAGGAAATGACACAGAAGTACACACTTAGAGTCTTGAAGCAAATGCACAGAGATATTCCCAAAATACACGTAATTAAAATTTTGCCATATAATAAAGAAACTAAAAAATGAACTCATCATTCAGAAAATTTTCAACGTAGTTTTCAAAAAGGTTCAACATATTTTTCAAAACGAATTGAAATCATATAACTTACATGGGCTTAGAAAGGAACAATTTGTTCCAAAATTCTGAGTCAAAATCTTGCTGACTCGCTGAAAAAGCAATCAAATGAGTAAAATACAACTCAAAGATACTTACAAGATATTAAAATTTTTAAATCTCAATATGTTTCTTCTTGTTTTACAAGATATACATGAAAAGAGATATACAAACTCAAATAAAACGGACCCAATATTGTCACTTTTCCATACATTTTGATAACTCTGACATTTCGTATGGGCACTGCAGTGGTTTCTGCATACAATTAATTTGTATTCCGGACAATGTACCATCGTTTTATTTTTCTTATATCTGGCAAATTCATGGCTGGAGTGCTATGATGTAAGACAGGAAACGTTCCAGCATGTGGTGCCGCCTAAGGGGGACCGGTCACTTTTGAGGCATATAAACAACTGAAAAACGCCAGAAAAAAGGTTGGAACGCCTCTATGTTTTCGTGGGAATAGTGTAGATAAGTTTCCTAGTGCTTTCCAAACCATTCTTGCACTGATAAGGAGAATAATTCAAAATTTTAGAAAAGGCGGCAGAGTGCCGCCCCCCGGGTTACGGAGGGTTAATGTCCACAACAGACTTGTAAAGAATGGACGTGACAGGGGCAAATAGTGTTGATGTACCCATAAAAATACGAATATTTGCAATATTTAACAATTATTTACATAAATGCTAACACAAATTGCAGGAAAATAGTTTTACTTTTTTTGTTCTTGCTTATTTTACTTTTTAAATTTAATTTTGCAATAATTAAAAAAACAGATAGCATGCCGTGCTTTAGCAATAATACAGTTGATATAGCTGTTCCCAGACTTTTCATAAGCTTTCCTTGTGTACTTTACTGCAAGCCAGTGTAAAATAAACTCAAAGACTTTAGAATTATTTTCCCCTTATTCTTTGGACTAGAGGAAGAGATTTCGAGGATAACTATGTAAATATCGTACCTTATATTGTTCAGAACTCACTAAACAACATACTGGTATAATTGTCATATCACCTCGTTATTTTGAAACTCTTTTTAGTGAAAATGTTAACAATACTCATAATTATATAGGCTACTTAGTATATAGTAATAAGTCATAGGTTTTGCCCCCCCCCCCCTCCCAAAATTGATGGTTTAGCGGTCTCAGCCTCCCAAAGTTGATTCATATTTTTCTTCTTCTTCTTTCCTACTTTTGTTTTTTCCTTACATTTCCATTTTGTATATATTCTCATTTGTTCATATACTTGCCCAGCTTGATTAGACAAATTCTGAAACTGTTTCTCTGGTGCTGTCACTTGTTTGTTCAGTTCTATTGCAGATCTTACATTTTCATTGCACTCTTCGATCACTTGTCTTAGACTAACTTTCATACTATTGGAATCTCCTCTATCTTCCCATTCGATTGACTTCCGCATTTCTCTCTTCACTTCTACTCTTTCTACGAAATGTATGAAATATTGTATGGATACCTTTGATCTATCAGTATCTTCCTTGGTTTCATCCACATATTCGTCGGTTAACCCTGGCCGTTGACGAGATGTCTCTACACTGTTCTATGATACACACTGACCCTTCGATTTCCTCTTCCGAGATATCTTGGTATTCGTTGGATTTTGACTGTATTTCTTCCACTGATACGTTATATTCTTCGTCATTTATTTTCACTTTATTTCTTCTTCGGGATTTTCATCTATGCTATCTTCTTCGCAGTTTTCTTTTATTTCAATTTTCTTTGTTTCACCTATATAATTTATTTTTACACTCTTCGTCATATACCGCATCACTTTCATTAATAACAATGTTTTGCTTTTTAACACCAACTTTCTCTTCAGATTCATCTTCTTTGGTCTTCGTGTGAACATCTATTGTATCCTTTCCTAACTGCTCCAGTTTCAACCTTCTACCAGATGCTTTCTTATTTTGTTTACAAATTTCCACCACCGCTTCTAGTTTTTCTTCTAACCTTCTATTATTTTCTTCCATTTCTCCTAATTTTTTATTGGTTTCTTTCATCTCTCTACTCTTATCTTCCATCTTTATCATCATTTCTCTGTTGTTATCTTCTATCTTATCCTCCATCCTTCTGCTGTTATCTTCCATCTTTATCATCATTTCTCTGTTGTTATCTTCCAACCTTTTGCTTTGATCTTCCATCATTTTTTGCAACATCTCCATCATGCTACTTTCTTCTTTCTTTGCTTCCTTTTCCTTTGATTTTGCTTTCCTGCATTCCTATCCTTCTCCCCTTTCACATATTTCTCCCTTCCGATTCGTTCACATGCCCAGTGTTTCGTTCCTTCACATATCCTACACTGGATTATCTCTTCCTTATTTCCTTCCTCTTCACAACATTTATATTTTCCTTCTTCCATTTTGGTATCCTTTCGACCTTCAAATTCTCAATGTTATCTCAGATTTTAGCTTTTGTCGAGCGCCATATATTAATGTTAGAGTCCTGTAGAGGGTGACACCAGTCTGGTTTAGGCCAGAGTAAAACATGAGATTCTCAGGGCAACTAAAACTGATTGATAGGGGCATGCATATTTCGTTTTTGACGAAAAAACGAAATTTGAAAAAAACACATTCTAGTGTTAATTTTTCATGTTTTTGAAAGGTGTGAGATGCATTTTGTGACCATGTTTTGTCACGAAATAATGCGAAATGAACTGCAAAAAGCTAAATTAACTCTTAAACACGAAATTTAGGGTTTATTCACTGACGCGGCACCTTCTGAGGTCTGAATTATCCTGAGAGTTATGCAATTCCCGGGAAATTGATTCATTCTGCTGTTATTATTGGAGAAACAAAAATTGACTCCTTTACACAGAAATTAACTTAATACTCTGATAATTACATAAATGTGCTATTAGAAGTGAAATGTTAATTCTGTGGAATAAGTGTAGTTTTTAAATCAAATTTAGGATTATATTCACAATTTTAAAACCAATATGTCTTTTTATATACCACTTTTGATCCATTTTTTTCACCGCTATAACACCGATATTTTATTTTATTTACCGCTCTTGAACCCGAAATTGATTTAGTTTTTGTACCGAAATTTTGCTTTTTTATTTACCAAAAATATGTGCCTCTACTGATTGATAACATATTTTAGAAGGAAGAAAAACAAAGGGAACAACTTGTTTAATCTACTACGGAAGGTACAAACAATGCACCATATATTCTTAATTTTTATATTACATTAAATTTATATACAGGATTGTATTTAGAGTTGTCTCTTTGTTTCTTGGTCACATATATCTCCATTAAATATATTTCATGTACTGCGAGGCTTCTTCTTCTTCTTTATGGATACGTGATGGACTTCTTCTTCTATTTAGCTAACAAGCTTCTGCTTACTCTGCTAATAGGCTCCCTCTTTTTCTTTATGGATATGTGATAATTAATATTATGTGATAATTTCTGTCGGCTAATAGGCTTCTTCTTCTATTAGTTGATAAACTAATTTTTCTATTGGTTAATGGACTTCTTCTTCTATTGTTGATTGGTTAATAGACTTCTTCATCTATCAATTGGTTAATCAACTTCTTCTTCTATCAATTAGTTAATGGACTTCTTCTTCTATCAATTAGTTAATAGGCTTCTTCTTCTATTCACCAATCAATCAATATACTTATTCCCCTATTTGTTAGTAGACTACTTCTACTAATCAATATATTTATTCTAGAAACTCCCTGCTAGATTTCCCTTCTTTTAGGGCTTTATCAAAGATACAAAAATAATTCAAATCAATATTATGCTGCACAATAGCCTAACACAAGCAGAAAAAAGGGGTTAATCGAAGGGCACCGCCTGTCCCGCGCTCGACCTCAATCCGGGTTAGCAATATATGCGTCGCAACGGAAGTGCTTGGGGGGCCGCCACTGAGTTTGCCCCGCACCGGGGAAAACAACCAAGAAATGTATAGTAGAAAAGCTTGTTCCTACTAAGACGATAGAGATATAAAATTGTAATCGCTTTTTAACTTCATTTATCTTTACATATAATCACATACGCCGCACGTGTCGATCATTTCTTTATCTCACCTTTATCCATCTCCATTGTTTATCTCAGTTCATAAATTTATGTAAGCACAATTAATTTCAGTTCACCAAACACTTTCATTCAATTTGCGTGCGAATTGTTACTATAATCTGCGATCCTAATATTTCTTCTGCGTGCTGCCATCTATGATTCCTTATTTCAATCATTGGCCATATGGTTTACATGTGTGGGTACGTAACAACCTACTAAAGGAAAATATTATGTTGCAGATCTGATTCCTGGAAAATCATTATATGCTACATGCTACACAAGACTATTTGTTGTGAAGGAAAAGTGCAATAACAAAAACAATGATGATGAATCAGGACATGACCTTGATTTTGTTCCTCCCTCACACTATCTCTCTTCAATTGTGATGAAATCTCGCAACATTTTGTGGAACACTCTGTTTAAGTGGTAATAAGTAACCCAGTGTTGTTCTTGTATGCTTTGATAAACCCCTTTGAGAGTTATTTGTCCACTGTCAATTGATTTACGATAGTAAACTCTCATTTATCCATACTTCTGCATATGCTTATTTGTAGGTATAACTTTGTGTTAATATTAAATGTACTTATAATGAAATCTGAAAATCCTAATTTTTGGTACATAATATATTCATACCGAACTGTTATGGGAAGGGATTGTATATTTTTATCAGGTCCCCCATTTTTTTCACTTTTCTAACTTTTTACTCATTTCTAGAAAAAGGGGGGGGGCATATATAAGGGTTGAAACTTGGTGAATGAGCACATTTATATCAGAGCTCTTTATACAGTAAAGCTCAACTTCCTGACCATTTCCCTTCTTGCAAATATTATCTGCTAAAATCAGGACTTTTAGCGTCAATGACCTACTTTTTCAAACGTAAATTTCACCCACAATGGCTAATACATATTCTTGTAGCTTACAGTTTGCTGATCATTTTGTTTTTTGTTCCACATCGATAGGATAATTAGGGGCTGATATATTTCAGATTCGGTAACCCCTTACGAAACGACCAAATGGCGTATCTTTGAAAACAAATATGGCTGCCACTCGAAACCTACAGCCACTAAAATTAAAATAATGACTGTTTTCAACTAACAACTTGGTAAAATAACCGCACAGAAAAAAATAATTTCTTAAAAATTATCGAGCAGCATGGATTGGACCACTTGACATGGATTGTCCCATGCTTGATACTGGGGTGTGTGGGATCAATATCCTGAAATGGGGAAAATTTCCTGGCCTGACTCTGACTGGAAAATTACTCTCTGAATTTTGGGTTACCGAGCTGTTGGGAATTTTTGAATGGTCGCATATTAAAAGTGCTCAATTCTTGAAACTAAGTATGGGAATTTTTTTGGAAATGACACCTTTAATTCTAGAAATAGGAAAAGCAATCATTACAGGGGAAGATAATGTAGAGATTTTTAAAAATTTTCCTTCTATAAACCTTGAATTTCCTGTATCCAAAACTTCCCATCTCAATCTTTTTATATTTTCTGTCCTGACCAAAAATGTTCTCTCCATCATCCCTAGTTGAAATACACATGACAGTGCTATTGATTAGATGGGAATTTTGAATTCAGGTATTCATTAAAAAAATTAATTTTAACTGAAAATGCGCCATTTTCACATGAAATCACAAACTCTGTGATGCAACATCCCTTCGAGTGCCAATGCCTGACAAGGGTTTTTCATTGGCTGACACGTGGTCAGGATGCCAAATCATATTGCCTGTTTTCTGTTTTTCAGTAAGACTTTTTCTCAACTTTCTGGTATTTCCTAGCAATATGTTTATTTTAAATTGTGTCCTACTTTTCTGCTTATAGAGATCTGGTAGTTCTAGGTAATCTCAACTTGCATTTTTATAGCAAAATACATGGGGAGCAAGAGAGCAATTACAATTATCATGTAAATAAGGGGGAAAATTTTGTTACCTAGATGTTCCTTGTCACCTGGCATAATCTTGTTACCGAGATGTTCCTTGTCACCTGGAGGTTGTTTTACTAGTGAATGTGCTAGTGCATGGTGTTGAATGAGGAGGAGAGAGAGATAAATAGGGGAGTGTGGGATTGGATCCATAGATTCTGCAGAGGTGGTAACGTGCAGTTTCTGTCTTGTTTGCTGCATGTAATATGGGGTATGGGTGATGCCAGCCAAAGGTCATCAACAGTGGTCCGTGGAGGACTGGAAACATGTCTAGTTCGACAAATCAAGTTTTTGTCTGTATGTGAATGAAGCTCGGCATGGTGTTCATCGTTGACCTCAGGAAGCATTCCAGGATGACTGTGTGCAAGGTGTTGTGCAAGCTGGGGGAGGCCCTGTGATCTTTTAATTATGCGGAAATGGGTCCTTTGGTTAAGGTGACAGCCAAGTTAAACCAGCATGCTTACATTATGCTGCTGGATAACCAGGTTTTGCCGTTTACCTTTGATCTTAATGAGGAATGGAATATTCCCATTCCTGTATTCCAGGCAGACAATTGCCACGTTCGCCAGTCTGCGACAGCGACTGATTGGCATGATGAACATTAAGGAGCAATCACACATCTGGACTGGTCTCCAAAATCCAAATTTGAACCAAATTGAAAATCTGTGGGACAAACTTGAATAATGCATCACACGTCGTGGATTGACTAACTGAACTGCACAATTCTTTGATGCAAGTGTGGTTGAACACGGTTTTCTCCTACGCACAGAACCTTTTCCAGTCCATGCAACAGCAAATCACAGCTGTTATTCAGGCTCCTGGAGGTGTTACACAATATTAGATAAAAGCAACATTTTTTGTCTGTTGAGGGATGTTTAATAGGGATGGAACTTAATCCGTACTCAGAATTGACTGATAATAGGCATATTGGTATAAATAATTTTACCAACACATCTGTAAAGAACATGTAATTCATCACCAATACTTTTCCTGAGTTCAAAGTATCATGTGGGATCCACAAAAATGCTACATAATACTTTTGTGGTAATGACAACAAATTTGCCACATTAAAACCATAACTTAAGTTGACTGGTTGATGCTGAAGTCTTCATATGTCTATTTTATAATTTTTGGACCAGTATAGGTATATAAACCTCCGGGGGGGGGGGGGGGATAATGTAAATTCACTATACTGTAAAAAAAAGTAGCAAACATTCTTCATTGGTAGACACCCTGCTGCAGAGTTCTACCACATTGGGATCCAAGGCCATCTTGAACATTAGACAGTGCTGTTTGACCTGCGAAGTTCATTTCACATCAATTTTTGGAGTTTGAAGGTGTTGGGCAAAAATATAACAGAACTTTCTTGATTCCCTTTATAACTTTCAGTTTAATAAATTATAATTGTAGTACAGAATTATTGTCAATTCCACTTTTGGAATGCTTCATGGGATATACCGGATGGTCCAAAAGTCCCGGAACGGACAAATATTGTGAGAAATACACAATTGGAAAACGAAAAAATACGTGTTTAATAAGTGAAAGAAAGCTATTCAATGATATCACACTTGATTCCCCACCCCCACCGTGGGGGAACTGTGAAATTTTAAATGGAAACCCCCATTTTTTATTGTAGAATTGGATTCTATGTAAGAAAATAACCGGGTTACTGTACATCATTTCGCGTAACCTAGGAACGTGGACATAGTAGTATTTTGTTCCCATCGGGGTGCTTGTTGTAGGCGAGTACCCTTGCCTCTCACCATTCGGTGTTCTCTCAAACCTCAATTCATTTCCTGCTCAAATTGGTATCCCACTTTTCTTGGCACAGTCCCAACCGAAGATACACACCATTGGAAACATTCTGTAACATCTCCAGACTAATTGCATTTGAATTGTCTTTAAATTCCTCGATATCATTGGGTTTGGTTTCAAAAACTTTGCTTTTCAAGTATCCCCAGTAGAAGAAATCAAGAGGTGTCAAATCGGGTGACCTCAGTGGCCGCTCTATGGTGCCCTTTCTACCAATCCACCTGTCAGGGAAAATGTTGTTCAGCAAATTGCAAACAATTAAAGCAAAATGAACTTGAGCTCCATCTTGTTGATAGCAAACATTCGCGAATGCATCCCTAACGATAGTTTGTATTTCAAGTATTATCTCGTTGGTCAACAAATTTGCGTACTTTTCAGATGTCAAATTGGCATCAATGAAGTATGGCCCGATAATATGATTACACAATATTCCACCCAAACGTTAACTGTTTGCGGGTACTGTGTATGATGCTCCCTCATCCAGTGGGGATTCTCAGTGGCCCAATACCTCATGTTAAGCCGGTTGACAGATCCGCTCAACTCAAAGGTAGCTTCATTGGAGAAACAAGCCCACCACAGAAATCTATTATTTCTGTCAAATCGTAGCATCATTTCCTCACAGTATTCAAGTCTATGATCATAGTCGTCTCCAATGAGTTCTTGCACTAGTTTTATTTTGTACGGATGATACCAATGCGACTTCACAATTCTAAGGATAGATGTTTTACTTACTTCGGTTTGTTAAGCTACTTTTCGATTCGAGTATGGGCGTTTTCTTGGAAATGCATTAGAACTTCCAAACATTTCTCGTAGTTTGTAGCAGTTTTAGGTCTTCCACATCGTGGTTCATCCCTGACTGCTCCAACGGTTTGATAAACAGTAGATTTTGAAATAGGTGCACAATTCGGGAACATATCGTTGAATAAATACGCAACGTCTCCATATGATCGTTCCCTGTCACCAACCCCCCCCCCCCCCCCATCATAAGAACTGTTATCCTTTCCCTCTCTGACAATGCAATCGTTGACAGAATACGAACAGTAATGGATTTTCTATTCTTTCGTAGACCTATAATACTCCAGTACGATTCCCCCCTCCACCCTTGTGAGTTGCAAACAATGGACACAGGGTTACCGAAACTAAATTTGACCGCCCACTTTCACATTCTGTCAGATCTCACCTCTTACACAACGCCTTAAGTATGCGACCTTCACCGTGGTAGATTACAGGCAAGATGAGTAAGCCCACTGTGTGTGTATCGTTGTTGGTTGGGAACTGCTCACGCAGCGAATTGCCAATGCACATCAAGGTAATCACATGCCCGCATAGAGTTGATAGATGGCAGACCAGTCACCTTCGAGCGGCCCCAATGGGAGCACGGATGAAAAACAAATCGGGCCATGATGTAAACAATGAACAATTCAGACGTTTATGCTTTTCAACGTTGGGAACGGAGAAACGGCGGTGGTGAGTGGGTAATCAAGTTCCGCTCACCACAGAGGGACTCACCTAAAACAAGCACCCCGATGGGAACAAAATACTAATACGTCCACATCGTTGTTCCTGGGTTACACGAAATGTAGTACAGAAACCCAGTTATTTTCTTACGTAGAATCCGATTCTACAATACAAAATGGGGGTTTCCATTTCAAATTTCACAGTGTGATATCATTGAATTTTTCGTTTTCCGATTTGATGTGTATTTCTCATGATATTTGTCCATTCCGGGACTTTTGGACCACCTGGTATGAACAGTATTAACATGTTCGCTGCCAGTAACGCATATATGCATCATGTGGGGTTGTAGGTGTGTGCCTTTGATGCACATGTGCATCATACGTATTACCTTTGTTGAATGACTGCTCATCAGCCGCACTGCACAGCAGGCTTTAAGTCTTTCATGGCACATTGCTGAAGAATTGGTTTCTTATTTGCACCTCTCTCTTAGCATTGTTGCATCGAATGGCATTATAGTTCTTTTTGTCATGTATCAAGGCATTGTTTGATGCATTATAGTTCTTTTTGTCATGCATCAAGGCATTGTTTGACAGCAAAAAAAAATGTGTTTTTTTTTTAGAGCTGAGCAGATATCGATACCAATGCCAATACAGATACTTGTATAATTCCAGTATAAAATAACAAAGGATAGTTACCAAGTCATAATAACTCGTCAGATCACTAGGCACGTATCTAGAAATATAATTTGGAGAGAGAGTCCGAGCTGTCTCAGAAATATAATAATATAAAAGTGTTTCTATGTAATACGTTAATATAATTATAGGTCGATTCGTAATAATATGTAAATTAATTAATTAGTACTTAATAATTTCTCCGATGCATATGGAATATTGTTGTATGTAACAGGGTGGCTACAAACAAGCTGAAATGAAATTCCCTGACTTTTCCAGGTTTTCCAGGACAAAATTTACATTTTTCCCTGACAATTACAAACTAAACTAAATCGATGTTTTTGCAAATGGAAATAATAAACTCATACAGATCCACGTATGGATATGTTAAGTACCAATATTATTTTCTATGAAATTGACTCAATTTCTCTATTCTCTATGATTTGAATTCGAACTGCAAAATAGTGAATTTGGAAAATTATTACAATTCACAAGCTAGGGAAGGATTACGGAATTTTGTCATACGTAGTAAGTTTAAAATAAAATACTTGATTATTTTTTAAAGTTACGACTAAATGAGATAAGACTGAAGAGTGATTGATTAAAAGAAATACAATTTGTAATTTATCAGTCTCCTTATACATTCTCGGTATTATAAGTTGATATTTCCACTGAGGTTTGGAACCCTCTGCTTGCAAGAACCATGAGTGCAGACTCATTTTTCAATGCATCAAACTCTCTTCTCTGTAAAGCAAACAACTTAACTCTTGCATATAAGTGAAACAATTGAATCGAACAAAATAAAGTGTCATATTTCCGTACATTATCAATGGGATTTCTGCTTCAGTACAGTATATCCAAGTGAAGTACTGTGAAACTGACAACATGCAGTTCGAAAAGGGTATAGCTCGACCACAAGGGAAAAAACCTTCCGTCCAAAGCGTTCGCGCAACTTCCCTGCCGTTATCGGAGTTCGGGGCAGTGTTGCCAGGTCAGATTTGAAAAATTCGGGAGATTGTTCCTTGGAAACCAGAAGTTCTGCTACAAAATCCGATGATCTAATAGAAGAGGATGAACGACGTTCTTGGGGGGGAAGGGCGGCATAGTTGTGCGCACTGGGGGGGGGGGGGCAGCAAGGCGGAGTGGCACGCATTGTTTACGGTGTAAACGTCACAGATGCTTTTGTAACAATGGTGCTAAACCCAGCACCCTGTGTTTGGCAAAGATATACCGAAGATCTCCATTTCAGGAGTGGACATGTTTCAAACAAAAGAAAGTAAACCGCCCGAAGGAACCGACCAACATCTTTCATCTCTTCCGCATTTTCCAGTTAGAGGGTGCGTGGAAAACACCCTCAAATTTGCCCTTTCTCAGCATCGACACAAGGGGTTGGGATGCCTCTATTATCGCGAGGAATTTTTATGACAGGAAATGGTAGAAAGTTGTGTTCACAGATGAAGCTAACGTGCCACCTTTCGTTGTCAGCGATTTTCCACAATCTTTCAAGTCGAATGCTAACAATAACAAATCAATTTGCCTTCTGATGGTGTTCGTGTGCAGCTATCGATAGGGGTGGGCACGCGTCCTGCACCATAATGAAAAAATGCATTACGTATGTGAAATATATTTGGTGAATTAGACAGCATGTCTTCCTCAATAATTCAAGATAGCAACGCTTATGCTAGGGTGCCACCCATCCTCCCCATCTGCTAGAAATACACACACACACCCACAAACACATACATGTATAACATAATTTGCCCACGCTACAAAGTCAGTGTTTCTACCTCGTAAGGCAAGGACGTTTCACTGTGTTTGTGTCACTTCATCCATTTCATCAGTTTTTCATTCATCCATATTGTCGTACTTACCCGTAGAGGCACAAAAGCGACGTAAAATAACTAAAATAAAAATAGACTTTAGGGTGGGATAAAATACAGCCATCTAAAAATAGTAATGTAGTAAAAGTAATAAAATAATGTCCTAGCACAATTGAGTAGCGTTTGACATAATTTCACAGTTCAAACAGCACTTTTCAGGGTTGAGTGGAGTTCCACTCCACATCTCCCCTCCATGTTCAAGTAAGATGAGCAGGAAATGTGTTTTTGAACTGGCCGTCGGAGGTGCCATAGCAATAGTTTATTATGGAATCCTACCGAGAAATCAATAGGTCTGGCAACACTGACGTTGGCGACTCTGAAGGCTTCTTCCTCCTGTCTTTTTCCCCCACCCGCCAGCGCGATGGGGTCTGCGCAGGTTTCTTTCCTTGTGGTTCCACTATATGTAGGTATTAGAAATTTAACACACAGAATTTACAGAATTGCATTGTATAGGTACCTGATTTAGCTAACCATACATTAAAACAGGAACACTCTAATAATAAAAGCTTCTGAAAGTTCATATACGAGGGGCATCCTGAAAAAAGCTCCAATGGTGCCTATACACAGCACTGGTGGTCAGAGATACACACACACACCCATGCAGGCAGGAAGAAGTGGCATGTAGCAGTAATCTGGTACAGTTGCAATGCAGCCGTTTTAGGACAGTTCTAGGTTAAAGATTGCAGCTGTCATACAGTCTCCCACCGAGCCTAGCTTACAATGCACAATCAGAATTTGGCACAGAGCCACCAGCAATTGTGTGAGGTGTGCAGACCGGACGTCGTGTATGGTCAGACGATGGTGCAGACAATTCACGGATGGCCAATCGAATGTGCACAACACCATACAGCTGAGTACACACAGGCCCTTTGCATCACTTCAAGTGAGAGATCTTGGACCACTCCCTGTACAGCCCTGGCCTTGAATGTACCGACTTTCATATTTTTGTTTAACTGAAGAGGTTTCTGGCAGGGCAAGGATTTGACAGCTACAATGCGGTAGAGATAGTTCCAGTCTTTGCTGTCCAACACATATACCATGGGTATACAAAATTTAGTGCCATGCTACGACAAATGCCAGAACAACGGTGGTGATTATGCCGAAAATGAGGTTAAGACTCACTGTTACTAATGGAATAACTTACCACTGATATTCATGTTTTATTTATGCCTAATCGGTAGGGACCTTGATATTTTGTTATTTGTTTTCAAATTGGTGTATTTTCTTATTTTTTATTTTTTACTATACGGTGTTATTTTTCTCAAAATTCACATTTTCATTTTAGGGCATTTTCTGGCAAATATCTGAAATTATTCCTTCATGGTGTTTTTAAACTACTGTTTCAAATTGTAAGTCACATGGCTTACGCCTCTTCGTGAGAGTTCTTTTGGGAAAGTTATTTTCCATACCCCCTTTTCTTAATTTTAAGGTAAGGATTTTAGATAATGGAATTTCCCCCGTATATACTGAAGGGTGCATAATAACCATAAGTGGCGACGCACCCAAAAAATTAAAATCAATCAATCTCATGTGACAGATATTGATATATATAATGGCACCAAAAAATTGGCATTATCTTTTTTTGACTTGTCAGTATTAAGTTTCCCAAAATTCGCTTTCTTGTTTTAGAACATTTATCTGCCAAATATACCGAAACGTAATACTCCATTGTGCTTTTAAACGATTATTTTACATTGTAGATCACATGGTCTACATATTTTCGTGACAGTTTGATATGTTGGAACAGATTTTTGAGGAAGTAAAAGTAAAGTGCTCCCCTGCACGTTTCCATGAAGGTGTATAAGGGTGTGGAGTTAGGAGCCCACACTTTCTTGATCACGGCACAAAGTTTCCTCAAGGTGCCAGCTTCATATGATGCTGGGTGGGTGCCGGAGCAGTTTGAATAGGTGGAAAACATCCCGGTTCTCCACCACAGGGGATCGACCCCGGGGCTCTTGCATAGTAGCCAGATGCCCTAACAACTGAGCTCCATTATTACTCGCTTGACAAATGCCGATGGAGCGCACTTAACTTGGTAATTCAAAACATATCTCGTGCGACAAATACGAGGATGTGGATCCCGTGTGACAGTAGATACGCACTCGATCTCCTGTTGGAACCCTGCCACTTTTCTCTGTGATGCTAATGGTTTTGATAGAAGTTGAAAAAATCGTGGGAAATACATGATTTAATGTGGCTGTCGGAATTATTCCATTTACGTATAAGTCTATAGTTTACTCTTGAGTAAAATGTTGGAAAACTTGCATGTTCTATGTACACAAACAGGCCTAGAAAAGACAAGAATGTTGGATTTCATGGAAATTTTAGTTGTTTTATGATATCTCTTTAAAAAAACGCTAAAAACGGCAACAATTCACATTTTATGACAAATTCGCATTATTTCGATATTTAGAAAGGGCGAAAAATGTGTCCAGACATCACTGCATATTCCTAAACATAACTTCGCAGCAATTAACATTTTTCACGGTTTTGGCGTTTGCGAAAAATTAATCGGAAATTACTTTCTGGCCACCCCTCGTATAAATCAGTAGATGGAAAGTGAAAATTTAGCAGGGCCAGCAGGAAAAAGTCAATTCTTGAAGAAAGTGATTTGCTTTTATGATTGAATGATTCGAGTAAATATGATATTAACATATTTACGTATTTATTATTAGTATTTTATTTCATAATATTGGACATTAACCTTACTCAGTGAGAGATTAATGACCATCTCTCACGAGTTTAAACAGACAGGACAGAGAATGGTGTTAATGTCATTGCAATACTAGTGTTGCAGTAAATTTGATGTTGGGAGCATGCACTTGCCAATTTTTTATAACGTTCATCAATACA
Source organism: Lepisma saccharinum (assembly GCF_977018435.1). Classification (NCBI taxonomy): domain Eukaryota; kingdom Metazoa; phylum Arthropoda; class Insecta; order Zygentoma; family Lepismatidae; genus Lepisma; species Lepisma saccharinum. The sequence continues at coordinate 53,523,714 of NC_139233.1, forward strand.
GATTTATGTTTCACTTTTTCGTGATAGTATTCAATATATATTCAGTTTTGTTGGATTCTTCTTGATATCTACGAATAGTGCAATGTCATTGTAAACGTATGTTAACTTGTGCGAAACCAGTAATACGTCAGGATGAAATAAAACCTTCGTAAGCACTGCTACATTCAATAAGGTGAAGTGAGCCAGAAGAGCAATAAAATTCCAGCAGCATATTTGCAGTCTAAAGCTCTTCTTGTTTATGCATGCGATTTTTGTTGGATGTTGCAGTTCATGCAATTTCTGTCGCATGTTGTAGTGAGATACTTTGTCGGGTGACGATATTCGACAAAAATCGTATGTATCAATGGAACCTACTTGTTTCCATGTTCCTTCAGTTTTCCCAACAAAATGCCTTACTACGACGTCCGACAACTATTGGACGGTGCCACCTGCTCCCATCCCCTCCATCTGTTGACAGTTCTGTCTCCTTACTACTCTCCCATACGGACAAGAAAAAATGATAACTCAATGCATTTTCCACGTAATATTTAGAGGCTTAACCTTTACTCCCCCGATGATATTATATGGTATCATCAGAGTGAGGTCGTTCTGACCCGATGAAACCATATGGTATCATGGTGCAGATTACGATATGAATGTGCTTTTTGGACCCTCATACATTCTGTTTGGGTTGAAACTCTGACACAGGTCTGGAGCAAGGCTGGGTAAATTCATATTGATGATCAACCTCCCCCCTCTCCGCAACATATCCATGAAACATTTCCAAATAGTTTCACATTTTGGCTCATTATTCAACTTGTATGGCACCCAGAAACATGAAACAAGTTTCAATCTCTTTGGAATCGTCCATTCTTTGAAGAGAATACTAAGGTTTGCGCCTTCTCCCAAAAATAGCGAGAGAAGAGGGGGCAAACTCCAGATTTTTATGTTTTTTTCATAGAAATTCGGTAGTCACGCCCCCAAACCCCCCTTCCTCGGTTCGTCGTTCTGAATTGTACACGTTTGCATGTTCTGATGCTTTATCTGCAAAACAAAACTTATCCGAAGTAGATTGCTCCCATAGTGCCCGAGTTATAACAATTTTCCTCCAAAAATGCTAATTACCTATTTTTCGTAAAAAAAAAAAAGAGAAGAAATCACATTTTGGCTTATTTTTCAACTTGTATGACACCCAAGAACATGAAACATGTTTCATTCTCTTGAGAAATGTCCATTCTTTAAAAAGGATACTCAAGTTCGCACCTTCTTCCCAAATAGCGGGAGAAGATTTTTATGTTTTTCCATTGAAATTCGGGGGTCGCGCCCCCAAACCCTCCCTTCCTCGGTTCGGCGTTCTGAATTGTACACGGTTGCATGCGCTGATGTTTTAGCTGCAAAACAAAAGTTATCCGAAGTAGATTGCTCCCATAGTGCCCGAGTTATAACAATTTTCGTCAAAAGAGTGTTCGAAGTAAATGAAGACGATATTCCCTGACATTTCCCTGACTTTTTTTGACACCTCAAATTCCCTGACTTTTCCCGGTTTTCCAGGTCTGTTGCCACCCTGATGTAACCACATACTAAGAAACGGAGGACAATGTTAGTAGTGTAATTGATGATACTACTGGGTCGATAAAGTATGAACCCCCCTCAGGCAGATTTGGCTACACTTAAAACAAGCTCAACATGCCCATATGAGTTTTTTGCTCAAGTGTGGAACCCTGTCTAATCCAAGATTTTTGTAAAAATGCCCTCGGGAATTTCCTGTGAAAGTATGACCCCCCTCAGATTGATTTGCCTACACTTACAAAAGGCACTTCTGTGAGATTGTTGTCCATAAATTTGTTAAAAATATGCCCCTCTTGATATTTTTTTTTGGCTACACTTAAAACTAGGCCAAACGTATTAACACACACACACATACACACACACACACACACACACACACACACACACACACATATTTACTTCTGGTTTAAGTTCAATTGGGCACCAGGCTCAACTTGTATATCTAGTATTAAGATAATGTAATTCTTCTAGAATTGCTCTGTGACTCTCTCATTTCTTACATCATAAACATATGATTTTTCACCTATGAGAATAACACTACATATGGTGTCATCAGGGAGTGTATCGTGGAATTCACAGATAATTTTAATGTTTGTCCTGTCATTAACCACAACTTGTTTCCTTTTTGAAGTGTTGATGACAAACATGGGTCTCTGTGCTTTGAATTCATCTGGTGTGTAATACATGTCAGTACTGCCAGTAGTTACCCTTTTGTATGCTGTAAATGCTTCATATAATTTAAGAAAATCATCCTTGGACATGTCTAAATTATCATTTTCTCTAGGGAATACCTCATTTCTGCCATTTTTAAGATATATGTTCTTGATGTTGCAGTTATCAAATCTACTTGAATTTTTTTCCTGATTATTGTGTCTTCCAGTCTGAAACAGTACCACCACAAAATCCGGCATGTCATATTGTATACTGGAGAATGAATTTGTAGCATCAAACTCATAATAAGTACCAGCGGCAGGCTTCTGTACACATTGATATGTATAAAATTTTAAAGGAATCTGTGGATTTTTTATTATATCTGCTTTGTATTTAAGAGCATAACTGGCTTCATATTCAACAACTGGGATTCTTAGCTCCATAGTCTGAATAATGCATTTGCCCTCATCAGGAAGGGTATTAGGCAGAGCTTCCCCTGTAGAGTTTAATGTACTGTACCTCATCAAAGCATTATTGTCATTGGCAGCTCTTCTAAATGTGATTCTTAAACCACCCTTCCACATAATATCTTTGTAATCTGAGAAGAATCCTGGCAACAGGCGCATTGGGAACAGCACTGTGTGGCTCTTGGATAATATTTTATCACCAGCCTCAAATCCACCTATTTTGTAGTAAGAAGCCTCGGTTTTGGATAATTTTAGTGTGGCCAAAGCTGTGGAGGTAATGCCGGGATAATCCACTCTGTTTATAACAACACCATGCTTTCTGATCTCAATTTCAGAGAACAGATGCGGCACAAAATTGTCCACCAATCTTATATTTGAATTTGCCGGATAATCTGCACCATCGAGCTTTACAACATCAAATTTGATGTATAGATCTGCTCTGTGGGGGTGTATAAAGCCATCCCCTACATCAAGATCAACCTCAATTTCTGTGTTGGGTTGATTTAAATTTGCAAATGTCCTCCTGTTTGGAGGGAATGATTGTAGCTCATAACTCTCAATATTTTCCATTTTTTTTGTATGTATTTTTATTTAAATATTAATCTCTATGATTGCAGTTGTTGTGGCTCCAGCAAAATCAACTAATTCTTCTTTTTCATTAGTGACCATCAACTCAATGTAATCTATTCTATTATGGCACACAGGAAAATATAATGTTGGGGATGGAGTGTAGATGATGGGCTCCATAAATTCAGAGTTAGGTTTGAATGTTGCAATGATGCCAGTTTGTTTGTGAGTGCCTATGCCATTTGATTTGGTGATCATACCCTCAGCCACATTACAGTGAATATTCAGAGTCTCTATGGCTAAGAATTTAGGTATATTAATAGCAGTGTGTTTGATGGCCAGTTCAAGTTTTGTGTTGTTCTCAAAGCCTAACAGCTCTTCTATAGTACCCAGATCCACTGCTTCTGTAGCAGATACAATCTCTACTCTGTGAGTGACAGAATTTTGAGTTAATACTATACCTCTGGGTAATTGAGCATTTAGAGTGGACAGATTATATTGCCCTGGAGTGATGACAATTTTTTGATCCCCTACTGCAATTTTGTTGTTGTGGTGTGTAATATTAGGGATCAAGTACATGCCATAAAATGCTCTGAGAGCTATTGTTTTGGGATACACTATATCATCATGTAATTTGAGTTTCAATATTGAATTTTGGCTGGTGAGATGGAATACCCCCATGATGTTTTAAATACCACAGGGCCTTTTGAAAATTTTCAATTGATGGTTTATTTATTTGAGACATATATCTAAGAACAGATAAACACAAATGTCCACAATTAACATCTTTGAAGTTTTGAACACGGGCATTATTGTAATAAAGATTAGCTGATTTTAGATATTTTACTAAATTTTCAGGTGGAACACCTCCAAATGAATCAAACACAAATGCCTCATTTTTTAAATATTTAAGATAACAAATCCAGTGAGTGCCCTGATTTTTGTACTTATCCAAATTAACAATGCCACACTCTTTGTTGAGTGGTTGCTCTGGCAAAGAATCAGACATGTACACACCTCTAAAATTTTTGATGCCCAGTGGCTTGATTAAAGCTTCAATATCTTGGTTTGTAAGCGGCTCTTGTTTTTTTTAAACTTATTTATGGCTCTCTTAACACCTTTGCCTTGTTTCTCCATGGCCAGGTTATGGCGCTTCAATTCATCTAATTCTGCCCTATTTTTCTTGGCATCTATTACTGTTTTTGCTATGGCAGCTGATCCCCCAGCCAAGCTCCCAACAGCCCCAAGTGCTGCTAAGATGGCCGGGATAGTAAATATGAAACCCCCTGTATGCAATTTTTTTTCTAGATTGTTGTAATTTTTTTAATTGGGGGGTACTAAGCAACAATTTCATACCATGGCCCTTGGCAATACAAGAGCTTTTTTTCTTGCGCTGCTTTTTGGTTAAAAGACTATCAATAGTTTTAAGAGATTTAAGACCTGCATAAGGTATTTGATACATAACACCCTTGGCCTTCATTGTAGGTTTATTATATACATATTCACAGCCCCCACCCCAGTTTTTGTTTGGTGTTCATAGCTATGGTGGCTCCCAATGCTGCTATTCTTTCACTTAAAGAAGCATCTTTGCTTACAAATCTACCAAATGCAGCCTCTTCTAATTTCTTGTCTGCAACATGTCTCTTGTCAAGATCAGTATGTGTGTTGTATGCTATGTCATGGTCTCTGCAAGCAGCATCTAGGGGATTAACACCAGGATCACCTCTGTTTAATCTATGGTCCAATTTTGTACCGGGACCACAATACTGATAGCCTGGAATATGTAGTTCAAATGGCAGCTTGTTTATAATGTCATTAACCAAGCCCCGACCCTCAGAAATATTCCAAAATTTAGGTGGTAGAGTATTAATAATTTTTATAAGATATCCAATCCCCTTAGTGTCATTCACTATAAAATTAGACAATTTTGTGCTTATCATGTCCATAATTCCAACCTTCTCATTGTAAAAATTGTGGTTGCCAGCATTTTCCTCCCCAGCTATCACCAATAACCTGTCTACAAGTTTCCTGACATGTGCAGCATGACTTATTATTAGCCAAACTTAAATATTACAAGTTTTCTCCTCCAACATTAAACTGGTTTCAAACATATCTATTTAACAGACGTCAAAGGGTCGTATTACATAATTCACCATCTCACGTGTCTCAACCTATAACGCTGAAAGCAGGCGTGCCGCAAGGATCGATATTAGGCCCCCTCCTCTTCACCCTTTACACTGCAGATTTGCAGCAAGTTATAAAATTCTTCACTCCACATTTTTACGCAGACGATACCCAGTTATATTTCTCAGATCATTACGCTTCGTTGGAACATAAGCTTCAGTCACTAAATTCTGACTTGAACAGCGTCAGTAACTGGTGTGTATCTAACGGTCTTAAAATAAATCCAGAAAAATCCACTTTCATGATCATTGGTTCTAATTATTCAAGGTCGCTAATTAAAAATATTAAGTTCGAGCTCAAAATAAACAATTTGCCCATTGTCAGGAATAACACTGCTAAAAATCTTGGTCTGATTTTTGACGAAATTTTTGATTGGACAGAACATGTAAAGACGCAATGTAAGAAAGCTTATGGAACACTTAGGAATCTGAATCGTTTCCGTGACTTCCTCCCTGCGGAATGCAAGCTAAGACTCATCCAAGCGTTAATCTACCCATTGTTCGACTATTGTGATAATGTTTACGGCCCTCAACTCTCGCAAAAGCTTAGTAAAAAAATACAAATGGTGCAAAATTCCTGCTTCCGATACATTTTTGAAGCAAAAAGATCCGATCATATTCTTCCATTCTTAAATAATAATCAGGTTCTTACCATGGCAAACAGAAGGAAGTTGCACTATCTCTGTTTCATACGCCGCATACTGACAGAAGGTAAACCGCAGTACCTGTTTGAGAAGATGCATTCCCGTAGGGAAATCCATCAGTATGTTACACGTAAGCGGAACAACTTCGATTTACCCCATCACTCTACCACGGCCTACAAATCCTCTTTCTCCTTTTCGGCTCCCAAAGCATGGAATGCATTGCCTGCAAATATCGCTAGTGTAAAAAACCCATTATATTTTAAAGGTAAAATAAAAGATCTGCTGTTAATAGAACAATGGCAGAGTCGGGGCACATACTGAAGGTATCAAGTCACTCACTATAAGGAATTGTATTATTGTATTATTATTACTATTGTCTTTTTTTATTTCTAGTTACACTTTTTTTTGCAACTAATTCCTATGTATTTTTTTCTTTCTTCATTTTTTTTATTTTTATTTTTATTATTATTATTATTATTATTATTACTTTACGTTTAGCTTACTGCTCCATAAGTTTATAATCATCTCATATGTATTCTCATATTGACAAGGGTTAGGTGGCAGAGCAGCCCTTGGCTGAACCTCGCCCGCTGAATAAAGAAAATTTATTATTATTATTATTATTATTATTATCAACCCAGACAAATTCTTTAGGCAGGGTGTTGTATTGTTTGATTCCACTGCCTGTCTTAATTTGTGACCATATGGGCTTGATTAAATTGTTGTATTTTGCTCCACTGCTAGACTTGACTCTTTTTTGTGTGGGATCATTGTTCTGGTATAGAGCATCTGATTTTATTAATATTTCTTTGTAGTGCTCATAATCTTGATCTGTATAGTTGCCTGGCCTTTTCCTAGTCATCAGTTCCCACAACCCAGGTGTGCCGGGATATTTAACAAAACCACCTTTTTCTCCAAGATGAGATTCTGAATATACAATGAGATCATCTCCCATAAATGTTACTCTGAAATTGCCAATTCTATGTATGATGCTACCATCACGCTCTGTGTCGGCATATAAGCCAAAGACCTCATCTTTGTTGTCTTTAGGTGTGCTTAAATATTTTTGAGCAAGAAGACCCAATTCAATAGGATCCAGAGTAGCTTCAATTCTTCGAGGAGCAACAGGACTAGGTGTATGAATACTGGAAAGTGGGGTGATTGGATAATCTAATATGTTCCTTGCAGCTACAGGTACAAGCTCTGTGATCAAATTTTGATTTTGCTCTGTAACAGTTTTAATATTTTTACCTAATTCACTAATAGCATCAATAATAGGCTGTTCTGTTTGTGTGTGTTGTTCATAAATTCCTCGGTTCTCTGATTTCCATCCCTTAAATCTTTTTACAAGATAATCTCTTAATTTAAGATCATCAATGATTGGCCTTTTCATGGTTATTTATATATGTTTCAATGTCTAGAAAATTGTTGATTTTATTTCTGTATTTGCCACTATTGGGTTTTCTTGTCATATCAATTGTGACAAACCCATAACTGTCCTGGTTCCAGCACCTACTGCAAAACTTGGAAAAATCATTGTAGCTCAAGTCCCCACCTACATATTCATCATGTATGTGTTTGATGTTGGTATGATCTTGATGAAACACACATATAAAATTGCTGTTGTCTCGGATCAGCTGCTTCGGTATTTTTGAAAAAGTCTGTGCCAGGTAGAAGCAATCAATGTTTTTGTGTCGGCCCTGTGTAAAGAAATTTCTAACCTTGTTTTGATTATCCAGTATAATGTCATCAAACACAACAAGAGAATTATCGAGACATTCATGGAGTGGCTTAACATCTGATTCAAAAGTGGCAATATCCAATCCATCATATAGCTTCATCAGCTGCTGATATTTTAATTGTTCCAAGCTCTTAGAGAAAACATACAAGTGCCTGTTTTTCCAGTCTAACCAGTTGGGTGCCAATAAAAAATTATCAATCATTAGTGTAGTTTTACCACAAGCCGATGGCCCAACAATAAGACATCTAATATTATCAGGCAGCAACTTGCCATTTCTCTGAATCTGCTGTTCAGGTTCTGGCAGCCTCTTTATAACATCCCAGGTGCTCATATTATCACTTTGTCTGCATCGATCCAGCTGTGTTCTGGAAGTCCTAGCCATTTGACAAATAACTTGTTGCCTTTTCTGCGGATGATTTTTTCTATGAGATATGTGTCAGGCTGTTTAGTTTTGTTGAGTTCTTCTTTATAGAACCGGCCTTTGAGAATTTCTCCTCGGTGGTCTTTTATTATATATGTGTTAAGGGTCCCAGGTTTAATTTGAACCACTGTAAATAATTCAGTGCTCCAGTTTCTTGTAAAGCCTCTTTTGAATAAGTGCTTATATTTGCTGATTCTTACTTGATCACCCACCTTGTATTTGGCCTTTCTTGTTGTTGGCTGGTATCTAGGATAATAAACAGTCCTGATCAATTTTTGCTCATCAGATGAAGTTACTTCAGAGGGTTTCATGTTGATTGTGGAATGAACCGAGTTGTTATATTTATGTAGAAGTTCTGGAAGAATAATAAGCCATTTATAATTACCTTGAAGTGTAAATTGTTTATACATAAGATTTTTTAGGGTTTTGTTGAATCTCTCTACAATTGAGGCCTTGAGATCACTGTAACTCGAATAATGTTGTATTGACTGGCTTTTAATAAATTGTTGGAACACAGAATTATAAAATTCTTTGCCATTATCTGTTTGCAAATAGCACGGTGATCTTCCACTCTGATTGATGATTGTCCTGATGGCTTCTGTAACACATTTTCCAGTCTTGGATTTGAGTGGCACAGCCCAGGCAAATTTTGAAAATGTGTCTATTACAGTAAGTAGATACTTGAAGCCCTTGTTGATTTTGTCTAAGTTTTTCAGCTGTCCACTTGCCATCTCAATCAAGTCGCTCTGCCATAAATCATCTATGCCTTTTGTGACTACTGGCAGTCTCTTATAATTATGTCTGGCTTGTCTGTGTAATTCATCAACAATAATTTGTCTAGACATAATATGAAAACAAGAATATTGCAACTATAGGGTGTTCAGCAGCTGATACTACAGGATTTTCTAAATATAATTTGTCTCCTATTTGTATATGAAATTCCAGAGAGCCTTCATCTTCAGCATAAGATGTTTCTAATGTATTGGGATCTGTAAAATCCTCTAACTCTACACTGGTGATTTTTGGTTTGTTCTCAGCATTTGTTATTGATAAGGTAGGGTAGTGGTGTGCCTGTGGTTGAAGCCAATATTTGATCTTGATTGGTCTCAGTGTGCCCCCAACAAAAAACTGGTAATAAAATTGAGCAGGGGACAGCATATATATTTTGCCACCTGGTGTAAATGGTGAATCATATTCTTTGTTGGGGATGCTGTACAATTCAAGAATTACTGTATGTTTTGGATTCTCGATTATGCCAGTTATTTCTTTTTCTGCTGTAAGCAATCTGCTTGTTACAGATTCAAGGTGCTCGTTGATGGTCCTAACAACATCATCATGGCCTGGCTAGATTTTTGTCCACAACAAGTTTCTTGTATTGTTGCACAATCTCTTGAAGCTGGGTGGCAAAAACAGACAGAGCATTTGCTTGATTGGATTCCATGGTCCCTAGCTGTATCTTGATATTAGCTACAATTTGTTGCAAATTTTCAATAACTGCCAATTTTGAATTTTGAGCAGTAAGATCATGGACCTGTCTTCTGATATCCTCAAACAGGGCATGCAGTTTATTAATATGTTGATTAGTTGGTAGAGTGGCCACTGTCTGAGTGAGTTGTTTGATCTCTGTCTGGATATTCTTGATATCTTCTGATTTCAATATGCGATTCACTGCCCTCTTTATATTTTTAAGTTCCTGTGATGTAGGCAGATTTGATACAGTATTCTGCAAAGATTCAAGTGCCAATTTCACATTATTTAATTCAGAAGCATCAGCCACATTTTGCATAGCATCTTGGAGCAGGGCTATATCTGCCTGAGTGGGTGTTGATTGTTGTAAAATTTCAAGTTTTGTTTGGATATCATCGATCAAGTGATGAAAATGAGATAGCTCAGATTCAGTGTTGAGGTTTTCAAGCTTTGTGATCTGTTGCTGGACACTGACAAGTGTGTCTACAATACCAGGCAGGCGGGATTCTAGAGATTCTCGTACATTTGTCAAATCACTTTGCACTGCTGCTATTGTACCCTCAAGATGGGTTATGGTACTTTGAATTTTTCCAAAATCTTCATATGTTTCAAGTTGCAGCTTAATGTTGGCAACACTCCGAGTTATTGCACTCAAAGCATCAGAAGATGGCAAGTTGTTCATAAAATTTTCAAGTGTCTCAATTTTTTCTTTAACCTCGGCTATGGCATTGTTCAGAGGGTCCAGATTAGGTATCTGGAGTGATTGAATCTGTTCCTTTAGAGTGGAAATCACTAGATCAAAATCTTCTTGTGATTTTATGCTTTTGACAATTGTTTGGAGCTGTGTCTGGACATTATTTATCTGCTCTTCCAATTGCTCAGAGTTGGTGGCCTGGGTCTTAAATTTGGCTTGAAGAGCTGCTACAGCTTCTTCTAAACTTTGAAAATTATCCAATGTGGCCAAGTCAGTATATTTCTGAAGCAGCAATTTGAGTTCAGAATCAATTTTAAGAAGAGGGTCCATGCATTGTGATTGTAAATTTGTAATTTCTAGTTGAAGACTGGCATTGAGTGTGGTTTGTAAAGCTTGTAAATCACTTCTTAATTTCTTGACTCTGACATCAAGCATCAGAATCTCATCACTGTGATCTTCATGTCTTGTATGGCCAAATATATCATTAGGCATTTTGATTTAGTGGTTATTTATTATTGAATATCTGATTCTTAATTCTATAAAAAAAGGTATAAGCTTGTCATAGGATCCAGGGACCTCAATATATAAGCAGTCACCAGCAGAAACAGTATAAACAGTGCCAGAAATCATGTTTGAGTGCTTAATTCTATAAATATTTCTCCCTACTGAAATCTTGACATTACCCTCAGGGGTTGTAATAAATTGTAATTGCCCACCTACAGGTAATTGGTAATGATTTAAATTATTGTTAAATATGTACAATGTTTTACCTGTTTCATCATCAACATCTGTAAGTATGCTGTTCAGATGAATAATTAACAAAGCACTTAGTTTAGATATCATATCAGAAGAGGGTTGTGGTGTTGGCAGGTCCATAATAGCCTGTTTTTTGAACCCAAATAAGTTCATAGGCATGTTTATTTATTTCAAATCATGCTCTGTAATTGGGCATTGATTCCCACTTTTCAAATCACAATGACCCCATGGTAGAGTATGTATGCCACATGATAAAATGCATCTCTTTTCATCATGTGGGTCCAGAGCCACTTTTCTTACAATATTTGTAGTCAACAAGTGATCCACACTCTGAATTCTGGATTCTGATGTTCTGATTGTGCTACATAATTTGAGGCAATTTTTGTAATCTTCAAATTCAAGCTCTTTGTCTACAGTCACTCTGCCAATGCCCTTGGCCTTTTTGGCAACAGCGCCACTACATGTTTCAAAACTGTACATCTTGGCCCTTAACCCAGCAAATGCCACAATAACATCACCAAGTGTCTCATCTTTTAACTTGCCAGGCACCTTTTTGTTGTGGGGTTTAATTTTTGAATGTTCAGTGGTATCAAAATATTTAAACAATTCAGGCTGTGCTATATCTTGATAAACATCTTCTGTTTGAATATCAAGAACAAAACTATCTGTGTCCATGTACATCAGTTTTACACGATCCTTATAAAAAGGCTTCAACACATTATAAAACAATTTTAACATGTGTAATTTGGCCAATTCCAATATCACAGCCCCTACATAAATAGGCTTATCAAACTTAATCTTTGTTTTTTTCATGTTGAAAAGTGCCATATTTTCATCATAAATTCTTCTGTAATTGAAGTTGGGCTTTGCTATCAATTTTTTGCTCCGGCTGGGGTCAGTAATTATTTTAACATCAATATGTTTTCTGACATTTTCAATTGTTTTGCCATACACTGAATTGACCATCAATTTAAACAAGGTCTTATCAAATTGGCTCATTGCAGATGTTCGAAGCTCTGTGTTTGTATCAATATATGGCTTCAACCATCTTGAGTGCCTGAACCTCAAAACTTTTCCAACTTTGGTCACTTGAACACCATGATTCATCAGGAACTGGAGGTTTTTGTAATATATGACATAATCCTGTTTTGGCTCCAGAGTCATCATCAATTTCTTCTGTTTAGAGCCAGGTGAACACTTAACCTCAGGAATTGGGGGCAGATCAGAAAATGTGTTGTGTAAATCATCAGGAATTGTCAGATCAACCTCTAAGAACAGGCCATAGTGACTGTCATCAAAATCCTTAAGATCTTCAATGTTGAAATCTTCAACCCACTCAAGCCCTGCATATGGCAGTTTTTTCATCATAGCATAACCATAGAGGCTATTGGCATCTACATACAGTATATAATTTGATGGCAGTGCTGGATCATAATCAGGAATATATTTGTTATTTGCTCTGGCATATCTCTGAGAACATTGCACCATGCCTCCTCTTATACATTGTTCCATAAACAGATACATGTCCTGATCCTGGATCAGATCCAATTGCATTTTAGTGTTTAAAAACATTGCAGACCATGCTAGGCCCGGAGCACTGTAAAAATACATTGGATCCAGCTTATAATTTTGCATGGAAGATTTTCTAAATGCCTGAAGTATATCAGCTAAGAGGGGTCACATCAAGTTTTAAATATGCCTTGTGATAATCACCAAATGTCTGGCATTTTAAATTGTTCCACATCAACTGGGCATGGTGATAATCATCATCAGTAATTCCAGATGCTCTGATTTTGCTGTAAAACTCTTGTTGTGGTGGCAGAGAACACTCATCAAATTTAGAAAAATCTGTAACGTAGTCATATGGATATACACCCTTCCGCCTAATTAATTTCAGGTCCTGATTTGGAAACAAAGCACATGTGATTTTGAATTGATCATCAGATAATTGAGTGGCCAGTGTAGCCAGGCTAGCAGACAGAATTCTGTATGAATCAAGAAATCTTAAGTGAATAGGAACACCATTAACTTTAATTATTTTGCTAATGGCAATATATTTTTCATTTTTTTCAGCTAAAATATTTAAATTCTGCTTGTCAAACCCCTCGTACCTGATCAAATGATGAAAATCATAATTGGATGGACCATGGCAAAATATAGGGACAAATTTTGGTCTCTGGATCTTAATATTACAGCTATTACACAGGGCCATTTTGAATTTATCATCTGTATGAGAATGGTGTTTCACCTTGATATTTGTATCTGAAAATTCAGAATCACATACCGGGCATTTTTCTGCATTGTTGAAATCTTCAATCTGTTTCTCTGTTAAAGGCAACATGGGTTTTGATTTTAATAAGACATTAGATGCTATGTTATGGCACTCATTTTCTATTCTATCTGCAAATTTTTTGATGGCATCTGCTCCCATGTATAAATCTTCTTTACTAACAACCCCATCCTGTACAACCACATAATAAAAACTAGAAGGTTCATGTAACTGGTATGATGTAATTGAAGGTTCATCAGGATCTGGGCTACAGAATGCAAGAGGTTTGAGATTTGATTCAAAATCACAGACTATATATGCTGGGTGTTCCAACAAGGCTTCAAATTTTTTGAATTTGGCATTTTCACTTGGATTAGGCATCACCATATGAACAGGTTTATGGTTGCCACAGTATTTCAGATGCTCAATTAACTTGTTTTTAGCAATTTCTGCATTCTCTTCCCGAACCCCATTCACCATTTTTTGACCATCAAATACAGACAAACATCTTCTGCACAACTTGAATATTCTATGAGTTTTGTCTAGTTGTGTTCTGACTAAAGCTTCAAGATTATGTATCAGAGTATAATGGCGTGTATCATCCCCTTCAATTAAGAGCAGATCAATCGGAACAGCAGAATCATCATCAAGTGTACTGATTCTGAGAGGTGCTATCAAGCAATTGCCACGGCCAGTAGAACAAATAAATACATTAATAGATAATTGTTTACCATTAATATCCCTGGCCTTTTTTTCAAATTTATCAATATTCTGAACAGACATTGGATATTCTAAACCCTCCATTGCTTCATCAAAATCATTTTCATGTTGTTTATAATAAGTTATTCTCTTTGGATTATCTGAAACTGGATACAAAGCAGCTAAAATACACCACAGAAAGCATTTCTGATCATTATTTTCTATGTTAAGCACAGCTTTTTTGTTTTTAATATGAGCAGGTAAAGGCACATATGTGGAACCTTGTAATGGGCTGAATTCAGAAATATTAACATAGAGCTTGTGTGGAGATCCGCATAGGCTCCATCCAGACTCTCTTGCCGCAAATTCAGAGTGTTTAATATTCAATTGATCTATCAAACTGCTTATTATTTTGTCTGAATTTGCATTTGAATATATAGGTACAGTTTCTGTTATGTGGGGCTGTGTAAATTTTGTGCCATTTGGCTTCTTATATTGTGTAAACAATTTGAGGGACAGCTTATAAGAGCCATTTTGTGCATTTAGAATTGCCTGCACATCAGGATTTATACTGTTCAAAAAATTCTTAATGTCACATCTTGGCTCTGATACAAACCGGTAATCCCTTAATTGGCCATTAAAACTGCTATGGATAGGTGGTGCATAGCGTGGCTGCTTTGCTGCTCTAGCATTAACAGGTGCTTCATGCTTCCTTTTCAGACCAGATGTAGATGGTTGTGGGGGCAATGTTGATGACTGTGCAGAGCAAGTACCTTTATGTTTATAAGTGAAGTATTCCATGCTATATTTTCTATGGCATTTAGGGCATATTTTTGTGGGAGTTCTGCATTTGTCTGGATTACAATTCCTTTGATGCTTAGCCCAATTGGGGCTAGATATATTCTTTTTGCATTGATTACAATATTTTTGATTTGGCATTTTTGTTGTTGTTTATTATATAAGATTTCCTGGGGTCCAAATCAAAACTTTATGCTTAATAAAAAATATCAGTTGGGTTCAGTAGAGAGAGAGAGAGAGAGAGAGAGAGAGAGAGAGAGAGAGAGAGAGAGAGAGAGAGAGAGAGAGAGAGTGTGTGTGAGTGAGTGAGTGAGTGAGTGTTAATATTTTTGGCTTTGCTATTTATATAAAATTTCTTGGGGTCCAAATCAAAACTTTATACTTAATAAACCTATGACAGGTTGTTAAAAATTCTGTATATTAAATCAAATAGATTTGTAATTCAATTTATACAAATCTGCAATATTTTTGTGTTTAAAAAATATGAGCAGCACTGCAACAACACACCCTTACTCTTCAACAACTCTCACAATACTGGCTGATATGCAATGCAAAATCTCTTTATATAGCCTAAGCACAGACCGCATTGAAAACATCTGAAACAATAAGCCAATCAGAATATAACACATCATCACATTATGTCATAACCAACCAATCAGAAAACAACACATGTCTAATAATTTTTTGCATAATATTAGGTAATAATTTGTTGCAAAACATGAAGCAATATAAATAAACCAGAAATAGGCCACAAGTGGGCCGGAAGTAAATATGTGTGGGTGCGTGTGGGTGTGGTCAAGGTCATCTTAAGGTCAGAGGGGAGGGGAGGGGAGGGGAGGGGGTGGTGTGTGTGTGTTTGTTTGTTTGTGTGTTTGTTTGTTTGTTTGTTTTAATACGTTTGGCTTAGTTTTAAGTGTATCCAAAAAAATATCAAGAGGGGCATATTTTTAACAAGCTTATGGACAACAATCTCACAGAAGTGCCTTTTATAAGTGTAGGCAAATCAATCTGAGGGGGGTCATACTTTCACGGGAAATTCCCGAGGGCATTTTTACAAAAATCTTGGATTAGACAGGGTTCCACACTTGAGCAAAAAACTCATATGGGCATGTTGAGCTTGTTTTAAGTGTAGCCAAATCTGCCTGAGGGGGGTTCATACTTTATCGACCCAGTAGTATCATCAATTACACTACTAACGTTAATACCTATTTTGTTCTTTGTTTCTTGACTAAAAAAATATTGTTATTACAAAAATAGTAAACAGACGCTTTAAAATCAGAGATAAAACAGCAAATATTCATCATGCTTACGTGTAGTTAAGACCACTAACATTTGTGTAAAAACAAATGTCATGGCAAGGAAATTAATGTCAAAGAAGTAAAAAATTGAATACATATTGAATAACAAAGAATGATGGTATGTCCATTTGATGAAAAGTTCCTGATAAAAATTTTATGTACATTATTGTTAAGTAGTAGTGTACAAATCTCCCCGATGGTGGTGGTAACGCTGTCACCTTGTAATCAATAGATCCCGGGTTCTATACTCGGTGGGGGCACATAGTGGTTCAGGAAAGTACAATTATTACACTGTTCAGAAAAACCTTTTATAATATCTTATTCCGTTTTCTTGCAACACATTGGCATCAAAATTATTTTTGCGGAGTGTCATTGTGATGGCACTACACAGTGCCAACTTAGCATCTCGCATGCACTGTTTCTTAACAATCCAGGTTCATAAACTATCAATAGTAGTAAATAGTACTATAGTAGATAACTAACAATCAATCTTTAATTCTTGAAAGAATTTCAAGTAAAATTATGGACATATTTTATTTATAATACAGACATTTAACAATTTGACCAAATGCATCCAACAAAATATTTAATTATACATAACTATAGTATGACAACTGAAGGCTACAGAAGATTCTACACTTTATAACCAACTACATGTCGTTTTCCAATGACTTCTCCAACGAAAAACCAGCAAAGTACTTCTGTTGCGACTAAGGTATTAAGCCAGGCTTCCTGAAATGAAACAAGAACATTATTTGGTGGTCCTTATTATAGGAGGTAACAACCAAAGTTTTTGTTTACATAGGAACACCTGCTACCTTGTACGAACATTGAAAAAAAAAGTAATATATCTAAAGTTTGGCTAATTTGATGAAATTAGTGTTTGCTACTGATGTTAAAAATTTAAAAATTATAAGTTTTCTATACATAAAGCAATATCCGAAGTGTGAAGTGTTTAAAATTATAGTTCCATGCTACAATATCACAATATTAACATGATATTTACAGAGTACTGTGCTCCAGTCACAATACATGTCTGTCTGTGTGTGTAGATCTACACCTGTAGATACAGCCCACAGACATGAAAATTTGAACTTTCCCAGTGTCTGATGAGGGTTTCCTATTTTTTTTCTCATTTGCTATATAGCCCTTCTGGACTACCCTCCTTTCATTCACTACATATACACACAAAAAGAGACAAATATGACAGGCCTTATTTTAAAGTTGTTGAAAATTGGATAGAGCATACTTTGAATCTATTCCATTACAATGTATATAAGAAATGAAATATCACCATTTTGTTGCTGTGTGTGGTGTATGTGTTTTAGGGTTCACACGTGAACTCGAAGTGTATTTTCCCAGAGTCTTCCAGAATCTTTAATTTTTTTTCCAGAGTAGTCGATACACAGTGCAATACCGTTTAAATTTATTTTAGCGATGCAAGACAATGTAAACAATATAAACCATCATACTGTTACTTCCACTGTTTTTAATTTGTTACGATTCTTGCAAAAAAAAAATAATAATAATAATATATAAAACAAATCTTCACTGCCCTGAGCTAACAGGTTTTCTCCCTTACAAACCTTTACTGTAAGCTGCTTCCAGCGACCAGTTCGGAATCCACCAAGAAGTCTCTGGATTCCTTGACGGATCTGTGGCAAATCCCCAGGAGTTGGAGGAGTAAGTTCCACTTTGGCGTATTTTAAGAATACCTCAAGTTTTGGTTGTGAATCTTTGGCAAGATCTGAAAATTGGGAAAAAAATACAATAATTATTAGAGACATACATGAAAATAATCTTGGAGCTGCCACTATACACAGTTTGACAAGTAATGAGACAGTAGTTACCAATGAAAACAAAAATATTTGAACACTTCATTTATTACGCGAAGAACATTCCTCCGGCATAAGTACAATGGTGGGTATGGTCAGGCATTTCTCGTGTGCAATGTACCAAAGACACGATGTCGCAGCCTGTTGGATGTTTTCTGACCTGCAACTTCACAATAATCCTAGGGAAATAATCTGGGAGAGGATACAACACACACATTTGTTTCTAAGCTAGGAATACCTGGGCAAAACCACTGCCTGGTGATACAGTAAATGGAGCAGAAACAGAGTACATGGTTGAGAGAAATTAAGGTGGAGTCAAAAATTCTCACCCATAACTATTTCAGAACACCACAAGGAAAAGAACCTTATGTGAAAAGTCTCCACACAGCTTTCCCTCCTTCCGTTCAGTTCGGCCCATAAGGAAGCATGCTCCACTCTGCCACTCCCCTCCATGTGGGATTACGGTGCACAGAATCACGGGTCTTTGCTTGTGGTTCCACTATAGTAACTTCCAGTTACAGTTTGGCCTTCTGGAACAAACCTATGATTCCTCTATCATTACCTTTGACCTTTGGGGCTACATTTTCTTGTATTTTTTTGGGGTGAATTTGGCAAGGTCTGTTTTGTTTCAAGATCATGCTGAAAATGCTACACTTAATCTTCCACAACAATTAAATTGCCGGTCCCCGTGGCACAGTGGTTAGGACATTGTGCTGTGATGCCAGGGATCCTGGGTACAAATCCCGGCATGGGCATAGATGTTTGTGAGTGTTCATTCATCAATTTCATCATGTCACCACTCATCCCCATCTTTGAAAATTAGCCAAAAGTTGCACAAAAGTAAAATAAAGCAAATCAATCAACAATTAAATTTATGATTTCTTATTCTTGTGAAGTTCTTACGATGTCTTACATAAAACTTAATTCCTCTGACTTGTTCCCTCTGACCACGTAGCGGTACAATGCAGTGTTGTCATATCTCGTGTCACCAAGGCCGCTAACATTAAAAGTGGTCACTCGTATGCTTGGCATAAAGCGAGTATTTCTGAGATCAAGAGCCTACTTAAACGCGTGCCGTGGGACATTATGCAGCTGACAGACGACGTTGACGAAATGTGTGAAACCTTCTATGAACTGTTATTCTCATCATTTGATGACACTGTCCCATTAGTTCGTAATAAGCGAAGGAAATATAAGGCCTGGTTTGATGGGCAATTAATATGTCTCTTAAAAGCAAAAGAATGTGCGCATAGAAGATGGAAGCAATCACGACTACAGAGTGACTATGTTGAATTTTCCGCACACAGATCAAACTTTAAAAAGATGCAAAAATCAAAATATACGGAATATTTAACCAGCATGGATGAACAAATTGACAGTAACCCGAAAATGATGTGGAACGTCCTTAAAAGCAAATCCCGCACGAGTAGAATACCATCCCATCTTTACTACGAGGAAAAATCATCAACACATCCAGAATCCTCATGTGAACTCTTCTCTGCATATTTTTCTAGCTTCTATTCTCCCGAGCAACGCCAGCTGCTAGATAACACACTGGAAACTAACAATCTGCTCGCGATACCTCAGCTCACACTGACAAGTGGGGAAATAACATCAAAGCTTAAGGGCGTACAAAAAGGCAAATCCACAGGTTCAGATCTTCTTCCCTCACACTTCATTTCTGCTTGTGCAAATGAACTCACTCCCCCTTTAGTAATCCTCTACAATAAAATCCTGGAAACAGGTTTCTTCCCCTGCCGATGGAAAAAAGCTCTCGTGACGCCAGTTTTTAAATCAGGAGACAAACACAATATTAGCAATTACCGTCCAATCTCCCTTCTGCCAATATTCTCCAAAGTATTCGAATCACTCATTTTCGATCACCTCAGATGGAATCTAAGAACTGTCATAGCCCTAAGCAGCATGGTTTCGTGCAGGGCAGATCCACAACCACGAACTTAGCAGTGATAACACACAGCATAGCAGACTGTTGGATGTAATCTACACAGACCTCAGCAAAGCATTCGACAGAATAAACCATTCCATCCTTCTCCAGAAACTACTTAGTGTTGGAATCTCTGGGAACTTGCACAAATTACTAGCATGCTATCTTTGTGATCGCACACAAGCAGTTGTACTAAACGGGTTCGCCTCGGCCGAGAGAAGAGTTTCGTCGGGAGTCCCCCAGGGATCCAATTTAGGTCCATACCTTTTCCTTCTATTCATCAACGATATTTTGAGCCACCTGCAAAAAGTCAATATTCTAATGTACGCAGACGATATGAAACTGTACTATCCAATCAGCTCATTGAATGACGGTCACACGCTGCAGGAAGGCCTAAACTCCTTCGCAAACTGGTGTAAGCAGACGGGAATGATCATAAATGTGAATAAGTGCAACGTAATGTCATTCACCAACAAGAAAACAACCATTACACACGAGTATAAAATTGGCAGCTCGACGGTGAGGCGTACGAGAGTTGTCGTTGACCTCTGTGTCCACTTCACATCTGACCTGTCGTTCAACACCCATTATCAAGCCTTAGTGCAAAGGTGTATAAAGCTAGTTGGTTTCATTAGAAGAAATTTTCTGTTTAATTTCTCTGTGCCTACGGTTGTAAAAATATACGTCGCACTCGTTCGTCCAGTACTGGAATACTGCAGTCCCATATGGAATCCACAGTACAAAACATGGCAAGAGGAAGTGGAGAGCGTCCAAAGGCAGTTTGTGAAATGGCTGTGCTTCAAGGTGAACATTGAATATCACAAAAATAACTATACATCTAGCCTATATGCAAGCATTTCGGTCTGGAAACTTTGTTCAACAGAAGAGTCGTCAGTGATGTCATTTTTTTACAGAAACTGATTAATCACGGCTGTGAGTGTTCTGCACTGTTAGAAAGTATAAACTTTAATATTGGCCGACAAAGTGCAAGAAACTGAAAATTATTTTACACGGAGAGGTCAAGGGTGAACACGCATAGGTTTTCACCTGCAGTGCGCATGCAGGACACGGTGAATGAACTATTAAAAACTGTAGACTTTGATATGTTCACAGACTCACGTAGTGTGCTGAAAAAAAAGATAATCACAACAATAAGTTCATAAATTGATGTAAATATGGTGTACATAGACGTTCATACTTTCATGTATTCTTTTTTTATCTATTCTATCTTGTTATTTATTCACAGTGTATTATGTTCAACATAATTGGGAAATGTATCCTGTGCTGAATAAATAAATAATAATAATAATAATTTATGCATCCTGCTATACTGTAGCATTATAAGATAGGCAGAAAGACAGATTGAGCAAGGTGAGAGGCTTTATTAAACACGTTGGTGCTGTGGGAAATGTCTTGTAATCTGATTTGTGAATAAGAAACAGTGCAGTGTTGCACTGTAATTATGGCAGAAGAAATGGAGGGCACCTTCCCTTAGGCCCGCTTTAGATGTAAGCACTTTCCTTAGCATTTTTTGTAACATTTATGCCATGACCAAAATGCTACCGTGTAAAGTGAGAAATCTTATGGCATTTCTCAAGGATAGAATCGGTTCTATTTCTGTAGCATAACCAATCAGAAGCGACCTCTAGATCACGAGTGCAGATGTAATGGCGGCCACGTGAAATGTAAACAATGCATCACTTTACATTTTTAAAAGACTATAACTATTCAACCGAGAGGAATAACATTTCGTATTAAATGCTTTTAGGTACAAAAGAATGGCGCTAACTGAAATGTTCCATGAAATGCATGCGTGTAAAGTACTATCTGCTGCATCTGGAAGCATTTTCATAGCATTTATGCTAACAAAAATATTAAAAGGAAATAAATGCTTTCGCCTAAAGCTGGCCTTACGACATATTTCCACTTCTCAATGCAAGCAGCTCTCATACTCCTCTGCTATTACTGGCTTTGAGGTGCAGGCATGATAGTAAAAACTTCTCTACAGCAAGGTAAAGACTTGAAAATAATACATTAAGTTTTGAACTTTTTCTACAAATAATGATTTTCTTAAACTTTCCAGATAAAGTACATTGGATTGATAATGTTCAAAATATTTTTTCATGCATTCCTTATGTTACGGTGCTAACAATAACATCTTCCACAATATTTGCTATTGGATCTATTGGATATTAACATTGTATACAATGGTTCTTAGATAAGCAGTACACTTAAGTGTTCATCCCAAAAATAAATAAATATTCGGCTTCAATGGCAGTTTGGTTTAACACTTATATTCTTTTCAGCTCGTTGATTGTGACGAGATTCATGGTGCCAAAATACTTAACTTACTGATCAATAACAATGATGTATATATATTGGGAATATGACATTTTTACAAATATCAATACAAAATCTCTCTTCCATCAGCTGGAAGTGAAATATTGGAAAATCTCCAATTTCTTCAAAATTTTAATCATAGAGGATGTATTCATATAATTTCCAAAAAAGTTTGTTTTTGTCCACTTTGTGTGTATATATAGGCTTGGTTTGCTTTGGTGTTTTAAGTCCACTTTGTGCACAGTAAGGCTAATCGGGACTGGACCTACAGTTTAAAGTGGGGTCCGAACCACTATATGCCTCCACCGGGTATCAAACCCAGGACCCCTTGATTACAAGACAACGACAATATAGGCTTGGGAGGATTTGTACAGTCAACGGCAAAGATGATAATAGGCAAATTGGACATCACTATTTTTATTACTTCTTTATTCTGCACCCTATGTTGTTTTAAGGAATGGAATTCTGTTAATTCGAAGCAGGGTATTGTCCTCTACATATTTACAATTTTATTTCAATTCACTACCATCACATTGTGTAAAACAGACTGAATGAAAATGGTCATGGACAATTTGCCGTTGAGTGTAGCACTATAAGACTCGGCCAGGATTCAAACATGGAATCCCTTCATTACTATGTGACAGCATTACCACGTGATAAATATGTCAGAAAGTTTATCCGGCCCAAGTTCCTTTTGTTTTATTGTGATTCATCATGCTACGTAAGCAATTTTTAACATGTTTTAATTTCGATTTACTTAACACATACTGCGGAGTTTTAGCTATTACTTAAGATTTTGTTCAATACAGAGTCAGTCAAAAAAATGTATACACAATTTAACAAACGCTAATTCTTTATTGTGTGTTAGTACTGAACTAAATTACATGTCAGAGGTTTAATACAATCGTTCATGTTAAGTTACTTGGGGTGTTCCAAATGGTTGCCGTTACCGGCCAGACACATACTACAAAAGCGTGAATGGTTGTTTGAACAACGTTGGTCAATGTGTCGCGGGGATTTCTGCACATGCTGCTGAAATTTCTTCACGAAGGGCCTCCATCGTAGGTGGTTTCCTGTGATACACAACATCCTTTAAGGTCCCCAAAGGTAAAAGTCCAGCGGTGTTAAATCTCGTGAACATAGTGGGAACTCAAATGCACCTCTTTGTCCTATCCAGTGTCCTGGCAGATTCTCGTCTAGGAAAGCCTGCATGCCTCGCTGGTAGTGTGAGGGTGACCCCATCTTGTTAGTAAAGAACTCACCGTTTCCATAAAGTTCACGTCTAGCTGGCAATATTGATGTGCGTAGCATTTCCAGATTCCTGGCACCAGCAACTGTACCTTCAAAGAAGAAGGGTTCTATTAAACCCCTAGATGAGTCCACACCAGACGGTCACCCCCGGGAGATTGACTGCCTTGTCAACACGAATGTGAGGATCTTCTGGTGCCCAGTAAACACAATTATGACGATCCATTGTACCATTTAGTTTGAATTGGGCCTCATCAGACCACACAACCTTTGTCACAAACTCTTCAGCCTCACCTGCCATATGCTGAAAAAATTCGCAGAACTCCATGCGGCGATCAGGATCATCCTCATTTATTGTGTGCATTAATCTTGCTATGTATACTTTCCACTTGGCAGCTTTCAGAATATGTCGTACACTTGCACTGCTAACCCCTGTCTCACGAGCACATTGTGTAAGCAGACTTCTGAGGCGACGTTGCAAACTTTTCTAAGACCATAGCCAAAGAAGCAGGACTTGTACCTGTACGACGTCTTCCTCATTTTCCCTTGTGCACATCACAAATGGTGCCATACATCTCAAACTTATCACAAAGCTGTTTAAATGTCAAGCATGTTGGACGTTGTGTGCCCCATGCACGTTGAACTTCAGCGACTTTTTTCAAACTTGAACCACCACTTTAAAATGAGCTTCCATTACTCAAAACATCAGGCGTGCAGTGGCCATTTTCATTCACTATCATACGTCACGTGTTAGTCGAGAGAGCCATACGGGTACTGACATCTGTTGAGAAAACACCATACTCTACATGTTCTGCAGATAATTCAATGCAACTCTAAAAACAATATGCAGATATCCTCACTTAAAGAGTGTATACATTTTTTTGACGGAATCTGTATATGCTTTGGTAGTTACGTGAGGCAGGCCATGTTTGGTTCTATTAGCATTAAAATAAAGTCCCTAAATGCATTCTACTAAGGTTCCAATTTACTTCTACATTAATTCCAATTAGTCTACGATACTTAGTAGCTTGTAAATGGAAAATACATTGTCCATGGGAAGCACACATGCTTGGTTAAGGTAATTTTTAAGTTGTTTATTTGGTAACATTATAGTATAGGTGAGGATTTCTTCAAATTTACAGGAGAAAGTACTTATGGAAATCATTTTCTGTAGCGTTGTGGAAGTTCGTGAATGTAGTTTTGATCCATTTTAATGTGAATACATGCTGTTTTCTGCGAAAATGTCTGTCCGACACGCTGTTTCTGCTGCCGCAATTTGCATTCTGCTCGAGAGCACAATGTTCCGTGTGTTAAGATGACGTAACCCCATAGTCAGTGTTTCAAACTCGCCGTGTTTTCACTAGAACATGACGTGTCGAGTATTTTTATTTTTTAAATTTTCTTTTAACTATGCTTGCCTAACCTAACTTAACCTAACCTTACGGAAAATGGTTTTTGGGGTTAAAGTGAATGGTTTGTGAGGCTAACGTCAATGGTTTGCGAGGTATTAGCATAATTTCAAATCCGGACACGAAAGTAGGCATTTTCCTGTGAACAACGTTACAACACGGTAAAAATTTACTATCCTTCGGACACCTATAAATTCTTCATTTTTTCAATTTTTGACATTTGTACTTACCTATCAGCTTCGCGGAACATTCTGTGAATGGTTTTTGGGGGAAGTGAATTGACAATATAGAGAAAGTCTCCAATTTTGTTAATTTTCGGTATACTAACAAATTTTGGCCTCCTAATCACGAATATGTTGTAAAAAACTGGGGGTCACGTTTGAAATTTGAAAAAAAAAAAGCCGATTGAATCTTTTTTATACATAGGTGTATATGAGTAGTTTTACGAACGAAAATGTAATCTCCTGTCATTTTTTCCAACCACGCCGTTGTTTTACAAGAAAATGATTTATGATGTTCAATTCTAGTACGAACACTATTTTTTCGATGAATTTAGGGGTGAAATGAGTGCTAATGGAACCTAACCTCATGTGAATGGTTTGTGGGGCTACCTGTGGATGGTTTTTGGGACTAACGTCAATGGTTTGTGGGGCTACCCATGGATGGTTTGTGGGACTAGCCGTGGATGGTATTTGGGTCTAACGTCAGTGGTTTGTGGAGCTACCCGTGGATGATTTTTGGGGCTAACATCAATGGTTTGTGGGGCTACCCATGGATGGTTTTTTGGGCTAACGTCAATGGTTTGTAGGGCTACCCGTGGATGGTTTTTGGGGCTACCCGTGGATAGTATTTGGGGCTAACATCAATGGTTTGTGGGGCGACCCGTGGATGGTTTTTGGGGCTAACGAACAATGTTTCATCAAAATGTACAATTTCCAGATGTGACTCCCGGTTTTTTACAACAGATTCATGACTAGTAGGCCAAAATTATTTTGTATACCGAAAATTTAAAAAAATTGAGACTTTCTCTATATTGTCAATTCTTACCTTTGGGTCTACCCATCCCAAAATCGGTGGGAAATTTAAAAAAATATTTTCGTTTGAAATTTTTTAGTCCAAATTTCCTTTGCTCCTGGGGTAATTGACCTACCGCCTCCAACCACTAACGCGGCCCCGCCTCCGCCCCACTCCCGCTTTTTCTATAGACTCCCTGTAAAAAGGCATGTTAGAAATTGGCCGGAGTCACCCTGCCAAAAACTCTTAAATTTGAAGAAATCAGTTTCCAGGACACGGAAAACTTACCTGAATTTCACACAAAACACCTTTCCGATGTTATACCTATACAATACTACAGGAACTTATTATGGTAAGGATAGTAAACTAGTACTTCATTATTTTAAGGAAAGTTCTAATTTCGTGTTACAATGATTTTCAAAATTATACGATAATTAGTCTTCGTGCTAGGAGAAATCATAAAACAATCGGAACCGTTACCCAAGATATTCTCCCTCGACAAGCGACAGTAAATATTGTAGAAGCGTGGGAATGAATGTAGAAGTAAATCGGAACCTTAGTAGAAAGCATTTAGGGACTTTATTTTAATGCTAAGGGAACCTAACCTAAACACGAAAGCATATTTTGAACAAACTCTTAAATAATCGCTAAAACTCCGCAGTATGTGTTAACAGACGTACTTCAAAATCGAACCATGTAAAAATTGCAACTTGGGCCAAATTAACTTCTACCAAACAGTAATAAAATATGTATCAAAAACTACCAATGACCATTCCAAAGCACTAAACTTGGCAGAGAGTTTTCTAGCAAACGCTCTCTTCCTAAACGATAATTCGCAGTTCGGATTAAGGGGACTCGTATAAAATATTGCACTTAATGTATGCGTTATCCTAAGCACTTACTCAAAGCCGCAGCTTGTAGTCTATTAACACTTTGAACAAGTTTAGCCATTTTGCTCCGCTTGTTTTCTCTCAAGCGATTTTCTGGCCGAAAGAGGGGAATGGAGAACAAACCAAGGTAATCGAAAAACTTATTTACCCACAAATAGACACACGATCTTATTTTCTACGTATCTTCAATGCAATTAATTTATCAGTTACCGCTATATTAGGAGAAAACAAAAGTTCAAATTTAGAAATAAATAATTATGTAAAAAATGTATAAGAACACTATTAATCTCGGCAAAAGTTGTAGTGAAAATAGCCAACTGGCATTCGAATGGGAATTGCCCAACTTCTAGGGTATCCCTTATTGAACCACACTTTAGCAACCTCTTGTCCTGACATCAGACGGGAAATGCCTACGAGGTTAGGTTAGGTTTATTATCATAAATACAATAAAAAATAATATTTAGGTTAAGAGAACTAAACCTATCTAGTCTAACCTGATAACGTAGGCATCTAGCCTAAAATTAAAAAGTTTACTCTCGTGACGTCAGAACAAAAGGTTGCTCAAATGTTGTGCAATAAGTGAGACCCAACTTTCATAAGTTGGTTGCGTCCTTGCAACGAGAGTTTTAACAGTTTTAACTCTTTCTTATGAATATGAATAAATTAATATCAAATACAGTTTGTCTTAAAAAGCATAAAATAAGGGAAAATATTTTTTACACTGTGACTACAAATTATATATGAAATCGATTTCGTTCTTCGATTTATAATTGAATTATATCGATTCGATTCGATAAAGAACTATTGTCGATATTTTTGATGACCCCTTGAAACATACATGTATTAAGAAGTACTTTTATTATTTTTGTTTGTTTTTGTTGTGTTTTCGTCTACGTAGAAAGGATGCTTCTTGCAATTGTTACAGGTGCTCAAGTTTAGCTTTTGGTTCATCAATTATGTGAATATTGAAAATATTCTATCCTTAATGCAATGAAGTTTAACACGACAACAATATGCAATTAAATAGAACAGCTTTCAAGTATTTTTCTTGCCTTTCGAACAAATAGCTTTAAGGGACAAAATTTTGATGTTTATTGCATTTTTTAATTGTTAAATGTGATCAATGTATTTTCAATGAATTGTGCATTAATTGCTTGATAAACTATTTAATTAAATGTTATTCATATGTAGAATAACAAAGTTTGTCCAAAGAAACGCCGAATTTACTCCATAATATGTGTCTACAATTATTTTCTTGGAGCTTTAATCATTAATCGTTTTTTGCTTACAAAATGCCTTGGACGTACAGGTTTTCAGGTTTGTTCATGAGTTAGTATTTCTTACCTTGAATTCCAGGTTTGTTGTAAAGAACTTATATAACATAAAATTACATTTCTAGAGACAATGTGATGTATGATTCTATACATGGTGACAAATTGTAACAAAATGCTAAGGGAGATATGTTTGACATTTTGCAGGCTGATGAATTTCAATATCATAGTTCAAAGTTCTTGGTTCATGGTCACGTGTTTGTACAGCAGGATGCATTAGCAGGTAATTGTCCAGCCCTGTTATTGTACATTTTTAAATAATGTACTGATCTTGGAGCAGAGATTGTCTGTCAACTGATGTGCAGGTGTCTTGCTTCAGTTCTTGAGATGCAGAAAATACTGGGTAACGGTTCCGATTGTTTTATGATTTCTCCTAGCACAAAGACTAATTGTCGTAGAATTTTGGAAATCATTGTCACACGAAATTTGAACCTTCCTTAAAGTAATGAGCACTGTTTGGACTCGAAGGAAGTTATTTATGTTGAAAAAAACAACTTGAAAATTACCATACACAGTTCTCATGGACAAGATATTCTCCGTCGGCAAGCGACAGTAAATATCGTAGAAACATGGGAATGAATGTAGAAGTAAATCGGAACCTTAGTAGAATGCATTTAGGGACTTTTATTTTAATGCTAAGGGAACCAAACGTAACATGCTTAACCTAACTATGAAAGCATATATTGAACAAAATCTTAAGTAATTGCTAAAACTCCGCAGTATGTGTTAACAGATGTACCTACATCGGGTAAGACTCTAGTTTACATCCTTTTCCTAAGGAATAAGTGTCATATATCGTTGGAAAGTTTATTTTATAAGGAATTCAACAACGTAAATCCCAAAGCGAGAAAGAATTTGCTGGAGGAGTAAATCGAGAAAAACCGATGTCCGGATATGCGTAATTGAACGTGCTGCGGAATCTTTTCGATGATGAAGCACATATTTAGGGGTGAAATGAGTGCTAATGGAACCTAACTTAACCTTGTAGGCATACCTTGTCCCCCTGAATGGTTAGTGGGGCTATCGTGAAGAGAAAGTACTTACCCGAAGAGATGCCAGCTGCCGCACCACGAACATGCACCGCGAACGCAAAGAAGCAATCACCATGCAGATAAGGATGTAAAGTAGAGTCTAGCCGTACATCGAAATCGAAGCATGTAAAAATTGCGGTAAAAGTTGCTAATCGGCCGAACGGATTTCTTCATTTTTACACTTACTGGAATGGGTTTTTCTAGCATTTGGATACTTCGTGGAGATATTTTCTGTCATCGTAGAATCTGCTGGAGTGGTAAATCATGTATTTTTCACGATATTACTCGACCACTATGTTTGCCTAACCTAATCTAACCTAACCTTGCCGTGAATGGTTTGTGTATCTATTTATGAATGTTTCGTGGGGCTATCCGTGAATGGTGAATGGGGCTATTTATAAATGGTTTTTGGGGCTATCGTGAATGGTTTGTGTGGCTATTATTGACATCATTTTCATCACAAAACGTCAGAAAAGCAATATTTCACCTTAAAGAATATTTTGCAATGCACAATAGGTAAGTACGAATGTAAAAAGTGACAAAATAAACAAGTGAGAGGTGTTCGGCCAATAGACAACATTTAATAAAATTGCATTCGTAGCATGATGATATCGCAATAAAACAAAAGGAACTTGGGAACAAGTTTACAATACCGGCCCACTTTCCAATTTCTATGAAATTTCGCCTACTCACTAATTGTGAACTCCTAATCACGAATCTGCATGTAATAATTGGCGGTCAAGTATGGACATCGAGAAAAAAACGAAATAAACTATGTTTTCATAACGTAACGTAACCCTACCATAAGAACAATAGCTCCACGGAAGATGCCATTTTCCCAACATGAAGAAATCAACAGGCAAGACAAGGTATAGTTATCTTAGCTAAAATATTAATTTTTCTTTGTATTTATGCTAATGGAACCTAACCTAACAGAGCAAGATTGTTGTGCGTAAAGGAAGACCATTAACGAATTGCGAAAGAAAGATGGTTCCGAATAGCTGTGTATGGACATTCACCGTGGTAAATCACAAGGTTATTTTACAAGTTCTACACGTAAATGTACAATTTTAACAAGTGACCGCCAAATATGAACTACAGATACGTCATGAGGACACCGAAATTAGTAAGTAGGCAAAATTTTATAGATATTGGAGAGTGGTCCGGTATTGTAAACTCATGCCGGAACTTGGGCCAAGTAGGGATTTGTGAGGAATTATGTTGTGAAAATAGGCTGTGCAAATGATTGGGCTCATAAGTAATAGTGGCAAGACCTTCTCTTCACATGTTAAATGATGTATACACATGCAGGGAATGAAGGAAGGTATGGAAATATAGAGGCAGTCAAACTTAACAACCATAACATACTCAAAACATATAAATAGTAAAAACATCATTATGTAGGACAATAATTATTAGATGACTTATTCTCTTGCCCAACATGTGAAACACATCATTTCTTGCCTGATTTTGTGACCAAGCATGTAAAATAGCCGATTTTTTACTTTGCCACTGAACTTCTTTATGACAGTTACTTCGTCAGTTTTATCTAACTATCACTAATACTCACCATCATGATCGGCCAAAAATGACAGAAAAGCAGCATAAAAACACAACAAATTCTATGTGAACTGCTTGCAGAATCTTTCCAGAAAATTGTTTTGTTCTTGCAGACTGCATTGCACTATATTAATCTTGCTCAACTGCAGATTCATGATGTGGGCTTATTTGTTTCCTGTAACATCAAACTCTATGCATTTAATTTCAAAATAGCCACCAAACTAACATCTTTCTGAAAAATTGAGATCACAACTAAAGCCTGCTTCATTTCACTTTGTTGGCATTTCGTTTTCTATATTAACAAGAGTTTATAGGTATTCCAATCTCAACTAACAGAATCATATACTTCTTTAAAGTCAAGAAATAGTTGATTCACATTATGATTCCTCCCACATTTTTCAAATATCTGCCTAATATAAAATATTTGATCAGTAGTTGACCTGTTTCAGTTAAAGCCACATTGATAATCACCAGTAATTTCATTGTGGGATTAGATTTTGGTAGTTTACTTAATTTTTTTCTTCTTTAGCAGCATCAAAATGCTAACACTACTAAGTGAAGCACACTTCTTGATGTTGAAGGATGACATAGCCATAAGGGACACAGACTTGGGAGCCTTCCGGTAAGTCAGATTTATTTATGTATTATTTGATTCCATGTCATCTTGACAACTACTCTCTAAACACTTACTTCTTGCACTTCATAATTGTAGCTTTTAATATGTTGTGATTTAAAATGTTGTGCATGGGAAAGACATTGCAAGAAATACACTCATTGGCTCCTGATTACTGCTGTCAGTAAACTTTTTCTGGTTGGCTATTATTTTATACTTTCACATAGGCAATAGATTGGCAAAGTGAGAGTTACCATCATGCTGTATGCTAGTGAAGTAGTTAGTGTATGGCCATGCCGTGGATTACTTAGAATTTCAAAATTTTACTTGTAATACTAAGCCCCGCGACAGGTTAAGTTTGCAGCAGGTTTTATGTATCAATCCACTCTAGAGAGGCACTCAGCATCCCCGTGCCAGTCTCACCTTAACCGCTGAGCTGTTCATATCACAGACAGTGAGAAAATCCGCAGTATTGCAGTGGACCTATTTTCTGCGTGCACGTTTGGATCTATATATGCGAAAAGTTGCTGCAAGGTTAACCTGTCGCAGGGCTTAGATAATTAAAATAACTTCAAATGATTTATTGCCATGCTTTTTTTTTTTTTTGGTAGGTATCATGAAAAGAAAGATGTTGCGGATTCCCCTTATTCAGAAGGAAAAAAGTCTTATACAGAGAAGAGAGGTGGGATTTGGAGTCCAAACAATAAACGACCAGGCAGACTGAAAGATAATATTAAGGAACTGGAGGTAATAACAGTGTATGTTAGGTTTAGTAATGCTAACCACATAATTGAAATTCAGTCACTCTTTCATATTAACAAACTGTGCTTTGTATTAGAAATAAGAAAATGAATCTTTTTAATGATTATGAAATAAATGTTAATGATCTCTATTTGTACTTCAGGTAATTTTGTAAGCTTGCATCTTACACAACGTATGCATGAAGTAGTGTAGTAAGGTTTTTCAATGTTCTCTACTTTTGTCTTTTATGTAATAATAATATTACTTCTACCACCATTTCTATTGTTGTTATATTGTAATTATCAATTGTAGGAACTCCTTTCGCACTACAAAGTTTTACATTGCCAGTGGAGAACGAACAGTGTACTTCAACTAATCTTCAACTCAGGAATGCTTGTGAATATATACATTAATATTTTTTCTGGAGACATCATAAAAATAGTGTTTGACAAGTATCTAATAGGAAAACTATTGTCAGAATATGTCACTGATGGTAAGTAATTGGTTTCTTGTTTTCATTTTTGGAGGTCATTGGCTTAAGACTTAATAAATATTAATTACGCATACGATTTTCAAAGTATATCCAATTTGCAATCTATTTGTCATTGTGTGTGAAATTTTAAATATGCCCTAATGATATTATTTTATATAGAGTTTTTGATAAGGATTGATTGAAATATGATTTTCTTTATTATCTATTAGCCAACTCATCATGGATTTTTCCTTTTGACATGTTCATTTACCTCATTATTTAATGATCTAACCAGTTGGCTATGAAAGGTTTTGCATTAAAAAAAAGTAACTATGTACAGTAGAACCCTGATTTTACATTTTCGTAGATTTTCCATTTTCTCATATTTTCAGCATTTTTAAAAACCGTGATAGACTGGAAAATGTAACATTGAGGTTCCTCTATATTTAGACATTCACTTTACAAAATCAAGGTGTATATGAAATATGCTTTTATATTCATAGCAATCATAACATATGCAGCAAAAGTTTACTTTAAATGAGTGTTCCTCAACCTTCTTCTTGCAGCACACCATAAATTATTCATGACTCAATACACCACATTAAAATATTATCCTCTAAATGTATACATTACTAGCATTATTAATATTTGATTTTGCTTTTGTGTTTTAAGTCCACTTTATGCACAATAAGGCTAATCAGGACTGGACCTACAGTTTAAAGTGGGATCCGAAGCACTTGTGCCTCCACCGGGTATCGAACCTGGGACCCCTTGATTACAAGGCGATGACGATACTGCGCCATTGGGGAGGCCCTAGCATTATTGATATAAATATGCCTTTAGAAGTATATGAATCACAACATAATTAATTAAGTTGTTATTTGTTGTTTTTATTATTATTATTATTATTATTATTTTCATGTAGGCTACTTTTATCCAGTAGTAAGTTTGGTCTTGCTATTATCCAAACAGAAATCAAATCGTGCAGTTAGAATTGAAAAATAATAGATACAAGACGAGGAAAACAAACAGCATGTTCTCGAACTCAGGCTGCCTGAGCTGAGAAGTACAGATAGAAGCTGATTGTTGAGGATGGTTTTTATTTTTCATTCCCTTTGTTGGGTTTGCTAGTAAAGAGCAGTCAGCTTTAAGCAAGTGTTGGGTCTGGCAATCCTGACAAGTGGTTAGATTGAAAAGAAAATATCAAATCGACTCCTGTTTTCTGTAGTATGTAGCAAACAAGTGGGATCTTACTTTAGTCATTGTAACAACAGTGGGAGTAAATAATTTACATTTGCTTTGTTACAATAATTAGAAGTTCATGATGTATCTGTCATCTTGTGGCAACACACTGGTTGCAGAATTAAAGTCTGTTTAGGAATGATAAATTGTAAAATTATCTGTAAGTTTACTCATAAACTGATATATACTGATATAACCATATTAGCCAATACCGATAGAGTAATAAATACCAATAAGTGAAAGTGTGTATAGATTTACAGTATGATGTTTCTTATTTCTTTTTCTTTTTTTTTTCTCAGTGATATTTACAGATTCCCATTTAATGTGTTCATATAATGACAATCAAGTGACATTTGTGCACTTGACGAAGCCAGTTCCCAAAAGAAGCTTCCTGCAGAAGTTGAGTCGCTTGGATCCAAAGTTGCAGGTTTTAGAGTTGGCAGGTCCAACCGGGAGGAGATTGGAAAGGAAAATGTCATGCAATGCAACAGGAGATCTGGTAAGTTATATTACGGTGTTTTGACAATTTGGAATTAGTATGCCAATAACAGTGTACTTTGTTAAGTGTTTTGCTCAAATCTTTCGTGTTATTTTCACCTGAGTGAGCCACATGTCTAGAAATGTATTTTGGGAGGGGTCCTTGCATGCTGACTAAGTGTCTCACATTAATAATAATAAATTTTACTTAGAATAATAATTACTATTATTATATTTGTTCCATGAAAGATGATTTATTACATAGCTTGTTTCCAGTTAAGACCTCTACAATGTGTGTAAAACAGTTGTTATGAAGAAAAACCACGTCAAAAGAATGTTGACACAGAAACCACTTTGCGCATGTTGATTTTTCACTCGGTTTCACTCATATTCTCAGATACAAGTTGTGTACAAGTGAAATCTGGCGGCGCGAGTTTGCTCGGTTGTGCAGGACTGCTGATTTATTCTGTCTGAAATGTTTGTAGTACCAGGATAGAATTGGAATTGGTTTGCCTGTTATCTAGTTTAGAGGAGCCTTTTGTAGAATAGTGTGCATTTTTTTTAAATATGTTGTCAACGAAAGGTTTTGTGGAGTGCCATGGTGAAAGTCATTGAGTGTCCAGTGGCATGCAAGTGCTGCTAAAGGCCAGAATTTTTGGAAGATCTGTTCTGCAGTGTCATAATTGTCCTGGTGTAGCTTTGCTATCACTGACAAGTTTCTTTGGACTCTCCCAGATAAACTTGATGCTTTAAGTATCTCTTGTACTTTCCAATAGACTTGCCAAGGCACTAAACAAATACATCAAAATTGCACACATGCCATGGAGGAAGGAAAATCATTCACCACGAAAGGTCAAAATTTCATGACAAAATGTATAGAAAATGCACGTTTTAACCCTTAAAGGATGGGCCGTGACACAGGTGTCACAGCAGGTATGTCCCTTAGGGACACCAGTGTCGCAAGCATCTTTTTCTCATAGTATGTTACTTTTTTAACATACTGTAACTTGGATAATGATCGGAGACACATGTTTTGAGTTTTGCGTGAGTCTAGAGGTATGTAATTAACAATTAGTAAAGTTTAATTGCATTGTTACTATTTTGGGTGGGGGGGGGGAGAAGGGCATGTACGAAAAATTGTGATTTTTTAAAAATGTATTTACATTGGTTTCGAAAACATTGCTCTTTCTCAATTATGGTGTTTCAAAACACACTTTTGGCAATAGAAGTACGACCTGCCAATATTCCTGGTGCCAAAAGCATGGGTGGGGGGAGGGGGAGGGGGAGGCAGCAGGGAAAGAATGTCAAAAGCCTCTGCCGCCAACAAAGGGTTGGATAAACAGCCGACTGCTCTTTGTTGTTTCACAAAACGGCACTGTAGGATTACAAATAAAGTATTGTTGAATGATTTCCCTTGTTTCTGTCAGTCATGCTATATTTAGCCCCTTGCGTCATGTGTTTACTTAGTTAAGTTGCCACGGAGGGCATGACAGACTAACAAAGCGAGTGAGACGAATTGAAATTATTCGAGTTTGAACTTTCTTTCATTGTGTGTGTTCCCCAGTTTGTGGCATGTGACCAGCTGCGAGCTGTGGCATTGATGCTTTTTTCTCCTCCCAACAAGAGTAATGTCACTGAGTGAAATTGACAATGAGTTATTAGTAGGGACATTGAATTTTTGCGATGCGCGAAATGTGAAAAAAAATGCAATTTTGAACATTCTGCATGTAACTACACCCCCAATGATGAAATAAGCATGAGTTTTATTCGCGAAGTAATGCGAAATGTGTGCTTTCCACGAAATGTGTGCTTTTTCGCGAAATAACCGTGAAATATCATCAAATTAAGTAGAAAACATGCAAAAACCGGCAATCAAGGTTGTGCGCGCAAACTGTTGATTTATAACTAGGGAACGGAACTTTATGTGCTAAAAAACACAGAAATATTTATTTTTTATGTGTCATAAATGTTGAAAATATGTGATAAAAACAGGAAAATATGTGACAAAAATAAAAACATTTGGTAACAAAAACAAACTATAACATGCATTTTAAACACCTGAAATTAGTTTCTAAATGATTACCTCTTAGCGAGCAATTTTTTGGAAGAGTTGCAGTGGATCACCATAGTTTTTTCCAAATTCTCCATTGTAAATCTGTGACGATTATCTCTAAAAAGCATCTTATATTGTGAGAAAGATCGCTCCACGTCACAAGAAACAATTCTTGCATATTTGAATCACGAAATGTCACTAACGCTTAAGTTTTCCAAAGCTTCCTCTACTTCACTTTCCAAAACACATGCAATTTGGCACAAAGTTTGAAAACCTTGTTTTTTCCCAAAAAATTCTGTACATTTAGACACTTAGATCCAGTGAGTTCTTGCAGTTTCGATTCTACTATACGGACTTTAACAATGGAAGCTGCCAAAGTGTTCGCGGACGATTCAAGCTTTCATATGGAATTAGAGAGAATGGACAGGTTTGTTGAGATGTATGCCAATTCGACTTTTACGGAGGGCTCCATCAACAGTTCTTGCAGAATTCTTCTTTGTCGAGATCATTTACAACAGATACAATTTTTTCAAACTTCTGGGCATAACATCTGCATCCAACCAAGTGCCCCATCGCGTAACTACAGGTGTAGGGGGAAGGGGAACCTCAGGCCATTTTTGTTTAAAATTGTCTATTCTTCTAGCCAACTTGATAAAAACTTTCTTGCCATTTGAAACCAGTTTAACGACATTGGGATAAAGAGCTCTTATCTTTTCACATATTCTATGCAACGCATGGGCCACACATTTAACGTGCACCATTTTGGGGTAGCTAACGGCAAGGCCTACTGCAGCTTTTTTCATGTAAGCTGCAGCATCTGTCACGAGGAGAAGAACATTGTCAAATGTTATGCCTTCCGGCCACAATAGCTGCATTGCTTCATTAAAAAGCCTTGCTATCATTACGTGTAGCCAGCCCCAGCTACTACTTACAGCTATTTTCTCCCAATAGGATCGTAGGCGAGGTGCCAGAAGTCTGCCAGCGAGGGTGTTCAAAGACAAAACAAACCTAGCACTCTCGATATGAAAGAGGTGCAGAGTAGCCTATAAACATTTTTCCTTCGAGGATTTCGAGGTGGATGAAGTCAATGAACGATTTTATGTATTTAAAATGAAAATTCGCAAAATATGTATTTACATACGGAAAACTGGAAAATATGTGTTTTTATGTAAAATAAAATTTGCTGTGTTGACATATAAGGCTATAATCAGAATTTTGGCAAAAATGAGGGTCTGTACCTTATCGCAGAAAAAACATTTAATTACCTAAAGTTCCTTTCCCTATTTATAACGAAACGTTTGCCTAAAGTTTCCTACCACTTGCAGCTGAAGAACGTTTTATCTTCGATCACATCAGGAAGACGCTGCAAATTGGGATTTCCCATGCACATAATCTCAGTTCGAAAACTTTGCTCCCTGTCAAGCTTCATTCCTTTCTACCCCCGAATATGCATTTTAGAAATGAAGTGATTTTCTGTTGATGTTTTATTTTGGTTGGACAGCTAAGTACTTGTGTATGTGTACAGTATATAAAAATGAAGAAATAGTTTATCAATTTATAGCTCTTTTGTATGCTGTTTCCTCTCATGATGAAAAAGTGTGTGCCATTTTTTTTTTCCACCGCTGGTATATACCACTGATCTAACATTTTATTTACCGCTCTCCTCAGTTTTTATTTACCATAAATTTGTGTCCCTAGTTATTAGGTACGAATTCGGAAGGGGGAGACAATGATGTCGCTGACATTTCAAATTTCGTGTAAAGAAATAGTTACTTTCCCTTTTTTCTTTTTCTAATTGATTATGGAAAATTTATTTTTTGCCCATCAAGATTAAAGCCAAGAGTATACAGAATAAAACGAGGTATCATTTGTACCTCTAACGTTCTTAGTTCCGGAAATATAAGATTTCATTTAGAAGCATTCAGAATATTAAATTTCCCGCTGAAAACATGCTCAGCGTTAGTGCATTGAATTTTTTTTTTCCTCCGAAAGTATTAGCAATAAGTGTGTAAATTTTTCCACATCAATGGCAAACATAGCAGGCAATATGCCTGGAAAATTTATGGATTTTTTTTTCCATCAGGATTATAGCCCAGAGTATACTGAACAAAACGAGGTATCATTTGTACCTCTAACTTTCTTAGTCCCGGAAATATAAAATTTCATTTAGAAGCATGCAGAATTTCAAATTTCCCGCTCAAAACACGCTTGGTGTTAGTGCAATTACCTGGAAAATCAGCCTTTGTGTCTAATGGTTAAAAACTCCAGAAATGAACATTACAGTGAGTAATCTCACATTTCTGTTGTCAAAAGCAAATACAGTCTATACTTAGTGTGCCTCCAATTGTACATGTAAACCAACTTACTTCCTTACTCTAGCATTCTTCACCCCGAAGGTTTATGGCTGCAGCAACACAAGCTTTCCATTTGCCCCTATCCTGGGCAAGATCAATCCAATCTTTTTCATCCTTACCGATTTCCTTTAGGTCCATCTCAGCGTTATTCGTCCTTCTTCTTCTTGGCCTTCCTACAGGTCTCTTACCATCAGGTAGCCCTACATGTAAACCAAACAAGTGTTCAAACCTAGAACACTAATTTCTAATTTGTAACATAATCAGAGATTATGGGAGAAATGTGATGAAAATTCATTAATTGTTCTGTTATAGATATTGATATGGTGGCGTTGCACAAGAGATGAAGTATATCCTTGGAGCCCTTTAGTTAAGGATCAGGATAGAGCAAATGTCCATGTTTATGGAATAAATGGGTGAGCATTGTTTGTGTATATTATTGTGTGTATCATAGTTAAGACATTAGTAATCACAATGTCTACAGTAGGATTTCATTTCGTACTTGAAATCAAAGAGTTTCTAGTTACCAAGTAAGGAAATGCTAGCAATGGAGGACAGCTGATCGAAAAAGGAAAATTAGATTCAACACCATAGTACATGTAAATGCTAATCAATATTTTCTGACAGAATACGTCATGTATTTTTTCAGATACCTCCATAATCAGATATGTCTTTGATGTTATTTCAAAACTTGCTGTACTTAACATGACCAACAACTATGCATCATTGAACAGTTTATTTATATATTTATTTTATTCCAGATCTAAAGCTGAATTGGTGTGCTATTACAGAACTGAATTTGACCCAGTGTGTGTAGCATTTAGCCAGGTCCAGTCGAATGTCATTCATACAGTAGAGCAAAAAGTTTCAAGGAAGGTAAGTTAAGACTGAGCTGATTGTTGCGTTACTAGTGCAGTGAAATCTCAGTTATACGTTTTATGGGGGACAGAATGGAAAAAAACATTTAACTGAGAAAAACGTATTATTGAAAGATAATTAAAATTATAAAAGTAAGCACACACACACACACCTACATATGCACCAAAATTTGCTGTATTCCACTGATCTGTTCTAAATCGTTACTGTACTGTACTGTTTGAGCACAAAATCACGAGAAATAGACAGTGAAGGCACCGGCGGTAGAAGGGGTGCGAGCAAGGTTTACCCACTTAATCCATTCAACCAATTCCCTGCAAAAAAAACATGTTGAACATTCGGACGTTTATCTCGATCTTATGTTTACTGTAACTCTCGTTTCCCTTTTTCCGCTTTATAAGTTTTCCAAACCTGCTGATGACAAATTTTGCCAGAAGGCTCTGTATGCCAGGCAACGTCTCCCTCCCCTCTCCCTTGCCTTTGTTGCAGTCTCATTCATTCACCATGCAACCTTGAACTCCTGCCTTACAATCGGGGGAACAAGCACACAATTGCCAAAACGATAGTTACTAAATGCTGCTTTCTCTAGGGTTTTAACACATTCTAAAAGTGTGATTAAGATGTCTTTGTTCTCCCTACCTCCACAAAAATGTATGTGGAGAACTGAGAACATGGCTCAATCACTATTCACACTTCTTTACAGACTCTTGTATGTAATCCTTCCTAGTATACGGGAGATGGAGGTGAGGGGGGGGGGGGGGGAGACTTGCTTGGAAAGCTTTCTTTTCTTCTTGTTTGTCGAGAAAGAAGTAGGAGAATTTGCCAACCCCAGTTATCCAATATTGGTTTAGGAATGAGTAAGAAAAAGTCGCTATTCTCCTCTCACAAGAGATAATTAATCTGCAACTGCTGTGCAGGACTATGCAATAATTTAATGAAGTAGCCTATCTGCATAGGAAATATTGCTCGTATGTCCCTTACAATACAATAATCCTTCCCCCTTTCTTTCTGCAACTTGGTTCGGGAGTAAGCACGCTGCTGACCAAAAAAAAAAAAAAAAAAAAAAAAGAGAATGCTGTAGTCCAGCTTTTCTTGTCTTCAACAAGTGCTTTATCTTTAAAATCTGCAGGACATTCTATTCCGCCACCTGTACGGTGGTGTCAGTCTTGTCTGGAGGGAGGCTGCTACTGGCACCAGTGTTATGTCTAGCTCTTCCAAAGCAGTCCCTTGCCGATATCCCTTTTGACAGTAATGAATCATCCAACATAAAGGATGCATCTTTTCGTTCTTGTGCTGCCTACTGATAAACAAAACTGTACCTCTTATTCATAATGAAAGTTGTGCGAATTACTCACAAATTTAATATAAATATACGAGGGTTGGAACTTAACTATGCAATGGAATGTAGTAGTGGCGCTGATAGCACACGTTGTTGACATACCTACCTTACCTCCGAGCAAATGGACTCGCCCGTCCCACGTCACAGGCAGGTGCACAAGCGAGTGAAACACAGTCACTTGTGAGCGAGCGGTCTAACGTGAAGGTCACTATGTTTTTCCAAACAGGAACAACGGAGTTGGATCAAGATTGAATGTGCCAGAGATCGTACAGCACGACAGTGTCATCAAGGGCTTCAAGAGGGGTGCATGGAATCGGCATTGCCGTACAGAACAGTGGCACGGTGGGTAAAAGCCTTCAACGAAGGTCGGCAAACTGTGGCATCGGGCAGGTCGTCCTAGCGTCTCTGAAGAAGAAGTGCAAGCTGTTGCTGCGTTAGTGGACAGTGATCGAAGCATGACGATTCGTGAGCTCGCCCACGAAACCGGATTAGCACATACGACTGTGCTTCGCATCCTGAAGGAACGCCTGGGCATTCGCAAAATTGCATCACGATGTCGAAAGTCGAAAGTGCGTCAGAGCCCCAGTGTGGTGGAAGTTATGGTGATTCTCGTGTACGACTGTGATAGTGTTATCCTAACGCATTACGTTCCTCCACGGCAGACAGTAAATGCCCAGTATTACTGTTCATTTTTAGAGCATCAACTGCGACCAGCTTTGCGAAAGAAGCGGCGACACTTTCTGCGCAACCCCCCCCCCCCCATCATTTTGCACGACAATGCACGGGCGCATACAGCGCAAGCTGTGGCTGCTCTGTTCGGTCGATGGGACTGGGAAGTACTGTACCATCCACCATACTCCCCGGACTTAAGTCCTTGTGACTTTGATTTGATTCCGAAGATGAAGGAACCACTTTGTGGCATTCGCTTCAGAACTGTTCCAAAGATTCAACAGGCAGTAGACCGCTCTCAACAGAACAGGCTCTGCTAACGGTATACTACGCCTTCCACATCGCTGGCAACGGGTTCTACACAACGCTGGTGACTACTTTGAAGGACAGTAACAGGTACAAACATGTAACTCTTGTGTATCGGTTGTGAATAAATAGTTGCCACTATTTAAGTTCCAACCCTTGTATTAATAACTTATGGTTTGCGAGTATCTATGTTGCTCCTGCGACGTTTCGGGATGCAACTGCTTTCTTCCTCAGGCTGTTCACGTTTAGATTATATATAATTCATTTATATTATTGTACCTCTTATCTTGTGCATAACACAAGATTAATCCTTGTGAACACTAGAGCCAGTGGCATGCCCAGGATTTTCAAGAGGGAGTTTACGTATACATTTTTTTTGCCTCCGGCATCATGGTAACGTCGTCGCCTTGTAATCAAGGTGTTCCGGTGGAGAGACATAGTGGTTCGGATCCCACTTTCTATGCCTTCTATGCATAAAGTGGACAGAAAACCTTTAGCGGACGGAACTTCGCATGCCTGCATTCCCGTTAAAGCCGGTGCCTGTTCAAGCGTGCGCTTTTTAAACTTGCTGCAAGTACAAAAACATTGTAACTATTAGAAATAATTTCTAATTATTTTGCAAATTTTGTTTTTTATATTGCACAACTAATTGTCATAGAGAGAAGTAAACTGGTTTCGTTTTCTTTCTTAAAGACATGGCTTTTAGTGGAGTTAACTAAATAATTAGGGTTAACCAAATTTTGAAGGAAGTACGACAAAAGACCACTCTATGAGGATATGTAACGCTCGTGCTGCAACTTTGGGGGGAAAAACCTGAAATTACGGCATTCTTAAATTTTGCATAATTAAGGAATTTTGCTTCTAGTGTCGACCCTATGGATGCTGGATGGACCAATTTTGAGTGAAGCACGACAAAAGATCGCTGTATGAGCATATGCAATGCTCGTACCGCAACTTTGAAAAAAAATAATTGAAATTACAGCATTCAGAAATTTTGCATAATTACGCAAAAATTCTAACTTTGGGCTTTTGCCCCCGCTTCCCCTCTGGATCCTTAATTCTTTGTTGTTTCTTAAAATGTTGCTTTTTGTTCATTCTTAAATTTAAATTTTTCAAAAATATGCAGTGGTTGAGCAGTTATAACCTTTTATCTTCAATTTATCCTATAGTAACGAAAGGGAAACAAATTGCTTTTTTTCAAATAGCGCTTTCAGTGCACACAGTGTTTAGTATAATCGCTGCTTTTCTTCAGAACCATGCACATCGTAAGAATAAGTCACAGTGTTCAATACTTCATTTATCTGCGATTTCATTTTACACACGCAAATAAGAAAAAAATCTGCTACTTTTCTGTCTTCAACAACCGTATTATCTTTAAATATGACGGTAATAAGACACAGCGGAACTGCTTCCTCCCCTGCATGCCACTCTTCACTCCCCCTCCCTTTCTTCAGCTTGTTTGTAATGTTTATGACAGGCGGGGACGTGTGGCGCCAGTGACTTATCTGACAGCTTGAAAGATACTTACCCATTGGAATGCAAAGAACAAAAGTAGGATTATTTAGCGCAGGGCAATCTGGTTTAAGGGTGCATTGCCCATTACATGCCCTCCGATGCAAGTGACATAAATAGAATTGCAAGTTGAGAGTCTGGTCCCATGTTTGCAGCTGATAAAAAAACCTGTATGGAAACGGGTGGCAGTTGTTATCATCACGGAAATCTAGAACTCCAAGAGCAAAATTCTTTCCAGCAAGTAAAGTTAAAAAAGTATAACTTATGTCTTTTCCTTGTTGAGACTGAAATCGTTGAACGTATAACTGGAAAAATCGTATAACTGAAATATAATAGCACGCAGCCTTTGGGGAATTGGCAGGGACTGCCAGAAACAAACGTACTAACGAGAAAAACATATAATTGCGATTTCACTGTATGCACTGAAACCCAGATTTTATGTTCCGGTATTTTACATTTTTCCACTTAATACATTCAGCCATCCAGGATCAGCAAAATGACATTCTAAAGAACAGGACATTCGCACATTTCCCACTGAATATGCATAATTTCAAGTATGATCAGACCTTGCAAAAGACCAAAATGCCAGAAAAGTATCAGCTGGTATCATTAAATAAAATCCAACTGATACTTTCTGATACTGATACATTAGCATCAGTATTGACTCAGCCCTAGGTAAAAAGAGATAACACCACCCTTCCCCCTTTCATGCCTCCTCTTTGACATTTAAAATTAATCAATAATGCCTGGATACAATGTTTGAAACTAATAATAAACTTAGTGGACCTAGTGATCAACAAGTTAAAAAAAGTAATTCTCCGTGAGAAGTCATTAATCAAAGTATACTTTATGCTCAGATAACATTAATCAGTACTGGACCTAACAGTTTAAAGTGGGATCAGAAACACTATGTGCTTCCACTGGTGATTGCACCTCTTGATTACAAGGCGACTGCATCACCACTAAGTCGGCCGCGTGGTGGAGTGGTTAGCACATTGTGCTACAATGCCAGGGTTCCCAGGTTCGAATCCTGGCATGGGCATGAAAGTTTGTAGGTGTCCATTCATCAATTTCATCATATCATCACTCATCCCCAACTTCGCAAATTAGCAAAAGTGGCACAAAAAGTTAATTCAAATATAGCAAATCAATCAAGCATTACAAATATGTCATTGAGGAGGCCCTGAGAGGTCATCAATCTGCCACTGATGTGTGCGGCTGCGTAATAATTGCATGATGCAGCTTTTCTTTTCTTTTAATTGCTTATGTGTCTGATATTGATAGCATGGGAAAATGAAAACCAATAATTATTTTTTTATTTCCACATCTTTGTTTTTAATGGTTCTTGGAAACAGAATAAGCACACGGCTGACAAAGAAGGAATAATCCGGTCCAACTTCACTGTCTTCAGTAACTTCAGTTCCCCCTCCCAAAAAGTTCTTATGTGCAAACTAGGGATGTGCCGAAGCCGATTACAGATGTATGAAAATCGGCAGAAA
Organism: Lepisma saccharinum; assembly: GCF_977018435.1. Classification (NCBI taxonomy): domain Eukaryota; kingdom Metazoa; phylum Arthropoda; class Insecta; order Zygentoma; family Lepismatidae; genus Lepisma; species Lepisma saccharinum. The sequence goes on from NC_139233.1 coordinate 53,568,670, forward strand.
TTGACATATCGGCATCGGTATCGGAATCGGCCAAAATCCGAAATTTAAACCGGTACAGATTATACTAGAGTTTTACCTTCTAATAAGTTTTATATTCTAGTTTTTTAAGATTTATTGAAAATTTGGTTATGATTCGTCAGTATTGTAGAGTTTTTGTAATAACATTATTGCAAACTCTCATTCAGAGGATCAACCTAACTATAAATCGGAAATAAACAGTACATTGCTAAACCAGGATCTGCTGTTGCATTGGAAATTCGAAAATTAGTATTCAAACCTGAAGCAAGTGCTGAGAAAATACTTGAGCATACCTGCTGCATCAGTATTTAGTGATTGAGTGTTCAGTGTTGCTAAACAAATTTGCGATAAGAGAAGAAGTAGGTTCCTTTTGTACATGCAAATGTACATTCGCATCTCTTGAGAATATATATCTATATACATGTGATATGCGATAGAAATGTACATACCAAATTTATTTTTATCATGCAGAAAATAACATCCCATTTCTGTTTAATAATCTTATGTATTGGAATCGGTTAAATATCGGCATCGGTATCGGTTCCAAAAATTATCGGTGGGTACATCGGCATCGGTAAATTGTCAGCTTCGTCACATCCCTAGTGCAGACATTTTTCGACACTAAGTTATGGAAGCTGTGGTGTGGCCAGAAGTTTCCTTGGTAGCTCAGTTACTTTTGAACTTGAATGGAATGCAAGGGTCTCATGTTCAAACTAAGCCCAATTCACAGTTTTCACTGACTTTTCAGTAAGTTCTGGGCATGGGTGTTCTCTGTGAGCGTCCCTTCATTTTCATCATACCATCCCTTATCTTTACGATTAGGCAAAAGTGACAGAAGAAAGTAAACTAAAGCAAATCAATCAATTTTCAGTAAGTTATATTATAAAACCTCATGTGCCATTTCACTTGGAAAGATTATGTTGTGAATAATATTTACTTATTTTTTTCTGTCAGGGCGAAGTAACTGTTGATAGTTGTACATATGGAATAACCAAATCAAGGCTGCAGAGGATAAACGTGATAAGTATCCCACTGCAGAACCAAGTGTGTTGCCATAGCTTTAGTCCTGATGAGGAAAAACTTCTGTTGGGGTGTATTGATGGATCCATAGTCTTGTATGATGAACCACGAGGCATTACACATGTAGGAAAGGCAGCTTTCGTAAGTACTGTACTAAGTTCAATTTACCATACTACAAGTACTATTTTATACTTTTTGGTGTGCATAAACATCGGTGTAATGCACATATTTTGGAGACCATAAACACTAAAACCATTCCCTTTTTTTTTATCTGTGTGTATGTATAAATGTAAGAAAGTAAATAAAGAATGTAAGAGTGAAATTGGATTTTTCTTGTATGTACATGTTGCTTGCATTGTAGAATCAGTTCTTTTGTAGTTTCCTTTTCTTGCAAGCACATGAACACAATTTTCAATGTAACATTTCAGGAACACACACTCACTTCATCACACATTTTAAGATTTTAGTTTTATAATGTGGTTGACATATTTAGACCATGATTTTATGTAAAGGTCAGCATGAAAAGTGGGTTATTGTCGATATAAGAATGAACTGGAACTGATTTTTATGTTGTATATTTGGCACAGGTGATGACAAAATTTAAAAAGTATTATTTCTTTTCTTTCTAGATTCCAGCTTTAATTTCCTGGCATCCTGATGGAGCAGTGATTGTTGCAGCAAATGAGAAGGGCCAGATACAATGCTTTGATTTTGCATTGAACTGTATTAGAATTCAGTTTATTAGTGAAGACATTCATTCAGCAAATATCCTAGATTTAGCCACATATTTTAGGTATGCTTGGCTTACACATTTTTTAATTTTTATTAAGGGAAAATAATTTTTTGCTTCAATAGGGATGTACATTTATATCTTTTCTCATGTATGCCTTTAGCCTTTAATTTTGGAATGCATAAAACTGAGAGAACATTTTAATATTTCAAAGTCTGAAGGAAAAAAACTCACGTTTTGTGGTGTTGTGTGATAATACAGTGGAACCTGAACTCATATTTTTTCATTTAACCTTTTAGATCCTAATAGAACATCCTATAAAATTTTCCTGTATTTTTAGGTTTCATGCATTATGTGTTCTTTAGTCTCACGTTTCTGATAAATGTATAATTGAGGTTCCACTGTATTTGTATTATGGAAGTACAGTACTCGTATTCAGCACTAAGTTTAAAAACAGTTTTGTTAAAAACAAACACATAACAGCACAATATGAGACACTTTAAAAGTTTGTTCTAGCGTTCGACTCCATCTCTGAGTCATTATCAGGGCTGGTCGAGAGACTGTGAAGAAGACATAGCCAAGGTTCCGTCAAAAGCTCGGACAAAGTTTTAAAGTGTCTCATATTGTACTGTTATGTATTTTGAGTTGTTTTTAACAAGAATGTTTCCGGCCCGTGACATAAGAAGTTTTTTAATGTCATATTAAAAGCAATGTAAATTTTTTTGATTATATAAGATTTTCTGCATGAAAAAATTTCAAAGAGTAAAAAGTAAAGATTGCATTGTACTGTGCCATAGTTGAGGTGTTGTGACCTTTAACCCAGGCCCCTATTGATTTAATCCTGGATGAGCTCCAGAGCCATTTTATGCAGGTACATTGTCAGAATAATTCCCACACAGAGAATTGAACCTGGGTCTCTCACATGTTGAACGATGCCCCAAAAACTGGAGCACCTCATCTCTTCAAATAGTAGGGTTACAAGAAACTTCTGAAAGTAACATGAATGATTCATTGATTATATTCCACTGTTACCTTCGCAATAATTTGGCATATAAGTTACCAATATTATCAGTCATCACAAGGAAGATATTTTGGTGCATGTAGTCTTCATGAAAGTTGATTAAAATGGATTTACTAAAGAATACTGTATCTTCAGTTATCTTTGTTAGAGGAAATTTGAATGTGTATGGTACAAAAAATGAAACCACTTCTTGAGTTGTAAGAGATAAATTCCATATTATTTTGGAAGAAAATATTTCACTATGGTTCTTGTCTACAGTGTTTACAGTACCTAATTGGAGAGCCGACCTATGTGGTGAAGTGGTTAGCACAGCATGCTATGATGTCCGGGAGTTTTTGTTTCAAATCCCGGCATGGGCATGGGTGTTCTTTGTGAGTGTCCCTACATCAGTTTCAGCATATTATTGAATTGAATTGACTTGACTTTATTGCTGGGCGAGGTTCAGCTATTGCTGGTCTACTACCTAACCCCATCATCATCATCCTCATCTTGCAATGAGCCAGAAAAGTGAAGTAAAATAAACTAAATCAATCAGTCAAACAAACCTAATTTGTTGTGTAAAATAAATATACTTAGTAATTACAGGAAGAGTTTAGGCATCAAAAGTGTCCACCGCTGACCTGAATGCACAGTTGTGTCTGGAGTAGTATGTCGTACATTACAGACATTCTTTCTGTCTGAGAGATGCTCTGCTGTACATGTGAAATGTCCTGTAAGTCCTCCCAACATGTGTCAATTGTTTCCATATACTATACTTTCCCCTTTGGTTTCCTCAATGGCAAGAATTAGAAGTGAATAGGTCTGGTGAACAAATAGTGCAGAACCCAATGCTAATTATTCTATTACCTGGAATTGCCATGGTGATGCGATTCGTGGGTTAGTGTGACACATAGTACTTCGCCTTTTCTTGCTGGAAGTAGCAGCACCTTTTTTTTTTTTTAAAGTACAATTCTTTGAATATCCAAAGGTATGAGGTGCCCTTAGAAATTTTCTTGAAAGAGGATAGGTCCAGTCATACTTGTTACTGAGACAGCACAGTACTTGACAACCTGCACAGAGCGAAGAGATGTTTCAGATTATGCCAGGTTGCAACAGTTCTTTAATTCAAAGACAATTTTGCAATTATATTTTGTTATTTTCTTTGTACATAATCCGAAAGGAATGCAGAAAATTCTGTTGTACATACTTTATTCAATGTTGATGTTCTTTTGTCTTGAAATTCGTTACTATGGTGACTAGAAATTGGTTAATATACTTGTGTGTTAATTGATATTTGTCAAGTTATTTTATTTAATTATTGCAACAAACTGCTCCACACTGGGGACAGTTGCAAGGTCTTGGCAGATTAAACCAGTTTTTATTGCTCAGAAATAAGATCTGTAATATAGATAAATGTCTTGTTATTATCTCCTGCAAGAAGGTTCAGTATCCAATGCATTTATCTTCAATCTACTGGTATGGCTCTGTAGGCTTATACAAGTACAGTACTAATAAAGTGAATATATATTCAGAGTTGCAATAGCTTGTATGCTATTAGATATGGGTTATAACGATGGAAACATGTCTTTGTATATTTTAAAAATTTACTAGAAAACATTTCAGATTTCTAGATAAATGAGTTTCACATGATACACTCTGAGGTTAAGTTTGTGTAACATATATTCACATGTTCTGGCTGATGCACCAACTTGCTGTGTGAACCCACATGCATGGACTTGGGCTTTTTTCCATTCTTTCATGGCATAGTGGCAACGTTCGCCTTGTAATCAAAGGGTCCCAGGTTCGATACTTATGGAGGCACATTGCACAATGGTTTGGATCCCACTAATCCATATGTCTAGTCCCGATTAACCTATCTGTGCATAAACTGGACTTGAAACAACAATCCATCAATCGAAGCTACCAATGCAGTTCTCCTCACAGATGGATTCATGTTGTTTTATATTTTTTGGCCACAGATCGTACACATCACCACTTTAATACAATTCATGAACCAAAAACTTATTGTTAGGGAACTGTTCTTTAAGAATTTCCATTTTCTCCTCGATGCAGTGTCTCCTCATGTAAAAACCCAACAATAGCAATAATTTCTAGTAAAGAGCAGGGCATGTTGAAACCACACCAGCACACTACAGCTAGTGCAAGTATTGAAAGGAAGCTGTTGCCACACTGTGGATATGACTGTGAGGTGCCCCTCCTAGGGAAACTTGATACATGCACTGTAAGTTCTGTACAATCAAATCATAATAGTGAAGCAACCTGCATTGCAACTCGGAGGCCGTTTGGTTTTTCATGCCATACTGTGTATAATATGAATGTAAAACTTCACTCTACATTTGCCAATCATACGAGGCGCATCCAGAAAGTAAGTTTCCCTATTTTTTCCCCGTGAAAGTAAACATAATGAGCCGTGTAAATTGTGCATGCGCAGCAGAGCTAAGACGTATCAATCATATGCCAGGCGGACAGATCCTGCCTGGCGCCAGGAGCGAGGCAGCAGTGGTCCGAAGTGGAAGCTCGTATTCCTTCTCCCACCGCATGCCAGTAGCGAGGCAGCAGTGGTCCGAAATGGAAGCTCGTATTCCTTCTCCCGCCGCATGCGAGGTTCGGTCGGTGATAAAGTTCCTGAATGCACAAAGCATTGCGCCAATTGACATTCATCGTCAGCTCGGTGAGGTCTATGGGCCGAACATTATGAGTAAGCAGATGGTGCGTCGCTGGTGTCAGCAGTTTTTGGAAGGTCGTCAAAGTGTCCATGATGAAGAGCGCAGTGGACATCCGTCCCTCATCACTGATAAACTGGTTGAGCTGGTGCGGCAGCGCATCGTAGAGAACCGTCGCTTCACGATTACGGAGATGAGTAGCCTTTTTCCGCAGATATCGCGATCCGTGTTGCATGAGATTGTCACGCAGCGCCTGCTGTTCAAAAAATTGTGTGCCAGGTGGGTGCCGAAAAACCTGACACCCGAACACAAAATGAAACATTCAGGAGCAGCACTGACATTCCTGCAACGGTACCATGATGACGGCGATGATTTCCTCGACAGGATCGTTACGGGCGATGAGACGTGGATTTCGCACTTCACCCCGGAAACCAAGCAGCAGTCAATGCATTGGCGGCATAGTGGATCTCCGGTCAAGAAGAAATTCAAACAGACGCTGTCGGTACAGAAAGTGATGTGCACAGTGTTTTGGGACAGGAAGGGCATTTTGCTCATTGACTTCCTCCCCAGAGGTGAAATGGTGAACGCTGACCATTACTGTGAAACACTAAGGAAATTGCGACGTGCCATTCAAAACAAGAGGCGTGGCATGCTTACTGCAGGTGTTGTGCTCCTCCATGACAATGCTCGTCCACATACGGCTCGGCGCACAGCAGCTGTTTTGACGGAATTTGGCTGGGAGTTGTTTGATCATCCACCTTACAGTCCTGATCTGGCTCCCAGCGATTTTCACGTTTTCTTGCACCTCAAGAAATTCCTGTCCTCCGGTGAGCGTTTTGGCAACGACGAAGAGCTGAAGACGTCTGTCACACGCTGGTTCCATTCACAGGCGGCAGAGTTCTACGACAGTGGGATCCAAAAGTTGATACCACAATACGACAAGTGTCTCAATTCTGGTGGTTGCTATGTTGAAAAATAGCTGAATCTTTGCTGTACCTGTTGCCAATAAATGGTTTCCTGAAACTGTGTTGTTGTTTTTTTTTAAAAAAATAGGGAAACTTACTTTCTGGATGCACCTCGTATATTGAATCGTATAAGCAAGTACATGATTTTACATGCATTAAAATCAAGAAACGGGGATAAAACATCATTATTACAAAAGGCCACCAAAGACTGTTGATGTTTCATGGATATCTCGTACCCATTATCAGGATAAGAAGGAAATTCAAACTGATATTTTAGTATTGTGAGTTTTTATCCTTTATCCCTCCTTCTTTATCCTGATGATAAAGGATAATTATTCTCTACATGTTGACAAACCTTTGACGCCTCTTATTTTCAAGCTGTTTTGTCCCTTTTTCTGATTTAATGCAGGTAAGACTATGTACTTTTCTGTATGATGCATATTTTCAAATTTGAAACAATCCATGTAAGCAAGATTAATATTATAGCTGCTCTTATACAACATATATATATATATATCTTCCTTTTTAGGTACCAACCAACATTGCTCAATTTGGAGTGGAATAAGAAAGTGGATAGCTCTCTGTCTAGTGATCAGTTTGCTCAGTCAGATGGAATTTTATTGCTTTTTTTTGAAAGGTAAGTAGAGAACAAATATAGGAAGTTCAGAATTACCAGTATCATTGGCTGTGGAATTTTCCATTTATTTTTAACTCTTTCTTTATCTTCTAGATAAATCAAAGAATGCCAATTGTAATTAAAAATAACTTACACCCGCCGCAAAATGACTTCGGACCTCATAACAAAAGCACAAAAAATACAGAAAATTCATGTGAAAAGCTATTATTAAGCTATTAAATACGGAAAAAATGCATACATTAGTACGGAGTCATGTTGCCTTTACTTTTGAGAACCATTTGGATGCGCTTAGGCATGGAATCACTAAAACTTCGGAAGTCCATGTCAATGCACCACATTTTCTTCAGTTCTGTTTGAAGGTTCTGAATCATCTTCTTTCCCAGGAATTGCTTCATACAATGCCAACAATTTTCAATTGGGTTGAGATCGGGGCTATTCCCAGGCCACTCTAACATCTTTATCTGTTGTTCCTCAAGCCATTTCCGTACCTCCCTTAGCCGTGTGACAAGGAGCGTTGTCATGCATGAGAAGATCACACTCGTGGATCTGAAGCACATCCACTAAATGGTCCTTAAGAACATTGATATATCGGTCTGCGTTCATCATTATGTTTTGCTGTAAGAAATATAAACCTGCCGTACCCTTTTCACCTGAAAAACTCCCCCACACCATTACAGACTGGGAGTGCCTAATGGTCAGAACCGTATACTTTGGGTCGTATCGATCTGAAGATGATGGACGTCAAACCTTAGCAGCTCCCATTCGGAAAAGTTGGAATGAGCTTTCATCGGAAAACATGACTTTCCTCCACTGTGCTGGTGTCCAGTGTGCATATTTCTCTGCAAAAGCAAGACGGTTTTTCTTCATGCAGGCGATGAGTAGTGGCTTCTTAGCAGCAGTACGACACGGCAAATCCAAGTCTTTCTGTAAATGGTGCTGGATCGTGCTAACACTAACATTTTCCAGCAGACTCGGGTGCATTTCTTAAGTTCTGAAGCCGTCAGTCGAGGGTTTTTCTTTATTTCTCTCATTAGGAGAGCGTCTGTAGATTTGGTTGTTTTTCTTTGCCTCCCACCACCGAATTTGTGCTTTGGAATGACAGTCAGAGGCAGTCATCTGGCAGCTGCCAGTACCTTCATTATGGTTGATTTTGCATGACCTGTTTGTTTATATATTGTCTTTATCGGGACGTTTTCACTTCACCATGCAATAATGCTGTCTTTTTCCACACTACTACATTACTTTCCCGGCATATCACAAATACACCTGTACAGTAGTCAAATATCCAACACAAATACAGTAGGAAAATATCCAACACAAAGTGCACCACATGAAAACACAGCAATTTATCACACACACTACAGCAGAAAGTCACCCTTCCTGTGTCAACTAACAATACGAAATGAAATGAACTCGCTTGTCAGCAGTAATACACTGTTGCGAGATACGTTCATGCAGAAACAATTCCGTGTTCGAAACAAAACAACACTAGATACAAGGCTACAAAGTGATAGACCACTTACTACTGCAGATTTCACATGAGGTCCAAAGTCATTTTGCGGCGGGTGTAGAATCTAACACATTGTTTTTTTTTATTGAGTCATTCTTCTTTCTATTATATTCAATCTATAAAATGTACTTGCAGTGATGGGAACAATTAGTTAGTAGGAATAGGGATTCTTTTTTGTCAGAACTGTTGAAAGTTTTGGTACAAAATTTATTGATGCCGATAAGTAATATTCTACTGATTCACCTCCTTAATCAATGTTGCAAGGTATAACATTGTACACTTTACATCATTAATACAATTAATTACAGGCATTTTAACTATGGTTGCTTTCACTTTCAGAGGTCCTCTTGTAACAATCCGCCTTGTGGGTGGAGGTGGTTTGAAAGGAGATGTGAGTGCAATGGGCCTGACAGCAGATGCTCTTGTGTCCCAGTACCTGTCTTTGCACCAAGTAGAAAGTGCTATAAACTTGCTACAGAGTTTGAATTGGGATTCATATGGCTCTGTGTGCCTTATATGTTTGCATCACATCATGAATTATTTATTTAAATTGCCACTTACTCCTGAAAGAGAAGGTGAGTTATACTCAGTTTCTACTAACTACTTTTTAAAACTTGAAATAACGCTTCATTGTGTCATGGAGGTAATTAGAAGAAACTTCATACACACAAAATGTTAACAAATTATCATTCTTATTACAGGCAATATACCATGGATATATCAAATCAGTAAAATTAAAATGAGATAAATTGATTGAGGGGTGTTTTGAGCTGTTCAAACTTGAAATTTGAACATTTGAACAGTGTGTTCAAATTTTACTAAGTTTCAACATTTGATCATCTCATAATATGCAACCATCTTTCCTCTTTACAACAAGCTTAAGAACGCTTCTGTATCTTCGTTCGTTCCCGAGATATACTTAATTGAAAAGAGCATGGTGCTCAAAAATGACATTTTGAACAACCTTCATATAATTCGTAATAATCATATTTCAGCAAAATCCTTTCACAGATATCGGTTTTGTGTACCAAATATCATCAAAATCGGTGACTATGAGGGTCAACTCCTGCCTCATTTGACATGGAATGACCCTTATATAAATTGATATTCATAGACTTCTGATGAATCCCTAGTAAATAGCCAAGTGGTTCCTGGATTCCCAGTGGGATTAAAAAAAAAACAACTGGTGTTAGTTCACAATATGCTGGTCATCACGGGGCTGGTGTGCCTCCAATGATGATAATCCTAAGTTAAGAGTTCTATTTCTAAAAATAAATAAATAAATGTGCCAAATAAAATTTTGAGTCATTTTATGTCATAGCACTCAGTGGCAGTTTCAGAAATGACGTTTGGGAGGGGCAAATTTTAATCAGGTACCCCACCAAGCTGAGAACATATTCTACCATGTGTTAAGTCCTATTTATGCTCAGGTATGCTAATCAGGACTGGACCTACAGTTGAAAGTGTGATCTGAACCACTGGCAATGTGCCTCCACCAAGGATTGATCCCAGGACAAATACAAGGCTAACCACATTTTTGTTTTATGTAAACAGTATAAGGAATTTTTATAAACTGTAAACAAGAACCAAGCTGGTCTTTGTAGTGTATAGATTTTAAATTTTGCAAAAAAATAGAAGCTTGAATTGTTTATTTATCATAATTGCTCTCTACTATGCTTCAGGAGAAGTTACTGGAAATTTTAAAAATACCGCACTTTCTCCCCAATACTGTGATAAACTGAGTGGAAAAATATGCAACATAGAATGAATAAACAAAGGGGAAAGAATCTGTTCTTATAATTCACGTCTTCTCTGTTAAACTCTAAAATAAATGCAAAACCTTTTAGTAACCAAAACGTTAGGCATGATTATATGTACAAAATCCTACCATTTGAGATGGGTGGTCCCTGTGAATCCATGCCTGGTAACATGAAGAAGTAGTGGCAGTTACAGTGAATTGAAACAAAGAGAAAAGAAATGCATGTGCAAGGTGGAACAAGAAAGAAGTTTGCTTTTACTTTTAATTTAGAAACATTTTACTATAGAGAGATAGAAGGGCAATAAGAAAATAGGTACTCGGATATAAGTAGATAAATTTTGACATTGGTCAATCACAAATTTGTATTCAAGGACAATACAGTGTGTCTGGCTTAAAAGTATAATAAAAGAAAAATTAATATCTTGTAAGTTTATTAGGATATTTGCGTACAGTTTTCTTCTACCTAGAGAGTAACTCAAAAAGTTTTTTTTACATACCTAGTACACCTCAATATGAGCACCATTAGTTGCTCTACAGATGTTCAACCTGTATTCAAGCTCCGCTCATGTGTTGTTCAGCATTACTGGAGTCACATTTCGGATTGCAGCAGAAATGAGATGTCGTAGATCAGGAAGGTCACAAACTCGTATCTGGTACACTTAACGGACTTCAACTCGGCGAGAGGAAGAACACACCATGCCTTCTGCTGCAGAGTCGACATGGCTACTGTTCAATTCAGTTCAGTTCATTTGTGCGTGCGCGCAATCCAACAGGTGCTGATGTTTTGCAAGCGCAGAAAAAAAAAACATTTTGAGGTTACTTTTCAAACTATGTAAGGCTTAAGGTGCTGTTGGTTAAATATTACATGTAATGATTTTTCCTTTTATTGTACTTTTAAGCCGGACACGCTGTATTGTATTGTAACTAGCATGTAATATGTGAACATGTCTGTGGATGTTTATACATTGTATCACTTTTTTGTTTGAATAATTTCTTGTTTTCACCAGTCCATCTCCAGGTAGTGTTGGGATCCTTCCATGCTCCATTGAGGCCTATTAGTCATGCAACCGAAGAAGAATATGGTGATCAAGTTCGGGACCTGACACGTCGATTCTTCCACCATTTGTTAAGGTAAGCAATTGTCTTATCCACTCAGCATACAGCAGGAATGTTTTTGTGGCTATGTTGTGATACGTGTAGCTGTGCTGTTGAGGTGAAACTATTTCTTAATACTCCTTTCTGTTTAACATTTTTTTTACCTCCTTTACTGAAGCACAACATGGATATTAGTGACCATTAGAATAAATATATTATTAGATTGTTGGGCTTACTTCAACAATGTCTTGTTAAATGATGGGTGCTTCAACAATGTCATGCTAAATGATATGTTATCAAACTTCCTTGATCCATTTTTTATGCTTTGAACATTTTTTTGCTTCGACTTGTGTCGTTCTGGTAAAGCAACTCGTCCATATGTACAGGGGCATATTAGCCTGTAGGGGATTCAGAATTGTGTACGTGAGAATATGAACTATTAAACCTAGCATTGATTAATCATAACACATAATGTGCATGTGCTTCCTTGGTATCCTTTCATAAGATACTTTTTCACATTTTTAACAATACAATTAAAGCAAGACAATCACAACAGTCAACCTTCTCCAATTCATGCAAACTCACTGGGGCCTCCCCGATGGCGCAGTGGTAGCGTCGTCGCCTTGTAATCAAGGGGTTCCGGGTTTGATACCCGGTGGAGGCACATAGTGGTTCGGATTCCACTTTAAACTGTAGGTCCAGTTCCAATTAGCCTTACTGTGCATAAAGTGGACTTAAAACACCAAATCAACCAATCATGCAAACCCACAGAGATACATTCAAAGCCTCAGTCATCCATTCTATCTCCCAGAATATGGTTGCCTATTACATCAAGGCAACACACATTAAAGAAACATTACATAAAGTTTATACATTTTCAGAAATTACAGTACAAGGATATTCAAAAACTAAATCCTTAATAGCCTTGAAACATAATGGTAATCTTATCCCTTAGAAGGTTCTTAAAATTAAAGTTTATGCATTTTAAATTTCTTCTTTCTTGTATGTACATATTGCTTCCATTGTAAAATTATTTCTCGTACAGTTTGCGGTTTGTACAAGCATAGAAACACACATTCGCTTCATTAAGCCTTTATTTTTACTTTGATTAATATTAGTTATAACAATGTAATAAATTGAATAATAAAAAGAAGCAGGTATACAAGGAATCTTAATGTTAATAATAATGTTAACAAGAATGGCAATATAGATTAACTATGGAGTTCTCTTTTTCACTTTTGAAATTTAATCCTACACAAGATATCAAGAATCTTTGTAGAGAGAAGGACAATTTTGGATTACTTGATGATATTTGGGATCCATAATTAAAATTTGGCAATAACTTCATTTAAAATAATAATAAAAACCAGTAGCTTTTTTCCAAGTTAAAGGGTTATGTTCAAATAATGTAACATTACTGACAGTTTAACCATTTTTAGGTCAGTATAATTCAAACTCAGTATCAGCACAATAGGTAGTAGCTATGGTGCTATATATTGGAAAGGAAATTTCAATTTACATATGCTGATGAATTGTGTTTATATTCAATCAATAATAAATACCTTTATAATTATTATATTGATAAAAATAATAAAAAAAAACTAGAAACAACAAAAAGTACAAGAGCATTTATAACATATCAATGCTACACATAAGAAGAAAATATCTCTTTGTTATCTCCTTCCAGGATAAAGCAAGTCCTTGTATCCACAATTCTGAGCTTCAGTTTTCGAAATTCATCATCTGATCAAACCACATCCAAATGTAGAACATATAACTGTCACTCTATGCAACCTTCCTCCAAGCACTTATTTGAGGAACTGTAACATTTACAAGCCTGCCCGTTAAGGAAGATGAAAACAGATACTTATTCACTGCTTCCAATTCAACATGGCCTCCATTATACATATCAGTGTCATTGCACAACTTTCGAATCTTTATCAGATTATATCATGATCAAAGTTCATTCAAGTCATAAAAGGCTTCTATATAACTTAAGCATCCAAGTTATTATCACATTGCCCAGTTTAATGCTTTAAAAGCAACAATTATTGTACAAATATATCACCATTCCATATTGCTAAATCTGTACTTATCTTTTTTCCATCCTGAGATCCTCACAAAGTCACAGACAACTCGTATCAGAGCAACTAGTTCAAGCCAGATCTTTTAGTATGTGCAATCTTCAATTGTTTTTGTTTTATATTTTTGGCCATAAGTGCTTAACAGCTTGAATGTTTGTGTTGCAAATGTACATATTTGCTCTGTTACAGCTATTTTACTATGTATATCACAATATACTTATCTAATGATTACAATTACCATTTTTTGAATGTTGATACAAAATACCAAGTATGACATCATATTATACATTGAACAATTTTAAAGAGTTGACCTTTGTATATAAACCTTGAAGCCAATGCAAATGTACACAATTTCAATAAATTTAATTATAAATTTGAATGTATCATATCTTTCTTGTCTGAAAGAACACATATGATTGAAGATATTTGTTTTTCATATTGCCAGTCAAAAATAACTGTTATGACTAAATTGTTATAAATATTGCACAAATGTGGAACTTTGAACTTAGCCTAACCTTCTTCAAATGTTGTTATGACAATATATTATTTTTATTGTCATAACAGTATTCATTGTATAACTGCTTCTTTTTAGTTTTGTTAAATTTATTCCATTGTTATAACTGTAAACTTTATCAAACTAAAAATAAATGTCGGATGACGGTAACGTGTTCTCCCGAAACATTACATCAACAATTGTGTTGATATGTTTGTGTAAACTACAAGAGAAATAATGTTAATATGCTTATTTTGGTATCATGAGACATGTAAAAACATTACTTTATTCAAGAACACAATCAATGATGATGGCAGCATATGCCTAATTGTATAGTGCATCCTGCTTTGATTTCTGTAGTTTTGTCTCTGAATTTTCCTCCATAGGCACCAGTTGTTCGAGAAAGCCTTCCGCTTGGCGATCGATCTCAGTGATCATGATCTGTTCATGGACATCTTCCACTACGCACGGGCAATGAAGGAGAACGGAATGGCAGAAGCTGCAAGGTTAAAAGCAGAGGAGCTCTTAAGATCATGCAGCAGCAGCAGTAGCTCTTATTCAGGTACACAATACTTTTCCAGACTATAGTAATTTTGCAGGGTCCAAAACAAAAAAAAGTGGCATGCAACATTTTCACAGAGTCCAAATATCCTGGAAATTACACAAAATTCGTAATTTACATTATTTTGCCAGCAGCATTGAGGGCAGAATACATTTTGTGGATAAATAATTACTTTATGTGAAAGTATGAATATTTTGAAGTAAAACTCTAGTAGACTGGTATGGTACAGTTCCAAGTAGGAACTAAAATTTTAAAGTTATAAATATTTTGAACTACTTTAAATTGTTCCAATTTCCAAGTATCACCTCTGGTATCATTGGGAATACTGCATTGAATGTATTGCATGTCCGATGTAATACTTGAAACACTCGGCCATAAAATTTCTCCACAAAGTATAGCTAAGATTGTTCTGTATCCTTTTTCTTCTTCTTTTCAGATTACCATTGCTCTCAATCATCATGCTCAGAATGTTCAGAAACTGAAAGCAGCTCCCACTCTAGTTCTAGTGGAACAAATCAGAGTAGTAATGAAACAAGTGTTAAGCAGCCAGGAGAGAAACAGACACAGAAAGTTACGTTCTCTGACACTGTCACACACATTGTGGTAAGTTGTTTCAAATATACATAATGTAAAGTTAAATTTCCTTGATTTATTTATAAATTTCACATTACTTTCAGTGAATTTACTCATTGAGGTGTTATTTTTTTACAATGCTTCACTTTTTATTATTTGACATGTTTGTAAAATTCACACTCATCTCAGTGAATGTATTCATTAACATGAATTTTTTTGTTACCCACTACATTGTTATTGTTTAATGTGCTTGTAAAATTGTAATTGGTTTCAGTGAATGTCCAACTTTTGTTCATTAATCAGTTTTATTTATACAAATGTGAACTTTTATTGCTACATTTTGTAAAATGTGTCATTGTCTAGATCAGGGATCACGAAACCAGTGATTGTTAGCTACCAGTAGTTCTCTTGGGAGATATTTTCGGTGGCTTGTGAATGGTTGGCTGCAAACTGCAGTGACTGGCATTGATCTTGAGCAAAACCTTCATGTTAAACTAAACCTTGACTGACAATCACTCACATACCAATGAAAGTAATGAATTTTAGGGTATTGAGCAGCAAAGCTGAGAAAAAGGACATGCACCCATCATGTCTGTCATCTGTGCCAATTACTGGTAATTAAGGAACAACCACAGCTAGTGGCCGCGGTGGCTCAGTCGGTAACACGGCTGACTACCATGCTAAAGGTCCCGGGTTCGATCCCCGGCCGGTTCAAATCCGGAAACTTTTCTAACGTTGGAAGCGGCCCCGGCGCATACCCAGCGTCGAATAACATAGGTACCTGGGGGAAACCCTGGGGGGTAAAGGTAGTCAGGGGCATGGTGCTGATCACATCACCCCCACTCACGACCGGATCAAGAAAGTGTGGGGCGTTACCCCCACACCCCCTATATGCCTTCATGGCGTGGTGCTAAGCACAGGGGAACACTTTACCTTTACCTTTACCACAGCTATGTCACAAACTAGTAAATGTGAAATATGAAATTTTATAAAGTGAAACATCTTGCAACATATATTTTTTTATTGACCCATCCATCTGTTTATTATAAATAATAATTTCATTACAAGTCTTTATGAACCAAGAAATTGTCATAAGTAATTCAATCCACCCTTGGTAGTTCACCATGTATTTCCACATGTAAAGAGTACCTCCATGGTTCTGGGAGTTAAGTGATTTCTGGTCTAGATTATTGTACCATTTGTAAGGATTTTTTTTCTATTTCAGCTTCTATTTATGACAAGTTAATCTGTAATCCCCCTTTTTCAACAGGATTGTTCATCCTCAATTTCTCCAGATGGATTTGAAACAGACACTGGTGCTTCCAGTAGTAACTTAGACTTTGACAGAAACTCTGCCAGGAGTATTTATATTTCACAAGATCCAAATGAGGAATTTGTGGATAGCCTACCTCCATTTTTAGAAGACGGTGAATTTATGAAGAACTATGGAGCCTTGCCAGGTAAGATAAAGCTTATGATGTTGTGCTATCTTAGAGATCAAATATACTTTCAGTATATAATCATTCTCTTTCATGATTCAGTGCATGGAGAACTGTTAACCTGTGGCAGACTGATGATCGATATTTCAACAGTACCGGAATTTCCATTGAAGATGGACTATCGATATATCGACCAGTACTGCGAGGCAGCAATTAAAGTGCCATTTCTTGTGAACTACATACAATATTTAAGTTCTGTCTTTTTTGTTCATTAGTATACCTCTAAAGGTATTACATACTCAAATTACAAAACAATATATCCATTGTTACTATTATTAACAATCGGAGTTTGAAAGAGTAATTTGTTTCCCTTTTGTTACTATGGGATAAATATTAGAAAAAGGGCTGTAACTCCTCAACCACTGGATTTTTTTTTGTAAAATTTAAATGTAATGCATGTATAATGAATAAAAAGCAACACTTTAAGCATCATGCGACAATTAAGGGTCCGGAGGGTAGGGGATAATGCAGGGGCTAAGGCCCAAAGTTTGAAATTTTCCAAAACTACACAAAATTTCCGAATGCCGTAATTTCAGTTGTTTTTTTTCCAAAGTTGGATCACGGGCATTGCATATCCTCTTTTGTGATTCTTCCCAGCAAATTTGGTCCATCCAGCATTCAATAGGGCCGACGCTAGAAGTGAAATTCCGGATATTTGTCCGAAAGCTAGAAACATTGCTGCTCTCATACATTGTTGTTATTTTTTTAGCCAAATTTTGCATGTTTGTAGCAATGTATGACACATCCTTTCCTCTTGTGCAAATGTTTATTGTTTTTCCTAATTACCTTTCTCGTTGCACAAATGTTTATTGTTATTAATCTTAATCTTTGTTATTAAGTATGTGATTCTTATGTTATTTAATATTTAGACCTATCACTGATAATGTCAGGATAGTGACTGACCTTTATGTACAGTATGCACCAAAATATACAGTACTGAAATTAAAAGACGAACATTACATTATTGTCATCTGTGAATTTATTTATCCTGAAAGAAACACTACATACATACTATTAGCGAGTTATAACTTCCTTTTCACTACTGACAACACGAGCGGCTGGAGCTATGCCCCATCGACAAATGCACATGCGCGTTCGAGGTGCACGAGTTTCAGTACTGTATATTTTGGCGCATACCGTACATATCTTGTATGAGCTGTTGCCATGGGAATTACGACTGTGTTTTGTCTTTAGTTCGGGCTTTGAGTTTTAAAAGTTACAAAAACAGTGGGGAGGAGTGGTGTGAAATAGAGCTACAAAGTACCACATCCTATAAGTGGCATTCTTAAGTCAGAAATCTTAGACCTTGGTACCAAAACGTGAATTTACCTCAGGCAGTGGTTGTTTTTATATTAAGAATGCATACAGCCCACGTATTAGTAAATCAACATTTGGCTCATTTAAAGATTGTGCCATCAACTTCCTGTCAATGGGGAGAAGATAATCAAACACTTAATCATTTATTTTTTGAATGCCCCATAAGACAACAACACCGAGACTCTCTATATAAAAACTTACAACATGCACAGGTACCATTTCCAATATCCTTATTGACATTAATATCTGAACCTCACACTGCAGTTATTTGGATTCTTTATAGTTTTGCTAGAAAACATAGGTTTACAATATAATGAACCATGATGATCCGCATGACAATTTAAATCAATAAGACCTAGAAAGACTGTTATACCATAATAACAGAATGGACTAAAACATTCAATAAGTCATTAGTGATGCGAAGAAAGTGAATGATAGTCAACAACAGTTTGGATCATATATAATAGTAATAATACCCGAACTCAGCAACTTTGGCTAGAAATTGCAAAAGCGGTGCGAGCCAAAAAAGAAGAAGAAGAGTAGTTTTAAAAGAGTGGTCAAGCTGAATTGTAATATGCTGTTATTTTTTTGACTGCAGTGAATTTATGCACATAAGTATTTTTTTTGCTAAGAAGTAAAATATACTTATTTTCTCGTAGTGAAAACTTGACTTTCATTTTATTTTAATCAATGAAGGAACAGAGATATTACCCATACCCTGAGAGGCATCACGTGAATGCTGTGAGTCTTCGTGTGGAATTATTTGGTGTTTTAGTTAAATAATGTTCTTTTGACTAAAATAACGTGTCATGTACCACTGCTACATAATACATTTTTTCATTCACTTTGGTCTATTGGGGCCAATTTAAAATAAAAAAAAATCTTCTTCTTCCTTTAACACCTTGGGAGGCACAATGTATAAATTTTACCATTGTCTTTAAGAAGGAAAACAAAACTGATTTCATCTCTCTATGACAGCTAGTTTTTGAGCTACGATTTATTTTTGTACTTTGTGGCAAGTTGAAATGCTTCCATCCGCAGAGGCTTTCTAGGGATGTGAGGCTCCGCCCAGTAGAGGTTAATTGAACTAGCCGTGTGCTTGAAGATGTCGTTATCTGTCAGTGTGAGGAGAGTTACTGTTTCATGCGAGTTGCAGTGGTTTCACACAGGCCTGCACTGCAATGAACACTTCAGTTGAACAGTATGGTGGTGTTACATTTTAGACAGGTGTAGGTCTTTCACTCCGGATATTGCATTTCTGCAATTTACGAGGCACATGTGTGTGTGTGGGAAAAAAAAAAAAACACTTAGGACTGGCAACACTGGAGGTGCATACGTGCGAGTAGCAGGAAGTTGAAATGGCTGCTTCAATAGAAAATCCCACCAAATGCGAGGTGAGGTTGGTGATTAGATTTCTCAATGCAAAAGGACTGAGTGCAGCTGACATTCATCAGGAATTTTGTGCCATTTACGGACCAACAGTAATGAGTGAAGGAGAGGTAGACAATGGTGCCGTGCTTTTTTGGGAAGGACATTCAAATGTTCATGATGACAAGCGGAGCGGCAGGCCTAGTGTTCAGACGAACAACCTTGTGCAACGTGTTTGATGAGAAAGTGCGATCTAATCCCCGTTTCACCATTACTGATCTAGGCAAGGAGTTTCCTGAAGTGTCTGATAGAACATTGCACCGAATTGTAACGGACAATCTGGGTTATCGCAAACTGTGTGCGAGGTGGGTGCCAAAAATGTTGACAAACACAAAGATGAAATAATGAAATCAGCATGTGATTTTTTGGCCTACTGGGAAAAGGATGGGGATGACTTGTTTTCTCACATAGTGACTGGAGACGAAACCTGGGTATCGTACATCACTGATGAGTCGAAGCAGCAATCCATGCAATGGTGTTACTCCGGTTCACTGAAACCGAAGAAATTCAAGCAAACACCGTCACATCGCAAAATCATGGCAACCGTGTTTTGGGACCAAAAAGGTGTAATCCTCGTGGAATTCCTGGAACCGGGACGAACCATCACAACAGATGTGTATTACCAAACACTATCTATACCGCGTTTGTTACAACCTGTCTCGGTTCCCACGCTAGCTGGTCGCTGGCTTTTCTCCGTGCTGGGGAAAGTCAAAGCCAGGCAGCCAATTAAAATACGCAATGTCGCAACAGCGTCTACGTAAGCGCCTCTCTTGTGGCTCCCATTCGTTCCTCGCTGCCCAGCAGACGATTTTTTCCTCGTTTCTCATTGGCACCGAAACTGTCGAGCGATCGCTAGCGCGGGAAACAGGACAGGTTGTAACAAACGTGGTATAATCTGTGACGTGCCATCCAAAACCAGCGAAGAGGAATGTTACGGTCTGGAATTCTGCTTATTCACAGCTGACTGTACTGTTGTGACAATTCAAAAATTCCGATGGGAACGTTTTTATCACCCACCATACAGTCCTCATCTTGCCCCAAGTGATTACTTTCTGTTCCTTCATCTCAAAAAGTGGCTTGCTTCGCAACGTTTCGATGATAGTGAAGTTCTCAAGACATCAGTTCTCGACTGGCTGAGATCCCAGGTGGCAGATTTCTAAGCAGAGGGTCTGCGTAAACTTGTTCCACACTACCAAAAATGCTTGGAGCATCATGGTGACTATGTAGAAAAATAGCCAGGGTATGCACTTGTATAGCATCAAAATAAAAATTTTCTCGCTTGATTTTATTCTCTGTAATAACCAATCGGCCCTTTTTTTTTTGACATGCCCCCTCATATGTTCAGCAATACATCAGGTCAATTCAGACAACTTTCAGAACATGCTACCTCTGGCAAAGATGTCGTTGTGACAAGCTGAATGCCTTGCAGAGCAATAAAGAACAAACACTGGTTTCGTGAATGAAAAAAAATGAAAATTTTTGCACACCCTCTTTACATCATGTACCTTCCACCTTGTGATTTTTCACATTTTATTAAGTTGAAGAGGCACCCAAAGGGTCATATATTTACATTTTATGTTAACCTCTTGTTTACCAGATATATTGATTGAGATACTTACCTCTAACCCCTCGGGTACCAAATATCTCGCTCGAGATATTTCGACATGTTCATAGTTTTTACATCATAATGTCGCTATTATTCGCTGGAATTGCGATTTTCTTCTTTTATATTATTGTTAACACATTCTGCACCGTAAAGACTCTTGCATGTCTTGTTCTTCCATAAAAAGGGGGGAAACGGCAGGAAAATGGCAGCTTCCTTTAAAACTGAGTCATTGGCGCTAGACATGTCGTTTGGGGGGGGGGGGGCTACAAGTCATGTTCTATTGCTCGTATGATAATAGTGCAATTATTTTCTTGTTCCAGTCATGCCTGCGATCATTTCCATGTGTATTTTGACAATGTCCTGTACTTTGTTGTCCAGGGGCGGAGGGTGGGGAAAGGGCATTTTTCTTCAGAAATTTTGGAATTTTCCTGTTTCTCCCCTCCCCCGCATCCATATATACACTCAATGTGCATAAAATTTATGAAGTTCGATTCTATGGTTCATTCCACATATAACGGTACGTGATTCGTCCGTCTAGGGCAATTAGCTTCAGACCTACAGTAGTTTCAAGGTAACTGTGCATTTTGCTGAATGGCTCAGTGGCGTAGAGACATACCGTTTTGAGGGTGCAAGTTGTGTTGTATTGTTCATATCATAATAGTACAATTTTGATAATATCCTGTACTTTGTTGTCCAGGGGCATTTTTTCCTGAGATTTTGGAATTTTCCGGTCCCCCCTCCCCCCTGCCCCTCATTCATATATACACTCAATGTGCATAAATTTTATATAGTCTGATTCTATGGTTCATTCCGCGTATAACAATATTTCATTCGTCTGTCTAGGGCAATTAGCCTCCGATCTACAGTCATCTAAATGAAACACTGCATTTTGCTTAAAATTGGCCAGGTACCGGGGAGCTTACCTGGCAAAATGGGCTTGGTAATCAAATTGTTAACATGGAGAAAAAGGTCACACGAATGCTGAATTAGCAACCAAGGAATTTTATGAGCATTGAATCTCATTAGTGATGATGTTCATCCTTTTTGGAACGAAGATAAATATTTTCAATCATCTTCATCTTGCTGTATTTTCATTTCACTTGCTCTTGTAATTTATAAATTTATTATTTATTAAACTATGAATTATTCTTTCTCTCTCTCTTTTTTTTAGAAGCATCTGAAGAGGAGGAAAGCACCACAATCAAAATCGTGCACTTTGGAGTTGTGTGATTCTGTTTCAACTTCCAGCAGAATTTGAAAAATTGTATTTATTTTCTAAGTTATTAATTAATATTTTGTGTAATGTGCCAAAGCTTTGGTAGGGAGGTCAAATATTTAGACAATTGGGTCTTGAATTTTGCAGGGAGATAGATACTCTTCTTTAGGACACATCACATCTTCATACTGTTAATGCAAAAATGTATATTAATAGGAATTTGAGTGTGTAAAAAAATATCCAGTACTACTAATACCAGTAGCATTAATAATACAGGAAAACCTCGTTAATACGAAGTTCAAGGGACCAAAAAATGTCAACTTCGTATTAAACGACTTCGAGTTATCCAAACTTTTCAAGATGGCACCTGTTTTCAGGTGTAAATAAAGTAGAGTATAAATTACCCCCACAAAGGATGTTCTATATTTGGTGGTAGCTCAGAAAATAAGCTTTATATGTACTATATAATAATATTGTACGTTTTAAAGAAAGTGTAAAAAATGTTACACAAAATGAGAACACGAAGCTTAACGCGGACACAAAGATTCCAAGGAGACGGTTAACACCATTTATCCTGCCTAGTTATACAACCGGTTATGCACAGGATGCATGTCGTGGCAAAAAGTCTTATAAAAAACGGATTTTCTTTTAATTGTGCAAAGTCGTTGCTCTTCCCCGAAATTCGAACAATTTTAGTTCATATGAAACCCGTTTGCACGAGAGACCTACGGAAAGGAAAACAATCTCGTTTATTGCAAGAAGTGAAACTCTGAAGAATCTTGACAGTAGTCACACTGGCGCGAGCAAGAGACTGGAGACAATCGGACAGAATGAATATTGGATTTAACATTGTCCGTTACAGGATTAACTGGTAAGAGAAGATTCTCTTGGGAGAGAACACAACCTTTCCCTGGCACAAAACAAAACAAAAAAATCGGAGCTGTAAATTTCGCTCTGCTTCGGCTGTCTAAACACATCGTAAAAAAAGTCACGTATTCTTTGCTTCAGTTAACTTCATATTTGCTCCCCCTCCCTCCCCCTTTGCAGGAATCAGTTCAAACTCTTCCTCAACTTACATTGTAATCCACTCTGAAAAAATAAACACACAACTTGCGATCTGTTTGCACCGAATGTGTATCCTAGGACACATTAAACAGTGCCGCACTCGATAATCACTCTGGTTTGGATCCCACTTTAAACTGTATATTTAGTCCACTTAGCTCATCAGCATAAAAAGTACTAAAAACAAGCTTTACGAAACTTGCGTATTTTCAAATTAATCAACAATTTATTGTAGGTTTCAGGAGTATTCTGGAGGTCAAACACTCGCTCCGCCAAAACTTTTCCTGTATTCCTACATTGAGCATTGCATTTTTTTTGTTTTTTTTTAACAGCAGCACGCTAATGGTTCTGAAGAAAAACGGGGATTATATGGCTTTGCGAGATTCAAAACAATGAAGCGTATTCCTTCGCACTGGATGAGTCATTGCAGTAATCGGCAAGCGAGAGCTTTCCAGACGCTTAACACTGGCGCCAGCTGCAGCGTAAACACAATGAGACCGGCTGGAAGTTAGAGCAGCAGGTGGCAGAAGGGAAATCATCGGCATTTTAAAGATAACGCAGTTGTCGAAGACAGAACTTTTATCACATTACCATGCACACCAGTGGTGGATAATGAGCTGTTGTAGAAGGAAGAGGGTCACATTTATTGTACTTATCATGCGGTTTTTGTTCGTTTTAAACAAGGTATTCAGAACTGTTTGCTTTTTTTGAGACGCCAAAGGAAAGGAGCCCGTGTGTGCACACGAGCAAGAAAATTGTGGCCAAAACCATTAGCAACACCCCCCCCCCCCTCCGTTTGCTGATAGATAAAGGGGAGAAGTCACTCAGACAACAAAACACTGTTTTGGCAAATTTTATGACCGGCTGGGAAACGTATGAAGCGGGAAACTGGAGTTGCAACATACGTAAGATCGACGTCAACTTTTGCGGGAAACCTAGATGACAATGCATTAAGCGGGTTGACGATCTTTAGTTTGCCTATATGGCTTTGATTATCTGTAACAGTTTCCCTTTTTTTTTAATGAAGTTCTACAGGGCACAAAGAACAAGCTTTTAATGAAAGTGGTTACCGGAAGTTGTCGGCTACCAGGCCAAAAGTTGCTCGCTCACGGGAAATTGCTGTATCTTGAGCTCAGAGCTAGACAGATGGGTGGGACTTCCAGGCATCACGCGTCTTGTATTTTGGAACATTCGTGCGATCTTATCTTGCATTTCTCATCTAGCACTGGTGAATATTTCCAAGGTGGTGCATTCAGCGGGGAAAAAGCTTGACCTCCCATGCACATTGACAAAGAATGTCAATGTCCAGCGGGCATTTCGGGCTGCTTCCCTCGAGTTGTCAGCAGCTCTTAGGACAAGGAAACATGTCAAGGTCAAGTTAAAATAACATCCAAGCTCTCTCCACATTCGATCTTCTCTTGTCGACTTACGCAGGTGTCTACTTCGAAGTAAGCGAAACCAGTTTTGCGGAAGGGTCTTGTAAACAACTTCGTATTAAAAATTATCCGTATTTCGATTTATCCGTACTGAAATACATTATAAATCCTATCTTATCGGCTGGGGAATGGGAAGAACTTCGGATTAAAGGGTACTTCGTATTAACCAATATCGTATTAACGAGGTTTTCCTGTACTGTAAATATTTACAAAATAGGTGTTCTTTGTTTACAAAGTCCTCACTTGTAATATTGTAAAATAATGTAAATTTGTATGCACTGTAAATAGGCATCATAATTATAACTGACACTGTACTGAATATTCACTATCAAGGATTATATCTGATATCTGAATCTCACACCTAGTTATGAAAGTTATGTAATGTGAAAAAAAACAACTGTTATACATGTTCTGATGATAACTTCATATTACATCATAATACATGTTTCCATGAAGTGACCAGTGGCTACCTTAATTTCACATTTCTAGAGCTAAACATGTAGTGGCAACTCAAAGAACATTCCTGAGTTTGACACTTGGATAAGGTAGAAATGTTTTTTCTCTGTGTGTTTGTTTATCATTCCGTAGCATTTCATTTTTTCAGCTAAATCATTGCAATTCCATTCATCTTTCATTTCTGTTATATTTTTGGGAAGAAATAGTGCTTGAAGTGTGTATGCCAGCGACAGTATTCCTATTGATTTTCCAAAACAATTTATGCCATTCTTCTTGGCTGAACAAGTCTATTTCTACTCATGTTGGACTTTCACACTAGTACTAATTTGAACTAGGGCTGAGCCAAGTCAAGATCGATGTGTCCGTATCGCTGACACTGCTGGTTATCAGCAAAGTATTTAAATTTAAACACCGATACTTTTCCAGAGTTTCAGTATTTCACAGGGTGCACAAAAATACAATGTAGCACATTTGCGGAATAATTTTCCAACACCGTAAAACCTGTTTCAAAAGTGAATTTCAGAATAAAATAACAGCTATTTTAATATTCCGATTTTCTCTTGTGTAATTTTAAAGCAAAACCTGGGAAGATTTATTTGGTAACTTAATTGTTACAATATTTAAGTGTTGGTATCGGTGGAAAGTGGTAAGAATGTCTATTATTTGAAAGTGATATTGGCTTTCCTAATTTCAACTAGGTCCTCACGGATTCAGTACAAGTAGGAATTCTGATTAACACATTGCCATTGCCCGACAGTTCTTCCATGGCAAGAAATATGAAATGCAATAATTAAACCACTGCAATTTATATTTGTACGACATATACACGTCTAAATTTATATTAAAAGTAATATTCTTTTAGTGAATGATAATTTACTAATTACTTTGTAGAAACTTGCAAGATAAATATATTCTTCTCTACAATCTGTCACTAATGAACAGTAATTTCAGTGTTAGTAGGTTGCGAACTGATATGTATTTGATAAAAGCAGGAGTTCTTCCATAAAGTTAATACAATGTAAAGGCACTCATGAAGCTGGGGGAGGGAGTTAGGTTACTTATTCCAATTGAATCTGTGTTTCGCACAAACAAATCAACAAAAGTATGTATAACAAAGTTAAATTTCTGTTTCAGTGGTAATCAAATAGTACAATCTTGGTGGTTGGTGAGGACTATTTCACCTCCTGTTGCTGTACACCCAACCTGTCAAAATTGTTGATTTTAATTGTGACAGGTGTTACTGGGGTGACAAAGTATTTTGCTTTTGGATTTATAGTTTCAGTATTTGCATGTTGTTTATAAAAATGTAGGTTTTTTTTTTAATTTAAATATGATTTATACACTAATTTTATTTGGTTTACCTAAACCTACACAAATTATTTAAATACGTAACATATGACTGGTGGAGCATATAATAATTTGTGTTTTCTTTCTTCCTTGTGTGTTCCCATATATTCATATGGCAAGCGAAAAATCTGTGTACGAGCCAATACCAATGCTGACACACTTTGATTTCCATTGATACCGGCCAATACTTGAAAATTGTAACAATTCATAGTAGTTCAGAATATTTATAAATTTTAACATATGTTTTTAATTGGAACTATACCATAGTTATGCTTTAAATTACTATACCATCCATAGTTAGGTTTTAAATTATTCATTGTTTCACATTAGACAATCATTCAATAATAAAATTAATTTTTCCAATTTTTCTATAATGTTCAGAATATTTAGCTTCCATGAAAATGTTGCTCAATATTTTTGCAGACCTCATCATTTTCAAACTCCAGGTAAATATTGGCCAGTATCAGTGATTAAATTCCAACTGACACCACTCGTATCTGCTCATTCCTAGTACAATCATCTGCATTTTAATGTTTATATGTGAATATGTATTTGTACACAATTTATTATTATATACATGACCTGTTGCTTTTATGTTTGTAAATTATTTGTTATTGTATATAATATTATGCATATCAATTATCAGTATATTGAATGACCATAAAATGTACCTGTTTTTGGGATTAAACTTTTGTATTTTGTATATTTATATCTATTAAGAATAAAAGTTTTTTTTGTACATAATTAATATAATTTTCTTCTTTCAGAATTCATTTGAAAGTTTGCATTGCATGTAGACAAGTAAATCAGGTTGTAGATAAGGATCTTGCTTATCTGACAGTCTCTCCAAACATTTGATTAAGTCCAGCCATTCAACGCGCCTGACTACCATGCTAAAGGTCCCAGGTTCGATCCCCGGCCGGTTCAAATCCGGGAACTTTTCTAACGATGGAAGCGGCCCCGGCACCCACCCAGCGTCGAATAACATGGGTACCTGGGGGAAACCCTGGGGGGCAAAGGCAGTCAGGGGCGTGATGCTGATCACATCACCCCCACTCACGACTGGATGAAGAAAGTGTGGGGCGTTACCCCCACACCCCCTATACGCCTTCATGGCGTGGTGCTAAGCACAGGGGAACACTTTACCTTTTACCTTTACCAGCCATTCAATGCATCTTATGACAACATTAAAATGCTAAATTTGTCAAATCTAACATGCTACTCGTGTAAGTATATCTGTTGTTGGCAAAATAACTGCTGACTTTCACACAAAATTTGAGAAACAACAAGGTTTTATAGATAACATCATTGAAGTTGTTTTTGGCATTTAGTAAATTTCAATGTGCTCTGCATACATCCAAGCGATGGTGTGCCAGCATGTCTGGAGTTGCGGCGGTCGCTTTGGCTGTGATTATCCTTTCTTGTAGATAATGCTGATCTTTGTGGCAGAGTGGTCAAAAGCACACTATGACACTAGGGGCCCCGGGTTCAAATTCTGGCCTGGGCATTCTTTGCAAACGTCCCTTCAATTTCATCATTTATCCTCATCTTCATGATTAACCAAAAGCAAAGTAAAATAAACCAAATCAATCATTTGACAAAGGTCGTGGATCTACTCGGTGTACACAAAGTTTATAAATGGAACTTTTAGAGCTTCTGAACACTTGGGGGGGGGGGGCACTTTTCCTTCCATCTCCTTTTTTTTTTTTTTAAACTGTTTAGGAGAGGTTACAACAGATTATTTTTCACATAAACAGTAGTATTACGTTGTGATTCAGCACACACAAGAGAGATATTTCTGTGACGTGTTATATCAAAGGACAGAGCTTAACCAAGTGGTTACAGATGAGTTGTGCAATGAGTTTTATCCATGTAGTGGTAGCTGATATGGAAAAATACCAATACACTAGTATCAGGGTATATTCCCACACACTCCTAATGACCACAAAGCCTTGCCCTTCCATGTAAGATTTCAAAATAACCTGACCTGCCCAACCTTTTCACATATTAATTGTGTGTGTGAAAAACTTATTCCTCACTGTGATGTGAATAAGTAAGCAGGCCAAGTTTGGTACTAGTACAAGGAAGGGGTACAATATGTAGCCATGAGATGTGAATAAGTGTGCTTCATTTGTATTAAGTATAACAAAGGTGTCTTGTAAAATTTCAGCTGCTATGGAGCACAGGTTTAGGAAGGATGGGGTTACAATGGATGAAGGGAACCAAGCATATTTTTGGTGAAGATGGCACATTTGCTGCAAGATTTCACACCGAAGCAAGAAGTGACACACAATACATTGGTTTCACACCAGACAAAAAGTGACCATAAAATGCACACACTGTAATAGACCCTTACCACTCGAGTTTGAAAAAAAAAACTTACTATGTGTGTAACACCAGCAGTCTGATGTGATACGATGAATGATAGTGGGGAAAAATTACCTGGTTTGGGTGATGTGCAGTGTGTTATGTCACTCCAGTATGCAATATTGTCATAAGGTTAAATTTCAAGTAACCATGTCACTTGGATGTCAGGCAACATCATCACTTTGGTGTGAAAGCTGCATTACAAGATAATCCATTGAAAAGTGTTTGATTCCACTTGAAACTGTAGGTAGGTCCCAATTAGTCTGTCTGAGCATAAAGTGGACTTAAGGCTCGACTGGACCTTTGGCAGCCATCAGGGTGATTTTTTTTTCAAATTTTCCTCTCCATTCAAAAAACCACTGTGATATTCCATTACATCAGCTTAGAATTCCTTCTAGAGCATTGACATGAATTTTCATATAGATATTCTCAATGGTTTCGTGATTACATAAGTCTATTAAACTATTGATATCATCTAATCACAGTGAAAGCAAACTATACGAAAATTCACGTCAATGAACATATGATGGTTGGCAGTGAATGTAAAATGATTAGTTTTTGAGGGTTTGTTAGGTTCTGCAGAGAAATTGATTGATTGAGTTGGTTTTAATTCATCTTTATGCACATAAGGCTAATCGGGACTGGACCTACAGTTTAAAGTGGGATCCGAACCACTATGTGCCGCCACGAGGGGTCTCGAACCCGGGGCCATTGATTACAAGGCGACAACGCTACCACTGTGCTAGAGGAGAGACCCAGCAGAGAGATTGATCCTGAAAAAATGTACAGGACGTGTGTAGTCAGCTGATGTTTTCTTCCTTCATCCAGTACAACCATTGTAGAGACACTCCAAAAAAGATCCATATTTTTCAGTTTTGTGTGGAAGCACAAGCAACTGAAATATATATTTCAACACCCATGTTGATGTACATACTATTTCCTATGTTTTGATTCCAATTTTGGGTTGATTCACAAATTTATGTACAGTGGAACCCCAATTTTACATTTTCCTGCATTATACATTCAATCTTGATGGTCCCAACATAGTGATAGGTTAAGAAAAATGTAAAATCGATGAAAATTTAAGTCTTTTCACCTTGGTCCCCTGAGAAGTGTAAAATCAAGGTTCCACAGTAGTTTGTTTATTCAAGTGTGGCTATATCGCAGAGGTAGCTCTGCCCCATTTCTAAATTCATTGAAGCATTGATTTGGAATTGGACTAATACACTGTGTTTTCACTTCCTTTCTATCATATGTGCTTGCTTGTATAAATGTACTGTGGAACCTCGATTTTATTTTTCAAGGGACTAAGATGAAAAAACTTTAAATATGGGAAAACGTAAAATTCAGAAAAGTAAAATCAGGTTCCACTGCATTAGCAAGCTTACATCATATGTCATTCTAATTAATAATTCCACACAAGTCATTTTTGCATAGTGTAAGTAGTTGTGCATTCCTTATACCTTCAGTGTACCCCCATTCAACATAAGCAGGCCTATATCTTGTGTTTCTATGGTCTGCAGAAGCTATAAATTTTATGGCATGTATATGCTACTGATAATCTCATTTAAGTACACTACCTTGTTGACATTTTATTTTTGTCACATGATGCATCAAATGACAATGAGACAGTGTAATCATGTCATACTAGAAGATGGAAATAAAACTTCAAACAAATAGTAAACATAACACTTTATTTAGGTAATGCACTCAGGTTTTGACTGACTGGGCATAATTCCAGAGATAATGCATTCAATATGGTTTGTGTACAGTATAAGTATATATTGTTCTACTCTTACATTTCTCATAACTGTCTACGAGAACTAATCCCTTTTCTTTATTGGACCTCCTAATGATTCAAGCTCAGATTTCAACTGTAGGAGTTCACTATCGGGAACATATCTTGCATTTTCGTGTTCTTCCAAATGCTCGTGTATGCTCAGTTGGACTCCTTCAGGAAGTCCTGCCTGTAATAACTCAAAGAAGACTGGGGCTAAAGTTGCAGGCAAGTCCACAACCTGAAATGGGAATAAAGAATCACTACATCCTAAGAAAATGTAACAATGTACATTTACTTGCACGAGGGCTATTTGTGCTTCAACCCCCAGTGAGCTGTAAATCAATAAGATAGACATCAAAATATGGCAATTCTTCCACATAGTTGTCACCTGTGAAGCACAAGCTTTTGTGCACCCTCATGAAAAAAAAAAAATGCTGGCTGGGGGATCAGCCATCCCTGCACTATGGTGTCTCAAACTGCTGTTCCCCCTACCATCTGGGTGAACAGGTAGATGTCATGTGGTAAGTCTCGTGGATAGCATGGGTGGTTGAACAATTCTCAGCCACACTCCTTAATCTGAACCTGTGTTCTTCCTCCGGTGGGAGGAGGTATGACAGCAAACTTTGCACACTTAGCTTAGATCATAGTGACTACGCTAACCAGCACACTGTACAATAACTGGAACAGAATGGTTTCAACTCGAACAAGATTAGTGACTAGTGTTCATGCACTTACGTTAGGAATGTGGCTTTACACCCAGGTGACAACATTTTTTGATCAAGTCTCGCTACTTTATGACAAGTGTCTGGATTCTGGCGATAACTAACTCATTCTCACTCTTTCTTTCTTTTGTCTATCCTGGGGGAGGCGGTGCCAGACTTTCTTTTCCATTAATTTTTCTATTTTGATTAATTTTATATAACTTTTTCTACCTCTTGGATTAAACATGATGATGAGTGATGAACTTATGAGGTGGGTGATGGAGTAAACATGATGTAATACTCCAAGGTTCAAACTTGAGATCTTTGGCTTTGTAGAACACTGTGCTGACTAGTCCACCACAGAGGCTGGCTGTCAGCTTTAAATGTTCAGTTCTTTACAAGGAATGGACTGTACATACAATTCAAAAGTTGATAAAATGAAGGTAAGGAATACCACAAGACCAGCAATGTTCCAAAAATCATTGCAGCAGCAGCTGGAATAAGATTAACTGTATCAACATTAAACATTATATATTTGTATTATTGAATGGAATCACCTATCTCACTACCCAAAGCTGAGTGATATACGATGTGCAACTCATAGTAGTTTTAGAAAATACTTAACAGGATAACTGAAAAGTTGAACTTGAATGTTCCATGCTAAACAATATAAGTACATAAGAAGCCAACACTGTGCCTGATAAAAAAATATTAGTTCTCTTACCTGTACATTTCTCTCATACACTGGCAAATTATATGTACTCTCCACTAAAGTGCTAGCAGGTTTATATCGTTGCACTTCCAGTAATTGTGGTGGCATTGCCCAACTGGAAAAAAAAAATGTTTAAAACATTTTTGCAGTAGTAAAAAGAATGAATGCTGACTGCATTTTAAGTTAAATAATTTTTGATTCAAATTTAAATAGTTTTACTGAAGTCCTGAATAAATACAACTAAGACCCTACATTAAATATATTTTATTTATTTATTTGAGAAATCCTGAATACAGAGAGAATCCATTTTATATCAGGATATCAACAGAGAGAAAAATAGAAATTAACAAATGAGAAGCACGCACACATATGTAACAAGAATAATAATAATAAAAAACAATAACTAGGGTATAACAAATATTAATTTATCTATATATATTTCACATTTAAAACCTAACAATCAGAACTTGAATGTTGACTCGGTGGTTGAGCATGTTAAGAGGTCACACCTAAGATCTGTTTTTCTACTTGTGACATGTACACCATTCAAAATGCTTCTTCATGCTGTAAACTTTGTTACAAAAATGTTACAGTAATCCTATGCACATAGTTATCTAGCACCATCTATCTCCTACAAGTAACAGTCCTAATTTTTCTTACAGACACAAAGCCAAACGAAACAAGCATGATATTCATGTTGGGAAAAACAGGACATGTACCATTAGAAGTATTAATCATGACAGGTGTACACGTGTTAGAGACATGGCATGAATGCTGTGACCTTGTATGAGTGGGCAAATGATTGCACATCCAGTAACATTCACAGGAAACTCTTTGCTTGTTTGGTGATTCTGTAATATTTGTGCATATGGTGAGGAGGAGGCAGAGTGTTGTCCCTCCACTACCTCTAGTGGTGAAACCATTGTAAACATGAATGAACTCCATGCGCCCAGAAGAATCATTGGAACAGGTAACGAAGTCATCCGTGAGGACTTCGGATAACACAAAGTTTGTGCATGTTGGGTTCTCCATCAACTCACTCCTGAACATCATCAGATGAGAGGATGAAGCCTTAATTATCTAATGCAATACAAGAAAGATGGCCATGCCTTCATCATGCACACTGTGACAGTGGATAAGAGCTTCTTTCATCATTTCACTCCCGAATCCAACAGAACATCGATGGAATGGAAACATCTAAGTTCTGTGAGAAAGGAAGTGAAGGCTACGCCATTGGCAGCTAAGGTGTTTGTGGGACGTAAGAGGTATTCAGCTCATTTACTTTCTTGAATGGGGAAACAAGATCAATGCTGCTCAGTTTTCTCACACCATGCAGAACCTGAAATCTGCAATTCGACATCCTGCTCAACAAAACCTGCCCCCACTCGGCTCCACTAACACGGGTCAAAATTCCATGATTGGGGTGGGAACGGTTACCCCTTCCATCAGCCCTAGATCCACCAAGCGATTTTAATCTGTTTCCAACACTGAAAAGGAAATTGCAAGCTCAGTTGATCCAAAGGTTCAGGCTGCTGTGAGGACTGTATTAAAGGGTCTGAGCTCTGCAGGTTTTGCAGAAGGTGATAAATTATTTCAGCATTGGGGCAAATGTCTCATATGTGGAAAAGTAGTGGAGAATATGCCTATCCAGACATATATCGTATTCATGTGTATATTACAATTTTTTTTTAAAAAAATATACAGCATAGGGAAACTTTTATATATTGAACGACCCTTGTATTATTAGCTCTGCATACAGAGTACTTCAGATTTCATTCACAACATTATAATAATTACAAGATCCAGTGATTTGCATTTTTTAAACTCTGTAATGTGCATAGAAAAAGTACTCACATCGCTGTGGACTCAAAGTGGTAAATATATCGACAGATTTACGAATAAATGAATATACCATTATTGATTTATTGGACAACCCTAGTCATTCACAAACCAAAACCTAAAATTATTGCCGGTATTATTTACAAAATTTGTTTTTGCAGAAATAGAAAATTAGATAACAAAGGATTCTATACAAGCCAATTTTGAAGTACTTCATCTCAGAAGTAAGATGTAAGATGGAAAAAATGGAGAAACATACCACTCTTCAACGTCAATCCCCATATTTGTTGCTGTGTTGTGAACAAATTTTTGAAAGCTTTCCAGCACAGGGTAGTCATAGCCTTTCATCTGAACATTTAAAGCATCATACGTTGGTTCAATTGGCTCAGTAGTCTGGAAAAATAGGGGAAAATTTAATTTGCATGGAAAGAGAGAACCATTGCAACTAGGGCAGAAGCCCTACCACTTCAAGCTAATATACAAACACTGCAATGGATTTAAAGTTCTTCAAAAGTGTTACAAATGTTAATATTTACTCCTATTACATACAACATAACTATTATAAACAACCCTATTTGTGTGTGTCCTTCATCTAATCAGCATTCATCCTCACTCTTCCAATACACCCAAGAGTGGCAGAAAAATCACAAAACACACACACAAAAAAAAACCATTCTCATATTTTGTTATAAATTTTAATTAGTTTATGTTGTGATCTCTCACGTAAAAATAATATTTTTAAAATCAAGTTTAAGCAAGTTTATTGTTTACCATAAATATAAGCATTTTGATTTTTACTATAATCCTATGTAGGATGCCCATTCTTCAGGAGGAAGGAGAGGGGATCAAATGATTGTTTGACATGCCAGTGCCCATGATAATAGGGAAGCATAAGATGGCCAGTTCCAGTTCTTCATTTCCTAAGGAAATATCGATAAGCCACACAAGTCTTAATTCTTACAAGCTGCAGCAGCATTGCATTATACACAAGGCTATGAAAGGGCTTTCCAAAACAGCAAGTAAAATCAATTACATGTATGAACCACATTGGATAAAACACGAGACATTGGATTTTTTGTAATGCACTTGAGCTCTCCTGATGTCATGAAGAACAAACTTCCTGGCAATATATAAGATATACTGGATCTATACATCTTGTTTGTGAGTTACTAGAGAGAGGTTTCACTTACGCATAGATGCGGCAATATTCCCACAATTTTATTATTTACCTGTAAATACTCTGGTTCATGCACATCATTGATCCCTCGCTGCTGTAATGCACATGGGAGTCTACAAATGCCAGCTTGCTTCTGGAAAGGAATGAATGAGTTACAAAATTTGTGTTTCCTGCATAAGTTATAATTACATATCCAAAAAAACAGTAAAAATTTACTATTCTTCGGACACCTATAACTTCTTAGTTTCGTCAATTTTTGACATTCGTACTTACCTATCTGCTTCGTGGAATATTCCTTAAGGTGTATTGACGTTTTTTTTCATCAAAGTAATTGCAATTTTTCACATTACGAGTACTTCTTTCTCATAGTCTTTTCACTTGCATGAGACACAATATGGCGCATACACCTTTCCACATAATCGCGCATCGTGCTTGTGTTTTGTCGATCTTCATTCGTTATGCAGTGTTTCAACCTTCGGAACCCATGAAATACCCATGAACAAAGCTCATCTGATCATTTTTTTTTCCACATTGTTTTATGAAGAAAATTGTAATGTTTCGTGGCGATATCCGTGAATGGTTTTTGGGGCTATCCGACCCGGAATCGGTGGGAAATTTAAACTAAGAAATTATTTTCGTTTGAAATTTTTGAGTCCAAACTTCCCACCGATTCCGGGCCCCGCCCCTGGGGTAATTGGCCTACCGCCCTCAACCGCTAACGTGGCCCCGCCTCCGCTCCGGCTCCCCGGCTTTCTCTAGAGTCCCTGTTAAAGGCATATTAGAAATTGGCCGGACTCACCTGCCCCCAAATGAGCTCCAAACTTTTAAATTTGAAGAAATTCGTTTCCAGGATATGGAAAACTTACCTGAATTTCACCACGCATCCACGACATGTCATATTAGGCATATACCCACAGCCCATTCCTTCTAATGAGTAGCTTACATTCACTGCCACATTTTCGACATTCCTTTCCTTTCTTCATGATCTCATGTTCAATTAAATTAAAAAATCCACTGGATCTTCCTCACCCGGTACGAATTTCATCACACATCCACGACACGTCATGTTTCTAAATTTTGCTGCAAACACAGACAGTTCGAAACACTGGATACCAAATGAACATGAACAAAACACAATCACGATGCGTGATGATGTACGAAGGTCTACGCACCAAAGGCCATTGTCCGTCGGAGAATTAATTTTCAACAATGAACATGAATTTCCCCTATCATACATTCCCACATCACACAAAACACCTTCCTGATCTTAGACAATACTACAGGAACTTATTACGGTAAGTAGTTTCTTCTGTAAAAATGAAGAAATCTGTTCGAACAATAGTAAACTAGTACCCTGATAAGATGTAAGTGGCCCTGCTTTAGTGTGAATTTTGCTAGTGAACTTCATGTGTGCTTATAGTGGAGCACAGGGGCACGTATTGAGAAGTGACTGTGAAGTATTCAGATTGTTCTCAGATTTTTTACATTTATGAGTTCATCATTACATAAATGGACCTCTTTTTTTTGTTTGTTTCTTTGGTGACTAGCTTCACCAGGAGATAAAGCCAACTTTTGAGTTATTTTCACCAGCTTTCCAACTGTACATGCACATGATCTACAACCTGGCTTGGCCTGTTACATGGATGCAAGCATTCTTTAGTTGTTGGCATCTATCAGGCATACATTGGTGTGCATTTATTTTCATGGGGTTAAAAGTATTTTTTTCTGTGCACCATGGAGTTGGAAAAATACTGCATGGTGTTCCGATATGGACTGCTGTTGCTAAAATGTCAAGTGACATAGGTATGAGTATGAAGGAGTATTACATTCCTAAATGCTTTTGTTGTTAGGTTAGGCAGGTAATGTTTAGGGTGGTTTAACATTAAAATTACTTCTGACGTTCTGTAAATATTTCCTATACCTGATCCAGTAATTTATAGTTTTTAGCACTTTCTGCTATTCTCACCACCTGGTAAAAGTAGTCCCAGCCTATTTTTTATGATGGTTTATTTTGAGATGTCATTTAATGAATTTTGTTATGTTAGGTTAGGAATGTTCCCTTATATTAGGCTATTAAGTATTTGTAGTATGTGATTCATGTGCCACTCGACACATTTCACCCCTGGAACCATGCAGTGAAAATACATATTTTCAAGACATGTATGCATATCTTCGCGATTTGTTCTGAAAGCATTATATTTTGGTAGATTAGGAGGTTTGGTGTGAAGAGGTTAGTAATTTGATGTTGATTGTTAGGTGAGAAGTGTTAGATTTGATGCACTGTTTGTATATATACACAATGAGACTTCATGAAAATACAGTGGCAAAAGTATTCCGTACAATGAATTTTACTTACTGGTGGGTGGGGATTTTTGGAGCAACTGCCTGGTTCTTTGAAACAAATTTTGTTGGACAATGACAGAGAGACAAAAGAAAGATGCAGGCAGTGGAGATGAAAATTTTAAGGACTATATTGGGGAAGACTAAGAAGGGATAGAGGTAACAGTTCGTTATATCGGAGACACTTTTCTTCAAATTTACAGGAGAAACTACTTACAGAAATCAGTTTCTGTAGCATTGTCGAAGTTCTTCGAGGTATTTCCTTTCATCTTTCAATCTATTTCAGCCGGAAATCAATTTCCGTTGCTTCAATTTAAGCGAAAACATAACCACGCCATTTTTTAACTATGTTTGCCTAACATAACTGAACCTAACCTAACCTTCTGTGAATGGTCCGTGGGGCTATCCGGGAATGGTTTTTGGGGCTATTCGTGAATGGTTATACGATCCCAAATGGTTTTTGGGGCTCGCACCATGACGTGCATTCCGTAACACTTCGAGAAATGGCTTATTTTGGCTAGACTCTACTTTACGTCCTTATCTGCATGGTGATTGCTACTTTCCGTTCGCGGTGCGCGTTCGTGGTGCGGCAGCTGGCATCTCTTCGGGTAAGTACCTTTTTCTTTTTACACATTCTGTTCATGATAGTCCCACTAACCATTCACGGGGACGAGGTATGCCTACGAGGTTAGGTTAGGCCTGTTAGGTTAGGTTCCATTAGCACTCATTTCACCCCTAAATATGTGCTTCATCATTGAAAAAATTCCTCAGTACGTTCAATTATGCATATCCGGACATCGGTTTTCTCGATTTACTCCTCCAGGAAATTTTTCCTCGCTTTGGGATTTACGTTGTTGAATTCCTTATAAAATAAGCTTTCCGATATATGAGACATATTCCTTAGGAAAAGGACGTAAACTAGAGTCTTACCCTTATTTTAGTGTAAAAAATGTTTCTAATCGTGTGAAGACCTTAATGACACATTCAAATATGTTCCGCAATACACAATTGGTAAGTACGAACCATATGAAACACAAAATATCCGATTTTAAAGTGTCTCCGATATAACGAACTGGTACCAGGATAGAATACGTAATGAGGAGATCCCACAAACAGTGGGTGTGGCAAAGCTTCAGGACAGGATAGATCAGGCACAGGTGAGATGATTCAGACACATAAAGTGGATGGATGCAGAAAGACTACCAGTAAGAACTTACAATGCACAAGGAGTGGGAATAAGGCCAAGGGGGAGACCAAGATGTCGGTGGAAAGAGCAGATAGCGGAGTGTTAGGAGAAGAGGACAAGATTGGAACACCGTGGGAAGAGAAGAGTGGTCCAAGACCAGGAAAAAATGGGTATAATTTAACAATACAGGGAATTTATCCAATTTGTTTGAAATTTGGGATACTTACTAATTTGGGCCTCGTAATCACGAATCTGCACTTAAAATTTGGCGCTTATTTGGGGGCAGGTGAATCCGGCCAATTTCTAACATGCCTTTAACAGGGACTCTATAGATATAGGCGGGGCCGCGATAGCGGTTGGGGGCAGTAGGTCAATTACCCCAGGGGCGGAGCCCGGAATCGGCGGGAAATTTGGAAATCGAGGGGGTGGAAATAAGAACTTAATTTAGATTATTTTGCTATTTCCACGTCTGAGCGCCAAATTTTGACTGCAGATTCGTGATTAGGAAGCCAAAATTAGTGAGTATGCCGAATTTCAAACAAAATTGAGAAATTCCCGGTATTGTAAAATCGCTCCAAAAAATGGAGAGGCTCGACTTCTGTGCCGACCCAGACAGAGGCAAGAAACGGCGAAAGATGATGATGATATCGAAATATATCAACTATAAAAACAAACGTGAATTTCGAGGGGTGCACGATCACCGCACCTCGCAATTATCCTGTAGGTACAAAACGACTTAAAATTAGCAAAATGTAAGTACAAAGTACAAATATACGTCATAAACGAAGTTTCAGGATTACAGATCTGCTAATTGCACAACAATGGCGTTAGAATTAATAACTTACACACTGTCTTAAGATTACTCTTCCTAACATATTTTATTGATTTCCGGTATAAACGAATTTCAATAATTCAATTTTTTACAACTTTGACTTTACATGCACCATAACCAAAACAAACCAGATGTACAGAACCAAGCAATTTATCCACAAAGGAGAAATAAAAAAGTCATGTTATTTTAGGTTGCATGACTGTTTTCTAATGTTAAGCGAAAGAGTGTGATGTTTATATTTTATAATGAACTTGATTTTACATCATAATGGTGTATATATCTTCTGTCAGTTCCACTTGCGCATTTTGGTAACTATCACTCTGATAGTGGTTAATTCGTGTTGTTTCTTAAAATCAAAAAACACAAATACACTGTTAATGAGCAATTCTACATGTGTACTAATTTGAGTTATTGAGTTGCTTTGAGTTTGAGTTGCTGTTTTAAGTCCACTTTATGCACAGTAAGGCTAATCGGGACTGGACCTACAGTTTAAAGTGGGATCCGAACCACTTGTGCCTTCACCGGGTATCGAACCCGGGACCCCTTGATTACAAGGCGACGACGCTACCACTACGCCATCGGGGAGGCCTAAGAGCCGCGTCCGAATCGGCAGCAGATGTCACCTAGAGCACCGTTCCATCCGGGGACTCAACCAACCTCCGTTGTCCGGATTGGCGGCAGACGTGGAGTCGGAGGGGAGAGCTGAGAGGCGCGATAGATGCACGCTTGAACTCGCTGTGGCCCTGCGCTTGAAAGCCATATTCCAACTTTCACTTTGGGTGCGTTCCGAAAGTCTTAATTTTCACGGAACAAACCAGCATCCTGGCCCGTGCGTTTGGTGAATCTCGTTCTTGCACGAAACGCACGGAATGCGGCTTTTGGGACAGCATAATGAAACTCACGAAACGCACGGAAGCACTTATGGAACGGCCAGTTACCATAACTCGTTTAACGCGTTAAACTCGTGCGACTTTCGGAACGGGCCCTTTGTACGTACCAACAACATAGAAGATGTAAAACTCAATGATACTTGAACATTTTATCCATAATACTGAATGTAGAAAAAATGTAAATGAAGAAATATCATGTTACATTTTTAATATGAGTAGTAAATAGGGGGATTGATCGATTTAGTTTATTTTACTTTGCGTTTTGTGCCTCTTGGTTAATTTGCGAAGATGGGGATGAGTGATGAAATGATGAAATTGATGAATGGACATTCACAAACAACCAATCCCGAGTGGGATTCGAACCCGAGACCCTTGGTGTCGCAGCGCGATGTGCTAACCACTTATATATATATATATATATATATATATATATATATATATATAAGGAAATACCCCCTACACGGAGGTATCTCCCACCATTTACCACAAATACCCATGCCTTACCCGGGACTCGAACCCGGAACCCTGGCGTTGTAGCGTGCTCTGCTAACCACTCCGCCACGGAGGTCGACACCACTCGGGCACAGGGTCCGGCAGTAAATAGGTGGAAATCATTGTGATGTTTGTTTGGCGTCTGCCAAATTGAGTGAGGAAATTTTGCCGTTAAAGTGCTACGAAACTAACATTTTTTTATCGGTCCGTGATCGCAATTGGCCCACAAACTATTCACGGATAGCCCCACGAACCATTCTCGGTTAGGTTAGGTTAGGCAAACATAGTTAAAATTTGGGGTCGTAGAACCATGTACGGGTAGCCCCACAAACCATTCACGGTAAGGTTAGGTTAGATTAAGGAAGCATAGTTAAAATTTAGGGTGGTAGTAATGAGGGTTATTCCTGAGTACAGCGCCTTGAATAACGTAGTGTGGAAAACGACCCAAGAAACTGGTTCCCCGAGACGATGACAAGTAGATGGCAGTGCGATGGACCCAGGTGCTAATTTTGTTATGAAAGTAATGCGGCTTAGTTAGTTTTTGGAATATATTGTGTAGATTTGTTTCTCTAGAAAGGCGGTAAGTGAATTGATGCAAACAGTTATATTTGTGGAGTGATTTGCAGTCACGAAATGGCATTAATCTGGAAAGAAAAGTAAAATAAAATGAATAAATAAATAGCATGCGTGCGTAACACAAGAAGAAACATCGCAATGTGATTCCGGACATCAGGTCTTGGACTGTGTATTAGAGTTTATTTTTCTATGTTATTAGAATATAAATAGTATCCTGAGAGATATTTCATACCGATGCGACAAACCACAAATGTCGCTTGAAAGCGAGCAGTCGGAAATCAATGCAGCCTTTCGAACCGTAGGGACAAAAGCTCTCAAAGCGACACGGGTCATTCGGTCCAAGGCAACTTTCATACTGAAGCGACACATGTTGCTTCATGCTTGGAAACGAGCCAATCAAGAGCAACATTTCACATAGTAGCGGCATGACGGGAAGCACAGACATGCGTTCGGTTGGTGAAATCCTCAAGCGATAAGTGTCGCGTGCCCCTTGTCGCTTTGGTGCGCAATCTCCCTAAAGCAAGACACTCATTGCATCGCGCATGCACGAACAACAAACCACGGCAACATGTTGCAAGCTATTGAGGAAATTGCCCAGTTTGAGCGACGCACAAGCGACAAAGCGACACGTGTGACTTATCGTGTCGCCTAGATCTGTTGTTGTAATCTGCGGTTTTTCGTGTCGCCTATCTGTTGTTAGCACAATTAGCAGCGAACGCTTGTCAATAGACTGAAGGCACCATGTCGCTTGTCACTTAGTTGGGAACTCCCCCTGTAGCGCGTCGCTTCAGTCTGAGCACCCTTCCTTTAAGGAGCTTTCCGACCGAAGTAACAAGTAGCACGCGAATACGCCGTATGAACGTGTCGTTTGCTGTTTGGACCCTCATGTGCAATGAATGCTATTTTACAGTCTGGAAGTGTGTGTCACTAGTGTGACAGTGTGAACATCCCGTGTCGCTTGTCCCATTGTTGCCTTACACTCATGTCGATGGCACTAAGAAAGTTTTGTGGGGTTCCCTTGGTCGTTTCATTGAATCATCATTATCATCATCGCCGCGATTAGTTTAAAGCGGAAGAAAAGAGACAGTAAATATCAAAAATATAAATGCTTGAGTGTGTATATCTTCAAAAGAAATGATGATGATGATAATAATAATGAACCTAATTCATACACAAAAATTTAGTTGCCAAGAACATTCCACGCGTATTTTTTCTCCCGTATTATTAACGAAAGTATGACGATAACAGGACGTGGTCGACTGTCTAGAATGTTCGTTAATATCTTCGCGACCACTGTACCAAATATCACAGCAATTATCACATTCATAGAAATGCTTCATGTAAAAGAATCAGACGTTGCAGCGAAAACTCCATTTACTTCCATTATAAGCAGTCGAATACCAAGCACCGGGGTCAACACCAGCGCCTCTAGCGGATCATTTTCGAGTGGAACCAGCCAGAGAGCGCAGAACCATGCCGTTTTCCACACTACGTTATTCTAGGCGCTGTATTCCTGAGTAAACAAAGAATGATCGATCAGACAATTCGATTATTGATGGCGGGGAAAGAACTTCCTGTCGGGCGAATTTTCCAATGTAAACAACTGGAATACAGGTCGTCACCGAGCTTATTTTCTTATAGAAGATCGGAAACAAAATGGATCACTTGAAATTTTTGAGTGATATAGAGGAACAAAGATACCTAGACAAGATTGGCAATTTCCCGGATTCTTTGGATGCAGATATAAGGGAGAATACTAATATTTTCCAATGCAATATTGATCTTCTACCATCAGTTTCGTTTTTGAAAAGACTTCTCGAGGTTGAAATGAAGCTTACATTAATTATCAACATTGAAATACTTCGATTACAACAGTAAAAGAAATAATAATAATATTTACTACGGTTAAAATTAATTAAATTAATTTTATTAGAATTTTATTATTATTATTATCATGCTATTCAATCCACAAGCCGAGTGAATATCCAGCACAACTATTTTCCACTAATACTTTTACATTTCATAGTTACTATACTGAAATGCACAGTTATTGTATTTTGTTATTAACTTTTGCAAGTGTCGTTCAAGGAAGGACTTTAGAAGTTAGAAAAAAATCTCACAAAGTATATATTGTGTGACGTCATCTAAAATTATAATTTTTCGAATTCTGAAAACTGTGAAACCCTATTTATTTTTTGGATTAAATTGTAGAATATGAAAATATAACCTGGGTTCCTGTATTCTTCAAGCGTTTTTTCAATCTATTGCATATTTTACATTGATTACTCTGTTCGAATACTAACCAAGTGAACTTTATTTCTATATTAGCAATAAAAACAACAAACTTTCTGCTTTTTTGCAACTTGAAATAAACTATGTCAATATAAAAGGGGGGAGGTCGCCTGACCCGTTCGACACCCCCTCCCGACGCCCATGGAAAGAGCTTTTATCAACAACTAAAAGACAAATGCGTTATAATGCTGTTAAATTTAGTCAACACATGTGCATTAGCGTTAGTCAATTATAATTAATTTCGAAACACGTAAAATATTTTAATTAGATCTGATGAAATGCCGACTTCAGAGCCTACTCCCTCGAGTTTGTGTCCAATCTTTTCACTTTACGGCCTAAATCCACTGATTATTCCGTATCGGGTCTGTCTGAAAACGATGCATAGATATCTGAGAACAATTATTTGTTCCCTATCTCATGTTCAAACAAAAAGCCACACAAATATTGTCGCCTTTTCCGAAGACACTGCCTTTACACCTTTGAATTCAATGTTATTCTTTTCAAAACCGGAAGTGCAGTCCCCGCCAGCGCCAAGGAAGCACAGAAATGTAAACATCCGGTGAATAGCGCCCATATCAGGGATATATAAATTTCGTTCTAAAACGTAAAATATTGCAATAACAATTGTTTTCGTGGAGAAATCCTGGGTTTCTGTTCCGATCGCGGTCCACCCAATTTAGCTTATTTTGCAATTTCAACACGTGCCCCCCCCCCAATTTTAACTTCAAATTCGTGATTAGTAGCCTCAATTAGTGAATATGCGAAATATTACAAAAATCGGGGAGGGGTCCGCTATTGTAAATTCGCTCCCACATCCTATAAGTGGTATGCTCAAATCAGTGAT
Source organism: Lepisma saccharinum (assembly GCF_977018435.1). Lineage (NCBI taxonomy): Eukaryota > Metazoa > Arthropoda > Insecta > Zygentoma > Lepismatidae > Lepisma > Lepisma saccharinum. Next base: position 53,613,195 of record NC_139233.1, read on the forward strand.
CATAGTCCTTGGTACCAAAATATGAATCTACCTCGGGCAGTGATTGTTTTTATTTTAAAAATGCGTGTTATAGGCCATGGATTTGTAAATCAACATTTGGCTCGTTTCTATAGGTTGTACAGTGGGATCCATGAGTATTATCGTGCAAATTGTCCATCACCATGTTCATGCACTTTATTTGACCCAATAAGAGCTTCAAGAATTAAAAGAAAACTCAAAACAAGATGATGATAACTTCTAAACCAGCATACATAAAAATCCATCGCTTAAAAACACATATGATGTAAGAAAAATAATAATGAAAATAGTCATGGACAATTTGCACGGTAATACTCATGGATCCCACTGTACCATCAACTTCCTGTCAGTGTGGAGAAGCAATCCAAACACTCAATCATTTATTTTTCAATGTCACTTAAGGCAACAACACCGAGACTCTTTGTATAATTATTTACAACACGCACAGGTTCCATTTCCGATATTCTTATCAACATCAATATCTGAACCTCGTACTGCAGTTATTTGGATACTTTGTACTTTCGCTCGAAAGGTTTGCAATCCAAACCGCCATGACTCTCACGACAATTTTAAATCTAAAATACCTGGCAAAGTCGTTATATCATAAGAACAGAATGGACAACAGCATTCAATAAGTCAATAGTGTTTCGAAGAAAGTGAAATATATTAATTAACAGTTTGGAACATCTGGCACTTCTTGGCTGTAGCAAGTTAATTGCGTTTCACTGGAATAGTTACAACTCCGTAGCGTTCGAGACTGTATATATAAGATGTGGAGGTCTGCTTCCATTGATTGTTGGAGGCCACGGCTAGATGGTCCCCAGAGCACAGCCTTCATTGTTATGCAGAGGTTGTTCAGCGTATATTTGACCAAACGCGATTCCTTCCCTCTGCACTCAGAATGAACTCACCCAACCTTGGTCGGGCATGTTTGTCAGTGTAGTGTGAGAGCTGTGAAAGAGTGTTTGTGTTTTCTCACTAGGCCAAAAATCCTCTCCGCTTTTGGTAGGAGTGCGTTGTATAACTTTCCAAGTGTTTGCAATTTCTCGCATGGCCGAAAATGCTGCCAAAACAGTCCCTTTTGGGAAGGTTATGTTGTAGCCCTCTATGACGCAAAGTTCAGTGTGTCAATGATCAGGAAATAGTGTAAAAGCAAGAATTGTGACGTTAGTTTGACTTTATTCAAGAATGGGATCGGCAAGTATAGCTAAGGATTGCATGGCCCCAGCGTTCGGTTCTTCAACAAATGGGACGAGAACACGCAGTGGAGTCGTTAGTTGAAGACAAGAGAGAAGATAAGATGAGTGGAGAAGAGCGGGGTGGAGAAAAGAGGCGAAGATGTGATTTGAGAGAAAAGAAGAGGATATGAGATAGGAACAGAGAAGAGAGGAAAGGGAGAGAGAAAAACTGAACAAGGAGATGAGACGTAGTTCCAGAAAATATTGTCGGCCAAGAATTGATGCATTGATCGAATTAGCAACTTGAAAGAATCAATAATATTTTTGAACAACCATTTAATGTATTCTCAGGCGAAATACCTTCTGGTTGAGGTCAGAGCAAGATAAAATCTTCCGTGTTGATTTTTTTATTTTACCTGTATAACAAGTACCCAAACTTTTCTCACTTCTTACTTTGTTAAAATGAAGAGATCTTATTATTTAAAATTTCGTCATTAATGATAAAGGGAATCATTCTATTTCGCACGGTGCGGACGATGAACACAATGGGATATGACAAAAACTTGAAAAGTTTGAACCTGCGGCTATTACGATTACAATCATGTACAGTCACGGACACTTCTGGGTTGTAACAAACCAATTGCATTCAATGGAATCATTACAACCGAGAAGTGTCCGTGACTGTAGAACAACCACTATCCTGCAAGCTCCGATTTTTTCCAGCATGCACTTAAGGATAGAAGAAGCTGACGAATGCGTAGATACAACTCGCATTCTACATGGAATGTATACAGAACACACACATATTTGATTGTAAGAAAGTATGAATCGACTTAAACATTTAATGGAAATTTCTGAGTGGTGAAAACTATTCATTCGATATTTGCGCAGGCAGTCTTACATTTATTTAACTCCAGTAAAGCTATTCCTGTATGAGAGAAATTATCATGACGTGTAGTGTAATAGGCTATTGCACAGATTATGCCATATCTTATCAGTACTTCTGGTTAAGAGTGCAGTGACGTTAGCTGGCTATTTTACTTCTATACTGTGTATATATATATATATATATATATATATATATATATATATATATATATATATATATATATATTCCGTTTTGTTGTGTGTGTGTGTGTAATGTTATAATGCTGTTTTAATAAAACCAAAAAGAAAAAAGTCTATTAGCGAGGGTCGAACATAAATTTTTTTCAAAGGGCCCCAAACGTTTTACTTGCAGGTGGAAAGGGCGGCACAGAGACTGCCCTACGCCACTGACATGTACGTGCCATTATCTACATTATTTTCAAATAAATACCTACTCCAGTACTAATGTCATTCATTTATTGAAAGATAATATAAGGAACAAACATCAGAATAGAATACAGTTTACTATCTCAGGAACGAGTGCGTGGATCATTGTCGCTATCTGTTGGGCATCAGAGTAATTAATTCGACTTCATATTTTTTTTTTGCCTACTTCCTGCTAATAATTTTTTTTCGTTTTTCGTTTATCCCTAAAATATCTCGCGGCACCCCTAGGCCGATCTCGCGGCATCCCGGTTGGGTATTGCTGATCTAGATGCTCACAAATAAGTAAGCACATTTGAAAAACAGAAAAAAAACTAACTAGTTTTAGCAAAGTGAAGACGGAAAATTGTTAATGCCTTTGTGTCTCTAACCCTGGCAGTTTACGCACTTTACTCGCAATGGCTGCCTTGGTGCGAGTGGGGCGAAACCGGACATTTCTTGTTAGGCCCCGCGACTGTAATAAACTCCTACCAGCAGAAGATTCCAGTGGCTTGATTGGGTGCGTCATCGTTCTCGAGCAATTCGCAGCTTTTTTATCTCCCTTTTTTTGTTGTTTTCTGGTCAAGTTAAACACACGCCAAGTGTATGGTGCACATCTTGAAAGAAATTAGCACGAAGGAAGCTTGTCAAAAGGAACGTAACTCTGAGAAACGATTAATTCATTACACACAAAGTTGGTCACGAAAAGTTTGAATCGTGTATTTTTTTCTCCCCCTTTTGTGTGTTGCTGAAGTTAGACGGAATAGTTTGTGGATTGATGTGGCATTGAAGACATGGTAGTGTACTAACAAGGATATCGTAAACAAGAATTGTGTGAGCGCCATGGTGAAGTGAAATGTTTCTTTGTGTTTGTAATTGCTTGGTTCACTACACTGCCTCGGTGAACATTCCAACAAGGAGGTACTTCACAACGCAGAAATGTAAGCTAATTCTATTCTTATTACTCCATTATATTTATTTTGCCTGCCTCCGTGGCAGAGTGGTCAGCGTAAAGCGTTGCGAAGTCAGAGGCAACAGATTCGAACCCTGGTCAGTCATGAATGTATCATTGTTTGAATTGAATTCATGTTTCAAGTCCACTTTATGCACACATATGCTAATCGGGACTGGGCCTACAGTTTAAAGTGGGATCCGAACCACTGTGCAATGTGCTTCCACCAGGTATCGAACCAGGGGCCCTTGATTACAAGGCGACGAGGTTACCACTACGCCATCGGGGAGAGCCCCCAAATGTATCATTGTGTTTGTTCTATAACTATTTATTAAATTGATAATTCATATTCGTCGTCGTGATTAATTCAAGGTAGAAAAGCGACGGGAAATAGGCTCCAATCAAAACAGAAATGTATATATTTAATTGTAATTAAACCTCTATTTTGATATTCTTATTTTATGAACCTTTTCTGTCTCCAGACTAATCGCGGCGATGAAAAGGAATGGTGATTAAAATTGACGAAGTATCACACACACAGGATGTGACTCGAACCCGGAAACTAAGATGACGAGATTATGAGTCGACAACTCATTTTAGCCACCGAAGTGGCTAACGTTTGAAAACAAACAAAATCACGGAGGTTTGCCCTGTAGACAAGAGCGTCAACTATTTAACACACCTGAAGTGGATTTAATGGGTGGTATTTTGAATACGTTAGAAAACTGAAGAAAATTCGAATAAATCGATTATGCTTCTTCACTGAGAGGGGAAAAAAAAATTACACCATTTATTCCATCGTTTGATGCAGATTGGAACGAAATAGTGTGTCACTAGAGTCCACACTTAGTTCATCTGATGATGAGTGAATATGTAAAAACGTGTTAAAAATTTTGAACAGTGTTTGCTCTCAATTTTTTTATATAAAATCGAGCAAACCTTACGCACAGAGGGCAGCGGTATAGTTACTCTTTGTTAAGGACTGGAATTAAATTCTTCCTTAGAAGACAAATTACATTCTCCAACCTGCGAATGTATTCAGGAGTTACCTAGCAAGGCTATACAAAAAAAGATGGGGATGAGTGATGATATGATTAAATTAATCAATGGACACAACAAACACCCATGCTCAGTCCGTAATTCGAACCCGGCACACCTGGCATCGTAGCACGATGTGCTAACCAGTCCGCCACGAGGCTAGGCGAAGTGAAATTTCGAATGTGAAGCTGCCAGCTCGTTTTCCTTTCGAGAAAATTTAAGTAGGATCGACTGATGGACCAAATGTTCAACATACTGACTTTCTAAATTGGTGACCGACTACCAGGCCTAGAATCATTTACACTTGCTGATTTTCTCTCCCGGATGTGAAATGAATTTATTTACAATACCTGGAGCATTACCAACCCTGGGATTGTTAATGATTAGGGAAGGCATACATTCTAATTTGGTCTATAGGATTCCGTTATAGGACCGGAACCTTTTCTCCCGCACAATTTAAATTCGTACCAAGTTGCGAATTGTTTCATTTCAATACGGAACTTTGACCCTATTTAAACTGATCCGGAAAAAATGTTCATTGACCGTATTTAAATTCTTCAGGAATAAAGGTTCCTGGACCGAAATTAAATTCATCTGGAAAAAAATTCATGGACCGAATTGAAAACGTTAGAGATGAAGAGGTTCCTTACGGTCCAGAACCCATTTACGCTTGCTAATTTTCTCTCCTGGATGGGAATTGAATTTAATTAAAATTCCTGGATCTTTAACAACCCTAGCCTCCACCCGCAAATGCAGATGCTGTGGCTGCTGCTTAGGCGGAAAAGTTGACTAGACATTCAAATAAAATTAATCCAAAGTTATATAGCGAATAATACTTACATAATAATATCATGAAATATGGAGAGCCAAATTACTTATCAAGCATTTTCTGTTATTTGTCTATCCTATTGGGAGCGAAAATCTTTTGCCCTTGCTGGTAAACTCGGTTCCTACAAATTCAAGACGGCATTTTCTAATTTTCATTTCTATTTGGGTGAAAGTAGGGTGAAAGTAGGGTGAAAGAAAGCAACATTGTACTGTGCAAAAAAGCAATCTTTAGTTCCTCTAAAGAAACCTAGAATTATTCAGTAAAATTAATTTTGAAGGACAAAGCCTCCGAAGTGTTTTTCCATTCGGTGACGCGTGGTCATCGCATCGAGTCCCATCTAGTTTTGAGAGTGGAATTCGCTTCCATATTGATTTCAAGTAGCTTCTCAATTGTCCTCACGATGTTAGGCCATCACAGAAATTTTGGAGTTTCTACCAGGGATCGAACTTTGAGCGTGCGAGAATTTTGTTGTTTCTATTGCCATCATATATTCAGTTTTGCACGCGCAAAGAAGATTACTTTTAAGAAACTAGATGTGTGCATAAAATTTCATATATATCGTCATCATTCTCCAATGTGTACAGTACGACGCCACAAGGCACTCGTGCATGTCCCATAGAATAGTGGTTAAGGGTGTCGCCTTGCACTAAAGGCCGTCGGATTCGATTCTGGTATAAACAATATACATGGGATGCCTATCTTGAACTCATTACACAAACATTTCATTTTCGCACCGTTGTCATACTTGTGCACCTGATTCCAGCACCTTTATATATCTAAACTGAAGGAAGATGGTTTTCTCTACTTCTCAATTTTCTTCGAGCAAATTTACAAATCTAAGGAGTAAGGACTATTGACATTGTTCTTGGTGTCGGCTGTTGTTCTTATAAGGAAATATAACATGTATGAATTGTGTCAAGAAATATTGGAGCCTATTCACATCCCTACGGAACTTGGAAGAAAGCCCACGTAGAGATTGGGAAGTTTTGTTACGACAAAATTGGGATGTATAGTAAATTAGAATGCAAAGTAGTAGTGTCACAAATATGCCTTTGACCACTACCCTGATTTTTCGACCCCTCAGAAAATCGCACCAAAACCTCAAAATCTCACTTTCTCTCCACGTTCCGCGCCTCATTTATTGCGCTGACGATGTTTCACGGCGCAGAAAAGCCGGTACGAGTAAATTCACTTTCTCATCCTTGAAGTACGAGTGCACCTAATCGTAATTTTCCAAGTCCGGGACCAAAATGTTTATATATCGTGACCTTTGTAAACCTCTCGGGAACGATGTGCCACACACACGCGTGCCTCTCATTATTTTTTCCGTATTGTGACGCAAAACAAACAAATAATAATTGTTTTTTTTTTTTTAGGATCCCCTGGCCCCTATATAACCTCGCCAGGGGTGCGTGGTGGGGGGGCGAAATCGTCACGAGTTTGGATTTGTACTGCGAATGTTGTCAAAAATTCAATCAACGTTGTTCATTCTCAATGCTAGAATCTTACATAGATTATTCTCTAAAACGAAAATCGATAATCCTATGCAAAGCCCCCAAGGCATTCAGGCAATTTCTAATGTTCGCGTGGATAGCGACGCTCGGTAGAACTTTTCCCGTCCCTGTGGAGAAATTGTGTTTCATCGCTCAATGTAATATTTTCATCACGGACCAAACTATTTTCCGAACCGACCCAGAAGCATTTGCGCAAATTCGAAATTACCGAATGTCATTCGATAGTGGTTTGGAAAAAAATTGAAATCAATTTTCGATTCGTTGAGAGCATCAACTCAGACGTTAGCCGCCATCCCGGAGCTTGCGCGGCGAGAAATAATTGTTTCGTCCGAGGTGAAATTATTGTTTTCACGCAACGTGCAAAGTATATTGCAAGCATTTCCAAAACTGACATCATACAATAATGCAATTTTGAAAACAACGACAGGTGTTGAACGTTCATCGTGGCTGCGAAACCTCACCTATTTTTTTTTGTTCCGTGCCCGCATATTGGAGTGATTCACAATTTCGCTCACAAGTTTTATCTTTTTTTTGGAAACGTGCACTCGTTTGGGCAACGTTATCTTTTCGAAATAATTATTACATTCACAAGAATTGATCGCAGTACTACCCGTGCTGCTACCAGCTTCGACGCATACGACCGCCGCTGCCGTCGCCGCCGCCACATCCACAGCAACCCCTCCCCGAACCTATTCAGCTTGCATCCTCTTCCGCCCGAAGAGATTTTATTTTTTTTCAGCTTTCCCACGGTCCTGAACGACGAATCCACCACATCCCCCGATAACGATCCAATCCGAGGAGGATGCGGCGGAAGCGAGCCCCGCAACAACATCCGCTTTGGAAGTTTATCTATCCACATTATACTCGACCAAAAAAAAGCTGCATTGTTGCACGTGGAATTTTTTATGGAATCACAAGCACGAAACAAGTGGATGCTTTGTTTCAGGCATGGTTGAGTTTTGTGCTGGGGATCGCCCGTTTCACACACCACACCCTGACGGGGCGTGGAATAGAGGCCGAGGAAAAATGATCGACAATACATGCATGGGTGGAACTGTCAACGCCCGTTCATTGTTATTTGTCCCCCACAGGATATTGTGCGCATCACAAAAGTCTTTTGTTGAAAAAAAAAGTATAGCATGAGTGAATCGGTCAACGGGGGTTCATTGCTAGGATATTGTGTTTTAACCAAAGGGGGTCGAGTGGGTGGGGTTCCTATATAACACACCAGTTTCTCCTTTTGTACATCATTATTATAGTGAACGTCAATCGTGGCAGTTCAGTATTCTTTAATTTGTTTTGTCTGACAGTGGAAGTTTTAGTGAGCTACAAGTTTTATTTTGAAGTCTCTCTATCTCTCTCTTGAAAGGTAAGTTCTTTTTTTCATGATATATATATATATATATATTTATTTTGTTTTGCGGCTGACACACACACATATTCAGAGGAGTCATAAAAATTGACACACACACCTCCTACAACAGTGCACACACTGTTCGCGTCTAATATATATATATATGTACTTGTGGAAGGAAAAAAAATGTCTAGCATTTTTTCAACCTTTTTTCCCCTTCTGTTTCAGTGCGCTTTTCCCTACCACCACCACCACAACCCCCCAAAAAATTTCTCTGTATATATATAAATAACAGAGGAATATGGAATCGCAACCAGGTCCCTCCGGTCTTTGCGGGAAAGTGGCATGTCGAAACTGCGGGAAGTTGATTTCGAAATCGAACATCTCGAAGCATTTGAAAAAATGTCGTCTACCGGAACATGATGTCGTAGTCCCCCCGGCAAAGAAATCTCGCACTGATGGGCATGAAGGCGGTGCTTTGAATAAAAGTGCACGCATCATGACGTATAAATCTGGAAGTGACGAAAAGTGTGACTCGAGCACCTTCCTCGACAATGTGAAATCTCTGGTAGTAGATAAATTACGTGATTGCCTCGTTAATGTTGCAGTTAAAATTCATCTCGTCTTGACCCTGCTGTATGAGAAAGTTGTCTCGTCCGAGTCAAGCACTTTCAGCTTTTACGTAGGGTGTGAAGGCTTACACGATGACAATCACGAGGATCTTGACGAGATAGTGACACGGCTATTTGAGCACCTGACACAAAAACAAGAAGAGTTTGAAGGTCGCGGAAGTGGATGGAGTCTTTGCGGTCGCAGCCACATGTTAGAACTTCGAGTCTGCAATTTTAAAGCGTTACGCAGCGCTCAAAAAAAAAACAAAAACAAAAAAAAAAAATGCAGTGTTGAACATACAAACTAATGATGCGAAGAGTTTCCTATGGTCTGTCATCGCCGCATTACATCCAGCAAATAATAATAACCCCCAACGTCTGTACAATTACAGACGATACGAGAGGAAATACAAGAATGTCATGAGAGGAATTTCCTATCCTGTGCCCCTGAATAAGATCAATCAATTTGAAAAAAAACTATAGAGAGGAAAAAGGAGAAGATATCGATATTTCTGTGTTTGGGGTTGACGATTGCGACAACATTCGTGTGTTAAGACCTGCTAGAAGCCAGAATAATGTAATTCGACTCTTGCTTGTAGATGGCCGTTATAGTTTGATACGGAATTTCTCACGATTAGTAGGAAGACAGATCACCAAGGATCACGATAAGATCGAAATTTGCGATCGATGCTTGAGAATTTTTCGCGTGGGAAAGAAGATGAAAGAACAGCACAAGTGTTTTGGCTCCGTGAATGCAGAACCCGAAGATGTCATGCCGGAACCCGGAACCAAGATGAAATTTCAGAAACACCAGGCTCTTCTCCACCATCCCGCTGTCCTTTATGCCGACTTTGAAAGCTTCCAAGTTCCCATGACGTCTTGCAACCCTGATTCCTCTACCTCAAGCACGATACAAATTTTTCACCACGAGCCTTGCAGTTTCTCCATCTACGGAGAAAAATTAAATGATGTCATCTTGTATTGCGGACCCGATGCGGCAAAACATTTTGTTAAGAAGATAGCGGAATGCGCGAGAGAACTTGCACCCAGCCTGAAAGGCTCTTACGTTTCTCCACCTGCTCTCACGACGGAACAACAGCGAAGACATGACGCGGCGACAAGATGCGCGGAGTGTAACCAGGCTTTCACCCCCGAAAATCACAAGGTCGTACACCATGACCACCAGAATGGATTATTCCTGAGCACCATCTGTAATTCGTGCAATCTCAAGATTAAGGAGTCGCATTTCGTTGCCGTGTTTCTGCATTACACGGAAAAATACGATACGCATCTGTTCGTCAAGGAGTTGTACAACATCACGACTCGAATCAGGATTATTCCGAGAACGAGCGAGAAGTATATTGCGGTGAGGGTGTGGATCCCTCTCCAGGCTGGAGGAAGTGTGGAAGTGCGAATCCTGGACTCGTACAATTTCCTGTCCTCCAGCCTGGCCACCCTTGCATCTCAACTTGGCGACGAAGATCTTGTGGCCACCAAGCAAATGTGTTTTTCGGGGAGAGATGAGAATTTGAATCTGTTGCGTCGCAAGGGCGTCTACCCCTACGAGTACGTCAACGATTTCGACAAATTTGACGAGACGGAACTTCCACCCCGGGAGGCATTTTATTCTCATCTTACGGAGGACGTCTGTTCCGAAGAGGACTACGAACACGCTCGTAGTGTGTGGACGGCCTTCAATTGCCAAACTTTTCGTGATTATCACGATCTCTATCTCAAATTGGACGTGACTCTCCTCATGGACATTTTCGAATCGTTTCGCATGAGATGCATCTCGATCTACAAGTTGGATCCTGCGTATTTCTTCACGACGCCGGGATTGACTTGGGAATCGATGATGAAATACACCAACGTGGAACTGGGGCTCATCGCAGAGAAAGAACAGTATGCCTTCATGGAGAGTGCGATACGCGGTGGCATCGTCCAATGTCCTCGACGCCATGCTCAGGCAAACAATCCTCATACGCCTGGTTACGATGCATCGAAGCCCAACACCTACATCGTCTACTGGGATGTCAACAACCTGTATGGCCACTCCATGTCCCAGTGTCTTCCCATCAGCGACTACGCGTGGATGACCGAAGAGGAACTCTCCTGCGAGGATTTTCTCAACTGGAGCGAAGATAACGAATGGGGCTGTTTCTTGGAAGTGGATCTCGATTATCCCGAAACGCTTCACGAGAAACATCACGGATTAGCCCTGGCCCCACCAAAGAGAAGCCACCTGGAGGATCATCGGAGCCAAAACTAATACTAAGCATGGAGAACAAGCGGAATTACGTTCTGCACTACCAACTCCTCCAATTTTACATAAGTCACGGTTTGCAGCTGAAGAAAGTTCATAGAGGATTGAAGTTCCGACAGAGTAGGTGGCTCGAACCCTACATAGCCGAGAACACGCAACGCAGAGCGCAATCGACATCGCCTGCAGACAAGGATCTGTACAAACTGTTCAATAATGCCATCTACGGCAAGACGATGGAAAACGTGCGTAATTACATTGACGCAACGTTGGTCACGGACGAAAAGAAATTTGAGAAGATCGTCGCGTCCCCCTACTTCAAAAACTTCACCATTTTCGACGAGAATCTAGTATTCGTCGAGAAGAACAAGAAGCAAGTGATGCTCAACAAGCCGATTGCCATAGGTGCCACCGTCCTTGAACTATCAAAATTGCACATGTACCAATCGTACTACGATCAGTTTCAACCTTTTTATGGAGATAACATCCAAATATGTTACATTGACACGGATAGCTTTATTTTTCTAATCCAAACACCAAGCCTCTTACATGATCTGACTAAGATGAAGCATCTTCTTGATTTTAGCAACTTACCATCAGGCCATCACTTACATTCGACAAAAAATAAAATGACCATAGGAAAGTTCAAAGACGAAGCGGCTGGTAAGTACATCAGCGAATTTGCGGGGCTTCGTGCCAAAATGTACTGCGTAAAGATTGCAGAAGAAAAAGAGATCAAGAAAGCGAAGGGGGTGGGAAAAATAAGTACCAGCAAATTTAGCATGCAAGACTACAAGGAATGCCTTTTTCATGGTAAAAGAAAACTCAGCACTGATCATCGCATTGCGAATAAATTACACGAACTGTACACGACGCGTGTAACTAAAGTAGCACTCGATGGCCGTGACAATAAGTTACGCGTTCTCGAGTGTGAAATTCACACGAGAGAGTGGGGCCACTGCAATGGAAGCGATAAATGTGACGTGTGTTAACTAACTGTAACCGCATAGCCATGAAGTCCGCCTTGTCTTTTGCCATTCTTCAAAATATACGGAGGAAAAGAGGGGCCCTCGGGCGATGAAAAGTAAGAGTTGTTATTATGTCGTTAAGCCCGCTCCAAACCGAGGCTCATTAAATTCAACTCTTTATTTTTTTTCTTCTTCATCGTGATTTAATGACATAATTACAGGTTCGAGCCTTTTGAATTGCATCGCCGCAGATAAAATCTTCTCTTCTCTTTTCTGTTTTATTCGATCTACAAAAAGGCACAGTGTGTAGAAATTTAAATAATTAACAAGGACAATGAATCTCTTTGGCTTCCGCAAACAGATCAACATGGAAAGTGCACCACCAAATTCCAATAACATCTTACCTTCCGTGTTATCTAAACTCAATGGTTTACTAATTGTACACCTCAACAGTATTTGGACGAAATTGAATGACCATGTGGGCAAGATGTTTTACGTCTTTAATAACAATTTACATTTCTATGAAATTCCGATCGACGGGAAACTTCAAATCACCGTGAATCCGGAGAACGCAGGCGAAATCAAAATTTCTACCGGCAAGATCATTTTTCGAATGAAGCACGACAAGGTACTTTCTACCATAGCGTACGACGTTTCTGCAGGAGATTTACTTTACGTGGAACTCCTAGGAGATTACGACAAACTCGTTCCTCTCTTCGTAGAATTACGAATCGTCTATCCTATTATAAATAACCGTTAACCAAAAATGCCTAACGACATTTTCGGCAACACCAAGCGTGTAGACCACGCAGAAGAGATTCTCATGCTGGACGTTCGAGTCAAAAAGTTGAGGAGTGATTTGATCGCTTTGCAGGAGACCTTAAACAAAAGTTTAGAGTCGGAAATCGCTACGCTCCAAGAGTTGCAGCACTGGGCACCACCATCGCCATGAACACAAAACAAAAATTTGGGTGGGGTGTATAAATAACATACAGTAAAAAAAACAACATGGCTCATATAACCAATTTGCCACCCGAGCTACTATCTAAAATATTCAAAAAGGTAGTAAACGGAGATATAGGAAAACTTTTGATAATAGCAAGAACGACGCCAGCATTTCGAATTTCGTGTGAAATGGCTGTTAAGGACCGTCTTCGGGAGATCAGCGGCCTGAGGTGCGGTGATCTCGACATACTTTTTTCGGCTGCAGGGGAAAAATTAAACAAGAGAATGGATGAATTGCACGAGGCAAGGCAGGGAAGAAGACGGTACACAGTAGATTGGTGCAAGTCTAAGCAGGAGACGGAAGATATCATTACGCACATCATCGCGTTTTCCGAAGCACGGACTTTCTTCCTCTGTTAAAAAAAAATAATAATATATACGTGTCAAAAAAAGTATATATAAATAACACACATCGTGAAAAAAAAAAATCTTCGGTATATATAAATAACACACATCGTGAAAAAAACAATTAAATTTCTCTCTAACACTCTGAAAATTTCTCTCCTTCGATATGACGACTGAAAAAAAAATGACTGATCTCCAAGCATTAAAACAAATGCTAAATTTGTCAGTCGAGTATGTAAAAATTCAGGAATTGGAAGTCGGCAAACCTTACACGATAACTTCCGGTTCAATTGTTTCTACTCAGTATGGTCCCAAGGTGCGTCTGTTGCTCGACGGACAATACAGTCTATTTTTACCAGATCGATACGCTAACATGTTATCCGACGAGAAGCTAGCTATCTTAATCGAGAACAAAACTCGAATCGTGTACAAGGGAACAAAAGAACTTCTCGGTAAGAAAACAAAGCATGTAATAGAATTTGTGTAACGACTGCGCGGAGTATATCCTTGAAAAAAAATTACACGAAACAAAAAAAAATAATCTCAGAACATTTATATATATAAATAACATACCTTGAAAAAAAATTACGCGAAACAAAAAAAAATCTCGGAACATTTATATATAAATAACATACCGTGAAAAAAAAGAAATTACACGAAACAAAAAAAAATCTCAGAACATTTATATATATAAATAACATACCGTGAAAAAAATATATATATAGAGTAGTGGTATTGATGATACTATAAACTCGAGAAAGGAAGAGCTCCTCTCCAGCAAATTTGCTACACTTAAAACTTGCTCAACATGGCCATATGAGCTTTTTGCTCAAGTGTGGAACCCCGTATAATCCAAGATTTTTGTCAAAATGCCCTCAAATATTTTCTGAGAAAGGAAGAGCTCCCCTCAAGCAGATTTGCTCTAGTGTAGCACCCTGCCTAACCCAAGGATTTTTGTAAAAATTCCCGAGGGAATTTTTCAGAAAAGAAGAGCTCCCCTCAGATTGATTTGATGCACTTACAAAAGTTGCATCAGCCAGATTTTTGTCCATAAACTTGTCAATTTTTGGCCACACCAGAAATTAAGCAAAAACCCATACATACACACACTGGTTTAAGTTTAATTGGATGCAATATCTAGAATTGCTCCATGCATGTTTCTCCTCTGTGTCAGTGTGTACAATTCCCGAGACGGTAGTATTGATTTTTGCTTTGCATGTTCTCCTCAGCGCCAGTACTTACAGAAATTCCCGAGTATTGCATCAGCCAGTATTGTGAGAGTGGCTGAGGGGAGCAGATGTGTTGATACAGTGTTTCTCATACTTACTGGTTTAAACAATATAAAATCTGATATTTGTTGTAATCCACTCATATTTAGAGTCAAGCTTATATTTGTTCTATAGAGATTAGATTTAAAACCCAATATAAATACCAAAGCCAAAAATATTAACACACATACACACTTACACACATATACACACACACACACACACAAAGCACACAGCTGAACCCAACTGATTCAGTATAAAATTTTGAATCGAATCCCAGGAAATTGTATATAATAAACAACAACAAAAAATGCCGAATCAAAAATATTGTAATCAGTGCAATAAAAATATATTTAGCTCTAATTGGGCCAGACACCAAAAGATTTGTAACCCAGACAAATGCAGAACTCCCACAAAAATTTGCCCCTAATGCAATAGAAAATACAACATGGAATATTTCACATATAAACATGAAGGTACTTGCTCTGCACAGTCATCAGTACAACCATCTACATCTGGTCTGAAAAGGAAACATGAAATACCTGTTAATGCTTCACCAGCAAAGCAGCCACGCCATGCACCCATCCATAGCAGTTTTAACAGCCAATTAAGAGATTATCGGTTTGTATCAGAGCCAAGATGTGGCATTGAGAATTTTTTGAACAGTGTAAATTCTGATCTGCAGGCAATTCTTAATGCACAACATGGGTCTTATAAGCTATCCCTCAAATTGTTTACACAATATAAGAAACCAAATGGCACAAAATTTACACAGCCCCACATAACAGAAACTGTACCGGTTTATTCAAATGCAAATTCGGACAAAATAATAAGCAGTTTGATGGATCAACTGAATATCAAACACTCTGAATTTGCGGCAAAAGAGTCCGGATGGAGCCTATGCGGCTCATCACACAAGTTATATGTTAATATTTCTGAATTCAGCCCATTACAAGGATCTACATATTTGCCATTACCTGCCAATATTAAAAACAAAAGAGCCGTGGTCAATATAGAAAATACCGACCAGAAATGCTTTTTGTGGTGTATATTAGCTGCTTTGTATCCAGTTTCAAGGAATCCTGAGAGAATAACTTATTACAAACAACATGAACATGATTTTGATGATGCAATGGAGGGTTTGGAATATCCAATGTCTGTTCAGAATATTGATAAATTTGAAAAAAGGGCCAGGGATATTAATGGTAAACAATTATCTATTAATGTATTTACTTGTTCTACTGGCCGTGGCAATTGCTTGATAGATCCTCTCAGAATCAGTACAATTGATGATGATTCTGCTATTCCGATTGATCTGCTCTTAATTGAAGGGGATGGCTCATATCATTACACTCTGATACACAGTCTTGAAGCTTTAGTCAGAACACAACTAGACAAAACTCATAGAATATTTAAGTTGTGCAGAAGATGTTTAACTGTATTTGATGGTCAAAAAATGGTGAAAGGGGTTCGGGAAGAGAATGCAGAAATTGCCAAAAACAAGTTAATTGAGCATCTGAAATACTGTAAAAACCATAAACCTGTTCATATGGTGATGCCCAATCCAAATGAAAATTGCAAATTCAAAAAGTTTCAAGCCTTGTTGGTACACCCAGCATATATTGTTTGTGATTTTGAATCGAATCTCAAACCTCATGCATTCTGCAATCCAGATCCTGAAGAATCTTCAACTACACCATACCAGCTACATGAACCTTCCAGCTTTTGTTATACAGTTATACGGGATGGTGTAGCTAGTGAGCCACGCTTATACATGGGACCAAATGCCATCAAAATATTTGAACATAGAATAGAAAATGAGAGCCGTGACATAGCATCCAACATCTTATTAAAATCAAAGCCTATGCTGCCTTTAACAGAGGAACAGATTGAAGATTTCAACAATGCAGAAAAATGCCCGGTATGTGATTGTGAATTTTCAGATGCAAATATCAAGGTACATCACCATTCTCATACAGATGGTCGATATAAACAGGCCCTGTGTAATAGCTGCAATATTCAGATCAAGAGATCAAGATGTATCCCCGTATTTTTCCATGGAGCATCCAATTATGATTTCCATCATTTGATCAGGTACGGGGGGTTTGACAAGCAGAATTTAAATATTTTAGCTGAAAATGATGAGAAATATATTGCCATTAGCAAAATAATTAAAGTTAATGGTGTTCCTATTCACATAAGATTTCTTGATTCTTACAGATTTTTATCTGCTAGCCTGGCTACACTGGCAAATCAATTACCTGATGATCAATTCAAAATCACACGTGCCTTGTTTCCAAATCAGGACCTGAAATTAATTAGGCGGAAGGGTGTATATCCATATGACTATGTTACAGATTTTTCTAAATTTGATGAGTGTTCCCTACCACCGCAAGAAGAGTTTTACAGCAAAATCAGAGGATCTGGAATCACTGATGAAGATTATCACCATGCCCAATTGATGTGGAACAATTTAAAATGCAAGACATTTGGTGATTATCACATGGCTTATTTGAAACGTGATGTCACCCTCTTAGCTGATACACTGCAGGCATTCAGAAAATCTTCTATGCAAAATTATAAACTGGATCCAATATATTTTTTCAGTGCCCCGGGCCTAGCATGGGCCGCAACGTTTTTGAACACTAAAATGCAATTGGATCTGATCCACGATCAAGATATGTATCTGTTTATGGAGAAATGTATAAGAGGAGGAATGGTGCAATGTTCTCAGAGATATGCCAGAGCAAATAACAAATATATGCCTGATTATGATCCAGCACGGCCATCAAATTATATAGTGTATGTAGATGCAAACAGCCTCTATGGTCATGCCATGATGCAAAAACTGCCATATGCAGGGCTTGAGTGGGTTGAAGATTTCAATATTGAAGATCTTCAGGACTTTGATGACAGTGACTATGGCCTGTTCTTAGAGGTTGATCTGACAATTCCTGATGATTTGCACAATAAATTTTCTGATCTGCCCCCAATTCCCGAGGTTCAGTGCTCACCTGGCTCTAAACAGAAGAAGCTCATGATGACTCTGGAGCCGAAACAGGATTATGTCATATATTACAAAAACCTCCAGTTCCTGATGAAACATGGTGTTCAAGTGACCAAAGTTGGCAAATTCTTGAGGTTCAGGCACTCAAGATGGTTGAAACCATACATTGATACAAATACAGAGCTTCGAACATCTGCAAAGAGCCAATTTGATAAGAGCTTGTTTAAATTGATGGTGAATTCAGTGTATGGCAAAACAATTGAAAATGTCAGAAAACATACCGATGTTAAAATAATTACTGACCCCAGCCTGAGCAAAAAATTGGTTGCAAAGCCTAATTTCAATTACAGAAAAATTTATGATGAGCACATGGCTCTTTTCAACATGAAAAAAACAAAAATTAAGTTTGATAAACCTATTTATGAAGGGGCTGCAATATTGGAATCGTCCAAATTACATATGTTAACATTGTATTATGATAAGTTGAAACCTTTTTTATGGTGATCGTGTAAAATTGATGTACATGGACACGGATAGTTTTATTCTTAATATTCAAACAGAAGATGTTTATCAAGATATGTCACAGCCTGAATTGTTTCAATACTTTGATACCAGTGAACATACAAAGATTCAACACCACCACAACAAAAAGGTGCCTGGCAAGTTAAAAGATGAGACACTTGGTGATGTTATTGTGGAATTTGCTGGGTTAAGTGCCAAGGTGTACAGTTTTAAAACATGTAGTGCTGTTGTCAAAAAGGCCAAGGGCATTGGCAGAGTGACTGTTGACAAAGATCTTGTATTTGAAGATTATAAAAATTGCCTCAAATCCCAGAATTTAATCAAAACATCAGAAAATAGAATTCAGAGTGAGGATCACTTCTTGACTAGCAATATTGTAAGAAAAGTGGCTCTGGACCCACATGATGATAAGAGATGCATTTTATCATGTGGCATACATACTCTACCATGGGGGCATTGTGATTTGAAAAATGGGAATCAATGCCCAATTACAGAGCATGATTTGAAATAAATAAACATGCCTATGAACTTATTTGGGTTCAAAAAACAGGCTATTATGGAGCTGCCGACACCACAAGCCTCTTCTGATATAATATCTAAACTGAGTGGCTTGTTAATTATTCATCTGAACAGCATACTTACAGATGTTGATGATGAAACAGGTAAAACATTGTACATATTTAACAATAATTTAAATCATTACCAATTACCTGTAGGTGGTCAATTGCAATTTATTACAACCCCTGAGGGTGATGTCAAGATTTCAGTAGGGAGAAATATTTACAGAATTAAGCACTCAAACATGATTTCTGGCACTGTATATACTGTTTCTGCTGGTGACTGCTTATATATTGAGGTCCCTGGATCTTATGACAAGCTTATACCCTTTTTTATAGACATAAGAATCAGATACTCTATAATAAATAACCACTAAAACAAAAATGCCTAATGATATATTTGGCCATACAAGACATGAAGATCACAGTGATGAGATTCTTATGCTTGATGTCAGAGTCAAGAAATTAAGAAGTGATTTACAAGCTTTACAAACCACACTCAATGCTAGTCTTCAATTAGAAATTACAAATTTACAATCACAATGCATGGACCCTCTTCTTAAAATTGACTCAGAACTCAAATTGTTGCTTCAGAAATATACTGATCTGGCAACATTAGATAATTTTCAAAGTTTAGAAGAGGCTGTAGCAGCTCTTCAAGCCAAATTTAAGACTCAGGCCACCAATTCTGAGCAATTGAAACAGCAATTGGAAGAGCAGATAAATAATGTCCAGACACAGCTCCAAACAATTGTCAAAAGCATAAAATCACAAGAAGATTTTGATCTAGTGATTTCCACTCTAAAGGAACAGATTCAATCACTCCAAATACCTAATCTGGATCCTCTGCACAATGCCATAGCCGAGGTTAAAGAAAAAATTGAGACACTTGAAAATTTTATGAACAATTTGCCATCTTCTGATGCTTTGAATGCAATAACTCGGAGTGTAGCAAATATTAAGCTACAACTTGAAACATATGAAGATTTTGGAAAAATTCAAAGTACCATAACCCATCTTGAAGGTACAATAGCAGCAGTGCAAAGTGATTTGACAAATGTACAAGAATCTCGCCTGCCTGGTATTGTAGATACTCTTGTTAGTGTCCAGCACCAAATCACAAAGCTTGAAAACCTCAACACTGAATCTGAACTATCTCATTTTCATCACTTGATCGATGATATCCAAACAAAGCTTGAAATTTTACAACAATCAACACCCTCTCAGGCAGATATAGCCCTGCTCCAAAATGCTATGCAAAATGTGGCTGATGCATCTGAATTAAACAATGTGAAATTGGCACTTGAATCTTTGCAGAATACTGTTTCAAATCTTCCCACATCACAGGAACTTAAAAATATTAAGAGGGCAGTGAATAGGATATTGAAATCAGAAGATATCAAGAATATCCAGACAGAGATCAAACAACTCACTCAGACAGTGGCCACTCTACCAACCAATCAACATATTAATGAACTGCATGCCCTGTTTGAGGATATCAGAAGACAGGTACATGATCTTACTGCTCAAAATTCAAAATTGGCAGTTATTGAAAATTTGCAACAAATTGTAGCTAATATCAAGCAACAGCTAGGAACCATGGAATCCAATCAAGCAAATGCTCTGTCTGTTTTTGCCACCCAGCTTCAAGAGATTGTGCAACAATACAAGAAACTTATTGTGGACATAAAAATCAAGCCAGGCCATGATGATGTTGTTAGGACCATCAATGAGCACCTTGAATCTGTAACAAGCAGATTGCTCACAGCAGAAAAGGAAATAACAGGCATAATCGAGAATCCAAAACATACAGTAATTCTTGAATTGTACAGCATCCCCAACAAAGAATATGATTCACCATTTACACCAGGTGGCAAAATATATATGCTGTCCCCTGCACAATTTTATTACCAATTTTTTGTTGGGGGCACACTGAGACCAATCAAGATCAAATATTGGCATCAGCCACAGGCACACCACTACCCCACCTTATCAATAACAAACGCTGACAACAAACCGAAAATCACCAGTGTAGAGTTAGAGGATTTTACAGATCCCAATACATTAGAAACAGCCTATGCTGAAGATGATGGATCTCTGGAATTTAAAATACAAATAGGGGATAAATTATATTTAGAAAATCCTGCAGTCTCAGCTGCTGAACACCCTATAGTTGCAATATTCTTGTTTACATATTATGTCTAGTTGTTGATGAATTACACAGACAAGCCAGGCATAATTTTAAGAGACTCCCAGTAGTCACAAAAGGCATAGATGATTTATGGCAAAGCGACTTGATTGAGTTGTCAAGTGGACAGTTGAAAAACTTAGACAAAATCAACAAGGGCTACAAGTATCTACTCACTGTGATAGACACATTTTCAAAATTTGCCTGGGCTGTGCCACTCAAATCCAAGACTGGAAAATGTGTTACAGAAGCCATCAGGACAATCATCAATCAGAGTGGAAGATCACCGCGCTATTTGCAAACAGATAATGGCAAAATTCTGTGTTCCAACAATTTATTAAAAGCCAGGCAATAAAACATTACTCGAGTTACAGTGACCTCAAGGCCTCAATTGTAGAGAGATTCAACAGAACCTTAAAAAATCTTATGTATAAACAATTTACACTTCAAGGTAATTATAAATGGATTAATATTCTTCCAGAACTTCTACATAAATATAACAACTCGGTCCATTCCACAATCAACATGAAACCCTCTGAAGTAACTTCATCTGATGAGCAAAAATTGATCAGGACTGTTTATTATCCTAGATACCAGCCAACAGCAAGAAAGGCCAAATACAAGGTGGGTGATCAAGTAAGAATCAGCAAATATGAGCACTTATTCAAAAGAGGCTTTACAAGAAACTGGAGCACTGAATTATTTACAGTGGTTCAAGTTAAACCCGGGACCCTTAACACATATATAATAAAAGATCACCGAGGAGAAATTCTCAAAGGCAGGTTCTATGAACAAGAGCTCAGCAAAACTAAACAGCCTGACACATATCTCATAGAAAAAATCATCCGCAGAAAAGGCAACAAGTTACTTGTCAAATGGCTGGGTCATCCGGAAAACAGCTGGATCGATGCAGACAAAGTGATAATATGAGCACCTGGGATGTTATAAAAAGGCTGCCAGAACCTGAACAACAGAATAAGAGAAATGGCAACTTGCTGCCTGAAAATATTAGGTGTCTTATTGTTGGGCCATCTGCTTGTGGTAAAACTACACTAATGATTGATAATTTTTTATTGGCACCCAACTGGTTAGACTGGAAAAACAGGCACTTGTATGTCTTCTCTAAGAGCTTGGAACAATTAAAATATCAGCAGCTCATGAAGCTATATGATGGATTGGATATAGCCACTTTTCAATCAGATGTTAAGCCACTCCATGATTGTCTCGATAATTCTGTTGTTGTGTTTGATGACATTATACTGGATAATCAAAACAAGGTTAGAAATTTCTTTACACAGGGCCGACACAAAACATTGATTGTTTCTACCTGGCACAGACTTTTTCTAAAATACCGAAGCAGCTGATCCGAGACAACAGCAAATTTATACGTGTGTTTCATCAAGATCATACCAACCTCAAACACATACACGATGAATATGTAGGTGGGGACTTGAGCTACAATGATTTTTCCAAGTTTTGCAGTAGGTGCTGGAACCAGGACAGTTATGGGTTTGTCACAATTGATATGACAAGAACACCCAATAGTGGCAAATACAGAAATAAAATCAACAATTTTCTAGACGTAGAGACGTATATAAACAACCGTGAAAAGGCCAATCATTGATGATCTTAAATTAAGAGATTATCTTGTAAAAAGATTTAAGGGATGGAAATCAGAGAACCGAGGAATTTATGAAAAACACAAACAAGCAGAACAACCTGTAATTGATGCTATTAGTGAATTAGGTAAAAATATCAAAACTGTTACAGAGCAAAATCAAAATTTGATCACAGAGCTTGTGCCTGTAGCTGCAAGGAACATATTAGATTATCCAATCACCCCACTTTCCAGTATTCATACACCTAGTCCTGTTGCTCCTAGAAGAATTGAAGCTACTCAGGATCCTATTGAATTGGGTCTTCTTGCTCAAAAATATTTAACCACACCTAAAGACAATAAAGATGAGGTGTTTGGCTTATATGCTGACACAGAGCTTGATGGTAGCATCATACATAGAATTGGCAATTTCAGAGTAACATTTATGGGAGATGATCTGATTGTTTATTCAGAATCTCGTCTCGGAGAAAAAGGTGGTTTTGTTAAGTACCCCGGAACACCTGGGTTGTGGGAACTGATGACTAGGAAAAGGCCTGGCAGCTATACAGATCAAGATTATGAACATTATAAAGAAATATTAATAAAATCAGATGCTCTATACCAGAACAATGATCCCACACAAAAAAGGGTCAAGTCTAGCAGTGGGGCAAAATACAATAATTTAATCAAGCCCATATGGTCACAAATGAAGACAGGTAGTGGAATCAAACAATACAACACCCTGCCCAAAGAATTTGTGTGGGTTGATGATGTCAGGAAACTTGTAGATAGGTTGCTGGTAATAGCTGGGGAGGAAAATGCTGGGAACCACAATTTTTACAATGAAAAGGTTGGAATTATGGACATGATAAGCACCAAATTGTCTAATTTTATAGTGAATGACACTAAGGGGATTGGATATCTTATAAAAATTATTAATACTCTACCACCTAAATTTTGGAATATTTCTGAGGGTCGGGGGTTGGTTAATGACATTATAAACAAGCTGCCATTTGAGGTACACATTCCAGGCTATCAGTATTGTGGTCCCGGTACAAAATTGGACCATAGATTAAACAGAGGGGATCCTGGTGTAAATCCCCTAGATGCTGCTTGTAGAGACCATGACATAGCATACAACACACATTCTGATCTTGACAAGAGACATGTTGCAGACAAGAAATTAGAAGAGGCTGCATTTGGTAGATTTGTAAGCAAAGATGCTTCTTTGAGTGAAAAAATAGCAGCATTGGGAACCACCATAGCTATGAGCACCAAACAAAAACTGGGGTGGGGGTTGTGAATATGTATATAATAAACCTACAATGAAGGCCAAGGGTGTTATGTATCAAATACCTTATGCAGGTCTCAAATCTCTTAAAACTATTGATAGCCTTTTGACCAAAAAGCAGCGCAAGAAAAAAAGCTCTTGTCTTGCAAAGGGACATGGTATGAAATTGTTGCTTAGTACCCCCCAATTAAAAAAATTACAGCAATCAAGAAAAAAATTGCATACAGGGGGTTTCATATTTACTATCCCTGCCATCTTAGCAGCACTTGGGGCTGTTGGGAGCTTGGCTGGGGGATCAGCTGCCATAGCAAAAACAGTAATAGATGCCAAGAAAAATAGGGCAGAATTAGATGAGCAGAGGCGCCATAACCTGGCCATGGAGAAAAAAGGCAAAGGTGTTAAGAGAGCCATGAATAAGTTTAAAAAAAACAAGAGCCGCTTACAAACCAAGATATTGAAGCTTTAATCAAGCCACTGGGCATCAAAAATTTTAGGGGTGTGTACATGTCTGATTCTTTGCCAGAACAACCACTCAACAAAGAGTGTGGCATTGTTAATTTGGATGAGTACAAAAATCAGGGCACTCACTGGATTTGTTATCTTAAATATTTAAAAGATAAGGCATTTGTGTTTGATTCATTTGGAGGTGTTCCACCTGAAAATTTAATAAAATATCTAAAATCACCTAATCTTTATTACAATAATGCCCGTGTTCAAAATTTCAAAGATGTTAATTGCGGACATTTGTGTTTATCTGTTCTTCGATATATGTCTCAAATAAATAAACCATCAATTGAAAATTTTCAAAAGGCCTTGTGGTATCTGAAACATCATGGGGGTATTCCATCTCACCAGCCAAAATTCAATATTGAAACTCAAATTGCATGATGACATAGTGTATCCCAAAACAATAGCTCTCAGAGCATTTTATGGCATGTACTTGATGTTACACACCACAACAATACAATTGCAGTAGGGGATCAAAAAATTGTCATCACTCCAGGGCAGTATAATCTGTCCACTCTAAATGCTCAATTACCCAGAGGTATAGTGTTAAGTCAAAATTCTGTCACTCACAGAGTAGAGATTGTATCTGCTACAGAAACAGTGGATCTGGGTACTATAGGAGAGCTGTTAGGCTTTGAGAACAACACAAAACTTGAACCAGCCATCAAACACACTGCTATGAATATACCTAAATTCTTAGCCATAGAGACTCTGAATATTCACTGTAATGTGGCTGAGGGTATGATCACCAAATCAAATGGCATAGGCACTCACAAACAAACCGGCATCATTGCAACATTCAAACCTAATTCTGAATTTATGGAGCCAATCATCTACAATCCATCCCCAACATTATATTTTCCTGTGTGCCATAATAGAATAGATTACATTGAGTTGATGGTCACTAATGAAAAAGAAGAATTAGTTGATTTTGCTGGAGCCACAACAACTGCAATCATAGAAATTAATATTTAAATAAAAATACATACAATGGAAAATATTGAGAGTTATGAGCTACAATCATTCCCCCCAAACAGGAGGACATTTGCAAATTTAAATCAACCCAACACAGAGATTGAGGTTGATCTTGATGTTGGGGATGGCTTTATACACCCCCACAGAGCAGATCTATACATCAAATTTGATGTTGTAAAGCTCGATGGAACAGATTATCCGG
This sequence comes from Lepisma saccharinum, assembly GCF_977018435.1. Taxonomy (NCBI): domain Eukaryota; kingdom Metazoa; phylum Arthropoda; class Insecta; order Zygentoma; family Lepismatidae; genus Lepisma; species Lepisma saccharinum. Next base: position 53,638,671 of record NC_139233.1, read on the forward strand.
CAAATTCAAATATAAGATTGGTGGACAATTTTGTGCCGCATCTGTTCTCCGAAATTGAGATCAGAAAGCATGGTGTTGTTATAAACAGAATAGATTATCCCGGCATTACCTCCACAGCTTTGGCCACATTAAAATTATCCAAAACCGAGGCTTCTTACTACAAAATAGGCGGATTTGAGGCTGGTGATAAGATATTATCTAAGAGCCACACAGTGCTGTTCCCTATGCGCCTGTTGCCAGGATTCTTCTCAGATTACAAAGATATTATGTGGAAGGGTGGTTTAAGAATTACATTTAGAAGAGCTGCCAATGATAATAATGCTTTGATGAGGTACAGTGCAATAAACCCTACAGGAGAAGCTCTGCCCAATACCCTACCAGATGCAGGCAAATGCATTATTCAGACTATGGAGTTAAGAATCCCGGTTGTTGAATATGAGGCCAGTTATGCTCTTAAATACAAAGCAGATATAATAAAAAATCCACAGGTTCCTCTGCAATTTTATACATATCAATGTGTACAGAAGCCTGCCGCTGGTACTTATTATGAGTTTGATGCCACAAATTCATTCTCCAGCATACAATATGACATGCCTGATTTTGTGGTGGTACTGTTTCAGACTGGGAGACACAATAATCAGGAAAAAAATTCAAGTAGATTTGATAACTGCAACATCAAGAACATATATCTTAAAAATGGCAGAAATGAGGTATTCCCTAGAGAAAATTACAATTTAGACATGTCCAAGAATGATTTCCTCAAATTATATGAGGCATTTTCGGCTTTCAAAAGGGTCACTACTGGCAATACTGACATGTATTACACACCAGATGAATTCAAAGCACAGAGACCCATGTTTGTAATCAACACTTCAAAAAGGAAACAAGTTGTGGTGAATGACAGAACAAACATTAAAATTATCTGTGAATTCCATGAGGCATTACCTGATGACACCATATGTAGTGTTATTCTCATAGGTGAAAAATCATATGTTTATGATGTAAGAAATGAGAGGGTCACAGAGCAATTCTAGAGGCCCGATTCAAACACAGAGGCCCTTTGTTTATAAAACAACACTCTACCGTCAGAAAATATATTACCTACCCATTTTATAGCACCTCTGCTCGTGGCAGAAAAGCTTTTATATATATTACCTAGCCAAATTTAACAGCACATCTGCCAAAAAGCCTAAATAAAGAAATATTGCAATTATTCTGTTGCGACAAGGCCAAACAATATCCGAGAAGCCAATACTAGGAATTTCCTCAATATGATGGATGGTCCCTGAAAAGAGGGCGCAGTGTAGATAAGAATTTCTCTTTGAGTTCCATGACAAATGACATGTAATTTCCCTTGGAAAAGACACAGTACAGGTAATATCAACAGATATAATCACTCAGGCATTTACTAATGATGATGAATAACTCTGAAAAGACACAATATAGATTATATCTGTTGGCATTAATTCCCCGGGCATGCAATAATTTATTGCTGGCCGAAACATGGGACTGATCAAAAGATTGGAAAGAACATGGAAACAATAAATCATGGTTGTTCGCTCCTTTCCCATTGTATTGATCGGGCAATTTTTGCCTGCATAAAAATATAGCAGTAGTTAATGGCTGAGCTGATATTTTACCCAAACAACAGCATTAACTAGGCTTGGGTGATTCCCAATATTGCAATGCAATAATATTAATATTGCAATCAGAGGGGGGTTTCATATTTTATCAGGACTCAAACCCCGAGCCCCCATTGTTTACAAGATAATTTGAAAAAAATTGAACCTGGCATCCAATTGAACTTAAACCTGAAGTAAATATGTATATGTAGGTATGGGTTTTTGCTTAATTTCTGGTGTGGCCAAAAATTGACAAGTTTATGGACAAAAATCTGGCTGATGCAACTTTTGTAAGTGCATCAAATCAATCTGAGGGGAGCTCTTCTTTTCTGAAAAATTCCCTCGGGAATTTTTACAAAAATCCTTGGGTTATGCAGGGTGCTACACTAGAGCAAATCTGCTTGAGGGGAGCTCTTCCTTTCTCAGAAAATATTTGAGGGCATTTTGACAAAAATCTTGGATTATACGGGGTTCCACACTTGAGCAAAAAGCTCATATGGCCATGTTGAGCAAGTTTTAAGTGTAGCAAATCTGCTGGAGAGGAGCTCTTCCTTTCTCGAGTTTATAGTATCATCAATACCACTACTATATAGAGCATCAACATGAAGCCCAAGGGTGTCGTGTACCAGATACCATACTCCAATCTAAAAAATCTAGGTGCCCTCGATGGGTTACTCACCAAGAAACAACGCGAGAAGAAACGTTCTTGCTTGTCGAAAGGACACGGAATGAAATTACTTCTCAGCACACCTCAATTGAGACGCTTGCAGCGTTCGCGGAAACAGCAAAAGATCGGAGGTTTCATATTCAGCATTCCGGCCATCCTGGCAGCATTGGGGGCCGTTGGAAGTTTTGCCGGGGGTAGCGCCGCCATCGCGAAAACCGTCATCGACTCGAAGAAGAACAAGGCGGAATTGGAAGAACAGAAACGTCACGACCTGGCCATGGAGAAGAAAGGGGGCAAGGGCGTGATGAAAAAGTTTAAAAAAAAGAAACAGCAGCACTCACCAACCGAGACATTGAATCTCTGATCCAACCGTTACGAATCAAACACTTCAGAGGAGTTTTCATGTCCGACTCGTTACCTTCAACCGTCAAAAGAAGAGAATGTGGAGTAGTCAACTTGGACGGTCAAGAAAATCCAGGCACGCATTGGATATGTTACCACAAAAACGACAATAACAAAGCATTCGTTTTCGATTCTTTCGGAGGTGTTCCACCTACAAATTTAGTCCATTATCTGAAAACGAACAAAACCTCTATATACTACAACGACGAACGAATTCAAGATTTCGGAGACGAGAACTGCGGTCATCTCTGTCTCTCCGTGCTCGCGTTTCTCTCTAAAATAAATAAGCCTACGATCGAGGATTTCCAGAAAGCATTTTGGAACCTTAAACAGCATCAGCAGGATGGGAGTGTTCCATCTCACGAGCGAATCTTCGATCTTGAAACTCACGCTGCACGACGACATCGTCTATCCTAAATCCGTAGTTCTGCGTGCATTCTACAGCATGTACCTCATACCTAACGTCACGCAGCACAACAACAAAATTAGCGTCGGAAGCGAACACATCGTCGTCACGCCAGGTCAATACAATCTTTCCACTTTGCAAGCTCAGTTACCCAAAGGCACGTACCTTTCTCAAAATTCGGTCACGCACAGAGTGGAAATCGTGTCCGCGACGGAGACCGTGGACCTTGGCACCATGGGAGAACTTTTAGGTTTCGAGAACGACACAAAACTCGAAGCTGGCATCAAACACGTAGCAACCAACATTCCTAAATTCTTGGCCATCGAAACTTTGAACGTACACTGCAACGTGGCGGAAGGCATGATCACGAAATCCTCGGACGGATTAGGAAGTCACAAGCAGACGGGAATCATAGCCACTTTCAAACCCAGTTCCGAGTTCATGGAACCGATCATCTACACACCCTCTTCGCCGATCTATTTTCCAGTATGTCGCAACCGCATAGACGACATAGAGTTGGTGGTGACGAACGAGAAAGGAGACGTGGTGGATTTCGCAGGTGCCACTACGACGGCCATCGTGGAGATCAGGCCGGGGGATTCGAAGCCGGGACCAAAATATCGACGAGAAGTCACACGGTGCTCTTTCCCATGCGTCTGCTTCCGGGATTCTTCTCGGACTACAAGGAGATCATGTGGAAGGGAGGACTGAGGATCACCTTTCGAAGAGCGGCCAACGACAACGACGCACTGATGCGATACGCTACTTTGGGTCCGGACGGCACCACGCCGATAGCCAACACTTTACCCGAAGCAGCGAAATGCGTCATCCGGAGCATGGAGTTGAGAATGCCGGTGGTGGAATACGAAACGAATTACGCCCTCAAGTACAAAGCGGAGATCTTGAAAAGTCCGCAGGTGCCGATTCACTTTCACGGTTACCAGTGCGTGCAGAAGTTAGCGTCGGGAAGTCACATGGAATTCGACGTGACGACTCAGTTCAACAACATACAGTTCGACATGCCAGATTTCGTCATTGTACTTTTTCAGACCGGGAGGGACAACAATCAGGAAAAAGATTCCAGCAAATTCGACGACTGCAAGATCAAGAACGTTTATCTGAAGAACGGTAGGAACGAAGTGTTCCCGCGCGAGAATTACAACCTCGACATGACCAAAAACGATTACCTCAAACTTTACGAAGCGTTCTCGGCTTACAAACGCGTGACCGAGGGAAGCGTGGACATGTATTACACGCCCAGCGAATTCAAAACCCACAGACCCATGACCGTCATCAACACGACGAAGAGAAAGCAGGTGGTGGTCAACGATCGAACCAACATCAAGATCGTCTGCGAGTTCAACAGTCCGTTGCCCGAGGACACTCTATGCAGTGTCATCCTAATTGCAGAGAAGTCCTTCGCCTACGACGTGAAGAACGAGAGGGTCACAGAGCAGTTTTAACAGATTTTTAACATCTTTTCTTGCACAATAAGAAATTTTTTGTACTAGCACAATCAGTTACAATGGCACAATACGAATTTCACTAGTTCAGATCGGTTACAGTGTCAATTTCATCAGTTATCAGTTACAATATCTTTTTTTTTTTCATCACTATAGCACGAGACAATCAGAATTTGCACAAAATTTTTGTTGTTTTTACACGAGAAAATTAACAATAAAATTCTTTTTTTTTATCGTTTCAGATGCTGTCGAACATCAAAAACATATACACATACACACACACTAGAAAAAAAGCATGCAACTTTATTTGTAACACACACATATTCTCCATCTTCATCAAGAAAATATTATAATAAACATAATTTTTTTATCTATCTCTCACAATAAAACTCTATATCCAAAAAAAATTACAACATCAAAATAACACTAGAGTCGTTAGTACACGTTGCATGCATTACGGAGATCCTCTGTAGAGTTTCATGGAAGTTTGAGAGAAAAAAACAAAAAACACGTGAAACTCTATAGAGGTGTGGTAATCTATAACCGCAGCCGTTAGAGAACCTTTTACTTTTTTTTGGTTGGGCACCACGCACCCCTGGCGAGGTTATATAGGGGCCAGGGGATCCTAAAAAAAAAAACAATTATTATTTGTTTGTTTTGCGTCACAATACGGAAAAAATAATGAGAGGCACGCGTGTGTGTGGCACATCGTTCCCGAGAGGTTTACAAAGGTCACGATATATAAACATTTTGGTCCCGGACTTGGAAAATTACGATAAGGTGCACTCGTACTTCAAGGATGAGAAAGTGAATTTACTCGTACCGGCTTTTCTGCGCCGTGAAACATCGTCAGCGCAATAAATGAGGCGCGGAACGTGGAGAGAAAGTGAGATTTTGAGGTTTTGGTGCGATTTTCTGAGGGGTCGAAAAATCAGGGTAGTGGTCAAAGGCATATTTGTGACACTACTACTTTGCATTCTAATTTACTATACATCCCAATTTTGTCGTAACAAAACTTCCCAATCTCTACGTGGGCTTTCTTCCAAGTTCCGTAGGGATGTGAATAGGCTCCAATATTTCTTGACACAATTCATACATGTTATATTTCCTTATAAGAACAACAGCCGATATATATTTTGTGTCTTTTTTTGGCGGGGAGGTATAATCCAAACATGTGAGGTGATCCTTTTCCCACTACTCACTCCATTCTCAGAAATAAATCGCAATTCCAAACACTGAAAATGCAGCACTTTCTACATCTTAGCATGCAAATATCTACATAGTAGCAAAGTAATGTGTGGAAAGAGAAAAATTAACGATTTGTAACAGCACTCTGGAATTCTTTTACAAGTAGTTTATTTTTTCAATTTTAACTGACATTCATAACATTCATTAACGATTCCAATATTGACAAAAGAATAGCTTAGGCGTTCTGCTACTTTCAATTCTTCATTATCGTAGTCACAGTAACTCTCTCTCTCTCTCATCCTTCCCGATGGCACTGTAGTAGAGGAGTCGCATTGTAATCAAGGAGTCCCCTGTTCGAAACCCGGTGGAGACACAGTGGTTAGGATCCCACTTTAAACTGTAGATGCAGTCTCGATTAGCCTTTGTGTGCATAAAGTGGACTTAAAATACCAAATGAAAATAAAAATCAAAATCACCGTAACTCTCTACAAAGCCAGAGGATCCATTTTTGAAACCTGTTGAGGCTTAGATGTAGCATTGCATTCATATCATTACCCATCATCTTCGTCGTCGCGATTATCGCAAGAGGTGAAAATGCGACACAAAATAACCCAAACAGAAGCTTGGAATCAATCTGAATATTGGTTACGTAGGATACGTGGTAGAATTGTTTTAAATATCACTTCCTGTGATGTAATAGGGTTTTTGATTAAGGACCATTTGTATAATGCATATCGTTGATGCGAACAATAAGTAGTTTCACGTTCACCACACTCTTCGGTTGTTTAGAAATCGTAAGGAAGAAGGATCTCTAAATTTCCGCTTCCGCTTTCACATGTCAATGAAACTTTAAAATAATTTCAGTGTAGGTCACAAAAGAGATTTACATATTGTTATGATATCTTTTAAACACCACGAAATCTAATTCCAATAGAATACGATACTACTCCTTACGTTCCTGTAAATGTTCACCATTAGTCTAGCGAAGGAAAGTAACTAAGATTTCCGTGTTTCCTTGAGGAAAGATAAGGCGCCTGCTTGTAGTAAGCAAGCACCAACTGCTTCGATCAGTGACCTTCACTGCCAGAGTGACTCACAGCAGGCCTGCGCTCGTTCCAGTGTGCGTATAAAACAGGTATTTTATTTCGTTCGTTCCAATCCACAGTTATATCAAGCTAACATTCTAATATTTTCGTAAAATATGTAGTAAACAAGTTGTATACATTATGGTCTCCCAGAGTGTTGTTGCCTGCTATTTACACGCGGGAGATGGGGGTGTTGTAAACATTTCTGAACCCAAAGGTCGAGCACGAAGGAAAAGTTGTGTAATCATTGGAGGTAATAACAAGGTAATAGAAGTTGAAGGAAATGCTGGAATAAATTATATCAGAAATTGAGCAAAAACAATTCTCATCACACTCTTCATCGGAAAGTAGGACAAATTGTCTCAAAATGTTGAACACGATCGTATTTGCAGTAACTATAATAGGTTACTAGAACATCTTATCATATAACGAGAATATGACACATCTTCAGCTGAAAAATTAATGTTGAAGTGAACGGTTGAGTTCAAAATTCCTCAACTGCTAATTAATAGCACGGCTGTATGTGATTTCAACTTGTGTATGTAAGACAGAACGTTGTTCGTCGATGTGGGGCCAGGAAGAGAAAACAATCCATGAATTCGGGAAGGAAAAAATTCACAATTTCGTAAACAAAGTCTGGAAGTTCTTGTTTATTAATATGTAAAAAAAACTACTATACACTGGGGAAAAACAGAATTGTGTGCCTTATTTCTCCAATAACGGGAAAAATTACTTGTTACTTCGAACAAATTACCGACACTTATATCGATAAAACTTCACAAAGTAAGCATTTTTATACATATATCCGGACTTTTTCGGATCTAGAAAATCGTGAAGTAATTTCTGAGCTGGGATTGTAATTGTTTTTCCGAACATCCAGTAGCAACCATGCACACTCTTTGATTTAAGCATACTTCTCCAAGGATCCACGTTATCTTAGACTTCCCTAAGTTTTTCTGTTTCTCCATCTAATTTGAAGTTACGTGATGCTCAAAATACGTATAAGACATTTGAGATTTCTTTCAAATTCCTTCCGGAGGCCAGACACAACCATAAAATGTAGGACACGTCCGGAAATAAGATTGATTCTTATAAGTCTTTTTATTTTCTTATTTAGCGTCGTTTTTCTTTCACCTCTTGCTAATCGCGACGACGAGGATGAGTGATATGATTAAATTGATGAACGGGCACTCACAAAGAGCACCCATACGCACGACGGGATTCGAACCCAGGACATCAGACATCGTAGCGCACTGTGCTAACCACTCCGTCACGGACGGAATTCTTATAGCCCTAATCGTTCCTCAAGCATATTTCCTATCTTTAACTACACACGAAACATAATGAACAATGTAAATAAACAGGTGCCAGTTCACACTCTAACCGTAAAAAAACATGCATGTGAAATGCAAAATAATATTTATTTTTAGGTAGTTGTGACTTATTATTGTATATTAAAGAAATATATTAGTGATAAAATGACGGAAGTAGAGGAACATCTCCAATGAAACACTCATGCCTTATGGATATTTTTATTTCTTGCCGAACAAGGTTCCGAGTTCGAGTTCCGACCAAAATGGATTCATTGTGTATGTTCATTCATGTCTTTAATGTAATCATAAATCGTCGTCATGAATAATTTAATTTCAGAGGAAGAAAACTGAGATAATTACTAATAAAAACAATAACAAAACAAATTTGATCTTAAAGCCCTGGCTTTGCGCTACATATTCCATCACGGGGATCATAGGCGTGCGCCCATGGGGCCAGGGGGAGGGCAAATGCACCCCTAATCATGGACGTCTGCAGATTTTTTCCACGAAGAGACAAGCAAGGTATTTTTCCATGGGGCATATTACCCCGATAATAGTGTTGCATTATCGCATTCCTGCATCCTCATTACAATAATGAATGTAAATTATTATGACTGTACATGTGAAAACGTACTTTTTGGTTGACATTTGTTTTCTAAGGGGAAGATGTGGCAATCCTTGCCTCCCTTTCAGACATCTATGCCCCTATATTATTATATTTTCACCTAGAAATTTAGGATAGATGAATCCTATCGCCGTTATTAAACTATATTATACTCTTAAAGAAAAATAAGTATTTTCAAGCCGATGAAAGTTCAAGGCAACTAGTGTTGCCCACGAGACGAAACGAGACAGGCTTTTAAAAATTCGAGACGAGACGAGATTTATCATGTGTCCCGAGACGAGACAGCATTTCACAGCATTTCCACGAGACGAGACAGGCCAAAGTCTCGTCTCGTGGGCAACACTAAAGGCAACTACGGGGGAAGGGGGTGCAGTGGCGAAACCACAGCCCCCCACAACCTTGAACGGAAATCAATTTTAGGGGGCAAACATGGAAGTAAAAGAAAGCAAGAGTAGCAGAAGAGTAACAGGACAAAAGGATACTCAAGATGGATTTTGTTTTCACGTCTTTCTTGCATTATTTCTTCCTGACTGCCAAGAGCACCTGCGGGGGGGGGGGACAGAACTGCAATTGCCCCCTTGATTTCAAATTTTATACAAATATAAATACCTTTTGTAAAATGTTCTTGTTCGCTTCGCTCTCAATGTCTGCTTTTCTTGCAGTCTAGTCAATTTCAGAGCCGTAGATAGGGGTCGACGGGAGTTAACCCTGGACGCCAAACGATCTACGTAAATGAAAAAAATTGCAAAAGAGAATAATATGGCGCTCCATGAATTGTTTTCCCATATTAAATCGACATTGTTTTCATTTTGCAAAAATTTGGATCTGAAAATTTATTGGTCGCTTTGCTCGCAATTTGTTTTCTGTAATGCATTTTATATTACCGAGGAGAGAAGTAAAAAAAAAAAAGTAAAGTGCTCCCCTGTGCATAGCACCACGCCATGAAGGCGTATAGGGGGTGTGGGGGTAACGCCCCACACTTTCTTGATCCGGTCGTGAGTGGGGGTGATGTGAAGTACTGCTGCTAAAAGGTTTTCTCTTAAGTGCATGAACAATTGTTTGGAGGAAAAGGAACGCGCAGATTTGAGAGACAATTTATATGATTTTTACTGTTGGTATATATATATATATATATATGTGTGTGTGTGTGTGTGTGTGTGTGTGTTGTATATATATATATGTATGTATGTATTTATATGTGTGTGTGGGGCGGGGGGAGGGGTGTATATATAAACACACCCATCCATGCAATAAAATTTAAACAAGTGAGATGAAATTACGTTATTCTTTTCCGGCCTGAAATATAATCAAGGCTATCCCTCTCTAATCAGAGGGTCTGCGCACGCCTATGACGGGGACTGACACTTTACGTAGGTGTAGACACGCTTCGTACAATTTGATGATATCGCGATTACGTAATGGATGTGCAGCCACTTAACTGAAACCCCCCAATTCACATTTTATTACTAAATTGTAAATTAGCATAATATCACATAGTTTACCTATTCATAATATGCGCCGCTTTGGTGCACTTTGTGGATTGTGCATTAATCAACATCAGGTTAATCGCGGCAGGCAAAGTGGAGGGAAAATGACAATGAAGCACAACGAGGGGGCCCTTGGTTCCCGATTAATGAAACTTTGTCTACATGCAACTGAGTCGCTGCGTGAAATCGCTGAAAATGTCATTTATTAATTTCTTAATTTTGCTTATTTTATATTGTTTTTATAGCACTTGGCGTCAACAAAGGCGATGAGGATAATTAATGAAGTTATGAAATGGATGATAGGACATGATGATCCATGTCTTACACAAAATTCTAAGTTGGGACTAATGAATATCGATTAGTCTTATCATTTGTCAAGAAGTTGTTTTTAACTCCAATCTTTTTCAAGGACTTCTGGGTTGACAGCATGTGTTGCGCGATGATGATTCGACGAAAACCACCATTTCAGTGAACTTTCTTGACAATGACTCTAATATCAGTAAAGAGAACATTTTCTTACGAATAGCTGTTGTTAAGAAACCAATTCCTGAAACTTTTTCTGGTGGTCTCACGGCACGCAGCTGTTGTTTGTTATGGCTGGGCCTGGGAGTATGACTCACGCTGCTGTCAATACTCAATCATTCCCGAGAATCCAGGTCCGCCAGGCAAACCCAAGCGACAATTTTGTTATTTGGGTTGCATTGACAACAGGCTTTAAGATGTTACGATATCGTAGGTCTCGTGGCCCAAGAACTATTTTCCATGACTGTACATATACTTATGAAGGCCTATATGGTATATTAATAGTTTGTTAGTTTTTAATGGTTTGATAGAAAAAAATCTTAAGTTTTGGGCCTCCCCGAACTGATAAACCTAGCTACGTCCCAGCTAACCACAGATAAACGTACGGCGACGACCGAACCGGTTATTGGAAAGTTCCTCATCGCCGTAGAGTTAAGCAACACACACACACACAACGCATTGCGGTGAAACTAGTATTTCAGGATTTACATGTGCCAACTATATTGATGGTGACTGTACGTAGCTACATATGGACTATTTGATAAATATTTTGCTTATTGTGATAATTTAGGTTACATCCCTAACCTAGAAATTTAGACTTTTACATTAGTCTAGAGCGTTAAAGTACGATGTAAATACTTTCTCTAACACCTTTTGCTACTGGCTGTCGTGGAGGCGCTTAAAGTAGCTCTAGGACCACCAAGGTTGGCATTCACTTTCTTAAGTGTTGTTAAGTTAATCAAATTACTTAAGAAATCTCTAAATGTTAAATGAAGAAGTTCTGGATCCTCTCCGATATTTTCTTATCAAACATCGATTAAATACTGGAATATTGTTTATATCTAATATACGTATAATCTCTGTTAGACGCTATCTTAGAGTCAATTCTGTATATCTGAGTGTCCAAATATTTCATAAGGCGAGGCATGACTGTAAGGGGGCTTCCCTTTTTAGTAGTCACAAGTCATGGCTATATTTCTTTAATAAGTTTCATTTCTTTAATAAGTTTCACTTAAAAACAGGTAAAGATGGTATTCGAAAACACAGCAAATGTTATAAAAGTGTAGAATAAGTAAAATGTTTCTTTTATTTCAGAGTAACAATGAAGATATCAAGTAACATATATCAACACACGAAGTTGATCCGGTAGACGGCTGGAGAAATCTTGTGCGTCATAGATTCTACATTTTTTAACTTAGTGTCGAATGATACGATAAGAGCAAGTATACAAGATGACTTTCGAATCCGTTTTAGAAGAAGCTAAAAGTTTCGGACTCTACCAGAAGCTGCTCTGTTTCCTATTAGTGTTCTACACTACAGGTCTATGTAGCTTGACATACTACACTCAGAACACCATCTTCATGACTCCCCCACATTGGTGCTGGAACTCCAATATGGAAGCCCTGAAAGACCAACTCGACTTGAACTCTGAAGACGTAAAAAGGTTTACTTTGCCTCAGAAGAGCAGTGGTGAGTTTAGCCAGTGTCAGCGTTTTGATGTGGACGCCGCAGCCGCGTATATTAACTGGACTGCAGCCCATAGACCTAATGGTCAAGACGGCAACAAGTACCCGGTAACTTATTGTGATCAATGGAGCTACAATTACTCCTCGTTGTTTCCAACATTGACGAGCGAGGTAAGTCTCTCTATCGTTAGGTTATCGAATGGATACTACTGGGGCATTGCATGTGAAAGTGCCCCTGAACCTCAATTTTTAAAATTAAATGCGATGCTGTAACTTGATTCTATCTCGTGAGTGAACAATCTAAAATCGTCTTTTGGATAAAACTTCAAGAATTTTACATAATTAAATTCGAAGGCATTTTACATATTATTTGTTTATTTTAACTTTTTGATTTACTTGTGTTTTCTACTGTGTCCCACTCGTGACACCAAAAAAAAAAAAAATTAATTTCTCCTTTAACTGTTACATTTACCCATCGACTCCAATAGAATTTTCAAAGATCAATTACCGTCTCTCTTTCTCTTAAATAATGTAATTTTCATCATTCGACAATTCACAGAAATTTAAATAAATTTCTTATTAAGTGAAGAGGCAGTGTTGCGTACATGTCAAACCGTGACACACAATTTTTCACTTATAACTACAAACCTTCGAAAATATTTTAAGGGGAGTTACATTTCACCAACAGTGTTAAATTTCATACTTCATTGCATAGGAACTGTAACAAAAATATTGCTTAACTGTCAGTAGAATAGTTACTTTAATATCAAAAATGTAGTATGTGTGTCGCTCTGGTGACAATGGAATGATCCGTCTGTAAGGCATATCTGGAAACTTGATTTTATGCCTTGTCAGAGGCCTCACTCCTGCCAAATTTACTCGCGTGCTTTTTTCACGTGTAAAATGAAATTTACTCCTCGCCATTACAGTTTATGTGAGTAGATTCGACGAATCAGATTTGGTATTCCTAGCATCCCGTTTTCATCACTTGGTGCATTGAAGGGCAGAGCTTGAGCTCCAATATGTCCCTCGAGACACCAGACAAGGCAAAGAAATAACAAGTTTTAGGCAATGCTTGCAGAACCCTTCACCCGATAGCCTTTTTCTCCCATTTAGCCATTCGTTTTGTGTTTGGAAATTTTCGTGTGACTTAGGTTAGAGGTCCTTAGAAGTTTGCAAATAACGACTGTTCTGAAGTGTATTTTCATCCAGTTGATAATTTTTGCAAGGATAATTCACCATATGTTGTGATTTGATGTGATTTGCTTTATTTCAATTCGCCTTTTGAGCCACTTTTGGCTAATTTGCGAAGATGGGGATGAGTGGTGATATGATGAAATTGATGAATGGACACAAACAAACATCCATGCCCAGGCCAGGATTCGAACCCGGGACCCCTGGCGTCGTAGCGCGATGTGCTAACCACTCCACCACGGGGGCCGGCTCACCATATATTAACACACATGTGAGAAATAATGGCAAACACCTTAAACTTATAAATAATGCTATTGTTCTTAAGGAAGTCAAGAGCCGCCATGACTGACGTCATCTGATGGTTTTTCGTCGCCTGTCCTCAACAGACCCACCTTATACATACATACATAGATACCTACATACATATGTACAGTCACCGGCAATAAACATTGGACACCTAGATCCTGAAGTATTCTCTTCGCTGCAATGTGTTAATGTGCGTTGCCTAACTCTACGGTGTTGAAAATTTGCTATTTAAATCCTATTATCGCCGTAGAGTTAGGCGATTGCAGGGAAGCTAGTATTTCAGGATCTAGGTGTTCCATTTTTATTGCCAGCGACTGTTCATACATACTTACCTTTGAAGAAAACTGGACTCCGGCAGAGCGCTCTCGACTTTAGTGCGAGCGATCCCGGGTTCGATTCCTGGTTTGGTATCACATTGGATTCTCTGTTTAAGATCTCACAACCCAAGTTTCTGGGTTCTTTTTGTTCGTTCCTCAACTTCATCCATTCATCATTCATCATTCATCCTCAGGGTTAAGATTAACGTAAAGAGGTAGAAAAGCGACGTGAGAGTAAGAAAAAGAAAAATACACGCTCTCTTTCAGGTGAACTATTTTTGCATATTAAAGAGCGGACAGCTTTTCTTGAATTGGTGAAGGAAAGGTGAATTTAGGACAATTAAGAGAATACCGAAACAATAAAAATTAAATAAATCTTTAATTTATTATAATTACATTTTTATGGATTTTAGCGTTCTTAGACATCTGTAGATGAAGCGTGGCAACGCTTGTCTTGGAAAATTACACTAGTATCATCCATTTGACATTGACAATTTCACACAGAAAAAAACTTGAACATGTAGTAATTTCGAATGTTCATAATTGCAGATTCGTGCAACTTCTGTTTTGCCAGAAATACGGCTTTGCACGCGAAGGTTACCCTGAGTCTTCAACTTTCCAGTTTTATTGCTCGGGAGCAGAACTCGCCACGACCGACAAAATGAACTTGGCCTCCTGCCAGCGGTGCCAATAGATTAATTATACACAAAGCATGCAAGTTGTGAAGAACAAATTGTCCTTCTCCGAGTTGACTGACTTCAAAGCCATTTGTCACAAAAATGGCTGCTCTTTTTTTCGATATTAGACGTCTTCCACTTTGCCAGACAAAATGCCACATTGACTGCTGTTGTGTCCACCAAAGGTTGTCACTGCACAAAACATCCGCATACAATCTATGTAAATGTTTAGCGTGAAATAGAAGTTTGATAATGCAATAGTGCAAAAATGGCAACAGAATCAAAGGCATTTTTTTTTTTTGTTAAATGCCACATCATGCCGGTGTATAACTTTTGTATTTTGAATTAATGACTAGCACGGACTGTTTACTAAAGTCTAACGTACGGACTCGAAGTCCTTAAAAATCTAAAGCTTCTATTTGATCTAAATTTTTGGAAACATAAAATTGAATCTTTAAAAAAAAAATCCGAATACTAGCAGTCTCAAGCTTATACAGGGCGCGGCAACTGAACCTGCCGGTTTTAATACTAATAAAAACAAAACTCTTTTATGCAACGAAGTCAATTTAATACATGTTGTACTACATCTCAAAGCATTTTAGGAAAATATCGTAAGTGGCAGTTTCATGAAGTTTCTTGACAAGGGCAGTTCATTTTATGAATAGCACACCTGTGAGGTGGTCACCGTTATTGCAAGCGCATTCGTGTAGACGTTCTCTGAAGCTTAGTATAACTCGGCCCAGAGTTATCTGAGGAATCCCAGCTGCCGTAATCTGGATGTTGTTATTCAACGTGGCGATGTTGATGTCCCGAGGACAGTTTGACCAATTTGTAGCACCTCACAGATGGGCTATTCAAAAAATGATCTGTCCTTGTCAAGAAACTACATGAAACTGCAAATGCTATGAGATGTAGTACAACATGTATTAAATTGACTTCGTTGCACGAAAGAATTTTGTTTTTATTTGTAATTAAAAACCGTCAAGTTCAGTTGCCGCAACCTGTATATGCTTGAAACACGTTTTATCTAGGAAATTATAAAAAGCTTAGATATCTACAATTACAATAACAGACAAACAAACTTTCTTATTCCGAGAGTGAGGCTAACGACTTATCAAAAAGGACCATATTACACAGAGTTCCAAATATACTACTAGATTTGAAATACGAGGGTGAATCAAATATGAACGAGCCTTGTGCGGAAAAAAAATATTTATTGAAGGAAACAGAGACATTGCCACATTCTATTTTTCTACATAGTCTCCGCCCTTAGTGATACATTTTTCCCAACGTTGTGGTAGGTTCTTGATGCCGTTCTCGTAGAATGAAGCTGGGCGGGTAGCCAACCAGTTGCGCACAAAGGTTTCCACCTGATCGTTGGTCGCAAATCGCTCGCCCCCAAGTGCTTCTTTGAGGGGTCCGAACAGGTGAAAATCACATGGTGAAAGGTCTGGGCTGTACGGTGGATGCGGCAGCGGTTCCCAGTGCATTTCCACCAGTTTCTGCCGCGTAACACCTGCTGTATGGGGTCTGGCGTTGTCGTGGAGGAACAAGACCTGGCGGATGGGACAGCCTAGTCGTTTGCGTCGATACTGCACCTTAACTTGATCCAGGAGGCCGCAGTAGTAGGGTGCGTTGATGGTCCGACGTTCGTGTAAGAAATCCACCAATAAGATCTCACTCCAGTCCCAAAACACCGTGGCCAACACCTTCCCCGCAGACAACCGAACTTTGGTCTTCACGGGGTTTCCTTCGCCTTTCCTCCTCCACTCCATGCTGGCACGCTTGGATGCTGGGGTGTAATGATGCACCCATGTCTCGTTACAGGTAACGATGCGATGCAAAAACGCTTCCCCTTCCACGTCAAAACGAGTGTGAAGCTGGCGAGCAATGCGAACTCGGTCATCTTTTTGCGCAACATTCAGCAGCTTGGGAACCCACCGAGCTGTGATTTTGCGGAAGCCCAAGTGCTTTGTGATGATTGATTGCACACTTCCATAGCTCACACCAAGTTCTGCCGCAATTTGCTTCACAGTGACTCGGCGATCCTGTTCAACAAGCTCACGAACACGAGCCATGTTGTCATTCGTCACACTGGTGCGAGGACGACGAGGGTGCACTTCGTTTGCAACACGTTCACGGCCTTGCTGGAATTCCTTACACCACACCTTCACTCTTGCCCACGAGAGGGTACAGTGGGATCCATAAGTATTATCTTGCAAATTGTCCATGACTAATTTCATTAATTTTTCTTCAACACCCTACATGTTTTTAAGCGACGGATTTCTATATATGCTGGTGCAGAAGTTGTCAACAGCTTGTTTTGATTCTTCTTATAATTCTTGAAGCTCTTATTGGGTCAAATAAAGTACACGAACATGGTGATGGACAATTTGCAGGGTAATACTCATGGATCCCACTGTACCATTCCCAAACTGGGCCTGCAGTCTCCGGTAAATTTCGGCCGGTTTGACGTTTTCCTGGGTGAGGAACTTGATGATTATGCGTTGCGAACAGACACTGGCACACTCTGCTCACTCATCGTGAGAGCTACCAAACGAAGCATGCGACACGCCGGCTGTTCTTGTTCCTGACTCACGGCAGCCACACCTACCGGCCGCACATGCCCAATCACACCCTGCTATCCATTCCGACGCTTAGCCAATCAAGGCTCGTTCATATTTGATTCACCCTCGTAATTATTTATATAAAAATATTGAGAAATCCACGATACTTAAAAGTTAAATTAAAAGATTACTGTTGGAATATAACTTACATTCGATTAATCAATTTGTTGTATATAGTAGTGTTGTATAACTACCAGGTCGATAGCTATTCTGCGGGCGAAGGAGAACCTACGCGAAATTAGGTAGGTGATCATAATTCAATGACCGCTGTATGTATTTATACCTCACAAGTACTTAAATTTTGTTCACAATATTTTCATAAATAATTCAGTGGTTCTGCAAACCTGCAGTTCTTATTGTAGAGCTGCCACTGGCGTGTTGTGTTTAAATATAAATTTTCAAGCTCTTAAGGTACCGTTACAGATAACATTGTATGGCATTTATAGCTTGATTTGTTTCAAACTGAATTCAGAACTTGATTTTCTCATTTCAGTACAATTGGGTGTGCAATAGTAAATGGAAACCATACTTCATCCATGGTGCATTTTGGATAGGAAGTTCAATTGGTGCATTACTATGGGGTTATCTTAGCGACAGGTAAGTATGCAGTAAGTATTATTTCTAATGAAATTACACCAATATTTTAAGACTAGATGTAATGTAAAAGGGCGTAATATAGTACTCTGAATGTTTGCACTCTCATTTAAATTCTAATACAAGGTTATCATTAATAACACCACATTGTCTAATAAATAAATGAGATGTGTATCATATTCGTAACTTGAACATTAATACTTGCAGGAATGGTTCAATACAGTTTACCTCGAATTGTTAAAAATCAGTGTCAATTATATCCTTTCATCGTATTTGCATGAAACTATTGTTAAAATGTATTAAATTTGGTCTTTGAAATAGTGGTAAATTTGTTTTTATATGAAGAAGTTTAGAAGGAAACTGCCATATACACCCGAACGAACGAACATTATACATTTATTCACAACCTGCTCTAGGAAGGGCCAACTTGGGCACTCACCCGAAGCCCCGCGTTTTGGCGGACTCGGCAATTGTTAGTGTGTCGTTTATTACGATTGATAGGATGCCGATGCTACCAATTGAGCATCTAATCTGATCTCTCCTGACTTCATGGATTGTTTTGACATACTTAAAAATAGCTAATATTACTGAAATCTTATTCTAAACAAAGTACTACATAAAAACCATGTTCAAATATCAATCAAGAATTGTTCATAATATGCACCATTCGTATAATGGACTCTCGGAGTGAAAGTGTTATTTTAAAGGAATCATGTAAATTCACAGCAGCGTCAAAATTCAATGAAAAACAAACGAAAGAGAATTATGATGGACAATGTTATTTGATATTTACTTTGATGGGTAAAATAAGAGTTTGATATTGAACACACCCAGTTTTGTAAATAAATATAATGAGGAACGTCACACCAGTGGCGCATCATCTGTTGTTGTTGAATTGGTGTTTTAAGTCCACTTTATGCACTGTAAGGCTAATCGGGACAGGACCTACAGTTTAAAGTGGGATCCGAACCACTGGTGCCTCCACCGGGTATCGAACCCGGGACTCCTTGATTACAAGGCGGCGACGCTACCACTGCAGTGGCGCATCAGAAATGAAAAGTAATACTAATTTAGAAGCTTTTTACTAGCTTCCCATAATTCTTGTTTTTAACTTTTAAGGTCATAATACAAAATGTATAAATTAATTGTAATAATGTTCACATTATGATTATATAGGACAGCTGGGAAACTAGGGCAAGAGTGAACACCTTGTTTTGGAAGACGAATTATAAGAAACACGTAGAGTAAAGAGATTACAATGGTAAGACATGAAAAGTTTCTAGTATCATAGCAATGACACGTTTGTGAAATTAGACAAACTCCAAATGTGCCACAGTGAATATTTCGAAACTTCAAAAATTCACTCTTGCCCCAGTGGGTGGGGTAAGAGTGAACAGTGCACGGGGCAAGACAGAACGCACAAGTAAGCATTAGACGTTTAATGAAATACAAAGGATACAATACTAGAGCCCGGAAGTTTGGCAAAATGCCTCTTTTTATCTACTGCATATAGTGATAAAAATTTTCCGGATATACGTTTCTTATGTTGTTTCGAATGTTTTAGAAGCCTTTTCATTTTGCCTATTTTGCCTATTTGGGACCCCACTGCCTATTTTTAATTATAATGCCTTTTTTTGTCTTTTTCAATGAAATTTGACCATTTTTTAAAAAAATATGTTGGCATTTATTTTTCTTCCGTTTATTATGTGAATAATTTTCGCTTTATTTAAGTCATATTGAACTCACGCATGTTTCAACATTGCTGAAGGAAAAAAGTGTGAGAAAAAAGTATTTCCTGCTGAGTTAGGATATTGCCTTTCGGTTAACATTTCCTTGTGCATGATTGACTGCTGAAGTGGAGAGGTTGATTTCGAACACAAAGAAGATATTTCTGAAATCTCCCTCTCGAACCCGAAAATTTCAGGAAGTTGCGCCTGAGCTTAGTTTACCTCCGCAACCAGTCTTGACAAGATGGGAAACCTGGATATCAGCAGCTATATATTATGCTAACAACCTTGAAAAAAATCAGTGAGGTGATCGATGCTCTTCCAGAAAATGAAGCGGCTTCAATTCGTGAAGTGAAAAACCCCTGTGCTATTCAGAACTGAAGAATGAACTGTCGTTTATTTTTGCACATTATTGTGCATTGCCAGAGACAATTACAAAGCTAGAAAAAAGAGGTGAGACTCTTGTAGCATCCATGAAAATCTTCGAGGAATCTATGCAGCAGATGATGGAAGTGCCAGGAGAAAAGGGGTCAGCTGTTGCGGAAAAGTGCAAACGTGTAGTGAGTGCAAATAAGGACTTGAAACAATTGAAAACAATTTGTGATATTCTAAAAGGTGAAAATGCTAGTTACCAAAATGAGTCCAGCTACATTAGCTTCTTTTATGTATGCTCCAATAACTTCTGTCCAAGTAGAAAGATCATTTTCTATTATGAAGAGCATTCTCTCTGACAGACGACTATCAATGAATGTTGAGAACTTAAAAAAAAAAAAAAAACTTGTAGTTATGTGTAATCAAGACGGAGAAAATTGAAATGCTCTTTCCAATGTAGATTTTAACATTTTGCCAGAGATTATAGATAAAAGTAAGTGACTTCCAAATGTGCCTTTCTTCGCTTTATTTTGCCTTTTTTAAAAAATTTTAGTGCCTATTTTCCACATTATAAATGCCTTTTTGCCTGCCTATTTTAACGAAAATAAATGCCTGAACTTCCGGGCTCTAGATATTACATTACAGTGAGCTCAAAAAAAATATTGTATTTGGAACACATTTTAAAGAAAAAAATTATACGCGATCATTATTGTCAATGAAATAATTGGAATGTAACTTATGGTGGCTCCCAGTGAGAAAGTTCTCATAATATACTTAAAAGTATAAACACAAACACTTGTAAAAATGAAAGAAAGTAGCAGTGAAATACAAAAATATCACTTGGAGTAGTCGCACACATACAGAGGCTGTGAAGGATCAAAGTTTGAGCACTGCTCGTGAGACCACTATTGGCAAATTGCACAGCAACCTACATTACATTTCACCTTCGGAAGTTTTGGGAAACAATTGATCACGGACAGGGGCGGCGCCAGGAGGGCAACCCTTATTCAAAACCTATGATGAAAACATTAACTCTTACATTGTCATATGTCGTAGTCAAATTGAGCGCCCAAATGTTAGGGATTGTAATGAGACCGCTGTTGTTGTATGCAACAGCCAAGCATTGAAAGAGAAGACGCATACATTTTCCTGTATTGTCGCCAGTCTGTATAATGATCAGAGGCCGTTGTCTTTTCTTTCGTCAGTATTGTTGTTAATAATTGTTTCTTCTTTTGATTTAAGTAGCCTGTTTGTGTTTTTCGATATTTGCCTACAGCTCAGTGAGATCTTTTTTTTGTATTGTTGTTAAACGATTTCATTGTCCGCCTATACTTCTTGTCCCTCTTTTCTCCAAGTCGCACTGGAACAAAAATTTCAGGTGCTTTCAAGATATCATCAGGTCGTGCTCGGAAAAGGACTCCTGCAATTGGGGGGGAGGTATAATCCTGTACGTCTCTTATTTCCCCTTTATAAATAATAAAGAAGTGAGACGAGGATTATATTATCTGCGCAGTGGAAGTTAATTATCATTTAGTATGTAATTAAACTATTTAATTTAAACTTAATATTCTTTCAACCATAATCTTTATTAACAAATCATATAATTAATTATACTTTCCAAATTTATATATGCATCACATGGTTCATTCATACCCAATCAAAACACCTAAGAACCATATTTTAGTTAACTCAACAAAATAACTATGTATTATCTCCCAATTAAATTATAACAGTCCGTCCAATTAGATTGTCAAATGTCAGTACGTAATGGCTATACGAGTCCGAGTCAACTGCAGCTCCACCCAAAACCCCTACAGCCAACATGACCCAGAGCAATCTACCTTTAAAAAAAAGAACAAAAAAGAAACAAATTCCTTCTCTAGCACTTTTAAGAAGTCGAAATAACTATATTAACGTTAGGCAAATTACACCAAGCCATGCAGGCCCAAAAAGGGTGATACACGGAAATACAGTATACTCAGCCTGTGTCCAGTTAGTCCTACGTCTCCCCCAGTCGGCAAGGATCTGCCACGCCAAACTCCTCGCTCAACCAGCGCAGAAGCTCAGCCAATGGCATACCCTACCTTAGAGTTGACGAGCTGTATCTTTGCAGGTGACCTTGGCTACTCCGCGCAGTGTGTGAGAGAGATACGTTTATGTAGTTGCCACCTACTCGCCCTTTGGGTGGTCGACAGCAAGAACAGAACGCAAGAATAATGACGCGCAGCCGGTAGCTCCTCCACTTTGCTACTGCGCAGCTGGACGTGGGCAGGGTTCACCCGCAAAGATACAGCTCGTCAACTCTAGTCACATGTATATAGAGTCTTCAATACGTCATCAATGAGCTATCGTACACTATGGGCTTACAAAACAACCTCTCCCCCAAAAATACAATTTTCCAGCACATAGTGTACTCCTAGTTACACATATCTTCTCAGAATTCACATTTCAAACATACTCTTCATACACAACAAAGATTCAAGCTTTAGAGCGAGGTTTCGTAATAGTTATAGGCGTTTGCGCATGTCATCCCTCCAACTCCATCGCCTGTAAATATTCAAAAAGAAAAAGAAAACAAACTGGTACCAGTACAAGTTTACAAACAAACCATTCATTCTCACTAATACAGGCAACATACACCAAATCTACAATAATTTACATTCATATAATGGGAGAATTCTTAATTAACCTTACATAAATTCTGAGATCTTGCCGATCCGTGTAGTAAAATAACCTATTATTGCCTCTCCTGGGCTCCAAATATCTTTTCAATTTATTCACATGTACTTTGGAACATACATTTTCATCATCAACTTTCTTAACCAGAACTGAATTCTCTGTTAGAAATTTACTTATGAAATATGGACCCTCGTACGTATTAGAAAGACTTTTAGTTATCTTGTCCTCCAAGGAAGATTTAATCTTAGTCCTAGCCAATACCTTGTCATTGACTTGAGACGTTATGGGAGCATATCGCTTCTTACACAATTGTTTTCTCTTTTCCCATTCCCTTTGCATATTTCTGATAGCGTTTTTACATTTATCTTGCAAATTACCATCTGATACATTAAAATCCAAATCAGACAATTGCCATTGGACCTCCAATGGATCCCACAATCGTCTTCCCAAAAACAATTCCGATGGAGTATATTTCAATGTATGATGGTATGAACAATTTAAACTATACTGTATCTTTCTCAAACCTTCATGCCATTTAGTTTGATCTGCTGAATAATAACATCTCAAGGCAGTTTTCAAGGTACGTATGTATCTTTCACTTAAATTGGCCTGAGGATTGCCAACAGATAATCTTCTAATATGCTGAATTCCATGGTTAAATAAATAACTGGTAAATGCATCTGATACAAAATATGAAGCATTGTCTGATACAATCTCATAAGAATAGCCATAATTCATAAAAATATGATCTAATTTATCAATCAATAACTTTGAACTCAATTTCATAATTGGCTCAAATATACAAAATTTTGATGCTCCATCTACCAGAACCAAAATATATTTATAACCATTAGATACAGGTAATGGTCCACAAATATCTATGTACAATAGGGTGTATCGAAAAAAACTTTTTTTCGAAATATTAAGGTGGCTAGTGGGGAAAAGTGGCCATTTGTGACCAAAAACACGTCTGATTTTTTTCAGATTTTTTGGAGGTCGTTTAGGTGGCGCGCATCGACCTTGAAGTTTTGATAGTGATTTGGTTATGCAACACGCACAACAATTTCACAGAAATGTCATTATTTGGCTATTTCAAGTTTTTTTTCTGCATTATGGTCATTTATTGTTTTGTTTATGGCAAATATGTTACATTCGTGCCTTAGGGGTGGTTTCCTATGCTGTTTTATTCGAAGGTTTTCCGATATAAAAGACTAAATAAAATATTTTGGCTTTCTAATTGCTAACAGTTCCTCAATTACTGTCCAGCGCTTCGCTTATTTTCATAGCTTATTATGCTATTAATCAGATCTCTCAAGTGGTGTGGGAGAAATCGGGACAAGTGGATCAAATTCCAGAGGTGTCGGGCTCCGCCAGTTATCGATGGTTCCTTCTTGATCCCAAACCACACCGGTGCGTACACCTTCATTATGTAGTATGTGGAATTTGATCTACTTGTCCCGATTTCTCCCACACCACTTGAGAGATCTGATTAATAGTGTCATTCAACAAAACGCATTCTTGGCCCATCCTGAAAATCTCCTGCTGGCTTTAATAACCGACAAAATCCCAGAAATAAGAAGTTTTGGTTGGCAAAGAATTAAGAAAGCAAGAGGATTGAAAAAAAGGCAAAAGAATTCGCACTTTTGTTTTACCAACCATCAATTTTAACGCAGACCAATACTATGACATGGTTGATTGGGCTTCATGCTCCCTCCACGTGCCTACGTTGGCCAATAATATTACAAATGAAGAAGTAGATGACTACAATAAAAACAAAAATATAGCGTAAATTCAAGACTTCCCCTGCCACACACAAGGAGTGGAGCGACTTGTGAAAATTATCACAGAGGCTGCTTCTTCCGTTTTCGGCGCCAGCGCACGTGATGGCTACATCAAAGCGAAATTCGAATCTAGAGAACATATGCCGACATTTCGAACAAAAAGTGACTATAAAGTTCAAGGAGAAAACTAGAAGAAAATCTTGGCCTGCCCCTTAGTAAAATTATGTTTGCCAACATCATTTGGGTGGGTGGAGCTCGCAGTCCAGCCACCTCCTCGTGGTGAGCTCTGGGTTATTTTCAAAGCATAATAAGCTATGAAAATAAGCGAAGCGCTGGACAGTAATTGAGGAACTGTTAGCAATTAGAAAGCCAAAATATTTTATTTAGTCCTTTATATCGGAAAACCTTCGAATAAAACACAGTCGAAACCAATTGGAAACCATCAATAGAAAAAATGGAGTTTTTAGCCTCAAATTGACAATTTTTGACCAAAAGCATACGTAAACAGCATAGGAAACCACCCCTAAGGCACGAATGTAACATATTTGCCATAAACAAAACAATAAATGACCATAATGCAGAAAAAAACACTTGAAATAGCCAAATAATGACATTTTTGTGAAATTGTTGTGCGTGTTGCATAACCAAATCACTATCAAAACTTCAAGGTCGATGCGCGCCACCTAAACGACCTCCAAAAAATTTGAAAAAAGTCAGACGTGTTTTTGATCACAAATGGCCACTTTTCCCCACTAGCCACCTTAACATTTCGAAAAAAAGTTTTTTTCGATACACCCTAATGTACAACCTTTTCATAGGAATTGTTACAATTTCAGACGTTAATATATTTTCAGGGGTTGTGTTTTTACACTTAGCTCCATTTGTCGTATAATATTAGCCAATTCCTGATCGTTCAACATTTCTTTCTTCAAGGTATCGGCATGAAATGGGTTCACCAACATGGCCAAATTAACATTACTAACATAATCAGAATCTAATTCATCCGTCTGATATTCTCTCCAATCATACATACGAGATAATAAATCAGAAGTCACATTTTGCTTAGAGGGTATGTGCACCACTTCAAACTTATAACAAGAGAGTTTTTCCATCCATCTCGCATATTTGGAATATTTCCTGGATTGTTTAACCATATAACTCAGGCTCATATTATCTAACTGAATAATAAAAGGCTGAATTTTCAAACAGTATTCAAAACGTGATATGGCTTGCATTAAACTTATAAGTTCAATCTCATAAATTGTTAGTTTTCTATCAACTTCCTTTAATCTTTTAGAAAAGAACGCCACTGGTCTCAGATTATTATTTTCATCAGCTTGCAAAAGACAAGAGCCGAATCCTCTCAAGGACCCATCACATTGAATAACAAACGGTTTATTTAAGTCAGGCAATTTCAAAATTACATGTTCTCTAAATAAAGTTTTAATTTTTTCTAGTGCCTCTTGTTGCCTAGAACCCCAATGAAACTTTATTTTGGGTGTTCGGATTTCATTTAAGGGTGCTACTACAGTAGAATACTCTGGAATAAATTTAGAATAAAAATTTAAGGTACCTAATAATCAGAGAGGAAATTGCCATCCTCAATTTCAAATTTTATGCAAATAAAAATACATTTAATATTTTTTTCCCCGTAAATTCGTAAACATTCAGAGCAGGGGTCGGCGAACAATCTAAAATAAAACGTTATAAAAGAGAGAATGCGAATGTGGTACCCTATTAAATTAATATTGCTTTCAGTTTTCAATAATTTGGACCTAAAAAATCTGTTGCGAGCAATACCATTATTTTCTGTAATGCATTGTAATTTACCAGAGCGAGAAGTAAGACCAATCCTGTACTTTAGACCAGTGGTTTCCAACTTCAAAAAGTCCGAGGGGCAAAATTATATCCAGCAGTTGATTGGCGGGCCGCATTTGGGGATTTGGGGGGGGGGATTAAAAATTACAAAAATTGTAAGTACTGAACTGAAAATGTAGTACTTACTTTCGCATGAGCTAAATTTGTAAAATGAGGCATTAAAAACAATGTAATCACAAATCAAAATTGTATAATTACAATTTATTTCACAAAAACCCAATACTTATGGATGAATTGAAAGAAATGAAAAACACCCCATACAAATTAGAATCCTTCATAGTAAGTGTTCAATGTGAAAATTGAGGCCGATTTGCTTCTTTTATTAAAGTTCGAATGTCCACTTCATTTTCTGTATTTGAAAGTCTCAAAAGGTGAAGCAGTGAAGAATCTACCAGTCGACTTCTGTAGCGGTTCTTGATGAACTTCATTGAAGAAAGAACACTTTCACACGTGTATGTTCAGCCGAACATCGATGTCATTCTTTGCCCAAAACTACGAAGGTTTGGAAAGCGTTCTTTTGAAAGGTATTTGAAAAACTCTGGCCCCTTTTCTTGCCTAGTTTGAAGGAACACATCGCCTTGCAAATCACACAATTGAAGTAGGAGAGAAGCTTCTTGTTCTTCGATGTTAGCGCCAAGAGGATTGCTAAATAGCTGGATGCTGCTTTTAAGTTCTTCAAAATCTTTGAACCTGGAGTCAAACATCCATTATTCTTTAATATTTGCACTGAATTCAGAGAAGTCCAGTGTTTTTTCATCTTCTGCTAGCCGCCGACAGCTTGGAAAATGGATCAGGTTATTCCTCTCCAAAGTAACGTTGAAAATCTTCAGTTTATTACGAAACCCATTTATGTTTCCCATTAAATCTGACACCAGCTGGTTTCTTCCCTGCAGTTTCAAGTTCAGTTCGTTCAGATGACCTGTGATATCTGTTAGAAACGCCAGTTGTTTAAGGAAGTCCATACTCTGAAACTGTTTCTTCAGTAAAAATAGACTCTATTTTAATAAAAATACACAAAATTAATGTATTTTGCAAACTGGCCTCGCGGGCCGCAAAAAAAGGCATCGCGGGCCGCCAGTTGGAAACCCTTGCTTTAGACTGTTACTACTGCTAAGCAGTTTGGTCTTAAATGCATGAACATTTGAGAGCTTTATATCATTTTTGCTGTTCGTTTGTTATGAGGCGGATGAATCGATTATGCAATGCATTTGATTGATTGATTTGGTGTTTTAAGTTCACTTTATGCACAGTAAGGCTAATCGGGACTGGACCTACAGTTTAAAGAAGTGGGATCCGAACCACTATGTGTCTCCACCGGGCATCGAACCCGGGACCCCTTCATTACAAGTCGACGACGCTACCACTGCGCCATCGGGGAGGCCCGATATGTAATGCATTTAAATAATATGGTGACCGTGTTATAGACTTGCAGGGATGATGGAAAGGAACAAACGCAACAAAATGAGATAGGGAAACCTGGTCTGGGAATGCCTCAGTCAAAAGTTACAAGCCAACACCTTCGAAGGGCAGGCAACCACACATACCATAAAAGATGTCTGGCGAAGTGGTAAACAAACACAAAAGAATCACTGTCGTGTCTTTAATAAGTAGTAACTGCGGCCATTATTACAGCAGTTGTTCAAACTGACACCCCCCTGCCTCGATACAAGCATGACAGCGTAGCAATAAGATCTGTTGCATCCGATCTAATATCCCAGGAGTCGTTCGGACCAGAAAAAAGGCTGCAAGAATTCTTGTCAAAAGTTCCTCTACATTACTCACAGGTGTCTCGTAGACAACACTTTTGACATGACCCCACAAAAAGAATAATAAAAGAAAATTCAAGTGGGGTCAGATCAGGTAAACGGGCAGGCCAAGCAACAGGTCCACCCCCTCTCACTATCCACTGCTGTGGGGAAGTCTGCGTCAGAATATCATGAGCACAGTTACGAAGCGGGCTGTGGCCCCATCATGCTGAAACCTCATGCGTTGACGAACGAAAAGTGGGATATGTTCCGATAACTCACATCAGCCAGTTCCTCTAGCGTATACTCCATTGCACTGATTGCAGCCTCGACACTCGTGCTTCTAGACTACACACGTCGAGTTTGACGTTATGTCTTCTCTAGGGCATGCACGGTGGATTCTTTCCCCTTTCTTTCATGGTTCCCCTCCGCGTTGTGCGTGGTTGCCTGCCCTTCGAAGGTTTTGGATTATAACTTTTGACTGAGGCATTTCCGAACCGGGGTTCATTATCTCATTTTGATGCGTTTGTTCCCTTCCATCATTCCTGCAAATCTGTAACACGGTCACAGAAACACCCTGTACGTATTAAAGATACTTTGAATACGTACACAATTTAGTGTTAACATGTTGCATATGTATTTTCTACGTCGCTACATGTTGCATATGTGTAAAACATGTGTTGTACGTACATGAACGTTATAAATGTCATATGAACAAAAATAATTATATTCGTCTTTCAAAAATACAGTTTGTGTGCTTGTTTTCAGTTATTAGCTAATGTGAAATTGAGGCGTTGCGGATACGAAGGGCGAACTCAACAAACGTACATTGGGGAGGAACATGAGTTTCAAGTTGTTGGACACAGTGTGAACTCAACAGAAACGTGGTAAGAGTAGATCGGAAAGTTTCCTGCGTGATTTCCAAAGTTTTTTTTGTTGAGTTTGCTCCGTGCCTCACAACTTGAAACACATTTCCGTCAAATTTTACTGTTGTTGAGTTCGCCCTTCGTATCCGCAAGATAATTAATCCTGGCGCCGCCACTGATCACGGAACTGGCAAGGTGTATTATGAATGTTTTTAGAGGTATCAGGCGTTGTTTCATCAACTTGCATAGAAGAGGTTTCATTATCAGATCCATGAAACGACGGTATTTTGATGGATTGCTTACCTGGTACTTCTGGCTCCAATGATGACTTTCTATTGGCTCGGCTGGCACATTTTCTTCTCCTTGCTCTTTCTACAAGCATGTTTTTATGTGGTGATGCTGTAAAAACAGTTGACTTTTCCCCTCGCCCTGTGTTAGATCGCTGTAAGAGAGGAAGTGGAGAAATAGCTAAAATCTCTAGAGCAGGGGCAAGAGTGCACGTTCGTTCGATACCCAGTGGAGGCGCATAGTGGTACGGATCCAACTTTAAACTGTAGGTCCAGTCCCGATTAGCCTTACTGTGCATAAAGTGGACTTAAAACACCAAACTCAATCAATCAATCAAGTGTGCACGTTCCTTCTTGCCCCATGTTCTCTTGTCACGGCACTGCTGTCCTCGACAATCGTGGCTGCTAGCCGCCGGTTGGGAACATGTTATTTGTCACTACCATGTCAACGTAATACTTAGGAATGAAGCCTTTTGGACGAAAATTTGCAACCTTCATCTTATCGTATATACTACGCTATCAGAGGTAGCACATACCTGCAAAAGATTTGCTCAGGTAATAGTTTTCAACGCTACGACACTTTCCTGGGCATCACAGTTAATGCCGAACTTTCTGTTGTTTTTAACACTCGGCATCCATGATCTGTTTCCAGTTTTCGGTATTCATTTGCTTACCGGTGTTGCGAATTCTAAAGCAAATACTGTTGCTCCGATGTTCACTCTTTCCCTGGTTTCCCTTACTTCAGACAAAGAGTAAAAAATCTCTAATTTTTTCTGACCTCTGAAAATTTTTGGTTATTTCCCCCGCGTATAATGCATGCTCTAGGACCCGCATTCACCTAGGATCTGCCCTGTTTTTAGTAGCAGTTGAGTGGGGATCGTTTTGAAGATTATAGAATGGATTCCTCCTGTTAAAGGCGACGACCTACCTGGATGATTTTTTCTCTTGACAGTTTCAATTTTTATAGACATGGAACATTTGAATTTTTAGATATAAGTTTCATGTTTCAGACATTTCTGTTTTTAACATATCAACCTTGATGTGAAACGAAAGGTCCCAGGTTCAAACGTCGATCAAGCCTTGATGTATCGTTGTGTTTGTCCTATTAGTTCATTATTCATTCCTTTCGTTGTAGTTAACTTAAGAGGTAGAGATGCGACTTAAAATAACCAAAATATAAATTAATAATGATAATAACTAAAAAATTAATAAGTGCTCACCAGGTTTGGTTATTTTACGTCGCTTATCTACATCTTGGGATGATCACAACAAACAAGGATGAATGATGAAATGGAGTGCCTTGATCTGGATTCGAATCCGAGACAAGTGATGTTGCAACGCATTACCCGACCACTTCACTACGGACGTAGACTGCTCAACAAGTTCAATTGTAGAAATGTTCGTTGAAAGCTTCAAAATACATGATTATATCTAATGGACAGTTTTCAGACACTTAAGTTAGTAATTTCATGTTTAATTTGTTATTTGTTATATGTGCCCAAGTATTCTTGATAGATTATTGGTTAGTTTAATAAAATACATCATACTGTACAAATTTATTTATTTGTATTTCATAATAAAATTAACATTGATGAAGTCAGGCAAGTCTAATCCATTAATTATAAGGTGCAATAATTGAAACTTAAATTTTATATCGAGTCAAAAGAAACTAACTAACTAAACTAACTCTCTAGCCTTCTTAAACCCGAAGGTTCATGGCTGCAACAATACAGGCCTTCCATCTGTCCCTATCTTGAGCAAGATGCATATACTCTTTTCCATCCCTACCGATTTCCTTTAGGTCCATCTCAACGTTGTCCCTCCATCTTCGTCTTGGCCTTCCTATAGGTCTCTTACCATCAGGTTTCCCAACAAGAATCCTGAAAAGAAAAACTTTTGAAAATTTCAGAACCTGTAGATTCGCTGTAAGATTTTTTCTTTTCGTGTTTTCATAAATTTATCCATTTCATTCCAGATTTGGAAGACGCCCAATTCTTCTGATTGGTCACTCTGTATATCTGATTGGTGGAGCAACAACGCTTGTGGCGCCAGAGTTTTGTTTAATTCTTATCGCTCGGACGATTGTTGGATTATCCCACTTTGTAGTTAGTCGTCTACCATACATCCTAGGCAAGTGTAGATTGTTCGTCGTGTTTAACTAAGCGACCACTAAGGCTATCCGAACCGCATTGCCAAGAAGAAAAGTTCCATTTTCTGTTGCTTATGAGCGTTTATGGTGGAGCGCTCAGCGCCGAAACGTACGGAAGCGCTGTGTGGAATTTCCATGCAGGAAATTTTGGAGGTTTCTAGTGAACGAGCGCCACGGTTCGAAGAGCTATAGTGGACAAACTCTTTCACGGTCATGTTTCCAATATTATTTTTAGTAATGGTAGTACTAAGTTATGTAACATATCCTTAACATTAAACATGTGTAAAAATAATAATTCCCTGAATGTCAGTAACATTGGATCTTTATTAGCATACAATGCTTTTTAGTAAATGTTTAGCTTATGACGGTATGTTTCAGGGAAGTACCTCTTCTCTCGTCTTCAGGTGAACAGATTTCCATTTACTGGTGGTGGGAATCGAACTTACGACGGACGTGTAATTTGCTCACAATCTGACGCACTAACCAACTATTACTTGTGGAGGGGGCGATTTGGATTCATTTGGTGAACAAATCCAAATCATTGGGAGAGAGGGGGCATGATGTGTAACACCACCAATATCTTTCATATGGGCTACATAAACATTTAAAAATCAAGTTCTACCAAATTATTTCCTGGCTGAAATATTTTCTGTAATTAAATAACTCTGCAATATATGAATTTGTGTATCGGGGGTTGCTTTAAAGCTCTAATTACAAAGGTAATAAACTTAACTGTTCATATGTTTGCATTCAAACTAAATGTAGTTGTGACCTTTTCCTTCCAGTACTTGAGCAATGCGGAGTGAGGCATCGAGTATTCCCTCTACTAGCTGTGATGGTCTCCTACTCCAGCTTTTCCATGGTGGCTCCATGGCTCGCCCTGGCTCTCCCCACGTGGTGGTGGCTCACCCTTGTAACGGTCGCTCCTATAACTGTGGTACTTCTGTCCTGGAAGTAAGTAAGAATGGAAAGAGCTGAAAATTAACTTTTTTTTTTACTTGTGCTGTATATCCAGTGGCGGATTAACCACGGTATCAATGGAGATCTGTTTAGGTATCTCCCGGCAATTTTCATTGAAGCACTATTGTTGCTTCTAGATGTCAAGAAAGTAGATGTTTAGACTCCGCTGTTTCCATGCATTAACATTGTGTGCCGGAACCATCTGAGTATGTGTGTTTGTCCATTTCTTCAAAGTGTTCAAAATTGTCTGTCACAGCTTCCACAGTCTTGTCACATATCTGCACGAAACAAAGGGTGTCTTCTCAAATACAGCTGGATCGCGAAACATAATGCACAGTAAAATTCTTCCGTTCCTAACCCATCTAGTGTTTCGTCTCCCAATATGATCAAATGCTTAATCATTTATCTCCAGTGACGTGTCCAAGGGAGGGTTGGTAGGGTCATAACCTCATTTGACCAAGTATTCCTTAAAAAAAAAAGAAAAAAGAACATCAAAGATGGGAAAAGATGGCAAAATGAGGACTGACCATCAAAAATAGTATGCATAACCCCACTCCCTTCCGAAAAGCCCTAATTTCCCATCCTTGTCACTTGGATCTTCAAGACACAGGAAGATTGCAGACAGGAGCAACACGCGATACATGTCGTTTGGAATGACCCAATGAAGAAGAGCAACATTTCACACCGTAGCGACGCAAAAGGCCGCACAAACCTACGTTCGACTTGCGAAATCCTCAGGCGACACTTTGCGAAATCTCCCTTAGTAGGACACTGTCATCGTCACCTCGAAGCAGCAGCTCGTGTTGACTACAGAAGTAAAATGCCTCCTCAGCCGATGGGAATATCCCTCAGTTTTCTTCGTTCTCCTTTATTTTCTGTGCTTGTTCGATATACAGGCAACATCTTACGATTTGACATACACAGGACATGTACTATGTAGACATTTTAGCGAAAAATCAGTCGAAGTCAAGGGTGGCTCGGTGGCTCAGTTGGTGGAGCAATGGCACGGTATACCAGAGCCCTGATTCGGATCCTGGTAGAGCCTGCAATTTCCGCTAAAATGTATATACTTCCGACACCTTGCTTTCTCTTCTCCACATTCATAAACTTTTCGGCTCTCCCTTCATAGTAGTTAAGTTTTCAAGTGTGTGTCGATCCCAGAAGGCTAAACAAAAGTATTTTTTATGCCATGAAATTCTTGGACTGCATACACGAAATTTGATCCGGGCACAACTAAATCATCACTCGAAACTTTGATTTTCAGTTGATCTCTGCAGCTAATTTATTTTTTATTAAACTGCTCCAATACCCGCTACTGCTGTAATATTCAATTTAGAGAGAGAGAGAGAGAGACCTTCGATCTCTTCGGCCCTCGACCCGAACTAGCTAGCACTACACTGGGGTTCCGGAAGTTCTTCTGTTGTCAATGTCCAGCTTTGGACCCGAACTGGAACTAAGGTCTAAATCAAGGTTATTAGAAGTATAGGTTGGGCCAATCCGTTGTTTACTCGTGATGACGAAACGACGGTAAGAGGTGAATTTATCCATGAAATGAATTCCAAATCTATGCGCTAGTGTTGCACTATGCACATAGGAAACCATGCCAGAAACTGAACACACGAAATCGAGTACACAAATGAGCATTAATAAATATCGATGGGTACTTATTGTTATGCGGGACAGAATATTATTGATCGGAACGTTATTTTTTTTAAATCCCGACATTCAAGACTGTAAATATTTGCAATTTCTTAATTTTCGGGACGGGAAATTTCCGAAATTTCCCGAGGCTCTGGAAATCTCAAATTCTACACGTTATTTTCACCTTAAGTGATTGTCTTTGCATTTCTGGAATGAAAACTAACAATTTCCGATAATTTACAGACACTTGCAATGTAGAAAACGTCAAGAATTAATATCGTTTTAAAATGACCATTCGGTATTTCCCCGACTGCTCGGGATCCAGAAAAGTAGGGAAGTCATTTGCTGAAGTCGGGATCGGGACGGAATTTTTCTTTCCGATCCCGGTTCCGACTTTTCGAGATACCGCACACCACTTGTTGTTATTATTTATTTTAGTTCAGCCCAAGATACATCTTCCAAGTACGTTGAACATAATATAATGTGCATACCAGAAAAAAAAGTTCAAATGAGCATTTATGTGTATATATTTACACTAGGCTATATGCACTTGTATTTTTTTCTTCAGTGCACAACATGTTTCCGCGAATATATCAAAGTCTGCCTAACATGAAATGTAATACTGTTCAACTTTGCTTTCACGCAAACTTGGCATGAAGTAATATTTCATTCTCTCAGGCAGTGGCGTGCCCAAGGGTCAAGTTGGTGAGGGTTATAAACCCCCCACCCCTTTGGCCCAGTATTCCTAAAAAAAAAGAACGTCAAATGTAGGAAAAGATGGCAAAATGAGGGATGACTACCAAAAACAGTGTACGTAATGCCTCCCTTTCGCAAATCCTGGGCACGCCACTGTAGTCTCAGGTTAACATGCAAGGGCACATTTTTTCCACCTTTCGATGTGTAGTCTTTAATTTCTGCAGTAGAAATTTACCGATGTATAAAATGATTAATACGACAACTTTCGTGTCGATATTTTATAAGCACAAAATATACAGGAAGTTTGATATGGGATATGTCAATAATATTAATGTCTAATTTTGAAACAAGGAAATTAACCTATAATCTAGTTATATCTATTAAATTAGTAAAAACAATAATACTTTAAGAAAGTTAAGGAGTAATGTAATGTATTTTGTAATAATAAGAAAAAGTTTTAAAGTTAATGTCCATTAATGGAAAATGTGACCCAAATAATCTTCTATAAAACATATGTTACTGTGCTCCTAAATTTAGATGTATTTTTATTCTTGAAGAGATAGATAATAGTAGGCAAATTGTCGATCGCTATTTTCATTTTTTTGTTCTACATCCTGTGTTGTTTTAAATAATGGAAAGCAGATGTTGTCCTCTGCTTATTTCAATTTGTGATCACCAGATTGGGGAAAACAGACTGGAGGAAAATGTTGATGGGCAATTCGCCTACCATTTCTTTTGCCATTGGTGTACAATTCTCTCTCGTTTTCCCCTACTTATTCAATAAAGCAATGAAAATACAAACTGCTAATTTTTCATTCTATTTAGGTTATTTATTAAACTGTACGTGTTTGCATTTATATTTGATAAATTTAATTTGCTTTTCCGGCCATTTAAGTCAATTGAGATGATGAAGAAGTGATAAAATAGATGAATGACCAATCACAGTTCACCTTACTTATAAGAGCGACCACAAGAAAAAGAACCTTCGTCGAAAAGTCCCCGCGCACCTTCCTCCTCTTCCGTTCAACTCGGGCTATAAGAGAGCATGCTCCACTCTCCCCCTTCCCTCCACACTGGAGTACGGTGCACAGGACTCGCGAGTATGCGCAGGTTTCTTTGCTTGTGGTTCCACTATAATAGTAATATAAAAATGTATACTCACCTCACTTAGTTCTCAGGCAGTTTGTTTCTTTATACATCATATTTGGAGAAGATACAATTCAATCTATAGGTGTACACTGTATATAACACACCTTATTACTGACTTCCTTGACCCTGGATGTACAGGGACAAGGAAAACAAAGAAATGAGCATAATTTTCTCTTCGGAGAAGATGTTGAATCTAAACCAAAAAGAACACAAATAATGAACTCGACAATGTAAATTGATGAGATTTAGTAAATCATTTGATGAAGTGAACTAATTCTGAGTGGACTAATCGCAAAGGACATAATCAGCTCAGATCCTATTACTTCTTCATGGTATGTGACGTAAAGTTCCCGCCCAACCGTTTGACGGCGTTAGTGGCTATCGTATCTCCTTTTCCACAGCCTGTAGTACATATCCTCATCTAGACATTGTTCTTGTTCTGGCGTTTAATATCTGCATACTGAAGCACTGTCGTTCTGTCATTTCACGTGACTTTACATTGAAGTGATGCATTCACTTGGCCGGTTACACGTCATCGCAAGCAAAAACTTCAACCGTTACCATGGATATGGGCCAGGGCTGGTTTAAAACACAAACCCTGACACCTTCTGTAAACAAACGGTCTCACCGATTCGATGTATCACTCCGCGTCAGCTGATCCATGACCGCAATCATCTGCTGTTACACTCATAGTTCGCCGGACCTATTCATTTTATATAAGAGCCTCTGAATGTGAGAACCCGCTCTCAAAACATCAGACGAATATGCAGCCGCATACATTGTTACTCTCCCGGTCATTCTCTCTTTCATAACCCTTAAAACTGCAGACACTGACACACCACTGCACTGGGATACCAACTTAACCACTTCATTTACTGGTTTCTCAGGATACCACTGACAGAACGTTACATAAATATTGAGTAGAATCTGTTTCTCACCCCTTTTCAAAGGCTGTCCTTGCTGGTGTTTTGAAAACAAGCTCTGAGAACACTGAGACCTTCCCGCACGCACAGAACTCGGCATGTTATTTTTCTAAGGATAAGTCAGGCAATATTACTAAGTTGCACTACTTCCGTGCTGTTCACATGATTATTTTTAGAAAATAACCAATGTTATAAAATATCATTATGTACACAAATCTCTAAGCTCATTGAAAGTTACAATGCATATTACTACAAAATGTTCACACTTATCTTGCCTTGCCATGTCACCAAGTTATTTTACGAAGTGCACTATATTTGGCGGAACAAAAATCGTTATTAGGATACTTGTCAAAGTTTCCAACCGCAATAAATTTACGAACTTTCTTTGTCATCATCATCAATATATTTATTGGACTTACAGCAATGCATATGGCTGTTTCTGCCCATTATATGTTTTATTTACATAAGATACAATTTACATAAAATCTACAAACAAATTTCAAATACACTCCTAATGTTATCTATATCATCCTTAGAAATATACATTACCATGTTATATCATTTTGTCTAAAGAAATGCAAGTAAAATATATTCAATTTGCATGCAAAGAAAGAAGCCAAATTTATGGGAACTGATTACTGGTGCAAAGAGTTAATCATAAAGGTGAAGCAATAAGTACAAAAGAAAGAGCATTGGGTTTAAAGTGAGATGTCATTTGCGGCAGCGTATCCCATACTACAAATTTGCCATTGTTTTACCTTACGTAATGAATCCTGTAACAACGCTGGCTTTTCGTGTGGATTATTTTATTCTATGAGTTTGCAATGCTTTCTGCATGCAGGTGGTTTTGTTTACAGAAGGTGTCAGGGTTTGTGATTTGAACTATAGTAGTGGACTTCGTTACTTTACGGTATTTAGTCATTTTCACTTTCAAATCACTAGATCTTATAAAGCTACTAATGTCAACCGAAAACTTTCGGGGGGGGGGGGCTCAAGCCCCCTCCCTTGAATACGTGCCTGACTCCAGAGGACTCGACTAATGAACGCTTGTGAGGGGACGCCTTTCCAGCAGCGTGTACTGCTTCGCTCCGCCCACTCACTTTCTCCCCAACTCTGCCTTTATGCGCGGCCTTGCTCCACAGATTCCCTGGAAAGAGTATATACAGTTCGTCACATACAATGTCTCGATGGCTGCGCAAGTAGACTGCCAATGACGTTGCCAGAATTCCTTGTGGCCACGCCTTCACTAAAATGGATGGGCTGTGTACTGCGCACACGGGTCATCGGCAGTCGTATATGGCAAGCTGTATAGAGATGGTACCGAGACTGAAACATCATTTTTAAAATCGAAATGAAACCGAGAACGAGAGGCTTATGTAAAATCAAGACGAGACTTAATGTCCGAGACTTTGGCATAGTTACCTAAATGTATTTATATTTATTTATATCTACTTATTTAGACATAACAAACCAATATCTACCGCATATAAGTCGTTCATTACCATTAGAAATTTAACCCATTATAGCTCTTTTCAGTTCTTACGTCGTCCGCTCTAGAAGCTGGCAGGGGAAGTGGGGAGCGGGGAACGTGCCGCTGACCAACCAGAGAACAGACCACCTCAACCAGAGAACAGACCACCTAGCGGTGGAGCCGAGAGTTACGCAGTTGCGGGAGGAAGCTGCAGCGCTAACTTCGTTCTGCACGTTGCTGTGTTGCCAATTCACCGCGTTGCTGATGGTCTTTTGCCCCAGTGTTGATTCCTGTTTGTTATGAGCGGAATGTAGGAATAACATACGTGGGAGTAATTGTTGTCGCGTCGTGTATTGCCTAACTGCATTGTTTCTTCGATAAACGTGTATGTGGCATGTGATGTAACGTTTATTTGTACTCTCGCTGTTCCATTGTGACGCGAACTGTGCAGTATATTGTTAGGGAAGGCAAAGACAGTCTTGAGGCGTCGGGTTCCACGTCATTTGAATCACCGTGCAAACGAATCAAAAGGAACAGTATCACAAAGGCAATCGACGGTTGCGATAAAGATATAACAAGAAGAATTATCCTCGGGTATTATGTAAAGGGTGAATATCCAACACTGAACAAGTTTTCGTTGATTTGCATACACAAATAAGCTTTCAGTGGGGAGTTTCGTCGTTGTGGAGGATACTGAAGTATATGGGGTTCAAGTACAAAAAGAGCAATGACGGTAGACGATTTCAAATTGGTATACATCTATGATTAGACTCACAAATTTCTGAACATTGTCCAAAAAATAGACCGATCCTACTAATAATGGAGAGAGCCGATACAGTTACAGCCAGATTAATATTTTTGCGAAAAATGCATCTTCTAAAAAATAAGGAACCTTTGCCCTATATATGTATTTCATTTAGATGAAACGTACATACATCAGAATTACGCTCCAACGAAAATCTGGCAAAATAAAGAGGGTACAGGGGGTTTAAAAGTGCCCGTGGGTAAAGGTGGGCGCTTTATTGTTTGTCACGTAGGTTCCAGTCACATTGGTTTTCTACAGGAATGTAAATTAGTTTTCAGTGGTTTTTGCAGTTTTTAGATACGCTTGACAAAAGGAACATCAAAGACGCAGTGATTGTACAGTTGGAAAGAATTCCTACAACGTATACACTTGATATCATACACTTATCGGTATTCCACTGACCACAAGATGGGGATAATACGAATTCTCAGGCCATACGCGAACAATGGGACGTTTGTATTTCATGGTTCTTTCGATTTCAACTCGCCTTTACAGCTACTCTGGCAACGCTGCAGTCTCTCTCTCTAACCGGCCTGTCTCGTTGCGCTGGATAGGTCGTTTCCCCGCTCTCCACTTCCCCTGCCAGCTTCTAGAGCGCACGCCGTAACAACTGAAAAGAGCTATAGTGGCAATTGTGAATAAGTGCAGGTTGGTTGCATAAATTCAGAATAAGAATGCTGCTTTTCTGTGGTTATAAGTGTAGAAATTAAGTGTCATACAGATAATTGTTAGAATAGAAAAGTTGTTTGTCCATAATGAACTCTACGGGCTGCGAATGTTTGCGCTTTACATATGTTACTTAAATTAGAATATATTTGGGGACTCAAGACGAGATCGAGCCAGGTGTTTTCTAGACGATATCGAGAACGAGACAGACATTTACAACTCGGGACGACACCGAGAACGAAATAGACCTTCCCACAGACGGCACTCTGCCAAGTCTCGCCTCGATACCATTCCTATTGGTCTGGTCTTCATATTTAAACTTCAGTCTTGTTCTCGCCATTGAAGTGGATCACTCATGCAGTCGCTTGCGATCAATGAGGTTTTTCGTTTCCGTAGGGGATGAAAAATTCTGATTTGTCAACCAATAAATGAAAATATTTTCTGGAATTATAAAAAAATGTTTTCGTGAAAGAAATGACGCTTTTATTGTTAAACCTTCGACATGTACGTACAGTGGGATCGATGAGTATTACCGTGCAAATTGTCCACGACTATTTTCATTTTTTTTCTTCCATCCTGTGTGTTTTTAAGCGATGGATTTTTGTGTGTGCTGGTGCAGAAGTTGTCAACAGCTTATTTTCAGTTTTCTTTTAATTCTTGAAGCTCTTATTGGGTCAAATAAAGTGCACGAACATGGTGATGGACAATTTGCACGGTAATACTCATGGATCCCACTGTACATCCCTTCTAACTGTACGCACTGATTCAAATTAGAAGACACCTTTGCAATGGTGTTTAATGTACAGTGGGATCCATAAGTAATACCGTGCAAATTGTCCATGACTATTTTCATTAATTTTTCTCTTTCATCCTTGGTTTTTTTAAGCGATGGATTTTTATGTACACTGGTGCAGAAGTTGTAAGCAGTTTGTTTTAAGTTTTCATTTAATTCTTGAAGCTCTTATTGGGTCAAATTAAGTGCACGAACATGGTGATGTACAATTTGCACGGTAATACTCATGGATCCCACTGTACCCTTTACTGTTTTCTGGACGTCCGATGTAGAGTCAAAGATACGTCCCTATAAAGTTCTGTTTTAAAGCTCGAAACGATAAATGCAGCTTATGGGAACCAAGTACACTCCCGTTGGAATATTTTCCTATGGTATGGACTTCGAAAAGAAAAGACATCTTCTTTTAGACGTCTAATACCAACATTGAATCGTCAATTGGCACATTAACTAACACACATGAACATAATGTGTGGGGTTATCTAACAAGAAAAGATTCTTAATCCCCCACTGTTTCATTTTTAGTTCTTGATAAGGAGTTGGATGTTTTGTGTTAGTGTTGAATGAATTTATTAATTTTAAAAAGAACATTCTTTGGTTCAGAGATTTGCCCCATATCACCAGAAATTTATATAGGGTGATCAGACTGTTGACATAAAATTGAAGAATAAAAATAATAACAATAATCAAATAATAATAATTATTATAAAGTAATTAAAATGATAGGATTTCTAGTGCCAATTTATTATAACTATTATTATTATTATCATCATCATCATCATCATCATCGTTTTCTTCTTCTTCTTCGACCGATCTCTCGAGCACATGCCTGTGCAGGCTTGACACGATCTTTCAGTCAAAAGAACATGATTATTTAAGTACAACACAATAAAAATGATCACATGAAGACTCGTA
Organism: Lepisma saccharinum; assembly: GCF_977018435.1. NCBI lineage: Eukaryota > Metazoa > Arthropoda > Insecta > Zygentoma > Lepismatidae > Lepisma > Lepisma saccharinum. Next base: position 53,680,132 of record NC_139233.1, read on the forward strand.
GCATTCACATGATGCCTCTCAGGGTATTGGGTAATATCTCTCTTCGTTCTTTGTTCAAACCAAATCAAAATCAAGTTTTCACTAAGAAAATAAAGTATATTTTACTTTCTTTGCAAAATAAATTCTTATGTGCGAAGTTCCATCGAAATTTCAAAGAAAGAACAGCATTTTACAATTCGGCTTTATCACTCCTTAAAACTCAAAGCCCGAACTCCAAAGTCAAGACAAAACACAATCGTAATTTCCATGGTAACAGCTCTTAACAAGATAAGTATATACAGGTCAGCCACTATCCTGACATTATCAGTGATAGGTAAATTACACAAATTAAGATTAAAGAACAATAAACATTTGTACAAGAGAAAAGGTAATTAATAACAAGAAAATGGGAAAGGACGTGTCATGCTACCAATGTACTGATGCGCCCATAATGGTAAATCCACGGAGCATGGTAAAACTGGCATCAAACTCTTTTCATTAGATTCTTAGAGAAGTGCGACACTCCCAATTACGGTATCCAAAGCAAATAACTTATACATTCTCAAAGTGCGACTAACTATCTAGCGAAAATAACCATTTTACATAGTTATGTTATAAAATAGTTATAAAAATATAGAGTGATCAGGAATTTAATAATTATATTAATAGTGCACTATAGAATAAGAGCCTAAAGATAAAATTGTTTTTTATACTTTATCATTAATTTTACACTGGGTATCATGTTGTACCTGGTATATGATTGTTTCAGTATTGTAAGAACATAATGCCTCATTTATGTATATATTATGTGCGTTGTCAACATATCATAATTTGTAATGTACGTACATCCACGAAAGCCCCTCAGGCCAATTTTCGATGTCAAAAGTTCTAAATAAATTCAAATCTTACTTACTTACTTAGTCGATCCTCTTCTACCGTCAGGTGTAGAGGTTTTGCAAAGAGCTCTCCATCCTTCTCGGTCTCTGGCTAACATTTTTGCCCTGTTGGTATCCAATCCCCTTCTCCTCAAAACTTCTTCCATCCAACTGTCCCAGGTCTGCCTTGGTCTTCCCTTTGGTCTCTTTCCACCTACTTTAGCTTGCCATATATTTTTAGGTATCCTTTCTTCACTCATTCTGTGAACATGGCCAAACCACCTCAACTGCGACGCTTCTATTTGTTGTTGTAAAGGTTGGGTCTTAAAGCTCATTCGAATTGTCTGATTCCTTACTCTATCTCGTTTTGTTTTTCCTTCTATTCTTCTTAGGTACGAGGGGCGATCAGGTTGCTCCGACCCTAACATAGAAGGAATGAGGTTATGATTGATTTTTTATTTTGTTATTGTTTAGTGATCCTTTATATGCTTTCAATCTGAATTGCAAGTCTAAGTAGCGTACATTTTTCTTTTTACATGGGTTTAACTGAGTGAAGTTGTGTCAATGTTCCAGAGTGGAGAAAACTGAGGTGAGAGCGGTGATCAAATATTATGTGAAGAAGAAGTGGACGGTATCCAAAATTCATGAGGACTTGGTGGATACATTAGGGAACAGTGCTCCTTCATACAGTATGGTGAAGAGATGGTGTCGTGAGTTTCATTGTGGGAGAGAGTCGTGTGAGGATGAACATGCAGGTGGAGCACCAAAAACTGTCATGACGACCGAAAACATTAACAAAGTCCACGATATCGTGCTGAAGGATCGTCGAGTCACTATCCGTCATGTTGCTGAGATGTGTGGCCTGTCATATGGCACGGTGCAAAACATAATTACCCAGGAATTGCAAATGAAAAAAATTGCTGCAAGATGGGTCCCTCGAAACCTCACCCCAGATCAGAAGCGCACCCGAGTGCTCATCAGTCAAGAACTTCTTGACAAGTTTCGTGCTGATATAGACGATTTCCTTGCCCGATTTGTAACTATGGATGAAACATGGGTCCATCACTTCGACCCAGAAACAAAATCACGAAGCATGGAGCGGAAACGCCCGCATTCTCCACCAACGAAGAAGGTCAAGGTGCAAACGACAGCCAAGAAGGTCATGGCCTCAATTTTCTGGGACTGCAAGGGTGTCCTTCTTGTGGACTATCTACAAAGAGGCCAAACCATCACTGGCACATACTACAGTGACCTAATCAAGAAATTACGTGATTCCATCAAGAAAAAGAGGCATGGGATGTTGACCCGTGGTGTGCTCCTTCACCAGGACAATGCACCTGTCCACACCTCACGCATTGCGAGGGCCGCTATCGCAGATGCATCTTTCGAATTGCTCCCCCACCCACCCTATTCCCCAGATTTGGCCCCCAGTGATTTCCATTTTTTCAAACATTTGAAGAATGACATTCGTGGGCAAAAAATTTCTGATGATTCTGAGGTGATAAGGGCTGTGGACTCATGGTTGGAGGACAGTCGGAAGATTTTTTTTTGCAAGGTATCGAGGCGTTGGAGCACCGATGGGAAAAGCGCATTGGAGTTGCAGGGGAGTATGTTGAAAAATAAAAAAATAATTGAAACCCTATTGCCGCTCCTTCTATGTTAGGGTCAGAGCAACCTGATCGCCCCTCGTATCTCATTTCAGTTGCTTGAAGTTTGCTAGAATAATTAGTTGTTAGTGGCCATGATTCACACCCGTAAATTAGTGTAGGTGCATACGTTGTTTTGTAAACTGTCAACTTTGTTTTCTTCGTAATTTCCTTTTTATTTATGAAGTTTCTATTTAGAGCATGATATAATCTTCCTGCTGCAGCAATTCTATTATTTACTTCTTCATCTATTTTCCCACTGCTGCTTATTATAGACCCTAAATACTTGAACTTTGTTACTTGTTCCAAGCTGTCGCCTTCTATCTTAATGGTATGAGTTCTATGTTCTCTACTTATTATCATTGTTTTTGTTTTACTGGTGTTAATTCTTATATTTACCTTTTGTAGTTCTCTGTTCCATACATCTAAATTATATTGTAAGTCCTTTTCAAATCCAAATTCAAATTTCAGGTGGATTGGAGAATCGCCGGCGTGGTATGTCACCAAAGGCCGGACAGAAGAAGCCGCCAAAGTGCTAGAGACCATAGCCAGATTGAATGGTAGGAGCTTACCAACATCAAGAGTCAACACCCTGGACACAGTTTCATGGGACAAGAGAAAATACTACACGCTTCTTGACATAATTCGAATACGAAATCTCCGACGACATTCTGTCCTTCTGGGAATTGTTTGGTAGGTGTCGCTAAGAACTTCTAGAAAAAAAATTATTCTAATTGTGTGTGTTCGTATTATTACTATAATTTAGTATCTCAGCGGCCGAACATGTCGAGCGGTCGCCTCAACTCTGGGTTCGAGTCCCGGCCTGCCCATGAGTGTTGCTTTGTGGGTGCCCATTCATGAGTTACATCTAACTATCATTCAATCTCATATTCCCGATTATCTTAAAGTGAAAGTGAAGAAAACTACTCGTACATGGACACACACAATACTTTCATACTACAGCAATCGTTCCAGGTGTGTAAGTGGTGACCTTCGGAGAAGAAACTCAAAATTCAACCTCTCTTCCACGTAGTACCCCTGACACTGTATGTTTACAAGCTAACTAGGTTCTTGCGCCTGAATCCTCAGCCACTACAATCCTCTGTGGAGTTTTATCTGTGTGCTGGTCACACCTTGACAGTCTAAGCTTTTGTTAATGGCGTAGTTACTTATGTTTTTTGATGTGTTTTAATTTGTTCTTGATAATGAGTTCATCAACATAATATTTTGTTCTTTCACTTCACTGACTTAGATTACTTCTGTTTATGCTAAGCTCATGTCCCCACATTGGGATAAGGGTGCAAATAGCCTCACTGCTGAAGCACCCAGTATACTTTTTTAATAATAATCAACAGCAATCATTCTCAACCTTGAACTTAACTGGCCACGTATTGTATAACAGATAGTGTTTTATTACCGAAAAATGCAATAAAATATGTCTTCTTTCTGATTTTCATTAGGATATCATGTAACATAAGTTATTTTGGCCACCACAAGAACACAGCTCACCTCGCTCCAGATATCTACACGTCCTATTTCTATGGAGGTCTATTGGAAGTTCCATGCTGGATTCTACCATTTCTTCTCAACAAGCTGGGAAGGCGATGGCCACTCATATTCTGCCTGTCCTTCTCGGGATTTGCTGCGATTAGCTATACCTTGATGCCATCAGGTGAGTACAAACAACTTCTATGCTTTGGCCGAACTTGGCTGCTTTTGAGATTACTTATGAACTGAATGTTCCTTAACTAATTAGACGTATTAATCCAATACTTTTAACACAAACCAAGACCCATTGGCAAGGATCAGTGGCACGCCGCACAATTTCGTTTGAGCAGCTTGAGGATGTTTGAAATATATTTAGTTGGGCTTTGATTCAGTAGCCAAGAGCTCTTTCCTTCTCCTCTCTTTTTCTTTTTACTACATATTAGATTTCTCTGTATTTCACACTTTGTCCCCCTCATTCTCATTTTATTTGCTTCAACTATTTCTCATCCTCTCTCATTCTGCTTTCCTTTTTAAAATAATAATGTGTGCCAAAAAAAAAAAATCAAATATTTAACAACGCTATGTGAAAAACCATCAACCTTATCGTTGCAGAACTCAAAAGTTGAGTCAAAGTGAAATATCCAAATGTAAGAGTCGGTTCATTTTATTATATTAATATGAAGTACATATCATGCTCAAAGAGAGAAGTCTAACATCCATCACCTAACACCGATAAAAATGTCACGACTTTCATATTAATATCATCTATTTTAAACTTAACTACAAAAAATGACATCAGTTTTGTAGTTCAAAATAACAGTGTTTTGCAGGGGGTGAGGGGTATTGCGAAATATGCACCTATGGTTTTACAAATCAGGCAACTGGGAAATCATTATAATGTTGTCTGTGTCTCTGATCTGTAACGTCCATATAATGTTAACTTTCGTTTCCCCATTCATTTTACCTTTTAGATCACACGAAAATGATTCTGGGCTTGGGTTTGCTAGGCAGGATAACCGTGACAGCAGCTTTCTATGCGGCGCTTCAGTTTTATCCAGAAATCTACCCAACTATTGTTCGTGGTCAAGGACTTGGCATCGCCGAAGCCTTGAAAGGCGTTACCATCTTTGTCAGCCCAGTAATACTTTATTTGGTGAGTAGGGTACTCTTAGTATCATGAGTAGAACAATAGAGAATAATCGAGTTGGTGTATGTTTAACAGTAATGCATAAATTTTCATTAATTTTGTAACCTCAAGGAAAATAATTATTGTCTTTGAATTTCTAAGAAAAATAGTGCAATTTGAATGTGTCGTAATTTTTTATCAAGCTTATGCAACGTTTCGTATATTAGTGTATTGTCTTCTGAAAACGAAACATCGATAGGTGCTCCAATTACAACAAAAGCATATTAGTAATTTGTTTTGGTTTTAAATTATCTATAATAAATGAAAATAACTTACAATTGCTTCATAGTTGCCAATTACATCAATCGAAATTTCCACTTTTAACACACATTTGTGACAACATTATCTGCAGTGTGCCAAAACAGGTGGTAGGGCATTTTATTTTATGTAGCAGTATGTGTTAGTAATCAAACCTATGGGACATATTTCATATTTTAATGATCTTCGCAACTTCTCCATAAGACGGTTCTATTTTCTGTCCTTCATTTATTTACATCTATGCCAACACGGAATATTAATATCTTGATTTTCGTGGTTGATTTCAAGTGACTCACCCTATGTATGTGCGTGCGAGCGTGTATTAATTTGTGTGGCGTGGGTGCATATGTATGCTTAAAAAGTTCTATATCGTCGAAACGAAATCTTAACGAGCAAAACGTTACAAAGAAAAACTATTCATACACATACATACCTTCATGAATACAATACAGTGTTCGTATTGTACATAATTCGTTGAAGATAACTTTAGATATCGATTCCACAATTAAAAACTCAACTACCCTTAAAAGAATAAACTATTGAAATGTGCTAAATCATTCATTCTTCATGTTGTTTTTCGTTAGAAATATAAATTCCAGAAATGGCTCTTATGATAATGAAGCAAAGTGAAGGATTTATTTATTCTAAATAAGATATTTGTGAATGAAATTATTATTAATGTATTTATTATGAGAAGTTGATTATTACATATTTGTTCCTCTATAATTATTATACTACTTGCAGGCAGAATATCACAAGAAATTACCATTGGTCGTGTTCGGAGGATTTTCCATCTTGGGAGCCATAGTGACAATCATCTTACCAGAAACAGCCAACAGAGCTTTGCCTCATTCTAAAGAAGACGCTGAGCGATTTGATGAGGATATAATCTGGCAACGATGCGATTGTCTAGGGGCAGAACCGTCGTAAGTTTAATTTTCTTCCTTGTGAGTGTGATATACGAGGAGTGGTCAACGAGTCATGAGAAAATCGAGTTTAATTTAGATACTCGTACATAACCTAAACCAAATTTTGGAGCTCTCACTGCGGGTATCGAACACGGGACCGCTCGAACTAAAGGCGAGAACGCGGGAGCTCAATTTAGAGATGCATATTATGTAAATACCCTAAAGTTAAGACAAGGTAAAGGCTGAGTATATATACGAGGCACTGCATTTGCTGGAACTGAAAATGGCGTTAGTGCAGGAGAAAGCTCAATGTGTTTTATATCATGAGACAAAGTCACTGATTGCTGTGCAGTGAAATTTTAGGAGGGGATATGGACGACCATCACCTGATTACAAAAGTTTCACTGCACAGCAATCTGTGACTTTGTCTCATGAATAAAACACATTCAGCTTTCTCCTCCACTGACGTCATTTTCAGTTCCGGGGATTGCAATGTCTCCTATAGCAACTCAACCTTTACCTAAAACAAAGAGAAAAATCTTTACGAGTTTATCTTTCTTTTGCTGCAAGCCATGCAGCTGTGACCATTGGCGTAGCAACATATCGCCGGGCCCTGGGCGAGATTAGAATGCGAGGCCCCAATCCGTTCTTTCAATTTGAAATCTCAAAGTGAATCGATACAAAATCTTAGCTTCCCAATTACAATTATTGTTTCATGTACATGGTATATTGTGCTTTTGATCTCCTGAATATTTCCTAATGTTTCGAGAGATGGCTCCAAGTTTATATTCCATAATTCGGGACCTACAGTAGAATGGATCTCTGTGAACCTCCTTATGTTGTTGATTTTGAGGCCCTGAAGTTAGGACATCTGTAATGCTTTCCTGTCTGCTCAATAGCTTCCCATAATTCTATCGATGCTTCCCGGGCAATCTGTCTCTTAAGGTCCTGAAAAAATTGAGCCAACTAGCGTTGGTACAGATAGATGTCAGTTCAAAGCCTCACAACACCGTCAACGTCTCTACCATCTGTTAGGGCCTCTTTTTTTTTTAGTTGGAAGAGGGACACAAGGCCATTTGTACCGTACAGCCTTGTGCCGGAGAACCAATTGCAAACCACATATTATGTCGATTGCATATGTCTATAACAAGATCTCGCTTTCAAGTACACAGCGATCTCTTGTAATACAACATGAAATATTTCTTCCTTTTGAATCTGCAAATACTGACATATAATAATCTAAGGTAATATACATTGCATAAAGCACTTGAAAAATTATCACTCAACCTAATCTACGAGCTTAAGAAATTACTTCGCAGACCCAAAAGGAAGACGAGTTAGTGGTCTTACATGACATTCCTAATATCTGCATACATACTGGCTACCAAGTCTTATTTCATTACATACCTACATTTGTCTGACGTGACATGAGAAAAATTCAGGGATTAATGTAAGTAATTGTACTGTGGCAACCTAGCAAAGTTTACAACAGCATAACAACAGTGGATGTTGAGCAAACATGGAACCTTCCCGATTAGGTAGTACAGTATTCCAGAGCTGACGAATTAGATCGGAAAACGTCGTGTACTATCACACACTAGTATAGAGAGCCAGGGGCGCCGACTTGTCAAAATTATTGCGGGGGCTCCGATCACTGAAATAAATTAATGAATGACTCCCTCCCTCCCTTTTTTAAAGTTTTGGCCTCAGTGTTCGGAATCTCGTAAAAACCCATGAATTCCTCAAAAATATTAAAATTTTCATTTACAGTTCGAATCAGAATGTCAATTGTTCACGGATGGATATATCACAAGTTTTGTCAACCATAATAGCAAAATATTCCCGACTTTTAATATCTGCTACCACGGAGCGAAAAACAGATCTCCCTTATATATGAATGATCTCGTTCTGAATGTCATGTAAGAGCCATTTGTAGCCCGAACGTCCCATCCACTCTCCTAGTCCATGCACATCTTCATTTGAAACTCTTTTTAGTAAAAATGTTAACAATACTCACAATTATATACTTAGTATATAGTAATAAGTCATGTGTTTTGCTGTATCTGGTCATAACCGCCCCTCCAAAGTTGATGGTCTAGTTCAAATGTGTTTTTAAAGTTAAGTTCATGTGGCACAATTCAGAGTAAACTTTACAAGAGAAACAAAATAATACATTAGATTCTCTTAAGCAAAATTATTTGGGGGCTCTGCCCCCACATCGTTAACATGGAGGGGGGCTCGAGCCCCCCAAACCCCATAGAGTCGGCGCCTATGTAGAGAGCCAACGCAGAAGCATGCTCAATCATTGGCCTACGTGCAACTTCCACGACGTCTCCTACTAAACAGGTAGGGAGAAACCTTATCGGAAGCGATCCTACAGTTTTACTTGTCATCCAAATAACAAGAATGCATGAGATATAGGGTGGAAACATAACGTGTAAAGTGCTTTTAATTTTTAATAAAACTGCCTTGGTCAGCAACTGTAGTGTATTTAATATGGAAACAAGGCTTAATCATGTTACCGCAAATTCTGTGTGTTATCTTTTTACACTATGCAATAAGTTACTGTCTACAATGAAAATAGCAGATGAAGAGATTAACTAGTGTTCATCCTGTAATCTAGTAAGCTAGACAGAAGGGGCTATGGGACTCTATATATGATTTGACTAGCTGAAAACTGGTTGGTAGACCTTGGCACTCTAAGACCTGTTGGCTACAGGGTTAATCTATTTTACGGACAAACTGATATGAATATATGTTACATTAAAAAGGGTCCCGGGTTTGAATACCGGCCTGAGAATGGGTTATCCTTGTGAGTGTCCCGTCATCTTCATCTTCGCGAGTAGCCAAAAGTGTCAGAAAAGCAAAGTAAAATAAGCCAAATCATAAGACTTACAGCGCAGAAGGAATAACTTGGCAGTGACGTCATCTCCTACCTCCACCTCTCCTTCCAGAAGCGAAGGCTCATTCGCTAGAGCGGACGACAAGGTGACATGCAAACCAATCAAAATCATTCCGAGAGGGGTAATGCAGGCGTGCAACCCCCCACACTGCTACATTAGTCTAACAAACCGCAGCTACAAGCGAGGGATTGCAGGCTATTTTGTTTCTTTGTTAGGGAGTTGTTGTTTTTTTGCTGGTTTTGTCATTGTTGTACAATGAGCAGTGGCGTAAAGAAAGGTAGAGTCCAGCACAGATATTTCTGCCGTGCGATGCGCGACAGAACTAAAGAAGCAGTGTTGCTAATGGAGCAGATAGAAAAATCGCTGCAGTGCGCCGATGCACAGCTGTTATGTACAACAAGGAAATTAGAGAATTCAGGTCTATCTAACGTTGAGTTTTAAACGTCATGCATTATACCAGGACTAGGATTAATATGTACTAACAAGTGGCTTTGTATGTAGCTACATACATATGGACTAAAAATTCGCAAAATATGAACTAACACATACGTAAAATTACCAAAAATGCTGCAAAGAAGACTTCTTCATACGATTCCTTATTTGAGTGATTTCAAACAAAATAAAAAAATATTATTTTTCATTGCATTAATGCACTGGTGGCGTTCTAACTGTTCACTCCCAAAACCCGTATACACTGGAACGGAACTGCAACGGCAGATAACAACATGCCAACGTGTTAAACCGCGACAATTGGACCACAACACTCCTCCTCAAGCAGTATTATTATTTCCTCTCTGTGATCGGCGAAAGTCGGTTGCCTTTGTTCTACATTTACAAACGATGCCGGCTTCCACAACAATAACAAGTACATATACTGCCACTAGACGATAAGCTGCGCTGCTTTTTCTTTTGCTATGAACCAGGACTGGCGCTAGTCATTTTGCCTCCCTGGGCGGTGGCGGTAGATGCCGCTCCATTTCGAACCCCCCCCCCCCCCCGCCATTACACATCAACGGGAAATTGAAAATCAATATATTCCTAAGTAAAACATCAAAATATAAAATAAGTAATGAGACTTCTTATGCTATTTCAATACTATTCAGCGCAAAAGAATATCTCGCTCGATCACAGTTTTCAATAGGCTTATTTTTTTCTTCTCTTCAAATTTTGCCGCCCTGGCCGGTGGCACGGTTCGCCCTCCCCTTACGCCGGCCCTGCTATGAACTTGGTCACCCATCAAAGCATGGCAATTTTAACACAGAAAACAATATGCATCGCATTAAGCAGCAAAAATGACAGCCTCCTCTTCCTCCACTTAAATCCCATCTTTCGCAGCAAACGTCGCAAACTCTCTTGACTTCCCGCAAAATGTATGTCCGCCTGTAATTTGACATGCAATTTTTTCAATGTCGGCACTTCATTTTCACGCAGAGCGTAGTCGTATATGCGCCTACGGATAACGTTTTCATCGAAAGCGTCTACTGACGATTTGGTCGCTGGTCTTTGTCGTTCTTTCCCGGGAGTGTGGAATGATGTGGAGGGGCCTTCGGACATCTCAAGAGATTGTCTTTCGTTCATGGTAGCCCTGATTGTTCGTTCAGGAACTCCAGTCGCAGCCGCTGCTCTCTTGCCAAAATGCTGTATTGGGATGCTACGCGTAACACCTTCACTGGCTTCCTCCTTCATGAACTCGTGCACGTTGCTTAGAATTTCCCGAGCTTGGCTATGCAAGGTTTTTGATTTCAACTTTGACAGAACTGGAGGCATTATGGAATTTAACGTTCATTAACAAACACACACTTTCACATACACACACGCAATACATGCACACAACGTCAAACCGGTCAAATACTTAGTATAAAATAAAAATATGGTGCTTCCAATCCAACAAAACTCACCGTCATTTTACCTGCCTTTCCCCTTCCGTGACAGAACTAGTGCTTCATTATTACAGTTGGCAACACTAGTTACTAGCTAGCCAATGAACATGAACTGCATAAAAGAAGCAACCACTACGCCGTGCTATATTGCCACATTACCGTCCCTGCCGAACGGTGTGAACCGCGAGCTGGAGCGCTATTCAATTGTTTTCAATGATGTTTGCGCGAGTGTGTCTAGGAATGGAATGACAATATGGCAACAATAGCGAAGGTTTTCGAGCAGGGTAGAACACGTGATACTAAGAGAGAGGGAGACGAAACGAAAATTGGTATCTACGCAACGGCAAATTTATGTGTGTTGTACTTTTTTCTAAGCCCTTGCACAGCGATGCAAGATAAATAGTTTTCAATGTTTCTCCTTCTTCTTCTTGATTATGTCCCTTATCACCTGAACTAAGGCGATCTTGGACAACGGTGCTGAAGGGTTAGGACAGACAATGTCTGACAACCCGCACGAAATAATCGTTTCAAAGACCTTCACCTGAGTATTCCAAGATCAGTATCCATCCTCTCCCGGAGGACACGCACCGGACGTCTGCGCTATTTTCGATACTCACTTGACCTTGAGGGTACACAATGTTGATCAACAGAAGCGTGTTTACAGCCAGGTATTGTGTTTACGGAGAAATCCGTATAGAAACCACAGGACAGCAGGGCCGGGATTATGGAGTAAAGTCGAAATGGACAAAGGAAATGGTGTTCCTATTCTAGCAAGGCACTGATAAAGTGTGGTTCTAACTTGCTCCCGTAACGGGCACTGGAAGAAAATATGATTGATCGTTTGGGTATCTGCACCGCAACCGCACGAAGGATTAGATGCTAGGTGCAATCGCGCCAGGTGTTGACGAGTTTGTACATGGCCTGTGGGTAGGCGAATTGCAAGGGTTATGACTTCACGAGGCAAGTGCAGAGAACGAAACCAGGGTTTCCTGGTGCCGAGTTGTGCAACCCATTTATAGGTTGTGGTATGGGCAAGTTCGTGAACAGACCAAGCATCCCAATTAGATTGGATTTTTTTCCGTACTCGTGGGAGTAGATCGGTGTATGGCAATCGCAGTGGTATAACATGCTCTGCCACTCGAGCCCTTTTCGCGTAGGCGTCAACTCGATCGTGAAGGACGTTAAGATCGCTATGTCCTTTGATAAACGTAAAGGTCACCCTACGACCCTGTTGACAGATTTTTGAGACTTGCTGTAATATTAAGAAAATAAAGACAGTCATACGAAAAGACGCTGCTCCCGTACGTGCCAGAGTTTGGAGGACACTTAGAGCGTCCGTCAGAATGAGAGTATGAGGGAAACCCTTGTTGGAGGCATAAATCAAGGCACGAAATATGGCATAACTCTCCGCCGAAAATATTGAAATATCGGGTGGCAAGCGATATTGATAAACGTCATCCGTCTCCACTACATAATAAGCGCAGCCCACTTCATTGCCGCTCTTAGAACCATCTGTATAGATAAAATTTGCCGTGGGCCATCGTTCCCGATAAGAATGATGTGGTCCTCTATCTGTGTAATGAATATCCGGGGGTGTGACAAGGGGAAATGACAGCTGATAAAGCAATGGTTGTGTATATGTAAACGATGTATGATAAGCCGTTTATAAGTACTTTGATTGCGATGAAAACAAAACCACAGCTGTTCACAGAACGTCTGTGGCGACAGGTGTCAGTGAAAGATCTGTGTGGAGAATTTTGAAGAAGAAAGACAAAAGTGTTGCGAGTGCGAGCGGGAAACCTTTTTCAACGGCGGCCAAAAACCAACCGAACGCCCAGCAACGTGTCACAAATCTGGATTCTTTTGATGAAGCATTCGTGCGCGAACAATCCATGATTTATACACGAAAGGCATTGTTGTCACCGTACATAAACTGATGAAGGAACTGCAAGAAAATATTAATTTTAAGGGTTCGCGTTGCGTTGCGTATGATCATAATAGAATTAGGATTCAGATTTAAAAAGCATAGCGTAAGCAGCAGGAAGCTACTCCTTGAATGAAACCGCATCGTTTCTTTGCGGGCGGCGATCATTTTTGCGAGAAGTTAAAGAATTGAGCAGAGAGCAAACCGCCAGTCTTTCATTTACAAGTACATGGATGAAATTTTCGTGAACACACACCACACTGTCCACAAAGTTTGGCTGGATTCCAAAGATTCGGGGGGAGGGGTAAAAGTGCCAGCAGGAAAGGGTCCCAGGTTTATTATTGTGCATGCCGGTGGTGAAAGTGGATTTGTGGAGGGGGCGAAGTTAGTGTTCCTTTCAAAAACAACTTCTGGGGACTATCATGGGGAGATGAACACTAACAATTTTATGTTGTGGTTCGAAGAACAGCTTCTTCCCAATCTGCCCCCAAACTCTGTTATTGTGTGTGACAATCAGTGGCGTAGCATGGACATTTCGGGTGGGAACGCCAAGTCCGAAGGAAGGGTCGGCCCTTTCTTGCTTAATAACTTACTTATGGTATTAGTCGCCACAGGTATTGTTTATTTGCCTGAAGTCAGCTGGGTTTTCAATAAAACATCATCCATGCATGTTTTAGTTAGACAATTAGATGCCTCACTATGCCACAAATGTTTTGAACTCTGGTGTTTTATACCTTTCTGCATGACGCAAGTCATTAGAAAACCTACCTGAATCACAAGCGCCTTTGAACAACAGCAGACGTCATTGTTGTGGTTGATCCAACTACTCATTGATTTGGTTTATTTTACTTCGCTTTTCTACCACTTTTGGTTAATCGCGAATATGAATATGAGTGATGATATTGATGAAGGGACACTGACAAAGAACACCCGTGCTCACGCTGGGATTTGAACCAGGGACCTCTGTCGTCTTGGCGCACTGTGCAAAGCAGAGTGGATGATCCAAATATCGTACACTCTACTGACGTAACAGTGCCGATTAGTAATTCAGACCACTGTTTATTACATCTTGAGAATGCTGATAAACATTTTAAAATAATTTTGTCCAGAGACCATTCTACCACGAGGACTTCACCAACTTACTTCACAAAAACTGTGTTGATCTTTTAGTTTCTAATGCACATCGCTGTTCGTGCGATAAATCATACAATGCAGTGACCATTAAGAAGCAGTATATTTGAGATTGGTAAAGTTACGTCAGTCAATATTGCGTATTGTAGCATCACATAGCACGAGTTGCATGAGAGCGAAGAACCGGGTAGGAATGCTACCGCTGTCGTCTGCTTCAGAAGGCAGGAAGGGTCACATGAACCAATCACGGTAGACCTCTCGTACGCCAGCGTAAGAGAGCCCATTTACGCGCGTGCTGTAGAAATGGAAGCTTTCCCTCCATAAAGGCAGCAAGGAATATAGGAGTCCTGTACGCCGAACCTGCTCGGCGTCCGGCCGGGAAAGGCATTGAAAAGAGATGCTAGAACGAGTGTTGAGAGAGGAGCGTTGCAAGCGGATCGCGAAAAATAGCTATTATAATGCCATGAAGGTCAAACATATTTGAAATTAGTCACGTTTTACTTTATAATCACAGCATTTTAGCATTTTTGAAATTTTAAATCTGGGAACGCCGGGCGTACGGGCGTACTATAACGCTACTCCACTGGTGACAATGCTCCGTACCACAACAAGTTAGTGGAAAAAATCCCAACATCAAGCAGCAGGAAGGTTGAAATGAAATCCTGGCTGTCATCTCACAATATTCCGCATGCAGAAGGTTTGCTGAAAGTCGAATTATATGAAATAATTAAAGTAAACAAACATAAAATAAACATCTAGCACTGTTAACATTAAATTGAAAATTTGTAGTTTGCACCGCGATCCTTACTGCTCGTACTCTTACTCGTGTCATGGTTCCTTTCATAGTAGTTGGCAACGCTGACTTAGCAGGGAAGGACGTCACTGCCAGGTTATTCCTTCCCGGCTTGTAGTATCATTAATAATATAAACACGCCGGCTCGGTAGCCGAGTGTGTTAAGTGGTCGGCATTCGATGTTGCCACCGAAGTTCCCGGGTTGAAATCTTGATCTGAGCATGGGTGTCCTTGCAGGTGTCCTATCATTAATTTAATCACATCATCACTCACCCGCATGGTCGCTATTAGCCACAAATTGCAGAAAAGCACCCGAAAATAAGAAAATTCAAAAACTTACGTACTATCCTGCAGCTGGTAGTAGAATAGAATTCTTTTTTTTTGTCAGTTTTTTTAATGTAGTTTCATAGCTACTGTAACGAGCTTCAACAATAAACAATTTCTGTTGAATGTTAAACATTGTTGTGCTCCAAATATAAACTTCTTAGGTCACGTTTACGTTCAAAATAATCTAGGATGTAAATGAAGAAGTTTCGAACTTAAAGAAAGTCAAAATTGAAATTGAACATTAACTTACTAATTTTACCTTTTTTTAATGTAGCCATTTTGACTTTGTTGCTCATTACTTGTATCAGTTCATTTTGAATTTCAACACTGTACATAATAATTGTGAACTGCATTTCATTGTATACGACTATAATCCAGTTTATTTAAAATACAAATATTTGCCGTTTGATGCAAATTGTAACGTTTAACTAGAATATAAAGCTGGTTAAAAAGACAATGTTTTAGTTTTATTAGCGCTTTTCATCTATTTTTCTCGCCTTGATTTATTACATTTTTTTTAAAAAAAAAATAGCCCCATTGGTGCGAGGGCCCGGGCGATCGCCCATTTCACCCACCTTTGCTACACCTCTGGCTGTAACTGTAATAGTTTCTTTGTAATAAACCTTTGTAACGTTGGAAATACAGTTCACAATATTAGCCTCTTTCAGTGTTATTCACAGCCTTTCTCAGTAGTGATAAAAATATTTCCAGCAGCCTGTATACGTTCGGTCAAAATCGGTTTGTTACACTGAATAAGTTCTTACAACACACATTTTCTCGCTCCCATTCTGGTCTTTTGTCCCATTGTTGGGTGCTTCCAAACTGACATTTTAATGATTTTATGTACAGCAACTCCAACAGACAAAATGTTGAGAATGACCTTTCTGAAAGGCAGGGGTGCCCATCCCCCCAAGGCCAACGGCGCACCCTCCCAAAATCATGTCATGCGTCCCCCCAAATCATATCATTCGCGCCCTCAAACCATATCGTAATACGCACAAAGTATTTAATTACGACATCGTGTCTACCGAAAGTAACTTTTTTCTTAGCTTTACTGAACACTATTTTTGATCTGCCCTTCCTCTCTAAACAGAAGTGCCCATCGCTCAATGCCACCCCGAAAATCGTTCATGATATTCGAGAATATCGCTTGTTTTGTATTGCAGCTGTAGTATAAAAACTTCACATTTACCTCATGAGAGCGCTAAACACGGATCCTAGCAACACATTATTGCGAGCGAAGCGAGCAAGAAAATTTTTACATCCATTTCTTTCCAGGCTTTCAAAAATATTAATTTAATGGGGTGTCTTACGATCCCAAGATATTTAGTCTTTTCCAGCTTCTCGTTTGGCATGTTCGGGGTCGAAAGCGTATGGATAACATATCTTTAAATACAGACTTCAAAATTTAATGTTCGAACTATCTCTCCACTACAGAAATCCCTTCACAATTTAACACTTTATCAAGAGCTTCCTATCTCCCCCTTTAAATTTAATACTCAATCCTGACACCAAAATTTCCATGCCAATTTTGTATTTACTGTTGATATTTAAGAGTGGATATTGCCTCCTCCAAAAGAAATAATTCTCAGTCTCCACACCAGAATTTCTGCAACAGTATAAGATAATACTAATACACAAGAATTGGTTACCCCTTCAATTTATTGCTCAATCACCTCTAACTAAAATACCCGCCAAAATCTAAGACCTAGAGTTGGGTCCACCCCAACGTTTAATTCATTCAGAATCCCCCCCCCCCTTGAATCCAAGTGTCAATTAAGGCCTAATATTATGTAAGAGTTGGATATCCTTCGATAATACCCTTAAACACTTTCTTTTCTTCGTCTAATGGATTAAATATGCTGCATTTAAGGTGCAAATTTTTACATATATTTTGGAAAAAAATATAAAAATGTTGAATTTTATATTATTTGAAGGGAGCAAATCCCCCCAAAAAATTTCGATGGCGCAACCTACTCCATAATTCCCCCTGTGGGCACCCCTGCTGAAAGGTGATATAGAAATACGTAGTTGCAGCAGTCCGTATACATTCGGTCAAATATGGTTTATTATACAGAACAAGTTCTTGCATCACATATATTTGTTCTCTCCCGTTGTTGTTTGCTTCCAATCTGAAATTTTGATAAATTTCTGTATGTGTCACAGAGTCTTATGCAAACATATACATTACTTGCAATGCATTGATAGATTCTTCTAAATAATTCTGCAAAAAATTTGGGATGGGATTGGTATTGTAAGCTAGTCTGTGCTTGTAAGTCCATGCCATGGCAAGCATCATATAATGAAATCTTATAATTAATTAACATGCTGTATGGTAGTGCATCTTAATTTTAAACGTTGTTCTTCTCTTCGTTTTTCAGGGAACCTGAAATAGCATCTGAACAGGTTGCAGGAAACGCAAAGTTCCTGAACTCTTGCCAGTCGTACAGCTCCCTTGGTTGAGTGCTGAGAAACCTATGAGGAAGAGAGAGAGCAAAACACAATATCTGTACTGCACATAGAGCAGTGAGATTAAGTTGTTAAAGTAAATTGGCTACTCTGCAGATAGTGCAAGCGTACTTTAAAATGGTTCAGGTTCATGATATGATGTGATGTTATAGTGATGTGCTGTACATATAAAAATCAAAATGAAGAATAAATATTTATACTATCGAGTATCTCTATGTAAATTGAAATTGCTGTAGATAGTATTTTAAACTTAATAAACCTACAATAATATCTTATATCATGTAAATAAATCTGATTCTAGATTAATATCATAGGTACCGAATAATAAAGAGCACAGTTATCCATTTTTCGTCAATAAAAACAAATTGCTTTATAATTTCACTTATTATGGAAATTGAAGTATTTTTTTTCGGAAGGCACTCGAATATTAAACTTGCTTCCACGTAGTGCACAATGAATATTTATTGTTGTATTCTGAAAAGGTTCTGGAATTCTGTAGGTAGCATAGTCATCTGTCAGACCGTGTGTAGTCGTTTGCTCTATTCGTCTATGCGTGCTGAGTACTCATATTATTTTTAATTAGGTTAGGTTACATGTGTTTTTTAATAGAAACAGGTTAATATTTCCAGTTTATATTAATATTAATTCTACATTTTTGTAATTATTATGTCGAGACGAGAACGAAGGAGGTTCTAGGGAGAGCGTCTCATACCCTTAGGTATGTGGGATCTTTTGGGAATGTAGCTCACTAATCATCATTCATCCTTGATGGTAAAGCATTCTCTGCTCGTGGTGAGCTTGATGGTAAGGCGCTAGAGGTACTAAATTTACACACTTGAATGGCAACACATGACACTTGAGTTTCACACCCCTAAAGATTGGATCAGCATGGGTAATGTAAGGATATACCTGTCTCTGTACTGCAACTGAAGATCTGCCGTGAGAGGTTATGCCTGTGACTGTACGTAGAGTCTGACTTGCGACTAGCGTTAACACGCTCTCCCTAGAACCTCCTCCTCTCTCTCTATTCAATCGTAACTTCCTCCTCAATAACTGAATTAGAACTGACCCCGAACTCTCTGCCCCCCCAGACATTTATTGCAATTCAATTTAATAAACAAATGCACAGTCAGGCCTGTAGCCTCTTCCTGGATTTCGTCTGTTTACAGCTGATGACCAGGAAGAGCTTCAGTGCTGTCTGACACTGCATTCCTGTGATGTTTCTGAATATTTCCTGATTGGAAAACGATGGTTGAATGACTGGAAGTTGGAGTTCGTTCTCCATAATAATTAAAAGATACTACGGATCGTTACGATATTTACAACTCGAGAACGAGACAGGCTTATAGAATAATTATTCATGTCTTGTCTTTGTACCATTCCTGTCTCATTTGCTTTAGTCAAGACATTTGTTATTGTAATTCGTTGGTTAAGTTAAATCAACCTAAGTTCTGACGCAGACGTTAATAGTATATATTACATACGTTTTCCTAAAGTCCTTCCCACATTTAAATTTACTGTAACTTTGTAACGAACAGAGATATTTCAGTAAAATAAAGTTTGTACTGCAGAGCAGTCTTTAAAGTTTTACCTGGCAAACTGCACGTTGAGAGGATCACGTGACTGCGAGCGATCAGGTGATTCCATGATGCCGTCGATTCAAGAGAAGTCAGTACGTTTTGTGGTAGGCAGAACTGAAATCGTGCATTCTGGTGCACGAATTCCAAACCTACCAGAAGGATAGCCCAAAATTGAATATGTGGTGCGCTGTGTCGACGGATCACCTAATCGGGCCTTCCTTCTCAGAGGAAGATATCGTGACCGACGCTACCGACCTCAACATGCTGCAGACGTTCTTCCTTGCCCAGCTGATTGCACTTGGTATCAAGGATGACGTGCACTTCCAACAAGACAGGACACCTCTTCATTTCGCACTTGCAGTCAGAATCTTCCTGGATCAAGGATTCGGAGACAGGTGGATTGGATTGGCCGAACAGTACCCACATCATGGCCAGCAAGGTCGCCAGATCTGCCTCCGTGTGACTTTTGGTTTTGGGGATATGTCAAGATGAAAGTGTACGAGGAAAAGCCATTCTTGGTTTCAGGACGAAATTGCAGGAGTGCATCGACGTGAATGGTGCCCTGTTGGAGGTGCGGCGATGAGGACGACAGATGTGCAGTGTTGCCAAGTTTTAGAGACTGCTGTGAAGTACAAACTTTATTACTGAAATATATCTGTTCGTTACAAAGTTATAGCGAATTTAAATGTGGGAAGGACTTTATGAAAACCCTATATTGTCTAAACAAGAAAAGGGTAAGGGAGTGGGGAAGAGGAGTAAAATGCGTTCTGCAATATCTCGAAGTCATACTTTTAATTTTTTGTTGTTTCAGCAATTACATAAATTCCCGTCTTCTCATCCCATTCAAATTTGTCTTGACATTCATTTTGGTTCCGAGTTTGTATACACACACACAACGGCAATATGTATGTCCCAAATTTTATTTTCCTTTATTCTTTCACACGTCTTCGAGAGACCATGGTGAGGCTGAGCATCATTGGTGCCTATTGCCAATTCGTTTCGGAATTCATTTTGCGTTTGTCTTATTTCACGTTGATTTTGTGCCCCTTTAGAAAAGGATGAGTTATGATTAGATGAAATTTATGAAGACACGGTCACGCCCATGCCGGGAACCTTCTTATCAAGATCGAATCGACGTGATCGACATACGAACAGCAGCGAGTGGGAGTAACTATTGTCTATTGACCGAAAAGGTTTAGTCTCTCCATGTAGTATTAGCACTGTCACCTTGAAAACAACAGGTACTGGATGCCATCTCCGGTGGAGGTATATTGCACAGTAGTTCGGATCCCACTTTAATTTGTCGGTCCACTCCCGATTGACATATCTGGGCATAAAATTGGGCTTAAACAAACACACAAACTTTGTAGAAGAGGTGTACAGTAAATAAAAATGAGACATCCTGAAATACTGGGCGGCAGGGACGTAGCTAGGTTTATCAGTTTGGGGGGGGGCAAATGTCAGAAATTTCTCGATCAAATCATTAAGAAAATTAACAACAAGCAACATTATGTATGTATGTAAATATATATGTATGTATGTATGTATGGATATATATATATGAGCCAGCCCCCGTGGCGGAGTGTTAAAACATCGCGCTACGACGCCAGGGGTCCCGGGTTCGAATCCTGGCCTGGGCATGGATGTTTCTGAGTGTCCATTCATAAATTTCATCATATCATCACTCATCCCCATCTTTGCAAATTAGCCAAAAGTTGCACAAAAAGCGAAGTAGAATAAATCAAATCAAATCAAAATATAGGATGAGAGTGAGATAGAGAGACTGAGAGACAGACAGTCGTTGTTAAATTAAAATCAACTCTCATATACACACGCTTGCTACTCGCCATCGTAAGCAGGATGTTTTTTTTCTGGCGGGGGGTGGGGCTGGTAGAATTGTAAAAGTGGATAATATACTCTAGGGGGTTAAAATTGTATAAGAAAAAATAATGAGTTGGCGTTTTAAGCCCACTTTATGCACAGGAAGGTTAATCGGGACTGGACCTACAGTTTAAAGTGGGATCCGAACTTCTGTGTGCCTCCGCTGGGATCCGGGAACCCTTGATTACAAGCGGCGACGTTACCACTGCGTCATCGGCGAGGCCAGTAATGGTGGTTTGCTTGATTGATTGATTTTGCTTCGCTTTTCTGCCACTTTTGGCTAATTGCGAAGATCAGGATGAGTTGTGATATGATTAAATTGATGAATGGACACTCAACAAACACCCATGCTCAGACGGGAATTCGAACTCGGGACCCCTGGCGTCGTAGCGCGATGTGCTAACCACTCCCGTCACGGGGGCGGCTAATGGGGGGTTTGCATTTGCCACTTTTTTTCTTTCTTAGGTTACCAGTCCAAATTTTCTGACAGACAGACACCGAACAGCGGCATATTTATTATATTTGTACAACAAAGTTTCTACCGATTTCCCGTCATAAACTATTTCTGGAAGGAGTACATTCGTGATTCTATTGTGTTCAAGCTGACAGAGACAAATTTGAGGGTGTACCGCACTGCACACTTGCATTTAGGGTGTGACCAAATTGGGGAAGGATGAAAAGAAACGGACAGACTGTCGGCCGAAGAGAATGGGATACATCTCTCTGCGTCGGCATTCAGGGCCAGAAACCAGAAGTTCCACTGGGCTTTTCTCCGCCCTCTTGTGTTTACAACCGCGGGAGGGTTTCTCTGACATCAAGATGAAACTGCCTTCTGAGTATCTCATACTTCAGTACTACAAAACACGTAGTGCTGTTGTTTCTTAAGAGTAATGAGCAGGGGTGTAGATTTATAGACGCTAAGAACTTTTAAAACGGCAGGCAAATAGGCATCCAACATGATAAAAATACACGTATGCACTTGATGGCACAAGTGTTGACTTGATTGTGTTGATATTTTATTGTATTTTTCTTATATTTGCGTCACTTTATTTAATTCGGTTAATCGCAACGAATATGATGAATAGTAGCTATGTAGATGAAATTGATGATATGGAAAATGCTTTATTCAAAGAAAATAATAATAAGAAGAAGAAATGTGAATTTGAACATATTGCAGGGAAGAACTTGGAAATTGTGGATACATTTACTGCTTTTGCTTCATTGTTATCCTCCCCTTTTATTCCTACGATAATATCTAGTTCTCAAAAACTGGCTTTAATCGCGGCGTTGAGGACGAATGATAAGATGAAAGAACAATCACGAAGGAACATTGACAAGACAAAACAGAACCCGTCATAGGATTACACTGGCTGTGGGTCCACATACCGGAATCTCATTAATCTGCAGCAATGTAGTCCACGGTATACTATGTGGAAGAAAGGTTGATACTTGAGCGCCCTCCCTATTATAAATAATATTGGTGGTTTACTGGGATACAGCAAGTGCACGTGTGTGTGTGTGTGTGTGTGTGCGTGCGTGCGTGTAACAAAAAATAATCATTACGCACTATTAATAACCATGTTGGTTTTGAGAGTAGAATTTTACTAGAAATGGATGTTTGTTATTTCAGTCTTCATAATGTAACATAGACGCCGGCATAAGACTTGAGCGGTGTGTACTTGCGCTAAGATAACTGAAACATCGAACTACAGACTTCCCTTCCTCTTTCTTTCACCCTGGCACTTCCATGCTAGGGTTTCAAATGCGGCGATGGATCTGTAATATGGGAAGTTAACTCCAATAAATCCTCAGCTGGGCATCTTATGTATATAGTTTATACCAGAATCGAACCTAGCACCTTTTATTTCGAGGTAACACACCCACTACCCTTCGGAGAGGTCCCTGTCTGTTTTCTAACTGGTTGTGAACTTCAAGAATGATGACGCTGGATAACAAATTTTGCATACGTTTATGGTATAATATTCGTAAGAAATAATCTTGTTTGTGAGTGCAGAACTAAATATTTGATGGCACTGGATATAACATATTTCGCACAGTTATTGGCTAATTTTATTTTTATGCGTGAGTCGAACGTGGCATTTTATGCATCCAGCAATGTTACTTTCCTTCAGCCAACTTTTACAGTTTTTTACAAAATTCCCCTTCCGAAGTGTAAGCCTAATACGCTATGAAATCAGACGCCCCAGGCTCTAACTCTGGTCAGGCATGGGTGTACTATGCTTGTCACATCACCATTTCTTCAGTTCATCATTCATCCTCACCGCCGCGATTAACTAAAAGCAACGAAAAATAACCAACCTAGAAATGGTATTAGAAAACGTTCTCTCGAAATTGCACAAGTTGAGTACACTACCCCATGGGAAGAAGATTTCCGCTTCTATGAGTAATGATTGATTGACTTGCTTTTTTGCCACTTTTGGATAATTTGCGAAGATGAGGATGAGTGATGATATGATGATATGATGAAATAGATGAATAGACACTTACAAACATCCCATGCTTAGGCCAGGATTCAAACGCAAGACTCCTGGCGTCGTAGCGCGATGTGCTAACCACTCCGCCATCTTCCTTGAGTAATTATACAAATGATAACAGAACGTTATTTAGAATTTGAAAAGCTAATGTATCTAAAGCGTGTAGATCATTGTTAATAATTTAATACATACTTCGTTATCTTCCATAAATGAGGGGTGGCTTATTATTCATAACAGCCGTGTGTTAGCGGCAATTCCCCCCCCCCTCGAAGTTTTATGTTGCAACTTCTATCACACGCACCACACTATGACCATAGAATAGTATTCTATGCTATGACTCGCTATGACTGTCTCCTTAATCTGAGAGGGATGAAAATTGTTTCCAAAGAGCTACGGAAGAAGTAACATCGATCCCGAGGGACATCTGTTACCACTTATCAGTCAATCGGCCCGAATTTTGTCCTGGCAGGGAGGAAAAGTACATTTTCAAAAGATCTCCAAATTTCCTTAACGGGACGGGCTATAAAATCATTAGGGGCATTTGTTTCGACAGGCAACGGCAAGCAGTAAAAAAAAATAGTACAAGTCTTACTTTGGCGTTCATGGCGCTGGAAATTTGGGAGCAGTGTTTCAAACTGTAAGCAACATTTACTGAAGAACAATTTTGCAATATTTGCCATCAAATTAAAATTTCCACTAAAATACAGAAAGATTTGCCTGGTCCACGAGGACGTTTGCGGGGGCCAGTGCCCCCTCCCCCAACGACGTCCCTGCTGGGCAGTATGTGTTATCTAACTCTACGAATATGGGCGAAATTTCTATATTCTATGCTATTGAAGTCCATATATTGCCGTAGAGTGAGGATAACTAACTAGATATTTAGTGCTCTCTCCGTCCCCCTAAATTGACCGTAGAATTACACGCTTTTAAACATTAACATTCTATTCTCCAAGCTGTCGCGTAATATGTAATTTTATTTTAAGTGTTCGACATATTCCTATCGAATGTGCAGATTTTAAATTTTAATGTCCTCAGACATACTCCCAACTCCTAATCATCCATGTTGGGAGATGATAGCAACGCTTTTAGTTTCTTGAGAACCACAGGCCTCTTATACTGTCTTCTGAGGAAGTTTCTAGCGTCTCCTTACATTTTAAACGTGTAGTTTATGTCGTCATATGCAGTTCCCTTTGCAACCTGGCACGTTTAACCTTTTCTTTAAACTTTCAGGTAAGGATTTTAAATAAGGTAATTTTCCTCGTGTACTTTGAAAGGTACAAAATTGCCATATGTGCTGACATCCCAATTTTTTAAAACTTATTCTTTCATTAAAATTGAGCCTTAAATTTGAGTGTTAAATTTAAGTGCTAAAAGTGTCACATTTTTATATGGATTATTATTTGTGATATGGTTGCCAAATAATATGCCGTTGATCTGGCACTACTGAAAAATATCGTGTAGATCAAGGTTGTGTAGATAAGATAGCAATTTTTTAAAGATATAGTCAAGAATTTTCACCGGATTTAACTAATTTATTTTTTGTCGTAATTTTTATACTTATTTGTCAGCTTACAAAATGTCATCGTTTTAAACAAAAGTAAGTGTTATTAATGTTTGGATTTTATAATTGGTATATTTAGTATTAAGATTTATATATTTGTTACTTTTGGCAAACTGAAAAACAGTTTATTTAATCCTTTGAGAGCTAAATTAAACATTCGTTTAATCCTAAAAATCGTTGCACTGTATGATTGACATTCATCTCTCTCAATGTTGCTTATGCAGTCTGTAGCTATCGTAAAAGTTGCGGGTTAAATAGCAACTCATAAACATGTGTTGAGAAGAAGAGAATGCAACTATTTAGAAAGTTCTTAAGCACCTAAGATTTGTTGTCTCTTCCCGTAGCACTGGCATAAATATGTAAACAATTATGAAAATTATTTTACATAACTAAAACCATGATGTAAACAATTTAAATATTTGAGGCACACAATGAACATTTACAAACATTTAATTTGTAGATAAGTTTTGTAATCGGAGTTTCATTACCAAAGCATGCTATGGTCAACTTTCGAATGCTCGATGCTTTCGTGAATATGTTAGGTTTGCCTAGCATTTTACGTTAGGCTTCCAGCAACTGCAACTTACGAGCACTATAACTAATTACCGCAACCTACTTTCTGGGGTCAAACATATTTTTTAAATTAATATTTTCCAGAAATCGCAAATGCCAGAATTGCACTATGAAAACTTCAAAAGATTATTTAAGATTTTCATACTTTTTCCTCATCCACCCCCACACCTTGTGAGAATCATTCAGTACGTGGAAATCAAATCCATATTATTTCTCTGCGTAAGAGAAAATAAGCAATAAGCGGATGTATCATAGTAGCATATGTACTTCTCCGAAATAACATGGAATAACAATAACTTTTCTTCGTGTAAAACACACAAAAAAATCCATACAAATCAGGTGCGAGATATGATAAAATGTCTATGCAATGTCAGAATGTTCAATACTTACATATAAAGCACTTCAGAAAGTTGGAGAAAAGAATATAGTCTACATCAATTTCGACTTGATGACCCACTGTTCGATTAACTCCTTACATCATAGCAGGAGTTTTGCCTCTACAAATAACTGTTGGCCACCAAGTGAGTCTGAAAAGGATCGAGAGGTTTACGTTCCTCCATGAAATATTAATGTCAGCCTGAAAGCATGATTTTTAATTTCCGGATTAGAATTTTCTGTTTCTAACGGCCATGAGCTAGGTTCCATTCGTGACAGAATTATTGATTTATTTGCAGGAAATTAACAATACTATGCATATAATGAATGTAACTTATTTTTCTATAGGTGTTTAAATATTAAAACGCCCTAGTACAGTGAAACATGAAAGCAATAGAGAACTCCGAATTACAGTCCCTGCACAAGCAGTATGAATTGCTGAAAGCATTTAGCAAAGATGAGAAGATTTTGGATCTGGGCGACAATTTCAATTTCGAAAGTCTTCAGCTGTTGATCAAAGCCATGCTTGAGACTTTAGATAAACTCCTTGACACAGTAGACCTAGACTCATCCTGCTACAATCGTTTACTAGCTATGAAGGCCTCCGTGATCTATGAAGAAGCCAACATCTACGCCAAGCTTGGAGATGAGGGGAAGACAGTTGAAACTTTGGGAAAGTCTTTGAGTATAATAGAGCAACACATACTAAGACAAGAGGTCACAGAAGTTGCATTGAGAATCATCAACCGCTACGCTGTTATGCAGTTTAGAAATGGAAGTTACAACAAAGCCAGACTCTTGCTTGAAAACGCAGAGGACAAGTATAAACAGCTCAGGCCGAAACTTCTGGAATCAACCTTCTGTGGATTTGATCAGCTTTTCTGGGAAGACTCCGAAATGCCTCATAGGAAAGACGAACACTTGAAGGTGCAATGGCTCTCTGTACATAACCTTCAGATACTTTCGTACGTCTACAACAAGCTAGGGAAGCTTCGAATGTTTGTTCGTTCTTATCACGAAGCTCTGAAGAGGCAGCTCGAATCGACGGAAGGGGACACCTTGGTTTGGGCCGTGAAATCAGCTCGCCTGGCTTCGTTTTTCTTGTTGCAACAGAAATTCAAGTAAGTGAAACATGTCTGGTAGAGTGGGGTGTATAAATATTACTAAGGAATATGTAGTCGCTAGCAAATTTCGTATGCTTGGAATCAAGGATGGATCAAATAATTTCGTGTGGGCTTTAATTCGCTGGTCATGGCAGCTAACATCTTATTTTACGTCGGTTTTCTACCTCATTAGGTTAATCTTGACGATGATAATTAACAGCAGCGGAGATTGGGTGCCAAAATTGGGAAAGGGTAGTTTACTTTCAATTGGTAGACAAGGACTTAGCATTAAGAGTCCATAGAGCGGGGGCAAACATGGCAAAAAAAGTGTGTGTGTGTGGGGGGGGGCTGTTCCCCAAGCCCCCCAATCGCCGCCACTGATGATGAATATATGAAATGCACGATGGGACATATACAGATGAACGAGCACACCAGGACTCGAAACTTAAACGATAGATGGTGAGATCGTGAGTCCAGTACTCAGTACTTAATGCACTTAGCCACCGACAGAGAAACTGCAACTGCAAGGGGGCAGTTTGTCCCCTAATATTTTCAAGGTGGAAATTCAGTCTAGAGGGATTATATCGCTGTTAATAAACAATATTATAGTCTTAAGAAAGGATGAAGCATTTTGAAGTCGATGAAAGTTCCAAGCAAAGAAAGGACATTACCTTTCTATGTAATTGGATGTGTCAGTGAACCAGGGGAGGTGACTGAACGAAGACTAACATTTGTATTGGTGACCCCTTTCCCTTCTTTAACCTGGTCCTGAATTACTTATTTTCAGTCATCCAATCTCTCTCTTTCCGCATCTCTCCCCGGGTGTCTCGAGAGCAGATTAACAGTAACGCCAGAGTTTCAGTAAAAGGGGTGATGGGTCCTTCATAACATTTATATTTGTCCTTGGGTTCGTTTACAAGTACAGAAAGTGAATAAACAACTGGTAATTTGGCAGTTTAGCTCAGGCAGTTTATTTAGCAAATCAGAGCATTATCCTGGAGGATTATATGGGTTTATTATATGCTGTTTGTATTTACATATTTACAAAGCATTTCCATAGGTGCATTGATCAGATTCACAAAAATCCATTAAATCAACAAACGTACCTATGGCCTTACCATTGGTGCTTCCAATTATACAGCCTATCTCTGTGGCCCACTCTCGACTAAATGATATTCCGGCCAGTAACGCAACCTTCTAGCAAAACTAGTTGGAAACGTTTTTTTTGCGTTTTCTTACGCAACATCTTTACTTCAGCCAGCTAGGCACTATGATGCGACTCGGAAATATCTTAAGCAAATCTTTGCTAAGGGGGAACTTGGTGTTCCAAACAGTGGTTGGCTTTACCAAATCCTACATTTATTTTCCATCAGTCAGTCTAAACGTACGCAGGAATGGTATTTTCGGGTGTCCGGACCCATGCCTGTTTAGCACGCATCAATACAATTTGTAAAACAGTGAGACGAAATGTGGTTTATCTTTCCCCGACTGAACCTTCATCAAGACTTTTACTCGACCTCCCCCCCCCCACTCCTACTAATCAGAGGGAGTTCGCACACGTATAGGCAGCGCCAGCGGATATGACATATAAACTTATTAATTATTTGCCTGCTATGATCCATTTAAATACTTTTGAAATGGGCAGTACATTCAACAATTCTGTAGTGTGTTTGATTCATTAATTGCATTTTGGTAACAACACAGTGGCGTATTTTGTACTTTTGCAACGAGAGGTATTATTATCTTTCCCAATATCCGTGCCGTTACTTACATACGTTTTAAGAATATCCAAGACAAAGACAATGAAGCTATGTTCTCCTTACCTCCCGTCCCTCCGATATCTGATATGCATATCTGTATTTGTTTTCCCAGGGAAGCTAGACATCATTTGGCAGCTGCTACACATGTCTTGGAAGAGTATGAAGTTTCGCTCAAGGAGCAGGAAAACAGCGACACCTACATTGAAAAGTATGTAATTGAACGAAATTGTATAGCTAGAAGAGTAGAATGCCCAAGGAGGACTTGTGGGTTCATAACCTCCATTTTTGCCTGCCATTCCTTAGAAAAAAGAGCGTCAAATGTGTAGGGAAACATTGAAAATATAGGACTGATTACTACAATAAGAAGACCCAACCAGTCTTGGCTAATCGCAACGATGGTGATAAATGGAGATTAGATGAACTGGTAAAATGACAATCACAAACACGCATGGACAGGACACAAACCCCTAAAAGGTTTACTATATTGGCTGCGAGTCAGGCACCAGAGGGAGTGTGTGGGAGAGTGGTTGGTATTGTGTACCTTCTTAATGATCATCCCTTACACCTCACTTTCATTAACATTAATTCGAGGACCTCCCCAATGGCGCAGTGGTAGCATTTTTGCCCTGTAATTAACGGGTCCCGGGTTCGATACCCAGTGGAGACACATAGAGGTTCGGATCCCACTTCAAAATGTTGGTTTACTGTCCAGTCCCGATTAGCCTTACTGTGCATAAAATGGACTTAAAACACCAACTCAATCAATCAACGTTAATTCGACGTTATCTTTCATCTTTTCATATCTTTCATTTGTATGACACACTTTCAGTTTGGATTGATTGAATGAATTGTTGTTTTAAGTCCACTTTATGCACAGTAAGGCTAATCGGGACTGAACCTACAGTTTAAAGTGGAATCCGAACCACCATATGTCTCCATTGGGTATCGAACCCGGAACCCATTGATTACAATGCGACGATGCTACCACTACACCGTCGGGAGGTCCATACAATTAATAGAATAAGAGTAATCAGTTACACTCTAGTGACTTTGTGTACCATGGTGAACATACCAAATTTCTGTGGAAAGCTCACATCGATGAAAATGAACGTAAATATAAATATTTTAATATGGTCTTGCTAAAGGCTTTGGTCCCTTCAACCCAAAAGCGCCCAAGTCTTTTTAAAGGATTTTACTAAAATTGTTCTCGTTTGGAAAAAAAAAAACACTGTGATATTCTCATTCTGACAAATTACATTTGTTTACAAGCACGTATCTAGAAATATGTTTCTGGGGGGGGGGGGAGGAAGGTCCGAACCAAGTGTCCCAAAATATTATTGTCATTATTATTAATGTTTAAACTAAAATAAATATATTAAATTAATTAAAATAGTATTAATTAAAATATTCAAATTAATATTATATTTTTATTACATGAATGGGTAAAAGAACGGTGTAAGAATAGTGATATAACAGCATGTATTCATTATCTAACTTATGTGTAGTTAAGGTCGGCAAAATTTGTAAACAACAACAACAACTGCCCTGGCAAGGAAATTAATGTCAAATAGATAAAGGATTGAATATTATTTATTGACTAGAATAAGGATGTTAGATCCAGTTGACGAAAAGTAAAGTTCCTGGTGATATTTTATGAAAGTTACGTTATAAGTAGTAATAAATCTTGCAAAAATCTTTTTTGGTACTGTCATTCAAAGTCGTATGATCACAATATAATCCTTGCCTTCCAATAAGTTTGGCGGAAACCCTAGATTAAAGAACACTCGTATTTTCATTATTTAATTTTAGTTATTTTATTATTTCATCATTTTCATTATTTAATTTTTGTACTTACTAAGTCTTTCGGGGTAGAGGGGGGGCGAACCTCCTGGACCACCCCCCTATATACGTCCTTGTGTGTTTAGAATTTTTCTAGAGGATTCAAGCTATTTCTTTGCTTTTTCTGTTGTCTAGATATTTATGACAGAAAATAGGTTCCACGAAACTATTACAGATACTGTATCTAGACAACAGGAAAAGGAAACGACACGAAGATTGAAGACTAAAATTGGTAAACGCTGTAAGTGCCACAATAATTCAAAAACCGTTTTCCACGTTAAACTGTGAAATGTGCCATGCTTTATAATGTGGTAAACGTGAAATGTGGCTGGTAGCCCTCTAAGTAGTTCAAAGGGCGTGTAAAGAGGTCACTAGTGTGCACATTCTTACGAGCTGATGTGCGGAACGATGCGATTTCCCAACACTTTCGCTTTTGGCACTTACAACGTTTACCACTTTTAGTCCTGGATTCACTTCAATGATCTGAAAGGAATTCTCAACATACGTAAGTTTTCAGAATTTGATCGTAGTTTTTGTTGGCGGTGGAGGGGGAGATAAATTTCTATAAAATCCTCTGCTGACACTGAGAGAGATTCAACGTAACTTCAAGAGCTGACGTAGTTACTATTAGTGAAAGTTCTTTTGTTGAGGGAATTCTATTTTTCAGATGCGAGACTCTCCGTCAACGCGGAGCCGACGTCGCAAACACCTGGGTCAAATACGGCTTATCCCTGTTCGCCTTATCCAGATCAAGATACATCGAATTGAGCAGCGATACAGATGAAAGCGTGACGTCATTCAGCGGGTCGGCATCCAAGGACACCTTGCCTCGCGCGGAAGCGGAACCAAGAAATGACGGCCAGGATGACATCGAGACAAAGACCTCGGAAGCGGAAGAACCCGACAAAACAACAACTGCGTCGATGCAACTGGAGGGAGAGACGAGAGACAACACCTCGTCCGATGCTTTGAGCCATCAGCTACCTCAATCTTTCGGCGACTCGGAACCCATGAAATGTAACACCCCGTTCCTCGAGGAGGACGAACGAGGCTCGATGTTGACTAACACTGCAGACGGCGACTTTGAAGATGTTCTCAAGTTCCCGCTTGAGCTGGATGAGCTGGAGCAACGCGTGTCGTGCGAACCTGTCGAATCCCTCGACCAAGCTAAGGCTCTATTCCACTTTACTCACGGCTGGCTTCAACGATCCAAGAAGTTCTATTCCTTGAAGAATCACCCTTTTGAGTATGTCAATATTGTCCTGGATCTTGCTGAGTTGTACAAGTTCCTTGCTTTTTACGAAGAGGATATTGATGGGTAAGTCTTCTGGACTATAACGACCCTATTAGAAGTATCTGTGACTTCATATATATGTATGTATTTTTTTTCTTTTGCAAGCTCTTGTCTTTAAACTATCCTGTATTAGCTATATACCGTTTCCGGGTCGTAACACTAAACTTAGGTCATAGGTGGACCATGTATTAATTATCCAAACTTTTATATCCTTCCAGCCATATCAACCTCTCCAAAATATCTTAGTTTTTACCATGTATATTGATAATAATTCACATATTTTCCCTCCTCATTTGACACGATATGTCTTAAAGTAAAGCTAAACTTACTCTACATTAATTAATGTACATGTCAGTATACCTGGTTTATTGAGTGAAAATTAGTTTTAAAGTGTTGCTGGGCGTCCGGATGGAGACAAGGGCGGCCCATGAAAACAAATGCAAGCCTAAAATTAAATATTTCACACATATAATTTAATTTTAGTCACAGTAATGATTGTTAATTACTCGTCGTATAAGGGCTTTTCAGGAACATGATAACTTCAAACTCAATGGGTTTTTAAGGAGATGGCAATACTATAGTGGGGGAAAATATGCCCAGTTTGCCCCTCTGAATTATATACCTTGCTTGCCCGTCCCTGGGAAAAATCCTTGATGTTCATTTGCTGGGCGGTGGGTGAAATGTAATAACGGGAGAGAAGTGCTGTTCAGGGATGATTCACTACAGTGAATGGGTTGGCTCCTAATGGTTTTCTAACAAGGTAGTGATTTAGAAAGTGGAAGATCCCTGATCTACGGATGATAAGCTCTTTACGGGGAAGGGTGTTTACAGCACTCAGAGTGATATGTCTAAAACCAACAATGAATGTTCAACGAACAATGAGCACATGCGAATAGAGATGACAGCCCGCCACCGCCAAAGTGCCCATCTCGAGAGTTGTTCATCAGACTACTGTGACTCAGTGCCAACTACAACTACGACGCCAGAGACCCCAAGTTCGAATCCCGGCCGGGGTGTTCTATGTGAGTGTTCCTTCATCAATTTCATAGTATCATCACTGATCCTCATCTTCGCGATTATCCAAATGTGGATGAAAAGCGAAGTAAAATAAACCAAATAAATCAATCAATGATAATCAACTACAACTGGAACTGTCCAAGTAGAACAGGGATTATAAAATCTGGTGAATCCATGGAAATGCTGATTCTATAACCAAAGTGACAAGTGAATCCAATGTGGCATCTGAGTTAAAGTCACCTGTAGAGAACAATAACATTAAGTAGCAATTTCAACCTTTCCCACGGCAGTAATGATAATGATAATGATATTTATTGATATTGGTACGAGCCCTTCGGCTGTGCGTATCTTACAATATTGTTACATAAACACCCCGACCTTAAACATGCACCCCATTTATCATACATTCAGAAACATTTATAAACAGAAACATTTGGAAAATAATTACATACTATGTACATATATAAATAGCAATGTGGTCCTCTTCTTACATTTGAGATTGTTCATTTTCACAACACTGCACTACACGCTCCACCTATGCCTGAGCCACTGCTGTTCCGTACCCTTCACTTTCACTGACTCCTTGGAGCATTTTCCTGCGCTCCCTCCAAACTGCATGAAAATACGAGCCCAGGGCTTTGATATTTACATTCGTTATACCACTCCTCTCCTCCCTACATATAGCCTGGATGGTCTGCTCAATGCTGTCCCTTGCACTGTCCCCCCATTTGCGTTGTCTGAGGGGTGCCGACCAATCACACTCGTGTAGGATGTGAGCCCTCGTCTCCTCTTTGCCGCATAACGTGCAGATGGCACGACCGTCCGGCCCCTTTAGTTTGTGTTGCATCCACCCCCCTAGCAGGAACCAGGCGAATCCACGTCTTTGCTGGTACGTACACGTATCAATGTATCGTTTTCTCCCCCATTTCACCCACACCCCTGGCGGTTGTGCGGCGACGAGCGTTACCTTCTCCCTACATTCTGCCATGATGTCTTGCCTGCTACTGACCACCAACCTTTCCCTTATGATTTGCAAAATCCCAGTTTCGCACCTCCCGCCCCTCACCTCTTCCCACAGTTCCCCCAGACCCATTCTGTACAAGTCGTCCTTAATCCCACTTGCCCAGTGGCGTGCGAACCCTTCCTCAATCTGAACTCGCAGACACTGTTCTTTCAGTGAGTCTCCGGCCCCTTGTTCCAGCTTCATCCAGTACTTGAAGCATCTCATCTTCGCTTCGACATCCTCCCTACGTTTTCCCATATCCCTCAGGACGCCACACGTGCTTGCACTCGTACTGGTTCCCAGTATTTGTTTTAAAAACCGCGCTTGTATCTGATTTGCTACTCGCCCCCCTACCCTCCCCCATAGTTCCGCGCCGTAAAATTGGGTTGCTTTCACCGTTGCTTCATAAATTTGGTCCAGCAATCTCACACTGACTGTAGGGACTTTCCGTTGCAGTCGCTCTACCCTGCCCAGCCCATAACAAGCTTTTCCCTTTCTGCCTTCGATGTGCATTGTCCACTCCCCTGCCATACTCAGCGTGTTGCCTAGATAGGTGACACGTTTGACCCTTTCAAACTGGGAATCCCCATAGGTCCACCGCTCCTTTACTGCGAAAACATAACCTTTCTTGAACGCCATTATTTTAGTTTTTCGTGTATTTACCTTCAACTTCCATGTTGTGCAATATTGTTGAAGTCTGTTCAATCCCCGCTGTAACCCCTGTACTTCGTTTGATATTAAAACGAGATCATCCGCATAGAGAAGCATTGGTATCGATGTCCCGACTATCTCCGGTGTTTCAGATCCTTCTTCTCCCACGAAGCTAGCAACGTCATTAATGAAAATAATGAAAAGTAAAGGTGAAAGTATGCATCCGTGTTTGACGCCTACCGTGCTCTCGTGCTGCCCAGACACCACCCCCTGCCCACATTTGACACAAAATTTGACCCCTCTGTACATATTCATTAGCGTATTAATCATTCTAGCCGAAACCCCCATGTCCCATAACTTCCCCCATAGCATTTGCCTATTGATAGAGTCAAACGCCTTTTCAAAGTCAACAAAACAGCAATATAATTTTCCCCTTTTCTCGTTTAACTTGCTTTGGATCAGTGTGTTCAGGACAAAAACATTATCTACAGTGCTATAATTGGACCTGAAACCAGCCTGCAGGGGGGTCAGTTTATCAAAAATATCGGCCCATTTTCTCAATCTGTTGTATAGAATACTACAATATACTTTCCCTAACACGGGCAGGAGAGAAATACCTCTGTAATTATTAGTGTCATTTACATCCCCTTTCCCCTTGTATAGAGGACAAATAACGCTCGTTTTCCATATTTTGGGGAAGGTTCCACTATTGAATATGTTGTTGAGCAGAGACCTTCCCGTTTCTGCCAATCGCTCGTTACAATTCAGCACCTTCACGAGATCTGACCCGATTCCATCAATATCCGCTGCCTTGCCGGTCCTCAGCGAGCGCACAGCGGCATCATATTCCAGCCTCGACACATTTTCGTCAAGGATTGGGACAAAAGTACCCAGGAGCCTGCCCTCGTTTGGAATAGCCCCTGACCCCCCCTCCCCTTCCAGCAGCTTGAGAAAATGATCCTCCCAGCTCCGTGCAGAGATACTGCCTATTGTGTACCGACTCCCTTGCAGGTTGCGAATAATCCGCCACAAGTTCCTCGTATCCCGGCCATGGATGGCCTCCTGAAGGGCCCTCACTTTCCTCTCCCCCCACTTCTCCCTCTCCCTTTCCAAAACTTGCGCGTTACGCCGGCGTTCTTCTAAGTAATTTAATCTAGAATGCTCAGTTTTGCGAGCACGGAATTGCCTTAGAGATCGATCCAATATTCGTTTGTGCATCTTACATACGTCATTATACCACGTGTCAGCCTTGCTGGGAACTTGTTGACGTGTGTCCCGCAACATGTGCCTCGCTGCTCGCATTATGATGTGGTAGTATACAGAGACCCCTCTTTCCACTTCGCCTTCGCCCAACGCTCTTTCCATTTCCCTCGTAAGCATAACTGCTATATCATCTTGCAACCCTTGTTGGAACCACAACACGTTGCACGCGTTGCTTGTCAGGGTCACTCAGATCGGGAGCGAGCGACCGAGGCGTGGTGCTGATCATATCACCCTCATGGAACAGTGCAATGCAAAGTGGATAGACTTGCCTTTATCTTTTTATTCTGCCACTATTAAGAGCAAATGGTGGTGATTGCTGCTACAACTGTTTCAAGCATTCCCATTTTCTGGTAGCATTTTGGGGGTAGTAAATAATCTGTGGTGGTTATGCTAGGCTAGTTGGGTTTCGTTCTTTTAGAAGAAGAAGACGACGAAGAATGGTTGTAGCAGCAATACCGACCGAGCAAAATTTGGTGTGCCAGCACCATCCCCTGCCGTCTATTGCGGTAGAATTTGATTCTGCGATCTCCTGGATAGTGCAGGACTATTACTTGCAATCTTTAAGCTACAGATGGACAGAGAAAGTAATGTATTGTCTTGTTATTCAGCCAATATTTAATTCACAAACGCCGAGCCGACTCTTTGGAGACTCTGATGGCTGTTCTGAAGGAGCTACGTCCCCAGTGCTACACTGCAGTCAACGTGGAGCTCCTGCGCCAACTCGCAGAAACCCAGCTGGAGATGATGAGCATCAATCTCCGACGTCTCTATCTCTCCGAGAATATGAGCATCGAGCCTTTTCTGCAGAAGATGGAAGCCATTTCTGACACCTGCGATGGGCTAAGCGACTGCAGTGATGTCATCGATTCGGATGTTTTTCAACTTGGCGTCCCTACTGAGGACATGTAGGCTTAGCACAGACTGGTAGCAAAACGCAAGCTGCTCTCATTTTTCATCGCTCCTTTCCTTACAAAATTTAAATAACACATGTCAATAATAATACCAGAAGTTTTGTTTCGTACATTGTATAAATTCGTGACTCTTGTGTCTAAGACCAATGTGTATGTGTTTCGGTAAGATAAAAAAAAAGAATTGTACTGTTGCAACTGTATGCAGTATTGTAATATTTTTTTCAAAATGTTTTTTGCTGCCTCAACATTAATGGAGATACTCAATATTTCCTGTTGCATGTAATTATGATAAGCGACATTGATGGTGATGATTTACCTAAGGTTTTTCAGTAGTGTTTGATAAATAGCAATAATAATCACACAAACATTTATCATTTATCATAAACTAACACTAATAAAGTATTGTCATAGTGCCAATTTATTATTGTTGTTATTATACTATTATAGGTAAAATACTGTCTTTCTATTTTTTTTCACATTTCATACATTATTGACTTTTACACATCTTGTTCAATAAAAATCTCTGCAAATTAGGAGAAGAGTCTTAGTCGTCAAGTTCACATTGTGTGACCTCACACATAAAGGTATCATCTTTTTGGAATTTTGAAATTTCGTTGTAAGGTACCTGAACCCAATATAGCCTTGTACCCAATA
This sequence comes from Lepisma saccharinum, assembly GCF_977018435.1. Classification (NCBI taxonomy): domain Eukaryota; kingdom Metazoa; phylum Arthropoda; class Insecta; order Zygentoma; family Lepismatidae; genus Lepisma; species Lepisma saccharinum. The sequence goes on from NC_139233.1 coordinate 53,717,859, forward strand.
TGGCCTATTTGCTATTTCCAAGTACTCCCTCTGTCCCATAATTATTGTCCGGTACACCTTTGTTTGTTGTCTCATAATAATTGCCCGATATTTAAACTGGGACATTGGTGTATACAGAAGAAGAACATGAAACACGGGAATGAGTCATACAACTTTATTACTCCAGGATCAGTACAATTTGCACTTTCCATCTGCCTCCTCGTCTGTCATTTCTGTACTACCATTTTGGCATACCGGACTATAATTATGGGACAGAGGGAGTAGTTAAAAGGGGGCCTCCTCCCTCATTGTGCAGTGGCAGCGTTATTGCCTTGTAATCAAGGGGTCCCGGGTTCGATACCCAGTGGAGGCACAAGTGGTTCGGATCCCACTTTAAACTGTTTGTTTACTGTCCAGTCCCCTTGTACATTTTTCTTAAAAATATCAGCGTTGGTGCATAAAGTGGACTTAAAGCAGCAACTCAAACCAAACTAAAACCAAGTAGGTACAGTCACGGACACTTCTGGCTTGTAACGACCTTATTGAAGAAGCACTGAAGCAAGCCATCCATGTCTAACCACCAAGCGCCTTGTGACTAGACAACCCAACCAGCATTGCAATTCTGCGGCTTGTATACCAGTCACGGGTATACATCTCTGTAAATTGAGTCGTGATGCCAAAGAGAAATACGATGAAGATTGTCGATCGTAATGTCTCGTGTTCTTGACATGGAATAATACTCAGTCCACGTTACGTTCCATTATTTAATGTTGTTTGGGAACGAACCTGACGGACTGGGTTTATATTTTCACTCCTTGCATTACAGTAAATTCCATATTTTACAATTATATTAATGCTTTGGAACGAAAATAATACCCAGAAAAATATCAAACACACGTGCACACCATTCTACTCACACACATGCAATGCGTCGATTTTTGACATACGTGGTTACTATTAATAGACAATGAAACAATTATGAGAGAAATTAAGATGCATTTTAGTCTTCAGATGTTGAGGAAGGAAACAGACTGACTGGAAAAAAGCCAACATGGTGTTATTGATAGAGTGTTGGTTAACATACAGAGCTTTCACCAGTGAGATCTAGGTTCGATCCCCACCAAGGACAATTCTTTTTATTCTTTTCTATTAGTGAAGAAGTATGTAATATTGTTTTCTAGGCATTTTGACGAAAGGATACACATCAAGTTTGTTCGTTTAATCTGTATTTTCATTCTTCTAATAAGTTCTCTATCACAAGGGGATATATTCTCTATCTAGGGCGATGGATAACTTCTCAATGGTTCCGTAGCTACGATTCTCTAGTCCCTTCCACCCACTTGTCTTATTTATTTACTTTATTCATATCAACTCACGAAATACCATGAATCTAACGAAAACACACAGATATAGTTAGAACAAGAAACACACATCGCGTCGAAGGTTCAAGACTCTGAGTTCTGGCTTTTTTGCGAGGGTGATTATTCCTGTGTCTGTTTATCATCTTTGTCTAAAAAATATTCCTCATTATTGCCGTGATTAACCTAGGGAGAGACCAAAGCGACTGAAATAACAAAAGTACAGAAAATGCAAGACACATCTGCCTAGGCATGTTATACCTTGGGAATTAGCAATCTGAAAATTATCTTGCGTTTCAGTCGACTACTTGCGAAAGAGTTTCGTGTTGTCTCGTTTGGAGTGTTGGTAATCGTGTTGAACTAGCATGCGCGCAACCCGAGTTCGATCCCAGCGGAAGGAAAGTTCTTATATTTTTTGTCTAATTTCATCCAATCTTTTTATAAAACTGAGGTTTCTGCAAAACCTTTTGAATTGCATGTCACTTGGTATGTTGGTAATCTGAAAGCAGCAAAGATGAAAATTTGATGTTCCGAAGCGACGATATATTTGTGTATGTGTTGAAAAAGCGCAGTTATTTATTAGTGAAAAGCATGCAGCCACGTGATCATTGAGAACGCTTCCTAGTTGTCAGTGCTAATATGGCAGTAGCTACAGTCTGTCAACACACACCAACTTTCACGTTCCCCGTAAAATGATTACCTTTCCACGTTTCAAAATCATGAGTGCTGTCTAAAGCAATGCTTTGATACTTGCGTTTGTATGTTCGCATCTAAAGTAATACGATTTTTTTTTACCCAGAAAATGACATTGAAACCATTAATACCTGTTTGCAATGTTATATTGATATCATATATGGAAAGAATAAAAATGGAGAATATCGCTTAAAACAACTTATAAATATATTAAATTATGTGGATACCTGATCTGAAACGTACGATGCACGATCAGAGAGCCTGAATGTTGCATTGAAAACTGCAGAGAACAATGACTGACTTATGAACAGTGAAAGCACATTACACTAACTGAAAGACTATTTTCAAAATTAATAATATTTGGATAACTGGCAGATCCAAACGTGATGTTAACCACGTTGATACGCACCCACTTATTGTATCCTTTTAGGTGTTTAATATGTTTAAAATGTTAATTGTCTATTATGACGTAATTTGTTTTGTTCAATTGGGTAGTCTTTTATGGTTATGAACTAACCTTAAAAACATTTGACTGTGAGTGGAGAGGTGAGAGATATTATGGATGTTGCTGGCAAAATAAAGGGACAATATTCAACTTTACTACAATAACTAACTAACTAACTCTCTAGCCTTCTTAAACCCGAAGGTTCATGGCTGCAGCAACACAGGCCTTCCATCTGTCCCTATCTTGAGCAAGATCTATATACTCTTTTCCATCCCTACCGATTTCCTTTAGGTCCATCTCAACGTTGTCCCTCCATCTTCGTCTTGGCCTTCCTACAGGTCTCTTACCATCTGGTTTCCCAACAAGAATCCTGTAAACTCCTGTTTCCTCTCCCATTCGTGCCACATGGCCTGCCCACCTAAGTCTTCTTGATTTAATTATTCTAATAATATCTGGACATGAATACAAATTATGTACTTCTAAATTATGTAACCTTCTCCACTCACCTGTCTCCTCATCCCTTTTAGGTCCAAATATTTTCCTAAGAATCTTATTTTCAAATACTCTCAATTTATGTTCCTCTTTTAATGTAAGGGACCAAGTTTCACACCCGTATAATACTACAGGCAAAATTACTGTTTTGTATATTTTAACTTTTAGTTTCTTAGATATTAAACGAGAAGACAAAAGTTTATGAAGAGAGAAGTAACATGCATTTCCTGAATTAAGCCTACTTTTTATTTCATCTTTAATATCATTTTCATTTGTTAATATTACTCCTAAGTATTTGAATTTGGAAACTGGTTCAAACGAGTTGTTATCAATAATTAGATTTTGATTATTACCTAACACTTGGTTTCGGCCTGTAAGCATATATTTAGTTTTCTCTTTGTTAACTTCCAAACCTATCTCTTTAGCAGTTTTGAAAAATATTTTAGCATTATTCTTAATCGTATTTATATCATCCCCCAGTAAGTCTACATCATCTGCATATGCTAACAACTGAGTCACACCATTTAATTTTAGTCCTTCTTTAGTTTCTTTTACCTTCCGAACAGCATATTCTAAGGCAAAATTAAAGAGCAATGGAGATAATGCATCTCCTTGTTTTAACCCATCATGAATTATAAATTTGTCAGACATATTATTACCCACACGAATTTTACTTTCTGTTTCACTGGTGCATATTTTTATCATACTAACAAGCTTCTTAGGTATTCCAAACTCTACTAATATATTATATAATTTATCTCTTTTGACCGAATCATATGCTTTTTTGAAATCAATGAATAGCTGATGGACATTTTGATTATATTCCCACTTTTTTTCAAGTGTCTGTCTGATGTGAAAAATTTGATCTGTAGTTGATCTGTTACGTTTAAATCCACATTGATAATCACCTATAATTTAATTAGCATATGGGGTTAGTCTTGTTAAAAGAATGTTAGACAATATTTTGTATGTTGTTGAGAGTAGAGAAATTCCACGGTAATTATTGCAGTTCATTTTATCACCTTTTTTAAACACAGGAACAATTATGGATTCTTTCCACTGTTGAGGGATTTCTTCTTTATTCCATATTAAACAAATTAATTTATGAATTTGACATATTAATGATTTTCCACCATATTTAATTAACTCAGCTGGTATTAAATCAATGCCAGGTGCTTTGTTATTCTTAAGCCTTTTAATAGCATCTTTAACTTCAGTCAAGTTAGGTTCTGGAACTAAAGGTTCTGCTGTGTGGACTTCATTTACTTCTGATTTATCTCCTACATGGACATTTAAAAGGTCATTAAAGTAGTTCTTCCATCTATTTAGAATATCGCTTGGGTCAGCTAGAAAATCACCGTCTTTATCTTTTATCAAGTTTACTTTAGGTTGCCACCCCTTTCTAAATTCATTTACACCTTTATATAAATCTCTGATATTTTTATTTTTGCTGTTTGTTTCAATTTCGTTAATTTTGCTTTTCAAGTAATCTCTTTTTTTACTTCTAAACGTGCGGTTAACTTCTCGCTTTATTGTATTATAATTGCTTAGATTTGTATCATCCGAGTTATTTAACCACCTAAGTCTAGCCTGATGTCTTATTTCTATTAGATTATGACATTCATTATCAAACCATGGCTTACTTTTTCTTGGTTTATGGTATCCTATAGTTTCTTTAGCTGCTGATTCTATTGCATTACGTATGTGCTCCCAATTCTTATTTACGTCTGTTCCATTTATATTTTCATCATCATTTAAATCCTGGAAAACCTCAAATCTATTTGACAGTTTAATTTGGTAATCTTTCTTAATTCTTTCATCAGCAAACTTTCCTGTATCAAATTTTAGAACTTTTAAATTTTGTTGCTTATGATTTATCACTGAGAGTCTTTCTCTTAATTTAGCAATTACTAAATAATGGTCACTGGCACAGTCAGCACCTCTATGTGTACGAACGTCAATTATACTAGTATGCCTTCTCTTATCAATGAGAATATGGTCTATCTGATTATGAGTTTTACCATCTGGAGAAGACCAGGTATATTTATGGATATCTTTATGTTTAAAAGTGGTACTTTTCACAATTAAATTCTTTGAGGTTGCAAAAGTAATCAATCTTATACCATTATCATTACTTAATTCATGAAGACTTTCTTTACCAATCGTGGGTTTAAATGTCTCTTCTTTGCCAATCTGTGCATTACAGTCACCTAACAGAATTTTCATATCATACTGAGAAAATTTATCAAAGACCTGTTCTAACTCTGTATAAAAATCATCTTTAGTATTATCATCTTTATCTTCCGTTGGTGCATGTATGTTTATTAAAATAATTTTACACCACCTACCCTGTAAAACTGCATATGATATCCTATCATTAATAAATTCTATTGTTTTAAGAGCCGAGATAATTCTATTATTTATGAAAAAGCCTGTTCCAAAATTATGATTTTCAGTACCACCATAGAAAAAAGTATAATTTTTAGTTTTACAATTCCCTTCTCCTGGCCACCTAACTTCCTGGACAGCTACTACATCTAATTTATACTTGACTATCTCATTAACTGTACACTGAAATGCCCCAGGCCGGTAAAGGCTCAGAACATTCCAGGTGCCTAATTTAATATCCTTATTCCTAACGTAGATCTTATCCTTAGTCCAGGGACCTCCCAAAGTAGTCCCCACCCGGAGATCCGAACGGGGGACTATTTTACCTCCGGAATATTTTACCTTGGGAACATCCATGGCCTTATATTTCTGTTTCTTGACATGTCTTTTTACAGTGCAGAGTTGTCAGCTCTACGCCTAACCCCCGATATGAATGGAGGAACTACTACACAAGACAAACACAAACATATTAGACAGCACAATTACTACACATGACGAACACAAACACATTAGACAGCATAACTACTACACAAGACACACACTAACACATCACAACTACTACCCAAGACACACACAAACACATCACAACTATAACACAACAACTTTCCTACAATGTAAAATAGAATTTCAAGACTTATTTTCTACAATAATAACGCATAGCAAACATCCAATTTATGAAATTTCATATGATCAAATACCGGTAAGGAATGTTTCATTAAGAAGTTATGCAAATATTCAATTATATTTACAAAATTGGGAGAATTATAGATTCATATACACAGATGCATCAAAAAATAAAGAAGAAGTAGGATGTGCTTTTATTGACTCTTCAAATGGTTATATAGCCTGTGGTTGATGGAAACTGAGCTGTTTGTGTAATATTGTGGTAATATTAATAGTTGTTAATTAAGTGAGTACTGTTTATAAAGAGAGAATTTTGTGACTGGAATTGAGTTAAACCCATATACTTATTTAAGTTGAAGTTTAAAACTACGGTAAAAGGAATTATACTCATTAATGTGATTTTCGTAAGGCAGTCTTGTTAACGTCATGGCGGATGCCATAGGTTATATGGAACTTAATAATCAAGTAGAAATTATAACGAACTTGGTAGAAGACAATGAAATTGTTATAGAAGATAACATTATAGAAGAAACATCTAGAAAACAAGCTAAAAGAGTCAGATCTTCTGAAGATGATCAAGTTCCAGCAAAAGCGGTAAGGATAGACAGGTTAGATAATAGAGATAAAGTAAACACGTTTGGAGAAGGTCGAAGAGAAAATAATGTAGACAAGTGTAAAATGTATTATGATACACATAATGGGCCATATTTAGTAATAATGACTAGTACTAAAGGTGCAGAAAAGAAATTTAACTCTATGAAAATAGGCAATGAATTGCGAAAGAAAGATATAAGGGTCAGATATATCCAACCAAGTGGTTTATTTAGAGCAAAGATTTATTTTTACACCAGGAATGAAGCTAACAATTTCATGAAAAATATGCATTTTCATAAAGAAAATAATATTGATGTGTTCATCCCGGAATCCTTATTGGTGAAGGAAGGATTGATATATGGTGTACCCACTGAATTTGAAGAGAAGGAAATTAAGGAAAGTATTGAAGACCCGACAGTAATATCAGTGGAAAGAATGAAAAAGAGAATTCGAAAAGATGATGGTTCATATTATTTTGTTCCTACTAAGCTAATATCAATCACGTTTAGATCTCAAGAAATGCCTAAACAGATTATAGTGGTTAGTCACATTTTCGATGTTACTCCTAAAGTTAGAAATGTGTTGCAATGTAAGAAATGTTACAGGTTCGCACATTCAGCAGCCATATGCAAGGATAAAGCTAAGTGTGCTAGATGTGGAAGAGAGGAACATGAAAATTGTAATGAAACTCCGAAGTGTTTAAATTGCGGAGGAGAACATGTTGCTACTGATAAGTCATGTGTAAAATGGGAAATGGAAAGAGAAATCATGAGAGTTATGGCATATGATAATTTATCCCGGCAAGATGCAAGAGAGAAAGTAATAACAGGTAATGTTTCAAGCAATTATGTTGTTCAAGGCAACTCATATGCTGATCAAATAAAAAACCATATAAACAAAAGTCAAATAAGTGAAATTGACACAAGAAAGACTGGTGTTGTAGGAAATAGCATAACAATACAAAACAGATTTGAAGCCTTAAGTGATTGGGGTGAAAGAAAATCAGATACATACTTGGAAAATGTTTCATGGAAAAGAGTTCCTCCAGAACATCATAGAGACTATTCCAAATTTGAAAATAAATATGGAAAAAATTTCAGACTAAATTCCTATTCACAAACAAAGAATTATAATGGAAATTCTGAAGGAGAATCAAGTAAAGGTTCTCTAAAGAAATTACAAAGTAATCAAAAACAATTAAATGGAAAGTCTACAGGAACTGTAATTAAGACAAGGAAAAATGAGGAAGATGTGGATAGTACAAACAGAAGCATGCAGGAGGTGAGCACCGGAATCTACAACAATGAAGAACAGAAAAAAATCGTGTACTTTCCTCACATAACATCTCAGAAGGATCTTATGTATAATTTGTTACAATTAATGGCGAAACTTATGGCGACATTAACTAAAAATTCTGACTTATTAAGCATAAAAGAAATACTAACAGAATGCTCACAAATCAATGGCCAGGTGCAGAAAATTATTGAGGATTTGGAAATTTTTGGAGAGACACCTTAGGGTGTGGAAGGAAAAATAATGGAAAACATTCGTGGGGGTACACTGGAATGTAAGATCATTGAAAGCAAGAAAGCAAAATCTGGTGAAATTAATAGATGAATATAGACCTGAACTTTTATGTTTATCGGAAATCTCTGTGAACCCATCAAACATTGATTATTTTAAAGTAAATCATTATCACATAATTTATGAAAAGATTAAAGATGATAGTAAAGGAGTTGCAATTATGATTCATGAAAGCATTCCATTTGAACCTATATCTTTTGATTATACATTGTCTATATACGACACATACAAAATTGAAGTCGTAGGAATTAAAATCGCTTTTATGAATCAAAAAGTTAGTATTATATCTATATATTTTCCTACAGGTGCAGAGTCACAGAAATTAACGACAAATACATTATCGCAAATGTTTCAATGCATAGAAAAGCCTTTTATTATAGCAGGGGATTTCAATTGCCATCACACAATATGGGGAGATCAGGATGAAGATAAGTTGGGGAAAGTGTTAGTAGAATGTATGGATTTGTACAACTTTACTGTAATTAATGACGGGTCTGCTACGTATATAGGAAGATTAGGTACTCGGCCAACAGCTATAGATTTAACGTTAATGTCAGATGATATATGTGGTCAATTTCAGTGGGAAACAGACAGTGATCAAAGAACCAGTGACCATTATCCATGTTTCTTTTATACTGATACTAATTCAGTGAGATCTTTCACTATTCCGCTCAGAAAATGGAAAGTTAACGAAGCTGATTGGAATAAATATTCTAAATTACTTACAATCTTATTTAAAAATACAGATTTAAATAATATTGATAAGAGTACATATGATTATTTTGTAGATTCTGTTAGCATTGTTATGGACAGATCATGTACAAGGGCAAAAGAGGAAGTTGTAAAAAAGTATCCAATAGTACACTGGTGGAATAAAGATTGCCAAAATTTTAAAATACAGAGAATTGAAGCTACAAAAGTTTATAAAACAATACCAAATCAGGAAACTTGGATTAATTATAAGAAAGCAATAGCGCAGGCCAAGAAATGTTATATCAGTGCAAAAAGACAATCGTGGGCAAAGTATTGTGAAGACATAGATAACAAAGAGAGTATCAGTACCGTGTGGGCTAAATTTAAATCAATCCGCAAACCACATACCCCTCGATTAATACCACTCAAAGAAACCTGGAAAGATGAATTTATTATGAAGGTAACATGTAATAATAAACAAGAACCTGCAGATGCCCCTGATGAAATTTTCTCTTTCAGTCCTAAAGATAGACATTCACAAGGATTATATACCAATATCATGATCGATGAAATAAGAGACATAATAATAAGAGCCAAGGACACAACTCCAGGAAAAGATGGAATAACATACTCGATGATTCAAAACTTGCCGGAATGTGGTATAATATATCTTTGTAACATCTACAACTATATAATGCATTCAGGAAATGTACCGCAATCGTGGTACACTCAAATGATTTTACCAATATTGAAACCTGGCAAAAGTCCACATAAAGGAGAATCTTATAGACCGATAGCTTTGTCTTCAGTACTGGGGAAAATTTTTGAAAAATTAATTCTAAAGAGAATAAGTTGGCATATAGAGGGACAGGAATTATTTTCAAGGCTTCAAGTTGGATTTAGGAAGGGAATGGGGTGTACAGATGCGTTGGCAATGTTATCATCAAAAATTTATGATACAATGAAAAGGAAAAGTAGTCTTATTGCTGCTTTCTTAGATATTAAAGGGGCATATGATAATGTAAATATAAATAAATTATTAAACATTCTACAAAATCTGAAAATACCTTATATGCATCTAAAAATAATTTGGAATCTATTAAAAAATCGTTGTTTATATTTTTACTTTCACAATAAAGTTGAGGGTCCTAGATGGATAACAAGAGGACTTCCACAGGGAAGTCCTTTAAGTCCTTTACTTTTTAATATATATTTAATGGATGTTCAAAGAATATGTCCTGAGCCATTTGGATTTATACAATATGCAGATGATTTATGTATATATGAGAGTGTCAAGCAAGTAGATAAAGGAGTCACCAACATGGAAGCGAAAATAATAGAGATAAAGAAATTTCTTGAGAATAGGTCTATGAATATATCGTCAGAAAAATCAAAGTTGATTATATTTAGTAAAAAAGGAGCTCCGAAAAATGTGAATCAATATACAAAAAAGTTACACATTCCCATAGAAAATTCAGTGAAATATTTAGGCGTTATATTTGATAGTAAATTAACATGGAAACCTCATGTAAAAATGTTAGTGAAAAAGGCAGAAGTAATTTACAATGTATTTCGTTCTATGGCTACAACAAAATGGGGAAGTCATCCTAGTACCATGATGAATTTTTACAAAAATTATTACAAACCAACAATAGAATACGGGATTATAGTCTTTAATACAATTTCGGAACGTGTATTTCGACCTTTGGAAGTAATGCAGAGGAAAGTTCTACGAAAGTGTCTAGGACTGATGAAGAGTACTCCCAATGTTGCTGTATACATGGAAGCATGCGAATGGAACTTAAGTTATAGGAAAAGAGAAATGTCTATTAAATATCTGTTGAAAACAATGTCAGAAGTTAATCATCCGTTTAACGACATTCTATTCGACTTGGTTGCATTATATGATTCAGGCAAAATTAACAACTGCAAAGATATAGGATGGGTGCAATTATATAATGAGTACTATAAGGATCATCAAAAATTATTAAAAGTAAGGAGTAAGCCCATATATACTCTAGATTTTCCCGTTTGTGAATATAGAGATATTTATTTTCCTGAACAATATACAAAATATGATTACATGGAAAGATGGAAAGATTATTACTTTATATATACAGACGGTTCAAAAAGTAGTCAAAATGTAGGATGTGCTGTTTATGATGTACAGAAGAAGGAATCAATTATGGTACATTTACCGGAAGATTTTTCCATTTTTACAGCTGAAGCTTATGCAATTTACCAAGCACTAATATATACATATAAATTGCTAGAAAAAAATATATTAATATTAACGGATTCCAAAAGTGTATTATATTCAATTCAGTCCAATTATGATTTATTATTTAAATGCTCCCCATACATTATAAACTGTGTAAAAACTTTACAAAATTTAAGGAGCAGGGGAAAGATAATTCATTTAACCTGGGTTAAAGCACATTGTCAAAATTTAGGAAATGATATGGCAGATTTGTATGCAAAACAAGCTAGGGTAATTCAACCTGTACTGGAGCTGAAAACCTGGTACACAGACCTTCTACCGAGGGTGAAGAAAAAGTTGAAGGAAAACTGGACGGAATGGTGCAAAGGTGAATTTCAAAATGCAGGCAGCTTTTATCAGAGGATAGCTAATTTCAATAGAATGAGACCTTGGTTTACAAAAGTTCAAGGTTCACGGAATGTGATAGTATTACTAAATCGTATTAGGTCAGGACATACAACTACTAAAAGTCATTTACAAAAGATCCGGATTGTACAAAACCCAAACTGTACATGTGGCAACAAGGAAGATATACACCATATCCTATTTGAGTGTAATAGATACACACAAGAAAGAGAGACATTCTATAAAACTCTTATAAACTGTGAAATTCCTTTTCCTCAGTGTTTGGAATCTTTGATTTGTGAACCTAACCTTACAGTTGGATATATATTGTTATCTTTTATTAGAAAATGTGGCTTAACTATTTAATAGAAAAAAATGTTCATAGTATCCTTTAATAATAATGTACTAAAAAATATAAGTTTATGTACAGTACATATGTATATAGATATGGGAAAAACTGCTTAGCGGTAATCCCAAGTAAAATGTAAATAAATAAAAAGACTCTTCAAATGGAAATATTAAAAAGTTTAGACTACCTGGAGAGTGTTCTATTTTCTCGGCAGAAGCATATGGAATATATCGTGCATTGATGTACATTAATAATATTCCAGATAAAAGGATATTAATATTAACAGATGCTAAAAGTGTTTTGTACAGTGTGCAATCTTCATATAAAAAGTTATATAAGGCATCATCATTTAAAAAAAAGGTAAAAAAAGGTAAAGTGTTCCCCTGTGCATAGCACCACGCCATGAAGGCGTATAGGGGATGTGGGGGTAACGCCCCACACTTTCTTGATCCGGTCGTGAGTGGGGGTGATGTGATCAGCATCACGCCCCTGACCGCCTTTACCCCCCAGGGTTTCCCCCAGGTACCCATGTTATTCGACGCTGGGTAGGCGCCGGGGCCGCTTCCACCGTTAGAAAAGTTCCCGGATTTGAACCGGCCGGGGATCGAACCCGGGACCTTGAGCATGGTAGTCAGACGCGTTACCGACTTTTTTTTTCTTTTTAAATTTTTTTTATTGAAATTAGCTACTTCTTACACAGATTTTACATTTGGACGTCAATTTCAAAGGATCACATGTAGGAAATTTGCATACAAGGCTTTACAGGTTATCTGATCATTGTGATAATATTGTTCACTGGCATAGAATTTGAATGACAGTTTTTGTACATGAGGTTGGTTGCCAAGCACATAATAGACATAATGTCCTATGAGAAATTGCACTGCACGTGTTCTTGTGAGAGGAAAATACTGAAACTCTGGAGTTAATATATGGTTCACCGTGAAGTCATTCGGAGAGCGGCGGCATATGATTCCAAGTAACTTCTTAAGGTGTTTCCAATGTTCCACGACTGTCACACATGTCGTCAGTCGATGCACTAAGGTGTCGTCCTGTGCACATTTGGTACAATGGGAGTTGTCTGCCATAAGGTATCTCTGCAATCGTACTCTAGTGACGATAGCATCGTGTACAGTTAAGTACCATATGGAGCGCACTCGATTGGGGAGGTGGGTCGCCGATATGTTTCTCCACACGATGTTCCAGCGCACACTGGGGAATAATGGGACAATACGCGGAATATGTTTCATCCGGGTTTGCAGCAGTTTTGATAGAGATTTGACTGTTATATCAGAAGGATCCACACTTGGAAGGGGCATCAACATGTAACAAATTTCCACTATGGTTGTTCGTAAATAGAGAAATTTAGTGGGTATAACACCTGGGTAAATTGGGGCACATAGTTCCACTTCATCCAGCATGGAGCGTAGCACACGAGCCGTAATGCTATCTTGATTCTGGACTATCATGGTGATATGGCGGTGCAAAAATAAGGCTTGCGCTTGTCGGTCGATACTCAGCAGGTTTAGTCCTCCAAGGCGAGTTGGTAGGCATAGTGTGTTATGAGCTACATGGAACAGGTGACCGTGCCAGAGAAAGCGTGTGATCATTCTCCGGATTTTCGCAGCCGTTTGGGTAGGCACGGGTAGTATTTGCGCCACATACCATAGTTTCGAGAGTGCATAAGTGTTGACATATTTGATTCTAGCGCTTAGTGACAGTTGACGGAGTCGGTTGAAATGTAATACTGCTTGTATTTTGGGCACTATGGTTTGAAATGTGTGGTTGGAAGTCTCGACCAGGTTTCTCGAGAAATAGATCCCGAGTACTTTCAATACGTCCGTCACGTTCATTGGGACAGATTCTGTCCAGTTCCTTGCCATTGTCCCCAAGGGTAGTATTTTTGATTTTCTCAGGTTGAGACACAAGCCTGTATTTACTCGTAATTGTTCCAAGATTTCCATTAGGTTAACATAATCCTGATGATCACGCACCGCCACTGTGACATCGTCGGCGTATGCAAAAACTCGGTAGGTCATGCCATACGCTTGTATTCCTTGTAGTCGTTGATTTATTTGGTGTAGGAAGGGACTAAGAGCTGTACAGAAGGCGAGGAGTGAAAAGGGGCAACCTTGCCTAACAGAGCGTTGAAGAACAAACGGCGAGGATAATGTTCCATTTACACACAAATGTACCCGAGCCTGGGTGTATAGGCTCTTTATCGCTTCTACGAAGGATTCTCCGCATCCAACCTGAGTTAAATGCCGAAATAGATAATGATGATACAATGAGTCAAATGCTCCTTTGAAGTCCAGGGCTACTAGAGCTGCTTCCGAGTCAGGGGCTTCATTCATTACAGTAACGATGTCTCGTATGCTAGTGAGAACGGTTGTTATATTCCCATTAGTTCCGTGCACAAATTGACGAGGGCCTAGTAGGGTAGCTGCATAGTGTTGTAGTCGGCGCGTTAATATTCGTGCCAATATTTTATAATCGGCACATAACAAAGTGATGGGGCGATAATGTTCAGGTGTTAAGGGATGTATCACTTTCGGGATTAAGACCATGACCCCTGTCGAGCTTGTACGACCTAACTTCTTCTGCTCAAAACAGGCATTGAGCCACCGCATAAGCAGGTCTGCCATGGTAGGCCAAAATGTTTGAAATAATTCAATCGGTAGTCCTTCTATGCCCGGGGTTTTTCCTTTTTGGGCTTGTTGGATGGCCGCTTCCACTTCTTCCTTAGTGAACGGTTGATTTAAGATGGCTTCATCTTCCCCTGATAGCGTGGGGATATCGGGGTATGTCACGTGTTCTTCTTCCGCCTGGGGTGCCTTAAATTGTGCTGCATAGTGTTCATATAGGCATGCACGAATGTCTGAGGGTTGTGTGAGGCATTCGTTCCCTTGTTGCAATCTCGTTATGAGTTTCCTTTTCCCACTTCGCTGTTCTGCGCTTACATGGGCAATACTGGCTTGTTCCTGAGGGTCAATTGTTGGGAGACGACTTCTCACCACGAAACCTGCCATTCGCTCGTGGTGCATCCTCAGTAGGACCGATTGTATACGTTTCAGTTCCTGCAGGACTGGGTCGCCCCGTATGAGTTGTTTCGTCAACTCGTGGAGTACGCGATAATAGAAGTTGTATTTCTTATGGAAATCCGTATGCATCATACGTGTGTATGCTATACAAAAATGCTTGATTGACGGCTTCAGGAATGTGTCCCACCATGTGATGATATCAGTTTGGCGCCTGCTCATATTTTCCCATTCCTTCCACTTTTGTTTGAAGGCTGTTCGAAATTGTTCATCTTGGAGAACCCGACTATTAAGTTTCCAGTATCCCCGTCCCCGAACTGCAGTTTTGGCGTCGATTGCCATGTCTAGTTGCACACTGAGGTGGTCGGTGAAGCAAGTGGGAAAAATCTTTATAGATGACACTTTGGGTAATAAGTTCGCACTTACATAGAAACGGTCTAATCGACTGGCCGAGTCTGGACGTATGAAGGTGAGTCCTTCCAGTTGTGGGTGCTTGGTTTCCCAGACATCTTTTAGGTGAAAGGCCTCGACCAGGGTAGAGAGACTAAGGGATGAGTTAAACCCTGGATATTGATCTTGTCGTCGTAACACACAGTTAAAATCCCCAGCAAGGACAATATGTTGGTGGTTGCCCCCTAAAGCTGTCGCCACTTCTGTTGCATAGAAAGTGTTTCGTGTCTCGCGGGCCACTGATCCTGAAGGCGCATAGATATTACAAAACCAGATTTTACCTATTTCGACGCACGTAATTCGCCCAGAGGGATGCAGGAAAGTTTTGTTAACAGGTATACCTTGTCGTACCAAAATGGCAGTACCTGTGGCGTTGTATGTGAAATTATTATATATAGTGTAGTCGTGGCCACATGTAAAATCGTCTGTACCGACCTCTTGAAGGAAAAGAAGATCGAGAGCACTTTGCTTTATATAATCGGTCAAGGCATGGTGTTTGACTGTAGAAGATAGTTTGTTCAGATTTAGTGTGGCAAAATGATACACGGGAGCCGTCATATAACACACTAATGATATAAACAACCAAAACATTGCATGTACTTACAGGTTTCCTGAAGAATCGGTATTTAGAGTGGTCGTCATCGTGGGGTTGGGAGGTGTTTCCAAAGGGTTGGGCGCAATTGGGGTCAGGGTATACTTCACTGGCGATGGTGAACGCTGTTCGTTCGTTTTCTTCGCCGGGTGGGTGAGATTCTGGTCTGTGCTACGTTGCTTCTTCCTCTTCTTCTTTCCCAGTATGGGTGAAGCTGGGGTCGGCAATGATGGGGGTTCTAGAGTCAGGTCCATGTTTGTCGTCTGCGAAGAATCTGCATCTACTGGTGGTGAGTTCTCGATGGTTTCCTCAGGAGTCATCTGCGTAGTATGGATAGTATCGTCATTGGCAGATACTGGAACCTCCATGGAATCGACACTAGGCAGGGTGCTGTTTTCTTCGGTCGGCGTTAAAGGGACACCCTGTATTATATCGGAACTGGCATCTACAGTTGATTCAGTTTGTGTCTTGGTTGTTGGAGCTGGAAGTACTGACCGATCATTGTGTATCACTTCTTCAGCGCTGTTGAGGTTGAATGGGGCGGGTCGCACTCTCCTTGCGTACGAGTTATCACTTGTGCGTGCTGTTGGCCTCTGGCGACTAGGGCATTGGTTAAAGAAATGGTCGACCGCGTCACAGTAGGAACACGTACGCTCTTGACCATTGTACGTGACCCAATATCGGCCGCCACTGATCGTAACATATGAAGGTATCGCACGGGACAAGTTCATCTTTACTAATTTTCTTCCGGTTCTCACTGGGTATATGTGGTCTTTCGAATACGTTTCGTCATCAAGGAATATCACCTGTCCATAGTTAGTTAGTACAGAATAAATTGCTTCATCTGACATTTCACTCGGCACGACGTGCAGCCGCACTATCACATGATTTTCATCTGCCCACGTCATTATCACTTCATGTTCGCCGTCATCGTCAATATACATATACACTCCTTTCGACTCGCGTAATAACTGTTCACCCGTTACTTTAGACAATAATTTCACAAAAACACATTTTCTATAATAGTCTACTTCTATACTTACAACCTGTTCTGGTTTCAGTTTCAATTTCGTACTTATCCAGCGATGTAGTTCATTTGACGTTGGCTTATATCTCACTTCTCTAAAGTTCAATTTCAACGTGTTCACTCGCTTAATGGCCATTTTCAAGACTTCAGTTTTGTTCGACTGGACGATTACGTAATACACGCACGCTGTCTCAACTACACGCTACGGGAGAGAGCACCGATCCAACTTCCTCCTTCCGCGGTTCGCGCGAGACTTACTGAGCCACCGCGACTTTACATAATAAGATTGTATGGTAAGTTAACTACAGAGGGAAGGACAATTCATTTTGCATATATACCAGCACATTCAGGGTTTCATTATAATGAACTGGCAGATAAAAATGCTAAAGAAGCAAGAATTATGGATCACAGAACGAATATATTATTATCATATACAGATATGTTACCAAGAGTTAAAAACAAAATTCAACAAGATTGGGAGATATGGGTCAAACAAAAATTTACATATATGGGTCATTCATATAAAAAATGTACTAAATTTAAACAATAAGACTCCGTGGTTTTATACATTTAATATACCCAGAAAGTTTTTAGTTTTAATACTAAGATTGAGATCAGGACACATACATTTAAATCACCATTTATATAAAATTAATTTAGTAAATTCACCTATGTGCAAATGCAATCTAGATCAGGAAGATGCTCATCATGTTATATTTCAATGTCCACTTTATACCACTCAAAGGGAGATGTTATTCAAGAATCTAATAAAAAAGGAATACCTCTTCCAACTTCTTTATCCTGTTTAATATCGTCACCAGATGTAACAATTGTATTTAAGTAGTATAATTGATGATATAACCAGGACGAGAAAGTATGAACCCCCCTCAGGCAGATTTGGCTACACTTAAAACTAGCTCAACATGCCCATATGAGTTTTTTGCTCAAGTGTGGCACCCTGTCTAATCCAAGATTTTTGTAAAAATGCCCTCGGGAATTTCCCGTGAAAGTATGACCCCCCTCAGATTGATTTGCCTACACTTATAAAAGGCACTTCTGTGAGATTTTTGTCCATAAGCTTGTTAAAAATATGCCCCTCTTGATATTTTTTTTGGCTACACTTAAAACTAGGCCAAACGTGTTAACACACACACACACACACACACACACACACACACACACACACACACACACACACACACACACATATTTACTTCCGGTCCACTTCCGGTTTAAGTTCAATTGGGCACCAGGCTCAACTTGTATATCTAGTATTAAGATAATGTAATTCTTCTAGAATTGCTCTGTGACTCTCTCATTTCTTACATCATAAATATATGATTTTTCCCCTATAAGAATAACACTACATATGGTGTCATCAGGGAGTGTATCGTGGAATTCACAGATAATTTTAATGTTTGTCCTGTCATTTATCACAACTTGTTTCCTTTTTGAGGTGTTGATGACAAACATGGGTCTCTGTGTTTTGAATTCATCTGGTGTGTAATACATGTCAGTATTGCCAGTAGTGACCCCTTTGTATGCTGTAAATGCTTCATATAATTTAAGGAAATCATCCTTGGACATGTCTAAATTATAATTTTCTCTGGGGAACACCTCATTTCTGCCATTTTTAAGATATATGTTCTTGATGTTGCAGTTATCAAATTTACTTGAATTTTTTTCCTGATTATTGTGTCTTCCAGTCTGAAACAGTACCACCACAAAATCCGGCATGTCATATTGTATACTGGAGAATGAATTTGTAGCATCAAACTCATAATAAGTACCAGCGGCAGGTTTCTGTACACATTGATATGTATAAAATTGTAAAGGAATCTGTGGATTTTTTATTATATCTGCTTTGTATTTAAGAGCATAACTGGCTTCATATTCAACAACCGGGATTCTTAGCTCCATAGTCTGAATAATGCATTTGCCTTCATCAGGTAGGGTATTAGGCAGAGCTGCCCCGGTAGAGTTTATTGCACTGTACCTCATCAAAGCATTATTATCATTGGCAGCTCTTCTAAATGTGATTCTTAAACCACCCTTCCACACAATATCTTTGTAATCTGAGAAGAATCCTGGCAACAGGCGCATAGGGAACAGCACTGTGTGGCTCTTAGATATAATTTTATCACCAGCCTCAAATCCACCTATTTTGTAGTAAGAAGCCTCGGTTTTGGATAATTTTAGTGTGGCCAAAGCTGTGGAGGTAATGCCGGGATAATCCACTCTGTTTATAACAACACCATGTTTTCTGATCTCAATTTCAGAGAACAGATGCGGCACAAAATTGTCTACCAATCTTATATTTGAATTTGCCGGATAATCTGTTCCATCGAGCTTTACAACATCAAATTTGATGTATAGATCTGCTCTGTGGGGGTGTATAAAGCCATCCCCTACATCAAGATCAACCTCAATTTCTGTGTTGGGTTGATTTAAATTTGCAAATGTCCTCCTGTTTGGGGGGAATGATTGTAGCTCATAACTCTCAATATTTTCCATTTTTTTTGTATGTATTTTTATTTAAATATTAATCTCTATGATAGCAGTTGTTGTGGCTCCAGCAAAATCAACTAATTCTTCTTTTTCATTAGTGACCATCAACTCAATGTTATCTATTCTATTATGGCACACAGGAAAATATAATGTTGGGGATGGAGTGTAGATGATTGGCTCCATAAATTGAGAGTTAGGTTTGAATGTTGCAATGATGCCAGTTTGTTTGTGAGTGCCTATGCCATTTGATTTGGTGATCATACCCTCGGCCACATTACAGTGAATATTCAGAGACTCTATGGCTAAGAATTTAGGTATATTAATAGCAGTGTGTTTGATGGCTGGTTCAAGTTTTGTGTTGTTCTCAAAGCCTAACAGCTCTCCTATAGTACCCAGATCCACTGTTTCTGTAGCAGATACAATCTCTACTCTGTGAGTGACAGAATTTTGAGTTAATACTATACCTCTGGGTAATTGAGCATTTAGAGTGGACAGATTATATTGCCCTGGAGTGATGACAATTTTTTGATCCCCTACTGCAATTTTGTTGTTGTGGTGTGTAATATTAGGGATCAAGTACATGCCATAAAATGCTCTGAGAGCTATTGTTTTGGGATACACTATATCATCATGTAATTTGAGTTTCAATATTGAATTTTGGCTGGTGAGATGGAATACCCCCATGATGTTTTAAATACCACAGGGCCTTTTGAAAATTTTCAATTGATGGTTTATTTATTTGAGACATATATCTAAGAACAGATAAACACAAATGTCCACAATTAACATCTTTGAAGTTTTGAGCACGGGCATTATTGTAATAAAGATTAGTTGATTTTAGATATTTTACTAAATTTTCAGGTGGAACACCTCCAAATAAATCAAACACAAATGCCTCATTTTTTAAATATTTAAGATAACAGATCCAGTGAGTGCCCTGATTTTTGTACTTATCCAAATTAATAATGCCACACTCTTTGTTGAGTGGTTGTTCTGGTAAAGAATCAGACATGTACACACCTCTAAAATTTTTGATGCCCAGTGGCTTGATTAAAGCTTCAATATCTTGGTTTGTAAGCGGCTCTTGTTTTTTTTAAACTTATTTATGGCTCTCTTAACACCTTTGCCTTGTTTCTCCATGGCCAGGTTATGGCGCTTCAATTCATCTAATTCTGCCCTATTTTTCTTGGCATCTATTACTGTTTTTGCTATGGCAGCTGATCCCCCAGCCAAGCTCCCAACAGCCCCAAGTGCTGCTAAGATGGCCGGGATAGTAAATATAAATCCACCCACATGTGATTTTTTCCTGGATTGCTGTAATTTTTTTAATTGGGGGGTACTAAGTAATAATTTCATACCATGGCCCTTGGCAAGACAAGAGCTTTTTTTCTTGCGCTGCTTTTTGGTTAAAAGGCTATCAATAGTTTTAAGAGATTTAAGACCTGCCTAAGGTATTTGATACATAACACCCTTGGCCTTCATTCTAGGTTTATTATATATATATATATTCACAGCCCCCCCCAGTTTTTGTTTGGTGTTCATAGCTATGGTGGTCCCCAATGCTGCTCTTCTCTCACTCAAAGAAGCATCTTTGCTTACAAATCTACCAAATGCAGCCTCTTCTAATTTCTTGTCTGCAACATGTCTCTTGTCAAGATCAGAATGTGTGTTGTATGCTATGTCATGGTCTCTACAAGCAGCATCTAGGGGATTAACACCAGGGTCCCCTCTGTTTAATCTATGGTCCAATTTTGTACCGGGACCACAATACTGATAGCCTGGAATATGTAGTTCAAATGGCAGCTTGTTTATAATGTCATTAACCAACTCCCGACCCTCAGAAATATTCCAAAATTTAGGTGGTAGAGTATTAATAATTTTTATATGATATCCAATCCCCTTAGTGTCATTCACTATAAAATTAGACAATTTTGTGCTTATCATGTCCATAATTCCAACCTTTTCATTGTAAAAATTGTGGTTGCCAGCATTTTCCTCCCCAGCTATCACCAATAACCTATCTACAAGTTTCCTGACATCATCAACCCACACAAATTCTTTAGGCAGGGTGTTGTATTGTTTGATTCCACTACCAGTCTTGATCTGTGACCATATGGGCTTGATTAAGTTGTTGTATTTTGCTCCACTGCTAGACTTGACTCTATTTTGTGTGGGATCATTGTTCTGGTATAGAGCATCTGATTTTATTAATATTTCTTTGTAATGCTCATAATCTTGATCTCTATAGCTGCCAGGCCTTTTCCGAGTCATCAATTCCCACAATCCAGGTGTGCCGGGATATTTAACAAAACCACCTTTTCTCCAAGATGAGATTCTGAATATACAATTATATCATCTCCCATAAATGTTACTCTGAAATTGCCAATTCTATGTATGATGCTACCATCACGCTCTGTGTCGGCATATAAGCCAAAAACCTCATCTTTGTTGTCTTTAGGTGTGCTTAAATATTTTTGAGCAAGAAGACCCAATTCAATAGGATCCTGACTAGCTTCAATTCTTCGAGGAGCAACAGGACTAGGTGTATGAATACTGGAAAGTGGGGTGATTGGATAATCTAATATGTTCCTTGCAGCTACAGGTACAAGCTCTGTGATCAAATTTTGATTTTGCTCTGTAACAGTTTTGATATTTTTACCTAATTCACTAATAGCATCAATAATAGGCTGTTCTGTTTGTTTGTGTTGTTCATAAATTCCTCGGTTCTCTGATTTCCATCCCTTAAATCTTTTTACGAGATAATCTCTTAATTTAAGATCATCAATAATTGGCCTTTTCATGGTTATTTATATATGTTTCAATGTCTAGAAAATTGTTGATTTTATTTCTGTATTTGCCACTATTGGGTTTTCTTGTCATATCAATTTTGACAAACCCATAACTGTTTTGATTCCAGCACCTACTGCAAAACTTGGAAAAATTATTGTAGCTCAAGTCCCCACCTACATATTCATCATGTATGTGTTTGAGGTTGGTATGATCTTGATGAAACACACATATAAAATTGCTGTTGTCTCGGATCAGCTGCATCGGTATTTTAGAAAAAGTCTGTGCCAGGTAGAAGCAATCAATGTGTTTGTGTCGGCCCTGTGTAAAGAAATTTCTAACCTTGTTTTGATTATCCAGTATAATGTCATCAAACACAACAACAGAATTATCGAGACATTCATGGAGTTGCTTAACATCTGATTCAAAAGTGGCAATATCCAATCCATCATATAGCTTCATCAACTGCTGATATTTTAATTGTTCCAAGCTCTTAGAGAAAACATACAAGTGCCTGTTTTTCCAGTCTAACCAGTTGGGTGCCAATAAAAATTATCAATCATTAGTGTAGTTTTACCACAAGCCGATGGCCCAACAATAAGACATCTAATATTATCAGGCAGCAACTTGCCATTTCTCTTAATCTGCTGTTCAGGTTCTGGCAGCCTTTTTATAACATCCCAGGTGCTCATATTATCACTTTGTCTGCATCGATCCAGCTGTGTTCTGGAAGTCCTAGCCATTTGACAAATAACTTGTTGCCTTTTCTGCGGATGATTTTTTCTATGAGATATGTGTCAGGCTGTTTAGTTTTGTTGAGTTCTTCTTCATAGAACCGGCCTTTGAGAATTTCTCCTCGGTGGTCTTTTATTATATATGTGTTAAGGGTCCCAGGTTTAACTTGAACCACTGTAAATAATTCAGTGCTCCAGTTTCTTGTAAAGCCTCTTTTGAATAAGTGCTTATATTTGCTGATTCTTACTTGATCACCCACCTTGTATTTGGCTTTTCTTGTTGTTGGCTGGTATCTAGGATAATAAACTGTCCTGATCAATTTTTGCTCATCAGATGAAGTTACTTCAGAGGGTTTCATGTTGATTGTGGAATGGACCGAGTTGTTATATTTATGTAGAAGTTCTGGAAGAATATTAATCCATTTATAATTACCTTGAAGTGTTAATTGTTTATACATAAGATTTTTTAGGGTTTTGTTGAATATCTCTACAATTGAGGCTTTGAGATCACTGTAACTCGAGTAATGTTTTATTGACTGGCTTTTAATAAATTGTTGGAACACAGAATTATAAAATTCTTTGCCATTATCTGTTTGCAAATAGCGCGGTGATCTTCCACTCTGATTGATGATTGTCCTGAAGGCTTCTGTAACACATTTTCCAGTCTTGGATTTGAGTGGCACAGCCCAGGCAAATTTTGAAAATGTGTCTATTACAGTGAATAGATACTTGTAGCCCTTGTTGATTTTGTCTAAGTTTTTCAGCTGTCCACTTGCCATCTCAATCAAGTCGCACTGCCATAAATCATCTATGCCTTTTGTGACTACTGGCAGTCTCTTATAATTATGTCTGGCTTGTCTGTGTAATTCATCAACAATAATTTGTCTAGACATAATATGAAAACAAGAATATTGCAACTATGGGGTGTTCAGCAGCTGATACTACAGGATTTTCTAAATATAATTTGTCTCCTATTTGTATATGAAATTCCAGAGAGCCATCATCTTCAGCATAAGATGTTTCTAATGTATTGGGATCTGTAAAATCCTCTAACTCTACACTGGTGATTTTTGGTTTGTTGTCAGCATTTGTTATTGATAAGATGGGGTAGTGGTGTGCCTGTGGTTGAAGCCAATATTTGATCTTGATTGGTCTCAGTGTGCCCCCAACAAAAAACTGGTAATAAAATTGTGCAGGGGACAGCATATATATTTTGCCACCTGGTGTAAATGGTGAATCATATTCTTTGTTGGGGATACTGTACAATTCAAGAATTACTGTATGTTTTGGATTCTCAATTATGCCTGTTATTTCTTTTTCTGCTGTAAGCAATCTGCTTGTTACAGATTCAAGGTGCTCATTGATAGTCCTAACAACATCATCATGGCCTGGCTTGATCTTTATGTCCACAACAAGTTTCTTGTATTGTTGCACAATTTCTTGTAGCTGGGTGGCAAAAACAGACAGAGCATTTGCTTGATTGGATTCCATGGTCCCTAGCTGTTGCTTGATATTAGCTACAATTTGCTGTAAATTTTCAACAACTGCCAATTTTGAATTTTGAGCAGTAAGATCATGGACTTGTCTTCTGATATCCTCAAACAGGGCATGCAGTTCATTAATATGTTGATTAGTTGGTAGAGTGGCCACTGTCTGAGTAAGTTGTTTGATCTCTGTCTGGATATTCTTGATATCTTCTGATTTCAATATGCGATTCACTGCCCTCTTTATATTTTTAAGTTCCTGTGATGTAGGCAGATTTGTTACAGTATTTTGCAAAGATTCAAGTGCCAATTTCACATTATTTAATTCAGAAGCATCAGCCACATTTTGCATAGCATTTTGGAGCAGGGCTATATCTGCCTGAGTGGGTGTTAATTGTTGTAAAATTTCAAGTTTTGTTTGGATATCATCGATCAAGTGATGAAAATGAGATAGCTCAGATTCAGTGTTGAGGTTTTTGAAGCTTTGTGATCTGTTGCTGGACACTGACAAGTGTGTCTACAATACCAGGCAGGCGAGATTCTAGAGATTCTTGTACATTTGTCAAATCACTTTGCACTGCTGCTATTGTACCCTCAAGATGGGTTATGGTACTTTGAATTTTTCCAAAATCTTCATATGTTTCAAGTTGCAGCTTAATGTTGGCAACACTCCGAGTTATTGCACTCAAAGCATCAGAAGATGGCAAGTTGTTCATAAAATTTTCAAGTGTCTCAATTTTTTCTTTAACCTCGGCTATGGCATTGTTCAAGGGGTCCAGATTAGGTATCTGGAGTGAGTGAATCTGTTCCTTTAGAGTGGAAATCACTAGATCAAAATCTTCTTGTGATTTTATGCTTTTGACAATTGTTTGGAGCTGTGTCTGGACATTATTTATCTGCTCTTCCAATTGCTGTTTCAATTGCTCAGAGTTGGTGGCCTGGGTCTTAAATTTGGCTTGAAGAGCTGCTACAGCTTCTTCTAAACTTTGAAAATTATCCAATGTGGCCAAGTCAGTATATTTTTGAAGCAGCAATTTGAGTTCAGAATCAATTTTAAGAAGAGGGTCCATGCATTGTGATTGTAAATTTGTAATTTCTAGTTGAAGACTGGCATTCAGTGTGGTTTGTAAAGCTTGTAAATCACTTCTTAATTTCTTGACTCTGACATCAAGCATCAGAATCTCATCACTGTGATCTTCATGCCTTGTATGGCCAAATATATCATTAGGCATTTTTGTTTTAGTGGTTATTTATTATTGAATATCTAATTCTTAATTCTATAAAAAAAGGTATAAGCTTGTCATAGGATCCAGGGACCTCAATATATAAGCAGTCACCAGCAGAAACAGTATATACAGTGCCAGAAATCATGTTTGAGTGCTTAATTCTATAAATATTTCTCCCTAATGAAATCTTGACATTACCCTCAGGGGTTGTAATAAATTGCAATTGACCACCTACAGGTAATTGGTAATGATTTAAATTATTGTTAAATATGTACAATGTTTTACCTGTTTCATCATCAACATCTGTAAGTATGCTGTTCAGATGAATAATTAACAAAGCACTTAGTTTAGATATCATATCAGAAGAGGGTTGTGGTGTTGGCAGGTCCATAATAGCCTGTTTTTTGAACCCAAATAAGTTCATAGGCATGTTTATTTATTTCAAATCATGCTCTGTAATTGGGCATTGATTACCACTTTTCAAATCACAATGACCCCATGGTAGAGTATGTATGCCACATGATAAAATGCATCTCTTATCATCATGTGGATCCAGAGCCACTTTTCTTACAATATTTGTAGTCAACAAGTGATCCACACTCTGAATTCTGGATTCTGATGTTCTGATTGTGCTACATGATTTGAGGCAATTTTTGTAATCTTCAAATTCAAGCTCTTTGTCTACAGTCACTCTGCCAATGCCCTTGGCCTTTTTGGCAATAGCGCCACTACATGTTTCAAAACTGTACATCTTGGCCCTTAACCCAGCAAATGCCACAATAACATCACCAAGTGTCTCATCTTTTAACTTGCCAGGCACTTTTTTGTTGTGGGGTTTAATTTTTGAATGTTCAGTGGTATCAAAATATTTAAACAATTCAGGCTGTGTTATATCTTGATAAACATCTTCTGTTTGAATATCAAGAACAAAACTATCTGTGTCCATGTACATCAGTTTTACACGATCCTTATAAAAAGGCTTCAACACATCATAATACAATTTTAATATGTGTAATTTGTCCAATTCCAATATCACAGCCCCTACATAAATAGGCTTATCAAACTTAATCTTTGTTTTTTTTCATGTTGAAAAGTGCCATATTCTCATCATAAATTCTTCTGTAATTGAAGTTGGGCTTTGCAATCAATTTTTTGCTCCGGCTGGGGTCAGTAATTATTTTAACATCAATATGTTTTCTGACATTTTCTATTGTTTTGCCATACACAGAATTGACCATCAATTTAAACAAGGTCTTATCAAATTGGCTCATTGCAGATGTTCGAAGCTCTGTGTTTGTATCAATATATGGCTTCAACCATCTTGAGTGCCTGAACCTCAAAACTTTTCCAATTTTGGTCACTTGAACACCATGATTCATCAGGAACTGGAGGTTTTTGTAATATATGACATAATCCTGTTTCGGCTCTAGAGTCATCATCAATTTCTTCTGTTTAGAGCCAGGTGAACACTTAACCTCAGGAATTGGGGGCAGATCAGAAAATGTGTTGTGTAAATTATCAGGAATTGTCAGATCAACCTCTAAGAACAGGCCATAGTTACTGTCATCAAAATCCTTAAGATCTTCAATATTGAAATCTTCAACCCACTCAAGCCCTGCATATGGCAGTTTTTTCATCATAGCATAACCATAGAGGCTGTTGGCATCTACATACATTATATAATTTGATGGCAGTGCTGGATCATAATCAGGAATATATTTGTTATTTGCTCTGGCATATCTCTGAGAACATTGCACCATGCCCCCTCTTATACATTGTTCCATAAACAGATACATGTCCTGATCCTGAATGAGATCCAACTGCATTTTAGTGTTTAAAAACATTGCAGACCATGCTAGGCCCGGAGCACTGTAAAAATACATTGGATCCAGCTTATAATTTTGCATGGAAGATTTTCTAAATGCCTGAAGTATATCAGCTAAGAGAGTGACATCAAGTTTTAAATATGCCTTGTGATAATCACCAAATGACTTGCATTTTAAATTGTTCCACATCAACTGGGCATGGTGATAATCATCATCAGTGATTCCAGATGCTCTGATTTTGCTGTAAAACTCTTGTTGTGGTGGCAGAGAACACTCATCAAATTTAGAAAAATCTGTAACATAATCATATGGATATACACCCTTCCGCCTAATTAATTTCAGCTCCTGATTTGGAAACAAAGCACATGTGATTTTGAATTGATCATCAGATAATTGAGTGGCCAGTGTAGCCAGGCTAGCAGACAGAATTCTGTATGAATCAAGAAATCTTAAGTGAATAGGAACACCATTAACTTTAATTATTTTGCTAATGGCAATATATTTCTCATTATTTTCAGCTAAAATATTTAAATTCTGCTTGTCAAACCCCTCGTACCTGATCAAATGATGAAAATCATAATTGGATGCACCATGGCAAAATATGGGGACAAATTTTGGTCTCTGGATCTTAATATTACTACTATTACACAGGGCCATTAAGAATTTACCATCTGTATGAGAATGGTGATGTACCTTGATATTTGTATCTGAAAATTCACAATCACATACCGGGCATTTTTCTGCATTGTTGAAATCTTCAATCTGATCCTCTGTTAAAGGCAACATAGGTTTTGATTTTAATAATACATTAGATGCTATGTCATGGCACTCATTTTCTATTCCATGTGAAAATTCTTTGATGGCATCTGCTCCCATGTATAAATATTCTTTACTAACAACACCATCCTGTACAACAACATAATAAAAACTAGAAGGTTCATGTAACTGGTATGGTGTAATTGAAGGTTCAGGATCTGGGCTGGAGAATGCAAGGGGTTTGAGGTTTGATTCAAAATCACAGACTATATATGCTGGGTGTTCCAACAAGGCTTCAAATTTTTTGAATTTGGCATTTTCACTTGGGTTAGGCATAAGCATATGAACAGGTTTATGGTTGCCACAGTATTTCAGATGCTCAATTAACTTGTTTTTAGCAATTTCTGCATTCTCTTCCCGAACCCCATTCACCATTTTTTGACCATCAAATACAGTTAAACATCTTCGGCACAACTTAAATATTCTATTAAATTTGTCTAGTTGTTTTCTTACTAAAGCTTCAAGACTGTGTATCAGAGTGTAATGGTGTGTATCATCCCCTTCAATTAAGAGCAGATCAATCGGAACAGCAGAATCATCATCAAATGTACTGATTCTGAGAGGTGCTATCAAGCAATTGCCACGGCCAGTAGAACAAATAAATACATTAATAGATAATTGTTTACCATTGATATTCCTGGCCTTTTTTTCAAATTTATCAATATTCTGAACAGACATTGGATATTCTAAACCCTCCATTGCTTCATCAAAATCATTTTTATGTTGTTTATAATAACTTATTCGCTCAGGATGCCTTGAAACTGGATACAAAGCAGCTAAAATACACCACAAAAAGCATTTCTCATCATTATTTTTTATATTAACCACGGCTTGTTTGTTTTTAATATTGGCAGGTAAAGGCACATAAGTGGAACCTTGTAATGGGCTGAATTCAGAAATATTAACATAGAGCTTGTGTGGAGATCCGCATAGGCTCCATCCAGACTCTTTTCCAGCAAATTCAGAGTGTTTAATATTCAACTGATCTATCAAACTGCTTATTATTTTGTCTGAATTTGCATTTGAATATACAGCTACAGTTTCTGTTATGTGGGGCTGTGTAAATTTTGTGCCATTTGGCTTCTTATATTGTGTAAACAATTTGAGGGACAGCTTATAAGAGCCATTTTGTGCATTTAGAATTGCCTGCACATCAGAATTTATACTGTTGAAAAAATTCTTAATGTCACATTTTGGCTCTGATACAAACCGGTGATCCCTAAGTTGGCCATTAAAACTGCTATGGATAGGTGGTGCATAGCGTGGCTGCTTTGCTGGTCCAGCATTAACAGGTGTTTCATGCTTCCTTTTCAGACTAGATGTAGATGGTTGTGGGGGCAATGTTGATGACTGTGCAGAACAAGTATCTATATGTTTATATGTGAAATATTCCATTCTATATTTTCTATGGCATTTAGGGCATATTTTTGTGGGAGTTCTGCATTTGTCTGGATTACAATTCTTTTGATGCTTAGCCCAATTGGGGCTGGATATATTCTTTTTGCATTGATTACAATATTTTTGTTTTGGCATTTTTATTATTGGTTTATTATATATATTTCTTGGGATTCAAATCAAAATTCTATACTTAATAAAAAATATCAGTTGGGTTCAGCAGTGTGCTTTGTATATTTTGTGTGTGTATATGTGTATGTGTGTATGTGTGTTAATATTTTTGGCTTTGGTATTTATATAAAATTTCTTGGGGTTCAAATCAAAACTCTATACTTAATAAACCTATGACAGGTTGTCAAAAATTCTGTCTATTAAATGAAATAGATTTGTAATTCAATTTATATAAATTTGCAATATTTTTGTGTTTAAAAAAATATGAGCAGCACTGCAACAACACACCCTTACTCTTCAACAACTCTCACAATACTGGCTGATATGCAATGCAAAATCTCTTTATATAGCCTAAGCACAGACCGCATTGAAAGCATCTGAAACAATAAGCCAATCAGAATATAACACATCATCACATTATGTCATAACCAACCAATCAGAAAACAACACATGTCTAATAATTTATTGCATAATATTGGGTAATAATTTGTTGCAAAACATGATGCAATATAAATAAACCAGAAATAGGCCACAAGTGGATCGGAAGTAGGCAAACCGGAAGTGGACCGGAAGTGGACCGGAAGTAGGCAAACCGGAAGTGGACCGGAAGTAGGCAAACCGGAAGTGGACCGGAAGTAAATGTGTGTGTGTGTGTGTGTGTGTGTGTGTGTGTGTTAATACGTTTGGCCTAGTTTTAAGTGTAGCCAAAAAAAAAATATCAAGAGGGGCATATTTTTAACAAATTTATGGACAACAATCTCACAGAAGTGCCTTTTATAAGTGTAGGCAAATCAATCTGAGGGGGGTCATACTTTCACGGGAAATTCCCGAGGGCATTTTTACAAAAATCTTGGATTAGACAGGGTGCCACACTTGAGCAAGAAACTCATATGGGCATGTTGAGCTAGTTTTAAGTGTAGCCAAATCTGCCTGAGGGGGGTTCATACTTTCTCGTCCTGGTTATATCATCAATTACACTACTACTTATTTATCATTTGTAGATTTTTTCATGATATTAATATAGACATATGAAAATTGTAAATATTCAAAATGTGTAACTTGATATAGTCACCAGATATAACAATTGTATTTATTATCAATTTTAAATTTGTATGATAATGATGTAGATAAATTATGTATAAGAAAACTGTATATATTCAAAACTTGTAATTTGTGTAACAGTGTCATGCATGACATATTTTTAGGACACTTGGTGTAGAGCTGGTATAACAGCTAAAACCAATAAACTATGAATGAATGAATGATGTTGCTGGAATAATGCAAGTGATTTTGGAAATGTGAATGTTTTAATTTGTGTAGTGAAGAAGTATTATGATCTAAATACACTTTTGTTTGTAATAAGAAGTTTAATTTGTGAGTTCTAGTGTAATATACTAACATTAACATATCCTTATCTGATTTCCCACTACCTGAGGGCTTCAAAGTAGGCTGATAAGTCTCACGATCGCCGTGGAGGAATAAACGTAAGTTGATCCTTTGAGTATATTCCGGGGAACGTAACAACGTAATGCACTTGATAATCACAGAAACATATTTTTTCTTGAGCATGCCCTTTATTTTGTGTCTTGTTTGTTGAAATAATACGTTGTTTTAAAGTGTGTTTAGAATCTCTTGTGTACTGCATAGGAATACTGAAGTCATTTTTAGTTTCCTAATCAAATAACAATTATTCAGCGTAATCTTTAAAAAGGATAGCCTTTGTTTCTTCCGGTCGCGAAGTCCTATAACGGCTGGGGGGTTGTTCGGGCCGACCACCCGTCCCCCTAGTCTGGCTGCAGATATCCACGCCCCCCTGGTGGCCCGCGTTGGGAGGGAGGCCAGCAGTCGGTAGGTAAGCCTTGGCCTAATATTGGGCTGTTGCGCTATAGGATTATTATTATAATATAATCCGTTTCTGTGGTCAAATAACTCCATAGAAAAAGGCAATAAAATTGTCAGTTTGAGGAGACGGAGAAATAATTTCCTTTTATCTTACATTATACTCTGTCTGTATGCGTAGTGTGGTTTGTCTGTCCGAAAGCTGAAGGCAAACCTCTGTCTGTTGTAACGCGTGGCGTGTTTTGTTCTAGCTTACAAATCCCGTAAAATACCTTAGTTCATTTCAGTGTGCTGGTTCTGCAGGCACAAGGTCATGTCGACTGATAAGCACTGATACCACGTGACTCCGGGGACAACTGTCAGCACCGCAGAGAAGCTTCGGTAACTTTTGCGAGGTTCCTTCTAGTCCTTGACAGAACGCATGCTCCGTAATTATGTGCAGAAAACCCATGTTTTCTGTGTACAAAATTTACTTATGTTTGGATTGTGTGCTCAAATGCTGAAGTAAACATAACTCCGTGACACACAACAAAAATTAGAAGAGCTTCAAAGATTAGAAACTTAACAAGCGTTACTCACAAGAGGATTATAGTGTCCTACTGACAGAAAACCAGGTGGTGTGGTGGTAGCGTGTTAGTTTGACACGCAGGAGATACTAGGTTCGATTCCCGTTTGATTGCCTCCAATTTTTTTCTTAACTGGAGCGACTATATATTTCAATTTATTTATTGCGAACATTCTTATTTTATTTCCTGTGCGAATTGTTGAATTTTGAATTGAATTTTGTTTTCCAAACGATTACGATAATTTCTTGTGAATAGTATTATATGTATTTCTGGATTATTTTCTCGAAAGAAATATATACTTTTCGCCAGGCATAACATTTTATTGAGTATGTTTGTAAAATGATGGAGACATGTGGAAAAACTATAGTAAAAAATAATTTTTACAAATAAAATTTAAAACGGTAAAGTTTTCAACCCAAAAATAAAGTAAAAGTGTATTTAACCTTTACTCCAATAATTTATTAAATAAAATGCAATAATTAGTTGCTCGAGTTATTTAAAAAGCAATAAAACTGGAATCGAACCCAAAGTCTTCTTTCCGCTACCATGGGGCTACTTGACCACTTGAAAATCATGTTATAGCTTCGCCTCATCAAGGCACATGGAACTCATCGAAACGTTCAAGCGCTTTTCCTCTATTTTTTTGCCTTTCAAGTCCACTTTATCCACAGTAAGAAAACTGGATCTATAGTTTAAAGTGGGATTCCAATCACTTGTGTCTAAACCGCGTATCAAACTTACCAATACTCGGAGTAGTGGTATTTGTGGTATTATAAACTCAGGAAAGTATGAGCCCCCCTCAAGCAGATTTGCTACACTTAAAACAAGCTCAACATGGCCATATGAGCTTTTTGCTCTAGTGTGGAACCCCTGTTTAATCCAAGATTTTTGTAAAAATGCCCTCGGGAATATTTCGGAAAGTATGACCCCCCTCAGATTGATTTGCCTACACTTATAAAAGGCACTTCTGTGAGATTGTTGTCCATAAACCTGTCAAAAATATGCCCCTCTTCATATTTTTTTTGACCACACCTAAAACTAGGCCACCAACACACACACATACACACACCTACAACCACCCACACACACCTACACCCACCCACACACACACACACCTACACCCACCCACACCCACCCACACATATTTACTTCCGGTCTACTTCCGGTCCACTTCCGGTCCACTTCCGGTTTACTTCCGGTCCACTTCCGGTTCACTTCCGGTCTACTTCCGGTCCACTTCCGGTTTACTTCCGGTCCACTTCCGGTTTACTTCCGGTTTAAGTTCAATTGGACACCAGGCTCATCTTGCATATCTATTATTAAAACAATATATTGTGCAGAGCTCTTCTAGAATTGCTCTGTGACCCTCTCATTTCTTACATCATAAACATATGATTTTTCACCTATGAGAATAACACTACATATGGTGTCATCAGGTAATGCCTCATGGAATTCACAGATAATTTTAATGTTTGTTCTGTCATTCACGACAACTTGTTTTCTTTTTGAAGTGTTGATTACAAACATGGGTCTCTGTGCTTTGAATTCATCTGGTGTGTAATACATGTCAGTATTGCCAGTAGTGACCCTCTTGAAAGCCGAAAATGCCTCATATAATTTGAGGAAATCATCCTTGGAAATGTCTAAATTGTAATTTTCTCTAGGAAATACCTCATTTCTGCCATTTTTAAGATATATGTTCTTGATGTTGCAGCTATCAAATTTGCTTGAATTTTTTTCCTGATTGTTGTGTCTTCCAGTCTGAAACAATACTACCACAAAATCAGGCATGTCATATTGTATGCTGGAGAATGAATTTGTAGCATCAAACTCATAATAAGTACCAGCGGCGGGCTTCTGTACGCATTGATATGTATAAAATTGCAGAGGAACCTGTGGATTTTTTATTATATCAGCTTTGTATTTAAGAGCGTAACTGGCCTCATATTCAACAACAGGGATTCTTAGCTCCATAGTCTGAATAATGCATTTGCCTTCATCAGGTAGGGTATTAGGCAGAGCTTCCCCTGTAGAGTTTATTGCACTGTACCTCATCAAAGCATTGCTATCATTGGCAGCTCTTCTGAATGTGATTCTTAACCCACCTTTCCACATAATATCTTTGTAATCTGAGAAGAATCCTGGCAACAGGCGCATGGGGAACAGCACTGTGTGGCTCTTGGTTAATATCTTATCACCAGCCTCAAATCCACCAATTTGGTAGTATGAAGCTTCTGTTTTGGACAATTTTAATGTGGCCAAAGCTGTGGAGGTAATGCCGGGATAATCTATTCTGTTTATAACAACGCCATGCTTTCTGATCTCAATTTCAGAGAACAGATGCGGTACAAAATTGTCCACCAATCTTATATTTGAATTTGCCGGATAATCTGTTCCATCCAGCTTTACAACATCAAATTTGATGTATAGATCTGCTCTGTGGGGGTGTATAAATCCATCCCCTACATCAAGATCAACCTCAATTTCTGTGTTGGGTTGATTTAAATTTGCAAATGTCCTCCTGTTTGGAGGGAATGATTGTAGCTCATAACTCTCAATATTTTCCATTGTATGTATTTTTATTTAAATGTTAATCTCTATGATAGCAGTTGTTGTGGCTCCAGCAAAATCAACTAATTCTTCTTTTTCATTAGTGACCATCAATTCAATGTAATCTATTCTGTTGTGGCACACAGGAAAATATAATGTTGGGGATGGATTGTAGATGATTGGCTCCATAAATTCGGAATTAGGTTTGAATGTTGCAATGATGCCAGTTTGTTTGTGAGTGCCTATGCCATTTGATTTGGTGATCATACCCTCGGCCACATTACAGTGAATATTCAGAGTCTCTATGGCTAAGAATTTAGGTATATTCATAGCAGTGTGTTTGATGGCCGCTTCAAGTTTTGTGTTGTTCTCAAATCCTAACAGCTCTCCTATAGTACCCAGATCCACTGTTTCTGTAGCAGATACAATCTCTACTCTGTGAGTGACAGAATTTTGACTTAAGACTACACCTCTGGGTAACTGAGCATTTAGAGTGGACAGATTATATTGCCCTGGAGTGATGACAATTTTTTAATCCCCTACTGCAATTGTATTGTTGTGGTGTGTAATATTAGGTATCAAGTACATGCCGTAAAATGCTCTGAGAGCTATTGTTTTGGGATACACTATGTCATCATGCAATTTGAGTTTCAATATTGAATTTTGGCTGGTGAGATGGAATACCCCCATGATGTTTCAAATACCACAAGGCTTTTTGAAAATTTTCAATTGATGGTTTATTTATTTGAGACATATATCTAAGAACAGATAAGCACAAATGTCCGCAATTAACATCTTTGAAATTTTGAACACGGGCATTATTGTAATAAAGATTAGGTGAATTTAGATATTTTATTAAATTTTCAGGAGGAACACCTCCAAATGAATCAAACACAAATGCCTCATTCTTTAAATATTTAAGATAGCAAATCCAGTGAGTGCCCTGATTTTTGTACTCATCCAAATTAACAATGCCACACTCTTTGTTGAGTGGTTGCTCTGGTAAAGAATCAGACATGTACACACCTCTAAAATGTTTGATGCCCAGTGGCTTGATTAAAGCTTCAATATCTTGGTTTGTAAGCGGCTCTTGTTTTTTTTAAACTTATTCATGGCTCTCTTAACACCTTTGCCTTTTTTCTCCATGGCCAGGTTATGGCGCTTCTGCTCATCTAATTCCGCCCTATTTTTCTTGGCATCTATTACTGTTTTTGCTATGGCAGCTGATCCCCCAGCCAAGCTCCCCACAGCCCCGAGAGCAGCTAAGATGGCAGGGATAGTAAATATGAAACCCCCTGTATGCAATTTTTTTCTTGATTGCTGTAATTTTTTTAATTGGGGGGTGCTAAGCAACAATTTCATACCATGGCCCTTGGCAATACAAGAATTTTTTTTCTTGCGCTGCTTTTTGGTTAAAAGACTATCAATAGTTTTAAGAGATTTAAGACCTGCATAAGGTATTTGATACATAACACCCTTGGCCTTCATTGTAGGTTTATTATATACATATTCACAACCCCCACCCCAGTTTTTGTTTGGTGCTCATAGCTATGGTGGTTCCCAATGCTGATATTCTCTCACTCAAAGATGCATCTTTGCTTACAAATCTACCAAATGCAGCCTCTTCTAATTTCTTGTCTGCAACATGTCTCTTGTCAAGATCAGAATGTGTGTTGTATGCTATGTCATGGTCTCTACAAGCAGCATCTAGGGGATTAACACCAGGATCCCCTCTGTTTAATCTATGATCCAATTTTGTGCCTGGACCACAATACTGATAGCCTGGAATGTGTAGTTCAAATGGGAGCTTGTTTATAATGTCATTAACCAACCCCCGACCCTCAGAAATATTCCAAAATTTAGGTGGTAGAGTATTAATAATTTTTATAAGATATCCAATCCCCTTAGTGTCATTCACTATAAAATTAGATAATTTTGTGCTTATCATGTCCATAATTCCAACCTTTTCATTGTAAAAATTGTGGTTCCCAGCATTTTCCTCCCCAGCTATCACCAATAACCTGTCTACAAGTTTCCTGACATCATCAACCCACACAAATTCTTTGGGCAGGGTGTTGTATTGTTTGATTCCACTGCCAGTCTTGATCTGTGACCATATGGGCTTGATTAAGTTGTTATATTTTGCTCCACTGCTAGACTTGACTCTTTTTTGTGTAGGATCATTGTTCTGGTATAGGGCATCTGATTTTATTAATATTTCTTTGTAGTGCTCATAATCTTGATCTGTATAGCTGCCAGGCCTTTTCCTAGTCATCAGTTCCCACAACCCAGGTGTTCCGGGGTACTTAACAAAACCACCTTTTTCTCCGAGACGAGATTCTGAATAAACAATCAGATCATCCCCCATAAATGTTACTCTGAAATTGCCAATTCTATGTATGATGCTACCATCAAGCTCTGTGTCAGCATATAAGCCAAACACCTCATCTTTATTGTCTTTAGGTGTGGTTAAATATTTTTGAGCAAGAAGACCCAATTCAATAGGATCCTGAGTAGCTTCAATTCTTCTAGGAGCAACAGGACTAGGTGTATGAATACTGGAAAGTGGGGTGAATGGATAATCTAATATGTTCCTAGCAGCAACAGGTACAAGCTCTGTGATCAAATCTTGATTTTGCTCTGTAACAGTTTTGATATTTTTACCTAAATTATTAATAGCATCAATTACAGGCTGTTCTGCTTGTTTGTGTTTTTCATAGATTCCCCGGTTCTCTGATTTCCATCCCTTAAATCTTTTTACAAGATAATCTCTTAACTTAAGATCGTCAACAATTGGTCGTTTCATGGTTATTTATATACGTCTCAACGTCTAGAAAATCGTTGATTTTATTTCTGTATTTTCCAGTATTAGGTGTTCTTGTCATATCAATAGTGACAAACCCATAGCTGTCCTGGTTCCAGCACCTACTGCAAAACTTGGAAAAATCATTGTAGCTCAAGTCCCCACCTACATATTCATCGTGTATGTGTTTGAGGTTGGTATGATCTTGATGAAACACACATATAAAATTGCTGTTGTCTCGGATCAGCTGCTTCGGTATTTTAGAAAAAGTCTGTCCCAGGTAGAAGCAATCTATGTTTTTGTGCCGCCCCTGTGTAAAGAAATTTCTAACCTTGTTTTGATTATCCAGTATAATGTCATCAAACACAACAACAGAATTATCGAGACAGTCATCAAGTGGCTTAACATCTGGTTCAAAAGTGGCTATATCCAATCCATCATATAGCTTCATCAGCTGCTGATATTTTAATTGTTCCAAGCTCTTAGAGAAGACATACAAGTGCCTGTTTTTCCAGTCTAACCAGTTGGGTGCCAATAAAAAATTATCAATTAATAGTGTAGTTTTACCACAAGCAGATGGCCCAACAATAAGACACCTAATATTATCAGGCAGCAAGTTGCCATTTCTCTTAATCTGCTGTTCAGGTTCTGGCAGCCTTTTTATAACATCCCAGGTGCTCATATTATCACTTTGCTTGCATCGATCCAGCTGTTTTCCGGATGACCCAGCCATTTGACAAGTAACTTGTTGCCTTTTCTGCGGATGATTTTTTCTATGAGATATGTGTCAGGCTGTTTAGTTTTGCTGAGTTCTTGTTCATAAAACCGGCCTTTGAGAATTTCTCCTCGGTGATCTTTTATTATATATGTGTTAAGGGTGCCGGGCTTAACTTGAACCACTGTAAATAATTCAGTGCTCCAGTTTCTTGTAAAGCCTTTTTTGAATAAGTGCTTATATTTGCTGATTCTTACTTGATCACCCACCCTGTATTTGGCCTTTCTTGTTGTTGGCTGGTATCTAGGATAATAAACAGTGCTGATCAATTTTTGCTCATCAGATGAAGTTACTTCAGAGGGTTTCATGTTGATTGTGGAATGGACAGAATTGTTATATTTATGTAGAAGTTCTGGAAGAATATTAATCCATTTATAATTACCTTGGAGGGTAAATTGTTTATACATAAGATTTTTTAAGGTTCTGTTGAATCTCTCTACAATTGAGGCCTTGAGGTCACTGTAACTCGAGTAATGTTTTATTGCCTGGCTTTTAATAAATTGTTGGAACACAGAATTATAAAATTCTTGGCATTATCTGTTTGCAAATAGCGCGGTGATCTTCCACTCTGATTGATGATTGTTCTGATGGCTTCTGTAACACATTTTCCAGTCTTGGATTTGAGTGGCACAGCCCAGGCAAATTTTGAAAATGTGTCTATCACAGTGAGTAGATACTTGTAGCCCTTGTTGATTTTGTCTAAGTTTTTCAGCTGTCCACTTGCCATCTCAATCAAGTCGCTCTGCCATAAATCATCTATGCCTTTTGTGACTACTGGGAGTCTCTTATAATTATGTCTGGCTTGTCTGTGTAATTCATCAACAATAATTTCTCTAGACATAATATGAAAACAAGAATATTGCAACTATGGGGTGTTCAGCAGCTGAGACTGCAGGATTTTCTAAATATAATTTGTCTCCTATTTGTATTTTAAATTCCAGAGATCCATCATCTTCAGCATAAGATGTTTCTAATGTATTGGGATCTGTAAAATCCTCTAACTCTACACTGGTGATTTTTGGTTTGTTCTCAGCATTTGTTATTGATAAGGTAGGGTAGTGGTGTGCCTGTGGCTGATGCCAATATTTGATCTTGACTGGTCTCAATGTGCCCCCAACAAAAAACTGGTAATAAAATTGTGCAGGGGACAGCATATATATTTTGCCACCTGGTGTAAATGGTGAATCATATTCTTTGTTGGGGATGCTGTACAATTCAAGAAGTACTGTATGTTTTGGATTCTCGATTATGCCTGTTATTTCTTTTTCTGCTGTAAGCAATCTGCTTGTTACAGATTCAAGGTGCTCATTGATGGTCCTAACAACATCATCGTGGCCTGGCTTGATTTTTATGTCCACAATAAGTTTCTTGTATTGTTGCACAATCTCTTGAAGCTGGGTGGCAAAAACAGACAGAGCATTTGCTTGATTGGATTCCATGGTCCCTAGCTGTTGCTTGATATTAGCTACAATTTGTTGCAAATTTTCAACAACTGCCAATTTTGAATTTTGAGCAGTAAGATCATGGACCTGTCTTCTGATATCCTCAAACAGGGCATGCAGTTCATTAATATGTTGATTGGTTGGTAGAGTGGCCACTGTCTGAGTGAGATGTTTGATCTCTGCTTGGATATTCTTGATATCTTCTGATTTCAATATCCTATTCACTGCCCTCTTAATATTTTTAAGTTCCTGTGATGTAGGAAGATTTGATACAGTATTTTGCAAAAATTCAAGTGCCAATTTTACATTGTTTAATTCAGAAGCATCAGCCACATTTTGCATAGCATTTTGGAGCAGGGCTATATCTGCCTGAGAGGGTGTTGATTGTTGTAAAATTTCAAGTTTTGTTTGAATATCATCGATCAAGTGATGAAAATGAGATAGTTCAGATTCAGTGTTGAGATTTTCAAGCTTTGTGATTTGGTGCTGGACACTGACAAGTGTGTCTACAATACCGGGCAGGCGAGTTTCTTGTAGATTTGTCAAATCACTTTGCACTGCTGCTATTGTACCTTCAAGATGGGTTATGGTACTTTGAATTTTTCCAAAATCTTCATATGTTTCAAGTTGCAGCTTAATATTTGCTACACTCCGAGTTATTGCATTCAAAGCATCAGAAGATGGCAAATTGTTCATAAAATTTTCAAGTGTCTCAATTTTTTCTTTAACCTCGGCTATGGCATTGTGCAAAGGATCCAGATTAGGTATTTGGAGTGATTGAATCTGTTCTTTTAGAGTGGAAATCACTAGATCAAAATCTTCTTCTGATTTTATGCTTTTGACAATTGTTTGGAGCTGTGCCTGGACATTATTTATTTGCTCTTCCAATTGTTGTTTCAATTGCTCAGAGTTGTTAGCCTGGGTCTTAAATTTGGCTTGAAGAGCTGCAACAGCTTCTTCCAAACTTTGAAAATTATCTAATGTTGCCAGATCAGTATATTTCTGAAGCAATAACTTGAGTTCAGAATCAATTTTAAGAAGAGGGTCCATGCATTGTGATTGTAAATTTGTAATTTCTAGTTGAAGACTGGCATTCAGTGTGGTTTGTAAAGCCTGTAAATCACTTCTTAATTTCTTCACTCTGACATCAAGCATCAGAATCTCATCACTGTGATCTTCATGTCTTGTATGGCCAAATATATCATTAGGCATTTTTGTTTTAGTGGTTATTTATTATAGAGTATCTGATTCTTAATTCTATAAAAAAAGGTATAAGCTTGTCATAGGATCCAGGGACCTCAATATATAAGCAGTCACCAGCAGAAACAGTATATACAGTGCCAGAAATCATGTTTGAGTGCTTAATTCTGTAAATATTTCTCCCTACTGAAATCTTGACATCACCCTCAGGGGTTGTAATAAATTGCAATTGCCCACCTACAGGTAATTGGTAATGATTTAAATTATTGTTAAATATGTACAATATTTTACCTGTTTCATCATCAACATCTGTAAGTATGCTGTTCAGATGAATAATTAACAAGCCACTCAGTTTAGATATGATATCAGAAGAGGGTTGTGGTGTTGGCAGCTCCATAATAGCCTGTTTTTTGAACCCAAATAAGTTCATAGGCATGTTTATTTATTTCAAATCATGCTCTGTAATTGGGCATTGTTTGCCACTTTTCAAATCACAATGCCCCCATGGTAGAGTATGTATGCCACATGATAAAATGCATCTCTTATCATCATGTGGGTCCAGAGCCACTTTTCTTACAATATTGCTAGTCAGCAAGTGATCCTCACTCTGAATTCTATTTTCCGATGTTTTGATTGAACTCTGGGATTTGATGCAATTTTCATAATCTTCAAATTGGAGATCTTTTTCAACAGTCACTTTGCCAATGCCCTTGGCCTTTTTGGCAGCAGCACCACTACATGTTTTAAAACTGTACATCTTGGCACTTAACCCAGCAAATTTCACAATAACATCACCAAGTGTCTCATCTTTTAACTTGCCAGGCACCTTTTTGTTGTGGGGTTGAATTATTGTATGCTCACTGGTATCAAAGTATTGAAACAATTCAGGCTGTGACATATCTTGATAAACATCTTCTGTTTGAATATCAAGAATAAAACTATCCGTGTCCATGTACAATAATTTTACACGATCACCATAAAAAGGTTTCAGCACGTCATAATACAATGTTAACATATGTAATTTGGACGATTCCAATATCACAGCCCCTACATAAATAGGTTTATCAAACTTAATCTTTGTTTTCTTCATGTTGAAAAGTGCCATGTGCTCATCATAAATTCTTCTATAATTGAAGTTGGGCTTTGCAACCAATTTTTTGCTCAGGCTGGGGTCAGTAATTATTTTAACATCGGTATGTTTTCTGACATTTTCAATTGTTTTGCCATATACAGAATTCACCATCAATTTAAACAAGCTCTTATCAAATTGGCTTTTTGCAGATGTTCGAAGCTCTGTGTTTGTATCAATGTATGACTTCAACCATCTTGAGTGCCTGAACCTCAAAACTTTTCTAACTTTGGTCACTTGGACACCATGTTTCATCAGGAACTGGAGGTTTTTGTAATATGTGACATATCCCTGTTTCGGCTCTAGAGTCATCATGAGCTTCTTCTGTTTAGAGCCAGGTGAGCACTGAACCTCGGGAATTGGGGGCAGATCAGAAAATTTATTGTGCAAATCTTCAGGAATTGTCAGATCAACCTCTAAGAAGAGGCCATAGTCACTGTCATCAAAGTCCTTAAGATCCTCAATATTAAAATCTTCGACCCATTCAAGCCCTGCATATGGCAGTTTTTGCATCATGGCATGACCATAGAGGCTGTTTGCATCTACATACACTATATAATTTGATGGCCGTGCTGGATCATAATCAGGCAGCATAATATGCTTGTTATTTGCTCTGGCATATCTCTGGGAACATTGCACCATCCCTCCTCTTATACCTTTCTCAATAAACAGATACATATCTTGATCGTGGATCAGATCCAATTGCTTTTTGGTGTTGAAAAACATTGCGGCCCATGCTAGGCCCGGAGCACTGTAAAAATACACTGGATCCAGTTTATAATTTTGCATGGAAGATTTTCTGAATGCTTGCAATATATCAGCTAAGAGGGTGACATCAAGTTTCAAATATGCCATGTGATAATCACCAAATGTCTTGCATTTTAAATTGTTCCACATCAACTGAGCATGGTGATAATCATCATCAGTGATTCCAGATCCTCTGATTCTGCTGTAAAATTCTTCTTGCGGTGGCAGGGAACACTCATCAAATTTAGAAAAATCTGTAACATAGTCATATGGATATACACCCTTCCGCCTAATTAATTTCAGGTCCTGATTTGGAAACATTGCACGTGTGATTTTCAAGTGATCATCAGGTAATTGAGTGGCCAGTGTGGCCAGGCTAGCCGATAAAAATCTGTAAGAATCAAGAAATCTTATGTGAATAGGAACACCATCAACTTTAATTATCTTGCTAATAGATATATATTTCTCATCATTTTCAGCTAAAATATTTAAATTCTGCTTGTCAAACCCCCCGTACCTGATCAGATGATGGAAATCATAATTGGATGCTCCATGGAAAAATACGGGGACAAATCTTGGTCTCTTGATCTGAATATTACAGTTATTACACAGGGCCTGTTTATATCGACCATCTGTATGAGAATGGTGATGTACCTTGATATTTATATCTGAAAATTCAGAATCACATACCGGGCATTTTTCTGCATTGTTGAAATCTTCAATTTGTTCCTCTGTTAAAGGCAACATAGGCTTTGATTTTAATAAGATGTTGGATGCTATGTCACGGCACTCATTTTCTATTCTATGTTCAAATATTTTGATGGCATTTGGTCCCATGTATAAGTATGGCTCACTAGCTACACCATCCCGTATAACTGTATAACAAAAGCTGGAAGGTTCATGTAGCTGGTATGGTGTAGTTGAAGATTGTTCA
This sequence comes from Lepisma saccharinum, assembly GCF_977018435.1. NCBI lineage: Eukaryota > Metazoa > Arthropoda > Insecta > Zygentoma > Lepismatidae > Lepisma > Lepisma saccharinum. The sequence continues at coordinate 53,761,699 of NC_139233.1, forward strand.
GGATCTGGATTGCAGAATGCAATAGGTTTGACGTTCGATTCGAAATCACAGACAATATATGCTGGGTGTTCCAACGAGGCTTCATACTTTTTGAATTTGCAATTTTCACTTGGATTGGGCATCACCATATGAACAGGTTTATGGTTCCCACAGTATTTCTGATGCTCAATTAACTTGTTTTTGGCAATTTCTGCATTCTCTTCACAAACACCATTCACCATTTTTCTACCATCAAATACACTTAAACATCTTCTGCACAACTTAAATATTGTATTGGATTTGTCTAGTTGTGTTCTGACTAAAGCTTCAAGACTGTGTATCAGAGTGTAATGATATGTGCCATCCCCTTCAATTAAGAGCAGATCAATCGGAATAGCAGATTCATCATCAAATGTACTGATTCTGAGAGGTGCTATCGGGCAATTGCCAGTGGAACAAATAAATACATTAATGGATAATTGTTTGCCATTAATATCCCTGGCTTCTTTTTCAAATTTATCAATATTCTGAACAGACATTGGATATTCTAAGCTCTTCATTGCTTCATCAAAATCATTTTCATGTTGTTTGTAATAAGTTATTCTCTCAGGATTCCTTGAAACTGGATACAAAGCAGCTAATATACACCACAAAAAGCATTTCTGGTCGGTATTTTCAATATTGACCACGGCTCTTTTGTTTTTAATATTGGCAGGTAATGGCAGATATGTAGATCCTTGCAATGGGCTGAATTCAGAAATATTAACATATAACTTGTGTGATGAACCGCATAGGCTCCATCCTGACTCTTTTGCCGCAAATTCAGAGTGTTTGATATTCAGTTGATTTATCAAACTGCTTATTATTCTGTCCGAATTTGCATTTGAATAAACCGGTACAGTTTCTGTTATGTGGGGCTGTGTAAATTTTGTGCCATTTGGTTTCTTATATTGTGCAATCAATTTGAGGGACAGCTTATAAGAGCCATTTTGTGCATTGAGAATTGCCTGGAGATCAGAATTTATACTGTTCAAGAAATTCTCAATGCCACATCTTGGCTCTGATACAAACCGGTGATCCCTTAATTGGCCGTTAAAACTGCTACGGATGGGTTCATAGCGTGGCTGCTTTGCTGCTCTGGCATTAAGAGGTGCTTCGTGCTTTCTTTTCAGAACAGATGTAGATGGTTGTGCAGAGCAAGTATTTTTATGTGTATATATGAAGTATTGCATGCTGTATTTTCTATTGCATTTGGGGCAAATTATTGTGGGAGTTCTGTATTTATCTGGGTCACAAATCTTTTGGTGCTTAGCCCAATTGGGGCTGGATATATTCTTATTGCATTGATTACAATATTTTTGATTCGGCATTTTTGTTGTTGTTTATTATATACAATTTCCTGGGGTTCAAATCAAAACTCTATACTGAATAAAAAATATCAGTTGGGTTCAGCTGTGTGCTTTGTGTGTGTGTATGTATATATGTGTGTATACACTTAATATTTTTGGCTTTGGTATTTATATAAAATTTCCTGGGGTTCAAATCAAAACTCTATTCTTAATAAAAAATATCAGTTGAGTTCAGTGCAGACAAAAAAACTGCATAGCTCTATGTCAATTAGTTCTTGAGATTTTGTATTTAGGAACCACTTTGGCCCCCCTGCCAAAAATTGGCTTTTATTGTATCAGTATATATTGTCTCTATGACCTTACTTGGGTTATTCCGCCAAATTATATGCTTCAAGTCTCCTATACTTTGGTGGAGCCTGTTCAGGTTCTGCCCCCCACTTGTGGGTTCCACTGCCGATCCAGCAATGGTGAAGAATCTGCACTGTGCCTTGGCTTATATAGTTTTGTCGGACCAATCAAAACCTTGCTTGCTTTAGCCAATCAGAAAACACCACATCAGCACATTATGTCATAACCATTTAATCAATTAATATTGCACAACATGATGCAATAGAAGTGTGCCGGGAAGTAAATATGTATGGATGTGGGTGGGTGGGTGTGGGGGTGGGTGGGGGTGGGTAGGTGTGGGTGTGGGTGTGTGGGGGTAGGGGTGGGTGGGGGTGGGGGTGCATCTTGGCTTAGTTTTAAGTGCTGTGTTCAAAATAAAAATATAGTGGCTGGTAGCTATATCCAAGCCCTATTATAATTTTTGTTTCTCCATTCTGTCACTAATTTTGATCCTAGGACAATTATATTTATAGGGGTGAGTCTGCATGGCCCCCAGAGCAACATACTGAAATTTTGAAAAAATCGATTATTTTATTTTTGCAATTTTCACTAGTTTTGATCCTAGGCCAATTATATTCCTGGGGGTGACTCTGCATGGCCCCCAGAGCAACATACTCAAATTTTGAAAAAATCGATAATTTTTTGGATTTTGATTATCTCTGGAACCATGAATCCTAGAGACATGGGGTTTGTTGCTTTGGCCTGGGCATGGCAAGATGCAACTTTTTGATTTCTATACTTTTTCAAAAATCTCTTGCTGTTCTCTAGATCTTGAATAACTTGCCTATTTTTCAAGATAGGAGCATGGGGGTTGCATATTTGAAGTTTAGAAGTTTTGTGAAAAAATCGATAATTTTTTGGATTTTGATTATCTCTGGAACCATTAATCCTAGAGACATGGGGTTTGTTGCTTTGGCCTGGGCATTTCAAGATGCAACTTTTTGATCTCTATAAATTTTTCAAAATATCTTGTTGTTCTCTAGATCTTGAATAACTTGCCTATTTTTCAAGATAGAAGCATGGGGGTTGTATATTTGAAATCTAGAGGCTGTTTAGAAGTTTTGTTAAAAAATCGATAATTTTTTGAATTTGAGATTTTTCAAAAACTATTAGTACTGGAGACTTGAAATTTTGTAGGCATATTCTAGGCATGATTCTCTACATTTTTTGTCTCTATAATTTTCCTAATATATGCAATATTTAAGCTGTAAATACCTAATTTTTATAAATAGAATTTTCTGAAAAATGCAATATTAACAATTTTGTTAATATTTTGAAATCTATACCTGCTAGGGCACTATATCAGTTACTATACTTAAGATATGATAAGATATAAAAAAAAACATATTTTTGACAAATTTATGGACAACAATCTCACAGAAGTGCCTTTTATAAGTGTAGGCAAATCAATCTGAGGGGGTCATACTTTCCGAGAAATTCCCGAGGGCATTTTTACAAAAATCTTGGATTAAACAGGGGTTCCACACTAGAGCAAAAAGCTCATATGGCCATGTTGAGCTTGTTTTAAGTGTAGCAAATCTGCTTGAGGGGGGCTCATACTTTCCTGAGTTTATAATACCACAAATACCACTACTACTCGGTTCAAGCATGGATGTGTGTGTTTGTCCCACAGAGAATATAGAGGAAATTGACATGTGTGACAACTGAGAAAAAGGTGAAAAACGGGTGATACTATTAAATTTGAAAATAGTCTTTCAGTTAGTGTAATGTGCCTGAAATTGAATGCCCTATTTTTAACCATGGACGTGTTTTGTTTCTTCAATTAAAACGTTTAGTTTACAATTTAGTTCATCATACCAACCTGTGTCCTTCTGGCTTGTTTATTTATAGTTATAAATAAAATCCCATTGGAGCATGGAAAAACCTTTCACTGTTCATAAGTCAGTCATTGTTCTCTGCAGTTTTCAATGCAACATTCAGGCTCTCTGATCGTGCATCGTACGTTTCAGATCAGGTATCCACATAATTTAATATATTTATAAGTTGTTTTAAGCGAAATTCTCCATTTTTATTCTTTCCATATATGATATCAATGTCATTTGCTGGGGAAAAAAATGTTGATATTACTTTAGATTCGAACATGCAAACGCAAGTATCAAAGTATTGCTTTAGACAGCACTCATGGTTTTGAAACGTGGAAAGGTAATCATTTTACGGGGAACGTGAAAGTTGGTGTGTGTTGACAGACTGTAGCTACTGCCATATCAGCACTGACAACTAGGAAGCGTTCTCAATGATCTCGTGGCTGCATGCTTTCACTAATTAATAACTGCGTTTTTTCAACACATACACAAATACATCGTCGCTTCGGAACATCATATTTTCATCTTTGCTGCTTTCAGATTACCAACATACGAAGTGGCATGCAATTCAAAAGGTTTTGCAGAAACCTCAGTTTTATAAATAAGATTGGAAGAAATTAGACAAAAAAAAACTTCCCTCCCGTTGGGCTCGAACTCGGGTTGCGCGCATGTTAGTCCGACACGATAACCAACACTCTTTTTTTTTATTGTCTCATTCTGATATACAAGTTATGGAATTACGTTGTTTTTGACATAAGTGTATTATTGCTATTACAATTTGTATTTCTATCTTATTAACCTTTACATTTTTGTTTGACCTAAATTAAGTATAAAGCACTAATAAGAAATTTGCATACCATTTCTTCCTTGCTTGGAGAGGAATTTTTCCATATTGTTCTTGCAAGAAGATACTGAATTGTTTCTGAAAACTGCTCTCGTCATTGTGAAATATATATAATAAGTATTCTGTTATCAACCATTGTACTGCTCGTTGTTTTGTTGGTGGAAAAAAATTGAAGTCAGGAAAAACTATATCTGTATCCGTAAACTTTGTTACTGAGGTGCGGCATATACGACTGAGCATTGTTCGCAATTTGTTCCACGCCGTGGAGGAGTTGCGACACTTTGTTATCCTGTGGGCTAAAGAGTCAGGCACGTTGCATGATATACAGTTAGGAGAGTCACTGATTCCATATTGGTATGTCCTATCTCTTGTCACTATAACACGATGAACCACTTTGTACCATATTGATTGGCCAGCTTTTGAAAGGTGTTTAGCGGAGACATTTTCCCATATTTGTGGCCAATTATGTGTATTGAAATCCTTGACTATTCGTGGTACTGTGTGCTTGAAACTATTGATTTCACTATATAACTTTTTAACAGATGGTGTAATTGTCTCATGTCGTAATAACTGGTAGCATACCTGTAAAGCGATGTCCTTATAAAACAAAAACCTTTTTGGGATACTTTGGATATCGATGGGAGCTTCTAATGGAATGTTTTGTATTATCGTCTGTATACATGCTTGGGTCGTTGACTCGTGCAGTGAGAACGCTGTTTGAAGGCCAGTCTGTACAAACAATGCTCTTGCCTGTGTGTTCACGTGTATTAGTGCCAACCCACCTGTCTTCTCTGATAACGTGACCTCATTTATTGCCACCCGGAAAATTGTATCGTGCCACAAAAAGCAGCCAACAGCTTTGTTGACCTTGGCTAAGTGCTGTGTTTTGAAGGGCAGGATTTTTGCTACATACCAAAGTTTAGAGAGACCAAAAACGTTGATAAATCTTACTCGTGCTTTTAAACTCAGAGAGCGCATCTTGTTCACTCTGAGGACGTAGATTGCCCTCTCGCACGTAAGCTTACTATTGGCTTCGATCGTTTCATCGATATTTGCATAGAAGTTTATACCTAAAACTTTTATTTTCTTGTCTACAGGGATCGCCGTATTGTTTGTGAAAGGATTATCCTTGCCAAGGGGCATCAGGAATGACTTTCGATTGTTTAGTTTTGCTCCTGATGTGAGCTCAAAAGTATGTATTTGGCTTTTAACACTGTACAGATCTCTTTCATCCTTGAGAAAAATCGTGACGTCGTCCATGAAACTGCCAACTTGTATTGTGGTGGAAGCCATAGAAATGCCCTGTAAATGATGCTGGATACTAAATAAAAAGGGGGCTATTGTGAGAACGTACAATCTGCTACTCAAGGGACTACCTTGTAGTACACCCCGTCGCATTTTAAAACTTGTTGTCAAGAAACCATTTATTTTGAGTTTTAGCAGCATATGATTATATAATGTTTTTATCCAATTAAGAAAAGTGTCTCCGAAGCCATATGCTTCTAAGACATTGTACAGATATTCGTGGCTCACTCTGTCATATGCTTGTGAAAAGTCTAAAGATAGAATTGCCTCCGATGCATTCTTATTTTGTTTGGTAATAATTACGTCTCTTATCGTTTGTAGCAAGTGATGTATACTTTGAGACGTATTACAAGCGAACTGTAAATTGCCAATAAGTTTAACCATATATTTTTTTAAACGCTGATTTATGCACCTACTTATAAGTTTGATGTCACTGCTCAATATGGAAATTGGCCTAAAATCTGTGACGAACTTTGGATTTGACTTTTTGGGAACTAACACTATAACTCCCGTGCTACTGGTCTTCCCTATTGTCCCTGTTGTCAACACCTCGTTGACCCATTCCGTTAATTCGTCTCCTATTAGATCCCAGAAACATTGATAGAATTCTGATGGTAATCCATCTTCGGCTGTAGTTTTATTCCTCGGAGCTTTGAAGACTGCATCATGAACCTCCTTTTTACTAAACGGTTGTGTGAGCTCAGTTCTTTCATTTTCTGTCAGTGGCGCAGGGAGGTAGTTCAAAAAATTGCATTGCGTTTTTGTTGGATTAAAGGCTTGACCAAGAAGATTTTTATAGTATTGCAAAAACCTGTCGTGTATACTATGAGGGCTGGTGACAACTTCACTGGAATCTAAAGTTAATTTATGAATAACGTGACTCCTGGCGTGTTTATGTTCTTGAAGAATGTGACTTAGTGTGGCTTGCTCGTCTGGGTCTATAGGAAGAATCTTGCTCTTTATTATTGCTGCAGATTTTCGTTTCCTGTGTATAGCAAGTAATTGCGCTTTTATTTCATTTGCATAGGGACGATCGAAATTACCTTGCAGTGCTAAACGATGGAGATCATTCAAGACTGCATACAAAAAAATGTATTTGTTTCTTTGATCTCTACTAACCTCTGCACTGAAGAATTTACTGACCTGACGAAATTTAGGCTTAACTCGAGTTTCCCACCACTCGATTAGGGTCTTTTGCACTGGCCGAGAGGCCTTGAGTTCGTTCCACGTTTCCCTGATTAGCTGGACATAACTGCCATTGCGTAATAATGTGCTATTTAAAAGCCAGTATCCGCTACCTTGTCGGGGTTTGATCAAATCTAAATATATTTTGAGAATTGGAACACTATGGCCACTAAAGCATAATGGAAAATTTTGAACACTAATTATATATTCCTGAAATCTGGGTGCGACATAAAACCTATCAATCCTTGACGCACTATTGGAGGTGATATGTGTGTAACCTTGACTTTCGCCATTGGTGTGTATCCAAGCGTCACACAGTTGTAACCCCTGCGTTAATTCATAGAGCGCACGTGAGAAGTTGTATCCTGGATTTTGATCTTGTGAACGAATTACGCAGTTAAAATCTCCCACTAGTATAGTGTCTAGTGTGTGGGATGTCAACTCGGGCCCTACAACTGTTGAAAAAAATCTTCTCTTTCCCGTCTGTTTTGGCTTCCTGACGGAGCATACACATTACAGAGAAACACTGAGCCTAATTTGGCACTTATTTGTCTGCCCGTGGGATGGGGCACTACATTACGTAAATCTAAGTGTCGCCTACATGCTATGGCAGTCCCTTGTGCAAAAGGAGTAAAATTGTTGTATACTTTAAACATGCTCAGTACAGAAAAATCGTCTATGGCTACCTCTTGTAAGAGGGCCACATCAATAGACGATTTAATGAGAAAGTCATTGAGAGCAATTAGTTTGGTCTTACTTCGCATTTGATTCAAATTTATAGATGCCAAGGTAAATGTTTGCATGATTATAACTGTACACAAAAGAAAACTAAACTTACTTACTTTCTTCAACATTACTAAACTCTAATTTCTGCCTAGAATGCGTTAACTATGCTTTCCACTAAATAAGTCTGGGGTAAGTTTGTTACTCGTCGAAGGTTTCTCTTTAGTTACATTTGCTGAATTACTTGTTAAACTAACCTTTGAAACATCTTGTTTTGGGGTACCAAGTTCTACTCTTAATTCGTTATGAACTATTGTGGAACTTACGCATTCATTATTTTTCTTCTTCTTTCTACGTAGCACCATGGACTCTTCCGCCACTGACCGTAACCTTGATACAGATCTTGACCGTGATTTCCTAGGAGAGGTAACTACGGGGAATTCTGCCTCCGCGAACAAAGCACTTGGGGGTGGGGGCGGGGGTATGTGATGCATCTCCTCCGAAGTGGTCAATGTTGGCTTCTCCATCTCTTCCCTTCCTGTTGGTGCATTCTTCACACTAACTTCCTGTCTGGTACCTGTCTCCTCGTCGGTGATTCTGGGGCTATCCGTGTTCCCTCCATTGTTATCTCCTGACGCAGGGACTTCTGCAACTGGTGGAGCTGAATCTCTTGGTTTAGTCCGTACGGGTAGCACAGTTGGTTCATATACCATTGGGACATTGTCAGCGGGTATATTAACCGGCCCCCGGCGGGGCTGGTTTCCAGAGGATCGACGCTTAGGACACTGTGCGACTACGTGACCCTCTTCGGAGCACGCTATGCAGGTACGAACCTGCCCATGGTATGTTACCCAATAGGAGTCTCCATTTATGTTTACATATGAGGGTATGGGTTTACGTAGTACCATTTTGATCAAGACACGTCCAGTTCGAGTGGGGTAAATGTGATCTGCAGAGTATGTCTCGTCTTCGATTTTCAACACTTCCCCATAAGACCTCATGACACGACTTATCACTTCTGCACTTAATTCAGTTGGGACTACATGGATTCTAACAATTACATGTCGCTGGTGGGCCCATTCTACTTCAACCTTATGGTCACCATCTACGTCACTATAAATTACCTCAGCACCAAAATCATTTAGTAACCGATCTCCTACCACTTTTGACGCAAATTTCACGTACAAACACTTACGAAAGTAATCTATTTCAAAACTGAGCACTTGGTTCGTAGGCACTTGGTAGACATCATGAAACCATCGATGAAAATCCAATGACGTAGGTCGCGTTTTGACATCAATGAAAACAAATTTCAAGGTGTTTTCTCTTTGTGTATTCATCGTGAACTATTTCATCGTATCTTCACTGGCTCACGGTAATTGTAGCCAAAACCTCGCTTGCACTCCAAGGGGAAAAAAAACTAACACAACACTAGCAAACCGTTTACGGCCCTAGCTAACTCGGACAGTTCGATCACTAAGCCTTCTCACGCGAAGAGCGGAGCTCGCTACGAACTGCTTCCTGCACGATTTGCAGGCAGACTGCAAAAATAAGGATAGCTGTACCTAACCCATTGCTCTACGTTAACTTCATAACACTCCAAACGAGACAACTCAAAACTCTTTCGCAAGTAGCCGACTGAAACGCGAGTTAATTTTCAGATTGCTAATTCCCAAGGTACAACATGCCTAGGTAGATGTGTCTTGCATTTTCTGTACTTTTGTTATTTCAGTCGCTTTGGTCTCTCCCTAGGTTCATCACGGCAATAATGAGGAATATTTTTTAGACAAAGATGATAAACCGGGCCAGGTGTGTTTCTTGTTTTAACTATATCTGTGTGTTATCGTTAGATTCATGGTATTTCGTGAGTTGATATGAATAAAGTAAATAAATAAGACAAGTGGGTGGAAGGGACTGGAGAATCGTAGCTACGGAACCATTGAGAAGATATCTATCGCCTAGATAGAGAATCTCTATATCCCCTTGTGATAGAGAACTTATTAGAAGAATGAAAATACAGATTAAACCAACAAATTTGATGTGTATCCTTTCGTCAAAATGCCTAGAAAACAATATTACATACTTCTTCACTAATAGAAAAGAATAAAAAAAATTGTCCTTGGTGGGGATCGAACCTAGATCTCACTGGTGAAAGCTCTGTACGCTAACCAACACTCTATCAATAACACCATGTTGGCTTTTTTCCAGTCAGTCTGTTTCTTTCCTCAACACCTGAAGACAAAAATGCATCTTAATTTCTCTTATAATTGTTTCATTGTCTATTAATAGAAACCACGTATGTCAAAAATAGACGCATTCTTTCTGTGAAAAGTCCCATGTTTCGGACATCGTGCTTCTCCATTTACTGTTATTTGGACATTCACTTGGAAGTTAAAAACTTAGCTTTGTGTGTTTGTTTTCACGTGTATCTGTGTGAGAAGAGTGGTGTGCACGTGTGTTCGATGTTTTTCTGGGTATTATTTTCGTTCCAAAGCATTAATATAATTGTAAAATATGGAATTTACTGTAATGCAAGGAGTGAAAATATATACCCAGTTAATCAGGTTCGTTCCCAAACAACATTAAATAATGGAACGTAACGTGGACCGAGTATTATTACATGTCGAGAACACGAGACATTACGATCGACAATCTTCATCTCGTATTTCTCTTTGGCATCACGACTCAATTTACAGAGATGTATACCCGTGACTGGTATACAAGCCGCAGAATTGCAATGCTGGTTGGGTTGTCTAGTCACAAGGCGCTTGGTGGTCAGACATGGATGGCTTGCTTCAGTGCTTCTTGAATAAGGTCGTTACAAGCCAGAAGTGTCCGTGACTGTACAAGGTTAATTCAACAGATGGCGTTACTATGTCATTTAGACTGTCCCAATGACGTGATTGAACCTGTTGGTTGTACCTATAGGGCAGTAACTTGAGGACAAAGAAGCAAAATAGCTGGACCTCGTGATTCTGTTCTACGTGATCTAATATTGCATAGGTGTAATTACTTATTGCATGTTCCAAATGATAGGTATTTATATCTCTACTGCATATTATGTTAGCTCATAATTTGTACTTTACAACAATGTACTTAGTTTAGACTTCAATCAAAAGTTCTGTTTAAAACTAAGGAAAAGGAACACTGTGTAAGATAGACTCAATATGGCCTACATAGGCTATATCCTAAACAGGGGCGGCACCAGAATTTTTCGACCGGGTGGGCAGAAGCTCTATATTGATCAATTAAGGTGGGCAGTACAAACGTAAGGCATTATGTGAGTTTGACTAACATTTATTCCCCCTCTCTGTCTTTCTCTCTCTCTCACTTGAGATCTCCCTCTTACCTTGTGTAGAAAGCGATTTGAAAGCAAGGAATTCATCAAATACAATCATCGTATCCAGTAATTCGTATCTTCTTCACAGATTATTTGTGCTGTAAGTGTGACCTTTTCGAACACACTCAAATGTCAATTTCCCTCCTGAACAGTACACCCTAGAAACTGTATTCTTGTAGGCAAATTAATCTCTGCCGCCTGTAACCGCAGTCAAGATATTCCTTTTGGTGTTTTGTGCCTGCGTGCTTGTTTGTGTTCGTCCCTTCATGACGTTCATCAAATTACCATTTAACCTCACCGTCACCAATTGTCAAAACTAGCAGAAAATAGACTTGAAATATAACAATGAGTCAAATCTTGTCTTGATTACTTTCCACAAATAGAGTATCAACAGTTCATAGCACTTCGAAAGTTGAGGTAGTAATTTCAATTCCACAATGTTTCATTTTATATGAAAACAGATAACTCCGCGAACAACGACGTTATTTATACAAGTGTCAAATATTTTGGTCCGTACGTGAAAGAAATAGTTTAAATCTCAGGCCAATCCATGGGCGTCCGGAAGAGGGAGAAGGTGACAAGGGGGATGCCCCCATGGAAAATGGATCTTACCATAAACTTATTCATTACACACATATATTGCATTTCATTCACAGTAATTTATGTTAATTATTGGAACATATTCAATTTTAATCGGTGTTTCATTGAGGGGGAAAAAGTCTTGTTTGACCCCCCACAGAACAAATTACCATACTTGCCCCTCCTTGGAAAAAATTCTGCGGACATCCATGGGTCAATCATAATAATAGTGTAATCCACCTGTTAGATGGGCGCATCTTATGTTACGATAAAATGATACGGTTGATGGATTTTTTTATGTCTATCGTCTCTCCGATCGCATAGCGCTCTTGCCTTATAAATAAGTGGTCCTGGCTTCGATCCCCAGTGGAAGGCCAATGCACACTCGTTAAGACTGCAGTTTATAGTGACAATTAGCCTATTTGAGCATGTGGACTTAAAGAAAAAATCACTACTGGATTATTTGCAATTTTTTCTTTAATTTGGCTGCCTTATTATAGGTACCTGAGACCCTCGAATCAAGCTTTCTATCCACCCCTTTCTTCCTCTTCTTTGAGATTCATGCAAGTTAATCATAAGAACTCCATAACTGATAGTAAAAATGTATATGTTGGAAGAGAACTTGTAAATAGTGCTAGCCACTAATTATATCAGTTCAGTAATTACATACAAAACTGTTACATTAAAATTTGGTCACCTCGGTATGGTAGTGATTGTGAATACTCGTTATAAAGTAGCCGGCCCCCGTGGCGGAGCGGTTAGCACATCGCGCTATGACGCCAGGGGTGCCGGGTTCGAATCCTGGCATGGGCATGGATGTTTGTGAGTGTCCACTCATCAATTTAATCATATCATCACTCATCCCCATCTTCACAAATTAGCCAAAAGTGGCACAAAAAGCGAAGTAAAATAAAGCAAATCAATCAATCGTTATTAAGTAGAACAAATTAAAAATTGTTATTTTAGATACATTGCATTATTTGAAGATGACAGCTATGTAAAAAAAATGTGATAGAATAAAGATAGTGACACATAAAATTACCCGCGGCGTGGTTATCGCAGTGCGCTATGATGTAGGGGTCCCGGGTTCGAATCCCGGTCTGAGCATGCGTGTTTTTGTGAGTGTCCATTCATCACTTTCATCATATCATCATTGCGATGATGTGAAGAAAAGTCAAGTACCTTTTTTAAAAAAAATAATCCATCGAACATAAAATTCCGCATGTCTTCTTTCCTGGTAATTGCAGTGTTGACCCAATTAAAAAGGTCGATATAATTTTGTGCGTATCTGGAGGAAGCAAGGCGAAGATGATGTTTTATTTGTTTTTATCATACCCAGGTCGAGATTTATGCGGAGGGTCGGTGTTGACAACATCAAGAACTCACTTCCATCTATGCACAGTTTCAGTTAGTCTATAACCTTTAGCCCAAGTCATGGTAAAAAAAAGGTAAAGTGCTCCCCAGTGCTTAGCACCACGCCATGAAGGCGTATAGGAGGTGTGGGGGTAACGCCCCATATATATTTTTAATATTTTTCTACATTCCAAATATCTTTTTTCTTCAATATATGGCTTCTTTCGAAGCAATTTTACCCCCATTGAAGGCTGGGAGCTGCAACCCTCCAAATCCTCCTAAATTCTGATTAACTCTTGATCATAAACCTTATAATTGTGAGTATCCCACAAAACTTACTAAGCCTGGTGATTGCTTCTAATCATAGGAGTGTTCATTAGATCACATTTTAGAAAAAGTTCTGATAGTACCTTTACCTTTCCAATGACAAAATTAAGAAATAAAAGCTAAAATTGATTTCAGTCAACAGGATATTTGCTCAAATTTTCGTAAACTTACTTACTAGACAAAAGTTTCGCCAAATGAAATCAAAGCTTGTTATGGGATGAAGCTAGTGAACTTTCAAGTATCGACAATATTCACAAGTAAAATATGCATTGAGTGAGGACCAGCCTATACTTAAAGAACCGTTTACATTTTCTAATTGTATACATGTATTGAATTCGATTGGGTGGGCAATCGGGTGGGCACAGGAATTTTTGGGTGGGCGCTTGCCCACCCGTGCCCACCCCTGTCGCCGTCCCTGAAAAGGACATATACAAATGTGACATTTGTAACTCTCATGTATGAAGGAATCACGAATGATGATGAAGACCCTTTCATTTGCCCAGACGCAGACGGTGATGTGTTCTTCTGGTGACAAGTTATGACACGTCAATTCCTTGTTTATTGGTTTGTGAACGATGTTATTTCTTTGTGCATATGTCGTTATGCAAATAAAATGTAAGTGTATCAATATACTTATCTACCTATAAAAATAACACTGTGGTACTTTCGTTACAATTTCCGTTGCATTTTTGATGTGAAAGAACAAAATATATTACTAGGCCATATTGGGTACATAATCTTCACTGCACCCATATCAGGCACGTAGCCAGTCAGGATCGACAGCCCCCCCCCCCCCCTCGGCACTGCCGCCAACATCCTTGACATTAGGTAAAACTAATTTGTATTCCAATTTGTTTGAGGTGAAGAGTGAAAATGTAGACAGAATATATTATTTTGTTCACAACTTCGTTCGTTCATCTTGTTTATGAGCAGAAGTCTAAGCAGCGGCAAGTGTTTAGAAGATCCTCTAGACTTTAGAAAGTTCTTTCAAAGGGAGCCTTCTTTATCTGTACCTTCCCTGCCCCTGTTGCAGCCTCTCGTTTAACAGAAATCTGTGACTTTGATGTCATCATCCACATTCCTTCCACATCTGCGTCAAATGTCAACAGATTCCAAGTTTTGGGAACCAAGGGGAGTTTTATTGCTTTGGCCGGGGCTGGGATATACGGTAGGCACTATGATTGAAGTGAATATTGTACATTTTAACATGTATGATATAAATATCTGTATCATCAAAAATAGTATGGAGTGTGTATTAAGGGATGGTGTCAGTAGGAGTTATTAGCACTTCAAGAGATGTTTTAGAAGATATAGAAAAAACTAGTATTTGTATGATATTTCTAAATTTTATATTTTACAGTAACTTAATGACCCCAACACACATCATTTACCTTCATTTAATACTGTTAAACTTTTGAAAAATGGACTTGGTTTACAAAGCCACCCGAAAACCCGTGAGCCCCCCTTGAGATCAGGTTCTAGCTACGGGCCTGACCCATGTTATTATTTGGAACCGACTCCAATTTTCAGTAAACGTCCAGAAATGTTCCCTCTTTTGAATCATACGATTAGTTTTACCTTTTTGATTTTGTACATCTTTAGAAACAACGAAAACCTTAGGTAGGCCATATTGGGTTCAGGCACCTTACCATTTTTTCAAGATAAATTTTTCTATATAATTCAACTTTTCCTTTGGTTTATTTTAAACACTGTTTCAAAATGAACTCTTTACTAATTTCCAGTGGAACGAATTTTATTTCCGGGGGGACGACGGACATATTTTACTCCTCCCTACACTGGAACGACGTCCATGTAACAGATTTAATATTTGCACCCTTGCCAGCAAAATTTAAATGTCCATTTGAACCTGAAAAAAGCGATTGCAAGAACAACATGCAAAGACCAAGTCCATTTTATGTATAAAAATAGGCTAATCGGGACTGGACATACACTTTAAAGTAGGATCGGAACCACTGTGCTGTGTATCGACCCTCCCCTTCCCCTCGGGTACGCCACGTTACTAATAGTACAGCGCCTTGAATATCGTAGTGTGGAAAACGGCACAGTTTTGCGCGCTCTGGCTGGTTCCACTCAAAAATGATCCGCTAGAGGCGCTGGTGTTGAACCCGGTGCTTGGTATTCGTCTGCTTATAATGGAAGTGAATGGAGTTTTCGCTGCAACGTCTGATTCTTTTACATGAAGCATTTCTATGAATGTGATAATTGCTATGATATTTGGTACAGTGGTCGCGAAGATATTAACGGACATTCTAGACAGTCGACCACGTCCTGTTATCGTCATACGTTCGTTAATAATACGGGAGAAAAAATACGCATGGAATGCTCTTGGCAACTAAATTTTTGTGTATGAATTAGGTTCATTATTATTATCATCATCATTTCTTTTAAAGATATACACACTAAAGCATTTGTATTTTTGATATTTACTGTCTCTTTTCTTCCGCTTTAAACTAATCGAGCGATGATGATAATGATGATTCCATGAAACGACAAGGGGAACCCCACAAAACTTTCTTAGTGCCATCGACATGAGTGTAAGGCAACTTTCAAACCAATGGGACAAGCGACACGGGATGTTCACACTGTCACACTAGTGACACACACTTCCAGACTGTAAAATAGCATTCATTGCACATGAGGGTCCAAACAGCAAACGACACGTTCATACGGCGTATTCGCGTGCTACTTGTTACTTCGGTCGGAAAGCTCCTTAAAGGAAGGGTGCTCAGACCGAAGCGACGCGCTACAGGGGGAGTTCCCGACTAAGTGACAAGCGACATGGTGCCTTCAGTCTATTGGCAAGCGTTCGCTGCTAATTGTGCGAACAACAGATAGGCGACACGAAAAACCGCAGATTACAACAACAGATCTAGGCGACACGATAAGTCACACGTGTCGCTTTGTCGCTTGTGCGTCGCTCAAACTGGGCCATTTCCTCAATAGCTTGCAACATGTTGCCGTGGTTTGTTGTTCGCGCATGCGCGATGCAATGAGTGTCTTGCTTTAGGAAGATTGCGCACCAAAGCGACAAGGGGCACGCGACACTTATCGCTTGAGGATTTCACCAACCGAACGCTTGCCTGTGCTTCCCGTCATGCCGCTACGATGTGAAATGTTGCTCTTGATTGGCTCCTTTCCAAGCAACATGTGTCGCTTCGGTATGAAAGTTGCCTTGGTCCCAAGAACCCGTGTCGCTTTGGCGTGAAATCCTTGTATCGTTTGTCGCGTGTCGCTTTGGTGTAAAATCTCCTTGAGGAAACGGTGCAGTCAGAGCTTGTGTCCCTACGGTTCGAAAGGTTGCATTGATTACGGACTGCTCGCTTCCAAGCGACACTTGTGGTTTGTTGCCTCGGTATGAAATATCTCTCAGGATACTATTTATATTCTAATAAAATAGAAAAATAAAACTCTAGTACACAATCCAACACCTGACGTACGGAATTACTTTGCGATGTTTCTTCTTGTGTTATGATGCTATTTATTTATTCATTTTATTTTACTTTTCTTTCCAAATTAATGTCATTTCGTGACTGCAAATCACTCCACAAATATAACTGTTTCCATCAATTCACGTACCGCCTTTCAAGACAAACAAATCTACATAATATATTCCAAAAACTAACAAAGCCACATTACTTTCATAAGAAAAGTAGTACCGACATTAATCGCACTGCCATCTATGTTTCTCATCCGTCTGGGGAACCAGTTTCTTGGGTCGTTTTCCACACTACGTTATTCAAGGCGCTGTACTAATTCGCGAGTAAAATTAACCGATATGCCATCTGATGGGACTTTCAGGAACTAGTCTAAGTAGGATACGTTGTGTTGAAGTCGTTTAAAGCATAGGGAATATGCGAAAGAGTAAGGTCTACTTTTCAGTTTTTTTGTGCTCTAATTCGTTTTATGGGTCAGAACAAATGAACAGTCTTCATGTATTTCCACTTCGTGGAATCAACAAAATGAAATGTGTAAATAAATCAGGGGAAACGTAATTGATTGACAGAAGATTGGCATGGGGAATAACACTGTAATTCGGCAAGGAAATTACAAAGAATGCACGAGTCTATTCACTTTATTTTTCGAGAGATTGCCATGAAAGTAAAGTTTTAAATTGTACTTTATAAATAAAACGTTTTTCTTTTTCGAAAAGTCACGAAGAGTCTTACCCAATGCATTCATGTATTATGTATGTGTGAAATTTGGAACAGGTGCAAGTCGATTAAGAGAGAAGATGAAAATAGTTTGAGAATGAATTAATGTCAAATGTAACCAGAAAAAGAAAATGGAAATGCTAATGTTGCTACTCCATTTAGTACGATGTACTTTATCATTGAGGATAGCCTGATCATGAAATCGTGAATGTTATCAACGATATGTCCGCAATTTTCTCCTGCCAGCTTTTCAAGTATAGGTTAATTTAAATTTCTTTATTTTCAAATAATTTCAGAGAATCCCAGTTACAATATGAGGTGCATATGATACAGCACTGTTTTGAAGAACCAGTGCGTATCCATTAGTTTCGTCTACGTTTTCCCTGTTATTTTTGCCTATCATAATTAAATGCTTCGTTCTCATCACAGCTTGACCTTCGTTCGAGTTCGCAATATTTAAAAATATCGCGTAATTTAAACGTTTCTTCTCCATAGCAGCCATGGCAACACGCTGCTGTTTCGCACTACTGCTGAATGTAAGCAAATAGTTATCCTACTTAGAGCGGCCATATTGGAAGCGACACTAGCGCTCAGGTGGTAATTTTAGTCACTACTCAAAAGCACTCGGCAACATGTCGGCTTTGAAATGAGCAATTTCGAAAAAAGGAGGAGAGAAATCAGCACAGCTCAAAATTTGAATATTCCATGAACAAATATTGCTAGATTGACACCGGAACTAGGGGTGTAACAGAATTTTTTGGTTCGGGACGGGAAAAATTCGCAATTTCCGGACAAAGTCGATATATTTCGGGACGGGGAATGTTCGAAATTTCCCGAAGCTCTGGAAATCTCGAATTCTACACGTTATTTTCACTTTAAGGGATTGTTTTTGCATTTCTGGAATAAAAACTAACAATTTCCGATAAGTTCAAAAAACTTACAATGCAGAAGACGTCGAGAATAACGACTTTTTTAAATGCTCGGCATCCCGAAAAGTCGGGAAGTCATTTCCCGAAGTCGGGATTGGGACGGGAAATTTTTTTCCCGATCCCGGTCCACTTTTCGGGATAACGCACATACTGGATAGGATAAGATTCATTGATTGATTTAGTGTTTTAAGTCCACTTTATGCACAGTAAGGCTAATCTGGACTGGACCTACAGTTTAAAGTGGGATCCGAACCACTATGTGCCTCCACTGGGAATCGAACCCGGGACCCCTTGATATGGAAAGGATAAGATAAGATAAGATTTATTTCCATCCACTTGATCATATGAGTACAAATAGCACTATGATATGAGATAGGTCAATTACATGTATAATTTTGAGTACAAAGGAATTAACACATACTTAAGCATATTAAAAAGTCTAAAGAGTATAAAATAAAATTACATGTATGATTTTGAGTACAAAGGAATTAACACATACTTATGCATATTAAAAAGTATAAGAGAGTATGGAATAATTAGAAAATAGAAGAAAAATCAAAGGTTGTGACTATTAGTGAGCATAAAAATAGAAGAAAAATCAAAGGGTATGTCTATTAATGAAAAATATGATCTAAGTACTCCTCTGTGCTATAAAACAAATACTTCATAAGCAAGCTTTTTACTGTTATTTTAAATTTGGTTGGATTATGATTCTTGAATTCCTCTGGCAGCTTGTTATAGAGTTTTACACCTTGAAATCCTAGACCACTGTGTTTTGGATGTGCGGACAGTAGAAAGGTGGAGGGAGTTATGCATACGAGTGCTGTACTTGTGTATGTTCAGATTTTTTGAGAAGATTTTAGAATTTGTATGAATAAAGTACAACGAATTTCGAATATGTACAAACATGGAAGAGGTAATATTTGAAATTCATTGAAAATTTGTTTTGTTGGGTTTGAGAGGGATACATTCTTCATAATTTTTAATATGCGTTTTTGCCAAATAAAAATTTTCTGCATTTTGGGTGAACTGCCCCAGAAAGAGATACCATATGTGAGTACAGGTTGAATCTGTCCAAAATATACTGTCCTTAAATCATTCAAAGTTAAAACATTTCTCAAAATTCTCATCATGTAGCAGAGCCTGCTTAACTTTTGAGTTAAATTAGTAATTTGCATGTCCCAAGACAGGTTTGTGTCTATCCATACTCTAAGAATTTTATTGCATTGCATTCTTTGACAACTTCATTGTTAATAATTACATTTAAGTTTTTTATTTGTTTTGCTGGATTAAAATTTATTAGAACTGTTTTATTAACATTCAGGGAAAGCGTGTTGTTGTTTAGCCAGGTGTTTAGTTGTGTTGTTGTTGAAATGGAATTCTTTTGAAGTTGCTCATATTCCAGGCTTTTAACTATGATATTTGTATCATCCGCAAAAAGTATTGTTTGAGACTCTGATAAGGTTTCTGGAAGATCATTTATGTAGAGTAAAAATAAAACTGGTCCTAGAATTGAGCCTTGCGGTACACCTGTATTGAGGAACAGTTGGTCTGATTTGATTTTGTTAATATCTACATACTGACATCTGTCTTTTAAATAAGACGTGAACCATTTTTTTGCTAAACCTCTGATTCCATAATTTTATCTAGTAAAATGTCATGCTCAACCAAATCAAATGCTTTGGTGAAATCTAAAAATAATCCATGCACATGCATTTTTTTGTCTCTCGATTTTAGTATGTTATTTGTAAATTCAAAAATAGCTTCTGATATTGACTTACTTTTTTGGTATCCAAATTGATGTTTGGATAAAATGTTGTATTTTTCTAAGAAAGTTACTAATCTATTTAGCATAATTTTCTCTATTACTTTAGAGAAGACCGATAAAAGAGAAATTGGCCTATAGTTTGAGCATTCTTCTTTGTAGCCTTTCTTGAATAATGGTCTCACTTTTGCTATTTTGTACTCACTAGGAAAAATACGTTTCTAAAGATGTGTTGCAAATACTTACTAGTGGTTGTAAAATACTATTCGCACATTGTTTTAGTAGAGAACTTGAAAATTCATCTGGCCCTGATGAATACTTCTTTTTTAAGTTTATAATAACCTTCTCGACTTCTCCCTCAGTTACTGGTGTGAGAAACATAGTGTTTGTGTTTCTGGGACTGTTGAAATATGTTCTTAATCTAGGTGTAGAGATTACTGCATTTTTATTTACGGTATTGGGAATGTTCACAAAGTATGTATTAAAAATTTGTGCTACATCTCCATCAGCCATAATTTCTATTTTTTCATTCACGTTCTTTGTTTTCTTACCAGTTTCATCATTAACAATTTCCCATAGTTTCTTTGATTTATTAGCAGATTTGCGTATTTTATCTGCAATGGCCAATTTCTTAGCATTGTTTATTACCTTCCTGAGAATAATTACATATTTTTTGTAGTGGTATTCAAGTATGGGATTCTTGTTTTTCTGGATTTCTTTATATAATTTTCTTTTTGTTTCACAGGATTTTTTTTATCCCTTTAGTTATCCAAGAAATTGATTTTGTTTAATTTAGGGGTTGTCTGTATGTTTTGTATGGAAATGCTACTTCAAAATGATATTTTACTGTCTTTGTGGATAAGCTTACTTTTGTACTTAAATTTTCCTCCATGAGCACATCAGTCCAGTTTTCTTTCTTTAATGAATATACAAAGTTTCCTATATTTTCCTTGGTGAATTTTCTTTTTTCTACAGTAGTGATATGTTTTGCAGTTTTTTCTTTTATATTCTCTGGTATATGGACACTTATGAAAACTGCTTCATGATCGGACAAGGCTAAGGTAAAATATTTGTGGTGTATTCAAAAAAATCTTGGTTAATTATTATTTGATCAATACATGATTTACTTGTTGGTGTTATCCTTGTTGGTGAATTTATTGTTGCAATCAAATTATGGGAGGTTAAAATTGTATTTAGTTCATTTTTTTCTGGACTGTGTTTAAAAAAATCTATGTTTATATCGCCCATCACTATAATGGGTTGTTTCTTATGTAGTAAAATGGACAACATTGTTTCTAATTTTTCAAAAAATGTGCCTAAATGTCCATCTGGTGTTCGGTATAAGCAAACTACTGTTGCTTCATCTTGTTGTAATTTTAAATTCACTACTGCGTGTTCAAAATTGAATTCTTCATTTAAATAATTAGTTTTTGTTACGTTTTCATATGGTATATTGCTTTTAACTAGTATAGCAGCACCACCTCGTTTGTGTTGTTTACGGCAATATGCACTGGCTAAATTAAAATTGGCCGAGTCTGTTGCCACGCACGTGTCAGCAGTAAGAATAAGCGTCAAATTTGCTGCTGCCACGTAATTCGTCTGCTAAGAGGATGTTACAAATCTTAAGAACATATTAAGACGAGAGAAATGCAAGTTTATGATTAGTGGAAATGAATGTACAGGTAATTTAGAACCTTTATCTTTAGAAAACATTTAGCGATATTATTTTAATGCTAACAGAACTTAACCTAACTACGAGAGCATTTAGGTTTATTATTAAAAGAATGCTGAGGGACCTAATCTTAAAACATTTTTGTGAAAGTAATCGCTACAACTTCACAGTATGTGCTACAGACGTAATTACATACATAGCATGATGAAATCACGATAAAACAAAGACAGAGTCTACTGCCACGCGCATCTTTTTTGAGGTTGCAGCAGAAAAAGAACGTGGCAGCAGACACTGCCATTAAAATTTGGGATTTGTGTGGAAGAAAACTTTTCTTCTCGCAACCAATGTTCAGTGGCACAAATTATATGTGGGACTTCTTTGAGGGATCCAAGAATCACATCCAGCGCATGGACCTTACTTACTTACGACAGCAAGATATTTTCTTGGCCGAGTCTGCTGCCACGCGCGTGTCAGCAGTAAGAATAATAATCAAATTTACTCCTGCCATTTAATTCATCTGCTAAGAGGCTTTCCTTTATTTATTTGCCAAGAAAAGAAATAATTTCTATTACTATGACCGTCTGCCGATTTTTTTTTATCCGGGATCTTGCGATTATACCCATATCGCACAACAGATAGCATCATATTTGTTTCACAATTTACCTTAATTTTGTGGTGTATATTCTTCGGTACGAGTTAGTTGATAATATATTTGTGATCTATTTTGGCAGTTTGGTTTTGTTCTCTACCTTATAGTAAGTACTTTGATTTTCTTTCTCCGCTTGAGAAATTACGGTACTCCCGTATGGGACATTTAGTAAGACTTTTTCTGATACTGATCTGAACAGTCTTTCTGCTTGAAGTTTCTATTTTTTATATGCAGAATGTTCGAATAATTTATTATTTAAAGCAAGAATTTCTGTATAATTAAATAGAAGACACCTTTGTTGTGTCAAGTACATTAGTTGCAAAGTTCAAACGGGGTGTCGTTGTATATGAAAAGGTCACACTGCCTAAGGAAGGATATAACATTGGCTCATAATAATACGGTATTTTGCACAATTAAGGCCAAAAATGTTCGGATATGACTTCATTGTTTTAGGAATTGGTCGAAATTAAATTTACTGAAACAGTAAATTTATGTGTTTTACATCGTATAAAATAAAGGTAATGAATTATGGAATATGAAACATTTATGTACTTTCAGATCTGTAGATTAAGTGTGTACAGGTCTTGTGCATATGTGCTATGTCCTGTTTTTGGGAGGGCAGTTACGAAAATCAACATTTAATTAGTAAAATTTTTTTTCATCTTTTATGAATCTTTCCCAGCGCATTGATTTTTATTTCATGCATGTAGAGAGGAATCAAATACAGGTAAAGATTTTACATAAGTAATTATCGATAAATCTTTAAGCTGGAGCATCTTAATTGCATAAGTACAGTGTAGGGAAGTTTCTGGCCCGAAGTCTTTTTAATGTGTGTGCATAGTGACTAGCTTCACCAGGTAAAGCCAGCTCAATTTTCACCAGGTTTTAAACTGCACATGATCTACTACCTTGTCTGTTACATGGTTGCATTCTTTAGTTGTTGGCATGTAACAAGCATGGGTCTCATTTATTACAGGAGATTCAACCAACCTCCCTGCCCTTCACCTTGTGAGCCAGTCCCCGTGGCGGAGTGGTTAGCACATCACGCTACAACGTCAGGGGTCCTGTGTTTGAATCCCGGCCTGGGCATGGATGTTTGTGAGTGTCCAATCATCACCATCTTCGCAAATTAACCAAAAGTGTACAAAAAGCAAAGTAAAATAAAGCAAATCAATCAATCAACCTTCACCTTCTGATGTCAGTGCAAATGCCTTCGTTGTTAGGTTTAGCTCTCTTATCATAAATACACTACAATATTTCGGGGCTAGACCAAAAAGGTATTATTTATGCTAAGAGAACTAAACCTAGTAACGAAGGCATTCCACACTGATGTCAGAAGGCGAATGGTGGGGAGGTTGCTTGATTCATGTGTAATAAGTGAGACCCATCAAGCTAACACCAATGTGAAATTATTTTCGTGCAGGTAAAAGTACTATTTTTTCTTCTCTCCATGGAGTTGGAAACATACTGCAAGGTGTTCCTATATGGGCTGCGGTACCCTTGACCCTCTGTAGTCCTCACGAGAGTGAAATATTTTGAATGATTTATGAAAATTATGTGGTTTATGAAGGTTTTTCTGTTATTTTTAGCTCATGGAGATGTACTATCGTGGAGTAATGTCTTGTTACATTCTTCTTCTTCTCTTCCCTTATGCCCATTTAGATGTCAAGTTCTTTCATCCTCTTATTGAAGGAAGTTCTATCCTGTGCCAGTCTTTTCACTTCATTTGGTGTCTACCCTCTCTTTGCCAGTCCATAAATGTACTGGTTCCAGTTCAACCTGGGTCATCCCCTTCCTCTCTTTCCATCTGGTCGGGCCTCAAATATTTGTTTTGGTTTTCTCTCTTCCTTCATCCTAATGAGAATCCCAGCCAGCCTAATTCCCTCTTCTCGATGGTTTCAATCGGTGGTTCCTGATTCAGGCATTCTCTTCTTATTGTTGTGTTTTGTACCATATCTCTCCTTGTCTTTCCCAATGTTTTTCTTAAGAATTTCATTTCTGTAGCAGTAAGTCTGCTCTCCGATTTAGTTTGCATTATCCAACTTTCTGATCCATATAATAGTGTGGGGAGATAGACTGTTTTATATTTTAATTTTTGTTTCTTTACTAATCTCCTTTTTACCTATAATGGTGTTATTAATATGATAGTACTGATTATTTGCTTTCTGAATTCTGTGATTAATTTCAGAGTCCATTTTCCCGTCCGCAGTTAGTATGGTTCCTAAATATTCAAACTGTTCTACTTGTTCTAAGGTCTTATTATTCCAATGAATGGGCACCTTTGCTGGTTCTTGTTTAGTAAAATGCATGACTTTAGTCTTGCTAACATTGATTTCCCATCTTTCGTTCTTTGAATGCTCGGCCCCACTCTAGGTCTGCATTTTGTAGGCTGTTACTATCTTTTGCTAGGAGAACAATATCATCAGCATATACTAATGTCTGTATCCATACCGGTTTCAGCTTATAATTTCCAATTTTACATTTTCTTTTTCTTCTTTTGCATTGTTTTATAATTTGATCCATGAATAATATGAAAAGAAGAGGGCTAAGTCCATCACCTTGTTTTATACTTTTTCCATAAAATTAAATTCCTTGGAGGATTGTCCATTTATTCTAACAGTCCCTTTAATGTTCTTATATAGACTTTGAATTATTCTAGTCAGTTTTGACGTTACTTGGAACTGATCAAGGGCCTTCCATATTTGTCCTCTTGGTACTCTGTCGAAGGCAGACTTTAGGTCAATATAAACTGTAAATTGTTTCCCTCCTCTGCTTAGTATCTTCTCTATTGCGTTCCTGGGGTAGAAGATTAGAGCTTGAGTTTGGCGATGAGGCCTGAAACCTGCTTGCTCTTCTGCCAATTTGTTTTCCGCTTGTTGCCTTAATCTTTTTTCTATGATGTGTGAATATAGTTTCTGGGCCACAAGTGCTAAGCATATTGCTCAATAGTTTGAGCAGATGGTACTTCCTTTTTTATGTATAGGAATTATTACATTCTGTTCCTTTTGGTATTCTCTCTGTTGCCCATATTAGTCTATATAAATCCCATATCAATTTTTCTATTTTTTTCCTCCATATTTTATAAATTCTGGATGGATATTATCCAGGCCAGGTGCTTCACCAGTTTTTAAGGATTTACGTGCCTCTTCTACTTCTTTTAGTTGGATTTCTTCCTCCTTCCACGTTCTCGTTTTCTTCACTCACGAGTCTTTCCTCGTACAATTCTTCTTCTTCTCTAAAGGTTTCTGCATAATATTCACTCCAGGTATCTAAAATTTCCTTCATATTGGTTTTCACCTCGTTATTCTTGTTTTTGATATTCCTTATTTTCTTTCCTCGTTTTCTTTTCAAATTTTTCAACACAAAATTTTCTTGGATTTTTTTTATGATTTTCTTCTATTTACTTTCCAAATTGTTCCCAGGTTTCCTTCTTCACTGTTCTCACTATCTGTTTTGCTGTATTTCTTGCCTCTATATATGCTTCTTTGTCCTCCATTCTGTTGGTCTTTAAATATTTTAGCCATGCTTTCTTTTTAATTGCAACTTTTTCTTTCACATTGTCATTCCACCATCTTGTCTGCTTCTTTTTGTTTGTTAATTTTACTATTCTACATATTTCTGTTGCAATTTCGATGAGGCTTTCTTTCATTACTTTCCATTTATTTTCCACATTCCATTCGTCTCTATTGTTTTGTTCTTTTTCTCTTTCTTCCAGTTTCCTCTGAAATTCCTTTATTTTATTTTGGTTTTCTAATGTTGATATTTTAAGTTTGGTAAGATTTATCTTAGTTGGTGCTGGTAGTGGTTTGAATTGGGTCGTCATTACCAGTATTCTATGTTGAGTACTGAGTTTAGCGCTGCGAAAAACTCTTACATCCATGAGATCATAGTGGGTGTTTTTTGTATATAGACTACGCAGTAATCTATTGTGCTCTGTGCCCCTCTGCTAATTGCTTCAAAGGTAATTTGATGTATTCTTTTGTGAGGGAAGAAAAGAAGGAGTTTCCGATGCAGAGCTCGTTATGAATACAAAACTCCAGCATTTTATCTCCATTGCTGTTTCGGGTCTTTTCAGCAGCATATCTTCCCAAACTTCCATGTCCTCGCCTAATTTCATTTCCCACTAGCATTCCAATCTTCCATTATGATTATTCTTTCCGTTGAATTTCTAGCCTCATCTAATGTTTGTTGGAGGGAGTTGTAATATAATTATTTTTCTAGTTCCTCTGTAGGAGCGTGTACTTGTATAATGGCAATCCTACGGTTTAATTCTTCCAATTCCAATCTTATTATCCTAGAGTTAACTGTTTTCTAGTCAGTTAGTCTACTGTTCAGTCTTTTGCTAATAATAATTCCCGCACCTTCTTTTGCTCTACTTCTTCTTTCTGTTCCTGAATACCTGAGAACATATCCTTTTCCCATATCTACCTCTCTTGATCCTTTCTTTTTGACTTCACTAATTCCTAATATTCCCAGTTTGTATTTCTCCATTTCTTTTACAATCTCCACTTCCTTTCCTGAGAGGGAGGTGATGTTCCAGGTTTCAAATCTCATAGTCCGTTTTACCTTGCATTGTCATCGTTGTTTACTCTGTTCGGCTTCTATTCCTATGTTTCTCTGAATATGTATTATTTCACTTCATGTGGGTTATTAGCCCTACGATGAAGCTAGGGCAGTGGGAGGAGTGCTCCCTTTAAGCCTCTGCCCTTGCTTGGTTTTCTTTTTGGGTTTGCTCCCATAGCCTTCGAGTCAAAACCCTTACTACAAGGCAGTGGGTTTGTGGCTCTTCTGCCTCTTAGGATGTTGGGACTATACTGTCTTTTTCCATCTCTAGAGTCGTTGGCTGGTTTTCTGTTAGTGTTCCTTCCCTTAGCCTTTGGGGATCCCTCCCCTCTCTACAAGGCACTTTAATGGGGGCACTTCCTTGCCATGTCACAATTCTGTCATCGGGCTTTTCTGGGTTTTTATTGAGGATGGACCTGCCAAATGCCATCCTCCCCAGGCCCTGATAGCATTGTTGCCTTGGTCCGGGACTTCTTATTTGGCATTGCGTTATTCGCAGCTAACCACCATATCTGGTGCCCGTTCGCTATCCGCCACCTGCCCAGTTGCTGAGGCTTGCATTGGAAAAAAACTTTATAGAGGCTTCTACCGCTGGGTGTTACCTTACCATGAAGCAGAACAGCCTGAAGATTTCTGAAAGTGAATATAGCACCCAAAATGACATTCTACAAGTGCATCTATAATTTTACATTGCTAGGTTTGGAGCTGATAGTAATTTCCGACATGTTCTTTTGCTATTTTAGTTGTACACACATTATTTTTTTCTAATAAAAAATGGAGAAAGTACTCTGAGATGACAGATTTTTACTTATGCGGACCATACTTGGGACCAATTATGTCTGCTATGAATTTAAAGTTGTTTGATTGATTGATTTCATTTATTTTACTTCGCGTTTTGTGCCTCTTGGCTAATTTGCGAAGATGGGGATGAGTGATGAAATTGATGAATGGACATTCACAAACAACCAAGCCTGACTGGGATTCGAACCCGGGACCCTTGGCATCGCAACTCGATGTGCTAACTACTCGGCGAATTTAAAGTTGTGTGGGTAGTTTAAATGAAATATGAAGTTGTGGATTTAATAATTAATTGTTTTTTTTGCATGCTGGAACCAATTTTATATTTTGTAAAACATCGACATTTGTTGATTAAAATAAAATTCAATGTACTCCTTGAAATACAGGGGGGGAGGGGGGTTGTTTGGTACAGCCCTTCCTGCTGCTTATATGTCACATGACATAGGAATGTAGGGATATTACATTTGTCAATGCTTTTGGTTTTAGGTTAGGTAGGTCAGGTTTAAGGCTGTTAGCATTAAAGAATATATAAGGGGGGATCAACTGAAACCCGTTCAGTGGTCATAATTCGCGAAATAAATTTTATTTCGAGCTGAAACTGGTACACTGTCTAGAGGCGTCTATGGTTAGCGCTCAGTAAAAATATTGTTCAGAAGAAGTCACCATGAGCGTTGAGACACTTGTCCCACTGTGTCACTAACTTACAAATGCCGTCCATGTAAAATTGCAAAGGCTGAATCTCAAACCAATCACGCACAGCATCCTGAACTTCAGCGTCAGACTGAAATCTCTGACCTTTCAAAGCCTTCTTTAGAGGCCCAAAGATGTGAAAGTCACAAGGTGAAAGGTCAGGGCTGTAGGGCGGGTGTCGCAACATTTCCCACTTGAATCGTTGAAACAAATCCTGCACTTGGTTTGCAACATGTGGACGCGCATTGTCATGCAACACAATGACTCCAGCGGTCAATAAACCAGGCCTTTTGTTTTTGATGGCTCTCCGTAACTGTGTCAAGGTCTCACAGTAGCGTGCGGCGTTGATGGACTGTCCTGGTTCCTTGAAGTTGAGCAATAATGGTCCATGGCAATCAAAGAACACAGACGCCATAACTTTCCCCGCAGACGGTTGCGTCTTGAACGTTTTGGGACGTGGAGATGAGGGGTGTTTCCACTGCATAGTGGAAGACTTTGAACTCGATTCAAAATGATGGCACCAAGTTTCATCCTCAGCAACAATGCGCAGCAAGAAGTCGTTACCTTCCAAATGGTAACGTGACAAATGTTCAATGGAGCATCCCATACGCTCGAACTTTTGGTCCTCCGTCAATACCCTGGGTATCCACTGCGCGCACACTTTATGATAACCCAGAGCTTTCACAATTTTGTGAGCAGTACCATAACCCATGTTTAACTCGTTCGCTATGGATCGAATACTCATGCGTCTATCTGCAGATATTGCCGGATTCACCTTTTCACACATGTCTTCTGTGGCAACAACATGGGCTTGACCAGGACGGGGATAATCAGTGGTTTGTTCATACCCCTTCCGAAACATTCTTGCCCAGTCCACCACTGTTGTTTTGGACACGCATACATCACCATACACGTCTTTCATATGCCGGTACACTTCAGCTGGTTGACAATCTTCGGCACTCAGAAACTGGATGACAGCACGCTGGTCCTGTTTGGACAGATTGGGGATGTTGAACGCCATCTTTCACTCGTTATACCTGCAAAACGGAAACACGCATAAACAACATTCCTACACCCAACACACAGGGACATTAGCCATTACACACTATTGGACAAACAATATCCTCCTACACACTATACCAATAATACATGGAACGAACGGGTTTCAGTTGATCACCCCTTGTAAAAAAGGATGTTATAAACTGTACTTACGTATGCGAGTATGTTGTTCCAATATTTCTTACTGTAGAACGACGTTTCGGAGATTAATTATCCCCTTGTTCAGGTTCGTATGAAAAAACTAGGTACTTAGCATAGTACCATGTCGAAATGTAATATACATAAAATAATAATATAAATAATGTAATATTACATTTTGACGTGGTACTATGCTAAGTACCTAGTTTTTTCATACGAACCTGAAGAAGAGGATAGTTAATCTCCGAAACGTCGTTCTACAGTAAGAAATATTGGAACAACATACTCACATACGTAAGTACAGTTTTTAACGTCCTTTTTTATATTCTGGAATTGTGAGTAATATGCACCAAACCTACAAAATGCTGTTAGCATTAAAATTACTACTGTAAATACTTCCAATACCTGATCATATCGTGTGATTTCTGGTCTTCACTTTCTGCTATTCTCACTTACCTGGTAAAAGTAGTAGTACGAGACACAAACACACACAACACAATATGGTGGGAATTAGAGTACTGCATTGGACCACTTTCGCTCGATCGAATCTTCCATGCTAGAGTGGAATTCACTCAAATATATAAAATATCATTTCAATGTGATAATAATCGTACAAATATGTGTAAAATTCATGCTGGTAGTATCAGCCCATAATCATCTATTCATTTTCATATATTGCTATGTATTGGTAAGATAGACTAAATTACAATTCAACATGGAGATGATGACTATGTTCACTTTAGTTTCAATTTCACTTCACGAAGCATATTTGAAGGCCCACAACCACATACAAATTATGGTTGTACTTGAACTACTGGGCTTCTAGCGTATACCCATAGTTTGCCTGTCCGAGCGTTATTCACTCGAACAAAGAAACAGTCATTTCCGTAAGCCATCTAGCATCATCTGTGCGAACTATTAGACGATCGAGAAAGAAACACTCGATGCAGCACTCTAGTGGAAATGTAGGATCAGACTGTTTCATTACAACTAAGAATTGGCTACTTGTATACTTTCCAATCCATTCTCAGCATTGTCCTGGCCAGTGACAGTGCCAGGAGTAACCATCTAGGGGTGCTGATGGGGTACAATATGAAATTAAGGGGGTACAAAGTTGAAAATAAAGAAAAAATCAAACATGCATGTATGCTTTAGCCACTACATCAAATACCAATCAACTTTTAGTATACTTCTATGAAAATATGCCAATGACTTGATTCAGTTTTGCTTGCTTGATTGATCAGTGGTATCGCTACAACCCAGAATCGGCTGTGACTGTACAAAGAAGTAAATGTTGTTTCCCTTTCAGATTAGTATCAATATCTTGACCGTAGTATACATTAATAGGGCCTCTCTTCAATACATATATTATACGCTCATATGACGACATCGTTTTCGTAAGTCATAACGTAAATGACACTGCAGCACAGAGAAAAGGGATATGATTGAATTAACAAAACACGTTTTGTTAAGCTATTTGGTAACTGTTAAAAAAAAAAAAGTATCATTTACTACAGTTGGTAATTTTGACGAATTTCTTTGGTATCTGTAAGCCCATGTACATGATTACTGAAGAGCATATAGTACTGGTGAATGATGATTTGTTTGTTGCCTGTTTAAACAAATGTTTGGTTACCAGAAAATATTTGTGGTTATACCATACCAAACTTTTTCCTTTGGTAAGAGTTAACATAAGGTGACCAGATTTTGTAAAACGAAAAGAAGAACATCCACAGATGCACAGAGGGAGGTTCTAGGAGAGTCATGCACCCCCCCCCCTTCCCCGTCCTTTGGACAATGGAAAAGTTGTGCTTCCTGTATGTGTATTTAAATATCATGCAGTTCTATTTACCCTCTTTTCTTCCCTTTTTCTCTCTCTCTCTTATTTCTTCCTTGTTTTAAGAAATTTTGGATGAACTGGATATTATTATTCCTTCCTTATTATCGTTTTAAATAATTAAACTCATGTCTGTTTGATGCAAACCCAAAACTCATTATTATTCCAGTTTCTTGATGAAATCTCGAATTTGACCTTGGATTTTTAGGTTGCTTGTACAAATGTTACTCATCACTGAAAACTTGTTTTCGGTTTGGAGAATTTGTCCTGGGAAATGCAATTCAAATTATCACTTGGAAGTCGAGCATGTAGCTCAAGATTTATGCACCCAGGGCAAGAGTATTTTTCAGTTTTTATCACTAATTCCATTTCATGCAAATGAAAAGGTTGAGAACCTACTGATGCGGGAGTACCTACTCCCTCAGTGAACCTGGAAGGAGCTTGTATAAACACACACATGCATGCATACGATGCAGCCAGTATGTATGTGTAAAAGTTTATGTATCCATTGCATATGTGTTTATGAAAAAAATGAGGACTTTATTGGTGGTGTAAAAATTCATCTGGATGTTTTGCAGTGTTTTGCAGGATGCTGTTGAAACATAGGACATTTGTTTTTTGGAGTGGCATCGCGGACTGCAGGACATGACTCTCAAAAAAAGGACTGTCCTGCGAAAACCAAAACGCCTGGTCACCCTAAGTTAACAGTAATTTCGAAACCACACCCAGTGGCATGCTCAGTATTTTGGAAAGGGGAGGGGTTATGCACACTTTTTCTGGTAGTCTGCCCCCATTTTCCCCATCTTTTCCTACCTTTGACATTTTTTTTTTAAATACTGGGCCAAAGTGGGGGATATAACCCCCATCAACTCCTTCCCCCTTGGCCACTGTTCACACCCCCTTGACACCACCTCTGTCCTTGGTACCTACTGAAGAATCAATATGCTCATTTAGAGAGATCAAGTTATGCCTAAGATATGTTTTTTTTTGTGCAACTAAAGTTAAGTTTTGACATATACAGAGATGGTGGTAGCCCTGAATTATCATTGTTAATTATTTTTGTAATATTCCTTTTTAGAAAGAAAATAATGGCTGATATTGATAAGGAAATCCTTGTAAGCTTGCAAGAAAAATATGGGAAAGTTAGGAAACTTCTTGACGAAGAGAGCAAGAAAGATCCAGAAGAGGAACCATTCCATTCAAAATATGAAGCCAGGGATATACTGAATGACATGAAATCCATCCTTGTGAAAATACTTGATGATGTGGATTCCAACCACAGCTTGCATCTGAAATCGAGAGCAATGCTTGGTGCTGTAATGTACAATATGGGGTGCATATCTGTAGATACTGAAGAACTCTCAACTGGTGAAGAACAGTTATCCAAATGTGTTGAGTATTTGTCAGATATTGCTGTGGAACCAGAAGTTATTTTAATTATGCTGAGTGCCCTCAATCAACTGGGAATATTATGGTCGCAAAGGGACCAAGCTAAAAAATCCCAAGAGTTTTTAGAAAGAGCTGAACAATTGTACAATGATTTTAGGAAACAGACGTCAGTGTTTCCAATTGATATACATGATTTGTTTGATGTTTTTGGAAACAGTGAACAGAAGGAAGATGGTGATAAGAGCTTGGAGAAAGTGTATACTCATACATTGTATTATCTTGCTCAGATTTATGGAACACTGGAAAGACCTGTGAAGTCTGGAGCCTACTGTCACACCACACTGAAAAGACAGTTGGAAAGCAAAGCCTTCGACCCAATAGAATGGGCCTTGAATGCTGCAACATTGTCACAGTTTTTTGTGGTGAAGAATGGATTTAGGTGAGTTAATGTCGGTATTTTTTGTGTTTTGTTTATTTTATATCTCCCTAGATGATGATGAGAATGAATGATGATGTACTAAGATAGATAAGGGAACACATTTTATGAAATGTCCATGCTTTATCCAGGAGTTGAAATCTTCAAAGATGTTCTCCCAATGATCATTAATATCAGTTATCATCCTTGACAATCTAAGCCTCTCCATCTTTCTTTCCATATAGATCTTAATTATTCACTTCTTGGTCATTTCGTTCATAATCTCGAATTCAGTAATTATACTGACAAGGGAGGTTATCTAAGTGTCCCCCTCCGATTTCATGAAACTTGGCAGGTGGATAGAGGGGCCCAAAGGAAAAAATACGTGTTTTTGTGTTTCAGCTAAAAAAAACTGTTTTAGGGGGTAAAACCCCCCTCAAATGTGAAGATGAAGACAAATTGACGTGGGGATCTGATCCCTGTGTCCCACTCCGATTTCCATGAAACTTGGCAGGTGTATAGAGGGGCCCAAAGTACGTGTTTTTGTGTTTCAGCAAAAAAAACTGTTTTAGGGGGCAACCCCCCCAACTCAAATGTCAAGATGAGGAGAAATTGAAGTGGGGATCTGACCCCGAAACCACGTAAATATGGCATAGGAAGAAACAGGGGGCATAGGGCCCCTCTATACACCTGCCAAATGCCATGGAAATCGGAGGGGGACACAGGGGTCAGATCCCCACGTCAATTTGTCCTCATCTTGACATTTGAGTTGGGTTTTGCCCCCTAAAACAGTTTTTTAGCCAAAACAAAAAAACACGTATTTCTTCCTTTGGGCCCCTCTATACACTTGCCAAGTTTCATGAAAATCGGAGGGGGACACAGGGGTCAAATGCCCACTTCAATTTGTCCTCATTTTGACATTTGAGGAGGGTTTGCCGCCTAGAACAGTTTTTTAGCCAAAACAAAAAAACACATATTTCTTTCTTTGGGCCCCTCTATACACCTGCCAAGTTTCATGGAAATCGGAGGGGGACACTTAGATAACTTCCCTTGTGAGTAGCCATTCTGCATTCATTTTCGAATATATCCATAGTATTTTAATCTCTACCTTTCTGTTCATATCTGCAGCGTATCATTTCTTTTTAAGTTTTCATTTCTGGATATTATCTTTTCTTGGTTTTCGTACCATGCTTCTAACACACTTCATCTTTGTGCTTTATCCTGACTTGTGTATGAACATAACGTGTACCTTTAGTCAGTGATTTCTGTTATCCTTGACCCTCTGTACCCTTGTTAGAATGTGGACAATTTTGCATGGTTCATGAAGATTATGTTGTTCATGAACATTTTCTGTTGCTTTTTAGAGTGAAGTAATGTATGGTTTTATGTAGTATTGTTGGGATCAAATATCTTGGTTATGTGTGGTTTCTGTGCACTAAAACAAATTTTTTTTCACTTTTTGAGTGTGCATGCAAGTGGGTTTTGATTAATATAAAACTGTGAAAGTAGTTCTTTTACATCACTTGTCTACTTCTTCAGGCTATTCAAAACAAAGGGCACGAATGATGATTAGATGAAATTGATGAGTGGACACTCGTGAAGAAACATCCATAACTTGAACCTCGTACTCTCAGTAGTGAGATTGACAGTTTCACACTCAGTGCATTCTGGTTGAATCATTAAGCATGCTTTATTTTTCTTTACCACTACTAGTATATGTTTTTCAATAATTTGCTATGATAATAATCTTTGTTTGACTGAGGATTCAGAATCTTTGGAGATCTACTAGATATGATGTTTAAAAGCTGTTTCATAAATTTCATATTTTTCTTTCTTTCAGGCAAGCAAGACATCATCTAGCAGCAGCAAGCTATATACTAGATCAGTATGAAGCAGAATTAAGACAAAGAGGAGCAGAGGGGGAAGAAGCCGATGCAAAGTAAGATATCCCTTTTTACATGTTTTTTAATTTATACAAGTAAGCATTCCTTGAATTCTGGCAGTGTAAGTCCAAAATATATCTTGTATTGATTGTCAGAAGTTCTTTGTCAAACATATATATCAGTCCATGCAAATCTGCATTTCAATTAGCGAGATGCGCCATTATGTCCTCAGTCTTATTGTGGGTGATGGAGGGGGTATAAATAACTTAAGGACAATATTTCACACTTCACCATTTGTTTTAGTTTTTTTAATACAAGGTGCTCTGTAATTACCGAGACAAATTTATCAATCCCCTGCTTCAATGTTTGGATGCCATTCTGAAGATGTTCTTCTTCCATTGAGCAAGCAGCATTTAAGAAATCAGCCTCGAATCTTCATGCAAGACTCTGCATGACCTCGTGAGATGGTGTAAAACCAAACTGATTGCCTCTTTACTCTCAATCTGCTGGATTTGCTCCACCTTATGGCCCAAAGCCTATGCTACTATCCATAAAATTATGGTTATGCTGAATCTGGGAGTCCCAGAAGCTTCATTGGCCGAAGCCTACAACACTAAGGATGATATCAACATGCTGCATGCTGCCATGGATGGCTTCCACAAAAACCTCAAGTTATGCTTCTAGAACATTCAAAATGTAAATTTATCTTGTTACTTCTTATGAAACTGTTTCCAGAATTTTACTTTCTTTTTGCCTAAATATCATTATCTTGAACTTGTCTCGGTAATATCTATTTTGATTATTTTACAGAACTTTTTAACTCTTAGGTTAATCATTCCAGGTGAACAGTGAGTGATGGGAGAAACACCACAGAGGTTGACTTGTCTGCAATTGTGGGCCATACTCTATGTATTGTTGTTGTTGATTTTATTCATTTTATTTCACTTTTTTTCAGATTTTGGCTAATTGCAAAGATGAGGATGAGTTATGATATGATGAAATTGATGAAGGGATGCTCACATAGAACACCCATGCCTAGGTCAGGATTCAAACCCAGGACCCCTGGCATCATAGCATACTGTGCTAACCATTCTGCCACGGAGGTCGGCTGTACGCATTGTGTATTGGCTAATAAACATTGTGTAAGTGCTTCTGATTTATGTCTTTCCAACAGATGGGAATCTTTAAGACATCGTAATGCGGATGTTGCTAGATGCTGGGCTAAATACGGACTGCTTTTGTTAACAAACTCCAAAGAAAGATTAATGAAGCAAGCAAGCGAAGATGATGAAGAGAAAAATGAAAGTAATTGTGACACAACTCAGGAAGTTAGCTTGGAAAACATGAGCTTAGATGATATATCCAAAGGTAAGTAGTTAAGACCATCATGGGCGTCGCCAGAAAGTTTTGCAAGGGGGGGGGTCTGGCAAATGATAAAAGTTGAATAGTAGTAAAATAATAAGTATTATTACCACGGTTATAAATGTTGTTATACAATAATAGATATTATAAACTAACAAAAATAAATTTTATTCGAAATAATGATAATAATAATAATAATAATAATTATTATTATATAAATGTTGAGACTCGATCCACCAAACAAGTGAATACCAGCACAACTATTTTCTATTATTTCTTTTGCATTTTATGCAGTTAGTACCTGAAATGCATTTTGATATTAACTTTTGCACATCTCGTTCAAGGAAAGGCTTTAATTGTTAGGGGAAATTTTTTTTCACAAAGTTTGTTGCGTGACCCCTCACCTACAACTGTAATTATTAGAATTTTGAAAATTGTGGAACGATTTGTTCTTTGGATGAAATGGTAGAATATAACCTTGTTCCTGTATTTTCACTCAATGATTTCGATCCAATGCATTTTATTTGGTTTTTCTGTTCGAATACTAACTAAATGAACTTTATTTCTGTTCTTAACAATAAGGGTAACAAACTTTCGGCTTTCTTGTATCTTAAAATTAACTATGTCAATTTCCAGGGGGGGGGGGTCCACCGACCTGTTCGACCCCCTCTCCCGATGCCCATGAAGACCACTTATTTCCGTCTGAAACATAGTGTATCATATTAGTACATCATAGTGTACTGGATATTTCAATCCGAGATGATTTTTAAGTCCATTTTGTGCACAGAAGGGGCAATTGATACCGTACCTACAGTTTAAAGTGGAATATGAACCACTGTGTGCCTTCATGACTGTGAATCAAACCTGAAACCCCTTGATTACAAGCTGACAATGTTACCTCTGTTATTAGGAAGGCCAGTATACTGGATATGTAGAAACAGATGTAAAAAGAGAGAGAGATGTAGGAAGAAATTTAGTGGCAAAGGAGAAATGTTAGTGTAGAGCCTCACAATATTTGTCATTTGTGAAGGTGATTTGATCAGCACCATGTGGTGGCCATTTTTACTCCCCCTTCTCCCCCAGGGTTACTTCCAGGTCCCCATTCATTAGAAGCTGGGTGAACCCCAGAGCTGCTCCATACAGGGACATTACTAGAAATATTTCCACCCGAGATCACCCATCAGATTTATTTGTACAAGATTTTATAATTGTGTTTCTCAAAGTTTCTAAATAATCAAATCGAGAAAACTAATATCTCATAAAGTTATGTCGTCATCGGCATTTCATCCCCACAAAATATTTATTCATTTTGTCATTTTTATGCGCTGCTTGTTAGCCCAAAATATGCTAATTTTTTATACTGAAATTTTCATATTTTATTGATTGGAGATACGTACATATGTCTGTAATGACTAATAATATAGAATATTTTATCTGGTCACACAAATGCTTACGATTCCTCTCTTTTCTCTTTTGCTTTAGAGGAACTTGATGAAATGTACTTCTCTTCGCTTGAAGTAGCAAACTATGAAGAACAAGTAGCAGATAATTTTGTCTTGACATACGAAGATGCAAGAAAGGTTTTTCTCAATGCACAACAGTGGCTAAACAAAGCGAAGGAGTACTATTCCATAGAGAGCCATGCTACAGACTATGTTCAGATTGTCCAAGATTTGAGCCAAGTTTACAAGTTTTTGGCATTCTTTGAAGATAATGAAGAAAGGTATGTTCACATGATTATTTCCATTCTCCAGTATGTAATTATACCCTGGTTGCAGTTGATGCAGCAAAATGTTATAAGTTTTTTTTAATAATCTCTCCCACCAATACACTGCCTCCTTATAAATGTGGTAGGGATGGACTGATATGAAGTTTTTGTTGATACTGATAAATTACCAACACCAATAACTGTTATACCGATCTGATATAAAATTGCAAATGTTCCTTGAAGAATATAAATAATCCATTAACCCCTCTAATTAATGTCTGTAATGGAAGACCATGTCTGTGATTTTGATGGCCGTGGTTGGAACAAGTACTTGTTGGCACAGATTTCACACACAAAGTATACTTCAAATGCACCTACAAACTGTCTTTTCCCGGGTAGTCATAATTTTCCACACTAGTGTCATTAGCAGAGGAACAGAATGTGCATGCTAAGTACAAACTTTGAGAGTTTTCCTTTGCAGTGATGCTCTACACGTTTTTTAAAAAATATAAATACATACTTTGTTAACCTTTAGGGGATGAGTGGGATATACGTATATATTCTGCTGCATGTATTCCGTTGAGGATGAGCAGGAGATATTGTATATATCCCACCACCATGAAACAGCAATTAATGTGCCATTTCTTGAAAACTACACATGATATTTCAGTTCTGTCTTTTTAGTTTATTAGCGTACATATGAAGGTATGACATACTCAAATTACAATACAATATACCCATTGATACTATTATTAACAAGCAGAGTTTGAAAATGTCCTTTGTTTCCCTGAGTAATATTATGGGATAATATATATATAACTTCTCCCCCCCCCCTTTTTTTACCTTGCCCACTAATTGGTAGGCACATGGCAATAAACCATTCACATTCAATAAATAATCTATGTGCAGTGACTGTGGTACTTTCACTCAGGTGTGTATCCAGAATTTTCTATCTGGGTGTTTTGGGTGCAAGTTCATATTTAGGATAGGTGAAAGGTAAATTTAAAACCAAAATTATCAAACTTTTGATCTTTGTAAAAATTTGGTAGGTGTGTGGATAAATTACTGGTTTCAGTATGTAGCTGAACAAATTCTTGCCATGTCTTTTACACTTTCTCACCATGAGCTGTTCTTGGAGTTCCTAGACACCCTTGAAATCAGATTTATGATAAATACCGTATTTACGCGTGTATAATGCACGTGCATGTATAATGCACACCCTGGTTTTCGATGGGGAAAAGTGACGAGCAATTATATATTGTATATATAATGCGCAGTACAATTCAGGTTCAAGAAATGACTTTCTTAGTTGTAGGTCGTAAAGCTGTTGCTATGCCGATCAAGAGTGAATGACTTCATACCTATTCAATGAGTGACCTCTTGCTATGTGGATCAAAGGGAGAATATTCTCTTGTGTAAACAGTAAGTCACCAACCCAAAAGCTTTCACTCTTTAACCACCTTATTTATTCTGTAATAGTAGAAAGCAAGATCAAAATTATGTTATGGATTTGAAGTGCTCACAAACTTATTTTGTATTATTTCTCGCCCAATGAATACCGCTGATACACATCCCATGTAACGGGAGGTGCATGCTTGAATTCCACCAGAATGGCACTGCTTTTGTTGGTGTCGCAGAACATTACATTGCAAAGTGAAAAATCGCGGGAACTTTTATACGTGGTTTTTGCTTATTCCTTCTTTACTTTTTCTAAAAAAAACTTCAAAATATGTACTTTTTCTGTGACTAATGTAACAATTATACGAGGCATATTCATGACCCTCAAAATAGCAGTTAGCAGCACAAGATTTCTTCTATTAAGACATCTACGCACTCCATATACATAATATTATTTGGCCAGTAATACATTTTAATAATTATTTTCTTTTTCCTTACCTTTTCTTTCATCCAAAGTGCCATAAACATCAGAATGTTCCATCATTTTGTGATGAGTTTATTTCAACCGCATTTCATATAAGTGTCGCTATCTTGAATGGAATACTGTTGCCATATTTAGAAACTGCAGGATTTAAGCTTTACAATGATATATAACATGGTAGGGTTCAGTAAACATGAAAAATCAATGCATGTGTCAGAAAACATGGAATGACCCTGAATGGTTTCATGTTGGCTGTCCGAATTATTCTGTGCATAATACGCACCACAGTTTTTGGAGACAAATTTTGGAAAAAAGTGCGCATTATACATGAGTAAATACGGTACAGGCTTCTAAAAATTATAGTTCTTTTGCACACCCTTCATTATGTTCATCTAGTAATACATGATTAACTTATGCATTTTAAATAAATATTTTGCTGTTTAGTTTGTTAAGATAGGCAATTATTTTGAATGATCAAATAATATTAACATATGCTATTTGTTTCTTTCTTTAAAGGCAGAGTCGAATGCACAAACGACGAGTAGATCAATTAGAAGCTGTGTTGAAAGAACTGAATCCTAGATACTACCTGCTGGTATGCAGGCAATTGTGGTATGAATTGGGTGAAACTTATTCTGATATTCTCGATATAAAGTTGCAGAAGCTTCAAGCGACAGATGAACGACCAAGTCCTCATGCTTTGTGGAAAATTAATCATTTAGCTGAACAAAGTATAGCCCACTTCAGGAGCTTCTTGGAATCAGTCAGTGATCAGAGGTAATCATTTATTTGAATACTATTCTTGTATCTCCTCCATTTTTGGATTCAGTATGTAAACTATGTTTTGTGTGCAAAACCACAGCTTTTCACATGGATGATTTCATTTTATTTTTTTTATTTTTGCAATAAAAATTTGTAATTACTAGGGATGAAATTTTTGCTGATATCAATATGACCAATGGTAACACTATTAAGTCTTGTTTCCATATTTAATAAAACATTAAAAATAGTGACAAAGGCAATATTTATTGTAAAATATTTTAGATTTTAGTTTGAATCTTTGTCTGAAGAGGATCCTGTTAGAGGGTGGATGCGTTACATTATAGTAGTGTGTTATTTTACAATAAATACTGCCGTGGTCAGCATTTTTAGTGTTTTATCAATATCACATTTACTGATACCCATAGGCATAACTATAGGGTCAAGGGGGCATTTTCTCTTCCTCAAAATTTTCAGGTTATATAAAATTTACAAGTTAAGGATAATTTTGTTAACATCCTAACACCTGAGGAGCTAGGTAATAAATAATAATATTTATGATTTTGCAAAACAGTTATTTAGCAAATAATCCTGGACACTATTTTTATTGGGCCTCCCTGATGGCGCAGTGGTAGTGTCGTTGCCTTGTAATCAAGGGGTCCTGGCAGGCCCGAAAGTGTAGACAGCACATATTATTTTGCTCACAACTTTGGTGAAGGATAAATTCACATAACATGAACAGCATCTATTACATTCTTTATCTGTACCTTCGCTGCCCGTGTTGCGACCTCCCGTTAATACAAAAATCTGTGACTTTGATGTCATCTGCGTCAAAGGTCAACAGATCCCATGTTTTGGGAACGAAGGGGAGTTTCATTGCTTCGGCCAAGGGTGGAATATAGGCTATGGCACTATGATTGAATATTGTGCATTTTTCTTCTGTGATATAAATATCTGTATCATCAGAAGTAGTATGGAGTGTGTAGTAAGCGATGATTTCAGTAGCAGTCAATTAACGCTGCAAGCAATGTTTTAAAAGATATAGAAAAATGTAGTTTTTTTATATCCCCCCACATAATTTACCTTCATTTAACAGTGTTAAACTTTTGAAAAATGGACTTGGTTTACAAAGCCACCCCTGATAACCAGTGAGCCCCCCCTGGAGATCAATTCTAGCTACGGGCCTGGGTCCCAGATTCGATACCCGGTGGAGGCATATAGTGGTTCGGATACAACTTTAAACTGTAGGTCCAGACCCGATTAGCCGTACTGTGCATAAAGTGGACTTAAAACACCAAATCAACCAAGCAATTATTTTTATGGGATGAAAAATGTATCAACTCTGTCCCCCCCTCCCCAAAAAGTTAAGCCTCAAGTTCGTACCTGTCCTCCCACAGTTAAGTCTCAAGTTACGCCCATGCTGATACCTGCAATGGACATTCTACTCATCGGTTATAATATTACAAACTCTCCATGAGTGGTTAATTCACCCTCTTAATTAATATATGTAACCAGGTAACTGCAATAGGTTTTATCTTAGAATACATTTTTACAAGCCCAGTGTAAATGAATTATGCCTTTATATTCATTAAAAATGAGCTGCTATTTAGCTGAATGGTAAGTGCTTTCACTAGGAGCTCCAAAATTTTGATGTTGATTCAGCATCATGATGATAATTGGGGAAGTACTTGAAAGTGGACTCTGGCCTTGAAAGCCAGAGAATGTCAGCAATGGGACTTATGCATAGCGCATTACCCAATACAAATTTGGTTTAGTTCATTTATTCAAAAATAACAAGAGAATGGCAGGAACTAATTACATGATACTTGTAGAAATATCTTGTTTGCAAAATGACTAGTAATTTTACTGATATGTCTATATTGGCCTATTCCAATAAAGTACTGATTAATCTGTACCATTCCTTTGATTTACATCAGTGGTAGATCTAGATATCTTTCACAGCACACCATTCAGTGGAAATTACATTTCTTAAGATAAATAATGTAAACTATATTTTTGCTCCCAGCATCCAACATAGCCTATATTAAAAACCACCCGTGCAAAAAGTATACTTCATATGAAGCATGAATTTAATATGTAATGTAATAGTTTTGCGTAATGTGTAATAATATATTCATTATTTAATTTCTAAACAGCATATCAGGTAATGTTTCACAAACTTTCAGCCAACAACAAACAATTAACCCTCTTGAAACTGATCCAGCAAACTATGTAGTCCACACTGCAGATTTCTTCTTTCAACTCTATTTGGTCTTTTGATGCAGATGAGAAGTTTATAAAAACATTACCTGTTATATAAAATAATCAATGTATTGTTTATGAATTAAATAGGGGGAAAATCTAGGAATTATGTGTTCTTAGAAAGAAGCAATAGGTCAAATGTAATTTATGCTGTAATTATATGTAAAACAAATGATATATGTTTTGTTGCAGCAATGAAGAAGTAGAGGAATTCTCAGAGGATGTTTTAAGGCCTGCATTGGTGGCTTATTTTCACTTGGGCCGCCTTTACAACAGAATGATCATTCCAGAGAAGGCAGTCAAGTTGGAGAAGCTGTCTCAGAGCTTAGAATGCTACAAGGTAAGTTTAGAATTAGTGATGGAGAACTTAATTATCCAATGGCTAGAAACAAATGAAACTAGATAAGAAATCATGGACAGTGCCTGTTTATTTATTTTCCATGTCTTTACTTGATGAACAGGCAAATATCAGTTATTCAAAGTCACACATGATCATTTCACAAGAAGACAATTTTAGTATTTCTTTTATCATGAATTGGACCTAACGAGTTAGAAAAAGTACTATTGATTGCCTGAAGAGCATGCCCTGGCAATGTTTTTTGCTGAGGGAAAATTAAGGTCCGTCTACCATGATATGAGCACACAAAATACCTGAGTCCTATAAGACTCAATGTTAATTGCGGCATGAATATTTCGTGTAAGAAAATAAAATAACATTGCAGCAGAGAACAGATACACACATTGTTTACTGCTCTGCCAAGAAGAGAAACTCACTGACACTGTTGAATTTCAATACTAAGGAAGCGAAGGGAGTGTGGTTGATGCAATCAGCTGCTTACCATGTAATCCCACCCCTGCATTACCAAAATGTGTGGTGTTCTTCAATACATCGTCATCACCTTTATTCAGTGCCAAGTGTTTGTATAATCATGCAGGGAGAAGTTGCACACAGCAAATGCAGAGACATAATA
Source organism: Lepisma saccharinum (assembly GCF_977018435.1). NCBI lineage: Eukaryota > Metazoa > Arthropoda > Insecta > Zygentoma > Lepismatidae > Lepisma > Lepisma saccharinum. The sequence continues at coordinate 53,805,793 of NC_139233.1, forward strand.
TTTAATGTTGTTTATTTCTTTTAAACAATGGAACAACAGAGAAATTTTAAATATGACAACATGGGGACATGCAGGTACAAGCAAGGGAGGATGAGAGGCATATTCATCTGTGGTGTCTACAAGAGGAGTAAACAAATGATTTTCCACTTCGGTTCACAAGTTGACTGCTAACTTTGTCTTCTTAGTTACAAAATTTCCTTCCATGCTACTACCTGTACTTCGAGGAGTTTTGTGTTCATTCCCATTGCAATCACTTGGTTACATGTTACCTCCACACCTGTGTTTTTCCGTGGCACAGTGCAACATGCAGGGGTAGCTTCACTTTTGTCTATAATGGTAAAATTCATGTATAGTTTTGTAAAGTAAATATCGAAGTACGCAGTTTCTTTTTGTAAGGCAAAACTACTGCAAACACCTAGTCACATACGCCGCTTAAGAAGGTAAGTGAACCATTTAGGTTCTTCATGGAACATTTACAATTTTACATTGGATCGGTAAAATATTGGTTATTGATGTATTTTATATCTACTTTGTAATTTATATTCTGAATTTGTGCGTTTACTCACTAAATATATTCACAGTATAAAAAGTATAAAAAACTTACGGGAGTGAGTATAATAGTCGCAACAATCCTTGCAAACGACGTTTCGCGAAGCTACGCTTCGCTTCTTCAGGTTTTCGTATCAGTAAATAAAATACTTCGTCATATATATAAATAAATCCAGGATTAGGTAAAAAAGGGTAATGGGGATATAGAATGTAAAATTATATGACGTTAAAGGTGCCATATAGGCTAGGAGATAATTCTAAAAGAAGGGTGTACCCATACTACCATACAGCCATTCATTCTGCTTGATTTTACCATTATGCCAAAAGCAGGGTGCTAAGTGCCAACGAAGATCAAACTGTGCTTGGTTTAGTACCATTTTTCTGCGGTTGGCATTGCGGATTGAGGAAACACTTGCTGATTCCTAGGCCCTCGCCGATCTTTGCACCCCCCTCACCTTCACTGCCCCTTTCACTCCTCACCCACTGTCTGATTGACAGTACCTAATCTAGTCAATTGTACTTACATTGTGCTCATAATTTTATAACGCACATTAAATTCCTAAAAAGTAGAGAACTCGAAATAAGTATAAATGAACTGCAGGAAGTTCCTCACTTCCTACATGGAGGAATCACTCCTGGTCTGAACTTTCCCAAGTTCTGGCCCTGTTACAGATAAAGGTCGCAAATATTATTTGAAATTATAAGTTATCTAGTACTATGGCATACTAAATAATTGGAGATGACAGATTGAGTACCTGGTGATTTGACATGGAACAGTCTAATTATTAGCATTACACACATTCTTGATAGTAACTCATCACTAGAGGCACATATTTTTGGTAAATACAAAGGCAAAATTTCGGTACAAAAACTGAGTCAATTTCGGGTTCAAAAGCGGTAAATAAAATAAAATATCGGTGTTATAGCGGTGAAAAAATGGATGAAAAGTGGTATATAAAAAGACATATTGGTTTTAAAATTGTGAAAATAATCCTAAATTTGATTTAAAAACTACTCTTATTCCACAGAATTAACATTTCACTTCTAATAGCACATTTATGTAGTTATCAGAGTATTAAGTTCATTTCTGTGTAAAGGAGTCCATTTTTGCTTCTCCAATATTAACAGCAGAATTAATCAATTTTCCGGGAATTGCATAACTCTCAGGATAATTCAGACCTCGGAAGGTGTCACAGCGGTGAATAAACCCTGAATTTCGTGTTTGAGAGTTAATTTCGCTTTTTGCAGTTCATTTCGCATTATTTCGTGACAAAATATGGTCACAAAATGCACCTCACACCTTTCAAAAACATGAAAAATTAACACTACAATGTGTTTTTCAAATTTCGTTTTTTCGTCAAAAACGAAATATGCATGCCCCTACTCATCACATATTATGTAGTTTTTACAGAAGCTATGTAAGAAGAATCTTTCAATAAAGATAAACACTCCTTTAGCAGATTATGAAAATGAATTATACACTCATGGAATTGTATTGTTAAAAACTTTGACTTAGTACAAAAGACATCATCAAACTACTTCTTGTCTGAGATACTAAGGATAATACATACTGAACATGGTTAATCCAAAATGGCTGCTTCTTGCTGAGATCTTTGGTGGCTTTAGGTGCAAGTCATGTTGTTGGAAGCCTACTCAGTATTTTAGTTTCACTTTGGGGTATTGGATTATTTAATTTAATTTTTATGGTTTTGTATGTTTTATTAATTGTGGAATAATCATATTTTAATCAGTTATTAGTCATTGCCTGTGATAATTTATTGTGGAAAAAAAAATTATATAAATAATTTTCCTTAGAGCTGCTAAGATTTGAAAGAGCTTGAATGAAGATGATGTTCTTGTGGGTTCTGGAAAAGATTCTTAGCTTTTTTAGCCTCAGTATGAGACTTGCATTACTCCTCAGGATCTTCTCCAAAACTCACTCACTCATTAATTATCTCATATCATAATCTGAGAGAAACCTTTTCAGTATTTTTACCAGATAAGCTTCAAGATGTACTTTACTTTTGAAAAATCATATATGCCACTGAACTATTACCCTTAAATCATGAAGTTAGAATGAGGATGCTGGATTGACCAATTTTGTTCCTTTGGGTTGTTTCTTAAATATCTCCTGGTCAGTGGACAAATGCAATCAGATTGTAGTCATTATTTTGATTAGTGGTCTGAGGGGCATATTCATCCAGATTGAAAGCAAGATTTTGATTGATGGCCTGATGGGCAAATGCATCCAGACTGTAGGCAATATTTTGACTGATCATTAGGTGGTAGGGCCTCCCTGATGGCACAGTGGTAGCATCGTCGCCTTGTAATCAAGGGGTCCCAGGTTCGATACTTGGTGGAGGCACATAGTGGTTCGGATCCCACAACTGTAGGTCCAGTCCTGATTAGCCTTACTGTGCATAAAGTGGACTTAAAACACCAAATCGATCATGATCATTAGGTGGGCAGATGCAGTCAATTTGATTGGCAATCTGGTGGGCAAATGCATTCATATTGCAGGCAATATTTGATCACCAGCAGTGTGAATGTTTACAACTAGATCACTCATCCCAAATACCGGTAGATGTGTGCATTCACATACATGCAAATTGGTTGGTTCTTAAAAATAACCAGATTCCTTGTTCTATCACCTAGTGAATGAGTAACTGGGAAAATAACCAAATATTCCAGCAATTTCAGAACAATCACATTGATGATGCAATTGCCTCATAGCTTTGTGAATGGTAGGAGGAATCAGTTTGTGTGACTTGAAGAAAGGTACAATTAACTGTAAATATATTGGTCTCCACCATAAATTTGTTGTAGTTTTCATTTAAAAAAATAACCTTTCCCACACTACCCTCCAACCTTTCTATTATATCTTGATTGCCAAATGTATGTGAAGATTTCGCTTCTTTAGCTTTGCACCATACACCTTCAACCTTTGTCCTCACGTGGCTACTAAATGTCTGTTTTGTACATTCACTGTTGTACAAATAAGTGTGCTTCATGCTATGCATTTCCAACATCTCTGATCTGTCTACAATGCAGTTTTAGTACATACTATTATTGTTATTACAGTTTGTTGTAGACTACTGCAACAGATTCCCAGAGGCAAAAAATGTGATGAGTGCTGAACTTGGAATTTGTCAGGACATGGTGAAGCTGTTGCCATTGAAAATGGAGAAATTTAGTGGAGAGGAACAGTAACTGTGGTCATAACTTAATAAATTTGTGTAGATATGCAAGTCAAGGATGTAAGTTTGTTTTCAAATGTACTATTGTACGTTGCATTTAGAATGCCTTGTTTATCTGCTCTTTCATTTCTGACTTGCTTTCACAAGGTGGCATGCCAATTTTTAAACATGGAAACGTACGTGAAACTTATGCAGTGTGTCATGTGAATGTGGTTAGTACTTTGAGTTGGTGTGTCACAATTTCTCAATGCAGCAACAATAATGAAAGCAAGTAGGAAGGAGGATGGTACATTTTCCACAAGTCCACACATTGCACCTGAAGGATCGTAAATTATTTATAACATTGTAAACATTTCTAGTTAAAACTGGAAATTTGTATGTAATAGGAGTTTGTAAGAATGTGACCGTGTTGTTGCAAATACGGAGAAACTATTTTGTGTGGTTGGCTACATTGAATTGCTTCTGTTATGGTCAAGTGATGTGTTTGAGTGATTGTATGGTTGTGTGCTTACAAAGAAAGAATTAAAAAATCAAATTATTTTATTTTTAAATCAACCAATAGTATAACATGTGATTAGCATGCCAAATAAGGGAACTCACTGGTTAAGGATTTTAGTGGATTTTCAAAGGAAAACCCATTCATGATAAAATGTGAGTCCTGAATGGTCTGGATTTTGTACTAAATGCCTATTATGTTTCTGTGAATGTATTTTTAGTACATAAGCATATTTCAGAGTATAACAAATGTTGTGTAAATTTTATTGCACTTAAAATTGTGTATTTTGGTTGTTATTGATGCATGAGAGAGTACCCTAAAACAAAGGCAGTAAACAAATTATGAGAAGGTTGCATAAAATAGCCCAGCCATTTTCTAAAGGACATATCAGTAGCAACACTGATTAAACATATCCCAAGGCTACATTTCTCCCACTCCCCCTCTTGGAAGACAATGTGATTGATCGTTTGGCCTATTATATTCCAACTGCTCTTGCACCTTCACATTTTGTGTTGAAAGAACATGCCAGTCGTGTGATCATTACTTTAAAATGGAAGTATTTCCAAGATTGCATGCAAGTTCATTACCGCATGTTTCTTGCCCTTTGACTACACTTTCCTGCCTGGTGGCTTAATGTTGTTGCCTTCTAATCAAGGGGTCCTGGGTTTGATCCCTTGTGGATAGACGTTGCACAATGGTTGAAGTCCCACTTAAACCATATGACCAGTCCTCAGCCTAACTGAGCATAAAGTGGACTTCAAAACAAATTTTGGCTATTAAACTCCATTTGGATGGGGATCTCCTGATGGCATAGTGCTAACATTGTCAACTTTTAATCAAGGGGTTCGAGATTCAGTAACTAGTGGAGCCACATAGTGGTTCACATCCCACTTTAAACTGTAGGTGCAGTACCAATTAGATTATCTGTGCATAAAGTGGGTTTAAAACAAGAACTCAGTTCTGGATGGCTACACTCAAGTACTTTTTTTGACCTCGAAAAGGACTGCATTAAGGGTTAATGCTCTCACTTCCCCCTGCTCCACTGTCGTCATGAAATATCATCCATATACCCAGCCGATAGGGTGTTTTGCTGCAATGATCACAGATGTGGAAGTACACTCATGGTCATAAGTTAAGGTATTTACGAGATCAACTAGATAGAAAACATTGGGTCACTGCGATAATTGATGCAATAAAATGTGCCCTGGCAACACTGAAACACGAGAGACAGTAATACTGATACAAGATATAAAGGAAAAGTGGAAAATGACAGTGGGCATCACTTAACGTGGTGTGGTCTCTCTCCACCAGTGGCATACATTTCGTGGTGGACGGTGTCAGAACCATTCAATACAGCATGTGGTGACCCCGAATGGCAATACATGTTGCACAACGGCTCCCCATACTGTGAATCAGGCCGTCCAGCATGTCCTGCAGTAACGCATCCCATTGCTGGAAAAGTGCCCTTCGGAGGTCTACAATGGTCCATGGTGTCAGAGCTAGGACTGCAATCCTGCGACCTAGAGCATCCAATGCATGTTCAATTGGATTGGGGTCTGTTGAGCGAGTGGGTTGCTCCAGATGCTTAATGTCCTCGTACTGCAGATGTTAGTAAAAAAAATTCTTATTAATTATGTGTACAATTTTGAAAAGTGGTGCACCCCGTATATCGTTAAACATTGCTGAGTGCCGAACATCATTTGAAGTTGGTGTCCCCGAACATCGTTGAAAGTTGGTGCCCACGTTGCAACGTCTGTCGTCGAGAAAGGTGCCTACTACACCTACATGAGTACGTCAGCAGGATGCAAGTCTACTAGCTTAGCAACAACCAATCAGTAGTACCAAACACACTGCAAAGTTTTACCCATTATGCTAACCTTATCTCCAGTGGTGGCATGAGACACTATTTCACTCAGGGTTCGGGAAAAAGTACACTGTCTAAAGTTAGAGAAAGTTTAATGACTATAACTGGATACACTGTAAATGTTGTAAGTTTAGGACACACCCGCATAGGATATTACACTCACTGGCCTATGTACTGCCACACAATGGGGTGAGAATGGCTTCTGCAACTGCTGTAAACTGAGAACAGGAACACTGCTGCTGCTTCCCTCTGCCGTCGAAAACATTGCTCCAACTCTCGTTAGGAATGTGCTGTCCTTGTGCCGACTTCTGTAGCTGCAGGCTTTTTACAGGGAACTGTTGGCTTTTGGGAGCAAGGGCATCTATTAGGGTTACCCTCACGATAACTGTAGTATTTTCTCTGACCTGTAATTTTATCTTGTGGGTGGTTGCCTAGAAACCCAAAGCCACACTACCCTGGTGGGCTGCCGCAGGTTGATCGGGGAGGAAACCTCTCACAGCAAGCAGAGTGGGTCCTCTCACTCTAAAGTGGAGTGTATCTCTCTCGCCAATAGGTGGAGTGGGATATCTCTCACTCGAAAGTTGAGTGGGTTCTCTTCCCAGCGGCAGAGTTCAACCTCTCTCGCTGAAAGGCGGAGTGCAGCTTCTCTCGCCCGCAGGCGGAGGACAATTTCTCTAGGGTGCTTGGCCTCTCGCAACAGCGGAGAGCACCTTCCTTCCTTCCTTAGGATGCTTGGACTCTCGCAAGAGCGTAGTGCTCCTTCTTCCAGGTCAGTAGGTAAGAGAGATCTTATCGTGAGCCGACCTGAAAGCCAACTCAAGAAAATCTGCTGCGCGGCCGGTTATATACCCTCGGTTCAACTAGCGCCGTTCACGCAAACTACGTGGAACCGTGCTAGAGCAGGCAAGGCCATCTGTACGGCAGTACATTGAACTACGTGCTCAAGGCACAAACGATAAATACATATTATAATATTAAACGTGTACTAAACGTTAATATACAATTATCAGATAAATAATACATATTCTTTGCGACCACGCAGGGCGTGATTAACATTACAACTCAGCATAATATGCTAACACAGATCACCTGACCTCATTATCACCAGTTACAATGAATGGTTAACACAAATAACGTTGACAGAATTAGCAATTAACATGGAATAATAACACTCAGAAACTAAATAATTGTGATGACCTCGCAGGATCATTACAACGTGCATCGTTGAAAGTTGGTGCCTCTCGAACATCGACTATGTTTCTTTCATAAATCACTTGTAAGGTTTCTCCCTGTTCTTTGTTCCGCCATGTAAGAATCAAAGGGAGTGAAAGTATGGTTTAAAGTGCATTATCCTACCCAACACTATATGCAGGTGGTACGATCCAGATTGAAGTCTTAAACACTCTACAGAAAGTAATTCCGAAATTCATTGTTGAAGAAGATGACCCAGCTAAAGATATAATTGAGGCAGCTAAATTTTATGAAGATGACGTGCAGTCTATTTTAGCAATAGAAGGGGAACTCAAGTTATAGAGACAATTCTGGTTTTTGGAAAAAATCTACCCCAGATAATCCAGCAGAGGTGTACAAATTTTCTTCCTTGTATCCCAAAATTAGAAGTTTGCTTCACCTGTTGTGTGAGATTCCAGTCACAACGGCTACAGCTGAGTGTTCATTCTCCAATCTGCGAAAAATCAAGACCTATCTTAGATCTACAATGGGTAATGAATGATAGAATGGTTTGGCTCTCCTGAACATCCACAAAGACAAATACCAAGTGAAACCAGAGGAGGTTATTGGCATATTGGCATATTTGCAAGGAAACATTCACGAAAAGTACAGCTACAGTATTTGTAGGGTGAGTTAAATGTATTTAGTAAGTTCCAATTATTTGACGATTGAAAAGTTAAATTGGTGTCCAAATTAATAGCAGCTTTATCATGTATCATGCATGTTACTGAAAAGAACTCGGGTACTACATTAAACTAATTATAAAGCAAAAAAGAATTAAGAAATGAAGTAAAACAGACTGTTTATAATTTGAAAATACTTCTGTAACTTGTGTGTTTCTGTGTTCGCGAGGAATACGCTATTTTTAATATGTTTTTTTTACAATGTAATTTTTAAATGTATTTGTTCTTAATAACTTGGCCGCATGTACAAAAGACTGGAATTGGTACTTAAAGAAATATTAAAGTATAAAAGACTTGTTTCACCATGGTAAACTTTAATTTTAAGTAGTACTGTAATCTTCAATAGTATTTATGTGTACACTTTTGGAAAATGGTGCTCCCCCCAAAACTGAATCCTGGATCCGCCCCTGACTTGTCCCAGGGGCATGCCAGATGAACAGGTGTCGAGAATCACTCTCCAGGCTAAACTGAGACTCATCTGTGAACAGCACACTGCCCCACTGTTCCTGGGTCCAATCACAGAGGGCAATACACCATGTTTGACGAGCCATGCGGTGTGTTTGTGTGAGGGGAATGCATCTGATGGGTCACCTTGCATACAGAGCGAGCGACCTCTGAAAGCCAACGATACACAGTCTGATGGGAGATGTGTGTCCCAGAGGCTGCTACGATGTCTCTAGCCAGTGCATGTGCTGTGCTGTGCTGGTTGGTCGACTTTGGGCATTTAACCTTTTCAGTCCCAATCGTCTCGATCGAGATACCCAAAAGTAAGCCTCACGGTCCCAAGCTTCTCGATCGAGATGCTGTGTCAAGGTCGTAGTTTTTATGTTATAACGTTTCTATTTTTGGCTAGAATTTCGATTTTTTTTTATATTGTTCCTAACACATGTATTTAACAGAAATGTTTTTTTGCATTTTTTTTGTCTTCATGAAAATGGAGGGGAAAAGGCGGGAAAAGGGACTTCTCTTTTGCGTCTCTTTTCAAGGGAAAATTTTTGCCGACAAAGGAGGACCGGCTTTGTTGTTCTAAAGCAATGCTTTTCACTCCCGCCTGTGAACTGCATTCGAAGGAAGCTTGTTTATCAGTATCCGATGTCAAAATGAAAGTTTCCCGTGAGGGTGCAAGCAGGGGGTGGGGGGAGGGGTAAGACTGGTTGTTGAATGTGCATTGTGAGAATGGAATTTTGAAGCGTGCTGAAAGAAACCTTTGTTTTTTTAGCACAAGCGTCCACAAGTTGCGACAGGGGTTACCCTGCATTGTCTAAAAATAGAATTTCAAGCAGCTGCAAGAATCGGCGCTCATTTTTCACTGCATTCTAGCTTTTCGTCCGTGAATGTTGTGCATAGGTGTCGTTTTGTGCCCAAGTGCGAGGACATTTTTTGGGTGAAGTGACAATTTTTTAAAAGTATTTCCAGGGGATTTCCCCCCTTTCCCCCTCCATATATACGCCGAATGTGCATAAATTATATATCGTCTGAATCTGTGATTCATTCTGCGTACAACGGTATATCGTTCATATCTCCAGGGCAAATAGTTTCTGAGCTAAAGTCATTTCAAGGTACTGCTGCATTTTGACGCTTGAATCATTGAACCATTCCTTTTGGAGGTACAACTCAAGTTACATTGGTCATATGATAAGAATGCAAATAATTTTGTGTTCCTTACATGTCAGCGATCATTTCCATGTGCATGTCGACACTGTCATGTACTTTTTTCTTGGGGGGAGGGTGGGAGAACCAATTTTTTTTCCGAAATTTTGGAATTTTGAGACTTAGCCCCTTCCCCCCCGCCACATATATGCCGAATTTGCATAAATTTCATATAGTCTGAATCTGGTTCATTCCGCGTACAACGGTATATCACTCATTTCTCTAGGGCAATTAGTCTCCGATCTACACTCATTTAATTGAAACTCTGCATTTTGCTCAAAATCGGCTCGGGACAGAGAGGCTTACTTGTGAAAAGGGCCTTGGGATTGAAAAGGTTAAAGCAAGATAACGATCCTGGCGCTGGGTTGTAGCACATGGTCAACCTTGCCCATACTGCCGTAGAATGTTTCTGTCTGCCTCAACAGATGAGAAATTACGCTACTGGCAGCTTTCAGCTCCTGACCCACCTCTCGTTGACTTGGCCAGCCTTTAATATGCCAATTATATGGCCATACGTAATGACATCCAAATGTGTTTGCTGTGCCATCCTGCTTCCCTACAACTCGATTGCTGTGAGCCAAACGCACTCAGAGACACTTTACTAAACACCTCTTCCCACATTTACTGTTCCAGTCAGACTAATCGGTCTCGTACAGAGTGGGCATGGTGGCGACTTGTCTGGCACATATTTCAGTGTTACCAGGGCACATTTTATTCCATCAATTATTGCTGTGGCCCATTGTTTCCTAGTGGATGTCGCAAATCCCTTAACTTAGGGACATGAGTGTAGTTTTCCTAATCCTTTCCAGGAGAATATGGTTTCTTTATTCTATTCCGAGCTTTGATGCATATTTGATGCTGGCTGCTGTGTGATCACTAGGGCTAGGTTTTTATGACCTTAAAATTGTCAAGAAATTACCTTTAAAAAATGCATTAATGACCTAATACATGCAAGAAAATGCCCTATAAACATAGAAAAATGACCTAAAAATTCTGAAAGATTTGTAAAACAAATTTATAAACTACCATGAGAAATTCAAATTACAAATTAATGTTACAGTATCATGTACACATGTTCATTGCATATGGTAGTACAAGCAAGTACAAGTAAGAAATTTTAGGGCCTCCTCGATGGCGCAGTGGTAGCATTGTCACCTTGTAATCAAGGGGTCCCAGGTTTGATACCCAGTGGAGGCACATAGTGGTTCAGATCCCACCTTAAAGCCAGAGCCAATTAGCCTTTCTGTGCATAAAGTGGACTTAAAAGAACAAATCAATCAAGTAAAAAACTTCACTTTTTGTCATCTTTTACACTTTAAGGACTGAGTTGCAGTACACAACGAAAATCAAATGCAAATTTTCAAAAGTGAATGATTGTCGGTTGTCGGACAAGAGAGCCTTGTACATGGAAAAACTTCTCTTTACTCCACCGACACAAGATGAGCGTACTTGAAATGGACAATATCACTTGCTGTTAAGTCACTTTCAAATCCATGTAATGCAAATTGCTTCCCTGACAAAATGCTCGATACAGACCCTTATTTTTTTAACAATAATCCGTCTGGCGACAATGTATTTACTGATAGAGCAGAAAATCACATTGTTTGAGCTGAATTGTTACACAACAGCTTGTATCAACAGTACTGCACAGAATTTCTTTGTTTCTTCAAACACAGTCGTTCAGAACTGCGCTGAAGGCAATGAGACAAGAGTCGGGAACCTATCTCCTTCAAAGGGTTACATTTGCATGTAAAATGCACATTCTTTCACTAAAATGTATAGAAAAATGCATAATATGACTTTTAAAAGGCCGAAAAATTACTTAAACAGTTTAAAAAGTTTAAGAAATGACCTTTACTCCAAAAAGGGTCAAAAAATGCCCTAACAAAGGCATCCCAATTTATTCACTTACGTTTAAGACACGTTCCTATCTACTTATGCAATGTTTCTGCCTTACCAAAAAAAAAGATGCATTTGCATCAAAATCCTAGCCCTAGTGATCACTATACCAAGGACACACTATCCTTGAAGAAGCTTTAATTATATACTTTCCTGCCCTTTTGTCAAATTCATTTTTAATAGCCCTCTATAAAGATTACACATTCATTTTCTCTCATGAATTTTTTTTCTCAATTATTCACTGTTCCATTGTGAACACTTTCTGCAGAAGGTTTTATATATAAGGAACCCTGTATTTAAAATAAAATAAATATTGAAGAACCTTGTGTGTAAACTTTGGGAGATTTCTGACTGAAGTGACTTGGCGATTTTTGCACCAAAGTGACAAGCGACACGAACCTTTCGGTCTATAAGCAAGCATTCACCACGCTTGCACTGTCAACAAACCGGAGTGGTATGATGCATGATATTAAGAAAAAGGCCCAGTCCAAGCAACAAGCAATACATGTTAGCAGTATGCTAATGATGACACACTAAATCTATTGCAAAATAAAACACTCAATTACCATTCCAACATTTACTAATTTTCTTAAGTTTTTCTAAAAAATAAAAAAATATTGAAGATAATATGCACATCATTTATAAACATTCATGGCCAACGAGCATCCATCTATAAGCAACAGAGATGGCAGCAGCTGAATGATCTGCTTGTAGTAGTTTGATTTCTGACACACAGGGTTCCCAGCCAAGGTTAATTCCTCCAACTTATCCATAGAGCCAAATAGTTTCATTTGTGAGCAGTTCTGAAACGAATCAAAAAGATTTGTGTCTTATACACTAAATGCTCTTCCCAGTTTTGAAAAGTAACAGTTCTCAACACTTTAAGTACATTAAATATGCTTTTTGTAAGAAATACATGTATTTTATATTTTCTTTGTTTTATTGGTATAATCTCATTGTTCCGCACCAGTAAACATTCAGCTTTTGTCTCTTTTGGTGTGGGCAGCAGATTTTCACGATTTTCGTGTGGTTTTTGTGACAGGTTCCATTCACCAGTGGTCATGGGGGTGGTAATCAGAAATCAGTCTAGTGAAGACCCCACTTTTTTTTAACCCCTCAAGCCGGTTCGACGTACACGTGAAGCCGGTTCGACGTACACGTGTACGGACCCTCATAGTGCTTCTAGAGGCGGTTCGACGTACACGTATACGTCCCGTGTAGTAGTGACGAAATGATGCATATTCTGCCATCTGTTGTTTTCCCATATGAATGAAAACGCATGTAACTCAAGAGTAGACTGCAAAGTTCTGCTGTCTGTTGGTTTGCTTCCAAATACATGAAATTATATGTGATTGCATCACTTTATTACGTAAAAAAAAACAGCTGAGAAATGGCGTCGAACGAGCGGGTAAAGGGCATCGAAGCGGACGAAATTGGTGCATTTTTAGAGGAAAGTTACAGTGAAGGTTCAAAACTATGCAGAACAGGAAGTAGATAGTGTCAATGATAGTGAAAGCGAATTAGATGGCATTACATCCTCACCTGTTGCGTCATTGAATGTAACCTGGAACTGGAAAGAAGTTGACGACTCTTTCAAAGCAAATAAACTTGCGTTTTGTGGATTGTGCGGTTACCAACAGAAAGGAGTCAATAATGTTCTTGATGCCTTTTTGTTGTTTTTTGACAAACAAGTTGTACAACTCATTGTCGGAGAAACTTACTTATATGCCGACACTTGTATTCAACATTGCACATTGAAACCACGTTCACGAATGCGCAAATGGCAAGCAGTTACCGTGGAAGAAATATATCTTGTTCTGGGAATATTTATGCTTATGCGTATAGTTCAAAAGTGTTGATTGGTGTTCAGATAGTGAAGTAGGACTGTGTTTAGAAGCATATTTTAAATTGAACCACACAACGTTGGACTTCTAAACTAACAAGAACACAAGACAGAAGGAGTACTTTGTAAACGCAACATGTAATTTTTTATTTTTATTATTATTTTTGTTATTAGAGTATAAATGTCATCATTTATACAGTTTTGTATAGTGTGAAGTTTCGTTTACAAGTCCTGAAAATTTCATTGTAATTGAGCAAATGGCTTTTAAGATATGTTCAATTTTGTGACATTAAGCGAAAATTGCTGTTTTGGTGATTTAAAATCACCGCCTCTCGCATCAGCTGATGGGTATTTAACTCCCGGCTTGAAGGGTTAAGGAGGCCTGGTTGGGTGATCATAATGGTGAAGGCACTTTAGTCAATACATGTATTTGTACGAGGTGCATTTCAAAATTAAGTGCTGGTTGCTCATAAAAAATAACAAAAGAAGTGTAACAAAAATGCATTAGTAGTTACAAACACACACATAACAACTTCATTTTTATGTAGTCACTAATGTTTTCCAACCACTTTTGGTACCATGGAACAAGCTTTTGTGCATAAAAGTTCAGCCAGACCAGCACTGCTGTGTTGAACAACTCACCTGAGCTCAGCACTCCATGCCACCTATTCGAATGATGTACCCTACTTCACAATTTGTGGGATTGTTTAGACTAGCGGACTACTTGTAGCTACTGTACAAGCACAATCCAACCACAGTTGCTAGTACTTTGTGTACAGCCGGCCCTTACTTTTGAAATGCACTTCATATTTTTCTTAGTTTGTTACTTTTCTGCTTCTGTAAGTTAATCCAGATGGTGATGATGATGAATGATGATTAAAGGAAAATGATGAAGTTATACTGACAAAAGAAGGAGGCAGAGTTGTGCGTTTCAGACAGAATCGGAATGTAGGTGATGTGATCAGCACCATGCTCCAGCCACCTTTACTCCCAGGATTGCCCCAATGTACCCATTGATTAGAGGCTGGATGAGCCTCAGAACCACTTTACCACTGGGAATCAAACCTGGGTCTCCCAAGTGGCAGACACCTTCCTGACAGCCACGGTGATGAAAAATGATCAGTTGAGGATTTTGTGAAACATTTAGATTTGTGACACGTTATACAATGATAACATGACTTTATGTACAACAAGAATTGATACTTTGTTAATAAAGCAAAGAACACAGGCAACTTACATTTATTTTGTTGTCACTTAAGAATAAACGTTGCAGATGCTTCAGATGTTTTAGAAAAAACAGCGATTGCAAGCAGTTTCTCTCTAGGTAGAGTTCACGAAGCTCAACCATTTTGGAGAAGGTTTCTTCAGGAATATACACAAGCTTATTCTTGTCCAAAATTAGTTCATGAAGGCTAACAACATGTTCAAGACCTGTTCAGCAAATTAGAGGGGCAAAAATTTAGTCCATCACTATTACTAAAGGGCAACTAAAGGAAACCATGCTTCAATTTCCTAAATATTTTTGTAAATACATTTATTACAATTAAATAAGACAATAATCACAATACATATACCCTCTATTGGTTATCCAAATTTCCAGATGAATTTTGATTGTTCCTCAGTGTTGGAAAGGTTATAAGCAAAATAAAAGATTGTTCCTCTTTGTGTAAGATCAGGAAATTGTTGGCCATTCTACCAACAGGATCTTGGATCAAGTGTTTATACCTTTTAGCCACTTTTATCCACACAGGAATTTTTGGGAAAAATGCAAGCTCAAGTAGGTTTCATGTCCAGGTCTTCGGCATGTCAGCCCTGGTTTCACCTATCTTTTGCTTTCGTTGTTCTACTTGTGGCAACCAGTGATACTGTAACTGTTAAATGGATTTCTAAATTCAAATAATCAGGAGAAATATTAACAAATGACAGTAGCGTGCGATGACCATTTAGATAGCCGAAGCACTGAATATATAATTTTAAAATAAACAATAGTACATCAAGGGGCAGGCTCGGCTCGCCTTGATAAAAATACCACACAGCACTGCTTTGCAGCATTTTAGTCTTTCACGGGCTCCACAAAAATGCCTCTCTAATTATCCTGGTAATTATATGCAAAATTCGAATTTGCATTCTGAAGCAGTGCTTCGGTAGCTTACCTTGTATGCACGCCACTCACAAATGAAAATTATATCGAAGAGGAAATTAACAGCAGACTTGCCTATTGACCTTATGCCAGCCTGACAAAGGCCATGTAAACTGATTGGAAACATTTGGCAGAAAAAAGATGCAATTAATAAAAAAATATGTATTGTGGAATTTTTTGTGTTATAACTGACGTTATTTGTTGTTAATTGCAAATGTCTCTAATAAATTATTCCCTATACTAAAATTGTAACTAGTAGGTTTAAGCCAGAACCACTTTGAACCGATACCAATACTTGAAAATTGTAACAATTCAAAATAGTTCAAAATATTTATAAATTTTCCATTTAGTAAAACATAGCAATCTGCCAGTTTT
The DNA here is from genome assembly GCF_977018435.1 of Lepisma saccharinum. Lineage (NCBI taxonomy): Eukaryota > Metazoa > Arthropoda > Insecta > Zygentoma > Lepismatidae > Lepisma > Lepisma saccharinum. Next base: position 53,821,719 of record NC_139233.1, read on the forward strand.
GCTTTAAAATATTCATAATTTCACATGAGATAAACATTTAATCACAAAATCAATTTTTCTCCACAATGCTGTTCCAAAAAATAATGAAAATTTTGTATTTTGCATAGTTTTCAGACTCCACTGGTTAGCTCATCCTTAGTATCTATGTGAATATTTCTATATATCGCAACGAAAGCATACCTTCTGTTGTGTTCAGTTCATTTCCTTGCAAGAAAAGTGCTTTCAGTGTTGTAATGGTTCCAATCTTCAACGGTTTCATGCTTTGAATCTTATTATTTGCTAAAAATAACACCTCAAGCCTTGGAAAAAGTAGAGAAGGTGCCTGTGGCTTCTGGTAATCTTCACTTCGGAAACAACTAACTTGATTATTATTAAGACACAGAATCTGTAGTCTTGGTAGCATATGAAGGCCCCATAGTTGTGATATGCAGTTATTGTCAAGATTAAGGCTCTTCAGACTAGGCAGGATGCCTTCTGAGAGGTCAATCTGTGAATAAGATATAGAACTATAGTGTACGGGGTACAGTTTAGCATAAGGTGAACATTTACAGTTTTGTCAAAATACCTGTGAGTATGAGGGACTGAAGTGACAGGCAACAAGGGACATGGGGACACTTGAAACCAAAGTGACACGAGAAGGTGCACATGTTGCATGTCACTTGCATCACTCAGACTGGGTTACTGTTGGTCGTGCAAAAGCAGTAAATGCTGTTGTACAGACTTGACGAGAAAGTGACTATTCTACTGTGTTCAGTTTGTGGTCATGTCGCTTCAGTCTGAAAGCTCCCTTAGAAAGAGAGAACAGTGAGTTCTAGATTATGAATTTCTCCTCACAATGCAGTTGTAAGAGGAACTCTTAAGTTGTTTAGCTAACCTCTGTGGCAGAGTGGTTAGCACACTGTGCTGCGATGCCAGGGGTCCCGGGTTTGAATCCCAACTTTGGCATGGGTGTTATTTGTGAGTGTCATCATATCATCACTCATCCTCATCTTTGCGATTAGCTAAAAGTGCCGGAAAGGAAAAGTAAAATAAACCAATCAATCAATCAAAGTTGATTATTAAACTATATATAGCTAAATAAAATATATTAAAATTTTTATTAATATACGATGTATGTATGTATGTATATCATATGTATTTTGATGGCCTCCCCGATGGCGCAGTGGTAGAGTCATCGTCTTGTAATCAAGGGGTCCCAGGTTCGATACCCGGTGGAGACACATATTGGTTCGGATCCCAATTTAAACTGTAGGTCCAGTCACGATTAGCCTTACTGTGCATAAAACACCAACTCAATCAATATATGTATTTTGACTCCCATATATGTCCCATATTATTGAGAACATAAACACTTGTCTTGAACTTAAAGTTACAGGAGGGTTAACATTTACCTTGTGCAGGGAACATCCTGACAGTGTCATCTCAGTTAAGCAGTTCATTTGAGGTGGCGTGTAATGCTTAAACAAGTAGTCACTGTTGAGCTGACCTCCAAATTGTATTGCAGCTTCAGCATGAGCTGCTTCAGAAATGTATTTACCATTCAGGAACTAGAAGGTAAGGGAGAGAGAGAATCCAATAAAAGGCAAATTACTTTGGCTATACATGAACTGCAATAAAATGTTCTCAATTTTTGCGGAACACGCGCCTTAAAATTACTGCAAAATATTATTATTGCATCTGTTGTTTGATAAATATAATGTGTGCCAACATTTTACACTGCTCAAAACTTGTTTTCGGTTAAGTATCTTCTTATTTCAGGGAGCCCCTCAGTTACTTTTAATGCATATGTTACTAGTGTACAGCATGAGACCACTTTTGCTTGCTCATACTCATTTGAGTCTCCTATGCTCGAGTGTATAGAATCAAATATTTCAATGTGACAATAATCGTACAAATATATGTGTAAAAATCCATCCTGGTAGTTTCAGCCCATAATCATCTATTTCATTTTCATATATCGCTATTGGCAAGATAGACTAAACTACATTTTAACATGGAGATAATGATTGTGTTGACTTCAGTTTCAATTTCGCTGCATCTTTCACTTCACAATCCGTATTTGAGGGCCCACTATTACAGAAAAATTACGGTTATAAGTGTACTACTGAGCTTCGATCGTTTTGCCTGTTTGAGCATTATTCGCTCAAGCGAGGAAGCTGTCAATTCCGTATGCTATCTACCATCTTTCGAGCAAGCCCTTAATGCACCACTCTAATAGGTACATAGTATAACAGCTAGATATTACATACAAATAAAAATTAAAGGGTGACCTTCACTGAAGGCACTCAAATGTCAATCTCTCTTGGGCTGCATTGTTGCATGCTAATGCACCCCTGGTTCGTGTACCCAAAGCCATTATAATCCTGTGTTGTTGTTTTTTAGCCATGTGTGTGTGTACCTTTATCCATTTGTTCTTATCTTCATTTATCCCTATTGTGAGCTATCAAAAGTGGACGATGCTCAAGTGGTGGTTCAGAGAAAGTGTTTTGAAGAGATGACCTTGTGATGTGTGTAGTGGAACTTTGGACAGTTCTATCCACTAAGAACTTGCACACATGGTCAGGATTTTGATGGGAACCTGCACGTGAAACAAGTTGCAATGATGAAGTTCCTTGCCAGTATTACTCAGCAATGGTGAACTGAAAGTCCTCATGCAATTGAACAATATACTATGCCACAGGTCACGTGGCAAGGAAATTCAATACCACACATGGTCTATATCCTGGACCTTTCACCCTACAATTTTCATGTATTTTATTTCAGTGGAACATCTAATTTAATACTTTGCAGGATGTGACAAATAGCAGAATAAGAGGTGTTTTTCCATCAAAGCCAGCTGTCTAATATTGCCAAGGAGTTGCATAGCTGGCTGAACATGACTATCATTATGAATTTGGCTTAACCTGGTATTTACATACTAGTAAATTGGAAGACTTAACCTGGATCATTTACAGCATAATTTTGAATATTTAGCAACCTTAAATTTGCAACCCAAAATAAAAATGTATACTTACCTCAAGTTTTGATAGGTGATACACCACATAGTGCTTGAAAGTTTTAAGTTTTTCAATTTTATTGTAGGATAGGTCTAACACAAGTAATGAATTGCTATTTTTAATAGATGAAATGTCATCTAGTTTCATTATATGATTGTGTGAAACAAACAGTTCTTCTAAAGTTTTAGCAACATTTTCCAATCCATGCAAATCCATGAGCATATTACTTGAGATATTCAATGACTGAAATGGAAAAATCAAGAGGATATTGGAGAATAAGATATGAGCTGAACTAACTACTATGTGCTGCTTATTTTCAATTTATTGTATTTGTATTTTATGTCGCTTTTTATGCCTCTTTCTTCCTCTTCCTATTTTCTTCTTTCTTTACTCTCTGGAGAAGACGAGGAAGAAAGAGTTTAGACTAGTCATGATGATAAGGATGAAAGATGTTTCGATGAAATTGATGAAGGGACAGTCACCAAGAAATGCCCATGCCAGGACTTGAACCTGGGACCATCAGTGGTAGATCGTGAATCCAGGGAATAAAACCTAGGCAAAAAGAGTAACGTAGCAACCTTGAGATCATATGAGTTGATCTTCATCAACCATTCACCATCTTGAATTCACTCTATTCAAACTTGCTAGTTCCTTGTTCTCTGTGCATTTGTCTTATGAAATTGAGACAGTTGTCTTTGGATACCCATAACAATATTAGTAGACTACATTTATGCCCCTCTAATTTATGCAGTGAATGCTTTTTTTTTTGGTTATGTCGCTAACTCTCCAGGAATATCCACAAACTGCTGACACTGGAATAAGCATTTTTCACTCCAGTCTGCAAAACAAATTAGTTCATGAAGGCTAGCAGCATGTTCAAGACTTATTTGCAGACAGGTGACATGATGCACGAGAAAGATCTGTGAAGTTGTTTATTTAAAGATTTTTTTCATGTGTACGACATATTTTATGTTATGTAAGCTAAAAGCCACACAAAGAAGTTGGAAATAATTGCAAAATGGTTCAAAACTTTTGATAAATATAAGGATTTTTCTGGAAGCATGTTGCTTGGGCTGCCTTCTTGGTAAAAAACATCATCACTGAGTAAGTTAATGCTACCAGCAGCAGGCTCAGTGACCAAGCCATGTTACATGGTCTACTTTCAATCTGTCCACTGAAGTTCTCATGCTCAAGCCACGGTCTGGGCATGGTTGTTCTTTGTGAGCCTGTCTTCATCAATTTCATCTAACGATCTCTCATCTTCATCATTGCAATTAGTCAAAAGTGGCAGGAAAGTGATGCTATGAACGAAAATACAAAGTACAAAATAAAAACAGTGTTACTAACACAGTTTGATATGTGTTGATTACATATGAGGCACTCAGAATAATAACGGCAGATCCCAACCAAAGTTCATTTTGAGAAAAATGACATTTTCTGTTTAATTTCAAAACTCAGGAGATTTTTTACATTATGATGTAATTTTTTTAGGTTCTTTTAAATATGGTTTTTCAAGTTTATCTGCAAATTCTTGAACCATTGTGGTTAATAGTTTCACAGATTTTGTGCTGTTTACTAGGAAAAAATATACAAGTTAAAAAATGGGGTAAAACTTATTTATTGAGTTTACCTTTATTTAACGTGTTGTATTAATCCAGCTCCATTCCCAGATTTTCACATTCTTCTTCAACATAAACACCATCACGAACAAGATTTTTATAAAAATCATGATAGACTGGTAGTATATATATTTCAATAGTTGCATCAGGTCATTGTATTTAGCTTTCTTAATTTTTCTCTGTTCACTGTACTTCTGCTGTAACTTAAACAATGAAACATCTACAGTTTTACCTCGTTTCCTAAAATTTACTGTTTGATGCACGTCAATGTCAGAATAAGATAGACTAAATTTTACAATATCAGGATTAATATGTTCCATAATAATGGAAGTTGACTGATTGATTGATTTGCTTTATTTTACTTTGCTTCTTGTGCCACTTTTGGCTAATTTGGGAAGATGGGAATGAATGATGATATGATGAAATTGAACAATGGACACTCACAAACCTCCATGCCCAGGCCAGGATTCAAACCCGGGACACCTGGCATCGTAGCGCCATGTGCTAACCACTCTGCCACGGGGGCCGGCAATGGAAGTAACCTTATGTAAAAGCAGAGGAGCACCATCAACATATTTTATTTCTGATGACAAAGTTTGAACTAATACTATTTTAACTGTTTATGCATAACTTCCGTTTGTTTATTACCCATTTACTTGAGTTTTCACTAGTTTTTTTACCTTTTTTCAGAGATTCTGGCATACCAACACACTCAGTCACGGCTGCTGCCATATTGTCTACAATGCCACCGAACTCGTAGCGGACATAAACAAAAGCACACACAGTTGGGATATGTTATTTTTTCACTGATAATATTTTCATTTTCCTTACAGACGAATTTCAAAGGTGGAATATGAGAGTTTTGGCATATCCCAATTCTTTTGATACTTCAGCATATGAAAGATAGGTTGCAGCAGTATACCGTCATACTTGTATCTCAAAATTCGAGGTCGGTTCGGATCTGCCGTTATTATTCTGAGCGCCTTATGTGTATTGTTACAAACTTGCAAAACATTTCTTTTAATGTGATGTTTAGTCCCTGTTTTCATGGAATTAACCAGAATTTTTGGATAATACAAAATTTTAATTATTAATCTTACCTTAAGATAAGGAAAAAAGCCTTTCTGAAATACGAAGAGCGAACTAATGAAATTTCTGCTTAGATCCAATTTCACCAGAAACCTCACAGATGTAAGACAACTATGTAGCTGTTCTAGTATATTATTGCGCAAAGAAAGTTCTTCAATCTCTGCACAGTCACCTAGGAACTCTATACTAGTGATTAGATTATTCTCAAATGACGCCCACTTCAAGTGGCCAAACATGTCTGTGTGCTGTATGCTATGAATCCCCTTTCCATCCAGTGACAAGCAAGACAATTCTCCATCTCCAGTATTTATATTAGTGATATCTTCATCTTGAATGCTTTCAGTGTACAGTTCAACCTTTGAACGTATGCTAATTAGTGGACCACCATATTCTACAGGTTTCTTCCTTAATTGGGACCGAATAGTTCCCTCATGGTTTTCAAGAAAATTTCTCTTTTGGAACAACAATATGCTTTCTTTATTGAATTCTTCAACATTTGGCAAATATTTTATTGCATATGCTATTTTCTGATCTATGTCAATAATATCTTCAATCGGGTTGTATGAGAGATCTAGATTTTGGAGCTTCTTTGCATTTCTGCTTAAAGACTTCAGTGAGAAGACAAGTTTATTAATGCAATTCCATGATAAATCGAGTGTCACCAAATGGGGCATGCTCTGGAAATAGAAAGGAAAAACAATTATACATCAATGAACTTCTTGTGACAAATGTACAGTAGATTCTGGCAGGCAACAACTTTCGAATGTCCTCTTATGCACTGGAACACACAAACAATATGAGTGATGTTATTTTATACCTAGATGTTGCCCGACCCTGTGGCTGAGTGGTTAGCACATCGTGCTGCGACGCCAAGGGTCCCGGGTTCGAATCCCGGTCGGGCTTGGTTGTTTGTGAATGTCCATTCACAATTTCATCATTTAATCACTCATCCTCATCTTCGCAAATTAGCCAAGAGGCACAAAACGCGAAGTAAAATAAACTAAATCAATCAATCAATCAATATACCTAGGTGTTGTAGCTCATTGCCACTTTTTTTTTTTGCAAGACATGCAAAAAAAAAAAAAACTTGTTCCAGCTTTGTTACTTGTGTGAAGAAAACTGTGGTAATTACAGTCTAAATAATTTGCATATATATCGTGATTGCTGCCTTAAAAATACATTCAGGGTTTGCAATGACCTGGAAAAATTAGAGAAATCAGTTTAGGGGTGAACAGGCCATGCAAATGCCAGGATACTTTGTAAAAGAGTCATTCCATGCGAAATCAACACAGCCCCCAACCTGACCATCTCCGATTTTCCTGATATTTGGGGAGTTGAAACTATGCATGGAACTTAATAACTATGAAAATTTTGAGTCTTGTTTGCCTTGTAATTGTAAAATTATTCAAGGTCAAAGTTCGCAGAAATTGCCCTTTCTTAGCTCGTTTAGATACACTAAATGTGCTGTAACTCTACTCCTATTTGGCCTAGGAATCTGAAATAAAGTTTGTTGTGCAGGAAATGGAACAAGCTTTCCAATGGTATGTCACGTGACCTTGAATATCTCAAAAGATGTCTGCCAAAAATGGTGAAAAAAATATATTTGGTGCATCATGCTATACTCTAATGCACATGAGAAAATCAAACTGGGACTGCAATGGGATCAAAATATAAAATAATATGTATTTCTATGTGCCTGCCTGATAAAGGCCTCCTTACAATGTACTAGGGTGAGTCAAAAATCTCTTAACACCCGCTATAAAATGTAAAGGAGTTATGTTAGCTACAATTATTTATGATAGAAAGATGTTAAGCTCAGGGGGAACCATAGTTGGGTGTATCAAGCAGAGGTCCACCATTTTTTGTCTGCCATATTGAATTCAACTCAAACATTTTTAATGGAAATGGGGGTGATGTGAATATCAAATCAAGCTAGAATTTTATGAGAAATGGAGTGGCGAAGGTTATTCCAACGTAAATTTTTTCATCCATTTCTTTGTAGGCTTTCAAGAGTATTAATTTAATAGTGTGTCAATACTTTCTTAGGATCCCCAGATATTCAGTCTTTTCCAGCTTCTCTTTTGGCACGTCTGGGGTCGAAAACATGTGGATACAACATCACTAAATACAGTTTCCAAAATTTAATGATTGAACTCTCTCTCCACTATAGAAATCCCTTCACAATCTAACACTTTATCAAGAGCTTCATATCTCTCCATTTATATTTAATACTTATGGGCATGCATATTTCGTTTTTGACAAAAAAACGAAATTTGAAAAATCACATTGTAGTGTTAATTTTCCATGTTTTTGAATGGTGTGAGATGCATTTTGTGACCATGTTTTGTCACGAAATAATGCGAAATGAACTGCAAAATGCGAAATTAACTCTTAAACACGAAATTCAGGGTTTATTCACCGATGTGACACCTTCCGAGGTCTGAATTATCCTGAGAGTTATACAATTCCTGGAAAATTTATTAATTCTGCTGTTAATATTGAAGAAGCAAAAATGGACTCCTTTACAGAGAAATAAACTTAATACTCTGATAACTACATAAATGTGCTATTAGAAGTGAAATGTTAATTCTGTGGAATAAGTGTAATTTTAAAATCAAATTTAGGATTATATTCACAATTTTAAAACCAAAGTGTATTTTTATGTACCACTTTTCATCCAATTTTTCACCGCTATAACACCGATATTTTATTTTATTTACCGGTTTTGAACCCGAAATTGACTCAGTTTTTGTACCGAAATTTTGCTTTTTTATTTACCAAAAATATGTGCCTCTATTAATACTCAATTCTACCACCAAAATTTCCATGCCATAATCTAAGACCTAGAGTTGGATACTGTCCCCCAACGTTTAATTCAGAATCACCTCCAGAACCCACGTGTCAATTAAGGTGTAATATGTAAGAGTCTGATATTTCTCCCCCCCCCTTCCCCTTTGATAATGCCCTTAAACACTTTCTTTTCTTTATCTAATTGATTAAATATGGTGCATTTAAGGTGTAAAATTTTTACATATATTTTGGAAAAATTTAGTAATGTTGAATATTACATTATTTGAAGGGAAACCCCCCCCCAAATCTCAATGGTGCAGCCTGCACCATAATCCCCCCTGTGGGCACCCCTGCTGATACATAAGAACTTTTAATGGGTATTATTTTCAGAATCCACAAACCATACACTCAGGGAATTGTTCTGTATCTGCTACATCATGTCTCATCAGGAAGTATTATGAATCAACCATAGTATTTTCAAAATTGGACCCACCCCCTGGATATGCCCTTGTGGTACCCTACTCACAATGAAGTAAAAGCTATAATCAGCTGATAAGGGGTACATTCGCAAAAAATCTACAATCTGCATTGAAAGTCATTAAAATCTTACCTTTAAGTCCACAAAAGATCTAATGGAGTTGAAACTCATATACATATGATTAACTGAAGGAAAATGTTCAATGATGCCAATAGCTATTATCTTATTATATGAGAGATCCACCTTTTTGACATTATGCAAAGCTGGTATAGACTTTATGGACTTAATGCCGCGAGCAGAGAGGTTCAACTCTGTGAGTAAATTCCAATCATGGTTTTCCACACAAGCCTTAAGTGCCATGGTATCAAGTTCAGGATGCATTAGTAGTGTTATTCGAATGTGGCTAGTCTTCATATCGGGAGACCAACCACAGTCTTCCTGGTGTCGTGTTAAAAGATTCTGAAACACAAGGCAGTATATTCAATGAAAAACAATCTCTGGCAAGATAGAGAATTTTCTGTAAACTAGCTATGTTCTATAACTTTTTTTTTTATTTGAAAGTTGTGTCCTGTTTGGAAGTAGTGTTCACCAGATATCTTCAAAATAATAAAAACTTTATAATTATAATTAACAAACACATTGCTTGCGTTTCTTCAAAACATAATTGAAATCTGTTTTTTGTTTTGAATAATAAGCATGACAATAAATGTGTAGAATTAAGAATAAATATTGTTTCAATATAGGAAACCAAGGTAATGATAAATTGCAGTGTTCATACAGGGTGTCACCATAAAACATCAACAGACTTTCACAGCTTGTAGTAGACATCAAGATGAGCAACTTTTCTTGGTAACATTGTGCTCATTATGTCCTCGTTTTGATGCTATGAGCCTACAGAAATTAGACATGTGACACAGGTTTTCACTGTCATTTGCTTTTCTGTAACATAACATACTAAGAGTGATAATATGCTGAGACAACATCATCATGCCAACAGAGACACCTGGTTATGCAGTTGCAGGGTTTAACCCCTTTCCATTAAATCATGCATCCACATAAAAGTGGGGCCCCCCATGTTTTATTATTTTTGACTAGTAGCTTTATTAGCTCAATATGATAAACACCAATTTTCAGCAGTTGAAATGGTAGACCTGATTTTAGAATCAGTAGTCATTCACAATCGAACATATCGCAGATAGGTTTGCAGGGAGAATAGCACAGTAAAATAAAGTTACAGGACGAAAATTGTAGCACTATAGCAGCAGTAAAATTCTGCGTCTAAATGTCTACAGTATATTATGAAGAGTGAACACCGTAACTACAATATATAGTAAATACTAAGGGGGTTCAGACGGAAACAGAGAACTGAGCAGTAGACTGTACTTATGTACATAATTTATTATAAATGATATTATTTGCAATTAAAAGTAAATATGTCACTACATATGCACGGTCCATCTACTGGACAATTACCGGCAGGTTCATTGTGGAAATTGTAGTAACTACACTTCCTTCAAGAAAATTTCCAAAGGCTTAACACTTATAGAAGACACACTTTTCTTGCCCTTTTTGCAGATTCATCTACTATATCATCGAAGTCCAATTCATGAAGACGTTCATGTTCAATGCTTAATAAACAAAGATTGGATAAGCGATCCTGTCCCATAGCAGCACAAAGCCTGTTTTTAACTAATTTCATTTTTGAGAAAGTGCTAGAATCTCCATATTTTTTTCCCTAGAAAAACTCACAGTTCTAATACGATGTTATTAACGAAAGAAAGTTATGTACTTCGTAGGATTATTTATTATCTTAATCGTATCTGAGAATTGATTGATTGAATAAGTGTACCTTATTTCCACACCACAGCTAAATCAATGCATGATATAAAGTATACTGAGCTTCAGATATCTACAAACAGATCGACTGAGAGATGTGCTACAATTGGATCCAGAAGAGTGTAGACATACGACAACATTGAAGTTTTTTTTATTTTTAAAATACAACTTATGTAATTTTTCACAAGCATAGCCAGGTGGTTAAAATATTTTTTTTTTGGTGGAGGCCCTTCACAGCTTCCTTTTGGTGGGGGCCCCCGGGGCAATTGCCCCAGTTGCCCATAGGTTAATACGGCCCTGTACAACAATGTCACAAAAGTGACAGTTGCTACTGGTCGGCCATGGAAAACAGCAAGAGGAGAAGTTACACGCTTGACCACAAAGTAAAATTTATACAAAAAGTGGACACTAATCCACATAAGACTCAAACTGAAATAGGTGCAGATTTAGGCATCGCTTATACCACACTTTGCACTGTCTCATTAGTAAATGAAATGCTATTTTAGATGACTATTTAAATTGAGTAGTAAAACTACCTATATAGTGTCTACTGTAGTATTTCAGTATCAAAGTGTTCACTAATAAACTGGCAAATCTAATGAATTTAAGAATCAAAGTTTTAGATTCGTTAATGTACCACTTTATGACAGAAATAACCTGTATTATGTATATCTTGTTCCTCAAAATAGATACAATTTCAGTATTTTAATAATGATATGACATGGTATATAAATCTGATTTGTAAGTAATTCTTAGTTACACATATTATTTTCTCTTCACCTTGACATATGTATAACTCAGGTTCAACTGTATATCCAAAGTTGTAGCATTATATATTTGAGCTCTTTTACTGGTTTTCTATTTTAATTATATGCATCTCTTTGAAAATGTTTTTTTCATTTTTTCAAAATTTGAGTCCCAGTATATCTGGTGGGAGATCTAATAAAAATTGATATTTATAGCATAAATACGAGGGTGGTTCAGAAAGTTCTAAGAATCGGTCAGAGATGGCGTTGCAGTCGGAACAAAAGCATGTGCATTAGAAGGCCACATCTGTTCTGAACATGCAGCGAAAATTTCATTGACACTCTTCCAATAGTATGGTTTCCATAGGCACGTGAAGGAGGAAAAGTGCAAGTGACGTGACAACTTGGAACAATTGGAAGTTTGTGTGGTCATCAAGTTTCTGGTGAAGAAGGGATTAAATGCGACAGCCATCAAAGCCGAATTGAACACAGTGTTGGGAGACTCTGCCCCATCATTTGCCACTGTTAGCAAGTGGACGACGCTGTTCAAGCTTGGATGGGTCAGTGTTGAAGATGACCCCCGCAGTGGATGTCCACCATAACACCAGAAACAATGTATAAAGTCCATGATATGGTGCTGGCTGACCGAAGATTGAAAGTGCGGGAGATAGCTCATGAAGTAGGCATCTCAGTGGACCGAGTACACCACATTCTCACTGAAGAGTTGGGCATGAGGAAGCTTTCGGCGAGATAGGTGCCGCACCTGCTCACACCGGAGCAAGAACGCGTTCTTCGCACAGTGACTTCCACTGAATGTTTGGCGCTTTTCCAGAGGAATCCTCAAGAGTTTCTGCAGTGTTACGTCACTAACGAAACTTGGGTTCATCACTACACGCCTGAGACAAAAGAGCAGTCCAAGCAGTGCAGATTCCCCGTCACCAAAGAAGGCAAAGGGGGTTGCGTCGGCAGGCAAGGTGATGGCATCAGTTTTTTGGGACCAGGCCCGTAGCTAGGAATTTTTAGTAGGGGGGGCAAAGTCAATTCTTGAGGGGGCAATTTTTTAATATATTATTTCGCATTGGCAGATATAGTGGGGTACATAGGAGGACACGTTCCCCCCCCCCCATACAAAGCAATTACTAACCGGGAAAGGGATGATATTGTGAAACTCCAACGAACAAAAGAATATAAAGTGTAACATCAAATATGGATAAAATTTTAAGATAAATAGGCTAATCCGGACTGTATCTACTTGAAATTTAAGTGTGCTGCCACCGAAAATCGAATCTGAGGCAACTAGATTGCAGGTCGATAATGTTAATAGTCGATTAACACGTAACAACTTTATAAATCGTGCTTCATAAGTTTTGCCTCTAGTTTCCAGTATGCAAGATATTTACGTATAAACGGATCTAACAAGAATTCAATAACACCAATGTGTTGTGTTAAGCAATAAAAATCAAATAAAGTGAATAATAGTGGTTACATATTATCTACACTTTGATGGATACTGTAAAAATTTGTAACGTACAACGTCTGTTACATTTTTTGTACATTAACACATGGGTCTCTTAGGACTACCACGGATCCTATTTGCTTCAAAGGGGGAGACTCTTATATCACTACAGAAAATGTTGGCTTACTGGTTACGTTAACCAATTTTTTCAAAATATTGTGTGAATTGTATTATTTTATTGTTGAAAACACATTTCTTTGACACCCGACAAACAAATGGGAACCCCTTGATTGATCAATGACTTCTTGAATTACGGTGTCATTTCATACTAAGTTGCATACAGGGGAATTTTGTATCCTCTTTACATTATAATAAAAATGTTCCTCTATGACTATAATATGAAATCAACTATACAGTGTATAAGGGGCCTCCTTCACCTTACTCCATCCTTGCTGCGTGAGGTCTCACGGATACCTGTCACCACCAAAGCGTACAAACCCCAAATATCAGTTTTTTTTAATACTGATACTGGTTTCTGTGAAAAACAGAATGGCTTAAGATGAGTAAAATTAGGAAAATCCACTCCACAGCAGAAGAGTTGACAGAATGTTTTGGCAAAAAATTAGGTTATAAAAAAGGCAAGGTCTCCTGTATATAGCACTGTGCCATGAAGACACATTTAGGGGCTGTGGGGATAGATCCCCACACATTGAAGGTGATGTGATCAGCACCATGCTCCGGCAGCCTTTACTCCCCAGAGTTACCCCCAGGGACCCATTGATTTGAGGCTGATGAGCCCCAGAGCTGTTTTATGCCGGACAAGACCGGAAAAATTCCGATCTTAGATCACCCACCCCAGGAATTGAACCCCGGTCTCCCACGTGGCATACAAACGCCGTACCGACTTTTCTTATTTTTTAAAGGAATACCCCTAAGCGGTAGTATGCCCTGTTATTCACTTTCTCTCATGTTGTCATTTTTTACATTTTTGGACAAACACAAACATCCATGCCCAAACCGGGATTCGAATCCAGGACCTCTGGCAACGCAGCATCATTTTCTTGAACCTATATACGCAGGGCAATTTTCACAGTGTGTAGAGGACATCAAGGCGAACAACGTTTCTTATATTTGCTCGTCCAGTTCTTGTTTCGATGCTACAATACAAGCCATCGAAAAATGGCATCATCTGCCATCCTTAATGTATGCAATCCCAATTAGCTTCACGGTTGCAAATGGCATTTATTTTTACTGCCGCTAAAAATTCTAAAAGCAATAGAATACTATGGAAATGATAGCATGCCAACAGGAAGTCAACACTTACCCTTTCCTTTATAAAATACATTTATCATATCACACACCCATGTTGCTTATCATATTTGCCCCCCAAAAACACCATTTGAATTTGAAATCATCGCATTAATGTAAATTACTATGAAAAATCAAATTACACATGTTAAATATATTATTTTAGGTTGACATTTGATTTCTAAGGGGGAGTGGTGGCTTTGCCCCCTCCCCTTTCCATGTCCCTACATTATTATACTTTCACCTAGAAATTTAGTGTAGAGGAATCTTATCATCGATATTAGACGACATTAGACTCTTAAAGAAAATCAAGTATTTTCAAGCGATTAAAGTTCAAAGCACTACGGGGGAAGAGGGTGCAGTGGCGCAACCACAGGGCATTGCCCCTCCCCAACCTTGGACAGAAATCAATTCTACGGGGACAAACATTGAGGTTGAAGAAAGCAAGACTAGGAGAATCTAAGAGTAACAGGACAAAATGATACTCAAGATACTCTTTCTTAAATTATTTCTTCCAGGCGGCCAAGAGCACCTGCAGGGGGACACAATTGCCCCCTCGATATCAAATTTTATAGAGATAAAAATACAATTCGTAAAATTTTCTGCTTTTATTGCAGTTTTGTCAAGTTCAGAGCCGTAGCTAGTGGGAGGCGAGAGTTGGCCTTGAGTGCCGAACGATCTAAATGAAAAAAAAAAATGTAAAAGAGAATGCCATGGCGCCCCATGGAATTTTTAGTGCCATATTAAATCAATATTGTTTTCAGTTTTCAAAAATTTGGATGTAAAAGATTTCTTGCTCGCTTCGCTCGCTATTTTATTATTTTCTCTAATGCATTGTAAATTACCAGAGAAGGAAGTTAAAACTAAGTACTTCACACTCTTACTGCTAAACTATTTTGTTTTAAATGTATGAACACAATTATTTGAAGGAAAAGGAGGGCAGCATATTTCATAGATAATTTATTTATTCGTTATGGTGCCTCTATGTTACTGCATTATATATACCCACCAATTAAATGAAACTAAACAGAGAATAAAATGAGGATTTTCTTTCCCGACTGAACTTGCATCAAGGCTTTTGCCCCTCCTAATCAGAAGGTCTGTGCAAGAATCTCGATCAGTAAAGAAGAGGATGGTGGTCGCCTTTACTGTAAGTGGACTTGTGGAGCACGTGGTGCTATTAACACAGAAGACCGTCACCGCAAAGTGGTACACCGAGGAGTGCCTGCCCAAGTAGTTCAAGCTCTCAAAAACACTCGTCCACGCTCGAAGGCAGACGCTTAGTTGGCATCAAGTATTTGGCACCTACGGGACTGAAAGTGCTGGAGCATCCTCCGTATGGTGCAGACCTCGCCATGCGACTCTGCACTGTTTCCTCACGTCAATAACAGGCTAAAAGGAATAGGTTTTCCAATGAAGAGAAACTTCTAAGGCCGTGGGATGACGAGTGTACCCACTTCCCTCAGGAAATATGGAAGAGTTGGTTCGACGAATGGTTTTGAAGATTGAAGAAGTGGTGGAAAGTATTTTCAAAGATTTTGAAAATGAGAGGTGTATTGCAAAACTTTCCTAGAACCTTTTCTATTTACACTCCAAAAGATACCTGGTGTAACCGACATCACACCACAATTTTTATTGCTTTCTAACAGAAATAATAAATGTGAAACACTATCACATTTTCGTCATGTTTGATAACTGACCCAGTAATCTGTCCTACATCTTTCACTAGCCGACTTCCATGGTGGGGTGGCTATACAACGCACTGCGACGTCAGGGGTCGGTCGCTGTGCAAACCTCAGCCTGGGCATGGATGTTGTTTATGAGTGCCCCTAAATCAATTTCATAAAGTATCCACTCTCTCTCTCTCTCCCTCTCTCTACCACATGCATCACTATTAGCAAAAGGTAGATGTGGGAAACAAAAAATTGAGCAGTTCAAACTCCATAGAAATACATTCAAGAAAACATATCCAAACACATTACGCATCTTTAATAATATAAGGCCACTCAGAATGTCTAGATACTGAAAATCGTGAAATCACTTTCCGAAATCTGAATCTGGAAAGATTTTTTTTTCCCAATTCTGGTACGACATTATGGAATCCAACACACGTTCCTTAATGAATCACCAAATCCATAAGTGTCATTGTTAAGTTCCTAGAGCAATATAGGATATAATTGTAAAGAACAGTGAGAATTCCAGATAGGAATGTGTTCTATATTTTTCACAGGGGGGGCAAAGCATGGTCTCAGGGGGGGCAGTTGCCCCCCCTGCCCCCCCTCTAGCTACGGGCCTGTTTGGGACACGAAAGGAGTCATTTTGATAGCATTTTCCCTGCACTTTCAGAACAGATGTGGCCTTCTTATGCACATGCTTTTGTTCCGATTGCAATGCCATCTTTGATTGATTCTTAGAACTTTCTGAACAACCCTCGTAGTACTCAGTGAGGGGTACCTTAAATAAAAGAAATGAGTTTCATATTCCAGAGATAACAAAGTTATAATAGCGGGAAGTTAGTAAAAACAACCAAATTTACATTATTAGTTACAAATAAATATAAATATTTAATTTTTAATAAACCCTCATGTAAATAGAATCATTACATTTATTAATTACATCATGCAAGTGGCATACTAACCATTATAAATTAAAAAAGGCATGTCTGAACCCTTCAAACCCTTACTTACATTTTCATTCATAATGGTTAGTAATGGGCTTACTATGTGCATTACTATTACATAATCAGAAATACATGAAATAGAAAGAATCACCTTAATTTCCATATTAAGTTTCTAATAATTTATAGATCTGTGTACTTATTAATTCAATCAAAAGGTAATTACCTGTATAACATAGTGATACTCCACAACCACTTGGGGAACAACACCTTTAATGTTTCCAATATAAAATGTGTCACACCCTTCAGGGGGCAATCGTGATGAAGAACTGGAATTCTTCTGAGCCCTAAATAAACAGTAAGCACAAATTATAGAATTATGTTTTCACATTTACTTAATTCTGTATTTATAATGCATAAGCATAGGACAGAGTACAAAAACATACACATTGAATGTCTATAGGAATGACTGTTGTGGATTTGCATCCACCACAGCAGGAAATGTCATCATGAACACGCACTCACATACAAAATGCTTGCATCATTCCAGTGTTTTACTGTAGCTGATTGTTCCATCACTGTGCTGTGTTTCAAATGTTCTGTAAATGTCTACTATTTTCATGTTTTTTTTTTCACAAGCAACTTCATCACAATATGCTGCTTCATATGCAAATCAAAAGGTTTTGCCCATCATTTCACTCTCAAATATACAAAGATATGGCTCCTGTTTCAAGTCATCAACCTTTACATACTGGTAAATGCAGTGCATTGTTTGTATTATTGATATAAATTAATATAAAGAGATCTAGTTAACTTTGTAACCCACCAGCCAAGTTTGAGGCGTGAAAAGCATGGATGATATTCAACTTGATGTCATCACACAGTACACTTTGGGGAAAAAAAATCATGAAGTACGGCTAACAGATTGATGAATGTTGATAAAAGTGTATAAGAAGCATTTTTACGAGAAAATTTGCAATATTTTACAGATAAACATTCCTCATATGATCATGATAATGATTATCACCTTCGCAAAAGCCACATACACAATGCCTACCTGGCATATTTTCAACACAGAATCTGATTTGTTTGCTGGAAATATAGGGTGAGGCAGTCAAACGGGAAGATTTAAAAAAAATCACAGAAAATAGAGAAAGCAAATATTAGTTAATTTTTGAACATGAATGTACTGTACATGAGTTGAAATTGCTAGTGTACTTGAAAAATGTTCAATTTTTTTAATATGGTGTCAGTAAGATGGCATCCTTGGTTTTGCACACATTGTCGGAGTCTCAGAGTAAATCTGCCCATGACGTTATGCTGACATATTGGTAACCTTTATCCTGCCTGTCCTCGATGACTATGACCCAGATGAAGAAACACTCTTTCAGCAAGATGGTGCAACTAGCTATACTGCCAGAATGTCTATGGATGTGCTTAGACTCGCATTTCATGGTCCTCTCATCAGCAAATTCGGCGATATTCCGTGGCTTGTCCATTCACCCGATTTGTCGGCTCCTGACTTTTTCCTTTGGGGTTACCTCAAATCCAAAATATTCAAGGTCAACCCTCCTTCACTCACGTAAAGCAACATTGCTCAAGTGGAGGACTTGATACGGGAGAACCGGCATATTACTGTCAGTGAAATTGCTTCCCAGATGGAAATAAGTGTATGATCAGCCCACCATATCAGTCATGACATACTGAGGTTGAGGAAAGTGTGTGCGAGGTGGGTTCCGAAACATTTGACACTGGAAATGAAGGAGAGACGTGTTGATCTGTGCAAGGAGCTTTTGTGCCATTATGAAGCTGACAGTGAGGCATTTCTTTATTGTATTGTCACTGGAGATGAGAGTTTAGTTCATTTCTATGAACCAGAACGTAAGAGGACAACAATGGAATGGCGACATTTTTTGTCTCCCAGACCGAAGAAGGTGATGTTCAACAGAGTGCCGGAAAGGTCATGTTAACTTTGTTTTGGGACCACAAGGGCCAATTCTTGAACATTACATGTCCAGAGGTCATAATGTAAACAGTACCACGTACTCCAACCTTTTGCATGAAAAACTGAAACCAGTCATCCTGCAGAGATGACATGGTCTGGTGTCCACTGGTGTCCTTTTGCTCCAGGACAATGCGAGACGAGACACACTGCCAATGTCACATTGTCTACCATCAAGGACCTAAAGTTTGAGTGCTTACTACCCCACCCTCCATATTCACCCAATCTCGCACCTTCCGATTTCCACACCTTTGGCTCACTGAAAGACGCACTAAGTGGATCGAGGTTCCAGAATGACGACAAAGTCCAGTCAGCGGTGCATGAGTGGTTACGCATGCGTCCAAAATATTTTTTTCCTGTGGAATCAGTGCCCTTAAGCACTGGCGTAGGTGCATTGAACTAGGGGGTACTATGTTGAAAGATAGTACTGTAGTTCTTTTGGTGCTTGTAATAAATATTTGTTACAACATATTTCCGGTCATATATTTAATGAGCCTTGTATGATAGTGGGCATGATTTCGTGCAATGAATTGTGGGGGAAGTTGTTCACTGAATATTATCCATTGTTATCAGCTGTACCTCTCTGCTACCAAGAAAGGCCATAAATGACATGCAACCTAGAACCTCACTTTGCTCCAACATTGAACACTTCTGGGGGTTTCCGTTTGAATTACATTACAACCAAGATAATTGTCACCAACTGCAACATTTCCTAATTTTTGCTACTTACTTGGGTTTATATATATATGCAAACTTACTTAAGATGCATGGTTGTCGGAAGAAGTTTCACAATCACAACAACCCTTCTCCTTTTGAAGCTAGGTGTCTCCAAGATTGTCTGAACACTGCATTTTGACAAGGCATCAAACCACTTTAGGTCAGCTAGCACTATACAATTGGTTACAGAAACGTCTCCACCCTTAAAGCATAGACAACACATGTTAATAATTATATTTATCCATAGTTTGCATTCAGAATTACGTATTTTTAACTGTTGTGAAATCTCTTAAGAGTAATGGCTTTTAGAGTAATTGAAGAATGGGAAGAGTGAAAAGAAATATGGTAGAACCTCAATTGTACATTTTTCAGAGGAGTGCAACTAAAGGACTTAAAGAAGTATCAGGTGAAGATTTAGTTCAAAAGAACCACGGAGCCTCCAAAATTACCTACAAAAATGGTGTTCATTAAAGTTGGCTTAATTTGTGGTGGAGAATCATTGGAACTAATTGAAGGGCTCGTGTGTAAAACATGGCAAGTGACATTTTGGTCATTTTTGAGTTACAATGTGCTATCCTTCAATTTTGAAGTGAAATTGACGTGTCATACAATTTGCATTGGACTCAGTGAAACCTTCTGAAATGAGTAAAAACAACACAAAACAATTTATCTATAATATAGCTTCTAATAGCCTTTTTTCTTAATCAACTCAGAAATGATCAAAATGTCACTTACCATGTTTTACACCCAAGCCCTTCAATGGAGCCAGTCAACGTAGTTGTGTCAGATATTAGGTGTGCCAAGTGTTGTAAAATAGTGAGGAATGGTATAATTTGTGATAACTGTGACAAATGGAACCATTCTCGATGTGTTGGAGTAGATGAGAATGATTTACCAGATGAAAATGTGGAGTGGAATTGTCCGCGATGCCACCCAAACCGGCAAGATGGCGACCGATTACGCTAGTTAAAATAATGAAGCATCTCTAATGAAGATTGTTGAAATATTGGAAAATTACTTACGAGTTCTGAAGAGTTAAAGGAAGAACACTACTTTTCAAGTGGAAAATGAAGGTAAGCTTACCACTCCAAAGTAAGTAAGTCCAAGACAATGGGAAACTGTCCGCTATAAAGCCAGAAAGAACAATCATTTTTTTTTAACAATAAGAAGTTTCTAGTTCTAAAAAATAGATTTGAGCTTCTGTCAGATTTGCCCACTAATCTCTGAGTGAAAAAATCGGAGTACAGTCTAGGAACAAAACTAGGCCTATGAGCATTTGCATATATTCCGATAGTCAGGGAAGAGGCATTTATTCCAATATCTTAAGAGATAGTCATCATAAAATTACAAGTATTGTAAAGCCTGGGGCAAAATTCTGTGATGCTACAGCTGAGGCATTAGTAAACAGCTTAGTTGACATTCCAGTTCTGTTGGCAGGAACAAATGATGTCACCAGAAATGAAACCAAGGATCTTCTGTTTTCCCTAAGAAGTAAACTTCAGGAACTTCGAAGTGCCAGGCAAGTGTGTGTCTTCTCCGTGCCTCGACGACATGATCTGCCGCAGTGGTCCATCATCGATAGAGAAGTAGACAAACCAGATAGTGAAATGTACAACATATGTAAGCGTTTTAGAAATGTTCTTTACATAGACATAAGTAATCTAGGAAATAGGTTTCATACTGCCCATGGTCTGCATCTTAATAGATTAGGTAAAAAATTTGTTAGTGATAAGATATTGGAATTAGCAAATAAGTGTGCTCCTTCTGAGCCTATCCCTCTAAGTTTCAATACTGATACCTTTTTAGATTATTAGGTAGGCCTATGTCTAATACTCTGAAAGATCATCAAAATAATTCAGAAGTCAGGCCGGTAGAAGTTGTTATTAGTAGTCTTAGTAGTTTTAATAATCAATATAGGCCTATGTCTAATATCCTTGAAGATCATCCAATAAATTCAAAAATGAAGCTTATGGAAGTTGTTAGTAGTAGCTTTAATAATCAATATAAGCTGAATGAAATTGTAACTCTTCTCTGGAATATCCAAGGCTTCTCAAATAAATATACCATTGTTGAAGACTATGTCTCTACATTGAATGCCGATTTCTTATGTATAATTTAGCACTGGCTACGTCCCAGTGAAATTGATCTTTACGGTTTTAAGGGCTACAACTTGAGTAGTAGTTATTGTAGACCCACTAGAAAACATGGAGGATGTGCTATTTTCATCAAGAAAACCTTTTCTCATAGGCCTGTCCACAGTGTAAACAGCATGTCTATTGAAATGGTATTTGAGGTTACGGCATCTTTTCTTGTAGACATAAACACTATTTTAGTTGCGGTATATAGGCCGAATTTTGAGTGTAAAGATTTTAAATTATTTATTGATAGAATGCACAACCTCTTAGAACATTTGTGTACATTTAATGCTAAGATTATTTTATGTGGAGATTTCAATATTGACTTTAGGTTAGTAAAGAATCTAGAAGGTGTTATGTTAAATAATATATTTTCCTCGTTCAATTTAGCTATAACTACAACTGAGAGTACTAGGCCCAAACTCGGAGGTGGAAGTTGCCTTGATAACATAGTTACTGTTATGGATGGGTTAATTCAAAGCGAAATTGTTAAAACTGTTGTATCTGATCATTGGGCAGTTTTACTTAAGTCTAGGGTTAACTTCCTTAAAGTCACATCTAAAATTGATACCAAAAACTGCAAGTTAAGGGTGGGATTCATGAAAGAGGAAAATATTTTAAAATTTCGCGATGAATTTTCACTTGTTAACTGAAAAATTATGTATTGTTCTGTAAATAATATAAATGACAAAGTGAAATTTTTAATGTCTGAAATGTCTAATTTAGCTAAAAGGGCATTTCCTCTAAAGTATGTTGTAGGCAAACTTACTAAACTCAAACCTACAAGGGTTAGAAGTAAAGAAATTGACGAACTCAAAGGAGAATGTGAACGTTTTTATGACTATTATATTAGTACTGGTTCAAATGGCATGAAGAATCTGTATATAAATAAAAGTAAAGAAGAAGAAAAAAGTACTCCCCTGTGCATAGCACCACGCCATGAAGGCGTATAGGGGGTGTGGGGGTAATGCCCCACACTTTCTTGATCCGGTCGTGAGTGGGGGTGATGTGATCAGCATCACGCCCCTGACCGCCTTTACCCCCCAGGGTTTCCCCCAGGTACCCATGTTATTCGACGCTGGGTGGGCGCCGGGGCCGATTCCATTGTTAGAAAAGTTCCCGGATTTGAACCGGCCGGGGATCGAACCCGGGACCTTTAGCATGGTAGTCAGACGCGTTACCAACTGAGCCACCGTGGCCACTCCTGTATATAAATATTAAGAAGAAATTATATAGATTTGTTAGGGAAACTAGGATTAAGGTTAATGATAATTTTATAAACAACTCTAGTAATAAGTCAAAAGCCATGTGGGATATTGTAAAAAAAGAGAGTAATTTCATACATGTGAACAGAAAAGATTTTAATAACCAACTTAGCGCATCTGAACTCAACAATTTTTTTATTAATAAAGTTGAAGAAATCCTGAACAAAGTTTCATCTTGCTCAAGTAAAAATGATTCAAGTTTTTATTTAAATGGATTATTAAAACCTACCACTACTTTTAATTTTCATCTTGTTGAAGTAAAAGACAGTGAAAGAGCAATCATTAAAATGAGTAGTAGTAGAAGTGAGGATAGTTATAACTTAAGCTCCATCATATTGAAATATGGAGTAAATTTTATAAAGGAACCTGTAACTCATATTATAAATTCATGTATTATTGGGTGTGTTTTCCCTGAAGATTTCAAGCTTGTAAAAGTGTTACCCATATTTAAAAAGGGTAATAAGTCTTTTCCTGATAGTTACAGACCTATTTCGTTGGTTCCAGTCGTATCAAAAGTTTTTGAGATTGTCCTAAATAATCAGACTGTTGATTATTTTGAACAAAATAAGTTATTTAGTAACGCTCAATTTGGCTATAGAACTGGGCTAGGTACTGTTAAGGCTGCTGTCTCATTCTTGAAAAATTGTATATTAGGGTTAGACAGTAAGAAAGTTGTTAATGTGAAACTCTATGATTTGTCCAAAGCATTCAATACTGTATCTCACTCTCTTCTGCTAAAAGAGTAAAGATTTTATTTTTTTGAGGATGGAGCGCTGTCACTTTTGCAATCATATTTAAGTGGGAGATCTCAGAGAGTAGTTTTTGAAGAAAAGGAGTCAAACTTGTTATCTGTTAAACATGGAGTGTCTCAAGGATCTATTCTGGGTCCTATTCTTTTTATTATTTACATAAATGATTTGCCATATAACATTTCAACACCCTTGGTCAGTAGTTACCTATTTGCTGATGATATCAATATCTGTTTGAACTCAGATTCTAATTATCTTTTAAGGTCCTCATTAAAATCTACTTCCGATATTGTTCTGGACTGGTGTATTGCTAACTTGCTTTGTATAAACACTGATAAGATTCAAAACTTGGAACTTACATTTAATAGTAATAATCATAATACAGAGCATGAAAAGAATTCTGTCACCTTTTTGGGATTCTTAATAGATCATCATTTGGAATGGGAGGATCATATCAGTAGAGTTGAATCCAGAGTTAGCAAAGGGGTTTATTTAATGCATAGGTTAAGATTGTGTGTAAGCTTGAAGGTTCTAAAAACTGTTTATTATGCACAGATACAAGGTCACTTAAGCTATGGTACCTTACTTTGGGGTCATCAGCCTTCAATAAAAATGTTATTAAAATTGCAAAAGATATGTGTAAGATTAATGTGTGGTCTTCTAAGCCGTGGCCACTGTAAGTTAAGTTTTGTTAGACTAGGTAGTGTGACAGCTCCTGCTATCTTTGTATTCCAATGACTACTCTATATACAGGGAGGTTATTGCAGCATGCCACCGCAAGAGCTTCGGCCGCTTGCCGGCTCAGTCATGCAACAGGTGCCGGCAAATTGCGTAACAGATAGCCCGTTACACAAACCGCTTGTTTTGTAATGTTTCCACTTTTCACAATTATAGTTACAATTACAACTTAAATAAGCACGTACCTTGTCGTAAGGATGCTGGAAAAGGTGTCCTCTAAAATACAAATATTTCTGGCACTTTATTTTTGACATGTAATCTTTCTTAGACACCGCGAGAGCGTCGGCCGCTTACCGGCCTTGTCATGCATCAGGTGCCGCCAAATTGCGTAACAGATAGTCCGTAACAGAAACCGCTTGTTTTGTAATGTTTCCACTTTTCACAATTACAGTTACAATTACAACCTTATTTCAGACATCTAATCTTTCTTAGACATCTCTACTTTATCCTCGGTTGACAGAAAGGGAAGACAGCATCGCGGCGCATAAAGCAAACCGAAAGTGTAAAATTATATTTAAAACTAATAATAATGATGATCACTAACCTTCTGTGTTATAAATGATGTTGAAAATGACCTCCTTCAACACCAATACATTTCCGGCATCTGCGTATGAAATTCCTCTGAACATCCATAAGCTCCTCAGGTGTGATTCTGGCAATTTCTCTTCTTATATTTTCTTTTAAATCCTCTATTGTACGCGGGTTATTCTGATACGCTTTGTTTTTTAATGTTCCCCATAAATAATAATCACAAGGAGTAAGATCGGGGCTACGAGAGGGCCACAACTCAGTACTGATAATTCTGTCCTCAAAAATCTCGGCAATAAAATTAAGTGATTCATAAGCAGTGTGAGCAGTAGCAGAGTCCTGCTGAAAAAATGACTGCTGGCATTCAATGTCCGTTAATTGTTCAAAAAAAGGTTGTAGTATGTCTCTTCGATACCTTTCACCATTGATAGTACCTTCATAAAAAATAGGCCCTATTATTCTGTGCGCATTCAAACCACACCACACACCAATTTTTGCAGGATGGAGCGGAACTTCATGCACAAGGTCAGGTTTTTCTGCGCTCCAATAGCGATTGTTTTGTGAAATAACTCGGCCATTCAATTCGAACCAAGCTTCGTCTGAAAATATGATTAATTCTGGATTTACTCTGCCAGCAACAATATTATCCAGCATCCAGTTACAGAATCGAACTCTAGTCGCGTGATCGCGCGGTTGCAATTCATGAACCACTGTAATTTTGTAGGGTTTTAATCTAAGTAATTTAATGGCATTTCGTGCTGAGGATTTTGAAATGCCTGTTTCCTGAGCAAGCCGACGGAGGGATTTTTTTGGAGTATGTTCAAGTCGTTCACCAATTTCGTCTAGCTTTTCTTCCGTAAGAACACGTCGTCTGGAAACACGTTTCTTAGGTTCAAGAGATCCTGTCTCTCGTAATCTTTTAACGAGGTTGTAAACAGTATGTCTGTCCGGAACAGGATTGCCAGGAAATCTTCTTGCGAATCGCCTGACTACTTTTCTGCAAGAGTTCGTTTTCACGTAAGTATCGTACATAAAAACTCTTTGTTCAAGGCTATATTTGTTTGGCGGCATAACTAATGAATGAATAACAATTAACACACGATAAAGCACTAGCACTGAATAGCACACCAATAACACAGTATAAACAACACGAGTACTGATAAACGCAAACCGAAGTGAACACGTCTAAACAACTGGTAGCCGACAGCTGTCGCATTCGCGTAGTATCGAGAGGCTTCTCGCGGCTTACCACTACTCCGATAAGCCGCTGACGCTCTTGCGACATCTGAGGAATTTCGCTTCTAGCGTCGGCTCTATAGACACTGGATGGACCAAATTTTGAGGGAAGCACAACAAAAGACTACTCTATGAGGATATGTAATGCTCCTGCCGCAACTTTGAAGAAAAAAAAATATGGAAATTACGACGTTCAGAAATTTTGCGTAATTACGGGGAAAATAGAACTTTGGGATTTGGCCCCCGTTTCCCCCTGGACTCACAATTGTCGGAATTTACATAAAATGTTGCTTTTTGTTCATTCTTACATTTAGAATTTAAATTTCTTAAAAAGATGCAGTTGTTGAGCAGTTATAGCCTTTTATATTCAGTTTATCCCATAGTAGCATAAGGGGAAAAGTGCTTATTTCAAATGGCGCTCTCAGAAAGAAAAACGCACACAGTGTATGATCGCTACTTTACTTCAAAAATATTCACACGTTAAAATTAATTGACACTGTTAAATAATTCGTTTATCTGCGCTTTCGTTTTGCATAATAATGTATACGTAACCTCCCCCCTCGAAAATCTTGGGCACGCCACTGACTCTAGTGTTCAAAAGGATTAATCTTGTGTTATCTGCAAAATAAGAGTCACGGTTTTGTTTATTCGAAGGCAAGACAAGAATGAAAAATTGAATCCTTTATGTTGGACGAGTCATTGCTGTCAGAAGCGATATGGGCAGAAATAAAGTGCCAGAAATATTTGTATTTTAGAGGACACCTTTTCCAGCATCCTTGCGGCAAGGTACGTGCTTATTTAAGTTGTAATTGTAACTATAATTGTGAAAAGTGGAAACATTACAAAACAAGCGGTTTGTGTAACGGGCTATCTGTTACGCAATTTGCCGGCACCTGTTGCATGACTGGGCCGGCAAGCGGCCGAAGCTCTTGCGGTGGCATGATGCAATAACCTCCCTGTAGAAGAAAACATTCACATTTATGAGGAGTTAGGGTGTTCACATACCTATCAAACCAGAAATAGGGATTGTTTAGGATTGTTTAGATGTAATTACAACAAGATACAAAAAACCTTTTACTACATGTCAGTTAAGTTTCACAATGCTCTCCCTCTGTCTTTAAGGCAACTGCCCTTTTTAAAATTCAAAAGAAAACTGCAAAAAATATTGACTGATAATTGTATATATAGGGTAGAAGAATTCTTTAAAATTAATTTTGTTAGGTAAAATAGTTATGCTTGCAAGATAATAATGTTAACTACTAAATTTATGTAAGTGGTGTTACGTTTCTAAAATGCTGTTGGGATGTTTGTTTGTAAGATCTATATATACTTTATTAGTATAAGGCTAGGTTATATTTCTGACGATTGTAATACATGTGATGTTCTCATATGTTTCTACAATAAAAATTATTATTATTGTCATTCAGTGCATTATCTTATAATAGTAAATGCTAAAACTTACCTCTTCCATACCTAGTCCATTTTCAATTAATTCAAATGGCCACTTCCACAGTTCTTCTGCACCTACTGGACTAGCAAGTAACAGAAAAGTTGGCTGGGATGTCTTACTGGAGACTTCAGCACACTGCATTTCTCTAAATTGCATTTCCAAACTTTTGTTCACAACACGTGTAATCCTATCCACCTTACATTCTTTGACACCTAGTTCTCTGTGAACATTCAAAATTGTTATTAAAATAAATGTATTTACATAAATGCATCTATTCACAACTGATAATAGAATTACTAAGGATTTCTTGATTTTGATGGGAGACTATCTATAAAATAGTGTATTTAAACCATTAGATTAACTATAATAATGGGAATGCATGATGACATGCTAGTTGGAAACACAAAATTTGATATGATATTCATGACCATTATGTTTTGCTGTATTAAACTCAATCAGTAAGCAAAAGTATGTGAAAGGAAGTTGTGGCCAACAGTATGCAGCAATTTGTAAAATGTTCTCAGTTTCCTAGATTGAGGGAGTGCTTTATGCAATTTCAGGGACTTTAAGCTTTTTTCTTTATTTCTCTGTTTAAATCCATCAAAACATGTCTTTGCTGTACATTGTGTTTGAATGTATTTGTATTTAGTGTCAGTTCCTCTGGCAGAAACTTTTTACATCATCCTATTTTTCACTTTTAACTACAACTTAACTTTTGTATCTTTCATTACTTGATATTAAATAATACTTGAAAAACTTTTTTAAGAAACCTGTTTCTCCACAATTCCCAACCATGCAAGGCTTTTCAACAAAAGGTAAATTAACTTTTAGTCCTCCCTGATGTAGTGGAAACATCACCACCTTGTAATCAAGGGGTCCCAGGTTTGATACCTTGTGGAGAGAGACACTATTTTGGATCCCACTTTGAACTGTAGGTTCAGTCCTGATAGCCTATCCATGCATAAAGTGGACTTACAACTAAAAAAAAACCTTTTGAAGACATTACATAGTTTTAGTCATTAGTATTACTAGTTTATTTTTGAGGACAGGTCCAAGTTGATCAATTCTCATGTACAAATTATTCACATGTGAAATGAAATTCCAATGTTCGAAGATAATTTCTGGTGGGGTCCATTGTGTTAGGTTAATCTGGACCCTCACCCCACCCTCTTCTAGTTATACATATGGTTTTGATGTATGTTAAAAGATCACAATCCCTTCTTTTGTTGTGTGAGATAATAAATAGAAAAATTAAACTTTACTCACCTAAAAACATTATGGCAAGCAAACATATCCAACAACTTTTTACACTCCTCACCAAATTTACTTTTCACATCTTCTTCAGAGAAGGTCACATTTCCAAGACTTTCCAGCTCTATATTCATTTGCTTTAGTTTAATCTGGAAAACATTAATTATCTCATTATGTTTACGGCACCTTCATTATGACAATCATTGTAGAAAAATTAATGAATATATTAAATATACATTTATATTAAAATAGGTTCCATTTAATCAGAAAATCCAATTTTGGATCACAATATTGATACTGAAGTCATGAAAATTGTCTATTTTGCAGGATACTGAGGCTTCACAAAAGCACCATTTGTAATTTTACCATCTTCACTAACTATTCAAAATCTTGGAAAAATATCAGATGGTATCAATGAATAAAATTGAAGTGGTATTTCCAAATAATGATACCACTGATATAGGCTGATACTGAAATATTTTAGACATTATTTCAGAGTTTCAGAGTAGAATTAAAGATCTGTGCATACTTTCTGATACTGACCCCAATACATATCAGCCAATATGGATAAATTGGTATTAGGGTTTACTCAGCTTTAATATTAAACAAATCGATATTTTATAAGAATTTATCAATAACTGTGTAAACAGCTAATAGAAGCAAGTCTACAAAAATGCATAAATCAAAAGGATAATCTTTCATTAAAATTTTAAATTTATTTTTATGCAAAACAAAGTAACTTCAATCCTTTACACTGAAATTGCACCACAAAATTTTCTCAATCTGTTTTCACACTCGCAAACTATGTAGTAGAACACTTACCTTTTTAATATCTTCGTGCATGCTCTCCCACTTGGCTTGGTAATGCTGCAAATTTGAAACCTTATTTGTTGTTTTCCTGTGATCTAGTGTTTCTTCATTTTGAGGTTTGCTTGGATCAGTGCTTTCCTATGTAGTAAAAATTACAATTAGAATTTTAACTGTTAAAGTAAAATAGCTGAATTTTCATTGTGCTCATTTATATTATATAGAATACATTCATTGAAAATATCTTCAATTGCTAACAAATAAATTACATTATTTTGACAACAAACAATAATCTAGCTTTGAACTGATTGAGCAAACTATGTAATCCACAATTCAAGCTTTTTGTTCCAATTCCATTGGATATGATGACACGTGAGAAGTATGTGAAATGTTGCTTGTCATAAAAGCAATCAATATGGTGTTTACATATTTAATAGTGAATAATAATATATTTTCCAGCCAAATGTGTAAAACAATTTCTTGTGTCAAGTACAAATACATTCATATATACTCTCCTAATTTTGTGTCTGAGGTAACAGATTTCCAGGCATCAGAGACAGAAAGGTAAATTTTAGGAATAAGTTAATGTTACAGTGAACTGATATTAATTCTGACGACAATACTGTTACAGACTCTTGCTGATATCAGTATTCATGTAGCAAATTAAAATTGTTTAGAATAGTGGACAGTGTTAAAACTATAAGAATTACATTGCAATTATGTCATACCAATCTACCAGAGATTTGCTTTAAAATATTCTTAGATTCACTTGTAACATAAAATAATATAAAAAGATATCTGTCATTAAACCACAAAATACACTTCAACCATACAATTTGGTTGCCAGATGAATGAAAACTGTTTGCTTTACATAATTTCCAGGATATTTAGGCTATGTTTATACAGAAGATGACGAGTTGGTAGATAATTAGCAGACAGTATGTACAAGTCAAAACTATAAAATCCCTAACCACAATAGCCTGTGAATAAGATATAAATAATTGGTACTTTTTCTTTGCTTGGTGGTTGTGTCGTTGCCTTGTAATCAAAAGGTCCCAGGTTTGATACCTGGTGGAGGCACATAGTGATTCGGATCCCACTTTAAACTGTAGGTCCAGTCCCGATTAGCCTTAATGTGCATAAAGTGGATTTAAAACACCAAATCAATCAATCAATCTTCCTTGCTTGGTACATTGGCTCAAGAGAAGTCACAAGCAACAGTGTACTTTTTAAAAAATCATGGATCACGTGATTTATGGATTCTGTCTTGCGACTATTGCTTACTAGTTTCCATAGTATCATTCAAAAGCATGAGATCCCTATCAGATAAGAAAATGATTGCTCCAGAGTTGCAGATATTCACAGCTGAACTCTTACAAGCCAGTGTTTGCAGTCCTATTGCAGGTGAGGTGTACACAGACCCAAGTTAGAGATTTCCAAGAAATTTCCATTTGGAAATATTGGAAGTACATTGACTACTGGATTCCTTTACGTTATCGCTGTCTGCCAATTTGCTATAGTCGCTACCTATGTACACATGGCCTTAGATTCTGAAAAAGATCACCCAAAATCAATAATTGAACTCGAATTGATACTTTCCAATACTGATACATTGGAATCAGTATTAGCTGAGCACAAAAATGCAAGGGGGTTGAATAAAATGTAAAGGTAAAAAAGATAAAGTGCTCCCCTGTGCATAGCACCACGCCATGAAGGCGTATAGGGGGTGTGGGGGTAACGCCCCACACTTTCTTGATCCGGTCGTGAGTGGGGGTGATGTGATCAGCATCACACCCCTGACCGCCTTTACCACCCAGGGTTTCCCCCAGGTACCCATGTTATTCGATGCTGGGTGGGCGCCGGGGTTGCTTCCATCATTAGAAAAGTTTGAACCGGGGACCTTTAGCATGGTAGTCAGACGCGTTATCGACTGAGCCTCCGAGGTATTATCCAGAAGTTTTTGGAACTGGTGCTGCCATATGAACAGCAGTTGTAGTAGCACAATAGAACCAAAGATGGTTTTACTAGCATATCTTGAGAGTTATAAGCATATAGTGTAGAGGAACTCATTTATGACGCGATGTAGACTTGAAACAAACACGTGACTAATGCAAGGTCTGCCATTGGTTCGAGTTCTCAGCTGGATGAGCAAAGAGTTTGGCGTGGAATAACCTTGCCGACTGGGAGACACAAAGGACACACCTGACTTAGGCTGAGTACACTGTAGCTCCATATACTTCTTTTTTTCATGGCCTGGTTGTGGTTTACCTAGTATTTGTATATATATATATATATATATATATAGACCTTTAATAGATATTCTCCTGGTTTAAAATTTGAAATTTAAATGAGGGTATATTGCTCTGGGTCATGTTGGCTTTGGGGCTTGTGGGCAGGTTTGCAGTGCACTCGATATAGCCTCTATACTTACCGACTAATGGACTTACTGACTGTTTAATTGGACTAACTTCATTGTGTGTTATCCCTGTTAAATGAATGGATCTTGTATTTAATGTCATGAATGAAGGGGGAGATTTCTTCTTGCTATTATTGTTGAGTTACTAAAAATGAGGTTCTTTGTTATTTAACCCCTTAAGTGGGTGTTTCGATTTTATAAATTGAGTTACAAGTGTATTTAGGGTTGCAATGTGTAACGCTAAGCGGGTTGTCCGAGCTAGGTTCGGGCAGGAAAATTTATTCCAACTTCAGATAGGGTAACGTGAATTGTTCTCGGGTATTGTTGTGTACGCAATGCGGAATCTGATGCGCAGTTGTTTTTGTAGATGGCAGCATGGTATTATTAACAGAGCAGGAATAGCTTGCGTTTCTTTCATGTGAAAGAATGGCTGAGCAAATGCAAAGTGCAGACCAAGTTCAACTTCTTCTTGAGGATTCCAGTTGTGATGAAAGTTCGGAATTTGAAATCAGTGATTCTGAAGGAGATACGAACTATGATATTTCATCAGATGGTATTATTCAAAACGTTGAACAATATTTGAAGTTTTTTCTGTTTTGTGTGTCCGCTAATTTCTCTATCTCACTACATTGTCAAGGGGGGAGAGAGAGAGAGAGAGAGAGAGAGAGAGAGAGTGAGTGAGTGAGTAAGTGAGTGTGTAACTTAAACCTAAATGGGAATTGAAACTACTGCACACATAATTTAAAGTAAATCGTATGTTGAATCTTAGACCCCAGTTCAGCGAGGCCCCAGTCCACCCCTGTCCTAGAGGGACATGGCTCTGGACAACATTATAACATTACATGTCTTGTAAATGAGAGAAAGGTGAATGAACACACAACATTCAAGTAAACTGTACAAAACGAAATGTATCTATGTATGTACTACTGTATATCCATTTAAAGAAAATAATTCCCTGCTATGGGAACATTGACTGGATCTGAAATGCACAAGAAGCTGCCAAATTCAAATTCCCGAGCACAACCCGGGCTCCCCGCTTAAGGGGTTAAATATGTAATGTGCCTTGGAAGTTAAGTTTTTGGAAATTATAGTTAAACAAGGATTTGTTAATACAATTTGAGAGTGTATATTATGTTTTAAATTGACCAGCATAACTATCTATAGTACTACATTACAATACCTTCCACTGCGTAGATAAGATAATCCCCGTCTCACTCTTTAGTTTAATATCTTAAGGAGAAATATGAGTTGTATGGGATTGCAGAGACAAGTGTACAAAATTTCATGTAGGTACGTGAAATGTCCTGACTCTTTACATACTTTCATTTGAAGTCGTGTATGTGGTGTTTGATGATTTCGTGATGAATCTGGGAAAGGAGCAGCAAGTGTGCAACACATTTTGTGGAAGTGGCAATGGTTACTCAAGTGTCTGGGGAAGAAAGCATGAGCTGGACATGGATGTCTGAGTGGCATGCTTGGGTTCATGGCTTGTCGGATATCCATTGAGGACAACGGCCACACAGGAAGGCCCTTCAGCTACACAACGTCCGACATAGTTGCCAAAGTTCAACAGCTCATTTGTGAGGATTGGCGTCGAACTAATCATTACCTTGCTAATAAGATGGAAATTGGTTATGAGACGTGCCAACAGATTCTCATTGCTGAATTGGGCATGCATCATGTCAGTGCCAAATGTGTACAGAGAATCTTGACAGATAATCAGGAGCAGCAGCTTGTTGACATCGTCAGGTTGCCTCCAACAATGCAACCTTCTTGTCCAGGATGATGAGAGATGGGTTTATGGGTATGAGCGAGACAAGTCAAGAGCAAAATCAAGAGCATACTCATTATTTTACTTTACCGTCAAGGGGATTGTGCACAAAGCATTCATCCCAGCATGACAAACAATTAAATCTGCCTACTGCTGTGATGTTTCGTGGCAGCTGTGTAAAAATATGTGAAGATGTAGCCCCAAACTTTGGCAACAAAGAACTGGATTTTGCATCACAACAATGCCCTGTCTCACACTTTCTTGTTATCCAAGTACTTTTTGACCAAAAATAACATGATCTTTGTCCCCTACCCACCTCACTCGCCTAACTTGGTCCCCAAGAGATTTTCTCTCTTATCCTGACTGAACATCAAGTTGGATGGCTGAAGGTTTGGCACAATAGAGATGATCTAAGCAGAACTGCAGACATTCTGGACACCCTCACAGGACACAACTTCCAGGATGCATTTTAAAAATAGCAGAATCGTGTGCATACAGAAGAGGACTACTTTGAAGGTGAAGGTGGCCTTTAGGGTTACAGTGATTTTTTTTCACCATTTGGTAGCACCAGTCCTGAAAATTTTGGATATCACAACATAGGACATTGTACTCTTTGCAACTTCTTATTTGACCACCCCGAAAGAATTCTAAGTCCCTAATTTGTAAACTTAGCAACATTGGCACTTGAGTGCCAGCTAAGAGTAGCCAACTTTGAGTTGGTCCCTCCACTTGACGTAAAAGGCTGCGGTGATAGGTTTTCAATTTCACACATACCACGAACGTAGAAACTATAAACCACTATTATAATGCACAATCAAACAGAAATAACAAATTGGATAAAGAACCTTGAGGAATCTTTACGATTCTGCTTGCTCGACTTGAAATCAGAGGGGTTTGAAACACTGAATAGTGTTTTTCTCCACCTGGATGAAATCGCCATCAAGTTTGTGGAGAAAGAAGCAAATTTGTGAGGAGTTTATGTGGTATTTTATTTACAATACCTTGCATAATATCAAACAGTTCTCAAAAAAAAAAAAAAAGAATGTTCACGACTTGTTGAGAAAATGTGCTTGGAAAATAGGAAAGTGGATGTTTTCATAAACGCGAACATGTTTTTAAGAGCATGTTGTTTGTAAGTTAATGTAGTTAGACGCTGTTATCCTTATTTTTCATCATGCATGAAAGGTTGCAGTTTCAAATCCCACCTTCTCCTCTTTTTTTTTATTTGGTTCGCTGAACAGAGACCGTTGATATTAGAATATTTCAAAAATGAATCCGATGCACATTTTTCTCCTTATAAGTTGTTGGTTACCAGGATTTAAGGTTAATGCTTTCTTCTTGTAGCTATTCTTCATAAGTTGTGTTAACACACACATCATAATTAATTCACATATCACATATATGTATTCAGGATGCAAAATGTAATGTTATTTAAGTTATGTATTGTTTATGTTCTTCACTGACACCTAAAATGTTGATAATTTCGATATACTAACACACACAGACACATACAATTATGTTAAGCAGTTATTTAGTGGATTACTGTAATGAAGGAGAGAGTTTAATGAGTTCAAATTGCTAAGATTAGTAATTTTATGTCAGTTCCTTCATAATGACTGTTGTTAATCCCCTCACCTCCATCTTACGATGCATCTAAAACTAATAGTTAATTGCCAATTAACATAAGTAAATGGCTATTGGGACAGAGGGTGATGCGATAAAAAGAACTACTAATAACTATTTATATAGTGAGTCACAAACAAGAAATTCAAAACCTGAGAAAAACTGCTTCGTATCCAAAATATTTGTTTATTTCAACTGAAAGTACAAGTATCAGATCTAAAAAACTTTCTCCACTAACTTTGCAATATTCAAAACCATCACCACAGACTTAGCTCTACGTAACTTGATTCTGTGCATTCCATGTGGCATGTGATTTCCTGTTACCATGGAAATAACTTCCTCTTACTATTTCCTTTCACCTCGTGAAACACAGAGACCAATGTTAACTTCTTAGCATGGTGGATAAACTTTATGCCTAACGATATACTCCTGACAAAAATCCTGCCTGGGTGGAGAATCGAATCTACAACCTCCCTCGTCAGGATCAAGCATGCTACCTCTTCTTCAGGTAGCTTATGTAAAAATTATCTGCCAGTTTGAAGAAGCCAATTCACACATAATGTCATGTCTAAAATTTCCTCATGGCAATTTTTCAGTGGAAGCAAAAATCGAGAAATGCTGAAAGGGAAGAATGATGAACATTTCTATTGGTGTTTTTTCACATTTTGTAAATAGTGTGTAAATGCAGTGTTTTAAACAAGCAACCATTTAGTTATGAAGTGTTTTCTTGTTTGTTGAAAGTTGGAACAGGAAAGCGAAAAGGAGTCAGTTGAACCAGACCCTGATTGCCAAGAAACTTCAGCCTTTTCCCAAAGACTGTAGGAAGAGAGAGAAGAAAGGAGTATTCAATGTATGAAATATAAAATATATGTGAAATTACAACAATGGAAAACCTTGCAAGTGCATCTTAACGAACTTCAAACTATAGAAAACCTATTTTCATGGTGGAAAACTGCAGGTGATTTTCGAAATATGAACCTGATTTTTTCTGTATTATAAAGTGGAGATATGGGATGATACGATCCCTCAGCAAGGAGAATTTAGGCTAATCGGGACTGGACCTACAGTTTAAATAGGAATCCGAACCACTGTACAATGAGCCTCCACCTGATATCCAACCCGGGACATTTTGATTACAACATCCTGTTTAAGAACATATATTTATGACATATAAATTCCTAATGTGTGTTAACATAACTTTTGACAGCTGAATGAAAATAAAGGTATTGCCAAAAATCCTGCCAATCACTGAAAAATCAAGATGATGAGCAGACACATTCCCTGAAGTATGCATCACATAAATATTTACAGTGATTTAACATAATCTTATATTACAACACTTCATACTTGGTAAATAACAATAATAAAAAAAAAAGAATCAGGAGAGGGTAGGATTTGAACCTACGATGTTTCGTTCTTCACGAAAAAGTGTAACAAGATGACCATCTAACCAACTGCCCCAAGAGATTACTAACGTGAGACTGTAAAAACAAGTTGTTCTCAGTTGAAAGAACATTGTGCCGGAGTTCCGAACCATTTTTCTCCACACATCAAGGAAAAGACGCACTTTGCAGAATCCTCCGGTATTGTGCAAGGTATCTTTACTGTAATTTCACCTAAAATCGAGAGAAATTTCTTTGCATTCAAATGTGATGTGAATTCTCTCCAGGTGGTGGAGAACCAGTTCAGTGTTTCAAATGGCACATATTTTCTATTTCAGAACGAAGAATCGTAAAAAAACAAATGCAACATTCGTATTTCCAATTTACGATTTTTGTTTAATTGCGTATTGTATTACTGGTTTAGTGTTTCTAACTTCATGGAATGAGAAATAATGAAAAAATTCACATGAGCGTTTTCATTTAGAAAGAAAAACTGTTGCTAAGTTGGATACAATTTGTTCTCTGAAGTTCTATGTTGCCAAAGTTACGAATTCTGGACTTCAATTGTTTTCAGTGCGGACAAATAAGGTGTTGCGAAGAGTACAAATAGCTGTTCACACACAAAAGGACACATGTCATTCCTTACATTTAGTTTGTCTGCGTAATACCTGTTTTTCTAGCAGTTTATACATGTAGAAATTGTCCCTTAGCTTGCTTAAAGACTGAAACACTTCTCTTCGTTTAGCAATAAGTTCATGAAAGCTGTTCGATAGAATTTCTTGCTTTATCATCTTGTAGTATTTAACTTTCTTCTTAAATAATTCCTAAGCAAGAATAGTATATAAATGTATGTCACAAAATATGTGTGCAATTATTATTATTATTATTATTATTATTATTATTATTATTATTATTAATCACTAGAACTAGTCACAAAAGTAGCTTCTAACACCATGTACTGAGCATAACATGTTTGTTTACCTGTCAGAGAACGGGAATTCAAGAGGAAACACAACACACATACAAATAAATAAAGTTATACTTTTATGTGAGATAATGCAAACAGGCACTATAACAATGTGAGGATGTTTTCTTGTGGAACAAAATTGGCTTTCTGAATGCATTTACTTTTTCATCAATTATAGAGTAAAAATTTATTATCCCTGCTGAAAATTTTGTCTACTGTTTTCAGTAGATCTATAGGTGTTTTGAAACATTTACTGTGTTCAGATTTTCAAATAGATGTAAAAACAAATTGTAAATCAGGAGGAATGAAAAGTTAAATTTACGGCCAACAAGTTGAGTTACATACACTGTATACAATATTTCATGTAATACTGAAGAGAATATTTCACTTGTATTTCTTCTACTGTACACATACAGTAGGCCTACTGAACTTGTTAAGTAGAAGTTCAGCAGGAAACCATTGAGTTTCAGCAGATTTCTGAGAGAGACAGTAGAGTTCAGTTGATAACAGTAGATTCTGTCTACTGAAAACAGTAGAAATTTCCTTAAAAATATGCTATTAATTACAGAGAAAATTGGTATGCTTTCATGAGGTATCTTCTAGGAATCTGATGTACAACTTTCATGAGGTATCTTCTAGGAATCTGATGTACAAATTCAGAAAACAAAGATTCAAAGCTTTTGAGAGGTAATGTCCATAGTGGTGAGAAATCCAGAGTTTGAAATCCACTCCGGACTGACCTGGTCATTAATCTGAGAAACCCACTTTATTATTTGTCACCAGAAACACCTAGGTAAGGCTCATCTTGCCACCAAAGGTTTCAAGTTTGAGTCCTGGCATAGGCATTCCGTGTGTGTGTCCTTTCATCTATTCACCACCACCATCATCATCATTACAATTAGTCTAAAGAAGCAGAAAAATTATGTATAATAAACTTTTAAATAAGGCAACCCAAGCACTTACTTCTGAATGAGATCTTTCTTCAGGATAAATTAACACAGAGTCTAAATAGTTCAGATTCTGAAGACAATAAACAGCAAATGCTCGATAATGGCAGAGTTGAACAATTGGGCAAGCACCATATAAAGGATCAGCTAAATACAAAGACTTGATAGATGTGGAAGCCAAATTCTGTAATTCCTGAAATATATGAAATTGACATATTATCTTTTTGATCATGGCCAAACCTAAAGGTGGCATGGGTTAGAGTTCAACCCCAAGTAACCAAAACTGGTTGGCCCAACGTTGAGCCAACCTTACTGAAAACTGTTGGTCAAATGTAAGAAAACATTGTTGGGCAATGGTAATTTTGGCCATCCTTCAAACGTTGGCCCAACATGGATTTTATGTTGGGCCAATGTATGGTTTTTACATTGGGCCAACATATACTTTTATGTTGCGCCAATGTACTGAAAACTAAAGTATAGATAGGTTTGTGTAAAATAAAAAAAAAACAGCACTTTCTCATTCATATGGTATTGTTGTTTTCAAGGTACCTTCAAGTGGTAGCACAAAAAAAAAATAATTCTAGAGTTTACCTAGTTTTCCAACGTTTGTGGAATTTAGTCTGGACATAACATTGTTTAACTGCCTTCACAAGAATACCTGTAAGAATGTCTTGTTCTGCTACAACTAAACAGACAAACAATAAGCAGTGGCGTAGCATTATAGTACCCCCGAACGCCCGGCGTTCCCAGATTTAAAATTTCAAAAATGCGTAAATGCTGTAAATATAAAGTTAAACTTGACTAATTTCATATATGTTTGACCTTTATGGCATTATAATAGCTATTTTTTGCGATCCGCTTGCAACGCTCCACTCTCAACACTCTTTCTAGCATTTTTTTTTCAATGCCTTTCGTGGCTGGATGCCGAGCAGGTTCAGCGTAAAGGACTCTATATTCCTTGCTGTCTATCTGGAGGGATAGCTTGGATCTCTACAGCACGCACGCAAATGCTCTCTCTCATGCCAGCGTACGGAGCAGAGGGCTATGGTGATTGGTTCATGTGACTCTTACTGCCTTCTGAAGCAGACGACAGCCATAGAATTCCTACCCGGTTCTTCGCGCTCGTGCCACTCGTGCTATGTGATGCTACAATACGCAATATTGACTGACGTAACTTTACCAAACTCAAATATACCACTTCTTAATGGCCACTGCATTGTATAATTTATCGCACAAACAGAGATGTGCATTAAAAACTAAAAGATCTACAAAGTTTTTGTAAAATAAGTCGGTGAAGTCTTCGAGGTAGAAGTTCAGCCTGTGGCTGCTCTACAACTTAACCCGCAAACTATTATTTTTTTTATTATTATTATTATTATTTCGTTAGGATATCTAACTGCTTAATATTGTGTCAATGGAAATGTTTAGCATTCATTTGAAAACTTTTAATATCGAAAGGTCTCTAGACAAAATTATTTTAAAATATTTATCAACATTCTCAAGAAGTAATAAACAGTGGTCTGAATTACTAATCGGCACTGTTACGTCAGTTGAGTGTACGATAGTTGGATCATCCACCCACCTCCGTGTCAGTGTGTTTTGCACAGCGTGCCAAGATGAAAGAGGCCCCTGATTCGAATCCCGGCGTGAGCACGGGTGTTCTTTGTAAGTGCTCCTTCATCAATATCATCACTCATATTCATATTCGCGATTAACCAAAAGTGGTAGAAAAGCGAAGTAAGATAAACCAAATCAATCAGTAGTTGGATCATCCACAACAATGACGTCTACTGTTGTGCAGAGGTGCTTCTGATTCAGGTAGGTTTTTTAATGACTTGCGTCATGCAGAAAGGTATAAAACACCAGAGTTCAAAACATTTGTGGCATAGTGAGGCATCTAATTTTCTAGCTAAAACATGCATGGATGATGTTTTATTGAAAACCCAGCTTACTTCAGGTAAATAAACAATCCCTGTGGCGACTAATTTCATAAGTAAATTATTAAGCAAAAAAGGGCAGACCCTTCCTTCGGACTTGGTGTTCCCACCCGAAATGCCCATGCTACACCACTGACAATAAGCAATTCCCAACACGTCTTCCATCCATAGTGGCTGCCAAAGGACTAGTGAGTGACTACCAGTTAGAAATAGCTTCTACTTTCACCACAAAAAGATCATATTTTCAGTATGTGCTGTGACTGAAATATTCGAAAAGAAACACTGTTACATGCCAGTTATTTTACACTCTAGAATTTACTGCATACTCTTGAAAGTTGTCTTAACCCGAAAAAGTTGTTTTTAAATCTGATTTTGAGTCAATTTTTCATGGTTGGGCAACCGTTGGCCCAACGAGATATGATCCATATTTTTATGTGACGTCACAACCTTAAAATATGTCACTGATATATTATACTTTTATGAAAGGACACGTAAATGTTGTGTTATTATATGTAATATTGCACCTTATTTGTAATGTATATCTTTTGTTTAATGTTTATTGTATTTTATGCTCTATTATGAGTAGTTTAATGTATCTTCATGTTTGCAAGAGTGCACTATGTGAATTTGTATTTCTAAACATGTGTAGATGTCAGTTTTGTTGATAGTATACTTTTGTAGATAGTGAGTGATTCATCTGTACTTGAATCTGTGTTCTCGAAAATAGTATAAAAGCGAGGATATCGCGTAAGAAATAAAACACACTTTCGCCACAGATCGACAAAGCTTTTAAATTTAAAAGGAACTCCTCAGTGTTGTGCATACATCTTGGTATGATAGTTCGGGGCGCAAACTAGGCCTATGTGATCATAGGTACGCCAATAGCCATGCATTGATGCTATGCACAATACTGCAACCATTCTACAAGAAATAATAAAGCTAGCCTAAGGATTAATTTGGAAATAAAAGGCTAAGGAGCAAATATTGGCTCAGTTATTATTGCATATCTCTTGGTGTGGTAGATAAGGGCACAAGCTAGGTCTATGTGATCATAGGCATGCCGATAGCCACACATTGAGTTTATGCATTTTAGTTGAGTCAATTCATCGAAAAAGCTAAATCCTCACCTTCGTTTCAAGTATATTTGCATTATAATTGCAATAAGTAAAGAATAAAAAAAAACTTTCAGTTTATATATTCTGTCAAAGAATATTGTTAAATAAAACGCACAATATTAATTTATTCATCAATATTTATTTTGTTGCCTTCAAAGTAGGCCCCATTTGATGCAACACACATATGCCAGCATTTTTTCCAGTCTTGGAAACACTTTTTATAGGCGCTTTCCGGTATGGCCTTCAGCTCCTTCCACGAATTTTGCTCTATTGCTTCAATCGAGTCAAAATGGGTACCCCAGAGTGGCAATTTTAGTTTTGGAAACATAAAGAAGTCAGACGGGGCCAGATCTTGTGAATACAGTGGTTGTTCGATGGTATTTATTGTGTTTTTGGCCT
Organism: Lepisma saccharinum; assembly: GCF_977018435.1. Taxonomy (NCBI): domain Eukaryota; kingdom Metazoa; phylum Arthropoda; class Insecta; order Zygentoma; family Lepismatidae; genus Lepisma; species Lepisma saccharinum. Next base: position 53,864,089 of record NC_139233.1, read on the forward strand.
TATATTCTGTCACAACTGTCGCTCTATGCGATGTCGCATTATCGTCGCGTAAAATCTACGAATTGTTCTTCCACAAATCTGGCCGTTTCTGGCAGATTTTCTCATGCAAATGCTTCAATATGGTCAAATAGTATTCTTTATTGACCGCCTTTCCCTCTGGAACAAATTCATGATGCACCAAACCACGAATATCGGAGAAAACAATGAGCATCACCTTGACTTTTGAGCAACTTTGATGTGGTTTTTTCGGTTTCGACTCGTCTTTTGTCCTCCATTCTGATGACCGTTGACTTGATTGCATGTGAAACTCGTAGACCCATGTCTTGTCACCAGTTATGATGCGTTCCATGAATGTGGGAGCAGAATTGGTGCAATCCAGCATGTCTAAAGAGACCTGCTCATGGTACTGTTTTTAAGACAATTCAGCTCTTTTGGAACAAGCCGTGCGGCGACGCGTCTCATGCCCAAAATATTCACCAAAATTGAACGAACAGACTAGTGAGAGATGTTAAGGTCACTAGCTATCTCTCTTAAGCTGGAATGGCGATTATCCAGCACAATTTCCTTCACTTTTTCGATGTTTTCATCCGTTGAAGAGGTTGAAGGTCGTCCAGAACGAGACATGTCTTCGATGATATCTCGGCCCTCCTTGAACACTTTGTACCACTCGTAAGCCCGTGTTTTTGATAAAACTGATTCACCATAAGTCTTTTCTAACATTTTTAGCGAGTGAGCACACGAAAGTCCGTTGGCAACACAAAATTTAAGGCAAACTCTTTGTTCAATAATTTCGTTCATTGTAAAAATCGTGATGCACTACTGAAGTGGACTCATTCAACCAGCTGCTGTAAACAAACTGGTTGACAGATCGCGCTCATGTATGGCATAGTAATTAAGTACAGTGCTACCAACTTACGGAAAGAAAGCTTTTTAAAATATCATTAGTGCGGGCCTTTTAAATTACAAATTCCCGGTACTTTTTTGACAGAAGGTATATACTGCAGTAATGTGGTTTTATTTCTCTGTGCTGTGAATATTGTCTTTGCCTAACACTATCCCTGTACCTGAGAGGAGTCTGTGTACTTCACCGAGTCTCATCATTCACCGCTGAATATTATTAAGTTAATATTAATAGTATAATAATACAACGCGTCCATTCCAGAACGTATCAAGTGGCAGCTCAACGTGTTGGCTCGATATTGTAGTGTACCAGGGCAAGACAATTGTTTAAAGTTGAGATTAACTGAACTTTCATAGTTGTAGAAAAGCACAGAGCTATTTCATTTTGAAATGGAAAAAAAGCATTTGCATAGCGCAAATAAAAATCTTACCTCGAGTTCAGGACTTAATGTTCCCGATTGTTGTCGGGACATTGATAAAGATAGAACCACATTTGTGTGCAAGAAATGTACAAAGCTTCTACATTATGAATGTTGTGGCTTAGATTTTCGATCTGAAAGCCACGAAGCTACCGATTTGGTTTGTAAAGATTGTGAATCATTGTCTAGAACTATTTTATCTGATCCGTTAAATATGTTTAAAGCTTTAAAAGCCATGATTGAAGGAATTAGCAAGCAGCAAGTTGAAAGTATGGAAACATTACAGGCTGATATTAGCAAACAGTCTGAAACATTACAGGCTGATATTAAACAGCAAGCTGATTCCATTAACAACTTGAAGGCTGATATTAGCAGACAATGTGCGCTATTAAAGGATGATATCGGTAAGCAGCACGCTGAATCTATGAAAGCTTTAAGAGCTGAAATAGGCGAGATGGCCTGTGAAATACAACAACTAAAGTCTGAGAATGAGGAAACTAGGGCCCGATTCTCTGAAGAAATCCGGCAGGCTAGAGAGATGGACTTTGATGAGTTCTGACGTAGCTTGTTAATAAAGCCACGGAAAGTGTTTGCATCGATGTAGAGAATATTAATTCAAGATTCACTGAGGAGTGCCATAAGATTATTGAAAAACAGCTGACAATGGAACAGATATTGGCCGAGGTCGAGACTGACAAAATATGGTTCCGATCTGAGGTTCAAGAAAATATTGGTCAGATTTCCTTGGTTGTATCTCAAAGAAGTAAGGACGTTGAGGAAATAAAGACTCAAGTAGAACAGCTTACGAATCAGTTAGAGACTATGCATGTTACCTGGCACACAGAAACAGAAACTTGATCTCGAACAGCTGGTCATCCGTCTGCAGTTGCTGAAAGTGCAGTGTTGCCAACCTTGAACATTGAACTAAATGAAGCGATGGACAGAGCCGGTGGAGAGAGAACTAGAGAAGACAAACAAGTCTGTCGCCCACGAGTTACTGCTGATTCAAGATCTAATGAAGTGGCATCTGCTGTTCCACCTACCTTTAGTCTCTCGGGCGATGACAGAGGTTACAGAGAGCGTGAATCTCGCAGGGCACGGCATCGTCCTTATGAAGAAGGGTCAAAGAGGAAACATCCAGAAAGGAAGAAAGATCGTAGTTCCTCTTCTTCCACCACCAGCTCTGACTCTCAATATCAAGCAAAAATCAAGAAGCGAACACGAAGGCATGGAAATGTGAGAAGCGGGTCAGATGAGTCACCACCACGAACTCAGTGATCAGCAACGACATGAACCCCAAGGATGGCAGACCTTAATTCCTTGTCCAAGTTCAAGGGAGAACTGAAAGCCCAGAATGCTGAACAGTATTTAAAAGAACTCAATATGAACTTTGATTTAATGCAAGTTCCATACGAATACTGATTGGAAATTATTCCTCGGTTATTCAAAGGCCAGGCTGAGCATTGGTTTCGAACAAATCAGTTGGATTTCAGGTCCTATTCTGATTTCTGCCGCCGTTTTCGCAAGCAATATGCTTCTGAAGAGGCCAAAGAGAGGCAGCTGACGGCAGTGAAATCTCGCCGATATTCAAAGCAGTCTGATATGAGTATGGAAGAATACGCATGGTCCATTTATTCAGCCTACCACAATCTGTCTGCCCGTTATGTAGAACCAGAGATAGTGAACTTAATAATCTCTCAGCTTCCATATAGAGCCCGCAGTCTGAGTTTGGCTAATTCTCCTCGAACTGTACGGCTGCTTGCTGATTTTTTGAAAAGATTCGAGGTGCTTGAGGAGCAGGACAGTTGGAAGCCTGTGTGGAATAGAGAAGGTGCTGGCCAGGGAAATGCTCCCAGACAAAATAGAATAGGAAACCAACAACCCAAAGTCAGACAAGTTATGCAGAACCAGAGGAATGGATATTCCAATTACAACAGGCGACGTAATCCTCCGAGAAGGAATGGCAGGAACAACTACACACGTGGGCCACGTCGTTCCAGATCTGATCCAGAAGACAATTCCCATGACTCCTCATGTAATGCCTCTGAACCCAGTAACTTCAGAGCGATGGCGCTTCCATTCGAACCTTCTGCTTCATGTTTGACGAACGAGCAGAGGCAAAGCGTCGACATGACAAGAGACTTTTGTTGGGTGCCATCAACCAGTGCTAATCCGAGTGGTATGCAGTCGGATTTAGCCAGTCGCCCGACGTGAATTCTTCGTTCCCGATCACGGTTGGGCTAAAATCTTGGACTTCTCTGGGAACGGATGACAATGTTGTAAATAGTGAAGATAATCATCGTTTTGTTGTGCTGACTCTCAATGAAGGAGAACAAAGTTTAGATAGAGCACTACAACAGGCAGTTAGAAAGGGAAATTTATGCAGGCCTCCGTTAATTAAAGCAACTGTAACAGGCATTGATTTTATTTGTGTACTGGACACTGGCAGCGAATGTAATCTCATGAGCTACGCCATTTGGAAGAAGATTAAAGAGAAGCTGCCATCATTGCAGTTACAACCATGTCCAGATGTTAGGCTGACTGATTTCACTGGGAGAAACAAAACTAGAGTTGTGGGATGTAGACAAGTATATCTGGAGATTGCTGGAAGAAATTTATTGGAGGACATGTTTGTCTTGAAAGGTCTCGAAGTTGACTTTATTTTGGGCTACCCATTCCTCAGGAAATATGAAGCAGGAATTGACCTACAGCGCGAGAAGTTATCCCTCACCGTAGACGGAGTTCCGGTAGAGCAGGACCTCATGAATAATGATCTTCGACAGGGACGTATGTAAGAAAAGTCCGTGAAGATTCCCATGTCGATCAGTGGACAGCTAGTCCTGACGACATTCTTCAGAAGGTCAATGTGAATGAGATTTTATGTGAAAGGGTTAGAAGCCAATTAAAAGAAGTCTTATTGAAGCATAGAGATGTATTTTCCGAGAGACCAGGTACTATTAAAAACTTCCAGTGTGAGATTGAACTCACCACCACAGAACCTGTGTATCGATCTCCATATCCCATACCTATAGCAAAAAGGAAACTCCTGGAGGAAGAATTAGAAAAGTGGAGACAATGGGGTGTTATAATGCCTTGTAATTCCCCTTACTTGAACCCTTTAATTGTAGTCGACAAGCCTGACGGTACAGTACGCCCATGCATTGACTTCAGAAATTTGAATAAAATTGTACGTGTTCCACGAAATTCAGTTGAGCCCATTTCGGATGCCTTACAAAAATTTAAAGGTGCTCGTTATTTTACAAATCTGGATCTGGCTTCTGGATATTTACAGATCCCTGTAAAAACTGACTGCTAACCATGTACTGCCTTCTCCTATAAAGGACGTTAGTGGATGTTTGCTCGAATGCATTTTGGTATCTCTAGTGCTGTGTCAATTTTCATAGCTGCCATGCATGCTGCATTTGGTTCTGAAACCGAAGAGTATCTAACTCAATATATGGATGACTTGCTGATTTTCGACAAAGAACTCTCCAAGCATCTCGAACATCTGGACGAAGTGTTGCAGCAACTCCAAGAAGTGGGGATGACTGTAAAGCTGCGAAAGTGTGAATTTGTCCAAAAGGAAATTACCTACTTGGGTCACATTGTTTCTGGAGATGCTATCAAAATCCAACCAGACAAAAATTCAGCCGTTAAGTTATTTCCTACACCTAAAACTAGAAAGGATGTTCGGAAATTTCTAGGCCTCACTAACTGGAGGCGGAAGTTCATTGAAAATTTCGCAGCTAAATCTGAACCGCTCACCAAGTTGTTAGGTAAAAATCAACGTTGGGTTTGGGGAGTCGAACAAGAGCAAACTTTCCAGCTACTGAAGAATGAGCTTGTAAGAGACGCTGAATTAGCACAGCCTGATTTTGAAAGCGATTTCTGTGTCCAATGTGATGCTTCTGGGAAAGGATTGAGTAGTATTCTTTTCCAAATGAATGGTGAAAAGAGGAAATTCATTCAGTATGCAAGCAAAAAACTGAAGGAGAACGAACATCATTACTCCATCCATGAGTTAGAATGTTTGGCCATCATCTTTGGAGTTGAGAAGTATGCTGTTTATTTGAAAGGCAGGCCTTTCACTATCTACAGTGATCACAAATTGGCTGGTATGGTTACAAGACGCTAGAAACTGGAACAGTCGTTTGACTCGCTGGTCTCTAAAACTCCAACAGTACCAGTACAAAATAGTATACGTCTCTGGTCGCCAAAACAATCTGGCAAATATTTTATCTTGGTATCCTGCTGATGATATAACCCAGATTCATCCTGAAAGTAGTCAACAGACATTCAGAATAAACTACCTGTGGGCCGAAAGAGGAGAAATTGATGATATTGAAAAGTGGAGAGAGGCGCAATCTAAAGATGAATTCTGCAAAAGTTTACTTGAATCTCTTAATTCTCAGAAACCTAACCTCAGATTGCATCGTTCCTATCGCATTCAGGAAGGGATTTTATTTAAGAAAGGATCGGATAATCAGTCCCTTTGGAAATTGTGTGTTCCGATGGTAATGAAGCAACCTCTCTTGAAAGTAATTCATGATGAAGCTGGACATTTTGGAGTATCCAAGACATTGAAGCAACTTGCAGTACGTTACTTCTAGAAGGGTGTGAAGGATGACGTAATACAGTACATCTGAGATTGTGAAATTTGTGCCCAGAGTAAACCAGACAAATTAGGGATACTCAAGGAAACCCTTCATATCAGTCCCAATCAACCTCACGAGATGCTTTCTCTGAACTTGATTCGGAAGCTTCCTCGGTCTAACGGATACCAATACATCTTGAGCCTTATTGATGTGGGTACACGTTTTGTCTCCGCATATGCTTTATGGAGAAATTTACAGAAATTATAAACACGCTTCAGAGAGGATATTTTGCTCACTATCCAAACGTTACGTTTATCCTAAGCAACAGAGGAGCTCAGTTTAACTCTAAGCAGTGGAAAGAATTTACCAAAAGCCGTGGTATCCATCATGTTTGCATAACAGCTTACAATCCAAAAGGGAACATGGTAGAATGAGCAAATCAAGAGATAGTCAGATTACTTCGTTTATTTTGTTATCGAGAACATCAGGCTTGGTCTCGATACATATCAAAAGTTGTTTGGTTAATTAATTATTCCATCTCTGAGACTACTGGATATTCATCTGCTGAACTATTCTTCAACCATCCCATACCCAGAGAGATCCTAACTCAGTTCAATTGCCCTGAACGGGAAGAAGCCCAACCGGATTGGAAGTCCAAATTATTCTTAGCCCAAATCAGGGAGAAGAAGAAGCTATCAAAGAAACGCCAAGCCAGTGACAGTTGGAGACACTGCGATGGTTAGAAACCACTCCTTAAGCTCCCTACTAGTTAGGACCATTCAAAAGTTATTTATGTTGTGGACCTTATCTAGTGGACAAAGTGGAAAATAATGTTGTGTCATTGTTAATTCCAAAGACTAAAGAATTATATGGTTAACTTGGATAACCTAAAAATGGTGCACTTTTCGGAGGATAAGAAGAAAGAGAGTGTACTACAAAACTAAAGTTTCCTCCAGGTAGGTAACTTCCTTCCTGAAACTTAGTTTCCGAAAGGAAGGGGCAGATGATATGATCCATATTTTTATGTGACGTCACAACCTTAAAATATGTCACTGATATATTATACTTTTATGAAAAGACACGTAAATGTTGTGTTATTATATGTAATATTGCACCTTATTTGTAATGTATATCTTTTGTTTAATGTTTATTGTATTTTATGCTCTATTATGAGTAGTTTAATGTATCTTCATGTTTGCGAGAGTGCACTATGTGAATTTGTATTTCTAAACATGTGTAGATGTCAGTTTTGTTGATAGTATCCTATTGTAGATAGTGAGTGATTCATCTGTACTTGAATCTGTGTTCTCGAAAATAGTATAAAAGTGAGGATATCACGTAAGAAATAAAACACACTTTCACCACAGATCGACAAAGCTTTTAAATTTAAAAGGAACTCCTCGGTGTTGTGCATACATCTTGGTATGGTAGTTCGGGGCGCAAACTAGGCCTTGGTATGGTAGTTCGGGGCGCAAACTAGGCCTATGTGATCATAGGTATGCCGATAGCCATGCATTGATGCTATGCACAATACTGCAACCATTCTACGACAAATAATAAAGCTAGCCTAAGGATTAATTTGGAAATAAAAAGCTAAGGAGCAAATATTGTCTCAGTTATTATTGCATATCTCTTGGTGTGGTAGTTCAGGGTGCAAGCTAGGTCTATGTGATCATAGGCATGCCGATAGCCACACATTGAGTTTATGCATTTTAGTTGAGTCAATTCATCGAAAAAGCGAAATCCTCACCTTCGTTTCAAGTATATTTGCATTATAATTGCAATAAATAAAGAATAAAACCTTTCAGTTTATATATACTGCAGTAATGTGGTTTTATTTCTCTGTGTTGTGAATATTGTCTTTGCCTAACACTATCCCTGTACCTGAGAGGAGTCTGTGTACTTCACCGAGTCTCATCGTTCACCGCTGAATATTATTAAGTTAATATTAATAGTATAATAATACAACGTATTATTCCAGAACGTATCAAACGTAAGACCAACTTCAATTTGCCAACCAACCTAAACCCAACCTTTTCCACATAAAAAATACAGTTGGCCCAATGGTTGTGGTTACTTTGGACCTCCATCCCCCCAAAACTTCAAGCATGTTGGATTAGTGCAGGTTCGGAAACCAAAATCGGTCACTCATTTTCAATTACTTATTCAAAGCTTTACAAAACTTCAGGATGGAGACAATGCCAAGAGAACCCTTCCTTGGGGCAATTTAGTGAGAATTTTCAAATGTTTGGAATTCCTGAAACTCCTGTGAAAAAGGTATTATTCTTGGAATGAAAGTCCTTCCATAACCCTCCACTTTCACTTCCGGTGTTTCTCTTTCACTGCTGTGCACAATTATGATCCAATATACCTTATAATTGCTGTTAAACAAAGTCCAAATATTGTGAACATGTAACAAGCAATAAATCAAATATTGTGAACATGTAACAAGCAATAAACCAAATATTGTGAACATGTAACAAGCAATAAAATATGCCAGAAATCTAAACAACACATTATACATTATAAGTAAAAACATTGTTATCGATATTAAAAAATACTGGTTCAAATTTAATCATTGATCCTGGTCAATACTTTTGCAGAGTCTGGGTATCCTGTAGGATCAACAACGTGCAGTGCACTCAGTGAGTGATTAAAATGTCCAATTTGCCCTTTTCATAGTTTGTATCTCACTTTCAACAGTATTTTCAGTTACTTTATGATTTGGCACATACAGGAGATGTACTACGAAGAACTTTAATAAAAAATGCATGCTCAATCAGAACTCAAACATGGGTTCGAGCAATGGATCCTGCCATTCTTTGGTAGCTCAATTGGTGGAGCAGTAACACAGTATGCCAGGCACCTGGATTTAAGTCCTGGTCGAACCACCATTCTTCTCGCTTCTACACTTATATTAAACTTAAAACGAAGTTTACTTCGTGGATAATCATAAAGAAATCCAGTGTTATCCATATTACAATGAAATGCATGTAATTTACCTCCTTAGCAAATGAACACTAGATTCTAGTAGTACATAGAATCAAGCCTTTTGGGATATAACAGATTGATTAATACCTGTACATACCTATATTATAACATGGTAGTGAATATTGCAAAAGAGTGACAAGGTAATTGCATAATGTAATATTTATTTTGTAACTTGATTTGTGTAATACTGGCAACACCAGTGAAAATGTTAAATTTATTTAATCCTAATGAAAAGTACTGGACATTTGCAAATACTATGCATTAATATTTTGCACCTATTGAATGATGATGTATCCTTTTAAAAATGTTTTCCATGAATCCTTTGCAACAAATTTCTCCAGTCTTTAAATAAATAACTAAAACTTATTTTGTTTTAAATACAGATGCCAACACTCAAAGTTTTTTCCAATGAACAACTCCAGTAATTTGGTTTATAAATTTGACACACATGCTTACGTTAACTACAGTATATATTTGTTAGTTAATTTCTTCAAAATATTGATGTTGAACCTTAACACAAATTATTTTAAATTTATCAGTAGATAACAACTTTTATTCAATTTCATTATTTCCTTAAAGATTCATGTCATGGTTTGAAAATTTAGTTAAGAAAGTTAATTTAATACTTACATTTAATTTATAAATAGGGTTTCCAGATAAGTTTAGGTACTCTACTTTTTTATTGGAATCAAGAGATTTTCCTATACTTGATATCTTATTTTGTGCGATCTGAAGCTCCTTCAACTCCTTTAGATGACCTAAATTCTAGAGATGAGAAAAAAATGTAGTTACTATTCAATTTAAATGTGTTGTACTGTTATGTTAAAGGTAATGTGAACACAAAATGTCCATTGCTATTTTTTGCTATTTTCATTCACTTTTCTTTTTCTTCTTATGTTATTACATGGGATTGCTTGTATTGGATGAGTTTGAGAGGGTATCATCTGTTTCTCTGATGGGTTTTCAATTCATGAACTTAACATTGTACAAAACAAGTCAATGAATATCACAATGGACAATCTGTGTATACATATATCTTTGAATGATACTGTACAATTTAGTGAATAATGATTATTAATCATCTCAAACAGTAGTGAGTCATTATGTAAGTCAGGAAAAGGCAATAAGGCATGTTAAAGAAACATACAACACTTCAGTAGCGTACGCAGGATTTCATCAAGGGGGGTGTTATCTCGAAAACTTTCTACAAATTCACATTACCATTGTTTTATTATACTTTAATTAATTAATAATAATAATAAATTAATTAATAATTCTTATAATTAATTAATTAGTTTAATTACTACTAATGCAGCTGCTATTTATGAAAGAAATAGAACAAAATTATAATTCTTTTGTTTCAAAATAATTGTCTAGTCAACGGTTATTTGTATATGATAAGTGAGACATTTTAAGTGTGAAGAAAATCCATAAAAACAAGCAAATATATTAAATTTATTGAAATAATCGAAATATGAAACTCATTCAAGGAGCCGCGCTGGTCTAGTCTGACAACTTCGTGGGATATCCGGGTTCGATTCCCGGAATTGGTTGGAATTTATCCAGCCTTGTCTCCGCACCCAGCCTATGGGTATCTGAGAGCAACCTTGGGGGATGAAGGCTGCCGGAGCATGGTGCTGATCACATCACCTGCAAAATATTTCGAGATCAAGAATCTTTGGGGCCCACCACACCACTATGTGTGACTTCATGGCACGGTGCTATATACACGGGGGAATTTACATTACCTTTATCTATGGAACTCACCCAGGGTGATGATGAAGCGCGAGAATACATGTTGCTAAATTCCACTGAGTCTATGTTTTCGTTGTAAAGTAAGTTTATAGACATTCCAACACATTTATCCCTTCTAGGTGATTCACAAAAGACTTCTTCGACATTATTTAATGATGTGGATGTAGACTCAGCATCACTTGAGAGTTCACAAGGGGATGTGAAATCAGTACCGGGAAGAACGTTTGCAATAAGGACGAAGCAAGGAATTTTCACAATTCTCGCAAGAGTCACTGCGCGACTTTTTGCAAAAGAAAATTGCAAAATTGAACTTTGCGGCCGTTTAGATTGTGTTTGGAATGTTGTGTTTTTCTTCATGCTGCATGGGAATAATAATCCAAATTATTATTATTATTATTATTATTATTATTATTATTACTGTCGCAGATCTTTGACTGTGATAAATTAGCCATTTTTAATTTTTTCTACAGCATTTTCCATAATATTTCAAGAGCCCAAGGGGGGGGTTTAAACCCGGTAACCCCCCCCTTGCGTACGCCACTGCAACACTTGAAGAAGAAGTGACAGTCCCAGTAGTGACATGTCTTAGCAGGTCAAGAACTACAAAAGCCACTAATTGGTCAATAACATTTGTAAGCAATGTTAGAAATAAATTCTGCATGGAATATTAGTAAATTTTAATTTTAAATGGAATGGAATTGAATATTGCATTCAGGAACAAAACTTGTTGCTTTGCTAGTTCAAGATTTTATTACTAGCTTCTAATATCTCTATTTTGTCATCAGTTGAAAAATTCAACGGTCACGCTACATTCTTTAAAAAAATGTTTCATTCTAATTTTCCAGAATTTGTTCAAACTTACACTAACAATATACATACAACCTCACATGGTTAGTTGCTGTACAAGATTTATTGTATTATTTTGTAATATATGTAGTGGTTATGCACTTTTCAAAGTTCACATTGGTGAAATTCAAAACTCATGTTATAGGAACAGAGCAAAATATAGGTATGTATCACCATTTGATATCTGCCTTTTAGTTGGTTATAATTTCTTGTACAGGTACTTTTTGAGTACATCTGAATATATAAAGTGTATGCTACTCCCCCCCCCCAAAAAGCTAGAAGTTGAATTCCAACTACTATACCATATGGGACAATTTTTTTTATTGTTTTTAAAAGTAAGATGTCACACATGGGACAATCGTCTCTTCCCTTAAATCCAGGGTTGTTAAAGGTCCAGGAACCCATAAATTCTAATGGGTTCTGCTGTCCGGAACCTTTTTTCTGGCACAATTTAAATTTGGTAAAAGTTGCATGTTGTTTTATTGAAAACATGTTCCTGGACTGTATTTAAATTGATCCAGAAAAAAAGGTTCCTGGACCGTAGTTAAATCGATTTGGAAAGTTGGTTCCTGGATCGTATTTAAATTCATCCAGAAAAATGGTTCCTGGACCGTATTTAAATTCATCCTAAAAGAAGGTTCGTGGACCATATTTAAATTCAGCCTGAAAAAGATTCCTGGTCCGAATTGAAATACTTTAAAACATAAAAAGCTTCTTTACAGTCTAGAATCCATTTACACTTGCTGATTTTCTCTCCCCGGTGAGAATTGAATTTATTTACAATTCCCGAACCTTTAACAACCACGTGGGCTAGGCATAATTCTCGGAATTTCAAGTTCCTGTGATTCGAGCAGGCATATTTCGACATCATGAAACCAGGGTTGTTAAAGATCTGGAACCTATACATTCTAATGGGTTCCATAGCAGGACTGGAACCTTTTTTCTCGCATAATTTAAATTCTGTCTAAGTTGTGTATTGTTTCATTTCAATACGGAACTTGGACCTTATTTAAACTGATCTGGAAAAAAAGGTTTCTGGACCACATTTAAATTCATACTGAAAAAAGGCTCCTGGACCGCATTTAAATTCAGCCAAAAAAAAAAAGGTTCCTGGACCATATTTAAATTGATCTGAAAAAAGGTTTCTGGACCGAATTGAAATACTTTACAGATAAAATGTTTTTTTACTGTCCAGAACCCATTTACGCTTGCTGATTTTCTTTCCTGGACAGGAATTTAATTTTTTGAAATTCCTGGACATTTTATCAACCCTGCTTAAATCCCCCTCCCCTATGCTCACTGATCCCACTCTATCTAATTCATGTTTGTTTGGCATGCTTACCTTAATTTGAGAGATTTTATTCCCTGCCAACCAAAGAATTTCCAACTCTTTATTTTCTTGTAAACCACTTATCTCTGTAATTTCATTAGAATATAAGTACAACTTCCTAATCCAAGGACTTCGATACAGATAGTCAATTTTCTGTGAAAGAAAATGAAACTAAATTTGTACTACAGAATTTTGGCCATTTCTATTAAAAACAATACATAATAATCAAACTCCCACTCATACGTACATAGCCAAATCGTTAGCACTCTTGTCATTGGAACAAGTGGTCCTGGGTTCGATTCTTGGTAGGAGACCCAAAAACTTAATGTCAACCTGAGATTGTGAGGACAATTGAGGATCTATTAAAAAAGAATTAGCAGGTTCCAATCTAGAAAACCAGACACAGTGACAATGGAATTCAAGGTGCTAACCATTTGTTGCCCAATGAAAAACTGCCTGACAAGCCTTGGTCCTTCAGCATCAAGCAGTTTAGTTCTAGAAACAAAATTTCTCCCAGCATTACGTTTATGAGTTACCAAGTTGAATGTACACAAACAAATGCCTTCCTTTACAATGTTAGATCCCATGTTGTATTTGTATTGCATTGCTTTTCTGTCTCTTTTGGCTAATTGTGGCAATGTAATGATTCTATGAAATTGATGAAGGGATACTCACAAGGAGCACTCATGCCCAGTCTAAGATTTGAACCCAAGGACTTCGGTGGTGAGATCGAAAGTCAACCATTTAACGTGCTCGACCACCGAGCTGGCATTTAATGTACTCTTAGCAGTAATATGCTCAGGCATTTCTTATTATATACTAGCTGATTGCCCAGCATTGCCGGGTATTTATTTATCCCAATCTTCTATTAGACAGGAAAATAATGAATTCTAACTATAGTGCAAAATGAACTTGGAGTTGAACGGCATTGGGAGTGTCATTAATCATCTTAGCGACCCCGAGAACTATGGATTCCACACTAATATAGGTCGTTTTCGATTATTTTTACATGTCACCACCTTTCCACCCCCACCCCTAGGGGTGCAGGCGTGTCTTGGAGTTGAACGGGATTGGGAGTGTCACTATTCATATTAGCAATCCGGAAAACTTTGGATTCCACACTAATATCTGTCATTTTCAATTATTTTTACGTCACCCCCTTTCCACCCCCACCCCTAACGATGCCAGGGGTGTCTTGGAGTTGAATGGCATTGGGAGTGTCACGATTAATCTTAGCGACCCAGAAAACTATGAATTCCACACTAATATCGGTCATTTTACATGTCACCCCCTTCCCAACCCTACCCCTAGGGTGCCAGAGGTTCCTTGAAGTTGAACGGGATTGAGAGTGTCACTATTTATCTTAACGACCCCAAAAACTATGGATTCCACACTAATATAGATCGTTTTCGATAATTTTTACATGTCACCACCTTCCCATCCCCACCCCTAGGGGTGCCAGAGGTTTGTTGGAGTTGAACGGGATTGGGAGTGTCACTATTCATCTCAACGACCCCGATAACTATGGATTCCATACTAATGTTGGTCATTTTTGATTATCTTTACATGTTGCCCCCTTTCCACCATTACCCTTAGGGGTGCCAGAGGTGTCTTGGAGTTGAATGGCATTGGGAGTGTCACTATTCATCTTAACGACCCCAAAAACTATGAATTCCACACTAATATCGGTCGTTTTCGATTATTTTTTACATGTCACCCTTTCTCACCCCCACCCCTCAGGGTGCAGGGGTGTCGTTGGAGTTGAACGGGATTGGGAGTGTCACTATTCATCTTAGCGACCCCGGAAACTATGTATTCCACACTAATGTCGGTTGTTTTCGATTATCTTTACATGAACCCCCTTCCCACCCTAACCCCTAGGGGTGCCAGATGTGTCTTGAAGTTGAACGGCCTTGGTAGTGTCACTATTCATCTTAGCGACCCCGAAAACTATGGATTCCACACTAATGTCGGTCCTTTTCGATTATTTTTACATATCACCCTCCTCCCCACCCCCACCCCCAGGGGTGCCAGGGGTGTCTTCCCCCTACAGTATTTCTTTCCATATTGCAAGTGATACGCGTACCAAGTTTGGTTGAAATCGCTCTAGACGTTTGAGAATTATGCCGGAACAAACACACACACACACACACACACACACACACACACACACACACATATATTAATAATAGTATTATATTTTGTTGGTGAAATCATCTAATTATCCCTGTTGTTATATATATATATATATATATATATATATATATATATTTCCATTTTTATATATTAGATATACATCATCCAATGTTCATTTTTTCTTCAAAAAGATTATCAACAATCCTCATGTGCCAAATCAATTCCAGAATTTTGTGTCTTTTATAAAATTAATAGCTTGTAAAAATTAAATGGTTTTATGATAAATATCACAGTACATTGAATACAAGGTACATACTGAAAGTCATGAGCCTTGTTTGAATACTCTCAGACCTTGACTATTTCGGTTGAAACTACACGTATGACAGGTACAGTTATCTGTTGGCCACTGCATGAATCACATGCTGACACATGCACACTTTCGCTGCAGTGCTGTCGGTAGGAGAAAAATTGCATCCACAGACAGTTTGTTTCATCAATGTGCTGTCGTGGAATTTGTTGATAGTGAAAACGTTGGAGCTGCAGAAATTCTTCAGCATTTACAGAACTTCTATGGGGATATCTGTGTGGGTTACAGTACAGTGAAAAGGTGCGTGAAACATTTTAGAGATGGTAACACATACATTGCTGATAACCATCTTAGTGGCAGACCTAAAACAGCTTCAACACGCAACAACACAGACCGAATCCAAAGTGACAGGAGGATAACTGTACTTGAACTTGCACATCATCTGTACATTGGACACAGCGCTATACAGGACACCATAAAGACTCTTGATTAGCACAAGATTTGTTCAAAATGGGTGTCAAGGCTTCTGACAAATAACCATAAACAAACATGTTCGACCATCTGCTCCCCATACAGCTGGGTGCACAGTATGGAAAATTGAAAAAAAAAATGAGCTTGGAGCTAATGTCCCACCCTTCCTACACCCCAGATCTAGCCCTATCCGACTTTCACTTGTTTGCTCCGTTGAAGAACAGCATTCAGGGTACCAAGTGTGATAACGATGATGAGGTGAAGAATGGTGGTTATGTCGTACCGAAATGGACTTCTACAAGAGTGGCATTTATTAGCTGCCACTACAGTGGTGCAAATGTGTTGACCGATCTGGATGTTATGTCGAAAAGTAACAATAAGATCCAAATTATGTATTACCGTAGGTAGAATAATCATAGTGGTTTCTGACTTTGAGTAATAACACTTGGCTCATTATTTTCAGTACATACTTTATATATACACGTAGGTGTTCCATTGCAACAGGAAGTTCCACGGTACAGCATTGCCACGGAATAAGAACCCAGGCCCAGTCTCATTAGTGTCACATAACTTTTCTCGGTAACATTGCGATCTCGCACAAACGAATTTCTTCATTTTTACAGGAGAAAGTACTTACGGAATTGAGTTTCTATAGATTGTTGAAAGGCCGTGGATGTATTTTTTCATCGTTCAATATATTTGACGCAAATACATGTATATTTCAAGAAAACTATGCTTGCCTAACCTAACCGAACCTAACCTAACCTTGCCGGAAATGGTTTGTGGGGTTATCCGTCAATGGTTTTCGGGGCTATCCGTCCATGGTTTTTGGGGCTATCCATCAATGATTTTTTGGGGCTATCTGTCAATGGTTTTTTGGGGTTCGAACCCGGGAAAAATCCGAAATCAGTAACACCAAAGTAGTAATGTTAATGTGATAAATTGAAGTTATTTTCTTCACAAGAGCAAAATATCACCTTCAAGAACCTATCGCAATGCATAATCGGTAAGTACAATTGTTAAAAATGACGAAAGAAACAAGTGAAAAGTGTTTGTGCGAGATCGCACCAGTACCCTTTTCTCATAGTAAGTTATATCCAGTGGTAGCAATACTTGTTTTGGGTCCCTTTGCAGAAGAGAATAAGGGTCCCTATATAAATCAAGTTTCATAACTTTTCAGCTGTTAAGTAATTAAGACCATATTTGCTTTTTCCTTATGCATGCACACAGCAAATTCTTAGAATCTAGCATTATTAAGATATGACAAGCGAACTATATTTATTTCACTCAGGAATTACACATTTGCTTTTATGCGCTATGATATACAACATGTCACATGCCATTAGTCTTATGTAAAACATGTTCAAAACTGAAACATTGCCAAAAAGCTGTGATGTGCTCAAGGGAGGGGCGATGAATATTGAAGATCACAATAAAGAATAAAGATATCCTCCCCTTTTGGCCCAGCTTCCCCAGTTCCTACCAGTAAGTCATGTGTTGTCTGCTGGAAGACCTTGCCAGCTATCATGTAATTTATTTCATCCACTGGCAGCAGTATTGGAGACATCACATGTGCTTTGTTTTTTGCCATCAGAGCTCCTTCTTCCCTTTTGCGAGGGGCATTTGAACACTTCATTTTCATATTCACAGTGGAGAGGAAGGAAAGCCAGCTGACACATAAGGAGTGGGTGTTTCAGATGGTGAATGGAAAAGAATTTACCATCTAAGGGCTCAAATAGCTAAATGATAATTTTTGTTTGTCCTATCAAAGTACTCTTGCAACAGCATGGTTATTTGCTATGTTTCTGGAACTGTAACAGGATAAACAGTCTGGCCTATAGACACTGGTTAGTGAGATACGTAAACCTTTTTTGTGGAAAAAGGTGTACCACAGAGTTTGGTATACCATAACCATAAACAAACTGACACACAGTGTAAATGATGAACAAGATGGAACTTACTGTTATTTGACATTCAACTATCCACAGCTCCTTCAACTGAACCAAATATTGCAAACCTTCAAGGTCCTTTATATCCTGACCAACTGCAACCAGAACGGTTAACTTCCGATAAGAATTGTTACTAAAAAATTTCAAAGTATCCACACATGGCGTGAAATACAAGTGCATTTCAGTGTGTTTTGCATTTACCCTGCCTGGTAAGTTTAACCTTTCATTCCATGATTCCAAATTCATTTTGTTTTCAACCATTCCTTCTGCTTTCTCTCCCTTCAGGGTTAATGTTGACTTATCCTTAGTGGTTTTCTTAATTTCATCTTTAGTTACATTAGCCTCTTTGGCATCACCGTGCTCCGTCCTGGTTAATGTGTGCTGTGATGGATTCACTTCAGTTCCATTATTATCTTGTTTAGTGTCTCCACGGTCCCTTAATCTTGTGCTGAATTTCAACATTTCTTGTTCCAGAAGTTTAATTTCATTTTCATAACTCGTGGATTCTAGTATGGATTTTGCTCTTGGTGAATTTGATTTCTTCATTTTCAACACATACAACCTGCTGCAACTCAGTCCAATATCTTTATCTATAAGTACACCAACACAAGTAAATAAGAATGGTTCAGTAGTAATTAATATAATTATTTGGTGGATAGGACAGGTTAATCTATCAATATTGACTACCATAGCATAGGCATGTGCATGCCGGGGTGGGGGTGGGGGGAAATTGCCTTCGCAAATCATGGATGTCCACAGATTTTTCCCTCGGAGGGACAAGCAAGACATTTTTTTTCATGTGGTATATTACCCCGATAATAGTGTTGCCCCCTTGAAATTTCCGTATTAATGTAAATTGCTATGACTGAAATCAAATTATACATGTGAAATATATACTTTTCAGTTGACATTCAATTTCTAAGGGGGAGGTATGGCCATCCTTGCCCCCCCCCCCTTCCAGAGGTCCGTCCGTGTCCCTACATTATTATACTTTCACCTAGAAATTTAGTGTAGAGGAATCTTATCGCTGTTATTAAAAGATATACTCTTAAAGAAAATCAATAATTTTTCAAGCTGATTAAAGTTTGAAGCAACTACGGGCAAAGGGGGGTGCCGTGGTGCAACCACAGGGGGGCAATGGGCATTGCCCCTCCCAAATCTTGGACGGAAAGTAATTCTAGGCAAGGGAGGCAAACATGAGGTAAAAGAAAGCAAAGCTAGTAGAATAGCAGGAGAAAAGGATACTCAATATGGAATTAGTTTTCATGTCTTTCTTGCATTATTTCTTCCAGATGGCCAAGAGCACCTGCAGGGGTCACAAAGGGGCAATTGCCACCCTCGATATAAAATTTTGTACTAATAAAAATACATTCGCTCACAATATCTGCTTTTCTTAGTCTTGCCAAGTTCAGAGCTGTAGCTAGGGGGCGACGGAAGTTGGCCCTGGGCGCCGAACAATTTAAATTTTAAAAAATTGTAAATGAGAATGCCATGGCACCCCATGAAATTTTTTGTGCCATATTAAATCAATATTATTGTCAGTTTGCACAAATTTGGATCTAAAAATGTTCTTGCTCGCTTTGCTCACAATGTTATTGTTTGCTGTAAATACATTGTAAATTACCAGAGAGAGAAGTTATAACTACTGAATATTTCATACTCTTGTTGCTAACCAGTTTTGTCTTACACAATTATTTGGAGGAAAAAGAGCGTGGCACATTCCAGACAATTTATTTATTCGTTAAGGTGCCTCTATGTTGCTGCATATACCCATCAATGCAATGAAACTAAAACAGTGAGATAAAATGAGGTTTTTCTTTCCTGACTGAACTTTCATCAATGTTTACCCCCCCCCCCTTAATCAGAGGAGCTGTGCACACCTAGTTACCATAGGCATATTAGTGATAATTTTACAGAGCCAATATCTATAAATAGCCTGTAATTTAGTGCAAAATTTTGCCATTGTCATGGATTTGTAAAGGAAATGTCTAAATACACAGTTTATTTTTGAAAGGCAAAATCCTTTGCACTCACATGGTTATATACACTAATAAAAATTTGATATTTTTCCACCTCTAAAATCACACACACACAGAGAAAGAGAGAGAGAGAGAGAGAGAGAGAGAGAGAGAGAGACAGGCAGACAGAGATATATATACAAGTATTGCATTATCTTTATCTCCATTATCCAAGTCAGTATGGATTGCAAGATTATACTCACAAAGAATACTGATATTTCCAAATTTTGTTGAGTATCCTGCATATGGTCCAATAAATAAAATAAAATTGTTGTTTCATGCATCTAATGAATTTTCTGCAATCACAGCTGAAGCATTTGCAGTCTATAGTGTTTTACTTTATTCATGTCAATTATCTTATGAAAAAAAATAACTGATTCCAAGAGTGCATTGAAGGATTGAGGCTTGTATGAAAACTTTTAAACATGTTTTTTGTACATAAGAAGAGAAAATTAAAATAAAAATGTAAACTAACCTCTATTTCAGTAAAATTACAACACAAACTACTTTTCTTGCTACTGCTTATTGGAGTTTATTTTCTAAGTGAATATGTATGGTAGTTACATACAGGTGGGTCAATGAACTACTTCTTGTGTTTGAAACCATTGTCACTATTTTTTGGGATATGTTTTTCAATTAGCAAAAAATGAAAGTTGTGAGGAGCATATTTTCCAGCATTCAAAGGATACTTGCAAGTAATTTAACATTTATTCTTCCTCCCTTCAGTTTTAAACATATTTTTTTTTTTTTGGCTGTAAGGTAAAAGATAAAATTCCCTGTGAATATAGCACCGTGCCTTGAAGGCACATTTAGGGGAGGTGGGATCTCAGCAATTTGGGAGACGATGTGGTCAGCACCATGCTCCAGCCACCTTTACCTCCAAGGGTTGCCCCCAGGTAGCCATTGACTTGAGGCTGGGTGAGCCCCAGAGGTCAGTCCATATCAAGTGGTACAACACTGGTTGCTTGACCATTTTTTAGAAAGTTTATATTTTGTGTGGTATGAACCTCATGTGTTGACAGTTCAGAACCACTGTTATTTTATTTTTACTATCACTGATTTCAAGATGGCGGACAATTTATAATCATAGTGTGCGTCTTTTTCTCCATTCATAAGCATCAGAGGTAACTTTTTAATCTCAGCTCGGGTAAGTCCTAGGACAATGAGACAAAATCTCTAATATTGAGCACATTACAGGCTACAATTATATTTGTGTATAATATTCTAAATACTATTCCTTCATAAAAAAAATTAAGGTCAAAATTGTGTATCCTAATCACTTAAAGTGTCACTTTCAGATATTTTTTTTGAAATCTGAAATTTGTACTCAATACAGTACTCTATGATAAGTAACTTCAGTTAAAATTTTGAGTTTGAGATTCAATTGGTTTGAGAGATACGGTCATGCAAAACTCATGAAAAATTCAATAAATCTCATTAAATAAGGTATGCTTGATTTAATTTCTTATTAACATATTTTGTGTTAAAATTTTGCAAACTGTAATTTGGACTGTAAATGAACAACATTACAATGCTAAAATGGATCTGCAATAAAGTATATATATGAGGGCATGCTGAAAAGTAATGCCTCCTATTTTTTTTTGTTACTGTGTAAACTCATTTTGAATTTTGAGCAACCATGCTCATGCTTATCAGACTTTCCCACTTCTGCATTGAAGGTTTCAAACTTTTATCACAAAGGGGTGCTTGCTGAATATTTTGTCTATTGTTTTCAGCAGATCTATAGGTGTTTTGAAACATCTACTGTGTTTAGATTATCAAACAGATATAAATAAAATTTGTTAATAAGGATGAATGAAATGTAATACTTATAGCCACCATTTTGAGCTAAAAACACTACATACATATTAAATACAAAACTGAAGAAGTTATTTTCACTTGTAATTTCTCTACTGTACTGTTTTCAGTAGATCTATAGATGTTTTGAAACATCTACTGTGTTTAGATTTTCAAATAGATATAAAAACAATTTTTAAATAAGGAGGAATGAAAAGTTATATTTACAGCCAACATGTTGAGTTACATACACTGTATACAGTATTACATGTAATACTGAAGAGAATATTTCACTTGTATTTCTTCTACTGTACATGTACAGTAGGCCTACTGAACTTGTTCAGTAAGAAACCGTTGAGTTTCAGTAGATTTCTGAGACAGAGTAGAGTACAGTTGATAACAGTAGATTCTGTCTACTGAAAACAGTAGAAATTTCCAGCAGGGGAACGAACTATAGCGAGGAAAATGACAGCATGCAACCATGCAATGTTGGTGGAGCACCTGAGACAGCATGCCGTGATCAAGTTTCTACCTGCAGAAAATGTGCCCAAAATTGACTATCATCTGAGAATGAAGGCTTTTTATGGAGATGAATGTGTAGAATATGTTGAGATGTTCATGGTCATAATGAAAACCCCAGCTGAAGAACTCTCCACGTATCTGACAGAAGTGATTCGAAGGCCACGTACTGCAATTGATGGAGGTCATCAGAATCGTGTTGATGAACTCATTAGAAAATTGAGCTGAGAGAAAAGACTGCCTGCCATGAAAGCGAAGATAGGGAAAGTTTCAGCTTTGAGAAGAAGTTTTGAGAGGTCATTTCATAGTGTAATGGAAAATCCTGAAGATAATGTGGATCCTAGAGATATGTTTTGAGGAACTAATCAGTGAACTAAAAAAAAAAAAAAAGGGCCAAGGCAGGCAAAGAGGAGAGGTTGAAAATCACAAGTCTACTACATAAGTCTTGTACTTGAAAGAGAACAGCTACAGAGTTCAATGTATCTGAGAGTCTGGTAAGCTTGACATGAATAACTAGTGAAAGATCAGGGCATTCTAGTAGAACTAGGAAAGAAGCATGGTGTTGGCATTGAACCAGAGACCGTTACTAAAGTCTGTGTGTTTCATGAAACTGATGATTACAGTCATCTCTGTCTAGGCAAGAGAAACGGTTTATCTGTACAAATAAGTAATACGAAGGTTCATAAGCAAAAGCGTCTCATTCTTTGCAATCTGAATGAACTGTTTGTGGAGTTCAAAGAAAGAAATGCAGAAATCTGTAAAACTGGGAGGTCAAAATTTAAATTTCATCTCAGCCTCTCAGAACTATCTACAGCAACTGGATATTCACACAATATTTCAGCATCATTATGTGAAGAAATTTCAGTGCTGAAACATAAAAAAAGTAAATAGATAACAGTAAGCATTTGTAATCTCAACATGACATGAAATATTGTGTACATGCGTTTCTATCATCCGTAAACTACCAGAGAAATAATTCTACAATGCAAATAATACCTACATCCAAGAAAAATATGTAATCTCAATTAAAGTATTTTGTACAAGGGCATGCAGAAAAGTAATGCCTTCTATTTTTTTATTGGAAAACGGTTGAATTTATTTGATAAAAGAAATGCAGGTAACTTTCTAGAACTTCATTGTCCATATCTACATAATTGCTCTGGTGATCATTACACGTCTGCCAATGTCAGCCACAGGCTGAACCTCGCCCTTCAACAAAGAAAATTTGAATTTGAATGAAGCCACAGCCACATTTCTGTTCACACTGCATCATCTGAATCAGAGTGAACTCTTCTCAAGTGATCTTTAAGTTTTGGAATGCATCATCTTCACTGAAGCAACTGTTGGTTATGTCCAGTCTTTTCTGTTTCATGTCAGGATTGAGCTTCTGAGGCAACCACCGTGCACAAAGTTTTCGGTATCCCAGACCTGCGATTATCGCCAGCACTCGCTCCCGTGATATGCTTGAAGTCACTCCAATTCAAGCTCTGTCTGGGTTATGTGAGGGTTCTCCGTAATGAGTTCATCGACACGATTCTGATGACCTCTATCAGTTGCAGTACGCGGCCTTCCACTTTGTTCTGTCTCATACGTTGAGAGTTCTTCAGCTGGGGTTTTCATTATGACCATGAACATCCCAACGTCTCACAGTACTGACGTCTACACATTCATCTCCATAAAGAGCCTTCATTCTCAGATGATAGTCAATTGGGGGCACATTTTCTGCGGGTGGAAACTTGATTACCGCACTGCACGCTGCTTCAGGTGCTCCACCGACATTGCATGGTTGCATGCTGCCATTTTCCTCACTATAGTTCAGCACCCCCTGGCGATAGAAGTTTGAAACATTCAATGGAGAAGCGGGAAAGTCTGATAAGCATGAGCATGGTTGCTCAAAATCCAAAATGCGTTTACACAGTAACAAAAAATAGGAGGCAATTCTTTTCAGCATGCCCTCGTATATATACTTTATTGCAGATCCATTTCAGAATTGTAATGTTGTTCATTTACATTCCAAATTACAGTTTGCAGAATTTTAACACAAAATATGTTAATAAGAAACTACATTAAGCATACCTTATTTAATGAGATTTATTGAATTTTCATGAGTTTTGCATGATGTTACGTACCCAATGGGACCAACTCATGTAAACAGTTTGCCAAGGTGGAATAGAGATGACAGCACAAGGTGTGCAAGATTGGAGATTAACATGAAATGTGCGAATGGCAGTGTAAATAAGCACAGAGTAACTTGGAAAGATGAACAACAATAGAATCCATTATAAGAGGATGAGGAAAAGATATAAAAACAATAAATTAATGTAAATACTTAATAAATTAAATTGGTGCTAATATGTAAATATACCAGAAAATTAAAGAAGTGAAAACACTGATACAAATTTGTGTATTTTAACAGGTCTCGAATCTGTTAGCTTGATTTACCATTCCCTTTAGTGGAAATTTTGATTTATACCAGTGGTGGCACGTTCCAGTCGTGAACCACATTACCTTTGGTTGTGCATCCCAGCCGTTGCACCTACTTGGATATGCGTTTCAATCGTCTTGCACCAAGTATATACTTTGTTGAACTATTTAGTGTTGGCACATTCCAGTCGTTGCCTCAAGGAAGGAGAGTAGAAACAGGTGGCGTAGATATCAACCCACACCTTAAACTCGCAACCCTCTAGGACTTGGTGAGGTGTTACCAGCTTGTGAAAAAAGGACTTAGTGAAGAGTGAAAACCTACATACGAAAATACCAGAGGAATTGGTATAAAGGATACACGTTTCAGGGATTACATAAGAGTCCAGAAGGAAGTCCAGATCCAGATTCCCTCAAAGAAGGAAGTCCAGATATGAATTCCCACAAAGAAAGAAGTCCAGGTCCAGATTCCCTCAAAGAAGGAAGTCCAGATTCGAATTCACACAAAGAAGAAAATCCAGAAAGAACTACAGAAGGAAACTTATATTAAAGAAGATTATACAAATTAGAAATAAGAAATAAATTCGTAAAAGCATACAAATTGAATCGGAATCTGAGCAATATGTATTTCATTATGTAAATATATAAATCCATGTATCCTTGTTGAGATAATATAATCGTTTAAAGGTCTCCATTGGAAGGCATCCTGTCTGGTTTCGTTTTAAAAAAGAACCCTACCCTGAAGACACATTTAGCCATGGTTTAACATTAAGATTTATGTACCTTGCACAAATAGAGGTGGCAATGACCGTATCTCTTAAACCAATTGAATCTCAAACTCTAAATTTCTACTGAAGTTACTTATTATAGAGTACTGTATTGTGTACAAATTACAGATTTTTAAACAACTGCCCACCAGAGATATTTAACCCTGAACTTGGAATGTTTTAACAAAAAGTACATGTTTTTAACCCTGCAGAAAAAAAATAATTAGTCTCAAGCTTCAAATAATTTTAACATACACTATTGGTACACAGGTAATTGAAAAAAAACAATTAAAAAATCGGAGTGTTAAACAACCTGCCTTCCCGCTAAAAAAATATCCGAAATGACATTTTGAGCAATTAGGATACACAATTTTGACCTTAAATTTGTCTATGAAGGAATAGTATTTAGAATATTATACACAAATATAATTGTAGCCTATAATGTACTCAACATCACAGATTTTGTCTCATTATCCTAGGACTTACCAGAGCTAAAAAAAAAGTTACCACTGATGCTTACGAATGGAGAAAATGAAGCATGCTATGATAAGAAAATGTCCACCATCTTGAAATCAGTGATAGTAAAAATAAAATAACAGTGGTTCTGAACTGTCAACGTACAAGGCTAACATCACAAAAATATGTACTTTTTTTTAAAAAAAATGGTCAAGCAACCAATATTTTTCTTTCTGTACCACTTCATAGGGAGTGACCCCAGAACAAACTTTATGCGAAGACAAGGCCGGAAAAATTAGACCGACCTTAGATCACCAACCCCAAGAATCAAACCTGAGTCTTCCACATGGAAGTCGGATGCTCTACCGACTAGACCACCGTGGCTCCTATTTTTGTTTTAGCTTTTTAAATTTTTATTCCCTACTTTGGTTTTATCCAAATACTGTACCATAAATACTCGTATATGTATTTCCTGTTTTTCAAATTTTAATTCTTATTTTCATTCTGATTGTAAGTTTTAGCTCTTAGTAAGAAATCTGTGTAGGAAAGTCTATTTGGGATAATTTGCTCTATTTTTCTGGCCTTATTTGCCTCTTAGTTATATGGGTCATTCCATACCATTTCGACCAATTCTGAATTAATTTGTTGCCTCACCATTTAAAAAAAATAAAATAAAATAAAGTATTCCCCCGTGCTTAGCACCACGCCATGAAGGCATATAGCGGGTGCGGGGGTAACGCCCCACACTTTCTTGATCCGGTCATGAGTGGGGGTGATGTGATCAGCACCATGCCCCTGACCGCCTTTACCCCCCAGGGTTTCCCCCAGGTACCCATGTTATTCGATGCTGGGTGGGCACCGGGGCCACTTCCGTTAGAAAAGTTCCCGGATTTGAACCGGCCGGGGATTGAACCCAGGACCTTTAGCATGGTAGTCAGACGCGTTACCAACTGAGCCACCGTGGCCACCATTTTAAAAATTATTAATATTTTAGTCACTTATTTCTACATCTTTCAAGTGTTGAAAACTGACATTACAAATTTCTTTCAGGCTTGCATTTGGATCTGGCAGCCATTTTCAATCAGCGGCATGCAGTGATTTTAGCATTTTCAGACCTTTACCAAAATCGCTGTCCTGTAATTCCAAATGTAATGTTTCAAAACCATTTCCTTCTAAAGTAAATGCTCTTTCTATTCTTTATTATAAATTTTGCTTCCAGATTTGAAATGTAGACTTATTAAAAATGCATAATAAATATGAAACTATGTACTCCATGTTGATACAGGGTGAGTCAAAAGTCGTGAACCACACAAATATCTTTAAAACTCTTGGTTGTCAAAATCATCAAAGCATTAGACGTATCTTGGATATTCGTGGTGAAGTTTTTGAATGGAAAAACTATTGGACGATTATTGGATATCTATGTGCAGTCTGGAAGATAACCATTGAATTCACTTTTAGATCTTTAATCGACATTTTTAGGATCACTTTTTGTTACAGATGAGTCATCAGTGACTATTTTGTACTATGTGAACAAGACCTCATACGGACGCTTTAATTTGGTTCAGATATGTGGCGTTCTACACGTAGATAAGAAAACATATATTTTGGACTAAAACTGGACCTAATCTGGATATTTATTAGGCATGATTTGAACATTGTAAAACCTTTCAGAGGTAGACTCGTGATTCAACTGCACTGCAGTTGGTCATTATTTGGATATTTTTATGCAAAATTTTGGATAGAAAAACATTTCTGCGATTAGATTGAGATTTATCAAGCATCCCATCAGAACGTGTAATACAATAGAACATAGGTTTTGTTCAACATGCTCATTCTTCTGGCTTACCCACGAACCTATGCTCACCTACAATTCTGAAAGATTCTTAAAATTTATGCCTCATGTGCAGGAGCACGTACACTAACCATAACGAAAGAACTTGCCCACACATATGCAAGATGGAATCAAAAATAATGAATCTGATGAATCACCTAATTGATAAGCATAGAATGTTTCACCTTCAACTTTATTACTCTCTCTACTACTACCTTGCGTAACCTTAATTATTTCGTCAGTACTAACTGAAAGACTGCTAACCTTTATCTAAGTTCACAGTTCCGTGGACCAGACAATGGGTTCCTTTCAGCTAAATATATGACTTTGTGTTTTCAAAAACTTTGTTGGAAGGTGACTTAATGTTTAAGAAGGCTAATCGGGAATGAATTAAAGCGTAGAGTGGAATTTGAACCACCGTGTAATGCTTCCACCGAGGATCAAACCAAAGACCTTTAATTACAATGCAACAGGGTTGCCACCACATAATCTGGGAGGCTCCTGTTCCATTCTCGGGTGATATTTTAGCAACTTATAATTTAATACACCTTTGCATTACAGAGTTGATTATACCTATTATGTATAGCAGAGTGCTTATGATTTTAATAAGTGAACATAAGACTTACATTTTTCCTAAACAAATTTTAAGTGCTGATAATGAAACATATGTCTAATATTTTATTTTGTTATAAATGTATTGATTTAAATGCTGGCACGTCATATAATATGTAATTTGAGCAATAGTTACATAAATTACAATCAAAATTCATGTTTAATGTTGAAAAATGACGTAAAATACTAATGCCTATTTTTGAAAAAGATATGAATATACATTGAATATCCAACATTGAATTATCCTTAGTTATAGAAAAAAATTATGTGCATGAATATATATCTAGTGCTGGGCATTATGGATATCCAATGCAGGTCCTTGGAGATTTGTGTTGCATGTTCAAGTTTTGTAGTTTGAACCTCTAGTGGGAACATCTACGAATACTGTAACGTAAAATTGTACCCTTCAGTTCAAGATGATATGACTACATAGTACAAGACACAAAAAGTATTCTAATACACAATGGTAATGATTTGAAGATTTTAACTTCGAGAGTTTTAAAGATATTCATGTGGTTCACAACTTTTGACTCACCCTGTATCTACATGGAGTACATAGTTTCATATTTATTATGCATTTTTAATAAGTCTACATTTCAAATGTATTTATAGTTGTCTTTAGTCTTGCAGTTTCTTCATTTCCCAGTTCTACACCTGCTTCATTTAATATAGTGAAGTGGCTATTTTCGGGTAAATTTAGTATTAAATATTTTTCTTATTCGGAAAAACACCTTCACCAAATTTTAATATTACGTTCCGCCTGAGGTGTTCTCACTGTGGTGCAAATTTCAGATTTTTTCTCCATCCCCTATTTGGGGATACAGAGGGTCAAACTTTTAATTTTTTTCAAAATTTTCATTTTTTGGGAGCTTATAGAATTAAAGGGGGCCCAGGCACCTCACAGTAAATATAAGAAATATGGTTAAGGTGTTTTGCCCCCGTCATGGTTATTTTGTGTCTCAAAGATGAGAAATTATGAAAAAAATTCTGTTGGATATATTGTAGTATAGCATGGAAACTACTAATCTGCTAATAAATGTTCTTGGAGTCAAATTACATCTTTCGGCAGTTGAATGGTTGGTTAGTGCTTTTGACTTTTGGTGCAATTGGTCCTGGGTTCCATACTGTTGAGAGCTTCAAAATTTAGTGTTGACCTTGATAAGTGAGGATAGTTGGGGAGCTAATTGCAAAGAAGTAGCAGACTCCAGTCTCCAAAACCAATAAACAGCAGTGATGAGACTTGATTGCGAAAAAAAAATTGTTACTTGCTCTTGATTGAAATACCACTTATGATGATATAGAATCAGAAACTCAGTGTTTGTTATCAGGGGTAGACATAACTAAAAATAATTCAGGTGCCAGCCCCTTTTTCTCAAGAGACAGCCTTTAGTTTTTGCAAATATTGGACACTGGGACAAATTATACTATGCTAGGACAGTCCCAGAAAATTTGGGACTGTAACTGTACTGTAACTTCAAACTGTGGTGCTGTTTGAATCTCTTTTTGTGCAGTGACATATTCTCTCATGTTGCCTGGTTTACTGCCGGTAAACCAATTTTGTATATGTATAGAAATTGCCGGTAAATGTGAAGTTGTCAGACTGATGTTTTTGTTATACATTGGTGTTTTATTTCTATTATATCTAATTAATATACAGAATAAATAAGAATTGTTGGGGTAAACCAGGTCAAATTTTCAGAATACGTTACTGTTTTTGTGAGATAGCAGCCAACACTTTCAGCCAGTCAGTTTAGTGAGGAATGTGTGACAAAAGCCTCCAGAATTTCAGAAAGGTCCAGCTGCTCTTTCTAAATTATGCACACTTCCACTACAGGACTACTATTAGTATCTAACACTGCAGGCAAGAGGGTTTGCTTAGTGCGAAAAAAACAAAAAAAACTCTTCTTACATTGTCCTGAGGACAGTCACTGGGACTGATCTAATAAGGGGACTTTATTCCCAACACTCCGCACTGATTTCACCATGATCAGTTTCTGGTGATAGGAAGAAATTAAAAAAAACAGGTGTTACAAAAGAATTATATTCACCAATCTTGTACTGTACTGTTACACTTTGAATAAAGCTGATGGGAACACTCAAAATTTCACGTACCAATCTAGGTTGGGAACAAAATTAACATTTCTGAAGTTTTATCAAATGGAAATGGTCATCTACAATTATAGTAACTTATTATACCAAAATGTAAAAGTTTGTTTAAAGTCCACTTTATATTCAGATAGGCTAATCAGAACTGGACTTAGAGTTCAAAATTGTGCCTCCACTAAATTGAACCCAGGATCCTTAATTACATGGCAACAGCATTACCACTACATTATCGGGAAGGCACTTTAATTTATTATGAGAAATAAGCTCACATAATCTATATTTATTTTGTACATTACGTAAATAAATAGAATTGGAATTTACAAAATGTACACACACATATATATTCCCCAATATCAGCACTAATGAAGAGATCAGTTCTCAAGATTCTGCAATAGCAGCATCCTCAGTTTTCTCATTTACACTGGTAACAGATTCTGTCCCTTGTTCAACATCACTAACTATTTCTTCTTGATCTCTATGCTCTGGTTGAAGCTGATGATTGTCTGCCAGAATTTTTGACTCTGCTTGAACTAACAGTACATCTTCCTTACTTTTGCTGTTCTTCTGTTCAGGTGGCATAATTGCTACAGGCTCCTTCGAACTTGCATTTGATGCATTAACAGGAGTGACTGGATTTAATGATAGGGGTGTTATTTTCTGCGGAAGTAAATGCTTGATTGGATCAAGTATCACATTTGCATCCAGGTATGCCAAGCCCTGTTAAATGAAAATGGAATAATATTATTATCACAAACTTGTACAATGTGAATGTTAAGAAACTTGTTACGTCGCATGACTTAACAATCATGTCTGATTTGCCTTGGAGCCAGTAAAATAAAAAAAATAAAAAACACAGTACACAAAGAAATAACAGGGTTATCATTTGGGACAAGATTGTAAAGGTTATAAGAAGGAAGTCTGCTGGATGTTTTGTTGATTTGACCAAAGCATGGTGCAGAAAAAATTTTAGGATTTGTAGCTTCTGAAAGCCCAGAATGAAGTGTTTTTTTTTTGTGCTGTGTTTTTTAATTTACCAACTCCAAGGAAGTCAGACATGCTTGGCCTCTTTCATACAATGAATTACAATGAAAGATATGTCGAAGGCAGCAATGTATGATTATTATTAGTATACAGATTTGTACTACTATATTAATGGTAAAATTGCTGAAGGCATAGAAATTTTGTCTACCCCACTCTTTCCTGCATGTGGATACTGGATTATAACCAAACTCAATCAAACTTCTTACATAACCAATACAGTGGAACCTCGATTTTACAATTATCAGGGGACCAAGCAGAAAAAACTTAAAATTCGGGAAAATGTAAAATCCAGGAAAATAAAATCGGGGTTCCACTGTACTTATCTCAAATGTTGAAAAACTCATTCACAACATTTTGCTTGCATACTACTAACAAAGAATTTGTATTTTTCTTATTTGACATCACTTTTCACACTTCACTCACAAAAACATCCATGTCAGAACTCATAGCTGGGACTATCGATGACGAAATTGAGTCCAACAAACACTTATTGTGCTTAACCACTTTTTTGCTGTTTGTAGGGTGGAGCTGATAGCCCTTTGAACTGATGCTGAGACTTATGCCAGATACTCCTACCAATTTCCAATAATTCAGACACTGATGCTTGAAAATTGTAAAGATTAAAAGTTGTTCAAAATATTGAGTTGGTGCGAATGAAATGTCCGGCCCAGGTGCGTCATTGCCAAAGGCCAAAGAAATCAAAACTACAATAGCTGGTCAATCAAAATAGTCACCGTCTGCAGCCACACACTTTTCTCATTGCTCAGCCAACAATTGGATTCCATGGCGAAAGAAGTCTGGAGTCTGCGACGCAAAGATCTCCTCAACGGCATGTTGCACCGCCCGATCATCAGCGAAGGTCTTCCCTGTCAGGAAGTGATCGAGATGCTGGAATAGATGGTAGTCAGTGGAAGAGAGGTCGGGAGAATATGCTGGATGAGAAATCGTTTCGTATTGCAACTCATGGAGAGCCTGTACCATCCTTTGCACGACATGTGGGCGAGCATTGTCGTGCAACACGAGGACACCATGTCTGTGGACCATTGCTGGATGCTTGCGGAGAAATTTGCATTGCATTTCATGGAGTTCAGCACTGTAACGATCTGCATTGATGGTTTCAACTCGCCTGAGAAAGACATGATGGATCACACCCACCATAGACCACCATACCAGCAACAACACCTTCCGTGGGTGGAGAGGCGGTTTTGGAAACCACCCTGAAAGTTGATCACGATCCAACCATTGTCCTGATCGTTTACGATTGTCATAGCAGATCCATTTTTCATCTGAAGTGACAATCCGATGCAGGAAACCATCCTGGTTATTCCTTACACTCAGAGAACTGCACATCTTCAGATGGCGAGTCTTGTTGACCGGTGTCAAATCATGTGGTACCCATGAGTCCAACTTTTTCACTTAACCGATCGCACGGAGCCACCGAACGACAGTGGTATGGTGTATGCCTAACTCGTCTGCAATGGCACGAACACTTTTCCGAGGGTCCGCTTCCACGACGTTCCTGAGGAGCTCATCCGAACATGATGTTGGTCGATGGCCACTGGGTTCATTTTGCAATGCTGTGTCACCGGAACGAAATTTGACAAACCAGCGGCGAATGGTGCGTTCATTTACCATTTCTGGCCCAAATGCACTGTTAGTGTTTTTGGCAGCTTGCTGAGCAGAATGTCCCAGTTTGAATTCGTGGCAATTGTGTGTTCTCCATGGTGCACTTTCAGACCACCCTGTTCAGCAACACACTGCCTCCTGACTGTCTGGGTCTCCAGCCTGTTTGCTGGACGTATACAGAGTTTATGACGTTAGACCCATGACCTCAGTCAATCCCTGTGTTGTGTTGTTGAGGTGAGTTTTTCACCAGACGTCAAAGCGGACATTTCATTCGCACCAACCCAATATTAATACATAAGTATTCCACTGTAATCATATGCATCCATTTACAGCAAATTTTTGCTTTCAAATATTTGAGAATTACATCATAATATTAAAATAAGTGCCATTTAATTACAAGGTACATTTTTCATGTAATACTGATGCAAAATCAATGAAAACTTTGAATTTTGCATAATTTCCAATATAATTAAGAGCTGATGCTGCAAAGTTGTGTGGCTTTTTCTTTTTGCGGACACTGCAAAATATTGTAATGCCCGGAAAGTATTGGTGGGTGCGTACCTCTGAATCTCTGAATAAATTCAAATCAATACTTTCAGATACCGTTACCACTGGAATTGGCCAATACCGCTACATTGCTTCAATGATTATAATGCTGGTTTACCTTATTGAGGTATTTTTGTTAGTACAATTCTACAATTCACAATGAAGGTTGACCTGTTAGCAGTGTTAGCTCAGTCTATTTTTAAAAAAATGCATGTTCAAAGTACATCCTTTTGCAATTTTAAGTGAATATTTTACCAGTTTTTTAGTACACATTTCTGTGAACAGTATCACGAAGTTTAATTTCTATGCAAGTACTCAGTACCAGTACAATCTCATTTAGGTAAATCTAGTGATGTGACAAAGCTAAAAATTTACCGATGCCGATGTACTCACCGATAATTTTTGGAACCAATACCGATGCTGATATATATAACCGATTCCGATACATAAGATTATTCAACAGAAATGGATGTTATTTTCAGCATGACAAAAATAAATTTGTTATGCACATTTCTATTGCATATTAAATTTATGTATATACATATATATTCTCAGATTTAACCTTAGTACACAAGCAGTTCTTTGAAATGCAAAATGAATTCTTGTTCTTAATATTGTAAATTTAATGCTGGTAGGTTGAACTTCAGAAACACAAGTTTTTGAAGCACTTCTGAAAGTAACCGTGATGAAGATCCATAACCTAATTTTCAATAAATCTTACAAAATTAAAATATAAACCTTATTAGAAGGTAAAACTCTAATATTATCAGTACTGATTTAAATATTGGATTTTTGCTGATGCCAAAATATCGATTTCGGTATTCCCTACGTCAATCCCTAAAATGAGACTTACTTCATTTTGTACTTCTTGCACACCAATGCCCAGGTGTAAAGCTATATTGGTTGGAGGGAATACAGCGTGAAGACACTTCTGGAGATAGCCAATCAAATCCTTAGCAAAGAAGTTGCAAAATCTACTGAATTTCTCCTTTTCTGCTTCTGTAAAAGCTTGCTGCTCTTGCCTATAGAAATTAAGGATGCACTTGGATGCCGAACACAGTGAATCTTGCAGCATGAGAGTACTGCTGTCTGCCACAGCAATCGGAGCACAAAATCTTAGCTCATTGAAAGCTGTCAGGATGCCATTGCAGTACACAGCAAGAGGGTAAAACTCCAGAAGGCACTCTGGAGGGTGTTCCTGGAAAATATAAATAGTTTGTTACATTATGGAGTTAAAAATTTGGCCTAGTTACAATAGGTATCTAGGTGGAGTGATAACCATAATGTGCTATAAAGCCAAATGTTTCAGGCTTGAACCCTGGGTAAGGCATGCGGTATCATTGTGCTTCACCCATCATCCATTTCATAAGTTCAACATTCATACTCATCGTTGCAGTTAATTCAAGATGTTGAAAAAAAAATACATGAAACAGAAAGAAAGAAAGAAAGAGAACTTCAATTCATAGCACAAATGAATGGGTGAAAGAAAGAAGGAACAGATTTCGTAGAGTGTAATTAATTTTTGGGAAATCAAGGAAATAGTTCTGGGGGCTCAAAATACTGTATTAATTAAAAAAAAACAACTTTCCATTGGGAAATTATAATACAAAGCTCTGACAATAACTCTAAAGCAATACTTTTTGTAAATTGTTAATATGTAAATAGACACAGTTACAAAGTCATTCTGGAATGTTTTCCTTTTGTTTCTCACTTGAACGTAGCAAGAAATAAATGCAATTGTTTAAAATTACAGATCAGTTATTAGTTGATATAACATTACTATGAATGCAAGGTAAGTGTTCTGACCCAAAAAATATTTACATTAACAATTATCAATAATAAATTTTAAGTAACACATTTTCTTCAAATAGGGGTGAACCTGCAACATACACATTACATACAACAGTATCCTCTGTACAGCACTGCTAGTCACTATCAGAATGTTCATCATATGCAGACTGCATGGATGTAGGCCATGATAAAATGCTCTCATACAACTCTTTACAGTCGTCTGGTACATAATGCACAATTTTAGCCAGGTCCTCAATTTTTTTTAACTGTTTATTGAAACTTTCCCACCATAAACGTTAGTAGTAGGAAGCACAATCTCACCACCTTTGTAGAGCTTGAATGCTTCACTCCTAAGTCCTAATAAAGTTTATAGGCTCGTGTGCTGTCACATATCATTTTTCTCTTCTTTCTTCTTCTTTGTACATGAGATGCCTGTACTTGCTAATTTGAAACACTTCTCTGCTTTGCCAGCTTTTAGTGACCTTCTTAAACAGCGTTGGCCACCATTGCTTAAAGTTGATTTATTTGTTGATTTTTAACACTTTTTGCTTCAAATGTTGGCTGCTTCTTGCTGGTGCTGAGAGCTAAAAGGCAAACATTCCAGGGATGTTTTCCTTCTTCCCCTCAATGATATTTCCTACTAACTACTACTACGTGGTGAGAGGGAGAATATTTGCTTTCTGTGTCAGTTTGATGCAGCTTAACTAAAGCAATAAAATGGCTATCTCAGTTCAAAATTACCAAGAAGTGGAATCTTTACCTTCTTTCTCTTGCCCATTCAAATACAGTTGAATTATTTTTCTTATACAATGTAATAATTTTGTTTCTTTTGAGAAAAATACTTTATTGGTGAATAAAGTGATTTTTTGCTAAAGACACACTTTACTATTATATATTTGTATAAAAAGAGAAAGAATCCCGCACTTATGCATTTATCACCCTCTCAAAAAAAAAAAAAGAGAGAGAGAGAGAATATCATTGAAAATACATGTATTTTGTTTACACCGGACTTCAGCAATGGATAGATAGTTAGTATCTCCCTTACAACAAATAGTTTACTTTGCACAGTGAATATTGCACACATACCTGTTTTGAACTTGTACTCGATGACCTGCTCATTGAAGGCTGGGATTTTGCCAACAGAAAGTTTTCCATGTCTGCCTCGAACTTCTTTGTTGCCTTCTGGATCCCTTGCTTGAAGCTTTGAGACACAATCCTAACAAACACAGGTGCCAGGAGACCTCGGAAATCTGCACCCACGCGGCTGAAGGAGAGTCCAAAGTACATGCACCGTCCAATCAGAGATGCCAGGGAACTTCCAACGCCTCTGTTCAGGTCTTGTTCAAGTGTAGCAAGAAACTGGGCTACCTGAGGGTAAAATTGCTTTTTAAATTTCCATTTTGTAAATAATAATAATACAGTATGACATTAAAAGACTCCGGCAACATTCTTGTTAAAAAACCACACAAAACACATAAACAGCATGATATGAAACATTTTAAAAGTTTTTCCACTGTGTTATACCATTCCTCAGCCATCAATTGGAACAACCAGGAACTTACCAACACTGCCAGACTGCAGTGACATCTTCTGGCAGACAGCAAGTAGCATCATCTGAACCTCGACCATGTAATCTTTACCGTCTCTAGATCAGCCATCATGATGACTCAGAGATGGAGTCTTGTATTGTGCTGTTTTTTTTTTTTTTTTAACAATGATACAGAGTACTTGTTGCACAACACAAAACTGACTTTATAGCATATACGAGGCGTATTTTTTAAGTAAGTACCATTTTGATATGTACAAAATACAAGTAAACTTTTTGTAACAATGGCGTCTGTGGCTTGCCAACAGATGTAGGTACACAGTGCGCATGCACGGGACACCGACTGCATCGCTGCAGCGGTGGAATTTCAAAACGGTACTTACTTTAAAAATACGCCTCGTACAAAGACGTAAGTGGTGAAATTTGATGGTAGGAGAACCCGAGCCTGAACCCAAGCTTAGCTTGGTAAGGAAGTGGTAGTTCATTGGCATGGTTCAATCCTTGGTTGAGATTCAAATTTCCACTAACTCTTCAATAACTTATAGTACCTAAAGAAAGGGGTTTTCACGTTGCATGTAACATACATAACTAGTAACTAGGGCCCGGGACTTTATGTTATAACATATTTTTCATTTGGCTTTGGATCTAATATTGGGGTGAGATCCTTACATATCTGATGAACATCAGCCAAAATAGACAAACTTGACAAAGCATATTTTGACATATTTCACCAATTTTGCATTTTTACAACATATTTCTTCAATTTTGTTGTAATAAGACATATTTCTGTATAATTTCGTAATTCTCTTGCACATAATCGGTTATTTCATATATTTTTTTCTTCGTAGCTTTAGCACAACGGATAGTTCATATTGTCGATGGCAGGATATGGAAAGGCAGGAAGAAAGGTGCCGACTTTTCTTAGTACAGAACAATAATACCCCACTTTTTATATCCCGCCGACAATTGATAGCCATGCAAACATTATTGAGGAAAAATGTTCTCTTTCATTGTTGTACGGGAAGTAAAGAAGTTTCGTTCTCATTTCTTTGCCTTTTTCGCTTTTCACAAAAATCAGTCAAAAGTAAAAATAACATTTGGTACATTCAGCCCCTACTCTACTCTATCGGGTATAGGAGAAATTCAAGAGTACTGTTGTGCATATTTTTGGCTATACTGGGAATATTTCTGCATTTTTCTGATGTATTTGTAATTTTTCAAGACATATTTTCCAATTTATATGACATAATTACATACATATTTTACAGTTTTATAGGACATAAAGTCCCGGGCCTTACTAATAAGTATGAAGGCAGTCCCTCCCTCACCTACCTTCAATGCCCATAGGTCAGTGGTTCTCATATACAGGTGGTATTGCACTGCTGAGAGTTTTATCATCAGCTTGTGGTAGTTCGCAATAGCACAACAAGTTCCCAAGGAGATGGTGGCAGTGACCACCAAAATTTGTAAAAGAAATGAAGTTTCCCAGATAAGCAAGTACTTCCTTTTAGTGTATTTATGTGTTCCCACATTATGAAATAAAAAAAAAATGCAATGTGATCATTTCTCATTGTGATTTGAGACATGTTTCATTTTGTTGAATTAGTCAATTGTAGAGGACCACACTATCTGCTCCATGGTTAACCTAAAATGATCTAATCTACCCAACACTACGAAACCTAATCTTATCTATCCTTCAACAGATTGAAATGTGTCTCACATAACAACATAGCTGTAAAGGGATAGACTTTGAGTTTTTGATTTTAAGTCCACTTTATGCACACAAAGGCAAATCGAGACTACCTACTATTTAAAGTGGGACCCGAACCCCTATGTGCCTCTACCGATGAAGTCCACAGCTATAAAGGGAAATGGCCATGTACATTTTGTTACTTTAGAATGCTTGAATCTGTTGTGGTTAATTTCTTTTATGGATGTAAAAACACATTTCACATTCTAATAGGTTTGAATTAGGGCTGAGCTGATAACATATCAGTATCGGAAAGTATGGTTGGAATTTATTTACAGATACCAGCCGATACTTTCCATCATTTTGGTCTTTCATGGGGTCCGCAAAAATGCTGCACGGCACTTTTGTGGAGTCTACTTATCCTGGAAATTATGCAAAGTTCGAATTTACTATTCACTTTGCACCAATTTTGAGCTAAAAAAAACTGGATTTTGTGATTATGTAACATGTATTTTAATACTTTAAATCAAAATTCTTGGCAAATTAGTTGATTTGGAGTTTTAAGTCGACTTTATGCACAGATAGGGAGTGGACCCACAGTTTATAGTGAGATTCAAACCACTACGTGCCTCCACCGGGTATCAAACCCGGGATCCCTTGATTACGAGGCAACACTGCTACCACTGAACCATCGGGGAGGCCCAATCTTGGCAAATTGATGCTTACAATTAGAGTAGAATACTTACATACTAATATTGATCAAAATTTTGAACAGCTTTAAATTATTACAATTTTCAAGTATCGATATCGGTGGGAATCAGTGAGCGTATCGGTTCAAAGTGGTACAGATTCAGCCCTAGTTTCAATATGTTGGAACAGATTGTCGCCCTTTAAATATAGTTAGAATGAGGAATTCCATGCCCCCCCCCCCCTAAAGCTACAGTTTTTTTTTAAACTTAGTTCCTTATTGAATGTTTTCAATCTTTGAGCTTACCATATGCATTAACTACTGAGGTAAATATGTGATTTTTATGTTCTAAAGTCAACTGAACTATGAAATAGTATGCTGTGCTATTTCACAGTTCACTGCAAGTTTAGGTACATTACCTTTTCAGTGATCCATCCATAGAAAATTCCACTGTCGTTATTGTTTTGATCTTTGGATGGTGGAAGAATGGGGTCTTCATCACTGAAGATAGCTCTGTACTGAGTCACAATGTTAAATAAATGAACTCGTGTCAGCTCAACAGTGTTGCTTAAGTGCTGATATGCTGAAACAAATAAGAGGATCATTCACTAAAAGCTGTGCTGAATTGACTTTCCTAACTCACTAAGCTTAAGGCATATAAGGATGAAAAAATGAAACAGATCCCTATACCTGGTATATAAACCCAACAGAAGGTTAGGGACAATATACACACCAGTATTGGTGTATGCGTAGTGGCCTATCATAATACCAGTAAATATTGCACTGGGAGTGCAAACATCCTGACAATTGCAATTAACATTTTTACATTAACATTTAACATTAATGTATTTTGATTATCTCACATGTAAAATTTTAACTTGCTGCAACAATCAATTAAAAAAAATATAATACATGCCATGTGTTGTCAACATAATTAAGAAGACAATTAATAATTCCATGACATGCATTTCATTTTAGTTTCCTCAAATATATTTGCAATTACCTGATGATGGTACTAGATATTGCTGAAATTATCTAAGGAATGTGAAATGAAGTATGCACTGTGGAATTCTCCTTGTTCTTGCACTTGCATTTTGTTATTTTACATTGCCTTTCAGACACTTTTTGGGTAGGTTGGGGCTCAAACCTAACACTTAGTGGTGAGATCAGGAGATGATCACTCAGTGTGCTCATCCACTGAGGTCATAAATTTTTTGATATCAGCAGCGACAGCAAATGCTAAAAGTATCAACTTTAATATCATCTAGGTACCAGCCATAGGCTTAAAAATTTCAACAAATATTTGATTTTTTTTCACTGTAATGTTCTTGCTCTAAATAAACTAAAGTGTGCTAATTTGTTAACTTGCTACACCATGGGTATTGTAAAATCCCACATATTAAGACAAAGTGACTTAAATATAGTGTTATTTTAAATTAGTTACCTAGAAATAACATTTAATAACTTCAAACATAGTAGTCAGAAATTTATTTAACCCCTCAGACCAGGATTTAAGTATCACCTGCTGA
This sequence comes from Lepisma saccharinum, assembly GCF_977018435.1. Lineage (NCBI taxonomy): Eukaryota > Metazoa > Arthropoda > Insecta > Zygentoma > Lepismatidae > Lepisma > Lepisma saccharinum. Next base: position 53,904,775 of record NC_139233.1, read on the forward strand.
ACCTGAAGCTTTATTTAAATTACTCAGCTTTAGCATTTTCCGGTGATATCAAATTACTATATTTTAAAAACCAGAGAACATATTTAAATCAAATTTACAGTTATTTTCCTGTAGTTTACGGTTATTGCAAGCATAAGAAAACAGTTTTTTCTTTGTGACGTTTCAGGAGAACACACGCTCCTTTCATCAGACATTTATTTTCATTTTGACTAAAGATACAGTTATAACAATGGTTAGTAATTTTTAAACAAAAAGAATCTGTTATATAATGGATGTTGTCAATATTACATTGTTGTAATATAGCAACTTAACTGTGATGGCACGAACATGATTTGGACATTATAAATCTAAACCCAAGAACAGGTTTGTCAACTCATATCATCGAAGAGAAGCATTTGATTAAAAAGAGAAGGGTTTTAAAAAGATTAACGGGAAACACAGAGTTGAATGTCTGGGAAGCCTCGTTCATTGCAGAAGAACACTGGAATAAATTAAATAATGAAAATGGTAACATAGATCCAGTGTGGAGTTTTCTTTTTCACAAATGGAGTAAGCCACCATCTTTAAAATTTAATGTAACAGAAAACATCAAGAGACTTTGTGAAAACAATGATGAATTTGAATTACCTGATGATATTTGGGATTCATAATTTAAAAAAAAAAAAAAAAAAAAAAACTGCTTTTTTCACAGTTAAGTTGCTATATTACAACAATGTAACATTGACAACATCCATTATATAACAGATTCTTTTTGTTTAAAAATTACTAACCATTGTTATAACTGTATCTTTAGTCAAAATGAAAATAAATGTCTGATGAAAGGAGCGTGTGTTCTCCTGAAACGTCACAAAGAAAAAACTGTTTTCTTATGCTTGCAATAACCGTAAACTACAGGAAAATAATTCTATCATGCAAGCAATGCGTACATACAAGAAAAACTATAAATTTACAGTTACTCATCCATAATGTTTTCTACTTTGATTGGTGTCAATTTTCGTGATTTATGTATTTCCCATGTATTCATGATACATTTTTGTACATCACTATGATATTTGAAAGTAATTAACCTCCCACCACTGCCGGATCACTATGACAAACTGCCACAGAAATTCTCTGTTAATTTTTTCATCTTCAGCTTCATTATTTGCAAAGTGAATTAATTTTTCTTCTGCACTTTTGACACCATTGGAAGCAAATTCAAAATTACTAACACTACTGCCTTCCAAGAAGATTTGTTTCAGTTCCACATCACTTAGAGGTTGCAACATAGCAGCCATCGTTTGACTTGTGAAAACAATGTTGTGCAAATAGTTTTCTTACTTCTGTAATTTTGTGTACAAACATTAACTGTGTTAGTATATATTCAGTAAGTATGACCATTAGGTAACTAATTTAGAATAACCATGTATGTCAAGTATGCACATGCTTACCATCATCTTTTGGTATGGAGGCCAAGAGTTGCTGGAGCCACGAATCCCGTGCCTGCAGAAACTTCAACCTGAGCTCTGCTTCAGAGAACAACTCCATCCTTCGCAAATAACCAACAACTTGCAGGCACTGAGGCAGCTGAAGGTCTGTTCTCAGTTGGGCCAGTAACTGTTGCAGCATCAGCATCCATGCAGACTGTACATCCTGGACAATATTCTACAAAGAATAAAGAGGAGACAATTTTAGTAACATTTCTGACAAGTGAGTCAAATTGATGAAGGAATAACACACATGCCTTACGCAGGATTCAAACCTACAATCTTGGCTCCCAAGGAAACTAAACAATCCACTCTGCCACAGATGCTGGTCAGCCTCATAAAATATCTTTGCTTAATCACCTAATGGCAGCTAGTGTTACAGGTGTAATGTATTGGAAGAAAAAAAGGAACGAACATGCAATAAGAACATTCCTTTTTTGTAAGTGTTTATACAATAACTAAATTATGTTGGCACAATGTGTAAGCCATGCAGTAAAGAGTATTACTTACAGCTATAATAGGTATATTCCCATGCTTTCTCTCCAAACGCCTGACATATGCTGCCAATTCTAGCGCTTCCTCATAATAGCTATTTCTAATGCATGTATTCATCAGCTGTGGTAGCTCCAAGATTTCCAACAGCTGGGTGTTACGTGTGAGCGTTAGTGAATTCAGACGTCTGTGTGTGTTGATGTCACTTGAAGCTTTGCTGAACTCCTGACATTTCTTCGCAAATTCTGGAAGTTTCGTCACTAATGAATCCAAACACTGCTCCGAATTGTTGAACTAAAATGAAAAAAAAAAAAAACTACTAAAAACTATACTTTATTGATGAACAAGACATTCAAATTTCAATTAACCAGCATATAATCCAAATAATTCTGATGGCAGATATTTAAAATTTGGGGTGACAGATAAATAAGTATTATAAGATATCTGGATTTTTCACCCCTGGTGTGATTCAGTAAATCCACACCCTACCGCAATATGAGCTCATGTTCGGACAAATAATAACTTTCTTATGTATGAAATGCATTACAAATGTGCAGGAAATACAAGCTGTTTCATAAGTCTCTCTGGGATTTCAGAAGTTGGTAGATCAGGGGCCAACTCACCAACTGGGATGAAGGCATGTCAGTGAAAAGAGTAAGTATCAAAGTTTTTCAACTACCTTACAATTGTTCGATATGTCCTTCCTTGATGACTTGACAGAAAACAACCCTGTAATCTAGCTCCTGCCACACACATTCCAACATGTCACCATTGATGCATTCACAATTGTCGAAGCTCTGGTAGATGTCTTGGTGAAGGACGAATGTAAGCTTAATCTTTACCATAACACAGGGGGAAAACATGTACTGTTAAAACTGATGACTCTGTTTTTACAAATTACAACTTTCTGTTCACACAAATATTCCACGTTTGCACACTACTGCCTCCTAGTGGAGAAACTGGTAACTAAGCCATGGCATCTGTCACGAAACAAACTTGTACATTTCCTCTACCCATTGACATACTTTCATCTATTGTATGTAGGTTTGCTATTCAAAATCCTGGAGAGACTTATGAAACAGTGTATCTAGCACCATCTACTGAAAGCAATAACTACAATCATCAGCTTTCCCATCGCTGTTTGTGACATACTTACTGGCCTTTACCTATAGCTATGATTCTTGTCGGATATGATAAAAACACATAGCCAGAGCAATTGAGCTGAGTTAGTCTTGTGAAATGTATAGGAGGGACGATGTACAGTCAGGAGAAATTTGCCATTGTTATGGAATCCTTAAAACCCAACCTAAAATTGACCAGGTCATGGTCAAAATTAAAATGCAATATACGAGGCATAGTTGTTTTTCACGATATGCTGTAAGCCATAGGAATTTCAGCTTGTTTTGTGATGTGATAAGTCTCTAACAATAGCAATTTACTTCTGAGTGTACCATGAAAAATAACAGTCTAAAAGAAGAGATCCAGTATTAAACAGCACTGATAAAACTTAATATTAAGCATAATTTGTGTACCTGTTTAAATATTTCCCTGGAACATTCTGCTGTTTGAATGAACGTTTTGTAATTTGAAAATGCAAGTTCTTGTGTTCGTTCCAAAACAGCTGCCTTTTCCTCCGACAACCGCTCAGGCTCCCTGCCTAGAAAAAATAATTTGATCAAATTTTAAAGTATAATGAGCTAACTTGATGTATTAAAAATTATAAAAACAAATTACAAATCTTGACTCCTTGAATGTTGAGTTACTGCTTTTTGTTTTGATTCCATTGCAATTCTTGTAAATATTGCTAAAGTTTCAATTTCTGGAAGCATCTATTCTACTTCATATGAATTGTTCAGGTGATATCAACTAGATCAGGGGTTCTCAACCTTTTTGGGCCTGCACCCCCCCCCCTTTGCATCCTCAAATTAGTCCATGCCCCCTCCCTCTAGGCATAATGAATTATTGATGTACAAAACTGTGCTGTTAGGGTTAATAAATCTAACTCAAAGAATATTTTACAATGCTTTTATTATTACAGATAGTAAAAAATACTAATACTTGTTTTGTTGATAGAACATTTTCATTAATTAATAAAAGTGCTTAATAGGCCTACATTACAAAGCATTCTGCCCTCACTGCAGTTAAAATTTCAAGCTACATCATTTGGTTTTATTTCTTAAGAACACAATTAATGAGTGACAGAGAACTATTTGCAGAAGTTTCGTTTCTGAGACCTACACAAGGGGTTTGTGTTTGCCACAACTTTTTTGGAGGGTAATTCATGTACATATTTTCATTGCTCACCACGCCTCCCCATAAATTCTCAAATAAGAATGCAAAGACAAAATTCACACATGCTTTTATTGTGAAATAAATTTCTAAACATGCTATTTTTTAAAGACAAAAATCTATTGAAATCATGGTTTGAAATAAATTTCTAAACATGCTATTTTTTAAACACAAAAATCTATTGAAATCATGGTAACGAACTAATTAGCGATCTTTGGAATATATTCAGCACATTCATGAAATGTGCATGTGACCACAGATATTTTATAAGATAATTCTCAAACCATACTTGTATATTTCTTACTTTATAGTGCTTTACTGGGTCTTTTAGGCTTATTGCGATAATTAGTATGAATGATGATTGGATGAAATTGATGGAGTGGCATTCACAAAGTAACACTCATGTTCTTGCCAGGACTCAGACCTGGGACTGTCAGTGGTGAGGTCACAAGTTCTGCACTCAAGATGCTTTGCCACTGAGGTGACTGGTGTTATTGTTTGCTTCTTACCAAAATGCATATATATATTTGTGTGGAAACCACAAATAAATAAAAAAGTACATATTTAACAATGTGGGCATTCCAGCATTATATGCAACTGGATTAAAATATTCATAACGAACTGATTTCATAGAATTAGGAAGTATTTTGTGGTGTCTGCTAACAAATGAAAAAAAAAAACTTGAGTATGATGACATAGCCTGAATAGTGAAAATGTGTGATGCTTTAAAAATGTAGCAAAGTTCGACTTCATTTATCTGTGAAGTATATAACCTGCAGATGCTAATAATTTTTGTTGGTGAAATGTGCAAATTATATGCATTCATGAACATTTAAACCTTACAGCAATTAATAACAACAATAGCTTTCAGATTGGTTCATTTTGTAATTTACATGCAGCAGGACCACTTTTCATGGATACCATTGATAGAATTGATAAGTTTTTAGTACTCTACGAGTATTAGCAAAAGTTTCATACTGGTATATTTCACTAGGCCACTGTTCCAAACATTTAATGATTCTTTAAAGTTTTCATAGGAGTTTTATATATTTCAAAGAGATATGCATATTGGAGAATACATTGTGGTAGTAAATTCGAAGCCTGGAGAAACTAATGAATACAGTATTATTTACTGGAGATTTGACTTCTTGGTTTAAGACTGTTTTAGCCTGGATTACTATTTGAGACTCAAAGAGAGTTTCGTGTTTGAAACCAGAAATCATGTAATCAGCTGTTGGAAGCATTCAAGCTAAGAGCATAAAACCTGACCAACCTAATAATGGAATTAAACAATCAGAACTTGGACCCTTTACTATAAAACAGAAAAATATACTTACTTAAATTTTCGATGCCATATGATCCCAATTTTGACAGGTAGGAAGAAAAATCAGGATTATCTTTCCAGTCATCTGAAAGAAAAAAATCATCTATAATCCGATTTCTCTACTTGGAACAAAAATAATACAGTTAAGAATTAAGAAATTTTTGAAGTAAATCTTGAAGCCTTCCTGGCAACGAATGATGAAAAGATTCTCTCGGTGACCAGGTGAGTTGTGGAAAGGATTCCAAGCTCAACTTCAGATGAAAGTGATGTTGGTTCTCGAAAGCTTGTGCTTTATTTGGGTACCACTTTCATAGATCGGAGACACATTAAAATCGGATATTTTGTGTTTCGCATGGTTCGTACTCACCAATTGTGTATTGCGGAACATAGTTCAAGGTGCCATTATGCTTTTTACACGAAAACAAACACAATTTTTCACATAGAGAGTAATTTTTGTTATTCCATTTTTCACTTCCTTAACAACAATATGGCGGGCAAAACTTGACTACTGTAGGGGGTATGCAGTCTTTCCTACCTTTTTCACCGAAAAATACCTACTATTGTGTTCGTCACATGTGCAAATTGTACATTATGCACGGGTAGCTGACAGATAGCCCCCCCCACGAACCATTCCGATAAGGTTAGGTTAGGTTTGGTTCAGTTAGGCAAGCATAATTTTTAAAAAAAAGGGGTTGGAAACACTGACAGGGGGTTATGTCATCAAACGTACACAGCATCCGGTTCACGTAGGGAAAGCAATGGCAATTGTGCGTTGGTGAGATATTTCACTTGAAAAATACACGATTTCCCGGTCAAATAGATTCCATGATGAAAGAAAATACCTCGATGAACGTTGGAACCCTTAGAGAAACTGATTTCCGTAAGTAGTTTCTTCTGTAAAAATGAAGAAATGTGCCTCCGATGTATGAAACTGTTAGCCTTTATTTGTGCTTTTACAACAAATCTGTAAGTTTTAAAACCACCATGGACACTATTCAAAATTTTAGTCTAGGCACATGTTACTTGCATGTTATTTAACATGAAACAAGTGTTTTAAAAATGTAAGTCCAATTTGAAGATTAAAAGGTACCTTACACAAGCATCCACTCTTCTCATTGACAAGGCATTCTCTTTTCATAGAAGAAAGAAAAAGTATCGCAGAATAGTGGGTATGATTGTGAAAGTAAATTTGAAGCTTTTTAAAAGTAATTAGGACTGTTTGCAGTTCCGAAAAGTCTGACACACCAGAAGATTAAAAGGGACCTTATTCAAATATCTCCACTTACCATTGACAAGTTATTCAACATGCAACTGTCGACACGAAGCTTTATGGGGTGTCGTGCTTGAGAATAGCTCCAACATAATGAGATGTTGAAAGCATTTATTGAAATTATTGTAATGCTAACAGTCCTAAACCTTGCCTGCCTAACCTAACTGTGAACAATATTTAGGGGCATTATTTGAATCCTAAACCTGACTCACCTAACCTAACTACGAAACCCCTTCGCACCTCACACGTGTGACCTAGATGGTGGCAGCAGTCCGTAACCAAGACATGAGTAAACGGATGGCTGGTGGCATAGCCAAGTACAAATTCAACTAAAAATTTTAAATATCCAACCACCTCACAAGAGACATAAACTGACAGACCATGTATTCCTGCACAAGATGATTAATGGCACCATCAGAAGAGAACGCCTTCTGCAGGAAATTCCCTTTCGAGTGTCATCTCGCACAACAAGAAGCACTCAACTTTTCGCTTGTCAGAAGCCAAAGTTATGCCTCATACAGCGTTCCCTGCTCTACAGACTACCCAGCCAATGCAACAAGTTAACAGAACAAATAGACATTTTACCCATTTTTGGAAATCAGGCACGCTTCAAAAGGTTGTACATATTTTTTTTTTGTTTTTGTTGTTCTTTTTCTACTGTTTACATAAAATGGCCAACGCTGTATTTGGAACTCTTTGTTAAATAAATAAGAATCATATCGGAGTATATGGAAGGGGGGGAAAAAACATTCTGAAACAAACACACAGTATGTATCGATAAAACTCCGAAGTATGTTAACAGACATTAATAGAAATCAAACCACGGAGAAAATGTCCATGGGCCATGTACCATGATGACATCGGCATTAAATAATCGGAACTTGGGCCATCGAACCATGTAGAAAATGTTCATGTACCATGATGACATCGGCATTAAATAATCGGAACTTGGGCCATCGAACCATGTAAAAAATGTACATGTACCATGATGAGATTGAAATGAAACAATCGGAACTTGGGCCATAATGTGAACTAGAATAATATGTTATAAGCAGTTAGAATTAAAATTTCATTGTAATATTTACCTGGTACACCTGAAGGAAATACCAATTTCAGAACACTTTCAGTCTCAACAGCCATTTTTAACACACAAAATAGTATGTTTGATTGCAACAACAGTTAACTTGCATAAACTGTTTGAATATAAATCCATAAATGTGTGACTTTATAAGAAAAACTTTGCCGAGAGCCAGAATTGCCGTCAACACCGACGTCGTAGTCGTCGTGTACACAATTTGCAAGTGGTTTATTAATTGTCCCGCAAGATTAATAATGACATTTTCCCCCCGAAATATGTAAATGTTTACTTTATTGTAGAATTGAAGCGTAATAAAAAAGTATTCATGAGCACACGCTATCTAACTTAAATTTCAAAATAAATAATCTAAAGTAGAAGAAATATGATATAATAATTTTGTTGATATCAGTCCCATGCAGGATAAATTCAGATAGTCTAGGCAATACAGCGTACTCTTTACTTACGATTTGTCCCTTACAGAGACAAATGCCTTTCATATAGGGGTGTACGGGGTCCCGAAAAGTTGGGACCGGGATCGGGAAAAAAAAATCCAGTTCCGATCCAGACTTCGGCAATGAATTCCCGACTTTTCGGGATCCCGAGCAGCCGGAAAACACTGAATGGTCATTTTTAAAAGTCGTAAATTCTCGACGTTTTCTACATTGTAAATGTCTGGAACTAATCGAAAATTGTTCGTTTTGTACCAGAAATGCGAAAACAATCACTTGAAGTGAAAATGACGTGTAGAATTTGAGATTTCGAGAGCTTCGGGAAATTTTGAACATTTACCGTTCCGAAAATTTACCGACTTTGTCGGGAAATTGCGAATTTTTCCCGTCCCGAATGCCGGGATTTAAAAAAAAATTCCCGTCCCGATCCAAAAAATTCTGTTCCGCACACCCCTACTTTCATGAAACAATAAACAAATGTACGATTCGGACAAGAGTAACTGCCCTCGCGAACTTGGCTAACCAGTTACTTTGCAGACTTTAGACAGGGACGACCGATTCGGTCGCATTAGAAACGCATGCAAAGCCGAAAGAATATTGAGTAAGCACAAGTTGTATGCTCTTCCACATGACGTCCAGTGGAAGATCTGTTCTGGCTGAAATAAACACTATTGCAGATGATATTGCTAATTTTAATCACATTTTAAGAACATTTATATCAAATTATCTGATCAAATTATATTTGTAGTAGTGCTCGACCAAGTCGAGAAATTTTTGGGACGGAAGGGAAAATGTTTGACATTTCCCGAATCCCGACACTGTAGTTGAGTTGAGTTGAGTTGGTGTTTAAAGTCCACTTTATGCACAGTAAGGCTAATCGGGACTGGACCTACAGTTTAAAGTGGGATCCGAACCACTATGTGCCTCAACCGGGTATCGAACCTGGGACCCCTTGATTACAATGCAACGACGCTGCCACTGCGCCATCGGGGAGGCTCCCCACACTGTAGAAATCTCAAATTCGACACGAACTTTTTTCCTTAAGTGTTTGGTTTTTGCATTTATGAAAGAAAAACTAACAATTTCCGAGAAGTTTCAGGCACGTACAATGAAGAAAACATCGAGAATTGACTACTTTTAAATATGATCATTTGGAATTTCCCGATAGTTCGGGCACAGGAGCAGGGACGGCGCCAGAAATTTTCGACCGGGTGGACAGAAGCTCCTTATTGATACATTAGGGAGGGCAGTATAAATGAAAGACCATATATAGTATATATGATCTTATATTATACACTCCCGATTTTCCTCTTACTTCTTTTGCCTTTCCTTTTCTTGTATTCCTCTTTTTCTTTTCTAAACTATTCTCGCATCTTGTTCAATTTCCTTTCGCTTTGTCTCTGATGGACACAATTATTTCAAGGAAGTGTTTACCCATGCGCAGCCATACCCCAGCCATTCATTCTAATTACATTCTTTCATGCATGTTAATGCAGTGAAATAAATGTGAATTAGGTTTAAGCTTGTGTTGCATACTTGATTTTGTGTAGCTATTCGTTAGCAATGATAGAAAGTGCGATGGTAGACATTCGTGAAGTTTCTCGTAATTTAAATGCATGTTCCTGAGCATAGTATTTTCATCGTATGAGTTTTTGACAAAGAGTTTTCTTAATCCTTGGGGGTCTCTTTTCTTAGCTTACAAGGTTTGTACAACTGACAAATCTATCTGAATGTTTGCAGTAGCGGCGATTGGGTGCCAACATTTGAGAGGCAGGGACAATATACTTTTCTTGGTAGAAAAGACTTACGTAGCATAAAGAGACCATAGTGCGGGGGCAAAAAGTGGCAAAATGTGGTGGGGGAACTGCATCCCCCATCTCCCGCTCCCCCTAATCGCCGCCACTGAATATTTGGATTAAAATGAACGTATTATTAGGAATGATTTAAAACACACACGGAAACAAATTATTTGTTCATTGTCCATGAAGTATTCCTAGGGTAATGAAAGTCTATTTTGACAAAATATCACTCATAAGTAATAAAGAACTAACTATAGATTGAAAAATCTGTTCAGAATTGAAGAGATTATTAGCTAAGTTGCTATTCGTTTTCTGAACTGTCATGTTACTAATGCGGGAGAAGTAATACACGTATGGTTACATGAACTTATTTTTTTGAGGTAACAAAATGATTTAGGACACAAGGAATTCATGCAAGTTGATCACCGTGCCAGTAATAATTCATCTATTTGTTGTATGGTGTGACCATTTCGAACACACTAGAATGTCAACATCTACCCTGTGCAGCATACCCTGGAAACTTTATTCTTTCAGGGCAACGAGTCTCTGGCGCTTGGAACCACTGACAAAGTAATAATTTATGAGGGTTTGAATTTTGAGTGTCAGCATGTGTTTGTTTTCGCCTCTTCGTTACTTTCATCTAATCACCATTCAACCTTATCGTCGTTATTATCAAAATTAGCAGCAAAATGACTTTAAATATAACAAATCAACCGCAACTTACTCTTCCAAAAATGGAGTGTCATTAGTTCGTACCTCTTAGAGAGTTGAGGTGGTAATTTCAATCGCACAGCGTTTCATTAGTGGATCAAGGCAGCTAATTCCGTGAACAATGACGTTGTTTTCCGAAAGTCTCAAATATTTGTATCAAGCAATCTCCCTCTTAAAATGAACGCATCTTCTGTGGTGATAAAATGCCACGTTTGGGGCGAGTTCTTTCTGTATATTTTTCCCCAATGGCATAACGCTGTCGCATTATAATGAAGAGGTCCTGTGTTCGACTACCCCCACCCCCTCTGGTGGCAGCACAATGCACACGGGTTCGGACTACACGTTAAACTGTAGGTTTAAGCCCGATTAGCCGATCTGAGCATAAAAGTGGGCTTAAAAACAAACAGAAAATCGTCTTCTGGATACTTCGTGACATAACTTTTTCTTTCTTTACTTCAACTGCATCTACAGATTCTGTTGATATTTTCGGTTGATTAATGTGGCAAAATTTATGTGTGGGACGAGGATTTCTAAATAGGATAAGCCACTCATTAGTAACTGAATAATTATGTAGCTTTTTTCATGCATAACTAGTAACCCTATACCGCTACAGCCCAATATTGGGCCCTTTCTTAAGCCCCTATCACACGGAACTGGATTTCTATTTGGAATGCTTTAGTTGACGCTGGACTGGCTACCCATTTGCTTGTTTTCGCCTCACACGGTACTTGTTATACCGTACTTGTCGATAGTCTTTCGTTCCCATAATGGCGGCCGCGCGAGACGTAAACAACGTATCACTTCACACTTTTAAAATACGATAACTATTCAACCGAGAGGAATATCGCATCGCATTAAATGGTTTTAGGTAGAGAAGAACGGCGCTGATAAAATACGTACTTTACAACGTTTACTATACACGTACGGAAGAATATTTTAGCTTTTTCAATTGTAAACATGCCTTTCGTGTTGTATGCACTCGGAAGCCACAGACAAAAAAGGCTACTTTACAAACTCACAGAATATCTTCACATGGCCAAACTTTGCTCTGATTGGCTGTTCCACAGAATCTAGTCGAAGAAGTTAGTAGCAATTAGAACATGTTCTATTCCTCAAAACCAGTCAAGCAGTCAGCCAGGCGGCCATGATTACTACCCAGAAAGTCAGTTCATCGCCAACTAGGGCATTCCAACTAGAAATCCAGTTCCGTGTGATAGGGGCTTTACCTACCGACTGCTGGCCTCTCTCCCACGTATAGCACCAGGGGGGGGGGCGTGGAGGTCTGCAGCCAGGCTAGGGGGACGGATGGTCGGCCCGACCAACCCCCAGCCGTTGTAGGACTTCGCGACCGGAATACGCTCACTCACTCGGAGCTCCCCAATTTCCTTACGATGGTGGGTTGCCACCGGCCCTATACACAGGCCGAAAATTCCCAGAGACTGAACCCGGGATCGAACACTTGCCGTCCCGCAGCCGCCGTCCAAAGCAAGGCGCCTTAGACCGCACGCCCACGGAGGAGGACTTTCGTACATAACTGGTTTATTAAAATTTATTCACTTCAGTATTGTAGTGATTATTGTGATTCCTACTTATTAGTAGAATGAATATAAAGTTGATATTTCTCATACCATATTGATATTTGAAGATAACAGGCACATAAAAATTGTAATGAAAAAAAAGGGGACACTTCTGGAATTTCAATGCAGAGCTAATTAAAACTATATTATACTCTCTAGCATACTTTAACCCGAAGGTTTATGGCTGCAGCAACACAAGTCTTCCATCTGTCCCTATTCGGGGCAAGATCAATTCAATCTTTCCCATCCTTGCCGATTTCTTTTAGGTCCATCTCAACATTACTCCTCTATCTTCGTCTTGGTCTTCCTACTGGTCTCTTACCATCAGGTTTCCCAACAAGAATCCTGTAAACTATTCTTTCCTCTGCCATTATGTCACCTGGTCTGCCCATCCAAGTCTTCTTGATTAAATTATTATAATAATAATTAAAAAGTCGAAATAATGTATTGTGTTGCCGGAGGAAGTAACGCTAAGATGATGTTTTTATTTGTTTATTTGGAGATTATTTTAACCATACCCGAGCTGGGATTTATATACGTATATGGAGGCCCGGAGCTGCAGCCCTCAAGTTCACCCTAAATTCTGATCTAATCTTGATCATACCGTGCATAATTTGAGCCTCCTAAGCCTACTAGCTGCTTTTAATCATGGAAGTATTCATTTGATCACAGTTTTTATGTCAATAGCTCTAGTAATTACTTTCACTTTCTAATGACAAAATTGGCATTTTATGAGTTGATAACATGTAAACATTTCTAGCACAGATAATATTCACAAGTAAAATATACATGATATGAACACCAAAATACACTTATTTATCGAATCATTCATATAGCTATCTCCAAGTATGGGCACAGGAATTTTTGGGTGGGCGCTTGCCCACCCGTGCCCACCCCTGTCGCCGTCCCCTCACAGGAGAGAAATAAAGTGTATAGTTTTGTACTCTTTGGTTCGGGTTCGAGAAAAGTCGGGATCGGGACGGGATTTTTTTTTTTATCCTGATATCGACTTTTCGGATCCCGCACTCTCTATTATATTGTATTTTCCGAAATAATGCACTTTGCAGCAAACTGCGAGCGTATTGTCCGCTAATATTAGACGATTTTCTCTGAATGACGCAGTCTACCCGTCCATGAGCTTTCGTTTGATTGATTTGATTTTTAATTTTATGTTCCTTTATGCACAGAACTGTAATTGGGACTGGATCTACAGTTTAAACTGGGATCCGAACCACTATGTACCTCTACCGCGTATCCAGGCCCGTAGCTAGAGGCGGGCAGGGGCGGCAACTGCATCCCCCTGCTTTGACCCCCTCCTGTGAAAAATACAGGACACATTCCTACCTGGAAATCTCACTAATCTTTACAATTATATCATGTGTTACTCTAGCAACATAACATAGGCACTTATTGATTTTGTGATTTATTTGATTTATTAGGATGTATGGGATTCCGTATAATGTCGTATCAGGATTGCAGGGGGGGGGATTCCCTTCCAGATTCAGACTTCGGGAAATGATTTCGCATTTTTCAGTATCTACGGTAGAACAGTTGTGACATTTTGAGTAATCTTGTATTAAAGGTGCCTAATGTGTTCGGATGTTTTTCTTGGATGTGTTGCTATGAACTTGGAACTGCTTAAATTTTTGTTTCCCAAGTCTACGTTTTGGTAATAGTGATTCATGTGGTAGAGAGAGGGAGTGAATATTTGATTTTTGTTACTTGGCGTTGCTTTTCTGCCACTTCCAGCTAATGGCAACAATGAGTGATGACATGAAATTTATGAAGAGACACTCATAAACAGTGCCGCAACCGCAGAGGGGGCAGGAGGCATTGCCCCCCCGACCTTGGACGGAAGTCCATTCTAGGGGAAGCAAACATTGAAGTAAAATAACAAGACTAGGAGAATCTAAGAATAGCAGGACAATTGGATACTCATGATGGAATTAGTTTTTGCGTGTACCTTCCATTTTTCTTCCAGACGGCCAAGGGTAGCCTACTTGCAAGGGTCACAGAGGGGCAATTGCCCCCCTCCTCGATTTCAAATTTTATACAAATCAAAATACATTTCGTAAAATTTTCTTGCTCTTTTCGCTTGCAATGTCTGCTATTCTTATAGTCCAAGTTCAGAGCCATAGCTATGGGGCGGCAGGAGTCGGCCTTGGGAGCCAAACGATCTATATGAAAAAAAAATGTTAAAGAGAATGCCATGGCATCCCATAAAATTATTTCTGCCCTATTAAGACAATTTCTTTCTATGAAATATTAATGATGACACTGTAATCCAAGAAGTCATTGATCAATCAAGGGATTCCTATTTGTTTGTCAGGTGTCAAAACATGTACGTATTTCAAGAAACATGTATGTCAACTACGTATAATATAATACAATTCACATAATATTTTGCAAAATGGTTAATGTAACCAGTAGGCAAACATTGTCTGTAGTGATGCAAGAGTCTCCCCTTTGAAGGAAATAGAGTCCGTGGTGGACTAAGGGACCCATGTTTTAATGTTTTAGCAAATACAAAAAAATGTATTGCAAATTTTTACAGAATTCATCAAAGTGTAGATAATATGTAACCATTATTATTTAATTAATTCGATTTTTCTTACATAACACAGCACAATGGTGTTGTTGGATTCTCGTTAGATTCCTTTGTGCGTAAAAATCTTGCATACTGGAAACTAGAGGGAATCATTATGTTACCTTAATCAGTTCTGCAGAGAGGGCCAAAGCTGTTGTTACATATTAATCGTCTATTAATATTATCGACCTGTAAATATCAAGTAGATACAGTCCCTATTAGCCTATTCATGTTATACTTTATATTCTTTGGCAATCTGGAAAGGTCATTATCGAAATATTGCTATTTGATGTTGCTCGAAATTTTTTTTGTTCGTTGCAGTTTCAAGATAGCATCCCTTTTCTGTTACTTATCTCATTTGGGGGAGGGGGCAAGTGCCTCTGTGAAAAAAATTGCTCCCTGTAGGATTGACTTCACCCTCCCTAGAAATAAATCCTGGCTACGGGCCTGCGCTTATCGAACCCGGGACACCTTGTTTACAAGGCCCTTGCGTTTTCGTGCGAGTACGAACACTATACATCGCGTGAAAAACGACTTTCGGAATACCATAACAAACTTCATAAGCTTCACGCGAGGACTTGAGGAACAGAGCCAACATATATATCTCGTTTTACTCCTTAAATTCAATCTTATGGGACTTTCGGAACGCACCCGTCCACTCAAGTCGCGCTGTTTAGATTTCACCGGTGGACGGGCTGGTGTACCGTTGATGCACACTTCGGCTTTCCGTATTTCACCGAGGCGCACCAAAGCTTTCCCCAGGTTAAACCATGACGTCATCAATTTACACCAGGCTCAAGAGCTGGTGCGGCTGGTGAATCAAAATGGCGTCGTCTGCACTGAAGCTTCTGATTCGTGATATGCGTTCTGCAGTGACGTGCGGTGACGTCGACACTTGGGGTAGCAGTCAGTGGCATGCTCAATAGGGGGGGGGGTTGGTGTGGGTCACACCCCTCCTCCCTTTAGGACCAGTATTCCTACAAAAAAGAAGAATATCAGTAACAGGAAAATATTGCAAAATTATGAATGAGTACTAGAAAAAAGTACACGTAACTCCCACCCACATTCGAAAATAAATAACTATTTGATTTGACTCTAAGCCAGAGATCCAGGGTTCGAATCTCGGATTGGCCATTTGTATTCTTTGTGTGTGTGTCTTTTCATCAATTTTGTCGTACCAAAGGTGGCGGAAAAGCGAAGTAAAATAAACCAAACTGAGAAATCAATCAATGATTTGATTTCATTTTTGTTACTTAGCGTCGCTTTTTTGTCACATTTGGTTAATTGCGAAGATGATACGATGAAATTGATGAAGCGACGAGCTCAGGGAACGCCCATGCCCGGGTCGGGGTTCGAACCCGGAACTCCTGGTGTCGTAGTGCGCTGTGATAACCACTTCCGCACGCTTGGTTCATTTGGTGACAGGTAACAAAACACAACACACTTTTTTATAGTTTCTTCAATGATATTCATTTGACTTTTCGAGTTCTGAGATACATTTTTCATTCCAAATTATTTCATTATTCACTGCAACACATAGGACAAGAATGCACATCATCACGGGTTCGAATCCTGGCCTGGATTGTTCATATGAGGTCCATTCAACAATTTCATCATATCATCACTCAATCCTCATTTTCGCGATAACCAAATGTGGCAGAAAAGCGAAGTAATATAAACCAAACCAACAACAACATGAATACGCGTTCTCTTGCCCAAATAAATACATCCGTATTTATGACTGTTAGAAACCAAGAGTAGTATATTTAAATAAAACACTACTAAAACGAGAGTCAGAGAGAGCCTGAGCACATATTTGTAATTTAATCATTATATATTTCATATTTGGAAATGAAAAAAAGAAAGAAAGCATAACATTATTGTCTGCACATAACACGTTCCCATTTCATAAATAATAAAACTACATCCCATATTATACATACGCACATATTGTACAACGTGTAAAAGGTTGTGTAAATACAGAGAACATAAGTACTGCAGAAAATTTTACCCTGTGTTCTTTATAGGATTTACAAAAAATTATGAGAAACAAATCCCCTATCTGTCCTATAGGAGATATACGAGGGGACCTGAAAGCCTGGGCTTTCAACCATTGCAGCGGGGGGCGTGGGGGCAAGGGAAGTAGAGGTAGAAATCTTCCTTTTCCTTGGGCCGGCCGTTTCTACCTTGAAACTGGCCTGGCTGAAGAAGAGCGAGTTAGGGTATCCAGCCAGCTTTGCCCGCGGAGAACACCGATGACGAGAAGAGCGTGGAAAAAAAGGTGTTACAAATGAGCTGTGGTGGCTTTAACAAGACAATAAATATTGTGATTTGAATATAATTCGAGATGTGAGATTGATTGATCTATCTCTGCTAGACTAGCTACTCCTCAGTGCACGTCACTGGCGTTCTGTAGGCAATAGTCGGAATGTCACGCCGATTTTGTTGCACGAAGGGCGAATAAATTGGATGCAGACCAAACTGTATACATTTTAAATACTATTACTCCTTCACTTGCACGCAAAGTGAAATAAAGTATGCCGACGCATCAATTCATGTGTCCATCTTCTGCTGCAACATGCAGGAAAGCATCCATTTGCAAAATTCGATATCATTATAAAAGAATACCACTTAAATTCGTACTGCTCATGCAAAATAAGATGCCGTTAAGTGAAAATATAATATTCATAAAATATCTTCTGTGATTTAATCACTGATGGTGATTTTTTTCCTGATAAACGCTGATATGCGTGCGCATTCCGAATCTAACTTTCATTTGTTTCAGTATGAAGCTTTTCGAATTTCCCCGAAATTGACGTCATTTTTGGTGCACCAGTCTGATGCACGCTGGTGAAATCTGGAAAGCGCGGTAGAACAATGTTTATCGTACAGTGGGATGCACAAGTATTGCTCGGCTATTTTCATAAATTTTTATCTTGCGTCGTACAGCGGAATCCTTGAGTATTACCGTGCAAATTGTCCATGACTATTATCATTAATTTTTCTCTTACATCCTATGTGTTCTTAAGCAATGGGTTTTTATGTATGCTGGTGCAGAAGTTGTCAACAGCTTGTTTTGAGTTTCCTTTTAATTCTTGAAGCTCTTATTGGGTCATATAAAGTGCACGAACATGGTGATGGATAATTTACACGGTAATATTCATGGATCCCAATGTACGTGTTTTTAAGAACCGGATTTTTACTCTGGTGCAGAGCCTGTCAGCAGCTTGCTTAGCGGTTTGTTTCAATTTTTGTAACTCTCATTGCGTCCAAGAGAATAAACATGGTGATGGAGAGTAGGTCACAAATATGGCTTTGACCACAACCCTGATTTTTTGACCTCTAAGAAAATCGCACCAAAACCTCAAAAACTCACTTTCTCTCCACGTTCCGCGCCTCATTTATTGCGCTGACGATGTTTCACGGCGCAGAAAAACCGGTACGAGAAAATACACTTTCTCATCCTTGAAGTACGAATGCGCCTTATCGTAATTTTCCAAGTCCGGGGACCATGTTTATATATCGTGACCTTTGTAAACCTCTCGGGAACGATGTGCCACACACGCACACACACGCGCCTCTCATTATTTCTGTATTGTGACGCAAGCAAACAAACAAAATAATAATAATTGTTTTTTAGGATACCTGGCCCCTATAACCCCGCCAGGGTGCGTGGTGGCGAAATCGTCACTAGTTTGGATTTGTACTGCGAATGCTGCCAAAAATTCAATCAACGTTGTTCGTTCTCGATGCTGGAATCTTACGTAGATTATTCCATGAAAAACAAACTGATAATCCTGTGCGAAGCCCCCCAAAGCATTCACGCAATTTTTGATGTTTGCGTGGATAGCGACGCTCGGTCGAACGAATCTTTCGATCCCCGTAGAGAAATTGTGTTTTATCGCTCAATGTAATATTTTCATTACGGACCAAACTCTTTTTCAAACCGATCCAAAAAATTTTCTACAAAACGTTCGAAAATATCGAATGTCCTCGCTCGAGAGTGGTACAGAAAAATTGAAATCGATTTTCGATTCGATGGGAGCATCACCCCAAACGTTAGTAACCATTCCGGAGCTTGCGCGGCAAGAACCCGAAAACAATTTTTCGTCCGAGATGATGGAATTGTTTTCGCACAACGTGCGAAGCATCTCTTGCAAGCGTTTCCGAATTCTCGTCGTTTGACGATGCAATTTTGGAAGCTGTGACGTGTGCGGGTGATGCGGACATCGAACGTTCGTCGTGGCTTTCGAAAAACCTCACCACTTGCTTTTTCTGCTCCGTGCCGGCATATTGGAGCGATTCGCAATTTCGCTCGCAAAGCTTTTTGTGTTTCCTGCAGGTGTGTGCTCGACTGGTTTTTTTCGAGGGCGCAAGAAATAATCGTTTCATCCGCATCGCAATCCATGCCCGCTACTCCACCCTCGGCAACACCCGCAACCACAACGGCAACAACTCACCGAACCTATTCATCTCGCATCCGCTTCCGCCCGAAGCGAATCTGAAAGAGGTCGAGGAAAAATGATCGAATACTATGACAAACACGCATGGGATGGAACTGTCAACGGGATTCATTGCCATCCGCTTCCGCAGTGGACGACTCCACCTCGGCAACCCCCGCAACCACAACGGCAACAACTCCCCGAACCTATTCATCTCGCATCCGCTTCCGCCCGAAGCGAATCTGGAAGAGGTCGAGGAAAAAAATGATCGAATACCATGACAACACGCATGGGGTGAAACTGTCAACGGGGTTTATTGCTATTTGTCCCCAGGACATGCGTCAAAAAAAGGTCTTTGTTGAAAAAAAAGGAAGTATATAGCATTGTTCGTTTGTACCAGGGCAACACGCATGAGTGAATCGGTCAACGGGGTTTATTGCTAGGACATTGACTATAGCGCTCATTGTGTGTTAACCAAAGGGGGTCGCGTGGGTGGGGTTCCTATATAACGTACCAGTTTCTTCTTTTGTACATCATTATCATAGTGAACGTCAATCGTGGCAGTTCAGTATTCTTTAATTTGTTTGTCTGGCAGTATACATACATATCATCGTGGAAGTTTTAGTGAGCTACAAGTTTTATTTTGAAGTCTCTCTATCTCTCTTGAAAGGTGAACGTCAATCGTGGCAGTTCAGTATTCTTTAATTTGTTTGTCTGGCAGTATACATACATACATATCATCGTGGAAGTTTTAGTGAGCTACAAGTTTTATTTTTTGAAGTCTCTCTCTATCTCTCTTGAAAGGTAAGTTTTTATTTTTTCATGATACATTTATATTTTGTTTTGCGTCTGACACACACATATTCAGAGGAGTCATAAAAATTGACACACATACATGTCGCATATTTTTTACCTCCTACAACAGTGCACACACACACACACACACACACACACACACACACACACACACACACACACACATACTGTTCGCGTCTAATATATATATGCACTTGTGGAAGGAAAAAAAATGTCTAGCATTTTTCAACTTTTTTTTCCTTCTGTTTCAGTGCGCTTTCCCCTACCACCACCACAACCCCCCAAAAAAATTTCTCTGTGTATATATAAATAACAGAGAAATATGGAATCGCAACCAGGTCCCTCCGGTCTTTGCGGGAAAGTGGCATGTCGCAACTGTGGAAAATTAATTTCGAAATCGAACATCTCGAAGCATTTGAAAAAATGTCGTCTACCGGAACATGATGTCGTCCCCCCGGCAAAGAAATCTCGCACTGATGCGCATGAAGGCGGTGCTTTGAATAAAAGTGCACGCATCATGACGTATAAATCTGGAGATGACGAAAAATGTGACTCGAGCATCTTCCTCGACAATGTGAAATCTCTGGTAGTTGATTAATTACGTGATTGCATCGTTAATGTTGCAGTTAAAATTCATCTCGTCTTGACCCTGCTGTATGAGAAAGTTGTCTCGTCCGAGTCAAGCACTTTCAGCTTTTACGTAGGGTGTGAAGGCTTACACGATGACAATAACGAGGATTTTGACGAGATAGTGACACGGCTTTTTGAGCACCTGACACAAAAACAAGAAGACTTTGAAGGTCGCGGAAGTGGATGGAGTCTTTGCGGTCGCAGCCACATGTTAGAGCTTCGAGTGTGCAATTTCAAACCGTTACGCAGCGCTCAAAAAAAGAAAAAAAAAGCAAAATGCAGTGTTGAACATAAAAAGTAATGATGAGAAGAGTTTCTTATGGTCTGTTACACCCAGCTAATAATAACCCCCAACGTCTGTCCAATTACAAACGATACGAGAGGAGATACCAGAATGTAATGAAAGGAATTTCATATCCTGTGCCCCTGAATAATATCAATCAATTTTTAAAAAACTATAGAGAGGAAAAAGGAGAAGATCTCGATATTTCTGTGTTTGGGGTTGACGATTGCGACAACATTCGTGTGTTAAGACCTGCGAGAAGCCAGAATAATGTAATTCGACTCTTGCTTGTAGATGGCCGTTACAGTTTGATTCGCAATTTCTCACGGCTAGTCGGAAGACAAATCACCAAAGATCACGATAAGATCGACATTTGTGATCGGTGTTTGAGAATTTCTCGGATGAAAGAACAGCACAAGTGTTTTGGCTCCGTGAATGCAGAACCCGAAGATGTCATGCCGGAACCCGGAACCAAGATGAAATTTCAGAAACACCAGGCTCTTCTCCACCATCCCGTCGTCCTTTATGCCGACTTTGAAAGCTTCCAAGTTCCCATGACGTCTTGCAACCCTGATCCCTCTACCTCAAGCACGATCCAAATTTTTCACCACGAGCCTTGCAGTTTCTCCATCTACGGAGAAAAATTGAATGATGTCATATTGTATTGCGGACCCGATGCGGCAAAACATTTTGTTAAGAAGATAGCGGAATGCGCAAGAGAACTTGCACCCAGCCTGAAAGGTCCTTACGTTTCTCCACCTGCTCTCACGACGGAACAACAACGGAGACATGACACGGCGACAAGATGCGCGGAGTGTAACCAGGCTTTCACCCCCGAAAATCACAAGGTCGTACACCATGACCACCAGAATGGATTATTCCTGAGCACCATCTGTAATTCCTGCAATCTTAAAATTAAGGAGTCGCATTTCGTTGCCGTGTTTCTGCATTACACGGAAAAATACGATACGCATCTGTTCGTCAAAGAGCTCTACAACATAACTTCTCGAATCAGGATCATTCCGAGAACGAGCGAGAAGTATATTGCGGTGAGAGTGTGGATCCCTCTCGAAGAAGGAGGAAGTGTGGAAGTTAGAATCCTGGACTCTTACAATTTCCTGTCCTCCAGCCTCGCCACCCTTGCATCTCAACTTGGCGACGAAGATCTTGTGGCCACCAAGCAAAAATGTTTTTCGGGGAGAGATGAGAATTTGAATCTGTTGCGTCGCAAGGGCGTCTACCCCTACGAGTACGTCAACGATTTCGACAAATTTGACGAGACGGAACTTCCACCCCGGGAGGCATTTTATTCTCATCTCACGGAGGACGTCTGTTCCGAAGAGGACTACGAACACGCTCGTAGTGTGTGGACGGCCTTCAATTGCCAAACTTTTCGTGATTATCACGATCTCTATCTTAAATTAGACGTGACACTTCTCATGGATATTTTCGAGTCGTTTCGCAAAGAGATGCATCTCGATCTACAAGTTGGATCCTGCGTATTTCTTCACGACGCCGGGATTGACTTGGGAATCGATGATGAAATACACCAACGTGGAACTGGGGCTCATCGCAGAGAAGGAACAGTATGCCTTCATGGAGAGTGCGATACGCGGTGGCATCGTCCAATGTCCCCGGCGCCATGCTCAGGCAAATAATCGTCATACGCCTGGTTACGATGCATCGAAGCCCAACACCTACATCGTCTACTGGGATGTCAACAACCTGTATGGCCATTCCATGTCCCAGTGTCTTCCCATCAGCGACTACGCGTGGATGACCGAAGAGGAACTCTCCTGCGAGGATTTTCTCAACTGGAGCGAAAATAACGAATGGGGCTGTTTCTTGGAAGTGGATCTCGATTATCCCGAAACGCTTCACGAGAAACATCACGGATTGGCCCTGGCCCCCACCAAAGAGAAGCCACCTGGAGGACAGGAGCCAAAACTAATACTAAGCATGGAGAACAAGCGGAATTACGTTCTGCACTACCGACTCCTCCAATTCTATATGAGTCACGGCTTGCAGCTGAAGAAAATACATAGAGGATTGAAGTTCCGACAGAGTAGGTGGCTCGAACCCTACATAGCCGAGAACACGCAACGCAGAGCGCAATCGACATCGCCTGCAGACAAGGATCTGTACAAACTATTTAACAACGCCATCTACGGCAAGACGATGGAGAACGTACGTAATTACATCGACGCAACGTTGGTCACGGACGAAAAGAAATTCGAGAAAATTGTCGCGTCCCCCTACTTCAAAAACTTCACCATTTTCGACGAGAATCTCGTATTCGTCGAGAAGATCAAGAAGCAAGTGATGCTCAACAAGCCGATTGCCATAGGTGCCTCCGTCCTTGAACTCTCTAAATTGCACATGTACCAATCCTACTACGATCAGTTTCAACCCTTTTATGGAGATAACATTGAAATATGTTACATTGACACGGATAGCTTCATTTTTCTAATCCAAACACCAAGCCTCGAAAATGATCTGACTAAGATGAAGCATCTTTTTGATTTTAGCAACTTGCATTCGACAGAAAATAAAATCACCATAGGAAAGTTCAAAGACGAAGCGGCTGGTAATTACATCAGCGAATTTGCGGGGCTTCGTGCCAAAATGTACTGCGTCAAGATTGCAGAAGAAAAAGAGATCAAGAAAGCGAGAGGGGTAGGAAAAATAAGTACCAGTAAATTCAGCATGCAAGATTACAAAGAATGCCTGTTTCAAGGTAAAAGAAAACTTAGCACCGATCATCGCATTGCAAATAAATTACACGAACTGTACACGACGCGCGTAACCAAAGTAGCACTGGATGCCAGAGACAACAAGTTACGTGTTCTCGATTGTCAAATCCACACGAGAGAGTGGGGCCACTGCAATGGAAGCGATAAATGTCACGTGTGTTAACTGTAACCCCATAGCCATGAAGTCCGCTGTGTCTTTTGCCATTCTTCAAAAACATACGGAGGAAAAGAGGGGCCCTCGGGCGATGAAAAGTTGGAAGTCGTTATTATGTCGTTACGCTCGCTCTAAACGAGGCTCATTAAATTCAACTCTTACTTTTTTTTCCTTCATCGTGATCTAATGACATAATTACATGTTCGAGCCTTTTGAATTGCATCGCTGCAGAGGAAAATCTTCTCTTGAAATTTAAATAACTAACAAGGACAATGAATCTTTTTGGTTTCCGCAAAGAGACCATCATGGAAATTGCACCATCAAATTCCAATAACCTCTTACCTTCCGTGTTATCTAAACTCAACGGTCTACTGATCGTTCACCTCAACAGTATTTGGACGAAATTGGATGACGATGTGGGCAAGATGTTTTACGTCTTCAATAACAATTTACATTTCTACGAAATTCCGATCGAAGGGAAACTTCGGATCACCGTGAATCCGGAGAACGCAGGGCGAAATATTAAAATTTCTAGCGGCAAGAACATTTTTCGAATGAAGCACGACAAGGTGCTTTCTAACATGGCGTACGATGTGTCTGCAGGAGATTGCCTATACGTGGAACTCCTCGGAGATTACGACAAACTCATTCCTCTCTTCGTAGAATTACGTATCGTCTATCCTATTATAAATAACCGTTAACAAAATGCCTAACGACATTTTCGGCAACACCAAGCGTGTAGACCACGCAGAAGAGATTCTCATGTTGGATATTCGAATTAAAAAGTTGAGGAGCGATTTGATCGCTTTGCAGGAGACCTTAAACAAAAGTTTAGAGTCGGAAATCGCTACGCTCCAAACGCAATGTCTCGACCCCATTCTGAAAATCGATTCCGAACTGAAAACGCTAATAAAAAATTATGTTGACGTACCTTCTTACGACAACGTTCAAAATATACAGTTGAGCGTGGATTCGCTTCAAAATGATTTGGCCAAATTACAGCAATTTCAATCGAAAAATGAAGATTTGGAAAAATTGAAACTCAAAATCGAAGAACGAACTTCCGCAATCGAAAAGAATTTCTCTGAACTTCAAACCGTCGTGAACGATATCGATGCAGAACGCTTGCATGTCGTCGTTTCCAAATTACAAGAAGAATTCACCAGCACGTTGGAAGAAATTAAATGCAAGTTACAGACTTTGGAAGATACCATGACGAACCTACCATCGTCAGACGAACTGCAGGTCATCGGTAAAAGCGTCGCGAACATAAAAATTCAATTGGAGGCTTATCAAGATTTCGAACACATTCAAACCACCATCGCTACGCTTCAGGCGTCTTTGGAATTGATCAACGAAGAAATTAAAAATATTAGAGTTCAAGCAAGCGCGTTGACGAGTATTCAAGACACGTTAAGCACGGTTCAGCAGAAGATGGAATATTTAGAAAATCTGAACATCGAAACTAACTTTGTTCATTTTCATCACGTACTCGACAACATACAGGCTGACTTGGAATCGTTACGGACGAGCGTGCCTTCGAGCGAAGATTTGGAAAAATTGAAAACGGAGGTGACGGCATTATCCGATTCGAGCGACATCAAAAGTTCTTTGAGCGATCTCGAAAGTACGGTGGCCAATCTCCCCACTTCCAAAGAATTACACGCTTTGAAAAGGAACATATCTCGAATGCTGAAATGACTGGAAACGGAAACGGCAAACGTGGAACAGATTCGAGATGAAATTACTTCGCTGGTGTCGACGCTGCCCACTTCGCAGAGCGTCGCGGATCTTCACACGCAGTTTACCGAGATGCGAAGCATCGTGAACGATTTTACCGAGAAAAGCTCGAAATTGAATCAAGTTGAGAACCTTCAGAACATTGTCGTCAACATCAGAGATCAAGTTGGAGTGCTGGAATCCACACTGGAATCGACGCTGGCCTCTTTCGGTGCCAAGTTGCAAGAACTGAACGAAAACTACAAGCAGTTGAACGTGGAAGTGAAAATCAAACCGTCATTTTCTGCCGTAACGGATACCATAGTCGAGCATTTGTTGCCCATCAAAAATAAACTTGGACACGTTCACAGTAATCTGCTCGGCGTCGACACTAAATTCGCCAAATTGTTCACCTTGCAAGCCATCGAAATCAACAGCGTACCCAATCAGCAGAGAATCTCCACGTTCGTCGAAGGTAACAAACTGTACATGTTACATCCTTATCATCCGTACTACAAGTTTCTCCTCGATGGCACGATTCAGGTAAACGAATTTTCGTACTGGTCTCACGGCATTAAAGCTAGCGTTCCCACCATGACGTTGATATCGAATCGTGGTGTCCAGAAAGCAGGAAACATTCCTCTGGCACGTTGGAACGAAACGCGCAACATATATGAAATACACGAAGACGAAGATCTTACCGTTTTCGACGTGAGTGCCGGCGATAAGCTGATCATTCAAAACACGAGCGAGGTGCCACCCTCTTTGAATCCCATCACGCTGGTGCTTCTCTTCAAACGTAATCTCTAAAAATGTCTAGGCAAGCCATCGTCGAAGAATTGCATAAACCTGCACGCCGCAACTACGAACGTTTGGCGGTGGTAACCAAGGGCATCGATGATCTCTGGGAAAGCGACTTCGTGGAAATGAGTAGCGGCAATCTAAAAAATGTACATAAATTGAACAAGGGCAACAAGTACCTCCTCACCGTCATAGACACATTTTCGAAATTCGCGTGGGCTCTACCTTTGAAGGCGAAAACAGGAACATGCGTCACGGAAGCATTCAAATTAATTTTTCGCGAAAGCGGCGACAGACGACCTCGGTTTCTGCACACGGACAAGGGGAAGGAATTTTACAATGCCGTATTCCAAAAGTTTATTCGGAAACACGACGTTTAACATTACTCGACCTTCAGTGACGTCAAGGCCAGCATCGTGGAAAGATTTAATCGCACTCTGAAATCGCGCATGTGGTCACGCTTCACGCTTCAGGGAAGCTACAAGTGGGTCACCATTCTTCCGGAACTCGTTAACGACTATAATCACACACGGCACAGAACGATAGGCATGAAGCCAGCTGACGTTACCAAGTCCGACGAGCAACGTTTAATTTCTAGCGTTTACTGCCCAAAGTACACACCCACGACAAAAAAACCTAAATACAAAATTGGAGACCAGGTGAGGATCAGTAAATTGAAGCGAACGTTCGACAGGTGTTTCACACGAAACTGGAGCACGGAACTTTTTACCGTGGTTCGAGTTTTACCCGGGAACCGTCACACGTATATAATAAAGGACAGTGGCGGTGAAATTTTATTGGGGCGCTTCTACGAGGAGGAACTCTCTAAAACTAAATACCCCGACACGTACCTTATCGAAAAAGTTTTGTGTAAGAGAGGTGACAAACTTTTGGTGAAATGGCTGGGACTTCCGGGAACGAGTTGGATCGATTCAAACGAAGTGATTCTATGAGTACGGTGTCTGATCGTAGGACCTTCGGGGTGCGGAAAGACGACACTGCTCATTGATAATTTTATCCTCGCACCCAATTGGTTAGACTGGGAAAACAGACACCTCTACGTATTTTCGAAAAGTCTCGAACAACCGAAATACCAGCAACTTATGAAACTGTACGAGGGACTGGGCATTGCAACTTTCGCATCTGAAATCATTCCACTGGACGATTGTCTCGAGAATTCCGTTGTGGTGTTCGACGACATGATCTTGGAAAATCAAAACGAGATTCGTAATTTTTTCACTCGAGGTCGTCACAAAGGATTAGATTGTTTCTACCTGGCACAAACTTTTTCCAAGGTTCCGAAACAACTGCTACGCGACAATGCTAATTTCATATGTTTGTTTCGACAAGACCACACCAATTTAAAACACGCACACGATGATTACGTAGGGGCTGACATAAATTACAATCTATTTTCTAAATTCTGCTCCCACTGTTGGAACAGTGGTGATTTCGGATTCGTGACCATTGACATGACTCGAAAAGCGAACCATGGAAAATATAGAAATAAAATAAAAGTAGTGTAATTGATGATACAACCAGCACAGGAAAGGATGAACCCCCCTCTGGCAGATTTGCCCACACTTAAAACAAGCTCAACATGCCCATATGAGCTTTTTGCTCAAGTGTGGAACCCCGTCTAATCCAAGATTTTTGTAAAAATGCCCTCGGGAATTTCCTGAGAAATGATGACCCCCCTCAGATTGATTTGCCTACACTTATAAAAGGCACTTCTGTGAGATTGTTGTCCATAATCTTGTCAAAAATATGCCCCTCTTGATATTTTTTTTGGTCACACCTAAAACTACGCCAAACGTATTAACACATACACACACCCACACCCACACACACACACACACACACACACACACACACACACACATACATATTTACTTCCGGTTTAAGTTCAATTGGGCACCAGGCTCAACTTGCATATCTAATATTAAAACAATGTAATTCTTCTAGAATTGCTCTGTGACTCTCTCATTTCTTACATCATAAACATATGATTTTTCACCTATGAGAATAACACTACATATGGTGTCATCGGGGAGTGTATCGTGGAATTCACAGATAATTTTAATGTTTGTCCTGTCATTAACAACAACTTGTTTTCTTTTTGATGTGTTGATTACCAACATGGGTCTCTGTGCTTTGAATTCATCTGGTGTGTAATACATGTCAGTATTGCCAGTAGTGACCCTTTTGTATGCTGTAAATGCTTCATATAATTTAAGGAAATCATCCTTGGAAATGTCTAAATTATAATTTTCTCTAGGAAATACCTCATTTCTGCCATTTTTAAGATATATGTTCTTGATGTTGCAGTTATCAAATCTACTTGAATTTTTTTCCTGATTATTGTGTCTTCCAGTCTGAAACAGTACCACCACAAAATCCGGCATGTCATATTGTATACTGGAGAATGAATTTGTAGCATCAAACTCATAATAAGTACCAGTTGCAGGCTTCTGTACACATTGATATGTATAAAATTGTAAAGGTACTTGTGGATTTTTTATTATATCTGCTTTGTATTTAAGAGCATAACTGGCTTCATATTCAACAACCGGGATTCTTAGCTCCATAGTCTGAATAATGCATTTGCCTTCATCAGGTAGGGTATTGGGCAAAGCTTCCCCTGTAGAGTTTAATGTGCTGTACCTCATCAAAGTATTATTATCATTGGCAGCTCTTCTAAATGTGATTCTTAAACCACCCTTCCACATAATATCTTTGTAATCTGAGAAGAATCCTGGCAACAGGCGCATAGGAAACAGCACTGTGTGGCTCTTGGATAATATTTTATCACCAGCCTCAAATCCACCTATTTTGTAGTAAGAAGCCTCGGTTTTGGATAATTTTAGTGTGGCCAAAGCTGTGGAGGTAATGCCGGGATAATCCACTCTGTTTATAACAACACCATGTTTTCTGATCTCAATTTCAGAGAACAGATGCGGCACAAAATTGTCTACCAATCTTATATTTGAATTTGCCGGATAATCTGTTCCATCGAGCTTTACAACATCAAATTTGATGTATAGATCTGCTCTGTGGGGGTGTATAAAGCCATCCCCTACATCAAGATCAACCTCAATCTCTGTGTTGGGTTGATTTAGATTTGCAAATGTCCTCCTGTTTGGGGGGAATGATTGTAGCTCATAACTCTCAATATTTTCCATTTTTTTGTATGTATTTTTATTTAAATATTAATCTCTATGATTGCAGTTGTTGTAGCTCCAGCAAAATCAACTAATTCTTCTTTTTCATTAGTGACCATCAATTCAATATTATCTATTCTGTTATGACACACAGGAAAATATAATGTTGGGGATGGAGTGTAGATGATTGGCTCCATAAATTCAGAATTAGGTTTGAATGTTGCAATGATGCCAGTTTGTTTGTGAGTGCCTATGCCATTTGATTTGGTGATCATACCTTCGGCCACATTACAGTGAATATTCAGAGTCTCTATGGCTAAGAATTTAGGTATATTAATAGCAGTGTGTTTGATGGCTGGTTCAAGTTTTGTGTTGTTCTCAAAACCTAACAGCTCTCCTATAGTACCCAGATCCACTGTTTCTGTAGCAGATACAATCTCTACTCTGTGAGTGACAGAATTTTGAGTTAATACTATACCTCTGGGTAATTGAGCATTTAGAGTGGACAGATTATATTGCCCTGGAGTGATGACAATTTTTTGATCCCCTACTGCAATTTTGTTGTTGTGGTGTGTAATATTAGGGATCAAGTACATGCCATAAAATGCTCTGAGAGCTATTGTTTTGGGATACACTATATCATCATGTAATTTGAGTTTCAATATTGAATTTTGGCTGGTGAGATGGAATACCCCCATGATGTTTCAGATACCACAAGGCTTTTTGAAAATTTTCAATTGATGGTTTATTTATTTGAGACATATATCTGAGAACAGATAAACACAAATGTCCACAATTAACATCTTTGAAGTTTTGAACACGGGCATTATTGTAATAAAGATTAGCTGATTTTAGATATTTTACTAAATTTTCAGGTGGAACACCTCCAAATGAATCAAACACAAATGCCTCATTGTTTAAATATTTAAGATAACAGATCCAGTGTGTGCCCTGATTTTTGTACTTATCCAAATTAACAATGCCACACTCTTTGTTGAGTGGTTGCTCTGGCAAAGAATCAGACATGTACACACCTCTAAAATTTTTGATGCCCAGTGGCTTGATTAAAGCTTCAATATCTTGGTTTGTAAGCGGCTCTTGTTTTTTTAAACTTATTTATGGCTCTCTTAACACCTTTGCCTTGTTTCTCCATGGCCAGGTTATGGCGCTTCAATTCATCTAATTCTGCCCTATTTTTCTTGGCATCTATTACTGTTTTTGCTATGGCAGCTGATCCCCCAGCCAAGCTCCCAACAGCCCTAAGTGCTGCTAAGATGGCCGGGATAGTAAATATGAAACCCCCCACATGTGATTTTTTCTGGATTGTTGTAATTTTTTTAATTGGGGGGTACTAAGTAATAATTTAATACCATGGCCTTTTGCAAGACAAGATTTTTTTTTCTTGCGCTGCTTTTTGGTTAAAAGACTATCAATAGTTTTAAGAGATTTAAGACCTGCATAAGGTATTTGATACATAACACCCTTGGCCTTCATTGTAGGTTTATTATATACATATTCACAGCCCCCACCCCAGTTTTTGTTTGGTGTTCATAGCTATGGTGGTCCCCAATGCTGCTATTTTTTCACTTCAAGAAGCATCTTTGCTTACAAATCTACCAAATGCAGCCTCTTCTAATTTCTTGTCTGCAACATGTCTCTTGTCAAGATCAGAATGTGTGTTGTATGCTATGTCATGGTCTCTACAAGCAGCATCTAGGGGATTAAGAGCAGGATCACCTCTGTTTAATCTATGATCCAATTTTGTGCCTGGACCACAATACTGATAGCCTGGAATATGTAGTTCAAATGGCAACTTGTTTATAATGTCATTAACCAACTCCCGACCCTCAGAAATATTCCAAAATTTAGGTGGTAGAGTATTAATAAATTTTATAAGATATCCAATCCCCTTAGTGTCATTCACTATAAAATTAGACAATTTGGTGCTTATCATGTCCATAATTCCAACCTTTTCATTGTAAAAATTGTGGTTGCCAGCATTTTCCTCCCCAGCTATCACCAATAACCTATCTACAAGTTTCCTGACATCATCAACCCAGACAAATTCTTTAGGCAGGGTGTTGTATTGTTTGATTCCACTGCCAGTCTTAATTTGTGACCATATGGGCTTGATTAAGTTGTTATATTTTGCTCCACTGCTAGACTTGACTCTTTTTTGTGTGGGATCAGTGTTCTGGTATAGAGCATCTGATTTTATTAATATTTCTTTGTAGTGGTCATAATCTTGATCTGTATAGCTGCCAGGCCTTTTCCTAGTCATCAGTTCCCACAATCCAGGTGTACCGGGATATTTAACAAAACCACCTCTTTGTCCAAGAAGAGATTCTGAATATACAATTATATCATCTCCCATAAATGTTACTCTGAAATTGCCAATTCTATGTATGATGCTACCATCACGCTCTGTGTCAGCATATAAGCCAAAGACCTCATCTTTGTTGTCTTTAGGTGTGCTTAAATATTTTTGAGCAAGCAGACCCAATTCAATAGGATCCTGAGTGGCTTCAATTCTTCGAGGAGCAACAGGACTAGGTGTATGAATACTGGAAAGTGGGGTGATTGGATAATCTAATATGTTCCTTGCAGCTACAGGTACAAGTTCTGTGATCAAATTTTGATTTTGCTCTGTAACAGTTTTGATATTTTTACCTAATTCACTAATAGCATCAATGATAGGCTGTTCTGTTTGTTTGTGTTGTTCATAAATTCCTCGGTTCTGTGATTTCCATCCCTTAAATCTTTTTACAAGATAATCTCTTAATTTAAGATCATCAATGATTGGCCTTTTCATGGTTATTTATATATGTTTCAATGTCTAGAAAATTGTTGATTTTATTTCTGTATTTGCCACTATTGGGTTTTCTTGTCATATCAATTGTGACAAACCCATAACTGTCCTGGTTCCAGCACCTACTGCAAAACTTGGAAAAATTATTGTAGCTCAAGTCCCCACCTACATATTCATCATGTATGTGTTTGAGGTTGGTATGATCTTGATGAAACACACATATAAAATTGCTGTTGTCTCGGATCAGCTGCTTCGGAATTTTAGAAAAAGTCTGTGCCAGGTAGAAACAATCAATGTTTTTGTGTCGGCCCTGTGTAAAAAAATTTCTAACCTTGTTTTGATTATCCAGTATAATGTCATCAAACACAACAACAGAATTATCGAGACATTCATGAAGTGGCTTAACATCTGATTCAAAAGTGGCTATATCCAATCCATTATATAGCTTCATCAGCCGCTGATATTTTAATTGTTCCAAACTCTTAGAAAAAACATACAAGTGCCTGTTTTTCCAGTCTAACCAGTTGGGTGCCAATAAAAAATTATCAATTATTAGTGTAGTTTTACCACAAGCTGATGGCCCAACAATAAGACATCTAATATTATCAGGCAGCAACTTGCCATTTCTCTTAATCTGCTGTTCAGGTTCTGGCAGCCTTTTTATAACATCCCAGGTGCTCATATTATCATTTTGTCTGCATCGATCCAGCTGTGTTCTGGAAGTCCTAGCCATTTGACAAATAACTTGTTGCCTTTTCTGCGGATGATTTTTTCTATGAGATATGTGTCAGGCTGTTTAGTTTTGCTGAGTTCTTCTTCATAGAATCTGGCTTTGAGAATTTCTCCTCGGTGATCTTTTATTATATATGTGTTAAGGGTCCCAGGTTTAATTTGAGCCACTGTAAATAATTCAGTGCTCCAGTTTCTTGTAAAGCCTCTTTTGAATAAGTGCTTATATTTGCTGATTCTTACTTGATCACCCACCTTGTATTTGGCCTTTCTTGTTGTTGGCTGGTATCTAGGATAATAAACAGTCCTGATCAATTTTTGCTCATCAGATGAAGTTACTTCAGAGGGTTTCATGTTGATTGTGGAATGGACAGAGTTGTTATATTTATGTAGAAGTTCTGGAAGAATATTAACCCATTTATAATTACCTTGAAGTGTAAATTGTTTATACATAAGATTTTTTAGGGTTTTGTTGAATCTCTCTACAATTGAGGCTTTGAGATCACTGTAACTCGAGTAATGTTTTATTGACTGGCTTTTAATAAATTGTTGGAACACAGAATTATAAAATTCTTTGCCATTATCTGTTTGCAAATAGCGCGGTGATCTTCCACTCTGATTGATGATTGTCCTGATGGCTTCTGTAACACATTTTCCAGTCTTGGATTTGAGTGGCACAGCCCAGGCAAATTTTGAAAATGTATCTATTACAGTGAGTAGATACTTGTAGCCCTTGTTGATTTTGTCTAAGTTTTTCAACTGTCCACTTGCCATCTCAATCAAGTCCCCTTGCCATAAATCATCTATGCCTTTTGTGACTACTGGCAGTCTCTTATAATTATGTCTGGCTTGTCTGTGTAATTCATCAACAATAATTTGTCTAGACATAATATGAAAACAAGAATATTGCAACTATGGGGTGTTCAGCAGCTGATACTACAGGATTTTCTAAATATAATTTCTAAATATAATTTCCAGTCTTGGATTTGAGTGGCACAGCCCAGGCAAATTTTGAAAATGTATCTATTACAGTGAGTAGATACTTGTAGCCCTTGTTGATTTTGTCTAAGTTTTTCAACTGTCCACTTGCCATCTCAATCAAGTCCCCTTGCCATAAATCATCTATGCCTTTTGTGACTACTGGCAGTCTCTTATAATTATGTCTGGCTTGTCTGTGTAATTCATCAACAATAATTTGTCTAGACATAATATGAAAACAAGAATATTGCAACTATGGGGTGTTCAGCAGCTGATACTACAGGATTTTCTAAATATAATTTGTCCCCTATTTGTATTTTAAATTCCAGAGAGCCATCATCTTCAGCATAGGCTGTTTCTAATGTATTGGGATCTGTAAAATCCTCTAACTCTACACTGGTGATTTTTGGTTTGTTGTCAGCATTTGTTATTGATAAGGTGGGGTAGTGGTGTGCCTGTGGTTGAAGCCAATATTTGATCTTGATTGGTCTCAGTGTGCCCCCAACAAAAAACTGGTAATAAAATTGTGCAGGGGACAGCATATATATTTAGCCACCTGGTGTAAATGGTGAATCATATTCTTTGTTGGGGATGCTGTACAATTCAA
The DNA here is from genome assembly GCF_977018435.1 of Lepisma saccharinum. Taxonomy (NCBI): domain Eukaryota; kingdom Metazoa; phylum Arthropoda; class Insecta; order Zygentoma; family Lepismatidae; genus Lepisma; species Lepisma saccharinum. The sequence goes on from NC_139233.1 coordinate 53,939,699, forward strand.
GAATTACTGTATGTTTTGGATTCTCAATTATGCCTGTTATTTCTTTTTCTGCTGTAAGCAATCTGCTTGTTACAGATTCAAGATGCTCATTGATGGTCCTAACAACATCATCATGGCCTGGCTTGATTTTTATGTCCACAACAAGTTTCTTGTATTGTTGCACAATGTCTTGAAGCTGGGTGGCAAAAACAGACAAAGCATTTGCTTGATTGGATTCCATGGTCCCTAGCTGTTGCTTGATATTAGCTACAATTTGTTGCAAATTTTCAATAACTGCCAATTTTGAATTTTGAGCAGTAAGATCATGGACCTGTCTTCTGATATCCTCAAACAGGGCATGCAGTTCATTAATATGTTGATTAGTTGGTAGAGTGGCCACTGTCTGAGTGAGTTGTTTGATCTCTGTCTGGATATTCTTGATATCTTCTGATTTCAATATGCGATTCACTGCCCTCTTTATATTTTTAAGTTCCTGTGATGTAGGCAGATTTGATACAGTATTTTGCAAAGATTCAAGTGCCAATTTCACATTATTTAATTCAGATGCATCAGCCACATTTTGCATAGCATTTTGGAGCAGTGCTATATCTGCCTGAGTGGGTGTTGATTGTTGTAAAATTTCAAGTTTTGTTTGGATATCATCGATCAAGTGATGAAAATGAGATAGTTCAGATTCAGTGTTGAGGTTTTCAAGCTTTGTGATCTGTTGCTGGACACTGACAAGTGTGTCTACAATACCAGGCAGGCGGGATTCTAGAGATTCTTGTACATTTGTCAAATCACTTTGCACTGCTGCTATTGTACCCTCAAGATGGGTTATGGTACTTTGAATTTTTCCAAAATCTTCATATGTTTCAAGTTGCAGCTTAATGTTGGCAACACTCCGAGTTATTGCACTCAAAGCATCAGAAGATGGCAAGTTGTTCATACAATTTTCAAGTGTCTCAATTTTTTCTTTAACCTCGGCTATGGCATTGTTCAGAGGGTCCAGATTAGGTATTTGGAGTGATTGAATCTGTTCTTTTAGAGTGGAAATCACTAGATCAAAATCTTCTTGTGATTTTATGCTTTTGACAATTGTTTGGAGCTGTGTCTGGACATTATTTATCTGCTCTTCCAATTGTTGTTTCAATTGCTCAGAGTTGGTGGCCTGGGTCTTAAATTTGGCTTGAAGAGCTGCTACAGCTTCTTCTAAACTTTGAAAATTATCTAATGTTGCCAAATCAGTATATTTCTGAAGCAGCACTTTGAGTTCTGAATCAATTTTAAGAAGAGGGTCCATGCATTGTGATTGCAAATTTGTAATTTCTAATTGAAGACTGGCATTGAGTGTAGTTTGTAAAGCTTGTAAATCACTTCTTAATTTCTTGACTCTGACATCAAGCATCAAAATCTCATCACTGTGATCTTCATGCCTTGTATGGCCAAATATATCATTAGGCATTTTTGTTTTAGTGGTTATTTATTATTGAATATCTAATTCTTAATTCTATAAAAAAGGTATAAGCTTGTCATATGACACAGGGACCTCAATATATAAGCAGTCACCAGCAGAAACAGTATATACAGTGCCAGAAATCATGTTTGAGTGCTTAATTCTATAAATATTTCTCCCTATTGAAATCTTGACATTACCCTCAGGGGTTGTAATAAATTGCAATTGCCCACCTACAGGTAATTGGTAATGATTTAAATTATTGTTAAATATGTACAATGTTTTACCTGTTTCATCATCAACATCTGTAAGTATGCTGTTCAGATGAATAATTAACAAAGCACTTAGTTTAGATATTATATCAGAAGAGGGTTGTGCTGTTGGCAGGTCCATAATAGCCTGTTTTTTGAACCCAAATAAGTTCATAGGCATGTTTATTTATTTCAAATCATGCTCTGTAATTGGGCATTGATTGCTATTTTTCAAATCACAATGCCCCCATGGTAGAGTATGTATGCCACATGATAAAATGCATATCTTATCATCATATGGGTCTAGAGCCACTTTTCTTACAATATTGCTAGTCAATAAGTGATCCACACTCTGAATTCTATTTTCTGATGTTCTGATTGTGCTACATGATTTGAGACAATTTTTGTAATCCTCAAATTCAAGCTCTTTGTCCACAGTTACTCTGCCAATGCCCTTGGCCTTTTTGGCAACAACACCACTACATGTTTCAAAACTGTACATCTTGGCCCTTAACCCAGCAAATACCACAATAACATCACCAAGTGTCTCATCTTTTAACTTGCCAGGCACGTTTTTTTTGTGGTGTTTAATTTTTCTATGTTCACTGGTATCAAAATATTTAAACAATTCAGGCTGTGCCATATCTTGATAAACATCTTCTGTTTGAATATCAAGAACAAAACTATCCGTTTCCATGTACATCAATTTTACACAATCACCATAAAAAGGTTTCAACACATCATAATACAATTTTAACATGTGTAATTTGGCCAATTCCAATATCACAGCCCCTACATAAATAGGGTTATCAAACTTAATATTTGTTTTTTTCATGTTGAAAAGTGCCATATTTTCATCATAAATTCTTCTGTAATTGAAGTTGGGCTTTGCTATCAATTTTTTGCTCCGGCTGGGGTCAGTAATTATTTTAACATCAATATGTTTTCTGACATTTTCAATTGTTTTGCCATACATTGAATTGACCATCAATTTAAACAAAGATTTATCAAATTGGCTTATTGCAGATGTTCGAAGCTCTGTGTTTGTATCAATATATGGCTTCAACCATCTTGAGTGCCTGAACCTCAAAACTTTGCCAACTTTGCTCACTTGAACACCATGATGCATCAGGAACTGGAGGTTTTTGTAATATATGACATAGCCCTGTTTTGGCTCTAGAGTCATCATCAAATTCTTCTGTTTAGAGCCAGGTGAACACTTAACCTCAGGAATTGGGGGCAGATCAGAAAATGTGTTGTGTAAATTATCTGGAATTGTCAGATCAACCTCTAAGAACAGGCCATAGTGACTGTCATCAAAATCCTTAAGCTCTTCAATATTGAAATCTTCAACCCACTCAAGCCCTGCATATGGCAGTTTTTTCATCATAGCATAACCATAGAGGCTGTTGGCATCTGCATACAGTATATAATTTGATGGCAGTGCTGGATCATAATCAGGAATATATTTGTTATTTGCTCTGGCATATCTCTGAGAACATTGCACCATGCCTCCTCTTATACATTGTTCCATAAACAGATACATATCTTGATCCAGGATCAGGTCCAATTGCATTTTAGTGTTTAAAAACATTGCAGACCATGCTAGGCCCGGAGCACTGTAAAAATACATTGGATCCAGCTTATAATTTTCCATGGAAGATTTTCTGAATGCCTGAAGTATATCAGCTAAGAGGGTCACATCAAGTTTTAAATATGCCTTGTGATAATCACCAAATGTCTGGCATTTTATATTGTTCCACATCAATTGGGCATGGTGATAATCTTCATCAGTGATTCCAGATCCTCTGATTTTGCTGTAAAACTCTTGTTGTGGTGGCAGAGAACACTCATCAAATTTAGAAAAATCTGTAACATAATCATATGGATATACACCCTTCCGCCTAATTAATTTCAGGTCCTGATTTGGAAACAAAGCACATGTGATTTTGAATTGATCATCAGATAATTGAGTGGCCAGTGTAGCCAGGCTAGCCGATAAAATTCTGTATGAATCAAGAAATCTTAAGTGAATAGAAACACCATTAACTTTAATTATTTTTCTAATGGCAATATATTTCTCATCATTTTCTGCTAAAATATTTAAATTCTGCTTGTCAAAACCCTCGTACCTGATCAAATGATGGAAATCATAATTGGATGCTCCATGGCAAAATATGGGGACAAATTTTGGTCTCTGGATCATAATATTGCAGCTATTACACAGGGCCATTAAGAATTTACCATCTGTATGAGAATGGTGATGAATCTTGATATTTGCATCTGAAAATTTAGAATCACATACCGGGCATTTTTCTGCATTGTTGAAATCTTCAATCTGATCCTCTGTTAAAGGCAACATGGGTTTTGATTTTAATAAGATATTAGATGCTATGTCATGGCACTCATTTTCTATTCTATGTGCAAATTCTTTGATGGCATCTGCTCCCATGTATAAATATTCTTTACTAACAACACCATCCTGTACAACCACATAATAAAAACTGGAAGGTTCATGTAGCTGGTATGGTGTAATTGAAGATTCATCAGGATCTGGGCTACAGAATGCAAGGGGTTTGAGGTTTGATTCAAAATCACAGACTATATATGCTGGGTGTTCCAACAAGGCTTCAAACTTTTTGAATTTAGCATTTTCACTTGGCTTAGGCATAAGCATATGAACAGGTTTATGATTCCCACAGTATTTCAGATGCTCAAGAAACTTGTTTTTAGCAATTTCTGCATTCTCTTCCCGAACCCCTTTCACCATTTTTTGACCATCAAATACAGACAAACATCTTCTGCACAACTTGAATATTTTATGAGTTTTGTCTAGTTGTGTTCTGACTAAAGCTTCAAGATTATGTATCAGAGTGTAATGATTTGTGCCATCCTTTTCAATTAAGAGCAGATCAATCGGAATAGCAGATTCATCATCAAGTGTACTGATTCTGAGAGGATCTATCAAGCAATTGTCACGGGTAGAACAAGTAAATACATTAATAGATAATTGTTTGCCATTGATGTGCCTGGCCTTTTTTTCAAATTTATCAATATTCTGAACAGGCATTGGATATTCTAAACCCTCCATTGCTTCATCAAAATTGTGTTCATGCTGTTTATAATAAGTTATTCTATCAGGATTCCTTGAAACTGGATACAGAGCAGCTAAAATACACCACAAAAAGCATTTCTGGTCATTATTTTTTATATTAACCACGGCTGTTTTGTTTTTTATATTGGCAGGTAATGGCACATAAGTGGAACCTTGTAATGGGCTGAATTCAGAAATATTAACATAGAGCCTGTGTGGATAACCGCATAGGCTCCATCCAGACTCTTTTGCTGCAAATTCAGAGTGTTTAATATTCAATTGATCTATCAAACTGCTTATTATTTTGTCTGAATTTGCATTTGAATATACCGGTACAGTTTCTGTTATGTGGGGCTGTGTAAATTTTGTGCCATTTGGCTTCTTATATTGTGAAAACAATTTGAGAGACAGCTTATAAGAGCCATTTTGTGCATTTAGAATTGCCTGCACATCTGGATTTACACTGTTCAAAAAATTCTTAATGTCACATCTTGGCTCTGATACAAAACGGTGATCCCTTAATTGGCCGTTAAAACTGCTATGAATGGGTTCATAGCGTGGCTGCTTTGCTGGTCCAGCATTAACAGGTGTTTCATGCTTCCTTTTCAGACCAGATGTAGATGGTTGAGGGGGCAATGTTGATAACTGTGCAGAGCAAGTACCTTTATGTGTATATGTGAAGTATTGCATGCTATATTCTCTATGGCATTTAGGGCATATTTTTGTGGGAGTTCTGCATTTGTCTGGATTACAATTCCTTTGATGCCTGGCCCAATTGGTGCTGGTTATATTATTATTGCATTGATTACAATGTTTTTGATTTGGCATTTTTGTTGTTGTTTATTATATACAATTTCTTAACTAACTAACTAACTAACTAACTCTCTAGCCTTCTTAAACCCGAAGGTTCATGGCTGCAGCAACACAGGCCTTCCATCTGTCCCTATCTTGAGCAAGATCTATATACTCTTTTCCATCCCTACCGATTTCCCTTAGGTCCATCTCGACGTTGTCCCTCCATCTTCGTCTTGGCCTTCCTACTGGTCTCTTACCATCAGGTCTCCCAACAAGAATCCTGAAAACTCCTCTTTCCTCTCCCATTCGTGCCACATGGCCTGCCCACCTAAGTCGTCTTGATTTAATTATTCTAATAATGTCTGGACATGAATACAAATTATGTAGTTCTAAATTATGTAACCTTCTCCACTCACCTGTCTCCTCATCCCTTTTAGGTCCAAAGATTTTCCTAAGGATCCTATTTTCAAATACTCTCAATTTATGTTCCTCTTTCAATGTAAGGGACCAAGTTTCACACCCATATAATACTACAGGCAAAATTACGGTTTTGTATATTTTAACTTTTAGATTCTTAGATATTAAACGAGAAGACAAAAGTTTATGAAGAGAGAAGTAGCATGCATTTCCTGAATTAAGCCTACTTTTTATTTCCTCTTTAATATAATTTTCATTTGTTAATATTACTCCTAAGTATTTGAATTTGGAAACTGTTTCAAACGAGTTGTTATCAATAATTAGATTTTGATTATTACCTAACACTTGGTTTCGGCCTGTAAGCATATATTTAGTTTTCTCTTTGTTAACTTCCAAACCTATCTCTTTAGCAGTTTTGAAAAATATTTTAGCATTATTCTTAATTGTATTCACATCATCCCCCAGTAAGTCTACATCATCTGCATATGCTAACAACTGAGTCACACCATTTAATTTTAGTCCTTCTTTAGTTTCGTTTACCTTCCTAACAGCATATTCTAAGGCAAAATTAAAGAGCAATGGAGATAATGCATCTCCTTGTTTTAACCCATCATGAATTGTAAATTTGTCAGACACATTAATACCCACACGAATTTTACTTTCTGTTTCACTGGTGCATATTTTTATCATACTAACAAGCTTCTTAGGCATTCCAAACTCTACTAATATATTATATAATTTATCTCTTTTGACCGAATCATATGCTTTTTTGAAATCAATGAATAGCTGATGGACATTTTGATTATATTCCCACTTTTTTTCAAGTGTCTGTCTGATGTGAAAAATTTGATCTGTAGTTGATCTGTTACGTTTAAATCCACATTGATAATCACCTATAATTTCATTAGCATATGGGGTTAGTCTTGTTAAAAGAATGTTAGATAATATTTTATATGTTGTTGAGAGTAGAGAAATTCCACGGTAATTATTGCAGTTCATTTTATCACCTTTTTTAAACACAGGAACAATTATGGATTCTTTCCACTGTTGAGGGATTTCTTCTTTATTCCATATTAAACAAATTAATTTATGAATTTGACAAATTAATGAATTTCCACCATATTTAATTAACTCAGCTGGTATTAAATCAATGCCAGGTGCTTTGTTATTCTTTAGCCTTTTAATAGCATCTTTAACTTCAGTCAAGTTAGGTTCTGGGACTAAAGGTTCTGCTGTGTGTACCTCATTCACTTCTGATTTATCTCCTACATGGACATTTAAAAGGTCATTAAAGTAGTTCTTCCATCTATTTAGAATATCGCTAGGGTCAGCTAGAAAATCACCGTCTTTATCTTTTATCAAGTTTACTTTAGGTTGCCACCCCTTTCTAAACTCATTTACACCTTTATATAAATCTCTGATATTTTTATTTTTGCTGTTTGTTTCAATTTGGTTAATTTTGCTTTTCAAGTAATCTCTTTTTTTACTTCTAAACGTGCCGTTAACTTCTCGCTTTATTCTATTATAATTGTTTAGATTTGTATCATCAGAGTTATTTAACCACCTAAGTCTAGCCTGATTTCTTATTTCTATTAGATTATGACATTCATTATCAAACCATGGCTTACTTTTTCTCGGTTTATGGTATCCTATACTTTCTTTAGCTGCTGATTCTATTGCATTACGTATGTGCTACCAATTCTTATTTACGTCTGTTTCATTTATATTTTCATCATAATTTAAATCCTGCAAAACATCAAATCTATTTGACAGTTTAATTTGGTAATCTTTCTTAATTCTTTCATCAGTAAACTTTCCTGTATCAAATTTTAGAACTTTTAGATTTTGTTGCTTATGATTTATCACTGAGAGTCTTTCTCTTAATTTAGCAATTACTAAATAATGGTCACTGGCACAGTCAGCACCTCTATGTGTACGAACATCAATTATACTAGTATGCCTTCTCTTATCAATGAGAATATGATCTATCTGATTATGAGTTTTACCATCTGGAGAAGACCAGGTATATTTATGGATATCTTTATGTTTAAAAGTGGTACTTTTCACAATTAAATTCTTTGAGGTTGCAAAAGTAATCAATCTTATACCATTATCATTACTTAATTCATGAAGACTTTCTTTACCAATCGTGGGTTTAAATGTCTCTTCTTTCCCAATCTGTGCATTACAGTCACCTAACAGAATTTTCATATCATACTGAGAAAATTTATCAAAGACCTGTTCTAACTCTGTATAAAAATCATCTTTAGTATTATCATCTTTATCTTCCGTTGGTGCATGTATGTTTATTAAAATAATTTTACACCACCTACCCTGTAAAACTGCATATGATATCCTATCATTAATAAATTCTATTGTTTTAAGAGCCGAGATAATTCTATTATTTATGAAAAAGCCTGTTCCAAAATTATGATTTTCAGTACCACCATAGAAAAAAGTATAATATTTCTTGGGATTCAAATCAAAATTCTATGCTTAATAAAAAATATCAGTTGGGTTCAGCAGTGTGCTTTGTATATTTTGTGTGTGTGTGTATGTGTATATGTGTGTGAATATTTTTGGCTTTGGTATTTATATAAAATTTCTTGGGGTTCAAATCAAAACTCTATACTTAATAAACCTATGACAGGTTGTCAAAAATTCTGTATATTAAATCAAATAGATTTGTAATTCAATTTATACAAATCTGCAATATTTTTGTGTTTAAAAAATATGAGCAGCACTGCAACAACACATCTGTACTCTTTAACAACTCTCACAATACTGGCTGATATGCAATGCAAAATCTCTTTATATACCCTAAGCACGGACTGCATTGAAAATATCTGAAACAATAAGCCAATCAGAATATAACACATCATCACATTATGTCATAACCAACCAATCAGAAAACAACACATGTCTAATATATAATATTGGGTAATAATTTGTTGCAAAACATGATGCAATATAAATAAACCAGAAATAGGCCACAAGTGGACCGGAAGTAAATATGTGTGGGTGGGTGTGGGGGGTGTAGGTGTGTATGTGGGTGGGTGTGGGTGGGTGTGTATGTGTATGTGGGTGGGTGTGGGTGGGTGTAGGTGTGTATGTGGGTGGGTGTGGGTGTGTATGTGGGTGGGTGTGGGTGTGTGTGGGTGTGTATGTGGGTGGGTGTGGGTGGGTGTAGGTGTGTATGTGGGTAGGTGTGGTCAAGGTCAAGGTCAAGGTCAAAATAATCGAAAAAATAATCGAAAAAATAATCGAAAAAATAATCGAAAAATAATCGAAAAAATAATCGAAAAAATAATCGAGAAAAATAATCGAAAAAATAATCGAAAAAATGGTCAAGGTCATCTCAAGGTCAAGGTCAGTGTTGTGTGTGTGTGTGTGTGTGTGTTAATACGTTTGGCGTAGTTTTAGGTGTGGCCAAAAAAAATATCAAGAGGGGCATTTTTTGACAAGATTATGGACAACAATCTCACAGAAGTGCCTTTTATAAGTGTAGGCAAATCAATCTGAGGGGGGTCATCATTTCTCAGGAAATTCCCGAGGGCATTTTTACAAAAATCTTGGATTAGACGGGGTTCCACACTTGAGCAAAAAGCTCATATGGGCATGTTGAGCTTGTTTTAAGTGTGGGCAAATCTGCCAGAGGGGGGTTCATCCTTTCCTGTGCTGGTTGTATCATCAATTACACTACTAATAAACGTTTATCTAGACGTCTCAAAGGCTAACAAGAGGACAATTTCAGATTTGCAACAAGAAGAAAAAATCCAAAAAAAATCAAAAGTCGAGAATCTAAAAAATAAAATTTGAAAAAAAGTTCTTTTTTTTTTCAAACGTCTGACAAGCATATATAAAATAACCATTACAACAAAAAGTGAGTGTTAGAAAAGTGGATAGTCTCAAGCGGGTGACAGCAAGAAAACTACGAGAACCGAACGTATAGGCTGAGAATTCGACGTTTCAGAAACGTTTCAACGTATATAGAAAAATGTCAAAATGTCAATTTCAAGAAGAGGACAATCTCAAGTTGCGGGAATATCTAGTGAAGCGATTCAAAGGTTGGAAATCCGAGAATCGCGGATCCTACGAAGAGAAGAAGCGTCAAGATCAACCTGTGATCGATGCCATCAGCGGTCTAGGTAAAGAAATTAAAAGTGTCACGGAACAAAATAAAAATTTGATCAACGAACTCGTACCACTCGCAGCTAAAAGTTACACTGTACCCACGCCCATTTCGAGCATTCCTTCGACGCCGTTCGAACTGAAGGACGTACCACGACGTCAAGCCATAGGTAGTACGTCGTCGTCTTCGGATAAGATCGAGTTGGGACCTTTGGCACGAGACTACCTGAGCACGGGGAAGTTCGACAAGGATGAAGTGTTCGGATTGTATCCGAGCATGGAAACCAACGAAGGCGGTGTGGTTTGGAAGATTGGAAAATCGAAGGTGACCTTCGAAGGCAATGACATTAAAGTTAATTTAGGCGAGAAGGATAGTTGGACCAGGTATCCGGGTACGGTGGGACTGTGGGAACTCGTTGCCAAAAAGCAGCCGAAGGATTACACCGACGAAGATTACCAGAGCTACAGGGAAATTCTAATCATGACGGATGCCATGTACCAGAACAACGATGCCTCGCAGAATAGGGTGAAATCGAGTAGCGGTGAGAAGTACAGGAATCTCATCAAACCGATATGGAACGAGGTGAAAAGTGGAAGCGGCATCAAACGCTACAACACGTTACCCAAAGAATTCGTTTGGGTGGACGACGTGAGGAAACTCATCGACCGATTGTTAGTGATAGCCGGTGAAGAGAATGCAGGCAATCGTAATTTCTACAACGAGAAGGTTGGCATCGTGGACATGATCAGCACCAAACTTTCCAACTTCATCGTGAACGACGACAAAGGGATAGGTTACCTCATTAAAATTATCAACACGCTGCCTCCGAGATTCTGGAACGTGGCCGAAGGAAAGGGACTCGTGAACGACATCATCAACAAGTTACCTTTCGAGATGCATTTACCTGGCTACCAGTACTGCGGACCGGGTACCAAACTCGAGAAAAGATTGGAGAGAGGAGACAAGGGTGTGAATCCGTTGGACGCTGCATGCAAAGATCACGACATCGCTTACAACAACACTCGCACCGATCTGGATGCACGTCACGAAGCAGACAGAAACTTAGAGCACGCAGCTTTCGAAAGATTCGTCAGCAGGGACGCATTGTTGGGAGAAAGAGTTGCAGCACTGGGCACCACCATCGCCATGAACACGAAACAAAAATTTGGATGGGGTGTATAAATAACATACAGTAAAAAAAAAGACATGTCTTGTATAACCGATTTACCGCCCGAACTGCTATGTAAAATATTCAAACACGCAGTAAACGGAGACGTTAATAAACTTTTAATCATAGCGAGATCAACGCCGGAATTTCATATCCCTTGTGAAATGGCTGTCAAGGATTATCTTTGGGAGATCAGTGGCATGATGTGCGGTGATCTCGACACTCTTCTTTCGACTGCAGGGGAAAAATTAAACGATAGGTTGGATGAATTGCACGAGGCGCGGCAGGGGAGAAGACGATACACGGATGATTGGCGCAAGTCTAAACAGGAGACCGAAGAAATCATCACGCACATCATCGCGTTTTCCGAAGGACGAACTTTCTTCCTCTGTTAAAAATAATAATAATATATATACGTGTCAAAACTTGATATATAAATAACACACATCGTGAGTAGAGGTAGTGCACCGGTTCACCAACATCAAGTGAGGAGCTGAAGTGAGGAGCTCGCCTTAATGGATTTTTCTCGTAAGGCATGAGCTTTATTTGATGGCGCAGTGTTGCCAGCTGTTTACTCGAAAAAATTACCAAGGTTTTTGGTCTAGCCTAACCTAAAGCAAGGAGCTGGCAATTTTTTTCTCGCAGTGTTGCCAGCTTCTTACTCGAAAAAATCACCAAGGTTTTTGGTCTAACCTAACTTAAAGCAAGGGGCTGGCAATTTTTTCTCGCAGTGTTGCCAGCTCCTCACTCGAAAAAATCACCAAGGTTTTTGGTCTAACCTAACTTAAAGCAAGGGGCTGGCAATTTTTTCGAGTAAGATGTTGGCAACACTACACCCGAAAATAAAGCTCGGTGGGGCTTGCTTTAATGGTTTGCTTTTGTAAGGCAAGGGGCTAGAGAGAGAGAGAAAAACTTATAGCTGGGAACAGTAATGAGCGAATGCGCTATATTGTAATTTTCCAACTCCCGGGGGCCAATGTTTGTATATCGCGACCTTTGTAAACCTTTTTTTCTCGGGGGAACAATGTGCCACACACACACACACACACGCACGCACGCACGCGCGCATATGTATTGTAACACAAACAAACAAACAAAATAATAATTGTTTTTTTTAGGATGCCTGGCCCCTATAACCTCGCCAGGGTGCGTGGTGCCCAACCAAAAATGTAAAAGTTTTCTAATGGCTGCGGTTATAGATTACCGCACCTTTGTAGAGTTTCACGTGTTTTTTTTCCCCCAAACTTCTATGAAACCCTACAGAGGACCTCCGTAATGCATGCAACGTGTACTAACGACTCTAGTGTTATTTGATGTTGTGATATTTTTGGATATAGAGTTTTATTGTGAGATAGATAAAAATAATTATGTTTATTATAATATTTTCTTGATGAAGATGGAGAATGTATGTGTGTGTTACAAATAAAGTTGCATGCTTTTTTTTCTAGTGTGTGTGTATGTGTTTTTGATGTTTCGACAGCATCTGAAACGATAAAAAAAAGAAATTTTATTGTTAATTTTCACGTTTAAAAACAACAACAAATTTTTTTGTGCAAATTTTCTGATTGTCTCGTGCTATAGTGCAAAAAAGATATTGTAACTGATAACTAATGAAATTGACATTTGTAACTGATCTGAACTAGTGAAATTTGTATTGTGCCATTGTAACTGATTGTGCTAGTGCAGAAAATTTCTTCTTGTGCAAGAAAAGATGTTAAAAAAACTTGTTAAAACTGCTCTGTGACCCTCTCGTTCTTCACGTCGTAGGCGAAGGACTTCTCTGCAATCAGGATGACACTGCATAGGGTATCCTCGGGCAAGGCATCGTGGAACTCGCAGACGACCTTGATGTTGGTTCGATCGTTGACCACAACCTTCTTTCTCTTAGATGTGTTGATGACGGTCATGGGTCTCCGTGCTTTGAACTCGCTGGGCGTGTAGAACATGTCCACGCTTCCCTAGGTCACACGTTTGTAAGCCGAAAACGCTTCGTAAAGTTTGAGGTAATCGTTTTTGGTCATGTCGAGGTTGTAATTCTCGCGCGGGAACACTTCGTTGCGTCCATTCTTTAGATAAATGTTCTTGATCTTGCAGTCGTCGAACTTGCTGGAATCTTTTTCCTGATTCTTGTCTCTCCCGGTCTGAAAAAGCACTACGACGAAATCTGGCATGTCGAACTGTATGTTGTTGAACTGCGTCGTCACGTCGAATTCCATGTGACTTCCCGACGCCATCTTCTGCACGCACTGGTAACCGTGAAAGTGAATCGGTACCTGCGGACTCTTCAAGATCTCCGCTTTGTACTTGAGGGCGTAGTTTGTTTCGTATTCCACCACCGGCATTCTCAATTCCATGCTCCGGATGACGCACTTGGCTGCTTCGGGTAATGTGTTGGCTATCGGCGTGGTGCCGTCCGGACCCAAAGTAGCGTATCGCATCAGTACGTCGTTGTCGTTGGCCGCTCTTCGAAACGTGACCCTCAGTCCTCCCTTCCACATGATCTCCTTGTAGTCCGAGAAGAAACCAGGCAGCAGACGCATGGGAAAGAGCACCGTGTGACTTCTCGTCGATATTTTGGTCCCGGGTTCGAATCCTCCCGCCTGATAGTACGCCGCATCCGTTTTGGATAATTTCAACGTTCCCACTGCCGTCGACGTGATGCCTGGATAATCTATTCTGTCGATGACGGTGTTGTGTTTCCTCACCTCCACCTGCGAGAATAGGTGAGGCACGAAGTTGTCCACGAGTATCAAGTTTGCTGCTGCGGGAAACGCGTCTCCGCTTTCTTTCTTCACCACGTCGAATTGAAGGTAGAGGTCCGCTCTGTGAGGATGAATGAACCCATCGCCTACGTCCACGTCGTATTCGATCTCCCTGTTTGCTTCGTTGAGATTGGCGAACGTGCGACGGTTGGGAGGGAAAGATTGCAATTCGTAACTTTCGATTTGCTCCATGATGTGTGTATGGTTATTTATTATACGTTGATCTCCACGATGGCCGTCGTAGTGGCACCTGCGAAATCCACCACGTCTCCTTTCTCGTTCGTCACCACCAAGTCTATGTCGTCTATGCGGTTGCGACATACTGGAAAATAGATCGGCGAAGAGGGCGTGTAGATGATCGGTTCCATGAACTCGGAACTTGGTTTGAAAATGGCTATGATTCCCGTCTGCTTGTGACTTCCTAACAATCCGTCCGAAGATTTCGTGATCATACCTTCGGCCACGTTACAGTGTACGTTCAGAGTCTCTATGGCCAAGAATTTAGGAATGTTGGTTGCTGTGTGCTTGATGCCAGCTTCGAGTTTGGTGTCGTTCTCGAAACCTAAAAGTTCTCCCATGGTGCCCAGGTCCACGGTCTCCGTCGCGGATAGGATTTCCACTCTGTGCGTGACCGAATTTTGAGAAAGGTATGTGCCTTTGGGTAACTGAGCTTGCAAAGTGGAAAGATTGTATTGGCCTGGCGTGACGACGATGTGTTCGCTTCCGACGCTAATTTTGTTGTTGTGCTGCGTAACGTTAGGTATGAGGTACATGCTGTAGAATGCACGCAGAGCCACGGATTTAGGATAGACGATGTCGTCGTGCAGCGTGAGTTTCAAGATTGAAGATTCGCTCGTGAGATGGAACACGCCCATCCTAGTGATGCTGTTTGAGGTTCCACAATGCTTTCTGGAAATCCTCGATTGTAGGGTTATTTATTTTAGAGAAAAACGCGAGCACGGAGAGGCAGAGATGACCGCAGTTCACGTCTCCGAAATCTTGAATGCGTTCGTCGTTGTAGTATATAGAGGTTTTGCTCGTTTTCAGATAATGAATTAAATTTGTAGGTGGAACACCTCCGAAAGAATCGAAAACGAATGCTTTATCATCATTTTTGTGGTAACATATCCAATGCGTGCCTGGATTTTCTTGACCGTCCAAGTTGACTACTCCGCATTCTCTTCTTTTCACGCTTGAAGGTAGCGAGTCGGACATAAAAACTCCTCTGAAGTGTTTGATTTGTAACGGTTCGATCAGAGATTCAATGTCTCGGTTTGTGAGTGCCGTTGTTTCTTTTTTTTAAACTTTCTCATCACGCCCTTACCCCCTTTCTTCTCCATGGCCAGGTTGTGACGTTTCTGTTCTTCCAACTCGGCCTTGTTCTTCTTCGAGTCGATGACGGTTTTCGCGATGGCGGCACTTCCGCCTGCCAAACTTCCAACGGCCCCCAATGCTGCCAGGATGGCCGGGATGCTGAATATGAAACCTCCGATCTTTTGCTGTTTCCGCGAACGCTGCAATCTTTTCAATTGAGGTGTGCTGAGCAGCAATTTCATTCCGTGTCCTTTCGACAAGCAAGAACGTTTCTTCTCGCGTTGTTTCTTGGTGAGTAACCCATCGAGGGCACCTAGATTTTTTAGATTCGAATATGGTATCTGGTACACGACACCCTTGGGCTTCATGTTGATGCTCTATGTGTTATTTTCGCGGTATGTTATTTATATATATATTCTGAGATTTTTTCTTGTGTAGTTTTTTACGGTATGTTATTTATATACCCCACCCCAATTCTTGTTTCGTGTTCATGGCGATGGTGGTACCCAGTGCGGCGACCCGTTCACCCAACGATGCGTCTCTGCTCACGAACCTTTCGAAAGCTGCATGTTCCAATTTTTTGTCTGCTTCGTGACGTGCGTCCAGATCCGTCTGCGTGGTGTTGTAAGCGATGTCGTGATCTTTGCATGCGGCGTCCAACGGATTCACACCCTTGTCTCCTCTCTCCAATCTTTTCTCGAGTTTGGTACCCGGTCCGCAGTACTGGTAGCCAGGTAAATGCATTTCGAAAGGTAACTTGTTGATGATGTCGTTCACGAGTCCCTTTCCTTCGGCCACGTTCCAAAATTTCGGAGGCAGCGTGTTGATGATTTTGATGAGGTAACCTATGCCCTTGTCGTTGTTCACGATGAAGTTGGAAAGTTTCGTGCTGATCATGTCCACGATGCCAACCTTCTCGTTGTAGAAATTACGGTTGCCTGCATTCTCTTCGCCGGCTATCACCAACAATCGGTCCACGAGCTTCCTCACGTCGTCCACCCAAACGAATTCTTTGGGTAACATGTTGTAGCGTTTGACGCCGCTGCCTGTTTTCACCTGGTTCCAAATCGGTTTGATGAGATTCCTGTACTTCTCGCCGCTGCTCGATTTCACCCTATTCTGCGAGGCGTCGTTGTTCTGGTACAAGGCATCCGTCATGATGAGAATTTCCTTGTAACTTTGGTAATCTTCGTCGGTGTAATCTTTCGGCTGCTTTTTGGCGACGAGTTCCCACAGTCCCACCGTACCCGGATACCTGTTCCAACTATCCTTGTCGCCTAAATTGACTTTAATGTCCTTGCCTTCGAAGGTCACCTTCGATTTCCCAATCTTCCACACCACACCGCCGCCTTCGCTGGTTTCCATGCTGGGATACAATCCGAACACTTCATCCTTGTCGAATTTCCCCGTGCTCAGGTAGTCTCGTGCCAAAGGTCCCAACTCGATTTTATCCGAAGACGACGACGTGCTACCAATAGCTCGACGTCGTGCCGGTGCATCCTTCAGTTCGAACGGCGTCGAAGGAATGCTCGAAATAGGCGTGGGTACGGCGTAACTTTTAGCTGCGAGCGGTACGAGTTCATTAATCAAATTTTTATTTTGTTCCGTGACACTTTTAATTTCTTTACCTAGACCGCTGATGGCATCGATCACGGGTTGATCCTGACGTTTCTTCTCTTCGTAGAATCCGCGATTCTCGGATTTCCAACCTTTGAAGCGTTTCGCGAGGTAACCGCGAAGCTTGAGATTTTCGTCCTCGATTTTTCGTTTCGTCATGACGTTATTTATACACGTCGTTTCTCACAACGTTGCAACGTTTAGAAAGTCGTTGATTTTGTTTCTGTATTTTCCGTCGTTGGGTTTCCTCGTCATGTCGATCGTCGCGAATCCGAAATTGTCACCGTTCCAGCAAGTAGAGCAGCAGCGTTCCGAAAATTGATTGTAGTTCATGTCTCCGCCTACGTAGTCATCGTACGCGTGCTTGAGGTTGGTGTGATCTTGACGAAACAAACATATGAAATTAGCGTTGTCGCATACTAACTGTTTTGGAATTTTGGAAAACGTTTGAGCTAGGTAAAAACAATCCATTCCTTTGTGACGACCTTGCGTGAAAAAGTTGCGAATTTCATTTTGATTTTCCAGGATGGCGTCGTCGAACACAACGACTGAATTTTCACGACAATCGTCGAGTGGTTTTATTTCCGAGGCAAACGTTGCAATGTCCAGACCATCGTACACTTTCATCAGTTGCTGGTATTTGGTTTGCTCCAAACTTTTCGAGAACACGTACAGGTGCCTGTTCTTCCAATCTAACCAATTCGGTGCGAGGAGAAAATTGTCCACGAGCAATGTCGTTTTCCCACACCCCGAAGGACCTACGATCAGACAGCGGATGCTGTCGGGAAGCAACTCGCCGTTCTTTTTCTTCGTTTGACTTTCCGGATTCGGTAGACGCTTCACCACGTTCCACGTACTCACAAGATCACTTCGTCCGCGTCGATCCAACTCTTTTCCGGAAGTCCCAGCCATTTGACAAACAGTTTGTCACCTTTCTTACGCAATACTTTCTCGATGAGGTACGTGTCGGGGTGTTTCGTTTTAGAGAGTTCCTCTTCGTAAAATCTTCCTTTCAAAATCTCGCCGCTACTATCTTTTATTATATACGTGTGTCGGTTTCCGGGTAAAACTCGAACCACCGTAAAGAGTTCCGTGCTCCAATTTTTTGTGAATCCCTTCTCGAAGGTGCGTTTGAATTTGCTGATCCTCACCTGGTCTCCAATTTTGTATTTAGCTTTTTTTGTCGTGGGTGTGTACTTTGGACAGTAAACTGTAGAAATTAAACGCTGCTCGTCGGACTTGGTAACGTCGGCTGGCTTCATGCCTATCGTTCTGTGTGCCGTGTGATTATAGGTGTCGACGAGTTCCGGCAGGATGTCGACCCATTTGTAATTTCCCCGAAGCGTGAATCGTTTCCACATGTGTGTTTTCAAGGTTCGATTGAATCTTTCCACGATGCTGGCTTTGATGTGACTGAAGCTCGAATAATGTCGAATCTTGTGTTTTTGAATAAACTTTTGGAATACAGCGTTATAAAATTCCTTCCCCTTGTCTGTTTGCAGAAACCGTGGTCGTCTGCCACCGCTTTCGCGAAAAATTGTCTTGAATGCTTCCGTGACGCATGTTCCCGTTTTCGCCTTCAAAGGTAGAGCCCATGCGAATTTCGAAAACGTGTCTATGACGGTGAGAAGGTACTTGTTGCCCTTGTTCAATTTATGTACGTTTTTCAAATTGCCGCTACTCATCTCCACGAGGTCACTTTGCCAGAGGTCGTCGATGCCCTTGGTTACCACAGCCAAACGTTCGTAGTTACGGCGTGCAGGTTTATGCAATTCTTCGACGATGGCTTGCCTAGACATTTTTTTTTTAGAGATTACGTTTCAAGAGAAGCACAAGCGTGATGGGATTCAAAGAGGGTGGCACTTCGCTCGTGTTTTGAATGATCAGCTTATCGCCGGCACTCACGTCGAAAACGGTGAGATCTTCGTCTTCGTGTATTTCATATATGTTGCGCGTTTCGTTCCAACGTGCCAGAGGAATGTTTCCCGCTTTCTGGACACCACGATTCGATATCAAGGTCATGGTGGGAACGCTAGCTTTTCTGCCGTGAGACCAGTACGAAAATTCGTTTATCTGAATCGTGCCATCGAGGAGAAACTTGTAGTACGGATGATAAGGATGTAACATGTACAGTTTGTTACCTTCGACGAACGTGGAGATTCTCTGTTGATTGGGTACGCTGTTGATTTCGATGGCTTGCAGAGAATGCAGTTTAGCG
Source organism: Lepisma saccharinum (assembly GCF_977018435.1). NCBI lineage: Eukaryota > Metazoa > Arthropoda > Insecta > Zygentoma > Lepismatidae > Lepisma > Lepisma saccharinum. The sequence continues at coordinate 53,958,902 of NC_139233.1, forward strand.
AATTTAGTGTCGACGCCGAGCAGATTACTGTGAACTTGTCCGAGTTTATTTTCGATGGGCAGCAGATGCTCGACTATGGTATCCGTTACGGCAGAAACGACGGTTTGATTTTCACTTCCACGTTCAACTGCTTGTAGTTTTCGTTGAGTTCTTGCAACTTGGCACAGAAAGAGGTCAGCGTCGATTCCTGCGTGGATTCCAGCACTCCAACTTGATCTCTGATGTTGACGACGATGTTCTGAAGGTTCTCGACTTGATTCAATTTCGAGCTCTTCTCGGTAAGATCGTTCACGATGCTTCGCATCTCTGTAAACTGCGTGTGAAGGTCGGCTACGCTCTGCGAAGTGGGCAGCGTCGACACCAGCGAACTGATTTCGTCTCGAATCTCTTCCACGTTCGCCGTTTCCGTTTCCAGTCGTTTCAGCATTCGAGATATGTTTCTTTTCAAAACGTGCAATTCTTTTGAGGTGGGGAGATTGGCCACCCTACTCTCGAGATCGCTCAATGAATTTTTGATGTCGCTCGAATCGGATAGTGCCGTCACCGCCGTTTTCAATTTTTCCAAATCTTCGCGCGAAGGCACGCTCGTCCGTAACGATTCCAAGTCACCCTGTATGTTGTCTAGTACGTGATGAAAATGAGCGAGATTCGTTTCGACGTTCAAATTTTCTGCTGAACCGTGCTCAACGTGTCTTGAATGCTCGTCAGCGCGCTCGCTTCAGCGTGAATATTTTTAATTTCTTCGTTGATCAATTCCAAGGACGCCTGAAGCGTAGCGATGGTGGTTTGAATGTGTTCGAAATCTTGATAGGCCTCCAATTGAATTTTTATGTTCGCGACGCTTTTACCGATGACCTGCAGTTCGTCCGACGATGGTAGGTTCGTCATAGTATCTTCCAAAGTCTGCAACTTGGATTTAATTTCTTCCAACGTGCTGGTGAATTCTTCTTGTAATTTGGAAACGACGACATGCAAGCGTTCTGCGTCTATATCGTTCACGACGGTTTGAAGTTCGGAGAAATTCTTTTCTATTGCGGAAGTTCGTTCTTCGATTTCGAGTTTCAATTTTTCCAAATCTTCATTTTTCGATTGAAATTGCTGTAATTTGGCCAAATCATTTTGAAGCGAATCCACGCTCAACTGTATATTTTGAACGTTGTCGTAAGAAGGCACGTCGACATAATTTTTTATCAGCGTCTTCAGTTCGGAATCGATTTTCAGAATGGGGTCGAGACATTGCGTTTGGAGCGTAGCGATTTCCGACTCTAAACTTTTGTTTAAGGTTTCCTGCAAAGCAATCAAATCGGTCCTCAACTTCTTAACTCGAATGTCCAACATGAGAATCTCTTCTGCGTGGTCTACACGCTTGGTGTTGCCGAAAATGTCGTTAGGCATTTTTGGTTAACGGTTATTTATAATAGGATAGACGATTCGTAATTCTACGAAGAGACGAACGAGTTTGTCGTAATCTCCGAGGAGTTCCATGTAAAGATAATCTCCTGCGGAAACATCGTACGTAATGTTAGAAAGCATCTTGTCGTGCTTGATTCGAAAAATGTTCTTGCCGGTAGAAATTTTGATTTCGCCTGCGTTTTCCGGATTCACGGTGATTTGAAGTTTCCCGTCGATCGGAATTTCGTAGAAATGTAAATTGTTATTAAAAACATAAAACATCTTGCCCACATCGTCATCCAATTTCGTCCAAATGCTGTTGAGGTGAATGATCAACAGACCGTTGAGTTTAGGTAACACGGAAGGTAAGACTTCATGATCTGGTATGGTTTCCATAATGATCTGTTTTTTGAAACCGAACAAATTCATTGGCATGCTGGTTATTTAAGAATACGGTCAAAGTTTTTTGTAATAACAGTCAATGTTTTTTTTGTAATAACAGTCAGTGTTTTTTTTTTGTAATGACAGTCAAAGTGTTTTTTTTTGTTTTGTTTTGTTTTTTATGAATCTTCTGTTGAAGATGGGCATATGTTGCAGGTTTTGCTTTCTGCTAAGCGATAGTGCCCCCACGGCAATGTGTGAATACCACACTCGAGGACGCGCCTCTTATCGTCGTTGGGATCCAGCGCAATTTTTCTAACTTTGTTTGTGGTCAACACATGGTCGACGCTCTGGATGCGCTGTTCTGCTCTTAGAACCGACGACCTGGTCTTGAGGCAATCGACAAAGTCCTCGAATGCGAGATGCTCCCGAACCACCTGTCTGCCGACACCCTTGGCCTTCTTGGTAACGCTGCCCTCGGCTTTGATGGCATAGGCCTTGGCGCGAAGACCTGCAAACTCGAGAATTACATCACCGTCCTTCTCGTCTTTGAGTTTGCCAGGCACTTTTTTGTTTCGGGGCAGGATGCCGTACTGGTTCGGCTGGGGATAGCCCGAGGTGTCGAAGAGGTTAACCAAAGCTGGTACCGTGACTATATCCCTGTATGCATCGGCTGAGTGGACGTGGTACACCAAGCTGTCCGTGTCCGTGTAGAGAAGCGAGATGTTGTGGCTATAATGTGGACGTAATATGTCGTAGTACGTCTCGAACATGTGCAGCTTGCTCAGGTCTAATACTGAGGCGCCAACATAAATTGGCTTGTCGAGTTTCACCTCGCTTTTCCTCATATGCACCAGAGCAAGCTGTTCATTATAAATGGTCCTCGATTTGAATAACGGGTTCGCTACGAGCCTGCGACATTGTGCTTTCCTCGTTACCATTTTTATGTCCATGCGATTCCGTACATTCTCCATAGTTTTGCCAAACACCGCATTATTCATTAACTTGAAGAAATCGCGATCGAAATCAGAAGTGGCGACTGTGCGATGTTCGGTGTTGAGCTCGATGTATGACTTCAACCACGGAGAATGCTCGAACTTGAGGATGCGGTGAACTGCGTGGACGGTAACCCCTTGCTTCATCAACCACCGGAGGTTTTGGTAGTGCAGGACATAACGCTCTTTGGACTCGAAGTCCATGACGAGCTTCTTCTGGTTGGAATAGGGTGGACACTTCTTCAACTCGGGTGCAGGGGGAAGATCGCTGAACAAATCCTGCAGCTTCTCGGAGAACTCAAGGTCCACCTCGGCGAAGAACCCATGTTCCGAATCGTCGAAGCTTTCGATGTCGAAGTTGGAAGGGTCAGCCCACTCGAAGCCTCTAAAGGGGAGTGGCTGCATCATGGAGTGTCCGTAGAGGTTATTAACGTCCGTGTACATGATGTAGCTGGACGGTTGTGAGGGGTCGTAACCGGTGGCCATGTGGTGATTGTTGGCGTGCGAGTGTCGCTGCGACACCTGGACCATTCCACCCCGCACGGCACGTTCCACAAACAGCATCATGTCCACGTTCGAAAGAAGCTCCAGCTCGATCTTCGTCACCAGAAACATGGCTGACCACGCCAGTCCAGGAAGACTGTAGAAGTAGGCAGGGTCCAGCTTGTAGATGGTCTTCGCAGTTGCACGGAACGTCTGGAACACGTCAGCGAGGAGCGTCACATCAAGTCTGAGGTAGGCGTCGTGGTAGTCCCCGAGAGTTCGACAGCCCAGCTTGCGCCACATGGACTGGGCATGGTGATAGTCATCCTCAGAGATGCCCGAGCCTCGCAGCTTGCTATAGAAGTTCGCCTGGGGAGGTAGCGACGTCTCTGCGAACTTGGAAGGGTCTGTAAGATATTCGTAGGGATAGACCCCCTTACGCTTGAAGAGGCCGGCGTCCAAGTTCGGAAAGTTTCCGGAGGTAATAAGCATTTGCTCGTCGCTAAGCTTCCCTGCGAGAGCATCGAGGCTGGCCGGGAGAAACCTCAGGGAGTCGAGGAAGCGAAGTTCGACGGTAGAGTGTGATCCTGGGATCGACACTCGTTTGCTCACACTGATGTAACGCTCCTCGTTCTGGGCGAGAACGTTGATTCCCTTGTTGTCGTATCCAAGATGCTTGACGAGGTGGCGGAAGTCGTACCCCGAGCCATTGTGAAAAAACACAGGGATGAAGCGCGGGTCCCGGGCCATGAGGTTGCATCCGTTGCACCAAGGACCAACATACCTACCGTTAAAGTGATCGTGGTGTTGGACTTTACGGTTGTTGGCGGTGTACTTCTTGTCGCAGACAGGGCAAGCGATGGCCTCGTCGTGTCTACGTTGATCGTCGGGGGACAGTGGGAGCATAGACTTGGGGGCCAACAGTACCTTCCCTATCTCGTTGGCCTCGACAACCATCCTCTCGAGGAAGTGTTTGGCTGCGTCGGGACCACGGTACACGTAGGGCTCGGGGGCGATGTGCCGGTCACGTCGCACCACAACGTATGCGAAACTGGATGCCTCGTGGAGTTGGTAAGGGGTGGTGGAGGAAACTTCGGGATCTGGATCGCAAGTGGACAGGGGTTTGAGGAAGGCCTCGAAATCCGCGATGATGATAGCGGGGTGCTCCACCATAGCACCGTGCATGTGGAAATGCTCCACGGTGCCAGGTTTGGGCAAGACTGCCACACCCGGCTCGTTGGCATTGCAGTAGATCTTGTGGCTGGCAAGCTTCTCTGCAGCGATGTTGGGACCTCTGATGCGCTGATAATCCTGCTGTTCTCGATTATGAAATATTGACAAGCACCTGCGACACACCTCGACGTGGTGACTATCACTGCTCCGCTGGCTCGAAACAAGTCTAGAGAGGGAACGGATAAGTGTGTAGTGGTGATGGGTCTCGTCCTTGATGAGCAGGAGATGGATTTCTCGAGCGCCATCAACGTTTACGTCGCTCACCCGGATGGGGTACACCGCATTTTCGTCAGTGAGACCGTAAACGTTGATAGCCAACCGCGTACGAACCTCAAACTTTCGAATGTCCAAACGCGCCACCGGGTAGTCGATCCCAGCCATCGCAACTTCCAGCTCTGCCTCATAGGGTAGGTAGTGGTTAACCCGGTGTGGTTGGTTTTTCCAGTGGACAGGGTGTAATGCTGCAAGCACCGACCAGACGAAGCACTTGGCGTCATTGTTCTGAATGTTCAGGACAGCCTTCTTTCTCGCAATAGCACGTGGTAAGGGGACGTAGCTGGAGGCGGAGAGAGGCACGAACTTACAAAGTTTGACGCACAGTTCGTGAGGCTCGCCACACAGCGAACCCCCCGAGCCTTTAGCTTGATGTTCCTCCTGTTTTGCCACCAGCTCATCGGCAAACTTGTTGTAGATGACCTTGAGGTTGTCAACATCCGCCAGATGCAGCGTCTTCGCCTTGGTGTTGTGGCAGAAGCTGTAAATTTCATCGGACGGCTTCTTGTACTGGCAACGTAGCGATGCGTAGAATTTGGTGGAGTGCGTTGCAAGCGCATCACCGAGGATGGAAATAATCTCTGCTCGCTTCTCCTCCAAAAAGCTACGCACGTCGCATGAGCCCTCCGAAGTGATGACAAAATCTTCTAACAACCGCTGGAAAGCAGACTGGTTCGCTTTCGCCACAGGCTTGACGCGTTTGGCGGATGGTGGCGAGTCGGTTTCCGCTTTCCTCTTGGTCGAGCTGGTCGACGGTTGTGGAACAGGTGTTCCGACGACAATTTTGCATGATGTTATATGTCTCTTTAAATTATTAATAGTAATATGTATACCGCACCTGGGACATGATTTTTTAGCGGTTACACGCTTACCAGGTGCGCAGGTACGACAATGTCTTGCAAAATTTTGGCTTGATATGGTTATCTTGCACACAGGGCAACTTTTCTCAGATTGCATCTTGTTGAAAATATTTGTGGGTATGTTATTATATATATATAGTGGAGTGCCACAAAATAAATACTGTGCAATAATTCACAATAGTGTTGGGTTTGATGGGAGTGTGTTATTTATGCTACTTCTTGCTTCTTAATAAATCCTGTAAATAATTGAAAAAAAATAATTAAGCTTGTGTATAGAAAACACAAAAATATTATGTGTGCATAATTCTACCAAACAATCTTTTTTTTCTAACCCTCAGCCCTCTTGGCGTATGAAGTATAAATCATAATTTCAGAAAACATAGTTATTTTCCGCTCGCCATTTTAAACATCAAACCATAAGCATTATTTATGTTTATAGTATTCGTCGAGCGATAGCAGATAGAGCAAGAATCGTTTTCCTACAACCCATAGTTGATGAATTACAAAACATCTTAGAAATTACATCTTGAAATTTTAATCCAAAATAACTCGAAAACAGCAGGCAGTAGTCATCATCCCTCCAATAAGTTGTAGAGTACTTCTAATTTTGTATCGAATGCTATTAAAATTTTCGAATTAGAGTAAAAACTAAGCCGGCAAATCAAGTTTCTTAAAAAAATAAAAAATTATCTGTATTTCCGAAACTTGAGGGGGTAGAAACAGTTTTATTTGCTAGTCGAATAGTTCTCGTCGAATCCTATCCAACAAACCTAAAATCATCATCCTAGCTCAATTAGGAGCCGAGAAAATCAATATCTTGCAAAACGTCTTAAGATTTTTGTCTTAAGAAAATTTTCTTGACAGACCGGAAGTAACATCTTGAGATACCGGAAGTCGACTTTCTTAAAGATTGAGATATTTGTCTTAAGACGTTTTCCAAGACATTGATTTTCTCGGCTCCTATGGGGCCTAGAACCATGTAACTTTGGTCTATGTATATACCAACACTTGCCCGACCCTGTGGCCGAGTAGTTAGCACATCGCGCTGCGACGCCAAGGGTCCCGGGTTCGAATCCTGGTCGGGCTTGGTTGTTTGTGAATATCCATTTCATCACTCATCCCCAATCTTCGCAAATTAGCCAAGAGGTACAAAACGTAAAATAAAATAAACTAAATCAATCATTAAGTTCCGTGTTGCAATCATGAAATTAAATTTTAATTAACTTTTTTTTATCCATCTCTCTCTCTCAAATCTATATAGCCTGTTCATATTTGGCATGTCAGCCATTTTGTTTACGTAGCAAAAAAATCTCAATGCTCGTTGTAGCCATAAGTATAATTGGATATAATTGGCGGATTTTATTTAATTTTAGGTTTAAAATCAATAAGCGTGCATAAAAAAAAACTAAATATTTTAAATAAATAAGATTCGAATAACTATGTACTTCCACTAACCTCTGCGTTAGCACAGCAGTAGGCTTGTATGCAAGAGTTCGATACCCGTACAAGTAGTTCTTGAAACTGTAGGTCCAGCCCCGATTAGCCTTACTGTGCATAAAATAGACTTAAAACATCAAATCAATCAGTACTTCCACTAACCTCTGCGTTAGCACAGCAGTAGGCTTGTATTCAAGAGTTCGATACCCGTACAAGTGGTTCTTGAAACTATAGGTCCAGTCCCGATTAGTTTTACTGTGCATAAAATAGACTTAAAACATCAAATCAATCAATCAGTACTTCCACTAGCCTCTGCGTTAGCACAGCAATAGCCTTGTAATCAAGGGTTCGATACCCATACAAGTGGTTCTTGAAACTGTAGGTCCAGTCCCGATTAGTTTTACTGTACATAAAATGGACTTAAAACATCAAATCAATCAGTACTTCCACTAACCTCTGCGATGACGTAGCGATAACATCATTGTCTTGTAATCAAGAGTTCGATACCCGTACAAGTGGTTCTTGAAACTGTAGGTCCAGTCCCGATTAGCCTTACTGTGCATAAAATGGGCTTCAAAAAAAACGCCAACTTAATTAATTAATCAGTACTTCCACTAGATATCAAAAACACGCAACTCTTTTCTATTTTTTCTGTCTTTTTTCTAACAATTTAACACATTTATTTTTTGAAATATGCCCCGCACACATATTTCCTACCTACCAACAACAGCACACGGAAGAAAAAAAATATTCCAGCTACCAAGATGCATGCTTCAAATATATAAAAGCAGAGAGAGACATGAAACACCTTCTATATTCTCTCTCTTTTTGCATGTTTTGTGAGTATATTTTCTTCCACAAAAGCAGTGCCATACTCATAAATCAAAGCCAACTCATGCGAGCTAAGAAACAAAGTTACTTACTTTTAGAAATTCTGCGGAAATGCTCTTCACTGACGTTGAAAATAAAACAGAACTTTCTACACCAGCGCTTTAAGTTTTATACGGTTTTCTAATGACGTCAAAAATAATATGTTAGCCAACGCAACGTGGACCAATAGAAATCCAAGGGCAATTTTCTCTAGAACATTCCCCCCACTACATTTCAGCCACATCATTTTAACTGGCGTCACTAAAAAAAAAAACAGGAAGTATAACTTCCGTCGTCCCAAGACCTACGTATTGTTGAATTTGTATTATTGTGTTTACGAGCGACGGGTACAGGAAGCACGAGGTTGTGGCCTCGTGTAATTTTTGATTTCGGGATAACTACTTGGGCGGCGACTGCTGCAACAGAATGGGGGCCCATAAACATCCGGAGCACGTACGGATGTAATAGCAAGCAGGCATGACGGCGTCCTATTCTTCGAGTGGTTTGGAGCGGATGCTACTAGATGCGAAGCCGGATGGGTGTGTTCGACCGACAGTACGACTAGCTGCAAACAAAAGGTTTCGGAACAATCGGCGCGTCGTGGGAACCAGCGTGACTAGCCGGATGTAAACGAGGTACAAGAGTAGAATTACGCGTGGTACATTCGACTGAGAGCTGTTTGGAAAAATACGGGAGCCAGTGCAACTAGCTTAGATGCAATTCAAACAAACATATTTATTCAACGCGCGTGTTAGTTGAGGCTACACAGTATGTACAAAATTTAATAAACTCTAATCATCATCTCCCAATGTAAACGTTATTTTTATTTTCTACATTTGATGTTATATTGAGCAACCTGTTAGGTTTTAGCTAGTCAGCTGGCAGATTACTCGACGTTATGCATTGGTTTTAGCTAGTCAGCTGGCAGATTACTTGACGTTATACATTGAACAGTCTGTTGGGTTTTAGCCTCCGTCAGAATTATTCGACGTTATGCATTGGGTTTAGCTAGTCAGCTGGCAGAATTTGTTTTTACAGCTTTTTTTTTTAAACCTTGTGTTACCAAACCAATCTACCTCAAACTGGCACCTCTTCACTCACGCATACAAATATACAAAAAATGCACAGAAAATATACAACATGCAGGTAGCGCTGTTGGACCATACATGATATGGTGCATCTACCGAGCGCATGCGATAGTGGGTGGCGTACGAAGCATTCATCCAAATAAAATATGTATTTTTGGGTGCGTTTTGTACTCCTCTCGTTATCGCATGCTCATCTTCATCTGCTAACTTCGAAGTTGTATGACAGTCGCTTTTCGATACCAAAAAACTAAATACAATAAGTATATATATATATTTACAATATTAATATTTATTTAACAATATCTACCTACGAATTTGCCTCGAACAAAAACATGTCATAGAAAAACATTTTTCCAGCCGTAAATTCAAAAATTTTGGCCCCGCGCGCGCGTGCGTGCGTGCGTGTGTGTGTGTGTGTGTGTGGCACATTGTTCCCCCGAGAGAAAAAGGTTTACAAAGGTCGCGATATACAAACATTGGCCCCCGGGAGTTGGAAAATTACAATATAGCGCATTCGCTCATTACTGTTCCCAGCTATAAGTTTTTCTCTCTCTCTCTAGCCCCTTGCCTTACAAAAGCAAACCATTAAAGCAAGCCCCACCGAGCTTTATTTTCGGGTGTAGTGTTGCCAACATCTTACTTGAAAAAATTGCCAGCCCCTTGCTTTAGGTTAGGCTAGACCAAAAACCTTGGTGATTTTTTCGAGTGTAGTGTTGCCAACATCTTACTCGAAAAAATTGCCAGCCCCTTGCTTTAAGTTAGGTTAGACCAAAAACCTTGGTGCTTTTTTCGAGTAAGAAGCTGGCAACACTGCGAGAAAAAAATTGCCAGCTCCTTGCTTTAGGTTAGGCTAGACCAAAAACCTTGGTAATTTTTTCGAGTAAACAGCTGGCAACACTGCGCCATCAAATAAAGCTCATGCCTTACGAGAAAAATCCATTAAGGCGAGCTCCTCACTTCAGCTCCTCACTTGATGTTGGTGAACCGGGGCACTACCTCTACTATCGTGAAAAAAATAAACTTCGGTATATATAAATAACACACATTGTGAAAAAAAATTAAATTTCTCTAACACACTGAAATTTCTCCTTCGATATGACTGAAAAAATGAGTGACCTCCAAGCATTAAAACAAATGCTAAATTTGTCAGTCGAATATGTAAAAATTCAGGAATTGGAAGTGGACAAACCTTACACGATAACTTCCGGTTCAATTGTTTCTACCCAGTATGGTCCCAAGGTACGTCTGTTGCTCAACGGACAATACAGTCTATTTTTACCAGATCGATACGCTAACATGTTATCCGACGAGAAGCTATCTATTTTAATCGAGAACAAAACTCAAATCGTGTACAAGGGGACAAAGGAACTTCTTGGTAAGAAAACAAAGCACGTAATAGAATTTGTGTAACGGCTGCGCGGAGTATATATAAAATAACATACCTTGAAAAAAATTACACGAGAGAGGGAAACAAAAAAAATCTCAGAACATATATATAAATAACATACTGTAAAAAAAACCCATGAAGCCCAAGGGTGTCGTGTACCAGATACCATATTCGAATCTAAAAAATCTAGGTGCCCTCGATGGGTTACTCACCAAGAAACAACGCGAGAAGAAACGTTCTTGCTTGACGAAAGGACATGGAATGAAATTACTTCTCAGCACTCCACAATTGAGACGCTTGCAGCGTTCGCGGAAACAGCAAAAGATCGGAGGTTTCATATTCAGCATCCCGGCCATTCTGGCAGCATTGGGGGCCGTTGGAAGTTTGGCCGGCGGAAGCGCCGCCATCGCGAAAACCGTCATCGACTCGAAAAAGAACAAGGCGGAATTGGAAGAACAGAAACGTCACAACCTGGCCATGGAGAAGAAAGAGGGGAAGGGCGTGATGAGGAAGTTTAAAAAAAAGAAACAGCACTCACCAACCGAGACATTGAATCTCTGATCAAACCATTACAAATCAAAAACTTCAGAGGAGTTTTCATGTCCGACTCGTTACCATCAGCCGTCAAAAGAAGAGAATGCGGAGTAGTCAACTTGGACGGTCAAGAAAATCCAGGCACGCATTCGATATGTTACCACAAAAATGATAACAAAGCATTTGTTTTCGATTCTTTCGGAGGTGTTCCACCTACAAATTTAGTTCATTATCTGAAAACGAACAAAACCTCTATATACTACAACGACGAACGCATTCAAAATTTCGGAGACGTGAACTGCGGTCATCTCTGTCTCTCCATGCTCGCGTTTCTCTCTAAAATAAATATGCCTACGATCAAAGATTTCCAGAAAGCATTGTGGAACCTCAAACAGCACCACGATGGGCGTGTTCCATCTCACGAGCGAATCTTCGATCTTGAAACTCACGCTGCACGACGACATCGTCTATCCTAAATCCATAGCTCTGCGTGCATTCTACAGCATGTACCTCATACCTAACGTCACGCAGCACAACAACAAAATTAGCGTCGGAAGCGAACATATCGTCGTCACGCCAGGTCAATACAATCTTTCCACTTTGCAAGCTCAATTACCCAAAGGCACGTACCTTTCTCAAAATTCGGTCACGCACAGAGTGGAAATCGTGTCGGCTACGGAGACGGTGGACTTGGGCACCATGGGAGAACTTTTAGGTTTCGAGAACGACACCAAACTCGAAGCTGGCATCAAGCACGTAGCAGCCAATATTCCTAAATTCTTGGCCATAGAGACTCTGAACGTACACTGCAACGTGGCCGAAGGCATGATCACAAAATCCGACGGGGGGTTGCTGGGAAGTCACAAGCAGACGGGAATCATAGCCACGTTCAAACCCAGTTCCGAATTCATGGAACCGATCATCTACACACCCTCTTCACCGATCTATTTTCCAGTATGTCGCAACCGCATAGACGACATAGAGTTGGTGGTCACGAACGAGAAAGGAGAGGTGGTGGATTTCGCAGGTGCAACGACCACTGCCGTCCTGGAGATCAACGTATAATAAATAACACACATAGTGAAAATGGAGCAAATCGAAAGTTACGAATTGCAATCTTTCCCTCCCAACCGTCGCACGTTCGCCAATCTCAACGAAGCGAACCGGGAGATCGAATACGACGTGGACGTAGGGGACGGGTTCGTTCATCCTCACAGAGCGGACCTCTACCTTCAATTCGACGTGGTGAAGAAAGAAAGCGGAGACGCGTTTCCCCCAGCAGCAGCAAATTTGATACTCGTGGACAACTTCGTGCCTCACCTGTTCTCGCAGGTGGAGGTGAGGAAACACGGTACCGTCATCGACAGAATAGATTATCCAGGCATCACGTCGACGGCAGTGGGAACTTTGAAATGATCCAAAACGGACGCGGCATACTATCAGGCGGGAGGTTTCGAAGCGGGGACGAAAATATCGACGAGAAGTCACACGGTGCTCTTTCCCATGCGTCTGCTTCCGGGATTCTTCTCGGACTACAAGGAGATCATGTGGAAGGGAGGACTGAGGATCACGTTTCGAAGAGCGGCCAACGACAACGACGCACTGATGCGATACGCTACTTTGGGTCCGGACGGCACCACGCCGCTGCCCAACACTTTACCCGAAGCAGCCAAGTGCGTCATCCGGAGCATGGAGTTGAGAATGCCGGTGGTGGAATACGAGACGAACTACGCCCTCAAGTACAAAGCGGAGATCTTGAAAAGTCCGCAGGTGCCGATTCACTTTCACGGTTACCAGTGCGTGCAGAAGTTAGCGTCGGGAAGTCACATGGAATTCGACGTGACGACGCAATTCAACAACATACAGTTCGACATGCCAGATTTCGTCGTTGTGCTTTTTCAGACCGGGAGGGACAAGAATCAGGAAAAAGATTCCAGCAAGTTCGACGACTGTAAGATCAAGAACGTTTATCTGAAGAATGGCAGGAACGAAGTCTTCCCGCGCGAGAATTACAACCTCGACATGACCAAAGACGATTACCTCAAACTTTACGAAGCTTACACGGCTTACAAGCGCGTGACCGAGGGAAGCGTGGACATGTACTACACGCCCAGCGAATTCAAAACCCACAGACCCATGTCCGTCATCAACACCACGAAGAGGAAGCAGGTGGTGGTCAACGATCGCACCAACATCAAGGTCGTCTGCGAGTTCAACAGTCCGTTGCCCGAGTATACTCTATGCAGCGTCATCTTGGTCGCAGAGAAGTCCTTCATCCATGATGTGAAGAACGAGAGGGTCACAGAGCAGTTTTAACAGGTTTAACATCTTTTCATGCACAATCAGTTACAATAAGAATTTTGTACTAGCACAATGATAATATGAATTTCACCAGTTATCAGTTACAATATCTTTTTCATCCTATCAGTTACAATGTCTTTTTTTTCATCAGTTTTTGCACTATAGCACGAGACAATCAGAATTTGCACAAAAAATTTTGTTGTTTTTACATGAGAAAATTAACAATAAAATTCTTTTTTTTACTTTATCGTTTCAGATGCTGTCGAACATAAAAAAAAACACATACACATACACACACTAGAAAAAAAAGCATGCAACTTTATTTGTAACACACACACATGTTCTCCATCTTCATCAAGAAAATATTATAATAAACATAATTTTTTTATCTATCTCACAATAAAACTCTATATCCAAAATTACAACATCAAATAACACTAGAGTCGTTAGTACACGTTGCATGTATTACGGAGGTCCTCTGTAGAGTTTCATGGAAGTTTGAGAGAAAAAAAAAACACGTGAAACTCTATAGAGGTGTGGTTATCTATAACCGCAGCCGTTAGAACCTTTACTTTTTTTGGTTGGGCACCACGCACCCTGGCGAGGTTATAGGGGCCAGGAATCCTAAAAAGAAACAATTATTATTATTTTGTTTGTTTGCTTGCGTCACAATACAGAAATAATGAGAGGCGCGTGTGTGTGCGTGTGTGGCACATCGTTCCCGAGAGGTTTACAAAGGTCACGATATATAAACATGGTCCCCGGACTTGGAAAATTACGATAAGGCGCATTCGTACTTCAAGGATGAGAAAGTGTATTTTCTCGTATCGGCTTTTCTGCGCCGTGAAACATCGTCAGCGCAATAAATGAGGCGCGGAACGTGGAGAGAAAGTGAGTTTTTGAGGTTTTGGTGCGATTTTCTTAGAGGTCAAAAAATCAGGGCTGTGGTCAAAGGCATATTTGTGACCTACTATGGAGAATTTGCCTGGTAATAATATGCATCCACCGGCCCCCGTGGTGGAGTGGTTAGCACATCGTGCTACGACGCCAGGGGTCCCTGGTTCGAATCCTGGCCTGGGCATGGATGTTTGCGAGTGTCCATTCATCAATTTCATCATGTCATCAATCATCCCCATCTTCGCAAATTCGCCAAAAGTGGCACGAACGCGAAGTAAAATAAAGTAAATCAATCAATCAATGATATGCATCAAACTCTACAACACCTTAAACAGCTTCTTTGATTAATTCGAACAGCGGCGTTTCAGCGTTGAGGAGGGTGCCTCGCAATGCTGTCAATATATTCTTGAAATTCAAGAGATGGTATCCCTTATCTTAAGGAAAAGTCTATTTAAGAGACAGATGCTATCGTGAGTATGTTATTGTGTATATCAACTCCAGTGGCGTCGCGTGCGGTTCGCATAAGAGTGTTCACAATAATATTTTTTGTACTGAATGCAGATTTACTCCTGTCCCTTGTTATCTTCATATTCAATTGAAAAAGTGAGAATAACAGTTCAATTTATTTTGAACAATTTCCCCCAAAAATCATGCTATATTTGAAGTAATACAAGAAGGACCTAGGGGAAATTGTCCTTCTCCCCATTAAAATCCGCCAGGTTTAGCGAATTGTCCCTAAAGTTTGCAACTATGTAGCACAGAGTCCCCCTAGACATGCCTTGTATATGCTGCGCTCTGGTGCCCAATGTAAGAAGTATTGTCGTTTGCATCAGTGTTCGCACAGCGAAGTGAACATCTTCGGGGTATAGTGGCCAACAGTCCCTTAGCTGTCAGCTCTATGAAACACGCACAGCAATTGTGTTGAACGCCCTCCGTGGAACTCTGCAGGAGTCAGTGTTACCAACTATCTAAAAAAGTTATCAGACGTGAAAGAATTTGTGTCAGAGTAAATTGTGTGTATATACTCGCACATCAAACATAGTATTATTTCGAATAAATATACGTATGTGTGTGTGTGTGTGTGTGTGTGTGTGTGTGTGTGTGTGTGTGCATTTAATATGTACGTAATTTAAGGCATATACATGAGTGTTCACGTGCTCATGCGAACATTATGAGGCGACGCGCCTGATGAACTCAAATTTTAACTCGTCCTGGTAATATAAAATACATCATGCTCTGGAAAGTCTGCCATTGTTCAAGGCGAGCCCTGAATAAAACGAACCGCTGTTGTTTATTATCTCAATAAAATCGGAGTTTTCTCTATTGGATTAAGTTTAAGATCAAGTCTTTGTTAAGAGACAATACGCAGTCAGGATCTACATCATTTTTAGAGTTTTCAGGACATTGATAGAGCATTTTCTTGTATTTTATTGGTGCATTGAAATTCTAGCCCTACTTATTACTTTATGTTAAGCCCTATGGAAATAAATATTAGACTATTGTTTATTTTATTGGTGTTTTAAGTTCACTTTATGCACTTCGCCGGTTCGAACCCAGGACCCCTTGATTACAAGGCGACGCCCAAACACCTGCGCAATCGGCCTTTTTAAATTTTCTTACTTTAATATTTAAACATAAGTTTAATTAATTGTTAATGAAAACTATCTTGAATTCTAGACGTGATGAGTGAAAAAAATTGGTCTACATGCAGTTTTTGTTTAAAATTTGTATTACAACTTATACTTTATCCAGAATAAAGTAGTCTAACTGCCAATGTAGCTTACAGTTATTTGTTAAAGTGGTACTTAGCTTTTTGCAAAGTATCTTTCCGAAGACTGGTCGTAACGAAAGGAATGGAGAAAGAAAGAGAAGACAAATATTGAACAAAAATTCGAATTGATAAAATTTTATTTTCTTGTTTGTGTGTGTGTGTGTGTGTGTGTGTGTGCGAGAGAGAGAGAGAGAGAGAGAGGAGGGGGGAGGGAGACTGTAGGAATGCCCCTTTGTCATATTCCGTAGTGTAGAAGTTTCCCTTAATTACGAATCAAAGTTTTGGAAATCCGTTGCTACAACAGCGATTAAAATTCTAGAAAGAAAACAAACAAATTAGGTAATTAAAACTTTTCAAGCATAATTCACTCAGATACCAAAACGATTACCTAGGCAATGGGTTGTCGGAACCCTGCGGGTGGGGGAGAAACAAACTGAATTCACGTTACCATAGACTACACGCGGTGATTACTAATTTTGTCAGTTACCTTTTTTGAAGGGGCAAAGTGAGATTACATGACCGATTTTTCAATAATGTCCCAGAGGATCATCTACCTCTGTAGTACATTACTCATGTTCCTGGCTTGCAATTCTCTTGTATGGTATTACAATATTTTCATTTTGTTTTATTCTCGTGCTTGTGATTAAGTTTGGGAAAATCTAAGAGTTCTTACACACACGTCCGCAGGATTTTTTCCAGGGAGGGGCAAGGAAGGTATTTTTTCCAGGGGGGCAAACAAGGCACAGTTTCTCCCATAATGGTGTTATCACCTCAAAAATCATTGCTTAAATTTGAAATTATTATGTTCATGCAATAATTAACATAGATTATTGTGGCTAAAATGAAATTATATGAGTGAAATATATAATTTTTGGTTGACTTTTATTTTCCAGGAGGGGGGCGGCTTACCCTTGCCCCCCCTTCCGGACGTCCATGCACATACAAGTATATAGTATATATGAGGCATTATTGATCGTGTAGTGGTAATGATCTCGCCTTGTAATCGGTGTGTCCTAATTCAATTCCCAGTGGAGCCATTGTACAGTGCTTCGAACCCCTCTTTAAACTTTGGTGCCAGTCCCAATTAGCTTGAGAAAATAAAGTGGAAACGGGTTTATGGACACTAAAAACCTTCGAAGTAGGCAAACAAATAGGCACCAAAAATTATGGAAGTACCCATAGACATAGGAGTAAACATGAACTTTATGCAGTTCTATTTCTCCTTCCTCTATTTTCGATGAGTGTTCAAAATAATATTGTGAAGTTTATTTGTTTCGTTTGCAATAACGAATGTCCTCACTCGGCAAATGCATACCAAAAGAAAATTAAAAGGTAATAATAAAAAAAATCATCGATTTATTTTTTTACAATGTAGGCTATTTTATTTTTATTTTCTGCGTCGTTACTTTTAGTGATGCCCCGGTCTGGACTCGAACCTGTATCCTTCGGTAGGGTGTGTTTTGTTTGTGTTGGGTTTTAAGTACACTTCATGCACAGATAGGCTAATCGGGACTGGACCTACGGTCCAGTGGAATCCGTAGTGTGCAATGTGTCTTCATCCGGTATCGAACCCGGGACCCTTTGGACCACTCCGCCACACAATGGGTTCGTGTTTCTTTATAGGCCTACATTTAATATATTTTGTAGGCTGTTACTACTTACTATTATCTGGCCTAACAATATTTATGGCTGGGTTAGTGGCCAATTTTGAAATGATTTAAGGAAATTATCCACATTTTTCATCTATTAACACTTGGTATATTTACATAAGTCTTTATTGTTTTTACGTGCTGGGCAGTAATTCATGTTGTGGGGAATATTCAGGACATCCGATATATAAGGGATATAATTAATAAAATACCTGTAACTATTTCTTGAACATGCATTTCTAGTCTTGCTTTCTGTGGAATACCATTTTTGGCTGGGTTTTATTCTAGGGATTAAAACTTTTTATATATAGGCCTAATTTAACTTTATATTCGGTGAGCTACTGTGTATTTTCTCTTCCCTTTGCACAATTGTTCTTTAAAGTTTATCAGCGTAATAAAGTCGGCAGTGTATTAAAAGCAAGAGCATTAATATAGAACACTGTGCAATATATGGTTGCGTTTTACTGTTCCCACGTATATAATAAGGAAGGGTATCCATATATGTATGGGAAGGAAGATAATAAACTTGCATTACTGGGACATAAGACCCCCGCCAATACTAGCTTCCCTTCCTTCACCATAAAACAAGAATATCTCTTGCAGCTACAGTCGAATAGTGCATCGTTTGATAACTTGGCGCCCTCGAATTAAAGGTTTCCAACTCAGTTTCAGAAAAGTCTTTAACCCATTTTAAACGATAGATCAATGGACAACTAATGCGGGAGGGGACAATGAGCGACAATGACGTGTCCAGGATTTCGCGGGGGTGACTGTAGAGAGGAGAGTTGTTATACCTTTCTTTTTTATTAGCAGAATATTTTACCATATTCCCCAACACGCCACTAGTAGTCTGACTTCGACTGTAACGTCGTTATAAGCTACAGTTGCTTATTTTGGACAACTGTTGCTTTTAAAGATAAGCAACTGCGATTATGATTTACCCGTATTTCAACGGATAAATGGAAATAAGAGCAAGTTTACCGTTGACTTTATTTTACATTACTTAAGCCTTTAATTTGAAGAGAATTGACTTAATAATGGTAAATCAGTGTTAATAATTGGATTTGCATTTTTATTATTTTTCAGAGACTTTAGAGAATTTATTTTTTCAAACTCAAGCAAAAGGGGAAAGAAAAAGAGAGAACGATATAGAGAGAAGAAAGGGGAAAGTAGAAAGAGGGAAAAGGAGGAAGGGAAGGAGGGAGGGAGAAATAACAGGAGAAAGAGAGTGAAAAAGAACTGGAGAAAAAGAGAGAAAGAACTGTAAGAGAGAGAGGGAGAGAGAGAGAGAGAGAGAATATAACTGGAGCAGGAGAGAGAAAACTATAAAAGAGAAAGAAGGAGAGAGAGTGAGAGAGATAATGAAGAAAGGGAGAGAGACGAAACTGACTGGAGAGAGAAAGAAATAATTGAAGAAAGAGCTGCAAGAGAGAGAGAGAGAGAGAGAGAGAGAGAGAAATAATATAACTGAAGAAGGAGAGAGAAAACTATAAAAGAGAAAGAGGGAGAGAGAGAGAGAGAGAGAGAGAGAGAGTGAGTGAGAGAAAGAAGAAAGAGAGAGAGACAAAAC
Source organism: Lepisma saccharinum (assembly GCF_977018435.1). Lineage (NCBI taxonomy): Eukaryota > Metazoa > Arthropoda > Insecta > Zygentoma > Lepismatidae > Lepisma > Lepisma saccharinum. Next base: position 53,978,023 of record NC_139233.1, read on the forward strand.
TGGAGAAAGATAAAAAGAATTGGGGAGAGAGAGAGGGAGAGAGAGAGAGGGAGACAGAGCCTCTTCGATGGCGTAGTGGTAAGTAACGTCGCCACCTTGTAATCAACAGGTCCCGAGTTCGATACCCAGTGGAGGCACATAGTGGGTTCGGATCCTACTTTAAACTGTAGGTCCAGTCACGATTAGCCTATCTCTGCATAATGTGGACTTAAAACAAAAAATAAAACTCAAAATAGTCGGTTGTGACTGCGAAAACATTGCAATTGTACCCAACATACTTGGCAAAGCTGTTGAAATGCCTTTTTTTCACGTTATCCTAAGAATCTTGTTGCTGTTAGTTTTGTATTAGCAAGTAAAACAAATATATTATTTGTTTTAAGAAAGAAAAATACTGAAATCTACTTACGAATTGATGTATATTACACTATATCCCATAATACATACATAATTAGAACAGTAACAGTGATAATGAAATGTCTTTCTTCTTATCAAAGATTTTTATCATTAATGCAACTTAATTGTGAATGTTATAAAAAGATGACAGTCACAATAATCTCCCCTCCTGGGGTGAAGAAAATATAGACATCATACTTTGATGGCTTAAAAAGATACAAGATTTTAAATATACACATCGAACAGTTACATAACTTTAAAATATTCAACATTCAAAACAACATTTAATACTATAACAAATCTTTCAAAGAATGACAATCAATTCAAAACTACGTTGTTACCCTTGCGCACCTATTTGTTAACATTCAACAACAACTCGTGTTTCTTCTCCAATGAACAGTGAAAGGGTTTGATATTTTGTAAATTGTGTCTACACTTTATCTGTTGTCCATCTAAAGACACCAAGTTCACGAAATTGTTCTTCACTTCCTCCACCAAAAATGGCCCCACATATAAGTCATAAAATTTATGGATAGTTTTGTTCAAGGCAGAACTTCTTGCATGATTCCTAACCATAACCAAATCACCTTGAACAATTGTAGGGGTTTCTGCGTTTGAATGAATCTTCTTTCTAGATTTTGAACGTTTAGTTGTTTCAATTAACTGAATATATTTAGCTTTCCAAGACAATTCGTTCATCTCTTCTGGCCAGTCAATAACAGAAGTTATTTTATCTTGAACTTCCTCGTGTAGAAAAATTTCAGCCGGAGTGAAATCAACAACCTCGTTATATGAGTAATTTAGTAATTTTATAACATTTGATAAAACTTTGGACCAAGATCTGTGGTTGGTTTTACAAAAGAGTCTAAGCAAACGAATGATCTCTTTATTATATCTCTCAATTGGATTCGCATGAGGCGAATATGGTGAAGTGAGAATATGCTTTACACCAATTGATTTCAAAAAATTTTCCCATTCATTGGATTTAAATTGTGATCCATTATCCGTTAACATAACTGTACACATAGGATAATGATGGAAATAACCTAAGTTAATTCTGTTGATAATTTCTCGAGTTGAAGCCTTCCTGAGAGGATAAGCCATAACATATTTGCTGGTTAATTCTACAATAGTCAGAATATGTTGATATCCTTGAGATAATGGCAATGGACCAATCAAGTCTAAAGATAAGAACTGATGTAATTTGTAAGAAATCACGTGAAGCTCCTCTTTGGTAATATGTTGTGTTTTTTGTTTCGTCCTTGCACATTCCACACAATCACTTAAATATGACTTGACACTTCCTCTCATCTTAGGCCAGAAATAGAATTTAGAGCACTTCTTATAAAGCTTAGAAAACCCAAAATGGCCAGCCAAATCATGTTGTTCATACAAAACTTTCTTGACAGCTGCTTCAGGTACAAAAACTCTCCAATGATTCGAGTTGGTAGATCTATAAAACAATATATTTTTATGTAGTTTAAATATTCCCTTAATTTCGAAATGGTCATGACCCTTGCCTAACATAGAAATTATTCGTTGACATAATTCATCGTTTTGTTGTACTTTCATCCAATACAAAAAGTATTCTTCTTCAAGTAAATCAATATCTGTTCAGTTTACATGTAAAGTGGAAGGAAACAAATTGTTTTGTGACTTAATTGGATATCTACTTAACGCGTCCGCGGCTGTATTTGCAGAACCACTAACATGCTGAATTGTATAATCATAATTTTGCAATTTCAAAGCCCATCTATTAAGCCTTGGATTTAACGATCTTGCTGAATTTAACCAAGAAAGTGATTGATGGTCACAGTGTATTACAAATGGTCTGCCCAATAGATATATTGAAAATTTTTCCACGGAAAAAAGAATGGCAAGACATTCTATTTCATGCACAGAATATGTTAATTCTGAACCTCGCAAAACTCTGCTCGCATACTGGATAATCAAAGTTTCACCATCGTCAGAATATTGCCATAAGACTCCGCCGATTCCAATTTTACTGCCATCAGTATTTACATGGAAAGTGTTGTTCAAGTTAGGTTGAGCTAACATCTCCGGAGACAAAGCCAATTGCTTCAGACGTATAAATGCCTGGAGATGTGCTTCATTCCATTCCCATTTCTTATTCGTTCTAAGTAAATCGTATAAAGGAGCAGCAATCATTGCAAACTTATCCACAAATTTTTTTCTCCAATTTACCATTCCTAAAAATTTTCTTAACGCTTTTCTATTTGTTGGAGTAGGATATCCAGTTATTGCTAGATTTCTTTCTGGATCTACAGCGATGGTTTCACCTGATACTATGTGACCAAGAAACTTCACTTCAGTTTTACAAAATGTTCACTTCGATAATTTGATGGACATATTTACTTCTTTCAAAGTTTTCAACACGTAGTCCAAATGTTTTAAATGACTTTGCAGTGATGATGAAAATATAAGAATATCATCCACATACACTATAAGAAATGAACTAGTATCATTGCCAAACACTTTATGCATTCTGTCGACAAAAACACTAACAGCACTCTTAATACCAAAAGGCAAAAAATGAAATTCCATTAAAATACCACGATATGAGAAAGATGTGAACTTGTAAGATCTAGGTGTCAGTGGTATTTGAAAATATCCACAAGTTAGGTCAATCATCGAAAAGAATTTTGCGCCTCTCAACCTAGGCAAAAGTTCAGATATAGGTTCAACCTGTGTCATGGGTGAAATTACATGTTCATTCAGCTTCCTAAAATCAACAACAGGACGCCACAATCCACCTGCCTTTGGAACTATGTGGAGAGGGTTCCGGTATGGAGAAGTACTTTCATGAATTACTCCCCACATTTTCCATTTCTTTAATTCTTTCTCCATATCATCTCGCCTAGCGAATGGAATAGGGTACGTAGATGCCACTATAGGTTCATTCGTATCTAGCTGTATGTCATAAGATTCCACCTTGGCTGCCTTTTGTTTGTCCGAAAACACATCTTGATACTTCAGTAATAAATTAAATAACTTATCAGCAACTCCAGCTTCACAATATTCGTTGCCATAAACTTTCTTATGGATATCTTCTTCAGAAGCTAGATAAGCAGAATCATTAACATGAGAAGATTCAAATGTCAAAGTTTTAAAAGATTCAATTACGGAATTTAGCGAGCAAGTATTATTTGTGGAACTCGGAACAAAAGGAGCTGATACTTCTTTACCACTTGAATGAATTAGTTCAACAGTAGACATACGATAATTAATTATAGCCTTATACTGCCACAAAAATGGTGCTCCCAAGATCAAATCGGCATGTAATTGTTTAACTACATATAAACCCACGTGGAAAAATTCATCTCCCAACTGCATAATGACATATTTAAAACCCACAACTTTTATACGTTGCTCACCAGCGAAACAAGCCAACTGAATTCCTTCTATTGGTTCCAGCTTTATACTTGGTAATAAACAACTTAGAGTGATCCAAACTTTGTAATCCAACAAATTACATTGACTACCAGTGTCAATTAAACAATTAAGAAACAGGTCACAAATTCTTCCCTGTATTTCTGGTGCTTCAAGTAAAGGTGTAGGAGTTCCTTTATCTGTAACAGTCCACTCAGGCTCTGAATCAAACCACTCCAGCAAAAATGCAACAGCTAAAACATCTTCTTTATCAACGCCTAAATATTTAACTCTATTAAAGTCACCGAGACAAGACTTAACATGCAAAAGGTAAGGATCATAATTACAAGTAAGCTCCATGTTGTCATCCTTTGGCAGGGCGAATTGGAGCGCATTTCCCCGCCTTAGTTGTTTAATGTTCTCGGAGGGCTCCCACTAGTAGCATTAGTTACTGAGGAACATTCTTGATTTAAACTAATGTCATTGCAATTCATTCCATTTCGGAAATTTCCATTGTTCCTTGCTGAAATCTCTGAGTTAGTGTTAATGGAGTCACCTCGCAATTCTGTATTGGTCGGACTTTGAAATCTTCTATTCCTGTTGTATCTAGGTGCATCTGTATTATTGCTATTACTAGCGTTCCTTTGAGTGTTTGTTCTTCGATTATTATTATGAAAGTACAAACTTCGATCGTTACCTTGTCGCCTATAGCTCTCTTGATTAGCTCCAGATTGCCTATAGTTGTTTCTGGGATTCCTAGCAGCTGGTTGGCTCATAAGTCTCTCTGAAGCTACTGTTTGGGTAGATGAATCGCTGCATGACTTATTTTCCATAGACACTTGCCTTACAAAATGCCTAGATTTTTCGAACCTATTCGAGTTGTACTCCCCACTTATATAATCACCAGGTAGTGACAAAGATTTGGTTTTATCACTAGAATATAAGTCTATTGCCCTGAGTTTTTGTGTTAATTGTTTAAGGTTGGAAATTTCGTGACAACCCACATTCTTAGAAACTGTTTCTGATAATTGCTTCAGAATTACTCTTATTATCTCAGCTTGTTTAGGCTTTTCTACAAGGTTGCAATAAGATGAATATACCTTCAATGCGTACGCTTCTAATGATAAACCAGAAGATGTGTTGTATTTACGAGAACGCAAAACTGTCAGTTGGCTTTCTAACAAATCATTCGAAGCAAATTGTTCAAGAAACTTGCACACAAAATCATCATATGATGAGAAATTCCGTCTTTCACTATTGAACCAATACGCTGCAGTATTGTAGAAACATTTGTGAATAACTTGCAGGCGATATTGAGAAGATACACCAATCAAATTTAACATTGTTGTCAGCTGGTCTATAAACTCCCTAGCTGATTGTTTCGAGACGTCACCTCCAAAACGTGGTAACTGGCTTAGCTCATTTACACGAATACCCGGGCATTCTCCAAATTGGTTTCTTGAAGAAATATTTGTATTACATTCTGCACGCGCAGGTTTACAAAACTGGTTTGATTCAAAATTTGGAGACTGAGAATTCTTAGAAGCAATGTTAATTGGATCATTCAAAATGTCATTTCTGGGAATGTAATTTTGATTATAAAACATCGGACTCATTGAAGTTTAGCATTTGTATTACCAGCCACAGTATATAATGGCTTCTCACATGAAGGTGTATGCTGAAAACACATTTGTGAAATTGGATTATTTGAATAAGCTTTCGTTGTACAACACTGAGTTTCATTATGAAAACTGGCATTCAGAGGACTTCCATAACCATAATGGTTAGTAGAACAAGGTTCATTGTAATGCACTCTATTTGTATTCTCCGAAAGTGCGAAGTCCCTATTGGCCAACGGATGTGTAGTGAAATGAGCAGGTGATTCGTCACGTGATGGAGGATCCCACAAATAAGATGTATTGGAAAGCCTGTAGTTAAAATTAGTTCCTAAAGAAGCGTTCTGACCTGATTTACGTTTAGTAATTACAGGTACATCAATATCAGATGAATCATAACCGGAAGAACCAACACCACGTTTGTCACTTCGAGCACTATCCCGAAATTTAACATTTCGTGATCTTCGATTTGAATTTGCGTTATTTGTTTGACAAGCCACATGCTCAGTTTGTTTACTATTTCCATCCTCTTCGCTCAGTTCTCGTCTTCCATTCAAAGTTTCGTTAGCAACACTGTTGCTGATGGCATTGCCTTGCTCCAAAGAAATAACCCTATCTCTAAGGTCATTTACCAAGGTTTCAGAGCTACATGTAGCAGTCTGAACTACCTTCATTCTATCTAATTCTGCATTTAATGTTTCAAACCTAACCTCATGTTGAGTAAATTTCTCCATAATTTCCTCATTGCAGACTTCCAACCTTGCCAACTTTCCGTCATGACTCTTCATTTGTTCTTGAATATCTGAAACTTCGACATGCATTGTACTAATACCTTCATCCAATTTACACCTCAACTCACTGCTAACATTTTGACAAGTTTGGCCAACATCTTGTAACGAATGTTCAATATGATCAAGCCGGCCGTTAAACCTAACATTATGCTGCTGTAATTCATTTCGAATGGCTTGAAACTTCTCTTCCAGATTTTCATTATTTTGTTGCAATTCCCTTTGTAACATTTCATTATTTTGTTGCAACTCCTTTTGCAACATTTCGTTATTTTGTTGCATATCCTTTTGCAACTCCTTTTGCAACATTTCATTATTTTGTTGCATATCCTTTTGCAACTCCTTTTGCAACATTTCATTATTTTGTTGCATATCCTTTTGCAACTCCTTTTGCAACATTTCATTATTTTGTTGTAATTCACAGCGAATGTTCTGTTGCAACTTTTCTTGAAGATTTTCATTATTTTGCTGCAAACTTTGGGTAACCGTAACTTGAAATGCAGCAATAATCTTGTCCAAGTTTGGATTCACTGTACTTGTATAAGACTTTAACAAAAAAGGATCAAAATCTGGTTTACAAGATTTACAAAAATAGCTTTCATTAGAAGAACTAAATATTACCCAGTGCATTACAGTCAAACCTCTGCACTCCAAATGTTCCCATTTATTGCAGCTATTGCACTTCACAAGACGAGAATCTGCTTCAATGTTACTGCAACAAATAATATTCTTCATTGGGTCAGCATTTTCTTCAATAGTTTCATTTTCCCTGAAACTATCGACGACATCGGATCTTAAGAAAACTCCCGTTCTTAAGTTGTAAGAATGTTGTTTCCGATCCATTATTTAAAGTAATCAGAAAATAACTTCCACACTATATATATTCACGAATCCTGGCTGAAGGTCGCCATAATTGTTGCTGTTAGTTTTGTATTAGCAAGTAAAACAAATATATTATTTGTTTTAAGAAAGAAAAATACTGAAATCTACTTACGAATTGATGTATATTACACTATATCCCATAATACATACATCATTAGAACAGTAACAGTGATAATGAAATGTCTTTCTTCTTATCAAAGATTTTTATCATTAATGCAACTTAATTGTGAATGTTATAAAAAGATGACAGTCACAATCTCATACAGGTTATTTTAGCTAATGTCCACCTCGCCCCCCAATAGTGACGGCCTTGATGCTAAAGCTTTCCTTCCAGTCAATTATTGCTTGTCAACCTCTCTCGTCGGTGGCGGGTGACTTATTTCAGCTGTTGTCCACTAGGTTTGTTGTTTAAGACGTCGTCTACGGAAGCGATTGACAAAGTTTGACGTCATATTCTTATGCTATTGTTGGGTATAAACGTCTCGGAGGGGCATACAAGAACACTAGACGAGACTTCCTCGTTCCCTTTCTCATTTCGTCTTCTCTTGTCTCTGTACCACCCCTACAAGCAATACAAACACAGACTCTATTGAACCATCTCAGTGGTCGAGCATGTTCACGATCTCGTCACCGAAAAGTTCTGACTTCGAGTTCCGGTCTGGGTATGGATGCTCGTTTGTGAGTGTCGCTTCCCCAATTTCATCATTAATCCTCATTGCCGCGATTAGCCAAAGTGACAAAAAGCTGACACAAAATTATAATAAATTAATAACAACTATTATAATAATTATTATAGTCTAATGATAACTGTAAATAATTGTGTTGTCAAATTATTATTAGTATTTCCTTGGGTAGACTCCTCTCCTAGATCCACCAGAGCAGTGAATATCCGGCACAACCATTTCTGTTTATTATTCCATTTTACACTGTTAATATATTTAGATGCTTAGTTATACTATTTTGTTCTAGAAAAAGCGTCGAATGTTAGGTGAACATTTTCATCATGAACTCAGCTTTCTGTGGCCTCTTACATAAAAAGCTAATTTTGCAACTTTGAAAACATTCGAAACTATTTAAGTGGTAGATGTGAAGACGTGCCTGACTTCTGCATTTTACACTCAATTCTTGAAGCCAACACGCTTGTTTGTTTGTTTTCTCTGTATATATATATATATATCTGCTAGAATACTGAACTTTATTTCTGTTATCAAAATAACATATGTACCAATATTAATAAAGGAAACTGTCAAAACAATAAGTTTTTAGCTTTTTGTAATTTGAAATTAATATTGTCAATTTCCGCTCCGGGGAAGGCATTAAAAGTTCGAACCCCCTTCTGACGGCAATAGACACAAGACAAGAGATATCCAAAAAAATAATAAATAAATAAATAAAACTGTTGAATTTCTGCAACACTGACAAGCAATATTATTGACGGTGCTTTCAGAGCTAGACAATTTATTCTCTTGAAAGAGCATTGAATCCAACGAAAAAAGAATTGAATCAATTTATGACATTTCTTTTGATTCTGACCTTTTTTCGCTTGAGAGCTAATTTTTAGCTCTTTTTACACAAATGTTAACATGTTCGAGTATTATATTTTTAGGGTTCGAATCCCGACCTGGTCATCGTATCATCGTCGTGATTAGCCAAAAGTTAGAGAAAATCGACGATATATATAGATAAAAAATATAATAAAATTACATCCAAGTATATATATTTTAATTGGAAAGAATTCACCGTAATCAATCAATGCCCTGGGGAAAAATAGACATAACATCTGGTCTAAAAACAAACCAACTAACAGCTGGGAGCCTTTTTACTTATCCTTTTCACTAAGGAGTACGATTTCCCACCTAGTTTCGAAATCGCAACGTAACCATGATCATAAGAAAATCAAGTCACCACTTCAGAATTAAGAGATATTTCCTGCCAGTTCGCAACACTGCTATCATTAACTTGGGCTTCGACAGTGTCTACTCCTACCGGGCGCTGGGAGAACTACGTCTTGTGCCGCCTGCCGCTATGTGGGTTTAATCGTCGGCAAGTCCCTGTGAGATCGATAGTGGAATTTCTTTACTTGTGGTTAATATTATAATTGTTCCAAATTTGTGACATAACAAGTGGTTATATTTGGGGGAAAGAGGAGCTTCTCGCGGAAGTTTTAGTGCGAGACTGCGTGCATTTCAGTCAAAAATACCGGTACTTCAATTCGTATCGTCGCAGAAGTTTCGCTAGTGAACAGTATACTACACGGAGTTCGGTTGTGCGAACTTGTCTTCTTTGCAGAAGATGGATTGGAATTTCTGGATCATCACTGCGACAGTTGCAGTCTTCTTAACAGGTATGTACATTAAACAATGCATTGCTTGCTTTTACATGCTGTGTGCTCGTTGCTTTAAAGTTTAAATTGATTTTTCGTAAAGATATTGCACTACGTTTAACGATACGCGTAACACAATGCAGTGAGGCACGTATTCGACGATTCCAAAGATAAATAGGGTATGTTTGTTACTGAACATCAAAGTGACACAGAAAATCTAAATCGCGCAATGTTGCTACGTTAAAAACTGCCCAATTCGTAGTAAGAGAATCACTATTAAAGTTACTTGTCAATTTGAAACACTAAAAATGTAACGTCTGGTGTGCAAGGGAAGGTGAAGTGAACACAAACGTGTATCTCGCTACACCGAATAAAAACAAGTTAATTCGCGTAGTGATTATACTCTGTTCTGAACTGTTGAGCAGGTTCATTTTTTGTGAAAGTTCAGTAATCTTTGCGAAGGTAATTGTGGCAGAGAATATTATTGTTACTAAACATCAAATTCGTACATAAAACGTAAACTGCGCAATACTGCTGTGTTAAAACCGGTTCAATTCGAAGTATGGGAATCACGAGTAGGATTACTTGTCAATTTTGAACGTTGCAAATGTAAAGTCGGGTGTGCAAGGGGAGTTGAATTGAACACCAGTGTGTATCTTTCAGTACCGATACAGTTACTTCGTGGTTGTACTGAACTATATTAAGCAGGTTCATTTTAATGAGAGTTCAGAATTCTTTGCTAAGCTAATTGTGGCACAGAATAGGATGTATTTATGACTAAACACCAAACTCGTACACAAAACTTCAACTGCGCAGTGCTGTTGGGTTAAAAACAGTTCAATTCGAAGTAAGCGAGTCCTGAGTAATATTGCTCGCCAATTTGAAACTTTGAAGTGAACACAAATTTGCATTTTCTTGTACGGAAGAAACTGTTACAACTATACACTCACCTTAAGTTTTACTTCGAATTTACATATCACGCGATCTTTTACAACGTCGGCCGTTCTTCTTATTAAAATCATTTTACTGCAAAGATTTTGTTTTATTTTGACAGATGTGACGTAATTTTTCATTTTACCAATGTCATACGTTGTTTTTAACGCCAGAAGCAAATCTAATCTATTCTCGTTAAAGAATAGGGACCCCATTTTATTTTCGTACACTTGCAATGACCGAAGGGATAACGCACTACGACATATAAACAACAGTAACAATTCTAAACATCGAAAATAACGTAATATGGGAGGTCAATTTTCCAAAATTTAGTACAGTAGAACTTCGTCAACACGAAAAATCTCAAGTTCCAAAGGTTAAAGGTTTTTAATTTCTTCAACGACTTGGGTATATTTTGATACCAAAATGGAACTAAAGTTTTATGATGTTCTATTCGTTGCTTATAAAATATAGGCATTAGGGACAAAAAGTATCTGACGGTTGTTGTTTGCATTTCGCACGCACTGCATTATACCGGTCTTTTTATTTACCTTGGAGACCATGTATCGATTTGTAGAGCCTTAGTGCATGAAAAATAGATCAATCTTTGTTTTCGAGAACAGTGGATATATTTCCAGCTCCTTTCGGTTCGCGAAATGATTTGTATTATGCTTCATTTGAGTAAAGTGATAGATGCGGATTAGAAGATCAGTTTCCGTTAGCCTCGAGGGAGAGTCGAACTCAGAAACTTATATTGAAATGCAATAACCTTGTACGCTTGCCGCCATTGTACTGTACAGTGGGATCCGTGAGTATTACCATGCAAATGTCCATGGCTATTTTCATTAATTTTTCTCTTACATCCTATGCGTTTTTAAGCGATGGATTTTTATGTATGCTGGTGCAGAAGTCAACAGCTTGTTTTGTTTTCTTTTAATTCTTGAAGCTCTTTTTGGGTCAAATAAAGTGCACGTATTGCACGGTAATAATCATGGATCCCACTGTACTAAGCTACAAAATAAAGGTCAGTGGGTTCGAATCTCGGAAAGACATGGGAAATAATTGATTGCCGTTCTCCCGGCTTGGGCATTGGTGTTCATCAATTTCATATCATAATTCATCCCCATCGTCGCGATAAGCCAAAAAGTGGCAGAATCGCGACACCAAATCAAATGCGATCATCTTCCATCCTAGCCATTGCGACGATTATCTTTGCATAGCCGACCTCCGTGGCGAAGTGGTTAGCACTGCGGGCTACGACGTCAGGGGTCCTGGTTTCGAATCCTGCCTGGTACTGGTGTTCTTTGTGTGTGTCCGTCATTATCATCACATCCTCATCTACGCGATTAGCCAAATGTGGCAGAAAAGCGAAGTAAAATAAACCAAATCAATCAATCAATACCATTCAATAATAAAAATGGAACATAAAAAGCTCTTAAACTAGTATTATGACCTGACTGGACTCAAATTACCTTACTAAATCACTGAAATATTTATTGAGGTGAAAGGCAACAATTTGACAAACATATTTATGATTTATAGCCGATGTTTAAAGCTAAAAATCTAACCAATAATCTAGTACGTGTAGGCATACACTTGTTAAAAAGCAAAACATTGATTTGAGGCTCACAAAAGGGTATATGAGGACTTGTCAAGGCAGTGAAGCATTCCGCTTGTGTCGGGAGTCCTTGATTCGTATCGTAAATAGATCGTAGCCTTAGAATCAAGAGGTCCCGGGTTCGATTCCGGATGTAGGCACACTGCACAGTGATTCGGATCTCACTGTACTATAGGTCAATTCGCAATTAGCGTATCTGGGCATAAAGTGAATGTAAAACAGGTTGTCAGTTGGGGCTGGGGGGGGGGTGGTTATGCGAAGCGTTCACTCCCCTGCGGGATCACTCCCCTGGCATTACCCCATCTGACATACACACTACTCTGCCATCTCGTGTTCGAGGCAGTCATTACGTCACCATTTATGATCCTTCCAAATGGCTCCGTAGTTCACACAACGCCACGCCCAACCAAGGTACTGCTTTCGAATCTCTGGTCGAGCATATTTCATGAGGTCATCGTTCGCTATCACCTGTAGAAGCAGAAAAAAAACAGAATGCACGACTGTCATTATTACATGTGTATTTATATTCTCAAAATATACTTGTTTATCTGAACGCCCAAGAAAATGTATGTGAAAAAAAAAAATTAAAATTCTTTAGTGCTTTTTACTTCTACATCTTCCTTATCGGTGCTCTCTCTTCATCCCGTATTTCTTCTACCTTCTCTAACCATCCTCTGTACTTTTCCCCCCATTTTCTCTTAAAAGTTACCTAGCTGAAATAGCCGATTGGTTAGCGTTCTCGACCTTGGTGCTAGCGGTCTCGGGTTCGATCCAAAGTTTTGATGTTGACCCAGCATCGTGAGGGCAATTGGGGAGTTGCAATAAATAGTAACGGACTCGACGCCAAGACAACGCCTCACCCAAGGAAAAGCCGCTTGGCAGGCCCCAGTGTCCAATAGAGCTGTTACGCCGCAGAGTTCGTCTTAGTAGTAAATTATTGAATTTGGTTGAATTGAATGTTAAAACTGTTGGTAAGAGATTGTGCGGAGACATTGAAGTAAAAGCCAAGGACACAGCAAGCAAAATAAGTGGTTGTGTAAACTAATGGGGAGATTTCAGACTTAAGCGACATGCAAACATGTCGCTTAGGAACGAGCCAATCAACAGCAACTTTTCACACTGTAGTTGCATGACAGACCGCACAAGCCATTATTCGGTTGGTGAAATCTCCAAGTGACAGGTGTCGCTTATTGATTGCGTGTGAAATCTCCCATAAGCTGGTCTTCAAGATGATGTGGTTAGCATTGAGCGCAGTAAACAGAGAGTCTTATGTTAGAATCCCAGGCAAGGAGAAGTCTCTCTCTCTCTCTCCCTCCCTTTCTCTCCCCATTTCTCTTTCCACTTCTTTGTTTCCCCTTCTTTTCCAGTTCGCTCTTTATTTATCTCTCTACCCCGATTATCTTCTTTCCTGATCTTTCTTTATTTCTCCTTCTCTCTTCTAAAGTTTTCCTTACATATTTTCTCTACCTCCCTTCTCTTTCTCCATTTTCTCTCTCTCTTTGCATCCACTTCTATTTCTTCACTTTCTTCTTTATCCACTTCTGTTTATTATAGTTATCTTTCTGTTTCTTTTTATCTTTCTCTTCTCTCTATCTCGTCATTCTTTCTCCGTATCGAGACATTTTTCATCACTTTCTCTACCTCTCCTCCTATTTCATTTTCCCACTTCCCTTTCTCTCTTTCTGTGTACGTAAACTTCTTTATACATATTTCTAAAATATGTCTGTCATCCTTTTGTTTGCATTTTAGTATTTAACATTTGAGGTTAATTCCTACGATAAGGATTGATTATCATATTGCATAGTAAATCTCAACAATGAAACAACATCCACTGTCACAAAATAAGCATAATGCTATACAACCAATTATTTCTCCCTTCAAATTATTTCACGTTGCTTTTCTATCTCTCGCGAGTTCGGATGGTTAACTTTTGGTGCAAGTCGAAGCGAGTTCGATCTCTCGTACGCGCCCTAAAATTTTGGGTTGACAGTGAGGAGATACTGGACAAGCTGTAGAAGACTTGCTGTTTCCAAGAGGCCATTGCGTAGAAACGATTCCTCTGTAGAAGGAACGCCCTATTCATCATCATCAAGCCCGACCCTGTGGCCGAGTGGTTAGCACATCGCGCTGCGACGCCAAGGGTCCCGGGTTCGAATCCCGGTCGGGTATGGTTGTTTGTGAATGTCCATTCATCAATTTCATCATTTCATCACTCATCCCCATCTTCGCAAATTAGGCAAGAGGCACAAAACGCGAAGTAAAATAAACTAAATCAATCAATCAATCTATTCATCATCATCTACACGCTGTGAAAGTTCGTCTGTTCGACAAAGCCCTGCGCGTGTGTGTGTATACACATACTGTAGAGTGCCATGAAGGCATATGAGCTCTGCATGTTCTCGATATCGGCCATTGTGAAGGTGATGCGATGACCACTAGGCTCCTTTACCCTTCAAATACTGTCTCATGCCTCGACATTGTCGGAAAAATTCTCACTTGAGATTATCCACCCTGAAAATGGACCCCGGATTCCCGCGTAGCTGTTAGACAGCGTACTGACTGATCCAACAGGGTGGTTCATTCGCCTCACTTACCAGGGCCGCAATTCCTTCCTTTGTACAGCATTTTTGGGTGCAGTTCGACCGACATTGTTCGATTATTTTTAAGTAGAATTTTATATTACCTGAATTAATTTTACAATACGTTAAAATTAATGTATACATATTGCGCTGTGTAAATTGCACAGTATTTGTAAATTTGTTGACTGTACGTGTACATATTTTACACCGAGCGTGTTGATCGGCTGACTCGCAATATCACCACCGAGCAGAGACCAGACCTCGGCACGGATGTAACCACTAGGGAGCGGTTTTTTAGGTCCTAAAAACTGAAAAATAGTTAACTTTTATGTTCTAAAAACAAAGGAAACATGTGGCTAAAAGTCAAAAATATTTTTATTCAAACAAGTGACAGCATGACGTTAGACGCTTGTTGCATTCCATTTATTAAAATGGACAACATAGCACATTTCCAAATTGTCCACTGAAAATGCACTCCGACTATCTATGAACAATGTCTTGTATTGTGAAAACGACCTTTCCACATCGCACGTGCATATTTGAAGTGAGGGATGCCATGCACACTTACACCATCAATATCACCTACATAGAACCTGAACAACTTTACACGGTTTTTGGTAATCTGTGTTTGTTTTTTTTCGAACAGATTTCAGAATTTGTCTCCAAGCACTTGGATGCGCGTCCCTGACAGAGTGATAAATTTCTGTTCAACTTTACTAATATCCTTCACTGTTTCGGGAAGCACTTCTACGGAAATTTTCAGCTTCTCTATCACGCCACACAAAAAGCTAACAATTACATACATCTTTCAAAAAATCTTGAAGTATCGCAATTAGTGTTGCCCACGAGACGAGACTTTGGCCTGTCTCGTCTCGTGGAAATGCTGTTTCGTCTCGAAAATATTCATTTGTCTCATGACACATGGTCAATCTCGTCTCGTCTCGAATTTTTAAAAGTCTGTCCCGTCTCGTCCCGTGGGCAACACTAATCGCAATGGACGACTCGTTAATTTTGTCACACTCATTCACAATGCAGGCAAAAGCTTCAAAATTATTTGTTGTTTTAAGTCCACTTTATGCACATATAGGCTAATTGGGACTGGATCTACAGTTTAAAGTGGGATCCGAGCCACTGTGCAATGTACTTCCATCGGGTATCGAACCCGGGACGACAACGTTACCACTACGCCATCGGGGAGGCCCTTACTTGTTGTGGAGTCCCGAATAGCACAGTAATCAACAACAACAACAACAAAAATATGTTTTTATATAAAAATCCGCTCCACAGGAATCATTTCATCCTCATTGCTACGATTAACCTAAAACACCATACAATGCAAATATGGGCGTGTTTAAATGAATACATGAATGAAAAACTTTACTAATATCCGACACGTAATTTACCCTTTGATCGTGATAATGTCATTTTCGTGGCGTTTTGGGCTACGTTAAAGGGAACGGCCCAGATTGCTTCGCACGTCGCTTGCCAGCTCCGCAGAGCTGTAGGTGACTCTCCCCGCTCACAATGATTGTCTTCCTGCCTGAACCAATCCATTATGCGAGCCGCGACACTGCAGCCAAGCTCATCAGCTCGGTGACGTGGCGAGAAAGATTTTTCGCCGCTAATAATATCACGGCCTCCCTCTCCTTCGCCGGACGGACGGACGGACAGGAAGGTGAACGACATTACCAAGCAGCGCGGAGTCATCGTCAGGGTCAATGATCCGACCTCTGTGGGTGCTCCCACGTTAGGGTGGTTCTGCACGGCAAGAAATGATAAACTTGTTACCGTATATTTTCTAATTTGTAAGCCATATTGACCAGTGACGTAGTGTGTAAATTGATTTATTTATTTATTTTATTTTACTTCGCGTTTTGTGCCTCTTGGATAATTTGCGAAGATGGGGATGAGTGATGAAATTGATGAATGGACATTCACAAACAACCATGCCCGAGCGGGATTCGAACCCGGGACCCCTGGCGGTAGTGTTTAAATTGTAATTCGTGTTCTTTGGATCGAGGGAGGACTTAATGCGGTATTTTGTGTTAATTCATTGTTTTAGGGAATGGTACGTGAACATCATCATTTTTATTAACAGCAGTAATAATAATGAAACATTAAAATAATATCAAAACTACTTCACCAATATTGTCAGACGAAACCAGGACGACTAGTTGGGTAGCTCAGATGGTAACGTTTCTTCAGTATCAATTTAAGTACTGTCAAAGTTAGGAATTTGAAATAAACAATACGCAACTTGGACCGAATTTAAATTGTGCGAGCAAAAATGTTCCAGTCCTGTTACGGAACCCAATAGAACCCATTAGAATATATAAATTACTGGACCTTAAGGCTTGATTCACATCTACGCTCAAGTAACGCTCTGATCACCCTCCTCTCACTGTTCGGTCAAATATTGGTGAATACTTTTTTTTTATTTTTTAAATACAGAGCATTCACACCTAGCGGCCAGGTCAAAGTTAGCTCCGATCATACTCAGCTCGCGGTCCGGTGACGATCAAGTGGTGGAAAGAATATTTGAATGGAGCGTAAGGGAGCTTGACTGGACCGAAGCTTGATCATTAATGTGAACCTGTGCAACGCTCAACCCACGGTTCAATAGCAGTCTTCAGCCCCGTTGCAAAGGACACGTAGCCCAGTTTGGTGCTTAAGATGAGTAAAACAAAGAAAAACGTGAGTGAAACACAGGAAAAAGTGAGTACAGATAAAATTGATTGATGAGGAAATGAGCAAAATGTCTCAAAATATTTTCTTTTCAATTTTGTTTTGTAAAATAGCGGTCAAAATATGCGCTTCATGAACCCGAGTAAAACAAATTATTAAAAAATAAACCTGAATGAAACAAATAAATACAATTACAGCCAATGAAAAAATTAAACGAGGAACCAGGCGGGAATACAGTGTATGATCCAGTAGTACTGTGCTACAATCTTTTTCCAACCTGTTGCATGAATAAAAATCCTTAGATCAAAAAGCTAGCCTATAGCGAGGGTCATATTTTCCCAGACAACCGAATTGTCATGTTTAGGGAGAGAAGATGTTGGTCAATCCTCTGCCATGGGAAAAATTATTCCTGATATCTAGTTCCGAATCAAGATTCACAACGAACTTGTTCTTCGTTTACGGAAAACGATAAAAAATTAACCCCCCCTTTTTTTTTTAGCGAGGAGAGACTTCACACGATGTGCATACCTGATATATATTTGTCACGTGGTGTGTCGGAAACTTTCGAATAAAAGAAATGGTGAACAATGTAGATATGAAACTTACTTACTTACTTACTTAGTCGATCCTCTTCTACCGTCAGGTGTAGAGGTTTTGCAAAGAGCTCTCCATCCTTCTCGGTCTCTGGCTAACATTTTTGCCCTGTTGGTATCCAAACCTCTTCTCCTCAAAAACTTCTTCCATCCAGCCGTCCCAGGTCTGCCTTGGTCTTCCCTTTGGTCTCTTTCCATCTACTTTAGCTTGACATATCTTTTTAGGTATCCTTTCTTCACTCATTCTGTGGACATGACCAAACCACCTCAACTCCGACGCTTCTATTTGTTGTTGTAAAGGTTGGGTCTTAAGGCTCATTCGAATTGTCTGATTCCATACTCTATCTCGTTTTGTTTTTCCTTCTATTCTTCTTAGGCCATTTCAGTTGCTTGAAGTTTGCTAGAATAATTAGTTGTTAGTGGCCATGATTCACACCCGTAAATTAGTGTAGGTGCATACGTTGTTTTGTAAACTGTCAACTTTGTTTTCTTCGTAATTTCCTTTTTATTTATGAAGTTTCTATTTAGAGCATGATATAATCTTCCTGCTGCAGCAATTCTATTATTTACTTCTTCATCTATTTTCCCACTGCTGCTTATTATAGACCCTAAATACTTGAACTTTGTTACTTGTTCCAAGCTCTCGCCTTCTATCTTAATGGTATAAGTTCTATGTTCTCTACTTATTATCATTGTTTTTGTTTTACTGGTGTTAATTCTCATATTTACCTTTTGTAGTTCTCTGTTCCATACATCTAAATTATATTGTAAGTCCTTTTCAGTTTTAGCAAATAAAACGAGATCGTCTGCAAAAGCTAGTTCTGATATTTGTACAGGTCTCATGAGCCAATTCCCAACAGTAAAGGGTTTCATGTTTCTTATGCAAGTTTTTGTAATTTCATCAATTAAAATTATGAACAGAAGTGGACTTAAAATGCAGCCTTGTCTTACTCCAGTTGATGTATAAAATTCATCAGATTTTATGTTACTTGTACGGATGTAGTTACAACAGTTATTGTAAAAGCTCTGTATGCTAGCGATCAGGTTATCATTCACTTTTCTTCTTTGCAGCACTTCCCATAATTTTTTGCAGCACTTCCCATAATTTAATCCAAGGTACCCTGTCAAATGCCTTTTCCAAATCTATGAAACACATATGAATTTCTTTATTATATTCTATCACTTTTCCTGATATTTGGAATACAGGCTCAGGCAAGAAATTGAACACCAACTAGAAGAAAGCCAAAGTGGATTTAGACCAAATCGAAGCTGCCAGGACTTAATTTTTACACTAAGATATGAAACATTGAGCCCGAAAATGTTCATGATAAAACTAGACCGACATTGTTGACATTTGCAGTTTTGCACATTGTAGCTGCAAATAAACGCCTGCCTCCTCCAAACCAAACGTACAACATCAATAAATTATATTATTGTATTGCATTATAATTGCCGACCCACGTGGCTGAGGGGTTAGCAGGCGCGCGACGACACCAGGTGTCACGGGTTGGAATCTCGGCCTGAACATCGATGTTCCTTGTGATGTCCCTTCATCAATTTTATCATATCACCACTCATACTCATCTCCGCAGTAAGCCCAAACTGGCAAAAAAGCGAAGTAAAACCAACCAAATTAATCAGTCTCCTCTTGTGCAATTATTTTTCTTCTTTGCCATTTTCTTCTAATACCAAGTCGGTCGTTTAAAATATCTAACCTTGTAGTTAGCACAATCGGAAGGCCCTTTATACCAGAAAAATCGGTGTACATTGTCAAGCAGCCAACACTAGACTGCCGGATAATCGTACATTGACCAGACCGAAGCTTGACCGCTAGTGTGACGCTGA
This sequence comes from Lepisma saccharinum, assembly GCF_977018435.1. Taxonomy (NCBI): domain Eukaryota; kingdom Metazoa; phylum Arthropoda; class Insecta; order Zygentoma; family Lepismatidae; genus Lepisma; species Lepisma saccharinum. Next base: position 53,997,668 of record NC_139233.1, read on the forward strand.
CCGTGAGCGAAACGTGACCTGAGCGTTGCTTGAACGTAGATGTGAATCAAGCCTGAGAAACCCTCCTTTCGATCTCGCTACCGAAGATTTCGGATTCGAGTCCCAGCCTGGGTATGGACGTGTTTATGAGTGTTCCTCCATCAATTTCATTTGTCGGTCATAGTGGCGAAGTGGTCATAGCAGCGCGCTACGACGCCAGGGTTTCGAATTCGAATCGCGGGTAAGACCTGGATGTTCGTGTTGTTCAAGATGAAAACTGACTAGCAGAGTAAGAAAATGAAATACAAAGTTAAATGAAGTAGCAAGACAGCGAAAATATAATAATTGACTTTTCCTTTAACTACATAGTTTGCATAGCAATGGCACGCGATGTTGGAGACCCTATTTCGAGTCCTGACCGAGCCTGCAAGCTTTCACGTTGGTAGATCCTTGTCATTAGTGTTTCAAAGGCAACATATCAAGTTGCGGTAGTACTTTCCAAGATAATTCCACACAGTTATAACAGCGGAAGCGAAAAATCAGACGAAAGCAAGGCTTGTTCTGTAGGTGTAGCAATGGCACGTTGTGTTAGAGACCCGGGTTCGACCTCTGGTCAAAATTGAATCTTTCGCTTAAATTTCTTCGTAGTACTTCTAAAACTAGTTCAACTCCATTTTGCGCAGAAATTTATTCTACTTTTTTCGATCCCTTTCCTAATACGTCCCCTTATTAGTGTGTATTAGGAACAATATAGTCAAATCCTATTGATTTATGAACATATTACCAGTCCTATGGACTTCTTACATTAAATTCATTACAATAATTATTGCAATTATTGACAGTTTTTAGTCGTCAGTAACAAAAATTGAAAATATTTATTTACTGATCATCTGCGTTTACACGTTAGTTTTTCAGTATATATTGTCAGGTCTTTCTTTGACATTTGAAAGCATGAAGCTAGTTTACCTTTATTGCCAGATGTACCAGGTGGTTATAATTAAAGTGACGGTGTTCAGAGTGGTACAGCACGGGCTGTAATGAGAGTAGCAGTCTGAAACTTCGAAGATATGATAATGAAGCAATGCGCTCGCGAATTATGAAAAAAAAAGAAGTTCCAATTCTCGCCACCAGGGTAAAAAATGGCGCTGTAAGCAGTCAAAACGTGGAATTTTCCGTAACTCTGACGTCAAAGTCGGTGACATTGCCTAACCATTGTGTGAGCTCCCTGGTTGTTGTTGGTGACGCTTGTTGCTTTTTTTTTTCCTTTAGTGATGTGAATGTTCGCCGAACATTAAAAGTTTGATTTTTCCCATGTAAAAAGCAATGGCTATTGCGAAGAAAGACCGTGCACTGCTAGTGAAGTTGTTTTACCAGAATGGGAGCAATAGTAACGCTGCACTGCGGAAATATCGCCAACAGAAAGGGCTGAGAAGAGGGCCCATGTCAATTAATGGGCTGAAGAAGATGATGAAGAAATTCGAGGAAACAGGTGAATTGGGTGTTGCACCAGGGAGAGGAAGGCGGCCCATCCCCGTGGAAGTTGTGGACGAAGTTGCTGTAGCTGTAGCTGACCGTGCAGCACATGCCTCAACTTCTGCAACCAGTGATAGAGCTGTGGCACGTGAATTGTCACTCCCCTGGTCAACAGTTCGCAAGGTATTGCGGTGCATTTTACACTGGTATCCCTACAAGATTCAAATTGTGCACCAATTGAAACCCCAAGATATTCCACAACGCCGTGAGTTTGCCCATCGGTTTTTGGCACGCATGGAAGTGGATGACATGTGGCCGGGGAATATTCTGTGGACTGACGAGGCGCATTTTACTCTGGTCAGTACAGTGAATACTCAGAACTGTCGCATATGGGGTTCCACTCGTCCACATGTTGTGCAGGAACAACCATTGCACTCAGTTTACGTGACTGCATGGTGTGGGTTCACTAGCTCCTTCATTCTTGGTCCGTTTTTCTTTGAGGAGATGACACCTCGAGGGCCTGTTAGGTGTACAGTGACATCTGCACGTTATAGGGACCTCCTTGTGCAACACGTGATTCCAGCTTTGCAAGAACGGAACTGTGAACACACCACCATTTTCATGCAAGATGGGGCAACACCACATGTCGCTCGCCACGTGAAAGATTTGCTGCGAGAAACCTTCACTAATGACCGCATCATCTCTAGGCAGTTTCCAGATGATTGGCCTTCCAGATCCCCCGACCTTAATCCATGTGACTTCTGGCTGTGGGGATATTTAAAAGATCGTGTCTATCAGGGACATGTCCGGTCTCTGCCTGATCTGAAGGCTAGCATACAACGACATGTCGCTCAGATTTCACCAGACATGCTGCGAGCAACCGTCGACCATGCCGTGTTACGAATGCAGCATGTTGCTGAATTGGGAGGCCATATTGAACAGTTCTTGTAACCATAGTTCCTAATAAACATGCCAGAGCCATTGTTCTCATGTGTTTGATCTTTCCTGCCTTTTTCCTGTAACTATACCACGTTTTGACTGCTTACAGCGCCATTTTTTACCCTGGTGGTGAGAATTGGAACTATATATTTTTTTTTTTTGCATAATTCGCGAGCGCATTGCTTCATTAGCATATCTACGAAGTTTCAGACTGCTACTCTCATTACAGCCCGTGCTGTACCACTCTGAACACCGTCACTTTAATTATAACCACCTTGTACTTAGTTCTGAGGAAGAACATTCCTGGTGCCCCCACCCCTTAATTCTCAACCTTATTGTAGTGACGGACATATATGGGTTGTAATAACCTCATTGAAAGTCGGTGACGTTACAACCTAGAAGTGTACAGAAGTTTCAGACTTTAGAAGGTGATTTTCGAAAATGAATGCTTGTACACAATGAGTTTATTTTCTTCAGCTGTTTGAGACCTTTTTTTTTTTTTTGATACGCATCTGTTCACATCTCAGCACTAAATAGGTATATCATTGATAACAATATACACAATTATTTTCTTACCTAATTTTGCAAAGTATGGTTATTTTTTAATCTGTTTCTTCAGTTTGTCTTACACATTTTTTTAAAAAAAATCATGAGTGCTAGCATCTTTACTCATTAATTTTAAACAGTTCCGCAGTCTTCGAATTGAAGAAAATACAGGGAAATGTGGAGGAAACTTTGGAACTGCCTAATGGCAGGTTCTGTGATTGCAACTCCGATACCATCAAGGTCTATATTTATCACAAGCCACACACCATTTTTATTTTTACTCATGTTAGAGCTGTTTTTAATAAGTGACCACGAGTTGCTCCATGGGCACCGTAATAATAAAAATACATTTGATACTCCCAACTTTTTGGTTGTAGATATTTCAACACAATGCTAATGAGGAAAATTTATATTGTAATAAATTAGCATTTGTATCTGATTTCTTTGTAGCCTTCGGAGTTTCCTGAATAGAAAAATCAAGATTACTTAATATTGCTGTCATCGTTTCGGTACTGTGTCCACGAAATAATTTCTATTTTGATTTGTTAGAGACAGGTCACTATAATACCGATTCTTGTCAATTGTTTGGCACCCATTGATGGATATTAAATATCCAATTATACTAGAATCAGCCCACGAAGTTACCCCTTTGTAGTAGTCTCCAAGTTATGAACATACATCGTTTGGATCGAATGATGACATTTTATATATCTTTCGGTACACCAGATTACATGTTTGTGGCATTATTCAATTCCGAGATATACAGAGCATTCCCTGACATTCGCTACGAGACTCGGTGGCAAGCGGCCCGGCATCAGCGCTTGTCTTTCCCGGTGAACATTGTCGTGCCCGTGTGTTGAAAATTGTGGCTTAATATGGCAGCACAAAAGTTTACATTGCAACAAAAGATTTATCTTGTCGAGTGTTATTTCGGAAAGAGGAATTGTGGAGTAGTGCGACGACGTTTTGCAACGAAATTTCCTAGTGTTCCCGTTCCATATAGGACCACTATATTAAACCTCGTAAAAAAGTTTAGAGTAACAGGGAAAAGTGGAAAGAAAATGGGGAAATCTAAAAAGTAAAGTATACAAAGACAATCCGCACACCATCCGTGAGTTAAAAGAGAGTATTGTACGAGAAATCGGGAGAATTACAATAGACGAACGTGCACGTGTCAATGTCAATTTCCTTGGGAGATGCCAGGAATGTGTTACAGCAGAGGGACATCATTTTCAAAACCTTCTGTAGTCAAGGTTAGTACACAATATGAAATCTGAAATTTTAATAGCAGACTCTACCGACTGTCGCGGACCCGTTCACCGGGAAAGACAAGCGCTGATGCCGGGCCGCTTGCCGCCGAGTCTCGTAGCGAATGTCAGGGAATGCTCTGTAGAACGTTAGACATGTATCGATTCTTGATTTTCAATTGTTTTACTGCCACAAGCACACATGCACTCAGATTGATATCCTTTGTGTTACGATAGGTTAGTATTTGATAGATACTAAGGAGAAAAAGTAAGGAGGCCAAGGAAATATAGAAGAAAGGTGAAGAAGACACAATGAACTGTAATGGACTGAAGATAAACAAAGAATGGAAGAAGGTGTTAGAAAAAGTGGAAAGGACAAGAGCGACGGAGGTGAGAAGAAGGAAGAGGAATAAAGAAAGAAAGGATAATGAAAAAGAGCATAAGATAAGGAGTCAAACCACGTTCCAGATGAAAAGGAATGTTTATCAAAATCGCCTGTCAGATGAAACCACAGTTGAAAGGAGGACGCCTGCTGGAACACCTGGAAAGGAATGTTCCAGATAAACAAACTTCTAATTATCTTGTGTCTGGAGGGGAGTTATTTTTGTGTGGTATCTTCCTGTTTTGTACCTTATTTCATTTGTATTTGGTACAGAGTCTGAAGACCTTGTTAGAAGGTTGAAACGTAACGTTTAGTTTTATGTTTTATAATTAAATAAATTCTGACTTGGTCAGCATATTGAGTTTTTGAGATATTACTTGCACAAAGTGATCCATTAAGAACACCATTTTTAACTGGTGACAAACACTTTATTTCAGCAGGTAACTACAATTTATATTTTTTATATTGTTTACAATGTTCATTGCTGGAAAGTTTTGGCAGCTTGGCAGACTTATGTTTTGAAGATGCAGGTGGATGCCGCCATTCTTTGACCAATTCTGGAGTATAAGCACAAAGCTGTGTTGCAATGCATTCTGCAGCGTAACATAGGAATAGTGGCGATTTCATCAGGGTTGTTGGCCTCCAGTTCTTGGATTTTTGCTGGTCGTGTTTCAAACACACTGCACTTCCAAGTTCTCTCAGAGGAAGATATGCTGTCAGATCTGTGTAATGTGCTGGCCGTTAAGTCACGTCGTTAAATCGGTAGATGTGGTGGCCCAGAAGCCACAGGCGTTTCGAAAGTAGTGATTCCGTATCATACCATTATCTTCGGGCTGTTCAACTCTCGCTTGTGCAATCGCCGAGGCTTCTCGGTTTTCCAGAAACGGCAATGGAGGTTGATTGCCAAACTTTTCCGGTGGCGGCGCCACCTCTGTTCTGTCCCTAAAAAATTTTGTTCGTTATTTTGTTGCCCTAAGCTTTACATTGGAGCGCAACGGGATGGCTATTCAAACGTTATTTTCAACGAAGGTAAGGCCTCCCCTATGGCGCAGTCGTAGCGTCATTGCCTTGTAATCAAGGGGTCCCGGGTTCGATACCCGGTGGCGGCACAAGTGGTTCGGATCCCACTTTAAACTGTAGGTCCAGACCTGATTAGCCTTACTGTGCATAAAGTAGACTTAAAACACCAACTCAAACTCAACGAAGGTAAGAATTTCTCGTGGAAATCGATAATAAAAATTGGTTTAGCAAACCTTGAATATTATGTAGCCAGTCATAAGTTTCCGAAAATTACATTCTCCTGAACCTAAGAATTAATATCTTAAAGCGCAACCGTAGGGGTGCTGCCACCTACAATAGTTTGCTTTGACCAGGCCGATTCAATATGTTGACTGACCCTGATAACATAATAAGTGTCCCTCGTCAGGCATCACGAGGTTGTCGACAATTCCTGGATCTGCCACCAACATGTGCAGAAAAGTGTCACAGAACCTCACGCAACGAACTTTTCGCCAAGGGTTCAGACATAATTTCTGAGGTTAAGATGAAATTAAAAAGCTCGTTGCTCGTTGCACCCCGCAAACACGTCATGCACACTCCACCTCTCCATGGCAACTGAATCCCCAAACACTGCTGTCACCGACCATCCTGCTCACGCTAATTTGCAGTAGCCTATACAAAATCGGGGCGGTCTTTATGGATCACCCTGTATGTCATCTTCAGTAGTTTCCGAGAAATCCATGTCTATCGATTGCTTTCAAGTGTTGACTAGAACATTTTTCGTGACTAGAAAGCAGACCTTGCTTGCCCATCTCCAATGAAATATTATTTTCACCAGTGTTTATTCAAGTTATTGCAAAATTCAGGAAAGACGCCTCAAAAGGAAGAGAAGCAAAGTAAAATAATATAAGGTTCCAAGAAATTGCCATTTGTTGTATGTTGAACGTAACAAAATATTCACTACATCGTCCGACAGATACTGGTCGCCCGGGGTTGATTGATCTAATATCCAGACAGTCGAGCATATTTTTCTTTCTTTCCTTTTCCTCTGTTTCCGTATATTTTTCTTTTTCTTTTTCCTCTGTTTTCGTATATTTTTCTTTCTTTATGCTTCTAACTCTCTTTTGCTATATATTTTTTTCTATCTCCCGTCCTTTCTTATTTAATCTGTTTCCCCTCCTCTCTCTCTTTATATGCATCTTCCGTTACGTTCGTCTCCCTTTCTTACTATATTTCTCTTTTCTTTTTCTCTCTTTCGTTCTTCCTTGTCTCTTTTTCTTTCTTTTCCTGTTTCCCAATTTCTTTAATTTATGTTTGTCTCTCTTTCTTGCTATATTTCTCTCTTCTCTCTCTCGTCCTTCCTTATTTCTTTTCCTTCTTTATCTTCCTCTCACTACCTTTCTTTCTCTCTCAGTCTCTCGTTATTCTCTCTTCCATTTCTCCATCTGTTCCTTTCCCTATTTCTGTATGCCTATCATTTTTCTTTTCTCTCTCTTGGTTTTCTCTTCTCAATCACTTTCTTGCTCTGTTTCTGAATCTGTCTCTCTCTATTCTATACCTAATTACCTATCTCTCTTGTCTGTGATTTCTGCTCTACTGTAAATGATTCTGACAATTTCTCGTGTAGTGTCTTTAGGTGAGCTAGAACTCAGCAGGTGGCGACAGCTCTGACTATACTGTACGCAAATACAATTTCTCTCCACTATAATGGCTTCTTTACTGTTAGAAATTCGAATGCCAAGCACGAATTTATGCAATAGTATTGGACATTTTTGGTATTCGAACTTGATCTGATTCTTGAAGAACCATAATCAAAAATATTTCATTTAGCAATGAAATTCGGAATAAGAGAGTGGAAGGGAAGCGATTTGGCGGCTGCGAAAGGTCCATGGCGACCGTTAGTTAATTTGCAGTCTGCGTGGCCATAATGGCCGCGTAATCGACCGTGAACTCAGGCCTTTCGTGCTTCTGCCTCACCGAGTGAGTGATTAACCTTCTCAAGTTTCAATCGACCTCCTTAACGGCTTAATCCTAATTAAAGGTTCAGAAGTACATTTACTCCTTCTAAATTTTGATTTTTCTTTTAATTTTCTTGTTTTCCAGGTTGCTAGTCATCATGGATTAAATAAAGTACCTTATCCGAGTCATGTTTGTTCATCCAAGTAACATGGGTATTTCAAGCCTTCCTAAAGCTCAACTGGCCACTGAACTATATAACCAATTGGAAATGGTCTTATTTACATTCTTTCCCCCAACCCAACTAGCTGATTTACCAATTATATTTGCTATTGAATGCCGCGAGCAGACACAACCAACTTTCAATCAGGGAGGTTATTTTTTTTTTTTTGGGGGTATTATTATTTACCCTTTTTAAGTTTTATTAATAATAGGTGGCAGTGCGACTTAAAACTGAACCTTGCTCATTTTATAAATATACTGTCGGCAATTTTATTATTCCGAACGCTGTAGTTTTATGCAAACAAATTGGTTAACCACGGTGGAAACATATTCCACCAAGGATCGAATTCCCATCAGAACTTAAAGTGAACTTAAAATGTGACTAACTTGGACTTTTTCCTCTGCGATTTAAAAAAATCTGACATCCTAACTTTTATTATAAATTGTCAAATGACAATTTTATGCACAGATAGGCTAACTCGGACTGGACCTACTGTTTAAAGTGGAATCCGATCCACCGGGTAACGAACTCGGGACCCCTTGGCTACAAGGCGGTGACGTTATCACTGCGCCACCAGGGAAATATTGGCTTTGTATTTTACGTTTATGAAACATGTGATGGAAGAATCACAACTTATCCAGTATACGAACCTAAAAACTCCTAGTTTCGTTGTGTGCTATGCTAACCACTTCACAGCATTTTGCACTTTTCTACTGACAACTTTCTACAATTGTTACATATATTTTATCTTTGTTATTGGGAATCCTCACACAATTATAATCCATTGTGCGGGGTCCCTGTATGCCCATCACTGCAAAAGCTAATTTTTAAAATATGATAATTACACCATAACAACAAGTCGTAGACAACGAGAGCACTTCAATTAATCATTTGTGACATGGGAATTGAAGTTTCAAAGCTTGAACTCCGTGTATAATATTTGTTTTGGCAATTAGAGATCGTTCGTTGTGCGCTTAAAGCTTTCCAGCTATTGCGAAAGGATCGAATTACTCTTGTTTACATCACGTCATTCATGACCTCAGAACCTTGTCTTTTAGAGAAAATTAATAGCTTTTTGACTAGGTACTGAATTTTTTAAGGTCTTGTCTGGTTCAAGGTTAGGTAATAGTCATATGACATAGAGGAGAAGAAGCAAACAGTATTAAGGAATGGAAGATATCTAAGGAAGCGGTTTACCCAGGACCTTGATAGAGTTATAAGTACCCTTGATCACGCACGGATACATGGAGAGGCATACACCGACAAAAGTATGCTTACACTGAATGCAAAGTATTTTAGGTTGAGACAAACCAAAATAAAACTGAAAATTCCAATGCACATCATTAGATTTCTTGGCCTTGAAATACCTACAGGGTGAAACTAAGTATGCTTATATATTCATTTCGATTGATCAAGTAAAGAGTCCTTACCACCGAGAATCATTCCTTCCCCTCCTATTAATTGGTGTACTTGCTTTTATAAAACTGGCATGCGCTTTCACAACAATCGAATCTATGGAAAGCACCAAGACATATCTCGCCCCTGTTTTGAAGACTTTGGTATGATATTTAAAGAAAAAACCTAAACCAAATAATTTGCTTTGCTATGAAACTTCTACAGAGATATCAAGCGACACCCGATTATGTATTTATAAGTCATATATTTTGTTCATGGTAATTACAAAGTCAATCCATTAGGGGCAGTTGTGAGTCTGTGCTGTGTGTTTGCATGTTTTCATGCCCCCCCCTCTCTCTCTCTCTCTCTCACACACACACACACACACACACACACACACACACACACACACAGTATATTACGTTTTTAGAACACGAAACTACGTGTTAAACATGAAAACTATATTAAGAAAAGTCGTCTCCCTTAACCCTTGAATACTAGGATGTGTTTATTGCCTACTATTACTACAATGAGTGAATTTCAACCCTGTGATATTCTTTTTTTTTCTTAGTGTGTTTGGACTCTAAAACTTTTTTTAAAACATTTTAGGCATTTGGGAAACAGTTATATGTATATATCACACATTTTTTTGTCAGGGTAAAATTACATTTTACTGTCAAAATGTATTTTTATTATCAACTTCTTATTAGGACATTTTTCATCATTTTAACATTTTCATTAGGGGAGTGTCGTACAGTACCGGCCACCTTAAGCTTATTGATTATAACCAGTGCCGGATCTACAACCCGCAAAACCCCGCAGTGCGGGTGGGCTCGGAGACAAGTAAGCCTTTAGGGGTGCCCTCAGCCATTGACATAGTAGAGGGTTCGTATATGCGCATATAAAAAACAAACGTAGTTATTCAGAGGTACAGAAACTAATACAATATCACAGGTAAAGTTAAAGTTCCCTGTGAATGCCATGAAGGCAAATTTAGGATATGTGGAGGCAGGGCCCCACATATTTTTGATGACGGACATCTTGGAGGTGATGTGATCAGCACCACGCTCCGGCCGCATTTACAACCCCCTCCCAACGGGTACCATTTGATTTGATGCTGGGTGGAACCTGGATCAGCTTCTTGCGGGGACAAAGCCGAAAAAATTCCGACCTTAGATCAAATCAGGCTACAATTCCATCAGAAAATAGTGACATATATGTATATCACATTACCACCGGTGTCGAAACCGGGAGGGAGGGGCAGAGAGGCCCGAGCCCATCCAGTTCTCGTTTGACCCCCTTATAAGGGGCCCAATGCTCTGTAATGGGCAGAATCAATAATGTGGGACTATCACTTAGTTTGAGGGTGTTTCTTGGGCTTGTGTGTTTACAATTTCAGTATTTCCTTCTTCAAACTGACAATGAATTAAGGAAAACGCATGGCATATTATGAATGAATATGTGTAAGAATAGAGAAGAAGCATGGGAATACTGTAGTTTTCATGATCTTGAATGAGCCAGTCCATTGCAAAATAGGCTCCTTTGTTTCCCTTCGAAAATGTCAAAAATCGCTCGCCCAGATGAAAATTTTATCTTGGGCCTTACTTTTTTATGTAAATATGTGTGAAGATATTAAACTCCTATAAAGGATTGTAAGAATAAGTATTCTAAACAGAATATGATAAAAAAATTCTCAGTCAAAAGTTACATGTAAAGTATTATGTTGTAAAATTACATAATCACAGTAGTCCAGTGAATTTTTTGTCCAGCTAATAAAGTTCGATGTACCCTGATATATATGTTTTGTTGTCAAATACAGTTATTGCAATTACTATTTTTCAATGGTTAATTCAAGTGTATCAGGTTCCACTTTAAGGAAAAAAAATTGCCCCTCTTCCCGCAAACAGAAATAAATCAATATTTATGCTTTACTTAGCTTTAACTCCCAAATCTCTTAACAAATCGGCACCTATGCACATAACCCCCTTCCTATTAAAAAATAATAATAATTTTAAAAAATGAGTTGAATTCAATATGGCGGCCACTAATGTGGCTAGTGGCCGCGGTGGCTCAGTCGGTAACGCGTCTGACTACCATGCTAAAGGTCCCGGGTTCGATACCCGGCCGGTTCATATCCGGGAACTTTTCTAACGATGGAAGCGGCCCCGGCGCCCACCCAGCGTCGAATAACATGGGTACCTGGGGGAAACCCTGGGGGGTAAAGGCGGTCAGGGGCGTGATGCTGATCACATCACCCCCACTCATGACCGGATCAAGAAAGTGTGGGGCGTTACCCCCACACCCCCTATAAGCCTTCATGGCGTGCTGCTAAGCACAGGGAAGCACTTTACTTTTTTTTTACTAATATGGTGGACATCCGCTTGGAACACACCAACGTCGTTCCCCCTAAGGGGGAGGGGGCCCAAGATTTGTAGATCCGGGACTGATTATAACTGATAAAGAATTAGGAGATAGTAGGATTGAACATAGTAATATGATACCTCAATGCATGATTTAAGGAACACGAGTTCAATTTCTCTGAAATGTTTTCAGGACTACAAGCAAAAAACGAAAAGCTGAATTTTCAACGAGTGGAAAAGTTGTCGTCCAGTATCGACCAGTCAATATTTTAATTTTAGGTGGTGGTAACAATTAATAAATGCTTTAGTTTTATGAAGAAACTGTAGACTATGTGTAGAAAGGTGTGGTAATTAACAATTGTGGAAATGAAGTCCGTTAAAGCAGAGTTGAAATCACATTTTTACAATAGTCACAAAAATGCAAAATATTTTCTTGGTCTACGCATTCAACATGTGCATTCACATTCGGTACACTGAACCCAAACTTCCTCAAAGGACTCTAGACAAATTGTGCATTGTGCAGTTTCTACAGTTGTCTTCTTATTTACTGAGGGGCATAAACTTATTGTCCAAGTCTTTCATATACGAAAGTAATTGTTTTTCCATTTCGTCATCAAACGTCTTCTTAAATCAGCCCATATGAGGTGTCAAGTCCACATCCATAACACGTTGAATTTCTCTTACTCCTAACGTGCTTCTTGGTAAACAAAATATACTAGCTGCTTGTCTTGAGGTCATTTTGTTTGTATCTACCTTATTTACCGCCGCTTTCATGGCCTCTTCAGTCAATTTGCCTCTTTTATTGCCCTCCTCGTCTACCATCTTACTCTGAAAACAAAAGCAAGCAGGACTGTAGTAGATGAGTACAAAATTTTGTGTGGCCGATACTGGACGACACTTCGCTGGCCGATACTGTCGATCATTAGGTGGTAACAAAAGTTCCGATTACACATTGTTAATAATCAATTTGCTAAACTATTTACAGGTTTTCGTATCCTTATAGAATACCGATAAACTGAATCTGACAATAAAATCAAACACTTACCTCGAACATGAATGAATACCTGGGCCCTAGAAATAACTTCTCTCACGCAACCACTTGACTCTTCACAGTAACACAGGCACAGCTCTCACAATTCTGCGTTAAAGCTGGTGATCCCGAACTATAGCGCACACGAATACATACCCTTCCCTCCTACTCCCGTGAACTACTGCTATGTAGCGTCAAATGTCCGAACTAGCAATTGGCCGATACTGTAGGACGACCGGTACTATACGACTCTCCCCTAATCATTGAAGAATACATGAATATGTTATTTATTGCCCTCCTCGTCTACCATCTTACTCTGAAAACAAAAGCAAGCAGGACTGTAGTAGATGAGTACAAAATTTTGTGTGGCCGATACTGGACGACACTTCGCTGGCCGATACTGTCGATCATTAGGTGGTAACAAAAGTTCCGATTACACATTGTTAATAATCAATTTGCTAAACTATTTACAGGTTTTCGTATCCTTATAGAATACCGATAAACTGAATCTGACAATAAAATCAAACACTTACCTCGAACATGAATGAATACCTGGGCCCTAGAAATAACTTCTCTCACGCAGCCACTTGACTCTTCACAGTAACACAGGCACAGCTCTCACAATTCTGCGTTAAAGCGGGTGATCCCGAACTATAGCGCACACGAATACATACCCTTCCCTCCTACTCCCGTGAACTACTGCTATGTAGCGTCAAATGTCCGAACTAGCAATTGGCCGATACTGTAGGACGACCGGTACTATACGACTCTCCCCTAATCATTGAAGAATACATGAATATGTTATTAAATTTACTATATTTATATTTTATAATCAAAAGCTATGAAAAAATAATTATTTGAAATGTAATTCAATAAAGATGCTAAGTGCCATAGTAAATTTCACTTACAATTTTTTGCACTAAAAACTTGCTCTATTACTAGGATGGGTGAAAATTCACGTACAAACACCAAGCACAGCCAACACTACAACACGAAACACTGATTTCTTCACGGATGCTTACTCTGCACTGAACCTCTTGAGAATACCTGAAAGCAGAAACCTGTGTGAAGTGCTGCTATTTAGTGGCATCCGTTATAAAATATCACTGGGTGAATTTTCACCCTGACCCCCATACAATGCTAATATATGTGCGATGACTCGCTGTTCGTGAATGTTGCTTACTTATACCAGAGCGTATAGAAGAGAAATTGTGCACACTTCGGTTTCTTCCCGTAAGTCAAGTGAATAGAGAGGTGCCCCACCGAAATACTGGCAGCACCTTCGCTTGCGACGAGTGTCTTCTGCTTGCAGTGCGGCCGCGCTTTATGTAGAGCGTTGTGTTTTGTTGTGCTAGAATAACATTGTGTACTTTTATTAATGACAACGCTGTTACGTTATTCAGTTTAGTGTCGTTAGATTTGCGATTGATCCGTTGTGACTAGTTTGTGCTGTGTTCAACGCATTATTATTGTGTTTGAGACAGCAGCGGGCGAAAAGTACAAGATGCCTACATGTTTCGTACCCGGCTGTAGATCTGGATATGACCGCTGTACTTCAGGTAGTAGACATTTTTTTAGGCCACCTAAAGACAGTAATAGTTTCTCAAAATGGGAGAGTGCCATCCCTAGAAAAGATAAAAAACTAAGTCATAATTGCTATGTTTGTGATATTCATTTTTCCACTGACCTTTTAGTGAAAGTGGATTATTTCATAGTGGATGGCGAAACAGTAGAAATTCCACGACAAGGTGGAAATTAAAACCAGAAGCAGTTCCTCATATATTTCCTAATCTGCCCAAATACCTCTCTAAGACAGTTAAGAAGCGAAAATTTTCCATGAAAAGGCAATCCTTGCGGACAGATGATAATGAAGTAAGTACTCGTCGCAATGTATCATTAAGATTATCAGTAGAGGATGATTTGCTTCACACTGCTGATGCTAGCAATACAATAGCATTGCTAAAGAAAAAACTTAAGAATCAGAAACGCAATTTAATTAGAACGCAGAATAAACTAAAGGTCGCACAGGCTAAAATAAATTTGCTTGAAAACGGCGTTAAAGATGCTAAATTAAAGACAACGGTCACACAGTGAAAACAGTTCGAGTCTCTTAGCAAAAATCAAAAAATTGTAATTGATACAATCTTAAAGAAATGCCAACTGAAAAGTAAGACAGGAATGAGATACAGTTCTGAGTTTTTATGGTACTGGATTCTCTTCTTTTAAAAATTAAGTCTCCCAAGGGGTGAAGGGTCTTAAATGTCCTTATGGCGTAAATTCCCATGCCATCGACGCTATAACACATTTTCTTTAGTGAAAAGAATGAGAATGAGCGTAGCGGAATGCTGATTTTTGATGAAGTTAAACTTAGGGAACTCGAATTCCTTAAAAATGGAATGCTGTCCTTTGAGATAATCGAAATTCCTTCGCTTCAGAAAAAAAGCTCGAGTCCTTAACAGTGACTTTAGAAAGTACCTTAGAAGTGTCTGAATATTTGTGGAAGAACAATTACAAGTACGTTTTGACAGGAAATTTAATCAAGATCGCGTAGAACGTCATTTTGGTATATTACGGTCGTTCACTTGTGATGATCATCCCTCCACTGTGGATTTTCTGCACTTACATATGCTGCAATCAGTTTACGTACCAGCAAAACTTGCTTTATTTTCGGGCGGAAACTGTGAATGCAGGACTGAATCTCCTCTGACGTCTTTTGTTAATCAAATGCGAACTCTGGAAAGAGCAACCGAAAATAAAAATCTTTCGGTAAAGAAGCAAGCTGCAAATAAAATAAGGGAAAACATTTCCATTGTTGAAGATGAAATTCAAATACTCGACTGGGAAAACAACATACCGAACTTAAATGAACAAAGTGTTGGTAAATAATACTTGGTGTATCATTTTGCAGGATACATAGTGCGGCATACGAGCGTATTTCACAAGTAACCGATTTCAAACTGTGTACAACTTTTCTGCAGGGGGAACCAACTAATGTACCTGCCTCACTTATGCTAATCCAAGACTATGGTTCGGGCGACTGCTGTAAATACCTACGCATCGAAAAGTGTTTATGATGTGCTGTTACGAGGGGAAGAAGTTGTTGCAGAAAAATTATCATTTGTTTATGGGGTGATATATTTTTTGAGCGTTTGGACAATTTAAATATAATTGCTGTAAAAAATTCGCAATTAGGATGCTTTGAAGATCATGTGCTGCGTACGCTACCTAAACTCGTATTTCACTATCTGAAATGTCGATTTTTCTTCTGCACCAAGGATATAAGAAAGGAATTAAGTGCCTCGAAGACAGCAAAATCATCTCAGAAATTCTCCAAACTATCCAGTTGCTGAGCTCTTCTCCAAACGTAAGTAACATGCATTTTTGTTTCTTATGTAGTTAGTTACGTAAGCAACGCGAGCATCTTCCGCGCCGTCTCAAACGTCACCACTGCCATCTAGGCGGTGGACCACGGCAACTTAGGGAGTGCGCACACTATTCCTTCTATACGCTCTGCTTATACTATTATATGTATATTTCGAGAAAAGACCGAGACACTGACTAATCGAAGCAATTTAGCGTTCATATGACAGGACTTGTGCCAGACTTCGTTTTTCACCGTAACAAAACTAGAGGTTCCAGGTTCAAACCCTGACCAAGAAATGTGTTTTCCCCATCATCCTCATTGTCGTGATTAACTCGGGAGGTAGAGAAGCTATGTAAAATGACCAAAATAGAAAGAAAGAATGAATGTCGGCGATTGTGCGTATGTCCCGCGCCCCAATCCCACATATGGTCGTCTTGGAATAATCTTTTCTGTAGGTGCTTTCCGTGAGAATTTATAAACTACGATGTGCTTCTTTGTGTACGGACACACTTGAAACAACGGCGACATTTTCTTCGTTTTGCTATCGCTTTCGCGGCTGGCTGAGAAGAGCTTGAAACAAGCTTTATATGTTCTCATACCCAAACCTCTATGCTTCTCAATATCCAAATCATGCAAAGTGCATACAGGCTAATGAGAACTAGGCCTACAGTTTTACGTGGGATCCAAACAGTCATTGTTTGAAGTTATATCGGCAGTGTACTGTTGCGTACTAGGAAATGCCTTTGATTTTGAAGTTAGGTCGTGAATGTATTCCCCTTTCTTCTGTGCCCATATTCCAGTTTTTCTGCAACGTTCAGGTGCTTAGAGGAATGGGGACAAAGGGTATATTTTGATAGGCCTAGTGGTAGTAGTGTGTGATACTCTTTGCCACAGATTACATGATGGGATAGAAAGATAAGGCTTCAATATAAGGATGAGATACGATATACGGGGTGGCACATATTGCATCTACCAACTTAAAATGACAACTGAAAGACGGTGAGTGCTTGTAGTGACTTTATATGGTTACGAAATAAAAATATATACATAGATATTTTATACATTGTATAAAAAAACAATACAGACACCAGGGCACCGTAAAAATAACGACCTCTAAATGCCCTCTTTCTGCTTGAATGCGCTGTTCGAGGCGATGCGGGAAGGGTTTCATGACGAGCGTCTCAACATGTCCTGCGACTGACGGTTCACAGCATTACCAGCGGCTCTCCACTGTCTAGTCCACCTCAGAATGCTGCTTGTCTCTGGAACAGATGCATGGCGATCTTCATCGTTGCGGCGCAGTGCCCGTGGATGAAGGCTTCCACCGCCGAAATCCGCGTCTGCACCGGCCAACGCTCGATGGTATACTAATTGCCCGACTCCCAAGTCTCCACGGATGTAGGTATGTCACACATGCCCACGTGCATTCTGGCAGGGTTGCCAACTGAAATTAGTAGATACAACATGGCCACTCTGTATAATGGAAGGTGAAGGAAAATGCAACTTTTTAAAAGAGAGGAAGCTTGTAGATTCTTGTGATGCATGACCTAAGTGATTCATGTTAAGGAAAGGAGGAGTCAAGCCTTTTCGAATGAATAAGCAGGACCACATTGTTCAGTGAAGGCTGAAACACACAAGAGCAACCAAAATTAAATATGCGCATTTAACTCCACTTTATGCTCAGATAAGCTAATCGGGAGTTAAAAGTGAAATCAGAACCTCGTGAACACTCGATTACAAGGCGACAGCGTTACCTCGCCATCGGGAGGGCTAAGTATTGAAAATATAAACAATAAGAAGTGGTGTGGTCGAGAACTTTGATAAAAAGATATGTGGAAGAAGTTGCAAAACAAAATATAAGTACCTGTAAATAATGAAGTAATTTGTCAGTCAAGAAATGGGATGCTTAATATCTAAGTGGAGATTTTTGGCTGGAACCCCTCCAATTTTGGCAACTATGTAAGGGGGTTGGAATTTTATTGCATCCCTAGACTGGATATGTTGTCCTTGATTGTTTTCCTATATTCTGAAATGTTGTTTACTTCGTATCGAAACGTTCAAACGAGCCACAACAAGCGATTGTTCCGTAATTTAAAGAGCAATTCCACCTCTATTGCAGGATATGTTAGATTCTATTTCAACAAGGAAGGAACTGTTTGTTTTCTGTTTTAATAGCTACACTGGTAGAAAATTGGCCAGAAACTTTGTCTGCTTGTGGAAATCGCCGAAACGATTCCATGGGGCAGATCCATTGACTGTTAAGAATCCGGAAACTCTGCAATGAACATTGGCCAATGAAAGAAGTATGCACGTGAGGCATGGAACCATTTTTCAGTTCTCACGGAAGAGCTTTTCCGTATCGGAAATCAATCGGAAGCTGCATAATTCGGCGTCTGCATGAAAAACTATGCCATTCGTACTGCCAGAAAATTCTCAGCTGAAGATTTTGCATTTTGCACAACCTTGTCTTCTAGCTTATCGTCTTAATAATTTTACTGTATTTACTGATATTATTAATGTTCAAATTGAACAAAATATAGAACGGGATCTTCAGAAATGTCTCTTTTTCCGCGTACTTAGTTGAAGTCAATTAATATTGTTGCATTACAATAACGAAATCAATAAAGTTTAATATTAAATGTTTATTCATGTTTTATGTCGGGTGTTTCTACACACATGGACCACAACAAACCGTATAGCTCTAGTAGCATGTGAAAGCAGCAGTTTTTTTGAGAAATTCTAGCCCATCTTGATGTGTTACATGACCTCCTTTCCTTTTAAAATAATGAAGTTGACTTCAAAATGGCCGCCATGTTGAGAATATATCCTAACAGCCTCCTTGTCATGTAGGGACGTTTGATTCGTGTTTATTTATCCTCATTTGTTTTAAACGATTGCTTCCACACTTATAGATCAACCTTTATTTTACATATATCTTATTTACGTAATGCTAGTTTGAACATACTATGTGCAAAGCTAGAGAATCTGTTAGCCTGTTAAACACTCCAGACAAGCTATTGCACCTACGTTGGGGAGGAAGAAAAGGATACAGTTATCTTTCCTTTTCATTCTTACCCAACAAGTCGCCAGGTGTCTGGGCTTGCTAGTGCTGATGAGTGCGCGGAGAATGGTCTTGTCCGGAAATGGTTTAGGTTATTTGATCAGACTGATCAATCTATTAGCGTTTTATTTGGATGTTAATTTTGTTCTTTTGTGTGTGTTGATCACGAACGAATAACAATTTTTATTGTCAGTAACGATATACTATTGTAAAATACAGCGAATTATCTTGAGCTTACAACGGGAAATGTACATTTTAGTAATATTATTATTAAAACAAGAGATGTCACCATAAACGAAGCGTAATAAACAATACCAAGTAACCAATTATTAAACTTTTCTAACATTACGTAATATTTGAGAGATCTACTGAAATTCGAGCATCCTTAAACTCTTATGTCACGTGATTTCTGAAAACACGCAACTATGTACATAACATGATGGATTGGAAACACCTTTTGAAATAGTACCCTATATTGTTTACTTAAATAAGGCTTGTGAAGTTGCATCTGTAGTAGTTTCCGAGCAATCAACAGATATCGAATAAATCGATGGTTAACTAAAACACACGAAGACAATGGACATGTACGTCGCATCATGTAAGAAATTCGGAGTACTTTCAATCAGCCAAACTTTGTATTTATAGTTCGAATTGTTTCAGAAATATGCTAGCATTAGAATGTATTGGTTTTTAACTTTCAATTATTTAACCCCCCCCCCCACCACCAGACATACCAATCAAAATAAGTTATGTCTCGTTAAACTACTATTTACTGCGGTTTCATGTGTAGAAAATTTTAGATCTTCTCATTTTCTAGTTTAACCCATATTGACAAGTCAATTTTGACAGATTGTTTACTCAAACGGCCATACGGATTTGCAGATCAGTTGCTTTTTTGTTGCGTTGAGTTATTATTTGGTTGTTCTATCATTCAAACAAATCAGGCTTTTTTAGCTCTTGCAGTTTCTGTGATTTCGATAGTTGTTGATAAGATAGACTGACAGACAGAAATTCGTTTCAGGAGAAATGATTCTTAAGGCATTGAAATCTGATTGAGTCAAGAAAGTGACTATTTTTAGACTCTCACTATGAGCACCCTCAGAATCGTCATGTTTAGTTCAGAGTAATCACTCCGACGTACAGATAATACGGTAAAGGTGAAATTATCCGTCGTGTATGCTTGTCTCTGTGTATATTCAAAAAATATAATCGGAAAGACAGTCTCTTCCTCGTTAAACTTCATGGTTTCGAAGTTTAGTTGCAAAATTTTTCCAGCTGATATTTTTTTGTTCTTAGAGCTTTGAAAGAGGTTTCGAGAAGCAGCCAAGTTTCATGGCTCCATCTTAGTGTCGCCACTGTCTTTGTGTGGTTGTAAAGTTTGTTTAAGGATCACACGATTTAGCGAAAATGACTTCGAGTTTACGTCATTAAGTTTTTAAGTTCTTCTAACAGCGAAGACTCAGACTCAGAAGTTTACGCGCCAAAAGTTAGATACACAAACCAACACGCACTGCAGCGCCACCAAACAATGCAAGGAAAGGATTCACAAACCCCCAGCATTATTAGCGCAACAATGAAGGGAATTTGGTAATAATGCCCGCATCCATTGATTAATCAGCTGCTCGTACTTTTATGATGTTTATTGTTCGCTGCGTTTACAGTAATGTTCAATTATGATCTGCAGTGCCGAGGGACAAAAAAATGGCTGCTTTAATAATGCAGTGGCATGTCAAACAATGCTGTACATGAATAATTGAGAATGATTAATTGATCTATTCGTTCGTGAGGATACCACTATGGGCTCTGCATTAGCTATGGAGCTTAATTGTATAGAGAGGGACGTAAATATGAGATTTTCACGAGCTTGCTAGTACTTGCGTTAATTATAACCCTATTATATTGAGAAGATTGTAAAATAATGGCTGTCAAAATTTGAAGTCGGGCATTTTATACTTGTCAACATTGAAAAAAGTATCTTTGGTTCTTGTTTAGTTAAGTGTAATAGGTGACAGTTTCCCTTTAAAGTTTTCACATTGTACACACCTTATTGCTTCAAGCTGCTATCGTTATTTGCGTATTTTGGTAGAGTACATGTGGCTTAGCTCATACATAAAACACATAACTAGTAACGACGTCACAAAAGAGCGGCCTCATTATTAGATATGTTCATCACAAATAACTCAATAACGATAAACGAGGAATATATATAAACACACACATGTACATGTCCACCTTTTGGCCATTTTTGACATTTAAAAACTTTGAATAGGTCACAGATTTTGACGAATCTCCAAGGATTACGTCATCATTTACCCTACAATGTGATAGTAAAAGCTTAGAACTGTATTGCAATATTTAGGAGGGGCATGGGTGCAAAGAGGAGCAAGTCATCAATTTTGTGACTCCGATAACTGACGTTAATGGTATGCAATTTGCCTGAAATTTGTAGCTCTATATCACGAATGCATTTTAGCAAGGTCAGATGTAAAGGTTCAAAATTGTGGGAAGAAAACAGATTTTCTCTATGATGCGAGCACTATCCAGTGGTGTGTATGTATGTATGTATTATTATTATTATTTTGGAAATCCCGTCGAGAACTTTTATGAGTGTAAGAAGCAAACTCACACTAATGTTAGAGGATCCGAGTGGGTGCTAAAGCACAAAGATGGTGACAACGGCAACTGCTGTAAATTTAAAGCTTTTGAATTGAAATTTTTACATCTGCTAGATAATTAGGAATATTCTCCTAGTTTGGTTTGATTTTGATTTGATTTTTAATATTGAGCGTCCATTTTCTGTCTTTAGCTATTCGCGACGATCTCCTAGTTTGGTATGTGTGCAAAATTGACAAGCACCTCTCAAGATGGCGGACAGAAAACAGAGTTTTTTTATCTTGCAAACTTTTAAATTATTGCCATTTTTTTTGCCTGTAATTGGGTGTATCAAGCGGGAGCCAAGTATGGCACTTGACCACCGCCCCTCTGGAAAACGAGTGGTGATAAATATAATTTTGTTCATTGTGATTGTTACGTTGGAAAGTAAAATAAATGTTATTGCCATTTCAAATAATTCAAAGTAAAGCATTGTCATAAATTCCTCCCTGGAAAAGTGTTGTTTGCCTCCTGGAAAAAAAGTTTTCTTCTCCACCCCCGGAAAACAAGTTTTGGTAAGTTATGCACAGTGATTGGAACGCTACATTTTAAAAGTAGCTTCGCTACAGCTACAGCTACTCTTCCAAAATGTAGCTTCGCTACAGCTACAGCTACATTTACCAAAAAGTAGCTCGCTACGCTACTCCTGTTCGCTACTCGCTACTTCGCTACTTTTTGCGCTACTTCTGCATAAAAAAAATGAAAACAACAATATGGGTATTAAAAAAAACCCTACTTCTGGTAAATAGATTCTGTTATTTATTTTCATGATTCCAGTCATTCGATAATTTTGATAGCAATGTTACTTCAGTTACTTATTTTTACAATAGTTTTTGAGAATACCATACCTATGCAAGTGGCATATCAATTGAAATTTGATATATGGATTTTGCAATTAGGGTGTTACCCAAATTAATTATTACAACTATACACAAATAAAAATTGGTAGGATTACGTATTTATGTTCACATCAACATATTTTTCTTGATAATAAATATTTAATTTTTTATAGACTGATATGAAGTCAGCATTTTGAATGAAAAGTACCTGGAGCCCTTTGACTACAAAAGGGCCCCAGGTTTGATACCCAGCGGAGGCACATAGTGCTTAGGATCCAGTCTCGATCAGCTTATCTATGCATAAAATGGACTCAAAACAAAAACTAGGAAAGATGCCAAGTTGGGAGGATGGGTCCTCCTGCTCCTCCATTCCCCACACTGTTCATCATTCATCATTCTTCCTCGTTCTCACAATTAGCCGAAAGTGGCAGAAAGCGACTATAGGAAAGATAATAATTAAATAAACCATTTATCCTCATTGTCATGATTGAGAGAAGTGGAAGAATAGATGTGGAGGTAAACAGAAGAGGACAAATGAATGGTGGTGGACTATATCAAAGCGTTCGAAGAATAATATGGAATAGGGATGTACCTATTAAATGCAAGAAGGTAATATGTAACATACTATATGCCAATAATTACGTATGGAGCAGAGACTTGGACAATGACATAGAGAGACAAAGAAAATATGCAGGCAGTGGAGATAAAATTTCTAAGGAGTCTTTTGAGGAAGACTAGACGGGATAGAATAAGAAATGAGGAGATCCGACAGACAGTGGGTGTAGTGAAGCTTCAGGACAGAATAGATCAGGCACAGATGAGATGGTTCGGACACATGAAGAGGATGGATGCAGAAAGACTGCCAGTAAGAGCTTACAATGCACAAGGAGTGGGAATAAGGCCAAGGGGGAGACCAAGATGTCGGTGGAAAGAGCAGATAGTGGAGTGTTAGGAGACAAGATTGGAACACCTTGGAAAGAGAGGAGTTGTGAAAGACCAGGAAAAAATGGAGAGGCTTGACTTCTATGCCGACCCAGCCAGAGGCAGGAAACAGCAAAGGATGATGATGTCATGATTAGCAAAAGTTACAGAAAAGTGACGCAAAAGTAGGAGAAATACATAAATTTGAAAACTACGTATATTAACTAAAGAAAATTGTCGTTTCTGCAGGAAAGTCAATAACTCGTACATACTTTTTGCAATATGATAAAATTATTGAGGAAACTGTCGTATAAACCTCACTGTTCTAAACGTATTGTAATTTTAAAATTTGTGAACAAATACTATCGCGAAAATAATTGGAATCCCAGAAACTCTATCATTCTTGTAACAATAATTTCCTGTTGGTGAGATCCTACGAGGGGATATCAAAAAATTTTAATTATCCCCCAGAATTTATTGAGTGATTTCGATGAAACTTTGCTTCTGTAGTCATTAGACCTTCTATGTGTTCTGTAGTGGAAATTATTAATGTGTGTTATTTCTGTTCTTTATAAGTGGCGCTAGTTGTCAGTAAAGTGCAAAATGGAGAAGATCGAAGCTCGCAGCGTTATTAAGTTTCTGCATTGGAAGGGTAACAACGCCCGCCAAATTCATGAAGAAATGAAAGTTGTGTATGGTGGTGATTGCCCATTCTATGAAACTATTGTGAGGTGGAAGAGACATTTCCAAACAGGTCACATGTCTGTTACAGATGAACCTAGATCTGGACGCCCATCATTCACGGATGACGCCGCCACGGTGAAGAAAATCGAGGATCTGATACTGGAAGATCAACGCATAACTATCCAAAACATCATGCGACAAAGTGGAATCAGTTATGGTAGTGTTTGGAATATTATTCATAAGGAATTGCATATGTCTAAGATGTCGGCCCGCTGGGTTCCGCGTTTGCTCACTCCTCTTCAGAGACAAACATGGCGTGACATGTCGAGTCAGATGTTGAACATTTTGGAACAAAACGAGGAAGATTTTTTTGCCCGTATGATAACTATGGATGAATGTTGGATCTACCTATATGATCCTAAGACAAAAGAGATGAGCAAACAATGGAAGCACCCCTCGTCCCCTCCCCCCAAAAAAGCAAAGATGCAAAAGTCTGCTGGGAAGGTCATGCTCTCAGTGTTTTGGGATTGTCATGGGGTCATCCTTACAGACTACCTTCGGAAGGGAGAAACTATCACTGGGACATACTACTGCTCACTTCTGAGGAAGTTACGAGATGCTGTGAAGGAAAAACGTCGCGGCATGCTCTCCAAAGGGATCCGTCTCCTTGCGGACAATGCACCCGCTCATTCATCACAAGCAGCGGTTCTTGAAGCTCACCGTTGTGGCTATGAATTATTACCGCACCCGCCCTATTCTCCCGATCTAGCACCAAGTGACTTTTTCCTTTTCCTACATATGAAGAATCCACTTCGGGGTCGCCATTTTGACAACACTAACGATGTCATATTGGAGGTGGAGCGCTGGTTTGCCATGCAATCTGCAGAGTTCTACAATGATGGTCTTCGACAGATCAAAAAACGCTGGGAGAAATGTGTAACTCTGCATGGTGACTATGTAGAGAAGTCACAATAAAAGGATATAAAACTCAACTTTCTGTCTCAATTATTTCATGGGGATAATTAAAACTTTTTGATACTCCCTCGTATATACTGACAATGATCAATACTGTTACCGTACTGAGCCATTTATTGCTGGCACTATTCCCTTGTCAGTGCAGTGGATATTCCATTGCTCGTTTTTGCACTGCAAGTTGTGTCTTACACAGCAATTAATGACATTTTGGTGTCTCTTACACCATGAATATCCACAGGATTTGTTCCGGGGGTGACGCAAACGAGGCACTTTCTTCCAGTGGTGCAGCAAACAAGGCAAAATAGCGATGCAGCTAAAAAAACGTAGCTGTTAGCAGGAATATATTCATATATGTCAGTTAGTTATCTGGATACCTGAATTCTTCAGATACTAATTAATAAATTACGCAGATATCTATAATCTACAATCTAGATAATGTGTATCTCCATGTAATAGACTGTCTTTATGAACCTCCTGCAAAATTAAGGGTTATTGTCCATTTTTTTCTGACGCTGTTGCCACGTTCAAAATTCACCTCAAAATGCCGAGAAAAAATGTAGGTGTAGCGAAAATTTCGCTACAACTATAGGAATTTTGTAGCTTCGCTAACGCTACAACTACAATTTTCAAAATGTAGCGTCGCTACAGCTACAGCTACAAATTTTGTAGCTAGCTACAAGTAGCTCGCTACTTCTGACCACTGGTTATGCACATGCACCAATTTACTTCTGCACATGACTGTACTCGAAAGCTAAACTCGATTGTTGAAACTCTATGAATAACTTGCAATTACACTTTTATACAGGGTCCGGCGATGATATATATCTACCACTTTCAAAGGTTGGTGTTCCCTACCCAGTAGGGATGAAACCCAGCATGGTAGGTAAGAACACGAGGGATGCCATTTCTGTAGCAATGGAGGGTTGAACCCCTGAACACCCTGCTTCTGTGGTAGAGGCGTATTTTAAAAGTAATGTGTGCGCATTGTATGGTAGCTACACAGCACACACTGACTGCCTGCGATTTCTTTATCTGGGGGTGGGGTACCTCAAGAGCCGAGTTTTTGAGGAAGTATCCCTATCTTAGAGACCTTGAAGAGAAGAATTAGGGAAGAAGTCCAATTCCACCTGCAATGCTGGTGCCTGTAATGGATAATTTTGTTCGTGATTTTCAAAAAATAAGACGAAGTGAACAGTGTGGTGTTATTGTATTACAAATGGCATTGTTATCTATCTACCACTATCTTGCTTTACATTAGCTGTATTGTGTTACTATAGTAAATATATTAAAATGGTAGATATACATTGCCGGACCCTATATAAGAATGACTATGTGCGATATGTATTTTGCAAGGCATGTATTAGTAAAAGCGTAATGGAAGACGGAAACACGACGAGATAATGATTCTGTAGCTCGCCAGAGGGCTCTTCCGATCCTTCTCTCCCTCTCTGCCCTTCATCCAGCATCACGGTGACATTGGGAGAGATGAAAGAATGAAAGAAATTGTAAGCAAGTCATTCGTTACTAGTCTGGGGACTCTCTGAGATTAATTTGGTCGGTTGGCTGACCTCGTGCAAGGACAATTGAGTTTCTCCTTCCCCATTGTGATGTCTTTTTTTTAAGTACCCGCACGCACACAACTGTCTCGGAACATCTTGTACAGAAGTTGGCCTGAGATGACAACGTTCTTACATCATGAACATATGAAACTATTACACATAGAGAGATTTTTCACATATTATCGTGCATAGCCTAAACTGTGATCGTACTTGATATATTCTGTTAGCTTCATCTGTGATTTCTGTGATTGTGATTGTTTTTTCTCACCCAACCAGGTGGTTGTGATTTCTGTGATCAGTAGGACTTACAACGGTGACTCACGGCACGCCGTCTATCAGTCTGAAAATTTTGGAAAAGTCATGGAATTTACTTTTTCTGGAAAAGTCATGTAAATGTCAGAGAAATTTACTGTACTTCTGGAAAAATCAACATTTTTGTGTGGTAGTGCACTAGGTTTTTGTCTAAGGAAAAAACCAAGCAAGAAGTTTTAAATTTCTTGTAAACAAACTATACTTCATTTTGATATACTGAATAACAAAATGTTTTTTTCTTCTTACTGAAGATGCCCTCCTATGTACAAAATGTATTGTAAGAAATTATTCATTGTCGTTTTTAACGATTTGATTCACTGTAATTCATATATCATATTTGTGATTCAAATTTACCTAACACAGCTAATCAGACAGGACATGCCGGCCCCCGTGGCGGAGTGGTTAACACATCGCGCTACGACGCCAGGGGTCTCGGGTTCGAATCCTGGCCTGGGCATGGATATTTGTGAGTGTCCATTCATCAATCAATTTCATCATATCATCACTCATCCCCATCTTCGCAAATTAGCCAAAAGTGGCACAAAAAGCGAAGTAAAATAAAGCAAATGAAATCAGACGGGACATCCCCGATGGTGTAGTGGTAACGTCGTCGCCTTTGTAATCTAGGGGTTCTGGTATCAGTTGCAGGCACAAGTGGATTGGAACCCATTTTAAACTGTAGTCCCAGTCGCGATTTGCCTTCCTGTGCATAAAGTGGACTTAAAAACAAAAAATAAACCCTCAAACCACTAATAATATAGCAGAGATAATCAGCCATTAGTGTCTTGAACCAGTTTTTAAAAAATAATAAAATATTGTGAAAGTTATGTCAGGATATTTTAACTTTTTACTTTAAATTTCGCTTAACCTTATGGATGAATATTTGTTTATATCAATGTTGTTCCCGTAAATTTCTAAAAGAAAGGTTAGAATTCAGTGTGTGCTATATTTGCACTCACTGTTTAAAAGTAAGAAAATTTGGAAGGGAGTGTGGGTGGAATTCTGAATTTCATATTTTCACATTAGTGAACCGCAGTCGTCTAGTCGGTAGAACGTGAGACTCTGTTTCGATTCCCGGGGTGGGTGATTTCAGGGGTCACCTTGCATGGATAATAGTAATAGTTACATGGCTACGTAAGCCTATTAAACTATTGCGAATATCTAGACAACAGCGGAAGCAAAGCACACGAAGATTCAGGCGAATGCTCCAGAAGGAATTCTAAGCAGATATAGTTTTTCAGAATTTGGAATATCATAGAAGTTTTTCGAGGGAGAGGACATTTTGGAAACTGAATCTCTTGTGCCGGCCAAAAGCCTAGCCGAGCCTTAAAACGCCAGTCGGGGGAGGCGATGATCATTACGACGTGAATCTTCCTAGCCGATGCTACTATGTGGCATAGTGTGGACACCAGCCTTGTCCTGGTAGCGGATTCCTTCACAAGGTCTTCCGAGATGGTAAAGTCCGAATCTAACTGTAACAGTATGGTGCGAACTGTGCATTAGTGTCCACTCGTGGCTCCAAAGATCCTAGACAGTCCGTTGTTTTGTAAACTACTGCAGTTGATAGGTTTTTGTGCAGAAAGTCTAGCAGTTGCAATTCATGCTCCTTAATAATCTTTTTTTCAATTTTTTGGGAGTTAACTTTTGTCGACTTGACTAATATTTCGAAACTTTAATCGTAAAGGAGAACCAAATACAATTTATAGTCTTGAATTTTACATGTAACTGTGATATACGCACACTATCAAGCTTATTAGAATTATGCACACGACGCAGATTAATTTAACGCAGATAACCTAAAGCTGTAACAAGAAAATAATTGATTTGCCATACAAGATCGATGGTTCCATCTGGCGCCTAAGATGAAAGACTTGTTTCCTGTCCTTTCCCAAAATTCAACGCGAGCAACAATTCTGCAGCAACATCTTCAACTATAAGCTCCCACCCCACCCCACACTTCGTACCCATTTCACTAATTCGTCGAATTCTGTTCAGCTCCATTAAACAAATTTTCCACCCCCGAACAGTTGATTCTGGGGGGTGAACTGGCGGGAACGGAGGGGTAAAGTGATTTAGCGATGGAGGTTTTCGGGGTTTCGTGGAATGTCAGAGTGAATAAGGGGAAAGGCCGAGACAAGCAAGACAGGGTGAGCTACACTGGGTTGCAGGATGCTTTTAGAGATTAACGACTTCCTTTTTGAGTGATGAGTACTCGTCAAGAAAATATGGCTTTCATAATGTTTGCTGATGCTTTAAGTAGAATTGGTGCTTCCATTCTGCACTACTGTAAGTCAGTGCGCGTATTAAACTCTAGCTTTTGGAGCCTGGAAGTGAAGTGAGGAGAGGGCGAGGGTTAAGTCATCCATTGTCGGATTTAGATGTTCTACACAGGAAATGCATTATTTTTGGGAGTAGATAAATGCACGTTTTTATTATTAACAGTAACTAATAATTATGATAGTAATATTAATAATATTACGCATTCATTTCTGCATGCACGTCTTTCCCGGGCATTTGCTATACTGTTTTTTTGAGAAGGCCGGTGCTTCTCATAGATCTAAAAACAATAGTTGAAACACTATCATCATCTCCCAACATGGATCATAAACAGTTGAGAAGTTTTTTTTTTTTTTTTTGTTTTTTTTTAGGAATATTATAATCGGTACATTCGATAAAAATATACCGAACACTTAAAATAACCTTGCATACAAGATAACTTTTAGATCCAATTGCGAACTGAAAACAATATTGATTTAATAGGGTGCAAATAATTCCACGGGGCCCCATGGCATTGTATCTTTTACAACTTTTTTCATTTAGATCGTCCGGCGCCCAGGGTCTACCCGCCGCTTCCTAGCTACGGCTCTGAACTTGATGATACTGAGAAAAGCAGGTATTAGGAGCGAAGCGAGCAAGAAAATTTTACGAAATATATTTTTATTTGCATAACATTTGAAATCGAGAGGGGGGGGGCAATTGCCTCTCTGTGCCGCCCTGCAGGTGCCCTTGGCTATCAATGTTTGCTTCCCCCCTTGCTCCTCTTAGAATTGACTTCCATCCAAGGTTGGGGGGACATTGCCCCCTGTGGTTGCGCCACTGCTGCATGCAATTCTGCCGTCTATATGGAACAGGCAGGATGCATAGCATTAACTGTAACTTCGAGAGTCAACAGCAAAATCATAACCGACTGATTTGGTCCCATCCTAGTGGAGGACGGTGAGGGAGTTCCACTGGTTGAGTGAGTTTTTGCTCGCAACACAACAACCATTTGATTTCTGGACAAATATTTGAGTACGTAATGGAGTAATTTGATTTTTTTTTCCTGAAAACCATTAATTTGAAATTTTGAATGGAATACTTAAATTAATACAATAGTACAAGAATGAAATTAGTTTTTCTTAATAAGATTATTTTTAGTTAATGTCATGCTGCTTGAATGACAGAGTTCTTTAACAAGTCATGTAGTTGCACCATCTTATGTGCACATATTCTAAACAATGTTATTTTTTGTTACAAGCACACGTTTAGCAGTGAAAGTACATGTGTATTTCTTACACGAAATATGATTATTTTTTGAATGGTTAGCAGAACAGTGTTTAAATCAGCATTATAAGTATAATATACAATATACCCACAAGGATATAAATGTAGATAAATATACAGCTCGAAATACGATTATGTATATCAAATTAATATAATCTGAAAAGATAAGAATATACGGTGCATTGTACACTTCGCAACATCTTATTTGACCGCCCTGAAAAATTTCAAAGTCCGGAATTCGTAAATTTGGCAGCATAGCACTTCATAGCCAACTAAGAGTAGCCAACTTTGCAACATTTCTTCTTCATGAATGAAAACGCTCGTGATTTTTTTTTTCATTCTTTCACATTCCATAAAGTAAAGATACCCTAAAGCAGTAATAAAATATATGAGTAGACAAGAGAAATGTTAAGTAGAAATACGAATGTTGAAAATATTTCACGATTCTTCGTTCTGAATTTGAAAATAGGAAAATGTATGTGCATTGTGAAACACTGAACAGGTTCTCATCCACCTGGAAAGAATTGCGGTCACATTTGAATTCAAGAAGGCAAATTTATGATGATTTTATGCGAAATGTTTAGTAAAGATACCTTGCACAACACCAAACGATTCTGCAAAGTGTGTATTTTACTTGGTTCTTGGCGAAACATGGTTCGAAACTCCGGCACAATGTTACTTCAACTGAGATTAACGTGTTTTACTGATCTTTCTGTTAGCAATCTCCTGGAGTAGTTGGTTAGATGTCAGCACTTTCGTCTTTTTACTGTTTTCGTGAAGATCGAAACATCGTAGGTTCAAATCCCACCCTTTCCTTATTACTTTTTCCTTTCTATTTACCGAGTACGAAGTGTTCTAATAACGTAATATAATATTATATGATATTACTGTAAATATTTATGCGATGGCGGCGATTTGGTTTCAAAACTGATGGGGCAAGGTGGGGGGAGGGGGAGGGCAAGGACAGTTTCTTTCCCTTTGTAGATAATGTTAGCATAGTGCTGGGTCATCTGCCCCTCCACACTCCATAATCGTCGCCTCTGTGCATGCCTCAAGTAATGCTTCTACTAATGTTTTTAATCTTTCAGTGATTGGCAGGATTTTTGGAAATACTTTTCCTTTCATTCAGCTGTTATAAGTTAACACATATTAAGAACTTACATGTTAACTTTCTGCATCCGGAAATGCAGGACATAAATCGCATAAATATCAACGGAAATGTCCAAGAAACGTAGATAAGCATTCTCGTCCAAAGCCGTTTACTTCCCGAAGAAGATTTCGCAAAGAAGTAGGTTTGAACCCATGACCTTCCATTCCATAAGCAAACGATCCCCCTACACCACACGGTTCACGTTATTTTATGCACTCGGTTCGGATCCCACTTTAAACTGTAGGTCCAGTACCGATTAGCCTTACTATGCATAAAGTTGACTTAAAACACCAAATCAACCAATTCATCTCCTTTCAGAGTGGGCCTTGTATGATACTGTAGTCGGCCAGCATCCGAAAATACAGTTCTGCTTCGCGTATACCAGAGTGTAATTGTATTTAATATTGAGACTAATTTTACTTTAAAACTACAGATTAAAGCGATAATAGGGTCCAGAAAAAGAACCTCAAAGTAGATATTCACATAAAGTATTTTAATCCATTGCCAAACATTTCAGTTAAGAATAATATTATGGTTTTCCATTGACCGTATTTTCGATTCATGGTGAATTTGCTAAAAGGACCATGTCAAGACATCTAAATATGTAAGTTTTACTAGTAAATGCTTTTAAAATGCACGAAACAACAGGGGAGGAGAAAAATAAACCTCAAAAATAAGTAAAAATGCAACAAAAACTGTTAAAATACTGACAAATAAACTAAAAGCCAAAAAAGGCCGAAAAATGCAAAAAAAAAAAAAAAAAAAGTGTAAAATAGAAAGTGTTTTCCGGCTCTAACTGAAGGGAAACGGACATGATATCAGGTTTAGCATTGTTTTTAAGGGTCAGAAAAAAAATTGATTTTTCATCAACTTCCGGACCCTAATTAGTAATTATGACCATTGAAAAACTTGGAGGTAGCTTACTTAAAATTCTCTTGCTGAGGGATCGTATCGTCCCATATCTCCACTTCATAATACAGAAAAACATCAAGTTCATATTTCGAAAATGACTTGGAGTTTTCTACCACGAAAATATGTTTTTCATAGTTTGAAGTTTCAAGATTTCCATTGCTTTCATTTCACACATATTTTATATTTCATACGTTCCTCTCTCTTTTCATACAGTCTTTGGAAAAAAGCTGAAGTTTCTTGTCAAACGGAGTCTGGTTTAAATGACTCCTTTTCGCTCTCCTGTTCCTACTTTAAACAAACAACAAAATACTTCGTAACTAAACGATTGCTTGTTCAAAACACGGAACTTTTACACAATTTACAAAATATGACAAAACGCCAATAGACATGTTCATCATTTTTCCCTTTCAGCGTTTCTCGATTTTATCTCAATTCGTTTCCTCATGAAAATTGCCATGAGGAAATTAATGATATGACATTATGTGTGCATTGGTTTCTTCAAACTGGTAGCAAATTTTAACATGAGCTACCCGGAGAGGAGGTAGCGTGCTTGATTCTTACGAGGGAGGTCGTAGGATCGATTCTCCACCTAGGCAGGTTTTTTTTCAGGATTATATCGTTGGGTGTAAAGTTTATCCACCGTGCTAAGAAGTTAACATTGGTCTCTGTATTTCACGAGAGGAAAGGAAATAGTAAGAGAAAGTTATTTCGATGATAGTAGGAAGTCACATGCCACGTGGAATGCGCAGAATCAAGTTACGTAGAGCTAAGTCTGTGATGGTGGTATCGAATATTGCAAAGTTAGTGGGAAAGTTTGTTATATCTGATACTCGTACTTTCTGTTCAAAGAAGAGAAACATTTTAGATACAAAGCAGTGAGGAATTAACGATAATTATGAGGTTTTGAAATTTTTTGTTTGTCACTCACTATATAAATACTTATTAGTAGTTTCTTATCGAATCGGCCTTCGTCGCAATAATAATTTATTTATGTTAATAAGCTATTTACTATTAATTTTAGACGCATGGTAAGAAGGTGGTCAGAGGATTGCCAACAGTCATTACGAAGGAACGGACATAAAATTACCAATCTTAGCAATTTTAACTCATTACACGCTCTCCTTCGTTACAGTACTGCACTACATCACTACTTAACATAACTGTATATCTTTTTATAGTATATCGAAATCAAATAATCAATATTTTAGGTGTCAGTGAAGAACAAAAATACATAACTTAAATAACATTACATTTTGCATCCTGAATACATATATGTGATTTGTGAATTAATCATGATGTGTGTGTTAACACAGCATATGAACAATAACAAAAAAGAAACGTTTTAACTTTAAATCCTGGAAATCTCCAACTTCTAAGGGGAAATATGCGCAGAAGGGACGTCCCTCAAGTGTGCATCGGATTATTTTTTTAAATATTCTAATATCAACGGTATCTGTTCAGCAAACAAAAAAAAAAAGAAAGAAAGAGGAGAGGGTGGGATTTGAACCCGCGACCTTTCACGCTTGATGAAAAATAAGGATAGTAGCTCCTAACCAACTGCTCTACGTTAACTTAATGACGTTATACTCTTAAAAACTTGTTGACGTTTATGAAAACTCCCACCTACCTGTGTTTCAAGCACATTTTCTCGACAAGTCGTGTAAAATATATGTTTTTGAGAACTGTTCGATATTATGCAAGGTATTGTAAATAAAATGTCGCATAAACTCCTCACAAATTTGCTTCTTTCTGCACAAACTTGATGGCAATTTCCTCCAGGTGGAGAAAAACTCTATTCAGTGTTTCAAACCCCCCAAATTTCAAGTCGAGCAAGCAGAATCGTAAATATCATACAAGGTTCTTTTTCCAATTTATTATAGGCTATCTGTTTGATTGTGTATTATAATTGCGGTTTATAGTTTCTAAATTCATGGAAAGTGTTAAATTGAAAACCTATCTACACAGCGTTTATCGTCTAGTGGAAGGACCTACTCAAAGTTGGCTACTCTCACCTGGATCTGAAGTGCAATGTTGCTAAGTTTACGATTTCGGGACTTAGAATTCTTTTGGGGCGGTCAAATAAGATGTTGCGAAGTGTACCTTCTGTAGTGGGTTAAATAAGTTGTTTCCTTTCGTTTCCTTAAGGTTATCTTTCAGTTTTAGTTGCCCTGAGCGTCTCATGCTTTACCCTGTCCTAAGCCGGACTGGTGGTACCCTCTCCGGGACGTGGCATAATTTTTTATAATCAGATTTTCATTTCTGTGAATCAATTTCAAAATCACCCACAAATTATTGTAATATTAATACTTAATGCTGTTAAAGCTCTTTTCCAGTCTTATGGCGGGCGCTCTATATGCTGGCAAGGGAAGTGGGGAGCTGGGAAGCGACCAATCCTGCGCGATAAGAAATTCAGCAGCCTGTGGAACTAGGTGCACGTAGTAGTTCCTCCCCTCGACGTCGTAACTCTCCGCGTCACCGCTGTTGTCTGTTTGGTCTGCTGCGTATTCCCCGCTCCTTCTCTTGCCAGGATATAGAGTGCCCGCCGTAATAGTAGAAAATACCTATAGCAAAAGCTACTTATTGATACGGAAAAAAAATTGTAATTACAATTTCCTGCAAAATAAATAACAATCTTTTTCACGTTATCTACAGACAAACTTCGCTTCTCATCTGTGAGGATCATCTTATACGAGATGCTGAAAATGTTTTTTTTCAACAGAAACATAGTCAGTGGTGTAAATTTGAATGCTGATACATTACTTAGCAAGGCGTGAATGCCACAGTGCACCGAAAGGGAGAAAGACCACAAGGATCAGAAGTTTGCACTTTGGGTTGTGCAGGCAGAGGGGAATTGGTAGGGGTCATAACCCCCCTCCCCCTTTGACCCAGTATTCCTTTAAAAAAGGAACCTTAAAGGCAGAAAAGGATGGAAAAATGAGGATTGACTGCTAAAAATAAAAATATAATTACCCCCCCCCTTTCGAAAATCCTAGGTACGCCACTGTGAGCAGGCAAAAGTGGCGCCAGACATTTTGCTTTGTTTCGAACTTTGAAAAAAAAAGGGATGGACTTGGGGGATGGGAAATTGACAGAGTATGTTTCAAACAAGTTAGTCATTGAATTTTTTCGTCACCAAACAGAACAAATATCTCTGCGTGACATTAAAATCGTGTAAAACCTTAAAAAATATATATAAAGACCTAAAACAAGGTTTGTTTTAGACGCAAGAACCTAAAATAGGTTCTAATAAGTAATATAAGTTATTGCAGGCACTATAAAACTTCATAAGTAGTTGACTTTTTTTTTTAATGAAACGCTGACGTAACTTGTTATTTCTTATTAACCTCCAAATGAGAAAAAAGGTTAAAAACCTAAAATTCGAGGTCTAATAATGTCACATGAACAGGTTCCGTATTAACATTTTTTCCTTGTATCCTACTCCATTACTTTTGCAAGATATTGATATGACCAGTAACCCCGATTGGAATTAATTTAATTTATAAAAGTGCCTTACCGCCAAAATTCTGCGCTTGCTAAAATGATTGAAATTTCTCATCAAAACATAAAAAAATACAAATAACCGGAATGTATAAGCAAATTATATTACTGGAAAACCAAAACTAAATTTGTTTAAAAAAATTGATTATTTCGAGTTAATATCGGTTACATCTGACGCAAGATTGATACTCATTGGGCATCAATGTAAAAACGCCGAAGAAATTAAGTTAACGTATAATGACATTAGAGCTTTTCAATAACGACACAAAATAGTAATGAAAAAGGTTACATATACCTAAATAGGTATACAGTTTTGGCTTTAGATGACCTACACTTGCGTAAAAAATAAACATTTCGTGCTAGTATTTTTATCTTGCTTACCTTACACCGCTTCTCTACTGTTCAGGGTAAGTCTGGTAAACTTTGTTTTTGTTGAAAAGCGCTCTCGTATATACGTGTAAACTGCAGAGCGAGTATAGGACGAAAGTGAAGTGTGTACTCTCATCTTCTTACTTTTCTGCACCTGTATTCCTTATTTCTTCTTGTTTTCATACAGCTCTCAGAGAAAGTGAATGAAAAAGAAAATTAAATAGAAGAAGTAATTATACGTTTATCACCAGATTATCATTTTTAGAGAATTTAACCATCACTCTTCGCAAAGTATTTTATAATTTGCGATATAATGCGAAACTCTTTGTATTTTAAACGTATAGTGGTTTTCTATTATTCTATTGCATTTCACACGTATCAGTTGTGTAATTAGCAACCCTACAATTACGCCTAACTCTATATGCAATACTCACACAAATCCTTGTGTAAGTTGGGTTGCCTAATGTAACCTTTATTGGTGAACGCTGTACAGTAACGGACACTTCTTGGTTGTAACGACCCTATTGAAGAAGCACTGAAGCAAGCCCTCGATGTCTGACGACCAAGCGCCTTGTTAGTAGACAACCAAACCAACATTGCAATTCTGCGGCTTGTATACCTGTCAAGGGTATACATCACTGTAAATTGAGCAGTGATGCCAAACAGAAATACGAGATGAAGATTGTCGGAAGTAATGTCTCGTGTTCTCGATATGGAATAATATTCGTTCCACGTCACGTTCCTTTATTTAATGTTGTTTGGGAACGAACCTGACGGACTGGGTATATATTTTCACTCCTTGCATTACACTAAGTTCTATATTTTACATCAATGTTTTGAAAGAAAATTATACCTAGAACAACATCCAACACACGTTCACACCACTCTTGTCACACATATGCACGTGAAAACACACAGACAAAGCTAAGTTTTAACTTCCAAGTGAATGTCCAAGTAACAGTAAACGGAGAAGCATGATGTGCGAAACATGGGATATTTCACAGAAAGAATGCGTCTATGTTTGACATAACTGGTTTCTATCAATAGACAATGAAACAATTATCAGTGAAATTAAGATGCACTTGCGTTTGCAGGTGTTGAGGAAGGAAACAGACTGACTGGAGAAAATAAAATGTAGTGTTATTGATAGTGTGTTGGTTAGCGTGGATAGCAGTTGTTAATAGTTTCAATGTCACTTGCTGGGATTAAAAAGAATCGTATTATTTTGGTTTCGAACATGCAAACGCAAGTATCAAAGTCTTTACTTTATACAGCACTCACGATTTTGAAACGTCGAAAGGTAATCATTTTACGGAGAACGTAAAAGTTGGTGTTGACAGAAAATAGCTACTGCCATATTGGCACTGAAAACTAGAACGCGATCTCAATGATAACGTGGCTACATGCTTTTCGCTAATAACTGTGATTTTTCAACATATACTCAAATACATCGTCGCTTCGGGACAAGAAATTTTCATCTGTGTTACTTTCAGATTACCAACATACGAAGTGGCATGTAATTCAAAAGGTTTTGGAGAAACCTCAGTTTTATAAATAAGGTTGGATGAAATTAGACAAAAAAAAATTACCTTCGGCTGGGCTCGAACTCAGGTTCTTCGCATGCAAGTCCGACACGATAACCAACACTCCGAACGAGCCAACACGAGACGTTTTTGTTGCAAGTAGTCGACTAAAACGAAAGTTTATTTTCAGATTGCTAATTCCCAAAGTATAACATGGCTTGGCAGGTGTGTTTTGCATTTTCTGTACTTTTGTTATTTGAGTAGCTTTGGTCTCTTCCTAGGTTAATCACGAGAATAGTGAGGAATGTTTTTTAGATGAAGATGATAAAACACCCAGGAATAATCACCCTCGCCAAAAATC
The DNA here is from genome assembly GCF_977018435.1 of Lepisma saccharinum. Classification (NCBI taxonomy): domain Eukaryota; kingdom Metazoa; phylum Arthropoda; class Insecta; order Zygentoma; family Lepismatidae; genus Lepisma; species Lepisma saccharinum. The sequence goes on from NC_139233.1 coordinate 54,035,920, forward strand.
CAGAACTTGAGCCTGGAACCTTCGATGCGAGATGTGTGTCTTTTTCTAACTATATTTAAATTTAAATTTCAATTTTATTACTCCATGTAAACCATATACATTGGTATTTGGAGGGTTCAGTACAGTTCATATAAAAAATATATAATTACAAAATTTCTATAATTTACAATCTAGATATTCACTAACGCTATAATATTGCTTATTAACTAACAGTTTCTTTAATTTATTTTTGAAACTTGTCATACTTTATGCTTTTATATCATTTGGTAAATGGTTGAATATTTTAATTGCCATCTGTTGGGGTCCTTCTTGAACTAATGTTAGCCTGGTGAAGTAAGTCTTTAAGAGCTGTTTATTTCGGGTGTTATATGTGTGTTCTATTGAACTTCGCAGCGCAATATTTTTTCTCGCATATAATGACATTTCATATATGTACAGAGAAGGGTGGGTTAATATTTTAAATTTCTTAAACAACGTTTTGCACGATTCCCTAGGCTTTATACCTGCTATAATCTTAATGGCTTGCTTTTGTTTTCTAAATGCTTCTAAACTTGCCGGTGAGTTCCCCCCAAAATTCTATTGCATAATTTATTAGTGAATGAAACATTGCATAATATACCTGAATTAGTGAATTTGTTTGAAGTGTTTGTTTTAATAACCTCAGTGCAAATATTTTGGAATTTAGTTTTTTAACAAGTATTTTTACGTGGTTTGACCAATTTAGATTTTCATTTATAGTAACTCCTAAAAATGTTGTTTCTCTAACTATCTGTGTGTTTTCGTTAGATTCATGGTATTTTGTGTGTAAATATGAAGAAAGTAAATATATAAGACAAGTGGGTGGAAGGGACTGGAGAATCGTAGCTATGGAACCATTCGCCAAGATAGAGAATCTATTAGAAGAATGAAAGGTCAGATTAAAATTTTAAGTTTGATGTGTATCCTTTCGTCAAAATTTTTAAAAAACAATATATACTTGTTCACTGCTAGAAAAAAATAAAAGGAAATTGCCCATGGTGGGGATCGAACTCAGACTTTGCTGATGAAACCTCTCCACGCTAACCAACACACTATCAATAACACTACATTGTATTTTCTCCAGTCAGTCTGTTTCCTTCCTCAACACCTGCAAACGCAAGTGCATCTTAATTTCACTGATAATTGTTTCATTGTCTATTGATAGAAACCAGTTATGTCAAACATAGACGCATTCTTTCTGTGAAATATCCCATGTTTCGCACATCATGCTTCTCCGTTTACTGTTACTTGGACATTCACTTGGAAGTTAAAACTTAGCTTTGTCTGTGTGTTTTCACGTGCATATGTGTGACAAGAGTGGTGTGAACGTGTGTTGGATGTTGTTCTAGGTATAATTTTCTTTCAAAACATTGATGTAAAATATAGAACTTAGTGTAATGCAAGGAGTGAAAATATATACCCAGTCCGTCAGGTTCGTTCCCAAACAACATTAAATAAAGGAACGTGACGTGGAACGAGTATTATTCCATATCGAGAACACGAGACGGTTTCTCTGCCATCTTCGTGGCGGGATTCTCCAGGCCCAGCAGCACCCAAATGTGCTATCATCTGACGGCGGTCTCCGTATGCAGCGCAGTGTTCTTCAGAGTCGTCGGGTGGCTCAACCCCTGCCACCACTACGACGTCCAGAGGAGGATGCGGTTCTGGAGGCGCGACGAGGATGGCGAGTACAAGGAGGAGACGGGAGTGTGCCTCGTGAGGAAGAACCACGACAGGTGGCAGTCCATGCACAGGGGAGTCGCTCTGGTGGCCCTTGGGATGTGCTGCTGGCGCCTCTACAAGAGCTGCACTTGAAAATTCTCCACTGATGCTACTACCTGCATTAACGCCTTCCACCTCCAAGCGTCCTTCGCGTCACGCTAGAAGACATGACGGCACGTTTATCGCCACACACAACTCCTGAACGCCTGTGAAGGCCAGTCCCACCGCAGAGCGTCCAGTGTAACTTTTGAGAAATTATCTTTTTAACAGAAGGATCACATAAACTGGGAGATAGACTTAAGTTTTATCTTAAAGTATTGTGTATTCAGTTACAGAAACATTTGAACACCACAATTTCACGGCATGAAGGGAAATTCGTAAGTGGTTGCTCCTGACTTTGATTGCCTTACGCTCTTTAACCTTTCTTCTCACGAAAAGTTATTTTCCCCTCTTCAACTTCTCTTCTTCTTCTCTTCCCTTGTTCTTTCTTCCGTCTTCAGCTCCTGTTCTTCGTATCTTCCTTGTTCTATCTTCCTTCTTAAACTTCTCTTCTTCTTATTTGTTCTCCTCTCTTCCATTATTTCTTATCTTCCCTTATTCTTCTTTTGTTCTAACACTTCTGTTTCTGTTATAAATAAAGAAAATAAAAAACGCACATTTTTTTTTATTGTTGTAAGAAATATATCATAAGCTAATTACTGCTAGTGATGTGTTGTATACTATAAGCCTTCGTCCAGATGTGTTATCACGCATAGAATCCATTTGGTTACAGTTTACCCTGATTTCCCACTGGTTTACCTTCCAGATGAGCTCAAAGCCAGCCTTCTAAATTTACTCGTTTTGAATTTAATCGTTTTTTTCTGAAATATATTGTGCAAAAGTCGTAAATTTCAAAATTTTCAAATTGAAGTTTACATAAAACGTGTGTGAAAAATATTTTACAGTGGAAGTATTTAGTTTCTGAGAAATCAATTCTGTACTGTTCTTGATCACATATATACCTATATCATGTGTTACAAACGGTATTATTTTGAATTGTACACCCCTTTCACCAAAAAGTGAAAAGTTGCAGCCTCAGTACCTTAAATTAACTTAATCTTTCTTCATTCTTACAAGTATTTCAAGAGCACCTATCAATTAAGCTACCCATTAACGTCTACATGGTCGACTCTCGTTCTCGCCACCGAAGTCCCCAGGTTCGAATCCTGGCCTGCGGATGTGTATTATTTCTAAGTATCCCTTCATCCATTTCATCTAATCATCACTTATCGTAACAATGAGCCGAAAGTGGCAGAAAAGCGACGCTAAATAACACTTTTTGTGTTTACCACTTTAAGATATTTTCAACGGCAGCCTCTGTTGTCTAATTATTATAGTGTTTTTCATTCAACAACAAATTTATCTGTTTTTATAGAACACGTATTTACATGACCATATGCCTTCCCCCCCAAAAGAAACAACATCATAAACTCCGTCTTCTTGTGCAAGTATTTACCGTGAAGATGGACGACATGAGAAGCCCTGCAAAGGTATTAATTATCCCGTCTTGAAAACTTACTATTCTGCATGATATGTGTTACCATACAATAACACATTCTATATTTGCAATATTTCTTGATAATAAGTTGTTTACGTACAGTTCCGGGTAAACTTAACGAAACTCTGACCTTATCTTCCTAACAATATTGACCAGGTGTGCAGAGGCCACCACATATCCCTTCTTGCAAGGGCACCCACGTGAAAGGACAGTGGTGATCGGTGGAGAATACACGTTCGCAAGGAGAGTTCAGAAAGGGCCACAGGAGGGAAACCTGCGAGGATGGAGCGCTATTTGTCAACAAAAATGTAGCAGCGCTGTAAACCTAGCTCCGAGTTGTGTTCCCCTGTACACCTGTTCGGAGAAGGGGTGGGGGTACTGTTGACTGTTTCAAACCTTTAACAGCAGGGGAAAAGTTTTTTTGAAAGTTTTGCACGGACTTTGCTGACAGTTTCAGCCCCTACCATATGATACGGCCCAGGTATGTATGGCTACTAGGTTTGGCCTCCACGGCTGGAAGAAGAGGAACTATAAACAGATATAGTTTGTGTGTAACTTTCTGTGTGGTGGTATAATGGTTGTGTGTGTTTCGGACATACGTCCAGTTTCGGATTGAATATGTTCTTTGTTCACCGTCTGGTTTTTATCTTGTTCAAAACATTAACCTGCATTACCATGCCTCTCGGGGTGTAAGGGGTTATCTTCCACGTAGTACACCCAACTGTCAACCTCACTTCCACGTAGTACACCCTGGACTGCATTTTGCAGACAAACGAGGCTCTGGCTACTGGCCCTATGGCCAGTATAATTCTGTGTGTTGTCCTGTTTTTTTGTCCTTATGTGTGCTGAGTGTCCGTTTACAGCTTCAGCTTTTAACAGAAGATTTTAGTTATGCAACGTTCGAGTTGTTATTTGTAACTGTAAGGGGCTGTAAATCTCACCCTGCCTAGGGCTTCCTGATTACAATGACACATCATTAGAGAGAAGATAGAAAGTACTAAAGGGAGAGAGAGAGTGAAAGGAGAGATAAATATTTTCAGAGCCACAGAGAAAAAGATAGGGCCATGGAGAGATTAAGATCTCCCCACATCAATCTAAGCAGAGCGCACTTCATAAATAATGATTACAATATGTCCACTCCTGAGCCAACCCAAATGAAATACACTGGTAACGTGTCTCATGACTTCAAAATGGTGAAACGACAGAAAGGAATCACTGATTTATGAAAGTAAATGCACCTATTCTTACTTTCATGGCTTCAATCAATCTTCATTTAATGTCTTAGAGATCATTTTTTTCCCACTGTGTAATCATTTTTAGTTTTGGGGATATAGCTGAAAGGCTAGATATAACCGAATCTTGCCGTACAATCAATTCAATTTAAATCAGTTTTCTCTGTTCTCCAGGCTAGTGCTCCAAAAGCAAGAAGAGTTTTTATCACTTGTTTTAGCTTTTACGTGTGCATTAATGCATGCCTTTCCTAGTTTTGTGTACAAGGGCTACATAATTAGTTAATGTCATTAGCCAGACTGGAGTTTACGTTACCAAATGCAAGGATTGCAAAGCAAGGTAGGATTAGATGAAGACGGAGCATAACATAAGCCGAGGCATTTCTGGAATTACCCTCAGCTTACAAACAACTGACAACCAAACACTTAAGACAATTACTTTATTGATTTCCTCAGGCAATTAATACTACCTGACGAGAACTGGGATAAACGGGAGTGCGCCAAGGCAAATTTAAGCAAAAAGGACATTTTCTCATTACCGTTATGTCTTCGGAGCTTTTTTTTGTTTTATCCCTTCACCGAAAAAATATTGTCAGACAACAATTCGTAGTTGTACAGTGGGATCCATGAATATTACCGTGCAAATTGTCCATCACCATGCTCGTGTACTTAATTTGACCCAATCAGAGCTTCAAGAATTAAAGGAGAACTCAAAACAAGCTGTTGACAACTTCTGCACTAGTATACATAAAAATCCATCGCTTAAAAACACAGGTTGTAAGAGAAAAATTAATGAGAATAGTCATGGACAATTTGCACGCTAATACTCATGGATCCCACTGTACAGTTCGTCTAGCGAATATCGACGAAGTGCGCATGCGTTAACGGGAAGAATCTATGGGCAAAATCAGGGTGAAGATTGCACTGTAAAGCCTGTTCCGTAAAAATCATTACAAACAAATCTTTGTTCCACATCGAAAGGGTTTGTTACGAGTTGCAACATTTAATCACAAATCACAAAAACATGAATGAGAGAGATAATAAAGAATTGAATGCACGTGAAGAGCATACTGATCTGAAACTCACAGCGTAATTTCAGCATATGTCTCTGCCTTTCTCCCCTGTCGCGTGTGGATTCTTCCACTCCAGCTAGGCACGTTTTACGTGGTCGAACTATATTTAGAAACTCATTTTGGAGTTTTGCGGTTCAAGTGGTTAGCATTTTAATTAAGAGAAAGACAATTATTATATTGGTGCAAATTCCAGAGCTCAGATCCTACTTGACTCGATGCCGATGCTTCTGAGCGTAAACAAACCAAACATTTACAGCTCTCGTTCTCAAATGAGATGAATTGAGATGGATAGTGTTTCTGGGATAGTATAAGTGATTATAAATTGTGACGTTTGGTTTGGAAACCAGGTTGCTTCCAGGGATACATCGCATTATAATTCTACGAGACATCTTAACCATATATAGATTCCTGGATTTTTTTTTAACGATCGGAGGAACATGTTTTGAACCTAACTAAGTACCCTATACATGCAATTAGTACTTTCTATATTTTGATTAAAATATTGTAATTTTTAGCCTCTTAACAGGTTCACAGCATGGGCGTGTGTGTGACGGGGGAGGTGTTAATTCTCAATTGTAACTATTCCTCGCATGCACAAATCTGAATCAGATTGTGTGCTAGTAGTTAGTCATTTCTTTCTTTTTTGGGAAATATTACGTCATACGTCATGTGACCGAGGGAAGGGAAGCCTCTCGCGTTGTGTGCAGGGCTCTCTTACTCGGGCAGGGGTTCCCTAGGCTTTATACCTGCTATAATCTTAATGGCTTGCTTTTGTTTTCTAAATGCTTCTAAACTTGCCGGTGAGTTCCCCCCAAAATTCTATTGCATAATTTATTAGTGAATGAAACATTGCATAATATACCTGAATTAGTGAATTTGTTTGAAGTGTTTGTTTTAATAACCTCAGTGCAAATATTTTGGAATTTAGTTTTTTAACAAGAATTTTTACGTGGTTTGACCAATTTAGATTTTCATTTATAGTAACTCCTAAAAATGTTGTTTCTCTAACTATCTGTGTGTTTTCGTTAGATTCATGGTATTTTGTGTGTAAATATGAAGAAAGTAAATATATAAGACAAGTGGGTGGAAGGGACTGGAGAATCGTAGCTATGGAACCATTCGCCAAGATAGAGAATCTATTAGAAGAATGAAAGGTCAGATTAAAATTTTAAGTTTGATGTGTATCCTTTCGTCAAAATTTTTAAAAAACAATATATACTTGTTCACTGCTAGAAAAAATAAAAGGAAATTGCCCATGGTGGGGATCGAACTCAGACTTTGCTGATGAAACCTCTCCACGCTAACCAACACACTATCAATAACACTACATTGTATTTTCTCCAGTCAGTCTGTTTCCTTCCTCAACACCTGCAAACGCAAGTGCATCTTAATTTCACTGATAATTGTTTCATTGTCTATTGATAGAAACCAGTTATGTCAAACATAGACGCATTCTTTCTGTGAAATATCCCATGTTTCGCACATCATGCTTCTCCGTTTACTGTTACTTGGACATTCACTTGGAAGTTAAAACTTAGCTTTGTCTGTGTGTTTTCACGTGCATATGTGTGACAAGAGTGGTGTGAACGTGTGTTGGATGTTGTTCTAGGTATAATTTTCTTTCAAAACATTGATGTAAAATATAGAACTTAGTGTAATGCAAGGAGTGAAAATATATACCCAGTCCGTCAGGTTCGTTCCCAAACAGCATTAAATAAAGGAACGTGACGTGGAACGAGTATTATTCCATATCGAGAACACGAGACGGTTTCTCTGCCATCTTCGTGGCGGGATTCTCCAGGCCCAGCAGCACCCAAATGTGCTATCATCTGACGGCGGTCTCCGTATGCAGCGCAGTGTTCTTCAGAGTCGTCGGGTGGCTCAACCCCTGCCACCACTACGACGTCCAGAGGAGGATGCGGTTCTGGAGGCGCGACGAGGATGGCGAGTACAAGGAGGAGACGGGAGTGTGCCTCGTGAGGAAGAACCACGACAGGTGGCAGTCCATGCACAGGGGAGTCGCTCTGGTGGCCCTTGGGATGTGCTGCTGGCGCCTCTACAAGAGCTGCACTTGAAAATTCTCCACTGATGCTACTACCTGCATTAACGTCTTCCACCTCCAAGCGTCCTTCGCGTCACGCTAGAAGACATGACGGCACGTTTATCGCCACACACAACTCCTGAACGCCTGTGAAGGCCAGTCCCACCGCAGAGCGTCCAGTGTAACTTTTGAGAAATTATCTTTTTAACAGAAGGATCACATAAACTGGGAGATAGACTTAAGTTTTATCTTAAATTATTGTGTATTCAGTTACAGAAACATTTGAACACCACAATTTCACGGCATGAAGGGAAATTCGTAAGTGGTTGCTCCTGACTTTGATTGCCTTACGCTCTTTAACCTTTCTTCTCACGAAAAGTTATTTTCCCCTCTTCAACTCCTCTTCTTCTTCTCTTCCCTTGTTCTTTCTTCCGTCTTCAGCTCCTGTTCTTCGTATCTTCCTTGTTCTATCTTCCTTCTTAAACTTCTCTTCTTCTTATTTGTTCTCCTCTCTTCCATTATTTCTTATCTTCCCTTATTCTTCTTTTGTTCTAACACTTCTGTTTCTGTTATAAATAAAGAAAATAAAAAACGCACATTTTTTTTTATTGTTGTAAGAAATATATCATAAGCTAATTACTGCTAGTGATGTGTTGTATACTATAAGCCTTCGTCCAGATGTGTTATCACGCATAGAATCCATTTGGTTACAGTTTACCCTGATTTCCCACTGGTTTACCTTCCAGATGAGCTCAAAGCCAGCCTTCTAAATTTACTCGTTTTGAATTTAATCGTTTTTTTCTGAAATATATTGTGCAAAAGTCGTAAATTTCAAAATTTTCAAATTGAAGTTTACATAAAACGTGTGTGAAAAATATTTTACAGTGGAAGTATTTAGTTTCTGAGAAATCAATTCTGTACTGTTCTTGATCACATATATACCTATATCATGTGTTACAAACGGTATTATTTTGAATTGTACACCCCTTTCACCAAAAAGTGAAAAGTTGCAGCCTCAGTACCTTAAATTAACTTAATCTTTCTTCATTCTTACAAGTATTTCAAGAGCACCTATCAATTAAGCTACCCATTAACGTCTACATGGTCGACTCTCGTTCTCGCCACCGAAGTCCCCAGGTTCGAATCCTGGCCTGCGGATGTGTATTATTTCTAAGTATCCCTTCATCCATTTCATCTAATCATCACTTATCGTAACAATGAGCCGAAAGTGGCAGAAAAGCGACGCTAAATAACACTTTTTGTGTTTACCACTTTAAGATATTTTCAACGGCAGCCTCTGTTGTCTAATTATTATAGTGTTTTTCATTCAACAACAAATTTATCTGTTTTTATAGAACACGTATTTACATGACCATATGCCTTCCCCCCCAAAAGAAACAACATCATAAACTCCGTCTTCTTGTGCAAGTATTTACCGTGAAGATGGACGACATGAGAAGCCCTGCAAAGGTATTAATTATCCCGTCTTGAAAACTTACTATTCTGCATGATATGTGTTACCATACAATAACACATTCTATATTTGCAATATTTCTTGATAATAAGTTGTTTACGTACAGTTCCGGGTAAACTTAACGAAACTCTGACCTTATCTTCCTAACAATATTGACCAGGTGTGCAGAGGCCACCACATATCCCTTCTTGCAAGGGCACCCACGTGAAAGGACAGTGGTGATCGGTGGAGAATACACGTTCGCAAGGAGAGTTCAGAAAGGGCCACAGGAGGGAAACCTGCGAGGATGGAGCGCTATTTGTCAACAAAAATGTAGCAGCGCTGTAAACCTAGCTCCGAGTTGTGTTCCCCTGTACACCTGTTCGGAGAAGGGGTGGGGGTACTGTTGACTGTTTCAAACCTTTAACAGCAGGGGAAAAGTTTTTTTGAAAGTTTTGCACGGACTTTGCTGACAGTTTCAGCCCCTACCATATGATACGGCCCAGGTATGTATGGCTACTAGGTTTGGCCTCCACGGCTGGAAGAAGAGGAACTATAAACAGATATAGTTTGTGTGTAACTTTCTGTGTGGTGGTATAATGGTTGTGTGTGTTTCGGACATACGTCCAGTTTCGGATTGAATATGTTCTTTGTTCACCGTCTGGTTTTTATCTTGTTCAAAACATTAACCTGCATTACCATGCCTCTCGGGGTGTAAGGGGTTATCTTCCACGTAGTACACCCAACTGTCAACCTCACTTCCACGTAGTACACCCTGGACTGCATTTTGCAGACAAACGAGGCTCTGGCTACTGGCCCTATGGCCAGTATAATTCTGTGTGTTGTCCTGTTTTTTTGTCCTTATGTGTGCTGAGTGTCCGTTTACAGCTTCAGCTTTTAACAGAAGATTTTAGTTATGCAACGTTCGAGTTGTTATTTGTAACTGTAAGGGGCTGTAAATCTCACCCTGCCTAGGGCTTCCTGATTACAATGACACATCATTAGAGAGAAGATAGAAAGTACTAAAGGGAGAGAGAGAGTGAAAGGAGAGATAAATATTTTCAGAGCCACAGAGAAAAAGATAGGGCCATGGAGAGATTAAGATCTCCCCACATCAATCTAAGCAGAGCGCACTTCATAAATAATGATTACAATATGTCCACTCCTGAGCCAACCCAAATGAAATACACTGGTAACGTGTCTCATGACTTCAAAATGGTGAAACGACAGAAAGGAATCACTGATTTATGAAAGTAAATGCACCTATTCTTACTTTCATGGCTTCAATCAATCTTCATTTAATGTCTTAGAGATCATTTTTTTCCCACTGTGTAATCATTTTTAGTTTTGGGGATATAGCTGAAAGGCTAGATATAACCGAATCTTGCCGTACAATCAATTCAATTTAAATCAGTTTTCTCTGTTCTCCAGGCTAGTGCTCCAAAAGCAAGAAGAGTTTTTATCACTTGTTTTAGCTTTTACGTGTGCATTAATGCATGCCTTTCCTAGTTTTGTGTACAAGGGCTACATAATTAGTTAATGTCATTAGCCAGACTGGAGTTTACGTTACCAAATGCAAGGATTGCAAAGCAAGGTAGGATTAGATGAAGACGGAGCATAACATAAGCCGAGGCATTTCTGGAATTACCCTCAGCTTACAAACAACTGACAACCAAACACTTAAGACAATTACTTTATTGATTTCCTCAGGCAATTAATACTACCTGACGAGAACTGGGATAAACGGGAGTGCGCCAAGGCAAATTTAAGCAAAAAGGACATTTTCTCATTACCGTTATGTCTTCGGAGCTTTTTTTTGTTTTATCCCTTCACCGAAAAAATATTGTCAGACAACAATTCGTAGTAGTTGTACAGTGGGATCCATGAATATTACCGTGCAAATTGTCCATCACCATGCTCGTGTACTTAATTTGACCCAATCAGAGCTTCAAGAATTAAAGGAGAACTCAAAACAAGCTGTTGACAACTTCTGCACTAGTATACATAAAAATCCATCGCTTAAAAACACAGGTTGTAAGAGAAAAATTAATGAGAATAGTCATGGACAATTTGCACGCTAATACTCATGGATCCCACTGTACAGTTCGTCTAGCGAATATCGACGAAGTGCGCATGCGTTAACGGGAAGAATCTATGGGCAAAATCAGGGTGAAGATTGCACTGTAAAGCCTGTTCCGTAAAAATCATTACAAACAAATCTTTGTTCCACATCGAAAGGGTTTGTTACGAGTTGCAACATTTAATCACAAATCACAAAAACATGAATGAGAGAGATAATAAAGAATTGAATGCACGTGAAGAGCATACTGATCTGAAACTCACAGCGTAATTTCAGCATATGTCTCTGCCTTTCTCCCCTGTCGCGTGTGGATTCTTCCACTCCAGCTAGGCACGTTTTACGTGGTCGAACTATATTTAGAAACTCATTTTGGAGTTTTGCGGTTCAAGTGGTTAGCATTTTAATTAAGAGAAAGACAATTATTATATTGGTGCAAATTCCAGAGCTCAGATCCTACTTGACTCGATGCCGATGCTTCTGAGCGTAAACAAACCAAACATTTACAGCTCTCGTTCTCAAATGAGATGAATTGAGATGGATAGTGTTTCTGGGATAGTATAAGTGATTATAAATTGTGACGTTTGGTTTGGAAACCAGGTTGCTTCCAGGGATACATCGCATTATAATTCTACGAGACATCTTAACCATATATAGATTCCTGGATTTTTTTTTAACGATCGGAGGAACATGTTTTGAACCTAACTAAGTACCCTATACATGCAATTAGTACTTTCTATATTTTGATTAAAATATTGTAATTTTTAGCCTCTTAACAGGTTCACAGCATGGGCGTGTGTGTGACGGGGGAGGTGTTAATTCTCAATTGTAACTATTCCTCGCATGCACAAATCTGAATCAGATTGTGTGCTAGTAGTTAGTCATTTCTTTCTTTTTTGGGAAATATTACGTCATACGTCATGTGACCGAGGGAAGGGAAGCCTCTCGCGTTGTGTGCAGGGCTCTCTTACTCGGGCAGGGGTTCACATCGTTCTTATCTACCTTGGATTGGTGCAATCGGTGTTTTCTGAAGTGATCGTCTCTGTACTAGTAGTATTTATAATATAATTAAGTTTAATTTAAAGATTCATTTATTCATATTACATGTTTAGTTAATTATTTTTCTTTGAACACTATTTGTTCATTTTGTGTTTAATACTATCATTACTCAGATGGTTATGTCCGATTTAACCGATATCTACTAATCATGTTCCTCATTGTTCATTTAGATTTAGAGTTCTCACCTTACAAATTGCTGATTGATAGATATTTTCAAATTAAAAATAAGACTTAAAACATTGAAACAACCTCAAAATAAGAAAAAAAGTACAATCTGATTCTGGTACACGTGTTTTTTGGCCTGTATAATGTATGGTTGTATTTATAATTAGAATTATTAATGTTATTCAGATGTATATATGATATATCATACATTGAATTGAATTGTTTGGAAATTTCCTGTTGCTAAAAAGTTAAAATGTTATATAATTATAACCAAAAGTTCTGTTGAAAATAACATTTATTTTTCGTACGACCCACAAAGGCCTCTAACTCGGCTAAAATATTATAATATTAAGGTAGTTAAATTGTCAACCCTTAGCATATATAATTAAAGAGGACTCTTGTTAGTACACCAAATCTAAATTATATGTGATAATACTGAGGGTGGTGACACAATCCGTTGACGTAAAATGAATACTAGAAATAATAATAATAATCAAATAACAATTATAATGAGTCCATGAACACCTGATGAACCTTTGAGCAAGAATTAAGATTATACCAGACTCCTCGATGGTGTTGTAGCAACATTGTCACCTTGTAATCATTGACAGTGGCTTGGGTCCCGTTTATACTGTAAGTGGAGCCCCGATTAGCTTAACCGAGCATAAAGTGAACTTACAACAAACTTTCAAATGTGTGAGGAGAAAATGGCGATCGAAATTTATAGTTTTTAAAATAATTTGAAACCCTTAATATCGTATACTTAGTGTGCCTAAAAAATAGTGAAAAACTCCTCTTTTGTTACCATAAGGTGTTTCGTGGCTTTTGAAATTTACTACAATGGAACAGTGTAGTGTTTCTACAAAGTTTCATGGTTTTACAGTTCGTCTAAGGTTTACAGCAGCAGCTTTCGCAGTGAAGGACCAAGGAAGGAATGAACTAGATTGCAGCAGGGAGAGTAGATTAACGATTGGATCATTTGTTCTTCCTTCTTATAATCCAATTTCTTGTACTTCACCAACATACTCACCATATATTGTGAGTTGCCCAAATCGTCGCGATTGTACGCTCTGATAATACGGCACCCTTATCATAAAGTGAACAAACTTTTGAATCAATTTGTTGCAAGTGTTATTCTTTAAAACCCGAAACAAAATTAAAAATATCCTACCACAGTAGAAGAAAAATCTATTCGTACAGAAGGCTTTTTAAAACTCTTTAAAGGTCTCGGAAGAGTTTTTTTTTGTACCTTTATAGAAATACCGCACAGTATGTGTATTTATAAATTTCTCTGCTTTTAAGTTTGCAATTCAAGTTGTGGAATGCGGCTAGAAGCAGTTTCAAAAAGAAACGTTTGCTTCCACAAAAGCGTGTGGAATGGAATGCATGCAACGAAAGCCGAAGTTTCCACAATTTTTTTTTGTGCAAACCTTTGTGTTCTCTTTTTCGACAGGAAAGAGCTTTGAAACGAAAACTTCTCCGAGGAAGATTTATATCGATTGACATGCACTCGAAGTCGTCGTCCAATAACGATGCCAGCTGAGGTCTACCTGCAACGAATAAAAGAGTATAGGTCAATACATGGCAACGTGCAATAAGGATATGAGGTTGAAGGGTTTGGTGCTTCCAAAGAGAGTTCAGTTGCACCGCACCGTGTTTAAGCCATATCTTGTAGAACAAAACGCGCACCAGAGTTTGGCATTATTATTGGTATCTTTCAAAGTACAGTCACGGACACTGCCGGCTTGTAACGATTCCATTGAAAGTCAATGTATTCATTACAAGCTGGCAGTGTCCGTGACTGTACATCCAGCAGAATTCATGATTCAATTACAGTAGTAGTTCAGTGCTGTTTGACTTTATCTCGGACAAAAATAATAAGAAAGCGAGACCTTTTGGGATATGTTCATTGAATGTTCCCGAACGTAGCCCCAACTTTTACCACGAAACTCCGCTATTTTGGAAAACATCAGCCATGTTGGATTTCATGCATCACCTCAGTTTTTCGACCATGTCACTCATACTACTCAAGCTAGAGACTTGATTAAAAAAAAAACATTCCTTACATTATATCCATTTTCATAAAAGGTAAAAAAAAAAAAGATTTGATTTGATTGATTTAACAAGATTTGGTGTTTTAAGTTCACTTTACTTATGCACAGTAAGACTAAACGGAACTGGACCTACATGTTTAAAGTGGGATCCAAACCACTATGTACTTCCACCGGATATCGAACCCGAGACCCCTTCATTACAAGGCGACGACGCTACCACTGCACCATCGGGGAGGCCGTATAAAAAATAATAACAGGTAGGCTATATAGTAACTGTAATAAAATAGTGATTTTCTTTTCACAATAACTTACCCGGTGGAGTCACATTGAAGAGCGGTTCAGATTTAACTTTAAACTGTAGATCCAGTCCCGATTAGCCTATCTGTGCATATAGTAGACTTAGAATAAGAATTCAAATGACAATATGACAATAATGTTTCAGCACAATTAAGGGAAGATTTATAAGCTTTAAAAATTATATCAATAGTAATATTCTCGTGGTCTATGTAGGTTACATGTAAACTTATCCATAACACCATCAAGGTATTTTCAGACCGTAGGCCAACCTAAATCACCTCACCTGTTTTTTGACTTTGAAAAACCTGGCGGGAATCATGAATATCTGTATATCATATCATTATAAACCTTACTATATAATCCAAGTTATTTGCCACTTATTCAGTTGCATTTTAAGTTAGCAGAGGGTAGAAATTTTTAATACCCCCATACCTACGTACTTTTAATATGATGTTTTGTCCCCGTTTTCATGAAATTACCCTATTTCTGTCAACCATTAGAGCTCCCTTACAAAACACGGTTAACCGTCATTCCCCGTTGACGTGAACAAACTGTCTGTAAAGCAGCCAATGAACGTCAGGCTGTCTGTGACGAGCTGCTCGTTAAAAATCCATTATGCTGGGTTTGGTTTATGCACGCCGGAGAATAATTTCAAATTAAAACGCATTAAACTGTATTTTGTCAATTAGATGAACTTTATCATAATGTACAAAGTGGAGTGAAAGGTATGCAATATGTTCACGTGAAAGAATGGGAAAGTCCATGTTTATTAAAATTCTTAGAAATATGTTCTACTTCTATCGTCTAAATCGCTACTGTCCCCGAAGCGTATTTATTTTAGAAAAGCGTAGGACATGAGAGTGTTATGGTCTTAAAAAGTCATCCTGGACAATCCATTGCTTCTTGGTTCAACAGTGATTAACAAATTATGGTTTTCAAAATTCTTTGTATTGACGCGAAACATAACACGCTCACATCGTGGAACTGAAGAAATTTTTCCCCCTTGTCCTTGGTGTAGGACTGTTCCTAGTACTTAAAAAATACTGTTTTGACTGAAATATAACATTTATATACAAGTCAGACATTTCCTTTAAAACGATAAACAAAAGGACGCACAATGCTACAATACACAATTGTCCACAGCTCATTTTCCCGAGGTGCGCAATCTGGGTTCGAGACTTTCTTTCGAACTGACGGACGCTACGACGCCAGGGATCCTAGGCTCGAATCCCAGCCTGGGGATGGGTGTTGTTTGTGAGTGCCCCTTCATTAATTTCATCACTCATCCTAATCCAGGCTGGCTACTCACTGGAAATTCCTTGAATTCCGTGAATTCTACGTGATTTTTTTGGCAGCGCGAATTATGCGTGGTTTTTGCCACAATTTTTCTCCGTAGACATGAAAATGTGCAACGTTTTTTATTAACCCCAATCCCACCGACTTTGTACATATTTATAAATGCCCTGAGGCAAGTTTTTCACAATTTAGCTTTTAGTTTTATCTAGGAAGGAAAAGAAAGCAGCGTGGAAAATAAAACAGAATTTTCTGAATCCGTTTACAGAACAATCTATCTGCCATCCGGAAGTTTATTGCAAGATAAGATATCTTAAAGTTGATTAGGTAAATTGGAGTTTGAAAATCTTATAAATTGCAACTAAGCTGTAAAAAAAGGCCCATTTACTCATATTCGACACGCTCAACCTCAACTGCATAAAGCAGGATCTACCATACAGAGGGACAGTGAAAGCAAGCTGTTATCCGAGTCCATTATTCTAGGAAATTAGTTACGAATTCAAAACCAGAAACTTAGATCTTTTCTTTTTTATTTTAACAGTGCAAGAGTACTTTTATAGAATGGTAACAGACAAAAGTAAATATATTCGCTTTCTTTACAAATCCATAATCAGACAACTGTATGATATGCAACTTAAATTTATATTCTACAACTTCATTGATTAATAATTGGGGCATAATACGTGAGTAGTGAATGCGGCCATACGACCGAGAATTCTAAGAATAGATTCCTCAATACCCAAACTAATATTAATTTAATTAGAAGTTAGAATAACCAAAACCTAATATAGGACAAATAAATGAACAAATAAACTATAGAATTTAAAGGAACCACAATCTAGGTAAATTCCCCATGATATCGCCACACTTACCATACACGTTTACAGTCAGAGCTACACTGCTCTTTCCCCCGTGACCGTTGCCTCAAGACAAACGTTCTCGTTTCCTCCTGGCGGCTCTGAGCATAACAGCCAATGAAATCCAGGCATGACATCAGTTGCAGTGTTACCAGCACATTTAGTACATTTGTGGGCAGAGGGTTATAAAATTTTACAATTTTTCGTAGATATCCCATAATAATTGTGACTTGTGTTTGTAGATGTAGGTATGTGAAATGGTACATGTAAACTCCGCACTTTACATTAAATATTAGAAATATATACAGTTTAATTGAATTAGAATTTTGAATACGTTGGAATTACACCGATCCTTTACGTATATTGTTAATAGACACTGAGTGCTCACCGAATTACGACCACCTCTTCAAACAACAAGGAACGACCCTACAGCTGCTTTGATCTGATCACATGACCACCTCGACTGGAAGAATCGTGGTGAATGTATAGACACGACGCTACATGTTAGTCGAAGAGCACATGTAGCACACCCCTGGCTTTTATGAGATTCCGAACACTGAGGCCAAAATTTAAAAATGGGAGAGAGGGAGTCATGTATTAATTTATTTCAGTGATCAGAGCCCCCCCAATAATTTTGACAAGTCGGCGCCCCTGACAACAGTGGATGCACAACACCCATATCCCATGCAACTGTGTGGCGCACACTACGCACGAAGTTCCACAGCACACGACCCACTCGTCACCCACTCCTCACGAAACGTAACCTCCGACTTCGTCTCGCTTGGGCCCACGAGCACGCTGATTGGACCGTGTATGATTGGAAAAGGGTGTGTTGGTTTGATGAATCACGGTTTTTACTACACCACTGTGATGGGCGTGTGCGTGTGTGGTGCCAACAGCACGATGCTATGGACCTTTCCTACATGATGAGAGCTGTACAGGCGGGTGGGGATGGCTGTATGGTGTGGGGTTGCTTCTGTTGGTATGGACTGGAACCATTGGTGAGAATGGACCGCAATGTGACATCCGCTGGGTATCGGTAGGTGTTAGGGGACCACTTACACCCCACAATGGAAGATTTCTACCCACACAGGGACGGCATTATCCAGGACGACAATGCACGGTTCCACCGAGGCGAGACTGTACTTGCTTGGCTGGAGACATTCCACAGAGATGCAGCATATGAATTGGCCTCCTAACTTCCCCGATCTTAATTCCATAGAACATCTGTGGGATGTTGTGGAACAAGCTCTTCTAACCATGCATCCTGCACCGACATCAGTCGGCTCGTTATGGGATACCATTAGGTGTCAGATCCCCGTGGAGACATAGCACCTCGTGGAATCCATGCCACGTCGTGTCCATCCAGGTCGTCCGCCGAGCCAAACGTGGACCAACAAAGTATTAGACAGGTGGTCGTAATTCAGTGAGCACTCAGTGTATTTGTTTGTGTATGTGTGTGGGTGATGAGAGGCGGTAATACGTAAGGTTGAAATGGAGAAAATATCTGCTTGTACCCCTCAATTTTTGGAAAGTTTGCCTTGGAAGGAAATTATACTTGAATTTTTTCACGGTCCTAGAGTGGCCACCCTGTAATCCTCGCCATTAGCCAAAGTGGCAGAAAAGCGACGTAAAATAACCTAATTCAATCAATTGAACGGGTGGAAATTTCCAAAACAGCAGGCTCATGCCATCTAGGGAGTAAAATAATAATAATAATAATAATAATAATAATAATAAAACTTTTTCACTAATCGCAAGTGTGCTCACAGACCGGGTGTACTTTAAATTTTATTACCTCTTTATTTTTTAAAACAAATCTACATTAGATTAATTGTATATAAGAGTATTAAATTTTCTAGCTACATTTGCGACATTAAAGATCAACTCTCTACTGTAGAATAAAGTAATAAAAGTAACTTATTCTCTGCTCCACGAAAATAAGTCCTCTCGCAAGTAGTGATTCTAGACGTCTAGAGCAGGCATTTCCAACTGGCGATTCTATTTTTGTGGCCGGCGAAGCCAGTTTGCAAAATACATTAATTTTATGTATTTTTATTAAAATACGTTCTATTTTTAGTGAAGGAACGGAAGCTCTGTGAAGAAACACAATATCACAGGTATAATTGCTTTTGCAGTCAATAATGATCATCAGAAGAATCTAAAGTGACGTAACTTACTCTTCACACCATGCATTCCACCCCTTCGCTATGCAAAATGAACTCTCCCGCTTCACACCTCTTCGCTATGCGGAATGAACTCGCCCGCTTCCGCGAAGGCTTTACTCTTTGGGTTTAGAAACAAACTGCAGAGCGGCGCTATAGTGATCTGTTTTACTACGCACGAAGTACGAAGATAAATTCAGTGTTCCAACTCGGATTGTACTGTGACTGATTGTTAAAGTTTGCGAAAATATCGAAATGAGCAATATCTCCAAAAAAAACGTAAGATTGAAATTAAAAATAGAACCTATCAAGGACGTTGGGAAAAAGACTACCTCGTTACAAACAACAATGGAAAGCTGCAGTGGTTTGGTGCGTTTGCAAATTATATCAGTGCTCAAGGAATATAACGTGAAGAGACATTATACAACTAAGCATACGGAAAATATGAAGGAGAGTCTAGGGATTTGCTAATTGTGGACCTGAAGAAGAGTGTCAAACAGCAGATAGGTATGTTTAGCAGTATTAAAAAGGGGCAGACGTCAGCTCTGCATGCTTCTTGTGCAGTTTCACTTCAACTTGCTAAGGCAAAGAAACCTTTTTCTGTTGGGAACATAGTGAAAAAGTGCGCAATTGAAATGGCAAAAGTTTTCGGGAACGCTAGCGTTGCTAGCAAATTTGAATCAGTGTCACTTTATAACCAGACTGTACAAAGACGGGTTATGGATATGAGAGAACAAGTAACAGAAAAAAATGTATAACATGGTTAAATGTCGTTCTTATTTTTCGTTGTGTTTGGATGAAAGTACAGATCAAACAGATGTGAGCCAGCTCTTGATATTTATACATATAACGCAGGACGATTTTTCAACAAACGAAGAATTATTTTACCTCTGCTCTCTTCACGGAACCACTAAAGGGAAGGACATATATGACGAGGTAAAGAAATCGGTAGATAAGATCGGAGGTTTTGATAAGTGTTCATGCATTGTAACGGATGGAGCAAAATCAATGATAGGATAAAAATCTGGATTTGTAGGATTGCTTAAGGAAAGTGGAGTAAATTGTCCACCGTTGCATTGCATTCTTCAACAAATGGCTTTGTGTGGGAAATCAGTGAAACTAAATGAAGTGTTTAAAACAGTTATACAAATAATAAACAAGATTCGAGGGGGGAACAGAGCCCTTCTACATAGAAAGTTACGAGAGTTTTTGGAGGATTAGGAGGCAGAATATGGCGACTTACTTCTTTTTAACCATGTGAGCTGGTTGAGCGCAGGAAAGTGCCTTCAGAGATTTTTTGTAATAAGGAGTGAAATCCATGCGTTCCTTGAACAGTTTGACTCATCGGACGCAAGACAACTGGAACAGTTTCAGAGTATGGAGTTCCTTAAACAACTGGCGTTTCTAACAGATATCACAGGCCATCTGAACGAACTGAACTTGAAACTGCAGGGAAGAAACCAGCTGGTGTCAGATTTAATAGGAAACATAAATGGTTTTCGTAATAAACTGAAGATTTTCAACGTTACTTTGGAGAGGAATAACCTGGTCCATTTTCCAAACTGTCGGCGGCTAGCAGAAGATGAGAAACACTGGACTTTTCTGAATTCAGTGCAGATATTAAGGAAAGTATGGATGAATTTGACTCCAGATTAAAAGATTTTTGAAGAACTTAAAAGCAGCATCCAGCTATTTAGCAATCCTCTTGACGTTAACATCGAAGAACAGGAAGCTTCTCTCCAACTTGAATTGTGTGATTTGCAAGGCGATGTGTGTTCCTTTAAACTAGGCAAGAAAAGGGGCCAGAGTTTTTCAAATACCTTTCAAAGGAACGCTTTCCAAACCTTCCTAGTTTTGGGCAAAGAATGACATCGATGTTCTGAAGCACATACACGTCTGAAAGTGGTTTTTCTTCAATGAAGTTCATCAAGAACCGCTACAGAAGCCGACTGGCAGATTCTTCACTGCTTCACCTTCCGAGACTTTCAAATACAAAAATTCAAGTGGACATTCCAACTTTAATAAAAGAAGCAGATCGGGCTCAATTTTCACATTGAACACTTACTATGAAGGATTCTTATTTGTATGGTGTGTTTTTCATTTCTTTCAATTCATCCATAAGTATTGGGTTTTTGTGAAATAAATTGTAATTATGCAATTTTGATTTGTGATTCCATTGTTTTATTGCATCATTTTAGAAATTTAGGTCATGGGAAAGTACTACATTTTCAGTTCAGTACTTACAATTTTTGTAATTTTTAATCGCCCACCAAAAAATACGGCCCGCTAATCAACTGCTGGATATAATTTTGTCCCTCGGACCTTTTGAAGTTGGAGACCACTGGTCTAGAGGGCTCGACCAATGAACGCGTGAGAGGGAAAGGGATTGAACGGAGGGTTCAACCCATCTGAAGCTACAAGCCGTTTGCAGGAGCGCGTACTGCTTTGCTCCGCCCACTCGCTTTCTCCCCTTCTTTGCCGTTATTCGCGGCTTTACCCTACAGACTTATGGGACGCAGTATAGTCACTTTACAAGTACGAAGGAACTGTAACTGCGAGTTTCTTCCTCAAATGAGCAACTGTAAAATGGTTAGTTTTCTACTTTAACTCGGTTATTTTTACAAAGCAACTTTTCAAACGCTGTTATTTGTGTATGTATTATTTGTGTTTGTGCATATACGTAGGTTTATAATATTTTTTTCTTTCTTTCTTTTTTCAGGTGGGTGACTCGTTGTCAGTTCTAGTTTCGAAACTTTCCTGATAAGAAATAAAAGGTCAGTACAGTGTAGAAACAAAATGAAATCAGTACCTCCCTTTTTTTATTAGTTGAAAAATACAAGATCAGCGACAGTGAATTTCTGCGACATAATAAGAATCTAATTTTGGCTCGTGACTGATACGTAAATTATGCTTAACAATAAATATTTTTATATACCCTCTAATTCGTTTATTACACTATTTATTACATTATTCGAATATACACCCTGCACTACAAGACAAGTTATACTATTCCAGGAGCCCTCTATCAGTGTTACAGTAGTTTTCTGTCTTGAGTTTCGCCCTCGTAGCTTTAGTGCCTCCCCGATGGCGCAGTGGTAAGGTCAAACGGTCCCGGGTTCGATACCCGGTGGAGGTACATAGTGGTTCGGATCCAACTTTAAACTGTAGGTCCAGTCTCTATTAGCCTTACTCTGCATAAAGTAAATTTAAAACACCACCTCAATCAATCATACCTTTAGTTTATGGAGCCTGTAAGAGACATGATTCGTCCTTACGGATGCTTGTTTCTTGCACATCACAGCTGGTTTATGAAACAGCCAATGAGATGAGAATGTCCTTGAAATGAATCCGCGGTCTTACACTATGATGGTCAGGATTAACTTCAGCATTGTTGCAGAGACAGAGTTCTCCGTGAGTGAGAGTTGTCTTTGTTCCACGGCCCATTTAGTTTTTCAGTTCTTATCCTCATTGCCGCGATTAACCTAGAGAAGTAGACAAGTGACGTACAATATCCGAAATAGCACGATTGGGGCCATAGGAAATTATTATGGAGACCTTCGTAGAAAGTTTAGTGTTGCGGTGCTCAAGTTGGTAGGGCGTCTGACTGCCCCGCGGGAGACCAGGTTCAATTCCCGGAGTGGGAGTTTTTCAAGAAATGTATCTGCATGGAACGGCTCTGGGGTTTACCCAGCCTGTAAAACGTGCGTACCGGAGAGAATCCCAAACTGGTAAAGTTAGCCGGAGCATGGTGCTTATCACATCGCCTTCACACTCCCCCATATTTCTCCATGGCATGTTACAATGTGCAGGGGTACTCGGGGCAATCCTGGAGGGGTAAAGCTCGGCGGAGCGTGGTGCTGATCACATCAACATCACACCTCCCCACATGTCTCCATGGCATGTTGCAAAATGAAGAGGATAACTTTCGAGCTTTATAATGAATATACACTGAGAAATTCCAAAACCAGCAGATTGAAAATTGAACTCGCTGGGCTCAGAGAAGTAAGTCAGAATGTTCGAAACCCCCGGGACAATTCTGCGCATAAAAGTACTGAATATTATGTCATAATTTCTGTCAAATATTGTTAATTTTCCGTGTTGGAGTTCTTGCCTATCTTCTGCCGTCGACACTGCGCTAGCCACAAACCATTTAACCAGGTGTGGCGGGAATCGGAAATCGCTTCTCAGCTATTCAGCGCAGAACTAAACAGGCAGCTACGAACGAAAACCCTCGGAGGAAGTAAATCCATTGCGATGTCCGTAGCGGAAACTTCAAGATTTCAACGCCAATCGATTCCTGCCCGCGGCAGCGCCTGTGTGGAGGAGGCTTAACAATTGAATCCTACAAAGCGTTTTGTCTGACTATCCGTGCGAAGACTCGTTAACCTAATTACAGGCCACAGAGGAAGTGTCAGGCTTTTTGGCAAGCTACGTCAAATGCAGTGAACTTAGTACTTGACCAAAGGACTGATGGTAAATGTGCGGGTCATCGAGAGAAGAGAATCATTTTGGGGGGGGAGGGTACTTGGAGACTGTAATGTGCCTTGCATATGATTTGATTCCTTTTACGTAGCTTTTCATCCACAGTTTGCTAATATTAACGATGCCTCAAGCAATCCCTACTTTAGATCCCCACATTCATGTTGGAACGCTACGTGGTGAGATGCGTGGGCTTTTCATCCATTTTTACGGAAATGTGATGAAAAATTAGAGCTACGTGGTGGATTGATGCGGGCGTTTTTATTTTTTTGGGGGGGGATGAAAAGAGTCGTAACTTAATGTTGGTACTGTAATTTTAATTTATTTCCATCGAAATAACTAGGCATCGAGACATGGTGGTTTCTTCCATTTTTAAGGAAATGTGATGGAAAACTAGAGCGTTGCGTGGGTTAACGCTTGGATTTTTCACCCAATTTTGTCGAAAATGTGATGAGCAATGAGCCATTTAGTGAGATGTCAGAATTGTTTTCCCCGCGATTTTTTTTTCTTTATGTTATTTGGGGATCTTTATTACTCAAACTGCGTCACTATTGTTAAAGATGTTCCATGTCGATACTCGGCTTTAATTCAAGAGTCCCACCCACCACCCCCCTCCACCCCACTAATAGGTTAATCGACCTCAAGTCAGGGTAGATCACCCGCACAATTAAAAAATACGGAGGAGAGGAAAATAGGATGTTTTCTTATGTAGCCACTGGCGACCAGGGAATGGCCCTGAGCCCTAGCTCCGTCGCGGTTATCCGCGGCGGGTTGGCACTTTGGTGCAAGGAGCGTCCTTCATGTTCGATGTCGGATTTCAGGGAGGCAAATTCCGTCCAGAATGTGGCCAGCCCGGGCACGTCTTGCGACGAGCCCCTGTGTTTCCGCTCCTGGTAGCGCCGTGGTTCGCTCGAACCCGGTACCCTGGTCAGACCTCGATGGCCATGACAGAACTACCACCTGGGAAATTTTCAGCATTCCCAGAATTTTAACTAATTTAGAAAGTGGCATTTAATTCTGAGGCCTTTGTCCTTACTGTGGTTCTTTGAAATAAAATTACACGTTTTTAAACAATAATTAATTTCTCATCTAGGACTAAAAGTGTATATTAAGGTAATCACGGTGGAAGATAATAATTTAGTGTTAATTGATTCAGACTCACCGCACAATGGCGTATTCGGTGGGTCACAGCAGTGAGGATGCTGAGTCATTTTTTTGTTTTTTATTAATTACAGTTCTTTAAAGTTTCAATTTATTTTCGTTCAAAACTGACCGTAACTTGTTACTGATCAAGAAAGCATGAGCTATAAACTGTTGACATTATTGCAAGGAGGACATTAATTTTAGTAAATCTAGTTTTGGGAACGAACAAGGTCCCGCGGTCGACCCATTTATATTCGTGATGACAAAATGCTCCTAGCCCTTCCAAGAAGGGTGCTTAGCTTCAGGAGATAGTCGAGGAATTCACGAGTCAGTCGCTTTGCCTTACGTTACTTCAACTAAGGACTAAATTGTTTTATCAAAATATATGTTAACATGTGCAGAAATGAAACGCTTATTATACTTCTGGCAATAGAGTAGCAATTATGTCCGCTACGTAGTTAGAGTGACGCTTCCATTAGTTTAGAGATAAACCGTTTGATTAATTAGTGGATTCTGGTTTAGAAATAAAAGGGGTTTTAGTTATATGCATAAATAGGCCGAGAAATGAATAATGATGAATAAAGCGCATATAAAGATAAATAAAGCAGTCTGCTAGGGCAGAGTGAAAAATGTTTTAAGCCAATGAATAGGCTTTAGTGATATGAAACAGAACGTACACATATTATATATATATTTCTGTTTCAAGCACCCAAAAGTTAGGCAAAGCCAACTTATAATGGTTTAACTGGACACAATTAAGATAGTTCGGCGCTGATGTTTCTCACATGTTAGCGAGATCTTTTTGCTTGGAATCGTCGGGGAAGCAGGAGCTATTGGTCTGTTTTCTAAACCGATCAGGGTAAGCTATCCTTCGCCCTTACCTGCCATTCGAATTGCTCAGTTCAGTATAAAACCTAATCATGAGTTTATATTAATGTTAATTTAGATATTTGTACCTGGCCCTTTCAGGGCTGTCTCTACCATCAGTAGTGATAATCGGGAGGGGCAAGTTACATCCCTATTTAAGATCCCTGCGTTCACGTTGGAACGCTACGATATCACCATACCACACAGACTTTTTTCCTTTGAGACACTGTTTCAAACCTATGAGGCCTGTTGCACATCTTTAGAATATTCTGTCCACCGCCATTACAAATGCAAATGCTATTGACTAAGTATTTCAGCTAAGTAACTGAATCTGAGTTTCGTTCTCAACTCAGTAAATGCAAGAGTTACTCAACAACAACAGTTACTTTTTCAACTCGATAACTACAAGATTTACCTACCAATTCAGTAATTGCAGCTGAGATTTTTTTCAACTGAGTAACAACACAAGTTCCGTTGCAACTCAGTAACTGCAGCTGAGTTACTTTTTAACTCAGTAACCGCAAAGTTTATTTTTCAACTCGGGAACTACAAGTTACTTTTGTAACTCGTTAACTACAAGAATGGATTTCTCAACCCACTAACTACAAGAGTTACTCCTTCAACTTTTTTCAACTCCCTGACTACAAGAGTTACTTTTCAAGTTAGTGACTGCATTTGAGTTATTATTTCAACTAAGAACTACAACACGCTTTCTTTTTCAACTCAGTTACTCCAGCTGAGTTACTTTTTAACTCGGTAACTGCGGCAGTTAATTTTTCAGCTCCGTTACTTTATAACTCTGTAACTACAAGAGTTACTTTCTCAACTGACTAACTACAAAAGTTACGTTTTCAACTCGCTATAACAGTTACTTATCAACTCGTTAACTACAAGAGTTACTTTTCAACTCTGTAACTGCAATAGTTACTTTTTCAACTTATTAACTGAGAATGAGTTATTTTTTCAACTAAGTAAATACATCAGTTACATTTTCAACCCTGTAACTTCAGATGAGTTAAGTTTGCGACAAAAAAAATGCTGCTCAGTTAATATTTCAACTCAGTAACTAAAAGTGAGTTACTCTCTCAACTAAGAGTACTTTGTTAAATACTTAACTACAAACGAGTTGCTTTTGGTGATCAAATTACCGTTCATATCAAAAATAATTTTAGCAAAAGCGAGTATTGCAGCTGGGTACTTTAGAAAGAGTCGAGTCACACCAAACCTCACCGCGGAAAATGGAACATTGCGGCCTCCCTTGATGTGAATCATTCACGGAAATAAGGGCATGATAGTTCTGGGTCAGTATGCAAAGCCAGGTCATAACCAGGTCTCGCCTACCCAGAAACGGGGGCTCCTATGGTTTATTCACGTACGACTGAGCGAGAACAGCTTTCCCGGCGAGCATTCACAGGAAACCCCTTGCTACGTGCTTCCTCGACGCAAAGCAAAACCCGAGCGTCAATTTTTATAGGACGCAGCGGCTTTTCGGGCTCCATTCCCTCCGGAAACTCACACCTGCTGCTGAATAAAAGACGGGATCCGTCAGGAAGAGAGGGACCGTGTGTCCCGCTTGCATTTTCGGGTTTTTTGGATTATTCATTGGATCTGTCGCTGCGGTATGCCCCTCGTCGTTCCATTATTCCATGGGTTTATTCTGTGTTCAATCTCATAGGCTGTGATAACTTTGGCAAAGCTCCATTTTTAAGATTAACGAAATTTCACTCTTGCCTCTAGGACGCTCAAATTAGAATTAGAATATGTAAAGAACTCTCAATCCATACCTCTTACTGTACAGGTATTAACTACAGCGAGTGCCTCCCCAATGTTGTAATGTCGTGAGCTTGTAATCAATGGGAGCCGAGTTTGGTTCAGGTTCCACTTTAAACTGCAGGCCCACTTCCGATTAGACTTTCTGTACATAAAATGGACTTAAAAACAAACACATTTAAATACAGCGCGATTTGCTGGGACTCGAAAGTAGATTACTTTTTTATTTTAGACCACTACAATTTGAAAACGACCTGTATAATACTTGAGACTTGAATATGTATACGTGAGTTTTCGTGACAAAAGAATCACGTACCTAGGTCTACTCAGGGCGTTGTTAGTGGGAGGGTGAGGATAGACTTTAGCCCACCTTAACATTATCTTAGGTCCCCTCCTCTCCACACAAAGAGCAAGAACTCCACAAACACGGAGGGATAAAGAAAGAAGGAGAAGAAAGGAGAGAAATAACTAGAAAGAATGAGACATAAGTAGGGAGAAAGTCATAACAACAGAGAAGGAAAGAAAGGGTTGGAGTTTGTTCTTAAGACAACTTTATGCACGTTTTCACATCGTGAAGGCACAATGGCTCTTATGGAAAAACCTCGCTGTGCGCTAGCTCTTATCGCCGGCCGGGATTAGCGCGCTTGCTTCCTTTCACAAACATGTTGTATGTATTGTATATTGTTACAGCTGTTGTTACATTTGTTATAGTTGTTAGTTTTCCATGATTATTATTGTTGTTATTATTAATCGGAGTTAACAAAGTATGGGGAGAGACTTATGAAATGCAAGCATAATTAATCTATTTCATAAAGTAACATTCATTTATCTAATGTGTTAATACAGTAATACAGTTTTTAGCGCAAATGTTATATAACAAGTGTTACCTTAATCGGACAGTTGATCAACACCCTCCATCGGTGAGTCTTCGGACTGTCCACTGCTGCAGTCATCAGAACTCGTCTCGTCACTGCTGGAAGAACTGCTCTTTAGAGGTTCAATGTCATCCTGCAGTTGATCCGCTTTCCACATATTATTTTCAACCCCTTCGACGTGCCTACAGTAATTACACCATTGCTCCTGAGTGACTGATTCAAATGCGCTGTCTATCAAAAGTTCCATTTCCTTCACCTTAAAACTAATGTTATGTCGTCCAACATGTCCTTTTATCTGACTCCATACCATTTCAATTTTATTAATTTCACAATGGTATGGAGGCAACCTACAAACAACTGCCCCAAGCTCTTCTGCAATCGAGTCCACAATACTAATAGTGAATCTCTCTCGCACAGAATTTACAATACTTAGTAATTCTCTTTTAAGAGAATCGTCAGAATAGGGTAAATTTTTTGACGTTAGCCATGGCTTAATATCTTCCTTACGGTTTTTTGAGGTGGGAATCCTTTTTTTCTCCTACAGTGATATGATGCATAACGATTACTGTTCCTGTTTCAATGTTAGGTAATAGTTGATCTTTAAACCACTGTTCAAACCTAACACTGTCCATTTTGTCATGGTAGTCGGCAGAATATTCTTTTTGCTAAAAATATTCGCTTCGTTCCCTGTACAAACCCCATTTTACCACCGGCGTGCAACAAAACAAACCGTGAACCCCGAGCGGTAGGGCCTTTCAGACCTGTAGACAACCCGGCCAGAAATGCATCCTTGGGTGTTGCTATTGTTTTGTCCTTCCAAACTTTAGACACAGTATGCCCTACATTTATCCAACTTTCATCTAAGGAAACAATGTTCCGTCCCTCATTCCTAAATTGTCTCGTTTTTCGTAAATATGAATGTCGCCAAAGTATAATATCGTTTCTTTCAATCAATAAAGCCTTGTTTGCAGGCTTTTCGAATTCAAACCCCATTTTTTGCACAAACGGTAGATAGTTGAATATGTAAAATTTGGCAAATCTTTATCGTCGTTAATTTACTTCATCACAAACTGAATTGTTGCGGGAACATTTCTAACAGAAATTCATGAAATTTGCGTCTTATAGCATTGCGAATGAAATCATTATATTTCACTTCCGTGCTCGATTTGTATTTTAGTCCAGTTACTCTTTCTTTCCGGGGTGTAACGATTGAGCCTTTCTTACTTTTATTTCTTAATCTAAAGAATGTACTCCCACTGACACCAGCCACCTTACAAAGTTCACTAACAATGAATGATTGACTACGTCCAGGGTTCTTTTCCTTTAAATATTCGAACATTCTTAAAATAGTTTTTCTCTCCCCACTTATAATTCTCTCTCCCTTTTTCCTGTAATCAATTGTGATGACTGAAGACTTACAGATTAGGACGCTATTAATTACTTCATGAACCACTTGCAAAAATCAACGAAATGTCGACACACACTTCACCAGAACACCAAGAGTGTTAAAACGTCACTGAACTGTTGGGCACGTACGAACTCATAACACCTGAGTATGACTAAGACTCACGCCAGCTCGTCGCCTTACTTCGCGAGCTGATCGGCTTGAAAACAAACTCCATTTACAGGAAGTAATGCCTCTGGGGACCTTTGAGTGAAGACAAAAAATAATTTCATTATTATGTTTACAACTTTGTCGCTGTGAGTTTTTACGTTGTGGCCAGAGACGACATTTTCCACTGCGCCAATAAAAAATTCGCACATTTTATTCGACAATTAATTTTTTTAAGGACATATTTTTTAAAAAATTGGCAAATTTTTAGCACCACCATCACCAGTGACAACTGCATAGTAGTGTCGATTTTTTCGTAACAATTCCTCCGATTTTACGGCATGGTTTAACGTTTTGAATAGAAAAGATGTTCAAAATTTGGTTTCAATGAAAACTTGCATTTTAATTTTTTTAAAATAATATGAAATAAAGTTCCCCATTTTTCATCCTCGCCATTGTGTTCTACATAAAACTTTCTACCTTACTGTAATTTTTTTTCTACTTCGCGTAAATTTCAAAATCGACATATTTTGCAATAGCACGCTTTATTTTCCCATATGAAAAGCATTGTCCATAAGAGCCCATTATGCTTTCACGATGTGAAAACCACTTAAAGGAAGCAAGAATAATATAGACAGAAAACATATGCAGAAAAAGAAAGAAAGAGAGAGAGAGAGAGAGAGAGAGAGGTAGAGGTAGGAACACAGCGATAGAAAGAGATGGGGAGATGCGGGTAATGGCGGTCACCTAAGGGAAACCTTTCATTACATCCAAGAAAACCTACGTAGAAAACCTTCTTGTAGTTAAACCAACACAAAATTAGCAATTTTAATTCACTCTGCATATAGCTAAACTAATTTTTTTTACGCCTTTGAAAAGCGAAAACATGCTGAATAAGGCAATTAAAAAAAAATGCTGTAGCTGGTAGAAAAAATGGAATATGCATACATATTTTGTTGCGAAGCATTTAATTTAATTAGTTTCTTTTCATAATATGAATTTCTCTGTTTCATTCACATAATCACCCTTACAAAAAAGAAAAATACAAAGCATAGACCTACGTCATCTCTCATTAGAATTGGAAAGAGGTAACAAGTGCTCATTATCAAGACCAGCACATAATAAGGTTCAACACGCGGAGATTTTGGCGTCTGAAAAGGATCTGTACCGTATATGTCCCTTCAGTGTCAGTGTCCTTGGCGGATGGCGCAACTCCCCCCCCCCGCCTCCCCCCCCATCCAATTAAGCCATCAGGTTCCCTTCGCGGCTTGTAATCAGTCATTGGGTGTCGGCGGTCTCTCGCTGCCACTAAACGACACCGGGACAATTCGTGAATTGGGATTGAAAAACGTTCATTGCCCGCCATGGCAATTTCATATATGCCGATGATGTACCAATCAATTTCCAGCGCGACACTCTCAATCATTTTATGATTAAATTGTAAAGAAAAAAACACCCTTTTATGGTTTTAAATAAAACGCATTCATTTAATCCACACGAGAGGTAAAAGAGAGAGTTGTGGCTATTCCAATAATCCAGGGATATATTTTTCGTAGTGAGAGGATATACGTTTCAAAAAGGCCAAATTAAAAGGTTTTAATATTGGGCAGTTTACACAGTTCCTCATACCGCACGCACTGGAATTGCTCGCTAATAGGCATATTACGTTCCACATCACTCCCGTAAAATTAATTATACCAGTTTTGCAATCGCGATTGAATACCAGGAAATCTGTTACAATCGTTACACAGGACGTTTAGAAAAAAAATGTATTCATTTTCGCTTTGTGTACGTGTAGTACAGTCTATCTCAGGAGTCCGTGGAACAACGTCACGCATAACGGTAGAGAAGGGGAGAAAGCGAGTGGGTAAAGTGAAGCTGTACACGCTGTTGCAAACGACTGGTAGCTGCAGCTGCGTTGTCCTCTCCATGCAGTCCCTTTCCCCTTCAGGCGTTCATTGGTAAAGCCCCTTGCGCAGAAGACTCATTTTCGTTCGATTACTACATAGATTTCTGGGACAGAATATGGTAATGCACAACAGATATTTTGGTGGATGTAGGATACAGGATGGTTGCCAAATATTTGAATGGGCCTCATTTTCAAATTTGTAATTTCAATTCGGTATTTGCAATTAGGTGTTATTTTAAAATCGGGATTTTTTATACATGTGATTTTACTGTTCCTTCTGCTCTTACAAATTTTCACATTGCATAAGTGCTTAGGAAGTTTAGAGAAATCTTACTTTTAATTTTAAAAAATAAATTTATCTTTGTGAAAAGTTACCAAATATCTTGCATTTGGGAAACACTTTCATCTCATCGGCCACTAAATATTTATTGAAGGTTATGACCCAGTTTTTTTAAACACAAATATACGTATTTTCACTTTCTCTATCTCAGAATATTTTTTTTAAAAAAAATTAATTAGCTTTTCAATTTTCAACAACATTGGTGGTTTTTCATATATTGTGGTAAATGTTAACAGTATTCACTCAGAACGCTTCCTGTACAAAACACATTCTTAAGCACAAATATTGCAGTTTGTTCTCATCACTTCTCTAGTGACAAGATGGATAGTTCCTCTTCCGAAAAATTTTGTCTTCGCATTCTTAACTACATTTTTGTACCCCGAAAAAGATCTTTCCGAGTCTACGTTTGTAGCTAGCAGTAATATTGCTCTTAAGCAAACCGTGAAAAACGTGTATGTTGTCTGAAGTGCACACAAGTTTTTTCGATGTTAAGAATTTTTCCACTCTCAATTGTCTCATTTACATAGTTTGTCAAAAATATGTAGGCTCTTGCTAACTCCTGGATTAACAGGTTATCCATACCGTGTACACCCAACGGCGAAAGAAACAGTAGGCGAATTGTCCACCACCATTTTCATTCGGGCTGTATTACACAACGTGATGACAATGAATTGAAATAAAGACGTCAATAAGCAGAGGACAATGCCTGCTTCGAACCAACATAGTTTCATTTCTTAAAACAACACAGGATGTAGAATAAAAAAGTAGTGAAAATAGCGGTGGACAATTTGCCTACTATTATCTTTGCCGTTGACTGTACCTGCTTCAGGCAGTCTAGTAGTTCAGGTGTTGCATAATTTTGCAGAATACACTGTTGATTGAAGACATTATGCAGGAGATGTAACCTTTCTTTAGAAGGATTTGCTTCCATGAGAGCATCTAATTTCTATAATGACAGGAGAGCTGTGTGCCTGAAGACACGTATAAGTTTGTTTTTATCAGATGCACTTGACAAGGCTTCACTAGTTGAAACCGAGAAGCATCCTTGTGTTACTTGCCTGCAAACCATTCTACTAGAGGTCTTGAAGTTTGCTGACTACAGCAGTTTCAAATGACGATCCCTGAAGAAATTCAACACTGGTTACCAAATCTGATGCATAGTCCTTTACGAAGAGTGCTGAAACTTTTAATGAGTATGTACCTGCACCGGTGTCATATTGGAAAGAAAATAGATTCCAGCATTTGATATGAATTTCATGTCTTCTATTCGGTTTGCAAGAAACCTACAGCATCTTTTGTGTATGTTGCGAGGTATAAAACCGAATGAAACCATGAATTCCATCTTAACTGTTAATCTAATCGCTTAGGCGTCTGACTGTCTTCAGGAGATCTGAGGTCGATTTGTATGCGGTCAGATATTTTTTACATGATTTTTCACGAACTCGGAGGCTCACCCAGGCTCTCGTCACCGGTGATGACTGGAGCTAGATTTTTTCTGTAATTACATATTTTTCTTGTATGTAACCGTGCAAAAAATACAAATGTTCAGCTAATTACAATGTTAGAATCGATATAAATGAATTTAATGTTACATATTTTCTGTTTAGAGTACATATGTTTACACAAAAGGAGGTATTTTGGCCATTGAATGGAGTTGGTGTTTTAAGTCCACTTTATGCACCCAAGTTTAATTGAGAGATGCGTTTGTGGTGAAAACATTCAAAATATGATTTCTCACAAAATTCGGTAATATTAATCTTATTGTATCTGATATTATTTGATTAATAATAAATAAAATAATTAACCTGTGACGTAACAGCTCGTGACAAATACAAACAGTAGTGGGGTTTACGGGGGGGACAGCGCCGGAAAGTATGAACCCCCTCTCAAGCAGATTTGCTATACTTAAAACTAGGTTAACATGAGCATATGAGCTTTTTGCTCAAGTGTGGAACTCTGATTAATCCAAGATTTTTGTGAAAATGCCCTCGGGAATTTCCTCAGAAAGTATGACCCCCCTCAGATTGATTTGTCTACGCTTACAAAAGGCACTTCTGTGAGATTGATGTCTATAATTCTGTCAAAAATATGCCCCTCTTGAGGCCACACTTAAAACTTGGCCAAGACACACACACACACACACACACACACATACACACACATACATATTTATTTCTGGTTTAAGTTTAATTGGATACCAGGCTCAATTTGCATATCTAGTATTAAAACAATATAATTCTTCTAGAACTGCTCTGTGACCCGCTCATTTCTTACATCATAAATATATGATTTCT
The DNA here is from genome assembly GCF_977018435.1 of Lepisma saccharinum. Taxonomy (NCBI): domain Eukaryota; kingdom Metazoa; phylum Arthropoda; class Insecta; order Zygentoma; family Lepismatidae; genus Lepisma; species Lepisma saccharinum. The sequence goes on from NC_139233.1 coordinate 54,070,189, forward strand.
CACCTATGAGAATGACACTACATATGGTGTCTTCAGGTAAGGCCTCATGGAATTCACAGATAATTTTAATGTTTGTCCTGTCATTAACCACAACCTGTTTCCTTTTTGAAGCGTTGATGACAAACATGGGTCTCCGTGCTTTGAATTCATCTGGTGTGTAATACATGTCAGTACTGCCAGTAGTGACCCTCTTGAAAGCCGAAAAAGCTTCATATAATTTGAGGAAATCATCTTTGGACATGTCTAAATTGTAATTTTCTCTAGGAAAAACCTCATTTCTACCATTTTTAAGATATATGTTCTTGATGTTGCAGTTATCAAATTTACTCGAATTTTTTTCCTGATTATTGTGTCTCCCAGTCTGAAACAGTACCACCACAAAATCAGGCATGTCGTATTGTATGCTGGAGAATGAATTTGTGGCATCAAATTCATAATAAGTACCAGAGGCAGGCTTCTGTACGCATTGATATGTGTAAAATTGCAGAGGAATCTGTGGATTTTTTAGGATATCAGCTTTGTATTTAAGAGCGTAACTGGCCTCATATTCAACAACTGGAATTCTTAGCTCCATAGTCTGAATAATGCACTTGCCCTCATCAGGTAAGGTATTAGGCAAAGCTTCCCCTGTAGGATTTAATGTGCTGTACCTCATCAAAGCATTATTATCATTTGCAGCTCTTCTAAATGTAATTCTTAACCCGCCCTTCCACATAATTTCTTTGTAATCCGAGAAGAATCCTGGCAACAGGCGCATGGGGAACAGTACAGTGTGGCTCTTGGTTAATATCTTATCACCAGCTTCAAATCCACCGATTCTGTAGTATGAAGCCTCGGTTTTGGATAATTTTAATGTGGCCAAAGCTGTGGAGGTAATGCCGGGATAATCTACTCTGTTTATAACAACGCCATGCTTTCTGATCTCAATTTCAGAGAACAGATGCGGCACAAAATTGTCCACCAATCTTATATTTGAATTTGCCGGATAATCTGTTCCATCGAGCTTTACAACATCAAATTTGATGTATAGATCTGCTCTGTGGGGGTGTATAAAGCCATCCCCTACATCAAGATCAACCTCAATCTCTGTGTTGGGTTGATTTAAATTTGCAAATGTCCTCCTGTTTGGAGGGAATGATTGTAGCTCATAACTCTCGATATTTTCCATTGTATGTATTTTTATTTAAATGTTAATCTCTATGATAGCAGTTGTTGTGGCTCCAGCAAAATCAACTAATTCTTCTTTTTCATTAGTGACCATCAATTCAATATTATCTATTCTATTGTGGCACACAGGAAAATATAATGTTGGGGATGGATTGTAGATGATTGGCTCCATGAATTCGGAATTAGGTTTGAATGTTGCAATGATGCCAGTTTGTTTGTGAGTGCCTATGCCATTTGATTTGGTGATCATACCCTCAGCCACATTACAGTGAATATTCAGAGTCTCTATGGCCAAGAATTTAGGTATATTCATAGCAGTGTGTTTGATGGCCGCTTCAAGTTTTGTGTTGTTCTCAAATCCTAACAGCTCTCCTATAGTACCCAGATCCACTGTTTCTGTAGCAGATACAATCTCTACTCTGTGAGTGACAGAATTTTGACTTAACACTACACCTCTGGGTAATTGAGCATTTAGAGTGGATAGATTATACTGCCCTGGAGTGATGACAATTTTTTGATCCCCAACTGCAATTTTGTTGTTGTGGTGTGTAATATTAGGGATCAGGTACATGCCGTAAAATGCTCTGAGAGCTATTGTTTTGGGATACACTATGTCATCGTGCAATTTGAGTTTCAATATTGAATTTTGGCTGGTGAGATGGAATACCCCCATGATGCTTCAGATACCACAAGGCCTTTTGAAAATTTTCAATTGATGGTTTATTTATTTGAGACATATATCTGAGAACAGATAAACACAAATGTCCGCAATTAACATCTTTGAAGTTTTGAACACGGGCATTATTGTAATAAAGATTAGCTGAATTTAGATATTTTACTAAATTTTCAGGTGGAACACCTCCAAATGAATCAAACACAAATGCCTCATTGTTTAAATATTTAAGATAACAGATCCAGTGAGTGCCCTGATTTTTGTACTCATCCAAATTAACAATGCCACACTCTTTGTTGAGTGGTTGTTCCGGTAAAGAATCAGACATGTACACACCTCTAAAATTTTTGATGCCCAGTGGCTTGATTAAAGCTTCAATATCTTGGTTTGTAAGCGGCTCTTGTTTTTTTTAAACTTACTCATGGCTCTCTTAACACCTTTGCCTTTTTTCTCCATTGCCAGGTTATGGCGCCTCTGCTCATCTAATTCTGCCCTATTTTTCTTGGCATCTATTACTGTTTTTGCTATGGCAGCTGATCCCCCAGCCAAGCTCCCCACAGCCCCGAGAGCAGCTAAGATGGCAGGGATGGTGAATATGAATCCCCCCACATGTGATTTTTTCCTGGATTGCTGTAATTTTTTTAATTGGGGGGTACTAAGTAACAATTTCATACCATGTCCCTTTGCAATACAAGAACTTTTTTTCTTGCGCTGCTTTTTGGTTAAAAGACTGTCAATAGTTTTAAGAGATTTGAGACCTGCATAAGGTATTTGATACATAACACCCTTGGCCTTCATTGTAGGTTTATTATTTACAACCCCCACCCCAGTTTTTGTTTGGTGCTCATAGCTATGGTGGTTCCCAATGCTGATATTCTCTCACTCAAAGAAGCATCTTTGCTTACAAATCTGCCAAATGCAGCTTCTTCTAATTTCTTGTCTGCAACATGTCTCTTGTCAAGATCAGAATGTGTGTTGTATGCAATGTCATGGTCTCTACAAGCAGCATCTAGGGGATTTACACCAGGATCACCTCTGTTTAATCTATGCTCCAATTTTGTGCCTGGACCACAATACTGATAGCCTGGAATGTGTAGTTCAAATGGCAGCTTGTTTATAATGTCATTAACCAGGCCCCGACCCTCAGAAATATTCCAAAATTTGGGTGGTAGAGTATTAATAATTTTTATGAGATATCCAATCCCCTTAGGGTCATTCACTATAAAATTAGACAATTTTGTGCTTATCATGTCCATAATTCCAACCTTTTCATTGTAAAAATTGTGGTTCCCAGCATTTTCCTCCCCAGCTATCACCAATAACCTATCTACAAGTTTCCTGACATCATCAACCCACACAAATTCTTTAGGCAGGGTGTTGTATTGTTTGATTCCACTGCCAGTCTTGATCTGTGACCATATGGGCTTGATTAAATTATTGTATTTTGCCCCACTGCTAGACTTGACTCTTTTTTGTGTGGGATCATTGTTCTGGTATAGAGCATCTGATTTTATTAATATTTCTTTGTAATGTTCATAATCTTGATCTGTATAGCTGCCAGGCCTTTTCCTAGTTATCAGTTCCCACAATCCAGGTGTGCCGGGGTACTTAACAAAACCACCTTTTTCTCCGAGACGAGATTCTGAATATACAATTATATCATCTCCCATAAATGTTACCCTGAAATTGCCAATTCTATGAATGATGCTCCCATCAAGCTCTGTGTCAGCATATAAGCCAAACACCTCATCTTTGTTGTCTTTAGGTGTGGTTAAATATTTTTGAGCAAGAAAACCCAATTCAATAGGATCCTGAGTAGCTTCAATTCTTCTAGGAGCAACAGGACTAGGTGTATGAATACTGGAAAGTGGGGTGAATGGATAATCTAATATGTTCCTTGCAGCTACAGGTACAAGCTCTGTGATCAAATCTTGATTTTGCTCTGTAACAGTTTTGATATTCTTACCTAAATTATTAATAGCATCAATTACAGGCTGTTCTGTTTGTTTGTGTTTTTCATAAATTCCTCGGTTCTCTGATTTCCATCCCTTAAATCTTTTTACAAGATAATCTCTTAACTTAAGATCATCAATGACTGGTCGTTTCATGGTTATTTATATACGTCTCTACGTCTAGAAAATCGTTGATTTTATTCCTGTATTTGCCAGTATTAGGTGTTCTTGTCATATCAATTGTGACAAACCCATAACTGTCCTGGTTCCAGCACCTGCTGCAAAACTTGGAAAAATCATTGTAGCTCAAGTCCCCACCTACATATTCATCATGTATGTGTTTGAGGTTGGTATGATCTTGATGAAACACACATATAAAATTGCTGTTGTCTCGGATCAGCTGCTTCGGTATTTTAGAAAAAGTCTGTGCCAGGTAGAAGCAATCAATGTTTTTGTGTCGGCCCTGTGTAAAGAAATTTCTAACCTTGTTTTGATTATCCAGTATAATGTCATCAAACACAACAACAGAATTATCGAGACATTCATGAAGTGGCTTAACATCTGATTCAAAAGTGGCAATATCCAATCCATCATATAGCTTCATCAGCTGCTGATATTTTAATTGTTCCAAGCTCTTAGAGAAGACATACAAGTACCTGTTTTTCCAGTCTAACCAGTTGGGTGCTAATAAAAAATTATCAACCATTAGTGTAGTTTTACCACAAGCAGATGGCCCAACAATAAGACACCTAATATTATTAGGCAGCAAGTTGCCATTTCTCTTATTTTGTTGTTCAGGTTCTGGCAGCCTTTTTATAACATCCCAGGTGCTCATATTATTATTTTGTTTGCATCGATCCAGCTGTTTTCCGGATGACCCAGCCATTTGACAAATAACTTGTTGCCTTTTCTGCGGATGATTTTTTCTATGAGATATGTGTCAGGCTGTTTAGTTTTGCTGAGCTCTTGTTCATAGAATCTGCCTTTGAGAATTTCTCCTCGATGATCTTTTATTATATATGTGTTAAGGGTCCCAGGTTTAACTTGAACTACTGTAAATAATTCAGTACTCCAGTTTCTTGTAAAGCCTCTTTTGAATAAGTGCTTATATTTGCTGATTCTTACTTGATCACCCACCCTGTATTTGGCCCTTCTTGTTGTTGGCTGGTATCTAGGATAATAAACAGTCCTGATCAATTTTTGCTCATCAGATGGAGTTACCTCAGAGGGCTTCATGTTGATTGTGGAATGGACAGAGTTGTTATATTTATGTAGAAGTTCTGGAAGAATATTAAGCCATTTATAATTACCTTGAAGTGTAAATTGTTTATACATAAGATTTTTTAAGGTTCTGTTGAATCTCTCTACAATTGAGGCCTTGAGGTCACTGTAACTCGAGTAATGTTTTATTGCCTGGCTTTTAATAAATTGTTGAAACACTGAATTATAAAATTCTTTGCCATTATCTGTTTGCAAATAGCGCGGTGATCTTCCTGAATGATTGATGATTGTCCTGAGGGCTTCTGTAACACATTTCCCAGTCTTAGATTTGAGTGGCACAGCCCAGGCAAATTTTGAAAATGTGTCTATTACAGTGAGTAGATACTTGTAGCCCTTGTTGATTTTATCTAAGTTTTTCAGCTGTCCACTTGCCAACTCAATCAAGTCGCTCTGCCATAAATCATCTATGCCTTTTGTGACTACTGGGAGTCTCTTATAATTATGTCTGGCTTGTCTGTGTAATTCATCAACAATAATTTGTCTAGACATAATATGTAAACAAGAATATTGCAACTATGGGGTGTTCAGCAGCTGATACTGCAGGATTTTCTAAATATAATTTGTCCCCTATTTGTATTTTAAATTCCAGAGATCCATCATCTTCAGCATAGGCTGTTTCTAATGTGTTGGGATCTGTAAAATCCTCCAACTCTACACTGGTGATTTTCACTTTGTTCTCAGCATTTGTTATTGATAAGGTAGGGTAGTGGTGTGCCTGTGGTTGTAGCCAATATTTGATCTTGATTGGTCTCAATGTGCCCCCAACAAAAAACTGGTAATAAAATTGTGCAGGGGACAGCATATATATTTTGCCACCTGGTGTAAATGGTGAATCATATTCTTTGTTGGGGATGCTGTACAATTCAAGAATTACTGAATGTTTTGGATTCTCGATTATGCCTGTTATTTCTTTTTCTGCTGTAAGCAATCTGCTTGTTACAGATTCAAGGTGCTCGTTGATGGTCCTAACAACATCATCGTGGCCTGGCTTGATTTTTATGTCCACAACAAGTTTCTTGTATTGTTGCACAATTTCTTGTAGCTGGGTGGCAAAAACAGACAGAGCATTTGCTTGATTGGATTCCATGGTCCCTAGCTGTTGCTTGATATTAGCTACAATTTGTTGTAAATTTTCAACAACTGCCAATTTTGAATTTTGAGCAGTAAGATCATGGACCTGTCTTCTGATATCCTCAAACAGGGCATGCAGTTCATTAATATGTTGATTGGTTGGTAGAGTGGCCACTGTCTGAGTGAGTTGTTTGATCTCTGTCTGGATATTCTTGATATCTTCTGATTTCAATATCCTATTCACTGCCCTCTTAATATTTTTAAGTTCCTGTGATGTAGGAAGATTTGATACTGTATTTTGCAAAGATTCAAGTGCCAATTTCACATTGTTTAATTCAGAAGCATCAGCCACATTTTGCATAGCATTTTGGAGCAGGGCTATATCTGCCTGAGAGGGTGTTGATTGTTGTAAAATTTCAAGTTTTGTTTGAATATCATCGATCAAGTGATGAAAATGAGATAGTTCAGATTCAGTGTTGAGGTTTTCAAGCTTTGTGATTTGGTGCTGGACACTAACAAGAGTATCTACAATACCGGGCAGGCGGGATTCTTGTACATTTGCCAAATCACTTTGCACTGCTGCTATTGTACCTTCAAGATGGGTTATGGTACTTTGAATTTTTCCAAAATCTTCATATGTTTCGAGTTGCAGCTTAATATTGGCAACACTCCGAGTTATTGCATTCAAAGCATCAGAAGATGGCAAATTGTTCATAAAATTTTCAAGTGTCTCAATTTTTTCTTTAACCTCGGCTATGGCATTGTGCAGAGGATCCAGATTAGGTATCTGGAGTGACTGAATCTGTTCTTTTAGAGTGGAAATCACTAGATCAAAATCTTCCTGTGATTTTATGCTTTTGACAATTGTTTGGAGCTGTGCCTGGACATTATTTATCTGCTCTTCCAATTGTTGTTTCAATTGCTCGGAATTGGTGGCCTGGGTCTTAAATTTGGCTTGAAGAGCTGCAACAGCTTCTTCCAAACTTTGAAAATTATCTAATGTTGCCAAATCAGTATATTTCTGAAGCAGCACTTTGAGTTCTGAGTCAATTTTAAGAAGAGGGTCCATGCATTGTGATTGTAAATTTGTAATTTCTAATTGAAGACTGGCATTGAGTGTGGTTTGTAAAGCTTGTAAATCACTTCTTAATTTCTTGACTCTGACATCAAGCATCAGAATCTCATCACTGTGATCTTCATGTCTTGTATGGCCAAATATATCATTAGGCATTTTTGTTTTATTGGTTATTTATTATAGAGTATCTGATTCTTAATTCTATAAAAAAGGGTATAAGCTTGTCATATGATCCAGGGACCTCAATATATAAGCAGTCACCAGCAGAAACAGTATATACAGTGCCAGAAATCATGTTTGAGTGCTTAATTCTGTAAATATTTCTCCCTACTGAAATCTTGACATCACCCTCAGGGGTTGTAATAAATTGCAATTGCCCACCTACAGGTAATTGGTAATGATTTAAATTATTGTTAAATATGTACAATGTTTTACCTGTTTCATCATCAACATCTGTAAGTATGCTGTTCAGATGAATAATTAACAAGCCACTCAGTTTAGACATTACAGATTGTAAATCAGGAGAGGGTTGTGGTGTAGGCAGGTCCATAATAGCTTGTTTTTTGAACCCAAATAAGTTCATAGGCATGTTTATTTATTTCAAATCATGCTCTGTAATTGGGCATTGAATCCCATTTTTCAAATCACAATGCCCCCAAGGTAAAGTATGTATGCCACATGATAAAATGCATCTCTTGTCATCATGTGGGTCCAGGGCCACTTTTGTTACAATATTGCTAGTCAGCAAGTGATTCTCACTCTGAATTCTATTTTCTGATGTTCTGATTGAATTCTGTGATTTGATGCAATTTTTATAATCTTCAAATACAAGCTCTTTTTCAACAGTTACTCTGCCAATGCCCTTGGCCTTTTTGACAACAGCACTACATGTTTTAAAACTGTACATCTTGGCACTTAACCCAGCAAATTCCACAATAACATCACCAAGTGTCTCATCTTTTAACTTGCCAGGCACCTTTTTGTTGTGGGGTTGAATTCTTGTATGTTCACTGGTATCAAAGTATTGAAACAATTCAGGCTGTGACATATCTTGATAAACATCTTCTGTTTGAATATCAAGAATAAAACTATCCGTGTCCATGTACAATAATTTTACACGATCACCATAAAAAGGTTTCAGCACCTCATAATACAATGTTAACATATGTAATTTGGACAATTCCAATATCACAGCCCCTACATAAATAGGTTTATCAAACTTGATCTTTGTTTTCTTCATGTTGAAAAGTGCCATATTCTCATCATAAATTCTTCTGTAATTAAAATTCGGCTTTGCCACTAATTTTTTGCTCAGGCTGGGGTCAGTATTTATTTTAACATCACTATGCTTTCTAACATTTTCTATAGTTTTGCCAAACACTGAATTGATTATCAATTTAAACAAGGCCTTATCAAATTGGCTCTTTGCAGATGTTCGAAGCTCTGTATTTGTATCAATGTATGGTTTCAACCATCTTGAGTGCCTGAACCTCAAAACTTTTCTAACTTTGGTCACTTGGACACCATGTTTTATCAGGAACTGGAGGTTTTTGTAATATATGACATATCCTTGTTTTGGCTCCAGGGTCATCATGAGCTTCTTCTGTTTAGAGCCAGGTGAGCACTTAACCTCAGGAATTGGGGACAGATCAGAAAATTTATTGTGCAAATAATCTGGAATTGTCAGATCAACCTCTAAGATGAGACCATAGTCACTGTCATCAAAATTCTTAAGATCCTCAATATTGAAATCTTCAACCCACTCAAGCCCTGCATATGGCAGTTTTTGCATCATGGCATGACCATAGAGGCTGTTTGCATCTACATACAGTATAAAATTTGATGGCCGTGCTGGATCATAATCAGGCATATATTTGTTATTTGCTCTGGCATATCTCTGGGAACATTGCACCATCCCTCCTCTTATACCCTTCTCCATAAACAAGTACATATCTTGATCTTGGATCAGATCCAATGGCTTTTTGGTGTTCAAAAACATTGCAGACCATGCTAAGCCCGGAGCACTGTAAAAATACACTGGGTCCAGTCCATAATTTTGCATTGAAGATTTTCTGAATGCCTGCAATATATCAGCTAAGAGGGTTACATCAAGTTTTAAATATGCCATGTGATAATCACCAAATGTCTGGCAATTTAAATTGTTCCACATCAACTGAGCATGGTGATAATCTTCATCAGTGATTCCAGATCCTCTGATTTTGCTGTAAAATGCTTCTTGTGGTGGCAGGGAACACTCATCAAATTTAGAAAAATCTGTGACATAGTCATATGGATATACACCCTTCCGCTTAATTAATTTCAGGTCCTGATTTGGAAACATAGCACGTGTGATTTTCAAGTCATCATCGGATAATTGAGAGGCCAGTGTAGCCAGGCTAGCAGGTAAAAATCTGTAAGAATCAAGAAATCTTAATTGAATAGAAACACCATCAACTTTAATTATCTTGCTAATAGATATATATTTTTCATCATTTTCAGCTAAAATGTTTAAATTCTGTTTGTCAAACCCCTCGTACCTGATCAGATGATGGAAATCATAATTGGATGCTCCATGGCAAAATATGGGGATAAATCTTGGTCTCTTGATCTTAATATTACAGCTATTACACAGGGCCTGTTTATATCGACCATCTGCATGAGAATGGTGATGAACCTTGATATTTATATCTGAAAATTCAGAATCACATACCGGGCATTTTTCTGCATTGTTGAAATCTTCAATCTGTTCCTCTGTTAAAGGCAACATAGGCTTTGATTTTAATAAGATGTTAGATGCTATGTCACGGCACTCATTTTCTATTCTATGTGCAAATATTTTGATGGCATCTGGTCCCATGTATGAATCTTTTTTAGTAACAACACCATCCTGTACAACCACATAACAAAAGCTGGAAGGTTCATGTAACTGGTATGATGTACTTGAGGATTCTTCGGGATCTGGGCTACAGAATGCAATAGGTTTGAGGTTCGATTCGAAATCACAGACAATATATGCTGGGTGTTCCAACAAGGCTTCAAACTTTTTGAATTTGCAATTTTCACTTGGATTGGGCATCACCATATGAACAGGTTTATGATTGCCACAGTATTTCAGATGCTCAATTAACTTGTTTTTAGCAATTTCTGCACTCTCTTCCCGAACCCCCTTCACCATTTTTTGACCATCAAATACAGTTAAACATCTTCTGCACAACTTGAATATGTTTTTATATTTATCTAGTTGCGTTCTCACTAAAGCTTGAAGATTATGTATTAGAGTGTAATGGTATGTATCATCTCCTTCAATTAAGAGCAGATCAATCGGAATTGCAGATTCATCATCAATTGTACTGATTCTGAGAGGTGCTATCGGGCAATTGCCAGTGGAACAAATAAATACATTAATAGATAATTGTTTGCCATTGATGTGCCTGGCCTTTTTTTCAAATTTATCAATATTCTGAACAGACATTGGATATTCCAAACCCTCCATTACATCATCAAAATCGTGCTCATGTTGTTTGTAATAAGTTATTCTTTGAGGATCCCTTGAAACTGGATACAAAGCAGCTAATATACACCACAAAAAGCATTTCTGGTCGGCATTTTTTATATTAACCACGGCTCTTTTGTTTTTGATATTGGCAGGCAATGGCACATAAGTAGATCCTTGTAATGGGCTGAATTCAGAAATATTAACATATAACTTGTGTGATGAGCCGCATAGGCTCCATCCTGACTCTTTTGCCGCAAATTCAGAGTGTTTGATGTTCAGTTGATTTATCAAGCTGCTTATTATTGTGTCTGAATTTGCATTTGAATATACAGGTACAGTTTCTGTTATGTGGGGCTGTGTAAATTTTGTGCCGTTTGGCTTCTTATATTGTACAAACAATTTGAGGGACAGTTTATAAGAGCCATTTTGTGCATTTAGAATTGCCTGTACATCAGGTTTTTTACTGTTCAAGAAATTCTCAATGCCACATCTTGGCTCTGATACAAACCGATAATCCCTAAGTTGGCCGTTAAAACTGCTACGGATAGGTTCATAGCGTGGCTGTTTTGCTGCTCTGGCATTAAGAGGTGCTTCATGCTTTCTTTTCAGACCAGATGTGGATGGTTGAGGGGGCAATGTTGATGACTGTACAGAGCAAGTATCTTTATGTGTATATGTGAAGTATTGCATGCTGTATTTTCTATTGCAATTGGGGCAAATTATTGTGGGAGTTCTGTATTTGTCCGGGTTACAAATCTTTTGGTGCTTGGCCCAATTGGGGCTAGATATATTCTTATTGCATTGATTACAATGTTTTTGATTCGGCATTTTTGTTGTTGTTTATTATATACAATTTCTTGGGATTCAATTCAAAATTCTATACTGGATAAAAATATCAGTTGGGTTCAACACTGTCCTTTGTGTGTGAGTGTGTGTGTATGTATATATACACTTAATATTTTTGGCTTTTGGTATTTATATACAATTTCTTGGGATTCAATTCAAAATTCTATACTGGATAAAAATATCAGTTGGGTTCAACACTGTCCTTTGTGTGTGAGTGTGTGTGTATGTATATATACACTTAATATTTTTGGCTTTTGGTATTTATATACAATTTCTTGGGATTCAATTCAAAATTCTATACTGGATCAGTTGGGTTCAGCACTGTGCTTTGTATGTGTATGTATATATAACCTTACTTGGGCTATTCCGCCAAATTATATGCTTCAAGTCTTCAATCCAGCAATGGTGAAGAATCTGCACTGTGCCCTGGCTTATATAAATTTACAGAGCCAATAGAAACACTGTGGGAGTGCATTCAGAAACATGAGCTATTCTCTAACATTTTTGCCGAAGTACTTTCTTCTGAGCGCACATCCCGTTTTTCTGCTGAGCGTACATGCAATCGAGACCGCAGCGCCTCCATGCTTAGGGGAGCGGAATTGTCTGGAACTAATTTGTAAAGGATCGCTGCTCCAAATATTGATCGACACGCCGGTGCTGGGCTCGAAATGAACTGATCGCTGTGCAGAAAGTATCGATCCCACCGCTTTGGGGCCGTCATGCGCACATATTGTTCAAGTATTGATCTTATACTTTCTCGGGGCTTGATTTTATATATGAACAGATTACAACAAAGAAACTGAATATAACAAATGCAAAATATCCCAGTTTCTATTCAATCCATTTATCTGAATCGAAGAAACCAACAATTCACATATCCCCATACCGCCATATGCTTGCCCTATTATTTCACTAATAGGCAATGTTCTCGAAGAGTCCTAATAGGCAATGTTCTCGAAGAGGCCTAATAGAACAAGATACAGCGGTATGAGAAATATGTGAATTGAAAATATTTTAGTAATATACGACGTCTTAAGAAAGGAATATTCAGCTCCAAAGTACTTTGTTTATTGCTTGCTACCATTTCCCTATTACTGGCAAAAGAAGTTAAAAATGTTGACATAATGAAAAAAAATGGACTTGTTCTCAAGTATTCACCGAGTTCAAACATTGGCACATAGATGACTCTGTTGTTGTTGGAAAAAAATTGACTTGTTCTCAAGTATTCACCGAGTTCAGACATTTGCACATAGATGACTCTGTTGTTGTTGCTTATCAAATATATATTACATTGTTATAAGAATTACATTGTTTTAATATTAGATAAACAAATTGAAGCTGGTATCCAATTGAACTTAAACCAGAAGTAAATATGTGTGTATGTGTGTGTGTCTTGGCCTAGTTTTAAGTGTGGCCAAAAGAGGGGGCATATTGAGCAATTTATGGACAACAATCTCACAAAAATGCCTTTTATAAGCGTAGCCTCATCAATCTGAGGGGGTCATACTTTCTCATGGAATCCATGAGGGCTTTTTCACAAAAATCTTGGATTATACGGGGGTTTCACACTTGAGCAAAAAGCTCATATGCTCATGTTAACCTAGTTTTAAGTATAGCAAATCTGCTTGAGGGGGGGTTCATACTTTCCGGCGCTGTCCCCCCCGTAAACCCCACTACTACAAACGCATACAAACAATAATTGGAAGCAAATAATTTACATTTAATTTGCAGTATTCCGAAAGTTACAGTTATTGATTTTAAAAAGTAAGTAATTTACTACAACTTGAAAAGGAACTGTATGTTACTTTCACAGTTACTTTATGCTAGAAATGTTCACAAGTTACACACAAAGACTTAAATGTGTTTCATGCATGTTTCTAGTGCACAATATAAGTCTTCATATATTTATTTTATACCATTACAACAAACAGAAAATAATGGACAAAACACTGAAGTCTTCTAGTGCAATTAGAAAGACGAGATGCAATAAAGTGTAGACGTTCTAATTTTAGCATGCAACCAAGTCTAGCTTCCTTGTCTTAGGTCATTCCAGGAAAAGTCTTTCACCTTAGCATCCAGGGAAGAAACTCGTAATTGCAAAATTCTAAGTTAACAATTTAAGTGACGTAAAGTAACTCAGTTACAATTTCTCAAAACAGTAACCCAGTTACAAGTAATTAATTTCTAAATACTGTTAATTTGTTACCATAGGTAACATAGGTTAGGTTACTATAGGTCACCAGTTTGCGGAATTCGGTGCATGAGGCAATAATAAAACCACTTCATACCTATTGATTTCTCATACACTACTGCAGATATACCGTGCGTCCATTTCGATCTTCAGCGGCGCTGACGGAGATGCCGACATTTGCGGCCTGTAATGCCCGCTTATTTTTATAGACATGTGCAGACATTTATATAAATATTGCAAAACGAGCACTAACCTGTGTTATAACACGCAAAAGTTCTTCTGTAATTCATCCAAGTTCTGCTCTTATATACACAAATAAATACGCTATAGAAACGATGTTAAGAGCCACAGATAATAAAGCACTTTAATCATAGTTTTGACCAGTAACGTCCTGCTTAAGTTTATATCCTTGAAAGAGTTTTGTGGCCATGGGAATCGTTTGGAGGTTTCGAATGTGCAACACTGTATCAAGATTACGCTACAGACGAAACCGTTAAAAGCGAATGGTTTTCGTGAGCTTCCTTGCAATCCGAGATATCCGAGCTCGAGTTTTTTTGTTCCTTCGCGACTAGATGAAGACAGAGTTGTGAAATTAGTGGCGAGCAATGTAAACCAAGAGCGTGTTAATTTCGTACTGTGCGCAATAGTGTTATTATTGGTTACTTGCAGTTACTTGTTTGTGTTATTGCAGTGTGTATGTGTGTTGTGTCAATGAGACGATTGGAATGCCAGCCGCAAGGTTCACGTTAGAACAATTTTTTTTATGTATGACACGTACGTGAAAACAGACTCGTGTCGAGACTTGTGTAGGCAATTTGTACAGAAATTCCCAGTCGTTTCAACTCCACACAGACATACGGTTAGACATCTTGTCCTTAAATTACGAGAAACTGGATCGTTAAATTTTAAAACACCTAAGCAAAAACGACGGATTCTAACAGAAGCAAAACTCGATGATATTGGTGCAGCGTTAGAACGTTCTCCAAACCTCTACGCCGTGTTTCACAGGAGTTGGGCGTGTCAAAATCATCAGCACATACAGCCACTAAGCTACTAAAATTAAAACCGCACTCTTATAATACAGGTTAGTGCTCGTTTTGCAATATTTATATAAATGTCTGCATACGTCCATAAAAATAAGCGGGCATTACAGGCCGCAAATGTCGGCATCTCCGTCAGCGCCGCCCGCCACGCTTCTCCCGATCTCTCTGCTGAAGATCGAAATGGCAAATTGGTGCCATGAATTACCGGTGAAAGACTAGCCTTTTTGCAACATACGTATATTATCATTTTTGTCAATTCGTTCAAGAACCAATAAGCAATGACATAATAGGCTCAGTAAACATGGCTCCAAAATTGTGTATTTTGCCTTTTGAATTTTGTCTCCTTGGGCAATAGTCTTACCTTAGAATACACCATAGAACCTAAAATTCAGAACTCCTCTGCACAGGAACTTTCCACGTTGTCTTTCCAACGACAGTTTCCGGGCTGCGGTTACTCACGTTCCCACCTTCTATCAATGGTAACACCTGCAGAGGATGGGAACAAGCTCTACGTGCCTGTCATTAAAGCAGACATACCCAACAACAATAATTGTTCCTCTTCTGGTTTCCGTCTTCCCTTCTACCTTATGTGTCTGGCGCTGTGACTTGCATTTGGTACCTGTTAACGCCCTTTTCTGTTTCGGTGGTTGCGCTGCAGAGTTAGTACATTTCTAATATTCTTCGTTCCACATCTGGCAGCACTGTTTTCAAAGTTATCTTGTCTTACATTGAAGGAACACTTAAATGAGCTAAGGTGCAACCTATCTTGACAGTGACGTCGTAACAGCATTGCAAACCTACAGCGTTCATACTTTCACTGTCTGCACTCGGAAAAAAGAAAAAACAGGGGAACGAAATTCAATAGATTAAGATACAAGGGAAGGAATTTCAAAATGTCTCAATGAGAGGATTCTTGCAGAATATAATAACGTATAATAAATAACCATTAAAATGAGAACGAAACATAAACATAATAAACTGTATGAAACTGATTTGGATTCAGATAATGAATGCGGGATGGCAACGCGTCTTCGAAAGGCAAGTTCGCGAGACTTGAGCACAAAAATATAGTTCCTTACTTGAAGCACGTTGCATCGCGTACAGTACATGGAAATGTATTACAGATGCTAGATTCTGAAAAACCTGTTGAAATGAAGAGTATCCAGTACGATTATTTTGCTGCATGTCCAAGCTAAAAAAAAATATGTGTGGGTTCGTTGACCCGAATCTCGGAGGTGGTTGCAGGTCGAAGTGAGGTTAAGGGAGAGTCTATCTTTGTCTGCTGGTAATCAGCAAGCGAGATCTGGGCAGGGGTTACTTTAAATCGCTTTGTAGAGGGAAAACTTTGAATAGTCATGTGGGAGGGGAAGTATAAACGTATTCGTATTTGCTACGTACTTGTGTTGAAACTACGAGTTCAATTGTCATAAAAACGTTTAGGGACAGGGAAATGGGAAAACTAAATTTCCAACAGTGGGAAAAGTGATTGATCGAGATCCTGATCCATAAGCACATCAACAATGAGGCGTATTTTGTATGACCTGGGTTTGTATTAAGATAAGGAAGCTATATCTAATCTGTGATAAGGAAGCGTTCGTAGACGACATTGTTGCTTGGGCTCCACCAATATCTGCGCCAATAAAGCGATATCGGATCGCTGTGTAAAAAAGCCTGGGGGGGGGGGGGGCACAACAGTTGTTTCACATTGCAAGGATGTATTTGGGGTGGGGGCATAGATTCGGACCTCCCCCTAAAGACTTAGCACGTATTAAAATTAAATATTCAAAATATAACTCTTTAGCATTTGTTATAAATCGATGGTTATACCCTGCTGAACGTATTGAAAGGCAAGTAATTTGGCTCATACGACTTCCAAAGATTTATGCACATTACTACTTATGATAATGATAATTCATGAAATATTTATCACCAATTTCACTTTTCGTCAATTCCTAAAGGCAATAAAAAGTGATCACAGTATAATTATTTTTGCCAAGTCCTTTTGTTGTTATTCAATAAATATTCAATTCTACGCGTATGTCTATTTGACATTAATTTCCTTGCCAAGGCTGTTGCTTTTCCACAAATTTTGACGATTTTTACTACAAGCAAGTGAGTTACATAATGAATGAATGTTCTTATTCTATTCTTTTACCATTTTTACCTATTCATGTAATAACAACAATGCAATATTAATTAATTTACATATTCAATTAATATTATTTTAATTCAATATAATTAATCTAATTATATTATTATTATTATTATTGAGACACTTGGTCAGACCCTCCCCGAAATGTATTTTTAGATACGTGCCTGGTATGCTTTCCATCTAGGCTCAGAGTTCAGCCTTAGGCGAAAAAAGGAAGGTTCGTTGTTGTGTATTTAGGAAGCGAAGATTTTTTGTGGAAAGTGCTTGTTTGTTTGTTTCGTTCGAGAAAAGGCGTTGAGGCAGCGTTCTGAGACGTGGTTCGTCGATATTCTACCCAAACTGCAACCAAATAGCGTAATTGTCATGGATAATGGATAATCCTATCATTCTGTTCGCAATGAGAATGTACCAAACAATGCTTCGAGAAAAAATACATCAAGACTGGCTTTCGTGGAAGACTGATAAAAACAAAGTTTACTTTATATTAGTGCTTCCTTTAATACACGTATTCAAAACATTAAAAGTCCTTTAGTTTCTCAGTCCAAATATTTTTTTAACTTTGTAACTTGTATATCTTTTCGTGTTCGTACGAGTTCGTTAGCGCCAAGCATTGACATTTCTCCGCATGAAGATCAGCTGCATACAACAACATTCCGCTCCTTCTATGTACTTTCCCTGCGGACTCTTGAGACGTAAATGTGACGGAGAGAATTTTTCATGCTTGGCGCGGAGTGATACGTCAATTTACAGTGCGGTCCCAGCTGACGTCACTGTTAAGGTAGGTTGTTCGTTGCACTTTTTGACTCTCTCTGCACTCATGCACTATAGGTATTTTCTACTCTTACGGCGGAAGGCCCTCATGCTGGCAAGGGAAGTGGGGAACGGGGAATTCTCTTCACACCAACCAGACAACAGCGGTGGGGCCGAGAGTTACGAGTTTACGACGTCGAGGGGGGAGGAAGGTGCTTCCCGCACGTCGTTCTATAGGTTGCTGGGTTTCTTATCGCGCTTGATTGGTCACCTCCCCGCTCCCCACTTCCCTTGTCAGCATATAGGGCGCCCACCATAAGACTGGAAAATACCTATAGTTGGTTACACGGTGCAACACCGACTCGTGTACTTTGTTGATTTGGTGTCTGCACCATTTGCAATACGTTCAATCAAATGAACATTTAAAGCAGCAGACAAGTATTTTTTTTCTGAACTTGAACACCGTTTTTCGTCTACTTGATTGAACACCTTTCCTGGCACCAGCCTGACACCGGGATACACCTGCACTACATCTAATGTCAAAAAGTGCAGCGAACGAGGGTAATGAGGCTAATGAGATGACCTGCAACATTGCAGTCCTTTTTAAAGCATGGCAATGATTACTCTACGTTGCGTATTTACCTACTTTAACTGAACTTTTTTTTTTAAAAAAGAATTAATTTAACTATTCAGAATATGTAACTAAAGAGTAGTTAATTATTTGTGTATCAGTTTCAGCATGTATTTAAAATTCAAGGTACATATTGGAATTTTCTATACCAGAATTAGAATAGAAGCACGCGTTGGGTTCATTTAGAACCGTAATGGTGACTATTCATTCAGTTTCGAACGTGATTTCGCGACTACAGAGCCACCCAACGTCCAGTTCGAAAGTGCAAAGCTGAAGCCTTGATTGAAACGCTTAATGTTCTTTGGATCCTGTCACGCGTGGCGCTAAAATCGGTCCACCGCAGAGTAGAGAGGGGAAATAAAAAGCGAAAGTGTACCATCTGCTGAATTATCTTCGTAGGCGACTGGATCAGCGAGAATGATACTTTCCACGTGATTTGGTACCACACAATGGCAAGGGCTCTCTCTACGCGTCAACTTTACAAGCTTTCACGATGCAATACTTTTTTTTTTTGTTATCGGCCCTGAACGCGAAGCGTAGCTATTGAGGCGGTATTGACAATTGCATCGGATCGATGTTCGCTTACTCTGGTGGTATTTTCGCTAGGTACGAGTTTCAAACAAGCTGCAAATTACGGTTTTCAGCGTCCGCGGGAAATCTCAGTACGATATCCATCCCCCCCATTCTTCCCTCCACGTTGCGTTTAATTGTCCGCCGTGTTGATTCCGGTGCACGGGCCTAAATTGTTTGCGGAGATCTCAATAGCCCTGGGGTTTTTTAATTCTGTTGTTTTCTCTCGCTGCATTTAGAAGTGGCTCTGAGTTTAAACGATAGCATTCGTTGGACAACGGGCGACACCTGCTATGTTTGTGTCCGTGAAAATGACTTACCAAAAATGAATGAAATCTATGGCTAAGGGTGGACAAACATTCCTGTAGAATCTTGTTCAGACTAAATAGTAAAAGAGCACTGAATTTGTTAGGTTCGAAAGTCGAAATGGAACGTTGTCGACTCATGTTCTGTCGAAATATTTCCCGTATGTGAGTTTATTATTTTCTGTATTTATAGGCTACTTACAGTTTGTTTGTTTATTGGTATTAAAAAGAACAACAAAAATGTATCTAGAAATTTCGCATTTTTCATTGAAATTTCTGTGTGTGCCAAATCGTAAGGTAACAACGACGTAGTCTGCAATTTTTACATTTGTAGTAAAAATGTGTTTTACATTTGTAGTAAAAATGTGTTTTACATTTTTGTATGAATACATTTAAATGTCTACTCTCCTCACCTTCACGTTGGGGCCAATTGGGGTCTTTTAGTATCTGAAAGAGAGTATGGTGCGAGGATGGTAACTGGAAGCTACCGCATATGGACGTCACCAGAAATTTTTGAAAGGGCTGAGACCTTTGAAAAAACTTGAAATATTAACTAATCATTATTATTATTATTATTATTATTATTGTTATTGTGAACATACAAAAATAACAAACTAATCGAAATAAACCCATTTTATTTCAAACTTTTTATATTGTTGATTCACCAAGTGGGTGAATATACAGCAAACCATTTTCACTTTTTTTTCATATCATACAGTTAATGAGGGCCTCCCCGATGGCGCAGTGGTAGCGTCGTCGCCTTGTAATCAAGGGGTCCTGGGTTCGATACCCGGTGGAGGCACAAGTGGTTCGGATCCCACTTTAAACTGTAGGTCCAGTCCCGATTAGCCTTACTGTGCATAAAGTGGACTTAAAACAACAAATCAATCCATACAGTTAATGTATTGACACTGATAGTTATTCCTTTCTTATTAAATACTAGCCGGCGTTGCCCGGTATTTATTTATCCCAATCTTGTATTAGACAAGAAAGTAATGAATTCTAACTATAGTGTAAAATGTAACTAATTTTAAATGTGATCGTGAATGTCACCAATTAGCTTAGCGACTCCGAAAACTATGGATTCGACACTAATCTAGGTCATTTGTGGCATTTTATTTTTCACCCCCTCTCACCCCCCCATGACGATAGGTGATGAAGTTGGAGTTGAACCGCATTGGGAGTGTCACGAAAACTATGGATTCCATTCGCAACACAGCCTGAATGTTAGACAACCAGAGAAACACTATCGTTGTGCGGATTGCATAGACGAGTCCAGTGGCAAAATAGGGCTGACAGCTGAGGTGGAAAATAGGTGGGAAGCAGATTCCCTGAGATTCGTCTGATCCTGACCAAAAATTTAAAGTTCAAATATAGTAACCTCGTCTTAGGGGGAAAATAAGCCATTATGAACAACATATAAACGAAATATTGATATGATACCTATCCCCATTTCGTGGTTTAGAATTAGTCCACTTGAACTAGTCTCGGTTTCCGTGGTCGAGCTTTAGGAAGGAATTGTATCTATTACTTTTCACTTTTGTATGTATTTTTTTCTGAATCTACATCACTGTCTCAAGTAACGTCTTCATATTGTTAGCAGTGGAATTTTCCTTGAAAGAAGATACCAGTGTGACCCAAAAGACAAGTAAGAAGAACCGTGTTAAAGCGACATCTAGAACGCTGGCGGATTCCTTGTCATTTTCCCGCATCGCCTTCATTTTTAACAAGACAAAGCCCCAGCATGGCGCGTTTCCATTTTTCGAGCTTCCCTCTTTTACTTATCTCCATAAATTCCGGGATTTAATTTCCCAGGAGGCGTTCGGGTGGAGCAAAATTTAAAACTTGTCTCGACTTGTCTTCGCGCGACAGTAATTGGTGTTGGTGAAGTTTGTCTGCTCCCTCGCCTAACTCCCGCGGAAAATAGGTTGAGACGTTTTTTCCCCCGAAGTATCGGAAACAGTGTTAAGTCTCATCAGGGAAGCAATTGTTAAACAATTGTTAAGCAAGTTGGAACAGCTGTAACTTGGTCAGCTGTTTCCAAGGATTAGAACTCATTAAAAGCTGGGAGAAGTTTGTCTCCTAAGCCAAACAACCCCTAATTTGCTTTCTCTCAATTTGTCGACAAGCTGAGGGAACGTAGGCGCTTCACTCGGGAGGACTTCAACTACTGATAAAACATAATCAGTTCTATTTTTGAATAGGAAAACAACCAATCAGTGTCCGTGTAGCAACATTCCTTCGAGGGCGAAGATCAGCCAACCAGGTATTCATTAGAAGACACGTCGAGTCGCATCGCCTTCCGAGACCGGAGTCCAACGCTTTTTATTTTCAAATAGCTTCTCAATTTTGGAGCTTGAACCGAGGATCGAACCCAGAACCGCCCACTTCAAAGGCAAGAACGTTAACAGTAAGATATCATGAACAAGATATTCTAGTGAAACAATTATATTGGCCTCTTTTCCTTAGGAAATGAAGGTCCAAAAGTAGAGATTTTTCTCCACTTCGCAGCGAACATGACCAAGAATAAACTAAAGATCCCAATTTCCGCGGAGGTCCTATCGGTAGGGCAACTGATTGAAGCGCGGGGGACCCGAGTTCGATTGCCAAGGTGGGTGATTTAGGATGGGAATTTTTCAAGCAATATCTCTTCGTAGACAAGCTCTGGGGTTCATCCAGCCTCTATTAAATGGGTACCTCAGGACAACCTTGACTGTTAAAGGCGACCAGAGCGTGCTGCTGATCATATCACAAATGAACGAGATTGTGAATGAATGGGGCGCTACCTCCACATACGCTAATGTCCAGGTGATACCTTCACTCTTTTTTATCCTATGACATAGACAAGTAATATGTGTGAATGTGATTTTGACTTGACCCATGTACCGAATCGTTAACACTGGCACTGACGAAGTGAAGCTCCTTGGGTGGAGTTCCGGTGACCTTTGTTGTAGATGAGTGGTGCAACATGCGCAGTCATACATTGTAAGCGTTTATTGTTATTCGGTCGTCATGACTCCGTTCCCTTGTCTTGCAGAAAATAATAGAATGAAGTGTGGTAGTGAAGTGCTCTGGTACATTAATCTATTGAGAGGTGTTAAGAGAGGTGTTACTGGTACTCTTTAGGAGCCTAAAATCGTGATAATTTATGAGAGAGTCGATGGTCTCCTTCAGATGCAGAAAATCCAGGTCGCCATGTCCGTCTATCCGAAGACCGCGATCTTAGACAATTTATAACTTCTCGTTCAGTTCTAGCACAGTGCCGCCATGCTAGATTGGCATACAGAATTGCTGAGCGAAGAGTAACATATGAATGCAGCTTACTGCATTCCAGGTTTAGAGCGTAGCAAGGGGGTACATCGAAGATACACGTTGGTTGGCTTACTGTGCTGTTTCTACTGTAGTACCTATAGGTAAGGTACAGGACTCACTCCGGACACATTCCAAGGTAACTGGCCTTGTTTTGAAGCGTAATCATCTGGTTGAAGAGTCGAATTTAAAAAAAACGCTAACATTTTAATAATACGAAAGAATTAAAATGAAATATTGTATCAAGATTAGGATCAATTCTATCATGTACAGCAGTAATTATAATAGTATTTGCGGCCTGATGTTTTTTGGTGGTATTCTAGAGTAAACGACTGCTTTTCTCCGTATTGCCGTTTCCAGTACATCTCCGACCCTAATTCTCGAAGTTCAGCAGTTGCCTTTGAGAATGGAACTGGCACATTTTGAGATGCTTCCTTGCGACGGTGAATACTGCGTTGTCGGCGTATAGTGTCTGTAAATAACTATTTTCCAGAGGTTTATCCGAAGCATACATTGAATATAGAATTGACGCTAAACATGAAACTTGTAGAACACCAGTGACGATCGTGCGTATGTTGGATATTGAAAGTCACACAAAAAGTGCGGTGGTGTAGGAAGGAGTCCAGTAGCTTTACCAAAGGCTCCGAAACTTATGGATGTTTGCATATTCTTTTCCACATCCAAGAAGGCCCCTAAAACGTGATAGCGCCTATTAGACGGTAATGAGTTTTTAGTCTATGACGCTAAAGAGTTGGATTGGAATAGCCTGACCCCTGCGAAGACCGAAGTTTCTCGCGAGAGAAGTTGCGAGTACGAGACGACATTTTTCAGGGATGACTTTTCGAACACTGGTTGGTAGTATCTGTGAATTAACGTTGCCTTGGTTTCTATTTGTTCTGAAAGATGAATGACGTGCTGCTGGTGTTATCATCTTTATAGTTCCTGCTCCTGTTGCTTGAAGCTGAAAACATTACGTTATTGGAAACATTATATTTTTAATCTCTGAACATATTTGTAAAGCGTTCTTGTAAAATAATTCAAACTGACAATAACAGTCAAATTGGTGCGTTCAGATATCAACCACGTATAGCAACAATCACGTTTAATCTCTTAAACGATTCATCAAAGAAAATAATATTTTCTCCTAATCCGCGCTATTACTGATAAAAGAGTATGAATACGTTTCTCATTCGATATGAAAATAATCTTGTTAATTTATTTTAAAGTCATTACTGAATATTAGTATTTTGATTACTCGAAATAATTAGTAAGTGATTACCCTGCCACCTAGTGGAACGAAATGTGAGACTTTTTTTTAGGGTCTAGAGGTATGAGCTTATCATCCTACTAATCCATGATAATAATGTTCCAACAAACCGTCGTATCTGCTTTTGTTCTTGGACGCAAATCCAGGGCCGCATTATGTTCCTCTGTTGTAGGCACGCTCGCCCGAGAATAACAAAGCAGGTTCCTGATGTTGGGAGAGCTGCGGCCGTGAATAATTTAGAACAAGGTTCCGTCTGCCACGGTTACTCTCGGACACTGGGTCAGTGGATGTAAGCGAATCTCTTTTTCCGGCTTCAAGTCTCTAAAGCAGCTTGGGTAATTTATTTTGCGTCTGAGCCGTAGTTCGGATAATTTACCTGGCATGGTCCCCCTAGTTGCGCAATACGGCAATGCCTGTTCTCAACTAAGTGCACTTTAAGTAACAAGTTTAAGGGCTCATTTATTTATTAGGGGAAGGAATGAATTTAACTGCATCAATTACTGATAGTTTGCAGAGACGATGTAAATCAAGAATGTTGAAAATTCGATGCTTTTGGTTCTCGACTCGTGCCGTAGATCCTGGAATGGAGTTTGTGTTTTTATTTGGTTATTTTATCTACTCCGCTTTACTTCAATGTACAATCATAGGGTGGTTGAGCGTGTTGAGAGGTAGACTCATCGTCTCACTACTAACGATTCTGGATCTCAGATTCGTGATGTTCATAGGTGTACCTTTGCGAGTGTCCATTCACCAATTTCACCCGATTGTTAATAGTTTTTCATCCTCATCACGGTAATTAGCCAAATTACAAGGAACGCAAAAACAAGAAATTCACAAATATTGTACTAGGACGGTGTTCTATTTGTGTTGTTCTAATTTCATCTGATCACTAACTCATTCTCTTCGCGGTTAACCTAAAGAAATGTGGAGAAGGTGTTATATTGGATACAACACCAATTCATCGTGCGTTGCGAATTGTCTAACTGTAAGGTGTGAGTGGCCAATCCAATTTGCGTTCCAGATGTTTTCCTTTGTCGTGGTTAACTTGACGGTACAATAGCATATGCTCATTGCCGATAAAACAACCTATTTGGCATTGACTCCATCCTTAACTTCTCTTCACAGAGGGCCAACAAGTCGGATGGAGCAATTCAATATTAATACGAGGGGTATCAAAAAGTAGTGATCATTAGGTAAAATTATTAAATGTAAAGATTGAATTTTTGCCAGGATAATCATTGAAGTTTATGTACAGTCATGGAAAAAAGTTCTTCCCCATAAGGCTTTAATAGGAGCAAGTAATGCAGAAGGGTAGGCAACACATATTGCACCCTTCGATGATAGGGTGATTTTGCCTGTCTTAACACCGAGAAATGTGTTCCACGCGAAGGTCAACATGACAGGAAAGCAAAGAGGGTCACGTGACTATTGGTTACGTGGAGTGTTGTGCTTCTCCACGTCCCCAGTTCTTGATCCACATTGCAGAAAAAGTAGAGCTGCATGCAATATATGAAAATAGGTTGTTTTCAACTACACGCTTAATTATGATTTTCCCAATTGTAAATCTATCAGACGTGTCTCCCGATTTAGTCGGGACAGTCTTTTACTTTGAATTCCTGTTTGTCATAGGCGTAACTTGACGGGAGCAGAAAGGGCATTTGTAACCCCCCCCCCCCAGGTTTCTTAAAGCTGTTAAAACAGGAATTAAATACTATGATTTGACACATCCAAAAAAAAGTATTATATTGAAAGATTTTTCTCAAATACGTAGATAGCAATTTAATACTTTGAAAGTGTCTCAGATTTGTTTATTGTCACATCTTAGTGTGGCACAGGTCTACTACAAAAGTGGAATTTCGTAACAGAAATATGAACCCACTCCTTTTATTTCGTAGCCGATTTCATCTTGAAAATGAAATTAAGAATATTAGTTAACAATGTCATTGGTAAACAATAAAAAAATGTGTTAGACCCAATTCTTTAATACCTTATCATAATCTTTATCGCAAATTTAAATTTTGTTGTAAGTCCACTTTATGCAAAAAACATAAATAATAAAGTTCTTACCTGTGCTTGGCGCTACGCCATGAAGGCGTATAGGGGGTGTGGGGGTAACGCCCCACACTTTCTTGATTCGTTCGTGAGTGGGGGTGATGTGATCAGCATCACGCCCCTGACCGCTTTTACCCCCAGGGTTTCCCCCAGGTACACATGTCATTCGACGCTGGGTGGGCGCTGGGGCCGCTTCCAACGTTAGAAAAGTTCCCGGGCTTGAACCGGCCGGGAATCCAACCCGGGGCCTATAGCATGGTAGTCAGACGCGTTACCGACTGAGTCACCGGCACAGATAGACTAATCTGAAGTGCATACAGTTTAAAGTGGGATCCGAACCACTATGTGCGATCAGCTGGTATCGTACCCCAGACCCCTTGATTACAAGGCCTTACCACTACGCCATCAGTGAGGCGCACACAGTCTTTGTATTTCAACCTTTTTAAACCTATATGTATCATATAAGAGGTTGTTTAACGTTGCTATGCCTCTATGGATTATATTTAGCCAGTATTCGAGCACATAGCGTCAGGTTTCATAGAATATAAGCTTCTCTTCCATGTTTATGGTTTCCTGTCTGCAGTAGAAAAACTGGCAGGTTCCCATAGCTTTTCTTTCAATAGTCTTCCAATGGTTGCATATCATATCACTCAAATTTGATTCATTCGTTTCGAACACAATCCCCGATGGCGCAGTGGGATCGTGGGCGCCTTGTAATTAAGGGATCCCGGGTTCGATACTCGGTGGAGGAACATAGTGGTTCGGATCCCCCTTTAAACTGTAGGTCCATTCACGATTAGCCTAACAGGACATAAAGTGGACTTAAGACACCAAATCAAGCAACCAACACAATCCCGTTATTGTCCAGATTATCGAATCCAGAACCTTCGTCGCGAATAACATAAGCAGGAAGACAACGTGAAATAACCGAACAGAAACAGAACCTAAAACCCACATCGGATAGATTGGATTAAGTCGACGATACAGCACGGGTTCTGAAATGAAAAAGAATACGAAAGTTGAAGGACCTCTATACGCACCCACTTTTCCTCCACTCAATGGGGAAGATATCCTTCTAGCTGAGAAGCCTTTACGTAGGAGTGCCCTGAGGGAACTTCAAGGCCACGACGATAAAGTGTTCTACGTGCAATGACGGGACCAAAACATACGTCAGATAGCTGTGTTCCTCCTTATTTCGTACGCCATTGATAACTGCAACACGTGACCTCGTCTTTGGTAGAGCAGAAGCCTGCTTGCTTGCCACCACCCTTTAGTTCAGTGACCTTCGCCCGTAGTCAGCAAGAGTGAATGACTCACCATATGCTTGTTGTCTGTGAGGCTACACAAGAATAGATATTTCGTTAGTGGCTGTAAGTATTGTTTCATCTGCAGTTATATCAGTTAACATTTCAATAGTTTCCTTCCTAATGGTTACGTTAGTGATAAACATGTAAATTAGTTCTCGAGAGTGAACGTTTTATCTATTTGAACGGGGGATTTTTATACAGCCTGCATGTATTATTTTTTCCTGAAACAAGAAGAAATTCGAAGACGCAAAAAGAGTTGTATAAGAGTAGTTAACGAAAGGAAAAAAGAAGAAGAAAACGAAAATGTAAATGCTGAAATAAATTATGGTAGAGATCGAGTGAATAACATTTTGTCATGGGTCCTCCTCGATGGCGTAGTGATAACGTCGTCGCCTTGTAATCAGTAGATCCCGGGTTTGACACACGGTGGATGCACATAGTGGTTAGTATCCCACTTTAAACTAAAGGTCGAGTCCAGATTAGCATATCTGTGCACCAAACCAAAACTAAGAAAGAAATTATCACAGTGCAAGAAAATTTCATGTTCAACCAGATACGAAACAAAAGGGAATAATATATTGCAGGTTGGAGTTCACATCTGTAGCATCTAACCAGCACAATTATGAATCGCAACATATCGTATCAGATCCATTTTTATTATACATGTATGATAATATAAGAGAAGTAGAAGAACGAGAAAACCAAGCGAAACACGGACGCCTTCTCCAGAATTTCAAATCTCGTTACATAAGGTTCTGGGTTGGAGTCTAGAACAGGAATGACTTTCTTGTTCTTGCCCTTTTATCTGCTTCATTTCATCATAATTCATCGTTATGGTTTACCTGCAGGGGAAGAATAATGACAATAATTGTCAATACAAAGCCAATGACAAACAGAACAACTCGATTACGGAGGTGCCAAGAAGAAACGAGACTTGACAGTTTCTCCGTCTCTCGGTTTGTCGAATTGAAAATTGCTCTCCCGTTCTCGGTCTCGATTAGTTAAATATAGAAATCGAAAATGTATGTGAATGAATATACATGTATTTTATATATTCCGGTTTTGTAGGAGATTTCGTGAGAGATGAAATAAGTACTCTTCCATCGTATTTATTTTTATAATTTTTATTCCCTGTTCGACAATCGCGACGATAAGGACGAGTGACCATTACATGAAATTGATGACGAAATAATCAAAAACCCCCGACAAGGACGGTACTCAAACCCGGGAACTTTTGCGACGATATCGAATGTCAGTCACTTAATGAGCTTGACCACCGAGCCTGCTTAATGTTGTTTCTGTCAGGTAATTCGTAATAATATCCCACATTCACTATCATTTGCTTCATAATTTATCTTATTGTTGTGATTAACCTGAATTCAAAGAATTAGTTGAAAGGCAAAAATGCAAGATTGAATGTCTCTGATGTTACTTCGTGCCGAATAATATGACGTGGTATTATGATATGAATTTATCAATCATATAATATGCCTATTCATTCCATTGATTGATCCCAATTGAGCACACAAAATATGCTATAATGTCCACTCCATGGAGGAGTGGTTAGCACAGCGCGCTACGATGCCATGGGTCCCTGGTTAGAATCTCGACTTGGGCGTGGGTGTCCTTGGTAAGTGTCCCTTCATCAATTTCATCATAGCATCACTCATCTTCATCGTCGCTATTTGCCAAAAGTGAAAGAATAGCAAATCTAAATAACAAACATCCAATCAAATCGAACATCTCCACCGATTTAATTCTATACGGTACCGAATTCCCACTTTATTACTGCATCTTAAGTCATTTTACAGCATCTCAATTGTTTTCCGATTCGAAAACATTTGGAATGTTGTTTTGTGCAGTTGATTGTGCATTGTTTCGTTGTTTGGATTGTTTAATTAACGTCGCATTAATTAGTTTTAGACCAATCGTGACGGGGGAAGCAAGAGCACAAAGAAAGCGAAACAAGGAAGAGACCACGGCTTTCTTTAAAGATAGCATCCCGTGAATACAACTCAAGTGACTGCAGAATATTATGAATAAAATTTATTTCGCTTTTTCCTTTTATTTCTGTTTCAGTTATTTTACTTCGCTTTTCTTCTACCACTTGCGTTACTTGTGTCGGTGAGGAAGAATTATAAACTCGTGAAATGGACGATGGTACAAAAAAATATATGCCTCTCCCACGGTTCGAAGCTGTCAGTACAAAATATTGTCTTATTTTTAAAATTTACGGGCAAATATGGTTTGTCACGTAGCAATTTTCGCTTATCTCTTTCTCAAGGGGTTCCATTGCCTCTCTGATGTCGTAGTGGTAACGTCTTCGCCATGTAATGAAAGGCTTCCGAATTCAATACCAAATAGAGAGGCATTTGGTTCGAATCCCATTTTAATCTGTAGGTCCAGTGCATGAACTGGACTTAAACAATTAACGTGTGGCATGTGGTCTGTGATGAGAACCATCATTTCAGCGAACCTTCTTGACGATGACTCTAATATCACTGGAAAGAATTGTATTTCCTTACGAGTAGCTCTTGTCAAGAAACCAGTTCCTGAAATTTTCTTCTGGAGGCATCGTAGCACCCAGCTGTTTGTTGTGGCTGGGGCACGAGTCATGTGACTCATGCTATCAAAGCTCAATCCTTCCCGAGAACTCAGAATCACCAGGCAAACTTAAGCGAATATCTTGTTATTTGGGTTGCATAAACAACAGGCTTTAAGACGTTACGAAATTCTACGTCCCGTGGCCCAGGTATTTTTTTCTAAGACTGTACATCATAGTACATCAAATATCGTGTTAATATGTCTTGTATTGTTTGTGGAGGTGGTGGTAGAAGTCAGTAACCCGGAAGATGGAGAATATTGAGGCTCGCAGCATGATATAGTTTCTACATTTGAAGGGCTAAAACGCCCAGAAAATACACGATGAAATGAAGACTGTCTATGGGGATGATTGTCCATCATACGCCACGGTTGTGAGGTGGAAATGAAATCTCCAGACTGGTCACATGACTCTCGCAGACGAGCCTAGAGCTGGACGACCTTCTTTCACTGATGATGCGGCCACAGTGAAGAAAGTTGAAGATCGCATTCTGGAAGATCGACGAGTAACCCTGCAAATGATCATGCATGAAAAGGCTTAAGCTATGGTAGTGTGTGGAACATAATTCACTACAAACTGCATTTGTCTAAGGTGTCTGCACGCTGGGTACCCCCCTGCTAACTCCACTCAACAGGCACACACGATGCGATCAGTGAAGGCAGATGAGGAAGCAGAGCACTGTGGTTTTGAATTATTGACACATCCACCTTATTCTCCAGATCTCGCACCAAGCGACTTTTCTTGTTTCCAGTAATGAAAAAGCCACTGCGAAGTCGGCGATTTGATGCTACAGATGACGTCATTCACGAGGTCGAACAGTGCTTTTCCATTCAATCTGCGGACTTCTACAATTAAGGCCTACGGAGGGTTCAGAAACGCTGGGAGAAATGTGTGAATTTGGAAGGTGACTACGTAGAGAAGTCTTAATTACCACAACATAACAACACGTTTCTCAGGTAGTTATTTCATGGTGATGATCACAACTTTTTGATACTCCCTCGTAAGTAGTGGTAGTGGGCGGTTTCTGCGCCCTCAAGTGAGGAGCTGAGTGAGGAGCTCCTTACTGGATTTCTCTCGTAAGGCATGATCTTTACTTGATGGCGCAGTGTTGCCAACTCCTCACTCGAAAAAATCACCAAGGTTTTTGGTCTAACCTAACCTAAAGCAAGGAGCTGGCAACCTTTTTCTCGCAGTGTTGCCAACACTACACCCGAAAGTAAAGCTCGGTGGGGCTTGCCTTAATGGTTTGCTCTTGTAAGGCATAAACCCCCCCCATTTTCTCGCAGTATTACCAACATCTTACTCGAAAAAAATCACCAAGGTTTTTGGTCTAACCTAACCTAAAGCAAGGAGCTGGCAACCTTGCTTGAGGCTTGCCTTACAGTGCATAAAGCAAGGTTGCCAACCTACTGGTACTTTTGCCATAGCCTTTTACAAAAAAAAAGAGAGGGGAGAGAGAGAGGGAAGAGTTAAACGGCCGACAGCCTACCTACAGCTTTTTTTTGTCTAACCTAACCTAAAGCAAGGAGCTGGCAACTTTGCTTGAGGTTTGCTTTACAGTGCATAAAGCAATTTTTGCCAACCTACATATACTAAACAAGAAAAACCGGCACTGCCGTAAAAGAGAGAGAGATGGATGGATGGCAACACTGCACGGGTTCAACGTCATCAAGTAAAAATCGCCTTAATGGTTTTTTCTTGTAAGGCATGATCTCCATTTTCTCGCAGTGTTACCAACTCCTACCTACACCTTTTTTTTTTTAGTTGGCAAGGGCTAGAGAGAGAGAAAAACTTATAGCTGGGAACAGTAATGAGCGAATGCGCCATATCGTAATTTTCCAACTCCGGCAATGTTTGTATATCGTGACCTTTGTAAACCTCTCTCTCTCGGGGGAACGATGTGCCACACACACACACACACACACACACACACGCGCGCGCGCGCGTATGTATTGTAGCACAAACAAACAAACAAAATAATAATTGTTGTTTTTAGGATACCTGGCCCCTATAACCTCGCCAGGGTGCGTGGTGCCCAGCCAAAAAGTAAAGGTTTTCTAACGGCTGCGGTTATCTACAACCGCACCTCTGTAGAGTTTCACGTGTTTTTTTTTTTCTCAAACTTCCATGAAACTCTACAGAGGACCTCCGTAATGCATGCAACGTGTACTAACGACTCTAGTGTTATTTGATGTTGTGATATTTTTGGATATAGAGTTTTATTGTGAGATATAGATAAAAATAATTATGTTTATTATAATATTTTCTTGATGAAGATGGAGAATATGTGTGTGTTACAAATAAAGTTGCATGCTTTTTTTTTCTAGTGTGTGTGTATGTGTTTTTGATGTTTCGACAGCATCTGAAACGACAAAAAAAAGAAATTTTATTGTTAATTTTCACGTGTAAAAACAACAACAAATTTTTTTGTGCAAATTTTCTGATTGTCTCGTGCTATAGTGCAAAAAAAAGATATTGTAACTGATAACTAATGAAATTGACATTTGTAACTGATCTGAACTAGTGAAATTCGTATTGTGCTATTGTAACTGATTGTGCTAGTACAAAAAATTTCTTATTGTGCAAGAAAAGATGTTAAAAAACTTGTTAAAACTGCTCTGTGACCCTCTCGTTCTTCACGTCGTAGGCGAAGGACTTCTCTGCAATCAGGATGACACTGCATAGGGTATCCTCTGTCAAGGCATCGTGGAACTCACAGACGACCTTGATGTTGGTTCGATCGTTGACCACAACCTTCTTTCTCTTAGATGTGTTGATGACGGTCATGGGTCTCCGTGCTTTGAATTCGCTGGGCGTGTAGTACATGTCCACGCTTCCCTCGGTCACGCGTTTGTAAGCCGTGTAAGCTTCGTAAAGTTTGAGGTAATCGTCTTTGGTCACGTCGAGGTTGTAATTCTCGCGCGGGAACACTTCGTTGCGTCCATTCTTCAGATAAACGTTCTTGATCTTGCAGTCGTCGAACTTGCTGGAATCTTTTTCCTGATTCTTGTCCCTCCCGGTCTGAAAAAGCACTACGACGAAATCTGGCATGTCGAACTGTATGTTGTTGAACTGCGTCGTCACGTCGAATTCCATGTGACTTCCCGACGCCATCTTCTGCACGCACTGGTAACCGTGAAAGTGAATCGGCACCTGCGGACTTTTCAAGATCTCCGCTTTGTACTTGAGGGCGTAGTTCGTTTCGTATTCCACCACCGGCATTCTCAATTCCATGCTCCGGATGACGCACTTGGCTGCTTCGGGTAAAGTGTTGGCTATCGGCGTGGTGCCGTCCGGACCCAAAGTAGCGTATCGCATTAGTGCGTCGTTGTCGTTGGCCGCTCTTCGAAACGTGACCCTCAGTCCTCCCTTCCACATGATCTCCTTGTAGTCCGAGAAGAAACCCGGCAGCAGACGCATGGGAAAGAGCACCGTGTGACTTCTCGTGGATATTTTGGTCCCGGCTTCGAATCCCCCGGCCTGGTAGTACGCTGCGTCCGTTTTGGATAATTTCAACGTTCCCACTGCCGTCGACGTGATGCCTGGATAATCTATTCTGTCGATGACGGTGTTGTGTTTCCTCACCTCCACCTGCGAGAACAGGTGAGGCACGAAGTTGTCCACGAGTATCAAGTTTGCTGCTGCGGGAAACGCGTCTCCGCTTTTCTTCTTCACCACGTCGAATTGAAGGTAGAGGTCCGCTCTGTGAGGATGAACGAACCCATCGCCTACGTCCACGTCGTATTCGATCTCCCTGTTCGCCTCGTTGAGATTGGCGAACGTACGACGGTTGGGAGGGAAAGATTGCAATTCGTAACTTTCGATTTGCTCCATTTTACATGTATGGTTATTTATTATATGTTGATCTCCACGATGGCCGTCGTAGTGGCACCTGCGAAATCCACCACGTCTCCTTTCTCGTTCGTCACCACCAACTCTATGTCGTCTATGCGGTTGCGACATACTGGAAAATAGATCGGCGAAGAGGGCGTGTAGATGATCGGTTCCATGAACTCGGAACTTGGTTTGAACGTGGCTATGATTCCCGTCTGCTTGTGACTTCCTAACAATCCGTCCGAAGCTTTCGTGATCATGCCTTCCGCCACGTTGCAGTGTATGTTCAGAGTCTCTATGGCCAAGAATTTAGGAATGTTGGTTGCTACGTGCTTGATACCAGCTTCGAGTTTGGTGTCGTTCTCGAAACCTAAAAGTTCTCCCATGGTGCCCAGGTCCACGGTCTCCGTCGCGGATAGGATTTCCACTCTGTGCGTGACCGAATTTTGAGAAAGGTATGTGCCTTTGGGTAATTGAGCTTGCAAAGTGGAAAGATTGTATTGTCCTGGCGTGACGACGATGTGTTCGCTTCCGACGCTAATTTTGTTGTTGTGTTGTGTAACATTGGGTATGAGGTACATGCTGTAGAATGCACGCAGAGCCACGGATTTAGGATAGACGATGTCGTCGTGCAGCGTGAGTTTCAAGATTGAAGATTCGCTCGTGAGATGGAACACGCCCATCCTAGTGATGCTGTTTGAGGTTCCACAATGCTTTCTGGAAATCTTCGACCGTAGGGTTATTTATTTTAGAGAGAAACGCGAGCACGGAGAGGCAGAGATGACCGCAGTTCACGTCTCCGAAATCTTGAATGCGTTCGTCATTGTAGTATATGGAGGTTTTGTTCGTTTTCAGATAATGAACTAAATTTGTAGGTGGAACACCTCCGAAAGAATCGAAAACGAATGCTTTGTTATTGTCATCGTTTTGTGGTAACATATCCAATGCGTGCCTGGATTTTCTTGACCGTCCAAGTTGACTACTCCGCATTCTTTTCTTTTGACGCTTGAAGGTAACGAGTCGGACATGAAAACTCCTCTGAAGTGTTTGATTTGTAACGGTTCGATCAGAGATTCAATGTCTCGGTTGGTGAGTGCTTCTGTTTCTTTTTTTTAAACTTCTTCATTACGCCCTTTCCTCCTTTCTTCTCCATGGCCAGGTTGTGACGTTTCTGTTCTTCCAATTCCGCCTTGTTCTTCTTCGAGTCGATGACGGTTTTCGCGATGGCGGCACTTCCGCCGGCCAAACTTCCAACGGCCCCCAATGCTGCCAGGATGGCCGGGATGCTGAATATGAAACCTCCGATCTTTTGCTGTTTCCGCGAACGCTGCAATCTTTTCAATTGAGGTGTGCTGAGCAGCAATTTCATTCCGTGTCCTTTCGACAAGCAAGAACGTTTCTTCTCGCGTTGTTTCTTGGTGAGTAACCCATCGAGGGTACCTAGATTTTTTAGATTCGAATATGGTATCTGGTACACGACACCCTTGGGCTTCATGTTGATGCTCTATGTGTTATTTTCACGGTATGTTATTTATATATATATTCTGAGATTTTTTCTTGTGTAGTTTTTTTACGGTATGTTATTTATATATTTTCAAGGCCTCGCAGTCGTTACACAAATTCTATTACGTGCTTCGTTTTCTTGCCAAGAAGTTCCTTTGTCCCCTTGTACACGATTCGAGTTTTGTTCTCGATTAAAATAGATAGCTTCTCGTCGGATAACATGTTAGCGTATCGATCTGGTAAAAATAGACTGTATTGTGCGTTGAGCAACAGGCGTACCTTGGGACCATACTGGGTAGAAACGATTGAACCGGAAGTTATCGTGTAAGGTTTGTCGACTTCCAATTCCTGAATTTTTACATACTCGACTGACAAATTTAGCATTTGTTTTAATGCTTGGAGATCACTTATTTTTTCAGTCGTCATATCAAAAAAAAATTTCAGAGTGTTAGAGAGAAATTTAATTGTTTTTTTCACGATGTGTGTTATTTATATATACCGAAGATTATTTTTTTTCACAATGTGTGTTATTTATATATCAAGTTGTTTTTTTTTCACGATTTGTATCGTATATATATTATTATTTTTTTTTAACAGAGGAAGAAAGTTCGTGCTTCGGAGAACGCGATGATGTGCGTAATGATATCTTCCGTCTCCTGTTTAGACTTGCGCCAATCTACTGTGTACCGTCTTCTTCCCTGCCTTGCCTCGTGCAATTCATCTAACCTATCGTTTAATTTCTCCCCTGCAGCCGAAAGCAGAATGTTGAGATCACCGCACCTCAGGCCGCTGATCCCCCGAAGACGGTCCTTGAGAACCATTTCACAAGGGATGCGAAATTCCGGCGTTGTTCTTGCTATGATTACAAGTTTCCCTACATCTCCGTTTACTACTTTTTTGAATATTTTAGATAGTAGCTCGGGTGGCAAATCAGTTATACGAGACATGTTGTTATTATTATTATTTTTTACTCCATGTTATTTATATACCCCACCCCAATTTTTGTTTCGTGTTCATGGCGATGGTGGTACCCAGTGCGGCGACCCGTTCACCCAGCGATGCGTCTCTGCTCACGAACCTTTCGAAAGCTGCGTGCTCTAACTTTCTGTCTGCTTCGTGACGTGCATCCAGATCCGTCTGCGTGGTGTTGTAAGCGATGTCGTGATCTTTGCATGCGGCATCCAACGGATTTACACCCTTGTCTCCTCTCTCCAATCTTTTCTCGAGTTTGGTACCCGGTCCGCAGTACTGGTAGCCAGGTAAATGCATCTCGAAAGGTAACTTGTTGATGATGTCGTTCACGAGTCCCTTTCCTTCGGCCACGTTCCAAAATTTCGGAGGCAGCGTGTTGATGATTTTGATCAGGTAACCTATGCCCTTGTCGTCGTTCACGATGAAGTTGGAAAGTTTCGTGCTGATCATGTCCACGATGCCAACCTTCTCGTTGTAGAAATTACGGTTGCCTGCATTCTCTTCGCCGGCTATCACCAACAATCGGTCCACGAGCTTCCTCACGTCGTCCACCCAAACGAATTCTTTGGGTAACGTGTTGTAGCGTTTGGCGCCGCTGCCTGTTTTGACCTGGTTCCAAATCGGTTTGATGAGATTCCTGTACTTCTCGCCGCTGCTCGATTTCACCCTATTCTGCGAGGCGTCGTTGTTCTGGTACAAGGCATCCGTCATGATCAGAATTTCCTTGTAACTTTGGTAATCTTCGTCGGTGTAATCTTTCGGCTGCTTTTTGGCAACGAGTTCCCACAGTCCCACCGTACCCGGATACCTGTTCCAACTATCCTTGTCGCCTAAATTAACTTTAATGTCGTTGCCTTCGAAGGTCACCTTCGATTTCCCAATCTTCCACACCACACCGCCGCCTTCGCTGGTTTCCATGCTGGGATACAATCCGAACACTTCATCCTTGTCGAATTTCCCCGTGCTCAGGTAGTCTCGTGTCAAAGGTCCCAACTCGATTTTATCCGAAGACAACGTGCTACCAATGGCTCGACGTCGTGCCGGTGCATCCTTCAGTTCGAACGGCGTCGAAGGAATGCTCGAAATGGGCGTGGGTACGGCGTAACTTTTAGCTGCGAGCGGTACGAGTTCGTTGATCAAATTTTTATTTTGTTCCGTGACACTTTTAATTTCTTTACCTAGACTGCTGATGGCATCGATCACGGGTTGATCCTGACGTTTCTTCTCTTCGTAGAATCCGCGATTCTCGGATTTCCAACCTTTGAAGCGTTTCGCGAGGTAATCGCGAAGCTTGAGATTTTCGTCTTCGATTTTCCGTTTCGTCATGACGTTATTTATACACGTCGTTTCTCACAACGTTGCAACGTTTAGAAAGTCGTTGATTTTGTTTCTGTATTTTCCGTCGTTGGGTTTCCTCGTCATGTCGATCGTAGCGAATCCGAAATCGTCACCGTTCCAGCAAGTAGAGCAGCAGCCTTCCGAAAATTGATTGTAGTTCATGTCTCCGCCTACGTAGTCATCGTACGCGTGCTTGAGGTTGGTGTGATCTTGACGAAACAAACATATGAAATTAGCGTTGTCGCGTACTAACTGTTTTGGAATTTTGGAAAACGTTTGAGCTAGGTAGAAGCAATCCATTCCTTTGTGACGACCTTGCGTGAAAAAGTTGCGAATTTCATTTTGATTTTCCAGGATGGCGTCGTCGAACACGACGACTGAATTTTCACAACAATCGTCGAGTGGTTTTATTTCCGAGGCGAACGTTGCAATGTCCAGACCATCGTACAGTTTCATCAGTTGCTGGTATTTGGATTGCTCCAAACTTTTCGAGAACACGTACAGGTGCCTGTTCTTCCAATCTAACCAATTCGGTGCGAGGAGAAAATTATCCACGAGCAGTGTCGTTTTCCCACACCCCGAAGGACCTACGATCAGACAGCGGATGCTGTCGGGAAGCAACTCACCGTTCTTTTTTTTTTTCTTGTTTGACTTTCCGGATCCGGTAGACGCTTCACCACGTTCCACGTACTCACAAGATCACTTCGTTCGCGTCGATCCAACTCTTTTCCGGAAGTCCCAGCCATTTGACAAACAGTTTGTCACCTTTCCTACGCAATGCTTTCTCGATGAGGTACGTGTCGGGGTGTTTCGTTTTAGAGAGTTCCTCTTCGTAAAATCTTCCTTTCAAAATCTCGCCGCCACTATCTTTTATTATATACGTGTGTCGGTTTCCGGGTAGAACTCGAACCACCGTAAAGAGTTCCGTGCTCCAATTTTTTGTGAATCCCTTCTCGAAGGTGCGTTTGAATTTGCTGATCCTCACCTGGTCTCCAATTTTGTATTTAGCTTTTTTTGTCGTGGGTGTGTACTTTGGACAGTAAACTGTAGAAATTAAACGCTGCTCGTCAGATTTCGTAACGTCGGCTGGCTTCATGCCTATCGTTCTGTGTACCGTATCATTATAGGTGTCGACGAGTTCCGGCAGGATGTCGACCCATTTGTAATTTCCCCGAAGCGTGAATCGTTTCCACATGTGAGTTTTCAAGGTTCGATTGAATCTTTCCACGATGCTGGCTTTGATGTGACTGAAGGTCGAATAATGTTGAATGTCATGTTTTTGAATAAACTTTTGGAATACAGCGTTGTAAAATTCCTTCCCCTTGTCTGTTTGCAGAAACCGTGGTCGTCTGCCACCGCTTTCGCGAAAAATTGTCTTGAATGCTTCCGTGACGCATGTTCCCGTTTTCGCCTTCAAAGGTAGAGCCCATGCGAATTTCGAAAACGTGTCTATGACGGTGAGAAGGTACTTGTTGCCCTTGTTCAATTTATGCACGTTTTTCAAATTGCCGCTACTCATCTCCACGAGGTCACTTTGCCAGAGGTCGTCGATGCCCTTGGTTACCACAGCCAAACGTTCGTAGTTACGGCGTGCAGGTTTATGCAATTCTTCGACGATGGCTTGCCTAGACATTTTTTTTAGAGATTACGTTTCAAGAGAAGCACAAGCGTGATGGGATTCAAAGAGGGTGGCACTTCGCTCGTGTTTTGAATGATCAGCTTATCGCCGGCACTCACGTCGAAAACGGTAAGATCTTCGTCTTCGTGTATTTCATATATGTTGCGCGTTTCGTTCCAACGTGCCAGAGGAATGTTTCCTGCTTTCTGGACACCACGATTCGATATCAAAGTCATGGTAGGAACGCTAGCTTTTCTACCGTGAGACCAGTACGAAAATTCGTTTATCTGAATCGTGCCATCGAGGAGAAACTTGTAGTACGGATGATAAGGATGCAACATGTACAGTTTGTTACCTTCGACGAACGTGGAGATTCTCTGTTGATTGGGTACGCTGTTGATTTCGATGGCTTGCAGAGAATGCAGTTTAGCGAATTTAGTGTCGACGCCGAGCAGATTACTGTGAACTTGTCCGAGTTTATTTTCGATGGGCAGCAAATGCTCGATTATGGTATCCGTTACGGCAGAAAAGGACGGTTTGATTTTCACTTCCACGTTCAACTGCTTGTAGTTTTCGTTGAGTTCTTGCAACTTGGCACCGAAAGAGGCCAGCGTCGATTCCTGCGTGGATTCCAGCACTCCAACTTGATCTCTGATGTTGACGACAATGTTCTGAAGGTTCTCGACTTGATTCAATTTCGAGCTCTTCTCGGTAAGATCGTTCACGATGCTTCGCATCTCTGTAAACTGCGTGTGAAGGTCGGCGACGCTCTGCGAAGTGGGCAGCGTCGACACCAGCGAACTAATTTCGTCCCGAATCTCTTCCACGTTCGCCGTTTCCATTTCCAGTCGTTTCAGCATTCGAGATATGTTTCTTTTCAAAGCGTGCAATTCTTTGGAGGTGAGGAGATTGGCCACCCTACTCTCGAGATCGCTCAATGAACTTTTGATGTCGTTCGAATCGGATAGTGCCGTCACCGCTGTTTTCAATTTTTCCAAATCTTCGCTCGAAGGCACGCTTGTCCGTAACGATTCCAAGTCACCCTCTATGTTGTCCAGTACGTGATGAAAATGAGCGAGATTCGTTTCGACGTTCAAATTTTCTAAATATTCGATCTTCTGCTGAACCGTGCTCAACGTGTCTTGAATGCTCGTCAACGCTCTCGCTTCAGCGTGAATATTTTTAATTTCTTCGTTGATCAATTCCAAGGACGCCTGAAGCGTAGCGATGGTGGTTTGAATGTGTTCGAAATCTTGATAGGCCTCCAATTGAATTTTTATGTTCGCGACGCTTTTACCGATGACCTGCAGTTCGTCCGACGATGGTAGGTTCGTCATTGTATCTTCCAAAGTCTGCAACTTGGATTTAATTTCTTCCAACGTGCTGGTGAATTCTTCTTGTAATTTGGAAACGACGACATGCAAGCGTTCTACATCTATATCGTTCACCACGGTTTGAAGTTCGGAGAAATTCTTTTCGATTGCGGAAGTTCGTTCTTCGATTTCGAGTTTCAATTTTTCCAAATCTTCATTTTTCGATTGAAATTGCTGTAATTTGGCCAAATCATTTTGAAGCGAATCCACTCTCAACTGTATATTTTGAACGTTGTCGTAAGAAGGTACATCGAGATAATTTTTTATCAGCGCCTTCAGTTCGGAATCGATTTTCAGAATGGGGTCGAGACATTGCGTTTGGAGCGTAGCGATTTCCGACTCTAAACTTTTGTTTAAGGTTTCCTGCAAAGCGATCAAATCGGTCCTCAACTTCTTAACTCGAATGTCCAACATGAGAATCTCTTCTGCGTGGTCTACACGCTTGGTGTTGCCGAAAATGTCGTTAGGCATTTTTGGTTAACGGTTATTTATAATAGGATAGACGATTCGTAATTCTACGAAGAGAGGAATAAGTTTGTCGTAATCTCCGAGGAGTTCCATGTAAAAATAATCTCCTGCAGACACATCGTACGTAATGTTAGAAAGCATCTTGTCGTGCTTGATTCGAAAAATGTTCTTGCCGGTAGAAATTTTGATTTCGCCTGCGTTTTCCGGATTCACGGTGATTTGAAGTTTCCCGTCGATCGGAATTTCGTAGAAATGTAAATTGTTATTAAAAACATAAAACATCTTGCCCACATCGTCATTCAGTTTCGTCCAAATGCTGTTGAGGTGAATGATCAACAGACCGTTGAGTTTAGGTAACACGGAAGGTAAGACTTCATGATCTGGTATGGTTTCCACAATGATCTGTTTTTTGAAACCGAACAAATTCATAGGCATGCTGGTTATTTAAGAATACGGTCAAAGTTTTTTTTTTTGTAATGACAGTCAAAGTGTTTTTTTTTTTTGTTTTGTTTTGTTTTTATGAATCTTCTGTTGAAGATGGACATATGTTGCAGGTTTTGCTTTCTGCTAAGCGATAGTGCCCCCACGGCAATGTGTGAATACCACACTCGAGAACGCACCTCTTATCGTCGTTGGGATCCAGCGCAATTTTTCTAACTTTGTTTGTGGTCAACACATGGTCGACGCTCTGGATGCGCTGTTCTTCTCTTAGAACCGACGACCTGGTCTTGAGGCAATCGACAAAGTCCTCGAATGTGAGATGCTCCCGAACCACCTGTCTGCCGACACCCTTGGCCTTCTTGATAACGCTGCCCTCGGCTTTGATGGCATAGGCCTTGGCGCGAAGACCTGCAAACTCGAGAATTACATCACCGTCCTTCTCGTCTTTGAGTTTGCCAGGCATCTTCTTGTTGCGGGGCAGGATACCGTACTTGTTTTGCTGGGCATAGCCCGAGGTGTCGAAAAGGTTAACCAAAAATGGAACTGTGGCTATATCCCCGTATGCATCGGCTGAGTGGACGTGGTACACCAAGCTGTCCGTGTCCGTGTAGAGTAGGCTAATATTGTCGTTATAGTGCTGGCGTAGTTTCCCATAATATATTTGAAACATGTGCAGCTTGCTCAGGTCTAATACTGAGGCGCCAACATAAATTGGCTTGTTGAGCTTCACCTCGCTCTTCCTCATATGCACCAGAGCAAGCTGTTCGTTATAAATGGTCCTCGATTTGAATAACGGGTTTGCTACGAGCCTGCGACATTGTGCTTTGTTTGATATTAGCCTCACATCTACACGATTCCGTACATTCTCCATGGTTTTCCCGAACACCGCATTGTTCATAAGCTTGAAGAAATCCTTATCAAGCTCGGACGTGGCTGCGGTGCGGTGTTTGGTGTTGACTTCAATATATGGACGCAACCACGGAGAATGCTCGAACTTGAGGATGCGGTGAACTGCGTGGACCGCGACCCCTCGCTGCATCAACCACCGGAGATTCTGGTAGTGCAGGACGTAATTCTTCTTGGGCTCGAAATCCATGACGAGCTTCTTCTGGTTGGAATCGGGTGGACACTTGAACTCGGGTGCAGGGGGAAGATCGCTGAACAAATCCTGCAGCTTCTCGGAGAACTCAAGGTCCACCTCGGCGAAGAACCCATGTTCCGAATCGTCGAAGCTTTCGATGTCGAAGTTGGAAGGGTCAGCCCACTCGAAGCCTCTAAAGGGGAGTGGCTGCATCATGGAGTGTCCGTAGAGGTTATTGACGTCCGTGTACATGATGTAGCTGGACGGTTGTGAGGGGTCGTAACCGGTGGCCATGTGGTGATTGTTGGCGTGCGAGTGTCGCTGCGACACCTGGACCATTCCACCCCGCACGGCACGTTCTACAAACAGCATCATGTTCACGTCCGAAAGAAGCTCCAGCTCGATCTTCGTCACCAGAAACATGGCCGACCATGCCAGTCCAGGAAGACTGTAGAAGTATGCAGGGTCCAGCTTGTAGATGGTCTTTGCAGTTGCACGGAACGTCTGGAACACGTCGGCGAGGAGCGTCACATCAAGTCTGAGGTAGGCGTCGTGGTAGTCCCCGAGAGTTCGACA
This sequence comes from Lepisma saccharinum, assembly GCF_977018435.1. NCBI lineage: Eukaryota > Metazoa > Arthropoda > Insecta > Zygentoma > Lepismatidae > Lepisma > Lepisma saccharinum. Next base: position 54,113,133 of record NC_139233.1, read on the forward strand.
GCCCAGCTCGCGCCACATGGACTGGGCGTGGTGATATTCCTCGTCGGTGATGTTCGAGCCTCGCAGCTGACTGTAGAAGTTTGCTCGAGGAGGTAGCATCGTCTCTGCGAACTTGGTAGGGTCTGTGACGTATTCGTAGGGATAGACCCCCTTACGCCTGAAGAGACCTGCGTCCAAGTTCGGAAAGTTCGCGGAGGTGATGAGCATTTGCTCGTCGCTAAGCTTCCCTGCGAGAGCATCGAGGCTTGCTGGGAGGAACCTCAGAGAGTCGAGGAAGCGAAGCTCGACGGTAGAGCGTAATTCTGAGATCGACACTCGTTTGCTCACACTGATGTAACGCTCCTCGTTCTGGGCGAGAACGTTGATTCCCTCGTTGTCGTACCCAAAATGAGGCACCAGATGGTGGAAGTCGTATCCCGAGCCGTTGTGAAAAAACACAGGGATAAAGTGCGGGTCCCGGGCCATGAGGTTGCATCCGTTGCACCAAGGTCCAACATACCTACCGTTAAAGTGATCGTGGTGTTGGACTTTACGGTTGTTGGCGGTGTACTCCTTGACGCAGACAGGGCAAGCGATGGCCTCGTCGTGTCTACGTTGATCGTCGGGGGACAGTGGGAGCATAGACTTGGGGGCCAACAGTACCTTCCCTATCTCGTTGGCCTCGACAACCATCCTCTCGAGGAAGTGTTTGGCGGCGTCGGGACCACGGTACACGTAGGGCTCGGGGGCAATGTGCTGGTCTCGTCGCACCACAACGTATGCATAACTCGAAGCCTCGTGGAGTTGGTAAGGGGTGGTGGAAGAAACTTCAGGGTCAGGATCGCAAGTGGACAGGGGTTTGAGGAAGGCCTCGAAATCCGCGATGATGATAGCGGGATGCTCTACCATGGCACCGTGCGTGTGGAAACGCTCCACGGTGCCAGGTTTGGGCAAGACTGCCACACCCGGCTCGTTGGCATTGCAGTAGATCTTGTGGCTGGCAAGCTTCTCTGCAGCGATGTTGGGACCTCTGATGCGCTGGTAGTCCTGCTGTTCTCGATTATCAAAAGTTGACAAGCACCTTCGACAAACTTCTATGCTATCACGATGCTTGCTTTTTTGACTCGACACCAACCGAGAGATGGAACGGATGAGGGTGTAGTGGTGATGGGTCTCGTCCTTGATGAGCAGAAGGTGAATTTCCTGCGCACCATCGTCCTCTACGTCGCTCACCCGGATGGGGTACACCGCATTTTCGTCAGTGAGACCGTAAACGTTGATGGCCAACCGCGCACGAACCTCAAACTTTCGAATGTCCGAAAGCGCCACCGGGTAGTCGATCCCAGCCATCGCATCTTCCAGCTCTGGCTCGTAGGGTAGGTAGTGGTTAACCCGGTGTGGATGGTTTTTCCTGTCGACAGGGTGCAACGCTGCAAGCACCGACCAGACGAAGCACTTGGCGTCACTGTTCTGAATGTTCAGGACAGCCTTCTTTGCCACAATGGTAGGTGGTAAGGGGACGTAGCTGGAGGCGGAGAGAGGCACGAACTTACAAAGTTTGACGCACAGTTCGTGAGGCTCGCCACACAGCGAACCCCCCGAGCCTTTAGCTTGATGTTCCTCCTGTTTTGCCACCAGCTCCTCGGCAAACTGGTTGTAGATGACCTCGAGGTTGTCGACATCCGCCAGATGCAGCGTCTTCGCCTTGGTGTTGTGGCAGAAGCTGTAAATTTCATCAGACGGCTTCTTGTACTGGCAACGTAGCGATGCGTAGAATTTGGTGGAGTGCGTTGCAAGCGCATCGCCGAGGATGGAAATGATTTTGGCTTGCACGTTCTCCAAAAAGCTACGCACGTCGCATGAGCCCTCCGAAGTGATGACAAAGTCCTCTAACAAACGCTGGAAAGCAGACTGGTTCGCTTTCGCCACAGGCTTGACACGTTTGGCGGATGGTGCATTGATGGAGGCTGCTTCTGCCTTCCTCTTGGTCGAGCTGGTCGACGGTTGTGGAACAGGTGTTCCGACGACAATTTTGCATGATGTTATATGCCTCTTTAAATTATTAATGGTAATATGTATACCGCACCTGGGACATGGTTCGGTGGCAGCCAAATGCTTGCCTGGCACGCAGGTGCGACAATGTCTTGCAAAATTTTGGCTTGATATGCTTCTTTTGCACACAGGGCAACTTTTCTCAGATTGCATCTTGTTGAAAATATTTGTGGGGTATGTTATTATATATATATATAGTGGAGTGCCACAAAATAAATACTGTGCAATAATTCACAATGGTGTTGGGTTTGGTGGGAGTGTGCTATTTATGCTACTTCTTGCTTCTATGAATCCTGTAAATAATTGAAAAAAAATAATTAAGCTTGTGTATAGAAAACACAAAAATATTATGTGTGCATAATTCTACCAAACAATCTTTTTTTTCTAACCCTCAGCCCTCTTGGCGTATGAAGTATAAATCATAATTTCAGAAAACATAGTTATTTTCCGGTCGCCATTTTAAAAATCAAACCATAAGCATTATTTATGTTTATAGTATTCGTCGAGCGATAGCAGATAGAGCAAGAATCGTTTTCCTACAACCCATAGTTGATGAATTACAAAACATCTTAGAAATTACATCTTGAAATTTTAATCCAAAATAACTCGAAAACAGCAGGCAGTAGTCATCATCCCTCCAATAAGTTGTAGAGTACTTCTAATTTTGTATCGAATGCTATTAAAATTTTCGAATTAGAGTAAAAACTAAGCCGGCAAATCAAGTTTCTCAAAAAAATAAAAAATTGTCTGTATTTCCGAAACTTGAGGGGGTAGAATCGATTTTATTTGCTAGTCGAATAGTTCTCGTCGAATCCTATCCAACAAACCTAAAATCATCATCCTAGCTCAATTAGGAGCCGAGAAAATCAATATCTTGGAAAACGTCTTAAGATTTTTGTCTTAAGAAAATTTTCTTGACAGACCGGAAGTAACATCTTGAGATACCGGAAGTCGACTTTCTTAAAGATTGAGATATTTGTCTTAAGACGTTTTCCAAGACATTGATTTTCTCAGCTCCTATGGGGCCTAGAACCATGTAACTTTGGTCTATGTATATACCAACACTTGCCCGACCCTGTGGCCGAGTGGTTAGCACATCGCGCTGCGACGCCAAGGGTCCCGGGTTCGAATCCTGGTCGGGCTTGGTTGTTTGTGAATGTCCATTTCATCACTCACCCCCAATCTTCGCAAATTAGCCAAGAGGTACAAAACGTAAAATAAAATAAACTAAATCAATCATTAAGTTCCGTGTTGCAATCATGAAATTAAATTTTAATTAACTTTTTTTTATCCATCTCTCTCTCAAATCTATATAGCCTGTTCATATTTGGCATGTTAGCCATTTTGTTTACGTGGTAAAAAAAATCTCAAGCCATTTTTTTTTTGCAAATGCTCGTTGTAGCCATAAGTATAATTGGATATAATTACCGGATTTTATTTAATTTTAGGTTTAAAATCAATAAGCGTGCATAAAAAAAAAACTAAATATTTTAAATAAATAAGATTTGAATAACTATGTACTTCCACTAGCCTTTGCGATGGCGCAGCGGTAGGCTTGTATTCAAGAGTTCGATACCCGCACAAGTGGTTCTTGAAACTGTAGGTCCAGTCCCGATTAGCCTTACTGTGCATAAAATAGACTTAAAACATCAAATCAATCAGTACTTCCACTAGCCTCTGCGTTAGCACAGCAATAGCCTTGTAATCAAGGGTTCGATACCCGCATAAGTGGTTCTTGAAACTGTAGATCCAGTCCCGATTAGTCTTACTGTGCATAAAGTGGACTTAAAACATCAAATCAATCAGTACTTCCACTAACCTCTGCGATGACGTAACAATAACGTCGTTGTCTTGTAATCAAGGGTTCGATACCCGGTGGGGACATAAGTGGTTCTTGAAACTGTAGGTCCAGTCCAGATTAGCCTTACTGTGCATAAAGTGGACTTAAAACATCAAATCAATCAGTACTTCCACTAACCTCTGCGATGACGTAGCGATAACGTCGTTGTCTTGTAATCAAGAGTTCGATGCCCGGTGGGGACATAAGTGGTTCTTGAAACTGTAGGTCCAGTCCAGATTAGCCTTACTGTGCATAAAGTGGACTTAAAAAAAACAAAAAAAACGCCAACTCAATCAATCAATCAGTACTTCCACTAGATATCAAAAACACGCAACTCTCCTCTATTTTTCCTGTCTTCCTCTAACAATTTAACACATTTATTTTTTGAAATATGCCCCGCACACATATTTCCTACCTACCAACAACGGCACACGGAAGAAAAAAGATATTCCAGCTACCAAGATGCATGCTTCAAATATATAAAAGCAGAGAGAGACATGAAACACCTTCTATATTCTCTCTCTTTTTGCATGTTTTGTGAGTATATTTTCTTCCACAAAAGCCATACTTATAAATCAAAGCCAACTCATGCGAGCTAAGAAACAAAGTTACTTACTTTTAGAAATTCCGCGGAAATGCTCTTCACTGGCGTTGAAAATGAAACAGAACTTTATGCACCAGCGCTTTAAGTTTTATACGGTTTTCTAATAACGTCAAAAATGATATGTTAGCCAACGCAACGTGGACCAATAGAAATCCAAGAACCAAATTCTCTAGAACATCCCCCCCCCCTACATTTCAGCCACATCATTTTGCGTGTTGTGTTCGAAAATTCACAAGTTAATGCATCGCATCATTGTTACCTATGCTGTTAACTGGCTATGAAATAAATAACCGGAAAATTCATTGTATTTTTTCTCTGCCACCAAGCATACGTATTTGTTGAATTTGTGTTATTGTGTCAACATTATTATTGTTAGCTTTTAAAAAAAACAGGAAGTACATCCGCCACTGTGAATAGCCAGAAATGCTGCCCCTCCCAGTCATCCATCTCTCTTACAATAGCGTGCGTGTGTTGGCAACTCTTTCTAGTTGACGGGAAATGCTTTCCGTGTAAAATACAGAGAGGGAGAGGGAACGAAATTGTCGTTTTTCTAGATATCCACAGGCAAAAGCGTAATATTTTTTCAAATACAATATGACAGTCGCTTTTCGATACCGAAAAACTAAATACAATAAGTATATATATATTTACAATATTAATATTTATTTAACAATATCTACCTACGAATTTGCCTCGAACGAAAACATGTCATAGAAAAACATTTTTCCAGCCGTAAATTCAAAAATTTTGGCCTCGCGCGCGCGCGCGCGCGCGTGTGTGTGTGTGTGTGTGTGTGTGGCACATCGTTCCCCCGAGAGAGAGAGGTTTACAAAGGTCACGATATACAAACATTGCCGGAGTTGGAAAATTACGATATGGCGCATTCGCTCATTACTGTTCCCAGCTATAAGTTTTTCTCTCTCTCTAGTCCTTGCCAACTAAAAAAAAAAGGTGTAGGTAGGAGTTGGTAACACTGCGAGAAAATGGAGATCATGCCTTACAAGAAAAAACCATTAAGGCGATTTTTACTTGATGACGTTGAACCCGTGCAGTGTTGCCATCCATCCATCTCTCTCTCTTTTACGGCAGTGCCGGCTCTCCTTGTTTAGTATATGTAGGTTGGCAAAAATTGCTTTATGCACTGTAAAGCAAACCTCAAGCAAAGTTGCCAGCTCCTTGCTTTAGGTTAGGTTAGACAAAAAAAAGCTGTAGGTAGGCTGTCGGCCGTTTAACTCTTCCCTCTCTCTCTCCCCTCTCTTTTTTTTTGTAAAAGGCTATGGCAAAAGTACCAGTAGGTTGGCAACCTTGCTTTATGCACTGTAAGGCAAGCCTCAAGCAAGGTTGCCAGCTTCTTGCTTTAGGCTAGGTTAGACAAAAAAACCTTGGTGATTTTTTTCGAGTAAGAAGTTGGTAATACTGTGTCCGAAAATAGGGGGGGGGTTATGCCTTACAAGAGCAAACCATTAAAACAAGCCCCACCGAGCTTTACTTTCGGGTGTAGTGTTGGCAACACTGCGAGAAAAAGGTTGCCAGCTCCTTGCTTTAGGTTAGGTTAGACCAAAAACCTTGGTGATTTTTTCGAGTGAGGAGTTGGCAACACTGCGCCATCAAGTAAAGATCATGCCTTACGAGAGAAATCCAGTAAGGAGCTCCTCACTCAGCTCCTCACTTGAGGGCGCAGAAACCGCCCACTACCACTACTCTCGTACATTTGTTGAATATTGATTCAAATAGAAGTGTTCACACGAGATGGCTCCAGTGGGCAGCAGTAGCGTTACATTCACTGATTGAAACGCTACATTATATGACTGAAACTTTCCGCCTCGTGTCTCGAAATCTCCACTCTGAGGCTGGCAGCATCCATCCAATAGTTCCAATCTGTGGCTGGAACCTTCCATCCAATAGCTCCAGTCTGTGGCTGGAACCCTCCATCCAATAGCTCCATTCTGTGGCTGGAACTCTCCATCCAATAGCTCCACTCTGTAGCTGGAACCCTCCATCCAATAGCTCCACTCTGTGGCTGGAACCCTCCATCCAATAGCTCTAATCTGTGGCTTGAACGCTCCACCCAATGGCTCCACATTTTTGCTGTAACGCTCCACTAAATGCTTCCATTGCATGACTGAAACGCTCCACTCCTTTCGAAGGCTCTACTCAATGGCTTCACTCTGTGGCTGGAAATCTCTACCCAATGGATCAACTCTGTGACTGGAACACTCCATTCATTTGACGGTCTGTGGCTAGAACGCCCTAATCCGTGGCCCCAGTCGGGGCCTGAAAATCTCCGTTCAGCGACTGGAAGGCTTCATTCTGTGGCGAGAAGTGTACATTAGTCTTGACCATTTTTTTTTTTTGGGCCTATCTGGTTCTGTGGTTAAGAAGCGTGTTACAACGCCAGATGTCCCTGATTGGGATAAGTTATTTCTGTTATTCTGATTTTTAAGCTGATATTCTGCCTGTTCATGCTAATCATCACGTTGAGAATGAATGACAGTTCGTTGAAACTCATGAATACTGACAGAGAAACACCAGAGGCCAGGACAGGATTCACATCAGGAACTTTCCGTACGTAATCGTGAGTCGATCACTCAACGCGTACGGTGACCTAGGCGGCTAGATAAGGCATGGATGTGGTTTTCTCATCTGATTCATCATTCATCATCGTTGCGATTAACCTGGAGAGGGTGAAGTGTCCTCCGACGAAGGATTTCTCATTTTTTCTATCTACATCAATGTCTTCTTCATAGAAAGGCGGAGCAGAGACGCTTAGTTTACATACAGCGTCATCATTGCTAGGTTATGGATCGGAGCACGATACCAGTGTTGCAACAGTCATAAATGTATGTTAAATTGGCGGGAAACTGGCATATTGACTCGTGTGTGTGTTTAAAGTGCTATAATTGCAGTGTGGTGCTGTCGTGTGACTTAATGCCGATATCGTGTTGCGAACCATGACCTACAAATGATGACGTCGCCTACAAACAGAGATAATCTGCACAGGCCCTATTATGAGAAGGCGTTGCCCAGATGTCAGCAATTCATTTCCACCATCGCTTTAAAATCATTTTCCCGAACAATGAGCACGATCGAAATCTTAATTGAATTCCTCCGCGGAAAACCCGCAAAATGCTTTCGGGAAACGATACAATCGTCCCGGAATGCTTTTCGCGGAATTTGCAAATCTGATTCTTTCCGACCGGGGCTCTTGATGCCCTTCAACGTAACCAGCCCAGAGAAGCAATATTGACGTTAACCTCTTCCCAAACAAAATTTCCGCGCATTTACCGTAATTAGTTTCCCAAGCATTGGCTCATGCAATTACCATGGGCGCGTTCCCATCGCAATGGGGACGTCAATGAGGAAACTCCATTATCTGGAAGGCAGATTTGTTTGCGATTTGGCGGAAGAAATATGTTGTAGGAAATCCTTTTTCTTTAAGCAGGGAGATAGAAGTTGCATCCTACAACAAATGAGTGACGTCACCAGATAATTCTTGGAAGTGGGCTCACCGGTGGATGGGATATTTTTAAGGGGGCTCCATATCGGTAATCAATAGCGACTGAGATAAAAAGATCCCCTTATTATTTTACTCTTATTCTCTCTCTCTCTCCCTCTCACACTTCTCTTCTTTCTTCTGTCATTTCTCTACCGTCCTTTATCTTTCTATATCTTTCTCATTCCCTTCTTTTTCTGTCTCGATATCGCTACCTCCCTTTTCCCTCTCTCTCCTTCGTCCTCTCTCTGCTTTTTCTCTCCCCTCTATCTCTCTCATTCTCTTTTATCTGATTCTCTTTTATCTCATTCTCTTCCATCTGATATCCATTCCTCGATCTTCATTTCCCTCTTTATCTTTGTATTCTATATTTCGCTCTCACTATTTCGCATTCTCTTCTTTCTTTCTATTTCTCCCTTGTTTTGCTCCTCTCTTTTTTTCATTTCTCTCTCTGTCACTATCCCCTTTCTCCTTTTTATTTCCGCATTTCTATGTCTCCCTCACAAAAAAATATACTGGCAAATCATTTCAATAAAATATATAATTAAGCTGTCACAATAATTATATTTGTTACGTAATCTTATTTGATAGTAATTTATCAGCTTATATTGGCTCCTGGGTTCGAATTGAAGGTTACATTTAAAAAGATTCTCAGCATCGATAGAACACACAAAGTCATATTTACGAGGGTCGTACCAAAAGTAACTAACTAACTCTCTAGCCTTCTTAAACCCGAAGGTTCATGGCTGCGGCAACACAGGCCTTCCATCTGTTCCTATCCTGAGCAAGATCTTTATACTCTTTTCCATCTCTACCGATTTTCTTTAGGTCCATCTCAACGTTCTCCCTCCATCTTCTTCTTGGTCTTCCTACAGGTCTCTTACCACCAGGTTTCCCAACAAGAATCCTGTAAACTCTTCTTTCCTCTCCCATTCGTGCCACATGGCCTGCCCACCTAAGTCTTCTTGATTTAATGATTCTAATAATGTCTGGACATGAATACAAATTATGTACTTCTAAATTATGTAACCTTCTCCACTCACCTGTCTCCTCATCCCTTTTAGGTCCAAATATTTTCCTATCTTATTTTCAAATACTCTCAATTTATGTTCCTCTTTCAATATAAGGGACCAAGTTTCACATCCATATAATAATACTGGCAAAATTACTGTTGTATATTTTAACTTTTAGTTTCTTAGATATTAAACGAGAAGACAAAAGTTTATGAAGAGAAAAGTAACATGCATTACCAAAAGTAATGAGCAGTTTTTTAAATATAAATTATCTTGATATATTATTGACAAACCCAGTACGTAAACTTAACCTACAGTCTATTTAATTTTCCAAATTGTCTCCACTTCTTTGTACACATTTCTTCCCACCGTTCTGGAAGTTCTAATATACCCCTTCGATAGAACTCCGTTCCAGCCTGCCGAAAACGCTAACGCACTTCTTTCTAAATTGCATCTACTGTCTCATAACATTTGCCTCGCATCTCGTCCTTCACAAATCCAAACAGATGATAATCTGATGGTGCCAGATCAGGGCTGTACGAGCTCGCTTCACATCGGAAGAAATTGAAACAAATAGGATTGGAAGTTCTTCCACGGCTCTCGTACATCCCCGTTCTGGCGCCATCAGATTACCATCTGAAACAGAAAAAGAGGAGGTATAGTAATATCGAGACACAAGACGAAGAGAATGAGAAAGATGTATAAATACGTATAAAGATAGAAAGAGAAAGGACGGTAGAGATATGTTAAGGAAAGAGAAAGGACAGAAGAAGGAAAAGAAAAAAAGCACAATCACAGCAAAAAGCAAACGCACTATTACACTTGACAACGTTGCTACAGGAATCCCCTTCTCCATCCTAGAACGACAACTTCTCAACTGAGATTGACACCTGCTTCAGTGCACACACCCTCGAAGGTTATTGGCATAATTAATTTCCAAATTAATCAAAGGATCCCGGTGGAAGCACATAGTGGTTCGGATCCCACTTTAAACTATGGGTCTAGTCCCGATTAGCCTATCTGTGCATAAATTAGACTCACAACAAAAACTCCAACATAATTTATTGTCAGGTAGAAATACTAGCTTCCAAGGTCAACCGCCATTAGAAAAGGTGTTTGGGGCTAGATGGACCAAGATTTTGTAACGAGATGTAACCTCTCCCCCATCCTAGGCTTGGAGTTATTTCATAGGATAATAATTCGTTCACAGAGCCACAGAACTGTGCTGTGATATGGCAAAAAATAAGAAGAAATAGACACATTTCAAAGACTTCTATATTTTCTTTAAATTTTTCATTTCGTAAGCTTCTACCTCACATCTGAATTCACGGTTAGGAAGCCTGAAAATACGCACTCGCTTGCTCCCGATTGTGAATGGGGTTGTACGCACAATAAATAGCGCACCGTCGTATTTATGGTGCGAGCACGGTTTATTTCGCCGTCCGAACTTCCCATTATTTCCTATTCTGCAGGAAAACAAATGCGACCCTGTGACGCCGGGGGATACGTCCCCCCTACCCCTCTCGGGTGTCAAAGCGCTGTTTCGGAAGTGACGAATGGCCCCGCGGGGGACAGATTATCCGCGAAATGGTGGCGAACTTGAAATGGCGGCACCGCAGACAGGTCCATTCCCCCGCTGGGGATTATTAATCTAACCTTCGACTATTTTTTATGTGTTATCCTTAAGCATTCGAGATACGATCACTGCTTTTCCACCCATGTATTTATTATTGGGGAATTTCATTTCTTGCCTTATGTTGAATTAGTTTTTTTTTAAACGTAATGCCTATGCCTTTTTTTTATTCCACTCAACCCAGGCGCGGCTCGTGCTTCATTTTCTTGCTGGTTCAGCGAAGTCACATGACACATATTCAGTTTTTGCAAATATACTTTCTTCGCCAAACAAAAGAGGATGGGGGACACTTAAAAGGTTTGTCCAGAATTTTTTCATCTGGGAGTATAAGGTTTCAAAGTAGGCGTGTGCGAATACATTTAGGGCTGAAACTACAATAAATTGTGCCTTCATGGAAGAAAGCGGGCTTTATTATAAAATAATGGACGTCCTCAGGATTGGTTCCATTGAGAGGCTAGGAACATAATTTTTTCCAGGGGGAACAAACTAGGCACATTTTCCCCTGTCTGAAGTTACCTTGTTCGTGCAACGCCGTTATAATAATTACCATAAATTACTGTGACTGAAATGAAATTATATGTGTATAATATATAATTTTAGGTTGACATTTATTTTCGAGGTGGGTGCATGGCCCCTTGCCCCCCTTCAGATGTCAGAACTGGTTCTACAATTATTAGTGGGGAATGGCAACCGATGGTATGTTCATACTAGAAATCGAACTCGAGACCCTTTCATTGAAACTACTTTGTTCAAATTTGGAGCTGATCGACCAGCACAGGCTTTATATCTATTTTTTCTATCTCTCTGAACGGACGAGAAAGTTTGTTTACGTTAATTTATATGCATTTCTAGCGGTCATTTCTTACCTGCGCAGACAGCAACACCTACACTGCATCAAATGACGTAACCTACATATAGTCCATCCCAACCCTCGCCTCACTCACAGCATCATTTAATACTTTCTAACAACTATCCAAGCACTTCAAAACTAACAAATTTTAGACATTGATACTGACAAGGTTACTCGTGTCTTCCTTTGCCCATTCTTGTCTAAGACCGCGCCATTCTTTTACCTTTGCGACCCAAAGTGTCTCCACCTTTCAGGAACAACTTCTGAATGCATGCACCACCTATTCTGGTCATATATCTCTCATATTTTGATTCATCATATCTAATTTATGCTTTCATTCGTTTCTACTCATATCCATCTCTGCCACAAACGTGCATTTATTCCAAGAAGTTCGGCACAAAAATGATACAAAGAGAAGATTGAATATGTAATGAATGCGCCTCAAACTTGAGCTCCACAGGGCAACACTGGAAGGAAGGAAGGAAGGAAGGGAGCAGCAAGGACAGTGCTTTCTGCTGCTAGTTCTGTGAGACCACGAACTGCGCATGTCCGTTTCTTGAAGATGCAGGTTCAGCAGTATCCTCTTCATGTATTTTGCCCTATTTCCACCTCGAGCTTCCGCTTGCAGCCCGAGGCTTTCACTATGGCACGAGCTGTCCTGTGGGGGTTCAAGTGAGGAATTGCACCAGGCCGACTCGCTGTTTCTCTTTCTCAACAAAAGAGTTCGTCGTGTTAGGGGCTCAAATACATTGCTTATTGTGTGGAAATGTGAGCGAAAAATTGTGAAGAGGTAAATACATTACTTACTGTTTATTTTCGAGGTAAATGCAGTGGATTTTACTGGGAGTTCACTGCTGCTGTGCCATAGAGCCAACCGCGCCTTTCTCAACCACTTAAGCAATTATGAAGTTCAAAATGTTAGCTGGGAGAATGTTTTGTCGAGCCTTGAGGTTTTCTGGTAGGATGCTCCTATATGGCTTAACATGGTAACAATAAGACCCTTTAACCTCCAGCACATCAAGAACTCGTGATAACGCAAGAGGGTATTAGAAACAGGTAAACCGTTCGACCATTCCAGCCCTCAGTAAACAAGAAAAACTATTCAAATTCTTGTCCTTTTTGGCCCAAATATGTATTTGTGCATGGTATAATATAGGTGTGTATTAAAAGTGATTTTTTTCTGAGAAAATGTTCCTGCCCCGTACATAACAGTTATTTCCAACTTACTTTTATCTGGCGTCTTTATTAACTTACATTTTCACAATTTATAGTATGCCAGTGTAACAAAATTAACTACGATGCAAAAAAAAAAAAACGCTATACATCTTCATGTAACGGTTATTTTGTCATACCTAAAATGACAGCTTTTTTAAAAGTTAACAAATTTTTCGATAAAACAACACAATTTCAAAGTCAGTGCAATTAATATTTCAATTTTGATATTTCAAATCGTATCTTATGACGTGCGAAAATTGTAGCAAAACCACACTAAATACAAACCTGGCGCTTCTCATTCAAACGACGTCACAATAAGATTTTTCAAGAAATCATGATACCCCTTTTATAGCAAGATGGCCACATCCACCACCAAGGTGACACAAACAAAACTTTACCCAAAACAGCTGACAGTTAGGTAGGGGCTAAAGGGGGGGGGGGAATTAAGCCCTACCAGAACCAGCCATTAGCAAACGGATGTGATATATGCATACAATTATTAAGGAAAGAGAAACTGCACACAGAAATTAGATAATTCTCATGAAATTTTCATGTATTACTCTTGTTGTCTGGCAGGCCTCTCCGATGGCGCAGTGGTAACGTCCTCGCCTTGTAATCAAGAGGTCCCGGGTTCGATACCCGGTGGAGGTACATAGTGGTTCGTATCCCACTTTAAACTGTAGGTCCAGTCCCGATTAGCCTTACTGTGCATAAAGTGGACTTAAAACACCAAATCAATCAATCTTGTTGTGTGGCAATCACACGTAAGGGAAGAATTTCAAATTATGTGCTGATGTAGAATACCATGAAAGTTAAAGCGCATGTGGCTTTTCAGGGGCCACATGTTCCGGACAAGATTTCAAAGAAAATACATCACGTTATTTCTTTTGATCTTCCACCTTGGAGCGCTAGGTAAACCTTATTACATTTAAACAATAGCGACGTTGCATTCAGTGAGTTACTACAATTGTGTTTTTTCAAACGTGAAAAAGAGAAGCCGCCATTGTACAGACTTAAACAGAATAGAAGTTTTGATAGAGAAACGGCGTCTGTTCAAAGATGTGAATTTTTAGTTTCTGTGGATTTGTATTGCGTGGCGGACATTTAAAGAATTAAAGGTTTATTTGGAGTTTTCATTGAACGAAGGCGGTGCAGTTGAAAGTTGTGTTAAACTTTCCTACTGAAGGGTGAATCTTGTGGATCACTTCTAGCGATGCTGCTCTAGGAATCTCAGGTATCTCTTGGAGTCTCGGGATAGATTAATTCATCTGGAGGTAAGAAGCAGCTTATTTGTTGTTTCAAGTAACGCACAGGAAGATTATCATGGAAGAATACGTGCTTATGCTGGTTGTATAGCAGCAAGAAATCCTAATCTTCTTTTGGAGATTTAAAATTATCGAAAGATCATTCTTTGATTGATGTTGTGCTCATACTGTTTGTGAAATTAAAGCACAGATGACAGGATGATCATTCCTTTTAATACAGAGTTTATTAATAGTAGAAGTCGGGAGTTGAACAAACAAGCTTAGACTATTGAATTTCAGGAAGATTGTGAAAAGCGAAAAAGGCAAAGAAATGAGAACGAAACTTCTTTACTTCCCGTGCAACAATGAAAGAGAACATTTTTCCGCAATAATTTTTGCATGGCTATCAATTGTCGGCGGGATAAAAAAAAGTGGGATATTATTGTTCTGTACTAAGAAAAGACGGCACCTTTCTTCCTTCCTTTCCATATCCTGCCATCGACAATATGAACTATCCGTTGTGCTAAAGCTACGAAGAAAAAATTATGAAATAACCGATTATGTGCGAGAGAATTACGAAATTATACAGAAATATGTCTTATTACAAAAAAATAGAAGAAATATGTTGTAAAAACGCGAAATTGGTGAAATATGTCAAAATATGCTTTGTCAAGTTTGTCTATTTCGGCTGATTTTCATCAGATATGTAAGGATATCACCCCAAATTAGATCCAAAGCCAAATTAAAAATAACATAAAGTCCCGGGATTAATCAGCCTTTCTTTGCACGGAACAGTAAATATGCGCCTTCAACAAAGACGTCATTGCCACCAGTGGGTGAAACAATAAGCCTCCCCCTTCCCCTCTCTTCTTTTCTCGTCGGTTTCTTCAGCCCTGGCGGTGGTTTTGCACGGTGGTGTCCTTCAATGTTTGGTTCAATGTACGCCCCCCGCCCCCTCCGAGTTAAACATGTTTCTTATCACGGCGATATCTTTTAATACCGCGGAGATTCTTTTGTCGTCAAACAACAAACAATCGTGTCCTCTTCCTAAACTTAAACCGCAAATCATTCAGCACCCTGATACAGTTCGTGCGCACATTGATGGCAAATCACCTCACGCCCTGTTTTACTTTGATCATGTTGTCGTAAGGAGGATTATGCATTTAAAACAACTTGCTTGATTTAAAGAGCTTTTCCCTTCGGATGAAGCCCAAAATAACACTCGGGTAAAATCGCGCGCTGAACAGGAGACCTCGATTCAGCCATTCTCGCCGCTGTATTGCACCATTATTAATCAATCACAATAAACATAGGGTTGAAATAGTGAGATGTCCAACACTGGTATCACGGATTCCACGCGCTCTGCAACGTATTCAGTCTTGCTCGACTCGCTCTTGATCTTCAGCGATTCTTCATCGCAATACAAACCCCAGTTGGCGAATCTGGGGATTCTAGTTCGTCTGCACAGTGATTGCAACCGATCTAGTACATACCTGCTAATGGATGTATTACTTTGTCTGTATTTTACAAATTAAATAACTGTTTCTTGCAAGTATGCAGTTGTGTCGGAATAGAACCCGTCTCAGTGGAACTATATTCTGCGCGCACGTTTGGATCTACATATGCGAAAACCTGCTGCAAAGTTTACTTGACGCTTGGCTTAGTTTTCAGGATAATTAAATAGTATTTCGCCTATAGATAACAACTTTCTACTTCCTTCATGCAATTATTAATTTGTGCATGTTCTTTTTTTATATTTTGTTTCATTCGGACCTTGCTGTCAGGCACAAATGGTAATTCTTTTAATAAAAAAAATAATTTATCCTTACCCATGTAGCACACAAAGGTTGGGCCAACGTTGGTAAATGGTTACAAATTTTTTGTGCCAACGGTTGGCGAACTGTTGGTGATGTCCGCCTTGCCATCAATCTCCCAACCAACTATTTCCCAACGTTGGCCCAACTACAATGGAAAAACTTTGCCAACCATCTCCCAACCAAATCAATTTCCCAACGTTGGCCCAACTACAATGGAAAAACTTTGCCAACCATCTCCCAACCAAACCTATTTCCCAACGTTGGCCCAACTACAATGGAAAAACTTTGCCAACAATCTTCCAACCAAATCTATTTCCCAGCATTGGGCTAATACAGTGGAAAAACTTCCCAACCATTAATACTCAAACCAAAAACCAACATGCCAATGTTAATACTTTTGACAAGTTTCTTTATAATATTAATAAATATTTTACAAACAATTACATCATTTCTTGTATGTATAAAAATTTATTAAGATTATATTATTAAGACATTTTCAAACACTGGAGAAGAATACAAGGAATGATAAAAAAAACTTATGTATTTATCATTATAAAAGTAAAACATTTCTTAGCGGGGCCAATAAGCAAAACGAATTTTACATATACTATAATTACCGTCATACATTACAAAAAAAGTAGCAAGATGGTATTGTATTTATTGAAAGAAAAAAGGTGCAAGAGGTTGACAATTTAGGTGTCAAAGAACACAATGTCATTTCAATAGAATAGCTTATTATTACAAAATGGAATACATCCAAATGCTGATGTGTCAGCGAAATCTGCTGTAAGAATATACGAATATACTTTTTATGTAAATAACTTGAGGATACAATAACTCTGTTCTTACATTCTTTTAACTTAAGAGGTGAAGTGAAAATGTCCAATTTGTTTATGAAAATGTTCAATTTAAATTATATGTACAAACCATCATTACTACAATCCTTTTCAATGGAGTTTACAACAACAACATCACCCACCATCTTTCATTAAGAAGCAATCATCGGGTGAGGTTGTTCCCACAAAACAATTCTCATTTTCATTCAAAAGTATAGATTTGATAAAGTCAAATGAACTTGTAGTCTGAACAACAGAACCACTTTGAATTATGTCTGTAGATCCTGAAACGGAAGGGACTTCATGAAATTCACTCATTATAATTTCTGCAGCTTTAGAAATGACTCGTCTCTCATATCTTGCTGAAAAAGTATCACCAGTCTTTACTTGTTTACTTATTTCTTGATGTTCCTGCAGTTGCCTTTTCCTTTCTACATTGCTCCCGGCTGCCATTTCTATCATTGACAAAGTGGAACCAGCTTTGTATCACTGAGTGTATTTCATAATCTGATGCATTTGTTGTACATGAATTCCTTCGAACTGAAACTAGAAACAATTCAAACTGTTAGATCCATGGATGAACTCAAATGTAACATACCATATGATATGTGTACTTGGGCCTATCTTTAGTATGAGGATTAAACTTATTCCCTGTCCCATGAAAGGAAACTAATATTGACATATTATCCATGTGGGGTGACATTAATTCTTCACATCTAGACAGTTACTTGTACTATATGCATGGACATCTGCAGGAATTTTTCCAGGGAGGGGCAAGGAAGGTATTTTTTTCCAGGGGAGGGGGCCAACAAGGCTAAAATGAAATTATATGTGTGAAATACATAATTTTTTTGTTGACTTTCATTTTCCAGGGGAGGCATGCCCCCTTCCGGAAGCCCATTACTATATTGTAGGGAAAGGATGAGAAAGGAATTACAGAGATTTGCCACAATATTCATTTCGTGTGAGTCATGTAAAACTGCAGGGAAGAAACTGCATGGCTAGCCTGGCCTCATCTGAGATCTAACTCACTACCTTCTGAATATAAAGTGAAAGCTCAACTAACTGAGCCAGGCTTGCTGAAATGTGACAAATGAGTTTGCACTTATGAACACTGTTCTAGTAAAAGCAGAATACTTCAGTGTTACATGAAATAATATTAGTTTTTCCTATTAAGTAAATAAGACAGCTGAAGTAAAAAAATATATATACCAAAAACAATGGTAAAATTAAACAACAAATAAGTTTTTTTTAAATAAAAATGTTTCTTCTCAGAATACATTTTTGAAATGTCCTTATTAGAGGATTTTTAAAGACTTATGTAAAAGAATGCTTATTGTTAATACTAAATGTTCCAAAACTTTCCATCATGTACATTATTTGGATTTTACATCAACAAGTAATGGCCCTACAGCCAAATTTAGTTACCAATTGAAAAAAGAAAAAAAGAACAGCCTTCTAACTTACTTGGTACAAGTTCCAATAATTTCAAATGTCGGAGAGGTATTTTGTTGTGTTCTCCAGTCATGACTTGCTGCCAATGCATTAGAAAATATTTTATCCAGAATTCTTCACTCAATTTGCTGTAGGTTTTTGCCTCCAATGAAACTCATGTATGATTCCTACAACGAAACATTAATTCAATCAAGAAGCACTGACTGCACTGTGGGCGATACAAGGTACACATTTTATCGTAAAATTTCAATCTCCGGGAAACGTATTTCTTCAATTTTACAGAACGGAACTGAGTTTCTGTACACTTTTGAAAGGTCATGGAAGTGTTTTCTTCCATCGTTCAATTTATTTGGCCGGTAAATCATGTATTTTTCTAGATTAATGTTTGTCTCTCTGATGCACAAAAGCTGTTGTCTCTATTTCCTTCGACTACATAAACCAGTTGTTGTGAGCATTTCATGACGTAACCCCCGGTCAGTGTTTCCAACCACACATATTTGTAACTATGTTAACGTTACATAACCTATGTAAATCTGCATCTTAATGTGCATGATTTTTGAGTATGTTTACCTAACGAAGTTAATGTAACGTAACTAATGTAACCCTTTTTTTTAACTATGTTAACCTAACCTACCGTAACTAAGATAACCCTTCTTTTAACTAGGGAAGTAGTTATTTTTTGGTTAGGAAGGTTGGAAACACTGCATACCCACTGACGATAGACAACGTTAGTCAAGATTTGCCCACCATATTGTGTGTAACGCAAGCGAAAAAGGAACGAACAATAATTACTCGATATGTGCAAAATTGAAATTATTTTCGTCAAAAAAGCGAAATCCCACCTTAAAGAATCTTTAGCAATGCATAATAGGTAAGTACAAATGTGAAAAATAACAAAATAAACGAATTTGAGACATCTCCCGGAGATCGAAATTTTTATGAAAACTGAAATACTTCAATTTGCATGATTTTTACAGTGAAACTTATATTGAAGTAAAAGAAGCACATGGAGTTTAGAATGTAATTGATCTCTCTTAAATTACAACATACCACTTTGAGCTACAGTCAATTATGCTGAAAATGTTAACTGCTCGATTAACACACACAAAAAAGTTTGACATTAATGATTTCACTCACGGAAATATGTCAACTTACCATCTGCTTCATGTGCTCAGGAGAAGAAAGTAACCACTCTTCCACCCTCTGAATGTCATCCTCTGTTTGACAAGGAAGCTTTAGATTTTCAGGCAAGGGCTGATTTGAGGATATCAATGTTGGATTCAAATTTTCCAAAATAAGCTTCTGATTTTCATGTATTTCTAACAGTCTATTCTCAATTTTTGCCCGATGACGTGAAATAACAGATAAACTACTCCCATGAAACTGGCAATTTACAATTCTCGTCTGACACAGATGTAGATTGTAGAGCCGAAGTTGCTTTGCCTTCACCTAGAATGAAGATGCCAGTAAAAGTAAAAGATCAATCTCTTGCAATCAGTACAATATACATATTACAAATTGAAACAGGAAAATAGCTACAGTGTGTCGTTGTACAGTTACAAACATGTTAGTGTATTTTCCGGTACTAGTTTACTATCCTTCGGACAGATTTCTTCATTTCTACAGAAGAAACTACTTACCGTAATAAGTTCCTGTAGTATTGTCTAACATCTGGAAGGTGTTTTGTGTGATGTGGGAATGTTTCATAGCGGAAATTCAACCATTGATGATTAGCCCCACGAACCATTTCCGGTAAGGTTAGGTTAGGTAGGGTCACAATAGTTAAAAATTGGTTTCGAAAAAATATGCGTAGCCTCACACAACATTCTCGCATAACCCCACACACCATTCACGCATAGCCCCACAAACCATTTGCGGAAACGGAAACGTACGTTCTTCAGTTACAAAAACACTTTTTTTTAAAAAAAAAAAAAATGATCAAAAAAACGTGAATACACGTTAAAAAATGATCCGCGAAGCAGATAGGTAAGTAGAAATGTCAATAATTGACGAAACTCAGAAGTTATAGGTGTCCGAAGGATAGTAAACATTTACCACAAAGGCACATATTGAACAAAATCTTAAGCAATCGCTACAACTCTGCAATAGGTGTTAGCAGAAGTAAATCGAAATCAAACCATGTAAAAATTGCATTCATAACATGATGAAATCACAATAAAACAAAAGGAACTTGAGCAACTGGCAACTGGAAAGATACGAAAAATACTCTTTTAACATTCTTCGTTGAGGTTGTGTGATTCAGAGTCTCTCTCGAAAAAATCGTCGATGTTTCTCATAATGCATAACAAGGAAATAATTTATAATTGCAATTAAGAGACCCACAAAAATTGAATTTTTGGTCCCCATGAAAAGAAAACTGGCACATGTTCGATCTATTACATCCCGATTTCATGGTGATACTCTCACCAATTTTTGGTCGTAGGTTCCTAGACATGTTTAATAATGAAATCCGGGAGAAAATGTTGATACATACAATGCTATTTTGTAAATTCTTAAAAATCTAACCGTTACCAAAAACTGCCTCGGAATGCATAACTTTTATAACTATGTAAATATGAATAACTCTGCAAGTAAATCATAACATTATTTTTCATTCTCTGTACTATTATCGAACTAAATCAGTGTGTCACTTACCTTTCTCAACGTCGTCTTCAGTAAAAAAAAAACATTTAACTCGTCAGTCGTCACATATCCTTATCCACTTTGGCCGCCATCACAAAGTCACAATCGAATTTCAAACACACATCGATTATATGTATTTCGATATAAATCGTTATGTGAAATTATTATTTTAAAAAAAAATCTCCGGAGGATGAACAAATTAAAGAGCACACCATCGTTTTTACGTCTATATTTAACTAAATTCATTGAGAATGTTCTTTGCTATACTTTCCGGCAACAGCCCGAGGTTCGTTTTGTCCTGAAAGAATTTCGTTCTTCATTTGGTTGCCCTAAGCTTTACATTGTAGCGCAATAGAAATTGAATTCGCACTATTCGTTCACATTAGGTAAGTGCGGGACAGAAAATTTCTGGTCGGGACGGGTAAAATTCACCATTTTCCCAGTAAATCGGAAAATTTTCGGGACGAGAAATATTTTATTTTTCCCGACACTTCATAAAACTCGAATTTTACACGCTATTTCCAGTGATTGTTTTTAGAGGTGTGTGCGGGACAGCATTTTTTGGGTCGGGACGGGGTCGGAAATTTTTTAAATTCCGACATTCTCGACGGGAAGTCGGGAAATTTTCGGGACGGAAAATGTTCAAGCTCTGGAAATATCTAATTCTACACGTCATTTTCACTTTAAGTGATTGCTTTTGCACATTTTTTAACGTTAAACAGAATTTATTTCTCACTGTAGGGTCTTGCTGATCGACAGGGGGAATTTTACTCCCTCTTTCTCGTTTGGCATAACGTCACTGGCCACTGTACCAAACCTTGAATGCAATGTTGGGCCAACCTACAATATGGGCGTAATTGACAACCATGTCTGCCAACAATGTGAATCATTGGCCCAACGTGAGATATTCGTTGGCTAGAACTACCAACCACTTCCCAACCATGCCGACAATCACCCAACGTTGGCCCAACAATGTGTGCTACATGGGTAAGCAGAGACACCAAGAAAAACATACCTTTCACGATAATTCAGTAAAGTGCGAGGTTCTCAATTTTGTAATAGTCCATAATTCTTCGATTCCTTAATCTACTTCTTTAATAGACTGATATGATCCTCCCGAATCCTATTCGGTCATATCTAACATTATTCTTTATAATATTTGCTTTTTATATTCACGATAAACGTTATGAAAGTTAAGATATTTAATAGTTGACCTAATGACATAATTTTGTCATTCGAAAAGTTTCGTGTTTGTTATTTGTAAGCTTCATGGAAGCAAAATCTTTCATTGTTGACAATTAGTTAAAAAAATATGTTGTTCTCAGTTTTAGAATTAAACTATTATGAAAGCCATAAGAGCTAGATTTCAGTTGAAGTTATTTGTAAGATAAGCTTTATGGACATTGGAAAGCAGTTTTTTAAGGGTATGGCAAAGTTTGTGGTAGAAAATATTATAGAAACATCAAGGGTCATAATTGTTGTTTTAGACATATAAAAATGAACCTTATGGAAGATACTGTTTAATCCAATATATATATATATATATATATATATATATATATATATATATATATATAGCCCCAATCTCACCATTCACTGACATAAATGTTCTCCATGAAGGAAGCCCCGGAGGCGAAAAACACCTGATTACGACCCTCCCATGAAATTGTTCCAAAGGACCGAGAAAATTAAAAAAAATCTCTCAATTGGCACTTTCTTAAGGGTGAAAATGCCCTTTTTTTTTACGTCTTTAGCAACCGTTTCCATGGCTTTTCTTTTTGCTCACATTGTTTCCTTTAATTCTTAATTGTCTAAAGTTCAAATAATCAACCCTGAGACCTTCTGTAAACAAAACCACCTGCATTCAGAAAGCATTGCAAACTCATAGAAGTAAAATAATCCACACGAAAATCCAGCGTTGTTACAGGATTCATTACGTAAGGCAAAACAACGGCCAATTTGTAGTATGTAATGGGCATAAACACCCATATGCAATGCTGTAAATCAAATAAATATATATTGATGATGATGATCAAAACAAGACAAAGAAAGTTCGTAAATTTATTGCGGTTGGAAACTTTGACAAGCATCCTAATAACGATTTTTGTTCCGCCAAATATAGTGCACTTCGTAAAATAACTTGGTGACATGGCAAGGCAAGATACGCGTGTGATCATTTTGTAGGAATATGCATTGTAACTTTCAATGAGCTTAGAGATTTGTGTACATAATGATATTTTATAACATTGGTCATTTTCTAAAGATAATCATGTGAACAGCAAGGAAGTAGTGCCACTTAGTAATATTGCCTGACTTGTCCTTAGAAAAATAACATGCCGAGTTCTATGCGTGCGGGAAGGTCTCCGTGTTCTCCGACCAAGGACAGCCTTTGAAAAGGGGCGAGAAACAGATTCTACTCAATATTTATGTAACGTTCTGTCAGTGGTATCCTGAGAAACCAGTAAATGAAGTGGTGAAGTTGGTATCCCAGTGCAGTGGTGTGTCAGTGTCTAAAGTTTTAAGGGTTATGAAAGAGAGAATGACCGGGAAAGTAACAATGTATGCGGCTGCATATTCGTCTGATGTTTTGAGAGCGGGTTTTCACATTCAGAGGCCCTTATATAAAATGAATAGGTGCGGCGAACTGTGAGTGTAACAGCAGATGATTGCGGTCATGAATCAGCTGACGCGGAGTGATACATCGAATCGGTGAGACGGTTTGTTTACAGAAGGTATCAGGGTTGGTGATTCACACTTTAGCTACATTATATTTATCACAGATCACACACAGATGAATGATATGCTGGTTTTGAAAAGTTGCCTCAAAAGGGTGAAGAAGAAGATTCAGTCCAGATACGATTACGTATATGAATATTGCTATACTCAATGCGAGATTGTCTACATCGTGCTCGTTTCAACTAAATGTTTAGGTGTATAATGACAAGCAGTTCTTTAGAGCTTGTTGTAGACCATGGAAACGGACGTTGCTAGGGAACTTATTGAAAGTTTATTTTAACCTCGAAAACTAGTGTAAGTGAATTATGCTAGACTTTTCGAATTTCAAAATATGAGCGTCAGAATTTATTACAGAGGTAGGAATTCGAAGGGGATGACGGAAAACAATTATTTTTCATTTACGTTCAAAAATGTGAAAATGACAGTAGACGTAAAATATTGCTTTTCGGATTTAATGTCGCTATTGAATTCGTTTATACAAAACATCCAACTAACTATCTTGTTTGATTCATGTCTTTATTGTGAAGCTACATTATTTCTCACAGATCACACACACTCTTGGTTTTGAGAAGGAGCTTCAAACAAGGTTGACATCTACTTAAGAAGATGTTTCAGTCCAGATACAATTAGATATTGGTATACTCAATGCGATAATATCTACATCGTGCTTGTTTTAACTAATTGTTTGGAGTTATAATGACAAACTATTCGTCAGAGCTTAACTTGCTTGTTGTTGACGATGGAAACAGACGTTGCTAGGGAACTTAGAGAACATTTATTATCACCCTGGAAACTACTAAGTGAATTATGCTAGACTGTTCGAATTTCAAAATATGAGCCTCATAATTTATTACAGAGGAGAGGTGGAATTCAAGGGGAATGACTGAAAACAATTATTTTTCAATTACGTTTTAAATTGTGAAAATGACAAAATACGTAAATATTGCTTTTGCAATTTAGTGTCCCTATTGAATCCGCTTACAGAAAACATCCAACTAACTAACAAACTTGAAACAGTTTTTACTTAACCAGCTTATTATTAAGAAAGCAAACAAGAGGCCGAACACACATTACGTTATGTTCAAAACTTTTCAAATAAGAGTGCCACGTCGGCGAGCGCACGAGACGTGTCGCTATTTAATTAGTTTAAATGAAATATCTAAATATTTTGAAACGGACGATATGTACCCAGATTATTATTATGAAAATAGACAATAATATGATGAATATTTGTAAAACATTAGAGCACATACAAACACAAGCGAACTTATACACTTGTTTCCCTTCATCCAATACAACATGCACGCATCTTCAAAATCATTAAGATCATTGAGGAACCCCATCTATAACATGATTGCGCCCACAACGTGGCCGAAGGTCAAGCATGCGAGCGTACAAGACGTGGCCAAAGGCCGCGTCGAAAGTGCGCGAGTCTTTAGAATATTGTCATTATACACAAATTAGTTCTACATATCACAGCTGTAGCTATGTTTATCTCTTGTGTCACGGGAGGTGCTCTGCTTGACATGCGGGGGTATAAATACAGCCTCGAAACCTAATAATTCTGGGGCATTTTCATCACCGACACCGATGGGTTGACATCTTAAATACTCAGCTCCCTTTATGGGAGGGTTCAAGAACTTAGTCTTCGTTCTCAAATTAACTTAGAGACATAGTTATTCTGTCGTATGGGTAGGTTTGCCCTGTGGACATGCTAACATGTCACCATACGAAAGAATAAGTTCATGTAAACTTTATTTTGAAGCTTTTTGAAATTTTAAATTATATCTTCGCAAAATAATGTTAAATTTCGACTCAGAACTTACTGTCATTCTGACGCATGGGTAGCTTCGCCCTGTGGACATAACATGTCACTATGCGTGAGAATAAGTTAATTTACGATTGCTTTCAACCTTTGTGATAATTCAGTTTGATTGCTTCGAAACTTATACGCAATATACTCGTATTTTCAACTTTGCATAAAGCACAGAACTTAATGCTATTCTGCCGTATGAGTAGGTTCGCCACGTGGGCATGTTAACATGCCATCATACGGAAGAATAAGTTCAGATTATTTCGTCACCATGATTGTTATTTATTTATCAGGTTATTCATTATTGATATCTGGCATGGTTAGGTTTCGCCCCGTGAACATGCTAACATGTTGCCATACCCGATATCAAGTCGATGTCTCTAATAGTTTACGAATTATAGCAGTTTGTATTTCTGCACAAATCTTGAAGCCAGACCATAATGTCCAATTTATATTAAATCGCAGTCAATACTCAAAACATTCGCCAGTCATGTCAAAGTTATGCTTCATTATGTCAGGCAGCATTCATAAAGTTCCAAGCAAGCGCCTGGCCGCCTCTATATAACGGATATGACAGCTTGATCCATATTCTGTAAATAAACTGCAAGAGTTGCATCGATTTGATTATAAGAAGAAAATCTGTTCCGTCCTTTGTTTATGGAGATCTGTAACTAAGATGTAAATTTATGAAAGTATCTTAAAAATAAACCATCTTCAGGAAAAGAATTGCCCATAAAGAAGCCTACTGAAGACGCAGACATTTTTTCAGAATCAGATGTTGTTTATTTATCTCCTTTCCCATAGCCTCGTCAAAAACGATTTAGTACAGTTGAAGCCTCATATCACAGACCACTGAGTTCAGTCGAGGAGATGAAACAGATGAAATTGAATATGAAAGGTGATCGAAGGAAATAGAAAGGTAAAGATGAGGATGGACGCATTGTCTTCGTGATTTTTTTTTTGTTATAGCCGCGATTGTATAATTTTTCGAAGGCGATTTATGCTCAAGGTCGCTGACGACAGAGGGTGGCCTAAAGGTTCGAGAGAGGAACCGCCACGAAGCCTAGTTCAGCATGAGAGCAGCCTAAAGTGTTGCGATGGAAGTTTCCGCTCACTTTCTTCGTCTCCTTCGAAGTTTAGATCTGGCGATCGAGCGCAGGTCTCTCTCCAGCCATTTAAAAAGGATGGTATTTGTTTTATTTTGATTTTGAGCGTTTTCCCTCATCAGCATCCCGCAAGTTATGTTTTCCTTCCCAATTTTGTGTAACGCTATGCGTCGCTCTTCCTAGTTATTCACCTATTGATATATGTTGATAGATAGTTGAAAGATACGAAAGCATTATAATACTGATAGTTTTCCAGTTTAGTGCACTATTTCGTTGATGATGATGATGATGATGAGTTGTCCGCCGTAAGGCGGGTTTTTTGACCTGAAGGTCGCTGGGCAAGGTGAACCCATGGTGGTTTGTCATTGCCCTCCATGGAATGAGGATGGAATTGACATTTACAAACAACCATGCACGAGCGGGATTCGAACCCCGGACCCCTAGCGTCGCAGCGCGATGTGTTAACCACTTTTTTTTCTTTAAGGAAATACCCCTACACGGAGGTATCCCCCACCATTCACACTTTTTCTCACTTTTACACTTTTCAATTCTTACATTTTTCTTTGTTTCTTATCAACTGGACGAACACAAATACCCATGCCTTACCCGGGACTCGAACCCAGAACCCCTGGCGTTGTAGCGCGCTCTGCTAACCACTTCGCCACGGAGGTCGACAGCACTCGGCCATGGGGTCGGGCATTTCGTTAAGCATTTTTTTATACGTCGCTGCTCATTAAATGTTGGCAAAACTTACACGTTGCTGTTCATTCTTATTTGGTTTCTGATTTGCCAATAGGCGTTACTGGACTATAATCTGAATCAACGAAACTTAGAATTGCATTGGTTTCTGATCGATTAGATATTATGCACAAGGGCTCTATCAGAGGGGGGTGGAGATGTCTGGAAGGACTTTACATAATTCAAATTTTGAAATTGTAGCGTGAAAACATGGACGAGAAAGACAGCAGATTAAGTGCCTATGCAAATTATCTTAGTGGTAGGGATGCTATATGAAAATTATCTTAACTGGAGGAAAGCATCACCCCGCGTTTCCTCCACTTTAAGTACTGCTGCTCCCCCCCCCCTTCCGAGAATAATCCTGCGGGCAGCCTTGATTAAGCAATTAACGTCCAATGATAAGCATGCAGAGTATATTGGTAAAAAGAAGATCTGCATGTAAGGTTTAAATTAATGAAAACTAATTACAGACTACTAAATAGTATAGTATTTTGGGGAGCTCTTTGGAAACATTTATAAGATTATTAAGATAGCAAACCAACTATGATCATCCCCTCTCTCCTCTAAGTTCACGAATCTAGTCGCAGTTGTAGTAAAATTAGGAAAATGCGAAGTTTCGTTGTATAGAAATTAAGGAAATTTTAATTTTTAATCTTCCATTACCTATGTAGACTGTGCTTTTAAATACCTTGCAGCATTATAATTTTCTCAGTACCATAAACACAGGATTACCCATTAATATTATCACATATTAAAATTACACCTTCCTTATTCTAAAGAAGAAATGTGTTCTTTAATAAATTTACAACCATCTATAATAGCGTATGTATTCTTTTTAACATTTCCATTTCTTTTGGAGAATACCCGTGATGATTTTTGTAATGGATAAAAGCATGAATAAAGCTAGCCCTCCCCCCGACTCCCAAGCGGACGGGTAAAACTACGCCTATGCTGACATATGCATCCAGGCGGGAAAGGGGCACTTCCATCTGCTCTAGGCAATCGAATGTGGAACTGGCCATAGTTGAACATACAGATATTCTTGCCCAAAGTAACTAACACACACTTTGTTTTGTTTGGGTATAGTTTTGTTAGGTCTACCTTGTATTTGTCCTAGATATTCAAATTTTGGAGTGCGTGACACAATTACCCTCTCCTCTGAATTCCCCCACATTCCCACACATGAACCTCTTGAGGAACTTGAGAAGGGCTGAAGGTGTCTATGAATATATGTTAACGAATAAATTTTACAGATTGTATACACATATCTCTACATACAAGTGATTATTTTAGTTCTGCGCATGCTCGCCAAGGGAGGAGAACTAATTTCTTGATGATTTAGAGTGGTACGTGCCTAATGAATATAATTTTTCATTCCAATCTTTAATGTTAAAATATTGACTTTTAGGTTTTATATATACACGCCTGATATGAACATAAGACTCGCAAAAAATAGATTGTTGTTTTTTGTAAGTGTAATACAAACATTTCATTGCTTTCAACAAGTTTTCTATTATGGAATAAGGAATTCAAAGGTTTCGATTTTGACATTTCAACTTTAATATGATAGGAACTACCGTTTTCACCATGCATGTGGGAGGATATCTGTCGTGTCCAATTATGACTACCATGTTGATGAGAGGGGTAAATCCAATCAGTTACTTACATAATTCATTCTAGATGACTATTGGATGATAACGATGATGAATAACGCATCGATAGCGCTATGATTGATCTGTATTGCAATCAGTTGTTCAGGATATTACATAGGTTTACAATGACGAATAATGGACACTGTCGAGCTCGTAACATGTACGTCCCCGAATATGATTTTTCCTTTATGAAAATGTTGGCACAAGTGTATTGGTTCAAATTTATTATCCAGACTTGTATTTATTACGTAAATAAGCATTTTTCTGATTTTAATTGGGCTAAGAAAATCTTAACGTGGTACTAAGTGTAATTACCACAGTCTATTGCACATAAAACTCACATTTTCCATATTTTCGCAATGAGGTGAGTGAAGATGTAGAGAGTACCGGAGAAGGAAAGGAAAATGTCAACACAAGTTGAAGTACAGAGTAGCGAGAGGGTAAGTGTTTTAACGTAGAGAGGTGAATAAAAGTCTTTAGGAGGAAGGCAGAGAGTTGGACTGTACAGACAGAACTTGAGCTGAGAGAAGAAAGTTGTTTTCACTATGAAGCACTAAAATAACACCAGAATCTGTGTTTTTAATTTCAGTCAAATTCTGTGTAATAAATTGTTTTTAGTAACTAGGACTCATGTCTGCTTAAGGTCGGTAGCGATCGTTGCATCCATTCTGAATTATAGTAACATACCTTTCTGCAGATTTACAAAGGGATAAATTCCGATTATCACTTTTCGTGTTCCTGGTAGGCAGTATTATTACTCCCTCCCTGACAATAGACTAATGCTCTATTGTGATTCAGCTTGTCTGATTTTTCCTACGTATGGGGTATCCTCAATAATATGGAGGCTGACGTTGTCGCATTGTGATCAAATGGGGCCGGGCTCGATTCCCAGTGGAGGCACAGTGTTTAAGTTGATCGTTTAAAATATATATTCAGTCCCGATTAAGGCTCGATTGGATCTTTGGCGGATGCCAGCGAAGCAGTTTTCGAAATTTTCTCTTCTTTCGGAAAACGGCTATGATATTCCATATTCTGAAGGAAAAAAACAACAAAACCTACATTTGCTTCTACTGCTTTTACGTGAATATTCGTGTGGTTTGCTTTCGTTGTTGTGTAGATATTCTCAATAGTTTCGTAGCTTTCAAGTAAACTTAGTCAAACCTTTGCTTACGGATGTCTTGAAATATAGCTGCAATGCAATTATGGGGTTAACGGTCCCGAGGGGGGAGCAGATACAAATTTTCACATCTAAGAAACAAAAGTTAAGTGGTAAATGCAGCACTGGTAGCCTAACGCTTCCGGCATCGGTCTTTTGCACGCGACAGCTTTTCATGCCTTTTCCCTTTGCAGGTTGCTACCCTTTTCTGACTTCGAATTGGCGGATGTGTCTGGAAAGGCTTTCCGATCATTCATTTCATCTTCGGCTGCCACTGCCTTTCGTCTCCTGCGAGATTTATTGTGCAGCTGGAATTGGTTCTTGGTGGCTGTTAAATCCGCGTTTTTTTTCCTTCGCTTCAGCCATCTTCTTTTTTTGCCTTCTTTCATCACTCAGGCCTTTATCCAGCCTGCTAACGAACACGCTGGATTCTGGTACTCTCTCGCATGGGAGCTGATCATGAACTTAGAGCCTGATTATTGATCTTTCTGCCCTGATCAGTCGATGGCTGTTGTTCCTCAAGGTCTTTGCGGCAACAACTCTCCCTCCCCCCTCCTTCCCCTCTCTCCATTCTCTCCCACGAAACTCGAGGCGTTAGACTCAAACTGAATTCTCATTACTTTCCTTAAGACTTCGTATCGCCCCACACAGTTTTCCTCGCTGCGAAAAAGAAACAACTTCTTTGGAAAACACGATCGACTTATTTTTTTCGGTTCAACTCGTTCATCATTTAGCTCAAAGGAACAAGATTGTCAAAACAAGCAGAGAAAATAGAAATCCGTTTCAGCTTGGGCTGAATTATTATGGAATTTATTTTTTGTCGTTTTGTGTCGTCTTTTTTTGCTTCTTATGCTGTGAGGATGAATAGTGATTTAGAAGAAATCGGTGAAGGGGAACACACAAGCAGCACAATCATGCCACGGCCGGGATTCGAACCCAGGTTGTTGTGCGGTGAGATCGAAAGTCTAATACTTAACGCGTTCGGTCATCATGATGGCTATTATCATCATCATCATTGATATTATTATCATAGAGATGAAAATATGCTAATAAATTTCATTTTGCCTTCACTATTGTAGAAAGAAATTTTAGAATACTTTATGAAACTTCCTGCAAGTTCGACTCCCATGTAGGTAAATTTCGCCCGGCGCAAGCTACTCTGGGACTCACCCTACCTCCTATCAGTGAAACCAGAGTGTTATCCTGGGAGGGAAAGGATGAGCAGAGCGTGGTGCTTACACTGCATCACCTTTACTATGGATGAAATCGTGTTTGTATTGTATTTCTTTTATTTTTCATCTCTTGTGGGCTATTTTTGGCAAACCCCAACGTTGAAGATGAATTATAATTAGATGAAGCTGATGAGGAAACTCTTGGAAAGGAACATCAAGACCAGATCAAGAGTGTAACGAGGACCCTTCAGTGGGAAAAGTCGTTGAGTCTTTATCACTCAACATGCTCGTTCACTGAAACTGCCAAGGTCGAGAATACGTAAGACCTTACTTCCGACCCTGCAGTACACGGAGGAAAACTTGCCCAGCTTACTTATATTTACATAATAATAAATGCTTATATTTCGAGAGTTTATCGCGTCGAAACAGTCCTCTAATGAGCAAAATATGAGCAAATCCATGCGCAGTGGCAGTTTGTATATATTTACGGTTTTTGTTTTCTAGTGTGTTCTATATTTACAATTAGATACCAGAATCCTTGCCAGAGCATTTATTTCGAGTGTGTCACAGGTGGACAATATATTTTCAGTCGGGTTGTATTTATGGGGTCATAGTTACTAAGTGTCTCTCATTGTATATTTCTCTCTTTCTTTCGTCCTAATCTGTTTCTGTTTTCTGCGATTGAGCAAAAGTGGCAGGAAAGCAACGAAAAATAATGAAATCTATCTCCATCTTTATTCTCCCTATGTTTCTTCTTTCTCTTTCTTCCTATCCTTCCTTCTATGTCACTACTTTCTTCTGTTTCTTGCCTTTTTATTTGTATTTCGACTCTATTGCTTGTTCCTCTGTTTCTCCATTTCATTCGTCGGTTACGAATATCTTTCTAGCACCTTGCGTCTTTCATTTGTGACATAACATGCAGTATACACACACATACACAAATACGTAGCCTATTTTGGTGGGCAGAAAGGTGGGCTTTGGCTCACCCTGTAATGAGGCCAGTGTACGAGAACGCCGGTGTTTCGATCCTGGCACCGAAGTTTTCAGGTTTGAGTCCTGACCTTAGCATGGGTGCTCTCTACGAATATCAATTTCATCTAATCATCACTCATCCTCGTCGTCGCGATTAACCAAAAGGGACTGAATAGCAACGTAAAATAACAAAAGTACGACAGCGCGACTGACCTCCTCACACACGAGACCTTCTCTGAAACTGAAATTTTACGCATCTCCGTCCGTCCTGACACTTGGAACTGGGTCTTGTCTGTCGGAAGTCGGACACGGCGCTGACTAACAAATTAATACGCAGCTGTATCGTCTGCATATGGGCGAGACTCACGGCATGAATCCGAGCTGTTTCTGCGGTTGCTTAATATATCTTCCTTTCTCCGGTTGTTCTCCAGAGGCCCATGAAGAGAAGAGAGAGAGAGAAAAAGAGGAGAACACCGGCTGCAGCGTATGGGGTCGTTCATCTCCGTCTCTTCGTTCTTCCTGTCGCATCTCCATTCGTGTCACGCCCACGCGATCCTGTCCGAGCTGGTGTCTCCGTCCCATTGGACGATTAACTTAAAGGGAAAGACAAAGATAGCTTCGGACCCCCTCCTTTCTTTTTTTTGTGAGCAGTTCCATGTGAAACAAAGTGAGGGTTGTCTCCCCTTCTAATAACGCCTTTGGAATTGTGTCGCGGACTCAAAAGCAAATCAAATTGGGCTGGAAGGGCTTTCTGCTCACGTGGAAATCCCGTCCCTGCGTTGAAAGTTGATTTGGTCCTGGTAGCGCGGTGTCGTCCAGCATTAAGGTGACTGTAAATTAGTTTTCACCTCTGGAAATGGCGAAAGCAGACCTGAATTGGTGGGTTCAAGTGGCGCCGACTTCCTTTGACTTTTTTGCGGGTGAAAGGGACAAGATTGACAAACCATCGACACATACAGTGGATCCCCGATTTTACGTTTCCCGATTTTATATTTACCTTCATTTTGAGTTCTTTCACCTTGGTCCCCTGCAGAACGTAGAAAAATCCAGGGTTTAACTGTGTGGGTGTGTGTGTATAATATATTTGTGTATGGTACTCTGTGTGAATCATAAGCTAAAAATGTAAACATTACTTTGGATTCATACATATTGATATACTAACAGTGTAAACAGAGATGCAACAAAAACTGCATCAAAATTAAGTTTTCTTAGAAGAAAATCGGAATAGTTTACTTTTTTTTTGTTTCGTTGGCATTACCTGTCTTCTGCTGTATTCCATTTTAATATTTTGTGAGTAACCTAATTGAGATCATCTACTGTCTCTGGAATCTGAGTAGCAAGACAGCGCATAACGGTAGAGAAGGGGGAGGTAGTGAGTGCGCGCAGCAAAGCATTGCGGGCTACTGCAAACGTCTGGTAGCAGCCGTAGTGTTTTCCTTTCCATGCACTCACTTCACCTCTCACGCATTCGAGCTCTCTCGAGTCATTATTTGCACAGAGGCTTGCTTTCGAGCTCTTGCTCCAGAGATCACCGGGTCAGAGTGCAAACGAATAATGACTTAGATTGACAGATAACGTTCAATGAAATTGACTAAGGAACACACAAAGAACACCTTGGGCCAGGCCGTAATTCGAACCTGGGACTGAATAATGACTTAAAGAGAGAAAACGGATAATTCCCTACTGACATGAAGAAACTCGAGTCTTATCTTCCTCACAATCGTGACGTATTTGAAGAGACCTGTACACAGTGACATTACCAGAGGGGGGCAGGGGGCGGCACTCCCAGTCAGACAGTTTGCCCGCCAACGGAAGTTAATGAAATTTCGGAAAATGAAGGTCTTCACAGCCAAGAGTATGACGATTTACTTATTTTCTAAGTGTGTGCTCTCTTGTTAACAGTTTTCCTGTTTGTAAATAGCAAGTTGACTCAAAAAAACGAATTTAGTTTTAGTATATATAGCTATGTATAACTCCCGTTCAAAATTCCAGCACAGACCTGAGCATATGTGACTGTTCTTATATTTATGTCCTGTAATCATCATTCGTTTCGTCGTGATTAACCTAAAGGGCAGGATTTAACGCACTTGGCGTATTGCTCTCTTCTGATATACAAATTAATAAAAAAAATAGAGCTTTATTGCACCTGGGTTATCTGTTAACTTCTAAATCCAGGATTGAGTAGTGGGATGAAATTATGCGTAATAACGTAATAGACGTCCTTTTGTAGTGGCTCTCTAATAACTAATACAGAAAGACAAGAGGCATAAAATACGTGTAAATTGTGTAAGAATAATCACTTCCGTGCAGTATATTGAATCGTTGCATGGATAAAGGTGGTGTTTCGAAGTTGAAGCAAGAGGTCTGCTGTACCAAATATACGCAGATGGTGGATGTGTTGTCCAAAGCACGTGCAAATAGTAGAATTGCACTTCGCGAAGTAACTTTCATTGTTTCTAATACTTCATCTGTCCCATAATTATAGTCCGGTATGCCAAAATGGTATTACAGGAATGACAGACGAAGAGGCAGATGGAAAGCACAATTTCTACTGATCCTTGAGTAATAAAGTTGTATGACTCATTCCCGTGTTTCATGTTCTTCTTCTGTATACACCAATGTCACAGTTTGAATATTGGACAATTGTTATGACACAACAAACAAAAATGTACCGGACAATAATTATGGGACAGAGGGAGTACTTAAGTAATTATTTTCTTCTAATGCCACATTTACTACGTAAGATAATTCAACACTTCAAAACATTTTATTCCCGTCATTTATTTTATTATTTTATTATACTTACATCACTGGCTTCATCCTAACAATGACAATGATTTATGAAAAAAATAAATGGGAAAACTGTTTTAGACCATTTTCAGCCATGGAAATGGCCACCAGAAACAACGCAACGTCGGTTCAGTTTTCACGAATAAAAGGAGCTAATGGTTTTATTAAAACTAATCGTATGGAGATACGCTCCTCATCAAGAATTTAAATTTAGGCACTAACGCCCACCAAGGACAAAGAAGAACAAACACATAAAACACCACAGTGCATAAATATGTTTGTGTTTTCAAGCGTTACATCATTGTAAGCCTGCATTAATGCACTTGTATGCTACATTAGCTCCAAAGGATATCGTACATGCGTGCTTACACATTGTGTTCGAGTAATGTAACTTCTCCCTTACAATAGTCCCCCCCTCCCCCCTTTCCCTACACAGCCACTTTCCTCTTACGCATTCACTGTCTGCATGCATATGTCCACGTGCATGTCCATACAAGAATTGGCAACATCGAAGGGACATGGACTGGCTAGACGCCTATTCTTGCCTCTTCTAGATTGCGAGGGTGGTATGGCCCGAGTTTCTTTAAGTTTGTCCGGAACTATAGGAACGTTTTTAACATATACTGTATGTTTCACTATCCGTTTACAATAAAAATTGTAAATTGATGGTGGACGAGAGGAGTATTTGGTTTGTGCCTCAGATTTGCAGTAAAATCACAGGTCTGTCGATGATTCGATCCCCACCACCGGCAAAAAATATATTTGTTCATCTGAAGACGAGAGAAGATAATCCACGGGGATATGTCAAAATTTCATAGTCCGTGCGTTTTTGAATGAAGTGAATACATGTATATGACTACCGGTGATACGTTGCTAGTGTGTTTTGCCCGCAATTGTGGCACATGGCCTGTGCGTGACGTCATAAATCCAATATGGCTGCCACTTCATGCACTAACCAAGAAAATCGATCATAACTCGTTTAAGAATGGTTTCTGACAATTTTTTATAGAAACATGGTTTGTTTAGAATTGAAAAAGGAACAAAATGGATTATTACAGTTTTTTTTATATATCTTGCTCTGTTATGGAGATATATCCAGTGAAACTATTTCGTGCCCTTTTCTGCAAGGATTCTATGGACAGTATTTTATGTGCAGAACCTCCATGGCAGCCATCTTGGATTTCGGACGTCGTGTATGGACTCTGACACATTTTCCAGCAAGACACCTGTAGTAATACAGGATTGCATGCCTCTAAATAAAGGAATTCTCCATACACATGTCTTCGTGCAAAAACCCAACAAACTTACAAATGATCAAAATGACTCTTAATAGAGTTAAGGAGATATGGTCGTTTTTATTTGTTAATGTCTGCAGAAGCAGGCATCTTGGATATATGACGTCACACAGGCCATACGTCACAATAGTAGGCATCAACAAAATATCACAGACAGTAATTTTTCCCCTTTATATCAAGTAAAGTGTAAAATATGCTTAGAATCCTTGCAGAGAAGGGCACGAAATAGTTTCACTGAATATATCTCCATAACAGAGCAAGATATGATAAACACTGTTAGAATGAATTTTGTTCCTTTTCAATTCTGATCAAAAAATAAATTGGTCAAAAACCACTCTTAAAGGAGCTATGATCGATTTTCTTTCTTAGTGCATGAAGTGGCAGCCATCTTGTATTTATGACGTCACATAGGCCATGTGCCACAATTGCGGGCAATACTCCTGGTAGTACATGATTGTGTACCACACTATATCGCGTTTGTTAGAACCTGTCCCGTTTCCCGCGCTAGCGATGGCTCGACGGTTTTGGTGCCAATGAGAAACGAGGAAAAAGTCGTCTGCTGGGCAGCGAGGAGCGAATGGAAGCCAGAAGAGAGGCGCTTACGTAGACGCTGTTGCCACGTTGCAGTCTAACTCACGTGTTTTGTTTGTCTTTTGTTGAAGAAGCTTGTTTTGTAAACGTGGGGCTAATTAGTGTGCGTTTTAAAGTATCCAGGATCGAATTTATTCTGGTGATATTTGTTTGTGTCCATTTTGTGTTTAGTGTCATCTTAGCTGGAACATTCAGGAAAGGGAATTGTGTATATTTGTGCATTTCCGCGTATTTTATTCACAGCCTGGCTTCCGCTTTCCCCAGTACGGAGTTCATGCGGTAGGCAGCGGCAATGCCGTGTGGTTTCTGCTAGAAAAGCCAGCGATCAGCAAGCGCGGGAAGCGGGACAGGTTGTAACAAACGCGGTATAGCAACGTATCACCGGTAGTCATATATTCTCTTCATTCAAAAACCAACGGGATTACAAATGAGCCTGGACTAAGAGGTACTCTAACGAACCGTAGTATTGGAATATAGTGCTTCCGTTTAGCAACTCGAGATCGCCTGGTTGTACTTTCATGACTTTACCGGTTTAATAAAATGTAAGATTCTAATAACGATAAATTTGACGTTGGGTTCGTATGGAAGAATGGCTATACGAGCTAAGGAGGTGTTAGTAGGGGGGATTTGCAGTGCAGATCAAGTGTAATTATTCTAAATTTTTATGTGTAATTTAGTTGCATCATTTGAGACGTTCTTGTCAGAGTTAGATGCGTTGGTGGCGATTTCGGTATTTGTACCAGGTTGATCGACAAGGAAGAGCAACTCAGTACTCAATTCTCTTTCGACCCCCGCTCTTATTCGCCTTACCTCTTTATCTATTCAGTCAACTGTCTGTCTGACTACACTCTGTGCCGGAAATCTATGAAGCAAGCGAACGAAAATAAGTCTTCTGCGCAAGTAAGACTCGATAGGGCTCGAGTGATAGGGGAAGTGAGTGCTTGAAGGGGAAGACGCGGCTGCATCTACGAGCCGTTTACAGCGCGCACTGCCATTCGCATTCTCCCCTTCTCTACTGTTATGTACGGTCTTTCTCCACAGTTTCCCGAGTCAGAGCGCAACCTCTATACTTTCCTGCAGGAAAGTGAAAATCCTCACCTGAACACATCAAACGCAGGCATATGTAGCACGTCATGCCACCACTCTGTGAACAGTTGCAACCTACTGTGTGAAAGCGTCCTCAGAGTCTCGGGGTCGTTTGCTGTAAAGTTAATTTTCGATAACGAACACCATTTTTCCATTAAAAGAAATCCTCGTGATAGAGAGCTGCGTTAATGAACAAGTATTGATTACACGGAAGCTTCTGGGGGTGGGCAGTTCAAGCTCGGCTTCAGTTTCTCATTAGCAACTCCCCACACCCTTTTTTTTTAAAAATCCCCATGTGAATTCCTTCAACAACATCAGTTTGGGTAACGGCTTTGGATACTTCAGGCAGGAACGTCGAAACACCAAGCCAGAGGGTAAAAAGGAAGATTGGTGCAAAGTAATGCCAAAGTGTGTTTCAAGTCCTTATGTTCACCTAGGCTAATCAAGACTGTCCCTACTTTTGAAAAGGTGTCCGGAGACCACTGTGCAATGTGCCTACACCAGGAATCAAATCCAATATCCCTTGATTACAGCGTTACCACTACGCTATCTCCAAGATAATACGAACAATGGTGTTACAAATACCTCAATTTGGTGCAACGAACACGTTTTTGGAAATCTTAATGCTGAATTATTGTTGTCCAGCACCACCATAGTTGCTGAGGTACATCATTTGTAGTGGCTTGGTGTCAACTCTTTCAGGAGCACGGACCTGCTCTGGGGTTCACCCAGCCTCTAATAAATGTGTAACTGGAAACAACACTGGGAGAAGGGGTAAAGACGGCGGAGCGCGGTGTTGATGACATCACACCAACTGACCGATAGTGTGAATGTGGGGAGACCTGCCTGCACTCCTCCTGTATGCCTTCACGGCAAATTGCAGTGTTCAGGAGGTAGACTATAACTTGGTGCTAACTCGGTAGCATATTATTTTAGTTTGTATGTTTTATGAATCTATAATTCTATCATGCTCAGGCTTATATTTATTATTTCACTTTGTTCCTGTTGTGGAGCAGTGGTTCCGTTGCGATGTTTGGTTTCCCTTGTTTCTTAAATCTATTGTTCTGCTTGCAATGCTATCTGATGGTCTCGTCCTACAGCTGTTGAAGGAAACGTATGTGAGGATGTCGTGAGATGGGTTCACTGTGGTGCTGCATGGTATGTAGGAAACTGATGAAGAAAATTTATCCATCCCATTTTGCCTAATTGAGTTTATCTTCTGGTATTTCAATTAGAATTTGGCGGCAATGAGGTATTGCCGATAGGGTCGATCACATAGCATCCAGTCCGGTTTTACACTGGCGTACACGCAGAAAACTGCAGAACGAACAGCAGCATGTAAATAAGAGCCGATGGTCACACTGGTTCGAGCTACTCTGGCGTGCCGAACACCAAACGAGACCATACCGTATATTTTTTCCGCCAAATTCACCAGAAGTTTAGTCCGTGACTTATTCCTTTGTTTCGGTGACAGTAGTGGATAATAAAGGGTCTATTGACTTGACGAACGCAAACCATAAGACACACATCAGTCATCAGAGAGCCATGAAATTATGGCTTAACATTATTATTTCTTTGTTATTAAAAGTACACACAAATTATATAAATCTCCCGAAATCTCATTAACCCACTCTGTTCACTCTCTCCAATATTTATTTTAATAAAGAGTTTTTCAACATTACAATTGCGACACATTCTGCACATCAAACTCTACCGGCACAATGACGATTTTCCTGAATCAGTGTGACCACCACAAAGCCAGAACGTCCGTCAGTCGAACTCGGCAGAACCCGACAGTGTAAATTTGGTCGAAACCGGATTCAACGTGACTGTACGTACGCTGAAGGAAACCCGTCATGAACTGTCAAGACGCACTGCTGGCTCGGCACAACACAGACCGACATTGGTCAAAATTATTTTAAGGAAATCAAATAACGAACTTACTGAGAGCAGCAGGCTCAGTTAGACACACTTCGATTCAACTGACGCTCGCGATAGTTTACGTCTCATTTGCTTTTCTTTAAATAATTTTGGCCGCTTCCGGTCTATGCTGTGCCGAGTCGTGCCGTGCCGTTCGTATTAGATTTATTAATTGCGAGCAAGATCACCCGTCGAGCTGCTACGTCGCTGAAAGGCTGATTAATTCTTTCGACCTCGGATTATGTGGACAGCAATGTTGTCACAGTTCCTAATCAGGGTGGCGACAGACCTGAAAAACCTGGAAAACCGGGAAATGTCAGGGGATTGGAGGTGAGAAAAAGAGTCAGGGATATGTCAGGGAATATCGTCTTCATTGACTTCGAACACCCTTTTGACGAAAATTGTTATAACTCTGGCACTATGGGAGCAATCTACTTCGGATAACTTTTGTTTTGAAGCTAAAACATCAGCGCATGCAACCGTGTACAATTCAGAACACCGGACCGAGGAAGGGGGCTTGGGGGGGGGGGGGGCACGTCCCCCGAATTTAAATGGAAGAACAAAAATCTGGAGTTTGCCCCCTCTTCTCCCGCTATTTTGGGGAGAAGTCGCAAACGTTAGTATTCTTTTCAAAGAATGGAGATTTCTGAAGAGAATGAAACATGTTTCATGTTTTTAGGTGCCATACAAGTTGAATAATAAGCCAAAATGTGTTTTTCTTTATTTTTAAAGAAAAATAGGTAATTTGCATTTTTGGAGGAAAATTGTTATAACTCGGGCACTATCGGAGCAATCTACTTAGAATAAGTTTCGTTTTGCAGCTAAAACATCATAGCATGCAACTGTGTACAATTAGGATCGCCAAACCGAGGATGGGGGGTTTGGGGGCGTGACCACCGAATTTCAATAAAAAAAGACAACATAAAAATCTGGAGTTTGCCCCCCTCTTCTCTCGCTATTTTCGGGAGAAGGCGCAAACCTTAGTATTATCTTCAAAGAAGATTGAAACTTGTTTCCAAACGATTCCAAAGAGATATAAACTTGTTTCATGTTCCTGGGTGCCATACAAGTTGAATAATGAGCCAAAATGTGAAACTATTCGGAAATGTGTCATGGATATGTTTGCGGGGAGGGGGGAGGTTGGTCATCAATATGAATTTCCCAGGCTTGCTCCAGACCTGTGTCAGAATTTCCACCCAAACATAAGAGTATGAAGGTCCAAAAACCACATTCATA
Source organism: Lepisma saccharinum (assembly GCF_977018435.1). Taxonomy (NCBI): domain Eukaryota; kingdom Metazoa; phylum Arthropoda; class Insecta; order Zygentoma; family Lepismatidae; genus Lepisma; species Lepisma saccharinum. The sequence goes on from NC_139233.1 coordinate 54,154,070, forward strand.
TCGTAATCAGCACTATGATACCATATGGTATCATCGGGCGAGTACGACCTTACTCTGATGATACCATATGGTATCATCGGGGGAGTAAAGGTTAAGCCTATAAATATTATTTTTTCTTGTCCGTATGGGAGTAGTAAGGAGACAGAACTGTCAACAGATGGAGGGGATGGGAGCGGGTGACGCCGTCCGATAGTTGTCGGACGTAGTAGTAAGGCATTTTGTTGGGCAAACTGAAGGAACATGGAAACAAATAGGTTCCATTGATACATACGATTTTTGTCGAATATCGCCACCCGACAAAGTATCTATCTCACTACAACATGTGACAGAAATTGCATGCATGGGACTCTTATGATTTTTGTTGGATGTCTTCGGACTGCAACATCCAACAAAAATCGTGTGCATAAACAAGAAGAGCTTTAGACTGCAAATATGCTGCTGGAATTTTATTACTCTTCTGGCTCACTTCAGCTCATTTAATGTAGCAGTGCTTACAAAGGTTTTCTTTCATCATCCTGACGTATTATTGGTTTCGCACAAGTTAACATACGTTTACAATGACATTGCACTATTCTTACATATCAAGAAGAATCCAACAAAACTGGATATATATTGAATACTATCACGAAAAAGTGAAACATAAATCTGCATTGGTGAACGTTATAAAAATTGGCAAGTGCATGCTCCCAACCTCAAATTTACTGCAACACTAGTATTGCAATGAAATTAACACCACTCTCTGTCCTGTCTGTTTAAACTAGTGAGAGATGGTCATTAATCTTTCACTGAGTAAGGTTAATGTCCAATATTATGAAATAAAATACTAATAATAAATACGTAAATATTTTAATGTCATATTTACTCGAATCATTCAATCATAAAAGCAAATCACTTTCTTCAAGAATTGACTTTTTTCTGCCAGCCCTGCTAAATTTTCACTTTCCATCTACTGATTTATACGAGGGGTGACCAGAAAGTAATTTCCGATTGATTTTTCTCAAACGCCAAAACCGTGAAAAATGGCAGTTGCTGCGAAGTTATGTTTAGGAATGTGCAGTGATGTCTGGACACATTTTTCGCCCTTTCTAAATATCGAAATAATGCGAATTTGGCATAAAATGTGAATTGTTGGCGTTTTTAGCGATTTTTTTTTTAAAGAAATGACCTAAAACAACGAAAAATATCATGAAATCCAACATTCTTGTCTTTTCTAGGCCATGTTTGTGTACATAGAACATGCAAGTTTTCCAACATTTTACTCAAGAGTAAACTATAGAGTTATACGTACATGGAATGATTCCGACAGCCACATTAAATCATGTATTTACCACGATTTTTCCAACTTCTACGAGCCGTCAGAGGATCCTACTCGTATCAAAACCATTTGCATCACAGAGCAAAGTGGCAGGGTTCTAACAGGAGATCGAGTGCGTATCTACCGTCACATGGGAGCCACCACATCTTCGTATTTGTCGCACGAGATATGTTTTGAATTACCAAGCTAAGTGCGCTCCATCTGCATTTGTCGAGCGAGTAATAATGGAGCCCAGTCGTTAGGGCGTCTGACTACTATGCAAGAGACTGGGGTCGTTTCCCTGCGGGGGAGAACCGGGATGTTTTCCACCTATTCAAACTGCTCCGGCACCCACCCAGCATCATATGAAGCTGGTACCTTGAGGAAACTTTGAGGGATAAAGTAGCCAGGAGCGTGTTGCTGATCACATCACCCCCACCTTTAGCCGTGATCAAGAAAGTGTGGGGCCCTAACTCCACACCCTTATATACCTTCATGGAAAAGTGCAGGGGAGCACTTTACTTTTACTTCCTCAAAAATCTGTTACAACATATCAAACTGTCACGAAAATACGTAGACCATGTGATCTACAATTTAAAATAATTGTTTAAAAGCACAATGGAGTATTAAGTTTTGGTATATTTGGCAGATAAATGTTCTAAAACAAAACGCGAATTTTGGGAAACGTAATACTGACAAGTCAAAAAAAGAAAATGCTAATTTTTGGTGCCATAATATATCTATATCTGTCACGTGAGATTGATTGATTTTAATTTTTTGGGTGTGTCGCCACTTATTGTCATTATGCACCCTTCAGTATATACGGGGAAAATTCCATTATCTAAAATCCTTACCGTAAAATTAAAAAAAAAGGGGTATGGAAAATAACTTTCCCAAAAGAACTTTCAAGATATCAAACTCTCACAAAGAGGCGTAAGCCATGTGACTTACAATTTGAAACAGTAGTTTAAAAACACTATGAAGGAATAATTTCAGATATTTGCTAGAAAATGCGCTAAAATGAAAATGTGAATTTTGAGAAAAATAACACCGAATAGTAAAAAATAAAAAAAATAAGAAAATACACCAATTTGAAAAAAGAGAACAAAATATCAAGGTTCCTACCGATTAGGCATAAATAAAACATGAATATCAGTTTTAATTTCTTGCGTTAGTAACAGTGAGTCTTAACCTAATTTTCGGCATAATCACCACCGTTATTCTGGCATTTGTAGTAGCATGGCACTAAATTTTGTATGCCCATGGTATATGTGTCGGACACAAAGACTGGAACTATCTCTACCGCAGTGTAACTGTCAAATCCTTGCCCTGCCAGAAACCTCTTCAGTTAAACAAAGAGATGAAAGTCGGTACATGCAAGGCCTGGGCTGTACAGGGAGTGGGCCAAGATTTCTCACCTGAAGTGATGCAAAGGGCCCCGCATGTACTCAGCTGTATGGGGTTGTGCACATTCGATTGGCCTTCCGTGAATTGTCTGCACCATCGTCTGACCATACTATCACTCACGACGTCCGGTCTGCACACCTCACACGATTGCTGGTGGCTCTGATTACTACACGTAGGCTACATCGCAGTCAGTGTTAGACTGTATGAGAGCTGCTATCTTTAACCTAGAACTGTCCTAAAACGGCTCCATTGCAACTGTACCAGATTACTGCTACATGCCACTTCTTCCTGCCTGCATGGGTGTGTGTCTATCTCTGACTACCAGTGCTGCGTATAGGCACCATTGGAGCTTTTTTCAGGATGCCCCTCGTATATGAACTTTCAGAAGCTTTTATTATTAGTGTGTTCCTGTTTTAGTGCTTGGTTAGCTAAATCAGGTACCTATACAATGCAATTCTATAAATTCCTTGCGTTAAATTTCTAATACCTACATACCCTTTTCGACAGCATTAATGGTATAACTGCATGTTGTCAGTTTCACAGTACTTGGATATACTGTACTGAAGCAGAAATCCCATTGATAATGTAAGGAAATATGACACTTTATTTTGTTCGATTCAATTGTTTCACTTATATGAAAGAGTTAAGTTGTTTGCTTTACAGGGAAGAGAGCTTTATGCATTGAAAAATGAGTCCGCACTCATGGTTCTTGCAAGCAGAGGGCTCCAAACCTCAGTGGAAATATCAACATATCATACCGAGAATGTATAAGGAGACTGATAAATTACAAATTGTATTTCTTAATCAATCACTCTTCACTCTAATTTCATAACTTTAAAGTCGTAACTTTAAAAATAATCAAGTATTTTATTTTAAACTTACTGCGCATGAAAAAATTCCTTAATCCTTCCCTAGCTTGTGAATTGTAATAATTTTCCAAATTCACTATTTTGCAGTTTGAATTCAAATCATAGAGAATAGAGAAATTGAGTCAATTTCATAGAAGATAATATTGGTACTTAACAAATCCATACCTAGATCTGTATGAGTTTATTATTTCAATTTGCAAAAACATGGATTTAGTTTAATTTGTAATTGTCAGGGGAAAATGTAAATTTTGTCCTGGAAAAGTCAGGGAATTTCATTTCTGCTTGTTTGTAGCCATCCATTCAGATCCTCCAGGATGTTAAAGATCAGGTCTTCATGCAATTGAATAATAACGATTTGAGCGTTTGCGTCCAATTATGATTATTATTATCGATGTTCGATCCAGGACACCTTAAAGTATCTCGTAGATATTTAGAGCAGTTCTAAGCTCCTACTGTTTATACTTTTCTTGTAGTATAGTATGATTTCAGTGATTTTCAGTATTTCAAGTGTGCCATACAGTTCGTCTTTTTTGGTTTTCCCGTATCTTCCCAGACTAAAGTGGTATTTTCCACTTATTGACATTGCATGAAGCTCTCTGAAGCGCAGTGTCCTGTATTTCAGAAGAATCTTTCAATAGCTCTGTACTGCTTTTACGTTTTTGTAAGTTCACATTGAATCAGTACAATTCCATGAAACGTATTAAAACCAGTAAAATCATAGAATATGAAACGCAGAACAGCTTAACAGTGGGAATTTCCATCTGACTCGTGGAATGAATTGAAAGTCGTAGAGAAATGGTTTCCTGTGACCCTTTCCAGGCCCGTGTTGATTTTGGAGAAACGCCGAGCTGTTTTCACATGTAGCGTTGAGGCTATAGTGTTGTGACGAGGGAGAAGGTCAGTATTGATTTGTTGACTTGTTTGTGCTGCAAACGACGAGGCGCTCTTTGCATATTCGAGGACCGCGGCTGAGGCGCTGACTCCAAGCTAATTTTCATACTCCACGGTGGAATTCCTGAGCGGGCACATAGGAAATTCTAATAGGCAGCGATTTCAGCTCTCATCCCCCGGACTCATGCGGCGAGGAGGCATAGAAGTAAGAAATTAACCCCATCCCTCAGTTTCTCAGGGGACGGAATTGCCGCATGAAACGCATACGCTCTTACCCGTTCACAACATGTTCATGAGGCAGCTTCACAGGGTTGCAATATTTGTTCGTTGTAAATGAAATTTAAAAGGCCGTTTAATCCTTGTTTCCTCGTTACAAACTTGAGTGTTGCGTATGGTTGCTGACTCTTGATCTGTTGCTGTACCCTGGCAAGACGTTTTTGAATAACTTAATTATCTTTATATAAAATTACTGGTATGCTTTATGTATGAGGCGTGGCCGTTAAATAACCCCGTCTGCAGGTAACTGTGCCTCTTTGCTGATAACTTTGCGTTTAGGAGGCCCGTATCGCGTTGCCAGTTAAATGCAGAAACAATGAAGTACGCCAAAAGTTGCCTTTTAGTTACACAGCATAGCGAGCGATAATCAGTCTGCTGGACATTTGGCAACCATGGCAGAGTCACGTGTTTTGCAGCTAATCACTTCATGGGTCATAGGCACGTGAATTAATTACCCAGTCAGTTTAGGTATTCAAGCTGCGGCGCTGTCTGATTGGAAACTCTTATTGCGCTCAATTCCTTGTGTTTAAACAACGATTTGGCGCCAAATACATCGTTCCATGTCTGTGTTGGTAACCATTAGGATTTGATATTGGTTGGGGCATTCGTGGCGAAGTGATTAGCATAAGGTGATGCGAATCCACCAAAGGCATCATAGTAATTTCACACGAGAATTCAAGTAAGAGGGACAGAGTCGCGGGTGTGGGGGCACGAAAAATTCTTTTGTATGAAATTATTCAATAACATTTCTTATTCAGGGTAATCCATAAAATCCTCCCGATTTCCATTGGCTGCTGCAATTGAGTGATGAGCATGCACACGCTGGTGGTCTGTGACATACGTACAACATCGCTGAGAGATTCAGTTGCCATGGAGAATTGTGACTCCCTTTCAAGCCGCAAATGTAGAACAGCCATGGAACACTCGCGGTTGTATCTATTACTGTGCCAATTCTTAATTCAATTTCAAAATAATAATCATCAATCCATCGTGATCCGTGGAGCGGAAAGTAGACAGTGGAATGTCAATGTACGGTAGCTGAGACCACTAGGTTGTAGCCGCTTCCAATAACCTTACGTATAAGTGTTATCGTGTTATTCAAAATCGAAGAAACAAATTAATCGTTATTCACGAAAAAGATGTAAAGGAACACTATCCTCCTAGTGAAACTTCATCGTATCGTTTCAAAGCTTAGTTGCAACATTTTCGTAGGAGTTCTAAAAATAGTGTGAGACTGCAAAGGTTTTTTTTCAAAGGATGTTGTTGTACATTAATTTGAATATTTTTTATTTCTAATATGAGAGAGTAAAAGAATGGGACGCGAAAATCGCCGTGGACCAAACCAACTAATATAGTAACTTCATTGCTCCGACCCAAGTTAATTTATTTTAAAAAAATCAAAGTATTTGTACAGCTTTTTCGCCCTGGGAGAGAGGAGGCTACATCCTTTTTAGCCCTCGTATTGTCAACCGTGACACTTGGTGTAAAAGCTTTCTCTTTGACTTCAGCAGAAATTCAAGCGGTAAGTGGACAGTACGGCGTAAGACCTGTCACTGCCTCTGGAGCTGTAAAGGAACAGATAGAAGAGCCACCGCGCCATTGAGAAATCTGAGAACTTCCCCGCCGAAAGCAATCCAACTTTATCCCTCAGTAATAGCGAAAATCTCTGGCAGCCGATGATATTTGAATGACACACTTTTCAATGAAAGGAGCTGGGTTTTCTATCTTTCGCAGTTCCTGCGTCAATCTAACATTCCGGCTGAGAGGAGACGACTCCAATCGATATATCAATTTCTCCATCGGATGGTGAAAAGAAACGTCGTCTTCACCGGGGATTATTTTCATCTCTCCGGCGCAGGGGTATTGGAGGGGGTGGAGGAAGAGATTTGATTCGACGTCCCCTTTGGAGTTTCATGTCACTTTGTCTCCGGCACTCTCTCCTAAGTGAAAGCGGGCCAAGGAATAGCCTACAAGAAAGAATAAACGAGACGTGAGGGAAGCACAAATGGAGACTACCAAGAATGGAAGCAGGCAGAGCGGAGGGTTCATTGTAGGGGAAAGTAGTTGTGACGGCCGTTATCCAAACCGCAATATGCATCACATTCACTATTCATATGATCTCGTTCAATGTCGCCTTATATTTGGTGTTGAGGGTATAGAACGGTTGATTTATTATTATTATTATTATTTTTAATAAAAAAGAGGAGCTCTACTTTTATTTCAGAGCAGAAAGTAGCGTGCTCAGACATTGAATTAGAGGAGGTTAGGTTTTTTTTAGCATCCAGCGCTATATTTCGCCATACTTTTACGTATATTTCTTATTTTAAAGGAAATCTAAGGACTTTAAACCCAAAAATCCTCCTAGAGCAGACCTAAAGTCCGCACGGCCAAAGATTGGACTTGAGGAAAACCAGACTTTCCGCCTCCAGATCAAGGGGGCAAAAACGGTGTTGCTACCGGCTGCTACACGCCTGATTTTTGTCCAGTCGAACACGACACCTCTTCCTGTCAACATGTCCCCTTCCCTTCGCTCGCATTTCAGGGAGATGCAGGGAATAGGAGACCTATTCGCTTGCTGCGCTGCGGCAACCATTAGGCTTCGCCGTGCTTGGCCTTGTTGAGGGTGCCACCTGTTTCGAAAACGACTCGAAACCAAAAATTTGTCAACGCGTCACCACGGCAAGTGGACAAAGCCGGTTGGTTCAGCGGTTCGTGTGACCCTCTTTGGCTTTCGACAGAAAAGATAAAAATAGAATTTCCAAGTCCATTCTCTAAGCGGAACAACTGTATATGTATTTGGAAATTTAGTTTAAACATATTATTTTATTCCGTAACCGCTTCGGTAGCCGAGTACATTCAATGATCGATTCACGATCTCGCCACAGAAATTTCGGGTTCGACTTCCGGGCTAGATATGTGTAATACTAGGTCATCAATTTAATCTAATCATCAATAAAAAATACAGAAAATGGAAAGCCGGCTCGGTGACCTTTTCGATCTCCCCACCGAAGTTCTCGGGTTCGAATCTAGGCCTCGGCATATGTGTTCTTTGTGAGTGTCCCTACATGAATTTCATCTCTTCATCTCTCATCTTAATGGTCTCGATTAGCCAAAGTGAGAGAAATGCAAAGCAATAAAAGTAAAATACATAGAGAATACCAAAAAATAAAAATAAATCAAGTAGCCGTCTACACTTTGATTTTGATTTACTTTTAAACCAAATAGCCTTGTTTAAAAACGGTTTCTTATATAATGCACTTCTTTTAATTAATGCACGTTACATAAGTACTCACATTGTGGAAAAAAATTTGAACCATCTTTGGTAAAAATAAAAGTGAAATAATTTTTGAGTGGGCTGCTTTTAACGCAGTATAGTTTGTATTGTTATCTTACGTTGTTTTTCCACCCTTTAGACTAATAGTAACGACGATTTTTAATGATGATCGTATGAAATTTATGATGAACGGACACTCAAGAGGAACAGTCATGCTCACACCAACAAACTGAAAGACTACAATAAGCAACTTAACAAATTTGCTCATTCTACCGCTTACTCTAAAAAAATACATACCGAATTACTTCCGTCGGAGGATCTTACTCAATTAGTGTCTACTTCAGATGAGAATCCACCCACATCTAACTAGAAGTTCCGTTTGTAAGAGCCACTTGGGAACGGAGCAGCAACTTCTAACTTAACTAGAACAATTAGTTTTCATTCCACATATCCCTCAGGTATATGATGTGGCATTCCGAAGTCTCATCTAATCTACTCAACTACTGGCTCCTAGCAGAGAGCTATTCAGCGCCTAACGTCCCACCAAGGAGTCATTTCAGAACGATGTTTGCTTAAATGTCACAGTATCTGCGAAGCAAATTCATTCGCATTCTGTTTGTGTAATGCTGTACTTAAGACGTTGTTTGTAATCCAAAATGTGCAATCTGATAACTAAAGTGTAAAAATATTTTTTCCCAAATTAATGCATTTCATTTTACCAAAATTTATTTTTTTAAGTCCACTTTATGCTCAGGATCGGGACTGGACCTACAGTTTAAAGTGGAACCCGAAGCACTGTACCTCCACCTAGGGGCGGTTTAAGGGGCAGTCGATCAGGGCGACTACCCGCTAAACCAGGGCTTCCCCGTTGATTAGCGCCAAAACCCTATTGCAGATTACATAAGCGTGGCTATTTGTGAGTTTGCGTCTATTTTTAAATCCACTATATGCACAAAAGGGATAATCGGGACTGGACCTACAGCTTTAAGTTAGGTTCGAATCACTTTGTGCCTCCACCGGGTGCATAGATATTTGTTTTAATAAGAATTGGGTTTGCTTTTAACTAGAATTAATTCACGTTACTGCTGAATAACGTAAGAAGTATATTGAAATATCATGTAGCAATTTAAGCTAAGAAATTACTGTTTGTGGGTATAAAATAAACACATACTTTCAAAAAACGTGTTCTTTAACAGGTAACACTTAAGGTATTTTAAAATTAAGGCTATTATTTATTATTATAAAACAGTAAATATCATGATCATGTTTTTATTGAAAGAAGGTGTGAAGTAGGAGGACCAGGGTAGAAAGATCGGGGGGGGGGGGGTCAGTGTGGAAAGTAGAGGGGTGCCTCAAAAGTACCTTCCCCGGGTGAATATATTATCTTGAGCCGCCTCTGCCTCCATCGAAAATATGACCCTTGATTGGAAGGCGACAGGGTTACCACTGCGCCATCGGCGAGGTCTGTAAAACATCAATACTGAAACTCTCGTCTGGGGAAGATTTATATGCAGACGTTAGGGACCATATGTGACAGACTTGGGGAGACAAACAAACAGAAAATTTTGGCAGAATGCGGCGAAAAAAATATCTGTAACATCGGTAATAATAGTGAATGCCGTCCGAGAATGGGGAAGAAAGAACTACGTGCACTTATGCGGCGCAAGAGATCAGGATTGGCCTGGTTCAGACTGGGTGGATTGGCACAAGTTAAACTCCAAAGGAGGATGCAGTGTATAACGGCTGCTATGCGGCGACGAATAGACGAAATTGGTACTCCTCCAGTGTAAAGAAACGGGGGAAACGGGACGAGAATTTATTAGGGAAATAAATGAATCTGAAGAGAGAGAGTACACGAATAACGAAAAATGGCAAAAACACGGGGCAAAAAAATATAAAATTGCTAGAAATAATAATATTCAATGCATTTATTTCCCTGCGTGTGCGAAACATTGTCACGTATATTTATCTGAATGATAGTGACAATGCTTCTTTATTAGCAAGCAATATTAATTGGACATTTTCCACCATGCAGTGTTTCTACTTTTACCTTTTCTAGCACTACTTTCTTTAACATACTATGTTATATCTGTTGCTCCTGTACAACAGTAATTAACAGAGTTCATTAAACATGAGTTGAATACAGTAGTGTGGCATTTTACATTGCATTCTTCGCAACCAACTCGGTAAAAAGCATAAACATTCTAATTAGATAATATGCCTCGTTTTAACTAACACGAACAGCAGCGCTTTCGTATTATTGTGACATTGTTCACACACCAGACAACAACTACCCGTTTCTCTCATACCTAAAGTGCAAGGGCAAAGCTCTCGACGTATCATGAAGGTTAAACGGGGAGAAAGCTTTGTGTAACGTGTATGGTTTCCAACACTGACATGGCTTCACTCTCCCTTTTGTGGGATTATGAATGCGTATTTTGAACTGTCTAGAACAGCGGCTTGTTGTTTAAGTGCAAAACTTTGGCATTATGTTACTGCGGTGAGATTTATGCCGTAGAGAGAGCAAACTAAGTCATGTGCTACAACCTTGATTATATCGGCGTCATTTGTGCGGTTTTGAGGTTTCTGCGACACTGATGTTTTACTTTGATGGAGAATTACTAATGTAAATAATAAGGCCGCTCGCAGAATTTTTATCGGGGGCAGCAGTGATCAAAGTGATGGGGCCGTGGGGTGATGCTTTCCTCCCAGTGAAGAAATATCTGATAAATCATCGTAATATGTTAATCTCTTTATATATATAAAAATGGATGTATGTGTGTGTGGTGTGTGTGTGTGGGTGTGTATGTTTGTTTGTTCCGGCATAACTCTCGAACGCCTGGATCAATTTCAACCAAACTTGGTATACGTATCACTTGCAATATGGAAAGAATACTTTGGGGGCAAGATACCCCTGGCACCCCTAGGGATGGGGTGGGAAGGGCTGACATGTAAAAATAATCGAAAACGACCGATATTAAATTCCGCACAGACAGACATCCGTGACTCTATGCAATTCCGCACAACGATAGTGTTTCTCGGGTTCTCTAACATTCAGGCTGATATGATTTTGTGATGCTAAAACATGTGGAATCCATAGTTTTCGTGACACTCCCAATGCGGTTCAACTTCAAGTTAATCACCTATCGGCATGGGGGGTTGAGAGGGGGTGAAAAATAAAATGTCACAAATGACCTAGATTAGTGTCGAATCCATAGTTTTCGGAGTTGCTAAGCTAATTGGTGACATTCACGATCACATTTAAAATTAGTTATATTTTACACTATAGTTAGAAATTCCCGTCTACTCAAACGTATGCTAGTAATGAAGATCGTTGAACTCAAGAACTTCAATAAAACTGAACAGAAACATTCCTACTGGGAAACAATTGTCGCTTACTTCACAAGTACAACAAGCAGGATTTCCATCAAAGAGCGCCCGCAGGAGTTTTTCTCACAGAAACTTATTACTACTACTACTACTTATGTTATTTAAAATTACATACATTCGTAATTTCCATATTCTGTATACTATCTATATTCAATTTGCATAACTGTATAACTGTATACTTAGCATTAATTCATGTAAGACAAAAGGCTGTTTTTTTTTGTAGAATCAGTGTAAAATAGACTGTAAGCTTAAATATAATCCTATTTCTAATAATAATAATAATAATAGTTGATGTAACTTACGGCCTGTAAGTCACAGAAAACAATACTTTTTGTTTGTTTTATATCTACAATTTCGCCATTCGAATTACATTAACTCTTTCCAGAAATTTCGGGGGGGGGGGAGGCATGGTTCCATCTCGATACCAAAACCTCCAACACCGCACACACATCGAAAATATTTTTATACACACAAACACACACGCGCACATACATGCACACACATGGACGTACAGAAATCACTAAAAAACGTAAAGTTGCGGTACTGGTGACAGACGGTCCATTTGACATGCCTGTGAGGTTTTGACTCGTTGTCCTTGCCCCGAGTGCAGAAATCTCAACCTATGGCTCTGACTATGTACATACACACACAGTGGTGCAACCACAGGGGGAACTTGTGGGCATTGCCCCCCCAACCTTGGTTGGAAATGAGTTCTATTGGGATGGGGCAAGGGGGCAAACATTGACGGCCAAGTGTACCTGCAGGGGGCAATTACCACCCAGAACGTCAAATTTTATGCAAACAAAAATACTTTTCGTAAATTATTTTGCTCGCTTCGCTCGCAATACCTGATTTTCTTAGTCTTAGCAAATTCAGAACCCTAGCTAGGGGACAGCGGAAGACGATCCTGATTGCCGAACGATCTAAATGGAAAAAAAAGTTCTAAATTTGAATGATTGATTTCTGTTTTTTTTAAAGTCTACTTTATGCACAGAAAGGCTAATTGAGACTGGACCTATAGCTTAAAGTGGGTTCCGAACCACTATGTGCCTCCACGGATATCGAACGCGGGACTCCTTGATCACAAGGCGACGATATTACCACTACATCATCGGGGAGGCACAAAATGTTTTAAATGATATAATGCCATGGGGTTCCGTGAAATTATTTGCGCCCTATTAAATTAATATTGATTTCAGCCTGCAAAATAATTGGATCCAAATAATTTCTTGCTCGCTTCGCTCGCAATTTCTGTTTGTTTGTTGTAATGCATTGTAAATCACCAGACAGAGAAATAACAGTTGTCTTAATTGATTTTGTTTTAAATGCATGAACAATTGTTTTTGGAAAAGGGAGCGTGCACATTTGAAAGACAATTTGTCATTTTTGCTGTTGGTTTATTGTGAGATGGATGAATTGTTTGTGTAATGTATTTAAATAATATATGCTGTATATTTATTAAAGAAACTTTGAATACGTACACAAATTAGTGTCCACGGCTTGGGCATGGATGTTTGCGAGTATCCATTCATCATTTTCCATGCCATCACTCATCCCCATCTTCGAAAATTAGCCAAAAGTGGCACAAGAAGCGAAGTAAAAATGAAGCAAATTAATAATAATAATAATAATAATAATGTTATAATAACATTATAAGTAATATTATTATTAACATTATTATTATTAGAATTATAATAATGATAATTATTATTATTGGTACGTTTATCCTGGTACTTGCCATTCCCCCAGACAAAAATTCACACACACAAATAATGAAAAACTTCGTAGTATTTTGAAGGAGGGGATAAAAATTGATGGTACATTAACTCATGTTCGTTGCGACAATGTAAACTGTGATATTCTGATTACACGGGTAGAACCACTCGAGAAACAAAGCCCCTTCACAAAAAAGAGGTGAAAAATTCACATTGCTTGATTTTCCTCTCAAGCTGATCCGATTTCGCAAACCAAACAGACTCCTTTGTTTACGAGTTGCATTGTTGGAAAACTCCGACATGCTGGAATAGAGGAGCTATTGCAGTAACACAATCCGGACCGAATTATCTTTTCCGAACATGGACATGGGTCAAAAACGCCGGCAGTAAGGATCAATGTATTCCATCGGATCAAATGCAGACATCAACAATGTTTACATTGGTCAAACACGACGATAGATCACGGCGCAATGAAATAACGCTAAGGGGAAGTAAACAATGCGAAATTAGCCATTGGCAAATTTCATGGGAAGAACGAAAAAATATATTTTGTTGTCTGATCAACGAAAACATTGTTGCAAATGATCGAATGGAACTATATTTTTTGGAGCCATATTTCTTGTGCAAGGTAATACAACAGGTGCATCGAAAGCTAGGTGCCAATGGTGTATATTTTGGTCTGTACATTATATATTATTTCTTGCACGTATATACAGGGTCTCTCCGACGGCGTCGTCAAATTGCATTCAAGGAGCTCCGAGGTCGATACCCGGTGGAGGCACCTAGTGGTTCGAATCTACGTTAAACTGTATGCCCAGTCTAGATTAGCTTATCTGTACATGAAGTAGACAAATTCAAACAAACGCCGTCAATTTTTGTCCACTTTATGCAACCCAGGACTTATAGGGGTGTCATGAATACATTGAATTGCTCCACAAAACAACACACATAAACAAGAATTTCAAAGGCAACGCAATCAGAGCGATGCGCTTGCAGGAGTTGATACTGCAATTCAGACGAGCAGCGAACTGGCAGGGTGGAACATGTGCCGCTCTTGTCTGCGCATGCGCAACGATGGCTGCGCATTGTCTTATAAAATTGTGTATTAAACGAAAATCGTGCCAACATAGGAGTGGCAAATGATTTCTTCATTCAGCTGAATTGAAAATTGTTCAGTGTACATGGGTTGTCGTTTCAAGAATAGTCTATTAAAATACTCTATACCATCAAGTACTTGAATCAAATTTATACAAATATTTTTGAGTAAACTTGCTGATGTGGTAAGCATGCACAGAGATATTGAATTTTCATTTGCCGATAAATTTCTGTAAGTTTTAGGCTGAGAGGGGGCAAGAAACCACTTCTCTTCAGTGCTGCAAGTGTGTATAGGAGGCACCATCTTTAAAATAACAAAAATGATGCCGTGAAGCTCACTTGATTAATGTTGCAGCCTTGAGGTCGTTTTGTAAATAACAGTTGATACCTCATGTAAATTTGAGCTGCGTAGCTACAATCTGCTCTACAAATTTTATTGGACTTTTAACGTTTTCATTTCTCTCTCCCTCTGTATGTATGTATGTATGTATGTATGTATGTGTGTGTGTGTATGTGTGTGTGTGTGTGTGTGTGTGTACTACTTTCAGATTCTTCTCTGCAATCACAAACATTAAAAAAAAAAGCCGCCACTGTTAAGCTACATTCATGCTGAAGATACCACAGCTCCAACATCCTCTTCTATTTCACGAAGTATCATTTTCTTCTTCCCTCCTTCGGATATCTGTTACTGCATCTCTTCATATTTCCTCCCTTTTTTTTGTCCATCCTTTCTCTTGGGGAACCAAGTGCACTGTGGCGCCACAGAGCATTGTCGCTTTGAAACTGTATCTTGGAATGGGAAAAAAAAGGACTGAACATGTATTAGGTTACCAACAAACCGGGGAAGGATGGAAGTTAAAAAAGAAATACGTGGAGTTTTTTTCTTTTATCGGCCGCTTGCTTGAAGTGAAGTTCGCAATATTACCAACTGCAGGATTTAAAAATGTTCCAAGTGTCTATTGACGAGGACTTCTGTTAAGTCCGACAATTAAGCGTGAATGTTTGGCATAGATAATTATGAATGAATTTTCTGAGAATTTTCTTCATGAACTTGAAAAATTGACACTGTATAATAAACCCTTGCCTATTTATTCTATTCCTATTGTTCTGTTACTGTTTAGCTATAAAGAAGTAATTTCTATTAACTGGCCAGGAATATATTTGTGTAAGTTTTTTACCAGGATAATATTTCCACAGTTGTTTCAGTTTTATAACTGTTTTTTTTTCTAAATATTATTACAATATCTTCAATCTTTTTAGTCTTTCTGTAACAGTATATTTTCGTTAGTGTCATTTATGAAGGGAAAGATGACCTTGATATATCTGAACTGTAATTCTAACATGATACGCATATTTCACCAGTTCATTCCCACTTTTAAACACTTCATCATATCTACTTCTTTGTGACCGTTGTCTCTCACGTCCGTAATGCATTTCCACATCTACGTATATCCCCGTCTCCTCTTATCTCTGATTGTAGAACACTCACGTGACTTATGATCACAACTTGGAACACTATTTATACGTATATTAAACAAAATATTCTTGAATCTATTAAGATGTTATTATTTCTTAATATCCATTCCTACATTAGAAGTGGAGCCATTGGTAGCTAAATATTTGAACCTCAATCTGTAACACTGCATGCTGTGGGCAAACAAGATATTGGTTATTGACAGACTATCATGAGTACGTGATATCCATTATGTAACAAGATTACATAATACTGATGGATATCCTCGTGGCTGTATTGGTCATTGCATGTTGTGAGACATCATAACGACAGATCGCCAGTCATGTGTTTTCTGAATGGTATGCATGTATAGCTAGCTATAAGAGGTGGCGTACAAAGGGTGGGGTTTTCCTTTCACATGCCCAGATTATCTACAATAGAGAGAGTATTTGGAAGATAAACAACTGTTGTAAAATTTTCCGATACTAAAATGAATGCTTTTACATTAAAAGGCACGTATTATACTGCAAATCGAAATGAACTTTTCTGTTATTTTCTATAAAATAATTACATTACTGAACACGATAAATTATGAGAATCTGAAGCGGATGACAAATACTTCAATACTGAAAAAGATATTTAATGTTTTTTGTGTATTACACACAATGCTCCCCATTTCTGCTTCAAACATTAATAAGATCTAATGGGTAACGTCATCAGAAAGCAGGAGGGTTAAAAATGTGTTAGGACCTGCCATCTGTTGAGACTGAAGAACACTAAATGGACTACGAAGTGTAAATTATTTGCATGGCACTTGCACTCAAGACATTTAATTTGGAATAATGTTATACTTATGAAATTTAAAGGGGTCAATGTTCGATACCCGGTGGAGGCCCATAGTGGTTCGGATCCCACTTTAAACTGTAGGTCCAGTCCCGATTAGCCTTACTGTGCATAAAGTGGACTTAAAACGGCAAATCAATCAATTAAATCAATAAAGGTGTCAATTGTGAAACATATTTCACTCAATGATTTATGGAGGAGAAATATGGACCATACAGAAGAGAGATGAAGTTGTTGGAAGCATGGCGTGCAAAACAGAAATGTTAAAACGCAGATCTCAAAACATAAGCACAAATAATTGTACGACGCACATAAGAATAACAGAAGTACATAGTATGTAATATAGAGAGACTGAAGGATAAATATTAAAAAAAAAAGCTCGATGAAAACCGAAAAAGTAGTGGAAAGTATAGCCACACAGTACCTAAGAATGAGGAAAGATTACCTGGGCTCAAGTGAAGAAGAAAGAATATGGCGGAGAGAATGTTGTCGTCGAATGTGGGCTCCGACTACGAGACGCGCGCAGGTTCAAGCCTCCCGAGGGAAGTGTTACAACTTTTTCTGGTGTTTCGGACTGTGTATGGGACCGATGGCCACTCATCACCGTGCTAGATCTACAGTTTAATGTGGGATCTGTACCACTGTGCAATGTGCCCCCACAGGGTCTCATTGATTGGAAGGTCAAGACGTTACGGGGAGCTAGGAATGAGTAGCGTAACCCGGCCATAGAAAACTTTTACTCTATTCCCGGAATCTGTGGAACAAGGCAGCGCATGGCGGCAGAAGAGGAGGGGAAATCGAGTGCGCAGCCGAAGCAGTACACGGTACAGGCTGCTGCTAAGGCTGGAAACTGCTGTCGCTTTCCCCCCTCCACGAAGTCCCGTTCCCTCTCACGTGTTAATTGGAAGAGCCGTCTAGCGTCACTACTTGCGCAGAGACTTGTTTTCGCTCACTTGCTCCAGAGATACCCGGGACAGAGTATACAACGACGACTGGGGGTTCGTCGTTCCTGACCACACGTCACCGCATGGATTATCTCCCACCTCTGGTGGGAGTGAGGTCAGCAGTCGGTATGTAGGCACTGGCCCTCAAGGGCTGTTACACCACTGGTTAATAGAAACGAAAGTTTATGATTGTAATATTATTTATGTGGCTGTGCAGTCATTTTGTGCCTAGTTCAGCGTCACTGGTATACCGATCGTGTTGTAAACCCCTTTTGAAATAGAGAAACTGGGAAACTCTTTCCCCGTTGGCGAGTATGCTATTCATGTGAAGAAATGCTGCAATAGATTCAAGGGACATGAAAAGAGCGTAGAATGGAATGGAGACAACGTGCGTCAAAGTTTCTCTTTTCATGAAAACTCTCCCCCTCCCCTTCCAACTTGCGAAAGCTTTGGAATGAAAACTTCCCCGTTGAAGATTTATATCGATTCGGAACGACATGCCTTGCCCCCCAGAGAAGGCTGTCAAATGGTGGGACGATGGAGGACCTTCAGGAGAATGTGTATTATTTCGAGTATTGGGAAAAGGCCAAATGCTTTGTATCGTGAGCCAGGGATGTGCGAGGGAACGTCCTTCCCCCTCAGAAGTATTCAAAATGCGCCTGAAAAGTTTATTACATCTTTTCCAACAACCGCTGCACATCCTATCGAACTGTTGAAAATAGTGCGCTATACAGACTCGTCATCACTTCGAAACAGTTCTGATCTCACAGAATAAATATTTTCATACCCAAGTTGCATCTTGAATAAATCTATTGGTTGGTGTTGCCATATTGAAATATCAGGAAGGAAGTTACTGTTTTTTAAGCAAAGGAACAAGGAAGGTGTAGACCATAGGAAATATTGAAATTGGCCGTCTATTATTTTACGTCTTGCCTTACTATTTCTGCTAGCGGCGTCGTCCAATGGGATAGCAAAGTTTCAACTTGAAGTTGCATAAGCAAATCACGTGACTCCTTTACAACCGATAGAGAATCACAGTTTTGCATTCAAAATGGCTTCCAGGGTGAGAGGATACTTCAGACACTGGAGAACTTCTACCTCTTTGGATTTTCTCGTTGAGTCATTGTTGTATCCTGTGTATGTCCAGACACCCATGCCCAGACCTGGATTCGAACTCGGGACCCTTGGCGTCGTAGCGCGCTGTGATAACAAATTCGCAACGGAGATTGGCCTGTTTTTGTGTGTGTCTGTACAGGGTGTAACGAAAATACGGGGCAAAACCTTAGGAATGGATTCGTCATGTGTGAAGAATAAAAAAAGGTTGTATCAACATGCGTCCGGAAATGCGTAAAGTCTGAGTAATAAGAGTTTGAAGTGTGATCGTGGCGTACTCTAATATGTGTATTAGCTGGAATTAAATCCGAGGTACATGTTAAATTATGTTACAGTGTGCAACCATGCCTCGGTTCAATGATGTGAAACGGGATATCGACCGCTGTGAATGATGCTGAAACTCTGGGCACGAACTGTGTAGGCCTGTCACACAGCACGCGCAATATCAGTGCGTCTTTGTGCATTGGCATGCCCAGGATTTTCGAAGGTGGGGAGGGACAGAGGTTTTATCTGGGAGGGGGCAAGTACCACGATAAACGTACCAATAATAATAATAATAATAATAATAATAATAATAATAATAATAATGACAACATTAATAATGGCAGTTATTATTATTATTACTTGTGGTGGTAGTAGTAAGTATCAACGTTATTATCCTCATAAATTACGCAAAAAGGTGGTAGAAGTTTGTGCTAAAGCATTTGTTTGGAACAAACTATTTGAAATATTTTTTCAACACCGTGAATTTCACATTACCTAATAATGGAAAACAAGCACACAAACTGTATTTTTGAGTAATAAATGCATTCCGAAGATAATTCTTTTGTAATATAACTTTCATGTAGAACATATGTTTTACACATATGCAACAAGAGCGTATGACGCTCTTCCTCGGCTTACTGAATGACACGGTCATATATTTTTTAAAAAAGGAATCAATAAATTGTTTTAATATTTCAAATCATAAGTTCCCCAAAAGTTCAATCCAAATTTTTCATATATCAACTTAACCTTACAAATAACTGCGTGAACTTTTGCAGAAATAAAGAAAATTACCACATGTTAAGTATTAATGAACAGTGTATTATAAATAAATTTCACAAGTACGAAGTATTCGTTCATACACCGTATAAAGCATACATTCATATAATCAACTAAGATTTTACATTTCTATATCACATTTTCATATTTCAACTTCTTTTACATATTAGTCACGATCTCAAGTCAGCTTATAAGCATATGGAAAATTGTTCCAAGTTTCCAAGATTTATTACGAGACGATTTGCACTAAACGCTCGATTATAACGAAGAACTATCCAAGACAAATTATATGTGTTTGTGTGTTCTATAGACTTTCCACATTTCAAAGTAGTCAATTCTTTCATATTATAAAATTAGGCCTTTCATTTATGTAGCTACATGCATGTTTAATACTTATCTGAAAATTCAGTTTCAAGAGAAGATGGCTGCCATTTAACGTCCTATGGACCGGTCACTTTTTTCATGTTCTATTCACTTTTAAGGTTCTTCACGGCTTTTCTGAAGTTTGAAAAACCGTTACTGCTCTTTTTGTAACAAGATTATCACTTTTCTATGGACAAATCTTGTTATAATATAAAAATAGACCCAATTTAGGTCTCCGTCAAATTTTACGACTCCATACTCGTCGTAGTTGATCTTTTAGATCAGGCAGTGTATCCAAACTCACACTGTTACAACTTTAAGCACAGAATACAAACTTGTTATAATTTTTTGAGTGACAAATATAGAATTGTACAGTTATTATACATTAAAATGCTTGTAAAATAAATTAGATACAATAAAATAGATATTACAATATGTTATTACATGTTTACGTATTTTCTTTTTACCTTTTACCGTTATTTTAAGTTTTATAATTTTGGTGGGAAAAAGGTTATTTACGTACAAGTTAGATTTTTCCCTTTATGTGAGTTGGCTATGTTTCACAATTTTATGACTTTAGGATTACTCTTCAAGGCGCTCCTTGTAGCAAATCGTAAGTTTATCGTCGAAATTCTACCAAAACTTATTTCAAATGGATTGTACAGTGGGATCCATGAGTATTACCCTGCAAATTGTCCATCACCATGTTCGTGCACTTTATTTGACCCAATAAGAGCTTCAAGAATTAAAAAAAAACTCAAAACAAGCTGTTGGCAACTTCTGCACGAGCATACATAAAAATCCATCACTTAAAAACAGACAGCATGTAGGAGAAAAATTAATGAAAATAATCATGGACAATTTGCACGGTAATACTCAAGGATCCCACTGTACAGTGGGATCCATGAGTATTATCCTGCAAATTGTCCATGACTATTTTCATTAATTTTTTTCCTACATCCTGTGTGTTTTTAAGCGACGCAGTTTTATGTATGCTGGTGCAGAAGTTGCCAACAGCTTGTTTTGAGTTTTTTTTAATTCTTGAAGCTCTTATTGGGTCAAATAAAGTGCACGAACATGGTGATGGACAATTTGCACGGTAATACTCATGGATCCCACTTTACGTGTTAGTTATACATATTAAATACATGTTCGTACCCATATAGTAATGAATGAGCAAGTAAAAGCTGTTGAAACCAAACATATGTGCGATTTTGCATAAATTGGCAATTTACGGTAAGCATATTCTTGATATATCACAAACCAAATTACATCGCTGAATTATTAAAATATTTTAAATGCTTGAAGTTTACATACGTATTTCAATAAGAACAAAGCCAAAGTGATGCAAATTAATTTTTTACTAATATAAACCACCAAATACGAACTTAAATCGTAAATTTCAAGTAATAAAATAATATTATTTTTCACATTATGATGGTACTCATTATGATACCGTCATAAGCGACATAAAATGAGAAAATACATTATGCCACATACTAACACTAAATTGTGTACGTATTCCAAGGTTATTCAATACATATATACAACACATATTATTTCAATACAATACACAAAACAATTAGATTGCGAGCGAAGAGAGCAAGAACATTTTTAGATCCAATTTTTGCAATTGAAAGCATTATTGGTTTAATAGGCTGCAAATAATTTCACTGGAAGCCAAGGCATTCTCTCTATCACAACTTTTTTCACTTAGATTATTCGGCGCCCATGGCCGACCCTCACTGCCCCCTAGCTATATATATTTGCATAAAATTTGAAATCGAAGAGGGCAATTGCTCCTCTCTGCCCTTGGCCGTCAATGTTTGCCTCCCCCTATTTGCCCCAATAGGGTGCAAATAATATCACGGGGCGCCAAGGCATTCTCTTTTTCACAACTTTTTAAAATTTAGATCATTCGGCGCCTATGGCCGACTCCCGTCGCTCCAAGGAAGAATTGCGAGCGATGCGAGCAAGAAAATTTTACAAAATGTATTTTTATTTGCATAAAATTTGAAATCGAAAGGGATAGTTGCTCCTCTGCCCCCCTGCAGGTGCCCTTGGCCGTCAACGTTTGCCCCCCCCCACCTTGCCCCCTAGAATTGACTACCGTCGAAGTTGCGCCACTGGCGAGGGAGTTATGTCTAAACTTTTTTAGGTAGTCCGCCCTTCATATGCTATCTTTCCTGCCTTTGACGTTCTTTTCTTCTTTCTTTTTTGTCTTCTTTTTTTTTTGAGAATTCTGGTCCAAAAGGGGGCGGGAATGTGATCTCTACCAAAACCCCTTGTGCACACCACTGTCTCGGTGTAATGTTATCGTACTTGCAAGTTTCATTACTAAGAATTTGAACATTTTTGGACCCAGATTGATGTAACTTTTTCCCTTCTTTACACATTTAAGGGGGGGGGGGTGTACGTGTTTAGGGGGATGTAAGGACATATTTAGAGTCAAAATTATTATAAATTGGGCCTTTGTAAAAATTTTAGTTGTCCACTCAGCCCACTGGACCAATGTTAGTATGCAGATGCCGCAATAGTTAGCATAACGTATTGATAACCATTCAATAGAGATGACTTTACTACAAAATTTCTTTGTCCCAAAGGAGATGAAACAACAGCTGAGTGAGAAGGTTACATAAACTTAAACTGCATAATCTATAGCCCTCCATTGATGTTTTTATAATAGTTAAATCAAGAAGACTTTGGTGGCATGTTTGGAAACCTCATGGTAACTCACCCCTACATCCTCAAAGGGAGGGAAACCATACCCTTCGCTTGCACAGGTGAGTTTCAATTATTTTTTTTCCCCCTTTCTGTACAAGACTTAAGATATACAATTGGACCTGAAAGTTTGGATTGATCTTCCTCGGGAGGGACACAGACTGAAGACAGGCTACTGCGGCACAACTAACTTTCGAGTTAGTGTGAATGGAATTTTTTCATATTTTCAAATATCGCAACCCGAAATACGGGTCTAGAATAAAGTTATGAGGAAGTTTTTGAATCTCAGCACGCTCCGAGTTAATTCCTTAAACAACATTGGAGGGAACTATTCCAAAGTGAAAGAAAATTCATATCTCACCCCTCTTCTGCCTGAATCGACTGTCCTCAGGTGTCAGGGATGTTTTAGAAATATTATGATTGATGGGAGAGAGGCCCCGGCTACTTCGATCCCCAGAGATACAGAGAGGCGCGGATGCTGCGGCGTGGAGGAGCCTTGAGGGTCCTCTTCTCGAACCAGGCTTTGTTCCCCGACTCAAGATTTCGCTGGCTCAGACAATGGGGAGGGGGCGAGCGACCCTCGCCAGAAACCCGACACGCCCTCTGGTTTTTATTTCCGCTCTTCGCCACCAATTCTCTTCTCATCCTCGCCCCGTCTCTCCACTTGCTAGACCAAAGAGAATCAGCAGTGTTGCCAACCATCTCCTTTAATGGCCACACCAAGTATAATTTCAGGGTTCATAAAGCCTCGAAAAAAGAAGTGTGTTTCGTTCCTGTCAGGAATTTAGAATGACAATATATAATCTTGAAACAGTTTCTTGAGACGAGATATTCCACATAAAATGTTTGTACTGTAATTTAATTTTGTAAATTTGCCGGTCCCCGTGGCGGAGTGGTTAGCACATCGTGCTACGACGCCAGGAGTTCCGGGTTCGAATCCTGGCCTAGGCATGGGTATTTGTGAGTGTCTATTCATCAATTTCATCCTATAATCACTCATCCAAATCTTTGCAATTAGCCAACAGTTGCAGAAAAGCGACGTAAAAATAAACTAAATCAATGAAATCAATTTTGTAAATTTATTTTGAGCAAGGTTAGATAAACTTTGTTCTTGTGAATCTTAAGTGCTTTTAACATTTATAGCTGGATTATTAGCTTGTGAAAACACTACAGAAGAGTGTGAATATGTATTTTAAAGTTCCTGGAATTGTCAGAGAATTCGTTTTGCCAAAATGATTTGGTATAGATCGACCACAAGGAAAAAAAACCTTGGGACGAAAAGTCCCCGCGCAGCTTTCCCTTCTTCCCTCCACCTCGGGCCATAAGGAAGCATGCTCCGCTCTCCCCCTCCCCTACTCGCGGGGGTACGGTGCACAAGAGTCGCGGGTCTGCGCAGGTTGTTATGCTCGTGGTTCCACTATAGTCCTGAATTTACTCTTAGACTACGATAATTTTACTTCAATCTTCATCTACAGAGTCTGCAATCGCGGCGTGTAGTGTTTACGTTGTCAAGTAATATGCCTTGTTGTGTTTCTATGTTTGATTGATTACGACGAGAGCGTTTCGTGACCACAGGTGGTCCTCTCCGGAGAGCGACACTCAGGACTACAGACCTCACCCTCCAACAGGTAAATGAGTGTCAGTGTACAAAGGTGAAGTCCAGTCGTGACGTGATTGTAAGACCCGTGTTTTAAAAAACAACATGTTTGCTTTACAAATTTTCAACTTTATTCCGTGCTGGCAACACTGTTAATCACGTAAATAGTATTTTAGTTTAAATGGCTCTCACTTGGTTATAGTCGGGCCAACTCGTTTTGAAAATACTTCAATGGATGTTTTTAAGTGGATCACCCTATATAAAACTTATTTACATGGTTTTGACCTATGATACTGACAAATTATCGCAGACCACAAAGTACGCCAAGGCAAACAATTTTTATTAACGTTTTAGTCAATGAGGCTTGGTGTTTACACACTTCGAGCCCTTAAAAATAGGCAGTTTCTACCCTACATGTCTGCAACCACGCGGCACA
Source organism: Lepisma saccharinum (assembly GCF_977018435.1). Taxonomy (NCBI): domain Eukaryota; kingdom Metazoa; phylum Arthropoda; class Insecta; order Zygentoma; family Lepismatidae; genus Lepisma; species Lepisma saccharinum. Next base: position 54,178,795 of record NC_139233.1, read on the forward strand.
GATTCACAGTTGCCAGTTACATTTACATTTCTGTTGGAGAAGGACATTTTTAGTATGCAAAGATCAACGCAACAAACGACTTCTAGAATGTGAATACCAGTGAAGAAAACGTAAGATTCCCTTTGCAAACGCATACAATGTAATATGTAACATACGTACGTATGAAAGTCGATAGTGTATGATATAAGGAGATTTAATCTTGCTACTTCACTTTACTGGTACCTCTCTGGGTGTGATACCATTTCCATAGAATATTGTAGCTCTTAATATGTTGCTCGAAAGATAATATAGATGTCAGTGAGAACCATGAATATGTGCCGCGTGGTTGCATACAGGATAGGAACTGACTTCCCATTTTGAGTACCCGTAACTTCGATAAGCATTAAGGAAAATGTGCTGCTGAAGGCAGCATGGACGTCAGTGCATATATATTGCTCCGTCGTGTAAGCTAACTTTCAGACAGGGAACAAAACGCCAACGTTTTATGGACGTTGATTTTTCTTTGAAAGAACCGCGCTTGTTCGCCCGTCAAGTTTCATGACGCTCTTCCTGCCTCTAAAACGGAGGCTGCGAAACGCATCATTCATGCGTTACGAGTCCCAGATGCATCACCTCTCCCTTCGGAGGCCAGGAGTAAAGCTATCCTTCATGCAGGGTCGAGAGAAGGGTTGATTCACCTGAACACCAAGAGCTGAAAGTAGTTGTTTTTCCACAGAACATAATATCATATCATGTCATGTAGAGGCGTCCGGGCTATATGTATACGCAATGCTTCGCTTTAGGAACAATGTAGTTGTGTAGGCCGCACATACAAGAGCGTCGTACGTAGGGGGCGTAGGAAAACGTGACCCCCTCTATTATTTCAGTAACCCTTTTTTTTTTTTTCGTGGGTGGCATATATGTATGTTATTCATTATATACTCGGTAAGCAACAACCTTTTCATTTTAATCTAATTATATCGTTAGTCAGTCTATCATCGATGTAGTGGCTGTGGTGTCTGCAGAGGCTTTCGGTCATGTACGCTAAAAGATGGGAGAGATTTTCATGTGGTTATCATGGTTACAAAGATTCTCTCTCTCCTCGTCTCTTTTCCATTTTATCATTCTATCTCATTTCGCTGCCTCTGTTTCTTTTCCCTTCTCTCTTTAATATTTTGTTTTTTTCTGCTTCCCTAGTTACTGATCTCTTAGTTCTTCTTCGGTTTCTTTCTTCCTGTTTCTCTATTATATTTTCTATTCCTTCTTCCTCTGTTAAATCATCTCCCTATGTTATCTTCATTATCGTTGCCGTTGGCTCATCTGTGCATGTTAAGTTGTTGACTTTCGATCTCTTCACCGAAATTCTCGGATTCGAGTCCCAGTCTCCTGTATATTTTTTGCTTGCAAGGAGATGTTTGTTGTTAGGTAGATTATGGTGTATGCATGATGAATAAAAGTAGTATGGTTTTTGTTTTGAGGAATTTGGACAAGTGTAATTGAAGAAAGAATTTCGATCTAATTTCAGCGGAAGCTGTGTTTAATGTTGATTGACAGGAAATATATAAGCTAGTGTGGAGCTTATGATATTACGTCGTTTGTCCCACGTCAGAGGTGACCTCAAGATGGACCATTAATGTCTTGTTGCACTCTGTGGAATGAGCGAAGAGAAATTTTTACCGTGATCAAGGCAGGTAACATAACAGATTGTTCCTTCATCCTAATCATCTGATCATCACTCATCCTTATGTCCGCAAGAAAGAAAAAACGATGCAAAAATAATATACAAAAATACATTTTTTGTGCCTTGATTCCTTCTTTTTCTTCTTTCTATCTTCTGTTTCTTTCTTCATTCCTCAGTTCCTATGTCTTTTTATTTTCCACAGTTTCTCTTTCTTTTGTTCTTTCTTCCTCAGCAACTCTATACCTTTCTTCCTTCGTCTATTTCTCCTTCTTTAGTTCTTCCTTACTCTGTTTCTATTTCATTCTTCCTTCCTCATCCTATTTATCAATTGTCTTCTTTCTTCCTCGGCGACTCTATATTCTTCTTCCTATATTTATCTCTTTTCTTCCTTCCTCTGTTTCTCCATTTCTTTGTGTTATTCTCGCTTTAATCTTTCTCTTGAAAGTCATATAGGTTGCCAAGACTATTTTACAGTGAGCTACAGTGGACAACCCCCCTCTCCTCCCGGAAGCTGGATTAAAAAATCACTGCTAAAACTAGACCAGACCCTTCATAACTTGCCGACAGATTGCTGTGATAGAGACAGGCGTCTCTAAAATCAAGACGTGAAGGAGACCGCTTCCTCTCTCTATGTGTGTCATTGCAATAAAGGACAACATTCGGTATATGGGAGCCGTACTAAAACCAGAATTACTATTCGCCTTGATGAGAAACAGGGAATGAGTGTGTGGTTTCAGGTAACTGTAAAAGTAAAGCGGACAGGTGGGAAGTTTTGAAACGCATTTGTAAATCCAGCGTGAGAACGTAACTTACAAGTCTCCTCTTAGAACTACATGATCGCAGGCTAACGAGGCTCTAGCGCCTGGACTTGCAGTCGGATCGGATCATCTATCCGGTTGTCCCTCTTGTACTTTTGTGTGTCACGTTCGCCTTTTACCATGACGCGGAGACTTCAGTTTGTGGACGTGTTTTAAACTTGTTCTATATAAGGAATTCTTTTCATAATATGTTATTTTAATCCACTGGCTTACGGCCCCTTATTAAGAGAAGGATAAGATTGCACTCAAGATCCTCTAACGTTGCGAAAATGCCGGCCCCCGTGGCATGTTTGTGAGTGTCCATCAATTTCATTATGTCATCACTCATTCACATCTTCCCAAATTAGTCAAAAGTGGAAAAAAGAGCGAAGTAAAATAAAGCAAAGAAATAAATAAACATTGCGCAAATGTCACTGCGCAATCTTAAAGGATCCACAATCTTCGGTGCCTTTACTTTCTTCGTTCGGGTTTTTATTTTTAAGGTTTGGAGCATATTTACTAATATTTTAGGTCGCCAGTAATTTTTAGTAAATGAACAACAAACTGGGAGTGATTAGGAATTTTGTAAATATGTTTTCAAGGCAAGGGAGAAAAATTGTGAACAAAGTAAATTTTTTGGTATCCTGAAGTAATGGCAATTTAATTTTGAAGACTTTTACTTACTCTTACGACTCCACCCCGCCTCCTCCACTCTGAATAATGCAAATGTTCCGACTCGAAAAGTTACATACACGAATTAGCGGATGATTGCTACAATGTAAAACTACTGAGTGGAAAAAAACATTTATATTTTCAACATTTAAAATTATCATGCGTTGTCCTATGCACACATAGACCATGAAACGAATGTGTAAACATGACATCCATGAAAGGTCGAAGAGAATGGATTCGATAAAACATGGATGGGATTAAGCGATTTCTCATGAATTTATTTTTGTCAGAAATGAGTTTCAATATCATAGCACAAAATCCTCTTTCCATTCCCAATTCCGCATTTAATCGCCCCTCTTCTCACTGCATCCTTTCATCACTTTTGTAATGCTGAATCGAAACAGATCCTACTCTTCGTTAACGTCGAATATTTTCTACTGGCCATACAATTCTCATGCCAGAAGCTTTGCAAGTACGTACGTACGTGCGCATTTGTATTTAAAACTTTACGTGAATTGTGAATTGAACAATGTCATAAAGTCATATAGGGCGTGTGCAAGTAGGACTTCTGACTTCACACATTCTGAACCTCGGCCATCCCGGACGTGATATGATCCTCCGCCCTCCTACAACCTAAATATTTCTCCACAGGAATAGAGAGGAATAACATCTTTATTTTATGCTTTCTCTCACTTCATACCTCAATCAATATCTTTCAGAGAATCACATAGACAATACATGTACCTAGCTACGTATGAATGACTAATATTGATCTATTTTTGGCATCCCGCTGCTTTGTAATGAAAGGGTCCCGGGTTAGATCCCCGGTGAAGACACATGATACAATGGTTCAGACCGTACACACACACTCTCGGGAATCTGTGGAGCAAGACAGCGAATAACAGTAGAATGAATGAATGAATTGCTGTTTTAAGTCCACTTCATGCAAAGTTGGGCTAATCGGGTCTGGACCTACAGTTTAAAGTGGAATCCGAAACACTATGCCATGTGCCTCCACCGGGTTTCGGACCCCGAGACCCCTTGATTACAAGGTGATGACGTTTCCACTACGACATTGGGGAGGCTCTCATAACGGTAGAGAAGGGAAGAAAGTGAGTAGACGGAGCAAGGCAGTGCGTACTGCTTCTAACAACTGGTGGCTGCAGCCGTGTTTCCCCTCCAAGCACTCACTTCCTCTCACGCGTTCATTGATCGAGCTCTCTCGACACACTAATTGCGTAGAGACTTGTTTTCGATCGCTTGCTTCCCGGGACAGAGTGTACCTTAAACTGTAGATACAGTGGCGGTATTCCTTTTTGAACATCTCTTCATGAAGTTCATCTATTCATAGTTGGGATTTGCCTAAAATGATATGAAAACGACGAGCGAGTACCTTCTACTTTAGAGTTATTTCTTTCATTTCTCTTTTTCTTCATCTACTTTTCATGTACTTATATATATATATATATATATATATATATATATATATATATAAACTACCATCAATCAGGCAGAATAGAAGGGGAAGTATACACAGGCTTTTTCGTGTTTTCCTTACATTTTATGAAGAGAATTGTTTGCCGTTTCCCGCTAACGGAAGTTGATTTTTGCGTTTTCGAGCTCCCTCATGCGGAAAGACCTGGCAGGAAAGTGAGCGATAACATGGCGAAGCTTCTGGGCGTCCGTGCCTCAGGAGCCATTAATCTTGAGAGCGAGATCCTGTCGATAGAGGAGAGCGGAGGATTATCGACCCCCTCGGTCCCTGCAGAATTAATACATCATCGCCCATCTCGGAGTGTAAGCGATCGCTGGACGCTAATGATCCATTTCCCCTCCTCCACTCCCCTATGCCGAACCAGGCGACGATTAATTTTCCAAAACGGAGAACTTGTTGCTTAATTCCTGACAGGTATTGCTGATTTTATGAACCCTATCGAGGGAACTGCGGTTTAAGACCTGGGTTGTGTGACGTCACTGTTCTCTGGGCAGTCACGGCGTCAGAGAGGGGCATGGGGACTGACGCTCCCAGCAAACAAGTAAATGAGATAAATGCATAATCTTTGATATGAAAATCCTTACTGATCGAATAATACAGAGCAATTTTTCTTATTTGGAAAAGTAGTTGCAACGAGTAGGTCCCGTTTTCTTAGTATACAACAATATACTAGGTTAACGTTACAACAGAAGTTATGCTCATCTTCTAAATAGTATGTACCTATCGCTTTTCACTCTTTATTTCTGGTGGCGTCACGGAAAGATTTGGACTTGGAGAGTTACTCTTTAATAATAGCAGTTACTTGTTTGGAAAAAGTACTAAGTGCTATCATCACCAAAGTTAATATCTGACACGATCACTCAGTTCGATTATAAACATGCGTGTGTATATGAAGATTTTTTTGGTCGAAGTTCGTGTTCAGACTGAACCTACAGCTTAAAGTGGGATCCTAATGACTGCTCAATGTGGCTCCACCAGGTTTCCTACCAAAGACCTCTTGATTACAAGGCGATGACGTTACCACTACTCCAAGAGGGACGCGCACTCATATGAACTACTAATGAAATACAAAGTATTAGGCGCATCCAGGAAGTAAGTTTCCCTGAGGTCGTGCACGAAGAGGAAACATTATTTCATTCAATGATTTATTGCCACGGATACAGCACTTGTCCAGTTACTTGTCAATATATTTCTCGCCGGAATTCAGGCACTTGTCATAGCGTGGGACCAACTTCTGTATACCTGGGCGCCGAACCACTGTATGACAGCCGTCTGAACCTCTTCGTCGCTGTGAAAATTTTGACCGGACAGGAACTTTTTTCAGGTACAAGAACAGGTGGTAATCACTGGGAGCGAGATCCGGGCTGTACGATGGATGATCGAACACCTCCCAACCGAACCTGTTCAGAAGAGCTGTAGTGCGCCTAGCCATATGCGGCTTCGCATTGTTGTGCAGCAAGATCACCCCGGCACTGAGCTTACCGCGTCGCTTATTATGAATGGCTCGTCGCAATGTCCCCAGTGTTTCACAGTAACGGTTAGCGTTCACAGTCTCACCTCTGGGCAGAAACTCGATGAGCAGAATGCCTTGTCTGTCCAAAAACATCGTACACATCACTTTTCGCCCCGACACAATCTGTTTGAACTTTGTCCTGCATGGAGAACCACTGTGACGCCAATGCATGGACTGCTGCTTGCTTTCTGGGGTGCTGTATGCAACCCACTTTTCATCCCCTGTGATGATCCGGTTGAGAAAATCGTCATCATCATGGTAACGCTGCAGAAATGTCAGCGCCGTGCCCATGCGTTTTCCTTTGTGTTCGGGCGTCAGTTGTTACGGCACCCACCGGGCACCCAATTTCCGAAACAAGAGGCGTTTGGTAACACTGTCGTGCAACAACGACCGAGAAATCTGCGGGAAATGGCTGCCGAGTTCCGTGATCGTGACCCGACGATCCTCCAACATGCGCTGCTGCACCTGCTCCACAAGCTCGTCCATAACGGCCGATGGCCGCCCACTGCGCTCGTCGTCATGCACATTTTGCCGGCCTTCAGTAAATGTCCTGCACCAACGACGCACAATCTGCTTGCTCATGACGTCTGGCCCATACACCTGGCACAGCTGACGATGAATTTCGATCGGCTGTATGTTTTGTGCGTTCAAGAACTTGATCACCGAACGAACCTCGCACGCGGTGGGAGGTGGAATAAGAGTCGCCATGTTTCATCGCTGCCGCGACGCTACTGAGGACTTTCGGGAGACGTCTTCTACAACATTCACTAGCCAGGGCATGTGCCTCTCACGCATGCGCCAAACCGGTTTCAATACGCATGGCCTGCCACCTGTGGGCGAGTGGAAACTTACTTTCTGGATGCGCCTAATAGTACTCCCGCCTCACTTTGAAGTGTTCCAATTTGTTTCATTATGCAGCATTTTCGTTCAGTGTCGGTGGATATATACCACTTTGGACACAAGATGCTCTGTAAAGAAGAGAAGCGAAGCGAGTGTTCACACTAAACACCGTGACGAAAATTGCAAAACATGAAGAATCTATTATATGAAAATAATATTTGACATATTTTAAATTTTCAATAGAACTATAACAACTACACCTCCCAATCGATATAAAGAATGAACAACTTAAGATACTTTATAAACAAATATAGCCAGACATAGGGCTAATGGAACTTGTTTTATCGCTTTATGGCGCCGTATAGTATGACGCAATCTGCTTGCGTCAAATGTATTATCAAATAATGCGCGAAAACTAAAAACTGTCGGACCACGGAAGACTAGACTATACCGTTCGCAGTTCCAACTGGCGGCTGGGAAACAACGAATCAGCGATCAGTTTACTTCTCTTCGACTGACATCGTATATTTTCGAATCGCAAGGCACCGAAAGTTCTTGGCGGGACGATACAAAGGAGCGTCGGATACACAGCATGTTGCCAAACATACTGTAAAACGGGGGGGAGAGAGTTGATCAGTGCAGTTACTGGATAAAAGTTGTACAATAGTACACAATGAACGGAAAATTAGTACACAAAACACCCAAACACTGTACAAACAAGCCAATAAAAACAACGGACAAAAACAGACGTACGTTTGGCAACGTTGGAACGGCGATGTTACCTCTACAACTTTTACTTCGCAACTGAGGTTGTTGACACTCATCGAGCCACACACCCCGAAGACGATTGGTGGACAGAAATAAGTAGGTCAGTCGCCAGTTGGGCTTCCGATCAGTATAGCTCGATATCATGATTCTACACGAGAAAGGCAAGGTAGGTAGAAACATGCACAAACTGTGGGTTTCAGATCAGTATTTCGTTGCATGCGTTCGGTTATTTCTTGTCGTCACTTTTGTTGTGTTAGTGGATTGCGATGAGCGTTACAACTCTTAACATCATTTTATGTTATTGGTCGCTGACGTTATTGGGTGTGAAACGTCAATGTTGTTTCTTGCAGCAGACTATTTTCACGGAACCATCACTCTTATTTTGTCACTGGACTCACCTAGTTTGCGCATGCGCACTTGCGTCAATGGTCTCTACTAAAGCAGACGGACTGGAACGTTAGGTAAAGTACGATTGCAGAGTTTGAAAGATTGTGTCAATATACATAGCAATTTCATTGATCCATGCTTGCAGTAATATTTTCAACATCGTGATACAAAAATAAACGAAAAATAGAGAGATTCTACTAAACAATCTAAAAGTAATTCTAAATAATCAGATAATTAAAAACACAAAAACATTTTATAAAGCTGAAACTTATTGCAGAATAATTATCTAGAATACTATCAGCCTTCTAAGATGAAAAGGGATATATAACAAGAAGATGCAATCATATTTATATACTCTAATCTACCTCCCATCTGGCGTCGTGTATTTCAAGCACCACAGTATTGTGTTGCAGTATCTTTGGGTAACCTGTTTTGTTCTACAGAACTCTATTTTTTGTTTTGTTGGCAGGATGGAGCCTGTGCAACAGTGATTTAACTTCCCTGCACTTGCCCCAGGAGATCGATCCAACCAACAACATGCTCTTTATACAGAGTTCCAGTGTCATGTCCCCTTGTATCTAAATCCAGACTTTGTCAAATTTTACCATTCCCCTCGCATCACCGTTAGGGCAAAAAATTACAACTGAGGCATGAGTTCTGCTATAGACTGAAATTTTAAGCGGTTGTTTCAGTTTTGGACCTTACAATTGCTAGTTTCTGTCAATCGGCCAAAGGGATGAGTTTCTATGAAAAAATGAGAAACTGAGGAAAAGACTTTTCAATGCTCCCTGTCTCTGGCTACCATAAGTACTGCTTACGTTTCTTCCATTTTTTTCAACATTCGTATAATTCCTCTCTCCATCAAACTCAGTGGAATTCTTGTGTGTTTATATACGTCCTTGCTGGTAGTTATGTAAAAATCAATGAGGACGATTGATCTGGAAAATGTAAACAAATTGGTTGCACATTTAACCCTTTTTTTCATTGAATTTTTTAATTGAAATTGTTTCTAGCCTCCGAGACCGGAGTCTTCCAATAGCTTCCTAATTATCCTCGTAAAGCCGGATCAACGTAGAAATTTTGTGTATTTTAGTAACATTCGAAATGAGTCCATCTTCTGAAGTGACACTGAGTTCTCCTCGCTCCACTGCGCAGGCGAATGAGGCTAGAGTGCATGTGTCTGCGCACCATGCGATACAGCAGAAAATATTCACTCCACTCAGTGTGCTTTCTCTCAGTGCGCATGCACAGGAGACTGCAAAACATGTTACTGCGCATCTACAGCGTGACTAGGTCGTGTCTGAAACTGCCGCTGCTACTGTCTACAGCAGCGTTTCACTCGCGGATTCCCCGAACGGCTATAGTACGAATGGACGACATAGGTGGAGTTGGGGGTGTAATGGTGGAACACACGACAAGTGCACGTTTCAACTTGCTGTAATGCTACGCTCGGCAGCCATCTTGCAATTTTATCTTTGTAGAGGCAACTTTTATTGAATAGACGATTTAATAAAATAATAGAAGTCGGAGCATTTTGCCGATTACATTGTATTTACAAACATTTTAAAAGAGGAAATCACAAGTAACATTTCCAATTTAAGTAGTAAATAGGTATGTTTCGTGTCTGCTTTCTGCTACGGTACTGTGCGCCTGTGCCCCTCAGCACGATGCGTAACGTTCGAACTGACACCTGGCCGGAAAATTTGTAACTGTGATAGTCGGAAGCTTTCAATTCGTACAGCTTCGTCGGCACAGGGAAGCGAAGGGGAAGAACGTAACTTTGCCCTTGTGGATTCGGACATTGCTATGGCAGAGAAGGTTCCTACAATTCATATTTCGACCTACTATGTGCAGACGCAGGCAGTTACAGCACATGCCACTATCTTCTTCAACATTGGGATTTCGCTTTTTCCACGCAACGGTAAGACCTGCCCCGCCCATTCATGCATGTAACATAAAGGCTGGATTACTCGTATCACTAAACTAGCAACTTTACCTATACTAGCACACACTCATTTTCGATCGCAGCAGTTTGAAAAGATTATTCCCGCAAAATTTAGTTTTTTTCTTCCAGACGCCCATGGAAGTGGTTGGCTCTGCGAGTGATAAATGACGTCACGAGAAACAGAGCGGCGTCGGATGGTAGGAACATGACTTGGTCTCCACGGCCGTCCGAGGCCTCTGCCGGGCATCTATCAAGTTGAGGAGCAAAGGGATTCTGGGAGCAGAAAATGTCCGTCACGTGTCCCGCAGAAGTCTTTTCTTCAGCGACATCTAGATGATAAATCCGTGTAGCTTGGAGACTTTTCCAACAGCACGAAGACTGTGGGTATCAGTTTTCCATCTTCCGATGCTGTACTCCTGTTAATCAAAAGAGGTGTTCATTAATATTTCTAATCACCAGGCCTCGCTCTAGATGGTTAGCTTGTAGAGTATTGGGATCGATGGTGGGTGAATATACATCGGTCGCACTATTCTGTGGATTAACCTAGTTGCAAAACTAAACACCAATGTAGGATATCCGTTGAATGGTGGTTACCTGCTCGTAGCAAAGACCCGTATTCGCGAATTAAATCAAATGATCAATTTAGTTTTGTGTTTCAAGTCCACTTTATGCACAGCGAGGCTAATCGGGACTGAATCTACTGTTTTGAGTGGAATCCGAATCACTATGTGACTCCAGCTGGTTTCGAACACGGGACCCCTTGATTACAAGGCGACAACGTTACTACTACGCAATCGTGGAGGCCTTGAGTCAAAGGCAATCGAACTTGAAATAACCTATCATGGGCGTCCCGTTCGGTTTTGTACACTTTTCTTCATCCCGCACTTGAACGGAAAGGCCGGAGTGCCTCCCAGAGAATTGAAACCAGTTGTGGGCGTTCATCCACAACGACCATCTATTTGCCTTGTACGGCAGTAACCACTAACATACATCTCTTCTCATGAATTTTTACATTGCAACTGTGCGCTATTTTGGTGCTGTGCCGACTGTTTATATGGTTCTCCCTTGGGAGGTGGTTTCAAACACGTTTAGGATAGACAGGGCTGATGGTAATGTCGGCGATGTTGTTATATATTATATTGAAGTTACTTACTCCCAGCTTTCGTGCTATAGCATCACTAGGTAAGGTTAGGTTAGACGAAGTTGCAAGCAGAAAAAAAAAAGATTTATCAGGATACAACACTGCTGGGTGGTCCCGGGTTCGATTCTCTGTCTCAGTATGGATGCTCTTTGTGAGTGTCCCTTCATCAATTTCATCCTCATCGTCGCTATTAGCCAATAGTTGCAGAAAAGCAACGCTAAATAACGAAAATCAAATCAAATTAAACGACACTGCTGGAGACATTCAACAGTAATGTAAACATTTACAAGAGTCTTAAGAGTTTCACTTTAGACTAAAATTACGAGACATCTGTTTGTGGGAAACTGTCCCTTCCTACTTCAGTATTCCCAACGTAGTTTCAAGGACAATGGTATGTGTTCGTTAGCACCACTTATCTGCCATTCCTATACTACACGTGTTCGATTGTTTATTTTACTTCGCTTTTCTGCTACTTTTGGCTAATCGCGAAGATGAGGATGAAATTGGTGAAAGGACACTCACAAAGAACAGCCATGTCCAGGCCGGGATTCGAACCCGGACCCTGGCGTCAGACGTCTTTGATAACACCACATAAACATCACATTCGTTAACGCCAAGTAACAGCTTTGAATGTGTACGTACCTATGGAGATTTCCCAGATGAGTTCTTTGCGCTAGACCTATCTTGGATACTTATGCCTAAAGTCTTAAGAATGCAGTGTGGGCTTATTGCTAGAGAGTTGCCAGATGCTGTGGACGACAAGAGGGTATCTCCGCTCATTCAACTGACGCTGTGGCGCACCACAAAGCAACTTCAAAAGGAGAAAATGCACACCATCTGCAGCATTCTCTTCCTACTTCAGTATTCCCAACGTTTGTCGCTAGATGGCAGCAACAGTGAGCGAGCTGTTACTTTCACTTCTCCAAAATATCATGGCAATTATAACAAAAAAAAAAGTTTCTGTAAAATAGTCTGGATTGTAACTGAACAAAGAAAATCATAACAATGCAAACTTTGTAGTCACTGCGTAATTATACCTCTTCCTATGTTAAATCTTTTTTGCTTTTTGAAAAAGTTGTCAGTTTTAAGACTGATTATCTCATACTAGTGCACTTTTAAGCCAGAATATATAGAAATGGCAATTTACGCAGAGAATTAAGTACATCGTGCACAAAAGTTAGGGTTTCTTCGATTTTTTTTCATTCGTCGTTCTCTGCCTTAATAGTCATGTTTTTCACTGCAACCTCCAGGTTTACAGTTCTCTGCCATACACTTCATGTCAGCGTAGGATACACTGGATTTTATAGTATCTATCACCTGATATCATCTTATTCCCAGGATCCTCGTTAACCATTGCTTGTGTTTGTTTTAGCAGGCTATTCCTTCTTATTCCCAATCAATTTCTTGTCTTGGAACACTTCCATCATTGCTCATCTTTCACCAACCCTTTCCAGTACAGTTTTACTTCTAACCTTTGCCTATCCATTTCACACGCTCCATTCTTAGCCACAGCCACATTTCTAAAGCTTCTAGTCTTTTTCTCACTTCTAGGTTTCTGCACCATACAAGAGTACAATTCCACGCAAACATATTTATTAGTCTGTTTCTTAGTTGTTTTTGTAAGTTTTAAAAAACAGACTTTTCTTCTTTTGAAAACTTATAAAATATTATCCACATACATGGCCTTCAAGTATTTGGAAATGGATCGTCCAAAGAAGATACAAGCTGGTAGGCCACAACCTGAGACATGAAGTAATAATGCAAACAGTACAGGATGGAAGAATAGCAGAAAAACAAAAATGGAATTTATCAAACAAATCACTCAATACGTGAATTGCGAAAGCTACATTGAAATGAAGACATTAGCAGAAGAGAGGAACAAATGGAGAAATGCAACAAAACAGTATATGGAGAAATACAACAAAGAAAGAAGAGACAGGAACAAATGGAGAAATGCAACAAAGAGGAATGTAACATAAATAAGTTCGAGAGACCTCTTTTGTAAATACAAAGGCTCAAGAAACAAAGGAACAACGAAGAAAGAAGGACAATATGATGTGAGCTGGAGAAATAGTTTGAGGTAGTAAAATATCGAGTAAAATGTTTGAGCAAATCAACCTTCGAGTTGAGCACTTATGAAAAATATACGTGTTAGTTATATATGCGGATCATTGTGAGATACTTTTAGGGCATGTGTTGTAAGAGTATTTGCAAATTCTCCACTAGAAATATGTGTTGCGATTAGCCTAAAGATGCAGAAAAGCGACGAGAAAATCCCCAAAAATACAAGAAACATGTAACATTAACATATCTTCTGAATGTCAATATTTTTTTTTAGTAAATTAAAATGAATAAATTAAAAGTTTTTATCGTTAATGTAAGTGGTCCAGGAGAGAGTGTCGGCCTATCCTTGGGACGTCAGACAAAGTTATTAAGCTATCTTCGTAGTTTTAGAGCGATTTTTTATCAATGCTTCGTGAGATTTGTCACTCTTATATACAGTTCAATATTACTTAATGATTCACGACTGTATGCTGTTCTTTTCCTACTCTTGATAACTTTCCCCTGTCATAATTACAACCAATAAATTAATTCTTTCAATATTACAGTATTCAATATACTCCTCTCATTTCCAAGAAACCGCAGGGGAAAACGTGACGTTTGGCGTCGTGCCACCTGTGATTCTAAATTTGTACAACGCTCTTCAAGCGAAAGTGACAGCAAAACATTAATTCATTTCTTGATCTCTTCTCTTGCCTTTATTTCCTTTTCTTATAAACCAGTTCGAGAAGTTCTAATGGTTTCTTGTGCCAATAATCAAACCTCTTGCGGCGGTTCGTTCCAGAAATGAGAAATTATTGATTGCAGAGGGCAGAAGTACAGAAGTTTGTTTTGACTGAGAGTCGGCGGGTGTTGTCGGGGACATAACCTTTTAAGAATGCGGGAGTAATAATGCCTGGATTACACGAGACTAGATTTCCTGCTGGATTTGCCAGTTTGACTTGGACTAGATGTGTGGTACTTGCTTATCTGCTAGTTCTCGCCTCACGCAATACTTGTTACGGTACTTGTCGGTATACTTTTGTTCCCACAAGGCATTGCGCAGAGCAGACAAGCTAAAAAGATGGACGAGCGATTTGAGGAACGTTGTTACAGAATACTACTGCTGTTGTTAAAAAATTAAAATTAAAATAATTAAAAGTATGGGCAAGAAATCGGCTCAAAATATGTATATGGCAATCAAGGTGTACTCAACAAGCTTTTTAATGAACTTCATATGTATATTCATTCATGAGTTTCGCAGGATTCATTCATAAAAAAAGATGTCAAACATTAAATACACTGATAATAATAAGGATTTTTAATATCTGCTAATCACATTTGTCGTGTACAAATCTCATCGCTTTGAATAAATTCCTAATATTAAAGAACACGAATGCACATTATCTCTGTTACTTTTTCTTTCATCGAGCAGCGAACAAATACAGAAGTACAACCAACACTCGGAAAGCACAGGCAAAAAACTTTCCCTTCCCAAACTCGCAAATTATTTTCACGTGACCAAACTTTGGTTCTGATTGGCTGTGTCACAGAATCAAGCATCGAAAGCCAGTTACAATTAGAACACAGTGTAGTCATCAAAAACCAGTCTAGCAGCCAGCCTGGCAGCCATCATTTTCAGCGAGGCAGCAAATCCAGCGCCAAGCAGGGCATTCCTGCTGGAAATCCAGTTGTGTGTGATTCGGACTTAAGTCGTGGCATTCTTGGGAGGTACCTAAGAGTAAAACTCTGTTCCACGGAGTACACCCCGGTAACAGTATTATTGCGGGAGGCTCTGACGGCTGGACCCACAGCCAATATAATTCTCGGTGTGGTTGTGTGTTGTCTATGGCACGTCCATTTGTGTGCTGAGCCGCTGAGCCCCCCTTTACAACCTCAAGGGTATGGTGATATTTGTCCTTGGTGAATGTGAAGTTTTATTTCTGATACAGAGTTGATCTCTGTAATAGTTTCATATAGAAATCAGAGAGTTTTAAAGCAATATTTTTTATCTTCTTAAGGCTCTGTCTTCAACTTTGTTTTCGTTAAGGTGCTTGCTCCTGTATTAAGCGATAGGCGCAAATAGTCACCATGCTGCTGTGCTCATAATTTTAACAAATTGACTCCAATCCTTTTTAGAAACGCAGCAAAAGATGTAAGATTACCCGCAGAGAGAGAAGGTGCAACATTCTTTCTGAGCATACGACTGCTGGACTCGTCCAAAATTTGTTGATATTGAATCGTTGAATGAAGGTCACACTTCGCAGGTCTTCACCCTCTAACAGTGTACGTTTTTTACGTTTTTTGTGTCTCTTCGGAGGTGGCAAGAGGCAGGCACGTAGCCAGGGAGAGGGCTAAGGGGGCTGAAGCCCCCAGAAATCCTACAAGTATCTAATTTAAATAGTGTATAGTGGTAATTTTACTTCCGTAGCAGAATTAAACATTAGATCGAAAAACGTTTAGTGCATAATAGAGAAACCAGGTTATATTTTCATATTCTACCATTTAATCCAAAGAATAAATGGATCCACAGCTCCCAAAATTTATAGTTTTCTTTGTGAGAGGTCACACAATATAAACTCTGAGTAAAATTTTCCCCTAATTTTAAAGTATTTTTTGAACGAAATGTGTAAAAGTTAATAACAAAATACAATAACTGTGATTTTCAGTACACTGACTACAAAATGTAAGAGAAATAACGGACAACACTTGTGTTGGATATTCACTCGTACGATGGATCGAATAGCAAAGTCCTTCCATTTATATAATAATAATAATAACAATAACAATAAATTTGGATTAAAATTGGTTTATTTTTAATAACTTATAATAATTAATATTGTAAAAATGACAATTATAACCGTGGTAATAATTATTATTGTCATTATTATTTACACTAATCAAGTTTTTATCAGTGGCCTACCACTCTAAGGGATGACCCCCCCCCCCGAAATAAAATCATGGTTACGGGCCTGGCAAGAGGAACGGATTAGTTATGTGGAGGGAACCTTACTCCATTGTAGGTTTTTTTTAGTCACCCAGTAGTAATATTGCATGTTGATATAGGATGATTGTTGCCAACATTTAGTCATCTATCCAATTCCATACAATAAACTAAATACATTTTTACATTAAGTGTATGCTTTATTACATAATTTCCGAACTAATGAAGCTGAACTAATGATATGCAATTTAGTCACAAATCTATAAGCTTTCTTCTTGCAACAGCATTACTTGCGGCTCCATAGCTGCTACTCTGTGTGATAAAATAAAGAATCACAATGAATTAATTCTATTTTGCGAGATACCATTTTTGTTTTTGTATTACAAGTTTTAAAAGAAAAAGGCATTGTAATCAATAAAGTTTCCTTTTCCGATAACCAGGGTTGTAGGGAGTAACCTTCTCTCGAATGAAGACACACAAATGTTAACGACCTTCATTCTTTCAGGCTTACGAGGCTTTGGCGCCTGGACCCACAGCCCCTTCATCCACTTCATCTTATCACCATTCATAGCCCATCGTCGCTATTTAGTGGCACTGAAGCGACGTGAAAAATAAATCGACGCAAATCAAATTTTCGATTGTCATTCATTCCAAGATTTTACATTGGACAGTAGTGATTTTATCACAAGATGTAAGACTGCTGGTACAATTTGCTTGTCGGCGTATTTGAATACAATATAGCGATGATTACTAAAGGATGTCGGTGTGGCATCAGTCACGTCTGTGTTCAAGACATGTTGTTCTACAAGAATATGCAAAAATAACGTTGGGTTCAGCATAGCTAAGTGTTAAAAATAGAATTTTTGTCTCATTCCATGCCATCCTTCTTATTGAAACTGCAGAGTCATATGTGGATGAAACAGATTGTATTGAAAACCTCAAGACATAAGGGCAAGACAAAAACTAAGAACATTTCCAACCCACCTCTCCCACTTGGAATCGGTTCCAGGCGTCTATTTATGTTGGAATCACGTTCCCTCCGGAAGCGAGAAAAGTCACACCCGAATTATGGCACAAAGGATACATATCTCGGGGTCTTTCTCATTCTGTTCCCCGTAAATCACTTCTTTGTTATAGAACGCCTTCCTTCCGTAAACACGCGTAGCTTCCCAAGGCAGGTGGGCACATACGCGCTGGAGCGAGCCCTCCCACACACCTGCTCTTGGCACGCGCTGAACCTTCTAACTCTGGCTGCGGCAGAAGCTATTTTCAGTTTCTGGAGTTTGCATCTAGGTTCTTGAAAGAGTTCCCAATATTTTACCCCTTTTCCCTCTCTGCCCTTAAAGAGGAAGGATCCGGAGGTGGTGTAGTGTCGTGGTTGATCTTACGTTGGAGTTTCCAGGTCTTTTTCCGTCCTACCAGTGGATGGAATGAGATAGGAGGGAGAGCAGGCACACAGGAAGAAATGGAGAAATAAGAGAGAGAGAAAGAGGGGTGGAGATACAGATTAATAGTGAGAGGAACGTAGCTAGAGAGAGAGGTGGTAAGGGTAAGGAGTTAGACAGCGAAAGATAAGGAGATAAAGAGTAAGAAAGAGAAGGGGATAACAGAGAAAAGAAAAGAGCGAAAGAAAAGAAAGTACAGTTAGAGAGAGCGAAAGAAGGGCAAAATAAAACGCTAAAGAAAGAAGTTAGATATCGAAAGACAGGAACAGTTATGGAGAAGAAGGAAAAAACACAGAGGGAAGGAGGTTAAAGATCGAGAGGTCAGAAGTTAGAGAGAGAGAGAGAGAGAGAGAGAGAGAGAGAGAGAGAGAGAGAGAGAGAGAGAGAGAGAGAGGAGTAAAAGAGGAAAACAGATAGAAGTTGAAGAGATGGGAGTGAAAGAGGAAAATATTAAAGTTGGAGAAACAGGAATGAAAGATAGAAACAAGGAAAAGTTACAGAAGATGAAAGAAGAGACATGTGGGGGGAAGGAAAATAGAGTTACACACCGCCATGGACGATCATAAGGGGGGCAGTAGGGCCACTTGCCATCAAACAGTTGTTTACTCATTCTCAGTTATTTAATTTTAATTGCAATTATTGTTTTCCCGTCTTCTCTCCAGATTTTTGCCATTCTTTCTATGTCTGGGAATCTATATCTTATTCCTAACTTCCTCTTTTCAAGTTATTACTTTTTACTTCCTTTCCTCTACCGATTTCTCTTTTACTTTCTTTCGCTAATTCGTTTACTTCTCTTCTATCTCTCCATCTTTGTCTTGAAACAATTCCAAGCCAGTAAATATTACGTCACTGATTTAAAATATATACATGACGACCTCGTAAGACCTCGTGGACATTTCAGGCGGGAATTTTCCGACAATGCCCCTGTATTGAGAGTTTCTGTGATTCACTCAGCCTCTAGTCACTGAATTCCTGGGGGCAACTTTCAGCTTGGAACGTGGTGCAGATAACATGACCTCCAATATGGTGCTACGCTACAGATATCTTAATCTCAGGGGGATAGGTTCTTTGTTTGAGAATTCCAAATAAGAAAGCGTTTTATAGCCAAGAGGATATAGTAAAATGCGGATCTATATTCTGAGAACTTGACAAAATACAGAGAAAATATATATATATATATATATATGTATAATCGGAAAGGCTTCTTCTTCTTTTATTATCAAAAAGGCTTCTTCTTCTCTTAAATGGCTTCTTCTTCTTTTAAAAGGCTTCTTCTTTTAATATGGAAAAAGCTTCTTCTTTTATTATGGAAACGGCTTCTTCTTCTTTTCAAAAGCTTCTTCTTCTTCTAAAAGGCTTCTTCTTCTTTTAATATGGAAAAGCTTCTTCTTCTTTTATTATGGGAACGGCTTCTTCTTCTTTTAATATGGAAAAGGGCTCCTTTTTCTTTGAATTTCTTCTTCTTTTATCATCAAAAGGCCTCTTCTTCTTTAATTATCGAAAAGGCTTCTTCTTTTTTTCTTCGTTTAATTTATTATCTTCCTTTAAAGCGTAATCTTATTTATGTGCTCGCTTTCCCCCCGCTTCTTTGTCAAACAATACAAGCTATACTTGTAGAAAGAGTAGGGTCGACTAAACTGACAATAGCGCCACCTCCTATTTGACGACCAAAGGGGAATAACCAGGATCGCTAATAACAAGCGCTGCCAATGGCCCAGTGCGACTAATAAAGAGCGCAACCAAAAAGTGCTTCGGGGCGTCTAATTTGACACAGCGCCACCGGGGACAAACAACCAAAACACTGACGATGTTCTCCTCGTCAGGAAAATAAAAAGAGATTGAGATGAGATACATTTCTGAATTCATTTGCTCACTTAATGACTTTCCTAAAACTTTCATATGCGGCCATATTCTAAATTATTTTAATTTACTATATTCAACATTTTATTCACTCCTTCTATAATTTTTATACTCTTCCTTTATATATTTTTTATTTCCTATAATATATATAATCGCTCTTCTCCGCTCCTAGTTTGTACAATGAGCTCTGCTCTTCTTTACATGGCGTACTGCCATCTATCGTCGCTTCCGAGAAACCATTCCTCCTTGCAACTTTCAATGTGTCATCGAAACTGGCACGTGACAATGGCAGAGATCGGGAATGTATGGAACCATATCTGTACACCCTCTATGAGCCTACATGGAACTAACGTACAGAGTAGTCCAAAAACGATAACCGAAATATTCAATACTTTGGGTTACCTTTTTGGGGGTACCCTGCATATATCTGAACACAACATATTTGGACACCACTTGCACATTTTGTGCGATCACCCATGGTTTTTCAATGGTTGATGCGGACGAACAGACGTGCAATTGTGGCACACAAAGGTACATTGTTATTCTGTTTATTGCCTTTAAAAACTAATCATAAAACGTGAACACTCAACTATCGGTGTAGCTATGAACAGCAGTTCAAGATTAAATGTTAAAGTCCCTTTAAAATATCCTATTTTTTCCATGCTGCATATCCAAACGGCCCGTTAGGCTGCTCCAGGCAGATGCTGCATTGATTAATTAACCAATTATTCCGGTAATATTATGAGCGTAACAAGACAATCTGTATAGCCATTAACTGCAACGGTGCTTCTATTTTTACAGTCCTCGACGCCGCTTTATAAACATAGCCCCCGTTCTTCCACTAAATTAAAAACTCCTCTATTGAATCGGTACACATAAACCATAATTAACGACTTAATTGACCCAATTTTTTCCCTTAACGCCCGTTATTTTCTGAAACAGAAAAAAAAGGACTGTCATTTGAACCTGTCATCATATACAACCACCACCTGCGTTCGGTTGTTGAGGGTTACATACTTTCAGGGGGTAATGTTTTGAATGGATATTGAGGATGGTTGTAATACAATATCTCTCTGCTTGAAATTCTCAATTTCAAATGTCAAAGCCAATCGCGTTAAAAGAGTGGTTAGGGCTGTGCAAACGTACCTCAGTGGGATGTCGATTGAGTTTTTTTTTTGTTTGTTGAGTTTTGATTTACATACACAACCGGTGAAAAATTACCTCAGACAATTGGAACATGGGACAATCAGATCTTTTGGGGTATATTTTCATAATTTTTTTCTCTGACAATTCTTCTCTAAACAATGCTTCCTTTAAAATCATTCTTCGTCATTTGTATTTTTTAAAAGAAGCATGTCTTTTTCCTGCTGTCTCGTTGGCCTAGTGTGTTTATTGCCCGCTTTTCGAACTCGCGGCCTAAGTTCTCGTGTTCGAGTCCCGGCTTGGGCATTACTGAGGAAATTTTGACACTTGGCAAATTGTGATAATGTGAATTAAGTAATGACAAAGGACATATCCATGTCCAAACCAGAAGTCGAAGCCGGAGCTTTATGTGGCGAGTGGGCAAGTGGAAAACTCATCGCGAATGGGTGAATTAGGTTTAACATGTGATGCACCATGTATACGAGAGTATTCAATTGTGTCAAACATTGAAACTGAATGGGGTGATCGCCCTTGGTCTACTTGTAATTACAATTTAGAATATGGTTATAAAGCGTGTTCAATCCCATTCTCATTCACTATAGAGTAGAATGGGGCAAAATGACCTATCTAAAGCATAGTAAACCATACTGCGCACAATCATGACAGCACACTCAAGACTATTACAAAAGTGTTTTTGCGCATATTTTTGGATATTATTGAGATGTTTTAGGAAATTTTAATTAGGAAATGTAACACGGACTAAATGCATACACAAGATACGTAATGCATTTACTCTTTTTTATAATCCTTGTTTTTCAGGTAGTTAATTTTAGTTGTTATTCGTAGGTATGTAACAAAAGCATAGACTAGTAGTCAAATGTATGAACAATTTTTGTTATGCAAGGAGGAGGAACTGGATCTACAATTTAAAGTGGGATCCGAAACACTGTACAATGTGCTTCCACCGGATATCGAGCCCGCGACCCCTTGATTACAAGGCGACGACGACGTTACCACTACGCCATCTGGAAGACCCAGAAGGAGGGCAGTAGGATTGATTGATTGATTACTTAATTTGGTTTATTTTACCTCGCTTTTCTGCCACTTTTGGCTAATCGTGAAGATGGTGATGATATGATTAAATTGATGACGGGACACTCACAAAGAAGATTCATGCCCAGGCCGCAATTCGAAGCGCCACGGAGGTCGGTGGAGGCTGGTAGGCGAACATGAAACTTCACTGAAAATGCAGTAACCAAACAAACTACAAAACTATCACTTACATACCTACCATCAAGAGGCCCTGAATTAACGTATTTTGCTTTGAAGTTTTAAGGAAAGATGCAGAGCGAAACTAAATCACACGAACACTTTTAACAACTGAAGAGGTGGTTCATTACTTTACCACGCGATGGCACCACTAACAGAACAGAAAATATTAATCATGTTCGTTTTGCCCTAGCCTCCCCCTAAGTACGTTCTTCTGATAAATTTCTGTTTTTGTGAGCCAGAAGAAAATTCCATTCCTTTGCAAAGGAATTTCGATGAACAATTCATTATAACAAATGATGGAAGTGCAGGAGCCTATATATGTCGGAATTTCTTTCTTCTTCTACACTGAGGATTCAGTCTCTTCCCTCAAAAAACGTCTCAGTCTTACAGCAATCCGAACCCCCTTCTTTCTCGTTAAGTCCCGAATATTGTCTGTGAATATTTCATAACCAAGTTCATCAGAAATTCAGGTTACATTGTCGCTAAAATGGGGAAGAAAGGAGGTAACTTAGTGATAGAGCATCTGAAGCTCAGTCTTGTCTCTTGTAGATTTGTAACCGACCTCCGTGGTTGAGTTGTTATCGACGAGAGAGGTCCAGGGTTCGAATCCCGCCTGGGCATGAGTGTTCTCTGTGAGTGTCCCTTCCTTCATCATTTTCATCATATCATAATCTTCATCATCTGAAACAACTCCGAATATTGGCAAACTCTGGCGATTACCCAAACGTGACATAAAAGCAGCGAAGTAAAATAAACCAAATTAATTAATCAATAAACAATCAATCGTGTGTATTTTACAGGGATCTGTCACTTTTCGGTCTGGTGTCGACAAGCCTGGAATGGGGTGGTCTCGTTCTCCTCTCGTTTTTTTTAAAGCCGTCCTGGCACCACTCCTAAACCAAGAGTTTTTTAGTTTGCGTTTTCAAGTCCACCTTACGCACAGATAGGTTAATCGGGACTGGACCTACAGTTTAAAGTGAGATCCGAACCTCTACGTGGCTCCACCGGGCATCGATCCCGTAACCCTTTGATTACAAGGCGAAGACGTTACCACTACGCCATCGGAAAGGCACCTCTAAACCCTGAGGGGAAGCAGAAGTGTAATGGAAAATGGGGGGCAGTCACATTCAGTTTACATCGAAATACCATACCAAAAATGTATATTTGGGTTGAAAAAGACATTTATTTTTTTGCCTCCCTAGTGACGTAGTGGTACCGTCGTCGCCTTGTAATAACAAGGCCCTCGAGTTAGATACCCTGTGGAGGCACATTGTACAGCGGTTCGGATATCTCTTTAAAATGTACGTCCAGTACCGATTAGCCTTTCTGTGCATAAAATGGACTCAAACTCAAACCAAACATTTACCTACTCGTAGTTGTTTTTGTTTACTGGAGGGGTGGTTTAGGGATGGGGTTGACTGGTCGTCTAGGGAGGAACTCGCCCCCCTGATTCCCTCAGCGGTCACTACCTAATCCGGAAGTCCTAGCTTCAATATCGTGGCTTCGATTGCTCCTGGAGGGGTAGAAAAATCATGCTAAAACAAAAAAGAATCTGCAAAATTCACTGAAGTAGATATAAGAATGGAAAACAGGGAAATGACGATAGTTAAATTTTTAAAAGTCAGCGAATTCAGATGGAATCGTTATACGGGAGCGTTTAAGGCGGCGCAAGTTAGAAAGAAAAAAGAATCAACCTTCCTCCTTTTCTTTTTAATCTGTGGAAGAGCCTAGCGTGCTTCCAAGCAGCTTCTCTCGAGCGTTCGATCACCGGGGCTTCATCGCGATAAAACGGCCCCTCTTAAATGCAGCCATGCCTAGAGATTGCACGAAGGAAAAAAAAAAGCCCATATCAAAAAGACGGATTTCCTCCCCTTCCCCGCTCCGGAAGGGGTATTCAGAGGCTAAAGGGCCGGTGGAAGGAAGAAAGTCCTGGCAGAGAAGGAGTAACTTCGCGGAATCTCTAGAGTGAGGCGCAGAAAACAGGAAAGTTTGCGGAAAGTTCTGCATTCCGCCTGCTTTTTCAGGTTCTCAAGGTGGAAGAAGACGTGTTGGAGCTTGGCTTGCGGTACCCACATTCAGTGATGCAGAGTTCAAATTACTTTTTTTTTGTGGGGGGAGCAAGATTGATACACCCACGCCTCACACACGCACATAGTGGTTAATATTGCCTCCGACAGAGGGGTAGTGGGAGCTAAGGAAGATATCAGACCAAAGTGACAAGGGACACTAGGGGCTAAATTGGATCGTGTCGTTTGTCGGCTCGATGTGTGAATGCTCAATGTCACCTGTCGCCTGTTGCTTTCCGCCTCGATCTGAAAACTACCTTAAAAAGACATCCTCACCCCTTTATATTTCGAATATGCATGTATTGATTGATTGATTTGGTTTATATTACTTCGTTGTTTTCTGCCACTTTTGGTTAATCGCGAAGATAGGAATGAGTGGTGATAGAATGAAATTGATGAAGGGACATTCAGAAAGAACACCCATGCCAGTAGTTGGTATCTGAGATAAGCTCAATCGCTGCATTGGTGGTCTTTAATTTGCAAGTACTTATAACTAATTTGCACGGGTTTTAATTAATTTGCACGTAATTAGAATTTATTTGCAAGTACTTAGAATATTTTACATTTATGTATTTGCATGTTTATAACTTTTTATCAATATATATTTATTTATTTTATGAAAAATATGTATGTAGAAGGTAATTAGAGGTACTAAACGGTATGCATATGGTTTTATATCCATTACTGCAAAGTATGTAATGTATAAAATGTTAATATTAATGTTTATAATATTGAAAATAAGTTTACGGTTTATGAACCGCTATGAACGGTGGTAATGATACGAAAGAAGACGGTCCAGGTATTCGAACCCGCGATATGTAATATTATTAATTAGTACTATGTAATAATGTATGTTATTATTGTATTAAAGACGATGATCTCAGACGCTAGACAGAATACGGTCTCAGAATCTCGACTCGGCGGTGAAGGTAGACGAGAAAGGAATTAATATTCCGCGCAGGTAGAGGAGAAAGGAATTTGGGGAGTGTGCGTTCAAGGTCAAATGACGTCAGAACGTCAGAACAAAGAAGGAACCCAATTGACCAATCAGAGAACGCGTCGGTAGATTTTCAGAACCGGTTTTTTCCAAGGTTAACCAGTACGCAAGAACAGAGGAAAGCTATGCAATACTATAGGGCAGGGGAGGGATTCAACCAGACAACAAAGGATGTCTGGAAATGCGCAGCAAGGGTCAAATCTCTGAAGCTATGCGTCGCTTGTAGAACCGGTTTCCGCCGCCAATTAATATTCCGCTCAGGTTTGCCTCCAAGGCACAAGACGCTTTAGCGCGTGTTTCAGGGTAGAGCGCTTGCATGTTAGAACAGGTTTCTGTCAAAGTAGCCCAAGATTACCGAGAACACAAGAAAAAAGGATTTTGGGATATCCAATTAGATTGGAGCGAGAACTTTAATTTGAACAAGGAGAACGAAGCGTAAGGGTTTTAATCTGTACTAGGAAGAAGGGAGAGCTATCAGGGACTGGGCCTACAGTTTTCACTATTTGCTTTTATCACGGGGTATCGAACCTAGGACCCTTTGATTATTGATTTATATAGTAAATTTATGTTACTGTGTGCTATTTAACATAATATTGAACTTATTTTTACCAAACTTTGACTTTATGTCAAATCTTTTACAACTTTATGTTAATTTTTTACCAAAATAACACTATTTATACTATTCAAGCAACATTTTTTATTAAATTTTGGACTCACAAAACATTTTTCAATTTTTAACTTATTATTTTACAACTTTATGTTAATTTTTTACCAAAATAACATTATTTTATACTATTCAGGCAACATTTTTTATTAAATTTTGGACTCACAAAAACATTTTTCAATTTTTAACTTATTATTTTACAACTTTATGTTAATTTTTTACCAAAATAACACTATTTGTACTATTCAGGCAACAATTTTTTATTAAATTTTGGAATCACAAACACATTTTTTTACAACTTTTATCTGTTTATTTTACAACTTTATGTTAATTTTTTACCAAAATTACACTATTTGTACTATTCAGGCAACATTTTTTATTAAATTTTGGACTCACAAAGACATTTTTTACCAAACTTTGACTTTATGTCAAACATTTTCCCAGCTTATCCTTATTATTACCAAAATAATACAATTCAATCTGTTCAGGAAATACTTTTAGTTGCATTTTCTACACACAAAGTGTGTGTTCTCAACTTCTATCTGCTTATTTCACAAGTTTAGGCTTATTATTACTCAAATAACACAATTTTAGCTATTCAGATAGAAGTGTTTATTTTATTGTGCATTTACAAAGAGAGATTTTCAACTTTTAACTTATTATTTACAAGTTCAGGCTTATTTTTTACTCTAATAACACAATTTAATTTATTCCGGCAACATTGTTTATTAAATTTTGGACTAGCAGACACTTCTTTTATTTGTAACTTATTATTTTACAACTTTATGTTAATTTGTTTACCAAAATAACACTATTTATACTATTCAGGAAAGAGTTTTAGGTATATTTTCGACACACAAAGTGTGTGTTCTCAACTTTTATCTGTTTATTTGACAAGTTTATTCTAATATTTACTCAAATAACACGATTTGAACGTGTTTTTTATTACATTTTGGACACACACACACACAGACTTACACAGACACACACACAGACACACAAACACACACACACACACACACACATCCACCATCACACACACAGAGAGAGAAAGAGAGAGAGAGAGAGAGAGAGAGAGAGATTTTTTCCAAGTTTACAGGATTATTCTCCACGTTTACTCAAATAACACAATTTAGATGTGTTTTGAATTAAATTTTGTACACATGAAGTGTGTTTTGTCAAGTTTTACCCTTTTATTTTACAAGTTTAGGCTTAATATTACTCAAATAACACAATTTAATCCAGTCAGGAAGGATTTGTTATTATATTTTGGATGCACAAAGAGATGTTTTCAACTTTTTTACTGATTTTTTGCAGGGTATGTATTAATTTTTATTTATTTTGTTTTGTATTATATATACATTTACAAATTTTTAACTTAGAGTTTAGTATTTATTTAAATATTTTCCAAAACACTAAAGAAAAGTACTTTTAGCTAAAATGTAAGCTACAGAATATTTTATTATTATTATTATTATTATTATTATTATTAGGGTTTACTGATTTCCACTATGCTATTTTTGGTTCTGTATTTCTATATGTATTTCTTTAGGTCAGGTTACGCCTGCTACGTAGGAAAGTTTGTTTATTTTAGAGTTTGCTGAGTATTTTGTTACTTTTATACTAGGTAAAGTTTTCTAAATATATCAGGTAGGGCTCCATCCATATACTTTTGTTTTTGTTGTTTGGAGATGATGCGATCAGCATCACTCTCCATCTGCTTTTTATTTTATGTACCCAATATTATTTTGAGGCTTAGTGAATTCTAGAGCCTATTTATGCAGGAGAGAGGGCTTGAAATTTTTGATCTCAGATAACCCACAACTATTTGTCAGAGTATTTTAAAGGATATTTTATATTTATTATGTGCCACTAGAATATCAAACCTTGCTTAATTTTTATGTCTGTAACGCTGTTATTGTATTTCTAGCTAAGCCTTACTGGATAAAGTACACGAAATGTTTATCATTTCGACTATTTACCTTTATACGAGGCCAAATTTTTAGTGTAACGAAAATTATTGTGTGTCTATAAAGACTGAAATTCTTTTACCGAGGGGTCCACAACTGGACGCTTACCAACATTGTTTTTTTTCTTTTTTAAATATAACCATTTATCAATATATTGACAATTCACAGGACAAGACGAAGTTCACACACGACTGACTATATGAACCATAGGTCCATTTGCTAAACTTTTTTTCTATGCTAGAAGAATAATTTAGCCTTATAGCCTTTTTCAAGGTATTTTTGAAGTATTACTGGTTTTTTGGGTGCATCAACATTTGGGTTATTTCCATTTGGTTTATTACACTAGGCTACAATCACTATCTGAACACTGAAATCCTCTGATTGAAACTAAAAGCTTAGGCTGTAACTAGGGATTTAGTATGTATATCGACAATTTATAGGACAACACGAACCTTACAAAGGATTATAGGTGGCGTAGGACCACACGCCAGAGCTTTGTTAATCTGCAAGAAGCACTTACAGCTAATATTACGAGGAAATGAGGTTGATTTTTACTGTTTCACAAGAATGCTACCTTTTATACACCCAATATTTGCTTTTTCAAGTAACTACTTGTACCAGAAGCACTTACAGGCCAACTCTAACTAGACTTCGACTTATTCTATATCAGGTGCTAAATTTATAAAGAACTATGATTGTGTATATTTCTGAGGAAGTACGCAAAAGCAGATTACCCGATTAAAGTATCTGAAAAACAGATTTTTCTATGTACTAAAGTGAAGAAAATGTTACTAAAACTTGGCTAGTACAGTAAATCTGAGAGTTTTAGCTTTATTTGTCCGTAACTGGATATAAATGTAACTTGTTAATCTCGCCAAACAAAATCTTTACCTCAGTTTTGGAAGCTAGCTGAACTTTAGTGTTACAAATTACATATAGTGAAGGCCTCTATAGTGGAAAAATACACCCAGTCTGAAAAACTTTGGAAATGTTGTCTCCTTCTCTGTCGAACCAGACCAACAGTGTTCTCACATGTTTCAATATATTTCTTAACATAACAAACTTTTCAAAAAAAGAATACCTTGTGCCCAGATAGCTTAGTTGGTATAGCGTTAGGCTTTTAACCTATCTGTCCAGGGTTTGAGTCCCTGTCTGGGCGATTACAATTTTTAAATTTTGTCATCGGATCTTTTGCAACAGTAAGTCGTGAGTAAGCTTTTAAGTTTCTCAAATATCAGTATCTTTAGCTAACAGTACAGCATAACCAGTATTATTATGATAGAAAAATTCTGGTGGTAGAACCTACACCTACTGTAATATCTCTGTGGTATTAACTTACATGCACCCCATAACTTTTGGGACTGTTTCTCCTCCGTTACATTTCCTCGCCATTTACCCTTAGCGTCGCGATTAGCCTCAGAAGCAAAAAAAAACGAAATCTTATATTTGTTCTTTTTATATCTCTGAAACCACCTATACTATAGAACTACATTTAATGAATTTTGCAGTCCTCCTGTTTGATCTGTTAAATAATCCAGTCAATAAAAATATACTTACATAGAAAAATCTGTTTTTCAGATACTTTAATCGGGTAATCTGCTTTTGCGTACTTCCTCAGAAATATACACAATCATAGTTCTTTATAAATTTAGCACCTGATATAGAATAAGTCGAAGTCTAGTTAGAGTTGGCCTGTAAGTGCTTCTGGTACAAGTAGTTACTTGAAAAAGCAAATATTGGGTGTATAAAAGGTAGCATTCTTGTGAAACAGTAAAAATCAACCTCATTTCCTCGTAATATTAGCTGTAAGTGCTTCTTGCAGATTAACAAAGCTCTGGCGTGTGGTCCTACGCCACCTATAATCCTTTGTAAGGTTCGTGTTGTCCTATAAATTGTCGATATACATACTAAATCCCTAGTTACAGCCTAAGCTTTTAGTTTCAATCAGAGGATTTCAGTGTTCAGATAGTGATTGTAGCCTAGTGTAATAAACCAAATGGAAATAACCCAAATGTTGATGCACCCAAAAAACCAGTAATACTTCAAAAATACCTTGAAAAAGGCTATAAGGCTAAATTATTCTTCTAGCATAGAAAAAAAGTTTAGCAAATGGACCTATGGTTCATATAGTCAGTCGTGTGTGAACTTCGTCTTGTCCTGTGAATTGTCAATATATTGATAAATGGTTATATTTAAAAAAGAAAAAAAACAATGTTGGTAAGCGTCCAGTTGTGGACCCCTCGGTAAAAGAATTTCAGTCTTTATAGACACACAATAATTTTCGTTACACTAAAAATTTGGCCTCGTATAAAGGTAAATAGTCGAAATGATAAACATTTCGTGTACTTTATCCAGTAAGGCTTAGCTAGAAATACAATAACAGCGTTACAGACATAAAAATTAAGCAAGGTTTGATATTCTAGTGGCACATAATAAATATAAAATATCCTTTAAAATACTCTGACAAATAGTTGTGGGTTATCTGAGATCAAAAATTTCAAGCCCTCTCTCCTGCATAAATAGGCTCTAGAATTCACTAAGCCTCAAAATAATATTGGGTACATAAAATAAAAAGCAGATGGAGAGTGATGCTGATCGCATCATCTCCAAACAACAAAAACAAAAGTATATGGATGGAGCCCTACCTGATATATTTAGAAAACTTTACCTAGTATAAAAGTAACAAAATACTCAGCAAACTCTAAAATAAACAAACTCTCCTACGTAGCAGGCGTAACCTGACCTAAAGAAATACATATAGAAATACAGAACCAAAAATAGCATAGTGGAAATCAGTAAACCCTAATAATAATAATAATAATAATAATAATAATAATAAAATATTCTGTAGCTTACATTTTAGCTAAAAGTACTTTTCTTTAGTGTTTTGGAAAATATTTAAATAAATACTAAACTCTAAGTTAAAAATTTGTAAATGTATATATAATACAAAACAAAATAAATAAAAATTAATACATACCCTGCAAAAAATCAGTAAAAAAGTTGAAAACATCTCTTTGTGCATCCAAAATATAATAACAAATCCTTCCTGACTGGATTAAATTGTGTTATTTGAGTAATATTAAGCCTAAACTTGTAAAATAAAAGGGTAAAACTTGACAAAACACACTTCATGTGTACAAAATTTAATTCAAAACACATCTAAATTGTGTTATTTGAGTAAACGTGGAGAATAATCCTGTAAACTTGGAAAAAATCTCTCTCTCTCTCTCTCTCTCTCTCTCTTTCTCTCTCTGTGTGTGTGATGGTGGATGTGTGTGTGTGTGTGTGTGTGTGTGTGTGTCTGTGTGTGTGTCTGTGTAAGTCTGTGTGTGTGTGTGTCCAAAATGTAATAAAAAACACGTTCAAATCGTGTTATTTGAGTAAATATTAGAATAAACTTGTCAAATAAACAGATAAAAGTTGAGAACACACACTTTGTGTGTCGAAAATATACCTAAAACTCTTTCCTGAATAGTATAAATAGTGTTATTTTGGTAAACAAATTAACATAAAGTTGTAAAATAATAAGTTACAAATAAAAGAAGTGTCTGCTAGTCCAAAATTTAATAAACAATGTTGCCGGAATAAATTAAATTGTGTTATTAGAGTAAAAAATAAGCCTGAACTTGTAAATAATAAGTTAAAAGTTGAAAATCTCTCTTTGTAAATGCACAATAAAATAAACACTTCTATCTGAATAGCTAAAATTGTGTTATTTGAGTAATAATAAGCCTAAACTTGTGAAATAAGCAGATAGAAGTTGAGAACACACACTTTGTGTGTAGAAAATGCAACTAAAAGTCTTTCCTGAACAGATTGAATTGTATTATTTTGGTAATAATAAGGATAAGCTGGGAAAATGTTTGACATAAAGTCAAAGTTTGGTAAAAAATGTCTTTGTGAGTCCAAAATTTAATAAAAAAATGTTGCCTGAATAGTACAAATAGTGTTATTTTGGTAAAAAATTAACATAAAGTTGTAAAAGATTTGACAAAGTCAAAGTTTTGTAAAAAATGTCTTTGTGAGTCCAAAATTTAATAAAAAATGTTGCCTGAATAGTACAAATAGTGTTATTTTGGTAAAAAATTAACATAAAGTTGTAAAATAAACAGATAAAAGTTGTAAAAAAATGTGTTTGTGATTCCAAAATTTAAAAAAAAATGTTGCCTGAATAGTACAAATAGTGTTATTTTGGTAAAAAATTAACATAAAGTTGTAAAATAATAAGTTAAAAATTGAAAAATGTTTTTGTGAGTCCAAAATTTAATAAAAAATGTTGCCTGAATAGTATAAAATAAAGTTATTTTGGTAAAAAATTAACATAAAGTTGTAAAATAATAAGTTAAAATTGAAAAATGTTTTTGTGAGTCCAAAATTTAATAAAAAATGTTGCTTGAATAGTATAAATAGTGTTATTTTGGTAAAAAATTAACATAAAGTTGTAAAAGATTTGACATAAAGTCAAAGTTTGGTAAAAATAAGTTCAATATTATGTTAAATAGCACACAGTAACATAAATTTACTATATAAATCAATAATCAAAGGGTCCTAGGTTCGATACCCCGTGATAAAAGCAAATAGTGAAAACTGTAGGCCCAGTCCCTGATAGCTCTCCCTTCTTCCTAGTACAGATTAAAACCCTTACGCTTCGTTCTCCTTGTTCAAATTAAAGTTCTCGCTCCAATCTAATTGGATATCCCAAAATCCTTTTTTCTTGTGTTCTCGGTAATCTTGGGCTACTTTGACAGAAACCTGTTCTAACATGCAAGCGCTCTACCCTGAAACACGCGCTAAAGCGTCTTGTGCCTTGGAGGCAAACCTGAGCGGAATATTAATTGGCGGCGGAAACCGGTTCTACAAGCGACGCATAGCTTCAGAGATTTGACCCTTGCTGCGCATTTCCAGACATCCTTTGTTGTCTGGTTGAATCCCTCCCCTGCCCTATAGTATTGCATAGCTTTCCTCTGTTCTTGCGCACTGGTTAACCTTGGAAAAAACCGGTTCTGAAAATCTACCGACGCGTTCTCTGATTGGTCAATTGGGTTCCTTCTTTGTTCTGACGTTCTGACGTCATTTGACCTTGAACGCACACTCCCCAAATTCCTTTCTCCTCTACCTGCGCGGAATATTAATTCCTTTCTCGTCTACCTTCACCGCCGAGTCGAGATTCTGAGACCGTATTCTGTCTAGCGTCTGAGATCATCGTCTTTAATACAATAATAACATACATTATTACATAGTACTAATTAATAATATTACATATCGCGGGTTCGAATACCTGGACCGTCTTCTTTCGTATCATTACCACCGTTCATAGCGGTTCATAAACCGTAAACTTATTTTCAATATTATAAACATTAATATTAACATTTTATACATTACATACTTTGCAGTAATGGATATAAAACCATATGCATACCGTTTAGTACCTCTAATTACCTTCTACATACATATTTTTCATAAAATAAATAAATATATATTCATAAAAAGTTATAAATCAAATACATAAATGTAAAATATTCTAAGTACTTGCAAATAAATTCTAATTACGTGCAAATTAATAAAAACCCGTGCAAATTAGTTATAAGTACTTGCAAATTAAAGACCACCCATGCAGCGATTGAGCTTATCTCAGATACCAACTACTCATGCCCAGGCCTGGATTTGAAGCCGGGACCCCCTGGCATCGTAGCGTGATGTGCTAACAACTCCGCGACTTGAGCCGGCTTCAAATATGTATGTACATGCATGTATATATGACGCTCACTATGTTGGCAAAAATCTTTAATCCCAGCTGGCCACCCATCACATATACTCTATTCCGAGAATCTCTGGAGTAAGACAGCGCATAATAGTAGAGAAGGGGAGTAAGCGAATGGGCGGAGCGAAGAAGTACATGTTGCAGCAAACGGCTTGTAGCTGCAGTCGTTTTTTCCCCTCCACATAATCCCGTTTCCTCTCACGTGCTCATTGGTCGAGCCATCTTGAGTCACTACTTGCGCAGACACTTTATTTCATTTTACATAAAGTTTCAGATACAATTCTGAATGACCATTTTATACAGAAACAGTAACAGCAGGAAAAACAACAGTAATAACAACAAAACAATAGAGTACAAGATGGCACAGAAAAAAATTAAAATTACGCATACGTTGTTAACAATTTCCTGTAACTATGCTCTGGCAAGAATATGTGAACATTTGGAGGCAGGTTATGTATTATATGAGCGAAAAGAGACCGCTGTAGAAGGTACAGCCTTGTAGCGGGATTGTGAAAGAGCTTAACGTTGCGGGTTGGCCTTGTGGAGAATCGTAGATGAAATTTTCTGATCCGAAAAACGGATTTAATTTAGCCATTCACGAATTTAAGCAAAAAATTTCATGTCTGCTAATTTGTGACGAATGTGTGGTGGTTGGATATTTAAGGCAGACATAATATCTGTTTTATGGAGGTACCTCAGAGAAGGTATTCTATGGCTAGCAATGACAAGGTAAAAATTGAGGACAGAATCAATCCGGGAGAGATTAGTTTTTGAAGTCATGGTACAGATAGGGGAGCAGTATTTAGGAATAGTGGACATAAGGGATTTGAAAAATATGTTGATGGATGATTGGTTTTGGATTTCAGTGAATCTGTACAGAAGGACAAGAAGACAGATTGCTCTTTTGTAAATATTTTGCTTTTTGCTCGCTCCAGACTAGAGATTCCGGGGTCAGAGGGCACATTTTTCGCCACTGCATTCGTACACAAATTACACACTCTCCCCGTTGGCCGAGAGTGTTAAGTGGACTCAAGAGTTTTGCTACCGAAGATTTCGGACATCTTCTGGATAATGTGTGAGTGTTTATCTTGCTTCATCCAATCATCGTTCACCCTCATCTTCGCGGTTATACAAGTGCTCGTAAAATAAAAAAATGCAAGCACACACATACGCCCGCATACATTTGTAATGACTATCGAAAAAGAATTTAATGAAAACATTGGCTCAAAAATATTCACTTGTTGACAGCAGATGTATGCGAAACTTAAAACACGCTTTAAAAGTAGGTCTTCTGAAAGAAAGAATGTTTTTGAACCGGCTCGGTGGTAGAGCACATTAAGTGGTCGACTTTCGATTTCGCCACCGAATTTCCCGGGTTTGATTCTCCACCTGGGCATAGATGATCTTTGTTAGCGTTCCTTCATCAATTTCATCAAATCCTCATTTATCGTCATCGTCGCTATTGGCGAAAAGTGGCAGAAAAGCGACTCTAAGTAACAATCAAATAGACACAGCATGTCAACTTTTGTAGATCCAGTTTTCGACAGGAGATGTCTCCTTCCTGCAATACTCTAATGCTCTATTCTAACCAACCTCTAATATCTCTGGAAGTGTAACCTCTTTGGTATAATCCGGAAGGAAACTTGCGAAGCTATTTGCTTGAAATAAAAATGTAAAATGTAAAAGATAACTCGAGATCAACCATTATATTTCATCAATTCATGAATAATTAAACCCTTTTAAAGGTGTAAATGACGTTTTGTGTGCAAATCAAACATACGTTTTCCCTCACCTCTAATATATGTGCTGAAATCCCGCGAATGGTTGTGTTTACCTACTCGAATGCAGGAAATGGTGCATGTGTGTAGGTGCTCACGTTACCGGATAGAAACTAATTTCTGAATCGACAGCAGTATTTACAATTGTTCACAGTTTTTTGTCCATTACAGATGTGCAGATTCCCAGAGGTATTATATGCAGGCAATTACCACAAGCAAATGTTCTTTAATAGAAATGTTCTTTAATAGAAATGTATGCAGTGTTTGTCAATGTAGTTATAAGTATTCATCCATTGTGTATTTTGTAGATTCTTTTGTGGTTATTTTCTGTATCCAAAAGAGTTT
Source organism: Lepisma saccharinum (assembly GCF_977018435.1). Classification (NCBI taxonomy): domain Eukaryota; kingdom Metazoa; phylum Arthropoda; class Insecta; order Zygentoma; family Lepismatidae; genus Lepisma; species Lepisma saccharinum. The sequence continues at coordinate 54,214,301 of NC_139233.1, forward strand.
TAATTTCTTTCATAGGTGAGTGCCATTTCAAAGTTTACGAGGGTTGTTGCTCACAGCTACATGCATTCAGTTGTAAGTATACTATTTTGCAGTTTAACTCTTTGAAAGACAATAATTTTTAAATATGTTGATTATGTAGATGTTTTGAGAGCTTTAAATACAGTGTGATAAAGTTCTGCACTTCTATTTAGTTACTAAAGTTTAGAAAAAAGTTAAATTAACGTTATATTAGCAGCAAACGGCTAACTTGATCTTCCAATACAAATGCTGTATGACAGTGGTTGGCTGACTTACAGGGGCGTAGCGAAATGTTCCAATATTTTCACTGAAATGACATTTACTTGTTAGTCTACTCATGGTTTTAGTACTTTAAGAGAGAAAATGTTTCTGAATTTGAAATGTGTGTTCATTTTTTAACTTAAGGTAAGCAACCTAACCTAACACACACAGCGTTGCAAGTGTTAGATAGGCCTACATTCTGACGTGGGCACAGAGGAAATTATCTTGACACAATAATGGCGCCGTGAAACGAAGACGTCTGGGAACCACTGGTATATGAAATGTATAGAGTGAAACTTTAAAATTGGATCCTAACAGCCAATGCACTTCATTCAGAAATATTACACATGCAGATTTTAAAGAAGTTTGAAGAGGTTTTCTCGGGCAATCAGCCAGGTGATTTTCGGAAAGGCTTCCGAGCTTTCGAGAGCTAACGTCACACTCATCTTCATTCCCTGAAGATGAGAGTAACGTTAGCTCTCGAAAGCTCGGAAGCCTATCCGGAAATCACCTGGCTGATTGCCCGAGAAAACTTCTTCAATATTCGCCGCCAGGAAAGCTTCAAGAATTATTTCAAAGAAGTTGTTCAAAAGAGATTAAAATCAACGAAAAACTGTGTTACAAAAGTGCACATGAATTTTCATTTAACATTTAACGAGTCTTGAAAGGTTGTATGTCATATTTTTAGCATATTACCACATTTCCTGTACTTGTAAATCGAATTTTCAGCATACATTTTCAATACCTCGCTAGAGTCATACCGGTTTCTCTAAAATTTCGGTTCTTTTCTAGATAACTGATTCGAGAGAGAAAAACTGTGAAATTCATAAACCAAGTAGACAATATAGAAAGCGCCTCAACATACAACACGATCCCTAGCTTGTTGAGTGGTGGTAAAGAGGTGTCGACAAGATATGTCGGCTTGATATGTGTTCCACTAGCACTCCTTTCAACACCCACACGTGCTGGGAACATTCGTGAATCTTTTAACTCATATGGTAAACATTTAGGAGTTGTCTTTCGGTTCTAGGACATCTGGATAAAATAAATCCACTTAACTCCACCCTCCACGTGGGGACACTTTTGTTATTATTTCCCTTCCGAACAGAACGTTTTCACACCGCACCGTTATACGATATCTGCAGGATGAGTATTGGTACACCGACTAAAATATATTGTAAACTATCCTTCTTGGAAATATTGCACGCTGAGTATCGTGGAGTAATTTCATTTACTACAGGTGGGTTTAATGTAACGACGTCAGGATGCGCACAGCCGCCATGTTAGCGGCCATTTTATTTTTCGTTTGTAAGCAAATATCCACCACGTAGCGTTCGTTACATCTGCACCAACTGCACGTTTTTCTTTAAATAACGAATGTCTGTGTTAGTTTCTCCCGACAGCCAATTTGAATTCTTTACGCTTACAAGAACTGTGGCGTAGGTGAAGCATACCTATATCACATAAATATAGAGTTAGCAGATGTCCTCCTTTTTGAGGATATGCATTTTTGTTTTGCTTTCAACGCATGGAAAGACTTTTCTTAAAAATTGTAAATATCCTTGTTTCACATAATTTGAATTATGAAAGTATGTCTTGTAGTTGGAGAAAAATATAATCACACATAAGTTATAAGAATAATTGTCTCCTCTAAAAAGTTTGATTTGACTGATTATGGATATTTACGCCTCGGGAATTTATTTAAAAACGTATTTTTTTTCGAACTATTGGTCCTCCAGCACGTGGTATATTTTTGAGATATTCATCGCCGTCCTTAAATCTTTTAAACCACCGTTGCACTGCCCGCTCATTAACCACATCATTGCCGAAGACATTTTCTTTCCTGCTGCTTATCACGCTGTTTGGAGAGTACCCATGCTTCACCTGTTCTCACCGACCTTCACGTTGAACTGCATCGACTACAACTTGCTGGTTGAAAGTGCATACGCTAACTGTCACGTGCCAGTTTCACACGACACAATGAAAGTTGCAAGTAAGAAGTTTCTCGGAATCGACGATAGATGACAGCACGCCATATAAAGAAGAGAAGAGCTCATTGTACAAACTAGGAGCGGAGAAGAGGGATTATATATATTATAGTAAATTGAGAAATATATAAAAGAAGAGTTCAAATACTATAATAGAAGTAAATAGAATGATGTATATAGTAATTTAAAAGAATTAAGAATATAGCCGCATATGAAACGTTTAGGAAATTTATTAAGTGAGCAAATGAATTCAGAAATGTATCTCAATCTCTTTTTGATTCTCTGACGAGGAGAACATCGTCAGCTTTTGCATTTGCAAAAGAAAAAATAGAATGATGTATATAGTAATTTAAAAGAATTAAGAATATAGCCGCATATGAAACGTTTAGGAAATTTATTAAGTGAGCAAATGAATTCAGAAATGTATCTCAATCTCTTTTTGATTCTCTGACGAGGAGAACATCGTCAGCTTTTGCATTTGCCCGTTCCCCGGTGGCGCTGTGGTCAATTAGACGCCCCGAAGCACTTTACGGTTGCGCTTCTTTTTTAGTCGCACTGGGCCATTGGCAGCGCTTGTTATTAGCGATCCTGGTTATTCCCCTTTGGTCGTTACATAGGAGGTGGCGCTAGTGTCAGTTTAGTCGACCCTACTCCTTTATATAAGTATAGCTTGTATCGTTTGCCAAAGAAACGGGGGAAAGGGAAAGAAAACATATATAGGGCATAAAGAAAAGGAAGCGAGACGACGCAACTAGATTTCTTATATATAGAAGAAATAATAAAAGAAGTCTTTTCCATAATCAAAGAAGAAGAAGCTTATTTCTATAATCAAAAGAAGAAGAAGCCTATTCGATAATCAAAAGGAAAAGAAGAAGAAGCCTTTTCCATAATCAAAGAAGAAAAGAAGAAGAAGCCTTTTCCATAATTAAAGAAGAAGAAGCTTATTTCCATAATCAAAAGAAGAAAAGCCTATTCGATAATCAAAAGGAAAAGAAGAAGAAGCCTTTTCCATAATCAAAGAAGAAAAGAAGAAGAAGCCTTTTCCATAATTAAAGAAGAAGCCTTTTCCATAATCAAAGAAGAAGAAGCCTATTCTATAATCAAGAGAGAAAAGAAGAAGAAGCCTTTCCATAATTACGAAGAGAAAGAAGATTTCCTTTCAAGAAGAATGTAACCGATGTAAATCTTCTATATATTTCAATGTCGCTATATATTTTTCTTTGTATTTTTGTATAGTTCTCAGAATATAGATCCGCATTTAACTATATCCTCTTGGCTATAAAACGCTTTCTTATTTGGAATTCTCAAACAAAGAACCTATCCCCTGAGATTAAGATATCTGTAGCCGTGGTAAATAACATGTAAGTACGTACCCACAAGGGGCGTAGCATAACTTATGTCTAACCTTGGAACTTGAGGAGAGAACTACGTTCGACATCGTCAGAATTGACAGAAATTTCTTGGCTACCTCCATATTTCGTCTACTCTTGAGCCAAAATCCCCCAAAATTATCTACCGTCGCCACTATCGAGAATGTGCAGAACCTTTGCAGACATGCAGGAGTATGACAGCACGTCATTAGCTGCACCATGGTAGGAGCATTTTTGCTTGGGCAATAACAGGAGAAATGTTCATATATTTCATTTCATCACCGACAACCAAGGTAAGTTGATTTACTGTGCTGTTCTTAATGAGAGGCAGGCCTATGTGGCGGAGTGATTAGCATAGAGCACTACGACGCAAGGGGATCCCAGCTTTGTCATTGATGTTCTTTGTGAGTGTCCCTTCATCAATTTCATCATATCTTCATCTTTTCAATTAGCCAAAAGTGGCAGAATGCGAAGGAAAATATACCAAATCAATCAATGGATCAACCGAATCAAGTTCTTAATTGGACACTCTCAAAATGTCCATTTCCTTATTTTTCTAACATCGAATGACGATTGACTGAGAGAGTATTTCTGAATGGAGTCCTTTTCAGTTTATTTTGTAATCCAGGCTTGTGGATAAATAATTTCGTGATTTCATTTTCTGCAATACATAGAGCAAATACGACACACACTAAAGCAATAAAAATCATTGTTGTTTAATGTTTATTCCCTATCTCCTTTACAATAACTGGAAAGGGTGCTCACTTTATCGTACTTTAGACTATTCCTTTGCCTCAGCAGGGCCTTTTACATCATTGGAGGCAAAATCTGCATAGAAATATGACAAATGTTCTTTTGTACAGAAAAATAATCACTTTCCCATTTCCGAAGTACTAAAAGGCTTCTTTTTTGCTTTTGTTTTGAGCTTTCTGGAAGTTAAAGTCACTGGAGACGAAAGACACTCTTTTGTTATGTTGGAAGACGGATGGAGTTCAGGAAAGTTTTTTTTTTTTTTGACTGTGCTCCTCAAAGTGTTCTTCGTCTTTGAGGGATATCAAGACAAGCTGTCTTCGTGGAGAGTTGATTTATTTCATCCTTCATCTCCGTGATGAGGATGTCTACATGGTGACTGTTATCGTGATTGATTTCAGTATGATTCTATATGTAAGACGCAGGTAAAAGTAAAAATTATTGATGTTATTCTGCGTATTTTCGTTGCGTATGTAAAAATCATATGCTAAATGTTGAAATAAGTTTCCAAATTTTTGCTAAAACTACGCGAAATTTTGCAGAAATTTTTGCCCTTAAACTTCGAAACTTTCCTGATGGAAAATTTATTTCTCTCCGGTATCGCATGCAAAATGTATATTTTGTGTGTAAGTTCATTCAACATCAAGCTGTTCATGCGCAATCAATGGGGAGGAGGCAAATTGCACCCCCAGCTTCGTTGTTGTCACTGTCTAGTCCGTGATCTATCCATATATTTAATTCTCTCTTTCTAATTCCGCTGCTCTATACTTCTCTTTTCTACTCCATGTCGTAACGATGAGGATGAACTGGTGAAATGTATGACGGAACAAACACATACGACCATTGCATACACATTCGAATGTGGAGCATCTTTAACGTGTTACGCTGTCCATTCGATCATGGATACCCACTTCACATCAAATTTAGCCAAAACTTTTCTACCTCTTTACGTTAATCACGACGATGAGGATGATGGATGATAGGTGGAAACGATGAGAGACTAAGCACAATGAAATACCAGTATCTGGCCACAGGTTATGAGCTTTGGAGCACACGCAAAAGTATCACAAGCTCCTGCCCTTGAATGTTTGACGTCAGAAATACAAATGAATAAGTGCTGAAGTGTTAGCCCAGTCTAGTTCGCTGCACTTTCTGACACCAGGTGCAGTGCAGACACATACCGTATCAGACTGGTGCAAATAAATTGTCTTCAACTACTCGTAAGTAGACGCTGAACGCAAGAAAGCGGTGCTCGAGTTCAGAAGACGCAACAAATGCCTTCCGGCCGCTTCAAACGTTCATTTGATTGGTTAGGACGTACCACGTGACCATACACCACACAGTACAACCGCTCCAGAACGTAGTGCAAACGGTGCAGACACCAAATACACTACATGGCACCAAATCAACGAAGTAGACGAATCGGTGGTGCACTTTGTAACCAACTAGACGCGTGAGTGCAAAGAGAGTCAAAATCAGTGATACCGGAGCCTGGTGCTGATCACATCCCATCCACAAACGACCGATATTGGGAATGTGTGGAGCCATACCTCTACATCCCCATGTAACAATGTGCATGCCTCTTCCACTTGAAAAGCGAGCAAGCTTGCTACACAGCAACAAGCATCCACTTCGCTAACATTATTTCCTTGTTTCACCTTGTTCTGTTTTTAGAAGAAAGAAAACCTGGAAGCATCTCTCTTCTCCCCCCGCACTTGCCAGCCTCCCACGCAGCAAGATTTCTGACGCCGGAGTCAGGTAACTTAGTTACAGCGGGGAATGAAGCCGAGGGGAAGATGTCTTACGAGATTACGCGTCTCAGCTTCTTACTAACAGGCTGTCATGTCGTATCTATTACTCTAAAATGTTTTCAATTACATTTAATGCGCTAGTATCAGTACTCGAAAGCATGATAGCGTTGAAGGCTAAATTTACAACTGGTTCACGTCGAAAATATCACGTTACATTAGTGCTTTTCTGCGATTCGATCCTATTTTTAGCCCAAGATTCTACGCCATAGTTTCCTCTTGAACGTCTACAGTAGCTACATGTTCTCGCTTCTTGGACGTTGTCCGGACCTGGTCAATCCGCCGTACAGAAATATGGCTACACGTTTGAAGTAAATGTGGTGTGTTATTGTACAATGATGAATGGTATATTAAACTTGAATTAATTGTTTTCAATTTAGATAAGTGTCACACGCCCGAGCTTACGTTATTAGCCAAGATGGTGCTGACACATACAGCAGCAAGTTACAGTTGCAGTGTGGGTAATTCTATACCAGAATGATCGTGAAACTGGCGAGACGTGATTTTAACGTAACATCGTTGCCGTCGACTGTGGATAAGTGGAGAAAACAACTGATTGCATTAAATTGTTGGTTATAAAAAACTAAATATGCTGACCATGGCAGTAATTTATTTTATTAAAAACATAAACTAAACGTAACGTTTCAACCTTCTAGCAAGGTCTTCTTCAGACTCTGTATCAAGTACAAATGTAACAAGATACAAAAACAGGGCATTATATACACAAACATTACTCCCTCCAGACTATTAGAAAGTTGTTCTGGAACTTTCTAGCAGGTGGCTTTCCCTTGTCAACTGTACTTTCACCTAAAAGACTAAACATATTTACTTCCATATAGAATGTGGTTGGACTTTTTATCTCACGCTCTTTTTCCTTCATTTTTCTTCCTTCTCCTCTCCTCTTTCTCTCTTGTCCTTTCCACTCTTTCTAACATCTTCTTCCATTCTTTGTTTAACTTCAGTCCCCCATTCCAGTTCATTGTGTCTTCTTCACCTTTCTTCTCTATTTCCTTGGCTTCCTTCCATTTTCTCACTAGCATTCTCTTCTCCCTTCCTATCTGCTTAGCCTCATCCCACTCTATGTCATGTCCTGTTTCTCTCGTGTGTTTAAATATCGCACTTCTCTTTCTCTTAAGTCGTACATCATCCCTATGTTGTTTCAACCTGTCTTTCAGCCTCTTTTTCGTTTCTCCTATGTACACACTCTGACATTCTTTACATTTCACTTCGTAGCTAATCCCTTCCTCTTCCTCTTCTCTGTTATCCTTTTTCTTGTTTGCATTCTTCGCTATTCCTAAGATGCTTTTCCCTCCCTTCCTGTAAGTTTTAATGCCCGCTTTCCTAAGCACTTTGCGTTTTTAATAAAATAAATTACTGCCTTGGTCAGCATATTTAGTTTTTCATAATCATGGAAAGAAGGCTTAATTGTGTTAAAATTGTTGGTTAGTTTAAGTCCATTACTGTGCACACGGCTCTCACGATCATTCTGGTATACAATTGCCCACGTTCACTGTAACTGTAGTGATAAATATTAGCCTTGGTAGTTTCAGAACACAATCATATATTTCATTTTCATATATCACTGTGTATTGGTAAGATGGACTAAACTACATTTTAACAGAGATAATGACTATGTTCCGTTAAGTTTCAAATTCACTGCATCTTTCACCTCACGAGTCATATTTGAGGGCCCACCACCACAGCCAAATTACGGTTATAAGTGTATTACTGGGCTTCAATTGTATAACGCTTGTTTTGTCTGTTCGAGAGTTATTCGCTTGAGAGAAGAAACTCTCAATTCCATACGCTATCTAGCGTCGTCCATGCAAACTATTTGGCGCTGGAGTGAAACCCTCTCCCTGAAGCACTCTATTAAAGTGTAAAAGTAAAGCAAAGTTCACAGGGGAAGCTGAAGCTGTAGTCAACAGATGCAGGTTCTACGAATGGAAATCTAAACATTGTAGCATACCGTGAAATATATATTTCCAGGACACCTTTCGCAGACAATGTTTGAAATACAACTGGAGAAGATTTTATTAAACTCGACTGTCAGGTGTAAATTTGCAACTGGTGTTTTATGTACATGTGTACTGAATATCTTCCGTATATAATTGGATGTAAATATTTATAATTCCAAGCATACAAGACAATTAACCTTGTAACTCTTCAGAGAAGCTTGTATCAATTGTTGATGTATGTATATAAGAGATATACTGTACAGTACTAGGCATTGTGGGTTGTAATGATACTACTGAACAACAGAACTCTTCTATTATTTGAGAAGGTGTCGTTGTGAAATCCAAGAAAATAGTGTAAAATATAAAATTCTGTTTGTCAATGCAAAAATTATACAATATTCTCATTACATAATTGCAGTCGTTATTGTTAAAGAAGTATTAACTATTAAACGGCCTTTTTCCAAATATTAATACATTTTTGTCTGCCTGTTTGTGCAGATTTTATTGCCTTTAACTCCGGGCTGTAATAGTAAGGTAGTTGGGAGAAATGAGGTCAGTGGTCTGCGCAGGATTATCCTTAAGATCTGGTTTTATTTATTTCTTAATAGTCAGTTGTACATTTTTCCACCTTTTCCTGCGTTTGATTTTTTTGGGGGGTTTAAAATTGCTGTCTCTCTCTTGGATACACAACTGAATGTAGTATATTTTACGTTGTTATTGTTAGTCTATCTCACGGACTAAGTGCAGGGAACATTGAAATTTCCTTCTCACCTAACCACAGTTCCACAGGCTTAAAAAGAAGCCTTCAACGATAAACTTCAGGGGTAGCTAGATAATGCATAATCCTTTGTGGACGGAAACGGCTTTTTGTCAGGTGGTTTTCCCACTAAAGTTCGGTCAATGACGAGCAGCGCTCTTACGATAAAAGAAGAAAAAACCCTGATAAGAAGATGGTAGTAAGCAGAAGCTTTTAAAGTGAGTGACGTAGGATTTCCATCCGGCTTTGTCTCTCTCTTCACCACTTATTTGCCTCGAAGAGTTTCAGAAGGGCTCTGCAGCCCTCATAATTGAATTAACTCCCGAGGAGGGCTGTCGCGTTTGCTCCTGAAGGGACGGGTCGGAGAGAAAAAGGACAGCGCCAGGAGGTTTTTGGACATGCTGCCACGTGGTTTACATTCGGAGTGACAAATTCCCTCCACAAATGCTTGCAGCTGTTTCCTCCTGCTCAACTTCCCCCATTTCTTTTGTTTTTGCTTTCGTTACTAAAAACCTGGAAGTAGACAATTTTCGGGTCCAGTTGTCTGTAAATGAGAAGGGAGGGTGGGTTTAGCAATTTCGGCCGTTTAAGCAACACCATTCTTTCACTTTTCGAAACTTTGTCCTCATTAACGATATTTATTACGCTGTGGTTTTTGTTTTCCTGGATGCGGTGTGCACTTGTTACTACTTCCATGTGCCTCTGTTTACAGACTAAGAAGTCAGTGTTGCCACAATCTGAAGGTAACACTGACTTTTCCTCCCTCCAATTTTACCTTCTACAAAAAATTATAAATTAGTAATAGTATTTCCGTTGGCCTATGTTTGTGTGCATGAAACGTGTTAAACAAATTATTCCCCTAATATGAACCTCACGACTCAATACAAAAGTAGTTACTTTTATATAATGTTTTATGTTATTCGATTCTTATTACATGTATTATTCTGTCCATATCACAAAAACATTTATAACTCAGTATTATTATTCTGTCTTTGTGAAACTTGGGTGTTTATAATTTTGATATATTAATTGAGTGATAATGCTTATTATGTTCACAATTCGCTAATATTTTTCACAATTTCGTTAATAGAGAGTGTAAACGCAGTCTAAGGTAATATTTCAAATGTTATTTTTCCTATAGGATGTCAAATTCGAGATATTAATCTGATTTTTTTTCTAAAGAAAATGTTTATGCTCTATATTCCAAAAATTTAAGGTGTAGTTACAGTTCTTATTAAAACAATGGAAAGATCTAATTTGTTTATTTTCTTGCGTTCAGTAAATTCAGTAAGGTCTAAATTACATGACAGAGATAAACCTTTGCCCTTGTACAAACTTATTTTGCTTTTGTTGAAAAGTTATAGAAATGAAGTTTTTAATATTCAGATTTTATAGCTTCACAGAATGTTCGCACGGTTGATTAGTATTTGGAAATGTCGCAAGAAGCGCTGTGCAAATTACGTCTTGCTATGACAGGTGAACATCAACTGAGGATATGTAAGTAGGGGGTTCACTTTTGGGGCACCTGATTGAGCTACGATTTATGACGTCACAAATATTCATTGTGTTAATGCTAAAAGCCCTTACCTCAACATGCCTAACCTAACAACGAATGAATTTACCGTGACGTGCAGGGCTGTCATCTATTAACACTGCCGCCAACTCCATACAATTTCTTCGCTTTGCCGGAAAATTCACGATGTTCAAATATGCTCCAGTCTCCCGTATTTGGAGGGAGTAATCCTAAAGACAACGCCTCTGCTCTTTACACAACTAGCTAGAATGATACGATAAAAGTATGTAATCACGGGATCATGATTTATGTATGGCATCACGAGATCATGATACGATAAAAGTATGACACCTTGGCACATAATGTCGTCGATTTATCCTTGGACCGATTCCCAAATGACTTTCGAAATAATTTGTTCGACGTCGAACCGGGCTACCGAACCTATTTCCCATTGTACGTGAGCGAGATAGGTGCGAATCTCATTGGAGTGACTTTACCTTCTCACACCTACTAATTGGAGATGGTAATTAACATTGCAGGCTCTCGTTGCCTCGCCCACGCTTAGAAAAAGGAACTGGGGCATTGCAGTTGGCGGCCGCATGCCACATTGAGCAGCAGACGTTTATCTGACCTCGAGGCACAGTTTCCAGAAAGATGGTCGACCGAGGAAAAGCATACCAGCTGAGAAAACTAAAGGGGCTGAACGCGAGAGACTACTTTTAGATTCATCCTTTGGGTCATCAATTATTTAATGCTGTTACCTGATCGAATTCCTATCCGTGCTCCACATTTAGTAGTGTCTCCAGTAGCAGGGAATTTCTTTATTTATACAAGATTTATTATTAGATTCGGAAATTAAATTCACACTGATCAGAATACCCTGTATTACAGAAATGTATTGCTTTACCATTTGGGACACACAAGAGATACACTACGTAGCAATTTCAATTATTAATTCCATTAGGATACCCGCTTGTTTGAATTACATACAGTTATTTTATTTAAGAATTAATTATAATTCTCAGAGTGTACAATGACTAGAACTCTATATTATAAAGAGTTTATTCGTTTTAGGAATTAAATGTTGAATTTTTCAAGATGTTCAATTACCACAATTCATTATGTTTTCTGATTTTAAGTTCAGGAATTAAATTTTAATTTTATGAAGTTGTTCAGTGTCTAAAATGTCTTTAGTTGTAGAAATTTATTATATTCAGCACTCAAATGTAATTTTAAGGGTGTTAGTTTACCATTATTCTAAGAACTATAGGGATTAATTTGATATTGAAATTAATGTAATCGAGATTATCAGAGAAACTGTTTACTTCAGAGTGTTTAGGGAATTTGTAGATACCAAGGAAGAAATTGATATGCTTATTATTTTGTATAAAAACGAAGCTGAATTTATCATATCTGGTATTTTATGTGGTATAGGAATATGAGTAATCAATATTTTCAGGAGTTTATATCAGGATACCTAATCGTCATAGATTACTTTCTAAGAACAGAACGACTAGAATACAATAGAAGAGATAAGTGTTAAAACTACTGTCTTAATCATAGAGGGGCATAAACAGAAAGCCAATCAGATGAAAGGGAAATTCATGCTGTCCCTCTTGCTCCAGAAGACGCATTAAATCCCCAGTCTCGTTTGTTGGAGATTTAAATAGCCTCTAGCTCTTTTGTGATTCATATCATTGCCGATGGTTCCAGATTTAATGTCCAACTGAGCATTGCCTGACTCATGTTTAGAAACTGAAGCTTCCAAGGAAGATGATTGCAAACAGTGAGTAGATGATCTACCATCTTTGAAATAGTTTAAAGGAACTGCCGTCGTAAAAGGGAATTTGTTCCTCGTCGTAGGGAAATTTTTCCTGTTTCAGGGAATTTTCCTCGTCGTACAGGAATTTTTCCTGCTTTTAGGGAATTTTTTTCCTCCTCGTAGGGAATATTTTTCCTCGTCGTAGGGAAAGTTTTCCTGGTTTCAGAGAATTTCTTTCCTCGTTATAGAGAAATTTTTCTCCTCGCAGGTAAATATTTACTCCTAGCAGCGAAATTTTTCCTCGTCGTAGCGTTCGTAGCGAAATCTTTCTCGCTGCCTTGCAAAGATGTGTTCTTTGTCGTTGGAAAATCTCTCTTATTGGCAGGAAGATGTGTCTTCGTAACGGGAAATACTTCATCGTTAGAGGGAAACTTTGATACGGTTTGAGGCAATTGAAAGACATTACTCTTTCCAGTAGATCTGCAAAATTCAGGATAGAAACGTGTGAATTTTTACACTGTTCATTTCAATGAAAATATCTGTCACTTATCATGTTTTGTTTAGGAAGAATGGGTGTATCACCACCTATTTCATCATTACTCAAAATTGCAATTAACCTAGAGGGTTAGAGAAACAAGCGAAAGTAAAATACTTCTGATTACTTGAAGGTGATGTTTCGTCGTGTTCACCGTAGAAAACACAGAAGATATATGCCATGTATATTCCAATTAGCGTTTTCTATCAATTTCGTGTTTTTTACTTCTCGGATATTCTACTCATTCTTGTTCTAGCAAGGTTATAGTCACATTGGATACGTTTTCGGCCGAACTTTATTCTGCTCTGTTCTACTGACGTATGTTCTGGTGATGTGATCCTCATATTGCATCAGGAAAATCGTCATTGTGCTGGAATAGTTGTGTGCGCAAAATTTATTGGATCCATTAAATATTACTGTTGACATAAACCCTTTATTGGAAATAAATATTTGAGATGGCGAGTGGAGTGGGTTAATGAGATTTTTGAAGATTTTTATTATTCGTGTGCATTTGTAATAACAAAAAATTGTAATTAGTTCTTTGCAGTCTCTGTAATTTTAAGCCACAGTTTATTGGCTCTCGATTGATGGGTCCTTAATGATTTAAGTTCGAAAACCAAGTCAATAACCTTGTTATTGCCAACTATTATCATGAAATAACGCAGGAAGTTAAGTATAAAGAGCGCACGGCACTCCACGTCTGGCGAAATCGGTTGAATTAAGCAAATTTCATCCGGTGGTCGGTGAAACACTCAATGCACTCCATAGAAGAGATGGTCACAAAATCCGGATATCAAATTATCTGATATCCGTGCAACGGATAGTCCGAATATCTGAATAATTCGCATGTCCGAACAATACGGAGATTCGGATATCTGGATAGTACGGATAACCCCGACATCAGACTAATACGTTTATTCCTGATATCCGAGTACTCAGATCGCTATTTACTTTTTTAAGTTCAGTATGTTATTCAGGTAAGAATGGTTTTTGAAATTAAGGGGAAAAAATTACTAAATAAAGGATCACGACACCAATCTGATAATGTTATATTCTAAACCTAAACCGTATCGCTTTTATGTTTTTTTGTTGCTTGTTACGGCGCAAAACTTCGTGTATTTATACTGAACTTAGTAATGCAGAAATCTGATTTTGGAAAAAAAAGGTAAACATTTAAAAATATGCGGAGAGTCCGTAAAACGGATAATCCGAACGAGAGATTGTGTGAAAGATTTGTAGAGAATCCGTGTAGCAGAAATACGAAGAGAACGAATAAGAGATTATGAGGAGAGGCAGTAAAACGGTTAAATGATAAAACTGTCCGGATAATGCAGAAATTATGGTATTTAGGATAATCCGGATATCTGATAATCCGGATAAAATTTTATCCGCATTTGGCCATTCCTACTCCATAGCGCTTCGCGCTAGTGTGACCGCCATTTATTATTTAGGTACATGGTGTTTTGCTGTTTCTGGCTGTTTGCGAGAGTAAAAGTTCGGTCGACACTGGATTCAATGTGATCATAGCCTAGTCAGTACACTTTTAGCTTAGTTTGTTCCGTAGGTATTAATATTTTGTTTAGTCATGTTCTGGTTACTTCTTTTGACCCTATATAAGTTTTCTGTATATTTTTTTTCGTATATTATAATAAAGGTGTCCCGGGTTCTGTACTCGGTAGAGGAACATAGTGTTTTCGATCTAATTTCAAATCGTAGTCGCGATTAGGGTATCGGTACATAAAGATTACTTGAAACAAAAACTCAATATTTTTCGTGTATTTTCTTTCTGGCTGTTATTTAGGGCTGGATTGTTTCGTGGTTATTCTCTGTGTTCATTCTCATGTTCAGAATAAACCTCTACGCGAATATCTACTTCATTCTTATTACGGTGTTTGATATTACTTTCACCTTATTTACTTTCGATTTAATTTATTTTCCTCTTATTCTAGAATTCAGAATAACATTCCATATTTTTGCGTTCTGTAGTTGTTTTGTGCTTATTCCTAAGATTATCGTTACATTGTATTCCGTGCATTAATTTTCCGTCTCGGTGATCGAGTGTGTTGAATCGTCAGTTAGAAACATACAAACATAAAACAGACTACTTGCAAATTGAAGTGGAAAGAGCATGACTCTAATCCGGACTTCTCTACCAATTCATCTACCGAGCCAGGCCTGAAACCTTATCTTATTTTATTTATTTCGCTGTTTTACCCGTGTGGAGTACGTAGTACATGAAAATTATAAAGTAGCTTATTTACAGTATCGGCAGATCAGCGCATTTAAACTCACTACTGAAGGATCCGAGTTCGAGTTAATATAACAATCATTCACACTAACCTAAAAAGGTAGAAAAACGATGTGATATAAACAAAATTTACACACTTTGTCTTCAGTACTTACCTGTAAGTCTGTTTTGATTATGAGTATTTCTTATCGTTTTGAATTCTTGAGAGCATGTAAACACACAGATAGTGATGCAACCTTCTTATATGTCAAAATAGTATATAGACACTGAGCTTCGGAAAGAACCTGAAAAAATTCAAAACAATCTTTCCAAATCTTTATTTCAGTCGCATACAAGGGATATTGAAAACCTTAATTTGTTTTTGTATCTTATCTGATAAGTTTCTGTATGTAGGGTTGCACACGTTTGCTGATATTCGCACAGACCTATTGCTGGTCTGCATATATTTTTAACTTTGAGTTACTGCCTGTATACCGTGAGAATAATAAGTCTTTGGATTGATTGATTGATTGAATTCGTGTTTTAAGTCCACTTTGTGCACAGTAAAATAAGTCTTTGGAGTCCACGTGCAGTTACCTATGACGCCACCGCGAAGACCTTACCATCCATCTGCCTGTGAACTGATTCCATTGCCGAACTTTCTCATCCATTAGTAAACTTGCTGGTGTGGTAAGCATGTACAGAGATATTGAATTTTCATTTGCCGAGAACTTTCTGTAAGTATTAGGCTGACAGAGGAGAATAAACCACTCCTCTTCACTGGTGCAAGTGTGTATAGTTGGCGCCATCTTTAAAATTACAGAAATGGCGTTTTGAAGCTAACTTGATTAGTGTTGCAGCCTTGAGGTCGTTTTGTAAATAACATTTGATACCTCATGTACGTAAATTTGAAATGCCCTACATTTTTTATTAAACTTTGAGGTTTTCATTTGAGTTTTGCAATATTATAAGAAATTCTTTCAAACACGAGGAAAACGAAGTGATACAATCAACATACACAAAGTTTGTCTTCAGTACTTACCTGTAAGTCTGCTTTGATTATGAATACTTCTTACACCGTTTCAATTCAGTTTTTTTTCCACCTTCTCTTTGAGTGTTGAAACAAAGGTAATTTTCACAGAAAGCGAGTTTTTTTTTGTTTTTTGGTCGAAATAAGCTTCGCAGACCACATGTATGAAGAGAGGACAGAACGTAACAGTGCTTTGTGAGATTTAGGCACTGAAAAAAAACCGTTCCTGTTAGAGGTCAGCTTTTCACGTTCTTTTTCTCTTTTTGGTGTCGAGGGGATGGACGGAAACCCTTTTTGTGTTTGCTAACAATGTAAGCGAAAAACCTTGTATTCTCAGTCTGGAAGCTCTGTTCATGGATTTCTGCCTTAACAAAGGCATTTGTTTTCCGAAACGAAACCTCATTTTACGTCTGAATACAAGGTTTGTGGAATCATAGCATACGTAATAAGTCGAAACGTTGTTTCTCTTGTTTTCGGCAGTAGCTTTTAAGAGGCAATAAAGATGATATCTGTGGTAGTTTCCCTGGAAAACTGGGTAATACCTCTATGAGCACAAGAAGCGACTAGCAAATCAAGGTGCTCTACATTTCCTCGTATGAGAACCAGAGGAACGTAACTCCAAAAATGCTGTTTTCAGTTTTGTTTAAATTCATTTGAAGAGGAGTCAGATCGACATATGTCCACTTCTAATCGTTAGCATTAAGGTGGAGTCACGTACTTCCAGAAAGGGTAAAGCTATCCCCTGTGCAAGGCACCGTGTCATGAAAGTGCACAGGGGCGTGAAAGTAGAGCCCGACATTCTCCATCTCAGTCACAGTGGAGATGATGTGATCAGTACTACCCTCCGGCTTCGAATCGTGGTATGGGAATAGGTAACCAGTTTCATCTCACCATAGTTCCTTCTCATTATCATGATTAGGCAACAGTGGCAGCAAGTATTTTTTTACTTTTTTAAGCGCTTTCTTTAAACTTGATTCATACGATGACTATGAAATAGATGAAGGTATAATTAAAAAGAAACCTACATGTGTCACTTCCGGTTTCGAATCCAGAACCATTAACTCACAGCACGGCATCGAAGAAAATATAAAGTATACGTTAAGTGTACTGTCCGCATGTTATATTATTGTAAATAAAAACATCCATTTACCAATATGAAATAAATGAAATCAAATCAATTATGATAATTTGTATTAACCTCTATTTTTAACGCGCAGTATAAAATAAAATAAAAAATAGAAACATATAACTTACCCTTAAAATTTAAGCAGAATGGAAAAAATATTAAAATGTTATATTATTATTATATTAATCAATCAACTTATTAACATTTTGCTATAAAAGTATCAATATTTTATAATCTCTGTCACGGGCAGTGGCGTGTCAAGGATTATCGAAAAGGTGTTTAAGGTAATAGGTATATTTTTTTAGTTGTCAGCCCTCCCTCTTTTCCTGCATTTTTACTTTCTTTTTTCATGTATGTCGGAGTCGGTTGGTGTATGAGCCCCTCCCCTTAGGCACGCCACTGGTCGTATTGTGAATAAATGAAGAAACATTAAAAATGTGCCACAAAATTGGTTACAAACAATATCTAAAAATCATATTTGACTTGACTTAATGTATTTAAACTAATTCGTCTTCAGCGTCACTATATTAAGTTCAGTTGGTGTAAATCTATACAGTAGAACCAAAATACAATACAGTTGCAGAGAGTATAAGAATTGGAAAAATAGTTTTGACTTCTCATTCGTGTAAACGAAAGGGCCGCTGTGATTTGGTTTTGGAAGCTTCGTGAATAATAGCCACACCGCCCGGTTGGTTCTGTACCCTTGGAATGAGTCAGAGGAAGAATAATTTGCGGCGTTAATACCAAAACCGAACGAGAAATCCAATCGTGGCTTTCTTCGTGAAGGCAATGATCATGCGGATCTTTAATTAGTGTCAAGGGAAAACAGAACGGCTGGCTGAGGGTGGGTAAGGAGGTGGGGGGGGGGCAAGGTCTTTGTGATGCAGATTGTTCAGGGCAAGACTCCAGGCGGCGTGGAATCCTCTGAGGACGCGAACCCTCTGTGTACAAAGTTAATCCTTAAGATCTCTCCCTTCCCTACTCTGTTTCGGGATGCTTCTTTTTGTCCCTGTCTTTTTTTGTTTTAATTAGCTCCTAAAGTCACCCTAAGACTTGCATCCTGCAAGCGTCTTTGATCCCTCGCCAGGGGACCTCTCCACTCAAGCCTTAGCAACATGTACATACGCTTAACTTCGCTCTTCTTAACGTCTCCTCTGTATGCTCTAATGAATTTGAGAAGGCTACGGTCTTAATAAAAGAGTTTTCAAAAATACATATTCTGGAGAAGTTTTTTTTTGCTACAGTCATGACACCGGTACAGGACCTTGATCTGAGAACCTTAAAAGGAAAAAAAATTGAATTTAACTGTGAGAGTGCTGAAATCCAGATAGAGGAAAGTGTGAGGGGATTTCAGTCGTGAAAACAGTGAGGACGGCAGAAGACCAAAGGATTTGAAGTGATTAGCAATTCATGTATGAATAAATCTTGTAAATTCATTCGAAATCCATGTCCAGTACACAGTGTAAGGCGTTTGTGATTTGAAATTTATGTTGATTCACGTTGCTATAAGTTATTTACGATAAATGTTCAGTTTGAGTTTTGCTTTTAAGTCTAGTTTATGCACAGATAGGATAATCGGGTGTGGACTTACACTTTAGAGTGAGGTCCCAAGCACTATGTGCCTCCTGCGGGTGTCGAATAAAATTATAAGGCGACGACGCTACCACAACCCCGTCGGAGAGGTTCACAATTCATGTTGAATTCTTGATACAAACACACACACACACACACACAAACACCACACACACACACACACGCACACACACACACACACACACACACACAAAAACCGCGCACACACACACACACACACACAATAGGCGCTAAGAAGTTTCGAAACCTGGTTTGTCCCATCATCTATTCCACCAGTCCACTATTAGCACCATCCTCATCGTCGCGATTAAACATAAGTTTCATTGTTTGTGTACAGATAGAGTAATCGGCGCCGGTTCCACAGTTTAACGTGGGATCTGAACCACTATGCGCCTCCACCGTGTATCGAATCCGGGACCTCTTGAATACTAGGCGACGACGCTAACATTACTTCATCGGGGAGGCTTGCGATTAAACACGAGGTAGAAAAGCGACTAAGATATATCACACACACGCACGCACAATGAGCTTCATGCGAGTATTCAAAAATACACCTAAGGCCTAATCCATTTCAAATAAATCTTGTCATCCGTACAACATATTTTTTCCAGCCGTGTCGTTTAAATTAAAGAGCTGAACACGTTTTCGCAATTGTTGAAAAAGGCGCCTCCAAGTACAAACACAATGTGAAACTATATGACGGAAATAAGCGGAAAAGTTGGTTCGACGTAAGCGGTTACACCATCACGCTACCATGGTTAATTAACTAGATAGCATTTGTTTGTGTAATAAATCCACAGAGCGTGGCGTTGGGGTGGGCAGCGCGTTGCCACTAGCATACCAAGCCCTCTAATGGCCTTTTAACTCCTAAAACACTCTTCATAATAAAGCAGATGCTACATTTAATTGTAGTCACGATAAAGAGCAGAATGATCGGATCTGGAACAGATGAGAAACGCAAATGAGCTGGTTTTTCCTGTTAGATTTGTGTTTGCTCTACTTCTTAAATTGAGGTGAGGGGAAAAGGGCGACATTGGTTTTTTCTGCTGTGCTTACGGATATTAAGCCCTTTAAATAACGAGACCAAAAAAAAATAAAGGGACGGAAGGAAATTAAATCTGAGTGCCCGACGAGATATTCTCGTTCCTCCACGTACCAACTCACCTTTTCTGCGGTGAATGAATTTCTTTGTTCCTTGGAAACCGTCTAATAACTTCATAATCAGCTTACTGGGCTACGACTGATTGAAAGCAGTACATCTCCTCCCCCCATACGGCAGCGGATTTGACTTAGTCCTTGACGCTAGCAGGGGTAGAAAATAGTAATGCCTGTCAAAGTCAGTTCATTATAAAATCTCCTACTGTACTTTCTCAATTTTTTAAACCTGGTCAGTAAAGCCAGTACTTTTTTGTGTTCGTGACTGAAATTTGCGATTTTTTTGTTGTATTTGGTAGTATCCATGGTGACTTCTCAGTAAGATGACAGATCTGTTAGAGATAAAGACGAAACAACAGCCCTTTGCCGCTAAGGTCTGCCAAGAAGGGGTCAGCGTATCGACTTCTGTCTCCGGTAATATATGGCTTTCGAGACCAGAGTCCGCTACTATTGCTTTAAGGGAGCTTTCAGACCGAAGCGATAAGCAACACAGACCCCTTTAATCTAAAGCAAAACATTCGACGTGCATGCGCGAACAACAGACCGAGGCGACATTGCATTTTTTGAACTTCGACATTTTGAACTTTGAATTTTTTTTCGACGTCGTGCCTCCACGATGGCGTAGTGGTATCGTTGTCGCCTTGTAATCAAGAGGTACCGGGTTCAATACCTGGTGGAGGCACATAGTGGTTCGGATCCAGCTTTAAACTGTAGATCCAGTCTCGTAAAGTGGACTTAAAACACAAACTCAATCAATCAATCATGATATTGGAGCTTCATTTTTAAAATTCTAATTTATCAATAGGTTGCAATTGAATTAGTCGGTGTATGACCATTTTTATCTTGGTCAGTTAAGTCAGTAAAATTCACCCTTTGACTAGTTTACACCACATAACTGGAAATTTCATGAAGGATTCAAGGGGAGATTTGGACTGCTATATATTTCCATTCTCTTTATGTATTTATTCATGTAATGGATTTTTGACTATTTTATCTGAATTTAATACAACCCTATCTACCTTCACGAGACCCGCTGCTAACATTTTACA
Organism: Lepisma saccharinum; assembly: GCF_977018435.1. Classification (NCBI taxonomy): domain Eukaryota; kingdom Metazoa; phylum Arthropoda; class Insecta; order Zygentoma; family Lepismatidae; genus Lepisma; species Lepisma saccharinum. The sequence continues at coordinate 54,235,201 of NC_139233.1, forward strand.
TTTTAAGAAAAATACCGCTAAGAGTTTGTACTTTAAATTGTAGGACCAGTTTCGATGAACTCATCTGAGCATAACTGTCGATTTAAAACGAACTTTCTCTACCATTATATTCCTTTTTGTTAGCACTCTTACAGTCTTGCCATGCTTCTTTTTTCTCTCTTCAAATCTGGCTTATAAGGAGACTCAGCATCTCTAGCTCGGCGCAGTATCATTGGGAAAGATTCCTGGAATGGTACTAACATATTTAGTAACTTAACTTTTAAAATAATTTTAATGCCATCTGTTAAAATTTGGACTGAGAATTACCCAGTTAATTTCTAGAAATCCATATACATTGTAGTTAAATCTTAAAGCAGAATACTGTATGTACCTAGAATAAACAATAAAGAAGTAGACGCATTAAATATATTATGGTTCAAGGTTCTCATTTAATCGATATAGCAACAAAACCTTTCTTATAATACAGTAGAACGTGATCCACTTATCAATAAATTTCATTGATTGCGAATTTTTAGTACTCTGTGCACATAACTTTTCCATAAAAGATATATTAGGATTTATAATTATAAAGACCATATAAAGCAATCTTTAAACGCGGCCTCATCTACAAAACATGTTAATAATGTTTTCTAATTGCTGCATGTGAAAATAATAAGTATCCTTCATTAAGCATAATTAACAGTAAGATTCATAAGACATGGCACAACAAACGTATTGATACCCAACAAATGGTAATTAAGTTTTAATTTTATGGTAATGTTTACAATGTATTCATTTGACATTGCAAAGTTCAGGTATTCCCTTTTAATGCACAAAGAAAGCCAGAGCATGTTCATGGAAATGAATTTCGATGTATTTGACTGTTAAAAATTGCAATTCTAAAAAATATTTAACTGACATTATAATCATGTGCATTATATTGATAAGGAAGTGACATCTAGCAGGAAAATATGTAATTCTCTGTCCGCTCCAAGAGCAAAGTTGAACAAACAACAACAAAAAAAGAAACATTTCTTTTCCTATTTCTATTCTTAGCTTAGTTTGTTCGCATTATCGCAAGTTAAGTAAGGTTGCATTGTACTTAGTGACATAGATTTGGCGTAAATGCTGTATTCCTACACCCAAAATTCATGACGAACAACTGCCATCAAAATTAACCAATAGAAATTCTCACACAGGTCACGTGTAGTTATCGACATCGACTTATTTCTTAAAGTGGACCGAGACTAGGATTATTAGTAAAATCAAATAGTTAAATTGAATACATCACGGTTAAGCATTTTAAGGAACATAAGAGCTGGCCTAAATATAAACTCCATTAAAAAACAATAAATGATGATATTTTAAGGTTTATTTTGACCTTTATTTGTAGATATTTCGAAAGACAGACATTTATATTCGGAGGAAGTTTATATCTTAATTTGAAGAAATATTTTTGGTGAATCAGAAAAATGTGTATTGTAGAGGCGCTACAGAGAGTACCTTCACATCGTTTACCATTATACTTTGTTTGCTGTTTCTTCTACATGAATAACAATTGCGGCCGTAAGAAACAATATGATAAGGTGAACAATCTACAACTTCTAAGTATTTTGCCATTTGTTGAAAAGTTTGATAATTACATTAAACAAAGAATGAAGTAGTTATGAAGTAGAGATGTTTAGTTAGGAGTTGCTGCAATTGACTACAAAAGAAGTTTCAAAAATATAGGAAGGTCCGTTTCTTCAGAGAACTTCTGAGAAAGCAATATAAAGCTCATAATTTAGTCTGTTTTCAAGAAAAAAAATTAAAATTAATGTCATCCCTATCTTTAATAAACGTTTTAATTTGGCCATAGTCACGTAATTGTCCCATTTGAGTTGCGGGAGAATTTTGTTAGAATGAGATCAATGGTGGCCTATTTCTTGCCTACTTCCTCCTTTTCTTTCTTCTCTCTCTCTTTCTCCTCCTATCCCTTTCTCCATAATTTTATCTTCTACTCTTTCTCTCTCTTCCTCTGTTTCCAGAGGAAACTTTCTGTATTTCTCTATAATTTTCTCTTGATGTTTGTCCTTTTTTCTTCGTCCTTTATATCCTTCCTTCCACCTCTATTTCTTTATTTCTTGCTGTATCTCATTCTTTCATTTTCTCTTTATACAGCATCTTATTCTTTCTCACGTAATTTTTGGGTGGGTTATTTCACGGTGGGCAAGAGCTCACCTCCCACCCAGCGACTACGCCCGTGCATTGTAAACAAACCTCACTTAATAGTGCCGCAATTTTTATACTACCTTGTGTAATTAGTCTTTAATTCTTCTTACTGTAACTGTGTAAACTTTTCTAATTAATTTTACACAACGTTAAATTGAGTGCTTGTCAATTGCGCTGTAGAAATGACACAGCACTGCTAAATTCTTTGACAGCACAGAAGCAACACAGCGTAAAGAATGTTCGGATTAAGGTCCGTCAATAAAGTGGCCTTTAGAGGGGAAAAGAAACCTTCATTTAATAAAAAAAATTTCATCTCTCTTAAAACTTCCAATTTCGTGCTTTTACTTTAGGCTGTGAATTGCCGTCCATCTCCTTTTCAATTCAGCTTTCATTTGTTAAACTTTCTGCCGTTTACGTCTGCTGTTACTTTTTTATTGCACTTTGCGCAAAATCATCCACTTAATTAAGCGCGATCATTCATATTAATTTGCAACGTCGAACAGGGTACTTGGCGTGGGCAGACACCATAAAGATGCACGAAAACATTCATTTGAATAAGTGAAGCATTTCTTGTAATATAGAAAAAAAATAGGCTATCCTAAATTTTCCAAATGAGAGTTTACACAAGCCATGAAATTTCTGCTTGGAATAATTTTGTATCATTGCATTAAATTAACTGTTTTTTTTTAAATAATGCACACCGGCATACCTAATGCAGTTTTTGTTTTCACCCGCCCATAATTTTCCTTTACAGCGCACGTGGGATTTTTGAGGGATAAAAACTGAATTGTAAGCACGCAGAACGTGTATAAATTAGAAGCGTTTGACGTCTGTGGGTGTTGTTTTCAGAAGGGAACAAAAAAGAACGATGAATGCAACACTGATAGCTTTCGGTTGTTAGGAATGAGAATTTGAATCGGATATGGTGGCTGCACAAGCTGTGAAATTTACTCGTGGATATATTACAAGAGTATCTGATAGGATTAAAGCGTACCATACCACAGGACTTTCCTAACTAGTTGCAGCTTTTCTTCAGCACATCACAACATTCCCATGTTAACTGATCAATGCAATAATTTGAGTGTGTAGTAAGAATAACAAGGTATCTATCATTTCATACGAGTTTTATTTATATAGTGGAGTATTAACGACCTTCTCTAGTAAGATGGTCCACCCCGATTATTATAACTGAACATAAAATAGACTTACAAACTGTTCTCGTAGTTGCCTAAATGTTCTTTGAGAAGTTATTGTTACTTTTAGGCAGCATTCAGACCGAAGTGACAAGCGACACGCGTCAAGTAACACTGTGTGAAAGCTGCGTAAAAGGTACACCTTTCGTTTCTTAATGCATCCATGTTTATATCCATCTACAAGTAGCTACATCTTAACTGTATAACAAGTTAATACACAAGTTAGCTAAGTGATAAGTGAGATATTCTCGTATTCGGTGAGCAATTCATTTTGTATTTACTTATTCCTCCTTCTCAATTCATACGTCGTTTCCATCTTTCTCTCTCTCTCTCTCTCTAATGATCTCGCATCATTTTGTGTTTTCTTATCTGCATCTCAATTTTACCTTATTTTCTCTGTTTTCCTTATCTTTAGCTATCTACAGGGTGGCCAGAATTAAAGTCCCCCTTCTCAGAGCCCTCTGGAGCCCGTTCGAAACAACGGATTGCGGTGAAACTTGGTATAGAGGCTATGGAAACCATGGGGAAGCGAATGCTGACGAAAAAAGAATAGTTCAAACTTTCACCACCAGGTTGAAACGTATTATTTCTTAAAGCGACTCGACCATTTCTTGGTCTTCTTTGGATCCTGCATCTACCATCTACTCCTGAGCTTTACATCTACTATTTCCTACCTCGATAGCGTAGTGCGTCGAGTACTCGACTCACGCTCTTACTACCGGACTTGACACGTTCGAATTTTGGTCTGAGTCGGAATGTTCTTTGTGAGTATCATTATTTTCAACTAATCATCTTTTCTTCCTCATGATCGGCGAAAGGAGGCATTATACTATAAATTGAGGGGGGGGAGTCGTTATTGAGAGTAACCAGCGTGTTATGTGAAAAATCTTGCCTTTCCTTTATCTGTTCGGTTACTAAAAGTGACATTTCGTAGCCTTACAAAAAGCAGGCAGTAAGTCAAGTACCTTCTAGCACTTTGTGGTGTGAGAACCAGAGGGACGTGACTCCAATGTATCAAATTTACGGGATAGATGTACTCTTACGAATATGTATGACTCTTTAAAATATTTCCATCTGCCTCCAAATACAGCTTTTCAGAGGAGATTAATGAAACAACTGAAAACAGCATTTTTTTAGTTACGTTCCTCTGGTTCTCATACGACGACTTGATATGACTTGATATGAAGGGAAGGAGAACTCCGAGGTTGAAGATGCGGCGTGATCACACACTGCTTTGAGCTCCAAGTATCCTGGAAATCCCACTACCCGCCGCACGTAAAGCGGTCTGCATAAGCTACAGGAACTTCACCATGTTCGTGTTTGGACACAAGAGGAACGCGCCGCTCTAATAATACAGAATCATATTTTCTGGGGGGGGGGGATGGGGCATCTGTGGATGTCAAAACTAGAAATGTCAACAAGTTGAAGCCGTGTTTGTTGTGAGTAAACCTGTCTTCTACGTTCACACGTGTATAAATTCTAAACTCTCAAACAGTTAATTTTGTTTCAGTGCTTTCTCTCTCTCTCTCTCTCTATGTCTTTCTAAAATTAATATTTTCATATTCTTCCCACGAACAGCCAGTTCCATTTACACTTATACCAACTTTTATGCTTCTATTTTCTGTTCAAACAAAAAAAATATATATAAGCCGACCTCCGTGGCGCTACGACGTTAGGAGTCTTGGGTTCGAATCCCAGCCTGGGCGTTTGTGTTCTTTGTGAGTGTCCCTTCATCAATTCCATCATATCATCCTGATCGTCGCGATTAGTCAAAAGTGGCAGAAAAGTGACGCTAAATAACAAAAATCAAATTAAAATATATGTTATTTACCCTGTATTCAGGTAAATTTTTAAAATTCATCTCATTTTCCTTAGAAATAGTTTTTTGAGTACGTTTTTTCTACTACATATATATTTCTTACTGACACTTTTGTCGGTACTAAAATAGTATCAGTTTCATATTTTTAATTATTTGGTTGTTTATTTTCGCCTTTCTACCACTTGATGTCAGTCAGGTGGATGCTTCAAACCTGAACCGTTGTATATGGATAGTGAATATTTTATATTTGGAATGTAGTCAACAGTCTAGAGATTCAGAGTATTCACCGCGACCAGAATAAGATTCCTCTATGACGAAGTGGTAACGCCGTCGCCTTGTAATCGAGAGATCATGGGTTCGAACTTCCATGGCTGAGACATGGCACAGTGGTTCTGATCCCACTGATCTGATCTAGTCTCGATTAATCTATCTGATCATAAAGTGTAATTAAAGCGAATTTTGTTTGACAATAAGCTTGGTCTTGGTTCATATACCAAATATTGTCTTGACTGCCCTCCATCCGTTTTACAAGTTAATCATTCAACCAAGTCGCTGTGATTAAACAAAAGAAGAAATGCGTAAATGAAATAACTAAAATACTAAATACAAACGGACATAATTTTGAAGGATCAAATTGTACATGTCTATACTAGCCAGGATCAGAACATTCTTAAGGGGTGAGGTTCAGTTGGTGGAAAAGCATTTTGGTTGTAATTATGGGTAGGGAAATCGAGCGAGATAATTGCTATATTTTATTCAAGAACATTAAACCAAGAAAGGGAGTACTGACCCCAACAACCCCGACCGTTCACCCTTCCTTAAAATGTGAAATCAATTTCCTTACTTTCGCAACGTGACAGCCTAACCCTAGATGATTCTAACCTCGAGTAAAGCACTGCATTGTTCCACAACAGTAGCAGTAACATGCGAAATGCTAACGGAGTAAGAACGAAATCAATGTTCGAACGAAAGCATGATTCAGTGATTTTTGATTTCGTCCACCTCTCCACCCTCACAACCTTAGGTCGGTCGGCACGCACACACGCACGAATCGAATTTGGTCATCACGGAATGAGTGTATTACTCGGAAAGCCTTTTCTCGTCTCTTCGTTGGGGAAGGGAGAGACTGTTTGTAGTTCCGGACGTGCGTCGGGCGTCAAGAGACTCTGTTGGTGGTGGGAGAGATTCTGGTGTGGACTTTTGAAGTTGCCGCCTGAGGTGAGGGGACGGGCACTCCTCCCTCAACAACACAAAGGCGGCTTCATTTTCGTTGGCGTGAAAGTCGATATATGATCAGGGACCAAATGAGTACTAGGAAGAGGAACAACATGTCTTGCTGGGGAAGCTAACGAGATCCACTGTTGACGAGTTGAAATACAAGTTGGACACTCGCATTTGTTTTGCTTACACGATTGGCCAGGTCGAATCTTAATCCTCACCTTCGACCTGGCTGTGGAATACTCAATTCCTTCCCATTTAATGCTCTTCTGCGCAGAAGGCTACTGCACACCATCACCTTGGTGTTGTCGCTTTTCCTCTTGCTGCATACGCGCAGAAGATTACAAGGTATATGTCTACGCGTCAACCACTGGGCACTGCGTATAAAGTTCTATTCGTAACTCTTCTTACTGCTGCGCTGACGCAGACGGTTTATTCAGCGAATGCTTCTGCGCATCTGTAACTTCACATTCCATCAACATTTGCTTTCATTCGTCGATCTTCCCCTTGCTGCGCAGGCGCAGAAGGTTACATACAGTGCATGCTTCTGCGCATCAACAATTTCGCATTGTAAAACTCCTCCCCTTCAGCATTCTTCCCTCTATAGCGCAGGCGCAGAAGATTACAGCGCATACCTCTGTGCGCATCAACGACTTGGCATTACCCAGAAAACTTTTCCCATTCGCCCCTCTTTCTTAATAAAACACTAAAAATGCTGACCAATTCAGAATTTATTGTAAAATAATACACTATAAATGTTGCTCTTCAAGTCTTTCTAGTCGTTGATTTTCCTTGTTAGCCTCGGAAAATGACCAATGGTAACACCATTAAGCCTTGTTTCCATGTGTAATAAAACACTCAAAATGCTACAAACGTTTGTAGTGTATTACGTTTACAATTTGTTATTTTACAATTAATAAACTGTCTTGGTCAGCATTTTGAGTGTTTTATTAAACATGGAAACAAGGCTTAATGGTGTTACCATCGATCTTTATTCTCCTGCAACCAACCAACCTACCAGTAATGTTTTGTGTGACAGATATACGAAACCACTCGGAGTCAGTGAATCTTTGTCCTCGAAGCGTTGGTTCTTCTCTGTTCGATTCAATTAGACAACTAGCAGTAAATTCGACTACTTTGTATATGCTACTGAGATAGTATAATCGAATAATAATAATGATAGATTCTCGCCCATTTGCAAAATTTACAAAATTTACGAAACAATAAACTTAGAAATTGTAGTAAGTACACGATTAGTCAGCTGATGCCAGATAAACGAGATTTCACTTCACAGTAAGCGTAAATGAGTGGCAACCTTGCGCATACAGGTAAATATTTTGATTTGGCACACACCTGTTTAACCAGGGACGACCGATTTTTCGGGACTAGAAACTCACTTGAATTTGTATTCGATGTGTGTATCAAACAATGCCGCGTATCGCATTTTCGATCATATTGATATGTACGATGACGGCAAGCGCACGTGATAAAACTGTTTTGCATTTGAGACCGCTGCACGGCAGGAAAATAGATATACCTTGTCAGAACGGATTTGAGGCATCTTTTGAAATAGTAAACACTTCTTGTGAAAGAGAAAGTATACTAAGCGATATCCCTGCGAGTTTCATAAACATGAGCGAAAAACCACTATTAACATCTACGCTCAGATCTGCTGGACTGTGTTTACAGGAAAATCATGCCTGCAAGAGAATGCTCACTTTTTCGACATATCCGATAAAAGCACACCCTACTTGCTCTTAAAACATTTAAAGGATCTTAGTTTTTCGTAATTTTGTCTCTAACGAGAAAAATATCATTTCAGCATTTCACATTAAACCATAAGTTTCCAGCTTCCGAGTTGTTACCGAATTTCTTACGAAAATACGGGACTGTAGATGCTTATTGATATTTCTCTACACTCGGACACATTTTGCAAGCCAAATTTACCACTCACTTGCTTTCGACATAGTCTTACTAAAACTCCTTTAGAAAATAAACGGATCTGTGTTTTTACACTATTTCGCCATTTCTGGCACGCAAGCCTTCACAATGATTTTATGAATCAAAATCGACGTAATGTGAAACAAAGATGATTTTACTACAATCGAAAAGGCTCATTGTACAATTATTTAAAAAATATAGAGTCACTCGGGGGAATACGCCCAACTTTTTTGGGGCGGTTTATAACTTCGCTAAATGAAGGAGTGTTGCAATAAAAAGGATGTCAAATGAAAGCTACATGTTTTGTTATTGTTACCTATAAGTTTTATTACTGTAAGTCTTATAGAAAAGAACCATAGAAAAATAAACAGATGAACGTCAATTTGGGCAAATCACACCGTGTTCAAGGTAAAATGCCCACTCATTAGGGGTAAAATGCCCAATACAAGAAACAATTGTTGTAATACTTGACATGACATATTTAAAGGAAAATAATACACAGCATTAACTGGAAGATTATTAACGTTTGTTTCGTAAACAGAACATCATTTGTACAGACAAGCATAGCGTTTCTATCAACATTTATTTTGAATTTACCATAGCTTCTTTTATTGTTTACATTTGTGAGAAATTGCATTGCACTTTGGACACATGTACGTGAATTTGATACATATTTCATGCATCCACACTACATACTACAACGAATGCACTGGATCCAGTTACATTGTGGTCCTTTCATTTCATAATAATGCCCATGGGCATATTGTACTTAATTTCTGTGGGCATATCACCCCACAGCTATAAGCAGAAAATTCAATCACTGGGTTGGCAACTCTGAGCACCATGCGGCAGTTTCACTCTGCAGATATGTTTCCCTGACTCTTGATCTTTACACCAAATATAATTCAGTTTCTTTCTCTCTTGGGAATATTATTGCACACTGTTAATACAGCAACGTCCAAAAAATTATTACGTCAAAAATTGTCTTCTTACCTCATGAAATAATCCTGCCTGGCTTCATATTCTTCTCACAATCTCCAAACCTGCTGCCTCGTTTCACGACGGAGGGCACTTTCAAACAAGAGTCGCAGAATTGTCATAACATTAACGTTGTGCGAGATACGAGGGGATGGGCATTTAACCTCGATGGACATATTCCCCCGAGTGTGACTACAAAAACAACTTAGTTTGTTTTACAATAAGCGAGCTTATCAACGAAACTTACTTTGAATTTAGCCAGTTTTCGCTACTACATCCACTATGAAATCCATATGAAATCTTGCTCATAATCGATAATAATCGATTCTCCAGTCACACAGCTGCAATCACATACCTCTAGATATCAAACTGGAAACGTGTGTCAACTTGAAACAAAAAATTTCAAAGCTTGGAACAACTATTTTGAAGATTGTGAGTCATTGCACCACACAAGATTGCAATTTCTAAGTTTACTAAGATGGCTATAACTCTACTACATATTCCACTTCACAAGTGAGAACAAGTAATTTCTTTATAAATATGAAAATAATAACAAACTATAATGTGCAGCTCCGCCATATTTCTATCTCCCTGGCTATGCGCGAGCGAAGACGCGTGGCTTCTAACAAAAGCGCATTGTTTCCAGTCTGTATCTAGAGGTCTGTGGCTGCAATGCACTCGGAACGAAGTTGGGAGTCCCGTAAGAATCGGTCGTCCCTGGTTTAACCTGGTTTTCACTATCTCCCAGGATGTGAGATACCATCGAGGACATCATCAGTACTTCAGGGGCAACAGATCCCGTTGGGATAGTGCTTACAGGCAGTTCCACCCAGGTAATAAAGCGGAAGCGAGTTTTCAGGCGAAATCAAGTGCTTGCTCTGCGCCTCAGTTGATCGAGCCATGGCACAATACGCAAGAGACGCGGATTTGTGTCCTGGTCGAGCTTCGATGCCAACATTTGCGGCCTGTAATACCCGCTTAACGTGAACCTTGCGGCTGGCATCTACTTGGACTATTAGGTGTCTCTATATGTGAATCAAATTTGACGTTTCTTTCAGTACTGAATAATGTAACGTGCCCGCAGTTACAAGGTATGTTAATTTAACGCACTGTTTGGTTTTGTCAGCTGAGAATTGATAACTCCGATTTCTAATTGTTGAAGTGCTGCATTGAGGTCCATTTGTTTCCATTGTCGTGTTGTCTTATCTGCTTTGCGCTCCGTCGATGCTCATTGTTGTTTCACTGACATGTATATTTTCTGGCGATTTCCTGGTTTAGGGTTTTTAATAGTAACGAAATGGGTAATCTAATTATTCTCAGTTAGCAATATGTAAATATATGGGGTTTGCTACGTGTACATCTGTGACGTAGTAAGTTACATCAGCGCCACCTGCATTTGCTATATAAGAAGCTCACACGGGCTGAGAACTCAAGTTTCCTTTTGGCTCCCAGAACCAGATGTCAACTTGCAGATATCCAGGGAAAGGCCTACCTGCCAGAGAAGCCGAGCAACAGCAGTGGAGGACTTGTTTCCCAGGTTCGAACTCCGGGAAGCCCCCGACCAGGTCCCTCCTTAGGAGATGAAGCCCTTAAGGACCCAGTTCCCAGGAGCAATCCTCGGGAACCCTCTACCTACCTACCTTTACACACACACACACACACACACTATATACACATACATACACATTTATAATGTATGTGTAATCCTCGATCTCATGTTGACAAAGTCGCCTATAAGGGCCTAGGGGGTGTTCCAAAAATCCCTCAACATCCCTTATAAAAAGTAAAGGAGCTAGGCTGGGTACTCTTGGTCATAATAAAAGCAGGTTAGGACTAAGGGGAACCTCATTGGTGTGTTCCAAGCGGACGTCCGCCATATTAAATTCAACTCATTTTTTTTAATGGAAAGTGGATGATGTGATATATACACGTATATATAGCCTTTATATGACACTGTTTTCACACACCTGGAAAATGATACATTTGTTACAATCATGCAGTCGTAACTTTTATTTGATTAAAGATAGGTTGAAGAAATCTTCCTTCACCTCTGCATTTCTCGTGATATTCTAGCCTCATTTGATTATAGATACTCAAGTTTGGACCCCCAATTACAGATTAACCAGTAGACCTATATAAAAACGAGTTACATCAAAATTTAGCTTTTACAATTCTGCGTTAATCTATGTCTTCTATTTTTTATCGCTGTGAGAACAAAAAATTGCCGCTTGTTTCGAGTTTTGCAAACGATAGCTCTCTTTGAAATTAATTAAATATAAAACGGGTTGTCTGATCTTGATGAAATTTTAGTATAGTGCAAACAGAAAGGTCTTAAACACAATTGTTAATTTTCAGGTTTTTAAAATTTGTCAAAGAACCGTAATTTTCAATTTTGCGAAACAACGTTTCCTTGGTATTAGGTAGTCCTACAAGTACAATATTGGTCTTTTTTAAAGCTCTTTGCATCTGTTTTTAAAATCCATTATAATTGCCAATTCACATTCCGAAACCGATTTTATACAGATTTTTATTCAACGGAGTAAAGCTGTACGCGGAACGCGGCAACGCTTCACACAGCGATGCCCATTGAACGGTGGAAACTGCGGGCTGCCCCGCGAGACAATGCGTGTATATTGTATTCGTTTCTGTACCCTTGAGTAACTAAGTTTATTTTTTACATACTCATAGCTATACGAACCCTCTACTATGTCAATGGCTGAGGGCCCCTTAAAGGCTTACTTGTCTCCGGGCCCCCCTGAACTGCGGGGTTTTGCGGGTTGTAGATCCGGCACTGATTCTGGTTCCCACGTTCGAACCCCGGGTAGTCCCTGACTACAGATCCGTAATAGATGGGTCCCGGTAAAGTTCCGGTTCCCAGGTTCATAACCCGGGTAGACTCCGGCCGGTTCTTTCCCTCCCCCTTTCTAGTTTTTATTTAGTTTCTTTTATGGAACAGACTCCCAGGTTCAAACCCCGGGAAATCCCCGGTCGGTTCTTTCTTCCCCTCCTATTCCTTTTCTCTAATAAGTATATGTTCGGAAGGTAGAAGAGGGGGAAAGGATTTATCTTTCAATTAACCAGGGAATGCCTCAAGTGGGTTACAAGTCTAATGAAATAAACCTGTTTTAAAATTTAAATTAAGATTGGCTCATCTAGTTAGGATAAATCCAGTTTATTTAACTGAGATAAGTTTGTAATTTGGCGATAAAGTTGTTTTTACTGTAAGTCAGAGTTGTTTATTTAGCGCCTAACCGAGATAAATATGTTACAAAAGAGGGTGTATTTTTTTCACCGGTTTAGTGTAGAGCCCGGATACCTCCGTAGGAAAAAATCAGAAAACCTGTTTTAATCAGCTAAAATATGTGATAAAACCTTTCTCATCTTTTGAAATTTCCATATTTCACTGTGTAGCTAGTTACCTGCGTCCTGGTCACCTTGTTGGTCATTTACACACCCAGTAAGCCCTGAGGTATTGTAGAATCTTGTGTTCTTCCACTGTTTATTTATGCTACCAATCATTGGTAAACTTTGCAATGCCGTCCACTTTGTTAAAGTGTTTAGAATGTTGTAAACGGCTCTGCGGAACCAGTCGGTGTATTAGCTGTGTCGTAGACCAGTATGAGCACTATTGCAATAAGTATAAGCGAGAAGCAGTCTGACATGTTTTCAGTGTCGAATAAGTATAAACGAATGGGAGTCTGACATGTTTTCAGTGTCGAATAATGTAAACGAATAGCAGTCGGACATATTTTCAGTTCCGAATAAGCAAAAACGAGTAGCAACCGGGACTTATTCACTACAGAATAAGTATAAGTGAGTAGTAAGTAATCTGACTTGTTCTTTAACTACCGAATAAGTACAAGGCGATAGTAATCTGACTTCTTTTCAGTACCGAATAAGTAAAAGCGGATAGTAATAAGTATAAGCGCATTGTAACCTGGTACTTATCACTAAATCTGTTTTCCTTAAGGAGTATGTATGAGCGAAAGTGTAAACTAAAATTCCAGCCATCTGCCGGTGTGTTTTTTGACTAGTAACTCTCGGCAGATAGAAAATAGACTGCCGTGGAGACGAGCGAAAGACGTCACCTGGGGCTTGATAACAACATTCATTTGGAGAATCAAATCTGAAGGAGGCTGGCTGATTGGATTTCTTCTCCAAGCAGGAACCCCGAGGCGCTGATTTGGCTCCGAGCACCTTTTTTTGTTTCTTCTCTGAGCAGCAGCTAATGAGGTGGCGGCGCCGTGAGAGGACCTGAATTGACCAATCCTCGTCACATCGGCTCCTTTCATTCGTTTTGGCTTCACAAAGGAGCAGTCTGTGTGCCACGTTGCACACTCTATAGACGCAGAGCGTCTCGACTCTAGAATTTCAACGCGGTGTCATCCTTCCTTAACACTTGGTACTGCAGCTAACCATTTCTATGGTCAGATAATTTTGGTTTATTAGGTAGGAACTTCGTCACGTAAGATATTGCGTTGCACTTTGTACGGCAAGGATGGTGTAATAAGAATTTACACCTGATCGATATGCTACCTACGACTTTATACGCTTTTTACGATTGGCGGAAAACTCTGATTTGGGCATTGGTAAGTCTGGTAGCCTTATATCACTGGTTAAAAACTAAAATTACATAATATTGCAGACTGCAGACTTCTGGAGCCTGCCTCTCACTCCACAAACAACCAATTCATTTATGCAAACGCAAAATCGAAATGCTTGCAAAATCTGAAAGAAATCATCAATGTTATCTTCGTAGGTTCTTACAGCTCCACATTAAAATAAACATTTATTTGTTCAAAGGGGGCATGGCCCCCTTGCCTCCGACCTGATTGTACCATCGAAAACTACAGCCCGCGTATTTAAGGAAAATTTCGCTGCAAAAGATATATTTAGCTAATAGTAATAGTAATCATTGCTTGCGATCCAGTGTATGAACATTTTTGTACTTTTCAATTCCAGAGTTGCGGGGCACGAAACTCGGTACTGCATTTCCTTAAGTTGCTTCTCCGTCAAAGTAACGATATATCAACTTGAGGTGCGATTTAGCTCTCTTTTAATAATATAGCTTGGCAACACTGCATCGTATAAATGTGTATGACAGCATGCGATTGCTCGTGGTGTTTGCCTTGGTTTCCTTCCTTTCCCAAACACGCGAGACACATTTAATTACATAACAGTTGCTTATTCCGTGACGAATGCTGAACAAACCAAGCTCTGATGTCCTAGTGGTAATTCCTGGAAGTGCGTAGAGAGGGAGCTTAATATGAAATCTGTGAATGTGATCGATTGGAAATCGTGTCTTTTCTACTCGGACCACACGTCATCTCATCACACACAACTTTCAAGAGCAGAAACAGGCTGTAGTTCAAACGGAAGATAATGCAGGAAGTGAATTTTGAAGTTTAATCAAACTCTCCAACAAATTTAGATAATAAATAACTCTAACAAACTAACTCTCTAGCCTTCTTAAACCCGAATGTTTATGGCTGCAGCAATATAGGCCTCCCATGAGTCTCTATCCAGGGAAAGATCAATCCAATCTACAGGGTGAGCATAAAGTATTTCCCTGATTACAAACTTTTATTGCTAAACAACTATGCTAGATACAGATATGAGGTTTGTTGGAAATAGTAGCGTTACGTATCCCTCATTTTCATTTTCGAGTTACGTTTAGCTAAGCAGCCTGACAGGAAGTATAGGAAAGTGTTAACTTCAGCACCAGCTCAGCAAAAAGCATTCGCCAATATTTGCAAAGGAAAATTGATGAGAGAGAAAAAGGGGAGGAGTTTTGATGAGGAGGAATGGAAGTGGGATCTGGCGCTGGAGAGACAGGGGAGTTGGGCTTGAGTTTTGGAAGAGAACAGGAGAGTGATTCGGGGTTTTTGAGTTTTGGAGAGAGGAGAGTGAGTTGGATTTTGAAGGAGATTGAGGCTGGATTCAGACTTTCAGAAACTTGTTTGGAAGTGGTACACAGCGAAGCTGAGTGAGAATTTAAGAGGCTAACGTCAGCAAGTGAGTGAGAGTTTAACTTGGAAACTCATTGGTCTTCTCTTCGAGAACGAGACAGGTAATACGCTTTTCTCTCAAGCCAACCTTGCCTTTGCAGTCTTTAGGTCATTTTAACCGAAAATATGAGAGTTGCCATTCAAATAAAAGATTGTGTAGGTTAAGTTTATTAAGGTACCTCCGCAGATAGAAGATGCAGCCAAGCGAGAGCTTACGAGCTACCGCTAACCCCCAATAGAATAATTACTTTCATCTAAAAGGCTCCAGGTTCGATCCCCGAACCTTCCTTCTGTTCACCTGCGTCTCAATACGTGGTAGAGGTGCGAATTGGGCCTCTCATCCATTTCCTTTCCGGAAATGCGATGAGAATAGACCGTTAATTTTCCACGTAATGGTGGTATCAGCCTTTATTTATTTCATCTTGCAATACATGCAACTTTGCCAACCCAAGAGAGTGATGATATTGTGGAAAACTAGTCGCACACTTTAACAGCAACCCCTTTTACTAACTGGAACTTAATTTTTTTCTCACATCTCACTTCTTAGTGTTTTGCACTCTTAACGCCACTTGATGTTCTCACAAATTGCATTCATTGTTCTAAATTTATATTGGTGACCACGGCAAATTATTTCATTTTTGACAGCGACGTCGTGATGGTTAATGATGTGGAATGTTCAGTTTAGATTATTGTGACGAATTAGATGCAACCCTAGATAGAATCCAAGCTTTGGCAGAGAATGTGGTTGGCGGAGAATCCAGTTTTGTAAATACTCAACCATCTGCGTCCTCCACCCCAATAAGGCGTAGCCCTGTATTTACCCGTAGCCGGGCTAGACTTTTGCCTGTTAGCACCCCAGTTCGAGTCCCGCCCAGAGCTATGGCATGCACAGGTTTTATTAACCCGTTCTTGTTGGACGGCTTACAGTTCCAAGGCACGGCCGGAGAAGATGCAACTAAATTTTTTGATAGAGTGGAGAGTTTAGCTCTACTTAATGATTGGGATACCCCGAAAAAACTACAAGTTTTGCCGGCTCTTTTACATGGGCCAGCCTTAAGATGGCACCAAGCATGGGTACAAACTATGGGAAATCAGGCCATTACGTATGATCTCTTTAAATCTAAAATGATTGAAGAGTTTACCGGATCCATAGACAAGCTGCAATTAGAAGAGCGCATTAAGCATAGGCTACATCGAGACGACGAATCAGTTTCGGACTACATAAGAGATAAGCAGCTTCTCTTATGTAAAATGGATCCGAACATGCCCATCAGTAAACAAATAAAACATTTGTGTTTGGGTCTTCAACCTGAATACATTCGCGAAACTTATAAGAAGGAATATGCTTCGGTCCCTGAGCTCTTGCGAGATTTAAAGCAATTCGAAAAAATTCAGTTTTTGATCAAACAGAGAAAAATCCAGGAGTTGATGTCAGAAGCTCAGAAAGGTTCATTGTTCTATCCTGTGAATGAATTGAAACTGCCATGTGCGCAACAGCTCCCCTTTCACAACACGCCGGCGAGACCTTGTGAAACACCACGTTCTCAGGCCCATCCCGACCTCGAGAAGCGTGTCACCGCCATGCAGGCTGAACTGGATTCTTTGAGAGTACACAACGTTGTACCTTCAAACCCAGGACCTTCGACCCCGGGACCTTCGTCTCAGGAGACAGGTCTCGAAGCTCAATTAAAGAGTTTATCTCTTAAGATGGATGAAATGGTGAACGCCCAGAATAAGCAGGACAGGCATACACAAGACACCCGAAATAACTTCCCACGTTATACTAATTATGAAGGTCAATCCTACAGAGGTAACTATAGAAATAACAGAGGTTCTTTTGGCCGTGGTAATGATAATTTCCAACAAAATGGTTCTCGTCGGAACAGACATTATCAGACCCCCAATCGCGGCCAGTGGCGCAATGGAAATTCGCGCTTTCATTCTTGGCGCAATTTTTCGCGGGGCCGGGGCGCGACCGGTGATCGGGGCGACCGAGGTCCGCCCGGTGACCGCCGTGAGGGGCAGAGATGTGATATTTGCAATTATCCCAATCATGATTCGTCTGTCTGTTTTCAGAATAGAGACAATTTAAACGACTAGGGACTGGGCATAAAGGAAACATATGCCCAGCAAATGTTGTAGGTCGTACGTTGACAGTTTCCACTTTTCAAAATGCTGACTTAATTTATGTAAATGGTAAAGTCTGTGGTACGCAGCACAAGTTCCTTTTGGATAGCGGATCTCAAATTAGCGTTATAGGAGATATACCAGCGCCCGCCCATACCCCAAGATTTAAAATTAATACAATAGTTCAAGGCGTCACTAATGGGCAACTCCAAATCAATGAAATTGTAATTTTGACCTTTTCTTTTAATGGACATTCCTTCAGACACCCATTCAGATACATTCCAAAATTTTCGCATGGCATTATTTTGGGAAATGATTTCTTAAAGAGTCACAAGGCAAATCTTGATTTTGAGTCCAACAAACTTGTTTTAACACGTTTTGGTACTCCTCCCAGAAACCGTATCCAGAGGGAAAGTGGTAAACCTTTTTCTGTGTCCGTGAAAGTTTCAAATATGCTACAACACCTTTTACGGCCAGAATTTGTGGCACCTAAAAAGATTAGAGTAAAACCTAGATCTCACTTATGCATTCCCGTGAAATTAGTTAATACTCATGATAAGGCTAGGAATCTTTTAGAACCAGATCAACAATTTCAGACTAAATCCGGCTTGCTAATCCCCCGGGCTCTTCTCAACTCGGATTCACCCCTGATTTGGGTAACCAATCCACTTATGCATAACATTATTATTAAAAAGGGGACAAGACTAGGACAGGCCGAACTTTGGCATCCTCTTTGCACTCGTGACAGCTCTAGCCAGTGCACGGACGCAAGTAGGGAAAGTTTAAGTGAAATCTATGTTCAGAAAGAAAGTTTTGGAGAAAGTACTAAAAATGCACAGGTTAATATCACAGCAGAATCACAACAACCCAGTGGCGTGCAGCCCGACGTCACTACACTTGACATTAATCCCGAACTGCAACCCGAAGAGAAAGAACAATTGCTACAATTACTGCACAAATATAAACAGGTTTTTTCGTGGTCCGAAGATGATATGGGTAAAGCGACAAATTATGAGCACAAAATCAGGCTAAAGGATGATTCAGATTTTCATTTGCCACCTTATCAAGTACCGATTCATCTTCGTGCGCAACTTTATGATCAAGTTGATACTTTGTTACGGCAAGGCGTAATTCGTCCGAGCACCTCACCCTTCAATTCTCCTGTATTTTTAGTTCGTAAAAAAGATGGTGGTTACAGATTACTCCAAGATATGAGATTTCTCAATTCACGTACTGTCTTTGACGCGCTTTCGATAAATAATCTCCAGGAAACGCTCTACAACATGGGTGGCAAGCGGTACTATACTTCGTATGATCTCCGCAGCGGATTTTTTCAAATACCATTATCGGAGAGTTCAAAACAGTACACAGCATTCACAATTCCTGGGAAAGGTCACTATGAAATGCAGTATGCGGTACAAGGCCATATTACATCTCCAGCAGCGTTAACCCGCTGCCTTCAATTGGCTTGCTCTGGCTTAAATAACGACCATTTTTCATCCTACATGGATGATCTCTTCTGCTATTCCGACAAATTTTCAGATATGTTAACAACACTTGAACGGCTATTTCAATGCCTGATTGCTGCAGGATTACGCCTGGCCCCACACAAATGTCATTTTGCATATTTTCAAATTATGGCACTTGGGCACAAAATCGGAAAGCATGGCTTTTCCGTGTCTGACAAAATAATTGACTCCATCACCAACTACAAAGTTCCAACTACTACAAAGCAGGTCCGCCGTTTTTTAGGACTTTGTTCTTATGTCCGAAAATTCATCAAATCCTTTTCAGAAATAGCTGAACCACTACAAAGATTGATCGGTAAAAACAAGAAATTCGTATGGACTGACGAGCAACAAGCAGCCTTCGAGAAGTTAAAACATGCACTAATTACAGCCCCGGTTCTGTTACCATACAGCCCCGGCAAGGAAACGCGTCTTTATACCGATGCAAGCACAAAGGCGATTTCTGGCGTTTTAATGCAGCCTAACGCCCAGAATGAATTCCAACCTATCGCATACTGCAGTCGCACGTTAAAAGAACATGAAAAGAAGCTAGGAATAATTGAATTGGAACTTACTGCAATTCTATATGCTTTTAAAAGCTTTAGATTCTACTTACTTGGCAGGGAGTTCGATTTATTTACAGACAACCGAGCTATTACCTATATTCGCACATCACGTCATCTTTCTGCTAAACTCTTAAGGTGGTCTTCCATTCTCGAAGAGTACAATTATACTGTATCACACTGTAGATCTACTCAAAATATAGCAGATTCACTTAGCAGAGAGTGTGGCAATTTGCCTGCCGACAATGAGCCAGAGTTGCCAGAACCACGCATGTTTTTATTGCAGGACACCACTGTGGACGTCGCCTCACACCAGCGTGCAGATTCATTTTTTGGTGATATTATTAAAGTTTTGGAAAGCCCAGAAGACGAAAATGTGGACATTTCGCCAACCCTTCAGAGACAAGCGTGCTCCTACACACTGGAAAATAATTTGCTATATAGGCAACATAAAATGGCGGGTGGATCTCGGAAACTACTATGTATACCCCGATCCTTGCAAAAATCGGTTGTCGAATCGATTCATTGTTCTCCTATAGGTGGAGCTCACTTCGGCTTTACCAAGACGTATCATAATGCTCTTTCTAGATTTTATTTCCCTTTCATGAAGAATCTCATACAGAAAATTGTCAGGGAATGTATTGTTTGTCAGCAGCATAAGAGGCCTGTCGGATTCCCAAATGGCGAGCTTTTAACCTTCCCCCCACAAAAACCTTTTGAGAGAATTGCGGTCGATTTTAGCGGCCCCTATCCTGCGAGTGGCATGTTACGCCACAAGTATATTTTAGCGTGCTCAGATTTTGCGACCCGTTTTCTCATTGGCAAGGCGGTATCCGACGTTTCAGCTGCGACCGCTGCTGATTTTATTTACGAGGAAGTAATACTTAAATTTGGCTGTCCGATAGGGATCACTACGGACAGGGGAACAGGATTCACATCCAAAGTATTCCAGGAATTAAACTCTAGAATGGGGATACAGCTTAAGTTTGCGCCCGCTCAATTCCACAATAGAATCGGGATTATTGAAAAATCACATGGCACTTTGCAACAGATTCTCAAGAGATTTGTCTCGAGCTCACACTGTAACTGGAGCGATTACTTGCAACCTGCTATTTTTTCCTGTAATATTAGCAGGAATGAGAATTTGAAGAGTTCACCATTTTTCCTACTTCACGGCTTTGAACCCCGGACTCCGGCGGAAGCGGCTCTCCACGCAACACCGTGTGACCACCCGTCCAACGAGACGAAGATACGCATCCTGGAAAAAGCACGTTTATCAGCCGCCGAATGCCTACAGAAACGATTCAAGGAGACGAAGAAATACTACGACAAACGGCATAAGTCTGTGAACTTCAATCAAGGAGACCAGGTCTTGATCTTTGATCCTACAAACCGCATTGGCGGGGCGCGATGTTTCAGTAATATTTTCCGCGGGCCTGCTACAATTTTAGAAAAAATAAATCCCAACACATACAAGGTGGAATTCACGAACAAGCGGGGAAAAACCGTCATCGATGAAATTGCTGTCCAACGCTTGAAGATTTATCACCCACCTTCAGATGGAGATGGCGACGAAGATCTGCCCATAACGGAAGAAGGGGAGCAAATCGAAGATTAAAATCAATGCATGTACGCGCGTTATCTAGTCATACAGGTTTTACAACATCCTTTTCACTTAAAGATAAAATACGAGTAACATTTCTATACCTTTTCATTTGTTAATAAATTTTATGTGTGAATAATCAATTGTTACTAACCAAACGGTTGTCACTAAGTGAAATATTCAGCCATGCACACTAAATTACATCGTCAGATGAAAGCAACATTGACTTTCAACAACACCGATATATATATTTTCTGTAATGCGCATGGACACCAGGAGTTTATTTAGTACCTACACAATACTATAATAGTAGTGATACGTACGAAATATAATTTAATGCGCCTTTTGATTATCCTTTCTCCAGTTACCCAGGGATCCCAATTAACTGGTGAAAGTACCTTTCGTTATCGACGAAATGGCATAAGATGTAGGTCTCCAGAAGACTTTAGTTATATTTTTCAAATAAATGTGCTAAGCACATATAAATAATGAAATGTGAACATAAGATGTTCCACTGTAATTTTAGTGTTAGAGAATTTTCATGGCTGAACAACACATTCACATATTTATTAGCGTCGAATTTTTTATTTCCAGATCATCGGATTTACATCTTCCAAACTTTTTTCCTTTTACCCGCCTCTAATAATAAATTTTATAGTGCAAAAACAGAATAGGATTACTTATATTTAAGAACCGAATAGGAAACGCACAGCTACGGTATCTTTTGAAAATATATATATAGAGCTCATAGCACGCCTAATTAACGATAATTTAGTGTACTAAGTGGTCAAGAATGGATTGCAACCATCCTACTATGAATAGTTTGGGAGTACTTATAGTATTATATATTAATTTCCCATCAGTTCAGGCGTTATCATTTACAGAGATATTTTCAGAAGCGTTCCAATTCCCGTATGTAATCTGTACCAGTTTGGTCATTGCGACCTTTGTTATATGTTTTATTTTAGTAATTATTTTACTCTGTTCTCGTTTTTATCGCTCTAAGCCTGCAACAAAGAAGCTTCAAGTACAAGACATTGTGGTACTACATGACATAGCTAGCGAAGTTAACTCAGAAATGAATCATGTTTATGATAATGTTTGCATGGAACTAGAAACAAACACCCAGGGGATAGTATCACTAAACCCTTCTCCAATACCATTTGTTCAGATTGAGTGTAGACAGCACCCTGCTCCTCCCACCTGTGCTCCTGACAGACAGTTACCTGACGTAATGGATGAAGGTGTTACTGAGCCTTATTTAATACCAATTTCTGTTAATATCCTAGCTCAGGATCAACCCATTGCTTTTGTCCATCACGATATGTATGATGATTTATAATTGTTTTACGTGCCAATATAAATTGTTTCTAATTTTTTTCATTGTGATAAATTTATAGTTTCCATTATGTCTACACCCCACATTTGCACTATAGTTCTTGGTGCACGGTCAAGTACACATTTCTGCAAGCGTCGTCACGTTTCTCTTTTCCTTACCATTTTTTCTCTCTCAAACCTTACCCCCCCCCCTCCTAGTACCCAGCGGAGAACCGCAAGAACGCAATAACTCACATTTCTTGCAAGTTAATTTCCTCCATTCCGTTTTACTAGCGTTAGTTAATTCCAGCTAACTCTGACGGCTGCGATTCAGCGTTCCCATACACCCAGTAACCTTGGACAGTTCCGGCCGAAGGTGAAAATTGATACAATGACAGGATTGCAATATGACAATGCGCAATAGCTAACCCCGCTCCTTTTCCAAGGAACCGACTCTGAGCAGAACAATACATCTCTTGTTACCTTTTCCTGACTTCGCAAAATCTGTTGCCTAGCGGCGACTGTATTGCTCTCGCAGCCGGACAAGATCGAACCATGTTCCAGCATGCTTAGCTTTTAGAATTTCTCCACCCCAGAATTTTTACGAAAATTATCCTGACGCCACAAATTTCTTACACTTCAAGTTATCACTCGCATTGAAGCTGCGGTCGAAATTTTATTTACTAGTTGGCGATTATAATTCATCATTATTTCTGTAACGTAACTGTAAATTTAATCAATTTCTTAAACCGTCGTGTGTTTTATTACCTTTGGCTAATTGCAACGCACATCACGACGCATATTGCGACGGTACGCGAATTTCATACCGGGGCTTGACCGTGACGGTCGCTACCCGTGTCCCAGCCAGGCGCGTACCGTCCGGACCGTTGTGGATTCCCCACAACAGCCCGTTTTGGCTTAATTAGCCTTGATTGAAATTTTTGATTGATTTTTTTTGTTTGTTTCATTTTTTTTCCACGCCTACATCTCTTGGTCATATGAAATGCAATTTACACCTAGCAACCGCATCAATTTTGCAAATTTACTGATGAGTCTCATTTATATATATGTAGACACGCCGAATTGTCAATCCAGGAAAACGTTATTTGTCTTCAGAATTTGGTTTACCATAACTCTACAACTTCCTGTGCAATGGAAATAAAATCTCATACTGGCCCCGAGCTACAACGAATTCGAACACGGAATGGTGTTCTGATCTCTGGTAAAGGACAATTTAAACTGTCTCAAATTCTTCATGGCAATGTCAATAGTCAAACCACGGTGTCTGTATTGGAAGGAAATTCTGTGTTTTTGCATTACAATGACTTCGATCAACTTGTTTTTGCTGATGAAATAATTCACACTCGCCAATCGCTGGACACGACAGTCAAACTGTCAGATGTTAATCTACCTTTTAATTTGTCTCTCAATTTTTCTGACATCATCCTTCCGGATTGGACTGATATGAACTTAGCTTTACTGAAATTAAATCAATCTTTGGCCACAGATATCCCGTTACATGAGATCGTTTTCTCAAAATACTCAATCGCCATATTCCTTCTGGTCGTCTGGAATTTTGCACTTACCGGCTATGCCTTATATCATTATTACATGAAGTGTCGTTCTTCAACTAGTACATAAGAATTTAACTTTCACTTATTACGTCACTGCAATTACCCTTCCGACAACCACATTTCTAACAATCACGGCTATATTCCAAATTTTGTTCCGATTCGCATATCTATTTTGCTTTCCCAAACCTCTGTAGATTTACGGACAATTATTGCAATTTTGTTAGCCTTCAATCAATATTTTCACCACGTTTACACTCCCGTAATGGTAAAATAATGTCTCACATCGTGAACCTTCACATCTTTAGCATAACAGTTATTTAAAATTGATTTACATTCTTTATTGCTTTTTATTATTAGTTATTATATTTTATTTGACATTAGGCCCCATTTTTAGTGATTTTGTACCTTTATTTGAATGGCATACTCTGGGTTATTGTGATTTTAAAGACTGTATTTTGAAACCTTTCCCTGTTCCTTTTTTTTTCTTCATTAGCCACCTCATTCCTATCCTCACCTAATTATGTCTCGTATCTCCATGACGTCTACATCGCATAGCAGAGATTTCCTGAGACGCCTTCAACATTGGAATTCTACGCGCGGCGACCTTCAGAGAGCAGCTCCATTTACCATCGCCTCTCAGTTCGTGGAGTCAACAATTTCAGTTTTCACCCGGCATACATAAACCCGCCGAGTACTTCGCATTACCTCCTCGAACTCAGGACTGCACAGCGACCGTCGGCCGATGGGATTTGTGCTAGCCACCAGAGCACACCTTCAGTTTTCTCCAATTTCTACGCTCTGGCCCTCAAGATGCAGCGGATACACGCCCCTTTTTCGCAAAAGTACTGTCTATATTTCCGCTGGAACTCCAGTCAGAACTACATTCCAGCTCAAAGTGATGCAACGGATGAAAACTTTTCCCGTCATGTGTCCCAGCCTACGAGTTTCAAGTGGCCAGAAGAAAACATGACACCTTTTACCCCATCTTCAGTATCCTTCGATTTGGTTACCATTCAGACGCCCGTACGCAGCAAGACCAGCTTTTCTTTCATGTACGGTCCCCACCACAAGTGTGTTACCATCCTCGAGTGCAGGCATATGCAACCCGCCAAGCACACCTACTTTAGCTGTTACTTCTACAGCATGGCAGACTTTACGAGACTAGGTTCCCTAGTCCGGTGAACAGCATTCTCCCCTGGATGATTAATTTTACAGTACAGTTAGCAGCACAAATTAACCCAACTGTTTCTTCCTTCTGTTCACCCGCCGATCTTCAAGATTTACCCCCCACCCCTCATCAAACGTCCCTCACCCAGAATTTTACATCCAGTGGTACAATCATGAACACTTCTCGTTCCTTAAGCTACAAAAGGACCGATATTCTCACGTGATGATTGGGATGTAAATTTTGACACGCTCTTTCCGGTTTTCGTAGTTGCAAACACTTTTGCACGGACTCCATGGAATGCAGTGGATAATACACGCAAGTGCTTTCGTGTGTTTTCGGAACATTCCGGACTTTACATAGGAACTTTTACGCCATACAGCAAGGACTGTAGGATTACCTTTTTTAATAACCAATATATATACACATATAATGGACATTTGATTTTAATATTCCACTCATTATGTATTTGTAGTGGACTAAGTTGTTTTTTTTCTTTACTTATCACGTGTGTATTCAAATATCTACTCATATTTAATGGATTGTGTTGGACAATTTTGGTATTTTAATACGTAATGCAGTATAGCATTATTCACTATAATATGATATATTTTCAACAATCTTTTTTTTTCTCTCATTTTTATTGGAAGATGGTACTTATATCTTCTATACATATATTATTCTCTCACAGAGATTCAATGGACGGAGAAACTTGCGTGTGCTTCGATACAATATATATTCACCAGGATCCTCTTATATTAGTGCAAATTGTCTTGAAATTTCTTGTGGCGTGAGCAGTTGCTCCCATATTCCTAGTGCTATGGTGTTAGCCCCCCCACATGCTTAGTGGGTGGAGCCACAACTTATGGCTTTGGCCATTCTGACGTCAGTTCAGCAGACTAGTGATAAGCAACTCCTCTCGTGGGAGGATTGGTCGAGTTCAGTGGTGTGTGTGTCTGACGTATCAAACATAGTTCTCTGACCCGAGCCGACATTACCGCTTAGCTCGTGTTGATAAACATTTCTTGGAAGCCAATGTATGCGTGCTCAGCATAAACATTGTAGTACGCACGTGTTCATTTCATTCATGCTAGAGACAAACGAAATATGGCATTGGACTTCTCATTTTTGATTGCCATCTCGGCTTTTAAATTTTAGTTTGCTCCCACAGAGCTTTTGTTTTGATATTCGATAGTCCAAATTAGATTACGACTTGACACCTGTCAACCAAATCTAATTTTGACTGCATTTTTTTTTTCTCCTTCCCTTTAGTTTTAGAGTTAGTCTGTAGTGTTCATTTTCACTGATGTGAAATGTATTTTTATTTTTCTTCATTAAATAAATAGACCTTCTAAGGGACTGCATTGGCATAACCGGCACTGTACCTGCAACTTGTCTAAACGTTTTAAAAATTCAAAGGAATTTTTTTTCGCCCAGCTGGATACCGTTACGTATCCCTCATTTTCATTTTCGAGTTACGTTTAGCTAAGCAGCCTGACAGGAAGTATAGGAAAGTGTTAACTTCAGCACCAGCTCAGCAAAAAGCATTCGCCAATATTTGCAAAGGAAAATTGATGAGAGAGAAAAAGGGGAGGAGTTTTGATGAGGAGGAATGGAAGTGGGATCTGGCGCTGGAGAGACAGGGGAGTTGGGCTTGAGTTTTGGAAGAGAACAGGAGAGTGATTCGGGGTTTTTGAGTTTTGGAGAGAGGAGAGTGAGTTGGATTTTGAAGGAGATTGAGGCTGGATTCAGACTTTCAGAAACTTGTTTGGAAGTGGTACACAGCGAAGCTGAGTGAGAATTTAAGAGGCTAACGTCAGCAAGTGAGTGAGAGTTTAACTTGGAAACTCATTGGTCTTCTCTTCGAGAACGAGACAGGTAATACGCTTTTCTCTCAAGCCAACCTTGCCTTTGCAGTCTTTAGGTCATTTTAACCGAAAATATGAGAGTTGCCATTCAAATAAAAGATTGTGTAGGTTAAGTTTATTAAGGTACCTCCGCAGATAGAAGATGCAGCCAAGCGAGAGCTTACGAGCTACCGCTAACCCCCAATAGAATAATTACTTTCATCTAAAAGGCTCCAGGTTCGATCCCCGAACACGCTTGGTAAAAGTGTGTCACAATACTTATCACTAAATCTGTTTTCCTTAAGGAGTATGTATGAGCGAAAGTGTAAACTAAAATTCCAGCCATCTGCCGGTGTGTTTTTTGACTAGTAACTCTCGGCAGATAGAAAATAGACTGCCGTGGAGACGAGCGAAAGACGTCACCTGGGGCTTGATAACAACATTCATTTGGAGAATCAAATCTGAAGGAGGCTGGCTGATTGGATTTCTTCTCCAAGCAGGAACCCCGAGGCGCTGATTTGGCTCCGAGCACCTTTTTTTGTTTCTTCTCTGAGCAGCAGCTAATGAGGTGGCGGCGCCGTGAGAGGACCTGAATTGACCAATCCTCGTCACATCGGCTCCTTTCATTCGTTTTGGCTTCACAAAGGAGCAGTCTGTGTGCCACGTTGCACACTCTATAGACGCAGAGCGTCTCGACTCTAGAATTTCAACGCGGTGTCATCCTTCCTTAACACTTGGTACTGCAGCTAACCATTTCTATGGTCAGATAATTTTGGTTTATTAGGTAGGAACTTCGTCACGTAAGATATTGCGTTGCACTTTGTACGGCAAGGATGGTGTAATAAGAATTTACACCTGATCGATATGCTACCTACGACTTTATACGCTTTTTACGATTGGCGGAAAACTCTGATTTGGGCATTGGTAAGTCTGGTAGCCTTATATCACTGGTTAAAAACTAAAATTACATAATATTGCAGACTGCAGACTTCTGGAGCCTGCCTCTCACTCCACAAACAACCAATTCATTTATGCAAACGCAAAATCGAAATGCTTGCAAAATCTGAAAGAAATCATCAATGTTATCTTCGTAGGTTCTTACAGCTCCACATTAAAATAAACATTTATTTGTTCAAAGGGGGCATGGCCCCCTTGCCTCCGACCTGATTGTACCATCGAAAACTACAGCCCGCGTATTTAAGGAAAATTTCGCTGCAAAAGATATATTTAGCTAATAGTAATAGTAATCATTGCTTGCGATCCAGTGTATGAACATTTTTGTACTTTTCAATTCCAGAGTTGCGGGGCACGAAACTCGGTACTGCATTTCCTTAAGTTGCTTCTCCGTCAAAGTAACGATATATCAACTTGAGGTGCGATTTAGCTCTCTTTTAATAATATAGCTTGGCAACACTGCATCGTATAAATGTGTATGACAGCATGCGATTGCTCGTGGTGTTTGCCTTGGTTTCCTTCCTTTCCCAAACACGCGAGACACATTTAATTACATAACAGTTGCTTATTCCGTGACGAATGCTGAACAAACCAAGCTCTGATGTCCTAGTGGTAATTCCTGGAAGTGCGTAGAGAGGGAGCTTAATATGAAATCTGTGAATGTGATCGATTGGAAATCGTGTCTTTTCTACTCGGACCACACGTCATCTCATCACACACAACTTTCAAGAGCAGAAACAGGCTGTAGTTCAAACGGAAGATAATGCAGGAAGTGAATTTTGAAGTTTAATCAAACTCTCCAACAAATTTAGATAATAAATAACTCTAACAAACTAACTCTCTAGCCTTCTTAAACCCGAATGTTTATGGCTGCAGCAATATAGGCCTCCCATGAGTCTCTATCCAGGGAAAGATCAATCCAATCTACAGGGTGAGCATAAAGTATTTCCCTGATTACAAACTTTTATTGCTAAACAACTATGCTAGATACAGATATGAGGTTTGTTGGAAATAGTAGCTTAACTCATAAAGTTTCTTATCAGTACACTTCGACATGTGCTCCCTTTGTTGCCCTTAGAACGTCTAGGCAATACTCAATTTCTCTCCATCTCTTTGTCAACACTTCTTCCGTCACCGTCTCTATAGCATCCCGAATTCGTGTCTGAAGAGTTCGCATATCAGGAACTGGTGAACTAAACACTGTGTCCTTAACGTAACCCCATAAAAAAAAGTCGAGGGAGGTTATGTCCGGCGAACGCGGTGGCCATGATATGGGACCGTCTCTACGAATCAGACAAAACAAAGAAATGGGAAAAAAATGATGTATTGCACTACTTATTGCCATAGGTTTTATTTGCCTATCTACCGTGCAAATATTCATAATCAGGGAAAGTACTTTATGCTCACCCTGTATTCCATCTTTACCGATTTCCTTTAGCTCCATCTCAACCTTATCCCTCTCATCTTCGTCTTGACCTTCCTACAGGTCTCTTACCATCAATTTTCCCAACAAGAATCCTGTAAACTCTTCTTTCCTCTCCCATTCGTGCCACATGGCCTTCCCATCTAAGTCTTCTTGTTAATATTATCCTATTTCCCACATAAAAAAATTAAAGGGTGAAATGTCAGGACCATGCGGTAGGCATGGGATCGTTCTCATCTTCCAATCCACCTGTTAAAAAATCGCAAACAAACACAGCCAAACGAATGATTAAAATTTCCTCTCTAGGAGTGTCAACTAATGACACATTCACACACAAACAGAACTTTTTGAGTTCATAAACGTGCATGGAAAATAGTACACTTCCATCTGACTTATTTAGTCCGTTATGATTTTTTAAAACTCTGGAGTTCTTTTGAAGAAATCCTGTAGACAGTTGCAAAAAATAATAAAGTTGAAGTCGAATCTGATCTGGCACTTCCACATACGCGGTCAAACATTAGTGGTGTAAATTCAATGTGCAAAGTCACGTGTTTCTACCAAGCGTGTACCAATTATGTCCATATCAGTTCCTCCCGTTTATTATGGCCAGTTGCAAAAATGACAAAGAGCATCGTCTTTCACAAGACATACTATCCATGACATTTTTTAGAAAAATCAACAAATCAGCACTCTCCAATAGAAATATTTGTCTCTTGGTTACGGAAAGTAGTTTATATTCCGAGAAAAACAAGTGTACCTCCCTCACATTCACCAGAATATTTATGCCCGAGGATGCAGATTTTATCCAATTCTAAAATTCATAACTATAACACGCATACAAAATAGAAGTTGTTGCACTAAGGTATTCATTGCAGTTACGCTCCGCCATCTAGTTATGTCAAAACACATTCATGTGCGCTTGGACAGTGCGTAAATTGTAAGAATATTTTGACTACCTTGTTTTGCTTTTATCTTTCTAATAATCCTTCCTTCGCTAAAAATGCTGTAAATGGTTGTACTTTTCTTGTGAAAATATTCTCTTCCCTTCTGATATTATTTTTCTTCTTTTTTGAATTTTTCCATTAGTTATTAATTACCCCTCTTCCTTTCTCTATATAAATATGTTCTGTTACAGCACCCAACTAAGAATTTCTCAATTCAGTGAAAGTAATTCAATAAATAAACACTATGAATTTATGACCAAGTTAAAGTAATTTTAGTTTGTAATTCGAAGTCACGTATTTAGCTTAAGAAAACTGTGTGTGATTTATTTTTGTGTAAAAGAGAGAGAGAGAGAGAGAGAGAGAGAGAGATAGAGAGAATAAATTAACATAGATGGGTGGGAAATGTAAATATTCGTACGAAGAAAAGGGGACAAGAGGTGTAGAACTAGAGGAAACGAAAAAAGGGGGAGAGGCGAGAGCGACTGAGTGATTCAGCACATGTGTGTAAATCTCCTGTGTATGATTTTATATGAAGCCCACATATATGATGTTTGAAGATGCGAAGGCAGGACATTGGTTTGCAGATTACACACAGGAACGAGATAAGAGATCCACACACTGAACAAACAACGCTGTTAATCAAATAAGGCTGGGAATCGACCGACACATATTTTGAACTAATTCAATAAAACATAACAGAATATGTATAGCTATGACTTTATCTTTCCCAGATAATCAGCCATGTAGTAATATCTGGGAATAATACGTACGGCGTTTGGAGCGAGGTGCAGATGACATCAGGTCCACAAATGGCCGAGATGGTGAACTTGTGGGGCACCACCTCCACGTCTCCACCTATGCCTTCAGGGTATGTTGCAATGTGTAGGAAAGAGTTTTACCTTTATCTTATAGTCATATATTTTGAATATTGTAATTTCAAAATTAATCCATTAGAGGCAATTTTTGAACACGTGCTACACCGTTGCAAACATTCGGATAAAATTCAGTTTTATGGTGGTTCCTAACATCGAAGTGAGAAGTCGAACAGAAACGTTATTTGCCTGAATGACTTCTTCACGCTTCGAATGTTTGTGCTTAGGTATTCCGAGACGAGAACGAGACAGTTAGAGGAGAAGGTTTAAATATGGGCGAAGGTTTAAATATGGGTTTTGGACTTACCAGCGCTCCAAGGTGCTGCAGCCTGGCGGAGGGTGTGGAAATTGGTTATCTGTCAAGGGCAAAGGTTGCGGCGCCAATTCGAAAGAGAAAGTGGTGGTTCGTTTCGGCCTTGAACGCTGTTATAGAATTGCGACTTCCGAAACTTCTTGCAGGTATGTTTGTTTTAACTAAGCGTTTTCTGAATTCTTATCTGCTTTGTATAGGTTATGATATTAGCGGTACATAAAAAAATGAGGGCTTTTATAATGCCATGATTTGTTTGTGAAATATGTACCACAGAGAGCGAATATAAATTGAAAAAAAAAAATAGCGTTATGGTCTAAATATGGGCTATGACATGAGATCTAATGTTGAGATCACATTTTCAACAAATATTTGGATTTTTTTTCTTAATTTCGATTTTTCCCATTCCGCGTGATTTTCAAAACAACAGATTATTCATAAATATGAATTTTATAATGTTTTAGCAATAAATGA
The DNA here is from genome assembly GCF_977018435.1 of Lepisma saccharinum. Taxonomy (NCBI): domain Eukaryota; kingdom Metazoa; phylum Arthropoda; class Insecta; order Zygentoma; family Lepismatidae; genus Lepisma; species Lepisma saccharinum. The sequence goes on from NC_139233.1 coordinate 54,267,229, forward strand.
CTGTTTTTTTAAAATTTTAATTGCTTTTTGTGATATTGCCAGTACTAGCTCATATGTAAACCACAATTTTGAAATGCATCACTTTACCGTTTTTTGGAAATTCCTTTTTATAAAAAAAATAGAGACCTTCTATACTTTAGCATACTATTACATTTAAATATATATTTCATAGATATGCATTTTAAAGGCAGATGCTTGATATATTAAATTTTTTACTCCGAAAAAGACAACATAGAAAGGGCGGGGCCACATTTAGACCTTTTCCTCTAATCATAAATCGAGACGAAACCGAGAGTTCCTCCGTGGCAGAGTGGTCAATGCATCGCGCTAGGAAGCCAGAGGTCCTATGCATGTATCATTAACCCAAGAGGTAGAAAAGGGGCATAAAGTAACAGAAATAGATAGAGAAAGAGTCGAGAATTAGAGGAGAACGAGACAGACATCCTCGCACATGAAAGAGAAGAGACTCAATTATGTCTCGTTTGTCTCGATATCATTTTCCTGTTCAAACGAAGCAATACAATAGAGGCTGCCGAAGTATTTCTTGCGAACAAGGTTTTTGCCCTCCGTTTTCTACAAGGTTCATCTCAGAGGAAACTCGTTGAAGAGCACAATAAACTGAAGTCTATTTGTACCAGGAACAAGAGGATGGATACAAATCGATGTTTCCATTCCGTACAAAGGCGCCGTGGTATTTATCTGGTCTCGTGGCTTCTGGTATCTCTTCATGTAGACTTATTTCTATGCAGCACCACGACCACCCGGGCTGGAGGGCATTTAGATATTCACTTACAACGGCGGATACGAGACGTTGCTTGTGTATAAATCTTCTTGTTTTGCAAAACAGAAATTTGGAACTGACAAAATGTCAGCCTTGGTATACATCTATCATCTTGAGGTCAAAATTAGCATAGATTAGGCATAGTTGTATGGTTTTTCAAGAGAGAGGGGAGGGTGAGTGGGTGAGAAATAAATAAAAAGGAAGGGATTTATAAGAGAAAATGGAAAAGCGTAGAGAGAGATGGAGAAAGGGATAGAGAAGAGAAAAGGAAAGGGGGAGTGTAAGAGAAATTGGAGAAATTGATAAAGGGATTGAGAAGAGAGAATGAAAGAGAACACACAGAGAGAGAAATAGAGAAAGGAAGATAAAGAATGGAAAAGGGTACGGAGGGATAGATAAGGGAAAATGATAAGGAGAGTAAAAGATAAGGGAGGGAAAAAGTAAGACAAAGGAATACATAATGGAAAGGAAGAGAAGAGAAGGAAAGAAAGAAAGAGATAGAAAAGGAAAAGATAAGGAGACAGAAAGGTATAGAGAAGATATTAGGATAAGGAGAGAGATAGAGAAACTAAAGGGATAAGGAAAGAGAAGGAAAAAGGATACAGAGAGCAAAATAGAAGAGGGGAGAGAGAGAGAGAGAGAGAGAGTGAGAGAGAGAAGTAAGGAGAAAGGGATAGACAAGGTTAAAGGAAGAGGAGAAAGTGGGAGAAATAAGGTATATGTGAGATAAGGGGGCTGGAAGAGAAGATATATAGGGAGATAGGGGTAAAAGAAAGAGGAGAGAGAGAGAGAGAGAGAGAGAGAGAGAGAGAGAAAGAGAGAGAAACAGAATATATGGAGACTGAGAGATTGTGTGCGTGTGTGACTGTGCCAGAAAATATAGGTGAGGAGGGAGAGGGGGGACATTACTACTAAATACCACGGAAATTGCATATTGTGGCCGAAAGTGCATGTATTTATCTAGTTTATCTTGATTTCTGGCAGTTCGGGCGGAACAGCCTTCCGAGAAGGCGTCCACCAGATATTCCGCCCTCCCGCCTTCCCTCTGGCGCCATCACTGAGCGTACCCAGGAACATATTACTGGCGATGGCTTTGGCAAGATTCAGAATTTGGGTTCATAAATATTGTTATGTAAATCGAATGATCTATACATCCACATTTTGCAGCGGTTTATTTGGTGTCAGGTTCGATTCACGGTGCATGCACAGAGTGGTTCAAATCGATCCGGTATTATTCTACGCGTCTAGCCTATCTGAGTATTAAATGTACTTTACAAAAATAACTCTTGAACTGCGAACCTTCAATCATTAGTAGATCAATCAACGTGCTTGGCCACTGAAGAGACATTTTAACTGGAAAAATCTGATTAAATATGTTAGATGTTTTCATTAAGCAAAATATATCTGCAAATAATATATATTCCTTGAAGTCGTCGCTACATTTTTGTTATTATTTGTTAGGACTTATCGATTTAAAGAAGAAAATTGTAATCATTCACCACACTGCATTGTTTAATTACCTGGTTTACGCTTTTATGTGAGTGAGTGTCTATTAGCAAAATATGCTTTCATTTTGTGGTTGTCCATTATTCATTTGTTTGTCTTCTGCTTCATCGAGCACGTTCTTCATCCTCTTTTCACATCATCCGGCTGAGATGGTGCAAACAATAACATGCACGATTCCATCCGACAGATTGGTCTTTACTTCCTTCTGACGTAACTTCCGCCACGCGGGTTCATCGTGTATGCATTGGAAATTAATATATGCAGCAGCAGCTGACGTGCTTCCTGTTCCCTTTCCCTTTATCCGCGAGACAGGGGGGGACTATGAATTTTTGGGTAAAGGAATGTGCTTGGAAACCCCGAATTCAATTTCCTGTAATCATCTATTTCTGTAATGATACAGCCGTACTCATGTTCATGGTTAACCCGGCCTCCACGGAGGAGTAGTTAGCACGGGTCACGGGTTCGAATCCTGGCCTGCTCATGGATGTTCTTTGTTAGTCTCTTCATGAATTTCAACACTTCATCACTCATCTGCATCCTGGTGATTTGCCAAAAGTGGCAGAAAAGCGAAGAAACATAAACCCAATCAGTCAATCAATCTTGTTCATGAAAAGTATTACTCCTTACTCTATCGAACGTGGAAATCTATCCATGGCCAATTTGAAAATCTATCATGCCCATACAACTGAGAAGAAAGGGAGCGGCTCAAATAGAAGCAGTAGAGTGTCCTTTAATCGCCAATATCAAGGAACCAAACTATAGTACATGTAAATATTTGACCATCAACTTTATGCTTCCTTACCCCATATATTTTAAGTATACAGTCTGAGTTGTAACATTTTCAGTGACTTTCAATAGGGTCGTTACAACCTAGACCGTGACTGTACAATTAAAATGTATGGGGTAAGGAAGCATAGAGTTGGTCAAAAAATTTATGTACTATAGTTTGTTTCCTTGATATTGGCGATTCAGGGACATTCTCCTGCTTGTATTTGAGCCGCTTCCTTTCGTCCCAGCGTGTGACAGCAGGAATGATGTGTTAAATTTTAAGAAGCCATAATTCAAACCTGATACTGCATGTTAACTTTTAAGCCATTATTCAAACGAACTAAACTGGAAATAAGAAGTTTTATTTCTCTCCTCTTCTAGGCCACAGGACAATCTAAACGTAAAAAAAATTGCTTCACAGAATATATCACATTATGAAAAATTTACATGAACATATTTGGGTATGAGAATCTTTTGAATCAAAACATTTTAACACTTCCCCTTACTCAAATATGTATACTTTACATACATGTGACTATAATTATTTCATACCTAACTGTGATACATAATTGTCATGCACAATTTTAGATACAGGTTTTGTTAACAAATCTGCTATCATATCATTTGTTGGTTGATAAACCAAATGAAAATCTCCTTGTTGAACAGCATCCCTAATATAATGATGTCGTACATCAATGTGCTTTGTACGCCTATGGTGCTGAGAATTTTCAACAATTTTATGAGCACTTAAATTATCATTAAAAATTGTAATTGTCACCTTAATATCAATTATCTCTGATAACAAATTTTTCATGAATTGTGCCTCTTTGGCAGCATCACCCAAACTATAATACTCTGCCTCGGTACTTGAGTATGCAACTGTTCGTTGCTTCCTTGATTCCCAATTTACAATTGAGCCTCCAAATTTTACAACTAAACCACTGTATGACTTACGATCTACCAAATCATTAGCCCAGTCAGCATCTGTGTACACTTTTACTTCATTTCCACCTTTTTGAAATTTAAGTTTATAATCTAGTGTACCTGCCAAATATCTTAAGACTCTTTTTGCTGCAACCCAATGTCTTACATCATAACAATTATTGAATTGACTGAGTTTACTACAAGCAAAAGCAATATCTGGTCGCGTACAAACTGCTAGATACATGAGACTACCTACCAATTGCTGATAGGGAAATTTGGTTTCACATTTCTCAGCTTTTTCTAATTTTACATTTAGCTCCATGGGAGTTGAAACAGTTTTGCAATTATTCATACCAAAACGTGTAAGTAACTGTTTAGTATACTGCTTTTGAGATAAAGTTAGAGTATTCAATTTCTTATTCCTGTCAACCTCCATTCCTAGACAATGTCTTACTGGTCCCAATAGTTTAACATCAAAATGTTCTTTCAGTACATGGATCAACATTTGTTTTTCACATGCATCTTCACTAAATACAAAAATATCATCAACATACAATGCTACAATCATCTTTTTACCCTTTATACATTTTGTATAAACACAAGGTTCACATTTTGATTGATCATATTTCATTTTGATTAATACATCATGTATTTTCTGATTCCAAGCTCTACTTGCTTGTTTTAGACCATACAAACTCTTTTTGAGTAGACACACTTTATTATCAACCTGATAACCTTGTGGTTGTTCCATATAAATTGTCTCATTTAAATCACCATTCAGGAATGCAGTACTTATATCAATATGATCTATGTCCATATTGTATTCCACACCAATAGCAAACAAAAGTCTGAGAGTAGAGTGTCTTACAACAGGTGCAAACGTCTCTTCATAATCGATACCGTATCGTTGCGTAAAGCCCCGTGCTACTAATCTAGCTTTGTATCTATCTACATCCCCATTTACATCTTGTTTTACTTTATATACCCATTTACATTTAACTACACTCTGGTCTTTTGGACGATCTACTAATTCCCAAACTTCATTCTTCAAGAGTGATTTATATTCATCATCCATCGCTCTCTTCCATTTGGAATTTTCTTTGCATGTTGTGGCATCTTCAAAACTTACAGGTTCCTCAAAACTCATAAAGGATGTGTCGGATAAATCATAATCACCCATCCAAATTGGTAATTGCTTATTTCTAACAGGTCTACCATTTTCTTGTTCTACATTTTGAGAAAAATCACTACCTACATTAGAACATTCAGCAGTTTCTGAATTTGTTACTTCTGATAATTCGCCGACTTTACTATCAACACCTAAAGTGTCACTTGACTTTTCTTCAGATTTCTGTCTAGCACCTACAATATTTTGACTGTCATTGTTTTTAACTTGTGATCCACTAAATGGTATCTGTACAGTCAGAGGTAAAATTACATCAGAAGACATGTCAGTGTTGACATCTGTCTTATCGACACATGACCCTGCAACATTTTCCAGGAATATAACACTTCTTGCTTTAATAACCTTACCAGAATTAGAAGTATCAGCTAATCTATAACCTTTTGTAAACTCACAGTAACCTACCATAATGTATGGCTTCGACTTACTATCCATCTTTTTTCGTTTATAGTCTGGTGTCAAAACATATGCTGTACAACCAAATACACGAAGATGACTTAGATTAACTTTATGTCCTGTCCACATTTCCTCTGGAGTAGCATCTTTAATTGCAACTGTAGGACAAACATTCTTCAGGTATACACCTGTTGAAATTGCTTCAGCCCAATATCTCTTACTGAGATTAGCATCATGAAGCATGGTTCTAGCCTTTTCTACAACTGTTCTGTTTAGTCTCTCAGCAACTCCATTTTGTTGCGGAGTATATGGAACACTTGTCTCATGGATTATACCATGTTCACTAAGAAATGCAGAAAATTTCTTGTTACAGTATTCTGTACCATTATCTGATCTAAGTTTCTTAATTTTTAAATTACACTGATTTTCTACAAAAGCTTTGAACTCTACAAATTTTTCAAATACTTCATGCTTAAATTTAAGAAAATATACAAAACTCTTGCGAGTATAATCATCAGTAAAAGTAACAAAATATCGTGCACCACCCCAACTTGATTCGGACATTGGTCCACAAACATCAGAATGTATTAACTCTAGTTTTTCTTTAGCTCTTTTTGCCACTCCCTTGGGAAAGGATGCAGTTTTCTGCTTCCCCTCAATGCAAGGGATACATTGTTTTGGGGTGTCATGAAAACATACTCCATCAGCTAAATTATCTCTCAAAGATATCATTCCTTTTAGATTCAAGTGACCTAAACGTTTATGCCATACATCTTGTGAAGCATTAACTGACAACATAGCTACTGTCTCTTCACAATTTTCAAGAGAATTTACAGTAGTATTGTTTAAATTCATCATGGACAAATTTTCAGCCTGGTCTAACTTATAAATGCCACCTACCTTTGTTGCTGTAAATTTTGGAGTAGCCTTAATCTCAATATCAGATACATTGTAACCACTACACCGTTTGTCATCGAAAAGCATAACATAACCTTTTTCAGTAACTTTGTTAACAGACAACAAATTAGCAGTAATATCTGGAACATACATCACTTCAGATATTAACTTCTGCACATTATTTTTGAGTTTTACTTTCACATCACCAATTCCATTACTGATCACCTTTTGATTATTTGCAATGGTAATTTCAGATGATTTAGAATTTGAATAATTATCAAACCAATCTTTACGTTTACTCATGTGTGAAGTACACCCTGAATCTAGTAACCAGTCATCATCATTAAATATTTTACTGGCATAAGCACTGTGGGTAGTCAACAAAAACGAATTATTGTGTTGCGAAGAACTTGGTCCTTGCTTCGTAACTGTAGGTTTCTTCATCCGCTTCTTAGACTTCTGTAGTTGAGGACATCTAGGCTTTATGTGGCCTTCCTTCTTGCAATGATGGCAAATAGGTACAAATGGACCCTTCTTCTTATCTGAAGCTAAATATGCAGAATCCTTGGAAACATTTTCACTTCGTCGAAAATCACCCTGCATGAGCCGTGACTTCACAAACTCGCTGGTAAGTTTCGTCTGTGTTCCTTCAATACCCATTACCAAAGGATTAAACTCTTCAGGCAATCCAATCAACATAATTTCGGCGATTTCTTCATCATCGACACTGCAACCCACGTCCGCCAACTCTTGTTGTAATGAGATTATTTCACCAAGGTACAAGTCCATTGAAGGAAAATCTTCATAACGCACTCTGGTCAGTCTTCTTTTAATTGCTAAGCGCCTACTTATACCTTGATTTTCGTAAGCTGCCTTCAAATTTTTCCATGCTGCCTTTGCACTTTCAGCATTTCTAACATGTGGGTAGCAAGAAGAATGCACGCACAAACAAATCTTGGCATACGCTTTCTGGTCTCGAACTGGATCCACTGGAGTAGCTGCTTCGATACAGTCCCATAAACCACTATCGATCATAAACCATGCTCTGCTACCAAGAGTTAATTTCATTACGAACTTCCACGTGGCGTAATTCTTAACACCTTCCAGTTTTTCAATGTTTGGCTGTCCACTATTAATCACGATTGGAGTCGTCATTGTAGTATCGAATTTGTTTCAATTTTCTTGACACCGTAATTTTCGTACAAAAAAAATTACATTGCACAAATTTCGATTCAAAGCTTCACAAGCACTACATACATTATCATATCATGTGATCAGTCATGAGTACATCACAAAAATTTACGATAAATTTTTTCACTGTGATGAAGCAACTCCAAAGTACATTGCAGCACAGTTCATGAACACCTGGGCTGGGCCCATAACCTGTTAAATTTTAAGAAGCCATAATTCAAACCTGATACTGCATGTTAACTTTTAAGCCATTATTCAAACGAACTAAACTGGAAATAAGAAGTTTTATTTCTCTCCTCTTCTAGGCCACAGGACAATCTAAACGTAAAAAAAATTGCTTCACAGAATATATCACATTATGAAAAATTTACATGAACATATTTGGGTATGAGAATCTTTTGAATCAAAACATTTTAACATGATGGATTTTTAGATTGGCGATGCCTAAATTCCTTGCCGTTTGTTTCTGTCACACAGTGAAGTTTTAATACGAGTTGAGAGCACTGAGATGCAAAATGGTCAATAATGTCAGTACAGGAAGTTTTTAATTTTTTTGCCTTTAATTAGTATTTTTTTAATAAGCAAGCGTTACCCCCACACCCCCTATACGCCTTCATGGCGTGGTGCTAAGCACAGGGGAACACTTTACCTTTTTACCTTTAAGCAAGTAAATCCAGTATCTCTTTGTTGTCATGACTCAATTTGTGGCTTCGTTTTAGTTACTGTATTGCGGGGAACTAAACATAAGACAGATTGAAAGAGTGATGAGGAGAAGAACATTGTTGTGTTCAAACACAGAACTAAACCAGCACAATAAAAAAAACAATACACTGAAATTGTACCGAGATTTCGATTCCATCATGTAGTCATAATCTGTGACTGCAATTTTTGTTTGCAGATAAATGAATATATAAAATAATAATAACCCGTGGCCCAACAGGCCGTGAGGGCAGGGTCTACCTAGCGACTGCCGGCCTCACTCCCACCTACCGAGGTGGGAGATCATCCAACGAGTTACAGGGGGACGTGTGGTCAGCACGACGAACCACCAGTCGTTGTAGGTTTCCACGACCAGGTTTCGCTACACATTCTATTCGTAGCTCCCCAATTTCCTCACGATGGTGGGTGGCTACCTGTCCCATACACAGGCTGAAATCTCAGGAGAAAAGTTGCTACGCTTTCCCCCAGGAGACTCGACGCGTAGCCGGAGCGAAAAGCATAACGCCGTAGACGTCACGGCAGCGGTGCCATATATATATATATATATACTTATATATTTAATTTTGTTATTTAGTGTGTCTTTTCTGCCACTTTTGGATAATCGCGACGATGAGGATGAGTGATGATATGATGAAATTGAAGAAGGGACACTTACAGAGAAAACTCATACCCAGGCCGGGATCAGAACCAGGGAAACCTGGCCGTAGCGCGCTGCTTTAACTCCTTTGCTACAGAATTAGGCTATGGCACAGTTAGTGCTAGAAGAAGTGGAGAAAACAAAGGAAGAGGATAAGAAAAAATCGTGCAAAAGCAGTGCAAAAAGCTATTAAGAAACTATAGACTTTCTAAAAATAAAGTAAAATACACAACTTTTACCCTTTGTTTTCATAATTAATACTTTTAAAAGAGAATAAGTTAAATGTTTTAGTGCAATAGAAACATATTCTAGTCTTCATAAAATATTATTTTGTTTTCAATATTAAAATTTTAAAAATGGTTTCAGTAAAATTTTGTTTCAGAACATGAGCAAGGTGAAGCAAACATGTTTCTCATGTTTCTAGGAACACGGAAAATGTTTGTATACACGTGTTTCTTATTTTTATTTTCCAAGAATAAAATGATGAGCTGAAACAAATACGTTTCTTCAAGCACAGAGCACAAATCACGCAACAAATCTCATAGTAGAAAGGGTCCTTAATTGTGACGCTTTCTCAAACACAGAAGTGGAAGATTTATCTAGTGCACCGAGTAATGAATGCAGTAATGATACCTTCGCTTTCAAAACACGTGTATGGTTAACGCTTCCTTGTTCTTTCTTTACTTTTCACCGAGTGATGGGATATTGTTATGGGGTTTCTGTCTCCTGTTTTCGTCTGCCTCTGATCTTCCTCTCAGATTACAGACCAAAGAGAAGCACCTAGTTCCTTTGAACTTTACATTATGTGGAAATGTAGGACCACACCGAGTATCTCTCTGACCAGAAGAATAGGCTCAAGTTCCCGGCGAGTGTCAAAGTCGACTACTCAAATGGATGATTAAAAGACTCGCACAGCACCAACAAGTTGCCTTCATTCTCATTTTTATACTTTTTTTTGTGGAAAAGAGAGGTTTTTAACGAGGACGTCAGCACAGTTCAGTGAGCTTGGTTACTTCAAATTTTACTCTCTTTGTTGAATCTACAGTTTAAATCAGGATCGAATGCATTTTGTAATGTTTCACCACGGAGGATCGAATCCAGGATCACTTGATTAGAAGGTGATATCTTTGACTTCTGTTTTTACAAATCGAGAATTAAATTGTTAGCGTGGTGTATCATCATAATGTCCAGAATTTCCCCACCACTAAGCCTAAGCACCCCTGGCAACAGAGGCTTAATTGTAACCCTATTGAGATAATAAATAATAATACCTAGGTAATAATAATAATAATAATGTTTCTTACTTTAGCTTTTGAATTGATGGGTAGGTTCGTTATTACTTCCTGTACATCGAATCTGATATATATTACGGTGTAAACATTCATCAGTCTTTCTGAACTCACTTAATCAAAGGCCTTTCGGAGATCTACAAAGCACATTTTGCTCCTGCTATTGAATATACGAGTAGCATCCTCTTTCAGATATTCAGTTTCTGAAGCCAGTTTGTTCCCCATTAGACTATACACAGGAGTCTAGGATAGCTGAAAACCTCTGATGACATATTCAGACAGCATGTGGCGCCTGCAAATTAATCCTAATTAACACCAATTACAGTATCTGGCTATCAGGCATGTCCAGTAGGGTCGTGTCATTGTACAAGCCATCCCCCTTTTAATCGCAGCAAAAAAGGGGTATCTGCTCCCACGCTCCTTGGACTGACATTGAGTGATCATGAAATAGCGTTGCATGCGAGTGAGAGCATGTAGTTTACCCAAGGGTTGTTTTTGGGAAACCCCTGTTTCGCACTATAATTAAATTTACCCCCGCTACTTCGAGGGTGTGAGTGAGATGGGGGAGGTCTGGGAAAAAAAAACTTTTTCGTTGACAGGTTGCGTGTTCATCAAAGCTCTTCTTTTGTATTTTTTTTCCCTCCATGGACTGACCCGTCCCCAGTTCTGTCACGCTATGTCCCTCAGCAATGTTGCCAACTAATCTTCAGCAATGTCACTAGAGTTGACCCAATGGCACTACTCCAAACATACTCAACATACTGCATTTGCTCTGAAACAACAGTTCGACCGAACAGAATACATTGTTACATAAGTAGCTATTAGCCTCCCAGATGGCGTAATGGTAATATTGTCGTCTTGTAATCAAGAGATCCCGGGTTCGATACCCGGTGGAGGAACATTACACAGCGGTTAGGATCAAACTTTAAACTGTTTTTGAAGTCCCGATTAGCCTATCCATGCATAAAGTGGACTTAAAGAAAATCAAATTAACAAATAAGAAACTCCTTTCTTCCAAAATTGCTTGTTGTACATTGCTTAATATAAAGCCAACAAGATGCATTGACCGTTTCTATTCCAGTGTCTCTACCGTTTTACATTTTATAAGCAATTTTCAAAAGAGAATTTAGTAGTACAGTCATCCGCAATAAAAATCGGACACCAAGATCCTGAAATACTCGCTACCATGCACAATGTGAAGTGTTTGATTTGGTTTATTTTACTTCGAATTTATGTTGCTTAATCGCAAAAATGAGGATAAGTGATGATATAATAAAATTGATAAGGGACACACAAGGAACACCCATGCTTAGGCCTGTATTCGAACCTGGGATCTGTGGCGTCATGGAGGCCGCCGTGATGTGTGTTGCCTAACACAACAGCAAAGAGCGAAGTCTTCAATAGTAAATTCGATCATCGCGTTAGAGTTAGGCAACACACTGTTTAATAACCCGCATTTTATTGCGGTGACTGTACATATCTTCTTAATACTATCAATATTTTAAGTTAGGATATTGCGATAGAAGTACAGTATTAAACATAAACGAAGTCATAAGTAGTAGGGAGAAGAGTGCCTTCCTTATCATACAAGACACACAATATCTCCATCAACTAACAAAATTCTTGTTAAAAATGTATTTAATACGAGATTAAAATCAAATTTAAATCTTGTACTCAATTGGTATTTGGCTCATTTCTCAGTGTTGGCACATTTCTGATCTTCCAAGAACATCTTAAACTGTATGCCCAGTCCTGAGTGCCTCATCTGTGAAAGATACGTCTTTGAATTTTGCGCATGTAAGGGTGTGTCCTGAGAATGCACCCAAAAGTAGAACTCACTTCCACTTACTACACCGCGGTAATGCAATCTTTCAGGCAAGCGAGGCTCTGGCACCTTGACCCACAGCCAGGATGCAACTCTGTGGGGTCGTGTTGTTCGTGTGCTTGTCATTATTTGTGCTGAGTGTCCCTTTACAGCCCCAACTTTTATCCTAGGTATGGAGATTTGATCCTCGGAGATTGTATAGTTTTAGTAGTTGGTAAGAAAGGAGTCGAAGGTTTAATTACGATCCCTACCAAAAGTAATGAGCAACAATGTTATTTAAAGGGTCTCCCCGATGGCGCGGGGGTAGCGTCCGCCTTGTAATCAAGGGCTCCCGGGTTCGATACCTGTGGAGGCACTTTAAACTGTAGGTCCAGTCCCGATTAGCCTTACTGTGTATAAAGTGGACTTAAAACACCAAATCAATCAATCAACAATGTTATTTAATTATCATGATGTATTATCGAAAAACTTAAGTAATAGCCTAAATCTACAGTATTCTATTTGCTTTCTAAAATAATCTCCACTTCTTTCTACACATTATCCCCACCGTTCTGGAAGTTCTAATGGCAGTTACCTCTGCTGAAGAACTCCGTTCCAGCCTGTATAAGACACTGACTCACTTCTTTAATTGCTTCCATTGTCTCACAACATTGGCCTCGCATCTGATCCTTCACAAATCCAAACAGATGGTAATATGATGGTGCCAGATCAGGGATATACGAGGGGTGTGGAAGAACTTCCGACCCCATTTTGTCAATCTCTCCCGCTGTGAGGCGAACTGAGTGGAGCCGATCTTTGTCACGTTGGAGGATGATGTTTCTTCCCGACGTTTATCGCCCAATGAACGACGGAGCTTGTACAGTATCTGGACAAAACGAGCAGCATTAATGGTTTGCCCAGGTTCAAGAAAATCTTCCCATCCGTCTCCTTGTTGCATTCAGTTGATGCTTTTCGAGGGCGACCGCTAAGAGGCTGATCTTGGTTGCTCGTGTTGCCATCTGTAAAATGTTTCACCCATTTTCTAACACTACTAACACCCATGCTCATAGGTACGCTGAAGTCTCGGATGAATTTCTGCAACGGGGATTTCCTCTTTAACGAGAAATTCAATAGCAGCACGCTGACGAAACATGGTTGTCCGGGATTTTGTTAGCAGTAATACTGGTCATATGATGAAAGCTTCTGCTATCTTACGATGTTCAAGAATACATTGTTCTGCTGTTACAGATTTGACCATAATAAATAAATGTTCATTACTTTTGCTATGACCCTCGTAAATCGAGTGAGAAAATTATTTAGCAGACATGTTATTTTATTGTTAGGGGCTTGTTGCAGATGCGCTGACATGTCCATAATTAAAAAAATCAATGAATATATTTTGAGTTTTGCGATTGTTATTTCGTAGCAAACTGGTTATACTCTCGAAAGGAATTATTTTCCGTCGCAGTTTTGTCACAAAAGTAGACAAGGATTCGATACAGGGTTACAAGGAGTGAACGTCTTTGAATAAACTTAAATTACAATCTCTCTTTCACGTAATACACCCTGGGTTACGTTTTGGAGGCTTACGAGGCTCTGGTGTGTGAACTCACAGTCAGTATAATAATTTTCTGTGGTGGTTTGTGTTGTGTGGTCCTGATTGTCACTGTATCAATTTCATCCCCAGCAAGTGGAAGACAAGTGATGTAAAATAAAAGTTAATCGCGAAGATGAGAATGAATGATGAACATATGAAATGGATGATGGGACAAATACGATGTTAACCAGTCTTCTCTTAGATCTCTAGATTCGTACCATGTACCGTAACTCAGTGGCGGCGATTGGGATCCAAACCTGGGGGAGGGGGCTAGATACCAAAAATTCAAAATTGGGGAGGCAAGGACAGTTTACTTTTCCTTGGTAGATAAGGTGTAGCATAGTGCGGGGGCAAAAGTGGGGGGCGTCTGCCCTCCTATTTGCCGCCACTGCTGTGACTACTTCGCCACGGAGGCCGTCGCGGTTATCCCTTCCTGGTTCTTCCGTTCGCTTTTCTTGTGTTCTCATCATTTCCTCTATGTACCAGTCGGTGACACAACTTTCATTTTCATCAAGCAAGTTTATATTTATGTATATTCTATCCTGGGGATCTCTGGAACAAGGCCGCGCATAACGTTAGAGAAGGGGAGAAAACGAGTGGGCGGATCGAACCAGTACACGGTGCTGTTAAGGCTGGTAACTGCAGTCGCTCTTCACCCCTCACGCAAACCCATTCCCTTCACGGGTTCATTAGTAGAGCCCTCTGTTGTCAAAACTTGCGCAGAGACTTGCTTTTCGTTCGCTCGTTCCAAAGATTTCCGGGACAGAGTGTAGTTCAAAAAAAATTAATGTTGTTATTGTTACGTATAACCTGTGGCGATAATCTCTTCCGAGATTATTCCTTTGACTATAGTGTCAAAATGGGGAAGAAAAGTTCCTGCTCGTAGTGACATGTCCTAACAGTTAGCTACACTGCCACTCAGCGACTGTGTATTATATTGCCACCCCCAGCAGAGAGTCTTTAACTGAAACTCGCACCCGCGGAGGCCGTAATCGCCTGAAAGGGCTCGCTGGATGGTCGGTTGAAAGGTTGCATGTGATATGTTATTCAATCAGCTGCTTTTGTTGTTGAGATAATGACTTCACTGCTATTGTTCGTACCTTGCAGTTCTTTTTCAAAGAAGAAATTCAATTTTTCATTTGGGTAGAAATTTCGCAACCTGTCCATTGAAGTGAAGCATAAATGGAGTTATTTGTAGTTAGATAAGCAAGATTATTTTTTTAAATTGAAATATTCACTTTCTGCTGGAGGTTAAGTTAGAAATTGAATGCTCAACGGATTACTCTTATCAGGATAATTGAATTTGCGAACAATAATGGATTGAAGTTTAGATGTGAGGCAACATGCGTACAAATTTGGAATTTTACCTTCAGATTCAAGATACATAAATCACATATCTTTTATATATATATATATATATATATATATATATATATATATATATATATATATATAGTGTGTGTGTATATATATATAATATAATATGCCACATGTTGAACGCTTCACGTCAAGACTGCGAATAGGATATGGTCCAGGTTTCTTTAAGTTTATCAGGAACTTTGACTTATAAATTAAGAGCAGTATAAAAAAATGCCCATTTTAGTTGACTTAAATGAGCATTTTGAACAACTCGAAACGTGAATGTTCGTCCGTTTGTGAAAATAGACCATCGAATGAATTTGTTACCTCACGTTGAGGCGCCTAATGCCAGGGTTGTTAAGGGTTCACGAATTTTAAATAAATTCGATTCCGGTCCAGGAGAAAAAAATCGGTATTCGTAAATGGGTTCTGGGTCGTAAGGAACCTTTTTATCTGTAAAGTATTACAATTCGGCCCAGGAACCTTTTTTCCGGATCAATTTAAATACGGTCCACCAACCTTTTTTCTGATCAATTTAAATCCGGTACAATTTCCGTATTGAAATTAAACAAAACGTAACTTGGACCGAATTTAAGTTGTGCGAGAGAAAAGGTTCCGGTACTGTTGCGAAATCCAATAGAATCCATTAGAATTTATGGGTTCGTAGACCTTTAACAGCCCTGCCTAATTCCCTAATGATGGACGCCCGGCATAACGACGGCTGGTGCCATCTATCTTAGAACATGTGTATTTCCGAACGCACGTATGTTCATGTAGACTATTTTGTTCTTTGACCTGCCAGGAATCACCTCCTGAATTTTGTCGGTATTTTTCAGAATCACCCTGTATACATACATAAATGTTTGACGCACAAACTGTAGCTAAGTTTTGTGAATTTTGAAAAAAATGATCAAGTTTTGGCGTCGTAAGTACATTTGCTTTTTGCAATTCCAACGGACCCAGCGCCACTAAATTGTGAAAATAAGCTACGGAGCCAGCGAGTGGAGAAAAATTCCGCGTGCTCCCGTCACTCGCTGCGTCATCTGTTACGTTGCGGGGTCGACCGGCATCGATTGCCGTATCGGGCTGTCTGATGTGTGTGCAGCGATCGGGGTTTGAACTGCAGGAGACTTGAAAATAAGTATTTGCATCCCGCCGTCACACTAATTCGGTTTTAATGAACAGCTTTTCAGCAAACAGGGGACGCTTGCTTTTACGCAACTGCAACTATGAGAGAAAATGATTGAATTAGAGTGTTTGTGAGAGGGAGACAGAAAAAGAGAGAGAGAGAGAGAGAGAGAGAGAGAGAGAGACAGACAGACAGACAGGATGAATGTGTGTGTGTGTGTATGTGTGTGTGTGTGTGTGTGTGTGAGAGAGAGAGAGAGAGAGAGAGAGAGAAAGAGAGAGAGAGAGAGAGAGAGTGTGTGTGTATGTGTGTGAAATTGTGTGCTTATGCGTGCAAGCAGATATTCAGTGGCGTATTCACGATTTCATTTATAAGTAATTTACGTTTTAACTGTGTACAAATCGGGAACTGTTTCCAGCTGCACTTTACATTGAAATTCTACCTCAAAACATCCATCCTGAAGAATCCCAGTAAATCTCTGCACCTTCCTAAAATAATACCAGGTTTTACGTTATCTTTCGTAAGAAATCCTGGAAGTTGAAGTGAGATCCGAACCATATTGAACACCTACCGGGTATCGAACTCGAGACCCATTGATTACAACAAGAGGACGTGACTACTACGCATTGGGGAGTCGGTACATTTTCCGAGGGGGCCGTTACCTCTCTTATGAAAACCTGGAATTTCCACCTTTTGTAAGTCTGTCTGTTCTTTCGTATGATAACTGGATGTACATTTTCCTGTTAGTTTTTAACTTTCTGTTCCGTACGATAATCTGTAGGTGTATTTTCCCGCGATACTCAGAATCACTCAAGAAAAATGAGAAAGGAAGAGAAAAAACGCACCAACCTCAGTCAAAGGTTATTTAATCATTAATTTTACCTTTGGCTTGATAGCCAGGTAACTCCAATTTACCAGATTTATGGATGAGCCCTTCATCCACTTGGATGAGACGAATGTGGGTGAAGGGGGAAGAAATATCTTCCGAGAGCTACGTGGATTTTGATTCAGAAAAGGGAAGGGGCTGGGCGAAAACTCGAATCTCCGCAAAACGAGGTCATGGTGATATATTGCCGTCGTTCTGGAAGTAGGTGATCATGTGATAGCTTCTTGGATCGTCTCCAGGTCTGGAGAGTTTCGTTTTGGATGCTGGCTGCCCTTCCTCCTCCTCCCCTTGACGTAATGCTTTGCGTGATTCCTGAAAAGTGGATGGATTTTTTTCCCGAGCTCTTTAGTAAGCTGGCTCAACCAAGTTGGATCACTAGGATAGGGATTTATACCTTTATTCGTTGTTGTCCTTGCCTGTCACACTTGTCTGCAGTGACTGTACGATCAATTTGATTTCCAAATCCTGTTCGATTCTCGGATGGTAACATGTCACTTGACCTCATGTCCCATCATGTATATCACATACTGGCCGGTTGTCCGGTTATTTATTTATCCCAAACTTGTATTAGATAGGAAAATAATAAATTCTAACTATAGTGTAAAATTAACTAATTTTAAATGTGATCGTGAATGTCACCAATTAGTGACTTTGGATTCGACACTAATGTAGGTCATTTGTGGCATTTTATTTTTCACCCCCTCTCACCCCCCATGCCGATAGGTGATGAATGTGGAGTGGAACCGCATTGGAAGTGCCACGAGAACTATGGATTCCATTCGCAACTCAGCCTGAATGTTAGACAACCCGAGAAACACTGTCGTTGTGCGGATTGCATAGCGTCACGGATGTCTGTTTTGCGGAATTTAATTTCGGTCGTTCTCGATTATTTTTACCGCTGTAAAAACTAACGTTATTTCATGACTCACAGGGCCGGATTAAGATGGATGCTATTGATGCTGCAGCATTAGGCCTTTTCCTGAAATAGGCCCAGATGAAAACAGGCGAGAATTTTCCGAAAGCTGAACAACTTTCTTTTGCTATATTTACCTCAAAATAAATCTTAGAATGAAATTTGGATCCAAAATTTCGGACGAGTAGACAAAGCGTTACTTATTATACAGTTACTATTATTCTTCGCGCTGTGACGTAACTCTAACGTCGTTGTGTTTATTGTTCACCGAAGATTTCAAGCATCAGGCCCAGTTTTGTCTTAATCCGGCCCTGATGACTCAGTGTGCAATTGTTTATAAATGAACGTGAAAGATTGTGCTTCAGGATTAAGTTAAATTATAGATAACAGAAATGAAATATTACATTTCACAACGATAAACATGATTATACCCAACAATGGATTGATGCCCTAACAAGAGAACTTACATCCCGCGTGGCAGTTTGCTGTTGCATTATTTTCTTCTACAATTGAGTGAATGTTAATGCTATCAAATCAATATATAAGCTCATGTTATAAGCTACGCGAAGCATTTTGTTATAAACTTTTGTCCTATTGTTATTTTTTCCTCTTTGGACACATTTCATTTTATATTGATTCGTGTTTATATAGGTTTAACATGTGTGTTTTCTGAACTTTGTTCAGCGACGCCATCTATTTTGTGACCGTGACTTGGTGAGGATACACATCCATAACAAAAATCATATATAGAAAAATAAAATATGGTAAGAATGTCCGAGAAATGATTGAACTATGGTCAGTTACGTTGAAAAAGCCACATATGCATACACGTTCTCTGAATAAGAACCTTAATTTTAGTAGTCTTTTTAATAACACGAAATTCAATGTGTTTCAGGAACCTATCATCCTAAAAATAAATATGTAGTCGTGAAAATCCTACCTCACTAAATAAATAAATTTACCCTATTTATGGAATGTTACCGTGGTCTCATTTACCTTACATACACCTGCTTGTGAGTCATATTAGAATGATAATATTCATTCCTCTCGATACACCACCTTTGCTTCAGATTCGTAAGAAAGTGCCCCCAAGCGGTCGACTTCCGATCTCGTCCATCGGCGTACGCAGGGGAGGGGCTCATGGGGCTAAATTTATAAAATCAAAATTTTCAAATGAAAGTAGTACAAATCTCGGGAATTCCCAAGTGGTATATGCTAATTTTCCTTAAAATGACCCCCTATAGCTGTCTTCGAACAACTTCTAAATCGAAGGTTAATTGCGGTTACGAAATATAACGCAGATATGTAATATCCATCTTTTAAATTTCAGCCTCCTCCGAAATAAAATCCTGCATACGCCATTGCCACAAGTTCTTGGGTTCGAGTCCCGGCCTGAGCATGCACATTCTTTCATGGCATCCCTTCGCCAATTCCATCTAATGCTAACTCATCCACATTGTAGGGATTTGCTAAAAGTGGCAGAAAAGCAACGCTAAATATAAGAAACGCGCAAGAAAAGTTCATGTGTGTTTCACGTCTGGAGCTACGAATTGTTCCCAGTTCTCGAACTTCCCCCACACATACAATGTTCTTCATTACGTTCCATCACCAGTAGATAAACAAGTGTAACCAGAAGAATGCGAGGGCAATGTATTTACCCGCTCCCTTCCCCTCTACCGCTAACCGAAAAAATATCCGATCGTTAATGATGCGGAGCTATTTCGAGCGGGGCGCTGGCATCCCTTAAGGGGCGGGTGTGGAGCAGGAGACACGCGGAGAATCAGGGTGGCGACAGACCTGGAAAACCTGGAAAACCGGGAAAAGTCAGGGAATTTGAGGTGTCAAAAAAAGTCAGGGAAATGTCAGGGAATATCGTCTTCATTGACTTCGAACACTCTTTTGACGAAAATTGTTATAACTCGGGCATTATGGGAGCAATCTACTTCGGATAAGTTTTGTTTTGCAGCTAAAACATCATAGCATGCAACCGTGTACAATTCAGAATGCCGAACCGAGGAAGGGGTTTGGGGGGCGTGACCCTCGAATTTCAATGAAAAAACATAAAAATCTGGAGTTTGCCCCTCTTCTCCCGCTATTTAAGAAGAAGGCGCGAACTTTAGTATTATTTTTAAAGAATAGACATTTCTCAAGAGAATGAAACATGTTTCATGTTCTTGGGTGTCATACAAGTTGAATAATAAGCCAAAATGCGATTTCTTTTTTTTTTCCCGAAAAATAGGTAATTAGCATTTTTGTAGGAAAATTGTTATAACTCGGGCACTATGGGAGCAATCTACTTCGGATAAGTTTTGTTTTGCAGCTAAAACATCATAGCATGCAACCGTGTACAATTCAGAATGCCGAACCGAGGAAGGGGTTTGGGGGGCGTGACCCTCGAATTTCAATGAAAAAACATAAAAATCTGGAGTTTGCCCCTCTTCTCCCGCTATTTAAGAAGAAGGTGCGAACTTTAGTATTATTTTTAAAAAATAGACATTTCTCAAGAGAATGAAACATGTTTCATGTTCTTGGGTGTCATACAAGTTGAATAATAAGCCAAAATGCGATTTCTTTTTTTTTTCCGAAAAATAGGTAATTAGCATTTTTGTAGGAAAATTGTTATAACTCGGGCACTATGGGAGCAATCTACTTCGGATAAGTGTTGTTTTGCAGCTAAAACATCGTAGCATGTAACCGTGTACAATAAAGATCGCCGAACCAAGGAAGGGGGGTTTGGGGGCATGACCACCGAATTTCAATGAAAAAAAACCACAAAAATCTGGAGTTTGCCCCCCTCTTGTCTCGCTATTTTCGGGAGAAGGCGCAAACCTTAGTATTCTCTTCAAAGAATGGACGATTCCAAAGAGATTGAAGCTTGTTTCATGTTCCTGGGTGCCATAGAAGTTGAATAATGAGCCAAAATGTGAAACTATTCGGAAATGTGTCATGGATATATTGTGGAGAGGGGGGAGGAGGTTGATCATCAATATGAATTTACCCAGGCTTGCTCCAGACCTGTGTCAGAGTTTCAACCCAAACAGAAGAGTATGACGGTCCAAATAGCACATTCATGTCATAATCTGCACGATGATACCATATGGTTTCATCGGGTCAGAACGACCTTACTCTGATGATACCATATAATATCATCGAGGGAGTAAAGGTTAAGTCTCTAAATATTACGTGGAAAATGCATTATTTTATCTTTTTTATCATTTTTTCTTGTCCGTGTGGGAGTAGTAAGGAGACAGAACTGTCAACAGATGGAGGGGATGGTAGCGGGTGGCGCCATCCGATAGTTGTCGGACGTCGTAGTAAGGCATTTGTTGGGCAAACTGAAGGAGAATGGAAAGAAATAGGTTCCATTGATACATATGATTTTTGTCGAATATCTCCACCCGACAAAGGATCTCACTACAACATGTCACAGAAATTGCATGCATGGGACTCTTATGATTTTTGTTCGATGTCTTCGGACTGCAACATCCAACAAAAATCGTTTGCATAAACAAGAAGAGCTTTAGACTGCAAATATGCTGCTGGAATTGTATTACTCTTCTGGCTCACTTCATCTCATTTAATGTAGCAGTGCTTCCAAAGGTTTTCTTTCATCATCCTGATGTATTACTGGTTTCGCACAAGTTAACATACGTTTACAATCACATTGCACTATTCTTAGATATCAAGAAGAATCCAACAAAACTAGATATATATTGAATACTATCACGAAAAAGTGAAACATGAATCTTCATTGGTGAACGTTATAAAAATTGGCAAGTGCATGCTCCCAACCTCAAATTTAGTGCAACACTAGTATTGCAATGAAATTAACACCATTCTCTGTCCTGTCTGTTTAAACTCGCGAGAGATGGTCATTAATCTCTCACTGAGTAAGGTTAATGTCCAATATTATGAAATAAAATACTAATAATAAATACTTTAATATTTTAATATCAGTAGTTGTATTTACGGTGGGATAAACCCGAGAAAGTATGAACCCCCCCTCAAGCAGATTTGCTATACTTAAAACTAGCTCAACATGCATACATGAGCTTTTTGCTCAAGTGTGGAACCCCCGTATAATCCAAGATTTTTGTAAAAAAGCCCTCATGGATTCCATGAGAAAGTATGACCCCCTCAGATTGATGAGGCTACACTTATAAAAGGTACTTCTGAGAGATTGTTGTCCATAAACTTGTCAAAAATATGCCCCTCTTGATATTGTATGAAATCTTAAGTATAGTAACTGTTATAGTGCCCTAGCATGTATAGATTTCAAAATTTTGTTAATATTGTATTTTTCAGAAAATTCTATTTATAAAAATCAGAGATTTATAGCTTAAATATTGTAAATATCAGAAAAATTATAGAGACATAAAATGTAGAGAATCTCGAATAGAATATGCCTACAAAATTTCAAGTCTCCAGCACTGATAGTTTTTGAAAAAATCTCAAATTCACAAAATTATCGATTTTTTAACAAAACTTCTAAACAGCCTCTAGATTTCAAATATGCAACCCCCATGCTGATATCTTGAAAAATAGGCAAGTTATTAAAGATCTAGAGAACAACAAGATATTTTGAAAAAATTATAGAGATCAAAAAGTTGCATCTTGAAATGCCCAGGCCAAAGCAACAAACCCCATGTCTCTAGGATTCATGGTTCCAGAGATAGTCAAAATTATTGTTAATATTGCTTTTTTCAAAAAATTCTATTTATAGAACAGACATAAATCAGATATTTACAGCTTAAATATTGCATATATCAGAAAAATTATAGAGACATAAAATATAGAGAATTATGCCTAGAATATACCTACAAAATTTTAAGTCTCTAGTACTGATAGTTTTTGAAAAAATCTCAAATTAAAAAAATTATCGATTTTTTAACAAAACTTCTAAACAGCCTCTAGATTTCAAATATGCAACCCCCATGCTGATATCTTGAAAAATAGGCAAGTTATTAAAGATCTAGAGAACAACAAGATATTTTGAAAAAATTATAGAGATCAAAAAGTTGCATCTTGAAATGCCCAGGCCAAAGCAACAAACCCCATGTCTCTAGGATTCATGGTTCCAGAGATAATCAAAATTCAAAAAATTATCGATTTTTTCAAAATTTGAGTATGTTGCTCTGGGGGCCATGCAGAATCACCCCCATAAATATAATTGGCCTAGGATCAAAACTAGTGAAAATTGAAAAAAAAAAATAATCGATTTTTTCAAATTTTCAGTATGTTGCTCTGGGGGCCATGCAGAGTCACCCCCATAAATATAATTATCCTAGGATCAAAATTAGTGACAGAATAGAGAAACAAAAATTATAATAGGGCTTGGATATAGCTACCAGCTATTATATTTTTATTTTGAACACAGTACTTAAAACTAAGCCAAGATGCACCCCCACCCACCCCCACCCCCACCCACCCCCACACACACACCCCTACCCACCCACATCCACCCCTACCCACATCCCCACCCACCCACATCCATACATATCTACTTCCCGGCACACTTCTATTGCATCATGTTGTGCAATATTAATTGATTAAATGGTTATGACATGATGCAATTATGTGGTGTTTTCTGATTGGTTGCTTATGACATAATGCGATTATGTGTTACGTTTAAATAAGCAGTGTTTCTATTGGCTCTGTAAATCTATAAAAGCCAGGGCACAGTGCAGATTCTTCACCACTGCTGGATCGGCAGTGGAACCCACATCGCGGGGGATAGAACCTGAACAGGCTCCACCAAAGTATAGGAGACTTGAAGCATATAATTTGGCGGAATAACCCAAGTAAGGTCATAGAGACAATATACACTGATGCAATAAAAACCAATTTTTGGCAGGGGGGCCAAAGTGGTTCCTAAATACAAAATAATTAATATCTCAAGAACTAATTGACATAGAGCTATGCAGTTTTTTTTGTCTGCACTGGAATAAGCCAAGTAAGGTCATAGAGACAATATACACTGATGCAATAAAAACCAATTTTTGGCAGGGGGGCCAAAGTGGTTCCTAAATACAAAACTCAAGAACTAATTGACATAGAGCTATGCAGTTTTTTTGTCTGCACTGAACTCAACTGATCCAGTATAAAGTTTTGATTTGAATCCCAGGAAATTTTATATAAATACCAAAGCCAAAAATATTAAGTGTATACACACATATATACATACACACACACAAAGTACAGTGCTGAACCCCAACTGATATTTTTTATTCAGTATAAAGTTTTGAATTGAATCCCAAGAAATTGTATATAATAAACAACAGCAAAAATGCCGAATCAAAAATATTGCGACCAGTGCAATAAAAATATATCCAGCCCCAATTGGGCCAAGCATCAAAAGATTTGTAACCCGGACAAATACAGAACTCCCACAAAAATTTGCCCCAAATGCAATAGAAAATACAGCATGGAATATTTCACATATAAACATAAAGGTACTTGCTCTGCACAACCATCTACATCTGGTCTGAAAAGGAAGCATGAAGCACCTCTTAATGCCAGAGCAGCAAAACAGCCACGCTATGAACCCATCCGTAGCAGTTTTAATGCCCAACTTAGGGATTACCGGTTTGTATCAGAGCCAAGATGTGGCATTGAGAATTTCTTGAACAGTATAAATTCTGATCTCCAGGCAATTCTAAATGCACAAAATGGCTCTTATAAACTGTCCCTTAAATTGTTTGTACAATATAAGAAACCAAATGGCACAAAATTTAGACACCCCCACATAACAGAAACTGTACCGGTATATTCAAATGCAAATTTAGACACAATAATAAGCAATTTCATAGATCAACTGAATATCAAACACTCTGAATTTGCGGCAAAAGAGTCCGGATGGAGCCTATGCGGCTCTCCACACAAGCTCTATGTTAATATTTCTGAATTCAACCCATTACAAGGTTCTACATATCTGCCATTACCTGCAAATATCAAAAACAAAAGAGCCGTGGTTAATATAGAAAATACCGACCAGAAATGTTTTCTGTGGTGTATATTAGCTGCTTTGTTTCTAGTTTCAAGGCATCCTGAGAGAATAAGTTATTACAAACAGCATGAACATATTTTTGACGATGCAATGGAGGGTTTAGAATATCCAATGCTTGTTCAGAATATTGATAAATTTGAAAAAAGGGCAAGGCACATCAATGGCAAACAATTATCTATTAATGTATTTATTTGTTCCACTGGCAATTGCTTGATAGATCCTCTCAGAATCAGTACACTTGATGATGATTCTGCTGTTCCGATTGATCTGCTCTTAATTGAAAAGGATGGCACATATCATTATACTCTGATACATAATCTTGAAGCTTTAGTCAGAAAACAACTATACAAATATAAAAAAATATTTAAGTTGTGCAGAAGATGTTTATCTGTATTTTATGGTCAAAAAATGGTGAAGGGGGTTCGGGAAGAGAGTGCAGAAATTGCTAAAAACAAGTTAATTGAGCATCTGAAATACTGTGGGAACCATAAACCTGTTCATATGGTGATGCCCAATCCAAGTGAAAAAGCAAAATTCAAAAAGTATGAAGCCTTGTTGGAACACCCTGTATATATTGTCTGTGATTTTGAATCGAACGTCAAACCTTTTGAATTCTGCAATCCAGATCCCGAGGAATCTTCAAGTACACCATACCAGCTACATGAACCTTCCAGTTTTTGTTATGTGGTTGTACAGAATGGTGTTGTTACTAAAATAGATTCATACATGGGACCAGATGCCATCAAAATATTTGCACATAGAATAGAAAATGTGTGCCGTGACATAGCATCTAACATCTTATTAAAATCAAAGCCTATGTTGCCTTTAACAGAGGAACAGATTGAAGATTTCAACAAAGCAGAAAAATGCCCGGTATGTGATTCTGAATTTTCAGATACAAATATCAAGGTTCATCACCATTCTCATACAGATGGTAACTTCTTAATGGCCCTGTGTAATAGCTGTAATATTAAGATCAAGAGACCAAGATTTATCCCCATATTTTGCCATGGAGCATCCAATTATGATTTCCATCATCTGATCAGGTACGAGGGGTTTGAGAAGCAGAATTTAAATATTTTAGCTGAAAATGATGAAAAATATATATCTATTAGCAAGATAATTAAAGTTAATGGTGTTTCTTTTCACATAAGATTTCTTGATTCTTACAGATTTTTATCTGCTAGCCTGGCTACACTGGCCACTCAATTATCTGATGATCAATTCAAAATCACACGTGCATTGTTTCCAAATCAGGACCTGAAATTAATTAGGCGGAAGGGTGTATATCCATATGACTATGTCACAGATTTTTCTAAATTTGATGAGTGTTCTCTGCCACCACAACAAGCATTTTACAGCAAAATCAGAGGATCTGGAATCACTGATGAAGATTATCACCATGCTCAGTTGATGTGGAACAATTTAAAATGCCAGACATTTGGTGATTATCACATGGCATATTTGAAACTTGATGTCACTCTCTTAGCTGATATATTGCAGGCATTCAGAAAATCTTCTATGCAAAATTATAAACTGGATCCAGTGTATTTTTACAGTGCTCCGGGCCTAGCATGGGCCGCAATGTTTTTCAACACCAAAAAGTCATTGGATCTGATCCACGATCAAGATATGTATCTGTTTATGGAGAAATGTATAAGAGGAGGGATGGTGCAATGTTCCCAGAGATATGCCAGAGCAAATAACAAATATATGCCTGATTATGATCCAGCACGGCCATCAAATTATATACTGTATGTGGATGCTAATAGCCTCTATGGTCATGCCATGATGCAAAAACTGCCATATGCAGAGCTTGAATGGGTTGAAAATTTCAATATTGAAGATCTTAAGGACTTTGATGACAGTGAATATGGCCTATTCATAGAGGTTGATCTGACAATTCCTGATGATTTGCACAACAAATTTTCTGATCTGCCCCCAATTCCCGAGGTTCAGTGCTCACCTGGCTCTAAACAGAAGAAGCTCATGATGACTCTGGAGCCGAAACAGGGTTATGTTACATATTACAAAAACCTCCAGTTCCTGATGAAACATGGTGTTCAAGTGACCAAAGTTAGAAAAGTTTTGAGGTTCAGGCACTCAGAATGGTTGAAGCCATACATTGATACAAACACGGAGCTTCGAACATCTGCAAAGAGCCAATTTGATAAGGGCTTGTTTAAATTGATGGTGAATTCAGTGTATGGCAAAACTATTGAAAATGTCAGGAAACATACCGATGTTAAAATAATTACTGACCCCAGCCGGAGCAAAAAATTGGTTGCAAAGCCCAACTTCAATTATAGAAGAATTTATGATGAGCACATGGCACTTTTCAACATGATGAAAACAAAGATCAAATTTGATAAACCTATTTATGTAGGGGCTGTGATATTGGAATTGTCCAAATTACATATGTTAATATTGTATTATGATGTGCTGAAACCTTTTTATGGTGATCGTGTAAAATTATTGTACATGGACACGGATAGTTTTATTCTTGATATTCAAACAGAAGATGTTTATCAAGATATTGTACAGTCTGAATTGTTTCAATACTTTGATACCAGTGAACATACAGAGATTCAACACCACCACAACAAAAAGGTGCCTGGCAAGTTAAAAGATGAGACACTTGGTGATGTTATTGTGAAATTTGCTGGGTTAAGTGCCAAGATGTACACTTTTAAAACATGTAGTGGTGCTGTTGTCAAAAAAGCCAAGGGCATTGGCAGAGTTACTGTGGAAAAAGAGCTTGTATTTGAAGATTATAAAAATTGCATCAAATCACAGAATTCAATTAGAACATCAGAAAATAGAATTCAGAGTGAGGATCACTTGTTGACTTCAAATATTGTAAGAAAAGTGGCCCTGGACCCACATGATGACAAGAGATGCATTTTATCATGTGGCATACATACTTTACCTTGGGGGCATTGTGATTTGAAAAGTGGCAAACAATGCCCAATTACAGAGCATGATTTGAAATAAATAAACATGCCTATGAACTTATTTGGGTTCAAAAAAACAGGCTATTATGGACCTGCCAACACCACAAGCCTCTCCTGATATGCTGTCTAAACTGAGTGGCTTGTTAATTATTCATCTGAACAGCATACTTACAGATCTTGATGATGAAACAGGTAAAACATTGTACATATTTAACAATAATTTAAATCATTACCAATTACCTGTAGGTGGGCAATTGCAATTTATTACAACCCCTGAGGGTGATGTCAAGATTTCAGTAGGGAGAAATATTTATAGAATTAAGCACTCAAACATGGTTTCTGGCACTGTATATACTGTTTCTGCTGGTGACTGCTTATATATTGAGGTCCCTGGGTCATATGACAAGCTTATACCTTTTTTTATAGAATTAAGAATCAGATACTCTATAATAAATAACCATTAAAACAAAATGCCTAATGATATATTTGGCCATACAAGACATGAAGATCACAGTGATGAGATTTTGATGCTTGATGTCAGAGTCAAGAAATTAAGAAGTGATTTACAAGCTTTACAAACCACACTCAATGCCAGTCTTCAATTAGAAATTACAAATTTGCAATCACAATGCATGGACCCTCTTCTTAAAATTGATTCTGAACTCAAAGTGCTGCTTCAGAAATATACTGATTTGGCCACATTGGATAATTTTCAAAGTTTAGAAGAAGCTGTAGCAGCTCTTCAAGCCAAATTTAAGACCCAAGCCACCAACTCCGAGCAATTGAAACAACAATTGGAAGAGCAGATAAATAATGTCCAGACACAACTCCAAACAATTGTCAAAAGCATAAAATCACAGGAAGATTTTGATCTAGTGATTTCCACTCTGAAAGAACAGATTCAGTCACTCCAGATACCTAATCTGGATCCTCTGCACAATGCCATAGCCGAGGTTAAAGAAAAAATTGAGACACTTGAAAATTTTATGAACAATTTGCCATCTTCTGATGCTTTGAATGCAATAACTCGGAGTGTAGCAAACATTAAGCTGCAACTTGAAACATATGAAGATTTTGGAAAAATTCAAAGTACCATAACCCATCTTGAAGGTACAATAGCAGCAGTGCAAAGTGATTTGGCAAATGTACAAGAAACTCGCCTGCCCGGGATTGTAGATACTCTTGTCAGTGTCCAGCAACAGATCACAAAGCTTGAAAACCTCAACACTGAATCTGAACTATCTCATTTTCATCACTTGATCGATGATATCCAAACAAAACTTGAAATTTTACAACAATCAACACCCTCTCAGGCAGATATAGCCCTGCTCCAAAATGCTATGCAAAATGTGGCTGATGCTTCTGAATTAAACAATGTGAAATTGGCACTTGAATTTTTGCAAAATACAGTATCAAATCTTCCCACATCACAGGAACTTAAAAATATTAAGAGGGCAGTGAATAGGATATTGAAATCAGAAGATATCAAGAATATCCAGACAGAGATCAAACAACTTACTCAGACAGTGGCCACTCTACCAACCAATCAACATATTAATGAACTGCATGCCCTGTTTGAGGATATCAGAAGACAAGTCCATGATCTTACTGCTCAAAATTCAAAATTGGCAGTTGTTGAAAATTTGCAACAAATTGTAGCCAATATCAATCAGCAGCTAGGGACCATGGAATCCAATCAAGCAAATGCTCTGTCTGTTTTTGCCACCCAGCTTCAAGAGATTGTGCAACAATACAAGAAACTTATTGTGGACATAAAAATCAAGCCAGGCCATGATGATGTTGTTAGGACCATCAATGAGCACCTTGAATCTGTAACAAGCAGATTGCTCACAGCAGAAAAGGAAATAACAGGCATAATCGAGAATCCAAAACATACAGTAATTCTTGAATTGTACAGCATCCCCAACAAAGAATATGATTCTCCATTTACGCCAGGTGGCAAAATATATATGCTGTCCCCTGCACAATTTTATTACCAATTTTTTGTTGGGGGCACACTGAGACCAATCAAGATCAAATATTGGCATCAGCCACAGGCACACCACTACCCCACCTTATCAATAACAAATGCTGAGAACAAACCAAAAATCACCAGTGTAGAATTAGAGGATTTTACAGATCCCAATACATTAGAAACAGCCTATGCTGAAGATGATGGCTCTCTGGAATTTAAAATACAAATAGGGGACAAATTATATTTAGAAAATCCTGCAGTCTCAGCTGCTGAACACCCTATAGTTGCAATATTCTTGTTTTCATATTATGTCTAGACAAATTATTGTTGATGAATTACACAGACAGGCCAGACATAATTATAAGAGACTCCCAGTAGTCACAAAGGGCATAGATGATTTATGGCAAAGCGACTTGATTGAGTTGTCAAGTGGGCAGTTGAAAAACTTAGACAAAATCAACAAGGGCTACAAGTATCTACTCACTGTGATAGACACATTTTCAAAATTTGCCTGGGCTGTGCCACTCAAATCTAAGACAGGAAAATGTGTTACAGAAGCCCTCAGGACAATAATCAATCAGAGTGGAAGATCCCCGCGCTATTTGCAAACAGATAATGGCAAAGAATTTTATAATTCAGTGTTTCAACAATTTATTAAAAGCCAGGCAATAAAACATTATTCGAGTTACAGTGATCTCAAGGCCTCAATTGTAGAGAGATTCAACAGAACCTTAAAAAATCTTATGTATAAACAATTTACCCTCCAAGGTAATTATAAATGGCTCAGTATTCTTCCAGAACTTCTACATAAATATAACAACTCGGTCCATTCCACAATCAACATGAAACCCTCCGAAGTAACTTCATCTGATGAGGAAAAATTGATCAGGACTGTTTATTATCCTAAATACCAGCCAACAACAAGAAAGGCCAAATACAAGGTGGGGGATCAAGTAAGAATCAGCAAATATAGGCACTTATTCAAGAGAGGCTTTACAAGAAACTGGAGTACTGAATTATTTACAGTAGTTCAAGTTAAACCCGGGACCCTTAACACATATATAATAAAAGATCACAGAGGAGAAATTCTCAAAGGCAGATTCTATGAACAAGAGCTCAGCAAAACTAAACAGCCTGACACATATCTCATAGAAAAAGTCATCCGCAGAAAAGGCAACAAGTTATTTGTCAAATGGCTGGGTCATCCGGAAAACAGCTGGATCGATGCAGACAAAATAATAATATGAGCACCTGGGATGTTATAAAAAGGCTGCCTGAACCTGAACAGCAGAATAAGAGAAATGGCAACTTGCTGCCTGATAATATTAGATGTCTTATTGTTGGGCCATCTGCTTGTGGTAAAACTACACTAATGGTTGATAATTTTTTATTGGCACCCAACTGGTTAGACTGGAAAAACAGGCACTTGTATGTTTTCTCTAAGAGCTTGGAACAATTAAAATATCAGCAGCTGATGAAGCTATATGATGGATTGGATATTGCCACTTTTGAACCAGATGTTAAGCCACTTGATGAATGTCTCGATAATTCTGTTGTTGTGTTTGATGATATTATACTGGATAATCAAAACAAGGTTAGAAATTTTTTTACACAGGGGCGACACAAAAACATTGATTGCTTCTACCTGGCACAGACTTTTTCTAAAATACCAAAGCAGCTGATCCGGGACAACAGCAATTTTATATGTGTGTTTCATCAGGATCATACCAACCTCAAACACATACATGATGAATATGTAGGTGGGGACCTGAGCTACAATGATTTTTCCAAGTTTTGCAGCAGGTGCTGGAACCAGGACAGTTATGGGTTTGTTACAATTGATATGACAAGAACACCTAATACTGGCAAATACAGAAATAAAATCAACGATTTTCTAGACGTTGAGACGTATATAAATAACCATGAAAAGGCCAATCATTGATGATCTTAAGTTAAGAGATTATCTTGTAAAAAGATTTAAGGGATGGAAATCAGAGAACCGGGGAATTTATGAAAAACACAAACAAACAGAACAGCCTGTAATTGATGCTATTAATAATTTAGGTAAGAATATCAAAACTGTTACAGAGCAAAATCAAGATTTGATCACAGAGCTTGTACCTGTAGCTGCAAGGAACATATTAGATTATCCATTCACCCCACTTTCCAGTATTCATACACCTAGTCCTGTTGCTCCTAGAAGAATT
Source organism: Lepisma saccharinum (assembly GCF_977018435.1). Lineage (NCBI taxonomy): Eukaryota > Metazoa > Arthropoda > Insecta > Zygentoma > Lepismatidae > Lepisma > Lepisma saccharinum. The sequence goes on from NC_139233.1 coordinate 54,299,351, forward strand.
GAAGCTACACAGGATCCTATTGAATTGGGTCTTCTTGCTCAAAAATATTTAACTACACCTAAAGACAATAAAGATGAGGTTTTTGGCTTATATGCCGACACAGAGCTTGATGGCAGCATCATACATAGAATTGGTAATTTCAGAGTAACTTTTATGGGAGATGATATAATTGTATATTCAGAATCTCGTCTCGGAGAAAAAGGTGCTTTTGTTAAGTACCCCGGCACACCTGGATTGTGGGAACTGATAACTAGGAAGAGGCCTGGCAGCTATACAGATCAAGATTATGAGGATTACAAAGAAATATTAATAAAATCAGATGCTCTATACCAGAACAATGATCCCACACAAAAAAGAGTCAAGTCTAGCAGTGGGGCAAAATACAATAATTTAATCAAGCCCATATGGCCACAGATCAAGACTGGCAGTGGAATCAAACAATACAACACCCTGCCCAAAGAATTTGTGTGGGTTGATGATGTCAGGAAACTTGTGGATAGGTTGCTGGTGATAGCTGGGGAGGAAAATGCTGGCAACCATAATTTTTACAATGAAAAGGTTGGAATTATGGACATGATAAGCACCAAATTATCTAATTTTATAGTAAATGACCCTAAGGGGATTGGATATCTCATAAAAATTATTAATACTCTACCACCTAAATTTTGGAATGTCTCTGAGGGTCGGGGCCTTGTTAATGACATTATAAACAAGCTGCCATTTGAACTACACATTCCAGGCTATCAGTATTGTGGTCCAGGCACAAAATTGGATCATAGATTAAACAGAGGGGATCCTGGTGTAAATCCCCTCGATGCTGCTTGTAGAGACCATGACATTGCATACAACACACATTCTGATCTTGACAAGAGACATGTTGCAGACAAAAAATTAGAAGAGGCTGCATTTGGTAGATTTGTAAGCAAAGATGCTTCTTTGAGTGAAAAAATAGCAGCATTGGGGACCACCATAGCTATGAGCACCAAACAAAAACTGGGGTGGGGGCTGTGAACATGTATATAATAAACCTACAATGAAGCCCAAGGGTGTTATGTATCAAATACCTTATGCAGGTCTCAAATCTCTTAAAACTATTGATAGTCTTTTGACCAAAAAGCAGCGCAAGAAAAAAAGCTCTTGTCTTGCAAAGGGACATGGTATGAAATTGTTGCTTAGTACCCCCCAATTAAAAAAATTACAACAATCTAGAAAAAAATCACATGTGGGGGGTTTCATATTTACCATCCCTGCCATCTTAGCTGCTCTCGGGGCTGTGGGGAGCTTGGCCGGGGGATCAGCTGCCATAGCAAAAACAGTAATAGATGCCAAGAAAAATAGGGCAGAATTAGATGAGCAGAGGCGCCATAACCTGGCCATGGAGAAAAAAGGCAAAGGTGTTAAGAGAGCCATGAGTAAGTTTAAAAAAAACAAGAGCCGCTTACAAACCAAGATATTGAAGCTTTAATCAAGCCACTGGGCATCAAACATTTTAGAGGTGTGTACATGTCTGATTCTTTACCGGAACAACCACTCAACAAAGAGTGTGGCATTGTTAATTTGGATGAGTACAAAAATCAGGGCACTCACTGGATCTGTTATCTTAAATATTTAAAAAATGAGGCATTTGTGTTTGATTCATTTGGAGGTGTTCCACCTGAAAATTTAGTAAAATATCTAAAATCACCTAATCTTTATTACAATAATGCCCGTGTTCAAAATTTCAAAGATGTTAATTGTGGACATTTGTGCTTATCTGTTCTGAGATATATGTCTCAAATAAATAAACCATCAATTGAAAATTTTCAAAAAGCCTTGTGGTATTTGAAACATCATGGGGGTATTCCATCTCACCAGCCAAAATTCAATATTGAAACTTAAATTGCATGATGACATAGTGTATCCCAAAACAATAGCCCTCAGGGCATTTTATGGCATGTACCTAATCCCCAATATTACACACCACAACAACACAATTGCAGTAGGGGATCAAAAAATTGTCATCACTCCAGGGCAGTATAATCTGTCCACTTTAAATGCTCAATTACCCAGAGGTGTAGTGTTAAGTCAAAATTCTGTCACTCACAGAGTAGAGATTGTATCTGCTACGGAAACAGTGCATCTGGGTACTATAGGAGAGCTGTTAGGCTTTGAGAACAACACAAAACTCGAACCTGCCATCAAACACACTGCTATGAATATACCTAAATTCTTAGCCATAGAGACTCTGAATATTCACTGTAATGTGGCCGAGGGTATGATCACCAAATCAAATGGCATAGGCACTCACAAACAAACTGGCATCATTGCAACATTCAAACCTAATTCCGAATTCATGGAGCCAATCATCTACAATCCATCCCCAACATTATATTTTCCTGTGTGCCATAATAGAATAGATTACATCGAGTTGATGGTCACTAATGAAAAAGAAGAATTAGTTGATTTTGCTGGAGCCACAACAACTGCTATCATAGAGATTAACATTTAAATAAAAATACATACAATGGAAAATATTGAGAGTTATGAGCTACAATCATTCCCCCCAAACAGGAGGACATTTGCAAATTTAAATCAACCCAACACAGAGATTGAGGTTGATCTTGATGTAGGGGATGGATTTATACACCCTCACAGAGCAGATCTATACATCAAATTTGATGTTGTAAAGCTCGATGGAACAGATTACCCGGCAAATTCAAATATAAGATTGGTTGATAATTTTGTGCCGCATCTATTCTCTGAAATTGAGATCAGAAAGCATGGTGTTGTTATAAACAGAGTGGATTATCCCGGCATTACCTCCACAGCTTTGGCCACTCTAAAATTATCCAAAACCGAAGCTTCTTACTACAAAATAGGGGGATTTGAAGCTGGTGAGAAAATATTAACCAAGAGCCACACAGTGCTGTTCCCCATGCGCCTGTTGCCAGGATTCTTCTCGGATTATAAAGAAATTATGTGGAAGGGTGGTTTAAGAATTACATTTAGAAGAGCTGCCAATGATAATAATGCCTTGATGAGGTACAGCACATTAAACTCTACAGGGGAAGCTCTCCCCAATACCCTACCTGATGAGGGCAAATGCATTATTCAGACTATGGAGTTAAGAATCCCTGTTGTTGAATATGAGGCTAGTTATGCTCTTAAATACAAAGCAGATATAATAAAAAATCCACAGATTCCTCTGCAATTTTACACATATCAATGCGTACAGAAGCCCGCATCTGGTACATATTATGAGTTTGATGCTACAAATTCATTCTCCAGCATACAATACGACATGCCTGATTTTGTGGTGGTACTGTTTCAGACTGGAAGACACAATAATCAGGAAAAAAATTCAAGTAAATTTGATAGCTGCAACATCAAGAACATATATCTTAAAAATGGCAGAAATGAGGTATTTCCTAGAGAAAATTATAATTTAGACATGTCCAAGGATGATTTTCTTAAATTATATGAGGCATTTTCGGCTTTCAAGAGGGTCACTATTGGCAGTACTGACATGTATTACACACCAGATGAATTCAAGGCACGGAGACCCATGTTTGTAATCAACACTTCAAAAAGAAAACAAGTTGTGGTTAATGACAGGACAAACATTAAAATTATCTGTGAATTCCACGAGGCTTTACCTGAAGACACCATTTGTAGTGTCATTCTCATAGGAGAAAAATCATATGTTTATGATGTAAGAAATGAGCGGGTCACAGAGCAATTCTAGAAGAATTATATTATCTTAATACTAGATATGTAAATTGAGCCTGGTGCCCAATTGAACTTAAACCAGAAATAAATATGTGTATGTATGTGTGTGTGTGTGTGTGTGTGTGTGTGTGTGTGTGTGTGGGTAGCCTAGTTTTAAGTATGGCTACAAGAGAGGTATATTTTTAACAAATTTATGGACAACAATCTCTCAGAAGTACCTTTTATAAGTGTAGCCTCATCAATCTGAGGGGGTCATACTTTCTCATGGAATCCATGAGGGCTTTTTTACAAAAATCTTGGATTATACGGGGGTTCCACACTTGAGCAAAAAGCTCATGTATGCATGTTGAGCTAGTTTTAAGTATAGCAAATCTGCTTGAGGGGGGGTTCATACTTTCTCGGGTTTATCCCACCGTAAATACAACTACTAATATCATATTTACTCGAATCATTCAATCATAAAAGCAAATCACTTTCTTCAAGAATTGACTTTTTTCCGCCAGCCCTGTTAAATTTTCACTTTCCATCTACTGATTTATACGAGGGGTGGCCAGAAAGTAATTTCCGATTGATTTTTCGCAAACGCCAAAACCGTGAAAAATGGTAATTGCTGCGAAGTTATGTTTAAGAATGTGCAGTGATGTCTGGACACATTTTTTGCCCTTTCTAAATATCGAAATATTGCGAATTTGTCATAAAATGTGAATTGTTGGCGTTTTTAGCGATTTTTTTTAAGGAAATGTCCTAAAACAACGAAAAATTCCATGAAATCCAACATTCTTGTCTTTTCTAGGGCATGTTTGTGTACATAGAACATGCAAGTTTTCCATCATTTTACTAAAGAGTAAACTATAGAGTTATACATACATGGAATAATTCCGACAGCCACATTAAATCATATATTTTTCACGATTTTTTCAACTTCTATGAAAACCATTTGCATCACAGAGAAAAGTAGCAGGGTTCTAACAGGAGATCGAATGCGTATATCTACTGTCACACGGGATCCACATCCTCGTATTTGTCGCACGAGATATGTTTTGAATTGCCAAGATAAGTGCGCTCCATTGGCATTTGTCAAGCGAGTAATATTGGACCTCAGTCGTTAGGGCGTCAGACTACTATGCAAGAGACCTAGGGTCGATCCCCTGCGGGGGAGAACCGGGATGTTTTCCGCTTATTCAAACTGCTCCGGCACCCACCCAACATCATATGAAGCTGGTACCTTGAGGAAACTTTGAGGGATAAAGGTAGCCAGGAGCGTGGTGCTTATCACATGACCCCCACCTTTAGCCGTGATCAAGAAAGTGTGGGGCCCTAACTCCACACCCTTATACACCTTCATGGAAAAGTGCAGGGGAGCACTTTACTTTTACTTCCTCAAAAATCTGTTCCAACATATCAACTGTCACGAAAATACGTAGACCATGTGATCTACAATTTAAAATAATCGTTTAAAAGCACAATGGAGTATTATGTTTTGGTATATTTGGCAGATAAATGTTCTAAAACAAAAAAGCGAATTTTGGGAAACTTAATACTGACAAGTCAAAAAAAGATAATGCCAATTTTTTTGTGCCATAATATATCTGTATCTGTCATGTGAGATTGATTGATTTTAATTTTTTGGGTGCGTCACCACTTATGGTCATTATGCACCCTTCAGTATATACGGGAAAAATTCCATTATCTAAAATCCTTAACTTAAAATTAAAGAAAAGGTGTATGGAAAATAACTTTCCCAAAATAACTTTCAAGATATCAAACTCTCACGAAGAGGCGTAAGCCATGTGACTTACAATTTGAAACAGTAGTTTAAAAACACCATGAAGGAATAATTTCAGATATTTGCCAGAAAATGCGCTAAAATGAAAATGTGAATTTTGAGAAAAATAACACCGTAAAGTAAAAAATAAAAAATAAGAAAATACACCAATTTGAAAAAAAATAACAAAATATCAAGGTCCCTAGCGATTAGGCATAAATAAAACAAGAATATCAGTTGTAATTTATTGCATTAGTAACAGTGAGTCCTAACCTAATTTTCGGCATAATCACCACCGTTATTCTGGCATTTGTAGTAGCATGGCACTAAATTTTGTATGCCCATGGTATATGTGTCTGACAGCAGAGACTGGAACTATCTCTACCGCAGTGTAGCTGTCAAATCCTTGCCCTGCCAGAAACCTCTGCAGTTAAACAAAGAGATGAAAGTCGGTACATTCAAGGCCAGGGCTGTAAAGGGAGTGGTCCAAGATCTCTCACCTGAAGTGAAGCAAAGGACCCGTGTGTTCTCAGCTGTATGGGGTTGTGCACATTCGATTGGCCTTCCGTGAATTGTCTGGACCATCGTCTGACCATACACGACGACCCGTCTGCACACCTCACACAATTGCTGGTGGCTCTGTGCCAAATTCTGAGTGTGCATTGTAGGCTAGGCTCGGTGGGAGACTCTATAACAGCTGCAGTCTTTAATCTAGAACTGTCCTAAAACGTCTGCATTGCAACTGTACCAGATTACTGCTACATGCCACTTCTTCCTGCCTGCATGGGTGTGTGTCTATCTCTGACCACCAGTGCTGCGTATATGCACCATTGGAGCTTTTTTCAAGATGCCCCTCATATATGAACTTTCAGAAGCTTTTATTATTAGAGTGTTCCTGTTTTAATGTATGGTTAGCTAAATACAATGTAATTCTATAAATTCTTTGCATTAAATTTCTAATACCTACATACCCTTTTCGACAGCATTAATGGTATAACTGCATGTTGTCAGTTTCAGAGTACTTCACTTGGATATACTGTACTGAAGCAGAAATCCCATTGATAATGTAAGGAAATATGATACTTTATTTTGTTCGATTCAATTGTTTCACTTATATGCAAGAGTTAAGTTGTTTGCTTTACAGAGAAGAGTGCTTTATGCATTGAAAAATGAGTCCGCACTCATGGTTCTTGCAAGCAGAGGGTGCCAAACCTCAGTGGAAATATCAACATATAATACCGAGAATGTATAAGGAGACTGATAAATTACAAATTGTATTTCTTAATTAATCACTCTTCACTCTAATTTCATTTAGTCGTAACTTTAAAAATAATCAAGTATTTTATTTTAAACTTACTGCGTATGACAAAATTCCGTACTCCTTCCCTATTTTAATAATTTTCCAAATTCACTATTTTGCAGTTTGAATTCAAATCATAGAGAATAGAGAAATTAAGTCAATTTCATAGAAAATAATATTGGTACTTAGCAAATCCATACCTGGATCTGTATGAGTTTATTATTTCCATTTGCAAAAAGATCGATTTAGTTTAGTTTGTAATTGTCAGGGAAAAATGTAAATTTTGTCCTGGAAAACCTGGAAAAGTCAGGGAATTTCATTTCTGCTCGTTTGTAGCCACCCTGAGAATACGTCCACCCCCGCGATCCACTTTGTCTCCGAAAGGGTGCTCTGCTGGGACTTAACGCTTGCAGTTTGCAAAGCGAGCGAAGACAGCTCGTAAGTGATGCTGAAATAACGCAGCGCTGACTGACTTCCCTCCAGACAGATAAAAGGTTCCACTCGCTCAACTGTTTGCTATTTTTTCCCGGTTGATTGACTTTTCTCGACGGTTTCGTCCCAAGTGAGAATTCAAAGGCGCCGACGTTAGGGAGGGGGACATGTTCTGCTCCCCCTTAAAGTACCTCGATGCCCCCTTTCCGATATTTAGTAAACTTTATCTCTAACTGGATAGAGGGTAATTATAAATTAATGGAACATTTTTACGTGTTTATTGTAAAGAAACTACAGGGTGCGTCAATGAATCGGGCGATTTTGCGACACTGGATATAGCTAGTTGTTGCGTCAGAGGTAACAAATGACTAACGACGTCTTGCAGCCCTTGCTTTACCATTTTGTTATGAAGGAGCTTTTCGCAAAGTGTCCATACATATTTATAAGTTGGACCCCATATACTTCTATAGTCTTCCAGGTTTGGCATGGTCGGCCATGTTGTTTCAAACAAAAATGAAACTCGAATTGCTATCGGACGTAGACATGCTTCAGGGGATTCGTGGAACGAAAACACAGCGCGCATTCGCTAAAAAAGCGCATTACAATAACGTGTCATCTCAAGGAACGAGAATGTTCCTTGGCCCACCAGGTTGTAGAATCTGTCCGCGTCTGAGTATTTTCTTTGCAGGCATTTGAAGGGAAAAGTCTTCCAACCAACCCTCACGCATCCTCAGTGAACTTATAGATCGGATCCTGAAAGAGGTGGTTCAAATTCCTGTGTCCATGCTGCTCTTTGTGATGTATAACCCACCCAAAAAACTGATAGTGTTTGGAATGAAATGGAGTTCACCTTAGTAACGTTATTTTCAAATACTAAGTCAAACTATTAGGATAACTACTTTATTCAATCGTGACTTTTGGCAATCCTTATATTTTGACTTAGTAATTGAAAATAACGTTACTAAGGTGACAACGTTGTATTAAATGTTTTATTTTCTCTCTCTCTCTCTCTCTCTCTCTCTCTCTCTCTGGGTGTGTGTACGTACATAAACCAAAAACTAATTGAAGGAAAACATACCGTTGGTTCATAAATATTTGGCCTGCCCCTAATCCCAAAGTCATATGATCCAGGAAGGTAGAACGCACCGAAATATATTAGGCATGAACACAGGGTGGGCAAGGGTGGACTCTAGCCCACCGTGAAATAGTCCTAACTTTCTGCCCACCGAAATAGCAGAGCTAGGATTATGCACGCAATGTCCAGGGGGCAGCTTGACACACACACGCACACGTGGGTGGGTTGTATTAACGTTACTGACAACAACATTTCGAATGGAATATACGAGTTCAGGATCTCGAGATCTGTCCACATAACAAGGTCCTTTGTCCATATTGCACCACAAGGGATAACGCTACAGTGTACCCCCCTTTCTTGCAATTAGACGGGTAAACAGAGATGAATTCAGAGACGCTGTCGTTCATCTCTCGTGCACTCCACTTGCGGGATTACATCAGTTGCCAATTCAGCCATACACAGAGATACCAATCTCTTTCATTAAAACAAAAATAGCTTCCGCTAATTCTACAATAAATATTGAACCAATGAAGCACCTGTAAAAGCGGGTACAAAAAAACGTCCGTTCGGCTTTTGTCACATTCCCGGCCAACAGGGACAATCCTCTAACAGCCCGCGTGGATCACAGCAGCTGTGGCAGTCCTATCGCATTAGCACATTGTTATCGCACGGAGCATATGCGGGGAGAATGCTGTTTGTAATGAAGCCACTACTCTTGCAGGGTTGTTTTGATCAACCTGCGCCCTGGGACATCTCCCACCACCGAGCGCGAGGGGATATTAAGCCGGGAGTTTCGAGAGAGGAGGAGACACCTCTGGTTGTGGTCATTTTGCAGGGATAACCGCAGCTTTATTACCAAGCAAGCGACAAAGAACCATAATCGTATTCTTTTCGGCGCTCTCTGTGTGACAGTTTTTCGCAAACAATCGTAATTAATGCTTTGTTATTTTTTTGTACGATGAGGTTCGGTTGGGAAAAGCACGGGAGAACTGGAACGTATATCCTGATTTTCGGTTCTCCTCTTCACACTAGCGAACTTGCTCTATAATGCCAATTAATTAATATGTATGAGCGAACCACACAAGCCACGGCCTCAAATGTGATTGTGCAGGGTCATAGGGAGGAACAAGATTAAAATATCGTTATAATGACTAATGTATGTAATATGTATTTCTGAAATGCCTTTTCTATTTTTGTATTTACAGGTAAGACCCAAGAAAAAGCGTAGCAGAGGAGTAGTGCCAAAAGTATGTAATATATTTTTCTTCACACCTATTTTTAGCTTTATTTTTTAAGTTTTCACTTCTTCTCTCTACGTTCACTTAACGGATATAACTGGATTGTTTGCTTCTTTTCCGTACACGTAATGGTAGGGCCTCCCCGACGGTGTAGTGGTAAAGGGCCATGGTTTCTATATCCCGGTGGAGTCATATTGAACAGTGTACTTGACAGGAATAACTGAATTGATTGCATCGCCAGTCTTTACCCTTAATGGAAGTAAATGAATTGCTAGTTTCGTCTGTCTACTTGAACTTAATGAAAACAACTGACTAGCTTCCTTTATCGATCTTCCTTCACTTAATGGAAATAACTGAATCGATTGCTTCGCCAGTCTTCGTGCACTTAATGTAAATAAATAACCGAATTGATTACTTCGTCTTTCTTCGTGCACTTAATGGGAGCAAATGCATTGATTGCCTCGTCTGTCTTTGTACACTTAGGAGGAATAACTTAATTGTTTGCTTCGTCTGTCTTCGTGCACTTGACGGAATAACTCAGTTGATTGCTTCACCAGTCTTCGTCTCCTTGATGGAAATAAATGAATTGATTGTTTCTTGTCTCAGTTTACTTAATGGAAATAACTAAATTGTTTGCTCTATCTGTCTTTGTTCACTTAATGGAAATCACTGATTGATTCCTTCGCCAGTCTTCGTACACTTCATGGAAATAAATGAATTGATTGCTTCATTCACTTATCAGGAATAACTGAATTTGCTTGCTTTATCGGTCTTTGTTCACTTAATGGAAATAATTGAAACGATTACTTCGCCGGTCTTTATGCTCTTAATCGAAATAAATCAATCGATTGTTTCATCAGTGTTTGTTCAGTTAACGAATATCTCAGAATTACGTTTTTGCCAATTTTGTGCATTTAACGAAAATAACTTAATGGACTACTTTGTGTATTTTCGTGCACTTAACGAAAATAAATGGCTTGCTTTGTCAGTTTTCGTGCATTTAACCGAATTATTCCAACAGTGAGGCTGCATGTGGGACACCAAATTGTACATGTGCCTGCAGAAGTTAAGCATCATAATAGGAACATGTTGGGAACAATATCGTAACTTTACCATTGAAACAAAAATATTATCCCTCAAAAATAGAACAAAATATCCGATGAGTCCCGAATATACAACATAGTTTGAGCATAGCGTGAACGAAGTAGGTACTCTTTGTGAAATTAGTCTATAGTTTGAAAAAAAAAAGAACAACATATATACTCAGTTGTAGATTTACAACTTCCTCGTAGTCTACACATGATCATTTTCCTTTAACTGTTATATCTCGCGTTAGAGATAGGCGAGTATGAGTAGCAGCAATGGCCACTAGAGGCGCTGTTGTCTCTAGAGGATGCTCGTTTCCGAATGTTTGCATTTTAGTTCGTGCGAAGCTTGCATCTGTGCAGACCATGTGTGTGTTTACTTTTCTCTTGCATTTAATTTCTGTGCAGTTCTATTTTTTTCTTCGTTTGATAAGTGTGTTGTCAATATTTACTTCTCGGAAATATTGCGAACAGCGCACCTGAATATTATGTATTTTTCATGTGTGTTTATGTTTCTTTAGGATTACCATGACGATAGGATGAATATGATTAAGGTACTCACACCCGTGCCTACCCTGGCAAACCTTTGACACGAGATCAATGTCGACCACTTATTACACTCTGCTATCGAAATAGCTGCAACCAATGGCTGTATCGAGTTTCGAGATGATACTGAGACTTCTCTAGATACGACACTATTCCTAGTTGCACTCGACCTTCACTTTCATATTTTTTCATGCTATGAATTTTCAAGTACGAACGTTGAAATATTTTGAATTTTTCGTTTAGATAATATGTTCTCACGTCTACAGCCGGATTGCGCTCACTTTTCCGGTTTTATCAGTGGTATCTTCGTTGACAAGCTGTCACAATGTATAGGATTGCGCACAAGAAAATGAGGCGATGTTGTCAGATATAAAATGTTCTCAAGCCGTTCTCACTTCTGTTGTGTTTGTTTGTGTGTGTGGACTTACACGTGTTTTTTTTCTGGAAGAGTAGCATTAGATAGGCATAGAGGATGAACCTGATTGGTGGACTAGAATGTAATGGTCGGTATATCTCCGTATTTATACCGAAGGTCACGAGCTTCGAATGACAGAAGTGTTTGTTGTGCAGTCATTCCTAACCTAACCTAACCTAACTTTTGAGTTTCAGTAAATTGGTATGAAAATTGTATCTTGAAAGCATCAATAGTGACTCACTGTATTATGTAAATTGGTATGAAAATTGTATCTTGATTTGCTACATTTACTGGTCAAATTATATTTTTTATTTAATCCTTAAGAGATGTACTATTTTATTTCTAATTTCTCTCTCTCACTTCTTGTCTAAAGAAAAAAACAGTTTTGCGCACAGACTTTAAAACTATCAAAGTGGCAACGTTCGATCAAAATCTGTGTGCAAAACAGGTCAGTGAGATTTGTGCGCAATCCTGGATCTAAAGTGTGCGCAATTCGGTTGCGGCGGTTCTCACTAAGGTAAGCATGCTGTCCATGAACTGTTTTACGGTAGGCCTACAAACTAATCAGCAAAAGATGAAGGGTAGCTATACGACATCATTATCCTCAAAATACTGATTATAAGTAACATTTTCAATTTATGGAACATATACCTAATATTTTGATGGTGCTAGATCAGGAAAATATAGTGGATGATCAATGACGTCATAGCTAGTTGATTCAATTTCTGAATCGTTAGACGGTTCTTGTGACAGAACACTATGATAAGATGTTATTTTCTCTAGGCTCATAAAATTTTACAAATATACATGGAAATCGTAATTTTATAATGTGTACGTATATTTTCACCCATCCAACAAAGGTTGGAAACTTTTCAAACAATCCTCGTACATGACAGAAAATGACCGACTGCAGTTCTATAACCCCCTTTTCAACAAAAACGATTGAATTCTCACACAAATGTACCCACTTTATATTTCATTTTCGCTCTAGAGAGAGAGAGAGAGACTCACTCAAGCGTGAATCTTAGATAAGTAAATCCTTATAATCCTCGCCTTGGATGCGATAACATCTCCCCCCTTGGCTGGTGAAGACGGGAGGGGAGAGGCAACGCGATACCTGCCTCGCGCTTTCCCATGCAACTTTTAACAAGTCACGTTGCCGCCATATTGCATCCAACATCTTGTTCCTTGCAGGAAGAACAACCGGGAACAATTTTTATGAGCGGGAGATTTATGATCTCCGAAAAGCAGCTGTTGGAAATATAAAGTTTCGTCACTTGGCGCTCGCGACGACATCTATGTACGTGTTCGGAGAACTAGGGGTTTTCCTAAGCCCCCCTCATTCCTTAACTGCCGTGTAATTGAGCTGGGGTGGGAAGACAGAGGCATCTTTTTTGTCACGAATTGTGTTCTGGGAATCATTTTACCGAAACAGCCGTTATTGTTGAACTCATGCCATCGGATGTTTTAAGGAATAAATGTTTATTGTTTTCGAATTTTGAAACTCTGAAGTTAAACGATAGTTTTAATTCAAGGTGAGTCATATCCTATAGGGCGACAAGAATGTTCTTACCATAGAGGAGACAAGTAGATTGCTATTTTAAGACCATGTCCATATAATGTACTTGACTTCGTGTATATTGAAATTATTACGCTTAATTAGACTATTCATGAAGTAAGTTCTAATAGATTAAAAAATAAAACACATACATTTGTTACAAATTTATTATGATCAGAACCCTTATACTATCTCTCTCTATAGATCCACCAAACTGTTGAGGAGAATGCATAACGCTACCGGCTTCACGCCACATCTTGCTGACATACGTGAGCGCTGTTGCCGATTCACTTGCGTCGGCTACTTCACAGCAGAAGCAAGAAAGAAAGCTCTGGCGCGCTTTTCACATTACAAGAATTCGTCCGGTGTTTTATCTATTTTCTCTTGTACATTCCTCGCCCAGACGATTCTCTTCCCAGTCCCAGCTTTCCCTACCTTAAGTACATACCTTATTTTTATAACCAGTCCTTCTATCAACCAACTAATCTTTGACTAATATTACGGAATCAAAAATTGGTCAACATACAATTTCTTACTACATCCTATTCTTACTAACATTACTCACCCTTTATGTCGAACATTTTCATATGTAAACCTCGATAGTAATCTTATTAACATTTCCCACTAATTTATATCTAACAATTTACAAGATGTAAACCTTGTTTGTTTTGGAATCTTTGGAAACCAGGGTACCTATAGCTATAAATCAAAATAAGTGTAATCTTAAATACCAGTGCAAACGATATGAAAAATGTAAATTGTAAAACAAACAAAAAATGAAATATATTAGTACACAATAAACGGGGAACCGAAATTCTGATGAAATGATGTCCTCGTTTATTGTTTAGAGGCACCAGGACATAAGAGCATACACTTGAAGGTGGAGGTTGGCTTCTTCGGGGGGTTCCCTCTTTTATTTTGTCTTATTTCCCCACCATTTCCCCCGCATCCGAAAGTAAAACTCTTCCATACCGAAAACTCGCTACTAGCACAACAAACACAGTGACAATCAAACATCAAACATTGCAATTTGAGCTACACAGCGCCAGTAAGTGGAGAAATCCCTGTCTTAACCCCTTGAACAGAGGTGGCCGGTTCGCCAGCGTGCTTGGTTTTCGCTGACACAGCCTTATACTGTCGTCTGTTCTTTTCGCGGGAAGCCTGCAGAGACCCGTGTCGAAGAAATTTGCCGTCTGCGTGAAATCTGCGCATGAACAATGAAACAACAGAAACATGCGCGGTGTAAATGGAAACTCGTACATGATGTTAACAAGAAAGATAATATTTAAACATCTCTTAATAGAAGATACCTTATAATGCAAAATACATGGTGCAAATCTAAGGTTTTCCTGTTACGAACAAGCAAAAGCTACTTGTTAATAGTTGTGCTACTTTTAGATTACACTGTTTATGAATATAAACTCACATATCTGGATCTTTCGGAAAACTGAAAGTACAATGGGATTTGATTTCTCACTCTCCTTGCGTTGGCTTTAGTTTTTCCTGGTAATTTCTTGCAGGACGCTAATTCCAGCCTTTTCTCAGCATAACCACAAGTTTATACCATTTGACATATTAGTGACGTCACTGAGCAAAATTGAGTCCAAACATTGTAGTCACTTGGTTTTGTCCTATTCAATAGCATTGGATTTTGCATCGGAAGGGGTAGCTTTAATGATTGTGACAGCAGTTATTAAAAAAAATGTGCATCGTATAGCTATCAATGTAAAGATAAGATTTCGGAGAATACGTCTACATATTACACATACATTGCAGATGATAAGGTAAAGAATAACTGGAGTTAAGAAATCGAATAATGCGGGTGCTCTTAGACGGAGTCCGATCTGGTACACAGCCAATAGCCGACGCCGCTGCAGTCACGTGAGTCTTCGGACTCCCATAATCTTTATCGGAAGCGTCACTCTCGTTGACTACGACTTGAACTCGGTTGAGCTACGGCTGTGTTCGGAAGCAGAATGGCTGTATTTTCTATTAAATTGCATGATTTCCTTAAATGAATGCAAAATCGACAGTTTTACCACTACGCCATCGAGTGACCTTGAAGTAGGAAGGGAAAAACTATAAATAAACAAAATATATTATTAACAAGTCAGTGCATGGCACAGGGACTCATGGCGAATGCTAGACTGCTGAACTCCCCTACACCTTCCAGTGACGTCACATAACTAGGGAACGGAACTTTAGGTAAATAAATGTTTTGTTTTTCTGCAATAAGATAGAGACCCTCGTTTTTGCCATAATTCTGATTGTCAACACAGCAAATTTTATTTTACATAAAAACACATATTTTCCAGTTTTCCGTATGTAAATACATATTTTGCGAATTTTCATTTTAAATACATAAAATCGCTCATTGACTTCAGCTACCTCGAAATCCTCGAAGGAAAAATGTTTATTCTCCTCACCTCTTTCATATCGAGTGTGTTAGGTTTGTTTTGTCTTTGAACACGCTCGCTGGCAGACTTCTGGCGCCTCGCCTACGATCGTATTTGCACAAGTGCTAATATCTAAATGTACAGAAAATTTTGGGAAAAACCAAGGTTTTCAAACTTTGTGCCAAATTGCACGTGTTTTGGAAGGTGAAGTAGAGGAAGAGGAACCTTTGGAAAACTTCAGCGTTAGTGACATTTCGTGCTTCAAATATGCAAGAATTGTTTCTCACAATATAAGATGATTTTTAGAGATAATCGTCACAGATTTACAATGGATAATTTGGAAAAAAAAACTATGGTGATCCACTGTAACTATTCCAAAAAATAGCTCACTAAGAGGTAAGCATTTAGAAACTGATTTCAGGTGTTTAAAATTCATGTAATATTTTGTTTTTGTTACCAAATGTTTTTTATTTTTGTCACATATTTTCCTGTTTTTATCACATATTTTCAACATTTATGACACAAAAAAATAAATAATTCTGAGTTTTTAGCACATAAAGTTCCGTTACCTACACATAACAGTTCAAAGTGACCACAGTCTCAAGCGCACATGGCGAGACGCAATCCATAAAGTAGACGATTTACTTACCGAAACTTGTTCAGCTCGATCATAACTCTGATCAACCAATGCACAAGTTTGTTCAAATTATTCCAGTCTTTCCTTTGCTACCAGCTCGAGAAGATATTGGAACGCTTAAGATTGTTCCTCCAGCTTTTGCAGAGCCATTGAGATTTCGCAAATGAATATTCATACTTTCTCCTAATCAAGAAATCAAAGCTTGGGAACTTCCGGGGAGTTCAGCCGCGGCAGCATTCTCCCGGAATCTGTGCAAATGTCGTCGGTCACATTAAGATCTCCGCACCAAATGCTCCGGAACAACTCTCCTCCACGGCAGGGCTCGACTTTACGATCTTTTATACAGCCACTAAAAAAACCTCATAAATCAAGGAGAAAAGGGAATTTTTGCTTTCGAGAGTAATTCGTCTTTAAGTAGGCGTATATTTTCTTCGCCACTGACATGTCATCGTCACGTGAGAGCCCATTAAAAGGTGGTAGCAAAGTGAATTTGCCCATATTCTCCTTGCGCGTCCATATATTTGGTGAATATTTTTATGTATTGAAATGATTAATTGAATCGATGAATGCTAGGGGGGACAAGTCGAACAAGAAATAAAATATTTTGTCAACTTCGCTTTACAAATTAATGCAGTATGTGTCAAACTTATATTTTTGCATCTAAGGTTAGCTATGTTTTCTTTATATAACTTTTAATAGTTGCAATTTCACGGAAAATTCGATACAATTTGCAAAAGAGGAGCAAATCTGAATTTGGAACTCTTCCTCTAATTAAATAAAATTCCTTCTAAGCCGGTTTACATAATTCTGTCACGTATTATTTTCTGACCTTTAAATTATAGAAAGCATATCAATATTGCATTGGATTTTTGGATACTCTCGAGACATCCACAAACTTTATAATATTGATATTTATGTACAAAGGAGTATCAAATAGGAATAACAAATTTGAATACACTGAGTGTTTCAACGCTTCGCCTTGAAATTTTAGAAATTTCAACTTAAAACTACTCTGGTTCATGTCAGCATTAAAGGTGGCTAAATGTTTTAAGAAGCCAGATTGGTATAAGGAAGTTGATATTCTGTGACTTGTTATGAAATGTGACGAAATTGCGTACATGTTGTATAGGTCTAAGAAATGTTTAATTAAAAAATAAATGACAAATGAATCATTGGAAGTAATATGGTTGTGTGTGTAAGGTCTTATGACATTGTGTTATTCACTCAAGTACTTGAATTTAAAATGTACGTATAATTGGCGATAGAGATTAAATTTAATGGCTTGAGAATTAAGGATTAGAATGGAAGATTCCAGGTTATATTTGTTTTAACCATTTCGTACCGAGTTTATGACTATAGACACCATGTACGCCCAATGATACAGAATTATATTTTACATTTGAATCAACCGAGTTCTTAAATCTTGATCCTGTTAGTTCCGCTTGACAAACTGACTGAATTAAAAACCTTTAAGAAATGTCTCCGCATTCACCACCGCCTAAAGTTGGCTTTAAAGTCAACCAACCCCTCTCATAATTCCAAATGGGGTAGTCCGAAAGAAAAGCTGAGTACCGGAATTAAGTACAATGTAGCCACAGAGAACAATTAACTAAATACCCTCCCCCTAATTAACAACGGAAGAGAAACTGGAAATTTCCAGATGAAATTTTTCAAAACTTTTGAAAGTTACTCCCCGGTTTACCACTGGTCTTTTCTTCAAGCTCGTAATCTTCCATGGTAATTTGAGGTAAGTGTTCCACTATTAAGCCCTTTTGTTTATTCTTGTCTTGGGTCCTTCCCCTCCTGTTCTTCTTTGAGAGCGGCTCGCTGACGCAATTAATATTTTTTTCATGGGGGGATGTTGCTATGCCCAAGGGAGGCGGAGACAAATATTCTTCTGTTCCTGAAGAACTCTTGAGAATAATGGCTCCTGGAATTACCTTGAGAAGAATACTCTTAAAACCACGTCGTGCGAATGGTCATTTGTTCTTGTACTTAAAGGGGTGCTTCCTGAAGAGATTTTCAGTTCTGTAAGGGCTTCAGGTGGCTGTTCTCCTTGTGCGAAAGTACACGGGAGCTGATAAGGGAAGCGTCCGAATTGAATACTTCTTTGAGGAGCATGGGGGAGTAATCCTTGATCGCATTTATTTGTAAACAGCGGAATACGCACTTTCTCTTTCTGAGTAAAATGTTAACATTTTTATTTGTATTACTGGAATTTTTATTTTATGTTGCATTTCTTCCTTCTAAGGCTAATCGCGATGATAAGGATGAATGAAATGGATGTAGGGATACTCCAAAAGAGACACCAATGTTCACTCCAAGAGTCGAACTTAGTGGAAAAGACATGACTTAGTCAGTAAGAAACAAAATTAAATACATTCAAATGCAATTATGTCAGAAAGTAGAGGGACAACTGTCGGTGCAGGGTGCGGCAATGAATCGGTCGATTTAAATACTCCAGTTTTAGGGCAAAATCATACATAATAAAACATACATAATTAAGGCAAAATGAACTACTTTATTCGTTGAAGAAGAAATACTAAAAGAAAATACTAATACAATCCTTACATTTTGATTTATTTGACAATAACATTACTACGATGATCTCAATTTCGTTTCACACACACTATCCGTCTTTGGGTATATTTGAGCCACCTCTTCCCGATCCGATCTTTAAGTTCATTGAGGGTGAGGGTGCGTGAGGTTTGGCTAGAAGACTTTAGCTTTCAAATACCCACAAATAAAATATACGCAGACAGATCCGATAATTTAGTGTGCCTCGTTGTTTTTGTAATATGCTTTTACATCGAATGCGCGCCGTGCCCCGTTCTAAGACTCCGTCATAACAGAATGGTAAAGCAGGGGATGCAAGACAGGGTTGTTAAAGGTCCAGGAATTTTAATTAAATAAATTCAATTCCGGTCCAGGAGAGAAAACGAGCAAGCGTAAATGCGTTCTGGACCGTAGAGAACCTTTTTATCTGTAAAGTATTTCAATTCGGTCCAGGAACCTTTTTTCCGGACCAATTTAAATAGGGTCAAGAAACCTTTTTTGCAATGAAACAATACGAAAGTTGTGCCGAATTTAAATTGTGCAAGAAAAGAGGTTCTGGTCCTGCAGCGGGGTTACTTCTGGCGCAACACTACGTATATCCAGTGTTGCAAAATCGCCCGCATTCATTGCCGCACTCTCTCTGTATGTGTACATGTGTGTGTGTGCGCGCGCGTCATCTCTCATAACCAGTTACAATCCAAAACATAGCTTAAAGGAGTTATGAGAAATCGAACAGTTCGCAATAAGTATCCATACAGGAACTCGTGCTCAAAATCTACTTCCTTTACCGTGTCGACACACTACATTTCGTGGACATACGCACTCACACACGTTCACGCAGCATGCGTGCCTATCAGGGGCGACCGCTTTCCTCGGTGACATTCTGCTGCAACGGGCATTAACCGTGCTTGCATGACAGACGAATTAGCGATTCAGATCGCTACAGCCCGACTGTTATTGACTTGTACTCGCTCCTCGAAATATTGGCAACTGTCAAATCAGACCAACTCCGTTTAAGTGCTGGGTCACTAATTTTGCCTACACGGTCTCCCGCGAACGCTGACCGTGTTCATTTTGTTGCTAATTGTAGCCGTGCGGATTCGATAAACTATAATGTAATGGACGGGCAGGACCAGTAAGGTCATAGCGAAATGGAAAGTCTTTCAGCTGGTGATGCGTAGGGATGCTCTCTCACGAGATCACCACCCACCCAAAATTCGAGACGAGACCGAGGCTTCACTGTCCCGCCTTATGGTCAGATTAGATACTGTTTCGACCGTGATCTGGTAATGTTGTGCTCACATTACCGCAGGAAAATCGGCAGTGTGCTGGTAGAGAAGAGTTGTATGTGCAGAACGTACCGAAATATTACATTCGAAAAAAACCTTTACTGAATATTGGAGAGGGTGAAGGGGGGTAGGCTAACGAGGGTTTGAACGATTCGTTTTTTTGTGTTTTTTTAACGAAAAATTGTTGTTAGTACTATGCAGTTCCTCTGTGCTCTTAATGAACAGTTTCCTAGAGTTCCCGATTGTGATTAGTTCTTGATCAATGTGTGTCTAATGGTATACTTTTGCAAACCAGATCAATAAACTATTTTATTGTCCACTATTATCTCCAACACAACGCAAGAAGTCAATTACTTTTTTTTCCCGAGAATGCGGACCGGTATGAAAATCCGAAATATTAAATTGGAAGTGGACAGTCTATAATAGGGTGGAATGTGTAGTAGGTGTAGGACAGAGAAGCGAGCAAAACATCTAGCATCATGACATCTAGCATCGTGTCATATTTGTTTCTGTCAGAAAGCATATGTTAGTATTACAGAACAAAAGAGGCGCATACAGTAGGACATTATTCCCCACAGTTTGCACCGGCTCCCTGTGGCATTATCTAACATTTCTTCTCTGAAGAATGATTATATTGATACACGAACAATGTTCTCGCCGTGGTACAGCGGTTGATTCAACAACGAATTACCTCTGCCCTCTGTACAATTAACATTCAACACACTGCCATCTAGTGACGTGTCCACTTACTACAAGTGACACCTCCCCCGGGAAATACGATCATATTGTGGTACCATCGTTTAACTTTGAGATAAATATAGTTGCCATGACTTATGCCCTTGCCCTCGTATAAAGAACACACGGCAGTACACTTATGACGTATTCGGCCGAGAGAATAAAATTATTTGGTTGCATCCGGTGGTCGATGAAACACGACCGAATAACACCCCAGTATCTCAGTTCCAATTTGATCGTCTACAGTTATTTACATGAGTTTGTTTGTTCTACAGTTTCTGGCGTGTACACCAGTGTGACAGCTCGGTCAAAACCGGATCCAATGCATTCATACAATATAGTTTGACAACGGAAGATGTGCCTAGCCCAAGTAGACGAAACCAAACATGATAGAAAATAGGTTGGAATATGCACGAAAATACGCTGTGGGTTTCACATTAGTATATTAGTGTGTGTTCGGTTGTTTATTATCGCTTCCTTTTTTGTGTTGGTGATGGCTCGTACAAATTCTCTTGTAGGGAAACAAAGATGTTTTTTGTCCAACAAGAACCACATTTGCAACATTCACCCCTTTTTGCCACTTCAGTTTACTCACAGGCAGGGAGACATATATTCGATTTTTAAATGGTGTCCTGATAATGTTTTATTATCTTTCAAAAACTTCCCTGTTATATCCTCACAATGTTAGATTGATTGATTGATTTAGTTTATTTTACTTCGCGTTTTGTGTCTCTTGGCAAATTTGCGAAGATGGGGATGAGTGATGAAATGATGAAATTGGTATTCACAAACAACCAAGCCCGAGCGGGATTCGAACCCGGGACCCTTGGCGTCTCACAATGTTAGAAAAATGTCCAGAAAGTATTCCAATCTAGTCATTAAAACATCCAGAAAACATTCTTCTTACACCCCAATAACATCCAGAAATGTTAAAAATTAGTTCAAAAAATGTTTTCTTAACATCTAAATAATGTCCAGATAAGATCCAAATGTAGTCTAAAAAAAATAATTTTCTTATCCATATAATATCCAAAGTACGTACACTTCGCAACATCTTATTTGACCGCCCTGAAAAATTTCAAAGTCCGGAATTCGTAAATTTGGCAGCATAGCGCTTCAGAGCCAACTAAGAGTAGCCAACTTTGCAACATTTCTTCTTCCTGAATGAAAACGCTCGTGATTTTTTTTTCATTCTTTCACATTCCATAAAGTAAAGATACCCTAAAGCAGTAATAAAATATATGAGTAGACAAAAAAATGTTAAGTAGAAATACGAATGTTGAAAATATTTCAAGATTCTTCGTTCTGAATTTGAAAATAGGAAAATGTATGTGCATTGTGAAACAATGAACAGGTTCTCATCCACCTGGAAAGAATTGCGGTCACATTTGAATGAAAGAAGGCAAATTTATGATGATTTTATGCGAAACGTTTAGTAAAGATACTTTGCACAACACCAAACGATTCTGCAAAGTGTGTCTTTTCCTTGGTTCTTGGCGAAAAATGGTTCGAAACTCCGGCACAATGTTGCATCAACTGAGATTAACGTGTTTTACTGAGCCTTCCGTAGCAATCTCCTGGAGTAGTTGGTTAGATGATAACACTTTCGTTGTTTTTTTGTTTTCGTCAAGATCGAAACATCGTAGGCTCAAATCCCACCCTTTCCTTATTATTTTTTCCTTTTTATCTACCGAGTACGAAGTGTTCTAATAACGTAATATAATATTGTATGATATAACTGTAAATATTTATGCGATGCATGCTCAGTGGCAGCGACTGGATTTCAAAACTGATGGGGCAAGGTTGAGGGAGGGAAAGGACAGTTTCTTTCCTTTGGTAGATAATGTTTAGCATAGTGCTGGGTCATCTGCCCCTCCACACTCCATAATCGTCGCCACTGTGCATGCCTCAAGTAATGCTTTTACTGCTTTTAATCTTTCAGTGATTGGCAGGAATTTAGGAAATACTTTTCCTTTCATTCAGCTGTTATAAGTTAACACATGCATCCGGAAATGCTGGACATAAATCGCATAAATATCAACGGAAATATCCAAGAAACGTAGATAAGCATTCTCGTCCAAAGCCGTTTACTTCCCGAAAAAGATTTTGCAAAGAAGTAGGTTTGAACCTATGACCTTCCATTCCATAAGCAAACGATCCCCCTACAGCACACGGTTCACGTTATTTTATGCACTCGGTTTGGATCCCACTTTAAACTGTAGGCCCAGTCCCGATTAGACTTATTATGCATAAAGCTGACTTAAAACACCAAATCAACCAATTCATCTCCTTTCAGAGTGGGACTTCTATGATACTGTAATCGGCCAGCATCTGAAAATACAGTTCTGCTTCGCGTATACCAGAGTGTAATTGCATTTAATATTGTGTCTAATTTTACTTTAAAACTACAGATTAAAGCGATAATAGTGTCCAGAAAAAGAACCTCAAAGTAGATCTTCACACAAAGTATTTTAATCCATTGCCAAACATTTCAGTTAAGAATAACATTATGCTTTTCCATTGACCGTATTTTCGATTCATGGCAGAAAAAAAGTTGATTTTTCATCAACTTCCGGACCCTAATTAGTAATTATGACCATTGAAAAAGTTGGAGGTAGCTTACTTAAAATTTTCTTGCTGAGGGATCGTATGGTCCCATATCTCCACTTCATAATAAAGAAAAAACATCAAGTTCATATTTCGAAAATGACATGGAGTTTTCCACCACGAAAATATGTTTTTCATAGTTTGAAGTTTGTTAGTATTATCTTTCAAGGTTTCCATTGTTTCAATTTCACACATATTTTATATTTCATACGTTCCTCTCTCTTTTCATACAGTCTTTGGAAAAAAAGCTGAAGTTTCTTGTCAAACATGGTCTGGTTCAAATGACTCCTTTTCGCTCTCCTGTTCCTACTTTAAACAAACAACAAAATACTTCGTAACTAAACGATTGCTTGTTCAAAACACGGAATTTTTACACAATTTACAAAATATGACAAAACGCCAATAGACATGTTCATCATTTTTCCCTTTCAGCGTTTTATCTGAATTCGTTTCCTCATGAAAACGGCCATGAGGAAATTATAGATATGACATTATGTGTGAATTGGTTTCTTCAAACTGGTAGCATATTTTAACATGAGCTACCTGGAGAAGAGGTAGCGTGCTTGATTCTTAAGAGGGAGGTCGTAGGTTCGATTCTCCACCTAGGCAGGATTTTTTTTTCAGGAGTATATCGTTGGGTGTAAAGTTTATCCACAGTGCTAAGAAGTTAACATTGGTCTCTGTATTTCACGAGAGGAAAGGAAATAGTAAGAGAAAGTTATTTCGATGATAGGAGGAAGTCACATGCCACGTGGAATGCGCAGAATCAAGTTACGTAGAGCTAAGTCTGTGATGGTGGTATCGAATATTGCAAAGTTAGTGGGAAAGTTTGTTATATCTGATACTCGTACTTTCTGTTCAAAAAAGACAAACATTTTAGATACAAAGCAGTGAGGAATTAACCATCATTATGATGTTTTGAATTTTTTGTTTGTCACTCACTATATAACTACTTATTAGTAGTTTCTTATCGAATCGGCCTCCGTCGCAATAACCATTTACTTATGTTAATTGGCGATTTACTATTATTTTTAGACGCATGGTAAGATGGTGGTGAGGGGATTGACAACAGTCATTACGAAGGAACGGACATAAAATTACCAATCGTAGCAATTTGAACTCATTAAACGCTCTCCTTCGTTACAGTACTGCACTACATAACTGCTTAACATAACTGTATATCTTTTTTTAGTATATCGAAATCAAATAATCAATATTTTAGGTGTCAGTGAAGAACAAACAATACATAACTTAAATAACATTACATTTTGCATCCTGAATACAAATATGTGATTTGTGAATTAATCATGAACAACATATGAACAATAACTAAAAACAAAAGTTTTAACTTTAAATCCTGGAAATCTCCAACTTCTAAGGGGAAATATGCGCAGAAGGGACGTCCCTCAAGTGTGCATCGGATTCATTTTTTAAATATTCTAATATCAACGGTATCTGTTCAGCAAACAAAAAAAAAGGAAAAAAAGAAAGAGGAGATGGTGGGATTTGAACCCGCGACCTTTCACGCTTCATGAAAAATAAGGATAGCAGCGCCTAACGTACTGCTCTACGTTAACTTAATGACGTTATACCTTTAAAAACATGTTGACGTTTATGAAGACTCCAACCTTCCTGTGTTTCAAGCACATTTTCTCGACAAGTCGTGTAAAATAGATGTTTTTGAGAACTGTTCGATATTATGCATGGTATTGTAAATAAAATGTCGCATAAACTCCTCACAAATTTGCTTCTTTCTGCACAAACTTGATGGCAATTTCCTCCAAGTGGAGAAAAATTCTATTCAGTGTTTCAAACCCCGAAATTTCAAGTCGAGCAAGCAGAATCGTAAATATCCTTCAAACTGTTGAATTTGCATTTTTTTTCTGGAACTGGCAATCTCAGGCCCGCTGGGGAAGTGGGACACAACCCCACCCCTCTGACCTAATTTACCTCGAAGGTAGAACATTGAATACATAAAAATCTGACACACTAGGTAAAACTGTACCTTTTTATGGTCTCATAACTCCCTACTAAGTTTCTGAGCACGCCATTGGTGCGCCCATGGTTCAACGAGCAGTAAAATTGGTTGCCTACCTGGGAGGACGTATTCATGTTATTTCCGTCGATAATAATACAACACATGGTTTGTTCAGAAATCACATTCTGATCACTCATGGAATGTAATCGGGTTTGACCGTCAAAAGGCGTTCTTGAGTTACAGCTGCATGAAATTTTGCCGATGCCCTTTCTGTCTGATTGCAGTAATCATTTTGATCTGTTCCCCGCACGCAATGCAATTATAATTCATACATAGCGAGCGTGCAATTTGTATCGTGTTTGACATCCTTTGTGTAGTCTGTTTATTGATGCAATGGCGAAGCTAATTTGTCGGTTTGTTTCCCTGTTTCACCGAGTGATGGAATTTACAGAACGAACATTTCCGCAAAGTACGATTAAAGTTTTGTCGCATTAACTTTGGTGACTTTTTAAAATTGTTATGGTCATTCGCAGGGAAGTGAGGTGGAAAGAATTTGCCATAATTTGATTTTGCCGAGAAGTTAGTGACTTTACTAAGTTACCTCCGTATATGAATAAAGAGTTTGGCCTGGTGGATGCGTTCGGTACTCAACTTTTAATTTTTTGATGAGAAAAACTCATTCGGAGAAGACAGAGCCATCATCTTTCTTGGGGTTTCAACTTATTTTTTCCTTTGCAAGTAAATAAAAAATAACAAGTTATGTCAGCGTTTCATTAAAAAACGAAACAACTGACGAAGTTTTATAGTGCCTAAAATAACCTATTTTGGTTGTTAGAACCTATTTTAGGTTTATCTGCCTAAATTAAACCTTTTTTTAGTTTTTTTTTTAGGTTTTACAGGATTTTCATATCTCACAGAGGTATTTACTCGGTTCAATGACGAAACAATTAAATGACTGGCGTGTTTGAAACATGTATTCTGTCGATTTCCCTCCCTCCAAGTCTGTGATGATTTTCAAAGCTCTAAGCAAAACAAAATGCACACAGTGGCGGCGATTATAGGGGCATTTTCCTCCTACTTTTTGCCCGTACAGTATGGACTCTTAATGCTAAGCCTTGTCTATAAGAGAAAGGAAACTGTTCTTGCCACCCCCTTAATAAAAGTTGCAATTTTTCACGTCTACGGAGAAAAAAAATTGGGATAGAGAAAACATCTGCTTATACCTTTTCTTCATGTTTTACCAAAATTCACGCATAATTCACGGAGCCAATAATTCACGCATGATTCCCGGAATTCAAGTAATTTAAAGTGAGTAGCCACCCTGATATTGTGCAGCAAATTACACATACGTAACTTTTTTTTACACATCAACAAGTAACTTTTGCACACATAGTATTACAATAATTTGTGGATAATTTTGAAAGTGATGTAAAGAAATTTAAATTTGGTGAGAGAATTAATATTTGGTTGTAATATATAGCATACCTATTAAAATTTCTTACGGTTCTTGTGAAATTTTGCTTTTAACGACTGTAAATAATCAGCATATTTAGGAATTTTGAACCATTTTAAGTTTTCCTATAACCTACTTCACGATTTTTAGAACCTATTTTAGGATTTTTAGGACCTATTTTAGGATTTTTAGAGCCTATTTTAGGAACCTAAAAGCACACTTTTTAGAACCTAAAAATCCGAGGTCTAGTTAACGTGCTGACAATCAATGGACTATATATAAGTTATAGGTCAGTAAGTATTTTTATTATTTTTACTCGTTTATCTGCCAGTTACGTCACCACTGGGTGTGCGAGAATAGGCTTAGCTTACCGTTAAATAACCTTCACTCGCCCTGCTGCCCACACAAATAGACTACATGAGAAATGTTCAGAATCATTTATACATAGTAGACCAAGAATCACACACGTAGAGAAAAAGATAGAGAGAAGGAGGTAAGAGAAAAAAATGAGAGGCTGAAATATGGAGATAAATATTATAGAATGAGATACAGATGAAGAAACAAATAGAGAAAAAGAGAAACAGGACGAAATAGTTTTTAGTAGAGCAAGAATCACACACGTAGAGAGAGAAACGTAAATCGAGATAGAGAGAGAGAGAGAGAGAGAGAGAGATAGAGAGAGAGAGAGAGAGAGAGAGAGAGAGAGAGAGAGAGAGAGATTGAAAGAACGAAAGAGGAGTGACAAACAAAGATGAAAGAGAGAGAGAGAGAGCTTGATAGAAGTAAAGAAACAGAGGAAGAAAGAGAGACTAAGGAATGTGACGGAAATACAGACCGAAGGATTCAGAAAATAAAAATCTCAGAAGCCCGGAGCAGAGTCTACCTGAAAACATTTCATCCGTCTTTGGACACACCCTAACAAAATTCCCTGATGACTCTACCACTTCTGTTCTGTAACTTTTGGCTATGAGAATAAAATACTGACTACATTAACTTTTGACGGGGTCACTCACAAACGAACATCCATGTCAAGGCCAGTAATGGAACTTCTTATTGAAGAGATCGCGAGTCGACCACTCAAAACAATCTGCCACTGATGGGGTTCAACACAGTTAATAAATATGTCTACATTTCCATTATCTGACGAATTGATTATTCAGTCTAATTGTCGCAATTGGCTAAGGGTGTGGAAAATAACAGTGGGAGCATGAGGAAGAATGAAATGCTTGAAATTGAATATAGAGGTACAAATTTAATGCCAGCTTCGTGAAAATCTGACGCACTTTGTTGTCAAGTATCGTTCCCTGATACCCATAATAATGCCTATAACAATTGAATTTCCACATACCCACTTTTGGTCATTTTACGCCGTTTTTCTATACGTGTTGCGACCTCCGTGGCCGAGTGGTTATTACAGATCGCTACGGCGCCAGCGGTCATTGGTTACAATCCCATCCTGGGAATGGGTGTTATTTTGTCAACTTTCCTTTATCAATTTATTCATATTATCACTCGTCCTCATCTTCGTGATTAGTCAAAAGCGAAGTAAAATAAACAAAATCAATCAATTCTAACATGTAGCTTTACTTGGGATTCAAGACTAGGATAGGAGCTCTACCTACGCTACTTACTCCACCTTGTGGCTTGGCTGTTCGAGTCTTCTTTAGAAGTGGAAGTCTCTTCAATAGTCCCTACATGCACAGTCATGGAAACTTCTGCCTTGGAAGGATTGCATTGAAAGTTAATGGGATTGATTGATTGATTTGATTTTTGTGGCTAATTTGCGAAGATGGAGATGAGTGATGGCATAATAAAATTGATAATGGACACACAAAATCCATGCCCAAGCCTGGATTAGAACCCGAGACCCCTGGCGTCGTAGCGCGATGTGCTAACCACTCCGCCGGCTACAAGACCAGTGTGTACCGACGTTTTCATTAGTAAGCTAATTAGTAAAATCAGAAAAATATACCATCTCTCTCTGTCTGTCCTTCCGTCCGTTCGAATATCGAAATCAAAGAAACACAAGTAGGCAAAAGCTAATTTAAGCAGAAGATTGTGTTCCTTTGTGAACGTCCCTTCATGAACTCAATCTAACCGTCATTGCATTCTTCTGCTTAAATTAGCTTTTGCCTACCTGTATTTCTTGGATTGCCTCCATTCTAGTTAAGGTCCCACCATTTCCCCCCTTCTTTCTTTCTTCTCCTGTATTGTCTTCTTATTTAATTTTCTGTAAATCTATTTCAATTACATACTACACGTTAATATTTCCTATTAATATTATAATCTATTATTTTTTGATTATTTGAGCAATTTGCGTAAACTCTGTAATTATTTAAATTTAAAGAAATTTGAAGTTAAGCAGCAGACCCATGAGGCTGATTATACCGGAATGTAAATATAAGAATTGTGGTAGTATTGCCTGAACGTTGCAGTGTAATGAAGAGGTCCCAGGTTCAATGCCCAGTGGAGGCACATTGTACAGTAGACCGGATCCAAATTTAAACAGTAGATTCAGTCCAGATTAGCCTATCTGACAGACGTTGACAATTGTTGTTGGCAAAAATCGTGTCTTTCAATTTAACAATATAATTAATAAATCGTGCACTTTGGTAAAAGCGACTTAAAGTAAGAAAAATTGCAAACACAAGTACCGAAGACACGTTTTGAAGTCGTAAATTGAATGTTCAGGCTGACATACCATTGCCTTCCACTGTAAGCTGGTTGTCACCGGTTGACCATGATTCGAGCGAACAGTCTGGGGTTGGAAGTGCAATGGCTGATGTGACGAATGTTGAAGAGGACAAGCTTTCAGAAAAAAATATAGGAAGACCTGGCAAAAATAATAAAGGAGGGAGGAAAAAGAAGTAGGAGATTGCTTCATGAATGTTTCATAAGAGTCGAGGGAATCGATATTCCAGGAACTGAAAACAAGGCTATGACGACATAGTGACGTCTGGAGTCGCGAGAATCTCAGTGTAACATGGCAGCCACTCAACGCTGGAAGGGTGTCCTGGGAGGAAACGCCGGCTGAATACCAAAGAGGGCTCAGTCCGTGTACAAATGTGATGACATTGCTGGATCTTCCACTTGGTGGTGGTGTGTGGTGGAGGCGCCTGGTTGCTAATCTTGGTGCCGAGTGATTCACCACATTTCCTGGTGGCAGCAGACGCAGTGACATCCCTCGCCGGTCCCTACAGCGGAATAAAATTACATATCGTGTTGCTTTCGAGAGCCCGTATCTAGAAGTCCTTCAGAGCTGGCGTTACTTCCCTTAGAGCAAGATACCTGCACACTTTCCCTTCAGAATTGCTGTTAATTTCCTTACAACGAGTTACGTATACACTTTTATATGTTATTATTGACTTAGCGTTGAACAATATTCATCATACGCAATGAAAATTACTAATCGAATTTTTTCAATTTAATTTCAATAAAGGCATTTTATATTTATATTTTATAAATTAGTTTGGTAACAACACCTTCGAACTTGATACAGATACATAAATATACCTATCTGAATCAAATTTATCTTTGTGAAAGCCTTTGTTGTGCCGACAATGGAGTTGTCTATGATCCCTGGACATCTGTACTGGAAGTTGAACATACGTATTTACGGTATTTTTATAAATATTCAGAGTCCATCAACGAGGCAGAGTTTATGGAGGAGACTATTTTTTAAGAAATGTATACTAGTATTGAGATTGTGATACTGTCGTGGATGATATTAGTAGCATTGTGTTGGCGTGTATGTTAATGATGATAAAGTCTCGATAAACCTTGAGTATGTTTGAGTTTTGTTTTAAGCCGACTTTATGCACAAATAAGCTCATCGGGACTGGACCTGCAACTAAAAATGGGATCGGGACCAAAAACACTTTAAGTATAAGGTAACATATTATGTTTTATTTTTTATCATCGTGTATAGTGGGATGCATAAGTAATACCAAGAAAATTGTCCATCACCGTCTTCACTTGCTTTGTTTCTCGCAATAACAGTTTCAAGAATTGGAAAAAGAACACTAAACAAGCTGCTGACAACCTTGGCATCTGCAAACATACAACTCCATTCCTTTAGAACACGTAGAATTTAAAGGGAAACTCAATTAAAATAGTCGTGGACAATTTGCCGAGCAATACGTGTGCATTCCACTGTACTGAGAAGGTTCAGTGAAGCCATAATTTTGAGGACAGTCTCATAACACTACCGCGCAAGGAGATTGGTCAAGGTACCGTGACGTAGTAATCTTCACTCCGAAAGTAACGTCACAACTCGTGGCCTGTGAAGTTAACACGAAGCAAGCCTCGTATAATAAAGGAACACGCGGAAGTTCTTCGTCTATAAATCTCCGGGAAGTTTGATTAAGAGGCATAATATAAAGAACATAGTACATAAAATCCTTTGTACAGACCTTGAGATACGTACTTGTGAAGGTCATCTCTTGAAGCGTATAACATGCGTAATGGTGAGAACAAATATGATTTAATAACACTGGTCTACGTCCATTTTGCTGACTGGAGGCTGATGGTTGTTCTTTAGTAATTCGAGGGTGGTAAATCCAAAAACGAAATCCGTTTTTTTCTATTACGTCAGGTTTCGGAGGAAAATAGAAAATTATCTAATATTAGGGATGTATATTTAGAGCAATGAAACCACGTAGTCCGTAAAGAGGTCACAAGATGGCAGCACATGGAATATTGTAATGAATATTATTTCAATCAGTTATTCGAACATTGTTAACCCCAAAACAAAGGACAAATATTACTGACTTTGTAAGGAAAGCATATAGTGCATATTTCGGAATTAAATTGGGTGACCAAGATAAATCCTGGGCACCTCATAAAGTATGCAGGACCTGTGTAGATAAAGGAAAGAAATATGTTAGCGTCTGGAACAACCTTCATGTATCGGAACAGGGAGAGGAATCTATTAAGATACGTTCAAAGGGACGAAGAACTTGTCTATTGTACATATGTGAAGGGACTAATTGAAGCTATGGGATGTACGTATAATGCAGAAGAATGGAGGCTTTATATTGATAGCTCGAAGAGGAGTTTGAAGTGTGTGTTGCTGCATAATGGCAATAAGTTAGCATCCGCTCCTGTTGGCCACTCCGTACATTTGAAGGAAAGCTACGAAACAATGAAAGAACTGCTTCGAAAGATAAAGTATGCAAATGACAGTTGTCTTGTGTGCGGAGATCTCAAGGTCATTTCAATGTTACTTGGTCAACAAGCAGGTTTCACGAAATATCCATGCTTTTTGTGTTTATGGGACAATCGAGCAAGGAACGAACATTGGGTACGAAGACTGTGGCCTGCCAGGAAAAGCTTTGAAGTCGGGGCGAAAAACATCCAGAACAAGCCGCTTGTTGATCCTAAGGCAGTGTTACTTCCTCCACTGCACATTAAGTTGGGATTGATGAAGCAGTATGTAAAAGCTCTGGATAAGAATGGGGCTTGCTTTAAATACATTTGCTCAAAATTTCCTGCATTAACGCATGAGAAAGTAAAAGCAGGTATTTTTGATGGTCCTCAGATAAGGATGCTAATGAAAGATGAAGAATTCTTACAAACAATGAACCGCACAGAGAAAGATGCTTGGTGTGCCTTTTCTGATGTCATTACAAACTTTCTTGGAAACTTCAGGGCGCACAACTACGAGGTTATAGTTGAAAATTTGTTGGTGACGTTTCAAAAGTTAGGAGTAAATATGAGTGTCAAGCTTCACTTCCTGCAAAGCCACTTAGATGTATTTCCGTCCAATCTTGGTGCCGTAAGTGAAGAACAGGGCGAACGCTTCCACCAAGACATAAAAAACATGGAGCACCGATATCAGAGGAGATGGAATGAAAACATGATGGCCGACTATTGCTGGTGCTTGCAGCGTGACGGTCCTGAGGCCACCTACTCCAGAAAATCAAAGAAACGAAAATTTTTGCCTAAGTAGGTATGCATGTTGTGCTATTCTGTGATGTATGTTAAGTTTAGCATAAGTACAGAAATCAGGTATTGACTGTATGTGCTCGTGAAACAAATTGATCAATTTACCGGAATGGCCTAAACTTTTTGTCCATTAAGAACTCCCTATTGAGAAAATGGAAACGTATGTTTATTAAACAACGTGACGTGATACTCTGCACGGACATCTGACTACGTCGCATTCTCTTTGCAAGTGCTGTAGGAATATAGTCGGATATAATTTTCTGAAAATTTTGAAATGTGACTTGTGAAACAATGCAACTTAATACCTGTTATCAGCTACGCGACCTATGTACAGTCCTATAATTTCATTATGTGCAGATATCTATATGGAAAATTGTTGGAGTTTAGCCCAGTATTATAATATTGTGAAAATTTTCAAATGTGATTTGTGAAAAATTGTGACGTGATACACTTTTTCTGACTACATATTTGGAATCAGCGACCTCAAATTATATAGAATCAGTTAAAATATCTAAGTCAGCAGAAAAACAAATTTCATTATGTGCAGATATCTATATAGAAAATTGCTGGAGTTTAGCCCAATATTATAATATTGTGAAAATTTTCAAATGTGATTTGTGAAAAATTGTGACGTGATACACTTTTTCTGACTACATATTTGAAATCAGCGACCTCAAATTATATAGAATCAGTTAAAATATCTAAGTCAGCAGAAAAAAAAATTCATATGTAGACCAGTGTAATCATTGAAAGACTATTCAGCCCTCAAGAAGAAACAAACCAAGGTTTACAGCTTATTTGGAGTTCATTATGTGAAATGGCTTCATTCGTTCTGATTCGAATACCGAGGCGAGAGGAACAGCTTAATTTTCATTTGAAAATGCTTCTAAAAGAACCAAAAGCCTTCGCAAAAACGTCCGTGCACGCGGAGCAAAGTCCAAGCTCTACTAATTCATCCGCTCGAGGTGGATGAATCGTCAGAAAGCGGCAGAGAATGAGAAGTAATAAGCGTAATTACTGGCGGCCCGGGAGCGGTGCCCGTGCATGCGAAACGAGGTTTTCGAATACACCGACTTGGCTGACGAACTGGCGCAGAGGGTCGTATGGGGTGAACCATATTTTCTGCAACATGGATTTAAACTGGCCCCGCCTTTGGCATTCCTTGGACGCTAGTCACAGGATGCTTCTACAAGTAAATGCATCAAGTGCTTTATGAACTGGTAAATGCATCCCGTGAATTTTATGCATTTGTAAATGCATCGAGTACATTATGCATTTTAGATGTATAGTATAGTATTTGAACGTATTCGAAGATGATAAGCGTAATGCATTTATGAATGCATCCAATCTTCAAATGCATTTGTGAATGTAACCAATTCAATTGAGGTATTTGTGAACACTTGGTGTAGTCGGTAGGGCGTCCAACTGGCACGCGGGAGACCTTGGTTCGATTCCTAGGGTGGGTATTTTTATGCCTGGATTTTTCTGGTCTTATCCCCGCATAAAGCGGCTCTGGGGCTCACCCAGCCTCAAGTTAATAGGTACCTGGTGCAACCCTGGGGGGGGGGGGTAAAGGCGGCCGCAGCTTGCTGCTGATAACATCACCTTCAAAATGGCCGAGATCGAGAATGTATGGGGTCCTACCCCCACATCCCTTAAATGTGCCTTTATGGCAAGGTGATATATTCACGGGGAACTTTACCTTATCTTTACATGGAATTTGATTGATTCATTCATTTGGCGTTTTAGGTCCACTTAATACACAGTAAGCCTAATCATGATTGGACCTACAGTTTAAAGTGGGATCCAAATCACTGTGCCATGTGCCTCCACCTGGTATCGAATCCAGGACCCCTTGATAACAAGGCGACGACGCTACAACTGCGCCATCTGGGAGGCCCTTTTACTTGAAATTTATTTAATGCGTTTCTTGGTAAAGCATATTTAACGCCTTTTCAAATTTATCCGGTCCAATTTCTGAATTTGTGAATGAACCATGTGCATTTTTTTATTTTTCTAAATGCATCACAATTTAACACATTTATAAGTGCATCAATTATCTTTAATGCACATTAAAGTTGATCAAAAGACCCAACCGTGCTTGTAATTGATCGATTATTTTTTAGTTTTTTATGC
This sequence comes from Lepisma saccharinum, assembly GCF_977018435.1. Classification (NCBI taxonomy): domain Eukaryota; kingdom Metazoa; phylum Arthropoda; class Insecta; order Zygentoma; family Lepismatidae; genus Lepisma; species Lepisma saccharinum. The sequence continues at coordinate 54,334,206 of NC_139233.1, forward strand.
CATGCATTTGTGTTATATTAAGAGATAAGAAAAACTTACAGTTTTCGTAACAACCCATATGTTGTAATGTCAAACAAAATTTATGTTTGGAAATTTCTTGGATTCGTTAAAATGTCAGCCTTCTTTCTTGAGTTCTATTTCTCACAAAATGAATAAACTGTGCTTTTTTAAATTAACACTTTTAACCCTTAATTTCAAAATATAGGTATCGTGCATGCAATTATAGGCCTGCATAAAAGTAATAATGAAGTACATGCACATATTACTTCATCATGCTATTTCCCATTAATACACTGTTTCATTTTCGTATAACATTCTGATACATTACATTTTCTTTTATAAAATCTATTGCTTTCTATTTTTACCTTTCAGAAGATTTTCTATATTTCATCGTTGTAATTAGATTAATTTAATTAGAGAGAGAGAGAGAGAGAGAGAGAGAGTGAGAGAGAGTGAGTGAGTTACAATCTTTATACGTTTCGGTGACAATTGTATTCTTCAGAACGTTATGTATTTTGTTCTCATAGTTCTGGTAATGTGGGCGATAACTTGAAGTGTTTTACATTTTATGTAAATGTTTTGTACAAAATGTTCATACGAATTAATTTCATGTATAAATTGTAATTTTGCAGTGGATTTTCGGCAGTTTCGCCCTGAAAATCTAGAATTATTCATGAATGTCTTGATTTGATTGATTTGGTTATTTTACGTTGCTTTTCTGCACGTTTGGCTAATCGCGACGATGAGGATGAATGATGATACAATAAAATTGATTATAGGACAATCTCGAACTGATATGGACAATATACAACAAGAACTCCAAACTCCACAGAGGTCGCCAAAGCCTCGTTACTCTACAAAGATGTAGTCCAGGGTGTTCTTGACACTCGCAGCGCCTTCTAGAAAGGACATATCTTATATCCCTTGGAGCAACCACCCTGGTTTTCTTTTTGCGTGCTGATAAGCAGTCTTAATCATTGAATTAATAGCTCTACCCACCATTTTGTTTTCTTAGGAGTTTCTCCTTGTATTGTGTGATGGGCGTAGATAGACACCATATTAACACGTCTATAATTTTTGAAGCCAATCAATTTTCTGCATATGTTTACTGTGTAGTTCGAGTTCAACAGCAGCATCACCATAAAACTACGGAATTTTTTCTTGAGATTTGCTTAAGTCCACTTTATGCACAGTTTGCTAATCCGAACTTGTTCTCCTGTTTAAAGTGGGATTCTTAGCCCAGTGTATCTCCGCGAGTGTCGAATCCAGGACCCTTTGATTAGAAGACGACGATGCTACAACTACTCCATCGGGGAGCCCCGATGGGATTTTTTAAAAGTATAACTTTGGGATATATTACACAGAAACCATTACTGCTTCATTATGATTTTCCCTTTCTCTAATGAACAATATTTTTCGTGGGGTGTGGTACGAACTTTCGATAACATTGGTGAAGCCACATCCCATGTGATGAGTGATTCTTTTGAGCGCGATACTAGAAGTGACTCTTATAGGCCACAACCTCACCAACGCCCGTGATAAATTAATCCTCCAGCTCCACCCTACTCGCTAGCAACAGATATCTCAATTTTTTAACGTTGAGACAGTATCATATAGCGGAGAAATGCACAGGTTTTTCCGAATTGATGTTGTTGCCGGATTTCTAGGCATTAAAAGTGTCGAATAGTATATAAGAAGACGTGTAATAAGTTTTCACTTTTAACATTGTGAATAAAATAAATCCTAAAACTCAGAATTTTCATAAAAAACTTAATAGCCCAACAATAATTCATAACATTGGGGGTTTCCAATAAGAACGATATTATTTTACAATAAAATAAAATAAAAAATTATTTCAGATACAACCAAACTTTTTATATTATTTTGAAGCATAGTTTATTACATAAATGTTTTGAATAACATATTATTTAAGTGTTCACCTCGACTTTGTGCACACGAGTGAATTCGATTAACCCAATTTTCGATGACTTTGTGCAATAACTCAGGCCTAATGTCACGAACGCAGAGTTCGATGTTCAATCTTAATGCATCAAGGATTCGTGGTCTGTTTGCATAGACTATAGATTTCAATAACCTCACAAAAAGCAATCTCAAGGAGTTTAATCACAACTTCTTGGAGGATAACTAACAATTGCGATTCTTGAAATTATCCTTCCACCAATCTGTTCTTGCAATACGTCGATAGTGTCATTAGCAGTGTGACATGTGGCACCGTCTTGTTGGAACCACACGTCCTCCAAATCGATTTCATCTAAATTTGTGCACAAGAAATCTATTAACAGCAATCGGTACCGCTCACCAGTCACTGTAACTGCATCTCCTACCTCGTTTTGGAAAGAAATGGTCTGATGATGCCACCATGCCACAAACCACACAATACAGTGACCTTTTGCGGATGCAAGGGCTTCTCGTGAATCTCTTGTAAATTGTTTACACACCAAAAATGACAATTTTGTTTGTTAACATATCCACTTAACCAGACATGAGCTTCATCTGAGAAGATAATTTTTCCCCCAAAATTATGATCCGTTTAAAGTTCAAGAGAACTTTCATAACATTTTTGGATAATAACCAAACATTCTTGAAGCGTGTATTTAGCCATGATGAATTGTCACAGTATACTAAACACAAATGACAACTAGTGACAGTTATAACATTTGAAGCATAGTTGCCAGTTCATTTCAAAATCATATCATTCTTATTGGAAAACCCTTTATTTATAAGTATTTGTTGGTTTCTAATAATAATTTCTTAAGAAGAAATGTTCTAATTTTTTCGAAAACTTTAATATACATAGACCGTGTCCCTCGTGAGAACAGTTATTTCGCCAATGCATCAAGAAACTATCCTGACAGGGCCCCGATATCGTAGTGGTAAGGCTGTCACCTTGTAATAAAAGGGTCAAGGATTCGATCCGTGATGGAGGCCAATCACCCAGCGGTTTCGATTCCGCTTTAAACGGTAGGTCTAGTCTCGATTAGCCGATCTGAGCATAAAGTGCATTTAAAAATAAACTTTGACTTCCTCTTCTTCCTTTGGAATTCGGAGAGAAGTGAATATTGAAAGGATGGAATAAACATCACTGCATAGGTTGTTTTAATCGCTTTTCTACCTCAATGGTTAATCGCGACAAGGCAGACGAATTAACTGATGAAATGGATGATGACAAGCAATGATGGACGTCTTACATAAGGTTCGAACCTTGTACCTTAGGCTACGTGGCACGTTAAGCTCATCACTGTCACGGAGGTCGGGTTTAAGCCTTTCAAATATATCTTCCATGCTTTCTTAGAAATTTGTATTCTTTATTTCCTAACTACTCTCTCTCGCTCTTCTTTTCAATGTTTGTATTATTTTCCTTATTCCCCCTTTTCGCTACATGTTACTTCCTTTAATTCCCTTCCTTTGTCATTTGGGTCTCATTTTCAAAATTTGTTTAGCCCAATTCCTTACTCTTTTTCAGTCATAATTATTCTAATCCAGCATTGTATAACTATACCCTGTGCCCATATATCTCTGGAGCAGGTGAACGAAAACAAGTTTCTGCGCAAGTAGTGACGCGAGATGGCTCCACCAATGAACACGTGAGAGGAACGGAATTGTGTGGAGTGGGGTAAAGCGACTGAAGTTATCAGCCTTCCCGGCAGCGTGTACTGCTTCGCTCTGCCCACTCGATTTCCTTCTGTTCTCTGAAGCTACGCGCGGCCTTACTCCAGAGATAACCGAGACAGGGTATATGTATTGATTTTCTGTACCCTTCACTATCCCTCTCTCTTTCCTTTTTCTTATCGTTACATTTTCCACTTCTACATTCTACGACACAACATGAAACCTTTTCCCTTTTAACCTTTCCAATGATCCTCTTCAAAGGTTAATACAAAATGCATATTCCTACTTTGGTCATGCTGTACTAGCACGTACATTTATGTCCGAAAATAACTTATTTGATTGGCATATTCTCCTTGCTAACAAACTTCATCTTTTATTGTTGATAACTTGGCGCCCTCTACAATTCTCAGCCCATGGCGCGCGCTCTGGTTGCCCCCTTCTCCACCCGGCCCTGGGAAGGCCAGTACGGAGGCAATGAAACCCAGCAAGTTGTGCCGCTTTACACCGCAACCTTAAGCCCCACACGTGTTGCAGGAAGCAATTACGTTTTGGAATTATCTGCCGCGTGCTCAATGAAAGAACTAATTGTTCCTTTTTAGCCGTCGGAATTGTCCGCCGGAGAGTCGTAAGCGAACGAAGGGGTGAAAATACGCTTCTCCAGGGAACGCGTCCTTCCAGCAACAGGAATAATAAACTGCCAGATAAACAGGATCATACGGGATAAACACAGGAAAACAAGACCTTTAAAAAAGCCGTAATGGTGAAAGTGAGTACTTGTACAGTTACGGACACTTCTGGGTTGTAACATTCCCATTGACTTTTCCAATAGGATTATTACATCGCAGGAGTGACCGTGATTATACGAAACTTTCGCTGCTCTCCGTCGGCACACAATGTATTTTCTTCAACAAAATACAGGAATGCATGGACAGTATCACTGCAGCAATCGTGAAAAATCCTAAAAACTTTTCCAATCTAATAAACTCAAGGGGAAACAATGGGAGCATTGCTGTTGAAACTACGCAGAATAGTGGAAGTGCGATAGGTGACCGAAGGAGAGAACTCTTCACGGTAACTTCTGTCCGCGTCCTTCCTTGCAACATTGCCAAATGCAAGGCCAGTCTGTTTATCATCTCTAGCAACGCTTATCACTGCACCCTAAGAAGTGAAAAATCTATTGCCATCTCTCCCAGCTTAGCGTTACCTAGAACCAGGTAATACCAACACCATGTCCCTTCTGCGTTCTCCTGACCAGATGTTTCTAGGATGGTGTTTTTCTTCAAATTTGGAAATAATCTAATATCACATCCATTCTCAAGAATGCCAACAAGAATCTTTTCTCCTCCGTCCGTCGTTTGGGACAAAATAATAAGCGCAGGCTATATAAATGTGTTTCTCCGTACTTAAGCTCAAATCAACATGGTTTTCTTTCTCCTATCTTACGATTCTATCTGTCTTTGTCTCGCATGATATGAAATTAATTTCAAGCAGTTCACAATTAGACGTAATATAAATTGATCTGCTTAAAGCTTTCAATACTGTTAGTTGTCCTTTACGAACTAAGCAATAAATTTAACATTTATGGCAAAGTTCTAATCCTGTTTGCAGATTGTCTTAGCGATTACCTACAACCTGTCGTTCTTCTAGCTTTTTTTTATTTCTATCCTCTCTGGAGTTCCACAAGGTAGTGGGTCATGATCTCTCTTATTATTCGTCTATGACCTTGCCGAGCATCCGACAGCTTCCTCTAGTAATTACGTTTTTAACATTTTTTAGAGAACCAGTGATACTCATTTCCTCCAGAATGACATGACATAACAACGATTTCTTCCTGGTTTCTTTATATATATATATAAGGGTGTCAACCAGTCAAGAATGTCAAGAAATAGTCAGGAAATTATGCTGGTGGTCAAGAATGTTTGCTATTTTTTACATTATAGTGAATTTACATTGTTATATACCTGTACTAGGATTTGTTAAAATTTAATATTTGGAAATCTAAAATTGTATTGATATGTGGTTAAGATTTGTTCACTATGTTTCTTAAAAATTACGTTCTTGTGTGCGTGAAGTTTTATAAAAATATTAAATAAAGTAATGTGGCCATTCCCCATCCAGGATGAAGTCTGAAGCATTAATTTTTACTAAAGGAAGTCTAAATATCTTGTTAAAGTACAGCTTCAGTGTTCCCTTGTGGTAGGATTTTTTGATTGAATCTATTTTCTTAATTTTGCAACAATTCTTAAGTAGGGGGCGATTAAAAAAAAGGTCAAGAAAAAGTCAAGAATTTGCGATTTTTTATTATGGTAGACACCCTGAATATGTACTACTCTCTCTCTCTCTCTCTCTCTCTCTCTCTCTCTCTCTCTCTCTCTCTCACACACACACACACAAAATAACCTGTTAAAGTAATCTTACTTCATCTCTGGCAATAACGTCAAAGAAGTATCCTCTCACAAAGACTTAGGCATTGTTTTAAACCACAAACTCGCATTTCAGGAACAGGCACCACAAAAGAGATCATACGTCTGTTAGCTTTACTATACTTTCATATTTAAATTAATGATATCTCAGCCGGCACCTTATACTTCAATTCGTTTGCCCAATAATGGAACACCCCCCCCCCCCCCATTGCTTTCCAGTCTGGATCATGGCATGTTCCACTCAACTCTCTAGAATCGATTCCGCCTTTCATTATTTCCTGGCTGTAGTCCGTAACACACTTCCGCAACAACAATACGTAACACAAAGCAATGCCACACATAAACACCTAGACTAAAAATTCAAAATTACATCTCTCTTCTACAGACTTCTCATCGTCCTTCCATCTAATGTTGATATATTTTCCTCACAGTATAACTTTCGGTCTTCCATCAGAAGAAATGCTGGTAAATAATGTCGAATATTGCCATCTTTGATTTATTTTTGTTAATGTTTTTGTGTTATTTTGTTATTGTGAATTTAGTTATTTTCATTGTTGACTATTTCAACCCTAAATGTTCATTTCTGCTGTATTTGGAATTTTCTAAATAAAGAAATAAAGATTTACAGGGAGTCCGTAAATGTTCCTTAAATCTTTTGTTGTCGAAGCATATTTGAAGCGGGTTTTCAGCCTTTAGCTCTAATATGGGTGCATCAATTGTGGATATATATTGTGCCTCTTCTTCTTTTTTACTGTACCTCCACAGCCGCTATGTGTCTTCATGATACGGTTCCGTCAACAGAGAATAACTTTACTTCTTTAGTTTGGAACGCGATATCTAAAAAAACCTTGAAGCCGAAAACACATTTCACTTTTTTTCGACCTGGTTTCTTTTTTAAGGTAAAAATTTCAGTGCATCTATGTATGTCATTTTGCTAATAGCTATATTTGATTGTAGTAAAAACACTAAAAATGCTGATCAAAGCAGTCTGTGTAACACACTATACAACGTAACGTTTCCACATTCTCTCAGGGTCTTCTTCAGATTTTTTTTAGTTTGAATCTTAGTCTAAAGAAGAGGGTGAAAACGTTACGTTGTACAGTATGTTGTTATGTAATAAAGTTGTGAAAATTAACATTCATTGTTGAACTCTCCGACAAAAAGATCTTTATCAAAACCAGAAAACTATTACTTCTATAAAATTAATGAAAAGTTTACTAGAGAAAGAGAAGAAATGAGAGGTAATTGAGAGGTAAGCTGCTACTAAAGTTCGGTAGAGTAGACAGTGCCATCTATGGCCTAGCGAAAGAAGTATCACCATGACGTGTTTTTTAAAATTATATTTCATAGTAATTGAAACGATACACAGTTCCACCCAGTTGATAGGTATTAACTGCTTGTGGGGAGCAATGACGGTGCCTGATGGGAGACGGGGGTGGGGTGGGGGGGCGAACGACCGCGAATGACCATTCCACCATACCACCTGCCCCAAAATAATAGGGAAATAAATGCTTTTTTAGTCCTAATACGAATGCTCGTGTAATATTTAGTCATATATTAAATGTGACTGACTCTTCTACCCCTGAAAATATCCCTCTACCATTTCAGTTTCCCCACCCAATTTTGGAGGAGAGTTCTGTACGCGGGATGGTTGTAGGAGGAGAGAAACCACATTACGCTTATGGGAGTAATATTTTTTTCTTCTCTTGAATATGAAATTTCCGATGGCGAGAAACACACATGAGCGGAAAGTGGAGAGATTGAGGATTTTGTTCGTGGTCGGAAACGTCGAAACTTCCATTTGATTACCCGTAACTTTAAGTTGATTATCCATAAGGAATACATGGGAGTTCTGTAAATACGTATTCATCATATTTTTACAGATTGCACCCAGCTCAATAATCAACTTTAAAAATGTCTAGTAACGATTACATTGCAGAAACAACAATCATGCAATTATTAATAGGAAATTGGGAGCGATTTAGTTATATGTCTATAAAATCATCAGGAGAAGTAATTTCTAAGGGAGGTTCTGACCCCTCCTCCCCAAGACCCTACATTACGCGCGCCACTGCTAGGAAATCTCTGACAAAAACAACTGTTTCAAGGAAAGATAACAAACACACAGTTTCTGGCAGCACGTTTTCTTTTTATTCCATTTTCCTTTGCTGAGGTTTTTAGAGTATGTATAAAATATTTCCACATCGAGATAAGAAGCGCTTATTGTCCCTGTATTCCCTTTTCTCCTGTTTAACAGTAAAAGCTGAGAAAGCAAGGGAAAAGATAAACAAAAGAAGAGGATAAATGTAACAAAAACGCAGCAGAAAACTACCCTTCTTGTGCAGACAGGCGAGAAGAGTGGGGAGAGCAAGTTAGGACAAGTTCGTTAAAGGGAGACAACCGCAGAGACACCGTGCGGACAAAAGTCGAACTAGAATTCTCAGAGCGTCGTCGTTCGATTGTTCCCGGTATAGAGAGCTGACAATGCTTTTCATTTCGAGCATTCATGTGATAATGTTGCCCTGTCAAGCGGGGGAAATTGTATTTACCCATTTCCTGAAAGGGAAGAGGTTAAAGTGAGGAGGTTGTGGAGGCGATAAAGTCGAGGAAAAGGAGATAACAGAAAATTGTTGGAATTATCAAGACACGATAAGGTCTTTCAGCTGCTGAAGTTGTTACCTGCGAATTAAGTCGTAGAGAGTTGCCTCGGGCGCTATTCCTTTATATTACACCCTACCTCTTCCCATTTGAATTTTCACTCTCCTTATTTTACATTGAAAGTGATGCCAGACGCACAAGAAAAGAATGTGATTTCCTGCAAGCAAACATTTCTTTAATTACTTCCGAAAGCTACATTATGTTTACGTAAAAGGCATTGCTACAGTACACTAGATCATGTTTAATCAAAATATTAATGAGATTGAACATAGACACTAGAGTAGATGAATATTATGTCTGGTTGACCGAACCCGAACTTGGAATTATTGTACAGTGAGATCCATGAGTATTACCGTGCAAATTTTCCATGACTATTTTCATTAATTTGTCTATTACATCCTGTGTGTCTTTAAGCGATGTATTTTTATGTATGCAGAAGTTGTCAACAGCTTGTGTTGAGTTTCCTTTTAATTTTTGAAGCTCTTATTGGGTCAAATAAAGTGCACGAACATGGAGATGAACAATTTGCACGGTAATACGCATGGATCCCACTGTATACCCGAAGTTTTTTTTGGGAGTAATAATAAAAATAATGGGGGTAAAACTGGATTGTCAACCTGCGGAATTTGTGGTAGAGCGCTCTTATATTGACTTGAGGCACTAATGTTTGCAGATGACTTTCTCAGGGGAAGTAATGAAGGAGTACAGAAACGTTTTGATAGTTCGAACGAGGTATAACAAAAAGCAGGAAAGAAATTGATAACAATAAATAGTGAGGTGGTAATATCAGCAGGATGTGCAGCCCGAAATGTACCAAGTATAAATTTGTGGAGAGAAGGGTTGATGAGAATTTTAAGTATCTAGGAAGTGGAAGAATGAGTGAGGAGGTAAACAGACTGGAAGAAGATAACTGGGAAGTGGGTGGGTTCTATGAAAATGTTACGAGATTATATGAAACAGAATGTGCCTACGAAATGCTCAACTGTGTAAAATAAAACGTAATATGTATGTATCATCACGTATGGAACTAAATCTTGAACAATAAGAGAGAGTAATGTGCAGGTGCAGTCCGTAAGACAGTAGAGATAAAATTCTTAAGGAGGACAGTATAGGGAAGACCAGAAGATACAAAATAGAGAATGTGGAGAGTTGAAAGAGAGTTAGAGCAATGAAACTACAGGACAGAATAGATCAGACACAGATGAGATGGTTCGACCATTTGAAGAGGATAGGGCTAGTAAAGCATACGAGTACACTACACAAGGAGTGAGGAAGAGTCAAAATATAGACGAAGATGTCGTTAGAAGGAGAAGGTACTAGAGAGAGCAAGAAGACGACAGATTGGAACACAGTAGAAATAAATGTGTACTAGAAGATCAAAAGTTTCAAGTTCACTATATGCACATGTAAACTGTGGAGGAGGAGAATAGTGACAGAAGTGACGTAAGATAAGAAAGATACAAATAAAACATGTTTCCACCTGCGTCGGCTCTTATGTTAAAGATTCACATCTGACTGCAAATCACAGTTTGGTGTTAACATTGTTGAGAATCACTGATATGAAAGATATTGGCTCAAATTTGCAAGCCATCCATGTACGGTATAATAGTTTATTTCGTCAAACACTAAAATGAAACGCCGTTATAATGCAACCAGGTTAACTATTAAGTTTAGCAGGTCAACATACACTCCAGGATAAAAATTGAAAAAAAAAGCACTGCAGGGCGATTCTCTGTGTGATGCACTGGACATTCGTACATTGTTAAATGAATCTGGTGTGTTGGATAATTGATATTGCAATGATCTATCATATTCAGTGTTTTAATACTTGGTGATTGCGTATCATACATCAGGAAATAAAATCCTTTCTCGAAGTAAAAATGTAAAATTAAATTAAAAAAACCTGTGTGATGCACGGAACTCAGTAAAACACGTGAGAAGGACATAGTTATTTTTCATTGATGATTTCAGTGATTTAAAGAAGTTCGAGGGTACCATCTTTAGACACAGTTTGCTATAGACTTTGTACTACAATATGCAATGAACAACATTTTTATGTTTATAAAAACAAATTTTTAATATTGTTTTTCTTTTGTGATGCGCGGGACATTTAATATGTCATGCACGGGATATTTCTGTCCCTTACGTTTTCACTCCACTACAGGTAATATCTGGCTCCATAAACTCTCTCAAAAGGTGGCAACACTTCTTTAAAAGCATCTCAAGTACAAAAGATTAGGTATTTTACTGCTATCTGTTAATTTTGCATAATGGTATTGGAGATAAAAGCGCAAGGCTAAATCTTGTATCCTATACATTGTTCACAGCTGCTTCATAATTGCAGAGTGAATGTCAGACATATCTTGCATGTTAAAATACAAGATTTAAGGGGGGAAATACACTGTTGCTTGCTTTGTTGATCCTCTGTCTGAAGCAGTTGATCCAAAATCAAAGACCATTCTAAATTTTGATGAAGTTATATGGTCGAATGAAGCATCTTTAGAATTTAGAAAATAGATACAGGGTCCAGCAACTAAACCTGACGTTTTTTAATTAGAAATTAAAATAAAACTCTTTCATGCAACGACGTCAATTTAATACATGTTGTACTACATCTCAAAGCTTTTTAGGAAAATAACATGATAGGCAGTTTCTTGACCAGAACAGTTCATTTCTTGAATGATTCCTCAAAACAGAGACCCAAACTCGTTCGATGTTCTCGGGATTTCGAACCTTACGATGGCCATCAGGTGATCTTTTCATTGCTGATGCCGACTCCTTGATGTTCCTTACCTACAGTAAAATGATATTCCGACTGGAAACATGCAGATTACGGTAAATGTCCACGATCAGTGTGGATTTAAAAACCATCAGATTCATTTGCCGCTCCTCCCAGGTGTGCTATTCAGAAAATGAACGAGCCTTGTCAAGAAACTGCATGAAACTGCCACTCAGGCTAATTTCCTAAAATGCTTTGAGATGTAGTACAACATGTATAAATTTACTTCGTTCCATGAAAGATTTTTGTTTTTATTTCTAATGAAAAACCGTTAGGTTTATTTGCCAAGCCCTGTACATGCTTATAATTCCTGGTATGGTTTTTGGCACCATACATATGTTTTTGTTGTTTTTTGGAAGACTTTTTCTAGGAAAGGGCCCTGTAAAATATTTGAACAGTTTGATTAAAGCAAATAAAATATTACATGTAAATATACATTTTTCTTTTTCTCATGCTGTATATGTGAATCTACTTTGGAATGGTTTGTTGAGTGTGTTAATGAAACTATAATAATTTAGTAACTTTTCTTCTAGTGAAAATAAAACACTCTGGATGTACTATATAATTGTAACTTTAAATATTTTTATAGTCTTTGTAGATGAATTTTGGAAGTTTTCTAAATGACAGTTTGGAAGATATCAGCTGAAATGTTTATTTAAAGTTTAATGATAATGACACTATTTACGTTTTAACGTGAAATAGTATTTTGTATATTTTTCTACACAAAATGTTTGCTATTTTTTCAGTAAAAATTATTGAATTTTAAATCAAGATCACTTTAAGTATGTTTACAGTTTACATGTTACATTTCCTTTCGTATGAGCTTCACTTAATCACTACATATATTTTGTTTCCTTTCCTTTCTTAGAGCCTAATAAACACCATTAAATGATTAAGAACTTTCACCAAAAGTGATTCTGATACCTACAAAGTCCTTATGTACATTTTCCTATAAGTTATTTCTTTAAAGTGATTTAAATCAGTGATTTTTTTAAAAAAAAAATCACCTGCATGCTCAAAAGTAAGTTTTAGCACATTCGTTATTTTAGAATTAGTGCGACGAGATATAAAGTTGTGGGAACTAATGTTAATAGCTGTACAGCTACGAGCAATATCATGTGTAAGAGAACTGCAGAATTAACACATAGAAAGGGAACTGTTGCTAAGAGTACAAGTGGTTTTGTTTATGTTAACTTCGTTCTTGCAGTGGATGGAGAATAGTTTAACAGCAGTGTTTCTGACCAAAGAGAAACCCTTCCCAGGCATCTTTCTTTGCTATTCAAGCAACGAAAACGACAACTTGTTGAGAGGGAGCTCGCGTGACTACTGGAGGTTTCCTTCAAAGTCACCCATACATCATAGGATGCCCCCTCCCTCGTTCCCTTAAGTCCTTATTATATCTTGCTACCTCCTTATTAGCTGTCTTCAGGCACAGAGATATCGTCCCAGAAACAGCCCACAAAATGCTTACTTCCGGGTCCTTAATATAGGACTTCCTTATCTCAGAACTGCCATTAGCAACTCGCAACCACAGCCTACTGAAAGAGCAAATGGAGATAATTGTGCAGTTTTATGCAAGTTTTAAAGTGCGAAGCAGGAAACAAATAGGTGTGTTTTGTTATTCTGGTTGGCTATTCCTGAACTCTATAAGAAAGAGAAAGCTGAAATATGGTTTATACCTGTATATATATATGTGCAAGAAGGTTTCCCACTGACTTGAAATATCTAAACACTTATGGAAAATTCACAGGAATTTTTGAATTGGCAATTAGGTTTGATGTTTTTTTGTACTGGGTAGGATTAGGGACTGAACACACATTTCTTGACTGTAGACCAGGCTCGAGGAACATAAATTAAGATTATTTGAAAATAAAATACTTAGAGAAATATTTGAACCTAAAAGGGATGAGAAGACAGGTGAGTGGAGAAGGTTACACAATTTAGAACTGCATAATTTGTATTCGTGTCCCGATATTATTAGAACAATCAAGTCAAGAAGACATAGTTGGGCAGGTCATTTGGCACGAATGTGAGAGGAAAGAATTAATTACAGGATTCTTGTTGAGAAACCTGATGGTAAGAGACATGTTGGAAGGCCAAGACGAAGATGGAGGGATAACGTTGAAATGGACCTAAAGGAATAGGTAAGAATGGAAAAGATTGGATTGATCTTGTCCAGGATAGGGACATATGGAAGGCTTGTGTTGCTACAGCCATATATCTTCGGGTTTAAGAATGTTAGAGAGTGTGTGAGCGAGTTAGTTAGACAAGGCTTGAGCATATCCTTGCATTTGTGGTGGTCATGCTCTCGAACTTCCCGCCTGCACACTGCACTTCAAGAGCAATGAAGAGCAGAGCAGGAGTGGAAGAGTCACTCTGTCCAGAGTTAAACCTACGGGGAGAGGCACGCTCCTTTTCACAAATCTTCTGCCACGATTAAACTGCTACACTGTACTGTTGTTACTCACATTGCACAGTGGTTCGGATCCTACCTTAGAATGTTTTCAAATGTAGTTTCAGTCCCGACTAGCCTACACGAGCATACATCGAACGTTAAACAAACTTTGAGAAACAAATGTTGTGCAAGACCACTTTCTGTCCTCCTTTACCACACCTAAATACTTGTTGACGGCTGGTTGAGCCCAAGAGCCACTTATACAGGGATATTAAGGGAAAATTTGCCATTCGAAATTCTTATCGAACCGGGATAGCGAACGTGGCAGTCGCGGTCCTACTTTCCTGGACAACTAGTCTTTTCAGGAAAGAGTGTCGCAGAATTGAAACGAATTGAATTGAAAGATACTGGCACGAGAATGGTAGACCAAAAGAGTGATGAAAAGAAGTAGCAAAGCAGAGGAAGATAGAGAAAGAAGTATAGAAAATATTTTTAGTTTTCTCCCATCTCCTCTTTTTTTACTTCTAGATTCCTCCGTCTTTTCTTTTTATTTCTCCCGTATCGTTTTCTCTATTCCCTTCTACATCTTCCTCTGCTTTTCTACTTCTCTCTCCCTCCATATCTCTCATGATACTATCTTTTCTCTATTTCTTCGTCATTCTATTTACATTCCCGATGGCGACGGGATGTCACTCGGGGATGTAGCAGTAGGGAGTTAGTCAAACTGGGTTTTTAGGATCGATAGCCCTCCTTTATTTCTATATATATATAATATTGTATAAAATTTCCCCTCCAATTTCTCATAATTTTTACATATATCATTTTCCATCTTCTACATTTATTAGTTCGGAGGAATAATTTCGCGACTCATCCGGAGCTCATAGTCACCTAATCTTGATCAAGTCTGGAGCAATCCTCCCCTCTGTTCATAAAATCTTCTCTCGTCCCGATCCCGCGCCCATTTATAACCTGCAAATGCCCCCTTGTAAGAAGCAAGTTGGCATTGAAAATGAGTTACGTCGCTGATAATGTCGTAAGTGTATTGATGACCTGGTCACTATTTCAAGATGAATGTTCCAACTTGTCACCACGGCGCAATATACTGTATCGCACGACCTGCTGCTTCATTTTTCAGCCCCCATATGTCTCTTGGGAGCTTGAGAGGAAGGGTGGTGCAGGATGCCCCCGGAGGATACATAGGAAATTCGATTTGGACAACGCCTTATCCCCGAGAAGAAAGAGCACCGAATCTCTCCCTCAGAGCGAGGTCCGCTGTCGCTCGATAGAGAGAGGTCTCTGCATAACATGCAGGCTAGGTGTGCCAGCCTCTCGACCTCCATCAAAAGGGTTGACGCGTCGTGGCACATGCCGCGGGATGTTTGTACGAGGTTAGAAGCGTGGAGGGCCTCAAGTGGAAGACAAAGAATGTGATGAAAGTTTGGTAAATAAGCGAATGATGCCAGAACGGCCGAGATGGGCGAAGTTTTGGAAGGTGGAGTTTTTGGAGCTTTGAAAGAATGAACTCTTTTACCCGTTGCCAGTTATGTAGTAACCCGTTACGGAAATTGCAAGAGTAGTTGTAACGGTACTTTAACGATACGGTATATTCCTCTACTTTACTTACGTCACCTTAATAAGTTCGGAACTGAAGGATTTATTTTGTAGGATGAGACATGCTTTGTTGTGTAGTTTTAAACTTGTGCATATTATATTAATTGTACATTGTCTATTGTCTAGTGCTTTAAACTACTTATTATAACACTACGTTTCAAGAGACTACCTCTTCTATCGTCTTCAGGTGATATTTCTTTTGCCGGTGGTGGGAATCGAAGCTACGACAGACTTGTGAATTATACTACAAATCTGTTGCTCTAACTAACTACTCCACGGTATAGTTTAAAGCACCAGGCAATGGATAATTTCCAATATTGCATGCTAATATAGAACAATTGTCACTAACATCCAGAGAATTATTGTGCATGTAAAGTTACACTGGTTTGAGTTGGTGTTTTAAGTCCGGTTTGTGCACAGTAAGGCTAATCAGGACTGGACCTACAGTTTAAAGTGGAACCCGAACAACTATGTGCCTCCACCGGGCGATGACGCTACCACTGCGCCATCTGGGAGGCCTAGTTACACTGGTAAAACATGCGCTAAAGAGAACACATATGATACTTTTCCCAACAGTTTAATGTTCTAATTGTGTAACAAAGTAAAGGTAAGGCGTTACTTTTGGAGGCAAAAGTAACTGTAACTGAAATTTCTTGCCGCACGGCCACATTGAGCTGAAACCGTATCCAAGGTGACAATTAGGATGACAAGTTCTCCCGTATTTCCAGGGAACTCCCGTATTAGAGCTTTTTCTTTATCTTCCAGCTCGCGTATTGACATTATATTTCTCTCGTATGTTTATCTAACAATGAAAATTACGAAATTTCAATTTATTTCTAAATAATGTTAGTTGGGCGAGCCATAAAAGACGTCAAGTCTCTTCTACTGTAAGGCTTTGCACATTCAGCGTTCGGCGGCTGTGTGTGTGGCAAAAACAGGAAATGTAGATGGGTAAATATTTTCCATGAATTTAAAAAAAAATTGATCCACTAAACCTTGATTACATCTTATATTTTGTTTTGAGTATCCCAGCATGAAACGGTGATGCCGCGTCGCTAAAATTGAGCAACATTTGTCCCGACTAAATCTCTCGTAAATTCAATGTCGAAGGTTGGTCACCCTAGCGACCATACGTTTACTTTTTTTCGAGTATCATACTCAACTCTGGTAACAGTGAAACTACCCCCCAGATGGTGCATATCCAACGCGGAAATATTATTTTCCAAAGATTTGTTCGGCAGAATTGAAGCCATGGATTTAACCAATATTGTTCGAATGCTGCACAAGTCAAGTCCTTTAAATGATTTAGCAGCTATGGAAATATATGTTCTAATTTCAGAGGGTATCCCCGATGACATATTGGTAACGCTATATCCTTGCAACGTCTTGGATATTCATAGCATTTCATTTTCTTCTTTCGTATTATTTATATTTTATCCAGGCCTGGATCAAGATTGGGGCAGAGCGGACTATGGTCCCCCTGCAGACCGACCTAGCCAAAATGCAATACACGAATTTCCTGATAAAAATACAATGAAAGTGCAAATAAGATTATGGGTATGCTGGTAGCCTTTCTTGTATGAATACGCAATAACAATGTACACATCAAAACACTTTTCTTTGAAGATTGGTCTAAATCTTAGACAGTCATCCAGTGTCCCCCGCCAAAAGACGGATGCTGCTATTGATCCTAACCTCCAACGAGTCTGGTTCGGGACACACCCAGCTTGCAACTAACGCTAAAACTAAATGCTAAGAGCTCTAAACCTGATCCTCCTCACCTAACAATTCCTAACCTACAATTCCGCTGAGGTCTAATAATTCATCTGTGGCCAGGCTCAGAACTCTTAGTATTTAGTTTTGGCATTTGTTATTATTAATTCTCCGTTCTCCTTGATTTGGAATTTATCCAATGCCAATTTATCACACTTTACTACATTTGTCTGTTTCGCAGCATTGTCGCCTGTTTATTTTTATTATCGCTTCTTTCGCCCCATTTCTGACATGAAACGCGACGAAATATGACATTTGCATACATTTCTGTGCATAACAACAGAGAGTAACGCTGGAGAGACATATTTCACAACACGAAAATGGAAGATGAGCCTGCAAGGAAAATTGCTAGCATTTGCTTTCATAATAAATAATGCTACTTGCATGGAAAGTGCTTTTGTAGGGGCCTCATGCGGACTTGGTCTGAAAGTTTTCGCTGCTTTTTCCCGTTCCTCAGCCCCCTCCCCCTTCACCACCCCCTTGCTACGGTTCCATTAGCTTAGACGGGACCTAAATCCACTTCACAAAGTTTCACAGGAGCCGAATCTTTCTTCTTTTTTTTATCTCTTCCCTTTTCTCCACTATTCGCGACTTATCTTCTACGTCACAGCGGAGCTCCCCCCGACCTCAGGGCAGTTTGTAGCCCGGTAGAGACTCTCCAGGAATGACCCTCCAAAGATGCTGGAGGTAATGGATTGGAAAGCTATTTACCAACAGGTTCCGCAAGAGGTCACTGGTGTCCGCCACCTTATGGACCTCCCTGGACATATTTCTTCCTCTGCGACATTCCTATTGGTCACGAAGGTGAATTTATTTTTGGAGGTGGAGGGAGGAGGCAGGTTCAGATGGGATCAAAACACGAAAACCTATTCCCAGGATGCTGGTTCGATGTTATCCGTTCCCAATGTAGGTTTCGGGCGGAGGTCCGGTCCAAGTGTCACCAACTCATGTGAATACGTGAACTGGCATATTGTTCCTCTCTGCTAACAGTGTCGCCAACTCTGTTCTTTTAGATCTAAATTTTTCTTCCATAATTCCCTGGTCCAAATGTTACCGGCTATTTTTCATGTGAAGACGGGCCCCTCTGCGAATGTGTAGAAGCAAAAGGAAAACGGTAATGCCACAAGTAGACACTTTGTGAAACCGTTATCACTTTTTGAAGGCGATTACTTGGCGTTATCGAAAAATTACTGACTACTCGAGGAAAAATGAATATTGATTGTAAAATACAGTGGTTATGCTATAGGTGCATGCAGGCAACATTTTTCAGCGTCACTCCCATCGTAAAATAATACTAATAATAATACTAACCTGTTTGTTTGCCAAATAGTTCGCACAGAATTGTAACGTCGCCGCTTTGTAATCAAGTGGTCATGGGTTCGATATCCGGTGGAGGCACTTTAAACTGTAGGTCCAGTCCCGATTAGCATTACTGTGCATAAAGTTGACTTAAAAACCTTCTCAAACAAACAGTATGCACAGAATCCTGATACCAATCTACTCGTTGAACATTGACCATCACACAAAGACAGTATGAAAAAGAAGGAGCGAACTGGACAGAGCCGTAGCTAGAGGGAGGCAAACTGACAATTTTTTTCATTCAGAAATCTCCACTCAATCCTTACCGGTCTTACCCAGAACAAATCCTCGTTGTTGTCGAATTCCCAGAAAGCACTAACATAAAACAGGTGAACCACCGTGGATATATAATTGCCTACAGGGAGATGGCCAGAATGCGAGTGCTGCGAACCCAGAGAGGAAACTATTTTGGTGCAGGGAGGCTAGAACCTTTGGGACCCAAGCCAAAGTTACTCTCCAGCAGCACCGGAGCCCAGCCACTCCAAAGTTTGACCTACGAGGAGGAAAGCAGCTTAGACAAGTAGCATTCTCCAGTTAGTGCGCTCAACATATCTTCTCTAAGCTGCATCATAAGTGGAGTACGTGCGTATCGATAACAGAAATACGCATTACACATTCAGAACCCTTATTTTAATTTGCTTTACCTTCGACTCAATGTCCCCCTGCTCAACGAAACCTTTACTTCAGGGCAGCAGCCCCTTCCCTCCCGTACTACCAAGCACCGACATTTTAAGTGCGTCCTTCGTTATTTTCTTCTTCTTTTTGTTATATTTACATCTACAAATTTCGAAATGAGGAAACAAAACTCAGTAAGGAAAATGGAGGTTATATTTAAAGATTCGCTGTTTGCATTTCTGAATAAAAAAAAAGTTTAGCATATTTAAGAATATTTCAGTTCTGTTTTTGTGTCGGAATATAAGCCTACAAGAAATAGAAGAAAAAGGTTAATAATAATAAGTTGAGAATGTCGGTAAATAAGCATAATGTATATCTATATACAGGGTAACTCTGTAACTTGGTATCAACCTCATAAATCGAGAAGGATTTATGATAGAGATGCTTTCATGACGTGCTCCAACAGGGAACGTCATGCACAGAATTAAATGGTGACATCTATTTCCACTTGGTGACCCCTAAAGTAAGTATCTAGCGGTCACTTCATCACAACATCTTGTATGTTTTCTTGTTCCCCTTACCTCTGGCAAGGGTAAATTTCTCCGTCTCATATTCTGACTTTGTCGTCTTTAAAAAAATGCTTTGAATGGTGCCCTCTGTGCATGATGCCCTAGGCTTCCTCCCCCAACTTACCCCTAGCTACGGGTCTGCAGGGCAGAGGGTGAAATCTTGCAAGGCTAAGGTAAACATTTAGGTATCCAAGTAACGGCCTAGTACGATCAACATTAGTCCATAACGGATAATTATTATTTTTAAAATCCCCCATGTTTCCACAGCA
The DNA here is from genome assembly GCF_977018435.1 of Lepisma saccharinum. Lineage (NCBI taxonomy): Eukaryota > Metazoa > Arthropoda > Insecta > Zygentoma > Lepismatidae > Lepisma > Lepisma saccharinum. The sequence goes on from NC_139233.1 coordinate 54,354,287, forward strand.
TACACCAACTTGCTTAGTAACGTCCTACGACTTAATTTAGATTTTCTGAAGAATATGTAGCCTCTTAAAATACCTCTGTCGGCCTTATTTGCCTCGAAAAGTCGAGCTAACCTCTGAGCCTTATTGTCAAAATTGTAAACAGTTCACTTTAGAAGCAAAGACTCGACAACCAGCTTTGGAAATGAATATTTTTCACCTTTCGTAGATTCCACAACAAGCTCACTGCATCCGTGGACAATAAAATATACAGCCACAGAGAGGAAAGACAACGTATTTCAGCATGCTTTGTGGGAGGAAAAAGGGCCAGAGCTAGGATGAGTGAAGAGACCGTTTCTTGCCGGCTGCTCGTTAGCCAAAAACGGTCCGCTCTCCTTGCGAGCGAGTCTCTTTCATTATTCATGAAACGGCGACTGTGGACCAAAGCTATGTTAATTGCGAAAGTAATGGCTTCCAAGAGACGGCTTCTTCCGCGACGATTGTCTATTGTTTTTCATGCACTGACTTCCGGTTTAGGGGCTCCTCTCGTTTGTGTGCCCCTGCTCTAATGACGGAATTGTGGCTAGGGAGGTGAAGCTAGTTTTTTGGGGGTGGTTCTTTTGCAGATTGCGGTTCACGAAATGTTTGTAGACTTTCTTACTAAACTGGAAATTGCTTTCTCTTTGACCTCGCTTACACTCGGTTCATCTACAATCTCTCCCAGGAAGCTGTGGAGCAAGGTCGAGCATAACGACAGAGAAGGGGAGAAAGCGAGTGGGCGGAGCGAAGCAGAATAGCTGTCGCTTTCCCCCTACACGCAATCCCGTTTCTTTTCGCGCGTTCATTGGTCGAGCCTTCTCGAGTCCCTATTTGAGCAGAGACTTACTTTGTTCTATCGCTCCAGAGATTCCCGGTGACAGAATATAATTCAGGTATACTTTTGGTCTTTGGGTACAAATTAAGTTTGCCTTGTATTAGGCACAGAATGGGTGAGTATTGTCCATCTAGAGAGTCGTTCTTAATCTGGCCTGCAAACCTCTAGGGAGCCCACGAAGGCTTTGAAGACATGTTACGAGCATTTGTACTTACCGCGAAATTTGGAGGAGATGGCCTCAGCTATGAAAGGAACAAAATCAAAGAATATATATTTTACACAGGTTGATAGAGGCGACACTATTTTTAGTTCTTTTAAATATTATAATCCAAGACAAACACACACCTTTTTTTTCTTCAGTCAGTTTCTTCAGCCATATAGATAGTCACTCGGGGGAATATGCCCACCCTCTCGTATCTCGCGCAACGTTAATATTATGGCAACTCTGCTACTCTTGTTTGAAAGCGCCCTCCGTGGTGAGACGAGGCAGCAGGTTTGGATCTTGTGAGAAGAATCTGAAGTCATCCAGGGTTAATTCCATGAGGCAAGAAGACAATTTTTGAGGTAATAATTTTTTGGACGTTGCTGTTTTAACGGTGTGCAATAATATTCCCAAGAGAGAAAGAAATTGAATTCTATTTCGTGTAAAGATCAAGAGTGAGGAACCATATCTGCAGAGTGAAACTGTTGCATGGTGCTCAGAGTTGCCAACCCAGTGATTGAATTTTCTGCTTGTAAACGTGGGGTGATATGCCCACAGAAATTAAATACAATATACCCATGGGCATTATTATGATAAGAAAGGACCACAATGTGACTGGATCCAGTGTATTCGTTGTAGTATGTGGATGCATGAAATATGTATCAAATTCACGTCCATGTATCCAAAGTGCAATGCAATTTATCACAAATGTAAACAGTAAAAGAGGAAATGGTAAATTCAAAATAAATGTTGTTAGATACGCTATGCTTGTCTCTACAAATGATGTTCTGTTTACGAAAGAAACTTTAATAATCTTCCAGTTAATGCTGTTTATTATTTTCCTTTAAATATGTCATGTCAAGTATTACAACAATTGCTTCTTGTATTGGACATTTTACCCCTAATGGGTAGGCATTTTACCCTGAACACGGGGTGATTTGCCCAAATTGACGTTCATCTGTTTATTTTTCTATGGTTCTTTTGCTATAATACTTACAGTAATAAAACTTATAGGTAACAATAACAAAACATGTAGCTTTCATTTGACATCCTTTTCACTGCAACACTCCTTCATTTAGCGAAGCTATAAACCGCCAAAAAAGTTGGGCGTATTCCCCCGAGTGACTCTAGTTATAATTCCCTCCTTTCCCCCAAAACTGAGAAAATATATTGAATTTAACTTTTTTCCTTGGCTGTTATGGTTGCAAGGTGTGACATTTTTAGAAGATACTGAAATGTTAACTCCACTAAGGGCCTTCTCTAGTTGAACAAAACTTTTGTCAACCTCTCTTGCATGTAGTAGTGGAAACTGCACTGTTGTTGGCAAACGAGACTCTGAAGTCTCTACACACAGTCAGCATAATCCTCTTGGGGCTTCTCTGTATTCTGTATCTTGTCCAAGTGTCTTTGTTCCTTAATCAATTCCATCATCACCATTCATACTCGGGCCTCCCCGATGGCGTAGTGCGTCGTCGCCTTGTAATCAAGGGGTCCCGGGTTCGATGCTCGGTGGAGTCACATTCCACAATGTTTCGAATCCCACTTTAAACTGTAGGTCCAGTCCCGATTAGCCTTTCCGCGCATAACGTGAACTTAAAAATTAATTGAAACAAAACAAACAAACAACTCATCCTCATTGGCCATTACAGTAGAGCGTCGATTATCCGAAGTAATTGGGGGACATGCGTGTTCGGAAAACTGGTTTGTTCGGATAATCGAACTGTACATGTTTATTTGCCAAAAAGAAGTACTGTACAGTAAATTTATTCATAAAAACAGGCATCTCTTTAAGTATGTATTACAAAGTAACGTACAAAGGCAACTTTAGTAGGAATATATAGTATGTGGTACAGTTTATTAAACAAAAATATGTACATATTACATACGCATTTTGAATGAACAATACACACAGTACACAAAATTAACGTTTAAAAAAATCCTTTATTTTGGTCTGTCTAAGCAAGCCTACACGCTTACGAGCAGCTAAGTCACGTACTTTTTTCATTACAGATATCTGAAAGTGAGCGAGTACACAGTTCGGTTAAGCGGTCGTTCGGTTGACCGACGTTCGGATAATCGACGCTCTACTGTATTAGCGAATAATGGCAGCAAAGATAAGCAAAATGAATGTAGGGAAGGAGCACGCTAAAGCATCCACTATACCTTTTCGTGAATACTTTCCATTTGTTGTAAATTATTCACCCAAGCAAGCCATTGAAAGCCCAACTGACTTGGCCTACGGGAAACGTTGGTTGGTTGATTTGTTGTTTTAAGTCCATTTTATGCACAGTAAGGCTAATTGGGACTGGACCTACAGTTTAAAATGGGATCCGAACCACTTGTGCCTCCACCGGGTATCGAACCCGGGACCCCTTGATTACAAGGCGACGATGCTACCACTGCGCCATCGGGGAGGCCCCCTACGGGAAACGGAAACGGAAAACCAGTATGAGAGAACTCGAAGGAACGGAGTATAGTTTCCTACTAACAACTTTCAGTGGAATCGTAAATTGGAGACAATAAAAAACAGGATCCAGCTCAAGTAATTGTTATCACTAACTTGATATCTAGGTTTTGCCATGCTTTTATACGTTTCCAGTGCCAGAAAGTTGAGGTACAAATCCATTCCAAACCCAATGTCGATTCTCTGGTAGCCCCCTTCCCCCTTCCCCAAGTCGACAAAGTCGTGCAATTTGAGATTTCGTTTCAAATAGCGCGTACCTTACTCTTGGGGATCATAGCTGGGGCGATATTGCCCCCAAAACAAAGTAGCGTCGATAAAACGGGAATTCTGGGTTGCCCTTTTATTTTCCTCTCATGATGATATGCTCTTACGATGTCCTGAGGCCAAGATTATGATCAGCCTGTGGGGGAGGGAGGGGAGTTACGTTATGAAAATGGCTGACTCCTGATATTATTCGTCTTTGTTGAAGCTACTTGTCCTACGGCAGCGATTTGCTGAGAGTCCTGATAAGTAGATGTTCTATTGTCGTCACAATAGCACTCTCAATGCCCATAGCAGATGAAACATGTACGTTTTGGAAGGAATTTCAAGGAAGGAAGGAATTTAATATTCCATTCCTCTGTATTTTCTCGTCGAAACATTTTTCTTCTTGTTGCAGCATACAAGGCACATTTTCCTTCGGTATTATAGTTAAGCTACAGGGTGATACGAAAAAAAGTAATCGAAATACTACTCCATACTTTCTATTACTCTTTTGGATCACCCTGTATTCCTTGGAATCCGAATAATAACGTATCAATTGACAAGAGCATGAACTACACGAGTAAGACCAGAAAAATCCAAGAGAGACATTAACTAAATACAGGTTGACCCATCAAAAGTAGCCAAAATATTTTTAAAAAATTAAACTTTCGGTAACCCTTTTGGGCCATCCCGTATAAAAGAATAAAATATATAAATTATCCAGCATATTGCAACGTTTTGTTTAATTGCTTATTAACGATGAATCCTTGCAAGCTAGGATGGATGAAAATTCACCTCACATTCATTCAATTCCAATAAGTGGAACACTTTGCAACGATTAACAAATAAAGTTTCTTATTTATCCAAAAACAAAAAGGATTAAATATGACTAACCTTATTTATGGTAACTTGATTAGCAATTGTAAAGATATTACGAATTGTAGATGTTTTCTAAATGGGCACATTTTACAGTATGCCATTATAGTGTCGTAATACAACTAAATGTATTTATAGAAGATGTGTTTAGAACTTGTTATAAGTATGTTGTCCAACTTTCCATTCTACTCTGAAAAATAAGAATGTTATGGTACATACTCGTATGGCAGTGTCTATAATTTCGGAAAGGTTTTGAACCTTCAACTGCCTAGGTGTGGTCTTCAACACCTTCGGTGACGAAGTCGTGAGAATCTTTTTATGTACTTCATAATTTTATATACTTTTTGATAACTATCTTCTGGTTATAATTTTATAGTTACAATTGTTCATTGTGCAAGAATTACATGATGTTTTTCTTTGCAGGTGAGTACAATCATGTATTGATTGATTTGACTGGGCTGCATTTGGTAAGTACCTGTATAATTTTGCTGTCTGCTGAAAGATAAAATAACTTTTCTGATGTTTTTATTACGACGATCTTCTTATAATGTGATATTCTTTCCTGAATCAGCCTTACTACGTCATTACTACGATTAGACTTCCTGCCATAAACTTTTCTTTCCACATTGTCATGCGCAGTGCAAGCCAAGGTGTGTACTGAAAACCTATTCCTCTCTGTCGGTCTTTGTCTTTGGATTGGAAGAGTGAGGGTAAAAGCTACACTGTACTCACTTGGAGAATTTGGGATTCAGAAAATGTCTTTCACTCTTCCCCAAATTGACCCCTATTGGTAGGTATACACATCTTGTTGGCATAATAGTAGTACTGGTTCACCTCCAAAAAGGTAACTGAAATATTGACTACGTAATGCTTCGGTTACTTTTTTGGGACCACCCTGTATAATTCCCAGAATAAATATGGTAGTATCTTAGATTCAGCAACTTTTAACAATCCTCTATGGCGAGAACACACGGTGAAAGGGACTTCCTCGATGGCGTAGTGTTAACATCGTCGCTTTGCAATGAAGGGATCCCGGGTTCGATACCCTGTGGAGGCATATAGTGATTCGGATCCCACTTTAAACTGTAGATCCAGTCGCAATTTCTCCCATTAGCAGAAGAGCAGCCGAAATAATCTCTGGACCATGGACACGTAACTTGTGAATAGAATCTGGCATGTTGATAGATTGCGAAGTGCAGATCAATTATCTGCTTGGTCCCCATCTCAAATTTTACCACGCGTAGTCCCAGTCTATGAGATAGTGCCTATAGGATCATTTCTTAAGGAGGTCTCTGTCTATTCCCGTTATATCCAGCACTTTCTTGGAGTTCTGGGAAAGAAATATGTTTTCGGTATGTTTGTCGTTGGACGTACCACCTCCAATTTTCCTTGGCGGAACTATAATGATGTCTAATTCCTTCTTCATCTCGGCTTGTATCTTCTGTTTTATTTTCTTCATGAACTGTTTATTTACCTCCCAACTCACCTGTCATGCTTTGATTTCCATGCAGTTCCACGAAGTGTGACGTAACCTGGAGAGGCTAATCCGGAATGTGTTCAGACTTTAGTTCTTGTTAAAATCTATTACCTTCATATTTTTGGGAGTCGTGCCACACAGACACACACATGACACTAGTGTGTAGATCTGGGCTAAGTAAGCGCATATAACACTTTTCTGTGAGAGCCGTGGTTTCGTTTTTCAATTGAAGCCTGATCGGCCAGCAAAATCTTGTCGTTGAAGGTCAAAAATTTTGTCAAATAGTTACTTTTCCTAGTTTATTACATTCATAGTGTATTTTAATCTGCACAAGGAATGTGAGGAAAATGTCTGTGTCTTGAAATCCCTCTTCTTTGGACCGCTGCTTAAATTGAAATTGCCCAGATGTCCATCCCAACACAACTTACGAAGAATGAAGATCGTACGTATCCAATTACATTTTACGGCTTTTTATGAAAAGGGGCAAGAACGGGCAAGAGCTACTTTTGGATTCTGAAACTAGAAACATTATTCTAACTTAAGATGGTTTAATCTTCACTTGAGCTTGTTTCAGTAGTTTTGTAACTCTACGAGAAGTATTGGAATGGAAGAAATCTGTGGCCTTTAGCACTAACTTGAGTTCTTGCACGTTAACAATTTAATACTTGATTAAACCAGATGACAAAAGTATCTCCTTATAATTAAAGCTTAAAAGTAACAAAAAATAAGTTTCAAAACGCTATTGCCATCCGTGGTATCCGATAAATGTTTATAAAGACACAAAACTAACTACGTGGAAAAGTCCTTTCTGCAACAAACTAACAAAGATCACATCATACCCACACTTCAAGGGTTGCTAGCCAACTGAGAGCGACACTTATTGTGTAACATCAGGTAGTTTTCAATAGAATGGACCTTTCACTCTCGAATTATAAGGGTACCAAACCTACTTTCGCAATTTCAATTTTGGGATATTGGCCAGGTTTTGCATTCACTTGGACCACTGTGCATTGGGTGAAAGGAAAACACACAAAACGTAACATAAATTGTTCCGCCTTGTCAAAACCATGACTTTTGCATACACTGCATCCCCCACCCCTAACGTTGTTGACAACTTCGCCGGACGACGATGTCTATTGAAAGCATCACGAGGTCAGGCCATCAGAAAGGGGGGGGGGGATCCATCAGGAGCGCCAAACGGTCCCCAGAAGAGATCTCCACGCCGCGTCAAATGGGCAGCCCACCTGCCAGCGACACTCGTACGCCAGATGAGGAGACACGGGATCGACGTATTAAAAATGACGTCATCGCGGAGCGGGTCAGATACTCGGCGTTAATTGAACATGTCGTTATTCACGAAGGTGGACGTTGGCGCGTCATTTGCGAGCTAGCCGTTGAAATTGGTGGGAGGGAACGAGTGAGCATCGCAGGGGAGAAGCGAGTTAGCTGACCTCTGGTGGTGGTCTGTGGAAGATGGTTTGTTGTCGCTGGAATGCAGGTTAATCTCTCAAATCCATTTTGCTTGAATGTAAATTCCTTGGGACGCATGCATTTCTACAGTAAAGGAATCACCACTATAATTATGCAGGAACAAATCTGGAAGTCTTTCATTTTCACAGCAATGAACTCTAAATGAGCTCTTAAAAAAACATAAAAAACCGAGAATCTGGAAATAGCTCCTGCTTTACAGGAACGACCCCGGAATGAGTTAGTTTTACAGGGACGAACGTGAAACGAGTTCACATTTTACAGGAACGAACGTGGAAGGAGTTCATGTTTTGCAGGATCAGACCTGGAACGAGTTCATTTTCTCACAGGAGCGAACCTTGAAATACTTCATTCCCACCGAATTGAGCATAGAATAAGTTTATTTATCCATGAATTAACCTGATTTCTGTTATATTTTTTTTTCTAGGTTTTTATTCATTTATTGCATCTTTGACAAGGGTTGGTTGTAAGAAAGGCCCACGAGGCCGAAACACGCCTGCTTAAATAAAGACCATTCTATTCTATTACGTAAATATTATCGATTTTTTTATTTTACGTTTAGTTCCCTACTAGAGACTTCATTTAAGTTACTCTCATAACTGCTATTAAGTGAACGATATTATATTTTCTGCCATGAGATTTCATAAAAGATTTCTTTAACTATTTCTTGCTCGTTTTCAATGCCTAGTTTTTTTGACTGTTCACTTTAAAGAAGAAGCAACATAAAATTGATACAAATGTCAGATTTGAGCCTCTTCGCATATTCTTAGTTGATGCTCCATCTACATCCCGTAAGTAAAATCTCACAGCAGTTTGACAAATGCGAGAATATGCCACACCTGAAATACCAAAATAAGAGTGAAAAAACATTTTGTGATAGATATTTAAGTGACAATGATTCATTTGAAGCTGGAAAAATACGAGACGCCTTAACCAGTACACCTGCAACACTTTCTCTCACGGCTCTTTGGCACGTTACGTGTCAGCTGGTGATCCGTTGCGTCATGTTATTGAGGTCAGGTGCCAGTATTGACTGTTGCATTAACCACGCCCCCAGATGCGATTTGCACATTGGTTTTGTAAATTCGCAACCTGGAAAGTTGACAGTACTACCCAAAACACGAACCGCAACGTGCAAGCCTGCCATGCCCTACTTTTAAAACATTTATAGATTCCAGTTTCTCCAAAACTTACAATCTTGATTTGAATATAGCATGAAGCAAAAATGACCATGCTTTATTGAAAGAAAGTCTGACAATGTGTGTCTGATGGAACATAGAATTCAGACGACATAGACGTCGAAATTGCAGACCAGGTCTCCCCAAAACTTGTCGACTTGAAAGACCAAATCAGCAAAAAGGTTGAAGAACAAAAGTAGTGCTGGAATCTCCGAAAATACCGCATCAGAAATGTGCTATGTCCTGCCCTTGTCATTTCACACAAACGTCCCTGCATATTGATCCAGCGTGCTCTTTCTCTCTCTCTCGTTTGCGTTCCGAATCGTAAAAGAAATGGAGGACGAAGAAAGATGAAATTGGAGCGGGCATCACTCCGCTTCGTTCCAGGATTCCTCCGAGTGGAAGCATAAAGGAGACGTCGCGTTTAAGAGTCGACCCATCATATAATGTCGGTTCATTTGAGAACTGGGGGAGAGAGAGGGGAAGAAGGGGAGAAAAAGCACGACTCCCTCTTTTGCGTGTCGAATAGCTGCAGAGATATGACGTTCTGCTCGACTTGAACGAGCCTGAGTTCTAACTAATGCAGAGACTCTTGACTTCCTTTTGCCCTGCTGCAGTTGGGTTCCCGGTCAGAGCTTGAAGGGGGCAGAAGAGCAAACCTAGCGGCGTCCTGTAAACGCATTGCCACCCTATTCATGTAATATTATTGCTCTCTTCACTCTGAGCCACGTCGAATCATACTTGAGCACTTCCATATGAAAGTGAACAAACAAGGTTAATTTTATTTCTATTCAAAGCTTCACTATGAAATTAAAGGGGAAGCTATATATATTTTACGGAACCGCGTCCTATTTCATCTACCATGATTACAACTTATTCAGTTTTAAAGAAGTCTAATTTTGTTCCCACAAAAGTAATCAATTTTCAAGTACTTTACATAACTTCCACTGTAATCCAGACTCAATAAAATGTAAATTTCAAGTTTATTTTGGCTTTTGCAAAAAAAATTCTCATCATTGTGTGGAAATACGTAGCATTAAGATGCTTTTATATATTTGAAAATAACTTTTCATGTACAGTCGCGGCCAGTTCTGGGCAGTAACAACCCCATTGACTTTCAATGACATCGTTACAACCCAGAAGTGTCCGTGACTGTATACGCGTGTTAGAGCGGATAATCCCAAAATTTCTCTTTCCATCAGACCAAGCATGTGCCACATTCATGCCCTGGTCTTCAACAGTAGCGAATAGGCCACAACCAAAGAACCTTGGATAAGGCATCTGCTAGTTCCTTAATCTCATTCATCAAAGTTCATTCTAAACCTTACTGGAATATCAAATATGAGTGTCCCTGCTTTAGTCTAGCTTTTCATCACGCTACGAAGGCTGGTACTCTACCAGGGAATCTAGTTACGTAAACTGAAGTTGTTGTTTTCCGCAGTGGGTACTATATTTTACAATCTCTTGTGTACTCTATCTGACGTTCTTCCTTTTTTATGGAAGGGAAAGAGTCACACTAATTTAATTTGATAGTATGTGTGATACGAGTTTGACCAGTTTTTACAAGTATTATTATCATTATTGAACAATAAACCTAAATTAATATAAGGCACTGTGTTAAGGCTTTAATAGTGATGTTTGGCAAATCACCGAACTGTGATTTTATCACTGTGATCATTCGAAAAGCCGGAGCGTGGTACTCCTCTTTTTCCTTCAGGAAAAAGATGGAGTGAATTAACTTCTTTCTCCTTTTCTCTCTTAAGAGACAGTGGCAGCGATTAGAATGGACGTGGGGGCACTTGCCCACACTTTATGCCACTTTTGCCCCCACATTTTGGCTTCTTAATGCTAAGTCTTGTCTTCCATTACCAAGAAAAAGTAAAATGCCTTTGCCCCCACCTTCCCTCAGCCAGTTTTGGCGCCCATTCGCCGCTACTGTTAAGAGATGTAACTATTAGCATTTATCAAGTTATCCCACTGAATGGATTGCTACAAGTAACAAATTAATTTTCTAATTATTAAGTCGACTTTATACTGGCATAGACTAATTTAGACTTGGCGTACAATTAAAGTTTGTGTGCAGATCATAAGGGCCGACTTTAATGGGGGGCAAGGCACTTTCTTCCCCCAAATTCACGTAGAAGGATACACTTTATGTATATTTATATATATAAATTATTGTTTGCCCCCCCCCAATTTACCTTGTCCGCCCAAAATGTATCTTAAATTGGCGCCTCTGGTGCAGATACAGTGTTATAAGTAGGGAACGGAACTTTATGTGCTAAAAAACTCAGAAATATTTATTACTTATGTGTCAAAAATGTTGAAAATATGTGATAAAAACAGTAAAATATGTGACAAAAAAAACATTTGGTAACAAAAACAAAATATTACATGCATTTTAAACACCTGAAATCTGTTTCTAAATGCTTACCTCTCAGTAAACTATTTTTTGGGAGAGTTGCAGTGGATCACCATAGTCTTCTTTCCAAATTCTCCATTGTAAATCTGTGACAACTATCTCTAAAAAGCAATATTGCATTTTTTAAAGTTCTGGGTATGATATATGAAAGAGGTGCGGAGAAGAAACATTTTTCCTTCGAGGATTTCGAGGTAGATCAAGTCAACGAGTGATTTTATGCATTTAAAATGAAAATTCGCAAAATATGTATTTACATGCGAAAAACTGGAAAATATGTGTTTTTATGTAAAATAAAATTTACTGAGTTGACATATAAAGCTATTTTGGCAAAAACGAGGGGTTTATCTTATCGCAGAAAAAAATGTTTATTTACCTAAATTTCCGTTCCCTAGTTATAACACAGAATTCATTAATATTAACATTAAATAACAATCGCAGTATTTATTAACACTATAATTCAAGTGATTGGTTTCTTCTAGTGAGTATTCTATAGAACATAGGGAGAATGTAAAATAAACTGACAGGCTCCTCTGTCACTTTCTGTTAACACGCTCCGTATAAAAATTTGCAACATGCTCTGAATTGTTACAAGTTGGAGATCTTTCATAATGAGGTTAAACTAAAGTGGTGAGTTAATAAGATTTAAATGATGCAATTTCCAAGGCTAATGTGGCAATTTCCAGCAGATGGTGGAATTAATAGAAGAGAGACGAACGATTAAGGTAACTTTCGAACAAGGGGCGACACCTCTGGGCGAATCAGGAAGAATGCTCCAGTATTTGGGGAACTGGCAAAGAGCGATGCAACCAAAATGGCAGTACGCGTGACGCAAACGGCATTATCTGTGTCAACATCATCGTTTCCCGTGCATAATTGCTGAGATGGGATAATATTGCCGTCTCCAACTCCCGAGGGAACTTCCCTTCGGGAGTTTGCCAAATTAATTAGCTTGCTCGCGGGGGATTAAGTTTGCTTTCTTCGGCGCTTGGAAGGGGGGAATTCACCTCAGTGTTGGAAGGAACGTGGTCTCTGGTGAATTATAAATGAACCGTTCAGACGGCGAACCAATCGATGAGCAACTTCGGCGTGTTTCCTGTGCAGGCAGGTGTCTTGAAGTCATTCCTAAGTGCAACTTTGGACAGATTGCGCATTCGTAGATTCTAGTGGGAAGTGCATGTCTGCGCGCGCAGGAACATGCGTAACAGAGAGAGCAGAACTTGTTGTAGAGGATTCTCTGAATCAGTTTGTCGAGTCTCAACGATTACTTTTGTGCAACTGATCATGAAGTATTTCTACGTACGTCAGTCGATTTTATCTTGTTAGTTAACCATGTTGATCAGAATCAATGATTTGATGAAATTGGTGAAGGTGAGGTACCAGCACATCACTAGACTGAAACGACTGAAGATAATCATGTAAAAAAGTCCGAATGGAAGGCCACTATAATAGGTTTGCATAGTAGTTCTACTATCACAAAGAAACACCTTGAAGATCGGAAATTGAACCCATGGTCTGGTGGCTAAAACAATCTCACCTAGACTCCAAATTCTCCATTTGTTTTGTCGAGGCTAAGTGTTTAAGTTTTAAAGGTTATACAGTTTGTTTCCCATACTGTGCTTGCAATATTCTGAAAATTTCAGGTGGCTTCACATTCTATTCCACAAGAAATTTGATTATATGCTGGTGCCCCAGAGCCACAGGCACACTACTTGCCAACATTTTTCCTGACAGTACTGCGCATGCGCCAAATGTGCTTCAATTTTGGCATCCTGAATATTGTTTCGTAAGCCACGTTGAGGAAAAAAGCTCAAGCCTACGCACTGCGTCAGTTTCCTCCCGGAAATTGCCAGACTTCTGCCAACCCGATGTCGTACTTCACACTCTTTTTCCTTCCTCATGAAAACTTTAGCACCAATTCATACCGTGCATTACTCCTCGAGTCTTCTTTGTCGTTCCTCTCTCTGCGTTGCTTAATTATTATTATAATCAGCATTTCTCTGGAACGCCACTCTATACTTTATGACGTTGCAGTTAGGTGGCATGGAGGTGCCTGGCATTAAGATCAGTGCAAGATGACGGGGTGCTAGGTTGAAGGGTTGATCGTTTGTAAAAAATTAAACCGGAGAAATTACGTTTGATAAATATTATTGGTGCGCATTCAGTAAAGGATTCTCCCTCTTCGAACTCTACTACAACCTATACTACAGTGTGTCCGAGAAGTTCCTGTACCACTAGATTATATTATATAGTACATATTACCCTTAGGGCCCGACCCTGTGGCTAGTGGTTAGCACATCGCGCTGCGACGCCAAGGGTCCCGGGTTCGAATCCCGGTCGGGCTTGGTTGTTTGTGAATGTCCATTCATCAATTTCATCACTCATCCCCATCTTCGCAAATTAGCCAAGAGGCACAAAACGCGAAGTAAAATAAACTAAATCAAATTTTAAAAAAATCAAAAATATTACCCTTAGGAGGCCTCCCCGATGGCGCAGTGGTAGCGTTGTCGCCTTGTAATCAAGGGGTCCCGGGTTCTATACCCGGTGGAGGCACATAGTGGTTCGGATCTCACATTAAACTGTAGGCCCAGTCCCGATTAGCCTTACTGTGCATAAAGTGAACTTAAAGTACTAACTCAATTAATATTACGCCTAGATAACCCACATGCCGACCGGACTCCAGCGACAGTGGCGGATGTACTGAGCTACCAGATTATCACCAGCAAGTCATTCCAGCCAAACCGGACTACAGCCCAGACAGGAGTCAGGTTCTACAACGATACTTCAAACAAACAAACAGCCAAATAAAGTCGACGACGACGACCTTAGACCTCAGGAAGAATAATTTACGTTGTAGAAATATTTTCATCCCTAACATTGCAAAAACCCAAAAATTTAAGAGCTGCCCGATTAATAGAATTTGTGACACATATAATGAAATTATGATTAATAATCATTCCATAGATTTTTCAATGCCATTTTTGACTTACAAGAAAACATTAGAGTCAATTCTGAAAGTACAAATATGCAATAGTTAATACATAATAACTGTACTTATACTCAAGATTATATTATTATTATTTTCTTTATTTTACTTATAAACTGTTCTGTATGTCTGTACTTCTGTAATGAACACAATTTGTGAATAGATTGCATACGTATCTATCGTAATTGAAGTTGTATTGTAATTCTGTAATTTTGTAATTACTATTCATTATTATTATTGTGTACGCCTTCTGTAATTGGAGGATATACCTCTGTTGAAGGTAATAATAATAAATAAATATATACTACTAATTTTCTTATGAAAAATATATTTAATTGATTTACATTACGTTACAATACATCGTTTCCCCCTGCGTTGTAGTTTGTGCATGCAGACACGTCACTAGCCGTTCATCAATACTGTACTATGTGAACACTGTAACTACTTTCTCACTAAATTGGTTTGAAAATCGTCACATTCTATTGGGACAACTCGTACTTTGGTCTGCAAAGTTAGTTTATTAAATGTTCCAACCTAACATTATCGAAATTTTCATGTTAACTATTAAGTCTTAACCCTAAACTGATATCACGATGTCGGAAAGATTTGAAATTTTCTATCATTTAAAAAAAAATTGTCCGTTTTCGGTTGAATGCTGATCACATTCCCTGTAGTATGGTCGAGATCGATAAATGTGTGCGATCTTACCTATAGGTCAGAAAGCTTATCTGATTTTATTTTGATTTGATTTATGTTATTTAGCTCCGCTTTTCTGCCACTTTTGGGTAATCGCGACGATAAGAATGAGTGATATGATGAAATTGATTAACCCACACAAGAAAAACTCATGCTCAGGTCGGGATTCGAACCCAAGACCTATAGAATCGTAGCACGATGTGATAACCACTCCACCGCGGATGTCGACCACAAGGTTTATTGTGGTATAATTTCCACCACTAGGTGATTTGTCGTCCTCGGCTGTTCTTGCCAAGCGTATGTTTGATGCAAACATGGTGACTCACAGAGTCCTTTGAAGGAACGAACCAATAATAGGGTAAATATTTTACTTATGAAATACTTGGCCCCTTAGAGTCCTTTGCCTTTTACTTCCCTACACTGTCAATGTGGAAACCAGGACTTCAAATTTTGCTCCAAAGGCAAGGACGAGCTCTGATTGGCGGAGAATAAACCACGTTCTCTCTCCAGCGCTCCTCGTATTGGATGGAAGCATATTGATAAGTCTCGAAGTCACTTGGAGATGCTGCCATCTATGAGCGTTAAAAACGGCTTGACTAATCTGGCTACTCAGAACTGGTTGTGAGAGGTTACGCCGATGTGCAGAAAGTGAAAATCGTATTTGGAGTCCTTTTTATGTCTCTTCCTTCATTTATCATTGCCGCCTGCTTTTATCCTCGGGCCTTAAAAGACGATCGCTCGAAGAACACAAACTGGCATGTTGCCCGCAGCTCGAGATCGAATCCTCATCGTGGAAGTCTGCTTGAAAATATTTTGCCTCGCCCGTCCGGATTTGACAGCCAGACTCCTCAGTTCATTGGAATCCACGAACGGGAATTAAGGAAACGAGCATGTGGGTCTTATAAACGAATGTCACCGTCTGTAATGGGGACTCGTAGATTGCAGAGAGGAGAGGCATTTGCTGCCTAGAACAAGGATTGTTTATGTAGTGCAGTGTTGCCAACTCTGTTTAATTAAATATTCCTACAGTCACTTCTAAACTGAATCCACAGTTATAATACGCTTACGAAAAATATGATGATGCATGCATAGAAAATGTAAATTGCATGTATAGTCACGGTTTTGGCTTGTACTGATCACATTGAAAGCCAATGGAATTGTTACAATCCAGAAGTGTCCATGACTGTACAATGCGAAAGTAAAGTAATTCCACAATGCTCCAGAAAGGATACTGCAGGATGAATCAAAAGTGGATTGTACAGTCAGGTGAAAAATTGTCTTTGATATTACTGCAACTTCGAACTTGTTACTTACCGTTACTGCTTGTCAGTCCAAAGGAATATTAAATATAGGAATTTGAGTGTGTTTCCATATGACGGCAATTTTCTTTAGAGTACACATAGAACACTGTATTTTGATAACTTATATTGCCTTCTGCCACTTTAGGCTAACTTCAACCATGAGTGTAATTGATGATTAGGTGAAAGTTATAAAAAGGACACTCACAAAGGAACTTCCATGCCGAAGCCGGGACTCGAACACGAAACTTTCCACGACAGCACAGTGAATCGACCACTTAAAACACTCTGCCACAGAGGCAATCATATAAAAATCTTACATTGGTTCTTATCGAGGTAATGTATTCATGGTCTCTATTGTACAGTCATGGACATGAAAGAAACCACTGATTTTCAGTAGGCTCATTATAGCCTAGAAGTGTCTGTGACTGCAAAATTAGTGGACGATATAGGAAGTGGTTATCCCCCATAATCACAATTAACCTGGAGAAGCAGAAATACCACTGAAATATTAGTAATTATAAGATAGATCACAGAAGGCAGCTGTAGCAGCCTTGTGTGTATCAAGACCAGGCCCGAATATGCGATACGAGGCCCCTACAAACAATTCCTTTATAAATATTAGATCAAGTTATGTCATATGTTCTTCTTTCTTTCATTTTGTGGCCTTTTTTGAAAGCATGTTACTCCTGTGGAAATCCCTTTGGATATGGAAGTCAGGGGCTGCAACTAATTTGTGAAGGTCACTGCTAGAACTTCCAATAGATGGCAGCACCTACAAGCTAAATGCTCACTGAAACGTTTACTGTTAAAACGAAAGAACAGCAACCATGAGGAAAAATGATATATTGTTCTTTTATTTTGTGCGTAAGGTAACACATTTCTATCTATTTACAATTTGTATCAGTTGTCATTATTGACCAAAATAACAGAAAACAATAGAAAAGTAGAAAAATACCAATGTGAAAAGTATGAATTCCCAATGAATAAGTAGTATTATGTAATGAATAGTTACTTGTGAACGCCTCATTGTTATGGACGTATCAAGAGGGAAGCAAGGAAGCACTTGCTCCGGAAAATGAGTGGTGAAAAATTTCATTTTTTTTACGTTAGAAAGTAAATTAAATGTTATTCCTTTTTCAAAAAATTAAAAGTAAAGCATTGCCACAATTTCTAAGTTTATATTCGTAGCCCTGTTTGCACCACAGAAAAAAGGTTTATTTTGCAACCACCCTTCCCCGGGCAAGTTCTCTTATTTACGGGTATTTATGACTTTGTTCACATGGCGAAGTTAAGACAATAATGCCTTCTCTTCTACTTAACCATAAATTACAGTGGACATTGATTTTGTTACAATTAATTGAAAAAAAAGATGAATGAAAATTAAGGTAATAAATTAAAAATAAAATAAAAATTGAATGAAAGTAATACAGTTTCCATACGAGGAGTCATGGCATTATTTACAGTAATCATTAATACAATGAAAAAGCTAACTGAAGAGTCAAATTAAAAATAAAATCAAGACGGTTTCTACATGGACTGACGGACACCCCCCCCCCCTCCACACACACACACACACACCTACCTACCTACGTACAGAGAAAGCAAATTTCGTGAGCTAAACATCTTATGCATTGTTTTCTGGAAATTAAATCTATGTCCAATTGTTTAACATGTGTGAGTTTAATTGTCTTTTGAATGTTACAATTGAGGAGCAGGCTTGGATTTCGTGTGCAGTCTGTTCCAGTGTCCTGCAGAGGTAACTGTACACGAATTGGCGTAGAAGTTAGATCTGTGGGGAGGAATGGATAGCAGAGATTTTTCGTGATCTGGTGTTGCGGGAGTGAAAGTCGGAAAGATGTTGAAACCGCCTGGAGAGGTATTTGGGATCCTTTATTTCTAGGGTTTTGTACAGTAGGACAAGGTTGTGGTAAATCCGTTTGTCACTTCGTTTGAACCATTCGACCTTCGCATAATGAGTCGACAAATGTTCGGAATATTTTATGTCGAAAACGAAGCAAATACAGGTGTTCTACCGGTAGATTCGCTGAAGGCGTTTAGCTTGCTCGTGATTAACGTCCGAATAAACACTGTCGCAGTAATCGATTATAGATTGGACAAGTTTGCTTTTTATACATTCGGGAGGAAGTTTTAAAGCCGGTAGAGAGTGTAGTGCACCAAAAGCTCTTTTACACACGCAGATTACGTGTTCAGGTAAGATGATGGTTGAGCATAATTCCCAGATTTTTAACTGTAGTGGAAAGAGGCAAGTGTATATCATTGACCGTGAGTTTAGGCAGATTTAAATTTTGTTCAGAATCTTCGGGGAGCCTACGAGCATGCATTGGGTTTTTGTCGGGTTGACGTGCAAGCCATAGTCTACCGAGCACTCGATAATTTTCTTCAGGTCGTTGTTTACACATTTGATTTCATGCAATATTTCTTGAGGAGGGAAAGAAAAATATAATCGAAAGTCGTCGGCATAGATGTGATACCTACAGTGGTAGTACAGGTAGTTTATGTACAGTGTAAACAGGATTGGGTCCAGATACTCCCTCTGGAAAGAAAAAGTCTGGGTACTCCTATCTCATGCTCACTGTGTTAGTTGCATTTGACTCTCTCGGCTAATTTATCTTGGTCAAAAGTGTATCGAAATAAAACTCGCAACGCAACTTCTGGCAGCAGTGAAAATCTACAGCAAAGTCCGTCATGGCAAAGGATGATGAGAAATCCCTAAATGTAGGGAAATGTCACTACGGTTGCAACACTGTCACAGCGGCGGGCAGCCAGGCGTCTTGACGCAACCGATGTGATATCACGGTTTCCATGGTAACGGAATTGTCTGGCGCCGCACTGGGAGAGAAAGTAGAGATGCTTCGGTTTGGGTTTTTTCTTTCTCTCTCTCTCTCGACCTCTCTTTCTCTCTCTGTTCAGCGGGCTGGCTGAAATCGCATTATTCGTGATTTAGTAAAATTTGGACTGTGTGGGTCTTTCCTTACTTTGAGAACTAAGAAACTCAGGGTTGGGGGGGGATGAAGGAACAAGCGACTGTCGTGGGAAAATTTCCCGAAGTGAAAGAAGTCTTCCACATTTGTTGTTCCGAAGTCGAATGTTGAAGAAGCCGGGTCGAAGGATCTGCTTTTCATCGAAGGATTTTAACGGTGTCAGAAGTAGAACTACACTCTGTCCCCGTCATGTCTGCAGCAAGCGAACGAAAACAAGTCTGTGTGCAAGTAGTGACTCGAGAGGGCTCGGCCAAACAATTGCGTATGAGGGGAAAGTGAATGAATGGAAGGGGAAAACGCGGCTGCAGCTACCAGTCATTTGCAGCAGCGCGCATTGCTTTGCCCCGCCTACTCGCTTTCTCTCCTTCTCTGAAGTTATGCGTCGCGTTGCTCCACAGATTCCCGAGACAGAGTATAGTAATTGGTACGGGCCATATTAGGTTGCATACAGTAGCGCCAACTTTTGAGAAACACTGTGAGATTTGTTTTATAATTTTACGCAATATTGTACCTGATCATAAGTAGACAGAATTTGTCATAATTGCCTTTTTTGTTCTTTGGCTTTTACGTTTGAAATCCGTTTCAGGCCATATCTGAAAGAAGTGTATGAATTTTGTAGTGGTCGCTTTAGTTGTTTTGTCATAAGTGCCTATTTTGAAGATAACTACTTTTGAGTGCCTAATCCAGGAAAATGATAAGAGTATGCCTTTGTTCATCAATTGTTGTGCCTATTTTGTCCTTTTTGCTGCGTATTTTGAGAGTTTTTAGCGCCTATAGATCCTCATCATGGTCCTCTACAACAGTGACGGCTCGGAAGGCTCGACCAATGAACTCGTGAGAGGAAAGGAATTGCCTGGAGGAGCAACGCGGCTGCAGGTACCAGCCGTTTGCAGGGGTACGCACTGCTTTGATTCGCCCAATCGCTTTCTCCCCTTCTGTACCGCTATGCTCGGCGTTGCTCCAGAGACTCCTGGAACAGGCTGTGCACGTTCCTAAAGTCGGTGATAAAAAGTCGTTATGACTTAGGAAACGCGAACGTTTGTGTCAAGGGCATCCTCGAAGGCGTAGTGGTAATCGAGGAGTCCTGGTCTGGGTTCGATCCCCTGTGGTTGCACATAGTAGTTCAGATCCCTCTTTAAACCGTAGATCCAGTCTCGATTAGCCTATATTCGGATAAAGTTGACTTGGAAACAAACTGACTGGTTTGACTGTCAACAGCAGTTGCGATACAGTCACAGGCAATACAAATGGGACACCTATATAATGAAATACTCGCTTCCCTGCAAGTCATTGTGCGTGTTACCTAACTCTACGGCGACAAATGAATTTAAATATCAAATTTTCAATGGCAACTTCTACGCCGCTAAAGAGTTAGGCAACACACATAACACATTTCAATGAAGTGAATCTGGATCTAGGTGTCCCATTTTTATGCCGTTGACTGTACATGTGGAAAACCTGGCAATAGCATGTGACGAACAGAGAATGCATTTGTGCGCACAAACACACATATTTAAGAGCCACAGTGGTTCAGTCGGTGGAACCCCTGACTACCACGTGGGAGACCCTGGTTCGATCCCCGGAGCACGAGGTTTGAAGTGGAAATTTTCCAAGCAATATCCCTGAATAGAGCGGCTCTGAAGTGCACCCAGACTCTTATAAATGTGTTCCTGAAAAGAGGAGGGGGGTAAAGGTGGTGCCAGAGCGTGGCGCTGATCACATCCTCTACTATGGGCGAGATCGAGAATTAGTGGGACTTCACTTCAACACACCCCTTTGTTCCTTTATAGCACGGTGCAGTGCACAGGGGACAACTTTACATCTTACTTTTCTATCAATAAAAAAATTCAGGGTAAAAAGTAAAGTGGTCCCCTGTGTTTTGCTCGGGGTGTGAGTTAGAGCTCCACACTTTCTTGATCACGGCCGAAGGTGGGGTGATGTGATCAGCACCACGCCTCTGACCGCCTTTACCCCCCAGTGTTTGTTCAAGGTACCCACTTCATACGACGCTTGGTGGGCGCCGCAGCCGCCTGAACAGGTGGAAAAAATCCTGGTTTTTCCCCACCGGGGATCGAACCCGGGTCCCTCGCATGCTAGTCGGCCATAACGACTGAGCTACCGCGGCTTCTAACTTCTCAGGATAAGCTGTGGAACTGAAACTCATGGTCTCTTGACAGTGTTGCGTACATCTTGGTCAAAATTATGAAGAGTTTATCTTTCACAAAAGAGAAAGATTCACATGGACTTAGTAGAGTTGATTAATGTGGACCACAATCAAAATCCATTTCTTTCCATACCAAAAAGAGAGAGAGAGGGGAGGGGAGGGGAGAAAAGGGGGTAGATGATAGTGATAACCTTAATGCCAAATGGCCTGCGAGCCTACCCATTCCATCCAGTTTGAAGGCTTAAAGCTCATTACGAAATCTTCTATCTAAATGGGAATCTCGACTCTACAGAAGTTTCTGCGGGTTTGGGAAATGCATCACTGATGTCCCATGTGGCAGACAAACTTCATCCCCTCCACTCACTTATCCAACCCTTTAACTCCTCTATCTTGAGTGACAATTCTTCTTGTTCACTGGTCCCTGCATAGAGCGCACGTGATAAAAGTTTGTCAGCTTGAATTTCTAGCGAAGTTGTTTACACTTTGGTTGCATGGAGTTTCCCCGAGCAGGATTTCAGCCGGCAACACCCTTGACCTTTTCCCCATATTAGTCTCAATTAAACGCTCGCAGCCCGTAACCTGATTAAGACGAAGTAACTGGATTTGGAAAGAGGGATAAATCACATCAGAATCAGAGATTCAGATTCTAGATAAATGCACGGAGAAGAGCGATTCCATTATTGAAGTTCTCTATCTCTAGTCAGACTGACAAATCTTTAAACAAGTTCCCTTTCGCAGTTTGGTTTCTGATTAAATAAGCAACTGCTGTTGGAGGAGGATGCAGGGGCGGTACACCAGGACTCGAACCTGTTACGTCGCTAGAGAATTTTGTTCGGCTCGAATCAAAGTTGAATCAAATATTTCCAGGTAGTGCTCTGGTAGTTCTCGAAGGTTTCTTTCTCTTTTTCGTTATCATATTTTATCTATCTCTCTTTCTCTTCCGCTGTTTCTATCTTTCTTCATTCTTTTTGCTCCTCAATTTTGTTTCTCTCTCTTTCTTTTCCACATTCTCAATCTCTCTATCACTTTCTTTCTCTCCCTCTCTTTCTACTCTTCTTCCTATTCTCTGCTTCTCTATTCCTTTCTATCACGTTCTCTCTGTGTGTCTCTCTCGTATAATTTTATATCTTTATCTCTTATCCTTTTATCTTCAGTGTGATTATTGCTCTACTGTAAGCTTTTCAGATTCCTTGAAAATCGTCTGCGGCTGAAACGATATTGAAGTTTCACACATAATGACGTCGCCGGCAAAATACGTTAAGAGAGGAGTTGACCATCACAAATACAAAAAAGCGAACGATAATAAACAAAGCATCCGAATTCATAAAAACGAAACACTGATCTGAAGCTTACAGCCTTGTTTTGTTCATGTTTCTACCTGCCTCCCCTTTCGGATGTGGATTCGTCATCGCTAGCTAATCTTACCTCCCGCGGTCTGAATGTATACCGCGTTTGGTAGAACCTGTCCCCTTTCCCGCGCTAGGGAGCGCTCGACAGTTTCGGTGCCAATGAGAAACGAGGAAAAAATTGTCTGCTGGGCAGCGAGGAGCGAATGGAAGCCAGAAGAGAGGCGCTTACGTAGACGCTGTTGCGACGTTGCGTATTTTAATTGGCTGCCTGGCTTTGACTTTCCCCAGCGCCGAGAAAAGCCAGGGAGCCACTAGCGCGGGAACCGGGACAGGTTGTAACAAACGCGGTATAGTTCTTTAATGTTGCAGTTTTGCGTGGTTCTAAAAAGTGTGGACGAACAAGGTTAAGTGAAGTGACGGGCTCTATGCACTTCGGTCTGTAATACTTCATATCTACAGTGCTTCACAGCACGCTGCATGAGCTAAATAATTTATGCCCAATACTTGCCTACATACAGTTCATGGCCGCATGAGGTCACATTTATTTTCCTTTCCGATTTATTTTCGGAGTGAGTGTGGGAACGTCTGCCCTATTGTACAAATGTTGGAGAGAAATTGCACAAAATCCTTAAAATTCAGATCCTGTCTACCACCTTTATTATACCAGAATGTCAAGGCACTATTCAATTTAATTTTTACTTAACTTGATACTCTAGAATATTAATAATAAATGAAATAATCTATAATGAGGATCATAGTGTTATACGTATTATTATATTAAACTCTAACTTACGAAATTGTTATATTTTATACTTGCACCAAATAAGAGTCTATTATCAGTAGATATTCAGGACCTGCCATCTAGTGTCAATATTTTCCGCCTCGAGTCTATGTTGACATTATAATGCATATATATATATATATATATATATATATATATATATATATATAACATTTATTACAAACATTATTCTCTTATAACCTTTACATATCAATGGATACTATTGTAGTTACAAAGTGAACATAGCTCCAACATGTTTCATTTCATGATTTATCTTAATTTTTTGTACATTTTCGACAAGATGATGTGATCAGCACTAAGCTCCATAGGCTTACAGGCCTATGTCTTTTCAATCGTTGTACATTTTCGACAAGTACAACGTGTCCCAAAATGGCAACTCCTGCACGGTCGCACGAGAAGCACACCCTTAACGGCTCTTCTATACTATTTCTGGTGACTTCCGTGGCGGAGTGGTTAGCACAGCGCTACGACGCCAGAGGTCCCGGGTTCGATTCCCGGCTTGGGCATGGGTGCTATTTGTGAGTGTTCCTTCATCATATCATCACTCATCTTCATCATAGCGATAAGCAAAAAGTTGAAGAAAAGCGACGCTAAACAACAAATCATATCAAATATACAATATTTCTGATAACCGAAAGGGAAACTTATAATAATTGCTAATACCGTACCGATTGAAACTTCGGTCCTAACTTCACGTAAAACGATTGCTGTTCAAATCTTCGCCATAGCCAAGGATAGGCTAAATGCTGACACCAAAATCCGTATCACCCAAGAATTTCGCGTACTCAAATATGACCTACTCGTATTCTTTCTGTCACACCAGAAATGCTGGAAAGCACATGCAAAGAAATTGTTCACTGAGTAGACTTACTCATTGCAAACAAAGGAACGCATGTGGAGTTTTAATAGGCTTGCGTAATCTACATTCAGCTGTGCTGGACATTTTTTGCAATGAAAAGTAGTGAGTTTGTCTCCCAAATTGCACAAGACCCTCCCTGATGGCGTAGTGGTAACTTGTAATTAAGAGGTCCCGGGTTCGATTCCCGGTGGAGGTACACAGTGGTTCGGATCCCACTTTAAATTTTAGGTCCAGTCCCAATTAGCCTTATTTCCGAATGAAAGTTGACTTACTCAAACTCCAAATTCCATGCCGACCGCCAGATCGAATCTCGGCCTGGTCATGGATCTTTGTGAGTTTTCATTCATCAATTTCATAACATCATCACTCATCCCCACAAAGCGAAGTAAAATGAAGCAAATTAATCAACCAATCAAGCCAAATGCAATATTTAGTTTAATTGATCCCAGTATATCGTCTCAAACCGGACACCCTACAATATTAAAAAAAAAACATTATTATGATTTAAAATATATTCACATAATGGCAGAAAGAGAGAACAACAATAAAATTTGTGTCAGAAGAAATATTCATTATATAATACTAATAATATTTTATAATATTAATTAGCCATTTAAAAATATTTTTAACCGAGAGTGAACATAATGCTAGTGTTCCCTATTGAGATATATTGTAGCTACAGAAAGTACCTATTAGGTAGGGTGTACTCAGGTCTAGGTATCTTAGAGGCCGAATGCAGGAACCTTGAAACTGTTGGCGAAGTGAGTATTTTTGGATCACCCCGCAGGTTATATAAGTCTACGCCATCGCACAGAGTAAACCGAGATCCTTGAGTTTCTTTTCTGCAACTTTCTGCAACGCGGCAGTTTGTAGGGTTTCTGTTTTTTCCTGCAGAATCAACGATTCTAGCAGAAAAGGCAAGTTCAGTTGACTCTGCTGAGTCTGGTGGTTGACTCTTCTTCCCTCTGTCGACAAACAACCGTCTCGCACAGCCATGTGCGAAGTCAAACATTTCTTGGGGCGCTGGGAAAGAGAGATCTTGCAATTGACCTCTGACGAACCAAACAACGAGTGCAAATATGAAAAACTCCGTTTTCTCTGTGGAAGCAATATCGGAACTCTACATATTAAAGTGACCCTTTTTCAACTGTTTGTAGTAAGCAGTGACGTAATGAGAGTAAGCTTTCCTTTTGGCATTTTTGTTAACCTATCCCACATAAGAATGTGACAAAGATAGACCATTTTTTTTGGGGGGGGGGGTTGCGGGGATGCAAATGTAATGACAAACAAGTAATCTTTTGATTCCCTATTTGTCACAGACTAGGCATATTTGTGAAAGATTGCTCTCGCGTGCACATGTGCACTGCAGAGCGAACAGCGCTACCGTGGCGTTGAAAGAGGAACAGAAAGGAGGTAGTCAATGAGGCAGTAGGCTTCGTCGGAAAACACTCGTCGTTTGATTTCTGAGTGACAGTGCAGTGTGGCACTGTTATCATAGCAGACGGAACAGGAGATGGTCCCGTAGAAAGGAGGGCGCATTTCGCCACAGTAATTGTTACCTCTCGACGCAAGCGGCTTCCTCTGCTGTTTATTGACCTCGAGTTTGTGTTCAGGCGGGAAACTCGCTCCTCACAGAGCTCTCACTAACCTCTACAAGTGAGCACGAGTTGCTCAAGTGTGACATATGATCATCCTTTTCTCCAACTGCATGTCTACCCTTCGTTAATTTAGTGGTGGTTTAACATTTTCCCGGTCATAAATATTTTGTTTATCTTTCTCTTAACCAACGAAAACTAACAGTGACGTAACAACATTTTAAGTGATTCGTTTCACCTTCAATTCACATAGTTTTATCGCAACTTATATTGACTACAATATCTAAAAGTTACGTTGATGCTTGAATATTTATTGTCGGTTTCAGACAAAACCTGTCTTCTGTTTGCTTTGTGTAAATTGGATTCCTGAACTAAACCAGTTCCAGAAACTTTCCAATTAATTGTAATTTTTTGAAAGAGTAACAAACGTAAATTTTGGGCCTCTGACCATCTCATTCCAGGGGTGTAAGGGGGTGACCCTTTTAGAAGACACTCAAATGTCAACCTGACTTACACGTAGTACACATTGAACTACATTTTGCAGATTAACAGGCCCTGGCGTCTGGACCCACAGCTAGTATAATTCTCTACGTGGCCTGTGTTGTATCCTGTCCACGTTTGTTTGTTTTTGTTCTCTCATCAATTTAATCTTATCGCCATTCATATTCATCTTCGCAATTAGTAAAGGTGTGTGTGGGGGGATACCCACCCAAATATCCGCCACTATTGCAGCTTGAAACTGCTGTTTTAAGAAATTTATGTGCGCAAAGTTCACATGTAGTTATGACAAAGAGAAGAATGTGGTCTCATTCCTCATTTAATGGAAGGAATATAGATTTTTTTTTCACAGAAGAGATTTGCAATATGGTTTGTTCATTATTTATGTATAAATTTAATTCTTGTAAACTGCTGGGGTGTAAGGGGTGAAAGTGTTCGCTAACAAAGAACACCATATTCATTCCCATATGCTTGGAACCAACATATATTTTCAATAAAGTATTGATCAAGATCCCTCAAATCTCGCAAAAGCTCAGTAAAAAAATACAAATGGTGCAAAATGCGTGCTTCCGATACATTTTTCAAGCAAAAAGATTCGATCATATTCTTCCATTCTTAAATAATAATCAGGTTCTTACCATGGCAAACAGAAGGAAGTTGCACTATCTTTGTTTCGTACGCTGCATACTGACAGAAGGACCGCAGTACCTGTTTGACAAGAATCATTCCCGTATGGAAATCCATCAGTATGTTACCCGTAAGCGGAACAACTTCGATTTACCCCATCACTCTACCACGGCCTACAAATCATCTTTCTCCTTTTTCGTTCCCAAAACATGGAATGCATTGCCTGCAAATATCGCTAGTGTAAACAACCTATTAAATTTCAAAGGTAAAGTAAAAGATCTGCTATTAATGGAACAATGGCAGAGACGGGGCACTGAAGGTATCAAGTCACTCACTAAATGGAATTGTATTATTATTACTATTGTCTTTTGTATTTCTAGTCACACTTTATTTTGTATGCAACTAATTCCTATGTATTTTTTTCTTTCATCATTTTTACTGCTCCATACGCAGTTTATATCATCTCATATGTATTATCATATTGACAAGGGTTAAGTGGCAGAGCAGCCCTTGGCTGAATAAAGAAAATTTATTATTTTTATTATAAATAAATAAAATGTTTACTTTTGTCTTAACAATTCTGTGAAGAGTTTATTTTTCGACGAAGTATTTAACCAGTAAGTGACGTCATAACTGACGTCAGTGAATTCATTCTGGGGTCCCTTTTTAACCCCTGCATAGATGAAGAAAACTGTAGTAGCTACGGGTTAAAAGCAGGGTGGATAAAGATCACGATTTTGATATAAATCAGATTTTTTTTATTTAAATCGATTTTTTAAATATTTTTTTAAAAAACATGATTAAAATTGATTGTTTGGTTTTTGGCACGATACATTTATTATAAAAATACTTTTCTAGTAAACGGCCCTGTATAATATTTGAATAGTATAATTAAAGCAAATAAAAAAAATATTTGTAAATATAAATTTTTCTGTTTCTGATACTGTTTAATGAACTTACCATGGCAATATTTGTTGAGTGTGTTAATGAAACCATAATAATTTCAGTAACTTATCTTCCACAGAAAATAAAACATTCTGGATTTACTATGTAATTGTAACTTGAAATATTTTTTACAGTTTTTGTAGCCGAATTTTGGTGATTTTTTTATGATAGTTTGCAAAATATCAGCTGGCATATTTATTTACAGCTTAATGATAAAGACACTGTTTACGGTTTGACATTAATAGTATTTTGTATGTTATTGTACACAAAAATTTTGCTATTTTTGCCTATAAAAAATATTGAATTTTTAATCAAGAGAAATTGAAATGTGTTTACAGCAAACATATTACATTTCCTTTCGTATGAGCCTCACCCCATCAGTATATATCTTTTGTTACCTTTCATTGTTTTCATTTCTTAGAGCCTAATAACACCATTAAATGATTATGAGATTAATGTACTTTCACCTAAAGTGATTCTGATAATTACAAAATCCTTATGCACATTATTCTATAAAATTTTATTTAATGTGATTTAAATCAGTGATTCAAAAAAAATCACCTGATTTAAATCAGTGATTCAACAAGATCACCTGATTTAAATCAGTGATTCAACAAGATCACCAGATTTAAATCAGTGATTCAACAAAATCACCAGATTTAAATCAGTGATTCAACAAAATCACCCGATTTAAATCAGTGATTCAACAAAATCACCCGATTTAAATCAGTGATTCAACAAAATCACCTAATTTAAATAATAAATCCGATAAGCTGGATTTACTCACCATGTTGAAAATAATACCCTAGCCGATCTGCGTGCCCGAGTAGTTAGGACAGAGCGGTACAACGCCAGGGATCCCGGGTTCGAATCCCGGCCTTGGCATGAGCATTTCTTGCGAGTGCCCCTTTATCAAGTTCATCATTTCATGTTCACAATTAGCCAAAAGTGTCAGAAAAGGAAGTAAAATAAACCAAATGAATCAGTCATAAGACTTCCTGGAGGTCTTTTCCCTATCTCTGTATAATACGTAATTAATGAATTTCCTTCTCGCAAATGAGAAATCAAGATAGCCAAGAAGATCTCTTGAATTTTGAGGGAATGTCACTCTAGGAAACAGAACTTCAGTAAATTTAGAAATTCTGCAGACATGACATACATACGTTTACCGTCGAGTCAGACGGAAGGTTGATCTGTAATCGGGCCTCCCTTTGAGAACGTTCTCTTATGAGAGTTGTTCGATTGGTAAGAGAGCAGAGATGAATTTTTTATGAGCCTCTACATTGTAAAGTCGCCCCTTCCGCTCGCTTCCAACCTTCGCTCCCTCCCCCGGCATCCAATTTAATGTTTCAGCCGAATTAAGATGAAGAAAGCGAGTCTCTACGAGACAAGAGAGAAGCACTTTTCATATTTCCTTTGCACATTGCTCGTTTCTTAAATTTTATTCACGTTCCTCCCTTCTCAATTCCTTCCTTGGAGATTTCTTCATGTCTTTCCTTAATAGACCTAAATAAAGATTGCGAAAATCTGAAAAAAAAAATGTCCGTCTCTTATTCTGTACCTGGTATCTTTGGGTTACTCATTATTCGAATCACCTTGAAATTTGTAAGTCGGCCTTACACGATAGAATAACAAGTTATCCAGTAACTTGTTTAACTTATGAAGTACAACTGATTTCATCGAAAATTTTCAGGTGGTGTTCTTTAGTTCCGCGTAAATGAGATCTGTATGTCCGTCTTCTAATGTCCACCAAAAATAACAGTAAAAATTAGATAATCGTACGGTCTGAAGTAAAATTCCCCAACGAAATCATACGTAACGTTTACAAAATGCATATACTCTGTCTCGGGACAAGTCTCTGGGCAAGCAGTGCCTCGAAAGGGCTCGACAAATGAACACGTGCGAGGGAACGGGATTGCGTGGTGAAGAAAACGACGACGACGACTGAAGCAACAAACCTTTGCAGCAGAGTGTACTACTTCGCTCCTCGCACTCTCTTTCTCCCCTTCACTACCGTAATGCTCCTCGTTGCTCCACAGAATCCTTGGACAGATTATAGGTTCCAACTAGCTCAATAGATTACTTGTAATTTATAGCTCAGTCACCATCGGCAAAACGTGCAGACAGATTTCACCATGAGAGAAGATGTCCTTCGTGATTTTGAGGTTTTGTTTCAAATCCACTTTCTGCACAGATAAGCTAATCGGAACTGGATCTACAGATTAGTGAGTTTCGAACCATTATGTGCCTCCATCGGACGAAGGGGTAACCTATACCATATCAAATTAAGATAGTGTTCTATGAAATATTATCTACATCTACACTCATTCGTGTTATCGACTTACATATCAGCATGCTCCTGTAGAAAAAAGTAAAGAACATGAACGAAGCTTATTTCTGAATTTCTCTCTCTACATCTGGCATACCCTTCTTTCTCGTCCATTTAACCTTACAGCCTCTCACTGCAAAAAAAGACTATGAAAAATGTATGGCTTGAACTATCTACGGTTTCTGCAATTTGTTTCCCCATAGCTTTCTCTGTTCAACCTCCCCCTCCTTTCGGGGGCTCATTTCTATATAAAAAGAGGAAGACAAACGAGGTCGTTTATCAATAAGCACTCCTGGTTGCTTTAAACTGTTATTTATTCTCCTTGTCGCCTATCTGGAGATGCATGTTTCTCCAGTTTTCCTCTTTCAATTCCTTCCCCTCGCCCTGACCCCTTCTTCTCTTAATCGAAATATATTGCTGTTTACCGCTAAGCCAACACCTTACCCAATTCTTTTTTACTTTCATAAAAAGAGGCAAGGAAATTTGATGGCCATGCAATTTTCTGAACAATGAATCAAATTTCCTTCAGTGCTTTTCTCAAATGCTTTTACTTGTGTGGGTGGAGGAAGGTGATATTATACGTGGAAATTCGAGTAAGGGTCATTCCGTGCGAAATCAATGTTAAGTCCACTTACGATCAGATACACCTTGTCTCGGGAATATGTGGAGCAAGGCTGGTACATCGGTTAGTGAAGGGGAGAGAGCGAGTTGGCGGAGATAAGCAGTGCGTGCTGCTTCAAACTGCTGGTAGCCGCGGCCGCGTTTTCCCCTCCATGCACTCACTTCTCATCTCACGCGTTTATTGGTGGAGCCCTCTCTAGTCATTATTTGTGCAGAGAATTATTTTCCTTCGCTTCGCTCCAGAGATTCCTGAGATAGTTTAGAATATTAAGTTAAAAATTGGAGGAAGTATCGTGTGCAAAAATGTTCCATCAAGCAGATTTTAGGGATTGATAAAAGCGTTAAAGAAATGCAAAGCAAAGACGAGACGTGCTTAAGTATATAGCCTACACATAGTATGGTATAAACTAAATAAAACTGCTTTCAAAATTTAAACCATCCGATTTTCAAACATTTTGAGAAATGTAAAATTTTCGTAAGTATTGAAGAGACCTAGTGTGGTTTTATAGTTCTTGTTTTAGACTATAATTAGATCTCAATAATGCTTTGGTTTATCAAAATTAAAAAAAAAAGACATTTTAGAAACTCAAAAATCTCCTTTTCATTTTTTAAAATATGCTTTACAGGGTATTCATGAAATGAATGGTGAGGTTTGGTAATAAAGAACTGTGTAATACGGGTGTAGGAAGAGCAGCTGTCCTAGTTTGAGATTTCGTTTATGCTCACTGCAGGATCAGTTTTCAATCTTCATATGTTAAAAGTTTGAAGGGAGGAACAATAAAGGGAACGAGGAACCCTGAACTGCAAATTAAAAAAAAGAAAACTTGTTAATAGGGACGCTTTTTATTAAACATACACGCCTTCAAATGTGTTAACATCTCCATCAGCAACTTTTATTCACGATTCAATTACCACTGTAGCGCTACTGTCGCTGGATGTTGGATTCTATGTTTGTTTACATTCGTCAGTACGTTGTGATTGTTCATTTAGAGTGGATAAAATTGTAATTACTGAACGTTCATCAAGAAATTAAAAATATTATTCGGGCAGAAGTTATAGTTACGACTGAAAACACCATATAGAAAATGAAACCGGAATAAATTTCATGAAATATCGGCGTTATTCATTTTATGACTTATGGTATTCGAAATGGTGCGAGTACTGAACATTTTTACTTCAATAGACAACGTTCTAGCAGGAATAGTATGTAACGTGTCGTTACAGCTCTTTTATCTAAACAGTTACGTAGTGGGAAAGTGTTCGTGATACCATCGTATTGTAAGTATACCTATGCATTCTGTGAAACACTTTTCTGCTTGGCAATTGTGCATTTTTGTGGCATATTGTGTATTGCAGTTGTTGATGCATTATAATCTAAGCCAACTACATCAATGAATGTGGTTGGTTTATTTGGGGGGATACATTGTTGTTTTATATCGAGCCCTCCTCGATAGTAACGTCGTCGACTTGAAAGGGATCCCGCGTTCGACACCCGGTGGAGGCACAAACTATAGGTCCAGCCTCGATTAGGCTATCTATGTATTAATTGGACTTAAAAACAATGATGTACGTCTTCCAAATATAATTTTGAATACAACATACAAACTACAGAGTGAACCAAACGTACGTGGACAGTAGGTGGAAGAGGATTTGTGTTAGGGTTTTACTCTAACAATGAAGTTTGTGTTATTTAATTAGAAGAAGGTAGCGTTGCCGTCTTGCAATCAAGGGGTCCTAGGTTCGATTCCCAGTGGAGGCACATAGTGATTCGGATCCCACTTTAAACTGTAGGTCCAGTCCCGATTAGCCTTACTGTGCATAAAGTGGACTTAAAATACCAATTCAATCAATCAATCAATTAGAGTAGGTATGGAATATCCTGTGAGGTAGAATTCCCCTCCCCCTCGTATCACATGGACGCACCATCGAATCTTTCAGAGAGCCCATAATGGCAAATAATTGAAATACTGATGCAAGAAAATGGGTGTTAAATTTTTTGGTGTGTGGCGATTTTATCTTGATGTCAAGCCACAATCGCATAACTAATTAATTAATATCTTGATGTCTAAAATTGCTGAAACCGTTAGAAGAATGGGTTGAAACATTTGGTACTTAAGCCCCAAAGAGAAAAACCATTTACCGCATTCGCGACAATATGATAGACTGCTCTTGCATAATTTGGAGAGACCCCGCCCCATCTTGTTGCATTAAGAATTGAACCAGTGCATCACATTTGTCACGAATGCGGTAAATGGTTTGTCTCTTTGGGGCTTGAGTACCAAATGTTTCAACCCATTCTTCTAACGGTTTCAGCATTTTCAGATTTCCAACACTCTTTTAATTAAGGATACGAATAGTAATCAAGATATTAATTAATTAGTTATGCGATTGTGGCTTGACATCAAGATAAAATCGCCACTCACCAAAAAATTTAACACCCATTTTCTTGCATCAGTATTTCAAATATTTGCCATTATGGGTTCTCTGAAAGATTCGATGGTGCGTCCATGTGATACGAAAGGGCGAGGGGAATTCTACCTCACAGGATATTTCATACCTTCGCTAATTAAATAACACAAACACCATAGTTATAATGGACACCATTGTTATAGTATAACCCTAACACAAACCCTATTCCACCTACTTTTGTTTCTCTCTATATTTAAAAGATGTAACATTGGATACTTCGAGGATTAAACTTTGGTTTTAAGCCATATATATTCAGTGCTTAACGATTTTTCTTATCTTTTCGCCACATTCGTTTATCCGCCGTAGCAAACTCACCATGGCGAGTTTCAATATCTCTCACCAGATGGCATAAAAAACCAACTGCAACCGCGGATTCTAAGAATCTGAGCTGAGGCTCCTCTTCTCTGATAGTGGTTCCCTAAATAAATATACAGTAAATTCAAGCTCCATACATCCTGTTCTTTATCTAGGAAGACTTAATTATTTTGTCTACAACGAGAATCTAGAGTAGTTATTGCAAAACGCTGTTCTAGAGGAACAATAAGCATGGAAGAGTGGGCAGAGCAGAGTGGGAGATTATCTTGATCTACGAAGTCACAAATCCAGATAACTCATCAATTTATATTTCTACTCGACCGCCTGTTCTCCCACGAGAGGTAGAATCACTCAAATTACAAAGATCGGTTGCTCTTTCTGGGAATTGTTTAAGTGCTCTCTCTCCAGCTATCTGGAGAAGCTCCAACTGGAGAAATAAAAGAAGGGCTGGAAAAAAGGAGCACTGGACATGCATTTAGCTAATGGAACTTCTCCTCTATCAGAAATAGGACGTGCATCGCGAGTTGAGAGCGTTTTTTTTCTTTAGTTCTTGTTTTTGACCTGGCCACTCTGTTCTGCGCTCAATAGCCACACGAGGTCAGAATATGCTAGATGTTGCCAAACATCAGTGCGAACAGAAAAGCATTGTACATTGTATTTTTTCGTTCTTTTTTGCATGTTTCTTTATCAGTCCGAGGTACTGTATATAGCCAAGTTGGCATGAAAAGAGTAATATTTGTAGCGTCCAACTAACATGTGTATTCCCCTAGGCACATACCAAGCAGAGAGATCTCAATTAGAGTCCACAGACTGACATATTTGTTAGCCAACTGTCAAAGAAATAATTGAAACCGTAATCAGCTGGGACGTACTGCGCGCAAACGAGTTGCGACTACGTATACCGTGTAACCTCAATATGCTCCATGGAGATTCTCTAATCAGGACCTAACATAGTAGGTCTATCCATATTCTGAAGAATATGACAATTGTAATTTTAGTTTTCCTGCTCAGCGGTTCGTGGTCGACTTTCACTCTGGCCAACGAAGTTCCTACGCTCGAGTCCCGGCCTGTGCATGTGTATTCTTTCTGAGTGTCCCTTCATCAGTTTCATGTTATCGTCACTTCATCCTCATCGTCACGATTAGTCAAATACATATACAAGACTATGCTGTGTGTTTCTTCTAACAACATGCTGGTTTCCAATTGGTTGCCTAGTTACAGCTCTATGTAACGCGTTTACCCAAAAGTGGCAGAAAATAAGGCAAGCTCTGTGTGAGAAAATGTAGAATTAAAGTTTGAAACTCTCTGCCATATTTGAATCCAACATGGCGTCCGTTACCGAGCGATACGAACGTGGCATCAGTTGAATTTGTGTTGACGACACGTTCTTCTACAAGTGTTTGCCAGATGGTTTGGAAAGCCCAAAAACCTTTGGCCAGGCTCTAATTAAAAAATAATTAACATCTCCAGTTTTTCCTAGAATTCTTCAATCGACATATTTCTGCAATCTCATTGATATATATTTCTGTCCCTGTCAGGGATGGAGATATTTATAATTTAATTCCTGCGCGGCTCGTGGTTTCGATCTAGCACTGATTTACAGCCTACAATACCTGCGACACCCAACGTGTCTAATGCACTTGTTCGCTACCTGCCTTCGATTTACGACCATTCAATGCTTCCTCTCCTCTCGTTATCGATCTACAATGGACAGTTACCCTCAACAATGGTGTTGGATCTACACGTTCATAATGAACCATCCAGAGCGGGTTCGGTCGTCCAAGAGATTGCATTATTCGTCGCTCCTGGGTTTGTGACTGTATGTTCGGATCTTAAAGAGTGAATTATAAAGTTGGCTTGGGTTACATAGAATGAGAAACGGAACATAGGCGACGCCTCTGAATAGAAATATACTTTTTACCCTCTCTAAAACGTTTCAATGGGGGCAGGGTACTTTATCGTCCTCAATAAGTAGTATTTATATGCATACACCAGAGAAGCTTTGATACTTTTCTGCTCTAAACCAAGTATTC
Organism: Lepisma saccharinum; assembly: GCF_977018435.1. Taxonomy (NCBI): domain Eukaryota; kingdom Metazoa; phylum Arthropoda; class Insecta; order Zygentoma; family Lepismatidae; genus Lepisma; species Lepisma saccharinum. Next base: position 54,390,075 of record NC_139233.1, read on the forward strand.
GTTTAATAGACAACTTCAATGAGGTTACTCTTGCAGTTACACGATGTTGATTAGAATATTAGCACGTGGCACTAAGCATGTCGAAGTAGGAAGTTACTTTGAGTCTCGTATTCACGATACTCTTTAGGCAAGTCTAGTGTTCAAAGCAGGCTCAAAAGAGTACCGGATTCGTGAATACGAATTTGACAGCGAAAATTCCCTCTGGGCTTGCTGAAACGTACTGTGAATCAGTAGCGTACGCAGGATTTCATCAAGGGGGGTTATTTCTAAAACTTTCTCCAAATTCACACTACCATTGTTTTATTATACTTTAATTAAATAATAATACTCATAATTAATTAATAATACTTATAATTAATTAATTAGCTGCTAATAATACTACTAATACCACTACTACTATTAAGTAGCAGAGATCTACATAAATATAGTATTTATGAAAGCAATAGAACGAAATTACTTTCTAGTCATTCGATTTTTATCAAATTCTGGGAGCATTTTTTTGTTTCTTTGTTACGAAATAATTGCCTGGTCAATGAGGTGAGACATTTTAAGTGTGAAGAAAATCCACAAAAAACAAGAAAACGTATTAAAATAAATTGAAATATCCAAAGTGTGGAACTCATCCAAGGAGCTGTGCGGTAGTGTGGTGGGTAGAGCGTCTAAGAACCACGTGGGAGATCCGGGTTCGATTCCTGGAATTGGTTGGAATTTTTCCGGTTTCTTTCCCGCATAAATGTCGCCGATAATTCACATCTGGATTGTCTCGCTATTCTTACCAACAAAATATTTTGCAATAGTTAAGCTTATTGTTGTTTGAATAATTGTCTAGTCAACAAGGTGAGACATTTTAAAGAGAGACATTCAAACGTGCTGCCGTAAACAATTGGAAGGCGGACTGTTGACTGTATTCTTGACCGGCTAGCCTTTGTCTATACATTAGCCGTTTACAACGAACCAAGAACTTTCTGTAATTAATTCTCATTGTTCGAACAAAAACTACATGTTCATTGAACACTGGCGTACGTAGAGGGGTGGCTGATGAGGTTACAGCCCCTACCGAAATTTTGAGAAAATCAGAATTTTCAAACAAAAATCCGTTAAGAACTTTAAAGAATCAAAATGTGTAAATGCGAAACCTCTTTTAAAATGAGTCCCGATTACCATTTTTGTCTTTGAATACAATTTTAATAGACTGAAAAGCTCTAAAAATACGAACTATTTTATTATGCATCCTGCCCTCCAAAACGAAGCCATGTACTATCCACATTTACTATTCTAGCCCCCCCCCCCCGAAAACAAAATCCTGCGAACGCCAGTGTATTGAACATTGTTGCAACTGAGATACAAAACAACTTTTTTCTCTTTTAAATCATAGTTGCCCTCATATTTTATTTTCAAGAATTCGTGTTTATTTTCAAGGCATTCACTCTGAAAGACGCGTGTGTTTGGAATGCTGTGCTTTTCTCCGTGCTGCATGGAAATAATAATTCAAATTATTATTATTATTAGTAGTAGTAGTAGTAATAGTAATTGTATTGCCGCAGGTCTTTGACTGTGGTAAATTGGCCATTTAATTTTTTCCAGCATTTTTCATAATATTTTACAAGCTCAAGGGGGGGGGGTTAAACCCCTTAACCCTCCACTTGCGTACGGCACTGCTGTGAATGCCTGTCTCATAACAGATTTTCTCTGGGTCTGCTTCAATGTATCATGAATGCGAGTTTCAACATAATTTTTCATCTCTGGACCTGATTAAACGTATCGTGTATGCGAGTCCCTCACCAATTTTTTTTCTGTGGACCTACTTAAACGTATTGTGAATGACAGTCTCATACCAGATTTCCTCTGCGCCTGCTTCAACGTATCGTGAATGCGAACCTCAGACTATTTTTCCTCTCTGGACCTACTTAAACGTATCGTGAATGCGAGTCTCACAGCTAGTGTCTGTCCCAGGAAGTCTGTGGAGCAAGTCCCCGTATAATAGGAGAAAAGGTTAGAAAGCGAGTGCGCTACGAACGGCTGGTAGCTGCAACCGCGTAACCCTATCAGTGCAATCCTATCCCCCTTAAGCGTTCATTGGTCGAGCTCAACTTGCGCAGAGGACTTGTTTTCGATCGCTTGTTCCACTGACTCTGGAACAGATTATACCTACATCCCTTCTATAAAAGAACTTGTACTCCGAGGCGGAAAGAGCTGGATAAACCCCTGCAGCGATGAAGAGACAGCAAACGCTGGTTTCACGTATTTTAGGATTATGTTTTGGCTGTTAATCCTAAAAACTCCAATAGCATGAATTAGATCGATCGTGGCGCTGGCGGGCTGAAATAGATGACGTCCATCTCTGCGTGTAGCCGGGCACTGACGGCCGGGAGCTTCGTTCTCGGAAAGCATGGATGGACACGGATGACGGACTGTCACTCCCAGCTAGGATTAGGGTGGCAATTCTTCCGGTTCCGCACAAAATACAATGATATTATCTTCCCCAGAGAAAACAGAGTCTAATTTCATCTTGCGTGTGCAGGGAATAACAAGGAGTTCCTGCCGAGAAAGGAGGTTTCGGGTTTTCCATCAATCCAATTATCTTTCAAATAGTAGTACTAAACTAGGAATAAAGCATCATAATGTAGCTTTTATGATTGTTTTAATCTCGGCAGTCTCCATTTCTTCTCTACATATATACTCTATCACTGGAACCTGCGGTGCAAAGGCCGTGCATAAAGGTAGAGATGGAGAGAAAGCAAGCGAAGCAGCACACGCTGCTGGAAAGGTTGGTAGATAACTGCAGTCGTCTTCCCCCTCCACGCAATCCCGTTCCCTCGCACGCGTTCATTAGTCGAATCATCTGGAGTCACTACTTGCGTAGAGACTTTGTTTTCGTTCGCTCACTCCAGAAATTCCCGGGACAGAGTATAGAGTACAAATGTTGCGTATAGAGCAGACTGCACCATGTCTGTCACGAAAACTTTCTTCAAATGTATATCCACTCAAGTGGATTTAACTCTTAAGATGAAAAGCAGTGCGAACTATTCTCTGTTAACTGTAAGAATGAAGTACAACTTCAATATAGTAGCTACGCTGAGTGATCTGACTTTATCTTAAGATTCCTGCAAAATTAATCAGTTCTCTCAAAATTGAGAAACATATTACTAACACGTTATTGCAAACATTTGCCTATTATTAGTTCCTTAACAGGTAATGACTTAATATTAGAGAGTAATTTCCTGGATAACAGTGCAAATTTACTATAATTCGTCCAAGGATGCGGATACCACCTGGCACTGATCAGTGGCGAAACGTCCTAAGAGGCCGGGCCTACCCTAATATATTTGTCTATTACGGTTTATTTCATTACTTATAATTTCATTAAACGACGCTTAATAAAAGAAAACTGAAAACTAGGTCTTCCGATAATTACCGCAAGTTTCCAACCCTGCCTGGAACTCTACCTGCGCGTTCAGCGAGGCCCGCCTGAGAGTGTCTCAGCTGGTCCCATAACAACCTTCGTGATTCGTGCGGGAAAACATAATTTCAGGGGCGCGTTCGCCTGTAATGTAAACGGTGAGGCCGGCCTCCGACTTCCGAAGAGTGCCGATCGTGTACGAGCGCGTGACGAAGCAGGCAGTGGACGCACAGACCTTGTTGAAGCAGCGTTTCCATAGAACATTCAGAGCGTGCCGGGAGCGGGGCACACCCAGCTGATAACACGTCGCGAAAATGTGTTGCTAACACCTCTTAACCTGGCCTCCTAACCTATCAACGCAGGTATTATTAGAATTCTAACTGCAAATAATGCATGTAAGTTGGTTACCAGTGTTAAGTTTCGTGCATCAGCTTTTTTCCGCGAAGTGTTATCTGCTGGATGTACCCCACACCAATCTCGATTCAGAGAGGGACAGTATTTTATTTCTTTGAGGAAAGAGATATTGAGGCGAAATTTCCTTTCATGATTAGTGATATAACTGAAAACTCGCTACTTGGTTCTGAAATTTTTTGGCCGGTGTGTTACACAGAAAGGTGTCCGTGTTCTTAGCATTTCATCATTTTCTAAATCATATTATAATTTAAAAAATAAGAATTAATGCATAAAAGAGTTAAAAATAAATTGATTGATAGATTTAGTTTACTTTACTTGTTTTCTGCCATTTTTGGCTAATTGGGATGATGAGGATGAGCGATGATATGATGACATTGACGAAGGGACACTCACAAATAACACCTATGCCAAAGCGGGGATTCGAACCTGAGGCCCTTGTCGTAGCACGTTGTTATAAACAATCCGCCGCGGAGGTCAGCATTAAAAAGAAATAAGTACTAAGTGACGATCAAGTGGTCTATTTCTTTAATGCGAGAAACATTTACGATACTGTTATTGAAGTAGCAAATATTTTTTACAAGCAGCTTTAATATAACAAATGTAAGAGGGCTAGGGCCTGTCAGAACGGCTTTTTCATTGGGTGACGCGTGGTCAGAACATCCAGTCCCATCGTCACTGTTTTCTGACCTTCGAGACAGAATCGCCTATATTCTGAGATATCTGATCGAGACTAGATTAATGTAGAATCTGAACCAATGCCTCCAGGGGGAATCTAACCTTCTCCTTCTTGGCGAGAGCGTTAATCACTACATTATCCTTTACAATCCCTATCCCGATGAGATTCAGGCAATATGTTATATTTTATTTTCTACGGGCTATATTTTAACATACTACTTTTGAAAAAAAAATCACATCCCCTCCCCCAATCCCTTCTCCGACCTGTGCCTACCCTTCCAGAGACAGCACGCTTCGCCACTGGCACTGATACTGCACTGATAACTGCAGAACTGGCAAAAATATGCAATTTAAAATCAAGAAAAAAATATTCTGTATTGTTTTTGAAAACACAAATTGCAGTGGCTTTTCAAAAGAAATTTAAATTTGAATGTAGATGTCTGCTTGTGAAACCTTGTAGGTGGAGAAGTTCATCGCGACTTCCATTGAAACAATTGGAGCAAGTAATTCAATTCACAGTCAGTAAGAGAAGAACCCTCACCTAAGAACTTCAAAAAATAAGGATAGGAGCTTTTGGTTTGCTTATGTGTGGACAAGCGTTAACAAGCCATAAAAGAAGTCAAAATATAACCAAATATGTCATAGCCTTACAGAAAACTAATCAAAATGTTCAATATGACATAAAGATGACCAAAAAAATTTACCCATACCTAAAAAAAATGGTGAAAAATGCACAAACATATTTCCTTTGTTTAACCAATTATTTTATGATGTACGTACATTTTTTATATTCTAGCAATATTTCAGCCTTTTAAAAAGATAAAAAATAAAATCATGTAATAATTATCCCGTATATCTACTCTTTCGCAATTTGATGTTCGGTTTATTCAATTATAAATTGAATATTGAAGTTGAACACATCTAACCTCCATTGTAATAAGTTTCCACACAGTTCCGTCCATATTTGCCTCTTTACGCAGAAAAACCCCAAACCACCCGCTAACCGGCACTAGTTCTTCGATCGATTTTGAACTTTCTTCTCGACCTCGCAAAATGCATATTCGTGTCACACTGCAGTTTCAGCTTAAAAAAAATGCTGCATTGGAATTTGCCTCCTACGACGTGGATGCATGTTATGTGACCTCATTTCGACAGATTTTGATCTCGTGACTGCAGCAAAGAGCTGCACAAACTTCATACAAAAAATAGGGTGATACATATTGATGTACGAAAGCACGACACATTTGGTACTTGAAGTTTCATGGTATTTATCAGGTGGAAAATATACAGCGAGTATTTAATGTTGGTTGATAATAAAAGGAGTTCACGTACAGAAATAATCCGAAAATATCTCTTAGCCGCATATACATGATGCAGAATATAATTTGATGAAGAATATGTGACAGCAATGGACAACGAAATCAAATAAGAAATTAATGATAACACATTGCCTTAGACGCCGCCATCTTTCAGAAGGGGCAAGGTACTACTGGGATAATTTTCTTATGTTACATCGTAAGCATTGAAATTTTAATTACTATCCTTGAGATATCTGTATTAAAAATCAGTGTACAAGTGCTCAAAACAAAGCCCCTTTGCAACAATGAATCCAAGATTCTCGGATAGATGGCACTGTATACTCTTTGTATAGTACTACGATTGAATATATCATTTCGTGTATTTCAAAAGTTCGCGTCAACCTTAAAATCGAACTTCCCATCCCTGTAAGAAACTGGGCTAAACTCTGTTTTAAAGGCTTTTCATACTATGCTGTAAGATATGGTAATTGTGTACGTCATAGGCGTGCGCAGACCCTCTGATTAGGTCTGCAAAAGCCTTGATGAAAGTTCATTCGGGAAAGAAAAACCTAATTTTATCTCACTGTTTTTAGTTTCATTGCATTGATGGGTATATATTATATAGGCCTATATAATGCGGCAACATAGAGGCACCATAACGAATTAATAAATTGTCTCTGAAATGTACCGTGCTCCTTTCTCTCCAAACAATTGTGTTCATGCATTTAAGACAAAACAGCTTATCAGCAAGAGTCTGAAGTACTTAGTAGCTACAACTTCTCTCTCTGGTAATTTACAACGCATTACAGGAAACAATAAAATCGCGAGCAAGAAAATTTTTAGATCCGAATTTTTGCAAACTGAAAATAATATTAATTTAATATGGCACAAAAAATTCATGGGACACATTCTCTTTTACAATTATATTTAATTTAGATGGTTCGGCGTCCAGGGCCAACTCCCGCCACCCCCTAGCTACGGCTCTGTACTTGACAGAACTGCAAGGAAAGAAGAAATTGCGAGCGAAGCCAGCAAGAAAATTTTACAAATTGTATTTTTATTTGTATAAAGTTTGATATCGAGGGTGGCAATTTCCTCTTTGTGCCCCCTGCAGGTGCTCTTGGCCGTCTGGAAGAAATAATGCATGAAAGACGTGAAAACTAATTCCATCTTCAGTATCCTTTTGTCCTGCTACTCTTAGAATCTACTAGTTTTGCTTTCTTTTACCTCAATGTTTAACCCCCTTGCCCCCCTAGAATTGATTTCCGTCCAAGGTTGGGGAGGGAAAATGCCTATAGCCCCCCTGTGGTTGCGCCACTGCACCCCTTCCCCCGTAGTTGCTTTGAACTTTAATCCGCTTGAAAATACTTGATTCTCTTTAAGAGTATAATATCTTTTAATAACGGCGATAAGATTCCTCTACACTCAATTTCTAGGTGAAAGTATACTAATGTAGGGACATGGACCTCTGGAAGGGGGGCAAGGATGGCCATACCTCCCCCTTAGAAATCGAATGTCAACCTAAAAGTATATATTTCACACGTATAATTTGATTTATGCGATAATTTCAAATTCAAGTGGTGCTTTTGAGGGGGCAACACTATTATCGGGGTAATATACCCCATGGAAAAATACCTTGCTTTCCCTCCGCGGAAAAAAATGCGACGTCCATGATTACGGGGAGGGGGGCAATTGCCCTCCCTTGCCCCCCGTGCGCACGCCTATGGTGTACGTCCTGGATGCCACCAGAGTTAGGTGGTAGAGCAGCCCAAGGCTGAATCTCGCTCTGTAGTAAATAAAAATACTTTTCTATTCTTTTCTATTCTATAATGTAGGTGATACATTATATTGGTTAACAGCGAGCTTTACATATGAAGATATTAAGTTTGACGTTGGATTTTACACTTTTCAGAAATTATAGAGTTGTGGTTCTTTCTTGAACTGTGAGAATGTGCGTATATAATTTATTCTGAAACTTCACAGTAACTACCAAAGACCATGCAGAAGATGTCTTCTTGTAAAACTGTTGCTTAGATGTTGATAATAATCTTGGAATGTAGGACAACACAGCCCAATCACTAAGTGTTAGATTAAAATCATTCGTAGCAATGAAATGTTCAAATTAATCTCGTTAAGGTAAATTGTAAAATGGAATTAATTTAATTTATTTCAATTGAACTCCCTCAGATATCACAGATATCTGCTATTGTGATAAATTGAAAAATAAAGTAAATTTACGTAGGATGAATATTGATGAGAGAAAACTAAAACTCAGCCTTATAAAACTTCTTAAAATGACGAATAAAAGAAAAGGGCTTTGCTTGTCTCGGATAAACGAGAGGAATTGAAGGACCGGTGCCATTTCTGGTAAAAGAAACCCTCAGCGTAAAGCTTTTATTACCAAAAACTTCCTCACACACAATTTGAACTGTAAAAGCTTCCCATCTTGGACACGTGAAAGTCCCAGGAGTATGTACCCAGACTGTTCGTTTTCTTTTAATAGTCCCCTATTTCCTTTCCACCACTCTCTCTCACCTTTGTTGTCGCGCGCCTTTATTAAAACCGGAAATTTCAATTAATAAATTTTCAATTCAAAACATATTTTATGTTCTTATCTTTAAACAAGTAAAACAGTGAGTACAATCCATGCCAAAGATATCCAGAAAGAATTTACCAGCAGTCCTACACACTGAATACCTTGTGTTTTCTGTGCAGAGTGTAATTTTCAACGTTCTGTAATGCTCTACACTCTGTCTCGGGAATCTCTGGAGCAAGCGAAAGAAAACAAATCTCTAAGCAAGTAGTGACTCGAGAGGGCTCGACCAATGACCGCGGTAGAGAGGAAGTGAGTGCATGGAGAGGAAAAGGGTGCTGCACCTACCAGCCGTTTGCAGCAGAGTGCACTGGTTTGCTCCGTCCACTTGTTTTCTCTCCTTCTCTGCCGTTATGCGCGGCCTTTCTCTACATTCTCCCGAGGCAGAGTGTTAGTACCGCCATTCGCTGAGCAGTCCACGCATGCATTCTTGCACAATCACAGCAGGCTAACCAGAGTAAAAGACCACTGTTGTATCAACGAATGCCGCAAATAGATCTATACTCCTTCCCAGCTAAGTGTGGAGCAGGTAAACGAAAACAAGTCTCTGCGCAAGTAGTGACGCGAGACTGCTCCACCAATGAACGCGTGCGAGGAACGGAATTGCGTGGAGAAGGGGAAAGCGACTGAAGTTACCAGCCTTCCCATCAGCTTCACCCTGGCCAATAGATTTCCCTCGCTTCTCAGACGCTATGCGCGGCGTTGCTTCACAGTTAACTGGGACAGGGTGTAGTGCTGTGTTAATTCTCGGTAGCATGTTGCGTATCACCTGCACCATACTGTCAATGCAAGAGATATTATCCCCTTTCATTCTACCTCACCTGGCGACCTCTGTGTGAGGACAGCCGACAGTGCGAAATAGATTGCATGTTTACAAGGACATAATTACCTGTGAAAACCATATGGTAGATTCTGAAAACATGGATTACACTCATTGACAGTGGCGCCAACGTATATGGGCCAGTTGGGCTCGAGCCCGTTCAATAATAATTTGCCTGTTCTTATATTTTATTTTAGAAATGAAGCCCCTGCGCTTAAGAAAAAATAAGTTTCATCATTACATAATTTTCACAACTTATATTGAGTGTTATCAAAATATTTCATCATAATTTGTAATATATTGTCATATATTACACTATCCCTGATCACATGTTATTAGGAACGTAAGGGGGCAAAAAGTCTTACGACCTGAGGATCTATAGGCACCAGTGGCGGCGATTGGGGGACGTAGTGGGCAGTTGCCCCCTCCTCACTTTTTGCCACTTTTGCCCTCGCACTATCCTAAATCTTAGCTAACAAGGGAAAGTAGACTGTATATGCCCCCCAGTTTTGGAACCCAATCGCCGCCACTGATAGGCATTAGAAACTCTCAAAACAGGCAGGTAAAAAAAAAAAAACTACCGAAAAATACAAAATAGGCACTGCGAAAGTGGTGAACATCAAGAGATTTCTCATCATTTTCCCGTATTAGCCACTCAACAAGCAATTATATTCGAGATAGGCAGTTACGACTTAAATAGGCAGAAACAGTCATTATAAAGCACATGTGTTCCTCTCAGGAATGGCCTTAAAGGATTTTTAACGTAAAATCCTACATTTTCTTGCCAAGGAACACAAAAGGCATTTTAGGACAAATCCTCAATTTACCTACTTATGACACATTGTATAAGATTATAAAAAAATCTCAGAGTTTAGTCCATCTAATGTTCTCAAAATTTGGCGCTTTTGCTCATTGAAAATAGTACAATCTCTTCTCAAGTTGTTCATTGAAGTAAATTTTGTCTTCCAAAGATTAGGGGGGCGTTGCCGTCCAACTTTTTGCCACTTTTGCCCCCACACTATGCTAAATCTTATCTACCAATGGAAAGTAAACTGTCCTTGCCCAACCCAGTTTTGGCAAACCCCCCACCCATCCAGTTTTGGAACCCAATCGCCGCCACTGCTCTTACATGTGCGTAGCATATCGGCAGTAACGTATTGCTGTATGAAGTCCGAGTATGATGCAACAATTAATACAGTCATTCTCGGATAGATGGCTCTGCATTGTTTACTTATACATATTGACAATAAACCATGGCGAAAATCCATAACCTAAGGATCTTCAATGCTGCATTTGTCAAATAATTTCTCCAGAGTTATTCTTTTCTAAGTCTAGAATACATTTCCTGAAAAATATGTATGTGCACAAGTGCTTATAGATTAAATTATTTAGCTAGAAAGGCGTGAGACGAATTCAGCAACGATTTTGAGATATTACTCCATTTTATCAACTTTTCTGTTCTAGTCGGATAATCTCTGGCAGAATTAACCTTGAGAGAACCCAAAATTAATTTATGTACGAAGGCTGTTCAATAAAGAATGATCATAATTTTGTGATAACAACATACTCTCACTCATCGTCAAAATTTTGATGGTCCTTTTCATTGTACTCCTAATGCGATGCAATGCACTTGTCCCACCTTTTTTTCCATTCTTCAAAGACATGCTGAAAGCCATATTTTGATAGGTCCTTCAACATCGCCTCCGCTGCCTTCACCACTGCTTCTGATGATGGAAAACGCTTTCCACGAAGGCGTTTCTTCACAGTAGGAATAAAAAAAAAAGTGAGAAGGGGCTCGATCTGGACTGTAAGGGAGATGAGGAACACATGTCACATTTTGTGTGGCGAGATATGCAGTAACAACATCTGCGATGTGCGGGCGAGCATTATCGTGGTGCAGCATCCAACCTGATTCTTTCAAATGTGGCCTTTTGCGATTGATATGCTCCAGTTACAGTTGTATGTTCTGGTACGACATGCTGATACACCATTCTCTGAATATCGAAAAATGATATGACCATAACGTTCCCAGCAGAAGCCACCACTTTTTTGCTTTCATTGCTGTCGGTGATGACGGAGATTTCCACACACAGCTTTGCTGTTTGCTCTCTGCATCGTAATAGTGTAGCCAAGTTTTATCTACTGTGTTAACCTTCGAAAGGAACACCTCATCTTCCTGTATAGCGCCTTCAACTGCAAACAAACTTGCACGCGAACGTCCTGTCGTTCGGGTATGATGCGTAGGCGATACTGAAGGTGTCTGAACTTGCACGGCTGCCACTGACGTACTACTGGCAAGAAATAATTGAAACTCTTACCACATATTCATTACACATTAAGCTAACAATGCAACATAAAATTAAATTTCTATACAATACATCATGAGCATAAGAAATTTATAATCATTCTTTATTGAACAACCCTCGTACATAAAGGTTTTTTCTAAGTTTACAATTTAATAAGATAAATTTGATTGACATAGAGCAACATGGTTAACGTGAAATACCCAAATTATTTTTTTCTTTTATTGCGTCCAACCTATTGGAACATGTGCATCTTTGGTGGCACGTGCATCTAATCAGTTTTCAACTCAGTCCATACTTGACTCAGCATGTGTCTGTTCAATGTGGCAATGGTTATTGTGGTTTTCAAGTCATCAATATCTTTCACACGAGTTTAGTTCTTTGACGTGCCTCCACAAAAAGCCAAGAGATGTAATTTGTTAGGATTTCAGGCAATTGGATAATCAACATGCTGGAAAAAGTTCGATCAATTTTCAAAACCTGTTACTCCTGCAAACGGGATCAGAAAACTCGTGTTACTATGAACCCGAAGCACAATGTTTTTATTATATTAACCACAGCAGGTTGCTACGTCAATAAAGGTCATGTTATTAAATTTTAAAATTGTTAACAAACCTATGCTTACTTAATATTGTTAAAATTTTCCATAAATGCTATTAATTTTTTTGAGGGATTTAGAGCTTAGAATGAAATCCTGAGGACATTGGAGGAAATCATGTTTAATGCGTTGGAAAGCAATTTTCCAAACTCAATTTTTTACTCCATACTGAAATTACTTGTTTTTAAGCATTATTACTTCACGTATGGTTCTGTCATATTATCGGAAAATCTTTTGTTATCGTCATTCTTCCACGAACGTAAGACAAGTCAAGTTAGTGAGCACAGATAGAAAATATCTCATGTCAAATAAGTTGTTCTCTTCAGTCTCAGTAGACTGATGTAGCTAGTTAAAGCTTGTTGAAAATGTCGTTAACGAATGTTTTTTTTTTACCCTTACATCTCTTATGGAGAAAAAAATCACTCTCCCTTGAACGTAAATTTTTCATTAATCGGGGAAATGTTTTGGCATTTTTTTTTGTAAGTTGCGTAACACTTGAAAATTTCTCATACCACACGACACACTGTGCGCGCCACGCGGCTGAAGTCTATAAACTTTCACTCAATCGAAACTTGCATCCTTTCTTCTTATATTTCAACAAACTGTTCAGGGATAAGTAGATTAACCTCTTGTGTATAACGGTTTACTTCTCTGGCATATCAAACGGATCGCTTTGTATTTCTAGACTTTATGTGCAAGTGTTACGTATCTTTCAGTTTCCAATAGGGCTAAATGTTTTATTTTATTTATGTTAAAGAGAAGTTACTACAAGACACAATGTATATAAACTATCGACGATGTACGTACGTGTAGTTGTAAAAAACCTAACAAACATCCTCACGATCAGACACACACAAGAAAATTGAATCTGTTGAAAAAAAAAAAAAGGACCCAGCGAAAGGTCATTGTCGCGTGCCATGTTGTCGTGAGATCCAAAAGCGACCTTTAATCCAAAAACAATGACAAATACTAAAAGTGGTGAGGCCCCTCAGTGGCAGCCTTCAACCGGGGGTGGGGTCGCCCGTGGGTCCGGGCGTAAGCAAGGAGCCATCAAGCACAGAGCTATCACGCGGGCCAAGCAAACTAGCCCGAGAGCTGCCACAGGAATGTCCACCCAACCGATTAGACCGCCGAGGCCTCGATATTATCAACATTGAATTGTGTCTTTTGAATCGCATATTGTTGCCGACGCCCTGGGAACGTTCATTAAAGCGCAACAATTCGGGAACTTTCGATAATGGATATTCGTATTGGCAGAAACAAATATGAAGAAATTCATATCTGAACTAAGAGAATATTCATTTACCTGTTTTTGTTTGTTTGCTGGAAGGAGGGGTGAACTGGTCGACATCAAGGCAAAGACGTTACCACTATGCTATCGGAGAAGCCTATATTGTAGCACGATACTTGTCCCAGCCGCTGTAGTTCAGTCGTTAAGGCATCTGACTACCCTGCTAGAGACCCGGGTTCGATCCCCGCCGGGTGAGAATTGAATTTTTTCCCACCTGTTCAAGCGGCTCCGATATCCACCCAACGTCGTATAAGCCACCACCCCCTCTTTCGACCGTGATCAAGAAAGTGTGGAGCCCTAACTCCACACCCCCTATATGCCTTCATGGCTTGCTGCAAAGCACAGGGGATCACTTTACTTTTCTTTTACTTGTCTTAGTATTTTATAGTCAATAGCTAAAACCTCCTGACATATATTTCTGAGACCAGCATTGTCCCTTCTCCAACGTGAACTGTATTAAGACTACAAATTATGTAACTTTCATGTGTATATCATTCTGAGACGAAAGCCAAGTTGGTTATATTCAGATAACTATACGCCACAAAGATTCTATGTGGCAAATGTGAAATGTCCATAGTAATCAAGTTCTTAAGATAACTTTCCCAGCAACCAGTGTTTACAAATTTGTCACACTAACCTACTAGGTATGCTTTGGGACAGGTAGTCTAGAATTTCCATTGAATATCTGTACCACACTTGCTATCTTGTATTGGAACACGCAGAGAGCCCTCTCCGCAACGGTGGTCGCCATCTTTAAAACTAACGCCAAATGCGGCGAATGATAGAACTACGAGTTCTGGTTGAAATAAAAACTAGTGTTTCTATCACACGAGAGATGAATAGGAAACTTCTCTTATTTGTAGTTTTTCTGCAATAAATGAAATAGTGTTTCTAGATTTTATGTGCACGCTGTTACATGTCTTTAAGTTTCTCAATATCCGTTATTTTACCTTAAGGCACCTGAACCCAATATGGTCTACCTAAAGTTTGCGATTGTTTCTAACCGTACACAAAGTCAGAAAGGTAAAACTAATTGCAAGATTCAAAGGAGAGAACATTTCTGAAAGTTTATAGAAAATTGGATCCAATTCGAAATATTAACATGGGTGCAGGAAAGATTTTATTGAAAAGTTACGTTTAGGCAATATTGGGTAGATATCAGTGGCGTAGCATGGACATTTCGGGTGGGAACGCCAAGTCCGAAGGAAGGGTCGGCCCTTTCTTGCTTAATAACGTAGTTATGGTATTAGTCGCCACAGGTATTGTTTATTTGCCTGAAGTCAGATGGGTTTTCAATAAAACATCATCCATGCATGTTTTATGTAGACAATTAGATGCCTCACTATGCCACAGATGTTTTGAACTCTGGTGTTGTATACCTTTCTGCATGACGCAAGTCATTAGAAAACCTACCTGAATCACAAGCGCCTTTGAACAACAGCAGACGTCATTGTTGTGGTTGATCCAACTACTCATTGATTTGGTTTATTTTACTTCGCTTTTCTACCACTTTTGGTTAATCGCGAATATGAATATGAGTGATGATATTGATGAAGGGACACTGACAAAGAACACCCGTGCTCACGCTGGGATTCGAACCAGGGACCTCTGTCGTCTTGTCGCACTGTGCAAAGCAGAGTGGATGATCCAAATATCGTACACTCTACTGACGTAACAGTGCCGATTAGTAATTCAGACCACTGTTTATTACATCTTGAGAATGCTGATAAACATTTTAAAATAATTTTGTCCAGAGACCATTCGATGTTAAGAGTTTTCAAATGAATGCTAAACATTTCCATTGACACAATATTAAGCAGTTAGATAATAACGAAAAAATACAATAAAAAAAATTTATAGTTTAGCGGGTTACGTGGTAGAGCAGCAACAGGCTGAATTTCTACCACGAGGACTTCACCAACTTACTTCACAAAAACTGTGTTGATCTTTTAGTTTCTAATGCACATCGCTGTTCGTGCGATAAATCATACAATGCAGTGGCCATTAAGAAGCAGTATATTTGAGATTGGTAAAGTTACGTTAGTCAATATTGCGTATTGTAGCATCACATACCACGAGTTGCATGAGCGCGAAGAGCGAAGAACCGGGTAGGAATTCTACCGCTGTCGTCTGCTTCAGAAGGCAGGAAGGGTCACATGAACCAATCATGGTAGACCTCTCGTACGCCGGCGTAAGAGAGCCCATTTACGCGCGTGCTGTAGAAATGGAAGCTTTCCCTCCATAAAGGCAGCAAGGAATATAGGAGTCCTGTACGCCGAACCTGCTCGGCGTCCGGCCGGGAAAGGCATTGAAAAGAGATGCTAGAACGAGTGTTGAGAGTGGAGCGTTGCAAGCGGATCGTGAAAAATAGCTATTATAATGCCATGAAGGTCAAACATATTTGAAATTAGTCACGTTTTACTTTATAATCAGAGCATTTTAGCATTTTTGAAATTTTAAATCTGGGAACGCCGGGCGTACGGGCGTACTATAACGCTACGCCACTGGTAGATATGTACCCAATATGACCTAGTCATATATTTTCTTTCTTCACGTAAAAAATTGCAACATGAATTGTAAAGAAAATACCATAATATTCTTTTTGTAGAAAAGTATATTGATAAACTTACATTTTATTTATATAATCACACATGAGATTTGCACAAAGAAATAACATTCTTTACAAACCAATAAACAAGGGAATAATACGCTCAGAAGACCATGGATTGCACATCACAACTTGGCAAATGAAAGTTCTTTATGATCCTAAGTAAGCCCCGCACACACTAAGTGAACATAAGAGTAACAAACGTCACATTTGCGCATGTCCTTCACAATATATATTCCTGTATAGGCCATATTGAGTCTACCTTTTATAGTATTATTTTTTTTCCGTTATAAACTACTTTAGATTAAAGTCTAAACTAAGTAAATTGTTGCAAAGTACAAATTATGAACTATCATGAACATGAGTAGGCGTACTTGCATCTCTCCATTCACTTGGTATAATATTAAAACATTTTGACTGTTGTGCCATCTGTGAATGACCTTTGGAAAACAGGCATTTGTATATTCTAATAACACCTGCGGTAAAAGAGAAATCATCAAAGGAAAATCGCCACTGGCATTACTCCCAGGCACGCCTCGATAACTACCACCTTTTGTTCTCCTGGATCGAGATTAAATTTATGTCAAAGGCAACCTATAATACTAGCAAACATAATATGTATTAAGAGATATAAACACACATCAGTTGGAAGATGTATTAAGTAATAACTTACACGTACAATATTAGATAGCGTAGAAGACAATCACGAGGTCCAGCCATTTCACTTCCTTGTCTTCAAGTTACTGAACTATAGGAACAGCCAACAGGTTCAATCACGTCATTCGGACAGTCTAAATGACATACTAACATCATCTGTTGAATTAACCATGCAACTCAAAATGTCAAATGACGGAGTATTTTATAGGTACCTTGCATATAAACTATCGCCCGCGTGTGTGTGCAATTGTAATAAACTTAATAAACACCCTCGCGAATAGACACATTCAAAAAAGTGAATCTGTAAAAAAAAGAAGAAAATGACGCCAGCGAAACGCCATTGCCGCGTGTCTTGTTGTCGTCAGATGAAGAAGTTATCCTTAATCCAAAGGCAATACCAAAAGTGGTGAGGCCCCTCAGTGGCAGCCTTCAACCGTGGGTGGGGTCGCCCGTGGGTCCGGGCGTAAGCAAGGAGCCATCAAGCACAGAGCTATCACGCGGGCCAAGCAAACTAGCCCGAGAGCAGCCACAGGAATGTCCACCCAACCGATTAGACCGCCGAGGCCTCGAAATTATTAACGTTCAATTGTGTCTTTTGAATCGCGTATTGTTGCCGACGCCCTGGGAACGTTTGTTGAATGCGCAACAATTCGCAAACTCTCTGGTAGCATATATGATAAAGATCAATACTTATCATGGTGGTCTGATCATGTTTTGAAATGTCTGCAACCTTTGTTCTTCGGCCTTCTAGTTCTTGTTGTAGCCTTGTTTCAGTCTTGCTTACGATTCTTCTTTTGTTTGTTATATCCTTATCACACAGCTGCCATCTACTTAGGTATGGAAATCTTGATTTATTATGTAATTGCTTTTCTATTGGTATATATTTGCCTTAAGACTATGTAAAATAACAATTTGTATATATTATCAACATGGTAAGTACTATGTCATAGCTTTTAGTTACAAACACATGTTATATTTTGAATTGGTAGAATGAACGGTCACCCATCCAAGTACTGACCAGGCGTAACGCTGGTCGACCTTGGTTACTTAGCGTGGCTACAGCGCCTTGAATAACGTAGTGTGGAAAACGACCCAAGAAGCTGGTTCCCCAGACGGATGAGAAACATAGATGGCAGTGCGATCAATGTCGGTGCTAATTTTCTTATGAAAGTAATGCGGTTTTGTTCGTTTTTGGAATATATTATGTAGATTTGTTTGTCTTGAAAGGCGGTACGTGAATTGATGGAAACAGTTATATTTGTGGAGTGATTTGCAGTCACGAAATGACATTAATTTGGAAAGAAAAGTAAAGTAAAATTAATAAATAAATAGCATGCGTAACACAAGAAGATACATCGCAAAGTGATTCCGGACGTCAGGTGTTGGATTGTGTACTAGAGTTTTTTTTTTCCATGTTATTAGAATATAAATAGTATCCTGAGAGATATTCCACACCGAGGCGACAAACCACAAGTGTCGCTTGGAAGCGAGTAGTCCGTAATCAATGCAGCCTTTCGAACCGTAGGGACACAAGCTCTGACTGCACCGTTTCCTCAAGGAAATTTTACACCAAAGCGACACGGGTCCTTCGGTTCAAGGCAACTTTCACACCGAAGCGACACATGTTGCTTGGAAACGAGCCAATTAAGAGCAACATTTCACATCGTAGCGGCATGACGGGAAGCACAGGCCAGCGTTCGGTTGGTGATATCCTCAAGCGACAAGTGTCGCGTGCCCCTTGTCGCTTTGGTGCGCAGTCTCCCTAAACCAAGACACTCATTGCATCGCGCATGCGCGAACAACAAACCACGGCAACATGTTGCAAGCTATTGAGGATATGGCCCAGTTTGAGCGACGCACAAGCGACAAAGCGAGACGTGTGACTTATCGTGTCGCCTAGATCTGTTGTTGTAATGTGCGGTTTTTCGTGTCGCCTATTTGTTGTTCGCACAATTAGCAGCGAACGCTTGCCAATAGACTGAAGGCACCATGTCGCTTGTCACTTAGTTGGGAACTCCCCCTGTAGCGCGTCGCTTCGGTCTGAGCACCCTTCCTTTAAGGAGCTTTCGGATCGAAGTAACAAGTAGCACGGGAATACGCCATATGAACGTGTCGTTTGCTGTTTGGACCTTCATGTGCAATGAATGTTATTTTACAGTCTGGAAGTGTGTGTCACTAGTGTGACAGTGTGAACATCCCGTGTCGCTTGTCCCATTGGTTTGAAAGTTTCCTTATACTCATGTCGATGGCACTAAGAAAGTTTTGTGGGGTTCCCCTTGTCGTTTCATGGAATCATTATCATCATCACCGCGATTAGTTTAAAGCGGAAGAAAGGAGAGTAAATATCAAAAATACAATGTAGTTGCCAAGAGCATTCCACGCGTATTTTTTCTCCTGTATTATTAACGAAAATATGACACCCGTCCTGGCTATGGATCAGCCCCCCCCCCCCTCGAAATAAAATTCTGGCTACCGGCCTGATGATCGAGTACTACCACAAAATACTTCAAGCAACGGGTTCAACACCAGCGCCTCTAGCGGATCATTTTCGAGTGGAACCAGCCAGAGCGCGCAGAACTGTGCCGTTTTCCACACTACGTTATTCAAGGCGCTGTAGTGTGGCTTTGGTTTTCTTAAATCTCGTTTGTGATTGGTGGATGAGATCACATAGCCATTCGAGTATACTCGACGCTTACCATCTGTAAGGAACAATATTGTTTATAAAATAACGACTAGTATACAATATTAAACCCACTTGTCAATGATTAATCACAATATGTACATATCAATAAATAAAACATAGCATAAAGATATACGTTGTATCAAATATCATACTACCTACTATAATACACGCGGTGTGGCCATAGAAAATTATGAAGGTAATGCATACTATGCTAGAGTGGAACCACAGGAAAAGGAGCTTACACAGACTCGCGACTCCTGTGCATCGTATTCCCACGTGGAGGGGAGGGGTAGAACGGAGCAGGCTTCCTTATGGCCCTATTTGAACCGATGGAGTTGAATCGCGGAGAGTTTCACCCGAAGGTTCTTTTCCTTCTGGTTGCTCTATAGTAGTGAGGAGTAGCGAGTCTGGTATACAGCCCTCTCCGCAAGTAGTGACTCCAATGGGCTATTCCAATGATCGCGTGAGGGAAAAGTGGGCGCATGAAGAGAAAAATGCGGCTGCAGCTACCAGCTGTTAGCCGCCCACTCGCTTTCTCCCAATCTCTACCGTTATGCTCGGCCTTGCTTCACAGATTCCTGGAACAAGGTATAGAAAGTAACCAACTTTAACTTCAGTATCAGTTGAACTGGTTGGTGAACAGATACAGTGAGTACGTTAAGCGACGAAATTGGAAAATCGGCAGTGAAATCATGTGAGGAGGGCAGACTGCTTCATGAAATGAGATGCAGCAGACTTGCTTGATCCACATTTACAAATCCGTAACCTTTCAGATATTACATTCATTACTCACCGAAATTTTCCGTACAAGTATTCTGTATGCGTGCATTTTCAGCAAAATCTCCGAATCTGCAAGTAAATTGATGAAACTCTGTCCCCCTTTCAGCTTTCAGCGCCGAATAAGTTGGAGCAAAAAATCATTCCTTTTGCGTCAGAAACGGGAAAAGGGGGGAGTGGAGGGGGACGGGAAGAGGGATATTCCCAGAATCCCATCTTTCAGATCCGAACCTAAATGCGGACTAATGACAAGGCAGCGGGGCGCAGCTGTCGCAAGACTACAATTACTGGGGGAAATCTATCTCGTGTGTTGGAAAAGGTGCTTTGAGCGGGTGCACGGCGCGGGTGGTGCAAAAGAGCGTTCGTGAAACGACATGTTCTAATCCCGAAGACTGAATTGACGTTCAGCTCCATTTTCCTCCCTCTCCAATGCGCAAATTTCGACCGTGCACCACCGACAGTGACTGGCTTGCAGAAACTAGGCGACTGTGCAGTGGCGGCGATTGGGTTCCAAAACCGGAGGGGGGCAAGGTCCAAAAACGGGGGGGGCAGTATATTTCCCTTTGCAGAAAGAATTTAGCATACTGTGGGGGCAAAAGTGGCAAAAAGTAGGGGGGGAACTGTCCCTCCCCTCGCCCCCTCTAATCGCCGCCACTGCGACTGTGTTATAGATGTGCGCTATTTTAGACCTTAGTGTTTGTCCATTCTACTAAAAGGAAAATTTTACACAGCTGTAAGAATTACTTTTACATTTCTACATTGCACATGCAGAGTCTCAGCTAGATCAAAGTTATTATATGTTCTTCTGGAGCAAGGGAACGAATACAAGTCTCTACGCAAGAGGGCTCGACCAGAACGTGTGAGGGGGACGTGAGTGCAGCAGCTGTGTTATACTGGTCGCATTTCCAGATGGTGGCTGACCTTCATGCCTATTTCTGTCCTCCAATCGAATTCGGGGGTGTGTGGCTCGATGGGTGTCAAGGAACTTAGTTGCGAACTAAAAGCTGTAGGCGTAACATCGCTCTCCCGAAGTTGCCAAGCATCCTTCTACTTTTGCCAGTTTGCCGAAAACTTAATTGTGCAGGACCACGTGTTCAGTTTACCATTAACCACCGTTGATTTCTGGTGCTGACGTTGTCGGAGAACAGTCTCGTTGTATAGTACGTTTGCACACACGCGGTGTATCCTTCGCTCATTTGTTTCGTCGCGGTAACAGTATTCAGTGCCTTATGTCTCGAAAATACCCGGTATCAGTCGAAGAAAATTCAACTGATCGCTGATTCGCTGTTTCCGGGAAATGCGACCAGGATAGCTGTTTGCAGCAGCGCGCTCTGCTTTGCTCCGCCCAATCTTTTCTTCCCCTTCTCTGCCTTCATGCGCGTTCTTGCTCCACAGATTCCAGAGACAGAGTGTATATATTCCGGCGTTTTCTATGAACTCTGCGCTGTTCCCGCCCTTCATAGCGTGACGTCACTTGAACGTTGTGGTAGCTTACTCGTCTCATCTGAAGAGGTTAGTTCAAAGTTATTTCCATGGGATTTAGTATGCTATCTGCAATCTTTGAATATTTGCTGCACTACCTTTCTCGAACGTGGCTTGCTGCAATCTCTACAAACACCAAAGTAACAAGAACAGCACTTTCATCTTCGTAAGCGTCTACACATTCTGTTTTCAGAAAGAACATGTCTCAGAGAACAACAACCATGTATGTATTCGGTACAAAAGTCGGCGACCCTTTCAGAGATTGGTTCCCAAGACTATAGATGACACAGAAGTTGTTTCCCACGTGAAACAAGTTCAACTTCCGTCCAGCAGACATAAATTAACAAAAGAGCCGAACCCCCATAAGAGCGCTGGGCATCAAAAGGTTATACTTGTGATGTTTTATAATACCTAAATAGGATTTTTAATATTACAGTGACATAGATAAGTCACATGAGTGCCTCTGGGGTTAGTAACATTTCGACGGCTAGGCGCAAGATGCAGCTCGTTGCAGATGGCGCATGCGCTCCGTCGTCTTCGAACAGGATTCCACATTCAATTGCCTTAACAAAAGACAATATTTTTCCAGTTTTCGCCGCACTAAGCCCTATTCGCCACTCCTTGAATGGCTCGTCAAACTATGGAAGATATACAGGGTGTCATTTTAATGGCGCCCACGGACCACGGAAACGTATAGAGGACCTCAAGACAAGCAACTTTTCTCAATAACATTTTTCTCGTTGGTGCATCGTTTCGGCGCTACAGTCGTTCAAAAAATTATGTCATGTGTCCCCCTCAAATCATATCATTCGCGCCCTCAAACCATATCGTAATCCCCACAAAGTATTTAATTACGACAACGTGTCTACCAAAAGTAACTTTTTCTTAGCTTTATTGAACACTATATTTGATCTGCCCTTCCTTCCTAAACAGAAGTGCCCATCACTCAAGACCATCCCCTAAAATCGTTCATCATAATCGAGAATATCGCTTGTCTTGTAATGCAGCTATAGTATAAAAGCTTGACATTCACCTCATTAAAGCGCCAAACACTCATCCTAGCAACAGAGCATTTTTTACATCCATTTCTTTGCAGGCTTTCAAGAATGTTAATTTAATGGGGTGTCAATTCTTTCTTAGGATACCGTGATATTTACTCCTTCCCAGCTTCTCTTTTCGCACTTTCGGCGCCAAAAACGTGTGCATACCATATCGCTAAATACAGTCTCCAAAATTTAATGTGCGAGCTCTCTCCCCACTACAGAAATCCCTTAACAATCTAAGATTTAACACTTTATCAAGAGCTTCTTATCTCCCCCTTTAAATTTAATACTCAATCCTACCACCAAAATTTCCATGGCAATTTTAGACTTACTGTTGATAGTGAAGACTGGATATTGCCTCCCCAAAAAAATAATTCTCAGTCTCCACACCAGAATTTCCACAACATTTTAAGACAACAGTAATACACAAGAATTGGATACCTCCTTCATTTTAATGCTCAATCCTCCTCTAACTAAAATACCCACCATAATCTCAAACCTAGAGTTCTATACTGCCCCCCCAACTTTAATTCAGAATCCCCTCCAGAACCCACTTGTCAATTAAGGCCTAATATGTAAGAGTTGGATATTTCTCCACCCGCCTCTTTGATTATACCCTTAAACACTTTCTTTTCTTCATCTAATGGACTAAATATTGTGCATTTACGTAAGGTGTAAAATTTTTACATATATATTGGAAAAAGATATAAATGTTAAATTTTATATTATTTGAAGGGAAAATCGCCCCAAAAATCTCTATGGTGCAACCTGCGCCATAATCCCCCTTTATGGGCACCCCTGATCAGCACAAAAGTACCACAAGGCATCTGGACACAAACCTGTAGATATCAACCTTGCAACGAGATCTGCAAATATAATTGACATGTAGCTGGGCGTAAACAGCCACATGTAAGTTGTAAGTCCAATAAAATTTATTGTTGTTGATATTTGACATGTAGGCTGAGACAAAATCCGATATTGACACTTCATTTTGAATACGTTTTTTACCATCTCTCATATCGTTGGTTCACTTCCCCCCTTCCCCTGAGATTACTGCTGATCTTCTGGCTGGTAGGCTATTATGTTCAGTCTACTGGACGCGTTTCTCGCTTCGTTTTACAGCTAATAATGTGGTTGGTAGTTTGTTCTTTTTCACAAAATATGTGTGTCCCTTGCAACACTGCCGTTCGCTGTTTCGCAGGAGGAAATGACGTCACAGATACGATCAAATGTTATGTTGGGTAGCCAGCATCCTTGCCGCAAAACCCGTCATTTTTGAACGGCTGAAGCGTCGAATCGACGCGCCAACGAGAGAAATTTTACTGAGAAAAGTTGTTTGTTTTGATGTCCTCTATACGAATCTGTGGTCCGTGGGTGCCATTAAAATGGCACCCTGTATATTATTACATCATATTATCATAACATCTCTGGCTGTTACAGCTTGGAAGGGAGTCAAAATTTCCGAAGCAACTAATCAACATGCGAGACGCTGACGTCATCTCAACCCAGCACCTATCGCTAATCCTCTTGCTCACGCTCTACACTGTTGGTAGGCTCGCTAGCTAGACTTGCAAGGTCATTTCCGAAAACAATTTCACACTAACTGTGTTGGCCGATTCGCCGACCTGGTTTGTGTATGTAGACACAATCTGTAAAGACGCCTACCGTTGTAGCATGAAGAGCACAACCGTAATCTTATATCGAAGAAGAAAAATGTCCCTCCTGAAATTTCTAGCACATTTCGTGGATATGTGTTTTTCCTAGCCTCGCAAGATGCCCTAAACATATAAGAAGGGTGTTAAGTTGGGCGAAAGCCTTTGGAGAAGGAAGAAACAATGTAGGGAAGAAACGTGATGATCGACCCAACAATATGATGATTATTTGCAACACTAGACCTCTCACAAAGATCCAATTTATGACGGTTGGAACGGAGAGGGATCCAACTGAACGCAAGGCGGAGCATGTTTTTAGCATTGCACAGTACCCGTCCTGCTTTCTTGGGAATTAGATTCTCGTTCATATTTGAACGCCCCTCGTATATATAGAATCTTCTCAATACTTTCAAACCTGAAGTTGACAATAAGTCCACCGTGATGGCATCGGAATATCCCCAAGACAGTTTTCTTTCCTCTGGAGGAGTGTGGGGAAACGATTTCTCCCTCCCATCTCCCACCTTTTTCAGTAAAGAAGTTTTCTCTGGCTTCGGGGCCAGAACCGAACTTAAGCCAGGGAGAGGAGAAAGTCTGGCTCGATATAAGAGGATTATCTGGGAGCCGGAGACCCTGCGGTCAGTTCATTTGCATTTGTTTCCTTTTTCCGTATCGGCAATCGATTAGAGAGTGAGGGGTCTGCTGCGTGGAGGGCAAAATCCCTGCAATGGTTTCAATTTACCCACTTTTCGTATAGTTTTCCCTTAGGAAAGTTGGAAAGGAAAATCTCACGTTTTGATTGCATACCAAGAAAGAAATTACTTTTAAGGAAAGCTGAAGAAGAGTTGAAGCGCCGTCTACTGCTGCTCCAGGAATTCTCCCTTGAGAACTTCACATGGCGACTTTTATAACTCTGTGCACTCACCAAGAATTCATGCTTGTTACCATGTAGTTTCGGAGATACCTACAAAGTGATGTCGATTGTAGACAGTATAATTATCCGTAGACGGAGGGACGGGAGAACCAATCGAGATAACGTATGCTGCACTGAGCTGATATTTAATTGCTGTGACAGTCCTTCAGATTTTGTCCTTTTGGTTCTACTTTTTTCAGCTTTGCTAATTACTCTGTTCTCTTCCCCTGGCGCGGTGAGCACGCAGGTTCGGAGTGTTGAATGGAACACTTGCTTCCTAAAGTTGCTGAAGTTGGTTATGGTGCATTATTTTTGGTTATAGGTGGTAGCTCTTCTTACGTTTGTCGCGCGATGGGTGCAAAGAAAAGACGAATGAATTAAGATATATCTGTATGATGAATGGAACAAGGTCACTGCTTACTGAACGGAAGCAGACGTGGATATCGGCGGATGTGAAGTTTAGATGCTAGTCGGGGTAGCCAATGAACATTGCAACGTGGGTCTTCCTGTCCAATAATGTGGATAACTGGGTCGGTGTGGGCACCACTTCTCCTAAGTAAGGATTCCTGCAGACCTTCAGATATGGGAAGTCGGAATCTTCGTGTAATTCATGCAAACCGTGTGTTCGTGATCACTTTTGGTTCTTAAAGCCCGGTTCTGGACAATCTGTAAGTTGTTCGTTAATTACAGTGAGGCACAGTGCATCAAAAAGAACTCGCATGTAATAGGATGGATCAAGCCATAGCGGTGTGCACGTGCAATTTGGTCTGCGAGTCTCGGGAATTTGACAAGCGAATATATTCCAGCCACACGTTCAGATGCCCTATGCATCGCGTTAGTGATCTGAGTATTGAAATGCAGACGGTGGTAGAAATAAAATCCGAGGTATTTAGCGCAGTTACTGTGGTTGAGAGCTTGAGAGTCCTCTGCGACGTATTATGCCGTCTACAGCAGATCACGGGTCAACTGTTTTTCCTGTTGAGATATGATTTGTTATCACTTGTTTGTCTTAGAACTCTTATGTGTCAAATGTCTTTATGTCGGAAACTGTCAGCGCTCTAAACTTAACGATTTAATGGTCTAATATTCCGGTAAAATAGTATCCCAATGCGAGATTAGTTATCTTGACCGACCCATCTGTCTACCCACAGACGTACCAAATGGTAGCTGGTTACGATATAAGTTATTAGCCCCATCTGTCTTTTTGATTTTAGAAATCCATATTATGTAACTAACCTATCTTAGTTACTATAGAGCTGCAACGATGAAAATTCATGGACTTATAAGCGATCAGAGCGTTATGGTAATCACATCATCTACACATAATAACAGAGAGCCACCCATCGCGGTATGTTGTAGTGTGCGACGAGTAGCTTTACCTTTACCTTAAATTCACTAAAAGCATTGCCCTGAATGTAAATTTGAACACACGAGACAGCAATACGTACCAGGCAAATTGGTATATTGCATTATATGAACAAATACATGCAGAGGATGTAAATGAAATTATACCCCTAATTACACGTGAGGTAGAGACTAGTTCTAGTATAATGAAGAATTATTGTTGTCATTGCTCTTTGAAATATTGACCAGCTGTTTCCACCACCGATGGCGATTGTTATTAACGAAGGATTCAAGTTTTGAGTTTTCGTTATAAGTCCACTTTATGCACAAATAGGCTAATCGGGACTCGACCTGCAGTTTAAAGTGGAATCCGAACCACTGTGCATGTGCATCAACCTGGTATCGAACCCGGGACACCTTGATTACAAGGCGAGGACGCTACCACTGCGCCATCGGGGAGGCCCGCAAACTAAGCATGAATCCACATTTGTGTATTTAGAGATTTATCGGATGCGTGAGTTCCCCTCCCGCTTATGACTTCGACATGTGCAGCATAAATGTTAAAATATGCACTAAAATGACCAATAATACACTTAAATTTCTAAATATTCCTAACTGCTTTTCGAACCTTGAAATGTATAACGAAACCAGAAGAACTGACAAGTAATCTTATAATATTTCAACGAAGAGAATATATCATTACTAAAGCCAACATATTGCGTATTATTGTGAAATCTAAGTGGTAGCATAGGGTGTCTATAAATTTACAATGTAACAACATGAATTCATTGACTTATATCAGTCTACTTTCGCCCAAATGATACACCAACTCAAAACTATCTTCGACGAGTATTTCATAACCTGTCTCGTCTATTCCACGTGACGGGAGTTGCGAAAATGGAAAATGTTTTCTTTTCTAACATATTGAATTGGAGATGGGCCTCCCAAAACACGTGGATAACAAACCTTTTCGAACAGGACTCATCTCCAAGAAAATATCAACTCGGGGCAAGCCCCGGCACCTACCTGTTAACCTGTTGGATAAGATAAGTGAAGGCAAATGGATAATTAACCTTCTCCTACTCCCACAAAAATAGACAAACTTTATGGACCATATTAGTGGTGACGTCACAGCAGACGACGGATCACCTGTTGAGTCTAAACAAAGTGGAAACGTTTTGTTCACTTATTCAAATCCATTGAATTTTCCATCGGAAGGAGTAGCTTTAATTATCGTGACAGTAGTTATGAAACAAAATTGTGATGTGTATCGTACATCAATGTAAAGATGAGATTTTTGAGAATACGTCTATATATAACTCCTACCTTACAGAGAATAAGGTAGAGAATAACTGGAGTAAGAAGATCATGCATTTTTTATACAAAATGTAGACATTTCATTTCCGAGCACAGCCGAAGCAGGCCCGAACCTCACCCGATCTCAAGTCGGTCACGCTGCCGCTATGGATCATGGGAAACCAGCAGCCTCACGTGACTGAAGCGGTGTCGCCGATTGGCTGCGATTCCGAATCGGATGTCGTTAGGACCATTCGCTTTACTCGATTTCCTACTCCATTTATTCTATACATTCTAATCTGTAAGGAATGTGTTATATATGAGGTATTTTTCGAAATCTCATCCTTACATTGATGTACGACACGCATCACAATTTTGTTTCACAACTGCTTTCACAATAATTAAAGCTACCCCTTCCGATGGGAAATTCAATAACTTGAGATAGGAGAAAAACACATGGTAGCTTTGTTTGGACTCATGGCGTCACACTAAAACGGTCCATTGTAGAATCATGTAAAAAAGCAAGCGTATTAAACTTCTATGAATGATTTAAAGGCCAGGGTAACCCATGTTACCACACGCATGAGCACACCCACACACCAGAGGGGGGGGGGGAGAGAGAAATGTGTCTTCACGACATTTTCTAAGAAGTCTTTTCTTCAATTGTGCGAGCACAGCGGTAAGCCGGACAAACACAATACGAAAAGATCCCAATTACCTTCTTGTTGGCCCAACACACTAACTGGCTTCGAGGCGGGTCGATAACCATTCGGTACAAGTGCTCGTCTTCAGACGAACCTCTAACAAGGGCCTCTCGCTAATTAACTCCCTTGTAGCGGGTTCGATTCACCAGCCTCTCGGAGACTTTCCGTCGGCGTATGGAGACCTCCAATCGTCAGGAAAAATATCCGCGTATTTTAAGGAACAAAGTAAATCTTCAGATATTAACCCCATTGCACCTTTGTCTAAGAAAGGACGTAGGAACAGAATTTGGTGACTACCATACCCAGGAAACGAAACTTAAATTCAGTATTCTTGTTGACGTCTCAGTATCACACTAATAAAACTATTTTTTTTAATTAACTAGAGTTGAAAGTATAATATATAACAACTTAACGCAAAAGAATATATGACAATTGTCCGCAAGTTTATTTGTGTTATTTTGGAGAGAAATACACAGTATAAGATTTATGGTTCTTTTACAAGAATATATTTTTTAGAGTCTATCATTACAGCAGGCAAAGTACAAGAGATATTACCGTACTTGAAAAAAATCACATTTGTGTGTGTGTATGATTACCCGTAATTTTTATTATTTAGCGTCACTTTCTGCTTCTTTGACTAATCGCGACAATGAGGATGAGTAATGACTTGGTGACATTGATGAGGGAGCACTCACGAAGAACACTCATGCACAGGCATGGATTCCAACCCTGAACCCCTGGCGTCGTAGCGCGCTGTGCTAACCACACTGCCATGGTGCAAAGTTGAAAAATATTTTGCAACAATTTTTTTTGTACTCTTACACTCTATCCCAGGAATCTCTGGAGGAAGCGAACGAAAACAAGTCTCTGCGTAAGTACTGACACGAGACAGCTCGCTCTACCAATGAACAAGTGAGAAGGAATGTGATTGCGTGAAGGGGGAGAACGCGACTGTAGTTACCAGCCTTCGCAGCAGCGTGCACTGCTTCGCTCTGCCCACTCGATTTCCCCCCTTCTCTGCCGCCATGCGCGACCTTGCTCCACGGATTCCGGGGTCAGAGTATACATTTTTTTTACTTGAACGTATATGAAGTGATGCATGTCGTTGCTATCCGCATTTGAGACCCTTACCGTACTCTACGTATTTTTTCATGGAAGGTTTGATTTGAGATCCTGGGAAAGGTGGAGATACTTGTAGGAGGAGGGAACTGCGACTTGAGTAAAAATTGCTTTCTTTTTCAGAATATTCGCAAACACTTGATTCAAAATGAAAGATCAATCCCGGTCTGTAAGGCACCAGTGATTTGAAACTTTGTCGAGAAAATCTTGTCGATGTTTAATATCCTCACAAATACTGGTTGCAAGCGCGAAAGTCATCTTATTTCTTATGATCATGTAAAATGTGATTATGTGCGTCAAGTAGAATTTATGTAGCTGCTCTCACATTGCTAAGGTAATCCTGATACACAGAAATAGATTTATATGATTCAAGTATATGAACTTCATGAAGCTTAAAAAATGGACATTTATGCAATAATACGACCACTAGTTTTTACTAGTTGACTGATACAAATCAGGTCTATTGTTATTTTACCTAATCCTAAGGCGAAATATATCAATAGATGAGCAACAAATCAAGATTTCCTTACCTACGTAGCTCGACAGCTGCGTGAAAAGAAGAAATGAAGAATTGCAAGATGTGGAGATAAGGCTACAACAAGAACTAGAGGGCAGGACAACAAAGTCTTCATTTTAATCTTATTTTTAAAATAACACCATTCACAAATATTGAGGAGTGCACGGACTGAAAACAAAAATTAACACAGCTAAAATAAATTCTTAGCCTTCTCCGAAGTAAAACCATAAATACACCATTGTTGACTTGCACACGTACAACTTGAGTGGTTAATGATCATGAACTTTATTTCATCAAGGAGTAAGCAACCTAAGTAACTAACAAGGATAAATTGGACTTCTAAGCACTGTATGCATTTTATGTGAAAACAGGTCACAGTTATTCATGCAATACATAACTAGAACATAATAGATTATGATTTATGAAAAATGTGTAATATGTAGATTGTTAGAGTTTTATGAGACATCGCCTTAAAACATGCACATTATTGTTTTCTAACCGTAAATTCTAACATTAGTTGTGAAACTTAAAACTAGATATAGGCCTACTACATTTCAGAACATTTCAATGAAACAAGACTATAACAAGGTTCAATTTCCAGTAAAGCTAAATTGTATATCATGTTTGGAATATGCATAGAATTCAACTAGA
This sequence comes from Lepisma saccharinum, assembly GCF_977018435.1. Classification (NCBI taxonomy): domain Eukaryota; kingdom Metazoa; phylum Arthropoda; class Insecta; order Zygentoma; family Lepismatidae; genus Lepisma; species Lepisma saccharinum. The sequence continues at coordinate 54,420,910 of NC_139233.1, forward strand.
TCTTCGAATTCTTTTCCTGGCACAAAAAATGATGTTAAAGGAAGATGATAGGAAGGAAATAATAATTTCTTGACAAGGTGCACGGTTGTTGTCTAAAATAGACAATGTTACTGTTATTCATTTTATAATACTACCTTCTCCCTCTTTTCTATGTTCTCTTTAAGAACATGACATGAACATGAGTAGGGTACTTGCATCTCTCCATTCACTTGGTATAATATTAAAACATTTTGACTGTTGTGCCATCTGTGAATGACCTTTGGAAAACAGGCATTTGTATATTCTAATAACACCTGCGGTAAAAGAGAAATCATCAAAGGAAAATCGCCACTGGCATCACTCCCAGGCACGCCTCGATAACTACCACCTTTTGTTCTCCTGGATCGAGATTAAATTTATGTCAAAGGCAACCTATAATACTAGCAAACATAATTCCTCTATGCTGTTCGTGGACAAAACTTTTTTTTTCAAATTTATCTGTGCAAAAAAGAGACAGATATTTCACAAATGTTCGGATTTACAAAAAGTATATTAATAAAGTTAATGGTATTTCTAATTAAGGATTATTTAATCAATATAATTGCTCCAATAATACAATAAGTCTGTCAACGTATGAGTGTGACGTGGACAATATCCGATATTTCCCAAACGGGTTCTCGCTTTTATACATTAATTTCTGTATTCGGGATGCTCAATATCACTTTGTCATATTACCATCTCAACTATATGAAACACCTGATGGCCAGCAAGACATTATTTAATCGTAATCAAGATGCTGTAAATATCTATAGAATTGATAAGATAATGTGTAATATAACGGTATACCCGTTCACGTTGCCTCAAGACAGTAGTCACTAAATGCTTGTTAGGGGAAGATTTTTGGATCTGAAGTAAGGACTATTAGAGAGAAGGAAAGAAGAGGCGCTGGGAGATAAAGAACGGGGGGATTATAGAGAGAAAGAGATATATAGTGGTTTGTGAAAGAATAGAGAGACAGAGAAGAGGGGGAATAGAGAAATAGTCAGAAGGAGAGGGTCAGAGGTAGAAAGCAGACACACGGAGCGGATGAGAAAGAGATGAGAGAGGGTATAACCTGCTTTTGAGTCATTCCATGGCAAATCAACACCAAATATGTGCAATTTCCAACCTGACCGTCTCCGATTTTCATAAAATTTGGAGAGTTGAAACTATGCATGGAACTTAGTAACTATGAATTTTTTTAGTTTCGTTTGTCTTGTAATTGTGAAATTATTCAAGGTCAAAGTTCGCATAAATTGTCCGTTTTCAGCCCACTTAGCTATACTAATGTACTGTAACTCCGCCCGTATTTCGCCTAGGAAGCTCAAATAAAGCTTATTGTACAGAGAATTGAACAAGCCTTGCAGTGATATATAACAAGTTTACCTTTGGATAAAAATATAATTTTGTCACGTGACCTTGACCTGGAATATCTTAAAACACCTCATCACCAAAAATCGTGAAAAAAAATATTTGGTTCCTCATGCCATACTCTAAAACATATCAAAAATCATTTTGAGACTGCAATGGAATCAGAAGATACAAAATAATATGTGAAACTATGTGACTGTTAAAAGGCCCATTACATGAACTATGACGAGTCAAAAGTCCCGTAACATCCCCTACAAAATGTGAAGGAGTTATCCTGGTCATGAAAGAAATACGTGGGTTAGGCACAGGGAGATCCCTAGCTGTGTGTGTCAAGCGCAGGTCCGGCATATTGTTGACCGCCATATTGAATTCACGCAAAAATTAAGATGCTATGAACTGTGCCGGTTGACAACCCTGTACTCTCTGCTATATACCTGATGGTGACTCGTTTGTCTGCCATAACCATGTCAAGGATCTTCTCAATGTTTTCCTCGGTGGTCACTGTTACTGGTGGCCCACCTGCATGGGCATCTTCGCATGACTGTCTGCCACAGCTGAACTCTCGGCACCATCTCGCAACGGTGGGATATGATGGAGCAGATTGCTCTAATGTTTGCACCAAATCCTCGTGAATTTCCTTTGGCTGTAGGTTTTTCAATTTCAAGTACTTGATGACAGCACGAACCTCACTATTTTTCATTTTCACCACGTTCATACAGATGCTCTACTGCCAACACCTGCCTAGAAAAAAATACATGGTAAAACATCTTACATTTCGGCATAAAGTCATCATCACAAGATGTCTACTTTCTATACATGTTAAAATTATAATTCTACATGAGGGGGAAGGGGGCGAGTATTAGAGCATACTGAACGCCCCTCGTATAAAATATTTGTGTGGCTATTTGTATAGGTACTTAGGTATCTTAGAGTGCCTTTGTTGTGCATAGTTTTGGTATATCTTAGATTCCTAGGTCATGAATTCTATTGTGAAGAAGGTTTCTTTCAGCCTGGTTTAATATACTTGTTATTGGATAGATATTTTGAAGCTAACAGTAGTGTAGAGAGAAAGGAGTTGGAATGTACTTGATGTTATTCTTCTTTGTCTTCCTCTTCTCATCTTCACTTCTCCTCCCTCTTCTTCTTTCTTCTTACGAATGATGAGCGAGATGTATCTGCATACAGTAGCTTCTGTTCTTGTTCTTTTCTTACCTTACCTTATGTCCTTCCCCTCCTTCTTCCATCTACTTCTTTCCTTCCTTCATCTTATCTTCTATTTCTTCATTTTTCCCTTTGTTTTGTTCTTTCTGATATGATATAGTATCTTTTCCTATTTTATGAAATTATTTATTTATTTATTTTTAGTCTTTGACATATCGACCTCGTTATATACTGAATTAAAATCCAGAGTCGTAGCTAGGCGGGAAGGAGAAGTGGAGCGTTCTACCCCCTTGGGGCGACAACGAGCATAAACTGAAAAGTGTGGATAAGAATAAACGTGGGAGCATCTCGTGAGAAATTTGACGCCGTATTAAAATAATATTATTTTGCAAAGAAAAAGAGCTCAAATTTAATTGTTCGCAACTCTTGAAATGTAACAATTTTTATGCGAGTGACATGAAACTTATAAATTTTGTTTAAATACATATCGCATACGATTTGCTAATGGTGATGTGATACCTATACATACAAGATACGAGTGATGACTACAATTGAAGGACTCGGGTGTAAAAGATGGTAAGTGACATTTTGGTAATTTATGGGTTCATTAAGAAAAAAGTTATTAGAAACTATACTGTAGATAAATTGTTTTCGTATTGTGTTCACCAATTCCAGACGGCTTCACTCAAAAATGACCAAAATGTCACTTGCCATGTTTTACACCCGAGGCCTTTAATTATGTGAAGGGCCGTTTTTAAAATCTAAAGCGGTCAAAATGGGTAAATATGAGTTTGATGTTTTGATGAAATGATCATAAAGGTATACAAGAGGCAAATTAAAGAACAAAATATTTTTGGTAATGAATTAATTTATCGGTTATTTTTTTAAATGTGCTTCGTCGTGATATTCCATTATATTTAAAGCACATGCAGTTTTCAAAGTTGTTCTATTAGAAATAGTGTTGTATTCGTGATTGTCACTGACAACTGTACTGAATACAATCCCCAGTAGAGTGAGGTTTATTTCGTAACTTCTCTGGCTGTTATACATCTGTAGCTCGGGAGCGAGTCATAACTCACGAAGCCTCCAATCAACAGATTACCTTCTTTCTCAACTTTTACATTGTTGATAGGCTCCCTGGCCGGACTACTGCACCCACCTACAGATGTTCCGAGAATAATATAAATGAATAAAGCCAAATATGAATTTCGAACCATTTGTCTTAGCGAGGTTTCCTATATGTAAGAAACCAAAGTATTTTTGTTGTAAATGAGCAGGCCTTTATGTTTGAGCGCGAACATTAAAAAGTGAAAGTTAGGATATGAACATTGGACCCAAACACGGAAAGTGTTGAATGCGATAAGTGAGGGAGCCAAAATCTATTCTCGTCACGGTCAGGGCCGGATTAAGACGAAATTGGGCCTGATGCTTTACTAAGTAAACTGTTTAACGTAAAATTGATAGCATTAACTTGAAATCTTTGGTGATCAATAAACATAACGACGTTATACGTAGTTACGTCACAGCGCAAAGAATAATAGTAACTCATAATAAGTAACGCTGTGTCTAGGCGTCCGAAATTGGGGCTCCAAATTTCATTCTAAGATTTATTTTCAGGTTGATATAGCAAAAGAAAACTGTTCAGCTTTCGGAAAATTGTCGTCTGTTTTCATCTGGGCCTATTTCAGGAATGGGCCTAATGCTGCAGCATCAATAGCACCCACCTTAATTCGTCACTGGTCACGGTCACTGGCACATAAATATCTAGACACAGAAAAGAGCATATTTTATAACTGTATGTTGGTTTCTTGGTTTATCGTTGAATTGGAATATTCAAATCCAAGAGAACTGAATTGTTAATATTGATCCAGTTATACATGCATTTTTGTACATGAATAAAAATTTAATGCTTTTCGATTTGGTTGTGTTTCATTGTATCATTAGTTCATGTAGAATTATTTACTTTCCTTGTATTTTTGTGTCAATCAAATCAATAAATAATATTAATTACTACATTCCAAAAACGACACATTTATTTATAAACGTCAGGAGGGACTACTAAAAAATATTTAGCTTTGATTGTATGAGTTTATAAAATATATGACATCTATATTGTGTCAAGTAATATGATATATTAACAACATTTATAAAATCATGATGCACCTAGTGCATATTCAATATCTGATTCAATATCTGTATAGCTACAGCTCTGACAAATTCTTCCCTTCCAAGTAGGCTCTACAGCAGAAATTCTTTCAACTTCTTTACAGCATCCTTCACCAACAACCCCATTCCTTTGGTTTCCGTTGCAGATACATGCTTCTGCCTCCCACTGTTTCTTGTTAATGTGCTTTGCAGTGTTTGGAGGACTGGGATGTTAGGGGACAGGGGAAAATTGATCCCACTTGCTCCCTGGGGAGTCGTTCCCTCCAAGAACTACGAATGGCCCGACCCATGTTTCTTCCCTTGTACCTACATCCCGTTTCTTCGAGTCGCAGACCCCGCACTTTGCACAACGTACCCTGCTTGTTCGGGATCATAAAAAGTCCATCTCGTACCTGTAGGCTTTATCTGTAGCTTATAGTCACACCTTGCTGACTATAAAGCAGGTAGGAGCACCTTTGTAATGGTTGGCTTTACGGGAGGGTGGTTTAGTGTCCGATTAGGGCAATAACCCTTGTGCATAGGTATTCGTGACAGACCTCAGAATTACAAGAGAGGTTGGCATCTCCACTATAATTTCAACTTTGCAGTCAGGAACGGCAATTGTGGAAGATTTATCATATAGTGCTCAAACTGAAACACAAAACGGTTGTAACTTTCAAGATTTTTTTAAAAAATGTGTTTCATTGAGTAGAGAATTGGTTTCATTACAACATTATATTAATTTTTAAGTATCATTAAGCCAGCCTGCGTGGAAGAGTGGTTATCACAGCTCTCTACGACACCTAGGATTCCGTGTTCGAATCCCGGCCTGGATATGGGCGTTGTTTGTGAGTGTCCCTCCACCACTTTCTTCATATCATCGCTCATCCTCATCGTCGCAATTAACGAAAAGTTGCAGAAAAGCGACGATAAATAACAAAAATTAAATCAAATTCAGTATCATTAAAGTTTGTTTGTCAAAGACTGGGCAGACAATCGCTGTTTGAATAAATTCATGCTATGATGATTAGATGACACTTATCCTTGACTTCGTAGAGGCAGACTTTGACTTCAAAAGGTAACAAAAATAAATGTATTTCTGCATGTTCTGATGTTAATCGCGATCATAACTATAATATAGGAAAATATTATGATATATTTGAACACATTTGATTATACTCCTATTGGCGGCAAATGTTAAGGGTTGACGACCTTGGCTATGCGCGAGAGAGTACATATCCGTAGTTGCCATCCTCTCGCCGTTTGGGTGGCCGACAGTTCTACCAAAGTAAGAGGAGATTGACTCTCATTGGGAGATTTCAGACCGAAGCGTAAAGCGACACGCGACGCATGCCGCTTGGAAACGAGCCAGTCAGCAGGACCCAGGCCTCACAAGCCTGCTTTCGATTGATGAAATCCTCAAGCGGCACAGTTGCTTTTTCGCTTCGGTGTGAATTCTCCCTAAGGCAGCCTGTAGCTCCTTTTCTTTGCTACTGTGCAGCCGGCCTTAGCCAGGCTTCATTCGCAAAGATACAGCTCGTCAACTCTAGTAATGCATAAGGTTATTGGACAATTTATTGTAGTTACTTAAGCCTATTTGTATTTACACCCTCAATACTTGTCTGAAATTTGGATACAAATGTAAATCTGATTTTGTTTTTGTAGGTATGAATCCAGATGATTTTCCAGTTCTATGCAACCGTTTGTCTAAACGTCGATACACGTACAGCATTGTAAGTTGCAAATCTCTCTCTTACATTTTCATGATTGTAATCATTAATAGTTTGATCAGAAAATTTGCAGGTTTTGATGATGAGGCGAAATCTGGCAGTTCTCGGATAAATAAATGTTGCTGCTGTCGCGAGAAAGATAAAGGAAAGGTGCAAGATAGATCACAGAAGTGGCTAATGCAGAACGAAAGAACTGCATTAACTTATCTCGGTATAATGAATTGGGCAATTCACAGGGTGCTCTTGGGTGTAAGCAAGCTGCGAGTTCGGCTGCTTTGAAGCGAAGCTGCTAGCCGGGGCAGGCGATGACGATCTCGACGTGGGTCTTCCTGATCGATGTAGCGTATAGCTCGTTCAGTCTGAGAAGAATTCTTGTCCACATCCTGGTCGTGGATTCTTCATAAGATCATCCACCCATTAAGTACTATGGACGTTGATAATCACACAACTACTATGGAGGGGTCTGTCACACCTCTGTTTTGATTTTGAACTGTGAGCTAACTGTTTTGCTATTTTCAATTTCTGACGCGTTTTACGTGACTTAACATGGATACAGAAACGTAACGTAATAAACTCAAAGAGGAAGAATTTTTTAAAAAAATTCCAAATTCTTAAGAATTTCTTCTTCTACATTTTTATGTTGTCAGAAGAGAGGCAGTTAGTTCAAAGTAATATTTTGTTGAAATTGAAAATGATTGTGAGCCATTTGAAACATAGGGTAACATAAAAGACACGTAACTACTATGGTAAATCTATCAGACCACTCGCCGAAAATGGAGTTCAATAATATTTGAAAAAACAAAGGTAAGACCTCGTGACCTTGACAGAGTGTGGCCAGCACCTCAAGTGAAAGGTATGGAGAAAGGCCCACTTATGGTTGCAGGGGTGCGAGAAATAAAGTAAAATATAAATTTAGCGCTGTCTGAGAGACGCTCCATAGTAGTTAGGATATTGGAAGTCTGAGTTCTTACGTGAACTGTGTGTTCATTAACTTCGTATTGTTAGTTCGAATCAATGCATAAAAGATAGACTGGCGTGATCCTATAGTATGTAGAAAATGAAGTAAGTTTGATTAAGAAATGGAATGAACGTCATGGTATTAACACAATAATATGTAACCGATCTTGACGAACCCCTACAAAAGTTGACCCGCCCTCGCTGGGGGGAAAAAGGCGGTAAAAGTGGTTGACGTTTCCGGGGACGGTTAAGTTGCGTTGCTCATAAGACAGTGCAAGCCGCGCCTCGATACGAGTAAGATCCGCGTCGATACATGAACTCAGATTTTGCACTCGGGTGTGCAAATTTGTAAACCATTTGAAATAAATCTAAATGAAACTGTTGAGACTACTATCGTCAAGTTTAGTATCGTTACTGTTATGTGATTAGAAGTTTTATTGGAAAGGAATCTAATTTATTGCTAACTGTTAAGAAGCGAAGTCGTGTTCGTTTGAAAGTCGTGTTCGCGAGCTGTGTAAGTACTAAAGATCAGTACAAGATACATGTTAGAATATTTAAATATCTCTATGGAAGAGAGACAGGATCGTCGGAACTAAAATAAGATGGAGTACACACAACTGGATTTTAGTCACCATCAAGGTTTATACTCCTTCCACCAACCCCATCCATGTGTTTAGTGCTTCAGTGTGTTCATTGATTAGTGTGTTTAGTGTTCAGCGAATTAAACCTGTGTAGGGTACAAATAGTTATTGTAAAATGTTATGGTAATGCTAGGTACCTGGGGCTTGATTATTTACTAATATAGTCTTTAGTGTATAAATATTGTATGTTAAAATTTCTCCTAAAATACACAGTTCTATAGATTATTATAAATTTAAATATAAAAATCCACTGTTTTTTTTGCGTCAGTCCAGAACAGAACTTCAACTTCACATTTATGTAACCTTACAAATATATCTACTTCTTACCCAGACTTTTAACCTTTCCAGCTGTTTGTCATCCCTGTTGGGTGATGACAGCAGTATTTTATCAAATGTTTTTAGTTTTCTGCGAAGAGCTGGACTCTTCCACCGTCTGTAAGGAGGTTTTTAGTTTGTTTGTTCTGACTTTTTAATGTGTTGTGTTTGTCTCGTGCAGGTCTTTTTACAACCTGCACTTTTAGTTTTTCCCAAGGGGCTTTTTACCCCCTTTTTTAGTTTTCAGTCAGAATTTTAGATAAGGTGTTATTTCCCCGTATACATAGAATGGTGCAAAATGGCATTAAGTGCCGACGCACCCATAAATTTTAAATTAATCCAATCAATCCATATCTACTTCTTACCAAGGTTCCAACCTGGGACGTCAGTTTCTGTCGCACGTTACGCTGATCAGTCCGCCACAGAAACTGGCCAGAAGATGAGTATTCACGTAATTTTTATATATATATATATATATATATATATATATATATATATATTAGGTTAGTCAAAAAGTAAATGCAATGTTTCTCTTTTCTTCCGTATGTTGGCTGTACAGCTTTCTGCGCTCGCAAGCCGATAGATAGTATCGTTGTCTTCGCCTGTGGCAGGTTACAGCGTTATCACTTCAGTTCGCCCTGCAGTGTTGCCAAGTAAACATGGCTGCGCCACTGCCCGTGTACACCACAGAAGAACAGCGTCTGTTTTGTGGTCTGAAGGTGTACCAGGAGCTGAAATCCATAGAAGACTTTCAGCACAATACGGTGACAATGTTTTACCGCTGCGAAGTGTTTACCAGTGGATTGAAATGTTCAAAAGCGGTCGAACAAGTTCGGAAAAAAAAAGTCAAGCATCAACATTCTGCAGGAAAGGTAATGCTCACACTTTTTTGGGACTCAGAAGGGGTTATTATGGAACATTTTGTGAAAAGGGAGACAACAATAAACAGTGAACGATACAATGATATGCTTTCGAACAAGTTGAAGCCTGCAATTCGAAGCAAACGACGAGGTCGATTGTTGGAAGGCATTCTTTTGTTGCATGACAACGAGCGTCCTCATACCGCCGCCAACACCGCTCAAACTCTTCGGAATCTGGGCTTCGAGGTGTTAGAGCATCCTGCACACAGTCCCGATCTAGCTCCGTCGGATTACCATCTGTTCGGTCCACTTAAAGATGCTTTAAGAGGCCGGCGATTCAACAGGTGAAGGAAGCGGTGCATACGTGGCTTGCTGCTCAACCGAAAACCTTTTTTTCTCAGGGTATCTGAAAGCTTGTGGAACGTTTGACCAAGTGTATTGAAGTTCAGGGGGACTATGTTGGAAAATGATATCATTGTAAGTTTTCTATTGTTGCTGTGAAAAATTTTAAAAAATGATTGCATTTACTTTTTGACTGACCTAATATATACATATACAGGTAATGGACAAAATAATATGAACACCTTGGTTTGCAAAGGCCAATATACGCCGTCGTAGAAAAGGATCAACACTCAGCAGAGATTTCAACCATCTATTGGCGATAAAAGCAAACATATCAGTCTATCAGAAGCTGGTGTGAGAGTTGCATGCGAGCAGTCAGCTATCCGTCAAATGCAGGTATGTCCGACCTTTCAGACTTCAAAAGAGGCATGATCATAGGAGCCCGCCTGGCTGGAGCATCTGTGACAAAAACAACTACACTTGTTGGTGTAGCACGGAGCACAGTGTCAACTGTTCTGACAGCCTACAGACAACATGGAAAGACAACGTCTGCAAAGGAGAATAGTGGGTGAAAAACAAAGTTATCCAACAGGGATCGACGTGTGTTGAAGCGAATAGTGACTCGAAAGCACAAGACAACACTGTCCCAGATAACCGCAGAGATGAACAATCACCTCCAGGACTCTGTATCAACGAAAACCATTCAAAGAGAGCTGCATTCTGTGAACATTCATGGCAAAGTTTCCATCCCCAAACCGTTGGTGACTCCATGTAATGCAGTGACACGAAGGAGGTGGTGCCAAGAGCACAAGAATTGGACACAGCAGCAATGGGAACATGTGATATGGTCAGACGAATCGTCTTTCACATTATTTCACACCACAGGACGTGTTTATGTGTGGAGAACTCCTGCTGAAGCATTTGATATTGACTGCTTAGTGCCTACCGTGAAACATGGTGGGGGGTCTGTGATGGTTTGGGGGGCTCTATCTTGGAATGGTGTTGGCCCACTTGTCGTCCTGCGTGGGAGAATCAACGCAGAGAAGTACTGCACCATCCTGGGTGACCACCTCCATCCCATGGTTCAGACTTTGTTTCCTGATGCATGCCCCATCTTCCAAGATGATAACGCCCCTATTCACACTGCTAGGTGCGTTGATGCATGGTTTGATGAGCACAGTGATGAGGTAGAACATCTCATCTGGTGTCCACAGTCCCCCGATCTTAACATCATTGAGCCTTTGTGGGGCATTTTGGAGGCCAAAGTGCGTAATCGGTTTCCACCTCCAATGACACTTTCGGAACTTGAGACTGTTTTGTGCGAGGAGTGGCTACGTATTCCAGTTCACACTATACAGGACCTTTATTTGTCTATCCCACGTACGATACAAGCTGTCATTCAGGCAAGGGGGGCCCAACCCCCTACTAATACACGTTTTCTGCAATTGCATTGGTGTTCATATTATTTTGTCCATCACCTGTATTTTAAAAAAATGTAGTGTGCAAACTACTCTCTTTATGTGAGAACCAGGTATGATTTCATTATGTGAGTGGTGGAGGCCTCTCACGATAGAGAAACGAAACACTCTGAAACTGTTAAGTCACACTCTAATGGGGAAGGATGCTTAGAAACATGCGCTATAACTACATGCGCAGAACTATATCCAACTGCATGAAGACATAGATTTAGAAACGCTATACGAGTTCATGCAACGCACGAGGACCAATGTTTGGGCATTGTTGCCGCACCTCTTCAATCCAACTATCCTATCCACCTTATTGGACAAGTCCAACCTGCAAGGCACGTACACAAAATGCCAAGACTACACTATCCAAACCATCACTTCTTTCATTCTCAAACCACTCATTTCAAACTTTAAAAAAAGTTTAAAATTTTTAAAAACTTTCAAAATTTAGACCTGAGGTCCTCCTACCAATAGCCCACACCTAAATCCCAACGACAGTTGTATGGTATGACAATCCACACTTGAAATACCGACAAGAAGAAATGACAAAAATACAATACAGAGACATAGTCCAAAATACTGAAACTCTATATACACAAAACTGATAGATACAATGATTATGATGATGATGATGTGCAGTAGCCTACTGAGCAGGCGCAGAAACCATTCACACGTGGAAAGGGTCTTCTCTACAGTGGTAGGTGGTTGTCTCGTACTGAATGTACTCGAAGAAACAAAGCTAAGGAGTTGGATACTTTTCAGTAGAAGCACCAGATATGTTTGTAAACATATCTTCCAGGTCTAGTAATGCAATCTCGAACTGTGCGCAATTTCTCGTAACATTACTGTAGAAAGGGATCAGCTCAGAGACAGAAATGTGTTGGCACGAATGCCACAAGATCTGTAAAAGTGCAGAGATTCCTCCAGCCAACACTGGCGCTAAAAGCACACATTCCTCACCAGCAAGAGTGGGGGATGAGAATTGCCTATGTTTCTAGAGAATGCTCTGGTGAGGAAAGCCACTCCACAATTCCCCCCACCCCATTCCTTAATCCTCCTCCACCTCTTCAGACCAAAGATTCGTTCCATTTTCCCAGCAGCCGCCCACCCTCTATACCGCAAGGGCTGGGTGTTTGTTTTTCCGCGACATTCACTCGTTTGGTTCGATGCCAGAGGACGAAGGAAACTTCTGTACTGCGCGAACCAATCCCATGGGAGATCAATAAGGAACTTCTGTTTCTTGGGATTCTCTGGATCCCCAGGGAATTCCTTTCCCTAGGAGAGGAGAAGAAGAGGTACATTTCGAATGGAACAACCACTGAAGTATCTGGAACATTGCCACGTATTATTTATGATTAATATCATATCGTAAGTTCCATTGGGCCCTTAGAATTTTCTCGGAAGATACTTCCTTTGAAAATATATATTTGTTAGAAGAAATACACTGATTCTTCAAATTCTGAAGAAAAATATCTGCTTAGTAATTCTCCAATGAAATTCAGGCTTATCTTCAACTACTTTCAAAGTTCACAACAGTATCAACCGTCTGCTTGATTTTTACTAGAATTAGTGTCAAAGTAATCGATTGTCTTATACGTGACTTTTTGGAAAAAACTAGTCAGGTAGTGTGTAGTCACGTTCTTGATGTTAAGGACAAATCAGATACTCATGATTTTGTACCGGACTTTGTGGAAATTGGTAAAAAATTAGCCCATATTCGTGTAATTAACCTTGTGGGGAATACTACTTCTCAAATAATGGAAAATAGAAGTCAGGTTTTCCATAATTGTATACGTGGCCTTATGAGAACTAACAATCAAGTATCCCGCGGACATAATTTGATCTTGAGAGAATAGTGATTGCCAAGCAGTCCATAATTGTGTATTTAACCTTGTGGGGGAATAATACTTGTCAAGTAGTCCATAACCATGTACCTGATCTTTTGGGTTATGGTAGTCTAGTTTTCGATAATTATATACATGACTTTACGGGAAATACTAGTCAGTCTATTTACATAAAATAACCTTATGAGAATAATGATTGCTATGTAGTTCGCAGTCGTGCATTTGACCTTGTGGGGAATAATAGTGGTATATAACTATGTATTTGACCTTGTAGAAATAAGTAGCCCAGTTGTCCATAATTGTGAATATGACCTTATTGGAAGTACTAGCCAAATAGTCTATAGACATAAATTGACCTTGTAAGAATGGTTGCCATGTAGTTCGTAGTCGTGTATATAACATTGTGGGGAATAATAATTGTCAAGTAGAGCATAATTATGTATCTGACCTTGTCTGAAGTAGTGGTCCAGTTTTCTACGTACTTACGGGAAGTACCAGTCAAATTGTCTATGGACATAATTTGAACTTGTGAAAATATTGAGTGTCAGGTAGTTCATAGTCGCGTGATTGACCTTTTGGAAAGTAGTAGTCACATTTTCCATAAGTGTGTACTTAACCATCTTGGAATTTGTAGTCTAAAGTATTTCATTGTCGTGTACCCAACCTGGACAATAGATTTAGGGGCAAAAAGTAGTGTATTCCACGCTATATGACTTGTTTTTTTTTTTGCTGCCTCGCTTGCTTTTACTCCTTCGGAAATCAAATCCTGTGACATAGCATTCTGCCTACTACGTAGTAATATGACATCGGACAACATGGTTCAGTTCTCAGCTCCAAACACATCCTCGGCACTGTCTGCCCAAACACGCATAGAACTTCTCAGACATATCAGGTTTCTTCTGACTCGTGAATCAAGCCAGAAACTAACCGTGCCTCCCTTTATGAATCCAAATCTCTACCCGGATCGCTTCCACCTGCGCGTCACGTCGACCAGATGCATTTCCACCCACAATCTGGAGCCAAAATGGAACGGAGCTTCCCTGTTCAAGGTTCTCACCACGTAGCGCCGTATGATTAAAGGCCAGCAGCGAGGCGTCATTAGCGAAACGCGTCTCATCGCTCCTGAACTCTACCAAGTCCCTTCTGCTACTCTCAGCAACATTAAGACATCTATATCTGCAATCTATCCTTGCTGACTGAGCGCATAATTGTGCCACTGAAGGTTCTGAGTTCGATTCTGCACTGGCTGTTCGTTTCTTGATGCCCCTTCGTAAGTTTCAGCAAATCGCAAAATCCTCATAGTCGCAATTTGCAGATAGTCGCAGAAAGGCGAAGCAAATAACAAAAACACAAATAAAACCTATAATAGTTTTCATTGCTGTGTCCTTATGCATGTATGGTATGCATAGTCACAAATTTCTATTGTATATCCGTTAAGGTTTGTCTTACGTCCTCATGACGTAATAAGAAATTATTTTGTACGTAATGTCTTCCTTGAAACTGGAATTGTATACTCTGTCCCAGGAGTGTGTGAAGCAAGCGAACGAAGTCCTCTGAGCAAATGGTGACTCTAGAGGACTCGAACAATGAACGAGTGAGAAGGGAATGGATTGCATGCAGATTCACACTGAACACATGCATATTTAGAGTAAGTATTGTGTTTATTATTTAGGGGAGAGGGGGATAGGTGAACTTTTGTAAAAATGTATATTGCGTAACAGAGTAAAATAATTATGAAGCCATCCCAATGACTGAGCGCGTTAACTGGTTGAGTCTCGGTCTGAATATGCTCTTTGTTCGTCTCCCTCCATCAATATCATTTGATCATTCTAAGCTTCAACGTCACGATTATCACAAAGGGCAATGAATGCGACTCTAACTACAAAAAATATTAATACAGAATTGAGGAGGTTTGTCATAACTAATATTGCACACACATTTAGAAATTAGGGATTATTTGTGTGAGGGTCGTTAAGATATGAGGCCTCCCCGATGGTGTAGTGGTAACGTCGTCGCCTTGTAATCGAGGGGTCCCGGGTTCGATACCTGGTGGAGGCACATCGCACAGTGGTTCGGACCCAACTTTAAACTGTAGGATCGGTTCACGACTAATCTATCTATGATAAATTCAAACACGTTCAGATATGAGCAAGAATTCAACTGCAGCGTCCGTAAGGATTACAGTGCTTCAAGGAGAACATTTCGCTCGAGCGCCAAATAGTTCACACGGACAACGCTAGATAGCGTACGGAATTCGTTCGAGCGAATAACGCTCGAACAGGCAAAACGATCGGTATACTCTTGAAGCCCAGTAGTACACATACAAACGTAATTTGTCTGTGATAGTGAGCCCTCAAATATAGCTCGTGAGGTTAAAGACGCAGTGAAATTGAAACCTAGGAAAAGATATTCATCATCTCCATGTTCAAATGTAGTTTAGTGTTTCTTAACAATACCAATTATTGTGGTCTGAAACTACCAAGACGGATATTTTACATACATGTGTCTACGATTATTGTCACGCAAGTGGTCCCATGTAATACTCCAGTAAGGATTAATTTTTAAATTTCCTTACCAAAAATATATATCTTAGAATCATACCGTATTCACGCGACAGTAGCCAGGAGGAGTCACCACTTTTCTGCCCAAGAATGATCAGTTTCCGCTACATCAGCATAATAACCGTAGGAGGCAAGAGTTCACTTGACACTCCTCACCAACGAGCTCACCACGTCAGGGAAAGCGAATAGAGCAGACGATAGTGTACTTGTATTTTTACCCACAGCTCCTAAGCTACAAGAATACCACGGTATAGTAAGAGATACAGTTAGTTTATGGGAGTATGCAGCCTAACTATTGCCTATTTTTAACGGGTAAATTCCAAACGGGTTGCCAGGTCCCTGGGCTTGTCCAGCTGTAATGGTTTCACAGATAATCCTGATGAAAGCATTATCATATTGTATTTCTCCAATTTGTAACCATTTACTTTTACTTGCCGTTTCTTTAAAAGAGAAAGTTTTGTAGTTTCCATCCCTCTTTCTGTCACTATGACACTGGTACTTTGGAAATTGCATATTGAGAGACTCAGATTTCAATGTATAAAAGCACTTCTCCCCCTTCTTCTTATTGCACCATTTTCCTAAGTAAGTTGTCAAACGCTGCCGCCAGGTTTTATCGCTCCCGTATCATTTTATGGGCTAATTTTATTTGCCCCATTCCACCCCTTGCAGGGTAATTGAATTCCAGATTCGCTTTCTGGTCACAGTAAATTAAAGCAAATGCTCGCAACCGAAGGGGGCGCTGTGCGTGACGGGAACGATCCTTCGTTCATCCCCCCTTCGATCTTTTATTGGCTTATTCAAGCTGAGGGGGATGCCCGCCTTTGAAAATTGCAGCCCTTTTTGGGGGGCGAAACAGCGTCTTAGCTCCTAAGGGTAGGGATCCTGATTGATCGTGATCATAAATCGGCAGAGAATGTGACCAGATCGGGGGAATTAAAATGTTACGACCATCAGAGTGGCCCCAAGGGACGTGTGGACTTCTCTCTTTGTCGGATCTTTACTAACATTCCGTCCTCTGTCCCTCCGGCTGAGGGGACACTCTTCAGTATTCTGCGACATCTCTTTCGTCGCAGATGGGATGGGGAGAAGGGGAAATTAAGGATGCTTTGACGGAAAAAATGCTGAGTAAGATGAAATAGCTCATCTTTAAGATAAGAACCTCCCAAATGTTGTGGAGAGGTAGATGGGCAAGGACATGTATATCGTCGGGATGGACCTAACCTACTTGCTTTTATTTCTGCTAGTATTACTACATCTCTTTGATGACGATGAGAAAATTTCCAATTTTCCTCCAATAGCTCGTAACAGCTTAGGCTTAAACATTAATGTTGCTGAGCTCATCGGACGGAATCTACTCAAGATAAACGCAAAAATCTGACAGAGATTCTTGGAGTAGGTTTCAGTAACATTTGTTCTGGCCACGCAATTCGCGCAATCATCCGCAGTAGGTAAATTGTACAGTCACCGGCAATAAAAACGGGGTACCTAGATACTGAAATAGGGTCAAGTCCTGTAATACGACCACGTAAATTTTCTTACAACAATACAATGGTGAACTATAATCGTAAGTAAATAATAAATCAGGAAAAATTGTTTATGTTGAACTTTTTCTACACACACTAATATTAACGTTTTCACAAAAACAGTAAATTGGCCATTTTACAAAACAGTCCTTCAATATGGCCAAGGTGTTACATGTGATGTCCTCAATGAGTACTACAGTCTTTACACACGAAAATGTCCACATTCCTCGTGACAGCAGTTCTCACAGTGAGTACAAGAAACCCATATTTCACCTCCATGATCATCGCTGTAAAACCTGTTACAATGCACTGTGAATCGTTATCTCCATCTTCTTATTTTTGTTGGGTAACTTTTTCGATCAGTCTCTGCTTTCTGTTACTCTTTTTCTTTAATTTATCCACTTTCTTCTCTGACATCTTCCTTATGTGGTCTGTAAGCGTCAGTACCAGAAGCGTGGCCATTATGCAAGAAGACTGTGTAACAATACACAGTTCAGTTTGTGGCTCATAGATGGCATCACCTGTTGCCTTCACACAGTGTCTTTGTATAGTACAATGAGCACATGTTACCGACACAGGACGCTCCCGTTTGCAACACCCATCTAACACTAATGCTACGTAAGGATACAAATCACCAAAAACAAAATATAGCTGTTCTTTACTCACCTTCAGACACAGTTGTTTCATTAAAACACGCGTACGGCTGAACAAAGCACGGGGCTCAACATTCACTGCCACAGGATGGTCGCCATAAATCTCAATAACAGTTCGGTAGTACCTGAACAGATGTCTCTTCCGTCGTCGAAGCACAGCAGTACGAAATAGAATTTCTGGCCATTTTACAAGACTGGCCGATTTACAGGACTTGACCCTACGCGCTTCCCTGCATGGCGTGTGTGTGTTGTCTAACTTAATGGTGATGATCGAACAGCAATAGTAAATGTGCAATGGCAAGTTCCATCTTCACCGTAGAGTTGGGCAACATACATAACGCCACGCAGGGAAGCGAGTATTTCAGCATCTAGGTACCCCGTTTTTATTGCCGGTGACTGTACATCGCTATGCTCGTTTCCTTCTTCTCTTCTTCATTTCATGTGAAATGGAATTGTACTTGTGTTCTGCTTAGTCCTACTTTTCGTTTCAATGCTTGAATCCCACGCTGTGAAAAACAGAATGAATGAACATTGTGATGGGCTCATTGCCTACTACAACCTTGGTGACAATGAAGTTCGACCAGAAAGGAATACGTGATTAAATGCACAGAGGCATAGGCGGTGGAATGGGTGACCCGCAGAAGTGACGCATGTGTGTAAGAGGAGGCGTGTGAGCAGGCAAGAATCGTGATCCCAGCATGTTGCACCCAAGGTCACGTAAAGAACGAAAACGGGGAACAATACGCGTGACATTGAACTTCGACCAGGCACCAGACCCATACGGAAAAATTCCAGATTAGTGGTGCATTCGACGGAAGCATGACGTCACGGACACGATAAGGGAGTCCGCCGTATATAAGCGCGTGCTGCGCACCGAGGAACCGCAGTGCATGATCACCATGGCCAGGGGCAAACCTATTGACAACGCCGTGAGGAGAAGAGTGGTGGAGTTGCAACGGTATGGACTCAGTGAACGGGAAAGAGGGCGCCAACCGAACTTACCCCAAGTCAACCGTCCACTGCATCATCAAACACCACCAAAATACGGGTACTACAGAGCCAGGTAAGGCCCCCGGTCGAAAACGCCTGCTGAGCGTGCGTGACCTACGGACATTTAGGCGCTATATCCAGACCAACAATCATGTTTCTGTGGCCGAATTACGACTGTGGACTCGAGAACGCTTTCACATTGAAGTGTCAACCAGAACCATTCGCCGTTACCTACAGCGATGCGGTTACCGAGTGTACAAGGCGAAACGTAAACCCTTCCTTTCCATGTTGAACAAAGGCAATCGACTACGGTGGGCACGAATGTACCGGGGATGGACATTTCGGCAGTGGAACAGGGTTTTGTGGACGGACGAATCCATTTTCAATGTTGTGTACGGGAAAATACGGAAAACAGTCATTTGTCGGAAGGAGGAACAGAATGAAGCAAAATGTCATGCACGTCGGGTACAGAAACCTGCGTCAGTGATGGTATGGGGATGCATGACGGCATTTGGGTTTGGCCCACTACACGTCTGTGAGGGCATTGTGAATGCACACGCCTATACACGCATACTGGAGCGGCATCTTCCCACAGTGCGAAGGCACCTGTTCCACAGGCGGCGTCTCATCTTTCAACACGACAATGCCAGGCCTCATACAGCGCGGCTGACAAGAGAATGGTTGACTCGCCATCACGTGCGAACTCTGCCATGGCCACCATCGAGTCTCGACCTCTCGCCCATTAAGAATGTGTGGCGTGTTCTTAAGCGACGTGTGCAACAGAGGGGACCCACGACAGTGGCTGCTCTTATCGCCTGCCTGCAGGGGGAATGGCACCGCATCGATGTGGAATACCTTGAACGACTCGTCCACAGCATGCCCCGACGCATTGCCACAGTTATTCGCCGACGGGGCGGCGTCACACCATGGTAAACAGGATCCCCTCTAACAGTGGTCGAACTTCAATGTCACGTGTAGATGGACGAGAATGTTTTATTTTGTGTGGACACCATACATTGCGCATTACAGCGGAAATTTATATTTTCCTTTGTTCCATGTAGCCTGCTGAATAAAATATGTTCAGCATATGCATGTGTTCTCCTTCTTTCTCAACGCACTCGTATATTTGTGAGTGGTCGAACTTCATTGTCACTAAGGTTGTAGTTCGATACCCGGTGAAGGTACTCACTTTAAACTGTAGGCCCAATCCCGATTAGCCTATCTGTGCATACAGTTAACTTGAAACACCAACTCAAACAAACCGAACAATTTACATACTGTTATAACCTTTGCCGTTGGCTATTGCACTCGAATGTATTTTAGTATTATGTATCCCCTTTCTGCTTATTTTAACTGTAGTAACAATTGCAGGAGGACAGTCAAAAATAATTCCTTATCATGGATTCCAACCGGGGACTCCTTACTCCCAATCATAATCAATAGAGAAAGGTGCAAAATTGGGTTCAGGAAAGGGAAAAAAAAGGTTTTGAAAATGCTTTCAAATAGGTGCAAAAAAGGTGGTGATAAAATGCCTTTATTCAATACTCTTTTTCTGCGCCTTTTGTATATAATGATCGCGAACCGCATAGAGAACTGAGTATCTGCCGAATAGGTTTTGTTGAAGTTTGTATTTTCTCTCGCGGGTTTTGCTACATTATGTTGGGAACTATTGGGGCTGCAATTATTATATGTATTATACCATCTCGTTCTGCTCTACAATACGAGACCATAGTATATTATGTAGTTGCTCAAGAAAAGTGAAAATCATTTATTTTTCTGTCCAATCTTTTAACAAAACATGAAAGAAAAGGAAGGAAGAAGGTGCTGAAGCATCGAAGAGGGGGTAAAAGGGGACAAATGTGCTAATCTCATGAAAAGGTGCAAAGGTTGCAACAAAGTGTGTTTATTTTACTTGATTTCATGTCCTAGAATATATATTTCAAACGACCGGTATGGAAACAGCTATATATTTGTAAAGGTGCTGCACCTTAATATCCGTTCCCTAATAATCAGCTCTCAAATTTGACCAATATATTTCATCTTTCAAGACGGAAAGCGAAGGAGTATTTTTTAACGGAAATTCATAACACATCAAGTAACGTATGGTGAAAAAAAATTGCACAAAGTTTGCAACCCTGAGGAACTGGCAATATTGAACACTGACACACCATTTGAGCTGTGTTGGATTGTACGTCTACCAGTTATGTAGTGTGAAGAGCAAGAGAAGGTTGTTGTAAAAACAAGTCAGTATGGAGCTGAAAGAAGACGACCGTCGGAAATTGATCGTGCAATATTGGACAGAGAATCGTGATGTTCGAAAGTCCGAGCTTGTGAAACATTTTCAACGTGTAGGATTTTCCCGTCGTACGGTTTATAATATTGTGTCACAATTGGAGAAGGGAATCAAGGTGGAAAGAAAGCCGGGCAGTGGACGGAAGTCGAAATTAAATGAACCCAGTGTGTTGCAACAACTGCGACGTGTTACTGCAGGTAAGGTGGCAAAATCCTACCGTGAGCTTGGTAGGAGGTTTCAGTGTGATAAAAACACAGTGAAGAAAGCATTACAGAAGATGGGGATACGGAGAAATAAATGAAAAACTTGCCAAAAGTGACGGAGCAACAAGTTGTTGTCCAGAAACAGCGTTTACGAACCCTTGTGACAAAAACGTTCACTGCAACAAATGACGTGATTTGTATCATGGACGATGAGACTTATTTCAACCTAGATGGCAATGAGTGGCAGCCGAAAACCTACTATGATCCTGGAACTGCTGCCGTGCCCGATCCAGTGCGTTTTGCTGCCAAAACCAAATTCCCACAGAAGGTGTTGCTATGGCTTGCCATGAGTGAGAAAGGACCGTCGAAACCTCAGTTTTTCAAGGCTGGCCTTGCACTCAACGCCGATTGGTATGTAAAGTTCTGTTTGCCTAAAGTGAAGCAGTTTATCAATGAATACCATCGTGGGGACAATGTTGTTTTTTGGCCAGATTTAGCCAGCTGCCATTACGCTGCACAAAGTCTTGCGGCCATGGAGCACTTAGGTATCCCTTACATATCCAAAGAACAGAATTCCCCTAATGTTCCCCAACTGCGGTCCATTGAAGATTTCTGGGCAAATTTAAAGCGGATGGTGTATGCCAATAATTATCAACCACGAATCGTTGCAACCCTCATCCAACGGATCCGCAGGTGCTTGCGCGATGTTGATCCATCAACATTTGCTCCATCTATGCAGAAAGTGCCCCAAAATTGTCGCAAGGCCAGCAGACTCGGTGTGAATGTGTTTGTTCATTGATGTTCAGATACCACCCTTGTATACCAACCAGCACCCGAAATACATCTGTGCATTTTTGCCCTTGACCACAGCGTTTTCTTTTTGTGCAATTTTTCACCATACGTTACATTATCCTTTCTTGTATATTCCTAGAAAGAGCAGACACATATGGTTGATTTGTGCTTTTACTTTAAGCCAATGCTTTAGATTTGGCTTATGAACATTATTTAGTAAAAGTCGAAGTGTTGTTTTGAATTCTGGGTCTCATCTACGGATAAACATATTTCCTGCAGGAACGAACAACAGGAGGAGAAATAGGGTGCGTTCGGTGTTGGAAAATATAATTTGGAAAATAAGATATTATTACTTGCTCACCGTACGCTGTGAACTCCAAGGAATGACAACTGCAAGAATAGCCAATCGCTTACGCGGTGAAATTATATGGAGTGTCATTTCCTTACACAATGCACAGTGAACAACTTGAAAATTCCGTAATATGCTAGTTAACATAAGATAAATGTACAGAGTTTCGTATAAATGGAACAACAAAAGCTACAAAAACATCTATGTGCGCGTAATTGGCATAACCTGATCTGAATATAATTTTAACATAACTTTTGAGCATGGAGGTGGTACTTGAGTATATAAACAACGGTCCAAACCCACAGGTAAACACGTGTGAAACGTTGCGATACGAAAGAGGAAAACTTGTCAGGGTGTGTAAACAATATGGCGCCATCTTGGGGGAGATTTCTTTCTGTAATAGAAAATGTGGGTGTGAAATCTAAATGGGCTAGAATGTCACGAGAAACACATTGGAATGATTAACTTCAACATAGCGTTAACTACTATGATGCTAGGAGGATGATGTTTTCTTCACATGTGGCCTGATCGACGATGTTTTTACTCTAACAAAAGGTAATAGTTTCGTCACTCTGCCACCAGAGTGGTATCCATCATGACCCTTAAACGTAGGGACAAGTGAAACAGTTTTACCCGATTCTAAGTTAGCCTGGAGTATGGGACCCTTGTATAAATAGATCTCGTGGATTTCTGTTTGAAGGGGTGTGTCAGTGAACTTTTAGAGAAACTCAGAGAATCGTAGGGAAAAAAATTGTCGAATTTCCTAAATTAAACAAATTATATAATACTAATACTAAAATTGCATTATTCAAATTTATGACAGTTGAGCTAAAGTGTATTTCAATTATACATAAAAAATATTTTACAATTTACTTCCTTTGCATGATTTAATTTAAACTGCGGGGCAATTATACATGTTTATCTCACTTAAGAACGAACACGGTCGAACTAAAGAATAGTTTACCTTTATCTCAGTTAGAAACTTAACCTGTTACATACCAATGTAATTTAGATTGATCCCAATTTATGGCATTTTATTTATCTCTGTTAGGAACATACCTTCCTTTGCAAGCATTTTATCGTATATTTCAATTAGACTTTCTGATCTGAATGAATAAACTTATTCATTAAAGTTACACATACATATTACTCCGACTGAATTTTAAAGAAGTAAAGGCGTTCGAGTTTAAGATGACCGCCATATTGGTATATTACGTAAAGGAAAGTTTAATTCGTGTTTCCATCTCCGTATTTGTTTTAGACTGCACAGCTAAGTATGTTCACAAAATGCAAGATGTTACGCTTAGGGCTGTTGTAATAACATTTAATAGAACACGTGTGCGTGATAATATGAAGAGGAAAAGTACACATAATGGTCAAATTTAGCTTTTCTCCTTTACACTTCAAAACACACACACAACTTTATAAATTTCTATACTTCCTGATTCAGGATCTTTACTTATAAACTCATAAGAATTTTTAATTTAGCGTATATCAAAGTGTGTTGATTCACCCCTGTTAAGCCTCGGCTGGATGTTTCTCTCAACAGCTGAAAACTGCTTCTCCTTCTATTGACAAAATCTCCTATAATATGCTTCCAATTTCGATGATACTCTGCAAGGCTTTTCTATAAGGATACACGGAGTGATGTAATGATAAAAAAATCAATTTGGGATTCTAGTTTGGCGTACAAAAAATTGGAAATTCAGCATTAATTGTATCTGAAAGCAGCTTCAAATGGGGCGTTTGAAGAGTTTTAAACCATTTTAGCATTTAAGTTCAATATTGTGCATCTTAGTGTCGTGAATTTATATAGATAATTCCAAGCGTTTGTACAATATCTTCAACAGAAATTACATAATTTTATTAAAAAAAAGACAAGTATTTAGTTCCCACGCCTTCTGAAAGTTCGAGGATTTTCCGCTTATGACGCTGCTGTCGCTTCTGGGCAAGCAACCCTCTGAATGTGTATTCTCCCATCTGCGGCACCGGTCATGTGCCGCTCGGAGCGGAGGAGGGGGAGGGGGATGGTTTCACACCGCAATTTGTAAACTTATCTTGCTTTGACATCTGGTTTATGTTTTGTCCGCGCAAAGACCTTGGAAACTCAGGGAAGTGCATTCATTCCTTCAGTGGGTGGCTACTTTCAAAATACAAGACAGACAGTCTTGGAAGTCGAGGAAGTGAATCGCCTTCACTTAGTTTACACAAATTACGTCGGTTCGTACTAGTGATGGGTTCAAGCCGTTCATTTGTGCGAGTCGACTCATGAGCGCTCGGTCACTGAGAAGAGTCGTTCAAATGAGTCGTTCAAAAGAGTCGCCAAGCTTCTTTTTCTCGAAACACATGCCTGAAGAGGGGGAAGGGGGTAGGAGGTGTTGAAGCAGATGATTGTATTTAAGTAAACGAACACAACGTACGTCCTTCAAGATTAATAAATTGTATTGCATTTTTGTGCATGTGTGTGTGCGTGTAGCCGACTAGATGGCCAAGATTCTGAAGTAATCGACATTTGATCTTGCCACAGAAGTTCCCGGGTTCTAGTCCCGGTCTGGGCAAGGATATTCTTTACGAGTGTCCCTTCATCTATATCATCACGCATCATCCTCATCGTCGCGATTACTTGAAATTTGAAGAAAAGCGGCATAAAATAAGAAAAATACAAATACGATTCTGTATTGTGTGGATATACATATATGTGTAAACAGTAAACACACACACACAAACAAAATTTATTGCACATACTTGTTTTCATTACTCTGTCTCATGAGTGAGATTTTCTATATTTGTATCTTGTTTCAGTTTACATTTCATACTGCGGATAATGCAAATTATGCAGTACGATAGCATACACAGAAATGCTATATAATTATATCAACCTTTTATTAGTAATAACGTGCATTACATATTCTTCCTTTTTTGCATTCGATCACTGGTTTTAATATCGCAACAAAATGCACTCCAGATCTGCGCTGCGACACATGCTTGCATTTCCACGAGCATCGCTCGTTCACGACTCTTGAAACAGCACGAAGAGTCACAGCACAGTCCCACGACTCTTTCCCCATCATTCGTTCACGACTCGCGAGTCGGCACGAAGAGTCATTAAGCACCTTAACGACTCGCTCGCCTTAGCGACTCTTCTCCTCCCTCATCGTTCACGACTCGCGAGTCGGCACGAAGAGTCATTAAGCACCTTAACGACTCGCTCGCCTTAGCGACTCTTCTCTTCACTCATCGTTCGCTCGCGAGTCGCGAGCTCTCTTACACAAGGCGCGGGTGCGGCAGTCTCGCCAGCAGACTGGATCTACAGTTTAAAGTAGGATCCACCCGCTCGCTTTCCGCGGATGGCTAACAGCTGTGTTTAAGAAATATATATCGCTCTTGAACATCGTCCATGTCCATAGCTTTTTGTTGTTCTACAGTTATTCAATATAAGTTTCTGCCAATATCATAATGTATGATCGAATTTCTATAAAGCGGGCCAAATTATACGTATGTACTTTTTTTAATGTTGCTTTCTACTAGTAAAACACCTTAACACGTAGGCTCACCGCAGATGGCCAACAGCTGTTTATATCACTCATGAACATGACCCATGTCCATCTTACGTAGTTGTTCCTAATTCTGCAGTCATTCAATAAAAGCTTTTTTGCAGTATCATGTACCATGAGATTTATGATTAAACTTCTATATTTATTCTTTAATGCTGTTTTCATTAGTAAAATATTTACACCTTAATGTTAATGAAATATTTCACGTCATATGAAAACGATTTTGTCAGACAATGTTTAAAGTTCACTTTATGCTCAGATAGTCTAATCGGGATTGAAGCTACATTTTAAACTGGGGTCTAAATCACTGGGCAAGGTGCCTCCACCGAGGATCGAATCCGAGACAGGAAGCGATTTCCGTACCAGGATTTAACAAGGAATGAAAGGATGGCTGAATAACATAAATAAAACATACTCCATGATGCATGTTCTTTGTTTCTTGGTTTCTATGTTGGCCAGCTTGAAATAATCTTGGAGTGACAGATAAGTGGTGTCGCCCTCCTCAAAGTAAGCCTATTGACACCGAAAGTTCCGGGTTCGAACCCCCGCCCAGAGATGAGTGGTAATCTGTATTTAACCTCTTGTCAATTACTCTAATCACCATCCATCCTCCGTCGTTGCCTTGTAACGATACCTAGTGGATCCCACTTTAAACTGTAGATCCAGTCCCGATTAGCTTATCTGTACATAAAATTCATTCATCCTCGCTGTCAATACTAAGTAATTAGGTATAAAAGATGCATAAAATACAACAAAGCGTGTTAGGCAGTTAAAATATTAAAATTGAATTAATAAATTATAAAATATAATTACTCCATGCTAATTTATAAGAAATTATAGCATTTTAAAATTTTTTTGTTCCTTAATGGGAAAATAACTAGTAGCTTATTTCTTCTGTTCATTCTCATGTTAACAGATTTGTTTTCTTGGATAAATAAAATTGAATGTGTAACTTAAAAGGTTTACATGTGCACGAAGCGGAAGAGCAACTCGATCGAGTATCGTGGTGAGACAAGATGACTTGGCACATCGTTTCAACTCGTGAATGAGAATGCATATCTTGTTCGCGATTTGATTTCAAGTTAAAAACACCTGTCTGGTCTTGTTCGCTTATCGATTTCAAAGCATAAATCGGTATCGTTACTCCAATGAGACGAGATTCTCGGACAGTACATTTTACACAGAGTGTCTCTCATCATCTCACCAACTTTGGAAGGGTTGGCCCTGTTTTCATTGCGATTTTGTAATGTCCTGCTACTTGTGAAACTGATTCACTTCCAACAATTTCTGTCGCCTCCGTGGAGGAGTGGTTAGAACAGTGCGCTAAGAGGAATCTCGGAATTGAGTGTCACTTCATCAATTTCATTATATCATCACTGATTTTCATGTTCGCGATTAGCCAAAGTGGCAGAAGAGCAAAGCCTGGGCAAAAGTGGTATCCCGAGCCGCTATGTGTTTCCACCGAATATCGGCCTCAGGACTCCCTGCCCTCGTGCCGCGATGTGCTAACCACTCCGCCACGGGGGCCGGCCCTCCCCATCACATCTCTGTTTTATACTAAAGGCTATGATTGAATATGAATTTAAAATTTTGTGTGCGTCACTTAGGCTATTTTGCACCCTTCACTTTATACGGGATCCAGCCCCTTACCAGAACTAAAATAACATAACTGTAATGTCCTGTAGTAACTAAAATATTAAAATAATCTGACCGGTTAAAAGCTAAGGCTGTAAAGGCACTCAGCACACATAAGGACAAAACACAGGACAACACACACACACATTCCTACGAAAATTATACGGGCCGTAGGTATAGACGCCAGAGCCTCGTTAGTCTGCAAAATGCAGTCCAGGGTGTACTATGTGGAAGTGAGGTTGACAATTGGGTGTACTACGTGGAAGGATCATCCCTTACATCCCTTAAACTATATTTCTCGAGACCCTTGATGTGCTAACCACGCCGGCATACATTATAGAATACTTGAGTTAATTTTGTCAATATTAATTTTATTGATTGCATTTTTGTTTTGCAATGATTTTGCGCACTGAATTTTCATATTTATCTTTGCTTTTCATTTGTGTTTTACTTTTATTTTGTATATAATGCTGTGTTTCTATTGGTGCAAATTTGTGATTCGTCTCTAATAACGTTATCATTCCAATGTGATTTAAATTTTAATCTTCTAATCTCACGTGTATAATATGTAAGTATATGTATGTACACATACATACAGAGAGAAAGAGAGAGCGATTGTATTGGGAAATTGCATGATATGATCGTTAGAGGGGAAATCCCCACCGTTCCCCGCATAATTTCAAATTTGTTCCTTGTATTACACAAAGTATATTAAATTAATGTTATAACAAATTGAATATCCATTATAGATCGGATTATAAGAAATTGTGTATAACTGCGTGTGTGAGCGTGTGTTTGTCTCTCAGGTTCTTTATTAAAAAAATCAGAAAAACAGAACATAATGTAGTATTCAAATATAAAAATACCTTCATTTCACGAGTTCACTTATAATTAATTCATTATCATGTGGTTTGTTCTATTAGGTAATTCTTAACTGAATATAAAAAATTGTAAGTTATAATTTTTGTTTTAATACATGTTTGTTATTTTCACTAAAGGTTTATCATTTGAACTTGTGCTTGCTGCTTGTATTACGTCATTTTTGGATTTGGAGTAACAGAAAACAAAAGGTGTTTATTGTCTTTGATCTTGCTTTTGAAAATAATGATTGGTTGATTGATTTGGTTTATTTTACTTCGCTTTTCTGTCACTTTTTTGGGTAATCGCGAAGATCAAGATGAGTAATGAGGTGTACTAACCACTCCACCATGGAGGCCGGCGCTTTAGAAAATAATTAAAAGTAACAATCGCTTTCCAAACTAAGTATTTTGTGTTGCAAATTATAAATTACTGCCCCCCTTTTCTGATTCACCCTAATAGCATAGTGGTTAACGCTGTCATGTATTAAAATGGTCTGCTTGGCAAAAATTGTTATAAGTACACTTTTATGCTCCAATAGGCTAATCGGGTCTCTCCGATGGCGTAGTGATAACGTCGCCGGTAATCAAGGGGTACCGTGTTCAATACAAAGTGGAGGTTCGGATCCCACTTTAAACTGTAGGTCCAGTCCCGACTATCCTATCTGCACATAAAGTGGACTTAAACAATAACAACTCAAAATAGGCTAATCGGAATATTGTAATCAAGAGGTCTGTGCCTAACACCTTCCCAAAATTTTTACAAGACTCCCCTAATATTTTTACTAACATTTAATTTCTTGTAATTTTAGCGCTAATGGTTTGGCCGAACTTGAAACTACAGGACAAATTTGTTGGCTGTTCTTCGCTGCCCGTCATGGGCTGGGGTTGCGCGCTCTCTCTCTGCAAACAACACTCGCGAGTCGACTCTTTCCTTCGTTCAAAGAGTCGCTAAAGTGTGCCACGACTCTTTGAACGAAGGAAAGAGTCGACTCGCGAGCATGCTCCTTCCCCTCTCATCGTACACGGCACGTTTCAGCCAGCTTTACTCAACTAGGGGTAGGGAAAAGGAACAGAGAGGACCCCCCTCCCTCTCCTCTCCAGTCCCCATTTGCTGCCCGCAGAATCGACTTGCTTTCTTTAAAAAATTCCGGCCGCCAGGCGAGTATACACTTGCGCATGCGCCTTCCTCGCAAAATTCGTGGAAAGGAGAGGGAATAATAGTTGCTTGGCGGGCGGAGGAGTCGTGGCACACATGCGACTCTTTGAACGTGTCGTTCAATTCTGGTGAACGAGTCGTTCACCGCTCACAAGAGAGAGTCGTTACTTTTGAACGACTCGTTCACGAACGACCCATCACTAGTTCGTACAAGTCTGATCCGAAACAAGAAAGCCAGTTACTTCGTTGACTTACTCTGTGATGCTCTCCGATTTTTTTTACATATCTAGGTTATATGCATCATTATGGGAATTGAAGAAAATGTAGGATGGAAGAGGGTGGTTCAGAGATTCCCATTTTCGCATTTTGACTTTTGTTTTTACCTAATACAATAATTATACTTATACTAAATTTTGCGCCGCGCTGAGACCCAAGAACTGACTTATTTTAATTTATTGAGGCTCAAAGTAAATAATAAAATAAACATTTAAATTAACGTTCATCATCATCATATTATTATTATAAAACGTAAAGCGCAAAATTTAATAGGACGACAATGCTCTGTGTGAGTTTGGTGTGGAGTAACAAAATTTTAATAAATTTATTTCCAAACCATGAATTTCATCTGAAATTAATGATCTCCCTGATCGCATAGTGGTAACGTTATCACCTTGTAATCAAGGGTTCCCGGATTAGGGTCCCACTTTAAACTGTAGGTCCAATCCCAATTAGCCTATCTGTGCATAACATAGGACTTAATACAAAAATTAATGTAAGATTATGTAAAAATTGACAATTCTGACTGACGTGTCGGCGTTAAGTGAACCTAAAAATTAAAAGACAAATTACACAAAAATAACAGAAAATTTACGAAGGGGAAAATTTATGTTACTGGTTGGAAGATGTAGAGGCTGGGGAAAATGAGACAGGAGACACTTACCTGGAATCCCCTTTAATTTGAACAGTGACTTGACATTGGTAACATTAACTATGGAAGCATTCATTCATTAACTGACATTCGAGCCTATAGGACTTATGACCTTGCGGTGCATCACAGTCAGAAATCTGGTGAAATCTTAATATTTAGTTACAAGTGGGATCCAAACCACTCCTTCGGAAGAGACGTGTCTTCACCGGCTATTGAACCCGGGGCCCTCTGATTACAAGGTGTTACTTTTAAGCTACCTGGGAATCCCTCCTTAGTAATGCATAATATTTGAATACAATTGAATTGTGTTCCTTTTCCAGCAGTTTAGCGAGTAAAATTTTAAAATTTCACTTACACTCGAAACTAGGGCGACTTTTTTTCCGCCTCATTTGAGCTGGAATGATACTTGGGAGAGTCTAGAACTTGTAATACAGAAAACTAACTTTTATTTATAACTCTTTTATCTCTGTGTGTGTAAAACCATAGTATCTTTTTCATGATTAGGTCTCTTCAGATATAGAGCTTCCTTCATTTCTTGCCCTTCTCTTTCTCTCTCTCCCTCCATTTGCTCGTTCTCTATTTCGCTTTCTACCTTTTGCTTCTGTTTCTCATTCTCTCTTTCTATAGATTTCTCTGTATGCCTCTCTTTCTGTTTCTCTTCCTTCCTTTATCTCTTTATCGTTCTGTACTGTTTCTTTTCTTTGTTCCTTTTCTCACTCCATCGTGAGAAATGTTTATCTTCATTTCTCTCAATCGACCCCTTCCTCTGTTATTATAGTCTGTTTTGGTTGGTTTTCCTCTTCCTTTTCCTCTCTTTTAGTCTGTTTTGCCTCTTTATTCCCACTGGAGGCACATGGCACAGTGGTTCGGATGCCACTTTAAACTGTAGGTCCACTCCCGATTAGCCTTTCTGTGCATAAAGTGGACTTAAAACCACAAATCAATCAATCAATCAATCTTTATTTTCACTTTCATTCTCTATCCTTTGGTTTTAAGCATCACGCTCCAGCCTCCTTTAGCCTCCCCCGCCCCTTGGGGTGTCGTCCTTCAATGGTACCTGTTTATTTGAGAATGGGTGAACCCCAGAGCCGCTTTATGAAGAGAGAAGGCCGCAAAAATCCGACCTCACAAAACACGCCCAGGAACCTAATCTTAGTTTCCAGCAGACCAGTGAGACGCCCAGCCGACTTTACAAAGGGAAAACTTCCCTGTTATTGTCCTTCAATACTTCTTCTTCTTCTTTTTTTTGGAAATCAACTTTAATCTCTATTTTTCATTCCAAAAAGAATAATTTCGGAGAATTAGAGATTACAAAAAGGAATTCACCTTGGCTTTTCTGTCACTTTTGAGCCGAGGACTATTTAGGGGAGGGAGATCCAGAGGGCATTGCCATACGCAGAGGGGGTGCTAAAGGAGCTACAGCCCCCCCGAAATTTTTAGAAAATAAAAAATTCAAATGAAGGTAGAAATAAAGTCGAAAAAACTCAAAATGACCCCCAATAACCATTTTTGTGTTTGAATTACTTTTAAAACGAAGGATTAAAATGGTAATTTGAGCTCAAACGAAATGAAAATAAAACACCAACACTGAAATGGATTTACGGCAATGTATTCTATGATTCAACCAAATATTTAATCTGCCTCTGTTCAGTAAAGGTTAGATTCATGACACGGAACCCGCATTCACATTCAATTGTAGATATTGGTACAATTTCAATTGAATTCATATAATCCTTGACCTTGAGTGAGGTGAAAATGTGTCTTGGCTGACATGATTCCATAAATAACACGTTCTTAATCGTCTAAATGCCATGTGTGTGTATTTAATAGGACCATATTCATATTCAATAAATATTCGATCCTTGATCTATTTGACATTCATTTCTCATTTCATTTTTTTGCGATATTAACTACACCTAAGCTAGATAAAGAATATGTGTTGTTATATCCCTGTTCTTACACCGTCTTTTTGCCTATTCAAATAATAATAATAATACATTATTAATTAATTTACATATTTAATTAATGTCATTAATCTAGTGTGAATACTTTAATTTCATCATTTATATTATTATTATTTCTGAGACTTGGTTCCCCCCGAAATATATTTCTTGATATGTGCCTGCTTTTGACTAATCTTGATTGATTGATTGATTTGTTTTTTGAAGTCCACTTTATGCACAGGAAGTCTAATCGGGACTGGACCTACAGTTGAAAGTGGGATCCGAACCACTGTGCCATTTTCCTCCACCGGGTATCGGACAGACTAATCTTGAGTAATAAAGGTCGCGAGTTCGGCGGTTATGTACAGAATGGTATTTGAAAGGGAAGGGGAAGTGCTCCATCTGCTTGCTAATATTTGGTTATTGTGGGGAGACTATATATGTACAATTTATAATATATCGATGCTTCAAGAGTAGTTGCCGGAAATTTTGCAAATACCTCACTCTTTACGTGCATCTATCAATATCTCCAACTATTAGAGCACAGCCAATTATGATTGTGAACTGATAGCAAAACGTTTTTTTGTTAAACTTGTTTTAAGACCAATTTATGCACAGAAAGGCAAATCGGGACTGGACGTATAGTTTAAAGTGGGATCCCATCCACTCAGTGGGGTAGCGCAGATCTTTGCCCCCCCCCCCCGCAAGTAAAATATTGAGGGGCCCCCTTAGTGTCAAAAAAAAATTATGATGCCAGAGTGGGACGGAGGTACAATAGTTAGATAGTTATCTGTCCTCCCCCCTTCGTTGTACAAGAAATCAACTTTTGCCTCAAATATTATGCCTTCCCATTTTTTTGTTATCGACTTATATCACTGTAGTACCTTCTTGAAACTAAATCAGGATGGTCTGAATCTCTGAAAAATAACTGGAAGAAGAATCTGGAAATATTTTCTCTAATTCAACGCAGGGACACAGCCAGGAATCACTTTTGGAGGAGGGGGAAGCTTCCCGCTGCCATATATTTTGTTCCTGATGCTTTGTATTCTTGCTTGAAATATTTTTTTAAATGATGTTACATATATTACACAGATATTAAAAAAATACTGTTTTGGTGGAATTGTAAAAAGATACTAAACACTCCTCTTTTGGACTTTGAGGTGAATGTGCCTTCAGCCCCTAAACCATCTCCTGGTTCCTCCAGGCCAAGATTCAACGTAAGAGTCGCTCATATTAGCCTTCTAATACTGAGTGAGTAATATACTCAAGCAACGAACTTATCCTTCAGTAAAGGGGGTTGAACCGGATATCTAGATTGTCGGTAGTAACCTATCGCAAGGTAAATTTCAATCTGCTACGAAGAAATAACTGCGGACTCCAGTCTTGAGTGATAGATAATAAAGCTGCGAAGGAACTCTATTCACTGAAAATTTGTAACTCCATGAAATGCAGCTTGGATGGACTGAAACCTCCCCCCCCCCTCCCCCAACAAAATAAAAGAAGGTTGCCACAGGTTAGTAGACCTCAACATCATTATTCATAATTTTAATGCTGCCATTCTTTTTTCGATAGACCAGTGATCATACTTTCTTAAATACTGTTTCATGAAACAAAAACCTTTTTATTAATAACTAGACCATCAGTGCTCGAATTTTCCTTTTTTTCTATCCC
The DNA here is from genome assembly GCF_977018435.1 of Lepisma saccharinum. Lineage (NCBI taxonomy): Eukaryota > Metazoa > Arthropoda > Insecta > Zygentoma > Lepismatidae > Lepisma > Lepisma saccharinum. Next base: position 54,454,871 of record NC_139233.1, read on the forward strand.
CAACGCGAACAAGGAAATTTGCAGCGAGGAATTTTCCCTTCGAACACTGCAGATCAAAAAATCGTAACACGTTGGAAAATAAGAACTAGTTCGACAGAAATGTCCACAAAATGCCAAATTGTAAGAAAAATGAACTTACAAAATTACACAAAATAATGGTCACATTTAACTCATACGTTGTATACCCTGCGTGGCAGAGGATGGGATAATGGTCTTTACAGCAAAGGGATAATTTTGCTATGGGTCCCACCTTTAACTGAGGTTTTCGGCCCCTTTGAAGTAAAACGTAACAAGTGTAGACAATATGGAAAATTCATTTCAGCTCTTATTTCAATATGAAAAGAATTGGGACCCGCCTTGAAAATATTAGGTGGGAAGTTACATTTTAAATATCACGTGTAAAACAAAAATGTTACGAATTAACAATTTTGATGTTTATTGTAAAATAAGGATAGACTGGTTGAGCAACTGAATATTTCTACTGGATTCATAACTGTAGACAATTGACACGCTACACTACGTTTACGACAAACTGCGTAGATACAAAGGTATGAGATGAGGGATATTTTCCTATCGATGGACATCTGCGAGCAAGTAAGTTAATTCTGCATTTCGGAGGGGGACCCATATGACAAGTTACTGGGGCCCCTCTGGCTGAGATAATACGTCACTGCTTGTTATCGCAGACGTCGTATATGATGTTACTGGGAACCAGATTTCTGTTTCGTAAATCGTTTTTTTTATAAGCGACACTATATGTGAAATTTCTGCGATTATATAAAAAATTCAAGAGCGCATTGTGGGGCTCCTACACCCCCCCCCCACGCGTTGCGGGGATTGCGGGGGTGGCTGCTACGCCACTGGAGCCACTACGTCTCCACCGAGTATTGAATCCGGGGTCCCTTGATTACAAGGCGATGACGTCACCACTACGCCATCGGAGAGGCCCTGATAACACAAAGTGTAGCTTCTTGCACGAGAACAGTAACAACAGAATCCTGATTCCAAAGCAGAGAATTTATATTTTAGGTATTTTACTACATATCTATGTTAGTTGGCCATTTTACTGTAACGAAATTAATGTACCGACGGAAACAAGAAGAAACATGCAGCTTCACAGTGCATAGGCTGGTAATCTCAAAGGACGATGTGTAAGGTTTTTTCAATTAAGGAAAGGAAAACCGTTATTCTTTAGGGTTTCGGCACATCTGTCAATGGCCAGTGGGAACGACCATTCATTCTCCCCCTCTCCCTGCCAGATCGTAAAAGCAGCGAGGTCGGGTTGCTGAAACTGGGTAACGATGGTAAGAATATGGGAAATTTATGACTGGGAAAAAGAAGAATTTCTTGAAAGCGACGTCAGCGCCTCCCTCGTGTTCCCTTGGTACTGTTGTTAGAACGGAACTAACGACACCCGCGAAATTTGGATTTCTTTCAACATCCAGCCGAGGCTTAACATACAACGGCCGACCTCCGTGGTGAAGTGGTTAGCACAGCGCACTAATAGTCTTCAACCTGTTTAACCGTTCTGAATAATTATGTTAAGAGGTAAAGTTCAAGTCCTGATTCGAACGTAGTTCGGTATCTTTGACATAACTCGAGAGGAAGCTGACGGATGCGTATCTGGTTTCGAGACAGCATCTGTTTTTCTTAGAAACGCTGTTGTCCCTTTTATCTGCAGTGTTTAAGACATCCAACACGAACTGCGACAACGTTACACTCACAAGGTCTCCACATTGTATATAAGAAAAGCACAACACAACCTGGCAAAGGTAACCGTAACCTCACGTTACGAAATCTCTAAAGAAACTGAATTGGCAACGTCTCATATACTCCACGTGGACTTGATGACAAGTAATGTCAGTTCCCAAAACGGACGCTATTGGTGGGCAACTGATTCTTTTAAAGTGTCTTTCGAATCAGGACTTGAACCATACGAGGATCAGTATTCATGAACTGTTCGACATGGAAAAATTTCCACACGGTATGCATTTGATGTGTGATCCATATTTTATTCGTGAAACAAGTTCTTTAAATCAGAATTTTAGTCATCATTTGCGTATCCTGTGTGGACTATATGACTCTTTCGTAGAACGACAACCAATCCAACTCCTCTTCTCTATCTCTCACATTTTCTCTCTCTCTCTCTCTCTCTTGGCCGAGGAGAAACCGGACGAAATCGATGCTGATAAAAGGCTTCATTTCCGATCTGGAAAACGCGGTTTACAAATTAACGGAGTGTACGTGCTGACCCCAAAAGAACGGGCCGCAGACACTAATGGCCGCCCTGAGCCCTGCGGTCGGATCCTGGACTTGGAAGCAGCCCCCTAACCCCCCCTCTCCTCAACACCCCCTCCGTCCCAAAGTCTACGGGAAACATTGCAATTTGACCAACGTTCTATGGTGGCTACAGAGGTGGGTGAAACTACGGAAGAGAAGAGAAAGGCGTTGGCTCTCTGTCGTCATAACCACCGTAATTGTTGCAATGCGGAATTGAAAGGTGAGTAGTAATAGCCCTACTTCATACCTGCTGGTTCACGTGACCTATGACGTCATGCATAATGTTCGACAGAATGTTTTACCCAGTCTTGAGCTTGCAGGATGCGACTAAACAAAGAGTGACGGTATTTTTGATTCAAAATTGTTCGGAAACTATTAGATATAAGGTCGTGTACTAAAAGACTAGTTCCTAGTATATGGAGATAATTAATGTCCTGATTCGTCTGTCTGTCAATACTAAACTACGTGGCGTAACAACTCTTTGGGGGCAAGAGCCTGCCAAGCGCGTTTCATAGGTTGGTTGATTTGGTGTTTTAAGTCCACTTTATGCACAGTAAAGCTAATCGGGACTGGACCTACAGTTTAAAGTGGGATCCGAACCACTTGTGCCTCCACCGGGTATCGAACCCGGGACCCCTTGATTACAAGGCGACGACGCTACCACTGCGCCATCGGGAGGCCCTGCGTTTCATAGGAAGACACGTGGTAACAGCATCGAGTCCCCCCACAGCCGCTGCTTTTTTGCTTTCGAGACCGCTGGCATTGATTTGCAAGTAGATATTATTGTGGTCTATAATATATATCGTAAACAGATATTACTAGAAATGTGAACATTCGAGAAACCAAAGGCCAATAATATAACGGTGCATGTTATGATTTTCTATTTTTGTTATTTAGCGTCGTTTTTCTGCCACTTTCGGCTGATCGCGATGATGAGGATGAGTGATGATGTGATGAAATTGATGACAGGACAGTAACAAAGACCACCCAGTTCAGGTCGGGATTCGAAACCGGGACCCCTGACGTCATAGAGCGCTGTGCTAACAACTCCACCACGGATTGTATGTTGTATGTTTGCAGGGGTAAATCAACACACTTATTGATATAGGTTAAGTTAAAAATTCTTATGAGTTTATATGTAAAGATCCTTGAAGCAGGAAGTATAGAAATTTATAAAGTTGTGTGTGTGTTTTGAAGTGTAAAGGAGGAAAGCTAAATTTGACCATTATCTGTACTTTTCCTCTTCATGTTATCACGCACACGTGTTCTATTAAATGTTATTACAACAGCCCTAAGCCGTTACACGTAACATCTTTTTTTTTCCGACCACATGATTAACAACAAGCTGTTTCATGAGATAGAGTATTGTTATTTGGCCCATTGTTAGTTGATTGGGCGACCTATTCCAAAGGGAGACAATGATAATCTCATTCTGAAAGTCTGAATAGCGTGTATTGATTGTGATGACGTCACAACATGATGGAGACAGGATTGCAGTTCCCGTTTGATGTAGATGTGTTGGACATTAAGTGACCTTGAATTTCCAATATTGGTACATGGAAATACAGTTTCGATAATGACAAATCGTCGAAATGAATGTGTAACGAATAGACAGATGGTGCTGGTTTCATTTCCACGCAAGGATAATGTTTCAAAGATTTTAAGAGAGTTACTTACATTTTGTTTAAAAATTTTGCTCAAATAGAATAGCTTGTCAATAATAATAGTGAATAAGATATAGATATTCAAAAGTGACACAAGTAAAATGTAGTAGATAGGATAACACAGTACATCAATCAATTTCATTGTACAACTCGAAATACACTTTGTAAAAAAATATAGCATCACTTCATTATTTTTAGTTTTCGTCATTTCGCTCTTGCAGTTTTCAGTTTTTTATTGATTACATTCAACTTGACGATTTTTTCCTAACTTTTAATTAAAATACTACATCTCTTTAATATATATTTATTATTTAAGCCACCGTTAAGTATATGGAGCATTATGGACGTCCGGAAGGCGGGCCAAGGTGGGGCACGCTCACCCCTGGAAAATGAATGTTCTTCTAAAAAGTTTGTTTCACACAATTAAATTTCAGTCACAGTAATTTACATTAATTATTATAAGGGTGTTGAAGGAACATGATAATTTCAGACTGAAGCAGTGTATTTTGAGGAGACATCATTATTATGGGAAAAAATATACTTCCTTCCACCACCAGGAAACAAAAAATACCTCGTTTCCCCACCCTGGAAAAAATCCTGCGGACGTCCGTGTGGAACACTTTGCAGAACTAATAACAAATTTAAAGTAATGCTTGTGTAACGTACACACATAAAAACAATTTTGCAATTATATAGACTGACAAAAGGCTGTACATGTATCACGATATGCCCATTTGTGATTACAGTATGTAAATCCATAGACTATACTAAGTGTGGCCATTTCTGGTCTTCCTAAGTGGATCCAACCTTCGACGCATGTACGAATGAGATTTTGACAATATAACAAAAGAGTAAATTTCATAAAACCAGGCATATACAATTGCTTCCATGAGTTCGTGTTTTGGCTTGTAGGTCTGGCTATCTAGTCTTTTGCACATAATAGCCCATAAGCTCCCTGTGGGGTTCATGTTTGGAGAGTTGGGTGGCTACCAATGTCTTTGAGTATTCATATCTCGAAACCATTATTCACCAGGTGGGCACGGTGACAGGTCGCATTATCATCTAAAAAATAAGATAATGCAAATTCTTCCCAGAAGAATGATCTTGTACATTGAAGAAGTTTTCTCGAGCAATCAGCCAGGTGATTTCCAGATACGCTTCTGAGCTGTTGAGAGCTAACGTCACTCTCATCTTCAATCGGAAGCCTATCCGGAAATCACCTGGCTGATTGCCTGAGAAAACTTCTTCAATATTCACTGCTAGGAAAGCTCAAGAATTACTTGATCTTGTACAATTTGTAGAACTTTCCAGTTCAGGATTTGCAGATATTCGTCAGTGTTAACAGTACTTGTACAGATATGCATGCTGCCAATGCCTTTCCCAGAAAAAACACACCCATATCATAACACTGCCACAACACTTTTGAGTCTCTGAAATACAAGAATTTTAAAGTTCTTCTCCCTTTCACATTCACAATTTCTTGGAGCTCTCATTCCCAAGCAATTTAAATAGTTTTTTTGTCTGAAAAATATATATCACGTGTTCCGAGTCTGTACCATTCCATAAACTGTAACATCTGACAAATTCATGCGTAGCTTTCTTATGTGCTTCAGTTAGTCTGCGATTATTACATGAAACTTTTTGAGAAATACCCTGTTTCTTTAGTCGGGACATTACACCCTACCTCGTTTTGAAGTCTAATTGCAATTTGATGTAAACTCATTCCTCTGTTCTTCAGTGTCATGTTCTTTATCTGAAAATCCACTTGAGATATCTTTTTCTTTCTCCCTCAATGATTTCTCGTTGATAATTTTCCGTGTTGTTCTTGCTTTTCAGGTAACGGCTAACTGTGTAGATTTATGCCCATGAAGATGTTTATTAGGGCCTATCTCTAACAGTGGCCATCCTATGTAAGCAAGGAACGTTCCTTGCTTACGTGGGGTAATGTCACACTTTCTAGCCATGTTTTTTCTAGAAAACTTGTGCTAAATGAACACTAACTACCATAACACTCCCAAATAACAATAACGTAAGCAAACTGTCAATTATAAACACAGTTTGCAAAATACAACACATCACGAGCTCCACTAGTAACAAGCGCATTTGAACTCCCGCCAATAGGACCGCGTTGATTGATTACAAAGCCCTTTAGCGGAAATTTCAATCACTAGACAAACAAAAGAATAACACTCCACGATACACTAATACCAGACAAATGCTTCAATGAATCGATTTCATGTTGTTGAGGAAAAATAAATAAAAGCAAATCCAAAACATTTCAACAATCGTATTTTAGAATACAGGGATGCTATTTTTTCTTTACACAGTGTAATAATATCGTAGTAACAACAGATATGTCTTAAGTATTGTACAGTCATGTAAAAAATACTTCCCCACATAGCCTTAATATCAGTAGTCTCATGGGGAAAGTATTTCTTCCCACGACTGTACATGTATATATAATATATATACCTATCCCTTGTAGGACTCAAAATTCGAGTCTGCATTCTTTTCCGACATCACAGGAACTATAACAGAAATGATAGCACAGTTGTGATTTATTAGAGATTTTATTGGCTCTACATTCTCTGTTGATATCTCAGAATCATGCTACTGGGATTATACCGCTCGGAAGTTGAAGACCTATAAATTGCCAAAGAAAGACCTATAAGGAAACCTAAGAATATAAAAAATGGACCTAAAAACTGAAAAAAGGAACGTATAAATGTGATCCAAATTAATTAATAACTTCAGTTATCTGACTTGACATCTTTGCAGGCTGTCTGATCGTATACACCGTGCTGAAATCTTCAAAACAAGAGAAAGTTGCCACTGACAGCGCGACCTTCCAGACAAGTTACGGTTAAAGGACCTTGTACCGTACCTGCTTCATTCGTCCAAAAATGTTTTTCTCTCGTTTCAGGGATGGTTCAAATATTTCTTTCTTTTTTTATTTCTTTACTACAGAAAGGGTGTTTAAGAGGTGATGAACTGATGATGATTCGAATTGAAAATGGGCAGTAAAAACGTAGTCGAATGAAGGTGAAGTTGCAAAAAAAAAAAAAGCCCTTAAGATCTAAAACAAAAGGCTAAAAAAGGACCAATAAGCCAAATATCGCCGAAAACGGCAAAAAGGACAAATAAAACCCACCTTTTTATAACCTACAATGACCAAAAATGAACATATATTATGTTGAGCCTCGTCTTCGGACATTAGGAAAAAAAAAAGGATTTTTCCTCAACTTCCGAGCCCTACTAATAACAATAAATAAGATATAGGACGTGTGAAAGCATTAGCTCCAAAGCCCGTCATTTGGAGGGAGGGGGTGTATTTTTTAATCAGATTATCTATTTATTTGTTATTCGTCTGAAAATGTTTAAAAAATATTATCGATTTTACTGTTTAACTCTATTACAACAAACTCGCCCCTTGCCAGGGCGAACGCGGTTAACAGCATGAATTACTGTGTTTTTGCTAAGGGGCTCATGCCCCGTATCAGGAGGAGAGTGTGCAAGAAATACCTTCAGTACGAGACAAGCACATTATATTTTTTTAATAAGCAAACAGTCTATTATAACAAACTAATTGCCGACAACGATTTCTAGGATAAATGTTTACATATTCTTGGTGGCTAGGGATTTGGATGCAGGAATCTTGCTTTCTGATGTACAGTGTCTCTCAAAGGTTTTAGGACAACAACATTTTAAACTAGGCAACCCAATTTACATAAGGCGTTGGTGGGTTGCGTGTAGAGTTAGGCTGAATTTCAGGGTTGCCACATGCACAATAGATATTTATGAAATACACAAGAAATAAATCTGAGTATTATTATATAAAACTAGAAAGAAATATCTGTATTACATTTGTTGCAAATGAGAAATATTTTCTGAAAGAAAGAAAATCGATTTTGTAGTACTTCATTTCTTATGAGTCTACACAATGAAAAGAGGAGAAAGGAAACGGAAGGAGACAAAAGAGAGGAGAAGAGAGAAAGGGAAAGAGGAAAAGTAAAGGAGGAAAGAAAATAGAGGACAGAAATGGGTAGGAGAAGTAATGAGGAGAAAGGAAAAGATTCGAGGAGAGATGAGGAAAATAGAGCAAGAGGAGATACGAGGAGGAAAACAAGATGAGAGAAGAGGAGTTTGTAGAGAAGAGGAGAGGAGGAGACGAGAAGAGGGGAGTGGAGAGTAGAGTAAAAGAGAGAAAAAGAGAAGAACGAAAAGTATAGGAGAAGAGTGCAGTGGAGTCGTAAATCGAAGACAGGAGAGGAGATAAGAGGTGTGGAGAAGAGTGGGATGGAGACAAGATGCGAGAAAAGTAGGGAAGGCGTTATGAGATAAAAGCAGAGGAGGAGGATTGGAGAGGAGAAGGAGAAGGAGAAGAGAAGAACGGAAGGGACTGGAGACGAGAGGAGTGAAGAGGTAGTTGCAAAAAATATCGTCTCGGCGTCAAGAATTGATGCATTTATCAAATTATCGACACGAAACATTTAATAACATTTTGAAATGTATTGGAGAATGTATTAAATCGGCGTGAAACGCCATTTGGCTGAGTACAGAGCAAGATGAAATCTTCCATGTAAGATCTTTGATTTTACCTGCGATTGTATCACTAAAAACAGGAATTTAATTTAGTATTTATTCAGTTTTTTCCACTTCTCGGTTCGTTGAAATAGAGATTTTATAATTTAATATTTCCCCTCCCCCATCATTAATTCCAAATTGAATCATTCCATTTCACACGGCGTGAACAATGAACATAATGAGATATTTTTAAAACTTACAAAATTTTCTGCCAGTGGAGGGGTTTGAACCCACGACAGTCAGATTAATAATCCTTAATGGTAACCACTACCCTACAAGCTTTCAATGTGAAATGTACTGTAGATACAACTCTCCTCTTACATGTAATGTGCAAAGAATGCTTGTTTGTAACAAAGAAACGAAGGTACGCGTAGTACGAACTGTCTTATGAAATGTATTTGGTTTTGCGTTAGGTAACACTAATAATTACACCGTTTGCGAACTGCCAAATGTGCGAAACGTTATGCGTAAACAGGCGTAAAATTGTATTCATAAAATCTCATCACATTTAACAGTGTTAGTCAAGAGGTAGAAGAAGCTGATTAATGTGAAATGTAGATGCAGGCTGTTCTGGACACGAGACTGTGAGTGAACAAGCATCTCGTCTGTTGCAGTATCACAGGAAGAGAACATCCTCCTGCAATGTTCAATCCTCTAGATATTTTTCATTAATAATGTCTATCACAATAATAAGCTAGAAGAAATAACTCGCATTATCACAACTACCAATATACTCGTTTTTCTTCTTCACTTCGGAAATTATTTCTCGAAGGTAGTTGTTATACTACAAGAAAGCAATTCAAAACTAAAATAACAGTTCAACTACATGTATACCCAACGACAGTTACAATATTGGAGGGACAGAAAATTTAAAAAATGTTGTTACAACGGAAGGAAAGGGCGTGGTGTAGTGGTTATGGTTCTTGATTGGGCTAAAAGTGGTCCCAGGTTCGATTCTCTTTACGACTTGTTCTCTTTTTTTAATTATCTTTTTATTAATGAAGAGCACGGTGACATTATTTGTAATAGCAGAGTAAAGTGGTTACATTGTTCTGCATCTGGAATTTATGTATATAAAAAGAACTGAATTGACACACGTTCGAAGGGATATTTTCATGTATATGATCGTGAATTATGATACTCTAACAATAATTGTGTACTGCTTAAAAGACATTGGCAAATATTAATGATATAAATAATAAACTATTTATATTTGTTGCAATTCAGGACATATTAATTTTACCCGTATTCGCACTCGAGTTCAATGCAAAGATACCTCCACAAATATCGACTGAAAAGTTTTCATCATATGCAATTCCCTATTAAATGTTTTCGCCGATTCGTTCTACCTTCGTTTTCTTTGCTACAAACAAGTATTCTTTGCACATTACATGTAGAAGGAGATATTGATCTACATTTCACATTGGCCAGAGCTGTTTCTTCAGGAGTGAAAGCTTGTAGGGTAGTGGTTACGATTAAGGATTGTCAATCTGACGGTCGTGGGTTCAAACCCCTCCACTGGCAGAAAATTTTGTAAGTTTTAAAAATATCTCATTATTTCATTGTCCACTCCGTGTGAAATGGAATGATTCAATTTGGAATTAACAATGTGGGAGGGGAAATATTAAATTATAAAATTTCCATTTCAACGAACCGAGAAGTGGAGAAAAACTGAATAAATATTAAAATTACATTCATTTTTTTAGTGATACAATCGCAGGTAAAATCAAAGATCTTACGTGGAAGATTTCATCTTGCTCTGTACTCAGCCAAACGGCATTTCACATCGATCTAATACATTCTCCAATACATTTCAAAATGTTATTGAATGTTTCATGTCGATAATTTGATAAATGCATCACGTCTGCAACTACCTCTTCTCTCCTCTCGTCTCCAGTCCCTTCCGTTCTTCTCTTCTCCTTCTCCTTCTTCTCTCCAATCCTTCTCCCCTGCTTTTATCTCATATCGCCATCCCTACTTTTCTTGCATCTTGTCTCCATCCCACTCTTCTTCACTCATCTTATCTCCATCTCCTCTCCTGTCTTCGATTTACGATTCCACTTCAGTCTTCTCTTCTTCTTTCCGTTCTACTCTTTTTCACTGTATTACTCTACCCTCCACCCCCTCTTCTCTTCTCGTCTCCTCCCCTCCTCTCGTTTTCCTCCTCTCTTCTCTTCTTTGCACCATTTTCATCATCTCTCCTCGAATCTTTTTCCTTTCTTCTCACTACTTCTCCTCTCCTCGTCTCTCCTCTCTTCCTTCTCACCTCTAGTTTTCCTCTTCTCCTATCGCTTTCTCTTTCTCCTCTCCTTTGTCATCTTTCGTTTCCTTTCATCTCTTGTTGCTTGTTTTTATTTCTTTCGCGTATTTCCTAAATATCTATTGTGCATGTGGCAACCCTGAAATTGAGCCTAACTCTACACGCAACCCACCAATACCTTGCGTAAATTGGGTTGCCTAGTTTAAAATGTCGTTGTCCTACAACTTTTGAGAGACACTGTACACAATATTTGGTCACCTCCGTCTCCTGGAATGCACCTACTTGCATAGAATGATTCCATATGGAAACGAAGGTGACATAGGATGGGGCACTGCCTACGACTTGTATGTACGCTACACTCTATCTCAGGAATTTGTGGAGCAAGGCTGTTCGTAACTGTAGAAAATGGGAGAATGTGAGTGGACGGAGAAAAGTAGTGTGCGCTGCTGTAAACGGCTGGTAGCTGCAGCCACCCTCCCCCATCTCGCGCGTTTGTTGGTCTAGCCCTATCGAGTTAGTTAATGAGACTTGTTTTTGATCGCACGCTCCAAAGATTCCCGGTACAGTCACGAGATAACTCTCTTTACGTATGGTAGCGATGCAGTAAGTGTAGTGCGACAGAGATTGGACAAGCCACTTATGTTCCTCTTCTTCCTCTGACTCACTTATTAAAGAAGTACTAAGTGATAATGCGAATTAAAAGATTTATTTTTCCATAGACTGTGTTTGAGCCTAGAACAACTTTAGGTGAATTTTTCGGGAACACACTATTGCTTTGTCGCTACAGTAAAGTTTCGATAGCTCAAACGCCGGTCTACCCTTCTGAGGCTACTTTATCCTTTCACTCCTGAATTTCCGCTTCCACAGCTTCTTACAGATCTCCCCGTCACGGTCTTCCCGGCCGGTATTCCCGCCCGTCTTAGCTTCCGACAACACCAGAGACTTTGTTTTCTCTTGTAACAGCAGGAGATTGACTTCCTGTCCAGGGAGCAGGTCGATGGGTTCCTCGACTTCAACGGGGAGACTTCCGTCCTTAGGGAGGAAGCGAGGGGAATTCGAGTTTCCTTTCGGTCGGTGTTGCAGTTTAATTTTATGGATACCTCCCCCGAAGCCTGATACTTTCAAACTCTAAGGTTGGAAACATTTTTATGAAGAAACTTTTCCTTGCTCCCGGAGAGATTAAATTAAGTACTGGCGAGATTCTTAATCAAAGAAGACGCGGCTGTTTCGCCTTCGATTTTTCTTTTTTGACTTTGAAGCCTAGCTGTTAGCATGTACGGCACTTCTTCCTGGAAATAATCTTTCCAAAAATATTAGATGGAATTTTCTCTTTATTACATTCGAATTTAAGCTATATTACGTTATTTTTACCTCTAAAGATGAATTGAAACATAAGAATGTATGAATAATAAGTACACTGTAAAATCTTCACTGGAGAATATACTGTAAAACTGTCAATTTCCGCACCCATCCAAGTACTGTAATAATGACCGTGACAGTTTTTACAGTATTAACGACCATTACACTTTTAACCTAATTAATGTAATTTGAATGATTCTGTTTTAAAATATATATTTATGGTACATGCAACCATACCTTATAATTGTTATCTATCTTTATGCATGGTAAAATATTGAAATTTAAATAAAAAACTATTTGGTTTCTTTTTATTTGAACATTTATAGCCAGGCTCTTAAATTTTAAACGAAAGAATGTTGTAAACCTTACAATTGTTTGCGATTTTGCACATATTTTCCGGTAAGAGTGATTGATATATTCCTAAAACATAGAAATTCATGTTGTAGGCCATCTATGTGCACTTAACCATTTTCTGATTGGTAGAATATATTTTAACCATTTTTATTTATTTATGTATTACGTCTTGTTTTTCTTGGCGAAGTTTACGCTTTGTAAGCTTTCTTCCACTTAACCATGATTACATCGAAATTTTAGCATACGAAAATTAGAAAACAACATTCAAACCATTACATAGAAAGGGAAATATCGAAAAAAGACAGGAAAGTATAAAATTACAAAGAAGAAATTATATTCAGCATGTTGATAAATAGGTTTAAAAAACCTTTTATACTTTGCTCGATTGAATTTACTACTCTTGGGTCAGTGAAAGTGGACAGAAGCTTTCCTAAGTACAAAGGCTTTGTTTGCTGACACTGTCTGTCCTCGGCCTCCGTGACTGTGTTTTCTGAATGAAGCCAGATGTTTCAGGTTTAAACCTTGGTCAGGTATGGATGCATAATTGTGATTATCACCATTTCATCGGTTCATAATCATCTTTAACATTGCGATTAACCCCAAAGATGGAAAGCGACAAATAGCTTTTATTTACGTTTGAAAATTTGCACAACGGACTGATATTCATTGTACTCATAAAGTGAATTACCAAGATTTAAAGATCGCAAAACATAGTACTGATTTTCGGAAGAAAATACATAGTTCATTAGTGAAATTTATTTTGTTGTAGGGCATATCTGTAATGTATATTGTGGTGATTTTAGGCCATAAATGTCCTTGTCTTAATGAGAGAAGAAGCCAGCTTGGTGGTTGAGAGCATTAAGTTTTCGACCCACGATCTCCCCGATTTCGGGTGGCAGGATAGCCACGTAAAATTATCAAAAAAACAATAAAATGCAATTGTTTGAAACAACATAAAACACTCCTATTTTATCCAGGATTCGTACTCGAAATCACATTACACCATACAGATACCAGCGAAATATTTCATAGAAACTTTATGGTATCTTACTAATACATTCCGTACAACTTACCGTAAATAGAGATTGTCTTGCTTTTTTCCTCCTACGTGTACATAAAGAGTTCGCCTTTAATTTCTTTATTTATTTTCAACAGAGAATATATAGTCTTATAACATATAAATAAAGCACTCAAGCTCAATAGTATTCCATACATTCCTTCCATTTCAAAAATATAATTTCAGTTGATTTGATTCTTGCTATTTCGCATCGCTTTTCTGTCAATTTTTGGCTAATCGTCACGCTGGGGATGAGTGATGGTATGAAGAAATTAAAGAAGGGACACTCACAAAAATATTCATGCCCAGTCCGGGATTCGAACCCGGCACCCCGGGCGTCGTGGCGCCGCGTGCTAACCATTTCGCCACGGATGTCCGTGTTCCAAAATATGGTACACAAAAGCATAATTTTTGCTATGTATGGTATAGATTGCAACAGACTTTTTTAACCACTGTGCCAGGGAAGGTGTGTGTGGGTGCAAGTTTACCCATGACTGCTAACTCATTTATAGTCGGAAAACATAAAACTCATATACAGTCAGGGCTTGCTAGGTTTAGAGCACTAAATACAAAAGGCAAGGCTCAGAAATCATAAACAGAACTATATAAATGGAATAGAATGATTTAATGATTAAGGTACGGCACGAGATTAAAAAGACAGAAACTATTACAAAGCATAGTGTGACTAAACAATAAATTACCTTACAAATTATCCATTAACAATACTGTTCTTAATTTACTAGCTGCCCAAAAGATGGCGCGAAGTTCACGTTCTGTACACTTTTCTTCAGAACGCCAAACAGTGATACTGCAAGCAAATTTCAACACTCTAAAGTTCAATTACAAAAGGGGCCAACAGATGCCACTAGTTTACAATTGACTTGTTGAACACGTTACTCTGAACAGTATTATTAGCATGTACCCACACACTAGGAACTTGAATTTAATTACACCTAGTTGACTTTTAATTAAACTGAACGTATACTCCCTTAAAACTTCTGCTGTCCCGTGAAAGGGGTGAGTCACAGCGCCACAAGCGTTTCGTGGCTGATAAAGGAATGTCAGACGAGGAAGTATAGTGAGTGGGAGCGATTGTATGTTATTCAGTCAAAACCAGCAGTGCTCTGAAACAGAGGACGAGAGTGCAAGCACCCTAACAATATGTTTAGGCAAGAAGAACAACGTCTCTCAGGCAGACGGTCAACGCAGCCTACTTCTGCACCTTCTTGCAACACCACCTTCGTCTCGCATTAAGAAGGAAGCGACGGCACGGTGTCCCATCATCCTGCTTGACAATGCAAGGTGTCACACTGCGAAAAATGTTACGGGAGTAGTGGGAGGTACTAGAACATCCGCCGTATTCACCGGTATGAGACCATGTGATTACGACCGTTTTGTCAAAATGAAGGAACCACTGGGCGGGAAGCACTACGACACGCGCGAAGCCATCATACGTGCTATAGGGCGGTCACTGCGGGACATCGACAGAGATGGACGCGCTGACGGTGTACGACGCCTTCCATACGTGTGACAGAAGGTCGTAGAGATGAGGGGCGATTACTTTGAATGAATGTAACACGTGTTCCTCTGCCAATATAGTCAAGTACCAATTATACCAGTGTTGCCATTACTTTTTATCCAACCCTTGTAAAATCGGGTGATAAAGGAGCGGTTTGACAAGACAACTCTGTCCTGAAAAGATACGGGGACAGGCATCGAACCCGTAAAGAGAGAGACCCAACAAAGCGACACGCCTGGGGAGCCGGCATCAGTCCTGGGAGGACAGGGGATCATTCATTTATTGTCTTTCCCTTTATATTTCTTCTATATATCTTTTCTCTCCATGTAAGGAAATATACGACGGGTCCGACGGAGCAGCATGGCTGGGGAGCCGGGATCAGACCTCAGGTGATAGATCCGACAAAGCGGCTCGGCCAGGGCCGGCATCAGATCTCGGGAGAAAGGTCCGACAGTTCTCGGCTGGGGAGCCG
This sequence comes from Lepisma saccharinum, assembly GCF_977018435.1. Lineage (NCBI taxonomy): Eukaryota > Metazoa > Arthropoda > Insecta > Zygentoma > Lepismatidae > Lepisma > Lepisma saccharinum. Next base: position 54,470,420 of record NC_139233.1, read on the forward strand.
GCATCAGACCTCAGGGAAGGGTCCAACAAAGCGTTTCGCCCAAAAGCCGGCATCAGACCCAGGAAGGTTTTGGGGAGAGGAGAGTCTCTCAGGTTCTCCTCCGGTCGCTGTCAACTCACCAACTACCCAGGGGGTGCTCGTTCGGCGGCGCAGATCGTATGCGCAGTTGTCCGTGGATGTATGACGTCACCATCGAAACACTCGGCACGGAAAAGGCTGGTTCCTTATGCAAATATTGAGAAATTTGACAACGAATATCTTCTAAAATATAGTAGCAAGGGAAAAGTTACAACTTTTACTGTTAAGATTCATCCTTTCTAATCAATTTATCACAAAGTTGATTCAAATGTGTAAAATGGTTTTCAAGAAATCGTGTTACAAAGGAACCGCTGTTTTGTTCTCTCCAGGCTTCCAATGTAAGGGAGTTTTTAACTTAAGCGCGTTGGATTTCTTTTTGCTCTATGTTTTGAAATAAGATTATTTTGTTCTTGTCAACTGAAATCATGCCTAAATGCTATGGAAAGCTGTGAAAACTATTATCAGAAAACTAACGGAAGAAAACTAAAATATCACAGCTTGATTGATATAAAAAAAATGCGAGATTGCCCATTTTTGTGAAAAAGGCATTGTGCGAGATCTAAAAGCAGAACTTTATAATATTGTATGTAAATGTAAGGGTGTAATAAACGTGACTGCTTCCCAGGCACGTATCCAAGGGGGGGCTTAGGGGGCTCAATCCCCCCGAAAGTTTTCGGTTTACACTAGATAAAATGAGATTTTTTGTTTCTTATGGTGTCAAATAAAATAATGTGACGTTAATTTAAGGAGAGAAATAATTATCGAGGCAAGACGGAGAATATTCTATAACCCTGTTATTGGTAACAGCTCGTATCCAAGGTGGGAATCAGGGGGCTCAAGCCCCCCTTCAGAAAATTTTCAGTTTACGCTAGATAAAATTAGGTTTTTGGCTTCTTGAATAATGTGACGATAATTTAAGGAGAGGAATAATTATCGAGACAAGACGGAGAATGTTCTATAACCCTGTTATTGTTAATAGTGCGTATCCAAGGTGGGCATCAGGTGTCTCGAGCCCCCTCCCCCAGGAAATTTTTCGGTTTACACGAGATAAAATTAGGTTTTTGACTTCTTGAATAATGTGACGATAATTTAAGGAGAGGAATAATTATCGAGACAAGACGGAGAATGTTCTACGGACCCTGTTATTGTTTATAGCGCGTATCCAAGGTGGGGATCGTAACTCGTGGACTCCCCCCACCAGGAAAGTTTTCATTTTACACTAGATAAAATTAGGTTTTTGTCTTCTTGAATAATGGGACGATAATTTTAGGAGAGAAATACTTATCAAGGCAAGACGGATAATGTTCTATAACCCTGTTGTTGATAATATTGCACGTAAACTTTTCTTACGCTTTCGGTGTTGTCGTAGCGAACTTGAACACTATGTAGAAGAGACTTGTCAGCATTTGTAAGCTGCACAACAAAGGTAGCGCCGCAGGTAGGGCGATTGGGATTCATTGTAATTTTTTAATCTCTGGAAAGCGCGAGAGGGAACGTTCTTGAAAAGGAGAAGGAGTCGAACTACTGGCAATATTTACGAATCGTGATATCTGCGAAACGTTCTAGAATATAATGAGGATATTAATGCGCGGCTTCAATTTCCGGGTTGATCTGTACAACAGAATAGGTGGAGACTTCAGAGGTAAGTGTGACAATTCATACAGTCGATTAGTGATCAGTCAGTGTCCATTGGTTGCTTTATAAGATCTAGTGATTCGAAAATGAAATGGACTAAATACCGTAAAGTAACGAAGTCTACCACTAGTTCCAGTTCGGTCCCAAAGCTAAAAACATTGACGACAGGGGAACTTCGAGTAGTGCTACGAGTAGTTCGGGTCGAAAGACGAAGAGATCGAAGGTCTCTCTCTCTAAAGTGAATATTTCGGCAGTATCGGGCTGGGCCTTGGAGCGATTTATTAAAAAAGAAATAAGCTGCACAGATCAACTGAAAATCAAAGTTTTGAGTGATGATTTGGTTGTGCCACACTCAACAGACAATTTTAGACACTTGCGAGTGCTTAGGCATGAATATGAACAATTTGGTGGGTTTCGGCTTTTATAAGAGCTGCAAACATGGGAGGAGAAGACACATTAGTGGTGTTCAGGCTCGAATGAGAGAGAAATATTCGTGAACTGTCTGTTTCCAGTTCCCTGCATACAGTTTGAATGTTGCGTTGTCGAGTGGTTTGTGCATTCCGTGCATGTGTAACACCTTCGTAAAAACACTTCTGGTACATAGATGTTTTGATGCCTGATGAGAAGAAATGGACAAACATACATACTGAGATGGTTCCGGCACACAATATTAATGCATGGAAACAGAGGAGTTGAGTGGTAGAAAATGTCCCGATTTCACGTTCTGATTAAAATGACAGCCTTAAACAGTGGCGACGATTTAGGAGATAGTTGCTCCCCATTCTTTTGCCTCCACACTATCACACTATGGCCTCTTAATGCTTGTCTCCTTGTCCACCCCCCCCCACATTTTGGAACCCAATTGCCACCACTGGCCTATTGTGATACCCCTTTAAAAAATGGTGTTCAGCCGCCGCCCCGAAAGGAATTCCTGGATACGTGCCTGCTGCTTCCCGTAAAATATCACTGCACTCTCCACGTTCTTCTTCTTCTGTCTTTCCTTTGGCGCCGTCAATAGCTTCAACACGTTGTTTTTTTTATATATATTTGTCACATATTTGTTTTAATTAGTATTCTGCTCGTTCCGCCACCTGAACGCAGCAGCTACGGCTCAAAGTGCAGTGCAGTTACACCGGAAGAAGGCTCGGAAATGGCAGGCTTCAGAAGTTAACTCATCCAAATTAAATGTGCTCTCTCTAAATTTAAACTATAGTTCACAAATAATTTGATTAAAAGTTTTAAAAGTATCTGTTTTATTTAATAGCGTATTAATTGATGCATTCTTCTCCAGCATAGCCATAGGCAGTGACCACACTACGGGGGGGGGGGGAAGGAACGCCCCCCAATTCTCGTTCGACAATTTCTCTCTCTCTCTTATCTGCCCCCAGTAAAACGACAAAATAAATAAATGAATGAATGCTCTTTTAGCCAAAATGTGCATTTTTGTGTCGTATGTAACGGAATAATAAAAATGATTGCTCCGAGAAAATATGATGTACCCCTCATCTTTACTATTGCGCCGTCACTAGCTACAACATATTTTGATTTCTATTGTTACCACATATTTATTTTAATTTTAGTATTGTGAATCATATTCCACTGTGTTACCTCACGTAGCCACCCCCCCCCCCCCACAACCACGTACGACTTCAGTTGTAAGTTTTAGACTAAGATTGTCAAATATCCACTTATATCTTTGTATTCTTGAGCCATTTAAAAGAATCATTTCGCCCCATCTTCTGGACTATTTCATAGCAATGTTTTCCCACTGGAAGCCCCTTTGCAGATCGAGATCCGGGGCAATAGCCTTCCCAAGCCAGCGTCCCCTCCAAATACTCTCTTGGCCTCATGAAAGACAAATATATGTATTTATTCGAAATATTAATTTGACTTGGCAGTTTCTCTTTTCGAACAGGAATAAGTTTTAAATTTTAATAGCTTATAAATTTACACTATCAATTTTGAGTAAAGGTTTTGCGTAACCCTAAAAGTACATTTAGAGACTGCAAGGTCAACTCTCGATATTTCAGATATATTAATAATTTTCATCACAACGTCTTGTAATAATTATTTGTTACTTCAATATCCTCCTCTCAAATGTTTCTCGTATATTAAAACATAGATGCCAATTTCTGTTTATTTCCTTGTAATGCTGACCTCCGTGGCGAAGTGGTTAACACAACGTTTTACGATGCCAAGGGCCCCCAGGTTCGAATCCCCGCCCGGGCATGGGTCTACTTTCCTTTCTTCAATTTCATCATATCATCACGCATCCTCATCTTTGCGATTAGCCATATGTGACAGATAGCGAAGTAAAATAAACTAAGTCTATTAATCAATTATTTTTTAAACTCTTTAATTCTTCTTTAGCATGCCACGTTTTTGTTAAAATTATATTACGATTTGTAAAATGACGAAATTCTAAAGGAGAACACGCAACTTTCTTTGTAGCACATCGGTCAGAAAGTTTCAGGAATATGGATTTTCAAAATACATTTTTTCACATGTACTTTGCCCCCTTTTGAAAGTAGCGCGTTTTCAATTATGTTACTAATCATTAAAAGCATGCCTCAATACCATCTTGGAGTATGACAATTATTATTTTCCCCCTCCTAAAAGTAATAATATACTTTCGCTCTCTGAATCTCCCATATAAATGCTAGGGTCCGTCTGCTTCAGCCGAGCTCACTGCTTCTCCGGTGACGTCACGCGTTCGTGCAAGATCGGCAATCTTCGGATGGCTTTACCTAATCTCTACATTCCTTGCCAACTACCAACTTCGGCTCGAGCTTGCTGCTTATATACACTCGGATCAGCGCCGTTGCGGCGCCGCGACGAACTACCAGCTCTCCGCACAACCATATGATACTAGTCAACAAGGGTCAGATTACCGTATCATGTACACCAAGGATCGACCTTACATACAAACTCAATACGGATTTCAAGTCATTAAGGTTCAAATTATATCCAGGAAAACATATTACAATGGAACCTTAAAATAAAGACAAAAATCTTTAATCACATTCACTTAACCTACCAATTAAATAGTTTAAACACCAGAAGGTTCAGTTTGCATTATTACCTAATGAGCATATAACCCTAACAACCAAATAGCAACCTAGCTTCACGCCGGGCACGTTACAAGATATGCTACATATTCCAAAAGAAAGGCACATGAATCTATCATTTATTTTGCTTCAAAATATAGGACATAGAATACATCTGCTACACATTTCAAACTAAGATTCACACACTTCATCTGGAGCACGAATTGTCAAATGGCATTCAACTTTCAACTGTGGCGCCTTGGACTTTCTACATATATTTATCTCCATTTCTGGTGCTTTAGTTTCTATATCCTGTCCCAGATATCCTGCACATAGTGGCAAAGAAGGGAAGGAAATCGAGTGGGCAAGCGAAGCAGTACACGTTGCTCGAAGGCTGGTAACTGCACCCCCTCCACGCAATCACGTTCCCTCTCACGTGCTCATTAGCGGATCCGTCTCGCGTCACTACTTGCGCAGAGACTTGTTTTCGTTCGCTTCTCCAGAGATAGTTGAGGCAAGGTGTACTGGAACGTCACTGCTAGTGACCACTTGATTCTCGTTTATAATCAGCTACGATAATATTTTTCCTCAATTTGTAATTTAATTAATTCTGTAAATTTTGTGATTTATTTTAATTATTTTTGAAAAAAGCTAAAATATGCGGCGGAGGGTAAGCTATCCTCCACGTTATTTAGTACTCTTAAATGAGCATAATTTATTATTTTAATTTCATCAAGATTTTGAAATGTAGAACAATGAAAGTCGCCGAAGTGTAATTTCGGGTGGTATTAAAACATTCTTCTCTATTGCTGCATTGCTGTAGTCAAAATAAATTTAAGCACGAATTGGACACGAACAGGTAAATTAGTAATTATGACAGAAATAATAAAACCTAATTCGTTTCAAATTCATACAAATCAATTAAACACTTTTAAAAAAAACATGCATTAAAACCCACAGAAGGTCAATTTTATGGATTTGAAGTTATTAAAACGTCAATCCAGTGCATTTTCCCTCGTAACCTGCTGAAAGAAACGCAGAAATGAACGCCGAAAGGTAGAGCAGAGACGAAATATGTATTTGTGCGTGCGGATGCGGATATACAATTTATGATTCTAAAACATTATTTATTTTTCGTGCTTTCCTCGTGAATGCCTTTGCAGTAATCCCCCTTCTATATTCTGAACGAGCGATTATTCTAAGAGAAAATGCCCGACAACGGAGAGTTGGAGAAATTGCTGTGTCAAGCGGGAAAGAAGGTGAACTTGCATAATTCATTTTCCAAATTCCGAGGTAGAAACGAACATACATGAATTATTGCTCAAAGAACTCAGCTGAAAGGGTGGGGGTTGGAGAAGCGTTGTATCTTAATACAAGGAAAAGAACACGAGGAAGAGAACAATAATTTTCTTTTGTTGATTGCCCTGTACCTTAATCCTGCGCCAGCAAGGTCATTTTCGAAAATTTCTTCTCCTTTGGAAAAACTTCTAAGAATATTACAAATTCTGAAAAATTACTTCTGATTAGAATTTCTTTCAGAACATTGAAGGACAAATTCGTTTAATTTGCTTCCGCTCTTATCTAATTTCATGTTCATTTACTTATTCATCACAGGACCGATATCTGACTTATGTTAAACTTACTTAACTTGTACAAGAAAATTTAAAGATAAAATAAATTAGTGGCAAAGGAACATTTTTGATTTGGTGGGGCTCAAGTCCCCCCTCGCTCTCTCTCTCTTTATATATATAATGTGTGTGTGTATGTATGTGTGTGTGTGTGTGTTTTCTTGTCTTTAAAAAATCGACAGAGAACAACGAAAGGGAGACAATTAAAGGGCACAATTAGTATCAAAGAATTTACACTCTGTCTCGGGAACCTGCTACACACAACGGTAGAGAAGGGAAGAAAGCGAGTGGATGGAGCAAAGCAGTGCGCGCTGCTCCAAACGGCTGTTAGATGCTGCCACGTTTCCCCATCCATGCACTAACTTCACCTCTAATTCCTTCACCTTTGACGGTCACATTGGAATATTAATAAACTGGATTTTGAATAAAGAAATTTATATGTGTAATTTTTAAAGATACCACATATTGATTTGAATTTGAACCCAAGTGCTCACTGAATGCAGAACATGTTCGATTCCTATTTACATGTAAAAATAGATAAAGTTGTGAACAAGTAACCAAAGAGATAATAGAATATTACATATTACTATATAACAAACACAGGAGGATGTAGCTATGTATTGATGGACATTGTGAAAATAAATCAGTAAAATATCGTTAAATAAAAAAACGCAACTCAGGTGAAAATGGCCAACTAGTAGTTATTACATCGATAACCTCCTAATGACTTTATGTGTGCATAGAGATCGCCGTTGCTTCATGTAGGAAATCTACTGATTTTACAAATTTTACCTACAGCTGTACGATTTGTTTTAATAAAACTTAGTGAGCTTGGTCTTCAAATCGTATACTTAAGTTTCATTGTATTAGATTTACTTTACCTATAGCTATTCAAAATAAGTCAGTCGCAAACCGGCCACCATGTATTTATGTAAAGGATCATATTATTGATGTACAATAGTAATTATTAAGTATCACGATCTGTAAAGCCTTGTGTTATTAAATAATACAGTTGGCTGCTATTTTATTTCCTTAAAATTGTCTACACTAAGTTTTTTTCGGTTCCCAATTAAATAATCTTATCTTTTTACTCTTATATCGAATTAGTATTGGAGAGAGAGCCTACAATAGAACGAATGTGTATTGCATAAACTTATTAACACCAGTCTGTTCCATATCAGACTGTTCTGATCTGCTTCGTGGTACACAGTGTGTGTGTGTGTGTGTGTGTGTGTGTGTGAAAGTAACTGTCTAATTTGCTACTTAATGTAATGAACTTCCTAATTGCTTCCAGGGGTAATGGCTGTGTGATACACAATGTTCTACGTTTATACCCAGTTTTCACTAGAGGCCCCGGTGTCCCGAGAGATGTCTTAGGGATACTTAATCGCCCCCTTTGTAAATCCACAAGCGAATTAAGTTGTATTTTCTGAATAATTTGATTTTATCGTTGTTGTACGTATGGAAAATTGTACGGTCCAAATTGGAGTTCTACATCGAGGCCTTTTTGCTCGATCGTCTAATAGTTTGCACGCTAGATGGCTTCGGAATGGACAGTTTCTTCGCTCGAGCGAATAACGCTCGAACATTCAAACGATCGGTATACGCTCGAAGCCCAGTAGTTCACGTGTAACCGTAATTTTTCTGTAGTAGTGGGCCCTCAAATATGGATCGTAAAGTGAAAGATGCAGCGAAATTGAAACTGAAGTGAACATAGTGATATTCTTCATGTTAAAATGTAATTTAGTCTATCATACCAATACATAGAAAGATATGAAAATGAATGGATGATTATGGGCTGAAACTGCCAGGACGAATTTTTACACATATATTTGTACGATTATTGTCCCATTGAAATGATATTTGATATTCGATATATTCGAGCGTGGGAGATTGGTTCGAGTATTTTCGAGCGAAAGTGGTCCAATGCAGTACTTTAGTCCGAATGCTTTTCGCGACTTCCGTTGTGTTTAACATTGTGTCAGAATACAGCAACGCAATACATCAAAGTTATCATATTTTGTTTCACGATATGAATTAGAAGTCGTTTACATTAGTTCTAAACCCTTGTGACGAGCAGAAAAGTTACAATGTTGTGTTATATTGAGTTATGATGGCTTTACAATGTGAATTTATGAACGTGCATGTCTAAAAAAAACAAAAAAAAAAACCTGACAATCGTAAAACGTTATGCACTGAATATGTACAAGTGATGAATACAGAAATGTTAATATTGAAATCTAGTTTTATGTTGATAAATTTATAGGTTTCACTATGTATCGCGTTATTTGTTTGTTTTTTTGGCGTAATGTAGAGTTTCTTTTTTTAAAAAAATAATTAATATTCTAATCCTACTGAAAACCTGCTCATGCTGTGGTTTTACAGCTGCTGCAGTGAACACATTGAATGTTAAGTTGGCAAAGTATACAGTGGAGTATTCTGGTTTCTCCTATGGAAAATATGGTTAGCCTAAGCATAACACATGAATATTTAGAGCTTTTGAAGCCTCGGAGTTGACAACACTGACAAATATCTAGCTGGAAGGGAAAGATCATGCAATAAGATGAGGGAAATCAGATGAATAATGGAAGTCCAAAGATAAATGGTGCTGCATGGGAATGCGAGAGAAAGAGGGAGAAAAAAATGGACGAAGAAGAGGAAGTGGAGGGAACAGCGAAAACGAAAACGAGAAAAGGGGGCCAAAAAACTTAACGCCAGAAAGAACCTGCGTTTCAGCACTCGGGCAGGAAGTGATGAAAGGACCAGCAAGAAAAAAGAACCGGAAGTGGCTAGGAGAAAGTATTTGGTTAGACGTTCCTGCAAGTAGACGAAGGGTTCAAAACTTTGATTTAAACTTCTTCTTCGGGGAACAACTGTGATGGTTTTTTAAACACATAAATGTGAGAAGTTTATGTATAAGAATAGGGAAACCAGACTGCATCACATTCATCTGCTAAATCGGAACATGGTACGGTAAGTATCATATGTGGTGAAGGTGACTCAACAACTAATACCAAGGTACATAAAGAACTAATAGTCTGTTTCGTTTTGGCTGTTATCCATCTACCGTAAAAATATGACCACGGCCGTTTTCAAATTATTAACGGTTATTTCATATCTAACCTAATTAATTCAATTTTAATAATTCAGTTTTCAAAATATATATTTAAGGTGCAGACAACTAAAAATTTATGATCCATTATTTACTTTTACGCATAATATAATATGCATAAAAATAGATAATGAAGAGCGCCATCTTTTTTCTCATTCCAGAAGTGACGGCATGAATGTGCCTGCACTCATGAAAAGAAAATGAGACCTGTTTTTGTAAATTTATGGGCAGACTGTTAAATTTGAACAATAAAATATTGTAAATCTTAATGTAAGTTCTAACAGTGTATGTAAGGCCTTGGAGTCGTGTCATTTTGCTCTTTTCAGATGAACATAAATATTGATAGGCTTGTAGGCTACTAATGAATCCTGTACACTGTTCCGGAAATCTCTTGCAGAAGCGAACGAAAGTAGTGACTGGAGAGAGCTCGACCAATGAACGATTGAGGAGAGTGATGAGTGAATGGAGGGGAAAACGCAACTGCTGCTACCAGCCGTTTGCAGCAGCGCTCACTGCTTTTCTCCGCCCGCTCGCTTTCTCCCCTTCTCTACCGATATGTGTGGTCTTGTTATACAGATTCCCAAGATAGAATGTAGTATGGGCACCTCTGTAGCGTGTATTTTTATTTTACGCCACTTACCTGCTTGCTAAAGCTAATCACGACGATGTTGATGAAATTTTGAAATCGGTGACAGAATCGGTCAGAAGGGACAGAGGGTTACAGGTTCGAGTTTCGGCCTAGGAATAGGCTTTCCTTTGCGAGTTTTCCTTCAACAATTACATCTAATCATCTTCGATCTAGTCTAGTCCCCCCCCCCATCGTTCCTCTTTCCCTCCCTTCCTAAAGGAAACTGCTGTTAAACACGGGATGCGATGGAAACGTTGAATATATTTTTTTCTTAATTGTTGACGTTGTGTACAATATGTTCCGAAATTTCTCTACCTGAATTATTTTTCAACAAAGAACATGACGTTGTGTTGTTGTAAACTCAATCCACTGCACACACACACAGTATACACTATCACTCCTTCCTTTTGTTCCCACGTTTACTACATGAGCAACTTTTTTTTTTTTTTTTTTTTTTTTTTTTTTTTTTTTTTTTTTTTTTTTTGCACGCAGAGAAATGTGCTACGGGTGCCACAGTGTCAGTCATATCACGAACGCCTGTCAGAAACACGGCTGATCAAAAAATCTGACAACACGCGAATGCCCTCGTAAAATACAAGTTTCATTCGCTCAGTTTATTCTTTGCGCGTGTACCATTTTTTTTATTGTGCGTTTTGTATTTTTGCGAGCGCGTCGTAAACTTCCACGGGGACAAAATCAGACTCCCTGTATTAATTCCGGGCATGCACTCAGGCGGGCGCGTGTTTTTCCGGAGGGGTGGGAAGAGAGGTTAACCTTGTTTCGCAACCAATGCCCCGACAGTGTTTTAACACCAGCACCCACAGCGCACGCCAATAATTGTGTGTTCTGTTGCCATGGTAATGCCCCAGTTGTCACCAGATGACATTCCCATCCCTCCCTTTTACTGAGCAGTTGCCATGGTTACGGGGAAATGTATATGTCCCGCATCCCCGCCCATCGTGCATCAAGATTTCCCGCCGTCTCATTAGGCGATTGCGAATCCTCTTACCCGGCATGCACGTAGCGTCGTTTCAGAGTGTCCAAACTGAAGCCGTCGCCTCTTTAGCATTTGGGCTGTATTGTTCGGCAAATGCCTCTTAAGACTTGGTTTCAGGATAGGTAACCGTTCATGATCTCTCGATCGCGCGGTGCCTTGCTGAAAGGTATCTCTCTGCCTGAATGGCACGAGCTGGAATTCTCTATGTTCAGCCACGCACTTACATGGTCTTATGCTCGGAGTGGTTGGCGCGTTGAGTGAAGTCTTGCGGAAGGTGATTTCTGTTGCCAGTGCAACCGCGGTCTCTTTCGAATTGCTCCTAATTATAAAGTTGTCTCATTGTTGTGGATTCCGTCTTAACCCGTAAGCGGTCGTGTGGGTCACCGTGACCCGTACCTAAGTTTTGTTTCTTTACCGATCCGTTAAGGTTCGAGGTAAGTGGGTCATACTCTCAGAAGCTTCTTGTCTCCTTCTGCCCTCCACAGTCCAACAGGTGAAATTCTGTTTGCTTTTATGTGCCGGCAGGAAAGGTTGTACGTGGGTCACTGTGACCCACCGCGAACGTTTACGTTTGCGCAAGTATACAATGCTGGGCATATGGAAATAAATTATCACCTATTTCATACAAAATTGTACTATGTTTCTTTCCTTATTATATTACTATTCAAAGAAACTAATATTCTTTCTTTTCCTAAAGATATACTTATTATTTGAGACACGCAGAAATGGTGCATTTAGTCAACATGTATTTACAAATATTACTAAGAACACAAAAATGCTAGTAAAAATAAATATGTACGTATATTTATTTGCCTAATGATGTACAATAAATAGGCTAACAGAAGGCCAAAAAAATATATTGAAATGAAGAAAGTTTAAATTTGCGAGTCACAGTAACCCACCGTGACCGCATTAATTGTGAAATGAGTACGACTTCTCCTCAGGCTATTTCTTCCGTTCGAATTATCTACTCTTTCTCCCCCTTATGTGCCTACTCAGATCTGTTTTTCTTCTTTTTCTGTGTTTCTCGTGACTTCACATTTTCGGAAGACAGGCAATGGAAATAAGTTTGTTGGAGTCTTCCGCTATGTCGAAGTTCCCATGTTAATGCCACCATCGCCGGGAATGTATTTAGTTCACATCCAATATCTGATAAATTTAGACGTCAGTTTGGGCTATTATGGACCTTTTTTGCATTAATTAATGCGTTTACTTTCCTGTGTGTATGTTCCTTAGGCTATCCTACTTGTGATCTCTTTCCTGCACCTCTTTGTACTTCCAAGCTAGCAAAATTCCCACTTCATCGATTCTGTTCTGGTCTATCATTATACTTATCCTCATCAGTCGTTATGGTGTCGCGTTGCAGCGCCACTATTTCCTGATTCGAATCCTGGTTCAGGCTTAAAGATTCGTTTTTGTGACATTTCATCATCATCATCCCGATTAACGTAAGTATGTAGAAGAGTGACGTACAATACTCAAAATATAAACAAACGAAACCATACTTCTAGATTTACCGGTATATAGGACAGAGTAGGTTGTGGAATCCCGTTTCAGCGTACTTCTGATCATACCAGGGTTTATTCCTTGGCAATTCCCAGGTTTGACCTAATCCGTGTCTGAATATGTCGTTTTCCTGTAATTTAGAAGTTGTCCGAATCGAAAGATTCCCGATTAGTATAGTTGCCACTTTCCTCGGCAGGTGTCAGTTCGAAAGTCACCCAAAGTGCTCTGGGGTCCGGGCGCGCAATACGGAAGCAGAAGGCACACACGAACTAAACACCATAATTCCATTTACTAAATCGAAAATGTGGCTTTAACAATTTTTCGAAAGACGATGTATCGATACAGTGTCCAAGTAGCGTTCTGTTTTAGATCTTCTATTCAATAAACGTCAACTTTATAAAGGGAAAGTTGCAATATGGCTCTCGAACGTAGCACTATAGCGAGTTGAAACGTTTACTTGCCGCGCTTTCCACCTCTTTCCTACAACTCCCCGTATGCCACGGATTCAGGCTATAACGGAACGGCGATTCCGCGTGTGGAACGGTGCTCTAAGCGGCAGCAGCTGCCGATTCTAGCGTAGCATACAACTTACTCAAACGTCCGTCTGCAATACGGGACACAAATGTTGCCATTTCTCAGTCGTAAACTATCATCTGCTATTATTGACGTTCTCTCTCTGCGAGGACATGTAAAAGTGTGGGCAGTAATCAATAACTGTGTAGTATACCACTGCAACACAGATATGTCATTTACCGCAATCCCAACCAACGCTGGACAAACATGTGCGGTATGTTTTGTGATGGAATCTTGTGCATGCTACAATAACTTGTCGGTATTGGTGGAAGCGAACAGTTTAAAACATTACCTTTACACTTCTGTTCCGATAAAGCTGCAAACGCGAAGGGGTTAGGTTTTTCCTATTGTATCTTAACAAGAGTGCAAAAAGTGCATTGAACCATGCCAGCAGAGCAGAGAGAGTGTGTGTAGGAAGGTCTCCATATATTCTCGATCAAGGTTCATTGTGGAGGTGATGTGATAAGCATCACGCTCCGGCAGCTTTCTTCCCACTCAAGGTGCCCGTTGTGTGTACCCTGTCCCGGTGTCTCTGGAGCAAGCGAACGAAACCAAGTCTCTGTGCAAGTAGTGACGCGAGACGGCTCCACCAATGAACACGTTAGAGGAAATGGGATTGCATGGAGGGAGGGGAGCGACTGCAGTTACCAGTCTTTGCAGCAGCGTGTACTGCTTCGCTCTGCCCACTCGATCCCCCCTTCTATGCCACTATGCGCGGCCTTGCTTTAGAGGTTACCGGGACGGGGTATAGGTGCTGAGTGGCTTCCAGAGCTACTTTACGCATGAACATAGTCGGATCAGTGTCATAGCAAACGTGAACAGTAATCGATATCGTGCAAATGACATTTTATATACCCTACGTTTCAGTTCTTTCGACACAGAAAATTGTTCAATTTTTTTTGAGCATATTTAAATTAGATATATGGTGCCGTAAGTATAGTTCCCAAGATGCTCACATCATTTCAACGTCAGCGGTTCGCCGAATTTCTTTGCGGGTATTGATATTTCAATGACTGCCATGCCGTTTACATGAGCTGCCGTATGAAATCCGTTTGTGCACGCGCGTTCTACCAGCACAGCCCACCCGTGACCGCGTATCAGATCGGTACCACAAACCACATTCGCTTCAATTATCTTAATGGACATGACGGAAAGTATAGAGTTCCTATTTTCATTTACGCTCAGTCTGCAGGGCAGAGGCGATAAAAACCTCACATGATGTTAGAGTGATATATATTTTTTTAGATCTTCCTTTCCTACAATGTATCTCCGGGTGCGTAACAACCGTGAAACGAATTAAGGGCGACAGTGAAATTTTTGACCATAATTCGTTTCGCTATTGTTCCTTTAACACTTTTCGAGGAGTTGAGGAGAGAGGAGTGGACTTGAATTCTACCATTCAAAATTGGTTTTCCGGTTAAAGTCTGTTCGCATTTCGTTCATAGTCAGCCATTGGAATTTGGTTTTATTGGTTATTCCTTTAACGTTCAGTTGGCCATCACAATTTGGTTTCCCTATGAGTCCTGTTCACTGTTATTCCTTTAGTGCTTAGTCCGCAGTTGAAATTTGGTTTCGCGGTTATGCCATTAACGTTCAGTCCGCCATTGGAACTTGATTTCGCGCTTAATGCAGTTTGGGGTTATACCTGTTCGCTGTTGTTCCTTAAGCGATCAATCGGTCATTGGTATTTGATTTCGCATTTAATCCTGTTTGCGGTTATTCCTTTAAGTCTCATCCCGCCATTGAAATTTGGTTTCGTGGTTATTCCTTTCGCCTTATTCCTGTACTAGATTTTTGTTTCTTGTTGAATTAGGTTCGCTGTTATTTCTTTCGCACTTATTCCACTGTTGTCTATCGCCTTCGCGTTTAATCTAATGCTATCACCGTTATTCGTGTCGTATTTGTTACTTTCACTTATGTTACTATGCGTTTATTCTGGTGCCTTCCCAACACCGTAGTGGTGTCGCTGTGGCCTTGTAATTAAGGGGCTTCGGGTTCGATTGGTGGAAGCACATTGCGCAGTTGTTGGTATCCTACTTTAAACTGTAGGTCCAGTCCTAAATTGCCAAATGTGAGCAAACTCACACCAAACTTTGCCAACATTGCATTTATTTCGTCCGCTATTAATCCGTCTGGTAACCGCAGTCGCTTTCCCCCCTCCACGTAATTCCGTTCCCTCTCACGTGTTCATTGGTGGAGCCGCCTCGCGTCACTACTTGCGCAGAGACTCGTTTTCGTTCGTTTGCTTTCGGGGTAATTCCACTACCCTATCTCTTCTTTTAAAAACTTCATAAAGCTCCTGTGATAAGACCATATAATTTTCGCCAGTGTATCCGTCATGCTATAGGAGCACGGCATCGCATAAGAAAAAAGTGTGGTCGTTAAATTTCTACCTCTTTGTTCGAGCAGTAAAAACTTAATTGAGTCCTCTGATCCTCTGGGATTACGAACGGTTTATTGCGAGCCTGAACTTGCTAGGTGCTGTGACAGGAGACCGCATTAAAGGCCTTAATGAGACATCTTTATCATGATAATTTGACGATAATTATAGCCATTTACTCATTACTGCATCGTGAGCTTCGTCGCCGGTGCTTGCGAGTAGGATGTTTATGTTTTAAGTTTCCTGGAGGAACGTGTATGCTTGTACCCAGGTGCTAAGTTGCTGTGTTTTCAGCCCCACTCAGCACTTTTCAACATTTCACCTTTAAGGTGGAAAGGATCTCTCGTACTAATCAATGGAAAAAGTTCAAACGGACTGTAAAGTGAAATGGAATTCTATTACTATTGAGAGACAAATGAAATGAAGCGCTCATAATAATCATAGAAACATTAAAGTGAAGGAAAACCAGTACAATAATCAGAAAAAAATAGTGAATCAGTTCTAATGTGAAAAGAAACTCGCTCACTAATGAGGCAAAATTGTAATTCAACTTAAGACTTTTCGAGAAAACCTCATATAAATCAGAGAAAAGTGCAAACAAAGTACAATTGAAAAGAAACTCGAGTAATATCAGAGAAAGAACTCAGAGAGGAACCTCAAATCAAGGAAAGGTGCAAACAATAACTGAAAAGAAACCCTCGTAAATCAAGAAAAAAATTCAAATCAATTTGAACTTAGAGAGGAAGTCTCATACAATTCAGAGAAAGTGTAAATAAACTATAAATGAAAAGGAAACTCTCATTCTAATCAGAGAAAATCAGCGAACTCTCACGTAGAAACAATTTGTCATACCTACCAATCAGAGGACAAGAAGTTCTGAGGTGGAAACAATTCTCGTATAATTCAGAGAAAATATGAAAATGAATCCAAATTGAAAATAGTAAAAAAAAGAACAAGAAAAAGAAGCAAAACAAAAGAAACAAGTTAACTTGAATGTGAAGAGAAACAGGCAACGAAGTAAAGAGATAGAGTTCCCTATGAGATTCATAGAGCTAGAGAAATCTATTCCATGTTCATGAGATTCTAAGCATAGATTGTTTCCTTACATCATTTGAGTCCTACATCAGTACTAGTTTTATTAATATTTAACTTTGGTCTTCCTAGTTCTATATTGGGATTTAATACCAATATACCTTATATTGGCCATATTTATTGGTCATTATTAGGCACTAGAAGAGTTAATTGCGGACAGATTACTAAATCATTACGATTGAAATTTTGGAAATGATTTTGCGTTTTGTAGTGACATTTTCTGCGGGATAGCAACACTTAATCTTCTAGAAACGAACAGTGACAAGAGTCTGAGTGCAAAACGCCTCGAGAATTCACAGTGTGGAGATACGGAGATACTAATTAAACCGAGATGAGAGCGGAAATCAGATTCGTCAGACAACACAGGTTATTACATTTCCAGTTCGCATAGCACACGTAGAAAGCGCGACAATAGCATCTAGGGAAGTGCATTTAAAACGAAACGCAGTGGTGCCAAATGTTAGATTATATCCCAAGCAAAAGTGTATGTTATGTATTGTTACAAGTTTGTTCGTTGATGTGATATTCATTCGTAGACTACCATGTATCCAAGAGTATTTCCATCATCGCCATAGACATTAACTAAAATTAAAATCTAGTCGCCTTTGGATACCGTTTACAAGACGAGTTTGAGTTTTTAAGTACACTTTATGCACGGATAGGCCAATCGCGACTGCCTACGGTTTAAAGTCTGATCGGAAACACTGTTCAATGTGCTTCCATCGGGCATCGAACCCGGTGCCCTTAGATTACAAGGCGACGGCGTCTCTGAAGTAAATGATCCCATTTTAGAAAATATATTTTGTACGCTATGCGAAAAGTATGCGTTATAGTACTAACGGGTTTCCCTTGCTGAGGCTCAGCCCTTTGAAGCTAGCTTAGTCTAGCTAGAAACAAAATAGATTGTTAGTTTTTCGTTTTGAAGTAAAATGTGAGAAGTTCTTCTAAATAGGAGGATCTCTACACTACCTTCAAGACTCCATTGATTGTCCAGTTGGGAAATAGATAACTATTTATACCTTGCAGGCTTCTTTCTTGTCACCATCTTGAAGTTTTAACTAAAGCATTTTAAATTACATACTACTACGAATACTGCCTCTTAAATTGATAATAATATGTAATCATTTAAACCTCTCCGTGACGAAAGATCTCATTTAATGTTAAAAATTGTGCGATAATTGTTGTTGTTCGTTGCGGAAATGTAGCGAACGATTGTAGCGAGTTCATTTACTGTAAAGGTAGATTGTAGTGAAGCTATATTTTTCACAGAGTAGATGTAGCGAAAGTACTTATATTATGTAGCATACTTTTCGCTGATTCGTCCAATAGCGTCAGTATTTATATCACACCCATCGACAACTGCTCCATAATATATGACCGAGTTGATCTTTGGAAATGTACAGTCACCGGCAATAAAAGTGGACACCTAGATCCTGAAACACTCACTTCATTGCAAGGCGTTATGTGTTTTGCCTAATTCTACGGCGATAAGTGGATTTAAATAGCAAATTTTCATTTGCAACTTCTACCGCCGCAGTAGAGTTAGGCAACACATATAACGCCTTGCAAGGAAGTGAGTATTTCAGGATCAAGGTGTCCATTTGTATTGCCGGTGACTGTACATGCATTTACACGCTAAGTCATGAAGTTGTAGCTGATGCGAGCATTTTCGGTTCCGAATCCCTGCATGTTCTTTGTGAGTGTAGTGCCCTTCTCATCAATTTCATCATATCACTGGTTCGGATCCCACTTTAAACTGTGGATCCAGTCTCGATTAGCCTATCTGTACACTAAGTGGACTTAAAATAAACCCTGACCAAACGCTCCAGAACGTAGTACGCCCCTTAATAATAAGGCGTTATACAGGGTGTGCAATAACTGTGGACATGCCCGTCGGCTGAAACGAACTCTGATAGAGAAGCACGATATCAAGTCCATCCATTGATTCAATCATTGTTTTCTGCCCAGGGGCAGGTCTTTCCTTGCAACCTCAATGCTGTTCGATCTTCAGCTCTTTGCTTTGTAGCAGCGTAGGACGCATTTATTCTGATGTCGTCAATTATTTGTAATCTTCTTCTTCACCGGATCTTCTTTCCCTCAACAGCGTCCCTTAGGATACAGTTTCTTCTCATCCAGTTGTACAACCAATTTATTTTTCTCTTCATGATTATCTCCATCATTGATCTCTTTAACCCAACTCTTTCTAGCACTATTTCATTTTCTCACTTGTTCTCAACGTCCATGTTTCCACACCATATACAGTTACACTCCATACAAAGCATTTCCTTAGTCGTTTCCTCAGTTCTTTGTTCATAGATCCACAGAAAATATTTTTTTCTTTCTATGAAGCTTCCTTCGCCATTGCTATTCTTACTTTTATTTTGTGGCTGCATTTCATAGTCCATGTACATGATAATAGGAAAGAGAAAAAGTTTGTTAGGATATATTACGAACATGAAATCCCCATCTTGGAACAATTGCCATGAGACATGTAAGGATGGGCTAGAATTTCACAAGAAACACGATAGTATGTTTAATTTTATCCTACATATTGAGATTTCCTCACTCACCCTCTATTTAATAAAGTTTCCGTACATTTTGCATATTAGGCAGCACATCTTTCTTTCCATTGTACTGTCGCCATAAACAACATGTAGACATTCAGAGTATCCAAGTGCCCTACGTTATGCTGGTAGATAAAAGTTACCTTCCACGTGTGCGTCAGTTTTCAAAGCAAGTTTCGTAATTTCTTACTATTTCTTTTTAATGAAGTTTTGTTTCTTCTCTTCTAGGTAATAATCATTCATAGCTGTAGACGGTGATGTGAATAATATTTCTGCAGGGAATGGTGAGTAGATATACATCCTAAAGAGGTGAAAGTAGTGTAAAATTTGTATCCTTTGCTTGGTGATTGATTAGGTTATAGTTCAATTTATGTATATATTCAGGATTTCACTCTTCAACACCGACTCATTTTTACAATGTGAACAACCTTTTCTTAATGCTTTGTTCATTGTGGCCTCGTTTTGACGTATAAGACCTTAATACAGGGCATTTCATGCTGTACGCATGCAACTAATACGTTGTCGGCAAAGCCAAAAAATGGGCTTGGCTTTTCTTCTTGTCAAAAGTACAAAATAATCGAAAACAAGTTATAAGATGAAATTGTACTGGGTGGGAAAACAGTTGCATGAAAGGAGAAAAGTGAAGAATCAATTACAAGAGTATATTTCTCTACTGCCAACTTTATTTTTTCATCTTAAGCGTTTCGCTACTTATCAAGTTCTATCTTTACGTGATATTCTTCTTTGATTGATGGACACCACCCTGTATTTGAAACTTTCATAGATTTTATCATTTCATGTCCATTATCGTCACTTTCAGTTAACTTAGAAAGTTAGAGAAAGTAAATAAAATAGTAAAACTATTACAAACTTTATTGATATTCGAAGAAGTTATGGTGTTTATTCTAAGATTTTATTGCAATATACTTGCGTGATTTGCCTCGTGGCCAAGGAATTACGAATACTTCAGTTCGACACTTAATAGAGGACTAACGGTTTGGTTCGGATCTTACCTAAACCTATGTTTGTACAGAGTGGACTCAAAAGGTAGAGCCCGACCCTGTGGCCGAGTGGTTAGCACATCGCGCTGCGACGCCAAGGGTCCCGGGTTCGAATCCCGGTCGGGCTTGGTTGTTTGTGAATGTCCATTCATCAATTTCAACATTTCATCTCTCATCCCCATCTTCGCAAATTAGGCAAGAGGCACAAAACGCGAAGTAAAACAAACTAAATCAATCAATCAATCAATCAAATCAAAAGGTAGAAATTATAAGGTGGCCAATAATACCATGTATTCTGTTATCTCCTACCGGTTTTAGCGTTTCATTCTGCCACTAGAAAGAACTCCTGTCCGAGTACTTCATGATCAAACCTCGTTATGAACTTTTGATTGAACTGCGAACTTCCTGCTGGAGGCTTTAGGGTTTCCATTTTCGTACTTAGCCCTTAACCTTTTCTTCCTTTTTGAACTTATTGTTAAATTGCTTTCAGTGGGGAAAAGGTAGGGGGGATCTTTGGTTGTAATATTAACTTGGTATTCCCATTACTACTAACTTATACAAAATTTCCCTCCAGACATGGACGAAGAAAAAAATGAACTGCAGAGAGTGATGTGAAGAAGAAACTGAAGTAAGGTGAAGTAGCGTGAGAAGGTGAGAGAGTCCCGTTGCCATGGTTACTGATCTCGTTTCTGCTAATGGGATTAGTTAACCAAGATAATGCGGTTATGGTATCCTGGATCTTAGTTAGGGGAAAGAATGTTGGAATGGTTTTGTTTTTTTTCTGTCGGGGGAAATGTTCGATTCTGTTGTTGTGAAGGTGACTTCTCAGGGTGAAATGAACGGGCTGGTGTAACCCTCTTTCTTGTGAAGGAACGAGAGAGAAGTTATCCTGGTTGATCAATATTAGCATTAATTGTTTGACAGATACCAGAAGAGGGTTGAGTATTGTAGTCAAATACGAATCTAAACTTTTTGGTGCAATAACGCTTTCATGTTTCCAAGTAGCTTTTTGTCAATCTCATCTCCATTGTTGTTGTGTATTAATAAAAGTGAGCAGGTGCTCTTGTGCACGTACTCCGACGTTAGCGCAGCACGTGCTTGTGAGCATTATTCCTGCAGTAACGGAGTACGTACAGTCATGGAAAAAATTCTTCCCCATAAGGCTTTAATAGGAGCAAGTAATGCAGGAGGGTAGGCAACACATATTGCACCCTTCGATGATCGGGTGATTTTGCCTGTCTTAACACCGAGAAATGTGTTCCACGCGAAGGTCAACATGACAGGAAAGCAAAGAGGGTCACGTGACTATTGGTTACGTGGAGTGTTGTGCTTCTCCACGTCCCCAGTTCTTGATCCACATTGCAGAAAAAGTAGAGCTGCATGCAATATATGAAAATAGGTTGTTTTCAACTACACGCTTAATTATGATTTTCCCAATTGTAAATCTATCAGACGTGTCTCCCTATTTAGTCGGGACAGTCTTTTACTTTGAATTCCTGTTTGTCATAGGCGTAACTTGACGGGAGCAGAAAGGGCATTTGTAACCCCCCCCCAAAATCAGGTTTCTTAAAGCTGCTAAAACAGGAATTAAATACTATGATTTGACGCGTCCAAAAAAAGTATTATATTGAAAGATTGTTCCCAAATACGTAGATAGCAATTTAATACTTTGATAGTGTCTCAGATTTGTTTATTATGTCACATCTTAGTGTGGCACAGGTCTACTACAAAAGTGGAATTTCGTAACAGAAATATGAACCCACTCCTTTTATTTCGTAGCCGATTTCATCTTGAAACTGAAATTAAGAAAATTAGTTAACAATGTCATTGGTAAACAATAAAAAAATGTGTTAGACCCAATTCTTTAATACCTGATCATAATCTTTATCGCAAGTTTAAATTTTGTTGTAAGTCCACTTTATGCAAAAAAAAAGGTAAAGTTCTCACCTGTGCTTAGCACTACGCCATGGAGTCGTATAGGGGGTGTGGGGGTAACGCCCCACACTTTCTTGATTCGTTCGTGAGTGGGGGTGATGTGATCAGCATCACGCCACCCCACACTTTCTTGATTCGTTCGTGAGTGGGGGTGATGTGATCAGCATCACGCCCCTGACCGCCTTTACCACCAAGGTTTCCCCCAGGTACCCATGTCATTCGACGCTGGGTGGGCGCTGGGGCCGCTTCCAACGTTAGAAAAGTTCCCGGGCTTGAACCGGCCGGGAATCGAACCCGGGGCCTATAGCATGGTAGTCAGACGCGTAACCGACTGAGTCACCGGCACAGATAGACTAATCTGAACTGCATACAGTTTAAAGTGGGATCCGAACCACTATGTGCAATCTCCTGGTGTCGTACCCCAGACCCCTTGATTACAAGGCCTTCCACTACGCCATCAGTGAGGCGCACACAATCTTTGTATTTCGACCTTTTTAAACCTATATGTATCATATAAGAGGTTGTTTAACGTTGCTATGCCTCTATGGATTGTATTTAGCCAGTATTCGAGCACATAGCGTCAGATTTCATAGAATATAAGCTTCTCTTCCATGTTTATGGTTTCCTGTCTGCAGTAGAAAAACTGGCAGGTTCCCATAGCTTTTCTTTCAATAGTCTTCCAATGGTTGCATATCATATCACTCAAATTTGATTCATTCGTTTCGAACACAATCCCCGATGGCGCAGTGGGATCGTGGGCGCCTTGTAATTAAGGGATCCCGGGTTCGATACTCGGTGGAGGAACATAGTGGTTCGGATCCCCCTTTAAACTGTAGGTCCATTCACGATTAGCCTAACAGGACATAAAGTGGACTTAAGACACCAAATCAAGCAACCAACACAATCCCGTTATTGTCCAGATTATCGAATCCAGAACCTTCGTTGCGAATAACATAAGCAGGAAGACAACGTGAAATAACCGAACAGAAACAGAACCTAAAACCTACATCGGATAGATTGGATTAAGTCGACGATACAGCACGGGTTCTGAAATGAAAAAGAATACGAAAGTTGAATGACCTCTATACGCACCCACTTTTCCTCCACTCAATGGGGAAGATATCCTTCTAGCTGAGAAGCCTTTACGTAGGAGTGCCCTGAGGGAACTTCAAGGCCACGATGATAAAGTGTTCTACGTGCAATGACGGGAGCAAAACATACGTCAGCTAGCTGTGTTCCTCCTTATTTCGTACGCCATTGATAACTGGAACACGTGACCTCGTCTTTGGTAGAGCAGAAGCCTACTTGCTTGCCACCACCCTTTAGTTCAGTGACCTTCGCCCGTAGTCAGCAAGAGTGAATGACTCACCATATACTTGTTGTCTGTGAGGCTACACAAGAATAGATATTTCGTCAGTGGCTGTAAGTATTGTTTCATCTGCAGTTATATCAGTTAACATTTCAATAGTTTCCTTCCTAATGGTTACGTTAGTGATAAACATGTAAATTAGTTCTCGAGAGTGAACGTTTTATCAATTTGAACGGGGAATTTTTATACAGCCTGCATGTATTATTTTTTCCTGAAACAAGAAGAAATTCGAAGACGCAAAAAGAGTTGTATAAGAGTAGTTCACAAAAGGAAAAAAGAAGAAGAAAACGAAAATGTAAATGCTGAAATAAATTATGGTAGAGATCGAGTGAATAACATTTTGTCATGGAGCCTCCTCGATGGCGTAGTGATAACGTCATGCCTTGTAATCAGTGGATCCCGGGTTTGATACACGGTGGATGCACATAGTGGTTAGTATCCCACTTTAAACTGAAGGTCCAGTCCAGATTAGCATATCTGTGCACCAAACCAAAACTAAGAAAGAAATTGTCACAGTGTAAGAAAATGTCATGTTCAACCAGATACGAAACAAAAGGGAATAATATATTGCAGATTGGAGTTCACATCTGTAGCATCTAACCAGCACAATTATGAATCGCAACATATCGTATCAGATCCATTTTTATTATACATTATTATACATGTATGATAATATAAGAGAAGTAGAGGAAAGAGAAAACCAAGCGAAACACGGACGCCTTCTCCAGAATTTCAAATCTCGTTACATAAGGTTCTGGGTTGGAGTCCCGAACAGGCATGACTTTCTTGTTTTTGCCCTTTTATCTGCTTCATTTCATCATAATTCATCGTTATGGTTTACCTGCAGGGGAAGAATAATGATAATAATTGCCAATACAAAGTCAATGACAAACAGAACAACTCGATTACGGAGGTGCCAAGAAGAAACGAGACTTGACAGTGTCTCCGTCTCTCGGTTTGTCGAATTGAAAATTGCTCTCCCGTTCTCGGTCTCGATTAGTTAAATATAGAAATCGAAAATGTATGTGAATGAATATACATGTATTTTATATATTCCGATTTTGTAGGAGATTTCGTGAGAGATGAAATAAGTACTCTTCCATCGTATTTATTTTTATAATTTTTATTCCCTGTTCGATGATCGCGACGATAAAGACGAGTGACCATTACATGAAATTGATGACGAAATAGTCAAACACCCCCGACAAGGACGGTACTCAAACCCGGGAACTTTGGCGACGATATCGAATGTCAATCACTTAATGAGCTTGACCACCGAGCCTGCTTAATGTTGTTTCTGTCAGGTAATTCGTAATAATATCCCACATTCACTATCATTTGCTTCATAATTTATCTTATTGTTGTGATTAACCTGAATTCAAAGAATTAGTTGAAAGGCAAAAATGCAAGATTGAATGTCTCTGATGTTACTTCGTGCCGAATAATATGACGTGGTATTATGATATGAATTTTTTAATCATATAATATGCCTATTCATTCCATTGATTGATCCCAATTGAGCACACAAAATATGGTATAATGTCCACTCCATGGAGGAGAGGTTAGCACAGCGCGCTACGATGCCATGGGTCCCTGGTTAGAATCTCGACTTGGGCGTGGGTGTCCTTGGTGAGTGTCCCTTCATCAATTTCATCATAGCATCACTCATCTTCATCGTCGCTATTTGCCAAAAGTGAAAGAATAGCAAATCTAAATAACAAACATCCAATCAAATCGGACATCTCTACCGATTTAATTCTATACGGTACCGAATTCCCACTTTATTACTGCATCTTAAGTCATTTTACAGCATCTCAATTGTTTTCCGATTCGAAAACATTTGGAATGTTGTTTTGTGCAGTTGATTGTGCATTGTTTCGTTGTTTGGATTTTTTAATTAACGTCGCATTAATTAGTTTTAGACCAATCGTGACAGGGGGAAGCAAGAGCACAAAGGAAGCGAAAAAGACAAGGAAGAGACCACGGCTTTCTTTAAAGATAGCATCCCGTGAATACAACTCAAGTGACTGCAGAATATTATGAATAAAATGTATTTCGCTTTTTCCTTTTATTTCTGTTTCAGTTATTTTACTTCGCTTTTCTTCTACCACTCGCGTTACTCGAGTCGGTGAGGAAGAATTATAAACTCGTGAAATGGACGATGGTACAAAAAAATATATGCCTCTCACACGGTTCGATTTGGTTTGGTTTGATTTGGTGTTTTAAGTCCACTTTATGCGCAGTAAGGCTAATCGGGACTGGACCTACAGTTTAAAGTGGGATCCGAACCACTTGTGCCTCCACCGGGTATCGAACCCGGGACTCCCACGGTTCGAAACTGTCAGTAAAAATATTGTCTTATTTTTAAAATTTACGGGCAAATATGGTTTGTCACGTAGCAATTTTCGCTTATCTCTTTCTCAAGGGGTTCCATTGCCTCTCTGATGTCGTAGTGGTAACGTCTTCGCCATGTAATGAAAGGCTTCCGAATTCAATACCAAATAGAGAGGCATTTGGTTCGGATCCCATTTTAATCTGTAGGTCCAGTGCATGAACTGGACTTAAACAATTAACGTGTGGCATGTGGTCTGTGATGAGAACCATCATTTCAGCGAACCTTCTTGACAATGACTCTAATATCACTTGAAATAATAGTATTTCCTTACGAGTAGCTCTTGTCAAGAAACCAGTTCCTGAAATTTTCTTCTGGAGGCATCGTAGCACCCAGCTGTTTGTTGTGGCTGGGGCACGAGTCATGTGACTCATGCTATCAAAGCTCAATCCTTCCCGAGAACTCGGAATCACCAGGCAAACTTAAGCGAATATTTTGTTATTTGGGTTGCATAAACAACAGGCTTTAAGACGTTACGAAATTCTACGTCCCGTGGCCCAGGTATTTTTTTCTAAGACTGTACCTCAATGGGAGCACGGTAAAAGACCTCGCGCACTGAGACGCGGTGAAACACGGCAAAATCCTGCAACATAACTTCTGTCGTCTGCTTCTATTGAAATCAAATAATGTAACGCTTACTACAGGGGAACGTGCGGAACAGAATTTCCGGCTAGGTTGTGTGGTGATATTTCATGCATGGACTGTTAGTGTAACCAATTACTGCATTTACTGCATTTATGTATGTTTTTCCTTCACCAATAAAATCGCTCTTTGCAAAACCTGAAGTGCTTCATATGGTGGCAATTGATCACATGAGACGAAAGACCTCCCCGATGACGCAGAGACTTGATTTCGTTTGCCTGCTCTACAGTTAGCTGGGACAGAGTATAGTATCTGTTACCTAGATATCGGTAGTTGACACAGACTAACGAAGGACGACACGGCCGATTAGGACTTTGAAAATGTAATGGAATGCCTTTAGTCTCCCCCACAACAATGTCTGACAACAATAGCAACCACTGATGAAACAACAATGGACTTAAGATTACATTCAGGTTGGCAAACGCGAACAGTCTGTTGGTATTTAATTGGCTGTAGACCAGTGAAAGTGGGCCTCACGCGCGCTGGATGATAAATTGATTCATCTGAGAGCAATAGACGGCCTCCATAATCGAATTGTTAGCATCCATAATGGGATTCCGTGGTTCATGTAAAATTAGCGGACGTCTGTTTTGCGGTTGGCCAGCGATCGGGCGGATTGTTTAGATGTTTGGAAGTTTCTCTCTTTTATTCTCCTAGAACTCTAGTTATAATTTCTTGTGTAGTAACATTATGGACCAAGATTGTTTGTACACCACAATTGGCGCATACCTTCTGTTACCCTTACTCAATTGAATTAAGAGATGTCCGCTTCTAATCAATCTGAAATAGACGTAGGTGAGAGAATAACCCTAAGTATAGAATAAATTTGAATTATATTTACAGACATGCAGTCGAAAGTTTTATTGTTTTAAATGAACTTTATTCTTAGATAGTCTAAAAGGAACTAGAACACTGGCGGCACTAGATAAGGTGCAGGGACCCATGGCAAATGGTGCGCCGCCCCAGACCATGTTACAATCCCCAGAAAGTATTTAATTACGACAGCGTGCACACTACTATGCCATTATTGAAATTCTTCCTTTTCTTTATCTAACGGTGCACCTTGTAGTGCACCCGTTGAGAAGAGAAACTAAGTAAATAAATGCCCTTTTAGTCCACGTACTTATTTTTGTAATGTATTTAGGAGTGTGGCTGATTCCACATATAATCACCCAGAAACATTTCAAACTGAAGCGATTCAGATTTTAATGAAACTTGGTGTATTTGTTAATACTAACAAGATATAAAACACATGCAAAATCTTTCTTACCTACACCTAATAGTTACTGAGAAACACGAGGCTAAAATTTGTGACCATGTTACTGGCCTGCAGTGCTTAACAGAAAAAGTTATATTGATATGATCCTCCCGAACCATATCAAAGATTCGGTTATATTTAATATTATTCTTAATTATTTTGCTTTTTATATTCACTATAAAACGTTATGAAAGATAAGATATTTAATAGTTGACCTAATGACATAATTTTGTCATTCGAAAGGTTTCGTGTTTGTTATTTGCAAGCTTCATGAAAGCAAAATCTTTCATTGTTGACAATTAGTCAAAAATATGTGTTCTCAGTTTTAGAATCAAACTATTATGAAAGCCATAAGAGCTAAATTTCAATTGAAGTTATTAGTAATATAAGCCTTATGGACATTGGAAAGAAGTTTCTTTAAGAATGTGACAACTTTGTAGTAGAGAATATTATAGAAACTTCAAGGGTCACAATTGTTGTTTTAGACATAGAAAAATTAACCTTATGGAACATACTGTTTAATTTTTAAGATATTGCCATTATACACAAATTAATTATATATATCACAGCTGTAGCTATGTTTATCATTTGTGTCACGGGAGGCGCTCTGCTTGACATGCGGGGGTATAAATACAGCCTCGAAACCTAATTCTGGGGCATTTTTATCACCGACTCCGATGAGTTAACATCTTAAATACTCAGCTCCTTTCATGGGAGGGTTCAAGAACTCAGTCTTCGTTTTCAAATTAACTTAGAGACATAGTTATTCTGTCGTATGGGTAGGTTCGCTCTGAGGACATGCTAACATGTCACCATACGAAAGAATAAGTTCATTTAAACTTTATTTTGAAGCTTTCTGAAATTTTAAATTATATCTTCGCAAAATAATGTTAAATTTCGACTCAGAACTTACTGTTATTCTGACGCATGGTTAGGTTCGCCCTGTGGACATGATAACATGTCACTATGCGTGAGAAGAAGTTAATTTATGATTGCTTTCAACCTTTGTGATAATTCAGTTTGATTGCTTCGAAACTTATACGCAATATACTCGTATTTTCAACTTTGCATAAAGCACAGAACTTAATGTTATTCTGCCGTATGAGTAGGTTCGCCCTGTGGGCATGTTAACATGCCATCATACGGAAGAATAAGTTCAGATTATTTCGTTCCCATGATTGTTATTTATTTATCAGGTTATTCATTACTGATATCTGGCATGGTTAGGTTTCGCCCTGTGAACATGCTAACATGTTGCTATACCCGATATCTAATATTTAACGAATTATAACAGTTTGTATTTCTGCACATATCTTGAAGCCAGACCATAATGTTAAATTTATATTAAATCGGAGTCAATACTCAAAACCTTCGCGAGTCATGTCAAAGTTATGCTTCATTATGTCAGGGAGCTTTCAAAAAGTTCCAAGCAAGCGCCTGGTCGCCTTTATATAACGGATATGACAGCTTTATCCATATTCTGTAATAAATTGCAAGAGTTGCATAGATTTAACTATGAGAAAGAAATCTGTTCTGTCCTTTACTTATGGAGATCTGTAACTAAGATGCAAATTTATAAAAGTATCTTAAAATAAACTGTCTTCAGGAAAAGAATTGCCCATAAAGAAGCCTACTGAAGACGTAGATTTATCTTCAGAATCAGATGTTGTTCATTTATCTAATCTCCTTTCCCGTAGCCTATGCCAACATAAATTAAAATGTTCGAAGCCTCATACCCCAGGCACGTCTATTACCATTCCCGTACCTGAGAGGCCTGAAAGAAACCCCTGGAAGTGGAGGAAATGAAATGAAGGGAGAGAGATACCTTTCAATATCTCAAGAGTCAAATCGATATATCACTTTGATTTTTTTTCTAAATTTCATAGATATAAGTATATTTAATTAAAAAAGTTATCACCAAGATTCCTATGCAATGAGAGTCAGAAGGAGTTATTGTATTGTAAATAATGTTGATTATTTTGTGTCAACGTCTGACTTTACTAAAATTGCATTATCACTAAAAAACACTGCAGTTATCATGCAATATTTTTTTAAAAAATTGAAGCTTAAAATATGTTCTAAAAGGATATCAAATAAAATTAGTGGCTTTTCCACTGCTTCTATTAATACATCTTAAAATAAATTTCATGTATATTCATATGGGTTATTCCATGCCAAATCATTACAAAAAGTGAATTTTTCAACCCGACCATTTCAGATTTCTATGAAATTTGGTAGGATGGTAGAAGACACGAAGTAACTTGCATATGGAAAATTTTAGCCCTCACTGATACACGGTATTCATACAGCAGGGTTCCCAACCTTATAACAAGTGTAAACTTTATGTGCTTACAAGGTCAAATAAGACAATTCATAACTTTGCTTCCAATTATGGTATAGCTTTCATCTTGAGCTTGTTTTGAAGCTAATGGAGCATAGGTTTCATAAAACATATTTTTACATGAATATATTAAAATTTTCACTTCAAGGTCCCATTCTATGACCTTTAACTTTGCATATATAAACATATGTATGTTTAATTTTGTGACTAACAAAGTATGTTAAATTAAGTTAAATGCAGTCTCTGTTTGGTGTAAGTTTCATTTTGGGATGACTTGGAAACAAATAAAAAATAATCTGGCCTCGTTCAATTAAACACCTTCTATCCCAGGCAATGAAGGCGAAAAACATCGAATGATCGGAATACTTCCGTAACAGCTGAATTTTGGTCAAATTACAGCAAAATCACTGACATTAGAAAAAATCAAACAGAACCTTTCTCATAGTCCATCGAATGAGAATCATGACAAACAAAATGTCTGTTTATGATCATTAGTTACGGGATTATACGAGGAAACCTGTTTGTAGATCAGGAACTGAGGTTTCATGAGGGGGATGAGCACCTGGGAGAGGGACGGGGGCTTCTAGGATATTGCACTTCTCTAAGTGTTCTAACAACAGACCAAAATTCGGGTGTTACGGAATTAATCCTGACATTCAATATTTCCCTACTTCATTGACTGGTATATAAGGTGTTTCATTAAATGAGGCATACTATTGCCACATTTTTCCTGTTTTCAAAATCATCCCAAAATGAAACATACACCAAACAGAAATTCTATTTAACTGTGTAACATACTTTATTAGCTACAAAATTTAACATACATATGTTTATAAATGCAAGGTAAAAGGTCACATCATGTGATTATATTTTGTGTTAATCTTCCATGGTTATATCACATGTATTTATCTGTTGAGGGGAGGAGCGTGTCGATTTTGGAAGCGGAGGGGAGCCACGAGAGCTAGAAGTTTGAAAACCCTTGTCACAGTCCACTACCGCGAAAGTTGGGGGAACGGCCCTTAACCAAAATTTAAGAATTACTCCTACCTGAGTTGGCGCACTTACAGTTTGTTTGATTGATTGATTGATTTGGTGTTTTAAGTCCACTTTGTGCACAGTAAGTTTAATCTGGACCGGACCTACAGTTTAAAGTGGGATGCGAGCCACTATGTGCCTCCATCGAACCGAGACCCCTTGATTACAAAGCGACGACGCTACCATTACGCCTTGCACTGCAACAAAAGAGGAAGAAGAAAACTAGTGAAATGTGGCCCTCAAAGGCCCATCACATTGTAAAAACTACCAGTGCGTGGTTAGAAATCGGTTAGTTCATTAAACTGTCCAGTCTAACTATTGGCTATTTTGGGGGAAGCAGGAAAAGGTTTATACAGTCCTTGCCTTGACTCATCTCACCCAACAGGTCGGTAGGTGCCGGAGCTTACCCGAGATGATACTTTCCTGGATATGAGGTCTGTTTAAAAGGTTTATAAGGCCCCATCGCATGGAGAGGGTCGAAGCACATGTCTACGGCATTCACAGTGAATTCGCGACTCCTCTCAAAATCGAATAACTGAGAGGACACGAGGCCTCGAGGTGCGGCCCCTTTATTCACATAGGCATACATTAGCCACGCTACTACATATAATCTGTTTTGAATACTGGTGGAGTATTTGGACAGGTATCGGAAATGTAATATGAAAGTAAGATAAGGCTACAAGAACACAGAGAAGGGAGGTCCCGAGGATAAATCAAGCAAGCTCGTAAACCTCGGCTGCGTCATGTATTGCATAGACTTCACTAGGATACTATGTGTGTGAAAACCTCCATTGTGAAGGTGAAGGAACACAGTCTATTGTTCGTAACCTTAACGAAGCAGCAAGCGACAGGGAGGATTAAGAATGGATGGTAGAAGGGAATTTACCTCAAAGACTCTCACAAAGCTGGTGTTAATCGGAAAAGAGTACGGTAAGTATTTGAAATTATGACTGAAATCTATGGGGAAACATATTTTTCGAAAGAAAAATGCAGTATAATTCTCTCGTACATTATCCAAACCCGAACTACCCTTCGAATGCACATAATAATAGGATAAAGCATTGTTCTCAGCCAGAGAGCTGAGTTGGTTTACGTTGACAGAGTAGCAAACGCAAATCCTCATCTCGCTCCCATTTCTCATCAACAGGCCTGACATTTGCATTACTTTGAGCAGGAAGAGCGCCATTCATTACGCCATGTAGGACGTGCATGCATTTAATGATTACTTAAATGCATTTCCACCTGTTAGACGCCAGAACTGAAGATGGACTAATGCAGAGATTCATAGTTTACAGGGTGTTTCACATTTTTACGGATTAACTAAATGACAAATAAAAGTAACATTAGGGTACTTGCAAAGTTAAAATAAGCTCTGAAGACAAAATAATAAAAGCTATAAAATACAGCCGGTTTTAGAACTATTGGTTATCGTGAGGGAAAGGGTAGCAAATGCGAATTTTCATCTCATAATAATCAGCCCTCTTTGTAGAAAAAAAGAGCGAATTTAAATTATCGTTCATTTTGATAACTTCTATCAGGATACGTTTCAATCTTGTGTGAAGGTGTCAACTGATGAACGGGACAAGGAACCCCCAGAAAGTTTCATTCTTAAAATGATAAGTTCATTAAATTTAATTACACTTAATTTAATTTAATTACATATCAGAAGTAAAGGGGGAATTAAAAATATTAGAATTGTTTTATTGATATTATAATTTAATGCTTATAATATTCTCCGCGTGAAGTTTCACGTCGTCGTCTTCCCTCCCTCCCCTCCCGAGGAAAGTGGCTGGAATCAACACTGGTCCCGATTAGCCTACCTGTACCTAAAGTGAACTTACAAACAACTCAGCTCCTGCTCAATCCTCGATGATGCATTTAAACATTTAGCCTGACGTACAGACTTGATGCATTTTTCTTTTCAGCTGATGGATTTACTTTTCCGTGTGCCACAGGCTTAACCCTTGAGATAAACTTCCAGACTCTTGAAAAGTCGAGATGAAGACACGCCGAATTTATTTGACTTCTGTTTTTTAATTCTCAGAACTTCTTTGCTCGTAAACTCCAAAAATGCATCTCCCTTCTTCCAGTCATCGTTCCTACGCTCGAAGCCCTTCCAGCCCGAGGCAATCCGGAATTATCGGTAAAGCACGCCCTACATCTGGGAAAATGTCTATTTGAGAATCCGGAAGAAAGAAATTCGACGATAGTTTTACGAGAAGAAATCTCCATAATGCTCCATTTTAATGGTAAATGCTGAAACGTAAAAAGGGAAGGACTTTTTTTCTTTAGGACAAAAAAATCCATTTCTTGGTCTCGAAGTGTAAAAAAAACGGTCGCACTGGGAAAACTGTCTCTCTCTCTTTGAATAATCCCACTCGGTTGATTTGAAGCTCCCCTGACTTATTGATTCTGCTTGCCATTATATTGCCACAGTGAGAAATATATGAAGAAAAGATTGTGGGACTTCCCCAGAGAGAGGAGCTACTCCTAAGTTAATTATAGTCGTGGATCTATCTTTAAGTAGATATACGTCTACCACATTTCTTCCTTAAAATTTATATGTGCAGGGAATTTCTTCACATATGGGGGTTGGATAGGTATTCTAATTTTGAGATATTCTACATCTATATTCTGTCCCGGGTATCTTTGGAGAAAGCGAACGAAAACTAGTTTCTGCGGAAGTAGTGACGCGAGACGGCTCCACCAATTAACACATGAGAGGGAACGGCATTGCGTGGAGGGGGAAAGCGGCTGCAGTTGCCAGCCTACGAAGCAGTGTGTACTGCTTCGCTCTTTCCACTCGATTTCCTCCCCCCTTCCCTGCCGTTATGCGCGGCTTTGCTTCACAGATTCCGAGGAAGGAGTATAGAAGCCATTTTCAAAGATGGCGCTCATTGTTGTCTTATATGTAATATTCACGCAGGTGAAAATTATTATGTTTTCCAAGTCGCTAAATTCAAACATATTGTATTTACTTCATACGTAACAGATTTTTTCTGTAGGTTCAACTTCTAATTGTTACACCCTTGTGTATTTACACAATTTTTGGATGTTGTTGTAATATGTGTACCGTGGTTAAAATGATTTTTTGTTTCACCTTTTAAAAAATGTACATGTTTTAGTTTTACAGAAAGTTTGTAAATATCATGTTACGCCAAGTTCGATGCTGGAAAGGTCAATATAAATCACAGATTCTCACAATGTGGTGAACATTTTGTGCAAATGCTTAAATTTAGATTCCTTGAGTAAACATAGAGTCTATGTTATCGAGACCCACCAATTAAAATATCGTATTGGGTATAACATATTTGCAAGATGGTGTATCATGACTTGCTAATTCTTGTCCAAAACCATATATTATTTTCTGTCTATGGCGAAGATGGAGTAGGGCTACATATTTTGCATAAAACACACCCTTGCTCCATAAAAATTCATTTGAACGTAAATTGTTCGGACGAAGTGACTCATTAGATAAATATTTGCAGATAGAATATTTTTTGTTAGCATACATATTAACGAAAGCACAAGCTCTTTTACATAAATCAATACTCGCTAAATATTCAGTAGATACACACAGTTTGGCAAACAGTAGGTTTACGGTTGAACGAGAATACATATTTCACGTATTAACAGGACATCCTTTTTAATAAAATATTAATGAAATTAGTGATTGTTTTGTGTTACACATTGTAATAGTCCAAATGAAACATTAGTTCAGGGAAATCAGTAGTAGAGATACTTGTGTTTGCGTGGATTATAATCCAACAACTTTCCAATAATCGGAAGCCGTGAGCGACATCTGGTTTAGACTTCCTGAGTTTTTCTTTAATTTATAGGTAGACTATATTGCTATAGGATAAAGTACAAAGAATTATGATATTCTGATTTTAGTATTTCGTTCAGTGAGGTCCAAAGTAACTCTTCTCAATTTTCAGCTCTGTGGTAAGGTAGAAACATAAAATTCCTGGACCATTATAACTAATTTGATTACGGTGAACACCATCTTGAATACTGAGAGTTGCCCATGGGTATTTAACTGGTATCCGGTATTTCATGAATCTACACACCATAAGGAAGAAATATTAATCAAGGCAGAAAAAATCAGGTTCAGTGAAAAATATCCGGACTACATTATAGCCTATATATTAATTCCAATGTATAAGGTTATATTAGATACATCCTTTTTTAAAACAAGCAATTTCACACATCCACATGAAGCGTAGACCATTAAGCTCTAACTCAACCTAATAACCAATTAACAGAAAATCAACATGTTTGTCATATCTGGCCTAGCTTTGTATGAGATTTAGCCATTTTTCTTACTGATATCAGTCAAGAACACGTAGAAAAGTGTGTACTTAAGCACTAGAGACTCAATTTACCAAATATTCTGATAGAAATAATTTAAGTGCTAAAATATTACTATCTCTGTCTCCGCACTATGTAAACAATGAACAATATGTGACAACATAAGTACTCAGTAGACTAAATGCACCAACTACCTTTTATACGCTTTGCAATGCATTAGTTAACACTTACGTGTATTTTTACGGAATAAAGAAGAAAGAAAGCATCCAGATACGTGAAGAGATTAGAGGGCTGCATAGTCTGCCTTTTACCTACCCACTGCCCGCTTGCCCGCGAGGACAGGTATACCTGCTCGCCTGCCCACGGCAACGAGTCGACTTGTGTCTTTACCCGGGTTCTTGGTCTTCAAGGCGCTCTGCGCTTACCAGGTAACTGGGCATTCAACAAGACCCGGGCGCCTGCAAAACCTGCTGGAAGGAAACAGCCCTCCGGCAGCGTGTCGCTCCAGGTGTTTCATCACCACGTGGACAGCTACAGCCAGTGTTGCCTACTTACGTAGCTCCTAAATCCTACGAAGTCCTAGGAGGAGCTCTCTCCTCCAAGGAGAATTTATATACTTAGCAATTTCAGTTCAGCGTAAGCAGCTTTTATCTTATTGCCAGGAAATGCACGCAGTATTACAGCTTCATTTATCTAAATGAATGATCGAGCAAACAAAAATCTCCTCACTGAAAACTAATTGTTTTTCATTGCATGGTGCCTTAACCAGGCACGCAGTGGCGCAACCAGAGGGGGCAGGGTGCATTGCTCACAACCTTGGACCGAAATTAAGTATAGCGGAGGGGTCAGGGTGGGGGCCAAACATTAAAGTACAAGAAAAAAACAGGCTAGCAGAATTTAAGAGTAGCAGGGCTAAAGGGTACTCAAGATGGAATTAATTTTCATATTTTTCTTGCATTTTCATTCCAGACGGCCAACGGCACCTGCAGGGGGGGGGGATGGAGGGGTAATTGCAACCCCTTGATTTCAAATTTTACGAAAGTAGAAATATGTTATAAAATATTATACAGTCTCGTCAAGTTCAATGCCGTAGCAAAGGGGTAGCGGGAGTCGGCCCTGAGCGCCGAACGGATCTAAGTGAGAAAAGTTTTAAAACAGAGAATGCTATGGCGGCCCGTGATATTATTTGCTATTAATGTTGGTTTGTTACGAGTTTGGATGAATTGATTATGTAATACGTCGCTCCATGTGAAAAGAAAATATTGTAGATGGAAATTTTACATGCCATATGTATGTACATTTGGAATGTATTTATCATGCACTTTCTTTCTTTCAAAAACAGTTTGTGTGCTTGTTTTCCATTATTAACTAATGTGAAATTGACGTGTTGAAAAAAAATATTTCTAATCCTCTGTTTCAACACAAATACGTGAGAACGGACTTCTACCCCCTCTTTGCGTGCCCTTTTTGCGTGATTTATGAGGATAATAATGCCTTTCATGCTACTTTATTACTATTATTGTGATTGTTGTTGTTGGCACGTTTATCCAAGTACTTGAAACCCCCCTCCCCAAACGAGGGTAGCGGCAATGCCCCTGGCTGGTTACGGCCCTGGTGTTCGCAGTAGAACAGTGTGTTGTTCGACTCGCGACCTCGGCGTCGAACGTGACATGTTTCAGTCCTGCCCTATATCACTATATATACGTATATTGGTTGTTTACGACATATCCTGTGCCACGGAAAACCTATTTCAATGTGTGTGTGTGTGGGGGGGGGGGGGTAGCAACATTCGTAAATCTCATTTCATTGGTGATGTAGCTTACAAAGCTTTGAGTTCCCTTTTTTAAGTAGTGAAAATCTATTGCAGTTGGCAACACCGCAGAACGGTGTGGGCGCGGTGCAGTTTCTACTCGAAGCAACTACGTCATGCAGTGGGAGGGGTCTGCAGTTGATGGAAAGAACGAACTGAGACCTACTAGGTATCGTAAGACTGCGGGTACCCGGCGGGTCTACGTACAATGCCTGCCAGGAACGATCTGGGAAGGTGGTCAGACAAGCTGCGCAAGCGAGGATGTTGCGCAGGTTGCATGGCATTTCAGGAGCGATGTCTCGCGAACGGGTCTGCTCCAGGTCTTGTGCAGGCCTCTGGAAGAGATTACGTCGTTGCCTTGTTGTCAAGGGGTCTCTGGTTCAAGGCACAAAGTGGTTCGGATCCCTCCTTAAATTGTAAGTCCAGTCCAGATTAGCCTTATTTGCAAAAGTGGACTTAAAACACCAACTCAATCAATCAATCAATCAACGTGAAGAGATTACCACTTTCAATACATTTTAAATGCAATTAATTGATTTCAGGATACAAAACAGCAATCTATCAGACACTCCTGTTCACATAAAGTGGCACATTTTGTAAGGTTCAATTATTGCCACTTTATCTGAACAGGATTGTCCCAAATAATAGCCCAGTGCCTCTAACTCGATTGGTTCGTCTGTCTGCTTTATATTTGTGATCAAGAAGCATAGAGTTCAATCTCCGGTGGAGGTAATTGCATAGTGGTTCTGGTCGCACCGAACACTTAGTAATGAAATTAAACCACTTCAATTGTGTCATACTTCGAAAACGAAGTTACGTTACTTCTGTGGGTTTTACGTGTTACAAAAAAAGTGCGGTTCACTCTGATTCGATTCGATGTCCGTCACGTACACTGAATTTACATGATTTGCTATTTTTCGTGACCGTAACTACTGCAAAATTTCAAGTACTATTATAATTGTACAATGCTTAGGGGAAATGAATAACAGAGAATATAATCAGCTTTGTACAAGCGGATTTTCAAAATTTTGCATTAAGTACAGTGCCTAACATAAATTAACATTTCAATAAATAATAATATTATTTATAATCATATTGTGAGGATCCATGGGATCCTCATGTGCTTCCTGTAGGTCCAGTCCTGATTAGAAATGTACATTCGAGCTGAAGTGGATTTCAAAACTTTTCTGATTTTGCATATTCATCGTTCATACACATTTATCTCAGTAGCCACCTGGGTGGCCGAACGTGTTGAGTGGCCGACTCAGGCTCGAGTTCCTGTTCTGGATTCAAGTCCCTGCCTGGAATGACTGGTCCTTTGTGAATGCCTCTTCATCAATTTAATCTATTCTCTATCCCCGGAATCTGTGGAGCAAGCTCGCGCATAGCGGCAGAGAAGTTGGGAAATGGAGTTTGCTGCGAAGGCTCGTAACTGCAGTCGTTTTCCCCCTCCACGCACTCCCGTTTCGTCTTACGTGTTCATTGGTGGAACCGTCGGTTCTCTCGCTCCAGAGATACCTGGGACAGAGTATGATCATCATTCTTTCTCATTGCCGCAAGTAGCCAAAAGTGACATAAAAGCGACGTAAATTGATTGATTGATTTGCTTTATTTTACTTCGCTTTTTGTGCCACTTTTGACTAATTTGCATAGATAGGGATGAGTAATGGCATGACGAAATTGATGAATGGACACTTACGAACATCCATGCCCAGGCGAGGATTTGAACCCGTGACCTCTGGCGTTGTAGGGCGATGTGCTAAAAAGCGACGTAAATAAAAGTAAAAACATATAATAGAATAACTGTGAGAATTCTTAATGCTGGTTTCTGATGCAGCGAAGGCTAGTGATTACGACATCATCTCCTTTAAGTTCCTTTGCATTTCGTTTTCTCCAAAACTTTCTTCTCCGTCTACTTGCACGTTCGCGATAAGCCACGTATCCAACGTCTCAACATTTACACAGTCACTTTAAGCAGGTTAGCTTACATAACTATCAACACGTTTAACTTGCGATAAATTCCCAGTGAGTCAACAATATTGTTGGATGTGAGACATTCGAAGCCAGCAAATATTTTCCATAATCTTTCTGCAATTATGTTTTCTTTATATCCTGGAAACCGCTCGAAAATAAAGCTCTTAGCTTGAAAATTCAGTTCTGAGCGTTAACGACTTCGTTATCTGAAAAGCATGCGCTTCCAGGGCACTAAAAAAATTAAACGAATTAATTAACTCTAAGAAGCTCAGATAGCTAGTAACCGAATAAGATTGATCTTGCTATGAATTGATGCTTATGTATGTATCCCTTGCTCTCCCCATAACAGGATCATTCTTGCCAGTGGTTTTTGAATTTTTTTTCTTAACAAAGTTTTTGGTGACGTTGGAATTTATGACCGTCCCGAAGTTATGGATCTTCCTGAGATTATTGAATCTTGTTATCTTCATGGATAAACAGCTATAAAATGAGAGTATGTTATTGGTAAACATGCTTGAGTTGTGAATAGCGCTATCGTCTTGTGATTATGGAATCGTGACAAGCGACACGGGGAGCCTCAGCCTGTAAAAAAGAAAAAAATACAAGTGTCCATGCGCGAGTGACAAATGTTGCTTATCACTTCTGTCTGAAAGCAGCATAAATGATTTGATTCCGTTTGCCACCCATTGCACACTGGCTCGGATCCCACTTCAAACTACAGGCCAAGTCCCTATTACCATATATGAGCACAACATGGACTTTAGGTCCGGCTTTTGTAGATGTGAAAACAAAGATGGCCAGGTTCAAAATATGGAATACCATAGGGGGTTGCAATGTGGAATATTTTCGTTATCTTTTTACAGATGAATAAGAAACGAAAGATATTGGAAAAACAAAATATGATGGCTGAAATTCAAGACATAAATTAAAAAAATGTGGTAACTAAAGGCGTAACACCAGTAAGCCTTGTTTCCATGATTATGAAAAACTAAATATGCTGACCAAGTCAGTAATTTATTTTATTGAAAACATAAACTAAACGTAACTTTTCAACCTTCTAGCAAGGTCTTCTTCAGACTCTGGATCAAGATATATATCAAGATACAGAGTTTGAAAAAGACCTTGCTAGAAGGTTGAAACGTTACGTTTAGTTTATGTTTTTAATAAAATAAATTACTTCCTTGGTCAGCATATTTAGTTTTTCATAACTAAAGGCAAAGAACAACTTTCTTTAATTTAGTTGTATCAAACTAGACACCACATGAAGCGGTATTATTGCGGAGGCTGGGAAGGAAACTAATTCTTTCACCCGAGTTGGGGGAACAATTGGTGCATTATCTCGTTATGGACAGCAAAAGTTTTGGGGTGTTACCTCGGGAACATTATGGGCTCCTGTATTTCTCCCCATCTACCTCTGATGCCTGTATCCAACCTCTGGCCACCATGATATCGCTTAAACGTTACCTACACCTACTTACTACATCTGGCAAGGAAAGTAACTATATCGACGGTTTCTCCAGTGTCAGTGGTACGATTGATTGAAGTGGTTCCGAAAATTTTGGGGGTTTATTCCCCCCCCCTTCCCCACCTTTAAATCCTGTACTTTTGCAGATTTTCAGAAACGGGTTGCCTCCTAGTTACTTTGCTTGTATTTACCCTAATGTATTTTTACTATGTCGTAAGCCGTCTTTTTCCCTTTTTTTCCTGTGGTATTCCATATTTGAAGCACTCTTCTTGGTAGAATTTTAACATTTTTACGATTTCAATTGTTCTTTGTTCCTATTGCGTTTTTAAGGTAACTGAATGGTTACCTTAAATTGTTACTCCTCCGTGGCCGTGCGGTCTAATGCACTTTGCTTTGGACGGCGGCTGCGGGACGGCATGGGTTCGAACCCGGGTTCAGTCTCCGGGAATTTTCGGCCTGTGTATAGGGCCCGTGGCAACCCACCATCGTGTGGAAATTGGGGAGCTACGAGTGAGTGGCGTAACCCGGTCTCGGAAATCTCCTACAACGGCTGGCGGTTCGACGTGCTAACCACACGTCACCCCATTACCGGTTGAAGAACTCCACACCTCTAAGTAGGATTGTGGGAGTGAGACTGGCAGCCGGGAGATAGGCCCAGGCCCTTTCGAGGGCTGTCGAGGTATGGGTTGTTATTATTATTATGAATGGTAAATACACAAAAAAAAATATGAAAGTGTACTTAAAATTCCTTTAGTTTACCGAATTTCCAAAAAGGAGCATTGGTATTCCATAATTAGGCACTTTCTTCTATGTGTTATCGGCTCCTTCTGATTTTTTCGTCTTTCCGTTTTCCATCCTGAACGGGTTGCTAAGTTCCCGGGCTTGCCTAGTATTGATGATTTCACGCAGAACGAAGCGTGTTCGAACGTATAACATCCTTTTGTTGCACGTTGGATCCTTTGTACTAATTTTACAACGATGAACATGAATGATGAACTAATGATGGGACAAACACAATGTCATGGGACCTCTGGGATCGCAGCGTTTGTATCTCCTCATTGACGACCAGCAAACTTCCGACCTTCCGTGCATCTATCGGAATCTCAATAACTTACAAAATTTATTAATTTACCAAATAATAGCTCAGGGTTATTAACTGTATCAGCTTGTCTGTCTGGATAACTCTCTCGCCTTACGTGTGTAATCTAGGAGTCGCGAGTTCGATTCCCGATGCAGGTACATTACACATTGGTTCGGGTCTCACAATGTAGATCCAGTTCTGGTTAGCGTATCTGAGTAGGAAGTGGACTTTACCAAAGAGCTTCCTTAAAAGTAGAATTTGCTGTAGTTCTCCTAGGAGATGCAGCTTGGGGAACTAAAACTCGCATACTTTCGTACGGGAGGAGGGTGAGGTTTTTAATAACAATGGAATAATAGAAACAATAATCAAATTACAATTAGGTTAATATTATTCCTACTTCAGGATACACCTCTATATTGAATATCCAGCACAACGTTTCTTTGATTTTGTAATGTTTCATAAAACGTGGCATTCACTTTAAAAAACTCAGATTTAGAAGCTTGAAAATTCTTGGAAACATGGTTTGAGTGACAAAATATGAAAACAAACTATTGACCAGCTATCTGTAATTTACTGGACAGGCAATTCCGTTCCCTTTGATTATTCTGCTGATTTGATTATTGATGTTATCGACTATTCATTACAAAATAATTAATTTACGTTTTATAAATTTGAAATTAAATTCCAATTTCCATTAGGTCGACGTCTTCGTGATAAACATTGCGGATTTTAAGTGAACATTCTCGTATGGTATTGCCAATGATTTCGTTGACATTGCAGCGTCTTCCTGTAACGAGGAGACGCCACAGTGTGACAGTCGATTAGCGCCGAGCCCCCCCCTCTGAGCTCAAACTTGCCCGACTTCGTAAATCTCCCTCTGTCAGCCCGTGCCAGACCTACACTCTCTTTGCAACTCCAACTTCTAACTCAATTACAGATAAATGACCGTCCACCAGACTGGCAAATAACGATCTGGTGGCGCCCCTTTTGTTGGTCGGGAGCCTGACGAACTAGATAACGCGGGGGATCTTATCTGGTTCAGATCTGTCACGCACGTCGGCCAGCATTAGGTAATGAGATCTCTCCCATCGTTCGCGGATAATGGTGATGCTCTCTATATTTGATAAGCTTGGGCAGTTCCGTCACCGCAGACCCAACAGAGATAATGTAATTAGTAAATGTGGATTATCGCTGATGACAATATCTTGGAGAAGCTTGCGCTAAACTTTGGGTGTCTTTCTTTCTACATTTCGGTTATTTTACGTCGCTCTTTTCCTTCTTGGGTAAATCGTAACGATGAGGATGAACTCATGAAATGGATGATGGGAAAGACACAATGGTATACGCATGCCTTAGCCAGGAATAGAACCTAGGACCTCTGGTTTCGTAACGCGATGCCCAAGAGAGTAAAATGGTAGAAGAATGGAGTAAATGGAATAATAGAGTACAAGGTAGAAAGGAGAAGGAGAAATAAGGATAGAAAAGAAGCTAGGAAAGAGTAACAAGGATTGTTTGATAGCGAGTGGTAGAGGAAAGGTAGATATATAATCGAGAGAGAGAGAGAGAGAGGGGGGGGAGAGAACTTAAAGAAAG
The DNA here is from genome assembly GCF_977018435.1 of Lepisma saccharinum. Taxonomy (NCBI): domain Eukaryota; kingdom Metazoa; phylum Arthropoda; class Insecta; order Zygentoma; family Lepismatidae; genus Lepisma; species Lepisma saccharinum. The sequence continues at coordinate 54,513,867 of NC_139233.1, forward strand.
AATCGTAGTAGTAGTCATGGCACCGAAGCAGATCCGACCTAAAAATATTTTGCTCACCCGAAGGAAAGTCTAACACAATTAACAGTAAAAAAAAGGAGTACTATACAAGAGTGTCGGTAAATTATGCGAATTGTCGGTATTCGAACGTGTCTAAATAATTCCATCAGAAGAACAAATTCCTCCCTACCTAAAGATCAAGATATTGCTTGTGAACAGGTCTCTTCTGTTACAATGCATGTTTCAAGTTCTCGCATAACTAAAACTCTCTTTGCTGGTCTCGGAACATTTGGGCCTCGCGGGCTTTGGTGTATAAACCTTTCTCAAATACCCCAGGATTTACCTTGGATCAGGGCGAGAACAGTTTGTTGTTTCGAGGGTGCTTCTCAGTTTGGAATATAGTTTTAACAGTCGCCTGCTCTAATAAGGCAAATTAACCCAGCTTGAAACAAAATTTCTGCCAGCTTACTTGCTTTTAACATTGTATTAAATCTTTCATTTCGATTTGCAAATAAACAATTCTAGTTATGGAAATGCACTTTCTGGGAAAATAATTAACATTTTTTTTTGTTTTAGTTATTAATCGTAACTCATTGCGTATTGCTAATAAGTTTTACTTTTTTTGTATCTTCATTTTTCTACTGCAACACAAATCTACTGAAAGTGTAAATAGCAATTTTAATATGTAACAAATACTTGTTGTGCAAAACTGACGTGCTCAATAGAGGCGATACTATTGTATTTCATTCTATTGTAATAGTCCGCTTTTTTTAATTTTACATTCCTGCGATATTTTGAAAACAAATAAGTGTAAGAAGTAAAATTTCCAATCTGAGTAAATGAAAATTATGAATCATAAAGTTGGTATATTTTTTCAATAAAAAGTTGTTCCGTGGTGCAAGTTGATAATAAGCTGCTGAGTAAATGCACAGAAAAGATAACTAGCCCCATCTATTGCCCATATTAATTAATATTCAGCGAACTTGACAATATACTTGAATATTGTCGGGTGGTAGAAAGAGAGAGAGAGAGAGATAGAGAGAGAGAGAGAGAGAGAGAGTGAGAGTGGATTCTACCCTACCTTGAAATAATCTTTATTCATATTCTCGCTCACCAAAGTAAGATATGTGAAACATTTTCAACAATATCATCCCTTAACCGGGTAACCAGTGTCTATCGGACACTGTTGCTTATATTTTTTGTCACATACTCTAAACGATACTTCTTGCGAACATGATATTTTTTACTTTGTTTCTCTCTTCTTTCTCATTTCATAATAATTGTTTTGGTTTGATAAAGAAGGTCAGGCGTAAAGGAATATTTTCCATTTCACTTACGTCAACGGGCAAAGGGCAAGCAGTGTCTGTCGGACACAGTGTACAATTGATATGTAAAGAAGTGTACTTGAAAATGTATTAACAAATTCATATGCTGCAAAAATTACAACATGGAATTTCAATGATGATGATGAATACAAGAATTATGGACATAACAATGATGATTAGGTTAAATATCATGTTACTCGCTTGTTTCCACAGCGATGAAACATAAAAATCTCGCATTAGAAGGGCAAGATCTATTTAAACCAATGCAGTGTCCAACAGAAACTCCTTGCCCGGACACGTTACAAAAATAGCTTGCCCGGATAAGGGTTAAAAGAAAGAAAATGTAATTATAAAGAAATGAGAAGAATGGAGAAACGTGATGGGGAAAAAAGTGTATCAGAATATGAGAGAAAAATAAAAAATAAGGGAAAATAGAACGAAATAATGAAGTGGAAATAAAGGAAAAACAGAGTGAGCGAAGAGACGAAAACTGAAAGAGAGAGGTAATAGGTGAACGAGTAAAAAAGAGAGAGAACAGCGAGAAAGGGAAAAAGCTACTACATAAAGATTTCCCGACATTTCGATCACCTTTGAGCTTGGGCAAACACAATTCCTGGCGACACCTACTCATTACTTATTGTCTATTAAATTCACAACTAATTCTATAATCGCATGTATTTATCTGAATCAGCAGTTATAGGTAATGTGGTAATATTAATTAATTACGCAGTGTTAAATACGAGAGCGTATGTATCTGAATGATTAGGAAGAAATGCATTTCTTGTTGGATGTTAAAATATAATATTAGAAAATAAGAAAAATGTAGCAGAGCAAATTTTGAAGTATTTTAGTTTCACAAATGTTAAGTAGGCTATGATCATTTCGCAGACAGTTTGTAGAACGAGAAATTTTTGAGGACATCTTTTCTTGCGACAGGTGTAATAAGAAACCACCACCTATCTGTCCAGGCATTATGGTTCCGAATTCTGATTCAGCGCCACAATCACATTCGTATAGACTATCCCGGGAGTCTGTGGAGCAAGGACGCGCATAACGGTAGAAAGGGGAGGGCCGAGCAAAGCAGTACACGCTGCTGCAAGGACTGATAACTGCAGCCGCGTTTTCCCTCTCCCAATAATCCCGTGTTGTTCATTGCTGGAGCCCTCTCAAGTCGCTTCTTGCGCAGAGACTTGCTTCCTTTCCCTTGCTCCAGAGATTCCCGGGGCAGAGTATAGTAGGCAAGAGTTTTACACGATACTTTTCACCAGCGGGCTCACCGTGTCAGAGAAACAGGTTAACCATAATTTTCTTACTGAACGTTCAAAGTTCCTCTTAACGTAGCAAAGAACAGGCCAGTTTATGCAAGTGCTTAGTGTTTACGTGTGCAGCTGCATACGTGCAAGTCGTAACAAGCGAAATGGCGTTGCATTACGTCGCGAATTGCAACCAAACCGTTGCAGAATCCCTGCGAATTCAACTGTGTTAGTGGCGTGCAGCGTTGAAACATCTCCTCCCCCCGCGGAATTTCTCCAGTTTTTTTAATTTTCTGCAATTTCTTCCTCGCTTCTCCACAAACCCCGGTAGCAGCAACGATCAGCGACGGTTGTAGTACTCAGGAACATCGTTTTCTTCTCGGAATATCCATATCGGGCACCTGATGGCTGGAGACCAGGCTGTTGGCGAAGCCGCATGTACAACTACGATCTCCATTTTGGAGAAAGTTTTTTCTTCCTGAAACACGCTCTGGGTGATAATGTAATTTTTTTTCTCTTGCTACCATCTTGTTTTGTGCTCTTTGGTATGGTAAAGGAAGCCATGCTATGCTCTCCGTTATGCGCTGTAAAAAGCTCCCGTTTCTCTATTCTTTTGAGCACACCTTTATTTCTTTTTTGCATAATGTAATGAACTACATTAGCAGCTGTTAAAAGGCTACTTCCTTTACAATGCAAATTAGTATACCAATAGAGTTAAAGCTATATGCAAACAATTTTAAGGCTGGTAAACTTTTTCTTCATTTTATGTACAACGTTCTCCAGTACCAAAGACCTGTCGGATTTTCCTCTTTCTGCTGGCATTTCACATGTCTTACGTAATTCCTCTTTTACCGTACGTCGGATCATTTTGTTTCCAAGGCTTATAACGATAATTTACTCTACTACTTCTGGACACACTAAAAATTCTAAACCCTTTACGTCCTACGCTTTTCAGTTACCTTCGTTGGGTTTTTCTTCTTTCTATCCTGATTTATTGATATGTCTTGAATTCTCTCACCAATACTTAAAAATACGTATATTAGTTTCTCACATCGTCCTTCTTCTATTGCATCCTATATTTTTATAATCAATATTTCCCCTTTCTTTCTTTTATTTCAAAGGATAACTTTCTCTATTAATTTTATGCCTTTCGTAATATTATTTATTTCTGTATTCTTATTCGGCTTCTGTTGTAATTTTCATAGAGATACTTACCATTTCCCATGAATTTTAAGAAGCACTTGACTGTGTTTACCCGTTCTCCATTTTTGTGGAATTTTCTTTCTCTGCTCTTGAGAATATATCCGTGCACGACTCGTTGTCCTGTCATTTTTCAATTTTCAATTGTTGTCGTAATTTATAATTCGTCGCATCTGTGGTAGAAACGCGATAGTAACTGAGAGGTCTCCCAATTCTTCGTAATCCTCAGTAACTCTTAACAGTAAGGTTGTTGCAGGATACCCTTAATCACCAAACTTATTTAGAGAGTTTTGACTTTTTAAATCGCGTTACCTTCCTACATCTACTTTTCAGGAATTTCGATTATTAATACATTCCCTTCCTTTCGCATCCCTTGTATTATTAAGCGTGTGCTCACGTATTCCATATCAAACTTCTTTCACTGATTGATCTTTCAACTTCGAAGAGTTCGTGTTTGTTCTTGAATGCTGCTTTAAGCATAAGTTTTATTTGTTCCTTCTGCTCATGCATAATTTCTCCCATCTAATTTTCATGATCTGACGTTCCTTCTCAAGAAGCATTCTCGCATTTCTTTTCTAACATTCTTTTCACATCTCCTTTACTGAATTCGCTGAATGCCTTATTGTCAACACTTCATATCCCATATTGGAATGTTCATATGCTATAGAAAACTAATTGTAAACGTCCACAGTCAAGGCACTTTTATTTCTGCACATGCATTTAATAAAGAAAAATAGAGCAAGGAATTAGAAATACTTTCATAACAACATTCAGGCCATGGATATCAATAACACAAAGTCACAAAGGGAGCGCTACGTGCTCGACTGGTTTCAGTCCCGGCCTGGGCCTGTGTGTTTCCTATGAGTGTCTCTTCATCAATTTCGTGTCCATCGCCGTGATTAGCCAAAAATGGAAGAAAGTGACTGAAGTGACAAAAATATAAATGCAATGTGGAATCCGCTATTCATTGGCCTGCTGTACCCAACAGTTATATTAATTCTTCTGGAGAAGGACTCGGGGAATATACATATTAACTTATTATGTAAGCTATGATTGCAAAAGTTGGATAATTTACAGACAAACAATAAAGAAATAAGGATACTTCAAGTCAGTTACCTCTGAGAAATATAAAGAGTTCACCTGGCTTTATAGTCCAGGGGCATATGTCAATATTTTATACTCCGTGGGTTTTTGAATGAAGGAATATATGACTACCGGTGATATGTTACTAGTGTGGTACACAATAACGTACTACCAGGTGTTTTGCCCGCAATTGTGGAAGAAGGACTGTGTGACGTCATAAATCGAAGATGGCTACCGCTTCATGCACTAACTAACAAAAGCCATCATAACTCCTTTAATAGTGGTTTTGGATTTTTTTAATTGATACATGTTTTTTTCCGAATTGAGAAATGGAACGTAATTGATTCTTACAGTTTTTTCACATCTTCACTGTTATGGAGATATATCTAGTGAAACTATTTCGTGCCCTTTTCTGCAAGGATTCTATGCATATTTTACACTTTACTTGACATTCTGGCATATAGAGGGGGAAAATTACTGCCTGTGATACTTTGTTGATGCCTACTATTGTGGCGCATTGCCTATGTAACATCATACATCCAAGATAGCTGCCTCTGCAGACAATAACAAACAAAAAAGACCCTATTCCCTTAACTCCTTCAGGAGTAGTTTTGACCATTTGTAAGTTTGTTGTGTTTTTACACGAAAGAAAGACATGTGTATGGAGGATGCTTTCATTTGGAGGCATGCAATCATGTGTTACTACAAGTGTTTTGCTGGATAGTGTGTCAGTGACTTCCAAATACAAGATGGCCGCCTTGGAGGTTCTGCACATGAAATACTGTCTATATCCTGATTTAGAGTTCGTTTATCAGATTTTTCCAGAGGCATTTTCTGTTAATAAATAACAAGTGAAAAATATTAATTATTATTTTATTCATTATCATTACTATTGTTATAAATATCACAGTAAAGGAGTAATAACATCGCCTGTGAGTTCCGCATTGTCTCTTGAAATTTAAGCACTTGTCATGAAGATTGAGAGTTGTTGTAATTATTTGGGAAATATCATTAATGTCATCAATACCGCCACTTTATTAAATTTGATCGTCACTCTGATCTGAGTCTTGGTCCTGTAAGTCATTATTTTCACACTTTTCTTCATCTGCACTACAGAGACACAGTTCAGTACGTCACAGGGAATACGTATGCATCAACATTTCCTCTTTCCGCAACCACATGTCAACTGTAATCTTCTCTGAAGTTCTAGGTAGTGTGAATATGACAAGAATGATCCTTTTGTCATCCTCATTTTCTTCTTTCTCCATTCAACAGCCTATTGGGCTGGATAGATTTAGATGTTTCTTTTCTGCTTTTATTTCACTCCAATACTTGGAAGTAACTCCTCCTGGTCAAAGGTGTCAGGGTCACTTTGGCGGCAGCGTTCACACTATCTACGAGTATTAATGGCATCCTAGTTTGTGTTTGTGCTTGCAAAGAATGCAAAGAAGTGGTTGTTGAATGCATTTGATGGCACAGAAGATGATGTGCTTGAATCTCTTGCAAATCTTGGTTCTCCTGGATTCGATGAACAAGATGACAGAATGAAAGAATGAATTGACTTACAGTAAGGCTAATTCGGACTGGACCTACAGTTTAATGTTGGATCTGAACCGCTATATGTGCCTCCACCGGGTAACGAACTCGGGACCCTTTTATTACAAGGCGACGATGAAACCACTGTGCCATCGGGGAGACCCTATACGTCAGAGCAATGTTAATCTGCAATCTGCAGCCCAGGGTGTACTTCGTGGAAGTGAGGTTGATATTAGGGTGTCTCTTACACCCCGAATATGATGACAGGATTTTTAAGATGACAGGATTTTGCATCACACCAAAATCAAATATTTCGGCAAATTACGATGGTATCTGTTCGCGAAAAGGGATGTTCAAGGCTCACGTCTTGCTCCAACCAAAGTTTCCCTCACACTTTTTATCAGGAGTTATTTCCAAGTGTTGGAGTCAAATAAAATCAGAAAAGGATCGTTCAAATCTACCCATCTCAATAGGCTGCTGATGGGAAAAAAGAAAATGAGGATGACAAGATGATCATTCCTGTCATATTGAAGCTGCCTAGAGCTCCAGAGAATGTTGAATGAGGAAGTCACAGGCGACGTCATTACTCCCTTACCATAATACGGTAGTGTCCAAAAAGTAGAAAAATGGAAGGGGGAGACCTGCACGATCACCATAAATAATCATCAAGGAGTGTAACTCACCTTACGCGCATAGGCAACAGTACTGCTAGTTCAAATAGGGCCGTGATTGAAAGATAAACAAAACACAACATATCAGCACTCTGCCTCATTCTTTATCGAACGCTCATTGTGATCGGGGGACAATCTCTTGGAAGTGTTCCATGTACAGTAAGAACATGGCACAAAGACGTCAACGAAGAATCACCGGACGTCTGGAAGCAGGTCAAACAAAGACTGAAGTCACAGCATCGTTGACTGTGCCACAGTCATTCCCAGGCTTTGGCGACGGTTCCAAGACACAATAGATGTTCATGGTAGGTCAGAACAAGGTTGTCAACGAGTATCAACGCCACAACAGGGCCGATATCTGGCGTTAACTGCACAACGAAACCGGACGATACCTTCCAAGACAACTGTCCTCAAAGCTTGCAGCCACCTGTTTCTCTCGCCAGACTGTGTACCGGAGACTCAGGACAGCTGGTTTTTATGGGCCTCCCCGATGGCGCAGTGGTAGCGTCGTCGCCTTGTAATCAAGGGGTCCGGGTTCGATACCCGGTGGAGGCACAAGTGGTTCGGATTCCACTTTAAACTGTAGGCCCAGTCCCAATTAGCCTTACTGCGCATAAAGTGGACTTAAAACAACAAATCAATCCAAAAGCTGGTTTTTATGCCAGATGTTCAGTAGTGTGTGTCCCGCTTGATTCAGTGCACAGAAGGGCCCGCTTACAGTGGAGTCAGCCTAATAGAAATTGGACCCTGAACGAACGGAGGAAGGTGCTCTTTCACAGATCAGTTCAGACTCAGTTTGGAAAGTGATTCCCGTCGCACATTCATCTGGAGAAAACCTCGATCACGATTTAATCCAAGGAATATAGTGGAAAGGGATCAGTTTGGACGAGATGGAATACTGGTATGGAGTACAATGCGGAATGGATGTACAGAGCTGCACGTCTCTGCTGGAGGTACTCTTACTGCCCAGATGTACAGAAACGAGGTACTCCAACAACACGTGAGACTTTTCAGAGGCGCAGTGGGCTCAGACTTCAGCTTAACGATGAAAAGATAATAATACATGTGCGCATCGAACCAAATTGGTGGACGACTTTCTTGAAGGTGAATAAATCCACCGCATGGACTGGCCACCAAGGTCCCCAGACATAAATCCTGTAGTGCCTTAAGGAGACGAGTTAGCTCACGATCCTCAACCAAAGACATTTCCAGAGCTCCGCACTCCTCTTCATGGGAAATGGAACCAGCTGCCTGTAGAACTCTTGAACCAGCTTGATAGATAGCGTGCTACGTCGTTGCAAGGTTGTGTAGCTTTTAGGGGTAACTTCACCCCATACAAGCCTCTTTTTTTCGTCAAGGAAATAGCTTCTATTTTCTTATATTTTGCACGTGTGACTTTGCAGTAAAAACAATTGTTTATTTTATGCATTCTACTCTATTGTATACCATATAACGTTTTGATTAATTTTCACTATGTTTTATGTAATTCTGTCACTTTATTAATAAAACATTTTTTCATATCTTAGTTATGCTTAATTTTTGGACACTTCTGTAGTTATAAAAATTATAATAATATTTTTCACTTTTTAATTATTAACAGAAAGTGCCTGTGGAAAAATCTGATAATCGAACTCTAAATCAGGATATGGACAGTATATCATGTACAGAACCTCCAAGGCGGCCATCTTAGATTCCGGACGTCATGTATGGTTTCTGACACATTGTACATAATACATGATTGCATGCCTACAAATGAAAGCATCGTCCATACACATGTCTTCCCTTCGTGTAAAAACCTAACAATCTTGCAAATGGTCAAAATTGCTCCTAAAGGAGTTAAGGACATAAGGTCGTTTTTATTTTTGTTTTAATCTTGGATGTATGATGTCCCACAGGCAATGCGTCACAATAGTAGGCATCAACAAAATATCACAGGCAGTAATTTTCCCACTCTATAATCCAGAATGTCAAGTAAAGTGTAAAATATGCATAGAATCCTTACAGAAAAGGGCACGAAATAGTTTCACTAGATATATCTTCATAACAGTGTGAGATGTGAAAAACTGTAAGAATCAATTATGTTTATTTTTCAATTCTCAACAAAACATGTATCTATAAAAGAATTTCCAAAACCACTATTAAAGGAGTTATGATAGATTTTCTTAGTTAGTGCATGAAGCGGTAGCCATCTTGGATTTATGACGTCATACAGGCCTTCTGCCACAATTGCGGGCAAAACACCTGGTAGTACGTTATTGTGTACCACACTAGCAACATATTACCGGTAGTCATATATTCCCTTCATTCAAGAAGCCACGGGATTACAAATGCCCCTGGACTATTCACAAGTTGAAGAAAATACCATTTTGAGATCAAAAACACAGAACGGAATAATTAAAAAAATAAGAGGAAATGTTCTGCCATCTCGTGACATTATCGTAAGAAAAATGATATTATGACCAACAAATTTTACACGAGGAAAGTTGAGAAAACTATGAGAAGGTTATTCTTGGTACGACTGTTCTGAAATTGATGCGGGGACATAAATTTCATATCATCACTCATCTTCACCTTCCCTATTTGCCAAAAGTGACACAGAAGCGTTGTAAAATAAACCAAATCAATAAATTAATCGATCCTTTTGGTGCTTCGAGGTGTTTTTCTTACGTAAAGTGGGATCCACGAGTATTACCGTGCAAATTGCCCATGACTATTTTCATCAATTTTTTTTTCATTATGTGTGTTTTAAGCGATGCAATTTTTTATGTATGCTGGTGCAGAATTTGTCAGCACAATTTGTCAACAGTATGTTTTGAGTTTTCTTTTTAATTATTGAAGCTCTTATTTGGTCAACTAAAGTGTGCATGGTGATGGACAATTTGCACAATTATACTCATAGATCCCACACAAAAGCTGAAAAACAATATACGGTGTTAACGTTTAAGGAATGTTCTAAAACTTTTATTCCGAATATTTTCCAGAATCGCTTGTCTGAAAAATTCTATTCTACCTAGAATCAAAACTGGTGGCAGAAATGTATTATTTTTTCGATTTTGAAGGTAAATTGCTTATACACTGTGTAACATATGGACATATATTTACATAACATCGTATTCATAACTCTTTTGGAATGAAGTGAAGAAAGAGTTGTTCCGACATACGAGGGTGATTCAAAAAGTAAGGTAACAAGAGTTCTCATGGACAAACTTTGTTCCACAGGCAGATATACTGATTCATAGTAGTATGGCACTGATACACATTACTTTTCAACATAGTTAACATGTTTGTCCAAACATTTATTCTAACGCTACACCAAGGTATCAATGCCGGCATGAAAGATTGGTTTGGTGTTTTAAGTCCACTTTGTGCACAGTAAGGCTAATCGGGACTGGACCTACAGTTTATAGTGGGATCCGAACCACTATGTGCCTCCAACGGGTATCGAACCCGGTAACCCTAGATCACAAGGCAACGACGCTACCACTGCGCCATCGGGGAGGCCCCTGATGCGTCAAGTCCCTGAAGCCACATCATGACGGCTTGCTAAAGTTCCGTATCGCTTGTAAATGGCCTATCACATTGGTGGTTCTTCAATGGTCGGAAGAGATGGAAATTACTGGCTGCCAGGTGGAGGATGTAGGGAGGATGATCCACAACCTCCCACCGGAAGCGCCTTAACAATTCACGCGTGCTGTTGGCTTAGTGTGGTCGGGCGTTGCAGCAACACGACGCCTGTTCAGAGAATTCCAGGTCGTTTTCTGCGAATTGCCTCCCACAACTGCCTCAGGGTGTGACAGTAACTGGCAGCATTAACTGTTGCTCCTCTGATGAGGAAATCAACCAGAAGCACGTCTTTGTGGTCGCAAAAGACCGTCGCCATAACTTTCTTTGCAGATTGAGCTGTTATGCATTTCTTGGAAGGTGGGGACGATGTGTGTTTACATGACATGCACATCTGTCCTATCGTTAGCGAACCATGTTTCCGTGAGTGCAGCCATCTTCCAAGTGATATTGCGAGGGTATAACGCAACATATGCGCCATCTAATGGCTGTGTGATAAACCTGCGCTCTTCTGTTTTGAACCTGGCGGGATATTCGAACAACAAGAAGGATATGATACCAGTGAGAGTTCTTGTTACCTTACTTTTTGAATCACCCTCGTACCTATTCGTTATTGAGGCAGAAGAATCTTTCAGAGATCGTGGAATTTTGATTTTTGAAGGAGAATCAGTGGGGGGAAAGGAGCAAACATCGAAATGAGGAACTTTTGAACACATCCAAACTATGATATGAATTATTCACGATAAGGACATTTAGCTGGTTTGTTGTGGGTTTGGTGAATGATGGCGTATCAACAGTTTACCGCAACGCTTAATAGATGGTTCTACAACTGTTAAGCGACGACTACACTTAAAGGCACTTGAAAACAAATTATATTTTTCTTGTTAGTTATTTTCTTAATTCCTTCCATTATCCTCAAAATGACTGCTATTCTAATTACACTTGATTCTTGGCCCTTTTGCCTCATCTTAGTGTTGTTTTCCCAAACTTCAGAGGAAATTGTATCTTATGTTACTAAAATGCTGTTCAATGATTTGAACTGTATTCAAGTGGGAATTTGACCATAGTTGACAGTTTTGTAATTACAGTTGAATCTAATCCCTTCACGATTCTGCATCTCGCTCTCTTATTACATATGCGACATTCAACCAGATCTGCAAGTAGAGCTCTTAATTTCCTCCGATTAGCTCTCAGACCAATCAGACTCCAAGGATAAACTTTGGAGGACTGACCGTGTGCTTCAATAAACTTGCTGATTGGGAGGAGAATTCCAAAGTTTCTGGAACCGGGAAGTTGTGATTATGTTGGTTTTGCGAAGTGACGCCATTACTCGGGCTTTGATAGGAGGATTTTGAATCGAAGCCAACTGCAGCAGCGGCGACGTGCAGCGGCGGAAGAAGCAATTAAATGGGGGCATCGAAGCTGAAGTGAGAACGGAATGTCGATGCAAGTGTTCTAGAAGGACACTGGCTTATGGAATGATGTCGGAGGAAACTTGTTTTCATGCTTCTCTCAAAGGTTCTCGACCTGTCGAGTGGTAACGTCATCACTTAGAAATTAAGGGGTCCTGGGTTCGATACCCGGTGGAGGCACAAGAGCTTCGGTTGAGTCCCGGTGCATGGACTTAAAACTATACTAATCAACGAAATCTTTGGGGCCAGTTTTCAAAAAGAAAATGATCGTACGTATTGTAAAATACGTGAAAACACGTGAGAAAGTAGGAATACCGCACTTTTATACAATATGAAAGTGCTTGGCGTATCATTGACTATGATAATGGAATTAGTTTGATCCACGCAGAAACCAGATCTCCTGGGTTGAAATCCTATTTGTAGTTTCAGAAGGAATGAATGTTGCACACTTGAATTCAGAAAAAAAGTGCCACACTCTTCAGTTCATTAACTCTATAGAGTTTCCTACACTCTGTCCCGGGAATCTCTGGAGCAAGCGAACGAAAACTAGTCCTCCGCGCAAGTTGTGATTCGAGAGGGTTCGACCAATAAACGCGTGTGAGAGGAAGTGAGTGCAGGGATGGGAAACGTCGCTACAGCTACGAGTCGTTTGCAGCAGTACGCAATGTTTTGCTCCACCGTTATGCGAAGCCTTGCTTCACAGATTCCAGAGATAGAGTGCACTTTAGTTGAACATGGTATACTTGCGGACGACTTGCTCAGGTTCCAAGAAGTTCTTTGTCATATTCAGAGTCGTGTGTGTTTTGACATTTCTGAGAGTTGTAACGTGGGATCACAAGAAAAGTAACTACTCTCTGGTCTTCCTAAACCTGAGGGTTCATTGCCGCAGCAACATAAATATCCATATCTACTTATTCCGGGCAACGCAAATCCATGCCGATTTCCTTCAGGTTCATTTTAGTATTGTCATATGAACTTAGTCTTGATCTTCCTACAGATATCTTACCAATCAAGAGTTCCTGAGTTCGATATCTGCCGGAGGCACTTTAGGACCAGTCCCCATTAGCCTATCTGTGCATAAAGTAGACTTAAAGCTACACTTCAGGTCTCTTGCCACTATGTTCCCCAACAAGCGTCCCGTAAACATTTCTATCCTTATCTGCCCATTGAAGCGCATGGTCCCGCGCAAATAACCTATGTTTCTCTCTGTCTTTGATCTGCCAAGAAGATGATGATTTTTCTCCACAGCAACCTTATATGGTCTTAGTCTTTCTTATACTGCCTTAAGGTGGCCTAAAACTGGGTAATCACCTGGTGATGTTCCGTTCAAGGGTAAGAGAAAAGGAAGAGGGAATGAATGAAACTAAAATCATGGATGCGGGTGCATTGAGGATGTATATTGCCTGTCACATATTACGGCACGACACGCTCATTATTAGTGGCGGCAACAGATAATTTTTGGCGGCGTGCACAAACCCACAAACCTGAAATAAATATTTTCTTCACATAGGCTCTTCTTGTGTGGTCAATGCTAACAAGATTCTCTCTCCTTTTCTATTTCCCCTCTTTCCCCTTATATTCTTCACTCATTTATCTCTCTTTTCTTACTCGGTTTTTCTATCCTTTCTTCCTCCCTTTCCGTAATCCATTTTTCCTCCTTTTCTGCCTCTTGTCATCTTTCATTTACCTCTCGTTCTCTATCTGTTCCTTATTTCCTGCTCTCTTTCGTCTATTTTCTATGACATTCTGTCTCACTTTTTCTTCTATACTCTCCTGTCTATCTCACTTTTCACCACTCCCTCTTTCCCCTCTCTCTTTCTTTATCTCCTTCTCTTTCCTTTCTCTCTCTCCCTCTCTCTCTTATTTTTGCTTGACTGCCAATAGTTGTGAAACTTTCCTAGTGCTTTATAAATACCAAGCATAAACTTTTTTTTCGTAAATGGAAATAACAGGTTTTTCACGGAATGCAGACCGTCAATCATAAACATTTCATGCAAATATACAAGACTAAATGTCTTTAGGTGTTCTACGAAATCATAAGCTGCATAAAAGTTTTTCACTCACTGAAACATGGCCTGGTATTCCATAAAGCAAGAGAACGTTTTTTTATGCATGAGGGAAAAACTAAATAAAACTACTAAATGTTATTTGAATATAGATATGTCAGATTAATTTCTTACCTGGATAAAATATTGAAGATTCTTATGAGAAAGGCGAATAATGTTTTTTTTAAAGAGAAATGGGGCAGCTTTTTTACAACCAGCATGATTGGTGTACTGCAACACCTAATCTAGTGATAATCTTTATACTTGGTGTTGTTTCGCAGCCAATGTAACAAGACACTAGAGATGGCGCTGAAAAACACCAATTCCGCTTTAACACCAAACTGAGTGTTCTGAGTATTTGTAAGAGTACTCTTTGGTGTTAGTGTGCACCACACTTGTTGCAGTATGTGTGCGAATAGATGGAACTTACTAAAATAAAATACACAAATGTTATCTGTCATAAGGGTCGAATTCTTTCACAATCTTCATCTTTATGATAATATACAAGAGGTAGAAATGCGAGGTAAGGCATAAATGTAAGTCACTGTTCCATTCTGCCTTCTTTTATCTGTATGAATCTCTAACACGTACGCTCATGTATAGATAGATAAATCACATTCCCGGAGAATGTTTCAATGTAAAACCTGTAAATGCTCCCATCTGACGAGCCGTCTTGTGATTACAATGCTACACGCTTGGCTTCTGGAGTTACACTTAACTGTCACAAGTGCCTCGTTTCGTCTTTGACTCTAGAACAAGCGCACAATTGGTAATCTTTCTCAGACAGTCTGAACGTATGTCCAAAGGGAACAGAAGTGCCTTGAAGACTTCCCTTCAAGTGCAGCGTACACGGTTGTAAGGTTGTCTTTGTTTCATGTTAAAGAGATTGGTGGTTAAACGAATACAAATCTCAGTCAAAGTTTACGATCTGTGGTTGCGCATTAAGTTTTAGATTCGCGCACAGTAGTTCAATTTAAGGATTCGTGGAAAACTATCAAGATTGGAATAGCTAGATTCGAAGCAAACGTTCATATCTGTGTCAGAATCTCGGTTTCAGATTCACGTTACGATTGGTGTTGAAGAGCATGTTAGATTCCTGATCAAAGTGCCGGAGTAAAATTGACTCAGAATAAGGATTCAAATTTCAGATCTACAACAAATTCAGGATGAAAGTTTCAGATCGACGCCAGAATCCAGATTTGAGTTTCAGATACACATCAGGATCCAGGTTCAAGTTTCACATGCAGTTTAGGATCCAGATTAACGTTTCTTCATTCACGTCAATATCCGGATTCAAGTTTCACATCCACGTCAGTATTCAGATTTTAGTTTCACATCTACGTCAATATTCGGATTCAAGTTTCACATCTGCGTCAGGATTCAGATTCAAGTTTCACACTCGTGTCAGGATCTAGGTTCAAATTTCGTATCCACATTAGGATCCAGATTCAAGTTCCAAAGCTACGTAACAAGCCGTATCCAAGTTTCGGGTCTACACTAGAATCTGAAACAAAAGTTAGGATACGTTGATGGGAATCTCAATTTCGTAGCCTTGTCAGGGTTTAAATTTGACCAGCCTCGGATAGTCCCTTGCGCTTAGTGAAGTCCATCGCAAGCGGGGCACGGAGGAATGTCCATGCTAATGAAAACCCATCCTCCTGTTGCCTCGCGGATTGCATACGCTTCTTTGGCACAGATTTTCATTAGCTTTCAATTTCCAGAGACCGCCTTCGTCGCGTCGGGTCGCCGAGGGACCATCTCATTGTTTGCGGTTCAGGGACGAGTAATCTTTCGACGAACGCAATGTGGTTGCGGCATTTTGGTAATTTTTTCTTCCACGTCCTGCTGCCCCTGCTCCCGGGAAATAAGGATGGGCGGATCCTGATGAGTCCCAGGAGACGGGAGAGTCTGGGCTTATCCTGGCTTCCGCATCCGGGAATAAAGCGTTTCGCATGCTAAAATATAGGGGTTACCATGGGATGTTTGTTTAGCATCAACGTGTTGAAAACACCAGCAGAGAAAATGATTTTTTATTATATAAATTTATATATACGAGCGTTTTTCATAAAGTGGGGTGCATAAGAAATTTGCATGATTACAGTTGTTTTTATCGATTTATGTTAATTGCTGTAATCATGATGATTAGAAGAAATAATAAAAGCAGCATATTAAGTCTACCTGTTCAGGTCTCGATAAATTATGCTTACCCACAAGATGGGTTAACAATCGATATTCCATACATTTCATCTGCTGGTCTCCAACGATAGAATTATACAAAGGGAAATTATTTTTTTATGTTCTCAACTTTTGAAAAAAATGTCTACCATAGTCACCTGAAGCTAAATTCAAATTAGGCATAAACTTACATTTGCATTAAGTGGTTACTTTTTACTCTAAAGATAAAGCTACCACCCTGCATTCACCACAATCAAAAGTCATTTGTGTATGTATTGTGATCAGCACCTCACTCCGGTCACCTTTACCCACATTCAGGTACCCATTTAATGGAGGCTGAGCTTACCCCAGAGCTGTTACATGTGGAACATTGCTGGAAAAATTCCCACCTGAAATGACCCTCCCCGAGAATCGAACTGGGTCTCATGCGTGGCATTCTCACGCTCTACCAACTGGACCACCCCGGCTCCTACAATTGTCTTCTACTATCTTTAAGGGGTAAGTTGTTTATTTTTCCGAAAAGGCCCGAATATCAGCTCGTGTTCCACGAAGTTCATACTGATCCGCATTTTGTATACTAACGAGACTATTGTGTCTGGAGCCAGTCAGAATAATATTTTATGTTCTGTTCATATATGCATGTGATTGTCCTTTCAAATCACCATTCAATCTCATCTTCGCGATTACGAAAAAAGCGAAGTAAATCAATCAAAAAATCGTTAACACTACAGGGTGGGTCAAAAGTCCCTGACCACCCTTTATAAAATGAAAGGGAGTGTAGATTTCAGCAATTGGTCATGGTAGTAATATGTTAGGCCTAGGGAGAAACTTTCTGGTGTATGTCATGACAACTTCCGCCATCTTCGTGACCGCCATCTTGGGTCCAACTTCATTTCTTTAAATGGGAAGGGGCCATGTGGGGTATGGTCACCAAGATGGCGGACGTTGTCATGACATGCACCAAAAAGTTTCGCCCTAGGCCTAATATATTACCACTTTGACCAATTGCTACAATCTACACTCCCTTTCATTTTATAAGGGGTGGTCAAGGACATTTGACTCACCCTGTGGTTTTTGTTTGCTTGATTTTTAACTTCATGCTTGCATTCTGTCCAAGGAGTCATGTGGAGCAAGCGAACGAAAACAAGTCCTATGAGCAGCAAGTGGTGACTCGAGAGAACTCGACCAAGGAAGAAGAAAGGGAGCAACGTGGCTACAGCTACCAGCCGTTACAGGCTGCACGCACTACTTTGCTCTCCCCATCTGGCTTTCTCCCCTTCTCTACCGTTTTGCGCGGAGTTGCACTACACTCCTGGGTACAGGAGTATAGACAGGCAAACCGGGACAGGACCTACAGCTTAAATGTCGCTGCATCACCGAGAATCGAATCTGGAAGCCCTATGGCAAGAAGGTGACAGCATTACCACTACCCTATCAGGGAAGCCCTCTTTAACATTAGTGTTCTTTCACATTCGTGTATCAAGATAAATGGCTATGAAAGGGGTCTTGTATAAATTCAGTGCGTGTCTGACGTAACCGATCAGAAATCATGGTTTGGGCAATGGGAAAATCGTCGACGTTAAACTCTCTTCTCCTCCCGCGTGTAAATATTTTATTGCACAGAGCGTGGTTATACGTCGAGCGGCTCTTCCGTCACAGCACAATGGCCTCTCGCGAGGAATTACTCCTAGAGCCTTCTCTCCTTGGAAAGTCCTTGGAAAAAATTGTCACACTCCATCTAATCCACAACGGCTTGAGGAGGTTACGTGCAACGGCAATCCAATAAAAGAGCGATACTTCCTTTCGATGCAAAAAGTTCCGCCCTCTTTTTTGGGAAGGGAAGTTTATCGGCATCCGCCTGTCGGTATATAGCATCGTCTAGACGAAGTGTTTCCATTTTGTGGACGTTCTGAGCTCATTTACCCGCGTCACGTAGCCTGGTGGGAGGCCCTTTAGATCCCACTGACGCGGCCCCGAATGAGGGGAGGAGCAGTTGACTGGATCGTCAGGTACCTCACCTCCTCGTCGATCGATTTCCCACCGCAAGATGTTCCTTCCCTTACAGTAACTTTGGCGGGCTTTCGCACCAGACAAATTATCCCTTATTAAAGACACCTCTGCAAATGAATTTCTGGCGCCGAGTGTTTGCTGACGCGAGATGATAATGTCTTTAGCTGAATTGTTTAAGATACTTCATGCTAATTCTACTATATCTTCCCATACTTACACTTTTACCGTTTCTCTGTCCACGAACGGAATGGAGGCTGCTCAAGAAGTCCGTTGCAGTACGGAAGTGTAGTTATATTTATTGACGATAGGTGGAGCTAATAAGGATGTTCCTTTCTTCACGGTAACTTTCGCACCAGACAAATTATCCCGTATTAAAACACCTCTGCAAACTGAATTTCTGGCTCCGACTGTTTGCCGCCGCGAGATGATAATGTCTTTAGCTGAATCGTTTAAGATGCTGAGAGTTAATTCTCTATCTCACCAAACGTACACTTATACCGTTTCTCTGTCCACGAACGGAATAGAGGCTCATCAAGGGAGTCCGTTTCGGTACGGAAGTGTAGTTAAATTTATTAACGATAGGTAGAGCTATTGAGAATGAGACTGTATTCGTGACTACCTACACTCACAAACGCAAAGTACTTGTTTCCTTTCTGCTGTGCATGTGTTAGTAAATTAACAGTGACTAGCTGAATTCAGGAGCACTGTTTTAATGCCAGTATTTTGAGGTTTTTGATAGGGGATTGGTTTTCAATTAATGTCTTGTGTTAAAATGCAAACTGAGTTTGCAACGGTTTATTTCAAGTGAAACAGTACCTTGAAAAGTATAAGTGTTTTAATTGTTGTAATGTAACTTACATAACATCATTCGCATATCGTATGAAGTAGAAACTTAGTGTGATGTACGTACGGCCACAAGACGAATCGAAATCACCATACCTAAAACACTGTCATACAGCGCTCCTGTACTGAGCGAGCACCTATTAAGTTACAAACACATACACAACACACCAAAAAGTAGAGAGAGCGAAAGAGAGATTGAAGTTTCACTCTCCCTCCCCCTTTCTCTTCTCTTTCCGTTCCTCCCCTCTCTCTCATGGGTAATTATCTTGAACGTAGTTACACCCGCAACTCCGTCGTCACCATAAAATACATATTATAATTTGTTTTGTCGCCTTGTGCTGAACATCAACAATCTTTTCTCGAAGCGCTGTATCTATGCATTTGTGAAATGTGATGTTAAAGGGAGTACAATAATCCCGTGTCTGTATTGTTTTGTTGACCAAAAGATTTCGCTGCAATCACGTATCCTGAAGAGCTTGCCATTAATAACAAAGAGGACAGAAAATCGTTTTTTTCCTTAATGGGTTTCAGAAAAGCTATCTTTGTGTTTGAAACAACTTTATGGTCTTATAGGATTTCGAAAGTTATTGATTTGAAGAACCATTCCGTGTACGAATATCAAGTAATTAAGTTTGTGTTTCTTATGTAAAGGTTTTCTTCGGAACATGGTAGATTGTAACATCTTTACGATTTACAAAACACGAAAAGTAGGCGTCCGCACACCTTCTGATTACGCAGTCGGTGAAAGAAAAGCAACATTCCGTATCACTGTTTACAAACCCTGTCTTAATACGTACAAAACAGGGCCATATTTAGAGTTGGTCCGCCCCCCCACCAAATCCCTTTCCTGTGTGCATTTTGTGTAATCTGGAACCTAGATAGGATGTGATGCGAGGAGTTTCAGTCTTGTGTAAGACTGCCTCCATACATGCGTCATTCGTAATTTAGTCTTTTGTCATGGCGGTATGTCTTGAGTCAATTTTTTGTCACCTGCAACTTTCGCAGAAAGGGGGGTGCGATATTTTGATGAAACGTCCTAGCATGGGTATAGGTCAGGGAAATTTTTGCTCTGACTGAGTTGATAGAAAAAAATGAATTTAAGGGGGAGCGGGATTAAAATAGAAATAGAAGATCTGGAAGTTCTTCAAGGTCTAGAAGTTCACGTGGTTGTAGTTAATGATTCACTGATACTATAGGTCTTTTCAGTTCTTACGGCGGGCGACCTACATGCTGGTGGCAAGAGAAGGAAGGAGCAAGGAATACGCAGCAGACCAACCAGACAGCAGCGGTGGCGCCGAGAGTTACGACGTCGAGGGGAGGATGTGCTGTGCGCACCTCGTTCTACAGGCTGCTGCTTTTCTCAGCGCGCTGGATTGGTCACTTCCCCGTTCCCCACTTCCCTTTCCAGCATGTAGAGCTCCTGCCGTAAGACTGGAAAAGAACTATATCAAATGCGAGTTCGCCGCTCAGAACCAAGGCGAAAGATTGTGTAATTTTAGGCGTATACGCCATATACATGGCATACTTTTGATCTTGAAATAGAACTCCAAACAAACCAATGTCAAATCGAAACAAATTTCACGTATCTTCTTAAACTAAAACTTGCACTTCATACATGTTTACGGATTGAATGACATATACTGTATTTACAAATATGTGTAGCATATGAAACACAGAATTAACTTAATAAACCATTAAAATACTGACCAACGCAGAATTTATTGTATAAAGATATATACACTACAAATGTAACGTTTCCAGCCTCTAACAGGGTCTTCTTTAGACGAATATTTACACTGGAATGATGAAGACCACCCTGTTAGAGGGTGGAAATGTTACCTTTTTAGTGTATATATCTTTATACAATAAATTCTGCCTTGGTCAGTATTTTAATGTTTTATTAACATGGAAGCATGGCTTAACAGTGTTAGAATTAACTTCTTCAGTATTACGAAAATATCCTATCCTGCAATGCAAGTCTTCGTTCATTTGGTACAAGGGTTTCAAAAACTTTCACTTTGTCACTGATAGATCCAATTACAATCCCCATCATTGCCTAGGACTTTCATTGGCTTGAAAATGCTTCGTATCTTTTTAAAAGCATAAAATTGCTTGTTAACTGCAATATAATACATCTACACTGAATTTCTAGGTGAAAATATTAACTGTAATTCCTTTCCTTCCGTGTGCACGCCTATGGAAATTAATTTCATAAGCAAGGGTAGAAAATTGATGGAAATTCTTTTTCCGGGAAAATGAAGACTATGCTAAAGATAATAGACGTAAGTTTAACTTCAGTTTGAACCAGACATCATTGTTCAGTTTCTTTTGTGATCTCATTTTTTTGGATTAAACATTTTTAGTATTTATTTAGGTTTTCTTGCGTATTTAAAAACCATAAGGATTACCTTTTCGGTGTATTTTGCTTCTTCACGGTCATTTTATGCATTTCAGTCATATTTAATTATCCCAAATTTCTACAGCAGAAATGCACTAATTTCAAGTGGAAAGTGAGGGGGATAGAGACTACATATATTCTCTTATAACCTAGTCACAGCCAACGACAGAAATAGGAAGGGACCGACGAATTTTCGTTTCTGGCAGCTGCAAATAAGTAAGTCCAATGAAAATGATCTCCCTCTTTACGTTAAGCCAGCATGCATCTAGGTAGGCCGCACTCTTCAAATGTATTCACAAGAAAGTGATCCTTTTGTCATGCAAAAATCAAACTTACATGTTAATATTTATAATTTAAGAGTTGTACGCGATTTTAAAATAGTCATGAGGGCAAGTCATAGACCATTTTGACTCTTTTTTTTTCACTCATGAATTCAGTCAAGAACGTATATGAAAGTTAAATTCTAAAGTTGTATTGTACCTTCAATTTTTAAAATCAAATTTAGAATCATTAAAGCTTCAAATACTGTGCGTGTATATTTAATGAATTAGTTATTACGATTATGTTTGCTTTTATTTATTTTGCATGTCCCGAAGATATAACTTCCCATCAGATGCTTTTCCTCTATAAATGTTACGGCCAGTTTTCAGTTGAAACTACAGTGCCTTGAATAATTCAAGGCGCTGTAGTTTAAACCTTCAATCTATTAACCTGCCAAAATTGTTTTGTTATACATTAACCCTGACGTACATTAAACACTATAGAGCGGCGGTTCCCAACGTGTGCGCCTCGGCGCCCCGGGCTGCCTTGCCTAGCTTACAGGGGCGCCGTGAAATGTTCCAAAATTTTCACTGAAATGATATGATTGTTCCAAACGTGCTTATTTAGTACTTCTTTACAAATCAACTGTTTCTGAACTTGAAATATGTGTTTATTTTTTTAAGGTAAGCAAACTAACCACACTAACTGAACGTTGCAAGTGTTAAATAGGCAGACATTCTGACTTGGGCGCCACGGGAAAATCTTGGAACACTAAGGGCGCCGTGAAACGAAAAAAGTTTGGGGACCCCTGCTATAGAGTATTCACAAATGTTGAAAATGTCCATCCACCACGTGAATCTAGGGACACGTTGATAGGATTTTTATTGCTTGCAAATACACGTGGCAGTTTTAATAGTGAATGTTGTGAAGGCCTACCCCCGTGGTGGAGTGGTTAGCACATCGCGCTACGATGCCAGAGGTCCTGGGTTCGAATCCAAGCATGGATGTTTGTGAGTGTGCATTCATCAATTTCATCATGTCATCACTCCAACCCATCTTTTCAATTAGTCAAAAGTGGCAGAAAAGCAAAGTAAAATAAAAACCATTCAATTAATCAATCGCTTCCGTCAGTTGAACCACAAAATTGGGATTGTCTTCTTAGTACGTATTTTTCATTGATCACCACAGATAATGCTACAGGTGGTATAATAACAGGAGAACGAGGTGGCCATATGTCACTGGAGATTAATCTGTCCCCCACATCATCCACGAGCGTCATGGAGGTACAGCTGTATGTGCTGTAGCATCAGCCTGCTGGAAGTAACTATGTCAAATTTCGTAATTGTCCATTGAAAGGGCACGAGATTGAGAACATTTTGCAGATTTATGACAAAAACTGACGAGAATAACTGTATTAATAACAATAAAAATGTATGGAATCTAACTAGTAATGTGAAGTAATGATGCAGTGAAAGCACTTTTGGGTACAAGAAAAAGTACTTCGATGTCTCTCTCCATTCACTAACGGTTGGTTCTCTATTGATGCATTAAAAAACATTTGAACAGAAGTTTCCTTCAGCGACCAACCAAGAAACCTACAATTAAATGCATAGTTTTGTCAATTCTGCCACTTTAAGTACGTGTATTAAAATTGATCCATTTTCTTTTGAACGTGTGTCGAGAATATAACCGACATCCACAACCTTATGTTCACAAATTCAGATCATATTACGTTCATTTATTTATGGAGTTCTTACATGTTTGATTCATTGAAATACTTCAGTCGCGAATAAAATTGGTAAAAGTTGTAGTACAAAAACGGTAATCTTCTTTGACGACGTTTCATTTAGGAACGACGCATTTCGCCATTTTATCGTCCTACCCTTTCCCATAACTACGCCCCAGAAAGTTCTTATTTATATCAAACCCAACTCCGCGACCGAATTAGAATCACCAAGTGTAAATTCATTTCAGAAAGGCTGCAGGGGACGTCCTCTCATAATCGCCAGGCTCCGAGGGCCCTAAGGCACTTGACCTTTTATGAAATCGTGTTAGGACACCCACCCGTAGGAATCTTGGAGTGCTCGAGTTCTTCCGGTTGTGTTCGTTATGGCACGAGGGGAGCGGCATTTACATATCAACGGGGCTGTTCCGCATGTTAATTGTCCGAAATGAGACCTCGCGAATTGAATACCAGCTATCCTAATCGCCTCTTCCACCCTGCTCCTTCTTTTATTCAGAAATTGCACTTTTTACCCTCGCTTTTCGTCTCTGAAATGAATCTTCACGGAATGACTTCCCTGATACTCTCTGCATGGGAGTTGGAAATGGAACGGTGCAGAAGGTGTACGCCTATCTAAGGCAAGCTACCTTGTGCAAGCATTGATAATGCATCGCTTGGCAAGTATATAATGGTATGGGGTTAGTGATTATTACATTATATATGATGACAGCTCTGTGTAGGTATCAAGAAACAGAGGGATGGACGATGAGTGCAGCAGATATAATAGGCTCTAAAGAAACAGCGGGATCAGCGATGAGAGAAACAGATATAAAAGCTTATCAAGAAACAATGAGATCCGCCATGATTGCAGCAAATATAATAGCTTATGAAGAAACGGTGGGATCAGCGATGAGTGCAGCAGATATAGCAGAAGCTCACTGTCATATGAGGAAACAAAGGAATTAACGATGAGTGCAACAGATGTGATATCACCTCTTGTGTATGTATCAAAAAACGGTGGGATCGGTGAGGAGTGTAGCAGACATAGTAGCAATATGTACTAACTTCGTTACAAGTGCGTGGTTTTCTAACCGCTTCCTACTTATAGAGACCCACCAACATTTCTGTCGCTTTGCCCTTGAATTGATGTAAAACTCAGTGCCTTTAGGATAGGCGAAAGGCCTGCTGGGAAACATTGATTTTCTTTGAGTTGACAAATGTAGAATTAGGTCTGTGCGGTGCATCCTGCAAAAACATCATCATCATCGTTATTATTATTTTAAAAAGACGTATTCGGGTTGGATATATTAAATTTCGGCTTATTAGAATCTTTTATTTTATGATTCAGATACAAGCTGTGATTAGGTAGGATGAAAACCAACAGTAATATTAGCAACACATGCAGGAAAGGATAGGCAGTCTATTGTCTTGTTTGTACCGGGGTAAACGCGATCCTCTACTTTTGCATGTTTTCCGAGGATACAAATATTCTGGTGGTATAAGAGTAACACAGTGCGTTTCTAGCAGCAGGAGTGTTTACCAACTGGAAAATGTAGAAAAGATGGGCGAAGTCCAAGAGGCGGCAGAGAGAGAGAGTGCCAAGTTGAGAGAAATATGAGGTAAAGTTCCCCGTGCATATAGCACCGTGCAATGAAGGCACATTCAGGGGATGTGGGGGTAGTTCCCCACACATTCTCGACATCGTCCAATCTTGAAGGTGATGTGATCAGCACCACACTCCGTCCACCTTTCCCACCCCCCAGGGTTGCTCCCTGCCAGGTTGATTTGAGGCTGGGTGAGCTCAAGAGCCACATTAAGCGGGGGGGACAATCATCTACCCCGGAAATCAGACCCGAATCTGCCGCGTGGCAGTCAGACGCCATATCGATTAGATCACCGCGGCCCCTGAGAGAGAGATGTAGGAATAGGAAATTCTGTGTATGTATGTGTGTGATTGAGAGAGAGAGAGAGAGAGACGACGAGGAAGAAATTGTGTTTTGAAAGAGACGCAGAGGAAGGAGACAAAACAGCAATAAAGAGATAAATGATAAAGAGAGATTGCGCTCATTTGTGTGTGTGTGTGTGTGTGTGTGTGTGTGTGAGAGAGAGAGAGAGAGAGAGAGAGAGACAGACAGACAGAGAGACAGACAAACAGACTAATTGAATGAATTTACGAGTAAGTAGGCGAATATGGGAACTTTCATCTGCCCATATCAAATCCCATCCGCCCGTGCTATCTACTGAAGTTGTAACAGATCTCAGAGCAAAAACTGTTGCCTTTTCTCGAGTTTCTCCCGTTTTCCTCTGGTTCTGTTCGTTCATCTGGAAATCTTCTGGAGGGGACGTATCGATTCCGTGTATCGAAGCCCGTTAACGAATCGCTCAGAGTTTGGGCTCGGCGACCGCAGTACAGATGTTCCGGCAGGAAATTACCGGAAATTGGTGACGTCCCATGTGGGAGAGGCCGGTGGCTATTTGCCCCACAACGGCGCTTCGTGAAATCAACCATTTAAGCCTGTTGGCTGATGTGCGGTTAACCAGAGAGTGCTGACGTTCTCACGCGCGCCATAACTTTAAGGAAAATGCATTAGTTTTCCCGCTCGGGTTGTAAGCGGAAATAGTCCAAATGTATTACTCAACGTCCTGTTTGTCCTGCAAGTATCCGAGGTCTGTGTGGAGCAGCTTCGTTGCAAGCTCTCTCTCACTACCAAGTCATTTTCTCCTACGCTAAGTGCCTAGGAGAAAAGGGGGAGGCACGGGTGTTCAAATAACCACATATGTTCACCGACATGATTAACTTAAAGAGACAGAAGAGCGACGTAAAGTAAGCAAAAATGAAAAGGAAATATACTGCTTGTAAAATATTCGTTTCCCTTTTTATTATACACTCTGTCTCGGGAATCTATGGAGCGAGCAAACAAAAACAAATATCTGCTCAAGTAGTGACTCAAGAGGGATCGACCAATCCTTCTCATTCGTTATGCGCGGCCTTGTTCCACACATTCGAGAGACAGAGTAATAGGTAGTTGTTCTATTTTACATCAAAATACTTTAGATTAACAATTGACTGCTGGAATAAATATAGAGAATAGGACATGGTGAACACAAAGTAGTCTCTTTCTCCCCTTTGCGATTCCGGGAGAGATGGTGGCATGGTTTAACTATCATCTGCGGCACCGAAAAGTGAAGGAAAAATGAAATAAATTATTGAAAACACTTTGAAATTCTAGTGTGATTTTTCGAGCAGCAAATTCGTTCTTAATATGTGAAAGTTTTTGTTGGAGACTTTCAGAAATGGAGCCAAATACAAGGAAGATTAATTAGGCAACATGTTCGGCGTTTCTACGAGTTTAACTAGTGAGCCTACCAACTACGTACAATGTGTGCGGGAGAGTCAGCAATTGGTGTTGCGTTGAGATGACGTAATCATCTCGCTTGTATATTGGATGCTTAGGGAGTTGTGACTCTTTTCCAAGCTGTAAATGCAGAAAAGCCAGAGATGTTACGAAAATATTCTCACTCTAAATAATGTTGACTTCACAGTGGTTTCATGTTAAATACATAAGCATATATATATTCATAGCACAATTCCCACCGTGTCGACTGCGTGCCATCCAACGAAAAGGAATGTAGTTGTGAATAATAAACTTATCCTCTGCTCCATATGGATAATCGAGGATCTTCTCTAATCATTGTCTCCACAGCACCACTGCTGCCGGCGACTCTCCTCTGTTACCGTCATATTTCTCTCTTATACTGGCCAAACCAACGAAATATTGAATGCACGTAACGTCAAAAGTTCATTTTAAGTCCACTTTCTGTTAATATAGGCTAATCGGAGCTGAAACCATAGGCGTCTGGAAGGCCCCCCCCCCATGGAAAATGAAAGTCAACCAAAATTTATGTATTTCACACATATAATTTCATTTTAGCCACAATAATTTGTGTTAATTATTGCATGAACATCATAAATTCAAATTTAAGCAATATTTTTTTTTTTAGGGAACAACACTTTTGTTGGAGAAAATGTGCCTTGTTTGCCCCCCTGGAAAAAACACCTACCTTGTCCCTCCCTGGAAAAAAAACATGGGGACGTCCTTGGCTGGAACTAAAGTTTAACATTGTTTCCATGATACTGTACACGATGCCTCCACTGAGATCGAACATAAGACCCTTTGATTACGTGGTGACACCGTTACCATACGCTATCGGGGAATCCAGGTTGCACCTATCCATTACAGGCACTACAACTCATTTCAACCTCTTTTGTAATCTTAAGACATCATCATTTGGAAATAATTTACCTGTACTTTTATGGCTGAAGTCACACTTGGAGCCATTGGGTGAGTGTAGCCGCCAAAGAAGACTTGTTTTTATTTTACCTCTCGTTTTGTGCCACTTTTGTCTAATTTGCGAAGATGGGAATGAGTGATGATATGAAGAAATTGATGAATGGACACTCACAAACATCCATGCCCAGGCTAGGATTCGAACCCGGGACCCCCTGGCGTCGTAGCGCGATGTGCTAACCACTACGCCACGGAGGCCGGCAAAGAAGACTTTTTTCAAGCCTGCTGATTGCAATGACAAGTATTTTCATCTTCATTTTGCTTGTTTACTTTTCCCCTTACATGTTGCCAACCCTTAACGATATTTTGTCATTTCTCGCATATTAAGAACATTTATATGTTTTTACACATAAGATTAATATTAATTTGTATTATTCTTAACCATATCACACCAAGCACAATTGTGTCAATTAATTTGTGTAACCTTGTGTATTGGTTTTCAATCTTTTTTTTTATTATAATTATTTTTAGTGTGTAGACGAGCCTTTGTTCTCAATTTTGTATTTGTTCTTTTTTGTCTTCTTTATGTTTCTCTCTTTCTTCTTTGTTTGTTATTGTACAAACATTTAGTAGGTAGAATGTACCTATTTAGTATGTATATGTATCCATCAGGGTTGGGTGGTAGAACAGCCGCAGGCTGAACCTCGCCCTTTAATAAAGGAAAATTGAAGAATTGAATTGAATATAATAACTAGGGCCCGGACTTTGTTATAACATTTTTTTCAATTGGCTTCGAATCTATTATTGGGGTGAGATCTTTACATATCTGATGAAAATCAGCCGAAATAGACAATCTTGACAAAACATATTTTGACATATTTCACCAATTTCGTGTTTTTACAACATATTTCTTCAATTTTGTTCTAATAAGACATATTTCTGTATAATTTCGTAATTCTCTCGCACATAATCGGTTATTTCATATTTTTTTCTTTGTAGCTTTAGCACAACGGATAGTTCATATTGTCGATGGCAGGATATAAAAATTACGGAGGAAGAAAAGTGCAGTCTTTTCGTAGTACAGAACAAAAATACCCCCACTTTTTTATCCCGCCGACAATAATTGTCAATTATTGATAGCCATGCAAACATTATTGAGGAAAAATGTTCTCTCTCATTGTTACACGGGAAGTATAGAAGTTTCGTTCTCATTTGTTTGCCTTTTTCGCTTTTCACAAAAATCAGTCAAAAGTAAAAATAACATTTGGTATATTACAGCCCCTACTCTACTCTATCGGGTATGGGAGAAATTAGAGATTACTGTTGTGCATATTTGTGGCTTTACTGGGAATATTTCTGCATTTTTCTGGCATATTTGTAATTTTTCATGACATATTTTCCAATTTATATGACATAATTACATACATATTTTACAGTTTTATAGGACATAAAGTCTCGGGCCCTAATAATAACTTTTCAACTTTTCCAGTGATCCCTCGTACTTTGCAAATGAAACCATAATTGACGTCACAAATAAGTTTGTAAATGTAAATGATCTACACAATCGGAATTTACATTACTTATCAAGCCTTTTATCAATTACTTGACGAAAGTAATTTTCTCATAATTCGCGCACAATGTACGTCAACTTAAACCACCATTGAGTCAAGTGTGGAAACTATGGTCTCATAATGTGATCACATTTTTGGAGGGAAAATTAGTGCTCCCTCAGCCAATCCAACGAGCAACGATGGAACCATTAATAAAATCGACCACGGCGCCACATGTTGCCAGAAATCCGTAGGAGGAAGAATTGTTCCAACTTGGCCGACACCATTCGGCCATAAAGGGAGCCAAAGCAGACAGGCCATGATATATTTTAATCGTTCACTCTTTGCTCTGTAGATGGCCTCATTAAAGCTAACTTCCTCTCTTCATCACGGAATGGATAGTCCCTTTGTAGCAACAGGTGATAAATAGGGATCGGACGGATATTAATTAGCGATGAGCAAAAGTGAGGGTTAATTAGACAGTTAACTCTTTCAACAGACAGTAAATAATTAATACGTTTTTCCTTCGCATCAAGAGAACGTTTGATATTAATTATAAAACGAGATGTGCACAATTTAGAAAAGATTTGTGTCACTGAAACTTCACTATACATTCTAATATTTATACTTAATTCCTTTCGTAGATTACAACACAATGAAAAATTCCTTTACGCAATCAACGTATAAAATACCGTACAATAATTGCTTGAAAGCATAGGGCATACATATCTATTAATGCGCATAATAGATCAATTATGGCTCATTCCATGTAAAATCATACCGAATTTTGTGAAAATGTCACCCACCATCCCCGATTTTGATTAAATTCGGTATACTTATAGAACATTTGATGCTGATTACAAAAGTGACAATTTCTCTTTGATTAGTCAAGTGGTTGAGAAGTTACGTGCTTTTTAAAATCTCCGTTTAACACCACTTTGAATGACACACATTAAACACATTAGGATATAAATGATCGTGTCTTCCATCAGGTTTGTCGCACAACCTTCAAGTATTTTATTTTATTTTGTTCAGAATAGTATAAGCTTTCATTTAAATAAAGTTTCAGATGAGTGTAACAATAACCATGTATTTTTATGTATTTCTTTAGAAAAACAAATTACTAACTTCAACTGCGAATTTCATGCATTGCACCCCCTTTCAATTTTCCCCGCATTTTATATATAGATAGCTCAGAGAGTGTACTAATACCTGATTTAAAAAAAATGGGATGAGCGGTTCAGAGACAGGGTGATAAAAAATAATTTGCATAAAATGATATTAAATATTAATCTTATTAAAAATGCTTATGCAATTAGCACAAAGCCTTAAGTACAATTTGTTTCAAAGTATAATATTCAACATTTCTACTCACTATGTGTGAAGGTAAGCATAGGCGTAACCTGGCGGGGGCAAAGGAAAGCACTTGCCCCCAAATATAATCGACACCAAAATGTCCTAGACCCCTTGAACACATTATTTTCTCCCTCTTTTTAAACATTCTAGGCGTCTATAGGTAACAAAATTCGAAATATACAAATTTAAGCACAATAGAATTAGAATATATTGATACTTCTGTACTGAGGCGTAAGGGGGCGAACGTTTTCCAAGACAACCAAAGTCAACCTCTCTTCCACGCAGTGCACAATGGAGGGCACTCTTCTAGACTAACAGGGCTCTGGGCCCTTCATGCTTTACATACATATATATCACCATTCATTCTCACATTCGCGATTATTCAAAAGTGGCAGAAAAGCGAAGAAAATTAAAACAAATAAGTTAATCAGTCATACATCTGTATTGAAATACCACGGATATATTCGCGGGAATAAAATAGGCGTTTAAGACAAAATGTAGACTCTGTACCTTATCCCTTTAATCTCTGGAGCGTCAGAGAAGGGGAGAAAATCGAGTGGGCAGAGCGAAGCAATACACGCTGCTACGAAGGCTGGTAACTGCAGTCGCTTCCCCCGTTCCACGCAATCCCTTTCATTGGTGGAGCCGTCCCGCGTCACTACTTGCGCAGAGACTTGTTTTCGTTCGCCTGCTCCAAAGATTGCTTAGACAGGGCATAGTGATAACACTTTTCGCATCTTGCTTCCGAATCTAAAGATATTACACTTTCAAAGCTAAATAGTAAGCAATTATTTTACCCCCTCCGTTCAGAATTGCCTCACCGACTGTCTGATACAATTGCTATTGCGAAGGATATTTATGAAGTAAGTTTAGATGGTGCGCATGAGTGCCGTGTTTGTTGGTTCTTTGGCAGAGCACTGATGCCATTTGCAGACATTCGAACGCAGTTTACTCATCGTGCTACGTTTTTACATTTCTTAAACAAAAATTGAGAAGTCTGCCGCATTTGAATTCGTTCGAATGCTAAACTCTGTACCGGGATTATGTGGAGCAAACGAACAAAAACACGTCCCCTGCGCAAGTAGGATTCGACAAACGAGCGCGTGGGAGGTGGTGACGCCACTACAGCTACCATCCATTTGGAGCAGTGAACACATCTTTGCTCCTCCCACTCGCTTTCTCCCCTTTTCTACCCAGGCATTTCCCAACAAATTCCTGGGCTAGATTGTATGGTAGAAACGTGAAATCATCTGTATTTTCTCGTCAACCTTGTGCGGTGAATAGTAAATATGTGATGAATGATTAAGGGAGAAATCACACCGAAGCGACACGTGCTTGCGGATTCACTGGTTCCCAAGCGGCATGTGTCGCTTCTGTCTGAAATCTCCCTAAATGGTACGCAGATGGGTGCTACTCTTCGATTAAGGGCCGATATCATAATGGTTAGCACAGTGAGCTGCGTGTTCGAATCCCGGCCTGAGCATGCGAGTTCTTTATGAGCGCCCCTTCGATAATTTCATATCGTCACTCATCCTCATCGTCGCGATTAGTCAAAAGTGGCACCAATTCGGTACACCTACTTCAGTTGAAGGAGGCGGAATGTGCATGATTATACGCCAAGCGGCCGACTGTAGTGCATGAAGAATTGATGAATGCAGTTGATGAGAGCGTAGAGAACAGACGATTCACCTTATGGCACTCTGCATTGACTTCAAGTTTCAAGGTCACTTCAAGAAATTGTGTATAATATACTTCAGCTTCGGAAATTATGTGAATTGTCGTTGATGAGAATTGTAAAGTTTTGTTTTGAAATTTTACGTCCTAGTCTTGTGATTTTGTTAAAATAGTGATGTGTAAAGAATCTGCTTTCTTTAAGCTTTTGGCTTTAGATATCATAAACTGTAGACCACTGTAGTCACGGAAGTGTTCGTTTGAATCTCTTTTTTTTTCAGTTCCATTTACCGTAAAGAAACAAAACGTCTTTTCTAAAGAACAGAAATGTCACTGGACAACAAGAAACAACCGGGCAGCAAGGTTAAACCGCTTGCTTTCAATTGAAGGTGAAATAAAGGTGATGAATGTGGTGCGACCTGGTGGTAGAAGTCGAAAACAGAAGCCGACCGCGGAATTTATGTTTGCTGTCCATGCCAGGGTCGATTTGTGGCGGGATTTCATTACCTTTATTGGGAACGGATGCCTCGTCTGCGTCGCAGGATTTTGCAGCCTCTACTGTCACGAAACGGGTAGTTCTTTCGCAAACGAGTCCGCCGTGCATAATCGTGGTAGAGTTCCAGACATAATTAAGCGAATAAATTGACGGTCCTCGAGGGCGAAAAATACGAATCTTGTTTGAGACTTTTGGTTCTGTCCACAGAGAGTTTATTTTTCCTTAGGATACGTTAGGTGAATTGTGGAATAATCGCGACGTGGATTAGTTACGAACGGTAAAAGCAAATTAAACGTGAAAGAGATAATATCAAAAAGTAATAAGCACTAAGGGGAATAATGGCAGAGAAACAAGTGTGCGAGTGGGATTTAACGCCAACCCATGAAAAAGCAATATTGGCGGGAACAAGTGTTAAATTAAAGGCAAGTGCTGAGTCAAATGCAATGCATATGGAACAACCGTGAACAGGATCAAGAGCAAAGGGAACAACCACGAAGGTAATAAATCGTGAAATCAAAATGAAGTGCCAAATTAAGTACAAAAGGAACAACTGTAATCAGGATTAACATCGAAATCAAAATCAAATGTTGGATGAAAAGGACAAGGAACAACCACGATTATGATTAAGGGCGAAACTAAAATCAACCGCTCGAGTAAGTGCGAAAGGAACAGCTACGAAGAGGATTTAATGGGAGACCAAGATACATTACCGTAAGAAACGCGAGAGGAACAACCGCGTACGAGATTAGGCAGCAAATGAAAATTGAGTACGGGAATTTGTTCGAAAGAGGTAACCACGTAACGAACTAAGTGCAAAGCAATCACGAACACTGAATATACGCCATTCTAATGT
Source organism: Lepisma saccharinum (assembly GCF_977018435.1). Classification (NCBI taxonomy): domain Eukaryota; kingdom Metazoa; phylum Arthropoda; class Insecta; order Zygentoma; family Lepismatidae; genus Lepisma; species Lepisma saccharinum. The sequence goes on from NC_139233.1 coordinate 54,547,575, forward strand.
TCCACATAGGCGAACTTGTCTAGAAATATGCACCAGCCGTAAAATAATCTGTAGTTTTTTTTTATATTCAAAGCATATATTGACGTACAAAATGTAATAAGTACGTATATAAAGTTAACTAAGTTATGATAGTAAAGTAATGGTGTGGGCGGTAGAGCGCGGTAAGAACATTAATTTCAATTAACCTGATAAGCGTTATTTTATGCAGGTAGAACTTGAATTTTCAGAAACATTTACGTTATATTTTCACAAGGGAAGTTTCGCTATTGTTTATGCTATTTTTGTAGCTTTTCTGCTGCTTTTGACATGTCGCGACGACGAGAATGAGCCGCGATGAGATGAAATTGAGGAAAAAGAAATAAAAGTATATCCTGAACACGTTATGCAGCACCTAATTACGCTAACCCTTACACAACAAAGACAAAATCCTTTACAACCTCCTTCATCAATTTGATTCATCCCGTTCAAAATTATTTTTCAGCAGCAAAGGGATGAAAGTGAAGAATCTCTCGAAGTATGATTAAAAAGATAAATTTCTAAGCATTACAACAGCCTACAGCAAGACTACAGAGCAACTTCCGAAAACTTCGGATGAAATAATTCCAAGTTCTGTAATTACGTAAGATGGGAAAAGGGGGTTCATTATTTTAATAAAACTTGTCTCGCATTGCGGCAGACAGGGAAAGAATTCCAATCCCACAAGAAGTATCGCAAACTTCAAAGAAAATGTGAACAGAGCGATACATTTCTTGCAAATTATTTTTGTTTGTTTGCTGATGCGCAAAATGCCATATTGCTTCCTTCTCAGCAGCTTCACAAATATCCAGAATTCAGACATTCTTTGTAGTTGGATAGCCTGCCTCCGTCGCGTAGTAGTTTGCACAGATTGCTATGGCGCCAGGAGATCCGGATTCGAATCCTGGCCTGGGCATCGGTGTTCTTTGTCACTGTCCCTTTATAAATTACATCAAATCATCACTCATCCTCATCTTTGCGATTAGTCAAAAGTGGCAGAAAAAGCGAAGTAAAATAAACAAATCAATCAATCAATCAATTTTTAGCTTGGTATATTGTTCCACGCAAATGCACTTTTGCCAAGAACATCGTGATGTGCTCCTCATAGTTATAAAACATGCCAGATCAATAATATATAAGTGGAACATTAGTGCAAAAAGGAAATAATAGTACTATGTATAAAGGCCTTCCCGATGGCTCCACTTTATGCACAGAAAGGCTAATCGGGACTGCACCAGTTTAAAGTGGATCCGAACCCCTATGTGCCTCCACCGGGTATCGAGCTTCTGACCCCTTGATTACAAGGCGGCGAAGTTGCCTTCCCGATGGCATAGTGGCAACGTCGCTAACTTGTAATCAAGGGGTCGCAGGATCGATACTCGGTGGAGGCACACTTCACAGTGGTGCAGAACTGACTTTAAACTGTAGGCCCAGTCTCGATTAGCCTATCTCTGCATAAGTGAGCTTAAAACAAAAATTCAATGTGTTTTCTTTACAAATTATCACCATACAACTTGCTCCATTTTTAAACACTTCTTTCGCTAAAATACGGTATCTTTTATTTAAAGCTGTTAGTTTTCGTTTTGAAAAAAAAAAAAAATTGAACAGTGTCAGCAGGTTGTATAACTTCCAGAACTTTGATCATACTTCGTTGACGGGAAAATTAGATGCGAGAATTTCATATTTGATTTTTGAAGTTTGTATGGTGGTGTATTTATTAAGGATTTTAGTTTCAAGTTTTCAAAAATGTTACATGCCGGAATATAAGCACCTTTGCAGGAATAGTGGAAGATGGCAGCACAGTAGCTTTAGAAAGTTTGAAGTGAAGCTAATACGCGGAAATCGAGGTGGGGAGCATTAGCAATGCAAAATGTTCTTCATCTTATTACTATATGATAAATATAACCAATAAATGCAAGATAAGTGAAGTACGAGGGACTAATAAGTAATTAATAAAGAGGTTGCACATATAAAAATATGCGCTTCATGTAAAAAATCTAACATGATCGTAAAACAATCGTTACAACATACAATATTTTGTGATTTAAGCAGCTTGTAGTGCTTCGTTCCGCTTACTCGTTCTCTTCCCTTCGTGCGCGGCATTGCTTCCAGAGATTCCCGGGATAGAATATGAAGAAATAAATGAGTTTTTCATACATCGCAAACATTTTGTTATTGGCCCCGCACCCACGTAGGGCCGGCCAGGTCGGAGGAATTTCACACTAAATAAGACCGGAACGACGGCGTTTGCACGTGACCGCTCGGCCGTGCGTCGTGCTATTTCCCAGAGCATTCCATCACACGCGCTCGGACCCACTCTCGCGGCGAGACAAAGCAATCCGAGCTGTTTTCGCTAACGCCGTATTGATTTAGCTCCTAGGCCATGCAAAGATCTCTCTGTTAAAGCGAGATAGGCCGTTCATGTGGATCCCACGCTGGAAGTATGGAGGAAGAAGGATAACAACCCGAAATTAAATTAAAATTGTGCAACGAATAGTGCCGTGTCCAGGACATCTGTGAGGAGTCTTGCTAATCTCTTGATAGAGATGGTTATGACTTATCTAAGTCGCAACTTCAATATATTACCATCTTAATCCATGAGAGTACGTCAAAAATTGTCTAATCTTGTCTCGTGAAATGGGATACTTCTTTGTAAATCGTGACGTCATCATAAAATAGAAATGTCGTAGGAAAGACAGAGAGAATGAGAAAGAAATAGAAGAGGTTCTGATGATGGAAATAATATAATTAAGTTCTAGATTTAGGAAAGAAATTAAACATACAGCTTCAGAAATAGAAAACAAAATAAAGAAATTATTTATTTATTTAATTCAGAAATTGAACGCAACAAGTATAATGCGTTCATTATACAATAGTTGAGATAACATTATTGATTAATTGCACAGATCAATGTAATATAATAAAATATATGGACAGAAAACACATTTAACAAACACACAGGTTTTAGGTTCTATCGTAATTTATGTAATTTTAAAATTTTCTTTTTCAATATTGGGTTTGGGCAAAATAGATCCACACTGTTTTCAGTTTTAATTATATAATTAAATGTTTTGCACATGTTCCAAATGCTCGAGAGAGAAAATGATTGAAAGAAATAAACTAGAGAGATAGAAAATGGAAGAAAAATAGTAAGCTAGAGTGGTAGAAAAATAAAGTAAGAAAATAAAAGAGAGAAAAGTAAAGAAAGAAGCTAGCTAAATGGATGAAAAAGGGAATAGAAGTAGTTCTAGATACAGGAGGAAGAACACAAACAAGGATAGAAAGAAAGGACAAAAGCAAGCTTGAGAGATAGCAAGGATATGAGAGGGAAGAAGTTCGGCAGATGTAGTAGAGAGGTGAAGAGAGAGGGAAAGAGGAGCAGAGAGTAAAGGAGGAAACGAGATAGAAAATTGGAGGGCGAGAGATAGTAAAGGAGATAGAGAAAGAAAGAGACAGAGAGAGTACTAAAATAAATAAACAACAGAAGTGGGAATAAGGGTTAGTATGCATGTGAAAGCAGAGCAGTGTTTAATGTATCAACCATGGTCGGAGTTTGGTTTGATTCAAAGTTTGTTGGACCATAAGTCCACTTTATGCACTGTTAAGCCAATAGGTTCTAGACCTACAGTGTTAAGTGGGATTCGAATCGCTGTGTGTTTTCACCAGGAATCTAACCAGATTACAACGAGAAAGTGTTACAACTGTGCCGTAGGGGAGACCACGAGAAAGCGATTGGAAGCAATCTGTTATTTTCGAATCGAAATCAACATTCCTAAAACACTGTCATTGATACAGTGACTCCTGTACTGAGTGAGCACCTATTAAGTTACAAGCACATACACAACACACCAGAAAGAGAGAAGAGAGAGAGAGAGAGAGAGAGAGAGAGAGAGAGAGAGAGAGAGAGAGAGAGAGAGAGAGAGAGAGAGAGAGAGACAAAATACATATTATAATATGTTTTGTTGTCTTGTGCTGAACAAAAACTATATTTTCTCGAAGCACTGCATCTATGCATTTGTGAAATGTGATATTAAAGGGAATATAATAATCCCGTGTCTGTTATTTTCTAAACGCTGGCGCTGTACCAAATTTACTTAGAACCATAAAAGTTCTAAACAACACTTGAGTACTCGCTTCATATGAATTTTATTGTGACACCTAAACTGATTCTAAACTTTCTTCCCGAGACAGAAAGTAAGACTGAAGTTTATGTATTGAGACGAATCCAAACTTAAGATAGGTTTTAGCAGATATATATAAGACCGAGACACACTTCCTTATTCACGAGTGTGTTGCACTATTTCTATAGTACGCGTACACAGAGAGAAATCTTAGTTTGAAATTGAAAAATCAAGTAGGTACTTCTGACCAACCACGTGTTTAGATAGACGGCCAGAATGATGGTTTACCAACTCCATCTGATCCAATTATAATTACGAACTACACATTTGGTAAAGAAATAGAAAAAGGTAGTAACAAAAAATCATGCATTTTGTTCATTATCACCAAAATGTTCAACATGAACTCTTTGGATAATTGATCACGTAAATTTTATCTTCTACATAAATATAAATATTGGTAACCAATTGGATTACGTATGCCATATGATATGTTGGTAAAACGCTTGTTAAGATTCCCAAGCAGTCCGAAGCTGTCTGCGTTCTAAGTTCTTTTAGAGGTCACATTGCCCTTCCATCCGATACTGTACAAATTCTTCAAGTATATTTAACTTAATTGTGAAGTTGTTATTAGTACTTTCTACTTTATGGAATTCCAATCAACAGAAGCGGCGATTGGTAGGGGGGGGCGAAACGGGGCAGTTGCCCCCCACTTGATGCCACTTTTGCCCCCGCACTTTGCTAATCTTTATCTACAAGGGAAAGTAACCCCCGCCCGAGTTTTGAAACCTAATCGCCTCCACTGACAATCAAATATCTATACTACAAAATGAAGATTAACTGGACCATTGAATATTCAGTTATAAAGTCAAGAAAGTTTCATCGATACATGCAGGATTATTCAGGAAAGACTGTACAATATAGCCAAATAATAAGTAATAAAGACATTTTTGTAACGAATGACATATCTGCTTCGAAAATATGTAGTTAAATTTCCAATAGTTGGCAGTAGTGAGCATGATACGTCTTACTGAGTACCAGTATTAAGATGGCGTCATCTAGTGAGAGGTCTTTCCGTGGACTTGCTTGGCATGAAATTAAAACTAGTGTTCTAGTGCAGTGATCATATCTAAGTTTACTGCGCATCCACCAACTAGAGAACCACCATTCTTAAGGGGAATGACAAGTTCATTCATTCAAGATAATAGGACGAGGTGCTATGGAAGCTATGGGTTGAATCTAACATTACCCACATCAAGTAGCACAGCTAAACGTGTCATTATCGTACTTTTTTAATGATCGTTTCTGATCTCAATTTATGCATTCTTAGCTCATTACATGGAACATGACACATCCTTTCCGATTGCACTAATATTTATTATTATTAATTACCTTTCTCGTTGTACAAATGTTTATTGTTATTTAGTATGTGATTCTTGTGTTATTTAATATTTAGACCTATCACTGATAATGTCAGGACTGATATTTATCTACATATTTTGTATGAGCTGTTCCCATGGGAATTACGACCGTGTTTTGTCTTTAGTTCGGGCTTTGAGTATTAAAAGAGTGGTCAAGCTGAATTGTAAGATGCTGTTATTTCTTTCAAATTCCAATGGAACTACGCACATAAGTATTTTAATTTTGCTAAGAAGTAAAATGTACTTATTTTTCTTTGTGAAAACTTGACTTTGATTTTATTTGACGAACGAACGAAGAGAGATATTACCCACACCCTGAGGGGCATCACGTGAATACTGTGAGTCTTTATGTGAACTTATTTTTTGGTGTTTTAGTCAAATCATGTTCTTTTCACTAAAAGAACGTGTCAAACAGCAGCTGATTAAAGTGCCCTTTATCAAAAATGTGTCGATTGACACAAATATGTTGACTCTAGTAACACATTAATGTCTGTGAAATACTAACCGTGCACTTTCGGTGCATCAAAATATACACAGATATGCATAAATGAGTAAATTTATGAGCTGCTGTTCCGTGAGATGTACAAATAAGGCATCAGTTGAGAAGATTAGACACGATCGTTTCAATGAAAGCAACATTGCACGTTAAACTGTGTCAATGGATTTGAATTAAATAAGTTCATCAATCTTGATTTAACTCACTTCGTGTTCTGCGTGTTTGATGATTATCTGTGGTATTTTAATGCACTTAAACGTGTTACTGAAGTGAGCATGTTCGTGTCAATTTACACTTTTTTGGTTGTGTATGTAGGTCAAGTAAGTAACATTATGTGGAGTTACATTCTTAATTGTTAATGTAACTGTAGCTAACTAAATTTTGTGATGCGTAAGCTTTCATTTGGTACATCTTTTCATTTAAATAATTTTATGTAATTGTAAACTTCTAGAGTTGATGACTACATTTTGAATAACCCTGCATTTCCTATCCTTCATAATTACATCCAAGCTTTACCGGAAAAAAATATCAAAGTTGAAAGTCTAATTAGCAGAATAACTACAAACATGGCGGTGAATAACGTCAACAGAAATGCGATGTCGAAGTGAAACTTTGCTCTTCTTAGAATCTTCAAAGGAAGAGAAGATTTATGTTCAAGAAAAGTTCTCAAGTTTATCTCAGAGCTGATGTTTGTTAGTTTCAGGTTCTGAAGAAGTTCAAAACAAAATTAAAGATCTTTCTCTCAAACGAGTATTTTCTTCTAACATTCATCCTTGAAATTTATATTTCAACTCGAAATTCTCTTAAGATTTAATTAGAAGAAATAACAACAAGACTTCTTTTCATTTTTAATCATAAAATGTTTTCTTCTCATATATGTACATGTAATCAAATCAGTGATAAAAAACTTTCCATTTCTAGAATATTAACATAAGATAACTTCATAATCATGGTCCTCATAATTGCTTACTGTGCTTGCGTGTTAAGAAGGAGCTGTAAGTTGGGTTTCTGTAAGAGTTACATGAATGTGACTTACTTAATTTAAACTGAATGAAAGTTGAATGTAGAGCCCTCTCTCTGCCTGTACGTACATCACCTATGTGCTTTCATGGAAGAACTATACATTACGCTAATGAGAAATTATCTTTACTAAAATACGAATAAAATATGTAGATCTGTCTTTTTTTGCTCCTGAGGTTTTTCAAGTGTTACACTATTATATTAATATTGGCCTGTTATTTTCCTGATGCCGTCAACTTGCTGGTGAGGTGAGAAGTGAAGAGAAGTGGAAATCTTGCCTAGTAAGGTTGCTGGGAGAATTGTCGTACTGATAGTGGATTCTGGTGATGCTTTGGTAGATACGGGGGTGGCAACAGGGGCATTCATGACGCGCCTGTGTCATGGGAATTTTTGGGGGAACAAAATTGTATAGTTTAGCTATATATCTTCACACAAAAATGGGGGGCGGGGTCGTTTCGTTTGATTAACTTGTTATTGATTTTTAGTTATGGTCATTATGTACAGTTTTTCTACTTACCTGTGGGTGATCGCGGTGATGCAGTTGAAATGAGACACCACTTCTTATGTCTTTAGAATCGGTTTGAAAAGGGGGGGGGGAGAATTTCTGCGGAATCACTATTCATCTTGAGTCCGATATTTTAAAAGTGGTGCAAAATGACGAAATTAATAATAGGTTTGCTGCAACAACTTTGCAATGTCAGAAGTTATCATCATTTAAGCGTTAGTTCAAACAATGTCAATTATACATGTGAATGTCCATATTGTAAAGAATACCTAAAGTAATCTATATATTGTTTAAATATGTGTTATTTTGTTCCGCAAATTTTGTCTGACCAAAATAATTGAAGCATATAATTCGGCTTAAAGGGGGCGGGGGGAATGTTCAACCCTTGAAGGAGAGGGTGAGTCATAGACCTTGGGGGGGAGGCACCCCTGGGTAGATAGATGGTGGCTGCTGTACCGAGAAACTTACTGTATTTTAAATTTAAATTATTAACTGTAATTTGAAGACATGAGACGCTCATTTCCAGTACTAAGAATTTTGTAACGTTTTTACTTTTACGTACCCAACTGCATATATTTTGTGTAACTTCAAAAAAATCTTGTAAATTGTTTAATCAATTCCTTGTATTTCAGATGTGCATTGCGTTTTAGCCAGTAAATGCGATGTGCGACAAGCACCATCTATTGTGAACTGATAGGTACACACCCACTCTCCCTCTTTCATTTCTCTGTTATTTCCAAACTGTTTGTCATCTAATTCTGCATGCATTGTTACATGTTGGCACAGCATACAAGAGTTGGAGAGCGGAACACGGGAACGATTGAAGTCGTGTCACAGGCGAAAAATGTCGCTCTGTGTTTTCGACACGCTTCGTTGTTCACTCCCCCTCCCCTTCACCCTCCATAGAGTACGCCATTTGTCCAACTCGTGCAGATGTTTACGAAGCCTCATCGAGCACCGGTCGCAAGAAGACAAAAGTTTGGATGCAAATTTGTTTACGTCAGAGTGATGTTTTTCCATGTGCCGCAAAATGAGGTGATGTTATACTTCGTTTAGCATTGATTGCGTGTTTTAGCCAATGTGCTTGAAATATCATTTTTCTTGGAAAATTCTAGGCTTATATGTTTGCGGTGAAATTGTAGTTAACGTGATTTGAAACACTGACAATCTTGTTTCGTAATGCAACACCGTAGCTACTGCACCACCTTGCACCCAGCTCGCTGTGAATAATTCACCCCTATACTCGGTCACACAAATGAGGCGTCTGGCAGAACTTGCACTGTTGCCATGTCTACTCACAAATAGTTTTGATCGAGTGTACTCGCAATGTATGCTTTATAATATACGTGATGCACTATTTGAATCAATATTTGCTGGAAAGATTAGGGACGGCAATGGTGTATTTCCATTTGAAGTGAGGGCTTGAACCTTGCACAAGGCAACGCTGCATGGCAAACGTTGCCACATCGTATGGGGGAACGACCAATTCTTCGTCCTGACTCGCTTTACGTGTCTCATATGTGTCAACGGCGCACGTCTGTCCAGGCGCCTGATTTCATGGCTAATGGTATAGTGATATTTTTAATAATTATAATAAAAATGTTCATAACTCAACTCTTCCTCTGTAGCTAATTTGTATGTTAAAGATGCTATCAAGTCAGGTATTTTGGGTTCGAGTCCGGGGTTCCTTATAGCGACATGATAATGGATGATGGTGAGATCAAATTGATGAATTGTCGCTGGAAAAAAAATCACCTTTGTCCAGTCCATGGCATGAACCTAATGGTTACAGTCTACATACGTATGAGGGAAACACACATGATATTAACACCCAGCCTAAGGAGGATTATTCAGGCTGGATGTCTAGGTGCCAGAACGTCACTAATCTGCATAAATTATGCTTCTGAGGTGAATTACATAAGATGGAGGTTGGTACCCGAGTGCTTTTCGAAAATTTGTTCTTACAAGTGAGGGCGCCAGGGTAAACAAACAATGAAAAAGACGGGAATATTTTCTGTGGAAACAACCACATTTAATACCATGCAGAAAATGTACGTTTGGGTTTCAAAGACTACATAGATTCTTATCTTTCTTTCGCTGAGGTGACGGCAGAGGTATTGGGCGATCTGGTCTCCCTTGTGTTTCATAGAGGACTAATAAGAGAATATAACGAATACAAAAATACTGTATGTTATTTTAACTTGGAGTAAAGAGTGTTTCATTCACCTTTACTTGTTTGGGAGCATAAAGCATTGAACCAATGAGATAACTGATGAGAATATTTTTTTAAAATCAAAAGCTGCTCTATTGTCCGCCAACAGTCTCAACACGCCCCTTGAAACATTTCAACGTGTTTCCTTGAATTCTCTTCAAAATTTGAGAACCCAGAAAAGATGAAGTGACTATCCTTTCCCGGAGATGATCCAGAGCCAGGATTTACACAGCATACACCTCTGATGTCCATGGGGTTGAGGTTAGGTGACTGCGATGCCCATTGCTACTGCTTTTCGTCCATCCATGCCATATCCTTCATCAGAAAGCAATTTGTTCCAAACTTTATGATCCCACCCTTTATACGTTTATCTATATATGGTGTTACTCGTATGTCATACTATTATGATTCTCTAATGGAAGTATCTCTATATTTGCAGGTACGTGTGATATTCAGGCTGAAGATTTCCTCTGATGTGGCAACAAGGGTTCGTACTCATTTGTTGTATAATGTAAAAGAGGCTGTTAATATCGAATCTTTTCAATATGTCGTAGAATTGTCTATGTTGTTATGTTACTTCTTAACATAGTACTGTATGTGTGGCTGAGGAGATGGCAACTTGATACAAATAAGATATCACAGGGTACTTTGTTTTATGTAGCGTAGCTACAACGTTTAATTCACATGTCTGAAAAAAAATATATTGTTTCAACTCCCCCCCCCACCTTAATGGAGACTGGGACTACAGTTTAAAGCAGACCTGGTCAACTCACGTGTGAAAGAACGATCCATATATACATGTGGACTGCAGAACGAGTAGGATAGGAGGGAGCGAGCGAGACAGGAGGCTTCGTCTGTCGCGTTCGTGCAGTGGGAGACTTCTTGTCATATTTTTAGTAACATCGCAGTGTAACATTGTACTCAGGGCACAAGAAACAAGAGGTAGGCGTGCAAAAGAGGGGTACCTTCCACTCAAGCGGTTCCTCCACTCCTGCTCTGTTGCTTATTAGTACAGAGGTACAGTGTGCAAACTCAGAGTGCTCGCTGGCCCCCCCTTAAGTGCATGCGTGTTGTTCAAGCCTGTTTTAAAGTACAGTACGAACCATTAAAATGTTCCCGCACAGGGTATCGAACCCAGAGCCTTATTTAGAATGTAACAGAGCCATCATCCTATTAGGGAACTTGGGTATATTTGACAGCTTTTTAATAATGCTAACAATGCCATTCCTTAAGGTATTATATTTCATGAGCTTTTACAGACCATTGTTCGCCTCGTTTTCTTGTTACTATTCAGGACAGCTGGTTCCCAATGTCGCTGTTGTTAGTTCACGTAATGTCCGTGTTTATCAAAGCCGTGCAGTTAATTCTGAGAATTTGTAGTCAGTAATTAAAAGTCATCAGCTTCACCTGCGTGTGTAAACTATTGAATAAATAATTTATTTGCTATTTGCGTTCTGCCGGTTTCAGGACGTGAGTTCATACCTCCAAATAAACTTGCTTTGTTGTTGTACGACTTGCCGTGAGTTATAAGTTATAGCTATTTATGTTTTTTTTGTCTTCTTTTACATGGCAAAGTTAAGGCTGTGGAGCCTTATCTTCCACTTGACCATGTTTACAAAAATATTTGAATGTGGAATATTGAAATATTAAAAAGAAAGAAAGGGAGGAAGTGGTAAAGAGCTGACCCAGTTGTCAAACTCTTGTAGAACCAACTTTTTTATTTAGTAGAATTATTGCTTTTGAACATTAATAAGATCGAGAAGATATGAAAACTCTTCTGATAAATCTAATTACTCGTCAACAACACTTAGGATTTGTTATTCCAATGTAGCTTCTCCAATACTTCCTACAGGAGGCAATAGGGTGGACAGAGATGTTGGTGGAAATTTTAATCCTTTGTGCCCCAACTGTGAGGTAAAATATTATTTTTATTGTTTTGAAAAAATAGAAGAAGCCATGACAACATTTGCTTACAAATTCTTGGCCACGCCGCTGCAAATCATCCAAGATGACGCCATAGTGCTGAGAGAACCTTCGCGTTGGCCTGTGGATTGTGTTCTCAGGCAGAGATCTCGATGCTTTCCAATCGTAGAACTGCGCATGCTCAGCTCGTAGTCTTCTGTAGGTAAGACTTGTTGAATCATACACAACGTGTGCTATCCTGTCTGTGACCGAATTATAAATTCCATCGTTTTCAATATTTAGAATTAACAAGAAAACATAATGTTTCATAGTTTCGAAAAACATCAATTTAATTGTAATATTCTGTTTGAAATAGATTCTATGAATAGCAGAGAAAATACTGCAATATGGTTTCAACACCAAAATACACCACTATGTAACTGGTATTATTTAAGAGCACGAAATGATATCTTTGTAATTGTTTCTAACTAATCAACAGATATCAAATTGTTCAATTATTACCATGAACACACGTTCTTAACAGTTCTTTGTATACTTCCGAGAGTAGTTCTGATACATGCTTTTAATTCTCGAACAATGCTGGTGTTGGAATACGTAGAATGAAAGGACCTTTCAAAACGGGTAAACATAATTTAGCTAACGTTAACAAATTTTGAGGTTTTGCTCATTACTTGCTAGTAAACTTATGACGTCACACTGTGATAGTTGTAAAACAAGTTGCAATAGCCCACAGTAATGCCATCCCTTTGTAATAGAATATATTTTCCGTTGGTTTAAGTTGGCTAGTGATCATTTAAAGTTGTATTGAAAACTGTTAATTTTTGTTTCATACAATAGTGTGGATTCCTTACATTGACGCCACTGTGTACTACATTGGTATCTCTTGGTATATACGCACGTTTAATTGCATTGACAGTGCTTCGCATATATTAACTTTGGATGCTTACAAATAACAGAAGATGATCGTGAATAATTGGAAATGAATATCAGGATGTTGCTACGTGCCTTTGGGTGTGAGGCGCGTTAGGACGCCAATATTTATATTATTATACCACGACTACAATATCTTCAGGCTAATGGGTTCTTATTTTAAGAATGTCAATCAGAAAGCAGAAATAGCCAAAGGATATTATAAAAATGCGAGTCTATATTCTGAGAATCTTCACAGTTACAGAGATTATACGATATATGTGCATGAATATTTCTTAGGAAGAGATTATATTTGCCTTCTTCTACTTTCTTCTACTAGCGTATATTGCTTCTTTAGTAATAGCATATGCTTCTTCTTCTTTCTTCTACTAACGTAACTTACTTCTTTAGCAAAAGAATTGCCTTCTTCTTCTTCTTTCTTCTACTAGCGTAAATTTCTTCTTTAGCAAAAGAATCGTCGTCTTCTTCTTTCTTCTACTAACATAAATTTCTTCTTTAGCAAAAGAATCGGCTTCTTCTTCTTTCTTCTACTAACCAAAAGTTCTTCTTTAGTAAAAGAATTGACTTCTTCTTTCTTCTACTAACGTAGGGCCTCCCCGATGGCGCAGTGGTAGCGTCGTTGCCTTGTAATCAAGGGGTCCAGGGTTCAATACCCGGTGGAGGCACATAGTGGTTCGGATCCCACTTTAAAAAGTAGGTCCAGTCCCGATTAGCCTTACTGTGCATAAAGTGGACTTAAAATACCAAATCAATCCAATTCAATCCAATCTTCTACTAACGTAACTTTCTTCTGTAGTAAAGAATCGGCTTCTTCTTCTTTCTTCTATTTCTTCAATCTTCTATTTACAACAAATCGTTCCTCGCCTTTTTCTTTTTCATCTTTGACAAAATCATTTATTTCTTCAATCTTCTATTTACAACAAATCGTCTTTGGTGTTCTTCATCAATTTCTTCTTTGGCAAAATCATCTATTTCTTCAATCTTCTATTTTACAACAAATCGTCTTAGGCCTTCTTCTTTATGACTTGTCATAATTTATTACCTTTCTCCTCGGATCCTCATCATTACTACCTTGACTATCATCGTAAGTTCCCTTGGCGGAAACTGGTATATCTATTGCTATAAGTTTAAAATCCTTTTCTCTTCTCGAAATATTGTATTTGAGACCCGAAGGATCATGGCTTACAACAGGAGGTTGGATAATTTCTCCTCCTTCTTGTCTCCTCCGTTCCATAACATACTCCCAAACTCTCTTTCCAGCACGCTTTCCTCTTTTCTTCGGCATCGAGAAATGGAAATCAAATCTACAATGGACTTTAGGGGCGTCTAATTTGACTACAGCGCCGCCTCCTATGCCAAAACCAAAGGGTTTGTCAGTGCTACTAATATAACTAGCGCAGCCGGAAGTGCTTTGGGGCGTCTAATTTGAATAAAGCGCTACCAGGGACAAACCAACCAAAACCTGACGATGTTCTCCTCGCCAGAGGTAAACAGAATCAATTCCAATCTCGAAGACGAAAAATGACACATTTCTGAACTCGTCACTCAGCTTATTAACTGTACTGAATATTCCATATATTGGTATATCCTTAATTACCATAATCTCCTATTTACATTGTTATTATATAAATTTTTATAATCTGCTTTTATATATTTCCCATTTGCTTTAATACATATAATCATACTTCTCGTATTCTAATATCAATAATCAGTTTTCTTTTGCGCACTGCCATCTGTCGTCGCTTCCATGAAATATTCCATATCGCATTAGTGATTGTGTTCGGCCGACTAGGCACGTGACAATGTATAGTGGTGATAGATAGCACTTCATAAAACATCATACATGAAATGTTATTCTTAGTTTAAAGGTAACGACGGTTTACTGGTAAATATTTTGTTATACATATAAATTTCAAAGTTTGTGAATTCATGTAGAGTGGGACCATCTTATATTGGATATTTTAACGATTCTGTGCAATGTTTGAAGGTTTATAATTTTCACGTTAACACGCATGGATTGGAAACACTTTTCGTTTGGAGATTACTTTTCAGGAATAAGTAGTATTTAAAATTTAGTTTCGTGATCCATGCAGCGACGTTCTGCGTTACATTCGACCAAAAAGAGGGATGGGAAAGTTCAAAACTGTAATTGAAGAGACGAGATTAAAAATAGAAAAAAAAGAGTCTCGCCTTTTTGCTCCGTAGAGCTTTTACATGCATGGGTGGGTCGCTCCAAAGGAATTTCAGCGTTTTGCTTCTGAAGGTCTGGTTTTTTATTAAATCCAATTTCAGTTACAGAGCATTACGCTTTTGATGATTTGAGGGGCACGTTTATGTTGGCGAGTAATACGAATAAAAAGGCTTGGGCATTAATGTACGCGCAAACCCTTTTGCGAAATAGTTAGTTGAAGTGCGTGGAAAAATGAATCGTATTTTCCGGTTCCTAGTCTGTATCTACATTTTCTCCGAATATTCCAAGAGCTTTACGGCAGGAGAAGAATAGGAATTAAGATTAAATGGTTTCTAATTCAATTTTCGTATAATTGGACCTAGCAGCATGCTGAAACTTTCTCATGAACTCGAGATATGCTAAGCCCGCCATATTGAAAGATGGCCTCCACGTTACGTTTCAGAACCATGTTTTTGCCAGTACTTATCCTTGAAACTGGAGATCTGATGAGAAATTCCAAAATGAAAGAGTTGAATGTGCCTTCTAAATAAGATAGTATAATTTTGCATTTGAATGCAAAATAAAACAAAATGGAGTGTTTTGATTGATTTTCCTTCGCTTTTCTGACACTTTTTAGCTAATCACGAAAGCAAGGATGATTGAATTGTTGTTTTCATTCCACTTTATGCACATGCTAATCGGGACAAGAGGAGAATGATTGATGATGTGATGAAATTGATGAGCACCTTTCCCAGCAGTGTTATTTGCCTATAACATGAGAACCAATCAAATTGGTTTAGTAAAAATGCTAAGGGAACAGAGAGACCATTGCCCGGAACTTTGAGAAAGATATCTCAGTTTGGTCTGCGTGGAAATGTTTGAGTCTGTTGCCGTGGAGTATCACTTTCCATGTAATCCATTGGAATATTAAAACTTTGCTTCCCTAACAGATTCCATCCCAGTCTCAAATATGTACACCCGCTACTGTCACCATCCGTTAAACCCCAACACGTTTATTCGTGATAATAAGCGAGCACAACTAATTTATGTGTCGCAGTGCGGAACTTGTTAAAGTCTTCCTTCCTTCCTATCTGCTCAATAATGTAGCAAAATAAAAACGTTGCCGGCAGCAATTCGAGCTATCGTGGTCTCTACCCTATCAGCACATTCATTGGTCATTTCCTGAGGCAGAACCAATAGCCCAGAGTTAGCTTGTTCGTTTTTCTCTTAGTGGTGTCGTGTACAGTCACGAGCAATAAAAGTGGGACATCTAGATCCTGAAATACTCGGTTCCCTGTAAGACGTTATGTGTGTTGCATAACTCTGTAGCGATAAGTGGATTTTATTAGCAAAATTTCCAATGGCAACTTCTACCATCGCCGTAGATTTAGGCAACACACACAACGCCTTGCAGGGAAGCGAATATTTCAGAATCTAGATGTCCCACTTTTATTGCCGGTGACTGTACATATCATAAAAGGCATTTTTTTCCCATTTCGACGAACGTTACATATAAATGGGATTAGAGGGAGCTATGATGCAACACGGGTGATTGTCACTTTAAAGCAGCTTGCACAGCTTCATTTCAAATTTAACAATGTGACAGGGCCTTTCCTTCCTCAACGGCACTGTCGCATGTACCGATAGAACTTTATATTTTTACCTGTTTGAGATATTTGGGCTTGCTCCTTATGAAATCAAGGTATCACATGTTCCATAAATTGATGTACGTATGTGCATTGCACAGTGGTTCGGCTGCCAATTTACACTGTAGGCGCAGTTTCGATTAGCCTATGCGAGCATCACGGAACTTTAAAGAGTAGAAGTCTCTATCATCTCAAATGGGGTCAAGCTTACTAACTAACTAGTAGGTTAGGATCGTGTGAGGGAGACTGGCAGTCGGGAGATCTGCATAGGCCCTTCAAGGGCTGTCGAGCCACGGGGGTTATTAATAATATCTTAAAGGTATTGAAAGCGACGTTAATGTAAGACAGAGAGTAATAACAAAGAAAAGGGCGAGTCAAGTTGAAGAGGAACATAACACTTCAGGAGGAATACTTTCGTAGTATATCTGTCTGTTATGATGTACAGCCTGGAAGCGAGTTCTAACACTCGAATTCACCAATCAACAAACGAGCCACTGACGTCATCTCCACCCAGCACGGCCCTCTTGCTCACGCTCTGCACTGTGGGTAGGAACTCTAGATTACATCAGTCAGCTGGACATATTACTAAAATTATCTGCCACTTCTGGCAACACGTGACAAGAGAAAGAAGCTTTTTCAATTTATATAAATTTATAATTTCCGATCAAGATCCAGTACACAGGAAATTCCAATATTGTCGTTTCTGTCCAGGAACTGGTTAACTGGTTTGCTTGCTGCTTTTCTCCCAGTTGCTACGCTATATGTCCGGGAACTGGTCCGACTTCGATGAGTTTAAGCTGTTACTTTCCCTCCCAGTTGCTGCGTTGTACTCAAAGGTCGTATCTCGTGAAATAGGGAGAAAATTGTAATCAATAAATCAGTATGTACTTAACACTAATATTCTGTAAAACACATAAGGACCCTGTCGAGGGTATCTCTGGAGTAAGGCCGCGCATAACGGCAGAAGATGAAGGGAATCGAGTGGGAGGAGCGAAGCAGTACACTCTGCTCGAAGTCTGGTACATTTCCGCCACTCTTGTATCCGGCTGTTACCCCTCTGTTGCCGCGTTTACCTGCGAAGGAACTCGCGGTCAAACGGGCAAATTACGCCCACCGCTTGGGCAAGAACTGACAACGTCAAAATTCCCCCTTCCCAAAGCAGCCATTAGGGAAACAGGATTTTGTCAAAATAACCTTTCTGCGCTGTGATTGCACACTGGTTAGTATGGCGGCTCCCAGTTTAACTGCAGTCGCTTTTTTCCTTGAACACAATCCGGTGCCTTCTCGCGTGTTCATTGGTGGAGCCATTACTTGCGCAGAGACTTGTTTTCGTTAGCTTGCTCCAGAGAAAATTTGGACACGGTATATTGACTCTACAAACAGGTCAACCTCTGTGCAGTGCATCGTATCGTGGAGGAATGTGGAGGTAAGACTTGCACACGTTCGCGATGGGGGTGTTGTGATCAGCACCACGCTGCATGGTCTGAAAAATTTTCACTCGAGATCATCCACTCCAGGAATCGAACCCGCCCTTCTGGAAGAACCATGGCATAAGGTTTAGTTTTCAAGGACCGTTAAGGTAACAAACAACAAGGGAAACTGCACCTCACAGGCTTACGAAGCCATGGCGTAATAGTAAACTGTTGCTTTTCCTACGTTTATCCGAGGCACTACGTAGAATTTCATGACAGCGTAATAAAACGTTCAAAGTTGTAGGCTGTATGAATAGTTTCTTGTACTCTATCCAGGGTTTTCCATAGGAAGATGTATCTTACCTTGTGTTATGTGACGGTGCCAATAGCTTCTGGGCTGACGCTACCTTGCATTTCTAAGTAACACAATATTTTAATTGCGCATGCGCACAACTGTCTTCGCTCTCTGCCTTAAACACTAGATTGGTGAATTTTTCGAACTCTTGACATATTTGTTCAGTTTCTTACGATGAAAAATTGATCAGGGCAACATTGCAGCTGGTTGTATTTGGTTTATTTTATGAGTACTTAGCTTTTCTGCCACTTTAGCCTAATAGCGAAGATGAGAAGGAGTGCTGATATGGTGACATAGATGGAAGGGACACTCACATGAACACCCAGACAGGGATTCGAACCTCTTGCAACTTAAGGTCAAAGAAAGTTAGATCAAAAATAATATCCTTTTCTGGTTTTCAGTAGCATCTGATTGCAAGGTAGGGTTTACGCAACAATCAGTTTAATGCTAGTTTTTCCCTACATTGATGTTTTTGATTTGCTTCATTTCACATTGCCCTTTTGTGCCACTTTTGGTTAATTCGCGAAGATGGGAATGAGTGATGATATGATGAAATTGATGAATGGACACTCACGAACATCCATGCCAGGCCGGGATTCGAACCCGGGACTCCTGGCGTCGTAGCGCGATATGATGTGATATGATAAGATGTGGGATAACACACTCTATTTACACCTTTTCATTCCCCTGCATCAGTGTTTTTCAAACTATGATACGCAATCCAGTACTAGAGCGTTTACTTTTGGGTATTGGTACGCGAGCTTGATAGAAAAATATCGAATATTACTGTTATTCAATAAATAAGGTAATCTAAGTACAGTTTCAGTAATTGTATAATGTTTAGTTGCTAGTATTAGGCAATCCTATAATCATGCACTTTTAACCTTTACGCGGCGGAGCAGGTTTACGAAAGTAACCACGTTCTGTTCCAGGCTTCTCGGCGGGAATTTTGAATTCGAACACTCTTTGGAGGAAAATTGTTGTAACTCTGGCACTATGGGAGCAATCTACTTCGGATAACTTTTGTGTTTCAGCTAAAATATCAGCGCATGCAACCGTGTACAGTTGAGAACGCCGGACGGAGGAAGGGGGGATTGGGGGCCACGACCCACGAATTTCAGTGGAAAAAAACATAAAAATCTGAAGTTTGCCCCCTATTCTCCCGCTATAAGGGGAGAGCGTGCGAACTTTAGTATTCTTTTCAAAGAATGGACGTTAATAATAAGCCAAAATGTGAAACTCTTTTTTTTACGAAAAATAGGTAATTTGCATATTGCTCAGAAAATTGTTATAACTCTGGCACTATGGGAGCAATCTACTTCGGATAAGTTTCGTTTTGCAGATACAACATCAGAGCATGCAACCGTGTATAATTTATATAGAGAGATATTATTAATTCGATGAAAATTATAACCAGATTCTGGTGGAGAGTTCTTATGCAAATAGCGTCAAAGAAATACTCTTTGGTATATGCACTTTACCTGGGAAGCGTCCTGAAAAGCATGGCCTTTAAATTGTCGCTCTATTTTTCTTTTTGGATGATATATTTTCGAAAAATACCACGGCGCTTGTGCTATGCTTCTGGCAAGGGTATTTTGTTCTCCTTTTAAGATTTGGATCACAAAAAAGTGCATGTTTTTCTAATATGAAAGAATTCAGGAACATTATGTGGCATGATATGCCATATTTACCCAAAATAGTCACAGCAAACACAAAAATGCGAACTCAAGGTTTAGTAGAAAAAGTTCCGTAACGGGTATCATACTACTCTCAGAATGACCAGCAACTTCGCCACGATAAAACTGAAGGTCAAATAACAGTACAAACAATAGATTTTCACTACACGTAGGCCACAATCCAACTCGAAGCTACAAAGAGGGAGAAAGTAATACCACGCCAGAGGAGAGAGGGGTGGGTGAAAGAAAGAAACTATACCCCGCGACAGGTTAAGTTTGCAGCAGGTTTTATGTATTAAACCGCGCGAGAACGGCGCTCAGCATCTCCCGTGCGAGTCTTGCCTCGACCGCCGAGCTGTTCATATCACAGACATTGAGAAAATCGGCAGTATTGCAGCGGAACTATATTCTGCGTGCACGTTTGGGTCTACATGGGCGAAAAGTTGCTGCAAACTTAACTTGTCGCAGGGCTTAGATGTCTCTCAGACGTATGATACCAGTAGAGGGTTAATTTTATTAAGAAACGATAGTACTATGCTACCATATACTGGCAGTAGTGAAAAATTTGAGTAATTCAAACCGTACATTCATACCATAAATTGTATCGTGATGTTCTTTAAATTAAAAAGTGTATCCATCACTCCTAATATTTGCTGAACAATGAATGCCACTTAATACGCTCAAGTAACATATAAGTACACACATATTGAGTTTATGGGGGTGCCCAATGAAAATACACCTTTGAATTTGTCAAAATTATTACAGAGCTCCTAAGCCTGTAATGACTACATAGCTGTAATAGGCGTAAAATCACAAGGCGATAACTGTAACCACTACGCTATCTCAGTGTACAAAATGTGCTTCCAAATGAGCGTCATAGGACATGAGAGTAGTGCTTATTGGGCGCTTCAAAATAGTACTTAGTAGGTATCCTCTTTTTTTATCAATCGAATATCACTTTTTGACATACTTTGACAATTTTTTGTCGATGTTTTAGCGTTTAGCGATGTTTTAGTACAAATTTTCACCATACTCATTTTTTCCCCACTCGTACTTGGTAGGTATATCATGATGTTACGTGATACAACTTAACCTATCCTTTTTTTACGATTATTTAATTTTTTTATGATCCTAAGTGATATAACTTAACCTATCATTTTTTTTATTTATGCACTGTTTGAACGTCATTATTTGAGGATCATATTTTGTAGGTATTTTTTTTTTATCAATCGAATATAAGTTTTTGAGATATTTTGACAATTTTTTGTCGATGTTATAGCGTTTAGCGATGTTTTAGTACAAATTTTCACCGCACTCATTTTTTTCCCCACTCGTACTTGGTAGGTATATCACGATCTTACGTGATACAACTTAACCTATCTTTTTTTTTACGATTTTTTAATTTTTTTTACGATCCTAAGTGATATAACTTAACCTATCATTTTTTTTTATTTACGCACCGAACTAACCTACAGGGGGGACTCTGTTTGTTTTAATATTTCAGTATTATAAGGTTTTCACAAATTTTATATAACCTAAAATGTGTTGGATGTTGATTTTTAGTATGTGGCAATTTTTTATGAATTTAAAACTGTTCCGTCACCCTCTCGTTCTTCACGTCGTGGACGAAGGACTTCTCTGCAATCAGGATGACGCTGCATAGAGTATCGGCAGGCAGCGCGTCGTGGAACTCGCAGACGATCTTGATGTTGGTGCGATCGTTGACCACCACCTGCCTTCTCTTAGATGTGTTGATGACGGTCATGGGTCTCCGTGCTTTGAATTCGCTGGGCGTGTAGTACATGTCCACGCTTCCCTCGGTCACGCGTTTGTAAGCCGTGTAAGCTTCGTAAAGTTTGAGGTAATCGTTTTTGGTCACGTCGAGGTTGTAATTCTCGCGCGGGAACACTTCGTTCCTACCGTTCTTCAGATAAACGTTCTTGATCTTGCAGTCGTCGAACTTGCTAGAATCTTTTTCCTGATTCTTGTCCCTCGCGGTCTGAAAAAGCACTACGACGAAATCTGGCATGTCGAACTGTATGTTGTTGAACTGCGTCGTCACGTCGAATTCCATGTGACTTCCCGACGCCATTTTCTGCACGCACTGGTAACCGTGAAAGTGAATTGGCACCTGCGAATTTTTCAAGATCTCCGCTTTGTACTTGAGGGCGTAGTTTGTTTCGTATTCCACCACCGGCATTCTCAATTCCATGCTTCGGATGAGGCATTTTGCTGCTTCGGGTAAAGTGTTGGCTATCGGCGTGGTGCCGTCCGGACCCAAAGTAGCGTATCGCATCAGTGCGTCGTTGTCGTTGGCCGCTCTTCGAAACGTGATCCTCAGTCCTCCCTTCCACATGATCTCCTTGTAATCCGAGAAGAAACCAGCCAGCAGACGCATGGGAAAGAGCACCGTGTGACTTTTCGTCGATATTTTGGTTCCGGCTTCGAATCCCCCGGCCTGGTAGTACGCTGCGTCCGTTTTGGATAATTTCAACGTTCCCACTGCCGTCGACGTGATGCCTGGATAATCTATTCTGTCGATGACAGTGTTGTGTTTCCTCACCTCCACCTGCGAGAACAGGTGAGGCACGAAGTTGTCCACGAGTATCAAGTTTGCTGCTGCGGGAAACGCGTCTCCGCTTTCTTTCTTCACCACGTCGAATTGAAGGTAGAGGTCTGCTCTGTGAGGATGAATAAACCCGTCGCCTACGTCCACGTCGTATTCGATCTCCCTGTTTGCCTCGTTGAGATTGGCGAACGTGCGACGGTTGGGAGGGAAAGATTGCAATTCGTAACTTTCGATTTGCTCCATTTTACATGTATGGTTATTTATTATACGTTGATCTCCACGATGGCCGTCGTAGTGGCACCTGCGAAATCCACCACGTCTCCTTTCTCGTTCGTCACCACCAACTCTATGTCGTCTATGCGGTTGCGACATACTGGAAAATAGATCGGCGAAGAGGGCGTGTAGATGATCGGTTCCATGAACTCAGAACTTGGTTTGAAAGTGGCTATGATTCCCGTCTGCTTGTGACTTCCCAGTAATCCGTCCGAGGATTTCGTGATCATACCTTCGGCTACGTTGCAGTGAACGTTCAGAGTTTCGATGGCTAGAAATTTAGGAATATTGACTGCCGTGTGCTTGATGCCGGCTTCGAGTTTGGTGTCGTTCTCGAAACCTAAAAGTTCTCCCATGGTGCCCAGGTCCACGGTCTCCGTCGCGGATAGGATTTCCACTCTGTGCGTGACCGAATTTTGAGAAAGGTATGTGCCTTTGGGTAACTGAGCTTGCAAAGTGGAAAGATTGTATTGTCCTGGCGTGACGACGATGTGTTCGCTTCCGACGCTAATTTTGTTGTTGTGCTGCGTGACGTTAGGTATGAGGTACATGCTGTAGAATGCACGCAGAGCCACGGATTTAGGATAGACGATGTCGTCGTGCAGCGTGAGTTTCAAGATTGAAGATTCGCTCGTGAGATGGAACACGCCCATCCTAGTGGTGCTGTTTGAGGTTCCACAATGCTTTCTGGAAATCCTCGATCGTAGGGTTATTTATTTTAGAGAGAAACGCGAGCACGGAGAGGCAGAGATGACCGCAGTTCACGTCTCCGAAATTTTGAATGCGTTCGTCGTTGTAGTATATGGAGGTTTTGCTTGTTTTCAGATAATGAATTAAATTTGTAGGTGGAACACCTCCGAAAGAATCGAAAACGAATGCTTTGTTATTGTCATTTTTGTGGTAACATATCCAATGCGTGCCTGGATTTTCTTGATCGTCCAAGTTGACTACACCGCATTCTCTTTTTTTAACGCTTGAAGGTAACGAGTCGGACATGAAAACTCCTCTGAAGTGTTTGATTCGTAACGGTCCGATCAGAGATTCAATGTCTCGGTTGGTGAGTGCTTCTGTTTCTTTTTTTTAAATTTTTTTATCACGCCCTTCCCCTTCTTCTCCATGGCCAGGTTGTGACGTTTCTGTTCTTCCAATTCCGCTTTGTTCTTCTTCGAGTCGATGACGGTTTTCGCGATGGCGGCGCTACCGCCGGCTAAACTTCCAACGGCCCCCAATGCTGCCAGGATGGCCGGGATGCTGAATATGAAACCTCCGACCTTTTGCTGTTTCCGCGAACGCTGCAATCTTTTCAATTGAGGTGTGCTGAGAAGTAATTTCATTCCGTGTCCTTTCGACAAGCAAGAACGTTTCTTCTCGCGTTGTTTCTTGGTGAGTAACCCATCGAGGGCACCTAGATTTTTAAGATTGGAGTATGGTATCTGGTACACGACACCCTTGGGCTTCATGTTGATGCTCTATGTGTTATTTTCACGGTATGTTATTTATATATATATTCTGAGATTTTTTCTTGTGTAGTTTTTTACGGTATGTTATTTATATATTTTCAAGGCCTCGCAGTCGTTACACAAATTCTATTACGTGCTTTGTTTTCTTGCCAAGAAGTTCCTTTGTCCCCTTGTACACGATTCGAGTTTTGTTCTCGATTAAAATAGATAGCTTCTCATCGGATAACATGTTAGCGTATCGATCTGGTAAAAATAGACTGTATTGTGCGTTGAGCAACAGGCGTACCTTGGGACCATACTGGGTAGAAACGATTGAACCGGAAGTTATCGTGTAAGGTTTGTCGACTTCCAATTCCTGAATTTTTACATACTCGACTGACAAATTTAGCATTTGTTTTAATGCTTGGAGATCGCTCATTTTTTCAGTTGTCATATCGAAGGAGAGAAATTTTCAGTGTGTGTGTTAGAGAAATTTAATTTTTTTTTCACGATGTGTGTTATTTATATATACCAAAAATTATTTTTTTATGATGTGTGTTATTTATATATCAAGTTTTTTTTGACACGTATATATATATTATTTTTTTAACAGAAGAAGAAAGTCCGCGATGATGTACGTAATGATATCTTCCGTCTCCTGCTTAGACTTGCGCCTACATCCTCACAATCGCCGTTTACTACATGTTTAAATATTTTACATAGTAGCTCTGGCGGCAAATCAGTTATGCAAGCCATGTTTATTTTTTACTGCATGTTATTTATATACCCCACCCCAATTTTTGTTTTGTGTTCATGGCGATGGTGGTACCTAGTGCGGCGACCCGTTCACCCAGCGATGCGTCTCTGCTCACGAATCTTTCGAAAGCTGCGTGCTCTAATTTTCTGTCTGCTTCGTGACGTGCGTCCAGATCCGTCTGCGTGGTGTTGTAAGCGATGTCGTGATCTTTGCATGCCGCGTCCAACGGATTCACACCCTTGTCTCCTCTCTCCAATCTTTTCTCGAGTTTGGTACCCGGTCCGCAGTACTGGTAGCCAGGTAGATGCATCTCGAAAGGTAACTTGTTGATGATGTCGTTCACGAGTCCCTTTCCTTCGGCCACGTTCCAAAATTTCGGAGGCAGCGTGTTGATGATTTTGATCAGGTAACCTATGCCCTTGTCGTCGTTCACGATGAAGTTGGAAAGTTTCGTGCTGATCATGTCCACGATGCCAACCTTCTCGTTGTAGAAATTACGGTTGCCTGCATTCTCTTCGCCGGCTATCACCAACAATCGGTCCACGAGTTTCCTAACGTCGTCCACCCAAACAAATTCTTTGGGTAACGTGTTGTAGCGTTTGACGCCGCTGCCCGTTTTGACCTGGTTCCAAATCGGTTTGATGAGATTCCTGTACTTCTCGCCGCTGCTCGATTTCACCCTATTCTGCGAGGCGTCGTTGTTCTGGTACAAGGCATCCGTCATGATCAGAATTTCCTTGTAACTTTGGTAATCTTCGTCGGTGTAATCTTTCGGCTGCTTTTTGGCGACGAGTTCCCACAGTCCCACCGTACCCGGATACCTGGTCCAACTATCCTTGTCGCCTAAATTGACTTTAATGTCGTTGCCTTCGAAGGTCACCTTCGATTTCCCAATCTTCCACACCACACCGCCGCCTTCGTTGGTTTCCATGCTGGGATACAATCCGAACACTTCATCCTTGTCGAATTTCCCCGTACTCAGGTAGTCTCGTGCCAAAGGCCCCAACTCAATTTTATCCGAAGACGAGGACGTGCTACCAATAGCTCGACGTCGTGCCGGTGCATCCTTCAGTTCGAACGGCGTCGAAGGAATGCTCGAAATGGGCGTGGGTACGGCGTAACTTTTAGCTGCGAGCGGTACGAGTTCATTAATCAAATTTTTATTTTGTTCCGTGACACTTTTAATTTCTTTACCTAGACCGCTAATGGCATCGATCACGGGTTGATCCTGACGTTTCTTCTCTTCGTAGAATCCGCGATTCTCGGATTTCCAACCTTTGAAACGTTTCGCGAGGTAATCGCGAAGCTTGAGATTTTCGTCTTCGATTTTTCGTTTCGTCATGACGTTATTTATACACGTCGTTTCTCACAACGTTGCAACGTTTAGAAAGTCGTTGATTTTGTTTCTGTATTTTCCATCGTTGGGTTTCCTCGTCATGTCGATCGTCGCGAATCCGAAATCGTCACCGTTCCAGCAAGTAGAGCAGCAGCGTTCCGAAAATTGATTGTAGTTCATGTCTCCGCCTACGTAGTCATCGTACGCGTGCTTGAGGTTGGTGTGATCTTGACGAAACAAACATATGAAATTAGCGTTGTCGCGTACTAACTGTTTTGGAATTTTGGAAAACGTTTGAGCTAGGTAGAAGCAATCCATTCCTTTGTGACGACCTTGCGTGAAAAAGTTGCGAATTTCATTTTGATTTTCCAGGATGGCGTCGTCGAACACAACAACTGAATTTTCACGACAATCGTCGAGTGGTTTTATTTCCGAGGCAAACGTTGCAATGTCCAGACCATCGTACAGTTTCATCAGTTGCTGGTATTTGGATTGCTCTAAACTTTTCGAGAACACGTACAGGTACCTGTTCTTCCAATCTAACCAATTCGGTGCGAGGAGAAAATTGTCCACGAGCAGTGTCGTTTTCCCACACCCCGAAGGACCTACGATCAGACAACGGATGCTGTCGGGAAGCAACTCGCCGTTCTTTTTCTTCGTTTGACTTTCCGGATCCGGTAGACGCTTCACCACGTTCCACGTACTCACAAGATCACTTCGTCCGCGTCGATCCAACTCTTTTCCGGAAGTCCCAGCCATTTGACAAACAGTTTGTCACCTTTCCTACGCAATACTTTCTCGATGAGGTACGTGTCGGGGTGTTTTGTTTTAGAGAGTTCCTCTTCGTAAAATCTTCCTTTCAAAATCTCGCCGCTACTATCTTTTATTATATACGTGTATCGGTTTCCGGGTAAAACTCGAACCACCGTAAAAAGTTCCGTGCTCCAATTTTTTGTGAACCCCTTCTCGAAGGTGCGTTTGAATTTGCTGATCCTCACCCGGTCTCCAATTTTGTATTTAGCTTTTTTTGTCGTGGGTGTGTACTTTGGACAGTAAACTGTAGAAATTAAATGCTGCTCGTCAGACTTGGTAACGTCAACTGGCTTCATGCCTATCGTTCTGTGTACCGTATCATTATAGGTGTCGACGAGTTCCGGCAGGATGTCGACCCATTTGTAATTTCCCCGAAGCGTGAATCGTTTCCACATGTGTGTTTTCAAGGTTCGATTGAATCTTTCCACGATGCTGGCTTTGATGTGACTGAAGGTCGAATAATGTCGAATGCCATGTTTTTGAATAAACTTTTGGAATACGGCGTTGTAAAATTCTTTACCATTGTCCGTTTGCAGAAACCGTGGTCGTCTGCCACCGCTTTTGCGAAAAATTAATTTGAATGCTTCCGTGACGCACGTTCCCGTTTTCGCCTTCAAAGGTAGAGCCCATGCGAATTTCGAAAACGTGTCTATGACGGTGAGGAGGTACTTGTTGCCCTTGTTCAATTTATGTACGTTTTTCAAATTGCCGCTACTCATCTCCACGAGGTCACTTTGCCAGAGGTCGTCGATGCCCTTGGTTACCACAGCCAAACGTTCGTAGTTGCGGCGTGCAGGTTTATGCAATTCTTCGACGATGGCTTGCCTAGACATTTTTTGTTTAGAGATTACGTTTCAAGAGAAGCACAAGCGTGATAGGATTCAAAGAAGGTGGCACTTCGCTCGTGTTTTGAATGATCAGCTTATCGCCGGCACTCACGTCGAAAACGGTGAGATCTTCGTCTTCGTGTATTTCATATATGTTGCGCGTTTCGTTCCAACGTGCCAGAGGAATGTTTCCTGCTTTCTGGACACCACGATTCGATATCAAAGTCATGGTGGGAACGCTAGCTTTTCTGCCGTGAGACCAGTACGAAAATTCGTTTATCTGAATCGTGCCATCGAGGAGAAACTTGTAGTACGGATGATAAGGATGCAACATGTACAGTTTGTTACCTTCGACGAACGTGGAGATTCTTTGTTGATTGGGTACGCTGTTGATTTCGATGGCTTGCAGAGAATGCAGTTTAGCGAATTTAGTGTCGACGCTAACGAGGTTACTGTGAACTTGTCCGAGTTTATTTTCGATGGGCAGCAAATGCTCGACTATGGTATCCGTTACGGCAGAAAACGACGGTTTGATTTTCACTTCCACGTTCAACTGCTTGTAGTTTTCGTTGAGTTCTTGCAACTTGGCACCGAAAGAGGCCTGCGTCGATTCCTGCGTGGATTCCAGCACTCCAACTTGATCTCTGATGTTGACGACGATGCTCTGAAGGTTCTCGACTTGATTCAATTTCGAGCTCTTCTCGGTAAGATCGTTCACGATGCTTCGCATCTCTGTAAGCTGCGTGTGAAGGTCGGCTACGCTCTGCGAAGTGGGCAGCGTCGACACCAGCGAACTAATTTCGTCTCGAATCTGTTCCACGTTCGCCGTTTCCGTTTCCAGTCGTTTCAGCATTCGAGATATGTTTCTTTTCAAAACGTGCAATTCTTTGGAGGTGGGGAGATTGGCCACTTTACTCTCGAGATCGCTCAATGAACTTTTGATGTCGCCCGAATCGGATAGTGCCGTCACCGCCGTTTTCAATTTTTCCAAATCTTCGCTCGAAGGCACGCTCGTCCGTAACGATTCCAAGTCACCCTGTATGTTGTCGAGTACGTGATGAAAATGAGCGAGATTCGTTTCGACGTTCAAATTTTCTAAATATTCGATTTTCTGCTGAACCGTGCTCAACGTGTCTTGAATGCTCGTCAACGCTCTCGCTTCAGCGTGAATATTTTTAATTTCTTCGTTGATCAATTCCAAGGACGCCTGAAGCGTAGCGATGGTGGTTTGAATGTGTTCGAAATCTCGATAGGCCTCCAATTGAATTTTTATGTTCGCGACGCTTTTACCGATGACCTGCAGTTCGTCCGACGATGGTAGGTTCGTCATGGTATCTTCCAAAGTCTGCAACTTGGATTTAATTTCTTCCAACGTGCTGGTGAATTCTTCTTGTAATTTGGAAACAACGACATGCAAGCGTTCTACATCAATATCGTTCACGACGGTTTGAAGTTCAGAGAAATTCTTTTCTATTGCGGAAGTTCGTTCTTCGATTTCGAGTTTCAATTTTTCCAAATCTTCATTTTTCGATTGAAATTGCTGTAATTTGGCCAAATCATTTTGAAGCGAATCCACGCTCAACTGTATATTTTGAACGTTGTCGTAAGAAGGTACGTCGACATAATTTTTTATGAGCGTTTTCAGTTCGGAATCGATTTTCAGAATGGGGTCGAGACATTGCGTTTGGAGCGTAGCGATTTCCGACTCTAAACTTTTGTTTAAGGTCTCCTGCAAAGCGATCAAATCAGCCCTTAACTTCTTAACTCGAATATCCAACATGAGAATCTCTTCTGCGTGGTCTACACGCTTGGTGTTGCCGAAAATGTCGTTAGGCATTTTTGGTTAACGGTTATTTATAATAGGATAGACGATTCGTAATTCTACAAAAAGAGGAATAAGTTTGTCGTAATCTCCGAGGAGTTCTATGTAAAAATAATCTCCTGCAGACACATCGTACGTAATGTTAGAAAGCATCTTGTCGTGCTTGATTCGAAAAATGTTCTTGCCGGTAGAAATTTTGATTTCGCCTGCGTTTTCCGGATTCACGGTGATTTGAAGTTTCCCCTCGATCGGAATTTCGTAGAAATGTAAATTGTTATTAAAAACGTAAAACATCTTGCCCACATCGTCATTCAGTTTCGTCCAAATGCTGTTGAGGTGAATGATCAACAGACCGTTGAGTTTAGGTAACACGGAAGGTAAGACTTCATGATCTGGTATGGTTTCCATGATGATCTGTTTTTTGAAACCGAACAAGTTCATAGGCATGCTGGTTATTTAAGGATACGGTCAAAGTTTTATTTTGTAATGACAGTCAAAGTGTTTTTTTTACTCAGTAACAAAATGTTTTTTTTTTCTTGAGTTAGTGAAAATTGTTGTGTGTGGTGGTGAGTGTTAATTATTTGCACTGTGCGCAATTCTTATTTATTTCTAAACGACGATGTCCCCACGGCAATGTGTGAATACCACACTCGAGAACGCACCTCTTGTCGTCATCGGGATCCAGCGCAATTTTTCTAATTTTGTTTGTTGTGATGATATGGTTGACGCTCTGGATTCTTTGTTCTTCTCTTAGAACCGACGACCTGGTCTTGAGGCAATCGATGTAATCGTGGAAGGTGAGTTTGATCTCCACCGTATTTTTGCCCACACCTTTTGCTTTCTTCGTGACACTACTCTCTGTTCTCATGGCATACATCTTCGAACGCAAACCCGCGAACTCGACAATAATATCACCGTTACATTCATCTTTCAGTTTACCTAGGACTTTTTTGTTGAGGGATGGAATTCCAAATCTGTTGGGTTGAGGGTACGCAGAAGTATCGAAATACTCAAGCATGGAAGGATTTTTTATGTCTTCGTATAGGTTAGGTGTTTGTATGCTGTAAATGAAGCTGTCGGTGTCCGTGTACAAAAGTGATATTTTATCATTGTAGAAGGGTTTCATCACGTCATAATGAAATTCGAACATGTAAAGTTTCGACAAGTCGAGAACCGTTGCGCCAACGTAAATTGGTTTTCTGAATTTCATCAATTTTATATGTAGATTGAAAAATGCCAAATTCTCGTTGTAAATTTTTCTCGACTTGAATCTAGGATCGGCTATCCACTTCCGACATTTATTCTTATCGGAAATTAATTTCACGTCTACGTGCTTTCTAACATTCTCCATGGTCTTTCCGTACACCGCATTGTTCATTAATTTAAAGAAGTCCTTGTCTAAATCGGAAGTGGCAGCTGTTCTATGTTGTGTGTTAATTTCTATGTAAGGTCTTAACCACGTGGAATGTTTAAACTTTAGTATTCGTCTAACATTCACTATCTGAACACCCTTCGCAATCAAAAACCGGAGATTCTTGTAGTGGACAACGTATCTCTGTTTAGGGTCCAATGTTAACAAAAGCTTGTCTTGAACCGAGTCGGGTGGACATTTGATTTCGGGGGTCGGAGGCAAATCCGAAAACGTGTCGTGCAGGTGGTCGGAGAATTGGAGATCTACCTCTGCGAAGAAACCACACTCGCTATCGTCGAAATGAATAATATCTATCGAAGTGGGATCTAACCATTCGAATCCCCCGTAAGGAAGTTTCTGAACCATGGCATGTCCGTAGAGATTATTAACGTCGGCGTAGAAGATGTAATTCGATGCTCGATTTGAATCGTAATCTTCTTTCATGTATACGTTATTAGCTTTTGCATGTCTCTGTACGCTTTGCACCATTCCACCTCGTATCCCTCTTTCGATGAATAGCAACATGTCAACGTCCGATATCAGTTCCAGCTTGACCTTTGTCTGGAATAACATTGCCGACCACGCTAATCCCGGTAGACTGTAGAAATACGCTGGATCTAATTTGTAAATATTCGTTGCCGTTTTCCTGAACGCTTGAAAAACATCCGCGAGTATCGTCACGTCTAATTTTAAGTATGCGTCGTGGTAGTCTCCGAGTGTCCTACATTCTAATTTCTCCCACATGAGTTGCGCGTGTTGGTATTCTTCGTCCGTGATTCCTTTCTCTCTGAGTCTGCTGTAAAATTCTCTTGGAAGTGGAAGAGCGTCGTCGTTAAATTTAGAACCATCACTAACATATTCGTAAGGATAAACCCCTTTACGTCTAACGAGTTCTATGTCTACGTTGGGAAAACTAGCTCTAGTTATTTTAAATTGATCGTCGGTGAGTTTGTTCGCTAAAGCATCCAGACTTGCAGAGAGAAATCTATACGAATCCAGGAAGCGCATCTCGATTGTATTTTTCGTTCCCGGAATCGACACTTGCTTGCTGAGACTAATGTAACGTTCTTCATTCTCGGCCAAGACACCTATACGTTTCGGATCGTAGCCAAGATGTCTCACCAGGTGGTGAAAATCATATCCGCTTCCGTTGTGAAAGAATATGGGGATGAATTTAGGTTTCTGGATTTTAAGATTGCACGTGTTGCAAATTCCACCTATGTAGTTTCCGCTGAAATGATCGTGGTGGAATATTTTTTTGTTCTCATCAGTGAAACTTTGATCACATACCGGACACACCTCAGTGGAATTGTAATTTTGAAGTTCATTTTCAGTTAAAGGTGCCATCGGTTTTGATGTAAGTAGTACGCTACCAATTACCTCAACCTCCTCCACCATTTTTTCCAGGAAGTGTTCGATTACATTTGGCCCGCGATATATATATGCTTCATTTATTTTATCACGTCGCACAACAACATAGCCGAAACTATTAGGTTGATGAAGCTGGTACGGCGTTGTGGAGGAAATTTCGGGATCCGGTTCGCAGTAGGAGAGTGGTTTGAGGAACGCCTCGAAATCTGCGACGATGATTGCGGGATGTTCCAACAATGCCTTGTGCATTTTGAATTCTTCGACTTCGTTCGTTTCGGGCATCAACATTCTAGCCGGTGTGTTGTCGCCGCAATAAATTTTATGTTCGGCAAGTTTCTCGATAGCAATTTGACGTCCGGTGTAATTTCGATAATCGAGTTGTTTTCGATCGTCGAACGTGGTTAGGCATCTCGGGCAAACTTCGATGCAATGTTTATGCTTGGTTGATTGACTTCTGACCAAACGTGATAGTGAACGAATTAGCGTGTAGTGATGAACATCCTCGTTTGAAATTAGAAGGAGATTTATTACACAGGCATCGTCATCGTCGATATCGCTTATCCTGACAGGGTGCACGAGATATTTATCTGACGTGAAGGAATACACATTAATAGCGAGGCGTTTTCCTGTACAATTTTCGAACTTTGTTATATCCGACAATGTCACCGGGTATTCGATGTCAGACATTACACTTTGAAAGTCGGTCTCGTATTGTTTGTAATGTCCAACCCACTGTGGATTATTTTTGCAATGAACAGGATGCAGTGCAGCCAACACACACCAG
The DNA here is from genome assembly GCF_977018435.1 of Lepisma saccharinum. Classification (NCBI taxonomy): domain Eukaryota; kingdom Metazoa; phylum Arthropoda; class Insecta; order Zygentoma; family Lepismatidae; genus Lepisma; species Lepisma saccharinum. Next base: position 54,580,876 of record NC_139233.1, read on the forward strand.
AGAAAACACTTGTTATCGCTGTTCTGTATATTTAACACAGCCCTCTTGTGTTGAATGTTCGGTGGAAGAGGAACGTAGCTGGAAGCTCGAAGAGGCGAGAATCGGTTCACGTAAACAGTTAACGTGTGAGGACTTCCACATAGAGACCATCCCGACCCTTTAGCCTCGAAATCGTCATGTTTCTTAACCAGCTCGTTGGAAACTTTATAATAGAAGTTGTCCAAATTTTCGACGTCCGCCAAATAAAGAGTCTGGTTTTTTGTACGATGATAAAAAATACTTGTTGTGCCATCAACTTTCTTGTATTCAGAAAACAGAACAACGTATACTTTTATAGAGTTGTTTTCAAGTTTATCTTTTAAAATATTTAGTACAGATGTTTTCGTTTCATCCAAGAAACTAAGGATGTCACGACCTGGTTCTGACTTAATTGAAAAATCCTGGAGTTGGTCGTTAAATGCAGATCTAATTGGTTTGCGTTCATTAGATAATTTAATTTGCTTGGAAGTGGAAGCTTCCGTTTCTGAATTATCGATTTTCCTTTTCGATGTTCCTTGTTCGGTCGATGGTTTGCAAATTTTGAGATGTTTACTTAAATTTGTAATGCTGATTATTTTTCCGCATCGAGCACATGGCTTAGAAGGTAACGAACGATTAATTCTCGAACCTGTTTCGCTACATCTTGCCCTGTGTACCGATAAATTGTTCCTTGAGATTAGCTTCCCACAAGTAACACATTCAGTTTTATCATTTTTACGATTGAAACTGGTGGTGGATGCCATTGCTTTCTCCAAAATCACAGAAATCAAAAAGTCTAGTATATAGCGACACAATTTTCAGGTATGTTATTTTATATAGAATTTCTTGGAGTGATTACAAAACTCAAAAATTCAATCTACTGTAAATAGAATTTCAGGTATGTTATTTATATAGAATTTCTTGTGTGCGAATACAAAAACTCAAGAATTCAATCTACTGTAAATACAATTTTCAGGTATGTTATTTTATATAGAATTTCTTGGGGTAATTACAAAACTCAAAAAATAAATCTACTGTGAATATAATTTTCAGGTATGTTATTTTATATATAATTTTCACGGGGCGTTCAATATTGTCAACGGTATTATATTTGAGCGAGCCGCTTGTCGCCTAAACACTACAGCTCACAGGTCGGTAAAATCTGACATGAAAGCAGATAATACGCTTATGCCTTATTTATATATAATTTTCACGGGGCGTTCAATATTGTTAACGGTATTATATTTGAGCGAGCCGCTTGTCGCCTAAACACTACAGCTCACAGGTCGGGAAAATCTAACATGAAAGCAGATAATACGCTTATGCCTTATTTATATATAATTTTCACGGGGCGTTCAATATTCTCAACGGTATTATATTTGAGCGAGCCGCTTGTCACCTAAACACTACAGCTCACAGGTCGGTAAAATCTGACATGAAAGCAGATAATACGTTTATGCCTTATTTATATATAATTTTCACGGGGCGTACAATATTGTCAACGGTATTATATTTGAGCGAGCCGCTTGTCGCCTAAACACTACAGCTCACAGGTCGGGAAAATCTGACATGAAAGCAGATAATACGCTTATGCCTTATTTATATATAATTTTCACGGGGCGTTCAATATTGTCAACGGTATTATATTTGAGCGAGCCGCTTGTCGCCTAAACACTACAGCTCACAGGTCGGGAAAATCTGACATGAAAGCAGATAATACGCTTATGCCTTATTTATATATAATTTTCACGGGGCGTTCAATATTGTCAACGGTATTATATTTGAGCGAGCCGCTTGTCACCTAAACACTACAGCTCACAGGTCGGGAAAATCTGACATGAAAGCAGATAATACGCTTATGCCTTATTTATATATAATTTTCACGGGGCGTTCAATATTCTCAACGGTATTATATTTGAGCGAGCCGCTTGTCACCTAAACACTACAGCTCACAGGTCGGTAAAATCTGACATGAAAGCAGATAATACGCTTATGCCTTATTTATATATAATTTTCACGGGGCGTACAATATTGTCAACGGTATTATATTTGAGCGAGCCGCTTGTCACCTAAACACTACAGCTCACAGGTCGGTAAAATCTGACATGAAAGCAGATAATACGCTTATGCCTTATTTATATATAATTTTCACGGGGCGTTCAATATTGTCAACGGTATTATATTTGAGCGAGCCGCTTGTCGCCTAAACACTACAGCTCACAGGTCGGGAAAATCTGACATGAAAGCAGATAATACGCTTATGCCTTATTTATATATAATTTTCACGGGGCGTTCAATATTGTCAACGGTATTATATTTGAGCGAGCCGCTTGTCGCCTAAACACTACAGCTCACAGGTCGGGAAAATCTAACATGAAAGCAGATAATACGCTTATGCCTTATTTATATATAATTTTCACGGGGCGTTCAATATTCTCAACGGTATTATATTTGAGCGAGCCGCTTGTCACCTAAACACTACAGCTCACAGGTCGGTAAAATCTGACATGAAAGCAGATAATACGTTTATGCCTTATTTATATATAATTTTCACGGGGCGTTCAATATTGTCAACGGTATTATATTTGAGCGAGCCGCTTGTCGCCTAAACACTACAGCTCACAGGTCGGTAAAATCTGACATGAAAGCAGATTATACGCTTATGCCTTATTTATATATAATTTTCACGGGGCGTTCAATATTGTCAACGGTATTATATTTGAGCGAGCCGTTTGTCGCCTAAACACTACAGCTCACAGGTCGGTAAAATCTGACATGAAAGCAGATAATACACTTATGCCTTATTTATATATAATTTTCACGGGGCGTACAATATTGTTAAGAGCGTTAGTTTTTGTAGAGCTCTCTTTTTCCATTTTTCCTCTATAGAGTGAAGCTGTAGAAGACGCAATTAGCTAACCTAGCATACAACACACCTTCCTAATTAATATGGATATTGTCACACATTTCTCTTATTTTATACTGTTGTAAATAGAAAAAATTATGTACGGTAAATGTTTTGTACATTATAGGAAAAAAATGCAAAATATCCTCCAATTTTAATTCGAATTTTATCGAATTTTTACATATTTCCACGCCGCCACATATTGTCCTATTTGCTTCTTTTACTTGCCTGGCTTAATTAACTCTCGCTAATTAGCATTTTTTTGGAAGAAGTCAACTAGAACAACATATGGCGGTATGAGAAATATGCAAATCAAAGAACATTTTAGCAATATATGGGCCCTAGCAATTAGCTTTCTCGACTAAGAGTACTCTTTCAAACGTCTTCTGCTGATCGTATTACTAAACGAGGACGTTTAAAATTTTTGGGTGTTGAAAAAGTTTGACCCTACTTTTTTATTTCTATTGTTTGCTAATAGATGGCGCTAATAGTACCCCCTCTCCTCCCCTCTCCCCTCTTCTCCTCTGCTGTATGACAAATAGCACAAACATAAAAATCAAGATTTTGGAGAGCAAAACATAAAATTTGCATGCATCTGATGTCGAACCAGGAACTTTTATCTTTCGGGGAGTCAACATTATTTTTTACTCAGTCGTCATATAACATGAACGCACGCAAAGATTCACATGTGCTTTTTATTATTTTGTGTTCGGTAAGTACAAGTATATTCTTACATAAATTATTGTTTAATTTAATAAATTGTAAACTCGGAGTCTGCTATACTAAAACTCCTTCTGTCTATTCAAAGCGAATGTTGCGTGCACGCGGAAATAGCACAGAAAAAAAAACCGGATGGAAGCAATTTAAAATCACTGGGGCAAGGTCAGTATTACGAAGGCGTAAAAAACACGTGCTTCCATTCAACTTTGAAAAATAAGAATGAATGTGTAATAACACTGGTATTATTTGTAATCACAGTGCTTACTCATGTATTTTGTTTAATATTTTATTTCAAATTCACTGTCAGAAACTAGTGTTGTTAGTTTCTGCATGTAGGTTTATTTACTCTGTTGGTTGTCACTGTCAAGTTTTTAGTATTCGTACAGCATAAAAAGCTATAACCCCCCTCTCAAAATATATACACTGTATACGCCAAGATGCGCAATAGCCTGGCAACACATCATGAAAAAACATGCCAAGAAGACCCAGTGGGTTTATAAGTCAGTGCTGCCAATTCCTATTTGTAGGTTAGCTTAGCCAGTGAAAGATCATATAGTAGAATTTTTGTAGAGTGGGTGTTTGCGAGTTCCACGACGCGCTGCCTGCCGATACTCTATGCAGCGTCATCCTGATTGCAGAGAAGTCCTTCGTCCACGACGTGAAGAACGAGAGGGTGACGGAACAGTTTTAAATTCATAAAAAATTGCCACATACTAAAAATCAACATCCAACACATTTTAGGTTATATAAAATTTGTGAAAACCTTATAATACTGAAATATTAAAACAAACAGAGTCCCCCCTGTAGGTTAGTTCGGTGCGTAAATAAAAAAAATGATAGGTTAAGTTATATCACTTAGGATCGTAAAAAAAATTAAAAAATCGTAAAAAAAAAGATAGGTTAAGTTGTATCACGTAAGATCGTGATATACCTACCAAGTACGAGTGGGGAAAAAAATGAGTGCGGTGAAAATTTGTACTAAAACATCGCTAAACGCTATAACATCGACAAAAAATTGTCAAAATATCTCAAAAACTTATATTCGATTGATAAAAAAAAAATACCTACAAAATATGATCCTCAAATAATGACGTTCAAACAGTGCATAAATAAAAAAAATGATAGGTTAAGTTATATCACTTAGGATCATAAAAAAATTAAATAATCGTAAAAAAAGGATAGGTTAAGTTGTATCACGTAACATCATGATATACCTACCAAGTACGAGTGGGGAAAAAATGAGTATGGTGAAAATTTGTACTAAAACATCGCTAAACGCTAAAACATCGACAAAAAATTGTCAAAGTATGTCAAAAAGTGATATTCGATTGATAAAAAAAGAGGATACCTACTAAGTACTATTTTGAAGCGCCCAATAAGCACTACTCATGAGCTACTAATTCTTGGCCCCTCCTAATTTCTTTGGCAACATGAAGTTACCCAGGGCCTACAGAAAACTAGACGCAGCTCGCCATATTTAGTGAGAGTTCCCCTCCACCATTAACAATGCAAATTGTACTTTTAGTATGCAAGGCGAGGGTCGGCGAGAAGGCACAGCTCTGGTCAGAAAGGTTCTCTTCGCAGGAACCATCTCCTGGAAATTACAACGTACGGGCTCTGGCGGATGCTTTACTTCGTGGCTGAGGTCGACGCTTTGGGAAACAAGTGCTTCCGGCTCTCGCCGTAATGGCGCTGGCATCGCGTGGCTTGCGGCGGGAGCGGTGCGTTTTCTTCGCTCGGTTCAAGTCACCCTTCCGGGCTTTTTATTTTTTTATTTTTCAAGGAGGCAACGCTCGCTTCCTGAACTTTATTCGCCCCGCAAAACTTTAAACACAACCTCTTAATGTCCTGTGGGTTTCTTCCTCTTCTCAAAGACGTCTTTTAAATTTTCTTGGCTGATTTCTTAAGAGAGTGGCTGGGAACATAACACGCTGGAACTTCGCCTTGGGTAGCTCTCCGCCCTTGTCACAGTTCCTTATTTGCTTCTTTTGAAATACGAGGGCTAGTCAAAAAATAATGAGAATGATTTTTTACGAAATACATTAGGCAGGGTCCAGGTTGATATGGTCTTTTTCGAAGTAGTCCCCATCGAGTTGTATACACTTGGCCCAACGTGTCTGCCAGTCCTGGAAGACGTGCTGGAACCCGTCTTTTGACATCGTCTTCACAACCGCCTCCGCCTTTTTCAGTACGGCCTATGGTGAGTCGAAACGTTGGCCCCGCATCTCCGATTTAAGACGAGGGAACAAAAAAAGGTCACCCGGAACAAGATCCGGGACGTATGGAGGATGCGGGACACATTCAATGTTTTGTCGAGCCAGATATTGGGCAACAACGTTGGAAACGTGAGGGCGTGCATTATCCTGGTGTAGGCGCCAACTAGCTCAGGGCGTTTTTGACAGATGTGTTCAGCCAGGGTCTTCAAAACTGTCACGTAATACTGTCCAGTAACCGAGGTATGCGGGAGCACTTCATGTTGGTAGACCATTCCACGGCAGTCGAAGAAGGAAATCACCATTACCTAATTCGCCGACGGAACAGCTTTGGCTTTCTTTGGCGTCGGAGAACTGGGTAATTTGCACACTGTGCTCGCCTGTTTGCTTTCGGGATCGTAGTGGTGAAGCCAACTCTCGTCACCAGTTATAAAGGAATTTAGGTAGAACTCACCATGCTCCGCTACCAGACGCTGAAGCTCCCGACACACCTTCACTCTCACCTGCTTCTGTTCATGCGTTAGCAACCTCGGGACCCATCCTGCACATACGCGTCTCATGTGCAAGCGATCGTGCAGAATGGTGAACGCACTACCATGGGAAATGTGTAACACGTCCGCCAGTTCATCTATTGTTATTCGGCGATCTTCCCGAACAATGACGGCAACTTTGTTAACCATAATCTCGTTCACTGCGGTGGCCGGAGCGCCCGGTGACCCTGCTTTGTGGTCGAAACACGGCCCTGCTTAAAGTGTTTGAACCACTGGAATGCGGTTGATTGTGGATGGACACTTTCGCCGTATGCCTGCTGCAACATTTCGTTGCTTCCATGGTGTATTTCTGCAGACGGACGTAACATTTCAAAGCCGCGTACTGCTCCTCACGAACTGACTCCATTTTCCGTATACGACTTCTGACTATTCGTGTTTTGTTTGCGCAGTGTTGCCAGATGCATGCGCATAAGCGTTTGCAATTTTATCTGCCGATTCCACGAGACACGTTCTTCTCTCGCAAATTTGTTTCCCCGCTGCATGTTCACTGTGTGATATACATAAAAAAATTCTCATCCTTTTTTGACTAGCCCTCGTATATTGCAGAGAAGAGATTGGCGTAATAATAAAATCAGGCCATTTAGTGGCGAATTATCAGAGAAGACAGCATTGATGGCGTCTACTAAGGGTTTCTATAGGTAACTTAGTTACGTGAACGCACACGCACATTTATACACTTCCTGCCCATTCCAACATACCGTGAAGGCATTATTATGGAGTGTGTAGAGTTAGGACCCCACAAATTCGCAAACTCGGCTCTGGATATGATGTTATTATTACCACACTCCGACTGCCTTTACTCTCCATGGTTTTCCCTAGAACCCCACTTATTAGAGGCTGGATGATCCTCAGAGTCACTCCATGAAGGAACGTTGCTGGAAAAGTTCCCACCTGAAATCACCCACCCCAGGAATCGAACCAGATTTCTCTCTGTGTATATATATATAGTGTGTGTGTGTGGGGGGATGGCTAGAGGTAACTCTAAAGTCTTGTAATCAAGGAGTCCCCAGGAGTTTAAGGTACTCAAATGCCAACTTCTCTTCCCCATAGAACACCTTGGGCGGACTAACGAGGCTGTGCCGCCTGGACTTACATCCAGTATAATCCTCTGTGAATATTTGCTTTTGTGTGATTCATACATCTCATCACCGTTCATCCCCACCGTAGCGATTAGCCAAAAGTAGCAGAAAGTGAAGTAAAGTTTTAGCAAGTCCCACATCAAAGAGTCCAGGTTTCGATTCCCGTGGAGAGACATTGTGGTTCGGTCCCACATTAAACTGTAGGCCAAGACCCGATTAGCCTGTCTGTGCATAAAATGTACTAAAACTTGAATATGTGTGTGTACAGTGGGAGCGATTAGGTTTCAAAACTGGAGGGCAAGGTGCCAAAACTGGGGTGGGGGCAAGGACTCCCCCCTCGCCCTCCCTAATCGCCGCCACTGTGTGTGCATGTAACAATAAGATTTAATAGAAACATTACTATGGATTTACTTACTTATTTACTTCTTCTTCCCCTTCGTGCTGTTAGGCGTTGGGGTCCTTCAGCCATCTGCTAAAACTCTTCCTATCTTGTGCCATTCTCTTAACGTCCATTAGTGCCTTTCCTCTTTTAGTAACCATCTCTGACAGGTATTGCTCCCATTCTATGCGAGGTCTTCCTCTTCCTCTCCTTCCTTCTGGTCTCGCTTCCATTACTTGTTTCGGTTTTCTTTCTTCTCCCATTCTCATGACATGGCCATACCTGCCCAGTGTTCTTCTCTCTATTATCTCTTCAATTGATTCTACTTGTAGCTGTTCACTGATTTTAGTGTTCCTGATTCTATCTTGTCTGGTTTTTCCTACGACTCTTCTGAGGTATTTCATCTCTGTTGCTCTTAATCTACTTTTATGCTTATTTTGGAGCGTTAAGCTTTCTATGCCATAGAGCATTGTTGGTATAATTATGGTTTTGTAAATCCTTAATTTAGTATTTTCTTGTACCTCATTTTTTCCTACTATTGTATTACTTATTTGGTAATATATTTTATTTGTTTTTTGAACCCTGCTATTTATTTCTTCTTCTACTTTTCCATCGGCTGTTATTATTGTTCGCAAATATTCATATCTATTCACTTGTTCTAGCTGTTCTCCTTGCCATTTTATTTCCAATCTTTCTTCATTTCCATGCTTTGATATATGCATTACTTTACTCTTCTTTGAGTTCACTATCATTTCTCTATCTTGTATTGAGCTGGCCCATTCTATTACTGTATTTTGTAGCTCCTGTTTTGTTGATGTTATTAATGCTATGTCATCAGCATACAGAAGTGATTGTACATAAACTGGTTTCAGTTTCCTATTTCCAACCTTACATTTTCTTGTTGTTCTTCTACTTTGTTGGAGCAACTATGGATTTTTTAAAATATATATTCCATGCTAACAATATAAAAGTACAGTATATAGAAAAATAAAACTTTTTAAATTTGTTAACTGTATTTTTAACTAATATCTTGAGATAAAAACCAGTGCTTCCTTAATTATTAATAAACCTGTTCGAGGAGGCCTCATCTCCAGGCACCAACTTGGGGCAAGCCCCAGCACCTAACGGCCTGTTTGGCGAGAATGAGTCAAGGCAAGAGCTTAATAAACCTTTTCCTATTCCCCTAAAAATAGGCAATACTTAGGCTGGAGAGTTCAGTGAACTAATTTTCTGTTAGTTTATACGGATCAACTTTTTATAGCTCTGGAAGCACAGATTTCGAGATTTATTAAGATTTTCTACAAAACTAATGTACGCTTTAGAAAGACTGATAAACGCTTTTTATACGTTCTCTCTATGCACTTAAAATAAGAAAGAGTTAACTGAAATGTGATATTTCTGGAAAGAAAATCTATATTCTCTCCTTTTGGTTATTTGAAAGGGAAGCAGAATTACCTTTGCCCCCTCCTTAAGATTAACGTCATCTGTTATGCTCCACTGAAGTAATTGCAAATTCGAAATAACAAGAGCATCCTGACAATACAGTTGATTCAGCGATTCTTAAGAAAAAAAAAACAGGCGGAGTGACCATCAGGCGTTCCCTATTGCCCACTGGATACAGCCTCACGAGGTCCCATTCTTTAAGCCGTTGTTCCTCCAGAAACTCAATTTAGGGCTAATGGAAGCGCCTCACAAGGAATTCCCGGAGGAAGAAGGCGGCGAGAGATGTGAAACGTGTGAGCAAGGACCTCGCAGAAGAAGCCACGTCCCGTATCCTCCATGGTTTTCTAAGCTGAGCTTGCTCTAGATTGCGGAGCGAGATTACGCTGGTATTTCAATTTTAATTAGCGACATTCCGCTAGTTTCAGCTCCTCTTAGAAATTTCCATTTCTTTCCAGTAATGGATCTGAGGAAAGGGCAAGATTCTTAGTATCGAAGTTTCTGCCAGTCTTTTTTCTTTCTTCGTGTGAACCGACCGTCTTTGCAGGAAATGATAATGAGAGTTTGGTATGATGTCATTTAGGTCTTTCGGAAGTACAGAAGTTTTGAATCTATATCTTGCCCGTTGACATAAAAAGTGGAAGTGATTGTAGTCGATTTACAACAGTTCAGTTTTTGTCGGCGTTGGGGTGTACATAAACTCCCCCTCTCTATCTCTCTCTCCCTCCCTCCATGTGTGTGTCTAATTATTTCTTCCTTTATTTATATTTTCCAAATTTTACCAATTCCATCACTGTCCAATTTTTCTTTCTATCTTTCTTGCCCCTTTCTCTCTCCCTCTCCATGTTCATTTCTGACTTTGTATCTCTCTCGATCTTTACAAACTGTCTGCCTCACTTCATGTGTTTTTATACCATTACCTCTGTGTTTTTACCTATCTTCACTTGTCCCCTTCCCTCAACCTCCGCAATTATATCTCTATGTTTTATCTATTTCTCGCTACCACTACCTTTCCCTGCCTGTATTTCACCAATTTTCTCTATCACTATCCTTTTCTATTTCTCCACTATCCATTTTCTTTCTCTCTTTCCTTAATTACATTTTTCTCTGCTCTCTCTGTCCTGTCTTGTTCGGTAATACAATGGCTTCTATCTCTTGTGGGCTGCGTCTGTCGTAGGAAATTGCCTGTACCGTCAGGCCTCATCATTGTAACGTTGCAGCCGGTGGAAACACACTGTACATTGGTTCGTATCCTACTTGAAACTGTAAGTCCGGTCCCAATTAGCCCATATGGGCTTGAAGTGAAGCTCGACTTTTTCCTTTGACCTGTGCCTTCAGGCAGCCCAATGATACAGTTTCAAAATGTGACAAGCACTCCAACAGAAGTAAATTTAAATATCATAGGTAATTGATAACAATAATTAAACTTTAAACAAAATCTCGTTGTGGGACTGTGAGCACTTCCGCATCTGATTCTCAGGGGTATGTTTTTATAGTCCCTATTAGAGACTTCTTCCTGTTCACGGTCTTTGCGATTGCACGAAATTTTTCTACCTTAGAAATACTGACATTCAAAACTTAAAACCAAGTCTGAAAGAATCTCTAAGTATTATGTTATGAATAAATTTCAGATATCATTGAATCATATTTTGCTAAGAGCATATGAATCCGTTTCTCTAGTGATAGGCCTAGTGTAGGTTACGTAAATGTAATCATTTTTTTTTTAGTTGAATTCGCCTGTGAAAATGAGCCTGCGCGGTTTTGATTGACCGTAGAAGCATTAGATACTTTTTTACGGTCGACCAGGACACGAACCCTATTCTCTGAAATACAGTGCCATTGCTCTACCACTCACCCTATCCTTGCTAAATTCCTCACTCTCTCTGAAAAAGGTAGCGACTTAGTTGAAAAGTAATGATAAGATATTTCAGAAATCGGATTCGAGTCCTGGCCAAGACCATTTTTTTTTGCTACCTCTACCTTCGTACTAAGCACAGCTTCCTTTTGTGTTTCAAAACGTAGTATTACCTTCCAGATTTGTTCTATTTTAAGATTCTAATAACATTATTAGGGCTAGAGTTCGAAATAATATTTCCTAGGTATATCTCAATGTTGCCACCTCTCAGTGCACACTATACTTGAGTTGTATTTATGCTGTTGCTACATACAATAGATATTAAAATAACGTACTTGTTACAAGAATTACTATTAGTACAGAACATCTCTAGAAAAAACATGTACAGTAAAACCTCGTTAATCCGGACCCCGATAAGCCGGACTTCCCTTAATCAGGACAGGCAAAAGGTAAAAAAAAAGAAAAGAAAAAAAAAGCAGAATGCAAGGTTTTAAATATGGCTAGAAGTCAACAAGAGAACTTCCCAAAGAAAAGGCAGTCAACCACTGATGAATTTCTGTTTCCCGCAGACTTTGTACTGTACTGTCTAGTGTATTTAGGCATATACCCTTTAAATACACCATAATAAACGTGTTTTGTTGCTATAAACGGAGTTGAATGCACTTTCTACTGTTCTTTTATGTTATTTCAGTTAATCCGGACTTTCGTTAAACCGGTCAACTTATTCCCACCCACATTAGTCCAGATTAACGAGGTGTTACTGTATTGAGATAAGCAGTACCAGTGCATTTGAATATGCTGTCAGCCTTCGTGGTTTACCCACTATATTTTGGAAAGAGTCCTTCCGTATGCACGGGTGGACTGCAGAACAAGCAGCTGTACTGCAGTATTCTGAGAGGGGCGGAAAGGGGAAGGAGTGAGCGAGGCAGGAGGCTTCGTCGGTCGCGGTCGTGCAATGGGAAATCTCTCGTCTTCGTGAGTACAGTGTTACATTGTTGTGCAGCGCGCTACAATGCCAGGGGTCTAGGGTCAATCCAAGCACCTATCTCTGCATCTAGGGGTCATGTATCCTTCATCAATTTCGTATCATCACTCATCCTCATCTTCGCAATTAGCCTAAAATGGAAAGAAAATTAAAATAAACGAAGTAAAATAAACCAAACCAATCAAGTTGGTGATTTGGGATATTTTACTTCGCTTCTCTGCAACTTTTGTCTAATCGCAAAGATGAGGATGAGTAATGATATGATGAACCTGATAAAGGGACAGTCGCAAAGAACACTCATGCCGAAATTCGAATCCGGAACCTCTGGCGTCGTAGCGCCCTGTTATAACCACTCCGCCATAGAGATCGGCAGTATTCTAATCATGACAGAAGGAACTTTACTAGGTGGTTCCTTGAAAAGAAGGCCACCTCTACTCGCAGGCGTGCAGGCGGAAAGTTCGCACCGCACTTAGCTCTCACTGGCCTCCAGAAGTGCACGCGAAATGCTGGAGTCTGCTGAAAAGGGCTTCATTTTGCCTACCCCCCCCCAAGAAACCCAATTCTGTGCACCCAGTAGATCACCCTTTCCGTGACCACAACTACAACATCGAACAAATCGAGGTAATAGCTCATGCAAACACCACTCAGAGTTCCAACTCATTCAGGAATCTCCCTCGGAAACGCTAAAGCAGATTAATTTTGCCTCTGATCTGAGACTCGCCTCAGGAGAGGGACCCCGCGATGTTGTTCCAGCTTCGGAGAAGAGGGTAGAGCCACGGAGAAGGCTTGTTACCCGTGTAGCAAGCACAAACAGCCATCAAGAAGGAACCAAGGCAAACAGCGTTGATTGCCGCAGCAGAAGTTGGTCGAGGAGGAAATTCAGTTTTCCTCCAAAGTTCTCTGTTCGTTCCAGGCTCCCGGGGGAGGCATCGTGGACCGTGCGCCTCTTCTGGAGAGGAAGTTCTCCGGGCAAGAAGTCGGCACCCAGCATCCGGGCTCCGGAGCTTGCCTTCCACAATGTCCTCCAGGTTCTTCTCGTAGCTAGTTAATGATGCGTGAAGCTGCTTGCTTTACATTCCGGGTTGGGTTATTTTCTGGCTTGAAAAGTCTCTGTGGGCTGAGAGTGAAAATCAAAAGGGGGAATCACTGTCAAGTTCGTCTTTTAGAGCACTTCAAACGTGTATTGGGCCATTGCAATTGCATTGGGGACATAAACTGATGTTAGATTTCTTAGCAATACTTTTGGTCATGCTGCCCACAAAGTTGGGTTAGCCCCTTTTTTTCTTTGCATTCCCGTCCTCTTTCTACAAATTTCTCCTATCTTTCGCAACTCTAGAATGTATTTTACATGTTAACTCTCTTTCATCATTTCTTGTACTACTTTCTCTCTCTCCTGTTTTATTCTCACTATTTTCGTTTCTTTTATTTCTCATTCTCTGACTCTTTTTTACTTTTCCTCAATATGCATTCTCTCTCTCTCTCTCTCTCTCTCTCTCTCTCTCTCTCTCTCTCTCTCTCACACACACACACACACACACTTTCTTGTATTTCTTCTCTCTCTTGCTTAATTTCTCTTCTCTCCCCTTCCCTTTTTGGTTCATTTGTTTCTCTTCCATTTCCCACTCCTTGTATTTCTTCTCTTTCTCTCACTTAATTTTCTCTTCTGCTTTTGTGTCTCTGCTATGCCTTTCTTTCTTATTTCTTGTATTTTCTCTCTGTGTCTCTTCCTTCGGTTTCCTCTTTGTCACAACCTGAACCTTGCTTATTTTCCTGCCATTTTGACGTTCTCTTTCGTGTATTCTTCCTCCTTTTTTCTTGCTTCATTTGTTTCTCTGCACGGTCTCCCTGTTACGTACTAACTCTTGTATTTCTCATCTCCCTGTTTCTCCGGCTTCATTTTTCTCTCCTCTGCCATTACCTCTCTCTGTATTCGTGTATTTCTTCACTCCCTTTCCATCTTCCCCTCTATATTTTTAAATATTTCTCTCTTAACGCCCTGTAAACACGACACATATTTCACTTCAAAACTATAAAATGTTTACCCACTTAACAAGAAATCTGGGAGCGCCCATGCTTATATCATCTTACATGTTCGACGACTGCATACAAAAACTGATACTTAGCCTCAAAGATTTCTAACTGTCGATTCTGTGTTCGGTAAAATAGTTAAAGGAACATTACAGGACAAACAGATTGCAGCATTCATATTTGGAAAGGATTGGAACCTTGACTCCTGGGTGGACAGATAGCTAACGGCCTTCCAGGCGGTAAATGTTATTTGTAATTGTAATGAAGGATACAGCGTTCCTCTCATACAACTTAAACAATTGTAAACGAAGGGTAATTCTATTCCATTTCTGTAACACCAAGTGTTAACCCTACGTTCTCTGCTATGTTTTTTTTTTTACAGAGATTGCATTGTATCTGTGTTGTTTAGCAGCAGATTCACATCACATCCTCAAAAAAGCAGAACTGAAAGCTCTAGAGGTTATGTACTCGTTGCCCCTTACTCACCTGTATCTCACTTATGTACCCTAATATATAGCCTGTGCAAAATCTCCAGGTACATTTGAAATGTTCGAATGTTCCTTTGGAGATCTCTTTGTTGTCAACTGCATCCACTGTACACTGTTGGAAGCCACAGTAAAATTTACAATTTTCTGCCGTAAACTTAACAGTATTTTTGTTAAATTACAAAAACTGGACGAAACTATTTTTTTAAATTTGATTTTTTTTATCTTGCATAAAGATAATGATTATAAATTGGAGTTGCGTGTACAAGACTTGCTCATGAATACTTTAAAAATGGAAATGGGAATTTTTTACGGTACTTGTATGACAACGGAATTGACTGTCTTTGACCATCACTTCTCTAGTAAACGTCTTTAGAGTTTAAATATGGTTACAAAGTAGCTGTTAGGCATAGTTGAGTGGTTAGTACAGCACGGCCTGGACATACATTTTCTTTGTAAGTGCCCCTTCCATTTCATCACACTCATTCTCAACTTCCCAATTAGCTACAAGTTGCAGAACTGAGATGTAAAATAAACCAACTCAATATACAAAGTAGATGTCCAAAATCTCTTACAATCACAACAAATGTTCAGTGCAATTAGCTGTAAGTCCTATTTTTATGAATAGAGAGACTAATAGGAACTGGACCTACAGTTTAAAATGGGGCCAAAATTACTTGGAGTTGAGCCCAGTGCCGTTTACAACAATGTCAGGGTATTATCCACCGTGGTTGTCCTCAACCCACCAAAAAACCTGCAGTGGTCTCTCCTGGAACTCTCTCTTGATAGAGAGTTGCCTTGCAGTCTCCGTTCAGCCACAAAAAATGTTAACAGATGTGTTTCTGTGGCGACAACTACTGGCTCCATCTTCACAGCAGCTGACACGTAGGTTGGATGTTGTCCAAAACCCTTACACGTGAGAGGGAGAAACCTTTGATGTCTTCCGAGAAGCTGCGCCCTCAGACTTTGTCATGTTGCTTGACAGTCTGGTTAACGGTATCCAATCTTCAAAAGCTTTAATAACATCATTAACATGAAGACACTTCGGGGCTCCTGCAAATTTCTACACCTGGCGTTCTGTTCCAGGATTATGCAAACGGAAATATACGAGGAGCGTTCGAAAATAAACGAGTTTGTCTACACTCTGTCTCGGGAATCTGTGGAGCAAGGTCGCGCATATCGGTAGAGATAAGGATAAAGCGAGTGGACGGAGCAAAACAGTAGCCTCTGCTGCAAGTGTCTGGGAGCTTCAGCCGTGTTTTACCCTCCACGCGCTAAGTTTCCCTCTCACGCGTTCGTTGGTCAAACCCTCTCGAACCACCACTTCCGCAGAGGATTTGTTTTGTTCGCTTGCTTCAGAGATTACAGAACAGAGTGTAGAACACTTTTCTTAGCAATATACGTGTATTTTGCATACTGTCTTTTCAGTGTAATCCCAATCTAATTCAACACACTTTTTGCAACATTCCGCAACTTCGTGTTTACCACTTTGGTGGAAGATTTCTGTTATTCCACGTATTCAACCTTGCACAGGTGTAATAACTTAATTCTAAACAGGCGTTCTGTGTCGTTCAGAATGAGGTTCATTCTACACAAGGTCCCATGTTTTTCGGAACTCCCCCCAACCCCCAACTAAACATTCAACCCTGCACTCTACTTTAAAGCTGGTAAAAATGACGCAAATTTTCCTTCATGAAAAATCTGATTATAGTCCGCGGAATACTAGACTGAATGGTGAAATGGTCTTGTAACGATGAGAAGCTGGAACATGTTCGAGCATAAGAAACATGCTTCTTTCTATCTATTTGTTCCTATGTTTCTAGAAATTATATTTTTCATATTTTATGCCTCTTGTGATGTTATCACTCTAATGTATTTCATATATGCATATAGGAATGACTTTAATAATTAAACATGATTGCAGTGTTTCTTGGATTATTTCATAATGATCATAATATCACGGTCACTAATTTTAATGTTTATTAATTACTGGATGTGATTAGAAATTAACTTTTCTCGGGTACTTAGATTGAAGAAGTTACCCTAATTATTGCTGTGAAGTTTCCAAGTTTCGTAACTGGCAACATGTACTGTGGTTTCCATAGTGCGCAGTGATCATTGACGATCAGACCTCAACATATGCGCCCTTTAATTTGGCGACGAGCCAGTACACTTCCGACGTCCAGTCTGTCACTACCGACATATGACAGTGTCGCTGTCCGTACGATTTAATCCTGGTAGTAATTTTTTTCTTTTGTGTGTGCTCTATACCAGACCAACTCGCCGGTCGTCGTATTCGTGATAGAGCTCTTTCGTATGCAGGTGTGGGCTTCAGAGCAAGCAGCTATATTGTAACGTTCTAAAAGTGGTGGAAAAGAAGTGATGAGCGGGACAGGATGCTTCGTCCGTCGAGTTTGCGCAGTGGAATAGTTGTTCCGTGAAATGGAGGGCGCCTTTTTCCGCAGTACTTTTTACCTCTCAACTCAAGCGGCTTCCCCACTCCTACTCTGATGTGCAGCGTGCAGGCGGTACTTTTGCACCACACGGAACACTCTCCAGCCCCGTCTATAGCTCTCGCCACGAAAACAGTCCAGTCAAGGTCGGAGCTTCCTAGGGATGTGCCGAAGCCGATTACAGATGTATGAAAATCGGCAGAAATTGACACATCGGCATCGGTATCGACATCGGCAAAAATCCGATATTTAAACCGGTACAGATTATACTAGTTTTTTACCTTCTAATAAGTTTTATATTCTAGTTTTGTAAGATTTATTGACAATTAGGTTATGATTCATCATTATTGTAGAGTTTTTGTAATAAAATTATTGCTAACTCTCAATCAGAGGATCAACTTAACTCAAAATCGGAAATAAGACAGTACATTGCTGAACCACGATCTGCTGTTGTATTGGAAATTCAAAAATGAATATTCAAACCTGAAGCAAGTGCTGAGAAAATACTTGGGCATACCTGTTGCATCAGTATTCAGTTATTGAGTGTTCAGTGTTGCTGAACAGATTTGTGATAAGAGAAGAAGTGCTTCCAAATCTCGTATTTCTGAAGTTGAATCTGGCAGCAGTAAATTGCCAACATTAAGAACAGGAATTCATTTTGCATTTCAAAAAACTACTTGTGTACTAATGTTAAATCTCTTGAGAATCCATGTTCATAAAGGTTCACATAACCACCATTTGTAGATGCAAATGTACATTCGCATCTTTTGAGAATATATATGTATATACATGTGATATGCAATAGAAATGTATATAGCAAATTTATTTTTGCCATGCTAAATATAACATCCCATTTCTGTTGAATAATCTTATGTATCGGAATCGGTTAAATATCGGCATCGGTTCCAAAAATTATCGGTGAGTACATCGGCATCGGTAAATTTTCAGCTTCGTCACATGCTTCCCCTTGCCTCCTCCACACCCCTGGTCCTCCACGGTTGCCACATTTCTTCTAAGCTGCTCAGTCAACACTTCGCGCGTTGTACGTGTGCGTTTGATTTCGTCAGTTGAAACTGTTGTTTATTGGCAACACTGTAGGTGGGTGGCGTGACCTTGGCTGGACTGTTTTCGTGGCGAGAGCTTTAGTTTGCTTCACCTTTTCACTCCCACGTCTAGTTGGTTACAAAGAGCAACACCGAGCCGTCTACTTCGTCAATTTGGTGTCATGTAGTGTATTTGCTGTCGACACCGTTGCTCCACGTTCTGGAGCGATGTAGGTTCTGGAGGTGTACGTGCGTGATAACCAATCAAACGTTCGTTGAAAGCAGCAGATAGGCATTTCTTGCGTACAGCGTCTACTTGGATCAATGCAATTTCCTTGACACTAAATTCTGCTTCGTTTTTCTCTGCAGCAAGGCTGCGCATAGTGACAGAGAAGTGGGCAGAGCGAGGAAATACACGCTGCAGCGAAGGCTGGTAACTGCAGGCGCTTTTCCCCTTCCACGCAATTGCATTCCCTCTGACGTGTTCATTGGTGGAGCTGTCTCGCGTCACTACTTGCGCAGGAACTTCTTTTCGTTCGCTTGCTCCAGAGATGCTCGGGACAGAATAATGGATACACCTGCACTATACCTGGTGTCAAGAAGTGTAGCAAACAAGATGGGCCTGCTGTTGAGTTGAGCAAGCCTTCCCTACACAGAGGTAACGCGCGGGATGTGGGTTGGTTGGCAGACACTAGGTCCGTCAGAAGGATGAAAACAAGACTGGCAACCCTGTCGGAAGTATACGTGCAGCAGTGGGGAGCGCATACGCAGGAAGCAACCTTGAAGCTTCGAAAAGCTGAGGACTGTCACTCGTAGTTAGTCTATGAGCAGTCCTTGAAGGTGATCGTGTTGCAGCAAAATGGCAAATATGAAACTCGAGCAGCGCATTAGCCCCAAATTCCTGGTAAAATTGAAGAAATCACCGAGCGAGTGTTTGAAACTGTTGCAGGAGGCGCATGGCGATAATGCGATGTCACGCGCGGGTGTTTGAATTACACAAACTCTTCGCCGCGGAATGCGAAATCGGCAGCAACAAAATAAAATGTGGCAAAAAATTAATGACATTGTTCGGAACGATCGCCGGGTCAGCATTCGAATGATTAGCAGACATAGTGGGCATCACTCAGTGATTTCTTCGATGTCTCCAGGAATTTGAAGCAAATTGCGCTGTTCGAGTTTCATATTTGCCATTTTACGGAAACACAGTTGCGGACATTCACCTAGACTATAGCTCTTGTCTAGTCTTACGGCGGTCGGCCCTCATGCTGGCAAGGGAAGTGGGGAACTGGGACGCCGCAGACCAACAAGACAACAGCGATGGCGCGTAGAGTTACGTCATGGCGGGAGAATGTGCTGTGCGCAACTCGTTCTGCAGGCTGCTGTGCTTTTTATCGCGCTGGATTTGTCGCTTTCCCGCTCCTCACTTCCCTGTCCAACATGTAGGGCGCCCGCCGTAAGACTGTACGTACAAGAGCTACAGCTTCGAGTGACAGCGACCCGGGAGACTGACGTCAGCTTCTCGAAGCTTCAACGCTCCCCAGTGCTGCTAGTATACTTCCGACAGGGTTGCCAATCTAGTTGTTTTTTTTTTTTGTTTTTTTTTGCCAGACCTCATATAACTACTGCAACAAGTAAGGCGGCTTTTCTCTCTTCAAGTGTCTTCAATAACTCTGGTGCAAGCGGCTTAACCATATTCCTTTAGCCTCTTCTTTTTTAGCCATTGAACTTATAAATACATAAGAATAGATTCCTAGTATTTTGTATACCAATGTATCAACCGTTCTTTGCCGAAACAGATTGCTATCGTTCCAGCACGTTTGAAGATTATGTACTCCTCTCCGACATTGTGCACGTGTCTGACAATTAGTCCATCACTGCAAGGAATAATTTAATGATCGTCCAACTGTTGAAAACTCATATGTCGTACTGAAAAAACGTACGTACTTCTTATTAATATTATGTTACAAGATTCTACTCGTACCGATGGGATATATTACGCATTATATGAATACAATAGTTGATGTATTACTGTGACCAGATTAACTAGTTCATTCTTATGCATCATCCAAACACTAGTTATATACAGTGAAGGACAATTCATTCTCATCTAAAATTTTGCCAATGTATTTCTCTGTATTAATAAGTTCAAGTGATATGCAGGGTTAAGAATAATTATGAATCAACAGCGCCCTCTATTGGTCTACTACTCGTATTCGTCTACAAGACCATTGACAAAAACAAGGAAGTTTGCCAATGTCAGAACAATAGCATTATGCTTAATGCACTATCTCACAGGGATGGAATTTTGCTTGTTTTTTCGTAAAGAAACCCAACCCGAAGGGTACCTTTTTTTTTCAGATAAAACCCGAAAAAACCCTGGGTTTTATTGGAGTTTTTTCAGGTTATGTTTAAAATATATATTCCCTCGTAGTAATGTATCGTAACATTCAATTTGTATTGTTTTTATTGACTGAATACAAAAATATTTAATATTTCTGTTAACATATTCTGTTCTAAAATATTTGTTCAACAGTTTGATTCTACTTACTATTCCTGGATCAGAGGCGCAACCAGGATTTTTTGTGTATGGGGGGGGGGGGCAACTACCAGGATAAACGTGCCAATAATAATAATACAATAATATTTTTATTATCTTCATCACCACCAAAGATATTATTATCCTCGTAAATCACGCAAAAGGTGGGTTGAATTCAGTGCTAAAGCATTTGTGTTGGAACAAACTATTTCATATATTTTTTCAAGGCGTTCAATTTCACATTAGCTAATAATTGAAAACAGGCACAGAGACTGTGCTTTTGAAAGACAGAAAATGCATGATGAATATAATTATTTTTGTGCATATGACATGTATAACTTTCATGTACAACATAATGTTTTGCACATATGCAACATGCAGCGACATAAAATATATATGCAACATGCGTAACACTAAATTGTGTGCCTATCCAAAATTTATTTAATACAGATATATATGTAACATATTATTTATATACATTTCACAACAATTCATCCGCCTCATCACAAAGCAAATTAGAAAAATACATAAATTGTATCTGAAATATGGGCGCTCCATTTCCCCAAAATAATTGTTCATGCACGTAAGACAAAACTGTTTAGCAGTAACAGTTTGAAGTACATAGTTCTCTCTGGTAATTTTCAATGCATTACAGAAAAGAATCACATTGCGTGAGAAGCGATCAAGAAAATTTTTAAATCCAATTTCTTGCAAACTCAAGACAATATTGATTTAATAGGGCACAAATAATTTCACTGGGCGCCATGGCATTCTCTTTTACATTTTTTTCGATCTAGATCGTTCTGCTCCCAGGTCCAACTCCCGCCACTCCCTATCTCTGAACTTGACGAGACTGCAAGAAAAGCAGATATTGCGAGCGAAGCAAGGAAGAAAATTTAACGTAATATATTTTTATTTGTACAAAATTTGATATCAAGAGGGCAATTCCCCCCTCCCACTTGCCCTCCCTATAATTGATTTCCGTCCAAGATGGTGCCATTGGCGTAGTTTCGTCCGTCCACTTGTGGGGGACTAAAGACGGCTAACAATATTAATTCTTTTATCCATTACGAAAGTCTTCATTGGCAGGTGGCTTTTCCTTGTCAACTGTACTGGAGGAGAGTTTTTTTTTGTATATATATATATATCGTCCTGTTTTGTACCTAGTTACATTTGTACTTGGTGCAGAGTCTGAAGAAGACCTTGCTAGAAGGTTGAAACGTTACGTTTAGTTTATGTTTTATAATAAAATAAATTTCTGCCTTGGTCAGCATATTGAGTTTTTCAAATTATAATACTGCGAGGCAAAGCACTGAGAAGCATTTGCGATTGGTTCCTTGGAAAAAACTAATTTATTATACAAATTACATAATTGCCTTATCCAAGTGCTCTTTCTTTCTCTCTATATAAATTTCTTAAGAATTTATCCTCTACAATTTCCCTTTCTATCTTCAATAGTGTTTTTTTATCTGATGGTTGATCTTAGCCCCATATTTAATTTTCACACGTTTCATTGTAGAAAAAGATCGTTCAACTATAGTCGAATACACTGTCCAATGGTCAACATTTTGTGCAGGTTTAAGTGCAAGGCGTTGTGTGTGTTGCCTAACTCTACGGCGGTGTTAGAAGATGACATTGAAAATTTGCTGTTAAAATTCTATAATCGCCGTAGAGTTAGGCAACACACATAACGCCTTGCAGGGAAGCTAGCATTTCAGGATCTACCTGTCCCATTTTTATTGACGGTGATTGTACATAAAGTCCCAATTAGTCAATCTGAGCATAAATAGTGAACTTAAAGCTTTGCTTTGCAATGTATCCGAGCTCTTACCGAGTTAGCACACATTACTTTATGTGTGAGTTTAATTATACTTTATGCACTAGCTTAATAGGTGACGCCAGATTTGATATTTAATCGGTGCATCCATCTTTATAGGCTATACCAAAGATACGAGTCATATCTGAGCTGGCGTCATTCCCCATAGACGTTTCCTTAATTGCACACGTGATATGAAGGAACTGTTTTAATGCTTTGTGTCGACTACCAAGGAATCAGCCCTGCCACTCACTTGATTCCCTCTTCCTTTCCACTTTTATTAAATTGTTTCTTTCATTTCCCTTTCGCGAGGAACCGGTGACAAATTGAATTTCTGTGACAGCGAGCGTAAAACGGGAGGAATACCAAGGCTGAGATAAGTGACGTCACAATCCCGAGATCTTTTCCACCGTCTTTGAAGTCTTTCTTAAATGTCGCGAGGCTTCCGAGGTTTATTACACATTCGAAATGGCTCTTGTGTCTTACAGACAAGTGGCGCCCTCTGTGATTACAATAACGTCGTTAGACAATTTCGTTGAAGGGCGGTCGAGATAGTTTTCCATGGGCTCTACTCTGGTGGTAAGGGATCTTGGGAATCTCTCTCTTTTTCGCTCTCTTCTACACTACCTCCTCTGCTTCTCTGCGTTTCCACGATAACGTAATCGGAACGTCATCGTCTTGTAATCAAGGGGTCCCGAGTTCGATACCCGGCGGAGGCAAATAGTGGTTCTTATTTCTCTCTTTAAACAGTATACCTCCCTGATGGTGTAGTGGTACCGTCAACGCCTTGTAATCAAGGGGTCCCGGGTTCGATACCCGGCAAAGTCAAATAGTGGTTCGGATCCCACTTTAAACTGAAGGTACAGTCCCGATTAGCCTTACTGTGCATAAAGTGGACATAAAACACCAAATCAATCAATCAATCTTCAAACAGTAGGTTCTCTATTTCTATCTTTCTTGCTCTTTTGTCTTTCTTTCTCTGCTCTCGATCTCTTGCCATTTCTCTGTCTCTCTCTCTCATCTTCATCTTCCGATATTTATTTTTTCCTCTGTTGACACGCACCTTCTGCCTTGAGGGCTTTAGTTTAGTCTGGTTACAACCCTTTTATCGGACTTCTCAGGGGCTTCTAAGGGTTAGTAGGACCAAGCCCTTGCGAGGTCTGTGGTGTAGGATTTATTTTTAATTATCACCTATGTAGGTTGAAATGAAAGATCCTTAAGATCTTTTACTCGAAGATTTATTTGAACTTTCGATGTTATACAAATACTTTTCCAAACAGACAATTCACCCGGTATAACTTGTAGGCCTAAACCTATTAGTTATACCGAAGTTTATAACCCTGGTCTTTTGATGATGCAGGAGAACACCTTATTCAGAGTTGGGTTTGTGAATATCCGCCAAAATGGAGTACAAGTACTCCAGCCAATCCGAAGATTGAAGCAAGATATTCCCCAACGTCCCCTGAACCATCAACCTTTCGGCAACCAGGAGAATGTCCCGCAGACTCACAAAAATCTAGCTCTTTTATATCATATTGTTGTTTACAATTTACCATGGTTATTACATAGTTGTTTAATATTTCTATAGTTTCAACATTTAAGTTAAACAATTCATTACCCATTGTAACATTAACAATAACACATTTTTAAAGAAAAGATTCCAACATAGATTAATATAATACAGATTGAATAGTTTTTTTTGCTTGAAAAATCATGTGTTGACAAGGGCGTCACATAGCGTTCCCCCAGATAAAAATAAAATTAAATATAAGTGAACGTTATTTAATTTTGTTTTTTTAAACATCTTCTAGTCAAACAATCGTCAAATTAGTCTTTAACTCAGCATATTTGGATATTTTTTTAGTGGACCTTCTTCATTATGAATCCTTTGGATCACTGCTTATTTAAGAAAGAGTACAACAATAGTCTCACGGTTAGTGTTATTAAAAACAGTTAATGTCTATTTTTTAGTTTAAGGTTGATACTTTTCTCATAGTGTCGTGATTTGAACAACATAGTTTAGCAATTTTTTAGAGATAAGCAACTAACGCTTCTCAAAAGGGACAAACATCAAAAACTTCCTCTTCAGTTGTACTTTCCCTTTCCTTTGGTAAGTAAAGATCCTGAATACTTTTTTAGCCAGACTGATGTCTTTTTTGAAAATCCTTGATAACTCTAGGGTTATTTGGACCACGTTTTTCTTGTTTTTCAAACCATTGTGGATGCAGTTAACGCAAATTATATCATCCCTGCTGTTTAAAATGTATCCCTCGTTCCACTGTCCTTGAAGGGACCTGTCGACTTCGGCAGACGGCCGGGTATCATCATGTTCAGAGTCTTCAGGTAACGGGGAAATTAGATCGGGTACTTTAAAGGATTTTAAGATCTGCTCTATCTCCGGGGTTTTTTCTTCCTTACGAGAACACACCAGGATATCGTGACATTGTTCCAACACTGACCTTAGAGAGTGATATTGAACACTGCTTACCTCCCTGCTAGTTATTATCTCCTGCTTCAGCTCTTCTGTAGCTCGACTCATTCTTTCCTCCGGATGTTCCCTTGTGTTGATCAGACCCCCAACATCTCTAAACCATTTTTTAATAGCCGAAGAAAATTCTATATTCCAATCGTCTTCCGTGTTACTCGCCATAATTTTTTGTGATCTGTTTGTTTATTCTTTCACCATGGATTTCCAAGAATGTGAATACAGGTGGGTATGATGACCGCTATGGTTTCCATATTTTCAGTAGTTCCGATTTTCTTTCAGGAGTGCAATTTATTTTTTTTAAATTTTGGAAATTTTCCTTTCCTGAATCTTCTTGAGTCCATGGGTTTAGCAATTCCGCGGCATTGTTTCTGATCTCTTTTACTATAAATGGTCCAGTAAAACATTCGAAAAATTTGGAAATGACATTATTTTTAGCGGAACTTAGCTTGTGTGACTTTTTTAGTACCAAGTCCCCTTTAAGTAGCTCGTAGGCTCTAGGATTTCCCTTTTGTAGTCTTTGTTCCTTTCTTCGAAGATTATTAGACTGAGCATGGAAAAGTTTATCCTTCCACGGTAGTTCGTGAAAACCATCGTTTTGTGGCCAGTTTATTTGTTTCAAAATGCTAACTTGCACCGGTTTATTGTAGAAAAGCTCTAAGGGAGCATACCCAGTTTCTCCTGACACAGAGCAATTCAATATCCAACAGATTTTCGATATAAATTTGTGCCAATCCTGATGGGAATTATGACAAAAAGTCCTTATTAACCTATCTCCTGATTCGTTCTTTCCACAATGTTGCCCGCAGGGTGATAAGGAGTGGTGTGAACTGCTACAAGTGAGTGTTTTTTTGCAAACTCATACCATTTCTTCGAGGTGAATTGACTTCCTCGATCTGACAGTATATACACTCCGGCTTAGGACAATGAAGTAAGTATCCGCTTTCTAATTTACTTATTATCTCCCTGGTGCTAGCTGTACGTAGTGGATATGCCATCATGAACCTACTTCCGACATCTATCATAGTGAGCAGATAGTAATAGTAAGACGATTTAGGTAGTTTTCCGATCAAATCAACGGATAAGACTTCATGAGGCTTTCGATTTGTGGTGGTTAATTTTTGTTTGGATAGGCCTTTCTTATCAGGTTTGTTTTTTGAACAAGTTAGGCATTCTCGTATATATTGGGCTATTTCCATTTTCATGTTTTCCCAAAAGAACCTATCTTTTATTCTCTTGTAAGTTTTGTTGAAACCAAAATGTCCAGTTTCGTCATGTTCGGACCTGAGTACTTCTCCTTTTAGTTGTGCCGGCACTACTAATCTTTTAAACTTTCGCTCACTTTTTCCTTGGAAGAACAGTAAGTCGTAATGTAAGTTATACTTGGTTGAGTTTCCATCATTACTTCGGGCCTCCTCCAGCTTAAGTTTACAAAATGGATCTTCCTGTTGTTCCCTTTTCCATTTGTCTAGTTCTAGTTCCTCCAAAGGTTTTATAAGATTCCATACATTATAAGTCTGGCTCTCTCGAGTTAGTTCGGTAGGCTGATCTTCAGGAACAGGATATCGGCTAAGAACATCTGCGATCCCATTGTTTTGCCCCTGGATGTAGATTATCTCATATTCATATTGCTGCAACTTTGAAGCCCACCGTGTCAATCGAGCATTCCAGTTTTTACTGTTCTCCAGCCATACCAGATTTTTGTGGTCAGAATAGATCCTAAACCTTGTGCCGTAAAGGTATACTTTAAAATGTTCAATCCCAAATATGATGGCTAGGCATTCTATCTCTTGGGTTGTGTAATTTTTCTCAGCGGGTTTTAACTTTCTGCTGGCGTATTGAATTATACTAATATCTTCTAAGTTTCCCTTTTGTTCTGTTTGTTCTTGGAACAATATTGAACCTTGCCCAATGCTAGAAGCATCACACATCAGCTGGAATGGCCGTTGGAAGTCTGGTTGAGCTAATGCAGGAAGTTTTACTAACTCCTGCTTTAGTGAATGAAAAAATTTTTCTTTTCGGTTGTCCCATTCCCATTGTCTACCCTTTTATAGTAGTTCTTCTAGAACGGCAGTTTTTGACGCTAGGTCTCTCACAAACCTACGTCGCCAGTTAACTAAACCCAGAAATTGTTGAAGGTGTTTCCTCGTTTTTGGACGTGGAAATTTTAAGATGGCTTCATCTCTTTTGGGATCTATTCTGATGCACCTTCCTGACACAAGATGGCCTAAGTATTTTATCTCTGGTTTGATAAATTCACATTTTTTTAACTTTATAGTGAATCCTTCACTCTGCAACTTTTCTAATACGAATTGTATGTGCTGAAAATGTTCTTCTAGAGTTTCGTCAAAAATGAGAAGGTCGTCTATATAGACAGTGAGAAAATCTTCAGTCCAAGGCTCGAAAAGGCTATGCATCGTGTGCATAAAAATGGCTACAGCGTTTGATAGTCCGAATGGCATCCTGGTGAAACACCACGCTCGACCTTTGTAGGAGAAGGCGGTGAACTTCTGGTGCTCTGGTTTAATAGGAACTTGAAGGTAACCTGAAGCCAGGTCAAAGCACGAAAAATATTTTTTACCCTGAAACTTTTGTAGAGCTTCTTGAAGTCGCGGCACCGTACTTTTAGGAACTATAATGGTTTTATTTAATTTCCTGAAGTCATTGCAGGGTCTTACTGATCCGTCGGGTTTGTCCACCACTAGCATTGGATTCATGTAAGGAGAGTTACAATTTCGAATTGCTCCCCATTCATTCCATTTATTTAACTCTTCTTCTAATTTTTCACGTTTCGACATCGGAACGGGATAAGGTAATGAAAACACTGGTTGGTTGGTGCTTAACAAAATTTCACAGGTATGGTTTTTTGCAAGTCCTGGTTTGTCAGAGAATATAGGGCGATACTCAGTTAATATTCGAAATAGCTTCTCTTTCTCCCTTTGATCTAACAATTCTGGAGCAAATGCTTTCTTCTTCATATCTTCCTCGGATGCGGACCACTTGTCTAACTGAGTTTCCTTTTCCGTCACTAATAGTTTTACATACGAAGTGTTATCATTTATTGCTTCAACACTATTTCCTTGACTATCTGGAATCAAAGTTTCTTCCACGACTTATCCCTTTACCGTTAGATATAATTTGTTCGCACCTGCATCTAAATTGACTTTGTATATTTTGAAGAAAGGATATCCGAATAACAAATCGGCTTCTAAATTCTTTACCACATAGACTTGGTCCTCAAAAGTGTGCCCTGCAATCTCAAAAAGAATGGTTCAGTATCCCACAATTCGGGACCTCTCATGTCCAACAAAATCTTTTAACCTTATTCCTGGACATCTTTGCAATTTCAAGCCTGGTAATCTCTCTCGGAGCTTTTCCCAAACATTATAATTCATGACAGTGCACTCGCTTCCTGTATCCAAAGTACATCTTATGTTTAATCCTAAAACTTCTATTAGAATTTCTGGCTTCTTGCTGCAATTTCCAGTTACTTCGAAAACATTAAACAATTTCTCTTCTTCTGAATTTGGATAAGAATTTATATCTAAATATAAAACATCTAAATTTTCATTAGTAATTAGTTTGTCTTCTTCGCTCTCACAAACATCAAGATTGTGTCGCGTTGTAGAAGGGAGAGCTTCATCTACAACGACCTCTGGTTTAAATTTGCTCGACTGGTAGAGGGAATATCCCAAGAAGGAGCTTTAATAGCGGAGGGAATTTCCCATACAGGTGCTCTAGGGTTCAAAGCACAGTCTTCTGGAATTTCGTCAGTCTGTATTCCACATTCTTTCTTTCGAGACTGGTTCCAGTTCCCTTGATTCTGGTTCTTATTCCAGAATGTCCTTCTATAGGAATCCTTCCTTTGGAATCTTAGATTTCCATTAAACCTCTGGTTGATCGGTGTGGACCTCTTATCTTCTTCTCCTCTATTCCTCCGGGATAGCTCTAGATTCCTGACTCGAGGTTGAGGATTTCTCCGTTCATCAGTTCGTTGGTAATCGGCTTTCCATCCTTCCATTTGTTCAGACGCTTCGAACTTTCCCAGGAAATTCGTGAGTTGGTCTATGTTGGCGGGATCTCGAGTTAGTACCAGTTGTCGCACTCGTGAAGGTAATTGGCCAATGATTAAGTTCAGCACTTCTGATTGGTTGATGGTTTCCGTCAGATTGCAGTATGCTGCATATACCTCCCAGCAATATTCTTCCAATGATAACCCTGCACCTTTGCTATAATGTTTATTCCTCAGGGTATTCATTTCCCTTTGTTTTGCTTCAGGTGATGCGTATTGCTTCCTAAATGCAGAGCGGAAATGTTCAAAAGTTTTCCATCTCTTTTCGTTTGCCATAAACCAAGCCTTGGCTTTACCCACCATTAGCGAAGGAAGGACCTTTAGTCGATACATCATGGGCATTTTCATTAAATCCATATAAGTATTTATCTCCTCCAGGTACCTTTCAGCAGATACTGAATTGATTTCTCCATTAAACTTGGTGAGGGAATTGACGTCAGACATTCGGAGAATCCGATTGGATGAATGGTTTAAGTAGGAATTATCTTCTACCATTTTTTCCGTAGCGTAGTCTCTAGTTCGTCTCATTCCGCCACTCCTTTTTCGTTTCTTTCTTTGGCATGGCTCAGAATGTTCGGGAGATTCGGAACTGGAAGAATGAGAGGAGCAAGAGGTTCTTACACATATCTTCTTTGGCAGAGTTTCCATCTCTTCATTCCTATTCTCTTTGCCTAGCTGTAAGGTCTCCAACTTTGAGTTTATCGTTTTTATAATTTCCACTTGTTGTGTTTGGACCTCATTCGTTTTTCTTATTTCACTTTCCAAATTTACGGATATTTCCCTCTGACTTTCCTTCAGCTCGGTTAGTAAACCGCAGTTTTCATTATCCTTGTCCTCTCGATTCTTTATTTCTTGGTTGAGACTTTCTTGTAGCTGTTTAAAACGGTCATCATCTATCTGCCGATCTTCTCTCCTTCTTTCCACTAGTTCTTCATATTTTTCGTTTCTCTCTTTTCTGATTTCAGCTATCGCTTCGGATATTTCTTTTCCTAGATTTATTTTAAAATCTTCAAACATTTTCTTACTCATTTCTCGTTCCCTTTCTCTTTCTGCTTTCTGTTCGGTATCTCTTTCACCCAAGGTTTCAATCAAACGTGCGAACTTTTGGTCACTTATTTCTCGTTCTCTTTCTCTTTCTGCTTTCTGTTCAGCATCTCTTTCACCCAAGGTTTCAACCAAACGTGCGAACTTTTGGTCACTCATTTCTCTTTCTGCTTTCTGTTCAGCATCTCTTTCACCCAAGGTTTCAACCAAACGTGCGAACTTTTGGTCATTTATTTCTCGTTCTCTTTCTCTTTCTGCTTTCTGTTCAGCATCTCTTTCACCCAAGGTTTCAACCAAACGTGCGAACTTTTGGTCATTTTCTTCCTTGTCTTTCTTGAAATCAGTCATAAAGGAGATCATCATTTCCTTCCAACTATTGATTTGATTTGATTTGATTTAGTTTATTTTACTTCGCGTTTTGTGCCTCTTGGCTAATTTGCGAAGATGGGGATGAGTGATGAAATGATGAAATTGATGAATGGACATTCACAAACAACCAAGCCCGACCGGGATTCGAACCCGGGACCCTTGACGTCGAAGCGCGATGTGCTAACCACTCGGCCACAGGGTCGGGCCCTTCCAACTATCATCTGTTGGGGTTGGCGTAACTTGTTTTTCCACACACTGTCTACATTTAACGTCTACCTCCGCTGCTACGTCAGATCCTGGGGTTTTATGTGCGCAACTTTCATGAACGTATCTGTTGCAGCCGGAGCATGGCAATAAGGTTTCCTCCTTCTTTTCTTCATTCGTACAGCAAACAAGCCTCTCCTTTTGCTGTCTGGTCAAAGGTCTCTGGGAACCTATCATCTTTGCTTCTTTTGTTTCTGGAATAGGCTTCTTCTTCTGTTTCTGGAACAGGCTTCTTCTTCTGTTTCTGGAACAGGCTTCTTCTTCTTCTGCTGGGCCACGAAGATCCACAGGTGGTTGCTTCGATGGTCCTGGTCACGGTCGCCAAAAATCACTGACACGCACCTTCTGCCTTGAGGGCTTTTAGTTTAGTCTGGTTACAACCCTTTTATCGGACTTCTCAGGGGCTTCTAAGGGTTAGTAGGACCAAGCCCTTGCGAGGTCTGTGGTGTAGGATTTATTTTTAATTATCACCTATGTAGGTTGAAATGAAAGATCCTTAAGATCTTTTACTCGAAGATTTATTTGAACTTTCGATGTTATACAAATACTTTTCCAAACAGACAATTCACCCGGTATAACTTGTAGGCCTAAACCTATTAGTTATACCGAAGTTTATAACCCTGGTCTTTTGATGATGCAGGAGAACACCTTATTCAGAGTTGGGTTTGTGAATATCCGCCAAAATGGAGTACAAGTACTCCAGCCAATCCGAAGATTGAAGCAAGATATTCCCCAACGTCCCCTGAACCATCAACCTTTCGGCAACCAGGAGAATGTCCCGCAGACTCACAAAAATCTAGCTCTTTTATATCATATTGTTGTTTACAATTTACCATGGTTATTACATAGTTGTTTAATATTTCTATAGTTTCAACATTTAAGTTAAACAATTCATTACCCATTGTAACATTAACAATAACACATTTTTAAAGAAAAGATTCCAACATAGATTAATATAATACAGATTGAATAGTTTTTTTTGCTTGAAAAATCATGTGTTGACAAGGGCGACACACTGTCTTCTCTCTTTCTCTTCATACTTCTTCTTTTCTCATTCCATCTTTCGTTCTTCCTCAGTTTCACTGCTTTTCCTTCTCTGTCTTTCTTCATCTTTTTCTCCTTAACATTTGTGTTATTGTTTCCATCTATTTTTAACCACCCTTGCATGTGTGTGACTTTAGCTCTACTCTAGTTATTCTAAAAATTCCTAATGTAAGGTATTTCAGTGAGGTAAGACAATTTTACTGTGAGCTTTAACCCACCCACGCACCCTGGTAACTACGTCCCTGCGAGCTTATCAGGACACCGGTGAGTGTCCTCTAAAAGCATGGCCAGGTCTAATAAATTGATTTTGGGTGCGAGAGGTTAGTTATGACATTATGACATTATACGTAAATTTCAAGGATTGTACAAAATCATAAAATTGTCAGAGTAATGTCCAGTAAGGAAAGATGTCTCAGTCAGTGTCTTGCAGGCGACCTCTCAAGATGAAAAATGTCAGGACACATTCCCAATCAGGGAACTCGACAGTATTTGCCTAAACAGGAAAACATTTGAAGGTGCTTGCTCAAGCAGAGGGAATGTCAAGGCATTGGTAGAGGCAGGGTTGGGTGAGAAAAATATCAGAGCACACGCTCAATCAGGGAAATGTCACTGCATTTGTCCACTTGGAAATAAAATCAGAACACATTTAGGGCGCATAGCCCCCGGTCAGAGATAAATCATAAAATGGCACAGTTTTGCACTAGTGGGAAAACAAGGGAATTTTGCCTAGTCAATGAACACATGGAAATGTCGGATCATTTTCCCAGTCAGGGAAACAAAGAATAAGTGATTACAGTCCGAACTCAATAATTCATGTTTGTTTGGGATGTTCATTCGTCTCTTGTTTCATTGATGAAATTCATCCATGTGCCCAAGGGTCCCGGGTTCGAATCCTGGTCGGGCTTGGTTGTTTGTGAATGCCCATTCATCAATTTCATCATTTCATCAATCATCCCCATCTTCGCAAATTAGCCAGGAGGCACAAAACGCGAAGTAAAATAAACTAAATCAAATCAAAAATCATCCATGTGCCGGAAGGTTTGTTCTGAAACAGTTTTCACCAGTGTTGGCGATTAGAGGGGAAGTTGCCTCGCCACTCTTACCCCCACAGCTAAACCTTATCTCCAAAGTGAAATATACTGTCTTTGCCCCCCAGTTTTGGAACCCAATCGCCGCCACTGGTTCTCACCACTCAATAGTCGGTTAGCTGAGGACTGTCGTTCTGAAAGATTTGTTCGGTGCATACTTTGGGACTAGCCATACTGTTGCACGTGCCCTTCAAAAAATGAAAGCAAATAATAATATTGATTTAAGGGGCCATCTTAAATACCTGCTCCCTTGTGTGTATGTTGCCTCCGCGCTCCCCCGAACGGCGAGCTCTGGCTCTGTTGTCTCCAACGCTTATCTTACACTCCGTTTCGGGAATCTCTGGAGCAAGCGAAATACACATGAGGTGTCTCAGTATACTCTTACCAAAGTCAATGCACCTTTGCCATCTTCCTGGCGTCGCGGAACCATTCTTTGAGAGTACTATGCCACCACTCGTGGAACAGCACGATACTCCTTGTGCCGGGACTTCCTGGATATTTCCATTGTATGGATTGGCGTTTCTTCTTTGCTGTGTGGTGGTGACATGACTCGTTAACAGCTTCTCAAGGAAATCTGGATCTTCTTGATGCATATCCAATAGCCGATGGCAGTCTTCCACTCTTTTGTCCTGTGCCTGCGTTAAGTCCCATGGAATCCAATGTGCGTCCACATTTTTCATGTGCAAATCATCGCTAATAATGGTGTGCAGAGTTGGTTAGGCGCCTATCAGCCATAATCAATCCAGATACGATTACAATGTTCCTGAGAATTCGCGATGTTGACACAAGGCAAGTACTCACATTCTTGTGTACAGTTTCTATGCCGCTGGCGACCCTTTGACCCAGTTGTATACTGTCTTCTGTGAAGGAGCATCCTGACCACATACGCAGTTAAAAGTCTACGAATTTCTCCAGTTTTGACGCCTGTCTTCAATCTTGTCCACGTTGACAAGAGACAAACGCCGTATTCTTGGTACACCTTCTGGTTAGACCCGCCATCTAGCGTATGCGTGGCGTTCTACAGGGTGATTCACAGAAAACCAACACATTTCTTTCCTAATTTATTTCAATAAGAATGTTGCTAAACACAATTTGTTATGCCACAAATGTAGAGTAACTTTGTGAGATTACTACCCTCTTCAGCAAATGCTGAAAATGTCCTCCCTGCTGCTCCAAACACAACGCAAGACGTCGTTCCATGTTACTGGCCGCTCGTTGGAGAACGCTGTTGTCAATACCATTGATCTCGTGTACAATGTTCTGCTTCAAATCGTCCAAAGTCTGGAGGCGTGTGACATAAACTCTGTCTTTTAAGTAAACCCATAAGAGGAAGTCCGGGGTTTCAAATCTGGAGATCTCGGTGGACACAGGTTCTTGAAAATTATCCGGTCGTCAAAAAAACTTTCAATGAGCTCCATGGATTTGTTCGATGTATGGCATGTGGCGCCGTCTTGTTGAAAATATCCTTGACTCAGCTCTAGATTTTACGGAGCTGTCTTGTCACTCAGTTGGTCAACAAACACCATGAAACTATGAAGCACGTACTGTATCCTTGCAATGATTGAGCCAGTTTCAGAGACGAAAGCTACCAGATTCTGCACAGCTGCGTACTCTCTTGAGGATCTTCCAGATGTCGTGCGTTATGTGAAACTATCTTGGAGAATTACGAGGTATTCTTGATTCAATAAAACGGCAAGGAAATGTGTTAGTTTTATATGAATCACCCTTTAGTATCAGTCCATCTTCATACGAGCAGGTGTGCCCACAGATCGCAAGATGTTCGTACAACACCACTATTGTAAATAATTTCCGAATGTACCTCGTAAAACCAGTCTCTGCACAAGTAATGACTCGAGAAGGGTTCGACCAATGAACGCGTGAGAGGGGAAGAGAGAGCGGAGAGAAAAAACGAGGCTGAACCCACAGCCGTTTGCAGCAGCACACACTGCTTCTCTCCGACCACTCACTTTCTCCCCGTCTCCACCGTTACACACGGCCTTGCTCCATAGATTCCCGAGACAGAGTATAGATTTTACGAGTCAGATGGCACTCATGCGTCAGCCAAAGTTTCCAACACCGTCAATGCAATTAGACATTTTTTTATTGAACACCCTGTATTAGAAGAAAATGCCAGAAGGATTTAAAAGGAAAACATCTTCCCGATATTTTGTTGGATGTGTTTCTCTTTCCTTCCCGCAGCAATTTCCGATTTCTTCTCGCTTTATTTCCTCTTCCACTTTAAAACCGCCACTACCCCAAAGCTCCGGCATTGTAACCCCGAAGAGGACAGGCGGAAGAGAAGCGAAAAGGCCAAACGTCACTATGGGCTTGCTCCCAGCGGTTGCGGATCAAAGCAGCTTTCTTCACGGTAAATCAGCTCCCTGCTTCTGATTGGGAGTTTTCCTAATCAGAGGAGCACTGCGTTCCAGCTCAAAGGAGCCTTTGTTTCCGGATTGCTAAAATAACAATGGCTGTGCTGGTGGAATGCAGGATCAGGGTTTTCCCTGACCTGAAAATCCTGGGAAAGTCGGAGAAATCAACTTATAAGCGGAAAGAATAAGGAAATTTCGTGGAAACGATCATAAGTATGGAAAAAGTCAAGGAGACGTGTCCTTTTTCAAAGTATTGAGAGGTCGAACATAATTTCGTGAAAATTTTCATTTGGAGGAGTTGAAGTGAGTGCGTATTGTTACCCGTGCAATTTCCTTTAGTGAAGTTTCATAAGAAATATGAATCCTGTTTATTACTTAGTCTATTTTGTTAGAAACCTGTTTCCTTTTTGGACGGACGAAGATAGGAAGGATGTTTTATGTGCGTCCTACCGAATCACCAACAATCACATGTTTGTTCTATTCCTCCTTCAACTGACTTCAGAAGCACCACCTGTTCATAGCACGTTCATCGATATAACGTCAATAGCGTAGTCACAAGTCACCTTTTGCCTTTTCGCATTTTTGAACCGTTATCAGGACTACATTTTCAGAGTAAGAACTAAGCATTATTTGTATTTTTGTTATTTTACGTTGATTCTCTGTCGCTTTTGGATAATCGCGACATTGAGGGTGAATATTGTAACCAATTGTGTTAAAGCTACACAAACAGTAGTTACCAGGATGTCCACACCTAATTTTAGTTAACGTTTAACAGTGGTGTTAAAGTTATACAGATAAATTGTTGTAATTCAGTGGCGTGCCTAGAATTTTTGAAAAGGAGGGGGTTGTATTATTTTTTAATGGTCAGCATGGACGTCAGCAGTAATTTTTCCAGGCAGGGGCAAACATTGCCATTCTTTTTCCATAGTGGGGGGGGGGCAAGCGACACATATTTGCCCCATAATAGTGCTGCCCCCTAAAAAGAAAACATTCATTCAGATTGAAACTATCATGATCCTGCAACACCCTTCCAATAATTAACATAAATTACTGTGAATGAAGTGAAATATGTTCGTGTAATATATAAATTTATGGTAACATACATTTTCCAGGCGGGCCGTGACACCCTCTTGCCCCCCTTCCGGACGCCCACGATAGTCAGACCTCATTTTGCCATCTCTTTCCTTGGCAAAGAGGGGATTATGACACCTAACAACCGCCTTTTGGCATGCCACTGCTGTAATCACAAAATTTTTACCTCCAGAGACCACTGTTGCGACACTAGCGCCACTGCTTCCGTGCCAGTGCCACGGTTTCAAAATACCATGGTGAATCTTTACTAGCTGCCAGGGACAGCTTTAGCAACTTGGAAATACATGCTAACAGCAGCAAACCTGACCTGGCTAACCTATCCATGTATGCATGCAATAGCTTAAATAAACAAAACACAAACCTGCATAACATATTTACATGCATATTTCTGCTATTATATGCCTACGTGGATAGGTTAGGCAGGCCAGGTTTCGTGCTATTAGCATATCTCTCCCACGTTTCTAAGGCTGTACCTAGCCACTTGTTGAATCTATACCGGTGTTTTGTCAGTGATTGGTGAGGGAACACTCTCAAAGACCATCCATTATACACGTTCCCACGTCAGGATTTGAACCCGGACACCTCGGTGGCGAGATCGAAGCTGATGGCCAGGGAACGGATTTATATGTAAATACATATTTATGTATGAAGCTGAAATCAGTTATATTTTGTATTGTCTTTGCGTCTCATGGCATGTAGACTCGAAAAATTCAATTTTTATTTTCCATATTTGTACATTGGCTCATATTTTACATATTTTAATAATTTTTACATATAATTTTCATATTACAATTTTTATCTCAACATATACTGAATATTCGGGCAATAACTATATGTCCCCGTGTGATACAAAGAGTTGAGTGAATTTCTTGCGAATAACTGACAAAGTCAGAAGCGACGTTAAACAAAAGAAAGTTTACGACCCTTTTTATGCCCTCCAATTGCGTTAATTACAAGTTTTCTGTCATCTGAACAATGTTTTCTTTTTCAATTTTACGCCTCCCAACTGTTTGCTTTTGCTATTGTAAAACACTTGAAATTCCTGTTTATTTGCAATTGTTGTCAACAATGGGGAAAGAGGGCTCAAGCGTTGATTCCTGGTTGTTACAAACATTATTTTGGAAACTTTGGAAGAGAGTCCCAAGTCGAGCAGCCTATTACTAACCCCACTGGCGTACGCAGAGGGGAGCTGATGTGTATGCCACCCCTCCCTTAAAAGCATCTATGCACTATCCACCTGTACAATTCCTACCCCTCCCGAAAAAAATCCTGGGTACGCCAGTGGCCAGTAACAGCGCCAGAAGCAACAATTTTGTGGCACACGTACGGGATT
Source organism: Lepisma saccharinum (assembly GCF_977018435.1). NCBI lineage: Eukaryota > Metazoa > Arthropoda > Insecta > Zygentoma > Lepismatidae > Lepisma > Lepisma saccharinum. The sequence goes on from NC_139233.1 coordinate 54,618,545, forward strand.
CGCTTCTGCTTTCTCTTCAAGAGTGTCACTTTAATAGTTACAATGCCGATACTGTATTTTATGTAGCTCGTGTAGTGTCTTATATTATTAAAAAGGTAAAGTTTTACAATTTTAAGTCCATATTTAACTCCATATTTTGCTGAAAATATCTAAATATGTATTTACATATCTAGCACATTGTAAATTCGTTCCCTGCTGATGAATTAAATCTCTCGAGCATCGAACGGGCAGTAATAATAAAAGGTGTATATACAGGGCTCAGAGGCGAGGCGTCCGGTCATCGGGAGATGCGGCGATGACAAAGCAAAATAATAAAAATATTGCTTTTTAAATATTTTAGGGAAAAAGAAGAAATAAATCAGAATATTCGCATATTTGAGCGAAATTAGTCAAGTAACACCATCACACAGCTAGAAATACGCAAGAGATTCGCTAAGTTTAGCGCATCGAAAGGAGAGCCCAGTTCTACACCCTCTCCCCCCGTGCCCAACCGTCCCGCTGCGTTTCCGTTGAGTGCAATTGTGTCAGTCGGGCCAGCTCATCGCAGCAGGTCTGCGAATCCAAGGTCCTTCGATCGCTTTTCCCCCGCTTTTGAAGGTCCGGCCATGAGAGACCTTTTTTTTCAGCCTCCTTGTTTACAAACACGGCAAGGTTTCTGTGACATCAAGATGAAACTTCTCAGAATGTCCAGCACTGTAAAGCATGCAACGCTGTTGTTTTTTAAGAGAGAAAAAACATATTGAAGAACATCGCAACGCAACTTACACAGAATACATGATGAAAGTAATGGTGCATAGAAGCAAACCATAAATTTCCCCACGGTTAGTGCTAGAAAAAAGTGATAAAAGAAGCAGTTCTGGATCCATTCTATTTTCTTCATAGTATTCCTTCTTTTATTTTTTTTGGATCCTGCGGTTCAAATATCGATTTTTGGGGGACAAAATGTTCTTGGTTTACAAAACACGGAGTACTTCCTGCTGTTTTGTGGTTACTATGCTTACAAATGACAAGATTGATCAAGATTTTTGTTCTCAAAGTGATAGACATACTTACTCAAACAGAACCATTTCCCTAACATATCTTACTTTCACAAGAGGGATGGCCAAAAATATCAGGATTCCGGAAAATATAAAAATCTCGATTCAAAAATTCTACTACCCGGATTTCGGAAGCAATCCGTATTTCGGAGAGAGAAGTTTAACAATTTTTCCATTTTTTTTTTTAAAGAATAGATTTAGCCATCTCTACCTCACACGTCATGTACGAACACTGTTATCATCATTATCAATGTATGAATGCCCCTTCCCCTTTCCGGGTTGAAAGATTGACCCTGACGTTTGGCAAGTCTTGCGGTGACTAGATAAAAATGTCATGCTTCGCCATTGACAGGGCTGTAGTCGATGATATAGTACTGTGCTTTACGTACCTTCTCGTACCTTATGTTACCCCTTAGTCATTAGCGTACTATAGGACTACGTTTACTCTCGTACGCTGATATTTATATTATCTGGTTTAAATTTAACAAACTATTATCTTAAGAAATCAAACAAGGATTAGTTGAAACACTTATATATCGATTTCTAGACTATTGTGACGTAGTGCACTCTGGTAGAATAAATAAAAACTTTACAAGCAAAACTTCAAAAATACAAAATGAGTGCATACGGTTCATATTTCGCATCCCAAGGCGTGAACATATTTTACCTTCCATAAATAATAAGAATATCCTCAATATGTACCGTAGGCGACTACTGCATACATATTGCCTTATATATAAAATTATTAATTCTGGCACGCCATCGTATTTGGCAGACATGTTGATCCCTCCCACCAGTGTTGTTCACAGTCACCATACAAGAAACAATTTCAAATTGAAAAGAAATGGGAAAAATACTTTGAAGTCCGCAATTACTTACATTGAGCTGTTTCTACCTCAAACGTACATCTGCCTTTTGACACAAGAACATTTTACACAATCTCTAGAATTTGGGTCGTTTGTAACAAGGTGGTTTTGTGAAGTTTAACTGTTCAACTGGTGGGCCTTTTCGACATTATGTTCCCGTTCACGTGTAACCAGACGTATTTGACAATAATAAACCCACAGCCTGAGGCTGTTCTGCCACCTAACCCGTGTCATAGATTACATTTACATTTACAATTCTTATACATATGTCGATACAGTATTAATACAGTATACAATAACATGTACGATTTAGTTGATCAAGTAATTGTAATAAATGTTGTAGGAATAAAATGATACAAAAATTGTGAAAAGACAACAACATAAAAATAAAAGTAAAGTAAAAAATGAAAGAAAAATGATGTAGACAAAATACATAACATAACATAATCAAACAAGTTACATCATAGTATTTGAACACAATCTGTGCTCTGCTAAAATAAAATTCTTTACTTCATTGACACCAGGGTCCCTACGTTGATCGGCGGCGAATACATTTCTGAAGTTGACACCAGGGTGCCTGCGTTGATGATCGGAGGCGTATACATGTCTGAAGTTGTCACCAGGGTGTCTACGTTGTTCGGAGCCGTATACATGTCACAAGTTGCCCCCGGTGTATGTTAGTGGATTAGATCTGAAAGAGAGGCATTTTTGGATGTGATATTTATTTCACCATTTGTGTGTACAACAAGGAATGTTGAATGTGTGATGTTTGTCCTATGTTATCTATCCATATACATGTGTTGATTTAATTTGATCTTAATCTTCATATTCGATAGGTACGAAGTGGTTTCCGTAAGTCAAGTCAGAACTGACTTCGGTTAATGTCTCGTATCTTAACTTCATGGGCGAGTAGCACGGTTAAATTAAAAATCATATTATTTTGTTCTCATGAACTAGTATATGCTGTAAATTACCCCGCTTGGCGTTAACTTTGTTACTTGTAACAACCGGATAGTCGCGATTAGCTAAAAGTGATGGAAAGGCGACGCTGAATAACAAAAATCAAATCAATTAACAATCTAAGCATAAGATTCCAAAGTATTCATTGATTCATTGTATTGATTCAGTTGTTTTATTATTATTTCATTCGATAAACGTTTTTAAGAAATATTATTGAAAATGTTTATAACTGCACATTCTGTACTTATATTATATAGTGATAAAGCTGAAATACAATACATGGAAGGTTGTGGAATAAAATGTAACGTTTTCTGAATGCTAAACACACTGTATCACAAGAAAAGTAAAAAAATCTTCAAAGAAAGATCTCAAAGAATCACATGTTACACACAGTAATCACAAATCCAAATGTCTTTGTCAGTCCCTACACAATCTGCGTGGGGCCATAAGAAGTACAGAACACACTGGAACGAAGAGGGGGCCCACTTAAAGACCTCACGTAAGTTATTTTTCATGCTAATTTTTTCTCGCACATTACCGTTCGTTATCTACGAATTACATACAAAGATAGCTCGTATACTTAAGCTTCAGTTGTAAAAGAATTGATGAATTTACCTCTCAAATGATCGAAGTACGGCAACTGAACATGGGAATAACAAAATTAGGTTCTAAGAAAGAAAAGGAAATGAAACATAATATATGTACTGATGGGGTGAAGCTCACATAAAGGAAATGTAGAGTAGAGACGGCTAAGACTGCGAACAGCTTTTTTCAGGTGAAAATCATATACGGTTGGTACCACTGCTCTACCATCACTTCCCCCAAGATAGAAGCTAGCCGTGGATGTTAGTGAAGACAAGTTGGTAGTTCTTTGTGCTGAGAGACGAAAGCAAGAAGATTTTAAGGTGTTTACTGTTCATTTTGATACGAAGTTTTCTTAGAATTTCTTCACTGTAAATATAGAGAATATCACGTTGTTGATTCACAGAGGCAGTTGTGTTAATGCCGAGTCCGCCTGTGTATTCGTTTTCATTGCATTGTTCAATGGCTCGACACCATCACGTGATTTGTTCCCGATTGCAGCGCGTGGCAAGACTGCGCAATAAATTCCAGCTGAACAGATATTTTACAAATCTTCAGCAATTATTGGATAGATATAATTTCAAAATGCCGTGTATTTAATATGGATGAATCTGGTGTCAGCACAGTTCCTTCCGAAACCTCCAAAGGGGATAAGTGTGAAGGGGGAATGATCTGTTAAGATAGTTCTTAGTGGAGAACGTGGAGAAACCATCACTGTTGTATGTCGTATGAGCGCGTCAGGAAGTTTCATTCCTCCTGCATTCATCTTTCCATGGAAGAGAATGAAAGTAGAACTACTTGATGGGGTACCGCCATTTGCTATTGGTATGATTATGAAATCCAACATCCTTGCTGAAGAAGACGTATCAAGCTGAAAGAAAGAGTACAGTTGCCCTGTTTGTGATGAGAAATACATCAAACTCCAGGTCGAGGATTGGATTTGGTGTGCCACATGTGACGAATGGTAGCACGAAAACTGCATTTCGTATGAAACAAGGAACCTTCATTTGCGATTTGTGTTAGCGATCCTCCAGCCGAGGACTTGATTCACTGTGACATATGTTTGGATGGCACAACAAATGCTTCTCATATGAAAGAGGAACTTTAATTATTTGTGTTTCTTTTTACAGAACCTTCATACGAATTTGACTATGTTTGGAAAGTGTTAGTACGTTGCGCATTCTTACCCGAACGTGATCGCAGTCTTACCCCGCGCTGCGGGTAAGACTGCGCGTATGCATAGTCATGCTTTTCGTTTGTTTTCTGCTGAAATATTGTTTACTGAGCTTTAGGAAATTTACTGTATGTTGGCAAGGGATAGTACATTCTGTGTTACTTTTTCCGTATGTTACTATAGATTCATAACTTCAATAAAACAGAATGAACAAAAACTGCACAGTCTTACCACATCTTACTCTAATATGAAAACTGTAAACACACTTAATTTTTTCTTGATTTAAAATTCAATAATTTTTGTAAGCAAAAATAGTAACCGTTTTGTGTAGAAAAATATACAAAATACTAATCATGTTAAACTGTAAATAGTGTAAATAGACATGACAGCAGATATTTTGCTAACTCTCATTAAAAAAATGCCAAAATTCAGCTGCAAGGACTATAAGAAATATTTTAAGTTACAATTATAAACTGCATCCAGAATGTTTTATTTCCACTCGATGGAAATTATTATAGTTTCAAATTATTTTAGTTTCATTAACACAACAAACATTTCTATGGTAGGTTCACATACAGTATCAGAGACAGAAAAAAATATATTTACATATATTTTATTTCCTTTAATCAAATTCTTCAAATATTTCACAGGCCCGTTTGCTAGCAAAAGCCTTTCTATGCATAAAAGAGACATGTATTTATATGCATGGTGCCAAAAACTACACAAGCAATTTTATGCGTGTTTTTTTAAAATATCAAACAAATCTATTTAAGTAAAAATATTCCGATTTAAATAAAACAAAATCATCAAAAATGATGTCCCTGCTTGGGACACAAATAGAGAAAGGCATATTTCAATTATGTAGTAGGTACACAGAACATGCTTGCATTTTGCACAAGGCGCAGGTATATTATGAATGAGAACCTGTGCATGTCCTGCACAAATGAAATGCCCAGCTCCAGCTTCAAAGACAGAACACCATAATGCACAGTTTTCAAGGTGCTACCGTTAGATTGCAGCACATGTACCATAATATATAAAAATGTTTATCTGCTTTAGCTTGCATTCAAAAGTTGCAAACTAACACCTAAAAAATTAATGTTCTTCAAAGAGCTTTAGAAGAGGTTTATTTGTCACTTCTTATGGAAAGTCAACTGCAATTCAGTTTTTATTTATTGTATGTATTGGGTTGATTGAGGATTGACTTATATTTTTAAAATTGTTAAATTGGATCTCTAGGAAAACAATATCTCTAAATACGAGTATATTAGCTTAATTGTTTCATCTCTTTCCTTATTTGAAATTAAAATTGTTATTGATTGGATTGTTTCAAAAGTTACACAATTGTAATCAGATATTAGATTAAGCTCAGAAATTTAATCTTCAGCATTACTATAACATAACAATTAATACATTGCTATATTGACTAATGATTACTATAATTTGTACGTTTCTTACTCTGTATTTATTACATTTTCCGCACCAAAATTTAAATTCTATGTTAGTCTCTATAGCAATTTCCTCGTGAGACAAGGTTTTTCTGTGCATAAAGCAGTTCTTTCTCTCATGTTTGTGCAATTAGACATTCTACAGCGGTAATTGTTTTGCCATCTTCTACTACAAGCGAGGCCCGTATCCAGGATGGATTTGTGGGCAGCACAAAATTTTGTCTTGGGGCGAGGGGCAAGTACCGGAGGATAAACGTGCCAATAATAATAATAATGGCATTACGTATTATTCTTGGAATTTTAGCTGGTATATTTTCAACACGTTCAATTTCACAGTATCTAACGATGGATAACAAGCTCACAAATGTATTTTGCAGACAAAAATTACGAATATAATTCATTTTGTACGTATAACATGTGTAACTTTGATGTAGAACATATGTTGGTAAATGTCTGTTATATCGGAGACACATTTCTTCATTTTTACAGAAGAGACTACTTACGGAAATGAGTTTCTGTAGTATTTTGAAAGTTCGTGGAGGTATTTTCTCACCGTAGAATGCTGCACAACAAGAAATAAGCAATTTTGATATAATAAACTTGCATTTTGTGCAAAGCGACAACATTATGTCGTTGTTTCCATTATCTACCTGCAGATGGCGCGAGCGTCGAAAGTCACGCGGTCTCGCCAGTGTTTCCAAACGTGCCATTTTTTTTACCAGATTTTTAAAAATTTTTTAACTATGCTTACCTAACCTAACCCAACCCAACCTTGCCGGAAATGGTTCGTGGGGCTAACGTGAATGGTTTTTGGGGCTATCGTGAATGGTTTTTGGTGCTATCGTGAATGGTTTTTGGGGCTATCCGTCAATGGTTTTGGGGGCTATCGTGAATTGTTTTTGGGGCTATCGGGAATGGTTTTTGGGGCTATCCGTCAATGGTTTGTGATGACATAATGAACACGAAAGTAGGTATTTTTCGGTTATCTTCACTGCATGCCCACTCCAAATCGACAAAACACAAGCACGACGCGTGATGATCCACAGCTGTGCGCGAAATATTCTATGTTCCGCAACGGAAGAAAGGACCCAAAAGAATTACTCGTAATGTGAAAAATCGAAGTTATTTTCGTGTAAAAAGCATAATGGCACCTTCAACTATGTTCCGCAATACACAATTGGCAAGTACGAACCATTTTAAACTGAAAATATCCGATAGAAATGTGTCTCCGATATAACAGACATTTACCCATATGTTTTTCACTCTTCAATGACTGTAGGGAACGTACCATAAATAGAGATTTACGTTTGATTAGTGTGGCTCATTTTCGTGGGTGCCAGTTGATTCCTGTAGTCAACGATTCTATTCATTAGTACCAAGCAGTACTGCCATCTGTTGGGGATTACGCGAACTTACTTCACAAAGGACAGTGAGGTACGACATTTCGCAGGCGCATGTATGTATAAGCTACACGTAATGTGGAACTATTTAGACCAGAATAGCTAAGTTTTTTTCCTGTAACAAAAATCTATCATTAAAATCATGTATTTGTGAAAATAAACATGCATGTTCTTGAAAAAAAAAATGAATGTCAGAAATATTACTTCATTAAAGGATTGGTGCCTGTAGTCATGTAGTCGGCATACATTCCTTCTGCTGTAAGGAAATACTACCTACACCCCACATAATGGCAACAAACTATTCAGTTTTAGGCTTTGATTAAATTGCATATTCTTATATTCATTCAGATTATTATACAAGGTAAATATATTTACCAGATCATCTTTCTGATTCATTGGGTAATAGTGCAATGCAACTTATTTCCATTACATTAGTAAATTTAGTAATGATCAGTGGCATATTCAGTCGAGTAATTTACGACAAAAATTATACATGGAATTTCCCTTACACATATATGTTTCTTTCCTTGTGTACGTGTGTGTGTGTGTGTGTGTGTGTGTGTGTGTGTGTGTGTGTGTGTGTGTGTGTGTGTGTGTGTGTGTGTGTGTGTGTGTGTGTGTGTGTGTGTGTGCATGCGTGTGACTAGGGGCATAGCTAAGGGGCATAGCTAAGGGCCAAAGGGTGCATGTGCCCTGGGTGCCGAGTTTAGGGGATGTCAATATGACAAAATGTGTCGCAAAATTGTGAAATTGTTATTTTTCTGAATATATGTGAAATGTTGTCTGTAGGTAAGTGGACAATGCCATGTGTATGTGTTCGTGTGCATAAACATTCAAGGATATCTGTTAGAAAATATAGTGTAGTATTAGTACTGAATTCACATCTTGAATTAAAAAGTGTCATTTCTAAAAATATGTGCCTGATGTTGCTTTTAGACAACATAGTACAAAGTATAGTAATACTATGTAAGAATGTAATTCTTTGCTGTCAAATGCTTTTCTTACACCAAAATAAACAATTTAGGGAAAAATAGAATTCTTATTCCAAAAATCATAAATTCAGGCATTAAGGGGTTAACATTAAATTGTGCACGTATTCAATGTTTCTTTAATACACACACACACACACACACACACATATATATATATATATATATATATATATATATATATATATATATACTATATTTTTTTAAATACTGTACATTACATAATCAATTCATCCACCTCATAACAAACCAACAGCAAAAGTGATATATATTGTCTCTCCCCTGTGCGTGCTCCTTTTCTTCAAAACAATTGCTCATACATTTAAAACAAAACTGATTAACAGCAACAGTCTGAATTTCAAATTTGGTCGTTTCTCTCTCTCTAGTAATTAACAATGCTTCAGAAAAGAACAATTTGCTCACTTCGCTCTCAAGAAAATTTTTAGATCCAATTTTTTGCAAACTGATAACAATAACGATTTAGTTTGGCGCAAATAATTTCTCGGGGCGCCATGGAATTTTCTCTTTTACAACTTTTTAATTTAGACCTGTAGGTGCCAGGTCCGACTCCTGTGGCCCGTAGCTACGGTTCTGAACTTGATCAGACTGTATGAAAAGCAGAGAATGCGAGCGAAGCGAGCAAAAAAAAAATTACAAAACTTATTTTTATTTGCATAAAAATTTGAAATCGAGAGGGGGGAATTGCATGCCCCCATGCAAGGGCTCTTGGCCATATGGAAGAAAACTGCAATAAATATATGAAAACTAATTCCATCTTAAGAATCATTGTCCTGTTACTCTTAGATTCTGATAGCCTTGCTTTTCTTTACTTCAATGCCCCCTAGAATTGGTTTCCGTCTAAGGTTGGGGGAGCAATGCTCATACCTGTGGTTGCGCCACTGTTTGTGGGAGAGGATTGGAAAAAAGAGATCTGAAATGCTGTTGGAGTATTACATGTTACCACCAACGATATGTAATGTTGCTGGTAGACGTACAATTGTAGAGTTGCAATTATGGCGAAAAGTTACCTAAAAAATTAACTAACCGATAGCGTCCGTGACCCAACTATCAGCAAAGGGCTGCCACACAGCGTACAGGTTGGTAGTTATTGTTCACATTAAGTTCTCAGAAGTGTTTGAATAGTATTGCATTACGTAAATTAATAATGTTTTCAAATTTCCATTAATTTTCTTATACCAGCACAATTAAACAGCTATTGTTATTCTACGTCTAGAAAATATATTTATAAATTAAATTATTCTTGTAATGAAGAACGTGTCTCAATGTCTCAAATAAAGAAAATCTGAACATTATCGCATCACGTCTGCGTGAATTAGAAAAAATGGACTTTTGCAGACTTCTGGATTTGATTTGATAGATTTGTTGCTTTAAGTCCACTTTATGCACAAGAAGGATAATCGGGACTGGACCTACAGTCTAAAGTGGGATCCGAACCATTATGTGCCTCCACCGGGTGTCGAACCCGGGACAGACTTCTGGAGCCTGCCTATCTCCACAAATAACCCATTTATTTATGCAAGGACAAAAAATAAATACTTGCAAAATCTGAGAAATCGTCAATGTGTTTTTTTTTGGGTACATTTTTATAGGTATATATTAAAATATATCATAGTTTGTTCGTTCCAGTTGTTCTATTGGTCTGGCTAGGATGTGGGGCAGTCTTATTCATTTTGGAATTGAAAATTTCATCATCTGAGTTCTTAAGATATTCATTTGGTCCTTTGCGTCTTCAGAATTCAGCAGCCGCTCTGAACTTTTAGTCTTGAACTGTAGATAATCCATTCTATTTTTTACAATTCATCTTCAGATCTGCACTGTCTACCAACCAGCACAGCCAGAAATTGAAGAAATGATGAAGACTGGGCCTGTAAGATTTTATATGCATTTTGTGGGTTGCATACAACGCACAGGATCTCAAATACTTGCATTATCCACAATTCAAATTAATATTGTGAGCAAGAACCTGGCTGTCCTGTACAAATGAGATGCCCCGTTTCAATAGGCAGAACATCACCAATGCTCAACTTTCTGCCGTTAGATTACAGAACATGTATTATAATTTCTCAACATTTTCGTTTGCTTTAGATTTAGTCAAAATTACACTTTGTGTTCTTGCATTTACACGTTTAAAACTAGTAACTAAAAAAAAATAATGATCCTTCAATAAGCTGTAGACGAGGCTTATAAAGAAACTAATATGATGTAAAACACTCATCAGATTGCATTTAATACCATGAAATAATATCTCCAAACAAAATTTAGGATGCCATGTAATTTTACTGTTAAGAAACTTTAATTTAAAGTGCTATTGGGAAAGAAATTGAAGAATATGTCTACCCTTATATTCCATTCGGATATATACAAAAAAATATTTAATAATAAATAAGTATAACTCAAAATGAAGTATTTCACCTACCTATTTATTCACAAGCGTTGTTTTAATAGTATGATGTATGAAAATTGTTATATTATAGCTGCCATGTACACATAAAAATTGTCTTTTTTTATAAAATACTGGCATTGCTATGGAAACAATGATTATTATGCGTGACAGGACAAATATAGTGTATTATTGTCTAATGCTTTCTTGCATTGGAAACTTGATTTAAAAACCTAACTTAAGGCTTATATGTAGGTATATGTGTGATGTATGTTTTTAATTTAGTAGAATGGGATGCGACCAAGCAAACTGTCCACCATGTTTATTCTCTCTGTTCTTCAGAGCATCGCACTGTACTATACTTACTTCCACTGTTTATTTCTGTACAATAACAGGCTTGATGCAGCAGTGCAGAAAAAGTTGATTAAAAAGTGCATATATTTTAATGCATCGCACGATATAACAAGGCAATAGAAGTATTTTTTCTTTTTTTCTTATTTCTCTTGTCAGAAATATAAAATGCTGAAATTTCCAAGTAGAAAACAAAATTAAGAAAGTTTATAATTGTTCCATTCAAACAGAGCTAATTTCTGTAATTAAAATTATTAAACTACCAGAACCATAAGCTACGTTCGATTTGATGTCAGGAGTCAAAATCGTAGACTCGAACATATGTTGGGCATCTCCGATGGTGCAGTGGTAGCTTCGCTGCCTTGTAATCAAGGCGTCCCTGGTTCGCTACCCGGTGGAGGCACATAGTGGTTCGGATCAAACTTTAAACTGTAGGTCCAGTCTGATTAGCCTTACTGTGCATAAAGTGAACTTAATATACCAAATCAACCCAAATCGAACATTTATTAACCGATTTTCGAGGCAACATCAGGGGGCCCGGATTCCAACCCCGGCCTACTCATTGGTGTTCTTTGTGAGTGCCCCTGCACCTATTACATCATATCGTCACTCATACTCATGGTCGCGATTATCCAAAAGTGGCAGAAAAGAGGCGCTAATTAACAGATCAAATCAAAGCGAACATTTGTCGATCCACAATCGCATCATTACATAAATACCTAAAGAGAGTTTCTAATAGGTGATGATGATATCGCATGGAATTGCTAATGTACGCCATTGCGTGTGGATTATAGCGACAAAAAATTTTAGTGCATTTTTAAAATTTACTAAAAATTGTTTCGGATCTTCGGACGGACGTTATTGGGTGTACACTTGACATGGTTGATGAGCGGAAAATATATTGCTGTTACTCCATACTTTTTCTTTCCTGCACATTTATTCATTAATTTTCTAAATTTCAAAATCATCTTGCAACATTTTCATTACCTTCCTTCACCATTATTCATTTTGTATCTGAGGATATACATTGTTATTTCCTTTCCTACTACCATTACTTCTGTTTTCTTTCCATTAAATTCATGTTTATCTCAGGTTCTCTCCAAATTCTACAACATTAAATATCCTTTACAATCCGGCTACATCTATGCACACTGTTTTTTAAAACACGAAAACCACAAGAAATGCTAATTAACACATGAGCAAGCATTGCAACTGGTTTAACATGTGTGTTACTCAACTCCGACGGCGTCCGTTAACTAACGCACGACAAACCGTTAGGTAACCGCATTTAGCCAGTTAATTAAACTGCAGATGAAGTTCAAGTGCTGAAAAGTTTCGATGCTTCATGCACAGCAGACGTGCTGCTGCAGTTGTTACGCATGTAGTGTCTCAAAGTTACCCAGGGGTGCATTTGAAGAACAGGCTTTCCACTACAGGGTGCTGAGAACTGTTAATTAATTAACATGAACAAAATTTATGTTCAATTGTTGTTGGATTTAATGGTTATCGCTGTCCGGCGCATGCGCTGAGCTTGTTATAAAGTTGCAAAACATCTGCTGCTTGATATGGTTTGTAAATTGTATCGATACTGGATATGACATGAATGCTGCAGTCACTGGCCTATGCAGATTTATTTTCGAAGGGGGCTGGAATTCTAAATGTAGATATTATAGTGAGGGCAAGATACACTATAAAATATGTATTTCGTAATTACAATTTTAAGCTGTTTTAAAAGCTGTTCAAAGACCAAAATGGTAATGGAAGTTTGAATTTACTACTTCGATTTTTCGCGAGTCATTTATTGCTTTCGTTTGAAAATTTTGTTTTTCTCAAAATTTCGGGAGGAGCTCCATCAGCTTCCCTTTGCGTACGCCAGTGGTTGCAGTACCTAATTGTAAATTGGAGAATTTTGCTCCAGAAAATATTTTGAAGTAGGCTCTGCTCTGCCTCGATATTCATGGCGCCTGGGATTCTACTTTTCTCTATTGAACAGTTTCTACGAGTATATTTCTTTCCAACTTTCTCTTTATATTAATTATTTCTTTCTATTTCTTACACTATTCATCTCTTCCTTTCTATCTCTCTTTGATATTTATATCCTTCAATCTATTTATCGTACACAAAATTTTTTGAAAAATAATGGGAAAGCCCAGAGAAAATTACAAATCGTCTTGAATCATTTTCAACAACAGATGGAACCACAATAAAATAATTCTACTTTTGTAGTGTTTTCTTTTCCACAAGGCTTATCTACAGCATTTGTTTTCAATTTTATGTTTAAATAGTACACTGCATTATCCGTCGAGTCCTACATATCAGTTTACTTTGAATTAATCTCTTGGATCACAGATCCATTTCCTTTGTCATACATAATGAAAGGATATTTGGAAACTTCATGCTGGGTTTTTACATGTCGACGAATGTTAAGAATAGTACTCTAGCATTACATTGCGAAAAAAGGTTTTAGGCTAAGATAGGCTGATAAGAGTCTGGATGTACATTTCAAAATTAGTATGGTGGAATGGCTGAGGTGAGTACGTTAAAAATAATACAATCTCAGCTTCCACACCTGTGCATAAATGTAGGTATAAACCATGTATGTATTTTTCCAGGTCTCACATGAATGTTGATATACGCGTGTGTACGAGAAGTTGCAAGATTTACTATATACATATGTATACGATACATTATACAGAAAGGTTTACTTCTTCCCTTACCATCATATAGGTCGCCCTCCGTAAGAGTAGACAAGACCTATATATATGTAGTAGGATGTTGACACGAAACTGTCAGCATACTGCAGAATTTTCTAATGAACCTTTTATATTTTCTACAAACTTAAGGACATTAAGACTGTGTACTAAATTAATGCAAGCTTTTAAGAAAGAAAGCTTACAAATATTTCCATGTAGATGTCAGGAAAGAGACTGACACATTTTAAACGCCTACTACTACTACTATTTCTTTTACTACTACTACATTACGCGCCTAGGAACGTAATGTCCGGATATTTGGAGATGGTCATACAATCCGCTCACCGTGTCCGATACAACGACAAAGAAACTTTGTGCCCAGGCAATCCCTCACTGGACGGCTGCAATGTGAGGACTGACAGTCAGATGGAAATTGACTAGAGGCACATAGGCGTACTGGTTTCAGCTATGCTGATTTATAGTATCATAAAATCAAAATATAGAAAGGGCAAGATGGGGAAAATAAATTGTAACAACTTTTTAACTTATTGTCAGTTCACAAGTAACAACATAAACAAATGTATTATTTTTACGGAATAAAAGAAAATAGTTTATCCCTTCAGGCAAAGGATTACAGTGTCAGTCACAATCTCATCCATTTATTTTCTAATTGACTTTGCAATCAATGATCGATTATCAGTATTTAATTAACCATAGACATTTGACAATCACTCATTTCCTGAGGTTAAAGGGTAATGTTTGTCGAGGGTCCGGCGGCCTTTGTTTATTGTGTGCAGTAATTACCTCGGAGGCAGATAGTCGTTAATTAGCTACCTGGGAGAAACAGCAAATGTATTAAACTTTGTTTTAAATCTGAATAATAACTTCAATACTTTCACAAAAATATTACCTCGCACACGCAATGAATAATTTTATTTGAAAGCGTATTTTGGAAGTTTTTATTTAAACGAGGGTTGTTAAAAAAGTCCTCCGCTGCGACCAGCGTTGCTGATTGCTTCATTCACAACCTAGCTTCCGTATAATCTCAGTTCAAATCCTGTTAAGAACATGGATATTTTGTAAGTTTCGACATTAAATTTGGCTCTTTCCTGCATTTTATCTAGTCATAATTGCCCCCATCACTGTACTCATCAAATAAAATGTAAGGGAAGAGTCTTCAGAAAGTATTTGCTAGTAATGCATATAAATATGCATTTTGCATTAAAATATCCCTGTTGGGAGGTCTGTGGAGAGGACTGAAATATTTACAGGATCCTTGTTAGAAAAAAATTGCAATACTGTATTTCAAGCAGAATTTATAAAGAAGTAGCGTAAAATACAATATTACTGGCGCGAGAAAGTATGAGCCCCCCTCAGGCTGATTTGCCTATACTTAAAACTAGGTCAAAATGTCTATATAAGCTTATTGCTCAAGTGTGCCACTCTGTCTAACTCAAGACTTTTGTAAAAAAGCCCTCGGGAATTTCCCGTGAAAGTATGACACCCCTCAGATTGATTTGGCTACACTTACAAAAGCTGCATCTGTCAGATTGTTGTCCATAAGATTGTTAAAAATATGCTCCTCTTGGCACTGTTTTTACTACACTTAAAATTAGACCAAGATGCTCATATGAGCTTATTGCTTCTAGTGTAATACTCTGTAAAGTGTAATCTTATTAGTAAAGCCCGGATTTTTATGTAATATCAACCCCTAAAATATGTACATAAATATGTAATAAAAATGTCTGAAATATGTAAAAAATATGTAAATTCATAATGAAATATGTACTATAAATATTTATTCCAAACGTTACTTCCTATTTTTGTTACATTTTTTCCTCACAAAGGGATATGTTTATTTCAAAAAGACTTACAAAAATTGAAGTTACAATACTCGTATTACAATGCTTACATTAAGTATTTTTTATGTTCTTATAGAGCAAAAATATTAACCACAATTTGAATATATTCAATATTTAATATACAATGTCACCAGGTACCATTCAAAATGTTCAGTAGTAAATTTTCGTTGCCAAAATTTTTCACTCAAAAAGCACTTACAAAAATTCAGGTTACCTTTGATCTTGGGGCAGGCACTGTATTTAATTATTTAACTTACAATTTGTTACCAGGTACATTTCCAAATGTTAAGTAAATGTTTGTCACCGATCAGATAATATGTTCTTGTACGCAGAGAAACTTCTCTCCACGTCACAAGAAGTAACCGGAGCGTACTTCAGGAGGTGAATGTGGTCGGGAGGAATATCATTGGGAGGGTTAACTGTTTCACCATTGAGAATGCGGCTCACTGTAAATAAGCTGACGTAACCTGGGTTTCTTTCAGTCACTGCGTCAAATTTTCTTCGAGCTTTCTCTCCCACATCTCCTCCAACAGCAGACAGTTTCTTTCTTGCATCCTCATATATATCCATGGCTTCCAGGAGAGGAAGCCCAACAGTTTCAAGTTTTTTAATGCTTGTATCAATCCAACCAAAATTGCTGTTTATGTATGCCATATCGCAAGCAAGTTTGGTGTCCTTGAAGAGATTTTGAGCAGTGCGTACCGATACAGCTGAGTCCGCCGAAAATGAGTCAAGCACAGATTTCACTTCTTCAAAATGTTCGTTGTAAAACTTACTTGCCCGGATCCAAGTGCCCCATCTAGTAAGAATAGGTTCCGGAGGAAGTGGTACACCTGGCAATTGTTCCTTGTAAACTTGCACACGTTGTGGTGCCTTCAGAAACACCTTTTTCGTGGAAGAAATAAGTTGGTTGACTTCCGGGAAATTGCCTCTCACCTCCTCAGCAATGCGTTGGAGAGCATGTGCCAAGCAAGTAAAGTGGATCAAGTTAGGATAAAACACTTTAAGTGCCGTAGCAGCTTTTAACATGTATGACGCACTGTCTGTGAACATGAGAAGAACTCTCTCTTCTTGTACGCCATCCGGATACAACAATTTAAGACTGTCATTCACAAATCGTGCTATGGTGGAATGATTAGTACGCTCTAGAACTTTGCATGCAATGAGATGTGGTGTAGATGGAGAATCAGCAATTAGCGTTCCAACAATGAAATTACTTACATACCGTCCCAAACATCAGTTGTTTCGTCGATGGAAATCCACACATAGGAACTGCCTACTTCTGCCCTAATTGATTCTAAAGTTTTTTTGTAGGAATGTGAAAGATATCGCTTTCGAAGGGTTGACTCGTCAGGAAGTTTACGGCCACAATATTTTTCCAGAAAATCCCGGAAGTTCGGTACTTGAATTTTATACCTAGGGATGTTTGCTGCAATCATTGCTTCGCACATTTCCTTGTAAAACACACTGAATGAAGAATCCTCTTGCATCTGGGTTAGTAAAACTTGCTTCTTTTCACTCCGTAGTTGTTTGTATTTCACATGAAGTGAAGTGCGAACATGTTGATCTAATTGAGACTTCATAGTGCACCCAACTTTTTTATCGCACACTCGACAAAAAATAACTTTACCATCCGTAGTAAATGCATCATTGACTGCTATCCAAGATCGCAACTTTTGAGATAACGAGGAGGTAGGCGGAGCCATTCCAGCTTTCTACAGCTAAAACACTGTTTAAATACTGAGGCAAGCTCTTCTTAAAACTCCAATGGTTAAAATGAAAAGGCGACGAAATATATATATACGAAATTCTACGGTTGATTTAACAATACTCCATTCAAGATTTGTCGCCGCCGGCTGCAAAAATCAAAACGATCACAACAATGTACGGATGAAAGGTAAGTGCCTCTCAGCGTTGTACTTGCCGCCTTCCATTGTTGGTTCTCTTCGTTCGCTGTGTGTTGCTTGCCGCTCCATGTTACAAACTGGAACTGGAAACTGAAACACTGTCGAATCTTGATGTAATTGTTACGATGCGGCGAATCAACGAACTGCTATGTACGTACAACGAAGGCAAATCGCAATTTTAAGTTACTATATTTCTTTAGACCTGGAAATGGGGAGGGGAAGTGAGAAGATACTTTTTTAAGTAGTATTGGATTTTCCTCTTAAGGACTGTTTTATGTAAAAAATATTTCATATCTTAGGAATATGTATCATTTAGTAAAATATGTAAAAATATGTAATATAAAACTTCACTGTGACATCTCTACTGACGTAATTCGTCAATATATTTTAATTCCACGCTTGTACATATAAAGGAAAAAATATGTAATTACATAGAAATCCGGGCTTTACTTATTAGCTACATCTACACCCACCCAAACCCACCCACACCCACATATATTTACTTCCGGTCCACTTCCGGTTTAAGTTCAGATTATTAATATGTTAACCCGAATATTTTAATTGGACACCAGGCCGAACTTGTTTATCTAGTTCTAAGACAATGTACTATGCAGAGATCTTCTAGAATTGCTCTGTGACTCTCTCATTTCTTACATCATAAACATATGATTTTTCACCTATAAGAATAACACTACATATGGTGTCATCAGGGAGTGTATCATGGAATTCACAGATAATTTTAATGTTTGTCCTGTCATTAACCACAACTTGTTTCCTTTTTGAGGTGTTGATGACAAACATGGGTCTCTGTGTTTTGAATTCATCTGGTGAGTAATACATGTCAGTATTCCCAGTTGTAACCCTTTTGTATGCTGTAAATGCCTCATATAATTTGAGGAAATCATCCTTGGACATGTTTAAATTATAATTTTCTCTGGGGAACACCTCATTTCTGCCATTTTTAAGATATATGTTTTTGATGTTGCAGTTATCAAATTTACTTGAATTTTTTTCTTGGTTATTGTGTCTTCCAGTCTGAAACAGTACTACCACAAAATCTGGCATGTCATATTGTATACTGGAGAATGAGTTTGTAGCATCAAATTCATAATAGCTACCAGTGGCAGGCTTCTGCACACATTGATATGTATAAAATTGTAAAGGCACCTGTGGATTTTTTTAGTATATCTGCTTTGTATTTAAGAGCATAACTAGCTTCATATTCAACAACTGGGATTCTTAGTTTCATAGTCTGAATAAGGCACTTGCCTTCATCAGGTAGAGTATTAGGCAGAGCTGCCCCAGTAGAGTTTAATGTACTGTACCTCATCAAAGCATTATTATTATTGGCAGCTCTTCTAAATGTAATTCTTAAACCACCCTTCCACATAATATCTTTGTAATCTGAGAAGAATCCTGGCAACAGGCGCATAGGAAACAGCACTGTGTGGCTCTTAGATATTATTTTATCACCAGCTTCAAAGACAAAACTGAGTTGTGTTGTTAATTAAACTTAACATTTTTGCACAGTAACAATACACAGTTCAAGCATCTGGAATGGGAGTGATGTCAAAAGAGCTGTAATTGATATTGTTTTCAAGCAAGTACATAACTGCTTCATTGAAAAACATATAATTGAGACTAGATTTTAAACCCACTAGGTCCTCTCTTGCTTCATACACACACCCATCACTATCTGTGAAAATTGTCATTCTGGATTGGGCATGGTGGATATTTTTAACAAACCACCTGATTTTTGTATGAATTCTAGGAAAAAAAAATATGTAAAACCTAATTCTTTCTAAATTCACAGTGCTCTTGCTAAACCACACAACATGTTTTCCACAGTAGCAATGTAACAAATATGCATAAATTCTTTGCAAGTATACATTGGATTCAAAATCACAAGCATATCCACCCATGCTTATACTCAGATACCCAAATTCAGTGCCACTGTCAAGCACCCATCTTGCTTCTGTTTCATTTGCCACTGCAAAAAAATTACTGTCTGAAACATTTTCAAATTTTTCCCTAAAACAATCCAAAAAATAATCTGATTTTATATATTTTGCAATATTCCTTCTTTCAAAATATGTCTGCATGCTATCTAGCCAACAACAACAGATATGCTATTCAGCCTCTTGTTGCAATTGCAGATTGTGTGCAAAAAAACTGGACCCAGTGTCCAGGACTTTAACAAGGCAATCAATATTACAAGTTTTAAATTTTTGCTTCAGAAGAAACAAAACAAGCTCATTTGTATTAAAAACATTATCAATATTGAAATTGTCAAGAGATGCAAAATCTTCCCCACTGTACAGCCTCCCATCATCTGTGGTCACAAATTCTAAATCATCAATTATTTTGTATAGGTTAATACAATTGAAATGTCTCCAGTTTGAAGCCTGATGGGCATACAAATAAAAATCATATGCAAGCCCAGAGTTGCAGCTTGTGAACCAATAGCCATAAAATGTAAACCCGATATAGTAAAAACTGACAAAAAATCCTACAATTCTTCTAAACCTGTTGTACATTCTTGCCTCAAATTTGCTAATGCGATCCAAACTCAGATACCTGAAGTGATGATCACTATTGAGCACAAATTTTAGCTCAGTTTCATTAACAATTGCAAACAGGTCATATTCTGATAATTTTGAGAACTCTCTCCTAAAATCTTCCACAAGTGATTTAGACATGATAAATGTTGCAATATTTATTCTATCAAAAAAAGTTTGCATCTGAAAATTAAATAAGACACAGCTAATTAGCTTATATGTTAAGCATGAAACACAGCTGCTTGCCACAGTGGCATATCGCGTGTAAAAAACCTGATCTTAGAACCTTCAACAGGCAATCAGTACTGCAATTGTTAATTTTTTTCCACACAAGATACATAACAATCTCACTCATGTTCACAATATCTTCATCATAACAGAAGAGAAATGGAATTTTGAAATCTGACATGTTGTACAGCACCCTATCCAGATAAAAACTCTCATATATCAAATGCCTCCAATCTGGACTCTGACAGGAATACAAATTAACACTGTGCATTTTCCTACAGCTTGAATAGCTTGTAAACCAGCGGCCATAATAATCAGACTTGGTGCGGTAATAAAAAAATAACACAAAATCCAACAATTCTGTCTCTCTTATACACATGTGCTTCAAACTTGTTAATATGCCTCAAGCTCAGATACTTGAAACATGCATCACTGTTCAACACCCAGTGCAGCTCTGTTTCACTGTTGATGGCAAACAGGTCATGTTCTGACACCCCCTGCAACCTAATCCTGAAATCCTCAACAATTGACTTGGATTTTATGTATCTTGAGATATTTCTTCTGTCAAAAAAGTTGACATCTAGAAATATAAATATTTCAAAATTGAGCACATTCTCTTCCCACAGTAACATTTTGTATCAAAAATGACATATCTTAAAATTTCAATCAAGCAATCTATATTGCAATCCATTAATCTTTGCCACAGGAAGTACATAATAATCTCATTCATATTCACAAGTTTGTTGTCAAAATGAAGTGTGGAAATCAGAGCCTCTATATAGTACATATTGCTGAACATAAAAATCCAGCTGCTTCAAATAATTTATATCTGTTATCTGGTAGGGATACAGGTGAAGAGAGTGGATATTATTTATATAGCATCTTCCAAAACACATATAGCCAATTATTATATTGAAAAAAACACAAAATCCTACAATTCTCCTGCACTTATTATATATGTGATCTTCAAATATTGCAATGTCTCTCAAGCTCAGATACTTGAAACATGCATCACTGTTCAACACCCAGTGCAACTCTGTTTCACTGTCGATGGGAAACAGGTCATGCTCAGACACCCCCTGAAACCTAATCCTGAAATCCTCAACAATTGACTTGGATTTTATGTATCTTGAGATGTTTCTTCTGTCAAAATAGGTTTGCATCTAGAAATACAAATTATCACAAATTTGAGCACAACGGTTTCCCGCAGTGGCATTTTGTATCAAATATTCCATATTTTAAAATCTCTATCAAGCAATCTACACTGCAGTCTCTAAATTTTTGCGTATGGAATACATTACAATCTCATTCATATTCAAAAGTCTATTGTAAAAATCAAATAAATCTGAAGTATCAAAAGCAGAGCATCTGTACAGGATATTTTCTAGTTGAAAATAAAATTGCTTGAAATAACTTTCATCTGTGATCAGGTAAGAATACAGGTGAAGATCTTGAACAGCACCACTATTTATATAGAATCTCCCAAAACACATATACCCAATTATTAAATTAAAACAAACACAAAATCCAACAATTCTGCCTCTCCTATACACATGTGCTTCAAACTTGTTAATATCTCCCAAGCTCAGATACTTGAAACATGCATCACTGTTCAACACCCAGCGCAACTCTGTTTCACAGTTAACAGCAAACAGATCATACTCTGACACCCCCTGCAGCCTAATCCTGAAATCTTCAACAATTGACTTGGATTTTATGTATCTTGAGATGTTTCTTCTGTCAAAATAGGTTTTGCATCTAGAATAAATTATTGCAAAATTAAGCACAGTTGTTTGTCACAATTGCATTTTGTATCAAAAAGTCCAAATCTTGAAATTTTTATCAAGCAATCTATATTGCAATCTATAAATTTTTTCCACATGAAATACATTATGATTTCATTCATAATGTATTTCATCTGGAAAAAATTTATGCAATTGTGACAAACAACTGTGCTTAATTTTGCAATAATTTATTCTATATGCAAACCTATTTTGACAGAAGAAACATCTCAAGATACATAAAATCCAAGTCAATTGTTGAGGATTTCAGGATTAGGTTTCAGGGGGTGTCAGAGTATGACCTGTTTGGTATCAACAATGAACCAGAGTTGCACTGGGTGTTGAACAGTGATGCATGTTTCAAGTATCTGAGCTTGGGGGAAATCACAATATTTGAACAGCATGTGTATAATGAGTGCAGGAGAATTGTTGGATTTTTTGTTAGTTTTAATATGTGTTTTATAAATTGGTATTGCTTAATAGATGGCCGTGTTGTTCATGCCGGCCAGATTGCAGATCAAAATCATTTCAATCAATTAAGATTTTATCTTTTACAGAATAGAAAATATGTATTTTACAGAGGCTCTGATTTTGACATGCTTAGTTTATTTAATTGTGACTATGAACTTATTAACATAAATAAGATTATAATGTATTTCCTGTGGAAGAAATTTAGGGACTGCAATACAGATTGCCTGGTGAAAATTTTGAGGTTTGGCCTGTTTGATACAAAATGCCACTGCGGGAAACAGCTGTGCCTGATTTTGTAATAATTTGTATTTCTAGATGCAAACCTACTTTGACAGAAGAAACATCTCAAAATACATGGAATCCAAGTCAATTGTTGAGGATTTCAGGATTCACTGGGTGTTGAACAGTGATTGGTATTTCAAGTATCTGAATTTGAGAAATATTACAATATTTGAAGAGCATGTGTCTAATGAGTGCAGAAGAATTGTTGGATTTTTTGTTGCATTTAATATCTGCTTTGGGTGGAGATGGTACACAAATTGCTCAATAGATAATAGAATTATTTACCTGTATACTGATTACAGGATGACAGATGAATATTTTTTCAGGCAAATGGGCTTTTATTTTCAGCACAATAAACAAGATGTGCTGTACAGGGGCTCTGATTTTAATAGCTTGTTTGATTCTGACAATAGACTTGTTAACATGAATGAGATTGTAATGTATTTCATGTGGCAGAAATTTAGGAACTGCGATGCTGATTGCTTGATAAAAATTTTAAATGCTAGAATTACAAGATGCCACTGCGGTACACAGCTGTGCCCAATTTTGTAATAATTTGTATTTCTAGATGCAAACCTATTTTGACAGAAGAAACATCTCAAGATACATAAAATCCAAGTCAATTGTTGAGGATTTCAGGATTAGGTTTCAGGGGGTGTCAGAGCATGACCTGTTTGCCGTCAACAGTGAAACAGAGTTGCACTGGGTGTTGAACAGTGATGCATGTTTCAAGTATCTGAGCTTGAGAGACATTGCAATATTTGAAGATCACATATACAGGGTGATTTCGAACTCCCATTACAAACTTAGGGGGGTGAATCTAGAAGGAAAAACAAGCCGAAAGTGCCATGTGGCAAAATTACGAAAACGGCACCGTGTGGCTGCCAGAGCCGTGAGAAAATCGGTTCACACCTCTTTCAAAGAGCAATAACGTCTGAACCACGAAAGATACGAAGATCGGCTCTGGCGGAAGTGGAGGAAGTCGTATCCAAACAATATCAGGGCGTTGAAATTGCGGCGCTTTTCGTAATGCGCAAGGGGAATCCCCAAAGGAAATGGGGAATCCCCACTGCGGAAACTCGCGCAAAATGGAGAAAGACGACGAGGGAACATGCTGTCACAGGACGGTCGAAAAGTGACACATGGAGGGAGTCCCCAGAGGAGCGCATGAAGTGCGACAAATGGAACATGCTTGGACAGTGACTGTCGCGCATCCCAGATGGTACGCAAAACGGAGTGATGGATGTACACGTGCATGCTACGTGGAACGCAACGTGCAATTACAATTGCGATATGAACCACTACGTGCCCCCTCCCACCGGGAATTCGTTGAACCCGGGACCTCGGGAGTACAAGGTCAGCCGGAAGTCGGCTCTCTGAGGAGCACCACCAAATACGTATCCACGTGCCCCACGAATGCTGGGACACGTTCGTATTGTTCTATACTACATTACTGCAGAGCGTGTAGAGGTATCCCATGCGAGTCCGACGTTAGTCATTAACGTTCTCACGTGAAGGACATGGAACGGGAGCGACCAACCCGTACTTACTGACGTTCCTTCCCGTTCGTAGCCTCTGTGATGCATGAAGGTGTGCGCTGACGTCTACTAGGAGTCACTCGCTATCCCTGGTCGAAGTTGACCCTTGCGCCCTCTGGGTATTGCAAGACTGTATGGAGAGAGCGCTGGACGTGACACATTGGTTGAGTACGTACACACGACGTATCTTCTGGGAACATTACGACGTGAAAACTCCCACGATGGTGCAATACAGTTTCGAGGAGTATGCAGACATGATGCTCATTTACGGGGAAGCGAGATGCAATGGAAGGGCTGCCCGTGCGATGTACCAGGAACGTTTCCCGGAACGTGTGACGCCATCACACACCATATTCGAAAAAGTGAACCGTCGTCTTCGTGAATCTGGAACATTTGTTGTGAGCAGAGTGGACACAGGTGCCCCAAGGACGAGGCGCACGCCTGCGGTGGAGGAGACAATTCTTCATGCTGTGCACGAAGACCCTGGTACGAGTACCCGAATCGTAGCGCGGATGTTGGTGTATCTCAGTCTGTAGTGTGGAATGTCCTTCATGATCAACAACTGCACCCATATCACCCCCAGAAGGTGCACGCCATGGGTCCCACAGATTTTGAACCACGTGTTCGCTTCTGCACATGGTTTGTGCGTCGTTGCGTGAATACGCCTCAGTTTCCGCAGTTGGTGCTCTTCACGGATGAGGCGAAATTCACCAGAGAGGGTGTTTTTAATTCCCGCAACAGCCATGTGTGGGATGAAGAGAACCCATTCGCAACGAAAGCTCGTGGGTTCCAGCAGCGAATGGGCATCAACGTCTGGGCAGGAATACTGGCCGGTCGTTTAATTGGCCCATACGTACTTCCCACCAATCTCACAGGTCGTACTTATCTGATTTTTCTCCAAGAGACATTGCCCGAGATGTTGGAAAATGTGCCATTGGCCATTAGGCAAAACATGTGGTTCCAGCATGATGGGGCGCCACCCCACTTTGCACGGGACGTACGGGATATGCACGTTAAACTTGATTGTTTAATGCATACAAACCTTTAGAAAGCGCGCAGTGGAAATTTCCGCCTTATAGGTCTACTTATTTTGCTATGGGGCAGCTATGCTATTAGAAAGTACAGAAAAAACACCTTTTCCAAAATATGCGAGTTTATTCATTTTCGCATAATGTGCAAGCACCATTAGTCTACATAAAGAAAGATCGTCGGTGTTAAACTCGCTGAACTAAACATTTTCATGTCGTATCACTTGTGCCAGTTGGATGGATATTAATTGAACTAAATAATTAATAATGATGAATTAAATCTATTCCTTTACAGTTAAGTCAACTCCACGTAGTTTAACGGACGAGAAAGATGAACAAAATATAATTTGGGTGTGTGAGTGCCAATTCGAAACTTAAAAGTACTTATCCTTCTCCTCCCATGTCGTGGTTTCTCGGACACCTTCCTAAGGTGTCTGTCTAGAGGAAAAACTACTTCCTCTCCCTGGGTCAGAATCCAAAATGCGCTGCCTGAAGGGCTGCGACTTCGCACCAAGGTTTCCTTGTTACGTCATTGCGTAACCGATGCTATTGCCCTCTGGTGGCAAAATTAAGAAGATTCCATCCATCTGGCACACAAATAAACAAAATGACGGCTCCGCGCGCACTACGGTCCATACACTTCAGTAGTGTGTTTCATGCTACCACCATTTCGAGAAAGTATGAACCCCCCTCATGCAGATTTGGCTACACTTAAAACAAGCTCAACATGCCCATATGAGCTTTTTGCTCAAGTGTGGAACCCCGTCTAATCCAAGATTTTTGTAAAAATGCCCTCGGGAATTTCCTAAGAAAGTATGACCCCCCTCAGATTGATTTGTCTACACTTACAAAAGGCACTTCTGTGAGATTGATGTCCATAAACCTGTCAAAAATATGCCCCTCTTGATATTTTTTTTGGCCACACCTAAAACTACGCCAAAACGTATTAACACACACCCACCCACACACACACACACACACACACACACACACACACACACACACACACACACACACACACACACACACACACACCCATACATATTTATTTCCGGTCCACTTCTGGCCATTTCCGGTCCATTACTGCCCATTTCTGCCCACTTCCGATCCATTTCCGGTCCATTTCTGGCCATTTTTGCCCATTTCTGCCCACTTCCGGTCCACTTCCGGTCTATTTTCGGCCATTTCTACCCACTTCCGGTCCACTTCCGGTCTATTTTCGGCCATTTCTACCCATTTCTGCCCACTGCCGGTCCACTTCCGGTCTATTTTCGGCCATTTCTACCCATTTCTGCCCACTTCCGGTCTATTTTCGGCCATTTCTACCCATTTCTGCCCACTTCCGGTCCACTTCCGGTCCACTTGTGGCCTATTTCCGGTTTATTTATATTGCATCATGTTTTGCAACAAATTATTACCCAATATTAAGCAACAAATTATTAGACATGTGTTGTTTTCTGATTGGTTGCTTATGACATAATGTAATGATGTGTTATATTCTGATTGGCCTATTGTTTCAGATGTTTTCAATGCGGTCTGTGCTTAGGCTATATAAAGAGATTTTGCATTGCATATCAGCCAGTATTGTGAGAGTTGTTGAAGAAAAAGGGTGTGTTGTTGCAGTGCTGCTCATATTTTTTTTAAACACAAAAATATTGCAAATTTATATAAATTGAATTACAAATCTATTTGATTTAATATACAGAATTTTTGACAACCTGTCATAGGTTTATTAAGTATACAGTTTTGATTTGAGCCCCAAGAAATTTTATATAAATACCAAAGCCAAAAATATTAACACATATACATACATACACACATACACTAAATATACAAATCACACTGCTGAACCCAACTGATATTTTTTATTAAGCATAGAATTTTGATTTGGACCCCAGGAAATTGAATATAATAAACAACAACAAAAATGCCAAATCAAAAACATTGTAATCAATGCAATAAGAATATATCCAGCCCCAATTGGGCCAAGCATCAAAAGATTTGTAATCCAGACAAAAGCAGAACTCCCACAAAAATATGCCCTAAATGCCATAGAAAATATAGCATGGAATATTTCACATATAAACATAAAGGTACTTACTCTGCACAGTCATCAACATTGCCCCCACAACCATCTACATCTGGTCTGAAAAGGAAGCATGAAACACCTGTTAATGCTGGACCAGCAAAGCAGCCACGCTATGAACCCATCCATAGCAGTTTTAACGGCCAATTAAGGGATCACTGTTTTGTATCAGAGCCAAGATGTGGTATTAAGAATTTTTTGAACAGTATAAATCCAGATGTGCAGGCAATTCTAAATGCACAAAATGGCTCTTATAAGCTGTCCCTCAAATTGTTTACACAATATAAGAAGCCAAATGGCACAAAATTTACACAGCCCCACATAACAGAAACTGTACCGGTATATTCAAATGCAAATTCAGACAAAATATTAAGCAGTTTGATAGATCAATTGAATATTAAACACTCTGAATTTGCTGCAAAAGAGTCTGGATGGAGCCTATGCGGATCTCCACACAAGTGATATGTTAATATTTCTGAATTCAACCCATTACAAGGTTCCACTTATGTGCCATTACCTGCCAATATCAAAAGCAAAACAGCCGTGGTTAATATAAAAAATAATGACCAGAAATGCTTTTTGTGGTGTATTTTAGCTGCTTTGTATCCAGTTTCAAGGGATCCTGAGAGAATAACTTATTATAAGCAACATGAACATGATTTTGACGAGGCAATGGAGGGTTTAGAATGTCCAATGTCTGTCCAGAATATTGATAAATTTGAAAAAAAGGCCAGGAATATCAATGGAAAACAATTATCTATTGATGTATTTATTTGTTCCACTGGCCGTGACAATTGCTTGATAGATCCTCTCAGAATCAGTACACTTGATGATGAATCTGCTGTTCCGATTGATCTGCTCTTAATTAAAGGGGATGGCACAAATCATTACACTCTGATACATAATCTTGAAGCTTTAGTCAGAACACAACTAGACAAAACTCATAGAATATTCAAGTTGTGCAGAAGATGTTTGTCTGTATTTGATGGTCAAAAAATGGTGAATGGTGTTTGTGAAGTGAATGCAGAAATTGCTAAAAACAAGTTAATTGAGCATCTGAAATACTGTGGGAATCATAAACCTGTTCATATGCTTATGCCTAAGCCAAGTGAAAATGCAAAATTCAAAACATTTGAAGCCTTGTTGGAACACCCAGCATATATAGTCTGTGATTTTGAATCAAATCTCAAACCTCTTGCATTCTGTAGACCAGATCCTGATGAATCTTCAAGTACATCATACCAGTTACATGAACCTTCTAGTTTTTATTATGTTGTTGTACAGGATGGTGTTGTTAGTAAAGAATATTTATACATGGGAGCAGATGCCATCAAAGAATTTGCACATAGAATAGAAAATGAGTGCCATGACATAGCATCTAATATTTTATTAAAATCAAAGCCCATGTTGCCTTTAACAGAGGATCAGATTGAAGATTTCAACAATGCAGAAAAATGCCCGGTATGTGATTCTGAATTTTCAGATACAAATATCAAGGTTCATCACCATTCTCATACAGATGGTAAATTCTTAATGGCCCTGTGTAATAGCTGCAATATTCAGATCCAGAGACCAAAATTTGTTCCTATATTTTGCCATGGTGCATCCAATTATGATTTTCATCATTTGATCAGGTACGAGGGGTTTGACAAGCAGAATTTAAATATTTTAGCAGAAAATGATGAGAAATATATAGCCATTAACAAAATAATTAAAGTTAATGGTGTTTCTATTCACTTAAGATTTCTTGATTCATACAGAATTCTGTCTGCTAGCCTGGCTACACTGGCCACTCAATTATCTGATGATCAATTCAAAATCACATGTGCTTTGTTTCCAAATCAGGACCTGAAATTAATTAGGCGGAAGGGTGTATATCCATATGATTATGTTACAGATTTTTCTAAATTTGATGAGTGTTCTCTGCCACCACAACAAGAGTTTTACAGCAAAATCAGAGGATCTGGAATCACTGATGATGATTATCACCATGCCCAATTGATGTGGAACAATTTAAAATGCCAGACATTTGGTGATTATCACAAGGCTTATTTAAAACTTGATGTGACCCTCTTAGCTGATATACTGCAGGCATTCAGAAAATCTTCCATGGAAAATTATAAGCTGGATCCAATGTATTTTTACAGTGCTCCGGGCCTAGCATGGTCTGCAATGTTTTTAAACACTAAAATGCAATTGGATCTGATCCAGGATCAGGACATGTATCTGTTTATGGAGCAATGTATAAGAGGAGGCATGGTGCAATGTTCTCAGAGATATGCCAGAGCAAATAACAAATATATTCCTGATTATGATCCAGCACTGCCATCAAATTATATACTGTATGTAGATGCAAACAGCCTCTATGGTTATGCTATGATGGATAAACTGCCATATGCAGGGCTTGAGTGGGTTGAAGATTTCAATATTGAGGATCTTCAGGACTTTGATGACAGTCACTATGGTCTATTCTTAGAGGTTGATCTGACAATTCCAGATAATTTACACAACAAATTTTCTGATCTGCACCCAATTCCTGAGGTTAAGTGTTCACCTGGCTCTAAGCAGAAGAAATTGATGATGACTCTAGAGCCGAAACAGGATTATGTCATATATTACAAAAACCTCCAGTTCCTGATGAATCATGGTGTTCAAGTGACCAAAGTTGGAAAAGTTTTGAGGTTCAGGCACTCAAGATGGTTGAAACCATATATTGATACAAACACAGAGCTTCGAACATCTGCAATGAGCCAATTTGATTAAACCTTGTTTAAATTGATGGTCAATTCAGTGTATGGCAAAACAATTGAAAATGTCAGAAAACATATTGATGTTAAAATAATTACTGACCCCAGCCTGAGCAAAAAATTGATTGCAAAGCCCAACTTCAATTACAGAAGAATTTATGATGAAAATATGGAACTTTTCAACATGAAAAAAACAAATATTAAGTTTGATAAGCCTATTTATGTAGGGGCTGTGATATTGGAATTGGCCAAATTACACATGTTAAAATTGTATTATGATGTGTTGAAACCTTTTTATCAGGATCGTGTAAAATTGATGTACATGGACACAGATTGTTTTGTTCTTGATATTCAAACAGAAGATATTTATCAAGATATTGCACAGCCTGAATTGTTTAAATATTTTGATACCACTGAACATTCAAAAATTAAACACCACAACAAAAAAGTGCCTGGCAAGTTAAAAGATGAGACACTTGGTGATGTTATTGTGGCATTTGCTGGGTTAAGAGCCAAGATGTACAGTTTTGAAACATGTAGTGGTGTTGTTGCCAAAAAGGCCAAGGGCATTGGCAGAGTAACTGTGGAAAAAGAGCTCCAATTTGAAGATTACAAAAATTGTCTCAAATCATGTGGCACAATCAGAACATCAGAATCCAGAATTCAGAGTGTGGATCACTTATTGACTAGCAATATTGTAAGAAAAGTGGCTCTGGACCCACATGATGATAAGAGATGCATTTTGTCATGTGGCATACATACTCTACCATGGGGGCATTGTGATTTGAAAAATGGCAATCAATGCCCAATTACAGAGCATGATTTGAAATAAATAAACATGCCTATGAACTTATTTGGGTTCAAAAAACAGGCTATTATGGACCTGCCAACAGCCCAACCCTCTTCTGATATAATATCTAAACTGAGTGCTTTGTTAATTATTCATCTGAACAGCATACTTACAGATGTTGATGATGAAACAGGTAAAATATTGTACATATTTAACAATAATTTAAATCATTACCAATTACCTGTAGGTGGGCAATTGCAATTTATTACAACCCCTGAGGGTAATGTCAAGATTTCAATAGGGAGAAATATTTATAGAATTAAGCACTCAAACATGATTTCTGGCACTGTATATACTGTTTCTGCTGGTGACTGCTTATATATTGAGGTCCCTGGGTCATATGACAAGCTTATACCCTTTTTTATAGAATTAAGAATCAGATATTCAATAATAAATAACCACTAAAACAAAAATGCCTAATGATATTTGGCCATACAAGACATGAAGATCACAGTGATGAGATTCTGATGCTTGATGTCAGAGTCAAGAAATTAAGAAGTGATTTACAAGCTTTACAAACCACACTCAATGCCAGTCTTCAACTAGAAATTACAAATTTACAATCACAATGCATGGACCCTCTTCTTAAAATTGATTCTGAACTCAAATTGCTGCTTCAGAAATATACTGACCTGGCCACATTGGATAATTTTCAAAATTTAGAAAAGGCTGTAGCAGCTCTTCAAGCCAAATTTAAGAGCCAGGCCACCAACTCTGAGCAATTGAAACAGCAATTGGAGGAACAGATTAATAATGTCCAGGCACAGCTCCAAACAATTGTCAAAAGCATAAAATCACAAGAAGATTTTGATCTAGTGATTTCCACTCTAAAGGAACAGATTCAGTCACTCCAGATACCTAATCTGGACCCCTTGAACAATGCCATAGCCGAGGTTAAAGAAAAAATTGAGACACTTGAAAATTTTATGAACAACTTGCCATCTTCTGATGCTTTGAGTGCAATAACTCGGAGTGTTGCAAATATCAAGCTGCAACTTGAAACATATGAAGATTTTGGAAAAATTCAAAGTACCATAACCCATCTTGAGGGTACAATAGCAGCAGTGCAAAGTGATTTGACAAATGTACAAGAATCCCGCCTGCCCGGTATTGTAGACACACTTGTCAGTGTCCAGGAACAGATCCCAAAGCTTGAAAACCTCAACACTGAATCTGAGCTATCTCATTTTCATCACTTGATTGATGATATCCAAACAAAGCTTGAAATTTTACAACAATCAACACCCTCTCAGGCAGATATAGCCCTGCTCCAAAATGCTATGCAAAATGTGGCTGATGCTTCTGAATTAAACAATGTGAAATTGTCACTTGAATCTTTGCAAAATACTGTATCAAATCTGCCTACATCACAGGAACTTAAAAATATTAAGAGGGCAGTGAATCGCATATTGAAATCAGAAGATATCAAGAATATCCAGACAGAGATCAAACAACTTACTCAGACAGTGGCCACTCTACCAACTAATCAACATATTAATGAACTGCATGCCCTGTTTGAGGATATCAGAAGACAGGTCCATGATCTTACTGCTCAAAATTAAAAAAAAGCAGTTATTGAAAATTTGCAACAAATTGTAGCTAATATCAAGCAACAGCTAGGGACCATGGAATCCAATCAAGCAAATGCTCTGTCTGTTTTTGCCACCCAGCTTCAAGAGATTGTGCAACAATACAAGAAACTTGTTGTGGACATAAAAATCAAGGCCATGATGATGTTGTTAGGACCATCAATGAGCATCTTGAATCTGTAACAAGCAGATTGCTTACAGCAGAAAAAGAAATAACGGGCATAATCGAGAATCCAAAACATAAAGTAATTCTTGAATTGTACAGCATCCCCAACAAAGAATATGATTCACCATTTACACCAGGTGGCAAAATATATATGCTGTCCCCTGCACAATTTTATTACCAGTTTTTTGTTGGGGGCACACTGAGACCAATCAAGATCAAATATTGGCTTCAACCACAGGCACACCACTACCCTACCTTATCAATAACAAATGCTGATAACAAAGCAAAAATCACCAGTGTAGAGTTAGAGGATTTTACAGACCCCAATACATTAGAAACAGCCTATGCTGAAGATGATGGCTCTCTGGAATTTAAAATACAAATAGGGGACAAATTATATTTAGAAAATCCTGTAGTATCAGCTGCTGAACACCCCATAGTTGCAATATTCTTGTTTTCATATTATGTCTAGACAAATTATTGTTGATGAATTACACAGACAAGCCAGACATAATTATAAGAGACTGCCAGTAGTTACAAAAGGCATAGATGATTTATGGCAGAGCGACTTGATTGAGATGGCAAGTGGACAGCTGAAAAACTTAGACAAAATCAACAAGGGCTACAAGTATCTACTCACTGTCATAGACACATTTTCAAAATTTGCCTGGGCTGTGCCACTCAAATCCAAGACTGGAAAATGTGTTACAGAAGCCATCAGGACAATCATCAATCAGAGTGGAAGATCACCGCGCTATTTGCAAACAGATAATGGCAAAGAATTTTATAATTCTGTGTTCCAACAATTTATTAAAAGCCAGCCAATAAAACATTATTCGAGTTACAGTGATCTCAAAGCCTCAATTGTAGAGAGATTCAACAAAACCCTAAAAAATCTTATGTATAAACAATTTACACTTCAAGGTAATTATAAATGGATTAATATTCTTCCAGAACTTCTGCATAAATATAACAACTCGGTCCATTCCACAATCAACATGAAACCCTCTGAAGTAACTTCATCTGATGAGCAAAAATTGATCAGGACTGTTTATTATCCTAGATACCAGCCAACAACAAGAAAGGCCAAATACAAGGTGGGTGATCAAGTAAGAATCAGCAAATATAAGCACTTATTCAAAAGAGGCTTTACAAGAAACTGAAGCACTGAATTATTTACAGTGGTTCAAATTAAACCTGGGACCCTTAACACATATATAATAAAAGACCACCGAGGAGAAATTCTCAAAGGCAGATTCTATGAAGAAGAACTCAGCAAAACTAAACAGCCTGACACATATCTCATAGAAAAAATCATCCGCAGAAAAGGCAACAAGTTATTTGTCAAATGGCTAGGACTTCCAGAACACAGCTGGATCGATGCAGACAAAGTGATAATATGAGCACCTGGGATGTTATAAAAAGGCTGCCAGAACCTGAACAGCAGATTAAGAGAAATGGCAAGTTGCTGCCTGAAAATATTAGATGTCTTATTGTTGGGCCATCAGCTTGTGGTAAAACTACACTAATGATTGATAATTTTTTATTGGCACCCAACTGGTTAGACTGGAAAAACAGGCACTTGTATGTTTTCTCTAAGAGCTTGGAACAATTAAAATATCAGCAGTTGATGAAGCTATATGATGGATTGGATATAGCCACTTTTGAACCAGATGTTAAGCCACTTCATGAATGTCTCGATAATTCTGTTGTTGTGTTTGATGACATTATACTGGATAATCAAAACAAGGTTAGAAATTTCTTTACACAGGGCCGACAAAAAAAACATTGATTGCTTCTACCTGGCACAGACTTTTTCAAAAATACCGAAGCAGCTGATCCGAGACAACAGCAATTTTATGTGTGTGTTTCATCAAGACCATACAAACCTCAAACACATACATGATGAATATGTAGGTGGGGACCTGAGCTACAATGATTTTTCCAAGTTTTGCAGTAGGTGCTGGAACCAGGACAGTTATGGGTTTGTCACAATTGATATGACAAGAAAACCCAATAGTGGCAAATACAGAAATAAAATCAACAATTTTCTAGACATTGAAACATATATAAATAACCATGAAAAGGCCAATCATTGATGATCTTAAATTAAGAGATTATCTTGTAAAAAGATTTAAGGGATGGAAATCAGAGAACCGAGGAATTTATGAACAACACAAACAAACAGAACAGCCTATTATTGATGCTATTAGTGAATTAGGTAAAAATATCAAAACTGTTACAGAGCAAAATCAAAATTTGATCACAGAGCTTGTACCTGTAGCTGCTAGGAACATATTAGATTATCCAATCACCCCACTTTCCAGTATTCATACACCTAGTCCTGTTGCTAATCGAAGAATTGAAGCTACTCTGGATCCTATTGAATTGGGTCTTCTTGCTCAAAAATATTTAAGCACACCTAAAGACAACAAAGATGAGGTCTTTGGCTTATATGCTGACACAGAGCGTGATGGTAGCATCATACATAGAATTGGCAATTTCAGAGTAACATTTATGGGAGATGATATAATTGTATATTCAGAATCTCATCTTGGAGAAAGAGGTGCTTTTGTTAAGTATCTTGGCACACCTGGATTGTGCGAACTGATGACTAGGAAAAGGCCTGGCAGCTATACAGATCAAGATTATGAGCACTACAAAGAAATATTAATAAAATCAGATGCTCTATACCAGAACAATGATCCCACACAAAAAAGAGTCAAGTCTAGCAGTGGAGCAAAATACAATAATTTAATCAAGCCCATATGGTCACAAATGAAGACAGGCAGTGGAATCAAACAATACAACACCCTGCCTAAAGAATTTGTGTGGGTTGATGATGTCAGGAAACTTGTAGATAGGTTATTGGTGATAGCTGGGGAGGAAAATGCTGGCAACCACAATTTTTACAATGAAAAGGTTGGAATTATGGACATGATAAGCACCAAATTGTCTAATTTTATAGTGAATGACACTATGGGGATTGGATATCTTATAAAAATTATTAATACTCTACCACCTAAATTTTGGAATATTTCTGAGGGTCGGGGGCTTGTTAATGACATTATAAACAAGCTGCCTTTTGAACTACAGATTCCAGGCTATCAGTATTGTGGTCCCGGTACAAAATTGGACCATAGATTAAACAGAGGTGATCCTGGTGTTAATCCCCTAGATGCTGCTTGTAGAGACCATGACATAGCATACAACACACATTCTGATCTTGACAAGAGACATGTTGCAGACAAAAAATTAGAAGAGGCTGCATTTGGTAGATTTGTAAGCAAAGATGCTTCTTTAAGTGAGAGAATAGCAGCATTAGGTACCACCATAGCTATGAACACCAAACAAAAACTGGGGTGGGGGCTGTGAATATGTATATAATAAACCTACAATGAAGGCCAAGGGTGTTATGTATCAAATACCTTATGCAGGTCTTAAATCTCTTAAAACTATTGATAGTCTTTTAACCAAAAAGCAGCGGAAGAAAAAAAGCTCTTGTCTTGCAAAGGGGCATGGTATGAAATTGTTGCTTAGTACCCCCCAATTAAAAAAAATTACAACAATCCAGGAAAAAATCACATGTGGGGGGTTTCATATTTACTATCCCAGCCATCTTAGCAGCACTTGGGGCTGTTGGGAGCTTGGCTGGGGGATCAGCTGCCATAGCAAAAACAGTAATAGATGCCAAGAAAAATAGGGCAGAATTAGATGAATTGAAGCGCCATAACCTGGCCATGGAGAAACAAGGCAAAGGTGTTAAGAGAGCCATGAATAAGTTTAAAAAAAACAAGAGCCGCTTACAAACCAAGATATTGAAGCTTTAATCAAGCCACTGGACATCAAAAATTTTAGAGGTGTGTACATGTCTGATTCTTTGCCAGAGCAACCACTCAACAAAGAGTGTGGCATTGTTAATTTGGATAAGTACAAGAATCAGGGCACTCACTGGATCTGTTATCTTAAATATTTAAAAGATGAGGCATTTGTGTTTGATTCATTTGGAGGTGTTCCACCTGAAAATTTAGTAAAATATCTAAAATCAGCTAATCTTTATTACAATAATGCCCGTGTTCAAAATTTCAAAGATGTTAATTGTGGACATTTGTGTTTATCTGTTCTTAGATATATGTCTCAAATAAATAAACCATCAATTGAAAATTTTCAAAAAGCCTTGTGGTATTTAAAACATCATGGGGGGATTCCATCTCACCAGCCAAAATTCAATATTGAAACTCAAATTACATGATGACATAGTGTATCCCAAAACAATAGCTCTCAGAGCATTTTATGGCATGTACTTGATCCCTAATATTACACACCACAACAACAAAATTGCAGTAGGGGATCAAAAAATTGTCATCACTCCAGGGCAATATAATCTGTCCACTCTAAATGCTCAATTACCCAGAGGTATAGTATTAACTCAAAATTCTGTCACTCACAGAGTAGAGATTGTATCTGCTACAGAAACAGTGGATCTGGGTACTATAGGAGAGCTGTTATGTTTTGAGAACAACACAAAACTTGAAGCGGCCATCAAACACACTGCTATTAATATACCTAAATTCTTAGCCATAGAGACTCTAAATATTCACTGTAATGTGGCTGAGGGTATGATCACCAAATCAAATGGCATAGGCACTCACAAACAAACTGGCATCATTGCAACATTCAAACCTAATTCTGAATTTATGGAGCCAATCATCTACACTCCATCCCCAACATTATATTTTCCTGTGTGCCATAATAGAATAGATAACATTGAATTAATGGTCACTAATGAAAAAGAAGAATTAGTTGATTTTGCTGGAGCCACAACAACTGCTATCATATAAATTAATATTTAAATAAAAATACATACAAAAAAATGGAAAATATTGAGAGTTATGAGCTACAATCATTCCCTCCAAACAGGAGGACATTTGCAAATTTAAATCAACCCAACACAGAGATTGAGGTCGATCTTGATGTAGGGGATGGCTTTATACACCCCCACAGAGCAGATCTATACATCAAATTTGATGTTGTAAAGCTCGATGGAACAGATTATCCGGCAAATTCAAATATAAGATTGGTAGATAATTTTGTGCCGCATCTGTTCTCTGAAATTGAGATCAGAAAACATGGTGTTGTTAAAAACAGAATAGATTATCCCGGCATTACCTCCACAGCTTTGGCCACACTAAAATTATCCAAAACCGAGGCTTCTTACTACAAAATAGGTGGATTTGAGGCTGGTGATAAGATATTATCTAAGAGCCACACAGTGCTGTTCCCTATGCGCCTGTTGCCAGGATTCTTCTCAGATTACAAAGATATTATGTGGAAGGGTGGTTTAAGAATCACATTTAGAAGAGCTGCCAATGATAATAATGCTTTGATGAGGTACAGCACATTAAACTCTACAGGGGAAGCTTTGCCCAATACCCTACCTGATGAAGGCAAATGCATTATTCAGACTATGGAGCTAAGAATCCCAGTTGTTGAATATGAAGCCAGTTATGCTCTTAAATACAAAGCAGATATAATAAAAAATCCACAGATTCCTTTACAATTTTATACATATCAATGTGTACAGAAGCCCGCAACTGGTACTTATTATGAGTTTGATGCTACAAATTCATTCTCCAGTATACAATATGACATGCCGGATTTTGTGGTGGTACTGTTTCAGACTGGAAGACACAATAATCAGGAAAAAAAATTCAAGTAGATTTGATAACTGCAACATCATGAACATATATCTTAAAAATGGCAGAAATGAGGTATTTCCCAGAGAAAATTATAATTTAGACATGTCCAAGGATGATTTCCTTAAATTATATGAAGCATTTACAGCATACAAAAGGGTCACTACTGGCAATACTGAAATGTATTACACACCAGATGAATTCAAAGCACAGAGACCTATGTTTGTAATCAACACTTCAAAAAGAAAACAAGTTGTGGTTAATGACAGGACAAATATTAAAATTATCTGTAAATTCCATGAGGCATTACCTGATGACACCATATGTAGTGTTATTCTCATAGGGGAAAAATCATATGTTTATGATGTAAGAAATGAGAGAGTCACAGAACAATTCTAGAAGAATTACATTGTTTTAGTACTAGATATGCAAGTTGAGCCTGGTGCCCAATTGAACTTAAACCGGAAGTAAATATGTGTGGGTGTGGGTGGGTGTGTGGCTCTTATGAGCATCTTGGCGTAGTTTTAGGTGTGGCCAAAAAAATATCAAGAGGGGCATATTTTTGACAGGTTTATGGACAACAATCTCACAGAAGTGCCTTTTGTAAGTGTAGACAAATAAATCTGAGGGGGGTCATACTTTCTCAGGAAATTCCCGAGGGCATTTTTACAAAAATCTTGGATTAGACGGGGTTCCACACTTGAGCAAAAAGCTCATATGGGCATGTTGAGCTTGTTTTAAGTGTAGCCAAATCTGCATGAGGGGGGGTTCATACTTTCTCGAAATGGTGGTAGCATGAAACACACTACTCACTTCCCCCTCCCCCCATGTGAAATCAGAAAAACATGGACTCAGTGCGGGCGAGACCCTCAAACAAAAAAAAATATACAAACACTAATGAAAACTTAATAATGGAAGGATAACATTGGAAGTGTAAATCGTTTCTTGCCAGCCCTTATTGTTGATTGCAGACAGATGGTATAATAGATGGTAGGTGTCGACTTTTCCATGTCTGTCGATTTTGGAGTAAGGCTTTATGGCAACGGTCTTCCTTCTTCCATTTCACAATTGGAATCTCCGGGATATATTCTTGAAGGAAACAAAATAAATTACCAGCATCATTGATATTACAAAATTATAATACCCATTTAATTTTAATTTGTAACTTCTTCCTCCTTTAATTTCTTACAAAAACTCAATTTTTTTCTTTTATTTATTCCCCAAGAAGAAATTACAAATGGCATTTTGGTTTCTAACTAATTACATTCAATATATGGTTTCAGTTGATCTACATGACAACGTCTTATATTAGTATTATTTTTAGGATCTTCCAGAAGAACACTATTTTCAGTTAGCATTTTAACAATTTTGTATGGGCCTTCGTAAACTAATGACAATGACTTTGTCTTATTTTCTAGCAATGAAGACCTTGGATGAGTTTTTACCAAAACGAAATCATGTATTTTATACTTCGGTATTTGAAACTTTCTTTGATATAGCCTGTTTCTCTTGTTCCATTCTAATTTCATCTTGTGAATTGCCTTATTCCATTTTTCACTCAGATTAACCTTATCCTGCAAGAGTTCCTGTTCAGTAAAACTCCAATTATTTATGAGAGGATCTAAGGGAGCTCTACCCAGGAATAATTCAAATGGAGTAAGATTAAGGGCTTGATGCCAAATAGTATTAAGTCCAAGTTGAATATAATATAAATATTTGAACCATGAATTGTGATCATCATAGCAAAAACATCTCAAAGAAGTTTTCAGATTCTTGATAATTCTTTCAGCTAAATTTGCACGAGGATTATACGCACTGATAGTGATATGTCTTATACCATTGCCATATAAAAATCCTGCGAAATATTCTGATGTAAAGTAACTTGCATTATCGGTGGTTATTTCAGCACACCATCCAAATTGCAGAAAATATCTTAACAGATAATCAGCTATGATCTTTGAGGTAAGTTTTCGTATGGGTTGAAACCAAACGAAACGAGTTGCGCAATCTACAACTACTAGAATGTATTTATACCCATGGGATTGAGGCAAAACTCCCACAATATCACAGCAAATACGCTGTAAAGGCTTCTTAATTACTTCCGAAGTTAATACATTTACAGGAGATATTTTAGTGTATTTTGCCTTCTGACAAATTTGACATGACAGTACCTTTTGTTTAACATAATTTAACATGTTGTCCCAGGTATAAAATCTTTGCAGTTTCTTCAGTGTTCGGGACCAATTACTATGTATTCCGCCTAATGCATTTGTATGATAGAAATCAACCAATGCTTTAATCATTAGCTTTGGAACAAGAACTTTAAATGGCATATTTTTGTTTTTTGTTTTCTTAAAGACTATACTATCTTTCACAATACAATTTGGAACTTGTAATTTTTGAACCTGTATCTTGTGCAATATCTCAGCTATTTCAGGGTCTCCCTTTTGTTCTTGACGAATATTGTCAATTAGTGTACTATTATTCCAAAGTGACAAATATGTTGCAGGAATTTCTTTTTCATATAATTCATCACTCTCAAAGTCACGTTGATCATATAGACGACTTAAAAAGTCACCAACTAAATTGCGACTAGAAGATATATGGATCAAGTCAAATTTAAATTCAGATATAAATTCTGCCCACCTGGCAAATTTGGAGAATTTTTGGGCTTTTCTTAACATATGAAATAATGCCATATTATCTACCCTTAGTACAAATTTTTTGTGTTTTAGATAATATGAAAATTTCTCTAAGCAAAGTACAAGAGATTTTAATTCATGCTCATAAATTGTTCTGTTTTTGGAACTTTCTGGTATCTTTTTCGAGAAAAATGCAACTGGTTGGAGTATCCCATCATCATCTGGTTGCATCAAACATCCCCCATAACTCTTAAGAGACGTATCAGTATCTAATACAAAAGTTCTTTCAAAATCTGGAAGGGACAAAATGGCATTTTCCATAAATAGCCTTCATGAATAGTTTCCCACTGGAACGGTGTTTTTGGCGAACTAAGCTCGTACAGTGGTGTTGCTATTTCAGCGAACCCTGGGAGCCATGTATGAAAAAAATTGAAAAATCCCAGACAACGTCGCAATGCACGTAAATTTTTCGGACGTGGTAAATTCTTAATTATTTCTATCCTTTCAGGATCTATTTCTATTTTGTGATCTTTAATTAAGAAACCAATAAATTTAATTTCTTTAGTCATAAAGGTACTTTTCTTCTTTGAAACTGTCACCCCGAATTTTTTCAAACGTTCAAACACAGTACGTAGGTCACGTAAATGTGTGTCAAAATCCTTACTTATGACAATAATATCGTCAGCATAATATTCTAGGCACTTGCCTCGCAAATCTCCTAATATACATTCCATCATTCTTGCGAGACAAGCTGTACCAATGGTCATACCAAATGGAACCCGACAATATCTTAATTGTTGCGTTGGCGTAAGGAAAGCAGTAAGATTTCTACTTTTTTCGTCTAATAAGACTTGGTGAAAAGCCTTTCTGACGTCGAGAACCGAATAGACGTTTCCCCGAGAGAGATACGAAAGAGATTCTTGCATAGGTTGTGTTGGGTATGAATCATACACGATCTTTTTATTCAGTTCAGAATAATCTACTACTAATCGTTTATTGGAACCTTTCCCCTTAACTATAAATGCAGGGCTCGCATAAGGAGAATTACACGGTTCAACGAGCTTTGCGTCTAATAATTCTTGAACGGCATCGTCTATTTCTTTTTGTTTCTCCTTCGGTGCATAATAAGG
The DNA here is from genome assembly GCF_977018435.1 of Lepisma saccharinum. Classification (NCBI taxonomy): domain Eukaryota; kingdom Metazoa; phylum Arthropoda; class Insecta; order Zygentoma; family Lepismatidae; genus Lepisma; species Lepisma saccharinum. The sequence continues at coordinate 54,661,007 of NC_139233.1, forward strand.
AGGTTTACGCACAGGAATAGTGTCTGTAACATGGATCGTATATTTCCAACCATTGAAACATCCTACATTTTCAGTCACTACCGTATTATAAGAATGTAACAACTCACCAAGTTGTTCTTTCCAGTAGTCCTCATCCTGATTTGTTTGGAGTTTGGTGCTGCCTACGTCACATCGTACTCCTGACTCAGTCTCGAAGTTGAAATTTGTCTGCCCAGGTGTTGTAGCTCGCTGAAAGCGAAAGTTTGCCCGTTGCATGTTTGGCTGTCTTCTTCTTCTTCCACCACCTGTTCCGTATCGTTGCCCCGATGGAGTTGACCTTGGAGGCGTAGTACACGGGACTTCCTGCTGCCTGGAATATTGCTGTGGATAACTTGTCTGTAACGAATTAAAGTCTGTAAACAAACTGTTCAAATGCCATTTTATCGGTATTTTCACTTTCGAGTAAGGAACCGTAACGCACTTTTGTTGAAAGTCAAGAAGAAGCTTATTGTTTTTCATAAAGTTTACACCAAGCACTATGTCCACTGGAAGGTTTTCATATAAATATGCCCATATTGACCAAGTCAATGTGTCAAGCTGTACAGTGAATTGCACTGCCTTTTTAAGGATGACGTTCTGTTCTCCTTGTGTTATTTTTAAATAACAATCTTGAACATTAACTGGACACTTTGAACGTAACAAATTAAATGTTTTATTACTAATTAAGTTTTCTGTGCTTCCGGTATCAAGACATGCTTTAACATTTATCACTTTGTTTAATGTACTATCTACAAAAACTGCAGTGGCTTTTTCACTTTTTTCTGGTGTTTCTTGAACACGCAAATTTTGTAGCAAGTTAGCATTACGCGAACCGTAATTACACTTTTGTGAGGCTGTATGTCTTGTACCACACTTATGACAGAATTTGGGGATATTTTCCTTAAAATAAGTTACATTCCTTTCTTCGTCTTTTCCCTTTTGTTGGGAACTTCGGTAAAAATCACTTTTTACCGTGAGGTGCTTTTGTAGTTTTTCGAGTATTATCTCGAATTGAGCATAAGTTTTTGGAATTTCTAGAAACAATAATCTTTCTGATACACTTGGGAGTAGCCTGTCGATCACAAGCGCAATGAACTGAGATTCTGTCCAATTCACTTGTAGTAACAATGCACACCGCTTTCTATCTAAGAAAAAATGGACTGGGGATTCCTTCACTGACTGCTTGCATAGCACATATTTCTGGATAATCTCGTCCCTGCCCAATGATGTCACAAAAACGTTTAATATATCAGTTACTAAATGTTGCCATTGCACACCTTCTCGAAGATGTTGCAACCACTTAGGCACTAAACGTTCGTGTACTTTGTCTAGTAATGAAACAAGAACATCGTGTATAGTTAAAATTTTAAGTTCCAGAATTTTCTGAATTTCCAGCAAGAAACCAAATATAGATATAGCATCACAATTAATCAAGCGAGGAATTTTCTGTAAGAGATTCTGCATAGAGCTAGATGCTGCCTGCGCTGATATTTTAGATAGTTCTGGTCCCTTGAATATGGTACCTGTATTCACAACAGACGTGACATTTTCTTGACGAGGAATGGGTTGAAAGTTAATCAAATCTCCCCCACTCGAGTTACCACGGTTTACACACGTGAACTCCATTGCAGATAAAGGATTTAGTTCATTATGTAACTCAGATCTTCTAGTTGAAGACATTCCGGCGAAATGAATTCCTTGTGGAGTATCTAGTACCCCCGTTTCATCTACAGTTACAAATGGGTTTAACTGGTAGTGCGCCATTTGACAGAAGTTTTAACTGCCCCATACAATTCGACAGAGAACCATGCTCTGCATCTGTATGCACGTTAAACTTGATTGTTTAATGCATACAAACCTTTAGAAAGCGCGCAGTGGAAATGACGGCTCCGCGCGCACTACGGTCCATAGGGACCATCTGACCCACAGATATGACAGGCAATGGATAAGGCGTGCCGGGCCCGTGCCGTGGCCCCCACGATCTCCCGACTTAACGCCCCTGGACTTTTTTCTATGGGGGCGCATGAAGAGTCTCATTTATGAAACCCCCATCGAGTCTGAGCATGACCTGGTTGCTAGGATTGTGGCAGCAGCGGACTTCATTCGAGAGAATCCACTGGTCTTCAATCGTCTGTATGAGAACATTCTTTGAAGGTACAATGTGTGCATCGATGTTGGTGGTCGTCATATTGAGCCCCTGTTGTGAGTTTCCGTTCTGCACACGCCAAAGGATGTTTTCATACTGTCCTTCGCAGAGCTTACGTGCTGCATTCCGAGTTCATCGTCGTTCCTTCATACCATCGGTAATGAACAGAAACATCAAGCAGCAATGATTCAAGATTTAGCACAAGTTGCCTATTTTTCAGGACAAAGGGTCAGTATCTGTGTTACTGATTTTTATCTGTTTGTGCTACTCTCTGTTTTCCTTCCGCCAAAGTGATACTGTACATTCCAATGTGAAACCCGTCATATGTACGTGCCAATTTCTTTCCTTTTTTTTGTGGCTGTGCCTTTTAGGGAGGTGTCCCTGCATTCGTGGGGCACGTGGATACGTATTTGGTGGTGCTCCTCAGAGAGCCGACTTCCGGCTGACCTTGTACTCCCGAGGTCCCGGGTTCAACGAATTCCCGGTGGGAGGGGGCACGTAGTGGTTCATATCGCAATTGTAATTGCACGTTGCGTTCCACGTAGCATGCACGTGTACATCCATCACTCCGTTTTGCGTACCATCTGGGATGCGCGACAGTCACTGTCCAAGCATGTTCCATTTGTCGCACTTCATGCGCTCCTCTGGGGACTCCCTCCATGTGTCACTTTTCGACCGTCCTGTGACAGCATGTTCCCTCGTCGTCTTTCTCCATTTTGCGCGAGTTTCCGCAGTGGGGATTCCCCATTTCCTTTGGGGATTCCCCTTGCGCATTACGAAAAGCGCCGCAATTTCAACGCCCTGATATTGTTTGGATACGACTTCCTCCACTTCCGCCAGAGCCGATCTTCGTATCTTTCGTGGTTCAGACGTTATTGCTCTTTGAAAGAGGTGTGAACCGATTTTCTCACGGCTCTGGCAGCCAAACGGTGCCGTTTTCGTAATTTTGCCACATGGCACTTTCGGCTTGTTTTTCCTTCTAGATTCACCCCCCTAAGTTTGTAATGGGAGTTCGAAATCACCCTGTATAATAAGTGCAGGAGAATTGTAGGATTTTGTGTTTTTTTCAATATAATAATTGGCTATATGTGTTTTGGAATATGCTATATAAATAATATCCACTCTCTTCACCTGTATCCCTACCAGATAACAGATATAAATTATTTGAAGCAGCTGGATTTTTATGTTCAGCAATATGTACTATATAGAGGCTCTGATTTCCACACTTCATTTTGACAACAAACTTGTGAATATGAATGAGATTATTATGTACTTCCTGTGGCAAAGATTTATGGATTGCAATATAGATTGCTTGATTGAAATTTTAAGATATGTCATTTTTGATACAAAATGTTACTGTGGGAAGAGAATGTGCTCAATTTTGAAATATTTATATTTCTAGATGTCAACTTTTTTGACAGAAGAAATATCTCAAGATACATAAAATCCAAGTCAATTGTTGAGGATTTCAGGATTAGGTTGCAGGGGGTGTCAGAACATGACCTGTTTGCCATCAACAGTGAAACAGAGCTGCACTGGGTGTTGAACAGTGATGCATGTTTCAAGTATCTGAGCTTGAGGCATATTAACAAGTTTGAAGCACATGTGTATAAGAGAGACAGAATTGTTGGATTTTGTGTTATTTTTTTATTACCGCACCAAGTCTGATTATTATGGCCGCTGGTTTACAAGCTATTCAAGCTGTAGGAAAATGCACAGTGTTAATTTGTATTCCTGTCAGAGTCCAGATTGGAGGCATTTGATATATGAGAGTTTTTATCTGGATAGGGTGCTGTACAACATGTCAGATTTCAAAATTCCATTTCTCTTCTGTTATGATGAAGATATTGTGAACATGAGTGAGATTGTTATGTATCTTGTGTGGAAAAAAATTAACAATTGCAGTACTGATTGCCTGTTGAAGGTTCTAAGATCAGGTTTTTTACACGCGATATGCCACTGTGGCAAGCAGCTGTGTTTCATGCTTAACATATAAGCTAATTAGCTGTGTCTTATTTAATTTTCAGATGCAAACTTTTTTTGATAGAATAAATATTGCAACATTTATCATGTCTAAATCACTTGTGGAAGATTTTAGGAGAGAGTTCTCAAAATTATCAGAATATGACCTGTTTGCAATTGTTAATGAAACTGAGCTAAAATTTGTGCTCAATAGTGATCATCACTTCAGGTATCTGAGTTTGGATCGCATTAGCAAATTTGAGGCAAGAATGTACAACAGGTTTAGAAGAATTGTAGGATTTTTTGTCAGTTTTTACTATATCGGGTTTACATTTTATGGCTATTGGTTCACAAGCTGCAACTCTGGGCTTGCATATGATTTTTATTTGTATGCCCATCAGGCTTCAAACTGGAGACATTTCAATTGTATTAACCTATACAAAATAATTGATGATTTAGAATTTGTGACCACAGATGATGGGAGGCTGTACAGTGGGGAAGATTTTGCATCTCTTGACAATTTCAATATTGATAATGTTTTTAATACAAATGAGCTTGTTTTGTTTCTTCTGAAGCAAAAATTTAAAACTTGTAATATTGATTGCCTTGTTAAAGTCCTGGACACTGGGTCCAGTTTTTTTGCACACAATCTGCAATTGCAACAAGAGGCTGAATAGCATATCTGTTGTTGTTGGCTAGATAGCATGCAGACATATTTTGAAAGAAGGAATATTGCAAAATATATAAAATCAGATTATTTTTTGGATTGTTTTAGGGAAAAATTTGAAAATGTTTCAGACAGTAATTTTTTTGCAGTGGCAAATGAAACAGAAGCAAGATGGGTGCTTGACAGTGGCACTGACTTTGGGTATCTGAGTATAAGCTTGGGTGGATATGCTTGTGATTTTGAATCCAATGTATACTTGCAAAGAATTGATGCATATTTGTTACATTGCTACTGTGGAAAACATGTTGTGTGGTTTAGCAAGAGCACTGTGAATTTAGAAAGAATTAGGTTTTACATATTTTTTTTTCCTAGAATTTATACAAAAATCAGGTGGTTTGTTAAAAATATCCACCATGCCCAATCCAGAATGACAATTTTCACAGATAGTGATGGGTGTGTGTATGAAGCAAGAGAGGACCTAGTGGGTTTAAAATCTAGTCTCAATTATATGTTTTTCAATGAAGCAGTTATGTACTTGCTTGAAAACAATATCAATTACAGCTCTTTTGACATCACTCCCATTCCAGATGCTTGAACTGTGTATTGTTACTGTGCAAAAATGTTAAGTTTAATTAACAACACAACTCAGTTTTGTCTTTGAAGCTGGTGATAAAATAATATCTAAGAGCCACACAGTGCTGTTTCCTATGCGCCTGTTGCCAGGATTCTTCTCAGATTACAAAGATATTATGTGGAAGGGTGGTTTAAGAATTACATTTAGAAGAGCTGCCAATAACACTAGACAACAAATTTTAACTTTTTGTTTTTTACAGAGGCCAAAATAGCTGATTTATATGGATTTGAGTGTGCTGAATTTGAAAATGACAATTAAAAATCTAGATTAGCTCAGGTTTGGAAGTTATTGAAACTTCTATGTCCTTCACATATTATAATGGGCCATAGTCTAACAAGCGTAGCACTGCCTAACACACATTTACTTACCAAATAATTGACAGTGGTTTTAGGGTTAATTCGCTGCACTGATCACAAATATGGAGTTCGTTTTTCTCGAATGGCTCTAGTTTTTAGGATACAGGGTGTTGAAGTTTCACTGCTTTGACAAATGACTTCATCAATCCTAGCTTCACATGTAGTGGTGGTAACAGGACTTTACTGGGATTTACAAGTTGCTCCCATGAGACATTTTCTTGCCAGGCAATAAAGCTTGTCGTGGCCAGTCCTTCTGTTTGTAATGTAAATCCTTAGCACGACTGTCCAACTCACAAATGTAGCAGCAGTACTTAGTGTACCCACCTTATAGTCCCATAAGCATACCGATGACTTTTAAATCAGCACGTATGAGGCATTGATGCTTATCATAGTCGATGCTGTTTAAAATACCTCTCATCATGATGTAACTTTCCTTTGCTAGGGCTGCATATGCCACTGGGATGGAAGGAAGCACATTGCCATTATGTAATAGCACGGCTTTCAAACTAGTTTTCGAACCATCTATGAAAAGTCTCCAATCGTCCTGTTTGTATAAGATATTGAGTTCTTGCATCAAACCTTCAACATACGTACAGTATGTCATTTCGTTTGTTGTGTTGAAAAAGCTTTCGAGTGGCTTTTGACGTTGGCGAAAAGTACATACTCGAGCTTTATCTTCCAGAAGATTCCACTCCATTAAACGAGAAGCTAATACTTCGGCTTTATGTTTTGGAAGGTCAAAGTCTCTAACCAGATCATTGAGTTCACTTTGCGTGATTTTGTGCATTTCACTAGATGATGTTGGTGTAAAGGTGGGATCGTTAGATGTGGAAGGATGGCATGTATCTGACAGGTCTTCATCTTCACTCTCACTAGAAAAGTTTATTGTTGTGGCTATTGGAGGATCTGGCACTGGAAGACCCACTCCATGAGGCACTGGTCTCATCGCACTTGTTATATTAGGATACTGTATGATGCTCTTCTTTTTCTTGTTCAATCCTTTACTTAGCGGACGCACCAAGCAGAAGTAGCCATTTGTTGCGTGGTTTGTAGTTTCGTGCCAAATGGCCGGCACTGCAAAACGCATGGAAACTTTTATTCCTTTCATCCATGCATTTAGAGTTGATGAACATGTCGTACAACAAACATGAGGAGCCCATGCTTTTGATTGGTCCCCAACACGGCACCCGAAATATAGGATATAAGCTTTTTTCACTGCTTCTGACAATGTTCGCTTCCTTTGTCCAAAAAATGCATCTCCACATATATAACAAAAATTGTTGGGGTTATTAACACATCTGTGGGGCATTATAACAGCAGTTTTGATTCCACACAGTAACTTAGAAACTCACGTCACAATACACAATGGAGCACTCCGGAAATCAAGCAATCTCAGTGTCTTAGCTAGAAACAAAACACTGACGTAATATCACGCGGAGCACGTGTTCACTGATCAATATATCTGAGGATGTGGTCAAGGTCGTCACATCACAATACAATGTGCGTGTCTTATAAACACAGCATTCATTGGCATTCTTGAAATAACAAGAAAACGAGAGCTAAAAAACAGAAATAAGGACGTGACAGACTTCATATAGCACGAAAACGTATGAAAGCGTACCAAAATCTCTAAGATTGTTTTTTTTACTTTATCTAAAAAACGGGAGCTAAAAACCAAAAACTATTGTCATTTTCGAATTCAGCGTACCAAAATCTATAAAGATTGGGCATTTTCCTTTCTGTAAAAATTTCATTGTTGAACAGTGTAATAATAATGCTTTGATGAGGTACAGTACATTAAACTCTACTGGGGCAGCTCTGCCTAATACTCTACCTGATGAAGGCAAGTGCCTTATTCAGACTATGAAACTAAGAATCCCAGTTGTTGAATATGAAGCTAGTTATGCTCTTAAATACAAAGCAGATATACTAAAAAAATCCACAGGTGCCTTTACAATTTTATACATATCAATGTGTGCAGAAGCCTGCCACTGGTAGCTATTATGAATTTGATGCTACAAACTCATTCTCCAGTATAAAATATGACATGCCAGATTTTGTGGTAGTACTGTTTCAGACTGGAAGACACAATAACCAAGAAAAAAAATTCAAGTAAATTTGATAACTGCAACATCAAAAACATATATCTTAAAAATGGCAGAAATGAGGTGTTCCCCAGAGAAAATTATAATTTAAACATGTCCAAGGATGATTTCCTCAAATTATATGAGGCATTTACAGCATACAAAAGGGTTACAACTGGGAATACTGACATGTATTACTCACCAGATGAATTCAAAACACAGAGACCCATGTTTGTCATCAACACCTCAAAAAGGAAACAAGTTGTGGTTAATGACAGGACAAACATTAAAATTATCTGTGAATTCCATGATACACTCCCTGATGACACCATATGTAGTGTTATTCTTATAGGTGAAAAATCATATGTTTATGATGTAAGAAATGAGAGAGTCACAGAGCAATTCTAGAAGATCTCTGCATAGTACATTGTCTTAGTACTATATAAACAAGTTGGGCCTGGTGTCCAATTAAAATATTCGGGTTAACATATTAATAATCTGAACTTAAACCGCAAGTGGACCGGAAGTAAATATATGTGGGTGTGGGTGGGTGTAGATGTAGCTAATAAGATTACACTTTACAGAGTATTACACTAGAAGCAATAAGCTCATATGAGCATCTTGGCCTAATTTTAAGTGTAGCAAAAACAGTGCCAAGAGGAGCATATTTTTAACAATCTTATGGACAACAATCTGACAGATGCAGCTTTTGTAAGTGTAGCCAAATCAATCTGAGGGGGGTCATACTTTCACGGGAAATTCCCGAGGGCTTTTTTACAAAAGTCTTGAGTTAGACAGAGTGGCACACTTGAGCAATAAGCTTATATAGACATTTTGACCTAGTTTTAAGTATAGGCAAATCAGCCTGAGGTGGGCTCATACTTTCTCGCGCCAGTAATATTGTATTTTACACTACTTAAAGAGAACATACAATTTTGAATAACACAATTCAAAGATTTCTGTCTTTTTTTCTTTAGAAATGTTTCAAACTAATTTAAGATATAATGGTACCGTGCGTTCATTTCGATCTTCAGCCGAGAGATCGGGAGAAGCGTGGCGGGCGGCGCTGACGAAGATGCCAAAATTTGCGGCCTGTAATGCCCGCTTATTTTTATGGACATATGCAGACATTTATACAAATATTGCAAAACGAGCACTAACCTGTGTTATAAGAGTTGTTCAAAGTGATGTCCACCTACATTCACACATTCCTGGCATCGTTTGATGAAATTTTGATTCACACGCAAAAGTTCTTCTTCCGTAATTCTTCCAAGTTCTGCCCTTATATTGTATTTTAGTTCGTCGATGCTATGAGGGTTATTTTGGTAGACTCTATTTTTTAAGGTTCCCCACAAATAATAGTCACATACGGGACGATCTGGCGAACGTGAAGGCCATAAACCTCTAGAAATTATTCTGTCATCAAACACCTTTATTATAGCGTCCAAACAATCAGCGGCGGTATGGGCTGTGGCCGAATCTTGTTGAAAATACCCATATTGTCTCTCATTATCTGATAACTGAAAAAACAGCGGGAGTATTTGTGTGCGGTACCTCTCTGAATTTATTGTGTCTTCAGAAAATATAGGCCCTATTATTCTTTTTGCACTTACAGCACACCACACACCAATTTTTGCATCATGTAACGGAACTTCGTGTATTATTCGGGGATTTTCAGTGCTCCAGTATCTATTGTTCTGTGAACAAACATGACCACGCAAGTGAAACCATGCATCATCCGAAAAAAATATTAACTGTGGATCAACAATACCATCTACAATATTCTGCAAAACCCAATTACAGAAATTTACTCTACTTACGTTGTCAGGGGGCCGTAATTCTTGCACTATAGAAACTCTGTGTGGTTTTAATTTTAGTAGCTTAGTGGCTGTATGTGCTGATGTTTTTGACACGCCCATCTCCTGTGAAACACGGCGTAGAGGTTTGTTTGGAGAACGTTCTAACGCTGGACCAATTTCATCGAGTTTTGCTTCGGTTAGAATCCGTCGTTTTTGCTTGGGTGTTTTAAAATTTAACGATCCAGTTTCTCGTAATTTAAGGACAAGATGTCTAACCGTATCTCCATGTGGAGGTGAAACGCCTGGGAATTTCTGTACAAATTGCCTACAAACGCCTCAACACGAGTCTGTTTTCAAGTAAGTATCATACATAAAAATTCTTTGTTCTAACGTGAACCTTGCGGCTGGCATTCTAATCGTCTCACTGACACAACTCAAATACACACTGCAATAACACAAACAAGTAACGAAAAGTAACCAAGAATAACACTTGCGCACAGTACGAAATTAACACGCTCTTGGTTTACATCTGCTTGCCACTATATTCACAGCTCTGTATTAATCTAGTCGCTAAGGAACAAAAAACTCGAGCTCAGAGATTACGGATTGCAAGGAAGCTCACGAAAACCATTGACTTTTAACGGTTTCGTCTGCAGCGTAATCTTGATACAGTGTTGCACATTCGAAACCTCCAGACGATCCCCATCGACACAAAACTCTTTCAAGGATATAAACTTAAGCAGGACGTTACTGGTCAAAACTATGATTAAAATATTTTATTATCTGTGGCTCTTAACATCCTTTCTAAAGCATATTTATTTGTGTATATAAGGTCAGAACTTGTATGAATTACAGTAGAAATTTTGCGTGTTATAACACAGGTTAGTGCTAGTTTTGCAATATTTATATAAATGTCTGCATATGTCCATAAAAATAAGCGAGCATTACAGGCCAAAAATGTCGGCATCTCCGTCAGCGCCGCCCGCCACGCTTCTCCCGATCTCTCGGCTAAAGATCGAAATGAACGCACGGTAGTATGGCAATTATTGATGACTAATAAATAAGATGGCATTCTAACCTTATTACATTAAATATTTAGAAAAGCGATATTGGACATGATGCGTAAAGAAAGTTTGTATAATAACCCAAAGATAGAGGATCAATGTTTTTATTCTTAACATAACATTTAATATATTCTTCTCAATACTAAGTCATGAAATGTATTGATTCTCTATCAAGAAATCAATGTCATAAAAGTGTTTTATTTTTCGTAAAGTTGACAATGTTCAATTCATACAATACACTATAATTATTCTAGGAAATCATAGTTAAAGGTTTAAGGATCTCCGAAATGTTTAATAGAACTTACAATCATAGGCCGTTAATCTTCATTGTCATGATTAACAGAAAGTGGCAGAAAATCTATGCAAGCAAAAAATACAATTGGAACAATGCCCTGTTTTCAGTTTTTTCAGAAAATGGAATTTATACATTTCATGAATAATTCTATTTGAGGCAATAACATGTATACTACGACGCCAGTGGTCCCGGGTTCGAATACCGGTCTGGGCATGGTTTGTGAGCTTCCATTCATCAAAAGCATCACATCATCACTCATCCCCATCTTCGCGATTAGCCAAAAGTGAAATAAAACAAACCAAATCAATAAATATAATGTATACAGTTTACTTGAGGCATTGTATTTATGCAAGATAATTGATGGGTTGCAATTTATAATATACATGTAATGCATTAAAAAAATGAGAATTTTTTCATTAACGGTATATTATAGTTAACATAAGTTTAATTAATTTAATTATACTCGGTTCATTGTAATGTCTGAAATACACTTGGTATATTTTATAATATGTCGTATATTTGTTACTAAACGTTGTTTTTGTGCAATTTTTCGCTATTCTCGACGGTGAGGATGAGTGATGATTAGATGAAATCGATGAAGAGACACGCCGGGACTCGAACTCAGACACTTGGATGGCGAAATCGAGAGAAACCCACTTCACGAACTTGGCCACCGATTTGAATTACGTCCATGGCATACTGTTCAGTACAATGAATGAAATAAACTTGATGGTTTTTATGAAATGTTATTGGTTAATTATACCCTGTCTCATCTATCTCTGGAGCAACCGTGCGCATAGCGTCAGAGAAGCGGGGGGAATCTAGTGGTCAGAACGAAGCAGTACACTCTGCTCGAAGGCTGGTAACCGTAGTCGCTTTTCCCCCTCCATGCAATCCCGTTCCCTCTCACGTGTTCATTTGTAGAGCCGTCTCGCGTCACTACTTGCATAGAGTATAGAATGAATATAAATGCATTTCATATATTAAAATTTTTGATGAATTAAACTACGAACTAGGTTTTCCGCATTTAGTGTAGCATAGCGCATTTGATGCATTTTCAGTGCGTTCTCAAGTTTCTCAAATCTTAATGTCGTCACTTTGAGTAATTGAGCTTTGGGCATTCCTTCCCTCCTAACACCTCTCTCTTCCTTGCGAAGAGATAATAATCCAGGAAATCTTGAACAAGAGAAGTCTTCCTCCTTTTCTCTTACATTTCAGCCTCCTTACAGGAGTCAACAAGAGGAAAGAGAAGAGAAATCTCGCCGCCAAATTGAGGCGCTCTCTCGCGTGGAAAAATGTAGTTCCCGTGTTAGATTCTTAACGAAGTCTATCTTAATTAGCTCAATTTGCATTTCTCAAAACTCCTGAGCTGCACCCTTCTATTTTTATCTCAAATTTCGTTCCTACCGTTGGAAATTTCGGTCTTCATTTCATTATCAACAGAAGAGAAGTTTCGATGCATTGTTTCCCCGTTTATTTTTCCAAGTAATTAATGAGAAGTAAGGCACTTGTAAAACAATGTCGTGTAGTTGTTGAGTTTAAATTATGGAATTAATTTGAACAACTTTATACAAGCTTGTCATGGCCGAATCTAAGTGAGGCACAATGTTAGATTTTTTGTTTATAAGACCACTTTGTGCACAAGACCTACAGTTCAATGTTTGATCCGACCTGCTATGTACAGTCAGATACAATAAAAAAGACACACCTACGTCCTGAAATACTCACTTCCCTGCTTATCTGCAAATTATTCTGCACTTATCGCCGTGGAGTTAGGCAACACACATAACTCCTTGCAGGTAAGCGAATATCTCAGGATCTAGGTGATCCGATTTTTATTGCCGCTGACTGTACCTCCAACGTGCACCCTTTGAGGCACAAGTGATGCTTGCCTGGGTTGTAAGAGCATGAAACGATAAACTTTTAACAATTTTAATGAAAAATCGTTATTTAAAAAAAATATCTGGTGTTTATCGCTGTTCTACTCTGTCACTCCAGGTAAATGCTGAGATTGTATCTTCAACGAAAGTGACGGACAATTCATGGGGCTTAAAGAACTCCCGTGCACTTGTTGAGGGCCAACGACTCCCCCTCCCCCCGTACGGTGTGAGCTTCCCGTCAGTACAAATGCTCGCTCTACAGTTTGTTGGCCGCGCATGCGCAGTGAATGTGTTTATTTCACAGACTGGAACGGAAAGTGTACATTGCAGTGTGTAGTCCTGTCGCTTACCACTTTGGGTCCGAACACCGTATGTCGCTTCTTACTTCGGCCTGATAGCGTCTTTATGTTTCACTGTAAGGGATATGGATGCTGTATTTGCCTTACCTTGGATGCAAGCCTCGTAAGACTACTTTTCAGTCGAGGTACGGTGAAGAGGAGCATGATGATAAATTACATTACGTCTCTCAATCACTTCAGAGCCGAGGTGGTCTAGTTGATAGGTCGTCTGACTAACACGCGGGAGACCCGGATTCGATTTCCGGGAAGTGTGATTCAAAGTCGAAATTATTCCGACCTTGTCCCCGCATTAAGATGCTCTGGGGCTCACCCAGGCGCAAATCAATGGATACCTGGGGGCAACCATAGGAGAGGGGGGTAATGGCGGCCGGAGCCTGATGATGATCACCTCCAAAATGACCTAGATCGAGAATATGTGGAGCTCAACCCTCACATTCTCTAAATGTGTCTTCATGGACCAGTGCTGTACGCACTAGGTAATTTACCCTTAGCTTTAACTATTACAATACAAATCGCTTCAGTTGCTGAGGTCTTTGATTGGTCAACTCATAAACTTCCTACAGAAGATTGGTTCCTTATCTGCCCATCGGTGCTACTCTGTGAGCGCCATTTCTTCAGTAAAATCTAGCCACAATAAATTATCAGTGTTGTTATTAACTTCGGGAATCAGATAAGAGATGTACAATTTTAAAGAAACAACATTCAAATAATACGTCCACTTGACAAATATGCAGCCTATCATAACTGCTCTGTACTGCTGGATACCGAAACACGAAGGGGCATTTTCGAATTTACCTTCTTTTTAGGAGTGTGTGAATTTACTCCAGCTAGTTTAAAAAAGAAAAATTGAACTCTCTTTCATTCGATAATCGATATCGGCAATCTACTGTAATGTATGTAAAACCGCGGCATAGTAAAAGAGCGAAATCTATTAGCGAGATAAGTTTGCATCGATCACCCCTGTGGTTGCATTGCTATTCATCCCAGCGTCATTGTTTTTTCACGAAACAAAACACTGTTTTGGTTGATGTTCGACAAGGCTTCAATAGGCTTTGAGAGCATTTTCGGCAGCCCATGGATCCAAACGGAGCAATGGGCTTTGTAGATTAAACAAAGGACTATTTTTCCTCAACCTTTTTTTTTGCCCACTGCGAAAACATAGGGGCAGGAATAGGAAACAACCTGATTGATGTGGATGTTACAAGCGTGCCAGGAGCGTGCTAGGGGATATTTGCATGGTGTTCACTGGTAATACTAATGAGCTTGAACTCGTGATAAATTAATGCAGAAAATCCTTCCATAACTGGTCCTAAATTGAACGCATTGAGAGTTTAAATTTCCTGTCGAACTTTACACGTCCTCTCTCTGTCGACCTACATTCTGACTGCTTTTCTATTCATGCGTTGCTAAAAACCTAAAAGGCTGGAAAAAAGTATGTTAATTATCAGAGTACCTCGGATTTGCATTTATGTGTGAGCGTCAGTTTTTGCACAATCATTTATTTTTAGCTACTCCCTTTTGAATAATAGAATGATGGTGTAAACGGGAAAGCACAGAAAATGTGTGCCTATTAAAACCGATAGTAAAATATAGATATCCTACAACTAACTCGAGTCAGAAAGTAACTCCTTTACAGTTACTTTTAGAAGTAAGTAAGTTACTTCTACAGTTACTTTATTCTAGATAACTTATAAATATTTTACCATGTTTCAGTAATGAATTACAAGTGGGATCCGAACCACATGTGCCTTTACCGGGTTTCGAACTCAGGACCTCTTGATCAAGACTTCAACCCTCGGGGAGGACCTTAAATACTAGGTGTGGTAAAATAATACCTAAGTGATTTTGTAGATATGCAATTTTATTAATCATCATCAGCTCATTAAAAAGTAACTGATTTACAGTTTTAATTTTGAAATGTTACTAATAACAGTTATTGTTACTTTCAACTGCGTTACAAGTAAATATAATTACTTCCAAGGCTGTGTATACGTAAGTTATAGATATTGTACATGTCTTTAAGTTCTGAGAACTGAAGACAAGAATTGGAGGGTTGACAAAACTAACTACACCCTGTATCTCTTGCTGGAATATAACAACATGCTTGCATCTTGTATTCAAACACATCCCCTTGTGATAACAATGAGTTTCGTGGTTAATATTGCAACATCGTACGAGAATGGAGCATTTCAAAATTTTGAATTACGCACTTCTTCCATAAGAGATGATCGAAAAACATCAAATATATTTTGCAATTTTGACAACTCTTATATTTCTAATGTTTCTTATATGGATGGCTAGATACAAACTAACTCTACAATAATGAGGATGAATCCTCGTACATTGTTCATTTTACAAAAACAATTTAATTGATATCATGAAATTTGTTACATTAAACGACATAATTTTGAATAAACACTTAATTTATAAAATAATCACTTCTTTCAACCGTACAACATATACACCATTATATCACAATACATAACCACAGATTTACAGAGTATAAACTGTTAGGTCAAATCCGGCAAAGACCATTTAGCCATCTTTATACTCTTAACAAAATTAACACCAAATAATCCTACGTACTTTCAGGTTATCATTTTAACATGAAGCATTCTGAACAAACAAACGCTATCCCAGTCTCATTGCGAAATATAGCTAGAACAAAAATATGTGACATTGATTAGCACACTATTTTCTGAATAATCGACATAACCTCACCATTAGGTTCTGCTTCTAGAGTGTTAAGAAACGAACATTTTCCATCATTTTTGACCAATTTCAGAAGTCCCTTCACATCTTTCACTCTTTCTGGTTTCCATCCAACTTACAACCCTTACAAGGATTTTTCTTTGCATGTCTATGAGTGTCATAGACTCACACAGAGTAAAATGATAACTAGATATTGCGTTCCATATTTCTGAAGCTTTGAGAGTTCCTCACCGTGTTGACGCCCATGTACCTAATATTCATTCTCCATTGATAAACATAAAATTGTAATAGAGTATTTCATTCATCCTGTTACTAGAAGTACAAGTCACAGGATATACTTGTACTTGTGTTATTTTGCTGGAATTTTGTACCCTCTTGATACGCTCTTTCTTCCACAGTTTATTAAAACATCTCCAATTTCTGCCGTTGTATGTTTTCCTTTCTATATGTAATTCATTTTTAACCGCTACATCCTAATTTGATTTCATCAGTCGATCGATCTGATACATCGGTAGTGCGTCTGGTAACATAGACGCCATTTTAACTAATTAACCGGTCCTGCTATTGACATCACTGAGATGGAAGACGACGCATCTCAAGAATCTCTCTCTCTCGGAACCAATTGCGAGTAGCAACATAATCTTTTGACCGCTAGAGAGCATACAGAGCCATTGTGTATGTAAACTCTCTAATTTCAGTTACGCCTTTCTTCCAGCTAATACGTCAATTAAATTTGTGGCATGTCAAATATTTGTAGGAAAATCTGAAATTTAATTTTTACTAAAAAAAAACATGACATTTAGAATTGTAGTATTTAATTATTGTACCTGAAATATTACACTCTATTGCTAATGTATTTCTCATGGTGCCTTCCACACATTCTCTATTTGAATATTTATTTATTTCGTCTTCTTTTACATGACAAAGTTAAGGCTGTGGGGACTTTTCTTCCACTTGACCATGTTTACAAAAAACAAAATGAATGTGGAATATTTAAATATTCAGAAAAGAAAGAAAGAACAAAATATATAAAAATTACTTCGAAATAAATAAATACAAAGAAAAAATATATATAAGAATGGTAATCTAACCTATAAATACGGACACACACTCACACATACATATTTTTGCCCTTTCATATACTCACGTATAAGCAAATACATAACACTACACTTACTTAAGCACAGTCCAACATTACACTTACTTAAGCGCAGTCCAAAACGGAATACTTGGACGATAATTCGTCTAAACTATTACGTTAAATAATTTTTGTGCCTTAAGTCCTCCTTTCAATCTCTGCACCCGCCAATTTATTAGGGAAGTCAAACATTTAATATTCATTATATAATATGTGTAACTTTAACAATTTCTTGAACGTCACAATTGAGAAAGAGCCATGCATCACGAGCACAACATTGTAACCAAGAAAAACCAAATATCTTAGAAACAATGTGACAGTTAGACATATTGCTTTCTCTTACAGGTTTTTCTTACAAATCAAAGTTTAACGGTTCAGAAAAGGCTGCCACCTATACTTGAAATTAATATTACTACCATATCCTTAATTCTTGTTTGTTTCAACATTATTTGCATGTAGAGTTGCTATATTCCTACTTTGCCATATACAGAATACATACTTAACGGAATTGTAAATACCAGCTTTTATGATCCTACACACAACACTGATATATATTGCAGTACACGTTATATTATATATTACATTAATAATATATAATATAAAGTTTTACAGAGCATAAAACCAGATTGTGGAACACAGTACGTCTGGCAACCCTATTCGTATGACGATTCATGTATGAATATATTATATGAAATTTGCATAAACATTACAGCAGCCGCTCTGTACAGTCAGTGAACTCACAGATATGGTTATCAACCAAGACCAGAGACTTAAAAAGAGAGAAGCTCAAACCCTCAAAAGTACAAACTTCCCCATTGCGCACAGATCAACACAGATGTGCAACTTTAGCGAGTCCCTAACTCAATCTGCAGCAGTGCCTCTGCTGGTCTGTTCCAACTTGTTGAGCCAACACTGGATGAAGGATTGGAAACTTCTTGAACTCCTTTTGCTGATGGTGGCAGAAGAAACCAGAAGAACTCAAATTGAACTCCTCCAGTTCTCCAACTGTTTGGTGGGGAGAGGGAGGGTGGGCTTAAGTTCATGGAACATGTCAACAATGCAAGAAAGGGCATCTGGCTTTCCAAGGGGAAATGATCAAGAAGACGTGAAACTCCGGGTGTTGAATTGCCGGGAAATTGAATCCATTTGACTTCCGAAGTGAAACGGCTGGAGCATTTCGAAGATGAGAACTTCGTGTGAGCCTTTTTATGTAAGTCTCATTCTCGCCTCTTCTTGTCGCTTTGAATTCTTGAAGCTTGTTTGGAAGCAACTGCCTATTACAGAGTGCAATAGATCTATGTCCCTGGTTTAAATAAAGCTAGAAATTCAAGTATAAACACACATGTAGTGCGTTGTTTGCAACATGCTTCTAGAGGTTGCAACCCTTTACCGCTACACCATATGGGGACTCTATAATATGCACCTGACTTCCACGAGGAAGACACGGAAATCTTTCCAGCGGTGTCCCTGCATAAAGCATCTCTGAGGCTCACCCAGCCTTTAATAAATGGTTACCTGCAGGATGAAAGTTGATGAATGGATGAGTTACTTGATTTAAGGCTATCCCAGGCTAAATTAGCTTCCTTTGAGTGATTGATGGGCTTCATTTTACTTCGCTTTTCTGCCACTTTTAGCAATCGCGACGTTGAGTATGAATGATGATGAGATGGATGTAGGGACAATTATAGACACACAAGCCCCACAGAGGATTATGCTGGCTCTGAGTTTATATATTTTTTTAAAATAATAAAATCCTTAGAATAGTATTTGGACCTGAAAGGGATGAGGTGATCGGTGAGTGGAGAAGGTTACATAATTTAAAACTAAATGTCCAAATATTATTAGCCAAAGGATATTATAAAAATGCGAGTCTATATTCTGAGAATCTTCACAGTTACAGAGATTATACGATATATGTGCATGAATATTTCTTAGGAAGAGATTATATTTGCCTTCTTCTTCTTTCTTCTACTAGCGTATATTGCTTCTTTAGTAATAGCATATGCTTCTTCTTCTTTCTTCTACTAACGTAACTTTATTCTTTAGCAAAAGAATTGCCTTCTTCTTCTTCTTTCTTCTACTAGCGTAAATTTCTTCTTTAGCAAAAGAATCGTCTTCTTCTTCTTTCTTCTACTAACATAAATTTCTTCTTTAGCAAAAGAATCGGCTTCTTCTTCTTTCTTCTACTAACGTAAATTTCATCTTTAGTAAAAGAATTGACTTCTTCTTTCTTCTACTAACGTAGGGCGTCCCCGATGGCGCAGTTGTAGCGTCGTTGCCTTGTAATCAAGGGGTCCGGATTCGATACCTGGTGGAGGCATATAGTGGTTCGGATCCCACTTTAAACAGTAGGTCCAGTCCCGATTAGCCTTACTGTGCATAAAGTGGACTTAAATACCAAATCAATCCAATCCAATCCAAATATTATTAGAAAAATTAAATGAAGAAGACAGATGGACAGGTTATGTGGCAAGAATGGGAGAGGATAGAAGAGTTTACAGGATTCTTGTTGGTAAACCTGATGGAAAGAGACCTGTAAGAAGTCCAAGACGAAGATGGAGGGATGACATTGAGATGAACCTAAAGGATATCGGTAAGGATGGAAAAGATTGGATTTTTCTTGTCCAAGATAAGGACAGATAGGCTTGTGTTGCTGCAGCCATGAATCTTCGGGTTTGAGAAGGCTAGAGAGTTATACTCCGTCCCAGCTAACTGTGGAGCAGGCAAACGAAAACAAGTATCTGCGCAAGTAATGACGCAAGACGGCTCCACCAATGAACACGTGAGAGAAACGGAATTGCGTGGAGAAGGGGAAAGCGACTGAAGTGACCAGCCTTCCCATCAGCTTCTAGTGCTTCGCTCTGGCCAATAGATTTCCCTCGCTTCTCTGACGCTATGCGCCGCCTTGCTCCACAGTTAGCTGGGACAGGGTTTAGTTAGTTAGCGAGTTCACACGCCATAGCCTAGTTAATCTGTATATTGCAATACAGGATGTACTACATATGTGGGTGTCTTTAGAAAGGGCATCCCTTACATCTCTATTTCCTTTCCTTTATGTTAAACAACTGTTTGTGGCGACTACAGAAGCTTGTGTCCGATCTCTGGAAACGAATTCAGAACGCTTTTGAAGCATCACTTCTTGGGTTACAATGTCAGTAATCCCACTGTTGAACAAACCACTTTATATTAACAGAGCATATAGTAGTTAACAAGTGACTAGATGCACCGATAACCATGGAAACACGGCCGTTTTTGAAGGGCCACGTCACTTCCTTTCTAGTGCTAGACATTCCGATTCAATTACGAATCTGCGAATCCGCTAGTGTTCATCGGGGCCTGGTAGGAATTCTAGATCCATGGACAATGGGCTTTGGAGCGAGTCCCAACGTCAGAGAGGAATGCAGTGCTTGTAAATGAAAAGCCCATTCTCTTCTACGTGCTCGTTTCCATTTACCAGAAAACATTAGATTTTGCGAATAGTAAGTTAAAAAAGACAGCCATTTCCACTCGTTCTTTTCCTTTGTCTCCCTTTTTCCGCCAACTCACACCGCTACCAAGAATTCCAATCTGCAGATCCGTTCCATCCGAAGCGGGGGTACCATCAATTGCAGGAATGGAATAACGAGATTGAAATTGCCCTGGGCGCTCTCGAGTTATAATTAATGCGACGTCCCAGCGCCTGCCAACAGATCACCTTACCCTTTGTTATTTGAAATTCCTGCGGACACTGTCTTTCTGTGTCTTTGACCTGATTTTGGCCGCAGAAATTCCACGCTGCGCACCGCAGATATCCCGTTGCCACTTGGTCGTCGCCATGGCGACCGGAAATTCGAATATCTCTGTGTCTCTCTCTCTCTCTCTCGATCCACGCGCTCGAATGCCTTTGCATCGGGAACAGTTAATTGGGAGCAGATGTAGGTGGGCAGGCTTTGCCTCTTCATTGTTTTCCCGCGGGAGGTGCGCGCTTCTCGTTCGGATATAGCACAAAGAAACTCTGGTATTTCGTTCGTAAGGCACTGTCGGATTCGCTGCTTCATCATCTTTCATCTGACGAGGGAAAATGTTTAACAAGAGCGTAAGATGAAGACGTTCTGCCAGGTTATCAACACCGATACGTTGTTTTCTTCGTTCATTGTCATAATCCGGTGATGTACTTCTGCGTGTTACAACCACCTTTCGGCGCTGAACTCCTACCAGAATCTGGGCCCGTAAGAGGTCCTTAATACTCGATCGAGCAGTAACCTGATTTTCAGTATTCAAAATAGGACAACATATTTCACTCCGACAATACATTTATTCATACAGATAATGGATGAAAATTTGATGTGAAAAGTACAGAAATGGACACAGGTGGAATTACGTTATCAATTAACCATTATATAAATATAAATTTTCAGATGCCAAGGGTACCTGTTGGTGAGAACATTACATTTGAGGGGTGTGGGATATCAAACTCTTGTGTATTTCTATTACATCTGAGACTGTTGCGGAGAATCTGGTGTTGGGACTGATTATTTTTTTAGAGGGGGTAATGTCTAGTCTTCAATATTGAATATTAAATTTGACGGAGAAATATGAAGCTAAAGGTGTTATTTCTTAGATGGTCAAGGGATTTTTGTAGTAAGGGGGAGGGTTCGAACATTATATTTTGGGGACTACATTTAACGATATGGTATGCACTTGTTTTCGGTGACGAACGTGTAAAAAGGAAAGATGGAAAGGAGTAAATATCCCAGGATACTACGAAAGTATTGATACTCCATTAAATTAATAATCTTTTAAGCCTACAAAGAAATAAATGTATATAAAAATGTTCTTGCTCGCTTCCCTCGTAATCATGGATTACAAAAATGCATGTTTGGCTTTTTTAGATGATTGCGAAGATATATATTATAGCCGGCTCGCGTGACATAAAGAATATTCTCGATATTCATTAATAATATAATTTCTTAAAATATGATGCTTAGTGTATACAACCAGTAACGGCGATTGGGTGCCAAAATTGAAGGGGAAAGGACAGATTACTATTCTTTGAACATACGTGGGAGGAGGCAACTGTTCCCTCCCCCCACGCCCCCCGAATGGCCGCCACTGTATACTGCTTAATTTAAAGCAGGTGCATCATTTTTGATGTAGTTCTATTAGCAATATTATTGTATTATTGATTCCCTGTATGCTACAATAGTTGTACTAAGTGTACTTTATAGTAATAAATTGCGCATTACCCGATAAAACAGAAAAATTAATAATGTCAAATTCGCATTCCAAATTTATTGTCGCAGCCTAATTTTACTTTACCAAGTAAATTTACACTTAAGATAAAATTCACGTAATTATTGCTGTGGATTGCTAAAATAATTAGAATTACCCCAAGCAAGTTCTTTGAAGCAAGCACCTTATTTTTATTATTATGTTCTCGTTCCGGCCTTAGGAATTTCTAGCTATAGGCTTCTGTATATGTCTAGTGAAACAATAATTGAATCGGTCACATGAACAAGTCAGTGTTTGGTTAACAGAAAACTGCAGCAATTTTTTTTTGGTTTGCCCAGATTGAATTCTCTATTTTAATTTGTGTTAAATACGCAAATTGTTGGTCTTTAAAATCTAATTCTCCACCCACAAACACTGTTTAAATACATGTTTATATAATTTATGATATTTCAGATTCCTAGCTTTCCGCTAATACGAAAATTTGAACAAATAAAAAAATATGGACATTTTGACAGGTATTCAAATAACAATAAATTATTACGTATTCATCCAAACTATTTTGGGGTAATGAATCTACGTTCCTGAGAGAGGATGGACACCCCTGATTTGTTGGGAGGGCAGATCAAGTATAGTATCAATAAAGCTTAAGAAAACGTTACTTTCGCCTCTCCCATGGCGCAGTGGTAGCGTCATTGCCTTGTAATCAAGGGGTCCCGGGTTCGATACCCGGTGGCGGCACAAGTGGTTCGGATCCCACTTTAAACTGTAGGTCCAGTCCCGATTAGCCTTACTGTGCATAAAGTGGACTTAAAACAGCAACTCAAACCAAAACGTTACTTTCAGTAGACACGCTGTCGTAATTAAATACTTTAATAGATCATGACATGATTTTGGGGGAGAGGGTGCATGACAGTGATTTGGAGAAGATGCGCCATTAGCCTTGGGGGAGATGGGCACCCCTGATACAAAACAAATCACCTTCTCTTTGAGTCGACAGCGCCGAATTTTCAAACATATCAC
The DNA here is from genome assembly GCF_977018435.1 of Lepisma saccharinum. Lineage (NCBI taxonomy): Eukaryota > Metazoa > Arthropoda > Insecta > Zygentoma > Lepismatidae > Lepisma > Lepisma saccharinum. The sequence continues at coordinate 54,684,352 of NC_139233.1, forward strand.
GAAAAACATAAACGGAATCACGGAAGCTTTTATATATTTATTTATTTATTGAAATTTCCAGTACAGCAGAAGCCATTTTAAACCGGAAAGAAACAACAGTAAAACAGTACACCAGTGTTAAAATGAACACACGAAACAAGATAAAATAAAATAAAATAATCAAAATATAAATATAAACATAAACAAGTCGAGACAGTTCCAAGGTAAACAGATGTGTTTCACAAAAGCATTACTTATATACATTTTTTCTATGTTGGTGATAAAAGATGGATATGAACTGAATATATCGGTTTGGTTTGAGATTACATTGAACTGATTTGGTAGCCTATGAAATAGTGAACGTTGAATGAGTGAGAGTCTTGGAGTTGTAGTGTGGAAAGTTTCCTTGCTCCGTGTTTTATGTCTGGGCGCTCTGAGGGAGAGTTCGTTGAGTTGGATGCTGCATCTTAGGTTTCCATTAATTATCTTATGTAGTAATTTCATATCTGCAACGTATCTACGTGATTCTGGAGTATTTATGTTTAAGTTTAGAAGCAGATCTCTCTTAGGTAGGTGTCTCAGGGCCGGCACTCTATATCGAACGATGGAGAGGAAAAAGCTGAGAACACTGTCGATCTTGGAGGTATGAGAAGGGGCAGCCATGTTCCAGATGGGTGAACAGTATTCTAGAATGGGGGACACAAAAGTTTTGAAGTAAATGGAAAGTGCTTTCGGGTTATGGATTTCGGTGAATCTGTAAAGTAAGCCTAGCATACGCATTGCCTTTTTTGTGATGGTTGATATGTGATTATCGAAAGTTAGTTTAGAATCTATGAGGATACCTAGATCTCGGTGTTGTGCTTCTTTTGTTAGAGTGATGTCGGTTAGTGTATAATTACCTTCAAGAATGTTTTGCTTTATATGAAATTGTTATGTAAGAGCATTTCGAAGGGTTTGTGGTCAGTTTCCATCGCTTGCACCATTCAGAGAATCTATTTATGTCATTTTGGAGAAGTTGCATGTCTGATGGCTGTTTTATTTCTCTCATAATCTTGCAATCATCAGCGAACATTAGAATTGTGCTTGAGAGGGGGGAATTAAAGAGGTCTGTGAGATCATCCAGATATAATACAAATAACAGAGGGCCAAGAACGCTTCCTTGCGGCACACCAGATATAACAGGAAGGCAGTTAGAATTAGTTCCAGGAAGTATAACACGTTGTTGTCTATTTCTTAGATAGTCTTTCACTATTTTTAACGTGTTTCCAGTTATATTAGATCTGTTAGCTAATTTATGCAGTAAATAATGGTGATCCACTGAATCAAAAGCTTTGGCCAGATCAAAGTACACAAGATCCAACTGATTACGATTAGTAATTGCGTTTATGCCATAGGATTGCATAGAAGACAGATTGGTAAGGCAAGAAGAATTTGGAAGAAAGCCGTGTTGTGCTGGGTTAATGTAAGGGGATGTGAATTTCAGAAGTCTATTTTTTAGAACCTTTTCACAGACAATAGCAAGTGTGGAAAGGAGAGAAATGGGCCTGTAACATGTAGTATCGTTTGCATTGCCAGATTTAAAAATAGGAAAATCTCCAAAAGGAACTTAAAGGTTAAGAAGGTAACTTAGACGCGCCAAGTCAAAACATATTTCTAACAAAAACATAATGTCTTCAGACAGCATGCATTATAAATTAGTCAACAACCAACTTTGAGAGTAGTAAAATGCGTCACAATCTTCCATAACTTCGTAACGTCCAGGAAATTTTTAAACTTGATTTGCTTAAATATGCACAACGTAAAGCAATACCTCAGTAAATTTAATACAAATACAATACTTCACAGTGGAAATCACTTTCATTTATCCGATCAGTTTATGAGTTACGCTCTGGTACATCCTTTCAGGGCAGTTCCTATTAATTGTCGCTTATTGTGTAGGAACTTTAGTATCCTCTTAGTGATTCCGCAGCCGCCCAGGCTTATAGGACTTCCTTATCCTCACGTTATCCTTGCTTCGATTTCCTAACCAGCTCATGTCACTGCTTATTATGCACCCCCAGACTTATCCAATTCTTTCCTTGCCAGTGATCACGTTAATTTTCCTCGGTTTTCCTACGATACAGTCATTACTTTGGTTTTTTTCACGTTAATAATACTTAAATACATTTCAGTTGATAATAGCAACAAATAACACGTTACAGGAAATATAACTGTACACCGTACTATTTTTCAAAAGCTTTTGAAAGAAGAAAAAGTAAATTAGTAAATTATATTCGCCATCTCTCCTTGTTGGATAAATGAAGGCGAGCTCAAGCTCTCCTGGAAATCTATAGCATCTCATTGGCATCCGATGACGACACGCTATTACATCTCAAAATTTCAGGCAGAGAACACAACTTGACAGAACATTGTGCAAATCTGCTTCCATATGTTAACATTGGGCCAGTAGCGGCTTCTGCCTATTCGCACATTCGCACCCAAATAAATCTGTAATGCAATTAATTTTTATTACACATATTCACTTAATACTATATCCTTCAAAACATCAAACGTTCCCACGCCCAATCGGCGACCATATCTTCGTGTTAGAGCGACTGCAGACTGAGGTTCGTTCGTTTCGCACAAGTGGCAGTGTGCTCAGATGCCGCTGTTTGCCGGACGCAAGGAAAGAGAATGATTGGCGCCCGTAGCTTGCAGTATTATGGGCTTGACGAGCACCACCAGTGCTGTGTTCACGCAGTGTTGCAATCCCATTCCATTCGAGATCGTGTGGAGGAGTAGACGCAGCCCACACATCATCGTAAATCGAGGAAAAGGGACATTTCTATGGTATCTTCGCCCACACTGCTGTTCCGAGCATGCCGGGCGCAAGAGAGAAGGGGAGGAAGGAGAGGGGCAACTGAGAGCGAAACGCGTGTTTTAAACAATGTCTTGCATTGCCTTTGCTTAGTGCAGCAGCTTGGTCATAATAAACTGTCCTTATGGCGCTGTAGTCGATCAACGCTGTAGTCGATCCCCTCCGATGGTTGATCAGTCAGCTGTTTTCATTGTGTGCCAGTTCATGCGTTGCAAGAATTGTTACACTGTCAAAAGCTCATTCCTGTTTCAGTGCAAAGCGTTTGATTTCATGATGAAAGGGAAAACTATACACAGCGAAAGCATATACGTAATATTTAACGTTGTTGAATATTTGGAGGGAAGTTAGCTACAAAGCGCGCAGCGACTGCAGTAATAATACGAACACAGTGGAAGGGGGAACATCTGAAATACGAAGCAGGGCAGTGCGGACTGAGTAAATACTGTTATTTTCTTTCTTACTTTATTATTCTCTTGATTTCGCGTGATTTTGTTATTTTGGTCACTCTGTCGTTAGAAATAAACAACTGCTAGATAGATTACAACTGATTTTCTGCATGTTGTCTTTGGATCTGCTACCTTGTTTGCAGTAGCGGCTTCAGATAAAATTTTCATCCAGGCGAGGTGTTGCCCCCTCTTTTCCACCCTGGTGCCTCTACTTTCCACCTTGCTCCAATGTAAATCATGGTCATGGTATATATTTACGGTTTTGATGACGAGAAATAATAGCCTTATTTTAAAAATACTTTGAATGTTACTGTTAAAGAACATGTTTATTTTATGTGTTATTTAATACATATAATGACATCAAAGTCACAGTAATCACTTAGCTTAACTTCCTACATGATTTTGCAATATGCTTATTAAGTTTTTCAGCAGTAACTTGAATTAATTCTTGATAACAATAAATCCAACTGTATTTAAAAACGAATAGCCACTCACCCGATGGAGGCACATAGTGATTTGGATCACACTTCAAACTGTAGGTTGTGTCTGCTTTTCTATGCGTGTATCTAAAAAATAAACTCAAAAAAATAAATAGCCAAGGCTGAAGTGCACACCCATAGAGCCAGATCACTAGCCGCCACTGCATTGGGCTACTAAATATCGATCAATCTGAGCCAGTACGCTCCTAATATTGCACACGGTCAGATCAAGTGCAGACTGTTGACTTATTTCATTTATTTAACTTCCACGATTTTTGGCTAATCACAATCTATATCTAAATGCCTAAATGTATTGTCCAAAAGTACTCTTCGCGTAGTTTACATTGGTATATATCAATTGACATGGTCTTCATAGAGGATGTAAAATTTATAACGTTATTTTAAAGAAGAGCTCAATCATATTTATTTCGATTGTTATGCAGATAAAAACATTTCGGTTTACAAAAATTCTCACATTTTCTTTCAAGCCCCATCTGCTGGGAAAGGAGGAAATGTAGATAGAAAAAGGGCAGTCGTGTGCCAAAGTAGTATATTTTCCACCAATCACGAGAATACTTCATCTATTGCGTTTGATGCTTAGAAAATGGATTGTAGTAATTGTAAAGAACTTTAAGTCCGAGGTATACTTTTCGACCTTAGAACAATTGAAAAGAACAATTCAACTTCACTTCTACAACGTCCGATGTTAAGTCAATTTCCGTCACCATTATCTTTACATTACTAAATCGACTACACGTTTTACATAGCGTACGTTGTCAATACCAGACTATTGTTGTTTACACTATAACCCCTCGATCAAAGTTGTAAATTTTTTATTGTTGAGGTGTGCGGATTTATTAGATAAATTTTGCAACAGTGAGTGACGTCACAAAAAGGGCGCTGTTTGGTGGACGTGTTGAGGTGCACGTGCAGGAAAATAACGGTCCTTGTCTATCGACAGCCATGGAAGAGAGAGAATCGCTTTGTATTCTATTCTCAGTTTCCAGTTAAGTATTTAAATTATTGGTTTGATGTTTATTTTGTGAGCCTAACTATTGATAGGTTGTGAATTGATTAGTTGATAATTCCAAAGAAAGTTAATTTAGTTGAATTTTTAAAATTACCACACTCATCAGAAAAAGAAAGGAAATTCTCTGTCTCTCTCTCATGTGAGCGCTATCACTAAACGTGTACTCATGTAAATTAGGATCTCAAATTAATGTGAACCCAGATAATATATTTAAGGAAATTATCTAATGACAACACCATGTTTCCATGATAACCAAAAATCCAATATGTTGACCAAGGCAGAATTTATTTTATTTTAAAACATCGTTACGTTTCAACCTTCTAGGAAAGTCTTCTTCAGAGTCTGTACCAAATACAAATGAAATAAGGTACAAAACAGGAAGATATATATATACACACAAAAAATCACTCCCCTCCAGACACAAGAATATTATAATGCTGTTTATCTGGAACATTTCTTTCCAGGTGTTCCAGCAGGTGGCCTTCTTCCGTCAACTGTTGTTTCACCTGACAGGCCATTTAGATTAACATTTCCTTTCATCTGGAACGTGGTTGGACTCCTTATCTCACGTTCTTTATCCATATTTTTTCTCTCTTCATTCTTCTTCCTTCTTTTCCCCTTCACTTTTGTCCTTTCCACTCTTTCTAACCCGTTCTTCCATTCTTTGTTTATCTTCAATCCCCCATTCAAGTTCATTGTGTCTTCTTCCCCTTTCTTCTCTATTTCCTTGGCCTCCTTCCATTTTCTCACTAGTACTCTCTTCTCCCCTCCTATCTGCTTAACCTCATCCCACTCTGTCATGTCCTGTTTCTCTCGTGTGCTTAAATATCCCATTTCTCTCTCTCTTAAGTCGTACATGATCCCTATGTTCTTTCAACCTGTCTTTAAGCCTCTTTTTTGTTTCCCCTATGTACACAATGAACTTTTCTTTTTTAAAAAATGATTTCTTACATAACGTGGAAACCACTGACATTATTCAACAATCAAACATTACCTTTTCCTCAGTCCATCTAATGAGGATCAAAAGTTTTAAAAGTAATAACTGCTTAGATATAGGCCAGTAACTAAGAGTCTGTGAATCGGATGCTTAAGGGGAAGCACAGGGGAGAAGGGCGGGAACTTTTGGGGATTTACACTTCTAGTAGTGATCTAACAACTGACCAAAATTCATCTTTTACGGAATTATTCCCGACATTCATGGTTCTTTCCCCCTTCATTTTCTTGGCTAACAGAAGTTTTCATAACACGCCCACATCTTGTCCCACACGAACGCGGCTAAAAATATGGAAAGAGTAACGTATAAATTAGTAATAACATCACATAAGGAAGCTCGTGCATATTCCTGGGGGTAGAAATATAGCGGAGATGCGCATTAGAGCTTGTTAAGTTTTCATTTTTTATGAATAAATTATCTGTACTCACTTGTGGAGTGTAATATGTATAGTTATATACTTCTTAGTAAACTTAAAAATTGGAATCTTGTGTGGTGCAATGACTCACAATCTTCAAAGTAGTTGTTACAAGTAGAAATATAAAGTTATGCTCGCCGCCATTATAGTATCTTCGAAATTTTGGCTTCAAGTTGACCCATGCTAAAAGGCTCACGTTTCCGGTCTGGTATCTGGATATCTGTGCTCTAAACTGCTGCGAGTCCACCATTATATACAAGAAAAATATTGCTCCCTTCGTACATTAAAACACTATTTCTAAACCCACCAAGTGTTGTCATGACCCTACGTGGCCGAAAGCTACAGATTAATCATGGCACGTAGTAACGTGGATTAAGGGTACTTTTTGCCCCCGCGCTATGGCCTCATATTGCTAACCTTGTTTACCAAGGGAAAGTAAACTCCTTGCCACCCCATTGTCGTCACTGATGGCACCAGTCACTAAAAGTGTGAATTGTGATCCTCAATATTTCCTTACTCATTCATTATTCACGAAATCGTCACCTAAAAAAATATCAAATTGACTTAATCTGTTAAGTAATTCCCAGAGTTTCCTGCTTGGAATCAACTGTCAATCCAAAGTGTTGAAAACTATAGATATAACATCATAATGAAGAAAATAAGGTGTTAATATCTCTCCCAGTGTCCATTGTGTAAGCGATCAAAATAAAGGTTGCGAGACTTTTTAAACACACTGTACGTTGTACTTTTTAGTATAGGGCGCATATGTTAGGGTCGAATCTGGAAGTACTCCTGATAAAACAAGCGTGAATTTACCTCTGCAAATTCTCCCAAACTTTTACGCGTTACACACAACAACACACACGCACAGAAAACGAGGGAAATTAAAGCGTGCAGAACGAAATAAAACAGATACAAGAACAACAAGTATGCTCTACTAAAAATGATATTTTTCTGAAGCACTAGAAGCAGAAAAATAAACCCCTCAAACTCTCTATACTTTCAACCCATACCACTACCCTATACTTTTATCAACCCGTCACTGTTGCCAACTTAGCTCTTCTGGAACCAAATCTGGTTCTTCTCACTACATACTCTTTTCAGGTGATCTCTGGAGCAAGAGAACGAAAGAATTTCTCTTTGCAAGTAGTGACTTGAGAGGGCTAGACCAATGAGCAAGTGCGATGGAACGGGATTGCGTGGAGGGAAAAAAGCGGCTGCAGCTACTAGCCGTTTGCAAGAGCTTGTACAGTTTCACTTCGCTCACTCGCTTTTACCCCTTCTTTACCGTGCCACGGACGCACGCAATGGCAGCTGTGCCACTACTTGCCAAAGGACGACGTGACTTCCAGTCGGACGTAAAGTTGTATATCCAAATATACTGTAGACAAATGAGGCACAGGCGAAGAAAAACGTACAACCACTGATCGGTCGCACGGCAGCTGCTAAACTGGACGCGACGAACGTCTCAACGCTACTGTCAACTCAACCTCTTTCACAGCGAGTGCGGCTCTGCTCGTCTTACCTACCTGCGAGACTTACTATGGCCGTTACGCGCGCTTATTCACGCATGAGGGTTGACCTTAGCTTAATGTAAGACGCAATTCATCTGCGTAACATATATATATATGTATGTTCATATAACTATAACTGTGTGTTATTTCACTCTCCACTATAGATAACCTTTCAGTAACACACACACAGAGAGCTGCAAGTTATGGTAATCCTAGCCTGCCTCAATCTTCCAAATACCTTATGTTCTAATTTCACCTCGGCTAAAACTCAGGCGGCTAAATGGGATACTCTGACCCCTCTCAGGTACGGGCTTGGTGAGTAAAGCATTGAGAACTTAAGGGTGTTGTTGGTGAATCATGAAATAAATGAACGACTATTCTCAAATTTTAAGATTGGCAACTGCATCTTCTGGGAGGTTACTTTGACCTTTCTTTTCATTCATTTTTATCCAGGAGATGGTTTATTTCCAATACATACGAAAGCTTACATTACACTCAAGTTACAATTTACAGTCCATGAATATCCTTAGATTTAAAAGAAATACAGAATCCCCTGTTCGTTAATATTCGATTCGATGAATCCAGAATTCTAATTTGTTGCATGTCTCCACGGGGAAAATCCAAATATGTATATGTATAGGGAATAGTTACGTGTGTATGTGCGTCGCTAGGAGGAAGCCGTACCAGGGAAGAGAACCCTGTCGTTTTTGCAACCGTAGACGAAGCTTACGGCCTACCATTCAGTAGCAGACAAAAACTTTCGTACGTGCCCCTTCCTACAGTATTGCGACCAAAATGTGTCACGAGTGTCGATGTTAATACGGGCAGGATTTTAAGGAGAGTAGAATCTACGGGCTCCACTGAGTACTTGGGATCGAGAAACGTTAATAAGCAGAGCTTGCAACAAGATACATGCCAATGATGACATTTCCATTGAAAAACGAGACATATTGCATTACATGTCTAGTTTTGCTTCCTTGCCCAAATAAGTCTACGCTGAATAAATTTTGAAGAAGGCCAAAATAAAGTTCGGAGATCTGAAATTCTATCATTTATCCGTAAGAATGAGAATATATGGGTCAACAGTGACAAATACATGTCCAATAGGCAGGCGTCATTAACCTTAAAGGATTTCGGCCGATCCTAACCTGTCGTCCCATAACATTATAAATTTCGAAGTATAAATTGTGCTTGGCGAAATACAGGTATCTTTATTCCCAAGTGTCATTAGATGTTCATATCGTAGAGCCGACGCTGATGGAATGCGTGCAAACTAAGCTCCGGATTTACTTATATACCTTTCCAATCGATGCTCACTTGTTAAGCATTACGTAATTTGCACAGCGCGACTTGCGACATTTCCAAAAACTAAATACTCATCAATGTCTATATTCACAATCTCAATATCAAAGTTGAACTAATTTCCACGTTGCAGCAAAACCAAATAAAATTGTATAAGGGGAACGATTCATCTCTGTTAATAAGGACTAAACTCTAATCATTCCCCGTTGCAACTTGAACCTTATTGAATACATTAAACTTAAAAGAACAGATTCGATCTTCCCATTGTTGTTAAACGAAATCTATGTCAATCTAAATCATAAACATTTTTCTGCCGTGAAAGAACACAGATTTACATATCCAATATTAAAGATTCGGTCAGAAAATTAACATATAGATTATTACATTAGGCTGCGTTTACACTTATTGTTACAATAAAGAAAATATTAGTGGATTATATAAGTCTAGTAATAATCTTTCTATTTATCAAAAATTATGAAATATGAAATATTAAATATCAAATAATAAGAACTAACTAATATAAAATAACCCAGAATAATTAACGGCACATGGATATGAGCCGTGAGGTTCATATCAACCGTTATCTGCGACCTTGCTCCAGAGAATACGGGACAGGGTATAACTATCTATGTTTCGTCAACTATTGCCTGTCCGCTAAAATGGTGAGTGTAAACGAAAGCACGTTACCTGTGATAAATCCAACTGGTTAATGCAAGCAATAGATGTTCAGCAGGAATTTTACACATAAAAGATAGTGCACATGATGAAATCATATCATTTTAATAGGTTTCTGAGGTCAAGCTATTTCCGTAGAAAAACGCACTATTGAAACAGACCCAGAAAAACGATATTAGGTCAAAATTTCAAAAATAAATATTAGTAAATATTGACGAGATTTTTATGATTACAAGTAAAAATAGTTAAACTTATATTTTTTTACGGAAGCAGTATAATAGTACACTATTTTGTAACACATTATTTTAATCGAAATACATGAATTTTGCATTTTACAAAACCATACGTACACACACACATACACATCGCAGAGTGTAGCACAGGCGTAAGCAATTAATTTGAACTTTTGGAAGGTAGCGAGCGCTCCATGTGGTGCGAGCATCCCGCCTGCATACTGCACCTCGAGGCCAATAAGCAGCAAAGCAGGAGTGGGAGAACTGCTTGCTTTGAAAGGTAAAAAATACTGTCGGGGGTAATCGCCCTTATTTTCACCGAACCCTATTTCTCCTGCCATTACTACAGACTGGTCACAAAATAGGCGCACCTTTTTTTTTTTTCGACACTACGATGGTATGGTTGAATGCTTGGTATGGTCACATACCTGATTGTCCAGAACATCGGTATGTTGATCGTCATATTCGTACCACAGCCGAATTCTGAGGTAGGTTATAGCACACTTCGCGTTACAAGTGTGTATGACTACTTGCTATTAGGAGTAACCATCCTTAACCTAAACAGATTTACCTCGACGAGTAGCGTCGAATGAATGCAGTGGAAGTTTTCTAAAGGTTACAGTAGAGGTCTCAGGAAAATAATTTAAACAACAATTTTCAAACACTTTGAGGTTTATTGTAACAAACAGCAAAAAGGGCTTTAGGCTACACCAAATATCAATAACCCGCACGAAATGCAGAACAATAACTACTCATATTAACTTAAAAAAACAATAACCAAGAAATACCGGCTCCGTCTTCCGAACCTCCAAAAGACCAAGCACATTTCAACAAACACTTAAACTCAGAGTAAATTATTGCTAGCCATTCTAGTCCCCTGCTCAGGTTCCAACAGTCAGCTATGAAGTTATGCTCCGAAGCTACCACACACTCCTTCCCGTTCACGTAAGTTACATGCCTACTTCACTTCTGCCATCTGTCGGATACACTGCTAAATACCACATGGTAGCATATTGCTATAATGTGTCAATACCTGAATAACACCTATCCCGGTCGGCGGATTGGAAGAGCTTCTGATGATTACCCAGCTTCCTTGTCTGGCCTCCAAGAAGTCCCGATCTCACCCCTGTGGGTTCATCAATGACAGAAGCAGAAATAACCTTCTCGCACAACTCAAGAGTTACGAGCAGATGTGCAAGATGCCTTCAGGCACGTGATCCGGGATTATCTCCGCAAAACTGTGCTACGAAAATAACTGTTTCCATACCGATGTTCTGGAGTCTTAAACCATCTCGTATGTGTCCATATCAAGCAACCAAGTATTCATCATAGTGTCGAAAAGAAAGGGGGTACGCCCACTTTGTGATCACTCTGTACAGTGAAACACTGAATTATTCACTAATTAGATCACGAGAGGTTTCCCAATGCACGAACGCGGCCGACGAAGCCTTCTGTTTCGTTCGTACAGCGGTCCAGTACCTCTGCCCGTTCTGCAGTACACACGTGTATACGAAAGCGCTCTTTCACAAATACGGCGGTTTGACTACGCCTGGCATAGTGTACTACAGTATAGGCCTATACATAACTCGTAGATTTATAATTCCGATTTCCGTGGGGGAGTGGTTATCACATCGCGCAACGACGCCAGGGGACCCGGGTTCGAATCTTGGCCTAGACATGCGTATTCTTTGTTATTTCTTCGTCAATTTCAGCACTCATCCCCATCTTCGTAATTAGCCAAAAGTGGCGGAAAAGCGAAGTAAAATAAACCAAATTAATCAATCATATATTGATTGAGCAAAACTCAAATTTACTTCAAACTTACATTTTAAGTTCTACGTTCGATTGCAGGTAGGGGCAGAGTGCTATGGGAGCCCAGTAGAAAAATAATTTTATCAAATTTTGCTTACGATCAAGATAATATTGGTTCAATTCGCTAAGGGGCATATTTTTGTGGGACTGACCCAGTTTTAAATTATGTGTCTACCACCGATGGTCGTGCAAAATTTGACATAGGTTTATTTACTGTTTTTCTCAGTCATTCCAGGTTAATGGTGGGATGGTACAGTCAACGGCAAAGATAATGGTAAGCAAATTGTCCATCGCTATTTTCATTACCTTTTTATTCTGCATCCTGTGTTGTTTTATGGAATGAAACTATGTTGGTTCGAAGCAGGCGTTGTTCTCTGCTTATTGACGTCTTTATTTCAATTCATTGTCATCACCTTGTGTAATACAGACCGAATGAAAATATTGGTGGACAAATCGCCTACTGTTTCTTTTTCGCCGTTGAGTGTACATTTCTTTGACGGATATTTTCTTACGGGTTAGTGCAAATTTCACCAGAGGTTTAGCCACATTTTTCAATATGTGCTGTGCCGGACCCTGTGCCCAAGTGGTTAGCATATCGCGCTGCGACGCCAACGGTCCCGGGTTCGAATCCCACTCGGGCTCGATTGTTTGTGAATGTCCATTCATCAATTTCATCATTTCAAAACTCATCTCCATCTTCGCAAATTAGCCAAGAGGCACAAAACGCGAAGTAAAGTAAACTAAATCAATCAATCAATATGTGCTGTGTAAGACTATTTAAAAGGGGGTGGGAGGGGATAAGAGAAAATCGACCATCAAAATGACAACAAATTAGACCCTTGTGAGAAATGTTAGGTGGGTATCATGATCATGTGGGGGAAGTTTAGGGAGATGTGGATAAAAGACAGATTTGCACTCCATTATTCTTGCATCTCTTTGTAGAGATTAACGTAACAATGCAAATAAGCGAGCCAAATGTAATGACAATAGCCAATTAAGCCTGTTTTATGCATGCTTTGTTGACTTGATTGTGTAGACGTGATCCCATGACATAACGATGCTAATTTTGTTGCTGTTTTGTATATATAGATCCCGGAAGCAGTGTGCAAACTAAACGTTTTTCTTTGGCGTAATGGCTGGAGATAGGGTCGTAATGCTGTCCATTGCTGCGACCACGTGTAAACAAAAAATGAATATAGTTGCAAGGAAGTGTGTACTTTTGTTATCGTTTGCTTAATTAATATTGCCTATTATTAGTGGTGGTGGTACCAGTATTGACATTAAGTGTAGCCTTTAGTGCTGAAGTACCCATTTTATTCTTAAGATAATATCAATAAATACATGGTCTCCCAAAAGTCTCTAATCGTGGAGAGTTTTATAGAAGCGGTTCGAAACGATCCCATCCCCGTTATTCGTACGCGCATATACAGTCGACACTGCCATTCCATTAATACTCGGTTTAGGATGGTTGCTGACAAACTGTACCTCATTCTGCATACCAGGTCCTACTCACCTTCTCAGCATAAACCCAGCTGCTTTTGTAGATAAACAAGTAAAGTGGTGTTTGGTCTGGGTTTCGCAGGCACCACTCAACACTTCCAGTGCACTGGAAACAGGTGATCGAGATCATATCATCTGAATGGGCTCCACATCGTCAAAATCATCTTTCAGTGCTGTCATCATCTTGGGATATCGGATAGAACAAGCCACAGCCAAATCCGACGAGTATGGTGGGTAGTTATAATCGATGTGACGTATTTTCTAGCGACACAATGAGCGATGGATGTGCCAGTCCTATGCAATGAAATATTCATAAGATGTACAGGAAGGCTCATACTAAGAGGTTCTGACAGTGACACAGAGATGGCACCACATGTACGCCTACAGCAACAAGAGTTCGGAAAAGTTTTGACTGTACTGTGTAGCAATTATATTTAAACAAAAATTGAAAAAGTTCATAAAACTACTAAATATTAATTATGAGGGGATGATGGGATTCACTTTTCGGGGGGCTCACTGAACTTCATGTTAATAGCAGTATATAGACAACCACCGGGATCAAAATTCTACTTGATAATCTTTTAACGTATTTGTTGCGTTTGGGGGAGGATCACCCGGGAATCAGCATCGTAGTCACGGGCGACCTGAATGCTCGCATAGGAGTGAGGAAGTTCCATGGGACACTTACCGGGAGACCGACGGGGACCAAATAACGGATGAGAGAATGTATTTGGGGCATAGGAGGGAAAGCAGGGACACAACTTTAAACGCCAGGGGGAGGGCCCTGTTGGATCTCTTTGCGATACATAAGATGCAGATATTAAACGGCAAATTTTTCGATGATCACCCATGACACTTTACGTACGTGGGGGCGGGGAGAAGTAGCACAATTGACTATACCATATGCTCACTCGATATGTTGAGAGAGATCAGGAATTTTCGAGTGCATGCGCAAAAGCATTCCCATCACACACCTCTTGAAATCTCTTCCAGTAGAAAAGGCAGATATCACTAACAGTAATACGAAACTCAAGACAGAGCCGAAAAAAATATACGTAAAATTCATATGGACAAAGGAGGGTGGAGAAACGATACGCGGGATTTATGAAGGATGACATAAGAAAAATGATGCGTGAACGCATGTGCTACCATATCTTTGAACGTGCAGGAAGAAGCATGGCGGGGGGAGGGGGGACAGGTCTGTAAAGACAGGGTGGTACAACGGGAAGTGCAAAGAGATGAAAAAGAAACTAGATCACGCGTTGAAGGTGTATAGATACTTAAATAGCATAGACACCAGAAATAACTATATATCGAGTAGAAAGGCTTACAATAACATTTTAACTGAGGAAAAGGAGAAATGGCAACAGGGAAATTACGAAGATATAAAAAAGGCCGTAGCAGAAAAAACAACACAGCATTGTGGGGGCCAAATGACGTAAATTATGGGGCCAAAAGAGTATCTGGGCGCATATTGAACTCTACATATGGGAAGCACATTGTCGTCGGGGAGGAAGGGGGGGTCACCATGCTTAGAAGTCACGCGGAAAAGATACTTTTTAGGGAATTTCGTTCCGATACTCGACGAAGATATAGGGATCGATGATATAAAATTAGCGATAAGGAAACTCAAAATGGGGAAAGCGGCAGGACTTGACTCTATTGGTGCAGAATTTTTCAAAGTCAACGAAACAGATATTTACATGGTGGAAGCACAAATCAAGTTAATGGATAAGATTTTTAAAGAGGGGTACTTCCCGAAGGATTGGGCAAGTTCGATAATGTCCTATTTCTAAAGGGGACAAGAAACGATGCAAACAATTTCAGGGGCATTTCTTTATTACCTATATGGGGTAAAATTTACACACATATCTTAAAACGCAGGATTCAGAAATGGGCAGAAATATTCGACAAAATCTCACCACTACAAGCGGGCTTCAGGAAAGGCCACAGCACAGTTGACAATATATTCATACTACAAACACTCGTACAGAGGAAAATAAAACGGAAGCGGGGGAAATTATACGCATGCTTCATAGATTTCGAAAAATCATTCGACAAAGTTCATAGGGACATTCTATGGGGGGAAATTGCAAGAGAAGGGAATGTCGGCGCGCATGATCAGAGCACTACAAGCAATATATGAGAGGGTAGAATTCGGAGTAAGATGCGAAGGAAACCAAGTCACAGCACTACAGCCCTCGCTTAGGGGACTCAAACAAGGATGCATCCTGCCACCAGTCCTATTCTCACTGTTCATAGATTTGGAAGCACATGAGATTAGAATGGACTAGAATTCAATCCCATATATAGGAGTGCAAAGTATACCAGTCCTTATGTATGCAGACGACATAGTCATCTTGTCAGAGACAATAGAGGGTTTACAAAGGGGCATAGATAATATATACGAGGGGTGCAACAAATATAAAATGAAAGTAAACATTAAAAAATAAAAAAAATATGGCGTTCAAAAATGGCTATATGTGTATTCAATACCAGATAGAGGAACTTATGGTTCGGATCCCACTTTAATCTGTAGGTCCGGTGCATAAACTGGACTTTAACAATTCAATTTTTAATTAACGTGTGGCATGCGCGTCTGTCATGAGAACTCGATGTAAATCATAATTTCAGTGAACCTTCTTGACAATGACTCTAATCAGTCGAAATAATATTTCCTTACGAGTAGCTTTTGTTCAGAAACCACTTCCTGAAATATCCTTCTGGAGGCCTCGTAGCACCCAGCTGTTGTTTGTTGTGACTGGCGCATGAGGCATGTGACTCCTGCTATCACTACTCAATCCTTCCCGAGAACCCAGATCCAGCAGGCAAACTTAAGCGAATATTTGTTATTTGGGTTGCATAAACAACAGGCTTTAAGACGTTATGAAATTCTAGATCCCGTGGCCAAGGTAATTCTTTCTCTGACTGTACAGCGTACAGCTCGCACAAGTAAATAACGGGAGTTTTGCGATAATCAATTGAGGCGATTCGTATTTAGGCATTTGACATATTGTTTACAGCGTGTGTGCTTTGAGGGTGTGAAATTTATCTTATATTATCATGGTTACTTAGGTCTAGAAGAGGTTTCCCTGTCATCCTCATCCCCGTTAAATAGCACCCTGCCGAAAGTTGATGTAAGTTTTGTTTCATTAATTCGAATATGGTTTAGTTCTTTTATACCCATGCAATTTGGCAACACTGCCACCCATGCTCTACGGCAAGTTTTACATTTCGCATCATGGATCATGGGGGAAGAGAATTCACAAGATTTGCCCTCCCACTTTCCATATTTGCTCCCCTCGTCTTTTTCTCTCACTCTCTTCCCTTTGTTACGTCCCCTTTTCGTTCCTTAAGATTCTGTTTCTTTTGTCTTTCAACGGCCCTTCGCGTTTCATGACTTTTTCGTCCCCCCTCCCCTTACACGAAGTGGGGGAGTTGTTAGCAAGAAAGTTGGGTTGACTGAAACTCCTGTCAAGTTCGAGGGCGAGTTGTCGGGGCCGTGGCCTTGCAGTGCAGGGGATTTTGCGTGCGGACCGAGTGTGGAGCAACCAGTGCGTAATGGAGACGATAATGCATCTTCCGTTGAAGAGCCACCCCCTCTACCCTCGCGTCATCAATCTGGGCCCAATTCAACGACAGCAGTAAAGTAGCTTTTGAGTTAAACACAAAGTAAGCAAAGAGAGAATCTTGAGAAATTAGAGAGAAATAAGATACGTCCTCATCTTCCACTCACTTCCTTTCGAGCGAAATAAGCCGGCCTCCATGGCACAGGGGGCACCGGTTCGAATCCCGGTCTGTCCATGGCTGTTCTCTGCAAGCGTCCCTTCATCAATTTCATCATATCATCACTCATCATCGTCAGCCTAAAGTGGCAGAAAAGCGAAGTAAAATAAACCAAATCAATCAATTAATCAATAAAATGGAGCAGGTGAATTTGTAGTATCCTAATTTCCAATGGATATCTTCGAAAATATAAGCTTATTGCGAAGTTACATACTCACCCTCTTTGTGTACCATACAATGAAGGCTTATGAAGGTGTGAAGAGGTAAAGCCTCACACATTCACGATTTCGACCATGTATGGGGGTGATGTGATCACCATCACAGGTCAATTCCCAACCCTCAGGGTTGTTGCAGTGTGCCCATTTATTGAAGGCTGAGCGAACACCAGAACCCTACCATGCAGAGGCGTTATTGGGAAAATCCTCGGCTGATATCGTCCAACACGGTAATCGAACCCAGGACTCGCAAGTTGTAGCCAGACACCTTACCGACAGATCACCGCGGCTTTTGTATCTCTGTACATAATAATGTGACACCCAAATGCAACATTGTTATGTATGAAGCCAACAGTACATAATAATGCATAATGCTTACATCAAATTAGATTAGAAATAACCTTTATCCTATTTATTTTGCCATGAACAGCCATGCAGTTGATACAGTATGCCTTGGTAGATTCTACATGAGTTTTTCAATCAACTGACAGTACAGTGAGAGAAAGCTCGCTGTTTCGTTTGGAAGGATTTAAACGCTTGGACAGAAGAGGGGAGAGGAAGGCAGTGTATCTGGATCTATCTGGTCATAGTCAAAATACATTCAATAATAACAATAGTAAACATTACATTTATCCTTACATTATTATGGCAACAAGAAAGAAAATAGTGATATTGATTGATGTTACTTCGCTTTCTGCCACTTTTGGCTAATCACAAAGAACTTGAACCACAAATTGTTCTTGTTTTAAGATATGGAAATCTTTTTTAAAGCTATTGGGTCAAAATATAAATTAAGTCTTTCACTGAACATGCATTGTTATAAATTTGTAAAGTCTTAAAAATTAAGATTTCATCAACAGAATTTCGTCTCTGAAATTATTTCTTGAAGAATGTTAAAGTACCAACGACTGATTCCTCGAAGTGATATAATTACTGTCTACAATATTACTCACAAATTTATGTGTACAGTCAATTGTCATTATGTGATTCCTTTTTGTTCTTGAGATTAAACCAATATGCACTAAATTGGTATGTGGTATCAAAAGGTTCGGTCAAAATATTTGTCCGAATTTTGTATATGGAAGTCTTAAGAAAAACGTTTGCACTGCTTCCCGTATGTTCACGTAAGTGATAGCTGATCCCGCCCAAATAACTGCCACGTAGGTCAGTTTTGAAATAACAGTTGTTAGAAATAGAAATGCGAGTAAATTATTAATTTCGTATACCATTAAAATTTACAACAAATTTGTTACTAACTTAAGGAGAGTATTCAGATTAAAGAAAGTAGTGATGTATAAAATACAATTTATATTACGAATTTATAGCACTACATGAACTATATTACTAGTTTTGCTTTTATGTAACTATTTTATCTTTCTATTTGTGAGATTTTGTAATAAACACTTTGAAACAATTTATACAATCTTGTGATACCTGCTATAATTAGTGACTGTGTGTACAATTTGAAGAAAAATTTACCACCCCTAAGAATATTATTAAAAACCTTTTTACATTGATTTAAAACACACATAAACATTATACGTACAGTATAATGCCATCTGGATACTTTCAATTCTATTTGAGAGTTCTGTTCTACGCGAATATTTGAAGGCAAGTAAAGAAGATTTGAGATAGGTCCCAGAAAGAAAGAAGGAGATGATGAAGTGATTGAAAGAGAGAGCGAGAGCCGAGAGAGAGAGAAGGAGGAGATTCTAGTATTCAGCAGATTCTTCTGCTTTCATTTAGTCGATGTTCCTGATTGAAAGCACTACGTGTGTGTGGGGAATACACACCTGCTAGTGAAGACACCAAAGCAGTTCGCATCATCCGGCTCTGGTCGGCAGTGATTGCGGACGAAAGCCGCATCAAACCCACCCACGGACCACACATCAGCGTGTGGTTACCACGTTCAATTACGGTTGCCATGCCAAAAAGGGTTGCGGGGTGCAAGTTGTGATTATGCAAAGGTAATACTGGGGCCAGAAAATCAAGTCGTGCTAACTTCATTATTAGCTTGCGAATGCAAATAAAGGCTGTGTCGAGAAACGAAAACAAGAGGGGAATTTTTCATATAAATCGGAAGAGTTTTTTCACCAAGGTTGCTGCAATGTAATGATGATTTACATTTAGTGTCGGCGATTATGGGAGCACCATTTTGCCCCAGCACTATGCTAAACCTTATCTACCAAGGTAAAGTAAACTGTCCTTGCCCCCCTCATTTTAGGCACTTAGCCCCCCACCTCCCAATCGCCGCCACTGTTTACGTTTGTTTATACTGCATCTCCAGTTCAAATATAATGCTCAATCATTTTTCACCTTTCCAGTCTCTGGTTGGGTTTGGTTTTCCACATCCCCATGTGCAGTGTATGCTTTGTATGTAAGATTTATCTATCCCACAGTTGGCATTTTATTTCAGACGTTTTCTTCATTACTAATGTTTTGATAATAATAACTGTAGGGCCTCCCCGATGGCGTAGTGGTAACATCGTCGCCTTTTAATCAAGGTGTCCCTGGTTCGATACCCGGTGGAGGCACATAGTGGTTCGAAACTGTAGGTCAGTCCCGATTAGCCTTACTGTGCATAAAGTGAACTTAAACACAAACTCAATCATTCAATAATAACTGCAGAGTAATACAATCTAGTTTTTAATTGGATGATCGTCAATTGCCGTAATTAATTTTCATTTAATTATATATTGATTCGTGTGCGTGCACTCTAGTACAGCAAGGCCAGCAGTGCTGGTCCACAGCATTACAGTTGCAAAAAACTTGATTTAACTTTTTAATTTTTCATTATTTCTTTCCTGTTACCTCAACAGAATCAACCAGAAAGCCTCCAAGGTTCGTCCTTTTCCGATATGGGGCCATCCACATCCTCTTGTGGCGTGTTGACAAAATATGTGCGACCGACCACCCTGGTCAGGGTGTAGCCAAGAGAAGCAGGGCTCAAGAATAGAAACAGCAACCTTGAGCCATCCATTGTTTCAATCATCTGCGTTCGTCTGTTACATTAAATACTTTCAGCATTAGACTAAATGAAGCTCTAATAAATGAACAACTCCCACCCCTCAAGACATTCACTTTCCCCCTTCAAATAGTCAAAGGAAACAGTATCAGGTAAATATTTCAGTATGACATGACACGCAGAAATAATGAGTTCTTGGTTTTCTGGAACTGCTTCCCCAACGAAAAATGTCACGACACGTCACTGTATTCAATATTATATATATATATATATATATATGCGTATGATCCACTTAATTTAGAATCATGTATGATCTCAGATCTTCTCTCTTGGGCCCTTTCCCTGCTAACAGTTCCTTTCAGTGAGTCTTTTAGCAGGCAGTTAGTGCACCAGCCAATTCTTTTCATTTTCTTCATCACTTCCAGCATTTACTTTCCCTACACCAGCTCTTTCCAACACGGTTTAATTTCTTTGTCTGTCAATTTCATACTATCCATTCTTCGCCATAGCCTCATTTCTAAAGGTTATGATTGTTTTTCCTCGCTTTTTTGTAGCGTCTAGGTCCATACAACATTAGTCTCTTTCAGTGTTTGTCAAAGGTTCACAAGGTACGCCTCTTCTCTTAAAGACTTCAATCACTTTCATATCTTTACGACAACACACAATCAATAAGGTCATACATTTTGGTTCCTTCGCATTTTGGTGCTAGACATTTTTCTAACACTTTTGCACGTTTGCACACCCTTTCACCTCTGACCCCATATTCACTTTCAGTGAATGTATGTGCTGAATATTTTCCTTATGACATAAGAAAATGGCTTTGTTAGTGAATATCTCTCACGGTGAGAAGAAACTAAATTAATGATGGATATTGTACTTAAGAGAAATGGTGAAGATACTTTAAAAATTTTGTTCACTGCTTTATAGCGTTTTTCTGGCAATGATCTCCATTTCACTGTGCAGTATCTTAGTTCACAAATTTCACAACTTTATCTTTACATTGTAGGCCAGAGATTAGAGGTGAAGGGTTGTGCAAAAGAGAAAAAAGGCATCAAATGTTAAGCATCACAATGCCCAGGCACCAAAATGCCCGGCACCAACTTGCACGCGTGGTAGCAGAGTGATGAAAAATTCCCGCCAAAATTTCACGCCTTACTGTAAAAGCCACTGCAAGCGTGTTCGCATGGACACTCTAAGCAGTTAGGATTAGGAACATATTGGATACTGGAATAGTTTTTTTTTAAAATATATATCGTGTTCTTTCTAGATTCTATATTACTGATTCAAGTTATAAAGTTATAAAGGGGAAGGACACAATGATTCCACTTGCCCCGCAGGGAGTGATTAAAAGCACATGGCGACCAAAATGCGACTTCATCCCTGCGAGAGATAAATCACACATGAGCATATCTCCATAATATTTCGCAAGTTTGTTTCCGAAACATATGGTCATCCAAGAACGTCCTTCTAGATTTATGAACGATGCACAGCTTAGCGTTGACCGTCGATTCTTCTCTCAAATGAAACAAATGGGACACATTTGACGTTTCATCAATTTTAAAATGGAACTCTCGTTCAAAACCAGACCCATTTACTGAAAAAAAAGCGGAATTGATCGGTTTTGCATTTTTCTGATAGCCAGGACTGTTTTCGCACAGTGAGCGATCGTCTCTTTTTTGTGTCTACCCCGCAGGGACGAGATATCTGATGTAACAGATGCATACAATTTCTATACGTTGAATTCAGAAATCGAATACTGAATGTTACTGCCTCTCCCCCTTGCAAATTTCTTTCAATAAAAGGAACGCCAGATCTAGCTAGATATATCTACATGGTACAATATTTAAACCCCTCCTTCCATATCGGTGTTTCCGCCTTGCTTTCGACATTGATTCAACAAAAGAGAGAGCGGGGTGATGAACAATGAAAAGGGGGATTTCGTTTCATCCTTTTCTCCATTGAATGTTTTGTTTCTCGTGGGAGAATCGCCTAACTCCAATATTTGCCTGGTTTGTTTGATAACTTGATTGGTCCTGTGCCCTCCTTTTGTTTCGGAATATGTGTGGACATCAGTATACCATGCTTGGTCGCTATCAGCACTTCACTTACATGGAATCGGTGTTGTATTTGGAAAAAATCCATTAGTAGACCTAGTGTCCGGGTACTGAAACCTCATTTGAGGCTCGAATCATCATTTGAGGCTCGTCGTAGCCTTAATGGATTTCTCTCGTAAGGCATGATCTCCACTTGAGGGCAGAGTTGGCAACACTGTGGGCCCACTGTAGCCTTTTATGAGGGGGGTCTATTGCTTTCTGTTTACATCTGGCAACACTACCGTAGTTTGACAGTGTTGTTAAACCTACTGGGTTTTTTTCACTGAGGCTCGCATCATTATTTGAGGCTCGTCGTAGCCTTTTATGATGTATATTTTGAGGGGCCTAGTGTTGGCGACACTGTGGGTTTTTACTGTAGCCTTTTATGAGGGGGGGGGGTTTATTGCCCTCTGTTTACATCTGGCAACACTACCGTAGTTTGACAGTGTTGTTAACCTACTGGTTTTTTTTCACTGAGGCTCGAATCATCATTTGAGGCTCGTCGTAGCCTTTTATGATGTATATTTTGAGAGCAGAGTTGGCAACACTGTGGGTTTTTACTGTAGCCTTTTATGAGGGGGGGTTTATTGCCCTCTGTTTACATCTGGCAACACTACCGTAGATTGACAGTGTTGTTAACCTACTGGGTTTTTTCACTGTAAATTTTTATCAAAGGACCTGAGGGGTCCATGTATTTTTTATGTCTGGCAATACTGTTGGGGGCCTAGTGTTGGCAACACTGTGGGTTTTTACTGTAGCTTTTTATGAGGGGTGTCTATTGTCCTTTTTTTATATTCGGCAATTTTATTGGATGTTTTTTGTTTGAGGCTTGGGTTTTGCCAACCCATCCGAAGAAAATTCCACTATATGATCTTTCACTGGCTAAGCTAACCTACAAATAGGAGTTGGCAACACCGACGAGGCAATTATTATTATTTGAGGCTCGTCGGTGTTGCCTACCCACTCTACAAAAATTCCACTATATGATATTTTGAAACTTTTGAATGCAACTTATCGTAATTTTCCAACTGTGGGACCAAATGTTTATATATCGTGACTTTTGTAAACCTCTTTCGGGAACAATGTGTCGCACACACACACGCGCGCGCGCGTGCCTGTATTGTGACGCAAGCAAACAAAAAAAAACTTTGCGTGTCATTACAAAAAAAAACTTTGACCGTATTCTTAAATAACTAACAAAGACAATGAATCTTTTTGGCTTCCGCAAACAGATCAACATGGAGACTGCACCGCCAAATTCCAATAACCTCTTACCTTCCGTATTATCTAAACTCAATGGTTTACTGATTGTTCATCTCAACAGCATTTGGACCAAACTGAATGACGATGTGGGCAAGATGTTTTATGTTTTTAATAACAATTTACATTTCTACGAAATTCCGATCGACGGGAAACTTCAAATCACCGTGAATCCGGAAAACGCAGGCGAAATCAAAATTTCTACCGGCAAGAATATTTTTCGAATCAAGCACGACAAGATGCTTTCTAACATTACGTACGATGTGTCTGCAGGAGATAATTTTTACATGGAACTCCTCGGAGATTACGACAAACTTATTCCTCTCTTCGTAGAATTACGAATCGTCTATCCTATTATAAATAACCGTTAACCAAAAATGCCTAACGACATTTTCGGCAACACCAAGCGTGTAGACCACGCAGAAGAGATTCTCATGTTGGACATTCGAGTTAAGAAGTTGAGGACCGATTTAATCGCTTTGCAGGAAACCTTAAACAAAAGTTTAGAGTCGGAAATCGCTACGCTCCAAACGCAATGTCTCGACCCTATTCTGAAAATCGATTCCGAACTGAAGACGCTGATAAAAAATTATGTCGACGTACCTTCTTACGACAACGTTCAAAATATACAGTTGAGCGTGGATTCGCTTCAAAATGATTTGGCCAAATTACAGCAATTTCAATCGAAAAATGAAGATTTGGAAAAATTGAAACTCGAAATCGAAGAACGAACTTCCGCAATAGAAAAGAATTTCTCTGAACTTCAAACCGTCGTGAACGATATAGACGCAGAACGCTTACATGTCGTCGTTTCCAAATTACAAGAAGAATTCACCAGCACGTTGGAAGAAATTAAATCCAAGTTGCAGACTTTGGAAGATACAATGACGAACCTACCATCGTCGGACGAACTGCAGGTCATCGGTAAAAGCGTCGCGAACATAAAAATTCAATTGGAGGCCTATCAAGATTTCGAACACATTCAAACCACCATCGCCACGCTTCAGGCGTCCTTGGAATTGATCAACGAAGAAATTAAAAATATTCACGCTGAAGCAAGAGCGTTGACGAGCATTCAAGACACGTTGAGCACGGTTCAGCAGAAGATCGAATATTTAGAAAATTTGAACGTCGAAACGAATCTCGCTCATTTTCATCACGTACTCGACAACATACAGGGTGACTTGGAATCGTTACGGACGAGCGTGCCTTCGAGCGAAGATTTGGAAAAATTGAAAACGGCGGTGACGGCACTATCCGATTCGAACGACATCAAAAGTTCATTGAGTGATCTCGAGAGTAGGGTGGCCAATCTCCCCACCTCCAAAGAATTGCACGCTTTGAAAAGAAACATATCTCGAATGCTGAAACGACTAGAAACGGAAACGGCAAACGTGGAACAGATTCGAGACGAAATTAGTTCGCTGTTGTCGACGCTGCTCACTTCGCAGAGCGTCGCCGACCTTCACACGCAGTTTACAGAGATGCGAAGGATCGTGAACGATCTTACCGAGAAGAGCTCGAAATTGAATCAAGTCGAGAACCTTCAGAACATCGTCGTCAACATCAGAGATCAAGTCGGAGTGCTGGAATCCACGCAGGAATCGACGCTGGCCTCTTTCGGTGCCAAGTTGCAAGAACTCAACGAAAACTACAAGCAGTTGAACGTGGAAGTGAAAATCAAACCGTCGTTTTCTGCCGTAACGGATACCATAATCGAGCATTTGCTGCCCATCGAAAATAAACTCGGACAAGTTCACAGTAATCTGCTCGGCGTCGACACTAAATTCGCTAAACTGCATTCTCTGCAAGCCATCGAAATCAACAGCGTACCCAATCAACAGAGAATCTCCACGTTCGTCGAAGGTAACAAACTGTACATGTTGCATCCTTATCATCCGTACTACAAGTTTCTCCTCGATGGCACGATTCAGATAAACGAATTTTCGTACTGGTCTCACGGTAGAAAAGCTAGCGTTCCCACCATGACTTTGATATCGAATCGTGGTGTCCAGAAAGCAGGAAACATTCCTCTGGCACGTAGGAACGAAACGCGCAACATATATGAAATACACGAAGACGAAGATCTTACCGTTTTCGACGTGAGTGCCGGCGATAAGCTGATCATTCAAAACACGAGCGAAGTGCCACCCTCTTTGAATCCCATCACGCTTGTGCTTCTCTTGAAACGTAATCTCTAAAAAAAAATGTCTAGGCAAGCCATCGTCGAAGAATTGCATAAACCTGCACGCCGTAACTACGAACGTTTGGCTGTGGTAACCAAGGGCATCGACGACCTCTGGGAAAGCGACCTCGTGGAGATGAGTAGCGGCAATTTGAAAAACGTACATAAATTGAACAAGGGCAACAAGTACCTCCTCACCGTCATAGACACATTTTCAAAATTCGCATGGGCTCTACCTTTGAAAACCAAAACAGGGACATGCGTCACGGAAGCATTCAAGACAATTTTTCACGAAAGCGGCGGCAGACAACCACGGTTTCTGCAAACGGACAACGGTAAAGAATTTTACAACGCCGTATTCCAAAAGTTTATTCAAAAACACAAGATTCAACATTATTCGACCTTCAGTCACATCAAAGCCAGCATCGTGGAAAGATTTAATCGAACCTTGAAAACACACATGTGGAAACGATTCACGCTTCGGGGAAATTACAAATGGGTCGACATCCTGCCGGAACTCGTCGACACCTATAATGATACGGTACACAGAACGATAGGCATGAAGCCAGCTGACGTTACGAAATCTGACGAGCAGCGTTTAATTTCTACCGTTTACTGTCCAAAGTACACACCCACGACAAAAAAAGCTAAATACAAAATTGGAGACCAGGTGAGGATCAGCAAATTCAAACGCACCTTCGAGAAGGGATTCACAAAAAATTGGAGCACGGAACTCTTTACGGTGGTTCGAGTTCTACCCGGAAACCGACACACGTATATAATAAATGATAGTAGCGGCGAGATTTTGAAAGGAAGGTTTTACGAAGAGGAACTCTCTAAAACAAAACACCCCGACACGTACCTCATCGAGAAAGTATTGCGCAAGAGAGGCAACAAACTTTTGGTGAAATGGCTGGGACTTCCGGAAACAAGTTGGATCGATTCAAACGAAGTGATTCTATGAGTACGTGGAATGTTGTGAAGCGTCTACCGGATCCGGAAAGTCAAACGAGAAAAAAAAAGAACGGCGAGTTGCTTCCCGACAGCATCCGCTGTCTGATCGTAGGTCCTTCGGGGTGTGGGAAAACGACACTGCTCGTGGACAATTTTCGCCTCGCACCGAATTGGTTAGATTGGAAGAACAGGCACCTGTACGTGTTCTCGAAAAGTTTGGAGCAATCCAAATACCAGCAACTGATGAAACTGTACGATGGTCTGGACATTGCAACGTTCGCCTCGGAAATAAAACCACTCGACGATTGTCGTGAAAATTCAGTCGTTGTGTTCGACGACGCCATCCTGGAAAATCAAAATGAAATTCGCAACTTTTTCACGCAAGGTCGTCACAAAGAAATGGATTGCTTTTACCTAGCTCAAACGTTTTCCAAAATTCCAAAACAGTTAGTACGCGACAACGCTAATTTCATATGTTTGTTTCGTCAAGATCACACCAACCTCAAGCACGCGTACGATGACTACGTAGGCGGAGACATGAACTACAATCAATTTTCGGAAGGCTGCTGCTCTACTTGCTGGAACGGTGACGATTTCGGATTCGCGACGATCGACATGACGAGGAAACCCAACGACGGAAAATACAGAAACAAAATCAACGACTTTCTAAACGTTGCAACGTTGTGAGAAACGACGTGTATAAATAACGTCATGACGAAACGAAAAATCGAAGACGAAAATCTCAAGCTTCGCGATTACCTCGCGAAACGCTTCAAAGGTTGGAAATCCGAGAATCGCGGATTCTACGAAGAGAAGAAACGTCAGGATCAACCCGTGATCGATGCCATCAGCAGTCTAGGTAAAGAAATTAAAAGTGTCACGGAACAAAATAAAAATTTGATCAACGAACTCGTACCGCTCGCAGCTAAAAGTTACGCCGTACCCACGCCCATTTCGAGCATTCCTTCGACGCCGTTCGAACTGAAGGATGCACCGGCACGACGTCGAGCCATAGGCAGCACGTCTTCGGATAAAATCGAGTTGGGACCTTTGGCACGAGACTACCTGAGCACGGGGAAATTCGACAAGGATGAAGTGTTCGGATTGTATCCCAGCATGGAAACCAGCGAAGGCGGCGGTGTGGTGTGGAAGATTGGGAAATCGAAGGTGACCTTCGAAGGCAACGACATTAAAGTCAATTTAGGCGACAAGGATAGTTGAAACAGGTATCCGGGTACGGTGGGACTGTGGGAACTCGTCGCCAAAAAGCAGCCGAAAGATTACACCGACGAAGATTACCAAAGTTACAAGGAAATTCTGATCATGACGGATGCCTTGTACCAGAACAACGACGCCTCGCAGAATAGGGTGAAATCGAGCAGCGGCGAGAAGTACAGGAATCTCATCAAACCGATTTGGAACCAGGTCAAAACAGGCAGCGGCGTCAAACGCTACAACATGTTACCCAAAGAATTCGTTTGGGTGGACGACGTTAGGAAACTCGTGGACCGATTGTTGGTGATAGCCGGCGAAGAGAATGCAGGCAACCGTAATTTCTACAACGAGAAGGTTGGCATCGTGGACATGATCAGCACGAAACTTTCCAACTTCATCGTGAACGACGACAAGGGCATAGGTTACCTGATCAAAATCATCAACACGCTGCCTCCGAAATTTTGGAACGTGGCCGAAGGAAAGGGACTCGTGAACGACATCATCAACAAGTTACCTTTCGAGATGCATCTACCTGGCTACCAGTACTGCGGACCGGGTACCAAACTCGAGGAAAGATTGGAGAGAGGAGACAAGGGTGTGAATCCGTTGGACGCGGCATGCAAAGATCACGACATCGCTTACAACACCACGCAGACGGATCTGGACGCACGTCACGAAGCAGACAAAAAATTGGAACATGCAGCTTTCGAAAGGTTCGTGAGCAGAGACGCATCGCTGGGTGAACGGGTCGCCGCACTGGGTACCACCATCGCCATGAACACGAAACAAAAATTGGGGTGGGGTATATAAATAACATACCGTAAAAAAACTGCACAAGAAAAAATCTCAGAATATATATATAAATAACATACCGTGAAAATAACACATAGAGCATCAACATGAAGCCCAAGGGTGTCGTGTACCAGATACCATACTCCAATCTATAAAATCTAGGTGCCCTCGATGGGTTACTCACCAAGAAACAACGCGAGAAGAAACGTTCTTGCTTGTCGAAAGGACACGGAATGAAATTGCTGCTCAGCACACCTCAATTGAAAAGATTGCAGCGTTCGCGGAAACAGCAAAAGATCGGAGGTTTCATATTCAGCATCCCGGCCATCCTAGCAGCATTGGGGGCCGTTGGAAGTTTGGCCGGTGGAAGTGCCGCCATCGCGAAAACCGTCATCGACTCGAAGAAGAACAAGGCCGAGTTGGAAGAACAGAAACGTCACAAGCTGGCCATGGAGAAGAAAGGGGGGAAGGGCGTGATGAGAAGAAGTTTAAAAAAAAGAAACAACAGCACTCACCAACCGAGACATTGAATCTCCGATCGGACCGTTACAAATCAAACACTTCAGAGGAGTTTTCATGTCCGACTCGTTACCTTCAAGCATTAAAAGAAGAGAATGCGGAGTAGTCAACTTGGACGGTCAAGAAAATCCAGGCACGCATTGGATATGTTACCACAAAAACGACAATGATAAAGCATTCGTTTTCGATTCTTTCGGAGGTGTTCCACCTACAAATTTAATTCATTATCTGAAAACGAACAAAACCTCTATATACTACAACGACGAACGCATTCAAAATTTCGGAGACGTGAACTGCGGTCATCTCTGCCTCTCCGTGCTCGCGTTTCTCTCTAAAATAAATAACCCTACGGTCGAAGATTTCCAGAAAGTACTCTGGAACCTCAAACAGCATCACTAGGATGGGCGTGTTCCATCTCACGAGCGAATCTTCAATCTTGAAACTCACGCTGCACGACGACATCGTCTATCCTAAATCCGTGGCTCTGCGTGCATTCTACAGCATGTACCTCATACCTAATGTTACGCATCACAACAACAAAATTAGCGTCGGAAGCGAACACATCGTCGTCACGCCAGGACAATACAATCTTTCCACTTTGCAAGCTCAATTACCCAAAGGCACATACCTTTCTCAAAATTCGGTCACGCACAGAGTGGAAATCCTATCCGCGACGGAGACCGTGGACCTGGGCACCATGGGAGAACTTTTAGGTTTCGAGAACAACCACCCAAAACTCGAAGCTGGCATCAAGCACGTAGCAACCAACATTCCTAAATTCTTGGCCATAGAGACTCTGAACGTACACTGCAACGTGGCGGAAGGCATGATCACGAAATCTTCGGACGGATTATTAGGAAGTCACAAGCAGACGGGAATCATAGCCACTTTCAAACCAAGTTCCGAGTTCATGGAACCGATCATCTACACGCCCTCTTCGCCGATCTATTTTCCAGTATGTCGCAACCGCATAGACGACATAGAGTTGGTGGTGACGAACGAGAAAGGAGACGTGGTGGATTTCGCAGGTGCCACTACGACGGCCATCGTGGAGATCAACGTATAATAAATAACCATACATGTAAAATGGAGCAAATCGAAAGTT
Organism: Lepisma saccharinum; assembly: GCF_977018435.1. Taxonomy (NCBI): domain Eukaryota; kingdom Metazoa; phylum Arthropoda; class Insecta; order Zygentoma; family Lepismatidae; genus Lepisma; species Lepisma saccharinum. Next base: position 54,714,677 of record NC_139233.1, read on the forward strand.
ACGAATTGCAATCTTTCCCTCCCAACCGTCGCACGTTCGCCAATCTGAACGAAGCGAACAGGGAGATCGAATACGACGTGGACGTAGGCGACGGGTTCATTCATCCTCACAGAGCGGACCTCTACCTTCAATTCGACGTGGTGAAGAAGGAAAGCGGAGACGCGTTTCCCGCAGCAGCAAACTTGATACTCGTGGACAACTTCGTGCCTCACCTGTTCTCGCAGGTGGAGGTGAGGAAACACAACACCGTCATCGACAGAATAGATTATCCAGGCATCACGTCGACGGCAGTGGGAACATTGAAATTATCCAAAACGGACGCAGCGTACTACCAGGCCGGGGGATTCGAAGCCGGAACCAAAATATCGACGAAAAGTCACACGGTGCTCTTTCCCATGCGTCTGCTGCCTGGTTTCTTCTCGGACTACAAGGAGATCATGTGGAAGGGAGGACTGAGGATCACGTTTCGAAGAGCGGCCAACGACAACGACGCACTGATGCGATACGCTACTTTGGGTCCGGACGGCACCACGCCGATAGCCAACACTTTACCCGAAGCAGCGAAATGCGTCATCCGGAGCATGGAATTGAGAATGCCGGTGGTGGAATACGAAACGAACTACGCCCTCAAGTACAAAGCGGAGATCTTGAAAAGTCCGCAGGTGCCGATTCACTTTCACGGTTACCAGTGCGTGCAGAAGATGGCGTCGGGAAGTCACATGGAATTCGACGTGACGACGCAGTTCAACAACATACAGTTCGACATGCCAGATTTCGTCGTAGTGCTTTTTCAGACCGGACGCGATAACGATCAGGAAAAAGATTCCAGCAAGTTAGACGACTGCAAGATCAAGAACGTTTATCTGAAGAACGGTAGAAACGAAGTGTTCCCGCGCGAGAATTACAACCTCGACATGACCAAAGACGATTACCTCAAACTTTACGAAGCTTACACGGCTTACAAACGCGTGACCGAGGGAAGCGTGGACGTGTACTACGCGCCCAGCGAATTCAAAGCACGGAGACCCATGACCGTCATCAACACATCTAAGAGGAAGCAAGTGGTGGTCAACGATCGTACCAACATCAAGATTGTATGCGAGTTCCACGATGCCTTGCCTGCAGATACTCTGTGCAGTGTCATTCTTATTGCAGAGAAAACATTTGTGTATGACGTCAAGAATGAAAGAGTAACTGAACAGTTTTAAATAAATAAAAAAAAAATAGCACACAATAAGAAATATGGAATTTTATATATATAAGTACAAATTGCAATTAGCAGTTTCCAGAAGTTTAATTTTGCTGTGCCATGCATGCATGCAATCGAGGAAGTGGAAGTAAATTAAAATTGTTTTTTTTTTTCGCATTGCCTATTACTTTTTGTTACACTCTGGGCAGGCCTTACTAGTTTGGAGGCGATAGTGGCCCCACGGAAGTGTATGGACCCCACATTCAAGAATACACCTCTTGTCGTCGTGTGCATCCAGAGCAACTTTCCTGACAATATTAGTTGTAAGCACATGATCGACGCTTTGGATACGATGCTCTTTTTGTAGAATGGGCGATTTTGTTCTGAGGCACTCGAGGTAATCCTCAAACTTGAGGTGCTGCCGAACCAATTGCCTGCTCACACCCTTTGCCTTTTTTGTTACAGAACCCTCAGCCCGGATCGTATAGGCTTTGGCACGAAGTCCAGCAAACTCCACAATCACATCCCCGTCTTTCTCGTCCTTGAGTTTGCCGGGTATTTTTTTGTTCCGGGGCAGAATTCCATACCGGTTTAGCTGGGGATAGCCCGATGTGTCGAAGAGCTTGACAAGAGCTGGAACTTTGGCTATATCACCATAAGCATCGGCCGTGCGCACATGGTATACCAAGCTGTCTGTGTCTGTGTAGAGGAGCGAGATATTGTGGTTGTAGTGTGCACGTAGTATGCCGTAATATGTCTCGAACATGCACAACTTGCTCAGATCCAAAACTGCAGCTCCCACATAGATGGGCTTGTTGAGTAGCACCTTGCCCCGGTTCATGTGAATCAGAGACATCTGTTCGTTGTAAATTGTTCGAGACCTGAACAGCGGGCTTGCAACAAGTCGACGACACTGTGTTTTCTTCGTCACCAACCTCACATCAACGCGATTTCGCACATTCTCCATGGTCTTCCCAAATACCGCATTGTTCATTAATTTGAAAAAATCGCGATCAAGTTCCGAAGTGGCATCAGTGCGATGGTTGGTGTTCAGTTCGATGTACGGCTTCAACCATGGAGACTGCCTGAACAAGAGCACGTCGTAAACTGCTTTGACCGAGACCCCTTGCTGCATTAACCACTGGAGGTTCCGGTAGTGTAGCACATAACGCTTTTTGGGCTCCAAGTCCATGACGAGCTTCGGTTGATCCGAGCCAGGTGGGCACTTGAGTTCCGGAGCAGGCGAGAGGTCACAGAATGTATCCTGCAGCTTCTCGGGGAAGTCAAGGTCCACCTCGGCAAAAAACCCAAACTCGTCGCACTCTTTTTCGATGTCGTGGTATAAAGGATCAACCCACTTAAACTGTCCTGTTGGGAGTGGCTGCATCATGGAGTGCCCGTAAAGATTATTCACGTCAGTGTACATGATGTAGCTTGATGGTTGGGAGGGGTTGTAACCAGTGGCCATGTGGTGATTGTTGGCGTGTGCGAAGCGTTGCGACACTTGGACCATGCCACCCCGGATAGCTCTCTCGATGAAAAGCATCATATCATTATCGGAGATAAGTGAAAGTTTAACTTTAGTCAGCAGGAGCATGGCCGACCATGCCAGTCCAGGAAGGCTGTAAAAATATACAGGGTCCAGGTTGTAAATGTTTATCGCAGTCGCCCGAAACGCCTGGAACACATCGGCAAGAAGCGTCACATCAAGCTTCAGGTATGCATCGTGGTAATCACCGAAAGTTCGGCAACCCAACTCGACCCACATAGACTGAGCATGCTTGTACTCCTCGTCGGTAATACCTGAACCTCTCAGCTGGCTGTAGAACTTATCCTGGGGAGGCAGCAACTCTTCTTCGAACTTGGAAGGGTCTGTGACGTATTCGTAGGGGTAGACCCCTTTACGTCTGATGAGTGCGACATCTAAGTTCGGGAAACTTGATGTGGTAATGGCTAGTTGGTCGTCTCTGAGCTTCCCAGCAAGAGCATCGAGGCTTGCCTGGAGGAACCTCAGAGAGTCGAGGAACCGAAGCTCGATGCTGCTGCTTGAGTCGGGGATCGGCACCCACTTGCTGATGCTAATATAACGCTCCTCGTTCTGTGCCAGGACATTGATTCTCGCATTGTCGTACCCTAGATGTGTGACCAAGTGATGGAAATCATATCCCGAGCCATTGTGAAAAAAGACCGGTATGAAGCGCGGGTCCCTGGCTCTCAAGTTACACCTGTTGCACCACGGGCCAATGTAGCTTCCGGTCCCATAATGGTCATGGTGGTGGACCTTTTTGTTATCGTCAGTGAAGACCGAGTTGCAAACAGGACAATTTAGAGCCATTTCGTGCTGATGCTTGTTTTTGGGAGACAGAGGCAGCATGGGCTTGGGGGCCAACAGCACCTTCCCTATCTTGATGGCTTCCTGTTGCATTCTCTCCAGGAAGTGTTTGACCGGGTCGGGACCGCGATACACATAGGGCTTGGAGGCAATATGTTGGTCTCGCCACACCACAACATAGGAGTAACTCGAGGCCTCGTGGATTTGGAAAGGAATGGTAGAGGATGTTTCGGGGTTGGGCTCGCAGTTAGACAGAGGTTGAAGAAAGGCCTCGAAGTCTGCTACAATATAGGCAGGATGCTTCACCATAGCACTGTGCATGCGAAAGCACTCTACTGCACCAGGTTCGGGCAGGATAATTCGTGCAGGCTCGTTGGTACCACAGTAGAACATGTGGCGAGCTAGCTTCTCAGCAGCAATGTTGGGTCCTCTGATGCGCCGGTAATCCTGCTGTTCTCGATTATTAAATGTAGCCAAGCACCTGCGACACACCTCGACGTGGGTTTTGTCTTTGCTCCGTTGGCTCGAAACAAGCCGAGAGAGGGAACGGATAAGGGTGTAATGGTGATGGGTCTCGTCCTTGATGAGCAGGAGGTTGATTTCTCGTACCTCGTTGTTGTTGCTCACGTTGCTCACCCGAATGGGGTGGACCTCATGTTTGTTCTCGGTGAGACCGTAAACATTGATGGCTAATTGCAGGCCCAACAAGTCACGAGCACGAACCTCAAACTTGCGAATATGCGAGACTTCTACAGGGTAGGCAATCCCGGCCATTGCATCCTCCAGTTCCGACTCATACTGCGTGTAGTGGTTAACACGGCGTGCACTGTTTTCCCTAGGTATAGGGTGCAATGCTGCCAGCACCGACCAGAGGAAGCATTTGGTGTCTTTGTTCTGAATATTGAGAACAGCTTTCCTTGCTTCAACCTCGGGTGGCAGGGCAATATAGCTAGACCCTGCCAGTGGCAGGGACTTGCTAAGTTTCAGACGAAGTTCGTGGGGGTCGCCACACAGCGAACCGCCCGAGCCTTTAGCCTGATGCTCCTCGTGCTTTGCCACAAACTCCTCGACAAACTTGTCGTAGATGCTGTCGAGGTCAGTGACATCTGCCTGATGCAGTGTTTTTGCTTTTGTCGCATGGAAGAATTTATATATTTCATCAGACGGTTTCTTATACTTGCAGCATAGCACAGCATAGAATTTAGTGGAGTATGTAGCCAATGCATCGTTGAGGATGGATATTATCTTAGCTCGCTCGCTCTCCAGAAAACTACGCACATCGCAGAAGCTGTCTGATGTTATGTTAAAGTCTTCTAATAAATGCTCAAACGCAAATCGGTCTGCTTTCTTCGCCAGCTTGACGCGTTTGGCAGGTGGCGATGCATCGAGGGAGGTTACTTCTACCTTTCGCTTGGAAGGTTGCGGTAGAGATGTTCCAGTGCTCTTGCAAGTAAGCTGGTGTCGCTTGAAGTTGGCAATAGAAATATTTATTCCACACTTAGAGCACAGTTTGGTCGCACATATTCGCTTTCCCGGCACACAAGTACGACAGTGTCTTTGAAAATTTTTACTTGACACAGTAATTTGGCACGTAGGGCAATTTTTTTCAGAACGCATAATGCAGAAATTTTTTGGGGGTATGTTATTTAATATCCAATGCTGTGCAATGCAAAATATAATTGTTCACTTTTTTTTTAACTATTTTCTATGACCTTACTTGGGTTTTTTTTTTTCGCCAAATTATATGCTTCTAGTCTCCTATACAATACAATATACGTACAATATTTGTCAACAGTATCATATTTGAGCAGGTCGTTTGTCACCTAAACACTACAGCTCACAGGTTGGGAAAATCTGACATGAAAGCAGATAATACGCTTATGCCTTATTTATATATAATTTTCACGGGCGTACAATATTGTCAACAGTATCATATTTGAGCAGGTCGTTTGTCACCTAAACACTACAGCTCACAGGTTGGTAAAATCTGACATGAAAGCAGATAATACGCTTATGCCTTATTTATATGTAATTTTCACGGGCGTACAATATTGTCAACAGTATCATATTTGAGCAGATCGTTTGTCACTTAAACACTACAGCTTACAGGTTGGGAAAATCTGACATGAAAGCAGATAATACGCTTATGCCTTATTTATATGTAATTTTCACGGGCGTACAATATTGTCAACAGTATCATATTTGAGCAGGTCGTTTGTCACTTAAACACTACAGCTTACAGGTTGGGAAAATCTGACATGAAAGCAGATAATACGCTTATGCCTTATTTATATATAATTTTCACGAACGTACAATATTGTCAACAGTATCATATTTGAGCAGGTCGTTTGTCACCTAAACACTACAGCTCACAGGTTGGGAAAATCTGACATGAAAGCAGATAATACGTTTAAGTCTTATTTATATATAATTTTCACGGACGTACAATATTGTTAAGAGCGTCAGTTTCCGTAGAGCTCTCTTTTTCCATCTTTCCTCTATACAGTGAAGCTGTAGAAGACACAATTAGCTAACCTAGCATACAACATACCTTCCTAATTAATATGGATATTGTCACACATTCCTCTTATTTTATACTGTTGTAAATGGAAAAGATTATGTACGGTAAATGTTTTGTACATTATAGGGAAAAAATGCAAAATATCCCCCAACTTTAATTCGATCCACCTCTGGATCGAATTTTTTACATATTTTCACGCCGCTACACATAGTTCTATTTTGCTTCTTTTACTTGCCTTGCTTAATTAACTCTCGCTAATTAGCATTTTTTTTGGAAGAAGTCAAATAGAACAACATATGGCGGTATGAGAAATATGCAAATTAAAGAACATTTTAGTAATATAAGGGCCCTAGCAATTAGCTTCGTCGACTAAGAGTACTCTTTTAAACATCTTCAGCTATCGTATTACTACGTGAAGACGTTTAAAATGTTTGGGTGTTGAAGAAGTTTGATCCTACTTTTTATTTCTATTGTTTGCTAATAGATGGCGCTAATAGTACCCCCTCCCCTCCCTCTCCCCTCTTCTCCTCTGCTGTATGACAAATAGCACAAACATAAAATCAAGATTTTGGAGAGCAAAACATAAAATTTGCATGCATCTGATGTCGAACTAAGAACTTTTATCTTTCAGGGGGTCAACATTATTTTTTTACTCAGTCGTCATATAACATGAACACACGCAAATATTCACATGTGCTTTTTATTATTTTGTGTTCGGTAAGTACAAGTATATTCTTACATAAATTATTGTTTAATTTAATAAATTGTAAACTCAAAGCCTGCTATACTAACATTCCTTCTGTCTATTGAAAGCGAATGTTGCGTGCATACGGAAATAACACAGAAAAAAAAGCGGATGGAAGCAATTTAAAATCAGTGGAGCAAGGTTAGTATTACGAGAGCGTAAAAACATGTGCTTTCATTCAACTTCGAAAAATAAGAATAAATATGTGCATACAGAACACATATGCTTTCTTTTCACAGTTGTAAAATCATATAAATTGTACATGAAGTAAGTTACGGGAAGGCTCTCTCTTTTATGTCTGTGTATATGTTGTACAATTAGGTACAAGTATTGTACAATTAGGTACAAATTGTTGTACAATTATTTTCCCCAGTTGTCCAGTTGGAGTTGGGGGCACAACACTAGTACTATTTGTAATCACAGTGTTTACTCATGTATTTTGTTTAATATTTTATTTCAAATTCACTGTCAGAAACTAGTGTTGCCAGTTCCTGGATGTAGGTTTACCTACTCTGTTGGTTGTCACTGTCAAGCTTCCAGTATTCGTACAGCATAAAAAGCCATAACCCCCCCCCCTCAAAATATATACATTGTATACGCCAAGATGCTCAATAGCCTAGCAACACATCATGAAAAAACATGTCAAGAGGACCCAATGGGTTTATAAGTCAGTGCTGCCAACTCCTATTTGTAGGTTAGCTTAGCTAGTGAAAAATCATATAGTAGAATTTTTGTAGAGTGGGTACGTAACACCGACGAGCCTCAAATGATGATTTCAAGCCTCAAATAATAATTTCGAGCCTCAAAAAAAAACATCCAATAAAATTGCCGAATATAAAAAAAGGACAATAGACCCCCCTCATAAAAAGCTACAGTAAAAACCCACAGTGTTGCCAACACTAGGCCCCCAACAGTATTGCCAGACATAAAAAATACATGGACCCCTCAGGTCCTTTGATAAAAATTTACAGTGAAAAAACGCAGTAGGTTAACAACACTGTCAATCTACGGTAGTGTTGCCAGATGTAAACAGAGGGCAATAAACCCCCCCTCATAAAAGGCTACAGTAAAAACCCACAGTGTTGCCAACTCTGCTCTCAAAATATACATCGTAAAAGGCTACGACGAGCCTCAAATGATGATTCGAGCCTCAGTGAAAAAAACCCAGTAGGTTAACAACACTGTCAAACTACGGTAGTGTTGCCAGATGTAAACAGAGGGCAATAAACCCCCCCCTCATAAAAGGCTACAGTAAAAACCCACAGTGTCGCCAACACTAGGCCCCTCAAAATATACATCATAAAAGGCTACGACGAGCCTCAAATAATGATGCGAGCCTCAGTGAAAAAAACCCAGTAGGTTTAACAACACTGTCAAACTACGGTAGTGTTGCCAGATGTAAACAGAAAGCAATAGACCCCCCTCATAAAAGGCTACAGTGGGCCCACAGTGTTGCCAACTCTGCCCTCAAGTGGAGATCATGCCTTACGAGAGAAATCCATTAAGGCTACGACGAGCCTCAAATGATGATTCGAGCCTCAAATGAGGTTTCAGTACCCGGACACTAGGTCTACTTCCATTGGGGGAATCAAATAACTGCTTTTAAAGAATCGGGATATTGCGCAGACACACAGGCGCTTATGGACCTGAAAAACCCAACCACTTAGTGTAGTCTTCAAGCGAGGAAAGAGTAAGAGGTGACCGAGTGCCAAATCTGGTAAGTAAGATGGATGTTGAAAATTTGCTCGTCAATTTCACCCATCGCCGTATTGTTAGGCAACACATACAACGCCATGCTGAGGAACGAGTAGTTAAAGGATCTTATCCCATTTTTATTGATTTAACTGGACATCGGTGCATTTGAATGGTTTTTATTATTCGTAAACTTTCCGCCATATTTCAGTCCATCGATTCAATTTCTTTGCTGAAATCTGGACACAATTGCAGGACATGTACCTTTAATAAACCTCGCCGAGTTAACTTGATTGCTTCTCTCTTGCTCCCTAGCAAACTATTAAAGGGGAAGAATGTGCATAATGCTGTGTCGTTTCAAATAAAAGGGAATCTTTCATTCAATATGAGCCTTAACATTCTCTTCTCCTTTCAGTGTATGTTAGCAATTTTTGTGAAAATATTCACCTGTAAGGGTAAATAAAAGCGCAGAGTTTTTAAAATGGGTTTTCCTTTCTTTTCAGGTAAATTCTTTATTCCTATTGAGTGCCAAAGGGAATTTACATGTGGACAACACACAACTATTCCATTTCAAGAAGAAGCAGGTAAGGAAGGACCTTTTAATCTTCTCCCATAGCATCAAGATATCTGTTCAATCGGATAGTATAAGCTATCATGCAAACTTCCCCCCATCTCGCTTCCAGGCCAGTGCTTTAAATTCGGGGGTTTATCAATAAAGAACATTTATTGCGCAACAGTAGCAAAACTTTTCAACAACATTAAAATTTTCGCGACTTGATATCAACAAGCTCAAACTTTTAAGACTTTTCTCAACAAAATTCAAGCCTCATAGCTTCCTGGCAACCCCAACTAAATGCCAGGTATAACGCTGTCCATCTTCCGCCACTGATGTGAGTGCTACATCACTTGAGCGTTGTTGTCGATGTACTCTCGTGGTATTCTTCACCTCGGTAGCTAAGAAGAAAGCTCTTGAGGATGCACTCGCGATGTGTGCTTCACCGCAGAAGCGAGCAGGAAAGCTGTTCCACTCGCGTCCTCGGTTTCAAGCTCTGGTACCGAACTACCTATATAGCAAAGGTTTTCGCATAATTATTTTTCTGCGTTCACTTAAGTATTGAAGAAGGAGGACGAAATTTCTGATGACACGCTAGTGTCCTGAAAATGAAATTGAAAAGAGTTAAGAAGTCTCCGGTTTGAAAGATGAACCACAAAGTAAATTAGATCATTGAAACCAAACTTACTCAAGTTTGTGATTCCTACACGCCTGAAATTCGTGAAAAGAACCTTGTAAAGTTCCGTACAAACGTAAAGAAATTCTGACTTTATCTTACTCACAGACTTAAAGATACGTATGGCCACCACATATACATTCGGTGTTTGTCAACTCTTGTAAGGACACCAATGTGGACATGTGGTTGTCACACCCCACATCAAGATTGTGAGGAGATTGATTATAATGTCGGCCTTTCTTCAAGTTTGTCCGGATCTATGTACGTTCACCATCATATTCCTCACATCTAAACACACACTTCCACACCAGAAACCTCCTAGAACCACTACAAATACTAGTCCTGTACTCTGTTCCTGAAATTTGTGGATCAAGGCCGCGCATAATGAAAGTAAGGTAAAAGTAAATTTCCCCGTGCAATTTGCACCATGCCATGACGGATATACAGGGTGTTTCTAAAGGTCGTTTACAACGCTTGGGAGGTGATTCCTCACACGAAAACAAGCAAAAAGTCTAAGTTCCATTTTTACGACTGAGGCTTCGTTTCCGAGATAGGAGCCTCGCAAAAGGTGACAAAGTGAACGTCACACCTAACTGGGACGAATACTATCACAGATAGAGAGGCGGTTCCAAGGGAATCATAAAGGAATCGTATGTGCTCAGTCCGGAAGTCACTATGAAAAGTTCACTGCACGCATGCGCAATGGAGTCCTCAAAGGAATTGGGGATTTCCAGCAACAACAATGCATGGAAAAGGTATGTAACGCAGCAAGAAGGACCGTGACAATGAGAAATGCGTTCAAGACAACACATCCCGACCTCAAACATCAAAACATGACCACCGAACACAAAATCCGAAAAGTTGAGCACGGTTGCATACCCCAGTTACACGCGAGGAATGAACGAATCATGTCATGTGGCATACGAGAGACAGGAGGAGGGAAAGAAAAACACAATATCAGATGATTGCGACAACGTGTATTTTTACACGCGACAACTGCGTAATATCCCCCCCCCCACACACACACACAACAAACAACAAATGCTACAATATCTTACGCACAGACAGTCCGTGTCACTGTACACCAACTGAAGATGTCACTTTCACCACACAAAGGGGGTGGGGAGCAATACCAAAAGTGTTCTCACTGGTATTTGCCGAGGGCAATAATCACAGACGGTTTTCAAAATGTCTGCCGTTTACTTCTACGCAGAGATGACAGCGACGAATCAAGGATTGTCGAGTACGAGCAAACAAGCCAGGTGTATCTGCTACCGTCGCGGCGGCGACGTTGATGCGAGCAACGAGGTCCTCAGCTGATGTGACAGGTGTGTCGTATACGAGGGTTTTCATTTCTCCCCAGAAGAAAAAATCGAGAGGGTTGAGATCTGGCGACCTCGGTGGCCAAGGCACAGGCTCATCCCTACCAATGAACCTATTGCGAAACACGTCATGCAGGAAATGTCGTACATTACGATCGAAATGAGCTGGTGCACCATCGTGTTGGTACCACATTTCTTGCCGCAGTGCCAAAGGTACGGTCTCCAACAGTTCAGGCAGAACCTCACTAAGAAATGCATGATACGTGCGACCATTCAGGCGAACAGGGAGAATGTATGGTCCAATTAAATGATCATTTACTATCCCGCACCACACATTCACTGAAAACCTGTGCTGGTGATGGGCCACAAAAAGTGCATGTGGGTTGTCAAAGTCCCATACATGACTGTTTCTACTATTGAAGACATCCATCCTGGTGAAAATGGCTTCATCTGTCCACAATACGTTTGCCCCGAAGTGAGGGTTTGTGTCCAGCTGATGCAACAACCATTGGCAAAACTCCATACGAGGGCGAAAGTCACGAGGTAACAGTTCTTGTACTTTCTGCAGTTTAAAAGGGTGCATTCCTTCATCTGACAACACTCGCCAAACATTCACATGAGACGTGTTTCGTGCCCGAGCGAGCACTCGCGTACTGGTGCCAGGATGTTCTGCGACCGCTGTTAACACATCTTCTGCAAACTGATGTGTGCGTACACTTCGGGGTCTTCCAACTTCTTGTCGCGGTGGTAACACTGACCCTGTTTCACGCAGTCGACTGTCCACTACCTGAAAGAAGGTGTGAGACGGTAAACGTCTATGTGGAAAGCGTTCTCCATAAAGACGCCTTGCCTCACGGCTATTACCACGTGCCTCCCCATACATGAGATGCATGTCTGCTAGCTGCTGGGTCGTATACGCAGCCATCTGTGTAATAGGGAGCTGGAACTGCAAAGTATTGTTTTTGTTTAACACTGGCACACTGCACAAATTGGCCGTATCACCGTACGAACACCACAGACCAATTGTTGCGATACTTGACTTTCCCACTCCACCACGTCAACTTCTTTCAATGCAACATACTAGTACTCTTCAATGCGTATGACAACCTAGAGCGAACTGCTGATCATATCCCAGCACCTGCAACACGATTGGGACGACTGCCGGAGAGAACCAACCCTTCGAGCTCCTCTCGCGGGAACAGCAGTCATGAAGGTCAAACGTAGACTACGAGAGCCAGACTTGCCTGTGCAGCGCTTCCAAAACTGGTCTCTTTTACGTCACAATGATCGCGTGCGAACACTTTTGGTATTGCTCCCCACCCCCTTTGTGTGGTGAAAGTGACATCTTCAGTTGGTGTACAGTGACACGGACTGTCTGTGCGTAAGATATTGTAGCATTTGTTGTTTGTTGTGTGTGTGTGGGGGGGGGGGATATTACGTAGTTGTCGCGTGTAAAAATACACGTTGTCGCAATCATCTGATATTGTGTTTTTCTTTCCCTCCTCCTGTCTCTCGTATGCCACATGACATGATTCGTTCATTCCTCGCGTGTAACTGGGGTATGCAACCGTGCTCAACTTTTCGGATTTTGTGTTCGGTGGTCATGTTTTGATGTTTGAGGTCGGGATGTGTTGTCTTGAACGCATTTCTCATTGTCACGGTCCTTCTTGCTGCGTTACATACCTTTTCCATGCATTGTTGTTGCTGGAAATCCCCAATTCCTTTGAGGACTCCATTGCGCATGCGTGCAGTGAACTTTTCATAGTGACTTCCGGACTGAGCACATACGATTCCTTTATGATTCCCTTGGAACCGCCTCTCTATCTGTGATAGTATTCGTCCCAGTTAGGTGTGACGTTCACTTTGTCACCTTTTGCGAGGCTCCTATCTCGGAAACGAAGCCTCAGTCGTAAAAATGGAACTTAGACTTTTTGCTTGTTTTCGTGTGAGGAATCACCTCCCAAGCGTTGTAAACGACCTTTAGAAACACCCTGTATAGAGGGATGCTATGGTGGTTCTTGTGCTGGGATTCAGTATTCTGTGGTTAATAAGGCAGAAGAAAGTTTTATACCTTGCTTTGGTCAAAGTGTGAATAGCAGTGGAGAATGATGCCTTTAATAGAAAAATAAAGTATCATTTTCAATAATGGTTTGTTACGCGCTGAAAAAACTTAATTAAGCAACGTAACAACGCAGAATCGCTCCACGTGACACCTGTCACGCAGATTAAACATTATATGAATTATAATACGGTGAGGATAAGTGCCTACAGTCGGAGTTACCGAGAATAAACCTAGGAGGATTTGATTTTAAGTACCTGAAATGACGTTACATAATACTACGGTGGTTCTGAATATACACATATATTAAAGCACAGATAAATACACAGTACATCTTGCCCTCTTTCACTCGATCTCACATTCATACACTCATTCCATGGCATATGGCGACAATATGACAAATACAAAGGTTAGATTTATTAATCCTCTGACTATACTCATGCTATTTCTTGGCTACATTGCCTTTTACAATTTATCGTTTAGGATTTTAAGTATAAAGTGAGTAATTGTTCTTTGTGCGAACCCTTTTAGCTTTTCAGAAGGTACAAATATATTTCAATGAACTATTGTTTTCTATTAACATAAACTCTGATCTACAACATTGATTGTCCGCCGGAATACCGATGTCTAGTTATGCCCTAGCACTGATTTAAGTTATGCAATGATTTGATTTACGCAGATTCGCGGTAGATTGGCGTCATCTCTCTCACACACGCACATGGTTGGATCTTACCTTCGCTGCATTCCCTCTGACCTGGGTAGGGTGACAGTGGTCCTACAGTTTTGGAAGACGTCCGCATTCCATTGTTGCACTTCGCGGTTATCCTGGTTGTCGAAAATGGATCCCCCGGCAGTTCCGTCTGGCATCATCGGATCCTGGCTTCACTCGTTCACTTCTCGCGGTTTCCCATGGACACACATGGATATTAAATGTTATTAACTTCTGCTAACTTAGGACGTTGTTTCGGACGATTGACACAGGTGGACGCAAAGTAAGTATATAATATAGTTGAGAAAGTAGCGCAGTCTTCCCTCCCGAAGCTGAAAAAAGAGGGTCGTGGGCGTTCCCAACCCTGACGTCACTCACGGGACAGAACTGACGCTGTCACAGACCTTTCCTCTTGTTATAGGATCTGCATTTGTGTGAAGTGCCTTGTGTTCTCTTTTTCTGTAGCTCTTGTGATAGTGGAGAATTTTTTTCAACAACAATAACATTTCAGGAAAATTCCGCGCATTTGTGCTGTTGCTTTGTGCCCGAACAACGCAACAAATACAGTAGGACAGGCACGTATCGAAGCAAAAGTTTTGGATTTAAACTAGATAAAATGAGGATTTTGGTTTCTTGTGTGAAATAAGATAATGTGACGATAATTTAAGGAGAGAAATTATTATCAAGGCAAGACGGAGAATGTTCTGTAACCCTGTTATTGATAATAGTACGCATCCAAAGTGGGGTATAGGGGGCTTGACCTCCTCTCTCCAGGAAATTTTTCAGTTTACATTAGATAAAATTAGGCTTTCGGCTTCGTCAATAATATGACTGAGAATGTTCTATAACTCTGTTATTGTTACTAGCTCGTATCCAAGATGGGGATCAGGTGGCTCGAGTCCCCTCAGGTAATTTTTCAGTTTACACTACATAAAATTAAGTTTTTATCTTCTTGAATAATGTGACGATAATTTAAGGAGAGAAATACTTATGAAAGCAAGATGGAGAATTACCCTGTTGTTGATAATATTGCATGTAAACTTTAATTGAGCTTTCAGTGTTGTCGCAGTGAACTTGAGCACTATGTAGAGACTTGTCAGTATTTGGAAGCTGCACAACAAAAGTAGCTCCACACGTAGGGCGATTCGTTGTAATTTCTAATCTCTGGAAGACGCGAGAGGGAATGTTCTTGAATAAGAGAAGCAGAACTACTGGCAATATCTATAAATCGTTTATCTGCGGAACATTCTAGAATATAATGAGGATAAATATGCGTTAATTAGAACCATTCCTAAATAGATATTACTTTGACAGGATCTTGGATCCAATGAGAAAAATTGCGTTGTTTCTGACTTCATTGCCTTTTAAGTGTTCAATTCAAGGACTTGTTCATTATTTATTTGATCGTGTACAAGGCGCTTTACTTCAGTCTCCAATACGAAATCATAAAAACTTCTGGGGACTTGATTTTAAAAAATGTGTCCGAGATAACGAGTGGCGTTCCCAGGATTTTCGCAAGGGAACGTGGTTATGTATACTATTCTTGGTGGTCAGTCCTCATTTTGCCATCTTCTCCTGTCTTTGACGTTCAAATGGGGCTATGACCCCACCAACCCTCCCTTGGGCACATCACTGGAGATAAATAAGTAAGCATTTAACCATATTGGGAGTTGAAACATTAGATAAGTTGGGATCGGAAGGGTTTTCACTGTGCATTAACTGTTTCGCGATCCAACTGTATTCTAGAAAACTTCCTTTGTTTCGTGCCGATGTGTGAGACTGCGGAAGCTGTGACAGACAATTTTGCACACTTGCTGCAAACATGGGAGGACAAGACACATTAGTAGTGTTCAGGCTCGAATCACAGAGAAATATTCGAGAACTGTCTGTGTCCAGTTCGCAGCCCACAGCTTGAATCTCGCGTTGTCGAGTGGATTGTCCATCTCGTGTATGTGTAACAGCTTCGTAAAAGCACTTCTGGTACACAGATGGTTTGATCCTGATCAGAAGAAATTGATAAACACACATACTGAGATGGTTCCTGCACACAAAGTTATAGCATGGAAACAGGAGTCGAGTGGTAAAAAATGTCCCGATTTCACGTTCTGTTTAAAATGAGAGCCTTAAACAGTGACGACGATTTAGGGGATAGTTGCTCCCCATTTTCTTGCCTCCACACTATGTCCTCTTAATGCTAAGCCTTGTCTATCAAAGTAAACTTTCCTCGCAAACCCCCTAGTTTTAGAACCAAATTGCCACCACTGGCCTTAAACATACAATACTCCTTAAAAAATGGTGTTCACCCACCACGCCGAAAGGAATTCCTGGATACGTGCCTGGGTGTAAGCTATTTTTCGTTCCTAAAGGATCCGATTACGTGCAAGATGTGGGTTTCAAAGTGAAGAGATTTGATCCTGTTAACACCAAAACAGCGACAGTGTGCTCATTGCATTTTCTGTATGCCGATTACGAACGAAACTTAAAAGCAGAACTGCTGAGTATTATTACCCGTAGACCGCAGCTTAATAGAAAAGCTGTACCATGTTTAAATTTGCGTGGTTGTGTGGTGAATTGTAGTATTGTTCAAGAGCCAAATGGCATAATTGATCGGAGTTTACGTGCCAATAAACGTCAGATTCGAAAGCGAGCAGTGGACAGAGTTGAAGAGTTGTCTCCTCGCAAAATAATTTGCATGGCACATAATTCAGAGACTTTGAGTACTGGAAATATACCCAATATACCCAATCTCCAACAAGATAGTGTGTTGGAAACTCTGAAAAAGAAATTAAAATGTGCTGAAGAACAAATAAAGAAACTGCAAACACTGCAGGATGAAAGTGCTAAAAAAGTAACTTTTGGATTATAAACATGAAGTTGTAATATCTCGGCCCCAGTGATTTATCAAACAACTTCGCCCTAACACCCCACACAATGTTTTAAAAAGGACAACTTTGTGGTAATTTTGGCTCTAAGTATAACTTTTCACCCCCATAAACACGAATTTACACCACTCAAATAGAAAATTCTGAACAAACCTCTCTGCTCCACCTCCGAGCCGGCTTTCGCTCTTTTCATTACATGTAATTCTATTGATAGTTAACTTTCAGCGACACAGTTTACTAGATATAGTCTGCTCTATACATATAAATTTATTTATACACACACGCTAGAACATTCATTCGATTTTAAAACAAATTTATTTCCGAAAACACGGAAGAAGTGTGATTTCCTATGCCGT
The DNA here is from genome assembly GCF_977018435.1 of Lepisma saccharinum. NCBI lineage: Eukaryota > Metazoa > Arthropoda > Insecta > Zygentoma > Lepismatidae > Lepisma > Lepisma saccharinum. The sequence continues at coordinate 54,731,713 of NC_139233.1, forward strand.
TGCTGGTGCTCGTCTTTGACATGTCCCGTGGCTGACGTCATCCGTGGAGGTTTACGAATGGTTCCGAACTTTTCCGAACGCCAGACTGCACCTTCGTGGGTGGACGGGTCTGGCGTTATTCTCACATACCACACGTAGCCTATGTGCACGAATGCGTTGACGGCGAGGGGGAAACGACCCCCCCCCCTGGGTCTACTCTGCTCTACTCCATGGCTCTAAAACACTCACACGAGTAAAAAACAAATCCAGACCACGAGTCTGATCGCGACTCTGAGCTAGGTCGCCCGTAGCTCACACTCCGGTGGCGATTGTAGGCAAACTGTTTTCTCGCTATTCCGAATCATCCCTTTTATTCAAGATTTGAACGTGGTGACGCTCTACCCTCTATGTTTAGGTGTTAATTTATTGTTTCTGGTGCTTTGACCGTTCTTTATTGCTGGGAGGAGGGACCGGTACATCCCTCCTCCCAGCAATGAAGAACAACAAGGTAAATGAATATTATCTTAGTTCAGATATGAATTTCTGTATATTTGTTTCTGCCACTTCGACTACATCACCGCGGCTCCACATAACCGAAGACAAGGGGCGAGAGCGAGTTGGCGGAGCAGGGCAGTGTACGCTGCTGCGAATGGATGGTAACTGCAATCACTTCCCCTATCACGATTTCATTGGTCGAGCCCTGTCGAGTCGCTACTTGAGCAGAGACTTGTTTTCAATCTCTCCCTCCATAGATACCCGGGACAGAGTATAGTGACGGCGCCAGAGCCTCTTCCCTGGTCGACCGGTACATCCCTCCTCCCAGCAATAAAGAACAACAAGGTAAATGAATATTATCTTAGTTCAGATATGAATTTCTGTATATTTGTTTCTGCCACTACGAATATCCATTATCGAATGTTCCCGAATTGTTGGGCATTTAATGAACGTTCCCAAGGCGTCGGCAACAATATGCGATTCAAAAGACACAATTCAGTGTTGATAATATCGAGGCCTCGGCGGTCTGATCGGTTGGGTGGACATTCCTGTGGCTGCTCTCGGGCTAGTTTGCTTGGCCCGCGTGATAGCTCTGTGCTTGATGGCTCCTTGCTTACGCCCGGACCCACGGGCGACCCCACCCCCGGTTGAAGGCTGCCACTGAGGGGCCTCACCACTTTTGGTATTTGTCATTATTTTTGGATTAATGGTCGCTTTTGGATCTCACGACAACATGGCACGCGACAAAGTCCATTTGCAGGCTTTTTTTTTTTTTTTTTTTTTTTGCGTGTCTGTTTGGTTTATGACAGTTACACGCACACCGTCGATAGCTTATATAAATACTCCGTCAGCTTACAGTTGAAATAACTTCTCTTTAATATAAGATAAAATAACGGGTATTCTAGAAACTGAAAGACATGTAACAGCGTCCATATATAGTCCAGAAATATCGTCTTTCATTTATTGCACGGAAACTACAAGTAACATAACTTTCCTATTCATGTCTCGTGTGATAGAAACTCTAGTTTTTATTTCAACCAGAACTCGTAGTTCTCTCATTCCCCGCAGTTGGCTTTAGTTGCAAAGCAGGTGACCACCGTTGCGGAGAGGTCTTTCTGCATGTTCCAATACGAGAAAGTAAGTGCGGTACAAATATTCAGTAGAAATTATAAACTACCTGTCCCAAACCATCACCAATTAAGTTGGTGTGACAAATTTGTAAACACTGGTTGCTTGTGACTTCAGTATATTTTGGGAAAGTTATCTTAAGAACTTGATTACTATGGACATTTGCCACATAGAATCTTTGTGGTGTAGAGTTATCTGGATATAACCTCCTTGGCTTTCGTCCAAGAATGATATACAAATGAAAGTTACATCATTTGTAGTCTTAATACAGTTCACGATGAGAAAGGGACAATTGCTGGTCTCAGAAGTATCTTCGACGAAGTTTTCTCGTAAACTATATCTTGGGATATCTTGAATTTTTTCAATATACCTAAAACATCTACATCGTATTTTTCATTGGAGAAACTTGTATCTAATTTCAGCTTTCGTGTAAGGTGGTCGTAAGTATAATTTATAGCAGCATAACCATCAACTTAATAGTCCAGGTAATTGAATATAATTAATTTCGAATTGGTTCTATTTTCTGTATTTTGTATCCTTTGTGTTCGCTAAGTTAAATTTTTCTCGAGCACCCTGTTACGGGATATTGTAATCATATGATAATCAGGGTAATTTTATACTCTTGTGACTCTGCTGGATATTGATTGTATGAATAAATTTAAACTAATATATTGTGCTGTAGACTATTAAATTGTAAGAAATTAGAAATATTTCCCAAACTCGCTGCTGCTTTCGACTGGTGCCACAATACAAAAAGTCGTCAGAATAAGAGATTCTGAAATATTAGCTAAATAATTTATATTAAAAAAATATATTGTCTATGTACGTACATTTACAAAGGTTACTGCATTGTATGCATTTTACTTAAGATGAAAAACAAACTCCAGAAATTTCTTGTAAGGTATAGTTGAGAATTCGAAATTCCTTAGGAAATGCATCTTCGCCATTGGTTATTGTTGATGCATATCTCAGTAAACAATGCAGAGCCATCTATCCGAGAATGTTTGAATCATTGTTGAATCATACGCGGATCATAATAAAGTTTCAGAATGTGCACAACAACATGGGCGTAGGGCACTTGCTTCCCTGAAAAAGGAGTAGAGATAAACTTTATTTGGTTCATTGTGATTTTTTCGTTGGAAAGTAAAATCAATGTTATTTGCTTTTCAAATTCCAAATAAAGCATTGCCATAATTTTGAATTTATTTTTCTTCCACTCCCTGGAAAATTGCTGTTTGCTCCTCTGGAAAATGCTTTTGTTTTGCCTACTCTGGAAAAAATGTCTTGGTAGCACACCAAACCAATATGCTGCTGTAATTATGCTACACATGTGCAAGAGACTATTCTAAGATAAAATGTATATCGCTATATATATAGACACAGGGTGTCAACAAAAGGAACTGCAGGATTTTGAATTCATGTTATTTTATTACATTCTGAATCATGCGTGCGTGTAACGGATTTTATGGAACTACAATGTTCAAAGTTTCATTGCCTTTACTTTAAATCATCGTGTGCACCATTTACAGCCAGACATCAACCGATACTCCACTTCAGTCACACTCGGGTGCAGGGGTGCCCATCCTCCCTCCCCCCCCCCCAAGGCCAATGGTGCATTCCCCCAAATCATGTCATGCGCCCCCTTCCAAATCATATCATTCGCGCACTCAAACCATATCGTAATCCATACAAAGTATTTCATTACGACAGCGTGTCTACGGAATGTAATTTTTTTCTTAACCTTAATGAACATTGTATTTCATCTGCCCATTTTCCCTAAACAGGGAAACCGATCACTCAAGACCTCCCTTAAAATGGTTCATCATAACTCCCCAAAATAGTTTGTATGAATTAGTGCCGGATCTACAAATCTTGGGTCCCCTCGCAAAATATTATCAAAGGCCCCCCTCTACCTACCTACCTTTACACCCCCCACACATATATACGAGGTTATATACTGTATATATATATATATACATACACACATACCCACATATAATATATGTGTGTGTAATTCTTGATCTCATGTTGACAAAGTTCCTTAACACCCCCTATAAATAATAAAGGCTGGATGCAATTGGTCATGATAGAAACAGGTTAGGCTTAGGGGGAACCACATTGGTGTGTTCCAAGCGTATATCCGCCATATTGGTGGCCGTCATATTGAATTCAACTCAAAATTTTTAAATGGGAAAAGGGTGATGTGATATATGACACTGTTTTTCTCACACCTGGAAAATGATACATTTGTTACAATCATGCAGTCGTAACTATTTCCTGATAAATATAGGTTCAAGAAACCTTCACTACTGCATTCCTCGTGGAAATTCTAGCCTGATTGATTCTAGTCTGATTGCCCGCGGGAAACCCGAGGTGGATGATCTAAGGTCGGAATTTTTCCAGCTTTGTCCCCGCATAAAGTGGACTCTAGGGCCTACCCAGCCTCAAATCGAATAGTGCCGGAGGGCAGGCGTTAAGGTGGCCGCAGCGTGGTGCTGATCACATCACCTCCAAGATGGCCGACATCGAAAATATGTGGGGCCCACATACCCTAAATGTGCCTTCATGGCACGGTGCTATATTCAACGGAAACTTTACCTTTACCTGTACATATTGTATTCGTTTCTGTACCCCTGAGTAACTACGTTAATTTTTTACATACGCATATACAAACCCTCTACTCTAATCAAAATATTGAAAGAATGTTGTGATGAATTCTTCAATATATAAAACAGGGAAAAACTATAATTGATATAAGAATGTACGCCATCGTATCTTACAGTATGGCGCAAAGAGCCATTAAACCATTTCTATAAATCAATTCTAATAGGAACTATACTTGCACGTTTGTTCCAGGTTCGGTTCTAAAAGTTGAAATACAGTAATTGGATCAATGCCGTTACGTATACAAAAAGATATGCAGTGCCATCTATCCGTGAGCATTGAATCATTGTTGGAAAAGCGCATTTTTGGTTTGGAATTCGCACGGACTTTACGAGTTAGTAATTCGGACTGATGTTTTTGATTCAAGCAATGATAGCATCAGAAGGGGTTGAAGTGTAAAATGTCGAACACTACTCCTATTTCCCCAAGCTGATAAAAGAAACAATATCAACGCAAGCTGTTTTAGTCCCAATATTAAGGTGACCATAATATTTTGACCCAAAAACGGGACATCCCAAAGAGCCCAGTTTAACCCCCTCCTGAAAAATCTGTTAGGTCTTGTTACAAAATTATTATTGATAAATGAGATGTAATCTCCAGTTCTCGGCATGACATTGTGTTTATGGCCCTTTCTGATCAACCTTTGATGCTAGTCCCACGCTGAAGTTGAGGAATGCCAGAATTATTTATCAGAAGAACCAATCTTCTTGAGAACAACTTTATTCTTCACAAACAGTTAATTCCCTACATATCTAACACACAACGCGAGATTTGACTTTTGAGTTTGTGTCAAGATGCAGAAATTTAATTTCTTGTTGGAGGACCGTATTGAAACTACATATACGCTTCTTGGCCATGCTTCATCACTGCTCTACAAATAACAGAACAAGCACAAAACAAAACAATCCGTGACGCGAGCTAACTTATATAGTAAACTGCTGTCTGCTCGAACGTTCTCCATTGTTATGTAGTGCTTGAAACGCAGTCCAGCTGTTTTGCCACAATGTTACTATGACGCTAGTTTTAAAACTTCATCAACATTTTTAAAATACAGTAAAACCTCGTTAATCCGGACCCCGATAAGCCGGGCTTCGCTTAATCCGGACAAGCAGAATGTGGCTAGAAGCCAACAAGAGATCTTCCCAAAGAAAAGGCAGTCAACCACTGATGAAATTCTGTTTCCCGCAGACATTGTACTGTACTGTATAGTGTATTTAGGCCTATACCCTTTAAATAGACCATAATAAACGTGTATTGTTGCTATAAACGGAGTTTTAATGCACTTTCTACTGTTCTTTTAGGTTATTTCAGTTAATCCGGACTTTCGTTAAACCAGTCAACTTATCCCCCCATTAGTCCGGAATAACGAGGTTTTACTGTATTAGAATTGGCTTTCATACCAACTCCTAGGCTTTTATAAAACGGGACAAGTAGTGTTTTTTAAATTATATCGACGGGACGACCGGGACATGCCTCTGAAACGGGACTGTCCTGGTCAAAACTGGACTTATGGCCGGTCACCCTACCCAATATGTTTTTTTTTTTTTGCATGATAAAATTACGCGTAAATCGAATGCGTGTAGCAGCAGGACTACACATTTCCAGCTTCTTTGAGAGGGGTAATGTGATCATCACTATGCTTTAGTCGCTTTGATCCTATTGAGTCGCTCCCAGGTAACAACTGAAAGAAGCAATTTATAAAATAGATTTAACATGGAAAACCTCTTTAATCCAGACCGCTCCGAGTTCAGTCCCGGTGAAGAAACATTGTACAGCGATTCGTATCACACGTTAAACTGTAGGTCTACACTCTCTCTCGGCAGTGTGGAGTAAGGCCGCGTATAACGGTAGAGAAGGGAAGAAAGTGAGTGGGCGGAGCAAAGCAGTGAGCGTTTTCTCCTCCATGCGCTTTCTTTCCCTCTCATGCGTTCATTGGTCGAGCCGTCTCAAGTATTATTTCCGCAGAGGATTTGTTTTCGTTTGTTTGATCCAGGGATTCCCGGCGCAGAGTATAGTCTCGATTAGATTAGACTCTATCCAGGGTATCTCTGGAGCAAGGCCGCGCATAAAGACAGAAAAGGGGAGAAAGCGTGTGGGCGGAGCGAAGCAGTGCACGTTGCTGCAATGGCTAGCAAGCCGTCCTCCGAGTCAGAGTGGTTAGCACAGCGGGCTATGACGCCAGGCGTAACGGATTCGTATCTCGGGCTGGGCATATGCGTGTTACTTGTGTGTGTGTTCTTTCATAACTTTCATCATATCATCAGTCATCCTCATCTTTACAATAGTCAAAAGTGGCTTAAAATGGAAGTAAAATAAACCAAATTAATTAATCAATCAAGTTGCAGTCGCTCTTTCCACTCCACGCAATCCCGTTCCCTCGCACTTGCCCATTGGTCCAGCCCTCTCGAGGCACTACTTGCGCAGAGACTTACTTTCGTTCTCTTGCTCCAGAGATCTTCTTGAGTATGTAGTGGACTTAACAACAATCTGTGACTTTGACAGAAATGGGAGACAGTATCTAATCTCCTATAGAAATACCACTAATTCCACTAACATTTATCCAGCTTTAAAATTTATATTGTAAAACTCTTTCTGATATAGAAAATGCACTTCTTTTTCAAGCCAGCAAAAAAAAAATACAAATTACAAGAAGCCAAATTTTACTGTTACAAGAACTCGGATACTTTTGAATTACAATTCTAACCTTTTTCACCCCTTTCACTTCATGTTTATGCATTCATTTCTTTCAACCTCAGCCTACAAAAAATACCACCCCAAGAGACAATGGGGGGAATATTTTTTTTATCTGCATCCCCTTGTGCAATCGGTGCTATTTATGATCATCCCGAAATGTACCCTTGTCTTTCCCTCCGGTCGTGGACAAATCCACTGAACCGTTTGTTCTGGTATTTATGTTCTCCAACTCTCTGGAATTGCTGCAAATCCCCCCTCGCTCCTGTCCGCATTCCCTGCCAAGAATCAGGGAGCAAGAACGCTTGGGAACGGGACAAAGACCTAACCACATGATTTGTGCTGGAGACAGTGATCTTCGCCCAACTTCCGGTTTTCTGGTTTGGCTCGACACACGGCCACGTCACATCCCCTTGCTTACGGCCGCCCCCATCATCAGCGCTTGGTCCTGGTTTGGCCATGGGTCGCAGTGTTGCCAGGTGACGGGAAATTTTGCTCAGTGTCTTAAATTGTGATTATTTATTATCTTAGTAGAATTGCAAAGAAACTCACCATATTTATTTATGATATATATTAAAGCAAATAATGGCTTAATGCCCCACCTAGTGAAGAACTTACATGAAAAACCTGTATAGTCGACGCACTAGCTACGTTAACGACCGGCTGGCTTTGAAGTCGACGGAGCGAGACAACCAGCTCCAACAATCACATTCAACACACAGTGTTGCCACACATCTACTCTACGCCGCCGTGTCCCTCCGCGCACAACCACCTTCCCACGGTCTCCACATTGAATTTGCAAAGTACGGCAACAGCGTATCCGCAGTCATGTGACTGAGACTCCACGTGGAGTAGACGAGCAGAATGACAGCTGCGCCCATTGGCTCAAGGACTCCACGTAGACGTAGACGAGCAGAATGACAGCTTCACCCATTGGCTGAAGGTTGAATGTCATTGGACGAAAACAACTCGCCCGCTATTTATCCCCACCCACGTTTGTGGCGGCGGTTTTCTTTAGTTCTTCGACGTTAACGAAGTAAACGCGTGGACTATAACAAACCGAAGGACACTGGCGTGCTCAAGTGGTAGCTGATGGGGCTAAAGCCCCCTCCGAAGTTTTAAGAATATCAATATTTTCAAATGAAAGTATGTAAATACTCGGGGGAAACTTAAGTCGTAAATGCAGTCCCCCCTTAAAATGACAATCGATTGCTATTTTTGTCTTTGAGGAACTTTCAAAATAGATTAAAATTATAATTACGAAATATTTTAATAGTGTCATGACCCCAACCCCATAGAACGCAGCTATTTAATATCAACATTTATAATTCCGCCTCCTTACAAAAAAAATCCTGCCTACGCTAGTGCGCATGGACAATGAAAGTACATACATGATCTGATCTTACATTTTAGTAACATAAAAAAGCATGGCGTAATATATAGCCTAATTTGTGTGGAAGAAAACAGGCATATAGGGATGTGAATGTGAGAGTGTTGATTAAAATTATGTAGAAAGAGTAACAGGTCAGAGAAAGTTTGCAGAACAGCAGAGAAATATATTTTCTCTTTGATTAACAACTTAAACATTTAGGGAGTAGAAGGGGTGGGCTCAAGTTGGAGATCTGAATCTCTTAGCCAGGAATATACTGGCTATGTTTTGGTTAAAGAAAATAAGTGTCTTTTGCCTTCTGGATTCTAAGAGGTTCTTGAACATTATCTCTCTCTCTCTAGTTCTTTTTCTCTCCATTGGCTTCTATTCCTTTATTCCTTTACAACCAAGATTTCCTTTCTTTTTTGTTCTTTCCTTTGTTTTCATTTTCAGTTTTTTTTTGTTTGTTTTGCGGCTACGCTTTGCAAACCTAATTTATTGTCTATCTTCAGGACATCTTTCTTTAAAGCAATAATTTAGAGCTTCCTTTTTGCATTTGTCTTTCTTATCATCTCCTGTATTTTCAATATTTTCTTTGCCTCGAATTTTAGTCTCTCATGGTTTGTAGTTGCTCTTAAGAGGACGAGGTAAAGTTTCGGATTAGTTTCACATTTAGTAAATTCTATAGAAATACTCGCTAGAGAAAAGAGAACAATGAGTTCTTGGTTGTAAGTTAACTGTAATTCCATATTTCTTATGTACCAATTAGTAGAGAAAATATTGTTTGTTCATAAAATAGTAGATAAAATTGTAAGTTTTCGTAACAACCAACTAAGTAATTTTCCGATGTATAATTTAAAGGATATTGCGTATAATTCGGAAAGCCATGACTTTGCTCTTTTATATGAACTTTCAAATATGTTCTCCGGTATATTAGACATAGGGGAGAGTTGCCAAATTTGGACCAGTTGGTACTATTTTGCTTCTGCATCAAAAACAAGAAACAGAAGACGAACGAAATTGTAGGTATGAGAAGCACAAACTATTAGCTTTCACTTCATATATGTATTTCAACAAAAATGCAGGAACCAATATAATAGGGTACATAAACGAAAGTGGTCCATTATAGGCAACTGGGTTCCTAACTTGGATCACAGGTTGCTTAGGTTGGACCGCTCACAAAAGGCATGCACGTATGTATGTCTACTATATCTACACACCTGCAGCACTCACTGCACACACAATTGTGATATTTACTCCATGTTCGCAGCTTCTAACATCACGTACCTGTGATTTTCCTTTCTTTGCTACAATTTTTTTGTGGACGTTTCTGGACCGTGGTGAAACCTGACTCATCCACATTGAATATACGGTCAGCTGTAAAACCAAACAAACCATACCTTATACTACACTCGTTCAAACCTTAGTCCCCATTATTGTATGCTGCTATAGCCATTTGCAATTCCATTTCTGTCCACAGCCCATACTTTCCCCGGTCCAATTTGGGAAACACGTGGTGGTTCAACTTAGGCAATTATATCCCGTTAATAAAAATATGACGCTACACGAATATATGCAACTAAACCATAGTTTTACCACATGTAGTTTAGGGCCTCCCCGATGGCGCAGTGGTAGCGTTGTTGCCTTGTAATCAAGGGGTCCCGGGTTCGATACCCGGTGGAGGCACAAGTGGTTCGGATCCCACTTTAAACTGTAGGTCCAGTCCCGATTAGCCTTACTGTGCATAAAGTGGACTTAAAACAACAAATCAATCAATCAATCAAAACCACATGTAGTTAGTGGTTAATGATTGGCACTCTTATAATATACTACAGGACATTTGATTACTTACCACTAGTCTACACAAGAGCTTAAGATCCGAAGCACAATAATTACAACACGAAAAATGGAAAAACAATAACAGAACTCCTACTTCGTCGAACGTCTCTAGTTGACTGACCATTCAGTCATTTGTACATGGCACTGACGCCAACCAGTAGTGCCAACTCACCTGTTTCAAATAATCGTCCATAGACAAAAACAAAGGCGGTCCAACTTAGGCAACGGTCCAATTTCGGCAACTCTCCCCTATTTTGTCAATCAGATTCCTTTTATTTACTCTTTTAGTTAAGAAGTATTCTTTACAAATTCCCATTTATATTTTGCTTATTTTGTTAAAAATATATGGAAGTTTAGACGCAAAATTCGCGTGGAAGCGGGTAGGAAATTGAACTGAAATTTATATCTGTTTGAAGGTTTGGAGGCAAACTGGAACTGTTAATTTTTTTTAGACACGTGGTCTGTGAAGAACTGTTAAGCAAGATGTTTACTTGAACCACAACTAGTTCAATTTGTGTTAGAAGAACGAGTTCTCTTTCTATTAAGTACGAATATACGCGTAAAATGTAACAGATTTTGCATTTTTGTGAAAAATTAACTGGAACTAAAGCCAATTGTATAGCGTAGTACTTTAGGAATAACAAAATTGAAACTCATTTCATTTCTATTAGAAGGAACATGAACTGTAACTAATACCGTTTTATTCAGATGATAATTAATTCGAGCTGGTTCATTTTAATAGGATGGATTTGAGCTGAACGAGTTTCCTATTAAAATGATAATGAACCGGATAAGGCATTAACTGGAATTAATTATGTTTTTATCGGAGAGAAGATAGGCTTGAAGTAATTTGATTTTTATATAGGAAGAACATGAACAAGAACTTATTCTATTGTTATTAGAAAGAAGATAAACTGAAACTAATTCAACTTTTCTTACCTGTTTACATGAATTAGAACTAATTCTATTTTTATTGATTCCATTTTTTTTGAGAGAACCTAAAAAGGTAAAGTGTTCCCCTGTGCATAGCACCACGCCATGAAGGCGTATAGGGGGTGTGGGGGTAACGCCCCACACTTTCTTGATCGGGTCGTGAGTGGGGTGATGTGATCAGCATCATGCCCCTGACCTCCTTTACCCCCCAGGTACTCATGTTATTCGACGCTGGCTGGGCGCCGGGGCCGCTTCCATCGTTAGAAAAGTTCCCGGATTTGAACCGGCCGGGGATCGAACCCGGGACCTTTAGCATGGTAGTCAGACGCGTTACCGACTGAGCCACCGCGTAGAAAGAACCTGAAATCTAATTCCATTGTACGAAGCTTGATTGATTGATTGAGTTGATGTTTTAAGTTTATTTTACGCACAGTAAGGCTAATCGGGACTGGATCTACAGTTCAAAGTGGGATCCGAACAACTATGTGCCTCCACCGGTAGTTGAACCCGGGACCTCTTGGTTACAAGGCGACAACAGATTGTACGAAGCGGAAGAAGAACTGAAGCAAATTGATTTTCTTTAGAAAGAACATGAACTGCAACTAATTAATTTTATTAGGAAAAGTATGAAGTGGAATAAATTTCATTTTTATTACATAGAAGGAAAATGAATCAGAACTACGTTTTTTTTAGGTGAAACGAACTGTAAGTTATTCAGTTTTTATTAGGATGGTATCAGACAGATTAATTACGTTTTTAATAGGAGGAAACCGAACAATAAATTGTCCCATATTTTGAGGCACATGCCCATCTTTGTTTATGATTAACCTGTGGTTCATTTCTAATTGCAAAGTAATTGGTAAACAGGTCTCATTCAGAGCAGCAACACGCAGCTTCGCCGTGCGTCACACGTTACACTTATGAACGTAATAACAATCTGTGTCCAATTGAAAGAGCATTCGCGCCGTATATGCACATGGGTTATCACGTTACGAGTATACTGGATCCATTTCGATCTGCTTTTTGGGAACATGCGTCTCGATAAACCACACTCACAGAGCGCCATTCGTTTTCGCCTAAACTCTTAATTGGAAAAAAAGGGTCCATTGCAACGACGGCGGAAAAAAATCGAACCCGATCAACCGCACGGAATTAGCCAATATACAAATGGAAAATTGCATTGTTCCGCATCGAAATTGCAACCCTGATGAGCTCTTTTGCAGCTGTTTCATACAGGAAATATAATCTGTTTTGCACCCTTAATTAATTACTTTCCATCGTGGAGGTGATTAATTTTTCATGCACCACCCGCGGCCTCGTGGACCAAGATCATCCGCTGGTTTCGAACTCAATGCGGCATGTGTTATGGCTGAGTGCGATTTACTGCTATTTGTTGTTTGTTCTTAAGGGTGATTACTTATTTGTGTTACAAGGCATTAACATGAGTATACTATATGTATCTATGTATGTGTGTGTGTGTGTATGAATGGCTTATTGCAGAAAGGGACCTGAGTCACTTTTGCACAATTCTGAGAAAAACAATGAAAAATCGTATAATATTAATAGTGTAAGAAAGAAATGTGCCGTTGTTGGCTCAATATTCAACATAATGAATAGTTAATTTTGCAACCCTCAATGCACCCCCCTGCAGTATGCTGCTAGACACAGTGGAGATGAAAAAATTAACTCCGATACCTCAAAAATGTGACTCAGGTCCCTTTCTGCAATAAGCCATTCATATATATATATGTGTGTGTGTGTGTGTGTGTACGTACGTGTGTGTGTCTATGCCCCGTCCTAGGTATCTCTGGAGCAGGTGAACGACAACAAGTCTCTGCGCAAGTAGTGAGGTAAGACGGCCCCACCAATGAGCACGTCAGAGGGAACGGGATTGCGTGGAGGGGGAAACGACTACAGTTACCAACCTTTCCAGCAACGTGTACTGCTCCGCTCTGCCAACTCGATTTTCTCCCCTTCGCTGACGCTAGGCGCGGCCTTGCTACAGAGATAACTGAGACAGGGTATGTATCCTGATACAGTTCCTGTTATTCAGTGGCTGTCGACTTCGGGCTGTTGTTGTCAAATCAAACATGGCGACGTACCGTGTTATTGCTCGAGTCCTCCGAAAAGAAAAATAAATAGTATCAATGAGTTATTAAAGTTCTTAGAGAGAAAGTTGTTTTCCTCACGGCATCTCAAATAGCTGCCCCTTTGTGTCGGTTACCTTACTCTCCGCACTCCTGTGAATGTGGTGACCAAGTGTTGAAATTCTTCTCGCAAAAGGATTGTACAGCTATGGTTGGCAGAGAACAAAACACGTGCTGACTCCAGCCCTGCTGTCAATGGATGTGAGTGAGGAGACGAGGGACATCCAGTGGCGGGAAGTGTACCAGGATATTTATGTTCTGTACTATACTACTCGCATTTCAAGTTAAACTTGTCTTGCAACATTATAAAGCAGATTTCAGTGTAGTTCAGGTTCTTCCTAATTAAATAAGCCAATTTCGATTTACCCACTTTAATAAATACTCTATGTCTGCTGGAAGAATGAACTCACTGTAAAGAAATACACGTTGAATACCAGCTCTACAGGAATCTTGCGCGTATGAATGTAGTGCATATGATAATACCATACCACTCAACGTAGTTACTACAGTATATTGAAGTTGTGAGAACTTATTACCTTGTATTGCGAACTGTGTAGCTTAGATCAATATATTCATGGGCAAAATAACACCAAAAATATTTTTCAGATAATCACGTGATTTTGTTTATATTAACATAGTTCGTGCAGTGGGTGTAGTATTGTTCAACTTTATGTTCCTCTATTTAAAAAAGGATTTAATACCAGTTCATATTCCTCCGTATAACAATGGAACCAGATTCATACACTTAATGAATTTAATCGCATAAATTCCTTCAATACTGTCTCATATGTGGTATCTTTTTGTGATTTGATGATCTTTTACGTTATTAATATTATATTAAATGTTTGTTTTTTCAATCTGCGTTACGATTTACGTATTGAAACTGTAATTTTGAAATTTGTTCTTTGTTCATTACTAAATCCAAACATGGAAAACATGTTTTGCAGGGAAACATTAATTCCGCGCACTCTTTCATAATTAAGACAAGGAGAACATAATTAACAGTCTGATAATTTTCACCATTTCCTCTCTTAATTTTACAGCTCTAGAGCTTCGAATCATCTTTTCAGCTAATGGCCAATGAGATCCACCGGTTCATAATTTGAAATTCCTTTTGTTGCTTTTAATATCCCTAACACTAGAGATTTCCTTCTTTATATTTTTATATTGAAAATTTATTCTTTGCCATAATTACTTTCCTCTCGTTTTTCATCTAGTATACTCATAGAAAGAAAGGTGAAATCTGTGCTACGAGCGGGCAGAGAATTTATATTGCTTCCGGTCGACTTCCTTAACGCGAATAACGACCAATTATAGGATAATTTACAAGGCAATTACGGCCCTGTAAAGCGCGATATACTCTGATTTTGTGCGATGTAATTCTCTCGTTTATTTCCACGCTTCGATAATATTGGAGATCATATTTACGAGGCGGATTCAAAAAGTTAAGGAAATCGCTTTATTTGACGCGAGGCTAGTTAAAAATTGTCTCACTGCCCATGCGTACGCTTCTTGTGACGTCACTGAACCTGTTTGGACCCTATCTGGCAGATAGTTTCTGTTCATGTTAGTCGAAACGTGATTTACGTTGGATTCTGAAAACGCCTAAATTTCTGGCTAATCGCGAAGCTGGAGATGAGTGATGATATGATGAAGTTGCTGAAGGACACTCCCATAGAACATCCATGCCCAGGCCAGGATTCGAACCCGGGACTCATGGCGTCGTAGCGCGATGCGATAACCACTCCACCACGGACGCCGGCATGAATGTTTAAAGGGGATGAACTGATGTAAAAACATTTCGAATGCTACCTAGTATTGGGAAATGGAGCGAAAAAGTTAAGCATATAGGGGGGGGGGAGTTTCTATCCATAACAAGCTTTACTATGACAGTGTGTATAACCAGGTACTGTACAATATTCATTAAACAATTTTAAAGTGAGAACCAAACCACTGTTTGTGTCCATCGTGTATCAAACCCGAGACCCCTTGATTACATGGCGACGACGTTATCACTACTTAATGGAACAACTATACACCGAATGTTGTGTTATGCAAATTAGTTATAAAAAAGTGGAGAGTTCGACCGCAGCAAATCCAATTGCGAGAGTTGAAGGAGCTAGGAAAATGCTCAAAGGTTGCTACAATTGGCAGCAAACATTGTCAAAGAGGAACAAATAAGATTTTCACTGACTCTGAAGCGCCGTGTGCGTTCCACTTGCAGCCGCCACCCTTACTTTGCAAATTGGACTCGCCCTGTTAGCGCATGCGCGATTAACGCTGACGAATTGTATCATAATATCCTCCATTACCTAACAAGTTGATCGTGAGAGAGAATTTGGATTTTGTGCAGGTGCCAACCAATTAAATATTAATTCGGTATGCGCAGCCGAAGCCAAACGTGCATTAGCACTCATGTCTCTACATGTATCACCAGCATTTGAAAAGGTAATGGAGATATTGATTGTTTGTATCCATCGCCTTTTCCAGCAACTGAATTGTTGATCATGTGTGCTGATAATCAATATTTCTCGGGGTTTTAATCCCGATAGGGCATATTTTGGTGTTTCCTCTTTAAATTCTGAACTCAATCCTGATACTGGAATTTGTGCGGAAACTAGACACTACTAGCATTCTTATGCAAGATAAACTGGGTAAGATGCCCTCGTACTCTCACCGGTAAAACGAAGCTCACAATGTGTCAAAAATTTAACTTATATTGTAACGGGTCACGAGGTCGAATCCCGGCCTGAGCATGGGCGTTCTTTATGAGTGTCCTTTCGTCAATTTCATCATATCATCACTCATTCCCATCTACGGTATTATCCAAAATTGGTAAAAGACTGAAGTAAAATAAACCCAAAACAAACTATACTGTGATGATTACCGCGTGGGTGAGAGTGGACCTTTAACCGATGGTGAAATAATTTTCCATATTCGTGCTCACCCAAATAACGTACCTGATAAATTTTCAGAATCATTTTGTAGTTGAACAAGAATCACACACACAAATGAAATGGAAGTGATTGAAGGAGAGAGAAAGACGAGATAGAGAACAAAGGACGGAATGACATAAAAACCAAGAGATGTTACAAAGATGAAAAGAAAGCAGAATGAGGGACAGAGAGGAAAAGAGAGAAGGGAAAGCAAGATGTGAAAAATCTTCGCAACTATCATCACCCAAGGAAGCAGCCCATACGAACAAAAAATCTCTGGCGTTTCCTCTGCTTCTATTCAGAGCACAATAATAGATATTCTGTAGAATGCACTGTATATACTTTTCTAAGGCATGAAATTTCGATGATTCATCGTCTCCTTCCTCTATTCATTAGAGATGGCCAATGTGTGTCTACTTGGCTTCTTAGGGCTGATCGTTTCAATAATAGACTATCTCAGAAACCATCGTTGTCATGTCAGGAAGTAAAGCTAGGCAAAGCGTTCGACTCGTAGAGGATCGACCTGAGAACGATCGAAAGCAGTTCTCCTGTGAAAATGAGATTTCGCGTACGCTCAGATTATATAAGTGTTCTTCATAAGTTAATGGGTACACCGACCGAAAGAAGGCGCTACTATTATAATATCATGTGATCCAACATGGGTGTGAGCACGCTGAAGAGTTACATCAAGTATGGTAAAGAGAGAAGATAGAAGAGAGCATGTGTGTGTGGTGCATGAGCCTTCGAGTGAAGAACAGCAACCTCATCACTCGTAGAAGTTTCAGATGGGTTCTTTGGTCCATTTCAGCTGTTCCTTTCGTATAATTGCCAATTTGTTCCTTGTTCCGTTGAAAGCATGGACTTTAATTTTCAGGATTATTTTCTACATATTTTATTGTTTGTGTCTGGAATTCGAATTTGAAGAGAGGCGTACAGGGACTGGACCTACAGTTTAAAGTGGGATCCGAACCACTGTGTAATGTGCCTCCAACGGCAACGGGTATCGAAGTTGGTGTTTGGTTAAGTTTATGTAGTTTTCTGCCATCTTTTGGTAATGGCGGCTATGAAGATGGATGGCGATTAGAGGAGATCGATGAAGGAACAATCGTGAACTTACATGGGCAAGTCACAACCCCACAAAAGTCTATAGTGGCGGCATCAGAGCCTCGTTGGCCTATAACAACAATTTTTTTCTTGGTTTATAATGTTGATCAGAGGTTGACATT
Source organism: Lepisma saccharinum (assembly GCF_977018435.1). NCBI lineage: Eukaryota > Metazoa > Arthropoda > Insecta > Zygentoma > Lepismatidae > Lepisma > Lepisma saccharinum. Next base: position 54,749,120 of record NC_139233.1, read on the forward strand.
GTAGGTTCCTTCCGTTAAAGTCAATCCTTACACTCTTATGTATTTTCAAAATAAATGTTCGAGTAACTCACTATTGAAAAATAGTCACAACTTTTGTAATAGCGCCACATTTCCATGCAGCAGAATGTATTGTGATTCCTCAAATTGTAGAATTGCATTGCTAGTTTCTGCTTTGTGCTAAGGGATCTGTGGTAATACTCGCACGTGCGGTCGTTCCTCGACATCCATATCGGAAGAAAATGTGCAAGTGCTGCAGAATATGTCCCGTAGTCATCGGCTTGGAATAGCAGTTTCTGATGGTCTTGGCATCCATTGAAACACGAGGTCGGTGAACACGTCACCATCTCTGACCCTGTGCCGCGAACTACCACACTAACGGGATGCCAGCTGGGGATGGTCACGCAGTGTCAGAAGTCGGGTCATTCGGTCCATTATGGACTGCCCTTGTCACCGTGGGGAGGAAACACAAATTAGAAATTTAAATCTACCACTTCAGGGGTCCCAATAAAGTGTGTTTCATGCAAATGCGGTGCTATTTACAAAAGTTATAAGTACTTTTCAATATGGAGTTACTCTCCAGGCACCCTGTATGTATCACTTAGGAAACTTCACCAAGGACATCCCAAAGTTATTCACCGTATACCTGCATATTGTTACACAATCATAAATATTGAAAAAACATTCTCCGTAAATGAACATTTTTTGCCATTGATATCCAATAGGTATGCATCGAATACCAACAAGATTAATCTCTAATAACCCAAAGGACTTTGTGGTGGATACTCAAAACGGATTCATTAGATACCATTCACGTTTAGAATCATTATGCTAAGGATGGTACAGAGTAGAGACGTGACTTGGTGCAGTCCTTTCTTGCGAAGCAATTTGTCTCGTTCCAAGGTGAAAAGTGTCTCTCGATCTTGTCTCCATACATAATATGTTTCGTCACAAGACTCGAGTTCCACAGAAAAGTCAAAACTGCTTAGCGGCCTTAACGGTAGAGTGGGATTCATAAGTATTGCTAGGCAAATTGTCCACGACAATTTTCATTGATTTTTTTTCTTGTATGATAGGTGTTTTGAGAAATGTATGTTTATGTATGCTGGTACAGAGGTTGTCAGCAGCTTGTTTGGTGTTTCGTTTCAATTATTTAAGCTCTCATTATGTAAAACAAAGTGAGTGAATATGGTGATGGACAATTTGCTCGATATTACTTACGGATCCCACTGTACATCCTTCCCAGAGTAATAAAAACTTAAGTCGGCATCGCCCACTGGATTATCTAGATAAGGTAAAAAAGGTAAAGTTTCCCGTGCATATAGGACCGTACCATGAAGGCATAGTTAGGGGATGTGGGGATAGGACCCACACTTTTCGGTTTCGGCCATTTTGTAGGTGATGTGTTCAACAGTACGCTCCAGACGCCTTTACCCCCCAGGGTTGCCCCCAGGTACTCATTGATTTGAGGCTGGCTGAGCCCCAGAGCCGCTTTGTGCAGGGACAAGGCCGGAAAAAACCCCGGGAATCGAACCCGCGTCTCAGAAATTAAAAAAAAGAAAAAAACTGAGAGAGCTACTGCGAAAATCGTAAGATTATTCATTGCAACTTAAAGATTGAAAATTGTGTACATGGAATTTTCTGACATGAAAAAATCGGGAATTTATTTACCAAAATGAGTGGGGAGCTCTACTGTGCTTGTCCCATGATCCATTTCATCCTCATAGTCGCGATGAACCCAAGAAGTAGGAAAGCGATATCAAACAACCAGAACAGAAATTTAAAAACTTTTTTAAAACTTTAACACTGACCTGAAACGTTACACAGGAATTGTATTTCAACCAATTTCGCGACGGGTATCCGAAAAACGAAGGTGTTGGATCTGAAGGTATTAATATGCATGAGCGGTAGCCATGTTGAATGCCGCCTCCGCACTTCTATAGGTTTCAATTCCCCATCACCTGTATTCCTCGATCGGCAGCGGGAATTTGTCGATCGCTGTGCATTGCTGATTCGGTCTGTATGCTCAGTGGCCCAGAAACAGCAAGTATTACATTTCCCAAGGGTTTTCCCCAAGCGGCATCATCAATACCCGTCACCACGGGAGGAGAGCGATGCGTTCTGCGATGAGGTCTGCTCGCGTGAACTGTGGCCATTGGCCCGTGCTTGTGTGTGATTGGAGCGTCGGCGTTGGGTCTCTCGTTCTCTTCATCTGCGGTAAAAAATTGTCAGATAAATAATGGGGTACATGTTGTTTCATCTCTGGGGGTTAATATATCTGTATTTATTAAAATTGAGAATGCACACAGCACTAATTCATTGCGGGGCTTGTTACAAAAAATTAGAACGCAACTGAAATTTTATTACAGGGTGCTCCAAAAGTATACACGCAAATGTAATGTACCAGATGATCATAATTAAAGTTCCCTGGAGCCCGTTCGAAGCATCTGATTGCGGTAAAACTTGGAATGGACTCTATGGAGACCATTGAGGAAGGGAGTGCTGACAAAAAAAAATGGTTCAAATTTTCCCCAGCAGGTGGGAATGTGGCGCTGAAATTTGTTGCACAGTGCACAACATTGCAGGAAACTCCTCGTGCGACCATTGATCACCTATCTTACGCTTCCAAAGGATCACTCACGTTGACGGAGAGCATAATGAATACTGCTATACTGACAAAAACTAAAAAGAAAGTTTTTCATGTCCCGCTTCTGGTGTTACTTCAGCGCCAAAATTCCACCTGCTGGTGAAAATTTGAACTATTTTTTCATCAGAATTCTCTTCCGCCACGGTATCCATAGCATTTATACAAAGTTTCACCGCAATCCGTTGCTTCGAACATGCTCCGGAGGGTTCCGAGTGGGTGAACTTTAATTCTAAGCGCAACATTTCCACCTGGTGGTAAAAATTTGAATTTTTTCGTCAGCATTCGCTTCCCCATTGTCTCCGTAGCATCTACACCAAGTTTCACCGCAATCTGATACTTCGAACGGGTTCTAGAGGGATTTTGAGTAAGGGAACGTTAATTATGACCAGCCTGTATGCACCCTAGCTTATGCAATGTTGCTTGAAAGCAGTGGTCCAGTCGATAAGGCGCGTAACTGCAACGCGCGGGATCCTTTTCTACATCGACTGTGTTGTAATATAACAAAACCACGTAATGTCTGATAAATATTCAGGTGCTATTTTGCACATTAATGTATTAGTCGTTGCTCCACAGCTCATAATATAAAGTTCCACAACTTCAATGTAGCAGCTACAATGAGCGATATGGCTTTATACATGCACTGTATTTCTAGAGTTTCTGTTGGACTAACCAATAGGATTTCTCGAAAGCCACGTGTATTTGTGTACACTGACTTTGTTCTCACAGCAGACAAAGAATAGTTGGATTTCCGGGTTGGGTGGTATCAGATGAGACTTTTCCCCGTTAATTGTCCTACTTAATCAGCTCTCTGGTTCGCCCACCGTACTGTCAGTGGCCACCTTTTTCTAAAGGTGGCCGGCGTCTGTTAATGACCGCTGGTCGATGTCGAGAATCTGAGAATTGCTACCTTCATAATCTTTACGGCACAGTACATGAGAAAGAGTCCTTTCTTTGTTTGTTTTCATTTGCGAAATTTTGTCATTTACAAGTGCACCAAAACCTGTTGCACGTAGCAGGGATCAACATTATGTCTTTGTTAGCCTCGGTTGCTTTTCTACCTCCAGGTTAACCGTGAATTTAAGATAAATAGAAACTGATGAAAGGAGAGAATGCATACAACGACGTAGGCAAAAGAAAACACAGCAGAGGAAGGCTCCATGCTTTCCTCGGAACCATATGCTGTTTCTTCTGCCACGATAGCAATACTACACTGCACCATCACTCACCAAACTTACGACGAGATGTTTCCCAGTGCACGAACGCGACCGACAAGGCCTCCTGCCTCGCTCACCCTCTTCTTTCATCCACTCTCAGCCCAGCCTCACACCAGATCCGACGCGACGAGCATTCTTGTTGCCAACCATCTAAATGATGATTTTCACAATAATCTCTTACGGGGGGTCGCACACCGGACGAAACATTTGAATCGACTCCCCTTGCGACGGTTTGCGACAAAACAACGAAGGTCCATGGAATTTGGTTTCGCGTGGAGCAGCTTGCGACAAAACGCGCATGCGCATATCCATTCAATTCATGCAAGCATCTAATCACAGGCCGAAAACGGGAACAACTTGAAGCCAGCAATGAAACGTAGTAATTGAATCTTACATTAAATGGTTAATATCGTATCTTCTAACCAAATATTTGCTAGAAATATATTCAATTCACAACATATAGTAAACTGATACATCAATTATACACTGATTCTGTTTTAAACTGTTATACTTACAGTATCGTTATCCGCTTTCCACATTATAAAAGACAGACCTGGACCTATTGCGTACATGGACGAATTCTGCCATCAGATTTAAGCTAACAAGAACAAAATGACTCGTCGTTTCGGATCCGGTGTGAGCTGTCCTTACAACTGTAAAGTACCACTACTCGCTCTACAATCCATACGTGCATACGAGAACACTCTTCTACAAATACAGCGGGTTGACAAAGTCTGGCTAAATAGATCCTTCGATAATCTCTCTTCCAATCTACATGACATATCCATCTCTTTACTTTAACAAATTTTATTATGTCTTGTTCGTTTAAGTTATTTCCTTAGTTCTTTGTAAGTTCTTAGGAGTAACACTAACAAATGAAAATTATATTAAAGAGGAAATAAAAAAGCAGGCTTAATTCAGGAAATGCATGTTACCTTTCTCTTCATCAACTTTTGTCTTCTCGTTTAATATCTAAGAAACTAAAAGTTGAAATATACAAAACAGTAATTTTGCCTGTAATATTATATGGATGCGAAATTTGGTCCCTTACATTGAAAGAGGAACATAAATGGAGAGTATTTGAAAATATGATCCTTAAAAAAAATATTTGGGCCTAACTGGAATGAGGAGACAGGTGAGTGGAGAAGTTTACATAATTTACAAGTACTCGTACATAATTTGTATTCCTGTCCAGATATTATTAGAATGATTAAATCAAGAAGACTTAGGTGGGCAGGCCATGCGGCACAAATGGGAGTGGAAAGAAGAGTTTACAGGGTTCTTGTTGGAAAACTTGATGGTAAGAGACCTGTAGGAAAACCAAGACAAAGATGGAGGGATGGACCTAAAGGAAATTGGTAGGGATGCAATAGAGTATATAGATCTTGCTCAGGATAGGGACAGCTGGAAGGTCTGTGTTCCTGCAGCCATGAACCTTCGGGTTCAAGAAGGCTAGAGAGTTAGTTAGTTAGTTCTTTGTACAAATATTTCATTTTCTTTATGGGCTCATTTATTTCCTGATAATAATATATATCTGATCGTAAATTACTCATATACACATAGCTAGTTAGTTATGTTAACTTAGAAAGGGTTTGCGCTGACTGTGCAACATGAAATAGCAAGCTTTAAAGAGTTTTTTTTTTTCATACTGCACATAATGGCCACAAAACATTCCCTGTGTGAATAGTATTGTTAGCCACTAACCGAGCCAACACATCCGCACATGTTTTTCATTTTTCTCTGTGGTCTGGCTGTGTGCGCGTGTGTCGGTAGAGGCACGAAATTGTGTTGTTCGCAGCTAAATTGAATGTTCGTACGCTAGATGCAGGCAAAAAGATGTGTACAGAAAGCCAAAAAGTTCGACATACAATATATCCTCCGAAGGTGGTTAACGAGTTGTAATGGAAAAATTGGCATCATCATATTGGTCTCTGTTTGTGTAATAACTGAAAGAGAAAATACATTACTTGTCCAGAAGTAGAACAAAAAAGTTCATGATGAACCAAAAGTTATTCACAACTTTCGAATTAATTATATTTGTCATGCTTTAAATAGCTTTTATGTGGTGTAAGGGACGAACTTTTTGAAAGGCCTTAAAAATCTTAATATCTTTGCCACCTAGTAACAGAGAGTTCCAGACCGGAATGACAAGCGATACGCGTCAAGCAACAAGAGACAATGGACCCCCCCACCAGTCTGTACACTGCGCTAAGGGACCGAGGTGGCACGATGTAAGCTATTAACAAAATGGCGCATTCCGAGTGATTTGCGAGTGACACGCGACACACTTGTAACTTCGGTCAGAAAGCTTCCTTAGAGACTACTTGTCTCCCACATGGACACATACGTCCAATCTTTAACATTACTAACAGTGGAAAGAGTGTGAATCTTTTTCTCTGTCTTGAAAATTGAAGGGAACAATATTGCAATATTTTAACCCTACAGCGCATGGCGTTGCCATTTGGCTACATCAACTTTACTGCATTGTAGTTATGTCAGCTAATCGCTAGATGGCAGTTGTATGGCTTCTTTTTATTCTCTGAAATATGAGTTTGCCGTTTGTAGCACTACATGTCATGAATTGAACCTAAAGGCTAATTAATGTTAAATAATGTACTATGACCGCGTTAGTCAAGGTCATGGTTATTTTACGTATTATTTAGTATTTTTATGTACAATAAAATGACATTTTCTTCTTTCCCAAAAAATACAGAAAATAATTTGAAGGTTTCAAGTTCACTTTATGTGACTGGATATGTAGCAACAATTCATTTGGTTGCAATTGTTACGATAATAACCTTGTTTCCAAATGGCAACATTATGCAGTCAGGGTCTTTTACAGTTCGAATATACTTGTTGCCAATTGGCAACATGATGCAAAAAGGAAGAAGTGGCAGCTGTAGCCAGCCACAGTAAGTAAAGTATTGTAGCACAATTGTACTGCTTCCTGTGAGCATCAAATGTGGTGTCATCGCGAGATTTGTAGTTTTGGGAGTTTGCTGAAGATTGGAGTTTTATCTAGCTGCGTGTGTTCCAGGACAATAGAGCAAAGTGTTGACAATACGAGGGGAGGCTGATAAGTATTGAGCCTTGCAAATCGTTGTCCCTTTAGGTCTTTTTTCCAGATGGGGGAACAGATAATAGTCAAATGGAGCCAGGTCAGCGAATAGGGTGGATAGGGCAACACTTGAAAGCCTAAAAAGGACTGTGTCGCCACTGTTTCACCTGCAGTGTGTGGTGGGGCATGCAACAGGCTGACGTCTTTGGAGAGATTTTCTGTACGTGCTGCCATTTTCACATTGGACATGAAAAACAAAGGGAAGTTAAAATCATAGAAAGTCGATTTTTGCAGCATTACATATAGAGGAATTGACGAGTACACCCTGCAAATTTCAGCCTCCTAGCTCAATATTTTCTGGGTGAAGCTCAATACTTCTCAACACCCCCTCATATACGCTTTGTGGATGCCGACGGGAGTGTGAGGCCATTGACACAAAGCATTATACTAAAAATTCCGAGTGGTAGCGAATTGGATCTTGACTTCGACGACAGTGACGTGAACACAACTTTTAATCCGAAATGTATAGGGCTGGGCACAAAAAACTGGACATTCACTAACTATTATTTTATCCACATTCGCCCATTCCACTATTTTCCCCATCTGGTCACGTCACGTCACTCCTCCCTGTACCTGCTCATGTTCTTGTTTCTAGAGCACATTAATTTAGGTTTTAGGAGAAAGTTTTGTTTCAGACAAAGTGATATGAGGTGGGCCAGTTTTTCGTGGACAACCCTGTATAATGTTGCAATTTGTATCTTATAATAATTATAAAGTAACTCAATGCATGATGTTGCAATTTGTCACATGAAAATTGTGCACAAAATTAATTTTTTTTTACTATTTTTCAAATAAAACTTCATTTGTGTATGTTTTATGTTGAAATTTGTATATTATAAGAATAATAAATAATCACAACTCAATGCATGATGTTGCCATTTGGCACATTTATGGAAATTGTTCATAAAATTAATATTTTTAACTTTTGATTTTTTTAAACATTTTTTCATGTGTATATATTGTCTAGAGAACATAATATATTTTTTTCATTTCATTATAAAAAATCATGCGCTGTAGGGTTAAATAAAATGCGTATAGTGACATACTTGTTAAATTGAGTGTTTATGTACGTATTATTATAGTGACATGCATTATAATGTTTTTATTGCATAATGGATAGTGTTGCCCACGGGACGAGACGGGACAGGCTTTTAAAAATTCTAGACGAGACGAGATTGATCATGTGTCCCGAGACAAACGAATATTTTCGAGACGAGACAGTATTTCACAGCATTTCCACGAGACGAGACAGGCCAAAGTCTCGTCTCGTGGGCAACACTAATAATGGACGTCTTAAATGGGCGAAATACAAGTTTCGTTCGATAAATAAATAAAACTGTTTCTGTCTTGACCAGCACTCGAGTCTTGGACCTCTGGTGTCGCAGCGTTTTATGCTACCAACACATCCTTGGTGGCCAGCAATAAGACGAAAGCACTGAGACCAAAGGGGTGGTGGAATAACCGCGAAAGGGTTTAAGTTTGAAACGGTCTAAGCGCGAAAGGGCACAACCGCGAAATATAACTCAGGATTAAAAGCGAGAGGAACAAGAGAGAAACGGAGGAAGCGGAAACGGAATGAACGCTAAATAACAAACGCGAAACGAATTAAGCGTGAAAGTTTGAAGCGCGAAATAAAGTAAGCGCGAAAGGACTTACAAACCTAAACCGGTATAAGCTCGAAATCAATAACTGCAAAGCAAATTAAGCGCGAAACCAAAATTGAACACCGGAATAAGCGCGAAAGAATGAACAGTGAAACGGAATAAGCCCGAAGGAACAACAGCGAAACGAAACCTGAACACCAGAATAAGCTCAAAAGGAACAACGGTGAAATGGATTAATCGCGAGAAATTGAAAACTGGAATTAGCGCGAAAATAATTAACGCGAAACGGACTAAACACGAACGGAACACGAGCGAAGGAATAAGCGCGAAAGGTACAACGGCGACACGGATTAACCGCGAAAATTTCAAATTCGTGCTTAATCCCTTTCGCGGTTGTTCTGGCGACCCAGACCAAACCTTCGTGTTTTAGTGATGCCCATAATCTCTCGTGCCTTTACTTGTAGATCTCCGCATTGCAGTTTGGACAGAAAATGCAAATCCAATGCCCTTTTTTCTTTTCTTTTTCTTTGAAGTCCTTGCATAGACCAAAAGACGAAAAACCCCGCATTGACTTTGTGAAAAGACCGGAATCGTTTTGAAAAACGAGCTTCGACAGCGAGACTTAACGACCTAGAAACGGAGATCTGAAGCGCCGCCTCTCGCTTGGCAGTCGGGAGAGACAGGGACGTAATCCGGGTTGCAGCAGTTTCAGGATACTTTCAAAAGCGAGGTGGAAGCTCCGATTAAGAATGCCGAGCAATGCCAGGTGCAGCATCGGCAGGAATCGCTGCAGTTCCTGTTGCTAAGCTGTAATAAATTGCTCCGATCCTTGGTTCTTTCAGGTTGCCGCAGTTAAAATAGCTCTTAAGGTCACGTGACATCTCCTTGAATTACGTCATCTGCAAGTGAATGGGGAAAATTGAACATTCTGAGCCTCGTTGAGATGAGCATTCTTTGGTATAAAAATACAAATTGTGCCTCAAAAGTATATAAAAGGCATCTTGAAATACATAATTATCTGGTGTTGAATGAGGAAATGAGTTATCGAACTCTTTAATTTCATTGTACATTAAACTGTATTTAGAATAAATTAGTTGGATTCTTTAAAATGACATTCTTTTATCAAACTTACAGTCTACTGACGAAAGTAAACAAGATTACGAATTAAAAATTGACTGAACAAGAGTATTATATAAACTACTACGTTACAACTCTACATTACACTGAGTTTCTGATGATGATACGCGAGTGATCTACAATCTAAAAGTTGAATTTCCACCCTTAGGTTTTCATGATGTTATACAAGTTACGTTTAAGATTTTTTTAAATAGTTTATGGTTCTTATATTTCGCTTAGAACAATCATTGACAAACTCAGTTTGCATCGTTAACACAAGACATTACTTGAAATCAATCTTCCTACTAAACAAAATCGAATTTAAATCAACAACTTATATATATATATATATATACACACACACACACACACACACACGCACAGCGTTCTTGAACTCAGCGAGTCCCTGTTAATTTATATACATAACGGCCGTACAATAGAGAAGAAATAAATATTTGCTATTTTTGAGTGTACAGGACAGTCACAATGTCGCAATCAAATCTCTCCCGAAGTTCATCTTAACTTTAAATTTTATGAGATAGTTCAGTGACCGGTGATGACGCTATGGGAGGCACCCTACTACTTTTCAGAAAGAAAAGTGGGGGGCTGCATTTACAATGCAACCGAGATATGTCACGTGCCAGTTTCGATGACACAATGAAGGTTGCAAGGAGGAATGGTTTCTCGGAATCGACGATAGATGGCAGCACGCCATATAAAGAAGAGCAGAGCTCATTGTACAAACTAGGAGCGGAGAAGAGGGATTATATATATTATAGTAAATTGAGAAATATATAAAAGAAGAGTTCAAATACTATAATAGAAGTAAATAGAATGGTGTAAATAGTAATTTAAAAGAATTAAGAATATAGCCGCATATCAAACGTTTAGGAAATTTATTAAGCGAGCAAATGAATTCAGAAATGTATCTCAATTTCTTTTTGATTCTCTGACGAGGAGAACATCGTCAGCTTTTGCATTTGTCCGTTCCCCGGTGGCGCTGTGTCAAATTAGACGCCCCGAAGCACTTTTCGGTTGCGCTTTTTATTAGTCGCACTGGGCCATTGGCAGCGCTCGTTATTAGCGATCCTGGTTATTCACCTTTGGTCGTCAAATAGGAGGTGGCGCTATTGTCAGTTTAGTCGACCCTACTCTTTCTACAAGTATAGCTTGTATTGTTTGACAAAGAAGCGGGGTGAAAGCGAGCACATAAATAAGATTACGCTTTAATAAAAGAAGAAGAAATTCAATGAAAATGAAGAAGAAGCCATTTCCATATTAAAAGAAGAAGAAGCCGTTTTCATAATAAAAGAAGAAGAAGCTTTTTCCATATTAAAAGAAGAAGAAGCCTTTTAAAAGAAGAAGAAGCCTTTTAAAAGAAGAAGAAGCCGTTTCCATAAGAAAAGAAGAAGCTTTTTCCATATTAAAAGAAGAAGAAACCTTTTAAAAGAAGAAGAAGCCATTTAAAAGAAGAAGAAGCCTCTTCGATTATACATATACATATATTTTCTCTGTATTTTGTCAAGTTCTCAGAATATAGATCCGCATTTTACTATATCCTCTTGGCTATAAAACGCTTTCTTATTTGGAATTCTCAAACAAAGAACCTATCCCCCTGAGATTAAGATATCTGTAGCCGTGGTAAATAACATTTAAGTACGTACCCACAAGGGGCGTAGCAGATATGCCCCACGGTTACTACTAGTCAGTATATTAGCACGTCCTTCAGTATATTTGTTATAGGCTTCAATCGAATTGCTAATGAGAATAATCTGTCATAATTAATTATTGCAATCTGAACGAATTGAACAAAATTTCATGTTTGTAGCATTTATAGTTACCTAAATAGCCAGATCTATAACAAATGCTTATTAATATTTGTATCTTATCGGCATGGACAGGTCGCTTTTGTTAGATTGATGTATCTTATGCCAAGACGGACTAACTGATCAAATTGACTTCTTAACCATGGAGCCACTATTTTAGATCTACCTGTCCATCAAAGTTTATTTTTAGCACTCTTGTAGTTTCTCAAATATCGATAGTTGTCATGGACGGAAGGGCAGGACATACAGACGAACACATCAAATGTATAAAGGTACTGCTTTTCAGCCTTCACTTGTTACTGTCCTAAAGCTAGACAACAATTTCTTCAAATTAAAATAGGTTCAAAATATCTATACTTATTCAGTACATTATATGCTTTTGTATTTTCTTGTGTATTTTTCATAACATGATAACTATGCTACTGCTGATTTGATATTTTAAGTCTACTTTATGCACAGATAGACTAATCCGGACTGGACCTACAGGTTAAAGTGGGATCCTAACCAGTGTGCCATGTGCCTCCCAACAAGTATCGAACCTGGAACCCCTTGATTACAAGACGACGACGTTACCACTACGCCATCGTGGAGGCCGATAACAATGCTGAATAAAGTCCATTCGCGATTACCAAGATGTGGCAGAAAAGCGAAGTAAATTAAACCAAATTAATCCATAAAGTCTTTTAGGCTAATTTACAACAGCGTGACGAAAGTAAATCTGGATGTACTTCATTAAGAAATTAATAATTTACATTATGCTTAGACTTATTTACGAAATGTATCTATATTGTGTGTGATTCAGGAAGTCTTTAGTACTACAACGTAAGAGGCAAGAATACAATTGAACGATTTCAATTAAAGCGTAATAATAATCATCTCCATGACAATGGCATTTAGATAACAATAGAACCCATTTCTATGTATGTGTGTAGGCTGAAACGTTAAATTTTATACGTCATCAATTTAATTAAACAACGCTAATCAGCAATAGGTATGTGTAATCGTTCATATTGTTTTCCTTAAACATGTAGATCTTTAGTATTGAATAAAATATATAGAAAGTTACTTGTAAATGTCACTGAACGGAATATATTGGTATTTTTCTTAAAATCCTTTGGGGAATTCAACAGAAAGTGGTTCTACTACATGTAACAAAATGAATCAATCTGAAAGTTATTTTTATTTTTCAATGTAATAAAGCTTAGGTGTTTGTGAATGTATATAATTTGCATACTACACCAACAAAAAACTATTATCGTCTGTAGTTTGTGTGCTCCATTGACAAATGTAGTTCAATTTTGTTATATTGTTAAAGCTTTATGCAGGTAACACATTTTTATTAATATTGCTACGCCCCTTGTGGGTACGTACTTAAATGTTATTTACCACGGCTACAGATATCTTAATCTCAGGGGGATAGGTTCTTTGTTTGAGAATTCCAAATAAGAAAGCGTTTTATAGCCAAGAGGATATAGTAAAATGCGGATCTATATTCTGAGAACTTGACAAAATACAGAGAAAATATATGTATATGTATAATCGAAAAGGCTTCTTCTTCTTTTAAATGGCTTCTTCTTCTTTTAAAAGGTTTCTTCTTCTTTTAATATGGAAAAAGCTTCTTCTTTTCTTATGGAAACGGCTTCTTCTTCTTTTAAAAGGCTTCTTCTTCTTTTAAAAGGCTTCTTCTTCTTCTAAAAGGCTTCTTCTTCTTTTAATATGGAAAAAGCTTCTTCTTCTTTTATTATGAAAACGGCTTCTTCTTCTTTTAATATGGAAATGGCTTCTTCTTCATTTTCTTTGAATTTCTTCTTCTTTTATTAAAGCGTAATCTTATTTATGTGCTCGCTTTCCCCCCGCTTCTTTGTCAAACAATACAAGCTATACTTGTAGAAAGAGTAGGGTCGACTAAACTGACAATAGCGCCACCTCCTATTTGACGACCAAAGGTGAATAACCAGGATCGCTAATAACGAGCGCTGCCAATGGCCCAGTGCGACTAATAAAAAGCGCAACCGAAAAGTGCTTCGGGGCGTCTAATTTGACACAGCGCCACCGGGGAACGGACAAATGCAAAAGCTGACGATGTTCTCCTCGTCAGAGAATCAAAAAGAAATTGAGATACATTTCTGAATTCATTTGCTCGCTTAATAAATTTCCTAAACGTTTGATATGCGGCTATATTCTTAATTCTTTTAAATTACTATTTACACCATTCTATTTACTTCTATTATAGTATTTGAACTCTTCTTTTATATATTTCTCAATTTACTATAATATATATAATCCCTCTTCTCCGCTCCTAGTTTGTACAATGAGCTCTGCTCTTCTTTATATGGCGTGCTGCCATCTATCGTCGATTCCGAGAAACCATTCCTCCTTGCAACCTTCATTGTGTCATCGAAACTGGCACGTGACACAATATCCCCCTCCTTGAGGATGAAAAATTTATATATTGGAAAGTTCATTTGTAAATTTATAAATTTTTCCCTCGTTCTATGCGACTTCTCTTACTGTTTCTTTTATTCATTAACTAAGCTCTTTTTTACTTCCTCCGTGCAGTTGTACCTCCTGATATTTTCCAGGTTCTCCCTTCTCTCTATATTTGTTTCTGTATGCTTTACTACTGCTGTGTTCCGAAACAAATTCAGGACTTCGTATGGACCTTCATATATGAAGAACAATTTCTTGATTGCTTTCTCTGATGCTTTGCTCATTGGGTGTGTTTTGCAAAATACTAAGTCTCCCTTTTTTAATTTTATTTTCGTACCATTCTCTGCTTTCTTGTTCATTTTCTTCATTCTCTTAATGTATATGTCTAGTAATACTTCCTTAATCTCTTCTTTGGATATTACTTCCCTCGGCCAATCAAATTCCTTGAAGATTCCGGGTTCTTCCATATATCCCAGAAACAATTCAGCTGCACTCTTCTTTGTTTCCTCCGATATAGAGTTATTTATCCATCTTATGGCTCTGTTAACTGCTGTAGACCACTTCGTATGATTGTCATGACATAACATTCTTAGAATTCTTACTATTTCCCCGTTATATCTCTCTATCGGGTTCGAACTTGGATGATACCTAGTAACGTTTATCATCTTAATTCCTTTAAACTTCATGTGATCCTTAAAATATTCCGATACAAATTGTGTACCATTATCCGTTAGAATTTTTAATGGAACTCCATAGTGTTTGACAAATCCTTCTTCTAAATATTTTACTATTTCCTTTGCTGTAGCCTTCTTGAGGTTATAACATATTACAAACTTACTGCACACGTCGACGCATGTGAGAATATATGTAAATCCTCGCGATCTTGGGAGAGGTCCAATCAGATCAATAGATATCATATCTAGAGGATTTTTCGCAGTTACGTGTAACTCTTCTCTTTCCATTTTCAATTTTGAAGGTTTAGTTTTTATACATAACATACAATTTCTTACATGATCCACCACGTCTCTCTTCATACATTTCCAGAAGAAAAACCTCCGGGCAAGCCTCAATGTTTTATCAATCCCGAAATGTCCAGACTTCTCATGCACTTCTGGGAGTACTTTTTTAATTAGTGCTCCAGGTACGCATAGTTGCACTTGATTGGATTTCTCTATGCTTACTCTAAAAATCATTCCTTCCTTAATTACATATTTTCCTTCTATCTTCACTCTTCTCATTTTCTTTTCGTTTTCATTTCTATCTCCATTCAAGACATTTAAGATGCCGCTTAATTCTTCGTCTTTCTTCATGCTTTCTATCCATTCTTGTCTGGATATGTTCCCGAGTTCTTCATCCATGATGGCGTTTATGGATAACTTCAGCACTTCCTCTGGTTCCTGCATCATATGTAAAGGGGATCTACTTAAGGCATCTGCAATTTTATTTTCCTTTCCTTTAATGTCCACTATTTCAAAACTGTATTCCTGGAGAAGTAATGCCCATCTTGTCAAGCGAGGATTCCATTGCCTTGCAGAGTTTAACCATATAAGACTCTTATGGTCGCAAAGAATTTTAAATTTTCTTCCTTTCAAGTAAACCGCAAACTTTTCAATGCTGAATATGATGGCCAAACATTCCAGTTCGCTAATGGTATACGCCCTTTCAAACGCTTTCAGTGCACGACTCGCATATTGAATTACAACATCTTCTCCATCCTCGGTTTTCTGGAAGAGATAGGCCCCTAGACCTATATTCGATGCGTCTGTTCCTATGATGAAAAGTCTTTTAAAATCTGGCTGGCCTATAGCTGGACTAGATGTTAGGTCTTCTTTTAATACATTAAAAGCCTTTTCCTCCTCTTGTGCCCATTTCCATTTCACATCCTTTCTCAAAAGATCGTATAAAGGCTTGGCTTTTGAAACGAAATTCCTAATAAATTTGCTCCTCCAATTGCATATCCCTAGGAATCTTTGCAATTGCTTCCTGGTTGTAGGCTTTGGAAAACATTTTATAGCCTCATTTTTATCGCTACAAAGTCTTACGTTTCCTCCAGACACTATATGCCCTAGGAACTTGATTTCTTTCTTTGCAAAGGAACATTTTTCTAACTTAACAGTAAGTCCTGCTTCTTTCAATTTACATAAAACCCAGTCTATTTTGCTTATATGATCCATCCAGTCCTTTGAATGTATACACATATCATCTACATATATTGCTAACCATGACTTTGTTTCCAGACCAAATATTCTGTTTAGTGCCGTTGTAAACGCCGACACCGATGAATTTAATCCGTAAGGTAGTCTTTTAAATTGCAATAACCTGGACCCATACCTAAATGCTGTGTATTTTCTAGACTTTTCTTCAATCTCCACCTGGAAGTATCCTAGCGTTAAATCAAAAGATGTGAAGTACTTCCCGCAAATGAATGCAACAACTCATTAATTTTTTCAACTTGATTTCGGGGTAGTAATACATGCTTATTTAGCTCTCTCAGGTCCAAAACAGGTCTCACGCCTCCGTTTGGTTTATCCACTACGTGCATGGGGCTTATGTGAATACTATTCGAATCTTCTATGATATCCCAGTCCAGCCATTTCTGTAGTTCTTCTTCAAAAGCTTTCCTCTTGGTAAAAGGTACATAATATTGCCTAGATCCTATGGGCTGATTTGTGTCTACCTCTATTTCATATGAATACACATTCGTATGTCCAGGTCGTTGGCTAAATAAGTTCCTATGTTTGACAAGTACATTTCTCAATTCTCTTCTCTCGTTTTCCGAAATTTCTATGCATTCGCTCACTTTATCTTGTACTTCTTTAACGGACGCCACATATTCATTTTCTTTTCTCTTTATTTCTCTATGTTTATCTTCGTCGTATTCACTTTCTTTATACATAACGTCCCTTTTGTTAACCACAAGACCTTGTTTTCGAACACACATTTCTTTTGCCGACTCGTCACATATTGTCTCCATAGGAATATCAAGTCTACACGACTCTTCCAATTCCACATTTAGCCTTCTCTCTTTGACATGAATGTGCCATCATACTTTTCTAGGAAAGACACTCCTAAAATAATCTCACACCGTAATCCTTTCACCACTAAGAAATTTACTGAGAAATTTTCACCTTGAATATTCATCATGATTTTTATCGATCCCTGTATCTTGTATTCATCCTTGCCGGCTGCCATGACCAATCTAATCCTGTCTTTCTCGCATATATCTAATCTAGCTTGCGGGTACTTCTCTCTTATTTTCTTCCAGCATTCGTAACTCATGACTTCCACTACGCTTCCACAATCTACCAAACATTTAACTTCCAGTTCTATTATTTTAGCGTTAACATAAAACGTCCTTCCAGGTTTTAGTCTTCCAAAGTCTGGTTCTCCTACTAAACATAATTCTAGACTATCGCTGGGTTTCTCTATTGTTTCTCCCCTCATTTCATGTTCCTTTTCATTAGCTCTCACACCTGGGGATTGCTGCAAGAGCATTACATGTTTGACGCTCGATTACTTTGGGCGTTCTCCAAATGTTCCCCTCCGTGCGATCTTTCTTGGAACCTTCTTCCATCATTACAATAGCTTCTTGTTAGCTCCATTGCCTCGTTTCTCTCTTCGTCCTGAGATATATTTCTTCTCTCAGTTTCATCATTGGATGCTCGTCCATTCTGCTGTCTTTCTTCTCTTTCCTCTCTCCATCTAGGACTTCCCCTTCTGCCATATCTTTGGAACCTATTTCGACCTCTATATGTCCTATCATATCCCTGGTACCGTCCATCTCCAACAAACTCTTGATTCCTGACGTGATCGTTCCTATTTCTTAAGTTGGTTCCTCTTCCTCTATCCTGGTCCTTACCTCTCAAATCCAGATTTCTAACCTCGAGCTCTTGTCTTCGGAACTTTTGCCTGTTGCTATTATCTTCGTCATCATAACGCCTCTTAGAATAAGGTCGACCATCCCTGTCATTCCTCTCTCTATCCCAAGAGTTTTGAGTTTTCTTCAACATATCTTCTGTCCTTAGGTATTCTATTAAATCATCCACTTTCTTTATTTTCACCGCTGCTATGGCTCTTTGGATTCTTACTGGTAGCGTTTGGATTACTTGTTTCACTAATTCCTCTTCACTGCATCCTTCTTTCAAATTCTTAAAGCTTCTCAAGGTTTCCCATGTACGTTCCTCCAGACTTTCAATTTTCGACCAGTCGATATGTTTTCTTTTTAGGGCTTCCAATTGCCTTTCCTTGATGTCTTTGCTACAATAGTAATCTAAAAACTTTCTACTGAATTCTAGAAAGTCTTTGAATTTGTGTTGGTTTAATTGGTACCACCCTGCTGCTGACTGTTCGAAACACGTGTCAATGAGACTAAGAGTCATGTGATCTGGGATTCTCATTAAACGTATGTTCGTGGTAAGCTCCTTCAGGAATTTCCTTGGGCATTTCTCTGATATATTTCCATTAAATTTAGGCATATGTTGTAATTCCTGTGGTCTAGGTATCCTTGATTTATATCTTTCACAGCCTTTGTATTCTTCTTCTAGCGTGTCTAAAAATTTCTCATTGTTGCTACTTTCTTCACTACCCTTCCATTTTCTCTTTCTCCTTTGGTGAGATCTTTTTCCATAATCTTTTTTCCTTTCTTCTTCTGTTGTAGACTCATCGCTAGAGCTTTCTTCTTTTATCTCTTTTTTGATATAAATATCTTCCTCGCTGCATCGAAAACTTGATCTAGCGTTCCTTTCTCTTACTGACATATTCCCTAATCTTTTTTCCACTCCTTCGATTCTCTTCTCTGTCTTATACATCCTGGATACTGTTCCGTTTATTTTTCTATCCATTTCCTTTCCTCTCTTATCTGCTGCACTCATTTTGGCTCGATTTTCCACAATCTCCTTTTCTATATTCAGAGTTTTTTCTTGAGTTTCTTGAAGTCCATGCGAGTTTTCTTCTCTGAGTTTTAGAACTTCCCTTTCGATTCTATTACTCACTTCCAAACTTCTATCTTCTATCATGAGCTTAGCTTCCTCTATCTTGCTTTCGTTTTCTTCTATTCTTGAAACGGCTAATTCTATTTGAGATTTACTTTCAACCAGCTTTCTCTCCAAATTTTCGTTTCTTTGTTTATTTTCCTCTCTGAGATTAGAAACCTCCTCTTCTATTCTTCTATTTGTATCTAAACTTGTACTCTCGATTAACAACGTTGTTTCTTCTATCTTACTTTCCAGCGAGTTTCTATTTCCTTCACAAGTTTCATTCAATCTCAAGAACATCTCGTGGGTTTCGGACCTCGATGCTTCCAATTTCCTGCTGTTTTCCTCGAGCCTTTCTTCCATCTTTTTATTACTTTCTTCTAACTTTTGTTCTAACTTTCTACTATTCTCTTTTAATTCTCTCCTACTTTCATCTATCTTTTCTTCGAGTCTTCTATTATTATCTTTTGCTTCTCTGTTATTCTCTTCCATCTGTGTTTTTAATTCTCTTTCTAATCTTCTGCTATTCTTTTTATTACTTTCTTCTATCTGCATCGATATCTTCTGGAACATTTCTATCATGTTCACCTCTTCTATCTTCTTTGGTTTTTCCTTCATTTTCTCTTCTTCCTTTTCCCTTTTCTTCTCTTCTTTTTCATTTATTCTTTCTTCCTTGCAATTTTTGCATACGTAATCTCCTCTTTCACTTATTCCTATGTATTTTTCTCTTCTTATCTTCTCACATAGCCAATGTCTCATTTCTTTGCATGAGCTGCATAGGATAGTTTCTTCCTTATTTCCCTCTTTTCCACAGCAGTTTAATATTTCCTTTCTGTCTTCCATTTCCTCCATTATAGTTTCTCTGTTCTCGCCTTCAATTTTATTTTCTTCCTCCATTTTGGCTTTCTTCCTTTTTCGCTTTCTTAGTCACAATTCTGCTAGCCGCAACGTTGGTCGCCACTAATGCTACGCCCCTTGTGGGTACGTACTTAAATGTTATTTACCACGGCTACAGATATCTTAATCTCAGGGGGATAGGTTCTTTGTTTGAGAATTCCAAATAAGAAAGCGTTTTATAGCCAAGAGGATATAGTAAAATGCGGATCTATATTCTGAGAACTTGACAAAATACAGAGAAAATATATGTATATGTATAATCGAAAAGGCTTCTTCTTCTTTTAAATGGCTTCTTCTTCTTTTAAAAGGTTTCTTCTTCTTTTAATATGGAAAAAGCTTCTTCTTTTCTTATGGAAACGGCTTCTTCTTCTTTTAAAAGGCTTCTTCTTCTTTTAAAAGGCTTCTTCTTCTTCTAAAAGGCTTCTTCTTCTTTTAATATGGAAAAAGCTTCTTCTTCTTTTATTATGAAAACGGCTTCTTCTTCTTTTAATATGAGTAGATAGTATTTGTACCTTTGACTGCAATTCTGATTTCTTGACCAAACGACCGCCAAAAGTTGAAAAACTCACTTTCTCTCCCTGTTCCGCGCCTTATTTATTGCGCTGACGATGTTTCACGGGCGCAGAAAAGCAGTGATGAGTGAAAGATGAGCTCTCATCCTCTCATCCTCTCATCTTCCCATCCTCTCATCTTCTCATCCTCTCATCCTCTCATCCTCTTATTTTCTCATCCTCTCATCCTCTCATCTTCTCATCCTCTCATGTTCTCATCCTCTCATCCTCTCTACCTTCAGAACATTGTCGTCAACATCAGAGATGAAGTTGGAGTGCTGGAATCAACGGGACCAAATGTTTATATATCGTGACCTTCGTAAACCTCTCTCTTGGGGGAAGGATGTGGCATATACACACGCGCGCGCTCTCATTCTCTCATTTTCTCATCCTCTCATCATCTTATTCTCTCTACCTTCAGAACATTGTCGTCAACATCAGAGATGAAGTTGGAGTGCTGGAATCAACGGGGCCAAATGTTTATATATCGTGACCTTCGTAAACCTCTCTCTTGGGGGGAAGGATGTGGCATATACACACGCGCGCGCGCGTATGCCTCTTATTATTTTCCGTATTGTGACGCAAAAAACAAACCTCTCATCCTCTCATCCTCTCATCTTCTCATCCTCTTATTCTCTCATTTTCTCATCTTTTGGGGGATGAGTGCACCTTATCGTAATTTTCCAAGTCCGGGACCCAAATGTTTATATATCGTGACCTTCGTAAACCTCTCATCTTCTCATCCTCTCATCCTCTCATCTTCTTATCCTCTCATCCTCTCATCTTTTGAAGAATGAGTGTACCTTATCGTAATTTTCCAAGTCCGGGACCAAATGTTTATATATTGTGACCTTTGTAAACCTCTCTTTTGGGGGAAGGATGTGGCATATACACACGCGCGCGCGTGCGCGTATGCCTTTTATTATTTCCGTATTGTAACACAAACAAACAAACAAAATAATAATTGTTGTTTTTTAGGATACCTGGCCCCTATAACCTCGCCAGGGTGCGTGGTGCCCAACCAAAAAAAAGTAAAAAGGTTCTCTAACGGCTGCGGTTATAGATTACCGCACCTCTATAGAGTTTCACGTGTTTGTTTTTTTTTCTCTCAAACTTCCATGAAACTCTACAGAGGACCTCCGTAATGCATGCAACGTGTACTAACGACTCTAGTGTTATTTTGATGTTGTAATATTTTTGGATATAGAGTTTTATTGTGAGATATAGATAAAAATAATTATGTTTATTATTAATATTTTCTTGATGAAGATGGAGAATGTATGTGTGTGTGTTACAAATAAAGTTGCATGCTTTTTTTTCTAGTGTGTGTGTATGTGTTTTTGATGTTTCGACAGCATCTGAAACGATAAAAAAGAAATTTTATTGTTAATTTTCTTGTGTAAAAACAACAACAAATTTTTTTGTGCAAATTTTCTGATTGTCTCGTGCTATAGTGCAAAAAAAGATATTGTAACTGATAACTAATAAAATTGACATTGTAACTGATCTGAACTAGTGAAATTCGTATTGTGCCATTATAACTGATTGTGCTAGTACAAAAAATTTCTTATTTGTGCAAGAAAAGATGTTAAAAACTTGTTAAAACTGCTCTGTGACCCTCTCGTTCTTCACGTCGTAGGCGAAGGACTTCTCTGCAATCAGGATGACGCTACACAGGGTGTCCTAGGGCAAGGCATCGTGGAACTCGCAGACGATCTTGATGTTGGTTCGATCGTTGACCACCACCTGCTTTCTTTTTGTGGTATTGATGACGGTCATGGGTCTCCGGGCTTTGAATTCGCTGGGCGTGTAGTACATGTCCACACTTCCCTCGGTCACGCGTTTGTAAGCCGAAAACGCTTCGTAAAGTTTGAGATAATCGTTTTTGGTCATGTCGAGGTTGTAATTCTCGCGCGGGAACACTTCGTTCCTGCCGTTCTTGAGATAAATGTTCTTGATCTTGCAGTCGTCGAATTTGCTGGAATCTTTTTCCTGATTCTTGTCCCTCCCGGTCTGAAAAAGCACTACGACGAAATCTGGCATGTCGAACTGTATGTTGTTGAACTGCGTCGTCACGTCGAATTCCATGTGACTTCCCGACGCCATCTTCTGCACGCACTGGTAACCGTGAAAGTGAATCGGCACCTGCGGACTTTTCAAGATCTCCGCTTTGTACTTGAGGGCGTAGTTCGTTTCGTATTCCACCACCGGCATTCTCAATTCCATGCTTCGGATGACGCATTTCGCCGCTTCGGGTAAAGTGTTGGCTATCGGCGTGGTGCCGTCTGGACCCAAAGTAGCGTATCGCATCAGTGCGTTGTTGTCGTTGGCCGCTCTTCGAAACGTGATCCTCAGTCCTCCCTTCCACATGATCTCCTTGTAGTCGGAGAAGAAACCAGGCAGCAGACGCATGGGAAAGAGCACCGTGTGACTTCTTGTTGATATTTTGGTCCCGGCTTCGAATCCCCCGGCCTGGTAGTACGCTGCGTCCGTTTTGGATAATTTCAACGTTCCCACTGCCGTCGACGTGATGCCTGGATAATCTATTCTGTCGATGACGGTGTTGTGTTTCCTCACCTCCACCTGCGAGAACAGGTGAGGCACGAAGTTGTCCACGAGTATTAAGTTTGCTGCTGCGGGAAACGCGTCTCCGCTTTCCTTCTTCACCACGTCGAATTGAAGGTAGAGGTCCGCTCTGTGAGGATGAACGAACCCATCGCCTACGTCCACGTCGTATTCGATCTCCCTGTTCGCTTCGTTCAGATTGGCGAACGTGCGACGGTTGGGAGGGAAAGATTGCAATTCGTAACTTTCGATTTGCTCCATTTTACATGTATGGTTATTTATTATACGTTGATCTCCACGATGGCCGTCTTAGTGGCACCTGCGAAATCTACCACGTCTCCTTTCTCGTTCGTCACCACCAACTCTATGTCGTCTATGCGGTTGCGACATACTGGAAAATAGATCGGCGAAGAGGGCGTGTAGATGATCGGTTCCATGAATTCGGAACTTGGTTTGAAAGTGGCTATGATTCCCGTCTGCTTGTGACTTCCTAATCCGTCCGAGGATTTCGTGATCATTCCTTCCGCCACGTTGCAGTGAACGTTCAAAGTCTCTATGGCTAGAAATTTAGGAATGTTTGTTGCCGTGTGCTTGATGCCAGCTTCGAGTTTTGTGTTGTTCTCGAAACCTAAAAGTTCTCCTATGGTGCCCAGGTCCACGGTCTCCGTCGCCGACAGGATTTCCACTCTGTGCGTGACCGAATTTTGAGAAAGGTACGTGCCTTTGGGTAATTGAGCTTGCAAAGTAGAAAGGTTGTATTGTCCTGGCGTGACGACGATGTGTTCGCTTCCGACGCTAATTTTGTTGTTGTGATGCGTGACGTTAGGTATGAGGTACATGCTGTAGAATGCACGCAGAGCCACGGATTTAGGATAGACGATGTCGTCGTGCAGCGTGAGTTTCAAGATCGAAGATTCGCTCGTGAGATGGAACACGCCCATCCTAGTGATGCTGTTTGAGGTTCCACAATGCTTTCTGGAAATCCTCGATCGTAGGGTTATTTATTTTAGAGAGAAACGCGAGCACGGAGAGGCAGAGATGACCGCAGTTCACGTCTCCGAAATTTTGAATGCGTTCGTCGTTGTAGTATATAGAGGTTTTGTTCGTTTTCAGATAATGAATTAAATTTGTAGGTGGAACACCTCCGAAAGAATCGAAAACGAATGCTTTATCATTGTCGTTTTTGTGGTAACATATCCAATGCGTGCCTGGATTTTATTGACCGTCCAAGTTGACTACTCCGCATTCTCTTCTTTTAACGCTTGAAGGTAACGAGTCGGACATGAAAACTCCTCTGAAGTGTTTGATTTGTAACGGTTCGATCAGAGATTCAATGTCTTGGTTGGTGAGTGCTTCTGTTTCTTTTTTTTAAACTTCTTCATCACGCCCTTTCCTCCTTTCTTCTCCATGGACAGGTTGTGACGTTTCTGTTCTTCCAACTCGGCCTTGTTCTTCTTCGAGTCGATGACGGTTTTCGCGATGGCGGCACTTCCACCGGCCAAACTTCCCACGGCCCCCAATGCTGCCAGGATGGCGGGGATGCTGAATATGAAACCTCCGATCTTTTGCTGTTTCCGCGAACGCTGCAATCTTTTCAATTGAGGTGTGCTGAGCAGCAATTTCATTCCGTGTCCTTTCGACAAGCAAGAACGTTTCTTCTCGCGTTGTTTCTTGGTGAGTAACCCATCGAGGGCACCTAGATTTTTTAGATTGGAGTATGGTATCTGGTACACGACACCCTTGGGCTTCATGTTGATGCTCTATGTGTTATTTTCACGGTATGTTATTTATATATATATTCTGAGATTTTTTCTTGTGTAGTTTTTTTACGGTATGTTATTTATATATTTTCAAGGCCTCGCAGTCGTTACACAAATTCTATTACGTGCTTTGTTTTCTTGCCAAGAAGTTCCTTTGTCCCCTTGTACACGATTCGAGTTTTGTTCTCGATTAAAATAGATAGCTTCTCGTCGGATAACATGTTAGCGTATCGATCTGTATTGTATTGTGCGTTGAGCAACAGGCGTACCTTGGGACCATACTGGGTAGAAACGATTGAACCGGAAGTTATCGTGTAAGGTTTGTCGACTTCCAATTCCTGAATTTTTACATACTCGACTGACAAATTTAGCATTTGTTTTAATGCTTGGAGATCACTCATTTTTTCAGTCGTCATATCAAAAAAAATTTCAGAGTGTTAGAGAGAAATTTAATTGTTTTTTTTTCACGATGTGTGTTATTTATATATACCGAAGATTATTTTTTTTCACGATGTGTGTTATTTATGTATCAAGTTTTTTTTTTTGACACGTATATATATTATTATTTTTTTAACAGAGGAAGAAAGTCCGTGCTTCGGAAAACGCGATGATGAGCGTAATGATATCTTCCGTCTCCTGCTTAGACTTGCGCCAATCTACTGTGTACCGTCTTCTTCCCTGCCTTGCCTCGTGCAATTCATCTAACCTTTCGTTTAATTTTTCCCCTGCAGCCGAAAGCAGAATGTTGAGATCACCACACCTCAGGCCGCTGATCTCCCGAAGATGGTCCTTGAGAACCATTTCACAAGGGATGCGAAATTCCGGCGTTGTTCTTGCTATGATTACAAGTTTCCCTACATCTCTGTTTACTACTTTTTTGAATATTTTAGATAGTAGCTCGGGTGGCAAATCAGTTATGCGAGACATGTTGTTATTATTATTATTTTTTACTCTATGTTATTTATATACCCCACCCCAATTTTTGTTTCGTGTTCATGGCGATGGTGGTACCCAGTGCGGCGACCCGTTCACCCAGCGATGCGTCTCTGCTGACGAACCTTTCGAAAGCTGCGTGCTCTAACTTTCTGTCTGCTTCGTGACGTGCGTCCAGATCCGTCTGCGTGGTGTTGTAGGCGATGTCGTGATCTTTGCATGCCGCGTCCAACGGATTCACACCCTTGTCTCCTCTCTCCAATCTTTTCTCGAGTTTGGTACCCGGTCCGCAGTACTGGTAGCCGGGTAGATGCATCTCGAAAGGTAACTTGTTGATGATGTCGTTCACGAGTCCCTTTCCTTCGGCCACGTTCCAAAATTTCGGAGGCAGCGTGTTGATGATTATGATCAGGTAACCTATGCCCTTGTCGTCGTTCACGATGAAGTTGGAAAGTTTCGTGCTGATCATGTCCACGATGCCAACCTTCTCGTTGTAGAAATTACGATTGCCTGCATTCTCTTCGCCGGCTATCACCAACAATCGGTCCACGAGTTTCCTAACGTCGTCCACCCAAACGAATTCTTTGGGTAACGTGTTGTAGCGTTTGACGCCGCTGCCTGTTTTGACCTGGTTCCAAATCGGTTTGATGAGATTCCTGTACTTCTCGCCGCTGCTCGATTTCACCCTATTCTGCGAGGCGTCGTTGTTCTGGTACAAGGCATCCGTCATGATCAAAATTTCCTTGTAACTCTGGTAATCTTCGTCGGTGTAATCTTTCGGCAGCTTTTTGGCAACGCGTTCCCACAGTCCCACCGTACCCGGATACCTGGTCCAACTATCCTTCTCGCCTAAATTAACTTTAATGTCGTTGCCTTCGAAGGTCACCTTCGATTTCCCAATCTTCCACACCACACCGCCGCCTTCGTTGGTTTCCATGCTGGGATACAATCCGAACACTTCATCCTTGTCGAATTTCCCCGTGCTCAGGTAGTCTCGTGCCAAAGGTCCCAACTCGATTTTATCCGAAGACGACGACGTGCTACCAATGGCTCGACGTCGTGCCGGTACATCCTTCAGTTCGAACGGTGTCGAAGGAATGCTCGAAATGGGCGTGGGTACAGCGTAACTTTTAGCTGCGAGCGGTACGAGTTCGTTGATCAAATTTTTATTTTGTTCCGTGACACTTTTAATTTCTTTACCTAGACCGCTGATGGCATCGATCACAGGTTGATCCTGACGTTTCTTCTCTTCGTAGAATCCGCGATTCTCGGATTTCCAACCTTTGAAGCGTTTCGCGAGGTAATCGCGAAGCTTGAGATTTTCGTCTTCGATTTTTCGTTTCGTCATGACGTTTATTTATATACGTCGTTTCTCACAACGTTGCAACGTTTAGAAAGTCGTTGATTTTGTTTCTGTATTTTCCGTCGTTGGGTTTCCTCGTCATGTCGATCGTCGCGAATCCGAAATCGTCACCGTTCCAGCAAGTAGAGCAGCAGCGTTCCGAAAATTGATTGTAGTTCATGTCTCCGCCTACGTAGTTATCGTACGCGTGCTTGAGGTTGGTGTGATCTTGACGAAACAAACATATGAAATTAGCGTTGTCACGTACTAACTGTTTTGGAATTTTGGAAAACGTTTGAGCTAGGTAAAAGCAATCCATTCCTTTGTGACGACCTTGCGTGAAAAAGTTGCGAATTTCATTTTGATTTTCCAGGATGACATCGTCGAACACAACGACCGAATTTTCACGACAATCGTCGAGTGGTTTTATTTCCAAAGCAAACGTTGCAATGTCCAGACCATCGTACAGTTTCATCAGTTGCTGGTATTTGGATTGCTCCAAACTTTTCGAGAACACGTACAGGTGCCTGTTCTTCCAATCTAACCAATTCGGTGCGAGGAGAAAATTGTCCACGAGCAGTGTCGTTTTCCCACACCCCGAAGGACCCACGATCAGACAGCGGATGTTGTCGGGGAGCAATTCGCCGTTTTTTTTCTTCGTTCCACTTTCCGAATCAGGTAAACGTTTCACCACATTCCACGTACTCATAGAATCACTTCGTCTGAATCGATCCAACTTGTTTCCGGAAGTCCCAGCCATTTCACCAAAAGTTTGTTGCCTCTCTTGCGCAAAACTTTTTCGATAAGGTACGTGTCGGGGTATTTAGTTTTAGAGAGTTCCTCCTCGTAGAAGCGCCCCAATAAAATTTCACCGCCACTGTCCTTTATTATATACGTGTGACGGTTCCCGGGTAGAACTCGAACCACGGTAAAAAGTTCAGTGCTCCAGTTTCGTGTGAAACCCCTGTCGAACGTTCGCTTCAATTTACTAACCCTCACCTGTTCTCCAATTTTGTATTTAGCTTTTTTTGTCGTGGGCGTGTACTTTGGACAGTAAACGCTAGAAATTAAACGTTGCTCGTCAGACTTGGTAACGTCAGCTGGCTTCATGCCTATCGTTCCGTGTCGTGTGTGATTATAGTCGTTAACGAGTTCCGGAAGAATAGTGACCCACTTGTAGCTTCCCTGAAGCGTGAAGCGTGACCACATGCGCGATTTCAGAGTGCGATTGAATCTTTCCACGATGCTGGCCTTGACGTCACTGAAGGTCGAGTAATGTTGAACGTTGTGTTTCCGAATAAACTTTTGGAATACGGCATTGTAAAATTCCTTCCCTTTGTCCGTGTGCAGAAACCGAGGTCGTCTGCCACCGCTTTCGCGAAAAATTGTCTTGAATGCTTCCGTGACGCACGTTTTCGCCTTCAAAGGTAGAGCCCATGCGAATTTCGAAAATGTGTCTATGACGGTGAGGAGGTACTTGTTGCCCTTGTTCAATTTATGTACGTTTTTTAACTTGCCGCTACTCATTTCGACGAGGTCGCTTTCCCAGAGGTCGTCGATTCCCTTGGTTACCACAGCCAAACGTTCGTAGTTGCGGCGTGCAGGTTTATGCAATTCTTGGACGATGGTTTGCCTTGACATTTTTTTTTAGAGATTACGTTTGAAGAGAAGCACCAGCGTGATGGGATTCAAAGAGGGTGGCACCTCGCTCGTGTTTTGAACGATCAGCTTATCGCCGGCACTCACGTCGAAAACGGTAAGATCTTCGTCTTCGTGTATTTCATATATGTTGCGCGTTTCGTTCCAACGCGCCAGAGGAATGTTTCCTGCTTTCTCGACACCACGATTCGATATCAAAGTCATGGTGGGAACGCTAGCTTTTCTGCCGTGAGACCAGTACGAAAATTCGTTTACCTGAATCGTGCCATCGAGGAGAAACTTGTAGTACGGATGATAAGGATGCAGCATGTACAGTTTGTTACCTTCGACGAAGGTGGAGATTCTCTGTTGATTGGGAACGCTGTTGATTTCGATGGCTTGCAGAGAATGCAGTTTAGCGAATTTAGTATCGACGCTAACGAGGTTGCTGTGAAGCTGACCCAGTGTGTTTTGTACGGGCACCAAATGCTCGACTATGGTATCCGTTACGGTAGAAAATGACGGTTTGATTTTCACTTCCACGTTCAACTGCTTGTAGCTTTCGTTGAGTTCTTGCAACTTGCCACCGAAAGAGGCCAGCGTCGATTCCTGCGTTGATTCCAGCACTCCAACTTGATCTCTGATGTTGACGACAATGTTCTGAAGGTTCTCGATTTGATTCAATTTCGAGCTCTTCTCGGTAAGATCGTTCACGATGATTCACATCTCTGTAAACTGCGCGTGAAGGTCGGCAACGCTCTGCGAAGTGGGCAGCGTCGACACCAGCGAAGCAAGTTCGTCTCGAATCTGTTCCACGTTCGCTGTTTCCGTTTCCAGTCGTTTCAGCATACGTGATATGTTCCTTTTCAAAGCGTGTAATTCTTTGGAGGTGGGGAGATTGGCCACCCTACTCTCGAGATCGCTCAACGAACTTTTGATGTCACTCGAATCGGATAGTGCCGTCACCGCCGTTTTCAATTTTTCCAAATCTTCGCTTGAAGGCACGCTCGTTCGTAACGATTCCAAGTCAGTACGTGATGAAAATGAGTAATATTGGATTCGACGTTCAAATTTTCCAAATATTGGATCTTCTGCTGAACCGTGCTTAACGTGTCCTGAATACTCGTCAACACACTTGCTTCAGCGTGAATATTTTTAATTTCTTCGTTGATCAACTCCAGAGACGCCTGAAGCGTAGCGATGGTGGTTTGAATGTGTTCGAAATCTTGATAAGCCTCCAGTTGAATTTTAATGTTCGCGACGCTTTTACCGATGACCTGCAGTTCGTCCGACGATGGTAGGTTCGTCATTGTATCTTCCAAAGTCTGCAACTTGGATTTAATTTCTTCCAACGTGCTGGTGAATTCTTCTTGTAATTTGGAAACGACGACATGCAAGCGTTCTGCGTCTATATCGTTCACCACGGTTTGAAGTTCGGAGAAATTCTTTTCTATTGCGGAAGTTCGTTCTTCGATTTCGAGTTTCAATTTTTCCAAATCTTCATTTTTCGATTGAAATTGCTGTAATTTGGCCAAATCATTTTGAAGCGAATCCACGCTCAACTGTATATTTTGAACGTTGTCGTAAGAAGGTACGTCGACATAATTTTTTATGAGCGTTTTCAGTTCGGAATCGATTTTCAGAATGGGGTCGAGACATTGCGTTTGGAGCGTAGCGATTTCCGACTCTAAACTTTTGTTTAAGGTCTCCTGCAAAGCAATCAAATCGGTCCTCAACTTCTTAACTCGAATGTCCAACATGAGAATCTCTTCTGCGTGGTCTACACGCTTGGTGTTGCCGAAAATGTCGTTTGGCATTTTTGGTTAACGGTTATTTATAATAGGATAAACGATTCGTAATTCTACAAAGAGAGGAATGAGTTTGTCGTAATCTCCGAGAAGTTCCATGTAAAGATAATCTCCTGCAGAAACATCGTACGTAATGTTAGAAAGCATCTTGTCGTACTTGATTCGAAAAATATTCTTGCCGGTAGAAATTTTGATTTCGCCTGCGTTTTCCGGTTTCACGGTGATTTGAAGTTTCCCGTCGATCGGAATTTCGTAGAAATGTAAATTGTTATTAAAAACATAAAACATCTTGCCCACATCGTCATTCAGTTTCGTCCAAATGCTGTTGAGATGAACAATCAGTAAACCATTGAGTTTAGATAACACGGAAGGTAAGAGGTTATTGAAATTTGGCGGTGCAGTCTCCATGTTGATCTGTTTGCGGAAGCCAAAAAGATTCATTGTCCTTGTTAGTTATTTAACACGTTGTGCCTTTGACATTCTTCAAA
Source organism: Lepisma saccharinum (assembly GCF_977018435.1). Lineage (NCBI taxonomy): Eukaryota > Metazoa > Arthropoda > Insecta > Zygentoma > Lepismatidae > Lepisma > Lepisma saccharinum. The sequence goes on from NC_139233.1 coordinate 54,780,027, forward strand.
AAACAGACGGAGGAAAAGAGGAGCCCTCGGGCGATGAAAGATAAGAGTTGAATTTAATGAGCCTCGGTTTGGAGCGGGCTTAACAACATAATAACAGCTTGCAACTTTTCATCGCCCGAGGGCCCCTCTTTTCCTCCGTCTGTTTTTTTGAAGAATGGCAAAAGAGACAGCGGACTTCATGGCTATGGGGTTACAGTTAACACACGTCACATTTATCGCTTCCATTGCAGTGGCCCCACTCTCTCGTGTGGATTTTACAATCGAGAACACGTAACTTGTTGTCTGTTGCATCCAATGCTACTTTGGTTACGCGCGTCGTGTACAAATCATGCAATTTACTTGTAATGCGATGATCGGCGCTGAGTTGCCTTTTACTATGAAAAAGGCATTCCTTGTAGTCTTGCATGCTAAATTTGCTGGTACTTATTTTTCCCATACCCTTCGCTTTCTTGATCTCTTTTTCTTCTGCAATCTTTACACAGTACATTTTGGCACGAAGCCCCGCAAATTCGCTGATGTACTTCCCGCCAACTTCATCTTTGAACTTTCCTATGGTCATTTTGTTTTCTGCCGAATGTAAGTGATGGCCTGATGGTAAGTTGCTAAAATCAAACAGATGCTTCATCTTAGTCAGATCACGTTCGAGGTTTGGTGTGTTTTGGATTAGAAAAATGAAGCTATCCGTGTCAATGTAACATATTTGGATGTTATCTCCATAAAAAGGTTGAAACTGATCGTAGTACGATTGGTACATGTGCAATTTTGATAGTTCAAGGACAGTGGCACCTATGGCAATCGGCTTGTTGAGCATCACTTGCTTCTTGTTCCTCTCGACGAATACTAGATTCTCGTCGAAAATGGTGAAGTTTTTGAAGTAGGGGGACGCGACGATCTTCTCAAATTTCTTTTCCTCCGTGACCAACGTTGCGTCGATGTAATTACGCACGTTCTCCATCGTCTTGCCGTAGATGGCGTTATTGAACAGTTTGTACAGATCCTTGTCTGCAGGCGATGTCGATTGCGCTCTGCGGCGCGTGTTCTCGGTTATGTAGGGTTCCAGCCATTTGCTCTGACGGAACTTTAATCCTCTATGAACTTTCTTCAACTGCAAGCCGTGACTTATGTAAAATTGGAGGAGTCGGTAGTGCAGAATGTAATTCCGCTTGTTCCCCATACTTAGTATTAGTTTTGGCTCCGATGATCCTCCAGGTGGCTTCTCTTTGGTGGGGGCCAGGGCCAATCCGTGATGTTTCTCGTGAAGCCTTTCGGGATAATCGAGATCGACTTCCAAGAAACAGCCCCATTCATTATCTTCGCTCCAGTTGAGAAAATCTTCGCAGGAGAGTTCCTCTTCGGTCATCCACGCGTAGTCGCTGATGGGAAGATACTGGGACATGGAGTGGCCGTACAGGTTGTTGACATCCCAGTAGACAATATAGGTGTTGGGCTTCGATGCATCGTAACCAGGCGTATGAGGATTGTTTGCCCGAGCATGGCGTCGGGGGCATTGGACGATGCCACCGCGTATCGCACTCTCCATGAAAGCATACTGTTCCTTCTCTGCGATGAGTCCCAGTTCCACGTTGGTATATTTCATCATCGATTCCCAAGTCAACCCCGGCGTCGTGAAGAAATACGCAGGATCCAACTTGTATATTGCGATGCATCTCTTACGAAACGATTCGAAAATGTCCATGAGGAGAGTCACGTCCAATTTCAGATAGAGATCGTGATAATCGCGAAAAGTTTGGCAATTGAATGCCGTCCATACACTACGAGCGTGTTCGTAGTCCTCTTCGGAACAGACGTCCTCCGTGAGATGAGAATAAAATGCCTCCCGGGGTGGGAGTTCCGTCTCGTCAAATTTCTCGAAATCGTTGACGTACTCGTAGGGGTAGACGCCCTTGCGACGCAACAGATTCAAATTCTCATCTCTCCCCGAAAAACATTTTTGCTTGGTGGCCACAAGATCTTCGTCGCCAAGTTGAGATGCAAGGCTTGCGAGGCTGGAGGACAGGAAATTGTAAGAGTCCAGGATTCGCACTTCCACACTTCCTCCTTCTTGGAGAGGGATCCACACTCTCACCGCGATGTACTTCTCGCTCGTTCTCGGAATGATGCTGATTCGAGAAGTTATGTTGTAGAGCTCTTTAACGAAGAGATGCGCATCGTACTTCTCCGTGTAGTGCAGAAACACGGCAACAAAATGCGACTCCTTAATCTTGAGATTGCACGAATTACAGATGGTGCTCAGGAATAATCCATTCTGGTGGTCATGGTGGACGACCTTGTAATTTTCGGCGGTGAAAGCCTGGTTACACTCCGCGCATCTTGTCGCCGCGTCATGTCCCCGTTGTTGTTCCGTCGTGAGAGCAGGTGGAGAAACGTAAGAGCCTTTCAGGCTGGGTGCAAGTTCTCTCGCGCATTCCGCTATCTTCTTAACAAAATGTTTTGCCGCATCGGGTCCGCAATACAGGATGACATCATTTAATTTTTCTCCGTAGATGGAGAAACTGCAAGGCTCGTGGTGAAAAATTTGTATCGTGCTTGAGGTAGAGGGATCAGGGTTGCAAGACGTCATGGGAACTTGGAAGCTTTCAAAGTCAGCATAAAGAACAGCGGGATGGTGGAGAAGAGCCTGGTGTTTCTGAAATTTCATCTTGGTTCCGGGTTCCGGCATGACATCTTCGGGTTCTGCATTCACGGAGCCAAAACACTTGTGCTGTTCTTTCATCTTCTTTCCCTCGCGAAAAGTTCTCAAGCATCGATCGCAAATTTCGATCTTATCGTGATGCTTGGTGATCTGTCTTCCTACTAATCGTGAGAAATTCCGTATCAAACTGTAACGGCCATCTACAAGCAAGAGTCGAATTACATTATTCTGGCTTCTAGCAGGTCTTAACACACGAATGTTGTCGCAATCGTCAACCCCAAACACAGAAATATTGATATCTTCTCCTTTTTCCTCTCTATAGATTTTTTCAAATTGATTGATCTTATTCAGAGGCACAGGATAGGAAATTCCTCGCATGACATTCTTGTATTTCCTCTCGTATCGTCTGTAATTGGACAGGCGTTCGGGGTTAACATTATTAGCTGGGTGTAATGCGCCGATGACAGACCATAAGAAACTATTCTGATCATTACTTTGTATGTTTAACACTGCATTTTGCTTTTTTTTTTTTGTTTTTTTGTTTTTTTGAGCACTGCGTAAGGGTTTGAAATTGCACACTCGAAGCTCTAACATGTGGCTGCGACCGCAAAGACTCCATCCACTTCCTCGACCTTCAAACGCTTCTTGTTTTTGTGTCAGATGCTCAAAAAGCCGTGTCACTATCTCGTCAAGATCCTCGTGATTGCCCTCATGTAAGCCTTCACACCCTACGTAAAAGCTGAAAGTGCTTGACTCGGACGAGACAACTTTCTCATACAGCAGGGTCAAGACGAGATGAATTTTAATTGCAACATTAACGAGGCAATCCCCTAGTTGATCAACTACCCGCGATTTCACATTGTCGAGGAAGGTACTCGAGTCACATTTTTCGTCACTTCCAGATTTATACGTCATGATGCGTGCGCTTTTATTCAAAGCACCCCATTCTTCTGCATCAGTGCGAGATTTCTTTGCCGGGGGGGTGTCATCATGTTCCGGTAGACGACATTTTTTCAAATGCCTAGCAATATTAGGTTTCGAAATTAATTTTCCACAGTTACGACATGCCACTTTCCCGCAAAGACCGGAGGGACCTGGTTGCGATTCCATTTTTTCCCTCTGTTATTTATATATATATATACAGAGAAATTTTTTGGGGGGTTGTGGTGGTAGGGGAAAGCGCACTGAAACAGAAGGAAAAAAATAGATCAAAAATGCTAGACAGTTTTTTCTTTCCACAAGTGCATATATATATATTAGACGCGATCAGTGTGTGCACTGTTGTAGGAGGTGTGTGTCAATTTTTATGACTCCTCTGAATATGTGTGTGTGTGTGTCAGACGCAAAACAAAATAAATATATGATGAAAAAAAACACTTGAAAAACAACTTACCTTTCAAGAGAGATAGAGAGAGTTCAAAAAAACTTGTAGCTCACTAAAACTTCCACGATGATGTATATGTATACTGCCAGACAAACAAATTAAAAAATACTGAACTGCCACAATTGACGTTCACCTTTCAAGAAAAATAGAGAGACTTCAAAATAAAACTTGTAGCTCACTAAAACTTCCACGATGATATATATGTATACTATCAGACAAACAATTAAGAATACTGAACTGCCACGATTGAGGTTCACTATGATAATGATGTACAAAAAGAGAAACTGGTGCGTTATATAGGAACCCCCCCCCATCCCACGCGACCCCCTTGGTGAAAACACAATAAGCGCTATAGTCAATGTCCTAGCAATGAACCCCGTTGACACTTCCACCTCATGCGTGTTTATCATGGTATTCGATCATTTTTTCCTCGCATCCTCTTACAGATTCGCTTCGGGCAGAAGCGGATGCGAGATAATTAGGTTCGGGGAGTTTGTTGCCGTTTGTGGTTGCCGAGGGTGGAGTCGTCCACTGCGGAAGCGGATGGCAATGAACCCCGTTGACAGTTCCACCTCATGCGTGTTTATCATGGTATTCGATCATTTTTTCCTCGCATCCTCTTACAGATTCGCTTCGGGCAGAAGCGGATGCGAGATAATTAGGTTCGGGGAGTTTGTTGCCGTTTGTGGTTGCCGAGGGTGGAGTCGTCCACTGCGGAAGCGGATGGCAATGAACCCCGTTGACAGTTCCACCTCATGCGTGTTTATGTGTGTGCACCACATTGTTCCCGAAAAAAGAGAGGTTTACAAAGGTCACGATATACAAACATTTTGACCGGGATTTGGAAAATTACAATAAGGTGCATTCATCCTTCAAGAATAAGAGGATGAGAGGATGAGAGCTCATCTTTCACTCATCACGGCTTTTTTGCGCCGTGAAACATCGTCAGCGCAATAAATGAGGCGCGGAACGTGGAGAGAAAATGATACACGCGCGCGCGTGTGTATGTGTGTGCCACATCGTTCCCGAGAGAGGTTTACAAAGGTCACGATCTACAAACATTTGGTCCTTCAAGGATGAGAGGATGAGAGGATGAGAAGATGAGAGGATGAGAAGATGAGAGTTCATCTTTCACTCATCACTGCTTTTCTGCGCCGCGAAACATCGTCAGCGCAATAAATAAGGCGCCGAACGTGGAGAGAAAGTGAGTGTATGTGTGTATGTGTGTCTGTGTGTGTATGTGTGTGTGTGTGTGTGTGTGTGTGTGTGTGTGTGTGCATGTGTGTGTGGCACATCGTTCCTGAGAGAGAGGTTTACAAAGGTCACGATCTACAAACATTTGGTCCTTGAAGAATGAGAGGATGAGAGGATGAGAGGATGAGAGCTCATCTTTCACTCATCACTGCTTTTCTGCGCCCTGAAACATCGCCAGCGCAATAAATGAGGCGCGGAACGTGGAAAGAAAGTGAGTGTATGTGTGTGTGTGTGTGTGTGTGTGTGGCACATCGTTCTCGAGAGAGAGGTTTACAAAGGTCACGATCTACAAACATTTGGTTACGATAAGGTGCACTCATCCTTGAAGGATGAGAGGATGAGAGGAGGCGCGGAACGGGGAGAGAAAGTGAGTGTATGTGTGTGTGTGTGTGTGTGTGTGTGTGTGTGTGGCACATCGTTCTCGAGAGAGAGGTTTACAAAGGTCACGATCTACAAACATTTTGGAGGATGAGAGGATGAGAGGATGAGAAAATAAGAGGATGAGAGGATGAGAGGATGAGAGCTCATCTTTCACTCATCACTGCTTTTCTGCGCCCGTGAAACATCGTCAGCGCAATAAATGAGGCGCGGAACAGGGAGAGAAAGTGAGTTTTTCAACTTTTGGCGGTCGTTTGGTCAAGAAATCAGAATTGCAGTCAAAGGTACAAATACTATCTACTAATATGGAAATGGCTTCTTCTTCATTTTCTTTGAATTTCTTCTTCTTTTATTAAAGCGTAATCTTATTTATGTGCTCGCTTTCCCCCCGCTTCTATTTCAAACAATACAAGCTATACTTGTAGAAAGAGTAGGGTCGACTAAACTGACAATAGCGCCACCTCCTATTTGACGACCAAAGGTGAATAACCAGGATCGCTAATAACGAGCGCTGCCAATGGCCCAGTGCGACTAATAAAATGCGCAACCGAAAAGTGCTTCGGGGCGTCTGATTTGACACAGCGCCACCGGGGAACGGACAAATGCAAAAGCTGACGATGTTCTCCTCGTCAGAGAATCAAAAAGAAATTGAGATACATTTCTGAATTCATTTGCTCGCTTAATAAATTTCCTAAACGTTTGATATGCCGCTATATTCTTAATTCTTTTAAATTACTATTTACACCATTCTATTTACTTCTATTATAGTATTTGAACTCTTCTTTTATATATTTCTCAATTTACTATAATATATATAATCCCTCTTCTCCGCTCCTAGTTTGTACAATGAGCTCTGCTCTTCTTTATATGGCGTGCTGCCATCTATCGTCGATTCCGAGAAACCATTCCTCCTTGCAACCTTCATTGTGTCATCGAAACTGGCACGTGACAATATTTATCGTGCAACCAGGCTGTCATCTTATTCAAGCTCTTTCATTTGTTAGTGGGTGCGATTAAGGACTTCATAATTCTATGAAATCAGTGCATTATGAATATTTTAATCTGATTGCATGTCTAGAACCTTACATTTTATCTAAGAATGTCACACACGATACGCTTGAATGTCACCTTTATTTACGATAAAAGTGTGAAATAAAGTGTAATTGTATGAATTATACCAAAAAATTGTAGATATTGCTTCCTGTTTTAATATTACTATTAGTATTACTAACATGATGAGTGCAGTGAATGAGCAGAGAGTGTTGGTGGAGGCACTTTGCATAATGGTTGAATCCCACTTTAAACTGTATGTCCAGTCCTGATTAGCCTATCTGTGCATGAAGTGGACTCAACATCAATTCAATTCAGAGAAGGTGCTTATCAACGCCGAAGAGCTTCCTCTTCTACAGCTATTTCATCACTTGAAAAAGCTATATTACCAATTTCAACGTCACTACTCTAAGGTGACGTTGACGAGGAATGCTTGCTGACGAACTACCATTTTCCAGGTAATAAAAATGGGTGATCAGGGAGATATGAGATTTTCTCTTTAGAGTTATTTAGGGTTGTGCATTGAGGACCGTTGAACGAGTGTGCATTGTGTACTCGAGGGAACTCAGATGGATAGTGCCCGGTTACTCTTTCGTCGTCAAAGGTATGTGTCAAAGTAGGTCTCCGCACTCTCTTATATCTCTTTATCTCTCTCACATGCACCCATCATCTCCAGTAAATAAACAGGTTTCTTATTAACCTTCAGTTTTCAGTTGCTACATAATTAATTGCGGCTCAGTACCTCACCAATCAAGTGATTGCGTGGCGTTGGTCTGCTCTCCTTTTAGCTGAGTGCATGGAGGTCATCCATACCGTGTAAATCTATAAAACGTCTACATTATTTTAAAGAAAATTCTTCCACAGCTCTCCCAAGGCCCTTTATTGAACACTTATTAAGTGACAGAAGACATAATTCACAATTACAAATTAAATGTTTCTGTCCTTGACAAATAAAAGATGAATGTGCATTTCAACAATGCACAAAACTGCCTATACAGGGTGTTCATAAAGTCCCGCTACTTTAACAATGTACATTACATTTGTAATGGTACGGGACTGTATGAACACCCTGTATAAGAAACTATTTAAAAGTATGCTTTTTGTTAAACTTTTTTGAGAATCAATGACTTCTGTTGAAATCGTTTACTCTTACAGGATATTGTTAACTTTATAAAGAGATAAGACATGAACTAAATTAATATTTCTGGGTTTTTGAAAGAACATATTCAGATATTTACGGATGAAAAACTTACCTTCAATGAACCATCAGAGCAAATTGTGGCATTTACACAGACTTTGACTTACTCCATGTTTATTTATATTAATAATACTACTGCATTCTAATTTCGCCATTATAAAAAAAGTATTACGGTGTAGATAGTGATGTCCGAATTTCCAAATATAAGTTAATATAATAAGTTAATTCTACTTTTGTGATGGACGTGTTGAGACAAGAGAAATGAAACTATGGCCATGTTTCTATTTCTTAAACCCAGTTGGAAATGAATACCCAGCTGAAATTAAATAATTCCCATCTAATGCAAATTTAAACGACTTCCTGGGCTACTTGTTCGAACACATTACGCTATTTATTCACATAAATCTCAGAATTCAGATATACTAACCATTCTTCTTACTCGTGAAGCTACAATACTTTTGTCCTGAGGATCATAATATTAATAAAATACGTATGTTTGTGTTACTATTTAATACAAGGGTCGTTCAAAGTTGACCGGGACTTTTATTTCTGCAGAGGAAATAGGTAGCAGAAGAAACACCAAACTATGTCAGTTTTTCAAAGTATTCTCCGTGCGCGCCGAGGCACCGTTGCCATCGTTCTCACAGCTCCCGAATTCCTTTGGCGTTGTTGGTTGTTGTCGTAGCCACTGGAGGACATCGCTCCGCAGTGCTTCGTCTGTCGTGAATTTCTTCCCTCCCAGATATATTTAAGGGGTGCAAACAAATGATAATCTCCGGACTGTAGGGGGGATGGGGCAGAACTTCCCAGCGCATGTCGGCCAGAGTTGTTGTTGTCACATTGGCCGTGTGAGGGCGGACATTGTCATGGAGAAGAATGACATTTTCAGACAACATCCCAGGTCTTTTCTTGCGAATGGACTTTCGTACAGCACCACTCAACAATGTGGAGTAATACTGGGCATTAATCGTGCTCCCTTTGTCCAGAAAATCCACATGGATAATGCCCTTCATGTCCCAGAAGACACTTGCCATGATCTTTCCAGCGGACGGCTGCGTTTTGCTTTTCTTGGGGGGCGGGGAACCTTTATGCCGCCACTCCATGCTGCGTCTTTTGGTCTCTGGGGTTGAATTGTGCAACCATGTTTCATCACACGTGATGATGGATTGCAACAATTCATCACCTTCTGCTCGAAACCGATTCAGAAGCTGTTCACAGACCGTCCTGCGTGTCCACTTCTGATCGAATGTCAGCTGGCGGGGAACCCACCTTGCACAGATTTTGCGGAAGCGTAAGGGGTCGTGAATGATTGTCTCAACACTCCCGACACTGATATTCACATCGGCAGCAATATCCCGCACTGTTACTCGCCGGTTCTCAAGAATCATTTGCTCAACACGTGCGATATTCACTGGTGTGACTGCAGTCGGGCGAATGTGTCCATGCGCTTCTTTTGTCACCAGCTCCCGTCCTTCCCGAAACTGCGTACACCATTCGTACACTCTTGTCCGCGACATCGTTTGTTCACTATACTGTGCTTGCAATCGTCTGAAAATCTCAGCTGGTTTCACTTTCTCCTTCACGAGAAATTTGATTACACACCGCTGCTCTACAGCCACAGACACACTGCTTGCCGCCATGTTCGGTGCAACTACTGCGCATGCGCGAAATACGTCATGCCGGGCGCTAGTTACTCGCGAAGGAATACATTACGTCACCCGCACGTTTCATCATGATCCGGCTATTCATCGATTTTTTACGTACGAAAATCTCGGTCAACCTTGAACGACCCTTGTAAAATTAGAAATTGGTGGTCAAACTATCATTATTTTCACTGCTCGCAGTTTAAATGATGAGTCTGTAGTTTTAGACATTTAATTGCACACGCTTTAATTTCAACAAATAACATTTACATAAAGACAATAAGCCTTCTCAAGACATTCTCACCCATAAAATGTGAAGGTGTGTAAATAATTTTGAAAAACATAACATAAAATATCCAATGTTCTTTTTTCGGCTTCATCATCATGAGTATTTTCTGAGATAAATTAAATGTTAATGACATTATAAATGCATTAACTATTGAGAGAAAATTGTGTGTCTTTCGAAACCAACTTGGAACTTTAGGCTATGACAAAATAATTTTAACTGTCCAATTTCCATTTAGCTTTCCCAGAAAGTAACTATAATTAAAAATAATTCTGACTTTTTAGCAGTTGTGACATGAGTAGTGTAAGTTAAGCGCTTCAAAGTAATACTTGGTACGAGTGCATTTGTAGCCTCTTTTTTTATCAATTGAATATCAGTTTTTGACATATTTTGACAATTTTTTGTCGATGTTTTAGCGTTTAGCGATGTTTTAGTGAAATTTCCTTTTTTTCCCACTCATACTTGGTACGAATGCCATGATCTTACGTGATATAAGTTAACCTATTCATTTTTTTCGTGCTAAACTACACGAGAGCCTCTACGTGCTTTGACCTACTTTAGAGTAGGACCGTAAAGTCAGTTCTGCAACCGAAAGTGAGGCTCGAAGTGAGGCTCGGTGAGGCTTGACTTAATGGTTTGCTCTTGTAAGGCATAAGCCTCATTTTCTCGCAGTGTTGCCAACACCTTACTCGAAATAAAATCACCAAGGTTTTTTCCTTGGTCTAACCTATGTTATTGAACTGCGTCGTCACGTCCAAACCCGCATGACTTCCGGACACTATTGGTTCTATTCATACTTTTTCTTACGTATAGGTGTACATGATGAATCCCCAAACAGATTTTTCCTAAGTCTTACCGTTTCCAAGATAACCCCACTTCCGGTCGCCATTTTGGATTTCCGAACATAGGTTCTATTCATACTTTTTCTCACGTATAGGTGTACATGATGAATCACCAAACAGATTTTTCCTAAGTCTTACCGTTTCCAAGATAACCCCACTTCCGGTCGCCATTTTGGATTTCCGAGCATAGGTTCTATTCATATTTTACTTACATATAGGTGTACATGATGAATCTGCAAACAGATTTTTCCTAAGTCTTACCGTTTCCAAGATAACCCCACTTCCGGTCGCCATTTTGGATTTCCGAGCATAGGTTCTATTTATATTTTACTTACATATAGGTGTACATGATGAATCTGCAAACAGATTTTTTCTAAGTCTTACAGTTTCCAAGATAACCCCACTTCCGGTCGCCATTTTGGATTTCCGAGCATAGGTTCTATTCATATTTTACTTACATATAGGTGTACATGATGAATCACCAAACAGATTTTTCCTAAGTCTTACCGTTTCCAAGATAACCCCACTTCCGGTCGCCATTTTGGATTTCCGAACATAGGTTCTATTCATACTTTTTCTCACGTATAGGTGTACATGATGAATCCCCAAACAGAATTTTCCTAAGTCTTACCGTTTCCAAGATAACCCCACTTCCGGTCGCCATTTTGGATTTCCGAGCATAGGTTCTATTCATACTTTTTCTCACGTATAGGAGTACGTGATGAATCACCAAACAGATTTTTCCTAAGTCTTACCGTTTCCAAGATAACCTCACTTCCGGTCGCCATTTTCGATTTCCGAACATAGGTTAGTAGTATCACAAATGTGACTCCCACTGCAACTCTGATTTCTTGACCAAACGACCACAAAAACCTGAAAAACTCACTTTCTCTCCACGTTCCGCACCTCATTTATTGCGCTAACGATGTTTCACAGCGTAGAAAAGCAGTGATGAGTGAATTTCACTCTCTCATCCTCTCATCCTTTGAAGGATGAGTGCACCTTATCGTAATTTTCCAAGTCCGGGACCAATGTTTATATATCGTGACCTTTGTAAACCTCTCTCTCGGGGGAACGATGTGCCACACACACGCGCGTGCCTCTCATTATTTCCGTATTGTGACGCAAACAAACAAATAATAATAGTTTTGTAATCACCTGAAGAAATTCTATATAAAATAACATACCTGAAAATTGTATTCACAGTAGATTGAATTCTTGAGTTTTTGTATTCGCACACAAGAAATTTTATATAAATAACATACCTGAAATTCTATTTACAGTAGATTGAATTTTTGAGTTTTGTAATCACTCCAAGAAATTCTATATAAAATAACATACCTGAAAATTGTATCGCTATATATACTAGACTTTTTGATTTCTGTGATTTTGGAGAAAGCATAATGGCATCCACCACCAGTTTCAATCGTAAAAATGATAAAACTGAATGTGTTACTTGCGAAAAATTAATATCTAAAACTAATATTAGCAAGCACAGGGCAAGATGTAGCGAAACAGGTTCGAGAATTAATCGTTCGTTACCTTCTAAGCCTTGTGCTCGATGCGGAAAAATGATCAGCATTCCAAATTTAAGTAAACACCTGAAAATTTGCAAACCATCGACCGGACAAGCATCGAAAAGGAAAATCGATGATCCAGAAACGGAAGCTTCTACTTCCAAGCAAATTAAATTATCCAATGAACCCAAACCAATTAGATCTGCATTCAACGGCCAACGTAGACTAGATTTGTAAGGAATTATTTCAAACTTAATAAGAGTTTAAGATGTACAAACTGTGTTTTTGAATTCTTAGTATGAACTCTGTAGTTCTGGTGTGTGTGTGTTTATATTGTGTTATAGTTGTGATGTGTTTGTGTGTGTCTTGTGTAGTAGTTGTGATGTGTTTGTGTGTGTCTTGTGTAGTAGTTATGCTGTCTAATGTGTTTGTGTTCGTCTTGTGTAGTAATTGTGCTGTCTAATATGTTTGTGTTTGTCTTGTGTAGTAGTTCCTCCATTCATATCGGGGGTTAGGCGTAGAGCTGACAACTCTACACTGTAAAAAGACATGTCAAGAAACAGAAATATAAGGCCATGGATGTTCCCAAGGTAAAATATTCCGGAGGTAAAATAGTCCCCCGTTCGGATCTCCGGGTGGGGACTACTTTGGGAGGTCCCTGGACTAAGGATAAGGTCTACGTTAGGAATAAGGATATTAAATTAGGCACCTGGAATGTTCTGAGCCTTTACCAGCCTGGGGCATTTCAGTGTACAGTTAATGAGATAGTCAAATATAAATTAGATGTAGTAGCTGTCCAGGAAGTTAGGTGGCCAGGAGAAGGGAATTGTAAAACTAAAAATTATACTTTTTTCTATGGTGGTACTGAAAATCATAATTTTGGAACAGGCTTTTTCATAAATAATAGAATTATCTCGGCTCTTAAAACAGTAGAATTTATTAATGATAGGATATCATATGCAGTTTTACAGGGTAGGTGGTGTAAAATTATTTTAATAAACATACATGCACCAACGGAAGATAAAGATGATAATACTAAAGATGATTTTTATACAGAGTTAGAACAGGTCTTTGATAAATTTTCTCAGTATGATATGAAAATTCTGTTAGGTGACTGTAATGCACAGATTGGCAAAGAAGAGACATTTAAACCCACGATTGGTAAAGAAAGTCTTCATGAATTAAGTAATGATAATGGTATAAGATTGATTACTTTTGCAACCTCAAAGAATTTAATTGTGAAAAGTACCACTTTTAAACATAAAGATATCCATAAATATACCTGGTCTTCTCCAGATGGTAAAACTCATAATCAGATAGATCATATTCTTATTGATAAGAGAAGACATACTAGTATAATTGACGTTCGTACACATAGAGGTGCTGACTGTGCCAGTGACCATTATTTAGTAATTGCTAAATTAAGAGAAAGACTCTCAGTGATAAATCATAAGCAACAAAATCTAAAAGTTATAAAATTTGATACAGGAAAGTTTGCTGATGAAAGAATTAAGAAAGATTACCAAATTAAACTGTCAAATAGATTTGATGTTTTGCAGGATTTAAATGATGATGAAAATATAAATGAAACAGACGTAAATAAGAATTGGGAGCACATACGTAATGCAATAGAATCAGCAGCTAAAGAAAGTATAGGATACCATAAACCAAGAAAAAGTAAGCCATGGTTTGATAATGAATGTCATAATCTAATAGAAATAAGAAATCAGGCTAGACTTAGGTGGTTAAATAACTCGGATGATACAAATCTAAGCAATTATAATAGAATAAAGCGAGAAGTTAACCGCACGTTTAGAAGTAAAAAAAGAGATTACTTGAAAAGCAAAATTAACGAAATTGAAACAAACAGCAAAAATAAAAATATCAGAGATTTATATAAAGGTGTAAATGAATTTAGAAAGGGGTGGCAACCTAAAGTAAACTTGATAAAAGATAAAGACGGTGATTTTCTAGCTGACCCAAGCGATATTCTAAATAGATGGAAGAACTACTTTAATGACCTTTTAAATGTCCATGTAGGAGATAAATCAGAAGTAAATGAAGTACACACAGCAGAACCTTTAGTTCCAGAACCTAACTTGACTGAAGTTAAAGATGCTATTAAAAGGCTTAAGAATAACAAAGCACCTGGCATTGATTTAATACCAGCCGAGTTAATTAAATATGGTGGAAATTCATTAATATGTCAAATTCATAAATTAATTTGTTTAATATGGAATAAAGAAGAAATCCCTCAACAGTGGAAAGAATCCATAATTGTTCCTGTGTTTAAAAAAGGTGATAAAATGAACTGCAATAATTACCGTGGAATTTCTCTACTCTCAACAACATACAAAATATTGTCTAACATTCTTTTAACGAGACTAACCCCATATGCTAATGAAATTATAGGTGATTATCAATGTGGATTTAAACGTAACAGATCAACTACAGATCAAATTTTTCACATCAGACAGACACTTGAAAAAAAGTGGGAATATAATCAAAATGTCCATCAGCTATTCATTGATTTCAAAAAAGCATATGATTCGGTCAAAAGAGATAAATTATATAATATATTAGTAGAGTTTGGAATACCTAAGAAGCTTGTTAGTATGATAAAAATATGCACCAGTGAAACAGAAAGTAAAATTCGTGTGGGTAATAATATGTCTGACAAATTTATAATTCATGATGGGTTAAAACAAGGAGATGCATTATCTCCATTGCTCTTTAATTTTGCCTTAGAATATGCTGTAAGGAAGGTAAAAGAAACTAAAGAAGGACTAAAATTAAATGGTGTGACTCAGCTGTTAGCATATGCAGATGATGTAGACTTACTGGGGGATGATATAAATACGATTAAGAATAATGCTAAAATATTTTTCAAAACTGCTAAAGAGATAGGTTTGGAAGTTAACAAAGAGAAAACTAAATATATGCTTACAGGCCGAAACCAAGTGTTAGGTAATAATCAAAATCTAATTATTGATAACAACTCGTTTGAACCAGTTTCCAAATTCAAATACTTAGGAGTAATATTAACAAATGAAAATTATATTAAAGAGGAAATAAAAAGTAGGCTTAATTCAGGAAATGCATGTTACTTCTCTCTTCATAAACTTTTGTCTTCTCGTTTAATATCTAAGAAACTAAAAGTTAAAATATACAAAACAGTAATTTTGCCTGTAGTATTATATGGGTGTGAAACTTGGTCCCTTACATTAAAAGAGGAACATAAATTGAGAGTATTTGAAAATAAGATCCTTAGGAAAATCTTTGGACCTAAAAGGGATGAGGAGACAGGTGAGTGGAGAAGGTTACATAATTTAGAACTACATAATTTGTATTCATGTCCAGATATTATTAGAATAATTAAATCAAGAAGACTTAGGTGGGCAGGCCATGTGGCACGAATGGGAGAGGAAAGAGGAGTTTACAAGGTTCTTGTTGGGAAACCTGATGGTAAGAGACCTGTAGGAAGGCCAAGACGAAGATGGAGGGACAACGTTGAGATGGACCTAAAGGAAATCGGTAGGGATGGAAAAGAGTATATAGATCTTGCTCAAGATAGGGACAGATGGAAGGCCTGTGTTGCTGCAGCCATGAACTTTCGGGTTTAAGAAGGCTAGAGAGTTAGTTAGTTAGTTCAACGACCAACTCCAGGATTTTTCAATTAAGTCAGAACAAGGCCGTGACATCCTTAGTTTCTTGGATGAAACGAAAACATCTGTACTAAATATTTTAAAAGATAAACTTGAAAACAACTCTATAAAAGTATACGTTGTTCTGTTTTCTGAATACGAGAAAGTTGATGGCACAACGAGTATTTTTTATCATCGTACAAAAAACCAGACTCTTTATTTTGCTGACGTCGAAAATTTAGACAACTTCTATTATAAAGTTTCCAACGAGCTGGTTAAGAAACATGACGATTTCGAGGCTAAAGGGTCGGGATGGTCTCTGTGTGGAAGTCCTCACACGTTAACCGTTTACGTGAACCGATTCTCGCCTCTTTGTGCATCCAGCTACGTTCCTCTTCCACCGAACATTCAACACAAGAGGGCCGTGTTAAATATACAGAACAGCGATAACAAGTGTTTTCTCTGGTGTATATTGGCTGCACTGCATCCTGTTTATTGGTCAAATCATCCAGAACGGATTTATCATTACAAACAATACGAGACTGAGTTTGAAAGTGTAATGTCTGACATTGAATACCCGGTGACATTGTCGGATATAACAAAGTTCGAAAATCGTGCCGGAAAACGCATCGCTATTAATGTATATTCCTTCACGTCAGATAAATATCTCGTGCATCCCGTCAGGATAAGCGATATCGACGATGACGATGCTCGTGTGATTAATCTTCTTCTAATTTCAAACGAGGATGTTCGTCACTACACGCTAATTCGTTCACTATCACGTTTGGTCAAAAGTCAAACTACCAAGCATGAACATTGCATCGAAGTTTGCCCGAGATGCCTAACCACGTTCGACGATCGTGACCGACGTGATCATCAAAATCTTCATAGTCGTCAAATTGCTCTGGAGAAACTTGCCGAACATAAAATTTATTGCGGTGACAACAGACCGGCTAGAATGTTGATGCCCGAAACGAACGAAGTCGAAGAATTCAAAATGCACAAGGCATTGTTGGAACATCCCACAATAATCGTTGCTGATTTCGAGGCGTTCCTCAAACCACTCTCATACTGCGAACCGGATCCTGAAATTTCCTCCACAACGCCGTACCAGCTTCATCAACCTAATAGTTTCGGCTATGTTGTTGTGCGACGTGATAAAATAAATGAAGCATATATATACCGCGGGCCAAATGTAATCGAACACTTCCTGGAAAAAATGGTGGAGGAGGTTGAGGTAATTGGTAGCGTACTGCTTACATCAAAACCGATGGCACCTTTAACTGAAAATGAACTTCAAAATTACAATTCCACTGAGGTGTGTCCGGTATGTGATCAAAGTTTCACTGATGAGAACAAAAAAATATTCCACCACGATCATTTCAGCGGAAACTACATAGGTGGAATTTGCAACACGTGCAATCTTAAAATCCAGAAACCTAAATTCATCCCCATATTCTTTCACAACGGAAGCGGATATGATTTTCACCACCTGGTGAGACATCTTGGCTACGATCCGAAACGTATAGGTGTCTTGGCCGAGAATGAAGAACGCTACATTAGTCTCAGCAAGCAAGTGTCGATTCCGGGAACGAAAAATACAATCGAGATGCGCTTCCTGGATTCGTATAGATTTCTCTCTGCAAGTCTGGATGCTTTAGCGAACAAACTCACCGACGATCAATTCAAAATAACTAGAGCTAGTTTTCCCAACGTAGACATAGAACTCGTTAGACGTAAAGGGGTTTATCCTTACGAATACGTTAGTGATAATTCTAAATTTAACGACGACGCTCTTCCACTTCCAAGAGAATTTTACAGCAGACTCAGGGAGAAAGGAATCACGGACGAAGAATACCAACACGCGCAACTCATGTGGGAGAAATTAGAATGTAGGACACTCGGAGACTACCACGACGCATACTTAAAATTAGACGTGACGATACTCGCGGATGTTTTTCAAGCGTTCAGGAAAACGGCAACGAATATTTATAAATTAGATCCAGCGTATTTCTACAGTCTACCGGGATTAGCGTGGTCGGCAATGTTATTCCAGACAAAGGTCAAGCTGGAACTGATATCGGACGTTGACATGTTACTTTTCATCGAAAGAGGGATACGAGGTGGAATGGTGCAATGCGTACAGAGACATGCAAAAGCTAATAACGTACACATGAAAGAAGATTACGATTCAAATCGAGCATCGGATTACATCTTCTACGCCGACGTTAATAATCTCTACGGACATGCCATGGTTCAGAAACTTCCTTACGGGGGATTCGAATGGTTAGATCCCACTTCGATAGACATTATTCATTTCGACGATAGCGAGTGTGGTTTCTTCGCAGAGGTAGATCTCCAATTCTCCGACCACCTGCACGACACGTTTTCGGATTTGCCTCCGACTCCCGAAATCAAATGTCCACCCGACTCGGTTCAAGACAAGCTTTTGTTAACATTGGACCCTAAACAGAGATACGTCGTCCACTACAAGAATCTCCGGTTTTTGATTGGGAAGGGTGTTCAGATAGTAAATGTTAGAAGAATACTAAAGTTTAAACATTCCACGTGGTTAAGACCTTACGTAGAAACTAACACACAACATAGAACAGCTGCCACTTCCGATTTAGACAAGGACTTCTTTAAATTAATGAACAATGCGGTGTACGGAAAGACCATGGAGAATGTTAGAAAGCACGTAGACGTGAAATTAATTTCCGATAAGAATAAATGTCGGAAGTGGATAGCCGATCCTAGATTCAAGTCGAGAAAAATTTACAACGAGAATTTGGCACTTTTCAATCTAGATATAAAATTGATGAAATTCAGAAAACCAATTTACGTTGGCGCAACGGTTCTCGACTTGTCGAAACTTTACATGTTCGAATTTCATTATGACGTGATGAAACCCTTCTACAATGATAAAATATCACTTTTGTACACGGACACCGACAGCTTTATTTACAGCATACAAACACCTAACCTATACGAAGGCATAAAAAATCCTTCCATGCTTGAGTATTTCGATACTTCTGCGTATCCTCAACCCAACAGATTTGGAATTCCATCTCGTAACAAAAAAGTACTAGGTAAACTGAAAGATGAATGTAACGGTGATATTATTGTCGAGTTCGCGGGTTTGCTTTCGAAAATGTATGCCATGAGAACAGAGAGTAGCGTCACGAAGAAAGCAAAAGGTGTGGGAAAGAATACGGTGGAGAACAAACTCACCTTCCACGATTACATCGATTGCCTTTACTCACAATCGACGATACTAAGTATAGAACAAAGAATCCAAAGTGTAGACCACGTGATTACAACAAACAAAGTTAGGAAAGTAGCATTAGATCCGCATGACGATAAAAGATGTATTTTGTCTTGTGGAATCCACACGTTGCCTTGGGGACACTATCGTTTATAAATTAGTAAAAATTGTAGGCAATGCAATTGAAAAAAAAAGAAACTTAAATAACTATAACTAAAATAAAAAAAACTTTCTGTCTCAAATTATCACATACACAATAAAGAACTAGCAAGGACAATTAATCTCTTTGGTTTCTGAAAGCAAACAATGGAGACTGTACACCCCAAGGCAGATCATGAATTTCTACCTTCCATGTTATCTAAACTCAACAACGTTGCAACGTTTAGAAAGTCGTTGATTTTGTTTCTGTATTTTCCGTCGTTGGGTTTCCTCGTCATGTCGATCGTCGCGAATCCGAAATCGTCACTGTTCCAGTAAGAAGAGCAGCGTTCCGAAAATTGATTGATCAACAGGTCGTTGAGTTTAGATAACATGGAAGGTAGAAATTCATGATCTGCCTTGGGGTGTACAGTCTCCATTGTTTGCTTTCAGAAACCAAAGAGATTCATTGTCCTTGCTAGTTCTTTATTGTGTATGTGATAATTTGAGACAGAAAGTTTTTTTTTTATTTTAGTTACAGTTATTTAAGTTTCTTTTTTTTTCAATTGCATTGCCTACAATTTTTACTAATTTCTAAACGATAGTGTCCCCAAGGCAACGTGTGGATTCCACAAGACAAAATACATCTTTTATCGTCATGCGGATCTAATGCTACTTTCCTAACTTTGTTTGTTGTAATCACGTGGTCTACACTTTGGATTCTTTGTTCTATACTTAGTATCGTCGATTGTGAGTAAAGGCAATCGATGTAATCGTGGAAGGTGAGTTTGTTCTCCACCGTATTCTTTCCCACACCTTTTGCTTTCTTCGTGACGCTACTCTCTGTTCTCATGGCATACATTTTCGAACGCAAACCCGCGAACTCGACAATAATATCACCGTTACATTCATCTTTCAGTTTACCTAGTACTTTTTTGTTACGAGATGGAATTCCAAATCTGTTGGGTTGAGGATACGCAGAAGTATCGAAATACTCAAGCATGGAAGGATTTTTTATGCCTTCGTATAGGTTAGGTGTTTGTATGCTGTAAATAAAGCTGTCGGTGTCCGTGTACAAAAGTGATATTTTATCATTGTAGAAGGGTTTCATCACGTCATAATGAAATTCGAACATGTAAAGTTTCGACAAGTCGAGAACCGTTGCGCCAACGTAAATTGGTTTTCTGAATTTCATCAATTTTATATCTAGATTGAAAAGTGCCAAATTCTCGTTGTAAATTTTTCTCGACTTGAATCTAGGATCGGCTATCCACTTCCGACATTCGTGTTTATTAATGTTCCGGTCAACAAAGATTTCCCTGCTGAAAAGTATGTAGTCTTGTAGATTAAAGAAGGACACCATTCTGCAGTTTACCAACCGAGCCGAGCCGAGACAACATACATAGTTAATCACATTCCTGCAGGCTGTTTTCCACTTAAGTGGCATAGTGCTGATATTTTACATGTATTTAAGTGTTCACAGGAAACTTGTTGGTAGGTTTGACAGACATTAAGTTTGAACTTGGCAATAAAAGTTTAGTCAAGTTTTCCGTGTTACTATTTCGATAGCTTTTATGTGTATGAGTTTGTGTTTTCTTAGAATGTAAATACACTAATTGTTCATAATTACGTGTAAATGTTATCATAAGATTTAATAACCTTCGTTAGAACCAATGTTATAAGGTACCTAGAACCACAAGGTTTTAAATTAGCAATAAGAACAAAATCTATAGATTGTTGCAATAAATACAGAAATCAACTTACATGTTTCGTGTATTACACTATATCCCATAATATTTTAAAACAGTGATAATGAACTCTCTTTCTTCTTATCAAAGATTTTTATCGTGACAATAAAATTGTGAATGTTATAAACAACTGGTAACATACAAATGTGCATATATAAAGAAATCTACTTAACGAAATGAAGTCACAAATACGCCACCCCAAAGCAAAAATCTTAATTCGTCCAGTGTTCTTTGTATTACTAACAAGATGGGTCAGTGAATGACCGGAGAGGTCTTATCAACGCCCAAGGGCTTCCCTTCGGCAGCAATTTCAGGGCGCCTTCACTGCACTATAGCTGGACGTTGATGTGTAAGTCCTCCTGACGAGCCACCGTTTTCCAGGCAATAGACATGGGTCATCAGGGAGGTACGAGATCTTTCTCTTTAGAGCTATTGAGCGTAGTGCATTGAGGATCGTTGAACGAGTGTACAGAGTCTACTCGAGAGTACTCAGAGGAATAGGACCCGGTCGCTCTTCTCGTTGTCAGCCTCAGTACCGTCTCTTTTTCTCTCACTCACCTGTACCCACCATCTTCAGTATAGAATTAAACACGCTTTTTAGAACAGTACCTTTACCAACCGAGTGGTTGCGTGGCCCCTTCAGCCGAGCGCATAAAGTTTAGTCCTGCATACCGATAACTCTACCTTATTCTAAAGAAATGTCTTTCCAGGATCTTTTTTTTTTATGGGACACATATTTAGTGAAAGAAGACATAATGTAACTTTAAAAATTTAGGTTATTCCGTCGTTAACACCTAAAGTTACAAAAATCTAAAATCTGCAAATATAACAAAATTTTAAAAGTATGTGTCTTGTTAAATGTTTGGGAGAATCATCATCTTATGTTGCAATCTCTTCCCTTACAAGGTATTTTTAACTAAACAAAGAGATACAATATAAACTGTATAAATATTTTTTGTAGGTGGAAAAATGGAAATATTCAGATAGTTACAGGTGAAAGAATCGTTAGGTAGGTTACCCGAATATGGCACACCTAAGTTTTGAATTTTTTATTGCCAACTTGAAATCAGTTTTCTCAAAGAATTACTATGCCATCACTTAGAGTGTTGAATAGGGAATAATTAAGAAAAACATGTTAGTATATCTGTCATATACAAGTTAAAATAAGGTTAAATTTGCAAGATGACAAGTGGGCTATATTGGGCAAATTTATGGAAATCATTGCACTACAAATCTCCTGGAAGAGACAAAAAGCACTTTCATGGAAACAAATTTATTCTAATATAAAGACAAAAACAATGTGACATTATTTGCAAATTTTTACAGCAGGCACCTCGGTGTTAAGTTGGAAGCTTCTTGGCCTTCGATCTATGCAGACACCTCGGTGTTGAGTTGAAAAGCTTCTTCACTTCCGACCTACCCAAACACCTCGGCGTTAAGTTGAAGAACAGCTTTTGCTGTTGTTTTACACATTCATACTTAAGTTATAGGTAATTTTTAAACACCTTTTTCTGTAATTCTTCATTGTACATTATCATTTATACTTTTATGTGAAATTCAATAAATGAACTAAATAACACCTCTTGTGCTATTTGTGCTATGTATTTTACTATTAGTTCTCTGAATGTTAGTGACAATGGATTTACATTATCATAGAATGTTAATAGTACATTACTATCAATTGTGTAGTGCTTTAAACTATGCTTATTCCAATACAACGTTTGGAGAGCACCTCTTCTCTCGGCAAAATTAATTTCACTTGAAGATGAGAAAAGTTGTGGTCTCTGTAGTGTTATAGTTTAAAGCTTCTACATAATTTACAAAAGAAATATTTGGTGTTAATTAAAAAAATTATCTAGAATTGACTTTGTAACGTGGCTGAAATCGGTCTCTCTTTCTTTAGCTCTCTCTTTCTCGGTCTGTTCATGGGGATTTTGTAATATTGTAATTTCTCTTATGTACTTTTCTTAAATGGAAAGTGTTTCTATTGATTTTTTTGAAGCGTGAATATACTACATTTTCCTGTTAGTTAATTGTTCTGTTTTCTTACTGTTTTATATGCTCTGAGAATTAATGCTATTTTTTGATGGGCTCTTCCCTCTTGCGAATATTTATGAAAATGTTTATATATATATATATGCCTATTTCACTCACAAAATGTACTTACTATTAATTTGGAAAAATGTATTTTTCTATACTTTCAAGCATTAACGTTTCGAAGTGGATTTATTTTGGATTCTTGCGCAAATTCATTCGTATATGTAAAAGTTAAAAAAAAAAGTAAAGTGCTCCCATGTGCTCTGCACCGCGCCATGAAGGAGTATAGAGGGTGTGGGGTTAGGGCCGCACTCTTTCTTGATATCGACCGAACTGGGGGTGATGTGATAAGCACCACGCCCCTGGCTGCCTTTACCCCCAAAGTTTCCTCCAGGTACCCACTTTATACGACGCTGGGTGGGCGCCGGAGCCGCTTGAACAGGTTGAAAAGTCCCAAGTTCTCCCCTCCCTCCCCCGCCGGGATCGAACGCGGGTCTCTCGCATAATAGTCAGTCGTATATGTAAATCTTATTTTAAAGAAATGGAAATAATTCTTGTTATTGAAAGCAGTATGAGATTACTACACGAAAAAAAATATTTCTGTTAACAATGTTTGTCATTTGTGGGATTTATGCATTCATAGCGTGCAGCAGACACCTCCCCCCTCCAAAGCTATAAGAAGACTATATAAATAAACTTTCACTGCCCTAGTATTCTAACATAATTGGTATTTTAAAATTAAGTAGTTTTATGTAATAGAGAAGTAATCCCTTCAATAAATGTAATAGATTCGTGCTCGAGGTGGTAATAACAAAATTATGTTATGTCTACATATACATGAAAATATGAAAAACATATTGGGCAAAATATTAGTAGTGATGCGAAGGGTCTAATGACACGTGGCATGCAACCCTGAACTCTGCCCAACAGTGCCCCCTACATAAGAACTCGTGCTAATTGTATGGTGGCGGTTGATGAATAAACCTCCCATTGTGTGGTGTTTTTGTAGTTTTTATGTGTTTTCCTTTTACTTTCCCACGCGCAATGTCAATGTTAATGACATGCGGAGGGGTAATCGTAACATTACCCCACTGTCGCTTAGTATATTGTGCATGTGTTCGATTCACACTTGTCATGTGTCCAAAACTAAAATGCAATAAGTATAAATTTCAATTCGATATCAAATTAGAAGTAAGAATAATGTTTTTAAATGAAAATTCTGAAAAAATCTAAAAGCAAAACTTAAAATTCAGTCGCCACGGCATCTGAATGGCGCGTCGAAGTATACGTCTGTACTTTTATTCGTGTTTGGATAATCTAAAGCAATAATTTGTTGGCCAATATCAATGCCGAGTGGCTCTGGGCCCAACCAGCCTCTTAATCAATGACTACCCTTGGCAGAACTGAACAATAAAGGTATTGAAATTATAGAAGAGGAAACAGTTTGAAACAAGCATACGTCCCCTGCTTCAATGAGCGCAACATTCCTTATTTCACGGCCACAGAACCTGTTTTTGTTCTTCAGATATAACCGTGTTATTAGTAAGATATAGATGAGCCCTGATAAAATAGTACTACATTCAGCCAACGGCAGAGATGCTAGTGATATTTTCGTTCGGTCTTATTGTACTTCCAGTTGTTTAAGGAATGGAATTCTGTTGAGGCGATGCGATGATGTTCTCTGCTTATTGACGATTTTGTGTCATTTTCATGATCATCATGTCCAAATATGTTTACTTTATACATTTCATCTTAGCACTCTTCATTCCCATCGTCGCGATCAGACAAGGTGGCTGTAAAGCGACGTAAAATAAACCAACGATAACTGTTGCTGTGGTTTGGGCAGTGGTATACACTGGGCCATTATAAATTTCGTTTAGGTACAGTAGTGTTTATGTGTTTTTATCAATGGTGCAGCCGATGCCATTGGCGGAGTGGTTAGCACAACCCGCTACCACGCCAGGGTTCTAGGGATCGAATCCCGGCCTAGGTATGGTTATTCTATGTGAGTGTCGGTTTATCAATTTTATCATATCATCAGTCATACTCATCGTCGCGATTAGTCAAAAGTGGCTGAAAGGCGACGCTCAATAACCTAATTCAGTCAATAATTTTCAGCATAGCCTAGATGCTGTCGACGTTTACCCCTGTTGGGGAAGTGGATGGGTGTCCTGGTTGTGGCACGTCTTCCACACTGTCCTGTCCCTCAAGAAATTTCTTATACCATTGAATTAGTATATTACAATCACATAATTTAAATGTGGCTGAACGAAATACGAGTTTCATATTCCAGTATAGTGAAACGCTATTTTGCCTTCTGAAATCTCATGACATGGTTTTCATAGTCATTCTGGTCGTCATCATATAACACATTAAAGAAAATCGATGTCACTGTGTTTTGCAATGCGAAAGTCGATTCTAGTACATCTTTCTTTAGTTACAGTGATTCACCCGATTAGGATAAAAGAGCCTCTCCAATGGCGTGGTGATAACGTCCTCGCCTTGCTTTTCTCCACCCACTCACTTTCTCTCTTTGTCTACCGTTATGCGCGGCCTTGCTTCAGAGATTCCAGGGACAGACTATGAACCTAATTTGCTGGGTCACTTAAATATTTATGCTGTATACAAATGCAACTAACTAACACTAATTCTCTAGCCTTCTTAAACCCGAAGATTTATGGCTGCAGCAATACAAGCCTTCCATTTGCCCCTATCCTCGGCAAGATCAATCCAACCGTTTCCATCCTTACCAATTTCCTTTCTCAACGTTTCCCCTCTTCTTCGTCTTGGCCTTCCTGCAGGTCACTTACCATTAGGTTTCCCAACGAGAATCCTGTAAACTCTTCTTTCCTCTCCCATTCGTGCCACATGGCCTACCCATCTAAGTCTTCTTGATTTGATTATTATAATTATATCTGGACATTGTACACGAATGCAGTCTTATGTAATTAGCGCATTTCTGTTGGACCAGAATGGCAGCCACAAGAGATACTTTAAAGAAAGAGAGACAGATTTCAGGAATCTTCTTCCTCTTTATCCCAACCCTAGAAAATGGGGCGAGGAAAACGCCGTCTGAGTGAAGCAAGTGTTAACAGAATACGCTAATAAATCCAAGGCATCTGCGAGAAACTAGCGCCCTCAGTGTTAGGAAAGCGCTCCTTACCTCATCTTGCATCACACACGCGCAGTTTTTAAGGGTTATAAGTTTAGCGTCGTTTCCCGCTCCCACGCCTACCTTGAAATTTAACACCGCTGTAAATTCCATGACCACACAGGGCGGTCTGGTTTCATACGTTGCTCCGCCTTGAGAAATGGCCGACTGCCGAGGAAGATAATGTTCTTAATCCTCCCGCCGGTGGTTGTGAAATAAATTACACTGCACTTAACGAGTGGGTGGGGTCGTAAAGGATGCGGCGGTAACACTAGGGGTAATTGTAGCAAATTCGCAGCTAGGAATTTTTAAAGTTGCATCAATATCATGTTTCCCCCGGTTCTAAAGACATGACAGCAAAGTAGCACGGGTAGCTATCATATTTTGTTTGAAAAATGATTATTTTATTATCATGTGCATAGTACATGCCGGAAATGTGTAAATGCAGTTGGCCATCACTTTGAACAACTCTTTTGACACAGGTTAGCGCTCGTTATGCAATATAATTGTCTACGTGCTAAGACATGTGCGTAAAAATAAGCCGGACGTTACCTGACGAAAACGCAGGCATCTGCGCCATGCCTCTCCGTTCTGCAGTCAGGCGCTATCTCGGCCCCGAGCCAAACTGAACGAACTGTTTATTGATTGTACAGAGAATCATTGCGACATCAAATGTAGTAGCTTGTGATTTGACAGATTGTCATTGTAGCCTCATATGTAGCTTGTTATTACTTAGCAAATTATTGTTGCAGCATGCGTATCGTATGATGATTGAACAGCTAATCGTCATAGCTTCATGCAGAGTAGATTTTCATTGGCCGGAGTGTCCTTGCAGCCACATTTCGTCTATGAGAATCAGAGGAACATAACTGCAAAAATGCGGCTTTGCGTTTTGTTTAAATAAACTCCTCTGAAGAGCTCTATTTGCAATTAGATCGACATATCTTTACTTCTAATTCTTTGCATTAAGTTAGTCACGTATCTTCAATTTACTGACTCTTTTTAAGTGTCAGACGTATTCCTGAGAATAATTTATTTCGGTACTATTATAGTATAAGGGAAACACCTATAAATCATATATTTCGCACTTTTCTACATTGCTAACGTACTATTTTGGAATGTGGAACATTTCCTACTTAGGTGAAATAATGCATTTCTAACTAAGATAATGTATATTTCTTACATTGCGAGTACTTACTGTTACTTGTTATTTCGATTCTGTAACACATTATGGCGGGCGATAGCGTACTGGTTCAAGGCGCGTTGTGCGAGTGTTTTGTCGATTTATGCAGTGCTGCAACCTCGTTCACCGGAAAATACCTACTTTCGTGCCCGGATTTGAAATTATGCGAATACGTCGCAAACCATTGACGTTAGCCTCACAAACCATTGACGTTAGCCCCACAAACCATTGACGTTAGCCCCAAAAACCATTTTCCTTAAGGTTAGGTTAGGTTAAGTTAGGTTAGGCAAGCACAGTTAAAAAAAAATTAAAAAAAAAAATACTCGAGAAGTCATGTTGTAGTGAAAACACGGCGAGGCTGAAACACTGACTATGGGGTTGCGTCATCTTAACACACGGAACATTGTACTCTCGTGCAGAAAGAAAATGGCGGCAGCAGAAACCGCGTGTCGGACAGAGATTTTTGCAGAAAACGACATGTTTTCACATTGAAATGGATCAAAACTACATTCACGAACTTCCAGAACGCTACAGAAAATGATTTCCGTAAGTTCTTTCTCCTGTAAATTTGAAGAAATCCGTTTCCCTTATACTATAATGTTACCTTTATTTCCTCTCTCCTGTAAATTTATAAACTGGAGTTTCGTCTCTGGTTCTCACCCGACGATTTGTAGCTTGTTCCGATTGGGTACAAAGTTAATGTAGCATTATTATGTGTACAATGTTTCGAGTGGGAAAGGCTGTATTGTACATTGTTAATATAATTTACTTGGGCTGACACACACTGTAACGAAACAAGCAAAATATGTCATGGGAATATTTGATAGTATTTGAAACTTATGTAGTGAAGAATTTGTTAATCTGTCACATAATTTCTATAGTAAAATGCTTCATGCAAATTGGTTTAAATTAAATAAACTAACATCACCGATAGCAATGGAATACATTTCGGTTTAACTGAAATTGTATCATTTCAGGAGAACGAATAATGCTAATAACTGTGTAAATGCCTTGTTCTTCGTCCGTATCCATACGTCAGAATAAGAGCACCATCTAACGAAAGTTTTGGAAAGCAGAAGATGTAACAATCGATATCCAGTAGTAGCATTCTTGGATCTCGTATAGACGAAATCACCATGATAAAGTTTTATTTCAGCATTATTCCAGGCCATTGCAGGCTCAACAATTGGCAACATAACAATGCAGTATTCGAGGAAGATCCGAATGTTGGCGTCATAATACTTTTCCACCAACCAGACACGAAAGGGGGACATTGCGATCCCAAACCATGAATTTATATCCAGAGATTCGGGAAGACAGCGAAGTGTTTATGATCTTGTCGTAAACGTAAGCCACACCGGAAGCTCATTAGGGACCGGATATGATACCTGTAATGGCTCCGTACTAATGCGTTTTCTGCGGAAGCAAATTTGTACGGCGTCGTCAATGTGGGATTGTAGGGAGTCTGAGGACCGGGATGTGACATTTTGCATCGTTCCCACAATACCTTTGGACCCGCGGTTTTACGGCTTGTCTGCGCATTGTACGGTGCATTAAGATCAGACTTTACAATTCTGTGGGGAGTGGCGTTATCGTGCTGCAGTTTTGAGAGGAAAGGAAGACGCAGATGACGGGTTTAAATAATGTTTTATAGAGTTTGATAGTATTGTTGGGACCATATTAAAAGTGAGCATTTGCATACCGAAAGAGGTTCAATATTTCCAAGTTTTACATGAGTTGCCATCCTGGTTGTGATACTAATACGAAAGTCTATTAAAGTGAACGGAATAAAAATAACAATTTGAAACTTCATACAACAGCAGAAAGGGAAGGATTTATCAGTAAGGAAACAGGTATACAAATCCCAAAGAAAAGTTAGTAGCCAGAAGTACCACGAGAAGTGAAAAATTTAAATGCAAATAGTGGAAGTAACGAAAAACAGCTGTTGAGGCAGCTGAGTGCTCTGATGGACTCAAGCGTTAAGGTACTGTCATCTGTCCAATATTATTATTATCATTATTATTATACATTATTTTAAAGTGATGAACATAGAGTGACATGACAATTTAGTACTAATACGAACATAATATTTAGAAAGTACAATGTATGTATTAAAACATGATGAAAGTATATTTATTACAAGTGAAAAATAAAGGCAATAAATATGCCATTAGTTTATTATAACAATAAATCTACTTAGCTGTACGTTTATACAATATATGTGACAATGACGTTATTTATACTTTTTTTTTATAAGTACGCCCATGCCGAGACCGGGATTCGAACCTGGGACTCCTTCCGTCTTCCGTCTAACCATTCTTCCTCTGAGGCCGGCTAAAAAAACAGGAATTGTTAAGAAAGGTCTGAAAGAAAATTGTTTTATGAATAGGAAAGTGAAACAAAGTAATTTTATTGAATGAAATCGAAGGTATACGGGGAGTCACGACCCTTCAGTTCCTTCGGTTAGCCCATACAAGAAAATTATTCTTGTCAAAAATAATCAGAATTGAAGTGATTGATTCAGCAGACAAAATCAGTCATAGTGATCAAGTGTTACGGTATTTTTAAACGTGATGTATAGGTACTAACGTTAAGTTTTTAAATTTATGGAGCGGTCGAACGAAATTAAGTATCTGCGCAAGTAGTGACGCAAGACGGCTCCACCAATGAACACGTGAGAGGAACGGGATTGTGTGGAGGGGGAAGCGACAGCAGTTACCAGTCTTCCCAGCGTCGTGCACTGCTTCGCTCTGCCCATTCGATTTCCCCCATTCTCTGCCGCTATGCCCAACCTTACTCCAGAGATACCCGGAACAGGTTATAGTCATTTTTTCTTAATTATGTATGTCTTGTTCTGAATTATATATAATCTTGTCTTAAGCATGGAGCATTTAAAATCGCCAGATTCATTAGCGTAACTTATATAACAAAGATAGTTTACATAATTTGCTGTAGAATACTAATTTGTAAGAAGTTGCTCGCTGCCATATAGTTTCATCCTATGAGGTTCCATCTCCAAAGCTTTCCACAAGGTGTGTGGCATTTACAGCGTGAAAGTCCAGAAGCCAGAGCTAATACACACACGCACACACATGCATTTGTCTTCTCCATTGTAATTAACTGACCTCTCACGTCCCGCTCTCATCCATTACGAAGATTAAGCGGAGACTCGAGCGGTCCTCGTCGGCAATTACTTATTCACAGCAGAGGCCGGGACTTACTTCCACAGGAGTCCAGAAATCTCCTCTTGCAAGGAGGTTCTATTTCAATAACGCATTATGCAGGACTCGCGGCTCAACCCTCTTCATCTCCAGGTTAATCCATCACGGACAGATGGCTGTCCGCTCGCTGAGAGCCTGATGAAGAATGATGCAACGATTGCTGTATGCGTATTGTGCCGGATGACGTATGCAGAAGGGGATCATGGAAGGATGATGTATGCTCGGAAGGGAGCGTTGAGGTGA
This sequence comes from Lepisma saccharinum, assembly GCF_977018435.1. Taxonomy (NCBI): domain Eukaryota; kingdom Metazoa; phylum Arthropoda; class Insecta; order Zygentoma; family Lepismatidae; genus Lepisma; species Lepisma saccharinum. The sequence continues at coordinate 54,810,862 of NC_139233.1, forward strand.
GTGAGTTTTCGTGAGAGCGTGGCTGTGTGTGTCTGTGGGGTGTAATCATGAGCTCATGAAGAAGTTTTCCAAAATCGGAATTTTGTGTTTGTTAAGTGGGACATTTTGACGTCATGTTTACGTCATCGTAAAAATAAATATTTTGAAGGAGGGCGAGAGAAGACATATGTCTTCATATGATTCAGGTAGGCCAGCTGACCCACACACACAGAGCGGAGAGAGAGAGCGAGAGAGAATGACTGGTAGAGAAGACACAGCGAGAGAGACTGAGAAAGGAGAAATACGAAGACAATGTAAGGAGTAGCGAGAGGGACAGAGAGAAAGGGACGAATTAAGGAGACAAAGAGAGAGAAAATGACCTAACGAGCGATGGAGATGAAGAAAGGAGACAGACAGACAGAGAGAGAAACAAACCAGAAACTATCGAGTGAGAAACAGTGAGAGAAAGAAGAGAGACGAAAGGGCGAGAGAGACAAAGAAAGAAGACAGAGAGGGAAGCAAAATATGAGACAGAAGTAGGGAAATAAAGAACCAAGCAATGCAGAGAGAGAGAGAGAGAGAGAGAGAGAGAAAGCGACAAAGCAAGAGAAAAAATCTATGAGAGAAAGAAGGAGAGTGGGAGGAGACATTGAAAACACAGAGCGGGAACAAAGGAAGGAGAGAGAGAAAGAATTTTTACAAATGAAACAGAAATGGAAACTTAGAAATAGAAATGATCCAGTGGAGAGGAAGTAAGCACGAATAAAAAGATACTAAAGCTTGGAAAATACGTTCGAAACTTAAGACTTAAAATGGATAGAATTGTAAAAATTTGCAAATAAAGCGGAGAAGAGAAGAACAGGTAGAGATGTTTTCATATACCAGAGGGGACTGTTAATTGAGTCCCCCCTTGATCACCTCTGCGAAGGCCTATGGGTATTGTATAATTTCCACTTGGCTAGCAACGTCATTTAATTATGTTTTCCCTTACGTGTGCCGAGTAGGGATGGCCAGATCCGGATCCTCGAGGATCCGAAATCCGGATCCGGTTGGTTCCGGATCCAAAAATTTTTCGGATCCGGATCCGTTTTCCCATCCCACATGAGCTTCTTTGGAAAGTAAGAATGTGTTTTTAACATATTGTTACCTGCTAATATGCATATTATATATATAATATACATACATACACACACACATATATATATAGTGTGTGTGCGCGCGTGCGCGATTTGTAATTAATTAATACACTTGCAAGGGAGGTCTAAGTCTCCCCCTTCGATTTCCATGAAACTTGGCAGGTGTATAGAGGCCCCCCTCAAATGTCAAGATGAGGAGAAATTGAAGTGGGGATCTGACCCCGAAACCACGTAAATATGGCATACAAAGAAACAGGGGGCATAGGACCTCTCTATACACCTGCCAAATTGCATGGAAATCGGAGGGGGACACAGGGGTCAGATCCTCACTTCAATTTGTCCTCATCTTGACATTTGAGGCGGGTTTTGCCCCCTAAAACCGTTTTTTAGCTGAAACAAAAGAAAACAAACACGTATTTCTTCCATTGGGCCCCACTATACACCTGCCAAGTTTCATAGAAATCGGAGGGGGACACTTAGATAACCTCCCTTGTTAGTCTTACACTTTGTAATTATATAACACTGCATATATTATGTTTTATTTTAATTTTTAAAAGTGTAACTGTAGAACAATTGTATAATTTTTGTATAACATTTCTATCTTGTTATATGTGTTAAAGGTTTCATCCTGGAATGGAATGTCTCACATTTATGTGTGTTTCCATTTCCAATACATTCGAATGAATACATATTAGTTTCAATGGCATTTACAAAATCACCTCTGACTTTATGTTAAACAAGTAAGATTAGTTTTTGCACGAGTGTGTTAGCTGATGCGTAGCAAAGTATTTTAGGAACAACACTTGGAAAAAATTCTTGTAGGACTAAATAATGAAAAATTTCTTTGTAATCTAAGATCAAAATACCTTTTAAGGTGTGGTAATATTATAATGGGATTGAGATACGAAACTGTCGGATCCGGATTTTCTGATCCGGAACTTTCGGATCCGGATCCAGATCCGAAACTTTCAGACCCGGATTCGGATCCAGATCCGAATGGATCCGGATTTTTCGGATCCGGATCCGTTTGGCCATCCCTAGTGCCGAGTGCTCCTTCTCGGTTCTTAACGTAGGTATGGCGATTTTACCCGGAGAAGTTTTTAAGGGGAGGAGATACAGTTGCGCACCAATTGTGCATTTATTTCAATATCGCCCGAATGGGCACTGGTATTAAAAAACCCTAGGGGTATCCAAGAGTATGAATTTTTCTCCATGTTGCAAGTGGAAGCGTTTTTGTATGTTGATTATTAACCTGGACACGATGTTTGAAAAATGTGATGAATAAGAATTTTCGAAATTCCATATATTTCTTATGGGGAATCAAATTCAACATCAAGTTACGGCTAATCAAATGAAATGCCTCTTCAAACTTCCCTCTTCTCGTTGACATCTTTTTCTATTCCATCGGAAGTTTTATATTCCCAGGAGAACGAATCAAATCATACTCCCATATGATCAATGCGCATAAAAGAACTAGATTTCACCTTAAATGGAGTTAAAACTAACTTTCAAGGAGCTAGATTTACGAAGGCTGGATAAAGTGCCTCCTATGGTAATGTTAGTTGTCAAGGGCACTTCTGTTATCGTTAACTCTAAATTTATGACAATTTATTCTTAGTTTTCAACATCTAGATCCGGCGGCATCGCCCATCTCAATAATCCACCGATGATCGTATGAAATCAAATATAAAGGATTCCCTGATAACAATATTATGTCAATTCCACGTCAAACACGGCACTATAAAGAATTAGCTGGGGAGATATGAGGGAGTTAGGCGACGCAGCCAATATAACAATATCACGTCACGTGCAAAATGTATAATTATGACAAACGTTTGGTCTATGTGACCAGAACCAGTGATGGCATCATAGTGGGGCACGGGGGTGAGCGTCCCAGTTCACAGCCGAACGAGTGCACGAAAGAGCCAGAATTGGCTCCAAGAGAGCTAAGTTGGCACACTGCCACGGACGGAAGAGCTTGGGAAAGTCCCGTGGAGACTGTATCGCATGGCCTTAACATACTCGTATATACTTGATTTTCTTGTTAGACTCCAATTTTGTTTTACTTAAGGGGCTTATCCACATATTGTATGACGGTCACAAATAGCCTATGTGCGGACGTGCTTATAATTTTAGAATCAATCAGTTACTTTCGTTGTCCCCTTCCGGACACCCAATCATAATAGATCTGTCGCTGCACCAAATGTTACCTTTATATCTACATTACTTTCTGGGTAATCGATATGTTAGAAAACAGTTGCACACTCTATCTCAGGAATCCGTGGAGCAAGACCGCACATAACGGCAGAGAAGAGGAGATAGCGAGTAGGCGGAGCAAAGTAGTTCGCGCTGTAGCAAACGGTTGGTAGCTGCAGCGGCATTTTCCCCTCCATCCATTACCTTAGCCTTTAACTCGTTCATTGGTGGAGCCCTCTCGAGTCACTGGATGCGCAGAGGATTTGTTTTCGTTAGCTTGCTCCAGAGAATACCGGGACGAGTGTACGTGGTGATGTAAGGTGCTCCTGCACATTGACCAAGAGATTCGATGAGCAAAACAATTATAGTCAGTCCACGCATTTCGCTTAAAGCTATCCGCCGAAACTTCAGCAAAATTTCCCCAGCATCCTCATCGGGATTCCCAGGGCGAACTGCATCGTTAGAGGAAAGTGACTCCAACAGGGCCGCCGTGCTCAAGACACGTGATAGAGAGCTGACGCGCTTGTTGGTTTTACTGCATCCGGAGCCGTCTCCGTTTAATTGAAATGCAGCCGTGTGAACGCGATTGCTCGGACGGTCACCGAGCTTATTTCTCGGACGGCTGCCTCGGACAGCGTTTCGTCGCCAGATCGGCTTTTCCTCGCTGTGATAACGACTTAAAAACAAAATGGACGCTCGGCTCTCCCGTATTAATACAGTGACCCTCAATAAAAAGATGGTGATGTCGCCTCGAGTTACAAATGCCTGTCTCGTTCTCATTCCGGAGTTGCAAGTGCCTTTGTCGTGTCACTCTGGAGTTGCAAGTGCCTGGCTTATTTTTAGTCTGGAGTTGAAAGTGCCTATCTCGTTCTCAGAATAGGCCTCCTTGATGGCGCAGTGTTAACACCATTGCCTGGTCAAGGGTTCGATACCCGGTGGATGAGGAAAGGAACGGTAAAAAATGTCCTAACCCGGAAATTATTGCAATACAAATGTTCTTTGTGCCAGATTGTGCGGAATGGTATAGTCCGCCATCTTGGAAAATGGCGGCAAAAATTAAACTTAAGTATTAAAAATATATAATATCTCAAAAACGATGCATTGTACACAAAAAGTGAAGATTACAAAAATGAAATAGCAGAAAATTTGCTAAATTATGGTTTTTGCTTGATAGAGCTACAATAAATCTTAATTGAATTAGAAAGATTCAAATATCTTCTTTATTTTTTAAATTAGCGTAAAAGTTGGTTTCAGACACACAAAACAGCAAATATATAAGAAACTATGTAATTTACGTCCTAAAGTTACTGAACCAAATTCATAGCTTATGGTTTCCTCTAGAGATTGGGTTTTGTTTCTTGTCTTTAGTGTCAGGGGTTGAGGAGATATATCGATTAATGCAGAATCATGTGTCTCACTAAATTTCGTTCACTTGCGTTTGTTACATGTTTTTGTTGTTTAAAAATGTATGCACACAATAGCGGCGATTAGGTGTCTAAACTGGAGGAGGGGGGAGGGGGAAGGACAGTTTACTTTCTGCTCACTGCAATTAGAGAGAATCGTATTTAAAATGGAATTCAGGTCAAATCCACTGGTAGACAAGGCTTAGCATTAAAGAGACCATAGTGCGGGGATAAAAAGCATGTGCGTGGGGAGGGGAGAGGGAACTGCTCCCCATGCCCCCCACCCATAATCGCCGCCACTGTCAATACATTGAACTAATATGATACGGTAAAGTACCGTTCTAAAAGGTCACTTTGTCTTAGAGTCCTTTGCAGAATTTTTCGTAGATACCTGGTGCTAACATATGAAATTTCATCATTTCCTCTACATTCACACGTGCACTTGTAGCACAGGTGTTGTCCCTGATGCAGCCAAAGGAGAACATATGCGTAACTGATTGAAAATGTAAACTCCACTTCACAATACGCTTGGCTGTAATGAAATTTCGAAGAGTATCTAGCATCCTAATGTATTGCAGCCACAGAGCAGCAGCATCCTGTTATCTTTCAGAGTTGAACCAAATGTAGATAAAGATTTTTCAGCACCTCAGAGCATATTAGCGCCTACTTCTGAATTGAGCAGGCAAACGATTATTGAACGTATCTCAGAAATATGCTCATTTGCAATGCATTTTGCTTCTTTGTAGCGTGAAGAGTGCTGCATAAACTATGAAATGATCCCTTGTGTCACTGGCTATGGCTTTTTCGGATTAATTTGATATTTTTCAGTTTATAATAAGTTGTTTTTCTGCCACTTTTGGCAGAAAAGTGTTCTGTCTCCTTATTAGTCTGGAGTTGCAAGTGCCTGTCTCATTCTCTGCCAACGATGAAGTCTCAAGTAGGATCACAAGATTAATGTTCGATACAAGCCACTTTTAAATGTGTCTGCATCGGTGATCAAACTTGAGAATCCATATTAGAAGGCGACAACGTGACGACTCTACCATCAGAGAGTCATAAGAATGATTCATGCTGTGTCATGTTATGTCATGTTTCCGTTAATGGCAAGAGTGAAATTCAAAACCAGGAACCTTCGGTGTCGAGATGTTATACTGAGTTCCCACTGAGAACGCGGGGGAAGATAGCGAGATTCTTCCCATCTTGAGATACACATCCAGCGAAGGAAGATAAATTCTTCGTTTCCAACAGTTGGGGGTGTTTTTAATAGAGGCACCATGTGTGAATCAATTGACGGTATTGTTCTGGACAAATTTAAAGGAAGTCTGACCTTAACTTTCTCATAATCTTGACGAGGCGCATGTTCCTTACAGGAATTGCCACATCGAAGGATTCCACTTTAAACTGTAAGTACAGTCCCGGTTAGCCTTACTGTGCATAATGTGGACTTGAAACACCAACTCAACCAATTTATCAACATCGAAGGAAAACCTGGTGGCCATACGACTCGTCAAGATTATGAGAAAGATAAGGACAGATTTTCTTTAAGTTTGAGGGATTGATTGATTGATTTGCATTATTTTACTTCGCCTTTTGTGCCACTTTTGGCTAATTTGCGAAGATGTGGATGAGTGACGATATGATGAAATTGATGAATAGACACAAACATCCATGCCAAGGCCAGGATTCGAACGCGGAACCCGTGGCGTCTCAGCGCAATGTGCTAACCACTCCGCCACGGGGTCGGCTACTTTAAGTTCGTCCGAAACTGTAGTTTTGATTAGTAATCGCGGTTATATCAGGGCACTTGTAATAGGGTCGTATAATTGCATTAATGTGTGGGGATTACATTGAGAAATAAGGGGATATGTAATGGAAAAGCATTCAATGCATATTGCAACAAGCCATGGAGGCTCATGCGGGGTGTAGAGGTATGTTGCTTTACACATTTATGATCCCGGACAATGTGCAAGTGATGTAATCAGCATCACCCTCCAGCCTTACCCTCCGGGTTGCCTCCAGGTACCACAGAGCAGGTTTATGAGGGCACATTGCTGGAAAAATTTCCATCTACCCTGGGAATGAAACCTGTCTCTCCCGGGTGTCAGTTAAATTCCCTACGGACTGATCCACGGCAGGTCCAAGGTGATATGTATCTGTAACAAACGGTTTTGAAGTTTGTATCTGTTTCGTACTAATTATTTTGCTTAGACGTCCCCTCGTATGCTCAATTTATATAGTATTATTTCAGTCGTTACAAGCCCCCTCCTCCTTCCGACCGTTTCCCCATCTTTCCCGTGGCTCTTACTCTGGAGAGTTTCATCTAATTTCACGGAGGCCAAGGCCCATTTTTTCTCTTGCATTCACTCTATATCGTGTCTTATTTTTCCTTTTTCCTTTCCTGGAAACGGGAAAGGGGTCCTTTAGAACTATTCCTATTCCAATTCTTTTGAAACACGACACAGGAACCAAAGAATCCGAGTCCCGGAACGCAAATATACGAGAAAGGAAATAGCACCAATATTTAGCGTACCAATTTTTTTTTTCGTTTTTGTTATTTTTATCGATTTTCCACTTTGGCTAATCCCGACTATAAGAATAAAGAGATTAAATTAGTGAAGAGAACTTCCGTGACAAGACTGAAAGTACGTCGAATAACACGTTCGGCCACCAAGCAGTCTGCCCACAATGTTATTTAACCCTCCACGTCCTTGAAAACGCATGCATCTTTCGGTATCCACCTAGTGAACAATCTCGGTTATGTTATTTTTTTACAAAATGTTAATTAGAATAAAATAGGGATGGACTAATGAAAGTGAATTATTGTCAGAAATCTTATTTCTGAATGTGTTTTTCTGTTATGCCTTTCAGTTTCTATTTATTTTCTTTCAACATCTCCTTTTTCCTTTACTTTCCCTTCCATACATTTTTGTTAGTTCCTATTAATGGGTTAATTCTCCTTCCCTTTCTTTCCACTCATTTTCTTTCCTCTCACTTGCTTGTTTCGTATTTTATTATCCATATATTTGCCTCGATCTCCTTTCTTTTTCATACCATTCCCTTTTTTTCCTTTCGTCTCCATGCATTTGCTTCAATCTCTCTTCCTTTCTTTCACGTTTGATTTTTCTTTTCATGTTCCTATCCATACATTTACTTCACTTCCTTTCTCTTTCGTTTTATTTTTGTTTTATTTTCCTATCTATACATTTGCCTCAGTTTTCTTTCCTTTCTTTGCCATTCGATTTTCCTTTTCTCTTTCACCTACATTCATTTGCCTCAATCTCTTGTCCTTTCTTTTTCAATCGATTTCTCTTTTCCTTTTCCTATCCATACATTTATCTCAATCTCTTTACCTTTCTTTTTCATTCGATTTTTGCTTTTCTTTTGCTATCATTGATTTGTCTAAATCTCCTTTCGTTTTATATGCTTTCCCTTTCATCCAATTCCTCTTATTCAGTTTCCTTGATTTACTTCTTCGGCACTATTACACGCTCTCCTAACCTCTGCTCTTCACCTTGACTTCTGTTAGTTCGTTTGCAATGAATACCGTAACACAAACATCACAATTGAAAACATACTCTGGCAAGATCACAAAAACTTGCTGGAGAAAATGAAATTCAGCAATTTATTGGCATAAATCGAAATGTTTGTTCACGTGATCCTGCCTTGAGGACAATGCTCTGGCGAATCCGACCTCCATTAGTAGATCAATTTTATGCGGACGGGCAGCCACAAGAAGGATACATTAAAGGAAGCCGTGGAAGATATTTCCTCTGGGAGAGGATCTCATCTCGAAAAGCCACCGCTTGGAAGAGCTCCACCGCCAGCATCCCTTTTCCTAAGAGCGTTCCGTTCCGTCTCTACCTTCATCTCCGACCGCCTCGAGGAGCTATTGATGTCTCAACAGGTTAGAGCATTTCCAGAAATCGCTACCGTTGAATCGAGGCTACCTGCACGATTCGCTATTGAGAGAACTTCTCTGGAGAATCTTATTTCTTGCATTTTCGTTTCTTGTTAGAGTCTGGGAGCAACCAGGGGCCATGTCACCAGGTGGGCAAGTGGGGAGCTCTAGCCCACCGTTAATTAGTCTTAGGAAAACTTTCTATCCACTGAAATAGCGTACAGAAGAAAATTTTAGAGCAAAGAGAGAGAGAGAGACACACACACACACACACACACACAGAAAGCAAGAGACAAGAAACACAGGGATATATGAATGTGTGTGTGTGTGTGTGTGTGTGTGATGGAAGAAAGATAGTGAAGAAATACAAACAGAAAAGGAAAAATGACAGAGAAACAAGAATGAAGAGATAGAGATAGAATGAAAGAGAAAGGCATAGAAATGGAGAACTAGATAAAAGTGAAGATACAGAGAAAGAGAAAGCAAGCAGAGAAAGAAGTGGAGCTCTAGGTAAAATGATATAGATATAGAAAGAAGAATAGAGACAGAGAAAGAAATGGGGAACTTATCAAAATGAAAGAGAGAAGAAAACAGAAGAATGGATAACTAGGACAAATGAAAGAGATGTAGAAAGATAGAAATGAGCAGAGAAGGAAATAAAAACTGGAGAAAGAACAATAAGAAAAGAAACAGAGAAAGAAATTGAGAACTAGATAAAGTGAAAGAGAACTTTCCTACGTTGTATTCTTTAAAATTAAAGTTAAAGAATAACTCTCCTGTGTGTAACTTCGGTGAGAAAATATGGATGGACATTTCAGAGCAAGCTTCTCCTACTCCACAATTTTATCTTAAGGTGCATGCATAGAATAGTACAGGGCATGTTACACAATAGGTAAGAGTGGCGCATTGTTCTGCGGAATGTCTTCTAATACAAGATCACTATAGCTCTTTTCAGTTCCTACGGCGGGCGCTCTAGAAGCTGGCAGGGGAAGTGGGGAGCGGGGATTACGCAACAGACCAACCAGACAACATCAGTGGCACCGAGAGACACGACGCGGCCGGTAAAAGTACTACGTGAAACTCGTTCTACTGGCCGCTACGTTTCTTATCGTGCTGGATTAGTCGCTTCCTCGCTCCCCACCCACTTCCCCTGCCAGCTTCTAGAGCGCCCGCCGTAAGAACTGAAAAGAGCTATAACTGCCAGCAGATTTAATTTGACAGATGTTAGAGAATTATACAAACTATTCCTTAGCACATACACTAATTCCCTGTTCCCAGACTCATACCTGAGAAACTGTTGAACAGAAACGCATGGTCAATAGAGCTGTATTCTTGATCTTTTTGCCTAATTTCGTACTTCGTATAGAATTATAGTCAAACTTTTGTTTTATAGCATAGTTTTTAGTTTTAAAGCATAATTGCCTATTTCTGAAATGAAGCTTTTACACAACAACCACTGGAAGTTGTACACTCCTGTTCACATAAAGTGGGACTCTTTACAGGGTTCAACAGTTGAAGTATGTTCCAATTTATCGGAGTGAACCTCAGAATTCTATTCGACGTTATCTCAAGTTTTATAATGATCTAAGTACTGTCCCAATTTTACCTAAAATTTGCCCAACTTCCACAAGCATATACATGGTAGTTTTTGAAAAATTGTTTTGTGTGAACGGTTCTTGTTCATTTGTTAGCAGTTATTTTGTGATACATGCCCTCTACACTTATATTCCAATTTACAGAGGAAAAGATGATAATATGATAGTGTATTGTACGTATTGCTAGACCTCTCTATACCTCTTTCACAATTTGTGCTCTCTGGTGGTGACACATAGAACTTATTGTTCATCATCCCTAATTCTATGAGTCTCCCGTCTCAGAAGCTATGTAAAATATTTGTTTGCACAATTAAACTATTAATATGTTTATTTTAGAACCGTGCGCACAATTATGTATATTTGTAAACTATCATTTCCAGATGGTTCAACTTCTATGTGGCAGTGCACTTTATTTTCATGATGGCAATGCTCGCATTTTACACCTAATCGTGATGGTCTTGCGGAACCACATAGTATGTTTATTCTGAGAGAAAAATCTGTGCTTCAGTGGAAGAAAAATAATATTGTTCGTGTAAATATTGGAGGTTGAGAAGTGAATGGGTGATCAAACTGAATTTAGAATTACTGAGGAAGCAAGTTATTATGGTTAAGCCTATACTATTTTGAACCGACCAGATTTTCACCAATATCAATGCTTGAAAATGTTAAAAATTAAAATGTGTTGAAAATATGAATATATTACTGTGAATATATGTACCAATTTACTAGAGTTTAGCTATAAGAGATTTAAGAATTACATCTAAATTTTAAAATAGCTGTTGATATTCCTGGGGGAGGGGGGACCTGAAACTCCAACCCTTCCTTCTCGGCACGCCCTCGCGTCACAGCTCGCCTTACATCCGACTCGCCCTCCTGGCAGGTCAACTTTAGTCACACAACAAGAAGGGTTCACGTAGGCGTTCCGAAAAACCTGGCAGTTCCATTTCTCACTCGAAATTCACTTTCATGGAACCAGTTGACCAGAAGGGCGCGATCAAGCATCTCTGGTCAATGGACGGTGCGCCATATCGCGTAATACAATAGGGGGGGATCATAAAAGTTTCCTCGTGAATGGGTCCCTATTGTGCAGAGTTCTCGCCAGTGGAAAAGATGGACGAGCTTCTCTACTGGGAGATGGAACTTCACACTTCATGGACTCAGGGAAAATGTGAGTCATAGATATAACTGCGACACCTGGTGTATTGTTAAGACCAGCTACCGTTTCCACTTGTATGATACGCAGAATTTTAGAATGCATGAGAGATCCTTCACAATGTGGTAATGCAGAATGTATACTGACCTCAACATACACGAATTTCGAGAACTAAAAGTGGATTTTGGGTGAATATTTTTCATGAGCATGAGAAAAATACGAAGCTTCTGAGCAGAACACCTTTAGGAAGGGGGAGGGGCAAAGCTAAGACCTTCCCCTGGAAAATGTGTACCCTGTTTCGGCTAACTGTGCAGCAAAGCCGCACATAGCGTCAGAGAAGCGAAGGAAATCGAGTGGCCAGAGCGAAGCAGTAGAAGCTGATGGGAAGGCTGGTAACTTCAGTCGCTGTCCCCCACTCCACGCAATTCCGTTCCTCTTAGCTACGTGTTCATTGGTGGAGCCGTCTCGCGTCACTACTTGCGCAGAGACTTGTTTTCGTTTGACTGCTCCACAGTTAGCTGGGATAGAGTATATATATTGATTGATGGATTTGATTTATTTTACTTCGTTTTTCTGCCACTTTTACGAATCGCGAAGATAAGGATGAGTGATTATGTGATGAAATTGATGAAGGGACACTCACAAAGAACATCCAATCCCTGACCAGGATTTGATCAAAGGACCCCTAACGTCGTAGCACGCTGTGCTAACCACTTCGCCACGGAGGCCTGTTTCAATGTGTGTGTGTGTGTGTATATATATATATATATATATATATATATATATATATATATATATATATATATATATATATATATATATATATATATATATATATATATATATATATATATATATATAATTTCAGTCACAGTACTAAAGGGCGTTTCAGGAATATTATAACTCCAAACTGAAGGAGTGTTTTATGAAGCAGCAACACTATTAATGGGATGAAATATACCTCGTTTGTCCCCCTCCAACTCTCTTGAATACCTTGCTAGACCCTTCCGTGGAAAAATTATGCGGAGGCAATTTTCACATTACTCATTATTTCCGGTTCGTGAAACAGCTGACACAGAGACACATTTTAAAGAGCGTTTCCAGAGACCTCTGGACGGCTGAATAGAACTAACACTTACACACGGTTAACCCAGACAACTCGTTGAAAGTTGAGTTTCTGTGGAACTTCAATTGCGAGGAACCGCAGTTAGTTCCCAGTATTTAACAATCTGCAGACGCGCGCGCACACACAAACAATGACAGAAGAAGTAATATACAGGGTGTACCTAAAGTTCCATACCCCCGTATGAATTGTAGACAAATCTGCAAAATGTTATTTTAACAGCATGCCTATGATGTGAGGATGGTATACCATTAAATCAGACCAATGACCACCCATTACTCCAGAGCAGTGGTTTCCAACTTCAAAAGGTCTGAGGGCCAAAATTATATCCAGCAGTTGATAGACGGGCCGCATTTTTTTTGGGGGGGGATTAAAAATTACAAAAATTGTAAGTACTGAACTGAAAATGTAGTACTTTCGCATGAGCTAAATTTCTAAAATGAGGCAATACAACAATGGAATTACAAATCAAAATTGTATAATTACAATTTATTTCACAAAAACCCAATACTTATTGATGAATTGAAATAAATTAAAGACACACCATACAAATAAGAATCCTTCATAGTAAGTGTTCAATGTGAAAATTGAGGCCCATCTGCTTCTTTTATTAAAGTTGGAATGTCCACTTCAATTTCTGTATTTGAAAGTCTCAGTGAAGAATCTGCCAGTCGGCTTCTGTAGCAGTTCTTGATTAACTTCACTGAAGAAAAAACACTTTCACACGTGTATGTGCTGCGGAACATCGATGTCATTCTTTGCCCAAAACTACGAAGGTTTGGAAAGCGTTCTTTTGAAAGGTATTTGAAAAACTCTGGTCCCTTTTCTTGGCTAGTTTGAAGGAACACATCGCCTTGCAAATTCCGCAATTCAAGTTGGAGAGAAGCTATTTTAATTTTCAATCTTACGTTTTTTGGAGATATTGCTCATTTCGATATTTGCACAAACTTTAACGATCAGTCACAGTACAATCCGAGTTGGAACACTGGAAATCTCTTCGTACTTCGTGCGTAGTAAAACAGATCTCTATATCGCCTCTCTGCAGTTTGTTTCTGAACACAAAGAGTGAAGCCTTCGCGGAAGCAGACGAGTTCATTCCACATAGCGAAGGGATTGAATGCATGGTGTGAAGAGAAAGTTACGTCACTTTAGATTCTTCTGATTATCATTATTGACTGCAAAATCAATTCTACCTGTGATATTGTCTTTCTTCACAGAGCATCCGTCCCATCAGTAAAAAAAGAACGTATTTTAATAAAAATAAATAAAATTAATGTTTTTTGCAAACTGGCTTCGTGGGCCGCAGAAAAAGGCAACGGGGGCCGCATGCGGCCCGCGGGCCGCCAGTTGGAAACCCCTGCTCCAGAGGATCTGTGTGCACACCGCCATTTTCATGGCACAGTATTATTCGCCTCTTGGTGCAATGTGACATCCTCCGTAACTTAAGATGTCAGATCTGGATTTCAGGTAGCCATATTAAGAGAATACCTCAATGATGTGTTCAGAGACAAATGGATTGGACGAGGATCGCCAAATTTACCAGCACCTCTAAAATGACCACCCCAAAGTCCAAATCTGACATCTTGTGATAATGCGCTATGGGGACACATCAAACAAAGTCGCCCATAATCGTTACCAGACAACTGGCGAACTTCAAGAAGCTGTTCGCAGTGCGTTTGCTTCCCTCACGCCAGCCATGTTACGGAGGATTTCACATCGCACCTGGAGGCGAACAATACTCTGCCATGAAAACGGCGGTGTGCACACAGATCCTCTGGAGTATATGATGGCTATTGCTCTGATTTAATGGTACACCATCCTTTCATCATACGCATGCTGTTAAAATAACATTTTGCAGGTTTGTCTACAATTCAAAGGGGGGGGTAAAGGGACTTTTGGTACACCCTGTATAGTCGACGCGCTAGCTACGTTAACGCAAGGTAACTTAATATACTATAAGGTAGCGCCATCCGAAAATTGCCGATCATGCACGAACGCATGACGTCATGTGGGAGGATCGGTTATGCTCGGTGCCCCTTCGGTTATGTTCGTTCGGGGCTTTGCAAGCAAACGGCCGCTATCATTTATTTCTGTGCGAGTTTCAGAGAGGGAAAGTGTTTCATTACTTTGAGGGGTAAATATTAATTATCATACTTCGGGATGGTATTGATGTATTCCTTTAATGTTTAGTAACATAATTAAAACATGCTACTTTTAAAAGAGGGGAAAATTGCACATGCAAAAGTATTGTAAAAATTCATTTTTCTGAAACATGATCGATATATTACAAAGAAGGTTGTTCGTGTTCTAATTAGAATTTCAGATTTCATCATTTCATAAATCGTAATATGATTTTAATAAGAAACGTTGCATGCTAAAGAAGAATTGCATAGTGAAAGAGTTACAAAGAAAGAATTAATTGACAGATTTGGTTTATTTTTGCTTTTCTGTCTTTTTTAAATATGAAAGGAAAGCCCATAAGAGTTAGTCCCCCCCCCTTCGATCTCTTTCTTTGTTTCCACAAACCGGCCTCCTTGGCGTAGTGGTTAGCACATCGCACTTCAACTTCAGAGGTTTGGGTTCGAATCCTGGCTTGGGCATGGATGTTTGCGAGTGTTCATTCATCATTTCATCACTCATCCCTATCTTCGCAAATTAGCCAAAAGTGGCACAAGAAGCGAAGTAAAATGAAGCAAATCAATCAATCAATATTTGTTTTCACATATACTATCACATTTACTAAATTCTCAATTTTCTCATTAAGGACAAATCAATGTCTTACCCGATTGGATTCGAATCCGGGACCCCTGGCGTCGAAGCGCGATGTGCTAAGCACTACGCCAAGGAGATCGACAGAGGCCTCCGAGGTACTACGGGCTCACAGAAAGTCACAGGAGTACTATCGGATTATAAATTATGGATATTAGAGTTTGGATAATAAATAAATAAATTATATAATATATAATCTATAAATAAAAAAAACACCCGTTCTTTATTTATAGAATCTCAAAGAGAGCGATAGTTTGCCAAACTAAACAATAATCCTATCTTGTTCTCACGATAATAAAAATAGAAGGCATAGTAAAAAATAAATAGGTAACTATAGATTGACACAGAATTGAATAAGCTGAATTTTGATGTAACTCGTTTTTATGTGGTTCTACTGATTAACTTTTAATTGGAGTCCAAACTTGAATAACCGTAATTTCTAATCCGATAGTAGTCCGGTATAATCTATTTACAACATTTAACACAACGCAGTACAAATGCCTAATATTTAGTTTCCTGACTAAATAGTTCCTTCTTATTCATTCAGAACGTTGCAATCATTTCCAGGAACATTTCAAATTTTACATAACATCAGAAAGTATTAAAATTATACTGATATACTTAAAATCCAATCTTTACCATTCACCATAATGTAACTTTATTTTTGAAGTTATCAAGTGAAAGAAGCAATATACAATCTAGATAAATTTTTACTCTGCATTTGATACTCTAAATTCGAAAGAATTCCCAACCTTCTTCATATATTTATTTACTGTACACTAGTTTACGTACGGATCAAAGTTCCACATGCAAAAAATTTTTGAAAAGTTTTATGTGGAGGAAGAATGATGAAATAGTTTGTAAGATTTGTGACGTCTTGCTCGCTTTCGGGTGTTGTTTGGAACAATCCGTCACAAGCCATTATTTATTTTTTTGGAAGTACGTGCTTTTTTTGCCTGGCTATCTCCCTGTAAACAAAAAAAATAACACACCCTCCACAAAAGAATATACTTACAATATATATATATATTAAGTTTTTCAACCTCGGGTGGCTTCGGTGCTATAGGGAGAAAACAAAAGGACCTAACCATCTAAATGGGCACAAGTCAAAATTACTAATCCCAGTTTTACCTTTTTTTGGGTGTTAAACAATGCGTCGCTCCAATATCTTCCATATACCGCCAGCTGGTCGGGAGTTTTATAGCGGGCTCGTCTAGTCCCACTCCCGACGAACTGACATGTATATGAGCAATCAAAAAAATACGACTCCCCCCCTTTTTATGACCCTTTGCCAAAAGAAAATATAATAAATCAGCTACACAAGAAGTTATGTTGAAAGAGGGGTGGACTTATCTTAAAAAGCGCCCAGCGCTTTGCGTAATTTCATGAAAAGTAAAATTAGATAATTTCTCAACAAATACCTTTTATTTTTGCTCAACAAGTGGCACAGTTATTTGATTGCTTACAACAGTATTAACAATGTATTTTCATTTAAAACTTGATTCTCTCCAGAAAAGAACAGTTACTAAATACCCCTCCCTTTTCTTAACAGATTTTCTCAAAAACAGACCTTTTTTTATTTTACAATGACGATCCACGTCATAAATTCCTTTTTTGATTCCCACTATCATTTGCATAATTTCCTTTTGACTACATTTTAGTTTGGAGGAATTAGACCCGAGGAATAAGAAATTATTAATGAAAAAATGAAGTTAGAAATATTCGCCCAAACAAATCTTTTACGTAAAAAAAAAATGAAAGATTTAAAAATATCTATTAAAGTAACTCGATAACTAAATCATTCTTGTAATAATACTTAACTCCGTGTTTGCAAGGATTCCACGTGCTAGCCAAAGTTCTCAGGTGTATCGAAAGATAATAGCTGAGTCACGCCCCTTTGACCCAACCTGCCATCACGTCGTGGAACACCGTTGCTGGAGTTCCTGTTATCGGAATCGGCGCGGAGAGAACACTGGTTCGCTCAACAAGGAAAAACTTGAACTACGAGAAACTCGGTAGGTGGCAGTCTAGTCGCCGCCATGCGAGTTTCTTTGAAAACAAACGAAGTTTCTTCGCGAACTGACAATCTCGCGCATCGGTCTAATCCCTCTATACAGGGTGGGCCGAAGAATGTGGCGAAACGGGATATACAAGTCCCGATTCACCACAACCTCCCCCACCTTCGAAAAAGAAAAACTCAGGCACCAAATAGCAAACAATACACTTGTACCAAAGCCAAAAAAGGCGTATAAACCCATAGACATATAGCATATATCTTCAAAAAACTCTTTGTTCGATGTTTTTTTTTTTTTTCAACTTTTTGTTTCCAATATTTTGTTATATCCCGATTAGCCCAATTAAAAAATTAATATGAAACAAGATATAATAAATAATGGAATATATATCCAATAAATATGAAAATAGGCATAAGTGGAACCATTAATATAAAGTAGTTGAGACCAAAAAATACCAAGGCAGAAATATAACTAATGAACACAAAAATATGCCAATAAATATGATAAATGCAAATGAAGCAAGGGCCTTGCGAACACATAATGAGACTGAAAACTGACACTTGGACGAAAACATGATGATAGTAACAAAGATTACATGCATAATATATACTCTGATTAAAATATCGTCCTGGAGCAATAACAAAAGGAAAAAGCTCCAAGGGAGAACAACAAATTGTGGCCAAATATCTAAGTTCACACATATATATGGATATATATTATATCATCAAAGTAGCACGATCCACCTGAAAAGGAAAAGAAGTGTCCAGTGCACCGTAAAGTTTCTGCATGAATGACATCTCAGAACTATCCAGCGGTGACCACCAAAACACAGCCACAGGGTCGGCATTCAAGTCCCAAAAATTCCACACCATGGTGAATCCATTGAAGGATGAAGAATTTATCAGTCGATCTGGTTTTCCATCATCTTCGCGCATCCCGCAGCAAAGGTAAATAAATATGGAAGTCCAGCGTCATCTTGCGAACAAAACAACGTAGAGCAACGCTCAGACGAAGAACATAAAGGGTGCTGGAAATCTAGTCAAGCTTCGACCAAACCATGTCGAAGGAAACAAGACAATAATACACTTTCCAAAACACCATACTGAAGATCGCAACGACGAAGATGCGAAAATTCTTCTCACAATAACCAGGGCAAAAAGTTATATAAGTAGCACTGCCCAAAAACACAGGAGAAGGTGGATCACCACCACGATCGAAGCACTAAATATTCACTTGTGTGACTCCAAGGAGAGTACGAGCCAAAATTCACACATAAAAACCACAGGCGTTCCTTCAGACATACCTGAATTCCCAAAAAAATCATCGGTTTGGTGCAATCCATGAACACCAAAATACCGTTCCAGGCGGAGATCCAAAAATCCAGTCCAGATCCAAACATGCAATATCCATGCAGTATACCAGGAAGCCGGGGCGTACAGATGTACGGAAGGAAAATCCATAACAGCGACGAGAAGGCGGTGGAAAATAGAAGGCGGAGCGTAACATGCAGAATCTAGTGGCACTGGTCACTAACAACCGGGTTGGTAAGCCACATCAACACATCAAATTCTCCAGGAAATGTACATGCAAAAAATAAAATAACCAAAATTACTAATTAGAAAAGAGAAGAAGGAAGAAAAGATATAGAACAGATAGAGAAAAATATACACTCTGGAAAACAGGTAGAAATGACAAGATTCTACAGAGCAAGACATACAAGTTAACAAAACTGCTCTTAACGTCGAACATTTTGGGGGTTTCATTAGGCATACGAACTCTACAAGTAGCCTGTACATGTCCCCATTTTGAACAGCGACGGCACTGAACATTACGCCTAGACATACCACTTACATTATAATTACCACCTCTAAATTTGGTGCCTGAACCCAATTGATTATTTGAAGTCGTCGCCATTAACCTATGTGTATTTGAATTCATTGTCCTTTCATCCGACGGCGGAGCGCTATAAAATTTTCGCTCCATGGGAGAAATGTCCCGTGCCAATTTGAGCAATTCAGCTAAATTCTTTGGCTTGGTTTGAAATAAAAGAAAACCCCGTGTATTCGGGTGCAAATTTTGAAAAATTTCATCAATCAAAAGTGTTTCTTCCCAGACCAAATTCAAGGCATTGGCACAATCAATGACCGAAGAAACGTAAGCAGATAATGATTCTGTAGCGTGTTGTACTCTGCAAACATGAGAATTAATAAGTAAAGCTACAGTGTTTGATGGAACCAGGGTTGACCATATGTGACATTTTAGAGCAAACCAAGAGGCGGAGGCGGCAAGTGCCTCACGCCAAAGCGTCTTCAAAAGTCCCGTAGTCTTTCTAATGACATTACGGAGAACAAGTTGGTCAGGATATATATTGAAACTAAAAAGTAATTGCAAACGTAAAACGAAGTCAAACAAAAAATCAACATTTTCCCCATCACATAAAGGCAATTCATCAATTTCGGCATCAAGGTTACGTAAGGTTACTTTATCTGATGAAGAAGAAGGTTGAGAAACAGATTGCTCCGTTTTGCCGTCCGTTGTAGGTTCTCCCCCGCTTTCGGGGCTAACAAACAAGACCTTAGGCACCTTGACATAATCCACCCGCTTGGGTGTAGTTGGACATTGGACATTGCCTCGAAGCTGTGACATAATGGAAAAAATCACAGAAGGTCAAACTTTAAGGAAATAATGGGAATCGGAACTGAAATTTAAACAATTTAAAACCCTGAAAAAAAAATTCTATTAATAATCAAAGATAGTGGGTGTAGGAAAATTCTGCAATTCGGCAAGGCAATAGATTAAGTTAGCAACAAATCACTAATAAAGTCAATTCCCCCAAAAAATTTCACTGCAAACCTGTTTAACAGAACGAAACGCAGTTGGTCAAAGGCGGAAGTCCAACACCGGAGCGAAAGCACCTCGGGAAACGTGGCCGTGCCTGCTACCATATAGTTTGTGACGTCTTGCTCGCTTTTCGGTGTTGTTTGGAACAATCCGTCACAAGCCATTATTTATTTTTTTGGAAGTACGTGCTTTTTTTGCCTGGCTATCTCCCTGTAAACAAAAAAAATAACACACCCTCCACAAAAGAATATACTTACAATATATATATATATTAAGTTTTTCAACCTCGGGTGGCTTCGGTGCTATAGGGAGAAAACCAAAAGGACCTAACCATCTAAATGGGCACAAGTCAAAAATTACTAATCCCAGTTTTACCTTTTTTTGGGTGTTAAACAATGCGTCGCTCCAATATCTTCCATATACCGCCAGCTGGTCGGGAGTTTTATAGCGGGCTCGTCTAGTCCCACTCCCGACGAACTGACATGTATATGAGCAATCAAAAAAATACGACTCCCCCCCTTTTTATGACCCTTTGCCAAAAGAAAATATAATAAATCAGCTACACAAGAAGTTATGTTGAAAGAGGGGTGGACTTATCTTAAAAAGCGCCCAGCGCTTTGCGTAATTTCATGAAAAGTAAAATTAGATAATTTCTCAACAAATACCTTTTATTTTTGCTCAACAAGTGGCACAGTTATTTGATTGCTTACAACAGTATTAACAATGTATTTTCATTTAAAACTTGATTCTCTCCAGAAAAGAACAGTTACTAAATACCCCTCCCTTTTCTTAACAGATTTTCTCAAAAACAGACCTTTTTTTTTTTACAATGACGATCCACGTCATAAATTCCTTTTTTGATTCCCACTATCATTTGCATCATTTCTTTTTGACTACATTTTAGTTTGGAGGAATTAGACCCGAGGAATAAGAAATTATTAATGAAAAA
Organism: Lepisma saccharinum; assembly: GCF_977018435.1. NCBI lineage: Eukaryota > Metazoa > Arthropoda > Insecta > Zygentoma > Lepismatidae > Lepisma > Lepisma saccharinum. The sequence goes on from NC_139233.1 coordinate 54,831,919, forward strand.
ATGAAGTTAGAAATATTCGCCCAAACAAATCTTTTACGTAAAAAAAAAATGAAAGATTCAAAAATATCTATTAAAGTAACTCGATAACTAAATCATTCTTGTAATAATACTTAACTCCGTGTTTGCAAGGATTCCACGTGCTAGCCAAAGTTCTCAGGTGTATCGAAAGATAATAGCTGAGTCACGCCCCTTTGACCCAACCTGCCATCACGTCGTGGAACACCGTTGCTGTAGTTCCTGTTATCGGAATCGGCGCGGAGAGAACACTGGTTCGCTCAACAAGGAAAAACTTGAACTACGAGAAACTCGGTAGGTGGCAGTCTAGTCGCCGCCATGCGAGTTTCTTTGAAAACAAACGAAGTTTCTTCGCGAACTGACAATCTCGCGCATCGGTCTAATCCCTCTATACAGGGTGGGCCGAAGAATGTGGCGAAACGGGATATACAAGTCCCGATTCACCACAACCTCCCCCACCTTCGAAAAAGAAAAACTCAGGCACCAAATAGCAAACAATACACTTGTACCAAAGCCAAAAAAGGCGTATAAACCCATAGACATATAGCATATATCTTCAAAAAACTCTTTGTTCGATGTTTTTTTTTTTTTTTCAACTTTTTGTTTCCAATATTTTGTTATATCCCGATTAGCCCAATTAAAAAATTAATATGAAACAAGATATTATAAATAATGGAATATACAGGGTGTTTCTAAAGGTCGTTTACAACGCTTGGGAGGTGATTCCTCACACGAAAACAAGCAAAAATTCTAAGTTCCATTTTTACGACTGAGGCTTCGTTTCCGAGATAGGAGCCTCGCAAAAGGTGACAAAGTGAACGTCACACCTGACTGGGACGAATACTATAACAGATAGAGAGGCGGTTCCAAGGGAATCATAAAGGAATCGTATGTACTCAGTCCGGAAGTCACTATGAAAAGTTCACTGCACGCATGCGCAATGGAGTCCTCAAAGGAATTGGGGATTTCCAGCAAGAACAATACATGGAAAGGGTATGTAACGCAGCAAGAAAGACCGTGACAATGAGAAATGCGTTAAAGACAACACATCCCGACCTCAAACATCAAAACATGAGCACGGAACACAAAATCCGAAAAGTTGAGCACGGTTGCATACCCCAGTTACACGCGAGGAATGAACGAATCATATCATGTGGCATACGAGAGACACACTATTCCACCAGGAGGAGGGAAAGAAAAACACAATATCAGATGATTGCGACAACGTGTATTTTTACACGCGACAACTACGTAATATCCCCCCACACACAACAAACAACAAATGCTACAATATCTTACGCACAGACAGTCCTGTCACTGTACACCAACTGAAGATGTCACTTTCACCACACAAAGGGGGTGGGGAGCAATACCAAGAGTGTTCTCACTGAGATTGCCGAGGATAATAATCACAGACGGTTTTCAAAATGTCTGCCGTTTACTTCTACGCAGAGATGACAGCGACGAATCAAGGATTGTCGAGTACGAGCAAACAAGCCAGGGGGTTGAGATCGAGAGGGTTGAGATCTGGCGACCTCGGTGGCCAAGGCACAGGCTCATCCCTACCAATGAACGTATTGCGAAACACGCCATGCAGGAAATGTCGTACATTACAATCGAAATGAGCTGGTGCACCATCGTGTTGGTACCACATTTCTTGCCAAAGGTACGGTCTCCAACAGTTCAGGCAGAACCTCACTAAGAAATGCATGATACGTGCGACCATTCAGGCGAACAGGGAGAATGTATGGTCCAATTAAATGATCATGTACTATCCCGCACCACACATTCACTGAAAACCTTTGCTGGTGATGGGCCACAAAAAGTGCATGTGGGTTGTCAAAGTCCCATACATGACTGTTTCTACTATTGAAGACATCCATCCTGGTGAAAATGGCTTCATCTGTCCACAATACGTTTGCCCCGAAGTGAGGGTTTGTGTCCAGCTGATGCAACAACCATTGGCAAAACTCCATACGAGGGCGAAAGTCACGAGGTAACCGTTCTTGTACTTTCTGCAGTTTAAAAGGGTGCATTCCTTCCTCTGACAACACTCGCCACAAATTCACATGAGACGTGTTTCGTGCCCGAGCGAGCACTCGCGTACTGGTGCCAGAATGTTCTGCGACCGCTGTTAACACATCTTCAGCAAACTGATGTGTGCGTACACTTCGGGGTCTTCCAACTTCTTGCCGCGGTGGTAACACTGACCCTGTTTCACGCAGTCGACTGTCCACTACCTGAAAGAAGGTGTGAGACGGTAAACGTCTATGTGGAAAGCGTTCTCCATAAGACGCCTTGCCTCACGGCTATTACCACGTGCCTCCCGCCTCCCCATACATGAGATGCATGTCTGCTAGCTGCTGGGTCGTATACGCAGCCATCTGTGTAATAGGGAGCTGGAACTGCAAAGTATTGTTTTTGTTTAACACTGGCCCACTGCACAAATTGGCCGTATCACCGTACGAACACAACTGCTGATCATATCCCAGCACCTGCAACACGACTGGAACGACTGCCGGAGAGAACCAACCCTTCGAGCATTTGTTGTTTGTTGTGTGTGTGTGGGTGGGGGGGATATTACGTAGTTGTCGCGTGTAAAAATACACGTTGTCGCAATCATCTGATATTGTGTTTTTCTTTCCCTCCTCCTGGTGGAGTAATGTGTCTCTCGTATGTCACATGACATGATTCGTTCATTCCTCGCGTGTAACTGGGGTATGCAACCGTGCTCAACTTTTCGGATTTTGTGTTCCGTGCTCATGTTTTGATGTTTGAGGTCGGGATGTGTTGTCTTTAACGCATTTCTCATTGTCACGGTCTTTCTTGCTGCGTTACATACCCTTTCCATGTATTGTTCTTGCTGGAAATCCCCAATTCCTTTGAGGACTCCATTGCGCATGCGTGCAGTGAACTTTTCATAGTGACTTCCGGACTGAGCACATACGATTCCTTTATGATTCCCTTGGAACCGCCTCTCTATCTGTTATAGTATTCGTCCCAGTCAGGTGTGACGTTCACTTTGTCACCTTTTGCGAGGCTCCTATCTCGGAAACGAAGCCTCAGTCGTAAAAATGGAACTTAAACTTTTTGCTTGTTTTCGTGTGAGGAATCACCTCCCAAGCGTTGTAAACGACCTTTAGAAACACCCTGTATATCCAATAAATATGAAAATAGGCATAAGTGGAACCATTAATATAAAGTAGTTGAGACCAAAAAATACCAAGGCAGAAATATAACTAATGAACACAAAAATATGCCAATAAATATGATAAATGCAAATGAAGCAAGGGCCTTGCGAACACATAATGAGACTGAAAACTGACACTTGGACGAAAACATGATGATAGTAACAAAGATTACATGCATAATATATACTCTGATTAAAATATCGTCCTGGAGCAATAACAAAAGGAAAAAGCTCCAAGGGAGAACAACAAATTGTGGCCAAATATCTAAGTTCACACATATATATGGATATATATTATATCATCAAAGTAGCACGATCCACCTGAAAAGGAAAAGAAGTGTCCAGTGCACCGTAAAGTTTCTGCATGAATGACATCTCAGAACTATCCAGCGGTGACCACCAAAACACAGCCACAGGGTCGGCATTCAAGTCCCAAAAATTCCACACCATGGTGAATCCATTGAAGGATGAAGAATTTATCAGTCGATCTGGTTTTCCATCATCTTCGCGCATCCCGCAGCAAAGGTAAATAAATATGGAAGTCCAGCGTCATCTTGCGAACAAAACAACGTAGAGCAACGCTCAGACGAAGAACATAAAGGGTGCTGGAAATCTAGTCAAGCTTCGACCAAACCATGTCGAAGGAAACAAGACAATAATACACTTTCCAAAACACCATACTGAAGATCGCAACGACGAAGATGCGAAAATTCTTCTCACAATAACCAGGGCAAAAAGTTATATAAGTAGCACTGCCCAAAAACACAGGAGAAGGTGGATCACCACCACGATCGAAGCACTAAATATTCACTTGTGTGACTCCAAGGAGAGTACGAGCCAAAATTCACACATAAAAACCACAGGCGTTCCTTCAGACATACCTGAATTCCCAAAAAAATCATCGGTTTGGTGCAATCCATGAACACCAAAATACCGTTCCAGGCGGAGATCCAAAAATCCAGTCCAGATCCAAACATGCAATATCCATGCAGTATACCAGGAAGCCGGGGCGTACAGATGTACGGAAGGAAAATCCATAACAGCGACGAGAAGGCGGTGGAAAATAGAAGGCGGAGCGTAACATGCAGAATCTAGTGGCACTGGTCACTAACAACCGGGTTGGTAAGCCACATCAACACATCAAATTCTCCAGGAAATGTACATGCAAAAAATAAAATAACCAAAATTACTAATTAGAAAAGAGAAGAAGGAAGAAAAGATATAGAACAGATAGAGAAAAATATACACTCTGGAAAACAGGTAGAAATGACAAGATTCTACAGAGCAAGACATACAAGTTAACAAAACTGCTCTTAACGTCGAACATTTTGGGGGTTTCATTAGGCATACGAACTCTACAAGTAGCCTGTACATGTCCCCATTTTGAACAGCGACGGCACTGAACATTACGCCTAGACATACCACTTACATTATAATTACCACCTCTAAATTTGGTGCCTGAACCCAATTGATTATTTGAAGTCGTCGCCATTAACCTATGTGTATTTGAATTCATTGTCCTTTCATCCGACGGCGGAGCGCTATAAAATTTTCGCTCCATGGGAGAAATGTCCCGTGCCAATTTGAGCAATTCAGCTAAATTCTTTGGCTTGGTTTGAAATAAAAGAAAACCCCGTGTATTCGGGTGCAAATTTTGAAAAATTTCATCAATCAAAAGTGTTTCTTCCCAGACCAAATTCAAGGCATTGGCACAATCAATGACCGAAGAAACGTAAGCAGATAATGATTCTGTAGCGTGTTGTACTCTGCAAACATGAGAATTAATAAGTAAAGCTACAGTGTTTGATGGAACCAGGGTTGACCATATGTGACATTTTAGAGCAAACCAAGAGGCGGAGGCGGCAAGTGCCTCACGCCAAAGCGTCTTCAAAAGTCCCGTAGTCTTTCTAATGACATTACGGAGAACAAGTTGGTCAGGATATATATTGAAACTAAAAAGTAATTGCAAACGTAAAACGAAGTCAAACAAAAAATCAACATTTTCCCCATCACATAAAGGCAATTCATCAATTTCGGCATCAAGGTTACGTAAGGTTACTTTATCTGATGAAGAAGAAGGTTGAGAAACAGATTGCTCCGTTTTGCCGTCCGTTGTAGGTTCTCCCCCGCTTTCGGGGCTAACAAACAAGACCTTAGGCACCTTGACATAATCCACCCGCTTGGGTGTAGTTGGACATTGGACATTGCCTCGAAGCTGTGACATAATGAAAAAAATCACAGAAGGTCAAACTTTAAGGAAATAATGGGAATCGGAACTGAAATTTAAACAATTTAAAACCCTGAAAAAAAAAATCTATTAATAATCAAAGATAGTGGGTGTAGGAAAATTCTGCAATTCGGCAAGGCAATAGATTAAGTTAGCAACAAATCACTAATAAAGTCAATTCCCCCAAAAAATTTCACTGCAAACCTGTTTAACAGAACGAAACGCAGTTGGTCAAAGGCGGAAGTCCAACACCGGAGCGAAAGCACCTCGGGAAACGTGGCCGTGCCTGCTACCATATAGTTTGTGACGTCTTGCTCGCTTTTCGGTGTTGTTTGGAACAATCCGTCACAAGCCATTATTTATTTTTTTGGAAGTACGTGCTTTTTTTGCCTGGCTATCTCCCTGTAAACAAAAAAAATAACACACCCTCCACAAAAGAATATACTTACAATATATATATATATTAAGTTTTTCAACCTCGGGTGGCTTCGGTGCTATAGGGAGAAAACCAAAAGGACCTAACCATCTAAATGGGCACAAGTCAAAAATTACTAATCCCAGTTTTACCTTTTTTTGGGTGTTAAACAATGCGTCGCTCCAATATCTTCCATATACCGCCAGCTGGTCGGGAGTTTTATAGCGGGCTCGTCTAGTCCCACTCCCGACGAACTGACATGTATATGAGCAATCAAAAAAATACGACTCCCCCCCCTTTTTATGACCCTTTGCCAAAAGAAAATATAATAAATCAGCTACACAAGAAGTTATGTTGAAAGAGGGGTGGACTTATCTTAAAAAGCGCCCAGCGCTTTGCGTAATTTCATGAAAAGTAAAATTAGATAATTTCTCAACAAATACCTTTTATTTTTGCTCAACAAGTGGCACAGTTATTTGATTGCTTACAACAGTATTAACAATGTATTTTCATTTAAAACTTGATTCTCTCCAGAAAAGAACAGTTACTAAATACCCCTCCCTTTTCTTAACAGATTTTCTCAAAAACAGACCTTTTTTTTTTTACAATGACGATCCACGTCATAAATTCCTTTTTTGATTCCCACTATCATTTGCATCATTTCTTTTTGACTACATTTTAGTTTGGAGGAATTAGACCCGAGGAATAAGAAATTATTAATGAAAAAATGAAGTTAGAAATATTCGCCCAAACAAATCTTTTACGTAAAAAAAAAATGAAAGATTCAAAAATATCTATTAAAGTAACTCGATAACTAAATCATTCTTGTAATAATACTTAACTCCGTGTTTGCAAGGATTCCACGTGCTAGCCAAAGTTCTCAGGTGTATCGAAAGATAATAGCTGAGTCACGCCCCTTTGACCCAACCTGCCATCACGTCGTGGAACACCGTTGCTGTAGTTCCTGTTATCGGAATCGGCGCGGAGAGAACACTGGTTCGCTCAACAAGGAAAAACTTGAACTACGAGAAACTCGGTAGGTGGCAGTCTAGTCGCCGCCATGCGAGTTTCTTTGAAAACAAACGAAGTTTCTTCGCGAACTGACAATCTCGCGCATCGGTCTAATCCCTCTATACAGGGTGGGCCGAAGAATGTGGCGAAACGGGATATACAAGTCCCGATTCACCACAGATAGTAGTTTCAGACTTTGAAAACGAAATTCCAGTTTGTAATTTGCAGATATTTTTAATTTCTCTGGTTCAAATTTGGCTGCAAGTTATCGTTGTCATAGTTCTAAAAAGTATTTTTTCGTATTAAGAACTTTACATACAAACGCGTGCAGAAGATGAGTCAAAGTGTACAAGTACTAATTTAACTAAGTTAACCTACTCGAAATACTTCATGAGTACTAGGAACATCAAACTTAAATGTCTTAACCTACTAATTCAAGCCTATAGAAATAGATTTTTGATCACGGTAAATGAAACGCTTTGAGAATATCGACGAAAATATCTTAGTTTCATTAAACAATAAAGGAGAAAAGTTACATGAACTCACAGTGATTGACCGTGCAAGTGTACGAATTTTTATTCGTTAAAGGACTTTGTCCGCAGATTTTCCATTTCCATTCCCATGTATGTCTGAGTTGTATAACCGGAAAATATACTCCAAGGCTGATATGCGACACACATTTGTACATTAACGAAGTAACTTGCATTACACTAATCTTAGATCTTGCTCTTTTTGACAGAAATGTACTACAAAGAAATAATGTAACATCCATTGGTTTATATTGAGCACAAGGGTACAAAATTATTCACAATATATTTGTGAAATACCAAAATTGAACAAAGTTGCAAACATTTTAATGATGGGTGTAATATTCACTTATGCAATATTTACCATCGTGCATACAACGCTATGTAACTCGAATTGAAGATGTACTAAGTGAATTTCATTGCGAATAGCGTGAAAGTTAGTACACGATCTTCGAAATGCCCATTTCCGACAACGTTTTTCACAATAATGTGAACATACAAATCACAATCAACATCGGTCTGTGTTAAATGAAATTGTTAATAATTATAAATCCGACTTACATAAAATGTACTTAACAAATCAGTTAGGCTCACTACGTAGTTCGCACTAGTTGAACACATTTTCAAGATATTGATGACTTTTCTTGTAGTACTGTCGGTTAGGTTACGTTCTAGATTTTGAACTTTTTTATTTGGTTAAAGCGGTTGAAAGAGGTTTGTAATCTTTAATTTATTTGCTTCATTATGCAGATGTGTGTTTCTCCTTTGTAAACGATCGAATATGTTTTCCAACAACGAAACATTGCTTGCAGTTTGTGTATATACCAACGTCTATATATTTTTCACTTTTTTGGCAGCATAGTCTTTAGCCTGTTTAGGGCACGTTTCCTTATTGCGTGTCTTTCGTAGCGTACAGCTCTGCAAACCTTATCAGCACGTCCTACAAGCGAAGCATATTGTGAAAATAAGTGTTTAGGAGAACTACAGCATTTCCTCGATTATTTGGTACTAAAGTAATTGGATGTAATTTTAGCGATGGCACTGCAGTTGGCTTCAGCACGTTCTTTGGTGGAAAATACAGAAATTCTGCTTTTAGATCTCGCACATAGTCTTCTTCACAATAATTGGCACTGCACACCTGCATTTTTTACATTTCGTCTACAAGCATGAATCCACTGTTTACTTACGCAATTATCGACTGGAAATTATGATATTTTAGGTCAGTTCCTTTAGTTTTCTGGTTATAGTTTTCATAGCTTGCTACAGCACAATTAGACATGATTGCAGTCTAGAAGTACAAAAATACAATAAAAATAAATCGAAGGCTACAAAATCAACAACCTGCTTGTTCCGATTTTTGCGACGTGTTAGTAGCTAAATGTACCCCGCACCAAACTTACTGCACATAGCAATGAGCACCGTCAAACCCGATCCTCCCAGTTGACGTAATGCATACGTACTTCACATAGCAACGAGCGGCTGGTTTTGAAGTCGACGGAGCGCGGCCACCAGCTCCAACAATACATTCACCGCACGGTTGAGACTCCACGTGGACTAGACGAGCAAAATGACAGCTGCGCCCATTGGCTCAAGGACTCCACGTGGAGTAGACGAGCAGAATGACAGCTGGACCCATTGGCTGAAGGTTGAGTGTGATTGGACGAAAACAACTCCTCCGCTGTTTATCCCCACCCACGTCCGTGGCGGCATCTCGCTTCAGTTCTTACACGTTAACCAAATAAACTCGTCAACTATACAAAGTCCTGTCCTGTGGACACTCGTGTGCCTGCACCGCGCTACCCTCATACTCCAGCCGACCTGTGAGTGACACAAGAGAGCTCCCAAGTGTCGCCCCGCTCCAAACAAAACAACTGAAAGTTGTGCTCTGACGGTCCCGCACGAGGCTGTCTCCACCTCGCAACGGAAGTGACACTAAAAGCTTCTAGAGGACTCGCAGCCAGAGGCCATATCAAACCTTGCCCTGATAGATGTCACCGCTGGGCTGTCGTACTTACACCTTAACGTGTCATCAACTGTTCTTTGCACAGCTGAGTGAATATTATGTCATTTCATGCTTCTTTTGAAAACCAGTCTCAGATTTATAATTAAAGTAACCGAAGTGCAGGCTGTACCTTGCGACAAAAGAAAATTGAAGAGATCTCGGAGGAAGAAACGTTGAATTTGTTTAACATATTGGAATGAAAAATATTTTCTTAGCTCCTTGAACTATCCAACTAAGCAAGTCTAATTTGAGCACTTATCTCCCTCCCTCATTCTCACCCAACTGGTTGCCACGTGCTTGGCCTTACCTAGTGTTTATGACTTCCCGGGAGAAAGAGTGTTGCTCAAAGGAATAAGTTATGTGATTAAATACCTATTGAAATTCAGATGTTTGTAAGCCAGAGAATCTATAAAGTCTAACGAAGCTATCTATATATGTATAAGTACACACACACACACACACACACACACACACACACACACATTATATATATACACTCTGCTGGATAGTTGCTAGGGAACAGCAGACGTTCCGCACACATCTATTTGCAGTGGCTGTGTAGCTGCATAACGCTACCAGTAGAGGGCACTAGGGGGTAGTCTGTACCTGTGGAAGAAACAACAGTGCTATGAGAGCCCACGTTATGGGAAACCTAGCTGAAATCAGTCTGCTGGCACGAACCGAGGGAGAAGGTGGGTGCGGTAGCGAGCAGAAAAGTAAAGTGTTGAGCTGTTACAGAGAAATCCTGTCGTCTAGAATGAAGCTGCTGCAGAAGCATGGCCGAAAGGTGCCATCTGAATGATTATGATCGTGTAAGGACAGATGGTAGGCTTGAAGCGGGTCAAAGTTTCACCAAAGCTGCACGTGTAATGGGAGTGTCCAAGAGTGTGATTTTCCGACTCAAGCCGCTGTAACCAGAGGAACAGTCGTGCGTGTGCATGGTGGAGGTCGAGGAAGGAGTACAACACTCCGAGGAGATCGGTGCGCAGTTCGCAAGAAGGAATCGAACCGCAACTCCTACACAGATTGCTGCGGATCTTGCAAGTGCTTCAGGCACCCACGTGTCCCCTAAAACCATTTCACGACGAATGCATGGTGTCGGCTTATATGCTCGGAAGCCAGTGAAGTGTGTTCCATTATCTCCCACACACCTCCGTGTTAGATTTCTGTGGTGTATGAACATCGTGAGTAGGGTCAAAGGGAGTGATCCAAGGTGATGTTCTCAGATGAGTCCCGGTTCAGTGTGACGAGCGATTCTGGACACCAGCTGGTGTGGAGAGAGCGGGTAACTCGTTACCATCCACAAAACATCCGTGAATGTAACAGGTACGGTCGTCATGGTGTCATGGTCTGGGCGGGTATCATGCGTCATGCAAGAACACCACTGCATATCTTCGCAGCAGGGTCTGTAACGGGAGACCGGTATGGCACTGCGATCGTGGAGGGATATGCATTAGGTCTATACTTCCTTTTCATGGACGACAATGCCGTCCCCATAAATATGCTCACGTTGCGGAGATACTGGAAAGAGAATGGCATGATCTGCATATCCGCCGGACCTGAATCCCATAGCACATGACTTTATTAGAGTACTGCATTGGACAACTTTTGCTCGAAAATACTCGATCTAATCTCCCACGCTCGAGCGTAATTCGCTGGAATATACGTATATAAAATCAAATATCTTTTTAATGGGACAATAATCCTACAAATATATACATAAAAATCCGTCCTGGTAGTTTCAGCCCATAATCATCTATTTATTTTTATACATTGTTATGTGTCGTAAACATGGACTAAAAAAATTGACATGAAAATGATGACTATGTTCACTTCAGTTTCAAATTCACTGCGTCTTTCACTTCACGATCCATGTTTGAAGGGCCAATACTACAGAAAAATTACGGTTACACGTGAACTACTAGGTTTCGAGCATATACTTATCGTCTTGCCTGCTCGAGCGAAATTCGCTCGTGACGTCATGGTGATCGAAGAGCTGTCACTTTCTAACGCTATCTAGCGTCGTCCGTGCGAACTATTTGCCGGTCGAGCAAAAAACGTTCGTTGCAGCACTCTACATGAAACGCTCTCGGAAGACGAGTTGCGGAGAGGAAACCACCACCCCGGACTTTCCAGGAACTGAAAACTGCATTAACGGAGAGTATGGGACATATGTCGACAGAACTCCTGAACAGCCTCGTGGCCGGACCCCGTAGCCGAGTGGTTAGCACATTGCGCTGCGACGCCAAGGGTCCCGGGTTCCAATCCCGCTCGGGCTTGATTGTTTGTGAATGTCCATTCATCAATTTCATCATTTCATCACTCATCCCCATCTTCGCATATTAGCCACGAGACACAAAACGCGAAGTAAAATAAACTAAATCAATCGATAAACAGCCTGGTGGAGAGTATGCCCTACAGGTATGTTTGCGTTGCTGTACGAGGTGGTAATACACTTTATTGATTGGACCAGATCTGTTGGCATTCATGGCGTCGTTGCTCCTTCATGTCCTTTATGGTCTGGTCTTCGTTCTTGTCCTGTTTCTTCCCATAATGTGGACTCCCAGTCATATCGTGCCAATAAAGTTGGCGTCAGGTCTGCACTTCTATGTGATGTTGTGGTCTATCTGGACCAGTGTCCATGAACGTTACGGCCAAATATGTGTTCCTTCCCTAGCAATTGTCCGCGTGCGCGAGACAGGTGTGCAGGCAGGGACTCGAACCTAGAACCTCCGGCGAGATCGTGATCAGAACACGTAACGCTAGACGAATTTCAATAATATTTATTCGCCTTTAAGGCAATGGGTCGGGGGTTCGATTCCAGGTGGACGCACATAGTGTTTCGGGTCCCACTTTAAACTGTAGGTACAGTCCCGATTAGCCTTTCACTGCATAGAGATAGAACTCAAACAAACGGGATTTCCGATCTGTTAGTGAAACATTTATAACTTTTGTAGGCGGGTAGGAAAACGCTGTGTTGACTTTTTGAGCCCCTGAAGGAAGGTACGCCACTATTGAGATGATTTGTTTTTGTTTGGTACTGCATTGCCAAACTTAACAACCGCAATGCTTTAGCAATTGAGGATGTGTAACTTTAACAGTCATCTGTCTGTTCTTCCCAACCTTCTTGGTTCAAATGCGAACTTGCAACACGTGTTGAAACGTGGTTTATGATAGAGTAAAACAACAAAGCACCAACGTTGTAAACACCCTTGGCCCTCTCCTTCATTCGACACTTGAAAGTCTTGCTCTGTTCTTCCATGGCGTGGACTGTAGTGTCCATAATTTCTTACCGCACTACGCTAACAACCATTCCGCTTCGGAGGCTCACACCATGATGGCGTTTAGAATACTCTATTCGCAGAAAGCTACGTTATGCAATATTCATCCGCTTTACATAATTGGCATAAAGAGAATTCAAATTTAATTACAGCGTGGATCACACGAATCATTATTGCGACAGCTAAATATTTGAATTCTGGTGAATTTTCATTTACAGCTGTTGGTGTTTTGTTTAATTATCCCTTAAACTCATCTGATATTCTCGCATGTTTAGCGTACAGACATTTTAATTGGTAACAAGTTCCGAGCAAATTAACTCGTCACATATAAAATGAACATAACCAAGCTGATGGATTACTCGTTAGTCACAAGTGGAATACAATACAAACGTTCTACTTTTTGGTATCATTTATTACGTTACTCCATATGTTATGCATCCCCTTGTATCTTTTGTACAGTATCTAATTAAACTTATAAACAAATTATTTTGTCACTGTAATAACAATCGTGGAACCACCAATCATTATATATCCCGGAGACGGGAAATTAAGCTCATCTCCAGCGATGGTACATTCAGGTAGATCCATAACCAGACACACTGAGTTGATTGGATTTTCGTGGTCACGACGTAGAGCAGTTATGACGTAGCCACAGTACATATGAGTGAGTTTAATAAAAACATTCCTGTATCAGTTTACACATAATTTTGGTGACCGCACACTTACACGCACACTAAAACCTCGCAAATTATTATAGAGGCCTAACTGTATACAGAAAAGCAAATACATCAAATTATGAAACGTGAGATTGTTTATTTCTGGTTCGTCGTGAAAACTTCTGATACGATACATTTTAATGCATCAGCTGAATACCACACTTTAAGATGTATCAAGGAACACAATGGAATGCTTTTTTTGTAGTTTTCTCAACCTTTAATGCATTTTTCTACATTTTTACTTTTCGTTGTATCATTGATTGATACGAATTGTTGACTCTCCACGATTTTTTGTTTTCTTAATATAATTCTTGTTAATTATTTGCTAAAGATCTCAAAGAATTTCTCTCAAATAGGAAGTTGAAAATTACTGATCCTTAATACGCTACATTCCAATGAAGGAAACCTTATTCTAGCTATCAGAATTGACTAATTTTAGTGGAAGAATTCAAAATAATTTATTTCTTGTTTGATGGAAGATCTAGAAAATACTTGATGTCACTTTGTGAGTCGAGTATCATGATATTAGTAATATTTATAAAAGCAGATACATTTTAGTATTAGGCCTCCCCCATGGCGCAGTGGTAGCGTCATTGCCTTGTAATCAAGGGGTCCCGGGTTCGATACCCGGTGGAGGCACAAGTGGTTCGGATCCCACTTTAAACTGTAGGTCCAGTCCCGATTAGCCTTAATGTGCATAAAGTGGACTTAAAACACCAACTCAAACCAAACCAAACTCAAACATTTTAGTATTTTAGTTCTGATCCAACTGGCTAACAGAATAGTTACTAAGTTTCAATTATTTTAAAATCCCTTAGAAGAACTTTGATTTCATTATAAATTGTTACTGTTGGTTGCAAAATGCCTGATTTAAAACACACCATGTCGGTGTGTACCACTGCCGATAGGGAGTAACATGTTTGTACACAAATAACTGCACAACTCAACGTGTTTTGTTTCACGGATCAGTAGTCAAATTTAATCAAACTGCCACGTGCCATGTCATTCCACGCTTATTGTGCGAAAAAACAGGTCGCTTTGCTTCTACAAGTTTCAAAATGAGTTCCCGTGTTCCAAGAAGCGGGAACTTTTCGCCGGGCTGATTAATGCCATAAATGAAACAGGAACACCTGAACAAATTAGGACTTAAAAACGTCTCGAATGATTTACGGCGAGCCTTTAATCTTGCCTTTCTTGGGTGCCTGCTGCGTTTCTCTCTCCAATCTGCCCTCTAGTGACGGTTTCATAAATCTCAGCTTGTAAAGTTAAGACGTGGAACAACTTTCGAAATAAAAGTTTTCTCGGTGTTGTTATTTCCACGGTGACTCGTCATCTAATTCAAAATACGAAATAATGTGATTATTCTACAGGGAAGTAAGTAGGAGAATGTCTTGTATTTTTGCGAAGACACAGTTATGTAATTGTTTCAGCCAATATCAAGAGCCATCAGCCAGCGCCGCAATATCGCGTAACTGAAATTAATTGGCAGGAGTCTCTGTGACGTCGATTGACTTGGGCAGGATGAGATCACGGGTATCTATACCTTTCGGATTGTATCACAGAGATGTTCCGTTTTTCACGTTTACGTGCCTATTGTAACGCTAGTCGATAATATGAATGACGATGAAATTTTAAACCTACGTTGAGATGTTCGTCTTGCATGAAATTCGAATGCAGGAAATCTTATTTTAACCAGCTGTACAAGACATGAAAGAAAATAGAAGATGCTTAGGAATAAACAACATTTCTGTCGCATACGCCGCAGAGAGAGACGGGGATAGCGAGAGAGAGTATGTGTGAGAGAGAAAGGCGAGATAGGCGAGAGATAGAAGAGAGAGACAGAGAAACAATGAGAAGCAGGAGGCGAGGAAGAAAGGGAATGAAGGGAGAGAGAGAACTAAAGGGAACGAAAGAGAGAGGGAAAGAGAGAAGCAGAGAGAACGAGCCAGAGAAAGAGAGAGAGAGAGAGAGAATTATAATAGCGCAGATAAACGTGTTTATCTGTGATGATAGCCTCAACAACGCCAAGTTTCCATAGAAGGAAACTATGAGGTAGTTACAACACATTTATAATAGTTTAATTTCCCGCATAATCCAATACAATAATGTCTGAATATAAATAGGGACGCAGGATAGAGTATTTCCTTTAAACTAACTCAGAATGATGACAGGAGAAACATTTGTCGTGTGGCGAAAAATTTTGACTACATTATTTATCGACTAATCTTGTATACTTTTAGCATTTCGCGAATTTTAGCCACTGCATTCTATAATAATGTATACAATTCCTGTTCGCAAGATGAGAGAGATATAAAGAAAATTACTGCTAAGAAATATTCTTAAAGAAAAGAAAACATGATTATGTACACTGTTCTGATAAAGCGGCACATACTTCAAATGTCAAACCTGATAAAGTATGCCACTTTATATGAACAGTGATGTACATTCCTTTCCCTACCTTGAAAGGAAAGATAGTAGTAAACGTTATTATATAAATAAGCAATACAACGTTAAGATTTTAGTGATTTTTCTCGTGGTTTAATAGCAATGCCCATATTACGAAGCACTGACGTTCAGAGCGCACTCCCTACGTTAACCTCACTGGCGATGATGAATTGCTGAAATAGATGAATCGAACAAGCGCAATGAACCTCTCATGCTTTTCCTAGGATCCGAACCTGGAACCTCTGCATTTGAAGCACACTATCCCAAGTTTGTTCAGTCGTCAGTGATCATTCATCGCAGTAGTCTTCATTAACTTACAAAGGTACAAAATCAACTAAACGTAACGAACAAGTTAATACTGAACTGATTTCTCTAAAACACCACACTGCAGTGGAAGTTGCGCTCGAGAAAGTCTCGTAGCCACACGAGAGACAGAAATCCCCCACGTTACCAGCAGGAGACGGTTAAAAAGTTAAAAAAATGCAGCCCTGCTTATCCGTTGGGGATACTTCCAGTGTTCCGGGGAAGAGTGGAGAAATTCCTGGATGCTTCATCTCCCGCAGTCTCCAGCCGCTGTATCTCGTATCCCGCATGGATCGATTCTCGCGAATCTCCAAAACTAGGTCAGCAGTTGCAGCCAGTTTCATCCATTCCCCTTCCTCCTTTCCCTGGCATCGATTGCATGTCCCCTCGCTACCGTAATTTTATTTATATCTTCCTTGCAATTTTCATTTTCCAAGAGAAGGGGATTAGCTTGCTCCAGACAGACGATGCCAGGCTGATATGCTGGGAGATGTTTCAAAAATAATTCATAAGTTTTCAAGTTTCAGTCCCCGGAGTCGAGCGAAACATACAAATCCGGCAAGAATATTTCTTGAAGAAGAATTCCGTGGATCAAACTTGAATACGTGCTGCATATTGCATACATTGCACATTAATATATATATATATAAATATAGATAGATAGAAATCACACACATACAGACACACGCACTGAGAGGGGGAGGGGGAGTTGTTGTACAGCACCAACAAACCGTCACATTGCATAGAGGACATCAATACAAACAATTTATTTCTACGAACCATTTTGCTCGTTAAGATCTCATTCTGACGCTACAAGCCCTCGAAAGCCATTTTCTAACCTACATTTACGCAGCCTTGTATTGCAGATTCGCGGTTGCTACTGACAGTCCTATTTTGTCAGACAACGATTTTTACCGTAATACACTAAAGACATAATTTTCTTTCATATTTTCACAATTTGTAAACTAGAATCGGAACTTTTCTGGCGTAACATAAGGATAACAAACTTTATTTTGCCTTTACTGACTTCGTGCTTTCCTTTTCCAGTATTCATGTATTCTTATGATAAAGTTGTGTTCACCACTCTCTCTAAATAGGTATGACATCATCTGGGAACACTGAAATGCTAACCTCCCTTTCCTTTTACAAGCTATTATGAATACCATGTTCTGGAATATGACTAAAGGGTTCGCTATTAAGAAAGATATGCTCATTTTCTGGAAGTCTGTATGAAGTCTTTGGACAAAAGCGATGTTCTTGACTTTCTTGGCAGAGAATTTTATTCTCAGTGGGTTCTCAGGTTGACGTAATTTTTCCAGGTCACTGCTTCTGTAGTCATGGATACTAAGATATTTCCTCTCTCACTATCTTCTTTCCGTATCCTTCCCTCCGTCCTTTTTTATTTTTGTCTCTCTCTCTCTCTCTCTCTCTCTCTCTCGCTTTTACTATATATATATATCACCCTCTCATTACAAACACACAGCTCTGACGTAAGCTCTGGCGCGTGTGATTCTTATCTGAAGTTAAAAAAATGAAGTTTCAAGTTTAACATACCATTCACTATTTACCTCTACATTGTACAGTAACATAGTACATTAACTTCAAACTTCAAATCTCTGATTCACCCTCTGCGTGTGTATATACGTATATACTCTACTCGAAACCTTCGCTTAAATTTTCACATACTCATAACAATATATTCATTCTCCTCTCTCTTCTTCTTTTCCTATATCTATTTCTTTTTTTAAGTTTTCTGTTCTCCCTTTGTCATCTCTCTCTTCAATTTCTCCTACTTTTGTCTTTTTGTTTTCCTTCTATTTCTCCTCTTCTTTCTCACACTCACTCTGTCATAGCTATAAGTAGTCGTCGTACTGAAATGCGTATCGCTATTCTTTTAAAGTTTCTCATGTAGTCAATTTGCTTGGACTAAGACAATTTCAGGATGGGCCTGAGTCCACCATCCTCTACTTATGGGCGACGCTCAGGATAGAATCTAGTTGTATTACATGAAGTGTAATTTCCGAAAGAGAGAATTGAGAAAAATACTCTTCTCTCTCCTTTTCTGCTACCTAAGTACTACGAAACTGTGCAGAAAGTGACCCAGAAAACAATTGAAAAGCAACATGGAACGAGTGACGTATGAGCACAATGAAAAGCATATATATGAGGCCATGAACCTTTCCTGGTACTCATTTTGGTTCCTCACGTCGAGGAAACGAGAGAACGGGAGAGGAATGAAATGAAAAGAGAATTTAATAACGGAAAAATAACCTCTCTGAACTTTATCTCGCATCTTCGGTGACGTGCAGCCTAATATTTCTTCGTCTTCTTCTGAAAGTTCCGGCACAAAAGAAGATGAACAATGAAACTCTGTCTTCTACGTGAGAGCCTTTGTTCATCCAGCAGCGAAACAGTACACGATAAGGCTAATATAAGAGAGAACATGGAGTGAAGCAATGTGAGAAAGTCCGTCTTAAGTTCCTTCTGATACACGGTTTTGCAATTTAGGATTACGTTATCGATTTTCATTGTTGTAGGTGCATTATTGCTTATGTTGGAGGAATTGTTATGAGTATTTCAAAATTTAAGCGTAAGATATAGGCTCTACCTGGACTCGATTTGTGGAAGAGATCTGATGGATTTTTCAACTTGTATTTTCAATACTTGAGTAGGTTTCAAGTAGAGTTCTGCATGGAACCAACCACTCTCGCTCGTTTGTACTCGTTCGCGTTTTCCACACTACAGCATTTACAATAGAACACAATTTATTTTTTATATATAGAAATGGATGTATGTGTGTGTGTGTGGGTTTGTATATTTGTTTGTTCCGGCATAACTCTCGAACGCCTGGAGCGATTTTAACCAAACTTGGTACACGTATCACTTGCAATCTGATAATGAATACTGTAGGGGTAAGACACCCCTGGCACCCCTAGGGGTGGGGGTGACATGTAAAAATAATCGAGAACCACCGATATTAGCCCGACCCTGTGGCCGAGTGGTTAGCACATCGCGCTGCGACGCCAAGGGTCCCGGGTTCAAATCCCGGTCGGGCTTGGTTGTTTGTGAATGTCTATTCATCAATTTCATCATTTCATCACTCATCCCCATCTTCGCAAATTATCCAAGAGGCACAAAACGCGAAGTAAAATAAACTAAATCAATCAATCAACCACCGATATTAAATTCCGTACAAACAGACATCTGTGACTCTATGCAATCCGCACAACGATAGTGCTTGTCGGGTTGTCTAACATTCAGGCTATGTTGCATAGTTTTCGTGACACTTCCAATGCGGTTCAACTCCAAGTTCATTACCTATCGAGATGGGAGTGAGAGGGGGGTGAAAAATAAAATGCCACAAATGACCTAGATTAGCCTTTAAACAGCCGAGCCGGTTTTCGAAAGTAACCCCTCTCTCGCCACGGCCTTTGCGGGTGATTTTTAAATTTTTACACATATTTCAGAAAATCGTTATATCTCCGAGACTATTTGAGCAATCTACTTCGGATAACTTTTGTTCGAAAGCAAAACCATCGGAGCACGCGACCGTGTACAATTCAGAAAGTCCAAGTGAGAGAAACGGTGTTGGGAGGGGCCAAGCCCCCAAATTTCAATGAAAACAAATCTGGCGTTCGCCCCCTCCTCTCCCGTTATTTTGGAAAAAGGGCGCAGACGTTTGCATTGTTTTCAAAGAGTAGACCTTTTGCAACAAAGGGAAACTTCTTTCAAGTCTCTAGTCCTGATACAAGCTGAAATATGACGCAATATGTACAATCCTGCATTTTGGCAAAAAATGGCTAATTTGCATATTAAAGAATAACTTAGTATATCTCGGAGACTGTTTGAGCAATCTACTTTGGATAACTTTTGTTTGAAAGCAAAAATATCGGAGCACGCGACCGTGTACGATTCAGAAAGCCCAAGTGAGAAAAAATGGGTTGGGAGGGGCCAAGTCCCCAATTTTTAATGAAAATAATAATTTGGCGTTCGCCCCCTCTTCTCCCGTTATTTTGGAAAAGGGCCGCAAACCTTTGATTGTTTTCAAAGAGTAGACGTTTTGCAACAAAGTGAAACTTGTTTCAAGTCCTTAGTTTTTATACAGGCTGAAATATGACGCAATATGTACAATGCTGCATTTTGGCTAAAAATAGCTAATTTGCATATTAGATAAAGGGGGGAGGGGTTGGGTTTTCTTCCACATGACATTTCAAAGTCTTATCTCAACATCTGTCAGCGTTTACAATCTCATATACAAGTATGAAGATTCTAAATGCACGTGAATGTTGTAATCGGCACCATGGGTCATATATGACACATTGGCTGTTTTCGCCTCTACTTTCTGTGGGTCAAATATCACCCATTGACTGTTTAAAGGTTAGTGTCGAATCCATAGTTTTAGGAGTCGCTAAGCTATGGTAATTTGTGACATTCACGATCATTAGTTACAATTTACACTATAGTTAGAATTCATTATTTTCCTGTCTAATACAGGATTGGGATAAATAAATACCCGGGTAAGGAGCTAGTATGACAATAATCGTAGACACACATCTTTAAAATATCTGTCCTGGTAGTTTCAGCCCACAATCATCTCTTTCATTTTCATGTATCACTGTATTGGTAAGATAGACGAAACTATATTTTAGCATGGAAATAATGACTATATTCTTAATTTGGAATTTCACAGCGTCTTTCAATTCACGATCCATATTTGAAGGCCCACTACCAGAGACAAATTACGGTTATACGTATACTACTGGGCTTCGAGCGTATACCGCTCGTTATACCTGTTCGAGCGTTACTCGCTCGAGCGAAGAAGCTCTCGATTCCATACGCTATCTAGCGTCGTCCGTGCGAACTATTTGGCGCTCGAGCGAAATGCTTTCCTGCAGCACTCGACTTTCAAGTTTACAATCTGTCTTTGTTATCTGGAGCAAGCGAACAAAAAACATATATGCTAAAGCAATGACGCGAGACGGCTTCACCAATGAACACGTGAGAGGAACGGGATTGCGTGGAGGAAGAAAATGACTGTAGTTACCAGCCTTCCCAGCAGCGTGTTCTGCTTTGCTCTGCCCACTCGATTTCTCTCCCTTCTCTGCCGCTATGCGCGGCATTTCTCCAGAGATAACTGAGACAGGGTATAGGAAGGTTTTCGTTACAACACAATGCAGTAAGCGGTTTATACTATTTCTACGATAGTTCGGGGAGGGGCTGAAGACCCAAAACATCCTCTCTCGGCACGTCTTTGGTTAGAAACTATTCTACAAACGTGCATGGTACATATCTAGAATATTTGAACAAAGACGGTGAAATGGAATTTTGTGAAATGTGAAGAGAGAGTTAATAAAACGAGAAAACGAAATACATTTTTCATCCGAGTTTCTGCATGAGTGTGTGTATTCGTCCGCGAGTACCATGCAGATGTTCCTCGGTTTGCTGATTCCAATCTCGTTGCGACCCCCATCCCTTACCACCCAACCCCTTTCCCCCTCGTTTCGTGATGTTGCCATGCGTTCAAGCGAATTCAGAAAGCAAAATTTACTTTCGTCATATTGGTTCAGGATGTGAAAGGCTGTAAATAAAAATTCAATTTCAAAATGAAGTACGAAAAAAAAGTTTAACATTGTGATGCAATACACTATTGTGGAAACTACACCATTGCATAGTTCTTCATGAAGGAAATTGAACATTGTGGACATTTCATGAGATATGCATTGATTTCGAGTTGTAGAACACGAATATGCACTGTCAGAAGTTACTGTAATTTTTTTGCAATATTTATCAGTGAAATTGAGTTGATAAAGGAAGTGATGATTTTTTCGTCATCTCTCTAGGCTGTGGCTACAATGGGAAGTACACCTGACGCCGTTAACCACTTGGGATATTAAATTATTATTATTATTTGGTGTTTTAAGTCCACTTTATGCACGGTAAGGCTAATCGGGACTGGACCTACAGTTTAAAGTGGAATCCGAACCACCATGTGCCTCCACCGGGTATCGAACTCTTGACTCCTTGATTACAAGGCGATGACGCTACCACTGCGCCATCGGGGGCGCCCCTTTGAATATTAAAAAAAAACAGACACACACTTATACTTGTTATGTGTAAACCTATAGCCTTTAGTGTCATATTGAAAGAAAAATGCTTTGAAACTATAAATATAGTTCTTTAGCCACTAATCACATTCTTGATATGCTAATTGAAAATAACCAGTTAACGTTTTTACGAAAATTGGAACTACACTGTCACCATGTCCATTTTTTTTTTTTTTTTTGAAACGTGAGTATTGAAGTAAACTGCACATAAAAATCTACCTTTATTCAAATATAATTAAGTTGATTTAGAAATTGTGTACTACTTTCTTCTTTGTTTTTGCAGGTGGTAAAACTCTCCGAGTTTTGGCATGATCAGTAATTGATTTCTACTTATTTCTGTCCTGTACTTGCTTTTTCCAATTTAAAATCTTCATCTTTTTAATGTAACTTATAACGTCATATTCCCATCTTGATTCCGGTTTACCAGCTGGCCTCTTTGAAAATGGTCTTGAGTTTTAAATGTTTTTGACATCTCTTTCATCAGACATCCTTTCAACGTGTCCTTTGGGCTCTTATAAATTGAATTCCATTCTTACAAATAATAATTTGTTTCTAAATTCCAAAAAAACTGTCATTTTAGTGAGGCCCAATATATTCTTTTAATATTATTCCTTCAAATATAATATGAAAAGCTTTTTTATGAGCTTCTCTTCTTGAACACAAATTTAGAATTTATAAGTTGTCGCTGGCCTAATAACTGTTCAGTATAATTTCAGTTTTAAGTTATTTGTTAGAAGTTTACTTTGTAATAGATTCTATTTGGGCAGGTTTCATTTCCTGCTTTCAATTTGTCCTTTTTTCCTCCGGTTTAATAGTTGGCAACACTATGTGAAAACCTATATGGTAACAGATCTTGCATGATTTGGAACAATACATTAGCACATTGCGCTACGACGCCAGGGGTCCCGGTCTGGGCATGGCTATTTGCGAGTGTCCATTCATCAATTTCATCACTCATCCCCATCTTCGCAAATCAGCCAAAAGTTAAAAAATAAAGCAAATCAATCAATCAACATTGTATAAATGGTAACTTTAATTTTTTTCTTCCAGCGGCTAAGAACTTACGTAAGCAGAAAAATGTAAGAGAAATACAGAAGATGGCTTTAGTCGGAGTAAGTGGTCCACGTTTTTTTTTTTTAAAATTCAGGACTTCTTCCTATGAAAGTCTCAAAAGGCAGCGCAATGCGATACCTTTGGAATAAAAGGCTCTATTCAGCCAATGAGCGTTTTACACAGATTTCCCAGGAGGCCCTGCATCGTGCACTTATCCTTAAAGACTTTATGACTCCCTGTTCTTCAGTATTGCCATAACACAAGCGTAAATTCCCCAAGTAAAGTCAGAATTCATTAATTGCATGTAACATTAAGCGCAAAAATGAAACTTTGAAGCTTTCACCTCTATAGCGGGTTGAGCAGTCAACTCACGAACTTTGCCACTGAATGTTCCGGATTCGAATCCTGGTCTTGGCGTGGGTTTTTTCTTTTGTAGCTAACTTCATCTGTTTCATTGAATCATCCTTTGTCCTCGTCGTCTTGATTAGCGGAAAGGAGCGTAAAAGAGACAGGAAAGTAAAATAAATTTTTAAAGTATGTGTGTGTGTGCGTGTGTAAGCTAATCGGGACTGGGCCTACAGTTTAAAGTGGGATCCTAACCACTATGTGCGTTTACCGTGTATCGAACACGGAACACCTTGATTACAAGGCGATGACGTTACCGCTACGGCCACCGTGGAGTCATACACACACACATAGATTCATATATACAGGATGATTCTAAAGGTATAGTACAAACGAAAACCACAGATACCTCCCATGAAATAGAGATGAAAGTTCCCCTTCCACTTTGCCGAGAGATGCCTCCGTGAGGACCTAGACAACGCCGAAAACGTGTGAAAATGAACTTCACACCTCTGTCAGGGTGGCGACAGACCTGGAAAACCGGGAAAAGTCAGGGAATTTGAGGTGTCAAAAAAAGTCAGGGAAATGTCAGGGAATTTCGTCTTCATTGACTTCGAACACTCTTTTGACGAAAATTGTTATAACTCGGGCACTATGGGAGCAATCTACTTCGGATAACTTTTGTTTTTCAGCTAAAACATCAACGCATGCAACCGTGTACAACTTAGAACACCGGACCGAGGAAGGGGGCTTGGGGGGCACGTCCCCCGAATTTCAATTGAGAAACATAAAAATCTCGAGTTTGCTCCGCTCTTCTCCTCCTATTTTGTGGAGATGGCGCGAACTTTAGTATTCTTTTCAAAGAATGGACATTTCTCAAGAGAATGAAACCTCTTTCATGTTCATGGGTGCCATACAAGTTGAATAATATGTCAAAATGTGATTTTCTTTATTATTATTTTTTTTTTTTTACGAAAAATAGGTAATTTGCATTTTTGGAGGAAAATTGTTATAACTCGGTCACTATGGGAGTTATCTACTTCGGATAACTTTTGTCTTGCAGCTAAAACATCATAGCATGCAACCGTGTACAATTCAGAACGCCGAACCGAGGAAGGGGGGTTTGGGGGTGCGACCCTCGAATTTCAATGGAAAAAACAAAAATCTGGAGTTTGCTACATTCTTTTCAAAGAATGGACATTTCTCAAGAGAATGAAACATGTTTCATGTTTTTGGGTGCCGTACAAGTTGAATAATAAGCCAAAATGTGAAACTGTTTTTTTACGAAAAATAGGTAATTTGCATTTTTGGAGGAAAATTGTTATAACTCGTGCACTATGGGAGCAATCTACTTCGGATAAGATAACTTCATAGCATGCAACCGTGTACAATTCAGAACACCGAACCGAGGAAGGGGGGTTTGGGGGTGCGACCCCCGAATTTCAATGAAAAAAAATAAAAATCTGGAGTTTACCTCCTCTTCTCACGCTATTTTGGGGAGAATGCGCAAACCTTAGTATTCTCTTCAAATAATGGAAGTTTCGAAAGAGATTGAAACATGTTTCATGTTCCTGGGTGCCATACAAGTTGAATAATGAGCCAAAATGTGAAACTCTGTTCGGAAATTTGGCATGGATATGTTGCGGAGAGGGGGGAGGTTGGTCATCAATATGAATTTCCCAGGTTTGGTCCAGACCTGTGTCCAAGTTTCCACCCAAATATAAGAGTATGAAGGTCCAAAAAGCACATTCATTTCGTAATCAGCACCATGATACCATATGGTATCATCGGGCGAGTACGACCTTACTCTGGTGATACCATACGGTATCATCGGAGGAGTAAAGGGTAAGCCTCTAAATATTACGTCGAAAATGCATTGAATTATCATTTTTTTCTTGTCCGTATGGGAGTAGTAAGGGGCCTTGTCAACAGATGGAGGAGATGGGAGTGGGTGGCGCCGTCCGATAGTTGTCGGACGTCGTAGTAAGGCATTTTGTTGGGCAAACTGAAGGAACATGGAAACAAATATGTTCCATTGATACATACGATTTTTGTCGAATATCGCCACCCGACAAAGTATCTCACTACAACATGCGACAGAAATTGCATGGACTGCAACATACAAGAAAAATCGCATGCATAAACAAGAAGAGCTTTAGACTGCAAATATGCTGCTGGAATTTTATGACTCTTCTGGTTCACTTCACCTTATTTAATGTAGCAGTGCTTACGAAGGTTTTCTTTCATCATCCTGACGTATTACTGGTTTCGCACAAGTTAACATACGTTTACAATGACATTGCAATATTCTTAGATATCAAGAAGAATCCAACCAAACGGGATATATATTGAATACTATCACGAAAAAGTGAAACATAAATCTGCATTGGTGAACGTTATAAAAATTGGCAAGTGCATGCTCCCAACCTCAAATTTACTGCAACACTAGTATTGCAATGAAATTAACGCCACTCTCTGTCCTGTCTGTTTAAACTCGTGAGAATGGTCATTAATCTCTCACTGAGTAAAGGTAATGTCCAATATTATGAAATAAAATACTAATAATAAATACGTAAATATTTTAATATCATATTTACTCGAATCATTCAATCATATAAGCAAATCACTTTCTTCAAGAATTGACTTTTCTCTGCTAGCCCTGCTAAATTTTCACTTTCCATCTACTGATTTATACGGGGTGGCCAGAAAGTAATTTCCAATCAGTAGGGACATTGATTTTAAGCAAACGCCAAAACCGTGAAAAATGGTAATTGCTGCGAAGTTATGTTTAGGAATGTGCAGTGATATCTGGACACATTTTTCGCCCTTTCGAAATATCGAAATAATGCGAATTTGCTATAAAATGCGAATTGTTGGCGTTTTTAGCGATATTTTTTTTAAAAAGAATGTCATATAACAACGAAAACTTCCATGAAATCCAACATTCTTGTCTTTTCTAGGCCATGTTTGTGTACATAGAACATGCAAGTTTTCCAACATTTTACTCGAGAGTAAACTATAGAGTTATACGTACATGGAATAATTCCGACAGCCACATTAAATCACGTATTTCCCACGATTTTTTCAACTTCTATCAAAACCATTTGCATCACAAACCAAAGTGGCAGGATTCTAACAGGAGATCGAGTGCGTATCTACCGTCACACGGAAGCCACATCTTCAGATTTGTCGCACGAAATATGTTTTGAATTACATAGCTAAGTGTGCACCATCGGCATTTGTCGAGCGAGTAATAATGGAGCTCAGTCGTTAGGGCGTCTGACTACTATGCGAGAGACCCGGTGTCGATCCCCTGCGGGGGAGAACCGGGATGTTTTCCACCTATTCAAACTGCTCTGGCGCCCACCCAGCATCATATGAAGCTGGTACCTTGAGGAAACTTTGAGGGATAAAGGTAGCCAGGAGCGTGGTGCTGATCACATCACCCCTACCTTCAGCCATGATGAAGAAAGTGTGGGGCCCTAACTCCACACCCCTATACACCTTCATGGAAAAGTGCAGGGGAGCACTTTACTTTTACTTCCTCAAAAATCTGTTCCAACATATCAAACTGTCACGAAAATACGTAGACCATGTGACCTACAATTTAAAATAATAGTTTAAAGCACAATGGAGTATTACGTTTCGGTATATTTGGCAGATAAATGTTCTAAAACAAAAACGCAAATTTTGGGAAATTAACACTAACAAGTCAAAAAAAGATAATGCCAATTTTTGGGTGCCATAATATATCTGTATCTGTCACGTGAGATGATTGATTTCAATTTTTTGTGTGCGTCGCCACTTATGGTCATTATGCACCCTTCAGTATATACGGAGAAAATTCCATTATCTAAAATCCTTACCTTAAAATTAAAAATGGGGTATGGAAAATAGCTTTCCCAAAATAACTTTCAAGATATCAAACTCTCACGAAGAGGCGTAAGCCATGTGACTTACAATTTGAAACAGTAGCTTAAAAACACCATGAAGGTATAATTTCAGATTTTTGCCAGAAAATGCGCTACAATGAAAATATGAATTTTGGGAAAAGTAAAACTGTATAGTAAAAAATAAAAAATAAGAAAATACACCAATTTGAAAAAAATAACAAAATATCAAGGTCCCTACCGATTAAACATAAATAAAACAAGAATATCAGTTGTAATTTATTGCATTAGGAACAGTGAGTCCTAACCTACTTTTCAGCATAATCACCACCGTTTTTCTGGCATTTGTCATAGCATGGCACTAAATTTTGTATGCCCATGGTATATGTGTCTGACAGCAAAGACTGGAACTATCTCTACCGCAGTGTAGCTGTCAAATCCTTGCCCTGCCAGAAACCTCTTCAGTTAAACAAAGAGATGAAAGTCGGTACATTCAAGGCCAGGGCTGTACAGGGAGTGGTCCAAGATCTCTCACCTGAAGTAATGCAAAGGTCCCGTGTGTACTCAGCTGTATGGGGTTGTGCACATTCGATTGGCCTTCCGTGAATTGTCTCCACCATCGTCTGACCATACTATCACTCACGATTTCCGGTCTGCACACCTCACACGATTGCTGGTGGCTCTGTGCCAAATTCTGAGCGTGCAATGTAGGCTACATCGCAGTCGGTGGGAGACTGTATGGGTTTTTTTATTTTGATTTTGATTTTAAAATTTTGGGTGCGTCAGCACTAAGGCTATTTTGCACCCGTCACACTATACGGGGTCCAGCCCCTTGCCGTTGCACATAACAACTCTAACGTTGCTTAATTAAAATCATAAAATATTAAAATGTTCTGACTTTCGTTAAAAGCCGAGGCTGCGAAGAACACTCAGCACAAATAAGGACAAAACACTGGACAACACAAACAAAATTATACAATGGGCCAGTCGCCAGAGCCTCGTTAGTCTTCAGTCCAGGGTGTACTAACGTGGAAGTGAGGTTGACATTTGGGTATACTACGTGGAAGGTCACCCCTTACACCCCGGAGACTGTATGGGAGCTGCAATCTTTAACCTAGAACTGTCCTAAAACGGCTGCATTGCAACTGTACCAGATTACAGCTATATGCCACTTCTTCCTGTCTGCATGTGTGTGTGTCGCTCTCCGACCACTATTTCTGCGTATAAGCACCATTGGAGCTTTTTTCAGGATTCCCCTCGTATATGAACTTTCAGAAGCTTTTATTATTAGAGTGTTCCTGTTTTAATGTGTGTTTAGCTAAATCAGGTACCTATACAATGCAATTCTATAAATTCCTTGCTTTTAATTTCTAATACCTACGTACCCTTTTCGTCAGCATTAATGGTATAACTGCATGTTGTCAGTTTCACAGTACTTCACTTGGATATACTGTACTGAAGCAGAAATCCCATTGATAATGTAAGGAAATATGACACTTTCTTTTGTACAATTCAATTGTTTCACTTATATGCAAGAGTTAAGTTGTTTGCTTTACAGAGAAGAGAGAAGTAGCTTTATGCATTGAAAAATGAGTCCGCACTTATGGTTTTGCAAGCAGAGGGTTCCAAACCTCAGTGGAAATATCAACATATAATACCGAGAATGTAGAAGGAGACTGATAAATTACAAATTGTATTTCTTAAATCATTCACTCTTCACTCTTATCTCATTTAGTCGTAACTTTAAAAATAATCAAGTATTTTATTTTAAACTTACTGCGTATGATAAAATTTCGTAATCCTTCCTTAGCTTGTGAATTGTAATAATTTTCCAAATTCACTATTTTGCTGTTTGAATTCAAATCATAGAGAATAGAGAAATTAAGTCAATTTCATAGAAGATAATATTGGTACTTAACAAAACCATACGTGGATCTGTATGAGTTTATTATTTCTATTTGCAAAAACATCGATTTAGTTTAGTTTGAAATTGTCAGGGAAAAATGTAAATTTTGTCCTGGAAAACCTGGAAAAGTCAGGGAATTTCATTTCTGCTTGTTTGTAGCCACCCTGCTCTGTACAGCCAGTACCAGTGAAGATAGAAAGCGGAACAAACGAAGTCAAAAGGAACACCAAAGTCGCCCATCCGAAAAACACTAGGCGGCAGCTGCGCAACGCATGCGCATGGGGTTCCACAAAGGAAATAGGAGTGTCCCGCAAGACAAGTGAAGGGAAAGGGTAGCGATCGACAACGGTAGGGACAAAAGAAGCAATGAAGCATGAAGTAACAATTGCACAGCGGGAAACAAACACCATGACTGAAGCAGTGCAGTCGAGAAAAGTAGTGCGGGGTTGCAGAACCACGGGAGGACGACGTAGGATGTAAAAACACACCGAGAATGCAAGCAAAGTGGTCCGTGACACTCGACAGGCAACAGACGCGTACATGGTTCGGGGCAGAAATGGCGGCGCTGGCGGTGCAGCGCAAGGGGAGTCCCCAAAACACAGTGGGGAGACACCGCAGCAAGAACAAAGCACGGTGCAACAAAAGAGAAAGAAAACCGGACGGGGAATGGTACCTGCCAAGGAGACAACAAATGCGGGACGAGGGATTCCCCGTAGCAGCACCGAGGGGATGTCACACAGAGGTCGTGCGCCAGCAGGACAAACACAGCAACTACGGGCACAGGAGGTTATTGCTAATGAAAGGTGCACGTACAGATAGGACCACGTACCCCGTCCTGACGTTGTAACAAACGTCGTGATGGGGCCCAATCAGCCTCTTAGAAATGAAGCCGGAGGCACATCGCTGGGTGGGAGCGGGCGAAAGGCTGCTGGAGTGTCGTACGGACCCCACCACTCCGTACGGTGGACGACAGTAATGGACGAGGTCGGAATGTTTCCATCCCGATCACCAGGTCCACCGTTCCCAGACCTGACGCGGCTGCTTGCTTCCGAGCGCAACCCCAGCCGAACAACTCGAGTCCCTCCTTGGCCGCAGCCTTCCGCTCCGAAACCAAGCGTGGCCTCACACCACCGCAGCCGCACACTGCCGCGTGGGTGTGAGACCGGGCCGAGCAAGGCTGGACAGATAAACTGCGTGGGACAATCGTGTAATGAAGCTACGTGGGGGTATGCACGTCTGTTCAACTGCTGGGTTACCCCACATTGGTGTACACAAACACCACACGATCGTACGTAGTGCTCCCCGTCGGCTCGAGCAAGACGGACGAAGTACGTGTTGTGGCTGAATGGGGCAAGAATGAAGGACGCTACATGTGTTCCACGATGACAAGGCCCCAGAGTACATGGCCCCACCTGACGGCAGTGGTCAGGTAGTGAAGAGCACAGGCACGGGTGGCTCAGGAACGTCAGCTGATTGTACCACAGCGCCGTGCGGACGTGTGGGCTGATTGGAAGTGCAGCGTCAGGGAGCGTGTCAGTGAAAGAGCCGGTGCGGTGGTGGTGTGCTTGACGTACGACAATTGAGTACGTTGTTTCGAAGCCGTTGTGACCAGTGTGTGTGTGTGTGTTTGCCACCTGTGCACTGCAGTACAGTATTCCATAATTGGCACTATCCTCACCGTACCATGGTACGCTACACATTTGTAGAACTGAGGGACATGCATTTTTCTACGGCCTTGCAGATGGCAATGGCCAAGCAGCTGCACGCCTTTATCGCGGACGGTATCCGGAGAGGCGACAACCCGACAGCAGGTTGTTTTCGAACGTGCACCGTGCCCTTGGTGAATCGGGTGTGTTACGTGCAGGCCATCATGTCGGTCACCCAAGACATGTGCGCACCGCGGCGGTCGAGGAGGACGTACTTGCTCGCGTGGACGACACACCGTCCACTAGCACCCGTAGCATTGCACGTGCAGTGGGAGTATCACAGTCGACAGTGTGGCGTGTCCTTCATGATGATCTGCTGTATCCCTATCATCCACAGCGAGACCACGCGTTGCAGGCTGGGGATTACCCACGACGTGTGGAATTCTGTCAACGACTGTTGCAGTTTTGTACCGACGATCCCCGTTTTTTGCGCCATGTGCTTTTCACGGACGAGGCAACATTCACCCGTGAGGGCATCTTCAATTGCCGAAACAGCCATGTGTGGGATTATGAAAATCCACATGCAGCAGTCGAGGTACACCATCAGACCCAGTTTGCAGTGAATATCTGGGCATGTATCATCGATGAACAGATTATCGGTCCATACCTTCTGCCACCACGTTTAAATGGCCGCCTTTCTTGCATCAGTCCTTCCAGAGCTGCTAGAAGATGTACCCCTCAACGTGCGACATCGTATGTGGTTTCAATTGAATGGAGCGCCTGCACATTTTGATGGCACAGTGCGAACCCTCTTGCACCATACCTAACCACAGCGCTGGATCGGCAGAGAGGGCCCCGTCCCCTGGCCCGCCCGTTCGCCTGACCTCACACCAATGGATTTCTTCTTGTGGGGCCATGTGAAAACACTCGTCTGCGAGACAAGGAAACATTGGTAGCGCGGATACTTGCAGCATCGTCCGAGGTGTGTACCATGCCAGGGATTTTTGATAGGTTTCGCCAGAATTTCCTGCGACGCTGCAATGCCTGCATTGAATGTGGTGGTCGTCAATTTGTGCAACTTTTGTAGCAACGTCAGTCCGGGGTACGACTACGTACTACGTACTATTCCTATCTGTAAGTGCACCTTTGCGTGGCACCTCCTGTGCCCGTAGGTGCTGTGTTTGTCCTGCTGGCGCACGACCTCTGTGTGACATCCCCTCGGTGCTGCTACGGGGAATCCCTCGTCCCGCATTTGTTGTCTCCTTGACAGGTACTATTCCCCGTCCGGTCCTCTTTCTCTTTTGTTGAACCGTGCTTTGTTCTTGCTGCGGTGTCTCCCCACTGTGTTTGGGGACTCCCCACGCGCTGCATGTGTTTGTTTCCCGCTGTGCAATTGTTACTTCATGCTTCATTGCTTCTTTTGTCCCTACCGTTGTCGATCGCTACCCTTTCCCTTCACTTGTCTTGCGGAACACTCCTATTTCCTTTGTGGAACCCCATGCGCATGCGTTGCGCAGCTGCCGCCTAGTGTTTTTCGGATGGGCGACTTTGGTGTTCCTTTTGACTTCGTTTGTTCCGCCTTTCTATCTTCACTGGTACTGGCTGTACAGAGGTGTGAAGTCCATTTTCACACGTTTTCGGCGTTGTCTAGCTCCTCACGGAGGCATCTCTCGGCAAAGTGGAAGGGGAACTTTCGTCTCTATTTCATGGGAGGTATCTCTGGTTTTCGTTTGTACTATACCTTTAGAATCACCCTGTATATATATATATATATATATATATATATATATATATGAATGCAAAATTAAAAGGCCCTTCTTGCATAATGAAAATTCGTTAACTCTTTTGTAACTAATTGCATAAATACAAACAACGATAATGTTTATTTTACTATTAGGACGATTAAATTGTGTGCATATCGTCCAATTAAGTTGATAATTTGATTGGATTTATTTTACTTCACTTTCCTGTCACGTTTGGCTAATTGCGACAATAGGAATGAGTGGTGATAAGATGAAAAATTTATGAAAGGAAAAACGCACAAGACATGACACAAAACAGGTAGTCTGCAAAATGCAGTCCAGGGTTATTACATATAAGAGAGGCTGACATTTGGGTGCCCTCAGAATGACTATACCACCCCAATTAATTTGGTAATGTGTCCACCTTTTGTAAAACGTATAACTAAGAAATGAGAATATAATTAATAGAGATGAAGCATTTAGTTGAAACGTTCATTATTTGATATTCCTATTTGTTTGAAGAAACTACGGTTTTTTTAAAAATATTTTTGTATGAATTAATACTTTTCTTTCTTCTATTATTCTTAGCATAAACAGTCTATATATTTTCTTATATTTGCCTCTTACATACTGATTTAATTTGTTGCAGGTAAGGAGCCGTATTAAAGAATTGTCTACTTCAGTGTACATTCTACATAATGTAAGTATTTTCAATACTTAAAAACATCATGAATATATGCACTTTTTAGTCATCTTAGTTGATGTTCTAGAAAATGTTTGTATGCAAAATTTAGCACTGTATGAACATAATAGTTGACCGCTATAACCCTTTCTTTCTTGCTCTGGTTCGGATTTAAGATTATTTGTTTTAATTGGGATTAAATATACCCTTCCGATTGACCGATGAAAGATAGCTATGAACCTACATACTGGACCCCCATAGGTACGTGGTACACCATGCATCAAGTAGTTTAATTACTAGAACATAAAGTTCACTGGATAGGATTAGATGACAGTTTATTTAACAAAACTTCAATTTAGTATTAGAACAATAATATTATATATACATAAACTGTCATTAACAATTATGACCTCAACGATACCATTAATATATATATCAAGATAATTTTCGATAGTTATCCTTAACTAATAATTGACTTTCTCTCCTTTTGCTGACTATTTAATTGGTATCATTATTCATCCATGTTTACCTGATTACCTAAGAGAATATTTCTTTGTTAAATTTCCCGTTTTCCTACTTGTCTGTAATGACGATCACTCGGTAAAGATCAACAAGCAAATTAATGTAATACTACGAACAACTCTACAAAATTAAATAAAATACTATTAAACTAATTCTCTACGAAAGAAATGAAATTAAACCATCACCACTACGTTCGTCTAAGTCCCCTGTTGACCTCTCCCGTCACGTCGAGTGCCCTGTTGGATTGTGATGTTGAACGTGTGCCAGCTGGAAGAGGAGTGTGTCGGATCAGGATTCTTTCATCCAACCGGCAAAATGAATGACGTAGCCTGTGATCATCTATTGGCTTTTACCTTAACCATACCTTCCTTCATTCAGAGAGAGAGAAACCAAAATCTTACACAGGCTATACCGCTAACTAGGAGTAGCCAACTGAATGACAGATCCGTTTAGCTGATTAAAAATTGTGCTGTGGGTAAAATATTTACATTCTTGGTCACTTCTGAATTTAGAAAATATAAACCAGCTTTATAATATACGCGTAGAATCAAACAGAATATGAAACTGAGATGAATAATATCAGCAAATATATACGAGCACTTCCTTGACCTTTGACGGCACAAAAACAGCTTCATGCAAATAACTCGACGTGCCTAACCTATTCAAGAAGGCATACTAGTGCTGGTGCTGGACAACAACCTGAAATAATTTCTCATATAATGTGATTAGGTGAAGCAGGTAAAGTTACGAGTAAGTGTAATTAGCACACTCACCCATTAATAACCTCCCAATACTGCTTTTAGTGATTAGAATGGGTAATATTAAGTAGGAAGAAACAATCATGGCGTTAGTACGAGTTACTACAGCTTCTTTTATCACTCTCTGACGTCATACTTTATGATGGAATCGACATGTGTCAAGTTTGCTACCAATTAACGGTCTAGGGAATAACTATTAACGTCAGTTGTAACCTGACTGCAAATTTTGAAAGAGCATGGCAATTTATCAATTTACATAATTTATTTCCAATATGTCTATATTTATCTTATATAGTTTTGGAGTGACTAATGGGTAAAGATGTACAAGAAGTAGAAAATGTATGTTTTTGTTGATTTGGCTTATTTTGCTTTTCTGCCATTTTTGGTTAATCGCGAAGATGAGGATGAGTGATGATATGAAAATTGATGAAGTATACTCACAAACAACTATGCCCAGGCTGGGATTCGAATGGGTGATTCGATTCGTGTCGTAGTGTGCTGTGCTAACCACTCCACCTGGGAGGTCGACTATGTTTTTGTTGAACTTATAACACTATATCACACAAACAACTTACAATAAAATAAGCTGCATAGAGGGCAGAGCTTTTAGTTACTGCTTAACTTACATGTACGTTTATATATCGTGTAAATTATAGATTCTAGTTTCGTTTGAAAATGTTAACTATTTCGACCTCGGAAGTAGGTGTTGCTCACGTCATCAACAGAAATCATTCGTTTTTGGAATGGAAATTAACCTAACCAACCTAATAAGTATGAAATATACAATAGTATAAAAGTATATACAAGATGCAATAAAGTCGACTGTTTTTGTTGAACTTATAACACTATATAAAACAAAAAACTTACAATAAAATAAGCTGCATAGAGGGCAGAGCTTTTAGTTACTGCTTAACTTGAATGTAAGTTTATCTACCGTGTAAATTATAGATTCTAGTTTCGTTTGAAAATGTTAACTATTTCGACCTCGGAAGTAGGTGTTGCTCGTGTCATCAACACAAATAATTCGTTTTTGGAATGGAAACTAACTTAACCAACCTCATAAGTATGACATATACAAAAGTATAAAACGATATACAAGATGCAATAAAGTTCAAGAATAAAGACATAGCACTTTATGGGATATCTTCAAAACTGTATAGTACTGTGGAAAATAAGAAAAATAGAACACAAGTAATAATATTATATTAGACCAAGATACAAACGTTGTTAATAAACATGAATAATTTATTAGCTTTGGAAATGCTAGGACTTTTTGAAATCATAAATTTTAAATTAGGCATAACTTGTTCAATTTTTATTGGTATGAAAATGGGAGACCAGATGAAACTTTCAGCGCTTAAGTGAAAGGAAAGGTAGATGTCCAAGATGATGGCCACTGATTGGAATTTTATTAATCTTCATTTTAAATTAAAGCTTAAATCATAATCTTTCTTTTTTGTGATATAATGTTTTTCATTATATGGAGTCATTTTACTCCACCATGCAATAATAATATCATCGTGGTAAAATTTCTTAAGAACTATTAAATGTAAGCGAACATTTATGAGAATTGAAATTCAAATGTCATCTTCCAGATATCGTTTAAAAAAATCGGATTAAACCCAAGGCGAGATAATTTGTGTTAAATGATTCAATGTCGGCAGCCATCTTGGAAAGCTATCTTTATGATACGTCTATCGCCTACTTTAGTGTTCGCTACAGCTCATTTGATTAAGTGTTGTTTTATCCGATCCATCTATTTTTATACCAAAACATAGTTTTACGATATCTTACACTTTTCGCTCCACCTATTCTTATACCAAAACTTCGTTTTTTTTATTTCTTGCACATAAACTATCTGAAAAAGGAATTTGTATATCAATAAAATTTGTAGCGAAACGGAAAGCAGAAATGTTTACGTAATATCCAAAATATCTCTGCCTTATTTCGCCAATAAGATATTTTTAAATGTAATTTTCAGAGTCCACAATGTTGGGAATGTGAAAACAAATCTTCTACGATAGCATTGATTTTTTATTTTATTTAATTCCTATAGTTTGCTGCCATCTTTTGCAGTAATCTGTAACTACTTTTCGCCTGATTTACACCCAGTTGCCGCTTTGTTATTGTGATCAGTAGCTTGCACAAGATTGATTTTAGAAACTGAAATTTGTGCGTAAAATAAAAAAAAAATAGTCGAGAGAAAAATACTTCTCGTACAATATGAAGTAAGTCAAATAAAAACTCGTTTACTTATTCTCTGGCTTTACGCAAGTTTAATTAATATAATTACACTAGGATCAAATTCAACAAATGAAAATAACAGTTTGTTTTATGTGTCAATGTTGTGCCTAGTGTCCTGTTCCCTTGTAAATAGCATATTGATTCAAAGAGTTCAGATATAATAGGACAATGTAGAAGACAAGCACAGACACCCAGTGGCGTCGCAAGTTGAGGGAAGGGAATCGGACCCACCTCTCTGATACTTATTATTTTTGAGGAGATATTCCCCCAAAAAATACACCACTTTCTTTTACTGCAGACAGCAGATCTAAATCGAATCATTTCAATCTCCTTAGACAAAGTGGTGTGTCTAAGAAAGTGTTGCTTGGGTTTGAAACCAAATTGCACGTCAGATTGGTAAGAAAAAATGGCGGTTTTCGCAAGGTTAAGAAAATACTAGGCTTCGGCCACTATAACACAAAAGTGTTCGGAGAGAACAGGGACAAAGCACCAAAAAGTATCTAAAATAATTTAGATATTTCGCAACAATGGTCTCTCAATCACCAGCACATCACCTTGCGAGTCGCGAGAAGCGTCTCTAGTGGCATTTTTCTGCAAGCAAGAATTTCCCAGTCTCCGAATTTATTGATCAATCCTTGTACGCTTTGACAGGACAGTTACAAAATGAGAGAAATTGAACCGACGAGTAAAATTTCCGAGCTAAAGGCCTGGAATTTTAATTTATTAGACAGAAGGCAGAATATTTTTGCCTGAAAAAAATCTTTACGGTAGATATAAATACGAACATCTCAAGTCGGAACGTGGAGGAGTTTTTCATTAATTAAAGTTTATTACGCAATTGTCAATATTGCGGAGGTATTGTTCTTTTTGTTTCTCGTTCCTGCCTTTTCATAAAAACTTCGCGAGCTTGTCATTTCATTCATTCGTATCCTACTTTCATCCACTTAAGTGATCTCGAGCTGCAATATTCACGACGGAAGATTGACTCAGGATTTAAATATGACGTCTATGGAAAGATTAGTTTTCGTTGAGAGGTTATATTAAAAAAAAATACTTTTGTTCTTCCTGGATTTGCCAGCACCTGGATATGGGGGTACCGTGGGGTGGATGGGGGGGGGGGGGGCACTATAAGGAAGAAAGGAAACATCTAATGGGAAGAAGTCTGATAAAATCAGGCGGCTTATTTGATTAGGAAGCTCAGGATGTGGAGGCGCATCGTCGTGTCGCAGGGTGCTTCCGCTGGGGAAGGTGTTATTTGATTTTCTCAAGGCTACAGAAGGGCTACGAAGGCCGTTATTTAAGAGAAGCTAAATCTGAAATGTTAGGGAATTGGTGCAAAAGAACACGTGCACGTCTTGCACAGTATTTCTAGTAGGTTTACCAAATTTACAAAGTTGATTTTCAGGAATTGCATCAACAGAATTAGGGGAGTGAAATAATCAAGATGAATATACTTAAGGCTAGTCTGTACACTTTTGATGATGACAGTAATTCAGACGTAAATTACACGTTAATCGAGAATCCACATTGACGTATAACTTTCCCATAATGCTCAGGGTGTCGAAGTGTAACGTCAATAAAATTTCAACTATACTCTGTCCCCGGATTCTGTGGAACAAAGCTGCACATAGCGGCAGAGAAGGGAAGAAATTGAATCGAGGAAGCGAAGTAGTACACGCTGCTGCGAAGACTGGTAACTGCAGTCGTTTTTGCCCCTCCACGCAATCCCGCTCCCTTTCACGTGCTCATTGGCGGAGCCGTCTCGCATCACTACTTGCGCAGACGATTGTTTTCGTTCGCTTGCTCCAGAGATACCTGAGACAGAGTTTAGTAACGTTCTTCTCATTTTAAACTAGTTTAAATCGAACCTGGGACCCCGCGATTACAAGAAGAGAACGTTAGCCTTTGCTTTTTTATGTAACCGCAAGAATTTATATGAAACTATATTATAATTATACTCCGTCCCAGCTAACTGTGGAGCAGGCAAACGAAAACAAATGTCTGCGCAACTAGTGACGCGAGACGGCTCCACCAATGAACACGTGAGAGGAACTTAATTGCGTGGACTGGGGAAAAGCGACTGAAGTTACCAGCCTTCCCACCAGCGTGTACTGCTTTGATCTGGCCAATATCTTTCCGTCGCTTCTCTGACACTATGCGCGGCGTTGCTTCACAGTTAGCTTGGACAGGGTATAGGGAACGGATTTTAAGATGCAGCACCTGTCCAAAAATATAGCTGTTTCCATTCCGATCACCATACCGATCACCACCTCTTTTAATGCTTCAGCACATTTTCCCTTCCTTTAATTTCATGTTTTCTTAAAGAATTGGACAGCAAAATAAACTATTTTCATTCTTCTTGACCAGCTACATAAAATCCTAGCTACATTTTGTAGAGCAGGAGGAGAGCTATAAAATGGTATAATATAATAATTGCAGCCCAAATAGTTTCCAACATAATGTAGTTTCTCCACGTATAATGATCTCCTGAGCTCATGGCGTCAGCGATTTACATTCGAAGTCATATAGAAATATTGATCGGAATTCAGTATAACAAGTTGCTTGAAACCAGTAAATGCTACGTTTACTTCCTAAATATTCGTTACTTTATGTAATTATTAGTAATTATGTTATTTGCTACAGCATTGAACAAAGAACCGGTTTAGACCTGCATAAAGGTTTTTGTCAGCACCTTTTCTTGCACCTTTTTGAAAACATTTTCAGAACCTTTCTTTCCTTTCCTGACTACAATTGTGCACCTTAAAATCCTTTCCCTAATTATAATTATGAATTGAAATTTATTAATATTATTTACACTTATTTGTGGGATTTTTTAGTCCTTTTTAACGTGAATTTATAATTTCAATCTGCATGTGTTTATTTCTGTATTGCTATTAGCTCATGGAATTTAATAATTTGTTTGTTTGATTTGAAATGTATCCTCAAGCCGTTACGTTATGCTTGCATAGCACCAGCATGGTAAATATGGATTTCCCATCGTTTGCTTACGTGAAAAACATAAACATTCACTTGTTTGCAAAATCAGAAACCTGTATTTACCGCAGCATAAAAGTTAAATAAATTGTTACGTTGTTTCATATGAAAGTTGAATTGAAACAGGGAAATAAACGAAATAGCCATGTCCGCAATGCATGCAGTCATAAACCAAAATCACAGTATCCATGTGGAAACTTTAGGTCTGCAGAAACAAATTTGTGTGCATGATAAAAATGCATTGAATGAAATAATCCACACACATCGAAATGGTGGCAACAGCCTAAAACCAAACAGCTTATTCTCTGTCTGTCTCCATGTCGATCTATATTTCTCTCTCGTTCTTTTTCTTTCGTTCTTTCTATCTCTCATGTTTCTCTCTTACCCTTATCCTTGTTCTCCTTTCCCTTTCATCCCTTTCCTTCGATTTATCTTTCCTTCACTCTCTCTCACTCCCTCCGTATTTATCTTTTTCTTCCCTTGTCTTATTTCGTTATAGCTATACTTATAGGCATCTTAGTCAGGCAGGATTTATCACTAGGCTATCCTAGGATATAGCCTAGGGGCGTATAACCAGATGGGCCCGCGCAAAAATGATACGCTGAAGAGGCGGGAGTCGCAAGGACCATCGGCTATTAAAAAATATCCCCTTTTGCTTGCTTGATTCAGGAGAAGAAAATAGTTTCTAGCTTTTAAAAAACTTCTTGAATCATAACCCTATTTTCAGTACATACTGTATTTTAACCGGAGTGCAAGTCTGTATGGCAGACTGCTATGGAAGCCGCGTGAGGTCATGTAACAGTGATCGAATATAAACACTTGTTCCTCGAAGAAACGAATGTAAATATTTTGAATGTCAACAATTGAAGGTCAAGTAGAGGGATATCGACGGTTGAAATCAATATCCTTTTTCTCAGTTTGCGACCAGTGTGTCTATGTAGAGTTGGTTTCTTTTTCTTTAGTGCGTGTGCGGTATTATTAGTGTTGTTTGGCGAAATATATAGTCCAAGTGGCGCTTATAAATGAAAAGTAAAAATGAGAAAAGAAGCATTTATCGGAAATTCTAAAAAGAGTACCTAAATTAAATTCATTTATCTGCTCGGAAAGTGTCTCTATAGCAAAACTTTCTTGTTCATATTGACTTTGAGTCTCTCATTCAAACAACGATGAGATTCACAGATATCTTAGTATAAGAGTAGACATAATACTATTTCAGGCAGTAAAGACGCCAAGGACATGGCCACCTAGACCCGGAAAACTTAATCCACTGCAGTAGGTTGTGTGTGTTGCCTAACTGTACGACGATGGCCGAACTTCAATAGCAGGTTCGTCCATGGCAACAGAGTAACTGCGAACTCGTCAATCTTTCTTCTTTTCGTTTATCTTAAGGTAGTGAAACGAGTATTTCTATATCTAGCCGTCTAATTTTTATTGATACTGGCTGTACATTTACACCATATGATTAGCAGGCTCGGTGTCGAGCTCGTTGAATGGCTGAATCACGACCTCGCCATTGCGAGGGAATGGCCGTTACTTTGTGTGTGTTCCTTTAACAATTTATTGCATCATCATTCGTCACCTTCATCAATATTAACCAGAAGTGGCAGCAGAGCGTCCCAAAGAAAGCAAACTAAAAATACTAACATAACATTAATTATACTGACGATTATATGTTCCTGAAATATATATAGTCATGAAAATAACGGATTATTTAAAGTTTGGTCATGAGGGCATATTTTAACAATTTTTCGATCATATGCAGCATATTTTCCCCTTTTCAAACGATAAAGAACTTATTTGACACTTATCTACTTCCAAGGCGGTTATACTTTTGTATTTTCCCCTGTTGTGTCAGTCAAACTAGATAGAAGCTGTTGTAGGTGCAAAGTCTTTGTTGGCTGATAATATACATGGTGTCTCATAAGTAATAGCGCGAACTGGCACAGGTGAAAGTACACGATAATAGTAGCAAAAAGTCTCAGTGAACATGGGTCTGCAAACGAGCCGCTTTCGATATAATCGCGAATGTGTGATTACAAGTCGCCACTGACTTCATTGTTTGTAAACGTCGTCCTAGTTGGTAAAAATGCTAATAATGTGTGCGATTGTGTGGTTACAAGCCGTCATTGATTGCATTTTGTATACAACGAGTGCTTTACTCCTTGCGCGGTCCGAGGTTTGATCTTTGTTTACAAAACAGAACATTTCCCAGAGGTGGCGTTGTAATCAAACGTAACATTTCCGAGAGGTGGCGTTGTAATCAAACAGAACATTTCCGAGAGGTGGTGTTGTAATCAAAGAGAACATTTCCGAGAGGTCACGTTGTATGGATACAATCAGTACACAGTCTGAACGTACTGTGGGAGTCACGTCAGTTGTGCTGGACTGCATAGTGAATATGTAACCTTACAGCAACGAAGAGTATGCGGATATGCATTTTGTGTATGGTTTGGCCAACGGCAATGCACGGGAGGCTGCAGGCTTGTACCAAGAAAAATACCCTGCTCGAAGGCACCTCGAGAGTGGCATATTTACTACAGTACATCAGCGCCTCAAAGAACATGGGAGCTTTGAACATGGTAGCAGAGCAGGTAGACTTGCACGCATTACGCCTGAAGTTGAGGATATGGTGTTGGAAACAGTAGAACACTCTCCAGGAACCTCGACGAGGAGAATTGCTGCACAAGTGCCAGTAAGCCGCAGTAGTGTTTGGAGAATTTTACATCGAAATTCACTCTACCCTTACCACGTCCAACGAGTTCAGTGTCTTAGTGATACACATTGTGTTCCTAGAGTGACGTTTTGTCAGTGGATGCAACAACAGGTCGTTTTTCAAGTAACATTTTATTTACAAACGAAGCTGCGTTCACACGCTATGGTATTTTAAATTTTCATAATTCTCATGTTTGGAGTGTACTAAACCCATATGCTGTTCATGAGGCACCACATCACCAAAGTTTCTAATTGAATGTGTGTTCCAAGAAGACTCAATCGACCGAGGTGTCTTCGGTTTTTGCGTCATGATCTTCCAGGATTGCTTGAGAATGTTCCCCTTGATCCACGTCAGAGTATGTGGTATATGCATGATGGAACACTGGCACATTTTGCTGCTGTGAGACGATATCTAACGCAGATATCATCAAAGATGGATAGGTCGAGGCGGGCCCGTACCGTGGCCTCCAAGGTCACCGGATCTAAATCCTTTGGATTTTTGAGTCTGGGGTCACCTCAAAAGCGTAGTGTACAACACTCCCGTTGACACGGTTGAAGAACTGGAACAGAGAATTGTACATGCTTGTGACCAATTCCGAAATGATCCGGGTGTGTTCGAAACAATTCGAAACTCAATGCGGAATCGCGTACAGTATTCCATCCAGATGGAAGGACGACACTTTGAACACCTCCTTTAACAGGTACGAGTGTACAGTAATTGTAACTTAGAACATACGTACTAGTAAAGTAGTGTTGTATTCCTTGTTAATGTAAGTTGAATGTTCAATAAAAGCAATAAGATCTCCTGATTTTTCATACTGTATTATTGGTATTTTACCAACTAGGACGACGTTTACAAACACTGAAGTCAGTGACAGCTTGTACCCATACATTCGCACACATTATTAGCATTTTACCAACTTGGACGACGTTTACAAACAATGAAGTCAGTGGCGGCTTGTAATCACACATTCGCGATTATCTCGAAAACTGCTCGTTTGCAGACCCATTTTAACCGAGACTTTTTTACTTCTATTATCGTGTACTTTCACCTGTGTTAGTTTGCGCTATTACTTTTGAGACACCCTGTATACAGTTGATACTGCTGTATACGTAATTGTGATTTATACGTAAATTACTGTAGGCCCCGGCAAGATATACTTTTAAAACGTGTTAATTAAACGTTATTTTTACGTAATGCATTTATACGTAATTCTGTTTTGTACGTACTAATTTTCATAAAAGACAGTTGATTTGTTCGTAACCAAGCTGCAACAATGTCACAGAAGTATACATATCTTGTCGTTACAAAAACAAAAGGCGAGTTTCAAATACGAAACAGGATGGCGAACATGGTGGCGGTCGGTCT
Organism: Lepisma saccharinum; assembly: GCF_977018435.1. Taxonomy (NCBI): domain Eukaryota; kingdom Metazoa; phylum Arthropoda; class Insecta; order Zygentoma; family Lepismatidae; genus Lepisma; species Lepisma saccharinum. The sequence continues at coordinate 54,876,018 of NC_139233.1, forward strand.
CGAGTTGCCAGAAAGAGGAGTGCGGCGCGGCGGTGTCACAGAGAAGGATGGAGAGGTGGCACGTGGCATGAAACCGGAGGAGAAAGATTTGCCACTGTTGTTCAGAACATGAGCTTCTACAAAGTAAGTAGAGGAATGCACGCAGTGATTAAGACAGCCTGTAGCCCTTCCTGTTACCACTGCGCAGCCGGTCTAGATCAGTGTTCATCCGCAAAATACATCTCGTCAACTCTATCAAGATGGTAGTGATTTTTGGGATAAGATAAATAGTCATACATACTTTCAAAATTCATATTTTTACTTGTTTCTACTCTTTATTTTAATCTAAGCAGGAATCTTACCCCCCCGCCCCGCGAAAGAAACAAAATATATTCATTAGAATTACTTTTGTTGTAGGGCATATTTATTTACGTTTTGGTTTCGGTGATTTTTAGGTCGTAGCTACTACATGCATACATAACCTGTTTACTACAATTACGTAACGTAAACACAGCTCTACTTTGTTTATACAGCTGCAAAATTTTCCGCATTGGGAATTTTGTTTCCGGTTGAAAAACTGTTCTGCTTTGGCTGTCGTAATGTAATTTACGAAGCGAGCGGACCAAAATCAACAATGTCGGTTGTCCATTATCCAATTTAGGAACCAAAATGAGGCCCCCCTTAACCTCTATTCGCGGTTAGATTCCATCGATGTGAGAGAAGGGGAAGGAGGTTCCTGTAAATTTCTCCCGCGATTACCTTCCAGGTTTCCATGCCAACCGTGACGTCAATAAGCAAAGATTAAGGGCATTGCTGTAGGGCAGAAATCGCTGCGGACTATCTGAAGTACCAGACGTTAATCTAATTCATGCATCTTTGATTAGCTTTGGGCGAGAGAACCGTGTGTATTCAGGTTCTCTGATAATCACGGTGTGTAATGGATGCATTTGATTCCACATATTTTGTGAAATTCTGACATTTAATCGCTTATAACATCTGAGGTATTACCGTGAGCTAATATCGAGGCTTTTAAAGAAGTTCATTCTGTTCGTTTCTGTTGTTAACTACAACGATATTCTTAAAGGAACGAGCTGCGGATACGTGTACGGTGCATGTATACTTCAATTCTCTCAAATAGAACAGTGAGGTATAGGGTATGGCTTTAACTTCATGTTCCGACTGAAAATGGATTTCCAGGTTGATTATTAATGTTATCAAAGCTAATATTAATGTCATTATATACTTTGACTCCACTGTATTTTTGATGGAGAACTCAAGCAATCGCATTTTAAATTGAAGTTTTACTAGTCAGAGCCATCTTTTGGCATTTTTTGTAAGAGCAAATTCATCAAGATCTCTTCTTTCCATTCGTGTGTTTTGTGCATTTGTATAAAGTAACACGATCTTTTACTTACAAAATAAGTTTTCATAAGCGCTCGCATAAAATTACATCTTACGCCAGAGGGACCTGCTTCAAATTCCGGCATGGGTATGGGTGTTATTTTCTTTATGAGTGTCCCTTCATGAAGTTCATCATATCACTTAGCCTCATCTACGCGATGAGCCAAAAGTTTCAGAAAAGCGAAGTACAGTAAGCAAAATCAATAAATCTATCTCTTTGTCATTCGTGAATTAAACTGTATTTTTCGCCCTCAACTACTGACAAAATGTATGTCCTTTCGATCCAGGGCGTGTGCTCTAGTGTCATCAAAGATGTGGCCTTCATATCTAATAAGTGGGGTTCTCAGAAATTTTGTAAGGCAATGGGGATAAGGCTACTTTCTTAATCGTCAATCCAACATATTTACCCATCTTTTCCTGGTTCAGTCATCCACACTTCATTTTAGGAATTCAGGCACAACGGGTTAGTGGTTATAGACAAACAACATGCCTAGTCTTGGGCACGCCATTTTATGCACCGAATATTGTCCTCTGCACCTCATAATTGATACTCACCTTGTGATTAATGCTAAGGACAATAAATTCGATGTGTTGTGTTTAATTGTCTTTAATTGGAATTTTCAATTATAAGGCCGGAAGTGATCGTGCTCGTTTCACTTATCTACCTTACGTCAGGAAACTATAATAATAATAATAATAATAATAATAATAAATGGCCTTTATTGAGAGGGCGTGTTTCGGCCTCGCGGGCCGTTCTTACAACAGACCCTTGTGAAATACATATTACATTTGACACTTTACACTTCCTGAAAATTACTGTTGCAGTAGAGAAATAAAATAAAACATTCATACTTATAATATAAACAATTAATGTACTGAAGGTACAGAGTTAAATCTAAAACCACAATTAGAATACAATTATTACAGAGATAAAACTAAAAACCAATACCTCATTCATTACAGTAAAGACAAAGCCAGGCACTATTTTTTGGACAGTAGATGTTTCTTTAGGTTTGTTTTGTGTGTTGCAGGCTGGAGCTCCCCTGAAGTCAGTGGCGGGGGGAGTTCATTCCATTCTTTTATTGTTCTGTGAGCGGATATCGTGAATTGCGTTTTTTGACGAAGGTTAATTTGTTTTCCCTTCTTCTTGTACGGGGAAATTTGATCATATAAATATTTAGGTTCCTTATTGTTCAGAATCCTGTACAATAACGACAATGTCAAAAATGTTCTCCTATTTTTAACGTTTAACCAATTAAGTTCCTGTAAGTACGGGGAAATATGTTCTCTTCTTTTGACATTCAGTATAAATCTTATGCAACTGTTTTGAGGTTTTTGTAGCTTGTAATTTAGGGTACTGTTGATGTTTATAAATATGGGGGAAGCATAATCAATTTTTGGCATTACAAGTGTGTTGACTAGGTGAGATTTCGTTTCTTTGCGTAGCATATGTTTGAATGGAAAAAGCGATTTCAGTTTAGCTATCGGGTTTTTTAATTATGTGTGTGACATGAGAACCCCAATGTAGATTCTCGTCCAATATTATACCGATTTTGCGTACTGTTTCTACTTTATCAGGGTGGCTCCTCACCGGGAATTCCTTGAATTCCGGGAATTACGCGTGAATTATTGGCTCCGGGAATTATACGTGAATTCTGCGAGAATTTTGCTCCTTAGACGTGAATAATTGCAACCTTTATTAATCCACATTTAATTTAATCTATTCATATTCACAAATGTTCAGAGGCACGTGTTTCATATATAAATTTTTTTGTGTTTGTCGAGGAAGCAAAAGAAAGATGCATTGGAAAATATTATAAAACAGAATTCTTATCTGAACTAGTGGTAGGACAAATGCATAACGTTGGTAGGTTAGAATAATGCGAGAAAAGATCCCAGATGAAAGTACAGTACAGTAATGGAATTAGTATAGTTTCCTATTTTAGCTTCTCGTTTAGTCTTTCCTTATTTCAGCTTGCCTTGTGTCATTGGTTTCAAACTTATTTTTATGAACAATGTATCATTTCTAAAATTGTTGACGTTTTTGTATGAGTACAATATCGGAGATAGACCATTATTTTGCATCATTTATATTTCTTTAGGATAGAAACAGCAAGTTTACTTTCCAGAACTGTAAATATTATTTTTTCTCATTTGCTACAATCTGTGACAGTTCTGGAAAGTAATATACGAGACCTACTTGATGTGCTTTATCAAAAATTTACACTCTTCTTATCCAAGCTTCCTCCTACAAAAAATATTGTTTTACGCAACACAATCTTCAACTGTAAAGAAATGTTCAGAGGAAAAAAAATATCAGGACTCGAACCAGAAAATTTTGAAATAATTTGCTAGTGATCTATCTGGCCAGGTCCTACTTTAAAGCATCCACGTCCAGTGGTATAATTAGTTATAGAAAAGGTCACCCACTCTAGTGGAAATAGCGGTGTGAAGTATGTTGGTTTATTTCACGCTGTTAAGTACTAGCATGCAATAGGGTCCATATTAAATCCAGGATGAACCTTATTTTTTTGTCCATAAATTCCGAAAAACTGACTCCAAAACATATGATGATTCTGAATTGTGTTTATTGAACGTCAAAACATTTTATAAAATACAACGCCATATATTTTGTGTTTTAGTGCTTTTGCCCCTATTGTTTTTTTGTAACACAAGGAATATTGTAAAGGTAAAGTTTTCCCCTGTACACCCACCGGCAATAAAAGTGGGACACTTAGATTCTGAAATCCTCGCTTCCCTGCAAGACGTTATGTGTGTTGCCTAACTCTACGGCGATAAACTGATGTTAATAGATACTTTTCAATGGCAACTTCTACCAGCCCCCTAGATCATTATCTGAATATTACAATATTCTAATCTGAAATCGCCGACCTCGGCATTGGAACTCTGGTTACTTAACGAAGAACCACAAAGTTTATCTTTGAGTTGAATTAAATTAGATCTTTGTGGCCCATTGGAACCACAAAAACCCTTTGTATTGTTAATATATATGTGGGTGTGTTTGGGGGGGGGGATTAATGAGTAAGGTTGAAATAGAGGAAACTATTGCAAGTACCCTTAAATTGTTTGAAAGTTCGCCTTGAAAACCGGGAATTATACTTGAATTTTTCACGGTCTTAGAGTATTCACCCTGTTTCTGTATTTTGGAATTATTCAGTGTACGGAGGGGGAGTTCTAATTATTCTAACTTGTTTAGGTTACTCGTTGTGCCTAGCGTTAAAATGTAAGACTTGGATGAATTCAAGTTGAGTGCATTACATTCAGACCATTTAGATATTAAATTGAGGTCCTGTTGCAATGCTTCTGGAGCCATTGCACTGTTTCGTAATTGTGTTTGTATATATATATTTGTGTGTCATCTGCATACTGGTGGTATTTCCAATGTTTTAGGGATGTTTGATGTGTAGGGAAAAGAGGGTAGGTCCTAGAATACTTCCTTGTGGTACTTCTTGTTTCATACCAAACCATTTATATATGCACGACTTATTCTCATGTACTAATTTTACATATTGTTGCTTGTTCGTTAAATAAGACTAAAACCATAACAATTCTTTATCATTTATACCGATAGATTTCAATTTCTCTGCCTAGAGGCTGTGATTTATGGAGTCAAATGCCTTGGTGCAATCAAGGAGTACCTGGAAAGAAATTTTACCATTATCCATCCCATTGGCTATGTCATCAACAACGCTAACTAAAGTAGTTATCGTGCTGTGCTGTTTCCTGAAACCTGATTGATGTGGAGAATACTGGTCATGCAACAGCAGATGGTCTACTAATTGTTCTTTCACTATGCGTTCTAAAACTTTAGACATAATTGTAGTCTTATTAGAATATAAACTATACCTTTTATATAGCTTTTTTAACAAAGGTTTTCGCCCTCCAATCACTTTTGATTCAACAACCATTAGAACAGTAGCTCATCTACATTAAACAATTTTAACGGTAACAATAGAAAATAATGCAAACATCTAGTGTAAAACAGAAATATGATAGAATAATTATTTGACACTAACACAATTTCACGTTTTCATTATTTTTCTGTGTCTCGCTTCCTTATTTATTTATATTTATTTCTGTATGGCTTTCTTTATCTTTCTCTTACATACATACATACATACATACATATATATATATATATATATATATATATATATATATATATATATATATATGGTTGAATCACCTAGAACTTGCACCCCAAATATTTCAGAAATGGAAGGTGCTATTGATGTGCTGTTTTCACAGAAATTAAAAAAAAATAAAACTAGAGTAAATTAGAATGTCAATAGTGTTTCTTTCAGGATTCTAGTACAAGTAGTTTGCGAGCTATCGTAGTTTGAAAATTGTACAGACCGGCAGTTGTCTGCGACATGTGTCAGCACTAACGTAAGGAAAACGTTAATAAATAAATTCTTTGGATTCTGAAGATGAAAGAGAATTGGCTTTCAAAGGTTGTGTTCAAAATGACGCCCACCAGCTTCAATACAAGCTTCCAGTCTGCCATGTAAAGATTGATGCACACGTTCTAGCATTTCATCAGAAATTTCAGCGCAGGCAGCAGTAATACGTCGTTTCATATCATCTGTTGTAGTCGGTATGTTCTTGTAAACAGTCTCTTTTAGCTTACCCCAGAGTAAAAAATCTAACGGGTAAATCTGGTGAACGTGCCGGCCAAGGTGCAGGTCCCCTTCGTCCAATCCAACGATTTCGAAACAATCGGTGAAGACAAGCTGTAGTACGTCGTGCACTATGCACTGGACAACCATCATGCTGATACCACATGTTCCTCCTAGTCTGCAGTGGAACGTCTTCTAACATCAGTGAAGTTGGTCTGTTAGGAGGTTGCGATACTTTTGGGAATTTAGTGTTCCCTCTATGAACAAATGGCCTATGAGCTGATGGTTCACTACTCCACACCACACATTTAAACTCCATGGACGCTGACGTTCTACCTGACGATGCCAATGGGGATTGTTTACGGACCAATAGTGCATGTTTCGGATGTTTACTTGGCCATGATTTGTAAATGTTGCTTCATCACTAAACAATATACATGATAAATCTGGTGTATCTTGTCTTAATGCCCATGTTCAAAAGTTAACACGATTCTCGAAATCGTTTCCATTTAGCTCTTGATGGAGAGAGACATGATACGGATGGAACTTGGAACGGTGGAGAACGCGTAGTACACTTGCCTGACTCATGCCACTTCCTTGTGCGATTGCACGGGAACTAACGTGCGGATGTACAGAAACAGCAGCGAGAACATTAACTTCACTCTCTTCTCCAGTCACTCGTTTGTTTCTGTTACGTTTTTTGGTGTTACACTTCCAATTTTCACGTAATTGGTTGAAGAGGTTCACAAATAATTGTCGCGATGGGTGACGTCATTGGGATATTGTTCCGCGTACAGAGCACAAGCACTAACAGTATTCTTCCTACATTCTCCATACATCATTAACATGTCGGCTTTTTCAGCATTGGTAAACACCATCTTCCACCACGTCCGACTTCTTGCACTATCACTTGCACTATCACCACGGCAAGGTAGTCGCAATGCAATCAGTGGACTGTAAAGGAAACGAACATACGAACATCATAGCCTCGTAACTAAGCAGTTGAATGGAGCAGACAACTGCCGGTCTGTACAATTTTCAAACTACGATAGCTCGCAAACCACTTGTACTAGAATCCTGAAAGAAACACCATTGACATTCTAATTTACTTACTGTCAAGAAGAAACAAACATACGAACATCATAGCCTATATATATGCATGCATATATATATATATATATATATATATATATATATATATATATATATATGCCCCTTTCTCTCTCTCTTCCGATGGTGTAGTGGTAACGTCTTTGACTTGTAATCAAGCGGTCCCGAGTTTGGTACAAGGTGGAGGTGGTTCGGATCCCAGTTTAAACTGTAGTTCCAGTCCAGGTGAGCCTTTCAGTGTATAAGGTGGACTTGAAACTGAAACTCTCCTTCTCTCTCTGTCTCTCTATCTCACTTCTTTGTTTATATTTTTAAGTTCGGTTTTTATCTCGCTTCTCCCTATACATTTTCCTTCTCTTTCGTTTCTTTCTTTCTCTTCACTTTCCTTTCTCCCTCTACAATTTTGTTGCTTCTTTTATTCATCGTCCTTTCCCTCATTGTGTGTAGTTTTTTTTTATTTTTTCTCTTTTTCATTCTTTCTTCTGACGTCACGTAAACACAAAGTCAATGCATCCCACTTGAAGAAATAATTATTCGACTTGTTGGACTCCTTTGAAAAATTTTCTATGTGCTACTCGTGCAGGGGAACGTTGTGCTTTGCCCACTGAAAGCAGGTCATAACACTCTTCCATCACGTACATCATCACAGAGAACAAATTTCCAAAGCGGCAGCAGCCATTTTCTGAACCTGCTGTTTCCCGACCAGCAAACTTGCGATACTTCCACTGTGTTTTCCGTTTAACTCCAAATGTTGCCGTTAATTTAGAATTCACTCAGACTCCTGGAACGGGTAGCAACGTGATTTGCTTCCGACTTCATTTAACTTCGGCGTATCGCTATTCTGTGCTTTTGGCAAAACTCCACAGCTTCCAGCGATCAATCATTTCGCTGGAGAAAGGCCTGGGCTGTCTGCATGGAAAATGCTGGAAGGGTTTATGGGAGGAAATCTTCGGAAATTTTGCAAAATAAAAAGGTGGAACGAGTTTGCATGATGAATGGACTACGAAATAAGGGAAACGCTGAACAAATGTCTGAAAAATACTGTTTCAGTAAAAGTGATCCAGGGAGAGGTATACAAGTTGACTGGAGTTCTGGTATTTAAGAAAGAGGAATTTGCAAGTAGATTATCGAAATGCTGTGGAAAGATATGAACAAAAATGGCGCGCGCCAAGCAGGTTTTGGATAGTTTTGGTTTTAGCAAGGGCTAAAAGTGGGTTCTTGCCCACCGTTAAATAGTCTTAGCTCTTCCAAAGAGCTCATATGAGAATTTTTCAAAATTATTTATTGTAGAGTATGAAGGATAGAAAAGAATATAAGAATTGATATTCTAAGTAGCCATAACCGCTGAAGCAGGATGATAAGAAAGTGGAATGAACAAGAGGCAGATGTGGAAAGAGAGGAGAAAATTAAAAAGCTTAAAAAAGTTAAATGGCTAAACAGAGAAGGAAATAAAGATGTTGATAAATATGGCCAAAATAAAGAGAAAATGGAGAAACAAAAGAAGATACAAAGAGATAGGGAAAAACAGAGAGAAGGAAGAAATTGAGAATCTATGTGTATGTGAACACTGAAGGAGAGAAAGAAATATAGCAAGAGAAAGTATTTGAGGGAGAAGTGGAAGAAGAATGAGAGAGCGGTGAGAATAGAATATAAAGAGGTAGGAAGGGAAAGGGAGAAATAAAGAGAAAGCAAGGAAAGAAGAGAAACAGAGATAATCTTTGAAGCAGATGCCAACTGAAAGAATGCCGTTCACCCTTGAGTCCACTGGAGAGAAATTCTCTAGTGATGACACTGGTTTTATACGGATTGCCAGTGTTGTATATGTTGAATTACGTTATGAGTCATTCCATGCCAAATCAACACAGATATGTGAAATTTTTAACCTGACCATCTCCGATTTTCATGAAATTTGGGGAGTTGAAACTATGCATAGAACTTAGTAACTATGAAAATTTTTAGTCTCGTGCGTCTTGTAATTGTTAAATTATTCAAGGTCAAAATTTGCAGAAATTGCCTTTTTTGAGCCCGCTTAGCTATACTAAATGTGCCGTAACTCCGCCCCTATTTCGCCTAGGAAGCTCAAATAAAGCTTATTGTACAGGGAATTGAACAAGCTTTCCAGTGATATATAACAAGCCTACCTTTGGATAAAACATAATTTTGTCACGTGACCTTGACATTTGACCTTGAATATCTCAAAACATGTCATCACCAAAAATCGTGAATAGAATATATTTTGTCCCTCATGCGATACTATAAAACATATCAAAAAATCATTCTGGGACTTCAATGGGATCAGAAGATACAAAATAATATGCTTAACTATGTGACTGATAAAAGCCTCATTACATGAACTATGAAGAGTCAAATGTCCCTTAACACCCCCTACAAAATGTGAAGGAGTTATCCTGGGTATAATTGGTCATAAAAGAAATAGGTTAGGCACAGGGAGATCTCTAGCTGTGTGTGTCAAGCGCAGGTCCGGCATATTGTTGACCGCCATATTGAATTCAACGCAAACATTTCAAAGGAAAGGGGGTGATGTGATATATCAAATGAGGCTAGAATTTCACGAGAAATGAAGTGACGAAGGATTTTCCAACGTATCTTACGCCAGAATTTTTCATTCCAAAGGAAGTGTCACTTAATTGTTTGAGATACTTTTCCCAATATTCTTCACTATTCAACTATTTGGTGAATGTAGCTGAATAAAATCATATGCAATGGTGCGTATACTTCTTTCTCTCCCAAGATGTCAGCGTGATCTCGATGAGTTCCTAACACGTTAGGAGCATTCCAATGCTTTGTTTTTAACAACTCGAAAAGGAGAAAATGGTTACAAGCATGCAGTAATAAATTTTTGCTGGTTAAATATATGTTGGAAAATCCTTCGTCACTTCATTTCTCGTGAAATTCTAGCCTGATTTGATATATCGCATCACCCCCTTTCCTTTTAAATTTTTGCGTTGAATTCAATATGGCGGTCAACAATATGCCGGACCTGCGCTTGACACACACAGCTAGTGATCTCCCTGTGCCTAACCTATTTCTTTTATGACCAATTATACCCAGGATAACTCCTTCACATTTTGTAGGGACCAAATATATTTTTTTCACGATTTTTGGTGATGACATGTTTTGAGATATTCAAGGTCAAAAGTCAAGGTCACGTGACAATTATATTTTTATCCAAAGGTAGGCTTGTTATATATCACTGGAAAGCTTGTTCAATTCCCTGTACAATAAGCTTTATTTGAGCTTCCTAGGCGAAATAGGGGCGGAGTTACAGCACATTTAGTATAGCTAAGCGGGCTCAAAAAGGGCAATTTCTGCTAACTTTGACCTTGAATAATTTAACAATTACAAGACGCACGAGACTAAAAATTTTCATAGTTACTAAGTTCTATGCATAGTTTCAATTCCCCAAATTTCATGAAAATCGGAGATGGTCAGGTCAAAGGCTGTGTTGATTTCGCATGGAATGACTCTTATGTTACATGGCAAGTTACATCTATAAACAGTTTCCATAGATAGTGCGACAAAGGTTTTACAAACTTTTAATCAGGTATTGGTCTACTGTATTTGTGTTTTAAGCCACTTATCTACTGTCCAAGGTTAATCATAACAATAGTGATAATTCATGAATGATCAGTCAATAGGCATTGCAGAGGATAGATAATAAGAATAAAAATAAAACTATGCCGAGCACGCAATACAACACCCTATCAACACAACGGAAGTCGAGTTTATTCTATTACAAAAGTGATAGACTGCCATAAGCTGTAGTTTTTTATACAGAATGACACAACCTGAATTGGACTGGATGTAGAATCTAGGATCGAAGAACTACGGAATCCAGTCCCCATAATGTTCTCGGCTCTCTCGCTTCACATGGAACTTCTCCAAAAAGAACTTAAAACTCACTTCTTACCAGAAAAGGAACGACCTCACATATTCTCAACATCGATTCAGAACAAAGGGATATGTCGTCTTGGTGGAATTGAGTCGGCTTATCCTTTGGGGAGTTATTGTCTCTCTTTTCTGGCTTCTCTTTTCTTTTTTATTAATGCTGTACTTTTCTAGTGGACGGATAAAACTTGTCTGTGAATTGCTTCGAAGAAGAGCTTGGGTTTCAAATACCCAGTACGTACATTCGAGAAAACCCTCGTATGTGTCAGGCTTTTCTGTTCCGATAACCCCTTCATTGCAGGAATGTACGTAATATATTATTTCAACTGTGTTTGAGCTAAGCAGTGACGACGACAGGGGGGCGGGCGCCCCCGAATCTGACACTTCGCCCCCCTCACCCCGCCACCCCAACTGAAGTTAAATAAATATCAAATAATAAGAGAGTTCATTTATAAGAGTATGACGATTTTCACCCTTTCCAAGTGATGTATTCTGCATGATATCACTTTTCCTGCTTATAATACAAACTCGACTAAAAATATTAATTTGTTTTAGTATATGTACGTATGTGTGTGTGACTTTCGTTCAAGATTCAAGCGCCGACCTGGGCATAGGTAATTTCTCATTCATTTATGTTCTGTAATCGTGGCGATTAACTTAAGTTTTAACCAGTTTTAAGAACTGGAAAAAAGCGTTGAATGTGGATGGTTTTAAAACATCACGAACATTCTGAGGACCAGAAAATATTATTTGTAGTACGGGCAAATTATTCAAATCGTGGGTCATTAGTGACAACGCTAATTAGTAAAAAACATTAAAAGGTGATTTACGATTTGGTTAGTTGGTTGATTTGGTGTTTTAAGTCCACTTTATGCACAGTGAGGCTAGTCGGGACTGGACCTACAGTTTTAAGTGCCTGCACCGGGTACCGAACCTGTGACCAAAGGTGATCCGAGAAATCCGACACTATATGTCAGTTGTTGTTCATGCATTGCGGTTTCTTACTATTCAGGGACTTGATTTTTGAGATGATGAGTCTTATGCAAACCTTAACAAAGATAATTTCTTTGATACTCTTTAAAGTTAATTTCAAAATGAGGGGATGCTATTCGGAAATGTATTGAACTTGAACCCTGAAATGCAAATTATATTCAAAATTCGATTCAAAACAAATTAATCCGCGTAATATCCGCTCTAGTTCTCAACAAAATAAGCCAGGAAGTGGAAGAGGCGAAAGTATTCGCACTGGTGTCAGACGAAACAAAAGACATTGCGAGAAAGGAACAGGACAGATATTTGTATCGGGGGCAGGTAAAAGAACGCTTTTTAGGATTTGCCACTCTTCATCATTAGATGCATGTTCGCTCTTTCTCGTACATATCAAAATCGGAACTTCTCCTCAAGAACTCCATAGGTGCCTGTAATTGTGTAGCACAAACATACGTTGGTGTGGTAGAGTGAGAGGTGCACCAAGGTAAGAATATTTTTTTGAATTATGAAATAACTGTAACCTTTTTCAGATTTTTATTCCTATGATAACATTTCCCTGAAAGGTGAAACGTAGATTTTGGCCAAAACTCTTCAGCGTTACGAAGATGGATCGAAAGTCCACTTCATGGATTTATTCGAAATCCTAGGAAAGTATAAATTAGCATTTCACGAGATTCACACTCTAGTTATATTCTCTGTAACAATAACAGTTTCGAATGCAGCGTGTGAAAGAACCTTTCCGTGTTTGAAACATTTGAAAAGGCTTGCTCGAAACAGGATGCTGGATGCCAGCTGCCTCATTTGGCTGTCCTAGCTATTGAGAGGAAATGTCAAGTCCTGGACGTACCGAAGGTGGGTAATGTGTTCTCCAAAGCACATACAGCAGAATTTTCCTACAGGAGAATTACACTTCACTAAGTGACTTTCGTTGTTTCTAATACTTAAGATGATTAATTTCTTCCAACGTCATGTTTATTTTGCAAGAAAATCCACCTTGTGGCAGTGGACCTTAAATGTTCGACTCTCGATCTCGCGACCAAAGGGTTCCGAGTTCGAGTCCCGGTTTTCAGATTGGCGTTCTTCGTGACTGTTCCTGATCAATTTCGACAAATAATCAAATCGATCCACATAGTCTGCATTGGCCAAGAGTAGAAGAAAAGCGACGACGTAAAATAAAATTACATATATTTCGCAACCGTTAAGGTACTTGTGTTCATATTATTTGTATTTTCTTTTAGTACATCCCTCGTATATTCCACCACGCCGCCAGCATGTTCGCAAGATAATAAACAGCTTCCCCTCGATTTGCCTGCGTCACTCGATGCCCAATAATTTCCGCTGATGAATTGGAACTTCATTTCGTTCGTGTTTGCTCAACTCTGTTGACCGACTGGAAGATTTTTCGAAACCCACCTTCGTTCGACAAACAGTATTATTTGTAATTTGTCAAGTTATATGACGTTCATTAACCAATTATTCATGTTCCAGTAACGCCGCTGGGTACCCGAGTGGTTCTACCAAGGGTAAATGTGATTTTCATTCCACCATTCATAATTCATCTCGAGCCGACCGCTCCGGAGCCCTCACCTTGCACTGACGTTTAATAAAGCTACACGTGAAGAATCAAACAAGCGAAAGTATGTAATTGCTTTGTCCAAATCAGTGACGGATTAAGGATCTTCTCCGTAAGGGCTTGGCATTACCCTCCTTTTTTTTAGCTGTGACTCGTAAGGTTTGTACTGGGGTGGTCAGATAATTTTAGTCGTCAATGCATGACGATTTCATAATTTTAGTCGTCAATAAATGGCGATCACATAATTTTGTCGTCAAAGCTGGAGAATCGCATAATTTTGGTTGTGAATTTATCAGGAAAGCATAATTTTAGTCGTGAGCACATGACAATCGCATAATTTTAGTCGTGAATGTATTGCGATCTCATAATTTTAATCACGAATACTTGACGATAGCATAATTTAAGTCAACCCATGGCGATCATATAATTTTAGTCGTCAACGCATGGCGATCGCGTAATTTTAATCGTCACAACGAGCGCTATTCACTCTTTTATTACTTAACGATTTCCTGTGAATTATAAATACTTATGCTATCGCATAAATTCTACACCTCAAGGGACAATATCTCAAATAATCAGCTTAATTAACATGAAAGAACCATCGCTATTTATGTATCTGGAGAAATGCAACCGCATTACCAACAAACCACATTCATAAAGTAAATGCATTAATAAAGACAAAGTTATGTGTATAAGCTGTAGCATCAACTAAGCGTTTAGATGCAGTAGATATAGAATTTCCTGTAACAAAAATTCATCTGGTTTTTAAAAATATTATTCATCTCATAGTACTCAACCATCAAATGTACCAAATATTTCAAATACTTACTTTCAAATAATTTTTTTGAATTATTTAAACATAATTAGTCCATTTTGGAGATTAGAATAATGTTTCCTGTCTTGAAATCCAACCAATAATGTCATATATTGTATAATGAATTAAATGTTATTCAATTTGGTGTTTGAGAACTAACTAACTCCGTAGTCTTGTTAAACCCGAAGGTTTATGACTGCAGCAACACAAGCCTTCCATCTGTCCCTATCCTGGGCAAGATCAATCCAATCTTCTCCATTCTTATTGATTTCCCTTAGATCCATCTCAACGTCATTCCTCCATCTTCGTCTTGGCCTTCCTACTGGTCTCTTACCATCAGGTTTCCCAACAAGAATCCTGTAAACTGTTATTTTTGCTCCCATTTGAGAGGTTTTACCTTATAGTCTTTAACAACAAATTAATAAGAATAACATTAATAAGTAGGCTACTAATAAGGATCACGGAAATTGCATGGAAAGTAAATCAGACTCGTGAGGAAATAATGCAATGAAACGCATAAAATAAGAAAATACATTACATTCTGATTCAAGTTTGAGTTTGTGTTTTAAGTCCACTTTATGCACAGAAAGGCTAATTGGGACGACCTACAATTTAATGTGGGATCTGAACCAATGTGCCTCCACCGGTATCGAACCCGGGACCTTGATTCCAAGGCGACAACGCAACCACTGAGCCATCGGGGAGGCCCTAACTTCTGATTGAAGTACAGTCACAGTTGTAATGATCCCATTGAAAGTCAACTGGGTTGTTACAACCCAGAAGCCTCCGTGACTGTACAAATAGGCGTTCCAGTGTTTTCCTTGATTCATCCAAACAGTTGCCTTAAGAATGCATCGGCTCAGAAGATTCCATGAACGGTGAATCAAAAACTAACAGTTAAGCTTTCCGATGTCTTTAGAAGTGAAATAAATCTTAAATTTCCTGGATTAAACGGAAAATGTTTAACACAGAACCGGAACTTTTAAGGAATAGTCCAGGGTCATTTGTAATCCCGTGGATTTTTGAATGAAGGGAATATATAACAACCGGTAACACGTTACTAGTGTGGTACACAATCATGTACTACCAGGTGTTTTACCCGCAATTGTGGCAGAAGGCCTGTGTGACGTCATATATCCAAGATGGCTACGGCCTCATGCACTAACTAAGAAAAGCCATCATAACTCCTTTATTAGTGGTTTTGAAAAACAAATTATAGATACATGTTTTCTTCAGAATTGAAAAAGGAACAAAATTGATTCTTACAGTTTTTTCATATCTCGTAAAGACAACTTAGGGATGTGATGTTGAAGCAAAAACTTCACTTAGACCTCGAGAAATACTTAGAACTTGTTTTCAGCACTTAGTAAATAAATTATATATTCTTGCAAGTATCATTCTTCTGCTATTATAATGCACTTAGGGAAGTATGAAATAAGTCCACAACTTTACTTGGAACTTACAATTCTGTTCGTTTGCTTTTAAACAACTTGCCTGTCCTCTCCTGGTAAAATTTAAAAATCTTAAACACTGGATTTTCAAGCTCGGAGACTTGGATCGTATCGCTGCTGTAATAAATGCCAACGCTCAACCTACTCGCCATATGTCAACTGTGAACTGTCAAGGGAGTGGGAAAGCGACCAATCCAGCTCGACAACAAACACAGTAGCCTGAGAACGAGGTGTGCGTAGTACTTCCTGCCACCACGCCGTATCTCTCGGCGCCACTGCTGTTTTTTGGTTGGTCTGCGGCGTATTCCCGACTCCCCACTTCCCTAGCCAGCGTGTAGAACGCCCGCCGTAAGAGTAGACAAGAACTAAAAGGGATTAGCGTTGACGAGCTGTATCTTTGCGGGTGACCTCGGCTACTCGTGACACATTTCTATAATTGGCACTGACTAGCTGTCTGGGTGCTCGACAGGTCTAAAAAAGTAAGAGAAGAAGGACACGTCGTGGATAAGGCAGTCTGTAGCTACTCTCGGGTTTAATTAGGATTCGCCCGCAAACATACTCAACTCTTGTCATATAGGCTTATCGTGTTAGGAGTGACCTTCTCTCCCTCAGAACATAAACTTATTGTTTTACTATTTTTATGCGACCTGGTTTGTCCATTGGATTCACGTCCGACTCACGGTTCATATTGGATATGAGTTCGAGTCCTGGCATTATCAGTATCATATTCATCATTCATCTTCATAGTCTGGAGATTGATAGTTGATAGAGAAACCGTCTATCCCATTAAATCGTAAACACTGTCTCATATGTTGTTTGATGAAATACCACTCAATAACAGAATGCCACACATTTTCTCAGTATAATTGCCATTACATATAATATAATATAATAAATTCAGTAAAAAAAAAAGTACCCGGAATTTGGCTGCTAAAAGTTCCACATTGGAGGTATCGAGAATTAATTTTGTCCGTAGGATGGCAGCACTGTACTGAATGACCACGCAGAGGGGTAAAGTGATCTATCCATCAGTTTGTGCACAGCAGCGATTTACGTTAGTTGTGTTGACGAGTGCAGAATGGAGAAAATATCGAGCAAAGAATTTGTTTGAAATTTTGTATTGCCAACGGACTGTCGTGTGCTGAATCGTTTAAAATGCTACAAAAAGCCTTTGGTGATTCGTGTCTATCGAAAACAGAAGCGTATGCATGGTACAGTCTTGGACACTGCTGGGTTGTAACGACCCTATTGAAGACGCACTGAAGCAATCCCTCTGTTTCTGACCACCAAGCGCTTTGTTAGTAGACAACACAAACAGCATTTCAATTCTGCGGCTTGTATACCCGTCAAGTGTATACATCTTGGAAATTGAGCAGTGATGCCAAAGAGAAATACGATATGAAAATTGTCGGATTTAATGTCTCGTGTTCTCGACATGGAATAATACTCGGTCTACGTTACGTTCCTTTATTTAATGTTGTTTGTGAACGAACCTGACGGACCGGGTTTATATTTTCACTACTTGCATTACACTAAGTTCTATATTTTACAATTACATTAATGCTTTGAACGAAAATAATACCTAGAACAACATCCAACACACGTTCTCACCACTCTTGTCACACACATGGACGTGAAAACACAGAGACAAAGCTAATTTTAACGTCCAAATAACAGTAAACGGAGAAGCATGGAATATTTCACAGAAAGAATGCGTCTATTTTTGACATACGTGGTTTCTATCAATAGACAATGAAAAATTTATCAGTGAAATTAAGATAGATTTGCTTTTTCAGGTGTTGAGGAAGAAACAGACTGGCTGGAGAAAAGAAAATATAGTGTTATTGATAGTGTGTTGGTTAGCGTGCAGAGTTTTCATCAACGAGGCCTGGGTTCGATCACAATCATGAGCAACTTTTTTATTTTTTTCTAGCAGTGAACAAGTATATTATATTGTTTTCTAGGCATTTTTACGAAAGGATAAACATCAAATTTAATATTTTAATCTGTCCTTTCATTCTTCAAATAGGTTCCCTATCACAAGGGATATCTTGGCGAAGGATATCTTTTCAATGGTTCCGTAGCTACGATTCTTCATATCTACTCACGAAATACCATGAATCTAACGAAAACACACAGATATAGTTAGAGCAAGATATACACCTCTCATCGAAGGTTTCAGGCTTGAGTTCTGGATTTTTTGCGAGGGTGATTATTTCTGGGTGTCTATTTATCATCCTTATCTAAAAACATTCCTCACTATTTACGTCATTAACTTAGGGAGAGACCAAAGCTACTCAAATAACAAAAGTACAGAAAATGCAAGACACAGCTGCCAGGCCATGTTATACTTTGGGAATTAGCAATCTGCAAATAAACTTTCGGTTTAGTCGACTACTTGCAAGAACGTTTCGTGTTGTTTCGTTTGGAGTGTTGCCTATCGTGTCGGACTAGCATGCGGGCAATCTGAGTTTGTAACCACCGGAAGGTAACATTTTTTGTCTAATTTCATCCATTATTTATAAAACTGAGTTTTTTTCAAAACCTTTTGAATTACATGCCACTTCGTGTGTCAGTAATCTGAAAGCAGCAAAGGTGAAAATTTATTGTTCCGAAGCGACGATGTATTTGTGGATAAACTGAAAAATTACAAGGGCGTTGCAGGAACATGATAACTTGAAACTGAAGTGTTTTTTTAAAGGGAGTAATACTATTTTGGGGAAATTCTGCCTCATTGTCGTCGTCCCTCCTCCCTTGGAAAAATACCTTGCTTGTCCTATCCTGGAAAGCGGCGTTAAAAATTTCATTAAATGTCCATATATCACAGTTGACAAGCACACATAATATGCATGTAATGATACAAGAGAACACAACTTTTAAAGGCTTCCTTTTATGACAGTGAAGGGAAGAACAACACGCCCAAGAAATACTTTTAAAAGAGAACAATCCAGCCAGAATTGGTGTAGCACAATTCTAATACAACTGGCAACACTGGATCTGTCTGGCAAAGGCGATGTCTCTACCATGTATGGATAAGTCGAACTCAACGTACAGCGCAGTGAACGAAGTTCTCAACCCCGAAAGCACACACAAACAAGCTATGTACCAGTTTCACCCTCCTCCCCTCTTGAAACGGGCACAATGCCCTAGCCGATTGCACTGAGTCACCTGCAAGGAACACGGAATACGGCACAAAACGAAGCTGTCTGTTATATGGGGGAGGTGGGTCGGACAAATCCGTAAAGCAGAAAAATTGATTGCTTGAAATGATTCGTAACCCATTCAACACATAACATTCAAGTTCTTATATCTAAGAGTCACAATACAAAATAGTACATCTCAATACAGAAATACTATTTATGTAATTCATGTTTCAACCTACATCAAATGAACAATTTACGTACTATAGCTCTCTCTCTCTCTCTCTCTCTCTCTCTCTCTCTCTCTCTCTCTCTCTCTCTCTCTCTCGAGCCAAAACAGCATTCTTGTATTGTTTTACCAATGTTTAATGTGCATGATTGATTGATTTATTTAGTTCATCGCGAAGATGGGGATGATCGATGGTATGATTAAATTGATGAACGATACACACAAAGATTGTACACTCGCCTCACTTAGTACTCCGTCAGTTTGTTTCTTTATACAGCATATTTGCAGAAGATACAATTCAACACACAAGTGTATCAATGTAAGCTCTATAAAACAAACTTATTACTAACTTCGGTGACCTTGTACAAGCCTATGCCGGGATTTGAACCACCCCACGGATCCGTGACGTCGTAGGGTGCTGTGCTGTAGAGGAACCACAAAGAAGAAAGCTTCGGCCAAAAGTACCCACGCACCTCCCCCTTCACCCGTTCGACTAGAGCGATAAGGAAGCATGATTCCTCTCCTCCAAGCGGGGGCGATCATACAGACAAACAACTAGAGTACGTGGAAACAGGACTGCAGGCTCTTTTCCATGTGGTTCCACTACAAGGTCCGTAGACCGCTAGTTTCCCCCGCTCTTGAAGATCTGATCATAACTCGCCTTTTTTCCAGCCCCCATGTTTACAACCCCTGCAGGCTTTCTGTGGCGTTATCAAGATGAAACTTCTCCGAGTGTCTGCTATTTTCAGCACTGTAAAGCATACAACGGTCTTGTTTTTAATAGAAAAAGCACATATTGAGAGCATCGCAACACAACTTACACAGAATAGAGGAATGTAATGGTGCATAGAAAAAAAATATAAGCAAGCAAAAACACAAATTTACCCACGGTTAGTGCTTGAAAGAATTGAAAAAAGACCAGCTCTAGATCCATTGTTTTTGCTTTATGGTATTTGTCCTTTTAATTTTTTTGGATCCTGTAATTCAAATATCGACAATATTGACAAAACACGAAGTACTTTCTGTTGTTTTGCTTTTACAATTTTTCGTTTTGTATTGAACAAACAAATGATAAGACTGATCAAGATTTTTGTTCTCGATGTTACACACACACTTACTCAGAACATTTTCCTAGCACAGCTTGCCTTCACACTAAGGATGGCCAAAAAATATGACGTCACAGTTTTACAACCACCTCGGTTTGCTCAAAAGGGGCGTTTTGAACAGATCTTCCAAAGCAGGCGGCAAACAAGTTAACTGATCTTGAATTATATGACTACAAAAGTTCCGCTGTGTTTGTTGTAGTAGCTCTATATAACATTATACACGTTTAAAGTGTGAGAGTAATTTGCACTCAGAATTTTTGCACACTGCAAACTACTGACTGACTTGATTTTCGACTTGTCATATTTTTCCTTGTAGAGTGACGTCTCTTTTATTCCTTGGTTAAACTCTAAAGTGTTGCAATTTTAGTATTGTCGTAGTTGTACAAAGTCTCTTCTCAAAAATACACCGTAACTTCCTGAACCTCTCTAAAAGTTTCTAAAAACCCTTGATTTTGTACAGAAGTAATAAACTTATCTTTAATATACATTATATAACTTCAATTTTGTCGCTCTAAAGTTTTCTTAACGTAATTTCATTACTCGGTTGTCAACATATTTTAATGTCTTATTTGCAGGAGCTAATGTAGTGCCATCTGTCCGAGAAAGCTTGAATCATTGTTAATGTTAAGGTGCATTGTTTAAGATGCTTGCTTGCTGTTGTCACGGTATTACACCAATTTTGAGAAAGATTTCTTAGGACTGGAAAGTGAATCTTTGCATTTATAAAGAAAATAAAAGTTTTCGCATGTTATTTCCAAAGCAGAACTGCTGTATAACATGGGAATTGAAATGCCAAAATGACCCCACAATATTGTCCATGTGCAAATAACAATAACATTTAAGATTTTTTTGTTAGTTCTACTGGGTAGCTCAGTTGGTTAAAGCAGGTGGACTTAAGGTAAGTCGGGTCTGCGAGTTCGAGTCCACCGCAGGAGAACCATAATTTTTCTCTTTAGAAATTACATTTTTAATTTTTTATCTAGTTCTTTAACAAATATATTTTATGTTTTTAGCAACATGTATTTCATTTTTGATAGATAAATTTTGGATGTTCATGTGTGCATATCTAGAAATGACGTTATATCTCATTACTGATTGACTTTTTTTCTTGGTTATTTTTTCTTTGAGTGGCGTTTCATTGCATGGACGTCCGGAAGGGGGCAAGGGAGGGCCACGGCCTCCACCTGGAAAATGAATGTTCACCTTTAAAGTATATATTTCACACTGAAGCTGTGTTTTTTGGAGGAGGTATCGCTATTATGGGAGAAAATATGCCTCTTTTGTCCCCCCCCCCTTTCTGGAAAAATCACCTTGCTTGCCTCTCCCTGGAAAAAATCCTGCGGACGTCTATTGCTTCATTGACTCCTATTTCACTTCCTCTTTTCCTTGGCATGTTGAGTTGCTGCTTTAAGCAAAATTATCCATTTATATTTTTTCAATATATGATATCAATATCACATTGCAAAAACAGTTATTAATGGTTTCAATGTCATTTGCTGGGAAAAAATCGCATTACTTTGGATTCGAACATGCAAACGCAAGTATCAAAGTATTTACTTTAGACAGCAATCACGGTTTTGAAACGTGGGAAGGTAATCATTTTACGGAGAACGTGAAAGTTGGTGTGTTGACAGAATGTAACTACTGCCATATTAGCACTGACAACTAGAAAGCGATATCAATGATAACATGGCTGCATGCTTTTCGCTAATAACTGTGATTTTTCAAAATATACACAAATACATCGTCGCTTCGGAACAATAAATTTTCACCTTTGCTGCTTTCAGAGTACCGACACACGAAGTGGCATGTAATTCAAAAGGTTTTGAAAAAACCTCAGTTTTATAAATAATGGATGAAATTAGACAAAAAATGTTACCTTCCGGTGGGCTCGAACTCAGATTGCCCGCATGCTAGTCCGACACGATAGGCAACACTCCAAACGAAACAACACGAAACGTTCTTGCAAGTAGTCGACTAAACCGAAAGTTTATTTGCAGATTGCTAATTCCCAAAGTATAACATGGCCTGGCAGCTGTGTCTTGCATTTTCTGTACTTTTGTTATTTGAGTAGCTTTGGTCTCTCCCTAAGTTAATCACGGGAATAGTGAGGAATGTCTTTAGATGAGGATGATAAATAGACACCCAGAAATAATCACCCTCGCAAAAAATCCAGAACTCAAGCCTGAAACCTTCGATGAGAGGTGTATATCTTGCTCTAACTATATCTGTGTGTTTTCGTTAGATTCATGGTATTTCGTGAGTAGATATGAAGAATCGTAGCTACGGAACCATTGAGAAGATATCCTTCGCCAAGATAGAGAATCTCTATATCCCTTGTGATAGGGAACCTATTTGAAGAATGAAAGGACAGATTAAAATATTAAATTTGATGTTTATTCTTTCGTAAAAATGCCTAGAACAAAATATAATATACTTGCTCACTGCCAGAAAGAATAAAAAAGTTGCTCATGATTGTGATCGAACCCAGGCCTCGTTGATGAAAATTCTGCACGCTAACCAACACACTATCAATAACACTACATTTTCTTTTCTCCAGTCAGTCTGTTTCTTCCTCAACACCTGAAAAAGCAAATCCATCTTAATTTCACTGATAAATTGTTTCATTGTCTATTGATAGAAACTACGTATGTCAAAAATAGACGCATTCTTTCTGTGAAATATCCCATGCTTCTCCGTTTACTGTTATTTGGACATTCACTTGGAAGTTAAAATTATCTTTGTCTGTGTGTTTTCACGTGCCGGTGTGTGACGAGTGGTGTGAACGTGTGTTGGATGTTGTTGTATGTATTATTTTCGTTCAAATCATTAATACAATTGTAAAATATAGAACTTAGTGTAATGCAAGGAGTGAAAATATAAACCCAGTCCGTCAGGTTCGTTCCCAAACAACATTAAATAATGGAACGTAACGTAGACCGAGTATTATTCCATGTCGAGAAGAAGAGACATTAATTCCTACAATCTTCATCTCGTATTTCTCTTTGGCATCACTGTTCAATTTCCCAAGATGTATACCCTTGAGTGGTATACAAGCCGCAGAATTGCAATGCTGTTTGGGTTGTCTACTCACAAGGAGCTTGGTGGTCAGACACCGAGGGCTTGCTTCAGTGCTTCTTCAATTGGGTCATTGCAACCATCAGTGTCCAAGACTGTACAAGGCTTTCAAAGAAGGCAGGGAAGTTGTTGCTGATTTGCCCCGTTCTGGTCAACCTTCCACGTCGACGACTGACGAAAACGTCTGAAAAATCAGGACAATGGTGCTTGAAAACCGGCGTGTGAGTGTGAGAGAGGTGGCTCGTGAGCTTGACATATCACACATGTCCGTTCACAATATTTTGACTGATGTGTTAGGCATGAAACGCGTCGCGGTTCAACTTGTTCCGAAGGAGCTGAATTTCCTGCAAAAAGAACATCGCAGGAATGTTGCTGAAGACATGATTTCGCGAGCCTCTAGTGACTCAACCTTCATGAAACGCATCAAAACTGGTGATGAGACATCGGTGTATGAGTATGACATGCAAACAGGTCAACAATCTTTGGAATGGCACTTTGAAAATGAACCAAAACCCATGAAACCACATCAAAGTCGCTCAAAAATTAAGGTCATGCTCATGTCATGTTTTCTTTGATTATCGTGGTGTTGTGCACTCAGAATTCCTTCCAGCGGGACAAACTGTGAATAAAGAGTTTTATGTGACCGTTATGAGGCGTCTGCGTGAGAATGTTCGCCGGAAAAGACCAGAGTTATGGAAAAACAATTCTTGGATTTTGCATCATGATAATGTATCGTCGCACACGGCGACTCTTGTTCGCGAGTTTTTAACCAAAAACTCAACACACGTCCTCGCCCAAGCCACATATTCTCCAGATATGGCTCCGTGTGATTTTCTTATTTCCGCGACTCAAGTTGCCACTTTGGGGAAGGTGTTTTGAATTAATTGAATTTGGATCCCAAGCGTCTCGATCGAGATACCCAAAAGTAAGCCTCACGGTCCCAAGCGTCTCGATCGAGACGCTGTGTCAAGGTCGTAGTTTTTACGTTATAACTTTTCTATTTTTTGCTAGAATTTCGATTTTTCTTTTTTATATTGTTCCTAACACATCTATTTAACAGAAATTTTTCTTGCACCTTTTTTTTTTCTTCATGAAAATGGAGGTGAAAAGGCGGGAAAAGGGACTTCTCTTTTGCGTCTCTTTTCAAGGGAAAAGATAAATTTCAAACATTTCAACAATTTTTTAAAATAATTTTTGGGGTTTTTCTCCCTTCCCTCTCCATATATATGCCAAATTTGCATAAATTTTGCATTTTGTGCATTTTGACATTTTTTGTCGGGGGGGGGGGGGGCAGGATGAAACACCATTTTTTTAAGAAAAGTATTTTTGAGGGGATTTCCCCCCTTTCCCTCTCCATATGTATCCCGAATGTGCATAAATTATATATCGTCTGAATCTGTGATTCATTCTGCGTACAACGGTATATAGTTCATATCTCCATGGCAAATAGTCTCTGAGCTAAAGTCATTTCAAGGTACCGCTGCATTTTGAAGCTTGAATCAGTGGCGTGCCCAGCATTCCTTTTGGGGGGTACAACTCAAGTTACATTGGTCATATGATAATAATGCAAATATTTTTGTGTTCCTTACATGTCAGCGATCATTTCCATGTGCATGTCGACACTGTCATGTACTTTTTTTTCGGGGGGCGGGAGGGGGCGAAACCCCATTTTTTTAAAAAAAAGTATTTTCAGGGGATTTCCCCCCTTTCCCCCTCCATGTGTACGCCGAATTTGCATAAATTTCACATAGCCTGAATCTCTGGTTCATTCCGCGTACAACGGTATATCACTCATCTCTCTAGGGCAATTAGTCTGCGATCTACACTCATTTAATTGAAAATGCATTTTGCTCAAAATAGGCTCGGGACCGTGAAGCTTACTTGTGAAAATGGCCTTGGGACTCAAAAGGTTAAAGGTAATTCGCAGAAGGAACTAAGGGCGATACCGTCTTCTGCGTTTGAAAAGTGTTTTCAAGACTGGGTTAAGGGTTGGCATATGTGTGTTGCATTTAATGGGGCCTATTTTGAAGGCGAAAAAATAAATTTTGATGATTAATCACGTATCTTGTGTTTTATTCACAAATTCCGGGTACTTTTGTACGTAGTAGTATATAAAATATGTACCGGGTGTTTCAGAAAAAAATGAGGGGTTACAAAAATGTATTGCAAGTATTGAACTTACGTTAATGAAACCAGTTCAGAAGAAACGAGGAACGCAGACAGTTTTCTTTTGACACCTACGAATATGAGCACCACGCGTGACACGGCACACATCGACACGATAGTCTAGTTCTTGCCACACTCGCATGGATCAACATATGTCTGTCGATAGTGTCTATCGCTGCGGTGATATGCTTCCTTAGGTCTGCGATATCACGCGGCATCAGTGGGACGAATACTCTGTCTTTGTTGAAACCCCACTAACATAACAAACCACTGTGAGTGATGTGGGTGATTGGAGTGTCGCCTAGCGGCAGGAATGTGAACTCTCAGCTTAACAAAACGTACTCGCACAAACTATTTGCGTTCCTCGTTCGTTCTGGACTGGTTTCATTAACGTAAGTTCAATAGTTTACTTGCAATAGACTTCCAATACGACTTATACTCATCACTAACCAACGCAAAAGCAGGTAATATGTGAAGAATATTAAATAATTGTACTTTAAAAATGAATATGATGCTGCTGTGGGCTATTACTTGATTTATCACTACGTGATGTAATACGGTATGAATTTTATATTTTATTACTAAATCAATGGCCAAAACACGACAATCATTAATACATTAGCTACATTTGATTGCAGGTTCTGAATGATCATGTCAATTAACTTACTTTATCCGCAATATGTCTCGATCTACATGGTGGTGCAGAAGTGGGGTGACAGTTCACAGTTGAGATATGGCAAGTAGGTTGAGCGTTGGCATTTATTACAGCAGTGACATTATGTAAATCCATGGGCGTAATGTCTGGCGATCGTGGGGGCCACTCAATGTAAAATACAAAATAAGGACAGTAAACCTATTTTTTGCACAACCCTGATATCTCATAGTTTGAGAATGTCAAACAGGAATAGCTATTTCCCGGATTTTTTTTGCTGTGCCATTTAAGACAAATGCTGAGGTAGCACCTTTAATAAAGTTATTGACAATACTTAACACAATTGAGTAAGAAAACGATGATAATTAATGGAACAATTTATTACTTGCATAGAATGTCTGGAACCAATGAAAAAACTATGAAGAGCACATTTCCTTAATGTAAAGCGTGCATCATATGCACACTATCAGTTTCAACACAGTCATTAAAATGTTTCAACACGTTTCCTTGAATTCAATTCAACATGTGAGGATCCAGAACAGCCGCACCAGTTGTTATTATTTCTCGGAGATGATTCAGATCCCAGATTTACGCAGCATACATCTCAGATTTAAAAATTCTCCATTGGGAAAGGCCATGACGTTCAGGTCAGTCGAGTGTGATGGCCATTCAACAGGGTCCCTTCTCTCAATCCAGCGTCCGGGATACATTCCATCCAACCAGTCTCGTTTGCATTCTGCAAATGAAGTCGCGCCATTGGCTGCAGACTTCACGGTTACCCAATACAGTTATTGGAAGAAGTGTTTTGTAACAACTTAATGGAAACTTAAAACCCTGTTCAAATTACTTTAATTGTTAAATTCTTATATTATACAATAGGCAAGCTTACCCATACCGACAATCAGGTCTCTCATATTATGACGTATATGAGGCGCGATCTTTGCACTTTTCATGGATAGATGATCATGAGTCGATGTAATCTAATTATCACGTACATACTGTAGAGACATATTGAGTTTCATATATCTAATTATCTAATATAACGACTACTTCCACAGGTTTAACCTCATATAGTACGTAAGCTTTGGTATAACCTCTGATATAGCCGCGGATAACAATATTACCACCCTATTGGATGTATTCTACATCCTAAATTGGTAAGACTGAATGCTACCTGGGTAAAATAAAATTGCTGCACTATGTCTACTTAAAATGGATTGTGTTAGGTGTAATCAAATTTGATACTGTGATGTAATTACAAGTCAAAATAAATCGCGTCAATGTATTACATAACTTAATATATCAATTTTACACTATGAGATCCATCAAGGAAAGCAGAATAATTATTTTAAAAATAATACTCCACATATAACGTTCACAATTCAGTCATGTATTAAGAAAATTTAACATGAGAAATCAACATTCATGTATGTACAACAGCATGCATCCCGATGTTGTCACAATGTGTACACATTTTTCAATAGTTACATAAGCTTCTGTTTCTTTCAGATTTACAACCTTTTGTAAAATGTATGCATCTTTAATGTTACATTCAACGATGGTATATCTTTTCTGTTGACCGTAAAATTCTATAAACTATTCTTGATATCTCTCGATGAGTGAAATAACAGTTTTCTTTCAAAGTTCACTTCTAAAGTCCGATATTATTAACAGAAATGTTCAATTTATTAGCGGATCATTTTAAACATATTTGAAATGTCCAAAGATACTTATCTGAGAGTCCAAGTTTTGCATAAGAATGCCATGTTTTATGTCCTCTTAATGTCACGAATTTCACATTTTTGCATTTTCCCGACTTACCAATGCGGTTTTTTTTGTCGATACAAATTATTTGGAGATTACAATTTTAACGTGACATCATATTTCGTCAAAATATGTCTTGTTTTAAACAAGATGCAGACCGATGTCAGTCTTGTGAAAATTAACGACTTTCCATTCCAAGTCCTTCCATCTTAAAGATGACAGTGTCGCCTCCCACACACTTTTTACACCATATGCACAGAATATATACTTCTAAACATTTTATAAGTGAAAAATATATTTTTTTTACATTCCTATTACATGAATATAGTTGTAGAATACTGTTTGTACAATAAATCACATAATTTGTTACTCAGTTGTTTGTTTTTATTTATTTTAAGTTATTAAATGTTGATTTAAAGTTTATCATCTTTTGTGGGAAAAAGGGATTTTCTCATGCGAGATAAAATTTTCCCTCTATAAGAGTTGGCAATAATTATCAACTTTTCCTACTCAGGATTGCTACATACGGCGCCATTTACATATTTTTTATAAAGGTACGTGGTATAGTACCGTTATAATATGGCGTAGTGGTAACGATGTTGGCTTGTAATTCGGGTTTTGTCCGGTAGAGGCACATTGCACAGTTGTTTAGATCCAACTGCAGGTCCAGTCCAGAGTAGTCTATCCGTGCATAAAGTTGACAAACACTCAAACTCAATTTTCAATACGTTTCCAGAGTTTCGCAAACGAGAGACGTCCAGCTTCAATCTTCTTGTTCTTTTATTTAGCCAAATAAACCCAACCATAATGTTTACTTTCAATATCTGCTTATGGTATTTCCTTGAACAGAAAACGTCTTTTGTTCAAAGCTTTACCGAGAAACTGCCATTGTTGTTTTCTTTCTCCAACGACACAAGAGCTGTTAAATTTTCATCGTCTTCTCCTCCAGGAATAGACCTTCCAGGATTTTCCAGGTCCATCGGAAAACATTCCCTGCAAACAAAGCGGGTCAGAGTAGCTTGCTGGAAGAACAGGAGCAACCACCTTTGCCCCTCCCCCGGGGAGGGACCACTTAAGGAGCAAACTCAGGAGACGCGCATCCTGGAGGATCTGTCTCTGATCCAGACTCGTGATGTCCCTCAGGATGTACCAAGAAGTGATCAAACTTTGAGCAGGCGGTTCCCACGGGAGCTATCCATCATAAGCTCTTCTCCTGCCAGGACACCTGTCCCGGAGTTACAGGACATCCTCTTTTCCCGTTTTCCAGATAGGGGAATCGGAAGGGAACAGTGGTAGGAGAGAGGGAGACTGGGGTGAGGCACTCTTAGCTCCATCTGTGAGACTGTACATCGCACTTTGTTCCTTGAGGCGTGCAGTGTTGCCAACTTAATACTTGTTTCCATAAAATTGATGGGAATGTGTTTCTTAATTCCTGTCCGTTGCTCTTAAACTATATTTCTGATTACTTTTACTACAACAATTGTAATTTCTATTTCGTTTATCTTCGTAACTTTTCTATACTGTCCAACTCGCATTCTCGCCTTCTCTTCCGTTATGTGCGTCCTTGCTCCAGAGATTCCCTGGATAGAGTGTAGAATAATTTTACACATTTGGACATATAATAATAGCTCCTCCTTCACATCTTCCTCTTACTCAGGATTTTAGTTATTACGTCCTAGCACAATTTCCTTAAGTCAGATATGTTAAGAATGTACAAATCTTACGTTTAATAAGGTTAATACTGAAGAGATTTCATGAAGCTTGTTTATGAACTAAATTGTCAAATGTACAAAACTTTATGATGTAGGAATACAAGTGGATTCGCGAATCATGAAAGAATTAGTTTTAATGTATTAACCTTTATGTAACAAACTATTGGCGATGTTTTTAAAGCTGTATATTCTCAATGAGGAAAGATTTGTTAACCTAAGGTTTAGTCGGCGTGGCATCTCACTGCCACGCAGGAGACCTGGGTTCGATTCCCGGCGTAGCTGATCTCTGGGGGGAAATTTTGAGATCATGTTCCTGCATAAGGCAGCTCTGAGTTAATCTAATCTCTCATAAAATGGATATGAAGGGATTAAACATGACCGGAGCTTGGTGCTGATCACATCACAATATCAGAGATCGTGATTGTGAGGAACCTCTACCTCCACTTGCCCCATTTGAGCGTACTAGTTTGTTACCAAGTTCAGGATAAGCCTTATCTTTGTGTATTATTCTTATATGATGACGTTGTTCTCTTTCTTTATTCAAAATGCGACCATGAGGAGTAGCTGAAATTGATGAAAAAACAATCACAAAGGTTGTCCAGGCCCCGGACCCTTTGATTACAAGGCCATGACGTCAGCACTACGCCTTCGGAGAGGCAGTTTCCAGATAGTGATTCACCTCGTAAACAATGAAAAATAATCACACACTGTCAATATTTCTGCCATAATGTTTCGGTGATATTACCTTCAGCTAGAACGACAGTGGAGTCACCATAAAATTACAATACACCCATCCAAGGAAACCAACGATAAGCAACCCAATAAGTACAGTAAAAAATACCTCTGTGTTTGCAGAGTTAGGATTGTTGGTGTGTTGTAGACAAAACCAGATGATCTCAATATCAATTTTCAAGTAAATAAGTTAATTATGTGAGTTTTCCGTTTTTGTATTAATTTTCACCATTCACGATACTAATAAACTTTCTGCAATAATTCTAAAATGTCTTTATTTTTTGTAATATTTTAGCATTCTCAAATGACAAGTTGAAAGATGTTCTAAGGTGAAGGTACCCCCTGCACATTGCAATATGTCGTGAAGGCATATTGGGCCATTCCATGTGAAATAAACCAATGAAGGGGCACTTTTCAACCCCACATATTTTGATTCATTTGAAATTTGACATACTGAAAGAACCACCTGAGTAGGAAAATATGCAAACTTTCAGATCAATGTCTGCATTTTCGACATTACAGTCTTGGAAACTGTGCTATTTTGACCATTTTTTCCAACATCTTGTTAAATTTAAATTGCAATATTTCGGCAATCAGGGCACTTATAGAAGTGATTGAGACGGCGGCGTTTAAATGTTCTTGAAGGGTTCTTTCACATTATAGATATTGCATGCCTATGTCAGGGTAAATAAACAAGTGAAAGTGGTGGGGAAAAAAATAAGAACTGGTCTTATAATTTTTATCAAAACATAATATGCCATACATACGCTATTACTCAATAACTGTACAAAATTTAAAAATGGGATACTAACGGACGTCACTATGTTAGATTTAGGTTATGTTAGGTTAGGTAATGCATGATAATATATTTTGATAGACAAATTCCTATAATTCAAAAGTAAAAGTCTAACAGAAATGAAATGCATTATTGTTTGAATTAAAGTACATGAAGCTAATGCTTACATTCCCAGTTATTAGAAATACAGAGTGATTCAAAAGTCCAGTCCCATAGGCAACTCCCATATTAGTGCACATGGCGAAAAATAGAAAGAGGGGAAATTTGTTGGAAATAGGTGAGTTTTAATCTAAAGTGCTTGTATTTTCATGCACCGTTCAGGCTATACGCTGGTAGGAGCCTCATTGGTAGCCGAAAGTGTTGCATGCTTGCAAGGGCACCCACAGGATTTTTTATCGGGTGGGGCTTTTATAGAAACTTTTATTATTATTATGATTGCTATTATTTTTGTGGTTAATATTATCATTGCTATTATTATTATTACTATTATTATTATTATTATTACCGCTACTACTGATTTACTTATGTTTTTCTAAATTACATACATTTGTAATTTCCATGTTTTGTGTATTTATGTAGAATTTGCATAACTGGATAGTTAGCATATTAATTCATGTAGGACAAAAGCTGTTTCTTATAGTTACATAATAAATATAAAATAGACTGTAAGCTTAAATGTAATAATAATGATAATAGTTGCTGTAACTTACTTCCTGTAAGTCACAGAAAAAAATTGTTACAGAATAACGCTACAATTTCAACATTAGAATTTCATTAACTCTTTCCAGAAATCTCAGGGGGATAATTTTCTCCTGACCCCTCCCTGCGGGCGCCCTTGCATGCTTGTCCGGGAATACTGTATGTCATTGCAATATCCGACAGTACTGAGTAATTTAAGAATTGATGACGATAATTATAGGCAAAGTAAGCAATTAAAAACGTGAAAGTGTGACACGCGCAGTAGCACAGTGTGACGTACATATTGTAGCCTGATTCTGATTTGTGCCTGTTGGCCTTTCCTAGTGGTCTGGGGAAGGGAGGGGTTTACTTTTTTACTTGCTTACTTTGCCTGTAATTATCGTAATCAATTCTTAATTTACCCTTGTTGATTTGACATCGAATAACACTATGGGTATATGTATATGACCCAGTACATTCAAAATCGCGGAGGTGATGTGATCAGCATCACGCTTCGGCCGGCTGTAAAATGGATCTACGGTGAAGCACCAGTAGAATTTACGTTGTCATCATTTTATGTACGGATTGTTTTACAATGCAAAATGTTATCAACCCCTCAAGGGATTAGATATAATATTATTAATATGAACTTTGTGTTCTCTGCGGAACAAATTTTAATAAATTAGGACTAGGATATTCCTGTCGCCTTTTTCATCCGAATAAGATGATGTCGAATGTTAGCTCTTCTCATCCTTCTCCAAGGATCACAATAACCGTTTTCCGGCATGAGATGACACACCGGGTGTTTACCTCGCATACCTTAAAGTTGCCCCCCCCCCGCCCTTCCCGTGTTATGCGAAACCGTATCTGAGATGAACCTCGAAGCGATGATGCAGCATCCGGAAAATCACCACGTCGTGATCCGCGGACGTGTCCTTGAAACGACATTGCGGCGCTTGCTGACGTCACCAAACCCTTCCTCCCCCAAAACACATCGTATGACCTCGATTCCACCATCTTTCTTTTCTGCAGAGGCAGCACTTATTCCCATCTCGGAAATCTTTAAAGGAGAAAAAGCGAGGGAGGTAGAAGATTGGTCCACGTCTCACAAATGGATAACAGTGACGCGGTTGTCTGTAACATCCTTCAGGTAAAAATGGCTGTCAATCTCCGTTCCAGCCATCATATTCTGATGACAGGCTCGGACAGGTTCCCTTCCCTTTCTTTGATGTTAATAAGATGAAAGGTGAATCACATTCTGCCCGCGTGCGTCGTGGAACTAAAATAGATAGAACTTTAGTCTGATCGTAGTTGCCAAATTATGTTACGCCTACGATGTATGTAATCATTGTGGGAAAAGTGATATAATTTCTAACCTACTGATTGTTCTAGTTTCACCCTCCGTTAGGCGCGTGGGGTACCAGTGTCCCCCAT
Source organism: Lepisma saccharinum (assembly GCF_977018435.1). Lineage (NCBI taxonomy): Eukaryota > Metazoa > Arthropoda > Insecta > Zygentoma > Lepismatidae > Lepisma > Lepisma saccharinum. The sequence goes on from NC_139233.1 coordinate 54,909,372, forward strand.
CGAAATTAATTGCGAGATTGCAACACTGTGAACTATACTGCACATGCTTTGGTGTAGCTGAACGTTCTATCTTTCTCTTTGTTCTAAGTTCATCTGTGTGGTTCTGTTTCACTTCTAAGCCACATAATATCATAAAGTTAACGTCAGTCTCATGCTACGCAACTAAATCATAAGAAAAATGTCAAAGCGAGAAAGACAGAGCACACAGAAAATTCAGTAGTTATACCGAAGTGGGTTATTGAGGAAGGGGGAGGGTACATAGGTGATAGTGACACATATTAGTGATGAAATTGAACATAAAATTAACCACGTGACCGAAAGTGAACATCACACTGCTTCCTTGTTACGTATTTAGGCGCGTGGGAGACAAATGTACCCCAACAATGGGACTGGAGTTAATATTCCGTCACTTAGAAAGTGCAGCAGAATATTGCAACTGATCTTAGAAGAAAGACCAAGAACGTTTAGCAAACATTCGCAGTATAATTCACGTTGTATTTCATACCTTAAAGATGGTTAAATGATCGGGGGAGGAGTGCAGGAGAACCCCACGTCCATAAGTATGTTGATTCCCCTAACGTACCTAATACTTTCAGAATTCAAAGCAACCTCACCAAAGTTCTCTCTTTATCTGTGTTTGTGTGTGTGTATGAGTAAATAAAGGTAAGTAACTAAGTAAGTACACACGAGATTGAAAGGGTCGCATAATTTCCTTTTTTAGACAACTATTTAGTGAAATAGAAAACGTACAACCACCCAAGAGCGTCGACATCTAAACACAACTTTCTGAAGAGAATCCTAATTTTGTCCTATAGGAATACATTTAAGGGTACAACAATCACTATATGTAAATCTTATTTTGCCCGAGGATTCCTATTTTAACTGTTAGTATTTAAAAGTGTCTATTTAAGATGAACAGAGAACAATGTTGCCGTTATGGCAATGCCATGTTCATGTTCTCTGTCGTTTGGAGCTCAAATTGCGTTATGCAGCAATTGATGGATTGATATTTTTGTTTCTTTCACAGACAGATAAATGAAAGACGCGAGTGTGACCTCTCTTCAGAACAAAAACTTAAAATCTTCAATCAACATAAAAGTAAATGCGATCACCCCTTTGATCTGACTTCCAATAAATATAGTTGTTGACAATCAGAGAGTGTCTTAATTTAAAATATATTTTAATTTTTAGCCTCAATTGGATAATTGATTAATTTTAAAACATCAAAAGAGAGAAAGAACAACAAAACCACGGAAATTTTCTTCGGACTGTACTGTATACTTATCAGGTGGGAATATATTCCTACTACGTCCCTGTATAAGTATCTATGAAGTTTATCAGTGGATGTCGGTAAGGGGACTCTTAAGTTATAAAACGGCAGGAGCGTGGTATTGACCCCATGCCATCTCTTATGTGGTAGAGATCGAGAATGTACGAGACCCTACGTACACGGAGTAATAATGCACGAGAGAGAGAGAGAGAGAGCCAGAGCTTTAACCTTTTTTAACTTTAAAGAATTCCAAACGTAGTCCAATTATAAATTAATATCTTTGCACACTTCTTACGAGAATTCCTCATGTCCGTTGTTGACTGCTGTAAGATCAGGAAGTGTCCAATAATCAGTCCTGTCACCTTTCCTGTGAAGTATCTTTGTAGATAGAGACTGGCGTTAACCTCAGCCCCCTCAAGTCCACTCTAAGTCAAGACCTGTGTGTACAGTAAGAATAATAATAACAGTTATCTAATCCGTAAAAAATAGTGCGATTTATATTACTTTCGGTCATTGTATTTCAAAGTTTATCTAAAAACTTATTTTTGTACTTATTACAGGGAATTATATAATATTATGGTTCCAAGACATTGCTTACATTTTCATAAAAAAACTATTGTGAGGTCTAAAAATTATACAATTAATTTAATTGAAGTAAAGCAAATAACTGAAACCCACTAACCTTATAGTATTCTTGAAGCCAAAATTGTAATGTTACAGTCATATAAGTCAAGATAAATCCAATACTTACAGAATTCTTATATCCATTAAGATTCTAGTAAGATGAATCCTTAGACTCAACAGAAAAATAGAATTCTGAAAATCTTAATATTTTGTCCAGATAAGAAACACCTCGGTAAAATTGAAATTTCATGACTGGTTACATAGTATCTAGTGATAATGGCAACATCAAGAGTGCTTTCAATATGTTACTCTGCTCAAGATTGTGAAAAGATCCAAGGAGCATTTTGCTTCACGTACTGAAAACACATATGCGAAGAACAAAATTTAATTTACTTTGAAATACGAAAAAGTAGGCCCTTTGTTATACCATTCCATAACGTCCAAACCGTGTCTTTTCTATATTTTGGGAGAAAATGGAAGTCGGAGGTCTTGAAAAAGAAGAAAAGGTCCGTGAAAGGTTCCGACTTTTTCCTCCTTTATCACGTGCTTACGTCACCGCCAGAACGTAATAAATGATAAATCAGGGATACCGCACAATTTTTTCCCCCAGCAGTCTCATTCTCCCTTTCTTTCCTCGTATCCTTTTGGCCTGTCAGCTTCTTTCGCTGGAAATGTGGCCTCTCCCGTTTGAGGACTTTCATATGGGTACAATAACGTTAGCTTTTCCGTCGGGTTCCCTGGGTCTTCCTGTCACTCGTCCACGAAGGCAAAAAAGGGAACAAAAGACGGAGAATACAATAGGACGTGAGAAGGAAGATCAGTACTGCAGACGTCTACCGCGCCTCCATATTGGTGGTCTCGTTCCTAAAGCACGCCATACATGACTCTTTTTTCTGCAGAGCGCAGCGTCTTGGCGAAAAGTCGTATTGCTCACCCTATAGCAAGCGACAGTCAAGCAACATGGGAAAACTGCTAATCTGGCACATGTCACGAAATTTCACACCGAAGTAGCAACAGAAAAGTGGCTCTTTGACACGTGCCACGATGATTTCACTGCAAAGTTGTTGGATTAGCATTTGGCTTGTGTCATGGTGATTTTACAACACGGTGACAATTTCGTATTTGTCATTGTGATTTTACAGCAAAGTGGCAAAAGAGAAAGAAAAGAAAATTTGGAACGTGTCTCGATGATTACACACGAAACGTGCATAAGAAAGTGGCTGCTTCACACGTGTCACGATGATTTCACTGCAATGTTGCTGGATTGGCAATTTGTCATGGTGATTTTACATACACTAATGTCACAGTGATTTCACAACAAATTGGCAGCTGAAAAGTAAAAAAGTTAAAAAAAAGTAAAGTGCTCCCCTGTGCTTAACACCACGCCATGAAGGCGTATAGGGGGTGTGGGGGTAACGCCCCACACTTTCTTGATCCGGTCGTGAGTGGGTGTGATGTGATCAGCATCACGCCCCTGACCGCCTTTATCCCCCAGGGTTTTCCCCAGGTACCCATGTTATTCGACGCTGGGTGGGCGCCGGGGCCGCTTCCAACGTTAGAAAAGTTCCCGGATTTGAACCGGCCGAGGATCGAACCCGGGACCTTTAGCATGGTAGTCAGACGCGTTACCGACTGAGCCACCGCGTACTTTTTAGCACGTGTCAAGATGGTTTCACACGTGGCATGATGATGTCATTGACATGGTGATCTTAGACATGACAATTTCGTACGTGTCACGGTGATTTCACAGAAAATTGGCAGCTAAAAAGTGGCTAGTTGGTAATGTCACAATGATTTCACACCGAAGTAGCGTGAGGAAAGTGTTATGGCGCATGTCATGAAATTTCAAGCCAAAGCAGCAGATATTTTTCTCATTTACGTCGCTTTTCTTCAATTTGGCAAATTGGTTAGATGAAAATGACGAGATACAGAACGTTCATGTCCAGGCTGACACTCGAACCATGGAACTTTGGTAGTGAGATCAAACGTCAACCATTTAAAGTGTTCATCCGCCAGACTGGTAGAGAGAAAAGTGTTAACTAAGCACATGTCATAAGATGTCGCACCGAAGCAGCAAGATAAAAGTGGTGATTTGACATGTGGCATGCTGATTTCACAAAAAGGTGGGATGGAAAAATATGGTAATTTTGCACGTATTGGTTACTGTGTGCCTCGTACAGAGCTTTGGCGTCATTATCGTATACAACGCTTGTAAACAAACTCTAATCATGATTGTGTCAAGTAACATTTATTACAATCCTGCTGCTTGCTGCTGCTTGCTCGTACATGTAGCAAGATAACTTTAACATAAGGAACCTGAACATTGTTTATCATTTAATGAAGGAAATAACGCTTATGTAACTTTGCAATTTCCATTTTATTGACACTTACCGGATGGCGCCATGCCAAATTAATCATTGAGGGCAAAACAACACTAATTTTAATACAAATTACATTTTAAACAGCTCGCGATTATACACAAACTCGGTGAAATTGCACAGAGATTCAGAGAGTGGCCAGAACTCAACTAATTGTCGGCGACGAACAGGCTCAAACATAATTGTCACTTACCACGTTGAAATTAATTCCCCAGTTCCATGATGCATCGCGCGATTACGCTCCACGTTGAATTACATCGCCGTTACCTATCACGGAACATTCCACATCGCATACCTCGCGCGGGGGAGGGAGGTATGTCAGGGTGGAAATGCCCCGAGTCGTGCCGGAGATATATGGTTGGCAGTATACTTCAGGTGGAGACAGGTTGAGCCCCGCTTTCCTATTCCAATATAGGAACACAACACCGCTGGGAGAGAAGGAATTGGAGAGAAAGGGAAACGAGGCCCCATATATTATAATAAACCGTTTTCCTCCATTGTTACAACTGGAGAAGCTCCTACTTATATATACGCAAGGGGGACGCTAAAATCGTGGAACGTTCAGAGATAAGGGGCAAGATATTAGTATAAACGTGCTACAGCGTTTTATGGTACGGTGTTGTTGGATGGGTAAGATTCCCGGGCGAGTTTTACCTTGTTAACATATTTCTGTCTCGCTAGGAAATCGTTGGTATTTTTGAACCATCTTGGATGATTTTCTGTACATACAGAATGACTCAAAATAGTGTTTACGCTCTTTGAACGGGAACACTAATGACAGAAAGTATGAAATTTTTGCGTGTCACATACGTTAGAGTTATAGTTGCTCATTGGCAGCAATGCATTGTCTTCAATGCTATAGCACAGATCAACAAACAGCAGATATGGTTTCCACAGGAAGGGAAGCACAGGTAGTGTCAATCGCATGTTTCATGTAATCCAGTGACCATGGCTTTGTGGGGTACGCATCGTTCTTCAGTTTTCCAGAGGTAAAAATCTAACGGTGGGAGATCTGGGTGGCTATTTGACACTTCTTACATTGCTCACCTCTGCCACTTTGTAACACAAATGCCTACCGCCGGTGGGCTCTTATAGAACTAAAAACAACAGAATGCCTACACACACACTCAATGTAGATATTGCAGCTTCAAATACAAAATGCCAGTCATGTTATATTTAATAGTTTCTCTATTATTAACATTCCAAGACTGTAAACACTATTTTGGAACACTCTGTATGTATTTTGACGAAAGAAAGTGATTTTTTTATATATAGTTTTGTTTCCTAAGCTCCAGAACTGTTTCTAGACAGACGTTTCAAAATCTGAAAAACTGTCAAAAAAATTGTGTCCGGTCGTTACTCCTGTATTTACTGTATAGCTCGGGGATTCCTTAGGAAAAAACAGTTGATTTCAGACACTTTATCGCCACAGGAAAGCATTACGGAGAAAAGCATTGCAGTCATTTTCTTCTAGAAGACCCAGCAGATGGAGCTTGGACTCTTCAACTGGCTGATTCTCCACAGCAACAAGTTAGGTACCGTGTAGTGTGGTTGGACCAAGTCTTGTACTTTTACCTACAAATCTAGGGAATCTCTGGAATAGGCGAACGAAAGCAACTCTCTGTGCAAGTAGGGACTCAATGAACGCGTGAGAGGGAAAGTGAGTACGCGAGGTAGAAACGCGACTGCAGCTATCAGCGGTTTGCAGCAGCGCGCACTGCTTTGCTCTGTCCACTTGCTTTCTTCCCATCTGTACTTTTGTGAACGGCCTTGGTCCACAGAAGTAGAAAGAGGCCTACCCGATGGCGCACGTAGCGTCGTCGCCTTGTAATCAAGGGGCCCCGGGTTCGATACCCTGTGGAGGCACATGCACATTGTGGTTTGGATCCCACTTTAAAGTGTAGGCCCAGTACCGATTAGTCTCATTGTGCACAAAGTGGACTTAAAACACCAAATCTATCAATCCAGAAGCAGAAAGCAAATCAACGTCAATTTATCCGTTGCTACCCTCAACATGGACTCCAGTCATGCACCAAGCTGTATTTACGTATATGTCGTTCTCCATTCGCGCACGGTGAGCCGGCACTTTGAAACAGAAAATACAAGCTGTACAGAATCGTGCTCTACGGAACGAACATAAGTGGGTATGAGCAAGAGGCACGCATCACTCAATTACATGAGGATCTGGACATTCCATACTTGGATGAGATCATCGACTCTATGGCCCCCATAAACTGTGGGGATGCCTGACGGAACATCATAATCGAGTAACGCAGCACACTTCTAGAGAAAACCAACATCGCTACATACATGAACTATTACAGTTGAAGGTTGGAAAACGTGTACCAGTTCCGTGCCTCTTTAAGCATAACGGGAACACATTTCACGCTGAAATAGTATGTAACGACCACACCAGTGAGCAGTAAGATTTCGATTATATTTGAGAGCATGTGGTTAACGACGAACCTATATATTGAACTCTTTAAAAAAAGAGAGAGAGAGAGACAAATGATATTCTGGAATGTTCGTGGGGTCTAGCATGAAGTTGACTAACACTATAATTAATGCTAATTCATTGGCTGTGTTTAAAGTTATTAGATTGATATTACTTAATGTTGTGCACAAATATGATTCCATTTAAAACAAGTGAAGATTGAAATATAAATCGTGATCGAAATATATTATTTGGGAGCTGCATATCTGCATTATTTCATGTGTATAAGGCATCTCATCACGAGCTAATAAGTGTTAAAATCTAAGTTTTCCTACACGCACAGGAGGTAGCGTATACTAAGGTGATGTTGCTCACCGCCTTTAAAACCTATTAAGGGGAGAGACACAATATTAAGGACCATAGGACTTCACACATATCGGTTGTTGAGTGTGAAGTTTATGGATGAATATGATAGAACATAATACTACAGCCCACTCCATTTTAAACAAAATATTTTTTTTGGGCGTGAGATTCAAGGTCGGAGATTTACAAATGGATGTACACCACTCATCTATACCACCGCTGTGGGCCTCACTGCGACAGCCTCATATCTCATCAAACCTTTGTTTTTCCATCGATATATCGGTTTTGGAGACAAGGATCATAGATTCTCCACACAAGCAGTTCGTCTGCGTCAAAGATATTCGTACCAATGTCAGTGAAGACATTTTGAACGTCTTGTGCAAGTACATTCGTACTCTACACTTCGAGATCATATAAAACGAGACCCGGAGCTAAATTTTACCAATGGGGGGGTGGTCTTCGCAAGAGTGTTTTCTCTTGAAAATTTAAATAAAATGAACGACAATAATGTTTTTTTGATAAAACTGATGCATCTTTGCAATTGCGACATATTTTCAAATTTTCTCAGACAATATTAAATGTTAATCTTATGTTTCGTTGGTGTAAAGACCAAAACTAGATGTAGATTTTTTTTAAAAAAATACGCTAATTTTAATATCTTAGTTCTTCTTCACTGTTTTCGACGATAGCCATTTTCCGTAACTCATTGGGAATTTATACTCTGTCAACTTTGTTACGTACCCAGTAAGACAAGCATAGGCAAGTAGTTGCGAAGTTGAAACAGAGATGGCAGCATTAAGCGTGTAAGAAAGAAGATCGCTGTATTGTAGACAAATAATAGTGTGTTTAGCCATAACCTTCTCTATTTGAAAGCCTAATGGCTTGCTCCGGTCAGGTGACTAAGCGTCATCAACTGGAGGCGAGATAGCCGCCATGTTTGATTTGCTTCTTCGGAATCAATGTTGGACCTTTTTAGTGAATATGGAATTGTTATGCAAATTTAAGAACTGTAATCGAGTATACATGACGTGTAAATATGCTTAAATGTGCAAGAGGTATGGTGTATACGTGTTGTGTGCTCAATTTCAAAGGAAATATGATGAAAAATGTAACAGTAACGTTCACATTCCATCAAGGTGTTGCTGAAAATGAGAAATGTTTAGGGAAATTTCATGTGATTCGGTCCCTACGAAAAGATACAAGTTAAGTAACAAAGGTTTTATAGTCATAAATAAAAAAGAGAAATAGTTCATGATGTAAAGATTTCATGTGTACGGAATAGGCATCTAACATAAGTCATGTTTTATCTTTTGTCAACAATCTTTTTTTTAGAAATAACAAATAATTTACCCTGAATTAACAAACATTGGTTAACGTTAAGATACGTTGTTGCTTATGACTGCAAAATAATTTGTTTCAAGATTTAGTCAACGTTTAAAATATTACGGTCGTGTTTACCAAAGCAGTTTGTTAGTGTAAATTTTATGCAAGCATCCGATAACATATTCATATGACTTACACAAATTTTCAGTTTCAAAATATGCTTAATGAAAGAAAGCTATACAACTGAACAAAGTTGATAGTTGTGTACATTTACATTCTTATTTTACCCCGCTTTTATGCTTCTTTAGGTTAATCGGAGGCTAATGGAAGATAGGAGGTTATGCATTCAAATACAAGGGTACGATGTATAACAAGAACTTCGATGAAATATTCGTGTGTAAAATTATCTAAGAATATATTACGTATGTTTCAAACACAAATGTTTTCACACAGAAAGCATTTTGTTACCTAGCTATGTTAATATGAACTACAAATGTATTAAATTTTATAAAACTGTTTCATATGAACTGCTTTTTATTTTTTGTGTTTGTGAAGCTTCAGTGTTCGTAACTTTGATTATTAAATCAGTGATAAGTTTTACTGTTTCATAATTTATTAACATTCTTCACGATATTATTAACAGATTGTAAAAACAGTGTAAGGAAATATTCCAAATGTTTCTTTCTCAATTGAACGCTAAGATCAAAATATTAATCTGCCTTTTTTTCAATGAAAATGTTGAAACTCTTCAGTTATTGTCACAGATCTTACTAACGACAACGAAAAGATTCAATTTGTTTATTATCTTTCGTTCAATAAACTCAATAGGTTCTAAATTACAATGTGACAAATGATTTAGGTTTAATCTTTATTCACATAAATGTAACATTGCCCTTGTACCAATTTCTTTCGCTTTTGCTGCAAGGATATAGAAATTAAGTTTTTGTATTGAGATTCTATAGCTACACAGAATATCCGCATTATCTGGTTGATTAATTTTGGGTAAAGTTAAAGACAATTTAATTGATTAGGTAACTCGGAAAGTGTACGGTCAACCTAACATTCAGTGTTTTGATTTAAATCAATTGATTTTTACATACAAAAGTTCATACTAAAGCTGTTCCGAGTTTTACTGCAGCTGACAAATATTCCCGATAATATTTTTCAAAGACATACAATGTTTAAAATTTTCCACCAGGAAGTTTCTAACGGTTTTCAAGTGTTTCTTTGTGTTATGGTAGGAATTTTTGTGGTGGTCATAGTGACTTCCTGAATGAAAATGTTGGTGTAAATATTAAATATTATACTTTCTTCTTCTAACTATATTCGTCAGGAGGGTAAATGTCAAAATTTAACTATAAAATAAAGAAATATACCTTAATTCTCTACGATAAAAAAAAAAAACTATAAGGGATTTACAGCGATAAGACGATCGCCTCCAGATTATGACGTGTTGACTGAGCGCTGTGGCCTGAACCTCAAGATGGTCTTGGTTTAGCCGTAACAGTAAGTTAGAAAGATGAACAATAATAAAATGCAATGTAAGAAAAAAAGATATAAAAATGACCAAATTAATAAAGATAATGGCAAAATTAGCAAACTCCTCATATGCAAATATATGCGAAATATAAAGAAGTGGAAAGACTGTTATTATTTTGTCTGCAAACAGTTCCAATAACAAATCTTTCTAAATTAATGTGAAGAACACTACTGAAGGAATCAATCTGAATTTAATGATAAATATTTTTTTTACATTTCTCGTTATGGCGTACAAGTCAACTCAATATTAATGAATAGATGAAAGTGAAAGATTCTCACTGAACTGACATAGCCGGCACCTGTGTTGTTACCTGTATCGAAATGTTTCAAGTAGTAAAACAGAAATGCTGTGTTCGCTGTGTAACATGTTCTATGGGAAATAAGAAATCAGCAATTTAATTTTTCACGATTCATATTCGTTGTTTCTGAGAGAGCGAAGGTTGACATTTTTAGAGTATTTATCACCAAAACCGAAAAAGAGTGCCTTTAAACTGCGCCAGAGACTGGTGCAACTACAAACTGAAAATTTGATGGAATGATACAGCTATCAAATAGTAGCTAAATGAATCATAGATTATTCCGGTCGGACTGTCTGTCTGGTTGTGAAAACCAAGTCAGTGTCATAGATCATGTCGATATCTCAAGAACTGATAGGGGAAGTCGGGGGAATAAGAGCATAGTTAAGGTTTTTCATTAAAAAACTAAAAATCTGTATTTGTTACAGTTTTAAACGCTTCTCCGTTTGATTCCTCAGCTTGTTTTCTACTTAAACCGAAAAGAGATAAAATAAGAAACAGATAGTTTCTTGTAAAGACAATATTTTACAAAATAATGTCAAGTTGCTCATATTACACCAGACACGAGGTAATATGAGCATAGACCAGGGGTAATATGGGCCACTGCAAATAAAGCTGGATATATCAAAATTTTTACATTTTTCTCTTAGTGCACCTGGTAGTTATTACCATTTATACTCTACACAAGCACAATCCACAATAGGAACGTCTCCATCATCACAACCCAAAAAAAATCATTTGCAGTTTTCACATACAAAGGTGACTCCATCTTCCTCAATGGTTACCGTCCTTATGAAACCACTCGCTGCTATTCTCACACCTTAACCATTCTCCTCCATTGAAGTCATTGTTGCCTCCGCGAACAGGACACATAGAATCGTCATCAGTTAAAGAATGAATAAATCATTCATTAATGTATTTCATTGTTATTTGTTTATTTACTTATTTGTTTATAATATTGTTAAATTACATTCATTTCTTTGATTTAAATTTTCTAAAGACCAGAATAATTAATCTATTAATCTAATTTTGGAATATTGTACAGTCGAAAACGGTTCCTCATATTTCCCCATTTCTGCTCATATTACCCCGAATACCTCTGCTCATATTTCCCCAGACGCAATGATTTGAATTACCATCTCCTGTGCCACAATGCTTATATGCAACGAAACAGTTTCATTCTGAATAGATAGCCTAATCACTACGTTTTCAAATGACTATTATGGCATTTTGTCAGAGTAACAACTTGCATATTATTTCAGCCTATACAAATACTCCTAAATAACTATGAGACTACATTTTGACAAAAACTTTGAACAGCGTTTGTACAGGTCTTGGAAACACTGTTGATAGTCATTGACAGTAAGTGTTTGCAAAATACGCGTAACATTTAATTTAATGTCCGCGACGTCGTCAAATCTTCGCCCTTTCATAGCCATCTTAAGCTTGGGAAAATGGACAAAATCAGCAGGCGATAAGTCCGGAGAATATGGAGGGTGATTGATCACTGTCACTGAATGCTTAGCAAGGTATTGTTGTACAGACAATGCGGTATGAGGCCGAGTATTATCGTGCAACAGAAACCATTGACCAGAATCACAGAGGTCCTTCTTAACCAGCTTCATCCTGTTTCTGAGTCGACCAAGTGCTACCTTGTAATACCACTGATTGATTGGTTGGTTTTCAGGGATAAATTCATGGTGGATCAGTCCTTGGGAATAAAAAATGCGATCGGCAGCACCTTTGTCTTCGATTTCGACATCCGTGCTTTTGTCTTGACGGGCGAGAACTGTCCTTTCTACTGCGCACTCTGTTTTTTGTTTCGGGGTCATATCGTAAACACCAGGTTTCATTTCACCGTACACTGCCCGTATCATCTGCACGCTTGGCCCGATACCGACTGCCTGTAACAGGTTGAAACATGCACTGAGACGGGAAGTTTAGATATAAGAGTAGCTCTTTGCAGTGTTCCCAGAACAAGGTACCTTTCTATTGGTTTGGTTCTTCTTTTTTTTTTTTTTTTACAGTTCGGTTTCATTATGGTCGGATCTTGTATATTGGTTAACGTAATTTCCTAATCTTCCAGTCTTGGTAACAAACTAAAGTAAATCTTCAATATTGTACGTCAACGTTTACAGTGCAGTACAGTAATAATATGTAATGTAGGTTAGTAATAGTGCGATAAAACGCCAGTTCTCCGTATCTCCGAGGGTTTGAAATGCTCTGCCGGCGGCACTTCATGTGCTACATCACCAAAGGATTTCAAAAAAGGCATTACATCATTTTTATTGCAAAAACTGCAATTGAGCGTTACCACATACATCAAAGTATTAACCTGTATTTTTCGAACACCTACCTGACCTGTCACCACAGATATGTTGAAATATTTGATTTTAGTCACGAATTGGAATGTACGTATGCATATATATGTGTGTATAACTCATTGTATTTTCTGTCTTAATTTCTATTATTTGTTATTTATGTCTGTTCAACTCGTTCATGTAAATGTATATCTGATAAGTGATCTAAATACATGTAGAGTGAGATGCATAAGTATTACTAAGTAATGTAATAATAATCCGTGGCGCGACAGCCCGCGAGGTCCAGGGACTACCTACCGACTGCCTGCCCCATACAACCAGTCAAGGGGTGACGTGTGGCCAGCACGACGAACACCCATTCGTTGTTGTAGGTTCCCATGACGGGTTATTCTACTCATTCGTAGCTCCTCAATTTCTTCACGATGGTCCCATACGCAGGGTGAAATCTCTGGAGAAAAATTGTTACGCTGCTCCCAGGAGACTCGAGCCTCTTTCTGTAGTAAATGAAATTACTTTTCTGTTTTATTATTTTTTATCATTAACCTACCTTCAGTAGGTGTACATTTTCATGTTCGAGAAATTCCCCAAAACTACTCTCATACACAATTGTCCAGTATAATTAGGCAAAATGATGCAAAATAATTCAAGCCTGAATTAACTGATTTCCAAAATAAATCTTTCCAATTCCATTTCACCATAAAATGCAGATAGAATATAATAAATTATTAGTCTCCCATTGACTTTAGGGAATGGCGGATAGGCCTCCATTCTCCGGGCTCTGTATCAAACATATTCTGGCTGATGTTTGGAGTCAGCGAACCGTATTCCGTCCTGTCGACAGCGTAATAGCAAACGTGATATGGAGGACTTCAATGTTTGTAATTTATTCCCTCTGGACTGCCTTCATACCCTGGAGAGGTAGGGGGTAGATGGGATGGATGTCGGACTTGATGCTCGCTGTGAAGATCCTATCAAAGTGTGTGACATGCGCGGTGTCAATGTGTCATCATAAAAATTTACGGCTGAACATCTTTTGCTGAGCTGGGCCTGTGAGGGCATGCGACACGTGTGGTGGGAGATAACCCTCCTTCCCACCGTCATATCCCATTGCGAATGATTTAGTGTCATCACGAGTTGCATATTCTGAATCGGAATATTGTATATGTTTGGGAATGGACCCAACTGTACAGTCGCCTAGTACATGCATGGAACCGTGCTGTTGTAACAACTCGTTAAGGGCTTTAAGTGATTAAAATTTAACTTTGAAAATAGAAGTTTCCAAAGATCCTTTAAAGCCCATTTTGTGTTCATTTAGTATAATCCGGTCTCAAACTACAGTTTAAAGTAGCAAACTACTGTACAAACATCTACCACGATTGTTTGTTTGAATTGATTGGTTTAACTTCACTTTGGCTTTTGGTTAATCGCGACGATGGGGATGAATGATGATAGGATGAAGTGGTATGCGTATACTGATAGTAACTGAAGAATATTTTTCAGGATTTGCGAAGATGGAGCTAAACTTCCATGGGCTGATTACATACCTAAATTTGCAATTACCTGAATATTTCTAGGAAAGAAAACGCAGAAAATCACCTTTTGATAGAAACTTTTGTCACAACTGTTATTTCTCGTTACTATGACAACGTCAATGTTGCCAGGCATATAAACGTTATACAATTTAACACAGATAGGAAACAAACGTTATTAAACATCAACTTTAAAATATACATTTGAAGTTTAAAATACACAATATTTATAACTATACATTTAAAATGAAAATAAGGAAAAATGAACTGTTGCTGTAACGGAGAATAGTTACAGTGGATAAAGGGATCATTAGACATACACATGAACATTTCGCAACACAAGCACCCCAGAGTATTATACTAGCTGTGAGTCCAAACCTCGTTCGTCTCCAACAATGCAGTCCAGGGTATGCTATACGGGAGAAAAGTTGACATTAGAATGTCTTTAGAGAGGGCAATTCTTACACCACTCCTCTACCAAGAATCGAACACGTAACTTCTTTATTACAAGGCGGGACTTATTAGTCATTATACATCCTTGAGGCTGATCACCAGTGGAGTGACCACGATATTCCTAAGGTGAGAGGGGGAGAATTTATATAATTTGTTTCTTTCCAATACCAATGTTGTTTTGATTCAAGACCACTTGGTACTCAGGTAGGTCAAAAGTTGCAGTGTTAGCCACCACATTATAGAGGGCGGTCCTTATAGTAAGTACTATGTATTTCCATATTTCATGAACCCTATGTTCATTTCTTTCAAGAGAATTTAGGCAAAGAGCAGGGTACAGTCCTTACAAACCACCCCTACTTAGGAAAGCCAATAATCAAACCAACTCTCACATACTAAATACTTGAACAAATACCGCTAACATCCATTATTGTCATTTTCTGTTCTATTATTTGTTTTTGTTGACGATATATTGGAATGCTTTCTCCACGGATAACCCAGATAGGTTATAAACTTCGTAAAATTTGCTTCAAGTCCATTTTATGCTGACAAGCAAATTGCAACTGGATAGTATAAAGTGCAATTTTTAAATGTTTGCCTTGCATGAACATTAACAACACATAATTTTGTGCGTACTTACTTGAGATTTCTTCAACATATCAAGTTCTGGTGGCGCAGAAGACATAATGAATCAGGTGAACGATACGCAGAGACATGCGCTGTAGCCTCCTGCGGCTGCGCAGTGGAACAATGAGTGTTTAATTGAAGAAGCCTTATGTGCAGTTTTCTGCGCGCTAGGCTCCCGAACGTGCGCAGTAGGAAGAATAGCGTTGAGTGGGAGGTACATTCTCTGCAACGTAAGAGGGAAGATGCGTAAAGACATACGCCATAGCATTCTGCGCCTGCGCAGTGGAACAAGGATCGTCAAGTGGTAGGAGCTTTCATGCAATGTCAGGAAGATGATGCACAGAGACATTCGCAGAAGAATTCATCTGCTGCAAGTAGTGAAGCTTTTTCTGTCACAAAATTCAGCAATTCATATGATACTGCAACATATATATAAAAAAAATATCAGCTAATCTTGCGAGGCTTAATCTGCCAATTGGAATTTCACAGGAACTGCAATATTCACAACAATGCTTGTTTGCAGGAAATAGTTCCTCATGCTTGCCAATACCATTCACTCCGTTAATTGGAGCCACTGAAGCAGCAAGTACTTCAACATGTTCGATGACGTTTTGCAGGTGGAAAGCTAATTAGATTTGTGGCAAAATCCGAGCACCAACAATCCAGGTTAGCAAGCGTTGTTTTTTCCGATTTCTCCTCTCAACTCGAAGCTCGATCGATCCACTTCAGTTTCATTTGTTTCTCTGCTGCCTCGGAACACTGCGGTGCGTTGCGAACCGCAACAGCTGTGGCTACCGGTGGACAATTTGCAAGCTACAAATGAGTTTCGTAAACTCACCACACTAAAGAATGTGAAGCACAAAGTAACATACTCTCTCCTATCGTAAAACATTCAACTTCTAAGTTCCTTATCACTGCACCGTAATTCGGACATCTCTTTTAATCGTGGATAGATGCGCAGTGCACGCAACACGTATCAGTGTCTTGACCGTTTTACGCAGTTAATAATTGAAACTGAGATGGCAGTGTCAGTCAGTTTAGTATCAGACAGTCTCTGTGGCTGAATCGTTAGCATAACGCGCTTCGAAGCAGTGGACAAAGATTCAATTCAATCCATGAAAATGAGAGACTTCAGCTTTCGAAAACTCTGATGAATATCTGGAACTGGCCTGGTTGATGTTCGGAGAGGATTACGGCCCGTTTCGCCTTATTACGTTTTCACCTCCCCCAATACAATTTCGCGTTATTTATGTGACACTAACTTTCTAAGGCGAAACGGGACATCCCATTTCGCCTTATCCTGTTTCGCCTTACACAAAAAATTTCCCACCAGGAAATATGATCGACATGAAGGGTCATTATTATTAATGTATTATTAACCTAACGTAACCTAACCGACAGGACAATGGGAGCCAAGGCAACATCACAAGCTCTGCTCTCCCATTATGAATTACCCTTCAAGTCGATAATATTCCCGGCTGGGAAATTTTTTGTGTGTAAGGCGAAACAGGATAAGGACAAATGGGATGTCCCGTTTCGCCTTAGAAAGTTCGTGTCACATAAATCATTTGAAATTCTATTGGAGGAGGTGAAAACGCAATAAGGCGAAACGGGAGGACACATCGGAGAGAATCCATTGAATTTTCGCCACCAGGCAAGCTTCAAGAATTATTTATATTGTATTTTGATAAATATTCTTGTTAGGTTATTAGAAATCACATTAACAATATCAATATTGTAAACTAACTTTTAAATTCTCTAGCCTTCTTAAACCATAAGGTTTATGGCTGCAGCAACACAAGCCTTCCATCTGTCCCGATCCTGGGCAAGATCAATACAATCTTTTCCATCCTTACCGATTTCCTTTAGGTCCATGTGAACGTTATCCCTCCATCTTCGTCTTGGCCTTCCTACAGGTCTCTTACCATAAGATTTTCCATCAACAATCCTGTAAACTCTTCTTTCCTCTCACATTCATAGCACATGGCCTGCTCACCTAACTCTTCATGATTTAATTATTCTTATAATATCTGGACAAATTACTGAAATTAAGTAATGCTGATGTGCAGTGGTTATCACAAGGTGTACACTCCAGGTGTTCCGGGTTCAAATCCCGAACTGTACATTGATGTTCTTTGTGAGTATCCATTCATCAATTTCATCGTATCATCACTCATCCTCATCTTCGGTATTAGCAAGAAGTGGCAGAAAAAATAAGTAAAATGAACAAAATCAATCAATCAATAAATAAATAATACGTAAAGTAATAGTAGTCTTTCCTTACATGTGTAAGGGTTTTCACTTTTTAACGTTTATGTGATTGGTAATAATAATAATAATAATAACATCTTCGTTAAACAGGCGAGGTTTAGCTTGTGGCTGTTCTGTCATCTAACCCTTGTGTGTGTGTGTGTGTGTGTGTGTGTGTGTGTAATAGTACATATATAAGTTACATAAACAATAACATACCTACAAGTTCCCGGGTTCGATACCCGGTGGAGGCACATTGTACAGTGGTTCGGATCCCACTTTAAACTGTAGGTCCAGTCCAGATTTTCCTATGTGTGCATAAAGTGGACTTAAAACAGCAAATCAACAACATATATACAACAACACACATAATTAAATGATCACATAGATTGTATCATTACAAATATAGAACATAATAATAATAATAATAATATTACGAATTATGACGCTCTACACTGGCGTCTACTTGCGTCCAGAGCGGATGTCCTGTCGCTAGTCTGCCAGTGAGAAACATATAAACATTTCCAATCTGAATCCACATATCTGTGAATAAATGTGTCTTTACTTTGTGATTATATGCTAACAGGAATATATATTATAGGCATTAGACTATGCAATAGTCTACCGGCACGCAATATTTCTCTTATAATAGGATTGCAAACTTCTCTATAATAGGACTGCATACTATAGACAACATTTAGTAGTGTTCAACATCAATGTAATTATTTCCGCACAGAAATCAACACTCGCTCGGGAAATGTTTATTTGCCACAGGTACGTATGTGTTCATGTGTAATGATGCATACGTTATGCTGGACGTTGTGCAGTGGTAACGATCACGTGTGGACATGTGTACACATATGTAGAAGCTATTGTGCGTGTGATACAGGTAATGGGACGGAGATTGATGTGCAACTGGTGACATCTACCTCGGAATTGCTCAACTAAATTTCGTGGTGAAACAGCCCTTTGAGGGCTGAGGGCTTGCCCGCACTTTTCTGATGGGTGGTAAGGTGTCTCGTTGCCGTTCTTAATTTTGTTCTCTAGATGGAAATATGCTACAATGTTGTCGTCGCAATGACAGTCCCACATCCTAATTTTGTGGTTATGAGCAGGGATCGAACCCAAGACCGTTCACACCAAGGATCAGAGCTCTAGTCTGTGGTGGTCGCAAGTCGTTTTCGCGCCTAAATTGATCGACTATGTCGCCATTTTTGGCGACTACAAAATTCGTATGCTAATAAACAGTATGGAAAATGAGAACGCGTTTGGATATCTTTGCGCATATACTTGGCAATTTAATTAATACAGGGTGATCCAAAAGTCAGTTGAGACTAGCAGTTATTCACCTCTTCATTAAGTAGCCAATTGACTACAGTAGTAACCAATGTTAATTAGCTAATTGACTGGAGTAATAGCAAATGTTAATAGTCAATTGACTTGAGCAGTAGCTACTTAAGGTCATGTTGTCGTTAGAGAGTGATGGCTATTGACAAGCACTTGAAGAGAGCATTTAACATTATTTAAGTTGAATTAGTGAACAGGTGTGTAATAAATAGAACGTTCTCTGCGGAAGAGGACGTTGTTGTACTTCCTAATTAGTTGAAATATGACCACAATCATAGTGATGTTAATTTATGTGTGGAACGTTTTACAAACAATGTACCTCCTTCTCGACAAGGTATTCTGAGCTTTTGTTTAAGTCCACTTTATGTACAGGTAGGTTTAATCAGAATTAGACCTACAATTTTAAGTGGGATCCGAACTACTGTTCAATGTATCTCCACCGGGGCTCAATCCCGGGACCCTTGATTACAAGGCAACGGCGTGACTACTACGCCATCGGGAGGTCACATTTTTACAAGGATTAAACAAGCTGTGATCGTAGCCGATCTTCCAGTTAGACCTAGAGCTGTTACTACGTAAGAAAATATTAAAATAGTAGCGCAGTGTTTTGTACAGTCAACAGCAAAATCAACACGAATAGCATCCCTTGAGACATACCTAGAACAAGCCTCCAAAGGATACATAAAAGTTGAAGTTATGGCTATTTAGGCCTACTGTACTTCATGGTCTAAATTAAGATGGAATCTGTTTGCATTAATAATGCAATTTTGTCAATAGAGTAACGTGCATTCCTGCATTTCTCCGGCCAAGCAATTTGCATTACACTTTAGTGCATTATGGTCGTATTGAGTTCCCTTTATAGAATAATCGCAATTATGAAAACTAATGACCATTAGAGGCATGGTCAGCTACAAAAAAATAAAAAAATAAAAATTGCATGGAACACTTTTGATATTTGATATTTTGCTACTGAATCAAATTCTGGGAACTGAGTTTGCAGCTTTGGTACCTAAACGTTTGCATTAGTTTCCAAATAGCGCCTAGAGGCTGAATTCCTGTTTCGAATCCTGACTTTTATGACTTGACTATGTGGGTATCAAATTCTATAATAATGTGGGGAAGCTTGCATAAGAACAGTCAGACTTCGTGGTGCAGTAGTTTGCGGTGCTATGAAGTTAGTTGTCCTAGCTTAAAATCCTGGCGTATTCACAAACCTTCTGATGTATTTATTCGTTCGTTTATTTCATCTTCACGTCACGATCAACTTTAAATTTAACTTAATTTCATATGTTCTTTAATATTTAGATCTATCACTGATGATGTCACAGGATAGTGACTGACCTTTATGTATATATCTTGTACGATCTGTTGGCATGGTAATTATGGACTGTGTTTTGTCTTTAGTTTTGGATTTTGGCTTGGAGTTTTAAAGAGAGTGATTAAGCTGAATTGTAAGACGCTGTTATATCTTTGACTCCAATGAAATTATGCACATAAGTATATACCTTGCTAAGAAGTAAAATACACTTATTTTTCTTAGTGAAAACTTGACTTTGATTTTATTTGCGTTGTGCAAATATGCAAATATGATGACATTCGTTGTGAATGAAGAAACATTTCCCATACCCTGAGAGGCATCACGTGAATGCTGCGAGTTCTCATGTGAACTTAGTATTTTGTGATTCAAATCCTGGCGTATTCATAAACCATTCGATGTATTTATTCGAACGTTTCATGTTCACGTCACGATTAACCTAGAGAGATAGAGAAGCTACTTGAAATAATCATAATGCACTACCAATACATAAGAACAGAACGACGAGTGAGAGAACAGTGCGAATTACGACAGATGTTGGGAACGGGTTCCCTCAACCCTACATCTTACACTCATTCAGTTAAATATACATTTCCGATATATTTTGGCTACACTGAATTGTCGCCCTTTGTGGTCGACTGACAATGTTCGAGTCCAGGTCCTGTCATGAATGTTCTTTTGTTAGTGTCTTCAGAACTTCATTTTATTATCTTTCCTTCACATCATTGCAGCATAAATTTAATGAAAAAATACCAGTACAAAACAGGTATCCATAACAAGAAAGGGTACGGTTCACAATAGAAAATGTGATCCATTTTTTGTGTCTGTACGGTTTTAGTATGCCTTACGGAAATGCAGTCCCTACCAAGCGTTGAAGACCACCTTGTCATGTGTTTTTCAGACAAACAGAAAAAAGTACATATGCGAGTGCTTTTCATGAAATAAACACTTTAATACAAAACTGGAATTACTATGTAATGTTATTGAAAGATACAGCAAGATCAAGAAAGTGTAAGGGCGTATTAATGCACTTCTAACTAATAGATGCAACTGAAGGTACAATTTGTAAAATCATTAAATCTGAACTTTGAAAATATACTTGGAAACAAAAATTTCTCCTGAAATTAGATAAATGAAGTGTGAAATTTTAATAGTCAGTAGGTCCACCTTTAAGTTTCAAGCACATTTGCACACGTTTTCTCATTCTGAGGACCAATTTCTGGCATTCTTGGGGCGTAATCTCATTCCATACTTCGGAGATTTCTTCACGAAGTTCCTGGACATTCCTTGGCTGGCGTCTGGCTACACGAAGACCAATGGTTTATCAACCACTGTGCCTTGCTGCTTGAATTTGTTTATTGTGTTCTCCACGCAGGTTTTACTCACATTCAATGCGACTGTAATTTCTCTATGAAACCTATTGCATCTGTACATACCAATTATTTGCCATTTCACGGTCACGGGCACAGAATGTTTCCCCATTATCACGTAGCTTGCGATTCAAACAGCCTGTTTATTATCAAGCGTAACGAAAACAAGTTTGGACTTGCACAATGCTGCTACTCGAGATATGTTTTTCTGCGCCATCTATTGACACACATTTCAAATAATGACTGATAAAATTTTACTCCAGCGCAGTCGCTGAGGAAGATATTGTTATCTGAAGACCTCTCAGTTTTAGCTGTATTTTTTTAATTTTGCGAATTTTAGAAAAAGAAATAAAACACGAGAAATTTATTATTTTTTTTGCGCCAAAATTTTCGTTCATGTTCCACAATACTGGAAAACATTCAGTACTTTCAAAACGACGTTGGTTACGGGTATACACATTTATCTGTACTTCAAAATACTGGATTTTTCAGTTAAGCAATTTGATTTTCCACTTTCGTATCTCAAGAACTATAAGACGTACACAGTGCGGTTTCATATGTTCCCGGATTGATTTTTCTTGCAGCCTTCCCATTAACCCCATCTAGCGGATGACTGTTGGACTATGTAGTTTGAACCCTTTCGAACAGCCATGCTGAGAGGCATCAGTCTAGTCGTTCTAGTTGAAGAGTGCGGATGTCTGATATAACCTGGTGTTGTGTGTGCGTGTCAGACTCGGGGGATGGAGGAGAAGGAGCAACAGCGGGTAGCAATTAAATTTTGCTGTAAAGCTGATTTTTCAGCGACGAAGACATTTGAACTGATTCAGAAGGTGTACGGCGAGTCAACACTGAGTTGGACTACCGTTTTTGAGTGGCATAAACATTTACGTGAGGGTTGGGAGGAAGTGAAGGACGACGAATGCAGTGGTCGGGCAACAACAACTTGGACCAACGAGAACATCGCAGCTGTCGCTAAATTGATGAAAGAGGATCGGAAAGTGACATCTCAGATGATAGAAGCACCACTAAACATCCCCAAATCAGTGGTTTTGCGGATCTTGCCCGGACCTTTTCACCTCTCATGATTTGTTCTTGCTGCACGACAACACCCTGGCTCATTCGGCAGCAAAAAATCGCCAGTTCCTCGCTGAAAAGCAAGTCTCAACGTTGCACCATCCACCTTATTCACCAGACTTGTCACATCCGGATTATTTCCTCTTCCCAAAACTGAAAATCCACCTGAAGGGTTCAAGATTCGACTTGATTGAGGAGATCCAGAAGGCCGTGACCGACAAATTCAAGAAAATTCCGAAAGAAGACTTTTCTGAGGCCATGGAGAGATTAAAAACTCGTGCTGAGCAATGTATCGCATCAAATGGATCCTATTTTGAGTACATAAACAGTCAAAACTCATACGACTTTGACTTTGAATTTGTTATTGCCTTAGTCCGGTAACTTATGGACCGCACTGTGTATACCAATTTTTTTCGGCAATATATGCCTCACATACGATATTAATTCCATACAATTTCACTCCATATATGTACCAAAAACTTTCCGTCAGTATTCATTTATATGAAAAACGTTGGTGGTCTTAAACTTTTGGTAGGGACTGGAACATATCCATGAGAAGTGGCATTCATGAGAAATTTTCCGCCGAGTCAAATTTCCTCTGCGCGTCTTATTCCAAAAAAAAGCATGTAAAAAAGAAACCTATCATACTCATACTTATCCTCAAAAGTATACAAGTGATTATGAGTTACATTTCCTCCTTGTGGTAAATTAAAGGATAACATTATGCTGAGAGAATTGTCGTGACATGTTATAAATTTTCAAAGAACTGCCATCTTTCGACTCTTCTACAAGACGCATCACAAGCCAAGACGCTTAGAATCGACTACAAGGACATCCAACTTTCCCTGTGAAGAGTTTAACGAAGTCGCTTTCTCTCTCTCTCTCTCTCTTCCAAATTGAAATCCTTGTATTGAACCGATATCAGTTCCTTCCTTCCGGAACTAGCTGGAAGAAACATTAACTTGTTATGTCACCATGGCAACCGCAAACGTCATAGGGCCTTAAAATAAACGGGATGACAGCTTGGTGATAGGGGTCGGAGCGAGAACCTTGTGGATGTCAAATCCACGACGTCTTACATGACAAGCGTTGAGTGGAAGCAGAAGACTATGGATTATGTAGCCTTTCAATCTGGATATTTTTTATCTGTAGCCTACTCCTACATATATTTATTTTATTACTGACATTACAAAAAAAATATGTGATAACTAGGGCTCAAAAGTTGATGACCTAAAAAGACTTAAAAATGACCCATAAAATGAATGATCTTAAAATTGTTAACAAATTGCCTAAAAAATTTTAAAAAAATGACCAAAAAATAATTTCCACAATTAAAGTAATAGCTTTATTTTTCATAAATTACAAGAGACTAGTTGAATACTTTGATCAAATCTGTTGTTTGGTGGTTTAAACTATCGAAGCAAATGGAAAAGCATTTAAGTTGTAATGTACTTCATTTTATGCTGGAAAATGAATTTAAAATTCATGAAACAACTAGGAAGGAGGAAAAAGAAACTTAAAATTGATAAAAAATGCAATGAAAACGGCAAAAAAAGACTGAAAATGTCCTAAAACCAAAGAGGCCGAAAAAAAAATTAAAAAAATAAACAATGTTTTCTGTTTCTAACTGAAGTGAAACCGGACTACTTTCAGGTTTAGCATTGTCTTCAAAACCCATAAAAAATATGATTTGTCATCAACTCCCTAGCGCTGGTGATAACAATGATATTAGTTGAGAAGTAACACCTTGGTAAATAAATTGTCACAATAACAAAAATATGCATTTCAAATTTATTCTGTGTGTGTTACGTATTGCTAAGGTAAACTACATTTCCATGTAAACAGCATGTAAAAGAAAACTCTCATATGCTTACTTATCCGAAAGATACACCAGTGATCATGACTTACATTTCTTCTTTGCCGTAATATGAAAGATAATTTTATTCTAAGATAATTTTCGGCTCTTATTATCAAGTTTAATAAAACTGCCATCTCTTGACTTTTATATGAATCTCATCACAAACCAAAAGACTGAGAATGTGTTCTGTTATTTATCATATCTTGAAGGGTTGTAATATTAACTTGATTATGAAAATAATTGTGTCAACAAAAAAGGGTGTTATAACACTTTATCTTATATACGGACACAAGCTACTGAACATGTTATATATTACAGCACAAGTCAACGTTTCTTATGTTTTTTATGTAAATGTAAATATCTCATTCGTACCTGTTTTAAATTTGATATCTGTATGTTCGATTAATGTTTAATGTTAAATAACTTTTTTATCTGTAATAAGGCGTTAACGCTTATGTATTTAGCGACATTGACTTTGCCATGGTAACAAAAAAATAACAGTTTGGGATATAGTAATAAAATGTATTTATCGAAACATCTTTTGCTGCAGTTTCTTTCTTATCCTAATTGTGTAATGTTATCGACCTACAGAAGATACCTTCGCATTCGCTAATTCCTGGAATATTCTACTTAAAAAAAATGAGATGACAGTACACATACTAAATAGTGACGTTCATGGCACAAACAATAACAAAAGTTAATTTGGAGCAGCGAATTCTTCTCTCCCCGCTGTAAGAACAAACTCAACAAAAACAATAAACGAGACTTGTGAAAAATTCTATTGGTTGTTCGAATGGCAGCTGCGCAGCTATCTTGCGCGTAGGGATATAGTGCACGGTATGAAGCCATATCACTCAACATAATTTAAAATTGTGGAACCTTACTCGCAGTGGCGTAGCAAGGGGGAAGGCGAAGTGGGCACCGTCCGGGGCCTCGCGCATGAAGGGGCCTCGCGTCCCATGGGGTTGATTCGAAAAATGTAATAAATGGAAGACTGAAGAGGCTACATTTTCTGGACGATAAAATATAATTTGAATGAATGCGTGAAATCAGAGGAATAACATAGAGGCGGGTGGGCCCTAAGCCTAAGGGAACCCGAAAAATAGTAAAAATTGTTATCGTATTTCTCATATGAAATATTTACGCAAAAATTCACGATAACTTGCTTGGACATTTTTATCCATTTATTATTTTCTTGAATGAAAACCAGTGTGACTTGTCTTTCTTCTTTCTCTTGACCTTGCACTCCCCGATTTTAATATGTTGGCAATGAAACATCTCCAACAGCATTTCAGACGTATACAACAAACTGAAGTTCATAATTATCATCTAAGTCCTGAAATTCAAAATTAACTGGTACAATTAATGTGCAACAAAGTCAAAATGGCTATATATTTTTCAAAAAATTCAAATTAACTGATTGTACCAAAGATTTCACACGTATGGAGCAAATAACTATCATTTTAAGATTGGTTGGTATTGAAACCGATTGTGTTGAGGAACCAGCCTCGTAGCTAGATATTTTTGCGCTCTGGGCAGGATTGTGAATTAGACCCCCTCCCCCACTCTACCAAGCACCGTGATATTATGATCTTACTTGGATATGTTCTTCTTATACCATAGTTTGTGATATTCCCATCCTGTAAAATTTGAAAGGAGAAACAGAGAGAAGACATTAAAAAATAATATAGGTTACATTCAAATATTCGAAGTTTGCATTTCTGATTTCAAAAGAACTGTAGCATATTTAAAGGATATTTTAGTTATGTCTTAGTGACTGAAGAACATCTTTAAAAACGTGCTATTCCTACTACTTCGGTTAAAGAAAATTCCAGCAGTGTGTTACAAGAAAATTAATTATATTGTTAAATATCATTTATATTTTTGTCAGTATTTTATTACTATTATTTAGATATAATAGTCTTCTGAAGTATTCCTCAAGATTTTGTATCGATTCAGAGTGAGATTTCAAATTTAAAGAACGGATAGGGACTTCGCATTCTGATCTCTCCCAGGACCTCGCTATATGTTGCTACGCCACTGCTTACTCGTATATTATGGGCTGTACACCTACGACCAATATATCCATGGGCAAAGTAACACCAGACCTAACAGATATGAAAATAACTTTTTCTCAAAAGGCCATGTGGCTTTTTTTTTTACATTAAGCTCGCACTTGCTGTGAGTGGAGAATAGTTTTTTTTCCCCTATCAAATATTAAGCACTTTATTTCTTATGAAGAACAACATGAATCACTAGCTGTTTGATTAGAGCTGAGGTTGTATAAGGGCATTAAGCACAAGAGAGTACAGTACCCACAAGGATGAGTTTCCTGATCGTCTCGTGAGTCCAAGAGCCATGGCTTTTCCTACGTGAAAAAGGGACTACCAGTTGAAGGCCTTTTAAAAAGGATACCCCTTTAACTCCTGTAAGCAACATGCCACCACCTATCATGAAACTTTATTTCCAAATTAAACAACGAAAACTATTATTCTGGCTCTTTCTATCACTTTATACAATAAATGCTATGCTAATGGCTACCTTATTGATTTTGAGCTAATATGAAGATTAAATCGTGCACCTTAACCCTTCCTACACATGTCGTTCTTGTTGCTCATTGTCATTTTATTCATATAATATCGCAATTCCTTCTACTGTAAATACAGGGTGTCCAAAACATCATGCATCATAAGGAACATGACAGTTGCATTGCGTTATTTGCTATTGTGTAGTTTACTAAGGTATGGTTGCGAGGTGTAGGAGCGTGCTTTATTTCCGTAGACGTGTTCTAATCTTAAGTGAAGTCATATTGAACAAAGTTTAATTTTGATTATGTTGTTGGACTTCTAGGACAGACTGTAGACCATTTTCAAGATCATGCACGTTGTTATGGTTTCAGAAAGATAAACAGTCCGCTGACGACACCTTAGAGATTATACTACCAGCTAATCAGTGACTTAAGTGGCAATGCCGATACCGATGATACAGGTTATCACTGATATGCTTATGCATATCCGAAAGTCGCCCAACCCCGAAATTTTTATTTTGTTAATAATCCCAGGAATCTATGTATAAAAGGAATCATCACGTGATTTAAAGTATATAATGTAGATTAGCCGATTCAGTGATTTTAACTAGGACTCACTCACTTCCGACCAGAAAGCATAAGCGATTGAGATATTACGTTAAACTCGCATATCTATAACAGATGTGCAACGATTTTTTTTTTATTTTCGTCAATCACCTTACCAATAGGGTTCGATTATAATCTACCTGACAAATAATTATCTTCAGGAAAAAATGAAGTTTCAAAAATGTAAATTACACAACTCGAAATCGAACCACTCCGCCATGCTTGAAAAATCACAATTCTCGTCGTCTTGTTTTTTTTTAGTGAACCACTCAGAATGCAACTGCTCTAAAGCCAAACTTTAATATTTACTGCGTGAGATTTAAGTATGATCACCACAATAGGACTAATAATATGTCCATAGTTGAACTGTTTGGCTGTAGATGGCAGCACTTTGCAGAACAACTGGACCAATAGACCGTTGTTTCATGTCTTTGATAACCAATATCTATGGACTTACACAAGTTGTATTCTGAGTGCCATGTTTAACATAGTATTGCTTTCGCTTTTAATTCCTCCTGTACTGGGAGAGAAGTCGAAATATTCATACCATTTACATAGATTTGAACGCTCAATCGAATAATATAGGTTTCATTGAGACCTTTGGGTATTCCTTTAGTTACTATGTTTTTGGGTATGTTTCCTTTAGTTACTATGTATTTCATCGCTTCTATACATTCTATATATTTTTTTGTCAGTTGTTCTTGTCATCTGAACAAATATCCGTATCTACAGAAAAAAAAACAAAGGCTCAACTTTTCTGAAACCTTTTATGTTCCAGATGAAGAAAATTACTTAGATAATTTACATTATCTGGAACATAAAAGGTTTCTGAAAAGTCGAGTAAATATTTGCTAAATATAATTTGAGTATGTTCACCACAATTATATTATTTCGCAGGCAGTGGCGGCGATTGGGTTCCAAAACTGGGGTGGGGGGCAAGAACAGTTTACTTTCCCTTGATACATAAGGTTTAGCATAGTGCGGGATCAAAAGTGGCAAAAAGTTGTTAGGCAATGGCCCCCCTCACCCCCCCCCCAAAACCCCACCACTGATCACAGGACTAATAAAATAAACGAGTGTCTATCGACAGCTATCAGCTTGGAGATTTATGCTAATAGTACCAAATCGCACCTGCCTAATCTACCCACGTATGTATTTAATAGCAGAAATAAGCACGTGAGTAGGTTAGGCAAGTAAAATCGGCTGGTAGATGAATAAGTGAGTAGCTTAGGTAAATCAGGTTTAGTACTGTTCGCACTTATCTCGAAGTTGATATAGCTGTTGCTAACTGCTCATTTATTAATTTAGAGACCAGAATTTAATGGGAATTCCATTTTTTATTTTTCAACACGGTTCATGGAATAAATAACAAGTGTTGATAATTATCTTCAACCAACAACATTACATGGTTTTGACTTCGTTTTTTCCCTATTTTAAATAACATTTTCCTTTCTGATCCCTTTATTGACTAATTTTTTTAGCCTACATTCCTTCCCCCCATTTTAAAAAAAAACATCTTCCTTGGTCCCTGTATTGACAAGATATCAAATATTTTGTACGACTGCATTCTCCCTAAACAAAACACTCAACAGTTGTCTATTTGGTGCAGTTTAGAGGAAAGAAAGAACAAGCGCCTTCTACCTTCCCTTCCCTACATTAATCTTGGGAGTAAGTTGCAGCGATTGTTGCAACAATGCGGTCTGGGCTTAAACGGTAACAAACGCATTGCAAGCGGCACGCCTGTTGAGTTGAAAGAGTGATATCTGCTAGATTTAGTTTTTATTGTGAAGTTTTTTTTAGAATAGTTTTAACTTTGCTGTGTGACAGAGACGGCAGTATTGAGTGTCAAGTGAAAAGGGAAAGTCAGGTACTACATTGAATTCTTATTTGTAGCTAATCAGTGGTGATTTATTCATTCTAGTTTTTTTGGACTTTTAACCACTGTTATTTAAAAGAGATTTACCAACGTTTTGGAGGCTACATCTGCCTCCGTCTTCAGGGTAGCGTGCATGTTGATGCAATGCAATGCAATCCGGGGCGGTCCAGTCCCCGGAGATCAAGGTGGAAACCTAACGGTGTCACACGAAGCCTTGATCGTGACCTTGACGTGGTCATTTTAAAAAGTGGAGCCTGACCACTGATAATCCTACCACGGTGGAGCCTAGGCCACCTAGAATAATCCTCCAAGGCAACCATTTAGACACGCTACCCTGAAGACGGAGGCAGATGTAGTCTCCAAAACGTTGGTAAATCTCTTTTAAATAACAGTGGTTAAAAGTAAAAAAAAATAGAATTGAATTCTTACTTTACTTCTTACGAAATTTAATATATCCCTTTTTATATATAAATGGTTCATATTGTGCTTTCATTTAAAATAACATTTTTAGTGGAGTGCAAAAATAATTTTCCATTTTTTTTCGAAATAATTTTATTTTTCTTTGGTCCTTTTAGAGTAAATTTTTCCCTTTAAAATCCTGTCTCTATTTATTGTACTTATTACATACGAGCGGCTAGCAATATCTATAGCAACTTGAAGATATGTGCTGTTAGCACCAAGCCAGAAATGTCTAACCTACTCACGTATGCATTTAATAGCAGTAACAAACATGTTAGGTTGGTGCTGTTAGCGTACGTTGCACAGCAAGCTATAAATACGTACGTGATAATGTGACTACTGACAGAATATCTCAAAGTTGCTAAAGCTGTCGCTAACCGCTAATGTAAAATAGTCCATAGTTGAACTGTTTGGCTCTAGATAGAGCACTTTTACGAAACGACTGAAACAATTTATTGTCGTTTGAGGTCGTTGTGATCAAATATTTCTGGACTTATACAATTTGATTCTGAGTGCCATGTTTGTGTGTGACTTTAACACAATATTTAGTTCGCTTATAATTCCTATTATACTGAAAGAGAGTTCAAAATATTCATACGATTTACATAGATTTGAATGACATAGGTTTCATTGGATATGCTTCCTTTAGTTAGAATGAATTCCAAAGCTTCTATAAATTCCATAGATCTTCTTGTCGGTTGGTTTGACATCTGAAAAAATAGCCGAATCTGCAGAAGCAAAAACAAAGGCTCGACGTATCAGAAACCTTTTATGTTCTACATGAATGCATTTTGCATAGGGTTTGGAACCAGTGACAAGTGCGATTCGGCCCGAACAATTTGTCATCGATTACAGAATTTCAACCCGCCATCTGAAATAATAGCAGAGTTCCACGCTGGTATTAATCACGTTTATACTCCAGGATCACTCATTAAGCACCCGTTTCGGATGTCGTTAACGTCTGCCGACCGACGAATGTGATCACGTACTGTAAACAGATTCCTCCTGATGGCAGTGTTGCCTACCCGTCGATCCGAAAAGATCACTAGAAGTTTGAAAATTTCCTTATTTTCTCTGCTGTATGTAGAGTCATATGCCACAACAAAAAATGGAGCAGTTTGATCCTCAAATACTCGCTTCCTTATATATCGTCATATGTGTTGCCTAACCTTACGGCGATGAAGTAACTTCAATACTAAGTTATGTCATCGCCGTAGAGTTAGGCAAAACACATGACGCCATGCAGGGAAGTGAATATTTCAGGATATAAATGCGGAATGTTTTCTTGCGGGTGACCGTACATTACAAGATTTCTTGCCAAGATTTACTTTATTGTCCTCATGTCTCTACGTCACTCTCATGATAGTTCTTTCTTGTCAGTGGTTATGCAAAGCATACAGAGCACAAGTGACGTAACTCCACTGAAGACAGGGGCCTCCCCGATGGCGCAGTAGTAACGACGTCGCCTTGTAATCAAGGGGTCACGGGTTCGATACCCGGTGGAGGCACATAGTGGTTCGGATCCCACTTTAAACTGTAGGTCCAGTCCCGATTCGTCCTAATGTGCATAAAGTTTACTTCAAACAGCAAATCAAATCAATCCATTGAAGACTCGTTTTGAGAAAGACTGTAAAGCCGTAAAGGGAACACTCTCTCTTTGAAATAGCCCCACAGAAAAAAATCGCAAGGATTTAAATCTGGGCTTAAAGGTGGCCAAACAAATCCATCTATGGGACATCACGCGACCACCGAATATTCCCCGCAGATAATCCAGTACATTGTTCGCGTTATGAGGTTTGGCCCCGTCTTGCATAAACCGCTGGGTGTTCATTGGCAGGTTAGTGGCAAGAAAATGTGGCACAAATTCATTCTCCAACATAGCCTTATATCGAACAGCATTAACAGTTTCATTAAAGAAAAATGGTCCAATTAACACAACAAAGGGAGATAAAGAGACAATGTAAACTCTGTGCGCATTTCCACAAAACAGTCGACGTGTGCGTGAAGGTCAAATAATTTACAACACAATTTAGCCTTTTTATTGAATTGTTACATTTGTCAACTGTTCGTGCCCCACCCTGTACTATGTTTAGCAATTGAAGCACAAACATAGTGGTGCCTCTATGAGCAAGAATTTGAAACTTAGGTGATATATGCTTCTAGCACTGACCTGTTGATAATTCACATTTCTGAGTTATACATGTAACTTCATTTTCATGGAGAAGTGGAGTTATGCCACCTGTGTTCTGAACCACTCATCTATCGGGAACAGCAAAGTTATGAAGATATAATAGATAAACTGCAGAAGAAACTGCTTTAAACGTCAGAAAATTGACGCTGATAACAGTTGTTGTCAGACTGTTGCTGCCAAGCATGATTGGTTCCATCTGAACACTGCTGTACCGTTGCACGATTCTTTCACAAAGGTAAGCAAATAATATAGGGTGCGGCAATGAATAGGGCTATTTTAAATACCCCAGAGTTAGGATTTGTTTGCTTGATTTTTAATTTTAAGTCCACGCTATTCATAGAACGGCCAATCGGAATTGAACCTACAGTTTAAAATGAAATCCGAACCACTATATTCCTCCACCGGGTATCGAGTCCGGGACCTCTTGAATACAATGCGATGACGTTCACAGTTAAGACAAAATAATGCATAATACAGGGTGGCACAAAAAAGATAACTGAAATTGTTTCGGTTACCTTTTTTGGTTCACCTTGTACATACAAAACATACCTTTCACAAGATGAACTAATTTGTTGTCCGAAGAAGAAATACCAAAAGAATATACAAGTATAGTTCTTATGTTGTGATTTATTTGAAAACAACACACTACGATGCTCACCATTTCGCTCCAGATACTATCAGTAAGGTAGGAATTTGAGTCACCTCCTCCCGAATCCGATCGTTAAGTTCATTGAGGGTGCGTGAGGGTTGGTTCGAAGACTAGCTTTCAATTACCCCCAAAGAGAATAATCGAACGCGGACAGATCCGATAATCTGGCGGCCCAAGGAAGATCCCAGTTGTTGTTTTTGTAATATGCTTTTACAGCGAAAGGGCGCTGTGCCCCGTTCTACGACTTGATCATAATTAAATATTAAAGCAGGCTCTGAAGATGGCGTAGTTGCGTGTTACCTACAGTCAACAACCAGCTATATCCAGTGTTGCAAAATCGTCCAATTCATTGTCACACCCTGTATCAACGAGTTATTCAGCTCGCCATCTGTAATACCTGCTCCATGTGTGTCGTTTGCCTTGTTCACTTTTTCTTGGTAGACAGGGCTTAGCATTAAGAAGCCATAGTGCGGGGTAAAATGTGTGTGGGAGGGAGATACAGTTGCTCTCCATAATCGCCGACACTGCTGAATGAAACGAACATACATGAAAATCTCTAACATTACAGGAGAAATATAATTGAAAACGGTACAGAATGATAAAAAGGTAGAGGGAGAAATTATACATTGAATCTTGAAGTAAACATTAATAACTACATTAATTAGGAAATGTTTACCTTATTTATGTATAGAATGTGAGACAATTGATTTGATTTTAATACAATTTTCAGCCGTGTCATATCTTTCTCATATTCATTTATTTTATTTTATGTCGCTTTCTGTCTGTTGAGATAATCGCGACGATGAGGATGAATGATGATCTCGTGAAATAGATGATGGGACAAACCCGTGGTTAGAACATGGGATCTCTGGTTTATATTAGTGATATATATACAGTAAAACCTCGTTAATCCGGACTAATGGTGGGGGATAAATTGACCGGTTTAACGAAAGTCCGGATTCAATTAAACAACCTAAAATAACAGTAGAAAGTGCATTAAACTCCGTTTATAGCAACAAAACACGTTTATATGGTGTATTTAAAGGGCATAGGCTTACATACACTATACAGTACAGTACAAAGTCTGCGGGAAACAGAATTTCATCAGTGGTTGACTGCCTTTTCTTTGGAAAGTTCTCTTGTTGACTTCTAGCCACATTTAAAACCTTGCATTCTGCTATTTTTTTTCATTTTGCATTTTTTCCTGTCCGGATTAAGAAAAGTCCGGCTTATCGGGGTACGGATTAACGAGGTTTTACTGTAGTTATTATAGAAAGTATTAATTTTTTTATAGTGTTTATACATTATTGAATCGTATGCTCCTTTGCATAATGGATACGACGGCCTAGGAATTGTAACCCGCACACTCTGTTTATTCGAATCATACTGAAAACTGCAAGATACTATCCCGATTAGCCTCTGTACCCAAAATGAACTCTGTCAAGGTTTTCATTATTTATTCCCTGGAGCCATAAAAGAAACGAATCAATTTCAATCTGTTCCGTAGACCTGGTACTGGTTGTTTTTAATTCAATTAGCGTTAAATCGCTTTCGGAATACTCTGTTACAATTAGATTGAATCATCACTCCAGTAATTAAAACCGATGTTGATACTTCAGGGCTGGAACTCAACTTGAATAATTTGTTCGACCATTCAGATTTAACTTGGATAGATTAAAACATTAAATATTTGCACAAAATCTTTTTGCGAGTCAAATTTGCGTATTAAACAGTTTGCGAGGATTGTTTTATGGTCAGAAGCCCCACCTGTAGGCAGGTAAGTAAAAAAGATTTGTTTATTTAATCTTCGGATTGCAACAGCTGTTTTCTCGTAACTGGTATTGTGCATAATTTAATGGACAAATAAACATAAAAAAGAATTTCAACCTACCAAGAGTGAATATTCACTTACTAAATATTATAATTTCCATTATGTCAGTTGCCTTCACATAAACTGAGCTTGTGTGTTTTCTTTGGAATGTTGACAACATTAACAGATTTGGATTCTTAACTTACAGAATGAATTTAAAGACGATGAATTTGACTTTATATCAGCTTTTTTAAAGTTTATCTATTTGTGAAGAATGATTATTACGTCCTAAAAAATATGATCTAAGCCCTCTAGATTGTCCATATGAACATATTTCATACGTATAAATAAAATTATTACGTTTCTTGTACCACCTAACTGAAAAAAAACAAAGCTTGAAGAATTTACATTAGATATAAAACGAATACATTATTTATCATTCTTAAATCGCATTGCTATGTATGTTACTCCTGAAACATTCAACCGATTACTATAGTATCCATTTCATTGTACAGGACAGCCAAATAATTTTCTCTTTTACTAGCTACTATCGTACACGTATTTTAGATCATAATTTTTATTGCTTTTATGTACAGTACTGTGGCGGCCTTGGGGTTGGAGGTCCTTGTTTGAAATATATTATTTGGAGCAGGCTTAACGGTGAACGAAACATTTTCAGGTATACTTCTTGGTACACTAAGATATATTTCTATTTTTTCTTCTTTCCTCTTCTCTTTATTTCTTCCCATTCTCTTTTTTCTCTCTTTCTCTTTCCTGTTTTTCTTTCCGTGTTTCCCCCTTTCTCTCTCTCACTCCTATCATCTCTTTCTCCGTATATTTCATTCTCCCTTTACTCCATCCTCTAGTTTAGATTACTTTGTCTTTTTCTCTTTTTGTATCTTCTCTGTTCCCCAATCTTTATCGCTTATCTTTCATTTCCCATTCTTTCTCCCTCCCTTTGTGACTCTTGTTCTAAACCAACAGTTCCAAAGCTGTGGTCCGCAAAGGCTTGAAGAATTGTTGCAAGGTTTTACGGCTATTGCGCGAATATTCAAGAAAAATAGACTGTTAATTATTAAATAAACCGATTATATTCCACGGCTTGCTAGAAGCAAAACATGCTTTCATTAAAACAGATTATTTATAATATGAAACTTTCTAATACGAACTTTGAAGCCGTCATTCACTGTTCAGTATCATTTTTACTTTATAAGCATAAAGACACGAGTAGGCAACTGTAATACATTGCATTGTATAATTGTAATATAAAGCCCTTAACGAGCAACTTTAGGACTTCAAATAGTGAGTTTAGTCCTGGGGACCAGCAATACAAAATATATTCAAAAGGAAGTCTGTGTTAAATGAAAGGTTTGGAATCGCTGATGTAAAGAATTCTGAAACTTTCTTGTGTAGGTCACTTCAGGAAGGGGAAGTGGGACAGGGTCCACGATGGGCAAGAACCCATTCTTGCTCAATGACTGGCGACGCCCCTGATTTGGAATTTACATTTACCAATACTGGAATCAGAAATTTTACTATCAGTGATAGTATATTCTTTGTGTTGAAACTTTTAAATGACGTCTCAAGGATTCACATGTTGGACTTCTTCATTGAAAGAATGCGAAATCGTTATTTTCAGAGGAGGCAGTTTTGAGGATGAGTGAATGTTTTAATAGTGTAAACGGTGCTTACATTGCCTGCGTTATATCTTTGCCACTGACTCTTATGGAAAGAATGTGAACTTTAATTCGAATTTTTCACTGTGAATGACGAGGAAATTATTGTCACACCTTTGAAGTACGTAGTTTGAAGTTTGTGTTAAGCCCACTTGATGCACATAGACTAATTGGGTCTTAACCTGCATTTTAAAGTAGGATGTGCCTCCTACAGCTATCGATCGCGGGACCCCTTGATTACAAGGCGACGTGGTTATCAACACACCATCGGGGTATCACCACACCATCGGGAGACCATGGCATACAACATTTCTTTTTCAAGTCACAAGGGGTATACTATACAGGGTAAGTCAAAATGATGGACCCCATTTCAGACATTTATTCTGTGAAATATAATAAATAAATGTTATTCTGAGACATGTGCTAAGAAAGTTAAACTGTCAAAGTATTTTTCAAACAAATCACAAGTGTTCTATGTGAGCACCTCGCGTAACACGGCACACATCAAGCCGATAGTCTATCTCCTGCCAAACCTTGTGTAGCATGTTGCGGTCAATATCAGCAATGGCTGCTGTGATGCGGGCACGCAGGTCATCCAATGTTGTTGGAAGTGGTGGTACGTAAAGATGATCCTTGACAAAACCCCACATGAAGAAATCACATGGGGTCAAGTCGGGCGAAAGAGGTGACCAATGAAGGAGAGGTCGATCCTCTGGAGATGCACGGCCTATCCAACGTTGTTCCAATGCCCCATTGAGATGGTCCCGAACGCTGCCATGGTAATGCGCAGGGGAACCATCCAACTGGAGAATGAAATCTGCGCTATCCTCTGCAAGCTGTGAAAGGAGCCATAGTTGCAGCATATCAAGGAAAACAAATCCTGTCACAGTACGTTCATGGAACAAAAAGGGCCCATAAATCTTTTCACGGAAAATTTCACAAAAGGCATTCACTTTGGGAGAATTGCGTTCGTGTTCCGCAAATTCATGGGGGTTAGCAGTTCCCCAAATCCTTACGTTGTGTGTATTCACTTTCCCTGAAAGGTGAAAAGTTGCTTCATCACTGTAAATTAACCTCTCGGAGAACCCATCAGTTTCCATTAATGCGAGGAAATCAGCACAGAAGGACGCGCGCAAAGGATAATCAGTGTCTTCTTTTTTCCTTTAAGGCTTGAACTAGTTTCAAGCGGTAGGGTTTCATTTGTAAACGTTTCCGCAGAACCCGCCAGATAGTTTTCTGTGGAAGTTGAAGTTCTCTCGCTGCCCGGTAGGTGGACTTCTGTGGACTCCGCACGAAACATGTGCGCACTTGTTCCACTGTCTCTTCCCCAGTCGACGGACGGTCAGTCGATTTTAGTTTACAGATGCAGCCCGAATCTCTGAAATGTTCATACCACTTACGAATGGCCTTCCCCGTAAGTGGTTCTCTCCAACATTTGGTATGGAAATGCCGTTGCACACTAATCACAGACTTGTTCACATGATAATCAAGCACACAGAAAGATCTCTGTTCTCCAGTCAACGCCATTTTCCTGCTCGCTGCTGGCTCCTAGCGGTAGAAAGTGGAAACACTGCCTGGAAACTAAACTTTGAAAGTTAACCTTTCGAAGCGCATGTCTCGCAATAACATATGTTTATAAGATTTCACAGAATAAATTTCTGTAATCGGGTCCATCATTTTGACTTACCCTGTATTTCGAAATGTTGGCACTAGGGTAGGGAGGAAAATCTCTCCGTTACAATTCCAATCTCGGGATATTAATATTTGATTTTAGGGCTTTTCCGGTAAGAAATTCAGGGGCATAATCAAGCACTTTAAACATCAATTCTTGCCCTTTCCCAACTGCAGTATTTGAAAAAAGAGTCTTTTGCAGTGATTGTGTAAATTTTAGTAGAGCCTATATTTAGCAATATGAAAAAATATAGGTAATAGAGTTGGTAAACATCGGATGATTTTGCAAGTGACAAAAATTTCATGGATGAGAATTATGACAATTCACGAAACTTTATTCTGTAGATGCCCAGGATTCGTCCGGATCCATTCATTTTGTTAATTTTATTCTGTTTTATTGGTCATTTTCTATTTGCTTTATTCAATTTATTTATTATTTTCTTTTTGTATCGTGAATTGAAATGTACAGTTAACCTATGTAGCTTTACGGGAGCTTGAGAGTTTCTACCAACGACATCTAGTGTCGCGTTCTACAATTGTAATCCAGAAACCATGGCACGGAATATCGTGCAGAGAAATTTGTTTCATAGGAAGAATAGAATTGCAAAACGCAGACCATTTTCCTGTCAATTTTCAGCGTTCCTATTACTCGTTCACTGAGAGAAAGTGCCAGTTCCAATCCTTTGTACAAGCTGCCTTTGACAGCTCGAT
Source organism: Lepisma saccharinum (assembly GCF_977018435.1). Lineage (NCBI taxonomy): Eukaryota > Metazoa > Arthropoda > Insecta > Zygentoma > Lepismatidae > Lepisma > Lepisma saccharinum. Next base: position 54,947,916 of record NC_139233.1, read on the forward strand.
TGTCCAGCTGGAAACATTTTCCACGCGAAATGCAGAACAATGTAGGGGAAATGTCGAACATTCAGCCAGCTCAAATTAAAATTTTCAAAATGAAGGTGGTATGAATGTTGGAGAAATGTAGTGAACTGATAGCATAAATGATAATCTGGCGTACACAGTAAGTATTTCTAACTCGATATAATATGGTGGTCGTTTTATATACGAGGGTTGATCACAAAGTTCTTGGAAACGAACCAACCGTAATGTACGTAATGTTGCAACAACATGGACAAAAGGCGTTAGCAAATTCAGTGTAGACAATCACTATAATTGCAAAGCTCTATTTTGTAAGAGTAGACTACGTTAGGAACTCACATTTGGCAGCCTACTCTTTCTAATTTAAGATCAATTTACGAAAGCAAATCTTGTTTATACTATTTGTGTGGTTCTTTTCTTTCTGCCAGAAAAGTTAAGTCGTACAGGTGAACGACAGATACAATCTCGACAAATTGCCACAAGTTGCCAAGTCAATTACTGTAGCATCAACAGAGAGGTTTAAATAAATATTATTTTTAGCCTTGTTTCCATGATATGAAAAACTCAATATGCTGACCAAGGCAGTAATATATTTTATTAAAAACATAAACTAAACGTAACGTTTCAACCTTCTAGCAAGGTCTTCTTCAGACTCTGTATCAAGTACAAATGTAACAAGATACAAAAACAGAACGATATATATACACACAAACTTTACTCCATCCAGACTATTAGAAAATTGAACTGGAACTTTCTAGCAGGTGGATTTCCCTTGTCAACTGTACTTTCACCTAAAAGGCTAAACATATTTACTTCCATATAGAATGTGGTTGGACTTTTTATCTCACGCTTTTTTCCCTTCATTTTTCTTCCGTCTTCTCTCCTCTTTCTCTCTTGTCCTTTCCACTCTTTCTAACCCCTTCATCCATTCTTTGTTTAATTTCAGTCCCCCATTCCAGTTCACTGTGTCTAATGACTTCGTAGATAATCCCTTCCTCTTCCTCTTCTCGGATTTCCTTTTTCTTGTTTGCATTCTTCGCTATTCCTAAGATGCTTTTCCCTCCCTTCCTGTAAGTTTTAATGCCCGCTTTCCAAAGCATTTTGCATATCTGTGGTCTTCCCCATACTCCTTATTCCAAACCTTCTCTCTTTTTCTTTCTCTTCCTCTTTTTCTTTCTCTTCCAATTCTCCCCTTCCTCTTTTCTTCCATCTTCTGTTTATGTCCAATCTATCCTGCTTCTCATAGCCATTATTTTCTAGCTGTTTCCATAGGCTATTTATTTTGCCTTCTTTTTCACATTCTTTCGTGCATATTTTTTTTATTCTGTCCTCCATATTCTTTATAAAATTTATTTTTGTCACCTCACTTACATCACTTCCTTTGTGGCAGAATACCCCTGCTGCACACTTCTTCTGATGCCAAGCGGTTTCAATTTCTTCTCCTCTCTTCCTTTTCATCAATATATCAAGGTAGCTTAACTTGTCTTCTTCTTCTATTTAGAGTTCCAATAATATCCCTCTCTTTCTTCATCTTGTATTTCTTTGGCAAGAATGTCGAGCTGCCTCTTCGTTCCCTTCCATATGCCAAAACAATCGTCCACATATCTGCAAAACAGAATTATTTTGTCACCTCCTTTTTCTATCACTTTCTTTTCCCATTCATTCATAACCAATTCAGCCAATGCTGAATTCCTTGGTCAACATATTGAGTTTTTCATTATTTTTATGTGTATAAATCTTCATCAAATGTAAGACATTTACTGTGCAATGTAAAAGGAGCAGATGCCTGTTGTGCGCAGGATAATAAATAAATAAATGTTTAACCAGTGCCATCATGTAACAGAGTCTGTGTAGATATTCTTTCTTCACATGCAACGTCATTGCTGGCAGGTCATAAATCGCAACACTAGATCGGCATCAAAGTCGTACATATGAGTTGAATAGGTGGGGAATGGACGCGATCTGAATGTAACGTTTGTAGTGTGTGCGGGTAAAGTATAATAATTGCCATATTGTGATACCGCGAGACTGTGATACTCGTTCCGTGTTTACCAGTGATGACGATGCATATAAAGAAAGAATATCTGCGTATGCCTTATGAGACAATACTGGATTAACATATTTTGTAACGGATTATAAGGTATAAATTAGTAGTGAAGCATAAAATAAAGCTTGCAAAGTTATCTTGTTATTATTCGTAAACAATTAACAATTGGAGACGTTTGTACAGTGGAAGTTAAATTGCTTGGGTAAATTAATGTACAGGGTGGCTCAATAAGTCACTTAACACCCCCAGTACAAGGCCACTGCAGCGCGCAACATGGAAATGGTGATGACCAATCGTTATCAGGCCAAGGGAGAACCACATTGACGCCACCCACACGGTCGGCGGCCATCTTGATGTCCGCCATCTTGAATTCAACTTCAGAATTTTAAATGGGAAGGGGGTCGTGTGACATATCAAAATGGGCTAGAATTTTACGAGAAATGCAATGGTGAAGGTTTTTTCGACGTATCTTTAACCAGTAAAAAGTTATGACTGAATTATTGTACAAATTAGCTCCTTTTCGAGGTGTTAGAAAAATGCCTTAAAATTTGTTTAGCGCATCGGTAATGCATCGAGATCAAAGTGACGTCTAGGGAGAGAAGTTCGCATGCCATTGCACACGATTTTAATCGGATACATCCATGAAGAGCTGCGCATTATGAATGGTTGTCGCGAACAATTTACAGTGTGACGCTTCCATTGAATTAAAAGTCCTTCACAGTGACAAGGCTAATGTTTATGTTCATAAGGAAGTTCATAAACAGAATATGTGACCCTTGTCATCTGATAACTAACTTTGGACAGAAACTGCTTCACAACGTTCCCATAGTGTTCTGGTGTTCCTCCCTATTGAAAAAAAAACTCTGTAAAAGTACCTTCTTCCATAAGCAATGATGAAAAAACCTATTTATTTAACAAATCCAAGTAGCCCTAAGCATTTAAGGTTCCGTTGATGGAAAATTGACTAACCAATCGTGTTCCACACAGCACGCCACACCATTAACTTACCAGCACTAACCATTCAGCTTTGATCCGATAAAAAGCATTGAATATTCTGTTTATGAACTTTCTTATGAACATAAACATTAGCCTTGTCACTGTGAAGGACTTTTAATTCAATGGAAGCGTCACACTGTAAATTGTTCGCGACAACCATTCATAATGCGCAGCTCTTCATGGATGTATCCGATTAAAATCGTGCGCAATGGCATGCGAACTTCTCTCCCTAGACGTCACTTTGATCTCGATGCATTACCGATGCGCTAAACAAATTTTAAGGCATTTTTCTAACACCTCGAAAAGGAGCTAATTTGTACAATAATTCAGTCATAACTTTTTACTGGTTAAAGATACGTCGAAAAAACCTTCACCATTGCATTTCTCGTAAAATTCTAGCCCATTTTGATATGTCACACGACCCCCTTCCCATTTAAAATTCTGAAGTTGAATTCAAGATGGCGGACATCAAGATGGCCGCCGACCGTGTGGGTGGCGTCAATGTGGTTCCCCCTTGGCCTGATAACGATTGTTCATCACCATTTCCATGTTGCACGCTGAAGTGGCCTTGTACTGGGGGTGTTAAGTGACTTATTGAGCCACCCTGTATTTAACTATCACGAATATTAAAATTTCTTAATTAAAATTACTAAACACACACATTCTCTTGTAGAGATTAGAGTATGTTGTAAGCGTTTGCTGTCTAATTCCATTGCACATTACCCTACAATTCTTATCGTATAGAAGTTATTTCGTTCTGTTAATACCTATTATTTAAATAAGACTTTAAGGAGATCACGGACAAGTATCTGTTTCACTATTTGATCGTTCATCTCTAACACCTTGCTTACGTCAAAAACTGAGAAGAACGACGTGAAATAACCAAAATCTTGTGTTACACCAAACTGAAAATGGTATTTCAGATTCGTCAAGAAATGATTTTGAAGCGATAGTACCACCATCTCTGAATCCATCTTGTCGAGAAAATATTGTATTCTCACAGGGCTATAAAATTAAACATTTACGTTTATGCAGATGATTTTCTATGGTTTTACGAATTAGTGGTATAATGCAGTTTGTAATAATTATCTGAATGTTAGTAACAATGGTTCTACATTAGCATGCAATGTTATTAGGACATTATCCATTGTCTAGTGCTTTAATACTTATTATAACACACTACTTCTCAAGCGCACCTGTTGTGGCAATCGAACCTGCAACAGACCTGTGAATTTGTTTACTACAACACGGGGGGCTATGGAGAAGTTGGTCAGAGCAATAAAAAAATAAAAATAATGAGTTAATGTTCTTGAAGGGTTTCACCCGGTGCCTATTAAATAGGTTCCGGGGAGTAACCCTGGGGTAGAGGGAGTACGATGAAATTGGCCGGATCGTGGTGCTGATCACATCACCTCCAGAAATGACTCAGATTTTGAATGTGTGGAACCGTACGTCCAGATCTTACCCAACTAACCCTCTCTCGGCTTCGATGCAACTATGTCTTCGCTGGATATTCTTAAAAATAAATTAACCAAAGTCACAGGATACGTGACAGAACTTAGACGTGATGTTACAGTTGAAGCACTGATTCGAACGCCAGTTCGGTATCTTTGGCACAGCTTGAGAGGAAGCCGACAGGACGCGCTGGTTACGAGCCAGTACCTGTTTTTCTTAAAAGCGCTGCTGGTTTAAACATCCATTCATTTACTGCGACTCCCAAGGTCTCTACATTGTATAAAAATTAACATAAACACAATACCATGGCACAACCTGGTAAAGATAACGCAACCGCAACCTTGAGTTAAGAAATCTCTAAAGAAACTGACTTGGCAACATCTCATTTACTCCACGTGGATTTGACAAGAGCTGAGAGTTCCTAAAACGGACGCTATTGGTGGGAAATATTTTAAGGCGTATGTACTGGGCTCCACGCGGACGTACAGATGTTCGTTTAATCCTGTAATAGAGGGAGCTGATCTTTCGGAACTTTCTTAGAAGAAAAGTAGCGTTCGAATGAGGACTTCAACTGTACTCAAATTTCAATGCGTTCCGTTTCAGACAACTGAATTGTCCTTGTCCATTATAAAATCTTATTAGATCAACCATAGTGGAGGCTAATAGATGTCGCCTTCACTCTTTTCGGCGAGAGCTCTTGGCTTCTTGAGCATTTCCAGGTTGTCTCGCGGACAATGAGAACGCCTCCGAAAGAGAGAGAGCCTACTGAGATGCTGGAGACGTTAAGTAAGTTGTTTTCCAGCGCTCCTGGGGGCGTCTGGAGGAGAATAAGAACGAGGAAGTCCTTTGAAAGGTCGTCTTTATTTCTGCCACGTCTGTTGGAAATCCGAGACGCTAATTTGCAGAGTTTTGTCTAACTGTCGGGGGAAGGAATATTAAAACAACAACAAAGGGAGCGACGCTGAAAAGGTTCTTCTAACTTGGAGGTGAAATAATAGAGTGCTTCAGAACACTGTATTCATCTTTTTCGTACAGTACAATCTATTACATTATCTACGTGCACGTTAATTTAGGATTGTTATTGAAGGGGAGTAAAAAGTTTAAAAATAAACAGTATAGACTTTTCCTTGTGCCTTGAACAGGCTCCACACATTTTCGATCTTAGCCATCCTTGTAAAAACTTGATTGTAGGTCTAAACCGTCAGTATTGCCATCCAAATGGCTACTATCGTTTCAAAGTATGGTGGGTGTTTATTTAAATTCGAACTCCAAGAAGAAAATAATTCGAGTTTACAAAATCATGCATTAAAGCGAATCAATAAATTGAAACTACTGTACTATAGTATAAACATATGGCCGTAAAATTGCCATATTTTTGCGCAGTCGTACGGTGCAAGCAAAAAAAAATACCTCTCACAGTAGTAGCTAAGCTACCAGTGGATATAGAACACGCACAAAATCACATACGCTTGTAACAATATTAGCTACTTGTTTTCACCTAAAGAAGTTCGTGATTTTGGTTTGCTTTTGTTTGTTTATTTTTACGAAACAAGTCTTTATATTGTCTCTAATGTTAAGCCAGTTTAAGCACCACGGTTCGACATTGCGGACAACTTACCCCGCCTAACCACAACTGACAACTTTAGGCAGATAAGAAAACTACAAAACGTGTAGGCAATCCCACGTTTTTGAGGAGAGGTTGCAAGCTACATGCCAGCAAACATAAACTTTCTCTTCCCTACTGCTGTCTCTGGATAGCTGCCTTCGAATTATACAAATGAAAGGTCCCAAAATTCTAATTACATATGGATTTTTAACATTGGTTTCAATTGGAATTTCAAAGCGGAAATTTAGTTCGAATTGCAGAATAATTCAGTTTCAAATTATCCAAGTTCGAATTAAAAATACTCCACTGTATTCATGGCTTTTACATATTTAAGTCAATTAGTGTAATTTCAGTGATTCAGTTTATGAAAACATATTTATTGTGAACATAATAAATTTTACGTTATCTTATAACAGTGTAGCGCTTTCTATATGACCCAATACATTGGCCGCATTACCCCTCCTCCTTTTCCGCAGAGTTGCTTCAGGTATCCATTTTGAAAGGCTAGATCCTGGCTTAGTCACGGCTGTTCTTTTGTAAATTCCTTCAATAATTTCATTCACTTGTCGGTCCTCATCGTTAATATCAGTCCAAAGTGTCTAAAACGTCAAGCAGCATAGTAGGCCCTCCCGATGGCGTAGTTGTATCGTCGCCGCCTTGTAATCAGGCGTCCATGGTTCGATACGCCGTGGAAGCACATAGTGGTTCGGATCCCACTTTAAACTGTACATCCAGTCCCGATGTCTAAAACTGCATAAAATGGACTTAAAATAAAAGCTCGAACAAAGAAGAATTCTTATTACAGAATCGGAAATTATTTTTAGAAGATAAGGTGATCATCTTTGTACTGTAAATGCAAGCAAGTTCATTTCTCGTAAAAAGTATCTCTTTATTCTACAAATACACATAAAAATATTACATATTATTTAATAGTTTCTGTAATGGACAAATTGATCTGACTACTGTTTTGAGATTGTGATTCATAAAAGAAACAGAACGTGTAACAAAGAACAACTCTGAAATCCTCCCCTCTATGTTTCCTTTTGTTAATTTGAATAAAAGGAGCAGATAGAGACAGTTTTATCAGCTTGGAGATGCAGTCAGCAGAGATTCTTCTGATTTCCCGTATTTATCGCCTAAGAGAGAACTAAACAAAAACTGTCTTTAGGCAGATAAAAACCAAACCGATCTATTTAACCTACTCACATGTTTATTCATGCTATTATAAGTGTACGTGAGTAGGTAAAGTTTGGTGCACTTATTATTTAGTTCTTGTTAAATGGTGCATCGAAGGGTGTGGCTTGGCTCCAAATTGGTGTCTACAGTCCTGCCATCTTTGAAGTTCGACATTACCACACGTAGAAAACGATATTCAAACTGCTGTAGCTCTAACTACCTATTTCCCATGTCATTATTATCAAGAAATTAGATAGATCGTGTTACCTTCATCATCCGTTCACCTTGTCTACATGACACGGACTATCTACAACTCAATAACCTGACAACTTTCTGCATCTTGTGAGCAGAGCCGAGTTCCGTGGAGGAATGGTTATCGCAACGTTCTACGACGCCAGGAGTCCAGGGTTGGAATCCCATCCTGGGCATGGGTCTTCTTTGTGCGTGTCCGTTCATCAGTTTCATCGTATCATTTATCCTCAGCGTCGCGATTATCCAAAAGTGGCATAAAAGTGACACTAGGCAAGATAAATAATAAAAAAATATATCAAATGAGCAGAAGAATTTCTACATCTTTTGTGATAAATGCGTTTCCCACGAAAATGCTATTTGGTGTTTGAGCGAGCAATATAGGCAAGTTGTACATGCCTGTGTGCTTTCGAGAGTAGTTTAAGGTATAGGTTTGATTGCCTTAATATTTCTTACTCTTCCATACGTGTGGGTGTTCAACGTTTTTATCTAGGGAAAACAACTCGCCAGTGAATGGAGCCACTGTGTGATAACTGACCGGGAATTCCTTTAATTCAGGGAATTTTGTGATAATTGTATGAGCATTTTGCGTGGATTTTATTAAAAAAATGTGCAAAAAAAATGCATCACTTCGTAACCCAGGTCCCATAAAATATGTACTTTCATAAAGGTTTTGATGTATTTTATTTTTCCCTAGGACGAAAGGTGATTTATTAATAATTCAGTGTGTATGGTAAAAAAAATAACAGTTTATTCTAAACCCGAGTGATTCTATGATTGTTATATCCGTCTTGTATCAGGTAATTCTTTGTTCCTAAAAAACGAACAGCCGTGAGCTGACTTTCACACGGGAGACCCCACTTTTGAGTCCCGGGTTCAATGATCTCAGGTGGGGAATTTTTCTGGTACTTCCCCTTCATATAGTTGCTCTGGGATTCAGACAGCGTCTAATCAATGGTTACCTGGAAGCAACACTGGTGGTAAAGGCAATGGAGCGTGTTGCTGATCACACAACACCCAATATGGCCAGATCGAAAAATGTGTCGGGTCCTAACTCCACACCACGCCTGTGTGTTTTCATGGAATGCTGTAATGGATAGCTTTACTTGATCTTCAAGGGAGGATTTAAAGAAAATTTGTTGTGTGAAAACCAGTGCTCGAAGTGAAGGGGGATGCAGGGAGACGGTATCCCCCAACAAGCGATTTTTTTGCAAATCACCCTTCCCCCTTGCTGTATCATTGTCACCATGTTAAACAATAGGAGAATTCCCTCAGGTAACCCAAGGCTCAACCAAAAATCCCCCCAGCTAGTATTTCTGCTAGTACAACTGCTAAAATGATATAGCTATATGAATATTGAATCAGCTAATAATTATCAAATCAATAATTAACATAGTCGGGTAGTGCACAGAAGGCTTACTACTTGAACACAGTTATAACGTGAAATGACAAATACATTGCTGTAAAATAACTTTAGTGATGTCTCTGGTATTACGGCGGTCGGGCTTCATGCTGGTAAGGGAAGTGGGGTATACGCCGTAGACCAAGCAGACAACAGCGGTGGTGCCGAGAGTTACGACTTCGCGGGAGGATATGCTGCGCGCACTTCGTTCTGAAAGCTGCTGTGTTTCTCATCGCGCAGGATTGGTTGCTTTCCCTTGCCAGCATGTAGACCACCCGCCGTAAGACCAGACAAGAGCTATAGTGTCCTACATTGTGACTTTTTACTAAAACTCGTACACATGTGTAGTTAGTAACTTTTTACTAAAACTGCACTCGTGTAGTTAGTAGATCAATACATAATAAACAAAAGATGGGTAGGAAGTTAGATTTTGTTAAGGAAAATTGTAATACAAACAAATACACTTGCTACGTAATGCAAACTGATCAATACTTCAAGAACACATAAAACGAAGCATACCTGAACTTAGTAATCATATCTACTTTGAAACCAACAACTTTGAGGAGAGTTGAAGAAACATGAGAAATTTTTGATACTTTGAACTGCAAATAATATATTTCTACCAGCACAAGCATCTATTATTATGTTTTTTTGGTTTTGACTGATACAATAAAAGTTTGATAATCTGCAATTCTTAAACATAAAGCCCTGTCTACTACAACCAACTCCATCTCTGAGTTGCTTTATGACAGTTGTTTTATATTCCTAATCTAATAACTAGGGAATGGGTTAGTTATAAGGTTCAAAATTATGGTCGGGAAAGGGAAAAAATGTTCTGATAATGTTTTCCAAAAGGTGCAAAAAAAAGGTGCTGATAAAATGCTCTCTTTTTCTGCGCCTTTTGTATATAATGCGCGCGGACCGCGTAGAGAACTGTGGTTCTGCCGAATAGGTTTTGTTGAAGTTTTTGTTTTCTCTCGCGGGTTTTGCTACATTATCTTGGGAACTATTGGGGCTGCAATGATTATATCATTTTATAGCTCTCGTTCTGCTCTGCAAAATGAGGCTATGTGATTTTATGTAGCTGCTCAAGAAGAGTAAAAGTAATTTATTTTTCTGTACAATTGTTTTAACAAAACATGAAAGAAAGGGAAGGGAAAGGTGCTGAAGGATGAAGGAGGGAGTAAAAATGGGATAAATGTGCTAATTTCACGAAAAGGTGCAGCAAAGTGTGTTCATTTTACTTGACTTCATGTTCTAAAATACAAATCTCAAACGATCGGTGTGAAAATTGATATATTTTTGGAAAGGCGCTGCACTTTAAAATCCGTTCCCTAGTGATAACAGTTACATAGCTTCATCGGAACATTGATGTCCTGGTCCCCAAGCGTCGGCTTCCCTTCTGCCTTCGTCCCTGCCTCAACTGCCCCGATTCTTGATCCCTACAACCCTCTACTCCCCCAAAATGTTCACCCCCGTAAGCGAGAATCGTTGGTTTTAAGCAAGGAGCCAAGGTAAGTCCTCAGAATGAAGGTGGTTGCTTCTAAATACGTTTCTTCTTACATCTGCTGCAACCGACCTCCGTGCCCAATTGGAATTTCTTACAGGACACCTTCTTTATTTGTAATGAAACATCAATGGAAATATCAATCTGTTAAACTTTCCTGACACTCGTTAGTGTAATAATATTCCATGAATATAAATCACGCACCTGCGTTCCAAGATTACAAGAAACTTTACATGAATATTTAGTGTAAAACATTAATATGAATTTATTTTGTGGTTTAATAGTTAGTAGAATTTCTATCCTTGTATTTTCGGTAATGCCACCTTCAAAATCTGGAATTATGCTTAAGTTTTAGCTTGGTCTTGGAGAACAATTGAATGCGGTCAATGCATTCTACTCAGCTTTCAAAATATGCCACATTATGGCGACTTTTAGTGTAAAGACCCCAGGGAGACAAATATTTGGTGTACAAATTCATGAAAATATAAACTAGTTTTATGGACATTTTAAAATGTTACGGGAATATTAATTATTTTATTTCTAAATACATATGTCTTTAGATGTTTGAGCACTTATGATAAAAGTAGCAATGTTAGAGTACAGAATGTGTTTAGTAAAAGAAGAATGTTGGCCTCATCAATTGTATTTTCCTTACCCCATATTTCCAGACAATTGTTGTTAAACGATTATACAAAATTGATGAAGGCAGATATAAAAGAAAAAATTAAACCTGGAAACTTTCATTGGCGAGAATGTGATTCGGCCACTCAACTTGCTCGATTATCGACGAGGCTAGGCAAAATAAGTAAATGGTCTTGTAGTAAACCGAAATATTGATTTTTCTAATTTCCTTTTCTTTTTACTTTCAGGTAAGGAAATACTGTCTTTACGGAACTCAACAGACTACCAGTAGCAGTAAGTACTTCAAGAATCTAGTTGAGTATTCTTTGTATGGAGCCATACATCCTAGAGAAGCTTAATGTTTTGCTACACCTCAGGACGGGGTTACTTCAGGTTGTTACAAGTAGGTATTACCGTTGAAACCAAAATTTTGTTAATTCTTTTGTAACTAGTTAAAACCTAGCCTTATCGAATATATGCAGGTGGCACTAGTTACAATTTTTAAAGAATATTGAAATTTAGTTCCTTCTTGTTAAAATATTTATTTTAACATTGTTCCTGCTTCACAAGAAAGAGTATTAACATCTCAGGGGAATAGATTTTATAATGCAATAACCCGATGTGAGTTAATACGTTTTGCAGGTGTAATGTTAATGCTGATTATAGTTCATCATGCGTAACATTTGGACCACCCTGTACAAGCACCTCTGACGTTAACTATAGTTCGAGTTATTCCAACGCTCGTTGGCTCACGATGTATTCCTATCATTTCCTTTCATGAAGCTTTCAGATCCGAAGTGATAAACTGCAATTGTTAAGTGACACGCGACAGATCCACTAGACCGGGGCGACAGGATGCACGATGATATTCAGAAAACGGTTTAGCCCGAGTGGCGCACAATAATAAAGATTACATTTATTTCTGTAGGTTATTTTCCAAGTGACACGTGTCGCTTCGGTTTGAAAGCTTTTTAAAACTCAGGTCTGCTAAATCGCCTTTGAAATGCAGTGAGTATATTGCCATTGCATCCAATTGACGTTCTCCACAATGCCTCATTAATATGATTGATCGATTTCCTGTTTTAAGTCCACTTTATGCACAGTAAGGCTAATCGGGACTGGACCTACAGTTTAAAGTGGGATCCGAACCACTATGGGCCTCCATCGGAAATCGAACCCGAGACTTCTTGATTAGAAGGCGACGGCGCTACCACTGCGCCATCGGGGAGGCCTTCCTCATTAATATGACACGATCCGATTTAGTTTATCTAAAGCCAGATAAATCACCATCCCTATCTTCCTCCCTCCTTCCGCATGCTCGGTTAGTGAACCGCGGCATTACATTTCAGCAGAAAAGTGTAAGTCCACTGGGTTTAATTATGTACGAATAAATCGTCTGATTTCACTTGTAGTTGCCCACCCGTCTCCAGAAATCACCCTTAAAAGTTTCTAGATTTGAGTCTCTGGTCCTACTATGCTCGCTGTTCCATTTCCCCTAATCATCATTCTTATTTATCGTCGCGATTAACCTTAAGAGGTTGAAAGTCGACAATAAATAACTGAAAAATAATAAGGCCTGCTGTGATTGTTATTATTTCAACATTCTTTGAAGTCCTATAGCGTCAACAACAACAACAGCGATTTTTTTAATTCACTCATTAACTGAATGAATGTTTTGATATAGATCACTTTCACGAAGTGTCGGTCTTCATACTGCTTGACATGATGGGATGCTTCCAGTGGGGAAGCGTATCGGTTTTTCCTTTGCCTCCCTTTGTTTATTTGTAGCCGATGAATAATATCTGAGCAAGGGTTTGCCGATGGGTGTGTGAGGATGGATTATACAGATAGTCTACATGAAAAGGTTTCATGAATACTTGAAGTAGCAATAAGCACGCACGCAAGAGAGAGGGACAAGGAGAGTGAAGGAATAATATGAAGAAATAGAAACAACGTAGTAGCAATACATAGAGAAGCAGAGAAAGAAAGTAAACGAGTAACAACACAGTAAGAAAGAAAGGGAGAAGAAAGTACGAAAAGAAATAAATATAGAAACAGAGAAAGATACGTATAAGTAAAGATTAACAGAGGAATAAAGAAAAATTAAAGAAGCAAGAGATAAAGAAACATGAAAGAGAGAGAGTTAGAAAGAAAGAGAAGAAAGAAATAAACTAAATTACAGAGAGGTTCAGAAGATAGATGAACAGAGGAAGTAAGATACAGAGAAGGATGGATGAAAAAGAAAGAGAAAGAAAGAAACCGAGGAAAAATAAAGAGAAAGGTAAAAAAGACATTTAAAGACTGAAGTAAATAAAACCTAGAGAAACAAAAGTATACAGAGAGAGAGAGATAAAGATAGGAAGAAAGAAAGAGGAGGAAAAGAGAAAACGAGATAGGGAGAAAAAGAGACAATAGTAGCATCCATGAGACAAAGGCAGAGTCCATCTAAATGTCGCCCACACTTGAACCCAACTTTACAAAATTCTCTTTCGACGATACCGTATAGGGTTTTCCTTGCCAATTCTTTAGGCCACTAAAGTTTTGCGAGCTCAAATCTTCATTGAGTCTTCCAAAGTTTTTATTATGGAAAGGTTATGGTTATTATCATAACCATAATATTGATTTAAACTTACTATGATTCAGTGTTAATTTAATGCTTTTAAAGATTTTAATTTCTATTATACTATTGAGAAGTGTGGCAGTTCTCTTTTTCTTTCTTATTAAATTAGTTACCAAGGTTTTAAGTAGCATTACTTCTGCCATCTGTCATTAAAATTTTGTCCAAAAACTTCAGTCTTACGTAAAGCACTGTATCGAAATGAGTAATGTTTATAACTGCTTCTTCGGTGAATCATCAGTTTGATTGGTCGACGCACAATTCCACTATCAAATGTACAGGATTTTAGAGTCCCGATCATCAATATCATCCTTCACCAATATCGTCTAACCATCATTCATTACCGTCATCTCGATTAGGCTAAAGACACGAAAAATCAACTCAACATACACTATTTATTTGCTGATAAAAGGGAGCGTTTTTCGAGCAATATTCTTATTTTCTCCGTCTGTTTACTCTTTGGGATAAATTACAGCAGGAAAAACTGTTTAATGTGTTTCCAACGGATCGTGACGCTGCTCTCTCTAAAGGTGGTCGTTTGTCTTTCCTCTAGACAAACAAAGGAGCATCAATTTGTCTTTCCGTTTTCCTCCCCTCCCCGACATCTTTCGTAAGGTTCTCTCTTATACTTCTTTTGTGGAGACAGATGGCCGGCAATCATTAGTTTCATTGTAAGGGGTTTAAGCGGGTAATTCTTGGGAGGGGGAGGATTTTTTTCTCTTCCCAGGGAATTCTTCATCAATTCTTTCTTTTCTGTTTGCTGTAGGAATCTCCTGTGTTGAAAAGAGTTGTTTTTTCGTCCTCTGTGGTCCTTGGTTGTCTCGGTGGCAAAGTTGTTATCGTAACGCTGTGGAGGGTCCGGATTTGAATCCCGGGAAAGGCAGGGACGTTTTGATCCCATGACTATTTCAACAATCCATCCTTACTATTAACTTAGGTATAAATACGACGGAAAATATAACTTGATCAAGGACACCCGCAGGGAGATTTCCGGAAAGAGTTAATGTAATTCGAATGGTAAAATTGTGGCGATATTTTACAACAAAAAATATCGTTTTCTCTGACTTAAGTTGCAACAACTATTATTATTATTATTATTAATAATAATAATAATATTATTATTTAACAGTACCCTTCGGCACGTAAAACCATGGTTCAGAGGTACCATGAAGGACAGTAGATTAAGATTAATTTGTACATATATATATGTTCTCCATGAAATTTAATATAAAGTAAAGTATACAAGAAAAGTAGGGGAGACCGGGGCACATTGTCAGAAGGGGCACGTTGTCACAGTTGCAATTCTGAGAAAAGCCTAAACGTCAGCGAGTTGGTGCTGCTTTCTCTTTCACCTACTAGATATCACTTCCAACTGTACTCGTTTATAGGTGTGCGGGAAACACGTGGCTGAGTCAGTTGAGCTTTGTCTGTTTTCAGTGCTTCAGAGTAAATTTTTTTATTCCTGGAATTTTCCTACTCCCATGGGAGTCCTACTGGCTGCAGCAAGAGCCGTGAAAAGAAACGAAAACCCGTATCAATAAGTAAAGCTGCCACACAATTTCATGTCCACTAAAGAACATTGACGAGATTTTGTGCACGTGTTACAGGTAGTGAACTACAGTCCGGGCAATGCTCATTCACATTGGGTTTGCGGAAATGAGGAAGACTTACTAGTATCATGCCTAGTATCGGACATATATACAGGAATATTTTTGAAATTTATTAACTCTAAAATTACAAGAAAGTTGAATGCCACTGGCAAATTTCGTGCGTTGGAAGTGTAGGACCTATCTGTTGCAAATGTTCTTACTGAAACAGTTTTCTGTAACCTTTAAGTTTGTAGTTTTGATTCATTAGCTACTCTGTAAGCTAATGTTGTTTTCATGAAAGTTCTGGTTTACCTACAAAGATTGATGTAACAATATATGTGAAAATATACAGGCCCACCTACTTTATTTCCTGTTTAACTAGCATAATTTACCTTTTAATTTAATTAGCTTTTAAGTCTCTTTTACATGCTAAATATTTAGTGCTAGTAACATTTCCAGTCTTTTTCTAGAAGTTGCGTTAATAATAATCTATACCTATTTAATGAAACTGCCACTAGAATAGCATGTGACAACTTGCCCCAGATATTGTGACGACTTACCCCGCACATGGGGTAAATTGTCACAACTGTAGTGATCATAAAGAAGAGTTAATAAGTCCAGTTCAGGATGAGTTACATAGTACAGAGGAACATATGTTGTGCACAAGATAACTAAGTAATTTCATGTAAAAAAATATAATTTTCGGCCTTACGTGAGAGCCACAAAAAAATAAAATGTCAAAATTGTGACAAAGTGCCCCGGTCTCCCCTACGTTGGAAATATCTCATGACAATAATATTTTCTCTATCTCGTATATAAAAATGGATGTGTGTGTGTTTGTGTACAGTATATGCGTGTGTTTGTTTGTTCAGCAATAACTCTTGAACGCCTGGAGCAATTTCAACCAAACTTGGTACACGTATCACTTGCAATCTCTAAAAAAATACTTTGGGGGTAAGACACCCCTGGCACCCTTACGGGTGGCGTGGGAAGGCGTGACATGTAAAACTAATCGAGAACCACCGATATTAAATTCCGCACAGACAGACATCCGTGACTATGCAATCCAGCACAGCGATAGTGTTTCTCGGGTTGTCTAACATTCAGGCTGTTTTTCGAATGGAATCCATAGTTTTCGTGACACTCCCAATACGGTTCAACTTCAAGTTCATCCCTTATCGGCATGGGGTGGGAGCGGGTGAAAAATAAAATGCCACAAATGACATAGTTTTCAGAGTCGCTAAGCTAATTGTTGACATTCAAGGTCACATTTAAAATTAGTTACATTTTCCAATTCATTATTTTCCTGTCTAATACAAGATTGGGATAAATAAATACCCAGGCAACGCAATTGCCATTGGTGGATTCTTGAGATGGGAGACGGTGGAAACTCAGAATAAATTGTCACCACTTTAAAGTTAAAGTTATTAGCAGTGTTCCCACCCTTCTGGCATCTAAAAGTACCCTAGGTGGCACTTATACAGCCTTCGTTAATCTAGATCCTTGAAAGTCAACTTTAGCTATATTTAAGGTGACATTTAGCTCTTTTATGTACATCAGGTTTGGCAACACTGCCAGGATGGCCATAGGAGGTAAGGAAAAATGCATTACGCTTATGGGACCATTATTTTATTCGTTCTCTCTTGAATATCAAACACCCAATGACGTAGAATAGTACATGGGCGGTAAAGGGACACGTTGAACTATGTCTTAGTGGTAGGAAAAGTCGAAACTCCCATTTGATTAGCCGTAACTTGGAGTTGATTTTCCATAAAGAATACATAGGATTCTGTAAATACTTATTGATCATATTTTTTTCAAACACCGTGTCTAGCTTAATAATCGCCTTAAAAACCGCTTCCACATGCACATGGAGAGAAATTCATACTCTCTTGCATAGTAAAGGTTATTTTTATTTTTATTATTATTTTTATTATATAGCAGTAGTGCTCAATAAATAAAATAAATGCACAACTGGTGCGTAATTGTCACTCTTCCCCTTGGTGTAGGTTTCGTGGCCTCTAGAGTAGTGTGGTAACCGCTCAGGTTGACTGATTGAATTCACTTTTACTGCAAAATCAGCGATTTAATCCGTTGGCATTGATAAACCATTTCACGAAGAAGCCACATAAGTCAACTGAACATTTCTATAGAATCCGTGAACCAGCAGTTACCCTTTCTGGCGGAAAGCTTTTGAAGCCAACAAAACGAGAGAAAAAAGTTTCTCTTGAATCGCCTTTCGCCGTTGTCTTGGATTGTGTCTACGCAGTGAGGAACAGGTCTCCAAGCGAGCAGGAACAATATTCTCGTGGCTTTGATGGTTAACTTTGTTGCGGTGGCGTGCCTGACGGGAGGGAGGGGGCAGGGAGGGGCTGTCTCCCTGCGGTTGAACATCTGCAAGACTCGCGTCTGGCTTTGGAGACAGAAGCGAAGCTGATAACCAGATGAATCACAGCTGAGGCGAGAAGTTTCAAGTTCTAGATTTGTGGCTGCTGTAATTAGGTGGGAGTTCAATATGGTTCATTCTAACAAAGAACCGAAAAGGGTGCAACATCACAGTCTTCGCGGTGTTTTAATAAATGTTTTAGACACTAGTGTAAAGATTCTCCTTACAAAATCCTACGTATTTAACGTCGATTTCTTCACCTGGCTCGTAACCATGAGGATGAATGGCTGAAATTACTGAAAGAACAAACATAATAAAACCCAAGATTCAAATTTAAAAATGAGCCCTCCTCTTGCCAACACTGTACTATTGTGCACCACCTTAAAACAGTTTTGAGCTAAAGTAAGAACTTGCAACAACATGAATCTGTTTCGATTTGTAACTACAATATGTCACGTGGGTAATATAGCTCCTGCCTGGTGTTACGGCGGGCGGCCTAAATGCTGGCAAGTGAAGTGGGGAGCGTGGAAGCGACCAATCCAGCGCGATGAGAAACACGGCAGCTTGTAGAACGAGGTGCGCGCAGCACCTCCTCTCGCGACGTCGTAACTCAAGGCTCTAACGCTGTTGTCTGGTTGGTCTGCTGCGTATTCCCCACTTCCCTTGCCAGCATGTAGGCCACCCGCCGTAATACTATCAAGGGCTATAAAAAGCAACGTCGTATATCCATGTTTTGAAGAATAATATTATTATTATTTTAATTATGACATTAATTAGTTATACTTGCAAAGCATAACTTAAAACACAATAAGTTTTCGTATTTCATTATTTTTGACAAGGGCTTTTTATAAAATGGCTATGTAACGTCGAAGAATACCTATTGAAAATCACATGTTTTTTAAAAAAGAACATTTCTGATATCTCTGTTTTTCCTTATACACAAGAATTGAAGGAGTCTGAAGGACTTCTATCCATATTGACTACGCTCCTAATTTGCAGAATAAATTTATGTTAAACATAAAAAGCGGGTAATGATTTTCAAACTTTGTATCTTTTTTCTCGTTGTGCATTTTCGGGCAAATCCGCATTATTTAACCGGAACACGAAACCAGGCTAGCAACGCTTTCCATTGCAGATTCCTGATGTTGCTCGGGTTCTATACGCGGAACATCTCTCAGCGAGAAACATAGGAAGTGTTTCCAGCTAAAAAAAAAGAAAAGCGTGATTCAATTTTACTGCTCGTTGCTCAACACTTCTGCCTCCATGCACCGGAAGTAGCCCGAGATGCGCAGGAAATAAGATTTCGTCTTTCTTTTTTTTTATTTCTCGTTCGCTAATATAAAAAAAAGAGAAAAGGGAAGAAGGTTGAAGAGTCTCGCTAGGTCAGGAACTGAAATTCTCTTTGCTTTCTCCTCCCTTTCTTCCTCCTTGCTTCGTATTATCCCAAAAAAAAGCGAAAGGGATGTTTACATGATCGAGTCCTTTGAAAGATCGTGAAGTTCTTCGATTTTTTCCAGAGAGCAGGGGGGTTCTTTGTGAATATTTTATCCGGCGTATATGTTTGATACTTTATGGGGTCAGCCCCCTTCCCCCCCATCGTTCCTCGACTTCGGGACTATTCGTTTCAAATGTTATGCTCTCTCTGTCTTTGGTAAAAAGAGGACTTATCCGCAAGTGGTTCAAAATCTAAAAGATGCAGTCTCTGCTTACACTTCTGTAACATTTCTTAGTAACTGTATTTTTTGCTTCGGTTTTCTTAGACAAGTCTTTAAATACGCTCTATTTGTTACGGTTTGTAAGATATATTTGTTTCTTCTTGCTGTCACTAGCAGCAAACGCGCCGTTAAAAGCAATAGATAACTGAATGTGATTCGCTACTCTACTCACGAGTTCTGTATTACGGTATAGTTTTGGCGGGAATTTAACAAAGAACTATAGGTATTCGATATTTTGATTGGTTTTACGGAGCTCTCCACGCCTACTTATCCTGGAATAGTATTTATTATTCGTACTGGTAACTACATTTCATTGTATCATCAATTATTTATTGGGTATATTCATTTCCTGACCATGTCTTGCCTGTGTAACATTTGGCCTCCCAGATGTCGCAGTGGCATCGTCGTCGCCTTGTAATAAAGGGGTCGCGGGTTCGATACCCAGTGGAAGCACCTACTGGTTCGGATCCCACTTTAAACTGTAATTCCAGTCCCGATTAGCCTTAGTGTGCATAAAGTGAACTTAAAACGCCAACTCAATCAATCAATCAAATGTGTAAGAGATTAGTTTTTAAGTACCAACTAAATCCGGCAAATCATTAAGCGAAAATGGTTGTTAGATGCAATTTTGCTTCGTGCCGTTCTTTTCATGTCTAAGTCTTATTACGGATATTTTTCTCCGCTCTTAAACACATTGAAACCCATGTTGATGTCTATTTTCCAGATTACTCTCTTTGTACTTTCCATTAATGTTTCTTTTCGCGTTTAGTCTCATTGAACGTTTATAGTTCAGGGTAAAGCCCGAAAAACTAATGTACGTAGAAATGACTCAAGAGCTGTTGTCGGCTGTTTCATCTCCTCAAATGCAACCGTCGAAGTAACGATCTATATTCGCGACTGTTTCGCCACCTATAAAGAAACTGCAAGTTACATTTACTTGAAGTAGACAGTAGATTCGCGGCTGTTTTGCCTCCTCGAAAGCAGCTACAGAGTTTGCGGTTACTGTTAGGGTTAAATCCACTAATCGCCAACTACCCGGAAAAATACTCGAAAAACCATTTACACAGTTCCTCCTGAATTATTTGTATGCTAGTTACTTTCAAAAAGGATCAATGTAACTTTCGACAAGTTATTTTTGTATCTAAGTTACTTTTAACTTTCCGAAGACAAAAACAGACTTAGAGATGAACGCCAAAATATTTCATCCTTTCAAAATCTTGTCCTCAAGGAGTATTGTGGAAAAGAGAAGCTCTAAGATACAGAAAAAATCAAAACAGCTTCCAATATGAAGTCCTCGCCTGAACTATCAATACAGTAGGGGGAGGAGTCATGCGTCATCTGCAAGCGGCAGGTTTCTTGCCAAGAGCCAACGCTTGCGGGGGAAGAGGCCGTAAAACCTGGTGACCCACTTTAATTTAGCTTCCTTGCTTCTCCCCCCTCCCTCTCTCTTTTCCTCTTGGCGGCCTCCCAGCGTTCTTGCTTCATGGCGTCATAGGAAGATTCTTCCAGCATTTTATCGCCCTGCAGTCTCTCCGAGCCTGCGATCCACCCTCCAATTCTGGCGAACCTTGTGATGCCTGCCCAGAATTCGCAGGTTTTGTTTTCCGTAACGTTGTGTTTTCCTTGCTGTTTATATCTCTTTTATGTCAGCCGAACGTAGCCGAAATGATAATGACTGTTTTCTGCTCCAACTTTCGTGTTTACTGATGGGAAATACTTGAATTCTTGGGATTTTGGGGGTTAGACAATAAAACGTTAATTTGTTTGTTTTGACTTAATTTATGGCACTTATCTGTATTGTAAGATTAACAACGATGTGGAAGCCACAACGATGTGAAAGGTAGTGTCCATGGTCTTCGTTAAATGTAAACTTTAATGTTATTATAGAAAGTAGAGTAGGTGGCCCGGTTCACAAACCGAAAATGGCGCTCGGTGGCGCTCGCAGTGTTGCTAACTCCTCACTTGAAAAAATCACCAAGGTTTTTGTTTTTGGGTATAACCTAACCTCAAACAAGGAGCTGGCAATACTGCTTGAGGCTATTCTCGAAATGTTGCCAACCGAAAATGGCGCTCGGTGGCGCTTGCAGTGTTGCCAACACCTTACTTGAAAAAAATGACCAAGGTTTTTTTTGGGTCTAATCTAACCTCAAGCAAGGAGCTGGCAATACTGCTTGAGGCTTGCCTTGCAGCGTTGCCAACATCTTACTCGAAAAGTTACCAAGGTTTTTATCTTGGTCTAACCTAACCTAAAGCAAGGAGCTGGCAATACTGCTTGAGGCTTATCTTGCAGTATTGCCAACATTTTACTCGAAAAGTCACCAAGGTTTTTATTTGGTCTTACCTAACCTAAAGCAAGAAGCTGGCAATACTGCTTGAGGCTTGCCTTACAGTGCATAAAGCAATTTGCCAACCTACTGGTTTGCCATAGTTTTTTACAAAAAAAAAAGAGAGAGGAAAGAGAGGGAAGAGTTAAACAACCAACAGTGTTGCCAATACCTACCTACAGCTTTTTTTTTCTTACTTGGCAGGGGCTACCCTGCTTGAGGCTTAGCTAATTTATATACTGCCGTAACATACACACACTGGGCAAGGAGAACCGGCAACAAATATATACTGTCGTAAAAGAGAGAGAGGGATGGATGGATGGTAGCACAGTATGTGTGTGCGTGTGTGTATAATATGTAGCATTATTAACTAGAGTGTGTTGGCAACTAAAAAAATAGAGATGCCAATGTTGCTGTAAGATAAAGAGAGAGACTAAGCTGGCAACAGTGGTGAGCGAATACGTATTATTTCCAAGTCCCGAGCGCCAATGTATATCGTGATTTTTGCAAACCTCTCTCGCGGCAACGATGTGCCACACATACGCATGTACGTATTTTTTTTTATTTCAGTATTGTGGCGCAAACAAACAAATAATAATTGTTGTTTTTAGGATGCCTGGCCCCTAACCCCGCCAGGGTGCGTGGTGCCCAACCAAAAAGGTTCTAATGGCTGCGGCTCTAGATAGCCGCACCTCTGTAGAGTTTCACGTGTTTTTTTTGTATGGTAGTGGTGGTGCCGGCAATAGTGGGTGGGTTAATTGTTGTCGTAATATTTTGGTTATTTGGCAAAATACTGCTAGTAACTAGAGGAGTTAGCGTGGGAACGTGAGGCGGCGGCATCTAATTATCTCCTCCGCTATTATCCCCACCGGAAGGTCTACTCCACCCAGTTCGGCATCTAATTATCTTCTCTGCCATTATCCCCACCGAGGTCACCTGCACAAAAAACTGGCCGCAACTGGGTGGAGTAGACCTTCCGGTGGTATTGTGTTGGTTTTGCTCGCTGGGCACGCCAGAAGCACTCGGGTATTAATCAATCAACGTCTGGTGAATCGGGGGTGTGATACATGCCAAGGCTTTTGCCTGCTTTTTTGCTATTCTTCGTACATCAGTTGCAGTCGAGTATTGCTACTAGGTAGTTGCATAAAAGTGTACGCTATACCAAGTGTAAATATCAAGTGTAAATATCAAGTGTAATAGAAGCCGAATTAGTTTGGTCTGTCAGGTGAGTACCATATCAGCATAAGTTATACGCACACAAGTTGCTTGACTAGCTATAAAACTAAAATTTACGCAGTATGGCTAATCGAAACTGGGTCTACAGTGGGTTCCGAACCACTTCCACTGGGTATCGAACTTGGAGTTTACAATTATACAAGTGTACAGGGGAAATTTTATTTTTTTTTGAATTTGTTGATACTCTCGATTGGATTTTGTTGTTTTAAGTCTATTTTATGCATAGTAAGGCTAATCGAAATTGAGCCTACAGCGAGATCCGAACCACCTCTGCTGGGTATCGAACTTTGAGTTTAAAATTATACAAGTGTACAGGGGAAACTCTATTTTTTGAATTTGTTGATACTCTGGATTGGATTTTGTTGTTTTTTAAATCTATTTTATGCACCGTAAGGCTAATCGGGATTGGACCTACAGTTTCAAGAACTACTTGTGCGAGTATCGAACTCTTGATTACAAGGCTATTGCTGTGCTATCGCAGAGGCTGGTGGAAGTACTGATTGATTTGATGTTTTAAGTCTATTTTAGGCACAGTAAGGCTAATCAGGACTGGACCTACAGTTTCAAGAACCACTTGTGCGGGCATCGAAGCCGAGATTTTTGATTATAATGCTACCGCTGCGCCATCGCAGAGGCTAGTGGAAGTACTGATTGATTTGATGTTTTAAGTCTACTTTATGCACAGTAAGGCTAATCGGGATTGAACCTACAGTTTCAAGAACCACTTGTGTGGGTATCGAACTCTTGATTACAAGGCAACGACGATACCGCTGCGCTATTGCAAAGGCTAGTAGAAGTTCATAGTTATTCGAATCTTATTTATTTAGACTTACAATCTAAAAAATATCATGGTATTATTATTTCTGCAATTATTTGCAATCTTGGCCAGAGAGAGGAGAGGAGGAAAAAAATAATATTTTGTTTTAATGTCGAGCCTATATTTTAAATTTTAACATGTGCGCATGCGCGCAGGGGGTAAATTTTATTTTTTGATCGAGTGGGTTGTAAGGTGAGTGAACATGTAGGAAAAGTATTGGTATATTGATTGATTGATTGATTGATTGATTTAGTTTATTTTATTTCGTGTTTTTGTGCTTTTTGGCTAATTTGCGAAGATGGGGATGAGTGATGAAATTGATGAAAATGGATATTCACAAACAACCAAACCTGACCGGGATTTGAACCCGAGACCCTTGGCGTTGTAGCGCGATGTGCTAACCACTCGGCCACGGGGTCGGGCAAGTACTGGTATATACATAAACCAAAGTTACATGGTTCTAGCCCCCATAGGAGCCGAGAAAATCAATGTCTTGGAAAACGTCTTAAGACAAATATCTTAATCTTTAAGAAAGTCGACTTCCGGTATCTCAAGATGTTACTTCCGGTCTGTCAAGAAAATTTTCTTAAGACAATTATCTTAAGACGTTTTCCAAGACATTGATTTTCTCGGCTCCTAATTGAGCTAGGATGATGATTTTAGGTTTGTTGGATAGGATTTGACGAAAACTATTCGACTAGCAAATAAAATCGATTCCACCCCCTCAAGTTTCGAAAATATAGACAATTTTTTTTATTTTTTTGAGAAACTTGATTTGCTGGCTTAGTTTTTACCCTATTTCGTAAATTTTAATGACATTTGATAAAAAATTAAATGTACTCTACAACCTATTGGAAACATAATGATTAGTGCTTACTGTTTTCGAGTTATTTTAAATTTAAATTTCAAGATGTAATTTCTAAATTGTTTTGTAACTCGTAAACTATGGGTCGTAAAAAACCCATTCTTGTTTTATCTGCTATTGCCCGACAAATATTATAAACACAAATAATGTTTATTGCTTGATTTAAAAAATAGAGATCGAAAATAACTTTGTTTTCTGAAAATAAAAAAAATGTGTGTATGGAAAAAAAAAATACGATTGTATAATTTTTTATGATGTATGTTTGCATGTAAAAATAAGTATACCTTAAAGTTTTAGAATTTCAAAATAGCTATACTAATGGGCAATAAAATCTGAAGAAAATTCGTGTCTAGCAAAAATAAGCTAAATAGAATTACACATGCATACAATATTTATTGTGTTTTTTCTATCTACAATCATATTTTTCTTATATATTTTTTTTATTTTTTTATAGAGTTGATTAAAGCATATATTTGAGGAAGGCAACACCACCCATATATAAATAAACATACCCCGAAAAAATGCGCTCCATGAAAAGTTGCCCTGTGTGCGAAAAAACTATATCAAGCGAACATTTTGCAAGACATTGTCGCACCTGCGCGCCAGGCAAGCATTTGGCTGCCACCGAATTATGTTCTGGATGCAATAAACACATCACAATTGCGTATGCCAAAAAACATAAGCTTACTTGTTTAAGCAAAAGTACATCTAGGGCTCAACCGTCGACCAGCTCAACCAAGAGGAAGGCAGAAGCAGCCTCCATCAATGCACCACCCGCCAAATGCGTCAAGCCTGCGATAAAAGCAGACCAGTCTGCTTTCCAGCGTTCGTTAGAGGACTTTCCTTTTATTTGGGAGGGCTCATGCGACGTGCGTAGCTTTTTGGAGAACGTGCAAGCGCAAATTATTTCCGTCCTCGGCGATGCGCTTGCAACACACTCCGCCAAATTCTACGCATCGCTTCGTTGCTGGTACAAAAAGCCGTCTGATGAAATTTACAGCTTCTGCCACAACACCAAGGCGAAGGCGCTGCATCTGGCGGATGTCGACAACCTCGAGGACATCTACAACAAGTTTGTCGAGGAGCTGGTGGCAAAGCAAGAAGAAGATCAAGCCAAGGGCTCGGGGGGTTCGCTGTGTGGTGAGCGTCACGAACTGCGCATCAAACTTTCCAAGTTTGTGCCTCTCTCCGCCTCCAGCTACGTCCTCTTGCCAGAAGCGATTGTGGAAAAGAAGGCCGTCCTGAACATTCAGAACAGTGACGCCAAGTGCTTTGTTTGGTCGGTGCTTGCAGCATTGCACCCTGTCCACTGGAAAAACCAACCACGCCGAGTTAACCACTACATACCCTACGAGCCAGAGCTGGAAGATGCGATGGCTGGGATCGCCTACCCGGTGGAGGTCTCGGACATTCGCAAGTTCGAGGCCCGTACACACAACCCTCGGTTGGCCATCAACGTTTATGGCCTCACCGACGAAAATGTGGTTTTCCCTATCCGGGTGAGCGACGTAGACGACGACGGTGCGCAAGAAATTTATCTTCTGCTCATCAAGGACGAGACCCATCACCATTACACCCTCATTCGTTCGCTCTCTCGGCTTGTTTCGAGCCAGCTGAGCAAAGACGAACACCGCATAGAAGTTTGCCCCAGGTGCTTGTCTAAATTTCGTAATCGAGAACAGAAGGATTACCAGCGCATCAGAGGTCGCAACATCGCTGCCGAGAAGCTCGCTAACCACAAGCTCTACTGCAAAGCCAACGAACCGGGGGTGGCAGACTTGCCCAAACCTGGCACCGTGGAGCGTTTCCACATGCACGGTGCCATGGTGGAGCACCCTGCTATCATCATCGCGGATTTCGAGGCCTTCCTCAAACCCCTGTCCACTTGCGATCCCGATCCTGAAGTTTCTTCCACTACCCCTTACCAACTCCACGAGGCATCCAGTTTTGCATATGTTGTGGTGCGACGAGATAAACACATCGCCCCCGAGCCCTACGTGTACCGTGGTCCCGACGCAGCCAAACACTTCCTCGAGAGGATGGTTGTCGAGGCCATCGAAATAGGAAAGTTCCTGTTGGCCCCCAAGTCTATGCTCCCGCTGTCCACCGACGATCAACGTAGACACGACGAGGCCATCACTTGCCCTGTCTGCGTTGAGGAGTACACCGCCAACAACTATAAAGTCCGACACCACGATCACTTTAACGGTAGGTATGTTGGTCCTTGGTGCAACGACTGTAACCGCTTGGCCCGGGACCCGCGCTTCATCCCTGTGTTTTTTCACAATGGCTCGGGGTACGATTTTCACCACCTGATCAAACATCTTGGATACGACAATGCAAGAATCAATGTCCTGGCACAAAATGAGGAGCGTTATATTAGCGTCAGCAAGTGGGTGCCGATCCCCAACTCAAAAAGCAAGAGCATCGAGCTTTGCTTCCTCGACTCCCTGAGGTTCCTCCCAGCCAGCCTCGATGCTCTTGCAGGGAAGCTGAGCAACAAACAAATGCTTATTACCTCTGCGAATTTTCCAAACTTGGACGCCGGTCTCTTCAGGCGTAAAGGGGTCTACCCCTACGAATACGTCACCGACTCTACCAAGTTTGCGGAGACGTCGCTACCTCCCCAGGCGAAGTTCTACAGTCAGCTGCGAGGCTCGAACATCACCGACGAAGAATATTACCATGCCCAGTCCATGTGGCACGAGCTAGGTTGTCGAACTCTCGGAGACTACCACGATGCCTACCTCAGACTTGATGTGACGCTCCTTGCCGACGTGTTCCAGACGTTCCGGGCGACCGCAATGAACATCTACCACCTGGACCCTGCCTACTTCTATAGTCTCCCCGGACTGGCGTGGTCAGCCATGTTTCTGGTGACGAAAATCAAGCTGGAGCTTCTTTCGGACGTGGACATGATGCTGTTTGTGGAACGTGCCGTGCGGGGTGGAATGGTCCAGGTGTCGCAGCGACACGCGCGCGCCAACAATCACCACATGGCCACCGGTTACGACCCCTCACAACCGTCCAGCTACATCATGCACACGGACGTGAATAACTTGTATGGGCACTCCATGATGCAGCCACTCCCTTTTAGAGGGTTCGAGTGGGTTGACCCTTCCAAATTCGACGTTGAAGGTTTCGACGATTCGAAACATGGGTTCTTCGCCGAGGTGGACCTTGAGTTCTCCGAGAAGCTGCAGGATTTGTTCTGCGATCTTCCCCCTGCACCCGAGTTCAAGTGTCCACCCGATTCCAACCAGAAGAAGCTCGTCATGGATTTCGAACCCAAGAAGAATTACGTCCTTCACTACCGGAATCTCCGGTGGTTGATGCAGCGAGGGGTCACAGTCCACGTAGTTCACCGCATCCTCAAGTTCGAGCATTCTTCATGGTTGCGTCCATATATCGAAGTCAACACCGAACACCGCACCGCAGCCACGTCCGAGCTTGATAAGGATTTCTTCAAGCTTATGAATAATGCGGTGTTTGGCAAGACCATGGAGAATGTACGGAATCGCGTGGACATAAAATTGGTGACGAGGAAAGAGCGATGTCGTCAGCTTGTCGCGAGTCCATTGTTCAAGTCTCGAACAATCTATAACGAGCAGCTGGCTCTGATTCACATGAGGCAAGGTGTGGTGAAACTCACCAAGCCCATCTACGTTGGAGCCACTGTTCTGGATCTGAGCAAGCTCCACATGTTCGAGACATACTACGACATATTACGTCCACACTACGGCCACAACATCTCGCTTCTCTATACGGACACGGACAGCTTGGTGTACCACGTTCGCACAGCCGACGCATACGGGGATATAGCCACAGTTCCATCTTTGGTTAAGCTCTTCGACACCTCGGGCTATCCCCAGCCGAACCAGTACGACATCCTGGCCCGCAACAAGAAGGTGCCTGGCAAACTCAAAGACGAGAAGGACGGAGACGTGATTCTCGAGTTTGCAGGTCTTCGCGCCAAGGCCTATACCATCAAAGCCGAGGGCAGCGTTACCAAGAAGGCCAAGGGTGTCGGCAGACAGGTGGTTCGGGAGCATCTCGCATTCGAGGACTTCGTGGATTGCCTCAAGACCAGGTCGTCGGTTCTAAGAGCAGAACAGCGCATCCAGAGCGTCGACCATGTGTTGACCACCAACAAAGTGAGGAAGATTGCCCTGGATCCCAACGACGACAAGAGGTGCGTCCTCGAGTGTGGAATCCACACACTGCCGTGGGGGCACTATCGCTTAGCAGAAAGCAAAACCTGCAACATATGCCCATCTTCAACAGAAGATTCATAAAACAAAACAAAAAAAAAAAAAACAAAAAAAAAAAACATTTTGTTAGTCATTACAAAAAAAAACAACAACACTGACTGTTATTACAAAAAAAAAACTATGACCGTATTTTAAATAACCAGCATAATATGAATCTTTTTGGTTTCCGAAAACAAACCAACATGGAGACTGTACACCGCGCGACGACAGATCATGAATTTCTACCTTCCATGTTAACTAAACTCAACGGTCTACTGATTGTTCACCTTAACAGCATTTGGACGAAATTGGATGACGATGTGGGCAAGATGTTTTACGTCTTCAACAACAATTTACATTTTTACAAAATTCCGATCGATGGAAAACTTCAAATCACCGTGAATCCGGAAAACGTAGGTGAAATCAAAATATCTACCGGCAAGAACATTTTTCGAATCAAGCACGACAAGATGCTTTCTAACATTACGTACGATGTTTCCGCAGGAGATTACCTGTACGTCGAACTCCTAGGAGATTACGACAAACTCATTCCTCTCTTCGTAGAATTGCGAATCGTCTATCCTATTATAAATAACCGTTAACCAAAATGCCTAACGATATTTTCGGCAACACGAAGCGTGTAGACCACGCGGAAGAGATTCTCATGTTGGACGTCCGAATTAAAAAGTTGAGGAGCGATTTGATCGCTTTGCAGGAGACCTTAAACAAAAGTTTAGAGTCGGAGATCGCTACGCTCCAAACGCAATGTCTCGACCCCATTCTGAAAATCGATTCCGAACTGAAAACGCTCATAAAAAATTATGTCGACGTACCTTCTTACGACAACGTTCAAAATATACAGTTGAGCGTGGATAAACTTCAAAATGATTTGGCCAAATTACAGCAATTTCAATCGAAAAATGAAGATTTGGAAAAATTGAAACTCGAAATCGAAGAACGAACTTCCGCAATAGAAAAGAATTTCTCTGAACTTCAAACCGTCGTGAAGGATATTGATGTAGAACGCTTGCATGTTGTTGTTTCCAAATTACAAGAAGAATTCGCCAGCACGTTGGAAGAAATTAAATCCAAGTTGCAGACTTTGGAAGATACCATGACGAACCTACCATCGTCAGACGAACTGCAGGTCATCGGCAAAAGCCTCGCGAACATAAAAATTCAATTGGAGGCTTATCAAGATTTCGAACACATTCAAACCACCATCGCTACGCTTCAGGCGTCTCTGGAGTTGATCAACGAAGAAATTAAAAATATTCACGCTGAAGCAAGTGCGTTGACGAGCATACAAGACACGTTGAGCACGGTTCAGCAGAAGATCGAATATTTAGAAAATTTGAACGTCGAATCGAACCTTGCTCATTTTCATCACGTACTCGACAACATACAGGGTGACTTGGAATCGTTACGGACGAGCGTACCTTCGAGCGAAGATTTGGAAAAATTGAAAACGGCCGTGACGGCACTATCCGATTCGAGCGACATCAAAAGTTCGTTGAGCGATCTCGAGAGTAGGGTTGCCAATCTCCCCACCTCCAAAGAATTACACGCTTTGAAAAGAAGCATATCACGTATGCTGAAACGACTGGAAACGGAAACGGCGAACGTGGAACAGATTCGAGACGAACTTGCTTCGCTGGTGTCGACGCTGCCCACTTCGCAGAGCGTCGCCGACCTTCACACGCAGTTTACCGAGATGCGAAGCATCGTGAACGATCTTACCGAGAAAAGTTCGAAATTGAATCAAGTCGAGAACCTTCAGAGTATCGTCGTCAACATCAGAGATCAAGTTGGAGTGCTGGAATCCACGCAGGAATCGACGCTGGCCTCTTTCGGTGCCAAGTTGCAAGAACTCAACGAAAACTTCAAGCAGTTGAACGTGGAAGTGAAAATCAAGCCGTCATTTTCTACAGTAACGGATACCATCGTCGAACATTTGTTGCCCGTACAAAATACACTGGGACAGCTTCACAGCAACCTCGTTAGCGTCGATACTAAATTTGCTAAACTGCATTCTCTGCAAGCCATCGAAATCAACAGCGTACCCAATCAACAGAGAATCTCCACGTTCGTCGAAGGTAACAAACTGTACATGTTACATCCTTATCATCCGTACTACAAGTTTCTCCTCGATGGTACAATTCAGATAAACGAATTTTCGTACTGGTCTCACGGAAGAAAAGCTAGCGTTCCCACTATGACCTTGATATCGAATCGTGGTGTCCAGAAAGCAGGAAACATTCCTCTGGCACGTTGGAACGAAACGCGCAACATATATGAAATACACGAAGACGAAGATCTTACCGTTTTTGACGTGAGTGCCGGCGATAAGCTGATCATTCAAAACACGAGCGAAGTGCCACCTTCTTTGAATCCCATCACGCTGGTGCTTCTCTTCAAACGTAATCTCTAAAAATGTCTAGGCAAGCCATCGTCGAAGAATTGCATAAACCTGCACGCCGCAACTACGAACGTTTGGCGGTGGTAACCAAAGGAATCGATGACCTCTGGCAAAGTGACCTCGTGGAGATGAGTAGCGGCAATCTAAAAAATATGCATAAATTGAACAAGGGCAACAAGTACCTCCTCACCGTCATAGACACGTTTTCGAAATTCGCATGGGCTCTACCTTTGAAAGCCAAAACGGGAACGTGCGTCACGGAAGCATTCAAGACAATTTTTCGCGAAAGCAACAGACGACCTCGGTTTTTGCAAACGGACAAGGGGAAGGAATTTTACAATGCCGTATTCCAAAAGTTTATTAAAAAACATGACATTCGACATTATTCGACTTTCAGTCACATCAAAGCCAGCATCGTGGAAAGATTTAATCGAACCTTGAAAACACACATGTGGAAACGATTCACGCTTCGAGGAAATTACAAATGGGTCGACATACTGCCGGAACTCGTCGACACCTATAATAATACAGTACACAGAACAATAGGCATGAAGCCAGCTGACGTTACGAAATCCGACGAGCAGCGTTTAATTTCTACAGTTTACTGTCCAAAGTACACGCCCACAACAAAAAAACCTAAATATAAAATTGGAGACCAGGTGAGGGTCAGTAAATTGAAGCGAACGTTCGACAGGGGTTTCACACGAAACTGGAGCACGGAACTTTTTACGGTGGTTCGAGTTTTACCCGGAAACCGACACACGTATATAATAAAAGATAGTAGCGGCGAGATTTTGAAAGGAAGATTTTACGAAGAGGAACTCTCTAAAACAAAACATCCCGACACGTACCTCATCGAGAAAGTATTGCGTAGGAAAGGCGACAAACTGTTTGTCAAATGGCTGGGACTTCCGGAAAAAAGTTGGATCGACGCGAACGAAGTGATCTTGTGAGTACATGGAATGTCGTGAAACGTCTACCTGATTCGGAAAATCGAAAAAAGAAAAGAAACGGCGAGTTGCTTCCCGACAGCATCCGCTGTCTGATCGTAGGTCCTTCGGGGTGTGGGAAAACAACACTGCTCGTGGACAATTTTCTCCTCGCACCGAATTGGTTAGATTGGAAGAACAGGCACCTGTATGTGTTCTCGAAAAGTTTGGAGCAATCCAAATACCAGCAACTGATGAAACTGTACGATGGTCTAGACATTGCAACGTTCGCTTCGGAAATAAAGCCACTCGACGATTGTCGTGAAAATTCAGTCGTTGTGTTCGACGATGTCATCCTGGAAAATCAAAATGAAATTCGCAATTTTTTCACGCAAGGTCGTCACAAAGGAATAGATTGCTTCTTCTTGGCTCAAACGTTTTCCAAAATTCCAAAACAGTTAGTACGCGACAACGCTAATTTCATATGTTTGTTTCGTCAAGATCACACCAACCTCAAGCACGCGTACGATGACTACGTAGGCGGAGACATGAACTACAATCAATTTTCGGAACGCTGCTGCTCCCACTGTTGGAACAGTGACGATTTCGGATTCGCGACGATCGACATGACGAGAAAACCCAACAACGGAAAATACAGAAACAAAATCAACGACTTTCTAAACGTTGCAACGTTGTGAGAAACGACGTGTATAAATAACGCTATGACGAAACGAAAAATCGAAGACGAAAATCTCAAGCTTCGCGATTACCTCGCGAAACGCTTCAAAGGTTGGAAATCCGAGAATCGCGGATTCTACGAAGAGAAGAAACGTCAAGATCAACCTGTGATCGACGCCATTAGCGATCTAGGTAAAGAAATTAAAGGCGTCACGGAACAAAATAAAAATTTGATCAACGAACTCGTACCACTTGCAGCTAAAAGTTACACCGTACCCACGCCCATTTCGAGCATTCCTTCGACGCCGTTCGAACTAAAAGACGTACCGCCACGACGTCGAGCCATAGGTAGCACGTCGTCGTCTTTGGATAAGATCGAGTTGGGACCTTTGGCACGAGACTACCTGAGCACGGGGAAATTCGACAAGGATGAAGTGTTCGGATTGTATCCGAGCATGGAGAGCAACGAAGGCGGCGGTGTGGTTTGGAAGATTGGAAAATCGAAGGTGACCTTCGAAGGCAACGACATTAAAGTTAATTTAGGCGAGAAGGATAGTTGGAACAGGTATCCGGGTACGGTGGGACTGTGGGAACTCGTTGCCAAAAAGCAGCCGAAAGATTACACCGACGAAGATTACCAGAGTTACAAGGAAATTTTGATCATGACGGATGCCTTGTACCAGAACAACGACGCTACGCAGAATAGGGTCAAATCCAGCAGCGGCGAGAAGTACAGAAATCTCATCAAGCCGATATGGAACCAGGTGAAAACAGGCAGCGGCGTCAAACTCTACAACACCCTGCCCAAAGAATTCGTTTGGGTGGACGACGTGCGCAAGCTCATAGACAGGTTGTTGGTTATTGCAGGAGAGGAGACTGCAGGCAATCGTAATTTCTACAACGAGAAGGTAGGAATTGTGGACATGATCAGCACAAAACTTTCCAACTTCATCGTGAACGACGACAAGGGCATAGGTTACCTCATTAAAATTATCAACACGCTGCCTCCGAGATTCTGGAACGTGGCCGAAGGAAAGGGACTCGTGAACGACATCATCAACAAGTTACCTTTCGAGATGCATTTACCCGGCTACCAGTACTGCGGACCAGGTACCAAACTCGAGAAAAGATTGAAGAGAGGAGACAGGGGTGTGAATCCGTTGGACGCCGCATGCAAAGATCACGACATCGCTTACAACACCACTCGCACCGAACTGGATGCACGTCACGAAGCAGACAAAAAGTTAGAGCACGCAGCTTTCGAAAGATTCGTCAGCAGAGACGCTTCGCTGGGAGAAAGAGTTGCAGCACTGGGCACCACCATCGCCATGAACACAAAACAAAAACTTGGGTGGGGTATATAAATAACATACAGTAAAAAAAAAAACACATCATGTCTGGTATAACCGTCTTGCCACACGAACTGTTGTGTAAAATTTTTAAACACGCAGTAAACGGAGATGTTAATAAACTTTTAATCATAGCGAGATCAACGCCGGAATTTCGCATCCCTTGTGAAATGGCTGTTAAGGATTATCTTCGGGGGATCAGTGGAATGAGGTGTGATGATCTCGACACTCTTTTCGGCTGCAGGGGAAAAATTAAACGAGAGGATGGACGAACTGCACGAGGCGAGGCAGGGAAGAAGACGATACACGGATGATTGGCGTAGATCTAATCAAGAAACGGAAGATATTATCACGCACATCATCGTGTTTTCCGAAGCACGAACTTTTTTCCTCTGTCGAAAACTTGATATATAAATAACACACACACTGAAAATTTCTCTTCAATATGACGACTGAAAAAATGAGTGACTTTCAAGCATTAAAACAAATGCTAAATTTGTCAGTAGAGTATGTAAAAATTCAGGAATTGGAAGTGGACAAACCTTACACGATAACTTCCGGTTCAATTGTTTCTACCCAGTATGGTCCCAAGGCGCGTTTGTTGCTCAACGCACAATACAGTCTATTTTTACCAGATCGATACGCTAACATGTTATCCGACGAGAAGCTAGCTATTTTAATCGAGAACAAAACTCAAATCGTGTACAAGGGTACAAAGGAACTTCTTGGTAAGAAAACAAAGCACGTAATAGAATTTGTGTAACGGCTCTGCGCGGAGTATATCCTTGAAAAAAAAATTACACGGAACAAAAAAAAAATCTCAGAACATTTATATATAAATAACATACCGAAAAAAAATTACACAAAACAAAAAAAATCTCAGAACATATATATAAATAACATACCGTGAAGATAACATATAAAGCATCAACATGAAGCCCAAAGGTGTCGTGTACCAGATACCATACTCCAATCTGAAAAATCTAGGCACCCTCGATGGTTTACTCACCAAAAAACAACGCGAAAAGAAACGTTCTTGCTTGACGAAAGGACACGGAATGAAATTACTTCTCAGCACACCTCAATTGAGACGCTTGCAACGTTCGCGGAAACAGCAAAAAATCGGAGGTTTCATATTCAGCATCCCAGCCATCCTGGCAGCATTGGGGGCTGTTGGAAGTTTGGCCGGCGGAAGTGCCGCCATCGCGAAAACCGTCATCGACTCGAAGAAGAACAAAGCCGAGTTGGAAGAACAGAAACGTCACAACCTGGCCATGGAAAAAAAGGGGAAAGGTATAACCAAAAAACAAAAAAGCAACCTCGATGCTTTGAAAAAATATAAAAAAAAGAAGAAGCCCTGTCCAACTTCGATATTGAATCTCTAATCGAACTGTTGGGAATAAAAAACTTCAGGGGTGTTTTCATGTCCGATTCTCTACCCTCTGCTGTGAAGAAAAAGGAGTATGGCGTGGTCAACCTGGACAGTTACAAAAATCCTGGTACACATTGGATATGCTACCTCAAAATTGACGATAACAATGCATTTGTTTTCGATTCGTTCGGTGGCACACCGCCTGCCAGGTTGGTGAAGTATCTCAGTGTTGCCAACCTCTACTACAATGACAAACGCATCCAAGGTTTCACCGATGTTAACTGCGGCCACCTATGCCTTTCCGTTCTCGCATACATGTCTAAAATAAATAACCCGTCGGTGGAACATTTTCAGAAAGCATTGTGGAACCTGAAACACGATGGGCGTGTTCCATCTCACGAGCGAATCTTCGATCCTGAAACTCACGCTGCACGACGACATCGTCTATCCTAAATCCGTAGCTCTGCGTGCATTCTACAGCATGTACCTCATACCTAACGTCACGCAGCACAACAACAAAATTAGCGTCGGAAACGAACACATCGTCGTCACGCCAGGCCAATACAATCTTTCCACTTTACAAGCTCAGTTACCCAAAGGCACGTACCTTTCTCAAAATTCGGTCACGCACAGAGTGGAAATCCTATCGGCAACGGAGACCATAAACCTGGGCACCATGGGAGAACTTTTAGGTTTCGAGAACGACACCAAACTCGAAGCTGGCATCAAACACACGGCAACCAACATTCCTAAATTTCTAGCCATAGAGACTCTGAACGTACACTGCAACGTGGCGGAAGGCATGATCACGAAATCCTCGGACGGATTGTTAGGAAGTCACAAGCAGACAGGAATCATAGCTACATTCAAACCCAGTTCCGAATTCATGGAACCGATCATCTACACACCCTCTTCGCCGATCTATTTTCCAGTATGCCGCAACCGCATAGACGACATAGAGTTGGTGGTGACAAACGAGAAAGGAGAGGTGGTGGATTTCGCAGGTGCCACTACGACGGCCATCGTGGAGATCAACGTATAATAAATAACACGCATAGTAAAAATGGAGCAAATCGAAAGTTACGAATTGCAATCTTTTCCCCCCAACCGTCGCACGTTCGCCAATCTCAACGAAGCGAACAGGGAGATCGAATACGACGTGGACGTAGGCGACGGGTTTGTTCATCCTCACAGAGCGGACCTCTACCTTCAATTCGACGTGGTGAAGAAGGAAAGCGGAGACGCGTTTCCCGCAACAGCAAATTTGATACTCGTGGACAACTTCGTGCCTCACCTGTTCTCGCAGGTGGAGGTGAGGAAACACAACACCGTCATCGACAGAATAGATTATCCAGGCATCACGTCGACGGCAGTGGGAACATTGAAATTATCCAAAACTGACGCAGCATACTACCAGGCGGGAGGATTCGAAGCAGGGACCAAAATATCGACGACAAGTCACACGGCGCTCTTTCCCATGCGTCTGCTGCCGGGATTCTTCTCGGACTACAAGGAGATCATGTGGAAGGGGGGATTGCGCGTTACTTTTCGAAGAGCAGCCAACGACAACAACGCACTGATGCGATACACCAACTTGAACGCCGACGGCACGCCGATAGCCAACACATTACCCGAAGCAGCCAAGTGCGTCATCCGGAGCATGGAATTGAGAATGCCGATCGTAGAATACGAAACAAACTACGCCCTCAAGTACAAAGCAGAGATCTTGAAGAGTCCGCAGGTGCCGATTCACTTTCACGGTTACCAGTGCGTGCAGAAGATGGCATCGGGAAGTCACATGGAATTCGACGTGACGACACAGTTCAACAACATACAGTTCGACATGCCAGATTTCGTCGTAGTGCTCTTTCAAACCGGGCGCAATAACAACCAGGAAAAAGATTCCAGCAAGTTCGACGACTGCAAGATCAAGAATGTTTATCTGAAAAATGGACGCAACGAAGTGTTCCCGCGCGAGAATTACAACCTCGACATGACCAAAGACGATTACCTAAAACTTTACGAAGCTTACACGGCTTACAAGCGCGTGACCGAGGGAAGCATGGACATGTACTACACGCCCAGCGAATTCAAAACCCGCAGACCCATGTTCGTCATCAACACATCTAAGAGAAAGCAGGTGGTGGTCAACGATCGAACCAACATCAAGATCGTCTGCGAGTTCCACGAAGCCTTGCCCGAGGATACCGTATGCAGTGTCATCCTGGTCGCCGAGAAGTCCTTCGTCCACGACGTGAAGAACGAGAGGGTCACAGAGCAGTTTTAACAAGTTTTTAACCTCTTTTCTCGCACAATAAAAAATTTCTGTACTAGCACAATCAGTTTCAATAGCACAATACGAAAATTTCACTAGTTCAGATCAGTTACAATATTAATTTCATCAGTTATGAATTACAATATCATCAGTTTTTGCACTATAGCACAAGACAATCAGAATTTTTGCACAAAAATTTTGTTGTTGTTTTTACATGAGAAAATTAACAATAAAATTCTTTTTTTATCGTTTCAGATGCTGTCGAACATCAAAAAAAACACATACACATACACACACACTAGAAAAAAAACATGCAACTTTATTTGTAACACACACATACATTCTCCATCTTCATCAAAAAATATTATAATAAACATAATTATTATTATCTATATCTCACAAAACTCTATATCCAAAAATATTACAACATCATAATAACACTAGAGTCGTTAGTACACGTTGCATGCATTACGGAGGTCCTCTGTAGGGTTTCATGGAAGTTTGGGGGAAAAAAAAAAACACGTGAAACTCTACAGAGGTGCGGCTATCTAGAGCCGCAGCCATTAGAACCTTTTTGGTTGGGCACCACGCACCCTGGCGGGGTTAGGGGCCAGGCATCCTAAAAACAACAATTATTATTTGTTTGTTTGCGCCACAATACTGAAATAAAAAAAAAATACGTACATGCGTATGTGTGGCACATCGTTGCCGCGAGAGAGGTTTGCAAAAATCACGATATACATTGGCGCTCGGGACTTGGAAATAATACGTATTCGCTCACCACTGTTGCCAGCTTAGTCTCTCTCTTTATCTTACAGCAACATTGGCATCTCTATTTTTTTAGTTGCCAACACACTCTAGTTAATAATGCTACATATTATACACACACGCACACACATACTGTGCTACCATCCATCCATCCCTCTCTCTCTTTTACGACAGTATATATTTGTTGCCGGTTCTCCTTGCCCAGTGTGTGTATGTTACGGCAGTATATAAATTAGCTAAGCCTCAAGCAGGGTAGCCCCTGCCAAGTAAGAAAAAAAAAGCTGTAGGTAGGTATTGGCAACACTGTTGGTTGTTTAACTCTTCCCTCTCTTTCCTCTCTCTTTTTTTTTGTAAAAAACTATGGCAAACCAGTAGGTTGGCAAATTGCTTTATGCACTGTAAGGCAAGCCTCAAGCAGTATTGCCAGCTTCTTGCTTTAGGTTAGGTAAGACCAAATAAAAACCTTGGTGACTTTTCGAGTAAAATGTTGGCAATACTGCAAGATAAGCCTCAAGCAGTATTGCCAGCTCCTTGCTTTAGGTTAGGTTAGACCAAGATAAAAACCTTGGTAACTTTTCGAGTAAGATGTTGGCAACGCTGCAAGGCAAGCCTCAAGCAGTATTGCCAGCTCCTTGCTTGAGGTTAGATTAGACCCAAAAAAAACCTTGGTCATTTTTTTCAAGTAAGGTGTTGGCAACACTGCAAGCGCCACCGAGCGCCATTTTCGGTTGGCAACATTTCGAGAATAGCCTCAAGCAGTATTGCCAGCTCCTTGTTTGAGGTTAGGTTATACCCAAAAACAAAAACCTTGGTGATTTTTTCAAGTGAGGAGTTAGCAACACTGCGAGCGCCACCGAGCGCCATTTTCGGTTTGTGAACCGGGCCACCTACTCTACTATAGAATTATTGACACACCCTTTGGAATTGTCCCCATTGATACCCACAAAAACACATCTTTGTGTGATACAGTTACCCATTCACATTTACCAATATTTGGGTTCTGTTGCAGGAAAGGGCATGAAAATAGCAATATTATAATATTCTTCGATTATATAATAACGCTAATTTTCTCCTGGTTGCAATGAGAGCAGCATACGAATTAATGGGTGGGATGCTCAGGACACTCCCCTCATAGACTCAACAGTTTATATTAGATTTTAAAATTGAATTTTCTTCATGAAGCGAAAATAATTTTGTCATGTCAAACATCATAATCACCAACACCACATTACACCATGGCGTTACTGTCATCATCAAGAAACATTGGATAACGTTTAACGTGTTTGTTTTTACTGACTAGATGTAGTAATATATTAATAATTCATATTATACTGCAAGACACTTATAATGCGATAAAATCTATGGCATTGCAAACAGTGGCAACGCCGCTGAGTGGGCGTGGGTGGGCTCTAACTCAACGTAAGCTGGCCTTAGCCACCTCCGGCCTACTTAAATAGCCTACATGATATATACTCACGCAAGGAAGGCTATAGATAGATAGATAGATAGAGAGTAACAAAATACGAAAGAGACGAAGGAAAAAGACAGGAAAGCGGATATACGAGCGTAACAGATAATGAGGTGGAGAAATACAGAAAGGAGACAATGGAAGGAAAGACATAGAGGAAGCAAGAGAGAATGAAAGTTAGAGAATGAGAAAAATATAGAAACTTAGGAAGGAAGATATGGTGAAACTCAGGAGAAAATAGAAAGAAAGAGATAAATACACGAAGACAGAGAGAAATAGGAGGAAGAATAGATTGAAAGAAAGTAGATTGAAGCAGAACAACCCAGAGAAAATAAGAAACATGTATAAAGGGAGAAAATTGAGGAATGAGAAAAAGAAAGAAAGAGCAAAAAAGATATATGAAAACAGAGGATGAAAGAAATATGGAGATGAAGAAACACAGAAAGAAATAGAAAATATGAAGAGATAAATGGAGGAAGAGAAGAAGAAAGGAGGCAATGAAAAGAAAGAAATTAGACTGATAAGAGAAGGAGAGATGGAAAGGCACATTTGTAGCAGGCATGTTTACCGATAAGAGTCCCCCAAACAGAACTCCTTGACGACACCGTTGGTTGGTTACAAATCTTGTAATTTCGCTATTCTCGCATTAATATCTGACACATGAAGTGATGTGAGAGGATAGGCTTTTCTGGGAAATGCTTAGATATACAACCTTAATGACAATGAAGTTCGACCAGTCACAAATATAGGAGTGCGTTGTGAAAGAAGGAGAACACATGCATATGCTGAACATATTTTATTCAGCAGGCTACATGGAACAAAGGAAAACATAAATTTCCGCTGCAACGCAGCAATGTATGGTGTCCACACAAAATAAAACATTTTCGTCCATCTACACGTGACATTGAAGTTCGACCACTGTTAGAGGGGATCCTGTTTACCACGGTGTGACGCCGCCCCGTCGGCGAATAACTGTGGCAATGCGTCGGGGCATACCGCGGACGAGTCGTTCAAGGTATTCCACATCGATACGGTGCCATTCCTCCTGCAGGCAGGTGATAAGAGCAGCCACTGTCGTGGGTCCCCTCTGTTGCACACGTCGCTTAAGAACACGCTACACATTCTCAATGGGCGAAAGGTCGGGACTCGATGGTGGCCATGGCAGAGTTCGCACGTGATGGCGAGTCAACCATTCTCTTGTCAGCCGCGCTGTATGAGGCCTGGCATTGTCGTGTTGAATGATGAGACGCCGCCTGTGGAACAGGTGCCTTCGAACTGTGGGAAGATGCCGCTCCAGTATGCGTGTATAGGCGTGTGCATTCACAATGCCCTCACAGACGTGTAGTGGACCAACCCCAGATGCCGTCATGCATCCCCATACCATCACTGACGCAGGTTTCTGTACCCTACGTGCATAACATTTTGCTTCATTCTGTTCCTCCTTCCGACAAATGACTGTTTTCCGTATTTTCCCGTACACAACATTGAAAATGGATTCGTCCGTCCACAAAACCCTGTTCCACTGCCGAAATGTCCATCCCCGGCACATTCGTGCCCACCGTAGTCGATTGCCTTTGTTCAACATGGAGAGAAAGGGTTTACGTTTCGCCTTGTACACTCGGTAACCGCATCACTGTAGGTAACGGCGAATGGTTCTGGTTGACACTTCAACGTGAAAGCGTTCTCGAGTCCACAGTCGTAATTCGGCCACAGAAACATGATTGTTGGTCTGGATATAGCGCCTAAATATCCGTAGGTCACGCACGCTCAGCAGGCGTTTTCGACCGGGGGCCTTACCTGGCTCTGTAGTACCCATATTTTGGTGGTGTTTGATGATGCAGTGGATGGTTGACTTGGGTAAGTTCAGTTGGCGCCCTATTTCCCGTTCACTGAGTCCATCCCGTTGCAACTCCACCACTCTTCTCCTCACGGTGTTGTCAATAGGTTTGCCCCTGGCCATGGTGATGATGCACTGCGGTTCCTCGGTGCACAGCACGCGCTTATATACGGCGGACTCCCTTATCGTGTCCGTGACGTCATGCTTCCTCGAATGCGCCACTATCTGGAATTTCCGTATGGGTCTGGTGCCTGGTCGAAGTTCAATGTCACGCGTATAGTTTCCCGTTTTCGTTCTGTACGTGACCTTGGGTGCAACATGCTGGGATCACAATTCTTGCCTGCTCACGCGCCTCCTCTTACACACATGCGTCACTTCTGCGGGTCACCCATTCCACCGCCTATGCCTCTGTGCATTTAATCACGTATTCCATTCTGGTCGAACTTCATTGTCACCAAGGTTGTAGATAATACAAGTGTACTTTTAATTTTAAATCCTTTCAACAAAAGAAACCAAGGTTTTCTGGTCCAATTCGTCAAATCCAATAATAATGTGCACTTACCACTCTATAAAGAGAGTATCGTTCTCGCTCATATATCTTTACTGCAAGTGTAACAACGACTCAATGACAACCTCCTCTTCCTCCTCAACCTTTTTCCTCCTCACCCTCGCAAAAGTAACTCTCGGAAGCCAGTAATTGTCTTGCCTGGCTAAGGGGAAAACTTAGGTGGGCAGGCCATGTGGCACGAATGGGAGAGGAAAGAGGAGTTCACAGGATTCTTGTTGGGAAACTCGATGGTAAGAGACCTGTAGGACGGCCAAGACGAAGATGGAGGGACAACGTTGAGATGGACCTAAAGGAAATCGGTAGGGATGGAAAAGAGTATATAGATCTTGCTCAAGATAGGGACAGATGGAAGGCCTGTGTTGCTGCAGACATTAACCTTCGGGTTTAAGAAGGCTAGAGAGTTAGTTAGTTAGTTGGCTAAGAGGAAAACCACAGAATGCAACTGAACCAAGGAAAATTTGTTATGAAGATGCCATTAATCTCGAGGGTAGAAGAAAATTGTTCGCAGTTCATGATTTTGTACGCTAGATGGCAACATTTTGCGCCCTATAATTTTCTGTTACACTTTTACACGTAAGTAATTCACATAATTTCGATTGTTTTGCAGAACAAAATACCTTTAGTTTTTATGTTTTATCCTTTCTTGTAAAATTGATCAACTCAAAGCATAAATACACTGCTCAAAAGAATTAGGGGATAATGCGATATTGACGGAATTCGCCACTAAAATGCACAAATCGTTACTCTGTGGGTAAACGTACGTATCGTAGTGTTATGTAATCACAAAAGTCGGTTGAAAAGAATATGTACCAGGAGGCTACCGACGTTCCACATCACATGACCTGAGCGTAGAGCGGAATGGGCAGAAGTACTGCCCTCTCTGTGTCATCCTGTTCACTTGGAACGAGGCAGTGCTGCTGTAGGGTGATTACGTGATGCCTCCGCAAAGCGAATTATGCGAGTCCACTGCTTGGAGAGCAATTGGACGACTGGAAGCTGGTCAAACACAGCAAGTTGTGGCAGCAGCGTGTGGAGTGTCGCAATGTGTTATCTGCAGACTGTGGAGGCGTTTCCAGGATACCGGAACGGTACGAAGACGACGTGGTCAGGGTCGGTCAACATCAACAACCCCACAAGATGACTGGTATTTGGCATGACTAGCCCATCGAAACCGCCGAATGAATGTTACCGAACTGCAACGTGAGTTCACCGTGGCTACGGGAAGACGCGTATCGGCGCAGACAATACGGAATCGCCTTCATCAGGTAGGCCTGTATGCCCGTCGACCGATGGTGTGTGTACCCTTCACTGCACGTCACCGGAGAGCCCGCAGAGAGTGGGCTGAAGAACATCGTGCGTGGAGCCATGAACAATGGCGATCGGTTTTGTTCAGTGACGAGTCTCGGTTCAGCACGTATCCCGATAATTGACGACTGTTTGTGTGGCGGGAAAGAGGAACACGCAACAATCCACAATTTGTGCTAGAACGACATGAGTTTGGTGGTGGTGGAGTTCTTGTGTGGGC
This sequence comes from Lepisma saccharinum, assembly GCF_977018435.1. Lineage (NCBI taxonomy): Eukaryota > Metazoa > Arthropoda > Insecta > Zygentoma > Lepismatidae > Lepisma > Lepisma saccharinum. The sequence continues at coordinate 54,991,977 of NC_139233.1, forward strand.
CAGCATCAGTATTGGTCTTCGTACAGACCTCTACAGTGTCCGGAATGGATCGCTGACAGCAGTGCGATACGGTGATGAGATCTTGCGACCCATAGTTGTACCTTACGCTGCAGCGGTAGGGGACACATTCCTTTTTATGGACGATGATGCTCGACCTCATCGGGCACAGCTGGTGGACATCATGCTTGACGAGGAAGGTATCGAGCGGATGGACTGGCCAGCGTGCTCGCCTGACCTGGATCCTATCGAGCATGCGTGGGACTCACTAGGGCAACGTATTGAAAGTCTGCAAATACCTCCCCGGACTTCTCAGGAGCTTGAACAGGTCCTCATCGAGAAGCGGCACAGAATCGCCCAAGACCTGTTGGATGACCTGATTCTCTGTATGCCACAGCGATGCGCAACAGTTTAAGCGGTTGCTGGACACCACACACCATATTAGAGGTCCATTTCCATGCGGCGACATTGCTCTCTCAGAATCCATCATGTTCCACAAGTGGCCTTTGCCTTGCCTGTTTGGCATGTGTTCGACTCCCATTGACTGGCATTCTTGGTTTTCATACCTATCTATCGTCTGGCTGTCCATGCAAAATCTAAACTCACATTATCCCCTAATTCCTTTGAGCAGTGTATATAAAATGTCGAGATTTATAGACCAAAACCTTCAATTTTTAGTTGCATAATAATACTTGGAGAACATTACTAGTGGGTTCACTTAATTCCTGTTGAATTCTGAAATGTTCAAAATGCAAATATCCTTGCACTTTAGTTCTCAGACAAAATACAATAATAATAATAAACAAACATGGTAAATTGCTGAGCAGTGTTAGTTGTAGAGTTCATTTTGTGTATAATAGTTGTAAAGGTAAAGTTCCACGTGCATGTAGCACCTTGCCATGAAGGCACATTTATGATGTGTGGGAATATGGCCACACACACTCTCGATCTCGGCCATTTTGGAGGTGATGTGATCAGCACTATGATCCGGCCGCCTATATCCCCCAGCGTTGCATCCAGGCACCCATTCATTTGAGGCTGGGTGAGCCCCAAAGCCGATTTTATGCGGAGACAAGGTCGGAAAAATTTCGACCTTAAGTCACCCAACCACAACCACGGGAATCGAACCTCCTAGGTCTCCCGTGTAGTAGTCAAACGCCCCATTGACTAAACCACCGCGGCTCGTAAGACAGTAATAGTTCTATGGTAATATTTTAAAACGGTTATTACTGAAGTACTTGATAATTCATGACGTAATAATTTCGTCCAAGGAGATACGTATATAACATGTTTAAAACAATATAATTATTAGCATTTCAGTTGCATAGTAAATAAATAATTTAATAAACTTATTAATCGCATACCAAAGATAGTATGAAATAATATAACACTTTGTTTAGTGTTCTGAAATTTATATTACCACAGCATCCGCGTAAAGTAAGTATGTTGATTATGTTAAATTAATATATGATCCTATTAAATTATATTGTAAGAAAGTATAATAAGTGATAGGTTTCTCGCTGTAACTACGCAGTGTCTTTTTATAGCTTATTCTTGGAAGGTTTGCAAGATTGGGTATCGGAAATTTTTTATCACATTGGTGATATGATTAACCCCACACGCTCACGTGTTTCAAGGAACCTATTTGCACCTCATCCAGTCTTGAGTAAGGCTCACCGTTTTTACATCAATGTAAAAACACAGCTTTTCATTAAATCAAACATTTCTTGATTTTATATAAGGTATGTTGCAAGGAGCCTATAAGTAAGATAAAGTCAATGAAGGGCCACTCCCAAAGAAGCACTAATGACCAGGCTGGGACTCGAATCCGTGATCTTGAGGAATGAGATCGCAAATCCAACGTGGGCCTCCTTCGGCCACCAAGATGGCTGAGCGTGGTAGATACATGTAGTTCGATAGTATAATTTTTCTCAGGTAAGAAAGTTGTAGAAAGTTCATAGAAACGCATATGGTGAAAACCATGCAGTCGAAGATAATTTCTCCAGTGTTCGAGTTCTCATTTTCCCTACTTTGAGAAGGCTTCAGTGTAGGGTCACACAGAGTTTTTGTTCACCCGGCTGTTTTTAAATTTGTTACGAAGCCAACGAACACAAGGTATTGTGAGTGTCCCTTGGTAAATTGTATTACATTTTCATTCATCTTAATTGACACCATAGCCAAATAGAAATACCATTTGTGTGAGATCCTTGTGTTTATGCATCCCATTTTACAGTAACGTCGAGTTGGTTGCCTAGGAATCAGGTTGCCTTGTTCTCTTTATACGAAAGCACGAGTTAAGAAGTTTCAGTTCCTTTCAAATCAACTTTATGCACAGATCAGCTACTCGGAACTTCACCTACAGTTTTAAAGTGCGATCCAAACCACTATGTGACTACACCGGGTATCAAACCAGGGACTCTTGATTGCGATGTAGAAGTTCTATTGTTGCTGAATCGGTTCCCTGCTTGAAGCAAAATGTGACAAGTTGTGACTTACTATCAGACGTGAAGGAATTGGTTAGTCGCTTACGTAGCAGCCGAGTTAGAATTTACCTATCTCATTCAATAACTAGCTGGCAGAAATATTAGGACAAGGTGCAGCGTTCAATTTGTTAACAATAGACACTCGATTTCAACACTTCCCGCTGCTCTATCACTTCTATACTCGTTGATTCGAACTATTATCCAGACATTGATACTGTTAGTAGAAAGGGTCTGTTGTGCTTGTTCTTGCCTTGACTGGGATTCAATGTATACTTCGGAACACGCTACGAGGTGTCGGACAGAATTGTCAGTACACTGTTGACGAACGTCCTACTAACTGAATTTGTTGGTTGATTTTTATTAACACAGATATCGTTTAACAGTAACTATACAAGACAAATAATTACAATAATTTGCAAGGGAGACTTTGAAATTGAACTTCGCAACACTGCATTGTGTGCACGAATCACCAACCTGTAGCTTGAGCTCTCTCTGCCTTTCCCACATACTAATATATGTATGTAGAATGTGTCACATATGTATACAATATGACAAACATTTTAAAGAAAAACGTTACGGTGGATTCAAAACATATACAAGTACTAACAATGGGCCTTAAGCGCAGGTGCAACAAAACTCTCTTCTAAAGGATATCTGGAGAAAACTGCTTTGTTTATCGATTTCTGTATCGCCTGACTCCTGCGATGTTTTATATAGGTATATAACCTCATTGAAGTTTTTCTACTAAACTATTGATTTATTTGGTTTATTTTACTTCGCTTTTCTTCCACTTTTGGCTAATCGCAAAGATGAGGATGAGTGGTGATATGATAAAATTGATGAAGGGACACTCACAAAAAAAGCCCATGCCCAGGCCGGGATTCAAACCCAGAAGCTCTGGCATCTTAGAGCTCTGTGCTAACCACTCTGCCACGAAGGTCGGCATTCTACTAAACAAACAGACGATTTAGTGAAAGGAAGTATACCAACGTGTTTTATGTTTGTCTAACCATAGCCCGGTACGATACTTCCAGCATCGGCACACTACTAGCTCTCATGTTATTCCAAGAACTTACAATTTCTGCCACATGGCGCTGATGTCGGACCAGTCTGCATCTACCAAGACGCATCTAGAACAGGTGAACATTACGGCCGAGGGACTTGTGATTTAAGTATTGAGGTCTGTCAAACATTCCTGTCCTTGAGGAAGCAATGCATTTCAACACTATTGGAATCTGCAGATAAGTTCACTTACGTCCTCAGAATGATCATTATTCGTGTAACAGAACAACATTGTCTCAAAGCCGGTGGTAGGCTCTTATATTTTCTTGTAGGTTTCGCTTCAACACTTTGGGCAAGAGAGTCAGAGCATTTCCGATGAATGTTTTTAAATGTGTACGAAACACCTATGAAGCTGGTCGATGGATAGTGCATCATTCGATTTTTGTCACTTTTATAAATTTGGTCAATTGGCCGCGGTGGCTCAGTCGGTAATGCATCTGACTACCATGCTAAAGGTCCCGGCTTCAAATCCGGGAACTTTTCTAACGTTGGAAGCGGCCCCGGCTCCCACCCAGCGTCGAATGACATGGGTACCTGGGGGAAATCCCAGGGGGTAAAGGCGGTCAGGGGCGTGATGCTGATCACATCACACCCACTCACGACCGGATCAAGAAAGTGTGGGACGTTACCCCCACACCCCCTGTACACCTTCATAGTGTGGTGCTAAGCACAGGGGAGCACTTTATCTATTTTGTATAAATTAGGTCAATATAAATGGCGAACTACAGGATGCGTTGCATTTACATTTGGAGCAAAACATGATTTCTATAACTTTTTTCGTCCAGCAACACAAACAAGGAAAGAGAGTTGTACCGACTTTTGCCGAGAAGCTCAAAAGAGAGCCGGGGTGTAAGGGGTGCTCCTTTCACGTAGTGCACCCAATAGTCAACCTCACTTCCACGTAGTACACCCTGGACTGCAGACTAACGAGGCTCTGGCGACTGGCCCCATGGCCAGTATAATCTTGTTTGTGTTGTCCAGTGTTTTGTCCTTATTTGTGCTGAGTGCTCCTTTACAGCCTCCGCTTTTAACGAAAGTCAGAAGATTTTAATATTTCATGATTTTAGTTCTACAACGTTAGAGTTGTTATGTGTTACGATAAGGGGCTGGACCCCGTATAATGTGACGGGTGCAGAATAGCCTTAGTGCTGACGCACCCAAAATTTTAAATTCAAATTCAAAAGAGAGCCAAAACAAATAGGTAAATAAATAAAATTAAATAAAAACGTAACAAAGTGAATGATTTATGTTCTGAATAACGAAACGAAAATAGCTTATCCATGTACTAAAATGTTATGGCACATTAGCGTATCCAGCGGTGCAAGGAGGGGCATTCCCCCCTGGAAAACTAGTCATGAAAAATTTTATTTTGTTCGTTGTGTTTTTTGTTTACTTAAAAAGTAAAATAAATGTTGTTCCATTTTCAAATAATTCAAAATAAAACATTTCCACAACATCGAATTGTTGTTTGTCCTGCTGAAAAATCATTGTCTCCTCCGCCTTCGATTGCATCAGGGTGCAAAATCCCGGGGAGGGGGGGGGGAGCAGGGTGAACACCAACGATCTTGTTCTGAAATTTCCCCCTACCAGACTTTTCTGTGGGGAAAGATTTTGTTCTAACAACAAATATAAACAATTAGTTGGGAGTCGAATATACTTTACTGGAATAAGATCCAAAACATACACAAAGAACGGACAAAAGAGAGACTCGTCTCTAAGAGCACTGAACGGATGAGCACCACCCTCCGGCTGAATTTTCTCACCCAGATCTTCCCTTAGGTACCCACTGATGTAAACCTGGGTGAGACTCTGACCCTCTTATGCAGGAACACCAATGGATAATTTTACACGAGATAACCAAACAGGAAATCGAACCGGATCCCCCACGTGGTAGTCTGAAGCCCTAACGACTAGACCACCATGGTTTCTACTTCGTTAATTAATGTAATCGAAATTCACACTAAGGAGATAGAATTCTGTTACTTTTAAATGAATACGCAGTAATAGCAGCATGTGAGCGGCAACGAATTTCATATTTCTTTCGGCATGCTATGAGAACACGGACCATTGTTGCCTAGCCAACTTCCAGCGGCAGAGTTGGATATAAATATTCGAATTTTCTTTGGGAACATATCCCAGGTTAACAGTACTATTCATTCATGATAAGAACATGCTCTTTGCAGAGTTTCGCCGCTACATTCAAAATAAAACCACTCTTTCTAAATAGCTTATCTTTAACGGCTGTTCTTTTTTTAACTTGTTTTAAGAGAGGTTCGACATTATCACGAGCATACACAACATAATAATTAAACATTTACTCACTACCAGCGTAAATGTACACAGGTAAGCATGCAAAGTCCACCCAGCACTGGTCAGAGTTGAGCGCCTCTAGGGGAGAAAAGTGGAGTTTCAGCGAGCACACAAAATCGCATTTGCAACGGCGAAGCGCTGAGGCTGAAAGCAGGTATAAACATTCAAAATGAAAAAAAATGTCTTAACTGAGATTGACTATTTGTGGGGAGACTGAAAGGTACTGTTGTCTCCTTGCGGTCAACTTGGGATGCGAGGAAGAGAGAAAATTATTTATTCTCCAAATTCAAAGCCTATTCTACATGAGTGGTTTCAAATAAAATATTATCTTTAAATGCTAGTGTATTAGGTTGAAAATGTGGTTGTTTTGATATGATTCGTTGCATTCATTAACACAGCCAAACCACTGCGCACACTTTGCTACCTGAACCGTACGGAATTGCATTTTCCGGCTGACATTGTTCGTGAGACGTAAATCTGTAGAGAGCAAAGGTATCAACAGGTCAGTTAGCCAGTTCCCGCGGGAGCACGACTGTTGCAATTTCTATGCAAATACTCTTCAGCACCGAATTAGGAGGAGCATGTTTGAAACTTGAATTTCCAGTTTCTATAATTGCTTGCGGTGGCGAAAGCTTTTCGCGATTCGAGCACTTTCGACCCTCGCCGCGAGCGACGGGGCGTTATAATTGCAATTTGTTTGTTTCCCAACGTGCTTCCCGGGTCTCTCACGAGAGCGAGCCACTTTAACCCCGACGCCGTGAAGCTGGGCAAGTGACCTCGGCGCCTCAGAGGGAGGTAGCGTCGTGGCGTACCATGACATGTTTGGGTAATTTACTGACTGGGAAAATGGAGAGGGGCCCCTCCCATGTGCATTACCGGGAGCTATTAGTCGCCTGGTTCTTACCCCCTTTCGGATGCTGGCGGAGGAATGCCGAAAGGGGGTGGTTTTCTCCGTCTGCACGATAGCTTCTCGTGTGGTTCCGCAGGTAGGAACTTTGGGGTGAGATAATTTTCACGCGGCAACAGAGCCTGCCTTTAGGGTTGTTTAATGCCCTTCCTCCTCCGCAGCTACCCTTGTTAGGTTGCTCTCGTGCACTATTTTGGTAGAATGGATGTTATCGTTGATAGGTGTGTATTACAACAATAGAGCAGCATTGGTCCAGCCGGTGGAGCATCTCGTTGCCACACGAAAAGCTCGGGGTGGGTGACTTCAGGTGGGAATATTTCCATCGGAATGTAAGGTGAGAGACCCTCTGACTTTAGGTTGTGTTGAACTGTTTCGTTCCCTTGATTTTTTGTTTAGTACTTGTGCTCGTCCGAGAAGGATGATGTAATAATGTTATCGGTGTAGAAACTGCAATGTTCTTCCTTAACTCAGCACTGGGAAGGCACCCGAAAGTCTAAACTCATTTCCCCATAGTACACTCCGATAATTGCTTCTTACGAGCCAACGAAGCTCTGGAACCTGTGTTTGTCTTTAACGAGTATATGTTTAGTGCCCTTTTACAGCTACAGCTTTTAACTGTGGTGTGGAGATTTTATTCTTAGTATAATTTTATTTGATGTTAGTAGTATTTGGCGGCATTTGAATTAGAAATTGATTTACGAAGTTGTTAACAAACATATTTTCTTTTCTTGTTAAGATCTTGTCCTTACTTTTGTTATAGTTAAGGGGATTATCCCCTACTGTGAGATGGGCAAAATTAGCCTATGTGCTGACGTACCCATAATATAAAAATCAATTAATTTTGCCATCAAGATCACTGCATGGGGTCACCTAGCCTGTAATAAATGGGGACTTCCGCCTGTGTGGAGCGAAGTCTGAAATCTTAAGTTCGAGTTCTCGGTCAGCTACAGATGTAATTTTTTGGACCCATTATACTCAAACAGTTTTTTGTACACCTACAAATTTTCAATGTGTGCACCATGGATAACACGGCACACATCAACACGATAGTCTATTTCTTGCCACAGTCGAAGCAATATTAGCCTGTCGATAGTGTCTATCGCTGCGATGATACGCTCCCTAAAGACTGCGATATCACGCGGCATTGGTGAGACGAATACCCTGTCTTTGATGAAACCCCACAAAAACAAGTCACACGATGTGAAGTCCCGTAAGTTTCAGAACCAAAACAATCCACAAATCACTGTGAGTGATGTGGGTGATTGGAGTGTCGCCTAGCGGCAGGGCTATGAACTCTCAGCTTAACAAAACATACACGCACAAACTGTTTTCATTCCTCGGTCGTTCTGGACCGGTTCCATTAACATAAGTTCAATTGTTTACTTGTAATAAATTTTTGTAACCCCTCAAGTATTTATGAAACACCCGGTATATCTCATAAGTACGTTTTCATACGCATCATCACGATTAACGAGAAGACGTAGAAGATGAACGTGCAATAACCGAACTACACATAGAAATGGAGAAAGCACATCTGCTTGCCGGGAGACGAACGCGGAACTTTCGACGCAAGGTCAATAACCGACAGCAGCACAACATGGGTGCTCATGGAATGTAAACGGATGGGACAAATCATCGAAAAATATTGTAATCCCAAAACATATTATTGTATTTTTATTTTTATTTCATTTTCTTCCTCTTTAAGCTAAGCCACACTGGAACAGAGGCCCCTAGAAGCAAAATTATTGGAATAATTAAAAAGGTATTATAATATCATAGAAATTATTATTATTTTTACAGAATTAGTTTCGAGTTTTAATGTCTAGATGTTACACAAGGTCAATTATACAAATGGTATAGTATAACATAAACGTTTTCCAGACATTGACTGTGATAATTTGCAGAATTTGTACTGTACAATTAATTTTGTTAGGCTGATCTCTTTTATCATAAACCAAAGGCACTACTAAAAACTAGGACGACATCTGTATGTCATATGGTCTCCAATAGTCCCTTCATCAGGAAAATATTCATTTCTGTAACTATTTAACGATCTGCAAAGATAACTCTACACGTTTGTTGCAAGTTGTCGACTTATCAAGTGAAGCGAACATTCCGCTTCCGGAAGTCCCGATACATCTCCAGCTGAAAATTTTCCCCGCGCTTCTGCTTCACTAGCCGAGCTTCCATGTGTATTTTTCTCAACTTAACTTTCTGGCCCGTGTGTGGCTTCGCTGCGTCTAAGGTCCGGTGTGTTACCAGCTTTAGGACAATGCGAACACTGACGGTGACTGAGGATCAGATGAAATGGATAAATGGACACTCATATATATGTCGCAGGCTAAGACTCGAAACGGGAACCTTTGATGATTGTATCGTGAGTGAAAGCTGAACGTGCTCGGCAACGTAGGCGGCTATTTCAGTAAAGCGAAAAGCAGAAAAAGCGAGGGGAAACTCACAAAGACGAAAACGCAAACATGCTTTTACCTGACTGTGTGGATTTATAATTATCAGATTTTTTAAAGCCCTTAGAGATTAAGTGTTGGGTAGCCTATTTGCGCTTCGCAAGGTATGAAATATCTCGACCAAAGTTGGCCTTAATCACCGTCGCCCTCCCAATCCATAAAGTCTGCGGAGCACAGCGTCATGTCCTCAGGGGAGTCCCCGTCTCCCTGGTAACGAAATCCGCAGTGGATTAAATGTCTTGAGCAGGCGCTGGCTAAGCACACGTCCTTTGAGATTAATTTGTACAGGTGGTTTGCGTTCAACATGTAAGAGACATTTTTTTTTAAAAAAAAATGAACGTCGCAACTTTATAACTGAGTGCGACTTGCGTAAAATGCCTTAATGTGCCCCTTAGCTCTCCATATTAGCTCTGCGCATGTATTATGGTTATATGGAGTTCATGCGCGATATCAAGTATAATATGAAGAAAAAGAAAGAGGGATTTGGAACCCAGACTACTACAGACAGATAACCCGCAACGCACAACGAATTAACAGGTTGTATAACATACCAGGATATACGAGGATCATTTCAAGCTCATAACTGCCTACTTATGTAATTGTGGAGGACGAGGTTACTGTATTCTTCATAATAGTCTCCGACCGAGTATATCACATGTTGCCAAATTTCTGCCAATTTTCTAACACCGTCAGCGAAATCGTTTTTCCGCATATCACTAAGGAACCACCTTAAGGCCTGCACTATGTCATTAATGTTGTTGAAGCAACATCATCGAATAGGACATTGTAGCTTCAAAAACAAGTCATAGTCCTAAGAACTGATGTCCAGACTACAGAGAGGCGCTTTAGCATTTCCCAACCTCGCTTCTGAACCAGTTTCCCCACTGAATTTGTAAAATGGCACCTTGGATTATGGTGCAGCATAATCAGTCTCGACAGAAGTGTTAATCGTTTCCAACGAATAGTTGGACGAAGGTTATTCTTCGAAAAGTTACTGTAATACTCACCATCACGATAGCTCCCTTCTGTGCTGTGTGACAAAGGAAAACTACTTCGAGGTCGTAGCCAACAAGAAACATCTCTTTAATGTTGCTGGGTCCTTGTTGGAACTTTCGCGGTCTTGACGAATCAGCATGGCGAACCACTTTACCACTGTAGGATATTGAAGTTCCTCATCACCACAAGCTTGCATAAGTCTTCTGTGACACTTAACAGCATTCCTTTCACGCGTGATTTGAATTTTATGAATTTGTTCTTCTAGTGAGAATATTGTTTTAGAACGCACAACTCAATATAGCTACAGTCAGTACAGAGCTGCAGCCACACACCAGTCTGCGGAACTACAACATGTCACGTATAGAAGCAGAAATTAAACCATCAGAAATTAAACTACCAGTGAGAAACAGCGAAGATATTGTGAAGTATCACTTTTTAAAAATAATTCTCAAAGATTTGTTGCTAAGTAAAGGATTGATGCGCGTGTGATAAAAAATGGGTAATGATTCAGTCTGGCTACAGTCACAAAAGGATATCTGGAACTCACTAACTGGCATTCCTAAATCCAAAGAAATCCTGCTGTACCTACACAAACTTTCATTTTACATGAAGCGCCCTTGGGAGAGCGTGTTGACGATATTGCTACCAGATATCCTGGTTAGAGTCCTACCCTGGTCATGGGTGTTCCTTTGCAATTGCTCCCTCAACATGCATGCAAATACATACGAGATAGTTCTTAAATTAATAATAAGACCTATTAACTTGTATTTTATTTATTACAAGAACTGGTTGTAAGAACTAACTCGGCATTTCGCTCAAAGCATTATTGTTCGCAAGATACTGACAATCATTTAGGATGACCAGACTTAATAGGGATACAATCTAATGGGGAGGAACTACTAAATTTTACCATAAAAGATGGACAGCTTTATTAATTCGTAAATAAATCATAAATTGTCACCTGTTAGAAATAGCATTCAATTTCAGGACGACCTGCAATTGCGTTTTGGGCTCATTACATGTAGACACACCCACCCTGGGGAAACACTTGTAATTTTATTAGCCGGGAACTGAAACGTCGCAATCGGCCTCAGAGGCGTTCGCGCATCCCATTTGTAGACAGGAAATGAGAAACGTTCCAAATTCATGAATAACTCGTGTCAAGAATCTCACTGAATATAACATTCTCCTAAATATTCGACTGGATCTAGTGCAGTGTGTTGAGTCTGAACTTAGACCGTGGATATTAATAGTCATAATCTTCGATTCAGTGCACTTTATAAATAGATCAAGTGCTAAAGTGGCCTCGATTCCTTTCTTCACTTATTTAGAACATGTCTCACCATGTTTTGAATCATTTCTCAGTCATATTCTAAATCGTATCGGCGATGGGAGTGCTTGTGTATACTTAATTTCGATTTAGATCCGGAGACCTGGTACGTCATAAAGGCGTATCATTATGGCAAGTTGTACTGCCTTTATGCAGTCAGCATTCTCGCTCACCTTTTAGTACAACAACAACAAGCACCGTGCAGGCTAATTGCAATTTAATTGAAGGTATGCTTTTAGGTTGGAGAATGGACACCCTTTATTCATGAAAACCATTATTACTTTCAAAGTCCTTTCATATTTCTATTTTTTTTAAATATCCGTCCGCAAATATTCATCAAGAAATTGAAACTCGGAATAAAGTGATGAATAAAGTGATGAGGAACAAACTACCATTCAAACTATTTTAAACTATAATGTTATCATTTAATATCTCAAACTATGTAAGTTATACAACAATTTTGACATATTTGCAAGTTACATGACATTCAAATGGAGAAGTTTATGCAGACGTTTAGCTTATATTGAGATTTCTGTCTAATCATTGAAGATGCCAAAAGGGCAGTATTATAAATCTGGTTCGAGAAAACATTCACGCTGACATCCATACTGAATAATATTTATAATTTGATTTTTCTGTTCTTGTTGGCATGCAGTGTGACATGTCTGAGATCTTCTGGGTTACTCAGTTCGCTATAATCAGTATAATAATTGATATTTAACTTTAATTATTAATTTAAAGTTACGCTACATGCTTCTATTCATAAATACAGTATTAACTCTGAAATCAACCATTGCAGTCCTTACAAATTCCGTTTAAAATTCCGTTCCCATAAAGTTTAGAAGAAATGGGAGGGAGAACTTATGATCAGTATGTTTAAGTAATGAAAAACCTGCTCCACATGTTCGCCACTAGTCTCAACATACTTCATCAAAGGTTTGAACATGTATCTGTGAATTCTCTTCAAACTGTGATGATCCGGGCGGCCATTAAAGTAATAATCCTTTTCCGGAGATGATCCAGAGAGCGCACTTTCAGAGCATACTCCGCAAACTTCAAAATTCTCCATCCGTCCCGGGTTCGTTTCCCGGTGGAGGAATATAGTGGTTCAGATCCCACTTTAAACTGTAGGTCCAGTCCCGATTAGCCTTACTGTGCATAAAGTGGACTTAAAACACAAACTCAAAATTCTCCGTATGGCAAAGTCCATAGGGTTGAGATCAGTTGGCTGTGGTGCCCATTCTATGTCATTAAGCCAACCACATACGCTATCTGCATAATGCCGTCTTGAGCAAACCATTCAGGACGGTTTCAGGTTAAAAGGGCTGGTACCATTTCAATATACGGAGGCATTTTTCCCAGCAGACTATTGATTTTGATATGAACGAACCAACAGTGATCACGTCCCATAAATCACACCACACTTACTTTTGTGGGTAATCCAAGGAGGTTCTTTATTACCTAGTATCTATCCACCTTACCGGTTGCATATAAATTTACCTCGTCCGCAAAGGAAAACTAATCTCCACTCTGTTGTCTTCCACTTGCAAGTAATCACAAAACAAAACTGTCAATAGTTCCAGACTTTATGAGCACCCTGTATTGACATAACCAAGCTGCCACATTCACTTCACTCCTCTGTTTGCAATGTAGAAGAACTTACAAAACTTGACTGTCGCTAAGATTCAGTACTGCAAAGGATTCCCTTATGGTCATTAATGCCTCTAAAGGCACTTTTGACAAGAAGTTGGTCCAGAAAGAGGAGCAAGTGAGAGAAGAATCTGCAATTGTGCAGAGTGTTCACGCGATGTGGCGAGATGCTTCGCGCTTCCTCTCAGACGTTTCTAATCCCTGTGTTCCGAATGCAATAGGAGGTCTGGAGAATTCCATCAGAGGAACGGAATCCTGGAATTGCGTTTCAAGGATCAATGCCTTTGGAATCATGCCTGGAATCTCGGCAACTTTACGTCACGCTGGCTAAACTTGTAGATGCTTCGGAGGTTCTGCTGGAAGGGGGTGGTGGGAGATATCGGTTCTCGAGCCTCCAGAGATACAAGGGAAGTGATTTGGCTAGATGGGCGGAAGAATCTCGAAGTTTTGGCATCAGTTTTCAACGGCGGCAGCTAAGTTGATCGGAAATGAATGAAATGGAAATTGCAAGAGCTTGCGTTTTGAGAGTATTATGAAGGGGGTGGGGGGCTTCTTCCCTGTCTTAAATGCAAACGTGAAAGAAGATTTCCAGTCAAGTTGTGGAAAAAAGTGCGCTGACGCTTCCTTCTTGCTAAACATACACACTCCTTTACGGGGTGGTTAGCACAGCGCAGCATAACGACAGGGGTCCCGGGTTCGATTCCCGGCCTGGGCATAGGTGCTTGTTAGTGAGTGTCCCTTCATCAATTTTATCATATAATCTCTCATCCTTATCGTCGCGATTAGCCAAAAGTGACAGTGAAGTGACACTAAATAACATATACACTGAAGAAATTACGGTACACGACGATCACTTCTATCTGTCATCCAACTGCTGTAAAAATATCATTATAGTATTAATGGCCATTACATGGTTAACATAGTTAATATAATTTTGATTATTCATTTTTAGTAATACATTTTATGGTATACGAACTGTAATTCTTATTTGACAAAATATTGAAATTTAAATAAAAGTTCACTTTCCGTTTTTGTAAGATAACGCCAGATTGTTAAATTTTAACGGTAGAATGTAAATTTTACAGTAACTTGCAACATTGAATATTTAAATAATCAGAAGCTTTTCTTCTGCTACTTTCAACAAGGTTCCCAGAAAGCATGGAAATGTCTTTGAAATTATCTTGGGAGAGAAATGGTCTTGAAAAATCAGGGATTTTTTTGTTAACCATATTCAGAAATCTGAAAAAGCAGGAAAATTGGATTTGCTTTTCATTTCTCCAGGATAACAAATGAAAAACACATTTTGCTCTAACAAGCTTCTTGGTTGTGGATATTTTGTGTAAAAATATTTTTTTTAGTTTAGTTTTCCTCTTTTATTTTCAACAATGTTGAATAAAAACTTCACTTTATTAGCGAGCGAACTCGGAGATTCATTAGTATGTTGAAGTAGAGGGATCATTGAACTTTTTACTTTGGAGCAATAGGTGTCGCCAGTTGCTACTTTTAGATATAAAGACGATATGCAAATATTTTCAAGGAAATCATCTATCTTTCTCAGGGCACAAAAATGCATAATATTACACTTATTACTAGTAGTAATAGTAGCAAAGGGTAAAATGAGGTAAAATGAAAAATCAAAAAATTCACAAAAACATTTTTTCTGAGTGTTCTATGTTGTTAAAGTGTAGAATTAGCAGTACACATTCGTGTCTTAGCAGTGATGACGTTATATTTGATGATAAAAAGCTCTATAAAGGCCTTGTTAAAAGAAGGTTTTGGTTGCTCGTAGCTAGAATTTTACTTGCTCCAGATTAGTGTATTATTTTAGTTAAGATCTGCCATGTATTAAGTGTTAGATATTGGATTTCAGTGTTCGCCACATACCGCAAAATACTGAAATAAGTCTTCAATGCACCGTACCAAGATGGAACATACGGGGTGTGGAGGAGCGGCGCCATACATTTACAATCTTGGCAATGTTTAGGAGCATCTTTGCTCGTCTTTACGCATTTATTAGAGGTTGAATGAGCTTCAGATGCGCTTTATATGGCCTTAGATTCCGATATTATTGCACTCATCTCGGAATCGAACTCTGATCTCCCGCGTGGCAGTCAGGCGGCCTAGAACCTGAATCACTGTGGTTCATATACTATGCATGTGAGCTCACGCGTAACTTGCCTTCGGTGCGACCGGATGTGGTTGTCGTAACTACAATATTTATTTATTTTATTTCAGTCAGCCACCGCTTCTCTCACTTCCCGAGTGTGTGAGAAGAATCGTGCGTCGCTAATCAGTTGTCCCGTTTTTTCCCACTCCTCTTGTAGCAAGGACTGGTAGAGTGTTGTTCCCATCACTACAGTCTCTCGCTCGATCCTCAGCTGCAAGATTTCTGGGTTGACAATTGTTGATAAGACAATTGTTGAACTGCTTGAAAAGAAGTAAGCCAGAAATCAGCTGCAATGGGACTCAATCATGCCTCACCCAATGAAAAGCCCTAGTTCCTGAAAGGTCTCTTGCGCCACGGAATGTAGCGCATTAGGTGCGTAAACATGGGTGGATTAGGGGACAAGAATGGATGACTTCCTCCTCCCATCGCGACAATAGAAATAGTAATACGTCGTCGATTAATGTACTGGCTATAGCTCCCCCCCTTCCCCCCACCACGTCTTCTTCAAACTTCTAAAAATGGCAAAGAATATTGATTTTCCATAACCCGTCCCCAACCATATCTAAAATTAGGGTGTCTGCAGTGGCGTAGCGTTATAGTACGCCCGGCGTTCCCAGATTTAAAATTTAAAAAATGCGTAAATGGTGTGAATATAAAGTAAAACTTGACTAATTCCATATATATTTGACCTTCATGGCATTATAATAGCTATTTTTTTGCGATCCGCTTGCAACGCTCCACTCTCAATACTCATTCTAGCATCTTTTTTCAATGCCTTTCCTGGCCGGACGCCGAGCAGGTTCGGCGTAAAAGACTCTATATTCCTTGCTGCCTTTCTGGAGGGAAAGCTTCGATGTCTACAGCACGCGCGTAAATGCTTTCACATACGCCAGCATACGGAGCAGCAGAGGTCTACCGTGATTGGTTCATGTGACCCTTCCTGCCTTCTGAAGCAGACGACAGCGGTAGAATTCCTACCTGGTTCTTCTCGCTCATGCAACTCGTGCTATGTGATGCTACAATACGCAATATTGACTGACGTTACTTTACCAATCTCAAATATACCGCTTCTTAATGATCACTGAATTGTATAATTTATCGCACGAACAGCGATGTGCATTAGAAACTAAAAGATCAACACAGTTTTTGTCAAATAAGTTGGTGAAGTCCTCGTGGTAGAAGCTCTACCACTTAACCCGCAAAACTATTATTTATTTTATTGTTATTATTTTTTCGTTATTATCTAACTGCTTAATATTGTGTCAATGGAAATGTTTACCATTCATTTGAAAACTCTTAACATCGAATTGTCTCTGGACAAAATTATTTTAAAATGTTTATCAGCATTCTCAAGATGTAATAAACAGTGGTCTGAATTACTAATCGGCACTGTTACGTCACTAGAGTGTACGGTATTTGATCATCCACCCACCTCCGTGTCAAAGTGCTTTGCACAGTGCGTCAAGACGACAGAGGTCCCTGGTTCGAATCCCGACGTGAGCACGGGTGTGCTTTGTCAGTGTCCCTTCATCAATATCATCACTCATATTCATATTCGCGATTAACAAAAAGTGGTAGAAAAGCGAAGTAAAATAAACCAAATCAATCAGTAGTTGGATCATCCACAACAATGACGTCTACTGTTGTGCAGAGGCGCTTGTGATTCAGGTAGGTTTTTAATGACTTGCGTCATGCAGATAGGTATAAAAAAGGTATAAAACACCAGAGTTCAAAACATTTGTGGCATAGTGAGGCATCTAATTTTCTAGCTAAAACATGCATGGATGATGTTTTATTGAAAACCCAGCTGACTTCAGGCAAATAAACAATACCTGTGGCGACTAATACCATAAGTAAATTATTAAGCAAGGAAGGGCCGACCCTTCCTTCGGACTTGGCGTTCCCACCCGAAATGTACATGCTACGCCAGTGGGTGTCTGTTCCTAAAACGTCTGAAACTTGCCCACTTCGACTAATGTAGTGGCTGCTTAGCCACTTAATAGTGTGATTATTTATATCACAGTACGATAATACGAATTAGATCTTTCAGTCCACTACATTTTATCTGTGTACCTCTAGTAGTTTTTGAGGAAATGATACGTATTGATTGATTGATTGAGTTGGTGTTTCAAGTCTACTTTATGCACAGTAAGGCTGACCTACTGTTTAAAGTGGGATCCGAACCACTATGTGCCTCCACCGGGTATCGAATCCTGGACCCTTGTTTACAAGGTGACGACGCTACCACTGCGCCATCGGGGAGGCCTCGTACGTATTAATTGAGCTCTATTGTTGGCTAAAAGAGATATTTGGACAAACCAATTGAGAAAGTAGATATTCCATCACCTTAGAAATTCATTCTTCTTTCTACTCGACAAACGACAGATTTGCAGCATGAATACTTCCGATGATATCATAACTTAAAAAATGTTGACGGACTGGAGAATCGATATAGTATATGTCGTTTCAATAGTATGTTGTGGGTCTTCAGTTTTGGAAATTTTCACATTTGCTGGTTTCACCTCAGATTAATTACACTGCTCTACAAAATGAAACTTGATGACAGCTGTTCTGGAAATTCGAGGCGATTTAACATAATTTGAGGATACTGATAACGAATGTGCAATCCATTTTCACCCATCACGTCAGATTTTTCCACAAATTGTAAAAATAAATTGCAAATATCGATATTTACACACGCTATTTGCGTACGTTAGAAGCTAAATTTATCTTCAAAAATAACGTAAATTTTCAAAATAAATTCGAAATGTCATTTATGCTTAAGTCATGTCCGTTTCTGTCTTTTCGCCTGGAAGCTCTATAAACGAGATTTTCTTGTGTGAACATTTTTAAATTCTCGCTACCAACGTCCTATCTGCCATCACTGTTGTATTCCAACATGCCTGAAACCTGCATTCCATGTCACTGATTTTCTGGCGAGTCCTGTACCGTGTTCTTCACTTAGTTCACCCACGTTAGCAGGAGAACTTTCTGAAAGCGAATACAGGAAATGGATCTTGGATTCAGTTCCCTCTTCTATTGCGTTTTTCATGTCATTGCTTTCTCTGCTACTAATTGAAGGGGCTATATATACTTTTTAAAGGCGGAAGTACTGCTGAGCATGCGCACTCACCTGGTTCCCCTCGAACATCCGGTTACGCTGACGTTTCTATGGACGTTAATATGAAACTGTGAAGTGGAGATTATTTTACAAGAAAAAGGGAGCCAGCTGTGCAGCATATGTTTGCACAGTTCGATGAGGAATAAATATATTGGGTCAAGTATCACTTCATAGGTGTCCGAAGGACATAGAGAGAATAAATACATGAAAAAACTTATGTCCGAAAATACCTGAACAAATATCTCTACAACATACCTTTAAATATTAATTGATGAAATTATGAACACCTTCTCGTCACAATACAAATATATGTGGTTTAGTCTCAATTAAATCACCATTTTTATTGTGAATCAATCAGAACAACGAATTATTATATTTCGTTTGTAGCCTACTTCCGTATGATCAAGCGTATGAGATTATGTAAGGTTGTAGGAAATATAGACGTGTAATTAGACTATAATTAGTGCTGTCATCTACCCTTCGGATTTGAAAATGTACAATACAGGTCGAACTATCGTTGAGCACTTTAAATCTATCACAGCACTTTTGTTATTTTTACAGAAGAAACTCTGTTTCTTAATAATCTGCACTGCAGTTGCTCATCCAAAGGATTCAACAAGTTCACTCCTTCTTGGTAAAACTTGAACAAGTACTTTTCTTGTCTATCGTCAGTCTGTGGCGCTATCGTCGCGCAACTGACGAAAACAATGCTCATTTCTTACTTCGTATACTTGTGTACTGTGCTGCAAAAAAAGAGGACTGACCTAAACCTGAAGTTCCGGGGGAACCAATGTTTATGTTTACATTTTTAACACGGTCCATACAGTAGTTATTGTAGTAGTACTTAATTTTCTTGTCAAATTCATGGAGAAAACGTTCACAGTTTGCAAACAGCAAAATCATTTACATCAAGAACTACGTTTTAGAATCTGCACTTTTTATGAAATATACAAGAGGTCATGTAACCTGACACCCAACAAGAACGCCGGATTTAATAATGTGGAAAAGTCCTTTTATTTCCATGAAATGGCATATATTTCTACATCATTACAAAGGGTACATGTTACCAGTTACATATGAAAAGCAATATCAGTCACATGTTCCCCATGACTTGCTCTGCATGTCTCTCTTGATGACTTCTACACAGACTTGTTCCTCAAATTTCCTCCTTGAGTTCTTGTAGGGTTCACATGAACCTACGATTTCACGTACCCCCAAAGGAAGAAGTCGCAGGGTGTCAGGTCACATGACCTCGGTGGCCAGTTCTGATCGCCGTTGCGCGAAAGGACTCGGCTCGGAAATTTGCCGTGCCTCAAGGCAAACGTCTCGTGGAAGGTGTAGCAGGTAGCGCTATCCTGCTGGAACCACAAGTGTCCAATATCCACACCATTCGTATAAGGTCACAACAAAACGTATAAGAAAGTGCCGATAAGCCAGCAACAGCAAGAGAATGGTGCAATTCAAATCCGGAGTTCTTGTTGGGACACCCTTTACATGGTGTGTTGCCCTCTTTTTTGAGGAAACTGCACGTGATACAGCAAAATCAACTTCATTTTCGGATTTTTCAAGTCAAGTTCATTAAGGTAACGTTCACAGTTTCCAAAGAGCAAAATCATTGTAGAGCAGTCTCTCACGGCCAGAGACAAAGTAAGTAAAAGATCAAAAGTGATTTCATTACTTTAAACTCAAAGGAAAGTAAAGGAAAGTAACAAACTGCTAATCCTTTCCACTTTCCTTTACTGATACCTTCTACCTACATCAACTTCCACGGTTTTTTGCTCCGCGCTTTGAAAAGTCAATTCCCTTTGTGTCCTACAATGTAGCGACCGCCATTCCTCCTGCAGCGACATGGGAACTGCATTTAGTTGACTCCGTGAACGACATGCCAACGCGCAGAAAAAGGTTGAGACCCCCCTTCTACACCCACAGAACCTCCCCCACTCCACAGAATTTCTCTTGATAAATCGGGTCACAGCCGTCTTCGCCCTTGCGTCCACGGGACCAAGTTCCAATTCATCAAGAAAGACGAATTCGGAAGAACAAGTGAGTGATAGATCTGGGAATCTAACTTCTTGCCTTTAACCTCTCTTCCTCTGTCGCCTCTACATCCCAGAAGAGTTACGCCGAAACCATCCGTCTCTTCATGGTATAAAGGAGGAAAATACCTTCAAACTTTGCTCAGCAGGATTAGTTTTCTTTTGAGGACTAATGTCAAACCGCTTTACGGAACGGCAGAAGTTGGAAGGAGTTAGCTCGGATGTTAAAAGGGCACGAGGCTCCCCGTAGACAGCTTGAATTGCGCCCTGTGCATCTTTGTGTACCTGGCAGGTATACATATATTAAGTCAAAGAAAACAGCGCAGCAAGGATGCTTTTGCATAGAAAATAACACAACTTTGTAAGTAAGGATAAAAGAGAATTAATATTTTTGAGCTAAACAACTTGCAAACACTATTCTCGTCAAGAGTCTGAGCACAGGGGACGCATAATGGTTCCTGTTTCCCCGATGGCCTAGTGGCAATGTCCTTGCCTTGTAATCAAAGGGTTCTGGATACCTGTGGAGGCACATTGCACAGCGGTTCAGATCCCACTGTAGGTCTAGTGAAAGAAATATTTAAAATGTATCGATCAAAAAGATAGGTAGGTTATTTTTTTACGATAAATTTCAAATCTCTTCTTTCATATGAACACTAATTGTCGGTCACCCTGGTACTGTACTCTGACACGATTAATAATGTTGCCAGTACAGCTCGTAATTTAAAAACAAACATACTTTGTTAATGAATATGCCATAATTAACCATATTGATTCTGAAATACATACAATATGTAAAAAAGTATCGTTATTTTATCAATTCGATAAGTGATCACACAGGCCATCAATACACATCGGAAAAAACATTAAGAGACTCAACAGCTGTCTTTCATCAGTGTTTCCTTGTACTTCGTACAAAACGTTTTTACACCTTAGTAACTTTCTTCGTAAGCTCGACGTTCATGCAGGGCATGATTTTCTTGTTTAAAGTTTAGAAAATATTTGCATAGACGAAGTTAATATCCAGTGTGTTTCATGTCTCTATCTCATCGTTTCTCAAACTTGTTACGGTTTTATTTTGTTACGGCTATATTCTTATGCAAAATGTTGAAAAATGTAACGCGGTTGTATTACGCTTTTAATGTTCCGCCAATCAGCGCTCAGACGAAGAGAGCGTTTAACCTGTATATAACCAGATGCATCAACTGATAACTGTAACTTATAAATTATAAATTTTACTCTTTGTGAAGCAACGTAAAAGAAAGAAACATATTATAAATCAACTTTTAAAATTGTATAATGATCAATGAACATATGTATTAAAAAACTTAAAAAGATGAAACTGTATTATGATATGGAAAATATGTAATCACCGGGGGTTGGAGGGTAAACCCTTAGGTATAAAAGCGCAAAATTTGGGTTATATAGGAGCACTCCCTGTGTTGAATAGGAAGGAGACTTCCTGTGTAGAACAGGCTATAGGGACTACTCTTCCTGTGTTGAATAGGAACAGGATTTAGACAGATTTCTAAAAACTCTAAACATAAAATTTAGTAATTCCTAAACTTCAACATTGAGGTTTACTCGTCAATCCCGTCTTACTACAAACTGTATTAAATTTTGGCAAATAAAAAGTGAAACCCATCTATGGTGTTCAGTGTTTCCATGATTCAGAGATGCCTTCAGTGAAGGTCTTAAGAGTCTTAAGTCCGACAGAAAGAGCATAGGGTAACAACTATAAAAAGGAACGTAACAAACTATGGGGCGCGACCCACTGTTGGTCCCAAGGGGGCTTTTGGTGGGTGGCAAAATCGGGCTCGAAAATTTATTTACTGTGTCTTAAAAACCTAAGAATGAAACTAAGAGAACAACTGTGGGATATCAGCTGTGATTCTGGCATTAACACTAAATTTGTAGATTTCAGACAACAAAATTTTGGATATCTTTATGAGGTGAATATCCTGAACTTTCGGCATGCTCATGCAGTTCTCCACCTAATATTTGTGTGAAAAGGGATTTTAATCTCTTATTCAAGTGAGAAGCAAGTACAGAAATAGACTTGAGGCGCACTCAGATTTACGACTTAACCTCATTGAACTCAACATATCCCAGCTTATGCAGAAAAGGCAGCCTCAACCGTCACGTTAGTCCGGCGAGAGAGATTTTTTTTTTTAAATTTCAGCAAGTGTGTTTAGTTAGATGTTAGACTAGAGTAAATTAGTCTCTTAAATTACATATTTACTTTTATATAATGAAGTAAGTGTAATTTGTTTAAGCAAGCGTAAAAGGGGGCTTCTTAAAGTACTCGATGTTATCAAAAATATGATAATAAAGTGGGTGCTCAACCCTACAAGTAATTTTGCCGGCGCTAATGCTTATGGGTCCCATGAAGTGTAATATCCTTCAAAGTGGGTCCTGAAAAGTTTTGTTTATGTTTTAAAATGAAATAAATTCTGCCTTGGTCAGCATATTTAGTTTTTGGGTCCTGAAAAAGGTTTGAGAACCACTGCTCTATCGCTTTTCGTACAAAAGTTCCTGTTTTCAAAGTCTTGGTTGCGTGACTTCTCGGACACCCTGTTGTTCAGTCTCCACTTCAATTTGCGTACGCAATTTTTTTTCAGAACTACGACTATTTGTATATATTTGATATTACTTCTTTCATGATTTACTACCATTTTTACAATTGAGAAGGAAAGTGAGAGGGTGCATCCCCTATCACCTTTTCTCTGCATCATTACAATTTTATTTATTTTTGAGACAAGTCGAATTTGTTACATCCAGCCCATCCATCCCGATGAGGTGCCTTTTCCTCTCCCTACCGGACATCCAGCCAAACACCGTCACCTTTCATTCCTATCTCCACAGCAACTCGCTTCAACGAAGAACAGACTCATTTCGCTTGTCAAAACAATACTCCAATTTGATTCTGCGTTGCCTAGCGACAGCAACAAACAGTCGACTGCTTCAGATTTTCATCACTTTGATGGAGACCGAACACGGCAAGCAACGGTATGGAGTTGTCATTCTGGATCAGAGAAATGGAATAACTACCACCTTTGCAACGATGCAGAAAGCTTTACCGACAAACTACTTTCCCCAGCAGCAGTGATGTGTAATGGAGTGTGAGACAGTATTTATGAAGCTTGAACAGTGGTAAAGCTGTAACACAAGGTTAAAATTCTGGTAGAACACAGACATGTCTTTGTACATGCCCATCCATTCATTCTCATCCCGAGTCACTACGCTAACTCTGCCGCACAATTTCAATTACAATACCTTTATTTGTCACGAGGTATTTTCTAAAGTACACTGGCATGAACTATACCGGTTCCTTAATTTTCCAAAATTTTGTCGCAGCAGTGGAAGGTCACAAACAAATTTCAGTTAGTAATTTGCCTTCACGTCTAGTTTTTCTTCCACGTAAATCTAAATTGTTTTAGGGTTGAGTTTAGCATATAAACAGAATAAATTTTCAGCGTATATGACGACAAAGTTAGCTCACACTGTTCACCTTATGTTGAACAATGGGTTAATATGTTGTTAGCAGACACAGTGAACAGCGTGAGCATATTTTGTCTTGTAACATAGTTCAAAAGTTTAAAATGCCATCTTAAACAACTTACAACTAGAGATTATAAACTAACTTAGTATACTTTAAGATATTAATGCTTACTGAACCATATATTAGTACAACCTTCATGAAGTTTCAATGTTACTTATTAATCTTAAAGCTGAACTGCATTCATACTTTGTTAAAATGAAGTTACATAATTAACTTAATGCAGATGCCTAATTCGTTACTCGAACTCAGGAGCACATTGGTAGTTTTTTTGGAGGGTTCTGGAATTTTCGTTGATTGAATGTCCTCACAAACTTAAAAAATAATCTTCATTTAAGGATTTACAAGATAATTCAACTTAGGCGTGTATGTACAGTATTTGAGCAATTAATGGCCTCATTCCAACGCTACGAATCTTCAAAAGCGAAAATGTATCCTCATGTATGCAACCACGCAGCAACACTGCTACTGCTAAGTGATTGACTTTGTAATAACTAGACATAAAATATATAAATCATCTATAAATAACCAGGTAGATATTTGCTTGGTACATCTGAAGTTCTCATATAGTAAAATATTTTTGGTCATATTATACCAACGTCTCGAACGACACGCAGTCGTGGCGGAGTGATTAGCACATGACGCTACGACGCAAGGGTTCCCGGGTTCGAATCCCGGACTTGGCATGGATGTTTGCGAGTGTCAATTCATGAATTTCATGATATCATCACTCATCCCCATCTTTGCAAATTGGCCAAAAGTGGCACAAAAGCGAAGTAAAATAAAGTAAATCAATCAATCAATCGCACAACGTGCAGTCTCGAACACATCTTGTCTCGAATTGGCAGGGATCTGTTTCGTTGTCGGTCTCTTTCTTGTCTCGATACCATTCCTAACGATAGTAGTGTTGGTTGAACTTAAATCAATAAGGTTATGTCATTAACGAAACCAAAGGAACTAAAGGCTAATTTCTACAGCTCTTGAGCTGCGCACATCATACAGTCCTGTACAGTGGCATCGGTAGGGAATTTCTTTTGGGTGGATTCAAGGCCGTGTCTTCAAAGCAGGTAGGCTCTTCTTCGGAGGTCATTGTCTTTCATTACATTTCTCTCTCTCTTCATTCTTTCTCTCTCTTTCTCTCTTCTTTCTTCCTTAACCTTTCTTTCTTTCTTTCTTTCCTATGTGCTGTATCAAGTTCTATCTCTGTGTGTGTGTCTTCTCTCTCTTACTTTTTCTTCCTATAATTGTTTCTCTCTTTCTCCCTTGCTGTATCTCTATCTTCTATTCCTATGTCTCTTTCTCTCTCTCTCTCTCTCTCTCTCTCTGTCTTAATTTGTTTATTTCTATATTTATTACTCTCTCTCTCTCTCTCTCTCTCTCTCTCTCTCTCTCTCTTAATTTGTTTATTTCTATATTTATTACTCACTCTCTCTCTTTCTGTCTTTGTCGTTCCTTCCTTCCTGCTTTCTTTGTCCCCCTATTGCTGTATCTCTTTCTAACCTTCTATTATTATCTATCTCTCTCTTACTTTGTTTCTCTGTATATCTCTTTCTGCTTTCGCCTTTCGTTATTTTTCTCCTTCTGCTGTATCATTCTCTATTCATCTATTTTTCTCAATTTTCTCTCTCCATCTCTTTCTTTCCTTCGTTCATTCATTCTACTTTTGCCTTTCTTTCTTCATTCCTTCTACCTTTATTTCTCCCTGTTTTCGTTTTTCTTTCTATTCTTCTTCACTCTCTCTCTTTATTTCAGTCTTTTAAATATTCTTTAACCTTCCATGTGTGTTTTATACTATAAATGATCTTGAAAAAATCATGTGTACGCTATTTGGTTGGACTATTTCATGGTAGGCTTCAGCCCACCCGTTGGCGACGCCACTGGTCTCTCATTTCGATTCTACCATCAGGGTCTCCACGAAAATCGCCAAATAAACCAAAACTACTTACAGAGGCAAACAAACAACACAGTCCCTTTAAGATTGGAAAGGTGATATTCAGGCGTCGTTTCTCATTTCTTCCCCTGATTCTACCCGGCTGCATTTCATCTCAGGATAAGCTTTCGGAGAGGTTCCATTACAAGCTAATACCGCACCCGACAGGAGCTCATCTGGCAAAGGTACAATATCCGCAGCATCCCATTATCTGTCGTGAGAAACGAGGTACGTGAGGAACCGAGAAGATGATGCGAGCATCCCTTCCCTCTGCAAATCATGGGCGAGGGTTGCCAAAACACATTTATCGCGCGAGCAAGTAGAAGATGTGTTTTTCTGCTCCTGTTTGGATGCTGGGATGTTGAAGGGGAAATCGTTTTGTATCTGCCTCCCTTATCTTTTGTGTCTCTCATTATGTCTCTGTCTGCTTTTGTTTCTTTCTCTATCTCTCTCTCTCAACGACCCTTCCTCCATTCTTCTTTCACTTCCTCTCCCTCTCTCTCACACACATACCCTCAACACACATGCAGAGAGAGATATACAAACACACGGTTCGTTAATTTTAATATTTTATTCCTTTCCTACCCTAATCATTGGTTATTTCTGTTTACATTATTAATAGACCTCTGTCCTCTTTCACTATAAGTGTGTACACACACACACACAAACTTTCACATTGTGTGTGTGTGTATGTGTGTGTGTGTGTGTGTGTATATATATATATATATATATATATATATATATATATATATATATATTCGTTATGTTGGAAAAATTGAAACGTTCTAATGCATGTTACCAATATGGTGGATAGCCGCTCGTCAAATAGTGCATTACTATGCAGTCTTTGTTAAAGGAATACACGTAATCTAAGTCAGACCTGGTCACCAGAGTAAGAATAAGCTTCTCAGTTTAAGAATTAAATATTGAGCTAATAATTTCTCATTTCTGTCAAATGCATTATGTCGTTTGATTTTGTATCTACCTTATGAAATAAATTAATTAATTTAATTGTTGTTTTAAGTCCACTTTATGTACAGATAGACTAATCGGGGCTGGACCTACAGTTTAAAATGGGATCCGAAAACTGTGCAACGTGCCTCCACCAGACCCCGGGACCCCTTGATTACAAAGCAACGACGTTACCATTACGCCTTCGGGGAGACCATGAAATGAATTGCTATTAGTATGCTACGATGTATGAGAACTCAATTAAGAAAAATTCAATCACGTATCAGCAGGAATTTGAAGACATGACCATTACTACAGCGTTACGACCTCGAAAAGTGGTCATACTTTATCAGCCGCCACTATACTCTGTCTCGGGAATCTGTGGAGCAAGGGCGCGCAGCGAGTGGGCGGAGCGAAGCCGTACGCGCTGTTGATAACAACTGGTAGCTGTAGCCACATCTTGATCCTCATGAACTCGCTGGTTCTCTGAAGCGTTTATTGGTGGAGCCCACGCGAGTGACTACTTGCTCAGAGACTTGTTTTTGTTCGCTTGCTCCGGGATAGAGTATAGGTATCTGTTGTCTGATTTAAGACATTGGCAACCATTACGTGAGTGTTTCCACCCAATAAGAGGAGAGGTGGAGACAGCGCGTGCTTAGTTCTCTGCCAGCCAGAGCCCGACATTCCCTTCATGGGAGTAATTTGAACACATGGTCGGTCAGCATGTTGGCAACAGACCACTCGGTAGCGGGAACTGTACCGGAATAACTTTTCTGGCATTTAGTTGATACAGTATAATCTAAAAGTTCTTTTGTTGATCATATTTTCATAACAGAAACTATCTCGTCAATGCATCACCAGCGCCAAATATGTTTTATAAAATTCTGCCGCTGTAGAAGTTTGTAGGTTTGAAGTACGCCATCTTGAAACACGTAGTCCGATTTCGATAGAAATTCAATACTGTATCAGTCCACGAAGTTTCCTTGCTGGTGTGAAATACAAGATGTCTTAGTGATACACAAATGAAGATCGGTGCATAAAATATGGCCCCGTCAAGTGAACATTATTAAAGCAGATTGTATTTGAGGTGCGGCCGAAAAGTTTTGTTAAAAGCAGAAGAACAAAACTTAACTAGCAAACTGATTGATTGATTTCTTTTATTTTACTTCGTTTTTTGTGCCACTTTTGGCTAATTTGCAAAGATTGGGTGATGATATGATGAATGGACACTCACGACCATCCATGCACAGGCCGGGACCCCTGGCTTTGTAGCGCGTTGTGCTAACCACTCCGCAACGGGGTTGGCAAACTGAGAGTCCTCTGTCGTGTTATTATACACAAAGGCATTTTGCACGGATTTGGTGAATGTTGTTTTTGTAGACGTCTGTGGATTGTTCATGCAACCATATTACGACTGATTATAATCTTCCGGACTGAGTTCCATAAATATATTATCGAGAGGAACTCTGACGTGTCATGTCCGGTGAATATAGTGGATGCGAAAGACATGAAGGAATGAATGAAATGTAGAAAATAAGTGTCAATTTTGCACTTGTACATCATAAAGAAACTGCCTGTAAATCTATAAAGGCAACGGTCTCAAAATAATAGTAGCCTCATTTACATTCTACTTACTTGGATGCGCAAAGATGAAATGAGAAAAAGCATTGCCATGTTGAAAAAAGTTCAGTCTTGACTGCTTTTTTGACCACTTAATCAGGCATGAACTTCCACGTCCCTTTAATGCTTAAAAGTTCTTTTTCTATTCTAATCTTGCTTATTGTAAATTTCGCCACCCTTTTCTGTAAGACAGTGCCGCACCGTGGGAAAAAGATTAAACAGAAAGAAATTTATTTTAACGAGTTCCTCTGCTAGGAATCGATACCGGCACCGCCAGTGGCCAACGTTCACAGTAGATTAAAGAAAAGAGAGGTCTCAGACCTTCCTTCCCTCAAACTATACACACGTCAATTAGCTCTTGAGAAGAAAGTTTTCTTCCATCTTGACGCTTGAGGGGTAAAAATGGTGGGAGGGTATGGTTTGGCGAAAGTTGAAGAGTCGGTTCTAATGACGGAGAAATTGGCTTTTTCAATAAGAAAAATGCCGAAGGTCCTTCCGCTTCGATGCAGAAGTACGGCTTCCTATTGATCCGAAGAGTCAAAATTCTTCTTTGACGCCCATTTTTTTTTATCTGAACTTTCTTTTCTTCTCCTCTTTCTTCAATCCAATTTCGGAGAAAGTTTTTCTTTTCAGAAGGAGCTGTGCGTAGCTGGTATCAATAGTCGATGTGTTCCTTGACATTAATTTTCTACTGGAATTTTTCATAGGATGCAGCGTAGGTGTGATTAAAGCAAGTTGGAGCTCCGTTTACTACTTGACCGCAATTTGCTCAATGAGTACTAATCATAAAAACGGCATATCCACCAATTCACTGCTTATTTTTTAACAAAATGCTAATGAGGATAATTTATACAACTTGTAACTCCAATTTCACTGCATTGCACCTTTGTAGCCTTTCCAAAATAGCCAAGTAGAGATAACTTATCTTACTTAAATCACGCCAGGTCACATTCATCCTGCACGACTGTTAAACACGCATTGACTTCCTGCCGCCCCCCGTGGCGGAGTGGTTAGCACATCGCGCTACGATGCCAGGGGTCCCGGGTTTGAATCCCGGCCTGGGCATGGATGTTTGTGAGTGCTTATTCATGAATTCCATCACGTCATCACTCATCGCAAATTAGCTAAAAGTGGCACAAAAGCGAAGTAAAATAAAGCAAATCAACCAATCAAGACGCATTGACTTCCCACTTCCTTCAGTTCAATGTCTTGGCAGCCACTGCCATCTAGTGGAGTCACAATACATTGCATGTGACGGGGTCTTCACTGTATATTTTAAAATTTCTTGCCTGACCTGGATTATCGTGGGAAAAAATGGTTGCCATGACTTTGGCTGTAACCCTTGTATATTTCTACTTTTATTTATTAGGGAGAGGTCGCTATCATGTCGATTGTTGTTTTCGATTTTATTTTTAATCCCATTGACATAAAGAGCAACGGAAAATTTATCAAATTTCCTTTTCCACCTCAACCTGGTATCTATTTCAGTTTACAAAATTTTATATTTCCATATATATATCAGATTCTAAATAATTGATATATTTACTTTATTTTATTTCGCTTTTTGTGCCACTTTTGGCTAACTTGGGAAGATGGGAATGAGTGATGATATGATGAATTTGATGAATAAGCACTCACAAACATCCATGCCCAGGCCACGATTCCCTGACATCGTAGCGCGATGTACTAACCACTCCACCACGGGGCCGGCAATCAGGAGATATAGAATGTGCGTCTTGGATTTTCACAATTCTGTCATCTTTGTCAGTTCATGGATCTACACGTTTTGTCTCTTTGACTTCTATTTTTGTTATTGTCAAATATTTCTACTGCATCTATTAATCGTCACGATTCTAAACAAAGACTTGGTGGTTTGCCTTCCTTGGACTAAAACTCTCATTGTCCTTATGTTTCTATTCACTTTCCTCAATTCATTTCACTCTGTCTCTCTCCCAATAATTCACTCCGTCATCTCCAAAGTTTTACATTTTATTTTCCCTTTTTCTTAATTGTTGTATGACGCGCACGTCCCCTCTCGAACCAATCCTCTCATTTCTGAAGGTTTTAATTTTCTATTTTTTCCCAATCCCTCTCCTCTTCAGCTTTCGTTCTCTTGCTCTTGGAACAACTACTTTTTCGAAGAACAAAACAGACCTCTTTCTCTCTCTCTCTCTCTCCATGTACTAATGCCAGATCAATTGCTCGGTGACCGGAGATGTATTTTTATCTGCCACTCCTCTTCGAATGGTGTGTTCTAGTACGGGTGGCAATCTCACGTTCTAAGAACAACATCGTCTGCCTTCAGACAACGTTGCCAAGTGCTTCTTGGTGCGTGTTTGCCCTTTAAAAGAAAGTGCAATCTACCAAGATGCTTTGATCGCTAGTTTCCCTCGTACTCAGGAGGGTCCACTCGTAACAGTCGAATTTACGACCGCGCTAGGGAGGAAACCACGCGCTTACAGTACGCTTTGTACCGTGTCCGAATCTGCAGTAGCTGTCGCCTAAAGCACCCTTTCACCCAAGGAATCCACCGCATAGATGGCATTGGAGGAGAAGTTCGACTAGTGCATGCTTCAACTCAACTCAGAGTTGCCATATTGGAGTTTTCACTTTGTAGAAGCAATTCTAGGACAGCAAGAGAATGAATAAAAGGTTTCCATGATCTTGTCTGTTTCACGCTTTCTCTCTCGATTAACACTTTCCTCGGTAGCGTGGCACTGTTAGGTGCTTGACACTCTGCCGTTCCGTTATCACTAGCCTATCAGAGCAGCCAGGAGTCTCGGGTTCGAATCTCGGCCTGAGGATTGGTGTTCTTTGTGAGTGTCCCTTCTTCATCATATCATCACTCATCCTCACCTTCGCGATTAGCCAAACGTGGCAGAATAGCAAGCAACATAAACCAAATCAATTTCTATCTGTGCATAGAATGGACGTCAAGGAAACTTTTAAAACAAAACTCTTGGATCATTGCGACGATGAGGATGAGTAATGAACTTATGACGAGGCTGGCTAATGAGATACCCACATGATACATTTAACCTTTACTCTGCCGAAGGGGTCGTCAGAAAGTAACCCCGGTTTCGCCGAGGCCTTTGGCGCGAATTTTAAATTCGTACACTTATTTGACAAAAAATGTTATAACTCGTAGACTATTCGACCAATCTACTTCGGGTAACTTTTGTTTTTCATCTAAAACATCAGGGAATGCACCCGTGCAAAAATCAAATCGACAAAGCTAATAAGAGTGGTTGGGTGGGCCGCGGCCCTCAACTTTCAATGAAAAAAATCATAAAAATGCTGAGTTTGTTTCACATATTCGATAATGTAATGCACCCAGGAACATTAAATGACTTTCATTCGGTTGAGAAAGGACCATTCTTTGAAAATAAGGCTAAAGTTTGCGTCCCTTCCCAAAATAGCGGGGAAGAGGGGGCAAACTCCCCATTTTTATGATTTTTTCATTGAAAGTTAGGGCCGCAGCCCACCCAGTCCCTCTTATTGGCTTTGGCGTTTTGATTTATGCACGGTTGCATGCCCTGATGTTTTAGCTGCAACACAAAAGTTACCCGAAGTAGATTGGTCAAGTAGTCTAACGTGCCAAAGCTTCTTTTAACTCACTGTAAGTGTTTCCGACCGAACAGAAAAGTATCAAGATAATAAAAAAAAACAGGAATTTTGTAATCAGCTTCATGGTCGAGTTTTGAACGAAATTACGAGTAGCACCTTATATTCGATGATCGATATATCGACCAAAATACGAGTAAAGGTTAAACCTTGCGTACGGTTCTAACCGATAGCTCCCTGACTTCGTATCGAGTTGCACTATCTAATCAGTACACTACAGAAGCAGGCTTGTTTCTCACACAATGCAAAACTTTAGTTCAGTTCAGTGTCTCTCTCTCTCTCTCTCTCTCTCTCTCTCTCTCTCGCTCTCTCTCTCTCTCTCTCCTTGTAAGCAAGGGGGTTCCGTATTCGATACCCAGTAGAAGCACGTAGTGGTTCGGATCCTACTTTAAACTGTAGGCCCAGTCCCGATTAGCCTTTCTGTGTATAAAATGGTCTTGAAACAAAAACTCAAATTCGAACTCACTCTCTCTCTCTCTCTCTCTCCGCGAGTTTACTGTAGTTAGATTAATTATCATAAGATTAATAACATTAGACTAAATCTGTAAACTAATTTAGCGAAATAAATATACAAAATGGCAACAGAGAGAATTATCATAATTCCAAAGAGATAATTCTGCATTCGAAATCAACCTGCAAGTAAATTCCCTCCGCTGCGTCATCCCGTGGCAATCTCTCAGGTTTTCTCGCATTCCCGTAGCTCATTACAATGCAAATTTCGCTTTTACACAAATCTTCCCCCGAGTCGAAACGCTCGAATTGGCAACTTGCCAACCGGTACCCATTACACGAGGAAGGAGCGGCCGCATAGCAATAAGTCATTGTATATAGCACGGGGCAATAGGCCTATCGACGCTGGGGGGATTGTACGGGAAAAGTGCGCTAGAAATAACACAGCGACGGTGTCATTTACTGCTCTCGATGGACTTGAAATTCTGAGTGTAGGAATTTTGGGTGTGCAACTTTCATTTACCCTCGGCCAGCTAAGTTGGGAAAGTGCTTCTCATTTATTCTCATAAAGTTGAGTTGGAAAATAGTTTTTCATTTATTCTCTGGCAATAAAGTTGGAAAGATACTTCTCATTTATTCTAGGTGAGTTGAAAAAGGACTTTTCATTTATTGCTGGGCAATTAAGTTGGAAAAGCAATTCTCATTTATTCTCGTACAGTTGGGTTGGAAAAGGACTTTTTATTTATCTTGGACAGTTAAGTTGGAAAATACTTCTCATTTATTCTCCTACAGTTGAGTTTGAAAAGGACTTTTTATTTACTCTTGGACAGTTAAGCTGGAAAAGGACTTCTCATTTATTAAAGGTGAGTTGAAAAAGGACTTTTCATTTATTGCTGGGCAATTAAGTTGGAAAAGCAATTCTCATTTATTCTCGTACAGTTGGGTTGGAAAAGGACTTTTTATTTATCTTGGACAGTTAAGTTGGAAAATACTTCTCATTTATTCTCCTACAGTTGAGTTTGAAAAGGACTTTTTATTTATTCTTGGACAGTTAAGCTGGAAAAGGACTTCTCATATATTAAAGGTGAGTTGAAAAAGGACTTTTCATTTGTTCCTGGACAGTTAAGCTGGAAAAGCACTTCTCATTTATTCTCGGCATCACAGCCCGCTACGACACCAGAGGTCCCGGGTTAGGATCCCGGAAAGGGCATGTGTGTTCTTTGTGAGTGTCTCTTCATCATTTTTATCACATCATCACCCATTTTATCTTCGCGATAGGCCTCCCCGATGGCGCATAGCCATATCCATAAAAAGAGCCCTGGTTACTATAACAACGGTGGCCTTAGCAAGGACATCGGTGGAAAAAATTCTCAGAATATCTATCCCGGGATTCGAACACTGTTAACCCACACGCCAGTCAGACACCCTTCCGACTGAAGCACTGCGCCTCTATTTTAAGTAGATATAATTTATATACTCGATAGAGGAAAGTTTACTTTACTATACCAGTACGTCTTTGTTGTAGCAAATAAAGTGCACAAATGAAACTCTGTGCATTTACAGTCGTCATACACATACGTACATCTGTTTTTGGTTATTTTTTGGCAAATTAAATTACATACAAAAGGTCAAGAACCATTATGAAATATGGAAATTCTTCTCTGAAAATTAACTGATTGATTGAATTGACAAATTTTTCTTTGCTTTTCTGCCGCTTATGGCAAAGATGAGGATGAATGATGGTATGATGAATTTGGTGAAGGGACAATCACAAACAACACCCATGCCTGATCGGGATTGGAACCTGGAACCCCTGACGTTGTACCACTCTGCCACGAAGGTCGGCTTTCTTCTCTGAAAACTTTTCAGTTCCGTCCACTGACGTTGAACAAATAGAAGGAATAGTTAAGAAATCGATACAATCCAAAGAAATGAAGTTTGCAGCACTGTAAAAGTATCAACTACATCGAAACTTCCAGCCAAAAATCAATAGGTACCTGATAGCAACTCCGAGGGGTAAAGGCGGCCGGAGCGTGGTACCGATCATCTCTCTTCCAAAATAGCCGAGATCGAGAATGCGTGAGGTCCTATTCCCACATCCCCTAAATGTGCCTTCATGGCACTTTGCTATATATACGGGAAACTTTGCAACTTTACAGCTAAGTGCAAATGCCCCTAAACGTTTTTAGTTCTGTATTTAGATTACGAAAATGAATAAAGAATCCGTTCTCAAAGCCATGGGACACGATAAGACATTAGATAGACAAAACACATTAGAAAAATATCAACTACTTAGTCATTGTCCTGTTAATTTTGTGTTAGCTCTACAATTCCATGACGGCATTACCAAATTGCTACTGTGAACGTTACAGAGCAGAAGAGATTTTCGTTGTTGTTGCAGCAGTGAGGCTCGTAACAAATGACCTCTCGTAGGGCTGTCCCTTCGCTAGGGTTGACGAATCGCTCAGAAGGGCGCCCGCGGTGTTTGCTTGTCCTCAAATCGGTTATCACTGTCGGTTGAGCAATGACCAATCATATTTCATCCTCCTTAGGCCTCTACCAAATACGTACTTAAAGGGGAGAATTAAATACCTTTTTTTTATACCAATGATATAATCAACTCTACATTTCTTATTGAACAGCTTACTGGACATTCTCGCTCTCCTCGCTAGACTTCCAATAGTTTGGAAACTTTTATTTCAAGTCCTCTTTATGAATACATAGGTTGATAGGTAATGGACTTAAAGTGTGCAGTCACCGGAATCGAACCCGGGTTACGTTGATTACAAATCAACATCGTTGATCACTACATTATCAAGGAGACCTGATTTTCTTTGACGACAGGAACGAGAATGAGATCGATGCCCTACGGTTTAAAAATCGAGACGAGAAATAGACTGAGACCATTCGATGGCATAATAGTAGGGCTAAGCCGATACCACTGTATCGAAAATCTGTATTTTGTTATTACAAATAACTATTTTAATATTCTCTTGTATTTCTTGAATATTCTAAAGCAAATTTCTTGGTAAATTGATGCATATAATTGGAGAAGAATATTTACACACCAATATTGATCAATATTTTGAACAAATTTTAATTATTGCAATCTTTAAGTCCCCCGCGTCAGCGGGGTAAATCGGATCACCTCTGGGGTAAATCGAATCACACAGATTTTGATAGACAAATACCAGAAATAAACTGCTTTTTACCAAAGGCGTTCATGGAACCACTCTTTACAAGCCTGGCACTGTATCCAATCTCCAGCTTGTTGACTATTTTCATGGTAGTACGAAATACAGCTGAATCCACACCTCCAAATTTTGTTGTTTGCACTTTTTGATGCGACTTTTCCTGCTTGCTTAACCTGTCTCTTATCCTTCTCATTCTTCCTAATATCCCCAGGGTTGAGATAAGGATCATTTTCAACTAATGTCAGATGAAGTAAAGGAATAGCTTTTCGTGTATGAAATACGTCTGAAGCTTTCCGTATTGAATATTGCCCGTCTCTAACAGTAGTGACAGCTTCTTCCATAGCCACAACTGACCAGGAACTATCAGGACCATGAGCAGTTTTCCGAATGTAGTTTTAAGGCACCTGAAACGTGTAGCCTACATTAAAGCATACACATACACGTACACATGTGTTGTGTTACAAATTAGGCTGCTGATGATCATAGATAGATAGACTGATTTATGAAAATTTAAATATAGCCTACTGAATCCCTCCAGTTATTTCAAAGCAATCAAACAGACAGGAGAATTTGAATGATCCGATTTACCCCGAAATACACCTTATTAAAAAACCTTAATTTTTTTGCGCTGATTTATGTGCTTTGTTTAAAATTATCACAGCATCTGGTGGGGCATGCTTAATTCGATGAAATATTACAACTGAAAAAAATATATACTTTACGAGCAATGAAAAGAAACTTATTCTGCGACAATGAAAACTTACATTTGCTGCTTCTTGGTCGTCACAAAAATACACTACTTCAAACAATGTAATCTGGAACTCTTCTGGCGCCAAACAAACAATGGGTTCTTGCAATTCCCATTTCTTCTGAGAGGTGGCAGCACAATGCACCCAGCAATAACGCACAAACTTCAGTTCTTGTATCTGCACAACTGAGTTGTTTTCGGCCGATCCGATTTCACCCATGATCCGAATTCCCCTACCTACCCTATCGGTATCGGTGGAAATCGATAAGAGTATCGGGTATCGCTTCAATGTGATATTGGCTCAGCTCTACATAGTAGTAACATTGTCGCCTGGTAATCGACCACACAGTAGTTCCGATATCACTTAAACTGAAGATCGCCTAGACATAGGCTACGCGATAACTGGTTCACAATTTGATTCTTTGTGACATTAGTACAACGTTACATGTTCTGCGGTCGTAAATAGTTAGCGTACAGAGCATTAAATAATTATTTAAATTTGTTTCATTTTTGTTTTGTACCTTTTTTTGACATGTGCAAAGAACTGAATTGGAACTGACTTTACTGTTCCATCATCACATGAACAACGAGTACCGAACAGACAATGGACCGCTGACTTTTGGGAGATCAGCGTGGGAAATTTTCATCGAAATGTCATGAATTTCGAATATTTCACGGAAGATGGAATCTATTTGAGACTTCTGGAATAATCCTCTGACGATCATCAAGGCTTCGATGAGAATTAAGACGTGAGAACCGGGAACTCGCTGGAGAATAACTTTTTGACGACTAGCATGGCCGGGGAAGATTCCGGTACCGTCATTCCACATTCCTCCAGATGGAAATTTAAAACCACTTCTTCCCGTGGGATCCCATTTCCCTTCTTCCCTAAGTGGCCCCAAATTCCCGGGGTAATCCCCGTCCACTTCCTGGCCTAATTATACCAGGTTCGTCAGAATTAAGGCTGCCCGGTGTAATATAACCGTGTATGTTCTGCGTAACGGTGTTCAGTTTCCGTAACATTACGCCACGATGCGGAACGCTATGACGAGAAAGCTGGTCATAGTTGCGTGCTAAGTACCTGCAGAATATTTCTATGAGGTAATGTCAGAGTTTTAAGTGGAGCACGAGGGTGCAACGCGAAATGTTTAAGGCCAATAGGAATTCCAGGAAGTAATGTTGCCAGACCCATTTCTCGTTGACCAATCAGCTGACTTGAAAGTTCAGGAAATATTCCTAACGAAGCGTGGATTGGCCGTGAATTTTCTTTAGAAGCTAATTCGCAGTTCAAAATGTTCAGTGCTGTTGATACTGAACTAGTAACGATTGCCAGGTACAGCTATGTTTCATGAATGTTTAATGCAGATTTACGAGAGTATCTGGAAATGCATAAAATTGAAGGAACTTACTCTTGTGACAAACAAAACTTCATTTTTTAGTATTTTGTCTAAGCCGTGAAAAGTTGCTACTATGATCAGGTTTGGACGCTTCTCAATCTCCAGGCGTCAAAAGATGTTACTATGATCAGGTTTGGACGTTTCTTTATCTCCAGGCGTCAAAAGATGTTACTATGATTAGGTTTGGACGCTTCTCCATCTCCAGGCGTCAAAAGATGTTACTATGATCAGATTTGGACGTTTCTTTATCTTCAGGCGTCAAAAGATGTTACTATGATCAGGTTTGGATGCTTTTCCTTCTGCAGTCATCAAAAGATGTTACTATGATCATTTTTAAACGATTCTCCATCTCCAGGCGTCAACAAATGTTACTATGATCAGGTTTGGACGCTTCTCGATCTCCAGGCGTCAAAAGATATTACTATGATCAGGTTTGGACGCTTCTTCATCTCCAGGCGTCAAGAGATGTTACTATGATCAGGTTTGGACGTTTCTTTATCTCCAGGCGTCAAAAGATGTTACTATGATTAGGTTTGGACGCTTCTCCATCTCCAGGCGTCAAAATATGTTACAATGATCAGGTTTGGACGCTTCTCCATCTCCAGGCGTCAAAAGATATTACTATGATCAGGTTTGGACAGTTCTTCATATCCAGGCGTCAAAAGATGTTTCTATGATCAGGTTTGGACGCTTCTTGATCTTCAGGCGTCAAAAGATATTACTATTATCAGGTCTGGACGCTTCTTCATCTGCAGGCGTCAAAAGATGTTACAATGATCAGGTTTGGACGCTTCTCCATCTCCAGGCGTCAAAAGATATTACTATGATCAGGTTTGGACAGTTCTTCATATCCAGGCGTCAAAAGATGTTACTATGATCAGGTTTGGACGCTTCTTGATCTTCAGGCGTCAAAAGATATTACTATTATCAGGTCTGGACGCTTCTTCATCTGCAGGCGTCAAAAGATGTTACAATGATCAGGTTTGGACGCTTCTTCATCTCCAGGCGTCAAAAGATGTTTCTATGATCAGGTTTGGACGTTTCTCAATATCCAGGCGTCAAAAGATGTTACTATGATCAGGTTTGGACGCTTCTTGATCTTCAGGCGTCAAAAGATATTACTATTATCAGGTCTGGACGCTTCTTCATCTGCAGGCGTCAAAAGATGTTACAATGATCAGGTTTGGACGCTTCTTCATCTCCAGGCGTCAAAAGATGTTTCTATGATCAGGTTTGGACGTTTCTCAATATCCAGACGTCAAAAGATGTTTCTATGAACAGGTTTGGACGTTTCTCGATCTCCAGACGTCAAAAGATGTTACTATAATCAGGTTGGACTCTTCGTCTTTGGACGTGAAGCGACATATCTGTGATATATTAGTTTTTGTAGACTATCGCTTCCCGCACATAGTTACACAACTGATCTATAAAGTAACGTATTCAAGGACTGCATAGATGACATAAAATCAGAACAAATGATTGAAAGAGGAAACCAAAATTCCCAAACCCCTTTCGTGCCAATCCGTGAGTAAGAGAGGTTCACTAGATCGACGTATTGGATTGTTCCAACAACTTGTTGTTGTGGGAACACGCCAGCCAATCACGTTTATCTCCTTAATTTCCCTAGAGAATACTAACAATTTATCTCAGCGTTGATGTCAAGTAGCTACAATTGAATTAATTTAAAATATTCGATGTGGAAACTAATCGCAACCGTCGACCTGCATGCTGTCTAACAGTGCATCCGGAATGTGACATTTTTTTGTGCACGGCCAAAGGCTTCAAGTTTTCCATCCGTAATAGTGCATGCCAGTGCTCATTAAAGAATATATATATATATATATATATATATATATATATATATATATATATATATATATATATATATATAGAGCTTCTTATGCCGGGTGATTATAAAGTCACTATACATTTTAATGAGAACGTGACGCAATATATTTATTTTGAAGATGATAAACAAAGTTAACAGTAGAAGAAAGAACAGCCCATTGTTTGTGGCGTGGAATAACGGACAAACTTCAGTGAGCATGTTCAGGACGAACTTCTACCGGTGTATTATTCGTGTCTCCCCATGGATTTTCCTCACCCAACCTGACCCACTTGAACTTTTTTGTCTAGGGGTTTATCAAGTCTACGTGTAGGAGGTGAAGATCCACGATTGAGACAACGGTGTGGCCGCATTTCTTGGTATTTCACTTGCTATGTTGGAGAGAGTGTTTCGGCCCGTCGTGTATCGCTGATAGCCGTATCTTAACCTACTAGGTGATCACGTTGAAATATTTGGCCCTGTGCGCTATGTTGATGTATTTCAGTACATGTTGTATATTGTGTAATAAAACCTATCTATCCAGAAATGAATAGTCACTGTTTAACATCGAAACAATCTAATACTTTAAAAACGGACAACAAATTACCCAATCTCCCAACGACATCTCACAAAAACTCATGGATCGAGTTGAGAGGTGGTGTTTGGGTCTCACTTATCGCACGTGAGTCAAGCACCTTCTTCGTCATGTGGCGTATTAATCTCCCGACGTCAGGCTAAATGCCTTTTATAGTTAGGCTAAATGTAGAGTATTCAGGCTAAGAAACTTACCTAGGTAAACCTAAAAAGCCTAACCTAACAACGAAAGCATTCCGTGCTTATGTCCGAAGACCAAATGCAGCCCTTGATCAAAAAGTATTTTAAATTGGTTGTGATGAGTCATAGCCGTCGTGTTTTGAGCTTGTGCGCTCAATGGGAGTTCGGAGATAGACAATTTCAAACAGTGAACGTGGTGGTTTAATTATTTAGTAAAGTCTGTTGCTCAATTCAAGGCTCTAGGAAAATGGGGGACCATTCTAACTAACCACTGCGTGGTACGATGTTCGCATGTAATTTGCTTCCTACATATAGGCAAAATGCGTGGAGATGTCAAATCGTCACGTGAGGACACTTAATTTTCTGAAAAATTATAATAATAATGTTAACTATTTGGTACAATCAACTTTTCCACATGTTCTGTAATTATATTTGGAAAGCCTTGGTTTTAGAAAAAAAAAACTCTACAATTGTCGTTTTGGCAAAATTTGTGACAACAAAATCTCCAACACAAAAGGTGTCTCCAATTTTCTCATCACCTAAAGGAAGACATGTCTTCTCTATGAAACAGTAAGCACAAGGCATATACTGTATATGCCCTATTTGTATATACACATCTTTGTGGTATTCTTCTAGAATAATTAAGGTCTTCCACACACCCACCACCAACCTATTCAGAATTATGCATTTACAATCTTACATAAAGATCTTACAATAACATTAAGAAAGCTTACCTGTACTTAGTAGCATACACTTTCATCTATCTTATCTCGTACAACAATTTCTATATTGTTATTATTGAGCAGGTTTCATAGTTATCGACAATTAAAATATAGTATTGTCGAGAACTTGACATCATGCATTGTTAGTATGAACCATTGTGCAATGATGAATCACATAGATGAATTGCTCAATTCAAGGCACATGAAACATTGTTTCATCGTGTCGGTGGTAAAAGAAATGTAATTGTGTTAATAAACAGACTGAGATCGGGACATTTATGTACAGTGGGATCGATGAGTATTACCGTGCACATTGTCCATCACCATGTTCGTGCACTTTATTTGACCCAATAAGATTTTCAAGAATTTAAAGAAAACTCAAAACAAGCTGTTGACAACTTCTGTACCAGCATACATAAACATCCATCGCTTAAAAAGAAATAGGATGTAAGAGAAAAATTAATGAAAATAGTCATGGACAATTTGCACGGTAATACTCATGCATCCCACTGTACTAAACAACATTTATTCCGAACTGGATTAAAAAATAATATGAGATGTTAATGTGGCTGGGAAAGTGCAGATGTGCATCATATAATACTGGAATGTATAAAATATAATAGCGAAAGAAATGCAGTACATAATACAAAACTTTATGTAATTTAAAAGTTCAACTTCCTATAAACTTGTTGAGTTTACACACTCAGACACATGCGTACGTGTATAAAGTGGTCGCTCAGTCATTTCAGTAAAATTTAATTTCATGTGTACGATTCCACTTATGTATCTATAGTTCCAAACCTATAACATTTTATATTTTTCACGTCTGTTTGCATTACGGCGCATAGTGAATTTTGCGTTTGCAGACGTTTACCGTACGCAATCACCAATATCTCTAAAATTGTGAGGCCTAGACATCTGAAACAAAAGTAATTTTCATCAGTATATTTTTTAATACAATTCGTGTTGTTGTAGTAAATCTCTCACTGGGATAACATAATTTAATCTAAACAAGAATGCTTTCTCAAAGGAATGGATTATGTGTCAAGCGTCGATACTACCAGCACATTGCTGGTAGTAGTATTAAACCAAATATGAAATTAGCATTTTACACTCAATTTTTCGAGCTAACTCTTTTTTTATTTGATTATGATTATTTTGGAATAGTAATGAAATTATTATTGCTACTCTCTTTTTCATCTAATTTGAAATTAACAATTATAATTTCCATATAAGATCGACCTACCTCCCTTGCCCTTGCGACGCCTAAACCTCCAAATCTTTGCGCTATAATTGGCGAGGTGTAAACTAGACAATTCATAATGAATATATGCTGTTGATTACTAACATTCAGGCAAGCAATGTATTCTATTCCATGCAAACTTGTATTTCAGTGGAGAGTACACGTTATTTAGAAATTGAACGTGTGATTCAATAATTTCATAACAGCACTAAGTTTGTAATAAATTTAGAAATTGTCCACATTCTATCGTTCGACTTGTTTAGTTATTTGTTTTAGTAGCAAGTATGTGGACAACAGAGAAATACCAGCAGATAATACTACATATAAGACATTTTGATTCTCACTTTGATGTAGTTGAGGTTTCTATTATAAGCGTGCACAGGCTAATTTACGAGGATAAGTCAGTAAGTAGGTTCCAAATGTTTATTGAAAAAATACTAATTGAGATACTGTCTTGAAAACCATTTATATTTTTCAACATAATCTCCACAAACATTGATTTTTGATTGATTGATTGATTTAGTTTATTTTACTTCGCGTTTTGTGCCTCTTGGCTAATTTGCGAAGATGGGGATGAGTGGTTAAATGATGAATTTGATGAATGGACGTTCACAAACAACCAAGCCCGAGCGGGATTCGAACCCGGGATCCTTGGAGTCGCAGCGCGATGTGCTAACCACTCGACCACAGGGTCCGGCTCCACCAACATTGAAACACTTATCCCATCGCTTTATCAGTGTTCCAAAACTTGCTGCGTAAAGGTTTTGGGGGGCTGCTGTCCCTGCCACAGTCGCACATCACATTTTGTATTCCTGTCAGTTGCCTGGGCACCTTACACAGAAATTCAAACGATCATGTTAACCCATTACTGACCCCCCCCCCTCCCAAATCAACTTTTTTCTTGAAATTTTGGGTTTTTCATCTACTGATACTCCTAATATGTAAAACATACAAAATGTTGATAATCGATCAATTTTTCATAGTTTTGTTGAACGTATGAAATACCATACGTTACAGACATTTAGAATAGTCCTCTTGATTCCAGGAGTAGTACAGTGTCCCCGGTTCAACGCCCGAAAATGAGGCTCGGTGAGGCTCGCAGTGTTGCCAACCTCTTATTGGAAAAAATCACCAAGGTTTTTATCTTGGTCTAACCTAACTTAAAGCAAGAAGCTGGCAATACTGCTTGA
This sequence comes from Lepisma saccharinum, assembly GCF_977018435.1. Taxonomy (NCBI): domain Eukaryota; kingdom Metazoa; phylum Arthropoda; class Insecta; order Zygentoma; family Lepismatidae; genus Lepisma; species Lepisma saccharinum. Next base: position 55,035,725 of record NC_139233.1, read on the forward strand.
GGCTGTTTTTGCAGTGTTGCCAACTTTTTACTCGAAAAAATCACCAAGGTTTTTTTTTTGGTCTAACCTAACCTAAAGCAAGGAGCTGGCAACCTTGCTTGAGGCTTTTCTTGCAGTGTTGCCAATTTTTTACTCGAAAAAATCACCAAAATAGTGGGGGTGCCCAGGTTCTGCGCCAGAAAATGAGGCTCGGTGAGGCTCGCGGCGTTGCCAACTCGGGCGAGGCGTAGCCTTTTATGGTGTATGTTAACCTCACCAGTGTTGCCAACTCGGGCGAGACGTAGCTTTTTACGGTGTATGTTAACCTCACAAGCAGCGTTGCCAACTCGTCGTAGCTTTTCACGGTGTATAATTTTTTAGCTTTTTTTGTGTGAGTGTACGTGTTCGGGCGAGGCGTAGCTTTTCATGGTGTATGTTAACCTCACTTGTTGCCAACTCACCTCACGAAAATTTCACCAACTGATATTTTGAAGCCTTTCACGGTGTATGTTAACCTCACCAGCGTTGCCAACTCACTCCATGAAAATTTCACCAACTGATATTTTGAAGCCTTTCACGGTGTATGTTAACCTCACCAGTGTTGCCAACTCGTCGTAGCCTTTTATGGTGTATGTTAACCTCACCAGCGTTGCCAACTCACTCCACGAAAATTTCACCAACTGATATTTTGAAGCCTTTCATGGTGTATGTTAACCTCACCAGCGTTGCAAACTCGTCGTAGCCTTTTACGGTGTATGTTAACCTCACCAGTGTTTCCAACTCGTCGTAGCCTTTCACGGTGTATGTTAACCTCACAAGCAGTGTTGCCAACTCCTCACTCGAAAAAATCACCAAGGTTTTTATTTGGTCTAACCTAACCTAAAGCAAGGAGCTGGCAATACTGCTTGAGGCCTTACAGTGCATAAAGCAATTTGCCAACCTACTGGTATTTTTGCCATAGCTTTTTTACAAAAAAAAAAGAGAGGAGAGAGAGAGGGAAGAGTTAAACAACCGACAGTGTTGCCAACTCCTCACTTGAAAAAAATCACCAAGGTTTTTGTTTTGGTCTAACCTAACCTAAAGCAAGGAGCTGGCAATTTTGCTTGAGGTTTTACAGTGCATAAAGCAATTTGCCAACCTACTGGTATTTTTGCCATAGCTTTTTTACAAAAAAAAAAAAAAGAGAGAGAGAGAAAGGGAAGAGTTAAACAACCGACAGTATTACCAACACCTACCTACAGCTTTTTTACTTGGCAAGGGTTTAGCCAATTTAGCAAGGAGTGCCGGCAACAAATATATACTGCCGTAAAAGGGAGAGAGGGATGGATGGATGGATGGCAACACAGTATGTGCGTGCGTGTGTGTGTATAATATGTAGCATTATTAACTAGAGTGTGTTGGCAACCCACCTGCGACTAAAAAAGATAGAGATACTAATATTGCTGTAAGATAAAGAGAGAGACTAAGCTGGCAACAGTGGTGAGCGAATATGCATTATTTCCAAGTTCTGGGTGCCAATGTATATCGCGATTTTTGCAAACCTCTTCGCGAGAACGATGTGCTGCACATGCATATGCGCGCGCGCTTCTTATTATTTTCGTATTGTAACGCAAACAAACAAATAAATAATTGTTGTTTTTTAGGATGCCTGGCCCCTAACCCCGCCAGGGTGCGTGGTGCCCAACCAAAAAAAGGTTCTAACGGCTGCGGTTGTAGATAGCCGCACCTCTGTAGAGTTTCACGTGTTTTTTTTGTATGGTAGTGGTAGTGCTGGCAATAGTGGGTGGGTTAATTGTTGTTGTAATGGGCAATAAAATCTGAAGAAAATTTGTGTCTAAGAAAAATAAACTAAATAGAATTACACATGCATACAATATTTATTGTGTTTTTTTTCTATCTACAATTATATTTTTCTTATATATTTTTTTTAATTTTTTTTAGAGTTGATTAAAGCACATAATTTGAGGAAGGCAACACCACCCATATATAAATAAACATACCCCGAAAAAAATGCGCTCCATGAAAAGTTGCCCTGTGTGCAAAAAAACTATATCGAGCAAAAATTTTGCAAGACATTGTCGCACCTGCGTGCCAGGCAAGCATTTGGCTGCCGCCGAACTGTGTTCCGGATGTAATAAACATATTACAATTGCGTATGTCAAGAAGCATAAGCTTACTTGCCTAAGCAAAAATACATCTGGGGCCCAGCCTTCGACCTCCACCAAGAGGAAGGCAGAAGCAGCCTCCATCAATGCACCACCCGCCAAATGCGTCAAGCCTGCGATAAAAGCAAACCAGTCTGCTTTCCAGCATTTGTTAGAGGATTTTCCTCTTACTTCGGAGGGCTCATGCGATGTGCGTAGCTTTTTGGAGAACGTGCAAGCCCAAATTATTTCCATCCTCGGCGATGCGCTTGCAACGCACTCCACTAAATTCTACGCATCGCTACGTTGCTGGTACAAAAGGCCGTCTGATGAAATTTACAGCTTCTGCCACAACACCAAGGCGAAGACGCTGCATCTGGCGGATGTCAACAACCTCGAGGACATCTACAACAAGTTTGTCGAGGAGCTGGTGGCAAAGCAAGAAGAACATCAAGCCAAGGGCTCGGGGGGTTCGCTGTGTGGGGAGCGTCACGAACTGCGCGTCAAACTTTCCAAGTTTGTGCCTCTCTCCGCCTCCAGCTACGTCCTCTTACCAGAAGCGATTGTGGAAAAGAAGGCCGTCCTGAACATTCAGAACAGTGACGCCAAGTGCTTTCTCTGGTCGGTGCTGGCAGCGTTGCACCCTGTCGACTGGAAAAACCATCCACACCGAGTTAACCACTACCTACCCTACGAGCCAGAGCTGGAAGATGCGATGGCTGGGATCGCCTACCCGGTGGAGGTCTCGGATATTCGCAAGTTTGAGACTCGTACACGCAACCCTCGGTTGGCCATCAATGTTTATGGCCTCATCGAAAACAAAAATGTGGTTTTCCCTATCCGGGTGAGCGACGTAGACGACGACGGTGCGCAGGAAATTTATCTTCTGCTCATCAAGGACGAGACCCATCACCATTACACCCTCATTCGTTCGCTCTCTCGGCTTGTTTCGAGCCAGCTGAGCAAAGACGAACACCACATAGAAGTTTGTCCCAGGTGCTTGTCTATATTTCGTAATCGAGAACGGCAGGATTACCAGCGCATCAGAGGTCGCAACATCGCTGCCGAGAAGCTCGCTAACCACAAGCTCTACTGCAAAGCCAACGAAGCGGGGGTGGCAGACTTGCCCAAACCTGGCACCGTGGAGCGTTTCCACATGCACGGTGCTATGGTGGAGCACCCTGCTATCATCATCGCGGATTTCGAGGCCTTCCTCAAACCCCTGTCCACTTGCGATCCCGATCCTGAAGTTTCTTCCACCACCCCTTACCAACTCCACGAGGCATCCAGTTTTGCATATGTTGTGGTGCGACGAGATAAACACATCGCCCCCGAGCCCTACGTGTACCGCGGTCCCGACGCTGCCAAACACTTCCTCGAGAGGATGGTTGTGGAAGCCAACGAGATAGGGAAGGTATTGTTGACCCCCAAGTCTATGCTCCCACTGTCCCCCGATGATCAACGTAGACACGACGAGGCCATCACTTGCCCTGTCTGCGTTGAGGAGTACACCGCCAACAACTATAAAGTCCGACACCACGATCACTTTAACGGTAGGTACGTTGGTCCTTGGTGCAACGACTGCAACTGCTTGGCCCGGGACCCGCGCTTCATCCCTGTGTTTTTTCACAATGGCTCGGGGTACGATTTTCACCACCTGATCAAACATCTTGGATACGACAATGCAAGAATCAATGTCCTGGCACAAAATGAGGAGCGTTATATTAGCGTCAGCAAGTGGGTGCCGATCCCCAACTCAAAAAGCAAGAGCATCGAGCTTCGCTTCCTCGACTCCCTGAGGTTCCTCCCAGCCAGCCTCGATGCTCTTGCAGGGAAGCTGAGCAACGAGCAAATGCTCATTACCTCTACGAATTTTCCAAACTTGGACGCCGGTCTCTTCAGGCGTAAGGGGGTCTACCCCTACGAATACGTCACCGACTCTACCAAGTTCGCGGAGACGTCGCTACCTCCCCAGGCGAAGTTCTACAGTCAGCTACGAGGCTCGAACATCACCGACGAAGAATATCATCACGCCCAGTCCATGTGGCGCGAGCTAGGTTGTCGAACTCTCGGAGACTACCACGATGCCTACCTCAGACTTGATGTGATGCTCCTCGCCGACGTGTTCCAGACGTTCCGGGCGACCGCAATGAACATCTACCACCTGGACCCCGCCTACTTCTATAGTCTCCCCGGACTGGCGTGGTCAGCCATGTTTCTGGTGACGAAAATCAAGCTGGAGCTTCTTTCGGACGTAGACATGATGCTGTTTGTGGAACGTGCCGTGCGGGGTGGAATGGTTCAGGTGTCGCAACGGCACGCGCGCGCCAACAATCACCACATGGCCACCGGTTACGACCCCTCACAACCGTCCAGCTACATCATGCACACGGACGTGAATAACTTGTATGGGCACTCCATGATGCAGCCACTCCCCTTTAGAGGGTTCAAGTGGGTTGACCCTTCCAACTTCAACATTAAAGGTTTCGACGATTCGGAACATGGGTTCTTTGCCGAGGTGGACCTTGAGTTCTCCGAGAAGCTGCAGGATATGTTCTGCGATCTTCCCCCTGCACCCGAGTTCAAGTGTCCACCCGATTCCAACCAGAAGAAGCTCGTCATGGATTTCGAACCCAAGAAGAATTACGTCCTTCACTACCGGAATCTCCGGTGGTTGATGCAGCGAGGGGTCACAGTCCACATAGTTCACCGCATCCTCAAGTTCGAGCATTCTTCATGGTTGCGTCCATATATCGAAGTCAACACTAAACACCGCACCGCAGCCACGTCCGAGCTTGATAAGGATTTCTTCAAGCTCATGAATAATGCGGTGTTTGGCAAGACCATGGAGAATGTACGGAATCGCGTGGACATAAAATTGGTGACGAGGAAAGAGCGATGTCGTCAGCTTGTCGCGAGTCCATTGTTCAAGTCTCGAACAATCTATAACGAGCAGCTGGCTCTGATTCACATGAGGCAAGGTGTGGTGAAACTCACCAAGCCCATCTACGTCGGAGCCGCGGTTCTGGATCTGAGCAAGCTCCACATGTTCGAGACATACTACGACATATTACGTCCACACTACGGCCACAACATCTCGCTTCTCTATACGGACACGGACAGCTTGGTGTACCACGTTCGCACAGCCGACGCATACGGGGATATAGCCACAGTTCCATCTTTGGTTAAGCTCTTCGACACCTCGGGCTATCCCCAGCCGAACCAGTACGACATCCTGGCCCGCAACAAGAAGGTGCCTGGCAAACTCAAAGACGAGAAGGACGGAGACGTGATTCTTGAGTTTGCAGGTCTTCGCGCCAAGGCCTATACCATCAAAGCCGAGGGTAGCGTTACCAAGAAGGCCAAGGGTGTCGGCAGACAGGTGGTTCGGGAGCATCTCATATTCGAGGACTTCGTGGATTGCCTCAAGACCAGGTCGTCGGTTCTAAGAGCAGAACAGCGCATCCAGAGCGTCGACCATGTGTTGACCACCAACAAAGTGAGGAAGATTGCCCTGGATCCCAACGACGACAAGAGGCGCGTCCTCGAGTGTGGAATCCACACACTGCCGTGGGGGCACTATCGCTTAGCAGAAAGCAAAACCTGCAACATATGCCCATCTTCAACAGAAGATTCATAAAACAAAACAAAAAAAAAACAAACAAAAAAAAAACAAAAAAAAAAAAACAAAACATTTTGTTAGTTATTACAAAAAAAAAAACAACACTGACTGTTATTACAAAAAAACTTTGACCGTATTTTAAATAACCAGCATACCTATGAATCTTTTTGGTTTCCGAAAACAAACCAACATGGAGACTGTACACCGCGCGACGACAGATCATGAATTTCTACCTTCCATGTTAACTAAACTCAACGGTCTACTGATTGTTCACCTTAACAGCATTTGGACGAAATTGGATGACGATGTGGGCAAGATGTTTTACGTCTTCAACAACAATTTACATTTTTACAAAATTCCGATCGATGGAAAACTTCAAATCACCGTGAATCCGGAAAACGTAGGTGAAATCAAAATATCTACCGGCAAGAACATTTTTCGAATCAAGCACGACAAGATGCTTTCTAACATTACGTACGATGTTTCTGCAGGAGATTGTTTATACGTTGAACTCCTAGGAGATTACGACAAACTTATTCCTCTCTTCGTAGAATTACGAATCGTCTATCCTATTATAAATAACCGTTAACCAAAATGCCTAACGATATTTTCGGCCACACCAAACGTGTAGACCACGCAGAAGAGATTCTCATGTTGGACGTCCGAATTAAAAAGTTGAGGAGCGATTTGATCGCTTTGCAGGAGACCTTAAACAAAAGTTTAGAGTCGGAGATCGCTACGCTCCAAACGCAATGTCTGGACCCCATTCTGAAAATCGATTCCGAACTGAAAACGCTCATAAAAAATTATGTCGACGTACCTTCTTACGACAACGTTCAAAATATACAGTTGAGCGTGGATAAGCTTCAAAATGATTTGGCCAAATTACAACAATTTCAATCGAAAAATGAAGATTTGGAAAAATTGAAACTCGAAATCGAAGAACGAACTTCCGCAATCGAAAAGAATTTCTCTGAACTTCAAACCGTCGTGAAGGATATTGATGTAGAACGCTTGCATGTTGTTGTTTCCAAATTACAAGAAGAATTCGCCAGCACGTTAGAAGAAATTAAATCCAAGTTACAGACTTTGGAAGATACCATGACGAACCTACCATCGTCAGACGAGCTGCAGGTCATCGGCAAAAGCGTCGCGAACATAAAAATTCAATTGGAGGCTTATCAAGATTTCGAACACATTCAAACCACCATCGCTACGCTTCAGGCGTCTCTGGAGTTGATCAACGAAGAAATTAAAAATATTCACGCTGAAGCAAGTGCGTTGACGAGCATACAAGACACGTTGAGCACGGTTCAGCAGAAGATCGAATATTTAGAAAATTTGAACGTCGAATCGAACCTTGCTCATTTTCATCACGTACTGGACAACATACAGGGTGACTTGGAATCGTTACGGACGAGCGTACCTTCGAGCGAAGATTTGGAAAAATTGAAAACGGCGGTGACGGCACTATCCGATTCGAGCGACATCAAAAGTTCGTTGAGCGATCTCGAGAGTAGGGTTGCCAATCTCCCCACCTCCAAAGAATTGCACGCTTTGAAAAGAAGCATATCACGTATGCTGAAACGACTGGAAACGGAAACGGCGAACGTGGAACAGATTCGAGACGAACTTGCTTCGCTGGTGTCGACGCTGCCCACTTCGCAGAGCGTCGTCGACCTTCACACGCAGTTTACCGAGATGCGAAGCATCGTGAACGATCTTACCGAGAAAAGTTCGAAATTGAATCAAGTCGAGAACCTTCAGAGTATCGTCGTCAACATCAGAGATCAAGTTGGAGTGCTGGAATCCACGCAGGAATCGACGCTGGCCTCTTTCGGTGCCAAGTTACAAGAACTCAACGAAAACTTCAAGCAGTTGAACGTGGAAGTGAAAATCAAGCCGTCATTTTCTACAGTAACGGATACCATCGTCGAATATTTGTTGCCCGTACAAAATACACTGGGACAGCTTCACAGCAACCTCGTTAGCGTCGATACTAAATTCGCTAAACTGCATTCTCTGCAAGCCATCGAAATCAACAGCGTACCCAATCAACAGAGAATCTCCACGTTCGTCGAAGGTAACAAACTGTACATGTTACATCCTTATCATCCGTACTACAAGTTTCTCCTCGATGGCACGATTCAGATAAATGAATTTTCGTACTGGTCTCACGGTAGAAAAGCTAGCGTTCCTACCATGACCTTGATATCGAATCGTGGTGTTCAGAAAGCAGGAAACATTCCTCTGGCACGTTGGAACGAAACGCGCAACATATATGAAATACACGAAGACGAAGATCTCACCGTTTTCGACGTGAGTGCCGGCGATAAGCTGATCATTCAAAACACGAGCGAAGTGCCACCCTCTTTGAATCCCATCACGCTGGTGCTTCTCTTCAAACGTAATCTCTAAAAAATGTCTAGGCAAGCCATCGTCGAAGAATTGCATAAACCTGCACGCCGCAACTACAAACGTTTAGCTGTGGTAACCAAGGGAATCGATGACCTCTGGCAAAGTGACCTCGTGGAGATGAGTAGCGGCAATCTAAAAAATGTGCATAAATTGAACAAGGGCAACAAGTACCTCCTCACCGTCATAGACACGTTTTCGAAATTCGCATGGGCTCTACCTTTGAAAGCCAAAACAGGAACGTGCGTCACGGAAGCATTCAAGACAATTTTTCGCGAAAGCGACAGACGACCTCGGTTTTTGCAAACGGACAAGGGGAAGGAATTTTACAATGCCGTATTCCAAAAGTTTATTCGGAAACACGACATTCGACATTATTCAACCTTCAGTCACATCAAAGCCAGCATCGTGGAAAGATTTAATCGAACCTTGAAAACACACATGTGGAAACGATTCACGCTTCGAGGAAATTACAAATGGGTCGACATACTGCCGGAACTCGTCGACACCTATAATAATACAGTACACAGAACGATAGGCATGAAGCCAGCTGACGTTACGAAATCTGACGAGCAGCATTTAATTTCTACAGTTTACTGTCCAAAGTACACTCCCACGACTACCAAGAAATCAAAATTCAAAATTGGAGACCAGGTGAGGATCAGCAAATTCAAACGCACCTTCGAGAAGGGGTTCACAAAAAATTGGAGCACGGAACTTTTTACGGTGGTTCGAGTTTTACCCGGAAACCGACACACGTATATAATAAAAGATAGTAGCGGCGAGATTTTGAAAGGAAGATTTTACGAAGAGGAACTCTCTAAAACAAAACACCCCGACACGTACCTCATCGAGAAAGTATTGCGTAAGAAAGGCGACAAACTGTTTGTCAAATGGCTGGGACTTCCGGAAAAAAGTTGGATCGACGCGAACGAAGTGATCTTGTAAGTACATGGAACGTGGTGAAACGTCTACCGGATTCGGAAAGTAAAACGAGAAAAAAGAACGGCGAGTTGCTTCCCGACAGCATCCGCTGTCTGATCGTAGGTCCTTCGGGGTGTGGGAAAACAACACTGCTCGTGGACAATTTTCTCCTCGCACCGAATTGGTTAGATTGGAAGAACAGACACCTCTACGTATTTTCGAAAAGTCTCGAACAAGCGAAATACAAGCAACTGATGAAACTGTACGATGGTCTGGACATTGCAACGTTCGCTTCGGAAATAAAGCCACTCGACGATTGTGGTGAAAATTCAGTCGTTGTGTTCGACGATGTCATCCTGGAAAATCAAAATGAAATTCGCAATTTTTTCACGCAAGGTCGTCACAAAGGAATAGATTGCTTCTTCCTAGCTCAAACGTTTTCCAAAATTCCAAAACAGTTAGTACGCGACAACGCTAATTTCATATGTTTGTTTCGTCAAGATCACACCAACCTCAAGCACGCGTACGAAGACTACGTAGGCGGAGACATGAACTACAATCAATTTTCGGAACGCTGCTGCTCCCACTGTTGGAACAGTGACGATTTCGGATTCGCGACGATCGACATGACGAGAAAACCCAACGACGGAAAATACAGAAACAAAATCAACGACTTTCTAAACGTTGCAACGTTGTGAGAAACGATGTGTATAAATAACGCTATGACGAAACGAAAAATCGAAGACGAAAATCTCAAGCTTCGCGATTACCTCGCGAAACGCTTCAAAGGTTGGAAATCCGAGAATCGCGGATTCTACGAAGAGAAGAAACGTCAAGATCAACCTGTGATCGACGCCATCGGCGATCTAGGTAAAGAAATTAAAGGCGTCACGGAACAAAATAAAAATTTGATCAACGAACTCGTACCACTTGCAGCTAAAAGTTACACCGTACCCACGCCCATTTCGAGCATTCCTTCGACGCCGTTCGAACTAAGAGACGTACCGGCACGACGTCGAGCCATAGGTAGCACGTCGTCGTCTTTGGATAAGATCGAGTTGGGACCTTTGGCACGAGACTACCTGAGCACGGGGAAATTCGACAAGGATGAAGTGTTCGGATTGTATCCGAGCATGGAGAGCAACGAAGGCGGCGGTGTGGTTTGGAAGATTGGAAAATCGAAGGTGACCTTCGAAGGCAACGACATTAAAGTTAATTTAGGCGGGAAGGATAGTTGGAACAGGTATCCGGGTACGGTGGGACTGTGGGAACTTGTTGCCAAAAAGCAGCCGAAAGATTACACCGACGAAGATTACCAAAGTTACAAGGAAATTTTGATCATGACGGATGCCTTGTACCAAAACAACGACGCCTCGCAGAATAGGGTCAAATCCAGCAGCGGCGAGAAGTACAGAAATCTCATCAAGCCGATATGGAACCAGGTGAAAACAGGCAGCGGCGTCAAACTCTACAACACCCTGCCCAAAGAATTCGTTTGGGTGGACGACGTGCGCAAGCTCATAGACAGGTTGTTGGTTATTGCAGGAGAGGAGACTGCAGGCAATCGTAATTTCTACAACGAGAAGGTAGGAATTGTGGACATGATCAGCACAAAACTTTCCAACTTCATCGTGAACGACGACAAGGGCATAGGTTACCTCATTAAAATTATCAACACGCTGCCTCCGAGATTCTGGAACGTGGCTGAAGGAAAGGGACTTGTGAACGACATCATCAACAAGTTACCTTTCGAGATGCATTTACCCGGCTACCAGTACTGCGGACCAGGTACCAAACTCGAGAAAAGATTGAAGAGAGGAGACAGGGGTGTGAATCCGTTGGACGCCGCATGCAAAGATCACGACATCGCTTACAACACCACTCGCACCGAACTGGATGCACGTCACGAAGCAGACAGAAAGTTAGAGCACGCAGCTTTCGAAAGATTCGTCAGCAGAGACGCTTCGCTGGGAGAAAGAGTTGCAGCACTGGGCACCACCATCGCCATGAACACAAAACAAAAACTTGGGTGGGGTATATAAATAACATACAGTAAAAAAAAAAAAACACATCATGTCTGGTATAACCGTCTTGCCACACGAACTGTTGTGTAAAATTTTTAAACACGCAGTAAACGGAGATGTTAATAAACTTTTAATCATAGCGAGATCAACGCCGGAATTTCGCATCCCTTGTGAAATGGCTGTTAAGGATTATCTTCGGGAGATCAGCGGCATGAGGTGCGGTGATCTCGACACTCTTCTTTCGGCAGCAGGGGAAAAATTAAACGAGAGGATGGACGAACTGCACGAGGCGAGGCAGGGAAGAAGACGATACACGGATGATTGGCGTAGATCTAAACAAGAAACGGAAGATATTATCACGCACATCATCGTGTTTTCCGAAGCACGAACTTTTTTCCTCTGTCGAAAACTTGATATATAAATAACACACACACTGAAAATTTCTCTTCAATATGACGACTGAAAAAATGAGTGACTTTCAAGCATTAAAACAAATGCTAAATTTGTCAGTAGAGTATGTAAAAATTCAGGAATTAGAAGTGGACAAACCTTACACGATAACTTCCGGTTCAATTGTTTCTACCCAGTATGGTCCCAAGGCGCGTTTGTTGCTCAACGCACAATACAGTCTATTTTTACCAGATCGATACGCTAACATGTTATCCGACGAGAAGCTAGCTATTTTAATCGAGAACAAAACTCAAATCGTGTACAAGGGTACAAAGGAACTTCTTGGTAAGAAAACAAAGCACGTAATAGAATTTGTGTAACGGCTCTGCGCGGAGTATATCCTTGAAAAAAAAAAATTACACGGAACAAAAAAATCTCAGAACATTTATATATAAATAACATACCGAAAAAAATTACACAAAACAAAAAAAATCTCAAAACATATATATAAATAACATACCGTGAAGATAACATATAGAGCATCAACATGAAGCCCAAAGGTGTCGTGTACCAGATACCATACTCCAATCTGAAAAATCTAGGTGCCCTCGATGGTTTACTCACCAAAAAACAACGCGAGAAGAAACGTTCTTGCTTGACGAAAGGACACGGAATGAAATTACTTCTCAGCACACCTCAATTGAGACGCTTGCAGCGTTCGCGGAAACAGCAAAAAATCGGAGGTTTCATATTCAGCATCCCAGCCATCCTGGCAGCATTGGGGGCTGTTGGAAGTTTGGCCGGCGGAAGTGCCGCCATCGCGAAAACCGTCATCGACTCGAAGAAGAACAAAGCCGAGTTGGAAGAACAGAAACGTCACAACCTGGCCATGGAGAAGAAGGGGAAAGGTATAACCAAAAAACAAAAAAGCAACCTCGATGCTTTGAAAAAATATAAAAAAAAGAAGAAGCCCTGTCCAACTTCGATATTGAATCTCTAATCGAACTGTTGGGAATAAAAAACTTCAGGGGTGTTTTCATGTCCGATTCTCTACCCTCTGCTGTGAAGAAAAAGGAGTATGGCGTGGTCAACCTGGACAGTTACAAAAATCCTGGTACACATTGGATATGCTACCTCAAAATTGACGATAACAATGCATTTGTTTTCGATTCGTTCGGTGGCACACCGCCTGCCAGGTTGGTGAAGTATCTCAGTGTTGCCAACCTCTACTACAATGACAAACGCATCCAGGGTTTCACTGATGTTAACTGCGGCCACCTATGCCTTTCTGTTCTCGCATACATGTCTAAAATAAATAACCCGTCGGTGGAACATTTTCAGAAAGCATTGTGGAACCTGAAACACGATGGGCGTGTTCCATCTCACGAGCGAATCTTCGATCCTGAAACTCACGCTGCACGACGACATCGTCTATCCTAAATCCGTAGCTCTGCGTGCATTCTACAGCATGTACCTCATACCTAACGTCACGCAGCACAATAATAAAATTAGTGTCGGAAACGAACACATCGTCGTCACGCCAGGCCAATACAATCTTTCCACTTTGCAAGCTCAGTTACCCAAAGGCACGTACCTTTCTCAAAATTCGGTCACGCACAGAGTGGAAATCGTGTCGGCAACGGAGACCGTGGACCTGGGCACCATGGGAGAACTTTTAGGTTTCGAGAACGACACCAAACTCGAAGCTGGCATCAAACATACGGCAACCAACATTCCTAAATTTCTAGCCATAGAAACTCTAAACGTTCACTGCAACGTGGCGGAAGGCATGATCACGAAATCCTCGGACGGATTGTTAGGAAGTCACAAGCAGACAGGAATCATAGCCACATTCAAACCCAGTTCCGAATTCATGGAACCGATCATCTACACACCCTCTTCGCCGATCTATTTTCCAGTATGCCGCAACCGCATAGACGACATAGAGTTGGTGGTGACAAACGAGAAAGGAGACGTGGTGGATTTTGCAGGTGCAACGACCACTGCCATCGTGGAGATCAACGTATAATAAATAACACGCATAGTAAAAATGGAGCAAATCGAAAGTTACGAATTGCAATCTTTCCCTCCCAACCGTCGCACGTTCGCCAATCTCAACGAAGCGAACAGGGAGATCGAATACGACGTGGACGTAGGCGACGGGTTTGTTCATCCTCACAGAGCAGACCTCTATCTTCAATTCGACGTGGTGAAGAAGGAAAGCGGAGACGCGTTTCCCGCAACAGCAAATTTGATACTCGTGGACAACTTCGTGCCTCATCTGTTCTCACAGGTGGAAGTGAGGAAACACAACACCGTCATAGACAGAATAGATTATCCAGGCATCACGTCGACGGCAGTGGGAACATTGAAATTATCCAAAACTGACGCAGCATACTACCAGGCGGGAGGATTCGAAGCGGGGACGAAAATATCGACTAGAAGTCACACGGTGCTCTTTCCCATGCGTCTGCTGCCGGGATTCTTCTCGGACTACAAAGAGATCATGTGGAAGGGGGGATTGCGCGTCACGTTTCGAAGAGCGGCCAACGACAACAACGCACTGATGCGATACACCAACTTGAACGCTGACGGCACGCCGATAGCCAACACATTACCCGAAGCGGCCAAGTGCGTCATACGGAGCATGGAATTGAGAATGCCGATCGTGGAATACGAGACGAACTACGCCCTCAAGTACAAAGCAGAGATCTTGAAGAGTCCGCAGGTACCGATTCACTTTCACGGTTACCAGTGCGTGCAGAAGATGGCATCGGGAAGTCACATGGAATTCGACGTGACAACTCAGTTCAACAACATACAGTTCGACATGCCAGATTTCGTCGTAGTGCTCTTTCAAACCGGGCGCGATAACAACCAGGAAAAAGATTCCAGCAAGTTCGACGACTGCAAGATCAAAAACATTTATCTCAAAAATGGACGCAACGAAGTGTTCCCGCGCGAGAATTACAACCTCGACATGACCAAAGACGATTACCTAAAACTTTACGAAGCTTACACCTCTTTCAAACGCGTGACCGAGGGAAGCATGGACATGTACTACACGCCCAGCGAATTCAAAACCCGCAGGCCGATGTTCGTCATCAACACATCTAAGAGAAAGCAGGTGGTGGTCAACGATAGAACCAACATCAAGGTCGTCTGCGAGTTCCACGAAGCCTTGCCCGAGGACACCGTGTGCAGCGTCATCCTGATTGCAGAGAAGTCCTTCGTCCACGACGTGAAGAACGAGAGGGTCACAGAGCAGTTTTAACAAGTTTTTTTAACATTTTTTCTTGCACAATAAGAAATTTTTGTACTAGCACAATCAGTTTCAATGGCACAATACGAAAATTTCACTAGTTCAAGATCAGTTACAATATTAATTTCATCACTTATCAGTTACAATATCTTTTTTGCACTATAGCACGAGAGACAAATCAGAAAATTTGCACAAACAAAATTTGTTGTTGTTTTTTACACAAGAAAATTAACAATAAAATTCTTTTTTTATCGTTTCAGATGCTGTCGAAACATCAAAAACACATACACACACACTAGAAAAAAGCAAGCAACTTTATTTGTAACACACAAACATACATTCTCCATCTTCATCAAAAAAATATTATAATAAACATAATTATTTTTATCTATATCTCACAATAAAACTCTATATCCAAAAATATTACAACATCAAAATAACACTAGAGTCGTTAGTACACGTTGCATGCATTACGGAGGTCCTCTGTAGGGTTTCATGGAAGTTTGGGGGAAAAAAAAAAACACGTGAAACCCTACAGAGGTGCGGTTATTTAGAGCCGCAGCCGTTAGAACCTTTTTGGTTGGGCACCACGCACCCTGGCGGGGTTAGGGGCCAGGAATCCTAAAAACAATTATTATTATTTTGTTTGTTTGCTTGCGTCACAATACAGGCACGCGCGCGCGCACGTGTGTATGGCACATCGTTCCCGCGAGAGAGGTTTACAAAAGCCGTGTCCGGATTGGCAAGCGCTCCATCCCGTTCTCTCCCCGTTGCTCTCGCGTGCCGTCGAAGTCACGTCCAAGTCGTTTGAATCTGCATGTCCCCTTGTAGTACGCCTGTCACTTTTCCCGCCAGGTGACAGTCCGAACTTCACCCACTGCGTGGGGCGCAAACAAACAAATAATTTCCACCTAACTACTCATATTAAAAATATAACACGCTATTTTATCATTTTCAATTTTTCTGCATTCATTATCGATAAAATATTAAAATATAACTGAGTTTTACATCCTCTAATCAGTAAATGTTGCCTGTACAAAATAAAAATTAGAATATGGCTGCCAAGCGCAGCATCACAGCAAGTTCAAGCGTGCATCTGTCGCGCCTCTCTGCTCTTCCCTCCGACTCCACGTCTACCGCAAATTCGGACAACAAAAATTAGCTGAGTCCCCGGATGTAACGGTGCAGGTGACATCTGCTGCTGATTCGGACGCAACCCCGGCCACCTCCACTAGTCAGTGTTGCCCATTCGTAGGTTAGCTTCGCTTGTAAAATATCATATGGTGGAATATTCTTATTTATTCTTGTCCTCCACTAGTCAGTGTTGCCCATTCGTAGGTTAGCTTCGTCTGTAAAATATCATGGTGAAATATTCTTAGGGTGAGTTGGCAACACTGGCAATTGATGTTCTTGAACCCGTGCACCTCCACTAATCAGTATTGCCAACTCCCATTCGTAGGTTAGCTTCGCCTGTAAAATATCATATGGTGGAATATTCTTAAGGTGAGTTGGCAACACTGGCAATTAATGTTGCAGAACCCGGCCACCTCCACTAGTCAGTGTTGCCCATTCGTAGGTTAGCTTCGCCTGTAAAATATCATGGTAAAATATTCTTAGAGTGAGTTGGCAATATTAAACCGCAATTGATGTTGCCAGTGTTGTCAACTCCCATTCGTAGGTTAGTTTCGTCTGTAAAATATCATATGGTGAAATATTCTTAAGGTGAGTTGGCAATATTGAGCCGCAATTGATGTTGCCAGTGTTGCCAACTCCCATTCGTAGGTTAGCTTCGCCTGTAAAATATCATATAGTGGAATATTCTTAAGGTGAGTTGGCAATATTGAACCGCAATTAATATTGCAGAACCCGGCCACCTCCACTAGTCAGTGTTGCCCATTTGTAGGTTAGCTTCGCCTGTAAAATATCATGGTGAAATATTCTTAGGGTGAGTTGGCAATATTGAACCGCAATTAATGTTGCCAGTGTTGCCAACTCCCATTCGTAGGTTAGTTTCGTCTGTAAAATATCATGGTGGAATATTCTTGGGGTGAGCTGGCAACACTGTGAGAAAATGGGGCTCATGCCTTACGAGAGAAATCCATTAAGGCGAGCCCCACCGAGCCCCATTTTCGGTTTCAGAACCGGGGACACTGCTCTACTTCCAGGATACACTGAGATTTTTTATTCATAAAACACAATAAACCTATTGATTGTAAATGCTGTATTATCATTACAACAGAATATTAATGCTAGACTTGGACATGTTATCATGTGAAAGCAATATTATAGACTTGATGCTGTCAGGAAGGAATACTGAAATGATAGTTAAGTCGTTCCAATGAACAAAAAGCAAAATACGTTTTAGGGTGTACTCCAACATTACACTTTACACAGACTGCGCATATTTGCTGCACTGCCCACACCTGCTGACTATGTTCCTCGTGAACAAGATGATCTCGGCCTTAACTTCTCTTATTTTTTGTGCAAAATCCATTTTACCAATTCTCTGATGGTTTACATTACACTCACTGTCACTTCCTGCATCTCACTATCAGCACAATAACTGATTGATTTGGTTTATTTTACATCACATTTCTGCCACTTTTGGCTAATGGCAAAATTGAGCATGATATAATTAAATTGATGAAGGATCACTCACAAAGAACAAATATGACCATGCCGGGATTCGAACCCGCAACCTATGGTGTCGTAGCGCACTCTGCTAACTACTCTGACATGGAGGTCGTCACAGCACCTTCAAGTACACCAGGAAACAGAAACACTAATTTGTAAGACCCATTCAAATCTAATCTAGGCCCTTTCCTTGTATCTATCACATAGAGAATAATGCAAGTGATAAGCAGTCAGCAGTAGTACTCGTTAATGCCCAGCCTATGAAATATCTTATGAAACATTTCCTGGAGCATATGTACAGACATAACTCAACATAAATCATGGTTTATAATGTAGCCTCAACACACATGAAAGAGAAAAAAAGTTACCTTTACCTAAAACAAAAATCCTTCATAAAGAGAATAAATATCAATCATTTATGTTGAACGTTTTTGAAGAAAAATCGCTATGCTCTTTTTACAAGTTCTCTAATGAAGCAGATGAGTGAAGAATGTATCTGAGAGTGGTCGGTTACATTTCTCTGGGATGTATTCTGGTATTTGAGAACATACGTGAAAAAAGAAAATACCACAGTACACAATATTTAAAATATATATAACTGCAGATGCTATACTTTCTATATCGTCACTCGCCTCTCAGTCGAATCATCTTCATGCAATTTCTTTTCCTCTCTCACAAGTTCATTGATGGAGCCCTCTCGACTTATTACTTGTGCAGATGACTTGTTATCGTTTACTTACTCCACGGACACCTGTGACTTAGTATAGTGGTAGTTTAATCTTCTCCTCCTCCAAAAATAGGCAATATCTAGGCTGTATTGTTCAATACCTTAACCGTTACTAAAACAACAAATCCTCCACACAGTACCTATACATAACGCTTTTTTCAAAATAATCAGTTACATCTAATGTACACTTCGCAACATCTTATTTGACCGCCCTGAAAAATTTTAAAGTCCGGAATTCGTAAATTTGGCAGCATAGCGCTTCAGAGTCAACTAAGAGTAGCCAACTTTGCAACATTTCTTCTTCCTGAATGAAAACGCTCGTGATTTTTTTTTCATTCTTTCACATTCCATCAAGTAAAGATACCCTAAAGCAGTAATAAAATATATGAGTAGACAAAAAAAAGGTTAAGTAGAAATACGAATGTTGAAAATATTTCAAGATTCTTAGTTCTGAATTTGAAAATAGGAAAATGTATGTGCATTGTGAAACACTGAACAGGTTCTCATCCACCTGAAAAGAATTGCGGTCACATTTGAATGCAAGAAGGCAAATTTATGATGATTTTATGCGAAATGTTTAGTAAAGATACCTTGCACAACACCAAACGATTCTGCAAAGTGTGTCTTTTCCTTGGTTCTTGGCGAAAAATGGTTCGAAACTCCGGCACAATGTTGCTTCAACTGAGATTAACGTGTTTTACTGAGCTTTCTGTTAGCAATCTCCTGGAGTAGTTGGTTAGATGACAGCACTTTCTTTTTTTTTTTTTTCTGTTTTCTTCAAGATCGAAACATCGTAGGTTCAAATCCCACGCTTTCCTTATTATTTTTTTCCTTTTTATTTACCGAGTACGAAGTGTTCTAATAACGTAATATAATATTATATGATATTACTGCAAATATGCAATGCATGCTCAGTGGCGGCGATTGGGTTTCAAAACTGATGAGGCAAGGTTGGGGGAAGGGGGAGGGCAAGGACAGTTTCTTTCCCTTGGTAGATAATGTTTAGCATAGTGCTGGGTCATCTGCCCCTCCACACTCCATAATCGTCGCCTCTGTCCATGCCTCAAGTAATGCTTCTACTAATGTTTTTAATCTTTCACTGATTGGTAGGATTTTAGGAAATACTTTTCCTTTCATTCAGCTGTTATAAGTTAACACATATTAAGAACTTACATGTCAACTTTCTGCATCCGGAAATGCTGGACATAAATCGCATAAATATCAACGGAAATATCCAAGAAACGTAAGTAGTACAGGTGGCCCGGTTCAACGCCCGAAAATGAGGCTCGGTGAGGCTCGCAGTGTTGCCAACTCCTTACTCGAAAAAATCACCAAGATTTTTTTTGGGTCTAACCTAACCTAAAGCAAGGAGCTGGCAACACTGCTTGAGGCTTGCCTTGCAGCGTTGCCAACATCTTACTCGAAAAAAATCACCAAGGTTTTTATCTTGGTCTAACCTAACCTAAAGCAAGGAGCTGGCAATACTGCTTGAGGCTTGTCTTACAGTATTGCCAACATCTTACTCGAAAAGTCACTACAATCAGGCCGGTTCACCAACCGAAAATGAGGCTCGGTGAGGCTCGCAGTGATGCCAACACCTTACTCGAAAAAATCACCAAGTTTTTTTTTGGGTCTAACCTAACCTAAAGCAAGGAGCTGGCAACCTTGCTTGAGGCTTGCCTTGCAGCGTTGCCAACACCTTACTCGAAAAAATCACCAAGGTTTTTATCTTGGTCTAACCTAACCTAAAGCAAGGAGCTGGCAATACTGCTTGAGGCTTGTCTTGCAGTATTGCCAACATCTTACTCGAAAAGTCACCAAGGTTCTTATTTTGGTCTAACCTAACCTAAAGCAAGGAGCTGGCAACTTTGCTTGAGGCTTGCCTTACAGTGCATAAAGCAATTTGCCAACCTACTGGCACTTTTGCCATAGCCTTTTACAAAAAAAAAAAAGAGAGAGGGAAGAGTTAAACAACCGACAGTGTTGCCAACACCTACCTACAGCCCTTTTTTTTCTTACTTGGCAAGGGCTACCTTGCTTGAGGCTTAGCCAATTTATATACTGGCGTAACATACACACACTGGGCAAGGAGAGCCGGCAACAAATATATACTGCCGTAAAAGAGAGAGAGGGATGGATGGATGGCAACACAGTATGCGTGTGCGTGTGTGTGTGTATAATATGTAGCATTATTAACTAGATTGTGTTGGCAACCCACCTACAACTAAAAAAAAAAGAGATAGAGATGCCAATGTTGCTGTAAGATAAAGAGGGAGAGACCTATCGTGACTTTTGTAAACCTCTCTCGGGGGAAACACGATAAATCCAACAGGATACACGTGGAGACCTGCTTTTGTGCAACCGGTGAGATTTGTGCTCCCGCGATAAACATCAACTCTTGTTCTGCCCAGCACTGTGGGCTCAACGCGCCACGTGTATCCTGTTGGATTCATAACGTCGCGATAAACATCAATTTTTGTGCCGGACGGAACGGATGTTTTGGTGTGGAATTTGCGCCACTCCCCAAGTTCATGTTGAAAGAGAGAGGAGGAGAGGGGGGTGATTTTTGTTCTGTGGTGTCGATGTAGGTTAGATCAAACACAGTAATGTGAAAGCTTCTGCACAGAAGAGTAACGTTTTTACAACTGTACGCGATTATACTACCGTTTTGTGTGTGTTAAATTGCTAGCAGCTTTTTGTAGGTAAGTTTTGTTTCTTGTTATTTCTTTTGCATGTGTGTGTGTTAATAATAATAATTGCGAGTGGCGTTAGTGAACAGAAAGTGTTGTTTTGATTAAACAACGAAATTACGCTAAATAAAAAAAATATGAGCATATATAACGTGCGCTTGAAAAAAACTATTCTTCATCGCGAATAACATAAAAGCGAGGTAACAATCGGAGGGAGGGGTGGGACGATGATTATGATCATGTTAGTTTACTTATGGTGGATAGTATTGACGCGTGTACTCTGGGTTGGATTTGTTGTTTTAAGTCTATTTTATGCACAGTAAGGCTAATCGAAACTGGACCTACAGTGGGATCCGAACCACCTCCGCCGGGTATCGAACTTGGAGTTTAAAATTATACAAGTGTACAGAAGGAAATTTTTTTTTTTTTTGAATTTGTTGATATTTTGGGTTGGTTTTGTTGTTTTAAGTCTACTTTATGCACAGTAAGGCTAATTGAAACTGGACCTACAGGTGGATAGTATTGACGCGTGTACTCTGGGTTGGATTTGTTGTGTTAAGTCTATTTTATGCACAGTAAGGCTAATCAGGACTGGACCTACAGTTTCAAGAACCACTTGTGCGGGTATCGAACCCTTGATTACAAGGCTATTGCTGTGCCATCGCAGAGGCTAGTGGAAGTACTGATTGATTTGATGTTTTAAGTCTACTTTATGCACAGTAAGGCTAATCGGGACTGGACCTACAGTTTCAAGAACCACTTGTGCGGGTATCGAACCCTTGATTACAATGCTACCGCTGTGCCATCGCAAAGGCTAGTGGAAGTACATAGT
The DNA here is from genome assembly GCF_977018435.1 of Lepisma saccharinum. Taxonomy (NCBI): domain Eukaryota; kingdom Metazoa; phylum Arthropoda; class Insecta; order Zygentoma; family Lepismatidae; genus Lepisma; species Lepisma saccharinum. The sequence goes on from NC_139233.1 coordinate 55,057,368, forward strand.
TATTCGAATCTTATTTATTTAAAATATTTAGTTTTTTTTATGCACGCTTATTGATTTTTAAACCTAAAGTTAAATAAAATCTGGCAATTATATCCAAATATACTTATGGCTACAACGAGCATTCGCAAAAAAATGGCTTGAGATTTTTTTGCTACGTAAACAAAATGGTCGACATGCCAAATATGAACAGGCTATATAGATTTGAGAGATGGATAGAAAAAAAAAAGTTAATTAAAATTTAATTTCATGATTGCAACACGGAACTTAATGATTGATTGATTGATTGATTTAGTTTATTTTAACTTTGCGTTTTGTGCCTCTTGGCTAATTTGCGAAGATGGGGATGAGTGATGAAATTGATGAAAATGGATATTCACAAACAACCATACCCGACCGGGATTTGAACCCGTGACTCTTGGCGTCGTAGCGTGATGTGTTAACCACTCGGCCACAGGGTCGGGCAAGTACTGGTATATACATAGACCAAAGTTACATGGTTCTAGGCCCCATAGGAGTCGAAAAAATCAATGTATTGGAAAACGTCTTAAGACAAATATCTTAATCTTTAAGAAAGTCGACTTCCGGTATCTCAAGATGTTACTTCCGGTCTGTCAAGAAAATTTTCTTAAGACAAAAATCTTAAGACGTTTTCCAAGACATTGATTTTCTCGACTCCTAATTGAGCTAGGATGATGATTTTAGGTTTGTTGGATAGGATTCGACGAAAACTATTCGACTAGCAAATAAAATCGATTCCACCCCCTCAAGTTTTGGAAATACAGACAATTTTTTTATTTTTTGAGAAACTTGATTTGCCGGCTTAGTTTTTACTCTAATTCGAAAATTTTAATGATATTTGATAAAAAATTGAAGGTACTCTGCAACCTATTGGAAACATAATGATTAGTGCTTACTGTTTTCGAGTTATTTTAAATTAAAATTTCAAGATGTAATTTCTAAGTTGTTTTGTAACTCGTAAAGTATAGGTCGTAGAAAACCTATTTTTGTTTTATCTGCTATTGCCCGACAAATACTATAAACACAAATAAATTTTTTTAAAAAAAATGGAGATCGAAAATAATTTTGTTTTCTGAAAATAAAAAAAAAATATGTATATGGAAAAAAAATACGATTGTGTAATTTTTTATGATGTATGTTTGCATGTAAAAAATAAGTATACCTGAAAGTTTTAGAATTTCAAAATAGCTATATATATATATTTGCTATTATATCAGCCAAAACAATAGAATATATATAAACAAGAACATTTTCATAGTTTCACACCTCTACTAGAATAGTAGAAAAATATACTAGTGGGCAATAAAATCTGAAGAAGATTCGTGTCTAGCAAAAATAAGCTAAATAGAATTACACATGCATACAATATTTATTGTGCTTTTTCTATCTACAATCATATTTTTCTTATATATTTTTTTTTATTTTTTTTTATAGGGTTGATTAAAGCACATATTTGAGGAAAACAACACTACCCATATATAAATAAACCCCTCAAACTAACGCCAATTAGAATTACCTTACAAAATTTTTCTCATAAGGCATTTTTGTTTTGTAAACACTCTACCACCAACAGATCACATATAAATAAACATACCCCGAAAAAAAATGCGCTCCATGAAAAGTTGCCCTGTGTGCAAAAAAACTATATCAAGCAAAAATTTTGCAAGACATTGTCGCACCTGCGTGCCAGGCAAGCATTTGGCTGCCACCGAACTGTGTTCCGGATGCAATAAACACATTACAATTGCGTATGCCAAGCAGCATAAGCTTACTTGTTTAAGCAAAAATACATCTGGGGCTCAACCGTCGACCAGCTCAACCAAGAGGAAAGCGGAAGCCGACTCGCCACCATCCGCCAAGCGCATCAAGACTGTGGCCAAAGCGAACCAGTCTGCTTTCGAGCGTTTGTTAGAGGACTTTCCCCTTACTTCGGAGGGCTCATGCGACGTGCGTAGCTTTTTGGAGAACGTGCAAGCCCAAATTATTTCCATCCTCGGCGATGCGCTTGCAACGCACTCCACCAAATTCTATGCATCGCTTCGTTGCTGGTACAAGAAGCCATCTGATGAAATTTACAGCTTCTGCCACAACACCAAGGCGAAGACGCTGCATCTGGCGGATGTCGAAAACCTAGAGGTCATCTACAACAAGTTTGCCGAAGAGCTGGTGGCAAAGCAGGAGGAACATCAAGCCAAGGGCTCGGGGGTTCGCTGTGTGGGGAGCCTCACGAACTGCGCGTCAAACTTTGCAAGTTTGTGCCTCTCTCCGCCTCCAGCTACGTCCCCTTACCAAATAAGATTGTGGGAAAAAAGGCCGTCCTGAACATTCAGAACAGTGACGCCAAGTGCTTCGTATGGTGTGTGCTTGCAGCGTTGCACCCTGTCCACTGGAAAAACCATCCACACCGAGTTAACCACTACCTACCCTACGAGTCAGAGCTGGAAGATGCGATGGCTGGGATCCACTACCCGGTGGAGGTCCCGGACATTCGCAAATTCGAGGCCCGTACACACAACCCTCGGTTGGCCATCAACGTTTATGGCCTCACCGACAAAAATGTGGTGTACCCTATCCGGGTGAGCGACGTAGACGACGATGGTGTGCAGGAAATTCATCTTCTGCTCATCAAGGACGAGACCCATCACCATTACACCCTCATCCGTTCCCTCTCTCGGCTTGTTTCAAGCCAACGGAGCAGTGATAGTCACCACGTCGAGGTGTGTCGCAGGTGCTTGTCTATATTTCGTAATCGAGAACAGCAGGATTACCAGCGCATCAGAGGTCCCAACATCGCTGCCGAGAAGCTCGCTAACCACAAACTTTATTGCAATGCCAACGAGCCGGCTGTGGCAGTCTTGCCCAAACCTGGCACCGTGGAACGTTTCCGCATGTGCGGTGCCATGGTAGAGCACCCCGCTATCATCATCGCGGACTTCGAGGCCTTCCTCAAACCCCTGTCTACTTGCGATCCCAATCCCGAAGTTTCCTCCACTACCCCTTACCAACTCCACGAGGCACCCAGTTTCGCATACGTTGTGGTGCGACGAGATCAACACATCGCCCCTGAGCCCTACGTGTACCGTGGTCCCGACGCAGCCAAACACTTCCTCGAGAGGATGGTTGTGGAAGCCAACTAGATAGGGAAGGTACTGTTGGCTCCCAAGTCTATGCTCCCACTGTCCCCCGACGATCAACGTAGACACGACGAGGCCATCGCTTGCCCTGTCTGCGTCGAGGAGTACACCGCCAACAACTGTAAAGTCCGACACCACGATCACTTTAATGGTAGGTATATTGGTCCTTGGTGTAGTGATTGCAACCGCTTGGCCCGGGACCCGCACTTCATCCCTGTGTTTTTTCACAACGGCTCGGGGTACGACTTCCACCATCTGGTGCCTCACTTTGGGTACGACGACATGCGAATCGACGTCCTGGCGCAGAACGAGGAGCGTTATATTAGCTTGAGCAAGTGGGTTCGAATCCCGGGATTAGACTCTACCGTCGAGCTTCGCTTCCTCGACTCCCTGAGGTTCCTCCCGGCTAGCCTCGATGCTCTCGCGGGGAAGCTTAGCGACGAGAAAATGCTCATCACCTCTGCGAATTTTCCGAACTTGGACGTCGGTCTCTTCAGGCGTAAGGGGGTCTACCCCTACGAATACGTCACCGACTCTACCAAGTTTGCGGAGACGTCACTACCTCCTCGAGCAAACTTCTATAGCAAACTGCGAGGCTCGGGCATCTCTGAGGATGACTATAACCATGCTCAGTCCATGTGGCGCGAGCTGGGTTGCCAAAATCTCGGGGACTACCACGATGCCTACCTCAGACTTGATGTGACGCTTCTCGCCGATGTGATCCAGGCGTTTCGTGCAACTGCGAAGACCATCTACAAGCTGGACCCTGCATACTTCTACAGTCTTCCCGGACTGGCATGGTCGGCCATGCTTCTGGTTACGAAAGTCAGGCTTGAGCTTCTTTCGGACGTGGAGATGATGCTGTTTGTGGAACGTGCCGTGCGGGGTGGAATGGTCCAGGTGTCGCAGCGACACTCACACGCCAAAAATCACCACATGGCTACTGGCTACGACCCCTCACAACCATCCAGCTACATCATGTACACGGACGTCAATAACCTCTACGGACACTCCATGATGCAGCCACTCCCTTTTAGAGGGTTCGAGTGGGCTGATCCCTCCAACTTCGACGTTGAAGGTTTCGACGATGAGGAATGCGGATTTTTTGCCGAGGTGGACCTTGAGTTCTCCGAGAAGCTGCAGGATTTGTTCTGCGATCTTCCCCCTGCACCCGAGTTCAAGTGTCCACCCGATTCCAACCAGAAGAAGCTCGTCATGGATTTCGAACCCAAGAAGAATTACGTCCTGCACTACCAGAATCTCCGGTGGTTGATGCAGCGAGGGGTCACGGTCCACGCAGTTCACCACATCCTCAAGTTCGAGCATTCTCCATGGTTGAGGCCATACATCGAGCTCAACACCGAACATCGTATAGCCGCCACTTCTGATTTCGATCGCGATTTCTTCAAGTTAATGAACAATGCGGTGTTTGGGAAAACTATGGAGAATGTGCGAAATCATGTAGATGTGAGGCTAATATCAAACAAAGCACAATGTCGCAGGCTCATAGCAAACCCGTTATTCAAATCGAGGACTATTTATAATGAGCAGCTTGCTCTGGTGCATATGAGGAAGAACATGGTGATGCTCAACAAGCCAATTTATGTTGGTGCCTCAGTATTAGACCTGAGCAAACTGCACATGTTTCAAATATATTATGGGATACTACGCCAGCACTATAACAACAATATCAACCTACTCTACACGGACACAGATAGTTTGATGTACCACGTTCGCACGGACGACGCATACGGGAATATAGCCACGGTACCAGCTTTTGTGAACCTCTTTGATACGTCAGGCTATCCCCAGCCAAACCGATACAAAATCCCGACTCGCAACAAAAAGGAGCCTGGCAAACTCAAAGACGAGAAGGACGGTGATATAATTCTCGAGTTTGCTGGTCTTCGCGCCAAGGCCTATACCATCAAAGCCGAGGGCAGCGTTACCAAGAAGGCCAAGGGTGTCGGCAGACAGGTGGTTCGGGAGCATCTCACATTCGAGGACTTCGTCGATTGCCTCAAAACCAAGTCGTCGGTTCTAAGAGCAGAACAGCGCATCCAGAGCGTCGACCATGTGTTGACCACCAACAAGGTGAGGAAGATTGCCCTGGATCCCAACGACGACAAGAGGTGCGTTTTCCAATGTGGAATCCACACACTGCCGTGGGGGCACTATCGCTTAGCAGAAAGCAAAACCTGCAACATATGCCCATCTTCAACAGAAGATTCATAAAACAAACAAAAAAAAAAACAAAAAAAAAACTGACTGTCATTACAAAAAAACTTTGACCGTATTCTTAAATAACCAGCATACCTATGAATCTCTTTGGTTTCCGAAAACAAACCAACATGGAGACTGTACACCGCGCGACGACAGATCATGAATTTCTACCTTCCATGTTAACTAAACTCAACGGTCTACTGATTGTTCACCTTAACAGCATTTGGACGAAATTGGATGACGATGTGGGCAAGATGTTTTACGTCTTCAACAACAATTTACATTTTTACAAAATTCCGATCGATGGAAAACTTCAAATCACCGTGAATCCGGAAAACGTAGGCGAAATCAAAATATCTACCGGCAAGAACATTTTTCGAATCAAGCACGACAAGATGCTTTCTAACATTACGTACGATGTTTCTGCAGGAGATTGTTTATACGTGGAACTCCTAGGAGATTACGACAAACTCATTCCTCTCTTCGTAGAATTACGTATCGTCTATCCTATTATAAATAACCGTTAACCAAAAATGCCTAACGACATTTTCGGCCACACCAAACGTGTAGACCACGCAGAAGAGATTCTCATGTTGGACGTCCGAATTAAAAAGTTGAGGAGCGATTTGATCGCTTTGTAGGAGACCTTAAACAAAAGTTTAGAGTCGGAGATCGCTACGCTCCAAACGCAATGTCTCGACCCCATTCTGAAAATCGATTCCGAACTGAAAACGCTCATAAAAAATTATGTCGACGTACCTTCTTACGACAACGTTCAAAATATACAGTTGAGCGTGGATAAGCTTCAAAATGATTTGCTCAAATTGCAGCAATTTCAATCGAAAAATGAAGATTTGGAAAAATTGAAACTTGAAATCGAAGAACGAACTTCCGCAATAGAAAAAAATTTCTCTGAACTTCAAACCGTTGTGAAGGATATTGATGTAGAACGCTTGCACGTCGTCGTTTCCAAATTACAAGAAGAATTCACCGGCACATTGGAAGAAATTAAATCCAAGTTGCAGACTTTGGAAGATACCATGACGAACCTACCATCGTCGGACGAACTGCAGGTCATCGGTAAAAGCGTCGCGAACATAAAAATTCAATTGGAGGCCTATCAAGATTTCGAACACATTCAAACCACCATCGCTACGCTTCAGGCGTCTCTGGAGTTGATCAACGAAGAAATTAAAAATATTCACGCTGAAGCGAACGCGTTGACGAGCATTCAGGACACGTTGAGCACGGTTCAGCAGAAGATCGAATATTTAGAAAATTTGAACGTCGAAACGAATCTTGCTCATTTTCATCACGTACTGGACAACATACAGGGTGACTTGGAATCGTTACGGACGAGCGTACCTTCGAGCGAAGATTTGGAAAAATTGAAAACGGCGGTGACGGCACTATCCGATTCGAGCGACATCAAAAGTTCATTGAGCGATCTCGAGAGTAGGGTGGCCAATCTCCCCACCTCAAAAGAATTGCACGCTTTGAAAAGGAACATATCACGTATGCTGAAACGACTGGAAACGGAAACGGCGAACGTGGAACAGATTCGAGGCGAACTTACTTCGCTGGTGTCGACGCTGCCCACTTCGCAGAGCGTTGCCGACCTTCACACGCAGTTTACCGAGATGCGAAGCATCGTGAACGATCTTACCGAGAAGAGCTCGAAATTGAATCAAGTCGAGAACCTTCAGAGTATCGTCGTTAACATCAGAGATCAAGTTGGAGTGCTGGAATCCACGCAGGAATCGACGCTGGCCTCTTTCGGTGACAAATTACAAGAACTCAACGAAAACTTCAAGCAGTTGAACGTGGAAGTGAAAATCAAACCGTCATTTTCTACAGTAACGGATACCATCGTCGAACATTTGTTGCCCGTACAAAATACACTGGGACAGCTTCACAGCAACCTCGTTAGCGTCGATACTAAATTCGCTAAACTGCATTCTCTGCAAGCCATCGAAATCAACAGCGTACCCAATCAACAGAGAATCTCCACGTTCGTCGAAGGTAACAAACTGTACATGTTACATCCTTATCATCCGTACTACAAGTTTCTCCTCGATGGCACGATTCAGATAAATGAATTTTCGTACTGGTCTCACGGCAGAAAAGCTAGCGTTCCCACCATGACCTTGATATCGAATCGTGGTGTCCAGAAAGCAGGAAATATTCCTCTGGCACGTTGGAACGAAACGCGCAACATATATGAAATACACGAAGACGAAGATCTTACCGTTTTTGACGTGAGTGCCGGCGATAAGCTGATCATTCAAAACACGAGCGAAGTGCCACCCTCTTTGAATCCCATCACGCTGGTGCTTCTCTTCAAACGTAATCTCTAAAAAATGTCTAGGCAAGCCATCGTTGAAGAATTGCATAAACCTGCACGCCGCAACTACGAACGTTTGGCGGTGGTAACCAAGGGAATCGATGACCTCTGGCAAAGTGACCTCGTGGAGATGAGTAGCGGCAATCTAAAAATGTGCATAAATTGAACAAGGGCAACAAGTACCTCCTCACCGTCATAGACACGTTTTCGAAATTCGCATGGGCTCTACCTTTGAAAGCCAAAACGGGAACGTGCGTAACGGAAGCATTCAAGACAATTTTTCGCGAAAGCAACAGACGACCTCGGTTTTTGCAAACGGACAAGGGGAAGGAATTTTACAATGCCGTATTCCAAAAGTTTATTCAAAAACATGACATTCGACATTATTCAACCTTCAGTCACATCAAAGCCAGCATCGTGGAAAGATTTAATCGAACCTTGAAAACACACATGTGGAAACGATTCACGCTTCGAGGAAATTACAAATGGGTCGACATACTGTCGGAACTCGTCAACGACTATAATCACACGGTACACAGAACGATAGGCATGAAGCCAGCTGACGTTACGAAATCCGACGAGCAGCGTTTAATTTCTACAGTTTACTGTCCAAAGTACACTCCCACGACTACCAAGAAATCAAAATTCAAAATTGGAGACCAGGTGAGGATCAGCAAATTCAAACGCACCTTCGACAGGGGTTTCACAAAAAATTGGAGCACGGAACTTTTTACGGTGGTTCGAGTTTTACCCGGAAACCGACACACGTATATAATAAAAGATAGTAGCGGCGAGATTTTGAAAGGAAGATTTTACGAAGAGGAACTCTCTAAAACAAAACATCCCGACACGTACCTCATCGAGAAAGTATTGCGTAGGAAAGGCGACAAACTGTTTGTCAAATGGCTGGGACTTCCGGAAAAGAGTTGGATCGACGCGAACGAAGTGATCTTGTGAGTACGTGGAACGTGGTGAAGCGTCTACCGGATTCGGAAAGTCAAACGAAAAAAAAGAACGGCGAGTTGCTTCCCGACAGCATCCGCTGTCTAATCGTAGGTCCTTCGGGGTGTGGGAAAACGACACTGCTCGTGGACAATTTTCTCCTCGCACCGAATTGGTTAGATTGGAAGAACAGGCACCTCTACGTATTTTCGAAAAGTCTCGAACAAGCGAAATACCAGCAACTGATAAAACTGTACGATGGTCTGGACATTGCAACGTTCGCTTCGGAAATAAAACCACTCGACGATTGTCGTAAAAATTCAGTCGTTGTGTTCGACGATGTTATCCTGGAAAATCAAAATGAAATTCGCAATTTTTTCACGCAAGGTCGTCACAAAGGAATAGATTGCTTCTTCCTAGCTCAAACGTTTTCCAAAATTCCAAAACAGTTAGTACGCGACAACGCTAATTTCATATGTTTGTTTCGTCAAGATCACACCAACCTCAAGCACGCGTACGATGACTACGTAGGCGGAGACATGAACTACAATCAATTTTCGGAACGCTGCTGCTCCCACTGTTGGAACAGTGACGATTTCGGATTCGCGACGATCGACATGACGAGAAAACCCAACGACGGAAAATACAGAAACAAAATCAACGACTTTCTAAACGTTGCAACGTTGTGAGAAACGACGTGTATAAATAACGCTATGACGAAACGGAAAATAGAAGACGAAAATCTCAAGCTTCGCGATTACCTCGCGAAACGCTTCAAAGGTTGGAAATCCGAGAATCGCGGATTCTACGAAGAGAAGAAACGTCAAGATCAACCTGTGATCGACGCCATCAGTGATCTAGGTAAAGAAAGTAAAGGTGTCACGGAACAAAATAAAAATTTGATCAACGAACTCGTACCACTTGCAGCTAAAAGTTACACCGTACCCACGCCCATTTCGAGCATTCCTTCGACGCCGTTCGAACTGAAGGACGTACCGGCACGACGTCGAGCCATAGGTAGCACGTCGTCGTCTTTGGATAAGATCGAGTTGGGACCTTTGGCACGAGACTACCTGAGCACGGGGAAATTCGACAATGATGAAATGTTCGGATTGTATCCGAGCATGGAGAGCAACGAAGGCGGCGGTGTGGTTTGGAAGATTGGAAAATCGAAGGTGAGCTTCGAAGGCAACGACATTAAAGTTAATTTAGGCGAGAAGGATAGTTGGAACAGGTATCCGGGTACGGTGGGACTGTGGGAACTCGTTGCCAAAAAGCAGCCGAAAGATTACACCGACGAAGATTACCAGAGTTACAAGGAAATTTTGATCATGACGGATGCCTTATACCAAAACAACGACGCTACGCAGAATAGGGTCAAATCCAGCAGCGGCGAGAAGTACAGGAATCTCATCAAGCCGATATGGAACCAGGTGAAAACAGGCAGCGGCGTCAAACTCTACAACACCCTGCCCAAAGAGTTTGTGTGGGTGGACGACGTGCGCAAGCTCATAGACAGGTTGTTGGTTATTGCAGGAGAGGAGAATGCAGGCAATCGTAATTTCTACAACGAGAAGGTAGGAATTGTGGACATGATCAGCACAAAACTTTCAAACTTCATCGTGAACGACGACAAGGGCATAGGTTACCTCATTAAAATTATCAACACGCTGCCTCCGAGATTCTGGAACGTTGCCGAAGGAAAGGGACTCGTGAACGACATCATCAACAAGTTACCTTTCGAGATGCATTTACCCGGCTACCAGTACTGCGGACCGGGTACCAAACTCGAGAAAAGATTGGAGAGAGGAGACAAGGGTGTGAATCCGTTGGACGCCGCATGCAAAGATCACGACATCGCCTACAACACCACTCGCACCGATCTGGATGCACGTCACGAAGCAGACAGAAAGTTAGAGCACGCAGCTTTCGAAAGATTCGTTAGCAGAGACGCTTCGCTGGGAGAAAGAGTTGCAGCACTGGGCACCACCATCGCCATGAACACGAAACAAAAATTTGGATGGGGTGTGTAGAAATAAAAAAAATTCTCGAACCGTGAAAAAAATTTCTTCGGTATATAAATAACACTACGTAAAAAAAAAAAACTCCAGTTGTGTTTGTCATCTTATAAAAAAAATGAGTAAACAATCACTAGACGCCCAAGCATTAAAACAAATGCTAAATTCATCAGTCGAATATGTAAAAATTCAGGAATTGGAAGTGGACAAACCTTACACGATAACTTCCGGTTCAATTGTTTCTACCCAGTATGGTCCCAAGGCGCGTCTGTTGCTCAACGCACAATACAGTCTATTTTTACCAAATCGATACGCTAACATGTTATCCGACGAGAAGCTAGCTATTTTAATCGAGAACAAAACTCGAATCGTGTACAAGGGTACAAAGGAACTTCTTGGTAAGAAAACAAAGCACGTAATAGAATTTGTGTAACGGCTCTGCGCGGAGTATATCCTTGAAAAAAAAAATACACAGAACAAAAAAATCTCAGAACATTTATATATAAATAACATACCGAAAAAAAATTACACAAAACAAAAAAAATCTCAGAACATATATATAAATAACATACCGTGAAGATAACATATAAAGCATCAACATGAAGCCCAAGGGTGTCGTGTACCAGATACCATACTCCAATCTGAAAAATCTAGGTGCCCTCGATGGGTTACTCACCAAGAAACAACGCGAGAAGAAACGTTCTTGCTTGACGAAAGGACACGGAATGAAATTACTTCTCAGCACACCTCAATTGAGACGCTTGCAACGTTCGCGGAAACAGCAAAAGATCGGAGGTTTCATATTCAGCATCCCAGCCATCCTGGCAGCATTGGGGGCCGTTGGAAGTTTGGCCGGCGGTAGCGCCGCCATCGCGAAAACCGTCATCGACTCAAAGAAGAACAAGGCAGAATTGGAAGAACAGAAACGTCACAACCTGGCTATGGAGAAGAAGGGGAAAGGTATAACCAAAAAACAAAAAAGCAACCTCGATGCTTTGAAGAAATATAAAAAAAAGAAGAAGCCCTGTCCAACTTCAATATTGAATCTCTGATCGAACTGTTGGGAATAAAGAACTTCAGGGGTGTTTTCATGTCCGATTCTCTACCCTCTGCTGTGAAGAAAAAAGAGTATGGCGTGGTCAACCTGGACAGTTACAAAAATCCTGGTACACATTGGATATGCTACCTCAAAATTGACGATAACAATGCATTTGTTTTCGATTCGTTCGGTGGCACACCACCTGCCAGGTTGGTGAAGTATCTCAATGTTGCCAACCTCTACTACAATGACAAACGCATCCAGGGTTTCACCGATGTTAACTGCGGCCACCTATGCCTTTCCGTTCTCGCATACATGTCTAAAATAAATAACCCGTCGGTGGAACATTTTCAGAAAGCATTGTGGAATCTTAAACACGATGGGCGTGTTCCATCTCACGAGCGAATCTTCAATCTTGAAACTCACGCTGCACGACGACATCGTCTATCCTAAATCCGTAGCTCTGCGTGCATTCTACAGCATGTACCTCATACCTAACGTCACGCAGCACAACAACAAAATTAGCGTCGGAAGCGAACACATCGTCGTCACGCCAGGCCAATACAATCTTTCCACTTTGCAAGCTCAGTTACCCAAAGGCACGTACTTTTCTCAAAATTCGGTCACGCACAGAGTGGAAATCGTGTCGGCGACGGAGACCGTGGACCTGGGTACCATGGGTGAACTTTTAGGTTTCGAGAACAACACAAAACTCGAAGCTGGCATCAAGCACACGGCAGCAAACATTCCTAAATTTCTGGCCATAGAGACTCTGAACGTTCACTGTAACGTGGCAGAAGGAATGATCACTAAATCTTCGGACGGGGCGTTACTGGGAAGTCACAAGCAGACGGGAATCATAGCCACGTTCAAACCAAGTTCCGAATTCATGGAACCGATCATCTACACGCCCTCTTCGCCGATCTATTTTCCAGTATGTCACAACCGCATAGACGACATAGAGTTGGTGGTGACGAACGAGAAAGGAGAGGTGGTGGATTTCGCAGGTGCCACTACGACGGCCATCGTGGAGATCAACGTATAATAAATAACACGCATAGTGAAAATGGAGCAAATCGAAAGTTACGAATTGCAATCTTTTCCTCCGAACCGTCGCACGTTCGCCAATCTCAACGAAGCGAACAGGGAGATCGAATACGACGTGGACGTAGGGGACGGGTTCGTTCATCCTCACAGAGCGGACCTCTACCTTCAATTCGACGTGGTGAAGAAGGAAAGCGGAGACGCGTTTCCGCCCAATGCAAATTTGATACTCGTGGACAACTTCGTGCCTCATCTGTTCTCGCAGGTGGAGGTGAGGAAACACAACACCGTCATCGACAGAATCGATTATCCAGGCATCACGTCGACGGCAGTGGGAACATTGAAATTATCCAAAACGGACGCAGCATACTATCAAGCGGGAGGATTCGAAGCAGGGACGAAAATATCGACGACAAGTCACACAGTGCTTTTTCCCATGCGTCTGCTGCCGGGATTCTTCTCGGACTACAAAGAGATCATGTGGAAGGGAGGATTGCGCGTCACGTTTCGAAGAGCAGCCAACGACAACGACGCACTGATGCGATACACCAACTTGAACGCCGACGGCACGCCGATAGCCAACACATTACCCGAAGCAGCCAAGTGCGTCATCCGGAGCATGGAGTTGAGAATGCCGATCGTGGAATACGAAACGAACTACGCCCTCAAGTACAAAGCGGAGATCTTGAAGAGTCCGCAGGTGCCGATTCACTTTCACGGTTACCAGTGCGTGCAGAAGTTGGCGTCGGGAAGTCACATGGAATTCGACGTGACGACGCAGTTCAACAACATACAGTTCGACATGCCAGATTTCATCGTGGTGCTCTTTCAGACCGGGCGCGATAAGAATCAGGAAAAAAATTCCAGCAAATTCGACGACTGCAAGATCAAGAACGTTTATCTGAAGAATGGAAGAAACGAAGTGTTCCCGCGCGAGAATTACAACCTCGACATGACCAAAAACGATTACCTAAAACTTTACGAAGCTTACACCTCTTTCAAACGCGTGACCGAGGGAAACGTGGACATGTACTACACGCCCAGCGAATTCATAACCCACAGACCCATGTCCGTCATCAATACCACGAAGAGGAAGCAGGTGGTGGTCAACGATCGCACCAACATCAAGGTCGTCTGCGAGTTCAACAGTCCGTTGCCCGAGGACACCGTATGCAGTGTGATCCTGGTCGCCGAGAAGTCCTTCGTCCACGACGTGAAGAACGAGAGGGTCACAGAGCAGTTTTAACAAGTTTTTAACATTTTTTTCTTGCACAATAAGGAATTTTTGTACTAGCACAATCAGTTTCAATGGCACAATACGAAAATTTCACTAGTTCAAGATCAGTTACAATATCAATTTCATCAGTTATCAGTTACAATATCTTTTTTTCTCATCAGTTTTTGTACTATAGCACGAGACAATCAGAAATTTTTGCACAAAAATTTTGTTGTTGTTGTTTTTACATGAGAAAATTAACAATAAAATTCTTTTTTTTATCGTTTCAGATGCTGTCGAACATCAAAAACACATACACATACAAACACACTAAAAAAAATAAGCATGCAACTTTATTTGTAACACACACATACATTCTCCATCTTCATCAAAAAAAATATTATAATAAACATAATTATTTTTATCTATCACACAATAAAACTCTATATCCAAAATATTACAACATCAAATAACACTAGAGTCGTTAGTACACGTTGCATGCATTACGGAGGTCCTCTGTAGGGTTTCATGGAAGTTTGGGGGAAAAAAAAAAAAACACGTGAAACCCTACAGAGGTGCGGTTATCTACAACCGCAGCCGTTAGAACCTTTTACTTTTTTGGTTGGGCACCACGCACCCTGGCGAGGTTATAGGGGCCAGGAATCCTAAAAAAAACAACAATTATTTATTTGTTTGTTTGCCTCACAATACGAAAAATAATGAGAGGCGCCAGCGCACACACGTGTGTATAGCACATCGTGTTTCCCCCCCCCCCCCCGAGAGAGGTTTACAAAGGTCACGATAGGTCTCTCCCTCTTTATCTTACAGCAACATTGGCATCTCTATTTTTTTTTTAGTTGTAGGTGGGTTGCCAACACAATCTAGTTAATAATGCTACATATTATACACACACACACGCACACACATACTGTGTTGCCATCCATCCATCCCTCTCTCTCTTTTACGGCAGTATATATTTGTTGCCGGCTCTCCTTGCCCAGTGTGTGTATGTTACGCCAGTATATAAATTGGCTAAACCCTTGCCAAGTAAAAAAAGCTGTAGGTAGGTGTTGGCAACACTGTCGGTTGTTTAACTCTTCCCTCTCTCTTTTTTTTTTTTTTTTGTAAAAGGCTATGGCAAAAGTACCAGTAGGTTGGCAAATTGCTTTATGCACTGTAAGACAAGCCTCAAGCAAAGTTGCCAGCTCCTTGCTTTAGGTTAGGTTAGACCAAAATAAAAACCTTGGTGACTTTTCGAGTAAGATGTTGGCAACGCTGCAAGACAAGCCTCAAGCAAGGTTGCCAGCTCCTTGCTTTAGGTTAGGTTAGACCAAGATAAAAACCTTGGTGATTTTTTCGAGTAAGGTGTTGGCAACACTGCAAGCCCCACCGAGCCTCACCGAGCCTCATTTTCGGTTGGTGAACCGGGCTGATTGTAGTGACTTTTCGAGTAAGATGTTGGCAATACTGCAAGACAAGCCTCAAGCAGTATTGCCAGCTCCTTGCTTTAGGTTAGGTTAGACCAAGATAAAAACCTTGGTGATTTTTTCGAGTAAGATGTTGGCAACGCTGCAAGGCAAGCCTCAAGCAGTGTTGCCAGCTCCTTGCTTTAGGTTAGGTTAGACCCAAAAAAAAACCTTGGTGATTTTTTCAAGTAAGGAGCTGGCAACACTGCAAGCCCCACCGAGCCCCATTTTCGGGCATTGAACCGGGTTGATTGTACTACTAACGTAGATAAGCATTCTCGTCCAAAGTCGTTTACTTCCCGAAAAAGATTTCGCAAAGAAGTAGGTTTGAACCCATGACCTTCCATTTCATAAGCAAACGATCCCCCTACACCACACGGTTCACGTTATTTTATGCACTCGGTTCGGATTCTACTTTAAACTGAAGGTCCAGTCCCGATTAGCCTTACTATGCATAAAGTTGACTTAAAACACCAAATCAACCAATTCATCTCCTTTCAGAGTGGGCCTTCTATAATGCTGTAGTCGGCCAGCATTAGAAAATACAGTTCTGCTTCTCGTACACCAGAGTGTAATTGCATTTAATATTGTGACTAATTTTACTTTAAAACTACAGATTAAAGCGATAATAGGGTCCAGAAAAAGAACCTCAAAGTAGATCTTCACACAAAGTATTTTAATCCATTGCCAAACATTTCAGTTAAGAATAATATTATGCTTTTCCATTGACCGTATTTTCGATTCATGGTGAATTTTCTAAAAGGACCATGTCAAGAAATCTAAATATGTAAGTTTTACTAGTAAATGCATTTAAAATGCACGAAACAACAGGGGAGGAGACAAATAAACCTCAAAAATTAGTAAAAATACTGACAAATAAACGAAAAGCAAAAAAAGGCCGAAAAATGCAAAAAGAGAAATGTAAAATAGAAAGTGTTTTTCGGCTCTAACTGAAGGGAAAGGGACATGATATCAGGTTTAGCATTGTTTTTAAGGGTCAGAAAAAAAGTTGATTTTTCATCAACTTCCGGACCCTAATTAGTAATTATGACCATTGAAAAAGTTGGAGGTAGCTTACTTAAAATTTTCTTGCTGAGGGATCGTACCGTCCCATATCTCCACTTCATATTAAAGAAAAACATCAAGTTCATATTTAGAAAATGACTTGGAGTTTTCCACCACGAAAATATGTTTCTCATTGTTTGAAGTTCGTTAGTATTATCTTTCAAGCTTTCCATTGTTTTAATTTCACACATATTTTATATTTCATACGTTCCTCTCTCTTTTCATAGTCTTTGGTAAAAAGCTGAAGTTTCTTGTCAAACAGGGTCTGGTTCAAATGACTCCTTTTCGCTCTCCTGTTCCTACTTTAAACAAACAACAAAATACTTCGTAACTAAACGATTGCTTGTTCAAAACACGGAATTTTTACACAATTTACAAAATATGACAAAACGCCAATAGACATGTTCATCATTTTTCCCTTTCAGCGTTTCTCGATTTTATCTGAATTCGTTTCCTCATGAAAATTGCCATGAGGAAATTATAGATATGACATTATGTGTTTGAATTGGTTTCTTCAAACTGGTAGCAAATTTTAACATGAGCTACCTGGAGAAGAGGTAGCGTGCTTGATTCTTACGAGGGAGGTCGTAGGTTCTCCACCTAGGCAGAATTTTTTTCAGTAGTATATCGTTGGGTGTAAAGTTTATCCGCCGTGCTAAGAAGTTAACATTGGTCTCTGTATTTCACGAGAGGAAAGGAAATAGTAAGAGAAAGTTATTTCGATGATAGGAGGAAGTCACATGCCACGTGGAATGCGCAGAATCAAGTTACATAGAACTAAGTCTGTAATGGTGGTTTCGAAGATTGCAAAGTTAGTGGGGAACGTTTGTTAGATCTCATACTCGTACTTTCTGTTCAAAGAAGACAAACATTTTAGATACAAAGCAGTGAGGAATTAACGATCATTATGAGGTTTGGAATTTTTTGTTTGTCACTCACTATATAAATACTTATTAGTAGTTTCTTATCGAATCGGCCTTCGTCGCAATAACAATTTATTTATGTTAATTAGCGATTTACTATTAGTTTTAGACGCATGGTAAGATGGTGGTGAGGGGATTGACAACAGTCATTACGAAGGAACGGACATAAAATTACCAATCTTAGCAATTTGAACTCATTAAACGCTCTCCATCGTTACAGTACTGCACTACATCACTACTTAACATAACTGTATATCTTTTTTTAGTATATCGAAATCAAATAATCAATATTTTAGGTGACAGTGAAGAACAAACAATACATAACTTAAATAACATTACATTTTGCATCCTGAATACATAATATGTGATTTGTGAATCAATCATGATGTGTGTGTTAACACAACATATGAACAATAACTAAAAAGAAAAGTTTTAGCTTTAAATCCTGGAAATCTCCAATTTCTAAGGGGAAATATGCGCAGAAGGGACGTCCCTCAAGTGTGCATCGGATTCATTTTTTAAATATTCTAATATCAACGGTATCTGTTCAGCAAACAAAAAAAAAGAAAGAGGAGAGGGTGGGATTTGAACCCGCGACGTTTCACGCTTGATGAAAGCAGCGGATAGCAGCGCCTAACCAACTGCTCTACGTTAATTTAATGACGTTATATCCTTTAAAACATGTTGTCGTTTATGAAGACTCCCACCTTCCTGTGTTTCAAGCACATTTTCTCGACAAGTCGTGTAAAATATATATTTTTGAGAACTGTTCGATATTACGCAAGGTATTGTAAATAAAATGTCGCATAAACTCCTCACAAATTTGCTTCTTTCTGCACAAACTCGATGGCAATTTCCTCCAGGTGGAGAAAAACTTTGTTCAGTGTTTCAAACCCCCCAAATTTCAAGTCGAGCAAGCAGAATCGTAAATATCCTTCAAGGTTCTTTTTCCAATTTATTATTTCTGTTTGATTGTGTATTATAATAGCGGTTTATAGTTTCTAAGTTCATGGAAAGTGTTAAATTGAAAACCTATCACCGCCGTTTTTCGTCTAGTGGAAGGACCTACTCAAAGTTGGCTACTCTCACTTGGAGCTGAAGTGCAATGTTGCTAAGTTTACGATTTCGGGACTTAGAATTCTTTCGGGGCGGTCAAATAAGATGTTGCGAAGTGTACCCATACACTCGAGTACAACTACATTTTTACTTAATAGCCATGAATGTGAAGTGTGGTATAAGATGTTTCAAAGTTTACATTTGTTGGTTGAAATGTTTGTGAAGTTGTTAGTTTGTGCTTTCACAGTCAAATTAATGAAATGTTATTACTGTCAGTGGCATCTGTTTTTCTGGAGTGAAATTATATTTGATGAAAAATTACTTCCAGTAATGATCCCGAGTAACGAACACTGCCTTCGAAAGATGAATAACTGAAGGTACAGTCATATTAACATTCAATGGGATCATTACACCCAGAAGTGTCTATTACTGTACAAGCCAGAATCTTACATGTAACTGTATATCTGTACAAATATCTTGTGTTTTATATTCCCATTTTTATGTAATACATTCATGTAACTGCTGTAATAAGGTAGCCATCCTGCTATCACCAGTATAAACTTTCCAATACATTAACGTTCCAATAAATTAAATCTAAAGGACCGATACATATATCGGATCAAAGTGATCGGCACTTCCGAAAATTTCCGCCAATGGGAGTAATCATT
This sequence comes from Lepisma saccharinum, assembly GCF_977018435.1. Lineage (NCBI taxonomy): Eukaryota > Metazoa > Arthropoda > Insecta > Zygentoma > Lepismatidae > Lepisma > Lepisma saccharinum. Next base: position 55,076,524 of record NC_139233.1, read on the forward strand.
TTTAAGAAATGTTTTTGTACAGTATCTACTAGATTTTTGTGCAAGTTGAACCAGCCTCTCGTTTGTGCCACCTGGGGACAATCTTGGAGAATGAAGACGTTGAAGCATGGCTTGAGTTTTTTAAATATATTTTTTTTAAATTTAAGTTCACTTTATGAATATACAGGTTAGTTGAGGCTGGGTCCACAGTGTAAAGTAGAATCCGAACTACTGTGTGTTTCCACCGGGTTCGATACCATGGAGCCCTTTAGTACAATGCGACGACGTTATCAGTACATCACCGAGGAGGCAACGTTGGAGCGTGGTGTTGATCACATCATCTCTACTATACTCGAGATTGAGAATATGTAAGGTACTATCTAGAGAACTCTCATGTGCTTTTATGTCATGTACACTGCTCTCCATAAATTAAGCAACAAATGGTGATCATCCAATAGAATGAAACACAAGGCCGGAGGGTGTACATATTTTATTTGTAACGAAAGTGACCGTTGTCGGACACTAAGGGATATGATCCCTAACGCATTCGTTGCTTTCTTTCAGCGTGCCCACCACTCTTCTTCTCTTTTCTCCAACTGTTTTCTCTTTTACCTCACAATTTCTTGTTGTTGCTTAATTTCTGGAGGGCAGTGTACTATGTACAATAAATTGCTGTGCTTCTTTTTCTTTTACTTATTTTGTTGTCTAATTCACATTTTTTATTATTATTCTGTTAAACAAGAAATATGTGTGTGGCCATTATTTCTACTTTCGTGCCGCTTATCTGCATTTTTTCGCTAATCATGCAAATAAGAATACATAATGATTAGATGAAATTGATGAAGGGGCACTATTACCCAGGCCGGGACTCGAGCATGAAACAGTTACTGTTAAGATCGGGGGTCAACTCAACTGAAACGGCATAGAATAATGAAATTTTTGAATAATCGTCTTATTCGTTATTGACAATTTCATTGGTAGTAAAGTTTCGAGTTACATTTCGCACTTAATCCTATAGTACTGGATTTCTCTCTTAATCATTCGCTCTTAACCTTTGTAACATCGATGATAAGTAAATACATTTGATATATATTTGTTCTCCCCGAATTATCATCGACGTTACACGTTTCACTGCGTGATTAATTCCCTTCCTGGGTTCTGTTCCTCTAATAAATATTATCTTGCAGAAGTTTGATTTAGTTCCAATTTCTACCGATTATTTTTACATGTCACCCCTTCGCACCCCACCCCTAGGGGTGTCATTGGTGTCTTACCCCCAAAATAGTAGGTCAGGCTCAGCGCTGTCTACGCAGTTAAGACGACCATACTCCTCCCCCTCTTATCATCGTGTCTTTCAAACAGTTACCATCGTTGCTCTGACCTACAGTACGTTTGCAAGCGACTCGGGCAACATGTGGGATGACGAAGCATTGCAATTGGTATAGCGAGAAGTACTTGTTCAGTGTAGGAGTTATACATGAATCGAATGAAGTAAGATTCATAGATAGTAAAAACGAAGATTCATACGACGCGAAAAAAAACTTCGCCTCGGAGAAGCAGAAAGAGAGAGAGAGAGAGAGAGATTCATAGACACTAAGTTATAGAATAAGATAGAGGAACTTAGGAAGGAAGAAAGAAGGAAAGATATATATGTAAAACCAAATGAAGAAGAGAAAACAGATGAAGAAAGAAATGAACAAGGAGATAGATAAACTGGTGAAAAACGACAGAAAGAAAGAGATACAGATGAATAAAAAGGAAACAGATGAGGCAAGAAAGAAAGGTAGAGAAAAACAGATAGCGAACTATAGAAAAACAGATTTGGAAATGTAGAAACCACAGATAAAGAAAGAAAAAGAAAGGCAGACGAAGAAAGAAATTAGGTGCAAGGAAACGGGTGAAAAGGAAAAATAAATACAGAAATATATGAAGTAAGAAAGAGATATAAAACCGATAAAGGAAAAAGGAAAATATAGACACAAGTAACGAAAGAAGGGAACAATGAGAAACAAGTAACAAAAGAATGGAAAAGTGAGATAGAGAAACAGTTGAACAAAGAAGTAAGAGTTGTAAAATGGGAAACAGATGAAGATAGAAAGAGATAGAGACCGATGAAGAAATAAAGATACAGAGAAACAGGTGAAGAAAGAAAGAGATAATGATGAAAAAGATGAAGATAGAAAGCAAGAAAGAAAAAGCTAGATAAAGAAAGAAAACTTAGACAAAGAAAGCACATGAAGAAATAAAATATGAAGATACAGAGAAAGAAATAGAGAAGAGAAGAAGAAAAGAAAGAGAGTGTATGGGAGAGATTAGAAGAGAAGATTATCAACCACGACTAACAAATCAGAGCACACCTGAAAATATTCCTCCCAGCTGCACGAAATTTATCCGGTGACTCCACTGGTACTCTAAGTTGCTTACCAGGATCGTTCGCACCAAAGGTGAGAGCCCTATCCATTTGACTACGTGAGAATCTTCCTGATGAAAAGTTAGTAGAATTTACTTGAAATCTCAAGATCTTCAGAGATGGGAATGTTCCTTGAAAATTACATTGAAAATACATCATTTCATTAAGACTTGAGCTGAGGGAAGATGGATAAAGGAAGTGGGACACGCAATTAAAACTTCTCCAGACTTCCAGAAGCTTCCTGGGCTGTTTTCGACAATATATCTGGAAACGTGGCCCGGGGACCTTTTATTAAAGTCCGGAAGATGGGCGGAAAGTTAGGTGGGAGCCGAAAGTTACAACTCAAAATGCATAATTCCGGTATGACATCAGGCGTATTTGGCCAAATGCGGAACGGATTTCATTTTCACCGGATAGAGTCTGAGAATCTCGACCACGGAGGTAGAATTAACTTCGGAATTCGACCGGAAGTGGTCGATTTACGATCTCCTGCATCCGTCTGTTGTATTTAGATACGGTCGTTCGAAGTTGTGACCATAAGTTGCTAATGTAAATAAAATTATAGGTTTGCCGTATTTCCCTACTCTAATCATAATATCTTCTGACTTATATACAGAGTGTTTCGGAATTTAGTGAACTAAAATTGTAACTAGGTCATATAGGGTGTTCATATAAAAACTAATAACTTTCTTCCGTGACGCCAGGGAGTTCGAATCGGGTCCTGGTCAGTGGTGTTCTATGTTAGTGTTCATTCATCATTCTCATCATACCGTCACTCATCCTCGTCTTTGCGATTAGACAAAAGTGGCAGAAAAGCGAAGTAAATTAAGTCAAATGAATTAATCAAATAGCCGACCTCCGTGGCTGAATGGTTAGCACAGCATGCTAAGACGCCAGTGGCCTGAGATTCGAAACCAGGGCTGGTCGTGGGTGTTCTTGGTGAGTGACCCTTCGTCAATTTTATCATATCATCACTCATCCTCATCCTCGCGATTACCCAAAGGTATCAGAAAAGCGACGTAAAATAAGCCAAAGCAATAAAAAAAATTATTAACAAAAATGGTCCTCAAACACCATCACAGGAGGAATTTGGTAAGAAAAGGAAGGTCTAAGACAGGCCTATACAACTCACTTCAATTGTGGAAGAATATTCTCGTATGCACGTGTTGACTGCACAGCGAGCAGCGGTACTGCAGCGTTGTAAGAGGATGGATAGGAGAGAGTGAGCGAAGCTCGAGACTGGGGGCTTCGTCGATCGCGTTCATGCAGTGTGCAGGCGGGAAGCTCGAGGTCCTACCAAACCGCAAGCTCTAGCCTGATCTAAGAAGGAGAAGGACCTAAACATAATGAAATACTTTCGTGTGTTTTGTTTCTTGAGCCCAACCTAAAATACAGTTCAATGAAGTAGATCTGTTTCCTAATGTAATTGAATTAAGATTTCCAGGGCCATACAGAAAGGTGGTTTTGCCTATATCAGACGTGAATTTTCACACCTTACATTAATTGGTCACAGATTTAAGGGTAGCAATGTACACACATTCTCTCCGATAGAACCACTTGAATATATCGTTTTGTTCGTTGCTATGTCCATTATACGATGAAAGATTTCTAACAGTGGCCATTTTAGATTTAGATTTTCTAAGCCATTACGTAAGGCTTTCAATCTCTCTATCTCTCGTAATGTATACAATAGACTTATGAGAAGAGTCGTCACTTTCAGATCAGAAATACTGTTCTTCACAGGTTTGTGATCGTGTAACACAGAAAGATACAATACTGTATGGGAACTTGAATCAGTTTATACTAGTCGCAGGGTAATTATTTTATGGTTGCCAACACTGCTTGCTTGTGCACTTTTTTTTAGCCGCACAAGCAAGCTTATTGCTTTGTTAGGGAGCCGAGTCTCTCTTTAGTTGCTTTGCACTCAATTTTTAAGATCCACAGCTCGAGAGAGGCTTGTGTGACACAAGACGCTCCAGTGTTGCCGATTCTACTGTTCTTTAACTTTCAAAAGTTGAATATATACAGTTAACAGCAAAGATACTAGGGTAGAAATCATTCAGCATTGTGTTTATTCGCCATGTTTTTTTTCAAAATCTCATCTATGTCGTAGGTAATCAAAGTTAGTAATTATGACTAATTTAACTGTTCATTAATTAGTTTTGTTAACAAACGAAACTATGTGAGAATGGTGTATCTGAGAATTCAATACAAATTAAACTTAAATCGGCCAAACTGTCATAAAAACTGACTTTAAATGTAATCAATGTTATTACATTTATGTAATAAAAAAAAAAGTATCGAGGGAAAATTGAAACCAATACAACAAAATGCTCTTTGCAAGAACTTTAAAATGATAGTGACATCTGTGTTTCAAAATCGCATAATCGCCATCCTGTTTGGTTCCACGTGACTTTTTGTACACCCTGTTTTAGAGTACGGTGTACCGGTTCCAGGTGGTACATGCATGTGTAAATCACGTGATAAACAACTCGGCCAGAACGCCGCACACCAAATTACGTTGCCATGTTTATATAAATTGGACCATAAGTCTTGTTGTCGTCGCTGTAGTTTCAAGTATCGCCACCAGGAGCGCTCGGAGCAACATCTCTAGCTTTCTTTTCCCTCCAAGCTGTTATTTCACGCTCAAAGGCTTCGTTTCGCATTCAGCAAGGGTGCGTGTGATTTGGTAGAGTACGCAGTGTGATACGTGAAGATTTTGTGTAATCTATTTTGCAAGATTGGTAAAATCCGTTTGCCCTCAACGCTTTTTATATTTATTTCTTGGATCTCTACGCCGTGTTGGAGAGTATAGGTTGGTGAAATATTAAGAAGCCATCATTGCAGAACAAGGTAAGGGCCAGATTTAGGCCTAGGTCTTGTAGGGCTGTAATTCAAACAAAAAAATATATCAACACAAATTTTCGTACGGACAATACCTACATCCCCTATGCGTGCCTGGAGGCACAAGTTGTTCGGATCCAACTTTAAACTGTAGGTCCAGTCCCGATTAGTTTTACTGTGCATAAAGTGAACTTAAAACACCAACTCAAACCAAACCGAAACTCCTATGCATGCCAAACCTTAAGGTATTATATAGCTCCACGTTGTGAGACGCTAGGTGCCGTCGATCTCATCAGTATTTCAAACATGACATCAGATGGCAACAGATCTGCTGTGTTATCACTACAGCTCGGATTTGTGTGTAATTACATATTCTATTCCTTTCTTTGAACTGGAAAATGTCAACGAATTATACAGCGTGTCCACAAAGTCCTGCTACCGTTACAATGAAACGTAACTCCTAAACTATATGAGATAAATACATGCAGTTTTTTGCAACGTGTTCTACAGCTCTCCAAGTTTCATTTACAATTACAACACTTCCACATGCGCCCCGTTAGTTGCCCTCAGGACGTCGAGACGATATTCGATCTCCATCCATACACGCTGCAGCATAACAGCATCAACAAAAAAACAATAAATAATAATAATAATAAAATACCACTACTTATTAAAATTTGAGAGGTGTAGAACACGTTGGAAAAAACCGCATGTCTTTATCTCATATAGATTAGGAGCTATGTTTCATTGTAATGGAAGCAGGACTTTGTGGACACGCTGTATAACTGACATGATTTTGAATAAGTATTATATTACATATTCAGTGGCGGCGATTGGGTTCCAAAACCGGGGGGGGCAAGGTGGCAAAACTAGGGGACAAAGACAGTATCTTTCCCTTTGGTAGATAAGGTTTACATAGTCCGAGGGCAAAAGTGGCGAAAGGGGGGAGGAGCAACTGTCCCCTAATCGCCGCCACTATATATTTTTACATATTTGCCAGGATATTACATATTTTACATATTTGCTAATTTACTTCACATAAAACAACATATTTCGGTAGTTCTTCATATCTTGATCCTTCTTCCTATGAGTAGAGAGGCAGCACTTCGTTCCTACGCGTCAGCAAAAATTCGATGCCACTGGTGTTATGTTACATCCGGTGTAGCGGGGTACGAGCTGTTTTATTGTTGAGTCAGCAGAACGTGTCTGATCACGTTGAAGACATCGGAAGCGGTGGGGGGAGGGGTCAATGGATTTGTCACGTTGTTTCTTGATGTATGCTAACCTAACACGTGCGTATGTTTGTGTGTGTGTGTGTGTGTGTGTGTCTTTGGAGGAAATGCGCGCGCAACCATTGCGTATGATGCAAACACATGAAGAAATGATTTAAAGATGGCGCCGAAGGTGTTGTACCCCGAAAGCTTAGCGGCTAAGGTTATTGCTCTGTAAAACAAGAGGCGTCGAGGGTTCGATTCCTGGTAGAGTCAATATTGATTGATTGATAGATTGAGTTAGTTTTTTTTAAGTCCACTTTATGCACGGCAAGACTAATCAGGAGTGGACCTACAGTTGAAAAGTGGTGATTCGGACCACTATGTGCCTCCACCGAGTATCGAACCTGGGACCCTTTGATTACAAGTCGACGATGTCAATATTGAATGATTTCGATTAGCCTGTGTGTAAATAAAGCCAACAAAATGGTTGAGTTCGAAAATCGAGTTGGGTTAGTGGTTAATGTTGTCACCTGGCAATGAAGAGGTCGCGGGTTCGATTCTCTAGGTAGTTAAATTAAGCCAATTGTTTAATCCCGCCATTATAGGTTCCGATTAGTCCATCTGTGCATAAATAGTGATTGAATAAAATCAATATGGCGCGTGTTGCTGAAAAAAAAAGTTTCTCTCTTCACTTATTCCTTTTCATCAGAAAGTAAAATCGTATTTTCTGTACTCGGCGCCTTGAATATAAATGGTGAGTTTTCCTTAACTGGGACACTCGGTTCTTGCTGTTTCGTTATTCTAATGTTTGTAGCTGCAGCAATGCAGACTTACGTAAACGTTTCGGCATGTCTCTCGGCTTGATTTCTGCGTTTTGTTGTTTTTCAGTGTAAGAGTTACTTGCTTGTAAAAGTAACCTTGTTACCGATACTTAGCTGCAAGAGAAATCGTGTTGCAGCTACATAGCTGTAAGATTAATCGTGTTGCAGCTCCATAGCTGTAAGATTAATCGTGTTCCAGCTACATAGCTGCAAGAGTAATCGTGTTACATCTACTTAGCTGCAAGAGTAATCGTGTTACAGCTACTCAGCTGCAAGAGTAATCGTGTTACAGCTACTCAGCTGCAAGAGTAATCGTGTTGCAGTTACTTAGCTGCAAGAGTAATCGTGTTGAAGCTACTTAGCTGCAGCAAGAGAAATCGTGTTGCAGCTACATAGCTGTAAGATTAATCGTGTTGCAGCTACTTAGCTGTAAGATTAATCGTGTTGCAGCTACTTAGCTGCAAGAGTAATCGTGTTACAGCTACTTAGCTGCAAGAGTAATCGTGTTACAGCTACTCAGCTTCAAGAGTAATCGTGTTACAGCTACTCAGCTGCAAGAGTAATCGTGTTACAGCTACTTAGCTGCAAGATTAATCGTGTTACAACTACTTACCTGTAAGAGTAATCGTGTTATAGCTACTTTGCTGTACGAGTAATCGTGTTACAGCTACTTTGCTGTACGAGTAATCGTGTTACAGCTAATTTGCTGTGAGAGTAATCGTGTCACAGCTAATTTGCTGTGAGAGTAATCGTGTCACAGCTACTTTGCTGTACGACTAATCGTGTTACAGCTACCTAGCTGTAAGAGTAATCGTGTTACAGCTACTTTGCTGTAAGAGTAATCGTGTTACAGCTACTTTGCTGTAAACGTAATCGTGTTACAGCTACTTTGCTGTACGAGTAATCGTGTTACAACTACTTTGCTGTAAGAGTAATCGTGTTACAGCTACTTTGCTGTAAGAGTAATCGTGTTACAGCTACTCTGCTGTAAGAGTAATCGTGTTACAGCTACGTAGTTGTAAGATTAACTAACCGTGTTACGCTAAAAAAAACAACCTAAAAAACAACAACCCTGTGGTGCAATAGTCTATTGAGGGCCCAGAGCTACCTACCGACTGTCGGCCTGACTTCCACCTGATCCAACTCACTCACTCACCTGTGGTGGGAGATCATTCAACCAGTTACGGGGTGACGTGTGGTCAGCACGATGAACCCCCAGTCATTGTTGTAGGTTTTCATCACCGGGTTACGCTACTCATTCGTAGAAACGTGAATAAACATGATTAAATATGTTTTCCTGAGCACATGCATCATTTTCTAAGCGAACAATAAGCCGTGGGGCACCTTTGGGACGCATGGACCACCTTGGGAACAGATGTAACGGTTTTTTAATTATTTTTTTCAAATGTTACAAACAATGTTGCAAAATATCCTTTTGGTACACGTTGTTAATTAGCTATAGGAGTTATTTATTTTAATTTCAGAAATCTATCTCTCATTAGAGATTTGTAAATTACCCAAGAAGCTTAACTAAGGCCACCTTTGGTTCACTTACCTTAATCATCAAGAAACATATTGCTTTCAAGGTTATTATTATATTCTCGTAATAACATATCGTGACCTCAAGGATTTTTCCTACTGTCAATGTGCTAAGGGCACGCAAAGGAGGTGTACTACGTAGACTTACAAGCGAAAAATGTATTCTCGACCAGGACTCGAACTCGTGTCTCCGACACAACGTGCTCTACCAACTGCTCTACTGAGTCAGCCTTGGTTTCGCATGATTTCTGGCGGCCACTGTTTTTCTCTGTGAGTGATAACCAGGGCTCGGATTTTTATGTAATATCAAAGTACGAAATATGCACATGAATATGTAACAATAATTGATAAAATATGTACCTAAATATGTATTATAAATAGGATTATAACACCATTAAGCCTTGTTTCCATGATATGAAAAACTCAATATGCTGACCAAGGCAGTAATTTATTTTATTATAAAACATAAACAGAAAAGATATGCAAAGTGCTTAGGAAAGCGGGCATTAAAACTTACAGGAAGGGAGGGAGAAGCATCTTAAGAATTAGCAAAGAATGCAAACAAGAAAAAGGAAAACAGAGAAGAGGAAGGGATTTTCTACGAAGTGAAATGTAAAGAATGTCAGATTGTGTACATAGGAGAAACAAAAAAGAGGCTGAAAGACAGGTTGAAACAACATAGGGATGATGTACGACTTAAGAGAGAGAGAAATGCGATATTTACACACACGAGAGAAACAGGACATGGCATAGAGTGGGATGAGGCTAAGCAGATAGGAAGGGAGAAGAGAATACTAGTGAGAAAATGGAAGGAGGCCAAGGAAATAGAAAACAAAGGTGAAGAAGACACAATGAACTGGAATGGGGGACTGAAGTTAAACAAAGAATGGAAGAAGGTGTTAGAAAGAGTGGAAAGGACAAGAGAGAAAAAGGAAGAAGAATGAAGGAAAAGGAGCGTGAGATAAAGACACCAACCACATTCTATATGAAAGTTAATATGTTTAGCCTTTTAGGTGAAAGTACACTTGACAAGGAAAAGCCACCTGCTACAATGTTCCAGAACAACTTTCTAATAGTCTGGAGGGGAGTAATGTTTTGTATCTTGTTACATTTGTACTTGGTGCAGAGTCTGAAGAAGACCTTGCTAGAAGGTTGAAACGTTACGTTTAGTTTATGTTTTATAATAAAATAAATTACTGCCTTGGTCAGCATATTGAGTTCTTCATATCAATAGGATATGTAGCTAAATATGTAGTATCAAAGAATATTAATATTAATAACAATCGAGTATCCAAGCAATTTCAAGAATTCTGCTAGATATTTATTTTATTTAAACATATTCAACATAATGTTTAGGACATAAGTTGTTCAAATTAAAATCTGTATGAAATTTATGAAGTCAAAACACAGCAACATGTACATATTTAAGAAACCAATTTTGTCAACTATTAATTACTTTTCACTTTGCAAATTATTGTATAATATGTAAATATGAAAGATTGTAACTTTCGAAACAAATTGTAAAAAGAAGCATCTACAGACAGAACAATCTGATGAAATTACATAGCCACTTTTGTACTTTTTGTACAAGTTAAGGGAACATATTGTGTAACTCGCTGCGTGCAGGCAAGTAGCTTTCTTGTCCACCGATGCCAAGTTTATAGGTTCTTTGTATAAACCTAAAAGCCAAACGAGAATTTAAAACCAAAAAGATGGGGAGGGAAACTTCAGCATTTTTCCATAAATAACAGTTCCCATATTTTTCTGGTCTTCAGCTTGTCTTTCGAATTTGCAGTCAATTTTACGTGACCGTAAGCGCTATGCATCTCATTGATTAGAAAATATGACATCATATTGGGTACACATTTTCTTCATCTTGTTTCAGGGATCGAAAACATAGAGTAGAATGACAGCACTTCGTTCCTACGCGTCAGCAAAAATTCGATGCCACTGGTGTTATGTTACATCCGGTGTAGCGGGGTACGAGCTGTTTTATTGTTGAGTCAGCAGAACGTGTCTGATCACGTTGAAGACATCGGAAGCGGTGGGGGGAGGGGGTCAATGGATTTGTCACGTTGTTTCTTGATGTATGCTAACCTAACACGTGCGTATGTTTGTGTGTGTGTGTGTGTGTGTGTGTGTGTGTGTGTGTCTTTGGAGGAAATGCGCGCGCAACCATTGCGTATGATGCAAACACATGAAGAAATGATTTAAAGATGGCGCCGAAGGTGTTGTACCCCGAAAGCTTAGCGGCTAAGGTTATTGCTCTGTAAAACAAGAGGCGTCGAGGGTTCGATTCCTGGTAGAGTCAATATTGATTGATTGATAGATTGAGTTAGTTTTTTTTAAGTCCACTTTATGCACGGCAAGACTAATCAGGAGTGGACCTACAGTTGAAAAGTGGTGATTCGGACCACTATGTGCCTCCACCGAGTATCGAACCTGGGACCCTTTGATTACAAGTCGACGATGTCAATATTGAATGATTTCGATTAGCCTGTGTGTAAATAAAGCCAACAAAATGGTTGAGTTCGAAAATCGAGTTGGGTTAGTGGTTAATGTTGTCACCTGGCAATGAAGAGGTCGCGGGTTCGATTCTCTAGGTAGTTAAATTAAGCCAATTGTTTAATCCCGCCATTATAGGTTCCGATTAGTCCATCTGTGCATAAATAGTGATTGAATAAAATCAATATGGCGGCCTTGGGGTAGTGGTTAATGTTGTCGCCTGGTAATGAAGAGGTCGCGGGTTCGATTCTCTAGGTAGTTAAATGAGGCCAATTGTTTTGTCCCGCCATTATAGGTCCCGATTAGTCCATCTGTGCATAAATAGTATTTGAATAAAATCAATATGGCGGCCGCGTTTTGTGTTTAGCGGCGGCCGCGGCGACCGGGGCGCGGCGCGGAGCGGGCGCGGGGGGTGTTTTTTATTCCGCGAGATGTTTCAACCAAGTGGTTGAGGGTTCGATTCCCAATGTTGGTGAAAATTGGATATTCAATTGTATTTGTTTAAAAGTTCCGATTAGCTTTTTGTGCACAAAGAGAAAATGAACTAATTGGAAATAGGATGTTTATGCTGTAATGAAAAGGTCCCTGGGTTCGAGGCGCGGCGAAGCGCGGCGTGGGGTGTTTTTTATTCCGCGAGATGTTTTAACCAAGTGGTTGAGGGTTCGATTCCCAATGTTGGTGAAAATTGGATATTCAATTGTATTCGTTTAAAAGTTCCGATTAGCTTTTTGTGCACAAAGAGAAAATGAACTAATTGGAAATAGGATGTTTATGCTGTAATGAAAAAGTCCAGGGTTCGATTCACAATGTCAAATTGGCTGATAATGATGTTGTTTTTAAAATAAAAAAAAGAAGTGTGTTGAGTCCCCATTAGTATTTATGCAGGAACAGATATTAAAAGTCAAAACAAAATGGCTGTGACTGGTGTTTAGTATTCGAAAGGTTCCAGGTTCGAGTCCAAATGTTGGCAAATTTTTAATTTAATAGTTATAATTTTTTTTTTAGTTTACAGAATTCTTTCCCATTTATTGCATTTTGTCGAACATGTCCACCCCTTTGTGGCATTTGGACATGATGGAGATATACATAGAAATTGTTGTCAAAGTGCCTAATAATGATTTTCTGTTTAAATAAAAAAAAAGTGTGTTATCAGTCCCGATTAGCACGAACAGATATTCAAAAGCAAAACAAAATAGCTGATATTGTTGTTTAGTATTCAAAAGGTTTTGGGTTCCAATGCTGGCAAATTGCAGAATAACATTGATTTGTTTAAAAAGTGAGTTACTATTCCCGATTATTTTTGATACACAAATAGAAAATGGGGTGATTTTGGAGTTTTGCAACCAACGGGTGGGGTCGAGGGTTCGATTTTCACTAGGGACTAATGTTGGCGTTTTTTACGCAGTCCCGATTAACCGTAATGCATAAAGCTGTTTCAACGAATATCGAACCTGGAACCTTTTGATTACAATGCAAAGATTTTACCACTAATGTATGCTATGTTTTAAAACCAAAAATAAATAATAGTATCGAATTTTTTAAAAGATGCGTTACCACTCTCGATTAGCCATTATGCACAAAGAGATGTGTTTTGAAACCAATGGGGTCGAGGGTTCGATTCCAACTGGGTATGTGTGTTGAGGAAACTAAAGGTCAACAGGCATGGGAAGTGTTTACTCGCCATCTCAAAATAAGTTTTTGGGCTTGGTACAGGTAGCTTTTTGTAGAAAGCCCCACAACGGCATCAACGTGGCTACCATCTATGGGGGCCTCTTTTTTTTAAGTTGGAGAGGGGCACAAGGCCGCTTGTACCATACAACCTTGCACCGAAGAACCAACTTGTCAACTAGTCACTCACTCCATCATTAAAGTGCACAACATAATATCAGATTTGCACTGATAATAAGCAAAAAATTATAGCGGCTGCATAATTATATTTCAATGACAGCAAATGGTTTCAAATGAATGGTTTTCATTTTATTTTTTACTAAGTAACAGATTCGGTAATGAAAAGCTTTAACATTTGCATATAATATGAGATTTCTTTTGGTATCCAGTTTGTATGTTGACCAAATCACAGATATACTATTACTAAGGATAGCATTAACTTAATCTAATAAAAATATATTCCAGTGCATTACAAAATTAACTCATTCTGTTTTCTGTTGTTTGAATCCATATGGTAAAGTCTCGAAACTTGATGCACATCTTTTTCTTTTGGTATATACCACCTGAAAACCCCTTATTTCCGGCTTACTAACAACGGAATGTCTTTTTGTGCGTACGATTTTGTTCGAGTTGAGTAAAGTTAAAGAGGAGGTGTTGTTGAGAATAGCATTAGTGAGTGATTCGAAATTGATTGTGCTGCTGTTTTTATGGTTTAGACATATGCCTTTCACCTTGCAAACAGTAGTAACATTAGTATTGTCTGGATTTACTACCTCAAATGCATAACTTTTCGGCCCACTCGATGAAAATGCTCTGATATAAGCATTTTTCCCATAGAGTTCTAGTTCATTTGTTAACTCCCCTAGGTAGTCTCCAACAGGCAGATCAACATCACCTGGCCTTTGAATATAAATGACACTATCGGTATCATAGTACAATACATTTTCGCCTAATGTATCCAAATATTCATAAAGCTCTAATCGTGCATGGGTTGTAGTGTATGCTGCAATAACTACATTTACAGTCGATAATGGAAGTGCAGATTCTTCGAGATATTGCCAGTGAACTATCAACATATCTTCATTTATAGGTATAACTTGATGTACTTCAACATTGGGACTTTCTAGTTTATCGAAAAAATCCTTAGGATTGTTGATAATACTAACTTGACCAGGGTTTTCTCTCTGTCCAAATTTTCCCCAAAATGAATTCAGCATAAGTTTTGCTAAGCTTCGTAATCCAGGATTAGCACATATTCTGTTTTCATCCAACAACACACCCTCCTTTTCAAAATAGTCAGCTATGTATTTTTTTTTTTTGATTCTTCATCAATACACCACAATGGCCAGCCGCTTGCTTCAACTTTTGCTTTGAGAAATGTATTGATGTACTCTGCAAAAACACCACCTGATTTTTTTGCAGGATCATATTGTTCAACATTATATTCCCATACCTCATGTAATTCTAAAATTTTGTATTTCTTTTGAACTGCCTTCTGAACTTCATCCACAACCCAGGTTCCAGTTATAGCTCTTTCCCTAGCAGTATGGTTACATTCCGCCTGGTTTATTTCATCGGCACAAGTTCTACATAGAGGGAAAGTTAATTTTGAATTGGTTCGATATGGTAACACAGGATGGTACAGATCTCTCGGTGGAAGTATTGTTGCTTTGACAAGCCCTTCAAAAGAATAAATATCGGGGCATTCTTCCCCCACATAAATTTTCACCGGATGGCCAACGGGAAACTTTTTAACTTTGCAACAATAAGGGTACAGGCTACATACATCCTTATATTGAATTGTTTCATTTTCTTTCACAGTGTAATGTAGTTTGGTAGCATTAGTTCTACCACCATAAAACGCCTCCCGGGGAATTATGGGGGGCTTTAATTGATAACGGATGTTTTTCAACATAATGTTTCATGGTTTTGTTATTTCTCAACTGCTGATGAAATTCGCACCCCCACATCTCATGGACAATGTAGTTAAGTGCTTTTAATCTGGTAATTTTATTTTCTGTTCTTTCATACCGAAAAGACAAAGTATCATATGGGTCATCATGAAGAGGTTCTGTACGTGAAGTAGGGAAACATTTGACACAACCATGTGTTCTGCATCCTTGATATTCAAATACATGCTCTTGCCCCTTTTGATCTTTGAAATATCCATCTACTTTCAAGTTTTCTCCAACTTTTACTTCTGGTCCTCTGGCTGCATGTTGGATTTCGATTTTATGTTTTTTTTCCTCCCATACCAACCATTGAATAGCCTCTATAGACTGAATATCACACCATCTGTATCCGTTTTTAGGAATAATTCCTATATGTTCTGCTTTCAAAAATCTTTTACGGAATACTTTATTACAAGCTGAAGCGATGGTGATGGCTTCCAATAATGGGTTCACTGTTGTTTCTTTTTCAAAAGTGGTCATGAATTTCAAACAGGCAGCACGTAGTACATTAACATCTTCTACACAGTACTTTCTCAACTCCTTCTGCATATCGAAAACTACCCCTGTTTTCTGTTGTTCACTATGCCATTCCAAAAAACTGGTTCTCTGATTCTCCATCATAGAATCAACAGCGTAAAATTCAGTACCAGGGACACATCCGACATATTCTTTATTTTTCAAAGTATTAAAAAAATGAGGAAAATACCCTTTGGACATTGGGAGATCAAATGCTTTCGGTAATTTGTTGAGCGCCATTGGAATAAAGTTGAGAGAATCTATGAAATGGATATTATGCATCTTCAAAGATAATATTTTGGCTCCATTCATGATAACAGACGGTGTCCATTTCATTTTTTCGATCATAGTTTGCAGTACAAAGTGCGAATCATACCCTCTACTATTGTGTGCAATACACACAATATTGTTAATTTTGGTGCGGTGAGCTGAAACAAATTGCAGAAAATTGTAAACAGGTTCTGTAAGTAGTATAATTGGCTATAGGATAAACCCAACTTATAAGTGTAGAAAAGAAGAAGTTATTTGATTGAACAACCCGATTTGGCTACACTTAAAACAATGCCAAGAGGGGCTTATACCCCAATTCTTCAAGTGTGATATGCTCTGAATTTTTAAGAATTTTGAATTCTAGTGTAGAAAAGAAGAACCCCCCTCAGACAGATTTGCCTACACTTAAGACTATGCCAAGTTCCCATATCATCTTATTGTTTATAGTGTGTTTTTCTGTCAAAATCCCAGGAATCTTGAATTCAAGTGTAGAAAAGATGAGCACCCCCTCAGATTGATTCTGCCATGTGTACATTGATATAAAGCTCATAGCTTCTGGGTCTCAGAACCCAGTAGAGTGTAGTGCATGGCCCCATGCTTTTTATTGCCTTGTAATCAAGAGGCTTCTGGGTTTGAGTCCTGATAAAATATGTAAGATTAAAATACATGTTGCAAAATAATATCTCCACACGTGAGATTTTGAGAATAATTATTGTTAGTTGATATATAATTAATAGCTCCCAGATCTGAAACCTTGTAAAGTGTGTTGTACAACAGCATAATAGAGCAAAATTATTTTATATTGGGGATCACCAGAGCCTAGTTATTGTTTTGGCATAGTTCTGTTTTTTTGGACCAAGAAATTTTATATAAATAAACAATAAAAATGCCAAAACAAAAATATTGCAATCAGTTTAATAAAAATATATCTAGTTCTAATTGGTCTAGGTACCGGCATATTTGTGACTCTAAGAAATGCAGAAAGGCCACAAAAATGTGTCCAAGATGCCATAAAATATTAAGCAAGGCATATTACAAATGGCACAAGTGTACTTGTTATGTACAGTCATCAACATTGCCCCCACAACCATCTACATCTGGTCTGAAAAGAAAGCATGAAACACATGTTAATGCTAGAGCAGCAAAGCAGCCACGCTATGCACCAACTATCCATAGCAGTTTTAATGGCCAACTTAGGGATCACCGTTTTGTATCAGAGCCAAGATGTGGTATTAAGAATTTTTTGAACAGTATAAATCCTGATGTGCAGGCAATTCTAAATGCACAAAATGGCTCTTATAAGCTGTCCCTCAAATTGTTTACACAATATAAGAAACCAAACGGCACAAAATTTACGCAGCCCCACATAACAGAAACTGTACCTGTATATTCAAATACAAATTCAGACAAAATAATAAGCAGCTTGATAGATCAATTGATTATTAAACACTCTGAATTTGCAGCAAAAGAGTCTGGATGGAGCCTATGCGGATCTCCACACAAGTTATATGTTAATATTTCTGAATTCAGCCCATTACAAGGTTCTACATATCTGCCATTACCTGCCAATATTAAAAACAAAAGAGCCGTGGTCAATATTGAAAATAATGATGAGAAATGCTTTTTGTGGTGTATTTTAGCTGCTTTGTTTCCAGTTTTAAGGCATCCTGAGAGAATAAGTTATTATAAACAATATGAACACATTTTTAATGAAGCAATGGAGGGTTTAGAATATCCAATGTCTGTTCAGAATATTGATAAATTTGAAAAAAAAGGCCCGGGATATTAATGGTAAACAATTATCTATTAATGTATTTATTTGTTCCACTGGTCGTGGCAATTGCTTGATAGCACCTCTCAGAATCAGTACATTTGATGATAATTCTGCTATTCCGATTGATCTGCTCTTAATTGAAGGGGATGATACACACCATTATTCTCTGATACATAATCTTGAAGCTTTAGTGAGAACACAACTAGACAAATCCAATACAATATTCAAGTTGCGCAGAAGATGTTTAACTGTATTTGATGGTAGAAAAATGGTGTATGGGGTTCGGGAAGTGAATGCAAAAATTGCTAAAAACAAGTTAATTGAGCATCTGAAATACTGTGGCAACCATAAACCTGTTCATATGGTGATGCCAATGCCAAGTGAAAATGCCAAATTCAAAAAGTTTGAAGCCTTGTTGGAACACCCAGCATATATAGTCTGTGATTTTGAATCAAATCTCAAACCTCTTGCATTCTGTAGCCCAGATCCTGACGAACCTTCAATTACACCATACCAGTTACATGAACCTTCTAGTTTTTATTATGTTGTTGTACAGGATGGTGTTGTTAGTAAAGAAGATTCATACATGGGAGCAGATGCCATCAAAGAATTTGCACATAGAATAGAAAATGAGTGCCATGACATAGCATCTAATATCTTATTAAAATCAAAACCTTTGATGCCTTTAACAGAGAAACAGATTGAAGATTTCAACAATGCAGAAAAATGCCCGGTATGTGATTCTGAATTTTCAGATATAAATATCAAGGTACATCACCATTCTCATACAGATGGTAAATTCTTAATGGCCCTGTGTAATAGCTGTAATATTAAGATCCAGAGACCAAAATTTGTCCCTATATTTTGCCATGGTGCATCCAATTATGATTTCCATCATCTGATCAGGTACGAGGGGTTTGACAAGCAGAATTTAAATATTTTAGCAGAAAATGATGAAAAATATATAGCTATTAGCAAAATAATTAAAGTTAATGGTGTTCCTATTCACTTAAGACTTCTTGATTCCTACAGAATTCTGTCTGCTAGCCTGGCTACACTGGCCACTCAATTATCTGATGATCAATTCAAAATTACAAGTGCTTTGTTTCCAAATCAGGACCTGAAATTAATTAGGCGGAAGGGTGTATATCCATATGACTATGTTACAGGTTTTTCTAAATTTAATAAGTGTTCTCTGCCACCACAACAAGAGTTTTACAGCAAAATCAGAGGATCTGGAATCACTGATGAAGATTATCACCATGCGCAGTTGATGTTTAACAATTTAAAATGCCAGACATTTGGTGATTATCACATGGCTTATTTAAAACTTGATGTGACCCTCTTAGCTGATATACTTCAGGCATTCAGAAAATCTTCCATGCAAAATTATAAACTGGATCCAATGTATTTTTACAGTGCGCCAGGCTTAGCATGGTCTGCAATGTTTTTAAACACTAAAATGCAATTGGATCTGATCCAGGATCAGGATATGTATCTGTTTATGGAGCAATGTATAAGAGGAGGCATGGTGCAATGCTCTCAGAGATATGCCAGAGCAAATAACAAATATATTCCTGATTATGATCCAGCACTGCCATCAAATTATATACTGTATGTAGATGCCAACAGCCTCTATGGTTATGCTATGATGGATAAACTGCCATATGCAGGGCTTGAGTGGGTTGAAGATTTCAATATTGAAGATCTTAAGGATTTTGATGACAGTGACTATGGCCTATTCTTAGAGGTTGATCTGACAATTCCAGATAATTTACACAACACATTTTCTGATCTGCCCCCAATTCCTGAGGTTGAGTGTTCACCTGGCTCTAAACAGAAGAAATTGATGATGACTCTAGAGCCAAAACAGGGCTATGTCATATATTACAAAAACCTCCAGTTCCTGATGCATCATGGTGTTCAAGTGACCAAAGTTGGCAAAGTTTTGAGGTTCAGGCACTCAAGATGGTTGAAGCCATATATTGATACAAATACAGAGCTTCGAACATTTGCAATGAGCCAATTTGATAAATCTTTGTTTAAATTGATGGTCAATTCTGTATATGGCAAAACTATTGAAAATGTCAGAAAACATACTGATGTTAAAATAATTACTGACCCCAGCCAGAGCAAAAAATTGATTGCAAAGCCTAATTTCAATTATAGAAGAATTTATGATGAAAATATGGCACTTTTCAACATGAAAAAAACAAAGATTAAGTTTGATAAACCTATTTATGTAGGGGCTGTGATATTGGAATTGGCCAAATTACATATGTTAAAATTGTATTATAATGTGTTGAAGCCTTTTTATAAGGATCGTGTAAAACTGATATACATGGACACAGATAGTTTTGTTCTTGATATTCAGACAGAAGATGTTTATCAAGATATAACACAGCCTGAATTGTTTAAATATTTTGATAGCAGTGAACATACAAGGATTCAACCCCACAACAAAAAGGTGCCTGGCAAGTTAAAAGATGAGACACTTGGTGATGTTATTGTGGCATTTGCTGGGTTAAGGGCCAAGATGTACTGCTTTGAAACATGTAGCGGTGTTGTTGCCAAAAAGGCCAAGGGCATTGGCAGAGTAACTGTAGACCAAGAGCTTGAATTTAAAGATTATGAAGATTGTCTCAAATCCCAGAATTTAATCAGAACATCAGAATCCAGAATCCAGAGTGTGGATCACTTATTGACTAGCAATATTGTAAGAAACGTGGCTCTGGACCCACATGATGATAAGAGATGCATTTTGTCATGTGGCATACATACTCTACCATGGGGTCATTGTGATTTGAAAAATGGCAATCAATGCCCAATTACAGAGCATGATTTGAAATAAATAAACATGCCTATGAACTTATTTGGGTTCAAAAAACAAGGTATTATGGACCTGCCGACACCACAACCCTCTTCTGATATAATATCTTAACTAAGTGCTTTGTTAATTATTCATCTGAACAGCATACTTACAGATGTTGATGATGAAACAGGTAAAACATTGTACATATTTAACAATAATTTAAATTATTACCAATTACCTGTAGGTGGTCAATTGCAATTTATTACAACCCCTGAGGGTAATGTTAAAATTTCAGTATGGAAAAATATTTATAGAATTAAGCACTCAAACATGATTTCTGGCACTGTATATACTGTTTCTGCTGGTGACTGCTTATATATTGAGGTCCCTGGATCCTATGACAAGCTTATACCCTTTTTTATAGAATTAAGAATTAGATATTCAATAATAAATAACCACTAAAACAAAAATGCCTAATGATATATTTGGCCATACAAGACATGAAGATCACAGTGATGAGATTCTGATGCTTGATGTCAGAGTCAAGAAATTAAGAAGTGATTTACAAGCTTTACAAACCACACTCAATGCCAGTCTTCAACTAGAAATTACAAATTTACAATCACAATGCATGAACCCTCTTCTTAAAATTGATTCTGAACTCAAATTATTGCTTCAGAAATATACTGACTTGGCCACATTGGATAATTTTCAAAGTTTAGAAGAAGCTGTAGCAGCTCTTCAAGCCAAATTTAAGACCCAGGCCACCAACTCTGAGCAATTGAAACAACAATTGGAAGAGCAGATAAATAATGTCCAGACGCAGCTCCAAACAATTGTCAAAAGCATAAAATCACAAGAAGATTTTGATCTAGTGATTTCCACTCTAAAGGAACAGATTCAGTCACTCCAGATACCTAATCTGGATCCTCTGAACAATGCCATAGCCGAGGTTAAAGAAAACATTGAGACACTTGAAAATTTTATGAACAATTTGCCATCTTCTGATGCTTTGAGTGCAATAACTCGGAGTGTTGCTAATATTAAGCTGCAACTTGAAACATATGAATATTTTGGAAAAATTCAAAGTACCATAACCCATCTTGAGGGTACAATAGCAGCAGTGCAAAGTGATTTGACAAATGTACAAGAAACTCTAGAATCCCAATTGCCTGGGATTGTAGATACCCTTGTCAGTGTCCAGCAACAAATTACAAAGCTTGAAAACCTCAACACTGAATCTGAGCTATCTCATTTTCATCACTTGATCGATGATATCCAAACAAAACTTGAAATTTTACAACATTCAACACCCTCTCAGGCAGATATAGCCCTGCTCCAAAATGCTATGCAAAATGTGGCTGATGCTTCTCAATTAAACAATGTGAAATTGGCACTTGAATCTTTGCAAAATACTGTATCAAATCTGCCCACATCACAGGAACTTAAAAATATTAAGAGAGCTGTGAATCGGATATTGAAATCAGAAGATATCAAGAATATCCAAACAGAGATCAAACAACTCACTCAGACAGTGGCCACTCTACCAACCAATCAACATATTAATGAACTGCATGCCCTGTTTGAGGATATCAGAAGACAGGTCCATGATCTTACTGCTCAAAATTCAAAATTGGCAGTTGTTGAAAATTTACAGCAAATTGTAGCCAATATCAAGCAACAGCTAGGGACCATGGAATCCAATCAAGCAAATGCTTTGTCTGTTTTTGCCACCCAGCTTCAAGAGATTGTGCAACAATACAAGAAACTTGCTGTGGACATAAAAATCAAGCCAGGCCATGATGATGTTGTTAGGACCATCAATGAGCACCTTGAATCTGTAACAAGCAGATTGCTTACAGCAGAAAAGGAAATAACAGGCATAATTGAAAATCCAAAACATACAGTAATTCTTGAATTGTACAGCATCCCCAACAAAGAATATGATTCACCATTTACACCAGGTGGCAAAATATATATGCTGTCCCCTGCACAATTTTATTACCAGTTTTTTGTTGGGGCACACTGAGACCAATCAAGATCAAATATTGGCTTCAACCACAGGCACACCACTACCCTACCTTATCAATAACAAATGCTGACAACAAAGCAAAAATCACCAGTGTAGAATTAGAGGATTTTACAGATCCCAATACATTAGAAACTTCTTATGCTGAAGATGATGGCTCTCTGGAATTTCATATACAAATAGGAGACAAATTATATTTAGAAAATCCTGTAGTATCAGCTGCTGAACACCCTATAGTTGCAATATTCTTGTTTACATATTATGTCTAGACAAATTATTGTTGATGAATTACACAGACAAGCCAGACATAATTATACGAGACTGCCAGTAGTCACAAAAGGCATAGATGATTTATGGCAGAGCGACTTGATTGAGATGGCAAGTGGACAGCTGAAAAACTTGGATAAAATCAACAAGGGCTACAAGTATCGACTCACTGTAATAGACACATTTTAAAAATTTGCCTGGGCTGTGCCACTCAAATCCAAGGCTGGGAAATGTGTTACAGAAGCCATCAGGACAATCATCAATCAGAGTGGAAGATCACCGCGCTATTTGCAAACAGATAATGGCAAATAATTTTATAATTCAGTGTTTCAACAATTTATTAAAAGCCAGTCAATACAACATTATTCGAGTTACAGTGATCTCAAGGCCTCAATTGTAGAGAGATTCAACAGAACCCTAAAAAATCATATGTATAAACAATTCACACTTCAAGGTAATTATAAATGGATTAATATTCTTCCAGAACTTCTACATAAATATAACAACTCGGTCCATTCCACAATCAACATGAAACCCTCTGAAGTAACTTCATCTGATGAGCAAAAATTGATCAGGACTGTTTATTATCCTAAATATCAGCCAACAACAAGAGAAGCCAAATACAAGGTGGGTGATCAAGTAAGAATCAGCAAATATAAGCACTTATTCAAAAGAGGTTTTACAAGAAACTGGAGCACTGAATTATTTACAGTGGTTCAAGTTAAACCTGGGACCCTTAACACATATATAATAAAAGACCACCGAGGAGAAATTCTCAAAGGCAGGTTTTATGAAGAAGAGCTCAGCAAAACTAAACAGCCTGACACATATCTCATAGAAAAAATCATCCGCAGAAAAGGCAACAAGTTATTTGTCAAATGGCTAGGTCATCCGGAAAACAGCTGGATCGATGCAAACAAAGTGATAATATGAACACCTGGGATGTTATAAAAAGGCTGCAAGAACCTGAACAGCAGAATAAGAGAAATGGAAAATTACTGCCTGATAATATTAGGTGTCTTATTGTTGGGCCATCTGCTTGTGGTAAAACTACACTAATGGTTGATAATTTTTTATTGGCACCCAACTGGTTAGACTGGAAAAACAGGCACTTGTATGTCTTCTCTAAGAGCTTGGAACAATTAAAATATCAGCAGCTGATGAAGCTATATATTGGATTGGATATAGCCACTTTTGAACCAGATGTTAAGCCACTCCATGAATGTCTCGATAATTCTGTTGTTGTGTTTGATGACATTATACTTGATAATCAAAACAAGGTTAGAAATTTTTTTACACAGGGCCGACACAAAAACATTGATTGCTTCTACCTTGCACAGACTTTTACAAAAATACCCAAGCAGCTGATCCGAGACAACAGCAATTTTATATGTGTGTTTCATCAAGATCATACCAACCTCAAACACATACATGATGAATATGTAGGTGGGGACTTGAGCTACAATGATTTTTCCAAGTTTTGCAGTAGCTGCTGGAACCAGGACAGCTATGGGTTTATCACAATTGATATGACAAGAAAACCCAATAGTGGCAAATACAGAAATAAAATCAACAATTTTCTAGACATTGAAACATATATAAATAACCATGAAAAGGCCAATCATTGATGATCTTAAATTAAGAGATTATCTTGTAAAAAGATTTAAGGGATGGAAATCAGAGAACCGAGGAATTTATGAAAAACACAAACAAACAGAACAGCCTATTATTGATGTTATTAGTGAATTAGGTAAAAATATCAAAACTGTTACAGAGCAAAATCAAAATTTGATCACAGAGCTTGTACCTGTAGCTGCAAGAAACATATTAGATTATCCAATCACCCCACTTTCTAGTATTCATACACCTAGTCCTGTTGCTCCTCGAAGAATTGAAGCTACTCAGGATCCTATTGAATTGGGTCTTCTTGCTCAAAAATATTTAAGCACACCTAAAGACAACAAAGATGAGGTTTTTGGCTTATATGCTGACACAGAGCGTGATGGTAGCATCATACATAGAATTGGCAATTTCAGAGTAACATTTATGGGAGATGATCTGATTGTATATTCAGAATCTCATCTTGGAGAAAAAGGTGGTTTTGTTAAATACCCCGGCACACCTGGATTGTGGGAACTGATGACTAGGAAAAGACCTGGCAGCTATACAGATCAAGATTATGAGTATTACAAAGAAATATTAATAAAATCAGATGCTCTATACCAGAACAATGATCCCACACAAAAAAGAGTCAAGTCTAGCAGTGGAGCAAAATATAACAACTTAATCAAGCCCATATGGTCACAAATTAAGACAGGCAGTGGGATCAAACAATACAACACCCTGCCTAAAGAATTTGTGTGGGTTGATGATGTCAGGAAACTTGTAGATAGGTTATTGGTGATAGCTGGGGAGGAAAATGCTGGCAACCACAATTTTTACAATGAAAAGGTTGGAATTATGGACATGATAAGCACGAAATTGTCTAATTTTATAGTGAATGACACTAAGGGGATTGGATATCTTATAAAAATTATTAATACTCTACCACCTAAATTTTGGAATATTTCTGAGGGTCGGGGGCTTGTTAATGACATTATAAACAAGCTGCCATTTGAACTACATATTCCAGGCTATCAGTATTGTGGTCCAGGTACAAAACTAGATCATAGATTAAACAGAGGTGATCCTGGTGTTAATCCCCTAGATGCTGCTTGTAGAGACCATGACATAGCATACAACACACACTCTGATCTTGACAAGAGACATGTTGCAGACAAGAAATTAGAAGAGGCTGCATTTGGTAGATTTGTAAGCAAAGATGCTTCTTTGAGTGAGAGAATAGCAGCATTGGGGACCACCATAGCTATGAACACCAAACAAAAATTGGGGTGGGGGCTGTGAATATGTATATAATAAACCTACAATGAAGGCCAAGGGTGTTATGTATCAAATACCTTATGCAGGTCTTAAATCTCTTAAAACTATTGATAGTCTTTTATCCAAAAAGCAGCGCAAGAAAAAAAGCTCTTGTATTGCCAAGGGCCATGGTAAGAAATTTTTACTTAGTACCCCCCAATTAAAAAAATTACAGCAATCCAGGAAAAAATCACATGTGCGGGGATTTATATTTACTATCCCTGCCATCTTAGCTGCTCTCGGGGCTGTTGGGAGCTTGGCCGGGGGATCAGCTGCAATAGCAAAAACAGTAATAGATGCCAAGAAAAATAAGGCAGAATTAGATGAATTGAAGCGCCATAACCTGGCTATTGAGAAACAAGGCAAAGGTGTTAAGAGAGCCATGAATAAGTTTAAAAAAAACTAGAGCCGCTTACAAACCAAGATATTGAAGCTTTAATCAAGCCACTGGGCATCAAATATTTTAGAGGTGTGTACATGTCTGATTCTTTACCAGAACAACCACTCAACAAAGAGTGTGGCATTGTTAATTTGGATAAGTACAAAAATCAGGGCACTCACTGGATCTGTTATCTTAAATATTTAAAAAATGAGGCATTTGTGTTTGATTCATTTGGAGGTATTCCACCTGAAAATTTAGTAAAATATCTAAATTCAGCTAATCTTTATTACAATAATGCCCGTGTTCAAAATTTCAAACATGTTAATTGTGGACATTTGTGTTTATCTGTTCTTAGATATATGTCTCAAATAAATAAACCATCAATTGAAAATTTTCAAAAGGCCTTGTGGTATTTAAAACATCATGGGGGTATTCCATCTCACCAGCCAAAATTCAATATTGATACTTAGATTACATGATGACATAGTATATCCCAAAACAATAACTCTCAGAGCATTTTATGGCATGTACTTAATCCCTAAAATTACACACCACAACAACACAATTGCAGTAGGGGATCAAAAAATTGTCATCACTCCAGGGCAAAATAATCTGTCCACTCTAAATGCTCAATTACCCAGAGGTGTAGTGTTAAGTCAAAATTCTGTCACTCACAGAGTAGAGATTGCATCTGCCACAGAAACAGTGGATCTGGGTACTATAGGAGAGCTGTTAGGCTTTGAGAACAACACAAAACTTGAACCAGCCATCAAACACACTGCTATTAATATACCTAAATTCTTAGCCATAGAGACTCTAAATATTCACTGTAATGTGGCCGAGGGTATGATCACCAAATCAAATGGCATAGGCACTCACAAACAAACTGGGATCATTGCAACATTCAAACCTAACTCTGAATTTATGGAGCCCATCATCTACAATCCATCCCCAACATTATATTTTCCTGTGTGTCATAATAGAATAGATAATATTGAATTGATGGTCACTAATGAAAAAGAAGAATTAGTTGATTTTGCTGGAGCCACAACAACTGCTATCATAGAAATTAATATTTAAATAAAAATACATACAAGAAGAAAATGGAAAATATTGAGAGTTATGAGCTACAATCATTCCCTCCAAACAGGATTACATTTGCAAATTTAAATCAACCGAACACAGAGATTGAGGTTGATCTTGATGTAGGGGATGGCTTTATACACCCCCACAGAGCAGATTTATACATCAAATTTGATGTTGTAAAGCTCGATGGTACAGATTATCCGGCGAATTCAAATATAAGATTGGTGGACAATTTTGTGCCACATCTGTTCTCTGAAATTGAGATCAGAAAACATGGTGTTGTTATAAACAGAATAGATTATCCCGGCATTACCTCCACAGCTTTGGCTACACTAAAATTATCCAAAACCGAGGCTTCTTACTACAAAATAGGTGGATTTGAGGCTGGTGATAAAATATTATCTAAAAGCCACACTGTGCTGTTCCCCATGCGCCTGTTGCCAGGATTCTTCTCAGATTACAAAGGCATTATGTGGAAGGGTGGTTTAAGAATCACATTTAGAAGAGCTGCCAATGATAATAATACTTTGATGAGGTACAGTGCAATAAACTCTACCGGGGAAGCTCTGCCTAATACCCTACCTGATGAGGGCAAGTGCATTATTCAGACTATGGAGCTAAGAATCCCAGTTGTTGAATATGAGGCCAGTTATGCTCTTAAATACAAAGCAGATATTCTAAAAAATCCACAGATTTTTTTACAATTTTATACATATCAATGTGTACAGAAGCCTGCATCTGGTACCTATTATGAGTTTGATGCTACAAATTCATTCTCCAGTATACAATATGACATGCCAGATTTTGTGGTGGTACTGTTTCACACTGGAAGACACAACAATCAGGAAAAAAATTCAAGTAAATTTGATAACTTCAACATCAAGAACATATATCTTAAAAATGGCAGAAATGAGGTATTTCCTAGAGAAAATTATAATTTAGACATGTCCAAGGATGATTTCCTTAAATTATATGAAGCATTTACATCATACAAAAGGGTCACTACTGGCAATACTGACATGTATTACACACCAGATGAATTCAAAGCACAGAGACCCATGTTTGTCATCAACACTTCAAAAAGGAAACAAGTTGTGGTTAATGACAGGACAAACATTAAAATTATCTGTGAATTCCACGAAACACTCCCTGATGACACCATATGTAGTGTTATTCTTATAGGCGAAAAATCATATGTTTATGATGTAAGAAATGAGAGAGTCACAGAGCAATTCTAGAGGGCCGACTCAAACACAGAAGCCCCTTGATTACAAGGCAATAATACCAACATTTTGCTGTCAGGGAGGCCCACACACTCTACCAGGTTTCAAACCTGGGGGCCTTTTTATTATAAAACATATAAGCCATGGAACTATGTCTACAGTACTTCTCCATAGAGAGGTCTTAAACCCAGAAGCCTTCGATTATAAAGCATATAAGGCATGGGACTATGTCCATATTCTATTGAGCATCAGAACCCAGAGAGCTATATATCAGCTAAATACATTTCAAAGTTGGACTTTGAAATATGCAATGAATATTCTGTAAGTCTCTCTCGGTATATATTATTAGAAGAAGACAAAACTTGAATTGCCTCGGGCATGGAAGAGTGAAGTTCTGGCATGGCAATTTTCTCTGAAAGATGAAAGAGCACAGTATAGATTATATGTCTTGCATGCCAGAAGATATAATCTCCCAGGCACGCAAGATTTATTGCTGGCCGAGACATGTGACTGATCAAAGATTAGAAAGAACATGCAAGCAATTAATTATGCATGCCTGCCCTTGTCCCATTGTATTGATCGGGGAGTTTTGCCTTCTTCTGAAAATATAAGTATTTTTCGCTTAATTTCAAGTATAGCCAATTCAATATCAAGAGGGGCATATTTTTGACAAGCTTATAGACAACAAACTGAGAGATTCAGCCTTTGTACACATGGCAGAATCAATCTGAGGGGGGGCTCATCTTTTCTACACTTGAATTCAAGATTCCTGGGATTTTGACAGAAAAACACACTATAAACAATAAGATGATATGGGAACTTGGCATAGTCTTAAGTGTAGGCAAATCTGTCTGAGGGGGGTTCTTCTTTTCTACACTAGAATTCAAAATTCTTAAAAATTCAGAGCATATCACACTTGAAGAATTGGGGTATAAGCCCCTCTTGGCATTGTTTTAAGTGTAGCCAAATCGGGTTGTTCAATCAAATAACCTCTTCTTTTCTACACTTATAAGTTGGGTTTATCCTATAGCCAATTATACTACTTCTGTACTATCAAAAATGTGCTGTTTTTTCCCGCATACACTGCACCATTGAGACATATCTTTGTTCTCAATGCAATTATAGCATACATTTTGGCATACCAAAAGATTTGGAATATGCAGAAAATTGTTTTCAGTGCCTTCTAGTTTTGTGTCCTGCCTCGATTCAATATCGTAGAAAACAAGCATTGCTTTTTTTGATATAAGAGAAGATATTTGTTTGCCATAAATTTTTTGGATGTGACATAGATGTTCAGATGGTACCATATTTTTACAGCTGACACAGAATTTCTCCCCACATATATGAGGATTTCTGTTTGTACGGATAGCATACGCTTTCATGCATTTTTCACAACATTTTACTGTCTGACAAAGAGAGTTTTTTCTATTGTAACATGTTTTATGATTATTGTAACACTTTTGAATTTCGGTAGTTCCTCCACCACCACTCAAATTTTCCCCAGCTTCTCTGCACAGTTTATCCACTTCTTCTTCCATAACACATTTATGTTGTCTAACATACTGATAACGTTTTTTAGGTTCATTTTTGTAAACATTAATATCTCTTGCCACAACCAACGCATAAGCCAAACACCTGCTATCGGAATTTTTAATAGTTATAATTCCTTTTTTTAGTTTACAGAATTGTTCCCCATTCATTGCATTTTGGCGAACACGTCCTCCCCC
This sequence comes from Lepisma saccharinum, assembly GCF_977018435.1. Taxonomy (NCBI): domain Eukaryota; kingdom Metazoa; phylum Arthropoda; class Insecta; order Zygentoma; family Lepismatidae; genus Lepisma; species Lepisma saccharinum. Next base: position 55,106,461 of record NC_139233.1, read on the forward strand.
TCGTGGCATTTGGACATGATGGAGATATACATAGAAATTGTTGTCAGAAAGAAATGTTGTATTGCTCTGCAATACTTTTTCCAATGCTGCCCACAATATCTCCATATTTATCGCCTGTGCTTCCCGAAAAGATAACCAAAAAGGGAGATCAGGGTGATCTTCATTCCTGATAGTAATACCAACTTGGTCATGCTCGGCCACATCACGTAGAAGATATTGGATCAGTTCTTGCAATCCCTCCTGAACCCATATCACCGGATTCTCATTGTGTGGTGCCCCCCGCAACCGAGCACGCACCATTCGTCCTTCCATATTGAATCTTTGGTAACGCCTTCTTGTCTCTTCTATAACTTCAACATGATGTAACACTGCATCATCGCCACCGCCTACCTGTCTGCACACTTCCGCTTCCTGAATACAATCCCGAAGAACCATTTGGTATGGCACTGGCGAAATATGATTTGTACATTGCTCCAATTCTTTAGTCTCTAAAACAGATTCTAAATGGAAAATATCTCCACATTTTTCATCGGTTGTTCCAATACACCCAAATATCCCTGTATCCTGGTTGTTATACTTGTCAGGAAACATTTCAACATGTTGGTTGGTCTCACTAGAAATAGAGACAGAGGGTCTGGATTGATTGCTGTTAATACCAGTAGAGGTAGAGGGGGTAGAATGTTCTGCTGACTCAACATTAAAACCGCTCGTACCACGCTACGACAGGATGTAATAAACACCAGTCGCATCGAATTTTTGCTGACGCGTAGGAATGGCGTAGAAATTATTCATTCCTACGCGTCAGCAAAAATTCGATGCGACTGGTGTTAGGTTACATCCTGTCGTAGCGGGGTACGAGCGGTTTTAATGTTGAGTCAGCAGAACATTCTACCCCCTCTACCTCTACTGGTATTAACAGCAATCAATCCAGACCCTCTGTCTCTATTTCTAGTGAGACCAACCAACATGTTGAAATGTTTCCTGACAAGTATAACAACCAGGATACAGGGATATTTGGGTGTATTGGAACAACCGATGAAAAATGTGGAGATATTTTCCATTTAGAATCTGTTTTAGAGACTAAAGAATTGGAGCAATGTACAAATCATATTTCGCCAGTGCTATACCAAATGGTTCTTCGGGATTGTATTCAGGAAGCGGAAGTGTGCAGACAGGTAGGCGGTGGCGATGATGCAGTGTTACATCATGTTGAAGTTATAGAAGAGACAAGAAGGCGTTACCAAAGATTCAATATGGAAGGACGAATGGTGCGTGCTCGGTTGCGGGGGGCACCACACAATGAGAATCCGGTGATATGGGTTCAGGAGGGATTGCAAGAACTGATCCAATATCTTCTACGTGATGTGGCCGAGCATGACCAAGTTGGTATTACTATCAGGAATGAAGATCACCCTGATCTCCCTTTTTGGTTATCTTTTCGGGAAGCACAGGCGATAAATATGGAGATATTGTGGGCAGCATTGGAAAAAGTATTGCAGAGCAATACAACATTTCTTTCTGACAACAATTTCTATGTATATCTCCATCATGTCCAAATGCCACGAGGGGGAGGACGTGTTCGCCAAAATGCAATGAATGGGGAACAATTCTGTAAACTAAAAAAAGGAATTATAACTATTAAAAATTCCGATAGCAGGTGTTTGGCTTATGCGTTGGTTGTGGCAAGAGATATTAATGTTTACAAAAATGAACCTAAAAAACGTTATCAGTATGTTAGACAACATAAATGTGTTATGGAAGAAGAAGTGGATAAACTGTGCAGAGAAGCTGGGGAAAATTTGAGTGGTGGTGGAGGAACTACCGAAATTCAAAAATTTCAGGACTATTTATCTGATTTCAAAATTACCGTATATAATGGATTTTCCGGGAGTGATGTGATATATGAAGGTCCTTTATTACCTAGGCGCGAAACTTTAAATTTGGTGTACATAAACAACCATTTTAATGTTATAACATCTCTTACAGCTGCATTCTCCGCTAATTTCTATTGTGAAATTTGCCATAAGAAATATGATCATGTTTCTAGACACCTAGGATCCTGTACAGCTGTTTGTTCACAGTGCCAAGAAAAGCCCAAATGTACTGTTTCAGAAACCAATATAAAGTGCACTGATTGTAACAGATTTTTCTATGGTCAAAAGTGTTACAATAATCATAAAACATGTTACAATAGAAAAAACAGCACATTTTTGATAGTACAGAACCTGTTTACAATTTTCTGCAATTTGTTTCAGCTCACCGCACCAAAATTAACAATATTGTGTGTATTGCACACAATAGTAGAGGGTATGATTCGCACTTTGTACTGCAAACTATGATCGAAAAAATGAAATGGACACCGTCTGTTATCATGAATGGAGCCAAAATATTATCTTTGAAGATGCATAATATCCATTTCATAGATTCTCTCAACTTTATTCCAATGGCGCTCAACAAATTACCGAAAGCATTTGATCTCCCAATGTCCAAAGGGTATTTTCCTCATTTTTTTAATACTTTGAAAAATAAAGAATATGTCGGATGTGTCCCTGGTACTGAATTTTACGCTGTTGATTCTATGATGGAGAATCAGAGAACCAGTTTTTTGGAATGGCATAGTGAACAACAGAAAACAGGGGTAGTTTTCGATATGCAGAAGGAGTTGAGAAAGTACTGTGTAGAAGATGTTAATGTACTACGTGCTGCCTGTTTGAAATTCATGACCACTTTTGAAAAAGAAACAACAGTGAACCCATTATTGGAAGCCATCACCATCGCTTCAGCTTGTAATAAAGTATTCCGTAAAAGATTTTTGAAAGCAGAACATATAGGAATTATTCCTAAAAACGGATACAGATGGTGTGATATTCAGTCTATAGAGGCTATTCAATGGTTGGTATGGGAGGAAAAAAAACATAAAATCGAAATCCAACATGCAGCCAGAGGACCAGAAGTAAAAGTTGGAGAAAACTTGAAAGTAGATGGATATTTCAAAGATCAAAAGGGGCAAGAGCATGTATTTGAATATCAAGGATGCAGAACACATGGTTGTGTCAAATGTTTCCCTACTTCACGTACAGAACCTCTTCATGATGACCCATATGATACTTTGTCTTTTCGGTATGAAAGAACAGAAAATAAAATTACCAGATTAAAAGCACTTAACTACATTGTCCATGAGATGTGGGGGTGCGAATTTCATCAGCAGTTGAGAAATAACAAAACCATGAAACATTATGTTGAAAAACATCCGTTATCAATTAAAGCCCCCATAATTCCCCGGGAGGCGTTTTATGGTGGTAGAACTAATGCTACCAAACTACATTACACTGTGAAAGAAAATGAAACAATTCAATATAAGGATGTATGTAGCCTGTACCCTTATTGTTGCAAAGTTAAAAAGTTTCCCGTTGGCCATCCGGTGAAAATTTATGTGGGGGAAGAATGCCCCGATATTTATTCTTTTGAAGGGCTTGTCAAAGCAACAATACTTCCACCGAGAGATCTGTACCATCCTGTGTTACCATATCGAACCAATTCAAAATTAACTTTCCCTCTATGTAGAACTTGTGCCGATGAAATAAACCAGGCGGAATGTAACCATACTGCTAGGGAAAGAGCTATAACTGGAACCTGGGTTGTGGATGAAGTTCAGAAGGCAGTTCAAAAGAAATACAAAATTTTAGAATTACATGAGGTATGGGAATATAATGTTGAACAATATGATCCTGCAAAAAAATCAGGTGGTGTTTTTGCAGAGTACATCAATACATTTCTCAAAGCAAAAGTTGAAGCAAGCGGCTGGCCATTGTGGTGTATTGATGAAGAATCAAAAAAAAAATACATAGCTGACTATTTTGAAAAGGAGGGTGTGTTGTTGGATGAAAACAGAATATGTGCTAATCCTGGATTACGAAGCTTAGCAAAACTTATGCTGAATTCATTTTGGGGAAAATTTGGACAGAGAGAAAACCCTGGTCAAGTTAGTATTATCAACAATCCTAAGGATTTTTTCGATAAACTAGAAAGTCCCAATGTTGAAGTACATCAAGTTATACCTATAAATGAAGATATGTTGATAGTTCACTGGCAATATCTCGAAGAATCTGCACTTCCATTATCGACTGTAAATGTAGTTATTGCAGCATACACTACAACCCATGCACGATTAGAGCTTTATGAATATTTGGATACATTAGGCGAAAATGTATTGTACTATGATACCGATAGTGTCATTTATATTCAAAGGCCAGGTGATGTTGATCTGCCTGTTGGAGACTACCTAGGGGAGTTAACAAATGAACTAGAACTCTATGGGAAAAATGCTTATATCAGAGCATTTTCATCGAGTGGGCCGAAAAGTTATGCATTTGAGGTAGTAAATCCAGACAATACTAATGTTACTACTGTTTGCAAGGTGAAAGGCATATGTCTAAACCATAAAAACAGCAGCACAATCAATTTCGAATCACTCACTAATGCTATTCTCAACAACACCTCCTCTTTAACTTTACTCAACTCGAACAAAATCGTACGCACAAAAAGACATTCCGTTGTTAGTAAGCCGGAAATAAGGGGTTTTCAGGTGGTATATACCAAAAGAAAAAGATGTGCATCAAGTTTCGAGACTTTACCATATGGATTCAAACAACAGAAAACAGAATGAGTTAATTTTGTAATGCACTGGAATATATTTTTATTAGATTAAGTTAATGCTATCCTTAGTAATAGTATATCTGTGATTTGGTCAACATACAAACTGGATACCAAAAGAAATCTCATATTATATGCAAATGTTAAAGCTTTTCATTACCGAATCTGTTACTTAGTAAAAAATAAAATGAAAACCATTCATTTGAAACCATTTGTTGTCATTGAAATATAATTATGCAGCCGCTATAATTTTTTGCTTATTATCAGTGCAAATCTGATATTATGTTGTGCACTTTAATGATGGAGTGAGTGACTAGTTGACAAGTTGGTTCTTCGGTGCAAGGTTGTATGGTACAAGCGGCCTTGTGCCCCTCTCCAACTTAAAAAAAAGAGGCCCCCATAGATGGTAGCCACGTTGATGCCGTTGTGGGGCTTTCTACAAAAAGCTACCTGTACCAAGCCCAAAAACTTATTTTGAGATGGCGAGTAAACACTTCCCATGCCTGTTGACCTTTAGTTTCCTCAACACACATACCCAGTTGGAATCGAACCCTCGACCCCATTGGTTTCAAAACACATCTCTTTGTGCATAATGGCTAATCGAGAGTGGTAACGCATCTTTTAAAAAATTCGATACTATTATTTATTTTTGGTTTTAAAACATAGCATACATTAGTGGTAAAATCTTTGCATTGTAATCAAAAGGTTCCAGGTTCGATATTCGTTGAAACAGCTTTATGCATTACGGTTAATCGGGACTGCGTAAAAAACGCCAACATTAGTCCCTAGTGAAAATCGAACCCTCGACCCCACCCGTTGGTTGCAAAACTCCAAAATCACCCCATTTTCTATTTGTGTATCAAAAATAATCGGGAATAGTAACTCACTTTTTAAACAAATCAATGTTATTCTGCAATTTGCCAGCATTGGAACCCAAAACCTTTTGAATACTAAACAACAATATCAGCTATTTTGTTTTGCTTTTGAATATCTGTTCGTGCTAATCGGGACTGATAACACACTTTTTTTTTATTTAAACAGAAAATCATTATTAGGCACTTTGACAACAATTTCTATGTATATCTCCATCATGTCCAAATGCCACAAAGGGGTGGACATGTTCGACAAAATGCAATAAATGGGAAAGAATTCTGTAAACTAAAAAAAAAATTATAACTATTAAATTAAAAATTTGCCAACATTTGGACTCGAACCTGGAACCTTTCGAATACTAAACACCAGTCACAGCCATTTTGTTTTGACTTTTAATATCTGTTCCTGCATAAATACTAATGGGGACTCAACACACTTCTTTTTTTTATTTTAAAAACAACATCATTATCAGCCAATTTGACATTGTGAATCGAACCCTGGACTTTTTCATTACAGCATAAACATCCTATTTCCAATTAGTTCATTTTCTCTTTGTGCACAAAAAGCTAATCGGAACTTTTAAACGAATACAATTGAATATCCAATTTTCACCAACATTGGGAATCGAACCCTCAACCACTTGGTTAAAACATCTCGCGGAATAAAAAACACCCCACGCCGCGCTTCGCCGCGCCTCGAACCCAGGGACCTTTTCATTACAGCATAAACATCCTATTTCCAATTAGTTCATTTTCTCTTTGTGCACAAAAAGCTAATCGGAACTTTTAAACAAATACAATTGAATATCCAATTTTCACCAACATTGGGAATCGAACCCTCAACCACTTGGTTGAAACATCTCGCGGAATAAAAAACACCCCCCGCGCCCGCTCCGCGCCGCGCCCCGGTCGCCGCCGCCGCCGCTAAACACAAAACGCGGCCGCCATATTGATTTTATTCAAATACTATTTATGCACAGATGGACTAATCGGGACCTATAATGGCGGGACAAAACAATTGGCCTCATTTAACTACCTAGAGAATCGAACCCGCGACCTCTTCATTACCAGGCGACAACATTAACCACTACCCCAAGGCCGCCATATTGATTTTATTCAATCACTATTTATGCACAGATGGACTAATCGGAACCTATAATGGCGGGATTAAACAATTGGCCTAATTTAACTACCTAGAGAATCGAACCCGCGACCTCTTCATTGCCAGGTGACAACATTAACCACTAACCCAACTCGATTTTCGAACTCAACCATTTTGTTGGCTTTATTTACACACAGGCTAATCGAAATCATTCAATATTGACATCGTCGACTTGTAATCAAAGGGTCCCAGGTTCGATACTCGGTGGAGGCACATAGTGGTCCGAATCACCACTTTTCAACTGTAGGTCCACTCCTGATTAGTCTTGCCGTGCATAAAGTGGACTTAAAAAAAACTAACTCAATCTATCAATCAATCAATATTGACTCTACCAGGAATCGAACCCTCGACGCCTCTTGTTTTACAGAGCAATAACCTTAGCCGCTAAGCTTTCGGGGTACAACACCTTCGGCGCCATCTTTAAATCATTTCTTCATGTGTTTGCATCATACGCAATGGTTGCGCGCGCATTTCCTCCAAAGACACACACACACACACACACACACACACACACACACAAACATACGCACGTGTTAGGTTAGCATACATCAAGAAACAACGTGACAAATCCATTGACCCCCTCCCCCCACCGCTTCCGATGTCTTCAACGTGATCAGACACGTTCTGCTGACTCAACAATAAAACAGCTCGTACCCCGCTACACCGGATGTAACATAACACCAGTGGCATCGAATTTTTGCTGACGCGTAGGAACGAAGTGCTGTCATTCTACTCTATGTTTTCGATCCCTGAAACAAGATGAAGAAAATGTGTACCCAATATGATGTCATATTTTCTAATCAATGAGATGCATAGCGCTTACGGTCACGTAAAATTGACTGCAAATTCGAAAGACAAGCTGAAGACCAGAAAAATATGGGAACTGTTATTTATGGAAAAATGCTGAAGTTTCCCTCCCCATCTTTTTGGTTTTAAATTCTCGTTTGGCTTTTAGGTTTATACAAAGAACCTATAAACTTGGCATCGGTGGACAAGAAAGCTACTTGCCTGCACGCAGCGAGTTACACAATATGTTCCCTTAACTTGTACAAAAAGTACAAAAGTGGCTATGTAATTTCATCAGATTGTTCTGTCTGTAGATGCTTCTTTTTACAATTTGTTTCGAAAGTTACAATCTTTCATATTTACATATTATACAATAATTTGCAAAGTGAAAAGTAATTAATAGTTGACAAAATTGGTTTCTTAAATATGTACATGTTGCTGTGTTTTGACTTCATAAATTTCATACAGATTTTAATTTGAACAACTTATGTCCTAAACATTATGTTGAATATGTTTAAATAAAATAAATATCTAGCAGAATTCTTGAAATTGCTTGGATACTCGATTGTTATTAATATTAATATTCTTTGATACTACATATTTAGCTACATATCCTATTGATATGAAGAACTCAATATGCTGACCAAGGCAGTAATTTATTTTATTATAAAACATAAACTAAACGTAACGTTTCAACCTTCTAGCAAGGTCTTCTTCAGACTCTGCACCAAGTACAAATGTAACAAGATACAAAACATTACTCCCCTCCAGACTATTAGAAAGTTGTTCTGGAACATTGTAGCAGGTGGCTTTTCCTTGTCAAGTGTACTTTCACCTAAAAGGCTAAACATATTAACTTTCATATAGAATGTGGTTGGTGTCTTTATCTCACGCTCTTTTTCCTTCATTCTTCTTCCTTTTTCTCTCTTGTCCTTTCCACTCTTTCTAACACCTTCTTCCATTCTTTGTTTAACTTCAGTCCCCCATTCCAGTTCATTGTGTCTTCTACACCTTTGTTTTCTATTTCCTTGGCCTCCTTCCATTTTCTCACTAGTATTCTCTTCTCCCTTCCTATCTGCTTAGCCTCATCCCACTCTATGCCATGTCCTGTTTCTCTCGTGTGTGTAAATATCGCATTTCTCTCTCTCTTAAGTCGTACATCATCCCTATGTTGTTTCAACCTGTCTTTCAGCCTCTTTTTTGTTTCTCCTATGTACACAATCTGACATTCTTTACATTTCACTTCGTAGAAAATCCCTTCCTCTTCTCTGTTTTCCTTTTTCTTGTTTGCATTCTTTGCTAATTCTTAAGATGCTTCTCCCTCCTTTCCTGTAAGTTTTAATGCCCGCTTTCCTAAGCACTTTGCATATCTTTTCTGTTTATGTTTTATAATAAAATAAATTACTGCCTTGGTCAGCATATTGAGTTTTTCATATCATGGAAACAAGGCTTAATGGTGTTATAATCCTATTTATAATACATATTTAGGTACATATTTTATCAATTATTGTTACATATTCATGTGCATATTTCGTACTTTGATATTACATAAAAATCCGAGCCCTGGTTATCACTCACAGAGAAAAACAGTGGCCGCCAGAAATCATGCGAAACCAAGGCTGACTCAGTAGAGCAGTTGGTAGAGCACGTTGTGTCGGAGACACGAGTTCGAGTCCTGGTCGAGAATACATTTTTCGCTTGTAAGTCTACGTAGTACACCTCCTTTGCGTGCCCTTAGCACATTGACAGTAGGAAAAATCCTTGAGGTCACGATATGTTATTACGAGAATATAATAATAACCTTGAAAGCAATATGTTTCTTGATGATTAAGGTAAGTGAACCAAAGGTGGCCTTAGTTAAGCTTCTTGGGTAATTTACAAATCTCTAATGAGAGATAGATTTCTGAAATTAAAATAAATAACTCCTATAGCTAATTAACAACGTGTACCAAAAGGATATTTTGCAACATTGTTTGTAACATTTGAAAAAAATAATTAAAAAACCGTTACATCTGTTCCCAAGGTGGTCCATGCGTCCCAAAGGTGCCCCACGGCTTATTGTTCGCTTAGAAAATGATGCATGTGCTCAGGAAAACATATTTAATCATGTTTATTCACGTTTCTACGAATGAGTAGCGTAACCCGGTGATGAAAACCTACAACAATGACTGGGGGTTCATCGTGCTGACCACACGTCACCCCGTAACTGGTTGAATGATCTCCCACCACAGGTGAGTGAGTGAGTTTGATCAGGTGGAAGTGAGGCCGACAGTCGGTAGGTAGCTCTGGGCCCTCAATAGACTATTGCACCACAGGGTTGTTGTTTTTTAGGTTGTTTTTTTAGCTGTAACACGGTTAGTTAATCTTACAGCAGAGTAGCTGTAACACGATTACTCTTACAGCAAAGTAGCTGTAACACGATTACTCTTACAGCAAAGTAGCTGTAACACGATTACTCGTACAGCAAAGTAGCTGTAACACGATTACGTTTACAGCAAAGTAGCTGTAACACGATTACTCTTACAGCAAAGTAGCTGTAACACGATTACTCTTACAGCTAGGTAGCTGTAACACGATTAGTCGTACAGCAAAGTAGCTGTGACACGATTACTCTTACAGCAAATTAGCTGTGACACGATTACTCTCACAGCAAATTAGCTGTGACACGATTACTCGTACAGCAAAGTAGCTGTAACACGATTACTCGTACAGCAAAGTAGCTATAACACGATTACTCTTACAGGTAAGTAGTTGTAACACGATTAATCTTGCAGCTAAGTAGCTGTAACACGATTACTCTTGCAGCTGAGTAGCTGTAACACGATTACTCTTGCAGCTAAGTAGCTGTAACACGATTACTCTTGCAGCTAAGTAGCTGTAACACGATTACTCTTGCAGCTAAGTAGCTGCAACACGATTAATCTTACAGCTAAGTAGCTGCAACACGATTAATCTTACAGCTATGTAGCTGCAACACGATTTCTCTTGCTGCAGCTAAGTAGCTTCAACACGATTACTCTTGCAGCTAAGTAACTGCAACACGATTACTCTTGCAGCTGAGTAGCTGTAACACGATTACTCTTGCAGCTAAGTAGCTGTAACACGATTACTCTTGCAGCTATGTAGCTGGAACACGATTAATCTTACAGCTATGGAGCTGCAACACGATTAATCTTACAGCTATGTAGCTGCAACACGATTTCTCTTGCAGCTAAGTATCGGTAACAAGGTTACTTTTACAAGCAAGTAACTCTTACACTGAAAAACAACAAAACGCAGAAATCAAGCCGAGAGACATGCCGAAACGTTTACGTAAGTCTGCATTGCTGCAGCTACAAACATTAGAATAACGAAACAGCAAGAACCGAGTGTCCCAGTTAAGGAAAACTCACCATTTATATTCAAGGCGCCGAGTACAGAAAATACGATTTTACTCTCTGATGAAAAGGAATAAGTGAAGAGAGAAACTTTTGTTTTTCAGCAACACGTGCCGGATATCAGTCCCAACTTGCAATACCAACGCGCGCTCGTTTCTTTCGCTTTCTCCCTTGGAATTAATTCAGTGTTTACGCCCTTCCGAACTCTCAAATCGCATTAGGCAGGCTGCCTTTCTCCGGCAATTCCGGGCACGATTTTATGTACTGGAGTTTAGCTTCCAGCTAATTTTCTGCGTGGACAAAAGAATAACGGGTGGTTCGTGTGGCTCCGGGCGTGAGCGGTGTATAATCAGAGAATGACAACGCATTAATTATCATTGTCCTGGACTGCTGCCTTGTGAACGTGTTTCGAATGGGGGCCATATTGGACGTGGAACTTTCTGTGAAATTGCTGTTGGTTAACTTATTCTCGTTCATGATCATTTTTTCTCTAATGCGATGCTCCAATTTTTCTTAACGAAAACTCTTTAATTAGAACTAGTAAAATTTACTCTCTTTTTCGAAATTCACTTGTTTTATTGAATTACACAACGTTCTTGAGTTTAAGTGGCAGGGGAAAAGACAGGTATGTCAATTTTCTGTGTTAAAGGAAATCATTTCTTGCCATATTGATACCGTAATGGACTTTACAAAATGCTTTCTTTCGTTTCATATATTTTGTGCCTTTTCATTTAAAGTTGAAGTCCTGATTAGAACGCCACTTTCCTTCAAAGAAAGTTCCGAAATATCAGCTCCCTCTGTTACAGGAGTAAACAACCATCCGTCACGTCCCCGAGGAGCCCAGTAGATCATCCCCTCAAACCTATCCCACCAATTGTGTCCTTTTAAGGAACTGACAGCTGTTGTCAAGTCCACGTGGAGTAAATGAGACGTTGCCAATTCAGGGTCTTTAAAGATTTTTGAACGTGAGGTTGTGGTTACGTTATCCTTCCTAGGTTGTGTTACTGTGTTGTGCTATTATTATTTTTATTTTTTAATGTGGAAACCTTCGGAGTAACGTCGCAGTAAATGAATGGATGTTTTAACACTGCAGGTAAAACTGACAACAGCGCTTTTCAGAAAGACAGACGCTGGTTCGAAACCAGATACGCTTCCGGTCGGATTTCTCTCGAGCTGTGTCAAAGAAACCAAACTGGCGTTCGAATCAGGACTTCAACTCTACATGTACAGTAACGTTTTGCCGGAGCCTGTAGCCGGATGGTTAGCACATCGCGCTGCGACGCCAAGGATCCCGGGTTCGAGTCCCGCTCGGGCTTGGTTGTTTGTGAATGTCCATTCATCAATTTCATCATTTCATCACTCATCCCCATCTTCGCAAAGTAGCCAAGAGGCACAAAACGCGAAGTAAAATGAACTAAATTAATCAATCAATCCAGTAACGTTTTGAAATTAAAAGCTCATTTTTATGCAGTTTGTCGAACGTTGACTTACCTTTTTCCCTCCTCTGGCCCTTCAGTTCATTTCTGTATTTAGGTTGCCATACGCTTCCACAGATGTTGCATATCTGTTTCGCTTTTACACAATACCAGTAATTTTAATTAATGCTGAATCAAGCAAAAATCACATATTCCTTACCCATGGTCCACAGGATACACATCTCTTCAATGTAAATGTGAGAATCTGTACATTCTAGAATCATTCGTCTGCGCAGTAGAACAAAGAGCGTTGGGTGGGGTTCTCACTTGTACGTAGCACACTTCTGACCCACCTTCTTGGTCAGGTCCCGCCTTCGACTTGTAACGTCACAAAATTGCAATGTATTAATGCTGAGTCGTAAAGCTAACATGCCTAATCTAACAACGAAAGCATTTTGCGTGACATCAGAAGGCGAAGGGCGGGGCTCGATCAAGAAAGGTGGTCGAGAAGCGTGCCGTCAGTTATACCACAAGCCTTATCTGTGGTTATACCCTTCAGTGGGACGAGTCTTCTCTGCAATGACCGGTGCAGGATGCGCAAGGGCACGCGCTTTAGTCTCCTGCACATGCGCAGTACAACAAATATCGTTGAGTTGCATGTCTTCCCTGCAACGTCAGATGGAAAATGAGCTGAGATATGCGCTCTAGCCTGCGCGTTACAAAAAGAGGATTAAGTGGGAAGAGTGTTACTGGAATATCAGGTGAATTACGCGTAGAGGTATGCGGTGTGGCCTCCTACCCCAGCGCAGGAAAACCAAAACGTTGAGTGTGAGGAGAGCCTTCTCTGCAATGTCAGGACAAGGTGCGCAGGGGTGTGCGCTGTGCCCTCCTGCGCCTGCGCAGTAGAACCAACATTACTAAGCGAGACGAGTATTTTCTGCAACGGCCCGTGGAGAATGCGCTGTAGCCTCTCACGCCTGCGCAGTAGAACAAGATCACTCACTGACAGAAATATGCTCTGAAGCATCAGATGAATGTTGCGCAGACATGTGCTGCAGCCTTCTACTCATTCGCAGTAGAATAAATGTTGTGAGAACATGTAGCAATATCTAAAAAATACGATATATATATTTTTTTAAATTTAACTATTCTTAGTTGTATTCTAAATGCTGAGTATCGTTAGTGATACCAGTTTTAGACTCATAGAAGGAACTGATGTTCTCAGACTGCAATATTTTTTGAATATGAAAACAATATGTCACAGCTGAGCGTTCCGCTGTGTTAGTAATAAGTAGAGCCCGGAAGTTTGGCAAAATGCCTCTTTTTATCTACTGCATATATTCATAAATTTTTTTCCGGATATACGTTTCTCATGTTGTTTCGAATGTTTTAGAAGCCTTTTCATTTTGCCTATTTGGGACCCCACTGCTTATTTTTAATTAAAATGCCTTTTTTTGCCTTTTTCAATGAAATTTGACCATTTTTTAAAAAAAATGTGTATATAAATTATTTATCTCCCAAAAAACGTTGTTGGCATTTATTTTTCTTCCGTTTATTATGTGAATAATTTTCGCCTTATTTAAGTAATATTGAACTCATGCATGTTTCAACATTGCTGAAGGAGAAAAGTGTGAGAAAAATGTATTTCATGCTCAGTTAGGATATTGCCTTTCGGTTAACATTTCCTTGTGCATGATTGACTGCTGAAGTGGACAGGTTGATTTCGAACACAAAGAAGATATTTCTGAGATCTCCCTCTCGAACCCGAAAATTTAAGAAAGTTGCATCTGAGCTTAGTTTACCTCCGCAACCAGTATTGACCAGATGGGGAACCTGGTTATCAGCAGCTAATATTATGCTTACAACCTTGAAAAAATCAGTGAGGTGATAGATGCTCTTCCAGAAAATGAAGCGGCTTCAATTCATGAAGTGAAAAAAACTCCTGTGCTATTCAAGTTTATTTTTGCACATTATGGTGCATTCCCAGAGACAATTACAATTATAGCATCCATGAAAATCTTCGAGGAATCTATGCAGCAGATGATGGAAGTGCCAGGAGAAAAGGGGTCAGCTGTTGCGGAAAAGTGCAAACGGGTAGTGAGTGCAAATGAGGACTTGAAAAAAAAATTGTGATATTCTAAAAGTTGAAAATGCTGTTACCGAAATGAGTCCAGCTACATTAGCTTGTTTTATGTATGCTTCAGTAACTTCTGTCGAAGTAGAAATATCATTTTCTATTATGAAAAACATTCTCTCTGACAGACTACTATCAATGAATGTTGAGTAATTAAAAAAACACCTTGTAGTTATGTGCAATCAAGACGGAGAAAATTGAAATGCTCTTCCCAATGTAGATTTTAACATGTTGCCAGAAATTATAGATGAAAGTAAACGACTTCCAAATGTGCCTTTTATCGGTTTATTTTGCCTTTTTTCATTTTTAGTGCCTATTTTCCACATTACAAATGCCTTTTTGCATGCCTATTTTAACGAAAATAAATGCCTGAACTTCCGGGCTCTAGTAATAAGGTACGCTCTATATAATCGTTCCGGGAAGAATAGTCAAGCAATCAAAAAGAGTGAGAAGAAATATTTGAACTGTTAAAAGAGTTCTGTTTCCAATCGAAACCCTCGTAGTTCCAATTATATCCGTCCTCAAAATTGGAAATGCTGCAAAAGCAACGGAGGTCTGTTTGGATTTCATCAATTGAACCTAGAACTAGCACGTTTAGGCTTAGAACGCTGCGCTATCTCTAGGACCCTGATAAACCTTGTACAGTGGGATCCATGAGTATTACCGTGCAAATTGTCCATCACCATGTTCGTGCACTTTATTTGACCCAATAAGAGCTTCAAGAATTAAAAGAAAACTCAAAACAAGCTGTTGACAACTTCTGCACCAGCATACATACAAATCCATCGCTTAAAAACATATAGGGTGCAAGAGAAAAGTTAATGAAAATCGTCATGGACAATTTGCACGGTAATACTCATGAATCCCACTGTACATATTAATTATGTGAAAATTTAAACCGTGTTAATTTTGGAGCAGATTTTTCAAAGAGCTTGTGTGTTTTGGATGAATCGACTAAGAAAACAGGACTAGTAATTTATGTAGGATCATTATTTGCATCGAGTGTAGTAGTGGTGTATTACCGACTCCATGGGAATACGTGTCGCAGAGGGAGATGTACACGCAACTCTCCGGAGAACAGGACCACAAGAGGGACATGTCCTTGTGGACACCATGATGACGTCACTCGAATTGCACGAACTGACCACTTGGGACATGTTGGTAGTAGTAGAAGGGTGGGGTACTAACGAACTTGCCGTCCTGACAATTTCATAATGAATATATATTGCATTTCAACCCTCTATTAAGTGCATGGCTTTGGAATCATGCTATTAACTGTTGCAGTAGATGTTTTGTTTTGATGAAGGGTCACTCTCCGATAAACACTCGTAGCAAGGCCCGGAATTGATCCCGGAAACTTCGTTGACGGGATTGTGAGTCGACCACTCAACACGGTTGATCACCGAAAGAGATGGGCGTGTGCCCGTGTTTGAAGAAGTTAATGCAATGGTTAATTGTTACTTGAATTTGTTCAACATAGATATTTCTCTGTTCCTAGTAGCAGATAATCACGAACAATTGAGAATGGCCAGAATCTACATCGAAATCTAATTCTATACTCTATCCCTGAAATATCTGGAGCAAGGGCGCGCATAAGGGGGGAGAGCGAAGCAATACACATTGCTCGAAAGAATGGTAGCTGTAATCACTTTCACCTTCCACTCACATCCGTTGTTCTTTGTTCGTTTGCTCCACAAATTCCTGAGACAGAGTATAACATGCCTTCATAGTGTTATTTACACTGCGTCGTCGCCTTGTAATCAAGGTGTCCCGGGTTCGATACCCGGTGGAGGCACATAGTGGTTAGTATCCCACTTTAAACTTTATGTCCAGTCCCGATTAGCCTTTCTGTGCATAAAGTGGACTTAAAACAAGAATTCAATTTAATGTTAATTACACTGGCTCCATTTACTTCATTGTGCATATTGTTGCTTATTTCTGAGAGTCTTAAACTGCATACTCTATCTCTGCGAATCATTTTTATCTCTTTTATGGTGAACAATATCGTTAATTGGGACAAACGTATCTTAATTTACACTCCTCAATTATTTTTTTTTCAAAAACTCTCTTCAATCGTGGTAAATTTTGGCACTAAATTTTTCCTTACATCCATGCTTAACTGAGTAGTTAAATGTTTAAAATACTAGGATTAAAACCGAATACTATTCAGGTGTTATGACACCAGTTCTACTACATGATGCAACGTTGTAATGTCACAAATGGTTATTGATTAACGTGCAGATTTTTCGATTAGTAAGAGATTTGTTTTGGACCTTGTGATGTACCTGTATCCTGATCCATTGTTGTTTTATGTTCTTTGTGTATTATTGACAACTGCATTTGAAGAATGGTTGGTACAATTCCTTCACTATTTCTTTTAAAGTTTGAAGTATAGAGAACGATTTTGATTTTAGGGTAATGAGCTGAATGAGAGAACCCAGCTTCATTGTCGATGTACTTTTTGAATTGAACCATACATTCGAGTGTTTTCCTCACTTCCGAGATGGTCTCGATGTAGATCGATTAAGTCCAATTGTTCGTTGCTAAGGAAGCGAAGGATCATTTGGATCATTTATATTAACTGAAGGCCAGAAAAACGTCACAATATATATTATATAGTCGGACAAATGTTACTTGCAGAGGGGGAGAGAAATTTTTGTAGCGGTTTGATGTTTATTTGTGCTCCCAATATTTTACATAATTTTTCTTCGTATGTAGGGTAATTCCGACGCTATGGATGATTGATGATTGCATGAAATTAACGAATACACGAACAAGTATAATATGGCAGATCATATACCGTAAACCAACAACAAAATGTTATTTTTGTAAAAACAACCTTGTTACTGGCAAAATTATGCACGTAGCTCAAGGTAAAACGGTAGTCACAAAGGGAGATGGAGGTAAATTATGTAAACGCAGAGTACCGTTGAAAGTGTATACGCTTAGTTTGCGGAGCGTGATTGAATGTCTACCAAACAAGCTCATGGGAATGAATAAATGTTAGAATATCACCATCAATTTCCGTCGTTCCGATAGGTTACAATGCAAATTTTGTCGGATGAATCTTTCACCCAGAAATATAGAGGCATGGCAAGCAGAGTGGGAATTCGTTAGAAATACAGGGTGTTCGCGAAAGTTTAGATAATCGGAGAGAGTATCTCAAAGCTTTGAGTCCAGGCAATGAAGGCCAAAAGAGGACTAACAGCAAGAAATTGGAAGCAAGCCTAATTTTATATGACGTTTAGAAAGCGTTAGAGGGAGCATTTTCACAAAGATCACCAAGTGACCCTTTTCTTGCTCTTCCGCCTGTAACCCCCCAAAAGAATCAAATGAACGAATACGGGTTTCAGAACAAATTCTCTGTTTGTTGTTCTTGTTTTCTTTATAAATGTCAGTTAAAACAACAATATATAATTAGATATAGGTACTGTATTAAAATTACAAGGGACGGAATTGATAGCGTTTCCTGTATAATGGTTCACACAATAAAGAAAAGTTACGATTACATAGTACAGCCACGGACACTTCCGGGTTGTAACGTTTCCATTGAAGTTCAATGGGATCTAAACAATGCAGAAATGTTCGTGACTGTACTTAAGCTATTTACTTTTAAAGACAGAAAAAATGTAATATTTTGTGGGGGGTTTTGAATTCTCGACTGAATATAATTGTTGAGTGGGAGATTGGGCAATGTACCAGATCAAAAGTTGTAAATCATTTCTTGGACTTTCCCTGATGGCGTCATCGCCTTGTATTCAAGGGGTCCTGAGTTCGATACCCGGTGGAGGCTCATACTGGTTCGGATTCCACTTTAAACTGTAGGTCCAGTCCCGATTAGCCTTGCTGTGGATAAAGTGGACTTAAAACACCAAATCAATCAATCAATCAATTTATTATACTTTATATTGTAATACAGTTTAACATGCTTATATTAACGGGTAATGCAGGAATGGCGCAGCGAAGTGTCGAGAGTCGAGTCACTCAAAGCTCATCTCTGTAGTTATTTCTTTACTTTAGCATTCGTCATTGCATATTTATTTCTTGAGGCAACAGGAGAAGGTTATTATCAGTTCGTTTCTCTTTTGGATTCAATTCAATTCAATTCAATTCAAATTTTCTTTATTAAAGGGCGAGGTTCAGCCTGTGGCTGTTCTCCCACCTAACCCCGTTTGACATTTACCTAGTGTACATAAACAAAATCATAAAAAAGAGAAGAAAATACAATAAAAAATGGTTACAAGGAAAGAACAAAGATGAGATTTAAAAATAAAAAAATCAAGACAACACGTAAAAAAAGAGAGAGAAAAAACACATTCACGCACACACACACACATTAAAACACACATACTAAACATTTCTGAGCAGGACATTCACGCACGGATGTTGAGATTGATGTACATGATTATGGTAGTTTTGTGAGATACGATAGAACAACGCATACCTAAATATTACAATATAGTTGTAGATTTGTCAAGGATTGGATTGGATTGGCGAGGCTCGTATGTAATCTAAACTGTATTGTGTAGCGTTTACTCGTGGGAGCTTGAACAGAGATATTGTTCATCTAACAGAAAATTCTTTAGGTTATTCTTAAATTTGTTAGGACTGGGGAGGGAGGTAATGGAGGGCGGAAGTTCATTCCATGTTTTTGCCGCTGAAAGTGTAAAAGACGATTTGAAAATTTCCAGTGAGTGTTTGAAGAGTTCAAGTTTCGCTATTCCTCTTGTTTTGTAGTTGTGTATTTCCCTTCTGGTTTTTAGTTTCTCGAATAAATTTTCGGGAATTTTTTTATGCAAAAGATTCTGTATAAAGCAACAGAAATGAAGTCTGCGACGTCTGTTCATGTTTAGCATTTTGTTCTCGTTCAGGGTTGGAAGAATATGATCGAATTTTTTAATGTTATATACGAAGCGTAAACACGAATTTTGAACTTTTTGAATTTTGACTTTATTTCGAACAGACAAGTTTGCACCGTATACTATATCACAGTAGTCTAGAAGAGGGAGAATCAGTGTTTGCACAAGTTTCATTTTAATATTTGTATTTAAGTATTCATTAAATTTATAGAGGGATCTTAGTGCTGCGTAGGCTTTCTTAGTTTGCTCTTGAACATGAAGATCCCAGTTCAAGTGTTCGTCTAACATAACTCCTAAATTCTTTATACTTTTTGAATGTGGAATTTCGGATGTCTCTATTTTGACGCGTGGATTATTCGGGTTTAACATTGCGAGGCTATTCTTGGAACCCATGATGGTGAAAACAGACTTTTGAGGATTTATTTTCAGACCATTTGCATTACACCAGGTATTGATGGCTGCCAAATCTTTGTTAAGTAATGCTATTGCATAATCTGGTGATTTTGGTGGAAATGGGATTTGAATTTGGGTGTCATCTGCATAAAAGTGTACGGTACTATGCTCTATGTTGGTTTCTAAATCTGCTGTGAAGATTGTATATAGGAGAGGAGCTAGAATTGATCCTTGCGGAACGCCAGTTTCTAGCGGAAGCGTGTTCGAGAGAGAGGGCGTGGCAGTTTTTAGGAACACGTTCTGTTGCCTGTTTGTCAAGTACGATCTGAACCATTTGAGTGCGGGGTGTGAAAAATTATAATATTTCAACTTGCTTAAGAGTAGGTCGTGATGAACCTTGTCAAAAGCCTTTGTCAGATCCAGTGAAACCAGAGCAACTGTCATACCCTTGTCCATTGAGCGAAATATATCATCCGTGACTTTTAGCAACGCCGTCGCCGTGCTGTGAGCAGGGCGGAAGCCCGATTGGCATTTCGGAAGGAGATTGAGGCTGTTCACATGATTTCTGACTTGATTGTAAACAATTTTTTCGGTGATCTTGGAAAGGGTGGGTAGTAGACTTATAGGACGAAGATCGTTTAAGGACGATGTTACTTTTTTCTTAGGTAGAGGGATCACGCGCGCTGTTTTCCAGCTGATTGGATATTGTCCAGTCAGAAAGGAGAAATTTATTATATGTGTCAGGTGACTTAAGATAAACGGAAGTGATAGTTTGAGCATTTTTATTGTTATTCCATCATTGCCAGAGGCATTGGATCGTATATTATTTACTGCTTTAATTGTGTCATATTCACTGATTTCTTTAAGATGAAATTGTTGTGCACTTTCATTAAATATTTTGGAGTTAAAAAAATTACTGGTTTTATTTAAGGCTGATTTCGAGCAGTCGGCCTCACGACAAATGCTTGAAAAATGTTCGTTTATTTTATCTACGTCTCGTATATCAGAGGGTATTTCATTATTAGTAGTTTTACTATACACTCCCCACGCCTTGAGTTTGCTCCACAGGTCTTTGTTGTTTTCATTAGATCGTAGGTGATAGTTAAAGAATGCTTTTTTCTCTTGTCGTTGCACCGTAGTTGTAAAGTTTCTTAGTTCCTTGTAATGTTCCCAGTTGTTGTTTGTCTTTTCGCGTTTATATTTTAATAAAGCTCTGTCGCGGAGTTTCATGAGTAATTTCGTGTTTTCGGATATCCACGGAACACTTTTATGCTTAACCGGTTTAGTGTGGAGAGGTGCATGTTTGTCAAAAAGGTGGATAATATTGGTAGATGTATACTGTACCTTATCTTCGATGTTGTCGTAGCTGTTAATTTGTGCCCAATCAATTTTTGCAGCATCATCATCAAATTTCTCCTTATTGAAATTTGAGAAATTACGGTATGTGACATAATGTTTTTCTCTTTTCGGTTTTTCAATGGCAAGGGTGACACTTACCATGCAGTGATCTGAGTTTCCGATAGGTACGGTTACATTTGATGAACGTACAATGGCAGGGTCATCTGTTATTACGACATCCAGGAGTGATTCGCTATTTTCCGTTATTCTAGTTGAAATTTTCGTACGGAGTACAACAGAAGTAGTCAGATGTATTGAACCTTACGTCCATTTTGATATTTTCCTACAACTTACGGTTGCAACTGGAATGAAATTAGTACAATGTCAATCTTTCAGTCTCACATTTAGTAGTTACACAAAATTCTGGGGAAAGTGGGGGAAGGGAAAAGAGTGAGAACCCATTATCGACAAATATTCACATCGGCGACCTCGTCGTCTGATTCCAGCCACGACTTCCCCATGACTTTCTTAACTCATGACTCGTAGATATAGTTGTCTTCTGTTCCACATGCTAAAAATAGTTTTATCTACCCATCATTCATCCTCACAGTCACGGTTTAGTAAAAGGTGGAATAAATGCGACGCTAAATAACAAATATACAAAAACTGGGTCACAGTGTCTAAACACAAGTAGGCTATACAATAAAATGGAAGATGGTTAGTGGAGAAGGTTACACAATTTGTATTCCTGTCCAGATGTTATTAAAATAATTAAATCGAGAAGACTTAGGTTGCACGAATGGGAGAGGAAAAAAGAGTTTACTTTACAGGATTCTTGTTGGGAAACCTGGTGGTAAGACCTGTAGGAATGCCAAGGCGAAGATTGAGGTATAACGGTGAGATGTACCTAAATGAAATCTGTAAGGATGGACAAGATTGGATTAATTTTGCTCAGGATGGAAGGCTTGTGTTGCTGCAGCCATAAACCTTCAGGAATTAGAAGGCTAGAGAGTTAGTTAGTTATGGATAGAAATAACATTGCGACACATGTCTGGAGTGACTGAATTAATCAACTGAAAAACCGGTTGGGCAATTCAGGATGTGAATCGTCAACTTAACCACTGACACTCTCCTTTGGGTAGCAACTTCAATGTTTCAGTTAAAAAAAAAAACAGTGATTAAAACTCCTCGTCGCGGTCACACTGTATCCGGTTTCGACCAAACTTTTACGTTCTCTACTGCCGGACCTTCTGGCAATGTGGTGGTCGAATTGCATTAGGAAAATTGTTAGTGTGTAGATTTTCGTATGCCCGACAAACATTTACTGTTGGAAAATCCTTTATTGGAAATATTGAAGTGGATGAGAGGAGTGGTCCAACGAGTTTCTGTAACACAGGAAGGGGTCTGGTGAGTTTCACGCCCTGCTTCTAAGGCTGCTGAAACAATAATCGCTTTTCTGCCCGTTCTGGCTACTCGAGTCTGAAAGGATGAAGGGACATTCGCAACGGAACATGTATGCCAAGCCCAAAATTCATTCAATGGAAATTTCGTATGGTCACCGGTTTATATATAGAATATTGAAATGATTGAATAATTTTTTAAATGGGTCCGGCATCTAATACCAAATCACCTTCAGTTTTAAGCTTAAAATTGTGGTAGTTCTTGATTGGTATAACTCATATTGAATATATTAGTTAGCCAAGTCAATACGCTTTTCATTATCCACTATTGTTACCGACACAACGAAATAATCACGTATAAAGAGTGCACCGTACAACATTCCTGGCAGGGGTCATGCGTTCGAATCCCGGCCTGGGCATGGGTGTTATTTGTGAGTGTCCCTTCATCAATTTCATCATTTCGTTACTCATCCTCATCTTTGCGATTACCCAAACGAAATCAGTCAATCAAAGCTACATTCCTGGCTAATTCGAAATGTTCCAATATTTTCACTGAAATTCAATCAATGATATGATTGTTCCAAATATATGCTTATTTAGTACTTTTTACACATAAAATACTTTTGAATTTGAAATATGTGTTTATTTTTTAACTTAAGGCAAGCAACCTAACCACACTAACTGAGCGTTGCAAGTGTTAGATAGGCCTACATTGTGACTGGGGCGCCGCGGAAAGATCTTGAAACACTAAGGGTGCCGTGAAACGAAAAAGTTTGGGATACACTTGCGCTAGTGTAAAAGTGCGACCGAAAACTGATTCATTGTGACCATACCCTTAAATGTGGCACAAAGTGACGGTGTGGATACGGTAACCACACTTTCCCCACAAGAAGAAGATAGAAAATCTAACCTCAACCTTATAGCATCATTGCGCCCACCACCATCGTTTCCGCCATTTAATTTTCGCGCCTTACGCTCGCCAATCTTCCTTTGTCTTTCCGTCCAATAAACAAAAGAGCATCGGGCGGTGAGATCCTTGGCAAGGAAACCTCGGTAAACATAAGTACCAAGGGGAGGAGATGGGTAACGTTAAGTCCTTTGAGAGTGCATCCCCTTGTGAGAGAGATCCTGCATAGAAGATGACGCATCAAAGGCGAAAGGCTAATAAACGAACGAAGCGTTGTTTACTTGCATCTCCCGCTCTCTCTCAGATGTCGACACCAACGCTTCGTATGAATGCAACGAAATCCTTGTTTACTTCCTTACGCAATTAAACACTTCCCTGTCAGTATTATTACTTCTATTATTAATAGGATCAAAGAGTTTGGATATTTTAACCTTATGGTCGCCTTTCGCCTAATCCCCTTTCGTTCTCCTAATTGCTTATCCAAGATGTATATCAGTCAAGAAAGTCATTAAATCACGAAGAAGTAAATAGATCAACAAGTAGGTCAAGAAGTCAATGAAAAGTCAAGAAATTTTACTTGTGGTCAAGAATGTTTACTATAACAATAACTTATTGATTTAGTTTATTTTACTTCACTTTTCTGCCCCTTTGGCTAATCGCGAAGATGAGGATGAAAGGTAATAAGGTAAGATGGTTGAAGGGACAATCACACGTGCCCCACATAAGATTATACTGGCTGTGAGTCCAGACGCCAGAGCCTCTGTAGTGTGCCAAATACAGTTCAGGGTGCGTTAATAGATAAAACAAGTCTAATTCTGTTGTTCAATACGGTTTCAGTTTTCATCTTAACTGACCTTTTGGTAGGTTTTTTTTAATTAAATTACTATGTATTTTTTTAATTGATAATTTCCAATTTTAAGTAGGGATCGAATAAATAAAGTTAAGAAAAACTGAAACAAGATCAATTAAAAGTCATGACAAAGTCAAGGATTTTGGATTTGTTATTTTGTAGACACCCTGTTATCAGTACAATACAATATGATTTATGACCTGGCCGCCATTTTAGGCAAAACGGGATATCCCCTTTCGCCAAATCCCATTTCGCCTAAACTGGTTGAAAGGGAAATATTTTAAATGAGGGAAATTTAACGTTCTCTCAACTGGGAGATACGTGATCTGTTTTGTTATCTTAATTAATCTCTTTTAAACTCTCCTTGATGTCACACACCTTATCCAATGATCGGTCCAGGCAATAGAAAAAGGACAGGTTAGGTTAGGATAGGTGTATAATTGTACTTTGTGTATATTTTCTTTTATCTCATAGAGAATACCACAAACAACTCCGATTTCTGGATTGTTTGAAAATGTTCCTTTTTAGGAGCAACACCTGACCTTTTGGCTCATGTGACTCTTCGTAATTAGAATAGGTTCATGTTCCGAATTGTTTGGTGTTTACGTTGATTACAGTCATAATTTCCCTTACTTGCAATATTTCCCTTCCAACCGTTTATGCAAAATAGGATTAGGCGAAACGAGATATCCCATTTGGCCTAAATGGGGGACAGCTGTCAGATCTGATTGACAGGTGCTGATAAGCCATTAGATGCTATCATTTTAATTTGTCATAATTAAAAATAAGAAAATTTAAAGTTTAAACCCCTTCTGGTTTTGTTCATATCGGTTCCGTGGGTGCCTATATCGTAACGTTCCTGAAGGAACTAAGATCGAATCTGGGTGGTGTAGCTCATTCATTATTCATCCTCAAGATGGCTTACTCACTATTCATGGAGAGCTCAATGGTAACGTGCGAGAGGTAACATATACACATGGAATGACAGACACAACACTTGGATTTTATACCCTCTAAGACAGCATGGTGAATGGAAAATACCTGTCTCTCACTGTATGGAAGTGCTTCCCCGAGGTGTCAAACCACAGACTGGTTAATAAACGTAGTGTCAGTCACCTGTAACTTCTTCCTGAGTTACACATGTTTACATCTTTGGTGACCCAGTAAAGCTTAGGAAATATCTGACACTGCATTCCTTATTGTCGAGTTCCTGTCTGGAAAATGATAGCTAGTGTCTGGGATTTGAAGTTATTTTGTATTAATATACTAGCTAATTGCCCGGCGTTGACCAGGTATTTATTTATCCCAATCTTCTATTAAACCGGAATATAATGAATTCTAACTATAGTGTAAAATGAACTTGGAGTTGAACCATTGGGAGTGTCACTATTCATCTTAGCGACCCCGAAAACTATGGATTCCACACTAATATCGGTCGTTTTCGATTATTTTTACATGTCACCCCCTTCCCACCCCTAGCGGCACTAGAGGTGTATTGGAGTTGAAAGGCATTGGGAGAGTCACTATTTATCTGAGCGACCCCGAAAACTATATATTCCACACTAATATCGGTCGTATTACATGTCACCCCCTTCCCATCCCCACCCATCGGGGTGCCACACTAATATTGGTCGTTTTCGATTATTTTTACATATCACTCCCTTCCAAACCCCTCCCACCTCCAGGGCTGCCAGTGATGTATTACCCCCAACATATTTCTTTCCAGATTGTAAGTCATATGTATACCAAGTTTGATCATCGTGAATGTCACCAATTAGCTTAGAGACTCCGAAAACTATGGATTCGACTCTAAACTAGGCATTTTTGACATTTTATTTTTCACCCCTCTCACCCTCCATACCGATAGGTGATGAACTTGTAGTTGAACGGCATTCGGAGTGTCACTATTCACATTAGCCACCCCGAAAACTATGAATTGCACACTAATATCGGTCGTTTTCGATTATTTCTAAATGTCACCTCCTTACCACACCCACCCCTAGGGGTGCCGGAACAAACACACACACTCACATACCCCCCACACACATACATCCATTTTTATATATAGGTATAGATTTCCATTATTTGCGGATTATTACGATATATTGGAGTTTCAGTACAGATTAAAGCTACTTGTACTTTAGCGCATCCAAAGATGAATTCATTTAATGTTTAATTGAAATGTTGAGGTGCTTCGGCATATATGGCCATTTTACATATTTCTGACTGTAAGAGGAAAAGTTCCCTTTTCTAAAATCCCTACCTGAAAGTTTACAAAGGGGTGTAAGAAGCCCCCTCGAGAAAGGTTAAAAGTGGGAAGTTGTAAAGGGATCTGCACAGGACGTAAACAAAGCAATAAAAATGTAAGGAAGCATTAAAAGTTTCCTTAGAGACAGTGTAAAAGGCCCATGCTTCTCGAAAAGCTAACTCCATTATTTCAAATATTGTCATAATCTCCCAACATGGATGACAGGAGTAGCAAAGATGAAAAATTTCTCTGAGGGTATTACAATCCGTAAATTTAGTAATGAAATGCCGAACAACGTTACACATACGGCACAGCGGAGTGTTCAGACCTTGTAACAAATGGCGATCCATTAGACGACTGTGTCCAATGTGAAGCCGAGTTATAGGGACGGTGCAAGGAATGGCATGCACCAACGGCGGACTCGATAGTGCGAAGCTTGTTCCTCGTTACCTCATCCTAATCCTCGTGCCATGTGTCAAAAAGGCCAGGACGAAACACATTCTGCAAGTCCCTGGCTGGCAGAAAGTGAACCAAGATATAGCCGTCTGCATCAGCTGACTTTGAAGGGTTCATTCCCGTCGAAGCCGTTGTTTCACATGTCTATTTCATCCCCCTTTTATGTGACCGATGGTCAGGCTGCCCGCACGTGGTTCACGTTTGTACGTGACCAGTGGGCAGTGTGCTTATGTGCGGGAATTTTTGCCCATGGGTACCGGTCGACACCCTTTACAAGCGTATTGTCTATCCGGCTAGTACTTGTGGCCCTGTATCCTGTCGACTTTGGATATCGTCACAAGTTGGTTGGTTGATTGATTTCACTTTATGCACAGTAATGCTAATCGGTACTGGACCTACAGTTTACAGTGTGCCTCCACCGGATATCGAACCCGGGACCCCTTAATTACAAGGAGATGACGCTAGTCACAGGTTAGAGTTCATGTCCGGACATAGATGTTCTTCGTGAGCGCCCCTTCATCAATTTTCTGTAATCATCGCTCACCCTTATCGAGAGGAATAACCAGAAGTATAGAGGTTGGTTGAGTTCTCGCAATGCTGATAAATATGAATAATCATTCTTGAAGACGGTCTCCGTGGCGGAGTGACTAGCACAGCGCGATACGACGCCAAAGTTCCGGGTTAAAATCTCGACCTGGGCATGTTTTTTTTTTTGTGAGTATCCATTCATCAATTTCATCATATCACCATTCATCCTCATCTTCGTGATTAGCCAAAAGTGGCAGAAAAGCGAAGTAAGATAAACCAAATCAATAATGGAAACAGTCTTACTCTTATATCAGTGTTGAATATATTGAAGAATTCGCATGTATATTAATACTCGACGTTTTCATTCTCTCTATGTTGAAATATTCGATCTTAGAAATCAGGCATTTCTCCTAACTGAATAATGGTACTGTTCCTCTTTCAATTTGGAAGCTACCATTTTCTTAAACCCAGGAGAGCTTTTACTTCAGATTTGTAAAAGATTTTTTTCTCCTCCGCGGAAGCTAAGAGTGTGGTAGGAGGAGGCCGGGGCAGGGAGTAGGAGACCAAATGAAATCCAACATTTCGTCGGAAATTGAATATTTGATCCCGCGTTTCTGGCTTTGTACTTGCAATTTAAATTTTGTTTCCGGATGAAAGAGCAGAGGAGATTGTCGCGAGTCCTTTCTCCTAGCGTCTGAGTGCTCTGAACTTCTATGTACAAACCTGCTGAATTTTCCATTTCCTAGAGGGGTTAAGATTTCGAATAAGGGAATGAATCGATAAGCAGGCTTTTTCCCGATTACTTGCGCTTACCTTTTCTATCTTTGGCACGGCAGCGGAAAACGGAATAAGCTATGAAGTTTTATCTGAAGATTTTGCACGCACAGGAGATGTGCTACTAGAAATTTTAGCGAAAAATGCAGGCTCTACCGGGACTCGAACCCAACAGCATGCAGTGCAATTTTTTTCGTTAAAATTTCTACCATCTTCTGTGTGTGTCCAATTCTAAAAAAATACAACTCCACGTTGCGAGATATTAGGCACCGTCGACGTCACCAGTGTTTCAAAGGGTTCATTCCAAGGCAAGTGGCCTAAATTCAGATATCGTCCCCGCTTGACCCTCTTCAAATTTGACGAAACTTCTATAGGTTGTGCATACTTATAGCACATGGAGAGCTGCAAAGTTTCAGATGCACAGAGAGTTTGTTTGGGGTACCAGGAATGCTTCTGTGAAGGCCACTGTTTCAGTACCACAGGCAAACACGAATTTGCCCCAAACTTTAGCAAGCCGTAACTACTGAATAATGCTTTGAGAGGATGGCGTTTGTTCAGTTTAAAGGCCATGCGCATGTCGTAAAGCTCTTTAAATCTTATCGTGTCTGTCAGAAGTGTGAGTTTTGAGGTATGGGCTTCTGAAAATATGTTCACATTTATGAATTATTTTGGGGAAGGAAGGGATGGGAGTTTGTGGGTGGATAACTCAATAAATATTCGAGCAAGCAACCTGTATGCAAGTTTGATAATGTAATGGTGGCTAGAGCGTGATGCTGATCACATAACCTGCACAAATGATCGGGAATGTCAATATGTGGATTTGATTTAATTTGAATTATGTTATTTAGCATAGCTTTTTTGGCCATTTTTGGTTAATCACGACGAGTGATGGTATTGTGATATTTATGAAGGGACATTCACACGGAACACCTTACCCAGACCGGAACTTGAAAGTGGTAACAGCAGTGACGAGATCGATAGTCCACCACCTGAAGAGCTCGGATACCGAGCAAGCTCATTACAATTTAGTTAACAGTACAGGGTGGCTCAAAAAGTCACTTAACACCCCCGGTACAAGGCCACTGCAGCACGCAACATGGAAATGGTGATGACCAATCGTTATCAGGCCAAGGGGGAACAACATTGACGCTACCCGCGCGGTCGGCGGCCATCTTGATGTCCTCCATCTTGAATTCAACTTCAGAATTTTAAATGGGAAGGGGGTGATATGATATATCAAATCAGGCTAGAATTTCACGAGAAATGCAATGGTGAAGGTTTTTCCGACGTATCTTTAACAACTAAACAGATATGACTGAATTCTTGTACCAATTTGCTCCTTTTCGAGGTGTTAGAAAAATGCCTTAAAATTTGTTTAGCGCATCGGTAATGCATCGCGGTAAAAGTGATGTCTAGGGAGAGAACTTCGCATGCCATTGCACATGATTTTAATCAGATACATCCACGAAGAGCTGCGCATTATGAATGGTTGTCGCGAACAATTTACAGTATGACGCTTCCATTGAATTAAAAGTCCTTCACAGTGACAAGACTAATGTTTATGTTCATAAGGAAGTTCATGAACAGAGTATTCGATGATTTTTATCTGATAACCCATTTTCGACAGATCAAAGCTGAATGGTTAGTGCTGGTAAGTTAATGGTGTGGCGTGCTGTGTCGAACACGATTGGTTAGTCAATTTTCCATCAACGGAACCTTAAATGCTTAGGGCTACTTGGATTTGTTAAATAAACAGGTTTTTTCATCCTTGCTTATGGAAGAAGGTACTTTTTACAGAGTTTTTTTCAATAGGGAGGAACACCAGAATACTATGGGAACGTTGTGAAGCAGTTTCTGTCCAAAGTTAGTTATCAGATGACAAGGGTCGCATATTCTGTTTATGAACTTCCTTATGAACATAAACATTAGTCTTGTCACTTTGAAGGACTTTTAATTCAATGGAAGCGTCACACTGTAAATTGTTCGCGACAACCATTCATAATGCGCAGCTCTTCGTGGATGTATCTGATTAAAATCGTGTGCAATGGCATGCGAACTTCTCTCCCTAGACATCACTTTGATCTCGATGAATTACCGATGCGCTAAACAAATTTTAAGACATTTTTCTAACACCTCGAAAAGGAGCAAATTGGTACAAGAATTCAGTCATAACTTTTTAGTGGATAAAGATACGTCGAAATAACCTCCACCATTGCATTTCTCGTGAAATTCTAGCCTGATTTGATATATCATATCACCCCGTTCCCATTTAAAATTCTGAAGTTTGAATTCAAGATGGCGGACATCAGGTTGGCCGCCGACCGCGCGGGTAGCGTCAATGTGGTTCCCCCTTGGCCTGATAACGATTGGTCACCACCATTTCCATGTTGCGTGCTGCAGTGGCCTTGTACCGGGGGTGTTAAGTGACTTTTTGAGCCACCCTGTATACTTTTAGCCTGGACAGCCCTGGCATCATAGCGCGCTATGCTAACCACTTTGCCACGGAAAGTGTGAAGTTCCTCCCCTCTTCCCCCTCCCCTCCCCCTTACCCTCTCGGTGAGTCCTCATAGCTTGTTGCGATTATGAAAAACTAAATATGCTGACCAAGGCAGTAATTTATTTTATTAAAAACATAAACTAATATAGTTTATGTTTTTGTTTATGTTTTTAATACAATAAATTACTGCCTTGGTCAGCATATTTAGTTTTTCATAATCATGGAAACAAGGCTTAATGATGTTATAACTTGTTGCGATATGCAAGGGAAGGCTTGACCTGACACACGCACGTCAACAAATGTTTGCGCATGAATCATGACAACTATTTTTTTTAATTTAAATATTGGATTCGTTACTACACAATGTACTTATATCATGGAGACCTCTTCACCTGTGTTACATTGTGATTCCACTGCATGGCAATGTCGTCGAGCGTGTTCTTGTAGCATTAGATTATACTATAAAGGCGCCTCTCTTCTATTTATTTCTATAGCACCCCCTCTGTATATATATTTTTGTCCTGGGTCTTCCCGATGGCGCAGTGGTAGCGTCGTTGCTTGTAATCAAGGGTCCCGGGTTCGATACTCGGTGGAGACATATGACACAGTGTTTCGGATCCCACTTTAACCTTACTGTGCATAAAGTGGACTTAAAACACCAACTCAAACTCAAACCAATCTCTTTCTCTATCACTCCCTTCGTTTTTAGCTTTGTCTTGGTTATTACTTCCTTTCTGGTTTTATCTCAGTCTTCCTCTATCACCCTTTCTGTATTTAACTCATTCTTTCTCTATCACATCTTCTATTTCTATCTTTTCTTCATCGCTCCCTCTGTTTTATACAGTTATTTTTGTGCCACATCGTCTCCTTCAATCTCATTCTTTCTTCATCTGTCACACTTGAGTTTCTTTTTATTTTCTATCACTTCCTCTCTCTTTCATTCTCTATCACTTCTTTAATTTCTATACTTTCGTGCTCTATGACTTCCTCTGTTTCTATAGTTTTCTTTCCCTATGGCTTCTGTTTCTGTTCTTCTTTCTCTTCCACTCCCTCTATTGTTCTTTCTATTTACCGATTTATGTTTTCATACTCTTATCACTTCCTCTGTTTCTATCTCTTTATTTCCCTATCGCTCACCCTGTCTCTGTGTCTCTCTCTCTTTCATTCCATATCACTCACCCTGTTTCTATCTCTTTCTTTTTCTATCACTTTCTCATTCCCATCTCATCCATATGCCTGCTCTCTCTACTTATCTTTTCCTCTAATGCATCATCATTTTCTTTCTCCTTTTCTCTCTCTTTCTGTTTTTATTTTTTGTCCACCTTTCATTGTATTGCTTACTCTCTTATATCCTTTATTTCAGCATTTTCTTTCATTCTTTCTATATATCAGTTTCCTTATTTCCCTATGCCTCTTCCACTGCTTCCCTTATTCCTTTTTCTGTCTAGGTCTTCTTATTACCTTTATTGCTCCAAATTCGATTTTTCTATATAAAAATGTCACAAAGACGTATGAGCAAATTACAGAAAGAATCTTTTCACTTAATAGACATAGTTAACACATTGCACAGCTCTTGTATAAGCGACCAAAGCACTTAGTAGAGCCTTCATTTGAGTCGACAGTCGTCTGTCTCTAGCAAACGTGGTCTCTATTTTGCCCAGAGCAGTTTGCAAGACGTAGAAGTCTGCTCTGCTGACGTACAAAAGCAACACAATGTTTGCCTTGTGGTGGATGCGAAACCAAATCAAGACGAGACAAATGAGTGCAGCGGAAAGGGACGGGACAACTTCGCTGCAGCGGAGCTGTTAATTTGTCCATCACGAGAGAGAGATAGATATTTGAGCAGACAGAGATGTCTTTGGTTTGGTTGAGGAATACGAGGAGACTACTGTAAGCTTGTGAAGGAGAATGCTTTGATCTTGAAATACTCCTTTGGAACAATGCATCATCATGAAGGGAAAACCGGTACACAGCAAAAGCTGAGACATATTGTTTTACGTTGTCGAATTTTTTGACAACGGAGCACAGGAAGGGGGGGGGGGGGTGTATACATACGGCAACACAGGAGCACTCGGGAACAAGAGAAGGGGAACATTTGCGTCTGCGGTGACTACGAACGGAGGAAACATATGACTGTCCACTTTCTTCGCGGTCTCTCTCTTGGTACATTAAGCTTCATCTCCAGTGTCTTTATTTGCTCGTTGTGCCGCTCGAACGCAAACCCGTGTAGCGGACGAACCACGGGCCCGCCGGCGAAAATGTGCGCGCGCAAGCACATAGATTTATTTTAATATTTCACAATAATAAGTAAACTAATCAAGTACTTTTGTCACAGAAGATGTTTGAAAGGTTTTGCTCGAACTTTTGAGAAAGATCACTTAAAAAATCTTTCTGCATGAGTTTTTTTTTCCACTTAGCAGACGTACAGTCACTGGCAATAAAAATGTGACACACAGATCCTGAAATACTCGCTTCGCTGCAATGCGTTATGTGTGTTCCTTAACTCTACGGCGAAAAGTGGATTTAAATAACAAATGTTCAATAGCAACTTCTACAACTACCGTAGAGTTAGGTAACACATAATATCTACGTAATATATTGTAGCGAAGCGAGTTTTTAAGGATTTAAGTGGCCCACTTTTATTGCCCGTGACTGTACATGGTTTTGTTCTAAAATGCACTTACGTTGCGGCATTACAGCAAAACTAGTAACACTTATAAAAACGCAACACACATCAGTTAATCTACCACATTAGTAAACTGCATAGAAGCTAATGTAAATAATTCCTCAACACGACACATTCATCCGTATGAAAGTAAATACTGGTGTTCACGGCAGAAAGAGATACCACGTTCATTTCTAGATAACACATTCCTGATCATAATTAGTTCTATTGCATTGCTTTGCAGTGGTGTGCTTATGGAAGAAAAACTTGACGAAACCTACACTTGGAAAGCTACCAAATGCGCTGTACCCTTGAGTTGAGGGAACGCGCACATCCGATCTCGCCGGCAAGCGGTGTAGTTCTAGCCACTACACGGGCACACGCTCGAGTGGCACCGTGATCAAATGAAGCCGCTGTATGTTAATAATCAGTTTGATTATCCAGTTACTACTGCTAAGCTACCAATATCTTCTGAACCATTGAATCATTATTTAGATTACTTAATTAACATTTCTTATTTGTACCATTGGATCAAGCATAATACCAGGTGTAGAAGTATGAAACCGGAATTGGCCGATAGATGGTGCTAGCCGGCAATGGAGGGCGCGGAAGATCGTGTAAGCAGCGCCAGCTGCTGCCCGCCACTCCCGAGGACGTTAAATCGGAACACAGTAACCCGAGTGTCAGACAGAGGAAGGTGTTCCACACCCGGAACATGTCGAGTTTTGTGCCTACGAACTACGATTTGCGGACAGCATTGGTGTTCTGTTATCATTTGAAGAAAACCGCCGCAGAATCGCATCGAATGCTCGTCGAAGCTTACGGCGAACATGCTCTCGGGAAAACACAGTGTTTCTAGTGGTTCAAGAAATTCAAAAGTGGCGATTTTGACTTGCGAAACGAGGAACGTGGGAAACCTCCGAAAAAGTTCGAAGACAACGAATTGCAAGCTAAAACCCGGTGAAACCGTTAACGCAGATCGCTACCAACAGCAAATGATCAATTTACATCGAGCATTACGTGACAAACGGCCGGAATATGAAGCAAGGCAACACAAGGGCATCCTGCTCCATGACAACGCCTCACCACACACAGCAAAACGGGTCCGGGAAACGATCGAGGCGTTCAAATGGGAGATACTAGGGCATGCGGCGTATTCTCCCGACTTGGCTTCTTCAGATTATCATCTATTTGCCTCACTGGGACACGCTCTTGCAGAACAGCGCTTCAATTCGTATGAAGATGTACGAACATGGCTCGCGGACTGGTTCGCTTCAAAAGAAGAACCTTTTTTTTTTGGCGTGGCATTCATAACCTGCCGGAAAGGTGGGAGAAATGTGTAACTAGCAATGGAGCTTACTTTGAATAAAATATTGTTTCTCAGTTGCAAACACCAGCCGTTTACTTCTTGCAAACAAATTCCGGTTTCATACTTCTACACCTGGTAAACAGCTCAGAGGAAAATTATAGAAGGAAATGGATAAGGGAGGGATGGTTACAGTCCGTGACCATTGATAAAGATATCATCGCAGTATTTGCCTGAAGAAGTTGAGGAAAACCCGAAACATTCGCATTTATTCTTCAGGGAGCTGAATAGGATTCCAACGTGTCATAAACTCAGTGAAATTCGTTTGGTGTAGTAAATATTGGAAATAATAAATGTATGTATGTGTGTGTTTGTGTGTGTGTGTGTGTGTGTGAGAGAGAGAGAGAGAGAGAGAGAGAGAGAGAGAGAGAGAGAGAGAGAGAGAGAGAGAGTAATCAGTGGGGTATCCAAGCGTTTCACAAAGGGGGAGATATTATTATAATGTGAAAGTTGCAGCTTTCTTAGTGCTCTATTTTACTGCATTTTTGCGTATCTAACCTTTTCCTTTTTTACACAATCTACGCCAAGAAAGGGAGGCTGTATGTAACCTTGCCCAGCACCATCCTCACATAGAAACAAAATTAAATTGAGTTTTGCATATTTCTTACTTTGCGTATGTTTTCTCACGACAATGAGAATGAATGAAGATGACATGGAATCGATTCAAGGACATCCACAAAAGATCACCCGAGAACAGCGAGATTATGCGTCGATCACTCAGAGTGCTTAGTTATCGAGGCTGAAAAAACTTTTTACGAAAGCGATATGTAAAGAGAGATATAAATAAACAAATAGATAGATTTACAGATTAAAGAGTAACGAAAAGACACAGAGAGAGAGAGAGGGAGAGAGAGAGAGAGAGACGATATGACTGAGAACGAAACTGAGAGTAGAATATTAAATAAAGATCAAAATATAAAATATTCAAAAAGAAGCCCAAAAAGAGAGAGAGGGAGAGAAATGTAAATTATGAATGAAACTGTACGTATCTTTGTAAGTTTACGACTTGATGCAAGCTTATTCGTTCAACTCCAACTGGTATATTTTATTTTCAGCTACGAAAAATGCATGGTACTTTTTTTTCTCTCCAGAAAGCAACGAAGGTACAAACGTGGGGCTTGTAAACAGGAGAACAGCACAACCATACGTTTCCATCAACTTCCCATAAACGTTCTGAAGTTACAGGGACATAAAAACTGATGGTTCGCTCGTTGGAACCTTATCTGCCCACCCCTCTTCTTCCTGGCTCTTCCGCTCCCTTCCCCATCCAACGAACGCCATTCAGAGAGAAGCATCCTCTCTACCTGAGAACAGCCCGGTTGTAGCAGTGCTTGGTATCGGTTTCTGAAGAAAGTGAGTTAAAATGGGACTGCACTGGATTCTTTTTAAAAAAGTACTCGATTTACAATCGTATCAAGGAGAGAGAGAGACTCGCGAACTAAAGTGGACAGTCGTTTGTTTGTTCGTCTCCGAGTTACCGCAGACGAAAAATATTAACTTTCGCTTGTTTATTTATGGAGAATATTTTAGATACAGGACAGATAGACATTTTACACTGAAATTGTGAACAATAAACAGAAAGAAAGGAATTACAATATAACACAAAAATTACTAAATATTAACAAAGAATAAGTAACAGATGACACTGTTTGATATAATTTACAAGTATTGATAGAGGACCGAAATGCATACTCCGAGGAAAATATATCAATACTTGATTATACAGGTGTGTGAAAAGTCCGTAGAAGAGAGATCTTTTTTGAATTTCTGATTTTGGTTTTGTTATGTAAAATAAGCTTTTATTGCGTGCTGTGGAATTCCTCAAGGGGTATGTTGCAGCGGATTTTGCCATTGACAAATTTGTATACTTGTAAATAACTGAAACCATTGCGCAAGGAGGGAACCCTGTAACGAACTACAGCTTGTGTCCGAGTATACCCTAGTAGCCATATACAGGGTGAGTCACCTAAAATTACCACCGGAAATATTTCGTGAACAACAATAAATATTGAAAAACTGCTTTCGGACAAATAAAGATATGAGAGGGGCTCATGAAATTAGTGGACGCAATACGTTCAACTACGTAAGGAAGTATGTTTTTCAACACAAACTTACGTTTATTTTAAAATGAAAACTCCATATTATTTTAGTGCAATTTAAAGTAGGGGAAAATTCATTAAGAATGGCGTTTGTTACATTGTAATAAGTGAAGTAGTTTTCAAGTAATTGTAACGTGAAGTTGAGGCTTGAAACAAACATCTCAGAAGTAGGGCTGTGCGATATATCGATGTAGAGTCGATATTTTTAAAATATCAAAGCGTCGATATCGTAAAAATATCGACGTCAATATATCGATATCGATAATATCGACTTCGATATCTATATTCGATACGTCGATAATATCAATATCGACATGTCGAACGTCGAGATATCGACGTCGATATTTTTAAATATTTATTGTTGTTCACGAAATATTACCGATGGTAATTTTAGGTAACTCGCCCTGTATATAACTTCCTTTGCACGCTTAGTTTCTAAAAAAATCAACAACGTTACTTGTTACGTCTATGCTTTCGCTGTGTGCGTTTTTTGCCTCTTCGTGATGATACAGACACCTGGCACTGGGTAAAAGTGACCATGAAGAACACTGTGTCGTTTGTGCATTCATTTCATCTGTTTTACGCCAGCCGCTCAAGAACTGAAATGAAAAGGTCAAATAGCAGATGATGCTCGATGTATAGTCCGCTTATTTCCACAACGTACGAGGGCTTTTCTTTTTCAACCTCCGATAGGGCATGAAATCAAAACCACAGTGAATAGCAAAATGGGTTTATTGACAAATGTTACGTATATGTAGCTATCATCTACTTTTCAAGTAAGCCCCAAGAGGATTTATCGTACCGATGCACCAGCTTTCCAATACACTCTGCAAAAAAAACGTTGCCGCCTGTCTGTTGAGCCAGGTCTGAACGGTATCCTGAAGCTCCTCCTCATTGGTGTGGAAACGCCGTCCTCCCAACCACTTCTTCATCGCTGGGAAAAGGTGGAAGTCACTCGGCGCCGGGGGTGAACAAACACTTCCCAGTGGAATCGTTGAAGAAGGTCTTGACGCAGCAACATGTCGGGAATTGTCATGAAGCAAGACAATGTCTGAAGACAGCATCCCTCTCAGTTTGTTCTGGATGGCTCTGTGTAGTCTGCCGTATTGATTGTGGTCGCCGGCTCCATAAAGTCAACCAGTAACACACCTCGCACTTGGCGGGAGAGTCTATTTAGCAGACATATCTACGCGCCCGTCGTTCAGCTTCAACTGAAGCGTTGGCCTTGTCAGTGGTGGTAGTAGTGGCAGGGGAGATACCAATCACGCTGCGTGACGCCCCGCTTCCTAGCGCTTCACGGGCCACTTGACGGCGCCATCGGATGTTGAAAAAAATAGCCCTCGTATCTGTGATTGCAACACCACACTGTATTGTTACTCACGAATCAGATGAATCGAGGTCTCCGCTGCACGAACCTGACCGGCGAAGCGTTCTGTATCACTCACTTCCTTCTTTCTAACACTCATACAACGGTACAGTACCGCTGCTCATTGGCGTCCGGAAGGGGGGGCCGTGGCCCCCCTGGAAAATGAAAGGCAACCAATTATTATGTATTTCACACATGTAATTTCATTTTAGCCACAATAATTTGTGTTAATTATTGCATGAACATCATACATTCAGATTTAAGCAATGTTTTTTTTAGGGAACAACACTATTTTTGGAGAGAATGTGCCTTGTTTGCCCCCTGGAAAAAAAATACCTGCGAACGTCCATGCGATGCTCATGTTCATAAGAGAGCCCTCTTTCACAAATATGGCGGGTTGACCAGGCCTGGAATAGGTGACTTTGACGTCATCGATTCACGACCATTCATGCTAATGATAGGATGCTACAGGAGCCATAACACTCTCTGGAACAGTTTTACCAAGTACAAATATATTGGATGTAAAATCAACATAACGGATATCTCGCCCAAGTTTATTTTCCAAAGTTCTTTTTTCATCATCAAGAATGCCTGTGGTTGCCAACGTTTCACTTATCTAAAATCAATGACGCCATTCATTTGTTAAAGCTACCTATCCCACAGGCTCTGCTGCGGATTATCCGTTATCTTTTTGAAAACACCAACCCAATATCTCTCCAAGTACAGAATTGGGTGGCGTGTCATGTAGGAATTATCGGTTTTTGTCCAACATTTTCATCCACTTTTTCCTGTTCACCTACAACAATTTCTCTCAGCTTGAACCAGACATGACCCCAAGGTAAGGTACGAGTTCTTCACTGTTCACTATATTTTAATCCTGATATTTTGTATTCTTTTACTTTTCATCGCTTTTCTGCCTATTTAGTATAATGGTGACGATGAGGATGAGTGATGAATGCATGAAATTTATGAAGAGACACACAAAGAAGCATCCAGACTGGAACATGAGTATCGATGATAAAGTCGTGAGTCGATATTCAGCATCCTCGCGCTGAGACTGCTTTTGTATTCCACCCTTAAGAACTATCATCATATGTAGTTGCTGTGGAAGTTTCAGCTCAAAGTCTCTAAATCTAAGTTAATCAGCGTGACCACAAATTGACGACAAGCTCATGTCCGGTTCCAGCTGGGTTCAGTGGCATTTGTAACCCTCTTCTTTTGAACTCTACAACCCAAATCTTCATGTCAATAATAGTAATTATAATAAACACGATAGAAAAGTTATTATAATGTATACTGTAATTAGGATTGTTTCATAACTTTATTAGGAAGGGTAGAATGAAAGGACATACTATTTGTTATTAAATCACGATGTTTTCTTTGTTTATTTCTCACAAGATCACTTTAATATCTCGTTGCAAATTTGTAGCCAAATAGTGCTCTAAAATTAATTTACTTTTTGTTTCTTTAGCTGCCAGAAATTTAGTTCGGAGTGAGTTTTCAGAGGGACGCAAGAACGTACCGGAAAGAGCAACTGAGGGGGTTAAAGTCGATCCTAACTAGGCAAAAATATTTTTTTTTAGAAACAGAATTCGAGACTTATATAGTATTTTCCAAGTAAACCTGAATAAAATAAGCTAAAAGGCAGTGAACGCCTTGTATAAATAAACACCCTGTATGAATATCGAGGTATACTGTACTACCAAATGTAAGATTCGATCTTCCCATGATCAACAGTATATAGCCCCTACATATTTCTGCGATTCCGATATTTTTCCGTTGTCGAGAATGCAGTTATAACGAGTGAAAGATGACCCATCATGCCGAATCTCGCAGACGATACCAACACTATCAGTCTTAAAACATTTTCTACCAGGTTCATCCCGACAGTGACCGAATTCCCCAAGGAATTCATTCATTTCTCAGCGTTCTCATAAATTTCATGATACAAGACTCATACCTGTAGACATATGTAGATATTCCACGCAATACATTAGAATTCCAATATACTGTAGTCAAAACTGATCGTACAAAATATACCTTAAAGAATAATACAAAAGTTATTATTTCCAGCAATACTACACATTTTTCACAGCATCTATTGTCTTTGATATAGAGGACATTCTAAATGTTACTTAACAACCTAAATTCGTATAAAAAATGAGCGTCGGATCTCAAATTCACCAGCGATAAAAATGCAAAAGCAACTTTAAAGAATAACTATGTAATCCGAAAGTATTACGAACTTCTCCAATGCGATATATTCAGTACCAAAGTTTATCCCGTCCCAAAATCACATTCTACGTACGTATGCTAATGTATGGACATGTATTCCAAGATGGTCTCCCCAGTGGTGCAGTGGTAGCGTCGTCGCCTT
This sequence comes from Lepisma saccharinum, assembly GCF_977018435.1. Taxonomy (NCBI): domain Eukaryota; kingdom Metazoa; phylum Arthropoda; class Insecta; order Zygentoma; family Lepismatidae; genus Lepisma; species Lepisma saccharinum. Next base: position 55,146,983 of record NC_139233.1, read on the forward strand.
GTAATCAAGGGGTCCCCGGTTCGATACCCGGTGCAGGCACATATTGGTTCGGATCCCACTATAAACTGTAGGTCCAGTCCCTATTAACCTTACTGTGCATAAAGTGAACATAAAGCACCAAATCAATCAATCAATCAATGCATTCCAAGATGACGTATTTGTGGAAATGCTCTCATACGCACTTGTGGACTCCTGAGCGAGCAGCGGTACTGTGGAGTTGTAAGAGTGGCGGAATGGATGGAATGAGTTAGGCAGAAGACCTCGTCCGTCGTGTTCGTGCGGTGGACCATCCTCTCACCTGATTCGTGAGTAACCATGCAGTGCAACATTGTAATCAACGCAGAAGAAACAGGATATACTAAACTCAAGTGGGGAAACTCGGAGCTTTCGTTAGCCTCCATAAATGTGACAGCGGTTGAGAAGAAGATGAAGAAAACGTAGAGATAGACTGTGGTGTCGTTTGCTATGTGAAGATAGATTATGTTTGGTTCTTGTTTATATATTTTATGGTGATTATGTAACATGGAGTTATAAGTTACAATACGTCATGTTGAAGTTACTGTTATACGTCTTTAATATATCTACTACGAGGGGAGGTCAAAAGCGTCCCTGACTATGATCCGGATGTCCTAGGGAGCTGAAATTTCGTACACTGACTCTTCCTTCTCCTTATATCCACCTCCTATGGCCACACAATTATCACATCTATGGAACAGTCCTTTAATACCAACTTCGTTGAAGTCTGCACATTTTGTGGCAGACCAATTCTCCACTTCATTATTGACCTCACCATCATCATCATTGAAACGTCTTCCCCGTGAATGATTCTTCAATTTTGGAAAGAGGTAGAAATCGGAAGGCGACAGGTCTGGTGAATTCGGTGAATGGTTGATAGCCGCAATGACAGACAATAATGCTTTGTGCACGTTCCACACTGTGCTGTTTTTTGGAAAGGTTGTGAACAACCTGCGAATCCATCTTGCAGCCACCTTGCTCATATGCAAGATGTCATGCAATATGTTGTACACTGGTCCCCTACTGATATTTACATCCGTAGCTAAGAAATTAACCGTCGCATGTCGATCTTGAAGCAGATGCTGCCGCACTTGTCCCACCATGCTTGGTGTTGTGGCCGCAGATGGTTATCCTACTCTTGGATCACGCTGTAGCCTTGTACTCTCACATTTGAATTCTCTCTTCCACCGTTTGGAGTAGTGGGATTGGCTATAGGATAAACCCACGAAAGTATGAACCCCCCTCAAGCAGATTTACCTACACTTAAAACAAGCTCAACATGCTCATATGAGCTTTTTACTCAAGTGTGGAACCCCCTCTAATCCAAGAGTTTTGTAAAAAATGCCCTCGGGAATTTTTCAGAAAGTATGAACCCCCTCAGATTGATTTGTTCATACTTACAAAAGTTGCATCAGCTTGATTGTTGTCCATAAACTTGTCAATTTTTTGGCCACACTTAAAACTAGGCCAAGACACACACACATACACACATATACACACACACATATACACACACACATATACACACATATTTACTTCTGGTTTGAGTTCAATTAGATACCAGGTTCAAATTGTATATCTAATATTAAAATATTATATGCAGAGACCCTCTAGAATTGCTCCGTGACCCTCTCATTTCTTACATCATAAACATATGATTTTTCTCCTATGAGAATAACACTACATATGGTATCATCAGGTAATGCCTCATGGAATTCACAGATAATTTTAATGTTTGTCCTGTCATTCACCACAACCTGTTTTCTTTTTGAAGTGTTGATTACAAACATGGGTCTCTGTGCTTTGAATTCATCTGGTGTGTAATACATATCAGTATTGCCTGTAGTGACCCTTTTGAATGCTGAAAATGCCTCATATAATTTAAGGAAATCATCCTTGGACATGTCTAAATTGTAATTTTCTCTAGGAAATACCTCATTTCTGCCATTTTTAAGATATATGTTCTTGATGTTGCAGTTATCAAATTTACTTGAATTTTTTTCCTGATTATTGTGTCTTCCAGTCTGAAACAGTACCACTACAAAATCAGGCATGTCATATTGTATGCTGGAGAATGAATTTGTAGCATCAAACTCATAATATGTACCAGTTGCAGGCTTCTGTACACATTGATATGTATAAAATTGCAGAGGAATCTGTGGATTTTTTATTATATCTGCTTTGTATTTAAGAGCATAACTGGCCTCATACTCAACAACCGGGATTCTTAACTCCATAGTCTGAATAATGCATTTGCCTGCATCAGGTAGGGTATTGGGCAGAGCTTCCCCTGTAGAGTTTATTGTACTGTACCTCATCAAAGCATTATTATCATTTGCAGCTCTTCTAAATGTGATTCTTAAACCACCCTTCCACATAATATCTTTGTAATCCGAGAAGAATCCTGGCAATAGGCGCATGGGGAACAGCACAGTGTGGTTCTTAGATAATATCTTATCACCAGCCTCAAATCCACCTATTTTGTAGTATGAAGCCTCGGTTTTGGATAATTTTAATGTGGCCAAAGCTGTGGAGGTAATGCCGGGATAATCCACTCTGTTTATGACAACGCCATGCTTTCTGATCTCAATTTCAGAGAATAGATGTGGCACAAAATTGTCCACCAATCTTATATTTGAATTTGCCGGATAATCTGTACCATCGAGCTTTACAACATCAAATTTGATGTATAGATCTGCTCTGTGGGGGTGTATAAAGCCATCCCCTACATCAAGATCAACCTCAATCTCTGTGTTGGGTTGATTTAAATTTGCAAATGTCCTCCTGTTTGGAGGGAATGATTGTAACTCATAACTCTCAATATTTTCCATTGTATGTATTTTTATTTAAATATTAATCTCTATGATTGCAGTTGTTGTGGCTCCAGCAAAATCAACTAATTCTTCTTTTTCATTAGTGACCATCAATTCAATATAATCTATTCTGTTGTGGCACACAGGAAAATATAATGTTGGGGATGGATTGTAGATGATTGGCTCCATGAATTCAGAATTAGGTTTGAATGTTGCAATGATGCCGGTTTGTTTGTGAGTGCCTATGCCATTTGATTTGGTGATCATACCCTCGGCCACATTACAGTGAATATTTAGAGTCTCTATGGCTAAGAATTTGGGTATATTCATAGCAGTGTGTTTGATGGCTGGTTCAAGTTTTGTGTTGTTCTCAAATCCTAACAGCTCTCCTATAGTACCCAGATCCACTGTCTCTGTGGCAGACAAAATCTCTACTCTGTGAGTAACAGAATTTTGACTTAACACTACACCTCTGGGTAATTGAGCATTTAGAGTGGACAGATTATACTGCCCTGGAGTGATGACAATTTTTTGATCCCCTACTGCAATTGTGTTGTTGTGGTGTGTAATATTAGGGATCAAGTACATACCATAAAATGCTCTGAGAGCTATTGTTTTGGGATACACTATGTCATCATGTAATTTGAGTTTCAATATTGAATTTTGGCTGGTGAGATGGAATACCCCCATGATGTTTTAAATACCACAAGGCTTTTTGAAAATCTTCAATTGATGGTTTATTTATTTGAGACATATATCTAAGAACAGATAAACACAAATGTCCGCAATTAACATCTTTGAAGTTTTGAACACGGGCATTATTGTAATAAAGATTAGCTGAATTTAGATATTTTATTAAATTTTCAGGTGGAACACCTCCAAATGAATCAAACACAAATGCCTCATTTTTTAAATATTTAAGATAACAAATCCAGTGAGTGCCCTGATTTTTGTACTCATCCAAATTAACAATGCCACACTCTTTGTTGAGTGGTTGCTCCGGCAAAGAATCAGACATGTACACACCTCTAAAATGTTTGATGCCCAGTGGCTTGATTAAAGCTTCAATATCTTGGTTTGTAAGCGGCTCTTGTTTTTTTTAAACTTATTCATGGCTCTCTTAACACCTTTGCCTTGTTTCTCAATGGCCAGGTTATGGCGCTTCTGCTCATCTAATTCTGCTTTATTCTTCTTGGCATCTATTACTGTTTTTGCTATGGCAGCTGATCCCCCGGCCAAGCTCCCAACAGCCCCGAGAGCAGCTAAGATGGCAGGGATGGTAAATATGAATCCCCCCACATGTGATTTTTTTCTTGATTGCTGTAATTTTTTTAATTGGGGGGTACTAAGCAACAATTTCATACCATGGCCCTTTGCAATACAAGAATTTTTTTTCTTGCGCTGCTTTTTGGTTAAAAGACTGTCAATAGTTTTAAGAGATTTGAGACCTGCATAAGGTATTTGATACATAACACCCTTGGCCTTCATTGTAGGTTTATTATATACATATTCACAACCCCCACCCCAGTTTTTGTTTGGTGCTCATAGCTATGGTGGTTCCCAATGCTGCTATTTTTTCACTGAAAGAAGCATCTTTGCTTACAAATCTGCCAAATGCAGCCTCTTCTAATTTCTTGTCTGCAACATGTCTTTTGTCAAGATCAGAATGTGTGTTGTATGCTATGTCATGGTCTCTACAAGCAGCATCTAAAAGATTAACACCAGGATCCCCTCTGTTTAATCTATGATCCAATTTTGTGCCTGGACCACAATACTGATAACCTGGAATATGTAGTTCAAATGGCAGCTTGTTTATAATGTCATTAACAAGGCCCCGACCCTCAGAAATATTCCAAAATTTAGGTGGTAGAGTATTAATAATTTTTATAAGATATCCAATCCCCTTAGTGTCATTTACTATAAAATTAGACAATTTTGTGCTTATCATGTCCATAATTCCAACTTTTTCATTGTAAAAATTGTGGTTGCCAGCATTTTCCTCCCCAGCTATCACCAACAACCTATCTACAAGTTTCCTGACATCATCAACCCACACAAATTCTTTAGGCAGGGTGTTGTATTGTTTGATTCCACTGCCAGTCTTTATCTGTGACCATATGGGCTTGATTAAATTATTGTATTTTGCTCCACTGCTTGACTTGACTCTTTTTTGTGTGGGATCATTGTTCTGGTATAGAGCATCTGATTTTATTAATATTTCTTTGTAATCCTCATAATCTTGATCTGTGTAGCTGCCAGGTCTCTTCCTAGTCATCAATTCCCACAATCCAGGTGTTCCGGAGTACTTAACAAAAGCACCTTTTTCTCCGAGACGAGATTCTGAATATACAATTATATCATCTCCCATAAATGTTACTCTGAAATTGCCAATTCTATGTATGATGCTCCCATCACGCTCTGTGTCGGCATATAAGCCAAACACCTCATCTTTATTGTCTTTAGGTGTTGTTAAATATTTTTGAGCAAGAAGACCCAATTCAATAGGATCCTGAGTAGCCTCAATTCTTCTAGGAGCAATAGGACTAGGTGTATGAATACTGGAAAGTGGGGTGAATGGATAATCTAATATGTTTCTTGCAGCTACAGGTACAAGCTCTGTGATCAAGTTTTGATTTTGTTCTGTAACAGTTTTGATATTCTTACCTAAATTATTAATAGCATCAATTACAGGCTGTTCTTTTTGTTTGTGTTTTTCATAAATTCCACGGTTCTCTGATTTCCATCCCTTAAATCTTTTTACAAGATAATCTCTTAATTTAAGATCATCAATTATTGGCCTTCTCATGGTTATTTATATACGTTTCAACGTCTAGAAAATTGTTGATTTTATTTCTGTATTTGCCACTATTGGGTGTTCTTGTCATATCAATTGTGACAAACCCATAACTGTCCTGGTTCCAGCACCTGCTGCAAAATTTAGAAAAATCATTGTAGCTCAAGTCCCCACCTACATATTCATCATGTATGTGTTTGAGGTTGGTATGATCTTGATGAAACACACATATAAAATTGCTATTGTCTCGGATCAGTTGCTTCGGTATTTTTGAAAAAGTCTGTGCCAGGTAGAAGCAATCAATATTTTTGTGCCGGCCCTGTGTAAAGAAATTCCTAACCTTGTTTTGATTATCCAGTATAATATCATCAAACACAACAACAGAATTATCGAGACATTCATCAAGTGGCTTAACATCTGGTTCAAAAGTGGCAATATCCAATCCATCATATAGCTTTATCAGCTGCTGATATTTTAATTGTTCCAAGCTCTTAGAGAAGATATACAAGTGCCTGTTTTTCCAGTCTAACCAGTTGGGGGCTAATAAAAAATTATCAACCATTAGTGTAGTTTTACCACAAGCAGATGGTCCAACAATAAGACACCTAATATTATCAGGCAGCAAGTTGCCATTTCTCTTATTCTGCTGTTCAGGTTCTGGCAGCCTTTTTATAACATCCCAGGTGTTCATATTATCACTTTGTTTGCATCGATCCAGCTGTTTTCCGGATGACCCAGCCATTTGACAAATAACTTGTTGCCTTTTCTGCGGATGATTTTTTCTATGAGATATGTGTCAGGCTGTTTAGTTTTGCTGAGCTCTTGTTCATAGAACCGGCCTTTGAGAATTTCTCCTCGGTGGTCTTTTATTATATATGTGTTAAGGGTCCCGGGTTTAACCTGAACCACTGTAAATAATTCAGTGCTCCAGTTTCTTGTAAAGCCTCTCTTGAATAAGTGCTTATATTTGCTTATTCTTACTTGATCACCAATCTTGTATTTGGCCTTTCTTGTTGTTGGCTGATATTTAGGATAATAAACAGTGCTGATCAATTTTTGCTCATCAGATGAAGTTACTTCAGAGGGTTTCATGTTGATTGTGGAATGGACCGAGTTGTTATATTTATGTAGAAGTTCTGGAAGAATATTAATCCATTTATAATTACCCTGCAGCGTAAATTGTTTATACATAAGATTTTTTAAGGTTCTGTTGAATCTCTCTACAATTGAGGCTTTGAGATCACTGTAACTCGAATAATGTTGTATTGCCTGGCTTTTAATAAATTGTTGAAACACTGAATTATAAAATTCTTTGCCATTATCTGTTTGCAAATAGCGCGGGGATCTTCCACTCTGATTGATGATTGTTCTGATAGCTTCTGTAACACATTTTCCAGTCTTGGATTTGAGTGGCACAGCCCAGGCAAATTTTGAAAATGTGTCTATTACAGTGAGTAGATACTTGTAGCCCTTGTTGATTTTGTCTAAGTTTTTCAACTGTCCACTTGCCATTTCAATCAAGTCGCTTTGCCATAAATCATCTATGCCTTTTGTGACTACTGGCAGTCTCTTAAAATTATGTCTGGCTTGTCTGTGTAATTCATCAACAATAATTTGTCTAGACATAATATGTAAACAAGAATATTGCAACTATAGGGTGTTCAGCAGCTGAGACTGCAGGATTTTCTAAATATAATTTGTCCCCTATTTGTATTTTAAATTCCAAAGTGCCATCATCTTCGGTATAGGCTGTTTCTAATGTATTGGGGTCTGTAAAATCCTCTAATTCTACACTGGTGATTTTTGGTTTGTTATCAGCATTTGTTATTGATAAGGTGGGGTAGTGGTGTGCCTGTGGCTGATGCCAATATTTGATCTTGATTGGTCTCAATGTGCCCCCAACAAAAAACTGGTAATAAAATTGTGCAGGGGACAGCATATATATTTTGCCACCTGGTGTAAATGGAGAATCATATTCTCTGTTGGGGATGCTGTTCAATTCAAGAATTACTGAATGTTTTGGATTCTCGATTATGCCTGTTATTTCCTTTTCTGCTGTGAGCAATCTGCTTGTTACAGATTCAAGATGCTCATTAATGGTTCTAACAACATCATCATGGCCTGGCTTAATTTTTATGTCCACAGCAAGTTTCTTGTATTGTTGCACAATCTCTTGTAGCTGGGTGGCAAAAACAGACAGAGCATTTGCTTGATTGGATTCCATGGTCCCTAGCTGTTGCTTGATATTAGCTACAATTTGTTGCAAATTTTCAACAATTGCCAATTTTGAATTTTGAGCAGTAAGATCATGGACTTGTCTTCTGATATCCTCAAACAGGGCATGCAGTTCATTAATATGTTGATTTGTTGGAAGAGTAGCCACTGTCTGAGTGAGTTGTTTGATCTCTGCCTGGATATTCTTGATATCTTCTGATTTCAATATCCTATTCACTGCCCTCTTAATATTTTTAAGTTCCTGTGATGTGGGCAAATTTGATACTGTATTTTGTAAAAATTCAAGTGCCAATTTCACATTGTTTAATTCAGAAGCATCAGCCACATTTTGCATAGCATTTTGGAGCAGGGCTATATCTGCCTGAGAGGGTGTTGATTGTTGTAAAATTTCAAGTTTTGTTTGGATATCATCTATCAAATGATGAAAATGAGATAGTTCAGATTCAGTGTTGAGGTTTTCAAGCTTTGTGATTTGTTGCTGGACACTAACAAGGGTATCTACAATACCGGGCAATCGGGATTCTAGTACATTTGCCAAATCACTTTGCACTGCTGCTATTGTACCTTCAAGATGGGTTATGGAACTTTGAATTTTTCCAAAATCTTCATATGTTTCAAGTTGCAGCTTAATATTGGCAACACTCCGAGTTATTGCATTCAAAGCATCAGAAGATGGCAAATTGTTCATAAAATTTTCAAGTGTCTCAATTTTTTCTTTAACCTCGGCTATGGCATTGTTCAGAGGGTCCAGATTAGGTATCTGGAGTGACTGAATCTGTTCCTTTAGAGTGGAAATCACTAGATCAAAATCTTCTTGTGATTTTATGCTTTTGAAAATTGTTTGGAGCTGTGTCTGGACATTATTTATCTGCTCTTCCAATTGTTGTTTCAATTGCTCAGAGTTGGTGGCCTGGGTCTTAAATTTGGCTTGAAGAGCTGCTACAGCTTCTTCTAAACTTTGAAAATTATCCAATGTGGCCAGGTCAGTATATTTCTGAAGCAGCAATTTGAGTTCAGAATCAATTTTAAGAAGAGGGTCCATGCATTGTGATTGCAAATTTGTAATTTCTAATTGAAGACTGGCATTCAGTGTGGTTTGTAAAGCTTGTAAATCACTTCTTAATTTCTTGACTCTGACATCAAGCATCAGAATCTCATCACTGTGATCTTCATGTCTTGTATGGCCAAAAATATCATTAGGCATTCTGTTTAGTAGTTATTTATAATAGAGTATCTGATTCTTAATTCTATAAAAAAGGGTATAAGCTTATCATAGGATCCCGGGACCTCAATATATAAGCAGTCACCAGCAGAAACAGTATATACAGTGCCAGAAACCATGTTTGAGTGCTTAATTCTATAAATATTTCTCCCTACTGAAATTTTGACATCACCCTCAGGGGTTGTAATAAATTGCAATTGCCCACCTACAGGTAATTGGTAATAATTTAAATTATTGTTAAATATGTACAATATTTTGCCTGTTTCATCATCAACATCTGTAAATATGCTGTTCAGATGAATAATTAACAAAGCACTCAGTTTAGACAGCATATCAGGAGAGGCTTGTGGTGCTGGCAGGTCCATAATAGCCTGTTTTTTGAACCCAAATAAGTTCATAGGCATGTTTATTTATTTCAAATCATGCTCTGTAATTGGACATTGATTCCCATTTTTCAAATCACAATGCCCCCATGGTAAAGTATGTATGCCACATGATAAAATGCATCTCTTATCATCATGTGGGTCCAGAGCCACTTTTCTTACAACATTTAAAGTCAGCAAGTGATCCACACTCTGAATTCTGGATTCTGATGTTTTGATTGAACTCTGGGATTTGAGGCAATTTTTATAATCTTCAAATTGGAGCTCTTTTTCAACAGTTACTTTGCCAATACCCTTGGCTTTTTTGACAACAGCACTACATGTTTTAAAACTGTACATCTTGGCACTTAACCCAGCAAATTCCACAATAACATCACCAAGTGTCTCATCTTTTAACTTGCCGGGCACTTTTTTGTTGTGGTGGTGTTGAATCTTTGTATGTTCACTGGTGTCAAAATATTTAAACAATTCAGGCTGGGTCATATCTTGATAAACATCTTCTGTTTTAATATCAAGAATAAAACTATCCGTGTCCATGTACATCAATTTTACACGATCACCATAAAAAGGTTTCAGCACATCATAATAGAGCTTTAACATATGTAATTTGGCCAATTCCAATATCACAGCCCCTACATAAATAGGTTTATCAAACTTGATCTTTGTTTTTTTCATGTTGAAAAGTGCCATGTGCTCATCATAAATTCTTCTGTAATTGAAATTAGGCTTTGCAACCAATTTTTTGCTCAGGCTGGGGTCAGTAATTATTTTAACGTCGGTATGTTTTCTGACATTTTCAATTGTTTTGCCATATACAGAATTCACCATCAATTTAAACAAGCCCTTATCAAATTCGCTCTTTGCAGATGTTCGAAGCTCCGTGTTTGTATTAATATATGGTTTCAACCATTCTGAGTGCCTGAACCTCAAAACTTTTCTAAGTTTGGTCACTTGAACACCATGTTTCATCAGGAACTGGAGGTTCTTGTAATATATGACATAGCCCTGTTTTGCCTCCAGTGTCATCATGAGCTTCTTCTGTTTAGAGCCAGGTGAGCACTGAACCTCGGGAATTGGGGGCAGATTAGAAAATTTGTTGTGTAAATGTTTTGGAATTATCAGATCAACCTCTAAGAACAGGCCATGTTCTCTGTCATCATAGTTCTGAAGATCCTCAATATTGAAATCTTCGACCCACTCAAGCCCTGCATATGGCAGTTTTTGCATCATGGCATGACCATAGAGGCTGTTTGCATCTACATATGCTATATAATTTGATGGCCGTGCTGGATTATAATCATCACGCATATGTTTGTTATTTGCTCTGGCATATCTCTGAGAACATTGCACCATCCCTCCTCTTATACCTTGCTCCATAAACAGATACATATCTTGATCTTGGATCAGATCCAATTGCTTTTTGGTGTTTAAAAACATTGCAGACCATGCTAGGCCTGGTGCACTGTAAAAATACATTGGATCCAGCTTATAATTTTCCATGGAAGATTTTCTGAATGCCTGCAGTATATCGGCTAAGAGAGCCACATCAAGTTTTAAGTATGCCTTGTGATAATCGCCAAATGTCTTGCATTTTAAATTGTTCCACATCAATTGGGCATGGTGATAATCATCATCACTGATTCCAGATCCTCTGATTTTGCTGTAAAACTCATGTTGTGGAGGCAGGGAGCACTCATCAAATTTAGAAAAATCTGTAACATAATCATATGGATATACACCCTTCCGCCTAATTAATTTCAGGTCCTGATTTGGAAACAAAGCACATGTGATTTTGAATTGATCATCAGATAATTGAGTGGCCAGTGTGGCCAGGCTAGCTGATAAAATTCTGTAAGAATCAAGAAATCTTATGTGAATAGGAACACCATTAACTTTAATTATTTTGCTAATAGCAATATATTTCTCATCATTTTCTGCTAAAATATTTAAATTCTGCTTCTCAAACCCCTCGTACCTGATCAAATGATGAAAATCATAATTGGATGCTCCATGGCAAAATATGGGGACAAATCTTGGTCTCTTGATCTTAATATTACAGCTATTACACAGGGCCTGTTTATATCGACCATCTGTATGAGAATGGTGATGTACCTTGATATTTGTATCTGAAAATTCAGAATCACATACCGGACATTTTTCTGCATTGTTGAAATCCTCAATCTGTTTCTCTGTTAAAGGCAACATAGGTTTTGATTTTAATAAGATGTTAGATGCTATGTCATGGCACTCATTTTCTATTCTATGTGCAAATATTTTGATGGCATTTGGTCCCATGTATAAGTGTGGTTCACTAGCTACACCATCCCGTATAACTATATAACAAAAGCTGGAAGGTTCATGTAGCTGGTATTGTGTAAATGAAGATTCTTCAGGATCTGGATTGCAGAATGCAAGAGGTTTGAGGTTCGATTCAAAATCACAGATTATATATGCCGGGTGTTCCAACAAGGCTTCAAACTTTTTGAATTTGCAATTTTCACTTGGATTGGGCATCACCATATGAACAGGTTTATGATTGCCACAGTATTTCAGATGCTCAATTAACTTGTTTTTAGCAATTTCTGCATTCACTTCCCGAACCCCATTCACCATTTTTCTACCATCAAATACACATAAACATCTTCTGCACAACTTGAATATTGTCTTAGATTTGTCTAATTGTTTTCTGACTAAAGCTTCAAGACTGTGTATCAGAGTGTAATGATATGTGCCATCCTCTTCAATTAAGAGCAGATCAATCGGAACAGCAGAATCATCATCACTGATTCTGAGAGGTGCTATCAAGCAATTGCCAGTGGAACAAATATATACATTAATAGATAATTGTTTGCCATTGATATCCCTGGCCTTTTTTTCAAATTTATCAATATTCTGAACAGACATTGGATATTCCAAACCCTTCATTGCATCGTCAAAAAAATGTTCATGTTGTTTGTAATAAGTTATTCTCTCAGGATGCCTTGAAACTGGAAACAAAGCAGCTAATATACACCACAAAAAGCATTTCTGGTCGGTATTTTCTATATTAACCACGGCTCTTCTGTTTTTAATATTATCAGGTAATGGCAGATATGTAGATCCTTGCAATGGGCTAAATTCAGAAATATTAACATATAACTTGTGTGGAGAGCCGCATAGGCTCCATCCAGACTCTTTTGCCGCAAATTCAGAGTGTTTAATATTCAATTGATCTATCAACCTGCTTATTATTGTGTCTGAATTTGCATTTGAATATACCGGTACAGTTTCTGTTATGTGGGGCTGTGTAAATTTTGTGCCGTTTGGTTTCTTATATTGTGTAAACAATTTGAGAGACAACTTATAAGAGCCATTTTGTGCATTTAGAATTGCCTGCAGATCAGGATTTACACTGTTCAAAAAATTCTGAATGCCACATCTTGGCTCTGATACAAACCGATAATCCCTAAGTTGGGCATTAAAACTGCTATGGATGGGTGCATAGCGTGGCTGCTTTGCTGCTCTGGCATTAAGAGGTATTTCATGCTTTCTTTTCAGACCAGATGTAGATGGTTGTGGGGGCAATGTTGATGACTGTGCAGAGCAAGTATTTTTATGCATATATGTGAAGTATTGCATGCTGTATTTTCTATTGCATTTGGGGCATATTTTTGTGGGAGTTCTGTATTTGTCCGGGTTACAAATCTTTTGGTGCTTGGCCCAATTGGGGCTGGATATATTCTTATTGCATTGATTACAATGTTTTTGATTCGGCATTTTTGTTGTTGGTTTATTATATACAATTTTCTGGGATTCAATTCAAAACTCTATGCTGGATCAGTTGGGTTCAGCACTGTGCTTTGTGTGTGTGTATGTGTGTATGTGTATATGTGTGTTAATATTTCTCGCTTTGGTATTTATATAAAATTTCCTGGGTTTTAAATCTAATCTCTATGCTTAATCAGTTGGGTTCAGTACAGACAAAAAAACTGCATAGCTCTATGTCAATTAGTTCTTGAGATTTGTATTTAGGAACCACTTTGGGCTGTGTGGGGGTGGGGGTGGGTAGGTGTGGGTAGGGGTGCATCTTGGCTTAGTTTTAAGTGCTGTGTTCAAAATAAAAATATAATAGCTGGTAGCTGTATCCAAGCCCTATTATAATTTTTGTTTCTCTATTCTGTTACTAATTTTGATCCTAGGATAATTATATTTATGGGGGTGATTCTGCATAGCTGGAGTATTTTCTCCTGTGCGTACCTCCCGTTTCTCTGCTGGGTGTACATGCAATCAACACTGCACGCCATGCCCTGGCGCTCGCAGGAACTAATCCTTCAAGGCAATTGCTGAAGGCAAAAGAACAAATCAATATATTGATTTCCAGGCCGGTTGAGAACTAGAAGAAAGCAGCGGCCTTCAGAGGCACTGACCTAGCACAAATACCTGCACAAACATGCATGTCCCAGAAGGCACTGACCTAATGCCATGTGTATTGATTTTATATAACAACTTGGACAAATATAAGCCTGACTCTAAATATGAATAGATTACAACAAACAAGCTGGATGTAACAATTATCAGATTTTGTATAAAAAAAATGCAAAATATCCCAGTTTCAATTCGATCCATTTATCTGAATCGAAGAAACCAGCAATTCACATATCCCCATATCATTGTATGCTTGCTCTATTACCACCTCTTTTGCTGTTGTGCTCAATTAATTTTCACTAATTGGCAATTTTCTTGATGAGGCCTAATAGAACAAGATACGGCGGTACGAGAAATATGTGAATTAAAGATATTTTAGCAATATACGACGTCTTAAGAAAGGCATATTCAGCTCCAAAGTACTTTGTCTAACACTTACTACCAATCCCTATTACTAACAAAGAGAGTTGGAAATGATGTAGTATTGAAACTTGTTCCCAAGTGTTCACCGAGTTCAGACATTTGTTCATAGATGACTCTGTTGTTGTTGCTTATCAAATAGGGAATATCTCTAAAACAGGCAAATTTTGTTTACTGTTTTCTACAATTGGCAATACTGACATGTATTACACACCAGATGAATTTATTTTTGTTTCTACATTCTGTCACTAATTTTGATCCTAGGATCCCACCTCGGTGCTATCCCATCCTACAGCGCCATGCATCGGGAATCCGAGAAACTAACTGAAGGCAATAGAATAGAGGGTCTCTGCATATAATATTTTAATATTAGATATACAATTTGAACCTGGTATCTAATTGAACTTAAACCAGAAGTAAATATGTGTGTATATGTGTGTGTGTATATGTGTGTATGTGTGTGTGTCTTGGCCTAGTTTTAAGTGTGGCCAAAAAATTGACAAGTTTATGGACAACAATCAAGCTGATGCAACTTTTGTAAGTATGAACAAATCAATCTGAGGGGGTTCATACTTTCTGAAAAATTCCCGAGGGCATTTTTTACAAAACTCTTGGATTAGAGGGGGTTCCACACTTGAGTAAAAAGCTCATATGAGCATGTTGAGCTTGTTTTAAGTGTAGGTAAATCTGCTTGAGGGGGGTTCATACTTTCGTGGGTTTATCCTATAGCCATATGATGTACACTGCTCACAATACACAGCTGTCACCATCTCTTCATGGATCGTTTGTGCAGATTTCCTTTGCAGGAAACTGGTCACAGCTCGATACTCAATTGTTCTCCAGCACGGTGCCGTCTCTTACTCTCGTGATTCTAACTCCAATTCAACAGGACTTGTAATGTTATAAATTTGCATGGTTGTCGTTGAGATACTTAACATACAATTGTGTAAAATTTCAGAGCCTTAGCACATCTACATCATGGCGAGAGTAGGAACTTTTTGGCCTCCCCTCGTACGTAGGATCGTAATCGGTGTACTGTACAATAGTACGTAGATCCCCTACAAATTACGAGAGGCAACGTGGAAAAACCCACCCTCCCAAAAATTCTCCATATTGTTGGAAATGTAACAATATAGTCGAAGAAGTAGAGAGAGGAGCAGAAACACATTTCAGCGCCCCTCTTTAACATCTAGAGATTCCAGGCCGGTAAACCGTAAAAATGTTTCATTTGTCTCACGGAATCGGTTTGTTTTGCCCCCATTCCTTCACAGAAACGACCCGTTTGCCGACATCGCTTATGTCTGAGAACCATCAGCTGGTCGGTGCTTGTCTCAAAATATTTCCCCGCCAGGATGGGGCAGTTTGTGAAAAAAATGGCGCAGACTGTTCGATTGGAAATGTGGGCCCGTAAAATCCATAGAAGCATGTGGGAAAGCACGTCATTCAAGGTTTTGTAACCCAAAAGGTTGCCGTTCTCCTAAATCATGAATTCTGCAAAGTGCATCTCGCGATGGGATGCTGTTGGTCTAATTTGTTTGTTCCTGTCGTGCACCGCTAGAAACTATTCCGTCGCATTGTACGGTCACCGGCAATAAAAATGGGACATCTAGATCCTGAAATACTAGCTTTCCTGCAATGCATTTGTGTGTTGCCTACCTCTACGGCGGTAGTTTAAGTTGCCATCGAAAATGTATTATTAAAATCCTTTTATCGACATAGTTAGGCAACGCACATAATGGCTTGCAGGGAAACGATCAGGATGTAGTTGTCCCAGTTTTATTGCCGGTGACTGTACGTTTCAAAAATTTGTATTTGCCAAATTATAGTACAGTAATGCTTGTTACGTAATGTGCATAAGGATCACATGTGGGTTGTAGCGGACATCCGTGGCGGCGAAGTGATATGACACCGGCTGGGCATGGTTATTCTTCGTGTGTGCGTCCCTTCATCAATTTCAACATATCATCACTCATACTCATCTTCAAGATTAACCAAACGTGAGAGAGAAGCGAAGTAATATAAACCAAAGCAATCGACATCTGGATTGAATCAACTATATTCACTTTTATTGCGACCACTACAATCCAGAAGTGTACACAAAGAATTATGAAAATTAAAAAAAAAAGATAGAATATGTCTCTCTGTCCGTGTGTGTGCGTGCGTGTGTGTGTGTGTGTGTGTGTGTGTGTGTGTGTGTGTGTGTGTGTGTGTGTGTGTGTGTGTGTGTGTGTGTGTGTGTGTGGTAGAGATAAATTTCAGCGCCATATACCTAGGTATATATGTAGTACATACTCGTGTCCTACGTCAGCCGCGGTAGTCCAAACAGTTGGGCACCTGACTAGCAAACAGAAAATATGGGTTCCACTCCTGGGGTATGTGTTCTCAGGTGATAATTCCCCAACAATGTAGAAATACGTATATAAAACTATACTGAAAGCGAAGGTAAGGAATTAGCTAAAAACTGGCACTTACAACTTGTCACTCACTATTGCGCGCTGAACCGCAGTGTGGAACGTTCCACACGTCACTCAACTCCGAATCTCCGAGCATTGGAAAATGACAGAATTTGTGATGCCGAAAAAAGACGAAGAGACACGGAATGACACGAAATGATGTAAAACATTCTTTAGAAACCCCAGGCTTCTGACATGGAAATTCCAGAAGCCGCTGCAACGTAGCGGTCATTGGAACATTTGATACAAGGGCTGATTTTTTAGTAGTGGCAACTATTTATTTTCTAGACACATAACACACCTACAGGCCTTCGATGTAGTCCCAGCGTTGTGTACAACGTGTTGCCAGCGATGTGGAATGGTCGAATGACGTTGGCACTGCCTAATCTGTTGATAGTGTGACGAGAGCGATCTACAGTCTCGAACTGTTTGGAAGCGAATACCACGAAGTGGTTCCTTCATCTTAGGGATTGGGTCGAAGTCGCGGTGGTAGAGCACTTCCGATTCTCAGCGATTGAACAAATCAGCCACAGCTCCTGCTGTATGCGCCCGAGCATTGTCATGCAGAATGATGGGTGGGTTATGCATAAAGTGTAGCCGTTTTCTTCTCAGAGCTGCTCGCAGGTTGTTTTGCACTGTTTGTGACACTGTATTTAACCAGCTCCTGCTTCGTAAACGTCGTGACTGCACTCCGCGACTGCACGCTCACAACTGCTCTGTTCTTGTCACTGCGCACGGTCATGTAGTGGGAAGACAGAGTTCATTTGCTCTGAGGTAGGGTACGAAATACGCATGTAACTAACCGGCATTGCCTGGCTCCGTTGCACGATGTCGCTATAGCATAGTTGCCACTACTAAATAAAATCAGGAGTGGACCGTGGTGGGTAGGATAACAGTGAATAAACTCTACAAAGGAAATCGCTGCAAAAGACATAATAGTTCAACTTATAGCTATGAGAAGTGGGGTAATCTTTCCTCATGCAATAGAACACACGCTTACACTGTTTAATATTTTCCTTAAGGTATTACTGTACTGTATATTCACACATGTTAATCCTTACATTTTCATTACTATTATTATTATATAAGTATCATATTTACTGAATCTTAATGCCAGCTTCTTTTATTTTCAGGTATGTTAAACACCAATGCCAGGACCAGAGTTTTTCGATACTTCATGTTCCATCCAATCTTAAATCCTTCATAAAATTTTCGAAACAATGCAATTGCGGAGTACTAGCTGATGTTCCAGGTACGAATTATTGTTATTATTTTGTACCAAAAAATGGGATCGTGTATTAATTTTTCATTTTCGCGTTAGATATGGCAGCTTATCGTATACAATTTGCAAAGCTGAATTATGTTGTAAGGAAGCACCTTGGCAATTTTTAAGTTTTCGTTTGGAGAGAGTTACCCACATAGAATTGAGGGTGCATATAAATCAGTGCGTGCATGCCCTCGCATACAGTAACTCAAGCATAACCTAGAATTTATTGGATTTTTTAAAGACAACACCTACAAAATTCTCATACGAATTCAGGAACGTATCTAGGAAATAATTTTGAAAGGGAATTGAACGTTGTGTGCGTGTGCTTTCGTCTTAGATCAGGCAGGAGTTGACACTCATTGTAAGAGTTGCCCATGATGTTTGGCATATAACTTGATTTTACTCCAATACCGACACCTATGAAATTAATTTAATCATTCGTCCTCATCGTCGCGATTAGCCAAAAGTGGCACAAAAGCAAAAGCGACACGAATAACAAAACTCAAATCAAATCAAGTTTTTCCTCTCTCTCTCTCTCTCTCTCTCTCTCTCTCTCTCTCTCTCTCTCTCTCTCTCTCTCAATTGACTCTTTTCATCCCTCTTGTCAGGCCTCCCGCCTTGTAATCAAGGAGCCCCGCGCGAGTTTGATACCCGGTGGAGGCACTTTAAACTGTAGGTCCAGTCCCTACTAGCCTAATTGTGCACAAAGTGAACTTAACTCAGTCCTCTCCCTGTCTATTCTTATTCTCCCTGTAGTCAATTTCCTCCCCTCCTCCTTTTCTCTTGCCCCTCTATCCTTTCCTCTCTACCCCCTTTATATCCCTTAACTATTTTAGACACTCACTCTCTCTCTGTCTGGGAAAATCCTTGGACTCCCAAAGACGTAGTTCCGTCGTAGCTTTTAATAACGGTAAGTGGCGTCCAAGTGAAGTACCAAATGAAGCCTTAGAAAACCACAAAGCGCGAAATGCCATCTTCTTGCTCTCAAGTTAATCGCTGCTAAGAACGGGATTTCCCCTTTTTCACTTAAAGGAGAGGATTGCAATCGCAGGTGTCCAAGTCGCCTTGAAGATAACTGCGGGACTTTACAGGAATTTCCTAAATAAGAGTTTCTTAAAGGAGGAAAGAAGGCAGCAATGGCTTTTTTTGTAGTTGAAGTAACTGTTGGGGATAATCCGTTGTGAATGTCCTCAAATGCTTAGAAGATGCGGTTTTTTTCTTACGTCGTGGTGGGTGTTGCTCTAGAGAGAGGGTTTAAGTATCTTGTGTTTTATATCTCAAGAATGCTTGACACGTAACCCATTCTAAAATAGAAAATTCCACTGATAACAGACAGATATGTTGAATCATATCAAATTTAGTATACCGAGTTGAGTAATTTTAAGTTTGTTTCATATTATTAACTTTAATTTAAAAATATAATATTAGTTGTATAAATTTTAAGTATAATTTTTAATTTAAATAACATTTTGCTGTAAGAAATTTTAATTTACATTTTGCTGTAATAAATTTTAATTTACATTTTGCTGTAAGAAATTTTAATTTACATTTTCCAATATAAGGAAGAATTATTTATGCTTTTGTTGTGTTTGTAGTCAGCATTTCACAAGTGAATTTTTATGACATAGAGATCACTCGAAAGTTAATCTACTAAAGGGTGATCATTCCATTGGCATTAAAAATGAAGCAATCTCCTAGCATATATAGTTGTTCGCCCCACCGTACGAGAGAAGGTTAATGGAGTATTTTTTTATATTAAACTGTTATTTAGTAAAACGAAAGTAAAAATAATCCTCTTTACAACTCTGGTGGTTTCTGAGGCAAACCAGACACTGAGGTAGATGTGCTTCCTATTTTTGGTGATTAGTACCTCGTAACTCTAATTAATATAACTAAAATTAGTCATAAATATAATAATTTCAAGTCAGCATGTGTAAGCAGTACATGTAACTAAATTCAAAGTTTTAATTCACATTTCCGGTTTCAGTTTTTAAAATTATTCATGATTTTTTGTATGAAGTAAAGTTCTAACTTTCTGTTGCTATTCAAAACATGTGATTAAAAATAAAGTATCATTTAAAATCTATGTATGAACAGTTTTCTGTGAAATAATTCCTGAAATTAATTGTTAAAAATATTTTTTAAATGATTTATAATGAGAAAGTTCTTTGCGCCATCTACACGGCTACAATTGAAATAAATCTAAGGAACTTTATCGTTTGGGAGAAATCATGAAATTTAGAGTTGAACCGTGTTTTGGGGTGTATAGTTTATTTCTTAGCATTTTCCTACAGCGGTGGAAAAACGTTCTTCCCCATAAGATTTTAATGGCTGTAAATAATTCAGAAGGGTAGGCAACACACATTGCACCTTTAGGTGATCGGGTGATTGTCTGTCTCAAGAGCAACTCTTCTTTCATGCAAGAAATGTAGGAAAGTCACTTGACTTCTCAGGTGAAATGTTGTTCGTCAGGAAATCGCCTATTCTCAAGCCAAGTCGCTGAACCGACAAGGGCTACACTTTATATGTCTGAAAATGATTCTCCTAGAAACGTTGAACGAAACGCTAAAATAATTATTGCCTTAATTACAAAGGCTACTATACTATATGTGCCGCGGTAGCTCGGTCGTTAGGGCGTTTGATTACCATGCGAGAGATCTGAGTTCGATCCCCGACGGGAAAGAAACGGGATTTTGTCCACCTGTTCAAGCGGCTCCGGTGCCCACCCAGCGTCGTATAAAGTGGGTACCTGGTGGAAACTCTGGAGGGTAAAGGCGGCCAGAAGTGTGTGCTGATCGCATCACCACCATCTCCGGCTGTGATCAAGAAAGTGTGGGCCCCTATCTCCACACCCCCTACACGCCTTCATGGCTTGGTGCAAAGCACAAAGCCAGTGATTCTATATGTTCATTCATGTGTTTAATGTAATCATAAATCGTCGTTATGAACAACACCAGCCTGCGTGGTTTGGATGACTGTTGTCTCAGAATAATTTTAGCATTCTTATTCCAAAAATGAAATTCATTTTTATCCATCACGTGTAGTTTATATATATATATATATATATAAAACAGCAACATATTAACTGCCTTAATTTCACAATAAAATGTGTTGTTCCATCATTTCCTCAATGGATTACTATGTTTAGATGGTTGTAAATTATTGGTTTTCTAAAAAATTCTCCAATTTTGAACTGTAAATGCATGTAGAATAGTAAGCATTTAATTTACCTTCTACCTTAATAAGACACATTGGCATGAAAATTGTATGAACTATGATTACGTAAGTTTAATTTTCGAAATCCCTCATGAAAATTTCCTTCACAAAATGTCCAAAAAACAATGTTATAATATGGTGTTTGAACTTAGTGACGTAGAAAAATCCTGACCTAGGAGAAAATCCTCACGTGATGGGAAGAAATGTATCTCATTTCCGTGATCAGCATTCAAAATACTTCCAGAATCACCTCTTGGTTTGTAAACAACCGAAATTTCACTTTTATAAATTTCCCTTGTTTTCTTCTGTAATAGGTGTAATGGAATGACGAATATGATAATTTTGATTGTGAAATAATTAAATTTCCTGATGTGATGGGGGAAAATGGATGTCATTTGCGTGATGAACATTCAAACTACTTTCAGAATCATCTATTGATTTGAAATCATCCAATTATTTTTTAACAGGGGAGTGTAATTAACCTACAGAGGAAGAAAATTGAAGCAATTACTAATAAAAACAATAACAAGCCAAATTTGATCTTAAAGCCCTGGCTTTGCGCCACATATTCCATCAAGGGGACTGGCACTTTACGTAGGTGTAGACACGCCCTTGTACGATTTGATGATATCGCGATTACATAATAGATGTGCATGAATCATGCATCCACTTAACTGAATTTCCAAAATTCCCATTTTTATTACTAAATTCTAAATTAGCATATCATCAAATAGCTTCGGTGCACTTGGTGGATTGTTTCGTTGGTTGGTTGGTTGTTTTAATTAATGTTGCATTAATCAACATCAGGTTGTTTTCGGCAGGGAAAGTGGAGGGAAAATGACAATGAAGCAGAACGAGAGGCCCTTGGTTCTCGATTAAATAAACTATTTCTACATGCAACTGAGTCACTGCGTAAAATCGCTGAAAATGTCATTTATTTATTTCTTAATTTGCTTATTTTATATTGCTTTTCTAGCACTTGCGTCAACTAAGGCGATGAGGATGATTAATGAAGTTATGAAATAGATGATAGGACATGACGATCCATGCCTTATACAAAATTCTAAGTTGGGACTAATGAATATCGATTCGTCTTATGATTTGTCAAGTAGTTGTTTTTAACTCTAATCTTTTTCAAGGAGTTCTGGATTGACAGCATGTGTGCTGCTGATGATGATTTTATGAAAATCACCACTTCTGTGAACTTTCTTGACAACGACTCTAATATCAGTAAATATAACATTTCTTTAAGACTAGCTGTTGCTAAGAAACCAATTCCTGAAACTTTTTCTGGAGGTCTCAAGGCATCCACCTTTTTTTGTTATGGCTGGGCCTGGAGGTATGACTCACGCTGCTGTCAATAGTCGATCGTTCCCGAGAATCCAGGTTCAGCAGGCATACAAACCTAAGCGACAATTTTGTTATTTGGGTTGCATAGACAACAGACTATAAAATGTTACGATATCGTAGGTTACGTGGCCCACAAACTGCTTTCTCTGACTGTACCTCGTACGTTCTTACTTTGACGTTCCTTGTTATCAAGGGTTCCGGGTTCGATACCCGGTGGAGGCACATTGCACGGTTGTTTAAACTGTACGTCCAGTCCCGATTAGCCTTTCTGTGCATAAAGTGGACTTATAACAAGAAATCAATCAATCAATGTTTTGACGTGTGACATAAAGTTATCAATTAAGCATTTTCTATGACGTCATCTTACGTCATGAATATGATTTTCTGATCTCACTCTACAGCCACCATATCTCGGAAGCTGTCATCGATTTCAGTTCTGTAAACATAACTAATTACCAAATTCAGTGCTCTACATAATGCCGGCTCCGTGGCGGAGTGGTTGGCACAACGCGCCACGACGCCAGTAATCCCGGGTTCGAATCCCGGCATGGACATTGGTGTTCTTTGGGAGTGAACTTTCATCAATTTCATCATCTTCGTGATTGGCCAAAAGTAGAAGCAATGCGTCGCGAAATAACAAAAATCAGAAACAAAAATCTCTATATAAAATGTGGATATTTCCCATAGCAACGACGCCTTGTAATCAGTTGGTCCCGGATTCGGATCCCACTTTAAACTCTAAGTCCAGTCACGATTGACCTTACTGTGCATATAAAGTGGACTTAAAACCCCAATTCAACACAATCTACATAAGCCCGACCCTGTGGCCGAGTGGTTAGCACATCGCGCTGCGACGCCAAGGGTCCCGGGTTCGAATCCCGGTCGGGCTTGGTTGTTTGTGAATGTCCATTCATCAATTTCATAATTTCATCACTCATCCCCATCTTCGCAAATTAGCCAAGAGGCACAAAACGCGAAGTAAAATAAACTAAATCAATCAATCAATCTACATAAAGTTCAAGAAGGCTACATAACGTTATATTTATTGTTTTCCTCTCGGAGGAGGGGATTTTGTTTTGTTATTTATAATTGTATACAACTTTAATCAAAGTCTTCGTCACACATCGCAATTTCCATGCGTAAGAGAACTTGGTTTTTCTTCTTACATCGTAATAGAAAAATGGGTGCAATGAATGCAGTACCAATTCCGCACCTTTTGGTGATTTTCAGAAGTCGAAGGTCAATAAAATGATATGTTTTGGATTAATAAACACAAGTTTCCTGCACTCCTGCCTAGTAAGGTGTAAATAGGTGCAGTGAGGACAGTGTGAATAAGCTGGTGGTTTAGGTTGGCCCACGATCTGAAATTACCGGGGTAGTAAAATAACATGTTACTCTTCAATATCATTTTAAAGCTTTTAAATAAAAGAGTTATTATCAAACGAAAGTTATCATTTCAGTTGTAGTATCAATATTTTGTAAATTTGTCTCAATTTATAACAAAATGGTTACATTTAGAGAAAATAAATGCTAGTAATCTTTCATATTGGATACAATTGTAATGTGAGAACGGCCAAAAAATCTAGTCTGTATGCTGATTAGCATAAGGGAAAGCAGTGTGTTTGTGTTAGTGTTGTATTTCCATGTTATTCTATGATCAATATTTAAAATAAAGTATTATAATAATAAAAATAGGTAAAGTTTCCCGTGCATATAGCACCGTGCCATGAAGGCACATATAGAGGATGTGGGGGTAGGGACCCACACATTCTCGATCTCGGCCATTTTGGAGGTGATGCGATCAGCACCATGCCCCGAGCACCTTTACCCTCGCAGGGTTAGCCCCAGCGGGGATAAGGCCGGGAAAATTCCGACCTTAGATCACCCACCCCGGAAATTGAACCGAGGTCGCCTGCGTGGCAGTCAGACGTCCTACCGACTAGACCACCGCGGCTCTCAGATAATAATAAACATAATAATAATAGGCATCTTTGAGGAACACATCGTGAGCGTGGTCACATATTGTCCTAATCAAGGGGTCCCGGCTTCAACACCCGGTGTAGGCACAAGTGGTTCGGATCCCACTTTAAGCTGTAGGTCCAGTCCCGATTATCCTTTCTGTGCATAAAGTGGACTTAAAACAACAATTCAATTAATTTCAATTCATCAAGATATTATCCCTTTTATTTAATTTTTATGAGCTGTAGGAGCTGTTCACTTCATAAATATTTCATTTCAGTTATTTTGTCTTCACTCCTCTTGCAGTGCCATAGTGTGTTTTCCTTATGAGGCTTTGCATCGTCGTGTCGAAATGTCAAGTGAATCCGTAAGAGTAGTTCACTCCAACTGCAGCCGCCTCATGACAATAGAGAGAGAGAGGAGGGTAAGGGTAACGTCGAACATTTCGACAGACAATTGCATCTGTCGCGAGGGAGTTAGTCCTAAGGACGCCATCCATCACCGCCATCTCCCGAGGGAATTCCAGATAATCCCAGTGACGGTGACAGGACTCAGAGCGAACCCTCAAAAACGTCGGCCTCCTTTCCCTTAGGAAGACGTTATCTCTGAAAGCCAGACTCCGGCAAGGAAGTGCCAAGTTCGTGTACTTTCTCAGTCCTCTTGCTAAGCCTGGAGATTACACCATTCAAACGCTTAATCATCTATAGTTTACTGATAGGGCAGCTCTCCGTCGTGTCGAGGTTGTCGCAACAATGCTACCCGTCTCGATTTGTTGGAGTGACAAATCTGCGAGCTTGTGTGGTTAGGAAATGCAAATTTAATGAGACAAGGAACTTCCTTTTGACGCTGTTAGAGTGCAGCACTTCTCTGCGTTGAAGAATGAAGTTGTTACGTTAGGGAAACCAGGACAAAGAAGACAGAGTGAAGAAGGATTAAGAATAGAAGCTAGGAGCGCATCCTTGGTATTCATTGAAGGTACCTTCTCAGCATTCTGCTAGAGGAACTGATAAAACTACGGCAAAAGCCCTCATTCAGGATGGTCAACCTTGCTTATTTATTTACATTTATTTAACAGTCGAACGGCGAGGACAATCAGTGGACATGACAGATACACAAGCAACGCCCAAATACAGGAGGACCTGGAGATAGATCCAATAGCTGAGGTCATCAGACGAGAGACAACCAAGTTCTGGGCAAGCCTCAGAAGATACAGTAACTCCGCAGTCAATGAAATAGGTACAGCTGATATTCTCAAGCTCACCCATCGACTCCCCCCAGACTGGAGTGAGCCTACAACAAAGACGCCAATAGAAGGACGATACAGCCAAATAGGAGTCCAGGAAACGTCACTCCCACACCCACAAATCAAGAAACGTGTCAGTCAGCCTTGAACACCTCTCGAACATTTGTGAAAGCCAGCTAGCGTTCCGTACGGTGCGAACATTCCCTCTGCAAAATCTGCCTCAAGACCAGTAAACAGCAGTTGATTGTGGGAGCCGCTTATTCCTCTTCCTTCTGCTTTTGTGACCAGATGACGAAAGGTTTATCACTGCATGAACGCCACAAACGAAGTCCCCTGCCTCGCTCACACCTCCTTTCCGCCCTTCTTACAATACTACAGAACCGCTGCTTCCTCTGCAGTCCACACGTTCATACGAGAGTGCTCTTCCACAAATACAGCAGTTTTACTAGGTCTGATCTAACTCGTAACTTCATGTCCACCATTTTGAATCTTCCTTACTTGCTTGACGCAGATACATGATTCTAAGAGATTTTTTGTTTGTTATTCAGGAAGATGTATAGCAACCTTTAAGAATTTTCAGTTTTGTACTAGTTTTAGCAAGTTTAACCCTAAGTTTCGCCAATAACTGCCCAGCATTGTGATGTCAATAGTTAATTGGCTATTGACTCTTGAATGAAATGACCAATGAGGATAATTTAAAGCACAAGAGACTAGTATTTTATAGGTCGATTAGTACATCAAATGTTTATCTTTGTATTCGATGTAATTACTGAGTGTTTCTACACGTTTATCGATGGTGTTCACATAGGTATTTAACGTTTCAATATGAACGCCAGGCAAATCGAAAGTATATTATCATGCATCGTAACATAGCATCATGTCGTATCGTTCAACAGCCACTAATCCCAACGAATCTTTGAAAGATATTACTTTATGGTTCCATGTTCTCCCCCCCCCCCCCCCCCCCGTGTTATATCTTTTTTCAAGTATTCTCTCCTCCTTCTTTCTGCTTTAACACTAACTTCTCCTCTTTATATTTTCATCCTTGTCCAATTTCAATATTTCCCCTGTTTCTCTCTTCTCCTGTATTCCATCTTTGTCGCTTGCTCTTTCTCGTTCCGTTTTGTTTGTCTCCTTCTCTTTTTCTTAGCCTCTTCCCTCTCTCCCTCTTCTTTCACTCTCTCTTTTTCCGTCTCACCTGTGCTCTTTGTTTGCCTTCATTCATACTCTATTATTGTCTTCCTGTGTACGTTATCGCCTTACAATCGTGGGGTCCCGGATTCGTTCCTCGGTGGAGGCACATAGTGGTTCGGATATCACTACCGATTAGCCTATTTGTGGATAAAGTGGACTTAAAAAAACTGAAACTCAACTCTCCAGTATATTTTCGTACCTTTCTTTCTGTTTAGACTAATTACATTCGCTTTTCAGTCTCTTGGGTTAATCGTAACGATGATGATAAACTAATGATATAAATTATGGGAAAACACAATGATACACTCATGCCTAAGTCATGGTTCCAACCTGGAACTTTAGGCTTTGTAGCGTGTTTCGTTGACCAATCTACCACAGAGACTCTCGTGTATTTTCATCCCCCTCTATGATATGTGTGCTCTCTCTCTCTCTCTCTCTCTCTCTCTCTCTCTCTCTCTCTCTCTCTCTCTCGACGTGGGTGTGTGTTTCAGTCTGTATGTATATATGTGTGTTTTTCATTTCTACCTCTCCCTGTACATTTCTGCTTCTTCCCCCTCCCCCCCTCTCAACTCCGCAGAGAAACTCAGCATTCCGCGAGCGGGCGGTGGACCGCCAGCTGCGCCCGACGCCCACTGTTCTGGAAAATTGGAAACTGGAATAATTTGGCGGGGCGTCGGAAAATTCCGTGACTTATGCGGAGAGGTCGGAGAGAGTTTTGTGTACAGCGGTGGCGCCTGGGTGCGTTATTAATTTACACCATATGAGCGCTCCGTTCAGCATTATTAGCTGTGTTTGAGTTAATTCTCAAGAGAGGGCAGAGATCTCTCGGTACTGCTATTCAAAGCCAGCCATGCTGTAACGGAAAAGCATTATGTGCAAGCTCTTGTGCTTTAGTAGCACATATTTTCTTTACTGATATGTAAGGCACCTGCACCCAGACGACCTACGTAAGTTTTGCGATTGTTTTCAATGTTGTATAAAAACTAATTACAAGATTCAAAAGAGGAAGCATTTCTAGACTACTAAAAATAGGAGTAAATTTACAAGATTAACATTGCTGCAATAAAGATTTCGTTATAAAGTAACGTTTAAGCCATATTGCGTTCATACGTATGTACCCAATGTGACCTTGTAATATATTTTGTTTTTTCACAAAAATAATAAATGCAAGAGGAATTGTAAAGATAGTACCACAACGTTATTTTTATAGGGAGATAAGTATATTGATGCACGTGCGTTTTATTTACATAACGACATAATGAGTTTACACACAGTAATAACATTGTTTATAAACTAGTAAACAAGGAAGTGACGTGTCAAAATTTGTCACCAGAAGGCCATGGATTACACAACACAGTCTGGACAAATAAAAGTCCTTCATCATCCTTAGTGACTCCCACACAGTCTACTGGAACGTTTGAGCATGCCTTTCAGGATATATTCCCATGTAGGCCATGTTGAGTCTAACTTACATAGTGTTATTTTTCCCTTAGTTATAAACAGGACTTTAGATTAAAGTCTAAACGAACTACGTTGTAAAGAACAAATTATGAGCTAACATAATAAATACTAGAGATATAAACACCTACCACTAAGAAGATGCAGTAAATAATTACTTGACTGTGCAATATTAGATCACGTAGAGCACAATCACGAAGTTCAGCTATTTCGCTTTTTTGTCGAGAAGTTACTGCACTATAGGTACAGCCAACAGGTTCAATCACGTCATTGGGACATTCTAAATGACATACTAGCGCCATCTGTTGAATTAACATTGTAACTACTTGGAAACAGCAAATATACCATATTGGGTAATAGGCTATACGAATTAGGTTCAGGTATCTTAATAATGAAGCTACTTTATCACAGAAATGAAATATATGATTATTACTGTAAATGGGATTTGAAATCAACATGAAGCAATCTCATTCAGTTCGTCAACTTGAAGTGAAATCTCAGTTTCATCCTATCACAATGCCATAGTTCAGGAGGAGTTGAAAATTCAAAAGTTGCGCTCTTAAGTTTATGCTGAATACAAGAGGCTACATCCAAAAGTATGTAATTTTAGTAACGAAAGTTGCCCCTCGAGTAACGCAGTCTATTCCCAACTAATAGAATCTTGTACACGTTTTGTAACGTATTGATGACTTTGTATGAAGTATAGTAATGCCATTTCAATTAACAGAAATTCAAAGCACAAGATGTATAAATTTTATACACTGTGTGTGTATGTTTGGATTTGCATAATTAAACCTAGCGTACTCGAGGGAGGAGGGCTGTAAGGCCCACCACCTTTTGCTTTTCAATTTTTGAATTGTGAACATTTTTACAAAAAATTGAAAATAAATTACATTGTTCGCCAGGGTGTTCTGTATTACTTTTGTTCATAATAAACATAAAAGTAAAATGCTGACCAAGGCAGAAATTTATTTTATTATAAAACATAAACTAAACATAACGTTTCATTTGTAATATAATTAAGCCTTGTTTCCATATTAAAACCAATAAGTTGCTGACCAAGGCAGTTTATTAAGATAAAAACACTTAACACGTAACGTTTCGAAAAGTGTTTTTATCTTAATAAACTGCCTTGGTCAGCAACTTATTGGTTATAACGTTTCAACCTTCTAGCAAGGTCTTCTTCAGACTCTGTACCAAGTACAATGTTGGTACAGAGTCTGAAGAAGACCTTGCTAGAAGGTTGAAACGTTATGTTTAGTTTATGTTTATAATAAAATAAATTTCTGCCTTGGTCAGCATATTGAGTTTTTCTTATCATGGAAACAAGGCTTAATGGTGTTATAAAAGTAAAGAGCAAAATTCACTTGGTGGAAGTATTTGGCACCTCTTGTAGATGTGTGTTCATGACACTCCTGCGAGTGACAGTGTTCATTGGTTGATAATGATGGTAATTTTTGTTATTATTATAATTAATATATAACTGTAATTATATCCACAAAAAAGCATTGATGATAAATTAATATTTCTTTTACGGTTAAATGAATGATAAAATATGTGTTGACACTCATGCAATCATTGGTTATTATTTTTTATCAGTGATAATAATTCTTCTAATTATTATAATTAATATATAACTACACCTATATAAATAACAAATGAAGCAGTGATTTTTAAAAAATGGCTTATTGAATTTTAGTAATGAAATTAAGTGTGGGCCTCCCTCAGGTAAGTACTTCTCGTACGGCACGGGTAAGCTAGGGTTAAAGTACATCGTTTCCAGATAATACGTACCAATTAATTGTCTGTGCATTGTCCAATAATAATTTCTGCCGACGAAGAAGTTTCTAGCTATTTCATTGGTAGTCTAGTCTAGCGAGAGAAATATTTTGAGTAGGTTTTATGATGGGAAATATATTCTCAGGCGCGCTCTCTCTCTCTCTCGGTAGTCATGGCTGCAAAAATTGTTTCTCTTTCTCGCTGTCTCTCCTTCTTCCTTCCAATCCCCACCTTTGTATCTTCAATCGGTCTTTTCTCTCTTGACTATTCTGTTCGTCTCACTCTCATACTTTGATTCTCTCTCTTTCATTTCAAACACTCTTATTTATTTATGTATTTTCTCTCATTTTCTCTCTCCCTCTCAAATTCTTGTATTCTCTCTTTTTTCTTTGAAACTACAGTATTCTCTCTCTCTCGCAAAATCTCTTTTTCTGTATTTTTCTTTGCAACTGCAGCATCTCTCTCTCTCTCTCTCTTTCTTACTCACTCCCTCTTTCTCTCTCTTCGCAACTGAAGGGCCTTTTCGCTCTCTTCTTTCTCTCTCTCTCTCAAAATATCCTTTTCTGTCTTTTTCTTTGCAACTGCAGCATCTCTCTCTCTCTCTCTCTCTCTCTCTCTCTTATTCACTCCCTCTTTCTCTCTCTTCGCAACTAAAGGGCCCTTTCGCTCTCTCCTCTCTCTCTCTCTCTCTCTCTCTCTCTCATACACACACACGCACACACATTTCTCATCTTTCTCTTGCTATCTCTTGCCTACGTGCAAAAAGCATGGGCGATGTTTTATGCTTCATCAAAATCATCGTTCATCCTCATCGTCGTGATTAGCTTACCGAAAAAGTAAAGATACTTATAATTAGAAAACTGAAAATAGCAAACCCCTAGGTGCAAAGTAGGTTATTAGGTGCACAAATA
Source organism: Lepisma saccharinum (assembly GCF_977018435.1). Classification (NCBI taxonomy): domain Eukaryota; kingdom Metazoa; phylum Arthropoda; class Insecta; order Zygentoma; family Lepismatidae; genus Lepisma; species Lepisma saccharinum. Next base: position 55,178,099 of record NC_139233.1, read on the forward strand.
AGTTAAGCTGGAATTTAGTTACAATTGCAAGTGTGATCCGAATTATGGAAATGTTACTTTTTAAACAAAATTAAATCTTAGCTTTGCCTTAAAACGTTCGTAAATGTAAAATGAAAGCAGAAATACGACCTGTGAAACTCATAACGTGTAAATCGTTTACTTGTTAGCTGAACTTTAAATCTTCCCCTTTCCTTCAATTCAGTTTTCTTGCCTGTTACCTTTAAAGGGGTTATATTATGTTTATTTAGCTCACAGAGAGAGAGAGAGAGAGAGAGAGAGAGAGAAAGAGAGAGAGTGTCCACCAGTCTTCCTCTTAATGTTTCATTTTTAATGTCATTCTCATTTACTCAGCATTCGCCAAATTACTTTCTTCATGGGAGCGCTTGGGTTTTGTATGCATTTTACACGGATTGTTCGAGGTTCTTGCTTGCATATCTCTTCCTTTCAGTGAAGGACTGAGTAGGGCAGGGCAGGGGTTTTAATTTTTAGCCCCTTAAACTGAGTTGAAACAGCTCTCCGCTTCTGCATCAAAGACCGACATGTCAAGTTTGTTTTAGAAGCAGATTAATGTAACACTTTTTCGCCTATTACCTTCTCTGTTGACAGATAGATGGGGGGGGGGTAGAATGGGAGAGAGATGGGAGGGTAGAATGAGAGAGAGACTGCAAGAGAGGGAGAATATGAGAGAGAAAGGGTTGTAGATATGGAGTATGAAGATAAAGGAAGAAGGGTGAATCAAAGTGAAGAAGAGGTAGCATCGGATAGAGCGATGTGAAAAAATGAAATAAATAAATTGATAAGAAGGAGAGAAGGCATGAAAATAAAGAAGGAAAAATGAATGTGAAAGAGGAAAATGGAGAGATCGATAAATAAAATAGCATTATTTACGTGAACACTGAGGCTATTTGCCTCATGTACTCATGCGGGACATAAACGCTTAGCAAAAACAGAACTAATTTAAATAAATCATTAAAACAACGAATATTTACCAAACACCTAGAGTCACTTAAACATCTCTAGTAATAACGTAAGAGATGTGAAATGTCACACAACGACTTGAACATGTCTCTTCAACGCCGCCAGTTATGAATACAATAACCAACTTGTTACCTAGCAACCAATGACTATTTATCCTGACACTTTTAACTAGAATAAATATTATGCAGATGAACTGAACTTCTTATTGAAAACAATTTAAAATACATTGAAGAATTAAAATCGCTACGAGAGAGAGATTAGTAGATAACATGAACGGGAGAGATAGTTTCTACTTTTGTTATTTGGAGTCGCTTTTCTACCAGTTTTGGCTAATCCGGGCGCTGAGCATGACTGATTCAGATGAAACTGAAAACGTGCAATCAAGAAGAACACTTATGCCCAAGCCGCGATATGAACCCGGAAAGTTCGGTAGTCGACCACTTATCGCGATTGACCACTGTGCCGATGAAAGACAGATAAAAAAGAAGAAATTGAAAAGGGATAGTAAAGGCTTTATAGAAAGAAGAGAGGGCAGGAGAGATAAAGAGACGAAAATTGATAAATAGAAAAGAAGACAAATGAAGTAGTAGAAGTAGTAGTAGAAGAAGAAGAAAGAGAGAAAAATATAGAGAGAATGGGACAGGGGAGAAACAGAAAGTGGATAAAATGGGAAAAGATACAAATAAAGAAAACGGAAACGTAAAGAACAATATGCAGATAGAGAGACGAAGAAGACGACATGAGAGAAAATGGCGGAAAGAAGAAAGGAAAAGTAGTAGAATAATTAAGTGAAGTGTACACAGAAGTGATAGAATGAGACAAGATAGAAAGAGACAGTTATAGAGACGAAAAGTGACCCAATGATAAGAGGACGGAAGAAAGCAAGAGAAATATACAAATAGAAAGACGCACAAAGGAATAACGGATAAAAAGAGGAAGGAAGAGAGAAGTAGTAGTATAGAATGGAACAAGAGAAAAGATAGAAAATTACAGACTGAAATTGGGAAAGAGAGATAAAAAGAAAGGAAGAAATAAGTTGGATAAAGAAAAAGAGAAACAGAAAGAACGAGAGCAAAAGAGGATGCCATAGATGAAAAAGAGTAAAGTTAGCGGTCGCGACTGTACAGGAACAGTTCGTACAAGTTCTCTTTTTTAACTTAAGCGAAAACACCCAATAGCATGCGGCAACCTCTCCGTTTCTTTCCACAGTCTCCAATTGAATTCCCTCCCTCTCAGGTCTCCTCCTTTCCTCGCTGAAATTGAATCAGATATCTGAAGGAAGTTTCGAGTTCCCCAACCTAAATAATTTAAACAAAGTGTGCCGAAATTCTTGATATTCCTGCGTTCCTGAGATCCTTTTTCCTCCTCTTACGATCCAGGATTCCTGCCAGGACCTCTATTTTACAACAGTCGTTTCCTTTGCACAAGCAACCTGGTTTTCTTTTTCGGTTCCTGGCTGTGAATGTTACGGAACTCTGGGAGAGGTGTTTGTGTTTATATATATACAGATTCGGCCGTAATTCACGCTTGTAAACTAGCTTGATTGCGTTTCATGTTTCGTGAACTCGTGGCGCTTCTTCGAATTCGCTTCATTCTCTTTGCATAATTGGCGAAGTTCGCAAACTCGGTTTCTGCACTCTGAAGTGTAAATGGTTCTGATTTTTTCCGCCTCCTTCCGTTTGAATCCAGACAAAATTAGCCTATTGCTTTTGCCATGTCTGTCAAGCCAGAACAGGGTGACTCAAAAGTAAACGTCCAAATGGCCAGCACGACCTCTTGATCATAATCCAATAAACCTGATGTGCAGGACATCTAGGAGAAAAACTTTTCGTGGTAATGTTTTGTTCGTTGAGTCCTCGCTACAAAGCTAGGTCTGCTATCTTCTTACGTGGCTCAAGGCTACAAAAACCAATCCCATCAGTCAGCTTGTCGGTCAGGTAGAGACAACAATAGTTGATCTGGTCTGTCAATATATCGGAAACTAGGAAATGTGAAGATCAAAAATTTTCTATCAACAAAGTCGTAGTAGATGCTATTCGGGAGCCCAACTTAAGAGTTCAGTATGGGCTGTTATGGGGTTCTACTTTTGTAGCCATCCTCCCCAAATAACAGTGTGTCTGTCAGAAAAGAAAGTTGTTAACATTATATATATATATATATATATATATATATATGCAATAAGCACAGGGAATGTAAGGTTTTGATGTTCTACAGCTTCTTTTACAATTCATACCATCGAATAAAGGCGTATGGAACTAAAAATAACAGCCCTCCGAATGTTGCCACTCGCTGCAAACACATGTTGCGAAGAGGGAATAGGAGAGGGGGGAATGTCCAGGCAATAGACTTCCGTCCCGTGGGGTCAAGTGGTTTATTGTGTGCGTGGTTTCCCGTTTTGAGTAGTCCGCCAAGGAGTTCATTATTAGCTCTACTATTGTTGTACAACAGCAAAATGGCAGTGGTAGTGTTATTAAGCGAAAAAGTAGCCAGTATCTTAAAATAAGGACAGACGTATTAGCAATGGTTCTTATAATCTTCGAGGGGATGCATGGCTCTCATCTCCAGTAGTTGTATTGACTGTATTACTGGGACGAGAAATGAAGAGCCCCCCTCTGACAGATTTGCTTACACTTAAAACAAGCTCAACATGAGCATATGAGCTTTTTGCTCAAGTGTGGAACCCTGCCTAATCCAAGATTTTTGTAAAAATGCCCTCAAAAATTTCCTGTGAAATGAAGAGCCCCCTCAGATTGATTTGCCTACACTTATAAAAGGCACTTCTGTGAGATTTTTGTCCATAAATTTGTTAAAAATTGATATTTTTTTTGGCCACACCTAAAATTGATTTGCCTACACTTATAAAAGGCACTTCTGTGAGATTGTTGTCCATAAACTTGTCAAAAATATGCCCCTCTTGATATTTTTTTTTGGCCACACCTAAAATTGATTTGCCTACACTTATAAAAGGCACTTCTGTGAGATTGTTGTCCATAAATTTGTCAAAAATTGATATTTTTTTTGGCCACACTTAAAACTAGGCCAAGACACACACACACACACACACACACACACACACACACACACACATATACATACATACATACATAAAGCACAGTGCTGAACCCAGCTGATATTTTTTATCCAGCATAGAGTTTTGATTTGAACCCCAAGAAATTTTATATAAATACCAAAGCTAAAAATATTAACACACATACACACACACACATACAAAGCACACAGCTGAACCCAACTGATATTTTTTATCCAGCATAGAGTTTTGATTTGAATCCCAGGAAATTGTATATAATAAACAACAACAAAAATGCCGAATCAAAAATATTGTAATCAATGCAATAAAATCAATTACACAGATTTATGGATAAATATTATTTATCTCTTCATGGCAATCACTTATCCATGATTTGAATCCTGTTCCCAATAACATTATGACCGCACAGCTCTGTCAAAAGGATATTGAGTATAGATTTACAAAAATTTATTTACTAGATATTATTTCATTCTCTGTGTTCTTTATGACAATTACCTATCTATAATAATTCCAAGCTCAGCAAGGCTCTGTATCTGTTTGTGTTTGTGTCTAATATCTATCTTCATGACAATCACCTATCCATAATAATTCCGCTCTGTATCTGTGTAAGATTTGAATCCTGTTCCCAATAATTATATCACCGCACAGCTTTGTTAGGTATAGGACAATCACCTATCCATGATTTGAATAATGTTCCCAATAACAGCATCACTACACAGCTCTATTAAATATAGGGATATCGAGTATAGATTTATGGATAAATATTATTTCTATATCTATATCTAATATCTATCCTCATGGCAATCACCTATCCATGATTTGAATCCTGTTCCCAATAACAGCATCACTACACAGCTCTGTTAGGTATAGGGATATTGAGTATAGATTTATGTTATTAAATATTATTTTATTCTCTGTGTTTGTGTCCAATAACAGCAGAGATATTGAGTATCTATTCTCATGGCAATCACCTATCCATAATAATTCCGCTCTATATCTGTGTAAGATTTAAAGCTTGTTCCTAATAATATTAACCACACAGTTCTGTCAGGTATAAGGATATTGAGTATAGATTGATGGAAAATATTATTTCTGTGTCTGTATCTAATATCTATCCTCATGACAATCACCTATCCATGATTTGAATCCTGTTCCCAATAACAACATCACCGCACAGCTCTGTCAGGTATAAGAATATTGAGTATAGATTGATGGAAAATATTATTTCTGTGTCTGTATCTAATATCTATCCTCATGACAATCACCTATCCATGATTTGAAGCTTGCTCCCAATAATAGCATCACTGCATAGTTTTGTCAGGTATAGGGATATTATAAATTTATTGATAAATATTATTTCTGTGTCTGTGTCTAATATCTATCCTCATGGCAATCACCTATCTATAATAATTCCAAAACTCTATATCTGTGTGAGATTTGAAGCTTGTTCCCAATAACAGCATCACTGCACGGTATAGGATATTGAGTATAAATTTATGGAAACTACAGCTCTGTTAAAAATTATTATCTAGATATTATTTCCGTGTCTGTATCTGTGTAATTGAATCTTGTACCTAAGTTCCAATTCCCAATAATAACATTATTGCACAGCTCTGTCATGTAAAGGGATATTGAGTATCTATCTTCATGGCAATCACCTATCCATAATAATTCCAAGGCTCTGTATCTGTGTAGGATTTGAATCCTGTTCCCATTAACAACATCACCGCACAGCTCTGTTAATGAATATTTTTGTAACTGTATAATTGAATCTTGTACCTAATAACAAAAATATTGAGTATCTTCATGGTAATCACCTATCCATGATTTGAATCCTGTTCCCAATAATTATATCACTGGTATCTTCACTCTAAGCTCAGCAAGAATCTGTATTTGTGCGGGGATTTGAAGCTTGTTCCCAATAATTATATCACCGCACAGTTTTGTTCATGGCATAGTTCTAAGTTTAGCAAGAATCTGTATATTTGAATCCTGTTCCAATAACAGCATCACTGCACAGCTCTGTCAGGTATAGGGATATTGAGTATAGATTTATGGAAACCACAGCTCTGTTAAAATTGTTCCCAATAACAGCATCACTGCATAGTTTTGTCAGGTATAGGGATATTATTTCATGGCAATCACCTATCCATAATAGTTCTAAGCCCAGCAAAAATCTGTTTCTGTGTGGGATTTGAATCTTGTTCCCAATAACAGCATCACCGCACAGCTGTCAGGTATAGGGATATTGAGTATAGATTTATAGTTCTGTATGCATTATTATTTATCTAGATATTATATCTGTGTCTGTGTAATTGAATTTTGTACCTAATAACAGCAGAAATATTGAGTATCTTCCATGACAATCACCTATTAAGCTCAGCAAGAATCTGTATCTGTGTAGGATTTGAATCCTGTTCCCAATAACAGCATTATTGCACAGGGATCTAGATATAATTTCATGGCAAAAATTAATTCTTCACTCCTATCCATAAATCTGTGTAGGATTTGAATCCTGTTCCCAATAACAACATCACTGCACAGCTCTGTTAGGTTTAGGGACTAGATATTCATCATCACAACATGCAGCAGAGCTGTTCATAATTGATAAGATATAATTGTACTCAGAACAAACCTCTATACCAACAAATATTATAAACACTTCACCTCTTGCTCAAATATATCATGCAGAAGCTGAGATAGACCCGCTTGTAGAATGGCTTCACTTTTATGTACTACAGAATCAATGCTGATCTTAAAAACAACATATTCCCACTCAAGAAACTTGAAATTGTTAGCAAAAAAAATATTTTGTGTAAAAACTCTTATTATTTAAGTCCATCTTGTATTGAATAAGCCAGAATTGATATTGTTTTTAAGCAGGTACATAATCAACTCATTAAAATATAAACCAGAATTTACATCCAATTTTCCTGCGTCATCAAGTATGGAAATTGTTGTGTCCCATGTTATGTCATCAACAGGCCACCTGCTGTTTGTATAAATTCTATGATCATGAAAAAATTTGTAAAACCTAAATTTTTCTAAACTTGAAGTACTTTTTGTAAAAAAAGCAACATATTTTCCCCAATAACAATGCAACAGGTATGCATCAATTCTATGCCAATATGTATTGGATTCAAAATCATCATATTCAGAACCCAATTCTATGCTCACATACCCAAACCCAACATCACTGTCAAGTACCCATCTTGCCTCTGTTTCATTTTGCACTTTAAAAAAATCATACTCTGATAGATTTTCAAATTTTTCCCTAAAACAATCCAACAGGTAGTCTGATTTTATATATCTTGCAATATTTCTTCTTTCAAAATATGTTTGCATGTTCAGGTATCTATATTTCCTGGAAGATATTATTCTGATTGTTTTTTAACATTGAAACATTTGGTAAATATTTACTGCTGTTGAAATAGCCCAGCCTAACATGTAATATTGTTTGCAGGTTGATTCAAGATGCAAAAATATTTCCAGATACATCAAATCCAAATCTCTTGTTCCTGAATTTAAATTGAGATTCTCAAAATTGTAAAATATATTGTGTGCTCCATGATGTTCACATAATTTGTGGAGAGCCTGTTTCTGGTGCACAGGGTCAAGTTCCTGGTCTAGAAAATTGCAAAACTTAGCCTTGCAATCCAAACTATACAGGGCAATCACACAAATATTTCCATTCAATTTTGTTTGGAAATATTGATGACTGTGCAGAAGAAGTATCTGTATGTTTATATGTGAAGTGTTGGATGCTATATTCTCTATGGCATTTGGGGCAAATTTTTGTGAGTATTCTGCTTTTATCTGGACTACGAATCTTTTGGTGCTTATCCCAATTGGGGATGGATATATTTTTATTGCATTGATTACAATATTTTTGATTCGGCATTTTTGTTGTTGTTTATTATATACAATTTCCTGGGATTCAAATCAAAACTCTATGCTGGATAAAAAATATCAGTTGGGTTCAGCTGTGTGCTTTGTATGTGTGTGTGTGTATGTGTGTTAATATTTTTAGCTTTGGTATTTATATAAAATTTCTTGGGGTTCAAATCAAAACTCTATGCTGGATAAAAAATATCAGCTGGGTTCAGCACTGTGCTTTATGTATGTGTGTGTGTGTGTGTGTGTGTGTGTGTGTGTGTGTGTGTGTGTGTGTGTGTGTGTGTGTGTGTGTGTGTGTGTGTGTGTGTGTGTGTATCTTGGCCTAGTTTTAAGTGTGGCCAAAAAAAATATCAATTTTTGACAAATTTATGGACAACAATCTCACAGAAGTGCCTTTTATAAGTGTAGGCAAATCAATTTTAGGTGTGGCCAAAAAAAAATATCAAGAGGGGCATATTTTTGACAAGTTTATGGACAACAATCTCACAGAAGTGCCTTTTATAAGTGTAGGCAAATCAATTTTAGGTGTGGCCAAAAAAAATATCAATTTTTAACAAATTTATGGACAAAAATCTCACAGAAGTGCCTTTTATAAGTGTAGGCAAATCAATCTGAGGGGGCTCTTCATTTCACAGGAAATTTTTGAGGGCATTTTTACAAAAATCTTGGATTAGGCAGGGTTCCACACTTGAGCAAAAAGCTCATATGCTCATGTTGAGCTTGTTTTAAGTGTAAGCAAATCTGCCAGAGGGGGGCTCTTCATTTCTCGTCCCAGTAATACAGTCAATACAACTACTATCTCCCCCCCCTTGGGAAAGGTTTTGCGTGCACCACTAACATTTCTTTCGGCATGTACAGTCAACGGCAAAGATAATGGTAGGTAAATTGTCCATCGTTATTTTCATTACTTGTTATTCTACATCCTGTGCTGTTTTAAGCAATGAAATTATGTTGGTGCGAAACAGGCATTGCCCTCTGCTTATTGACGTCTTTATTTCAATTCATTATCATAATATTGTGCAATACAGACCGAATGAAAATTGTGATGGACAATTCAATTTGCCTACTGTTTCTTTTCCCGTTGGGTGTACTACAGCAGACGTTCAACGCGCGAAGGAACAGACTACTTCTGCGCACCATGCGGCAACACTGGCGCCATAAGCACCATACTGAACTCTTAAGTTGGGCTCACCAATAGTTTAAGGTGGCATAACCATTTTTGACACGTCCGTCTGTGAGTTCAAACAAAAGAAAATAAATTGATTGATTTGCTTAATTTTGCTTCGCCTTTTGTGCCACTTTTCACTAATTTGCGAAGATTGGGATGAGTGATGATATGATGAAATTGGTGAATGGACACTCAAACAACCATGCCTAAGCCAGGATTTGAACCTGGGATCCCTGGCATCGTAGTGCGATGTGCTAACCACTCCGCCACGGGGGCCAGCAATTGAAAATAAATAATGAACACACCTTTTAATTCTTAGATATCTTCAAAACTATTCGAAGTATAAACATGAAATTTGATGGGTTGAGAAAACATAACTGTTCTACATGCGATATACACTGGCTGACAAAAAAAGTGAAGCACCCAGAAGGAGTGGTCGAAGATTACCCCATTTCGGTATACCTGTATACCATTGATGTGTGAGTAAATGATTAGATGTACAAGGATCTGTAATGTGTAGAACGCCCACCAGAGGGCATTTGTGACGTCACCTCCTGTTGCTGATAAGGTGGGACCAGTCACCTGCTGTGAGTCAGACAGTGCAGCATGAAGTTCAGAGAGGAAAACGAAGCACCGGCGATGCCTCGCAGACGCGTTAGACAGCCGATCCAGCAATTGACAGCATTTGACAGAGGCCGCATTGTGGGACTGCATGAGGCGGGTTGGTCATATCGGGCAATTGCCAGGCATGTGGGCCATTCAGATGTCACAGTGGCCCGATGTTGGAATCAATGGGTACATGAGGGCACCCATGCACGTCGTGCAGGTTCAGGTCGACCAAAAAACACCACCCCAATGGAGGACCGTCGTATGGTGCTCCAAGCATTGCGGGATCCCACAACTTCGGCACCCGTCATCCGAGAACATGTACTGGACACTCTACAACATCCTGTGAGTTCCCGCACAGTGTCTCGACGACTCGCATCCGCTGGATTCGGGTCCTACCGCCCCATGCGCCGGTTGCCGTTGACACCACAACACCGACACCTGCGGTTGGTGTGGTGCCGTGCTCGGGAGGCATGGACAGAGGACGAATGGCGTCGCATCATGTTCAGTGATGAGTCCCGCTTCTCCATGACCTCCGATGACCATCGTGTGCGGGTGTGGCGGCGTTGAGGGCAGAGGGTACATCCTGCCTACATTGTGGAGAGACACACAGGTGTGACCCCTGGCATCATGGTGTGAGGAGCCATTGGATATGCGTTCAGGTCACCTCTAATATTGCTTCGGCAGACTTTGACGGCACAGCGATACGTCACAGACATTCTGCGTCCACACGTCCTACCCCTTATGGCACAGCACCTTGGGACAGTGTTCCAACAAGATAATGCACGCCCACACACAGCCCACGTGTCTATGGACTGCCTAGAGCATGTTGAGGTCCTCCCGTGGCCAGCACGATCCCCGGACCTCTCCATCATTGAACATGTGTGGGATGACATTGGACGGGGACTCCGTCCTAGTGCCAACCTGCGGGATCTGGAGGGACAGCTGCAACACCTGTGGACGAACGTGCCTCAGGAGAGGATCCAAAGGCTGTTTGACACTATTCCGAACCGCATAAGGGCATGCATTGCGGCCAGAGGGGGTGCGATACCCTACTGACCTGGCGCCACCATTCCACCTGTAACTGCCAACGGGCTTGACTCTTGCATCCTATATTGTAATCAGTTCAATAAAGGTACATGGACTTTCAGCATATGTAGTTTCATTCACGTCCAACCACTCCTTCTGGGTGCTTAACTTTTTTTTGTCAGGCAGTGTATTTGTACATACATCTTCTCGATCGACTTGTCCATTTATCTGTTGTAGTCAACAATCGAAGTCAATCTATAACTACCGATTTCTCATAAACTAGTTAACATAGAAACATGAAATTCGATGAACAGAAACATCTAACGCGATAGAAAGGACCCTGAAGTCAAACGGTAGAAAGTCACAAATCGATACACGTTTAAACTTCGATATCTCAGGACTAAATAAAGCTACCAACATATAAATTTGTGTACTGTAAGATTATAAAGTATGAAGTGAATTCTAGAAAATTTTCTCAAGCGGTCTGTTCATTTGTCTGTCCATGTCAACAACCGAACCATTCGATTTCTCTTGATTGCTCGGGAACCACTGCGTGTGCAAAGATAAAATTTCTTGATCTTAAAGAATTCCAGGTGTTGAGATTGTGAGATATATATATTCTCTCATTCGGAGTGTCCATCTGTCTGTTCGTGGGAGTCGAAAATAGAGAATAATCGGCATAGCGACTCGGTAAGATAACAATTTTAATAAGACATTAGTTATATGGATTATGATTTTTAGGAACCTGTAATTGCAATTGCTACACAAAAATATACCTTTTTATAAATTGAATTGATGTTTTAAGTCTACTTTATACCCAGATAGCCTAATCGGGACTGGACCAACAGTTTAAAGTAGGATCCGAACTACTGTGCAATGTGTCTCCACCAGGTATCGAACCCGGGTTTATGTTGTGTCAAATGTTAGTTAATTATAATATAAATTGCCCTCATGCAAACGTTCTGATTAGTGGCCACGTAGAAAGCATATCGATGTTATGTAGTAAATGCAGCTCTAACTCGTTTCAAGGTTTTGATATTAATTGTAGATTTTAGATAAGTTTTCCTTCCAAACCGCAACTATTAGCGTTGTTCATTACATTTTATTTCATTCAATAATGTTTGCACAATCATTTTATCTTAGTGTCTTAGTCTTCTTGCTCCCAATGTTCTGATGTCCTTCTGTACGTCTCGTCTCGTCCTGGATCGTTCTCTTCATTGTCTATCCCCGGGAGGAAAACACTTTTTACGAACAACCTAATTAACGAAGGGACAGCGAGTTATGATCATACTACTGAACCAAAACTGTCCTCTGGAGTAATAATTTAGGAGGAAAGTTAAAAAATATTGATAGTGAAAAGGCGTGGAATAGGGTAAGCATTTTCATTTTCCATGTCAGCTATTTTACACCGCTTTTGAATTTATTAGGCTAATCGCGACGAGGAAGAACTTCTGAAACGAATGACCATGCAAACGGAATGATGCATCCATGCTCTCAGGGATCTAACCTGAGTCCAAATAGGCTAAACAATGTATGCATGATGATACGTGCATAATATGAGGAAAGGAGTAAACCTGACAACTGCCATGGTACTTCGATTATGTTTCAGAATGGTGTTCAGTCGAAAATTCAGTGAGAGAAGCAACCATTAGTGAATCATGCATGGCTCCACACATACAATATAGAAACATGATCTTAAAGGTTTCGTGTATTTAAATGAGGGTTTAACTTGAACAGTTGTTAACTTATAGCTCTGGTCAAACTTAAAGAAACTCTCACTTTATCTTCCTTACAATCTTAACGAGGCGTGACGAACGTTGGCCACGACATGCCCAGGTGGGTATGTCCTTATAAGAAGGAACATGTGGTGGCCACACGTCTCATCAATATTGTGAGGAAAATAATATCTGAGTTTATTTAAATTTGTGCAGAACTTTAGATATTCTCTATACAGTGTGAATGTCACTTATTGTCTTTGTTGCATTTATAATATTATCACTTTTCAAGACGTGTAAATACGTAATATTCCAACATAATCTACAAAGGACTGTAGCTAGTTATGTTGTTACTAAAGGAATGCCAAGAAACAAGTACACATATGGTACTATTAGATGGGTCAGCACTGTAATACCAAAATTTCTATTTAGACGTATCTACTAAGCATACATAAGAATATTGAAATGCAAGTTTATAATCGCACACAATAATCTACAATTAAATTGAAATCAAATTCGCCATCTTGTGTGCATTAAGGGAAGCGTTGTATTAAAACTCTCATTTGAATAGTAGTTTAGTTAAGAGATTGTACAAGGGCATATGCTAGTGTTACGTGTGTCGGCAGAATAAGTACACTTTTGTAGTGGTAGTATTTGTGCTTGTTTGAGAAACTACATCGCTCAGTTTGTGTAGTGAAATTTTTAAATCAATGTTACGATGTCAGAGATCTAAAGTTCCTTCAACAAATTCATGATTCATCCTCATCCTAACTTCATTGTACCGTCTTCATTTTTAGATGTATAGCAAACGTTCCGTGACTAATTATTCGACGAAAACATGGTTTACATGTTACAAAGAAGCATTCACAATTGAAATTTAAACATGATCAGATGATTGGCATCTTATGATCTTCATTTCTTGCAAGACACGTGGTTTTTCTATTACTTACTTCATAAGAACGAACTTATACACGCACCTTAATCTCACCACTACAGATGAAAGGATAGACCTATCAGTACTAAAAATAATGGTAAAGTTTTCCTGAAGCTTTCATATTACCACAAGTTCCCTAGTATTTAATCTGCTATTCTTCAGATAAATCATTGTCGAAGGATATAGTAACAGATGGTGGAGAAATGTTAATAATGATCTTTCGACTAAAAGGCAGGGAACCAGGTGGAGGATGTATTCAAAATAACGGGACATCTCACAGGAAAATCGATATCACCAAATCGAAAATTGATTGAAATTACAAATAGTTATTTTGAGTAAGTGTAATTTCATTGTATTTTCGTATTCAATTCTGCTATATTTTCTACTTAAACAGTACATATTAAAAGGTTCTAGCAGTTTTTCCGTGTGGTTTCCATTTTAATTACGATTCTGTATCTGGTTCCGAATTACTGGTGCCTCGGGAGCAATCCTTTGTAAAACTTTGTTAGCGCCTGATCGTTATGCATCCCAAATAACTCTACAGCTTTTTGGGTTGCATGCATAGTAGGCGCGAGAAATTGTAAATGCTTCTAAAACTGTCTACCCAGTCTACCAATGTCTCTAGTAAATTTTATTAACTGATTTGTTTGGGTTGCCTTTGTAAGTCCACTTTAGCCTTGATGCACAGATAAACTAATCGGGACCGGACCTACAGTTTAAAGTTGGATCCGAACCAATATACAATGTGCCTCCACCAGGTGTCGAACCCGGAACTCCTGGTTATAAGGCGCCGACATTGCGACTACGATATCGGGGAGGCACTTTATTAACTGGTGTCTGCTGGTACAGCCAACGATAAAGATATTAGTAGGTAAATTGCCCATCAGAATTTTCATTCTTTTTTATTCCAAGTCCTGTTGTTTTGAGAAACGGAATTTTGTTAATGCGAAGCAGATGTTTATTATCTGCTCATTGATGTTTATATTTCGATTATGGTCATCATATTGTGGAAAATAAACTTTATTGAAATGGTGATGGGCAATTCGCCTACTATTTCATTTGTTTTAGGGTGTACGAATATTAAGGAAGCAGTACATAGTAATAAATGTTTACATTTTTGCAATTTTTTGTCTCTCTTGGCTCATTTGGCATCCCCTTTTCCAGGGCGAAAATGCCCTTAACCCACGTAGCCTATGGCATGAAGTTTCATCGTAAGAGCAGCGCTTGTGAACTTCCTCAAGGAGTCACAATATCGCACAATTCGTATGAACAGTGTGTATCCGTAGAGAGTGAAACCGGTCAAGATAGAAGGTCCCTCTGGAGAGTGAAGATTTGGACAAATCTTACGATTTACTTCTTTAATTCAAAAACATTAAATAAGTAATATATGGGTTGCTGAATATCGATATTCACACAATTTGATGAGGAGGGAGGTTAAAACGTACGACTTGATCCTTACTACCTCTCTCTTGGAGGATACTATTTCCTTAGGTTATTATTATAGAACGTTATTTGAGAAAAATCATGGCAGTGACAACATTGAATCTGCTTCGCTTACCTGTATATATACAAGATAAAAATTGCAAAACAAATTGTTAAGAATCTTTGTAGTTTCAACGTCCTATACGCACTGTGAACGTTTATCGGCGTTGTAAGCTTTATTTCGTTAAGAAGTTATAATGAAAGCTGCCTTTAATGAACGCATTTTCTTTTGGCGTGTGACCTTGAGAGCCGTTTCCTCTTCCAATCGTCTTCGAGTGTGTGCGTGCTGGAGAAGGTAGCACTCTCAGTTGCGAGGTACACGTTCTAGGGAGAACATCGGGTATCGTGAACAACATTGTCAAACGTTGCTTGTTGCCATGTTTGTGCAGTGATCCTTCCCAACAGGTCTTTTCAGCAACCCCTCTGAACGGACGCGAGGAAGGAAACCATGCGCTTACATACACCCACAATACTTTTACATCTATACTTTTCAGATGTGCAGTGACACAGGCCGCCGGGGCGGAGTTTTCTACATAACGTGAAACAAAGCTACAGGCTCGAAACCTGGATAAGACATGACTGTATCAATGTGTTTGTGCTATCTGTTTAATCATCATTCATCCCCATCTTGGCGATTAACACAATAGGTAGAAAAGCGAGGTAAGATAACCTAAATATAAAAAAAAGATTGATGTGGCGAAAGTTAAGGGTCCCTTTTCAAAAATAACGAAAATGATAGTGGAATACAGAGAGGAAAATACAAACCACACATTTCCCTTTAAAAATCTCTTGATACAGCAATATGTTTATTCTTTCCTCGCGCTTAACCTGTGCGATTTCAGTAACAAACTTCGATACACAGATGCTATTGACACTTACTGATTTCATCCATTCAGAGATGAAGACATTTGCAGACTCTACTCCTCGTCGAGCCTGCATTTTCCCCTGAAAATTTCTACCATTGTTACCACAGCAACAATACAGGAACAGGAAATGTATCGTGTTTCCCTTTCTGGAATTGGTTTCCCTGGCCTACCCTTTCACCCCGCTCTACATCCCAAACCCAAATCTTAGCCAGATTCACTGCAAATCGACGCCTTCTTCATCCCTTCACCCTACTTTCATATCGAAGTTTCATCTTGCATTAATATTGTGTATTTTTCTGACCGAGCGTCTATGAGAATTTGGTATCGTGGCAAGAAATCTTCTTCCATCTCTGGAACCACCTTCATTCTCTCTCTCTCTCTCTCTCTCTCTCTCTCTCTCTCTCTCTCTCTCTCTCTCTCTCTCTCTCTCTCTCTCTCTCTCTCTCCATTTTTCTCAGAATCTTCCTTCCCTATCTCTACTCAGCATGGGTCTCCAGGCACATTGCGGTGTTCGTTTTCCAGGATGTTTTGTTTGAAAAACGAAAGGGAAATATATCTATAAATTAACAACATCATTTTTTGATATTTCACATGTGAAAATCAGATAAGTGGGAAGGCTCTTACAAATATTTATACGCCAGCACTTTGCTATCGTGCCCAAGGGGTTGCTAGCTCGAGTCAAGGTAGGAGGTCAAATTTACATACGTCTCAAAATTTACCAAACTTTGTGTTGAGTCCACTTTATGCTGTGATAGGCTAACTGGGACTGGACCTACAGATTAAAGTGGCATTCTAACGACCGTGCAAGTACTACAAACAGAGATAGACGTAATCAGGAGTGCAGGAGTAGATTTGAAACAAAAATGTGTTGATTTTCTAAACCACTATGCGAAGTGAGATGCTCTGGGTTCAAAATTAGGGTAACGTACGAATTCTCCCGGCAAGCTTATTGTGTTGTAATGAAAGAGTGCCAATAACATTTACCATTTACATGTCGCAGTCAAATCAGTTAGGTGGCGGTGCGAGTCACGTAACCGACTTTAGATCTCGCCATTGAAGTTCCCGGGTTCGAATCTCGGCCTGGGCACGGATGTTCTTTGTGAGTGTCGCTTCATCAATTTCATCTAATGATCATCCGCCCTTGTCACGTTCAGTCAGAAGTGTCAGAAACGCGACAGCACATAACAAA
The DNA here is from genome assembly GCF_977018435.1 of Lepisma saccharinum. Lineage (NCBI taxonomy): Eukaryota > Metazoa > Arthropoda > Insecta > Zygentoma > Lepismatidae > Lepisma > Lepisma saccharinum. The sequence continues at coordinate 55,195,012 of NC_139233.1, forward strand.
AATACAAAATACAAATTTGCATTCAATAAATTAAGAACATCATACATAGTAGATAGCAGGCTGCAACTGAGATATAGTGAGTAGGAAGTAGAGATACTGGTGTATTTCAAAGGAACTATCCTCCTCTCAAGTAGCCTAAAGCAAAAATTGTCTTTCCTATAGTGCAAGTATAGGGGCATTAACTTCTTTTGCAGCTGAAGATTACAATAGTGTGCACAGATGTCCCCAGTATTGCTGAAGAAACAAAGGCCAAATAATAGCTACACCATATAAGTTTCACTTTTGCGTATACATATTGTTATTTGAAAGAGACAGATGAGTAGGGGCCGCGGGTGTGCACAGCTAAGCTTTCTCGACTTTCAAATGAATGAATCTATGCACACGTAGTAAGAATCTACTGTAATATTCCCTCTGTCCCATAATTATAGTCCGGTATGCCAAAATGGTAGTACAGGAATGACAGACGAAGAGGCAGATGGAAAGCACAATTTGTAGAGATCCTTGAGTAGTAAAGTTGTATGACTCATTCCCTTGTTTCATGTTGTTCTTCTGTATACACCAATGTCACAGTTTCAATATCGGGCAATTATTATGAGACAACAACGAAAGGTGTACCGGACAATAATTATGGGACAGAGGGAGTACATTTGGAAAACTGATATAACTATTTTCCCACAATTGACATATGCGCTTAGATGACTGCACTTTAGAGACGAATGTTTTAATAGGTATCTTCAAAATAGTGACAATCATGTGTGCATTATATTTGAAAATACCAGCAAACATTTCGGGACAAGTGTGTGCATATCAATAATTTTCTGTTCTCACATAGTAGATTGCTTGATTGATTTGCTTCATTTTACTTTGTTTTTTGTGCCACTTTTGGCTAATTTGAAAAGATGTGAATGCGTTATGATATGATAAAATTGATGAATGGATTCGAACCCGGGACTACTTCGCCACGGGGGCCTGCGATGGATAGATCTATTGACATATCATATATCCCGTTATGCTAACTCCAGGTATTTCTTTCAGTCAACGAAATTATATATTTCTATCTGTTGTAATTTCCGATCTATCAGTAGATATCTGATACTTTGATTGTTGACATGAACAGAAAGGATGGCTGGATCATCGATCAGATCCAGATCCTTTGTAACACGTTTGGTTAATATTAAATAGATGTTCATGCCACCGAATCTATGCTTTCATCTTTAGTAGTTGTGAGAAGTCGATATGTATAGGTTGGTTTCTACTGTTGACGGACCAATCGAGACGTTGAATATCATATCATAGTTCTTTCTAGGGCCTCTCCGATGGCGTAGTGGTAATATCGTCGCCTTCTAATTAAGGGATCTCGGCTTTGATACCCGGTGGAGGCACTTGGCACACTGGTTTGGATCCCACTTTAAACTGTAGGTCCAAGTCCGATTAGCCTTTCTGTGCACAAAGTGGCCTTAAAATAAGTAATAGTTATTTCTACTCACCAGATGTCTTATTTATATTTCGACATGTTTCGTAGATATCCCACATTAAAAATGTATTAATTGTTCATTTGTTTGACGTCCATAGACAGACTGACGGTGAAATCAAAATCATTTTTGTCGCGCTATAGTAGATATAATCTGCTACGTCTTCAATTGTATGAAACTTTATATCTGCACAATTGCTGTAGCTCTTGTCTGCTGGGTTTCTCGTCGATCTGGATTGGTTGCTTCCTCGCTCCCCACTTCCCTCGCCAGCATATAGGTCGCTCGCCGTAAGGCCAGTCAGGAGCTATAGTTTCTGATATATCGACACGTCACTTTTAATTAATTGTTGTCTCTCATGGTCAGACTGAGTTGATTTATATTACGTTCAGCTACTATTTGCTGGGCCTATTAGTTCTCCAAATTTTATCTTTATAGTTATACTAGTTTCTGAGATGATGATGGTGGACGAACATGACCCATCGCATAAGGATAATACCCTAAAACACAAACTTGTTCCAACAACAAGTAATGCTCGAAAATGAACTGCCTTTTTCAATTGATCTGATTATGAAGATTGTGTAAAGTAATACGAAGAAAATTCAATATCTTGCCTTTATGGCAGAGAAATCTAATTTTGAAAAAACTAATCGTCGTCAGACAATAAAAGAGCCAATCCGAGAATGATGAGAAACTGCTCATCCAAGTATTAAACTGCCGACTTTGAAAGATGAGGAGAAATTGATCTCTCCCGTATTTTTTCGCTTCATATTTCATTCCTGAAAGTTAAATTGTCACCCAGAGTTCAACTTTCATTGAAGTGAAAAAGAGGGGACTAATTTCTTCTGATTTTCAGTAAAAATGAAACCCGTTTCTTGTGCTCTACTCCAACATTTTGTAACAAATTTCTAATGTAACTATATAAACACAAGCAAGGATAAAGTACGCTAAATCTACTGGATTCTACATGATGCCACGTTCATATGAATATCGATAGTACGAGATGATGGAACGCTGGAGATGGTTTGTGCAGAGTTCTGATATCAACACATCTGCTCTGAAATCTGGTGCACTGCAAAATCGTATATTTCGATGGAAGCTAGGATTTCGTTTTTTGAGTGTAACTGCAGCAGTAGCACTGGAACAAAAGCAAGAAGTGAATAGTCAGTCATAGACTAATAGATAGAGGAAAACCTAAATATCTTCGAAATCTAGTTTCTCCGATACGTGGGATATATTCGGAAGTCCTTAAAACTGTCGATTAGATAGACCCTTACACACTCAAGATTGGTAGGGAGGACAAGGCAACTTGGAAGGCTAATTTCTTTACCAAACTGTTGGATGAGTATCAAAAATGCTTCATAGTGGGTGCAAAGAATGTTGGGTCAAAGCAGATGCAGCAGATAAGAATAAGTTTGCCCGGCACCTCCACCACTTAAATCGGCTAGCTTGCATCGTCGATTGAGCACTTACTTCGGGAGGAATGAAAATAAGTCAGATGGTGTTTAGTGTTTACTGGGCAAAACAAATAAGAGTAGGAGGAGAAGGGTAGGTAGCTGAGGGATGCGCCAACACTTACCTCTGCTCCCTGGCGGCAGCACTGGCTGCTGCTATCAAATGACCCACAAACAAATTCGTAACTAAGAAAAGAGGTCTGGTACGGAGCACCCTTCGCTTATACAGCGTGTCCGGCTTAGACCTTTAACATTACAAAACAGTATAACTTTAGTTACATTCAACTTCAAATGAAACTTATTGTTTGTATGGGACTGGCATGTATGGCCATTTGCGAGGATCATCAGTACTTCGAGTTGACGTGACGCGCATGCGCGTGTAACGCATAAATTCCAAGATGGCGGAGTGGACGGTTCCGCAGAAAGTGTTCTGCGTTCTTTCACTGGCAGCAAACAAACCTGTGAAGCTTGTTCAACGTGCTTTTCGTCGTGAATTCAATCTTCAACGTCACGACAATGTTCCTTCCTATTTGAGTATTGCTAAGTGGAATAAACAACTAAGGGAAACTGGAAGTGTTGTGTCGGTGCGCGGGAAGTACGCGAAGCGGAAGGTATCAGAGGAAAACATTGAAGTGATTCGCACTGCATTTACAAGAAGTCCAAGAAAATCAATAAGGCGTGCAAGTTTAGAGCTCAACTATCCATGACGTTGTGCACAAAAGGTTACGTCTACGGGCGTACAAGATCCAGTTAGATCAACGAAATTATCCTGATCATAAACCTAAAAGACAGACGTCTTCGGATAAAATGTTAACCGAAATTGAACAACAATGCTTTTCTGGACAAGGTGTACTTTTCTGATGAAGCTGCATTCCACACGTGTGGCAAAGTTAACAAGCAAAATTGCCGTATTTGGAGAAGTAACAATCCTCTTGAGTTTCGTGAAATTATGAGACACTCGCCAAAAGTTAATGTGTAGTGTGGGTTAATGAAAGAGAAGATAATAGTCCCGTTCTTCTTTGCTGAAGAAACAGCGAGAGGAACGAATTATTTAGACATGCTTCAGCATTACGCTGTGCCTCAAATGCCTCCAGAAACAATTTTCCAACAACACGGGAGACCCGGCACATTCTGCTATCATTGTACGAGAATTTCTCGATGAGCATTTTCCCAGAACATGGATAAGAAGAGAATCTAAACCACTTGCTTGGCCTCCGCGCTCGCCGGATCTTTCCCCCCCAGACTTTTTCTTTTCGGGGTTCATCAAGGACCAAGTCTACAGTATGCCCGTCCAGAACTTGGAAGATATGAGTAACATAATTCATCAGGCGATTAACAATGTGATCCCTCAAATGGTAGTGAATACCTGGACGGAATTGGAATATCGGTTCGACATCTGCCGTGCCACAGGGGGGGATCATATCGAGGTTGTGTGAAGTGCTGGTGCTGGGACAAAAAAATGCATGAGTTTTTCGGCCAAAATGTAAATTTTGGTAATAAAATTGGGTTTCTCTGCAAAATTATTCTCTTTTGTAATGTTAAAGGTCTAAGCCGGACACCCTGTATAGTATCCAGTTTTGCTGTACTTTGCAACTCCGTTTCCAGTGGAATTCTCCTATGCAAGTCGGAGCATTCCAGGAGACGGGGGAAACCGGATGTGAAGTACACCAGGAAGCAAACGTTCTGCACCCGCATCCCTAGCCATCTACAATATGTACAAACTGAAAAACAACCCTGGGAAGTACGTAACGAACCTGTTTGTTTAAGATTTGATATTTGTTGAGATGTTCAGATTTTTTTACACGTTCTCTATTTCAACTAATATTAATTACGATATAATAGACAACTATAACTAGGTAAAGCCGTTAATTGAACTTGAAGCATTCTGAAATGCGTCATAATCTGCCAGTGTTGACGTCACATTTCAACTCGCCAAAGGAAGTGAATGGACCCACCTTAATATTTTCACCTAACGACGGGCTGAGTTGGAAAACAAGAGAGGGTGGGGAATCAACAGAAAGGTGATAACGGTAAATAGAATAGTGTATTGGTTTGCGTTAGTTTTGTTTCTTTCTGTCAATATGCGAAATAGAATTAACGTACAGAAACTTTGTCGTATTTCGATTGTCTTGCCCAAAGTTAATTCTGTATGCATTTGTGTTTTTGTGGATTGTGATTTGAAATGATATGAGAATTGTTCTTTTCGCCTTTTCCGGCGAATTTTTCACATTTTCAAATGACAAAACTAAAGAAACGTGTGTAAATCTGTACGTTGCTTGTAAGTTCATATACTATGGATGGTATATGCGATTATAAAACTTTGTATAATGTTGATATTCGTGTTGTAATTTTAAAGCCAGTAAGCCCTGGTGAGTAAAATAGTGTCTCACGTTCCCGACACAGGGACTAACTTTATGACGACTGGTGTCCAATTGGAGGACGTTGCAAGTAAAAAACTTGAAATAGAATACCTAGGAATGCATATAACCAGAAAGAAGTAATCACCGAACAAAACAATCCAGGAAGAATGAGCGCGAAACAGAACTAACCAAATAGTATGAAATGCGAAACACAACAAGAAAGAAGGAATAAGCGCGAGAAAAAAATAAGAGCAAAACAGACAAGAAGCAATAAGTACGGAACAAAAATCCAGGAAGGAACAAGAGCGAGAGAGAACAATCAGGAAAGAATAATAGAGAAACAATTAAGAGCAAAATTAAAATGGCATTGCTTTTTATCTTTTTTTAAAAAAGTACATGACACCATCAGCGTGTCAAACAAATTGCATCCGTTTGAGTTCGGAGCTGGCTACACTACTTTTCTCTTCAGCTGCAGAAGAGGTCGCCGACAACGTGACGAGACTGACGAAGGCGCATAAAACAGACATTTGCCTCTTCCGCGGCTTTTCCCTTTACAACGCCATACAACCGGAACATCCTTGGAACTACCTGACAGCGGAAGACCGGTGTATCCGATAATTGCGGATCGAAATTTCGACAGTTTGGAGTCGAATAGGACGCGGATGTGCAACCTCTGCTCTGAATTTTGGAGAAACACTCCATGGACTATGAGACGAAATGTCAATCGTTACACGCCAAATAAAGTACTGCAGAGTTTTTACCCTGATGGGTACTTTGGGTCATGGTCATAAAGGAGTGGGTATATGTCTGAGTAAAAGTGATCGTTCGGTTACTCCAGGGACAGTTAACTTGAACGGTCCTGCCTTCTGCGCTGTTTGGTGATGGTTTGCAAATAGTTGGAGAGGTGTCCCAGGGATCAACTAAGTAAAATCGCCTCCATTTGCTTTAGTGTACTTATTGGTGTACGATGATGCAAATTCTAAAATTTACGAGTCCTGTACAGGATGTCCAAAAAGTAAGGTGAGTAAATTTGCCATGACACGTTATGCATGAATGTAACTCGAAGTATCGCCTTACGAATTTCGTATGCTTGTGGTTAATTTTTCAAGAAAAATCATTATTGTGAAGTCGTGGATAGTAAAAGATGGGTCCTGGACGCATCGTGAGTTGTACAATGCATTTATATATGCCCCTCAAAAGGTTTTCAATAAATATATAATACAGAGGGGTCCATAAGTGTGGAAACATCCGTCTAAAACAAATACAGATAGAGAAAACAAATCAAATGTCCCTATACATAATATAGGAATGGAGGAAAATCTTGTTACGATCTGCAACCAACATGGCGGTTATCTTATAGGCTTATACACTTTAGGGACAACGAAAAGCATAAGGTTCAAGCAGCATTAAGATTGAAGTTTTAAATTAAGCATGTGCTACAATATGGCCGGTATGTTGGAAACACATATGCTAACGAGATTTCTTCTGTCTCTGTTTTGTGGATTTTGATTTGTGTTTTCCTGTCCATATTTGTTTGAGATGGATGTTTCTTCACTTAGAGACCATCCTGTATATTTCCATCTTTTGAATTTTTTAACATTTTCAAAACTCTGTGGAGACTACTGTTTTGGGGCTTGTGAGAAGGAACTCTTCGAAGTGCTGTTGCATTAGCGTGGCTTCAATTAACTGATGCAATCTTTGAGATATAGTGTTATTTTGCGAAAGGCACTTGTTTTAGGAAGAGCAGATCAACAACTTCGAACTGTATTGAATTTGAGCAAAATTGTTCAAGGCGTTTCAAGATGGCGGACCAGAAAAATATGTTATCTGTTAGGAACAAGGGCGGTATCGAGTAATCTCTCGTATCGTTCTCTGTTTCATCTCATCTCAGTCTGGAAGGGCAATTCTCGGGCTCGAGTCCTGATGTACTGTATATACTATAATACTTACCAAGTACAGAGTTTACCTGTTTGACGCCTCATTTCGATGCTACGAACCTTCAAATATCTTAATATTACCTGAATGTATGCAACCGCACTGCACAGATATGCATTTATCACCTTTGCAATGACTATAACAAAATATTCGACTTATATCTAAATAATCATGAAGATGTTCGTGCGAATAAGTGTCACGATAATGTAAGTTTTGTTTAGATAAACTTGCCAAGACACTTTACCAAAGCTTCATACGCCACCGAGAGTCTCGAACATTAAGTCGTGTCACAATTTTACACAGGTCTGCTTCGTTTTCGATCTCTTCTCGACAAGTCACAAAGGACATGGTGTCGGTATCATTCTTAGTTGTTATCAAGTACTATCTGTCTAGAATACATTTGTGGAGATCAAGAAAACAGAATAGCAGCAATATGATTTTTTTTTCACGCGAGCTGTTATTTCATTAGATTTTCTAGGAAAGGAAAGTTAAATTAAATTATTTTCTCTGAATTTCTCCCTCTCCCTATCTACCCATCTCACTCTCTACATATATCCATCTCACTATCTTTATATCCCTCTCTAACTCGCTCTTTCTGTATCTTTCTCTATCTTGATACCTATCTCACTCTCCCTCCGTCCACCGTCGCCCCCCCTTCTCTCTCTCTCTCTCTCTCTCTCTCTCTCTCTCTCTCTCTCTCTCTCTCTCTCTCTCTCTCTCTCTCTCTCTCTCTCTCGTCACATTCAGTACTCAGTGCTTCTCGATAACCATTTTGTAAAATATGTAAAACACCCAATTGATTAGAGGTCGGGTAAGCCGCTTTATCCAGGAACATTGTCAAAATGAAATTACAGAAGATTACCCACCCCTATAACCTAACTCGTCTCTCCCCTGGACCACCACTGTTCTTAAAATGAAAGCAGGAAAGTGATTATGAATATTCGGAATGCAAAACATGACGAAAATATCCAACATTACCATCGAAAAATGTGAAAATAAGCGACTAATTTTCCACACCTATTCGTTTCAATTACCACAAATCCCACCAAATTGAATGCAATGAACGTCATTTCTACTTAGGGGATCAAACTGGATGCTACGTTGCATATTCGGTAACTGTACACCGAAAGCTTTCCATCGGTACGGTAATGCAGGTGGAATATGATTCGGTAAAAAAAATACATATCTCATTCATGGATTTTCCGCATATTGTATTTCCTCATGATCACATTATCACAGCCGAATTGATTCTAATTGAATCATAGGGAGGTGAGGGGAGGGGGGGGGGAGAGAGTGGTCGGTTCTAACACGCATCCCAGCTATGCTCATATCGAACTCTCCAATCATTTATTCGGAATACACTGGATACTTCGTCGGTATGAACAAAACTGGATTTCCACGAATATATTGTTATTGGGTTTAAGTCCGCTTTAATCACAGATAGGCTAATCGGAACTTAACCAGGGTGGCGACAGACCTGGAAAACCTGGAAAACCGGGAAAAGTCAGGGAATTTGAGGTGTCAAAAATAGTCAGGGAAATGTCAGGGAATTTCGTCTTCATTGACTTTTTTTTTATTATTTAATTTAAAGATATCGTTATGGAACTCTGCACGGGAACATAAAATTGTTATAACTCGGGCACTATGGGAGAAATCTACTTCGGATAAGTTTTGTTTTGCAGCTAAAACATCAGCGCATGCAACCGTGTACAATTCAGAACGCCGGACCGAGGAAGGGGGTTTGGGGGGCGTGACCCCCGAATTTCAATAAAAAAAAACAAAAATCTGAAGTTTGCCCCCTCTTCTCCCACTATTTTTGGAAGAAGGCACGAACTTTAGTATTCTTTTCAAAGAATGGACATTTCTCAAGAGAATGAAACATGTTTCATGTTCATGGGTGCCATACAAGTAGAATAATAAGTCAAAATGTGATTTTTTATTTTTACGAAAAATATGTAACTTGCATTTTTGGAGGAAAATTGTTATAACTCGGGCACTATGGGAGCAATCTACTTCAGATAAGTTTTGTTTTTCAGATAAAACATCATAGCATGCAGCCGTGTACAATTCAGAACGCCGGACCGAGGAAGGGGGGCTGGGAGCACGACCTCCGAATTTCAATGGAGAAAACAAAAATTTGGAGTTTGCCCCTACTTCCCCTGCTATTTTGGGGAGATAGCGCGAAATTTAGTATTCTTTTCAAAGAATGGACATTTCTCGAGAGCACGTAACATGTTTCATGTTCTTGGGTGCCTTAAAAGTTTAATAATAAGTCAAAATGTGATTATTTTTTTTTTTACGAAAAATATGTAATTTGAATTTTTAGAGGTAAATTGTTATAACTCGGGCACTATGAGAGCAATCTACTTCAGATAGGTTTTGTTTTTCAGATAGAACATCACAGCATACAACCGTGTACAATTCAGAACGCCTGACCGAGGAAGGGGGTTTGGGGGAGTCCGACCCCCGAATTTCAATGGAAAAAACATAAAAATCTGAAGTTTGCTCCCTCTTCTCCCGCTATTTTGGAGATAAGGCGCAAACCTTAGTATTCTCTTCAAAGAATGGACGTTTCCAAAGAGAATGAAACATGTTTTATGTTCTTGGGTGCCATAAACCAAAATGTGAAACACCGTTTTTTACTAAAAATAGGTAATTTTCATATTGCTCAGAAAATTGTTATAACTCGGGCACTATGCGAGCAATCTACTTCGGATAAGTTTTAATTTGCAGCTAAAACATGAGAGCATGCAACCGTGTACAATTTAGAATGCTGGACCGAGGAAAGGGGGTTTGGGGGCGCAGCCCCCGAATTTCAATGAAGAAACCATAAGAATCTGGAGTTTGCCCCCCTCTTCCCCGCTATTTGGGAAGAAGGCGCGAACTTTAGTGTTCTTTTCAAAGAATGGACATTTCTGAAGAGAACGTAATATTTTTCATGTTCTCGGGTGCCATACAAGTTGAATAATAAGTTAAAATGTGTTTTTTTTTTTTTTTTTTACAAAAAATAGGTAATTGGCATTTTTGGAGGAAAATTGTTATAACTCGAGCACTATAGGAGCAATCTACTTCGGATAAGTTTTGTTTTGCAGCTAAATCATCATAGCATGCAACCGTGTATAATTCAGAATGCCGAACCGAGGAAGGGGGGTTTGTGGGCGCGACCACCGAATTTCCATGAAAAAAGCAACAAAAATCTCGAGTTTGACCCCTCTTCTGCCGCTATTTTGGGGAGAAGGCGCAAACCTTAGTATTCTCTTCAAAGAATGGACGTTTCCAAAGAGATTGAAACATATTTCATGTTCCTGGTTGCCATACAAGTTGAATAATGAGCCAAACTGTGAAACTCTGTTCGGAAATGTGGCATGGATATGTTGCAGAGAAGGGGGAGGTTGGTCATCAATATGAATTTCCCAGGCTTGCTCCAGACCTGTGTCAGAGTTTCCACCCAAACATAAGAGTATGAAGGTCCAAAAAGCACATTCATTTCGTAATCAGCACCATGATACCATATGGTATCATCGGTCGAGTACGACCTTACTCTGGTGATACCATATGGTATCATCGGGGGAGTAAATGTTAAACCTCTAAATATTACGTGGAAAATGCATTGAATTATCATTTTTTTTTCTTGTCCGTATGGGAGTAGTAAGGGGACTTGTCAACAGATGGAGGGGATAAGAGCCGGTGGCGCCGTCCGATAGTTGTCGGACGTCGTAGTAAGGCATTTTGTTAGGCAAACTGAAGGAACATTGAAAGAAATAGGTTCCATTGATACATACGATTTTTGTCGAATATCGCCACCCGACAAAGTATCTCACTACAACATGCGACAGAAATTGCATGGACTGCAACATCCAACAAAAATCACATGCATAAACAAGAAGAGCTTTAGACTGCAAATATGCTGCTGGAATTTTATTACTCTTCTGGCTCATTTCACCTTATTTAATGTAGCAGTGCTTACAAAGGTTTTCTTTCATCATCCTGAAGTATTACTGGTTTCGCACAAGTTAACATAAGGTTACAATGACATTGCACTATTCTTAGATATCAAGAAGAATCCAACCAAATGGAATATACATATATTGAATACTATCACGAAAAAGTTAAACATAAACTGCATTAGTGAACGTTATAAAAATTGGCAAGTGCATGCTCCCAACCTCAAATTTACTGCAACACTGTAAATTCCTGTCTTTTTAAACTCATGAGAGATGGTCATTAATCTCTCACTGAGTAAGGTTAATGTCCAATATTATGAAATAAAATACTAATAATAGATACGTAAATATTTGAATATCATATTTACTCGAATCATTCAATCATAAAAGCAAATCACTTTCTTCAAGAATTGACTTTTCTCTGCCAGCCCTGCTAAATTTTCACTTTCCATCTACTGATTTATAGGAGGGGTGGCCAGAAAGTAATTTCCAATTAGTAGGGACATTGATTTTTCGCAAACGCTAAAACTGTGAAAAATGGTAATTGCTGCGAAGTTATGTTTAGGAATGTGCAGTGATGATGTCTGGACACATTTTTCGCCCATTCGAAATAATGTGAATTTGGCATAAAATGCGAATTGTTGGCGTTTTTAGCTATTTTTTAAGAGAAATGTCCTAAAACAACGAAAAATTCCATGAAATCCATCATTCTTGTCTTTTGTAGGCCATGTTTGTGTACATAGAACATTCAAGGTTTCCAACATTTTACTCAAGAGTAAACCATAGAGTTATACGTACATGGAATAATTCCGACAGCCACATTAAATCATGTATTTCCCACGATTTTTTCAAGTTAACAAGTGAAAAAAAGATAATGCCAATTTTTGGTGCCATAATATATCGGTATCTGTCACGTGAGATTGATTGATTTTAATTTTTTGGGTGCGTCGCCACTTATGGTCATTATGCACCCTTCAGTATATACGGGGAAAATTCCATTATCTAAAATCCTTACCTTAAAATTAAAAAAGGGATATGGAAAATAACTTTCCCGAAATAACTTTCAAGATATCAAACTCTCACGAAGAGGCGTAAGCCATTTGACTTACTTTGAAACAGTAGTTTAAAAACACCATGAAGGTATAATTTCAGATATTTGCCAGAAAATGCGCTAAAATGAAAATGTGAATTTTGGTGAAAATAACACCGTGTAGTAAAAAATAAGAAAATACACCAATTTTTAAAAAAATAACAAAATATCAAGGTCCCTACCGATTAGGCATAAATAAAACAAGAATATCAGTTGTACTTTATTACATTAGTAACAGTGAGTCCTAACCTAATTTTCGACATAATCACCACCGTTGTTCTGGCATTTGTCGTAGCATGGCACTAAATTTTGTATGCCCATGTTATATGTGTCTGACAGCAAAGACTGGAACTATCTCTACCGCAGTGTAGCTGTCAAATCCTTGCCCTGCCAGAAACCTCTTCAGTTAAACAAAGAGATGAAAGTCGTTACATTCAAGGGCAGGGCTGTACAGGGAGTGGTCCAAGATCTCTGACCTGAAGTGATGCAAAAGGCCCGTGTGTACTCAGCTGTATGGGGTAGTGCACATTCGATTGGCCTTCCTTGAATTGTATGCACCATCGTCTGACCTTACTATCACTCACGACTTCCGGTCTGCACACCTCACACGATTGCTGGTGGCTCTGTGCCATATTCTGAGCGTGCGATGTAGGCTACATCGCAGTCGGTGGGAGACTGTAATCTTTAACCTAGAACTGTCCTAAAACGGCTGCATTTCAACTGTACCAGATTACAGCTACATGCCACTTCTTCCTGCCTGCATGTGTGTGTGTAGCTCTCCGACCACTAGTGCTGCGTATAGGCACCTTTGGAGGAGCTTTTTTCAGAATGCCCCCCGTATATGAACTTTCAGAAGCTTTTATTATTAGTGTGTGCCTGTTTTAATGTGTGGTTAGCTAAATCAGGTATCTATACAATGCAATTCTATAAATTCCTTGCGTTCAATTTCTAATACCTACGTATCCTTTTCGTCAACAATAATGGTATAACTGCATATTGTCAGTTTCACAGTACTTCACTTGGATAGATTGTACTGAAGCAGAAATCCCATTGATAATGTAAGGAAATATGACACTTTATTTTGTTCGATTCAATTGTTTCACTTATATGCAAGAGTTAAGTTGTTTGCTTTACAGAGAAGAGAGAAGTAGCTTTATGCATTGAAAAATGAGTCCGCACTCATGGTTCTTGCAAGCAGAGGGTTCCAAACCTCAGTGGAAATATCAACTTTTAATACGGAGAATGTATAGCTAAGGAGACTGATAAATTACAAATTGTATTTCTTAATCAATCACTCTTCACTCTTATCTCATTTAGTCGTAACTTTAAAAATAATCAAGTATTTTATTTTAAACTTACTGCATATGAAAAATTCCGTAATCGTTCCCTAGCTTGTGAATTGTAATAATTTTCCAAATTCACTATTTTGCAGTTTGAATTCAAATCATAGAGAATAGAGAAATTAAGTCAATGTCAGAGAAGATAATATTGGTACTTAACAAAACCATACGTGGATCTGTGTGAGTTTATTATTTCTATTTGCAAAAAGATCAATTTAGTTAACTCTGTAATTGTCAGGGAAAAATGTAAATTTTGTCCTGGAAAACCTGGAAAAGTCAGGGAATTTCATTTCTGCTTGTTTGTAGCCACCCTGTTAACCTACAGTTAAAAGTGGGTTCCGAATCATTATGTGCCTCTATCAGATATGGAGAGCGGGTTGTAAGGCGACGACAATCGGAGGGCCTCGCGAGTTTAATACTTTCACGGTACTCAAATAATTGTTGCACATTTTGAAAACACGATACATATCGTGCGTATTCCTGACGACGATTCTGCGCTCCTGTTCTGCAGAATTGCATGCCATGGCCAGCTTATTCACCCGACCTCAACTGCATCGAAAATGCTAGGGCGCTCCCGAAGACAGCTATCGCAATCGTCCGACACACCACAGATCTTCCAATAGTTCACCGGGGCCGTCATACAGGAATGGGAGCGTATTCCAAAGGATACACAGGACAACCAGGGGAGCGTCAAGTATCTGAGAGACGCTCGCCGAGCAAGATTTTCGCTCGTTGAGCAGACTGATCATTTACTTGACACTGCCTGCTCATTGATCAAAATATCAGTAATCTGTGATCAGTGTGGCTACGTCGATTGGATAAGATTTCAGTTTGAAAAGCTGTTAACTATGGAAATAATTGATGTGGACATACAACACTGTCGAAAGTTTCATTCTCACACCCTTGCATAATTTTCCAAAACTACCGTATATACGTATGTACAGCGTGTAACAAAAGTCCGGGAACACTTTAAATAAATTATTGTAGCCAAACGAGTAGCATTATCAAGTGACAAAGTACATCATTTCAAAGAGTAAAGTTGTAAGTTTTTTTTTCTCATTGCAGGTGTTACGTGTAGTTCCATATATTGTCGCTAGGTGGTGTCATAATCAAGATGGCGCTATCTGGAGCTGAGAAGGCTTTCTGCGTGCTAGAATTTGACAAAATAAAGAGTGCAACGGATGATTTTTTTATGAGGTTATGTAAAGGACCATGTATATGTCCCTCCTCTTCCACGTGATGTTGTGGAACTCAAAAGGAGAATTGAACAAGTAACAGACACAGTCTCGGAAGACATATTAGGCCGTGTGTGGGAAGAGTTTGATTATCGCGTCGACATTTGTCGGGTCACACATGGTCCCCACATAGAGTGTTTGTAAAGTGAGTGTTGTTGAAAAAAGTTACAACTTTACTCTTAGAAATGATGTACTTTGTTACTTTCTAATGCTACTCGTTTGGCTACAATAATTTATTTAAAGTGTTCCCGGAATTTTGTTACACGCTGTATTTGGAATAACCAACACTTTCATTTTAATACAGTTACAAAAACTGGAATATTATATTACCTTCTGTTACATAAACTTCCTCTGTAATTACACTATATCGGAAGCCGTTCATCATAAATATTTCCTCATTTCCTCATCTTACTCTTAGCTTCACGAGATCGAAACAAAAAACGGAAAATTCTGTGGCTCAAACCTGTAGTGAGCAAGGTTCAAGTTCGCTCAGCGATCAAGTGAGGAGCGCTCGCCGAGCAACAATTATTTGGCCGTCCAGTAGCTGAGCAATTACGTTGCTAGCTGAGCGCTGAGATACTTGTCGCGCTCCTGGTGCGAAGTGTGCCGCACCGTGTAGCGAGGGTTTCATGGCTATTGAAGAGGAACCACTGAACCAGCGTTCTCCATTGGGATTGCTGACAGTTATAGTGCACCTCTGTTGTTTTGGTTCGCTTAAACAGTGCTACTGTATACTTTTCCCCTCTTGTTTCGTGTCTTTGCTTTCAAATAAAGGTTTTTGCTTCTACCCATTTCCTAGCATATTCCATTTCTTTCGAGATCTCTATTACGTTAAATTCTATAAACAGTGGCGAAGCGTGACATTTTTACGTAGTCATTGCAAGACTTGCCAAACGTCAGGGTCAATCTTTCAACCCGGGAAGGGGAAGGGGGAGGGGGCATTCCTACATTGATAATGATGATAACAGTGTTCGTACATGACGTGTGATGTAGAGATGGCTAAATCTATAACTTCTCTCTTCGAAATTCGGATTGCTTCCGAAATCCGGGTAGTAGAATTTTTGAATCGATATTTATAGATTTTCCGGAATCCTGATATTTTTGGCCATCCCTGTTGTAAAAGTAAGATATGTTAGGGAAAAGGTTCTGTTTGAGTAAGTATGTCTATCACCTCGGGAACAAAAATCTTGATCAATCTTGTCATTTTTAAGCATAGTAAACACAAAACAGCAGGAAGTACTTCGTGTTTTGTAAACCAAAAACATTTTTCCCTTAAAAAATCGATATTTGAACCGCAGGATCCAAAAAAAATTATAAGAAGAAATACTATGAAGAAAATACAATGGATCCAGAACTGCTTCTTTTTCAGTTCTTTCTGGCACTAACCGTGAGGCAATTTATGATTTTGATTACTTACATTTTTTCCATGCACCATTACTTTCATCATGTATTCTGTGTAAGTTGCGTTGCGATGCTCTTCAATATGTTTTCCTTTCTCTTAAAAAACAAGAGCGTTGCATGCTTTACAGTGCTGGACATTCTGAGAAGTTTCATCTTGATGTCACAGAAACCCTGCCGTGTTTGTAAACAAGGAGACTGGAAAAAAAGGTATCTCATGACCAGACCTTCAAAAGCGGGGGGAAAGCGGTCGAAGCACCTTGGATTCGCAGACCTGCTGCGATGAGCTGGCCCGCCTGACACCATTGCACTCAACGGAAACTCAGCGGTACGGTTGGGCACGGGAGGGAGGGGGTGTAGAACTGGGCTCTCCTTTCGATGCGCTAAACTTAGCGAATCTCTTGCGTATTTCTAGCTGTTTAATGGTGTTACTTGACTAATTTCGCTCAAATATGCGAATATTCTGATTTATTTTTTCTTCTTCCCTCAAAAATATTTAAAAAGCCATATTTTTATTATTTTGCTTTGTCATCGCCGCACCTCCCGATGACCGGACGCCTCGCCTCTGTCTATAAATATCAAATTATGCATCAAACGTTATAATCACTATATTAAGGAGAAGGAAAAGCTGCTACTGTGAAGTAGTCGAACTGAATTTGTAGTAAAATCACAGGTCCATAGTACGTTCGATCGCTCCCACTGTCAAAAGCAATTGTTCACTTAAAGACAAAAGAAGAACTGTATGAAGAACTGGAATGTGCTGCTTTACTGCAGAGTAGCTACGGACGCTCTTTAGTATCAGAGGCTTAAAAAGAAAACGCTAACAGGCAATTAGAGCCTCAGTTTTGGGGTGACTAGAACATCAAAAGTATTGGAGGCACGTGAAATTCTTCCGTAAATACGGCTTGAATTAAAAATACATTATGCCGCTAACTTTCTAAAGTATCCAGCTCAGTTTTAAAGAAGTTTGAAACATTGATGAGATCATGAAATGGCAGAAGGTAGAAGCCACACCTTCTCCCTCCCAACTCTTTAAGTCCATGTTCCAAGTTAGACCCTGTAATAAAAAAAGGAGTTGGAATGGCCCGAGGCGAGTTCTGAATACAAATCCACCAGCATCTAGAACCGACTGGTGGGGACAGGACAGGGTGAGGGGGGAGAGACACCAATATCGAGAATCGATGAGCTGGTCCCCAGTGCTGGAACTTTTTTAATGGTTTCCCGGAATGGCGTGCGTTCCCAATTCCAATGACATTTAATTAATACCATCTTCGCCTCGAGACAGATCGGTTGTAAGTCTTAAAATGCAGCGATGTTTACGTCATCCTTCCGATGTTGCTTAAACGAATCAATTGTTTTTATTTCCACGCGTCTTCTGCTCCGGTGATCCAGAATACGTTTTGTGTGTTGGTTGCTTTTCCATTAATTTTCCGAACTCTTTCTCGCAGAAAACCCTTTAAAACAACTGGAATTTACTATCGTGTATAAATTGAAATCGTTACCTTGTACAGGGTGAGGAAGAAGTCACCGGTTCCTAATGTAAGTCATTATTAGAGACCACAAGTTGATGAAAATTCATATTTTTTTGGGTATTGATAGTGCTAAACATAATGCTGCTACCTCACTTAGAACTTAGAGCCTTGTCTAGGATAAGAAATTCCACGGAGCGTTGGTAAAAAGAACAACATTCTAAATTTAATTTATGGTATTAACAATTTTGTAAATGAAATTATTATTACCGCATTCCACCGCATAATCGTCGTAGATTTCATGCCATTTTTTTGCTAAAACACGGGGTTGCAACCATCATGTGAAGATGATGTTTTTTTTAAAAAAAAACAACAACTGTGCCGTTACTTGAAAGCAGTGATGTGCGTCTACGCGTAAACAACGATAGTCTGCATTCTACACGTAAACTATTTTATACACGTAGATGATGTAATCTATGTAAACAACATGGCGAAAGGTGATAACTTAGCAAAGGGCGCCGTGGAATTAAAAGAAAATTATACTGCGTATCAGTTGCTGATATGTGAGGAGAACTTTTCATACGCTCCCTTCCAAATTCGAACAATTTCTCACCTAGGAAGAAACCTAACATAGGAAATATTCTAGTGTTTTATGGGGAAAGACCACTTTTGATTCACGACTGCCATCTGTTGTTGCTTTTTTCATACTATTTATTTTCTTCCATAGTTGATAATAGAAGAGAAAATAAATTTTGTTGTAAATAGGATTCTTCTCATTTCGTTAGGAATCAATATAGTTCAAAATGTCACTTTCCTTTCATGAAACCCTTGAAAATTAATTTTAATGCACTTTAGATTGTCTACGTAGTCTATGTAAACTACAACCCAATGTGATCTATGCGTAGATTACGTGTAGATAAGGCATGTAGACGTAAACTTATAGTCTACGGCACATCACTGCTTGAAAGTCATGATTTATTACCAGATAAATTGAC
The DNA here is from genome assembly GCF_977018435.1 of Lepisma saccharinum. Classification (NCBI taxonomy): domain Eukaryota; kingdom Metazoa; phylum Arthropoda; class Insecta; order Zygentoma; family Lepismatidae; genus Lepisma; species Lepisma saccharinum. The sequence goes on from NC_139233.1 coordinate 55,213,701, forward strand.
TTTGGTGAAAGATTAGGCACGTCATACTTGTGAATATAGGTTAAAATTAAATAGTCCAAATCGACACACGTAATTTAGTCGTCGTAGTTTAGCGAACTTTTTTCCTGTCTGAAAAGAAAGTTAATACATTAGTTGATATTGATTTCTGCAGTTAATCGAAGTATTACCCTTGAGAAAGGTTAGGTGCGAAGTACGGGCTTACAAAATTTCATCTGTGTCCGAAGATTCTGCGCCGCCAACATAGGTTTCGTTATTTGACGAACTGATGCGATGATTACGCTTTGAACGGTTATCAACATTTTTTAGACTGAAAAAACGATGAGACGATTATGCAGTAAAATACGGTATTTTGAAACTGATGTTCGGTAGGGAAATTTTCCTTGAAAAATCGTTCACTCCATTATGGTGTATAAAATCATAATTTTATTCAACGGTATAAGAGAATTTAAATTCAGTCACTTTCCTGATATTTATAGGGTAATCGCCTCGATTAAGGTGAATGGTAATTTTCTAAATGTAATAAAATAATACTGACGAAATAGAAAACTCACGCTCAAGCCAGGACTCCAAGCTGGACCCCTCGTTCGCGATATCGTTATTCGACCACTGAATGCTTTTGGCCACCGAGGTGGTACACAAAGAAAAAAAATGTTATGTTTATTATTAATTGCTTTATAAAGATGAATCTCTCCAATACGATACAAATGAAAGTAGTTCCAGTGTTCCAGTATTACCAGATTAGTCTATACTCTGCCCCTGGAATGTGTGGAACAAGGGTGGGCGGAACAAAGCAGTACGCGCTTGTAACGATAAAACTGGATTTTGCGTCGTTTCTTGCTTTCGTTCAGCGGGAAACAATTTCTTTTCAGGTTTTATTAATACTCTCAAGTTGCGTATCCAATAAAAATTACATTTATTAAAGAATAACCTTTAGTAAACAATTATAAAACTTAAAGTGAAAGGCCGCTGAGTTCCCGCTTGTCCTCGGTTTATAAAAGTCAACTTAATACGAGGATTAAAGCGGCACTTTGGATTGTATTGAAAAAACAAAATAAACTTCTGTAGCTACACACTCTTATAAAAATTGAGTTTAAAATAATTACTGAATATTACTACATTTACTTACATGACCAAAGGCTAGCCTGTTTTGAGATCACTACCTTTTTTTCTGAATAGCGCTTTTCTTTCACCCTTTTGTAAGAACCACTTTAATCACTGAATACGAGAGCTCTCTTTATTATCAAAGTAATCACGTCTCACTTTAGCACTAAGTTTTTCACTTCACTTTCCTTTCTGCAAACTCTGATCCAATTAGAAGAAAACTCTCTGGAACAGCTGACAAAATCCTTTCGAGATGATCACGTCAGACCCATGCTTCTGGGCACACGTTTCCATCTTCCTCACTGTAGCTTCCGGGCCAACCAACTTAGACCCTACAGTTTTCGTGGATATCGAAAACTAACAACGGTCAGTCACCGATTCAGAGCTTTGACTTCTTCTTAACGTGATTGCGAACTACCGTTCAGTCGACAAGACTACATTTTCAGTCTTAACACGAAGAAAACTGCGCGGCCTTCCAAAGGCTTCCCTCGCTCGCTCGCTACCGTTCTTCGCGCCAAAAGCAACTGACACTGCTGTTTCCCGCGAGACCTAGTCCATTTTCAGCAGGGGTGTTTATAGTTCTTTACTTTAGTCTTTTCGGACAACTTGACAATCGGTCACAGATGCCCCCTCTCCCGAAGAGACATTATATGGACTGGAAGGAGAGATAATGTCTTTTAAAGTTCTTTCCTTCTCCTTGAATTTTTATCCTACCCTCGTATATATATTTAAAAAAAATCGGATTACGATTTCCATATTTCCTTTAACATGATATATACCATAGAGTAAGAATATTCTCAACTAAGTATACATACTCATAAGCAGTCAACACATAATGAACATATTATGACAACCTTTCATCAAATATATACCTTCATACAACAGACATCATTAGTTGTTAATCAATACCTTTACCACATTTAACATTTCAGTTATTATTATTTTTTTTTTCATTTTATAGAAACCTTTCAACAATCGAAATACTATTTTTCTACAATTTCTGGTCCGTACTCGACCTTATATTCGTGTGCATTTCTTCGCACACGCATTTTTTATTTTATGGATCTGTTCGAGAATTTCTAAAATTTCCTTTTTCATTTCTTCTAAATATCCCGAACAATACACATCAAAATTTCCATAATATTCTAAGTTATTCAGTCTTGAGTTATCATTCTTGTCAATTTGAATAGTTTTTAACATAGTTTCATTGTCATCTCCCTCAGTTGTTTCCTCTACGTGCTCACTGTCTAGTGGCGGAGAACTTCCTCGTTTTATGGATCATTTTCACGATGAACTTCTGCCATGGTAGTCTCACTATTTCCATATCGTCTAATTGGAGAGTAATTTCGCTCACATGTTCGATGCTGTGTCTCCCTAATAGTGGACTGTTGGTGAGGATCATTGGCCTGGGTTCCACTTCTTGACTGTCACTGAAATCTGGAATTTCTTCCATAGTTACGTTCTCTTCCATATTGAAATTCGTTTCTATTTGAGATCGGGCTCCTATCTCCATTGCCGAATCCATTTCTGTTTCCACTCTGTTCATCTGTAAAATCATCCCCACGAGGAGAATTTGAAACTACATTTACATTTCTAACGTTGTAGCTCTGTTCTTCTCTCCCTCTGTTGCTTCTTTCATCATTCTTGTTAATCCGATAGGAAGACTGATTCTTCTGCTCCAACCAGAGCAATTCATGTCTGCGTACCAAGTCAGCAGCAGCAGACAAAGATTTGCATCTAACTGTTAAGAGTATTTCTCTTAATCTAAATGGGAGTTGATTAGCAATCAAGCTTATACATTTGCCTTCGGACAAAGAGGGTTGTAGCAGTCTGAGTTGTCTGGCATTGTCCCAGAAGAATTCCTCTAAGCTCTTTCCTTTACCTGGCACAAACTTTTGCACAAGAATTTGCGTCAGTCTGGTAGATTTAACTTCTTCGGATTCAAAGGTCTTTAGAAATTTTCTCTTGAAAGTACCATAGTTGTTCAATTTGTGTTTATTTTCCATAAACCACAGTTTAGCTGTCTTTACAAGAACAAAGGGGACTACATTCAAATACTGTTGTTCACTTAAAGCCATTAAAGTTAAACTTTCCTCTAGGTCCTGCAGAAATTCTGATGGAAGTTGCTCATTCATTTCTCCAGAGAATTTTTTCAATTTAGTAATTTCACTATACTTAATGCCGACCTGTTGTCTACTACTTGTGCCTTGAAGATATTTCAAGTCTTTTTCTCTTTCACAAATTTTCTTCTCCCTACCTGCAGAACTTTCAGAATCTACATACTTTCGGTACAGCTTCTTTTTCTTATGACCCTTCAGTGAAAACTCCCTCTCGGAACTGCTTGTTGACGAAGTTTCAGTTTCCTTCTTTCCGCTTATCAATTTTTTCTTCCTTTCCTCCTTTTCTTTCAATTTCTTATTTTGTCGTCGTCTATCCATCACAATATCACTTGAACTAGAAGACTGCATTCCCGTCGCCTGTCGTCTTGTGCTTTCCCTTTCGTTGCTCAAACAATTATTATTAAATTGCAATTTGAAGGTTAGTTCGTCCCTAACATTACGTATTGCCTCTTCTAATTCATTTTGCATTCTAGCCTGATTATCTGCCATCTTTCTTTCTAACGCACTTATTTGTTTACAAAGATCTTGTATCTTTTCAGCATTCTTTTGATTTTCACAGCAACTCGCTTTTATTTGAATTGGTTCGTCTTTGACAACGACCACATTACGCCGCGGACTGGCAGACCGTCCCAAAGCACTGACTTTCTGCTGATCATTCTCTTGTGCCCTAACTTCTAATTTCTCTACTTTTTCTCCTAATCGGTCGCTTATTTCCCGAAAAGTGCGTTTAGTCTGCTCTATACTCTGATATAGGAAATCAAATCTTTCATCCTGTTCTAACTTGTTTTGCTCCATAATTTTAAGTAGTTCCTGTTTATCTCTACTCCGCTCTAGCTTATCTTCTTCCCTAAATCTAAGCTGATCCTTTCTCATGCTTAACAAAATAGATTTCAAATCACAGCTCTCATCAAAAACTACATCTTCCTTTTCTTTAAATTTGTCAACTACTTTCGAGACACCCTGTGAAATTTCATTGTCTTTTCCCTTTCTAGACGTTTCATTCTCCAGCTGATCTCGACAACGCTTACAAGAAAAAATTTCCTCAGGCTTATCTTGAAATTTTTTAAACTCCTCTTCACTCATATCTTCGCATTTTCTGTGAGACCATTTCTTACACAATGTACATTCAACAGCGCAATCAATGTCCAGTCTTTTCCCACAGCAATCTAACACGGTATCCCAGGGAATTTCGGAGGCCTGATCCTTCTCATAAGGTGACACTGTTATACGATTCATGTTGTCGTTTCTGCTGACCTACTTCTCCCCTTTCCGATAACACAAAAGAAAGAGTTGTCAGTTTTCCTTTAAGCCTAACAGCTGACTCAACTCAACTTCGCTTGACGACAGAATGTCTGGACACGGGTGTGTGTTTTCTTTGAACCAATAAGCAAAAGTCGTTCCCGTGTTTCTTACATTATACAAAAATCAATGTTTACAAATAAACACACTCGACAATTTACAAACAATGCTCGCTATTATTATTATTATTATTATTATTTTCTCAGCAATACAATCCAAAGCAGTTCCCGGTAGTTTCGGGCACCATGTAACGATAAAACTGGATTTTGCGTCGTTTCTTGCTTTCGTTCAGCGGGAAACAATTTCTTTTCAGGTTTTATTAATACTCTCAAGTTGCGTATCCAATAAAAATTACATTTATTAAAGAATAACCTTTAGTAAACAATTATAAAACTTAAAGTGAAAGGCCGCTGAGTTCCCGCTTGTCCTCGGTTTATAAAAGTCAACTTAATACGAGGATTAAAGCGGCACTTTGGATTGTATTGAAAAAACAAAATAAACTTCTGTAGCTACACACTCTTATAAAAATTGAGTTTAAAATAATTACTGAATATTACTACATTTACTTACATGACCAAAGGCTAGCCTGTTTTGAGATCACTACCTTTTTTTCTGAATAGCGCTTTTCTTTCACCCTTTTGTAAGAACCACTTTAATCACTGAATACGAGAGCTCTCTTTATTATCAAAGTAATCACGTCTCACTTTAGCACTAAGTTTTTCACTTCACTTTCCTTTCTGCAAACTCTGATCCAATTAGAAGAAAACTCTCTGGAACAGCTGACAAAATCCTTTCGAGATGATCACGTCAGACCCATGCTTCTGGGCACACGTTTCCATCTTCCTCACTGTAGCTTCCGGGCCAACCAACTTAGACCCTACAGTTTTCGTGGATATCGAAAACTAACAACGGTCAGTCACCGATTCAGAGCTTTGACTTCTTCTTAACGTGATTGCGAACTACCGTTCAGTCGACAAGACTACATTTTCAGTCTTAACACGAAGAAAACTGCGCGGCCTTCCAAAGGCTTCCCTCGCTCGCTCGCTACCGTTCTTCGCGCCAAAAGCAACTGACACTGCTGTTTCCCGCGAGACCTAGTCCATTTTCAGCAGGGGTGTTTATAGTTCTTTACTTTAGTCTTTTCGGACAACTTGACAATCGGTCACACGCTGCTGCAAAAGGCTGGTAGCTGCAGCCTCATTTTCCCCTCCATGCACTCACTTCGCCTCTCACGCGTTCATTGGTCGAGCCCTCTCGAGTCACTACTTGCACGGACACTTGTTCGCTCGCTCCAGAGATTGCCGGGACAGAGTGTAGACTAATTTGGTAATACTGGAATAGCCGAATGGTTAACTCTCTGCCTTTGGTGCAAGCGATCTCAGGTTCGATCCCAGGAGAGAGTTGCAAAATGTCGTTGTTGATCCAGCATCGTGAGGATAATTGTGGAGTTACTTGAAACCTACTTTAGTCTCGAAATCACAGAATCAGCTCTGGTTCTCAAAGGGCTGTTAAGCCCTTCAAGGCAAACTTTCCTCGTAATTGGATATTGTAATGCAATTTTGTATTGTTGGATTCTGACGTCATTTTGCGTTTTCAATAATATTAAAGTTGTCTGTGCAAACGCCCTCTTCTATATTAGATGATACTTGAACTTTGCCAGGGGAGCCTCATCCATTAGATAAATGGAATCAGAATATGTGGCTGTAGCTATGACAACTGCATCCCAACCTGACAACTGTTTCCAGGGATGACGATTTTTCTCTGGGGAGAGGCTTCAAGAGAACAATTTCAACCAGTAACAAAGTTCCTCGTTGAATTGGAAATAATTTCAATTACAGTTTATTTCTATATACATCCATATACATTCACGCGACCAGGGATATTAAAGGGAGGAAGGGGGTTAAAGTGGTGAAAAATCATTTCGAATGCAATTATGAAAAGTAATGTGGCGGTTCGATGACCGAGCGTGTTAAGTGTTCGATTTTCGATATCGGCGCCGATGTTCTCCAGGCTTGAACATGTGTGCTCTTTGTGAGAGTCCATTCATCAATCTCATCACTCATTCTCACCACTTATTTAACAATAGCACAATATTTCCCATTGTTTTCTCAATTGTATTTCTCCTCTCTGTTCTTTAGCCCACACCGCTCCCGTATTTTTTTCTCTGTTTGCTAAATGGATCACCTATTCGGAAAGTACTAAAATTTCAGCTTGCCTTTCGCGAGGTATATCCTGCATTATTGCAGACTACTTAGGCCTGTATGACAATGAAACCTCTGTTGAGGTTCTGTGTTGTTACGTGTCTTGTCCGTATCCCTTTAAAAAAACGGAGCTGTTATCAAGGTATTTGCGCCAACGGACCTGTTTTCAGCGGAACATTTTAAATTACTTAGTTTCTACAATGAATTTAATATCTCGGAAAGCACTAATTGTAGCGTTACGAGTCATACCTCGTTTTGTTAAGTAAAGACCAGGATATAAGCACATGCTACTATGCCTTGTAATCGAGGGGTCCCGGGTTCAATACCCGGTGGAGGCACAAGTGGTTCGGATCCCAGTTTAAACTGTAGGTCCAGTCCCGATTAGCCTTACTGTGCATAAAGTGGACTTAAAACAGCACATGCTACTAGATACGTTTACACTATCAGCTAGAAGAACAAGAGGAACAATTGAAAACATAAGCATTTTTTACGAAGTTTGGATATCGCCGCTCCCACGGAGACCTCGCCAGGATGGTTGGGTTTAAAATGGTATCACTGTATTTTCTTTTGTATGATTCATTCATTGTATGTAACATTGCATGCTTATTGTTTATACTTATGGAGAATAATATACTTTGGAATGTGAAGCAACGCACCTTAGCATGAACATTTCGTATAAAAAGTTTTCCGAGTGCTCCTAGCGCCGAAACAAGACGCACCGAAGTACTACAATTTAGTGCGTACACTCTGTACAGGGTAAGTCAAAATGATGGACCCGATTTCAGACATTTATTCTGTGAAATATAATAAACAAATGTTATTGCGAGACATGTGCTAAGCAAGGTAAACTGTCAAAGTTTTTTTTTTTTTTCAAACAAATCACAAGGGTTCTTCACATAATACACGGCACACATCAAGCCGATAGTCTATCTCCTGCCCAACCTTGTGTAGCATGTTGCGGTCAATATCAGCAATGGCTGCTGTGATACGGGCACGCAGGTCATCCAATGTTGTTGGAAGTGGTGGTACGTAAACATGATCCTTGACAAAACTCCACATGAAGAAATCACATGGAGTCAAGTTGGGGGAACGAGGTGACCAATGAAGGAGAGGTCGATCCTCCGGAGATGCACGGCCTATCCAACGTTGTTCCAATGCCCCATTGATTTGATTTTGATTTGATTTAGTTTATTTTACTTCGCGTTTTGTGCCTCCTGGCTAATTTGCGAAGATGGGGATGAGTGATGAAATGATGAAATTGATGAATGGACATTCACAAACAACCAAGCCCGACCGGGATTCGAACCCGGGACCCTTGGCGTCGCAGCGCGATGTGCTAACCACTCGGCCACAGGGTCGGGCAATGCCCCATTGAGATGGTCCCGAACGCTGCCATGGTAATGCGCAGGGGCACCATCCAATTGGAGAATGAAATCTGCGCTATCCTCTGCAAGCTGTGGAAGGAGCCATAGTTGCAGCATATCAAGTAAAACAAGTCCTGTCACAGTACGTTCATGGAAGAAAAAGGGCCCATAAATCTTTCCATGGGAAATAGCACAAAAGGCATCCACTTTGGGAGAATCGCGTTCGTGTTCCACAAATTCATGGGGGTTAGCAGTTCCCCAAATCCTTACGTTGTGTCTATTCACTTTCCCTGAAAGGTGAAAAGTTGATTCATCACTGTAAATTAACCTCTCAGAGAACCCATCCGTTTCCATTAATGCGAGGAAATCAGCACAGAAGGACGCGCGCAAAGGATAATCAGTGTCTTCTTTTTTCCTTTAAGGCTTGAACTAGTTTCAAGCGGTAGGGTTTCATTTGTAAACGTTTTCGCAGAACCCGCCAGATAGTTTTCTGTGGAAGTTGAAGTTCTCTCGCTGCCCGGTAGGTGGACTTCTGTGGACTCCGCACGAAACATGTGCGCACTTGTTCCACTGTCTCGTCCCCGGACGGCCAGTCGATTTTAGTTTACAGATGCAGCCCGAATCTCTGAAATGTTCATACCACTTACGAATGGCCTTCCCCGTAAGTGGTTCTCTCCAATATTTGGTATGGAAATGCCGTTGCACACTAATCACAGACTTGTTCACATGATAATCAATGTTCTCCAGTCAACGCCATTTTCCTGCTGCTCCTTGCCTGCTGCTGACTCCTAGCGGTAGAAAGTGGAAACACTGTGTGGAAACTAAACTTTGAAAGTTAACCTTTCGAAGCGCATGTCTCACAATAACATATGTTTATTAGATTTCACAGAATAAATTTCTGTAATCGGGTCCATCATTTTGACTTACCCTGTATATGTCGTTTATTCTAAATATTTCTAGACGACAAGGGGCGAGCATGGGATTTGCCCTTCCGAGACCGAGACGATGTCCTAACGAGAAACACACGCATGCTTCTAAATCGAAACGAGATCGAGAACGAGACAGGCCCTTACAACTCGAGACGAGACAGAGATACTGCCTACAATTTACAGTAAGATCCGAAACACTGTTCAATGTGCCTACCCCCGAACCCAGGTCCTCTTCATTACAAGACGACAGTGAGGCCACCCATCGTCGGCAGGAAATGGACTTAATATAAATAAAGAACACACACATCGTTGATATTAGCCCAATAGCTAGAAATGTGACGTAACATAGAATAAATTGAAATAAAGCTTATGTATTGGGGTGAGCAGATAAAATTTTCGTGGCACAGCCCCGTTGAAGATGCCGAAGAAACAGCCAAGCTTTCTGTGAAGAACGGACAAGAACTCCTGCCCTCAGGACAACAAGCCCCACACCCTAACCCAGCCCTTAAGACCCTCCAGTTCTCTGCATGCATTTTAAAAAGTTAATGCCTCGCTGCGTTCTGCCTAGTCAAGAAATTGCTTCATGGAGCCCATTAAAGGAAACATATGCAAATACCATGAATATTTGTTAATATTCAACATTCTTTCCACCCTCTTTCCCTTCTCCCTGAAACACGATCCTCTCCCAAATTATTTACATTCAATTAGTTTCTGCTTTAATAAGGGAAACTCAGGATTTTTTACACCCCGGCTCTTCATTATTCTTCGCGGAGATGAATTTGTAAGAGTTCATGGCTCCTGGGTGGAGGAAAGTCAATAATCCAAAGTCTAACGAATCACCATTAGAATTCAGCCGAGCCTAAACAACAGAGGGGCTATACCAACAGCCAACGAAATAGATCTCGTGTGTAGAATATTAAGCATCTTGGCCCGCCATATTCCCGTCATCCCTTTCGCCACGCCCTAGTTCCGGTTGCAGTGCTAATGTCTTCGCTTCCGTCTTTCGTGCTTACAGAAAATGAAAAAGCCAAGTCCCCGCCTCCTAACGGAAAAACGAATAAGAATTCGGAAAGGAGTCTGAAGAAATGGTACGGAAAGGGCTGCCGTGATTGTAAAATTCATTAAAGATTGCATAGAGAGCATACCAGTGACATTTATGGAGCTAATTAGAATGGTTTCTCTTTGGACGATTTCTTCTTGTTTCCTCTCTCTCTCTCTCTCTCCGTCTCTTCAGAGTTTCATTAGTTCTTGGTTAAAGTCTCTTGCTTTGTTTGTAGGCCGAACTGCGTGGCGGAGTGGTAAACACAGCGCGCTACGACGGCAGGGGTTCCGGGTTCCAATCCCGGCCAGGCCTCCTCGATGGCGTAGTGGTAACGTCGTCGCCTTGTAATCAAGGGGTCCCGGTTTCGATACCCGGTGGAAGCACATAGTGTTTCGTATCCCACTTTAAACTGTATGTCCAGTCCCGATTAGCCTATCTGTGCATAAAGTGGACTTAAAAAAAACAAACTCGAATACCTGGGTGTTCTTTGTGAGTGTTCCTTCATGAATATCATTATATCAACACTTATCCTCATCGTCTCAATTAGCCAAAAGTGACAGAAAAGCGATACTAAAAAATAAATTAAAAAATGCATGTATGCATCTCTCTTAGACAGCGAAGTGACTTCAATTAGTATATACACGTGCTTTTAATCGTATTTAGAGTGCAAGGTATGGAGCAATCAATACTTCCCCACCCGTTCATCCCACCGGGTGTAAGGGTGTAACATCTACGTATACAACTCTCTTTACGGAGCGTGCAGCTAATCCTCTAATACTGACAAAGTCTCCAATATACATTACCAAGAGCAAGAACATACTTTTACTAGTTTTTTGTGCTGAGGTTTTTAAAGCAACCACGCGGTAGTTTTACAATATAACGTGTGAGCGGTTTTTCTTTTTCCAATTTAATTTTCTATGTTTGCCTAACCTAACCTTCCGTGAATGGTTTGTGGATGAATTTTCGCTTAAAAACCTTTTGTGAATAGTTTGTGCGGCATTTTTCGGTTAATAAGTTTGGAAACACTGCATATCAGCTGACGATAGACAACGTGAGTCAAGATTTGCCCGCCATATTGTGTGTAACGAAAGCGAATTAGCAACGAACAAGAAATACTTGTAATATGAAAAATTACGCTTTTTTCAGTAAAAAAGCATAATCCCACGTTCAAAAATGTTCCGTTATCCATAACAGGTAAGTACAAAAGGAAATAAACGAGTGAAATGTGTTTTCACCATACAATACTGTTACCGTCATTTCTAAATTTATATAATTTGATTTATTGCACTTTGTAAAAGTGTGATTGTAAAATGTTGTAGAAAGCACCCATCTCACTACTACGAGGGTCACTATTTATATTTTGAGCCTACAATGAAAAAACAGGAATTTGGCATTGAAAACTGCTTTATTGTTTTTCGAAGAATTCTCCTTTATGGTCAATACACTTTTGCATTCGTTCGAACCATTTGTCAAAGCAGTTTTTCCAATCTTCTTGAGACACCTCCATAATATGGTTTTTGAACGCATCAACGGCGTCTTCCGCCGACGAAAATCGTTGTCCACGCGATTTATTCTTGACATTCGGGAACAAGAAGAAGTCATTGGGTGCCAAATCAGGATTGTACGGCGGATGACCCATCAATTCGATTTTTTGACTGTTCATAAAGCCGGTTGTTAGACGAGATGTGTGACAGCTGGCATTGTCTTGATGAAGAATGATCCGACGGCGTTTGTTTGTTTTCCGTACTTGACCGAAGACCTCTGGCAAACAAAATCTTGTGTACCATTCAGAGTTGACCGTTCTACGTTCCTCTAAAGGCACAGTTGCCACATGACCAGTTTTCCCGAAAAAACAGGCGACCATTTGTTTCGATGTGCTTCGAGCGCGAACAACTTTTGTTGGATTGGGTTCATCTTGAAACACCCATACAGTCGACTGCTGTTTACGTTCCGGCTCATATGCATATATCCATGATTCGTCACCTGTTACAATCTTATATACGTCTTTTGAAGCACCACGATTGTATTTATTGAGCATTTGTTTGCACCAATTGACGCGAGCGTCTTTTTCAGTTTTTGTCAAATTGTGTGGGATCCAACGAGAACATACCTTTCTCACAGCTAAATGATCATGTAATATTTTATATATGCTGGTGGAACTAATGCCTATGGTTGCCTCAATCTCACAGTATGTCACATGACGATCTTGCAGTATTAGGTTTTGCACAGCATCACTGTTTTCTTGAACAACAACTGATTTTGGAGGACCTTCGCGAATCTCGTCGGTGAGCGAATGGCGGCCACGATTAAATTCGTTATACCAGCGTTTCACTGTGGCAAAGGATGGGGCTTCATCGCCAAATGTGGAAGTAAGTTGAGCGATGCACTCTTGTCTTGATAATCCACGTCGAAAATCGTAAAAAATCATCGCACGAAAATGTTCACGAGTTAATTCCATTTTATTGTTGTCGCGCAATCTCCAAGGCAACATAAACAACACAAATTAAGCTATTGACAAAACATTTGAAGTATGTTATGGTCAATAGTGCCAGACAATTCCGTGCAAACGTCAAATCGCACCTAACTTCAATCAGTGTTGCCAAGGCTCAAAATATAAATAGTGGCCTTCGTAGTTATTTTACGTAATGCCTTGTAAAAGTTCATTAAACCTTTTTGATAAGAAATTATGGACAGTTCCTTAATATGAATGGTAAAAATTAGTTTTATAGCATCTGTTAGTTTTGTTGTGTGTTAACTATTTAGATTTAATTATCATTATTAATAAGTAACGTTTAAAGTAAAAGCTAACGGTTCCGAATGTTAACGACTTTTGCAAGTTTTAGAGGATTATTAGGAGGTGGTGCAGAATGCTGCAAATGATTTTGGAAGTAAGTTCGAAGTTTGGAAAAACTAATCAGCGCCCTGAAAATTTTCACTAAGTATTATTTGCAAGATAAATTGTAATTTGAAAAATAGCTTACGCGAGCATCCACGCTTGTCAATGAGCAGGCGTTCTTGGTTAACGGTCGTCTCAGACACAGAATACTGGGGGCACTGGCGTAGCCAGGGAGAGCTGAAGGGGCTACAGCCCCGCTCCCTCGAATTTTTAGAAAATAAAAAATTCAAATGAGGGTTAGTAATGAAGTCTGGGAAAAAATACTGCCGATAATCATTTTTGTGTTGGAATAAATTTTAAAACGAAGGTTTAAAATGATAAAATGCGGCATGAAAAGAAAGCGCCAACAACGGGGTATTACCAAAATTGATTTACGTCCATGTATTCTATGATTCAAGTAAATATTTAATCTCACTCTGTTCAGTAAAGGTTAGATTTATGACACTGAACTCGCGTACGCATTCAACTGTAGATATTTGTTTTGGATTTTCTATGTAGATGTGAAAATATTTAACTCATTAAAGTTCACCTGACATGTCTGCATAAATCCCACGTTCATCTACAAGCCATGTGTGTTAGTGTACATTTAATAGGACTACATGCGAAAAGAGACGTAAGTTTTCAAACCGGCTATTCATATTGTGCACCAAAGATTGACAAAATTACTTTCGAACGTATGGTTTTACTCTAATTCCTGAACTACCGTCCTCCTAGGCGATGAATCAATCGTTTCCAATGTTTCAAGAGTAGCCATGTCAATTTCTTGCTTTGCTCTAAGAACTGAAGTATTTTGGTTTTGCATGTACAATGATAGTACTTTCAGTACGTAGAGTCTTAAAATATCGCAAATTCCATCATAAATAACTAATTTTACAAATGTCTTACCAATCCTTGAAATCTGAAACTCCCACGAATCGATCGGGGACCATCTAGACTTATTTTTATAAAACACAACAAAACACTACAAATCTTAACAAGCTCTCGAACAGGAGTAAACGACGAAGCGAGCCAACATACGTCAGAAACACAGCCCAGTTTCAGCAGTCGATAGAAAAATAGCCTTCTTGTGAAACACCAGAAGTCTCAAAAAATACAGAATATATGGAATCTAAAAGAGAGAGAGACAGGGGCGCAAACTTTTCAAAAACACTGGGTGGGCTCAAACACCCGATTTATAAGTTCACAAAAATCACATAAATTATTGAATGGGTTCGGGCCTCACGTAAAAAAAGTAAAGGTAAAGCACAACGCCATGAGGGCGTATGGGGGGTGGGGGGTAACGCCCCGCACTTTCTTGATCCGGTCGTGAGTGGGGGTGATGTGATCAGCATCACGCCCCTGACCGCCTTTACCCCCCAGGGTTTCCCCCCAGGTACCCATGTCATTCGACGCTGGGTGGGCGTCGGGGCCGTTTCCAACGTTAGAAAAGTTCCCGGATTTGAACCGGCCGGGGATCGAACCCGGGACCTTTAGCATGGTAGTCAGACACGTTACCAACTTTTTTTTAATTATATATACATGCAACATACAAATAGGTCAGTTTTCTTACATAATTTCTGTTGGAAGTATTGTATAGAATTATTTGACATTGATATATACGTAGTAAAGAGTCCTATTTTCGCTATCTTATATAAGATTTTGGCGTAAACATACCTTTGCACCTGTAATATATACATCTTCATATTTTTAATACCTGTTTACACTTTCACACCACAAGTATACAATTAATGTTTTATAAACAACACTGGGATAGTTTCCAAAATACTCATACATTTTTTGATATTATAACATTTTCCATCTAGTTCTTTTTAAATATAGTGTGAAAAGAATGCTATTGATCTCATACTTTTTACAGGATACATAATATATTGTATTAGCTATTAACCAAATTACTGCATTGTTTTTCTTTTCTGGAAAATATTTGAAATCTGATCTTGTACACGTAGACGGTTGAAAGTACTGAGGTGCGGTTCGACATATTTTTCTTAGATAAGTCGTTAGGCATTTCCAAATTCGCTTTACTGCATTACATGTTGCTATTCTATGCTCAGTGGTGTCTATCTCTCCACATATGTGGCATTTATTAGTTGTTAGTCTCTTGATATTATGGAAACGTTCATTAGTTGGTATATTATAATGTATTACATTGTACCAAACACTATACACTGATGTATCCAGAAAATTCTTATTTAAATTCTTCCAAATATTTTGACATCTGTTCGTGGGAAAATGTTTTTCAATGCGGTGAGTCGGTATCTGCAACTGTTTGTGAAACAGTGTATATAAGTACTGAGAGAGTTTTACTTCTTCACCTTCTGTCGGAAGCACCACATAGCTCATATCTGGCATCAAACGTCGTAGATATATCGGTCCATCTTTCAATCTGCTTTAGATCTGGTGGATTTTGGGGTGGAAAATCCTCCGTCCATAACTGTATCCACAATGATGTAATGGAATCTTCAATGCCATATAGTGTATGTATAATGATCGTGCCAGGTATAGGGCTATGAATTTGATCTCAATACTTGACAGCTCCAATCCTCCTTTTAGTTTCATTTGCCATAGATTTGAAAGTGGTATTAAAAAAATGTCCGTACAACATAAACCAACCAATTGCTGAATTCATAATTCTTACGTATTTTTTATTGATTTGGATCACTTGGGCCGTATAGTTTAATTTACTAAACATACTCTATGTGATCAGAAGTATCCGGACACCCACCTGAAAATAAAATACAAGTTTGGGCAACCCTCCATCGGGAACACTGGCAGTCAATACAGTGTTGGCCCACCCTTAGCCTTGATGACAGCGTTCACTCTCACAGGCATACTTTCAATCAGGTACCGGAAGGATTCCTGACGAATGGCAGCCCATTCCTCGCAGAGCGCCAAAATGAGAAGAGGTATCGGTGTGGTCTAGCACGAAGTCGGCATTCCAAAACATCCCAGAGATGTTCTATGGGTTTCAAATCAGAACTCTGCGCAGGCCAGTCCATTAGTGGGACGTTGTCGTCGTCAAACTACTCCCCCACAAGCCCTGCAGTATGGACGGGTGCTCGGTCGTGTTGAAAGACACAATGGCCATCCCCAAACTGGTCTTCGACGGTAGGCAGCATGAAAGCTGTTAAAATGTCAACGTAAGCTTGTGCCGTGACATTGCCATGTAAAGCAACAATGGGTTAAGCCCCCTCCAGGAGAAACATGCCCACACTGTAACCCCGCCACCTTCGAATTTCACTGTCGGCACTACACAGGCTGGTAGATGTCGTTCACCAGGCATTCGCCACACCCACACCCTACCATCTGATCGCCACATTGGGTACCATGATTCATCACTCCACACAACGGTTTTCCACTGTTCTATGGTCCAGTTTCGACGCTACTTGCACCACACGAGGCGGCGTTTGGCATGTGTCTGTGTGATGTTTGACTTATGGGCAGCTGCTCGGCCACGGAAACCAAGTTGCCGCACCTTGCGCCAAACAGTAATGGTGCTTGGAGTAGATCCTGATGCAGTTCGGAATTCCTGTGTGATGGTGGCGATGGATGATTGACGATAATGCTTTACGACCCTCTTCAACACTCGATGGTCTCTGGAGGTCAACATGGGAGGTTGGCCTGCATGCTTTTGGGTTGTGCACATCCCTTCACTATAACATTGGAAACAGTGGACGGAGGGATGTTTAGGAGGGTGGAAATCTCAGACACAGACTTACTACACAAGTGGAACCCAACCAACTGACCACGTTAAAAGTCTGTGAGTTCCTCAGACCATCCCATACTGATATCTCACACTGTCTGCAGACTACTGAGTTCTCTGGCTATGTGTTCCACGCGGTAGATGGCAGTACTGTGTCGGCCTTTATGATAAACACACGTTTCGCGGTGTGTCCGGATACTTTTGATCACTTAGAGTATATGTTTGCAAAAACCACACTCGTTGTATCATGTTTAACTGTCTGCTTTGCATTTTATAACATTGTATGCGGATATCTCTCGCTATCTTTTGCCAATTTGATTCTAACATTTGTTCCTAATATTTTAATTTCCTGTACATATGGGATCCCTATATCTGGATATTTTTGATCCCATGTGCCAAAGGGTAGCGCCTTTGATTTTTCCATATTTATTTGGCTCCACTAGCACGGCAGTATATATGTTTCGCTTCCATAATTTGTTCATTTGCTCGTTTGTGGTGATACAAGCGGACAGATCGTCTTTTAAAGCAAACGCTTAGTTTTCCTTAAAGGTGTGTATCGCGTCGGGAGTAGTTTTCCTGATATATTGCAGCAAAGGATCCAGGGTTAAAGCAAACAAAAGCATACTTAGTGGACATCCTTGCCGAATTGATCTTTTTATATTTATTTGGGACGACAGGAATCCATTGACCATTAACCGAGATGTTGCTTGTTGATAGAAACGTTTCAAAATGTTAATATACGTATCACTGAATCTATATGCCTTTAGCACCTCAAACAGGTATTCATGTGATACTAGATCGAACTCTTTTTTTAAATCAAAAGAAAGCACACATGAATCAAGTTCTGCACCATATAATAGGATATCAAATCGCGAATCCCTCCAACTGCACTGAATATGTTATGCTTTTTACCAATGCACGTTTGTTTCTCGCTGAGTATCCGTGATAAAATTATCTATAGCTTATTTGCTAAGATCTTTGCTATTAGTTTATAGTCACAATTTAGTAACGTAATTGGTCTGAAGTCTTCTACTTGTTTTGCGTGTGATTTTTTCGATATGAATATCATGATGCCTTAATTTTGTAGATTTTTTCCGTTTTTAAAGGCATCTAGCATGATTTTAATTAACTCATATTTTATAATCTCAAAAAAATTCAAATAGAACTTGTAACCAATACCATCTTTTTCTGGTGCTCCTTTAAGATTGCATTTCCGTAATGCTTCATATACTTCTTCTATTGTTACTTCAGTATCCAAAAGTTTTCTATCCTCTTCTTGCAAAAAATTAGCTAGAGAATTCAGTGGCGTCTCTCTTGCTTCTTATTCCCCCTCCCCGGTCTGATAAAGCTCCCCATAATAGTATTAAAATGTTTGCATGATTCCTTGCTGACTCACATGCGATGCTCCACCTGAATCCATAATATTGTTTATCAGGAGTGTTTTTTTGTTGTTTTGCATCTTTACGTAGTGATACATCGAAGTTCTTTCATCTTGAATTAAAATCTTGGAATTGGTTCTTATTGTTATTCCTTCAATTTCTTGCCTCTGGAATGTTAAGATTTTGGCTTTACGAGGGGAGTTCAACCATTATTGTCCCTAATTTATGTCATTTTTCCACATAGTAGCCCATCACTGTAATGCACTTTTCCCATTTATGTTCTAGGGCACGAATACCAGTTTCAACAAATTGTGATGGCTGTGCAAGAAGCCATTCTTCGACAGCATGCATAACATGCGCATCGCTGGCAAAGGTGGTCCCCCGCAGGTGCTGCTTCAGCCTTGGGAACAAGTAAAAGTCACTCGGGGAAAGATCTGGATAGTAGGGAGGGGGCTCGATTAGTTCAAATCCAGCAGCAGCAACAGCGGCGGCTGTAAGATGACTTCTGTGGGCTGGAGCATTGTTTTGCAGCAGCAGCACTTTCCTGTGACACATCCCTCTGAGTTTCTCCTTGATTACATCCTCACATTTGGAATCGATTGCGAATAATAGTCCCATGTGTTCGTCTTTTGGCGATGGAAGTAGTCAATGAACAATACTACATTGGCATCCCAAAAAATGGTGGCCATATGCTTACCAGATGATGGTATTGTCTTGAAATTCTTGGGGGGCGAATTTCTTGCATGCTCTGTTGTTTTAATTCAGGGTCATAATGGTGTACCTAGGTTTCATCTACGGTCACATATCTACCAAGAAAGTTGCCCTGGTTTCTCTTAAACAAGGCCAAATTTGTTTCTGAACAGCGGACTCGGTCACGCTTTTGATCAATGGATAACATTCTCGGTGCCCATCGCGGTCATCTTGTCCTGAAAAACATAAAATAACATTAACATTATAGACCCTACGTGGCTGAAATTTTGTGTGTAATCATTCAAACAGTTATACATGACACATAAAAAATTCAGTTGTTTCGGATCATTCCTTCTATGTTAGGGACAATAATTGTTGAACTCCCCTCGTATACTGCTGTATGGCTTCGTAATTTTTGGTGACATCTCCCCATTTACATGCCTCATGTAAACACTGGTAATAAAAGTTTATCTTTCCGTTTCTGTCTTTTGCATTTTTTTTCCATACGAACAGAAAAAGTCTTTAATTTTGGTTTTACATATCGAACCCACCAGTCAGTATGATTACTGTAATACTTTTGTTGCTTACACCATTCGGCCCATTTTTGTGCAAATATTTCATTGATATGTGGATAGTTTAATAACTGTATATTAGTTTTCAATATGAAGGACCCCTGACTAGTTTTGTTTCTTACAGGTTAATTGCCATTTTTACTGCCATATGATCAGTAAAGAGCGCTGACAATGCTTCTATGGATGTTATATTTTTTATTTGATCTGTATTTGTATAAAACCTATCGATTCTCGATCCAGATTTATTATTAAAATATGTAAATATTATATCCTGTCTCTTCTGTAACCAAATATCTTTCAAATGCAATTCTTCAATTAATGTTGCAAGGGCTGGACTCTTTTGATAAGCTCCTATGCAATCGCTGGAATTCAATACCTGATTAAAATCACCCCCAAGTATTATTTTTGATTCATTTAACGGTAGAAAATATAATATTTCCTGATTATAAAATTGTTCACGTGACCATCTATTCGTATTCCCTGATGACGCATAAATATTTACAAAAGTATAGTTGGTACTTTGAAAGCTAATGCCTCTACCATCAACTAACTTTTTTACATTGTTAGTGTTTAGGCCGTTTTTGACAAGTATTGCTGTACCACGGCCATTTATATCTGAATTAACTATTGCTTCGTTACCATATATTAATGGGAAGTCATACATACAAACTTCCTGCAAAAACAATACGTCTATGGAGTGTACCCCTACAAATTCTTCTAACATTTTTGTGGCGAAAATATTCCATTAATGTTAATAGTACATTTTCTAGTAGTGTACACCATTAATAAATGTATAATATACCACACAGTGAATAGTACTTTCCGATCTTCCCTCATACGGTTAAAAAACACAAATAACAAATGAAATTTCACTTTTTAAGGATTACTTTTTCTGTTCATTCCCCTATTCATAACTCGTACCTCTCTCGTTGATCTCCTCCTCGCGTCTGTGTTCCCGCGTCCTTTCTAGGTATTCTTCGTCCGTTTTTTTGCACCCATCTGCTGATATTTTTTCGACTTTGACACTGAGGTTGCACTTTCGTCACTTTCTTCTTCTGTATTGAATTCACTTTCAAGCTCACAGTCTTTCGATGGTCCCTTGTCCTCCTCTTGTGGGACGTTGTCCTATGCCGCTGGGATGGGAGGAAGTTCAATTGAGTTCCCTTCGTCCTGCATCTGGTAATCCTTCATCTGATCATCCTGCATTTCTTCACTTCCATTCCTCTCTTGTTTGTCTAGGTGAGAAGTTCCCGATTGTTTTGTGTCCATCGGTAGGATTTGCTGGTTGTGCTCTTCCTTTGTGGTCTCCGTATTTATCGGTGGGAACATTTCCACCGGGCGGGTGTCACTTGGCATATTATTTATCCCCTTATCTTGTTTTTGTTCGTTTGTCACCTTTTGTAGACCTTCCGACTTATCTTGATTATTATATGGTTGGAACTGATTGTTCACGTTCGAGGAGCCCCCTTTTCTACTACTATATCACTATAATTTCTTTCTCGGTTTTTGTTCACACGAAGCATTGTTATCTGTTGACTATCGAATTGCCAGATATCGTGTCCTTCCTTTCCACACTCCCTGCACGTTCTCGGCTGTCCTTCGTAGATCACATGACACTGATGAGATTTTACTATAATGAAAGACGGAATCGGTTTTTTTAGTTCCATTTTCACTATTCTCACCCCGTTGTAAACTTGATATTTGAAGTTTTCAGACCACGTTTCTTTGTCTATACATTCCACCTTCCCAAATTGTCATTTTTTTTCTTTCACACAGTCATCATCTAATTCAAGTGGTAAGTTAAACGCTCTTAACGCTTTTGTTTCCCTCCCCGCATCACTCAAAAGCACTTTTACACATTGACCATTATCATAGCAAAAGTTTGTTTCCGGACCACATTTATCTAATATTCGCGTCATTATTGCTTCTCTGATACATTTTACGAAAACACATCGAAAATCCGTAGGTATTTGTATTCCCAATATCTCATCTACGTGGAGTTGGAATTGTTCATGTATAAAGTCAATTTCTCGCGACGACGGCCTCTGTGCCCCGAACGGAAAACGTATCTGGATGGTATTTTGTCTAATGATATTCATCTTTTTACTATTCTAAAGTACTTTTCCAATTCTTCTCACTCGCCAGCCCACTGCACCAAACGCCACAAGCAACACGCGCTCTCGCTCGTTGTTTCCTGAAGGCAACTTTTCACTGACCTTCACGGAGCAACTGGTTTCCGCGTCCACACTCCCTGAAGGCTTCCACGGAACTTCCCGACTGAGCCACCGCGGCCACATACCCCACGTACCCATATAAATTGGCGCCACACTACAAAGTCCACATAAATTGGATAACATTTTTTTTGTAGGTATGCTGCGGTAAACTTAATTCAATTCAACTGGAATACCATAAGTACGATATAGGTTACAAGTTGGTTGGAAGTAATGATTCCCAGTTGAGATGCATCATTCATAACCAGAGATTTGATGTTTCGAAGCAGGAAGGGGAGGGGATGAGAATCCCACCTATCGCCCCTTCAAATCGCACCCTGCATTAAAATAAATAGATGCATGTTTGTTCGCTTCTTTCAAATGACAAAGTTCTGATTTTCCGCTTCATCACATTCCAAATAAACCTGAAACGATGTGTAGGGGGTTATATTTTTCGGAGTTATCTGTTTTTAAAATAACCATAAATTCTAAAAAATAAAGTGTGTTTATGTAAAAGAAATAGGAAATTCGGATGTATTCACACACACACACACACACACACGTGGAGGACAAATTTTGTACCTCGCAGATAAAAAATGTTTTTACGCCACTGTTTATGCACCATCCAAGTTTACAAGTTCAGCCCTCCCCCCCGAAAAAAAATCCTCCATACGCCAGTGACTGGGGCGATTTGCACGCGAGGTTCAAAGGTGGTTTCATGCTTGAGACCAGATATTAGACTATGTGATCAGGTGTTGGAAGCAGGGGCGGCGCCAGAAATTTTCGACCGGGTGGGCAGAAGCTCCAAAGTGATAGATTAGGGTGGGCAGTATAAATGTAAGACCGTGTATGTGTACGTAAGACGTATGTATCCCCCTCTCTTACGAGAATGAAACATGTTTTATGTTCTTTGGTGCCATACAAGTTGAATAATATGCCAAAATGTGATTTTTTTTTATTACGAAAAATAGGTAATTTGCATGTTTAAAGGAAAATTGTTATAACTCGGTACTATGGGAGCAATCTACTTCGGATAAGTTTTGGTTTGCAGCTAAAACATCATAGCATGCAACCGTGTACAATTCAGAACACCGAACCGAAGAAGGGGGGTTTGTGGGCGCGACCACCGAATTTCAATGAAAAAAAACAACATAAAAATCTCTAGTTTACCTCCTCTTCTCCCGCTATTTTGGGGAGAAGGCGCAAACCTTAGTATTTTCTTCAAAGAATGGACGTTTCCAAAGAGATTGAAACATGTTTCATGTTCTCGGGTGCCATACAAGTTGAATAATAAGCCAAAATGTGATTTTTTTTTTTTTTTTTTTTTTTTTACGAAAAATAGGTAATTTGCATTTTTGAAGGAAAATTGTTATAACTCTGGCACTAAGGGAGCAATCTACTTCGGATATGATTTGTTTTGCAGATAAAACATCATAGCATGCAACCGTGTACAATTCAGAACGCCGAACCGAGGAAGGGTTGTTTGGGGGGTGCGACCCCCGAATTTCAATGGAAAAAAACAAAAATCTGGAGTTTGCTACATTCTTTTCAAAGAAAGGACATTTCTCAAGAGAATGATACATGTTTCATGTTCTTGGGTGCCATACAAGTTGAATAATAAGCCAAAATGTGAAACTGTTTTTTACGAAAAATAGGTAATTTGCATTTTTGGAGGAAAATTGTTATAACTCTGGCACTAAGGGAGCAATCTACTTCGGATATGATTTGTTTTGCAGCTAAAACATCATAGCATGCAACCGTGTACAATTCAGAACATCGAACCCAGGAAAGGGGGTTTGGGGGGAGCTACTACCGAATTTCAATGAAAAAAAAAAAACCTAAAAATCTGGAGTTTACCCCCTCTTCTCCCGCTATTTGGGAAGAAGGTGCGAACTTTAGTATTCTTCTCAAGAGAATGAAACATGTTTCATGTTCTTTGGTACCATACAAGTTGAATAATATGCCAAAAGTTTTGGTTTGCAGCTAAAACATGATAGCATGCTACCGTGTACAATTCAGAACACAGAACCGAAGAAGGGGGGTTTGGGGGCGCGACTATCGAATTTCAATGAAAGAAAAACATAAAAATCTGGAGTTTACCTACTCTTCTCCCGCTAATTTGGGGAGGAGGCGCAAACCTTAGTATTTTCTTCAAAGAATGGACGTTTCAAAAGACATTGAAACATGTTTCATGTTCCTGGGTGCCATTCAAGTTGAATAATGAGCCAAAATGTGAAATAAACTCTGTTCGGAAATGTGGCATGGATATGTTGCGGAGGGGGGGGGGGAGGTTGGTTATCAATATGAATTTTCCAGGCTTTCTCCAGACCTGTGTCAGAGTTTCCACCCAAACATAAGAGTATGAAGGTCCAAAAAGCACATTCATTTCGTAATCAGCACCATGATACCATAAGGTATCATCGGGCCAGTACGACCTTACTCTGATGATACCATATGGTTGGTATCATCGGAGGAGTAAAGGTTAAGCCTCTAAATATTATGTGGAAAATGCATTGAATTATCATTTTTTCTTGTCCGTATGGGAGTAGTAAGGGGACCTGTCGACAGATGGAGGGGATAAGAGCGGGTGGCGCCGTCCGATAGTTGTCGGACGTCGTAGTAAGGCATTTTGTTGGGCAAACTGAAGGAACATGGAAACAAATATGTTCCTTTGATACATACGATTTTTGTCGAATATCACCACCCGACAAAGTATCTCACTACAACATGCGACAGAAATTGCATGGACTGAAACATCCAACAAAAATCGCCTGCATAAACAAGAAGAGCTTTAGACTGCAAATAAGCTGCTGGAATTTTATTACTTTTCTGGCTCACTTCACCTTATTGAATGTAGCAGTGCTTGCGAAGGTTTTCTTTCATCATCCTGACGTATTACTGGTTTCGCACAAGTTAACATACGTTTACAATGACATTGCAATATTCTTAGATATCAAGAAGTATCCAAAAAAAAACGGGATATATATTGAATACCATCACGAAAAAGTGAAACATAAATCTGCATTGGTGAACGTTTTAAAAATTGGCAAGTGGATGCTCCCAACCTCAAATTTACTGCAACACTAGTATTGCAATGAAATTAACGCCACTCTCTGTCCTGTCTGTTTAATCTCGTGAGAGATGGTCTTAAATCTCTCACTGAGTGAAGTTAATGTCCAATATTATGAAATAAAATACTAATAATAAATACATGATGATGAGTTGCTGTGTTAAGTCCACTTTATGCACAGTAAGGCTAATCGGGACTGGACCTACAGTTTAAAGTGGGATCCGAACCACTTGTGCCTCCACCGGGTATCGAACCCGGGACCCCTTGATTACAAGGCAAGGACGCTACCACTGCGCCATGGGGGAGGCTCCAAATAATAATAAATACGTAAATATTTTAATATCATATTTACTCGAATCATTCAATCATAACAGCAAATCACTTCCTTCAAGAATTGACTTTTCTCTGCCAGCCTTGCAAAATTTTCACTTTCCATCTACTGATTTATACGAGGGGTGGCCAGAAAGTAATTTTCAATTAGTAGGTACATTGATTTTTCGCAAACGCCAAAACCGTGAAAAATGGTAAATGCTGCGAAATTATGTTTAGGAATGTGCAGTGATGTCTGGACACATTTTTCGCCCGTTCGAAATATCGAAATAATACGAATTTGGCAAAAAAATGCGAATTGTTGGCATTTTTAGCGATTTTTTTTTTAAAGAAATGTCCTAAAACAATGAAAAATTCCATGAAATCCAACATCCTTGTCTTTTCTAGACCATGTTTGTGTACATAGAACATGCAAGTTTTCCAACATTTTACTCAAGAGTAAACTATAGAGTTATACGTACGTGGAATAATTCCGACAGCCACATTAAATCATATATTTCCCACGATTTTTTCAACTTCTATCAAAACCATTTGCATCACAGAGCAAAGTGGCAGGGTTCTAACAGGAGATCGAGTGCGTATCTACCGTCACACGGGAGCCACATCTTCGTATTTGTCGCATGAGATATGTTTTGAATTACCAAGCTAAGTGCGCACCATCGGCATTTGTCGAGTGAGTAATAATGGAGCTCAGTCGTTAGGGCATCTGACTACTATGCGAGAGACCCTAGGTCGATCCCCTGCGGGGGAGAACCGGGATGTTTTCACCTATTCAAACTGCTCCGGCGGCCACCCAGCATCATATGACGCTGGTACCTTGAGGAAACTTTGAGGGATAAAGGTAGCCAGGAGTGTGGTGCTGATCACATCACCCCCACCTTCAGCCGTGATCAAGAAAGTGTGGGCCCCTGACTTCACACCAAAATTCCATTATCTAAAATCCTTACCTTAAAATTAATAAAGGGGTATGGAAAATAACTTTCCCAAAATAACTTTCAAGATATCAAACTCTCGTGAAGAGGCATAAGCCATGTGACTTACAATTTGAAACAGTAGTTTAAAAACACTATGAAGGTATAATTTCAGATATTTGCCAGAAAATGCGCTAAAATGAAAATGTGAATTTTGGGAAAACTTTTCGGCATAATCACCACCGTTGTTCTGGCATGTGTCGTAGCATGGCACAAAATTTTGTATGCCCATGGTATATGTGTCTGACAGCAAAGACTGCAACTATCTCTACCGCAATGTAGCTGTCAAATCCTTGCCTTGCCAGAAACCTCTTCAGTTAAACAAAGAGATGAAAGTAGGTACATTCAAGGCCAGGGCTGTACAGGGAGTGGTCTAAGATCTCTCACCTGAAGTGATGCAAATGGCCCGTGTGTACTCAGCTCTATGAAGTTGTGCACATTCGATTGGCCTTCCGTGAATTGTCTGCACCATCTTCTGACCATACTATCACTCACGACGTCCGGTCTGCACAACTCACACGATTGCTGGTGGCTGTACCAAATTCTGAGCGTGCAATGTAGGCTACATCGCAGTCGGTGGGAGACTTTATGAGAGCTGCAATCTTTAACCTAGAACTGTCCTAAACCGGCTGCATTGCAACTGTACCAGATTACAGCTACATGCCACTTCTTCCTGCTTGTATATGTGTGTGTCGCTCTCCGACCACTAGTACTGCGTATAGGCACCATTGGAGCTTTTTCAGGATGCCCCTCGTATATGAACTTTCAGAAGCTATTATTATAATTATTAGAGTATGCCTGTTTTAATGTGTTGGTTAGCTAAATCAGGTACCTATACAATGAAATTCTATAAATTCCTTGCGTTAAATTTCTAATACCCTTTTCTTCAGCATTAATGGTATAACTGCATGTTGTCAGTTTCACAGCACTTCACTTGGATATACTGTACTTTCTTTTGATCGATTCAGTTGTTTCACTTATATGCAAGAGTTAAGTTGTTTGCTTTACAGAGAAGAGAGAAGTAGCTTTATGCATTGAAAAATGAGTCCGCACTCATAGTTTTTGCAAGCAGAGGGTTCCAAACCTCAGTGGAAATATCAACATGTAATACCGAGAATGTAACTGATAAATTACAAATTGTATTTCTTAATCAGTCACTCTTCACTCTTATCTCATTTAGTCGTAACTGTAAAAATAATCAAATATTTTATTTTAAACTTACTGCGTATGACAAAATTCCATAATCCTTCCTTAGCTTGTGAATTGTAATAATTTTCCAAATTCACTATTTTACAGTTTGAATTCAAATCATAGAGAATAGAGAAATTAAGTCAATTTAATAGAAGATAATATTGGTACTTCACAAAACCATACGTGGATCTGTATGAGTTTATTATTTCTATTTGCAAAAACATCGATTTAGTTTAGTTTGTAATTGTCAGGGAAAAATATAAATTTTGTCCTGGAAAACCTGGAAAAGTCAGGGAATTTCATTCCTGCTTGTTTGTAGCCACCCTGCCTGCATAATTTTGAGCCTCCTAAGCCTACTAGCTGCTTTTAAACATGGAAGTATTAATTTGATCACAGTTTTTGTTTCAACAATGACAAAAGTGGCTTTTTATGGGTTGATAATATGTGAACATTTCCAGCGTAGATAATATTTACAAGTAAAATGTACATGTTATGAACACCAGGTTACACTTGAATATTTAATCATTCATATATCCCCGAGTATATGTACTTATTGAATTTGATTGGGTGGGCAATCGGGTGGGCACAGGAATTGCCCACCCCTGTCGCCGTCCCTGGTTGGAAGCATTTAGAGACGTTATTTTAACGCTAAGAGCCCTAAACGTGACCATCCTAACCTAATAACGAAAGTAGATAAGGACTAATACTACCGCTTCGTACTTCACTTCACGTGACGTAATAACAAGTAATAACAACAGCAGTCCTTATACAAGACGACAGTAAGAAAATGACTTCTAAGAAACAAATACTCTATATAGGAGTGTTTGGAAGGGAAAAATCATTTTCCAGAAAACATGCAGTAAGTATTCACTGAGCCGATGAACTATGTATTAAACAGACACGTAAATAAAAAACGAGCCATATTTTTAAAAAAATCCGTGTTTTTGGCACGTTAAGCTGGAAACGTCCGTGGAGATCCACCGCTGTGCAATGTCTCTCGGCTGGGGATCAAACCCTGAATCTCTTCAGTACAAGGCGGCAACGTTACAACTACTCCAGCGACAGGTTCATAAAAATGAGGGCACTATAACGTCGTGTCTGCCGGTCAAGAAAGTCAAGGAAATGTAAAGAAATCAACAAGTAGGTTAAGAAGTAAATAAAAAGCAGTGGCGGATCCAGGATTGACAGTTGGGAGGAGCGATTTTCGCCAGGTAGATTACAGTACCTTACCAAGCCAGGAAGCTATCCTGACATGCGTTTTAAATGGTTATGTGAACAATGCTGCTTCAAAGAGAAGCTGAGTTGTCACCTGAGGTCTATTTGGTAGCGTTCGAAACAAGGGTTTGAGAATTCCAGTTCTAGACCCTTTTTTTCATAATTATCGTAATTAATTCCAACTTCGCGACACACATCAAAAATATGCATCGTAAATCTCTAAATAAACTGATGACAAACATTACTGTCACTCATTACATGCACCTGAAGCATACAGGATACTTTAACCATCTTCCTGAGGAAATATTGTTACCTTGGCAGACTGCGATATTCTTTCGGACAACAATGAGGTGAGACAGAACTACTTCATAACTTAAAATGTAAATATCACATAAACTTCCTCCATGCTACTAATAATTATAATATATCAAAATATACGTTTAGAGTTAAAATTATTTTAACAAGAATAAAATATTGGTACTGTACCTGATGATATCGGAGCAGATACAGAAGCTAGATGGTCAATACGAAATCGCAAAAATTCACGGGAATTGTTGCAAAATACACCTTCAGTTTCATCCCTGTGAACCTTTGAAGGGAACGTTTTGACGTCCAAGCAGTGTGACAGTTTTCACAACAGGTAGTAAGTAACTTTTCCCTGTTTTCAGCTATTTGTTCTAGGCGTTTGTTTTGCTGAATATTTATTACGTCGAGACTAGGATCACTTCGCATCTTCCAAAACAGTTTCCCATCTTCCACTGCCTTTTTGTGATAATCTTTAGATTCGTGAACGACCAAATCACCATTTTTCCCTGTTAAATTTGAAACTAGCTAACTAATTTCCCGAGTGTCGCATTTTGTTTGACCAGGTACAAAAATTGGACAAAATGTACACAGATAGCAGAGGGAAGGAAACCCAAATTTCACTTCAACAGGGAGTAACGAAGCTCCTGTTGTGGAAAATCACGTTTACCTTGTTAATGCGGGAAATGTAACTTTAAAAACATACATGTAGCACTTAAATTATTAGTAATATCAATCATTATTATATCTCCTAAAAATCCATCATTAGGGCGGTTGGGGGGACGATCGCCCCTATCGCCCCCCGTGGATCCGCTTTTTATTAGAAAGTCAAGAAAGTATACTTGTAATCAAGAATTTTTGCTATCGCAATCACTAATTGCTTGATTTAGTTTATTTTACTTCACATTTCTGCCACTTTGGTTAATCGCGAAAATTATGGATTGCAATCATATAGGGACGACAACACAAGCTCCACATAAGCTTATACTGGCTATAAGTCCAGATGCCAGAGCTCTGCTAGTTTACCAAATGCAGTCCAGAATGCATTAATAGATAATGCAAGTCTAATTCTCTTGTTAAATAAAGCTTCAGTTTTCATCTTAACTGACCTTTTGATAGGGGTTGTTCATTAAATAAATATTTATTTTCTAAATTGCTAATTTGCAATTTTACCTAAGTAGGGGTCCAGTAAATAACGGTTAAGGAAAATTAAATGAGGTCAAGAAAACGTCAAGAATTTTGGATTTGTTATCTTGGTATACACCCTGTATAACTAATTTTATTAATATGAACTTTAAATATAAAATAATATGTTTGAATATATATTCAAATACTATTGAACATCACAATTCACTTTAGATAACCTCATTCATCACATTCAGATGATGTTAAACATATATTCTAAAATTACCATATCTTTGCGGTGAGATATTTAACAGTGAGGTTCCACAGGTAGAAGACAACCGGGACCATCACTGGATACAGAAATGTCGTTCGTATAAATCTTCCTGGTTACAGCTTTCCCCCGCTTAGAATCCTGAAAGATGATAGGTCAATGGCCTTTTATTCATTCTCGCTGATAGGGAGGAGCTGTCGGGAATTTTTTGCGTTCCATTGTAAATTCAATGCCCGGCTTACTCGTGGAAAAGCCTGGAGATTAATTTGAAGTGAAAAATGATTCCCATTCCAGGCGCCGTGAGCCACTGTGCTTATCGGAGAGTCGGCCGCTTGATGTGAAATTCAGCGTCCTGTTCCGTCTGTAGGATCTCGGGCGTGGAAACAAATGAAAGATGCTAACGCAACGAGAAAACGAGATGCTATATTTTTTTATGTTTCTTTTCGAACTGTTCATCCGTGCATGCAGATGTAAGCTCTGAGGGAGCAAAATATTATTATGAGAAGGTAATTGCTGAATATTCGGGCTTTAGTGTAATTACAGGACTGGAAATCTATGGCCAGCTACATTCCATGGTTGATGCACACGCACTGAGGAAGACAGATATCATGCATGAGTGTGTGTTATTTTTCTTTCATTTCATTTTGTTGCCTTTGCGTTAATTGTGACGATCAGATAAAATGGTTACATGAAACTATACTCTCCTTCTGTAATCTCTGGAGCAAGGAAAGGAAAACTAGTATCTTAGCAAGGAGTGACTCGATAGCTTCAACCAATGAACGCGTGAGATGAGAAACGAGTACATGGACGGAAAATGCGGCAGCAGCGTGCACTGCTTTGCTCCGTCCATTCGCTTTCTCCTTTCTCTGCCGTTATGTGCGGCCTTGATTCACAGATTCCTGGAACAGAGTGGGCACGCCAAAGGAACATGAACAAATTCACATGAATAAGTGGAGGCCGGAAGCTACCAACATCGTGACGCCCTCTACTAGTATGGACAGCCGATATACAGAGTAGTTCATAACTATGGGAACACAGATTTCAAATAAATACAGATGGGGTTACGGATGCTTCCCCTTTCCTGGATCACAATGTTTGATTTGTGTTTCCCTATCTTTATTTGTTTTAGCAGGTGTTTTCACAGTTATGGATCATCCTGTGCTATATTCACAGCTGTGCCAAGTTATGTCATATATTATTGGTGTTCTCAGTCAATAGCGGTTTGTTTCACGCCGACGTCAGTGGCGGAGTGATCAGCGTATTTCGTTACAAAGCCTGTGGTCCGAACCTTGGCCAGTCATGGGTGTATAATTGTGATCGATTTCATCAGTCCATGATTCATCCTCATCGTCGCAATTAACCCAAGAGATAAAAAAGCGAGGTAAAATAACGGAAATATAATAAATGTTTCACCTCCTTGAAATTCAAGAAGGAACCTTTGTGAATTACACCAATCAGTGTTACGGTAACAAACCTGAGGGAGTGGATGCAACACTTGAAACGTAAGATCCAAAAGCTTCTTCTTGAATCGCCAATCTTTCTCAACCTAGTATGTGACACTTTTCCCAAGAATCCCTGGCATTTCGTCTCCATTACGGAGGGGGAACTTTTGAGAATATTTTAAAAAGATGAATTGAATATGGAATGAATCTGAGAAGGAAATCTTCCAATATTAATAGTTCCCGTGTTCTTTCCCTTCATCTCCCCGTCCCATTTTTATCTCTGAGGATGCTTTCGAATTCCAATGAAACTGCTCCTTTATGAAAACTGAGAACATGATACCAAGATTTCTACCCTTTCCCCTCCCATTCATATTTCCCTTCCCGTCACTAGCATACCACCGAGTACGCCAGACTCTTTTGCAAAAGAACGTGATCGACACGATCTCATGAATCGAATCGTCCCCGATACTGGAAACCGAATTATTTTGGTCGTGATTCGAATTCGCAAAAGGAAGAGATGCACGGCATCTCCAGTGATCTCCGAGTTTCTCTGAGATCAAAACGTTCCTCCTCCTAACTTCATTCCTCCACCAGCCACAGGGGACTTGACAGATGTTCTTGAGGACGTCAAACGCCGCGCAAACTTCCTCAAGGGTAAAAATCGACGCGTCTGACAAAAGGAGGTTTCTCACCCCTTTTGAAACATCCACATTGACGTTCTTCTGCTTCTAACTACAAGGGAATCGTTTCATGCTGTGTAAGCGCGCCCTTTGTCCTTTGCCCCGTTTATCAAGGCAAAGTCAAAGACAAATAACCCTAAGGTAAAGGTGGGTTATATTCGTAACGTCTCTGTTCGTATCTTCTTCGCACATTGGAAGCGAGTCTTCATTTGACGCTACAGAGTTTCTCCGCTCACTCAACGTTGCTCGGACGTATGCGCAGAGGGGCTAGTTAACGAGAGTTTCGGCCCACTCACTATACTCTATTCCAGGAATCTGTGGAGCAAGGCCTCGCATAAAGGCAGAGTAGGTGAGAAAGCGAGTGGCTGGAGCTAAGCAGTACACGCTGCTGGAAAGACTGGTAACTTCAGTCGTTCTTCCCCCTCCACGCAATTCCGTTTCCTCGCAGGCGTTCATTGGTCGAGCTCTGTTGAGCCACTACTTGCTCAAGAGACTTGCTTTCGTTCGCTCGCCCCAGAGATTACCGAGACAGAGTATACTTTGAAATTCATTCTAGATATTGTGAACGTAAACGAACTCTACTATGGAAATATTTGGCAGTATCTCAGTGCAATGAGATGCTGCCAAATCAGTATCGGTTTTAGAAGCAGTGCAATTGCAGTATAAGGGAGATCCAGTTCAGACCGAAATGGAAACGTGTCACTTGGGAACGAGCCAATCAGCAGCAACGTTTCACCGTAGCGGTATGAGAGGCCACACAAGCGTACGTTCGATTGGTGAGATCCTCAAATGACACAAGAATCGTAAATTGATCCCTTGATAGAGATTATAGTTATAGAATCATAATCAACTGTGTTTGTGTCACGAACCGGCATTAAATGCTAAATCAGCAAACACCATCCAAGTCCCCGGTGACGAGAGGTCACCGGGACAGTCAGAAGTGAGTGGCCGAGAGAGTCGGAAGCAAGTAGCTTAAGTGGTACGACTCGTGGAGTGTGTCCGTGCAAAGGTTGGGCAGTGCCCAAAGTACACACCGTCAACGGACCACACGACGCCGACGCGACCAGGCCGACGGGCCAGATCAGGTACAGTGGTGACTAGGGCTAGGATTTTGATGAAATTGCATCTTTTTTTCTGGTGAATAAGAAACCCAAATCTTTTAATATTTATATGTTTCATGTCATGCTGAAACTTTTAAGCACTATTTGTTGGGGCATTTTTTTGCATTTTTTGCCATTATGGGTTGTATAAGTAATTTTTTGGTCATTTTTTTTAATTTCTTAGTTTTCCAGAGCACTTGTACGCTGCGAGTGCATGGGCATCATTAACGTGAAAGGATTAAGATGAATAAATATCCTATTTTTTCATATCTTCCCTAGACATCCGTCTCAGAAGAAAATAAACAACACGAATATAACGATTTCCTTACAATGAAATTCAATTGTTAGAAGTTCAAAACAGCTCGCAATTTTGCCCCAGGAGAAGAAAGTCGTTGCCCTGCCTAATCTTATCTTCTAATCTGCTCAGACCAATTGTTGTGTTCCTTGAAAGTGAATGGATGGAACGTGTGATCTGGCCATTGTTGAAGTTCCTGTTTATTGCGAGAATTTACTTTGGTGCAGTGTTCAGTAGAGCAGATTTTCGAAGCATTGGACAAGATGCCAAAAACCAAGCAAAGTACACAGTACAAATTAAAACAGTTTGTGTCCCAGTATGGTGAAAATACGTTCAGTACGGACGGATCAGTATTATTCTGTCAGCTTCGTGGTGTAAGAGTTGCTGCGGAAAAGACATTCACGGTGGAGCAACATGTCAACCACAAGAAACACAAGGCAACTCTGAAGCAAATTCAAGATCAGAAGAGGATGGTGCAATTGTTAATGGGTGAGTGTTCCTCCAAATCCTCTGTTATTTCTGAAGAACTGTGCGACGCTTTTATTTCTGCTGACATTCCTCTAAGTAAACTAAATAATCCTAAACTTCGAGCATTTTTGGAAAAACATACTGGGAAATCGATACCAGATTCTTCCACGCTAAGGAAAAATTATGTCAAGAAATGCTACAACCAAACAATGGATCAAATTCGGCAGAAAATTCATGGTAAAAAAATATGGGTGTCAATTGACGAAAGTACCGACTCACTCGGACGGTACATTGCAAATGTAGTGATTTGTACGATGCAGGAATCCGAGTCTACTCAAGTGTTTCTAATAAATTGTGAATGTCTAGAGAAAGTGAATTATTCAACGATCAGCAAAGTTTTCAATAACGCGATGCAGTTATTGTGGCCCGACGGCATTCAATATGACAAGGTGCTGCTTTTCGTAACAGATGCGGCACCGTACATGGTTAAAGCAGGGAATTCTCTGAAAGGTCTGTACTCGAAAATGGTACATGTAACATGTCTTGCACATGCGTGTCACCGTATTGCTGAAGAACTGCGAAGTCACTTTCCTGATGTAGACCAACTGATTGCAAACATAAAGAAGATTTTCCTCAAGTCCCCATCACGAGTGTTAGCTTTTAGGTCTCATGCACCTGATGTGCCTTTGCCACCAGCTCCTATTCTTACTAGATACATGTACTAGGTACATGGTTAGAGGCTTGTGGTTACTATTGTGAAAATTATAAAGTTGTGAAAGAAGTTGTAACCTCGTTCGACAGCAGTGAAGCATTGTGTATAAGACAAACACAGGAACTCTTGGCTGATCCCGAAATGGAGGGAAAATTATGCTATATAAAGTCCAACTTCGGCTTCCTACCTTCTGCCATAACTTCACTCGAGACATCTGGAGCTACATTGGTTGATCAAGTTAATGTCCTTAACAAAGTTCAGGATAATTTGGAAGCAGTTCCAGGTACTGTTGGAATACAAGTGAGAGAAAAGATGCAGAAAGTGCTAGGGAAAAATGCAGGATACACAATAATATGTTCTATTCGTGACGTATTGTGTGGGAAAACGTTTTCATTGCCAGACTCTGAAACCGAATTAGAACCAAGTGACATTGTATGTTTTAAATATGCCCCTATTACCTCTGTTGATGTTGAAAGGAGCTTTTCTATGTATAAAAGTGTGCTAGCTGACAATCGTCATTCATTTCTTTTTGAAAATTTACAGAAAATATTCGTTACACACTGCAACTCAAGACTGATCAGTAACCTCTCATAATTTGTCAAAAGTTGCATACTAGAGTTGCTGTAATTTGAAGTGCAAATAAAATTTTACTTTGGAATTTTTAACGGTTTTTAGGTCATTTTTAAAGTCATTTTTTGGCAATTTTTAGGTCATAAATGCATCTTTTTAAGGGCATTTTTTACAAATTTTTAGGTCATCAAAATCCTAGCCCTAGTGATGACACTAGTAATTTAAGTATCAGTGTTTAGTTGTTCAAACCCCTTATCTTTTCGGCCTGTGCATAATAAATAGGTGAAGGACAAAGGAGCATTAATTATTCCCCCTTCTCACGTTTAAACCCCTCTCATAGCCAAGCTGTTAGACCTGCGAACGACCTAAACGTAACATTTGAACTTTAACTGGAGTAAAATCTCACTAAATTGTTTAATTATCAAGCCACGATAAGGACGGCTAGAATCACAAAGAAGCCGACGCCATGGCAAACAAACAACCTGAAACTTCTTATGATATTGAGGGATTTGAGGGATGGGGCGCTGCGGAAATATAAACGAACCAAACTGCCTCTACATTGGGATGAATACAAACTGTTACGAAATGTTACCACCTCCGTTATGAGACAGGAGAAAAAAGCTTACTATTAATTTGTTATAAACAACTCGACAAAAACATAAAAAGTTTGTGGAACAGCCTAAAAGCAGTCGGCATAGGTAGTAGACGAAATACCGGCGAACTTCCACCACACCTCAGTAACCATTCTCAAATCAATCACCATTTCGCAAATGTTTATGATAGTGCTTCCCGTGATACCGGCCTCATTGCAAAGGAGTGCAAATATTTCTCAGACAACATTTTGAACAACGAAGCGGAAGAATTTCAATTTCATCCAGTGTGTGAGTCTGAGGTGGAAAAGGCCGTACACAGCATCCGTTCAAATGTAGCAGGAATAGATAACATATTTGGCAAAAATGTTAAATTAGCCCTCCCTTTCGTGCTCCCTGCGCTCACACACATAAATTATTCACTAAAATCAGACCAATTCCCTAATGCTTGGAAGGAAGCGCGAGTCATCCCGCTATCCAAAAAAGAAATGATAACATATTTGAATGATTTAAGGCCGATTAGTATATTATCAATACCTTCGAAGTTTACAGAAAAAATAGTATCGATAAAATTGAAAATTATATTGCGAAATATAATATTTTACCTGATACACAGTCGGGTTTCCGTGCATCTCACAGCACTGCTACGGCTTGGCTTTACTGTCTGTCACGGACAACATATTAAGTGACATAAACGACAAAAAAGTAACCGTACTTCTATTATTAGACCTCTCAAAAGCATTTGACCTTGCCCACTATAACCTTCTCCTTACTAAAATGAAATATTACAATTTCTCCAACCAAGTAATAAACTGGTTTAAATCATATCTGCAAGAAAGGAGGCAGAGAGTTATCTGCCCTGTCAATATCGCTTCATCACCGTTATCTTTAGACGGGGGAGTGCCGCGAGGCTCCATCTTGACACTTCTGTTATAAACTCTCTATGTTGCCGACGGCAATCAAGCATATAATTGCTACGCAGACGATACGCAACTCATGATATCATCACCGCCAACAAATGTATTAAACAAAATATAAAATATAAATAAAGATTTACATGCCGTTAACAAATGGTTCATTGCAAATGGGCTCACAATTAATCCCCAAAAATCTGTTATACGATACTGGGATATCGAATTCTCTGCAACAAATAAAAAAATACGCAATTAATGTTAAAATTAGAAAGCAAAACATAATATATGCTCACGCTATTAAAAATGTAGGTCTATATTTTGATCAACATGTATCCTGGTCTTCTCACGTTTCAACACAGTGCACAAAAGCACTTACAATTCTTAGATCATTATATAGAAAGAGAGATTATTTTACCAGAGAAACCAAATTATACCTTACTAACGCATTAATATACCCTCTATTTGACTACTGTGATGTGGTGTACGGTACAAATTTGGAAAGGAAACTATCAAGCAGAATTCAAAAAATTCAAAATTCTTGCATTCGATATGCTTTTTTAGAAGTGAGCATATCTTGCCTGGCTTGATACTCGTGATATCATCAATATGTCTCGACGACGCCTACTACATCAATACTGCCTAATGTTCAATATCCTGAAGTACAAAATACCAGGTTATCTGTACAAAAAACTTGTATTTAGAGATTCAGTGCATTCACATTACACCAGAGGTCGACGTAAACTCGACATCCCCCGCCACTCTGTCGCCAGCTCCGATGGCTCTTTTTTCTCTCTGGTCCGCTACTGTTTGGAATGCCTTACCGGGTGATATTTCGTCTGCTACCTCAATCAAACACTTCAAAGAAAAGATTATATCATATTTACTGAAAAAACAACGATTAAGTCACTCCTCGCATGGCTAAACCTCGAAAACATCCATACATTACATTACGAATAATGCATATTGTGTACACATTTCTCTACTTCATACACTTTTGAATTATGATTATGTGTGTGTGTGTGTGTGTGTGCGCGCGCGCGAGTGTGTGAATTGGTATGTGTGCTTCGAATTATTTTATGTATTTCATATATTCCAAACCATTTTGTTTAATGCTTTTCACATGTAATACTTTGTAATACCTAGTCCTGAGTTAGGTGGTAGAGCAGCCCTAGACTGAACCTCGCTCAGTAGAAAATAAAAATACTATTTATTCTATTCTAGGGTGTTCCGTATAGGATGCCAAATTTGAATGGAGTTCTATTGTTTTATTTCGAGGTTGACAGACCTGTTCTTACCAATGTTGGTATCTGTTGTCATGCCGATTAATGTAGCCTCAATTGTTTTCACTCCTTTGTTGTGGTTACGATATGAAACAGTTTACGATTGAGCAACGTGTTCTCATTGTGAAGACATTTTACCAATGTGGTGAAAGTGCAACGGATACAGTGCGAAAACTTCGTACGATTTTCGGAAGGAATAAAACACCTAACGAGTCTACAGTTTGCAGACTAATGTTGAAGTTTCAGTCCGCTGGTTCAGTGTGAATCATACGAGTGATTGGAGGCATCGGGACAGACATCTGCGAGAGGGTTATCAACAATTTTGTGGAGAGTATAAATGCATGCAGACTCAGTAGGGTGGACATATGCCTGACATTGTCTTTCATACGTAAAATGGGAAATGTTACTGCTTACATATATGTGAAATATAACAATTTTCATATTTTCTCTATTTTTATTTAATTTTCTAATTCGACGTCCTATACGGAACACCCTATATTTTATTCTAATCCAATATGCGGGGATATAAGAGAATTGCCACTCACTGTTAATTTCAGGTGGAAATATCTTTAGCTGCAATAAAGCGTATATCATGAAGAAAAGTTTCATTATTGCTGCACGTACGCTGAAAAGTTTATATGATAACATGCTGTTTATGTTGTTTATACCATAGAAGTATTTCAAGACTCAATACAAGACCGAGATTGTACCAACTATGGTCTCGCCTCGATACCATCCCTAAAAATAAAATATACCACCACCAAAAAAATAGAAGCACATGATAGATAACATGAGACCTTTGGCTAAGAGAAGTAACCCTTCCCTTCCTCGTGGGGCATTTCCGAGATCACCTTGAAAAGTTCGCTAGTGAGATGTAAAATACATGTTCTGATTGTTTGCCACAATCGAGTATTGTTAATACACGAGGGTAGAGCAAAAAGTTAGTGACATGTTTAAGTGATGAATTTAAGAGTTACACATCATGAAATTTCGTGAACTAAATGTAGCTACTTTTTAATAGGCAGGCGAATGCAACGCTCTCCCTCTTCCTGTATTCTAAGAATCAGCAACTTGAAACAATTTTTGCCTTCTCCTCTCTCCCAGTTACGGGGGATGACATAATTCTGAAAATAAGGATGATGTTTAGATTGTCAATACAATATCTAAGCAATGAGGTTGGGACAACCTTTTAAATAGCTGTCAGTAATAGGCAGTTAGTCTAGTTCATGATATCCCCATAACTTCTGGTATAATAACAAAACTGGAAATGTCAAGAATCAGGCTCAGATTAGTAGAGATTGTATTAGATTCCAGTTTCATATCGATATACAGTTAGCTGATTACCCGGCGTTATCCGTGTGTTTAATGAATTCTAACTATAGAATAAAATGTAACTAATTTTATTTACAGGTATTTTAAAGTATAAGTACAGTAAACAAATTATAAAGTATTATATTTTACAAATTCACTATAATAAAAATTTAACAACAATTTATGAACAACATTTCTAGTTCCAATAGTTTTAGTTCGCCTCGATACCATCCCTAAAAATAAGATATACCACCCCCAAATACATAGAAGCACATGATAACGTTAGACCTTTGGCTAAGAGAAGTAACTCTTCCCTCCCTCGTGGGGCATTTCCGAAATCACCTTGAGAAGTTCGCTAGTGAAATGTAAAATACATGTATGTATATACATAGGCCCCGACTCCATGGGGATTGGGGGGAGGCTCGAGCCCCCCAATGTTAACGATGTGGGGACAGAGCCCCCCAAATAATTTTGCTTAAGAGGATCTAATGTATTATTTTGCTTCTCTTGTAAAGTTTACTCTGAATTGTGCCACATGAACTTAACTTTAAATACACATTTGAAATGTTCTAGAATCTAGATCATCAACTTTGGGGGTTTGAGACCGCTAAACCATCAACTTTGGGGGGGGGGGGGCTGTGAGCAGAGACAGCAATACACATGACTTATTACTGTAATTATGAGTATTGTTAAAATTTTTACTAAAGAGAGTTTCATGTGCATGAACTAGGAGAGTGGATGGGACGTTGGGGGTACAAATGACTCTCACATGACATTCAGAACGAGATCATTCATATATTAGGGAGATCTGTTTTACGCTCCGTGATAGCAGATATTAAAAGTCGTTAGAAACTTGTGACATATCCATCCTTGGACAATTAATATTCTGCATTCGAACTGTGAATAAAAATGTTGATATTTTTAAGGAATTCATGGGCTTTTATGAGATTCCGAACACCGAGGCCAAAACTTTAAAAAGGGAGAGAGTGAGTCATTCATTAATTTATTTCAGTGATCAGAGCCCCCCCCAATAATTTTGACAAGTCGGCGCCCCTGTGTGTATATATATTGTTTGCTGTTACTTATTTCCACTCCTTGAGTATAAGCCTACATATTTATATATTTTTTGTCGCTTTACTTCATCTTCGGTTAATAGAGACAATGTGGATGAATGATGAAAAAGGAAATTTAAATTCATCATCTGTTTAATTATTCAAACAATTCTCACTAATAAGACAAACTAAATATCAGACTACTGTAATTTCGATAAATTGGATAAAGATACAACAAAGGATTTTTTCATATCAATGAAACGACAATAATAACTAAGAATTAAGGAAAAATTAATTGAATTTCTTAAGAAATTAAATTTAAATTGTACTCTATGATATAAAGTGAGATATAAAAGGACATCTAAAGTCCTCTGCTGGCAATTATTTTGCACGTGTGTTGTACTAACAGCGAAAAAAATTGAAACGAAGACTGCCTTTTATCTTCCCCAAGTTTCAGCGCCATCTACTGTTGAAGAACAATACCACATCTAGAGGGTTACCTGAGCGACTAAATATGGAAATTGCTTCTGTGGAGTAGTGAAACGGTGCAAAAGCGTCCTATGGAACACAGCGTCCATGATGAAAATACGTTCAGGATTTACAAAAAGGAGGGGAAAATATTCTCGTCCACGTTTCGCTCCGGGGCCCACCTTCAACAGACGAACAAAGGAAGGTGTAAAGAAGGAAAAAAAAGACTAACGGCAGTGAAAACTGAAACTGGCTGGAAATTTGCATGATTAAAATACGTGAACTGTAGAGGCGATTTTCACTTTGAAAAATCTCACGTAATAAGAAGGGAGTTAAATTTGATTATTAAAACTAACTCTAGTTATGCATTTCTGCCACTTTCAGCTTCTTGTTTTTAAAGGATGCAGTTACTCTCAAAGCTTCTTGTAGCGCCATTTCGGTTTGTCTATCAGAAGTGGAGATAAATGACGGCTAGGTTATATTATAATGTATGTTAAGTTCCCTCCATTTTCGGAAACTGTCAAGCGGAACCACTGGAATAAAACAGAAAGGTTTAAATTTCTATTTTTAATTTCTTTGGAGTAAACCGTTACATCTGGCGCAGCAGTGGCCCAGTAAAGTTTCTGATTTGGGGAGAGGGGGGCAAAGAAGGTTTAGTTCTAGAAGGTTTTATGTAGCGAGACCAGGGGCGGCGTAAATAACTAGCGTACGGAGGATTGTTTTCGGAGGGGGCTGAAATTGTGAAGGTGGATAGCCGCGTACTAGGTCGCGAGCGGGATATACTATAAAATAATTCATAATTGCCGTTTTTTCCCTTCTTTATTCGGACAAAAATTGTATTCGAGGATCATTATAGGGGGGTTCGCATTTTCCACTTTGTTTCTGTTTCCGAGTGCATTGTGGCTTTATTTTGAAAACATTGATTTTCTCAAAATTTCTGTAGAGGCTGTGGCTCCATCATCTC
Organism: Lepisma saccharinum; assembly: GCF_977018435.1. NCBI lineage: Eukaryota > Metazoa > Arthropoda > Insecta > Zygentoma > Lepismatidae > Lepisma > Lepisma saccharinum. Next base: position 55,255,526 of record NC_139233.1, read on the forward strand.
CCCTCTACGTACGCCAACGGCACAAGAATGGGCCATGGCCCATCTAAAATTAGGGTGGTTCACCTACTACTTCAATATGTATAATTTAACAGGCAAATTTCCTGATAAAAATATACAATGATGAAGATGATGTTAAAACCTTTAAAGCTTCGAATTAAGGTTCTCTGGATTCTTAGCGCTACACTAACCCGTGGATCACCGAGGTCTACAGTATAGTAGCATTTTTCCATATTTCGCATCAGCACACACTACTGTTAATTGAAGGGCTCAGGTGGAAAACATGGTATGTGACATTTTGGCCATTTCTGAGTTCATTAAGAAAAAAGGTTATTAGAAGCTATTGTATACTGTAGATCAATTGAGGCGTTGCGGATACGAAGGGCGAACTCAGCAAACGTACATTGTGAGGTGAGGGAAATGAGTTTCAAGTTGTCAGGCACAGTGCGAACTCCACAAAAACGTGGTAAGGGTAGATCGGAAAGTTTCCTGCGTGATTTCCAAAGTCTTTTGTTGAGTTTGCCCCGTGCCTCACAACTTGAAACACATTTTCCTCTAAATGTACTTTTGTTGAGTTCGTATCCGCAACGCCTCAATTGTTTTCGTGTTGTGTTGACCAATTTCAGAAGGCTTCACTGAGTCCAACGAAAGTTGTATGACATGGCAATTCCACTCGAAAGTTGAACGATGGCACATTTTACTTTGTAACTCAAGTTGGTTGGTTGGTTGATTTGGTGTTTCAAGTGCACTTTATGCACAGTAAGGCTAATCGGGACTGGACCTACAGTTTAAATTGGGATCCGAACCACTATGTGCCTCCACCGGGTATAGAACCCGGGATCCCTTGATTACAAGGCGACGACGCTACCACTGCGCCATCGGGGAGGCACTTTGTAACTCAAGTATGACCAAGTATGACCAAAATGTCACTTACCATATTTTACACCCGCCCCTTCAATTAGTTTATGTTGCTTAATTACTACAATATCATGTTGAGAAATATTATAGTGCTGTGATTATTATGTGTGTAATATTCTGTATAGGCATGATACAATCAAGCTGTGAGGAAGAAGAACAAATACGTCAAGTACTCTGTTGTTTTGCTAGAGTTGTTTGAGTACCTTGGACGACATGTTATACGAATGTTAAAGGCACTGGCTGCGATTAGGGGGCCTGGGGGCAGTTTCCCCGCTCCCCTTCACTTCTTATTTGCCCCGCACTATGGCTTCTTAATGTTAAAACTTGTCTGCCAAGAGAAAGTAAACTGTCCTTGACCGTCCCCCTAGTTTTGGCACCAAATCACTGCTACCGTTGAAGGGTTATTATTCTTGGAAAAAATTGACGGTAAACTAATAACATTTTTCTTGCAATGTTAACTGGCCCATTCATTCAGGCCAGCATTTGGTTCAAAACAAGGTGGACTGATTTAAATCAGGTTGATTTAAATAAAGATTTAAATCAGGTGATTGTTTAAAAAAATCACTGATTTAAATCACTATAAATAAGTAATTTATAGAATAATGTACACATGGTTTTTGTAGCCTACATATCAGAATCACTTTTCTTGAAAGTACATAAGTCTTGTAATAATTTAATAGTGTTTATTAGGCTCCAAGAAAGGAAAAGAAAGGAAACAAAATATATGTACTGATGGTGTGAAGCTCATACGAAAGGAAATGTAATATGTTAACTGTAAACACACTTACATTTCTCTTGATTTAAAGTTCAATAATTTCTATGGGCAAAATAGCAAACATTTTCTGTAGAATAATATACAATCATGTTAAAACGTAAATAGTGTCATTATCATTAAACTCTAAATAAATATGGCATCTGATATTTTGAAAACCTATATTCAGCTCCAAACACTACAAAATAATATTTTATATAATTATATAGTACATGCAGAATGTTTTATTTGCACTGAAAGAAAAGTTACTGCAATTTATTCTAGTTTTATTAAGGGAGAATTCACACTGAAGAAACACGTGATGCGTGACACGCAACATGCAACACGTGTCGCTTGGAAGCCGACACTCGGTAATCAATGCAACCTTTCGAACCGAATAGACACGGCAAGATGCACGTGTCGCATGTCGCTTACGTCTCTCGGACTGTGCCGTTTTCTCAATACCGTGCAGCGTGTTGCTTCAGTTTGTTATTCGCGCATGCGCAGCGAATGCTTCATTCCAACGAGCTGTATTTAGACTCTAGAAGAGAGCCCAACCGGCATTATGTTTGAACCTCAAATTTGTTGATATAATAAAGTATCGATATGTACAATGTTTTAACAATGTTTTAAGATATAAACACAACGTTCATTTCGCTTTATTAAGTTTTTTGATGCAGTTATCTATCGGCTGTCATTTGCCTTCAACATCGTGTAAAGAGGCCATGTTTTGGCCATTTACCTGACTGCTTTTATTTGAAAAAGTCAGCTTATGGAGGAACTTTAGTATATATTAGAAAACATGGTAAAGTACTCTAGTGCATTATTTTTCAACCGCCGGGCCGCGACCCGATACCGTGCCCTCGTATCAACTATACTGAGCACCGAAATGTTCTGCTGAAACTGGTTGACAACTATCATAATCCCAATATCATATTTGAGTTGTGAGTTTTCGTTTTTTAAGTCCATTTATGCACAAATAGACTAATCAGAACTGGATCTGCCCGGTGCCTCCCCGGTTATCGAACCTGGGATCACTTAATTACAAGGAGATGACGTTACCACTTTGTCTTCCATATTTTTATATTTGTCAACAATCCTACACACGTAATCAAACTATTATTACTATTATGATTATGCTAGAATTTATTTATCAATATTTAATTTCATAGGCACATGTTAATTCATGCATAAAATCTTCAATACTGTAAAGATTTACGAGGAAAATTCTTCGGCTAAGGGATTGACTTTATAAAAATACCGTGACATGGTTTCACGAAGGCTGAGAACCATTTCACTAGTGTTTAGGTATTCGCTTTATTCAGGCTGAAATGTCTAGCGTATAGAGTTTGAGGTCAGTGCATAATATTTTTCAGTTTTCTCATGCACAACATGCCTCTCCCAAGTTTCAATAACTTGCACAAATTTTACAACGCAATTTACATGTAACAATGTCTCGTGTTACGTTATTTTCGGGTGACTAATAAACTGATTAATGGAATTATATCGGTACCATCATGCAAACTGAGCAAAGAAACCAGTGTCGCTTGCCGCGTGTCGCGTGCATCTTGTCTCTTCGGTGTGAAACACTCGTGTCGCGTGTTGCGTGTTTCTTCGGTGTGAATTCTCCCTAACACTCTCAAGAAACATTTCGATAGTAGATTCATACGTGGGTTAAGTCATAAGTCATGGCAACTATTTTTTTTCTCGTGCACAGGGCATAACACGAAAAATTTAAGATATACGTTTGAAAGTGTATGGAATGTACTTTCGAAAGAAGCCACCAGATGGTGTATGTGAACAACGGTGGAGTAGTAAACATGCTCACAAGTTCAGTCGGTGAGTGAGAGCGTTCGAAAATGGAGGTCTTGAAGCAGGATCAACGTTCGTACCTTAAAATAGAAGTTCTCCACGGCAGAAATACATGGAAACGCTATACAGAGCTACGGGAAGCACTGGGTGTGCATGCCATGCCCTATGAAACAGTGGCGAGTTGAGTGGAGGCCTTCAAACGGGCCAGAGTGCCAACTGCCGATTTGTCTCTCGCAGTGGGCATCCTGTGTCCAAGGACAAAGATGTACGGGTAATGGTAATTGAACAGTGTTTACATGATGAGAGGTGCCGTGCCCCAATAAAACACAAGTGGATAACCTGGGTGAATAGTTTGAAGGTTGTTAAACAGTGTAGTCTTGTGTACTTGTTGTTCATTCCATAATGAAACACTGTTGTCCAATGTCCTGTGTTCTGCCTCTTTCCTACGAGAGTCTCCTGCATCCAGACTTCATCTGGTGGCTTCATTCGAAGGTACATTCCATACACTTTCAAATGTATATCTCAGATTTTTCGTGTTGTCTTCTGTTTGCGATAATAAAAATAGTTGCCATGACTTATGACTTGACCCTTGTATATACAGTATCAGAGACAGAAAGAAATCACATTAACATGTAATTTTTATTTGATTTAATCAAACTGTTCAAATATTTGACAGGGCCGTTTACTAGAAAAATCCTTTCTATAAAAAAAACATAAGTAATTTTAAACGTGTTTTTTTAAAAAATCAAGAAAATCAATTTAAATAATAAAAACATGATTTGTATCCACCCTGGTTCAAAATAATACGAAAATCTGGCAAAAATGTCCCTCCATGTGAAAACGCAAATAAAAATAACTGTAATAGCAACGGTTTATTTCATTTCAAATTAATTATTTAAACAGTAACTAAGTTACAGTTACTAATTTCAAACAGTAACTAGTAACCGTTTCTCAAAAAATTGTTACTTGTAACTTCGTTACAATCCTCGTTGCTTTCAAACGCTGTCTGAAATCTAATATTTTTTTTTAGGCATAACTTTGCTGTCTTCCCACCACGTGGAGGTCGTCTGTTGTGGCGAGAAGGTGGCAGAGTTATGGATAAGGCCTTATAACTCTATTTTTAGATCACCGATATCGTAGTGTAAGGGATAACCTTTTCTAAAGACACCCAAATGCCAATCTCTCTCTAATCCACCCTGGACCAGTGACGACTGGGTTCCAAAACAGGTTAACAAGGTGCCGAAACTGTGGAAGGGGGCGGGGTGGGCAACGACAGTTTATTTCCCTTTGTAGATAAGGTTTAGCATAATGCGGGAGCAAAAGTGGTAAAAAGTGGGGGCAACTGCCCTCCACGCTCCCTCTCCTAATCGCCGCCACTGCTGACTATATTTTGCAGACTAACGAGGCTTTGGTGTCTGGACCCACAGCTAGTATAATCCACTGTGGGGCCTCTGTTGTGTTGTCCATAACTGTTGTCGCTTCGTCCATAGGCGTGCGCACGGGCAGTTACCCTCCTAATCATGGACGTCCGCAGATTTTTTCAACGGAGGGTCAAGCAAGATATTTTTCCATGGGGTATATTACCCCGATAATAGTGTTGCCCCCTAAAAAAACAACACTTGAATATGAAATTATCGCATTAATATAAATTACTATAACTGAAATCAAATTATACGTGTGAAACATATACTTTTAGCTTGGCATTCGATTTCTAAGGGGGAGGTGTTACTACGGGGGAAGGAGGTGCAGTGGCGCAACCACAGGGAGGGGGCAATGCCTAACCATGGACGGGAATCAATTCTAGGGGGGCAAGGGGGGCAGACATTGAGGTAAAAGAAAGCAAGACTGGTAGAATATAAGAGTAGCAGGACAAAAGGATACTCAAGATGGAATAAGTTTTCACGTCTTTCTTGCATTACTTCTTCCAGACGGCCAAGAGCACCTGCAGGGGGCACAAAGGGAAATTGCCCCCCCTCAATATCAAATTTTATACAAACGAAAATACATTTCGTAAACTTTCCTTGCTCGCTTCGCTCGCAGTATCTGCTTTCTTACAGTCTTGTCAAGTTCAAAGCTGTAGCTAGAGGGCGGCGGGAGTTCTGGCCCTGGGCGCCGAATGATCAAAATGAAGAAAATTGTCAAACAGAATGCCATGGCGCCCCATGAAATTTTGGGGCCATATTAAATCAATATTGTTTTCAGTTTGCAAAACTTTGAATCTAAAACTTTTCTTGCTCGCACCGCTCCCAATTTTGTTGTTTTCTATAATGCATTGTAAATTACCGGAGAGAGAAGTTATAACCATTAGGTACTTCAGACTCTTGCTGCTAAACAGTTTGTCTTAAATGCATGAACACAATTGTTTGGAGGAAAAGAAGCGCTGCACATTTCAGAGACAATTTATTTATTCGTCATGGTGCCTATATGTTGATTCATTATATATAGCCTATACACACACACACACCCATCAATGCAATGAAACTTAAACAGTGAGATAAAATGCTGTTTTTCTTCCCCGACTGAACTTTCATCAAGGCTTCCCCCCCCCCCCTAATCAGAGGGTCTGCGCACGCCTATGGCTTCGTCCATCTCCTTGTATCACCATTCGTCCTTATCTTCACGATTAGCTAAGAGTGGCAGAAAAGCGAAGTAAAATAAATCAATGAAACGATCATTCGGTCAACGATATTGATCTGAGAGGGGACAATTTCAGTCGTTAGCATTGTAGGGAGGTTTGGAAATACGAGCGTCCAATAATTAGGGTGATATTTGAAGGGGGATGAAGGATAATTCTCCCTGGGGGAGAAATAAATAGTAATTTTTATTAGATCCAATGCTTCAAGAGTAGCTACTAAAATTCGCCTCAAAGTTTTCACATACCAGACTGCAGAGAGAGAGAGAGAGAGAGAAATGTGTGGTAGCCTACGTATATGTCCTTGCATGCTTGATCATGCATGCAAGAGCAGAGCTGCAAACTGAGATAACAAAAAGCAAACGCACAGATTAGGTCAGCCATCTTGTCCACGATCACACCACGAGACAGTTTTTCTCCCCTGCTTGACCACGTGGTAAGCTGATCTGCAAATTAGAATTTCCCCACGCCACTTGCGCTTTAATTCACGGCATTTTCCAGCACGAATCATATTGCATTGGAAGGAGGTTCTTTTAATAATGTTACTGTTACATGACTGAGATTGGTATCATCCTTGTTTTCCCCCAGCATAGGTAGATAACATTTTTTTATATAAGTCGAGACTGTAATGTTAAGCTTGTCAGTGTCTCGATTCCACTAAATTATTGAGGAAATTTGGACACAATATTTCGTTATCACATTCCAGTTCCATGATGTTGACAAAATCTGTTTTTTCAAATGATACTAAAAAAACGTTTTTATTTGACTAATTGCGACAAAAAGAATGAATGATGATTGTATGAAGCTGATGAAATTACACTTGCAAAGGAACACCCATGGCCGAGCGGGGTACCAATAAATTATTGCTGTAGAAAAATATATTTTTTTATTAATTTCGTAGTTTCCCGATGTATTGATTCCTATATATTCCTTCAATTTTTTCCTCACATGTATTTGGATGATACTGCAGCCCCTTCGGTACGTCATTTCTCTCAACTGCACAAAAATTAACAGATGAGTCATTAAATGACTTCCTTTATTTCACTTCGCCTTTTGTGCCACTTTTGGCTAATTTGCGAAGATGGGGATGAGTGATGATATGATGAAATTGATGAATGGGCACTAACAAACATCCATGCCCAGGCCAGGATTCGAACCCGGGACCCCTGGCGTCACAGCGCGATGTGCTAAACACTCCGCCACGGGGGCAGGCTCATTAAATGACAGAACGGTAAACAGCGGTCTTTTAAGACTAAAATTAAGTGACAATGCCCTCCCCTCTCAAGGGGTTCTTCAGCGAAGCTTTGGGGAAATAGACCTGAAAAAAAAAGAGAAGCGATTATTAATCCACCACAGCCGGGCCCCGTGGTGGAGTGGTTAGAACATCGCGCTACCACACCAGGGGTCCCGGGTTCGAATCCTGGCCTGGGCATGGATGTTTGGGAATGTCCATTCATCCCCATCTTTGCAAATTAGCCAAAAGTAGCACAAAAAGCAAAGTAAAATAAAACAAATCAATCAATCATTAATCCACCACTGGTTCTTCTATTTGCTGCAATGGCAAGATGTATGAACAAAATACAGTACTAATTTTTTACTTCGTTCAATTCTTCTCAATCCTTGCCTAACAATTAACTATAGGCTTAAACTTGTTGAATGATGAAAACCACTTCTATTTTCCTTTTTATCTATTGTCTATTTTTTATACATTTTTGTCATTTTTTCTACATTTCTTAATAATATATTTACTTTCAGTAAGTCGACATTTATCCTGTAATAATTTATTTATATTTTTTCAACTTGTGTTGCCATCTAGTTTTCTTTTCCGAAACTTATTTCCTTCCATCTCGTATTATTGTTTCCAATAGGAAATATCTGGTTTGTAACAACTTAAAAAAAAAAGAATAGCCATGCTTATATCAAAATTAAGGTTTTGGAGCTTCTCAAAGAGGATGCCCCAATTTGGTGCTCCGGCCAGTCAGCCGGATCACCCAACTCTTAAGCCGCCCCTGTTCCTTCAGTTAAATGACAGCTGGGTAGAACGGTGTTTGTTGACAAATCAAATCTGCGTATTCGAGGGGTTCGTTTGGGGTTGGTACAATACTCCACATTTCATACTGTGTGGTAGCATTGACGATAAAATTCGGTAAAATATCTCTCTTCATGTCTTCTGCAACAGCAGTTGAATTCAATATCTAGATATTCGCATACTTGTACAATTTCTCGATAATGAATTCTGTCATGGCATTATTTTGGGGAAATTGAAGCAAAGTTGTTACACGTAATCGGTTCTTGCTTTTACGTTCATGTTTACTTGCTGAAGTTGGTTGTACACAGGCTCAAATTTAGCGGGAAAAAATGGCAAATCGCTAGGAGCGTCACAATGTAGGTTGGAGTTGTTGCAGTGGTGTAGAGTCGATGGGCTTTGACCTTCGACTTTTGTGCGTTCTTTGAAAGTTCTCTCAAAGCTCGTACGATAGTCGGGAAATTCTCCAAAAATGTAGCGATGCTCTTGCACTTTTCCGACCAGCGCGTTTCACAAAACAGACTGATATTATTGACAATCATGTCCCGCAATAAAGTACTCTCTCTCTCTCTCTCTCTCTAAAGAAAAAAAACAACTTTGTCGTGCAAGTTTTTCACTTCATTAACATAGTTCGGGTCATTGATGGCAAGATTCAATATATATGTGACTGTCACAGTGAAAGAATACCGCCATAGTATACTGTCATTAATCAATTTCTGAACGCCACTAATGTGACCAACCATTTTTAGAACAGCCGTCATACCCTTAGCCAATGAGTAGGTTTAACTCCGCATCGCAATTTTTTAATAATGGTTTCTAAAATGGGTTTAGAATTTAGCTCTTGCACCGGTGCATATTCCAGGATTCTTCACAAATTTTCGGCTTTTTTCAAAGTGCAGGTACCGACCACCATTTGATAATTGCTCTGTACCATTAATATCAGCAACTCATCAGTCAACGCCGGAAAAACATATGGACGCTTCACGTCCTCAATGTGACGTGACAGCAGACGACAAGCTGGAGTTGAATCTAAACAAATAAAAATGAGGTTTTTTCCCTACCCAAATCCATCGAGTTGCCCATTACAAAGGGTAACTTTAAGAATCATGACAGCAGCTACGAAACAAAATTGTGGTGTGCATCGAACATCAATGTAAAGATGAGATTTCGGAGAATACGTCTATATATCGTAACGTTCTCCTAGAAACGGGGGCATCAAACTAGGGACCTTTAGGTGTCCTAATGGGTGATGTAGCTCACTAATCATTCATCCTCTATTCTGGAGCAACTCGCCACTCATGGTGAGCTTGATGGTAAGACGCGAAAGGTAATAACTATACACTTGCTGGCAAAACACAACACTTGAGTTTAACCCTTACCGACTGGATCGGCATTGTGAAAGGAAATACCTTTTTCTCACAGTCTGGAGAAGCTCCCTGGTAGTGTCGAACCACGGACTGGTTAAACGAGATGTCCATGTATGGTGCAAGTCTGGAAAGCCAGACTTCCCTCCCTTTTTCCTAGACTTTTAGCTCGTACTTCTGCACCCTCTGATTGATAATTTAGAACTGACCACTGACCTCTCTTTGCCCAGACATTTATTCAGATTGATTTTACTAAACAAATGCAGAGTCAGACCTGTAGTCTCTTCCTTGATTGCGATTGTTTGCAACGATGGCGATCAAGGAAGCTCGGCAATGTCTGACAAGACATTCCTTACATGGTTCTAGCAATTGGAAAGGTGATGGCTAAATGTCTGGGGTTGTAGGTTGCTTTTCGAAGATTCTACAGATTGTTACGATATAACATATACCTTACAGATGAGAATGTAAAGAATAAATGGTGTAGGAATAGGAAATCGAGTAAAGCGAATGCTCCAAACGGGGCATCCCCCCCCCCCCCCACACACACACTTTTCTCCACTTTTGCCCCCGCACTATGCTAAAGGGGTATTTGCCTTCCCCGCCCCCAGTTTTGGGACCTAATCGCCACCACTGCTTTTACATCAAAACGTGTTAAAATTATTCCATTTTGAATTTGTTGCAATACCGACTCCAAATGATCATTCAAAACCTTATCCCCATAGAACTATACTGGGACCAACACTGTTTGTGTTATACATAAATGACTTACCAATAAACCTAAGCTCTGCGAGATCTGTCTTATATGCTGATGATACAAGCGTGGTGTTAACTGGCTCAAACAGTGAACTTCTTTCCAACATTAGTCACACAATAGAGGATCTCAGTAAGTGGTTCTCAACAAACAAACTAAAACTGAATGTTAATAAAACTATAGCAGTAAATTTGCATCACACAAGGAGCCAACCACGAGGTAATCCTTCTATCAAATTAGAAAACAATATGGTTAACAATGATAAATAAAAATTTTAGGGTTGTGGATCTTAGCTGGGAAGCACAAACCAACTATTTGGCAGGCAAACTGAGCAATATAATCTACGCTGTCAAGATAATAAATGCTACCTCAAATTTGGAGACAATGAAAATAATTTATTTCAGCTTATTTCAATCCTTGTTTACATATGAAATTATATTATGGTGTAACGCATACAACAGTAGGCAAATCTTTATCTTACAAAAGAAAGGTGCCACCTTGACATTCACAATTACAACACAAGAAATAAACTAACTTACTGTACGCAATACAATTTTATATGAAAACGGACCTAAGCGCACAGGGATTCTCTTGTATAACAACCTTCCAAACCACATAAAAACAATTGAAACCTGCAAAGCTTTTAAGAAAGAACTGTACAAATACTATAGGAACATTGCTTTTACTCAATTGATGAATATCTAAGCATGCAATAATATTTTTTTTATACCAGGTGGTTATAATTAAAGTGACTGTGTTCAGAGTGGTACAGCACGGGCTGTAATGAGAGTAGCAGTCTGAAACTTCGTAGATATGCTAATGAAGCAATGCGCTCGCGAATTATGAAAAAAAAAATTAGTTCCAATTCTCGCCACCAGGGTAAAAAATGGTGTTGTAAGCAGTCAAAACTTGGTATAGTTACAGGAAAAACACTATAAATCGCAGAAAACAATACTCTTTGTAATAAAATATCGCTACAATTTCACTATTCGAATTACATGAACATTACTAAAGGAAAAAGCAACAAGCGTCACCAACCACAACCAGGGAGCTCACACAATGGTTAGGCAATGTCACCGACTTTGACGTCAGAGTTACGGAAAATTCAACGTTTTGACTGCTTACAGCGCCATTTTTTACCCTGGTGGCGAGAATTGGAACTATTTTTTTTTTCATAATTCGCGAGCGCATTGCTTCATTAGTATATCTACGAAGTTTCAGACTGCTACTCTCATTACAGCCCGTTCTGTACCACTCTGAACACAGTCACTTTAATTATAACCACCTGGTATATTTCTCCAAACATGGTGTGGTAACTGGTTTAAGGTAACATTTCCATTTCAGTGTCTCGTTACATTATGTTATACTGTATGATATTTTATTATATTCCACAGTAACCATGCATTGTATTGGCATTGTATTATTGTATTGTAACACTCTTGGTATTGTAAACACAAATTGGTAACATTTCCATTGCAGTATTTGATCACATTATACTAAACTCCACCATATTTTAATACATTTCACTTTAACCATAAATTGTATTTCATTGTATTGTTATATTGCATATTGTTTATGATATTGTAAAGACAGACTGACATGTCCGATATCACAGCATGTAAATGCAAATAAGTGATTCATGGATGAAATAAATCTTATCTTATCAAATTCAAAATGTAGCAAATCTGTGCAAAAATAACTCTCATCTTCGAAGTGCAATGCAAGCAGATACGGGGTGACGTGTGGTCAGCATGACGAACCTCCAGTCGTTGCTCTAGGGTTTCTATGACCGGGTTAGCTACTCATTCATAGTTCCCCAATTCCTTCATGACGGTGGGTGGCCATCGGCCTCATACACAGGCCGAAATCGCAGGAAAATGTGTAACGCTTCCCAAGGCAGACTAAATCTGCACGCGTCCCATAGCAGGAAACAAATGCTTGCGCCTTAGACCCCACGGCCACAGTGCGGGACAAATTTGCCCTTTTACCTGACTTTAATTCCCATAGTAGGGTGACATGCCATGCCCCATGCTCATAAAATTTTTGTTCTTATGTTAGACTAGCTGATTACCCGGCGTTGCCCGGGTGTTTAATGAATTCTTACTATAGCGTAAAATGTAACTAATTTTATTTACAGATATTTAAAAGTATAGGTACAGTATACAAATTATAAAGTAATATCTTTTACAAATTCACTATAATATAAATTTAACAACAATTTATGAACATTTTTTTTAGTTCCACCTCCAAGAGCAAGAATAAATAAATTGAACAGCATCGGAGTTATCGACCCCGAAAACTATAGATTTCACACTAATATCGGTCGTTTTCCATTATTGTTACATGTCACCCCCTTCCCACCCCCACCCCTAGGGGTGCCAGATGTGTCTTGGAGTTGAATGGCATTGGGAGTGTCACTATTCATCTTAGCGACCCCGAAAACTATTGATTCTACACTAATATTCGTCGTTTTCGATTTTTATATGTCACCCTCTTCCCACCTCCACCCCTAGGGGTGCCAGGGGTGTCTAGGAGTTGAACGGCATGGGAAGTGTCACTATTCATCTTAGCGACCCAGAAAACTATGGATTCCACACTAATATCGGTCGTTTTCGATTATTGTTACGTCACCCCTTCCCACCCACCCCTAGGGGTGCCAGGGGTGTCTTACCCCCACAGTATTTATTTCGAGATTGCAAGTGATACGTGTTCTAAGTTTGGTTGAAATCGCTCCAGGCGTTCGAGAGTTTTGCCGGAACAAACACATACACACACACACACACACACACACATATACATACATTTTTATACGAGTATATTAGAAGATTAATAAGAAATAGGTTTGCAAATTACATGTTCATAATTGTTAAATATATTTCTTCTAGGGAGTGCATCTGCAAATAGTTTGACTCTACATCCAAGCCAGCCAGCAGTGGCAAAGAATGAAGATGATGCCTACCATGTATCATGTCTCAGCAATTCAGGAGTTCGATTAATGTGGCTCAATCCACATTCAAAACCCATCACTGAAGAAAGAGGATTGTAAGTTGCTTCTTCATTACATACTTATATATAGTTTATATCACAGTTATGTGTAGACAAAATTACTTAATATTATAGTTTGCATATTAGCAGTAGCTCCAACTTCAAATTAATTAGGGGGGGACAAGATCGACACACACACAAAAAAATATGCAGGTAATTACGTATTTCATTTAAGGCATGGATATGCCAATGTTGTTTGTATCATACATTAACAAGATGTGTAGTGGGAAAAGAACCTGCACAGAATCACGTGCCCTGTGCATTGTACTTATGCTTGGAGGGAAGGGTAGAGAGAAACAGGCTTCACCGTGGGCCAAGATGAACGGATGGAGGGAAAGATGTGAGAAGGATTCTGGCAGAACGTTCTTTGGTTTGTGGTCACTCTTTAGAATGTATGTATAACCACCCACCACCCCCCCCGTTACACACACACAAAAGTCACCGGACATCCATAGCTGTGGATTTCAAATGCAGGGATTTAAGCAGAATTTTACATTTGGGGGATGTAAGTCAAACTTTAAAGGGAAGTAAGAGTAAATTTTGAGCCAAAATGACCATAAATTGGGCCTTTTCGAAAAAAAAATAGAGGGTTGTTTGATGAAATTTTGGGGTTGTTAGGGGGTGTAAGACCAAAGACATCAGTCATGTTCTTAATAGGATGTCAAGCTTCCCTTCACTGTTATTACAATGTTTACCATCCAGGGTAGGTTCTTTGATTTCCATGATTGTCCTGATACGGCAGAGAAATATTTTAATTTTTAAAATAACATTTTGGCTTGAAAATAAAATAGGGGAGTTTTGCCTTCTGTTTTGACAGTCATTCCTATATATTGCCAATCTTCTTGTACTCGATTTTCTTTATGTTAGAAAAGCTGGACCCCCTCCCCCCTCTACCCAACCTCCTAGATATGTTCTGAAAGTAGTAGTCTGTTAGCTAAAAGTCATTCAATATGAAATCAAATCCTTTAAAAGTGGGGGGTTATAATTACACAGCCTTGTTTAGTTTAATTTTTTATCACTGCTCTTACATACATGTGTGTGTATAAAAGAAATTTCAGTTTTGTGGTTTGGAATGCCAAGCGTCAACATGTGTTCCATATATTTTGTGAAACTGGTATGTTTTTGAAACTTCGCACAAAAATCGTTCTGAAGTTGTTTTTCAGTTATTAAGAATAACAATGGCTCTGTTGGGTAAACTAACATGCAAGAATGGTCATTTACGTATAGCTAAATCTAGCATAGACAAATCTGCGATGTTTGTGTTCAAAATATGTCCTGCTCTTCTCATCCATTTGATATTGTCTCCTGGTAATTTGAAATTGAAAAATATGAGGTACAATCCAAACGTTCAGGGACTTAGCTCATAGTTCCTTGCCAAGATGATTTCAAAATGCCGGTACACAAACATCTTCAAAGTAGTGAAGCTGTTGGAAACCATGTTTTGCAACCTGATGTTATGCCTCCTGTGATGCTGCTTTTACCTCGGTTTATGATGCAAAAACGATGCCCTTTTAGATGGGTTTTCGTGTTGGGAAAAGGGTAGAAGCCGGAAGGGGCTAAGTCCAGTAAATAGGCAGGATCTTACGGCACAGACGAGTAAGGACCGGTGGGCAGGTGCATTATCATGGAGAAGGTACTATTGTCAACTTTGCTACAACTCAGGCAGCTAACGGCGGATGGACTCCCGCAACGACGTAAAATGTCCACATAGAGTTCCTTGTGTACTGTTCTGTCCTCCAGAATGAATTCCGAATGGACAATTCCTTGAGAATCAAAGAAAACCATAAGCATGAATTTGCTTTGCACTCATAGGTCTCAACCAGAACATTCATTATCAGTGATGAATTCTCGTACCTCTTTAAACCACCGATGCCACTTGAACACATTTGTATGTGTCATAGTACACTCACCAGACACTGTCCTTAGCATAGTGTAAGTCTCGAATGGCATTTTTCCAAAACGCTGACAAAATGTAATGTTCGTATGCTGCTCTTGAAAATCCGTGTTTCTTACTTCGCAGCAGCACCACAACTAACAATAGAAGAACATTGGCGGTTTCAGGATTTGTGAACAAGGGTTACGATAAGCAAAACAGCGAACCCCCCCGGTACTTATACAGAATGAAAATCGATTACACAGTTTCACACAGTTTTTTATATATTACAATACATTTAACAATTGACGTGACTAATGTACAATTTACTGCAAATGCGAAGCAAGTGCAAAAGCAAACCTATTTTTTCGTAAGTGCGTAGCCTATTTTTGTTCACATTGAATTTCAATAAATTTAAAATTTCCTGCTTTTCCGTTGATCCATTGATAATTTTGTACAATAAAATTTGCTCGTGGATTTCTCTTCTAGTAGAATGTATTATACTATTGTTTTTCTAGCAATTTTATACAGGTATGTAGTATCTGTATGACGATATTTTTACATGTTCAATACAGTATAATTTACATAAGAACATTTTGAAATATACAGCACTAGTAAAATGGATTCAATATTATACAAGCAAATTTCTATATGCTTCTAACGAAACTATTAACATTTAATTATTATTTAATAATTAAGTAATATAATTAATGCCTCTATATTGTTAATGTCTTATGTATTTGTTATAATAAAACCTAGTATATGATACGAGGTATTAAATACAATATTTTTTCAATGTGTGTTCCGAAAGACGAAAGTTAACTTATGATCGGCCATTGATTTCTGTGCTCCTTTCCAAAATATTACCATCCACCTTACACTCTAAGCAGGCGAAATCTACCTTTCTCTTGTGACGCCGGTGCCGGAAGGTTTATTTAATTTTCCTCTATTTGTACTGAAATGTTTGTGCATGTTTTTCTCAGGGGCGAAATGTTACGTGCTCTCATTGTCTCTCAATAACTTAACTTCACGGACGAAAGGTTGGTTAACTAACGTTTCGTTTTGTTCTTGTTAGCCGTACCTAATACTATACGTAGTTTTACCAAGAAATGTCCAATTCTTGCAGCAATAATGCATTCTGATTTCAAAAGAAAAAGCCACGAGAGAAGCAAAGACAAAAACAACACTAAACCTGACATAACTAATGTTATCCAAAATTCAAGTGTCAATATATCTAGTTTCGAAACTCGAATCGCAATTTTTTTTTTCACTATGACACTGTTCGGGAAAAGTGTACAAAAATGATTCGCTAGAAGTAGGCCGTTTTTCAATGATTTCAATAACTCACCTGATTTCGAACGTTTCAGAAAATTATTCATGAAAGTAGACTGACGCAAGGTACCTTTTCCCGTTCTCTCTGTCATTTCCTATTTTCTGCCTCTGGCAGTTTTTTCTTATCTGTACTCATTTTCATTAGATGCGAAAACGGAATACCAGAAAGAAAAATTCAGAAATATGCAAACTGTTAAGACCGTACTCTTCTAATGCATGCAATTCACTCACTACGGGACCACAACTGAGTATCCGAAGGGAAGCAATACTACGAACTATTTTTAAAAAATGTTTATCGTACCGCTTATTGTTGCGGATTATTAAAATGTTCCAAAACGTCCAGTAGCCCATCCGAACAGCCGCCTTCTGAAGCAGTGAACGGAAAAAGAAACACCGACAGTTTAATTCGTAAACGTGAGAATGGATCTTATAAGGGATTGTTGACGTTAGAGGACAGGTTCCACATGATTGTTGACAGTTGATTGAAGCAGCAAGCAAAATAAAAACGAAACAAAAAGAACGATGTTTGCGCAAGAACAAGAATAAGTTTACCCCAAAAGATGCATTCAGTAAATAAATTCCGGCTACGTTCTGCCTTCATGTCGCCCCGGCGTCCGCGAAAAACAGGGGGTACGGCCTTACCATCGTAACCCCCCCCCCCCTGGAGCCGCAGGTGTAAAAGAAAGTGTCTGTTCTCGTTGCTATCTCGCTGTTCTCGGGAGAATCCATTATGATTATGGAGGGGAGGGATGGTAGAATGCATTTCAGCCACAGTTACTTTCCCTGCATGTTCGTGCTTTCACGGGTGCATGCAATCCCCAAATTTATGTATTTTACCACATTAGTTAATGTTTAGTGAAATTTACTTTCAATGACTTTGTAATGGCAATGTGTGTTTGATGATGTGTATAAATATGAAGGTAATATGCGATATAAGACTGATTTGAATTATAATGTGGGAAAATGTAAAATCCACAAACTGAAAATCAGTGTTCCATTGTAAATATTTACTAACGCCTTACTCTTATAATTTATGTTATGCATATACATATGTTCTACTTTTCAATTTTTCAGCATTCATGTTCAGGAGGCATCTGAAGGAGCAAATGTAACTGGAGTTCGTTTGCTCTTTGAAAAGATTGAAATGAAAGACCGTGGACAATACACGTGCACTGCCCATGTAGGAGGCAACAACGTATCAGCAAGTTTTCACCTAACAGTTCTCAGTAAGTACATATTAAGTATATGGAAACATAACAAATTGCATTATTATTCCTCATATGGACATGCAAAAGCATGTACGAGGGCAAATCGAAAAGTCTTTGCCCCTATTTTTTTTTCAGCTGAAATATTAGTATAATCAATGCAATCAATGCTCCGCATCACGGCGCTGCTGTCAGTTTGCAAAGATGGCTCAACACGCCCACGTCGTATGAGCAGCGAAGTGTTACTCATATTCATTTTCTATGGAGCAAGATACAAACGCCCATCGATATCCATAGGGAAATGCAGCCGACATATGGGGACAAATGTCTCACTTTGAGAAGTGTGTGGTGGTGGTGTAGAGAGTTCAAAAATGGCGGAGAAGACCTTCATGACAATGAGCGGTCGGGACATCCTCGCCCCTCGCTCACAATGGAAAACATTGCCCGCGTGGATGTAATGGTGAAAACTGATCAATGTGTGCATCTGAAGGACATTTCCAAGGAGCTTGGCATTTCACGAATCCTTGAGGTGTCTGAAGGTTTCATGTTGGTGGGTGCCTAAGCTTTTGGATGACCTGAGCAAGGGCAAGTGAATGATGGCTTCACTAAAACATTTCCTGTGTTACGCCGAGGAGGGTGAAAGTTTCCTGGATCTCATTGTCACTGGAGATGAAACGTGGGTATTGCATTTCACTCCAGAATCAAAGCAGCAGAACGTGATGTGGAAACATCCACATTCGCCTGTCACGAAGAAATTCTGCAGAACGCAATCAGTGGGAAGTTGATGATCACGCTCTTCTGGGAACTACTCCTGCTGGATTTCATGCCACAAGGTGACACCATCAACGCTGACAGCTATTGTGGCACACTCACACGTCTTCGAGCTGCCATCAGGAAAAAGCGCAAAGGGATTATCAATGTGGATAATGTGGTTATCGTTTCCCGATAACGCCAGGCCTCATGAGGCAAACAGGACCATCGACAGACTTAAGTAATTCGAATGGGAGGTTCTGGAGCATGCACCATATAGTCCAGATCTCGCCCCAAGTGATTTCCACGTGTTTGGTCCACTGAAGAAGTTCCTGGCAGGAGAGAGGTTCATTTGCGATGACGAAGCGAAGATATCTGTCCGGCGGTGTTGATCAACCGGCTGAATTCTACAACAGTGGCATCTCCAAACTAGTGGTGCGATGGGACAAATGCCTGAACCGCTGTGGTGACTATGTGGAAAAATAGTGCAAGGTACTATAAAATTCCTATATTTTGATTTCTCTGCATGTTTTATTATTTCGGCTGAAAAGAATTGGAGCAGACTTTTCGATTTGCGCTCGTATTAACACACTATAAGAGGGCTAGAAAGAAGGTAATAACAACACTTCGTATGATCAAGTGACAGTGCTTCTGAAAAATCTGTCAAAGGAAGGGACGTCGTTAGGGGGGGACACAGGCCCTCACAAACGTCAACGTGGCCCCGGAATATTTGTCTGTGTATTGTATTGAAATTTCACTTTCATGATAAATAGTGTAAAATAGTTCTTCAGTAAATTTTGCTTACAGTTTGAAACACTGCTCTTGAATTTCTCCTCATGACCCACAAGTAAGGCATTTTTTCTATCCCTCATTTCCTGATTCTTCCTCGTCCAATACAAAAATAGATGCATTTGAAGGAGTTTTATGGCCCAGCCCACTGAGGGAAGTCTGAGACCTTTTGAAAGTGCACTTTCTCTCCCTGGCCACCAGTTAAGTGGTAACAGCTGTCCATTTTCCCTTGAGATCGCAATCACTCCTTGGGAGGATCTTTGAAAATGATTCATATTCCTGTCTCAGTTTATACGGATTACAGACAGACACGCCTAGAACTCTATGGGATAATTATTTTATGGCTCGGCAAGGATGTCCTCAAGCTTTTGAAATGGCAAGAGACGACAACACTCGTGACAACAACGAGGCAAACCAGACTTAGAACTCTTTGTCCCTTTTCCTGCACCGTGTGGTGGCCCTCCCCAAACTAACCAACTTATTAACTATGTCCCTGCAATAAGGTCTTTAGTTAGTGGATGAGGTTCAGCATACATTGTTCTAAGTCCACTTTATGCATAGAAAGGCTAATATGGACTGCACCTACAGTTTAAAGTGGGATCGAAACCACTATGTGCCTCCACTGGACATCAAGCCCGGAACCCCTTGATTACAAGGCAGCAGCGCATGCTGTGGTAGTGTCTAGGCTTTCTGATAAGAAATTAAAAACTTTTACCTGTCCTCTTTTTCTTTCTTCTGGTTCTATTGTTTCATTTTTGTTGTTGTGTTCTGTTATTGGGCTGTTTCTCATTTTGCTTTGCCCTGAATTTTACTCAAATAAGCAAATGTGCCTTCATTTTATTTACCTATTACTTCACACTGATTTCTTAATAGTGCAAATTCTCAGATTATGTTAATTGCACAACCTGCTTTTCATACAGGTTGCAACAATTCAATTCTTATTGTCAAATAATTTTCAATAAATGTATAAATACTGTTGGATTAATTCAGTTATAATTATGTTTCTCTTATATTCTTGATTGAATTATACTTCCAGATGTAAAGATTATTAAAAATGGACTAATATATGCTGATTCACCTGCTGAATAAAGATATTATTATACGTAGTTCAAAAATATTGAGATTTTCAAACATTGTTAGAATCTTGCTGTAAGAGTTCAGGGACTTGGCTCATAGTTCCTTGCCAAGATGATTTCAAAATACCAGTCATTGATCATATGCATTGCTTGTTTCATAAACAGTAAATAACAATTTAGTAGAATCCAGTAGCCTTATCTCTCTATATAATATTTGTTCATTATATTCATCTTCAGCTTAGTAATTTTCATTGATTCTATCTCATTGTTTATTTCATGACCAATTTTGTTTAAAACTTTTGTCAGTACCAAACCTTTATTATTAAGATTTTTATGCCAATGCTACAACGAGCTGTATCTTTTAGGGCCTATTGAATTTGTGGACACAGACAGTGTACAAGAGGCAGAGGAAGGGCAGGAAGAAGCAGTCCTCAAGTGTGAAGCTCAAGGAAATCCTGAACCCAAGATTGCTTGGTTTAGGGATGGCAGACAAATTTCACGTTAGTTGTATTAGTTTATTACATGATAGTATCTAATTACCTAATTTACAAAATACAATTTTCTAGATGTAGCATTGAACTGTATTGATTCCAATAAATACTTTTCCTTAGGTGGCTTCACATGGAAGTGACAAGCAACAAACTACGTATGTTGCCTTCAGGCAAGTATCTAGAGATAAGAAGTCCAAATAAAATTAGTAATAATACATTATTACTAAATTGGAATAATGTATATAGAGGAAATAAGACAAAATGGCAAAAAGTATAATTATATCTTGTTATGGGGTTATTTCTGGTTAAGACAAAAAATATATTATAATAGGAAAATGTCAGGTTTGCAGGAATAACAGATTTTTTTAAGTTTCAGCTGATGTGGTGCATTTCTCAATATGTACAGTATGCGCCAAAATATACAGTACTGAAATAAAAAGACGAACATTACATTGTTGTCATCTGTCAGTTTATTTATCCTGAAAGAAACACTAACATACACACTATTAGCGAGTTATAACTTCCTTTTTTACTACTGAGAACACGAGCGGCTGGAGCTATGCCCCATCGACAAACGCACATGCGCATTCGAGGTGCGCGAGTTTCAGTACTGTATATTTTGGCGCATACCGTATTACTATTTCTTCCTAATGCAATGATTTCGGCCTGAAGTAAAAAATGGAATTAATTTGTCTACTTTGTCTCGCCATTGTACATTACAATCCATTTTCTGGATGTATATTCTGAAATTCTACATCAACTTAATACAAATAATTAAATAACTTACAATTAATTTATAACTAATTCAGCCTAATTAGGTTGAATGCTTTCAATCTTCACCCAGGCAGAGCAAAAATGTATTTAACTCTACTTTGAAAACAAACAAAAAATACATATTATGTCAGTTTAATTTTAGAAGCTGACTCCCCCCCCCCCTGCCCCTCCCTTTGGAGTGGCAACAACATAGACAGGTATGTCACTTGAAAATGAATGAAAAGAAACAAATGCAACCTTATCAAATGAACTTCAATGACACTGTTTTTGTGTGGATAACAAATGAGATACAAGAAAGATTGTTGCACAAAGTTTATTCAACTAAATTACAAACAAAATACACTGAACTGTTTTGGATATAGCAACATTTCAACTCAAATAATTTTACAATAAATTTATAAAGTTGAATCAATGCCATTAAAAGCGATAATTTTACTTGTCTTATGCATTTGATTGAATTTGTTGTTTATGTATAACTGATGTGAGCACAATTTGTGATTAAATTTTATTTTTACAGGAGACTCAAGCCATAAAAGGGAAGGTATAGGTGATGGACTTGTAATTAAGAATGTTTCCCTGAAAGACAGAGGAGAATATGAGTGCAAGGCATATCAACTTTCCCAACTGATAAGCAATGTACAGTCACAGATAGTGTATCTCAAAGTAAAACGTAAGTACATTAATGAAGGATTTTTTTTTTTTTTTGTGAACCAGAAAACTAAGTGGGGGTTAATTTTTGTCTTTTGCATATGGTAATCTCTGTAATATTGATAGAGAAGGGGTCCTAGGTTTGAATGCTGGTCAGACAATGGTGTATTATTTGGTTTGTTCCATCATTAATTTTTTCAGTTTAATATTAATTTCTATCATCATAATTAACACAAATAGTACAAAATTGACTTAAAATAACAATGAGCATTTCTGCATTCAAATGGAAACAAAAACAGCAAGTTTGCATTACTGCATCCTGCTGACTTGCCCCAACTGAAGAAAGATGAAAAAACAACTTCTTCTTCCATTTTTTATATGTCCGTACATCTCGCACTTTTTCACTTGAAACATAAATGTAGGCATCCGACGATTTATATGCTTTAAGCGATTGCACTGTAGGCAAAATTAGTTTCTATTAAATATGTAGGCTACAAATATCGCCAAATGTAACGACGGTCACCAAACATATCTTATCTTGGAATAATCCTGTATAACTTCCTAGTTGCTCATCTAATGGATGTGGAAAACCCTCTACTTTGTCCAGATATTTCTTCTTCTCATCATCATTGAGTGCTTGCAGGTACTCTTGGCCATCTGGAAGAAATAAATCAAGAAAGACGTGAAAACTAATTCCATCTTGAGTATCCTTTTGACCTGCTACTATTAGATTCTACTAGTCTTGCTTTCTTTTACCTCAATGTTTGCCCCCTTGATTTCCTTCCAAGGATGGGGAAGGGCCATGCTCATTGCATCCCTGTGGTTGCACCACTACACCCCTTCCCCCATAGTTGCTTTGAACTTTAAACGGCTTGAAAATACTTTTTCTTTAAGAGAGTAATATCGTTTAATAACGGCAGTAAGATTCCTCTACACTAAATTTCTAAGTGAAAGTATAATAATGTAAGAACATGGACCTCTGGAAGGGGGAGGCAAGGATGGTCACACCTTTCCCTTAGAAATCGAATGTCAACCTAAAAAGTAGGATTTTACACGTATAATTTGATTTCAGTCACAGTAATTTTCATTAATGCAATAGTTTCAAATTCAAGTGCTGTTTTTTGAGGAGACAACACTATTATCGGGGTAATATACACCATTGAAAAATACCTTGCTTGTCCCTCCATGGAAAAATCTGCGGACGTCCATGATTAGGGGGGGAGCAATTGCTCCCTCTTGCTTCCCCCGTGCGCATGCCTATGTACATACTTTGTATAGGGAATAAATGCACATGGAAAGTGCCAGAGGTTACTAGGTACACAAATTTACATAAATTATTTTAATTTTCTTTTATTTAAATGCAATTCTTCTAGTGTCAGTAACCTCCATTGGAAATTAGCCATATCACATTTTCACATAATGTCTACTCAACCAAAAACAGGAAGTAAGTTAGTCTTACTTTCTGGTGAAGTTTAAACTAATTTTTCTGTATTTTATTTGTACAGACAAGCCTATTATGAAGAATGACATGCTAAATAAGACATACAGCTATGTGAGCGGAGAGGTAAACCTAACATGTGAAGTTGAAGCTGAGCCTTCTGCACAATTTACATGGACAAGAGAAGGAGATGTACTTGAACCCAATGAAAATGTACAAATAATAGAAGAAGAACATCGAAGTATTCTACAGGTGGGTGTCTGCAATTTTACAAAAGTACTGTTATTGGGTGGATTCTATTAAATGGATGGATGCCTTATGTGTAACAAAAAATATTAGGTCAACTAGTGTAACTTCCATGTAAAATTCAGAGTTCTATACTTTTCCATGATCAATTATCCTACTTTTCTTTGAGAAAATGTATTTAAAAACATGCCTAGTCTGTAGCAGGTATTATCATGTGCGTATTTAAGGGGGGGGGTCATCGGGTCCAACCCCTTCTATTGGTTCAGTAAAATTACCAGATTACCTGTTCTATCCTCTTGTTCATAAAAATTTCTTCGGACTTATTTTATTCTGCTAAATTCCAGATGTATAGGATGGGATATGGATGGAAGGAAATTACGTATTCCACACACCAGATGGGAATGCAGACCAAATGTCTGCAATTTCCTGATAGTTTCGGAATTTCTGCAATAAGAAACTGCATTGGGAAAGTCAAATCAGTTATTTTTTCCCCCTCGAGTTGTCTTACAGGAATTTGGTTTTTAAAAACGCAGTGCAAGAAAACCAGGGAAAAACCGTAACATTCTCAAGTTGTTTGACCCAAGATGAAGAGAAAAGTATCAATACTAAGTAGTGTGACTTGTGTATTCACTACTTGTAGAAACTTTACAGACTTCACAATTTACTAATAGAAAAGAAATATTTCAGCAAGCTCTGCAGTTTCTTGACTGTGTAACCTGTGGGGAGTTTGAAATATCTCCACTTATTATAACCAAATTATTTTCATGCAGTTCAAGATTATGTTGGGCACCTCAAAAGGTGGACTGTTCAGTACTGTGAAGATGTCAGTATTCTAATAGAGATAGTAAAAAAATTAAAAAATTAAAAAAAAAAACAACTAAGAGTTCTGAGAACTTGAATGAAATTTATTCCAAAGCAGAGAAAGTACTTAGAGACTATGATGAAGAAATGAAGAGACCTAGAACACCCAGCTGGCAAGTCTGAGGGAATAATGCACCAGTTGAGAGCATAAAAGAATATTACAAGGTAAACCTTTGTTGTCCATTTTTGGAGCATTTTGTAGTAGAATTGAAATCACGTTTCTCTGAGCACAGTCAACACATTGCAAAATTGCAACAACTTATTCCAAAAATGTGAAGTGGCTATCCCTCATTCATTGGAACAGTGTGTCAAAATGTTGGATGGCCTGGTTGATAGATTGGATTTTGATAGCCATACCTAGGCCTGCTATATATCCCAAATTTTCCGGGACAATCCCAGAATGATATCATTTGTCCTGGTGTCCTGAATAGTTTCTTCGGAATGCACAAATATCCTGGAATTGGGTGGGGAAAGAAGAAATGATTAAGACTATACTTTCCTGAACTTTATTTATATTTAAATGCGTAATATTAAAATGCTTACTTTACTAAACAATCTAAATGTACATTGAACCGCTCCCTCTCGATAATACAAGAGTTATCGAGTTACAAGAATAAAGTGCAAAAATATTTGACCTCATGATAGCGCCGCCGTCTGCTAGCAGCACTGAATTTCAGTTACAAATCTCTTCAATTGCATAATAAGCTGCTTATTGTAACAGTCAGTGCTTGGTTGCCCGCACTGTTCATTAGCAGTTCCCAAATAAAGATTCGACATTGTGAGGTAGCTTCTTCATTATGGCACGGAAAAGGAATTTCAAGGTTAATGATATACTTCGAAGTGGATTTCTGTTTCTTTTTAAGAAGTGTAAAGAATATGATAATGGATATGTACATACACATAACTTTATTGAACTCCCCCACCCTTTACATGAACTATATATACACCCATGGGTATTACCATAGGTACCTCTTTTATTTTATGTATAATTTAGAGAGTTAAGACAACATATTGTGACCATAATATTGTTTCTATGTTTGATATAAGATTAAAAATGTAACTTCTTTCCTTAAGCTTGCATTTCTGAAATCCTCACAACAGTCACAAAACACAAGATAGGCAAAAGTAGATCTGATTCCTAGTGAAATATATAAAATAAAATGTGCTGGTATATATCTTGATACACATGTGCATGGAGGTATGAAGATGTTATACATTGCAAGCCTTGTAGATTAAAATAAGATTTGAAGTAAGAAATATGAACTTAAGTGCCTTGTTTGTCTCATCACACATTAAATTTTCTTCACATGTGTAATGTGTATCCTTTCTTTTTCAGCTAACTGTTTATAATCAATCAGTATTCGGGGAGTATACGTGTATCGCAAATAACTCAGTTGGAACACGGGAAAGGGCAATCATTTTAGTCAATGTTTCTAAGCCTGGGGTACCATCCTTTAAAATAAAATCTTCTTCTATTAACTCAATTCAATTGGAGATACACGGACCCCAGGAACTGGAGTATGAGATTATAAACTACAAAGTGGAGTATAAAATGTTGCAAGATGATTGGACTGACTCCAAAAATATAGTCTTTGAAAGAGGTAAGCACCGCTACAATGATACATAACTATATAATGGGCCATATTTAGTAAGCAGGTACTCCATTTTCCTATGAATAAAATCCTCTCTTTCAGTTCGCTATCTAGCAACTTCTCATAGATATATCAACCTTTTTATGTGATGGGGCGCTCATGCACATGTGGATGTGTGTATATAACCTGATATACGAGGATCATACTGGAAGTAATGAGCAACAAATTTTCATGAAACTTTTCTTTACTTTTCAACAAAGTCTCCATCTTTCTGGAAGCGTGTATATACCCTTATGGTAATACTCTGTTCCAGCTCCTTGCAGGCACTGACCCACTGCTTTCTGTACGTCCTCCGTCGTCTGGTAGTGTTGGCCTCATTACTGTTCCTTCACAAAAACGAACAGATGATAGTCGGAGGGTGCAATGTCGGGACTGGTGAGGAAGAAGTTCCCACCCCATTTTCCAATTTTTCTCCCTGGTGAATTGAGCATAGTGCAGGAGCACTTTATCATGTTGAAGAATAATTTTCTATCCAGGACATTTATCCCACAATGCACAATGGAGCTTGTGAAGTGTTTGGATATAATGGCAAGCATTTATGGTTACCCCAGGTTCAAGAAATTCAATCAAAATGCACCCCTCTGCTTTCCATGTTGCATTCCATAGAGGCAGTTCGTGGGTGACTGCTCCGAGGCTGATCCTTGATGCTCATGTTTCCTTCTTTAAAATGTTTTACCCATGTTTTAACACTGCTAGCACCCATGCATACATCTCCATAAACATGCTGAAGATCTATTCTGAATTTCAGCAGCAAGAATTCCCTCTTTAACAAGAAATTCAATCACAGCACATTGTTGAAACGAAGCATCACTGTCAGCCATTTTTAAGCAACTGACTGCATTCATGTGATCAAAGCTAATTACATCACACTGCCTCAACACGTTCAGTCAAGTCTATATTTTGTGATGATTTACTCTGCATGTATTGATGGATTCTGATTTTTTTTTAAAGTGTTGCTCATTACTTTCAGCATGCCCCTCGTATTTCTGAGAAGTTACTTCTTTTCAATTGTATACAAATGTGAGCACATGCTCACCACTGGTGCAAGTTCTCCCTAAGCCTTTTCATTCATACAAAATCGAGTGGGTGCTCAGTTTTATTCACAAAAATTGTGTTATCAATAAATAATATAGTAAAGTTCAAATATATGCCTACTCAAATTGTCCACCGACATTTTCATACACTTTGGGCAATGTCAACAAGGAAGAGGCTCCCTTTTCTAACACCATCAGTAGAGATCCACCCAATGTAAGGATGGAAATTAAAGTGACTGAAAATAGCGATGGACAGTTTGAACTTGATTGTAAAATAACAGATTACAAACAGACTACACAGAATAGCAACTAGGGAAGTGGTTGAGAATTCTGCCATATAAATGGAGGAGTGCAATGTCACCAAAGAAAACAACTTAGGAAGTCTGTAGTGTTTTGGGGTGTATATTGTAAGTTAGTGAAGGCACGGTAGCTCAGTCGTTAGGGCATCTGACTACCATGCGAGAAACCCGGGTTCAATCCCCGGCAGGGGAGAACCGGAACTTTTTCAACTTGTTCGAGTGGCTCCGGCACCCACCCAGTGTCGTATAAAGTGGATACCTGGAGAAAACTCTGGCGGGGTAAAGGTGGCCAGGCATGGTGCTGATCACATCACCCCCAGCTCGGCCGAGATCAAGAAAGTGTGGAGCCCTAACTCCACACCCCCTATAAGCCTTCATGGCGTGGTGCAAAGCACAGGGGAGCACTTAACTTTTTTTTGTTTTATTGTAAGTTAGTTACCTCTGTACTGTGGACTTCCAGCTATAAATCATGCTGCCAGGCATATTGAGATTCTGAAATGACTGATGAGTAGACAAATTACCTCTTGTTTTTGGCGATAAGCGAGCAAATATTTTTGATGTTATATATGGTTTACTCAACCCCCACCCCTTGCCAGGCTATAAAGTAATGTAATTTTCAAAAAATGGTTCTCTCACCAGAATTGTTGAAAATTGAATGGATGGGTGGATGTGGTGTAGGGGAGGTGAAGTGCAGTGAAAGGGTGAGGGTTAGGAATGGGGATGAGGGCAGAGATGGAATATGGTTCAGAACATTACTGCATGACCTTATTCATGCTGGAAGGCATGGTCACACTCATGGCTGATAGTAAGTCTTCTTTGTACACGTTTGTACTGAGGTGTTCGTGGATTGGAGTGAAGAGTTGATGATCGCTACCTGCAAGCAGTCATTGAAAGGGGGTATACTGTGACTGTTGGTACGGATGGCGAAAAGTTCAGTTTTTGGTTGGAGGAGCGGTGGTTGTTAATTTTGAGGATGAGGGATGTGGATGCCCCCCATAAAAGCCACCACATATGTTGCAGGTGAGAAATAGATGAGGTTTGAGGTGTGGCAGATTTCTTTTGGGTGGAGGGTAAATTTGAATGTGGCAGTGGCGATCTGGAAATTACATTTTTGTTTTAAGTCCACTTTATGCACAGCTAGCTAATCAGAACTGGAGCTACAGTTTAAAGTGGAATCTGAACCACTGTGCAATGTGCCTCCACCGCGATCTAGAGTGTAATGAGAATGGAACAGCCCATCTGGCCCTCCTTCCTTTCATCCAGTATGTATGCCTGTATTCTGTAAATAATGGTAAACTATATTTGCTGTGGAATATATGGCAACACTGGAAATTGGAAATGCAGTATATACATTTGAAAGCCTGCGGTGTGTACCTCTAAATGGGATATAGGTACTTGGGCCACTGGCAGAGTTGAAACACATATAATGAAACCATCGTTTAACTATGGCATAGAAAGAAAAAATAAAATGAATGATAATTTAAATTATGTAGTTAAAAAAGAAGAAAAAAACAATTGATTAAAATGAAGGAGAATTGGTAAAGTGGAAATCCCCATTTTGTTCTAACCATTCCAGTTTGGACCAACCATGTCATCTTGAGGAATTCAAGCTGGTGCGTGGCCACCTCAGAACCATATTAATTTTCAACAAAGTCATCTTACAGCTAAATAATGGTAGTTGGCAGTAGTGCAATTCATATTTTTATTTAAGAATCATTGGAGACATGGTTGCCCAAAACAGTAATTATATTTTATTTTATGATATCCCCACGTATTTTGCTTCTATATAGGAAGCAAATTATGTACGAACAATATACCACGCAGTGAATAGTTTGACTAGGCCCCCATTTTCCTAGAGCCATACATACCTAGTAGTGAGAGCAATAGACCTCAGTAAATAATCATAAATTACAAGCAAATACATGTATATCTTTTCAATTTCAAGTTTATTACAAAGCATTAACAAGTAACTACTAATTACTCAGGCCCGTAGCCAGGATTTCTTACTAGGGGGGGCAAAGGCAATCCTAGAGGGGGCAAATTTTTAATATATTGTGTTGCATTGGCAGATATAGCAGGGTACAGAGGGGCGCTTGCCCCCCTCCTCCAAAAGTGATAAGTAACAGCATAGACTAGTTAGGTTAGGTTCTAACTATTCTATGGTAACAGGTAAGGGATGATATCTTGAAAATCCAACAAACAAAAAAAGTTCGAGAAACATCAAATAACAATATTTCGATAATGACCTTTCGGACTAACAAAGAATACGAAGATGAAGTTTAACATATATAGGCTAATTGGGATTTTATATACTTTATATTTACATGTCAATAATGTTAATAGACGATTAATATGTAACTTTTGGCTTCTCTGCAGAACTGATTAAGGAAGTCCTTTATAAATTGTGCTTCATAATGTACTCTAATTTCCAGTACGCAATATTTTTACACACAAAGGAATCTAACGAGAATCCAACACCACCATTATGTTGTGTTATGCAAAAAAATCGAATTAATTAAATAATAATGGTTACATGTTATCTACACTTTGATGAATTGTGTAAAAATTTCTATAATTTTTTGTAGGCCTACTTGCTAAAACATGGCTCCTATTTGCTTCAAAGGGGAGAGACTTGCATCACTACAGACAATGTTTGCCTACTGGTTACGTTAACCATTTTGCAAAATATTGTGTCATTGAAATACATGTGTTTGACACCCGACAAACAAATAAGAATCCTTTGATTGATCAATGACTTCTTGGATTACAGTGTCATCATTCATATTTCATATCAAGTTTTATAGAGGGAAATGTTGTATCCTCTTTACATTATGAAAAAATACCTTCCTTAATGACTATGGTACGAAACCAAATGATCTAAGGGGCCTCCTTCGCCTTACCCCATTTCCGAAAAAGCGAGGTCTCTGGGCCACTTATCGCCACCACTTTTTGAGCAGAAGTGTACAAACCCAAAATATCAGGGTTTTTTATGCTGATACTGATTTCTGCCAGTCACAGAATGGCTTAAGATATATGAACAAAATTAGGAGAATCCACTCCATAGCAGAAGAGTTGACATAATTATTTGTTAAAAAATTAGGTTGTGCATGAGGTACTTTAACAGACAACATCTGCTACAGACACAACGTAATATTATAAATATAAGAAAATAAATAGAAAATAATTTGAGAGATTTTCAATCGTATTTATTTCACTGCAGCTTTTTTATACTTGTCATTTTCTTGAACCTATATTCATAGGGTGCCACCTGATAACATCGAAAATTTTCACAGTGTGTACAGGTCATCAAGGAAGACAACTTTTATCAATGACTATTTACTCGTCTAATTCTTCTTTCGATGTTACAAGCAATCGAAATATGGCATTTTATGACCTTAATGTATTCAATCCCATTGTAAGCTTCGCAGTTGCAAATGTAATTTATTTTTACTGCCGTTTAAAATTCTTGAGAGCAATATATATAACATGCTATGGAAACGATATCATGCAAACAGTCAGGGTTAAAACTTAACTTTCCCTTTATAAAATGGATATCATGACACACACCTATGTTGCTTATCATATTTAATGCGTTTGTATAGAGAAATGATTCATAAGATTTGAAATTCACATTTATATTTCATAAGATGCTTAGTGTAACCCGTCTCACACTACAAATTTTATCGCTTTCTAACCGAAATAATAAATGTGAAACACTATCACATTTTCATCGTGTTTGATAATAATTTGAGCCAGTAAGCTGTCCTACATCTTCCACTAACCGACCTCCATGGTGGGATGGTTACATAACACACTACGAAGCCAGGGGTTCCAGGTTAGAGCCTGGGCATGAATGTTCTTTGTGAGCAGAGGCGAAACCACAAATCTTTATATGGAGAGGGGTCAAGTACCAGGACAAACATGCCAATTATAATAATAGTAATATAGTGGTGGTGGTGGTAGTAACAATAGTAGCATTGAAAGGACGTTATTATTGTTGTAAATCATGCAAAAGGGGGTACAAGTCGATGCTAAAGCATTTGTGTTTGAACAAATAATTTGAAATATTAACTAATAATGGAAAACAAGCACACAAACTGTATTTTTGAAAGACAGAATATGCATGACGAACATTCTTTTTGCACATATGACACGTATAACTTTCATGTACAACATATTTTTTACACATATGAAACATGGAGCGACATAAAATAAGAAAATACATATGCAACATGTTAACTCTAAATTGTGTACGTATTCAAAGTTTCTTTAATATATATATATATATATATATTATTTAAATACCTTAAATGTTCAATTCATCCGCCAAATTGTCTCTCAAATGTGCGACAACAACCTGAAGTGTATATATATATCTGGCCTTACTTCTCTCTCAGGTAATTTAGAATGTATTACAGAAAATAATCATATTGGGATCGAAGCAAGCAGGAAAATCTTTAGATCCAAATATTTGCAAACTCAAAACAATATTGATTTAATTGGGCGCAAATAATTTCACTGGGCGCCATGGGAATCTCTAACATTTTTTTTCTTCATTTAGATCGTTTAGGCCCAGGGTTGACTCCCGCTGACCCCTAGCTGCGGCTCTGCACTACGGACTATAAGAATAGTAGATATTATGCTTGCGAGCGAAGCGATCAAGAAAATTTTACGAAATGTACTTTTATTTGTATAAAATTTGAAATCGGGGGGGCAATTGCCACTCTGTGCCCCCTGTAAGTGCCCTTAGCCGTCTGGAAGAAAAATGCAAGAAACACTTGAAAACTTATTCCATCTTGAGTATCCATTTGTCCTGTTATTCTTAGAGTCTGCTAGTCATGTTTCTTTACTTCAATGTTTGCCCCCCTAGATTGGACTTCCCTCCAAGATTGGGGGGGGGGACGACGACAATGCCCCTGCCCCCTTGTGGTTGCAGCACTGTCTGTGAGTGTCTCTTCATCAATTTCACGTCATCACTCATCTCCACGATTAGCTGGATGTGGCAGAAAAGAAATGCTAAGTAACAAAAATCAAATATCCACTCCCTCTCTCTCGCTATTACCAAAAGATAGACTTGGGAAACAAAAAAGTATGAAATTATGCAGTTCAAACTTCATAGCAACACATTCGAGAAAAAAACAACATCCAAATACATCTGGAATCTGGAAGGGAATCCTCCCAATCCTGATACGACATTATACGGAATCCGACACACCTTCGTGTTGCTAGAGTAATACAGGATATAATTGTAAAGATTAGTGAGATTTCCAGGTAGGAATGTGTTCTGTATTTTTCACAGGGGGGCAGTTGCCCCCCCTCTAGCTACGGGCCTGTAATTACTACTAACAAGAATTCTAATATCACTAACATTTAGATAAATAACCAGTAAATAACCTTGACTTGGCACTTAAATTGAGTGTTCACTCACCCTGTATATGTTGAATAATCATAGGACAATATTAATTCTTTACATTACCACACGTAATATTATCGGCCATAAAAAAGCTATGGAAGTTTAATTTTAAAAAAAAAATACCCCCCCCCCCCCATTTTAAGTAGGTTATTTTTAGCCCTGATGGCCAATAAGTAGACTAACGTGGATTATGTTATTGATTAATTCATACTTTAATTGAAATACTTAACTGCAGTAAAATTTTCCCAGTGCATGTGTGTGTGTGTGTAGCTTCGCTACCCGAGACCAAGTGACCAAGCAATTCTCCTTGCTCGGACACGAGGCCTCAAGATTACGTAACGTGACGTCAGAACATGTGATGTAGCATTGCCAAGTTTACATACAGCTATGAAATGAGGAGGGGGTGATAACCTTCCCCTCTTCTCTCAAAATATATAATACTACATAACAACACCTTATATGTACAGATTTTACAAAGGTACCAATTTGTGCCTTGGTCTTCGGGTAGCACTGTGTGCACATGTAGTTGTTCTATGTCGATCTTATTCCAGCATATCTCATGAAATACAGAAGGACAAGAAGCAGTATCTTTGAACAAGTTATATATATATAAACACACATTTTGACTAACAAATAAGTATGAATACATTTTCAGCTTTCAATATTCTTGTTAAACTATCATTTTTTTTGTGTTTTTTTTGGCAAATAAAAGTGAAATTGTTTTCTAGGTCAATTCGTTATCCGATACCACCCAGACTGATTTACATACAATACGTGACTCTGTAAATGTAAACAAACATCAAATTTAACAGGAAAGACCGGAGTACATACACTCATACAGATATATATACAAAGATAAGACAACACAAACTAGTCAGTCTTGAGTAGCTAAGCATAAAACTATGGATTTACGCAAGGAAGGTATCTTTTGATAAAGCTTACATGTGACCTTCGCAAATTATTAGCGTCTCTACAGTCTCCCAGCAGAACAGTGTGTCCACCTAAGAACTTTCTTACCATATATGGTCCCTGATATTTCAAACGTAAAGATTTAGTAATTTTATCAGACAATTTAGAAATTTCTTGAGACTGTGCAAGAACTAGATTCCCCACAGAAAATATGATGTCAGAATATCTTTTCTTGTACAACGCATCAGATTTTTTCCACATTTTCGCCATATATCCAATAGCAATTTCCCATTTTGAAGCAAGATCTTCTATATTAATTTCTTCCTCAGATTGAGGAAGTTTCCATTTAATTTCCAATGGCAAATGTAATGGACAGCCCAAAAATAATTCTGCTGGTGACATATTTAATGTTTCGTGATACACAGAATTAATGCTAAATTGAATTTCTTTTATTACTGTACTCCATTTTATCTGATTATTGTGAATGTAAGTTCTTAATGCACTTTTAATGGTGGAAATGTACCATTCACCTAAATTAGCTGAGGCATTAACACCAGCGCACAAAATGGCAGGAAGTGCAAACGATCCAGGTTTAGTTCGGGTTGTGAATGGTAATGCTACCCATTCAATGCGGGAATGGGGATGAGATACCTTGATATATAACACTTTAATTTTACCTGCGACCTGTCAGCTCCAATAATAAAAACACAAATAGCATTGTACAGTCAGAGAAAGTAGTTCTTGGGCCGCAAGACCTACGATATTGTAACATCTTAAAGCCTGTTGTCTATGCAACCCAAATAACAAAATTGTCACTTAGGTTTGCCTGGTGGACCTGGATTCTCGGGAACGATTGAGTATTGACAGCAGTGTGAGTCATACACACAAGCCCAGCCATAACAAACAACAGCTGGGTGCCGTGAGACCACCAAAAAAAGTTTCAGGAATTGGTTTCTTAACAACAGCTATTCATAAGGAAATGTTCTCTTTACTGATATTAGAGTCATTGTCAAGAAAGTTCACTGAAATGATGGTTTTCATCGAATCATCATCGCAACACACATGCTGTCAACCCAGAGTCCTTGAAAAAGATTGGAGTTAAAAATAACTACTTGACAAATGATAAGACAAATCTATATTCATTAGTCCCAACTTAGAATTTTGTGTAAGGCATGGATCATCATGTCCTATCATCCATTTCATAGCTTCATTAATCATCCTCATCGCCTTTGTTGACGCAAGTGCTAGAAAAAGTAATATAAAATTAGCAAATTTAAGAAATTAATAAATGACATTTTCAGCAATTTCACGCAGCGACTCACTTGCATGTAGACAAAGTTTCATTAATCGGGATCCAAGGGCCCTCTCGTTCTGCTTCATTGTCATTTTCCCTCCACTTTGCCTGCCGCGATTAACCTGATGCTGATTAATGCAACATTAATTAAAACAACCAACCAACGAAACAATCTGTAAAGTGCACCACAGCGGCGGAAATTATGAATAGGTAAACTATGTGATATTATGCTAATTTAGAATTTAGTAATAAAATGGGAATTTTGGGGGCTTAAGTTAGGTGGCTGCACATCCATTATGTAATTGCAATATCATCAAATTGTACGAAGCGTGTCTACACCTACGTAAAGTGTCAATCCCCGTGATGGAATATGTAGCGCAAAGCCAGGGCTTTAAGATCAAATTTGTTTTGTTATTTTTTTTTTATTAGTAATTACCTCAGTTTTCTTCCTCTGAAGTTAAATTATTCATGACAACGATTTATGATTGCATTAAAGACATGAATGAACATACACAATAAACCCATTTTGGTTGGGCCTTGAACTCAGAACCTTGTTCGGCAAGAAATACAAATATCCATAAGGCATGAGTGTTGCATTGGAGATGTTCCTCTACTTCCGTTTGGTTTGAGTTGCTGTTTTAAGTCCACTTTATGCACAGTAACGCTAATCGGACTCGACCTACAATTTAAAGTGGGATCAGAACCACTTGTATCGAACCCGGGACCCCTCGATTACAAGGCAATGACGCTACCACTGTGCCATGGGGGAGGGCCTACTTCCGTCATTTTATCACTAATATATTTCTTTAATATACAATAATAAATCACAACTACCTAAAAATAAATATTATTTTGCATTTTCACATGCATATGTTTTTTTACAGTTAGAGTGTGAACTGGCACCTGTTTATTTAGATTGTTCTTTATGTCTAGTGTGTAGTTAAAGATAGGAAGAATGCTTGTGGAACGATTAGGGTTATAAGAATTCCGTCCGTGACGGTGTGGTTAGCACAGTGCACTACGATGTCTGATGGTAAGATAAGATGGATGGAGGGAAAGCCACAAACATATAGGGATAATCGACACAAGCCTCACATAATATTATACTGGCTCTGAGTTCAGACTCCAAAGCCAAACATAGTTCAAGATGCATTAATACGATTTTTTGATTGATTGAATTGGTATTTTAAGCCCACTTTGTGCCCAGTGAGGCTAATCGGGACTGGACTTACAGTTTAAAGTGGGATCCGAACCACTATGTGCCTCCACCAGGTATCGAACCCGGGACCCCTTGCATTAATACGAGAAATCAGATCTAATTCTCTTCTTAAATTCAGCTTCAGTTTTCATCTTAATTGGCCATTTGGTAGGGGTTTTCGTTAAATAAATATATATTTTCTTAATTACTCATTTCCAACTTTACCTAAGTAGAGGTCGAATAAATAAACGTTAAGAAAAATGGATAAAAACGTCTATAAAAGTCCAGAAAAAGTCAAGAATTCTGGATGTGTTATTTTGGTAGACACCCTGTTATTGAAGTAAAAACTACCCAAGATGAAAGTTCTGGAACCATTTTAAATTACGGCAATTGCTGAATATTTGTTTGCCATTACAGATCATAATTCAAATGTTGAGAGAGTACTTTCATTACCATCAGCACAACAGACTCACGAGAGAAATTTTTTATCGTGTTTGGTACTGGTCCCTATAATTTTAAAGAGTTTGACTGTCCATTCTAACATAAATATAGTTTGACTAAACTGAAATTTTGATAAAAATTTTCTCCTCTGAGAAGTACTAGTTAAATCGTGTAGTAAGAGGTGCATTAATTAGTATGATTGCAAGTTTCGAAATTTTGCATTTAAAAATTCATTAAAAATTAATTTTTTTGCAACTGAAAAGTGTCATTTTGCAACTACTTTCTAACATGTTCTATAGAAATATGTATTATTTATTGAGAATGTTTTGTGTCCTACATTTTAACTTAGTCCTACATTTTAACATAATGTCCTACATTTCGGGACAGCATGTTCTACATTTACCTTACAGCGATCTGGTAACTCTAATATTTGGATTGTTAATGAATATTATGAATGTCAGTTCAAATTGAAAAATAACAAACTACGAAATTTCCAGAGTGCCATTACAAATCGTTAATTTTTGTCTTTCCACACATTACTTTGTTACTAGATATTTGCATAGATGTAGAAAGTGCTACATTTTCAGTGTGTGGAATTGAGATTTATTTCTGAGAATGGAGTTTGGTTTGATTTGATGTATTAAGTCCACTTTGTGCACAGTAAGGCTAATTGGGACTGGACCTACAGTTTAAAGTGGGATCCGAACCACTATGTGCCTCCACCGGATATTGAACCCAGGACCCCTTCATTACAAGGCAACGACGTTCTGAGAGTGGTATAATGTGAAAAGGATCACCTCACATGTTTGGATTATACGCCCCCCCCCCCCCCACACACACACATAAAAGATATTGGCTGTTGTTCTTATAAGAAAATATAACATGTATGAATTGTGTCAAGAAAAATTTGAGCCTATTCACATCCCTACGGAACTTGGAAGAAAGCCCACGTAGAGAGAGATTTGGAAGTTCTGTTCCAACAAAATCGGGATGTATAGTAAATTAAAAAGCAAAGTGCTACCTTGTGCTTTGCACCAAGCCAAGAAGGCGTATAGGGGGTGTGGAGTTGGGGCCCCAAGCTTTCTTCATCAGGCCTAAGGTGGGGATGATGTGATCAGCACCCTGGCTGCCTTCCCCCCCCCCTTTCCCCAGAGTTTCCTCCAGGTACCCACTTTATACGACACTGGGTGGGCACCGGAGCAGCTTGAACAGGTGGACAAAATCTCGATTCTCCCCCGGCAGTGATCGAACCCAGATCTCTCGCATGGTAATAAAATGCCCTAACAACTGAGCTACTGCAGCACATATAGTATAGTAGCCTCTGTAATTAAGACAAGAATTGTTTTAGCGTTTCGTTTAACGTTTTTAGGCTAATCATTTTCGGACATATAACGTGGAGCTCTTGTCAGTTCTGTGACCTGACTTGAGAAAAGGCAATTTTCTGACGAAAAACATTCCACCTGACAAGTCACATGACTTTCCTACATTTCCTGTGCCTGTTGGCTTTTGCATGAAAGACTAGTTGTTCTTGAGACAGACAGAATCATCCGATCACCTAATGGTGCAATGTGTGTTGCCTACCCTTCCAGCATTATTTACTGCCATTAAAGTGTTATGGGGAAGAACTTTTTTCCACCACTGTACCTGATACACCTGGTACCTGTAAACATAAATGACAACTCGTACAAACAGTAAAATATGTATATATTGGAATCAAAATATTTACATAACAAACACCTTACAGGTGCTTCTGACTCATTATTTTATTCTCTTACACATTCATTCTCATGGGGCATTTCAACATGAAAGTACACATACAAGGCTCATATTTAATCAATGTACTCTTCCTTTTTCGTTTAACATTAACTTGAATTAGATCGTTAATCTTTCTGCTCCTGTGCTCATATGCGCCAGCCCTCGGAAAAACAATTATCAGAATGATAGGTCGGCGTGGTTGAACCTCTCGTTCAAATGAACATACGCATCTATACTGCAAGTATGACATTTACCAAATTTCTCGGACAGGGGGTATTACAACAAGTCTCTCTCGTCCCTTGAAAACAATTACAGCTCTACAGAGTGATGCAATACTTAATTGAGCTCCAGCTGCCGGAATACTTCAATTAACCATCGGCGCGAGCAAAAATTACAATATCACTATACAATAGAGAATACCACACTTGCACGACCTGGGCAATTTAACATACATATTCAACAACAAAGACTAAACAGTCGACTTTCGATAAGTTATTGAAACAACTGGCCAGCTGATTACATTACAATGAAGCACACATTCACAAGTTACAATGGAATTTAATGCAATAAAGGAGCTTTATCATAAAATACTGACATTTAAAAGATTAAGAAATATAAACATGAAACGACCTATTATATAACAATTACTCAAAATACAAGACACGAAAGTTAGGTTTGGAATTCCTGAGTCACGTTCAGAATCTCAATCAATGCGATTTCGACTTTTGTGGTATGGTGTTGACAGAAAACAATACATTCGTACGTTGATGTCAATCGACAGAAGAATACTCTACCAGACCCTGGTACATCGTCGGGTGGTCCATCTTTCCTAGGTACGGGAATTCACACTAGGTTTCATTGTGACAAAAAAAATGTTCCTTTAGATGTCAACCGTGATGAAGGGCAGTGGTGATGATATTTGACACTTTCACTTCCTCTCGACATCGCGTATCTCTTCTTCTCTCAAACGTTGGCTGGACATTCTCATCTCGGGCATCGGCTGGACGTTCATCATCTTGAACGTCGGCTGGACATTCTCATCTCAGATGTCAGCTGGACATTCTCATCTCGGGCATCAGCTGGACATTCTCATCTCAGACGTCGGCTGGACATTCGCTGGTTGGGCGATTGCAACGGATGGTGTTGGCGGCATCGCTGGCTGGTTTCCACGGCATGGTATGTCAATGATATTGGTGTCGGCTAGCTCGGCTGTAGCTTCGTGCCAGATGGTAGTGGCAGAATCGTTGCAGGACTCGGGAACTCGACGTCCCCTCTCCTCTCTATCCTCTTAGCCTGCCATAGTTCTTGATTGTCCTTGTTTCGACAAAACAATTCACTGCACATGATCTTACAGAATCAAGCACATGTGAATCAACTCACTGGCAGTTACTCGCTGACGGTTCGCAAAAACTAAGTCCCCAAAAACAATAAGTATACAGAGGTCTAGCGCAGAGGTGCTCTCGCTACAAAAATCCTGACAAACTGTGTTCGAAACTCTGAGTCCCGCAGTTTTATACCAGATTCGCAAAATTTCAGTTAAAATGCGTTAAAACGAGCTTCGCTTCTGTCCCAGCAGGGTACATTAACCCTGGGTCTATTCTGTTTCAACGTGGTCAAGGCGTGGCATTATCTGTGACACATTTAAAAGGTATGCCATGCAACACAAGGGCAGATTAAAGGAGGGGGCAGTCGACCCCTCTGAGGCTCTTGAAGGGGCGTCATGGGCGACTTCCACTGATGACATATTTTTTTTTATATATATTGTTAATAATTTACTCAATTGGAATAAAATATAACACTCAGAGTGAAATTAAGAAACATACAAGAGCGGAATAAAGGAGGATGGAGCACCCGAGAGACGACAAATTTATTTTCTTCAGTAATATGCATGGTTGAAATGCAATAAAGAAAATATTGTGGTATTTTATGAAGAACTACCGTTATGGGGGAGCAAAAAGCTTAAAGGTGAGTGGAGCAATTGACTAAAATAGGGGCGATGAATGATAGGAGCAACGAAAGATAGGAGACGACGAACGAAAAGGGGTGACGAGAGACAGGGGGGCAAACTAAGATAAGAATGACGAAGGATGGGTCGACGAATGATAAGGGGCGAACAAAGATAAGAATGACGAAAAATAGGGGCAAAGAATGATAAGAGGGCAATGAGAGACAGGGGGCGAACAAAGATAAGAATGACAGGGGCAACAAAAGATAGGAGGCGACAAGAGACAAGGTGGAACAAAGATAAGGATGGGTGCGATGAAGGATAGGAGCCAACAAGAAATTAGAGGGAGATGAAGGATAGGAGGTGACGAGGGACAGGGGGTGAAAAAAGGTAAGATGGCGAAGGAAGCGGGAGGGGTGATGAAAGATAAGCACGAAATGAACTTAAGGTGAAGGACTAATATAATATTACTAGGTTGGATCAATGGAGTCGTGAGGTGACCGCCCCTTCACAGAGGATCTAGAAAATATTCCCACCACCTATGACTCCTCACTCAATTTCTTCATGCAAAGTCACTGTGGAAAGGCCGTAGCCAGGGAGAGAGAGCAGTTGACATGTAATACAGTGCCACTAGGGTGCCACTGCACCCCACACAAGGTTTTTTTTTTTAAAAAAATTATTGATAAATTTGCAAAGTTGTAATGAAATACATCAAACATTGTAGCATTTTATGACATACCCAAGAGCTAAAAATTAGCAACCATGGGAGGTGACACAGCAGTGCTTTTCTTGCCTGTTGAGACAAGTCATGGGTTAAGCTGATCCACTGTTCATGACAGTCACATCTATTGTACTAAAAAATCAGTTTATCGTGATTTTTAAGAAATCTATTAGTCTTTATTATATTGAAGCTAAATAACTTACAATGATTGGTGTGCTCAGCGAACGTTGGTGTATTTCATGCAGTGCTATAAAAACCGGAGGTGCAAGCAGTGCTTCTGGCCCCATCCAGCTTTTTTTAAAGAAATTAATGAATATTCCTTTCAATGTTTGTGCTACAGTTAAATACGTGCAGGTGCAGCAGAAGGCCACAAGATAGAATAGAGCCTTTGCAGGCCTTAAACAAAATCGTTTCTTTGTCTCTTGGTGCTCCTTGATATAACAGAAAACAAACTTCAAAAGTGTACCAGCGACGTTAGTTCTAATCTCAAATGCCCAATACCTTCAGACGTTTCTCTTTAGAAGTACTGGGACAGAGGGGGGTGGGGTGGGTGATGACTTCCTTCAACCCCACTTTGGCATGGCACTGATCATAACACTGGAAACCATCCGCGACGTCAATACTTCATACTGGAACATGAATATTTCACTTCTTCTCCGGATTTATTTACTGCTTGTTTGATTTTCCTCACTTTACCCGTGACTGTGGCCTCTGCAGAATGCTTACTTTCCAAACTTCAGCCTGGGTTCGATACCCGGTGGAGGCACATAGTGGTTCGGATCCCACTTTAAACTGTAGGTTCAGGCCAAATTAGCCTTACTGTGCATAAAGTGGACTTAAAAAAACAAACCCGAACAACAACAACTCTAAACTTCATCCAATAAAATATGATCTGCGAAATAGTGTTCCACAACAAAGATAAACAAACAAAAAAGATGAATAATGAACACAGGCAAACGGAACGGCTAAACGTTGAACACGGTGTGAAACACTTTGCTCATGCCAAAGCACGCAAAGAATGTTTTAGTTTTGCAAATAATTATTTTACGCTGAATTTAATACTACTTATTACTTCCTATATTGATTTTTCGATATGTTTTAAATGCACATTCATTACTTGTTTTGCTGTAAAATGGAAACTTCTTTCAATAAATATCAGCCACATGATGTGAATTTTCTGACTTAAAAACATTATAAGCATGCAATTCAAATTGTAACCGCCCTCATAGTGCAATAAATACTATGGGTGAGGGGCAAAAACATGACACACGGCTGGACCTCCGTTTTAGTTACGACAGTGATTTTATGACATGTATGCAGTGGTGGCGATTGGGTCCCAAAACTAATGGAGCAAGTTGCAAAAACTGGGGGGGGGGGGGGGCAAGACCAGTTTACTTATCCTTGGTCCTTAAGGTTTAGCAAAGTGGCAGAAAGTGGGGGGACAACTGCCCCCCTCGCCCCCCTTAATCGCTGCCACTGCTTGTATGGTAGGACTGTAGTTTGTGAGGGAAGTTTCCTATGTGCCGAAAGTTCGGTTGGGGGGGAGGGAGCTGGAATGCATGTCCGCCCCCTCCGTGAGAACGTCTTTAATCCGGCACTGATGCAACATAAACCAATTA
Organism: Lepisma saccharinum; assembly: GCF_977018435.1. Lineage (NCBI taxonomy): Eukaryota > Metazoa > Arthropoda > Insecta > Zygentoma > Lepismatidae > Lepisma > Lepisma saccharinum. The sequence continues at coordinate 55,298,585 of NC_139233.1, forward strand.
TGCAGAATTTTTACACAACTTTTAGCACTGTCGTAGGTTGGCACATGCAGAATTTTGAAGCTTCGTCTACACAAATAAGAATGTACTTAAAATTATTGTACATTGGCAGTGGTCCAACTACACCTACATACAATCTTTGCAACGCATGATGACAATTTCTGACATTAGAACATTGGATGGTAATACATTTCTCTTTTTTGCCTTTTGGCAAATATCGCAAGAGACAAATGCCTGTATTTGTTCTTTCATACCAGTCCAAGTGAACTTCCATTGAATCTTTTTCAAGATTTTAATCCAATAGCTATGGGCACCTCCTATAACATTTGTATGATAGTAATCTATGATGGAATCTTGCAAACGTTTAGGAACAGAAATTTTAAACGGTTGCCCACTTGTTCTGGTACATTTATACAAAAAGTCACCTACTAATGTATAGTCATGTACTACTTCCTTATTTTCTATTTTATTAATAATGTGCGACAATTCAGAATCTTTCTGTTGTTCTTCTTTCAAGGACATAGAAAACAGAGGTTGAAAATACTTACCTAAATTTACACTTTCCAATGCTTCTACATCTAAATCTATTCTGGACAAAACTTCTGCTATTGCATTGCTTTTGCTATAGATGTGTTTAACTTCAAATTTAAATTCTGATAGCATATAAGGGGTAATTTTTCATAAACGGGCTTTTCTCTGGTGAAATTTTAACGCCCCATTTACGAAATATTTCCAATAGAGTACGCAAGTTTTGCAAATGTGATTTATTATCTTTACTAAAAATAATCACATCATCAGCATAGATTTCTAGAATAGTTACCTTGAGATCCCCTACAATTTTATACATTATTCTAGACAAACAGTTACTTCCTATCGAAACTCCAATGGTACACGAGTGTACTGGGACAAATAGAACTAGTAGCAAAGGCTGTTAACGGTTTGGATTCTTCTGTTAATTTTACGTGGTGAAAGGCTTTTGTTATACAAAAACACTATATATATATAGAACCCTAGCAAAGAGATGTTAGTGTTTCTTCAAGCACACTATTTGGAAAAGAATCAAATTTATCATCATGCCTATTTTTATTTGATAATAATAATAATACACAATTCTGTACGTAAATTCTTTGCAACATAGAATTCGACAGGCCACGACACTTCATTTATCACTAAGTGTAGTACTACTTTCTTATGCATTTACAACACACTTGAATTACCAACTGTAACTTGAAAGTTTACATCCTGTTCATTACATTTCCTGTTCTTTTTAATATTGTCCCACAAGGATTCTTTCAAAATATTGTGAGTGCTCCGTGTATCCACACAAGATAATAGTTCTTGTTGTGCAACAATACAGTTAATGAAAATAGCATGACACTTAATATTAGGAGAATTATTTCCTATTTTCTGTTCCATTGCGAACATATTTCTCTTTATAAGGAAAATATTCTCTCTATGATTAAATCCCTGGTACTTACAGCACTGATTAACTCTTCTGTCTTTATTCTGGGGTCATAGGGGAGAGTGAAAGTTCCCTTTTTCCCTTTTAGTATTTCCATAAAAACCCTGTGCAAGCTTATGTTGTTTCTGGATATTAGTCAAAGTCAAGGCCACTTGAAATTCAGAAAATGAATTAGGAAAACCCACCAAAAAAGAACTGTTCCGAATACTTAGGCAACAAACGTTCCAAAAATAATTTGCATTTCTCTTCTTCAGTCCATGAAACACTAAGTATACATGCTGCATGCATTCTACTTTCTAAAAATTCCAATGGATCTTTGGTTTCCCCTTGTTTCTTCAAAACCCATTTAGCTATTAAATATCCATGGTCCAAAGCACTTACAAATTTATCCATTAGGGTATCAATTATAAATTGCCAGGAATATCCCCGTTCCACACTTTCCATCCATATTTCCATGATTTTCTCGTGCACCTTAGGAATTAATGCTAATAATAGTTTTCTTAGAGGAAATAAATTTTGCCCAACAATACAGTCTACTTCATACAAAAATACTAAAAGTTTATCAGTACCATCGCTTAAACATGGGACTTTATTAATTATCCCTGTCAAGGTTGTTTGGACCACATTACTTGAAATTTTTCCTAAAGCATGCCCAGAAAATATAGGGTAAGAATTTCCTATTGGTCTTGGAGCACAACTTTCGTCTTCCGAATCGGAAAATTGAATCAGATTTTCACGAGATTTACGATCAATCCAGGAAATATTAAAGGGAATCGTAGGTAACCCCTTCATTTTAGTCTCATTATTTGGAGGTATATGAGGAGGATTACTTTGCTGCTGAACGTCTAATCTACAAAAATCACTATGCATCAAACTCATAGCAGGAAGCCCTTGGTATCCAGTTGCATCAAAAATTCTCTCTGGTCGATGATCACAAATGGGTTACTGTCCATATAACTCATCCTATACACTGCAATAATAACATATACAAATTAATTCTTTCCCGTTGATATTTATTCCTCTTGACCAATACCCCATTGACTCAATAGTTTCCACTTTCAATTTTATCAGGCACTACAGGAACAAATTCTTGTGTAAGCTTTGGCATATCTTGCAAGGTCAATGTTAGGCAATGTAGCCATAGCTCTCTGGCTCTGAACTAACCATGCTCTTCTATGACATTCCCACGTGTTTTGCTTCTATATAGGAAGCAAATTATGTGCGATCAACGTACCACGCAGTGAATAGTTTGACTAGGCCCCCATTTTCCTAGAGCCATACAACTACGTACCTAGTAGTGAGAGCAATAGACCTCAGTATATAATTATAAATTACAAGCAAATACATGTATATCTTTTCAATTTCAAGTTTATTACAACCAAAACATTAACAAGTAACTAGTAATTACTACTAACAAGAATTCTGATATCACTAACATTTAGATAATTAACCAGTAAATAACCTTGACTTGGCACCTAAATTGAGTGTTCACTCCCCCTGTATATGTTGAATAATCATAGGACGATATTAATTCTTTACATTACCACACGTAATATTATCGGCCATAAATAAAGCTATGGAAGTTTAATTTTTAAAATTATAAAAAAATACCCCCCCCCCATTTAAGTAGGTTATGTTTAGCCCTGATGGCCAATAAGTAGACTAACGTGGATTATGTTATTGATTAATTCATAGTTTAATTGAAATACTTAACTGCAGTAAAATTTTCCCCAGTGTGTGTGTGTGTTTAGCTTCACTACCCAAGACCAAGTGGTCAAGAGATTCTCCTTGCTCGGACACGAGGCCTTGAGATTACGTAGCATGATGTCAGAGCATGTGATGTAGCATTGCAAAGTTTATCGTATGAAATGGGGGGAGGGGGTGATCAATTTTACACGACACAAAAGCAAACCAAGCATTACAATATATCTGTCACAAAATAGTATCTACAATCACAGTAAAATGTAGTTAACCACTGATTTGATAGATTTCACATGTAACCTATTTTATCCTACCTTCCCTTTTTGTCCTGCTTTCCCTCATTTGTGCAACAGCATGATAGAAAACCTGGTTTGTTATTTGAAACATGTTCTTTAGATGTAGCCAATGCTACAACTGATTGTTTTATTTTTCAGGATTACCATACATAATTACAGGATTGAGTGGCAGCACTATTTATAAAATTCGTGTTGCAGCTGGCAACATAGCTGGATATGGCAACTTTGCACTAGAGCAACAGAAACAAACGAAGGGCCACACTGCTGATTCTGTCACAGGCGGAAGTGACGGAGTATTCACTGTTCATATGAATTTAATTTGCTTACGTGGTATTATTGTAGCAGCAATCCTAGTTCTGAATTTGTGAACCAAAAGTTTCATTTAATTGTTGGCTATAGGAACAAAGAAAGATGGCAACAAGTTGGAACGCCCTCTTTCTTTCCCTCCTTTAAGTCGATTTCAAGAAGACGTAAAGAGAAGCAAAGGGGATAAAATAACGAAAACACAAACGATGTTTTCTCCAGAGAGGAGAAATATGTGATGCCAAAGCCTCATGTAGAAGTGCTGTTAGTGAAGTGGCACTATCTTGGGCATTTAAGCACATGGACGCATTTGAATGCTGGGAAATAATTCTCTGGTGAAAACATAATTTCGGATATGTGACTTAGGACACTTACAAATGATGACATGTGAAAAAAATATATATGAATATTAACATTCATGGTAGAGTATATTAACATTAAAAATTTAATGAAGAAAATATTTAAAATGTTGTCATTATCATTTAATATATTTTTGTTTATGCCAAAGAAGGGGAAAAATTGTTAAAAATAATAGTCACATAGATGAAATATACCAGAAACAGGTTCATGAATGGAATTTACACTGTATTAGTTGTTGCATTGAATCAAGATAATACACATGTACACATGTTCCAAAGACAGACCAAACCATGTACATTCCAACTAGTGAAATGTAACAATGTGTATGTTATTGTAAATAAGGCAAGGTATATTGTGTTTTATTGTTTATACTTGCTTGAAATTAGTACCAACTTTTAGTTTAAAAAGTCGACATGATTGTGAAGTATAGCACTATGTCTTCATTTTTACTTAGCTTGTACATACATAGGAATTGCTATCGATAGTGGTTTGAATAACATTGTGCATTAGCATTTTGGAATATTTCTATGCCAAAATATTCACAATACCAAAGCTATGGCTTTCAAGACAACTGTTGAACGAAATGGAATGAAATACTAGGTATGATCATTTGGTTATGAGTGGACATGTAAAAGTGTGCATGTATGTGTGGATCTCTGTCAGTGTTAATGTATATATGTGTGAGGCTTGGAATCGTGTACATACTGCCAAGAGAGTTTTGCTTCACATGGCCTCAGAAAAGCATTTATGAAAACACCAGTTGGTATAGTATGTAACAGAATTGTTAAAATTATAAAAAAAAGAGAGAAATAAGAGATAAAACTAGTCTATATGTTGTTTACAATGTGAGTCTCTCAAATCATCCATTTGTCTAATTTTCTCCTCTTGCTCCTCACTTGAGGGTTAAAAAAAATTGTACTAATTTTATAACAATATATTTTTCTTAACGTATGAGGAATCGAACATAGAATTATGGAATAAGGAGTGTAATAAAATTCATTAAGAGATTTTCCTGATATTAGATAAACAAATTTGACTTGCTACGATTACATGTCGAATTTATTATAAATAGAAGGAAAAGGAATAATTACATGCAAAAAAGTCACAAATGGTTCCTTAAAGAAAGTTCTCAAAATTTGATAGGTATGTCAAGGGGATGCAACGAAGAAATTGCCTTTTCCTTCAATTTCATACATCTTAATGTCATCGTATCATTTCACCCACATCAAGATCATTTCTAAAATATACACAATTACATCATCAATCCTTGAAAATATCAAATAGAATTAGTATATGCTGCTGAATTTTCAATAAATATTTTTTGTAGACAGTAATGGCATAATGTTTAGAAACATACAGAGGGCTGTTTTGTATCATTGGAAACAACCATAATGGAGGACACCTTCCCACAGGTGAATATGTTTCCAACATTTCCCATATATGCTTTTCAAATACAATATAAGTACTTAAAAAAATACTATAAAAATGATTACTTATGGTTCGTGTGTATATGTTTTATAGAAAACACAATGTTTCGAGATGCAACTGGTCTCTTCTTCGGGGCACTTCTTGGCAAATGGAATTACTTCATGCCTACGTCAATTTACACAAAAGAACAAGGAATAAGGTGATAGTAAAAGATCATGGTTAAAAAAGGTATTTGTTAAAACTGCCCTTTGTGCACATAAAAACTCACTTCTTCACATTCCCAAGCATGAACCTCAAACCTAAAAACAACCATAAAAACATGTCTCTCATTACATGTTAAAACCCCACCTCAAGCAACGTTGTCTACATGGTAACTGATTTAGCTTCTCCCCGAATGCCGGAAGTTGGCAGACTTCTGCTCCCACCTGCTCTCCCCCTTTTTTTCCCTCCCCTACTGTTACGTCATTTTAAACTGGAAATCTTGGATCTCGCGGGTCGCGTTGATTACGGCCAGAGTGACCTGGAAACACCCCCCCCCCTTGCTCTTATCCCATCGCTTAAACATCTCTATCCATAATTCGTCCACATTTCCATCCTCTGTGTTCAATTTATTACTTCTATCTTTACAAATATATGCCGCTTCAAGAACGGGGTTATCTGAACATGTAATTGAAGAAGGGCATAGAATCAGGAAAAGAGCGGTGGTCAAATAGAAAATAAACCAATAGCTGAAATGTGTATGAAGCACCATATATTTGTAAAGATAGAAGTAATAAATTGAACACGACGATAAGCTAAATCAGTTACCATGTAGACAACGTTGATTGAGGTGGGGTTTTAACGTGTAATGGGAGACATGTTTTTATGGTCGTTTTTAGGTTTGAGGTTCATGCTTAGCAATGTGAGAAAGTGAGTTTTTATGCGCACAAAGGGCAGTTTTAACAAATACCTTTTTTTAACCATGATCTTTTACTATCACCTTATTTCTTGTTCTTTTGTGTAAACTGACGTAGGCATGAAGTAATTCTGATTGCCAAAAAGTGCACCTTAGGAAGAGACCAGTTGCGTCTCGAAACGTTGTGTTTTCTATAAAACATATACTCATGAACCGTAAGTAATCATTTTATAGTATTTTTTTTAAGTACTTATATTGTATTGAAACAACGTGAGTAAATCACACGCGCCTTTTTTATAAAATGAATTTGAATGCTTTTCAAAATGTGTGTATAATATGAGGAGACCAGTTTCCCAGAGCCAATTAACAGGAGTATAAAACCCATCCATAGACTTCATCGAAACGTCATAGAAAGTGTGTATTCTTATCTTTAGAAATCAGTATGTCCAGCCAGAGATATGACTAAGATGCCTTATCCTGATGCACACAAAACAATAAGTAAGGATCAGAATTGCTATATTTGGTAGCTGAAAATCCTGGGAACAACTTTCCTTGCATTCTGGGTATCATTGAAAATAATTTTTATCTCTTGGGTAACAATAACTCATTCGGGGTTGGATGCAGTCCATATATACTCCATCTAAGTCTCCATAAATTTCTACCACTAGCTAGGTGTTTCTCCTGCTGATCCTATCTTGCAAGATAGCAATTTATGTCGGTACACATAAACAATGCAATGGCAGATTTACATATTTAGCTCTGCCAAGCATCACTGGTCCATGGTTGTAGCTCTCTACTGTTTTCTTTATATTATTATTCACCAGTTGTTATTGTATCTTGCAATACACTTTAAAAAAAATCATCCTCATATGTGAATTACTGAGAACAGTTTCCTCTTGCTTAAGGATTTCATGTGAGAAAATTAGAAGTGTATAAATGTTGTCAACATTTCATTTATCACAAGCTAGGCACATTATGTTAAATGAAATGGTTCTTGCTTCACAAAAAATTTAGATTTGGAAATATTTGTTACAAATGGATGGAAAAGAAGAGGGAGGATGTTACTGACTATATGGGGTGAAATCATCCGTGGTGGACATAAAACTTACCTCTATTGACAGGGTTATTTGGGTCTATGGAGAGGTTGATTCCTGGTATCCATCTGTTATTTCACACATAAGCTAAACGCTTTGTTGGTACCATTTTAGCTTATGTGCAATTCCTTGTACTGCCAGAGGCTGTACGACTGGTAACAGTTAGTGAATTGCTTTTTTGAACTAAACCAATATATGGATTTCCTGCATTTAATATACAGTTACTTCCTTTCTCACAGACAAAAATTTTGCTTCCAGCATGATTCTATATTAACAGAGTAGCTATACAAGCCATTGAAAAAAAGTAATCACATAGTCATCTCATTGGTACATGATAACCTTATGCTGTTGTGATCCCAAATGGGTTGTTCAACCACCAGTTTACCGACCTTGCCATTTCGGTCATGCAGTCATGTTCTGAACTCGTTTCAGAGATTAGAAACAACCCACCATGTTGCAAATTTATTAAGATGCTTAACAGCTGACAACAATGAAAAGTTATACCAAATGCTCTATTGTATGAGGAAGAATAAATGCCTCTACTACAAACATTCACAGTTGTTACAATTTAGATTGATTGATTTGTTGTTTTTTTAGTCCACTTTATGCACAGTAAGGCTAATTGGGACTGGACCTACAGTTTAAAGTGGGATCCGAACCACTTGTGCCTCCACCAGGTATCGAACCCGGGACCCCTTGATTACAAGGTGACGATGCTACCACTGCACCATCGGGGAGGCCCTGTTACAATTTAGACATTATTAACAGAAACAATAAGGTACCTTGCTTAATACTCAGCGTTGTAATATTTTTTAAATTGAAAAACAAATCATGTTAATGCATAACATTACAAATGGTGTGCCTCATTCATTAAAACTGTTACTCACCTGCTATAAAATCATCACCTTACATCAGCAAAACATTAAAGCACCTAATCTTACCTAAAATATACGTTGAAAGAATTGAAAATGAAACACATGCATGGACAGTAAATCTGAAATGGACGTTAAATTAATGATATGTTTACCTATTAGTTTTACAAATATTATTTAATGAGTACATCATGTTCCTCGTTAAAATAAATATTCTTGCCTATACGTAACATTTAATATTTTAACATTAACAAAATGAACATTATTTCATAAAAACTATTGAAAACTTTTGCTTTTTGACAATTCTGCTTTTTCTGACAAATATTTGAAATATTCAATATATTTTCAAATTAAGCTACAAAAATAAAAGCACGAGAATAATATTTCTAGTTCAAAGCATGTTATTGTATAGTAAAAAGAAGCAGTGAAACAGAAAACTACATTGAACCAGAAGATATAAAAATTTAAGATTTGATTCATTGCGTTCTTCATAATCTTTATTTCAGGTCAGTTTCTAAATTCTTATTTCTGTACATGAAGACTGGTAATTTGCTCCATTAACAAGTCATTCTTAGTTGCAGGGTTGGAATGGAAGGTTTTTGGAAACCCATTAAATGTAGCGTTGTTTTCTCATAAATTAAGTTCAAAAAATAAGAAATTCTTATAGTTGAAAATCTGATATTGGGCACATCTTAAAATGACAAATGCAATGCATAGGTAATTAAGATTATTATTATTTTTATTGTAACATACAGGATTAATAATTTAAAATGCATGGATATCTTCAAAGACTTGAGGATTGATAAAGTAATCTTAATAAGTTCTTCAGTGAGAACTTGAGCCATGACTTTCAAGTTCTGACATCATCACTGGATTCTACATGATCAAAAAGTGCTGGCCCATAAGTAGAGAAATGGTACAATATTTTTTTTTTTTCCCGTTACTGGTAACAACTATATTGATATGTAACACCTGATATTTAGTGTGTGCAAGTGTTTATGGCATGAAGTTAGTAATGTTAGTAATTTAGAATTATCATGGGTTTAACTGATGAATTTATGGAACTGTGTTACATGTGGCAACCTGCTGAAGGTGATTCACATCGAATAGCTGTGACATTTACTTACAAGATGTTCACATACACTGGGGTATTCTCCCTGGAGTAAGGGGATCAAAATAGATGTTGTTCCTTGGTATGTGGCACAATGGTTTACTAACACCATCATCTTGGTTGCCACATGGATATTAACAAAGCACGTTCCTTAAGCTAGTACTATTCTGCCTTATGATTAGTAATTCCTAGCACCCAGGAGGCCCAGTCAAGTAACCGAACATAGGGAACTAAGTGAGCTTCAACCTAATTTAAGTTTTTGAAGTTCAATACACGCACTACTTCATTTTGATGTCAACATACTATGCAGGATAATTAAATGTGAACATGCTTTTCACAAGCAGATGGATTTGGGAAATTTTTTTTGACTTTCAGATGTCCAAAAATACAAATAGTGAAAACATATTTTTGTTTTTAATTTAATTTATTTAACTCAACAATTCAACTGAACATTATATCTCATGGTCTAGTAAATCATAAATGTTAATGTTTGTATTTTTTTTTTGCATATTAGTGCGATGTTTTCATGTTTATGTTCTTATACTTGAGTGCACTATAAAACCAGCAAAGATGTTGCTCATGATGTGGGTGCAGTGAACAATTTATATATTGCACGATGACAATATAACTTGTGGAAAATCAATACAAGGTTTGTTTTTTACAACCATTATCAACTTATTACAATATGTGTGTGTGTTTATGAATTTCTTCTCTTAGTGTTCAAGTTTGAAACCAATCTTGCCTATATAAGAATCGAAATTATAGGCAATATCCTTGCCACCTTACAAAATAAATTCCCTTCAATTACTTCATAAAAAACAGTGTAATGGTTTGTGTCATCTCATGTGTGCCAACTATGTGACATGTATTATAAGTTGAAGGTTACGTATTGTTCATGATGTTATATATAAAGACAATTTATATTCAGAGAATCGTGTATTATTCAACAGACAGCTTTCAGTAAATTGTTGTGTGTTGTATCACAAAAAAATTAAAAAAATCTACAAAAAAAAAATATTCTGTTGAAAATACTGACCCAAATTTTTCATCTAAAATCTCCCTAGGGACTTTAAATTTTGCCAATATGTAGATGGTCCTTGTTGAACTAAGACAATGCTACTTGTATGTATTTAAGTGTCCTGTGATTGTGGACACTTTGTCCATAGTTAATTGTGATATTGCAACATGATCATTTTCACAATGAACAACCAACCTGTGTGTTCTTTCGCAAAATAGTAGAACAAGTAAATGACAAAATCAGTTATTCATAGTTATATAACAATATAATATGTATTAATTATTCACCAATTGTATGTAAAACTGCCAAGATATTCAAACATCTATTTTATCCTTATAATTAAGCTGCCATTGAAAGCTAGGAATACATGTTTCCAAGGAGAAATGCTGTTTTGTTAATTTTTCTTGTTTATCTGAATAACCGCCAAATGAGTTAAAATCTGTATTCTAGGGCAATGTAAATGTCTTATAATGTAACAATCCACCATTCTCAATTCTACTGTTATTCACTGCTTAATTTTCTTTGTGTCTTACATTTGTGCTTGAGTTAATTAGGTGCAAAGAACGAACTTTTATTTATTAAGGAGAACAGTATAAGTAGTAAACTTTCATGATGAGTTGTAATGGTGCAAGATTGTGTATGTTGCAATTTTTTTTTGGAGTGAATGTAAAAATGCTAAATAAAGTTTTCAAAGAATATGAATTTCTCTTTTCCAATTACTGTGTCTAATTTGTACAATGGTGAGTCATAAATTTGTAGCATATCTGAGTACCATGTTCATCACTCCACCACATACGGACACAGTTGGCTATTCTGCAAAGTGCAGCCCATTGGAGTCTATGGCCCTTCACTAAATTCAGTCAGGAATGCAATAGCAGGCAGTTGGCTTTGACGCAAATCTCCAAGGAACCGAAATGACAGCATCTCAGAATATGCAAAAAAAAGTGAAACAAATGGAAATCGGATGATGATAAGTCTGGGTGTACTAGGATGCACTGTCGCACTGCATGTAGATCTTTCAGCTCACCACTGCTGGGTAACACTGGAGCAGAACATATTGAGCAGGGTATATGCGAATGAAGTAAATCACAGCCACAAACATGCAAACACAAGCTACAATGTTTGGCAGAAGTTGCATGTCAGTCTATGTGTGAAATGTGAGTGAGCAGGAGTAGAAGGCTGTAGCAACGCAATGCTGCCAAAAGTAAACTGTTATCGGGAAAGCTGTAACGGAATTGCAAAACAATGTCAGGACAATGGTATCACTTGGAATGATGCATGTGCATAACATCATGGAGTGTTACACAGAAGAAAGGCAAAGGCCAGCACGGAAACATTCACCCACAAAACGTACACAGCAGATGACTCCAGAAAGTGACAATTTCTGTTCTGTTTTTAAAAAAAACTGATTACATGCTCATAGCTGTCTACTTATATAATGGTGGAGGGCGAGGTTACTGTATTTCTTCATAATAGTACATGTAGCTAAATTTCTGACAAATTTTCTCATCGCATCAGCAGAAGTTCCCCACCTAGTGGTTGCATGACCTTGTAGTTGGTGGTGGGGCTTGCATGCTCTGATGATCCCCTAGGCTATACTGGTGGTAGCATAGCTACAGGCAGGCTAGTGAGTGAAGAGCCAGACTAAGAAGCAACCTACCAGTCAACGGCTTCAAAGGCGGAAGAAGATGGATGGTCATCTCAACGGCTGAGGAGGCGGAAGAAAGAAGAGGAGTAAGACGTCTTAAAAAAACCTTGGTCCATCTGGCTCTGGATGGTAGCACCTTGTATGGGCCCCTCGCCAGGGTTACGGTGAAGACCTCAATGGCATCTACAGCAAAGAGGGGATGGTGGAAGAGGAAACCACGGCCTTGTGGAGAGGGGAAGGATCCCCAAAGGCTAGGAGAAGGAAAACTCTGAAGTAAAACCAGGGGCAAAATGGGCTCTGTAGCTGTAGTGAAAGCAGCCAACCTAAGGGACAGAAATCCCGAAATCAAATAACCTGGTCCTCCAGGTTGGGGGTTGAACAAGGGGCTAACAACCCCTCTGTAAAAATTAGCTCGTAAAGAAACCAAGACAAAGAGAAAGCCAGACGGATATTTTGGATAGACCAAAGCAAGGATAAGAGAATTATGGTTAGCTACATGGAATGTACTCAGCTTTTACAGACAAGGTGCCTTCACCAAGTTAAAAGCAGCTCTTACAGAATATAAGATTAATATAGCAGCAATACAAGAAATTAGATGGAAAAAGCTAATATAATGGAATCTGGGGATTTTATGTTATTGCACAGTGGTAGTAACGAATAAAATATGTTTGGAACAGGATTTGTAGTGAGAAAGGAACTGAATCATTAGCCCCTTTTTCTTTGCTGAACAAACTGTAACTTCAATTGTTACCTGGATATGCTGGACCAATTTTTTTTCCACAACTGGAGCATCTCCAGCCAGATATATTTTTCCAACAGGATGGTGCATCACCTCACTGGGCTCTGGAGGTACGCAGATCCTTAGATGAACATTTTCCACCAAGATCACCCGACATCACCCTTTGAATTTCTTTTTATGGGGTTATGTTAAGGATATTGTGTACCGAATGCCAGTTCCCAATATTCAAGTCCTACGACAAAGGATTACTGCAGCCATCACAACAGTTACTGAGGAGGTACTAGAGTGGACATGGCAGGAAATCGAGTATTGCCTTGGTATCCTACGGGCAACAAGTGGGGCACACACAGAGATGCAGTGAGGTGGTAAAGAAAACTTTGAGAGTTTATCTTTTAAATGAAGGCAACGGAACTGAGATACCTCGTTCCATTATTTAGTTATTTAGATTTGAAGTTGTAAAGATAAATTGTGGACACCCGGTATATTCAATAGAATAAAACAATATCTTGCTTATGCAGATGACGTATGTCTAACAAGCAGAACTGAGATGGGAATCAAGGAAAGCTTTGTACAACTAGAGAAGGAAGCAGAAAGAGTGGGTCTCTCAGTCAACAAGGAAAAAACAATGTACATGATAAATGCTTGGGAGAAGAGCAAATATCAAGAAGTGAAAGGTATACAAATAAACAACAAGAAATTTGAAAGATTTGAGAAGTTCAAATATCTAGGGACAATCTTAACAGATACAAATAATATAAGTGCAGAGATAAACAACACAATAGATGCTATTTTTTCCTCTTGAAGTTATTCAGATCAAAGAGCATATCTAAACATATCAAGATAAGGCTCTACAAGACTGCAATAAGACCCACAGTTACATATGAAGCAGAAGCATGGTGTCTGTAACGGCACAAGATGAGAAACACCTACTTGTATGGGAACGAAAAATCCTAAGGAAAATATATTAGGGACCAGTGAATGAAAGGGGACTCTGGCATATAAGAACAAACAAAGAACTCCAGGACCTATATCAGCAGGCAGATATTGTGAATGAAATCAAGAGGATGCAACTAAGTTGGTTAGGACATGTGGAAAAGATGGAGGGAAGGAGGTGTGTGAGAAAATTAGTGTATGAAAGACCAGAGGGAAGAAGAAGGCAAAGGAAGAGGTGGCTGCAGGAGCCTGAGGAAGATCTAAGGAAGCTGGGAGTGAGAGGATGGAGGAAGAAAGCAAGAGATAGACCCATCTGGCTGTCCATTGTGGAGGAGGCTAAAGACCTACAGGGGCTGTAGAACCACATGGTAAGGTAAGTAAGGTCAGCAGGAGTTTTTCCATATATCAGAGACAGACCATCCTAAGGCCTTCACTATGTCATCGATGGTCTTGAAGCAACATTCTTGTAGAGGATCTTGTAGCTTCTGAAACAAGTCAAAGTTGCAAGAACTCATGTCCAGACTATAGGGTTCCTTTAGCACTCCCCGACCCCACCATGCAAGCAGTTGACCCACTGAATTTGCAACATGGCATCTTGAGTTGTGGTGCAGCACAATCAGATGTCTCGCCAGAGACGTTCGTTGTTTCTAATGGATAGTTGGACGAAGGTTATTCTCCAGAAAGTTACTATAATACTCACTGTTCATAGTAACTACCTTCGGTATTGTGTGACAAAGGAAAACAACTTCGTAGTTGCAAGCAAAAGCAACAAGAAGTATAACTTTAATGTTACTGGGTGCTTGTTGGAACTTTCGCAGCCTTGGCGAATCAGTATGGCGAACCACTTAAACACTGTTGGATATTGAAGTGCCTCATAACTAGTCCTCGGATTTTTAGGTTCTAAAAAGGGTGCTATTAGGTTCCTAAAATAGGCTCTAAAAATCCGAAAATAGGTTCTAAAAACCTTAAATTAGGCTCAAAAAAATCCTGAAAAAGGTTGCAAAAAGACTTAATTTGGAACAAAATTCCTGGAAAATACTGATTAGATACAATCGTTAAAAACAAAATTTCACAAGAACCGTAAGAACCAAATATTAATTTTCTAAACAAATTTTCATTTCTTTATATCATTTTCAAAATTATCTACAAATTATTATAATGCTGCACTTGTGCTGTTAGAAAAAGTTACTTGTTGATATGAAAAATGAATTACGTATGTATAATTTGCTGCACAGTATCAGGGTGGCTACTCAATTGGAATTCCCGGAATTACACGTGAATTATTGGCACCGGAAACTATGCGTGAATTATTGCCTCTGGAATTATTCATGAATTTTGGCAAGACATGAAATAAGGTACAAGCTGATGTTTTCTGCACTCCATTTTTTCTTCGTAGACGTGAAAAATTGCAAATTTTATTAATCCATATCCCATTAAATGTATACATGTTTATAAATGTTGAGGCAAGTTTATCTCAGTTTAGCTTTTATTTAATTCATTTGTTTGAGGATGAAAAAAAAAAGATACACAGAAAATAAAACAAAATTTTCTCAATCCGTTTACTTTGTTAGTGTCTTTTACAGAACAATCTATTTGACAAATGGAAGATTATTAAAAATAATATATCTTGAAGTTGATTAGGTAAATTTTTGGTACATTGGAATCATATAAACCCTTTATATTGTTAATATTTTTGTGTGTGGAAAGGGGGGTGAGAGTCGGTAATACGTAAGGTTGGAATAGCGAAAACATCTGCTTGTATCCTTGAATTTTTGGAAAGTTCACCTTGAAAAACAGGAATTATACTTGAATTTTATCATGGTCCTAGTGACCACCATGAATCTTTTTGCAATATCCACACTCAAACTCCACCTTTTGTCTGTGAGGATCATTTCATGTGCTGAAAAGTATCTTTCAACAGAAACATAGTCAGTAGTGCCAATTTGAATGCTGAAATATTACTTCCAAAGGTGAATGCCAAAAAGGACCAAACTGACGCGAAAGTGAGCAAGGCCACACAGATCAGAAGTTTGCACTTGGGACTGTGCAGGCTGTAGAGATGATTGGGTGCCAAAACTGATGAGGGGGAGGGGGCAAGGACAGCTTACGTTATCTTAAAGCTTTGATAAACATCATATACTTGGAGGGAGGGAAATCGACAGAAACCATGTTTCAAACATGCCAGTAATTGAATTATTTCGCCACCAAACCTAGTAAATACCTCTGAGATATAAATATCCTGTAAAACCTAAAAAATATATAAAAACCTAAAAAAAAAAGGTTTAACTTAGGCACATAATCCTAAAATAGGTTCTAACAAGCAAAATAGGTTATTTTAGGCACTATAAAACTTAGTCAGTTGTTTCGTTTTTTTTATGAAACGCCGAAATAACTTGTTATTTCTTATTTACCTGCAAAAGAAAAAATAGGTTAAAAACCTAAAATCTGAGGTCTACTTACACGAGACCTCTGTGACATGTAACAGTATTTCTTTCATGTGCAACTTGAGTTTTGATAAACACTTTTTTTTTTGTGAGATTCAAAGTGGACTACTCAGTATGCCTAGTCAGTGCAGTGCTGCCACAAGTCAATCTGTGGAACTGCAACATGTCACGTGTAGAGGACATTATCTGATTCCATAATTATTTGTTGCTACCAGTAACAAATAGTGGACATATTGTTAAGTATCCTTTTTTTTAAATGATCCTCATATGCACAGGCGGTGCCAGGGGGGCGCGAGGGGGTGCTTGCTCACCCCCTATCCAAAACCTATATTCTACAGAAACTATTACCTCTTGCAGTGTCATATTATGTCATGTCGTTGTCATATTGAGGGCTGAATGTTAGGTACTGAAGTGAGACTGCTGTTATTATTTACAACAGGCAAGCATTGATCCTACTCTCAGATTCACCATTTATTTTCCTGTACTGTAAGATCAGCGGCCCTTGTCTATATTTATTCAGATTTGTTGTTTGTGTCTGTGTTTTTCGATACATGTATATAGCTCAGTCACGCTCAGTGTCAGTTGTATGTTTACCTTTGCACTGTTGATATATGGTTTTATTGTCCGCTTACTTGTTCTTCCTCTTTTCTTCAAGTCGCATTGGAACAAAAATTTCAGTTGATTTGAAGTATCATCAGGTCATTCTCGGGAAATTATTTAACGCGAGTTTTATCGTGACGGTAGTTTCCTTGTTAATTCGTTCCAGTAAACGTACCATTTCATATTTTTTCAAAGACTGTTACGAAGATGCCAAAAATTCGCAAAGAAATGTTTTAGTTTGTTATTGGGGACAGTGAGGTCCAAGGGATTTTAACTAAGAAGGTGCTTTGCACTTATAGTTTTGTCCTGACACCACAGCATCTGGGCAGACGAAAAGAAGGCTATGTATTATGTAAAAACGAAAAGAGGGGTATAGTTGACACGCTAGCTACATTAATGACCGGCTGGCTTTGAAGTGCGCGAAGCATGCCCACCAGCTGCAACAATCACATTCAATGCAAAATGTTGCCACACATCTACTCGGCACATCTACTCTACGCCACTTTGTTCCTTCGCTCACAAGCACCTTCCCACACTCTCCACATTGAAGTTGCAAAGTACGGCAACAGCGTATGTGACTCAGTCTGAGACTCCACGTGGAGTAGACGAGCAGAATGACAGATGCGCCCATTGGCTGAAGGTTGAGTGTGATTGGACGAAAACAACTCGCCTGCTATTTATCCCCACCCACGTTTGTGGCGGCTGATTTCTTTAGTTCTTCGGCATTAACCAAGTAACCGCGTGGACTATTGTCACCTACACAACGTATGCGACACATGAACTTTGTACCTCAATTGATTGTGCCTTGTAATCTAGGGATCCTGGGTTCGATACCCCGTGCAGGCATATAGTGGTTCGGATCCCACTTTAAACTGTAGGGCCAGTCCCGATTAGCCTATACGTGCATAAAGTGAACTTAAACAATGGATGTCAATCTAAAAGTGTACATTTCATGGTCACTTATGTTAATTATTACAAGAGCGTTTCAGGAACATGGGTACTTCAAACTGAAATATTTTTTTAGAGAGAGTGAGCAACACTATTAGGTGGAAAATATACCTCGACCCCTCTCTGTGGAAAATCCCTTGCCTTGCTTGCCTCTCCACAGAAAAAAATCCTCCAGTCGTCCATTGGTCTCCCTTGAACAAGCTGTTCCTTCCAAACTTCCAAACGTCATTGTTGTGCTAAAATCAGGCAAAAATGAAGCAAGTCGCTAGTATTCTTCAGTTTCAACATATTATTACAGATGCCTACTAAAAGTTGATTTAGGGACTAAAATATGCATGCATATTTCATGTTTTCTTTATTTTCAACATCACACCCCCTAAATTTCATCCCGCACCATCTCAGCACCTCACCCCCAGGTGATTAATCCTGGTGCCGCTGCTGCTCATATGCCATATGGTCATCCAAGAAAACCCACCAACATATATCACCAGAGGGTAAAATTGGCCTAATCGGTTGGTAATATCTGTACACTTTATGAGGGTTACGTGGCAGGGGATAAATGATGTTTTGTCGTGACACTGGATCATTCAGACTGTGGTGAAATTCGAGCCATATCATACTGCAATAATGATGAAAAGGGTCATTGTGACTTTGTCCGCCACTGCAAAAGAAAATTTTCCAAAGGGATTGATGGCTGTTCCTGGATTCTGTTGTGAAGGAAAGTTGGTGATCCATAAGGATGCCCACAATGCAACAGTGAATGTTGCATACTTCCAGGTGAACATTTCAACACCTGTTTTTCATGATGATATACCATATTTATATGTACAGGACACACCATACATTCGAATTCACATGCATAAGGAATCAAGTCATACAGTGAAATTCTCCTTTGTGCTTTACCAAGAAATGGAGCAGAAACATCAATTCATATTATACCATTCAGCGATACCAGTGAAGACCACTAATGGATTTTTGAGCATTTGAACTCAACAAACATGCACGACTTCATCACGATCACTTGTATGTCTGCGAAGGGTATAGCACGAATTGATGTTTCCTGCTCGCTGTCATGCCCAAATTGTGACCAGTCTCTGAAAAGCCTGCAGAGTGGAGTGGAACATATTACCCATAGTCCATCTGCAGCAGAGTGGAAGTTGCGATGTATGGTGATTGTCCACAATGCTGGTAGTCCCATCATACACAACTGATCGTGGCCTACATTAAGGTGTATAATGTTTCATTCTTGTTTGCATGTATCCCAATACACCCCACTCACTGCAGCTTACTAGCTTTCAGGTTCCCATTGGCAGAAGCTCCCAGTGGATAGGATACACACCCAACATGTTCTTCTGAAAATGTCCTCCTTGGACCATGGCTTGAGCATCTTCCCCTGGGAAAAGTTATTGGTTTCCATCATCTTCTCATCGCTTATGTTTCTCTGCCAAAGCCTACTGTCATGTGGTGTTTGCAGCAATTCAATATGGGTAGCATTCTGCAGGGGTCAACTCGTGAGAACCATTCAAAGCTTGTCTGGAGTGAAAACCGAGTTGGTGCAGATGACGAATAACAATAATTAATGTACCTCTTCTGCTAATTATCTTCAACAACTTTGAGAAAGGCCTCTGTACTTCCCAATTCTACAATTTTTATTCAGTATTGTAAAGCAACAGATTTTGGCTGAAATTTATCTTAAATATCTTTCTTATTTGAAAAACTCCATCACCAAATATTTACATAATGTTCAACCTTAAGCAATCTTGCTGTGGTGCAAGTTGCAGAGCTTTTCTCCATCACCCATTTGGTTTACAAACTTCTAACATTTTTCTAAAATGTTCCATTTAAGGGAGATTATGTGCATCTCATAGGTTTAATAATTTTTGGATTTTCCTGGTACCGCACAGTAGATATAAGAAATATGCTTTAGCTGTTTTTATCTTATTATGGTTATTTTGGCTCCAAATGAGAAATTCTCAAATTTTTTTATGTCAATAATAAAAATCACCAGGTTCGGTGCTTAGCACAGTATGCTACGATGCCAGAAATCATGGATTCGAATCCTGGTCTGGGCATGGGTGTTCTTTTGAATTTGCATTGAATTACTTGAATTTTATCATGGTCCTAGAGTGGCCACCCTGTATACATAACAATATTTTTTTATGTTATCCACAGTCAAACCTCACCTTTTGTCTGTGAGGATCATGTTATATAATGAAAATGATCTTTCAACAGAAACATAGTCAGTGGTGCAAGTTCAATGCTGAAACATTACTTCGCAAGGTGTGAATGCCACAAAGCACCAAACTGGCGTGAAAGTGAGCAAAATCAGAAGTTTGCACTTTGGCTGTGAAGGTAACAGTAGCAAGAGACATTTTGCTTTGTTTAGAGCTTTGAAACATCATGGACTTGGAGGACACAGTATGTTTCAAACAAGTTAGTGATTGAACTTGTTGTCACTGAACAGACCAAATACCTGTGAGATATAAAATCCTGTAAAACCTTAAAAATACATACGAGGGCAATTCGAAAAAAAACACAAAAAAAAACACTGTTTGGTTATCAATGACAGATACTCGTAGATACAGAACTTTTATTATACACATTAGAAAAGTACAACATTACATTACTTCTCGACATAATCACCATTGAAATTAAGGCACTTGTCATAACGTTTTACAAAATTTGAAAATTCCTTCTGGGTCATTCCATGGGAAATCACCAGAATTGTCCGGAAACGGGTCGCCTCATAGTAACAGATTGTAACAAGCTTTTGTGCACGTTTAGAGTTAGTAAGGAAATATCATTGTGTGAAATATCTCGTTTCAAAACGTAATACATATTGTACAGGGTGCCTCTAAAGAATGTGATCCTTCAAAAAAAAATACAAGACACCGACATTTTCACATAATTGTTAAGAAACAACAAACTAAGATAGAAAGTTTATTTTTGCTTTATTGTACAAAGTAAAGTATACTTAGTTGTAACACAATGTAGATTTTGCCTTTCCTTTATATGTGTATGCCCAGATAGTGGTTGAAATTCACTGTCGTTAAGATGTGCGGCAGAAAATTAGACAAGTTTATTGATTTCCCCCATACCGAGGAAATCAGCCAAAGTCTTTATATTCGTCACAGTATGACTTCTATGTATGGTTCATCAGCACATAACCTCATATTGCTGTTTAATGTTTCTGGTTATAAATTACAGACACTTTTTACAGTATGTTTGGGGAAGAAAGTGCAAAATGAGGCTATTTCAAGAGTTAAAATCTTGTAATGGGAAAGGTGGCAACACTATGCAGGTGGTATAATTGGAAACACCTGAACTTTGGTATTATTTACTGGAAATATGAAAATTGCACTCTGCCTCATTTGGTATCTATTGCGGACATACGAAATACGTGCAGTGCAGAATGTCCGTAATACGGAAGTTTCCAATAATCATATCCCAAGTCAACTGGAAGTTGTGAGTGGAAAGTAATCTCAAGGGATCAATCAGAGTTGCAATGTGGAACATAATTTTACATTGACAGTGATAATTGTCAATTTAGTTAACTGAAAACACTCATTTGTATGTCGCAAATGCAGTGTGAATACGTTGCACAGTTGCTGAATCCAGAGTGTAGGTTCTCCCAGTAAATGTGCCAGGTGGTGAAATCCTGAGCAAAATGTCAGTATGTGGAAGCCAACATGAATCTTCCTTGCTCGGCCATGTAAAACTCTGTGCAGGTCCATGAGGGTGCATAAATTTGACACGATATTCACTGTTGTCATGAGACACTTCTGTAATGATCCCCAACCACCACTCCGAATTGTACACACAAGCAACGTATGATGAACTGTGTAGCATTAGTTTACCTTGTGCTACCGGCACGTTGGAAACTTCTTTAGATATCACACTAACTTCAGTTCTTGTAGTCATGCTGGATATGTGAGATGTAAGCATGCGTGTTTTGGTTAGTGGTATGAAACAATGAAGACTTCTTGTTCCTTCAATGCGAGTTGCTTGAGCAAATCGTGGCTTTAACTTGTCTGTTTGCTGTTCAATTTCCTTAGAGCTGACATAGAAAACCTGAATGTTCTTGATTGTAGATGCAAATTCACATAGTTGCATAGGAGTTACAATATGATTGTTGTATGGTCTTTGTATGCTTGCCCTAGTTGCCAACCGTTTCACTGTGGCACCTACACCATCAGAAGATCCCTTCCCATGACAACTAGCAAAAAAGTGCCACTCTGCTTTCAAACCGAAATCCTCCTCATGATGACAGAGATTTATAAAATTTTTCCTGTTCTTGTATTGTGCAGAAGATCCATCACTGAAATACACAATTTTCCGTATAGCTGGGAATCTGTTTCTGAGAATTGAGAGAACTTCTTGCTGAAAGGAATAAAAGGATGCTGTGTCATGAATCAGGTGATCAC
The DNA here is from genome assembly GCF_977018435.1 of Lepisma saccharinum. Classification (NCBI taxonomy): domain Eukaryota; kingdom Metazoa; phylum Arthropoda; class Insecta; order Zygentoma; family Lepismatidae; genus Lepisma; species Lepisma saccharinum. The sequence continues at coordinate 55,320,858 of NC_139233.1, forward strand.
TTACAGCACACAGAGAAACTGCACTAACAGATAATTCATTCCGCACATAGGCAACAAAAGGATGAAGTGTGGCTTGAGAATTTTCCCAGTGAAATCCTTGCACAGCGTCTTGGGCTACAAAAGCATAATTCTCTGAGAAATCTACTAGAAGGATGCACTCATCATCTGCAAGCGATGATTTCCTTGTCGACAGAAAGTGGCTTTGTGCAGAGGATATAAAATGGTGTCTGGTTAAGGCTGGAATTCTTTCAAGGAAAGTAGCAATGAATTCTTCTATTGTTTGTACGACTGATGTGAGTGTGCTCCTGTCTGTAGTGACCCACTGTTTGTATGTTATTTCCTCATGTTCTGCACACACATTTTCTAGGTACTCCTGCAGTTCGTAGCTCCCTTAGCAGTTTGTACATTCACCAAACATACACTCCATATTTGATATATCACAAACACATTTTTCCATTATAGTAAGAAGTTTGACATGGGGTTGAACAGAGTGCAGCATGAGCTTCATATTCTGGTGTATGATGCATACACACACACTATGAGTTCCACCTGCTCCTGGAAGAACACACCATTTTGGACGTAATTCGGCAAATTTTGAGAACCCCACTTGCAAGTTTGGATGTTCATTTTTAAACAATGCATACAACTCTTTTAAATTGCACATTACCAGACGCTTTTGTTTATGCACCCTTCCTCCGTCAACCTTCACAGAAATGATATCTTTCTTTCCTGCACATATTCGGCTGTTTTCATCATTCTCATAAAACTTGCGGCAAGCATCAATCGTATCCCCATTCAGAGCAATGCCAGTCTTTGGTGAAGGCAGTGCCAGTATTCCTTTCTCAGCTTTCAGTTTTTTGGCTGTTCGTACCATGTACTCAGTAGTGTTGAAATATTCTTTAACCTTTGTTGTTTGCCAACTATGAGGGGTAAGTGTGAGTATTTGAAGCTGTTCAGCTCTTGAAGACTTGATGAATTTCTGCTGAAGTTCTGACATGAGAAGGTTTAGGTCATGTTCAGCACGAGTTTTTGTAGCCTCAGCAGATTCTTCTGACTCTTCAGGGATATGTAAAACTGCTGCAACATGCTTTGTGACACAAGATTGTATTTGTTTCATTTTTGCTTTTCCATACCTTTTCCTCTTCTCTTTGTTCACATGAGTCAGTGTCTTCATGGGAGATACTTGTATTTCATGCAGACTTGAATTCAGTCTCTTCAATGGACTAGCACTGCTGTCTGGGACATAATCACTGTCATTTACCTCATCAACATTACCCAAATCTTCAGGCTGGTATGGTGTTTCTTTCACGCGTGTCTCACATTTTCCACACATTTTTTGCCCAGGAATCAGTTTACCACCATATATCCTTGCTGTTTCTACAGTAATTGTCCTTAATGACTTCTTACAAGGACCCTTGTGATAGGAAAGTGGGTCGCAACAATGAGAACCAAATATGTGAGAATATTTTTGCAAGTAAACCTTTGCATGATGGAAACAAATGTTATCTACACTACCTACTCTAAATTTCAACAGTTCTTGATCTAAACCTGGCAGGGTGCTTACCAATACAGTTCCTGTTTTTGGTGTGTAGTGATGTAGGTGACAAGCACTGTCTGTCTTCAAGCCTACACTGCACTGCACTGAGGGTTCATGTGGCACACAGCCCTGAGGCAATGCCATGTCTGTGTTTATTTCACTTTGAGTTATCACACACAGAATGAATGTCTTCCTGTCTCTAAGTACAGTTTGTTAACAAGTCTTACTGTTATTCACACTAAATAATTGAAAAACACCACTGCTCTCACCAAAATATTACGATACACCACCAGAAGCCAGCCTCATATCACACAATAGATTTGGCGGGAAAACAAAAAGAGTCCTGAAATTCACATGAAACAAATGAGTATCAAAATGCACAATTGTTTCACAATTAACTTTTTTGTTTTGGAATATACTCTTTTTACAGGTGTGAGTGCATGGGTCGAGGTACAGCAACCTGAAATATTTGAAAGGAAAACTCAATTACGCATTATATGTGAAAGCAGATATTAGCAGAACGGCAGTACACATAATTCAGTATTCTATGAAAATGGTTCAGAGTGCAATCATGAAATTTCTCCTGAGGAGCATGTTGGAATAGTACAATATTTTACTGCCACTCATTTCTTCTTGATATCTTTCCCTCATATGGAACTTTGCACCCAAAAAGAGTGCTTTTTTTAGCTTTTTCATATTTTTAACATACATGACACACTTTTTAAGCAAGAAGGAAATATATTGCAGTCTTCCTTTTTAGTGTGGAGACCCCACACTTTGGGAACTGTTCTTGTGAGAACTATGAAGATTGCACTTTTTTTCCTTCCACTTTAAAATATGACATAGATTTCCACATATATACCACATATATGTGTGGGAAGTTGCTTTTTCAGTTATGAAAAAGACAACCACAAATTAATATAGTTGTCACCAAATTTAACTTTTTTTCATTGTATATATTTATTTTACATAATACAACAACTAGAAATCATATGTCATTTATTTTCTTTACGCTACAAGCATTTATCTTGTACCTTCGCACTGTACGTTACCACGTCACTACACACTGAGACTGTAACTTTAATCAGTCCTGTAGCCCAAACTAATGACCGTAGACATAAATAATTTTACAGTTTTCCATAATACCCTCAGACATACATTTGTGCAAAATTTTATTAAAATTGGAGATGTAGTGGCGACTACCATTTCGGTGATTTGCCATGGAATGACCCTTCTGCAAAAAAATCTCCCGCCTGGGAATGAAGCATCGTGAAGTGCATTGTCATTGTCGAAGCGGTGTGACGCAAGCCACTGTTTCATGTGCCTGAAGAGGTGGTAGTCGCTTGGTGCCAAATCTGGGCTATAGGGAGAATGATCAAAAACGTCCCAACGGAACTGCTCCAAAAGTTCTTGAGTGTGTCCAGCAGTGTGCGGGCAAGCATTATTTTGAACAAACACCACACCGGAAGTCAGCATCCCCAACGCTTGTTCTGGATGGTTCGTCTGAGTTGTCGTAACATTTCACAGTAGACTTCTGAATTGATGGTCGAACCACGCTCCATGAACTTCACTAGCAGTACTTCTTTGGCATCCCAGAAGACTGTTGCCATAACATTTCTGGCAGACAATGTTTGCCGAGCTTTTTTGGGTTTCTTTGGTGAGTGCGTATGACCCCACTCCATTGATTGCTGTTTGATTTCAGAGTTCACGTATGACACCCAGATCTCATCGTCGGTCACAATTATGTTAAAAAATTGTTCTCCTTCCTCGGCATAATGTGAGAGAAAGTCCAAAGCAGAACCCATTCGGTGTTTTTTGGAACCCAACGAGCACAGAACTTGTGGTATCCCAACTTTTCTGTCACCACCTCGTGCAAAACAATCCAAGAAATTTGGAGAAAGCAAACAGAAAGTTCAGATCGTGAACCTACTGAATTCACGGACCGTTTTGTCAATTTCCTGCATGAGTTCATTGCTAACTACAGATTGGCACCCTCTTGTTGCCGCATCGTGCACGTCAGTTCGTCCATCTTTAAACATGCGACACCATTCACTAATGACACCTTCACTCATTACGTTTTGTCCGTAACCATTACACAGTTTGCGATGAATCACAGCTGCCTAAAGTTTTTTCGCACACAAAAATCATATTACTGCATGCACTTCACATTTGGTGGGATTTTCTACTGGAGCGTTCATTTCAATTGTTATAGAGGAAGAGTCAACTGCAACACAATCTTCTCCTTCCACTGCTCACTGCCTACTGCGCACAGTGCCACAGGACTGACGTCGCTATCCCCGGCTATTTTTCACACATGCGCAAACAGAGGTTCTTTTCCGAATTGCCCTCGTATATAAAGATGTTTGATTTTGGTGCATAAACTGCTATAGGCTTTAGGCATTTTGAAATGAAATGCTGATGTAACTTGTTATTTCTTATTTACCTGCAAAGGAAAAATAGGTTAAAAACCTAAAATCTGAAGTCTAATCATCACTCATCCTCATCTTTGCGATTAACCAATAGTGGCAGAATTGCAAAGCAAAATAAACTAAATCAAATCAAACAAAAGAGCCATGGTAGCTCAGTCGCTAGGGCATATGACTACCATGCAAGAGACCCGGGTTCAAGAACTTCCGGCACCCACCCAGCATCATATAAAGTGGGTAACTCTGGGGGATAAAAGCAGCCAGAGGCATCATGCTGATCGTCACCCCCACCTTTGGTCATGATCAAGAAAGTGTGGGGCCCTAACTCCACACCCCCTACATGGCTTCATGGCATGGTGCAAAGCACAGGGGAGCACTTTACTTTTTTACTTCTACAAATCAAACAAAAATTATAAGCTTTCTGTTTGTTTGAAACTTGAAGTGAAGAAAGCTAATTTGCAGTTAGGAGGTCAATGCACAAAGAAGCAATACACAAAATTTTACAAGGGAGTCTCTGAATCTGAGGAAACCCTTTTAAACCTTAATGAAAAGATCAGTAAGTCAGGCATATTTCCCCGACAAGAAATACTGACACCTTAAACTTCTGCTGTGGCATTGAAGATATGAGCAATAACATGAGGAGTTCAATGTAATAATAATACAAAAAATACTGCAAAATTACTGAGAATCGTTTCCCATTTGCATGAAGCCTATCATGAGGAGACTTCTCCTCAAGATGTTGCTTGAGAAGATAGGAATTAACTGAACAATTTGGAAATCTCCAAGCTGAGTGGTTAATTTTGTAATCATTGATTTGATTTTTGTTATTTAGCACCGCTTTTCTATGTAATCACAACAATAAGGGTGAGTGGTGGGTGGGATGATAAAATTGATGAAGGGCACTCACAAAGAACCCCCACAACCTGGCTAAGCCAGAATTGAAACCTGGGACCCCAGGCATCGTAGTGTACTGTTCTAAGCACTACACCACAGAGGTTGGCTGCCTTCATCAAGGCTGTTATGTCAGAAGATCATGTAGTTGCCCCAACATTGGATGCTAGAATACATTGTGCCCAAACTGGAAGTTATATTGTAGGGTAACAGTCCCACTTACATTGAGGATCTAAGAGTGGGATGGCTACATATTTATCAGTATTCTGAGCATGGATATTACAAAGAGTGTAGCAAATTAACATTGCATGGAGGAACCAGTAACTGAAAATTAATACCTTAAGCTTGTAATGCAGTTAAGCTCCATGACAGGCAAGGTTTAAAGCAACTTTTTGCATATAGAATATAGTTCCGCTGAGACGGGTTATACTCCGACATAACTGTATACTTGCAACAAAACAGCTATTTCATTTGTGACATATAGAGACAAAATAATACATACATTAGCAAGTATGGATTTGGTCAGTTCCAATCACTGAGCAGACACACTTGGAACCAACAACTGGGCAGTCGGTTGAATGGAAGGAACACTGAAGCTCAAGAGCGAGTCAAGGGGAACTGGAACACGTTGCAGAGCACATGAAATCAGTGTTGCATATGCCACTATTATAACCCTGTGTTTATTGGTGATTCATTGCTAAACGTGCTATACAGCGGCGAGAATCACTGGTTCGAAGTCTCTTGTTTAGCGTGCGGTCTTCACTGAGCATCATCCAGTCAAGCAAGTTGTTTTAAAAGTATATTCATCCTCAGCGGAAAAAAAAAAAAGAAAAAAAAATGGTTTGTGGTGACAAAAATAATGCCGGTGCTAACAGGTGTTAGCAAACATTCCATTATTATTTTTTTTCTGTAATGTGAAAACCCCAGGCAAGAAGAGACCCCTTGCCGTTCAAGAATGGTTGTGATAATTGTAAGTTGTTATAAATGTTATTGTAATGTTATGACCCAAGTTCGAATCAATTTTCTAAGGTACTTAGAACAGCAAGGTAATAGTTTAGCTGTGGTAGGCAATACTGCACATTTTCTCATTGTCTGCGATATGAACAGCTTGACAGTTGAGGCAAGACTGACACAGAGATGAATACATAAAACCTGTTGCAAACTTAATCTGTCACAGAGCTTAGAGAAATCCAAACTTTTACCCTTAACCTTTTGGGTCCCAAGCATCTCGATCGAGATACCCAAATGTAACCCTCGCAGTCCCAAGCATCTAGATCGAGATGCTGTGTCAAGGTCGTAGTTTTTACGTTATAACTTTTCTATTTTTGGCTAGAATTTCGATTTTTTTATATATATATTGTTCCTAATACATGTATTTAACAGAAATGATTCTTGCACCTTTTTTTTTCTTCATAAAAATGGAGGGAAAAGGCAGGAAAAGGTGCTTCTGTTTTGCATCTCTTTTCAAGGAAAAATTTTTGCCGACAAAGGAAGACGGGTTTTGTTGTTCTAAAGCAATGCTTTTCACTCCCGCCTGGTAAGTGCATTTGAAGGAAGCTTGTTTATCAGTATCCGATGTCAAAATGAAAGTTTTCCGTGAGGGCGCAACCAGGGGGTGGGGGGAGGGAAGACTGGTTGTTGAATCTGCGTTGTGAGAATGGAATTTCGAAGCATGCTGAAGGAAACCTTTGTTTTTTAGCACAAGTGTCCACAAGTTGCAACACAGGTTACCCTGCATTGTCTAAAAATAGAATTTCTGCAAGAATCGGCGCTCATTTTTCATTGCATTCTAGCTTTTCGTCCGTGAAAGTTGGGCACAAAACAACACACCTACGCACAAGTGCGAGGACATTTTTTGAGTGTAGTGACATAATTTTTAAAAATTATTTTTTGGGGGTTTCCTCCCTTCCCCCTCCATATATACGCCGAATTTGCAAAAATTTTGCATTTTGTGCATTTTGATACTTTTTTCGGGGTGGGGGGAAACGGGGAGGAAACATTTTTTTTTAAAGAAAAGTATTTTTGAGGAGATTTCTCCCCTTTCCCCCTCCATATGTACGCCGAATGTGCATAAATTATATATTATATATGTCTGAATCTGTGATTTATTCTGCGTACAACAATATATCTTTCATATCTCTAGGGCATTAAGTCTCTGAGCTATAGTCACTTCAATGTAACTCTGCATTTCACTCTATTCCGAAGCTTGAGACAGTGGCATACAAGCCTTTCGTTTCAGGGATACAACTTGCGTAATATTGGTCATATGACAATGATGAAAATATTTTTCTGTTTCTTACATGCCAGCGATAATTTCTATGTGCATTTTGAACTTTTCATATCCTTTTTTTCAGGAGGCGGGGGGAGAAACCCCTTATTTTCTTTAAAAATATATATATTTCAGGGGATTTCCCCCCTCCATATGCACGCTGAATGTGCATAAATTATATATCGTCTGAATCTGTGATTCATTCTGCGTACAACGGTATATCGTTCATATCTCCAGGGCAAATAGTCTCTGAGCTAAAGTCATTTCAAGGTACCGCTGCATTTTGAAGCTTGAATCAGTGGCATGCCGACCATTCCTTTTGGGGGTACAACTCACGTTACATTGGTCATATGATAATAATGCAAATATTTATGTGTTCCTTACATGTCAGCGATCTTTTCCATGTGCATGTCGACACTGTCATGTATTTTTCTTGGGGGGGGGGAGGGGGGGGACCCCACTTTTCCCCCGAAATTTTGGAATTTTGAGAGTTAAACCCTTCCCACCGCCACATATATGCCAAATTTGCATAAATTTCATATAGCCTGAATCTCTGGTTCATTCCGCGTACAACGGTATATCACTCATCTCTCTAGGGCAATTAGCCTCCGATCTCCACTCATTTAATTGAAACTCTGCATTTTGCTGAAAATCTGCTCGGGACCAAGGGGGTTACATGTGAAAATGGCCTTGGGACTCAAAAGGTTAACACGTAAAAGGTGAAGTCAAGGAATATAGGTGCTAGAAATAACATGTAATATTTGTTAAAAATATTCTATGTATTATACACATTTTTACATACATTTTGCACATGAATTTGAAAATATTTTTACATGTATTTTCTCAACCGCATTTCCAGTATCCTGTAGCAGTTTGGTATGTAAGTTTAACTCATTCCGTATGCAAACTACCAATGTGTAAAAGTTTAATTTCATCAAGGCAGCAACTGGGCACATAGTGCCAATTATTGGGGTAAAGAATATCAAATGTGGAAATATGTAGTATGGCAAATAACATTTTTTACTTACAGGAGTGTACTGTTAAAGCAGATTCATCAATTAAAGAGAATTTAATCCTCCCCAAATAAATGCAAATTCCTGATCTTTTTAACTGATTAACTTGGGTGGTTGATCTGAAATTGTGAAAAAAAACTAAAAAAAAACAACACTTTATTCCTTCACAATGTTGTCTTCGTGGCCAGTATATTTCACTGCATTGTCTCTTTCTGCTGACAAACTGTTTTGCAACTCCACAAAATTAGTTGATATTTGTATTAACATCTTTGTTTCATTTCTTCTTTTCTGTCTTTCATACCTCTGATTTGATACCTTCTGGGGTGTTTTGTAACCGAGGTTAATACAGGGTGCCCAATCTGGATTTGCTTCATCCATATGATATGCTGGTTTCCCTGTAACAGAGAGAGAATATCTATCAGGATAAAGTTATCACTCTAGTGAGTCATGCCAAAAGTTAGCATATAATACAATGTCCTGTACCAATTTTCAAATCTCTTGCCTTTCTCTGTTTTTCTTCCTATTCCCCATACATAAATCCTTTCTCTTGCAATGTGTTCTGAATCCTCACAATCCTTTTGGTTGTCCTCTCTCCTTCCTGGAGGATTTTCATTGATTGATTTTACTTCGATTTTGTGCCACTTTTGGATAATTTGCAAAGATGGGGAAGAGTGATATGATGAGATTGATGAATGGACGCTCACAAACATCCATGCACAGGCCGGGATTCGAACACAGGACCTCTGGCATCACAGCGCGATGTGCTAACCACTCTGCCACAGGAGCCGGCTCTTCCTAGAGGAGCCCAATCTAATATTATATTTGAAAGTCGTATCTTCTGTCATCCTCTTTACATGTCCAAACCATTTCAATTGTTTCTATTCAACAAAATCCCTTATTGAAAGCAACTCTATCTTTCTAATCACAATATTGCCTTTATGAAAGAAAATTCACTACTGAGGGGAAAATCGTGGTGGAATCTAAAGTCCAGACTGCATTTTATGCATAGATCTAAAGTAGTAGAACAAGAATTTGTGTTCAAAACTCTGCATGCCTACCTTTTATAAAGCTCTTTCTATGCAACTTATGGGATTGTATCATCAGTTAACCTATAATTTGACAATACAAACTTTGAAATAAAGTCACATGGTTTATGTAAAGAACGGAAGGGGGGGGGGGAGAATCATCAATGTTGTGCACCAGAAATTTCTGTAGCCAACCTCTGTGCCAGAGTGGTTAGTGCATCATGCCACAATGCCAGGGGTCCTGGGGTCGAATCCCAGCATGGGTGTGTGTCCCTTCATCAATTTCATCACATCATCATTCATCCTTATCTTAGTGATTAGCCAAAAGTGACACAAAAGCGAAGTAAGAGAAACCAAATCAATAACTGCTATAAATTTAGTATGATTTAGCTGAAATTCACTCTGGAGCTACATATCATAAATGACAGGTGAGCAAATTGAGACACTTTCATGAAATTTTTTTCTTGTTTCATGCACCATTCTGTGCTGTAGAATTCTCTTCTAAAGCCCAGTACTCACTCAAATCCTACTCAAAAGCTCTCCAGGAAAAAGAAATATTACAAACTACTAATGAAATTTAAATAACACAGTCCATCACCATATTTGACCAACATTCCTCTAGGTTCAGAAATGTGTGGATTATCCACTACAGTGTTGAGATCTATTTGGCTTCCTATATATATATATATTTAAAAATATCTAGTATTATCATTTAATGTTTGACTTAAATAAAGGTTTGGTTTGGTTTTATAAGTGTCCAAGAACCTATGAAACAAACAGTTCATATCATCTTAGGAGACAACAGAAAAGGTAGACAGAAAGAAATAGTTGGTTATGATTTCAAAAACTTTCTACTTATCATGGGTTGGTAAGACTGCTTATGCTACAGTTTATAGCTGAGTCCCAGACATATAGGAAAGCCAAACATCATGGAGCAAACAATCCTTTGAAGATCAGGGCATACCAAATGGCTTTCCAATGGGTGACGCATTGCCAGTGCATCAAACATAGAGATTCATTTTAATCACAAGCACTTTGCAAACATTATTGGCAGCTTGGTGGACAAGCATGTTATGTAGTCACCTTTGATCTTGCCACCAAAGTTTTCAGTCGTGAGTCTTCGACTAGGCAGGGCTTATCTATGTTGCCTATCTTCTCTTTCATCTATTCATCACTCATCCTCATCATTGTGATTAGCAAAAAGTGGCAGTAAAAGCAACATAAACCCACAAATACAAATATAAAACCTTAAATTGGATTTGAATCGTTATCAATAGCCAAATATCCCATGTGAAGTTTTGAACAAAGCTGTAGTGGAAACTTTTGAATTTGAATTTAAAATTTTGGGTGCGTCAGCACTAAGGCTATTTCGAGCCCATCACATTATTCAGAGTCCAGCCCCTTATCGTTACAAATAACAACTCTAACGTTGCATAACTAAAATCATAAAATATTAAAATCTTCTGACTTTCGTTAAAAGCTGAGGCTGTAAAGGAGCACTCAGCACAAATAAGGACAAAAAACAAGACAACACAAACAAAATTATACTGGCCATGGGGCCAGTTGCCAGAGCCTCGTTAGTCTGGAGTCCGGGGTGTACTATGTGGAAGTGAGGTTGACTATTGGGTGCACTACATGGAAGGAGCACCCCTTACACCCCTGTAGTGGAAACTATTTCAAAGATAGTGACAAGTTACATAATCATTTCTTTTTTCTCTCATATGTAAGAATAAATGTGGGAAAAAGTTCTGTTATTAAATCATAATATTCAGCCTTGGTGATATTCACGATATATACATGAAAATTACTAAATTAACTAATCTTTTAATACACTACAGTCCCGTTTAACCAAATTTGATGGGACCGATGGTGCCTTGGTTGAACGAAAATTCGGTTAAACCGGAATATAGGTTTTCTTGATACACGTACATTTTATTACGTACAGTATTTTGATAAACAGTACATATGTATTTCAGCGTGAAGGCATAAACAAAAAGCTTACAATAATATGTAGTCATTTAACTCAAGAACATGAATTACAGTAACATTAAGGCTCTGGTACAAAAAGCCGTATGAATAAACCTTTGATAACTAACTGTTAGACCAAAACAGAGACAAAAGTGCTTCATCGGTGCTGCCATGTAAAACATGGGCACGCACGAGTAACGGCTATTTTTAGCGATTCGGTTAACCTGGAAATTTTGTTAATCAGGGGTCGATTAAACGGGACTGTAGTGTAATAGATTGACCTACAGTGTAACCTAATGGGTTTCATTCCCAGTTGTAGCTCTACAGTATACAAGAAACAAAATCCAGCTTTCAATGATACGTAGCAACCATGGGTGAACCCAGGAATTTTCTAGGAAGGGAGGTGTTAACCAAATGAAAATTTGTGGTGTTTCCAGGAACATGCTTCTCGTAGAAAAAAAAATTGGTGTTTATCATATTCTCAAGTGAAACTTTAGTGGAGGATGAATTGAAAGTCTTACAAAAGAATGCAACGATTGATGAATATTGCTGTGCCATTCCAAACAGTGATTCATGTTACTGAATATGACACAAGGATAAGAAATTTTCCCTTATAAAAGTAATTTGCTGTACATACAAGATGACAACACAAAGAAAGGGGGTTCTCACCACCATAACCACCCCTCTTCGATGCGACCATGCTAGCAGAGAAACAAGCTAAATGTCATTAACGAAAGTTGTTCGCCCTACTACCCTATACACAACACCTTGCATACCGTTCTACTTACACCTGTGGCTGACAGTACATGCTATTATTGCCCCTCCCGCAACAACAAAAGGTAAGAATGTACAATACAGAGAATTCCAATTTTGTTAATATTTGGTAAAAAAAAAAAAGGTAAAGTGCTCCCCTGTGCTTAGCACCATGCCATATAGGCGTATAGGGGGTGTGGGGGTAACACCCCACACTTTCTTGATACGGTCGTGAGTGGGGGTGATGTGATCAGCATCACGCCCCTGACCACCTTTAGCCCCCCGGGTTTCCCCCAGGTACCCATGTCATTCGACGCTGGGTGGGCACCGGAGTCACTTCCACAGGAACCATGTTTGATGATATAAACAAGTCTACAGCATTGCCACACTGTTGCTTCGTGAGAATGACGAGGTAGAAGAGCATGTTGAATTCCTCACTTTGATTAAAGGTAAGTTTGGCAATGGTGTTCGAGCGTTCTTCTAGAAAAATGGCATCTTGCGCAGTGAGGAAGCTAGTGCTACAAAACTTGGCTCAAGGTCCTTTTGTGTTATTGCAATTTCATCATGCTACGAATGCAATTTTTACATGGTTCGATTTCGAAATATGTCTGCTAACACATACTGCGGGAGCAAAAGTGGCGATAACTGGGGAGTTTTAGCGATTACTTAAGATTTTGTTCAATATATGCTTTCGTGATTAGGTTAGGCAGGTTAGGTTTGGTTCTCTTAGCATTAAAAGTTCCTAAATGCATTTCTAAAGTACAAGAGGTGAGAAAAAAAACTCTCCCACCGGTGTGCTGGGTCGGAAACGTGGCAAGCGCATGCGCGAACTTCCCTTATTGTGCGCACAGGCAGGGTTGCCGAAAGTCATAAATGTTGTGTGAGCGTGAAGAAACAACGTGATCAACTTCCTTGTCTTCATTTAAAGTGTGTGCTTGTTTTGTGTGCAGTGTACTTGCTAGCTTGGAAGCTTGCAGTTCAGAGAAAGCAAGTAAACTCGGTGGATGGAAAGTAATCCACAGCCAAGGGCGAGAAATTGTATATAATGTATATGTATTTATGAACGACGAGGTGGGAGTTCGTATGTCCGAAAAACAGTTGCAAAGGAGGGTGGCTCTCGCATGTGGTCTTTCATTCAGCAGTGTGAGAAGAATTGTAATAGAAAGTAAAGCATGCACTACGTTGAAGAAACACTTTCATACGCCCCATAAAACACGACCTCGCCGAAAAATCAAGAGGAATATAGACGAGTGTGTTGTTAGGCGTGTTGTGCACAAATTTCACTTTACGGATGGGGAAAGGCCAACGTTAGAAGGTATCTGAAGGGTTTTGAAACAAAGAATAAAGTTCCAAGGCAGTGTCTGGTGTGTGCGCAAGATAATACATGACCTAGAGGTTAAGTGGGAAAAAGCGGAAAATAATAGACAATTGCTTATAGAAAAGGACGAAATAAGAAGTTTACATTCATCGTACCTCAAAGCCATAAAAATCTTTCGTTGACAAGGACGACCCATTGTTTACGTTGACGAAACTTATTTTCACAGCTCGACAACAAAGAAAGAAGCTTGGAAGGATGGAAACGCGGTTGCCATCAAAGCACTGGTGTCTAAAGGGCAACGTGTAATTGTTTTACATGCTGGCGGTGAAGAGGGTTTTGTTCCAGGTGTACTGTTAATGTTCAAATCTGGAAAATCTTTTGGCGATTACCACCATGATATGAATGCCCAAAATTTTGGCTACGAGAGAAGTTGATCCCAAATTTGACACCAAACAGTGTGGTTATTGTTGACAATGCCTCATACCGTAACATACAAATAAATCCTGCACCTTCTTCCTCCTCCCGAAAAGATACCATGATTCAGTGGCTCGTTCAAAACAACATCCCCTTTGACGCATACATGCTAATTGGTGAAAATAAACAAACCCCGTTTGAAGATGTTCAAACTTGATTCCATCTTAGCAGAACACGGTCATTCCGCTGTGCATTTACCCCCATACCACCCAGATCTTCTAGCTTACTTTTCTTGTGTTCTCGTTCTGCGTAGACAGTTTGGCCAGTATGCACTGGAAACCCTGCTTCTGTGCGTCTCTCCCCTACGTATCGCTTGGGCGTGAGGCTGCGAGGAGTTTCTTGTCTTCCCTATTCTACTGTACTAAGGTTCCGATTTACTTCTACATTCATTCCCACGCTTCTATGATATTTACTGTTGCTTGTCGACGAAGAATATCTTGTCCATGGGAAGTGCGCATGCTTGCGTAAGGTAATTTTAAAGTTGTTTTTTTCAACATAAATAACTTTTTTTTCAAGTCTTGTTACTTTAAGGACTTGTTACTTTAAGGAAGGTTCAAATTTTGTGTGACAATTATTTCCAAAATTCTATGATAATTAGTCTTTGTGCTAGGACAAATCATAAAACAATCGGAACCATTACCCAAAACTTATATTTTGTTACAATATGTGCTCATTGGCAAAAAAATTGGAAAAAGTTGTCAATCGAAATAACGGATTTCTTCATTTTTACACAAGAAAGTACTTACTGGAATGAGTTTTTCTAGCATTTGGATACTTCGTCAAGATATTTTCTGTCATTGTAGAATCTGCTGGAGCAGTAAATCATGTGTTTTTCACGAAAAATATCTCACCGATGCACAATTGCCGTTGCTGTTCCTTCCTTGGTCTACGTCAGGCATGTCAAACACGCGGTCCGCGGGCCGCATGCGGCCCTCGATATATTTTTGTGCGGCCCCTTTGCTATTACCTGTTTTTAAATAATAGAGCCTTCAGATGTAGTAGTTGCTAAAATATCTGTGTTATTATACAAGACGATGTAAAATTTCACACGTTTTCCTCTTGGACAGGATATACCCTTCGGTAGGTGAAAAAAGGTGGTCGTGTTGCATTATTGGGGTGGTTGACGAATGTAGTGATTACCAGTTGTTCAGAGCCCAAGGCTAAGTCGTCTGCCTACGCAGTTTTTCCTCCGGAATCTAGAATGAGGGAGGGTTGAAGGGAAAGAGAGACAAGCTGCCTTCACCCGAAAACCTACTAAAGTAGCTCAAGAAAGCGAAGCTGCGGTACGCGCAAGCTACGTATTGTCGGAGTTGATAGCTAAACAGTTAAAACCTTTTGCCGAAGGAGTTTATTAAACGGAAATAGTTAATCCCGCAAGTGTAAAAGCTTTTCAAGGCATTTCAGTATCCCGCAACACGGTTGCTGAAAGAGTAACCGAACTGGCCTGTGATTTGAGTGATCAAAGTAAAACAAAAGTGTTAAATTTCATTGCTTATTCCATCGCTTGTGATGAGAGTACAGACATCGGTGGTGTAGCTCACTTAGCTGTGTTTCTTCGTGCTTGTGATGAGGAGCTCTTGGACACTACTACCGGTGAGGATATATTTATTGCTGTTAGTGAACTTTTGCGGAAGTATGATGTACCTCTGTCAAAGTTATCCTGTGTAGCAACGGATGGTGCCCCTTCAATGATGGGGAAAAAACAATGGTTTTGTGACAAAACTGCAAAACGAATTTCGTGAAACCTGCGATAAACACATGTTCCATCATGTGCATTGCATCATTCACCAAGAGGTCTTGTGTTCAAAAGTAATCAACATGGAAAGTGTAATGAAGCCTGTGAAAAAAGCTATCAACTTCATAAGATCCCGTGGCTTAAACCAGCGACGATTTTCTGCTTTCTTACCAGATTTAGAAAACGAATATTCTGGAGTGCCCTACTACACAGAAGTGCACTTGGCTATTGTGTTCTATGGTTCTTGAAAGATTCTGGAACTTCAAAGATGAAATATGCGAACTTTTGGAAATGAAAGAACAAGACACCAGCCTTTTTTCGCAACCAACGTGGTTGCAAGATCTTTCCTTTCTTATTTTCCTGTAGTTTACGGTTATTACAAGCATAAGAAAACAGTTTTTCTTTGTGACGTTTCAGGAGAACACACGCTCCTTTCATCAGACATTTATTTTCATTTTGACTAAAGATACAGTTATAACAATGGTTAGTATCTTTAGTCAAAATGAAAATAAATGTCTGATGAAAGGAGCGTGTGTTCTCCTGAAACGTCACAAAGAAAAACTGTTTTCTTATGCTTGTAATAACCGTAAACTACAGGAAAATAATTCTATAATGCAAGCAATGCGTACATACAAGAAAAACTTTCCTTTCTTGTTGATATAACGAAACACTTGTGAGATTTAAATTTGAAACTGCAAGGAAAAAGATCAAATAATCACCAACATGAACAAGTCAAAACATTCGAGCGTAAGTTATTGCTTTGGGAAAAACAGTTAAGAAACGAAGACTTGACGCACTTTCCAATTTGTTCTAAATACAGATCAAGTTCAAAGGACCCTGTTTTGTACAAAAAGTATGCCGAAAAAATTCAGGTTTTGAATACTGAATTCGGGAAAAGGTTCCACGATGTTCGTTCTTTCGAAGACCAGATCTCCCTGTTTTCAGCCCTGTTTACGACTGACGTAGAAAAAGTAGCAGCACATTTGCAGATGGAAGTAATTGAAATTCAGTGCGACTCAACTTTGAAAGAAAAGTACAGCGAAGTGGGTATCCCTGACTTTTACAAATACTTGCCTGCACGTTTTCCAGAAACCCGCAAATTTGGGTGTGAAATAATTTCCATGTTCGGTAGCACTTACCAGTGTGAAAGGAAACAAGTCACCAACGAGATCCAGATTTTCAGACGTTCATCTTAGCTGTGTTCCGAAAGTAGCTGCTTTGAATAAGATGTCTCCTGATATTGATAAGTTGGTGGCAGAAAAAAGATGCCAGCTGTCAGGCAAGGAGCAATGATCAAGTTTCAATGAATGTTCAATATACTTTATTAAGTGTTATGTTAGTCATTCTTTAAAATAAAGTATTAAAGATAATTTACTTTTTTTCCTTGCGGCCCGGCCTATCTAACACTACTGACTATTTGGCCCAGTTCATATTTTGAGTTTGACATGCCTGGTCTACGTGAACCGGATGATAATGACATAATCTCCTGTCAATGTTTCCAACGATGCAGTTGTTTTGCAAGAAGATGAATAAACGAAAAGTACATTCTCGATATTACTACGACCCAAAATTTTAATGGTTAAATTGAAGATGACGGGAGTGTTCCCCGATTTGTTTGAAATTTTGTATACTTTCTACATGAGGCCTCCTGAACACGAATCTGACATTACAATTTCCCGGTCAAGTCTGTAACTTGAAAATTTCACCTAAGGTTAGGTTTGGCAAACATACTTCAAATAACACTTAGCTTACCTTCAAAGTGTTTACAATCCAACAGTGGATACAGTGAACGCGATTCAGTGGCTACATTCCACAAAACATGGCTTCCTCACTTCTTTCCGGAGAAATATCGCCATTATGAAAAGCAATATATTACACCTTACACACGTAATATCCAAATTTCAAACAGTGACCGGGACATCAGAACCTCTGATACTACTTCCGGAAAACTTATTTGGTTAGTACATTCTCTAGTCAATAAATCGGAGAACACTCCAGTCACCTTCAATTGCTCCATTTTTAACTGTTTGTCTAACCTAACCTAACCGTGAATGGTTTTTGGGGCTATGCATGAATGGTATACCCACTGATACTACTGAAAACACTGTATACCCACTGATACTACTGAAGCTGTACCCACCATATTGTGTCTTAAGGAAGCGAGAAAAGGACGAACAATAATTACTGTTATGGACATTATTTTCGTCAGAAAAGCAAAATGTCACCGTAAAGAATGTTTCGCAATGCATAATAGGTAAGTACGAATATAAAAAGTGACAACATTATACCGTTGTTTCCATTATGTACCTGCAGACGGCGCGAGCATCGAAAGTCATGCGGTCTCGCCAGTGTTTTTTTTTATTTTTTTTTTAACTATGCTTACCTGACCTTGCCGGAAATGGACCTGTGGGGTTATAGTGAATATTTTTTGGGGCTATCTGTCAATGGTTTGTTGGGCTATCGTGAATGTTTTTTTGGGGCTATCCGTCAATAGTTTGTGATGACATAATGAACACGAAAGTAGGTATTTTTCGGTTAAGAAGGTCGAAACACTGCATACCCACTCCAAATCCTCAAAACACAAGCACGACACGCGATGATCCATGATGAGTGCACACCATATTGTGTTACCCAAGCGGAACAAGGAAGACAAATAATGACTCGTAATATGAAAACTTCGCGCTATTTTATGGAAAAAGGAATAACTTCACCTTAAAGAATCTCCCGCAATGCAGAATAGGTATGCATCAATGCTAAAATTAACGAAATAAACGAGTGAGAGGTGTTCGAGCGATATCGCATAATTACCGATATCCCCACAAACAATTTCCGGTAGGGTTAGGGTAAGAAAGTATCTCCAATTTCGTTAATATTTGGTATATTAACTAATTTTGGCCTTCTAATCAGTACATTATGCACGGGTAGCCCCACGAACCTTGCACGGGTAGCCCCACAAACCATTCACGGATAGCCCCACGAACCATTTCCGTTAAGGTTAGGTTAGGTTAGGCAAGCTTAGTTAAAATTTTCTTCGTGAAACAATACCATACAGCTCTAAAAAAAATCCACTTATATCGGATTTTTTCCTGATTTCCACACGTGAGCCCCGCTTTTTAACAACAGATTCGTGATTAGAAGGCCAATTTTAGTTGGTATACCAAATATTAACGAAATTGGAGACATTCTCTATATTGTAAATTCGCTCCCAACAAAAAGAGGATATAAATAAGCCTAAGGCTAATAAGCACAAGAGATGCATGATACGTTACCTGATAGGAAGTGTTCACTGCAAACCCTGTTGTGTTTACTTGATTCATTTATATCGGCACGGTTTATTCTTGCAAGCCAGAGGGCACGTCTCTTAATGGATAATTCTACAGTCCTTTTGCAGCCACTTTCAATAACAGCTGGTATGGTGAAAAATCTTCTTTTTTCCCTGAGACGTCCCGACACACGTGAGCTTCTACTTGGGCATCCGAAAACGGAACAACCAACCATTGTGTACGAAGAATAGTTTCAGCATAGCCCAATGTTTACATTGTAGACCAATGTTTACATTATAGGTTTGGTCTATGGTCTATGGCTCAGCAAGCAATCCACATTATACATACTGTATGTATATAATCTGTGCCTAAAAGTATTTTCTTCCCATGAGAATAGTCTGATGAATTGATAGCTGAACACCATTTTCAAAATTCAATACAGTGATAAATTAAATATAAAGAAATAGGATTTTGAATTAAAAGAAGAAATACCACATTTTTTAACCTATAAGTATTTTACGGCTTCATTAATAATAAAGAGAATCAAGTTCAAGTAAATTCTAAGTTATCTGTTCATTGCATAATGACTTAGTGATCTTAATCTTTTGAATAAACGGAATTGAAGAGAAATTAGTAAAATGCGTACTTTGCTGAAGAGAACATTACATGAATTATTTCGTACGTGTGGAAAACGTATGCATGGACATCAAAAGATATTGAATGTCAAAAGGGTGAGTATTTTTATCTGTACAAAATAGTACCAAGTTGAAATTAGTATTACTAGAACGGGTACCTATTCACGGACAGTGTACTTTTCTCACGATTAACGTATTCAAACTGTGCGGCGCACCTCCCTGGGGGAGGCGCCGATGTTTCGCAGGCTCGAGAAATTCCGAAAAAATATTTCGTCATTTTTAACATTCGTACTTACCTATTCTGCATTGCGAAAGAATCTTCAAGGTGCTATTTTGCTTTTTTCACGAAAAAGAGTTCAATTTTTAACATATAGAGTAATTATTAAACCATTGACGTTAGCCCCCAAAACCATCCACGGGTAGCCCCACGAACCGTCATGGCGAAGAGGTATGCCTATGAGGTTAGGTTAGGTTACATTAACACTCATTTTGTTCAGTTTAGCATATACGGACAACATCGGTTTTTCTCGAAAGAAAATACCAACAAGAACTTCTAAATGCTACAGAAACTCATTTCGGTAAGTAGTTTCATTAAATGTTAAGTATCCCCGAAACGGCTGGAATTCTTCTATTTTCTTCGGTAACACTTTACTAGGTAAAATTTTCGTATCCCCAAAACGTATTTCTTTAATTTTA
The DNA here is from genome assembly GCF_977018435.1 of Lepisma saccharinum. NCBI lineage: Eukaryota > Metazoa > Arthropoda > Insecta > Zygentoma > Lepismatidae > Lepisma > Lepisma saccharinum. The sequence continues at coordinate 55,340,861 of NC_139233.1, forward strand.
CAGGAGAAAGTACTTACCGAAATGGGTTTATTTATACTTTAGGAAGGTCTTGGAAGTTTGTTTTCACCTCGTTGAAATTTTTTTGCCGATAAATCATGTAATTTTCGACATTAATGTCACTCCGATGCACGAAAGCTGTTCCCTTGATGTCCGTCTACTACGTGAACCAAATATTTGCGAGCGTTTCATGATGTAACAACTGGTCAGTGTTTCCAAATGCGTGGTTTTGTAACTGTGTAACAGTTGTAGAACGTAAATAAACGTGAGTTACTGTTCATCATTTCTGATTACGAACTTGCGACAACATGACGTGCACAGGATCAGTGGCATGCTCAATGTGAGGTTGATGGGGGTTATAACCCCCCCCCCCCTTTCGCCCAGTATCTCTAAGGCTATTTATGAATGGTTCGTGGGGCTATCCGTCAATGGTTCGTGGGGCTATTTATGAATGGTTTGTGGTGCTATCCGTGAATGGTTCGTGGGGCTTTTTATGAATGGTTCGTGGGGCTATCCGTCAATGGTTCGTGGGGCTATTTATGAATGGTTCGTGGGGCTATTTATGAATGGTTTGTGGGGCTATCCGTCAATGGTTTGTGGGGCTATTTATGAATGGTTCGTGGGGCTATATATGAATGGTTCGTGGGGCTATTAGTGAATGGTTCGTAAAAAATTTCTAATTTTGAAAAACAAATTTAACTATCTTTCCTAACCTAACAGAACCTAACCTAACCTTGCTGTGCATGGTTCGTGGGGCTATTTATGAATGGTTCGTGGGGCTATCCGTGAATGGTTCGTGGGGCTATCCGTGAATGGTTCGTGGGGCTATCCGTGAATGGTTCGTGCGGCTATCCGTGAATGGTTTGTGGGGCTATCCGTGAATGGTTCGTGGGGCTATCCGTGAATGGTTTGTGGGGCTATCCGTGAATGGTTCGTGGGGCTATTTATGAATGGTTCGTGGGGTTTTCGAACCCGAAAAAAATAATAATTTTGAAAAACAAATTTAACTATGTTTCCTAACCTAACAGAACCTAACCTAACCTTGCCATGCATGGTTCGTGGGGCTAATTTTTATGAATGGTTTGTGGGTCTATCCGTGCATGGTTCGTGGAGTTTTCGAACCTGGAATAAAATACAAAATCAGTAACACGAAAGTAGGTATTTTTCTATGAAGAAGGTTGCAACACTGCATAACCACTGATCATGGACTACGCTAGTCAAGAGTTCTCCGCCATATCGCGTGTAACGCAAGCGAAAGCGAACAAAATAAAAATACTCGATATTTCGAAAATTGAGATTATTTGCGTGCAAAAAATGAAACGCGAAATAGAAGAATCCTTACGAATGCAGAATATGTAAGTATCAATGTGAAAAATACGAAAATAAGGGAATTAGAGACGTTTGGTGGTTACCGAAATTTTAATCTTTACTATACCGGAGACGGATTTCTTCAAATTTACAGGAAAAAGTACTTATGCAAATCATTTTCTGTAGCGTTGTTGATGTTCGGGAATGTAGTTTTGATCCATTTTAATGCGAATGCATGTGGTTTTCTACGAAAATCTATTTCCGACGTGCTATTGCTGCTGTTACAAGCCGATGTTGTCCGTATATACTAAATTGAACGAAAGGAGTGCTAATGGAACCTAACCTAACAGGCCTAACCTAACCTAGTAGGCATACCTCGTCCCCGAGATGGTTTGTGGGGCTATCGTGAATTTTTGGGCTAACGTCAATGGTTTTTGGGACTACCCATGGATGGTTTGTGGGAAATAAGGAACAACAGTAAGTACTCGTTAATGGAAAAATATACATTATTTTAGTTATAAATTCATTATTTCACCTAAAGAAATGTTCCGCAATGCAGAATAGTACGTTAGCAATGTAAAAAATTGCAAAATAAATCATTGATAGGTGTCTCCGGTATAGTAAAGTAGTACCTTTTCTTCTTTTTCACATTGGTACTTACGTATTCTGCATTCCTAAGGATTCTTAAAGGTGCAAATTCATTTTTTGGTACTACTTTACTATACCGGAGACACCTATCAATGATTTATTTTGCAATTTTTTACATTGCTAACGTACTATTCTAACTAACTAACTCCCTAGCCTTCTTAAACCCGAAGGTTCATGGCTGCAGCAACACAGGCCTTCCATCTGTCCCTATCTTGGGCAAGTTCTATATACTCTTTTCCATCCCTACCGATTTCCCTTAGGTCCATCTCAATGTTTTCCCTCCATCTTCGTCGTGGCCTTCCTACAGGTCTCTTACCATCAGGTTTCCCAACAAGAATCCTATAAACTTCTCTTTCCTCTCCCATTCGTGCCACATGGCCTGCCCACCTAAGTCTTCTTGATTGAATTATTCTAATAATATCTGGACATGAATACAAATTATGTATTTCTAAATTATGTAACCTTCTCCACTCACCTGTCTCCTCATCCCTTTTAGGTCCAAAGATTTTCCTAAGGATCTTATTTTCAAATACTCTCAATTTATGTTCCTCTTTCAATGTAAGGGACCAAGTTTCACATCCATATAATACTACAGGCAAAATTACTGTTTTGTATATTTTAACTTTTATTTGCTTAGATATTAAACCAGAAGACAAAAGTTTATGAAGAGAGAAGTAACATGCATTTCCTGAATTAAGCCTACTTTTTATTTCCTCTTTAATATAATTTTCATTTGTTAATATTACCCCTAAGTATTTGAATTTGGAAACTGGTTCAAACGAGTTGTTATCAATAATTAGATTTTGATTATTACCTAACACTTGGTTTCGGCCTGTAAGCATATATTTAATTTTCTCTTTGTTAACTTCCAAACCTATCTCTTTAGCAGTTTTGAAAAATATTTTAGCATTATTCTTAATTGTATTCACATCATCCCCCAGTAAGTCTACATCATCTGCATATGCTAACAACTGAGTCACACCATTTAATTTTAGTCCTTCTTTAGTTTCTTTTACCTTCCTAACAGCATATTCTAAGGCAAAATTAAAGAGCAATGGAGATAATGCATCTCCTTGTTTTAACCCATCATGAATTGTAAATTTGTCAGACATATTAATACCCAGACGAATTTTACTTTCTGTTTCACTGGTGCATATTTGTGTCATACTAACAAGCTTCTTAGGTATTCCAAACTCTACTAATATATTATATAATTTATCTCTTTTGACCGAATCATATGCTTTTTTGAAATCAATGAATAGCTGATGGACATTTTGATTATATTCCCACTTTTTTAAATCCACATTGATAATCACCTATAATATCATTAGCATATGGTGTTAATCTTGTTAAAATAATGTAAGACAATATTTTATATCTTGTTGAGAGTAGAGAAATTCCATGGTAATTATTGCAGTTCATTTTATCACCTTTTTTAAACACAGGAACAATTATGGATTCTTTCCACTGTTGAGGGATTTCTTCTTTATTCCATATTAAACAAATTAATTTATGAATTTGAAATATTAATGAATTTCCACCATATTTAATTAACTCAGCTGGTATGAAATCAATGCCAGGTGCTTTGTTATTCTTTAGCCTTTTAATAGCATCTTTAACTTCAGTCAAGTTAGGTTCTATAACTAAAGGTTCTGCTGTGTGTACTTCATTTACTTCTGATTTATCTCCTACATGGACATTTAAAAGGTAATTAAAGTAGTTCTTCCATCTATTTAGAATATCGCTTGGGTCAGCTAGAAAATCACCGTCTTTATCTTTTATCAAGTTTACTTTAGGTTGCCACCCCTTTCTAAATTCATTTACACCTTTATATAAATCTCTGATATTTTTATTTTTGCTGTTTGTTTCAATTTCGTTAATTTTGCTTTTCAAGTAATCTCTTTTTTTACTTCTAAACGTGCGGTTAACTTCTCGTTTTATTCTATTATAATTGCTTAGATTTGTATCATCAGAGTTATTTAACCACCTAAGTCTAGCCTGATTTCTTATTTCTATTAGATTATGACATTCATTATCAAACCATGGGTGGAGGCACAAGTGGTTCGGATTCCACTTTAAACTGTAGGTCCAGTCCCGATTAGCCTTACTGTGCATAAAGTGGACTTAAAACCGCAACTCAAACCAACTCAAAGCAATTATCAAACCATGGCTTACTTTTTCTTGGTTTATGGTATCCTATACTTTCTTTAACTGCTGATTCTATTGCATTACGTGTGTGTTCCCAATTCTTATTTACGTCTGTTTCATTTATATTTTCATCATCATTCAAATCCTGCAAAACATCGAATCTATTTGACAGTTTAATTTGGTAATCTTTCTTAATTCTTTCATCAGCAAATTTTCCTGTATTAAATTTTAGAACTTTTAGATTTTGTTGCTTATGATTTATCACTGCGTGTCTTTCTCTTAATTTAGCAATTACTAAATAATTGTCACTGGCACAGTCAGCAACTCTATGTGTACGAACGTCAATTATACTAGTATGCCTTCTCTTATCAATGAGAATATGATATTTCTGATTATGAGTTTTACCATCTGGAGAAGACCAGGTATATTTATGGATATCTTTATGTTTAAAAGTGGTACTTTTCACAATTAGATTCTTTGAGGTTGCAAAAGTAATCAATCTTATACCATTATCATTACTTAATTCATGAAGACTTTCTTTACCAATCGTGGGTTTAAATGTCTCTTCTTTGCCAATCTGTGCATTACAGTCACCTAACAGAATTTTCATATTATACTGAGAAAATTTATCAAAGACCTGTTCTAACTCTGTATAAAATTCATCTTTAGTATTATCATCTTTTTCTTCCGTTGATGCATGTATGTTTATTAAAATAATTTTACACCACCTACCCTGTAAAACTGCATATGATATCCTATAATTAATAAATTCTACGGTACTACTTTACTATACCTGAGACACCTGGGAATGATTTCTTTCGCACTTTTTTACATTGCTAACGTACTATTCTGCACTCCGGAACACTTATTTAGGTGAAATAATGGAATTTGTAACGAAAATAATGTGTATTTCTTACATTTACGAATAGCACTCCTTTCGTTCAATTTAGCATATACGGACAACATCGGCTTGTAGCAGCAGCAATATCGCGTATAGCGCGTCGGAAATAATTTTTTAAAACTTAAAAACACTTTAGGAATTTTAAATTGACTTTTTTACTTACTTACGGGGACGAGGTATGCCTACTAGGTTAGGTTAGGCCGGTTAGGTTAGGTTCCATTAGCACTCCTTTCGTTCAATTTAGCATATACGGACAACATCGGCTTGTAGCAGCAGCAATATCGCGTATAGCGCGTCGGAAATAATTTTTTAAAAATTAAAAACACTTTAGGAATTTTAAATTGACTTTTTTACTTACTTACGGGGACGAGGTATGCCTACTAGGTTAGGTTAGGCCTGTTAGGTTAGGTTCCACTAGCACTCCTTTCGTTCAATTTAGCATATACGGACAACATCGGCTTGTAGCAGCAGCAATATCGCGTATTGTGCTCTCGTGCAGAAAGCAATTGGCGGCAGCAGCAATAGCGCGTCGGAAATAGATTTTCGTATAAAACCACATGGATTCGCATTAAAATGGACCAAAACTACATTTCGGAACATCAACAACACTCCAGAAAGTGAATTCCGTAAGTACTTTCTCCTGTAAATTTGAAGGAATCTGTCTCAGGTATAGTAAAGTGTTACCAATTCTACTGTTTTAAGAGCCGAGATAATTCTGTTATTTATGAAAAAGCCTGTTCCAAAATTATGATTTTCAGTACCACCATAGAAAAAAGTATAATTTTTAGTTTTACAATTCCCTTCTCCTGGCCACCTAACTTCCTGTACAGCTACTACATCTAATTTATACTTAAGTATCTCATTAACTGTACACTGAAATGCCCCAGGCCAGTAAAGGCTCAGAACATTCCAGGTGCCTAATTTAATATCCTTATTCCTAACGTAGATCTTATCCTTAGTCCAGGGACCTCCCAAAGTAGTCCCCACCCGAGATCCGAACGGGGGACTATTTTACCTCCGGAATATTTTACCTTGGGAACATCCATGGCCTTATATTGCTGTTTCTTGACATATTTTTTTTTACAGTGCAGAGTTATCTGCTCTACGCCTAACCCCCAATATGAATGGAGGAAGACAAACACAAACACATTAGACAGCACAACTACTACACAAGACATACACATGCACATCACAACTATAACACATTATAAACACAAACACACCACAACTACTACACAATATAAACATAAACAGACTACACACCACAACTACTACACAAGACAAACACAAACAAATTAGACATCACAACTACTACAAAAGACAAAACAAACATACTAGACATCACAACTACTACACAAACATACTAGACAGCACAACTACAACACAAGACACATACATACACATCACCGATACTACAAACACACAATATCACAAACTCCGTAACACTTTTGTGCACCTATTATCAAAATTTTGAGAGTTGAAACCAATCATTAAAATGAGAGAAGATCTGTACCCAGTAATAAAAAAGATGAATTGCACATAATTAACATAAATCAACAAAAAGGCTCCCCACACGATTGAGTGGCTATTGCTAATGGCTTCAGCACAAACAGGCTCTGGTTCGATCCTCTGTGGAGAAAGACAATTCATGTTGACACAGCATAGCGAGGACAACTGGGGAGTTACCATACTTGAAGAGAATACTTTCCCTGCTCTGAAAGCTCGCCGAATTTGTATGCCAGTTGTTGCAATGTTATATGCGGCATCTTTGTTCTCCCCCCGGGTACTGAAACATCTTCAGAGCCTGGGAACATCGGTATCTGTTTTTCGTCAGCCTGCCTGCTAACACTGCGAGAGTGGAGTTCAAACAAACAGACCGTGATGGCTGAGTGGTGTTGAAAAATGAGAGAATCCTTGAGCTCAAGATCGAGACAAGAAAATGAAATTCCCCACCCTCTGAGCAGTATGAAAATGCCCTTCCTGAATGCTGCCACTTCTTAGTTCAAAAAAGAACAATTTCGATACATAGGAAGTTGAATACAGCTTAACCCCCACTGATACGCGGAGAAGCACGGCAACAGAACTTCTGTTGTCTGCTTCTATGGACATCAAATGGTGTAACGTTCGGAATTTCCATACCAGAGGTCTGCAAGTTATCTTAAATATTATCGTCCACTGAAACGCGAGAAACTGGTCTGTTGCCGCGTTTCTATGTGTCTCAGTGGGCGTCAAGCTTTAGTAAAACTACCTCAGAAACTATTGGATATACAAACAAACTTTTATGGATGAAAAATACTAAATTATTACGACACTATTTCGATTCTTGTTTCAACATGCATCAATTATAAAGCTTGTCGCCCACTGAGAAGCGGGAACATGCGGCAACAGAACTTCACATGGTGTAAAGCCCACTACAGCGAAATGTGTGAAACCGAAGCGTGGAATTTCGGTGCAAGAGGTCTGCAGGTTTCTAGGGTGTAAAATTTTCCGTTGGCTGAGTCTCCAAATGCCCTCTCGTGCAATTCTGCATATCTTCATTTAGCTCCGTCAAACGTCATGCTTGGCCTCGCATGACTCGTACTATTCTGCATTGCAGAACGTTTCTTTAGCTGAAATAATGAATTTCTAATGAAAATAATGTCTATTTCTTACATTAACGAGTACTTACTGTTGTCCCTTATTTCCCACAAACCATCCACGGGTAGCCCCAAAAACCATTGACGTTAGCCCAAAAATTCACGATAGCCCCACGAACCATCATGGGGACGAGGTATGCCTACTAGGTTAGGTTAGGCCTGTTAGGTTAGGTTCCATTAACACTCCTTTCATTCAATTCAGCATATACGGACAATACGAGAGCGTATTGTGATATCGTGCAGAAAGCAAATGGCGGCAACAGCAGTAGTGCATCGGAACTAGATTTTCGTAGAAAACCACATGCATTCGCATTAAAATGGATCAAAACTACATTCCCGAACATCAACAATGCCACAGAAAATGATTTGCATAAGTACTTTCTCCTGTAAATTTGAAGAAATCCATCTCCGGTATAGTAAAGTGTTACCCATTTTTTTTCACACAAATAATCTCAATTTTCGACATATCGAGTAATTCTTGTTTGTTCGTTTTTACTAGCGTTACACACAATATGGCGGAGAAATCTTTACTAGCATTGTCAATGATCAGTGGTTATGCAGTGTTGCAACATTCTTCATAAAAAAATACCTACTTGCGTGTTACTCATTTCGCATTTTTTCCCAGGTTCGAAAACCCCACAAACCATGCACGGATAGCATCACGAACCATTCACGGATAGCCCCATGAACCATTCATAAATAGCTCCACAAACCATTCATAAATAGCCCCACAGCAACTTGCACGTTCGTTTTCGTTATACTACTGTTACACAGTAGGAAAACCGCGTGTTTGGAAACATTGACCAGTTGTTATGTCATCAAGCGCACGCAAAATTTGGTTCACGTAGTAGAAGGACATCAATGGAACAGGTGCATCGGAGAGACATTAATGTTGAAAAATAGATGGTTTTCCGCGAAAATTCATTCAGCGAGGGGAAAAAACACTTCCGAGACCTTCGTAGAGTATACAGAAACTCTTTTTGGTAAGTACTTTCTCCTATAAAATTGAAAAATACTTTTCGGGGATACTTAAATTTTACCGTAGTTTCTTGTGTAAGAAGGAAGAAATCTGTTGGGACAGCATCGAAGTTTTACCAAAAGCTGATGACTTTTTCGCATTGTTTTACGAACAAAATTTTAACTATGCTTGCCTAACCTTACCTTGCCGGAAATGGTTCGTGGGGCTATCCGTGAATGGGTTTTGGAGCTATCTGTCAGTGGCTTGTGGGGCTACCCGTGCATAGTTCCTGGGGCTAACCGTGAATTTTTACACGTCCGCGGCATTTTAACTACAGATTCGTGATTAGAAGGCCAAATTTAGTAAGTAGTAATGTAATAAGAGACATTCTCTATATTCTTCATTCATACCCGGAAATTACTTTCTATAGCATTGCGGGACATTGTGGAAGTGTGTAATGGTTTATTTTTTCTGTTTAGGGTATGTAGCAACACTGACCATTCACGATAGCCCCACAAACCATTCACATAATGTTAGGTTAGGTTTGATTATGTTAGGCAAACAGTAAAAAAAAATTGTTTCTTCTTTATTATTTAGGGTATGTAGCCACACTGACCATTCACGATAGCCCCACAAACCATTCACATAGTGTTAGGTTAGGTTCAATTATGTTAGGCAAACATAGTAAAAAAATGGTAAAGTTTTAATCTCCGAGAAATGTATTTCTTCAAATTTACAGGAGAAAGTACTTACCGAACTGAGTTTCTGTACACTTTTCAAAGGTCGTGGAAATGTTTTTCCCCATCGTTTAATTTATTTGGCCGGTAAATCGTCTATTTTTCAAGATTAATGTCTCTCCGATGCACGACAGCTGTTGCGTCTATGTCCTTCTACTACGTGAACAAAATGTTGCGTGAGTTTGATGACGTAACATCCGGGCAGTGTCTCTAACCATGCAGTTTTGTAACTGTGTAAGCATTGCAGAATTATCTTGAATTTTTCTGATGTTGAACAATTTTAACTATGTTTGCCTAACCTAACCTAAACTTGCCATGCATGGTGTGTGGGGCTATTTATGAATGGTGTGTGGGGCTATCTGTGCATGTTTCGTGGGTTTTCGAACCTGGAAAAAAATACAAAATCAGTAACACGAAAGTAGGTATTTTTCGATGAAGAAGGTTGCAACACTGCATAACCACTGATCATCGACAACGCTAGTCAAGATATTGCATGTAACGCAAGCGAAAACGAACAAACAAGAATTACTCGAATTATGTTGAAAATTGAGATTATTTGCGTGAAAAAAGCCAAATGCCACCTTCACGAATCCTCAGCAATGCAGAATATGTAAGTACCAATGTGAAAAATAAGAAAATAAATGAATTTGAGACGTTTCTCGGAGATTAAAACTGTAATAAAAAAATTCGTTGTTTCTTCTTTATTTAAGTATACATCTTTCAGTGTTTGTAACATTTAAGATAGCCACAATGACTTCAAGAAGTTGTACAATGCTATAGAAAGTATTTTCTGTAAGTAGTTTCTTCTGTAAAGATGAAGAAATGTGTTTGTGCTGGATCGAACATTTATCAATATTTCTTTTTCTGAAAATTTAAAATGTATTAATAAAAACCTTCTTCTGTATTACTCTACAATTCACGTCGGCTCTCCACAGCAATGTCATCTCCCGTGTTTTTGAACTGCACACGTATTAGGGTGACCACACATCCTTTTTTGGCGGGGTCGTTGCCCTACAGTACTCCAAAAAACCAAATATGTCCTATTTTACAATGCCGTCCTCCGAAATGTCCTGCAAAACATCCAGACGAATTGTTTACCTCTGTGAAACTGTTGGTGCCTTATTAATTAATTTAACAAGTAGGTTCCTTGGCCAAATGATACATTAATTTCAGACATTAGTCTAGCCACCATAAGTGGACAAGACTTTTGAAGGTGTTAATTTGTCAAGAATTAAATTTAGTTTCCAATCATTCTGCCCAGCCACTATAAATGGACTAATCTCTCGAAGCTGTTCATGTGCCAAGTATTACATTTTCTTCTCAATCATTCAGTCTAGCCACCCTGAGTGGACAAAACTTTGGAAGGGTCTTTGTCGTTCTGAAGGTAGTAAAAAACTGTTTTTTTCTAAAGCCATATTGGCCTTTTTTATAGTCTGGGTAAACGTCCGTGAACGTGAACCCCATAGCAGTGGAAAATTCCACTGCAATGGTGTTTTGAAAGACAGCTAGCTCCCCCAAACCGGAAAGCTAAAAAAACAGGGGAATCTAATATCCAGCAAAAATCACAATTCATTAAGCACATACACTTACATGCAAAAATAACATAAAAGTACACACATGAAAAACATATTACTTAACCCTACACCTTGTAGCTGGCCAGCAATTAATTAATACAATATACTAAAACCAGTAATGGCCAATCTGACCATTACAAAGCAGATATTGCGTGCAGTCTGTTCATGATATGATATGCAAGATACCAAGTGATAAAAGTATATGAAAATTGAAAATAGTCCAATCCTGGGTATTTCCATGTTTGATGCGTTGATGAGATGATTACTACAGCTGCAGCAAGGGACAAATATATTCTCAGTACTGATTAATATTTTAATATTATTTCACAATATATTAGTGTTTTATGGTAAGAAAGTAAGGAAACACACACAAAAAAATCAGTAAGAACGAGAGAGATAGGAAGGTTTATCTGTAAATTTAGAAAGATAACCAAGAGGAAGAACGAAAATGAAAAGAGAAATGAGAAGGGATTACCTCAGTGGTGGAGTGGTTGAACTCTAGGACACCAGGGGTCCTGGGGTCGAATCCCGGCCTAAGCATGGATGTTCTTTGTGAATGTCCATTCATGAAATTTAATCATATCATCACTCATATTCATTTATGCAATTACCCAAAAGTGAGAGGAAGGCAACGTTAAAAAACAAAAATCAAATCGAGAAGAAAACAGATTAAAGAAAATTGTGTAATATTTTTGGAAACATTTAAGCAGCAAGACTTTTCCTTTGCCAAAAGGGGAGGGGAGAGTGCACTTTGGCCCGTGTCATTTTAGTTAAAGCTGCAATCCCCTCGTACACATCCATGGATGTCCTGCTTTCCATTTCAGAAAATGTGGTCACCCTAACACCTTGCAGAAGGAAACATGCCAATACCAAAATCTTCATAGATAGTTTCTTTGTACAGAATTTGGCATACCTTTCTATTTTCCGTAAATTGAATATTCTGAATGTATCTCTTCAAAGCAAAAGGGAATTGTGCATCTATCAGAGAAGGTGCCAAACTTTGAAAAGAAGTTGCTGCTTTGTAAGACAAAGATTTAAAACCATTGGTGATTGCTTTCAAACATTGAGCAAGCTGTTTGAAGAAACAGGTCTATAATTAAATGAAGAAATCCAGACATTGTTGTATGCCTGTTTTTAACATCTATTATTCGTCATTTCTTACTGTCTTTATGTACCCTCTTTTTTCTCCTGGATATCAAATCGCTGAAACCAGCTAATGTATATTAAAAAAAATTAAGCCACCTGTATCCATCACACACATTATACTCGTATTTTCATTACTTGTATGTGTATCAACTGTAAAAAAAGCATACAAAGAGATTTTGTGTTGTTTGTTGCATGTATTTATCTATTATTATTAGTGAGTGGAGGAGAGCCACGGCAGCAAAAAGTTTGAAAACCCCTGGCATACAGTGTAATTATGTTGAACGTTGAGTACAGTGGGATGCACAAGTATTGCTCGGCAAATTGCCCATTGCTAGGGGCATGCATATTTCGTTTTTGACGAAAAAACGAAATTTGAAAAAACACATTGTAGTGTTAATTTTTCATGTTTTTGAAAGGTGTGAGGTGCATTTTGTGACCATATTTTGTCACAAAATAATGCGAAATGAACTGCAAAAAGCGAAATGAACTCTTAAATACGAAATTCAGGGTTTATTCACCGACGTGACACCTTCCGAGGTCTGAATTATCCTGAGAGTTATGCAATTCCCGGAAAATCGATTAATTCTGCTGTTAATATTGGAGAAGCAAAAATAAACTCCTTTACACAGAAATAAACTTAATACTCTGATAACTACATAAATGTGCTATTAGAAGTGAAATGTTAATTCTGTGGAATAAGTGTAGTTTTTAAATCAAATTTAGGATTATTTTCACAATTTTAAAACCAATATGTCTTTTTATATACCACTTTTTATCAATTTTTTCACCGCTATAACACCGATATTTTATTTTATTTACCGCTTTTGAACCCGAAATTGACCCAGTTTTTGTACCGAAATTTTGCCTTTTTATTTACCAAAAATATGTGCCTCTACCCATTGCTATTTTCATTAATTTTTCCCTTGCATATTATGAGTTTTTAAGGAATAGATTTTTATGTATGCTGGTGGAGAAGGGGTATGGTTGACCACTTGCCAGCCCCATCGACAGGTTGCACACTACATGAACCCGAGCATTGTCGTGCAAAATGACGGATTCAGCAGAAAGTGTTGCCTCTTTTTTTTTTTGCAACGCAGGACGCAGTCAACGCAGATTCCTTCGGATGCCTCATGAAGACCTTCATGACACTGTCATGCTGTACGGTCGCGGCCTCATTCAATCTTTATCCAACTCCGCTGTTTCTGCTTCGAAAGCATTGTTGCGACTATGCAACTTTATGCTTTGAAAGCATTGCTGCGACTACGAACTTTAGACCACCAACTCCAATGATACTCTATTCCTCTCGTCACCGTGCCCAATGTTGGAAGGAAGAATCCATTTACTGGGAGTTAGGTTAGGTATCAAGCGAGAAGCACCAGATCCATATCATGGCATATATACAGCAGCGTTGCCACTATTATCTCCAACCCACGTTAGGATTTGATTATTACTTAACACTTGGTTTTGCGACCTGTAAATATATATTTGAAAATAAGATATTGAGAGAGACATGTGGACCTCAAAAGATTAAACAGCAGCAGAGTGGAGAAGTTTACTAATATAGAACTACATAATCTATATTCATCCCCTGATATTATTGGTTGCAACAGTTGTAAATCAAATGTATGAAATTTTAGACATGTCATCCACTGAGAATGTTGTGTGTCCAATTTTTCATTTTTTCAGGAGAGTTCTTTAAAGTTTGACATGATATATTTTTTGGATCTTTATCACCATTGCATTGAAAGCAAAGGCTGATATATTGAAGCCTCTGTAAAAAGAATAGTTGTTTGCTTTGGTGTTTATGCTGTAATTAATAATTGAAATTTCAGATAGAACAATTCCACGCAACACTGCATTCTGGACACGAGATGGAGATGAAACAATTTCATTATTGATTTGTCATTCGGTAGCAAAGTAAAATAAATAATTTCTATTTTTGGAAATCAACTTCTTTGGTTGCAGCATTATTCAGTGTTGTTTTTTTGTAAGTAAGAATCGAAGAACACTAGGACCACTACTACTGTTAAGCAGCTCCCACAAGTGACTGAAGTTAGAATGCAAGTGGTTTATCTCATACTCGGATGATGCTTCTGGTTGGTTGAGGAAATTGTCGTAAGGCTTCATTGCCTGTTGGAGTTTGCATTCTTGTGGCTGCTTTTAAATTCTGAACTTGGCCCAAAAGGACTCTCAAAATATCAATATTGGTTGTATGTAGACATCAGACGATATCAGGAATGAAACAATTGCATCCTAAATAGACTACATTTACATTCTCAATGGACGATGTGGTTCTGAAAATGATAAATTTTGTTTTGGGGAGGGAAGGGGACAATTTTAGATTACATACTGCAATAAGTACATAAGCATACATAAAGCCAAAGATCAGTTTCTTTTACTTACAGTATGGAAAAAAATTGTTGCAATTTTATCAGTCTTTTTGGAGTCTATTTATGACAAATGTATTGCCTTCAAAGTTTGATTTTATATATATATCCCTGCACAAAAATTGAGCCAGGTCATAAGTTTCAATACATTATCTGACAATGTTCATGCTTTCTTTCTAACAGCCTCTGTGTGACAGAATAGTGATCATCACTCTAGTGCCTCAACACTTTGCAGAACTACCTATGGATCCTGTAGGTTTGTTCCATAAATATGTCATCAAAATTGGAGATGATCTAACAGAGACTTCCAGGCCAGTTCACATGGAATGCCTCAAGAAAGTACTGACTTTATGTGTACACAGGCAAATCATTGTTTATCGAAGCAGTCAGCACCCAAGAAAATGACCATGAAACACACCTAGAAAAAAATTAGTAAGGTTCCATCTGTGCAAAAAATATGTAGGCTCTATTCTTCAAGATCATCTTGTATTTTTTTGCCATTTATTTACAATTGTTCCTCGTTTATTCCCAGGAACTGAGTGATGCTAGATTTGGAGTTGCTGCTAATAATATTGGGAACAAAGATGAGAAAGCCCTATTTCCTGGAGCAAAATGCAAATTTACACATCAACTTTCATTTGTTCAAGCTGATGAAGAAGGACTTCCTGCCTATCAAGTAATGAATACTCAGGGACAGATTTTAGATGAGTCACAAGATCCAAAGGTGAGATAATATAATTTTTGTACTATTGGCTCCGATATACAGTGAGTCCAAGAGTGAATCGTGTTCTATTATGAATATCATATTATCTGGTTGAGTTGTGAAATTTTGATTTGCCATAATGTTGGTGGCTAGCAATACTGAAATAGCCCTGGTGTCTTAGAGTGATGGGTTCTGGATAGGTTGCTTAACTTTCGTAAAAACAGAATTGGTATGAGTTTCAGTATCATTATCAAAAGATAAAGTAGTATCAGATCTCTGTAATTGAAAGCATAATTTTCATACATATAGTGATAGCAAATAGAACATGTACAGTGACGGACACTTCTGGCTTGTAACAATTACATTGAAAGTAAATGAGGTCATTACCACCCAGAAGTGACACAGTTAGTCTGGATCTTTGGCATATCTCAGCAACAACTTTTTCCAAATATATTTCTAGTTTTTGAGGAATAATTTCTGAAATAATATTTCTGTCATGGCAAATTTCAAGATACTATTTTTGCAATTAGTGATTTTTGGATATTTAAACTGAGAAAATGTTATAAATATCCAGACAGCTGAGATTGCCAGTCACTCTAAATTTTTAAACAGAATTCTAAATGTATAATTTTCCATTTTGAGATATCAGTTTGGGTCTTTAATTAAGCTCTAGACTGTAAAAGGCATGGTCAGAAATTTCTCGGGTGAACTACTTCAATGGAGCCTTAATTTACCAGAATTTTACAAACATACTACAAGTCAAACTACAATTGGCTTATAAATAGGGTGCAGATTTATAAGCACTAATAACCTCTCAAATAGGCAGGTAAAAAGGCACCAAAATGATGAAAATAAGCACTTAAAAAGGCACTACAGTAGGCACTTAAAAAGCAACCAAAAATAGAAAATGAAATTAAAATAGGCATTGAATATGAACTTATTTCAACTTTCATCTTCCAATGCACAGTTATAGTCTAGGCATGCCCAAAGGGAGTGTTGGTGGGGGTCATCATCCCCCCTCCTCCCTTTCAAAGGCAGGAAAAGCTGGTAAAATGAGGGTACTACTCCACTCATTATACTGTATTAGCATTACTGTTTATACATAAATTGCGCTAACCATTCACGTTTTCGGGGAATAGTCAGTTAAAGTGATTCTCGCATAAAGAGCCTGTCCCATTGATTGTGCCAATTTGAACAAATGCCCCAGTTTCATGTCTATTGTTTTTAAATGGTGAAAAAATAATGTGCACCCTTTTAACAAAAAAAAATAAATAATAATAACGGATGTTCTAAAGATCTTTTCTACTGTTACGGCAGCCAATCCTAGTGCTGACAAGGGAAGTGGGGATCGGGGAATTAAATGAATTCTATAATTAAAATTTCTCTGAAGAAATAAACTTGTGTTACCCATTGTGCTGATTGCGTAAAAATGTTTCACAAACAATTGACAATAGTTTGAATCAAATTGTCATTTGCAGGAAGGCTAGAATAACACAACCTGGCTAGTTTAAAGCTATTTTTTTTCCACAAGTATGTGAGCTGTTAATCTGCATATGGCATTAAATTTTAGAATGAGTAGCATCGTTTGACTTAGAGTACTTCTCTGTATGAAACACAAGGCCACTACACTAAGTTTTTCGCATAACTTAGCATTGTTGTATTCAGAACTGAGGTAATGTAAGATGACGTCTCGTCACAGTGTTCATTGTTCACCCTTTATCCTTGTTTCCAAATAACGCGAGAGGTAGAAAAACATTTTCAGAAATCACGTCAGCAGCTGAGTTTTGCTTACTTTTCTATCAGTGGGATCAATCTCTGTGGAAGGGTGGTTAGCACAGCATGGCTACAATGCCACAGGTTCTGGGTTCGAATCCCAGCCTGTGGCTGATATTCTTTGTGAGTGTTCCTTCATAAATTTCCTCATATCATCCTAATCGTCGCGATTAGCCAAGAGTAGAAGAAAATCGACGCTAAATAACAAAAATCAAATTTTCGTCTAGTAAAACAAGCTTCTGCATCAATCCATTTTTTAATTAATACACTTCTGGCCGCCTTGTGCTTTGGCATTTTTAAACACAAGAACACGATATCTCCAAAGATAACTGTCTACTTCCTTTCATACACACACAACAAAGCAAATGAATGCTGATTGACTCCTACAAATTTTCAAATGGAAAAGAAAAAAGGGGTGGGTTGGTGTCGGTTTGTCCAAGTATGAGTCACCAACAGGTTGTCCAGTGTGCTTACCCTGATTAAGTGACATTTTGTATTTCCAAAGATCTGACATCTCTTGAGATCTTCAAATCTGGTGAATATCATATTTCAGTCAGTTCATCATCAACAAAGGCTTACCTTCTTCAATATAAGTTTAGCAAAAGGTGCATAAAATATGCTGAACTAAGCAAAAATTGCAGAATAGGCATGATTAGGCTAAATAGACACTAACTTTCAAAATAGGCATTTATAGGTACTATAAAAATGCATTTTTGGACTAGAAACACCTGAAACGAACTTTAAATATTAAAGCCTATGTTTTACTACAAAGGAATAAAATAGGCAAAAATCCACACCCTATTTATAAAGGTAAAGTGCTCCCCTGTGCATAGCACCATGCCATGAAGGCGTATAGGGTGTGGGGGGGTAACGCCCCACACTTTCTTGATCCGGTTGTGAGTGGGGGTGATGTGATCAGCACCACACCCCTGACTGCCTTTACCCCCTAGGGTTTCCCCCAAGTACCCATGTTATTCGACACTGGGTGGGCACCGGGGCCGCTTTCATCGTTAGAAAAGTTCCCGGATTTGAATCGGCCGGGGATCAAACCCGGGACCTTTAGCATGGTAGTCAAACCCGTTACCGACTGATCCACCGCGGCCACCTATTTATAAAAGAGAAAAATATTATGTACAAAACTACATAACCACATTACTTTTCCACATAGTGACTACTAAAATTCAGTCATTTTTTGCACCAATGCATCAGCTATTGCAGTCTCTCATCAATAGAGGCATGCATATTTAGTTTTTGACGAAAATACAAAATGTGAAATAACACATTGTAATGTTAATTTTTCATGTTTCTGAAAGGTGAGAGGTGCATTTTCCTACCCTGTTTTGTCACGAAATGATGCGAAATGAACTGCAAAATGCGAAATAGACTCTTAAAAACGAAATTTACTGTTTATATACAAACACGACACTTTCTGAAGTCTGAAGTATCCTGTGAGTTATGCAATTCACGGAAAATTGATTAATTCTGCTGTAAATATTTGAGAAGCAAAAGTGGACCTCTTTATACAATAATAGACTTAATATTCTGGTAATGATTTAATGTGCTATTAGAAGGGATATGTTTATTTTGTGTAATAGTGCAGTTTTTAAATCAAATTTGGGATTATATTCACATTTTTAAAACCAAAATGTATTTTTATATACTGCTTTTTCACCACTATAACAGCGTAATTTCATTTTATTTTCTGCTTTTGAACCTGAAATTGACTCTATTTTTATACCGAAATTTTGCTTTTTTATTTACCAAAAATATGTGCCTCATCGAAGAACATTACCAAGATCTTGGTGACTTCACTCATGTGCTCCTTGTTGATTTGAAAGTTCTCTTTAGACAGCAAGACCTTCATCTTGCTGAAGAGATGATGATAACCTGGGTACCAAGTCTGGACTCAAAAGTTACTGGTCTAAAATCTCTTGGTTGAACTGCCCGAAGAAAGCTATTGTTTGTGCTGTAGTGTGGGCCATGTGTTGTGATCTGCATCCCCCTCCCCCTTTCCTCCTTGTCATGAGGATGAATGTGCCTATCTCTGATTTTCCTGCATCAGTTCCTCACAGAACTGTCACTCATGATGTTTTCACCTACGCATGACACAATAGACCAGGTATATAGGCAACACACACACTCTGCTTCTGGAATATACCGTGGACCTCAACTGGCAGAAATGGGTATTCTAATCATGCACAACTAATCAAGTTGCACAGTAGTTTTGTGTTCAACAAGATACAACTTTTGTGATTGCTATAGGTAATGTACCATCTTCCTATGTCAACTGCTTTATTTTTACCAACCAATCAAAGGGTGATTATGAAATAGCCTTTGCCTTTGTTGATTTTTTTTTAACCATGCTAACAATTTTAATACTTTTGATTTTAGCTGGATAAGGACACAGTGATTAATATGTACAAAACAATGACTCTTCTAAATACAATGGATGGAATATTGTATGAATCCCAACGTCAGGGAAGGATTTCATTCTACATGACGAATTACGGCGAGGAAGCAACACAGATTGGAAGTGCAGCGGCCTTAGATTCCAAAGACTTAGTTTTCTCTCAATATAGAGAAACAGGTACATGTAAATATTGGGCTGCATGTTCCAAGGGGTGCACATAGCTCTGCTTACACTGCATGTTGCTTGAGGATATGCCTCACTTAAAAGGGATTGGTGCTTTTTGATAGTAAGTATAATTTGTAGATAGTTCAGTATATTGGTGTTATTGTAATCTTTAGTGATAGAAAACCAAAAATAACTGTTCTCTGAGCAGTGTATTAAGCTACTTTTTCTTTTACAAGCATTGGAAAATGTGGTGACGTGTGTTTGTATTTTATTTTTTCTTATTTATGTCACTTTGGTTAATCACAATCAAAAGGGTGAAATTAGATAAGAATGATTAGATGAAGGTGAAGAAACACCCATGCTCAGGCTTGAACTCAAAACCTTTGATTGTGCAATACTCTCAGCTACCAAGGGGGCTTGTGGTGACATACTAATGCATTCAAACATGTATGTTCTCGAGGGATCAGCCAGTTTAAATTGGTGTTTATTTCCAACATGTAGAGCCGAGTAGCCAATAAAATTGATCTGCATTTACACTGAACTCTGATTTTGTGTTATATAAAAAGGTCAAAGTTAACCTGTAAAGTTTCTTCAATCAACAGACTTTGACTGTAGTTCAGCTGTTGTACCATGTTTATAGTAATGAATATTTGCTTTGAAAATGTGTCGCAAGTGAATGTATGTGGCGAGATTCAAAGATGGGACAAATCAGTTCATAAATCCTGTTTCCATAAAGTATTAATAGTCACCTTGTAATCAAGGGGTCCCGGGTTCAATACCCGGTGGAGGCACATAGTAGTTCGGATCCCACTTTAAACTGTAGGTCCAGTCCCGATTAGCCTTGCTGTGCATAAAGTGGACTTAAAACAGCAAATCAATCAATCAGTCATAAAGTATTAATAAAGATGCACCAAGCAAGCAGATCGAGGTGAAGGATAATAAATATTTCTTCCAGTTTTCTTTCTTTCCATATATCATGTGTCGTCGTTATTTACGGTTTGAAATGTCATGTATTTTTGTCTTGAAATTTTCCTTAAATGACTGTTAGAGCATATTGTTTAATTTCTCTGTCACTGATAGGTAAATTGAGAGCGATGAAGTATTGATACAAACAGAAAACATTACCTGCTTACATTTTATTTTGTTAATATTATTGGTAAACTTGTGTTGGGTGAAGAGGGAGTATAAAAATATTACCATTTTGCTTTACTGCATCCAGCCTAGTGTCATTGCAATTTAATTTTGTCCACAGAATGGAACAGAGCATTTAACTTGGGCTGCAATGTATATTTGTACTCTTTTATGAACTGAGCATGTTGCATTTTAGTTGGTAAAGCTTACTCTCCTCCTGATATGTAAACTACACTTGTCTTCTTTTATTTCAAATAGTTATTTGTTTTATCATAATGAAATAAAATTTTGGGCATAATTTACATCCGAGAAGACAAACACCATAGTTGTTTCAATATTTTTTCCATTCGGGAAACTGCCGACACATTTTACATTTGAAAACTTAAGTTATTCAATTAAGTGGAAGGAAAATTCAGTATGTTACTTACAGAAACAAATGGTCCACCTATTACTCGTTATTGTGTAATCACAAAATAAATGCAATAAAGGACATTGTTATATCTCTTTTTAGCATTAAAAAGAAACATTATTTTTAATACACTATTTATGTTAGCATATTTTCTCCCCTTTGGAACCGATTGTTTCTTTCGTTATTAATGACAAATCATCCACGTGGAACTTGCACCAGCAATAAATGGTCATATAGTATCTAATTTACGTGATTTTACTAAATTTGCAGTATATACTAATATTTACTATTCCAGCACCTCAGATTTATTCTTTATTCAAATATTAAATATATACATTTTCCAAAAACAACTTTAAAACATTTGCTGTTCAGTGTTGGACAATTGGTAACAACACAGGCATACTAGCAATATATCTAGATTTATCAATGGTTTGCCACATTGCCAAACCTATTATTTTGACCTAAGATCAGGATTTGATCTAAGATCGACAAATTGACATTAGCTTTATATAACATGATAGAAGCTTGAACTTAATTCATTACCGGCTCGTAGATCAAATCTGATCTCCAGATATTGATGTTTATACAACCAACTCTTAGAGTGCATGTATTACCCTCAACATCAGGTAATGGTGAGGGGTACCTTCCACGTAGGTACCCCAAAGTCTACCTCACTTCCACGTAGTGCACCCTGGACTAAAGACTAACGAGGCTCTGGTGACTGGCACTGTGGCCAGTATAATTTTGAGTGTGTTGTCCTGTTTTTTGTTCTTGTCCTTGTGTGTGCTGAGTGCCCGTTTACAGCCTCAACTTTTAACAGAAGTCAGAAGATTTTAATATTTTTAGTTATGCAATGTTAGAGTTGTTATTTGTAATGGGTAGGGGATGGCCCCCGTATAATGTGACGGGAGCAAAATAGCCTAAGTGCTGACGCTCCCACAATTTTAAATTCAAATAAAAAATTTAAAAAAAAAGGTAATGGTGAGATTCTTTCAATGCACTTGAATTCTGGAAATAAGCACCAACTTAACCTAACTGATATCCTGAGAACACCTGTTTGAATCACGTCACCATGAATGCTTCAATTCTGTAGAAATATATGTATAACACATCTCTCTAATTCAAATGGTCATTCCCACCATCCACCTTGACACGTATTGCTTTACTGCTTGGCATGCTTCCCATGCACCGAGAGCAGCTGATTGTGCTGCCATAGGTAATCCTCCAGCTGGGCTGTCTGCAATCGTGCTCTTGTTTGTTATTGATACTTAATTCATGGGGAAAGTCTATTCATGCCTGCTACATATTTGGTACACACTCTTTTTTTAATTATGTTGTTGTGTCTAATGTGTTGGCTTCTTCCAAGACACTAAAACAGGAACGTGTGAACGTGGCAAGAGTCGTCCTTACACAGTTCACTTCCAAAGAAAGCAACATGTTCTAACCTGCCCCCTTCACTTCAACTTCCTATGGATACCTGTTTTTAACTTTTTAACTTCACCACCTATGCATTACTACAACCTTTTAACTTCCTGTGGGTATCAGATTTATATTTTTTGAACTCTGTCACCTACACATGTAAGTGCTCCTGTTTTAGGATCCCTAAATAAGCGAAACAACCTTTGTGAAATATCGGAACATAACCATTCGATGTGCCAATGTATGAACATATTTCAATATTATGATGTCAAGCTTTAACCAATATTATACAGATTCAATATCAAATTGCAAATGTTCGATGATGAACCTGAAGATTTCATTCATCTCTGTAATTAATGTAAATAACCAGTAACTACAATATGTTTCACCTTAGAAAAAGAGACTGCGTATTTAAACATATACTTTACAGTTATTTTAAAACACCAAAATAGTTGAATTTTGTAGTAAAGTACAGATTAATTACAGAAATATTGGATCATAATATTGGTAATAGTTTAATGATGCCTCGATGGTAAGTAGGCTTATATTTTGATACAAAATACCAGATAATAGGGCATGCAGTTTTTACAGTCTTCCTTCAAAATGAAAAAAAATTTTCCTTCAAAAGGGGAATTTTTAAAAGAGCATGAAGGTAGAGTGATATGTTAAAACTCTGTTTCTCCTGTTAATTGTTTTACCTCTTCCTATGTGCATTAGTTGGGTTTCATACATTTTCCTGGCTTCTTAATCTTTTTGTGCTCTTGTTCATTTAAATAAATTAACGTATTGTGTATAGTGTGATAACTTGCATGATATTATACACAAAGCTGTCATATTGTTACTTCACACGCACACCCACGTGTATTACCATATTTACTCATGTATAATGTGCACTTTTTCCCAAAATTTTTGCTCCCAAAAACTGTATTGCGTATTATGCACGGAATAATTCAGACAGCCAACATGAAACTGTACAGGGTCATTCCATGATTTTCGAACACTTGCATTGATTTTTCATGTTTACAGAACCCTATCATGTTATATATTGTTGTAAAGCTTAAATCATGCAGTTTCTGAATATGGCAACAGTATTCCATTCAAGATAATGACATCAGTGTGCAATGCGGTTGAAATAAGTTCATCACAAAATGATGGAACGTTCTGATTTCTGTGGTACTTTGGATGAAAGAAAGCATAAGGAAAAATAAAAGAATAATTAAAATGTATTACTGGCCAAATAATAATATATATATGGAGTGTGTAAATTCCTTAATGGAAGAAATCTTGTGCTGCTAACTGCTAGTTTAAAGGTCCTGAATGTGCCTCGTATAAATGTTACATTAGTTACGGAAAAAGTATATATTTTGAAGTTCTTTTAGAAAAATTAAAGAAGGAATGAGCAAAACCACGTATAAAAGTTTGAAGGCCATTTCACATATCTCACTTTGTAATGTAATGTTCTGCGACACCAAGAAAAGCAGTGCAACTCTGGCGGAATTCGAGCATGCACCTTCTGCCACATGGGATGCATATCAGCAGTATTTGTTGGGCAAGAAATAATAGATAATAACCTCCTGAGCACTGCAAATCCATAATGTAATTTTGATCTCACTTTCTACTATTACAGAATAAATAAGGTGGTTAAAGATTGAAAGCTTTAGGATGCTAAACACCGTGGCGGGAGAAGGGGAGGTGGCATGGGTTGGAGACTTATTGTTTACACAAGAGGATATTCTCCTCTTGGTCCACATAGCAACAGGTGACTCTTTGAATAGGTATGATGTTATTCACTCTTGATCAGCATAGCAACAGCTTTACGACCCACAACTAAGGAAGCCATTTCTTGAAACTTAATTGTACTGCACATTATATACGAGATATAATTTTTGTAACTTTTACCCATCAAAAACCTGGGTACGCATTATACATGCACATGCACTATAAACACGTAAATACGGTATAGATATTGATTAAGTGACAGTAACTCTAAATTTAAAAAGTTTCTTTGCAGGTGTTTTGATGTGGAGAGGTTTTACGCTTGTGGAATTTATTAATCAATGTCTTGGCAACTGTGAAGATCTAGGAAAAGGTCGCCAAATGCCTGTGCATTATGGTTCCAAAGATTTGCATTTTGTCACAATTTCATCACCTTTGGGAACACAGATTCCTCAGGGTAAGTCTTATAAATGTATATTAATATTCAACATTTAACTTTTTTTTTAAATGTCATAAGAGTTTTTGAAGGGATTGAGAGGTGTTTTTGCTCCAGCAATAACATTTATTTCTCCTTTTATGAAATGACTAAAGTGCTATAAAACTAATGGGTGAATATGTGATAGTGTTTTTTACTGAAAAAGTAAAATAGTTTAGAATTAATTTTAATAACTTTGGTTCTTCAATAACTGAAATTCTTTAATATTCTGTGTTTTGATGTATTTTACATACATCTTTTTCAAAAGCCAGTAATCTAGAATTTCCATAATATAAAATGTTATTTGTGAAAAAAAAATTATGTGTATGTTCATGTAAAAATATATAACACTAAGTCTGCCTGGAAAATTCACAAACTTTGCAAATAAGAAAAAGATTATCTGCTTTATAAGCTATTTGATTTTTTTCAAGTACTTCCTCTACTGTGTACACACCACTGCTCGCATGGCTTCATTGAAATATCTTATATCGATATCATACAAATGATCTCTATATGAGAGCCATTGGGCAAGAAAAGATTAGCTTTCTTATACTTCAATAAAAGACAATCCATTACATTTTTCTGTATGGCAATTAGAAATTAAACTTTGTTATCTTCTTACATGTGGTTATCTTCTCAATTTTAATGAAAACCCTGAATTCTGTAAAAAAGGTCAAGATATTGAAATATTTTCACCACAGCAAAACATTCAGAAATAATAAAGAAAACTGATAAGATAATACTCATGAGTCCAGAGCTATCTATTGTTCACCACAGCAAACCATAGCTTTATATAGCGATTTTTTAAAAAAATCTATTTTGCTTTCAATAATAAGGTAAATTCATGCAATATTGTCAAAAACTGTTCAATTCTTGTTATTACAAACTTTGTAAAAATTTATGTCCACCTGTGGCTATGTCTGCACTTTGTACCTTTCGGACACAGCCACAGGTTAATGTGTGGAAATGTATGTGTAAGAACATTTCCAAATGCAATGTAATTTCTATGGTGAAAAACAAGTGTTTAAAATGTGGGGAAAACAACAAGTACTCACTTTTATCTACTGATCCTATTTGGCGCTACAGTCGAAGTGCAATTCAAAAGACTTTCACTTCCAGTCCACGACTTGAAGATCGCACTGCAAGACCATACTCGGAGGATGCTCGTTTCGAGTGCGGTCTTGCACTTTCGGGCATGGCCTGTGTTTGATTCTGGGAAGAAATAATATCAATAAAGAAGGAATAGAAAGATGTATCATGATCACTATTAAGAAAACACTGTGGAAAGTAAAAATCGGAAAAATTGTGATGACACAAAAAATCACAAAATGGGAAGTTCTACTCTCTAGCACTGCATAAATACTGTGGAAAATGAAGCTGTGGAGAAACTTAATCAACAGGACCCAGCAGATAAGTGGTGAACTGTAATTTTCTAGTGGCGTTTGTCTGGTCATTGTTTTTTATTTTTTTGTTAAAATTTTCTTGCTTAAAAAATCTCTTTAATCTTGGACATCTCAGTGATTAACAACAAATGAATGAACCGTATGTGCCATTAAAGATATAATTTTCGAATTGCAAAAGTTTGTTTTTGTATTGTCTCCATGTAAAAATTGTTATCATCATTATTGGACATAACTGAAAGTTTAATCATTCCTGATCCCAGAACGGCGCGTGCATGATCCGAGGGCATGACACGTGTGAATTGTAGATTTTTGCATTAAGTTCATGAAAAACGTGTCATAATCTGTATTCTGCCTGTTTAAGTATTGTGCAGTAGTGCTGCGGAATTTTCCTTTATTGAGTCAGTTGACTCAAAAGGACAAACTTTTCAACCTCATCTTTGTTTCAGGGAATAAGAAAAAGTGATCATGGGACTAAATACATTTGTGGAATGACTGTGGTGTTTTGTTTTGTATAGAACAAGGAATTATTACAAATACACTGATACAACAAAATTGCCTCATTTGTCCAGTGCTGATAGAGTACCAATTTATATGTCACAGCCTTCACTCTTCTTAATATGTGTAAATTTGTGCATTTTCTTTTCAGCTGCTGGTGCAGCATATGCATATAAGCTTCAAAGAAATGGACAGTGTGTCATAGTGTACTTCGGTGACGGTTCAGCCAGTGAAGGTGATTGTCACGCTGGATTTAATTTTGCTGCAGTGAGAGAGTGTCCACTTGTGTTTTTCTGGTAGGTAAAGATGTAGTTAAGTTGCTAGCAAATTGTGTAGGGATAATGTAAAAGGCACTTGTGATTAAACACTCACATGAAGAAATATGAGCAACTTTGTGTAAAGAGATTCTGTTGCAATGTAATCCAGAAAATTTCCAGCTGAGGGTAATGTTGTTGAAAGCTCAGAAGCATATCTGGAACTGGCCTGCCTGATATGCAAAGAGAATCTCTTCATCATTCACTGCCAGGAAAGCTTCAAGAATTGTATGTGGAGATTTTTACTAGACATGCAAAAATGTGAAGGTTTTATTGGTACTTATAAGATGAATATGGTTGTAATCAAGGGGTCCCAGGTTTGATACCCGGTGGCATATATTGGTTCGGATCCCACTTTAAACTGTAGGCCCAGTCCCTATTAGCCTTTCTGTGCATAAAGTGGTCTTAAACAACAATTCAATCGATCAATATGAAAATGTAAAAGTGAAATAATATTTTTAATACATTTTCTGTAACAAGACTTATAAAATTAATGTTGATGGCCAATAACATATTGACATGGCATGAGAATATGGCAAACTTTTCCTACAGTGGAACTTTGATTATAAATTTTGAGGCGACTATGGATAAAAACTTATAATCTGGGATTTTTTTAGGTTTTGGTTTATAAGGAAGCATGGAATTGTAAGAATCAGTGTTTAACTGTCAATGGTTGCATGATTCTTTCAGATTTTGCCTAAGGAAAAAGATAAATTGAACAAGCTCCACAAATTATGCCTGCATTCGTGTCAGGTTAAGAAATTGGCAGAATTGTACTCAAGTACAGACCATCGAACTATTCAGTCGATTGATTGATATATGTTTGTAACTATTCTTCCTATTTCAGTCGTAACAATGGATATGCAATTTCAACCTCTACAGTGGACCAGTATCGAGGTGATGGGATTGTTGCAAGAGGACCTGCCTTTGGAATATCTTCCATCCGAGTGGATGGGAATGATGTGTTTGCTGTTTACAATGCCACAAAAGTTGCCAGAGATTTAGCTGTGAAAGAGTCAAGGCCCTTTCTTATAGAAGCTATGACATACAGGTAATGCAGTAATTTCGTTTATCTTTCATTTAATGTTTTCTCATGTAAATGAATAACTTTGTCTGGACAAGTGTAAAATCTGAGGATGTGTGTAACATACAAACAGGAATCTTTATAGTATTTTATCAGTGAAACTGTGTTTTTAAGGGGACCACGATGAAAAAGTCATAAAAATTCAGGAAAATACCATTTAAAGAGAACTGTATAACATTTTGCTTTATTGCGACCATGAATACAGTGTATAATGCAGAAAAATGTAAAATCAGTGATTCACTTTACATGGAATGCTGATTGTTACTGTGTATTCGTTAAATAATCATAGATATCAGAATCAGTTAAAAAATTATCAGTAAGT
This sequence comes from Lepisma saccharinum, assembly GCF_977018435.1. Classification (NCBI taxonomy): domain Eukaryota; kingdom Metazoa; phylum Arthropoda; class Insecta; order Zygentoma; family Lepismatidae; genus Lepisma; species Lepisma saccharinum. The sequence continues at coordinate 55,369,120 of NC_139233.1, forward strand.
AAATTGGAATCGGTGAATTCCAATTTCCATCACATTACTTTTTTATTCTATTATTCATTAACTCTTCTAACAAAGGGGTCATTCCATGCCATTTCAACGAGGTCATGTCACCCTAAGTCTCCGATGTTCATGAAATTTGGTGTACACCCTTCCCTTATGGTTGAAAGATGCACCCTGAATTTTTTTCACTGTATGTCAAATGGTTTTCATTAAATGTGTGTTTTTCGTCACTCTTGAGACCCTCGGCACAAGATACCCTTGCTTATATTTTATTTTTTCTCTTTAACCAATGATCAGATTTCTTTGAAATTTTACACAAAGCTCAATGAAATAACAAGGATTTCAGAAAAAAATACATCAGCTCTCAAAATATTTTATAAAAACCTCAAAAAAATTAATAACATGCATGTAGCCTAATTTTTGTGGTGGAAAATCTAGGTTATGAAAACCTGAATTTTCAGCATGTGGGCGTGATGGAACCAAAAGTTTTTGATGAAAATTATTGCAAAGACATGCTCTTTCTCTACAAAGAATATTTTTTTTTCTTTTACTCCTTATAACAAAGAATTTACGTTTTTTGGACATTGTGGAAAAAATTGCTGCTGGGTACCCATTTTGTACAATACTCCTGCAGAAAATATATTTTAGAAATTCTAATTGTTTGCTGTTGTAACCCTTATGCAAGGGTAGATCAAAACAGGCATTATTTTTCTAAAACTTGACGTCGTTTCAAAATGACAACAATTTTTGTTTCAAGACTTTGGCCTTTGCAGACCGTTGCGATAATTATTATAAGTCAGCTATGAAAAACGATAGAAAGCTGGGGTAAAAACATTGTTTTCAGTAAATTTCAATCTAAATTTTATGTTCTTTACCTCTTTTCAAAATCTCTTAATGCAAATTCCTTAAATTTAAGGCCAGAACTGATATTCAATTTTGGAGAAAAATCAATGTTTAGAATTTTTTTTAAAGTAGGGAATTAATGTAATATCAGAGCTATACTTTTTTTTTTAGGGGAGACATATGCAGCCAAAGTGAAGTACCACTAGGGGAAAGCTGAAACTACTCCAGTAGCCCCTTGATTGATCTGAATTGTTCTAAGTGCAGTGAATTTCCAAACTAAAGTTTTTGCCAGGACTAACTTTGTAACTTGTTCTGACAAATCTCTGCCTTACGCAACTCCTCATTCATAATAGCTACTAACGGTCATAATAGCTACTAACGGGCTTACTATGTAGGGTGACCATACGTCCCGTTTTGACCAGGACAGTCCCATTTCAGAAGCATGTCCTGGTCGTCCCGTCGATATTATTAAAAACCACTCTTTGTCCCATTTTATAAAAGTCTTGGAGTTATCTTGGAAGTCAAATCTAAATTTGAGAGACATTTCATGCTAAAAGAAAGTTGTAACTTTTAAACTACTGTAAAGGGAACACCGTAGCAAAATAGCTGGACTGCGTTTCATGCCTTCATGGCTTCAGTGACAAGAAGCATATAAGTATTTTCAATACGGAACTGTAATTCTAATTTAAATCCCTTCATCTTGACACAATCTCAAAAGACAAATCTCTCATTGCATGTCCGATTATGGGGAGTTTTATGAACGTTTGGTGAATGAATAAAGATTTTCTCAAGACGATTGGTTCTTGTGATAAATATATGCTTCTGGTACTCCTCAACTTCAGCGTAGGACTAACATCAAAGGTTCACCAGAGTGGATCAAAAACACTATGTAAGTCATACCGAGATTACAATATTTAATACCTTTTGACAACGATAGATTATATATCATTCATTGTTTGTGATGTATCATTTATGTGACCCATACTTTAATAATAACAATAATTTTATAATTAGCCCCAACCGATTTTTCAGGAGAGTTGGGGTAAACGGACCTCCTTGGGATGTCCCGTTTGTGACATTAGTATGATGTAATTAATAATACAATAACTTAATTGCATGATAGTTAATTAAAAGTAATTATTTATTTGTAACTAATAATGTAAATGTACCTGCTTTTGCACAACTTCTCCCTGTTATAACTTTATTCTCCATGAAATATCAATCTCAAAATATTTTTCATAGGCATCTGCAATAGAGTACACTTTATGCTGTACATATCAAATTTTTATTTGGTCTCTCACCAGAGATATTGGTGTCGAAATTTTGAAAAAAAAAAAAAATGAAGAACGAATAGCTATAACTCAAAGCAGAAACCAAGCTCAAATATTTTCTGCTAAAACTTTGAATTTATGTCTCTCCTCTTAAAAAATATAGCTCTGATATTACATTACTTCCCTACTTTAATACAATCCTAAACATTGATTTTTCTCCAAAATTGAATGTCAGATTTGACCTTAAATTTCAACCATTTTGTTGAATTATTTATTAATGAACTAACGAAAATTTCAAACAAAACAAAATAGTAACAAGAAGAAAGCTTTAAATGCATGAAGAACAAAGAAAAAACAGATTTGGCATTGTATGTATGTCACAGCATCTTGCAGTAGAGAAAAAAAAAACAGACTACTGCCTGGTCACAGTTGCCAGCTAATAGTAAATCTTTACAAATAAAGTTACTAAAACAAATATCTTCTATGATCCCCCTCTCGAAATGATATCTTACAAACATCTAATATCATTTCGCACCATTTCCTTAAACAGCATTATGAATAATACAGGGTGAATTTTTCTCCGTAGACGTGAAAAATTGCAACTGTTTATTATTCCAAGTCCCTTTGAATTTATATATTAATATTTATAATATAAATATTAAATATTTATTAATGCCCTGAAGCAAGTTTTTCACAGTTTAGCCATTATTTTTATCGAAAAAAAAAAGAAAAGCAAACTGTGTTGAAAATAAAACCAAATTCTCTCAATTCCTTTACTTTGTTAGTGTCCATTGCAGAACAATCTATCTAACTGACTGAAAATTATTGAAAACTAAGATATCTTGAAGTTGATTAGGTAAATTTCAGTTTGAAATTCTTATACAATTAACAGTTTTTTTTTGTAAATTAATTTATCCCGTAACGTTTGTGACTTGTGTTTGTAGATGTATTTCAAAACGGGGTATGTGAAATGGCAAATCTAAAGTCTGCACCTTAAATTATATATTCTGAAAATATCTGTTTGTGACCTTGGAAAGTTTGCCTTGAAAACTGGGAATTATACTTGAATTTTATCATGGTCCTAGAGTGGCCACCCTGTAATACTCTTACAATGTTTCCTGCGATGCCAAGTGTCCCGGGTTCAAATCCCGCTCGGGCTTGGTGGTTTGTGAATGTCCATTCATCAATTTAATCATTTCATCACTCATCCCCATCTTCACAAATTAGCCAAGAGGCACAAAACGCGAAGTAAAATAAACTAAATCAATCAATCTTACAATGTTTCTCATGCAGATTATGACATAGTGATTTGGTAAATAAGTTTGGTGGATTATTTTCACTTGATACAAATTGCACTTCCACAACTCCTTCCATTACTTTCTCTCTTATGAAGTGATGTTTTATTGCAATATGCTTGTTTCTAACTTATCTACAAAGTTCTTAGTATGTGCAGTGGCTGCTTCACTGTCACTTTTGATCACTGTTTGTTCCACATCTGCATCTCCTAATTTAAGTGAATTTAGCATTTGCTTCATCCAAGTAATTTCACGTGCACAAGATGCTAATGCTACATATTCAGCTTCCATAGTACTTAATGTAATTGTCGTTTGCTTCATGCTTTTTCAAATAATGGGAGCATTTCCAAGAATGACTAAGTAACCAGTGATGCTCTTGCGATCCTCTTCACAGTTAGCTCAGTCAGCATCGCAGTTTACCATCATTGGTTTTCCTACAGGTTGATATGTAATGTCATAATGTTTGATAGTTTTCACATATCAAAAAATTCTTTTTGCTGCCTTACAATGTTTTCTATTAAATTTGGAACAATATTGTGCCAGTTTACCAATGGCAAATGCTATATCTGGTCTGATCCTTTGAGTTAAATATAATAGCCCACCAATAAGCTCTCGATATGGGACATCAACTTCCTGTCCGTCTTCATCTGAGAATTCAGGTCGAATATCCATTGGTGTTTTGACATCCTTGGCACTTGTAATTCAAATCTTTTCACCAGCTGATCAACATAATCTTCCTGTGATAATGTTATCCCACCAATATCTAGATAATTGAATTTCTCCTCTAGCAAATCTGATGCTAATCCCATATATTTTACTTTGAAACATGATTCCAAACATGTCTTCAACCACTGTCTTGCTGCTTCATTTTGTGATATGGCTATTAGTATCAATCTTTCCTGTTTTGAGTCTAAGCTGTAAACACAAGGTTCAACTTTGTTTCTAATAAACCCTTTCTTTGTTAGTGTCTCATTGAAATATCTATTCCAACATCTTCCACTTTGCTTTAAGCCATATATAGACTTTTTAAGTCTGCAATACAGTTTTTCTTCTCCCCTTTTTACATAACCTTCTGGTTGCTTCATATACAGTCTCCCTCAGTTCACTATGTAGGCAAGCATTCTTCACATCATATTAGTCTAGTATCTATCCTTTTTCGACAGCGATTGCAGTGAGTAATCTAGTTGTTTCGAAACTTGGTACAGGAGCATACATCATATTATAATCTATGCCCTTTTTCTGTGTGAAACCTTTAGCTACTAGTCATGCTTTGAGCCACACTTTATTCTATTTTTTTATTTTTATTGAATGCCCATTTGCAATCAACGGGTATGACTCCATATGGTAATTCTGCTAATTCCCAAACACCATGTTTCTTTAGTGATTCTATATCTTCTTGCATGGCTTCAACCCAATGTCCAGCTTCAATAAATCATTGCCTCTTCGAGCGTTGTACGATCTTCAATGTACTCATTTTGGACTGAGCATGACTGTTCATTTATTGTCTGATTACAGCAATGTTCTTTCCGAGTGTGATTCTTTCTTAGTGTCATATGATGTTTTCGGGTTAAATTTTCTTCAGGAGATTTTTCACCCATTTCCTCTTCTTCTTGGGACATATTTTCCAAGTTATATTCAGATTCTGCTTGGTCAACTTCATTGAAGAATATCACTTCTTCCATTAAATTTCCTTTGTCTTGGGAGTTGTCATGCTCTTCAACTTTGTTATCATCTTCTTTGAATACACAATCTCTCGAGACTATAATTTTATTTTCTCTTGGCATCCAAATTCGGTATCCTCGACCACAAATTGCATACCTGACCAGTATACCCTGTTCGGCTCTTGTACTTAATTTTGAAGTATGCTTTTCTCTAGGTGTGTGCGCAGAAACTTCACATCCAATGGCTTTGAGATGTCTCACACTAGGTGTTTTTCCAGTCCACAGTTCATATGGGGTTTTTGCTTTATTATGACTATTTGTTGTATGGTTTTCTAATGTAAGCTGCTGTGTATGTTAGTTCATCCCAAAGTGTCCTTGGTATGTTACTATCACTGAAATCCCTTCTCGCATGATTCATAAGTGTTCGATTCATACGTTCGGCAACCCCATTTTTTTCTGGTGTATATATCATTGTTCTTTCATGTATTATTCCGTGATCCCTACAAAAGTCATCCTATTTCTTCGAACAGAATTCCAACCCATTATCAGTTCGTATTCTCTTCAAACTTTTTTCCACTTTGTTTTCAACTTCCACTTTCCAATCCTTAAATGTCATAAATACATCATTTTTGGATTTAAAAAAATAGTCATATGTATACCTACTTGCATACATATCGAGCACCACCTAAACTTTTCACATCCAAAGGTCTCATGAGATCGGAATGCGCAAGTTCAAGTATTGATGTTTCCCTTTTTGTGTCATAACTACTCGTAAATGGTTGCCTGGTTGAGTTTCCTGTTAGGCAACTATAACATGGCGTTGGCGTATCTAATTTACAATTAAGACCTAACACAGTCTCTGACATTGCCATTTTAAGAATTTGATGCTTTCCTACATGCATAAAATGCCGATGCCACAAATCTAATGATTCATTATGCACTTTTGTGTTGACCAGTACACTTTACACCCTGACTTAATGTATTTACAACATATAATCTACCTTGCTTTTCAACCTGAATCAATTTGTTCCTGTACTCATCATAAATACAACAACCCTTATTGTTAAATACAATTTCCTTACTGTTCTACTGACAAAATTCCATTTTTCAAACCAGGAACCAAACAAGTATTTTTAGATTCAAATTCACCAAGTATATCCTTATTATTTTTGATATTTGCTTCAAGCATGTCCTTTCCAATTATTGGTGTTGTCGTACCATCAGCTGTGGTAATTTTTTCAGCACACTATTGCTTGTCAATTGTTGAAAAATAATTTTCATTTGTAGTCATATGATGCATTGCACCAGAGTCTATTATCCACACATTTTCATTTGTAATAATAGTAGCACGTGAAACATTCATGCTTTTGATGTTAGGAGTTTTCCTTACACTGTCCTTTTTTGCATTGTATTTTGATGTACAGTCCCAGCAAAATGTCCACTCTCTTTACATTTATAACAAATTTTCATATGCTTTTGTTGGGAAGGTGACACATCCATCTGTTTCTTAGTTTTAAGAAAAGGCGTTACTGTCTTTTTCATCACGAACATAGCAGATTGTCTTTTAACTTTTAACAGCCTGTGTCTTCACTTTTTTCGTACAGTTCGCATCAGGTGCCTGGGCCCATAGTCATTGTTGAATTATTTATTAACAAACTAACGAAAATTTCAAACAGTAGAACAAAATAGTAACCAGAAGAAAGCTTTACATGCATGAAGAACAAATAAACAGATTTGGCATTACTTGCCTGACATATACATATGTACATATGTTGCAGCATCTTGCAGTAGAGAAAAAACGAGTACTGCCTTGTCACAGTTGCCAGCTCATAGCAAATCTTTACAAACAAAGTTACTAAAACAAATATCTTCTACACATTTGCATTAGAGATGTTGAAAAAAAAGTAAAGAACATAAAATTTAGATTGAAATGTATTGAAAACAATGTTTTTACCCCAGCTCTCTATAATTTTTTGTAGCTGAATTATAATAATTATCGCAACTTTCTGCAAAGGCCAAAAAGGGTGCCATTTTGAAACAAAGTCAAGTTTTAGAAAAATAATGCCTGTTTTGAACTACCCTTGCATAGGGGTTACAACAAAAGATGAACATATTTAAAATAATTTTCCTGCAGGAGTATTGTACAGAATGGCTACCCAGCAGCTATTTTTTCCACAATGTCCAAAAAACGTAAAATTTTTGTTATAAGGAGTAAAAGAAAAAAAAATCATTCTTCGTAGAGAAAGAGCAGGTCATTGCAATGATTTTCAACATCAAAAACTTTTGGTTCCATCATGCCCACATGCTGAAAATTCAGGTTTTCATAACCTAGATTTTGCATCACAAAAATTAGTCTATATGCATGTTATTAATTTTTTTGAGGTTTTTATAAAATATTTTTAGTGCTGATGTACTTTTTTTCTGAAATCCTCGATATTTCATTGAGTTTTGTGTAAAATTTCAAAGAAATCCAATCATTGGTTAAGGAGAAAAAAATAAAATGTAAGCAAGGGTATCAGGGTCTCAAGAGTGACAGACAACACAGATTTAATCAAATTTCGATGAGGTGTAAAATTAAAACTGTTTGAGATACAGTGAAAAAATTCCAGGGAGCTTCTTTCAACCATAAGGCCAGGGTGTACACCAAGTTTCATGGAAATATGAGATGGTGGATGCCAAAATCCTTGTTTCTTGCGTTGATTTGATGTTGAATGACCCAAAGGTTAAGAAGAGCATGTCTTTTCCACAGTCTCTGAGTAAGATTTTAGTGTATCCTTTTTAATGTCTCATGTTTGATCTGTGCAGGTCCATGTACACAGGAATTCGAAAGAAACGCCCCCCCTTACGGTTATGCAACCTGGAATTTTATATCGTCTAGTTTCGCCTGGTAGAGTAGTTCCCGAGAGGAGCAGTGTTTCCAAACCTATAACCGTAGTGTTTCAACCCCGTATTGGTTGGTTGGTTGTTGATTTGGTGTTTTAAGTCCACAATGCACAGTATGACTAATCGGGACTGGACCTACAGTTTAAAGTGGGATCCGAACCACTTTGTGCCTCCACCGGGACCCCTTGATTACAAGGCGACGACGCTACCACTACGCCATCCAAGCCTCTATTGCTTCGTAGAAGACGAAACCTTCACGTAACTTCTTCATTCGTGATTTGCATTTGGTTTACAGACTCACATTATAGGACACATTGCATGTTTTCTGGAGCATTTATTTTTCCTTCTGTGGAGAAAATTCTGTTATTATTTTACATCTTATTTTTCGCAGCTTCTCTACCATTTATTGGCTAATCGCAACAATGAGGATGAATGATGACTCGATGAAATTGATAAGAGGACAGTCATAAAGGAACCATGGGGAGCTAGATTCATATTTTTATTATTACTAATGTCTTTCTCTTTTTTTACTTTACTTTTGGCTAGTCGCAACGATGAGGATTAGTGTATGATAAAATTCATGAAGGAACACTCATAAACAATCATACCCAGGTCGGGACTCGAACCCGGGAATTTCGGCAGCGAGATCAAAAGCCGACGGCTTACCACGCTCGGGCACAGCGGCGGCCAATTATTATTAGTGATATTGTCTCAAGTAGTGTATTTTTCCACCATATTCTTTCACACAATCATGAAACGGATGAAAATTAAAATGTTAAAATACCTGTCTACGTTGTTTTTTTTAGCTTGCAATATAAAGCCCTACTGCAAGAAGCCAAATTGTGGGAATACGAAACAGAACCAAGTTAACATATCTTGGCCGTGGAAAGTGTTAATAGAAAATCTAGAAAAGAGCCATTTAACAGTTGCCTGATTGCTTTTCCATTTGTTGTATGCTAAGAATTGTCTGAAATGTGTGTGTAGTGGCAGGCAAAAGAGAACACAAAGATCGAATAGAGAGGCAACACTGTCATTGTTCTGCACTGCACAGACCATGCGTCTCGTCGAGTGGGCGGGGCACTGTGGGTGCGAGCGAGCTGCTGTTGCTTCTGCAAAAAGAACACTCACAAACAACTGAATGACGCTCCGCTTAAAATCTAGTCAATCGAGAAAGGATTTGTTAGGGAAGTGAATTGAAATATAAATGCCAGAATTTGGTCCAAGCCTATAATGGTTACTAGCAATAAGAGCTGATCAATTTTTACATGTGGAATTCCGTAATGAACGAGGCAACAGGTCGCACTCCACACCTTTAGTCTGGTAACACTAATAAATCATCTCATTATATGCTTTCGGTTATGCTGATAGTCATGTTTAATATATTACCTTCAAACATAAACAATATCATGGACTCACTCAGAGGCAGAATTCAATTTTAATCTTTACTTTCCTGAAGATATTGTAGCAATATAATCATTCCGCTCTATTTTCGTATTCTCAATTGAACTCGCACTTTTTTTTCCAGAAGTTGAGCCCCCCCCTCCCTTCTCCCACCTTAAAAATTCTTGGGTGAGAGGCTACAAACTATACTAAAACTGAATTACAGACAATACTTTACGACTCAAAGTGACGTGACCTAGAACGTAGTGAAAAATCACTGGTGCAAAATTCAACGTAATGATGATAAAATGAAGGTAGGAAAATGGATGTGCTAGAAAGTTTTACATACATACACACAGTTAGCTCTGTGTAGAAGATATTTCTTCACATTTTTCTCACCTTGGTTTCCTTGAATTCACGAAACTGTAAAGCCATGAACGCGTTAACCCCCTATAATCACGGAGTCCCAGGTTCGATTCCTGTTGGAGACACAACTGCCTAGTGGTTCGGATCCCACTTTCAACTGTAGGTCCCACTTCGGGTAGCCTCTTTGAGCATGAAATGGAATTAAAACAAAATTGGAACACGGTAACCCATCACAACACATGCGCAGAGAGCGTTGAACTTAATGACTGACAACTACATCGAACTTTCAGCGAAGCTGGAATAAGGTCTATTTGCCATGCCACATAGTGTGAATTTTCAGTCTCGTGGTGCTTTCTATACGAAGTGCAAACAAGTTATATAACAAAAATTCAAATGTGAGGGTGAGTCGAGCTATGTTTCATTCAATAAGACTCTTCACTTCAAACATATTTTGCTCTATAGCTGTCGATTTCGAATGGGCATCTAAGACTGGTTGCTTAGCGGACCGGATTTGGAGCAAAATCACGGACTGTCATAGTTCCAATCACACTACAGACATAGAAAAATTGTTCGCCTGAAGATGAGAGAAGAGGTGATCTCTTGAAATGTCTCGAAATATATAGATAGAATATATAGTCAATCAAAAAGAAAAACAATGGATAATGTCCAATTAAGTATAGAAACGCTGTTAGAACCGGTGTTCATTCACAGAGCAGAAGGGTTATTTTGACAAAATTCTGTTTCCCGGCTGGCTGCTTCGGAGAAGAGGGCTTTGTGAAGTTGCTGCTTCTTGCCCAAGCGGTAGACCTAATTCGTTGTTTGGCCACGAGTTCCTTCTTAGGTAAACGTGGCAACAGAGGATCAATGCCATAAAGGTGGTTCCCGCGCCGGCTGAAAGAGCGACGGGAAATTAAAGAACCATTGTCACTAACTTCAGACAGACATCTAATCATTTCCTTAGGTTTCGAAGCTGATCCGAAGGGACAACAAATACCAAAAAAACGACATGAATTAAATGATCGATTGGTCCGTCCTTCTGTTGATGGATGGCAATCCATATTAACAATAATAATCGTAAGCTCATCATTAAAGAGTCAACAATCAAAGCTAATACGCATCTATTGATCAGAAATTACTAGAGGGTTAAAGTTGTTTTTATACCTCTTGTTATTTTAAGTTGCTCTTCTGCCACTTTCGGCTAATGAGGATGAGTGACGATTAGATTAAATTGACACCATGATACCAATACTGAAGCCGTGACTTGAACCCGGAAATTTCGTGGTATCGGAAGTGGACCACTTAACGCGCTTGGCCACCAAAGAGAACCTTCTCTGCGGCCAAGCGTGGTTAGTGATGGACTAACGATCCAGACACCGAATGTTCCGGGTTCGAGTCCCTTCACAATCTAAGACATAACACTGTATCAAAACTTCATTCCCCTCCCCTCCACCTCAAATTTAATACTCAATCTTCCCAACAAAATTTCCATGCCAATTTTAGACTTCCTGTTGATATTGCTCCCTCCAAAAAAGCAATGTAAGACGTAATAGTAATACACAAGAGTTGGGATTCCCTGCCCCCCAAAATAATTATCAATCCAGCTACCTGAAAATCCCACTAACTTCATTAATCGCCCACCATAATTTCCCTATCAATCTAAGGCCTAATATGTAAGAGTTGGATATCGCCCCCCCCCCCCCCCAACCAATATTACTTATTACCCGTAACAATTCCCCTGACAATCTACAAATTACTATTTGTATAACAGCAATGGCTAATTGATAACGTAATTAAACTTGTTCCCTGTTTACTCAGTCAAATTTCCATCACAGTCTGCGCCATAATGCCCCTCCCCCTGGGCACCACTGATTTAGAACTGTGACAACGTGATAGGTGTAATGTAACTAATAGTTAAGTGTTAGGAATGGGTGCATGTGTGCTGCGCATTTGAATTTCATGTGAATCATATCTGTCAATAATGTGAATATTAATATTATAGAATATAATATAATGGTGCAGGTGTGTGAAAAAGTAACCATGAGCACCAAGGTATCAATAAAAAAGAATTGGAAACATAAGTTGCATATGGAGATGTGTGCAATTAGTTTGTTCTGGGATGTAGCAAAGAACATCGGTTAAACCGTGCGGGGTTTCAATACTGTGTCCACCCGCCGTTGGATTCAAGCACTGCATCTAGTCGACGAGGCAAGGATTTCACGAGCAGATGTTTGGTCTTCTCCTTAAACTCTCCCAAACATCAAACACGTGAAAATGTTTTCGATTGGGAGACTTCGCTGGCCAATCTACTCTTGAAATTCCTGGGGGCTGATTAAACCAGGTGGTGTTCGCTTTCGATGTATGGACGCTGCTGTTGTCTTGATCGAAAGTCACGTGCGAAACCTCATCTTCAAGGTGTCTCTCTCGCACGCTGGGAAGCGTGTGGTTTTCCAGCACTGCGATGTATTCCTGCGAATTCATTCTCGAGGACACTTCCACCAATCCACCTACTCCAGACGAACTGATCCATCCCCACACCGCCACGGATATCCTGCCACTCCTAGCATGGGTAGAAATGTTCTCGGGGCCGTAGCGAGTGTTGTTGCGCCTCTAAACATAAACCTGACCATTTTCGTCAGACGAAAATACTTTCTCGTCGCTCAAAATTACGTTCTGCCAAAATTCTTGAGGAGCTGGTAAATATTGTAAAGAAAACTGATCCGTGCTTCGTGATGGAAATGCATCATTGCTTCTTTCTTTGCCGCTCGACGGTGCCGAACTGTTGAAGCATTGCATTCCAGTTTCAACTCTTGGCGAATCTTCGTTGTAGCCATGAAGGGATTGCACTCGCTCATCTCAATGATGCCTGCATCTTCTTCCCTGGTTGCCTTCCTCGGCCGGCCTTTGTTGGGTCTTCACTTCATTCCTTGGTCCCCTTCTTCCTCGTAACACCGAATCCAACGCCTGACGCAAGAATCGTCCACACCAAGGGTCGTAGCAATCTGTAGTGCAGCAGATCCGCAGCAAGAACATGCGGACTATCTTCTCTCTTGTAAATTCCGAAAGTAAGGCATGATGAAATGATATCGTAAAGGAACATTCGGACCGAAGGGACATGCTGCACGTGGCACATGCCTCTTGAAAACACCTTATCATTGGTGCATGTAGAGTTTCACGCCCATTCCGGTGCAGAAAGTTTCATTTTATTGGTTCCGTTGCAAGTGGCATGCTCAAGGCATAGATACGAGTAAAACTGCTGCAAGATCTCGAACGAAGTACCCACCGGGGCTCGAATTAAAGCCAAAGCGTGGTGGCAAAAGGCAACCGTGAAGTTACTGCATCTGAGATTTACGTCAAGCAGGGCCTGCGTGGTGTGTGCAAAGAAACTCACGCTTGCTTTAGGAAATAAGGATACTATTGAATCAATGCAATATAAAAGAGTATATACCGTAAAATATACATTATTATTGACTCATACATTCCCTGAAAAAAATGCATTGTTTTCTCGCACATTTCTGCCCGCAATGAATATAAATGTATAATCTATTAAGCAGGTGCATGCAGATTTAAAAATATTGATAAGATAATTCAATTGAATTGATTTGAATTGTTGTTTTTTAAGTCCACTTTGTGCACAGAAAGGCTAATTGGGACTGGACCTACAGTTTATAGTGGGTTCCGAACCACTATGTTCCTGTACCGGGTATCGAACCCGGGACCCCTTGATTAAAGGTGACGACTACGATTGCGCCATCGGGGAGGCCCTAGTCCTCTTACGGAGATAATTCGTTCGGAGCAATAGAAATGCCCTATCAAAACAATTGGGGAATATTATTTTCAATGTGGATATTCTTCGGAAAATATGTTTCTAACAACAGTTTACCTAAATAGTGGGGACTTGGGGTGAGAGAGAGAGACGGAGTTGGAAGAGAGAGAGAGAGAGGAAAAGCACACAATTTTCTGTTCAGTGCGAACCTTTGGGATTGCTTTTTCCTAGCGCACCAAAAACACAATACGTATAACCCAAATACAACCCAAACCTTCAATGGCAAAATTGTGAGTCAATCACTCAACTGGAATAAAAAGTACGGATTTAAATCTAGGCCAGAAGATAGTTACCATGTGCCATTACAAAAAAAATCCACTTTGCCCGCGAGAATTGTCATGCCTGAGTGACATGTAGTTTACGTTAGTTGTGAGAGTTGCTTCAATTCCATTGCCTGCCAAGAATAATGATAGCGCTGAAAGCATAAAATACAGAAATGTGCATGTTTGGCGAGCTATGAGAAAAGCAGATCCTTGTGTTTTCTTTTCAAAAGTTACTAATTTTATGTCAACTTTTACATATAGCCAATGGCGACAGAGGATGAATGATGCTTCAGGGAAATTGATGAAGATTGAAGAAACAACGAAAAAGAAAAACTCATTATCAGAGGCTAGGACCCAAGAACCCTGGCTACGCAGCATGTTATGATATTTAAGTATATCACGGATTGCTGCTAAATCCATTCCTAGATATTTGTAATGAATGAACCCCCGCCCCCACTACGAGAAAAAGAAATACTATAGGATGTGAAACATTCACAATGTAATTGCATTACTTTACACCGCTCTTGGCTGTATTCCAAATGTAGTAAGAGATCAGCGATAAGTTGGATTTTTGTTTTTTGTGCCAAGGTATAAGTGTATTTGAGCGCAAGGGCTACCTATTTCATCATTTATAAAGAGTTAACTTCGTCGTTACACTAGCACCAGGCACAAATGCATCAATTTCTATTTCGGTTATTTTACATCACTCTTCTGCCTCTTGAGTTAATCACAATAATACGGATGAATTATCAATTTATAAAATTGTGACGGGACAAACTCAGTGATACATTCATGCCTGACCAGAGTTCGAATCTGGAACATATGACCTCGCTTCGCTAGAAAGGCTGGCAGAAATGTATCGGAAAAGTGGAGGAGCACCAAGAACCGGTTTCACCCAGCACAGACAATGAAATCATTTACAGCGACTCGCTGTGGCAGTGTTGCTCGTCACCCCCTCCCCCTCACTCGCAGATAGCATAGCCTTCTCAGCACCCACATGCTGATGGAATAGTGGAACCACAAGCAAAACAACCTGCGCTGACTCACGACTCCAGTGCACTGTACTCCCGCGAGGAGGGGCGGGGGCAGGCCCGTAGCTAGGCAGGGGCCAGGGGGGCTGAGCCCCCCCTGGCATTGTCGTCAGCCCCCCCTGGCGTTGTCGTCAGCCCCCTGGTATTAGGTAAAACTATTGTATAATTTGTTTGCCGTGACAAGTGAAAATGTAGAGTGTGGATATTATTTGCTCATAACTTGATAGAAGGATAAATTCACAGTACATGAAGAGCAGCTATCACATTTGTTCATCTTCTTTATAAACCGAAGTTTAAGTAACGGGAAGTATTTAGAAGGTTCTCCAAATTTCTTCCACAGGGGATCTATGCACCTTCGCTCCCCCTCTTTCAGCTTTCCCTTGTAGCAGGTCCTTTCCATCTGCATCAAAGGTCATCGGCTCCCAAGTTTTGCGAAGGGAAGTTTTATTGCCCAGTCGGGGGTGGAATATAAGGGCTTGCCCATGGCCTGTCGGGGAAAAACATTGACAAAGACACTTTGTTGAGTTCTTCATTCGTGTAAAGAAGGTTTCGCGTTTGCGCGGGTGTTATTGTGTTTCGTATCTTCGTAAAACTGATTCGTGTGATAGTGAGTGGTTTTAGTGACGAATAATATAACCATGTTTCATCCTTGGTGTGTAGTATTGTGATATTTTAACGATTCCCCAGCACCATGGATAAATTTATAATTCGTAAAAAAAACATCTGAATCTTTGACCACGGTGACCACCGTACCTACTCTTTCCCCATCTACGGCTGCCTCCAATCAAGAAGAGGATTTCTTGCCTACAGAAGTAAAGGACATTTCCAAACCAGGTGAGGAAATTAAACAGCTAAAACTCAAACATTACCCCCGAAATGCTGATGGACGGTGTTTTCAAAGTGACTGGTTTAAAAGGTTCAAATGGTTAGAGTATTCACAATTTTTAGATGCAGCATTCTGCTATGCTTGTAGACAATATCGGCCTTTCGGATGCAAAGAAGTGGCCTTTACATCTAAAGGTTTTAAGAACTGGAAGGCAGCTCTCGATAAAACCAAAGCAGGGCTAGTGAAACATGATGCGACACTTACACACATAGAAGCAATGTCAAGGTGGGCAGAAAAGCAAAACCGTTCGTTGGTGGGAAAATTTATTTCTACACTAGTCAATCAGAATGTTCTTGAAAAGAATCAATATTATATCAAGAGCATTGCTGAAGTTATTCAGTTCCTTGCAATAAACGAATTGCCTCTTAGGGGAACGTACCACTTAGAAGAACATGAGGAACGAAGCCTGTTTCGAAATCTTTTCGAGTTCACGCTTCGAAAAGATGAGAAACTGGCAGACTGTTTTAAGCAGGTGCCTAAAAACGCATCTTACTTGTCCCCTGAAATTCAAAATGACATTATTGAAATAATGGCTGACATCGTACGTGAAAACATTGTTAGTGACATTAATAGTGCAGATGTTCCTTTGTATACTTTGCTTGAAGATGGTACACGAGATAAAAACAACAGAAAACGTAGCCATAGGAATCCGCTATGTAAAGAATGGGACAGTCATGGAATCAATTCTGTGCATAGAAACACTGTCAGCCTTTGATGCAGAGTCTTTTGCAGATCTAACACTAAATATTTTTCAGAAATATGGTTTGGATAGTGCGAAATTGCTCAGCCAGTGTTTTGACGGGGCTTCAGTTATGAGTGGGAAGAAAGGGGGTGTGCAAGCTTTAATCCAGCAACGGCTTGGTCGTCTAATTCCTTACGTTCATTGTTTTAACCATCGGTTACATCTGGTAATTGTTAAATGCGTGGATGAAATTTCTCCAATTAAACACTTTTTCGAACAGAGTTCCATGTTGCACAATTTTCTAAAAAAGGGAAAAGTTGCCATTTTATACGAGGGGAGAAGTCTTTCGCGACTTTTAGAACAACGTTGGTCAGGACATTTAAAAATGACGAGAACAATATTTGAAAACTACAGAGATATAATTCATGTTTTGCAGTTGGTGAAAAATGGAAATTTTAACGGGGATGACGTAGCAGCAAGTGTTGGTTTGCTTGTAGTCATTAGCAAACCTCAGTTTCGGTTTTGCTTAGTGTTCATGAAAAAGATCCTTGAAATATTAAGCCCAGTTGATAAAATGCTTCAAGCACGTAATGTTCATTTGGATGCTGGTAGAAAGATGATTGAAGCTGCCACAGAAACATTAAGGAGCATGCATCAGGAAGATGTGTACGAAGGCATTCTGCAAGAAAGTAATGCACTGCTAGAAGAGGATGGAATTCATGACGAGATTGTTGAGCATCCCACAAGAAAGAGAGCCCTCAGAGACTGTCAATGTGCAGCAAGCGCCTGGCAAATCTTGTTTTTCTGGCATTTGAGAAGAAACGAGCATCGAACATAGATATGTCGAGACTGCTTCACAGGTTCAACAACATGAAGAATCGCCGACTCCAACTTTTTTAAGGCAGAGGTATGTACTGTAGTCACTATTATTGAATATTGTGCATTTTTCATATGCTAACTAACTAAGTAACTAACTAACTCTCTATCCTTCTTAAACCCGAAGGTTCATGGCTGCAGCAACACAGGCATTCCATCTTTCCCTATCTTGAGCAAGATCTATATACTCTTTTCCATCCCTACAGATTTCCCTTAGGTCCATCTCAACGTTGTCCCTCCATCTTCGTCTTGGTCTTCCTACAGGTATCTTACCATCAGGTTTCTCCACAAGAATCCTGTAAACTCCTCTTTCCTCTCCCATTCGTGCCACATGGCCTGCCCACCTAAGTCTTCTTGATTTAATTATTCTAATAATATCTGGACATGAATACAAATTATGTAGTTCTAAATTATGTAACCTTCTCCACTCACCTGTCTCCTCATCCCATTTAGGTCCAAAGATTTTCCTAAGGATCTTATTTTCAAATACTCTCAATTTATGTTCCTCTTTCAATGTAAGGGACCAAGTTTCACATCCATATAATACTACAGGCAAAATTACTGTTTTGTATATTTTAACTTTTAGTTTCTTAGATATTAAACGAGAAGACAAAAGTTTATGAAGAGAGAAGTAACATGCATTTTTCATATGGGATACAAATATTTGTGTAATCAAAAGTGTATGAAGTGTTTAGTAAGGAATGAGGTCAGTAGCATTCAATTAACACTTCGAGAGAATACCGTGTTTTAGAAGATATTGAAAAAGAGGGTATTATTTGTATTATATTTCTATTTCTTTAATGTTTTATATTAACTTAATAACCCCCTTAACACACACAAAATAGGTTACCTTTATTTAATGTGAAACGTTTTTTTAAAAAGTCACCTGATAAACCGTGAGCCCCCTGATAAACCCTGAGCCCCCCCTAGAGATCAATTCTAGCTACGGGCCTGGGCGGGGGAGAGTGGACCATGCTTCCTTATGGCCCGAACTGAAGGGAAGAAGGGAGATCTGCGCGGGTACTTTTCGTCCCAAGGATTTTTTTCGTTGTGGTCGATCTATACTTTTCGTTTTAGGCATATTCCGACTGGAAGGTTTCTGGCACCCCTCCGCCCCCCCCCCCCCTTCCCACCATGGTTAATAAATGAGACCCTTGCACTTTCAAAACCCTTATCGCAAGAAAAAGCTGGCATCAATTTTACACCACCATACAATAAGATTTACACGGGAAACATTTCCTAACATATTTTCTTGATTCGGACTAAGGGCAAATTAAAAATAGTCAAAGAATTAAATTACTGAAAATATGGAAAACCGCGATACCGAAATCTGTAATGAGTGCGAAGGGAAAATCGAGAAAAGGAAAAAAAAATAAGTATAAAAGTATTCGAATAACCAGATTAAGAGAGAAAGTTATCACGGCTCGAACAATGCAAATGAAAAAAAAAACGGGAATACGAATTGAAATATACGACAATCGGAAGTAGGCTGAAGGAAGCAAATTTTAATAAACGTGGAAAGAAAACGTAATGAAAGGAGCGCTGGTTCGATTCGCGACGGAAGCTCATATTTGTTGTTCGAATCCCACTCTACACTGTATGTCCAGATGCATTTACACTTAAAACAAACTTCGTGGAACTTTTTCCAAATCAGATGTCGCCAAAAATTTAAGAACAAAAAGAATAACTCTGAAGGAAAAATGCCGAAAGCGTTATTGCAAAATGAAAAAAAAAAATCTTCACATATTCGTTCGGAAGTGGTAAAAGAATAATAAAAAACTCAAGCATAAATGTTAATAACACTTGTTATTATTACCAGAGACATTCTCAAAATAAACTTCTTGTCCGTTAAAATCAAATCAAGAGGAAAGCAAGATCTCCACCCGGTCGCGTGGCTAGATTCAAGAGTTGGAAACACTACGCTTCTCGCGAGGTGCTATTCCTGGCGAAACTAGATGATATAAAATTCCGGGTTGCATAACCGTAAGGGGGGGGGGGCGTTTCATTCGATTTTGAGTGTACAACCTCAAGGAACATCTTACACCCTTGCTTTAACTTTCATGTAAGGATTTTAGATAAGGGGATATTTTCCCGTATACATCGAAGGATGCAAGATATCCAGCATATGTGCTGATGCACTTAAAAATTTAAAAGAATTTAATTCACGATTCTGATTCATTCCCCCAAAACTATTGGCTGTGCTTGCCAAATGCACAGAAGTAAATTATTGTTGTTACAACCTTTCATCATATACTGCCTCTTGATTTTTACCAATACCTGGCTTGTCTGCAAAATAGAAATAGAAATTAAAGGATTTTATGTTTAATGTTTTAATAATTCCTTAACAACGGCAATTTTCTCCTGATTGTATACTTGCAGAATTTATTTATTTATTTATTTACTTTATTTTACTTTGCTTCTTATGCCACTTTTGGCTAATTTGAGAAGATAGGGATGAGTGATGGCATGATGAAATTGATGAATGGACACTCACAAACATCCATGCCCAGGCCGGGATTTGACTCCGGGACCCCTGGCATCGTAGCATGTGCTAACCGCTCTGCCACGGGAGCCGGTACAGAATTGATTGAATGGAAGCCTCTGTTTGGTTTATTTACGTATGAGATTCTCTTTGGTGTCATAGGTTTGTGTGTACTCAGACCCACATGAATGAGTGGCATGCATTCAAGAGCTTACATGTAAAGTCCATTTTTAAATTTATTTTAAAAGAAATCCCTTGTGCACAGTATTTCAAAGTAAATTCATAATCAGCCACATAGATTGTGTAATGTTTTCATACTTCCTCTCTGCTTGTTCCAGAATTGGTCACCATAGTACATCTGATGATAGCAGTGCATACCGTTCGCTAGAGGAGCCGAAGCGGTGGCAAACTGATGGGCATCCTATTTCACGCCTAAAAAGTTACATCACATCTAAAGGCTGGTGGGACGATTCTACAGATACTGAGTGGAAGAAAGAAGCAAGGAACAAGGTACATTACAAAATATTAGAGATGAGGCAGGTTAATCAATACTCTATTGGTATCAGGTAGGGCTGAACTGATACCACCCTTTGCCGATATCGATACCGATACTTGTATAGTTCCAGTTTAAAATGACAAAAGCTATTTACTGTGTCATAACACTCATCATATCACCTTATATTAATGGCATTAAATAACTCCCCAATGATTCTCATGTAGCATTATAACACCTTAAAATATCTTGTGAAATTTTATGTGAACTTCTTTTTACCCCCAGAGGATGCAAAAAGAAGACGTTTTTTTTAAATGTTGCAAGCTTTTTTAAAGTGTCACAGTTACACTGAATAATCTGTGAATTATTATAAGTATCCCTGCTTCATTTTATGATCCCCAATTTCATGTAAACAACATTTTTGTTGTTTGGATTAACCTGGGGAGGGAGGAAAATGGCATAAAAATATATACAAATGCAGATATATTTATTAATGCTCATTTGATCAGCTCTGTATATACCCTGCTGTCCATTATTCTCTATCATTTGCAATAAAAATAAGTCAAAGTCACTGCAATGTCGGTATCAGCCAGTAGACACACTACAGAAGGGTAGAGCACATGAATCAAATCCACAACCCTCCCTCCCACAGTGACATTCGTCCCCTTTTCCAAGAACTCCAGAATGAGCCTAGCATGATAATAATGCTGGTTTTAATAATGTCCACTTTCTTACCCCAGAAGTTTGCTAGCAATAATTGTCTATGAATGGTTTATTTTATTTCCACATAGCGTTGACCATCAGGCAGTTGCATGCCTTCAATGTCAGGTTTTGGCACAGCGCTTTCACTTTAGTCCTGCCTTCGATCTTGTCATCTGCTTCCCAGGAAGGTGTAGCATTTCTCGGAAATGCACACAATGGAAGGGTGAACGAACCTTTGGAAAGGACAAATCTTCACAAATGAGTTGCTACTCTTGGCCACTCTAGCCACTCAAAATCCTTGGTATCGGCCAGTTTGGGTATCTGCTCAGCCCTAGTATCAGCTGATATACACATATTGGAGTATCAGTTTATTGGTAGAATTAAAATGCAGGAAAATGTAGATTTCAGGAATGTAAAATCATTGTTCCACTGTATAAATGTACAATTCATATGCCTTAGTTTTGTAAAGGTCTAAATATGTAGTTATTTTTTAATGCTAAAACCCATGGCAGGGTTACATTGAGGATATTAATGAACCATTCATATGAGGGTTATATTGACCATGGAGCTTCATATGACAGAGCCTTGTTTGCCTGCAAGATTGCTGTTTCCATGGTATGCTGTATGAAACAAAGGATGACATTTTGGTTCCTTCCCTTACACACCACTCTCTTTGCCTTGAATATAGCTGGTTAATGAAACATATGACAAGTTATTAAAGTACAAAATATTAACTTCAATTTACGTCACCATATATAAACACAGCACAACATGGTTTTCTTCCAGGCAGCTCTTGCCTAACAAATATTTCTGTCTTACTTTCGCATGCTGCCAAACTATTGATAATAACTCCCAACTTGACACTATATATTTGGACATTTCGAAAGCCTTTGACAAAATTAATCACAAATTTCTTCTTCATAAATTATCATCCAGATTTAACATCCATGGCAAATTTCTCTCTTTACTGCACGACTACCTCCATGAGCGTGAACAACGTGTTGTTCTTTCAGGTACCTCTTCTAACTTTCTTCCCGTTTTGTCTGGAGTTCCCCAGGGGAGTGTCTTAGGGCCGCTCCTATTCCTTCTGTACATGGATGACCTCCCTGAAAAACTGTCCTCCGTCCCTATCAATATACTTTTGTTTGCGGATGACTGCAAACTCTTTAAGGAGATCTCATCGCATCATGACATGATGATTCTTCAAAATGCTCTCACAGAACTAGTTAAATGGTGTCGTCAGTGGAATTTAGAACTAAATCCTCAGAAATGCTCTTTCCTTACTTATTCCCTAAAAAGGAACAAAGTGCTGTCTACTTATTCTATTGAAAACAATCCAATCCAAAACGTCTCCACCCAAAAGGACCTAGGTATTATCATGGACGAAAAACTCACTCTTAATTATCATATTATAGCTACCACTAAAAAAGCCATGCGTCTTCTCGGTCTTCTATACAGATTTAGCGAAATTCAAAACCCATCATCTCTTGCTTTATTCTATAAATCTTTCATCTCGCCCATCCTCGAATATTGTTCCCCAATTTGGGCAATGGCCTCAAAAACCAATCTCACCAGAATAGATTCTGTTCTCAGTTTCTTTCTTGCAATTGTTCGCCATAGAATACCTTCCTTTCGACATGTATCCAAATCAGACACCATGGCTGCTCTGAATATTCACACTCCATCCTTCCGTCATGATCTAGCTGACATGAAATTTTTATACAAGATAATAAATGGCAAAATCAGAACAGATCTCCTAATCAGTGAATTCACGCTTAGGGTACCCCAAAAGCAAACGCGAAACCTGCAACTCTTCCACAACCCAACCACTAGGCTATCGCTTCTACAACGATCCTTGTTTTACAGGCTCCCAGAAATCTACAACAAACTACCCCTGAATGTAGATATTTTCCTTCCAGAACGAAATTTTTGTATATTACTGACCAAGAACATGTAAATCTATCCCATCTTGTTATTGTTTTTATATTTTGTTATTTTTTGTTTCTACTTATGTTTCAGTGTAAAATGGCCAAATAAGACTGTATCTGAAACTCTGAGTAAATAAATAAATAAATAAATAAACTTTGCCTTCATTGAACATTTATAAAATGGCACTTTATGTCAGACACTACACCATACAAAGCCCAGAAGTAAAAAAATTTAATTCTCAAAATAAACACCTAATAAAAACCACACTTCAACAGATTGTCACTAGTTGAAGAAGGGCCATAACATTTGGCAACAAAAATATTGAACCCTCACCAAATTACATACAAGTAGGTTCCAAAACAAACAAATAAAGGAGAAAAGTTCTTAATAAATCATGAATATTACAGTGTAGGGGCTAACCTACAGCAGCATGCTACAAAGCCAGGGGTCCTGGATTTGAATCCTGACCTGGTCATGGGTGTTCTTTGTAAGTGTCCCTTCATCAATGTCATCATATCATCACTCACTTCCATCTTTGCAATTAGCCAAAAGTGGCAGAAAAGCAAAGTAAAATAAAGGGATAAGACTAATTAATCGCTACTATATCAGTATCAGCCAATATAGACATATCAGTTTATTGGTAAAATTACTGACAAATTTACCAATCTGATAAATAACCTCTTAATTTAGTCAAAAGTCTGCCATTTTAATATTTTTATGGATACAAACATATAACACATTTATTCTAGTTTAGTAAAGTAAATGTCTAAATATGCACTTTCTTTTTCAAAGGCAGTTACAAAAAAAAATTGAGCCCTCGGTTTGCGTGTGTGTAAAATTGTACTCTGATGGAGGAAAAAGTCAACGATACCTCATTGGAAAGCTACAAGTGTCTGCTTTTAGACAAAAGCAAGACAAAGTGATTTTAACTCTGTCTGATTTCCATTCAGACAAAAATGTTCGTAAAAGTGTAGTTTTTTCGGGTGTTTTTTACATAAGTCAAATTCAGTTGTGTGTAGCTTCGTGTAAAATGTCGTAAAAATATGATTTTTTTTTTGGTGATTGAGCCTTGTTTATGTGGAAATATCTCCGCCAAATATAAAGGTACTGTCATCTATGGAACAGTCACAATTATTGATTAATTATGATGTTGCAAGCTCGGTAATTGTCAGCCCAGTGGTCATGAAATGCATATTAAAATGATGGCCGTGGAATGAAAATAAAATTTTCATATTTCATTCTTGCACACTGTGCGAATTGAAAACAACAGAGAGAATTGTTCTTCTTGGCAACCGGTTCCCACGTTATTCACATCGTTGCTAAGAACGCATGTAGAGTGTTGCCAAGCATCTCCACTTGCCCTATAAACTCCGCGTCCAAGCAGCTTTGACATGGGAAATGAGCCGAAACAATGTGTTGCGCAAAGGAAAGCTTTGTAGAGATGCCGAAATTTTCCTTTCCCACTTCTGTGTTTATATTCCTGCCATGAATTATTGCCTGAACTCCCACATAGCCATAATAATTTTTACGTGCACTCTATCCAGGCAGTCGGTCTCTCACAAATTCGCATGTTTGTTCGTATGCACTGTATTGAGTGATGGCGGTTCTGTGAAGTGATTTTTTTGTTGCATGAAAATGGCAAGACGGTAATATCATAGTGGTGCAAAAGAAATTATAGTCAATGCCAAGAGATATTTCGACCAGGGGAAACGAATAGGCGCATCTCACGACATAAACCAAGGTGTCAAGTGCACGGCGAAGTATTTGGGGGTTATGTCAGCACAGTAAAAAAGGTATGTAAAGAAAAAGGGAACAGCAAAAATTTGCATCGACCAAGTATTTTATTGGGCGAGTTTTTCCAAGGTGTGGTGAGAAGAAAGATGCACGACTTTTATTTTAATTATCCAGTTCAACAGATTCCATTATGAAGAGCATTTTATACTTTTATCTTTCACTCATATTTATTGAAAATTTATTAATGTTTTTAGTCCTTTTGTGTCTCTTAATGAACGCACAACTCCTTGCTTATTACAAGAGTTGCAGCTGTGAAACACACCAAAATATAAAAGCAATATTTCAGATGTGTTAAATGCTGAAACCACCACCGCTACCCGATATGATGATTAAGTGAATTTTGTGAGATAAACACAATTTACATGCGTTTTTGCTCGAAATATATTTTACTAAAATGTTAGTTGGCGTGCAGGTTTCAAATGCGCAATTTTATAAATATAATTTCTATGCGTTGCTATCGCTAGTATGCACCTCGCTCTGTTTCCCTTTCTTATGAAATCACTGTACACAGCAGGTGCGTTATTATTGTATACAGAGAAGACTGGATCTCTCATCGACTTCATTCAAATAGTCCTCATCAAACATCGTTTTACTCAATATATCTGTTTAAATGTGCCACATAAAATAATGCTGGGAAAATTGTTCTCTTTAAGTGCACTTTATGCACAGGTAGGCTAATCGGAACTGGACTTACAGTTTAAAGTGGTATCCAAACCACTATGTACCTTCGCCGGGTACCGAAGGAGACGATATTCATATGAAGATAAAAGCTAGAAAAAATGGGGGGGGGGAAAAACCTGCACTACAGTAGTACTCCATTTGCAATATGATAAATATTTCATTCATTATTTTATGCTGCGACAATACTTTGGATCGGCTCGACGGAATGCACTTGCGCGATTCTCGCAGCAAAGCGGCAATGCTGTAGAAGTCGCCTGCTGCCCGCAGAGTCTTGAGATTGGCTGCACTCCGCCATACGTCATGCATCTGTTTACCATATTAGGAGTGCGAAAGAATAATTAATATCTGGAACCATATTTGATGTACACACGCCAAACTTCTGGAATTTCATCAAATGCATTATATCAACAGTTTTTTCCAATTTCATTGAATTTGTAATTATGCATTTCAAGTTTGCACATTTCCATAAAATGTCAATTTTTGAAGTATCTAGTAAAAATATGCATTTGATTTTTTTAACAGAGGTGCAAAAAATAATCAAACTTAAAGTACACAAAATGTCAAGATTATATGTACAGTCGATTATGAACTGTATGGTGTTAAGTTCCCTGTTCGTGAAAATGGGAAGGAAAAATTACACTTTTCAGTGTTTTTTTCATTATAGCAAGAAAACAAAGTTAAGAAAAATTTTCAGATAACGCTTATTAAAAACTAGATACTTGAAGCTTTCCAATGAGGTATATTTGACTTTTTCCTCGCACGGAGTACAATTTTACAAGCGCGTAAACCGAGGGCTCAATATTTTTGTAACGGATAGTAGTCAGCTAATTACATGCATTAATTAAGGAAGTTAATGAACCATTGGTAGACTTTTGGTTATCAGTAATGGTGAATTTTATATTGGTATTTGACCAGTGCCAGGAAAAGTTTTCATAGTTGTCCATCATTATATTGTAAACCATAGAAATTTTGTAATTAATGATACTGTCTCTCTCTTTGTACTGTCAGGAAATTAATCCCTGAACCCTCCAGACATGATTGTAATTGACTTCATGAAATAATAATTCAAATTCCACTTAATTACAAATATGTGATCAAGCTTATTATCAAATGTTAATAGTTATTGTAGAACTGAGATAAAAGAATTATTGATGATAATCATGTATGTCCACATAAATTGTGACAAACATTACAAAGGAATACAATACTTATTTCCTTTTCCAGGTTATTGACACATTCACAAACCAACAAAAGCTGCTGAAGCCTCACTGGAGAGAGATGTTTGCCGATGTGTATGATGAATTGCCTGAACACCTGATGTAAGTACATTATTCTTTGGTGCAAATTGTGGCTTTAGGAAGACCGCATTCTGGTTTAGTGTTTCAAATCGGTGTGTTACATAAAAGTAATTTGCATTCTACATATTATGTTTGTTATGGCTGAGGAGTCACCATACTTTAATACAGTGGTTGGAAGTAGCTTGTACTACTTCCAACCACTGAAACGAAACGCCAAAGCATGGAATGGCATTCTCCTGCATCACCCCGTCGGAAGAAGGTCAAGGCGTAAAAATCACGCATCAAGACGACGCTTATCACTTTCTTTGACAGTGATGGCATGATCCACAAGGAATTCCTGCCGGAGGGAACAACAATTTTTCCGCCTTGGCCTTCTTCCGACGGGGTGATGCAGGAGAACACCATTCCATGCTTTGGCATTTCGTTTCAGGGTCGTACCTCACACACCAGCTCTCATCCTCTGTAGCAATGCATTGCAAGAAATTTGGATCTGAATCCTCCAGATTTCTTTCTCTTCCCACGCCTCAAAATCGCTTTGAAAGGTCAGAGATTTGAGGATATTCCGGACATCCAACAGAACGTGATGAGGGTCTTGAACACCATCCCGAAAGAAGACTTTTCTAAAAGTTTCCAGGACATGTACAGCCGTTCTCAACGGTGCATAGCCATGGGAGGGGACTACTTCGAAGGACAGTAAGGTAGGTTTCATTAAGAATTCGTCTACTTTCGATATTCAGGATCATTCACCGAACTTTATTGTCAGAGGTTGTATATTAAAAACCTGGGTGCACATTATACATGCTTAAATACAACATTTTTATACCGTCAGGAATTTTTTAACATTCCCCATCCTGAAGTAGGCAAATTGCAAATTTTTCCAGCCCAAAGTTCCGACCTTAATCACGCACCGACCAAAAATGTTCTTCCCACACACCTCACTTGTGCAGGAGATTCATAAAGATCAAGCAACACCAGTCTATTTCCAAGGTGTCACTTTAAGGTTTTTTGTGCAAGATGACTGCAAAGTTAATGTATGTGAAGTGATGAAATGATAGTGTTGCAACATACAGATATTAATGACAATGCTATAATGCTCTCGTGACAACTAAACCAGCATAACAGTACTTACTGACCCACAAATAATCAGAATGTTGTTTTGGAGCAAACACTCAGTCAACCAGGGGTTAATGTTTGAGGTGCAATATCATCACATGGTGTGACTGGGCCATACTTCATTGATGACAGCCTCAATGCAGATGAGTACTTGGATTTACTATGGGATTACGTGGTCCCAGAACTCACGATGCATATGGAAAGCTTGGATGAACTGTACTTCCTCACTATCATCAAGATGTTTGTGTGTATATGGTTAAAAACTTGATCCATTGGCATGCCACCACATTCAACAAATCACTCCCGAATGGACTTCTTCCTGTGAGGGATGGTGTATGAGAAGAAATTGCAAACAGTTAAACAGCTGAAGAATTGCATCGAGGATATTTTATTTGTTTTTTGTCAGTGTGTTCTAGACTGACTCCAGCTATGTGTTTATACAGAAGGAAAACATTTTGAACACACAAAAAGTGAAATAATATAAGTCATAATATAATAATAAAAGTAAGATTTTGTAATTTCGAAAGTGTATAGTGACTTTTGCATCACCCTGTATCAAATTGACTTGGTAACACAGTGGAGCATTGACAATGAATGCAAAAGACCAATATTCAATCCCTTATGTCAGTTTTTATTAGTTATCATTTACCAGCTATAGAAGTATAATGGAATTGTATAATATTTAAAAAAAATAATATTTATATATTTCTAATAAATTAGTACACACAGTTATTGAATTCGACTGAAGGAAAAAAATATATATTGCATGCATGCAAATTTACATCTGTCTTATACATAATTACCATCCTTAGTAAATACATATGCTTTGTTTCTTTTGTTGTTTCTAGAGAACAGCAGCAGTACATGGAAGAACATTTGAAAAAGTACAAGGATAGCTATCCACTCAAGGATTATAAGACAGACTGAATTTCTGTCAGAAGTCATTTGGGTATGTGTGCATTTTCATGTACATGGAATCAATGTGTAATATTTAAAGTAAAATATTTCACTTCTTTGCAAGTGTTACAGGTTAAAACATACAGGGCAGATCAGTGTAACTAGTCCAATTTTAATGTAATTAATTGAATTCCTTTTATGTGCAAAAAATTGAAATTGTTGCTGCCAAGGAAAGTGAATATGTATATAGATTGAATTTTATAGAGTTTTTGTTGGAAGGAGGAGGGGGATGAAAATTTTCAAAAATGCAATCACCTTATTATCTTCCATATCATTTTAGTGCATTGTTACATCATAAACATTGATACCACTATACATTGTTAACACTGTCAAGCCTTGTTTCCATGTTAACAAAACATTAAAATGCTGACCGAGGCAAACTTTTATAGCATAAAAAATATACATAAGAACGTAACGTTTCCACCCTCTAACAAGGTCTTCGTCAGACGAAGGTGGAAACCTTACGTTTTTATGTATATTTTTTATGCTATAAAAGTTGGCCTCGGTCAGCATTTTTAAGTTTCACTGCAGATTGTGAAATACAGATATTTTTCATAAGAGACTGAATATTTGAGGCTGTAATGTGTGTGTATCCTGGGATACTGGAACTCAATAACCATATGCACCAAAGATGAATTATTTCAATTAATATTATATTTACTGTGATAGTAAAAGTTAATACTTATAAATGTTTATGAGACTTTTATATTGGTGCCATAGAAAAGTAGATTGGTGGTATCCTTCTGTTTTAAGGGAAATTACTTTTATTACAACAAATATTTTTATATGATTGTGTTCTTATCTTCTTGCAAATATAAATTTTCATGACATGAAATTTTGCATATTTTTAATTTTCTCCCACATATTTCACAGTGGAATGAATGAGGATTTCTTTTAATTAAAGCTCAGCCAGAAATTTCATTGTCTTTAGGTACACAAAGGAAGTGTATTATGAAGAAATTTAAGTGAAAATTGCCCAGGACTTGAATCTTGGTCTCTGGCTAACTGTGTTATTCCTCTACCAACTAAACTACCGAGCCATACTTTTGAGGTCTCTTTTCCATCATCATTGGAAAGTTCAACCCCTTGTTGAGTTCCCACCCTCAATCCCCAGGCCTCATTTGGGAAGATAGAAGTTTCCATTCCATGATTTGAAAGTAAGCCCTCGAGGAGTAGTACTTCAGTGCAGAGGAAGAAAGATGATCAGTTTATGGCCTGGCAAAATTAGTCGATGCGAAATCTTTGCTTTCAAACTTTCCCCACTCTTTAAGGCAAGAAGAGACTCGTTTCTCTTTCAGAATTGAAGACTGAAAGACATCATCACTCTTGGTGAGGTGTAGTGCCATGTGTTTTCTTATTCCCAAGAATCGAGAAGTGATACAGTCATGTTAAAAGAAAATGTCACGTGGAATTTGTCCAACTTCACTCCAAATTATGTTGGCAGTTCTGCAACAAGAAAGTGCTTCAAAAAATTTGATCCTCCAATCGGATGCTTCAGAGGAGCAGCAGGCGTGACTCACAGGAAGTTCAACCAATGCAGGGTTTTCAAACGTTGAGATAATGTCCCCATTGGTTAAATATGGTCTCAATAACTTGAATCAGCAGAAAGAATGCTCAGCAGTTCACATTGTCGCTATAATTGCATCTTTTTGTTTCAAATTCGTATTAAATTGTCCCAATTATCGTTCACGAACTTAATATATGTATTCATGTATGTGTTTCACAATATATATCAGAAACAGAAGTAATATATAACATAATAATATGTAACAGAAACAGTTTTTCATTAATTAATTTAGAGATGCATTTTTTATTAGTTGAGTTAATGATTAGGCTAATTCATTATTTTTTGGGAAAAGAGAGAACCGCAGCTGAAAGAAAATACACAAATTGCATTATTGAGGTCAACAGTTCGTTTTAAAATCATTTTATGTACACGAAGGCTAATCACGACTCAGGATATCATTTACATTAGAATCTGAAACATTATGCAACCTGACTGGAACTCGGAAAAGGACACACTGATTACAAGACGTCAATATTTTACCATTATGCTCTGGCAAACGCCTATAATAATGAGGCTTGCATGATATTTTCTTTATTTCCATCGCAACATTCTAAAATATTGGGTTCACCACACTCATCATCTTAACTCTAAATTTATGTGTTAAATAAAACTAAAGTACATACTTTTTTTGTGAGGGAGAGGGGTGACGGAAGGTAGGGAATAAATAGTAATTTTGACAGTTAGTAGTGTCTGTGTTCAGCTAACAAAAAAAAAGGAAAAAAAAGAGGAGGAGTGGGATTTGAATCCACGACCTTTCATGTTTGATGAAAAATAAGGATACCAGCACCTAACCAACTGCTCTGCACTAACTTACTGACAGTATGCCCTTAAAATACATTCACGTTTATGAAAACGTACACAATTCTGTGTTCCAAGCATATTTTCTCCAATAGTCAAGAAAAAGATAATATTCTGAGAAATTTTCGATATTATACAGGGTATTGTAAAGAAAATTATGCATAAACTCCTCAGAAATCTGATGGCAATTTCCTCCAGGGGGAGAAAAACCTTATTCAGTGTAATTAACTGTGATACACTTACTATTCATTTTTCCGCGAAAGTTTTTTTCAGTGATTGATTTCACCACTCATCTGGTGGCTTCGTCAGGCGTGATCTGTCTTGCTGCGGCTGGCGTGGTTCCTTCTTCTTCCACTTGTGGCTGTGGTAGTTCACGCAGCACTTTTACTTTTTGCCATTCTCGTGCGGGTGTAGAGCTTCCTTCTGTTGCCATGCCTCGGGGTTTTGGTGCTGTACAAGGCGGTTCCAGATCTTGTCGTCTGCTTTCACAGGGCGGTGTTTGCTCGCGTGCGCAGGCGGGCTTTTTTGCGAATGTTTAGGGTCTGTGCTTGGTTTCTTGTCGCAGGGGAGGAGCAGGTTGGGTGGGTGCTTGTTGCTGGAGAAGAGCAGGTTGGGTGGGTGTGCATATTCCTGATGGTGGAAAACCAGATTTTATTGAAGGCCGGTATTGGTGTTGAGGTCAGCAGGCATGGTCACTATTGCTAGGTTTCTTTTGAAAACCTTTCTAGTGTGGATTTTGCTTGCATGATTATTTTAGAGGAACCTATGCTATGGTTTTTGTCTATGAGGTGGCAAGAAAGGCCTGTTCTTCTCCTCCCAAGCCTGTGGTCAGCATCATGCCTTTCATGAAGCCAGCGCTTTGTCATCCCTACATGCTTGCCTCCACATGTGCAGGTGACCATGTAGATGCCACTTCTTGCATTGGGGTCGGTGTAAACATTTGAAATGGGTTAGCTGGGAGGCTATGGAAGCAGGGGGCTGGTCTGCTATCTTGAAATTGTACCTGGAAAGAACTTTTTGGATTTTTATGGTTAGGTCAGGATGTCGGGGGAGGCATCTTTTCTTGCTGGGAGTGTGGCTGGTTCATTTTTCTTGTTTTGGTAGTGTCCAGGAGTTGTTGGAGTTCCTGTCAGCTGTACCCATTGCTGATGCTAAGGGACATGATATGCTCAAATTCAGTTTGCAGGTCTCTGGGTTCCGAGGAGATGTTGATGGCCCTTTGGAAGAAGTTAATCCAGATGTTGTTTTTTTTTTGCCGTGCAGAGTGACCAGAAAGTTTGTGGATGTATTGTGTTCCGGAATTGGATTTTCTGTATATATTGGTCTTGAATTTGCCATTTTTCCTGCCTCCTGGAGAGATCTATGTAGTTTAGTGTGCTGTCTTTTTCTTCCTCTGGTATGAAGTGGATGCTTGGGTGAGCCGAATTAAATAATCGCACAGCGTCAGCATACCACCTGTAGCCAATTCCGGAGAGGATGGGTGAGGACAAGACATTGGTTTCTATTGCATTCATAACTATGTTGGAGAGGATAGCGGATAGAGGGTTTCCCATGGCTAGGCCTTGCTCTTGATAGAAGAATTGGCCTTCGAACTGAAGGGCAGAGGTTTCAAGGCAAGCTTCCAGGAGGGAAATGATTAGTTCAGTTTCATATGGGCTTTTTGTGTTAGATAATAGTTACTTCCTGGTTTCACTTACGGCAAGGCTTCTTGGTATGGATGGGTACATTTCCTGGACGTCTATGCTGGACATTTTTATGGTGTCAGCTCCCATTAATAAAGCTAGGGTTAGAAGCTGGGCTTGTATATTGAAATTTATTGAATTAATTATAATTTGTGCTGCTGTCAGAATTATTGATGATGCATATCATTATTTAATAATAAATTAACCAACCGAATGCTTTTTAGAAGGACAAGTGTTAGAAACAATATGAACAATTATGTGCCCATTTCCTTTATTTCCTGGCTATTTCGGACACAGTACTTCAAACAGTGGCTGTGTTCACTATTCTTCTGTTGTAGCCACCTCATAGATGAAAACCATATTATAGGCACCTCTAAAATAATCATGCAAGCAAAATCCACACTAGAAAGAAACCTACGCAATTGTGACCATACCTGCCAACCTCAACAGCAATACCGGGGCCCTCAATAAAACCTGACTTCCCGCCATCAGGAATATTCACACCCGCCCAACCTGCTCCTCCCCTGTGACAAGAAACCAAGCACAGACTCCAAACGTTCGCAAAAAAACCCGCCTGCGCATGCGAGCAAACACCGCCCTGCGAAAGCAGACGACAAGATCTGGAACCGCCTTGTACAGCACCAAAACCCCGAGGCATGGCAACAGAAGGAAGCTCTACACCCACACGAAAGTGACAAAAAGTGAAAGTGCTGCATCAACTAGCGCCGCCACAAGTGCAAGCGGAAGAAGAAGGAACCATGCCAGCCGCAGCAAGACAGTTCACACCTGACGAAGCCACCAGACGAGTGGCAAAATCGATCGCTGGAAAAAACTTTCGATGAAAAATGAATAGTAAGTGTATCAGAGTTAATTACCTATCTCCGCGTAACTGCCAAACTGATATCTTTAGATGCAATCTTATTCGGTATTTCAAACCTATCTGATTTCAAGTCGAGCATGCAGAATTGTAAAAGTTCTTCAAGATTCTTAATCCAATTTACTATTTCTATTTGAGGTGTATTGTATTAGCGGTTTGTAGTTTCTAACTTGGAAATCTTTCACCTCAGTGTTTTTCTAGTAGCTGGACCAACTCAAAGTTGGCTACTCTCAGCTGGTGCTGAAGTGCAATGTTGCTAAGTTTGCAAATCCAGAACTTAGAAGTATTTTGGGTCAATTAATAATTTGCGAACAGTACGTGTCTGCACTGTCTTAAAGTTGCTTGAAAACATAAATTTTTTTCACAGAGCTTATTGATGACCTTTTGCCAGGATATTCTCTGCCCCTTCTCTCTACTCAACACATGTTTGTAGCGAGTGTTATTTTTAACCCCCCAAAATCACGGAAAACGCAAGAAACAAATACATCTTTGTAACATGATCTGGATTGTAAGAGAGAGGGTAGATGATCAAAACCTTACATTCCTATGCTTATTGCATGATCATTCTTTTCATTTCAAATACTAACTACTTTCTTTTCTGACAAAAACACTCTTATTTTTTTTTGGGGGGGGGGTAGAAGGGGTGATCCCCAAAGTAAAAACCCATATGGTACCATTGTGAGCTCTAAACCTGGGATCACTTTTAGTAGAAACACGTGACATTTCCCATGAATGAGTTATGCATAGCTGGTGCTGACCTTGGACTACCTGCAGCTAGCAGTACAGACAGCCAATCATGGCATCCCATTTGCTACATTCAATTACCTCAAGTGAAAGAGGGTTTATGACTGAAATTCTTTACCTATCCATATATTGTAGATGTATGATAACTTTTAAAATTAAACAATTCATATCTTACTGTTTTATTTTGCCATGATTTACACTATTCATAGAACTTTAGTTACATAAAAAAAAGAAGGAACAAAATTAATTTTCTGGTCATATTTACATCAGGGGATCTACCAGTCTGAAAAACCTGGAAATGCCAGGAAAATTTACTGTTTTCTGGAAAAATCAATATTTTTGTTGAAGTGCGCTAGAAGTAGGTTTTTGAACAAAGAAGAAGAGGAGAAGCAAGAAATTTTAAATTTTTTGTGGACAAAC
This sequence comes from Lepisma saccharinum, assembly GCF_977018435.1. Lineage (NCBI taxonomy): Eukaryota > Metazoa > Arthropoda > Insecta > Zygentoma > Lepismatidae > Lepisma > Lepisma saccharinum. The sequence continues at coordinate 55,403,917 of NC_139233.1, forward strand.
CCTATTTCAGTTTGATATATTGAATATTATCACTAGTTACAATACGCATTGCATATTGTATGCTCTAGGAAAAAGAGGTCATGATTTGAACTATTTTCAAGTAGAAATGTGATATAATCAGTAGCTATTCGCATTTATCACTATTTGTTCTTCCATTTCAGTAATCCTCTACTCTCTTTATTTGTTCCATTTATTTATTTTATGCTGGATACAGTAGCCATTGTTAATCATTCATAGGTGTACTTCCATATATATTTGTTTTAAAAATGAACATTGTTATGGTGGTAAAACTTCCACGAAGTTGGGTCCTGTATATGATACAATTCAAATCAAAATTGAGATTATAAATAAAACACACAAACTATCATATAAGTCATTTCATTGTTCTCTGAAGACATAAGATGTAGGTAGGTAAATCACAGCACTAAAGTTCTGCATGCATCATGGAGTGTGGTTCTGGAAAGAGAAAATATGATACAGATATATTACTAACAGTTATACTTGTACCATTGTTAGAACACAATACAAAGTAAATTTACAACATCCAGTTGTCAGTTCCCAGACCAATTGCATATAGCTAGTTTCAGTAGGTTATATACAGAGTGATCGAGAAGTAGCATGTATGGGCAGAAAATATGTGTGTTACACTAGCTACAGTTCCCCTTTTATACTTGACAATTGACTGTGTATGAACTAACTATAGGAAAGGAAAATCATGTACCAAGTTTTCATTTGTTAATGTTCAATTTATATATTTGCAACATATCAGAAAGCTCGTTCCTAGGAAACCCCATCCAGAATTCAAATGTGGTAGTCAACAGAAAACCCTCAAATCATAACAGAGCCATAGCTGCTGAAGGGTACACCACAGTAGTCGGGAACTCCTCTGACTTCATTGGTGAAGCTTCTTGCTAGCTCTCCAATGCATAAATTTACAAACCCACTATGATCATTGTATCCCCGTCCACCTTAAACAAGACCAAAGGAATTTGTCCCTTCCAGAGGTTTGCCTAAGAATTGGTGATGTTCCACCATCTCAACTATCTCTCATTCGTGACAACCTTGGCACACTTGCCACTTGGCAGACCCAGATTCAGTCGCCAAGATGGGCTGTCCAAAGATTGAGAATTTTTCCAACCGTGTCCCTGCATAAAGTGGCTATGGGGTTAACCCAGCTTCTAATAAATGGGTATCTGGGATATAAAGGTGGTCAGCATGTGATGCTAATTACATCATCTCCTTTGTAAATAATATCAAATAGTTCCATCTTGTACTTATTCTTGTTAATATTTGTTCATTTTTGTGTTATTTTGTATTTTTTTTAAAAATATTTATATTTTTTATTTTTCATGTTCACAATTTCGGTGTAAAATGACGGTCTGTGCTGTATCTGGAATATTGTCAATAAATAAATGGCTGAGATCGAAATCGTGAATACGTGAGGCAACCACAGCCCCCCCCCCCCCCCTCCAACTTTCGACTGAAGTCAATTCTAGGGGAGGCAAGGGGGGCAAACATTGACGTCTAAGAGCACCTGAAGGGATGGCACAGAGGAGCAATTTCCCCTTTCGATTTAAAATTTTATGTCAATAAAAATACATTTTGTAAAATTTTCGCTTTGCTCGCAATGCCTGCTTTTCTCATTTTTGTAGCCAGGGGTTGGCAGGAGTCAGCCATGGGCGCTGAATGATCTAAATGAAAAGAAGTTGTGAGAGAGAAGCAATTGCCCCCTTCGATTTCAAATTTTATACAAATAAAAATACATTCGGTAAAATTTTGTTGCTCGCTTTGCTCGCAATGACTGCTTTTCTCAGTCTTGTCAAGTTCAGAGCCATAGGTAGGGGGCGGTGGGAGTCGGCCATGGGCGCCAAATGATCTAAATGAAAAAAAAAAGTTGTGAAAGAGAGACTGCCTTGGCGTTCAGTGAAATTACTGGCACCCTATTAAATCAATATTGCTTTCAATTGCAAAAGTTGGATCTAAAAATTTTCTTGCAAACAAATGCTTTGACACAGACTTCTTTGACACATATATATATATATATATATATATATGCCATTAATATTTTTGTTATTATTATTGGTACGTTTATCCTGGTACTTGCCCCCCCCCCCTACAAAAATTCGTGGTTGCGCTTCTGACGTGGGGCCCTACCTCCACATCTCTTCAAGGCATGATTCAATGAGCAATGATAAACTTTAATCTTTTTCCCAAATGCGGAACTGAAAATCTTATATCTGGATCGAGGACCAAAATTCAAGTACCCAGAACTGAAAGTTTGGTACCTGGATTCATTATTACCAGGACCTGGATATTTCAGGATGCAGATCTGGTCATCCCTAGTATACAACAATTGTGCCTCCTTCATGGCGTAGTGATAACATCGTCACCTTGTAATCAAGGGGTGCTGGATTTGATACCTGGTGAAGGAACATGGCAAAGTCGATTCCAATTTAAACTGTAGGTCCAGTCGTGATTAGCCTTTCTGTGCTTAAAGGGGAATAAAAACAACAAATCAATCAAACCTAGCATACAACTCTCATAATATCCAAATCCGGAACCTAATTCAGTAATAATTTTGAGTCAATTCCAATACATCAATATCCCAATTATGCTGATGCATCAGTTGATATTCTTCATGTTAGCCCAAGTGTTAATATATGATTACCTTTTGAGTGGAACAACTGCCCAGAGTCCATGGATGGCATTGGATCCGGAACAAAGATTTGATCTTCAGGTTCAAGGAAGAAATCTTCAGCATCTCTCTCCCTGTCTTCTTCCAGTAATCGCAAGTAGTCAAACCCAGGATGAAGTGGATGCCATTCTACATTAGGCAGCTCAGCTACATTGGAATTAGAATTGAATTAGAATGCATGTAGGGAATGCTAGAAGAGCAATATTATCTTTTAACCTTCCCTCTCCATTCATAGCAGGCTTCTCCCTGGTTAATCCCAAAGCCATTTAGACAGTTTTTGGTAGAATTGTCATTATACAGTAGGTATTGAATTAGACAGTGGTCGGAAGTAGCATGCTACTTGTAACGTCGCTACTGTAGCTAGCTATGTAGCTGTAACTGTAGCAGTGCTACGTTTTGAAAATTGTAGCTGTAGCGAAGCTACAAAATTCGCTACAGCTACATTTCTTCTCAGCATTTGAGGCAAATTTTGAATGTGGTAACAGCATCAAAATAATTTGACAATAATGCTTACATTTGCAGAAGGTTCATAAAAATATGCCCTCATACCTAAACAAAAATAATCTTACCACATTTTATTTGTGTATAGTAACACTCTAATTGCAATACTCATATATCAAATTTGAATTGATATGCCACTTACATGGGACATTATTTTCAAACACTATAGTAAAAATAAGTAACTGAAGTAACACTACTATCAAAATTATTGATTGATGGGAATCATGATAATAAATATCAGAATCTATTTTCCAGTAAGTACAACTATCATACTAGGGGCATCTTTTCAATATACATATGGTTGTTTTAAGTGTTTTATGCAGAAGTAGTGCAAAAGTAGAGCACAGAAGTAGCGTAGCGAGCTACATTTTGGTAAATGTAGCTGTAGCATTCTGATCACTGGAATTGGATACAGATGTTCTTTCTAGAATCAATATGACAGTATAAAACTGATTTATTTGACCATCAAACAGCCATGTGGATATCGTAAAACACTGAGTAATCCTGAATAGAAATCTTGTGAATAATTAATAATGCCTGTAATCAGTGTCTTTGTTAATGTCCAGATGTGCAAGGTGGCGCAAAAGGAATGCATGTTTTTGGAATAAGTGTAACGTTGATTTTCAAGATACAACTAACTAACTAACTAACTCTCTAGCCTTCTTAAACCCGAAGGTTCATGGCTGCAGCAACACAGGCCTTCCATCTTTCTCTATCTTGAGCAAGATCTATATACTCTTTTCCATCCATACCGATTTCCCTTAGGTCCATCACAACATTGTCCCTCCATCTTCGTCTTGGCCTTCCTACAGGTCTCTTACCATCAGGTTTCCCAACAAGAATCCTGTTAACTCCTCTTTCCTCTCCCATTCGTGCCACATGGCCCGCCCACCTAAGTCTTCTTGATTTAATCATTCTAATAATATCTGGACATGAATACAAATTATGTAGTTCTAAATTATGTAACCTTCTCCACTCACCTGTCTCCTCATTCCTTTTAGGTCCAAAGATTTTCCTAAGAATCTTATTTTCAAATACTCTCAATTTATGTTCCTCTTTCAATGTAAGGGACCAAGTTTCACATCCATATAATACTACAGGCAAAATTACTGATTTGTATATTTTAACTTTTAGTTTCTTAGATATACCGATTTCCCTTAGGTCAATCACAACATTGTCCCTCCATCTTCGTCTTGGCCTTCCTACAGGTCTCTTACCATCAGGTTTCCCAACAAGAATCCTGTGAACTCCTCTTTCCTCTCCCATTCGTGCCACATGGCCCGCCCACCTAAGTCTTCTTGATTTAATCATTCTAATAATATCTGGACATGAATACAAATTATGTAGTTCTAAATTATGTAACCTTCTCCACTCACCTGTCTCCTCATCCCTTTTAGGTCCAAAGATTTTCCTAAGAATCTTATTTTCAAATACTCTCAATTTATGTTCCTCTTTCAATGTAAGGGACCAAGTTTCACATCCATATAATACTACAGGCAAAATTACTGATTTGTATATTTTAACTTTTTATTTTCTCTTTAATATAATTTTCATTTGTTAATATTACTCCTAAGTATTTGAATTTGGAAACTGGTTCAAACGAGTTGTTATCAATAATTAGATTTTGATTATTACCTAACACTTGGTTCCGGCCTGTAAGCATATATTTAGTTTTGTCCTTGTTAACTTCCAAACCTATCTCTTTAGCGGTTTTGAAAAATATTTTAGCATTATTCTTAATTGTATTCACATCATCCCCCAGTAAGTCTACATCATCTGCATATGCTAACAACTGAGTCACACCATTTAATTTTAGTCCTTCTTTAGTTTCTTTTACCTTCCTAACAGCATATTCTAAGGCAAAATTAAAGAGCAATGGAGATAATGCATCTCCTTGTTTTAACCCATCATGAATTGTAAATTTGTCAGACATATTAATACCTACACGAATTTTACTTTCTGTTTCACTGGTGCAAATTTTTATCATACTAACAAGCTTCTTAGGTATTCCAAACTCTACTAATATATTATATAATTTATCTCTTTTGACCGAATCATATGCTTTTTTGAAATCAATGAATAGCTGATGGACATTTTGATTATATTCCCACTTTTTTTCAAGTGTCTGTCTGATGTGAAAAATTTGATCTGTAGTTGATCTGTTACGTTTAAATCCACATTGATAATCACCTATGATTTCATTAGCATATGGGGTTAGTCTTGTTAAAAGAATGTTAGATAATATTTTATATGTTGTTGAGAGTAGAGAAATTCCATGGTAATTATTGCAGTTAATTTTATCACCTTTCTTAAACACAGGAACAATTATGGATTCTTTCCACTGTTGAGGGATTTCTTCTTTATTCCATATTAAACAAATTAATTTATGAATTTGACATATTAATGAATTTCCACCATATTTAATTAACTCGGCTGGTATTAAATCAATGCCAGGTGCTTTGTTATTCTTTAGCCTTTTAATAGCATCTTTAACTTCAGTCAAGTTAGGTTCTGGAACTAAAGGTTCTGCTGTGTATACTTCATTCATTTCTAATTTATCTCCTACATGAACATTTAAAAGGTCATTGAAGTAGTTCTTCCATCTATTTAGAATATCGCTTGGATCAGCTAGAAAATCACCATCTTTATCTTTTATCAAGTTTACTTTAGGTTGCCATCCCTTTCTAAACTCATTTACACCTTTATATAAATCTCTCATATTTTTATTTTTGCTGTTTGTTTCGATTTCGTTAATTTTGCTTTTCAAGTAATCTCTTTTTTTATTTCTAAATGTGCGGTTTACTTCTCGCTTTATTCTATTATAATTGTTTAGATTTGTATCATCAGAGTTATTTAACCACCTAAGTCTAGCCTGATTTCTTATTTCTATTAGATTATGACATTCATTATCAAACCATGGCTTACTTTTTCTCGGTTTATGGTATCCTATACTTTCTTTAGCTGCTGATTCGATTGCATTACGTATGTGCTCCCAATTCTTATTTACGTCTGTTTCATTTATATTTTCATCATCATTTAAATCCTGCAAAATATCAAATCTATTTGATAGTTTAATTTGGTAATCTTTCTTAATTCTTTCATCAGTAAACTTTCCTGTATCAAATTTTATAACTTTTAGATTTTGTTGCTTATGATTTATCACTGAGAGTCTTTCTCTTAATTTAGCAATTACTAAATAATGGTCACTGGCACAGTCAGCACCTCTATGTGTACGAACGTCAATTATACTAGTATGCCTTCTCTTATCAATGAGAATATGATCTATCTGATTATGAGTTTTACCATCTGGAGAAGACCAGGTATATTTATGGATATCTTTATGTTTAAAAGTGGTACTTTTCACAATTAGATTCTTTGAGGTTGCAAAAGTAATCAATCTTATACCATTATCATTACTTAATTCATGAAGACTTTCTTTACCAATCGTGGGTTTAAATGTCTCTTCTTTGCCAATCTGTGCATTACAGTCACCTAACAGAATTTTCATATCATACTGAGCAAATTTATCAAAGACCTGTTCTAACTCTGTATAAAAATCATCTTTAGTATTATCATCTTTATCTTCCGTTGGTGCATGTATGTTTATTAAAATAATTTTACACCACCTACCCTGTAAAACTGCATATGATATCCTATCATTAATAAATTCTACTGTTTTAAGAGCCGAGATAATTCTATTATTTATGAAAAAGCCTGTTCCAAAATTATGATTTTCAGTACCACCATATAAAAAAGTATAATTTTTAGTTTTACAATTCCCTTCTCCTGGCCACCCAACTTCCTGGACAGCTACTACATCTAATTTATACTTAACTATCTCATTAACTGTACATTGAAATGCCCCAGGCCGGTAAAGGCTCAGAACATTCCAGGTGCCTAATTTAATATCCTTATTCCTAATGTAGATCTTATCCTTAGTCCAGGGACCTCCCAAAGTAGTCCCCACCCGGAGATCCGAACGGGGGACTATTTTACCTCCGGAATATTTTACCTTGGGAACATCCATGGCCTTATATTGCTGATTCTTGACATGGCTTTTTACAGTGCAGAGTTGTCAGCTCTACACCTAACCTCCAATATGAATGGAGGAACTACTACACAAGACAAACACAAACACATTAGACAGCACAACTACTGCACAAGACATACACAAGCACATCACAACTATAACACAATATAAACACAAACACACCACAACTACTACACAATATAAACAAAAAGAAGACTAGAAAATCTAATCTTCGGATGCGACACCTTTTCAAGATACAAACATTTTATTAACACCAAAACCATCGGTAAGAAATGCACTTTGGATAGGTATAGAGTGATGATTTTAAGTATGAAAGATGATGTCAGCTATAAGATACATGCAAATTAAATCACCAGTACTTTGTATGGCAATAGAGAATGATGTAATTTTGTTGTTAATGTTTCGAGGGGAAAGTTTGTGCACGCAATTTATCACTCTTCACTAAATTGTTAGTGAGTCCATTGAAATGATTGACACTAGGAGAGGTTAGACCTTATTAAACCATTACTCAAATGCATCTAGCAATTTGATAATGCTCGTAAGTAAGGATGTTTATGAACCCATGGACTTGTTACCAATCTCTCCTCAACAGAATAACAACTTATGTTGGCCATTCCGATGCACACACTAACGCTGAAGTGGAAGGTCAAAATTATGCATTCACATCTTTACCCTTGGAACAGTACCAAGGAAATTGTACTTGGACAATTGCATCATGTGCCACGTGAAGAATTTAATTGCATTTCAGTTCTTTAAAACATCATCTGTGGAGATAATGTAGGGGTATAGTACAGACTATAATGTAAATAAAGTAGGGATGGGACCGATTAATTGATACTCTATCAGTATCGGCTGATATAGGCATATCGGTTTATCGGTAAAATTACCGATTATTTTACCGATCCGATATGTCGAGAAATATTTTATAATTTAGTGCAAGATTCTGCCATTTTGTTTTAATTTTTATGGATAATCTCGATGCCCTACTTTCTAAAAAAGTAATTGTCTTAATATTCAACTTCTTTTGCACTGTTGTCACCTCGAAACACTTTTATTAAGGAGATCAATGAACATTTCAAGTTCTTCAAGGACCATTTCTAATTTTATATCTGATTGGTAGAATATCGGTTATTGGTATCTGTAAACTTTATATCGGTATCAGCCAAAATTTCATCAGCCCATCCCTAAAATGTAGTAATCAAAGAAAAACAATCAATTGTGTTAGTTGTGCGAATACATACCAGTTGGAGAAAATTCACCAGAGAAAACTCCTTTTAACCATAGAACAACATTTTCTTTGGACCATGTGATACCAGGGAATCTATAACTGCAACCCATCTGTAGATTGAAAACTATTAGAACTGGAAGATCCTCATTTGGTGCATGAACTTTCACTACATTGTGTAGCCATGAAGCATCCCTAAAACAAAAGCATTTCAATTAAATTACACCACTGAATAAACAACAACAAAAATTCCACAATAAGTGAAGTAATTTAAAATTTAAACTATGATATTTCATGCCATGTGTTGCCACCATTCTTTTATACACAGTTATATTAATGTTTGAACCAGAAATCACTGAAGTTTGCTAAGTGATTTTATGTATCTGTACGTTACATAACCTGGATCGGCTAACCTCTAGAGATCCAGGGGCTTCTAATAGCGAACCGATCCCCAAACCACCAACACACTTTACACTCCTATAGTGTACCTATAACATATCAAGGCTAACGAAATGGTGCTTTGTGGAGATAATTTTATGTACAGTTTATTTACATTCTTCTCCCCTGCTCTGTATATACAAGGTTTCAATACAGATTTGATAAAAGCTTCAAGCTACGAGCGCACTATTTATCATAGTGCTAACCTGCTCCCACTGTGTAGCATGCAGGTTTCCCTAAACAAGCAAAACTAGAGACCTCTCCAACTGTAGGCTGCACTCAAGTTCATCTGCAAAAAAAAACACCTCCATCTGTGTGTGTGTGTGTGTGTGTGTGTGTCCCAAATGAGTCAGAACTGGATATGCATACCTCCAAGAAAACTGGCCCACCCCCATCCACTGGGGCAAAGGCCCTTTTGTTAGTTTTAAACCAGAAATCCGTTGAGGTAAAACTAACCATCGAATTCCTCGGCTACGGAGCAAGAAGCAACCTTTACAAGAGCATTTACAAACATTTAAACTTTTATACGAGGCGCATCCAGAAAGTAAGTTCCGAAAGTGCCCCAAGATGGCACGAGTGGTCAGAATGGGACGCGCTTGCGCAGGAGTGGAGGAGGAACACGTAGCCATAACCTGGAGGAAGCGCAGTTGTGTGGAGTCAGTGGTAAGAGAACTGTAGTACGGGAAACATGGCTCCATGCATACAGTCTCCCGCCGAGTGCGAGGTACGTGCGGTAATCAGGTTTCTCCATGCTAAGAAGTGTATGGACAGAATGACATTAGTGAAGGAATTGTCTGAAGATGGTGTAGAAAATGCACATCAGGCTGCACAAATGTCCACGACGAACCCATCGTTCACATAACATGAGAAACTGTGGTCGCTGAGTGACAATCTCATGCAGCAGGGAACGGGAAATCTGCGGAAACTGACATGAGAGTTCGGACATTGTAAACCGCTGGTTCTGCAGCATGGCTTGCTGCACACTTTTCACCAATTCAGGCGTCACCATGCCTGCCGGGGGATCTCTGACGCCGACAGCTTCTTAGCGTGGAGAAACCTGATTACGTTCGTACCTTGCACTCGACGGGAGACTGTATGCACGCAGCCATATTTCTCGTACCACAGTTCTCTCACCACTGACTCCACACAACTGTGCTCGTGCCAGGTTATGGCTACGTGTTCTTCCTCCACTCCTGCATAAGCGCGTCCCGCTCTGAACAATTGTGCCATCTTGGGGCACTTTCAGAACTTACTTTCTGGATGCGCCTCGTACATAGATTTTCCATTTCACAGCTATGTGCATTAAAAGCCTCGCAACAAAATTGAACCGCTACTAATGTCAACACTCTTACTAATTCCTGCTGATACTTGTACCATGAACATTATAAAAATTTAAAGTTGTTCAGAATATTTATAAATATTAATATAAAGCAGGCTTGATCATCTTACTTGCACTTGCAAAAGCATGCAAGTACTCTTGGGGAGTAAGCTTCCCGCCAGCACACTATGCATCAAGGCTAATAAGTGAGAGTGAGAGAGTGGCTCACATTGAGAGGTAAATATAATGGAAGCACCCAAGTAACCATAACCGTTGCGTCAACTGCAGTTTTTACATGGGAAAGGTTTGTTTTACGTTGGTTGGCAAATTGAAGTTTGTCTTACTTTGGACCAACGATTGTTGCCAACATTTGCCCAACCATGGAAAAGTCAAAATCAGTTTTAAAAACTACTTTCTCTTGTTAAGACAACTTTCAAGAGTATGTTGTATACTCTACCGTGTAAAATAAGTGACATGTAACAGGGTTTCTTTTCAAATATTTCAGTAGCAGCAGATACTGGATATATAATATTTTGTTAATGAAAGTAGAAGCTATTCTTAACTTGTAGTCACCAGTCCTTTGTCAGCCTCCATGGATGAATATTGGTCCAATGTAAAACTATACGTTGCCCAGTGTAAAAACCACATGTTGACCCAACATAAAAACCATGTGTTGGGCCAACAGAACCACGGTCAAAATAACAATTGCTCAATGGTATGTTCTTACATTTGGCCAACCATTTTCAGTATGGTTGGCCCAACGTTATGCCAACCACTTTTGGTTACTTGGGAAAGGTGCCATGAGACTGTGGCTGTGAGAGTAATCATGTGGCCACAACTTCATGGTACGGTCAAGTTTTGTTTGTTTACAATTGACTGGCAAATGAAGGGCAAAATAAGTGAAACAAAAAAAAAAAATGCTTCCGTCTTAGTATACCAACGTTTACCATGCTTCATCAAGAAACAGAATGTAACCAACATCCGTGCCTTGAACTTCAGAGATGGTTCAGCTATAGATGTGTCGGTATGTTACAATATTGATAAAATAAGATCTTAGTACAAATACAAAAAAGGTAGACAGAAAATGTCAAACGACTTGTGGTTATAAGAACTAGAACCTACCTGGGAATCCATGTGAACTTTAATTGAGGAAACAATTTCTCTTGTGCAATTTGTAAAGTTATTGCAGATGGATTGCTAGTAGAAGCGTTGTTCTCTGTTGCTGGTCTGTCCCCCAGGAGTATAAGCATTTGTTGCTCTGTAGTTTTAACATCCTGCAGTACTGATGGTGTCAGCTCGGCCTGCAATTCATTAAGCAGAAAATGTTGGGGAGATCTAACACCAAAGCAAACATGTCACAAGAAGACTGACCAATTGAGTGCAGACTTATGAAGTATATGGCATTGCTACTGTTGTTGCTAGTGATTGGTTCATTCTGAAGTGACGTGTCATGCTTGTCACGGTGTGAAATCTCCCTTAGTGTTAAAATTCTGCTTTTAACACTTTCAATAGGACATGTACAGGGTCCGGCGGAATGAATAGCCTGATTTGAGTCACGTAGTACGGCGTCGCTGTTGCGCCTGCGCAACGACGTGTGTGCACGCTGCATTGAGGAAGGACTGCCATTTATAAGTATGGCCTTGTGGAGTTCGGAACATCGAGCATTCGCCGTTGAGGCGTATTTAAAAAATAACGAGTCTCCAATCACCGTGCAGCGGCTCTTTCGTCGCCATTTCCAGGTGGGCCGACATCAGAACGTCCCGTATCATAGGACGATTGTACGGTGGGCGCAACAATTCAGGACTATTGCATCGTGTGCAAAAAAGAAAAGCCCGGGGCGACCAAAGACACAACGGACCCAGGGGCGAGTGGAGGAGGCACGTCAAGCACTGATCCGAAGTCCTCGGCGTTCTGCTGCCAGACATGCCTTGGTGCTAGGAATGTCAGATCGTTCCCTGCGGCGCATCATCCATGAAGACCTCCACTTCCACCCCTACAAAATGCAGGTCGCACAGAAACTAACCGAACAAGATAAACATGCCCGACGAACCTTTGCGTTGCGTTGCTTGGAACTTTTAGCAGCCAAGCCGCAGATGCGAAACAACATACTGATGTCGGATGAGGCTCATTTTGATCTGCACGGTGGTGTCAATAAACAGAATTACAGATACTGGGCGCTATTTAATCCTCGTTGACTGCATGAGCAACCCCTGCACAGTGAACGTGTGACGGTGTGGTGCGGTGTGGCATCGTTTGGCATCATCGGTCCATATATTTTTTTGAGGATCTTCATGGACGTGCGGTAACGGTTAATAGCGATCGCTATGTCAAAATGTTACATGACTTTCTCCTTCCAAGGGTGAACAGAGACATACGGTTCCAACAGGACGGGGCAACAGCCCACACGGCCCGCCGGTCCATGACTGTCTTGCGGCGTCATTTTCCTCGTCGATTGATTTCCCGATTTGGGGACATTCATTGGCCATCACGGTCGCCCGATTTGCCTGCCACTGACTTCTTCTTGTGGGGCTACCTGAAAAGTCAAGTGTACGCTACACGTCCTCATACCGTGGCTGAACTGAAGGCAAGGATACGTACAGCTGTGGAGGCGATCCCATTGGACATGCTGGAGCGGGTGATGCTAGCTTTCGTTCGCCGCCTGGAAGAATGCGCTGAACGTGATGGCGACCATCTGTCGGGCGTTATCTTCAAAACAAAGTAAAATGGCATATATGGTATGTAATGGCATCTATTATTCTTTGTTTTCAATGTGTGTTTCAATAAATTATTCAATTTGTTTCGACGTTCTATCCTTTTTATAGCCTACTATTCATTCTGCCGGACCCTGTACTAACACATTTATATGCAGCTCCACTGCTACCCTAAATGTCTGCAATTTGTAAGATATTCATATTTTTGGTAGCATTTCCTTTCAGTACTAAGCATTGAATTAACAGTTTATATATTTTTGGAATCATTTTGCAGTATGTGGGTCGTTCAATATATAAGTTTCCGTATGCTGTAAAAATTGTTATTTTTAAGATACATTAGAAAACTATACATACATGTGTAGGAGGATCCTTCCTCACTTCTCCACATAATCTCCATAGAGATTCAGGCATTTGTCCCACCGTTGCACCAATTTGTCCATACCCTTTGCAAGAAAATCAGGGCTCTGGCTATTGAGCACTATTCTCACATTACGCTTCACGTCTTCATCTGTTTCGAAATGGTAACCTTGCAATTCAGACTTTAACACCGGAAAAAGATTGAAATCACTCGGTGCTAAATCAGGCCTGTATGGAGGGTGGGGCAGCCGTTCCCACCCCAATTCTTCAATTTTATGTTGTGTTTGCACTGCTGAGTGGGGGTAAGCGTTATCGTCAAGAAGAATGACACCAGCTGACAGGAGACCTGGTCGCTTATGTCGAATTGCGTTTTTCAGTTTATCCAATGTTTGACAATAACGGTCAGCATTAATTGTTCTTCCTTGTTCCAAAATGTCCATAAGCAGAACGCCCTTAGCATCCATGCTTCTGAACTCCTTATGATGCGAGCCCGCGTTTTCCGAACATGCATTTACTTTTCACCCTTGAGCGCATGCGCCTTCACGTCTGATAACGAATCGATTGTTGTTCCTTGTAGACGAAGGATGGCGCTTGTCAACCATGTGCTTCTTTTTAATGGCATTGCTTTATACAATATTTTATAGCACAGGGAAACTTATATATTGAACGTCCTTAGTAGTAAGAAAAGGATCTACTCTATTTTATTAGTTTTTGAAACCTGCTAATTAACTAACTAACTCTCTAGCCTTCTTAAACCTGAAACAGCAGCACAAGCCTTCCATCTGTCCCTATCCTGGGCAAGATCAATCCAATCTTTTCCATTCTTACCAATTTCCTTTAGGTCCATCTCAATGTTATGCCTCTAAGATTCAATATTCATTTCTATTCCAATTAAGGGTATGAAGAAAAACAAATGTTGAAGGCTGAAAAAATTGAAAGTATATCGAAGTACATTTCTAGCTAAGTCCGGAAAGAAAAAAAAATATTTCAACAAGGCTTAAGTCAGTTGCACAGTGCCAACTGTCTTAAAACTTAGTAGATGCACTGTGTACATATACTTCTCGTATAAAATATCAGCTTGGCTCACTTTCATTTGACTTACCTACATGTTCAACAAATATCCATTCCGATTTGTTTTATGTTCTTTGTTATACTTAGAGCCCGGATTTGTATGTAATTACATATTCTATCTTAGTAGAGCTTAGCCGATATGGGTCCTGATAAATCAATGTTAGCCAAAACTAATGGTATCAGTATCGGAAAGTATTGTTTGGAATTTATTAACCAGTACTCACTGATACTTAAGGCCACTCCAATGGCTCTGCGGTGTGTCATAGCCTTGTAATCAGGGGATCCCGGGTTCGATTCCCGGTGGAGGCATATAGTGGTTCAGATTCCACTTTAAACTGTAGGTCCAGTCCCAATTAGCTTTACTGTGGATAAAGTGGACTTAAAACACCAACTCAATCAATCAATCACTGATACTTTTCTGATATTTTTGTCTTTTGAAGAGTTGAAGGCTCATTTTCTTTCCTTTCGCAAGAAAATGCAGAAACTAATTCTGGTTCTGCAGATGCAAAGAGGCAACAACATATGGCACAAACTAGCATCAATCAGTCTAGAGCTTTGACTGTTTTTATGTTGCTAACCCAACAGATACTACAAAGTATCATGTTACCTAGTCTAGCCATAAATACTGTTACTTACTATTTTGTGAATAAGTTGAAGATGGTTTCAGACTTTTTAAATTTCTTTTAGTATATTACACTTATATATATATTACACATAAATACACAGTAATTCAAAAAGAATATACGTATTACAAACCAGTATGCTCATCGGATTACAGTCCAGCGCTTCTGAACGGAAGTTAGCATCGCGTAGTTTCATTCACTTGCCGCTAGATCGCAAGTGCAGCACTTGTGCTCTCATAATCCCGCTCTTTCAGTTCGAGTCGAAATGGCGACGCAGCAGCAAAGGGCATTCTGTGTTGTCAAGTTCGGTAAGTGTAACTCTGCGATTACAGTGCAAAGACATTTCCACTTGCATTACCAAATGAATCCTCCAAGTGAGTGGAACATTCGCAGGTAGTATAGACAGTTCATAAACACTGGTTGCATATGTAAAGGAAAGAGCACTGGGAGGCCGCGTGTGTCAGAAGAAAATGTCGCAAGAATCCAAGTGTCTTTTCAACAAAGCCCTTCCAAATCAACACGTGCAAGTCAGACAACTGTGTGGAGAGTTTTGCGGTGTTGTTTGGTGATGAAGCTATACAAGTTACAGTTTTTACAGGCACTGAAGCATGAGGACAAGGGAAAAAGAGTGGAATTTGCTGGCAAGATACTTGAAGCTGTTGAACAGGATAACAGTTTCACGGGAAGACTTGTATTTAGTAACGAG
Organism: Lepisma saccharinum; assembly: GCF_977018435.1. NCBI lineage: Eukaryota > Metazoa > Arthropoda > Insecta > Zygentoma > Lepismatidae > Lepisma > Lepisma saccharinum. The sequence goes on from NC_139233.1 coordinate 55,419,613, forward strand.
GCTATTTTCCACCTTTGTGGTAGGGTTAATAAACAGAATGTAAGAATTTGGGGCCTACAAAATCCACATACGTACATTGAACATGAAAGAGATTCACCAAAAATCAATGTCTTTTGTGCAATATCCCGTTCATCTGTGTACGGTCCATACTTCGTCAATGAACAAACAGTTAATGGTGAGAACTATCTTGCTATGTTACAAAATTGGTTGTTTCCAAGGCTGCATGAAGAAGGTTTTGACAACATAATTTTCTAACAAGACCCCTTCCCCCCCTCCCCCTCACTGGCATTGTCAAGTGCATACTTTTCTCAATGAAACTTGTCCAAGACGTTGGATTGGTCATCAGGCAGTTAACAACTTGGCACTTTTCAGCTGGTTTCCAAGGTCACCGGACTTGTCTCTGTGTGACTTCTTCCTCTGGGGCTACATTAAGGAAACCGTTTATGTACTACCACTACCAAATGACCTTTATGAGCAGAAAAATCGAATCAGTGCTGCGGTTGCTTCAGTCAGGAAAGACGTGCTTGCCCGAGTTTTGGACAAATTTGATTTCCGCTGTGATATTGTTCGTGTCGCTGGTGGAGAACATATTGAACATCTGTAGATAAAACTTGTAGTGTTTGTGAATCTATGTACACAGTTTCACACATTTACTATTTACGGTTTCTAAAATATACCTCTTTAAAATACGTATATTCTTTTTGAATCATCCTGTACATAGTACCAATCAGTTTTCAAAATGTCCTCTTTTTGCCCTCACACAGACTCAAAGTCTCCCTGACCAGGCATCTATTCCAGCATGGATGGTCTCGATGGGGAAGTCTGCCACTGCTGCTATCAAGGAGCACTTTTAACTTTCAATTCTAGGGTACCTCTTCTTGCAGACAGTCCCGTCTTGCACTGACCGCAGTTTGTAGTCCAGGGTATTAAGATCAGAGCTATCAGATGGCCGATCAACAGTGGAAATGAAATCAAGTACACTGGTCTCAAGTCACAGTCTCATGATCCTCGCCTTACGAGCTGGGGCAGAATCTTTCTGCAACCTCCAGGATTCATTGCGAAATATTGTTTGGTTCAACGGCATCATCAGGGGGGGACGAGGACACTTTTGCATGGGTTTTTAAGCCCTTTTCAGAAAAATGAGGCCTGGTGGAACTCTCATAGCTCACCCTTCACCAAACCATGACTTAGGAGGGCTGGTGGCATCTCTGACCTTTGGGAACTCTCTCACGAACTTCTCGAGAGCTTGAAGCACACACCCTTTTATTTTGGCGATTAAAACTTTCTTCAGTGGTGATCACTTTCTTGTCAGTGAAGAGAATCCTGCGATGCCCATTGGCGCCGTACTGCTGCAGGAGCCATCTCGATTACTGTTCCCTTTGCTTATTTAGCTGTGGCATCAGGAAATGTCCAGTACTCCGCCTGTAAGCTCCAAGGTCTTCATTGAGTACCCTGTTGTGAAATGTTCAGCTCCCGTGCCATTATCACTTGCTTCTGGGTGGGATTTCGGTAGATGCGAGCCACCACTGCTTTAACAGCCACCGATGTTCATACGGTGTGAAGTCGACCAACTTTTGGGCAATCTTTCACACTACCACTCTCAGTGAATCTCTGGATTTTGTGATACACAAACGTTTTGCTGATCTTCAGTGTTTTTAGGGTCTGGGATATTTCAGTGGGTTACTTTCCAACCATATGCAGAGCAATCACAGCTACTCTGTTTCGTATTTGCCCCACTCCGTGCTAAGCATAAGAAGATACACGCTTACTCTTTCACAGTTGAACACACAATGGCCAGGAGTGAGCTTCAGCACAAGCATGGTTTATGAGCTTGATAACCGCAAGCCAAAAATTTGTAACAGTATTTGTGTCAAGACTAGGTATATATTGAATTATTGTATTCTTTAAAGAGTTACTTACAAAAATTTCCTGTGAAGCATACGTAACAAATTCTTCCAGTCCAGTTACATTGTCTGTTTGACCTTTATGCACAACCTTTGATTCATGAGGATCATTAAACTTGAGAACAGCTAAGCAAGGGATTTTGCACCCCATCAGGTCCGAACTGGAATAAATAAAATGCTGTAAATATCACAAGTCCAACATTTTCAATATTTTTCATATGGACTCTCATTTCATTGTAATTCTGAAGAGACAGTAAATTAAGTGATTTTTGAATATTCATACAGATTCTTGTTTCTAAAGTACAATACTCACTCACTTCTTTTGCAAATACTGTATATAATAATTCTGTGTATTTTGCAAAAGAATATAATTTATGCACCTATCGATTTTGGTGACTGCCATCATTTACAGGTTTTTTTTATTCATATTCTATCCATTCTGTAACAAATTAAGTATGGTAATGTATATGACCAATTTTGCCAATAGTTTTCACTCTGGTTCACTAGATGTCATTTGTTCTTTTGTGTTAGTTTAAAATTTCCTTTAAAATCAGTTGCCAAATTTGTGTTCAGAGCTGGACTATCGAGTAGGATTTCACAAGTTTCCTAATTTCTCAACACACATATCTTTAGGATGGTTTTTAACTATGGTGTTTTGAATTTATACATTATGTTTAAACTTACATGTAGGTTGCTGCATTTTCTTTTCCCAGTAGAAATAGTGACTTATTTTGTTTTCTATGAGCCAATTCAGTTATCAAATCTGAAAATAAATATCACAATGTAAGTTGACAATGTATATTACCTTCCAGAGATCATATTTTTGTCATTTTGAGGTAGCATCTATACTCTAAACTCTGATAGAGTAATGTTGTGTAAAAATTCCTACCAGAAAGCACTTACTGTAAGTTTTTCTTATTTTTTATATAATTAATGGATAAATGCAATGGACATAACACATTCAGGGTTGTAGAAATTATCATGAACCTTTTTTTTAGTACACGTTATAGAGTGATTGGTTAATCGTGACTGAACATACTGTTTAAAGTAAGGTCCAAACTACTGTGTCCTCCAAAAGGAATCGAGCCTCACACCCCTTGATTACAAGGCTTACAATGTTACTGCTATGCCATCAGGGAGGCACTGTCATGATTCTAGACAGGATTTTGTTTTCCAGAGCAAGGTGTCAAGTAATTTTTTTTTCCGAAAAACACTGCTTCAGTTTAAAATGATTGTGTTCTCTCAAACAGTCATACTTGTAATTATCAGACCTTCATGATAATTAATGCAAATTACTGTGACTGAAACGAAATTACATGTGTAAAACCTATAACTTTATACTGGCATTCCCTTCCCAAGGGGCCCAAGGGGATAGTAACCCCTCTTGTTCTCCCACCAGATGTCCATGAATATAGAGGTTAGCTTGTTTTAATAGTTGGATTGATTAATCAATATGTGGACATTTACTAGTATATTCAGGTATTGTCAGGATGAATTGAAACGAAATATTAACTGATATCAATAAAATATAAGAAAATTGTTGTGACTGATAACCAATATTTGACCGATCTAATATAAAATTGAAAATGTTCCATGAAGACCCTGAATGGTTCAGTGACCTCCTTAATTAATCTGATCACTGGAATGGGTGTTGCCTTAAAAAATAAAATGTGTATGTATTTAGAAAGTAACAAACTACCATTACATGAATCACACCCTTTATATGCATAAAACAATAATAATAAAACACAAATACAAATTAAAGACCACCCCTCCCAACACCCATGTCCACGAATATTATACTAATATTCTCCAAGCATGCCCGTTTGATATTTTTCTCAGGGGGCAGAGTAAGATTTCACATCTTGGCCTTCAGTCATAGAAAGTTATATTTTACCATTTATTATTATTATTATTATTATGCATATAAAATTGAAATTGAATTGTGTGACGTTTTTCTGCGCCATTCGTAATAAAAAGTATTACGTTTAAACTACGCGTAGAAAAGCCTCACATTTCCTCCTTCGTCGGTACGCCTTGCGTCTGTCTTGTGGTTTATTGGTTGTGCGAGTTACCGCTAGAGGTCTCTACTGGTCCTTGTTTGAGTGCTGCGATTATGAGCGTGCAAGCTCAGCAGTCCCGATCCAGCTGGCACCCACGTAACCAGCCAGCGAGCCTTACGTTACAATTGAAAATATAAATACTTTGGCAAATAAATATGTTAAATAGTATTGATTAATTTAACTACTTGTGTAGAATGAGAATTCACTTTGGATTGGTGACCTAAGAGATAAAGGAGGGACGGTTTATAGGAGGGGAGGTAGCTTTTTCCTTCCGGTTGAGGTGGGAGCTGCTCACCAGAGTAGGCCTCACAATCAACCTGGGCTCATAACAGCCACTTGAGATCCTTTTTTTAGTTATTTTAATATAAGTGTGTAGTATTTTTACGAAGTTTTTAACGTGCCGAGATTTTTTAAGTTGGAATATGGCAGAGTTTTTGTAAGTGTTTTTATTCTCAAGCCTTAACCAAATCCTCATTCAAAACTTCTTTTACGCGGCACTATGATCTGTGCCTAGAAACATCCACGAACCTGATGAAGGAGGCAGTCTGACCTCCGAAACATTGTCCTAATAAGACTCCATACTCACTCACGTAAGTAGTTAAATTAATCAATACTATTTAACATATGTATTTCCTTTAATAGTGAGTAACATGCACAAACCTACAATATGTTAATACTTGGGCATTACTGACAACTTCAAACTTGAATCCACTATTTAAATAGAAACTGCATTCGCCTTTCTTCTTTTCCAGAAACATCTATAAATTGTTTATTAATAGTTCTTTGCAAAACGCTTTTTTGCAATTCACAGATATCAAATAGAGATCACTCCTTTATGCACCGAGTGATACTGTAAATGAAAAAGTGATTGAAAATGATGACATGTGAATTGTCATGGTCAGATACCAATTTCGGGAAATAATTTCCCGACTTTTTAGGATCCTGAACAGTCGAGAAATTTCAAACGATTGTATTTCATAGTGGTTAATTCTTGGTATTTTCTGCATTATATTCTGATATTCCTTGACGTTAACAGTTTTTATTCCAGAACTGCAAAAACAATCGCTTGAGGGGGAAATAGAGTGTAGAATTGAGATTTTCACCTAGTTGGGAAATAACACCTTTTACCAGTCTCGAATGTCAGGATTATAAAATTTCACTTTCGAATCCCATCTAGCACGCTCATAGTTACAGCAGACAATATGATTCCAATGTCTCTGGTAAAAACATTCTGTCCTTATTTTGTTGAACATGGTAATTACTTACAGTAACTTACAGCCTGTACATCACAGAAAACAATATTATTCGCAATAACATATAGCTACAATTTTTACCTTTCAAATTACATAAACTCTTTCCAGAAATCTCAGGAGGGAGGGGCAAGTCTCCTCTCTGATAACTCCTTGTAGACACCCTTGACTCTAGCAATGTCATTAACTATATTTGCAATCCACTGCTACTTTGCAATGCACTTATAAACTAACACTCATGCAAAAGAAAATAATGCAATGGGGCATACCTTCTTGATCATCAGGGCCCAATGCAGCCAGAACCAGATGTCCAAGTGTGTGATATTTCTCCTCCTTAAGCATCTCCTTTGCAACATCTTCAGAAGTTACAGTAACAGGTGAAGGAGAAACAAATCTAGCACACCAAGAACCAAAAAGACACATAAATTATCACTGTATATAATACTATTCACATATTCATGCAAGACAATAAAATTGTCTTGTATTGAATGTTTTTTTCATAAATAGTGGCTTGTAGCCTTTGTTGACAAATCTGATTTTATATAAATAACCTGTGACTTACTTTCACAATACTAATTTATTAATAATATCATCATGAATATAAAACTGAATTTGTGTATGCTATTTCTCAGGGGTTTACTATAAGTTCAAAGTTCAAATTTCCCTGTTAGTAGCATTATCAACTTAAGTAAGAGCAAACGCTTCTAAGTTTACAATAAAAGGTTGAAGTGAATTACAGTATCGCCGTTTTTATTAGCTCCTCAGCTGCCTGTGGACCAAGTCGTCTGGTTGAGATGGCATTTGAAAATTCCAAAGTCGGGTAGTTCTTTATGAGAGCAATATTGCATTCTTCTGCTGAATGGAAACAGCTTACTTCGTACACTTGAAGATCCAGCTCTGTCAGATTTTTTCTCAGTGAGTGTAGAATCCTCAGGAGAATTTTTGATGGAGGATCCCCTTTGAGGAAAATAATATATTTTTAATATACTTGGCTGAATGTAAATTTATAAAGCATACATATAACTTTCAGTGAGGTTCTTAATTTATCTGTACTTAACAATCAAAGCACTCTTGAATCTTGAATGTACAGTTATATCTTGATTGTTGTTTAGGAAATGGAGGTGATGTGCTAGCTGTGCCTTCTACCACGTCCCTACGTGTCATCTGTAGTTGAAACAAGTATTACTACTTGAAACAAGCCTGTTGGTAGTAATATTGTTCAAAGTAATGTCTATTGTTACAATCATTCTAATGACACAAGTACGAGGAGAAGTCAATATATAAGTCGCAAAATGAAATATCTTCGAATTGCAATGTGAAATTGGTTTATGAATATCAATCGTTGCACTGATCCTTTCCACAAGTGTCGGTGTAGGTGGCAGCACCACCGTGTATCGTATACAGCACTAATAGTCACGTTCTCATGCGGCGGTGAGTCATTCGAGTGCCAAGTTTGTAAGATGGCACTCGAATGATGGTAAGGTCACCCAGTCAGCACGGAAGGTGATGGTCACCATGTTTTGGGACAGTAAAGGCATCCTACTAGTGGAATGTCTGCCCCAGGGTCACACTGTCACTGCAGCCACGTATTGCAGAACCCTGACAAAGTTAAGGTCAGCCATTCGCAGGAAACATCCAGGTGCTTTGAGAGATGGAGTTCTTCTGTTGGATGACAATGCTCGTCCACACAGTGCCAATACCACAGTGGCTCACATACGGTCCCTAGGTTGGGAATGATTGGAACATACAGACTACAGTCCGGATTTGACACCATCCAACTTTCATCTCTTCGGCCCACTGAAGAATCACCTGGGTTGTCGGTTCCGTATGGAGGAGGTCCATCGGGAGGTTACCAGCTGGCTAACCGCAAACCTTCTTCGCTGCTGGCTTCGAGGGACTTGTGAAATGCTGGGACAAGTGCCTAAATGTTCATGGAGATTACATTGACAAATAAACCACATTTCATCAGGTAACTATTTCAACTTTTCTTTCTATTCCATTTTGCGACTTATATATTGACTTACCCTCGTATTACACATATATCCTTCTGTGTGGGTCTGAGGTCTCGAGCACACATAAAGTTCTTGTAGTTGTTCATCACAGTAAGAGACAGTGATAATTAAGATATAAGAATTATATGTAAATATTCATTATGTCAATGATCCTAAATTTTTAAAAATATATTTTTTAAGAACTATATTTTTGTATTTGCTTTACATCACCACATGTTGTTTAAGGGCCATATTATCATCATATTTATAAACAGTCATGTCTGTATTTCTTTACAAACATAAATGTAATTATCCAGAAGTGCTCTGCATGGTCAATATATCAGGTTCTACAAATATGAACTATTAAACACGAAAATAAAGTTTGTTAAAAAAAATCTCACATGCAAGTTATCATGTGACTAGTACAGATAAGAGTAATCCTACCTTAAATATACAGTACTTAATAATGAGTACTTACAGTCTAAATAATAAATAGTTAGTGACTGAACCAGTGGGCTCTTCTGTAACTCTCGTGGACAGGTTTCAGGTTCCTCATAATCTCCTGATGCTGCCTGTGCAACCTCATCATCTTGTCTCAGTTCAGCTGAAACATATGGTTTGTACTTTGAGTGCAGAACTATTTACATATCCAATATTACATTGATATTATGTGTTTACATATCGAAATATATTTATGTTAAAAGACATACAACAATTAAATCCCTGCTATCAATTATTAGAGATTCAACTTTCTTTAAGTGTGTCTGGAACAATAACAAATACTGGTACCATATTTATCTAGTGTAGAACATTTGCTGTTATAATAAGGTAAACTCCATTGAGGAAACCTTACTTTCTTTTCCTCTTGTCTTATTTATTAATAAATTAAAGCTCAATACCTACACACAAAATGTTAAATGGCTGTCTTGATATTTTCTGTGTAAATGCTTCTTTCAATAATCCATTTTGCCAGTGAATATCTTTTATAATATTTATGTACTAAGAATTTCAAACATCCCATTCCATATATGTATATAACCAACTAAAATCTTCCAGAATAAATTATATACTATGATCTGTGAACAATTTACCACAGATTAATTGATTTTCAAGAGATCAACAAGTGTACTAATTTTACCATCCACATTTAAATCAAAATTTACCTGTACATATCTGTCCCATTTTTCTGCATCTTTTCGCAAATAAGAAAAAAAAATGAATTTACCTATGTCACTTAATCCTCCATCAACTGCAAGTGTAGAAACCTCCTCTGTGATCTGATTAACCTCGGCAAATTTGAGTTCATCCAAGACAAAATCAAATGCATCGTAAAACTCGTTAATGACATCAAACTCTTTCTGTTGACAGAAAATGCATGTTATTAAATGTTATAACTGCACACATAGAAAAAAATGTGTTTTATAGTATTATGTTTAGTATTTGTTAGAGATGATATCAAATGCTAGTAGTGACACATATACAGGGCAACATTGTTTTAAATTTATTATATATATATATATTTTTTTTTTTTTACAGGGAACCAGATTTGTAGATTTCTTTAATTTGTGATTATCTTGTGATAGAAGAGAAGTTTTACAATCCGTTTAGCAGCATTAGCTAATTGCTTTAAATGCTAATTTTCTTCTTTCTTTCTCCTCATTTTCATCTGTTCCTATTTTTACTCTCCCGCCTCCCTCCAAAAATTTCTCTACTAACAATACTCAAAATTTCCAGAAACCTATGAACATGGTTCCTTGCAAAGAATGCAAATTATATCATGAATATAAAATCATCCCGTACTAAAAACACATTAATATGAGGCTTGCCTAAAAGGTATATCTGATCTTATTTTTTGCCACGTAAAGTAATGATTATAGAGTGGCAACACTGCACACAGTGGTGTAGGAAAGTTTCATGCATATGACAGAATGTGTGGAGCAAAGTTCTGCCAAAAAGTCAACAAACTTTCAGCAATGAGGTCATGGACGTTAACCAAAAAAAGAATGGCACAACCAGAGGCAAAGTGGCCAGCATTCTAGGAGGCCTTCAACAAGCCACAATGCAGAAGTCGTCAAGACTATGTGCTAATGCTGATAATAGAAGATCATTATTTGGTCAGTGAAATTGCCGACAAGATTTGGTGTTAGTAAAGGTTCTGTGCCTGCAATTGTAAAGAATGGTTTGGCATGACTCAAGCTGGTACTTTGTAGGTTAGCCTCATATAGTGGCCATACGAGGACTGAAGCAAGCGTGAGAGTAAGCAAGCAATTTATACAAGCTTAAACGAAACTGAAATTAAAATAAATTTCACACATAATGGGTCGTAAAGTATATACACACAACACTTGCAACATCTATTTCTCACCTTTCCGTGAGCTCGAAATGCAATACTTGGTGGAAGAATAGTCTCATTAGCAAGTGGTGAAGTTGGAAGTTCCTCCCTAGTGCAAAAAATGTAATGTTTTATTCACTGTATTATGTGCAAGTATGTACTATTTTGTAATTTCTCTTTAGAATGTACAAATTTATTCCAAAGTTCAAGTCAGTAAGTACTTTAGAAAAGCCATTAAGAAATTACTAAACAGATACATATTCCTATGGAGCTGAGTTGATCCCAATGCCAATATATTGGTTGAAAATTATTTGCTGATCCCAACCAATACTTTTGCTGGCATTTTGGCCTTTCGCTGTGTGCTCAAATATGTGACACTTTTGCATCAGTGTTGTGTGAAAAATTGAATTTTTTGCTAACATCATGTATATTTTAATATTCTGATGTAATTCTTGAATATTTTAAATTAAAACTATTGGTATATTGATGCATATAATTGGATTGGAGTTATTACTCACTAATATTAATTAATGTTTTGAACAACTTTTGTTTATTCCTGTTTTCAAGTATCTGTATCAGTATTGGTTGGAATTAGTAAGAGATGCCAATGGCATTGGGTGTCAGTTCAAGTGGTATTGGCTCAGCCCTACTTTATTTGTAATTGAAATCCCCAGTTGCAGTGACGTGTTTATCCCACTGTTTTATAGCATCTAGATACTTGAAGTATAAAAGCCTCTGGTCTGATGTCACTCTCAGCCAACCTCACACCTAACTGGTACTTCATGATATTTCATTTAACTTAAAAATGTAATCATGAAACACATTGTTACTTACATTGTCCGTGCATCTATGCATTTGGTTCTGATGCCTAGACAAAGAGATTAGCACAACTTATAACCCTTCGTGCAGCAGGCCATGAGGGCTACGGCTTACCTACCGACTGCTGGGAAGATCATCCAACCAGTTTCGGGGTGATGTGTGGTCAGCACGACAAGGCCCCAGTCATTGTTGTAGATTTCTGTGACTGGGTTACGCTACTTATTCATAGCTCCCCGGTTTCCTCACAATGGTGGGTTGCCACAGGCCAAAATCTCAGGAAAGTTGTTACGCTTCCCCCAGGAGACTCAAACCTGTGTGCATCCCATAGCCTGAGTCCAAAGCATGACACCTTAGACTGTACAGCCATGGTGCAGGACAGAGATTAGCAAATTTGATACAAATGTAACTGGAGGAGAAAGATATTGACAATTTCGTTACATGTTTTATTAATTCTGTGGGCTCTGCTACAATTTACATTGAAGCATTTCCACTTTTTTAGAGATCTTCTGGTTTGCAAAGTTTTATGTGTGTCATTTTACAATACATAAAAAAAAAATAATAAAGTCATCTTCTTACGGTATACAACAATATGCGTGAAAAATTTAATATTTTTAATGCAATATTTACATCATGATATCATTGAATTTTAACACAACTGCAAGTAAGCTTTCGTTTTCTTGAAATTATTGCAAGATAATTTCAACTCATACTTACTCAGACAAGACAATGACTCCAATTTTGCCACGAAAAGCTCTTCCAAGTGCTGGAGCCACATGTAATATTCTGTGCTTGCAGCTCTTGTCATAAATAAGGAATACCTCATGTAAATTTCCTTCCTGGAAAGCTTTCCACACTTTTTTGTCCTTAGACTCAATCTGGAAATGAATTATTTATGTATTTATTTATTGATCACCTATAGCAGATAGATATAATATTCCCATAGGTTTTTTTTTAGTATTTATTGTATTGTTATATTAATTTTAAATATAGGGCTGAACAAGTTTAGACAACAATTAATTAGTATTAATGATATTGTTGAACATTTGATTAATTTTAATTGCCAATACTGGTTGATTCTGTTCAGAAGTTCTGTGAGGTCACCAAAATACAAAAAAAAAAAAAAATCTCTTTGAGGCTAAGATCTACCAAACAGTTTTGATAAGTGCAATGAGTCCCATCACTGCTATATTTTGGCTTTCTAGACTGGAGTCCAAAACTTTTGTTATCTTCACAATGCAGGGTCAACATTTCTGACCTTCAAATCATACACCCCCCCTGACACCAAAAGCAAGAGCATTAAATATTTGACTATCCGAAATATCAGCTTATACCATTCTGTAGTTTGGATATGTAAATTGCTGGAACATTTATTCTAAAGAAAGTGCATGTCAAAAATTGTCTTGAGTCATTTAAATACTGCATAATCGCATAAGAGAATCTACAGATAGTTCGGGACAAAACTCGGATAGATTGATATGTAGTCAGCATAACTGTCAGTCTATAGCCTGATCTCTGTTTGAGAAGTAGTAAACCAAAAAATAATAAATATAAAAAATATTAAAAATATATAAAAAATAATAAAAAAAACTTTCTTGGTCTCAGTCACAACTAAACATTGAAGAGGGTCCGTACTGAGGCTAGACCTTTTGAGACTTGGCGAGACAAAACTGAGAATGAGACAGATGTCTGTTGCTGTGTCTATCAGTCTAGAAAACCTGGGAATTTAGTTTTCCTGGGAAATGTCAGGTAAAATGTGCGATCACAGTAGACATATTTTTAAAAAAAGACAAACAAGAAATTTTAAATTTGTTGTAGACAAATTATATTTTTAGTTTGACATGCTGAGTATTACCTTCAGTTATAATAGAAAATATATTAAATACTCTAGGAAAAGGCAGTCATGATTCAAACTCTTTATCATGTAGACATTTCCTACACTAAGTATTTGTTGATATTTACCACTTTCTTATTGCAATTTGGGGGCAAGGTTGTTTGGTAGATAGTTATCTGGAGTAATACACTAGTGTATGCAAACAATTTTCTCGGGGGGGGTGGGGGGGTTGGAATTTTAAAACTCGAATTTACATAGCTGCGATCTTGGGAGGGGGATACATTAGAAAATATTTCATTATTTTCATTTTTAACCTTCGTTTCAAAAGTTGTTCAAAGACAAGAATTGCGATCGAGTTTGTATTTTCCACATTGATTTTACCCAAGTTTTTTATGGCTTTCATTGGAAAATTTTCCTTTTCTCAAAATTTTGTGAGGGGCTTTAGCCTCATCAGTTCCTTCCCTGCATACACCAGTGGAGTAATATGTTACTAAAATTTCTATAATTACATATTATTCTCCCAATAATTGTTATGAAGCAATTCTGTTTCTGTTTAGAAAAACATAATTCTTTTTTAATCATTTATCAATTCATTTCAAATATTACATAGGAACTCCCCTATGATACCTACTTGCTTCCCTCACCCTACCCAATAATCAATTACTGTGAAATTTTTCTTCACATCACTACTTTTACATGTGAATCTTCGTTATGTCAAATTCTAAGTGTGAGTGCTTAACTAAAGTAAAGTGACCTTCCAAACATGTTCATATACACTAATTGCCCCAGTACTTCGGTCCCGAAAATTGTGGTTCTTGGTCTGGAAAATTCATGGAATTTTGTTTTTTGATATGCACACTGCTAACAATAGTAGGTTTGTCCTGGCTGTCCAACTTAATATATCATTGTTAAGACATGAATATTGCACACAAACTCTCATCTCGGTAGTTCTACAGCAGGCACGTATCCAAGGGGGGGGGGGGGGGGAAGCTCGAGCCTCCGCCGAAAGTTATCGGTTTACACTGGATAAAATTAGGTTTTTGGTTTCTTGTGGTGTGAAATAAAATAATGTAACGATAATTTAAGGAGAGAAATAATTATCGTGGCAAGACGGAGAATGTTCTGTAACCCTGTATTGATAATAGCACGAATCCCAGGTGGGGATCAGGTGGCTCGAGCCCCACCTCTCAGAAAATTTTTCAGTTTACACTAGATAAAATTAGGTTTTTGACTTCTTGAATAATGTGACGATAATTTAACGAAATAAATAATTATCGAGACAAGACAGAGAGAGTTCGATAACCCTGTTATTGTTAATAGCACGTATCCAAGGTGGGGATCAAGGGGCTCAAACCCCCCTTTGGTTTACATTAGATGAAATCAGTATTCTTGAATAATGTGATGATAATTTGAGAGAAATAATTATCGAGACAAGATGGAGAATGTTCTGTAACCCTGTTATTGTTAAATCCCGTATCCAAGGTGGGGATCAGGTGGCTCGAGCCCCCCCAGAAATTTTTCAGTTTACATTAGGTAAAATTAGGTTCTTGGCTTCTTGAATAATGTGACTATAATTTAAGGAGATAAATAATTATCGAGGCAAGACGGAGAATGTTCTGTAACCCTGTTATTGTTAATAGTACGTACCCAAGGTGGGGATCAGGGGGCTCGAGCCCTCCTTCAGTTTACGCAAGATGAAATTAGGTTCTTGGCTTTTTGAATAATGTGGTGATAATTTGAGAGAAATAATTATCGAGACAAGATGGAGAATGTTCTGTAACCCAGTTCTTGTTAATAGCCCGTATCCAAGGTGGGATCAGGTGGCTCGAGGCCCCCCTCCCCCCAGGAAATGTTTCAGTTTACACTTTACACTAGGTAGAATTAGGTTTTTGGCTTCTTGAATAATGTAACGATAATTTAAGGACATAAATAATTATCGAGGCAAGACAGAGAATGTTCTGTAACCCTGTTATTGTTAATAGTACATACCCAAGGTGAGGATCAGGAGGCTCGAGCCCCCCTTCAGTTTACATGAGATGAAATTAGCTTTTGGCTTCTTGAATAATGTGATGATAATTTGAGAGAAATAATTATGGAGACAAGATGGAGAATGTTCTGTAACCCTGTTCTTGTTAATAGCACGTATGCAAGGTGTGGATCAGGTGGCTCGAACCCCCCCCCCCATGAAATTTTTCCGTTTACATGAGATAAAATTAGGTTTTTTGCATCTTGGACAATGTGATGATAATTTGAGAGAAATAATTATCGAGACAAGATGGAGAATATTCCTTAACACTGTTATTGTTAATAGCACGTATACAAGCTGTAGGTCAGGGGACTCGACCCCCCCCCCTCCCAGGATATTTTTCAGTCTACGCTAGATAAAATTAGTTTCTTGGCTTCTTGAATAATGTGACGATAATTTAAGGAGATAAATTCGTATCAAGGCAAGATGGAGAATGTTCTATAACCCTATTGTTGATAATATTGCACTTAAACTTTTATTGCGCTTTCGGTGTTGTCCCAGCGAACTTGAGCATTATGTAAAGACTTGTCAGCATTTGAAAGCTGTACAACAAAGGTAGCACCACGAGTAGGAAGATTCATTGTAATTTTTTATTTACGGAAGGGTTTTCACTGTGCATTAATTGTTTTGCAATCCAGCTGTATTCTAGAAGACTTTCTTTGTTTCGTGCCGATATATGACAAGATTGCGGAAACTGTGACAGACAATTTTGAACACTTACGCATGTTTAGGCCTGAATATGAACAATTTGGTGGGTTTCGGCATTTATAAGAGCTGCAAACTTGGGAGGACTAGACACATTAGTGGTGTTCAGGCTCGATTCAGAGAGAAATATTCGAGCTGTCTGCAGCCCACAGTTTAAATCTCGCGTTGTCAAGTGGATTCTCTATCCTGTGCATGTGTGACAGCTTCGTAAAAATACTCAAAGACACCATAGATGTCCCCCCCCCCAAAGGAATTCCTGGATATGTGCCTGTTCTACAGGTAGTCAATGTAGAGTATCTAAGTTATGGTTCTGGGGGGAAGTGTTGTGTGAATTTGATAGCATATCTGTTCATAAGAGTACTGACATGGAATGCGAGGATGCTAAGTTTAAATTCTGATCCACTGACTTATCAATTTCTTAATTTTATACCTTATTTATCTGTTAAGAAATTAAGATTACCCATGTAGGCAACTGGAGTGCTTTGATGAATAGGCTTGTATTTGGTAGCAGAAAGGGACCTCTGTATCCACTGTAAATACATGATTCGGACATGCTTTCAAGATGGCTACACTGCAGCAACCACAAGTCAACATTATGTTCAGTGTCTGATTCTCCATCGTCATGGCCTGCGTTGTAACCACTTTGATGAGGCTCAGCAGATTTAGCAGTTGTCATTGTGAACACTTGATGTTCCAAAAACCTCCAAGCCAGTTCCAAAAATATCCTGTGCTCTGCCAAGAAGATAAATGTGAATCAAGACAGTAAAGATGTAATATCTGATAAATTGAAAAAAAATACAGGGTGATTAAAAAAATGTTAACACTATATGAGAAATAGAAAATTTGCCTAAAGGAGGCAAATGTGTTTAATGTGTATAACACTTGTTATACAGAGTACATGAGACAGGTAAACACGTGGAGAGCATGTGAAAACATTGCCATGTAAATTTATTCAATATAATTCAATCAAAGAAGTAAACGTAGATGGTGAGTAGTACATTTTCTATTTCCCATTTGTTGTTAACATTTTTTTGAATCACCCTGTATATTCAAGCTCTCACCAGACCTGTAATGAATTCTTGTATTTCAGAGCAATTTTAAAGAGCCTAGAATTCAAAGATGGCATACAGGGAGGCAGTGTAGCTTGATCAAGAGCATTAACAAAATTCCATGCAGATATGGTCTGCATATTAACATCAACTTTGAATTGTTTTTGGTTTGATACATGATTTTACTATTTAAAACATGCTGATTTAAAAAATAATAACAGTTTTTTCCTTTCACGTAAGAATTTTTTACAAATCGATTGGTAAAATTTACAAATGTGCACTCACATTATGTAATATATGACCCATTATCGGATTTTTTTAAGAAAAAAATAAGAGCTTATTAAACTAAATATTAATATTTATTTTCATATGCAAACACAAAATAAACCTTTAAAAAGACTAGAAGTGCGTAGTCAAATGCAAGAAAATAAAAAAAAAATATTATTTGTTTCATGTTTCTAGTTCTTTTTCATGCACTTCATTCTGTAAGCTTTGGTAAGTTTCTTGTGCTCTTCATCTAACGTTTCTCTGTTTAATGTCCAACAGTAATCTGCTATCATATTTACACTCCAACGTCCCTGGTATCTTTGTTCCATCTCTTTCATATCTTAGTGGAACCTTTCTCCTTGTTCCTCACTCACTTTTCCTAGGTTTTCTGGAAAGTAATCAAGGTGCGAATGTAAAAAGTGCAATTTCAGGTTCATGTTACAACCGAGGTTATGAAATTTTTCCAATATATTTTCAACAATTTCTTCATAGTCTGTGCTCTTTTTGTTTCCCAGAAAATTTTCTACCACACTCCTAAATGCTATCCAAGCTTCTTTCTCAGCTTGAGTTATTGTTGCTTCGAAGGCTCCATTCTTTATTAGCTTTCTGATTTGGGGTCCTACAAAAACACCTTCCTTTATCTTCCCATATGTTAGCGATGGGAATTTACTGCAAATAAATTTGAAACATTGTCCCTCCTTGTCAAGTGTCTTTACAAACTGTTTCATTATCCCTAATTAATGTGAAGAGGGGGAAGTATAAACTTTTTGTGATTTATTAAAGTTACGTGTGCGATATTTTTTGATCTTGGATTTCACGACAGACGTAGTGGCCACCATCTTCTTATCCAATGTTAATTTCTTGCTCTACTGTCCCACTCACACATAAAACATGGCATTTTTGTATATCCAGATTGTTGTCCAAGTTGTCAGGACCATGCAACACAGGTCTGATGGCTGACGGAATATTTGGATAAAATATTTACTTCTTACTTTCAGCACTGTCCTTTAACTTCACACGAACAGAAGAAGCAATCGTCACTATGATTTTTAGGTTCTCTCCATACCATGAGAACTCCAAAAGGCATAGCTTCCAATTTCTTCTTAGTCCAGTTTCGTAAAGATTCCACACAGGAGCGGCATACTTTATGTGGAGTCCATAATTTATCTTGATCGCCAAGTCTAATATGAAAGTACACGTAATAAGCTTTCTTTACAAAATCTGTAATGTTCTGTCTTTGTCTCTTAGGAACAAATTCACCACAAATGTAGCAAAACACATCTGGACTGTTACAACACCCACGAAATGCCATGTTGTTTGTCATGTGGCACTACTACATTACGGGCTTTTATGAATGAAAACGGGGAATCAAAGTTTTCTAAATTAACTACAATAGCATTGTTCGCTATTATGACAATTAACTTTAAGCATCAAGTAACAGGAAATTTGAAAGATTTAAATGAGTTATATACTACAGCTTTTAGCAGATTCATTTGTGAAAGATTTTTTTAAACTATGTAAGCCGAGACATCTAGCGACGAACGTCTGAACTTCTGAAAAACTTAGCTTAGAGTACCTAAGTTCATAAATATTGAATTGTTAGAAAATCTTATGTGATAGGGGGAAACCACTGTCATTTTCAGAATCAGCAAGTTCAAATACATATAAAACACCCAAAATTTGAAAAACAATTTTACCCATGCAGACCAGTGATTATTCTTTTACTATTGATAATGTTTACTTATCCTCAAACTTTAAAAAAATGAGACCTTACCTACTGTTCCAAGAGCATTGTGATATGCAAATACAATATCACAATGACCTTTACATTTGTTTTCCAGCTCACGTCTTTCAGCTTGGGATTGAAGTATTGGAACCATGTGAATCAGAGCTAAGCTGAAATAAAAAAAAAACACATTATTTTATTTGCACATATTATCATAATTATTAAGAAGCCAGAATAGGTCAGAACATCAGCACAACTTACAGCATCCAATGAATGATTAAATAAAGAGTCTTTCTGGTTTTTCCAGGAAGGCTACTACATCAGTACGAGGGTCACTATTTATATTTTGAGCCTAACAATGAAAAAACAGGAATTTGGCATTGAAAACTGCTTTATTGTTTTTCGAAGTATTCTCCTTTATGGTCAATACACTTTTGCATTCGTTCGAGCCATTTGTCAAAGCAGTTTTTCCAATCTTCTTGAGACACCTCCATAATATGGTTTTTGAACGCATCAACGGCGTCTTCCGCCGACAAAAATCGTTGTCCACGCAATTTATTCTTGACATTCGGGAACAAGAAGAAGTCATTGGGTGCCAAATCAGGACTGTACGGCGGATGACCCATCAATTCGATTTTTTGACTGTTCATAAAGTCGGTTGTTAGACGAGATGTGTGACAGCTGGCATTGTCTTATGAAGAATGATCCGACGGCATTTGTTTGTTTTCCGTATTTGACCGAAGACCTCTGGCAAACAAATTGTTGTGTACCATTCAGAGTTGACAGTTCTACGTTCCTCTAAAGGCACAGTTGCCACATGACCAGTTTTCCCGAAAAAACAGGCGACCATTTGTTACGATGTGCTTCGAGCGCGAACAACTTTTGTTGGATTGGGTTCATCTTGAAACACCCATACAGTCGACTGCTGTTTACATTCCGGCTCATATGCATATATCCATGATTCGTCACCTGTTACAATCTTATATACGTCTTTTGAAGCACCACGATTGTATTTATTGAGCATTTGTTTGCACCAATTGACGCGAGCATCTTTTTGAGTTTTTGTCAAATTGTGTGGGATCCAACGAGAACATACCTTTCTCACAGCTAAATGATCATGTAATATTTTATATATGCTGGTGGAACTAATGCCTATGGTTGCCTCAATCTCACAGTATGTCACATGACGATCTTGCAGTATTAAATTTTGCACAGCATCAATGTTTTCTTGAACAACAACTGATTTTGGACGACCTTTGCGAATCTCGTCGGTGAACTAATGGCGACCACGATTAAATTCGTTATACCAGCGTTTCACAGTGGCAAAGGATGGGGCGTCATCGCCAAATGTGGAAGTAAGTTGATCGATGCACTCTTGTCTTGATAATCCACGTCGAAAATCGTAAAAAATCATCGCACGAAAATGTTCACGAGTTAATTCCATTTTATTGTTGCTCCAAAGCAACATAAACAACACAAATGAAGCTATTGACAAAACATTTGAAGGACGTTATGGTCAATAATGCCAGACGATTCCGTGCAAACGTCAAATCGCGCCTAACTTCAATCAGTGTTGCCAAGGCTCAAAATATAAATAGTGACCCTCGTAAACTAAATAACAGAATCAAATGTGATAAAACAAAATAAAGTAATCTAGTTTTGAAATTAATGATCACGACCACCACAATAGAAGTAAATAATGAATATATTAACTACCCACTTTTCGCTCTGTATTTAAAATAAATAATAATTTATAAAGACTAACCAACACATTATACTTAATACTGTTCTGGTTACCTATAATGGATTTATGCTACAAATCAACAACATTTTAATTACATCATTGTATTGTATATCCTGCTTATTTTTTTTTTTAAATAATGTATATTATAATTAATATGAAATGAGAAGAGATAAAAAGCCAGGTGAACCATATAAATTCAGCAGAACTGACGTCCTAGATTATTTAAAGGTACCAGAACATTAAGTGCATACCTCGAAAGTATGAGGGTGAAGGTAGGCTCACTAATGAGGGTCCCCCACCCCACTATTAAAAGTTGTTGCTTTTGTCACGAGCCGGAAATAAAATGCTGTGTAATCAGAAATGCCAGGAGTCAATGGAGGAGTCTTGATCGAGAGAGCGAAGCGCGAAGTTTGTTGCGAGTGACAGTATTAAGTCGGTCTGTCTAAAAGGTTTGGACGATCCCACTGAGGACACCTTCAATAGACCGATACAGTGCCACATCGTGACTCAGCTGAGGAACCACGAAGGAAACCTGGTACAGTGGTGACACTTTGGCTTTATCATTATCAGTGTTTAGATATCTTGCTGGCTCGTGCGTGATCTTCCCCCTCACTTGTGTGAATTCTATTAAACATTGGTAAAGGGCAATGAGCGTAATTTATTCCATTCCTCATGCTCACATACTCTTGCAGCCAGCAGTTTAAGCCAGCGAACGGCCTAAACGAAACACTTTTGAAAGACTAATTTAACTATAAACTAGTATTAAAGAATGATACTGTTTTCTTAGTGAATTACTCCAAATATCTTGATTTATTTATTTATGTAATACAGAGCTTGCTTCTCTATTTACTGCAGAGAAAATAATATAGTAATATTGAAAGGTGAAGTATTACAGTTAAATGAGGGAGTTTCTTATTATTATCATGATAAAAAATAACCACTCCATGTTGCATTTCCAATGCCATTTCAATTGAGCATTATATGTGCTAGATTCCCTGTACAGTGATAAAAATTATCTACTCTTAATTTCTATTTCTATTTTTATTCTTTTACATCACTTTTTATTTATCTGAGTTAATGACAACAATAATGAGTGATGAACTACTGAAATATCCATGCCTTATCAGGATTCAAACTTAGGACCTCGTCTGCATCACAGCACTGTATGCAACCATATTACAATACCACCAAACCCTTAATTAAAAAATTATAAATTTCATACAGTGGCCATGCTTAGAGGGGTGGAGGATGGGGCAGTTGCCCCCACACTATGGTGTCTTAATGCTAAGCCTTGTCTACCAAGAGAAAGTAAACTGTACTTACCCTCAGTTTTGGTGGCCAATTGTTGATACTGATGCCATACATAGCTTTTACATAAAGTTGCAACTCAATCCAGTGCACGAAATTAGTAGATTCGTTACATTATAAATATTATTAGCATATGGAAATTTGCATATTAGTATCTTTATTTGTTTGATGTACTTGGGGTATCAAATTTCACAAACATTGCTCTTTAGATAAAGAAATGTAAGCAGCATATGAAATTTTCACAGATAGCTTTATACATATCTGATAAGTGTGCATAAGTACCACAAATGAGAAAAAATCTGATTTCTCACCTGGAGATTTCTAAAAATTTCGCCTATGATGTGTCAGTTTTGTGCCTCTATCTAGTTATTCATCATTATCATCCTTTACCACACCCACTCTCTGAGTAGGTCAACATCGAGTTCAGGCTAGGGATGGCCAAACGGATCCGGATCCGTTCGGATCCAGATCCAGATCCAAAAGTTACAGATCTGGATCCGGATCCGAAAGTTCCGGATCTGGATCCAGATCCAAGGGTTCCAGATCTGGATCCAGATCCGGGTCCGAAAGTTTCGGATCTGGATTCGGATCTGAGAGTTTCGTATCTCAATCCCATTATAATATTACCACACCTTAAAAGGTATTATGATCTTCGATTACAAAGAAATTTTTCATTAGTGCTACAAGAATTTTTTTCAAGTGTTGTTCCTAAAATACTTTGCTACGCATCGGCTAACACACTCGTGCACAAAAATAATCTTACTTGTTTAACATAAAATGTCAGAGGTGATTTTGTAAATGCCATTGAAACAAATATGTATTCATTCGAATGTATTGGAAATGAAAACACACATAAATGTGAGACATTCCATTCCAGTATGAAACCTTTAACACATATAACAAGATAGAAATGTTATACAAAAATCATATAATTCTTCTACAGTTACAGTTCTTCAAATTAAAATAAAACATTATAATATATGCAGTGTTATATAATTACAAAGTGTAAGACTAACAAGGGAGGTTATCTAAGTGTCCCCCTCCGATTTCCATGAAACTTGGCAGGTGTAGAAGAAATACGTGTTTTTTTGTTTCAGCTAAAAAACTGTTTTAGGGGGCAAAACCCCCTGAAATGTCAAGATGAGGACAAATTGAAGTGAGGATCTGACCCCTGTGTCCACCTCCGATTTCCGTGATACTTGGCAGGTGTGTATAAACGGGCCCAAATGAAGAAATACGTGTTTTTTTGTTTCGGCTAAAAATCTGTTCTAGGGGGCAACCTCCCCTCAAATGTCAAGATGAGGACAAATTGAAGTAAGGATCTGACCCCTGTGTCCCCCTCCGATTTCCATGATACTTGGCAGGTGTGTGTATAAACGGGCCCAAAGAAAGAAATTCGTGTTTTTTTTTGTTTCAGCTAAAAAACTGTTTTAGGGGCAAAACCCCCTCAAATGTCAAGATGAGGACAAATTGAAGTGAGGATCTGACCCCTGTGTCCCCTTCCGATTTCCATGATACTTGGCAGGTGTGTGTATAAAAGGGGCCCAAATGAAGAAATACGTGTTTTTTTTGTTTCGGCTAAAAATCTGTTCTAGGGGGCAACCTCCCCTCAAATGTCAAGATGAGGACAAATTGAAGTGGGGATCTGACCCCTGTGTTCCAGTCCGATTTCCATGAAACGTGGTAGGTGTATAGAGGGGCCCAAAGGAAGAAATACCTGTTTTTTTTGTTTCAGCTAAAAACTGTTTTAGGGGGCAAAATCCCCTCAAATGTCAATTGATTGATTTATTTTTTTATTTTACTTCACGTTTTGTGGCTCTTGGCAAATTTGCGAAGATGGGGATGAGTGATGATATGATGAAAGTGATGAATGGACATTCACAAACAACCATGCCCGAACGGGATTCGAACCCGGGGCCCCTGACGTTGCAGCGCGATGTGCTAACCACTCAGCCACAGGGTCCGGCCCTCAAATGTCAAGATGAGGACAAATTGAAGTAGGGATCTGACCCCTGTGTTCCCCTCCGATTTCCATGAAACGTGGCAGGTGTATAGAGGGGCCCAAAGGTAGAAATACTTGTTTTGATGAGGACAAATTGAAGTGGGCATTTGACCCCTGTCCTCCACTCTGATTTCCATGAAATTTGGCAGGTGTATAGAGGGGCCCAAATGAAGAAATACGTGTTTTTTTTTTGTTTCGGCTAAAAAAACTGTTTTAGGGGGCAAAACCCGCTTCAAATGTCAAGATGAGGACAAATTGACGTGGGGATCATTTGACCCCTGTGTCCCCCTCCGATTCCCATGGAATTTGACAGGTGTATAGAGAGGCCCTATGCCCCCTGTTTCTTCCTATGCCATATTTACGTGATTTCGGGGTCAGATCCCCACTTCAATTTCTCCTCATCTTGACATTTGAGGGGGGGCCTCTATACACCTGCCAAGTTTCATCGAAATCGGAGGGGGAGACTTAGACCTCCCTTGTAAGTGTATTAATTAATTACAAATCACGCACGCGCGCACACACACCATATATATATATATATGTGTGTATGTATGTATATTATATATATTATATGTATATTAGCAGGTAACAATATGTTATAAGCACATTTTTACTTTCCAAAGAAGCGCATGTGGGATGGCAAAACGGATCCGGATCCAAAAGTTTTGGATCCGGATCTGAAAATTCCGGATCCGTGGATCCGGATCCGAAAAATGTGAATATTCGCCACTACCTGTTGTTTCACATGTATCTTGGTCTTTTCTTTGTTCTTTTACTGACTCATTGTATAGTGTAAGCTCACATTGGCAATATTTCTGGCCCCATCCTGTTCATATGTTCAAACTGCCTCAACCATTCCTGATCAATTTTGTACTGCAGCTTTTCACTACTCCCACTCTCTGTCAAATCTAATTCCCCTACTACACTAAAAATTCAACTCCAATGTCTCTACATGATACCTCTGTCGGTCTCTTATTGTCCAAGCCTCTGCTCTATTCATAATTAAAGGTGTGTGTTAGCGTGTTGTGTATTTATTTCATAGGCAAATACTTACACTGTCTTTACACTCTCCCCTTCCCCCCAATAACTTTTCTCTCCTCAGCCTTATTCTTGGTACCTTCCTGACTTAATTTCATTTTCTGAATAACATTTCACTCTCTTCTGTTCTGTGTTTCATTGTTGCTCTCTGGATTCTGCCATTCTAACTATCAATCTGTTTCTGTACTCCCCATTTACTATTTCACTTTGTTAATGCAAGGAACTAAACTAACTAAACCCCATGTGCAACAACCCTCTGAGAGCCATGATCTTTTCCATTGGGTAGAATTTGGTTGTCAAGTTCCATCACTATTGTTTTCTGGCTTTCAAAACTGCAGCCCACTCCACTTCTTTTCAAGTAGTTCCCCCAATGTCCTCACAATGTTTAATCAACACCGAAATTTTGCGAAGTCCCACTGGGAATTAAATCTGGGACCATTCACACCAAAGGCAAGAGTGTTAACCATTTGGCTGGCTATGCAGGAGAACTAATTTTAAGAAAACAAGTAGAGAAATTATGTTCGGTGCTTAGGCCTCTCTGTCAAATGTGCAACAATATCATCTAGATGATGATAATTTTTTGTATTACTTAAATTCTTATGCTTTTAGCCTGAATACTTACTGCAAGGCACTGGCTATAATAGCAGTTTCATCAACCAATGTACTGAGTGGAAGCACCAATCTTTCTCGACCGCCTCTGTAAAAGTTTTTGTAAAAGGTTCAAAGTTAACATTGTAGTAATTTTAACAGAAATAAAACAATCGTACATCTACTAGCAGGTGCTGGAAACTTTGTGGCCCAACCCAAAAGGAAGTCAGTGGGAATGATGAAATTTCACAGTTACTCAACTTACTCCTCTCGAAGCTCAATGCACTTTCTGGCATGATGCTCGAGCTTATGCAGATCACTTTAGGAAAATCTGAATTTTGTTCCTCACACCAACGTTCCATGCCAGTGATCACCTCCTGAATGAGGTGCAAAATGGTGTCTGTACAGGTGTTTTTTGATTTGGGGTAGGAGAAGGTAGTCTGATGGAGCCAGATCGGGGAAATAGGGAGAGTTATCAACACATTGAAAGCCCAAGTTACACAGTTTCAGCTGTGTTTGGCAGGCTCATTGTTGTGGAAGAACAGGGCTCTCTTTTTTGGGCCTTACACGGCATTGCTGCTACAGAATCTCCTTCAGTTGGGTAAGTTATGATGTGTAGTACTTTGCATTAACTGTCTGGCCTTTGCGTAGGTAAACTATAAGTAACACACAGTCCTTATCCCAGGAAAATGAAGTAAAGACATTCCCTGAAGACTTTTGTCCTTTGACTTAAAAACAGGAATGGCTTCAATGAATGGTATGACATTTGGTATTTGAACAGACAAGGATATGAACTTTCAAGACATAATATGACCTTCCTTCAAACCATTTGGGAACATGTTCGGGCCACAAACTTTTCAGCAGCCTTGTACAAAACTGAAATAAAGAACCATTAAAGCAGGGAGGTATATCTGCTCCTTTTTATAAATCAGAATACTGAGAAACCTCGATTTTATGATTTTCAGTGGACCAAGATGTAAACACAAAATGCACGGAAATGTAAAATCTGGGAAAACTTTGCAAAATTTTACTATATAGGGATGAACGTATAATACAGGAAAACATAAAATCCAGGTTCTACTGTATCAATATTTCCCTTAAAGTCCCTTAACTTCCATATTGAAAGTAGGCCCTCTTTCCCTTGCTGGTTATCTCTATAGTTCATTAAATACCAAAATATTATTGATAGCAGTATTTGATTTACGTGTGCAGACAGACAATCCTCTATAATAATTCATAATTTTTAATCTTTGCATTCAAATTCAAAAATGCTCCTTAAATGTGACATATTTTGATGATTTAATTTTAAAGATTACCTTAATTTAAATTTGGCCACTGTAAAAGAGTATGGAAGTATTCCAGTTTTGTAGACAAGTAAAAGACAATTAGTTTGCTTTCATTTCTTCATTATCTGCTAAAGTTATTCGAAATAAAGTTTTAATTGATGTTTCATAAACAACCCATTCTTCATAAGTGGTTTATGTCATGTACCTACTCTTGCACTCCTGAGTCTATTTTTTTCCAAAAATGATTAAATTATTTCACAACATTTTTCAATGAGGAAATAAAATCATTTCATTTTGTCACATTCTTAATGATTTATTCTTAATGATGTAATACTGTTGTTCACAACATTAGTTGTAGTACATATCTTCCCAATTATAATGCAGTTCCATGTTTATATTTCTCGTGTGTGTGTGCATCAAAATCCAACTGGATACTTGTGATTCTAGTGTACTTATTGTGTGTTATATTGCTATGTGTGCCTTTTGAAACTGTAATATTTGTTCTGGTAGTTCGGGAGTTGTTTACCTCCCAAACGTATATGAAGACTGGTAGAGGGGGGAGTGGGGGTGAGAAAGGGCTTCCATTTTACTATTGTTGTGGGAGAGATGTAGTGGCCATCGGACATGTTGTGTAAAAAGATGTGTGTTAGGTGGGAACTGTGCCTTGTTAACGACAAGCTATTTAGGAAATTAGAGCAAGAATTTAGGGTTTTTTCAAAGATTTATCTAATTCATGTGTGTGCGTACAAAGTAACCTCCTAAGGTCTATTATCCATGAGTTATAGCTCACTGTTCTGTTTGGTGGTGAGGATATTGCACATAATTGTTTGTTTGAGTTTGTTTTTACTCCTCAGTAAAGCTAATAAGACCAGATTACAGATGACATTGGGATCAGAACAGCTATGAGCCTCCACCAGTTTTTACACCAAGGACCTCTTGATTACAATGTGACAATGTTATCATATGCCAATGGGAAGGCATTTATTAGTAAATCATTAGAGAATCTTTCAACTTCACAAAATGGAGGATTCCACCAAATTCATATCCATAACTGGAAACTGGAAAAATGCATAAAGGAAACTAAATAAAATCCAGTAGTTTTTTAAAAATTATCCTAATTGTTGAGAAGGGTAGTTTAATAATCTGTTACAGTAACCTATTTATCCCTAGGTTTCTTTTGTTAAGTAATAGAATGATACTTTCATCTCAAGCACTTACCTGAAGCCATATAAGACTCTATCCGTGCGTTCTCGGTGGCAGTAATCAAAAGTTTCAAATCCATCACAGTTCACCTGGAAAATAAAAATTATTGTAAAATATAATAACATTTAATCTCAATTTTATACTACATATATATTTATATTAATGTTATATTACAAATAATTATTATAGTGTGGTTTAATTTCTTGATCTGAAGAAAAGTTGTCAGATTATAGATATCAAAGAAAATTAGACAAGCAAGGGCCAGCAAATGAGTGATAAGGATGTTAAATTATCATTTGTTGAGGTGATGTGATCAGCACCATGCTCCAGCAGCCTGTATACCCCAAGTATCCATTTATTGGCAGTTGGTTGAACCCCAGAGCCACTTCATGCAGGGACATAGCTGGAAAATTTATCACCTGAAATCTACCTCTGGGAATCCGACCTGTCTCTCTACATGGCAATGAGATGCTCTACCAACTGGACCACTGCATCTTGTTTGTTTCTTTACTTTAATTGAATAATCACTGGTGAATAATTTTATTGAAGTGTCTGAAAGTATTAACTATTGCAGAGTATACTGCGTGAGGCACCCAAAAGTACCACCTGAAATAGCGAAGAAACCAGAAACAGTAGCGATGTGAGGTTTGCGGGAAACAATAATATCAAATGGGGCTCGTAAATCGGAGGTATGGGGTGGGTCGAAAAATATTGACAAATGGGGCATCTGGAGCAAAGTCATATTTTTTTTAATGGAACGATATACAATAACATGAATAATATAAAAGAGCACACGCAGAGAAACACAACGCCGTTGGTCTCATGCATCTACTGCACATAGGAACGAAGATATGGCCATGTGAAAATATGTAAACAAACTAACAAGTTACCCACTTGACCGTCAGTACCACGGCATGTAAGACTTCTCAGGTGCCTGACAGAACTGCCTTTACGCAGAGCAAGTTTTGATAGCAGGTCCACGAGATCGTGTTAGTTCATAGCAAGCAGTCGTAGTGGTAAGAGCGAAGATTATGGTGTTCACAAACATAGAAAAAGCGGACATGATCCTGATTTATGGGGAATGCCGAAAGAATGCCTCAGAAGCCTACCGTGTGTACGCAGAGAGATATCCAGAGAGACGACAGCCATCTCGACGTCTGTTTGGTAAGTTATTTATTAAATCAAGAGACACCGGAAGTGTAACACCACGAGCACGTGTGCGGAACAAGCCAACTACAGGTGAGGCAGGTGCAACAAATGTTCTCGCCACTGTTGCTGTGAATCCGCACGTTAGCTCCCGTGAAATTGCCAGGGATGCTGGGATGAGTCAGCGAAGTGTATTGCGCATTCTGCACACACACAAGTTTCACCCATATCATATCTCCCTCCATCAGGAACTTCACGGGAATAATTTTGTGGACCATGTTCGGTTTTGCACATGGTTGTTACGACACGACACACCCGATTTGTCACGTATCCTCTTCACTGACGAGGCAACTTTTACCAATCATGGAAATGTCAACCTAAGGAACATGCACTATTGGTCGGTGACAAATCCACATTGGCTTCTCCAAGTGGAACGCCAGCGCCCATGGAGTGTGAACGTGTGGTGTGGTATAGTGGGTGAACATCTCATTGGCCCTTTTTTTATACAAGGGACACTGAATGCTGACCGATACATACAGTTTTTACAACATGAACTGCCTGTACTATTGGAGGACATACCACTTCAGACAAGGAGGGACATGTGGTACCAACATGACGGGTGCCCAGCTCACAGTGCAAGATGCACTACAGCATGTGTGGAAAATACATTTCCAAATCGTTGGATTGGACGTGGAGGGCCTGTCAAATGGCCGGCTCGTTCCCCAGATTTGACACCGTTAGACTTTTTCCTGTGGGGAAAGCTGAAGGACATTGTCTACCGGGATGTGCCAACAATTCCAGAGGATATGCAACACCGCATTACTGCGGCCTGTAGGGACATTCCCTACGAGATGCTACATTCTGTGCAACGATCTTTGCGTGGGCGCCTCGTTGCCTGTATCGCAGCTGACGGCCACCACTTTGAACACACACTTTGACAGGTTTTCGCTTCTTACACAGTGGTTCTTTGACATACTGTCATAGTCATTTTCATTATGCTGTAACACTGTCAAATACATGGTGCTGACGATGTCTACTGTATTTTTTTTCCTTTAACACGTTCTGTATTCATTTTGTCCAATGGTTTCCGACATCTCATACTTGTACATGCCGTGGTACTGACGGTCAAGTGGGCCACTTGTTAGTTTGTTTACATATTTTCACATGGCCATATCTTCGTTCCTATGTGCAGTAGATGCATGAGACCAACGGCGTTGTGTTTCTCTGCATGTGCTCTTTTATATTATGCATGTTATTGTATATCGTTCCATTAAAAAAAATATGACTTTGCTCCAGATGCCCCATTTGTCGATATTTTTCGACCCACCCCATACCTCTGATTTACGAGCCCCATTTGATATTATTGTTTCCCGCAAACCTCACATCGCTACTGTTTCTGGTTTCTTCGCTATTTCAGGTGGTACTTTTAGGTGCCTCACGCGGTATATGGATTACAAATAGGTCAAATTAATCAATACTCTCTCAGTATCAGCCAATATAGGTATATTGGTATGAATATTTTTTCTTGCCCAGCATATTTTTTATGCATATATAGGTATAATTTATATATGTAGGTATTCATACAACAACAATTATCAGATCAGTGATTATTAATTGATCAAGGCTTTGGACTACAGACAGTCGAGTCATGTAGACAACAAATAACAGGCTGGTAAATAACTAACCTGCCCGATGCTTATGCCGAAGTTTCCCAAGTGTTGTGCAGCTTCTTGCAGTTCTTGTAAAAATCCTTTTACTTTCTGTGCAGTTTCTGAAACAAGATAATGCATAAATACAAAATAAACTCTCAGGAAGACAGACACAAGTGTCCAATGAGCATCTAATTAATGCCAAACTACTGGATGTCCTACAGATATCCAAGAATATCAAGTAGACATCCTTCCAGGAAACGTCCATGGAATATCCAAGATGCATGTCTCATAGATATTTTATGGATCATTTTTTGATATAAGTATTGTGTTGTTATCATAAATGGGATGTCATCTGTATGTGTTTATTTGATTCATATATGTTGTGGATAAGAAAAATATATATTCTGGTCTACAACTGTACATAATCTGGACATTTATTAGGCATCACTTGGATACTATCTGTATGTTTGTCAAACATTTCGAGGCGTTATCTTTAGTGTATAATGTAAGTCTGCTGTAATGAAGTCTGCTACCAATCACTCAAGTAGTTACTGACCCTGCACATAGAAAAGTTTGGTTCCTCTGACCTTCACACTTTATAGCCAAACAGCCCTTGAAGGTTAAGGCACAACTTTTCTCAGAGTGATGCGTGGTCAGCTCATCCAGTCCCATTCCATTTGCTAACTGCCTTTCTAGACCAGCCTGTATGTCTGCAGCACCCACATAATGCTAAACAGAAGAGTTTATTTCAGAACAGCTGATTTTTAAGGGAGAATATTAAAAAAGGCGCTTTTGCATTACTCCCAACCTCTTAACAAAAGTTTGAACACAGGCTTTGGTCATTTTAAACTGAGACATGACAGACATACAAGGGTGTATCAAAAAAGAATGGGACCAACTAATATTGTTTTACCACTATTGGCTCCCTTTACTGAATTTATATTACAAACTTTTAAAATTATCTCCTTCTGCAGCCAACGTTCAAACAAATGTTCAATCCACTTTTCAAAGCAATAATTCAAGCCTTTCTTGACAATCTGTTTAACACATCTGAAACAGCATTGTTCAACTCACTGTCTGATTTAAATGGCTCTTTTCTTCACATTCGGAAACAGGTGGAAGTTGTACAGTGCATGATCTGGTAAATAGGGTGGGCATGCCATCATTTTAATGCCCAGCTCTTTGATTGTATTTTGTGTCACCGACTTGCGGTGAGCGGGAGCATTAACTAGGTGCAGGATTCATCTGCTGTGAGCAAAGTGTGGTCTCTTATAAATCAATTTTCCTCTTCAGTTGTTCTTTAAGATCATCAGAGTATGAACCACATGATCGTAAACAATTATGTTTGTGTCAGAAAGATAAGCCTCATGATTTTTCCAGTCCTTTCACAAACTTCTGCTTTTTTGCACCTTGGGCTGGACTGATGTTTCCATTGTGCACTCTGGGTCGTAATGATGAAACCAGGTCTCATAGAATGTGATGAATCTGTTTAGAAAATCTGGTTCCCTCTGAAGACTGTTGATCCACTGTTGGCATATCATGATCCGGCCCTCATATAACCCGCGATCGGTCGTAGGTGAGCGTGGCACTCACTTTCAAGTTCTAATTAAGTGCCATTTTAACAGTATTTAAAGTATTGGCCTGTAGTGTTCTCTAGCTTCCTTTTAGATGCTCTCGAGTGGCCTGATTCTATTATTATGAGGTGACTCAAGCAACAATATGAGAGAGACCATTGTTGTTGAAAGAGTGCTGTTAGAGTGAGCAGAGCTTTTTTCCTCCTAAATTTGTCAATTATTTAGTGTGTTAGGCCATGTCAGGCCAGTGCCGAGAAGACTGGGACCAAGGATGAGATGAAGTTCGAAGGCTGAGGCCAAAATTGGGATGGAGTTTGGAGGTTAAGGCCGTGTGAGGCCGAGGTCGAAATAGAGTTTGGAGGTTAAGGCCGTGTGAGGTCGAGGTCGAAATAGAGTTTGGAGGAAAAAGTTATAAAGTCATATAACTTTGAGCACACTACTTCAGTCAGAACATTCGAAGTTAATAATCCACTCTGCCAGTCATGATGACTTGTACTTTTTCTTATATGTGCACGATATGCAGGGGAACGTTGCAAAGGCGCTGCAGAGAGGGTCACGGTGGACACTTGCCCCTTGAGATATCTGGAAATACTGCATATACTCGTAATTTAAATTTTGAAACTGTAGCACGGCTGCCTCCCTGAGAAAAAAATCCTGTGGGCCGTCTTGGAATGTTGGGCAAGAGTAGTACCGATGTTTTCTTTTTCAACCACTTGGCGCTATCCATCATCTTTTTTGACGTTAGAATTTGAAATTAGTCGTTGGTTCGACAGCTGCTGACTTCATTCCGAGGCGTTGTTTCATCAGCTCCATGAGTCATGCCCAGTTCTAGAACTGTTTTTTAATATTGCGACTTCAAATTTGCTGTTTCAACTAGAAACGAATGCCTTTCCCGAGTTGTCGTCGGTGTTTTCTTTTTCAAATCACAAATTTTGCATTCACAAGCTATAAATACTGCTTTGGGGTGAGACGGGTGGGACATGACAGGTACTATCCCATCCAAATCTTAAAACGACGGGGAAATACAGCTGTCTTCATCGCCTTACAAAGCACAACTGTTGGAAGAACCAGGACCGGCGGAAGGCGGGGGTGCGAGCCGTGACACTGCCAAGAGCGGCAAATTTTCAGGGCAGCAAAATTTGAAGAGATGAAAAAAATAAGCCTATTGAAAACTTGGAAGTTAGTATATGCAAACCCACCGTTTTGAAGGAACATATCAGTAGTATCACTTTAAAACCACTGAGTGCCACAAATTGGGAAAACAGATTCCACGTAATGTAACATGCAAATGTCTTCAAAACATTAATCTACGATGTGTTAGATGATTTCTTGCAAACATATTAGCGGTTAGAAGAAAGCAGGAGTGATGAAAAATTTCAAAGTTTCTTAGACGCCACTTGGCAGCCTGGTAGGGCCTTCCTCCCTCCACTCGTGGAAACGTCGGTGGGCGGCGGCGACCTGTGAGTCCTGGTTGAAGAGAAAGAATTGGCATCGAATTTAGATATAGATGATCCAAACATAGGAAACCCTGTACAGGGCTGAAATCGAAAGAAGAAGCAGTTGATTTTTTTACATATCCTAAATGATTATTTTAGCTCTAAGAGGAAGATTTGAGCAGCTTAAACATCATAGTGATTTTTTAAATTTCTTAATGATATTAGTAAGCATAAAGACATGCCATCAGATCTTTTGTCTGAAAGGTGTAAAAAACTTGCCGGAATGTTAACATATGAAGGCTACTGAATTAAAAAATAAACAAAAAGTGCTAATAAAACAATTGTACCAAAGGAAACCTTAAACTGATAAAGGGTCATGATTTTGAACCTAATGTGTAGAGCCCGGAAGTTTGGCAAAATGCCTCTTTTTATCTACTGCATATATTGATAAAATTTTTCCGGATATACGTTTCTTATGTTGTTTCGAATGTTTTGGAAGCCTTTTCATTTTGCCTATTTGGGACCCCACTGCCTATTTTTAATTATAATGCCTTTTTTTGCCTTTTTCAATGAAATTTGACATTTTTTTAAAAAAAAATGTGTATATAAATTATTTTTCACCCAAAAAACGTTGTTTGCATTTATTTTTCTTACGTTTATTATGTGAATAATTTTCGCCTTATTTAAGTAATATTGAATTCACGCATGTTTCAACATTGCTGAAGGAGAAAAGTGTGGGAAAAAAGTATTTCATGCTGAGTCAGGATATTGCCTTTCGGTTAACATTTCTCGTGCATGATTGACTGCTGAAGTGAACAGGTTGATTTCGAACACAAAGAAAATATTTCTGAAATCTCCCTCTCGAACCCGAAAATTTCAGGAAGTTGCGATTGAGCTTAGTTTACCTCAGCAACCAGTCTTGATGAGATAGGGAACCTGGATATCAGCAGCTATATATTATGCTAACAACCTTCAAAAAATCAGTGAGGTTATCGATGCTCTTCCAGAAAATGAAGCAGCTTCAATTCGTGAAGTGAAAAAACTCCTGTGCTATTCAAGTTTACTTTTGCACATTATGGTGCATTGCCAGAGACAATTACAATTAAAGCATCCACGAAAATCTTCGAGGAATCTATGCAGCAGATGATGGAAGTGCCAGGAGAAAAGGGGTCAGCTGTTGAGGAAAAGTGCTAACGGGTAGTGAGTGCAAATGAGGACTTGAAACAATTGAAAAGAATTTGTGATATTCTAAAAGGTGAAAATGCTGTTACCAAAATGAGTCCAGCTACATTAGTTTGTTATATGTATGCTCCAATAACTTCTGTCGAAGTAGGAAGATCATTTTCTATTATGAAAAACATTCTCTCTGACAGACGACTATCAATGAATGTTGAGAACTTAAAAAGCACCTTGTAGTTATGTGCAATCAAGACGGAGAAAATTGAAATGCTCTTCCCAATTTAGATTTTAACATTTTGCCAGAAATTATAGATAAAAGTAAGCGACTTCTAAATGTGCCTTTTTTCGGTTTATTTTGCCTTTTTTTCACTTTTAGTGCCTATTTACCACATTATAAATGCCTTTTTGCCTGCCTATTTTAACGAAAATAAATGCCTGAACTTCCGGGCTCTACTAATGTGAGTGTAGAACTTCGAATTTATTAACTTTGTCGGTAACCGTGGCAAGTGGCGAACAAAGTTTATTTGAAAATTAAGGATAATATACTATCTTCGGTCACTCATGTCTGAAACACGCTTGTTTCAATTTTATGCAAAATAGCATTATACGAAAGAGACTGTATTACATTGAAAGGTAAAAGTAAAGTTCCCTGTGCATTTAGCAGCATGTCATGAAGTCACATTTAGGGCATGTGTGTGTGTGGGGGGGGGGGGGGGGTTGGACCACACACAGTCTCTATCTCGGCCATTTTGGAGGTGATGTGATCAGCACCACTCTCCGGCCGCCTATACTTCCCAGGGTTGCCCACAGGTACCTATTAATTTGAGGCTGGGCAGTGGCAGCTCGTGGTTCAGAATGTTGGTGATTGTAGCAAATATATATATATAATATATTGATATAACTTTAATTTGTATGTAATTATATGTATTTATAATTTTATATGTGAGTGACACGTGACACTTTCGAGGAGTACAATTAATAATCATCATACAAAATTTGAAGTTTCCATTTATTGTGTTTTTGTGATTACATAAGAAGTACTTTAATGTTCGGATCCCACTTTAAACTGTAAGTCCAGTCCTGATTAGTCCTTCTGTGGACTAAAAGTTGATAAAGTTGATTTAAAAAGCAAATCAAATCAAATTGTTACAAGTTTCAAGCATAATTTAAATTAGATTAAGATTCTCCCCAAAATAAAATATTTATCTTTGAACATTTTGTCTATTGCGACACAGGACAGTGAGAACTTGGCTGCTGTTCGAACGCTGCTGCTCTCTAACGGTGTATGAAAGAATTAGCAATCAAGCGTATGTTGTTGGTCCGTCCTCTTCTTCCCTCACCCGCCGGGGGATCCGAAACGGGTCGCCTGACTTTGCTGTATTGTAAACCCATTGCAACGACCAAGCCGACTGAAGCAGGGGATTGGAAGAACAGTGTTGAACGTCGCTCCAATACTCCTCGCTGTAGAGATCAGGCCGTTGCTCCGGCTTTGCAACGCGTACACTGTGAAATCGCACAGGTTGCCTCCTTTTTTTAACAGATCATAATGGAATTTGCTTTATCAAGCAACGAAGGGCAAAATGGTTGGTTTATGTTCAATATATTTAATAGGAAAACAAATGAAAATATACTAACAAAAAGTATGAAATGTTGTAAAATATCAGGTCGTTGTGCAACACTGCAACAATATCAGTAACCGCCCCTGGCTGGCTGAACCCCATAGCCGCTTTATGCGGGGACAACGCAGGAAAGATTTCAGACCTTAGACCACCCACGCAGGAGATCCGGGAATATTACATTTTAAAGATCCAATCGTATATCACAGACCTACAACCATATGAAGTCAAGCCTTCACTTCTTTGCTAATACTTGTTAATACATTTAAGAGAGAGAGAGAGAGAGAGAGAGAGAGAGAGAGAGTTCATAAAATATAATAATAATATAAAATTAGTGTCGCAATTTTTTAAAGTATAACTGTGGTCGAGCGAGATATCCTTTTGTGCTGAATAATATTAAAATAGCGTAACAAGTCTCATTAATTATTTTATACTTTGATGTTTTACTTAGGAATATATTGATTTTTCAATTTCCCGTTGCTGGGTAATGACCGGCGGGGGGCGTTCGAAAGGGAGCGGCATCTCCCGCCACCGCGCAGGGCGGCAAAATGACTAACGCCGGCCCTGGGAAGAACAAACTCAGAAGTAAATGAAAGTAGTATCCAAAAGGCAAGCGTGTCGTCCAGGGGAGTAAAGCCAAACTTAACGTTTAACGAGATCAACAAGAAAGATGATAAGAGCTCTACACTTTCTTCTCGTGCGACTCAGGAAGAATCCAGCGACAGCGAATTGATCAAAACGCTGTTCAAGTCTGCAGTATATGTGAGAAATAAGAACATGTGGACGATTTACGAATGTCTTAACTAGCACTAAACATTCCATTCCTTTATTTTGAACTCTCATTATAAAAATTAAATGTTTCGATCGTATTATTGAAAGTTTAGGGCCAAGACCTGCAAAATAAATTTTTTGAAACATTCCTTTCTAAGCCAGTTTTTCATAGCCTACATGTTTTTAGTTTCAATCATGTTTATACGTAAAAAAGGTTTCAGTAAAAATTGTATGGAAAGTATTTTAGTATCTAGTCATTCCATGTTAAATATTAGGTACCCTCTCTTGTCCCACGTATATGGCAACGTCGCCTTGTAATCGAGGGGTACCGGGTTCGATACCCGGTGCAGGTACTTATTGGTTCGGATCCCACTTTAAACTGTAGCTCCAGTCCCGAGTAGTCTATCTATGAATAAAGTAAACTTAAAATTATTTTTTTAAAAAAATGCGTGTGTCTGTGTTAGTTGACTGATTTAATCACGATGTTTATTTATTATTTATACTATGAGATTAACCGCAACGGGGACAAGAGAATGCCATAGGGCTGGACAGAAGAGGTCGAGGAAGTGGGAGTATGGATTGGAACATAACCAGTGAAAAACACATTAATACGGAATCAAAAAAGAACTAGGAGGAGAGTATAGAGGGCATTGGTCGTGCCCACCTTCCCAGCACAAACAATGAATTATGGGGTAAATAAGAAAAATAGTAATGCTCATTAATTCTTTTAATGATTACAAAAACATGAATAGACCTACAACCGGTGTTCAGGTAATTAGGAACAGCTGTGACGTTATTGCCAAATTGGTTGCACGATTGATAACAGGATATTTTGGGCGCTGACGTCACGACTTCCATTTTCCGAAATGAACTTTTTAATAAACATTTTTTAAAAATCGAGAAAATATTATTATGACCATAAAGAAACGCATTTCCGCAGTTTGAAAGCTTTGAAGGAGAAAGGGAAGGGAGATTCCGTATCAACATATTTGTACTTGGCACCGCCAGATCTAAGTTACATCACTGGGCTATTGTTCCAGCAATGAGTAGAAGATATAGTGGTTTCTCTAGGGACACACACAAAATTCGATACAGAATAATTTGTGTATTTGTATGTGTCATGTTATAGCGTTTACTATGGGTGTGCGGGATCCCGAAAAGTCGGGACCGGGATTGGGGAAAAAATTCCCGTCCCGATCCGGACTTCGGGAAATGACTTTTCGGGATCCCGAGCAGTCGGGAAATACCGAATGGTCATTTTAAAAAGGTGTTAATTCTTGACGTTTTATGCATTGTAAATGTCTGGAACTTATCGGAAATCGTTAGTTTTTGCACCAGAAATTAAAAAACGATTCTTAAGGTGAAAATGACGTGTAGAATTCGAGATTTCCAGAGCTTCGGGAAATTTCGAACATTTCGCGTCCCGAAAATTTCCCGACTTAGTCGGGAATGGCGAATTTTTTTCCGTCTCGAATGTCGGGATTTTAAAAAATTTCCCGTCCCGACCCCAAAAATTCTGTCCCGCACACCCCTAGCGTTTACCACCGGTAAATCAACCCCTTTCACAATGTTCATTATATAGGCCTATTATGCAAACTATTAAAACAAGCTTCTGAACCAGAATTTAAGTAAATTATTTAACAATAGAAACTGGTATATGTACTACGTCACTGAACGTTCTCCATCGCACCCTTCTGACGACCGGCTTTCCTCCCTGATCCCGATCGTAGGCGGGGAGACCGAGGGTGCCGAAGCTAGGGATGGCCAAACGGATCCGGATCCGGGTCCGAAAGTTTCGGATCTAGATTCGGATCCGAAAGTTCCGGATCCGAGAGTTTGGTATCTCAATCCCATTATAATATTACCACACCTTAAAAGGTATTATGATCTTCGATTACAAAGATTTTTCATTAGTTAGTCCTTCAAGTTTTTTTTTCAAGTGTTGTTCCTAAAATACTTTGCTACGCATCGGCTAACACACTCGTGCACAAAAATAACCTTACTTGTTGAACATAAAATGTCAGAGGTGATTTTGTAAATGCCATTGAAATGAATATGTATTCATTCGAAAGTATTGGAAATGGAAACACACATAAATGTGAGACATTCAATTCCAGGATGAAACCTTTAACACAATTAACAAGATAGAAATGTTATACAAAAATTATACAATTGTTATACAGTTACAGTTTTAAAAATTAAAATAAAACATTATAATATATGCAGTGTTATATAATTACAAAGTGTAACACTAACAAGGGAGGTTATCTAAGTGTCCCCCCTCCGATTTCCATGAAACTTGGCAGGTGTATAGACGGGCCCAAAGGAAGAAATACGTGTTTTTTTTTTCAGCTAAAAAAACTGTTTTAGGGGGCAAAACCCCTCAAATATCAAGATGAGGACAAATTGAAGTAAGGGTCTGACCCCTGTGTCCCCCTCCGATTTCCATTAAACTTGGCAGGTGTATAAAGGGACCCAAAGGAAGAAATGCGTGTTTTTTGTTTCGACTAAAAAACTGTTTTAGGGGCAAACCCCCTCAAATGTCAAAATGAGGACAAATTTAAGTGGGCATTTGACCCCTGTGTCCCAGTCCGATTTTCATGATAATTCTCAGGTGCATAGAGGGGCCCAAAAGGAAGAAATACGTGTTTGTTTGTTTCAGCTAAAAGAACTGTTTTAGGGGGCAAAACCCGCCTCAAATGTAAAGATGAGGACAAATTGACGTGGGGATCTAACCCCTGTGTCCCCCTCCGATTTCCATGAAATTTGGCATGTGTATAGAGGGGCCCTATGCACCCTGTTTCTTCATATGCCATATTTACGTGGTTTCGGGGTCAGATCCCCACTTCAATTCTCCTCATCTTGACATTTGAGGGGGGTTGCCCCCCCTAAAACCGTTTTTTAGCTGAAACACAAGAACACGTACTTCTTTGGGAACCTCCATACACCTGCTAAATTTCATGGACATCGGAGTGGCACACAGGGTTCAGATCCCCGCGTCAATTTGTCTTGATCTTGACATTTGAGGTTGTTTTTTTTTGCCCCCTAAAACAGTTTTTTTTAGCTGAAACACAAAAACACGTAATTCTTCATTTGGGCCTCTCTATTCACCTGCCAAGTTTCATGGAAATCGGAGGGGGAGACTTAGACCTCCCTTGTAAGTGTATTAATTACAAATCGCGCACGCACACACACACACACTATATATATAGTATATATATTTATATATATACATATATATTTTGTGTGCTCGCGTGTGCATCCCTACCCCGTAGTTGCTTGGAGCTTTCATTGTGTTGAAAATACTTTCTTTTTCCTTACAATGTATATTATATCTATATTAGCAAGTACCAATATGTTATAAACACATTCTTACTTTCCAAAGAAGCGCTCATGTGGGATGGCAAAACGGATCCGGATCCGATGCCGAAAGTTCTGGATCCGGATAGGATCCGGATCTTGCCATCCCTAGCGAAGCGAGTGACTATTTAAAAGCACACGGCCTGTGGGCGTCAATTACACCGTTGGCAGGATAACACTGTTTGTTCCTTTCTGCTTTCTGTGCGGTAGAAGCAGTGTTGCTACATGAAAGGAAATGTCTCTTGGTGCAGGGAGATCTAGGTCCAATTTTAGGTGAAAAGTAAGATTTTATGAAAAATATAGAAATTCCCGAAAATTTGAACTGGACGGAATTCTGTTTTTGGTTTACTTGCATGCCTGCATTGGTGTTTTATTTTTCTTACATCTAATTAATCTATATGGGGTGTACAATAAATGTATACAATAAATAATAATTGTTGCGGTAAACCAGGTAAATTTCGAGAATACGTCACTGGTATGTGTAACAGGCCCGTAGCCGGGCAGGGGCAGGGCCGCCAGCCCCCCCCCCCCCCCCAGCACTGCCGCCAGCCCTCTTGGCAGTAGGTAAAACTACTTTTTATTCTAATTTCTTTGAGGTGATGAGTGAAAATGTAGACAGCATATATTATTTTGTTCACAAGTTCGCGAGGGATAAATTCACAGAACATGAACAGCAGCTATTAGATTTGTTTATCTTGTTTGTGAGCAGAAATCTAAGCACCTCGAAGTGTTTAGAAGATTCTCTAGACTTTAGAAAGTTCTTTCATAGGGGAGCTTCTTTATCTGTAATTTCCCTGCCCCTGTTGCAGCCTCTCGTTTGACAAATATCTGGGACTTTAACGTCATCATCCACATTCCTTCCACACTGCGTCAAATGCCAACAGATTCATGGTTTTGGGAACGAAGAGAAGTTTTATTGCTTCGGCCGGGGCACGGTAGGCACTATGATTGAAGTGAATATTGTACATTTCTACTTGCATCATTTAAATACATGTATCATCAAAAATAGTGGGCCTCCCCGATGGCGCAGCGATAGCCTCGTCGCCTTGTAATCAAGGGCTCCCAGGTTCGATACCCGGTGGAGGCACATGGCACAGTGGCTCGGATCCCACTTTAAACTGTAGGTCCAGTCCCCATTAGCCTTACTGTGCATAAAGTGGACTTAAAACACCAAATCAATCAATAGTATAGTGTGTGTATTAAGGGATGGTGTGAGTAGCAGTCACTTAACACTTCAATAGATGTTTTAGAAGATATAGAAAAAACTGTAATATTTGCATGATATTTCTAAATTTTATGTTTTATAATAACATAATGCCCCCCTCCCATTTACCTTCATTTAGTACTGTTAAACTTTTGAAAACTGGACTTGGTTTACAAGGCGATCAATTCTGGCTACGGACCTGATGTGTAATGCAATAAAATCCCATGCAAGAAACAATAAACATAATTTGCACAATGCTATTTCGCACACTCGTTACTCAAACATTCATCACTTACTCAAGCAGTGTACTTACCCTGGTAACTGAAATACACCAGTCTCACGCGCGAGTTACTCACGAACTGCTGAAAAGTCTCAGGTGTCAAGGGTTTCACGTAACTCGTTTCGATGTCATAGCTGGTGGCGAAGGCTGCATCGCTGATAAGTAACACGCACAAAGCCGCGAGCGCCATTTTGCCGTTGGAAATCAATATCGGATTGTGAACACGTGGTCTCACAGAAAAATTCAATCCACAGGTCGTTCTCCTTAGCGTCGGGAAGTAAATTCTCGTTTCCATGGTAACCATTCGTCTGATGTGGCGGGATGCCGATGCCTCTAGGCCAGATTTTAAAATTAACGCCCTTACCAAGTTATTTTCTGTGAAGTTGTAATCACACGGTAGGAGTCTTTTGTGACCTATCAAAAGCTTTCGATTCTGTAAATCACGAGATATTGCTGTGGAAACTTCAAAAACTTGGTATTCGTGGACTACCACAAAAGTGGTTTCAATCTTATCTTACCAATAGAAAGCAAATTGTAGAAATCGCTCACACCACAGCAAAAGGATACGTAACACATCAACACTCCACCATGAAAAGTGTAACATGTGGGGTGCCTCAGGGAAGTATTCTTGGCCCTCTTTTGTTTCTTATGTACATAAATGATTTACCAAATGTTATACCTGAGGCAAATGCAATATTATATGCTGATGATACAAATATTATAGTAACAGACACTTCCAAAGATGCTCTACAATCTAAGGCTAATAACGTATTAAACAAATTAGATGACTGGTTTTTAAATAATAATCTACTCCTCAACAGCAAAAAAACAAATTACATTACATTTTCTACAATCCAAACCAGAAACCAAATAAGCCTCAATCTAATATCTGGGAATACACAACTAGAGCCTAACAAAAATTCAAAATTTCTGGGTATCATTCTGGATGAACACCTTAGCTATACAGAACACATAAACACGCTACAATCAAAATTAAGTAGTGTGTGCTATGCCCTTCGAGAAATGGTAGACATCTCAAGCACCCAAACTGTAAAGTGCCTTTATATGGCAAACTTTGATGCTTTACTAAGATACGGTATTATGGTTTGGGGTAACAAGGGTCACTCCAATGTCCTTTTTATGCTTCAAAAAAGAGCTATAAGAATCATAGCTGGAGTAAAGAAAACTTATTCATGTAGAACTCTTTTCCGTAAACTTAATGTGTTAACTCTCCCCTGCATATACATTTATGAATGCTTAATTTATGTTAAGCAAAATATTTCCAACTTTGCCACAAATGAGGAGATACATGGCCTAAACACAAGAAATAAAGACAAACTTCACATAAAACACTGCCGCCTCAACTTATGTAAGAAAGGTCCCTTAAACTCTTCCATAGATCTCTACAATAAACTACCACAAGATGTGAGGAAAGAACCAAACTTGATGATATTCAAGCACAAGATAAAATCAATGCTTCTGAAGCATGTTTTTTATTCTATAGCTGAATACATGGAAGCGGCTTTTACATAAGACAAATGTACATAATGTAGTATAATCACATATTATTCTTGTAAAATTAAATGTCAAATGAAAGTGGGTAATTAGTATATCTTCTCATGTTATATTTTTTTGTGATTTTGATATAATAGCAGAGTAAGACCCAATTTTTTACAATTTTTGGCTATATATTTTGTATTTGTAAAATCTATTAATGTACCTGTATTGTAATGTAAGTATTGACATGTCCTATATTACCATGTACTGTAATTTGTACACACCGGTAGTCCTTGGACGCAAATAAACTAAACTAAACTAAACTAAGGGTTAGTGGCAGCGTTCGAACGTGAATATCTGGAACCTTCCCGTTTTATCTCGTATTTTATATTCTTTGTGCATTCCACTTCATTTCCCTTTTCAGCGTGAACTAAATTGTTAATTCTCTTCAATACTATATACTACGATATAACAATCATATAGCTTCCCCTATGCATGAAGAGGTGTTGTTGCTCCGAGGGGATTTAGCCCAGTATGACGGCGTCTATGCTCCGAATCCCATGGAACTGGAAATCCAGTTAGTTGGCGCTGAACTCGCTACCTGCCCGGATATGATGGCTGCCTGCCTGACTGCTTGACTGGTTTGGAGGAATAGGTGCTTGGGGCAGTGTTGTCAGGTCAGACTTGAAAAAATCGGGAGATTGTTCCTTGGGAAAGCAGAAGATCTGCTACAAAATCTGATGATCTAATAGTAGCGGATGAACGACGTTCTCGGGGGCAGCATAGGCGTGCGCACTGGAGGGCAAGGGGACGCCCGCAGATTTTTTCGAGCGAGGGATGAGGGGAAACAATGTATTTTTTCAGGCGGGTAAAGGAGGCATATTACCCCGTAATATTGTTGCCCTCTAAGAAAACGCCACTTGAGTTTGAAATTATCACGTTCCTACATCCCTATTATAATAATGGATGTAAATTACTGTGACTGAAATCAACTCATACGTCTGAAATAATAGGTACTTTTATGTCAACATTCATTTTCCAGAAGAGGAGGGGGTGGCGACCATCCTTGCACTTCCTTCTGGACGTCCATGCCGCTATAATTTTGATGAAAATAGTATTTAAGTATAGAATAGTATATTAAGGATAGAAAATTAAGTATTTTCAAGCCGATGAAAGTGGTAAGGGGTGCATTATTTCCTTTGTAATTGAACTATGCCGCTTCTCTAGCAAATTTCTTGTTATTAACACTGACATGTTTTATTCGTCAGTTATGCTGCCTCTATGTTGTTGCATTTAATATATACAGGGTGTCGCAAAACTCTTTCAACAACGCTTGGGTGCTGGTAGATATAAAAACAAGTAACGTTTCCCTATAAAGTTTACCTCGAAAGCGCTTAGTTTCTGAGCTATAAGAGCTTAAAATCTATCCTGTACGTATGCAACCCAACACAGCAAACGCTTGCTCTGACATAACTACCAGGGGTGCGTGGCAGGGTTGCCACTAGCGTTCCTCGTTAAGAGAGACGACTTGAAAACAACAACTTGGGAGTCTTGCCTGAGCAAAATTAAAAACATTAATGATACTTGCGATGTTGTAAGAAGCATTGACAGTATTTATAAACTGAGTAAGACAAATAATGGGCAGACTGAAATTCAATATTACTCATTCTAAAATATCTCCATAATTGATTGATTGATTTGCTTTATTTTAATTCGCTTTTCTGCCACTTTTGACTAATCGCGAAGA
Organism: Lepisma saccharinum; assembly: GCF_977018435.1. NCBI lineage: Eukaryota > Metazoa > Arthropoda > Insecta > Zygentoma > Lepismatidae > Lepisma > Lepisma saccharinum. Next base: position 55,464,207 of record NC_139233.1, read on the forward strand.
TGAAGATGATATGATGAAATAACAAATGACACCAATGTCTAGGCCAGGATTTAAACGTGAGATACCTGGCGCCGTAGCGATCTGTGCTAACCACATCACCACGGAGTGTTTCGTGTATCATGCAATATCAACAATGGCAAGGGACACTCGTGAGATAGGGGAAATCCATGAACGAACAAATGCATTCGGTGCTAAACGATTTGTGTTAGAACAAACTATTTGCAGTCTTTTTTTTAAAAAAAAGTTCAATTTCACATTAACTAATAATGAAAAACAAGCACACAAACTGTATTTTTGAATGGCAGAAAATACATGATAAATGCATTCAGAATATAATTATTTTTGGACATGTAACGTGTATAACTTTCATGTGGCCTACAACATATGTTTCACACAGATGCAAAATGTTAACACTAAATTGTGTACGTATTCAAAGTTTTTTTAAAAATGCATATGCATGGTTATGACTTTTTTGTAACCCCCATGTTCCTTTGTCATAAATCGATGAACTTTTGTTCAGAGGTAATGAAAAAGAAAATATTTTGATTTAATTTTGGAAAAAGGTCACCCCAAAACAGAAAAATCGATTTTACCATATATGCGTAGGCCTATATGTAGTTTATTGTTATAACATAACATAAAAAATTACAAACTTACAAGTAGGAATAGCATAATTATAGCATAATACATAATTATCACGTCTTGTTAGACAAAATAAATCTGAGCTGAAGTTTTTCCTTCATTTTACAGATGTTATTAAGATCTTGAAGACCCTTGATTGCCCGTTCTCAGGCACGTATCCAGAGGGAGGGATTAGGGGGCTCGAGCCCCCCTCCCCCGAAAGTTTTAGGTTTGCACTAGATAAAATGAGGTTTTTGGTTTCTTGTGGTGTGAAATAAAATAATGTGATAATAATTTAAGGAGATAAATAATTATCGAGGCAAGACGGAGAATGTTCCGTAACCCTGTTATTGATAATAGCACGTATCCAAGATGGGGCACAGGGGCTGGACCCTCTCCCCAGAAAATTTTTCACTTTACGTTAGATACAATTAGGTTTTTGGCTTCTTGAATAATGTGAAAATAATTTAAGGAGAGAAATAATTATCGAGGCAAGACTGAGAATGTTTTATACCCCTATTATTGTTAATAGCACGTATCCAAGGTGGGGATGAGATGGCTCGAGCCCCCCCGCCCCTCAGGAAATTTTTCAATTTACACTAGATAAAATTAGATTTTTGGCGTCTTGAATAATGTGAAGATAATAAATTTATTTATTTATTTACTCAGAGTTTCAGATACAGTCTTATTTGGCCATTTTACACTGAAACAACATAAAGTAGAAACAAAATATAACAAAAGATAAAAACAATAACAAGATGGGCTAGATTTACATATTTTTGGTCAGTAATATACAAAAATTACTTTCTGGAAGGAAAATATCTACATTTAGGGGAAGTTTGTTGTAGATTTCTGGGAGCCTGTAAAACAAGGATCTTTGTAAAACGGATAGAATAGTGGTTGGGTTGTGGAAGAGTTGCAGGTTGCGCGTTTGCTTTTGGGGTACCCTAAGTGTGAATTCACTGATTAGGAGATCTGTTCTGATTTTGCCATTTATTATCTTGTATAAAAATTTCATGTCAGCTAGATCACGACGATAGGATGGAGTGTGAATATTCAGAGCATCCATGGTGTCTGATTTGGATACATGTCGAAAGGAAGGTATTCTATGGCGAACAATTGCAAGAAAGAAACTGAGAGCAGAATCTATTCTGGTGAGATTGGTTTTTGAGGCCATTGCCCAAATTGGGGAACAGTATTCAAGGATGGACGAGATGAAAGATTTAAAGAATAAAGCAAGAGATGATGGGTTTTGAATTTCGCTAAATCTGTATAGAAGACCGAGTAGGCGCATGGCTTTTTAGTGGTAGCTAAAATATGATAATTAAAAGTAAGTTTTTCATCCATGATAATACCTAGGTCCATTTGGGTGGAGACGTTTTGGATTGGATTGTTTTCAATAGAATAAGTAGACAGCACTTTGTTCTTTTTTAGGGAATAAGTAAGGAAAGAAAGGGTTTAGTTCTAAATTCCACTGACGACACCATTTAACAAGTTCTGTGTGAGCATTTTGAAGAATCATCATGTCATGATGCGATGAGAACTCCTTAAAGAGTTTGCAGTCATCCGCAAACAAAAGCATATTGATAGGGAGGGAGGACAGTTTTTCAGGGAGGTCATCCATGTACAGAAGGAATAGGAGCGGCCCTAAAACACTCCCCTGGGGAACTCCAGACAAAACGGGAAGAAAGTTAGAAGAGGTACCTGAAAGAACAACACGTTGTTCACGCTCATGGAGGTAGTCCTGGAGTAAAGAGAGAAATTTTCAATGGATGTTAAATCTGGATGATAATTTATAAAGAAGAAATTTATGATTAATTTTGTCAAAGGCTTTCGAAATGTCCAAATATATAGTGTCAAGTTGGGAGTTATTATCAATAGCTTCGAAAGTATGACATGCGAAAGTAAGACAGAAATATTTGTTAGGCAAGATCTACCTGGAAGAAAACCATGTTGTGCTGTGTTGATATATGGTGACGTAAACTGAAGTAACCTGTTTTTGATGATTTTTTCACAAATAATTGATAGTGGGGATAGAAGTGAGATTGGTCTATAGGATTTTACACATTTTTTATCTCCAGTTTTGTGAATGGGCACAATGTTGGCCCGTTTGAAGTTTTTCGGAAACACACCCTTAGAGAAACATTTGTTGAGTAAGGCAGACAGAGGAAGAGCCAAGGAGTCGGCAGTTTTACGTAGGAATATTGTGGGGATTTCATCTGAACCTAGGGACCGATGGAGGGGCAATGAAGCGAGAAGGTATTTTACTTCCTCGGGGGATGTTTTGATTGAAGATAGTGTGTGAGGACAGACAGCATTTAAGTGGGGGAGAGGGTCGGAAACTGAGAGAGGTGAGAAGTTCTGATGAAAAAAAAAAACATTGAAAAGTTCGGCTCTTTCTTCTCCACTAGCAATATCAGTATTGTGAACAATTTCTTTGGGTATACGTGGGCTTTGTTTTCTTGAATTTGAATCTCTTAGGGTTTGTAGTACATTCGGTTGTTATGTTATTTATGTGTTCACTATATTTTTTTCTGAGTAGGTATTTTGAATGACATCTGATGTCACAATAGGTACCGTGAGTGTGAACATTAGGGTGCTGCTTCCATAGGTACCAAGCCTGTTTTTTTATTTTTTAACACAAAGAGAACTTCTCTGTCGAACCAAACGGGGTATTTCGTAGATCTCGGTCTCGCATTGGACACGAAGTCTTTAATCGTGGCATGCAGAATTTCAACAAAGTTCTCAACGGCTTCGTTCACTTCCTCTTCCATCAACAAAAACCAAGGGTAGGCGTTGAGCGCATGCTGGATGACATTCCATGGAGCTTTTCGCCATAGGTGGTGGGGGGGTTGGTTCTGCTTGACGGATTTCTTGTCTTTCTTCATGGTAGGCAGGTGCATTGTGACGTCGAGTGAGTCATGGTCGGAGGTTAGAAGATTTTTTCCTGCAGTTACCTGCATATTAGGCAGGGTTGCCAGTACATAGTCAAGGTTGCTGTCACCACGTGTTTTATGCAAGTTGAATTGGTTTAACCCTATTCCGTGAATAAACGTATCAATAAACCACTGATCATTTTGGCAGTTTATAGTTCCCGTATTTGGGCTTTCCCAATTGATGGACAGGTTGAAATCACCAAATAGCATAATATCACCACTTGTCATTGCTGCTAATACAGAATCCCTGCAGGTTTCGAGGATGGAAATAGGAGAGTTCTTATGTGGGCGATAATACGATCCAATTAGCAGTTTTTTGTTTTTTTGAAAATTGAGTTCTATCCAAATAATTTCACAGTCCTTGATTAGGTCTCTTCGTCTTTTACAATTCCATTTAACATTAACGCAGATCATCACTCCTCCACCACGACGACTTGCACGGTCATTTCTAAATACATTGAAATGCTTTAAAAATGGAAATTCACTATCCATCACCGTGTCGTTTAGCCAAGTTTCGGTGAAAACTAAGCAGTCATATTGCAGTAGCTCGCTTAAGTGAATGTCACAGTCAGAAAGTTTGTTTTTAATACTTTGCACGTTCTGGTAATATACGGAAAAAACAGCATCATTTCCTTGGGAGGGTCCCGGGTTAACATGGATGTCACCGCACAAGAGCACGAGGCACAAGAGGTGAAAGTAACCGAGAGTGGATGGCTTACCTCGCGGTCGTTGGTCCTCGGACGTCCGTAGTCCCATCATGGCTGCGGTCAGGCTAGAAGAAATAAATCTGAGAGAAATAATTATCGAGACAAGACGGAGAGTGTTCTATAACCCTATTATTGTCAATAGCACGTATCCATGGTGGCAATCAGGAGGCTCGAGGCCCCCTTCAGGAAATGTTTCTGTTTACACTTGATAAAATTAGGATTTTGGCTTCTTGAAAAATGTGATGATAATTTGGGAGAAATAATTATCGAGACAAGACGGAGAATGTTCTATAACCCTGTTCTTGTTAATAGCACGTATCCAAGGTGGGGTTGAGGTGGCTCGAGCCCTCCCCCAGATTTTTTTGGTTTTCACTAGATAAAACTAGGTTTTTGGCTTTTTGAATAATGTGACGATGATTTAAGGAGATAGACAATTATCGAGGCAAGACAGAGAATGTTCTATAACCCTGTTGTTGATAATATTGCAACTTTTCTTGCGCTTTCGGTGTTGTCGCAGCGCACTTGAGCACTATGTAGAAACTTGTCAGCATTTGGAAGATGCACAACAAAGGTAGCGCCACACGTAGGGCGATTCGTTGTAATTTCTAATCTCTGGAAGGCGGGAGAGGATACGTTCTTCAATGAGAGAAGGAGTCAACTACTGGCAATATTAACGAATCGTTTTATCTGCGGAACGTTCTAGAATATAATTAGGATATAAATACGCGGATTCAATTTTTCGGTTCATCTCTACAAAGAATCGATTAATGATAGTGATTTGAAAATTAAGACATTGACGACAGTAGAACTTCCGGGGCCTCAATGTAGTGCTAGTTCGGGTCGAGAGCCGAAGAGATCAAGGCGCCTCTCTCTCTCTCTCTCTCTCTCTCTCTCTCTCTCTCTCTAAAGTGAATATTTCAGCATTACCGGATATTGGAGTAGTTTATTAAAACAGAAATAAGCTGCATAGATCAACTGAAAATCAAAGTTTTGAGTGATGATTTAGTTTTGCCAGAACTAAATTTCGCATATGCAGTCCGAGGATTTCATGGTATAAAAAAATACTTTTGTTTAAGCCTACTGGGTTCAAAATACATTCAAACACTTAACTACCATAAAGAGACAGCCAAAAATTTTATGAATGTCGAGAAGAGAAAGCAAGAAGATGTTCCATATGTAGACATTTTAGGCGGAAATTGCAGCCTCTACCAAGACCCTGTCGAGAAGAGAAAGCAAGAAGATGTTCCATATGTAGACATTTTAGGCGGAAATTGCAGGCTCTACCAGGACCCGAATCATAGCTCTACCAACTGAGCCACCTAGCCATCCTTCACTTCAACCGATTTCTCGTTAAAATGTCTACATAGTACATGTCCTGCGTATATCAAATCGTAAGGTGTTGCCTGTATAGTGAACAAGCACAGAAAATATAGGAGAGAGAAGAAAACTGAGGAGCATTCCCACCGATTGAGGAGACTTTTTTTTCTTCTGTGGTCTGAGGTGACAATGACAGTGGCCTAATAAGGGAGATTTCACACCGTGTCGCCTGAGGATTTCACAATTCGAAATTAGGTTTGTGCGGCCTTTTGTGTCACTACGATGTGAAACGTTGCTGTTGATTGGCCCATTCCAATCGACGTGTATCGCGTGTTCCTTTCGGTCTGAAACCTTCCTAAGTCTTGAAAATCCAAGTCACAAGGATGGAAAATTAGGACCTTGTTAAGGTTAGGTGCGAAGGCAGGTAGACGACAGCACCCTAAAGGATAATATCCAAACCTGTAGGAAGAACGCATCTTACTTCAATCTCCAATACGGAATGATGAAAACTTCTGGTGAGTTGATTTTTAAAAAATGTGTCCGAGATAAAGAGTGGCGTGCCCAGGATTTTCGGAAGGGAGGGGGGTTACGCATACTATTTTTGGTGGCCAGTCCTGATTTTGCCATTTTTATCCTGTCTTTGACGTTCTTCTTTTTTTTTTTAAAAAAAAAGGAATACTGGGTCAAATGGGGTTATGACCTCACCAACCCTGCCTTGGGCACGTCACTGAAGATAAATGAATAAGCATTTGATCATACTGGGAGACGAAACATTAGATGTGTTGGGAACGGAAGGGTTTTCATTGTGCATTAATTGTTTCATGATCCAGCTATATTCGAGAAGACTTCCTTTGTTTCGTGTCGATATATGACAAGACTCCGGAAGCTGTGACAGGCATTTTTGAACACTTGTGAGTGCTAAGGCCTGAATCTGAACAATTTGGTGGGTTTCGGCATTTATAAGAGCTGCTAACATGGGAGGACAAGACACGTTAGTGGTGTTCAGGCTCGAATCAGAGATACATATTCGAGAGCTGTCTGCGTCCAGTTGGCAGCCCACAATTTGAATCTCGCGTTGTCGAGTGTATTGTCCATCCCGTGCATGTGTAACAGCTTCGTAAAAACACTCAAGGACACCATAGATGTTTTTATGCTTGATGAGAAGAAATGGACAAACACACATACTGAGATGGTTCCGGCACATAATGTTAATGCATGGAAACAGAGGAGTCGAGTGGTAAAAAATGTTCCGATTTCACGTTCTGATTAAAATGACAGCCTTACAGTGGCGACGATTTAAGGGATAGTTGCTCCCCATTTTCTTGCCTCAACATTATGGCCTCTTAATGTTAAGCCTTGTTTACCAAGAGAAAGGAAACTTTCCTTGCACCGCCCCCAGTCCCCCCCTTTCCTATTGGAACCCAATTGCCACCACTGGTCTTAAACATACAATTGTGAGGATCTTACTATACCCCTTAAAAAATGGTGTTGAGCCCCCCGCCCCCCGAAAGGAATTCCTGGATATGTGCCTGCCCGTTCTGCACACTGATTTGTTCTGGAAATTCCCAGTCTTGATGGTTCTTGATTCCAAAACTTTTTCACAGTTTAATGGTTTTTCATGAACCTGCAATCTGCTACATAGCGTCTGATAATCATCTGCATTGTAAATTTGGTCAGTAAACCAATGGTCAGCCCATCTGTAAGAGATGAATCTGCAAATTTTGCGTAGTGAGTCTCTTCTCTCTGGTAGAATAATAAATGCCAAAAGTGCTAGTATTGCTCGGGAATTCCATCTTGCATTACATAAATTAGGTATTTTCTGAAACTTCACTTCAGAAAATCCTCCAGTTAAATGAAATAGAAATTTCATATCACGCCATCCTGCTGTTTCAGTAATCTCTTCTTTACCATTCTCGAAATTAATCTTGAGTTGCTCGTAGTCCGGGATAAATGGATATTCGATATTGGGCGATGTGTTGTTTCCTCCAAGTTCGTCATCTATTATTATGTGAAGCACTTGGTCAAGAACATGATGTTGACAACCAATGAATTATAGTTCTTCCAATTTCTTTTGAGCAAACAGTCTTTGTAACTGAATTAAAATCCCATTCTTTCTTCCAGTGTTCACATTCGTAGTGTCCGCAACAACACCATCTTTATAGTCTTCTATAAATTATATTCATCGAGCTGTTATTCCTTTGACAACAGTATCCGCTTTTCCGTCTGGTAAATTTAGGGCTTCTAACTTAACTTCTCTTCGCTCATTCTTCAACACTAGCACTTGATATTCTTGTTCATTATTACGTTCAGCACTTGAATTGATAAGATTGGTATAATGCAACGACAAGTTTTCTAAGTTTAGTGTTTCTTCATTTCGTCGTTACGTTTAACAGCTTCTTCAATTGTGGACTTGTAAATACCAGATTGTGAAGGTGTTTCATGTCGAACACCTACGATGAATGTGTAAAATGAGGAAAATATAATCAATTGAATGAAGTTGGATACATATCTGGGATACGCGACACCACAAGGCAAGAAGAGCAGGTTCTTCTTCGGAAGAATCACATAGGAAACGAAGAATTGTTCTACTAGAAGATCAATCACTGGAAAACTACAGCAGGATACCACTCAAAATCTGCAACCAAATTAGTAACATCTTCAAAGTTATCAAACAGCAAAGAAGCAAGCAGCTATTTGCCGACAGTTATATCAAGATGGGATCGACATTCTACAAGGACAAAGAAGAAGTATAACAGAATCCAAACAGTTGGTCGATCTGTTCCTTGGAGCATCCATGAAAGGAAGGAAAGACCGTGTAAAGAAAATCGCAAAAGAAGTAACAAGTTTATGCTGCGGGGCGTCCCCGCTTTATTCTCAGATGTCCTGCTATTTATTGCCGCGCTCCAACGTACGCGCCAGCACTGCCTATCAGCATATTCCAATACTACATTAAGACGACACTGACTTGTCTGTCAGCAAGAGCGTGTTATTAATCGGAACAGAGATCTTTCAGAAAATAAATTACCGCTGCTCAATCGGGAAGCTTATACAGGTATACTCTAAAACAATGATTGTTCCAGAAAGTTCAAGAAACTTCTACTAAGTTCTAGAAAGTTTCATAAAGTTCTAGAAGACTCGTTCCCTTTCCTCCAAACAATAATTGTTCATGCATTTAAGACAAAATCAATTAAGAGAAGTCTTACTTCTCTCTGTGGTAATTTACAATGCATTACAGAAAATAATTTTAAATATATAATATATATACATTAGGGTGTATCGAAAAAAACTTTTTTTCGAAATGTTAAGATGGCTAGTGCGGAAAAGTGGCCATTTGTGACCAAAAAGACGTCTGGTTTTTTTCAGATTTTTTGGAGGTCGTTTAGGTGGCGCGCATCGACCTTCAAGTTTTGATAGTGATTTGGTTATGCAACACGCACAACAATTTCACAAAAATGTCATTAATTGGCTATTTCATGTCTTTTTCTCTGCATTATGGTCGTTCATTGTTTTGTTTGTGGCAAATATCCTACATTCATGCCTCAGGGGTTGTTTCCTATGCTGTTTACGTATGCTTTTGGTAAAAATTTGTCAATTTGAAGCTAAAAATTCATTTTTTTCTATTGAGGTTTCCAATTGGTTTCGACTTTGTGTTTTATTCGAAAGTTTTCCGATATAAAAGACTAAATAAAATATTTTGGCTTTCTAATTGCTAACAGTTTCTCAATTACTGTACAGCGCTTCGCTTATTTTCATAGCTTATTATGCTTTGAAAATAACCCAGAGCTCACAAATATATTTCTTTTCTAAAATATTAATTCACGCACACATTTATATTAGGTATATAAAAACATGAAAATGCATACATGTAATTTGAATCAATGTAAAAACTGATACGAAAGGTTAAGACAACAGAGAAACTGTAAAAAATTATATATTATAATTATATATGAAAACAGACTGTTATTACAAAAATTACGATATTGACAAATTATCATTAGCAGTCCTCTGCATTTTTTCATGGAAGCAAATTCTTGTTTGCTAGTTTTCGAGCTCGATCACTCTCACTCCTGACATTGTGCTTCTCAAGGAATTTTTGATGAATTTTAGCTGGGGAAATCATTTCGTCGAGGAAGATTTTTTTTTTAACTTCTCTTTTCCGTTTGGTAAAAATTGTAAGTAGGGTGAAAATGTGTTCTCTTGCCTGTCGTAAACCATTCAGCTAATGAAGTTTTGTTTTTCTAATCTGGTAACCCACTTTCTACTTGTGATTAACATTTTCTGTTTGCAGTTAGGGGTATAAAATATAATACGTTCGGTTGAAAATATATTTTAACGCCGAAAGTGAACCTTTTGTGAACTATCGGTCTTTCTTAGTTTATCATTCTTACTGCGCCCGAAGCTCGTGCGCCCCAACCACCTCGGGGGTGTTATTTACGCCACTGCATTTATCACATGTTCAATCTTTCGTTCAATAGTCCTTAATGCACACAGCGATATGCATAACTCCGAAAAGGGGTGAATTTCCAAGAAGCTGGAAGATAAGCTTCTAGGGGAGGGATTTCTTTCGTGTTGCTGTCAGTTTGCCATTGTCAGTTGTGTTGTGTTCCTGTGATAAAATAACGTAATTGTTTCAACGTGATTTTTTTATCTCAATTCCTCATAATCTATAAATGGGAGTAAAATATTTTCGGTTAGAAATCGCTTATTTACGAGTGACGATTATTCAGAATTTCTGGAAATTCAAGAACATAATATATTTTGGAAAGTGACATTCGTTTAAGATGTAAATGCGAATCTAATTTCCTGAAATAACAGGCGTGATACACCTTGAGTTTACACATTTACTTTGGATGCAATAATAATAATTATAATACGGTGGAGGCACATAGTGGTTCGGATTACAATTTAAACTATAGGTCCAGTACCGATTAGCCTTCCTGTGCATAAACTGGACTTAAAACACCAAATCAACCAATCAATAATAATATACCATTGTTATCTTCATATGCATTTATTATTGTTGTTGATATTAGTAGTAGAAGTACTCGTCCCTGTTCATTTGTGTTTGCTGTTTCGGATACTGACTGAAATCACTTTAGACACTCCCCATATTACTACTACTACTATTAAAATATGCCAATGGCTTGGCTACCCCTACAAGAATTTCTTTCGACGTCTATGACTATGTACTACACATATGCATTCTTCCGATCGAGAAAATGCATTGTAGTTTTTGGAATACCCATTAGTGCAAAGGCACGAAATATGCCTAATGTGCACAATGATTGTAATCATACGCATAGCAATAAGACTTATCTGACCACAGGCAAAAAACCATCGACTTACGTTCATTTACCAGTCAACAAGCCTGTGTAGCGGAAACCGAAGAAATCGTAAGTTGCCGGTCACTTTCATGGAAAGTGCCTGCTTTTGTTCTTCCATTTCTTCTTTAACTTGTCACCTGTAAGCAACCTGTATTTTATGTACGTATTCTTCTGAATCTAATCATTACAATGGTGTAAGATACATATTACCATTTTCGTTGAAAAACCCTGTCACTAAGAACAAAAGGTATCCCTTGCGGTCCGTTTCCAATACTAACTGCATGGGGAAAGTACGGACAGCGCGTTGTATATTGCCAGGTATACCGTTGCTATGGCAACGCGCCGGAAGTGACGTTCACTAGACCAGCGTATCGACTTGCTTTCTTTAAAAAATTCCGGCCGCCAGGCGAGTATACACTTGCGCATGCGCCTTCCTCGCAAAATTCGTGGAAAGGAGAGGGAATAATGGAATAATAGTTGCTTGGCGGGCGGAGGAGTCGTGGCACACATACGACTCTTTGAACGTGTCGTTCAATTCTGGTGAACGAGTCGTTCACCGCTCACAAGAGAGAGTCGTTACTTTTGAACGACTCGTTCACGAACGACCCATCACTAGTTACCAGCCTAACTGGAAGTTGCGAGGCAACATGGAAGCCTCGTGCAGCTATCGAAGTTCCACACTCGCAACTTCACTGTCAGATTAAACAAGATATGATTCATAAAATTTTTAAATTGGTATAGAAAAAGACTTGTTTTGTTTGGCAGAGCTTACCAACGTCCATGCAAATATGGAAATTAAACAGCGTAGTTGCTAGAATTCGCTTCGTAAGGTTGTGTTAGAGAATTTGTGGCCAGGATATCCGGTCTACTAGGCGGGACAATCTCCAATCGGTAATTTGGTGTAGTGGTTAGCGGCACCACCTTTCAGCAGTGTTGCCAACAGCAGGAGAGAAAAACGGGCTAAATCGCACCCAAAATGGAGCTAAAATTCACATCCAAGGGGCTAGATTTACAAAGGTGCTGCTGTGTACTAAAAAAAAATCTGGTTCTTAATTTTTGGGAGTTTGGTGCAAAATTTCTGAAACTCAAGCACGCACGAACCTCACTGTTAAGAACGATTCGTCGATTCCGAACCACATTTCTGTGAACTTTCAAGGATCAGATGCAATGCAACTGAACAAAGATTCGCATTTCCTGGAATCGACGCTATCCGTATTCGCCTCGGTCTACACAGCATACCAAAAGCAGAAACAAGGGGATAAAGTGACAATGTGCACTTGCTACCTGCTCCCCAGGAGGGGTCGCAGGACAAGCTTGCAGGTGCAGAGGAGGGTCGGTTAAGTGAATTCTTGTTTGCAGTGTTGCGATGGTTCTTAGTAAGCTGAAAATATGAGTTTACTTTACTGAAAATACCAAAAAACATTTCATTACTAAAAGGGCTAGATTTGTAGCAAGATTTATCTCTGTAGGGCTAAAAAGCCCCTTGGGGCTTTTGCTGAATTTTGGAGCTGAGTACGTACTCAAAAGGGCCAGTTCTGGCCCCAAAAGGGCCAACTTGGCAACACTGCCTTTCAGAGCGTGTTGTGTTTTGTAATACGAGTTCGAGTCCTGGTCAAGGGTAATTTTTTTTCTTGTCAATTATTTATTACGTATGTTGCATTTAATTCACGCTTTATTGTTGAATGATCTCGTCGGATAAATATTAGAGTAAATTTTAAAATTATTTTTACTCGTACCTTCATATTTTTTTAAGTTTAGAAAGCATGCTTACTATTAACATCATGTTTTTTCGCTTAACAACATGCATAGAGATGTACAAAGCATGCAGTCAAATGTACAATATTTACATATTAATAATAATAATAATAGTGTTTGTATCAACAAAGAGGTATTATTAATGATTCGACTTTCGAATTCTTCACGCTTCTTCTACAAGAAAGTATCTGCGCTTGCGCCTCATAACATAATTTCCCCCACGTGTAATTGGCCTTTATTAGAAGAAAACCAAATTTGTAGTGCTGTCTTTCGTTAATTTATTTCGTAGGCATACAAAATGGATGCGCAGCCATTGTTCCTATCGTTTCAAAATGCAATAACGTGCTTTCGAACGCGGCGTGCTTGTAGTTCTATATTTAAACGCCAGGCTGTGTGCCAGTCGACGCGGTTTGGAACTATACTAACAGATGGCGCGCAGATCGATTTCCTGTAATTTCCGTGCGTCAGAATTGCCAACACACTGTTTCGGAGAACGAACCATGGTTTAGTTAATTGGCAGTTACTTTCACATTGAAAAACCCGGTGCTGGTTAAGACTAGCTGTTATCTCCAACTGGCAATTAGTTAACAGAAAGATTAACAGGACATTGAAAAACTGGCCCTAATCCACGTAGTGCAGCCATAGAATATGCAGCGTAGCGTCGAAAATGTTACCGAGGGCACAGATGGTAGGCACATCAGAAGTGGAGACAGGTCATCTTGAACAGGTGAAAAATTCCCGGTTCTCTCCCGCTGGAGTCTCTCGCATGGTCATCAGACAGATTCCCTAACGACTGAGCTACCGCGGCTGTCTGTTATCTCTTTATCACCAAATATGTTTTTTTCGGGATCCAGATACTTTGAATTAAGCTATGGTAATATTGTCTAGAAGCAACTTGCTTGTAGACAGTACTGAATAATGATTTTTAAGGAGATTGTTTTTCAAATCTTGCAGCTCTTCTCTTGTATAACTGGCTAAAGTACAAAACTAATTTTATGGTGAAAAGAAAACGAAGAAGGTGACGACTATGAAAATGTGAGATCACATGACAGTAAGTAGTATAATCTGTGGTATACTTACGTATTTCCTGTGATGTTTCCTTCTCCGACTTTGTGTATTTCTGGAAATGATTACTGATGTTGAATATGTCGATCTTTGTTCCGTTATTAATAACTTCCCTGATTTTCTTTGCTTCGCTTGTTTTTGCTTTTCCCGATCAAGGAAAATGGGATTTTATCATTAATGATGTATGTATATTTTGCTACACGCTTATTTATCAATGTCGTTCCAAAAAATTATCGTGTTTTATAGAATTGTTGATGTTTATAGACGCACATGACAGAAAATGTGCGTCTCAAAGTTCTGTATTTAGTGTGAAATTTAATAAGGTGTGTGTGTGTAATTTACACGTTGCCGTACGGGGGAGGGGCCCATGTATAAGATTTCGACACGTCTGTTGCACAAACCGATAACACACCTTTACATTCTCGAAATATAATGTAAGCTACACTAAATGATCTCAGTATTGTTCCAAGTACAAACATTGTTTAAGAATTACAACATAAATTAGTAACAAATTTATTTTCTCATAAGTAGAAACATAAATGATAGGATGAGATGAGAAGTGTTCAAGCGAAGCTGTTAGTCTTGTTGTCAAGTTAAAAGTGTCTTCTCTCATCTCTACACAGAAATAATTATTTAAAATGTGGTGTATTGTCAATACATATTTACCCAAATTTTGATTAAGGGGTAGCACTTCCGTATAGTGGAGACGAATTTCTTACTTTTTACAGAAGAAAGTACTTATGGAAATCATTTTCTGTTTTCTTCATCTCTCCGACATGGAATTGCTGTTGCTTTCTGCACTTTAACACGATGTTCACATGTTTTAAATGACGTAACCCCCAAGAAGTGTTGCAAACCACACCGTGTTTTCACAAGAAAATGACGTGACTAGGATGCATTGTGAAGTTTTTTTTAACTATGTTTGCCTAACCTAACCTTACCGGAAATTCTTTGTGGGGCTAATGAGGTATTTGCATAATTTCCAATCCAGCCACAAAATTAGGTATTTTTTAGTGAATAAGGTTGAAACTGCATTCACACTCCAAATCGATAAAGCACTGCCACTTCGCGTGAGAAACCAGTACACTATCGCCATATTGCATGTTAGAGAAGCGAGAAAAGGAAGAACAGTAAGTACTCGTAAATGTAAGAAATAGACATTACTTCCGTTAGAAATTCATTAGTATACGTAAAGAAATGTTCCGCAATGCAGAATTGTACGTTAGCAATATAAAAAAGTGCGAAATAAATTATTTCTAGGTGTCTCCACTATACAGAAGTGTTACCGATTAAGGTTTTTGGGTAAAACTTCGATATGGTCCCAACAGATTTCTTCATTTTTACACAAGAAACTGCTTACGGAAATGAGTTTCTGTAGCATTTAGAAGTTCGTGGAGGTATTTTCTTTCATCGTGGAATCTATTTCACTGGGAAATCATGTATTTTTGAACAGAAATATCTCTGACACACAATTTTTGTTCCTTTCATGGATGATGTAACTCCCTGTCAGTGTTTCCAACTACGCCGTTTTTTCCAAGATGATGACAATTTTAACTATGTTTATTTAACGTAACCTAACCTTGCCATGCATGGTTTGTGGGGCTAAGTGTGCATGGTTCGTGGGGATTTTTCGGTTTCTGGGGCTATCTGTGCATGGTTCATGGGGTTGTTCATGAATTGGGGCTATCCGTGAATGGTTTGTGGGGATTTTTTGGTTGACAAGGTTGGAAACACTGCATACCCAATGATGATGTACCACGCTAGTCAAGCTGTCTCGCCATATTGTGTCTTACGGAAGCGAAATAAGGATCAACAATAATTACTCCTCATGTCACAAATTGAAATTATTTTCATGAAAAAAGCAACTTGAAGAATCTTTCGTAATGCAGAATAAATAAGTATGAATGTTAAAAATGACTAAAGAAACGAGTGAGAAGTGTTGGGACCATACTGCTTTACCGGTTTTTGTTAAGGACTGTGTGAATTCAGCATTTGCACAAAACTTCAAGCACAGTAGCTATAGCACCTGACAATATTTCCGATTGTTGAATGATTTTTGCATGTTTTATAAGCACATTAGTAAGTCTTGTACTAATGGAAATTAACGTTGAAGTTAGACCCATTGTACTCCCTCGAGAATTATGTTGAATTATTTTTTAATAGACAGATTTCGATGTTTTACGTAATATAAAATTGTTTATAGTGTCTGGGAAAGAAAAATAACATATTTGTTCCCAAAATATAAACCTGCCATCTCAGAGTACTTTTGCGCATTTTGTTAGTAAAAACCGGTTCTATGCACACTCAAATAGCGAAAGAACCCATGTAAAAGATATCACTATGAAACTTAGCACTCCTAACTTATCCCTCCATAACATGCACAGTGGCACTGGTGCCGCATTTTTTTATATTTTTTTGATTATTTCCCTTACCCGCGCAATAATGGTTGAGGAAAGGAGTAGGTAACCTAATCTACAGTATTCACACAAAAACATAGAGGCGTTTGTTCAGGCACATTTTATTGGCTTTATGTGTGTCCATACAGTGATATTTCATTTGAAAAGCAAAAGAAACGGCCAATAACGTTTGCCAAGGGGAGGTGGGGCAAGTGCTGCTTGCATAGATTTTTTCCGAAGTTTTCATAGAATATTTCATGTATTTGATTTTTTCTGCATGTAAACTGCTCGCCATTAAAAATGCAACACCCAGAAGGAGTAATCGGAATTGGACGAAATGTGCACAGTGTGTAGAGGAGAGGTGCAGAAGGAAATGATTAGGTGTTCAAGGCTGTCATATGTCATGTGTGCCTGCCACGCCATCTGGTAAGTGGCACCTGTAGCAGGTCAGATAGGTGCAGAAGAGCAGTGAAACTGCAGGGTCGTGAGTGTAGTGTGTTAAAATCGGTCAGCAATGCCACGTTGTCGAATACGGCAGTGATTCCAGCAGGTTTCCCAGTTCGATCGCGGCCGAATTGTTGCATACTGTGAATGCGGATTATCCTACCGTGAGATCGGTGCCCGTGTAGGACGGAATGCATCCACTGTGATCCGTGTATGGAACCAGTGGGTCCAGGAAGGCACTGTAGAGCAACGTAGAGGTTCACTGTTGC
Source organism: Lepisma saccharinum (assembly GCF_977018435.1). Classification (NCBI taxonomy): domain Eukaryota; kingdom Metazoa; phylum Arthropoda; class Insecta; order Zygentoma; family Lepismatidae; genus Lepisma; species Lepisma saccharinum. Next base: position 55,481,041 of record NC_139233.1, read on the forward strand.
GGATTCCTCTGACGCTAGAGCATAGGCGTTTGTGTCTGAGATGGTGCCAAGACTGTCGTGCATGGATGGCGGAGTGGAATGCTGTAGTGTTCTCTGATGAATCCCGCTTCTGTATACAACATCATGATGGACGTACACACGTGTGGTGGCACTAGGCTTCATGACGCCTGCATCATGCATCATCACACAGGGCCTTCATTTGGTATCATGGTATGGGGTGCCATCGCCATAGGTGTTTGTTTGCATCTCGTATGCATTCAAGGGACATTGAACAGCCAACGCTACATCACACAGGTTCTCACCCCTGTTGCTGTCCCATTAATCCATGCACTGCATAATGCCACTTTTCAACAGGATAACGTGCGCCCCCATGTTGCAGGGAATGTCCTCGCATTTATGGAAGCTAACCACGTGCCCCTGCTTCCTTGGCCAGCACGTTCGCCGGATATGTCGCCAATTGAACATGTCTGGTCCATGGTGGGTCGCCGGCTGGCCCAACTCAGGTTTCCGACACGTAATGTTGAAGACCTCTGGCACTGTGTGGAAGCCGCTTGGGACGCCATACCGCAAGCAGACATCGATAAGACTCATTCTGTCCAAGCCTCGCCGTGTTGCAGCAGTTATTGCCACCCGTGGAGGCTGTACACGTTACTAGCTCCAAGTTTCGTGTTTCTATCTCATTTCCTTCTTGGTGTTGCAATTTTAATGGCGAGCAGTGTACTATGGAAAAGGTAAATGTTTTCAAAATCTGAAGGCACGATTCTACTTCAGTCAGAATGTTTTCATGTTTCCTTTTAAACTACTACTACTCCACCAAAGAAAGAAAAGCGATTGATTCTCTGACCTAACCCTCATGGACTTATATCGTTTTTTCATGTTTTGCCTGTTAAGTTGAGACAAGGCTCTGGCTAGCCGAAACATAACCAAGGAACCACTTTTGCCTTCCTAAGTAAGTGTTAACCTACAAATATGCTTATATTTAGATCCTACCGGTCCGGATCATCGTATATTTTTGGTCAGGTTCCGCATTCATTTTTGGTCCTCTACGGACCGGATTCATCGTTCACACATCTTGAAATGAATTTTACATTATGTAAAACATTGAGCTACGTCGATTCTTATACTTCACATACACACTTCAATGTCTCAGTTTTGCTTCAACACCCTAGTAAATGAAAATCTCATATAACCCTATATGTATACCTGCTTTTAACAATTCTTGATCAATTCATTGTCTAATGTTTTTCTTTCGTCTTTTAAGGTTGATCCCATTATTGCAGTCCCAAAGAGTTTATTTAAAGATTCAAACATCTGCATAGAAAGTAAGTCCATCAATTTTACATTTAGTATTAATAAACATTTCTCACTTTCATATTGTCTTGCATGGAATTTAATTTGTTATTAGACTATGAACTCACTTGATGCTTGAAGAGTATTAATATTTACGGTATATTAATGAATACTGTTATAGTAATTTACACGTATAACACCCATTAAGCCTTGTTTCCATGATATGAAAAACTAAATATGCTAACCTAGGCAGTAATTTATTTTATTATATAAACTAAACGTAACCTTTCAACCTTCTAGCAAGGTCTTCTTCAGACTCTGTATCAAGTACAAATGTAACAAGATACAAAAACAGGGCATTATATATACACAAACATTACTCCCTCCAGACTATTAGAAAGTTGTTCTGGAACTTTCTAGCAGGTGGCTTTCCCTTGTCAACTGTACTTTCACCTAAAAGGCTAAACATATTTACTTCCATATAGAATGTGGTTGGACTTTTTATCTCACGCTCTTTTTCCTGCATTTTTCTTCCTTCTCCTCTCCTCTTTCTCTCTTGTCCTTTCCACTCTTTCTAACAGAGAACACGTAGTGCAATAATTAATGTGTTTCACATGTAATAAATGTTACTGGCTAAGTATTTTCTTCCGTAATTTGTTGTTACTAGAATTAAAAGAAACATCTGCAAACAAATATACTAGAAAGCTGCAGTCACTACCACTGATGCACACATGTTACAAAATGTGTGGCAGGGACTAGATTACAGGATTGAAATCAAGTGCATCTGCATGGGAGAATATAGCAACATCTGTGATGTTCTACAAAAGCTTGGAGAGTTTCCATTTCTAGTGATATGCTTCAAGAGCATGCATTTACAGTTTATTGTTGTAGCAATACATTTATTTTAAAATATTTGTACATAGTATAGTATACTTTTTATGTTTGCACAAAATATCAGAAAATATAATTAACATGCTGATATATATACTTAGCATATTTAACAGAAAGTGTGTATTCTTTTCTAAATTTAAAGAAAATCAATCTTTTTGTCCATTGAACGCCAGGGAATATAACAATGTTAATTGGTTAAAAAAGGAAATATATACCAGAAGTATATATAAAAAACACACAGTATGTGTTCTTCAGCAATAGAAGTGATTGCATAAGATTATTGCTTTGCATTAATATAGATTTATATTGTACTGCAGTATTTATTTCCATCTCTTTTCAGTAAATTGCAAAAGCCATGGAGAAACAAATATTTCAGTGGAGTGGCAACTGCATGAGTCACCATGCTGGGAAAAATATTTGGGTTTGGAAGGTGTAAGTATTAACACTTGGAAGCACATCTTTAACCAATTATTATCTTATGATGTATAACTGTACTAGACCACGTACCATTATAATCTAATAATTTATATAGCTTGACACTCTATTTTGAGCTGACATAATTCTTCTGTAAAAATGAAACTTACATTTTAAGACTTTCTAAAATAGTATTAACTCGGAGTACACTTCTGTACTTCAAGTGCATTGAAACATTTAAGATTGGGGATGTAATTTTAGTTGAAATTGATCAATGCAGTACTTACGGTAATATCGATACGAGCATAAAAACTTCATTGAGTTTAGATTCTATAGGTTTTTGGTGCTTATGTGGTTACACACTCGTATTGCATGTGCTTTGTGATTATATTCTATCAAAATTAAGTTGTTTTTATCTCAAAATCACATTAAAATTCACAATTCTAGATTAAAAGCACCTACATGGTAATCCCATGAAAGTAAAACTGATCATTGTTGCCAACTCATGCTGAGGGAAAAGTCTATTTCACATGGGAAAAACCCTTTTTTCCGCTAAAGATGAGAAACTTATAAAATACTTTATGGTGCATAATATATTATACAACAAAATTCAAATTAGTAGAAGGTACAATATAATACGAGGGTGGTTTGAAAAGTTCTCAGAATGGAATAGAAAGAAACGACTTACAACAGTGATTTTTTTTATTTTTCAATGTAGTCTCCCTGTACACTAATGAACTTGGTCCAGCGATGTTCCAATGCCTTGATCCCATCTCGAAAATTAGATTCCTCCAGGCCTGTGAAATACGTGTCAACTTCGGCTATTAGTTCTCCCTTTGAAGAGAATCTCCGTCCACCGAGGAAACTTTTGAGTTTGGGGAAAAGATAGAAGTCTGAGGGAGCCAAATCAGGCGAATAAGGTGGATGTGGCAACAATTCGTAACCAAGTTCATGAATTTTTGCCATGGCAACGACACTTGTGTGAGGGCGTGCATTGTCCTGATGCAAGATGATTTTCTTTCTTTCCAAACCTGGCCTCTTTTCCCGTATCTTATGCTTTAGTTGGTCGAGGAGATTAGCGTAGTATTGTCCCGTAATTGTTTGACAAGTGGGAAGATAATCGATCAACTGAATCCCTTTCGCATCCCAAAACACTGACGCCATTACCTTTCCGGCCGACCGTATTGCCTTTGCTTTCTTTGGTGGTGGTGAATCAACATGTTTCCACTGCTTTGTTGTTTTGTCTCTGGGGTATAGTAGTGGACCCATGTTTCATCTGTCATCACAAACCGGCGCAAAAAATCTGTTTGGTTTCTCTTAAAACGAGTCAAACATTGTTCGGAAATGTCCTCTCTGATGTGTTTATGGTCCTGTGTTAAAAGTCGCGGCACCCATCTTGCAGATAATTTTCTCATGTCCAATTCAACTGTTAAAATGTGATATGCCCGTTCGGATGACATTCCTATAGCTTCAGCAATTTCACGCACTTTCAGTCGGTGATCCTCCATGACCAATTTATGCACTTTTTCAATAATTTCTGGGGTAGTAGCACATTTTGGGCGACCACTACGTGGATCATCTTCTAAGCTGTCCCGACCAAAATTTAAACTTGTTTGTCCACTTTGCAACAGTTGAATATGAAGGAGCAGAGTCCCCCAGTGTGTTCAGAAAATCGGCATGAATTTCCTTTGCTTTCATATCTTTCTTTACGAAGTACTTAATCACCGCTGAAATCTCGATTTTTTCCATCTTCACAAAGCACTGCACGGGAACAACTACAAAGTGACGTCTGCACCACAGATCTCTACCCAGAACACTGACGCTCCACGTGTTTATTAATAAAGGATGGCCTATTACTATGCGGGAACCTCGTTGTCCTAGCACTGACATCTGGTGGTGCTTCCGAGAACTTTTCAAACCACCCTCGTATTTCTCACATGAAAAATGTTTACAAGTTTGTATTCTGTGAAAATGGTGATAAGTGTAAAAGTTGAAAACACTGCTATCTTTAAGATGGAAGTGGCTGTATGGTGACGTGGTACAATTTTGTGCAGATTAAATCTGTCTACATCTTGTTATAAACGAGATGAATCTGTTGTTATTATGTCACATTTAATCTGTAATATCCATATTGAATAAATGTTGACGTATGCCCGCGTTAGTAAGTTGGAATTGCAGAATTCTAAAATTGAAAATACGTGACATGAAGAAGATCTAAACTGAATTTTCATTGCATGTGAAAATGGACAGATAAGTATGGTTTGATTGACAAACGTGGTAAATTGAATCCTACAGTAGATTGAAAGGATTTATTTTCAATATTTATTCTGACAAGTGAACTTAGTGAAAACTAATAAGCATATGGATCGTCATATTATTTGATCTAATATTTCTTGAACTTAAGTTGGATGAAAGCATGTTTTTACATCCTACAATGTGATTTAGTGAACGTACTTCTATCGTTCGTGGCATTGCAATTTGCCAAATCCTATTTGACAAACATAATATGTAAATATTATTGATATTGTAAAGCAATTGACAACATCGCATAGCGTGTTATGCAATATATGTAAATGTTCATTTCTTATGTAGCATCGCTAATAATATATTTATGACATGAGTCTGATGTCGATGTAATATAATTTTTAATTATTGTTTTCTTTCAAAGGATGTGTCACCAGTTAACAGGTTCATAATAATAGTTTATCGATTGTCACAAGTATAGACTTAAAAAGTGTAGATTGTTTTTCCTATGAAGTTTTCTATGAACAGCATCTCAATATGAGTAGACATAGTGCTGTAATCTTACCTTACTAACATATAAATAATTAAACAGGTATGATATTGTTTATATATGGGTTTCATAATATTGTTCCCCTCTGCATTATTGAAGGTCTAATTATATGATTGAAGTGACTGAGTTAGTCTCGTCGTAGATGGTACATTAGTTTATGCAAATAGTCAATTCTCAAAATGGTGACTTTATCCTCTTTATTGTAGAATATGAGTATTTTCATTGACTAACTTGGACAAAGACATTCTTTGTTGTTTCTCTTTTAACTAATTCTTAGATCAAATAGATTTGTCATTCTCCATGACAGAGTGATCAGCATAATATGCTTGAAGCCAGAGGTTCAAACCCTGATTTGGACATGGTGTTTGTCCCATTATCTTTTTCATCAGTTTGTCATTCACCTTCATTATTGCAATTGGTAATCACAGGTTTTATCAGAGTATTTAGAAGTCTTGGAGAATACTGGAAAAGATTGTGAAAGTAAGTTTGAAGCTTTAAGTAATAAGTGTAGTTTAGAGTTTCACAAAGTTCATTTATCAGATAATAATTAGTGACTATAGTGTCTTTATACCAAATAATATAATATCTTTAGACTAGATGTGATGTGATCAGCTGTTGGAAGCATTTTGGGGTGTTATTTTTATTCTAACAGCCCTAGACCAGGCTCACCTAACCTAACAACAAAAGCATTTAGCAACATTATTTCAGTGCTAAATTACGAAAATTATGTGGTAATGTAATGGAAGCAACGCAATAGCTCATTATGTAGTAACAGGCCCAAAGCAGAGTACCTCTTCATGCCTCACGTGAAGTGGGTGACAATGGCAAGCTGATAGAAATTGAACCATGGTAAAAATTTGTGTGTTTGTGTACAACGATTATTTCAGAATTAAACAGGGCAATTAACGCAAAGGTAGAAAAATGAAGCAAAGTAACTGAAATAGGAGTAAAGAAAGAAAGAAATATTATCAATTTAAAATATCCAATCTGTAGACATTCTAATACACTACTAATTGTCTTATTTTCAATAATTTTTGTAGTTGTTTTCTTGGTTAAGCACAGACTCAGGCTAGACTCATTATCTCGCCACTGACAAACCCAACTCCTGGCATGCCCCCCCACCCCCCCCCCCCCCCGCACATACACACCTTTCATCAGTTTCTCATCCAAGCATCATTCATCCTCATGATCACAGTTAGTGTAAAGAGGCAGAGAACTGACAATTAGAAAATAATAAGAATGCAGTATAATTATGTGCCAAGCTTAGTTGTGTTAACTTGCATAATCATTGTTTCATTTTTTTTAATGGTGTATCCATAATTTTGTTGAGTGATGGATTTATTTTCATTCCAGAGCTCATCAGATGAGTTGAAGAGGTACTTTTTCACCGACGAGTATGCAAACGAAAGTGTATACAAACATCCTGTGGAGTACTTCCCTTGTAAACAGATGATCTTTCTTGTAAGTACTCAGACCATACCTAGCTTTATCATTTCCTTGTTAGTGGTTGTTGCATTTTATAATTAAACACTGGATGACTAATTACACTATCTAATTTACACTAACACTGGATTACATTGGATTGGAGTGGAGTCGACCACCCTGTAGCAATGTGTCTCGCTGTTCTCTCATTCAGTGCGGGTATTTCGCAATATGTACCTTGCCTTGAACATTCTCCGAAGAAGAGAGTCTGCATAGTCCTACCACCTGGTGGCAACAACCTAAATGAACATTTAAAATATACAAATTCTCACACATTCATAACACAAATGATAATACATACACTAATCTATCCCAAACATAGTCCCCCCTCATCTGGCCCAGATTACCATAAAATGTTGTGTTTTGTAATTAAACACTGGATGACTTTTTACACTATTTAATGTACACTAACACTGGACTACATTGGAGTGGAGTCGACCACCGTAGAGCCGGCCCCCATGGCAGAGTGGTTAGCACATCATGCTACGACGCCAGGGGGATTCGATGGGATTCGAACCCAGCCTGGGCATGGATGTTTGTGAGTGTCATCACTCATCCTCATCCCAATCTTCGCAAATTATTCAAAAGTGGTTGAGAAAGCTAAGTAAAATAAAACAAATCAATTAATCAATCAACCACCATATAGCAATGTCCCTCGCTGTTATCTCATTCAGTGCAGGTATTTCCCGATACTTACCATGCCCTGAACAGTTTCCAAGGAAGAGATTCTGCATTCTCCTACCACCTGGTGGCGACAACTTAACTCTTTCGCTGTGGTCGTCGCATTTATGCACAGTACGCCAGGTGCCTTGCTCCGCGGAAGTCGCATTATTGCGAGTTCATACTTCCACTCACTGCGGGTGTCGCATTTCCGCAGTACGTCGCTTTGAGTAGCCTTCTGACATTTGTTGATAGTATTTGGAACTATTTGAACTTGTATGATGTCGCTAATTACGCCTCCGTTTAGAATTTTCTGACATACGAGCGTTGAGTGCTCTGACATGTCAGTTTCAAATGCATGTTCGAATGTAAACAACATGGCTTCCTCAAGTCGTCAACACTTGTCTGATAATGATGTTACTCAACTGTTATTTGCCGACTCAGAATCAGAAGGTGAATTAAGTTGTGACGATAATAGCAACAGTTTTTATGAGGCTTCAAGTGGTGACAGTGATTGTGTAGTGTCTGATGAAGAAGTTGTACCGCCGTCCGTAACATCATGGAGCAGATGTTTTTTGTTTTGCTTTTTTTCAAAATTTCAATTTTTTTCAAAATATCATACCACCAGGGACTACAGAATGGTTTGCCAGTGCAAGGAATGACTTTTGTAATATGACGGTATCAGAATGAGTACCATCATAATGTGAAAAATAAAATAATTTTATTACTTGAAATTTACGATTTGAGGTCGTATTTGGTGCTTTACATTAGTGGAAAATTAGTTTACCTTATTTTGGCTTTGTTATAACTGAGATACTATGTAAACTTCATACATATAAAACATTTTAATAAATCAGCGATGTAATTTGGGTTAGTGAAGTATCACGAAAATTGCTAAATTATGCATAAACACAAATATGTTTGGTTTCAATGGCTTTTATTTGCTCTTTCATTAGTATATGGGCGCAAACATGTATTTAAAATGTATTATTAGCATGTACTAACCATTTAAAATTAATTTTGGTTGATTTTCGATAAAAACTTACGATTTGCTAAAAAGTAGCGCCATGAAGAGTAATCCTAAACTTGGAAGTAATCCTAAACTTGTGAAATATAGCCAACTCAGAGAAAGGGAAAAATCTAAGTTGCGCATAAATAACCTTTTTCCCACCGAAATTGTAAAACTAAAAATAACTGAAAAAGGTGAAAATAAAATACATAATCATGTAATAGAATATTGTAACGTCTATTGTATTGTATTTAAATTATTTTACAAGCATTTTTATGCATGATATTTGTACAATTCAAAATTTGTAACTTGAAATGTATCCGCGAGTTTGTATTCTGTGAAAAAAGTGGTAACAGTGAGAGTTTGCATACACTGTTTCATCTTTAAGATCATCTTGGACTGACGAGACGTCACAAAATGTTTCGGAAAGTGAAATTTGAAGAATTTGATTAAAAAGGAAGATCCGTCGATATTTTAAAGCATATCAGCGCAGATAAGTATTATGTTTACTTTTAAAAGTTGAACTTCATCGCTAAAGGCGTAAAAGGTCCAAAGGACATATATTTGGTGACCGGCTGGAATCACATAAAATGGCAGCCATCTTCATTTTATAAGGAATCTACGAATAAATATTATACATGCATGTAGATACTTTAAATGAAAGGCCTATATCGTAAATGTACAAAAAGTGCTTAATTGGGATGTGGAAAGTGAATTGAACATATTATTTACATAATTCGTCTTGGTTTTCGCCGATTGATTATCGAACATTTCTTGCCGAATTACGACGTACAAATCTGCGAAAGATCGGAAGCAATTCTTCTTAGAAACAATTTGACTTGAAGTAATAAAAGTTAAGATAAACCTGAAATATGCCAAAAGGTTGATGTAAAGCAATATTTATGCTTTATTGTACAAATATTTACCAAAGAATGTACAGAATTTGTGTGAACTTGTCTAATTGATTGTTCAATTTTGTTTAAATATATTGTGCATTAATACTCGATTTTTGGTAATTTTCCTTGAGTACTAAAGGTGAATACATATTTGTGCCAGTAATTTTGCAACATAGAAAATTTAAAACTTGAATTTCTCGTATTTTGTCATGTAAAATTATGAAACCATTTTCTTTATTTCTTTTAAATGTGAATTTCATCTCGACCGTATAGTTCAAAAAGCCGAGGTAAAAAGGTCGTGGTAGATAGATTATGAGACTCAAGTTTAGTCTCAGTTACTATTAAAATAACTGAAGCTCATATTGTTTCTTGACTAATAAGGAGTCAATTATTTAAGTTGTAGATTTCTGTATTTGTTTTGTTAATTAGTTTAAACACATTAACAATGACTGAAACTGTTGAGAGTAATATCACACTGGCGGACATTGTGGGGTTAATTAATGCACAAAATAAAGTGCAAGCAGAACAAAATAGTAAATTAGACACTGCTTTGCAGTTACAAAATAGTAAACTTGACACCCAAAATAGTGATATTAAGACTGCTTTGCAGGTGCAAGCAGATCAAAACAAAAAGGTGGACGCAGCTTTGCATGCATTAACAGAAGCAAACAAAGCTCATACCAAGGAGTTCAAAGATCTTAAAATTGACATAGGTCAATTTAGAAACGAATGCATGCTTAGGTATGAAAAAGTAGAGAAAGATTTGCATACGCTTGACACAAAAGTAAACGTTGAATTGGTATCGTTAACGGAAGATGTTGATAATAAAATCGAGAGTGTGATAGACGATCTGACAAGACAATTTGACAAGAAGCTAGAGAAATGTTACCAAGCTTGTGAAGAGAATGCAATGTCTTTGTGTAAAGTTAGTAAAAATTTAGGTCAGGTTCATAGTGCAATAGATCAATTACAGTTCAAAAAACCGTTAATGAATATGACAGTTAAGGGTGATCGCTATGACAAGTGTGATGTTGATTACGAATCAGATGTCGTGAAACACGTCAGTCAGTCATCCAAACTTACACCTGACGTAAATAATGATAGTGAAGAAGGTAAAAATGTACAATATGTTAAGTTTGCTCCAAAAAGTGACATGGTAAACGATGGTGCAGTTACTCATTTAAATGTCAACATTAGAAAGGCTATGTCTCTGATTGAGTCAAGTTTAACAACCATGGTCAATGATGTACTGACTCCTGTTACGGTTAGAACAAATTTGACATCGAAGAATGAAAATGTGAATTTAAAGCAAGATGTTTTTCGTGAGCTTAATGATAGGCAGGCATGACTTTGAAACTGGAAAAATGTGAGTTTTGTAGACCGGAAATTAAATTTTTGGGTCACATTATTGCTTCGCAGGGGTATAAGAAAGATCCTAAGTATGTTAATTCCATAATGAATTTGCCTGTGCCCAATTCAGTTAAGCAACTGCAAAAAATCTTAGGTTGTTTTAATTGGTTGAGCAAATACATAAAAAATTATGCCATCATAGCACAACCTATGTATGACTTGTTGAAGGCCGGTAAGAAATGGCAATGGAATGACCAAGCTTCTACAGCTTTTAAAACATTAAAAGATAAAGTTAGTGAACAAGTACTTTTATCTTTTCCTAACTTTTTACACACTTTTTATGTACAAACTGATGCATCAATAATAGGTGTTGCAGGATACTGCTATCAGCTGATTGATGGTAACATCAAACCTCTCGGTTTCGTGAGCAGATTGCTCAGAAGTTATGAAAAATCATACACTTCTACAGAATTAGAGGTTTTAGCCATATTGTTTACTATTGATAAGTTCTGTTCTCTGTTAAAAGGCAGACATTTCATTATTATAACTGACCATAAAGCACTTACCTGGTTAGAAACGGCGCACACCTGGAATGCACGTTTAACTCGTTGGTTTGTACAATTACAACAGTATTCATTCCAAGTACAATACTGTAAAGGGTCAGAAAATATAATTGCTGATGTTCTAAGTAGGACATTTCCGATGCAAGAAGACCTCTTGTATCATGTAAATTCTTTGCAATTTAAGGAAATAGTAGAACCTTTCATTGACATTGATGATTTGATTGTAGCACAAGGAAAAGATGATGAATTGAAAGAAATTAGGCAATATATTTTGCACTCTTCAATTCTCAATGATAATCCAAGATGTAGGACTTGGAGTCAACGTTATCTTCTTAGAGACAATATTTTGTGTGTTAGAGACTTTCATAACGTTCAAAAAGTTAGAATTTGTGTTCCAACTACATTAGTAGGTTCAATTTTGAATAAATTTCATGACTTATCGGGACACTTTGGTGCTAGTCGTACACTTTCTCAGATATATAGATACTTCCAATGGAAAGGTATGAAGAAAGATGTACAACAATATGTAGCAGACTGTGATTTATGCATTCGTACTAAACCGAACAAGCATCCGTCTAAACATTTAGCCAAAGTACACATAACCGACAAGCCTGGGAAAATATTGTTCATTGATTTACAAGGTCCATTCACCATGGGTCCTAAACGTGAACGCTTCTTATTTACCATATTGGATGCAGCATCCAGGTATTTAGTGGCATATCCAGTGACAAACAGTAATGCTGTCACGGTACTGAACAAATTGTGTCATGTATATTTTGTACATCTGGGTATTCCAGAAAAAATAATTTCGGATAATGGACCACAGTTTCGTTCATGTCTTTTTAATACTAAAATGAAAGAATATGGTGTCAAACTTATGTTTACTCCACCTTACCACCCTTCATCCAACATGGTTGAACGGTATCATTCGGAACTTAACCGTTTAATGAGAGTATTGTGCATCGATAACCATGCTAAATGGCCCCAGCAAGTATCCATGGCTTTGCATTGGTTAAACAATGCTATCTCTTCACAAACTGGTTTCGCTCCAATAGAATTAAGGTTAAATAAAGAACCTAACCTACAAGTAGGAAATGTCATGTATGATGATAGTACACCTCAGTCATGGAATGACAAACTGCTTATGGCTCAAATTAAAAGTCATGCAGCTAGATCTAATAAGTTAAACAAGTTGAATTGTAAGCAACTAGATAAAATATCAATTTCTTCTGGAAATCTTGTTTTTATTCGAAATAGACAAAGAGATATGGATGATAATCCAATTAAAAAATATTGTTATCTGTATGAAGGTCCATACTTATGTATAAAAAACTTTGGTGACTCTCGTATATCTGCCCTACGTTGCAGTGATGGGATTCTTCAGGAAAACATTGCTATTGAACATGTAAAATTGTGGAAATGTTCCAAGGACAAGAAAATTTCTTGGTTGAACACTTTGCTAGATGCAGGTAGCACACATAAAGATGTGGTACAACATATACTTGATCAAACAATGCAAGAAAAAAGTGATTTTTCTTCATCTGTCATTACAGATGTGTGCACAGTTTGTTCTTGAAACAAACTTACCATTAATGAGGTTGGCCTAAAATTGGTAGTACACCTCGTATAAAATATTAATGTGTTAAGTAACTCTTATAGTTATTCCATATTTTTTTTTAATGGTTGGCCTATAAATGGTCGTACTTTAAATACATTTTTATTAGAGTAATAATTTTGAATTTGTTGTTAGGGTTTACCTCATGGACAGTGAGATACTTATTAAAATGTAAGACAATTAAGTGCATCAATGTCACATTTTAGTAATAATTGTTGGTTGAACTATCTTGGAATACAGTTTCACATATTTTTGTCCAAAGAACAAGTTAATCAGGTTTTGGTTTATAATACCCAGGGAATGATACCAAAAATCCAAATGCTAATTTTAATGTGAATTATTTTGAGTATTTTAATTCCATAAAATGAATCAAATACTCACTGTGTGTTGCAAAAAGTAAGCCAAGAGATCCATGAGTTGATTCGAGCTCGTTGCACATGCGGTTATGCCATAGAGCATAAAAACTTGGGGTAGGTTCACGTAAAAGGCAATAAGTAAGTCCTATAGTGCCACTCAAGAAACTGAATATGAAAAATGTTATTAATATTTTTTGTCAATATTATTGAGTATTAACCATTTTATTCTAAATGGCGAAGGTTGACAAAAAACTTAATGTGAAAAGTGAGATAATGTGAATTTTATGAATGTGAATATGTTTTATTAGCATAGAATTTTGGATGGTACGTTTTCTTCACAAGATGAAACCTTACTAAAGCAATATCTTTTTGTATGGTTGGGGTAGTTGAGTAACACATTATTGGTACTGGGCAAACGAGTAGTATTGATACGTTAAGATTGAATCCAAGATATTTTTCTGATACTTGATAGTTCCTGGCTCTTTGATGTGTTGATTGCTTAAATTAGTAACATTCACATCTGGCAAATGGTGAAGTTCCTTCACATAGTAGTGCATACAGTTTTAACATTAAGTATACTCTAAAATACTGGTTTAAAATTTCAATTGAAAGTTTTCTCATGTCCACAGCAGTGTGAATTTCCTCTCAACAATGTTTTCATTCATAATAACAAAGATGATAAATGAAACACATATGTTGGTAGTGTTGAGTCAAATATAATTTAAATATTTAGTGTACATGTATGTTACATAGTAAACAAGTAAACTTGTGATATGATAACTTTGCAAGTTGTTTATTTTAATATTGTGTCTTTTGTTTGTTAATATGTAATGAGCAGTAACCATGTTGTAAATGGTGAAGTTTGTGAGTATTGTCACAAATAAACAATAGCTTATAATAATTTTATGTTTTGCATTCATCTAACTAAAGTGTATATGTATAATTTTTGTAGCTCACTCTACTAGCAATCATGTAGCTACAAATGTGATAACGTATTAATCTTTGCTTTTGTTTGTCATTTGACATTTAATATTCGTCATGTTATTAAACTTCACCTTACATTTGAAGTTTGTGCTTCATATTTAAAATGCATTAATATAACATTATAATTATCGCAACACAACAATACACACACTATGAGATAATTTTGTTTCTTACCAAATGTTGAATTGTCTTGTATGGTTACTATGTTCTTTTACCAATTTTTTGTATTTTCTTGGTAATAACAGATCTTACCTTGATCTCGTATGATGTTATAAGTTTAGAAAATTGTAATTTATAGTTTGGCGTGGGTAAGCCCATTGGGCGCCAGTATGACGGTATCAGAATGAGTACCATCATAATGTGAAAAATAAAATAATTTTATTACTTGAAATTTACGATTTGAGGTCGTATTTGGTGCTTTACATTAGTGGAAAATTAGTTTACCTTATTTTGGCTTTGTTATAACTGAGATACTATGTAAACTTCATACATATAAAACATTTTAATAAATCAGCGATGTAATTTGGGTTAGTGAAGTATCACGAAAATTGCTAAATTATGCATAAACACAAATATGTTTGGTTTCAATGGCTTTTATTTGCTCTTTCATTAGTATATGGGCGCAAACATGTATTTAAAATGTATTATTAGCATGTACTAACCATTTAAAATTAATTTTGGTTGATTTTCGATAAAAACTTACGATTTGCTAAAAAGTAGCGCCATGAAGAGTAATCCTAAACTTGGAAGTAATCCTAAACTTGTGAAATATAGCCAACTCAGAGAAAGGGAAAAATCTAAGTTGCGCATAAATAACCTTTTTCCCACCGAAATTGTAAAACTAAAAATAACTGAAAAAGGTGAAAATAAAATACATAATCATGTAATAGAATATTGTAACGTCTATTGTATTGTATTTAAATTATTTTACAAGCATTTTTATGCATGATATTTGTACAATTCAAAATTTGTAACTTGAAATGTATCCGCGAGTTTGTATTCTGTGAAAAAAGTGGTAACAGTGAGAGTTTGCATACACTGTTTCATCTTTAAGATCATCTTGGACTGACGAGACGTCACAAAATGTTTCGGAAAGTGAAATTTGAAGAATTTGATTAAAAAGGAAGATCCGTCGATATTTTAAAGCATATCAGCGCAGATAAGTATTATGTTTACTTTTAAAAGTTGAACTTCATCGCTAAAGGCGTAAAAGGTCCAAAGGACATATATTTGGTGACCGGCTGGAATCACATAAAATGGCAGCCATCTTCATTTTATAAGGAATCTACGAATAAATATTATACATGCATGTAGATACTTTAAATGAAAGGCCTATATCGTAAATGTACAAAAAGTGCTTAATTGGGATGTGGAAAGTGAATTGAACATATTATTTACATAATTCGTCTTGGTTTTCGCCGATTGATTATCGAACATTTCTTGCCGAATTACGACGTACAAATCTGCGAAAGATCGGAAGCAATTCTTCTTAGAAACAATTTGACTTGAAGTAATAAAAGTTAAGATAAACCTGAAATATGCCAAAAGGTTGATGTAAAGCAATATTTATGCTTTATTGTACAAATATTTACCAAAGAATGTACAGAATTTGTGTGAACTTGTCTAATTGATTGTTCAATTTTGTTTAAATATATTGTGCATTAATACTCGATTTTTGGTAATTTTCCTTAAGTACTAAAGGTGAATACATATTTGTGCCAGTAATTTTGCAACATAGAAAATTTAAAACTTGAATTTCTCGTATTTTGTCATGTAAAATTATGAAACCATTTTCTTTATTTCTTTTAAATGTGAATTTCATCTCGACCGTATAGTTCAAAAAGCCGAGGTAAAAAGGTCGTGGTAGTAAGTTCTCTCTCATATATAATGCAATGTAATTGTGTAAAATTATTGTTTCTAAAAAAATGTTTTTTTTTTCAAAATTTCAAACTTTTTCAAAATATCATACCACCAGGGACTACAGAATGGTTTTCAAGTGCAAGGAATGACTTTTGTAAGTTCTCTCTCATATATAATGCAATGTAATTGTGAAAAATATTTGTTTATAAAAAAATATATTTTCAAATTTAATTACACAGCCAAGGGATATTGTGTGCCAGAGAATTCCACAGCGAAAGAGTTAAATGTACACTCAAAATATACCAATTCTCATACATTCATAACACAAATGATAATACATAAGCAAATCTATCCGAAACAGGGGTAAAAATTAGTGATGTACCAATATGAATATTTTGCCAATGCCAATATAAGTCCTGATATATAATTTACTGATACCGATGGCAGATATTTTATCAATTTGATATAAAATTAGAAACGTTGCAAAAAAATAGTAAATTCACTTTGTTAATTAATGTATAACTACAATAGATTTTACCTTACAAAAAGATGCTTGGTGGTTGAACACATTAAGTGGTTGACTTTTGATCTCAGCAATAACTTTTTCATGTTCTTGGGCATGGGTGCTCTTTGTGAGTGTACTTGCATCACTTTTTATCTAATCTCATCCTCATTGTCATAATTAGCTCAAAGTGACAGAGAAGTAATGTAAAATAACATACAAACAAATAACTTAGAAAAAGAAATTGTCCATTGAGACATTTGCTTTACAAAATCACTGTACATGAATATTCATTAAAATTATTAGTAAATGGTAGATTTTGAACTAAATTGCAAGCATTTACAAAAAAAGAAGAAAAAAATATAATAGTTAAAATTGTCAGTAAGTGACTGATAAAAAGATATGCCTATATCAGCCAATACATATAGTAAAGTAAGTGCAGTTATGTTACCCCATGTTCATTGCACCATGCCATGAAGGCACATAGAAGGGATATGAAGGTAAGGTCCCATAACCTCCACGATCTTTGCATCAGCTTTAGTCCCAGGTAAATATTTATTTGAGCCTCTACAAAATCAGGTTATGAGAATTATAACTTCATATACAAAAACAATTACAATGCGGCAAAATTTCTCACTTATGCTCTATTTATAGAAATATTGGACCAGCCAACTTTCTTAAAATTGATATTCTGGTATGGTTTGTCTGCCAGTGTCGATAAAATATCAATCAATGTGTCAAATTTATTTTATATGTGTATAATCACCATTGTTTTGACCACATGTAGCTGGGGCTTCACTGAAGTCATATGACATATTCAGTTTCTGCAAACAAGTTTGGGGGACAGGGTAGAAAGTCTGCGGAAACTGAATATGTACCATATGATTTTGTTAAGTCCTCCAGGAAACAATGCATGCCTTGTTTTGATGCAGTGCTCTTGTATCTTTTCCAAAGCAAAATGATGAAGTTTCAGAGTATAGTATGACAATGCTAATTCGATAATGATGATTCCACATGTAGGAAGGGATTTTTTTAGTTTTGGTACAATGTACACAAGTATTCCCATGTGTAAGTAGTTCAAATCTATACTCTGTCCTGGTTATCTCTGCAGCAAGGCTGCTCATAGCGACAGAGAACAAGGTAAATTCTTTCAGTCACCCTTTCCTTTCCATTTGTGTTTATGGTCGTCATTGCACTTGGGAATTGCAATAAAGACCCTAGTCCTGCCTCTGTAAGTTCGATGTTGATTGTTCAGCTGGTAATATGAGTTTTTGAAGGAAGAAATGTGATGTTTGTAAACAAATAGGTATGTGACAAAACAATAACACAAATTAAGTGTAAGATAAGTTTATCTTTTATTTTTAACTAAATTTTATTGTTTTCTCCATGATTATTTAACTTTAAAACTGTGTTCAATGTATATTATATTAATAGTTATTTTTATATTAGGACATGATAAAAATGTAAAGAACTTGGAGGAGGCATTTATTCATTACTAATTATGGAAACTCAGTGGAGATCTAGATTATTTTATAAATATTTACTATTGCACTTGCAAACAGACATTTTATATTGTTTTTCCAAAGGAAGTAAAACATGTAAAATGAAGACCAAAAGGAAATTGATAATGTTGAGGTGAAAGTTTGAAATAAAAGAATGGGAGCTTTTATATTGGACAAATGAAAATTATAATTTTCTGCAATTTATGAGCAAAAAGATTTTTGCCCTGTATCTGAATTTGTATGTTATAACTAGCAATGATATGGTTAATGGTGACTGTATTGTCTAACATACATTTACACCACATTATTCTTAAACTAGGAAAAAGTGGAGGAACTTCAAACTTCACAGTTTACGAAGTCAATTTCTATTTTGGAGGTGAGTGTAGTTTAACTTGAGGAACTTTCACTTCAAGGCACTGTAGAACCAGTTGTTTTTTAAGCATCTGTAGAACTCTCATACTAAAACACAGCTTATACTTATTTTTATTTTGTATTTTGCATGACTTAATTGTTCATCATGCATGTTTGCTGCATGCAAATGTACATGTGTTAGTTACTTTCTGAAATAAGTTCAACATTGAACTAGAGAAAGTCAAATGATTTGTCAACTACAAAGCGGAACATTTGTTTTATTAGAGCCCCACAACTTGCTTGCCATAAAATATTCTTTGCGAGGTAAACTGGTGAGAATAATAAAATATGAAGAGAAAAGGGTGTGATTGGGAAAGCATGTTGACCAAAAAAAAGAGCTGGATGTAATTTTATTTTTAATTTCTCAAATTATTTGCTTTTAAAGTGAATTTTTCTCTACCCGAGAAGCAAGTCTGCAAATTATGTTAGATTTTCCATTATGCAAACCCAGTGTACCAACAGAGCTCAAATTGTGCTAGGGTTGGCATCGTTTATGCCTCTACTGATACCAATACATTGCTAATTCATGTGCTCTATGCCTGCCTGATATCTATTTCATTCACTTAAAATATCACTAATATTTGTGTTTTTATATATACAATATTGAATAAATAAATAAATACCTATTCAATATTGTATTTATATTTAAAATTATACAATAAAATCATAGTAAAAGTAAAGTAAAGTAAGAAGGCGTATTGGGGGTGTGGAGTTAGATCACTTTCTTGATCATGGCCGAAGGTGGGGCTGATGTGATCAGCACCATGCCCATATCCACCTTTACCTGCCAGTGTGTCCTCCAGGTACCAACTTTATACACTTTATACAATGCTGGGTGGGTGCCAGAGCAGCTTAAACAGGTGGAAAAAATCCTGGTTCTCCCCAGACAGGGATCAAACCCAGGTCTCTCACATGGTAGTCAGATGCCATAACGACTGAGCTACCGCAGCTAATATGATAGTAAAGTTGTTTTTTTTTTTTTCAGAATAATGACATTATTGGCATACCTGGCTTGGCAGATCCAGTTCCAAAAAATGCATCTGTACGAAAGAGAGCAGCTACAGGAGATGTAAGTAGATGCTGTTCAAAATTTCTGTGAATGTATGGTCCCATTTAGTATAGAGAGATTTCTAGGAAAATTAATATATTCCTAGGATTCACACTGTTTCAATACAACTATCTTCATATTTTTGTGATTATCATTATTATTACTTTTATTATTACTATTATTAATATTACTTTTGTGTTATTGTACGGAGTCTTTTTCTTCCTCTCAACCATGTACATAAATTTGTAATGAATACATTATACACTGTGTGTGTGTGTGTGTTTCTCACATGCCAAATAGCAGGTCATTACACAGGTTGTGTGTGCTTAAGGAGGGGAAAGAAAAAACAGTAAAAAACTTTTTATGTGACGTGCTGGCAACCTAAATGTTAAAAGCAACAAAAAACTCACAAACAGCACCATAAAAGACACTTGAGGAGTTTGTCCAAACTTTCAATAAAATAAAATAAACTTTTGCAACCTGTAATTTGTTCAAGACATGCTTATGGACTGGACCTTTGTCACAATTGCTTTCATTGTTGGATGTTCTTTACACGTTTTGAGTTTATTTTCAATGAAAGTACTTAAAAAAATATTTACTTCTTTTATTGCAGGAAGATGCCACAAAGAAGGGTACAGCAAAGGAAACTGCTGTTGCTGCTGGAATTCATAGTAGTCTGGTATGTACCAGTATGAGAAATAGTCAATTATTGGCAAAATTTACGTATAATAATTACAAATAAATACGGAGAAACTAGTACTCACTTTTATCCGCGAAGCTGTTTTTTCTTCTTTTTCGATTAATTTCAGTGGCCACTGCCACCATCCTCGTTGGAACTTGCTGCGCTGTTGCTTGGCGTGCGTCTTTTGTTCGTAGTTCTCTGGCTGCCGTTAGGTGCGCTGTGCGTCTTGGTGCGTCGTCTGCTATTTCCGGGCGATAACTGCTGCAGTAGTGGAATCCAAGTGTGGTGCGCTTGCCCGCTATCGATGTTTAGTTCGTGCGGGAAGTGCATTATGGCGTGCGTTTCCTTGATTTTGGTCTACATCCACCGTCTACAGAAAACCGGATGCAGGCAACCAGTACATACATACTCTCTCTAGCCATCCCCCAAAACAAAAAGCCAATGTGTGGCTAAACTTTTATCGAAGAGCCTTCTCCTACTGTGGCAAAGAAGAGGATCTGCGAGAGGAGATAGCCACCATCACAGAAATAGCCCTGAAACATGGCTACACTGAATCACAACTTTCCACTTGGTGCAGTAAGGCGGAAATACAGGTCAGACACCCTAACCTACCACAATCAACCCATCCCCAAGCAACCCAGCCACAACCAACCCCCAGCGACCAATATAAATGGTTTGCCTTCCCCTACCATCCCACCACTTCCAACCGCATAGCCAAAGCCCTTCTCCCATTTGGCATCAAAGTAGCGCACAAACCCAACTCCAAAATAACTGATAAACTGAACAAGCACAAACGATACTTCCTCTCCCCCCTTGACAACCCAGGTGTATACGATGCAGAGTGTGAATGCAAGGCTCATTACATCGGCAGGTCCATCAGATCTGTAAATGAAAGAATCCAACAGCACCTAGCAGATGCGAAAAAAGCCCAACCCACTACTGGTCTTGCTAGACATATCAAATACAATAGCCATAAAATTCAAAAGGTTCGAGTCAAACACACTGCCCACACGCTCATAGACACCAAAATCAAGGAAACGCACGCCATAATGCACTTCCCGCACGAACTAAACATCGATAGCGGGCAAGCGCACCACTCTTGGATTCCACTACTGCAGCAGTTATCGCCCGGAAATAGCAGACGACGCACCAAGACGCACAGCGCACCTAACGGCAGCCAGAGAACTACGAACAAAAGACGCACGCCAAGCAACAGCGCAGCAAGTTCCAACGAGGATGGTGGCAGTGGCCACTGAAATTAATCGAAAAAGAAGAAAAAACAGCTTCGCGGATAAAAGTGAGTACTAGTTTCTCCGTATTTATATACTACCGCGTCTCTCCTTTCCCAATCATGAATAATAATTACATTACCCTGAAAGTTCTGTACTGCAAGGATATGAATCTGTTCACAGAAACCGAATAGGAACTTTGGACAATATTCAAACTACTAATTACTTACATTATTTACTCTCTTATATATGCACGTAACCAGTAAATATAAAAGAAGTAAAACCCACGAGTGTGGCCACTTTTTTCACAAACCTCTTCCACGTAGCTTTCACTACATCACTTGTCTTCATCAACAGGCTATACAAAATTTGAACTTAAAACCATGTTAAAAGGTTCAAATGATGAAGAGGAAGAGTATGGAGCATGACAGGAAAACGACTTTCTTGTTTTCAACTTTACCAGAAATTACTTTCTTTTTTTTACATTTTAAGATGTTTTAAGTTCAAATCTTGCCCTGCCTTCTGGTGAGGCCACATGATGAGAGAAAATGTAAGAGGTACATGCAAAAAGGGGTTGTGTGAAATGGTTGACATGTGGCAGAAAAATGATTCAAAATAAGAGATATCCAAATACACATTTGTGCAGATATTATAATACAGTCAACTCTCGATTCAACGACCTTTCACAGTTCCCGGGAAAAGGGTCGTTATTTCGAAGGGGTCATTATTGGAATTTGCACCAATTTTCAGCTTAAAGGGAGCTCAAACGGACACAAAGATGCCTAGGAGATGGTAACACCATTTATCCTGGTAGTTATACAACCTGTTATGCACAGGATGCATGTTGTGAGAAGGAAAATAGAACATGAAAAAGTTTTCACAAAAGAGAATTTAAAATAATGTTACTTTGTTTCAATTGTGCACAGTCGTTGCTTTTCCAGGAAATTCTTACGTTTCTAGTTCATGAGAAACCCGTTTCCACTGAGACCTATGGAAAGGAAAACAATCTCTCCCTTATTGCAAGCGAAACTCGAAGAATCTTGACACCAGTCAGACTGGTGCCAGCAAAAGTCGGGAGATAATCGGGCAGAATGAATGTTGGATTTCATATGGGTTTATTGGAGCATTGTCTGTTACAAGATTAACTGGTAAGATTAGATCTCTTGGGAGAAACAACACAACCTCTCTAGGTACCAGACAAAAAAAAATAAAGGCAGGGCTGTAATTTTCGTTCTGGTTCGACTGTGTAAAATACATCGTAAAAAAAAGTCACTTTTCTTTGCTTCAACCAACTTCATTCACCCTCCTTCCCCATTCAAGGGAACAGTCCAAACACCTTCCTTGACTTGCATTGTAATCCAGCGTGAAAAAGGAAATGCGCAACTTGCGATCTATTTTCACCCAATGCGTATTGTAGGACAGGTCATTAAACAACGTGGCAGTTGATAATCATTCGGGTTTGGAATTGAATTTCACTTTAAACTATATTTAGTCCCGATTAGCCCATCAGCATAAAATGAACTGAAAACAAGCTTTATGAAACGGCCCATTTTCACATATCAAAATGGTAGATCGTTATTTACTCGCATTTTATGTTGGATTTAGGAGTATTCTCGATGTCAAACACCCACCCCTCCAAACGCTTTCCCCTTGAATAATGTATTTTTAATCGGTCTCGGCGACCATTCCTACATTGAACACTCTTTTTTTTTCCTCCACATGAATGGTTCTGAAGAAAAGTAAATTAAATTTACGTTTTGCTTATCAGAAGGCGCAGAACATGAAGTTATTTTAACTCTTGTTTTGCTTTCTGGAGATCGAATTTCGTTATCGTCAAATCAAAACAGCTTTGCGAGATTCAAAACAATAACTTTTTTCTTCGCGCTGGATGAGTCATCGCTCTTATCGGCAAGCAAGAGCTTTGCACACGCTAGACAAAACACTGGCGCCAGCTGCATCGTTAAAACAAGGAGACCGGAGACCGGCTGGAAGTTCGAGCAACAGGTGGCCGAAGAGAAAAGTCCCAGCATTTTAAAGAGAACGCAACTGTCGAAGACGGAACTTTTAACAGCAGTGTAAAGAAGAAAGAAATGACCCTTGCTTTACGTTTTACCACGCAACAGACAATAATACGGGCAATATTTCCTATGCAGACAACAGCATTAAAAAAAATATATAATAAATAAATTTTAAAAAACAACTGAATTCTGCAATTATCAACATTGCCGTGCACACCAGTAGCGGAGAATGAGCTGGGGAAAGGGTAGAGGGTCACCTTTTTTTTACTTGTTCTATGGTTCTTGTTCGTTTTCAAGAATATATCCAGAACTGGTTACCCCATTTTAGACGTCAAAGGAAAGGAAGAGGGTGGGTCCTTTTCCACCCTCGCCTGTAATCAGCCCGCATCAGCAAGAAAATCGTGGCTGAAACAATCTGCATCCCCCCCCCCCCCCCCACGTTTGCTGATAGAAAAAGAGGGAGAAGTCAGTCAGCCAACGGAACACTTTTTTGGCAGATATTACGACATCGACACAATTAGGAAAACGTATGAAGTGGGAAACTGGAGTTATGATGATGCACGTAAGAGCGAAGTAAACTTTTGTGGAAACCTGGATGACAACGCATTAAGCGGGTTGACGATCTTTAGTTCACGTATGTGGTTTTGATTATCTCTAACAGTTTCGCTTTTTTATTAAGTGTTGCAGGGAACAAAGAACACGTTTTGAATGAAAGCGGTTACCGGAAGTTGTCGGCTACAAGGCCGAGAGTTGCTCACTCACGGGAACCTGCTGAACTCTAGGTCAGAGCTGGACAGACGGGCCAGACTTCCAGGCGCCACACGTCTGTATTTTCGAACATTCCTGCGATCTTATCTCTCAAGGTGGTGTATTTATCGATGAAAGAGCTTGACCTGCCATACACATTGGCAAAGACTGCAAGTCCAGCAGTCATTTCGGGCTGCTCCCACCCTTCCCCGCGAGTTTTCAGCAGTTCTTAGGACAAGGAAACAAGTCAAGTCGATTTAAAATAACATCCAAGCACATTCGATCTTCTCTTCTGGCGTATCCAAGAGCAAGCGTGACAAAACAAGCCTGGCACGTTGGGTAGCGGCAGTCGGGTGCGGGATAAAATTGGTGCACTTGAGGGAGGGGAGGGCAGAGGTCAAGTGCTATTGGATATCACTCAAGCATGGTGTGGTGGTGTCTATTTTTAGTTCAGACCTAATTGTGAGCGGTAGAGCGCTCGTAAAGGGAATGAGTGGAGGAAAAAACAACGCATTTTTCGGCGACTTCCTTCAATTTTTCAACTTTTTTTTTTCAAATTTTTCTGTCTTTTTCTAAATTTTTCATGGTTCCCAGGAAAAGGGTCGTTACTTCGAGAGGGTCGTTATACCCGGGGTCGTAGAATCGAGAGTTGACTGTATATATATAATATTAACTTACGTTTTGCGAGTATCGAGGTAACTCCTGCGACGTTTCAGGTAGCAACTGCTCCCTTCCTCAGGCTGCTCACGTTTAGGTTATGTGTAAATCATAACCACGTCGAACCATCGGTTCGTATATAACGTGAGCAGCCTGAGGAAGGGAGCAGTTGCTTCCCGAAAAGTTGCAGGAGTTACCTATATACTCACAAAACGTAAGTTAATATTATATATATATTAAACTTGTGATTAATTCGCACAACCTTCATCATGAATTGCAGATATTATATTTTTTAAGAACTGTGTTCTTTTCTGTGCCGTTTTGTCAGATATGGTTAAGACAGTGATACCTCGATTTTACGTTTTTCAGGGGACCGATTTGAAAAAAACTTAAAATTCAGGAAAATGTAGAATCGAGGAAAATTTTGTAGCATTTTGCTATGTTGGGACCATCAGAATTAAATGTATAATGGGGAAAAATGTAAAATCCAGGAACATAAAATTGGGGTTCCACTGTATCTATTGTTGCTCCTTTTTAAAATGAAACACACCCATTGTCATATTTTCTTATATGTAGGGATATTCAGTTTTCATGAAGTGTGAAAATGCAAAATGTGATAAACTGATTTAATTTTTAGGATCATGCAAATAATATAATTGACAGTGCTGAATATGCATAATTTTTTTTTCACAAAGTGTCACAAAATGCTTCTTTTTCACACAAAGTTAACATCTTTTTCCAAATACTACTAAATTAGATCAGAAACTTACAAGACTCCATTTCAGATGTGTAGCTCATTGAATGGGTGAATAGGTGTAAAGTGGCATGTGTAATTAAATTAATCCAAACTATCCACATACACAATTGATGAAGTGTGTATCTATTTACAGCCGTTTTTGTACACCCCAGTTATAATAATAATAAGAATAATAATAATTATTATTATTATTATTATTTTACTGTTGCTATATACTGCTGGTATAGCAACTTTTTACTGCTTTAATGAATGTTTATTTACCATAAATTCATGGCCCTACTTCTAAGCAAGTGTTATTATTAAACAAAGGTATGAGTTTTTTACGTATCTAATGTGCAACTTGCATTTTTCAGCCTGGCAAAGCATGCATAGTTCGTGTTCCTGTTGATGGCATGTATTTATTAATGTTGGTTATAACAGGCAACCAAGGTTTCAATGCTTCTGTTCACATTGAAATGCAAGGAGTATATGGATACCTATCAGCAGCCGATTGGCCACTTTTGCCTGTGAGTATAAACAGAATCCTTACTTTGTATTTTGCCAATAAGTTCATGTGACAATAGACGTAGTAATATATATTTATTTGTGCTTTTGTCAAATATTATTTTTACACAATATTTCAACTTCATCTAACAATTGTTATCAAGTAATTAAACGAGAATTTATCATCACACCTTTTCTAGTAAATTATTTCTGAACAATTATATTTCTTATAGATTTTTTGCAACTTCTTCACTTGGTAGTAATCTTTTTGTTCTATAAACCTTTCTTAACCCTTCGCACATCCGCGTCCTCATTGCAGCACAAATGTCCCACGCACGGCACTCAGTGCTGCCTCATCAAAACCATTGTTATTTACATCAATTGTGGATGCAAATCGAGGTTGAATTACACTAGTACCTACTGGAAATCAGCCGAAATATACATAAACACACACACGCCCATTTCGGACATTTTTATTAAAAGAAAAGTAAAAAAAATATGAAAGTATCTCATAGACTCTTGAAGCAAATGCACCAAAATATTATTCTAAAAGTAATTATAACTTTGCTATATAATGAAGGCACTAAAAAATTAACTCACCATTGACAAAATTATCAAAGTATTTTCCAAAAATGTTAGACATATTTTTCAAAAAGTTTCAAATTAGTTATTCAAACATTTTTAATGTATTTTTTTAATTGAATTGAAATCTTATAACTTTTATGGGCGTAGAAAGGAAGTCTTTGTTCCAAAACTCTCAGTCCAAATCTCAACTACTCGCAGAAAAAGCAATCAAATGTAGAAAACACACCTCGAAGAAACTTACAAAATATTTTTAAGATGTTCAAAACTCAATTTGTTTCCCGTACTCTTATGAGGTATACGTAAGAAAAGACATACTTACTCAAATGAAAGGAATCTAATGTTGTCACTTTTCAATATTGTTATTTTGACAAGTGCGACATTTTGTATGGGTACTGCAATGGTTTCTGCATACAAATAATTTGCATTCCGAACAACGTACCATGGTTTTATTCTTCTTATTTCCCCCAAATTTATGGCCGGCGTACTGTGATTTAAGATATGAAACGTTCCCGCGCGCGGTACTGAGTGCCCCTGTGCCTCCAAAGGGGGACCGTTCACTTCAGAGGCATGTAAGCAACCGAAAGAATGACAGAAAAAAGGTGCCAATGCCTCTATGTTTTCGGAGGAGTAGTGAAGATAAGTTACCTAGAGCATTCCCGACCATTATTTCGCTGGTAAGGAAAATAATTCAAAATTTAAAAAAAGGCAGCACTCTGTGGGTTTTACAGAGGGTTAAAAAGCATTATAGTAATTCTCTGGTGATCTAATCATAGAGCATCTGACTGCCATGCGGTGGGTTTGATTCCTAGGGTTGGTGATCTAAGGTCGGAATTTTTCCGGCCTGTCCCCGCATAAAGTGGCTCTCAGGCTCACTCAACCCCAAATCAATGTGTACCTTGGTGCAACCTTAGGGGTAAAGGTAGCCGGAGCATGATGCTGATCACATCACCTCCAAAATGGCCAAGATCGAGAATATGTGGGCCCCCTTCCCCCCCCACAACCCCCCCCCCCCACAACCCCCAAATGTGTCTTCCAGTGCTATATGCACAGGGAACTTTACCTTACCTCTATTTCTTAAAGTAAGTTTAGTTTTTTTAAATTGATTGATTGATTTTTATGTTTTAAGTTCACTATATACACAGTAAAGCTAATTGAGACTTGACCTACAATTTAAAGTGGTGTCCGAACCACTATATTTTAAATTTATGTTAGATAAGTTGTTTGCATATGTTAGTATAGGATCTAAAATGCATGAAGTCCTGAATTTTATCAACTGATAATGCCTGTTAGGCACAATGAAAATATCATGTGAAATGAAAATATTTGAAGGCATACTTATACAACACCTTTTTTTTTTTTTTGAGAGATTCTGCATTGTTAATGCATGTGCAGAATGATATTCAAGATACATACAGTACCGCATTTACACATTTATAATGTTCACTTTTTTTTTATTTTACCCCCATCCCCTCCCCCCAAAAATAAGTGTCCTGCATACTATACATGGAATAAATTTGACAACTACATGAATCCAAGTGAAATGGTTGTTTCCAACAATTTTCTGTCAGAAAAATCTTGTGGGAAGGGAAAAAAGCTAGAAATAGAAGAAAATTTAAATTTTAATTAAAAAAAAATGCCCCCCTGCAA
Source organism: Lepisma saccharinum (assembly GCF_977018435.1). Lineage (NCBI taxonomy): Eukaryota > Metazoa > Arthropoda > Insecta > Zygentoma > Lepismatidae > Lepisma > Lepisma saccharinum. Next base: position 55,509,473 of record NC_139233.1, read on the forward strand.
TTAACCAATATAAAAATAATAATAAATGTAGTACTCTTAGTGTGTTCCTACAACTGTGCAAAGTTTTGTTGATAATAGTTCAATGCTCATCTCCAGAAAGAAAGAAGCATGATAGGCCGATAAGTACTACCAGTCTACCAGCAAGCTAGCTAATTATGGTAGGTACCATGCATAATCACATACCTAGGTATATGTCCTACTGTTCTGCACTGTTTACTGCTGTCCCAGATGTCCCTAGTAGGGGAAATTTAATTTTTATGTGGAAAGATGTTTATTAAACTGCCAATACTCCAGAGAATCTTCTCTTTTCAGTTTTATGGTGCCATGTGCCTTGTTTATGTCATATATGGTATGGCATGGCTAATAGTGTCCTTTTGCCAGTGGAGGGATCTTTTACGAATTCAATTTTGGATTGGTGGAGTCATACTTCTGGGTATGTTAGAAAAGGTTTGTATACTTTTTTACATATTTGGTTCATGATTGCTATAAAGTGACTGAACAAGCTTTTAGGAGACATTCTATATAAAAATGTTTTTCTATAGTTTGTGTGTGTTTGTTTTGAACAATTTTAAGTGAAGTTGATTTTTAAAATTCATAACATGCACATGGTTGAATTCACTTCTTACACGTAATCATTTTGTGTGCCTTTGCCTTCCAAGAGTTAAGCATCATCATAGGATAACCTTACTTAGTTATGTGATAATTTTTCTATCTCTTTTAGGCAACATTTTATGCTGAGTACCAGAGTATTAACTCCACAGGCTACTCAGTGAAAGGCGCTGTGCTGCTAGCCGAATTAGTTTCTTGTGGGAAGAGGACATTGGCCAGAATGCTTGTCATCATAGTCAGTTTAGGCTTTGGAATTGTCAAGTAAGAGACACTTTTTTTCCTATTTAGTGGTAAACTAATGCTGCAAAGTTCATAAATACGGACAAAATAAAAACCTTCTTTTGTCCAGTTCTTACTGACTCTATGTAACCACAGCCATTGTGCATGAAAAATAATTATTTATGTACAGTAGAATAGGTAAGACAAGAAACTCCTCGCGGCCTCACGCCCAAGCCATACGTAGGGGAAGGACGCACAGAAGCAGGGTTGGCAGTGCATACGGGTCAAATGTCTACGCAGAACGAGAACACAAGAAAACTAAGCAAGACGATCTGAGTGGTGTGGTGGTAAACATACAACTGAATGACTGCGTTCTGCTAAGATGGAATCAATTTTGAACATCTTCAAACGGGGTTTGTTAATTTTCACCAAGGAATACAATTCTGGTGTGCGTCAAAGGGGGTGTTGTTTTGAACGAGCCACTGAATGAATCATAATGTCTTTTCGGGAGGAGGAAGAAGGCGCAGGATTTATTTGTACGTTATGGCATGAGGCGTTGTCAACAACAACAACACTGTTTCGTGTCAAATTTGTGATAAACTTCTCCCGGACCCTGTGGCTGAGTGGTTAGCACATCGCGCTGCGACGCCAAGGGTCCCGGGTTCGAATTCCGCTCGGTCATGGTTGTTTGTAAATGTCCATTCATCAATTTCATCATTTCATCACTCATCCCCATCTTCGCAAATTAGCCAAGAGGTACAAAACGCGAAGTAAAATAAAATATATCAAATAATAATAATAAAAAAATTGGCATTCATATCATGGTATTAATCGCCAAAAGATTTTCCAGATTTGAACATTAACCGCCAGCATGTACAACAATTACACGTTGCCCTTTAGACACCGGTGCTTTGACGGCAGCCGCGGTTCCATCCACAAAGGGGGTGTTGTTTTGAACGAGCCACTGAATGAATCATAATGTCTTTTCGGGAGGAGGAAGAAGGCGCAGGATTTATTTGTACGTTATGGCATGAGGCGTTGTCAACAACAACAACACTGTTTCGTGTCAAATTTGTGATAAACTTCTCCCGGACCCTGTGGCTGAGTGGTTAGCACATCGCGCTGCGACGCCAAGGGTCCCGGGTTCGAATTCCGCTCGGTCATGGTTGTTTGTAAATGTCCATTCATCAATTTCATCATTTCATCACTCATCCCCATCTTCGCAAATTAGCCAAGAGGTACAACACTGTTTCGTGTCAAATTTGTGATAAACTTCTCCCGGACCCTGTGGCTGAGTGGTTAGCACATCGCGCTGCGACGCCAAGGGTCCCGGGTTCGAATTCCGCTCGGTCATGGTTGTTTGTAAATGTCCATTCATCAATTTCATCATTTCATCACTCATCCCCATCTTCGCAAATTAGCCAAGAGGTACAAAACGCGAAGTAAAATAAAATATATCAAATAATAATAATAAAAAAATTGGCATTCATATCATGGTATTAATCGCCAAAAGATTTTCCAGATTTGAACATTAACCGCCAGCATGTACAACAATTACACGTTGCCCTTTAGACACCGGTGCTTTGACGGCAGCCGCGGTTCCATCCACCCAAGCTTCTTTCTTTGTTGTCGAGCTGTGAAAATAAGTCCGTCAACGTAAACAATGGGTCGTCCTTGTCGACGAAAGATTTTTATGGCTTTGAGGTACGATGAACGTAAACTTCTTATTTCGTCCTTTTCTATAAGCAATTGTCTATTATTTTCTGCTTTTCCCACTTAAACTCTAGGTCACGTATTATCTTGCGCACACACCAGACACTGCCTTGGAACTCTATTCTTTGTTTCAAAACCCTTCGGATACCTTCCCCGTCCGTAAGGTGAAATTCGTGCACAACACGCCTAACAACACACTTATCGAACTCGTCTATATGACTTTTGATTTTGCGGCGAGATCGTGTTCTATGGGGCGTATGAAAGTGTTTCTTCAACGTAGTGCATGCGTTACTTTCTATTAGTACAATTCTTCTCACACTGCTGAATGAAACACCACATGCGCGAGCCACCCTCCTTTGCAACTGGTTTTCGGACATACGAACTCCCACCTGGTCTTTCATAAATGCATTGACATTATATACAATTTCTCGCCCTTGGCTGTGGATTACTTTCCGTCCACCGAGTTTACTTGCTTTCTCTGAAATGCAAGCTTACATGCTACCAAGTACACTGCACACAAAACAAACACACACTTTAAATGAAGACAGGCAAGTCGATCGCATTGTTTCTCGGTGCTCACACAACATTAAGACGTTCGGCAACCCTGCCTGTGTGCACGATAGGGGAAGTTCGCGCATGCGCTTGCCGCGTTTCCCATCCAGCACATCGGTGGGAGAGTTTCTTGTCTCACCTCTTCTACTGTACCTTCTATGGTTTCTGTTTTTGTGACGACATTTCTGTTCTGCAAATGAGTGTCTTCCCAAGGTCTTCAGTTCAGCAGTCCATGTTAGGGTTAATAAAAAGTAAGGTGAAACCGATATGAATGCTGATGTAGTGATATCTGCCAATACTGGAATTGGTATTGCAAAGTATCAGTTGGAATTTCTTTACCGATACCAGATACTTTTCTGTCATTTTTGCCTTTTGCAAGGTCTGGAAAAACGTTGCATGATGCTTCGTGGAGTTTTAATTATCCTGTAAATTATGCAAAATTCACTTGAGAGAATAAGAGTTCCTGTGATTTTGTAACACTTTCAAATCTGTCTTGATAACTTTAGAAGAGATTAAATATCAGCAGTACGGTTGATTCTAAACATTATCAGCAAGATCATTTTAGTTGTACATTTCCTGACAAAAATTTTACATGAAAAATCATCCATAAATTCTGTGATTTCACCATTTCTCATAATAGTTTTGTGCATGTAGTTTTGAACATATAAAACTAAAAGAAGCTAGTTGAAGTAAGGAAGTTGAAAGCCAGACTGCTAAAATCAAAATAGTTAAGTATTGTGCAATATCTTTTCATAAGAAAGAATCCATCAGCATTATTGACTGAATGATCTCTATGACATACTGGTTAATGGACTGTGAATTCCGGTGAAGCCAGGGATCCGAGGTTCAAGTCCTTTCAACTTGCAGTGTACATTTCCACTTATAGAATTCATTATTATTATTTTTTTTTCAATTTTCATCCAAATTAATGTAGTGAGTAGAAAAGTGACAGAAATAATCAAAAAGGCAATAGTATTAATATATAAATTAAGTATTACATTCATGTGCTACACTAAATGTATTATTATTATTTTAGGCTTAATGGATATCACTTTAAAGCAATATTAATTTTGATTCTGTTACTCTTACACTGGTTCCTACTAATACTGGTATTTGAACATCATTGCAATTTATAATTACATATTGGTTTCGTGCGTGTTACTCACTATCTATAAACAAAAATACGTTAGAGTATTCAAATTGGTCTACTTACGCAAGTGAGTATGTATTCTTACGTGGACGACGTTTCGGAAGCTTTACTGCTTCCTTCCTCAGGTTGTCGTTTTCAGCTCGGAATATCAAGCCATGTCAGAGAAGTGTCATGTAAGGATACTATGACGGTATCAGAATGAGTACCATCATAAAGTGAAAAATAAAATAATTTTATTACTTGAAATTTACAATTTGAGGTCGTATTTGGTAGTTTGTATTTGTAGAAAATTAATTTGCATCACTTTGGCTTTGATATAATTGAAGTACGTATGTAAATTGCACGTATTTAAAAATGTTTTATATCTCAACGATGTAATTTGGGTTAGTGAAGTATCACGAAAATTGCCTATTTATGCATAATCACAAATATGTTTGGTTTCAATAGCTTTTATTTGCTCTTTTATTGTTATATGGGCGCAAACATGTATTTAAAATGTATTATTAGCATGTACAAACCATTTAAAATTAATTTTGGTTGATTTTCGACAAAAACTTACGATTTGTTAAAATGAGCGCCTTGAAAAGTAATCCTAAACTTGGAAGTAATCCTAAACTTGTGAAACATAGCCAACTCACATAAAGGGAAAAATCTAAGTTGTGCGTAAATAACCTTTTTCCCACCAAAATTGTAAAACTAAAAATTACTGAAAAAGGTAAAAAGAAAATACATAAACATGTGATAGAATATTGTAATATCTATTTTATTGTATCAAATTTATTTTACATGCATTTTCATGCATAATATCTGTATAATTCAAAAATTGTCATTTGAAAAATATTCGCGAGTTTGTATTCTGTGCTGAAAGTTGTAACAGTGTGGATTCGGAGACACTGCTTCATCTAAAAGATCATCTTGGACTGACGAGAAGTCACAAAAATGTTTCGGAAAGTGAAATTTGAAGAATTTGATTAAAAGGGAAGATCCGTCGATATTTTAAAGCATATCAGCGCAGATAAGTATTATGTTTACTTTTAAAAGTTGAAACTTCATCGCTAAAGGCGTAAAAGGTCCAAAGGACATAAATTTGGTGACCGGCTGGAATCACATAAAATGGCAGCCATCTTCGTTTTATAAGGAATCTACGAATAAATATTATACATGCATGTAGATACTTTAAATGAAAGGCCTATTTCGTAAATGTACAAAAAGTGCTTAATTGGGATGTGGAAAGTGAATTGAACATATTATTTACATATTTCGTCTTGGTTTTCGCCGATTGATTATCGAGCATTTCTTGCCGAATTACGACGTACAAATCTGCGAAAGATCGGAAGTAATTCTTCTTAGAAACAATTTGACTTGAAGTAATAAAAGTAAAGATAAACCTGAAATATGCCAAAAGGTTGATGTAAAGCAATATTTATGCTTCATTGTACAAATTTATACTAAAGAATGTACAGAATTTATGTGTGAACTTGTCTAATTCATTGTTCAATTTTGTTTAAATATATAGTGCATTAATACTCGATTTTGGTAATTTTCCTTAAGTACTCAAATGTGAATACATATTTATGCCAGCAATTTTGCAACATAGAAATTTAAAACTTGAACTTCTCGTATTTTGTCATGTAAAATTATGAAACCATTTTCTTTATTTTTTAATGTGAATTTCATCTCGACCGTATAGTTCACTAAGCCGAGGAAAGAAGGTCGTGATAGATAGATTATGAGACTCATTTTGTCTCTTAGTTGATAAGAGCTAAATTGTCAAAAATTATTTAATGTTGTAAATTTGTGTTTAACTTGCTAGTCTGTTCCAATATTTAAAAATGCCGGAAACAGTTGAGAGTAATATCACACTGGCGGACATAGTAGGATTGATTAATGCACAAAATAAGGTGCAAGCAGAACAAAATAGTAAATTAGTCACTGCTTTGCAAGCACAAAATAGTAAAATTTACTCTGCTTTGCAGGTGCAAGCAGAACAAAATAGAGAAATTAAGACTGCTTTGCAAATACAAGCAGATCAAAATAAAAAGGTAGTCACAACTTTGAATGCATTAACCGAAGCATATAAGACTCATACCAAGGAGTTCAAAGATCTTAAAAGGGAAATAAGTCAATTTAGAAATGAAGGTATAGGTGGAAATGACAAATCGGTAAAAGATTTGCATGCTATTGACTATGAAGTAAATGTGGGTGTCGGAAACTATGAAAGTGAAAGTCAACCTAGAGTTACTCATGTACCACCTAACTACAGTAATAGCACACATGTTTTAGGTGCAAGTACTAATTCAGAAACTGTTGGTGATATCAATTATCATAAGGATGATGCACGCATTGGTGATGTTTGCAAAAGTCATGAGAGTGAATTTTTGAATAATCTACCTAACCTACTTACGCATTGTGCACGTACTGAGTATGTAGAAAATAAGTTAGAATCTAAGATTCCACATGTTAACGTAACTAGGTCACGTGTGAACTTGAGAACTGAAAGTGTTCAGCAAAATGCATGTAACTTTAATTATAGTTATAGTGCAAGGTGCTTAGGTCTCGCATGCATGTTAGTGTACGATGTTACTTGTAACAGTTCAGTTGGTGATCGTTTATGGAATTTTAGTGCAAAACACAATTATGTTCATGATGGTATGGTAAGAATACTCAGATCACATGATGCAGATATGAAACATGGTAGTGATATCTCCATACAGCTTATCAGTAGTATATTTTTAGATTTAGAAGTAAGTAATATGTCTACAGTAAATAAGACCTGTACACCTGATTTGATCTGCACAAGTCTTAGTTTAGTGAACTCTGCTGTTAACTCGCAGAGAGGTCTCTTGTATACATTGAGCTCTCACTCCAATGATGAAAATCTTACGAACAACACTCTTGTAGTTATGAATGAACAAAGTGTAGATTATGGTAATCTCAAACAAAATGTGCTCAGTCACAGCACTAGTTTGAATGCTGACTTTGTACCAAACGACATTAAAACAATGTGCTGTAACAAAAGTACTCATCCTGAAGTGAATAATACTTGTGAATATCTTAAGAATTGTTTGCATGGTAGATTTTGTAAGAGGATGAACAGGGTATTATCTTTTCGTAAATTACCGAAAGTCCTGTTGAGACATAGATTTAAAAGGTGTATTAAGGTAAAACTGAAATTTACAACTAAGTATGTTTTGTCTAACCGCACAGGGGCAAAACGAAAAATAGTAACTCATCCTAAACATGTAAGAAAAAGAAGGTTCAGACCTAAATGTTTGAAATTATGGAGGAGACAAATTTCTCTTGATACATTCTTTGCGTTCTCCTCTCATTCTTGTGCGTTGAGTGTCAAGTCATGCTTGATCATGCATCGTACACATGTACGCAAAAGACGTCGCAATGGTGTCATGAAGTTAAAGTTAACTTCACACTTGTAATGTCGTAGACTTACTTTTAAGCATCGGATAACTTACCTTTAAAGTATCTTAACGAAGGCATTGTTGCAAGGTGCAGTCATGTCTTATTACATTTTACCTGATTGTGACATAAATTTTGGAGGGGTAAACAGAGTAACATGCATAGTGTTTATCGTTTAGGATTAAGTTCAGAATTAAAGAATAATGAACTGAAAATGGTGTACACTCTTAGGGATTGTACATGTTGGTAAAAGGTATGTCATGTAACATACATAATTTTGTTAGTATGTGAATATGAAACATGCAGTTTAGCATAATAGCTTTATTGCGTACATGTAATGTTAGATACTGGTGGTTAACCAGAATACTTTCAATATGACAGTATCGGTACATATCTTAATTTGAGAAATTGTGGATTGTGTAGCTATAAGTTATGTAGCTTGACATGCTAAGTCATGAATACAGTACAGTTTCAATGCTGGAATAAATTAACCACAAAAGCAAACTGTAAAACTGAAAAATATTATCAGTTTGTTCATTCAGTGCTAATGAGGTTGGCCTATAATTGGTAGTATACCTCGTGCACTTCAAAAAATGAATGCATTTCGATAATTCTGTTTATCATACAATGCATTTGAGGTTAGCCCATTGTTGGTAGTATACCTCATACTTCTAAGATGATAATAGGATATATTTGTAATGTTGTTAGTATGACATTGAAGCTTGAAAAATGTGAGTTTTGTAGATCGGAAATTAAATTTTTGGGCCACATTATTACTTCGCAGGGGTATAAAAAAGATCATAAGTATGTAGATTCTATTGTTAATCTGCCTGTGCCCAATTCAGTTAAGCAACTGCAAAAAATCTTAGGTTGTTTTAATTGGTTGAGTAAATACATAAAAAATTATGCCATCATAGCACAACCTATGTATGACTTATTGAAAGCTGGTAAGAAATGGCAATGGAATGACCAAGCTTCTACAGCTTTTAAAACATTAAAAGATAAAGTTAGTGAACAAGTACTTTTATCTTTTCCTAACTTTTTACACACTTTTTATGTACAAACTGATGCATCAATAATAGGTGTTGCAGGATACTGCTATCAGCTGATTGATAGTAACATCAAACCTCTCGGTTTCGTCAGTAGATTGCTCAGAAGTTATGAAAAATCATACACTTCTACAGAATTGGAGGTTTTAGCAATATTATTTACTATTGATAAGTTCTGTTCTCTGTTAAAAGGCAGACATTTTATTATCATAACTGACCATAAGGCACTTACCTGGTTAGAAACGGCGCACACTTGGAATGCACGTTTAACTCGTTGGTTTGTACAATTACAACAGTATTCATTCCAAGTACAATACTGTAAAGGGTCGGAAAATATAATTGCTGATGTTCTAAGTAGGACATTTCCGATGCAAGAAGACCTCTTGTATCATGTAAATTCTTTGCAATTTAAGGAAATAGTAGAACCTTTCATTGATATAGAAGATTTGATATTAGCCCAAGAAAAGGATGATGAATTGAAGGAAATTAGGCAATATATTTTGCACTCTTCAATACTTAATGATAATCCAAGAAGTAGGACTTGGAATGATCGTTATCTACTAAGGGACAATATTTTGTGTGTTAGAGACTTTCATAACGTGCAAAAAATTAGAATTTGTGTTCCAATTACATTAGTAGGTTCAATATTGAATAAATTTCATGACTTATCGGGACACTTTGGTGCTAATCGTACACTTTCTCAGATATATAGATACTTCCAATGGAAAGGTATGAAGAAAGATGTACAACAATATGTAGCAGACTGTGATTTATGCATTCGCACTAAGCCGAATAAGCATCCGTCTAAGCATTTAGCCAAAGTACACATTACCGACAAGCCTGGGAAAATATTGTTCATTGATTTACAAGGTCCATTCACCATGGGTCCTAAACGTGAACGCTTCTTATTTACTATATTGGATGCAGCATCCAGATATTTAGTGGCATATCCAGTGACAAACAGCAACGCTGTTACGGTACTGAACAAATTGTGCCATGTATATTTTGTACATCTAGGTATTCCAGAAAAAATAATTTCGGATAATGGACCACAGTTTCGTTCATGTCTTTTTAATACTAAAATGAAAGAATATGGTGTCAAACTTATGTTTACTCCACCTTACCACCCTTCATCCAACATGGTTGAACGGTATCATTCGGAACTTAACCGTTTAATGAGAGTATTGTGCATCGATAACCATGCTAAATGGCCCCAGCAAGTGTCCATTGCTTTGCATTGGTTAAACAATACTATTTCCTCACAAACTGGTTTCGCTCCGATAGAGTTAAGGTTAAATAAAGAACCTAACCTACAAATAGGAAATGTCATATTTGATGATGGTACACATCAGTTATGGAATGATAAACTGCTTATGGCTCAGATTAAAAGTCATGCAGCTAGATCCAATAAGTTAAACAAATTAAATAGTAAACACCAAAATAAAATATCCATTTCTACTGGAAATCTTGTTTTTATCAGAAATAGACAAAGAGATATGGATGATAATCCAATTAAAAAATATTGTTTTCTGTATGAAGGTCCTTACTTGTGTATAAAAAACTTTGGTGACTCTCGTATATCTGCCTTACGTTGCAGTGATGGGATTCTTCAGGAAAACATTGCTATTGAACATGTAAAACTGTGGAAATGTTCCAAGGACAAGAAAATTTCTTGGTTGAACACTTTGCTAGATGCAGGTAGCACACATAAAAATGTGGTGCAACATATACTTGATCAAACAATGCAAGAAAAAAAATGATATTTCTTCATCTGTCATTACAGATGTGTGCATAGTTTGTTCTTGAAACAAACTTACCATTAATGAGGTTGGCCTAAAGTTGGTAGTATACCTCGTATAAAAATATTAATGTGTTTAGTAACTCTTATAGTTATTCAATATTTTTTTTTGTTGGCCTACAAATGGTCGTACTTTAAATACATTTTTATTAGAAATAATATAAATTTAGTTGTTAGGATTTACCTCATGGACAGTGAGATACTTATTATAATGTAAAACAAATGAGTACACCAATGTCACACTTTATTAGTAGTGTTGGTTGATCTGTCTTAGCATACAGTTTCACTTATATTTGTCCAAGGGACAAGTTACTCAAGTTTTAAACTATGACACCTAGGGAATGGTACCAAAAATCCAAATGCTAATTTTAATGTGAATTATTTTGAGTATTTTGATTTCATAAGCTGAATCAAATACTCACATAATGTAGCAATATGTAAGCATAGTGATCCATGAGTTGATCCGAGCTCGTTGCACATGCGGTTATGCCATAGAGCATAAAAACTTGGGGTAGGTTCACGTAAAAGGCAATAAGTAAGTCCTATAGTGCCACTCAAGAAACTGAATATGAAAAATGTTATTAATATTTTTTGTCAATATTATTGAGTATTAACCATTTTATTCTAAATGGCGAAGGTTGACAAAAAAACTTAATATGAAAAGTGTATAATTTTATTAGCATAGGATATTGAATGGTACATTTTCTTCAAAAGTTGAAACCTTACTCGAGCAGTTTCTTTTTGTATGATTGGATTAAGTGAGTAATAAGACATTATTTGTACTAGGCAGATGGGTAGTATTGGAATATTAGATTGACTCCATGAAAAGTATCAAATACTGAATAGTACCTGGTTTTATGGTGTGTTGATTGCTCAAATTAGTATCATTCGCATCTGATGAATGGTCATGCTACATGAAGATAGCAGTGTATGCAGTGTTGACATTAAGTATACTCCAAAAACACTGACTAAAATTTCAATCAAAAATTTTCTCACGTCCACAGCAGTGTGAATTTCCTCTCAACAATGTTTTCGTTCATAATAATTAATATGATATATGAAACACATATGTTGGTAGTGTTGAGTCAAATGTAATTTAAATATTTTGTGTACATGTATGTTAAATGTTAAACAAGCAAACTGGTAATATGATAACTTTGCAAGTTGTTTATTTCAATATTGTGTCTTTTGTTTGTTAACATATAATGAGTGGTGAAGTTTGTGGGTATTCTCTCATATAAACAATAGGTTATAATAATTTCATGTTTTGCATTCATTTAACCATAGTGTAAATGTATAATTTTTTGTAGCTCACTCTACTAGTAATGATGTAGCTACAAATGTGTCAAGGTATTAATCTTTGCTTTTGTTTGTCATTTGACACTTAATACTTGATATGCTATTGAACTTCACCATAACTTTGAAGTTTGAACTTCATTTTTCATGCAATTTAATATAACATTATACCATGGTCTTTAATAATAGTTCAGCTCAGAAACATATTAAAGTTTCTTAATATATAGGTTATAAGCATGTTGCCATATAATGTTGGCATTGTATTGGTACTTTTTTCACTCTTAGCAATTTTTGTTTTCTTGCAAATAACATATCGTATGTTGATTTCAAAAGTTGTTACAAGTTTAGTAAATTGTAATTTATAGTTTGGCGTGGGTAAGCCCATTGGGCGCCAGTATGACGGTATCAGAATGAGTACCATCATAAAGTGAAAAATAAAATAATTTTATTACTTGAAATTTACAATTTGAGGTCGTATTTGGTAGTTTGTATTTGTAGAAAATTAATTTGCATCACTTTGGCTTTGATATAATTGAAGTACGTATGTAAATTGCACGTATTTAAAAATGTTTTATATCTCAACGATGTAATTTGGGTTAGTGAAGTATCACGAAAATTGCCTATTTATGCATAATCACAAATATATTTGGTTTCAATAGCTTTTATTTGCTCTTTTATTGTTATATGGGCGCAAACATGTATTTAAAATGTATTATTAGCATGTACAAACCATTTAAAATTAATTTTGGTTGATTTTCGACAAAAACTTACGATTTGTTAAAATGAGCGCCTTGAAAAGTAATCCTAAACTTGGAAGTAATCCTAAACTTGTGAAACATAGCCAACTCACATAAAGGGAAAAATCTAAGTTGTGCGTAAATAACCTTTTTCCCACCAAAATTGTAAAACTAAAAATTACTGAAAAAGGTAAAAAGAAAATACATAAACATGTGATAGAATATTGTAATATCTATTTTATTGTATCAAATTTATTTTACATGCATTTTCATGCATAATATCTGTATAATTCAAAAATTGTCATTTGAAAAATATTCGCGAGTTTGTATTCTGTGCTGAAAGTTGTAACAGTGTGGATTCGGAGACACTGCTTCATCTAAAAGATCATCTTGGACTGACGAGAAGTCACAAAAATGTTTCGGAAAGTGAAATTTGAAGAATTTGATTAAAAGGGAAGATCCGTCGATATTTTAAAGCATATCAGCGCAGATAAGTATTATGTTTACTTTTAAAAGTTGAAACTTCATCGCTAAAGGCGTAAAAGGTCCAAAGGACATAAATTTGGTGACCGGCTGGAATCACATAAAATGGCAGCCATCTTCGTTTTATAAGGAATCTACGAATAAATATTATACATGCATGTAGATACTTTAAATGAAAGGCCTATTTCGTAAATGTACAAAAAGTGCTTAATTGGGATGTGGAAAGTGAATTGAACATATTATTTACATATTTCGTCTTGGTTTTCGCCGATTGATTATCGAGCATTTCTTGCCGAATTACGACGTACAAATCTGCGAAAGATCGGAAGTAATTCTTCTTAGAAACAATTTGACTTGAAGTAATAAAAGTAAAGATAAACCTGAAATATGCCAAAAGGTTGATGTAAAGCAATATTTATGCTTCATTGTACAAATTTATACTAAAGAATGTACAGAATTTATGTGTGAACTTGTCTAATTCATTGTTCAATTTTGTTTAAATATATAGTGCATTAATACTCGATTTTGGTAATTTTCCTTAAGTACTCAAATGTGAATACATATTTATGCCAGCAATTTTGCAACATAGAAATTTAAAACTTGAACTTCTCGTATTTTGTCATGTAAAATTATGAAACCATTTTCTTTATTTTTTAATGTGAATTTCATCTCGACCGTATAGTTCACTAAGCCGAGGAAATCCATATATATATATATATACATATATATATATATGGATAAAAGCAAGGAGGGCCAAAAGGGCTAAGTAAAAATCAAATAAGGTAAAAGGAAACACTCACCGGACAGTAGGAAAATTCAAAATTTTCGCTAATTTATAGCATCATCGGTGTGAGAAGAAACAGAAGACGGAACCGGAAGTTGGGGTCCTGCAGAGTTGCCAGGTCCCCATTGAAGAAGAAGCGGTGCGTAGAACGAAAAAAACACTGTTTCGTCACCAGGCTCGTCGTAAACTGTGAGTGTGTAGGATGAGTTGGGAAGGCGGGAGGGTGGGTGAGGGTTGGGCATTACTGGGTGGCCTTGTTCAGGCCAGGTGGAGTGGTTGCACTCATGGCCGATATATAGGCCCTCTCCCATCTTTTGCGAACAGAGGTGTTGGCTGGTTGGGGTAGGAGGTGGATGATCGCTACCCGGAAGCAGTCGTTGAAACTGATGTTGTGGTGGTTGGTGTGGACGGCGACAGTGAAGTCAAGGTTGTGGGTGGAGGAGCGGTGGTTATTGATGCGGAGGTTGAGGGCCGTTGATGTTTCCCCCAGGTAAAAATCACCACAGATGTTGCAGGTGAGGATGTAGATAAGGTTTGAGGCATGGCAGGTCCCTTTGGGATGGAGGGTAAATTTGCCAGTGGCCGTGTGCACCTGGAGGGTGTGAGAAGTGATAAGGATGGGACAGGTCTTGCACCTGGGTCGGTTGCATTTATGGGCAGGGGGGTGTTGGATGTGTGGTGAAGGAGTGTTGTGGACCAGGATGTTTTGGAGGTTAGGGGGGCGTTTGAAAACCACCCTGGGTTTGTCGGGAAATATGTTTTTGGTTTCGGGATCACTGTGGAGGATTGGGAGAAGAGAGTGCAGTGTGTGCCTGATTTTGTTGAGGTGGGGATGATATTGGGTGATGAGTGCAGGTGGGTTGGTGGCAGCAGGTTTCTTGGTGGTAGTGGTATGTGAGGCAGCTCGTGATATTTGCTTGGTGACCAGGATGGAGGGATATCCACGGTTAACCAGGGCCTGGTGTAGGCGGAGGTTATAATTCTGGCGGGAGGTGGGTGAAGTGTTCAGGCGCTGTCCCCTGAGGGCCAGAGAGAATGGAATTGCTTTTTTGGTGTGGAACGGGTGGGAGCTGGAGAAGTGTAGGTATTGCACCCTCCCGCCATTGCCCCCAAATACCATCCTTGCCACCATTGATGTCACTTCCCTCTACACCAACATACCTCACTCCCATGGCCTCCGCTCCATAGAATTCTATCTCAATAGCAGACCCAAACCTCACAACCCCAGCACCAACTTCCTGACCCACCTAGCCCACCTTGTCCTCACTTGTAACAACTTCACCTTCGAAAACCAAAATTTCCTACAGATCCGAGGTACAGCCATGGGTACCAGAATGGCCCCATCCTATGCAAACCTCTTCATGGGCCAACTTGAGCAAGAGTTTTTGGCTACCCAACCCCTCCAACCCCTCCTCTGGCTCCGCTTCATCGACGACATCTTCATGCTCTGGACACATGGAGAACCATCCTTGTCAGCCTTCCTGGACCAACTTAACCACTTCCGTTCCCTAAAATTCACCTGGACACACTCCCCCAACCAGATCACCTTCCTGGATGTGGACGTGCACATCGAGGGAGGACACCTGACTACCTCCATCCACATAAAACCCACCAACCACATGCAATACCTACACTTCTCCAGCTCCCACCCGTTCCACACCAAAAAAGCAATTCCATTCTCTCTGGCCCTCAGGGGACAGCGCCTGAACACTTCACCCACCTCCCGCCAGAATTATAACCTCCGCCTACACCAGGCCCTGGTTAACCGTGGATATCCCTCCATCCTGGTCACCAAGCAAATATCACGAGCTGCCTCACATACCACTACCACCAAGAAACCTGCTGCCACCAACCCACCTGCACTCATCACCCAATATCATCCCCACCTCAACAAAATCAGGCACACACTGCACTCTCTTCTCCCAATCCTCCACAGTGATCCCGAAACCAAAAACATATTTCCCGACAAACCCAGGGTGGTTTTCAAACGCCCCCCTAACCTAAAAAACATCCTGGTCCACAACACTCCTTCACCACACATCCAACACCCCCCTGCCCATAAATGCAACCGACCCAGGTGCAAGACCTGTCCCATCCTTATCACTTCTCACACCCTCCAGGTGCACACGGCCACTGGCAAATTTACCCTCCATCCCAAAGGGACCTGCCATGCCTCAAACCTTATCTACATCCTCACCTGCAACATCTGTGGTGATTTTTACCTGGGGGAAACATCAACGGCCCTCAACCTCCGCATCAATAACCACCGCTCCTCCACCCACAACCTTGACTTCACTGTCGCCGTCCACACCAACCACCACAACATCAGTTTCAACGACTGCTTCCGGGTAGCGATCATCCACCTCCTACCCCAACCAGCCAACACCTCTGTTCGCAAAAGATGGGAGAGGGCCTATATATCGGCCATGAGTGCAACCACTCCACCTGGCCTGAACAAGGCCACCCAGTAATGCCCAACCCTCACCCACCCTCCCGCCCTCCCTCCCAACTCATCCTACACACTCACAGTTTACGACGAGCCTGGTGACGAAACAGTGTTTTTTTCGTTCTACGCACCGCTTCTTCTTCAATGGGGACCTGGCAACTCTGCAGGACCCCAACTTCAGGTTCCGTCTTCTGTTTCTTCTCACACCGATGATGCTATAAATTAGCGAAAATTTTGAATTTTCCTACTGTCCGGTGAGTGTTTCCTTTTACCTTATTTGATTATATATATATATATATATATATATATATATATATATATATATATATATATATATATATATATATATATATATATATATATATATATATATTATTTGGCCAGTAATACATTTTAATTATTATTTTCTTTTTCCTTATCATTTCTTTCATCCGAAGTACCATAAAAATCAGAACGTTCCTTCATTTTGTGATGAAATTATTTCAACCGCATTTCACATTAGTGTCACTATCTTGAATGTAATACTGTTGCCATATTGAGAAACTGCAGGTTATAAGCTTTACAACGATATACACCGTGTTCCAAAATGAATATCGGGGTTTTAATTAAGTGTATATTTTATTACATATACATTACAGAAATGAAACATACCTTAAAAGGAAGGGTAACTCAAACAGTTTTTGTCACAAGTTACAAGTGTTCAATGTGGGATCCCCTTGTGACACGGCACACATCTAGTCTGTAGCAATTTCTTCCCACACTGAAGCTAGCATGTCTGTTGAAACAGACTCCACAGCTGCATCAATCCCGCGTTGCAATTCAGGGAGGTCGGCAGGTAGCGGTGGCACTTATACACTATCCTTTACATACCCCCACAAAAAGAAATCGCAGGGGGTGAGGTCGGGAGATCTGGGGGGCCATTGCAGAAGAGCCACGGCATCCTCACAATAATGACAGATCCATCGTTGGGGAAAAACAGCATTCAACCAATTCCATACTTCACGATGAAAGCGTGGGAGCAGATGCCAGATGATGTTTCTTTTTTGGTAACGATCCAGTTGAGGGTAGAACCATTGCTGGAGCATGTCCAAATACGCAGTACCAGTGATAGTGTTTTCCACAAAGAAGAAAGGTCCATACACTTGTTCTTTGGATAGAGCACAAAAGACGTTCACTTTTGGCGAATCCCTCATGTGCTGCACTGTTTGGTGTGGATTTTCATATTCACTCGTCCACTAAGATGAAATGAGGCTTCATCACTAAAGATCACACTTGTAAGAAAATCATCTTCCATGTCCAGTACATTTTCGCAGAAGTTGGCACGGGTCACATTATCTTCAGGTTTTAGGGCCTGTAACAGATGTAGACGGTACGGCCTCATGTGCAATCTCTTTCGTAACACCCTCCAAACAGTGGTGGACGGCATTGACAGTTCTCGACTCCCCCGCTTTACAGATTTCCTGGGACTCCGACCGAAACTTGCTCTGACCTGTTTCACTTACTCATCTGGTAGACATGGTCTTCCGGAGCTCTTCCCTTTGCACAGGCATCCCGTATTCTTAAATTGGTTGTACCATCTTCGGATGTTGTTATCCGATGGGGGATCACATCCATATTCCCGCCGAAAAGTACGTTGCGCTCCAATTGCTGAGTTACACCTTGCGAATTCCAAGAGACAAAGGCTTTACGCTCAGGAGTCATCTCCATCTTTACTACTAGCGCCGTGCTGCGGCGGAGTTACGAAACATCACCTGCGAAGTAGAAACAAAAACTGTTTGAGTTACCTTTCCTTTTAAGGTATGTTTCATTTCTGTAATGTATATGTAATAGAAGATACACTTCATTGAAACCCCGATATTCATTTCGGAACACCCTGTATAACATGATAGGGTTCCATGAACATGAAAAATCAATGAAAGTGTCACAAAATTATGGAATGATCCTGAATGGTTTCATGTTGGCTGTCCAAATTATTCCATGCATAATACGCACCACAGTTTTTGGGGACAAAAATTTTGGAAAAAAGTGTGCATTGTACATGAGTAAATATGGTAATACTCTATTCACTTTTGTTATACTGGTAATTCAAATTCTGTGTTACTTGCAAATAAGTATATCTACTTTACAGATAAATTTGTTTTCTTGCAAATGCTCTCTTCAAAATCATTTGTTTTAAATAGCTGGGCATGTCTACTATTCAGAATGTCAACACCAATGTTTTCTGTGTAATTTGTAGTTGACAGTTCACAGCATTAAAAGGTATTGAGGTACAGTCTGTGCAAGGTCAACATTGGTATTTCTTGTGGCTTGAATGTCCTTTGTATAAAATACTAGACCTAATAAAACATAATTAAAGACAGCTGTGAATGGGCAGTGAGTCTATAAATTTACATAAGATAATTATGTTTTCATAATTGGAAAAAGAGAGCCGCGGTAGTATATAAATACGGAGAAACTAGTACTCACTTTTATCCGCGAAGCTGTGGCCACTGAAATTAATCGAAAAAGAAGATAAAAGTGAGTACTAGTTTCTCCGTATTTATAATTATGTTTGTTTGCAAGTAACACAGAACTTTTATCATTCTATAGAATGTAGTGAATTTTCAAGCATATTTGTTCCATGAATGTACACTAGTGGCAGAAAGTTTAGACTCACCTGTAAAAATTTGTAATTCACTGAAAGTAAAGTAGACTCACCTGTAAAAATTTGTAATTCACTGAAAGTAAAGTTTAAAATGTGACAACAGGTGACACTATTGTGCTTGAATTTCACTATTGATATTTATAGAATGTTTTTAAAGCTGTTTTGATATGTCTTGGAAATGTTAATCTATTTATTGAATGATGGTCATGTAATATCAGTGTGCAGTCCTCTTCTATAAACTTTTTCCTCTGTTATCGGTATGCTCTTAACAAGTTCTGACTGTCTTTTAATAGATTCTCTCTATGTTAATCTTCAACATTGCAATGATATTACTGATTGTGAGTGGTTGCATCAGCCTACTGACCAGTTATTGTGGGGTCAGTGGTACTTATACCAGAAGTGATTGTGTGTAATTTTAACCTACAGTACCTGCTATTGTCGTGCTATTTGTATTTGAACCTTGTGAAGTATTAGTGCCCAATTGGACATAAAGGTGGGAACAAGTTCGCATTTACCAGCAACTATGGGGAAGAAGGCTAATATAAGCCAAGAAATTAGGGCCAAGGCATGTGCATATAAGGAAATTAAATGGTCAAATCGACAAATAGCAAAACAATTAAACATTTCTGAATGCAGTGTCTGTAGAGCAGTGTCTGTAGAGGAAACTGGTAGTCATGAGGATCGGCCACTCTGTGGGCATCGAAGGAAGACGTCTATCGTCGAGAACAACCACATTGTCATCTTCAGTAAGCGTGACAGAAGGCAATGGACATATGCGCAGAAATAAATAAAACAAGAGAGCAACCAGTGTCTGTTACAACAGTGAAAAATCGTCTGCGTGCGGCTGGATTATTTGGTCGAGTAGCAGTTCGTAAACAATTGTTGAAAGCCGTACACAAGCGTAAAAGGCTGTAGTGTACCAAAGATCATGCTAACTGGACCATCGAACAATGGAAACAAGTACTTTGGACGGATGAATCAAAATATGAAAAATTTGGTTCTAACCGCCACCAATACATTCGTCGCCGCCCTAGAGAAAGAGTTTTGGAAGCTTGTATTATTCCAACAGTAAAGCATGGAGGAGGAAGTGTCATGGTTTGGGGATGTTTTGGTAACAATATGGTTGGTGATTTAGTGAGAGTGCAAGGAACACTGGAACAGAAACAGTATCATCATATTCTTTCATGCAATGCTGTACCATCCGGCACAAGATTAATTGGTCGCGGATTTGTTCTACAACAGGATAATGATCCTAAACACACATCAAAATTGTGTAAGCAATATGTTGCAGGAAAGGAAGCCGAAGGAGCAATGATTTGACCTTCCCAATCACCTGATTTGTCACCAATTGAGCTATTGTGGGAGGAACTTGACAGGAAGGCAAAAGCAAGGACCCCAAGCTCTTTGGAGGAGCTGTGGCAGTGTCTACTGGAAGCCTGGGAAGGTATGAAAATGCAGAGACATTAAAATAACTTGCAGCAAGAATGCCACGTATATGTACAGCTGTCATCAAATCAAGGGGAGGACATATTGATGAACAGGCAGTGTGATGAAAATGCATTTTGATGCCTTTTTTAAAATTTTTAACTTTTTGTGAAAAATTGGTGTCTTCTATACAGTGTTATATGTAAGTTGGTGTGTAACATACCCATACAAGTTCAAATATATGCACTATGATGGTTGGTTTCACTAATAGCATTTTATTTTCATTTAAACAATAAATTTCATAGGTGAGTCTAAACTTTCTGCCGCTAGTGTAAATAATGTTTTATACAGTATAACCTCTATTTAATTTTACGTTTCTTGTTCAGAGGAAGAAAAATGTCATATAATTGTCCTGTGTTGTATATTTTCCTGAAAGACAATTGATATGACAATGTTTATGATTTATGCTTTTATAAGACTTTTATGAATGATTTTCATTAGTTTTATGCATGAAATCTCTGTTACAACATAAGAAGAAACATAGAGAGGCATGATTTTTATAACATTTAAAATTCAAAACTTTCAAAGTTCAATAACATGTGGTGTATGATCTCCACATTTCTACAGAATTCTAATATCAAGCATAAGTGAAAAGTGGAGATAAAAAAATAAAAAAAATATTGGCTTACTCCTGATTTTTATTGGGAAGTAACAATTGAAGAATTTCTAAAATTATTTTACTGTCCTTTTTTGGCTGTGATTCTTTGTTTTAATTATTTATTTAACATAACTTTGAAAAGTGATTCTGAACTTTTCTAAGGTTAATTTTTGGGTCTTGGCTGATGGAATGTTTTACATTTTATAATGGATTTAACTTTTTCTTCACACTGTTAAAAATGTCTTTAAATTCCTCTGTTTAGGAAAAGGAAAAGAAAATGATTTATTATTTTATCAATGTGGAAACTCATGCTTCAAACTGTATATAAAGTGAGAATCATAGAACTTAAGACCTTCTGTAAACAAAAGCACGTGTATCATAACAGTGTTGCCAACTTATGACAATAAAATTATCTACGTAGCCTACAAGATGCAGAGACGTTCTATTTGTCAACGGACGCGTTATAGCAATGTTTCTCTTAAGGAGGCCCTATAACTTGTTGGGAGTTAATTTGATACGTAGCTTAAAAAGAACAATTAAATATACATCTTGGCTGCTCGGTGGCTGAGTGCAAGTAGAGATGATTACCCAAATGTGGAAGATAAAGTCTTAAATGTAAAAAATAAAGAAAAAAATGTATATTTTATCCATGGGCGTCCAGAAGGGGGGCAAGGGGGCTATGGCCCCCCTGGAAAATGAAATTCAACCAAAATTATATATTTTTTACATACAATTTAATTTCAGCCACAATAATGTGTGTTAATTATTGCCCTTGGGGAAAATGTTCCTTGTTTGCCCCCCCTGGAAAAAATACCTTCCTTGCCCCTCCCTGGAAAAAATCCTACTGACGTCCATGATCTTATCCCCTACCGGGTGTGACAGTTCAGTACCAAATGATTCTTCTTCTGTCGTCTTATGCTAAAAATAACCTTTGCTAGGGAATTCGATGACACATTGAGATAAATGACGTTTTTAAAACAGCTGTTTATTGATTAAATTCATTGGGGTTTGAAAGTATGATTTATTATTACTATTGCACATAAGTAAGCTGATAGAGTTAATTTGATTAACTTGAATCGTATTCATCGTCTCGGTAACTAATGACATAAAGTGCGTGTCACAGTGTGGGGGATCTACACCTCAATGTCACACATTACAACATGCTCCAGACTTTTCTTCAACGTCTCTAAAGTTATGCTATCCCAAAACACTCGTATGCCCTTTTCAGCTCTATCTAAAATTCTGGGTTAAGCAGCAAAAATGCCGAGGGAGACTAAAACGGCAAGTCAATGAAGCATTGTCACTGGAAAGAAAAGTGGGGGAAGAGGACGGTAAGAGGCAGTCACATTTTATTGCACCCTACATATAAAATGCATATTTGCAGGTTTTTCTTTTAAAAAAATACCATGTTTTTCTTCTTTCTAGAGCGAAGGTGTTCATTTTCAATCAACCTCCACCCATACCCCTCTCGCGTCTTGCCCTCATCTCAACCTCACGGTCTGCCATTGCCCTCCTCACCCCCACAAGTCTTACAGAGTGTGAGGGTGTTTGTGAGGTCTGCAGTCATGAGGGTCGCAATCGATGGTGCACACCTCTGCTATGGTCAGCCCATCTGTGTTCCTTCACCCCACAGCACCCTCACTGACATCGTGAAATCAAAT
Organism: Lepisma saccharinum; assembly: GCF_977018435.1. Classification (NCBI taxonomy): domain Eukaryota; kingdom Metazoa; phylum Arthropoda; class Insecta; order Zygentoma; family Lepismatidae; genus Lepisma; species Lepisma saccharinum. The sequence goes on from NC_139233.1 coordinate 55,532,111, forward strand.
TATCATGTGCCGACATTTGCCACACCACTTCAGTTTCTTCACCGACTTAGTGCGAAGGTATTGGGGTTGGCAACAACCTAATAGCGGATTTCTTCCGCCGCATATAGTCCGTTTTAAAAAAGCTTGCCAATGCTAGAAAAATATGTAAATTATCCCGGAATATGAATTTTAAAATAGCTTTTCATTAAAGGTTTCTGCTTATAATAATAATACGTGATGATTGAATAAATTACAACTGATCACGTGAGCGGCAAGAAAGTAGCGCCAGTTTCAAATATGGCAGCTTCCATGCGGGCAGGAAGGTCTCCGTGTTCTCCGAGTTTCTTTCAGAAACATCGGCAAGGACAGCCGTTGAGAAGTGGCGAGAAGCAGATTGTTCTGAACGTTTATGCAACATTCTGTCGGTGGCATCCTGAAAGAACAGTGAAGGAGGTGGTGAAGTTGGTGTCCGAGTGCAGTGGTGTGTCAGCGTCTTCTGTTTTCGGTGCTTTGAAAGAACGGAAAACGACCGGTGAAATTGTGACTCCCGGGAAGAAACACAACGTTGTTGCTCGTGTGAACAAGTACACCGATTTTGAAATAAGCACAATACAGCGCAAAGTGCATTCCTATTTTTTTAATCAAGAACTACCCACCGTGCGGAAGGTATTGGCGGATGTTAATAACGATGAGGATCTCCCCGATTTTAGCGCGTCCACGTTAAAGCGCCTCTTGTTGGACGTTGGGTTCGTTTATGGGAAGCGAAGTCGGCAGACAGCACTCATCGACAGGGACGATATTGTTTTTCGGCGCCGAAAATACCTCCGGTCCGTAAGGGAACTGCGAAAGCAAGGTAAGAACATTTATTACTTGGATGAGACGTGGGTAAACGCAGGACACACTGTGAGCAAGGCGTGGCACGATAGCACTGTCACCTCCAGAAAGAAAGCTTTTCTCGAAGGACTATCAACCGTAATGAAGCAACCGTCAGGAAAAGGCAAGAGGCTCATGATTGTTCATGTTGGAAGTGGAAGTGGGTTCGTGGACGGTGCACAGCTAATTTTTGTGTCAAAGACTACAGGTGACTACTACGAAGAAATGAACGGTGATGTTTTTGAGGAGTGCTTTTCATCTGTTCTGCCAAAACTTGAGCCGAACAGTGTTATTGTGCTGGATAATGCTCCCTATCACAGTGTGAAATGTGAAAAGTTGCCAACCACTGCTTGGAAGAAGGCTAACATATTGGCTTGGCTGAGCGAAAAAGGCGTTGTACTTGAAGAGAGCCGGGCACACCGTGTTGCGTCTACCACCTTACCATTGCAACCTGAATCCCATTGAAATGATATGGGCTCAGGTCAAAGGGTACGTTGCGCGCAACAACAAGACCTTCAAGTTGGACGAGGTCAAGAGACTGACTGAGATTGCCATGTCTCAGATTTCGGTGCGTAACTGGGCGGACGCAGTGCGGCATGTCATTGAAACCGAAGAGCGGAAATTGTGGGAAGTGGACAACCTGACAGACAATTTAAATTTGGAAAGATTCATTATCCAAGTTAATGACGGGGAAAGTGAATCGGAAGATAGTTGTGATGAAGATCTGACAGGCATTGAACCTCTCCCATGGAATTAAAGTAAGTAAATATTTTTCCCTTGCATAAATAATGTGAGTTCTTATTGTCGCTTTTTTTCAGTGCTCAAGAAAGAGAAATGAATGGAGATAAACAATCTATTTTTTTATGTTTCGGCTTATGTTTGTCTAGTTTCTGCTAAAACTGGCGGGACATTGTTGGACAAAGGAGAAAAACAATTCTCTGCATGTCAACAATGTTGGGCAATAGCTTGGTGGAAGGGGTAGCAAGGAAAAGAAAATGCTTGAATTTACTGAATCGACTCTCGCTCTCTCAGTTTTACTTTGGCCCCGTCATACTGAGAGAAAAGGGAGGGAGGAGGGACCCGTTAACCCAGTTTAAGATAAATGAATTTTTTGAAGTCGAAAATATGTTCATACCTGTACTTCAAGCTTCAACAAGAACACGTATTTAATCACACTTCGAACATTTATTTTGCTTCAATGTGTAGGGATGTCATAAAACATAGTAATACGTTTTCTTTTCATGTAACGTATTCGGGTGAAATGCGAGTGAACAGCAGCATATGATGACCGCGCCATCCATGAACAGCTGACGCGGAGTGATACGTTACTCGAAGTGAGACGGTTGTTTACAGAGGGTCGGAAGGTTCGTGATTCTTAGTTTAGAAATATTTGATCAGTAAAATAATCAGCAGTGCTACTATTAAACCACCATTGGTTGATTAAATTATTAATCTTTTAAGTCACTAATTTTAATAATAAAGAAAACTGTTTCCTTTAAATCAAGTTGTAATTTTTTTTCAGGCCTCGCCTCGGTCCTATGCTGCACCGTGTAGTCGGAATAGGTGGCCTCTATTTTGTTCTAGCTGCAGTTGAGAGCTACTTAAGAGTCATGCATCATAAAAACGATCCTTCTAATGAAGGTTTAGTAGCTAGCATTCCATTGGCAGTACTTGATTCTGCCATCTGTTGGTGGATATTCACCAGTCTTGTTCAGACTACCAGAACCCTCAGGTTAAGGAGGTAAGTGAACATTTTAATTGTATGGGTTAAGGGAGAGAGTAGTAAGCTTTTCACTTCTCACACAAATATATAATGAGCCAACCTCTGTAGAGGAGGGATTAATACAGAGCGCTAGCATGCCAGGGTCCCAGTTTCGAATTCTGGCCTAGGCATGTGTGTTCTTTGTGAGTGTCCCTTCATCAATTTCATCATATCATCACTCATCCTCATTTTTGCGATTAGCCAAAGGCAGAAGTGCAAAGTAAAATAAATCAAATCAATCAAATCAATCAATCAACAAATATATAATAATTCTCTGTCCCATTGCAAAAAAATTCATTATTCATTCATTTTGGTAAATTTTTAACCAGCACAGGCCCTTTGCACATTCTCTGAAGTAGTATTTTTGTCTCCTTGTGTTGTGTGTGCTCTGTGCAAGTCTCTTTACTACCTTGCAATTTTACATTTCCCCCTATACGCCTTCATGGCGTGGTGCTATGCACAGGGGAACACTTTACTTTTTACTTTTTTAAGGGACTTTTACACCCCTTTTTTAATTTAGATAGGTTTTTTTTTGTAAAATATGAATGTTGGGAAATAGCCATATGTACGAATGCACACATTAAATTCATTAATTCATATTTATTTGTATGTTCTAGTCTATAGATGTCAAGTTCATTTCAAAGAATTAAGTAGATAGTACAGTAGAACTCCTAGTTTACATTCCCAGTTAATATACACATAATATGTGCTTACTTATCTGTGTACCTGTTTATTTTTTGTGAATAATTTTGGTAACCAACAACTGTTATGTGATTAATTTTGGTAACCAACAACTGTCACCATCAACATCGGAACTTGTAGGTCAGATTGAATAAAATAACCAGGTATGCACATACATAAGTATGTTTCATATGTATATTAATATCTTTCTTCGTCTAAAGTCCCATAACATGAATTATTCCCAGATTTTACAGTTGACCATATTTTAAGTGTTTAGCCTCTGAAAAGCCTATAATCAAGGTTCCACCATTGAGGGTGGTTAGCACAGCATGCTACAATGCCAGAGGCTCTGGTCCAAGTCCTGGCCTGGTTCTGTGTGAGTGTCTTTTCATCATATCATCACTCATCCTCATGATTATCCAGAACTGGCTGAAAAGCAAACTAAGATAAGCCGAATCAACCACTGTTGATGTTGCGTGTGGGTCTTTTTTGATTTTTTTAATCTTATAAAAAAAAAAATATTTAAATTTATTAAAAAAAAATTAATAAAAATATTTTTCCTTTTCAGAAATCTAGTCAAACTGTCATTATACAGACACTTCACCAATACCCTTATATTTTCTGTACTGTCTTCCGTAGTCTTCATGCTGTATTCTATAAAAGCACATAGGCTAACGGAGTGTCTGACTGTAAGTATCATGTATTGCATATTAAGTAAAAGAATGCATGTTGAATGATCGTTATAGTGCTAAATGTGACAAATTACTTGTGTTTTGAGCACAATGTTTTAAGTAGAAGAAAATGTGTACTCGGTCAGTATTGACCAATATAATTGCTGTCTCAAAAACTTTAAAAAAAGAATTAGCATGTATTTAGTACAAACTACACTTTTATTTTTTATGAATAAAAAGAATGCATAATTTGCAAGACTTGGTACGGTACAAGTGGTGGCCGCGGTGGCTCAGTCGGTAACGCGTCTGACTACCATGCTATAGGTCCCGGGTTCGATCCCCGGCCGGTTCAAATCCGGGAACTTTTCTAACGGTGAAAGCGGCCCCGGCGCCCACCCAGCGTCGAATAACATGGGTACCTGGGGGAAACCCTGGGGGGTAAAGGTGGTCAGGGGCATGATGCTGATCACATCACCCTCACTCACGACCGGATCAAGAAAGTGTGGGCCGTTACCCCCACACCCCCTATACGCCTTCATGGCGTGGTGCTATGCACAGGGGAACACTTTACTTTTTACTTTTTGGTACGGCAAGTAGTCTCTCCTGCAGTTTCTCACCTGCGAGGCATTCCAGTCATATGTTTTTAATATATTTCTTTTACTGTGCTAAATGCAGAAAAATGTTAAATCGCCAACCCTTTAAATGTAGATAACAATCTCTTCTATGAGCATTATATCTAAGGAAATTAGTTTCGTTGATGTGTTCAGCGATATTATCAATATTTGTAATGGATGATTGATTTCACCACCTTTTACATTGATTTCACCACCTTTTACATTCCATACGAAAAACAAACTATTAGTGGGATTTACCAATGTTTAAGTTCATAGTGTATAAAATTGAGTGGAGATGTTTATTCAATTTTGTCTACTTATCATCAGTAGCTTTTTGTGTGAAAGTGTGCTAATGATATTGCATGCACTCATTGTGGATATTGGCTTGTTTTGAATCCTTGAAGGTAATTATCTCACTACAATGATAATAGTACTGTTAAGTCATTACATTTTGCACGTGACATAGAAATCCAACAGTATTTGGGGAGCTGCAGATGTTATGCACTGTAATTTTCGTACACACCCCCGTAATTTTCCTAGGGCCCAAAAGTTTACATGTGACTAAAGGCAACTGGGACTGGAAGAAACCAGCGGAGATAATTGCCCCGCTCTTCCCTTGACCAAGACTGAGCTATTGTGAATGACGATAATGCGTGAGGTACCACCACTGAAAGCTGGGGACATTCCTTTGTAGAACGCGGGTAGTATGGAACTGTCTGAGCTTGTACTTGGAAGAATTGTGCTCCAAGGGAAGGGTGTATGGATGAAACTGTATGTCGCAGTGTATGTCTCTGCAACCTGGCATAATGTACTTGCATAAATATGCAGTAGATTTATTTCCCGTATTTGCACGTTATTATTTCGGCTGCTTAAGAATGCTCCTGTCTTTTTAATGATTTTATATCCACATCTGCTTTTCCATCCCGATTTATATGGTAATCTTATATGTTTTACAGTTTGTGAATACACTTTTTGTTCTTTTGGTATTTGCAGGATTGGAAGGAATTGTGGGTGGATGAAGCTTATTGGCATCTCCTATTTTCCGTCCTACTTCTAGTTATCATGATCCTTTGGAGGCCTACAAATAATAACCAGAGGTAATATTTTTTCCCCCATTATGTGCTGCATAATCACTCCATATAATAGTAAACACTGATACCATGCCAGAGAAAGATTAGTTTTATCTTATATCTTAATGGACATCAACCATATTGATTTTCAATAAAATAAATCAAATTCCAAATAAGGCCTTGTAAGAAACAAACTTTATTGAGTTATTTTTCTTTTGCTTTGAATAATATACCTCGTTGATTTAGAAAGTAAAATTTCACAACACAGTTTCAATGAAAAGTTGTAACATAGCATCTGCTGATGAGGTAAAACTTCACAATTCCAGTCTTTTAAACATGACAGAAGTTGTAAAAATTCTATGATTTTACTTTAAAGTAAAATCATCTTGAGGCACATATTTTTGGTAAATAAAAAAGCAAAATTTCGGTACAAAAACAGAGGCAATTTCGGGTTCAAAAGCAGCTAATAAAATAAAATAATGGTGTTACAGCAGTGAAAAATCAGATCAAAAGCGGTATGTAAAATAACATTTTGGTTTTAAAATTGTGAATATAATGCTCAATTTGATTTGAAAACTGCACTTATTACATAAAATAAATGTATCCCTTCTAATAGCACATTTAAGTAATTACCAAAGTTTCCACTTTTTTTCTGAAATATTTACAGCAGAATTAATCAATTTTCCTAATTGAGTCTATTTCACATTTTGCAGTTCATTTCGCATTTCGTGACAAAACAGGGTAGGAAATACCTTTCAGAAACATGATAAATAAACAACACAACATGTTATTTTGCATTTTGTGTTTTCATCAAAAACAAAATATGCATGCCTCTATAAATCACATTTGGGTCATTCCATGTCAAATCATCCAGAATTTTGTGAAAATGTCACCCACCATCTCCGATTTTGATGAAATTGAGTATACTTATAGAACTTTTCATGCTGGTTACAAAAATGACAACTTTTTTGAGATTGGTCAAGGGGTTCAGAAATTACGCGTTCTTAAAAATCTCTGTGTACACCACATGCGGCTCTACTTCAAATGACACACATTGGGCTATAAATTATAGTATCTTCTCTCAGGTTTGCCGTAGAAACTTCAAGTTTGATTTCTTTTGCTCAGGATAGTGTACGCTTTCATTTAAATAAGGTTTCTGATCAGTGTATCAATAATCATGTATTTTATGTATAGTTTCATGTATTTTTTTAGAAAATAAATGACTAACTTCAAGAGCGAATTTCGTGCAATGCCCCCCCCCCCCCTTCAATTTCACCCAAATTTTATATACAGGTAGCTGAGAGTGGGTACTAATGCTTGATGGAAAAATTGGGATGGGCGGTTCAGAGACAGGGTGATAAAAAAATAATTTGCATTAAAAGATAATCTTATTAAAAATGCTTATGTATTAGCACAAAGTCTGAAGTACAATATGTTTTGAGGTATAATATTCAAAATTTCTGTTCACTATGTGTGAAGGTAAGCATAGGCGTAACCTGGTGGGGGCAAAGGGAATCATTTTCCCTATCCAAAATTTATAGATTAATTAAAACCTACAAGTTAAATATATTTTGGTAACCTCCTGGCACTTGAGGAACAAACAAAAAAAAGAGTAATTATTGTGATTTTTAAAATGTATTTAGCAAATAATCTTTGACACTATTTTTATGGGACTGAAAACTTTGATTCTCTCAACCAAAGATAGTTCTCAAGTTCCCAAGTTACGCCCATGAAGATAGTACCGAAAAATACTTACTCTATTGTATTCTATGCATTGCCAAAATTTCATGCACTATAAATTGTGCCGTTCACATTTTCTGTTCCCAACTGCAAAAAAAAAATATCTGTACCTTCTCTGGATGCTACGTAAAAAAATTTTCTTGGAATTGCTGGCCTGTCAAGGAAGCTATCCTTTGTTACATGCTAACTTCATCCATGCTTTATGTCAATTCATATCTACTTGTATGTGAAACTTCAGTGTTTTAGGTGGACTGTCGAGCTAGGAAACAGTCATCGTTGAAGAGTGGATCTTTGGATTTTGTTGAACTTGGAATGGAGGAGAAAGAAATAGGTGCAAGTGGAATCAATGACACCATATTCAAAATACCGTGGTCAGCATTCAAATGATTTCTTAATTAAAATCGTTCAAGCAAAGTTGATTCTGTGTTTCATCATTTATTTGCAGTAGTAATGTAGGTATATGAAGACATACGGATTATGTACTAGAAACACAATTTGTAATTTTTACACAAATCAATGATCATTAACTGTAAGTTTCTTTCACAGTAACTGTAAAGTAACTCAGTTACTTTCAAAGTACCAGTAACTGTAAGAGAGTTACTTTTTAAATGAGTAACTGTAACTTGGTTACTTGTAAAAAGTAACTTACTGAACACTGTAAATAACCTAATAACCTATAGCCTAAGTTCAAAACAGTGCATACTTAATCTTCCTGGTGCTGTTGTATAGTACTTTGCAATCGCTGACACATTGTACTGCGGGTTGTTATCATTTCACCTTACGTGATCAATAGGAAATTTATGCCTCTAATACTATTTCTATGGAATTGGTACTTCATTGCTGAACTTGTTACTTGATACTGTTGATGTCTATACAAGTCTTCTAAGTGTTCCAACCACCCAATCACAAGGAGATTTTCTCTGGTATGTGGCAAGAAAAGCTCCATTTGGAAAAACTTCAATCAGCACAAATGTGTATTATTAATTCTTACTTCATATTACGTATCTCCGTGAAGATTATAAAAAAAAAATCCATATTGAGATAAAATGCACAAAAAGAAGAATGTTCTCGAAGAAAATTTGCTAAGCTTGGGAATGCTAATGACTATCATGGTGGTTGCGGTAAACGCGGTTTAAAATTACTTACGTGAAATTTAAAAGATTTCGTAATTCCGCGTTGCACAATTTAATGGTTCAATCCTATTAATTTCGAAGATCCACTGTCTTCATTCACAAAAGGGTAAGGCGTTTGAAGCGGAGATGGTACCGCGTCAGTACATTGTTTGTTCCCGGGCGGCGGTGGTTGCGATTTTTCCCGTTCGGCAGCACTGGCGCGCGCATCTTGGTTTGCGTCGTCTGCTTCCTGTTGTCCGGTGGCGTTGCCAGTTGGGGGTTGGGGGGCTGGGCCGTGTTGCTCGGTAATGTGCCGTTCCTGTTCCCCGCGTGGCTGGAGGGGGGTCGAGTATGTGCATAGCATCTTTTCTTTTTCAGGTCGGGGATCTTTCTGAGGACAGGGTGCCAAGTTGGGTGTGCTTGTCCAATGTCCAGGTTTAGTGTTGGTTTCTGCTGGATGATAGCATGGGTTTCTTTGATGGTGTTTTCTATGACAGAGCCGGTTGGGTGGAGTATGGATATGGAGGAGATGGTGTGGTTAGTGGAGTGGAGGTGTTGGGAGAGGCCTGATTTAGGTGTGTCGTTTTTGGAATCTTTTACATGTTCGTTAATCCGTTCTTGGACGGTGCGGATGGTTCTGCCAATGTAGGTGTTGTGGCATTGGCATGTGGTCTTGTAGACACCGGGGGATGCAAGTTTGGGTAGGTAGTATCTCTTGAAGTTGGGTAGTGCCCTTCCGATTTGGGATATGGGTTTGTGTGCTACTCGGATGTTGAAGGGTTTGAGGGCCTTGGCAAATTTTCCAGATGTGGTGGGGTGGTATGGAAAGGCGATCCATTTGGGTTTAGGATTTTGGTTCGGGTTATCTCTGTTTCTTGGATGTCTGAACTGGGTTTCTGTTTTTGCGCACCACATGGATAGTTGGCGCTCGGTGTAACCGTTGTTTAGGCCTATTTCCGTTACGCACGCTATTTCATCTTGCAGGTCATCTTCTGTGCAGCTGTGTGTGAAGGCTCTTCTGTAAAAGTTCATCCATACTCCAGCTTTCTGTTTTGGTGGGTGGTTGGATTTTGCATGGATATACTGGGTGCCCGAACCTGGTTTCCTGTATACGGATGTGACGAACTTGTCTTGGAGTCGTCGGATGCTGAGGTCGAGAAAGTTGAGGCGGCCATTTTGTTCCCTTTCAACGGTGAAGTTTATGTTGGGATGTATGTTATTGAGGGCAGTTAGGAGAAGGGTTAGGTCCTCTTCCTGTTTGTAAATGACTATGGTGTCATCGGCATATCTTTTGTATCTTATATGAGCAAACTCTGGTTGGGTGAGAATTGACTTCTCGGCCACATGCAGCACTATGTTGGATAGGGGTGCAGAAAGGGGGTTGCCCATCGCTAGGCCCCCTGTCTGGTGGAAGAAACTGTCCTCGAACTGGAAATAGTTGTGGGTGAGGCAGGCTTGTAGAAGGTTGCAGATTTCATCAGTTACAAATGGAGGCGTGTTATTGCTGAGTAGCCAAGTTCTGGTGGAGTCAAGTGCAAGGCTGATCGGGATGGAGGAGTACATGTCCACTACGTCTATGCTGGCTAGTTTGCAGTTGTCGGCTTTGACAAAAGAGGTGACAAATTCTTTTGCCTCGAGGCTGTTTTTTAGGCAGTAGGTGAGTTTGTCATTGTGGGCAGTCAGTTTCTGGAGGAGCCATTTGGTTAGGTGGACACTTGGTTGATTGAAGCCGGCCACTATGATTCTCAAGGGGGTTCCTGGTTTGTGAGTTTTTGGTATGCCATATGCACAGGGAAGGCTGGGGTGGGTGTTCCTTAGTTTCTTCTTTTCACTATCTTGAAGGAGGGCACAGAAGATGACCTGCAAGATGAAATAGCGTGCGTAACGGAAATAGGCCTAAACAACGGTTACACCGAGCGCCAACTATCCATGTGGTGCGCAAAAACAGAAACCCAGTTCAGACATCCAAGATAGATAACTATTTCCAGTTCGAGGACAGTTTCTTCCACCAGACAGGGGGCCTAGCGATGGGCAACCCCCTTTCTGCACCCCTATCCAACATAGTGCTGCATGTGGCCGAGAAGTCAATTCTCACCCAACCAGAGTTTGCTCATATAAGATACAAAAGATATGCCGATGACACCATAGTCATTTACAAACAGGAAGAGGACCTAACCCTTCTCCTAACTGCCCTCAATAACATACATCCCAACATAAACTTCACCGTTGAAAGGGAACAAAATGGCCGCCTCAACTTTCTCGACCTCAGCATCCGACGACTCCAAGACAAGTTCGTCACATCCGTATACAGGAAACCAGGTTCGGGCACCCAGTATATCCATGCAAAATCCAACCACCCACCAAAACAGAAAGCTGGAGTATGGATGAACTTTTACAGAAGAGCCTTCACACACAGCTGCACAGAAGATGACCTGCAAGATGAAATAGCGTGCGTAACGGAAATAGGCCTAAACAACGGTTACACCGAGCGCCAACTATCCATGTGGTGCGCAAAAACAGAAACCCAGTTCAGACATCCAAGAAACAGAGATAACCCGAACCAAAATCCTAAACCCAAATGGATCGCCTTTCCATACCACCCCACCACATCTGGAAAATTTGCCAAGGCCCTCAAACCCTTCAACATCCGAGTAGCACACAAACCCATATCCCAAATCGGAAGGGCACTACCCAACTTCAAGAGATACTACCTACCCAAACTTGCATCCCCCGGTGTCTACAAGACCACATGCCAATGCCACAACACCTACATTGGCAGAACCATCCGCACCGTCCAAGAACGGATTAACGAACATGTAAAAGATTCCAAAAACGACACACCTAAATCAGGCCTCTCCCAACACCTCCACTCCACTAACCACACCATCTCCTCCATATCCATACTCCACCCAACCGGCTCTGTCATAGAAAACACCATCAAAGAAACCCATGCTATCATCCAGCAGAAACCAACACTAAACCTGGACATTGGACAAGCACACCCAACTTGGCACCCTGTCCTCAGAAAGATCCCCGACCTGAAAAAGAAAAGATGCTATGCACATACTCGACCCCCCTCCAGCCACGTGGGGAACAGGAACGGCACATTACCGAGCAACACGGCCCAGCCCCCCAACCCCCAACTGGCAACGCCACCGGACAACAGGAAGCAGACGACGCAAACCAAGATGCGCGCGCCAGTGCTGCCGAACGGGAAAAATCGCAACCACCGCCGCCCGGGAACAAACAATGTACTGACGCGGTACCATCTCCGCTTCAAACGCCTTACCCTTTTGTGAATGAAGACAGTGGATCTTCGAAATTAATAGGATTGAACCATTAAATTGTGCAACGCGGAATTACGAAATCTTTTAAATTTCACGTAAGTAACTAATGACTATGATTATAATTTTTTAAAAAAATTGAAGACAGTTGAAACTAACTTAGATAGAGTGGAACTTCGATTTTACGTTGTTCAGCGGACCAAGCTGAAAGAACTTAGAATGCGAGAAAATGTAAAACCGAGGAAAATTTGCTATGTTGGGACCACCAATATTGAATATAAAATGCAGGGAAATGTAAAATCGAGGAACTTGAAATCGGGGTTCCACTGCAATTATTATTTGTAGGTTTGAATTAATCTATAAATTTTGGATAGGGAAAATTATTCCCTTTGCCCGCACCAAGTTACGCCTATGCTTACCTTCACACATAGTGAACAGAAATTTTGAATATTATACCTCAAAACATATTGTACTTCAGACTTTGTGCTAATACATAAGCATTTTTAATAAGATTATCTTTTAATGCAAATTATTTTTTTATCACCCTGTCTCTGAACCGCCCATCCCAATTTTTCCATCAAGCATTAGTACCCACTCTCAGCTACCTGTATATAAAATTTGGGTGAAATTGAAGGGGGGGGGGCATTGCACGAAATTCGCTCTTGAAGTTAGTCATTTATTTTCTAAAAAAATACATGAAACTATACATAAAATACATGATTATTGATACACTGATCAGAAACCTTATTTAAACGAAAGCGTACACTATCCTGAGCAAAAGAAATCAAACTTGAAGTTTCTACGGCAAACCTGAGAGAAGATACTATAATTTATAGCCTAATGCGTGTCATTCAAAGTGGAGCCGCATGTAGCGTACACAGAGATTTTTAAGAACACGTAATTTCTGAACCCCTTGACCAATCTCAAAAAAGTTGTCATTTTTGTAATTAGCATCAAAAGTTCTATAAGTATACCGAATTTCATCAAAATCGGAGATGGTGGGTGACATGGCCTGGATGATTTGACGTGGAATGACCCATTTATGGTTTTCTTCTTTTTAAGCGTCATCAGTTTTACCTCTTTTTTGTTCATCTTTAGGAACCTAAACTGCAGCTATTTTTTTTTTTTTTTTTTTTTTTAGGAAGGGAAGGGCGGTTGGTTAAACTTAAAATGATTTTCTTTAACATATTCACGCCCAGCTCTGAGAGGGAAATTTAAACAGCCAGCCCAGACATTTTCTGACTCAGTGGGGATAACTGTTCTCTACAACAAGAACATGCATGCAATTTTCAAACTAATTTCCCTATTAGATAGAAGCTTGACCTTCCAAGTAATTCAATTTTGCTAGGAATTCTTCCTCTCTATCTGTTACTCTTCCTTCCTCCACTCCCCCATTTTTTCAAAGCCCGATGAGAATTACATTTCTCGTCTGTGCATTGTTTATATTTTTACTACAGTACTAATACATTAGGCTAATGATTAAGAAGTCATTATTGGGAAGTGTGCATTTCTGTGATTTTGATTAGATTAGAGATTAGGCCTTGTTAATCTTCTGCATAAAGTAGATTTCTATGATGCGAAGGCAGAAAGTGAGGCTCTCGAATTAATATCTAATGCTATGTTTCAAACATTGAACTGCTTCCTGGCTAAGATGAAGTTTAGAATTTGACTAGTAAATGGCAGTGGTTTCTAGTATCAGTTCGTTTGGTTTCTGCTGCACACTTTTCTGCACCCTACAGATTTGTGAACAATGCCCCAGATTGTGCTGTGTGTAAAATGTAACTGTTCTTCCAACTCCTTAAGTGTCACTCTGCAATTAGTCCACATAGTCTTCTCAATTGCAGGAACAAGATCTGATCCAGAAGGATGACCACTTCTTACTTAGTCTCTTACTCATGTGACCACCACTGAATTTCCGTAATCATTGTTGCACATTATGCATGGTCATAACATTTGGTCCATGAACAGTTTGCAGTTCAAAATGAATTTGAATCTGAGCTGTCTCATTTCCGCATAGAAACCAAATATCTAATGCACTCACAATTTTGAATATTTATATTTTTAGGAACTGACACTAAAAAATGCTATCTTCTACCAGTCAAGATCTGAACTTAATCTCATTCAAGAAGCAGCTCAGTATCTGGAATAGAACATTAGATATGAATTAGGGAAGCTTACTTTTTGACTTCTCATCATAAATGAACAAACTTTTTATTTTGTTATAATATAATAATAAAAATGAATGTGTAAACACCCTGCATTTTATTTAGTTGTTACAAGTGTTTTAAGTTTTCATGGGTTTTGTGAACTTCTAGCATGAAGTCGTGGAACCTCTGATCTAAAATAATCAAGTACATGCAATTATATAAATACTTTGTATTTTCAGATACGCATTCACACCCTTGCTGGATAATCCAGAGGATGAGGAAGATGAGGCTTTAATAAATGATGCTTACGGTATGTAGATGAGCATCAAATTATTTGTAGTGCAATAAGTATTTTGAATCTATCTCAGAAGTGACAAAACTTTTGACTGAGTTATTTTGCATCGTCTAGTGCCTCTTTGTGTTAATGGCACAACAACAGGCAGGCAGATGACAAGAGTGCATCTTGGTATTTGACAAACCAAAAAGAACAGGAGAATGCCAAGCAATAGTGCAGCAAGTTTCAATGGTCATTGAAATTTATAGAACAGTAACGAAAACCAGTGTTGCAGAAAAGTGAATACATTAGATCCCTCTATTTTTATGAATGTGAAATTAAAATTTGTTCAAAATATTTATTAGTGGTAGTCCGTGAGGATTTCACTTGAATTATAAGCATCAAGATATTGGTTTAAAATATTCCAGAATTACAACAGAATATCAAAATGCTTTTTATGTAATCACAAAATTTCAATTTATCACACAGTGGAAACTTTGAACTTTGTGTAACATCCAAGATAATTAGACTCCATGAAAAAGTCTCAAAAGACCAAAATGCCAGAAAAGTGTCAGAAGGGTGACCAACTCTCCCGTATTTCCCGTATTAGAGCTATTTTTTTTTATCCTCCCGGCTCCCATATTGACATTCTATTTCTCCCGTATATTTAACTAACAATTCAGATTGCAAAATTTCAATTCATTCCTAGTTTGATAGTTTTTCTTGTATGTACGCATTGCTTGCATTATAGAATTATTTTTCTGTAGTTTACGGTTATTACAAGCATAAGAAAACAGTTTTTCTTTGTGACGTTTCAGGAGAACACATGCTCCTTTCATCAGACATTTATTTTCATTTTGACTAAAGATACAGTTATAAGAATGGTTAGTAATTTTTTAAACAAAAAGATTCTGTTATATAATGGATGTTGTCAATGTTACATTGTTGTAATATAGCAACTTAACTGTGAAAAAAGCAATCTGTTCTATCTTTATTTCAGATTTTTTTTAAAATTATGAATCCCAAATATCATCAGGTAATTCAAATTCATCATTGTTTTCACAAAGTCTCTTGATGTTTTCTGTTATATTAAATTTTAAAGATGGTGGCTTACTCCATTTGTGAAAAAGAAAACTCCATACTGGATCTATGCTACCATTTTCATTATTTAATTTATTCCAGTGTTCTACAGGAAAATAATTCCTAGTTTGGCGAGCCATAAAAATCTTGCACATTTAATCTTTGGTATGCAGAAGTTACGTCATCTCTTGCAGTTGTGGACAAATACATACAGATTTGGACTAAGAAACACACAAATTTGCAAATTTTTATTTTCTATTGTGATCTGTATGTTATATAAAATGTGAATTAATTATTTTGTTTAATAATATAGATTCCATGAACATTTGCTGTAGTGATACCGGGCAACTAGAAATGCACAAAATTTGCTGCTATTAAATCTATCTTAAATTCATTGCCGAAAGTTGGTCACCCTACTCATATGGTACTTTCTAATATTGATCCTACTGATACCAGGTTCAGTATTGGCTCAGCCCTAATTTATACCTATAAAAGTAATAATAAAACAGGATGGCTACTCACCAGAAATTTTTAGAATTCCGGGAATTATGCATGAATTATTGTCTCCTTTGCAGATGAAGTTGATTAGGTAAATTTGAGTTTGAAATTCTTATACAATTGGCAAGTTTTCGTAGATTAGTATTGTAGTGTTAGTCGTGCTAGCCACAGCAAGAGATAAGCGAGGTATACCGGTGTGGGTCGGAGGACGTACTGCCCCAGGCACTGGCATAGTGCAGCTTTGATTGCCTAGGTGGCAGCACCTTACACAACATCCCCCTTCTTTATTGGAGCTATGTTTGTTTGCATATGCTACATAAATCTTACATCTTATTACCAAAACATTTTAAACAAAGTTTCTGACTTAATTCAAATTGAAGATAAGTAATCTTTTAACCAAAACATGAAAATTGTACATTTAACAACTTTATCCATATCCACCATACCCATTAACAAAAACACAAAAAAATTTTTAACCTGCGTAATCCTTCATCCATCCTGGAGGGTTTCTTTCCCTTCGAGGATGCATATACAGCAAACTCTCAGCTTCTAACTTATTTTCTTTATTATTATTATCTCGTCCTGGTGTAGTTGGAGTTACTCTGGGCGGAGCCCTTTCAGGAAATGTAATATCATCCCTGTTCATTACCTGAGGAGCAGGGATGAGGAGCCATCTGTTTCGACGATAAGTACCTGTATTCGTTTGTATTAAGTATGATCTAGGATATTTCAATTTAGTTTTAACTGTACCATATTGTTTTAAATCCTTGACCCACATCCTCTCACCTACCTTTAGGTCTCTTAAATATCTAACTCTGTGCCTTTTGTTGTAATTGTCAGCTTGTTTGTTCTTTAAATTCTTATTCTTGTACAAAATTTGTCTACGATTCAACACTTTAGGTAGTAATTTTACAGGTAACATCGGTAAATCTGATCTTAATTTCTTGTTCAGAAATAATTCTGCAGGACAATAACCACTCGATAATGGAGTATTTCTATAGGCAAGCAAACCTTTATATATGTCATCATTCTTCATTAACAAATTTTTAGCAATTTTTACAGTAGCTTCTACTTGTCCTTGAGACTGATGATATGGCGAACCTGTCTGATGAATAAAGTTATACTCCTTAGCAAAACAGCGAAATTTATACTGAAACTGCGGTCCATTATCAGATCTAATTACATTACAAACACCATATCTAGCAAACATTTGCTTCAATTTTGTGATTATCACATCTTCTGTCATTTGTTTCAATGCAAATATCTCAAAAAACTTTGAGTAGTAATCTGTGGCAATAAGGTACCATACACCTTTACATTTAAACAAATCTACTCCCACCTGTTGCCATGGTCCATCAGGTAAACTTTCCATTAAAAATGGCAACACATTGAGAGCAGTTTTTCACTAAAGCATCAAGTTGTGAACTAAGTCCTATCCACCATACTGACATCTGTGCTCGACGTCTACATTTCGTTATACCCTGATGACCTTGGTGTATGAATTTTAAAACCTCCTCTTGTAGCAAACCTGGTATTACAATACGAGAACCTTTTAACAATACATCATGCATTATTGAGAAATCTAATTTATATTGATAGTAAGGTAACAGTTCAACTGCAATTTTAATTTTCTCAGGCCAACCATTCAAAGTATAGTACTTAAGTTTCTTGCATATGTTATCATTTACTTGACACTGTTTAATTTTGTCTAAGTAATAATCTTTCACAGGACAGTGTTGAATAACAAAATTTACAAAAGCATGAACTTCTTCACCTAATTCCTCTCTCTCCCAGCCATCAATAGGATTTCTGGACAGAAAATCTGCTAATATAAGTTCACGGCGTGGTACATAATTAACTGTATAGTCATACCTCATTAACCTTATTCTAAATCTTTGCAATCTTGGAGTTAACTCATCAATGTTCTTAGAACCCAAAATCTGAATTAATGGTTTATGATCAGTTTCCAAATTCACTTTTAGACCTGAAACATATTCTGAAAATTTTTCCATAGCCCACGTTAAAGCTGAAGCTTCCTTTTCAATCTGTGCATACCTTTGTTCTGTAGGTGTTAATTTTCTAGAAACATAAGCAACAATTTCTCTTTTTGCACCTTTCATTTGAAATAACACAGCACCTACGCCATATGAAGATGAATCTGCACTAACAATGGACTGTTTACTAGGATCAAAATATGTTAAGGTTGGGGTTGTAGTTAGAGCTTGCTGTAGCATTTTGTAACTACATTCTTGTTCCGCACCCCAATTAAATTCTACACCATCTTTAAGCAAACCAGTTAAAGGTGCTAAAATATCTGATTTATTTGGAATAAATTTTCCTGCATAGTTAACCATACCCAAGTATCTTTGAAGCTCTGATTTGCAAGTAGGTCTTTCCATGTTTACAATAGATTTTACCCTCTCCGGGTCTATCGAAATACCTTTCTCAGATAGGATATGACCCAAATACTTAACTTTAGTTACACCAAAAAATACTTTTGCTTTTGTTAATAGTAATACCTTCTGCTTTCAGTTTATTTAAGACTCTTTTAAGAGCTTCATCATGTTTTATAGTACTCCCAAAGCACAATATGTCATCTACATGAAAAATTAAATTTTTTCCACCTTGCAATAACATGGAATTTTGTGTTGTGAAACACTCCGGAGCACAAGAAATCCCAAATTGCATAGGCAAAAATTTAAATCTTCCAAATGGACAAATGAAGGTAGTTAACAGTTGACTGTTTTCATCTAATTTTACTTGATAAAACGAGGCATTTAAATCAATTTTACTGAAATACCTTGCTCCCTTTAATTGTGCAAGAGTTGATTCTACGAGGGTCACTATTTATATTTTGAGCCTAACAATGAAAAAACAGGAATTTGGCATTGAAAACTGCTTTATTGTTTTTCGAAGTATTCTCCTTTATGGTCAATACACTTTTGCATTCGTTCGAACCATTTTTCAAAGCAGTTTTTCCAATCTTCTTGAGACACCTCCATAATATGGTTTTTGAACACATCAACGGCGTCTTCCGCCGACGAAAATCGTTGTCCACGCAATTTATTCTTGACATTCGGGAACAAGAAGAAGTCATTGGGTGCCAAATCAGGACTGTACGGTGGATGACCCATCAATTCGATTTTTTGACTGTTCATAAAGTTGGTTGTTAGACGAGATGTGTGACAGCTGGCATTGTCTTGATGAAGAATGATCCGACGGCGTTTGTTTGTTTTCCGTATTTGACCGAAGACCTCTGGCAAACAAATTGTTGTGTACCATTCAGAGTTGACCGTTCTACGTTCCTCTAAAGGCACAGTTGCCACATGACCAGTTTTCACGAAAAAACAGGCGACCATTTGTTTCGATGTGCTTCGAGCGCGAACAACTTTTGTTGGATTGGGTTCATCTTGAAACACCCATACAGTCGACTGCTGTTTACGTTCCGGCTCATATGCATATATCCATGATTCGTCACCTGTTACAATCTTTGAAGCACCACGATTGTATTTATTGAGCATTTGTTTGCACCAATTGACGCGAGCGTTTTTGTCAAATTGTGTGGGATCCAACGAGAACATACCTTTCTCACAGCTAAATGATCATGTAATATTTTATATATGCTGGTGGAACTAATGCCTATGGTTGCCTCAATCTCACAGTATGTCACATGACGATCTTGCAGTATTAGGTTTTGCACAGCATCAATGTTTTCCTGAACAACAACTGATTTTGGACGATCTTCGCGAATCTCGTCGGTGAGCGAATGGCGGCCACGATTAAATTCGTTATACCAGCGTTTCACAGTGGCAAAGGATGGGGCTTCATCGCCAAATGTGGAAGTAAGTTGATCGATGCACTCTTGTCTTGATAATCCACATCGAAAATCGTAAAAAATCATTGCACGAAAATGTTCACGAGTTAATTCCATTTTATTGTTGTCGCGCAATCTCCAAGGCAACATAAACAACACAAATGAAGCTATTGACAAAACATTTGAAGTACGTTATTGTCAATAATGCTAGACGATTCCGTGCAAACGTCAAATCGTGCCTAACTTCAATCAGTGTTGCCAAGGCTCAAAATATAAATAGTGGCCCTTGTACTTTTGGCATAGGGAAATGTGGCCTTAACACCCACTCATTTAACTTTGTATAATCACAACATAGCCTAACCTCATTACCTTTAGGCACACACACAATAGGAATAACCCAGTCTGTTACATCTTCTACCGGTTCAATTATTTTCATTTTTTTCAAACGGTTAATCTCTACTTCTAGTTTTTTCAACATTGGTATGGGTACTACTCTTGGTACAACCTGTACATATGGTTTTGTATTAGGTTTCATAGTACTAGAAACTGTTTTCTTAAATTCTCCAATGTTTTGAAACAATTTACAATATTCTGGTGAATTAATATCAACTTTTGTGAAAGATTGTAGGTCTTTTTGCAGATTATTTACATTTAGATTTTCAAAGCAGTGACTGCATTTCGACCAAGCAATGGTTTTTGCAACCCTTCTACTACATATACCCTTGTACAAAATTCCTTGCCTTTAAAGCATAATGTAAAATTCGTAGTACCTAACACCTTTAATTGTGTACCATCGGGTCCTTTAAGGCCAGATTGCTTTGCATTTAAATGACTCAACATGTTTGGAAATAACACTTTATCAGGTACACATACACAATCAGCACCTGTATCGATCAAAAAATTAACATTATCGCCAAGTTCCTTAATGAAAATTGAACGATACCAACTGAATTCTGAATTAGAAGTAGATCCTTTAATATTTCCTACAAAATTATCTTCCACACTCGATTTTTCGTTAGTGTTTTGTTCAATCACATTACCAAATTCAAAATGATTGATTGTTTTCGTGTTTCTCTTCCTACAAACTCGAAAAAAAGTCCTACTTTTTTACAGTACCTGCACGCCACTGTTCTAGCTGGGCAATCCTTTAATTTCAGGTGAAATGGTCCTCCACAGAAGGGACAATACTTCGGTTTCTCTAAGTTTGTGTTGTACTTACTCCGAGCTGGTGGTCGAAAATTACCTCCCCTGTACGTTGCACTTCCGGTCTCGGTTCTACTAGCGTAGTCCTTCCTGGTCGTCTGTTCGTGTTCGCGTCGTCTGGTCACTTGTTGTACCTGTCCTTGGTCGGCAATTTCATGTGAATTCTTCTGTTGTTGTTCGTACTGTTTAACCCAATTAACTGCCTCCGCAAGCGTCAATTCTCCCTGCATCTGTAGTTTGTCGGACACCCGTTTATCAGCTACGCTGACGACGATCCTGTCCCGAATCATGTCGTCCTTGAGATTACCAAACTTGCAATGTTCAGCCAGTCTATGCAGATCCGTGATAAACACGTCAGCTGGTTCCCCCACAT
Organism: Lepisma saccharinum; assembly: GCF_977018435.1. Taxonomy (NCBI): domain Eukaryota; kingdom Metazoa; phylum Arthropoda; class Insecta; order Zygentoma; family Lepismatidae; genus Lepisma; species Lepisma saccharinum. The sequence continues at coordinate 55,553,286 of NC_139233.1, forward strand.
TTTGCACTCTGGTATTAAACTTATATCGTTCAAAACTTATGCTACGATGTGGCAGAAACACAGAATCTAACTTGTTCATCAAGTCACTCAATGAACGTGGTTCTAGGAAACGCAACAAATATTCATCACTTTGTGAACCCACTGATTTTTTCGCCCTCGGTTTTGTTAACCAAGCCCGAAACACTTAGATAATGTTCGAACCTTTTTCTCCATAATGGCCACAGTTCTGGTCAAACAAAGTCAAATTGTTCAGGAGGATTCACATTCACTAGCGAATGCAAAACGTTGCCGATTACCTATGAATCACTATTGTTAGGCATGTTTAAGACTCACGTACCTTGTTTTCTGTTCTCAAAAAAGTCTAGTAGAGCCACTATATCGGGATCCCATGTTCGCTATTTCACTCTTCTGTTCGACCGAATTTGGATCCCACCGCTGCCACCATGTAGTGTTAGTCGTGCTAGCCGGAGCAAGAGATAAGCGAGGTATACCGGTGTGGGTCGGAGGACGTACTGCCCCAGGCACTGGCATAGTGCAGCTTTGATTGCCTAGGTGGCAGCACCTTACACAACAAGTATATTCCATAATATTTGTGATTTGGGTTTGTAGATGTTTTTCCAGTGAGTATGTGAAATGGCAAATGTAAACTCCGCACTTTAAATTGAATATTTTAAATAGTACATGATATACAGTTTAATTGAATTAGAATTTTTGGAAAGCTTGGAATCACTCGGAACCTTTATATTGTCAATATATTTGTGTGTGTGGTGAGAGGTGCTAATACGTAAGCTTGAAGTAGAGAAAAAATGTGCTTGTAGCTTTGAATTTTTGGAAAGTTCACCTTGAAAACCGGGAATTATACTTTAATTTTATCATGGTCCTAGAGTGGCCACCCTGTAAAAGGAGAATTTTGCACTAGTTTTGGCTATGTATTGATATATGGGATTATTATAATTATCAGTAATTTTATCAATACACCAGTATGGCCATATTAGCTGATACTGATAAGACTATCTGTACCGTTGTTAATATTTTATATCAATTACATTATGACCACACAATATCAATCTGCTATAAGTGTTCTTTAGAAATTTCTTATTCAATAATTATATTTAAAATAACTAATTTTATCATGGAGTAAATTTTTTACGCACAATTGGTGACTAATTATAAACTGACTTTTTCTTTTAATCATATTTTTTGTATCTGAACAGAGTATCACAGTAATATGAAATACTCTCTACAAAAACTCAAATATTCTTAAATTTTTTTCTTCTTCCACAGAGGGTGTTAAAATGAGAGGTTTAAGGAGTAATTCCCCAAAACCTAAGGGCAGTAATAGTGCGGTGAGTATAGTTTTCTTTCTCAGTGAAAATAATCATTATAGAGGGAATATGTAGAATTAATTAAAAAAAGTTATTATTTGTGAAATGGGTTGGATTTATTAAGTTATATGTTCTTTGACAAAATTGACTTCCATCTTCCAAACAAAAGTTTGATATGGGCCGATATGAAATTTTGGCCGATACTGATAAAGTACCGATATAAAATTTACCGATAACCGATATTCTACCGATCCGATATAAAATTAGAAATGGTCCTTGAAGAACCTGAAAGGTTCATTGCCCTCCTTAATAAATGTGTGTTTCAAGGCAACTGCATTGCAAAAGAAGTTGCATATTTACAAATTTACTTTTTTAGAAAGTAGGGCATGGCGATTATCCATAAAAATTACAACAAAATGGCAGAATTTTGCACTAAATTATCAGATATTTATCAATATATCGGATCGGTAAAATAATCTGTAATTATACTGATACACCGATATGCCTATATTGGCCGATACCGATAGAGTACCGATTAATCGGTCCCATCCCTAATATTTTATAATTACATTGTTGAAGATTTTAGTATTATGTTCTGAAGAGTCTTTAAGACACATTTTGTAAGCATTCTTTCCGTTCAGTTCTTTTTTAATACATTTGTATTGAAAAATGTCATTGTGAAGAAGTCGCATATTAGTTGCTTTTTGTATCTGTGTGTTGTATAATGTATAAACTGGGAAGGGCAACTAGTTATCAGCAGATAGTCATTATCAACTTAAAACAGCATTTTATTTCATTTGAAAGTTGCTAGCAATTTTTCAAATCTAACATTTCTATAATGTGAAAATTCCAATTCACCAGCACGTCAGTATGGAAAGGATGAGAGAGGGCCTCCATATTAGCCATGAGTGCAACCAGATCCACTGGCCTGAACAATGTCACTCGGTAACGTTCCCAATCAACCCCATATCCATCTCCCACAATGTTTAAAATCCTGGTGAGAGAACCACATGTTATTGTACAAAGTACATCTTCGATCTGGATGTATCAATTTTGCACACACACACACACACATACAGAGAGATAAAGAGAGAATATATATATATGTGTGTGTTAATGTCACCAATAAATAGTTGGATCTATTTTCAATTGTGGGTAAAATTTATTAAAGACAACAAAATTTCAATATTCCTGACTTTCAGTGTTTTACTATATTAAGTACTTTCCATTATTGATACTCCTGAATATGTATTATCTGTATAAAACTATATATCAAAATGATTGTAAACTTATCTGACACATCTTCATTACTGTTTTAGGAAGAAGACTTGAAGTGGGTTGAAGAGAATATTCTACCTTCTTTGGCAGACACGTAAGTTGATAGTAATAATCAAAACTAGGGCTTAACCAATACCGATGCTTATGTATTGATATTCAATGATCATATCGATTGGTATATGTATATGTATTGTTATTCAGCATAGTATTTGTGCCAGGTTTGGCTTATTGCAACAATGAGTATGAATGTTGATGGGATAAATTCTTGCAAGGATATTCATAAAAAACACCCATGAAACCAGGAACTTTGTTGGCGAGATTGAAAATTGACCCAGTGTTGAGTGCAATAAGCGGAATTTATTCACTGATATCGGCCAATACTTTTGGGTATTTTGCAGACCTACAAAAGTCCCACATAACACTTTTGCAGAGTCTAATTATCTTTTAGGAGCCGCAGTGGTGTCTGAATAAACCAGCTCTGGCTCACCTAGTGTATTAACAAATGGGTATCTGGGAGCATCCCTGAGATGTAAAGGCAGGCGGAGCATGGTACTGATCACATCACATCTTCAAATGTCCGAGATCTTTACCATGTGGGACCCTACCTTCACATCTACTCACAGTTAGATCATTGGTTAACCTTGGTGTACTAATTAAACTAGAAATGTTGCAAAATTCAAAATTTTCATTTATTGTGCACTAGTATTGTGTAAAAAATGGATTTTGTGATTAAATGATTGCTATTTTAATATTCCAATGTAATTTTTGAATATTTTAAAGTAAAACTCTTGTGTGACAATAATAACATGCTCGCAACAGTACTTGAGGGTCAAGGTCTACCTACTGATTGCGTGCCTCAACCAACTGGTAACTACAACCTGCAACTATAGGGTGACATGTGGTCAGCATGATGAACCCCCAGTCATTATTATAGGTTCTCCATGATCAGGTTACATTACTCATTCGTAGCTCCCAGTGGCGAAGCTCCTATGAGGCTTTTGAGGCTTAGCCTACCCAAAAAAATGTTGAAATTAAAATGTTCTTGTACCCTGTAACAATGAAAGTTCGTTAAAACGAATTAAACTATGTAATCCAAACATTTGGTTCTGCCGATCCTTCCAGATGTATTGACAGTCAGGCCAGAAAGAGGAGAGTGCGTTTGGTCCGAACTGTGAGGCTTTTGACGAAAAGGCAGCTACAGCGTGAGCTCTGTGTAGGTGGGAGGGGACTGCCGATTTGCTGGGTGAAAGGGGCTAGCCTCAGAACCAACCTGTTGTGCTTTTAGTCTTCTTGTGCAAAGTGCGCCGTTCACGCGCTGCATTTTTGAATGTTAATTTACTTCAAGTGCATGCGCACGTGTGTTTGTGTGTGTGTGTCACATAGTGTATTTATGTTATAAAAATGGCTGATACTGAGAGAACATTGACGTCATTGTTTGAGGACCAAATGTGCTTACAAAGATAGGCAATGGACACCACATTTAGCTATTAAAGTAGTAGATGGAGGAAGACAAAATAGAAAGTTTCAGTTTTCATGGTATAATAAATATCCTTGGCTAACAGGGTGCTCTAATTATCTCCGTAATTCAATGAAAAATGAAAGATTAAGTTCTCTCAGTACGATAGCCATGGAAAAAAAAACTGGTTTAAGAACTTCCTATTGAGCAAGGCTTCAAGGAAAGAGTAATTGATACTTTTGCAACCAACAAGAATCGACGCATGGACCTGCTGTATAAAAGAATATAAGGTAAGCAGATTTTTCAGCCTACCCAGTATTTACGCCTTAGCTTCGCCACTGGTAGCTCCTCAATGTCCTCATGATGGTGCGTGTGCACCAGTCACATACCCTGGCCGAAATCTCAGGAGAAATCTCAAACCACCGCACATTCCGTATCCCGAGCCCAAAGCCTGATGCATTAGACTGCACTGCCATGGTGCGGGTATAACTCTGGTATAATGATGCATATAATTGGAATGAAATGCATACATATTAATATTAATCAACATATACTTTGAACTTAGAACAACTTTTGATTGTTACAATTTTTGAGCATTGATATTGGTGAGAATTGGAAAGAGTATTGGCATTAGTGTCAGAATCAGTTCAAAGTGGTATCAGGTCAGCCTTAATAAAATCTCACGATAATATGTTATGTTTCTGTACTTCATTGGTTATTTGGTATATAAATTAATGGAAAGTTCATTATGTATCTAGAATGCACCAAATATGATTTCTTTGTCTTTTGCTAAGAGTGCAATGATAATTGATTCTACAATTAGAATAATAAATATGTATTATGTGCTGAACTAAATTAAGTTTTTAAATATTGAAAGCTAATTTTATGTTTTTCTATTTTTTAGTGCTCTTCCCATCTTAGATTCAGATGAGGTAAGAACTTTATAAAATCATAATGTGCATGTGAAATATATCAAAGGTAGTAAAACTACGTAATAGTTAAAGATCAGTAGAACTCATATTTAAGGCATGTGCGACTTACTCACAATAATATAATAAAAGTACTTAAAAAATATTATAAAATGGACTACTTACGATTTGTGAGTATACGTTTTATAAAAACAACATTTCCAGACACCACTGGTCCCTTCTTCAGGTTCACAATCTTGGCGAGTGGAATCACTTCATGGCCACGTCAATGAAAATAAAAGACAAGGAGTAACGTAATGGTAAAAATTATGGATAAAAAGGTATTTTGTAACAACTGGTCCCTGTCCAAATAAAACTTCATATTCCTTTCTTTCCCTTGCAAGAACTTCGAAAATGAACCATAAGAAACTTCCTCACATTAGCATGTTAAAACCCCACATGACCATATGGCGACTGGTTTGGTTTCTCGCTGAATGCCGGAAGTTACCAGACTCCTGCCCCCATCCACTTCCCTCCCGCTCCTATCCCCCACTACTACGTCATTTTAAACTTGAAATACTGGATCTCGCGTGTCGCATTGATTACAGCCGGAGTGACCTGAAAAGCGATACTTTTTCCTTTACTCACGTCCCATCTCTTGAACATCTTGATCCATAATTCATCAACATTTCCATCATCCCTATTCAATTTATTATTCCTGTGTTTGCAAATAAACGCCGCTTCATACACATTTCTACTTATTGGTTTATTTTCAATTCTGACCACCTCCCTGTTCCTAATTTTATACCCTTCCTCAATTACATGTTCAGACAACCCCGTTCTTGGAGCCCCCTCTCTAATATTCTTATCCTTGCGAGATCGCAATAAGGCTATGTAATCACAGAGATGAACCGAGGAAAGAAGGAAAATGGATCATAAAGAGATCGAATTGAGGAGGTTGCGAAGAAAAGCTTGTAAAATTTGCGAGAGGGAAGAAAAGGAAAAGAATAAAGATAGGCTAATAGTGGAAAGTGTTAAGGATGAGGATAGGGAAAGGATAAAGTATAAATACACGGGGATTCCGCATTTCAAAGGAGTTTCGTTCATTTTTAGATTCGAAGTTCTTACAAGGGAAAGAAAGGAATATGAAGTTTTATGTGGACAGGGACCAGTTGTTACGAAATACCTTTTTATCCATAATTTTTTCCATTGACGTGGCCATGAAGTGATTCCACTCGCCAAGATTGTGAACCTGATGAAGGGACCAGTTGTGTCTTGAAACGTTGTTTTTACAAAACGTATACTCACAAATCGTAAGTAGTCAGTCCATTTTATAGTATTTTTTAAGTATGTTTATTAGATCAGTAGAAATCCAGAATTTTGATTTTCCTAATGGTAGGTTGTACTTATATTTTATTAGAAGTGAAATATCCTCTCACTTTTCAAATTTCTAAATGAGTATCATGTCTTTTTTTTAAAAAAGATATTGTATGCATTTATTTCTCTCCAGCATATTGGTAATATGACCAATATGATTTTTTTTTTGCTGATAGTGGCACAACACTAATATAATCTTGCAAATGTTCTTTGGAGAACACAAGAGCAGTTGATTAACATTTTTCATTAATGCATATAACCATTACTCCAATGGTTTTTGCTTTGAAAAAGCACTTTCCTTGTGCTAGTAGTTTACAAAACTTAGAGAATATGAATTGTACAGAGTGGTCACAAAGTGGACACTACGACACTACGATGATTATGTTATTGTTGAATGCTTGATATGGACACCTACCTGGTGCTTTAAGAGTTCAGAACGTAGCACAGCTGAATTCATAACCAACGTAGTATCAAAAATAAAGGGGGTGTACATCCACTTTGTGACCACACTGTATATTTATATCCATAAAAACAATAACAAAATTGTGTATTATTGCACTAGGCAACAGCCATTTATTGATATATTGGATCTGTAATTTTTCCAATATACCAAAATGCTTATTACTTGGGTATGTAAATAGTAAGTAATTGTTAGAGGCATGCATATTTTGTTTTTAACGAAAACACAAAATGTGAAAAAAGCATTGTATTATTAATTTTTCATGTTGCTGAAAGGTGTGAGGTGCATTTTCCTACCCTGTTTTGTCACGAAATGGTGCGAAATTAACTGCAAAATGCAAAATAGACTTAAACACTGAATTTGGAGTTGATTTAGACACGACACTTTCTGAAGTTTGAATTATCCTGTGAGTTAAGCAATTCACAGGAAATTGATTAATCCTGCTGTAAATATTTGAGAAGCAAAAATGTACCCCTTTGTTCAGGAATAAACTTATACTCTGGTAACAACATAAATGTGCTATTGGAAGGGATATCTTTATTTTGTGTAATAAGTGCAGTTTTTGAATCAAATTTAGGATTATTTTCACAATTTTAAAAACAAAGTCATTGTATGTACTGCTTTTGATCCAATTATTCACCGCTATAACACCAAAATTTTATTTTATTTTCCACTTTTGAACCCAAAATTGACTGTTTTTGTACCGAAATTTTGCTTTTTTATTTACCAAAAATATGTGCCTCTAGTAATTTTTTATTGTTGCTTGCAGGAAATTATGACAACGAAGTTTGAAATGTCAAAGATGCAGTGAGAGTTCGTCTCACAACTGTTGATATGAGTAATGAATGTACAGTGTTTGCACCAAGCAAGTGGTCTCGGACTGACATTTTATGTCTTGCAAGGAAGAGATACAGTGATCATTGCCAGTGTAAACAAGAACGAAATGTACGAATCTAATGATTCTTAATCGACTAACGAACTTGATGTAAAAAGCAATCCCTATGCCTTGAATTTGTCTCAAGTAGTAGAAGAAGTTTGTAACAGATACTAGTTGTTTTATACCTTGATAGACATGAATGCCTTACCTATTTCTTTCTTTTTTTTGTAAAGAAAAACTACATTTTTCTTTTCATATTTCCCAATTTTCATTACTGCCTTCAGTATAATTTCAAGTGATTGCTTGTAGTCTCATGAGATACGATAATTTGTTTATATTTTTTTTTTGCCTCTGTGTAGTTGAACTGTAGCTGTACTAATAGCAGTACAAGAGAAACATTTCATATTGTACATATAAATTCTAATTTAATGAAGATATTATCCTTGGAGAATTCAAGGCTATGCATATATGAAGAATAACTATCTGAAGATATATGCATGTCTGAATATGTCTTTAAAACAAAAAAAAAAGTGTTATTTATATAAAATCTTTCTAAATTTCTTTGTCAAGACAGTATTAATAATGTTTGAAGTGCAGCAAACATGATTTTCTACCTTCAATTTATGCAGTTAGCATTTTTAAACGGTTTTTATTATCTTTGCCTTTAAAGTGTGCAAAAATATGTTAAAGTAGGCAAGAATAGGTATAAATTGCAAAAAGATGTAACCTTACATATCTTGCTTTTTTTGTTCCCCTATTTGTGAAGTGCATACTGTAGCTGCATCTTAAATAGAAATAATGTGTAGAAGTGAAATAGAGCACTCAACCGATTTGTGTCTTTCACTTCAGATTACTACTGTGAATGAAATTATCTGTGATTTTCACTATCCCATGTTTTTCATTTTTCTGTTTGTATAAATATTCATGTGTGCATATCATTGTATATATGTGCAAGTTTGTGTATTACTTTAGGCAGTGAGTCAAGTGATAATGTGCTGATTAAGACTAAAGACAATGCTGTGGATATTTTTTTCATATTTACAGCCTTTTTTTTAATATTAAGCTGTTTGTGCACAGAGGAGCAGTTAATTGAATTGAATGTTTCAAATAAAGTAATGTGTCTTATTTAATTTTGAAAAATATTTTATTATGAAGTTCCCAGTTTTATGTTTTTTATATTGTAAAATTTACATTCATAAATATAACACTACATTGTTGTGTAACTATGTTGTCAAAAATTGAATGTGATTTACAACTAACGTAGTAGACAGTATAAAAGTTAAATTCATAAATATAAACTTTAGACTTATTCTTCAGGTGACTGAAATCTTGTCAGATTTTTTTTTTAATATGTGCATTTGCTATATTTGCAGACAAGCATCATAGGTGCACTGAAGAGGGATTATGGGCTGAGTCAGAACCCCCTCCATTTAAACTTAAATTTATTGAAAAAATGTCATTATAATTATTTTCCTTTTCTTAGTAGCATTGAAAATACTTTTTCAGCTGTCTAACTTCCTTTATAAACTTTCTGGTTGCCTTTATGCATACAAGCACATAGGCACAGACACATGAGGAATTTGTTAAGGGAAAAAAACATTCGTTTTCCGTGATGATAAAACATTTGTGGAAAGTGGTTTTGGGTTCTAATTCCAAGTAAGAATGATTTATTTATTAATGGATGTCCCTCATCACTTTCATGAGTTTATTATCAATTTTTATTGTTACAATTACATTTCTGAAAACAGAAAAGTGATGTGAAATTGCAAAAATGCAAATTAGCACAAAGAAAACTGATTGGAGGTTTTGTGTAATTTGTACATTAATGTTTACTTTGCTCCTTTCACTAGAAAATTGTCGCTACAAAGTACAAAATCCTAGCTTCCCTACACTTGTATACATACAGGGAAACCCTGATTTTACATTCCTGGATTTTATTTTTTCACATATTATACATGCAATCTTGATGGTCCCATCATAGCAAAATGTTATAAAGTTTTTCTATATTTTACATTTTCCCGTATTTTAAGATGTAAAATCGAAATTCCACTGTATTTACTATTGTTAATTATCACGATGTATTGATTAGTAGTATTATCTTTTAATATACTAATCTCTTACCTACATTAGCTCTCATACTTGCAGGCAAGAGATTAGTATATTAAAACATAATACTACTAAAATGAAAGAAATAAGTTTTTGTGTGTAGTTTACATAATACGCGTAACTTCCTTACTGGAGAAAAATATTCCAGTAAATTGTCCTCGCAGAATATGCACTTACCATTTAACAAATGATAAATCTTGAAGCTCTAATGTACAGGGTTAGCCTAAAAGAAATAGACACTTTCAAAGTTTTACAGAAAGAAGAGTTTTCATAATTGAGCTGAAATACTTGCATGGTTTGAAGAGTTCGTCCGGAAGTTTACAGTGGTAAGTTTCAAGTGTTCCATGTGTGACCCTTTTGCAAAACTACAGTTACCAATGTGAAGTCCAGTTCTCTCTAAACATGACTTTTCCTCTTGCACAGACAACCAGTTGTTACGTTCCTCGTAAATCTTCTCACTCTTACTCCAGTAGTCGTGGACATCAAGACTCGAATGGTCTTCAATGAAACCCATCTCAAGGTACGTTTAAGGAGTATCCAACCAAGGTTGTATAGTTTATAGATAACTGTTTATTATTTCACTGGGATACTTACAACAGGTAGGTAGGTAACCTGAAAATAGGAACTTTGAGTATGGTTTGTCGTAGATAAAATTAAACTAGCTTGACGATCAACATTAATGTGGCCCACATCTAGGTTTTACAGAAGAGCGGTGTAAACCTGTACACTTCTTCCTAGACATGGAGTTATCACCTGAGATGGCCAATCTAGGTTTTACAGAAGAGCGGCATAAACCTATTTCACTTCTTCCTAGATTGGAACTTTCATCTCATTCGGCCAACTTAGGTTTTACAGAACAGCAGTGTAAACCTATTTTACTTCGTCCTAGACTGGAACTGACCTCTTTTCAAGGCCAAAACAAGGATTATCTACTACAGGATGGGACACTCGTCATTTTCTCCATTGACTTGTGCGAACACTTTTCTAAGGCCTTATAAACCACAGACTATTCATACCCAGTACAAGCAGAGCCATCTGGTGGGGGAAGACACCATGCTCGAACAGTGAGGAACTATCGATTAATATGCATATCGATGTTTGAGCTCGATACTTGGAAAGCAAGTAGACTTTTTTCATTGGAATGGAATAAATTTTAAAAAGTAATAACTAAAATTGTGGATTCTAGTCTTGGATTGTCCAAAGGAAATATCTTGAAAATCTTCTAATTTTTTATACATTTACTAATAAACATATATGATATTGGGTCATTTTCTGTTTTTTGTAAAATTCAAGACAAGAAACAACATTTTAATTCTTACACTAAAAATCTTACTTGGTTCATTATTGTAATTGATTTCAGGATTTTTCTATTATTTACCTTGGAGTTTAATGATTGCAATCCACGTGATATGCAATGAGATGAACAATAATAGAACAGTAATATCTCCCCCTTGCACTAAAATAACAAACTACCAAAGAAGAAATATTATACTGTGGAGTTACAATGAAAATTCATGGTATGCAAATATAGAGGAAGACTTAGCCACATAATGTCAAACTAAGAATTTGTAACGTTGACTATATAAGTTTTTTTTCTTTGATTCGTCAACGTTGACCTTGCACATGTCTTCTTCTTACTGGCATTAATTAAAAATAATTTACTATTCCAAAATGTAAATATGTCTAGTTTCTCCTTTAAAATAATAACTATTCACGTATGCAGACAACACTAATTTGTAAGATACAAGAAATATTTATTACCCAACTAAACTTAAATTTAATTCTACATGAATTTAAATTACACACACATAAAATATGTAGAGTTTCTACCTTTGTTTAGAGCGATCAAACTCAACCTGTGTGCTTCGAGACTTCTTAGAGGATGGTATTTAATCAATACGCATGTAAAAGTTTTGTAATGAGATATCTACGTTAAACACGAATACCCAATTCCTAGCCTATTCTATACTGTAAGTACTACAAGGACAGGCTCATGAAGAAAAGTGTTTAATGTGAATGTGGCTTTTACAACAATAAATTGCTACTTCTCACTGTTGGTGTACTTAATTAAGTTTGTCATAAAAATGTTCTTCACATTCTTTTCCTTGTCCTCTGTAGATGCATGTACACATACTACTGTCATATTGTTGAATTTTCTTTTAACCCTTAATATACAGTCTTTCTTGTATGGCTTCAAAGTTTATTACTAACTGTTTAGATTTCTTATTGACTAAGAAACCTGTACCAAAGGTGTTACTTCCATGCCCACTATAAAGCAGTATAAAGTTATCGGTAATTTCCATTTTCAGTTGCTTTAACTTTTGCTCCCCATGCAAACTTCTCCCATTCCGTGTAGCCAAAACCAAATCTTTTTCCTTTTTCTTGCTGTGTCGTACATCCCTTAAATCAATCACGGTGTTTATCTATTGGCTTCTCAACAATGTCAAATTTTATAGGATGAAGTTGTTAGCCTCGCATCCAACCCCCAACCTGAAGGACCATGCCATTTTATTTTGGAGTTTCCGTCACCTAGATCTGTTACTTCACTACAGCTCCAGAGCCCATCTGGCTTCTGGTTCTACTTCAGGCCTTCTCCTAGCCTTTGAGGATCTCTCTTTTCCTCCACAAGGGAGTGATTTCTTCTTATCCCAAAAGGGTGGGTTGCCCCTTCCACCATCTTTGCCGGTCCAAATGTCTTCCTCTCCACCATTCTCTGCCAAAGCACCCTTTCAAGGTGCTAACATCTGAAGCCAGATGGTCCAAGGTTGTTGTTAGTTTAAGAGGTGTTACTCGTCCTCTGCATTTTCTTTCGCCTTTGGAGCCATTGAACAGTAGGTTGCTTCTTGATCTGAATCGTACTCGCAAGCCTGGCCATCACGGGAGAGCCTACCTGTAGCTATGCTACTGTCAGTATAGCCTAGCAGATAATGAGTACACTAGCCCCACCTCTAACTGCAAGGCCATGCAACCACTAGGTGGAAAGCAATTTTGCTTCATCAAATAGAAGACGACGAACGTTACATAATACTATTTTTTAGGGCTGAGCCAATATGGATGTATCATTATCGATCGATAGTAGTAGAATAGAATAGAATGGTCTTTACTTAAGCAGGCGTGTTTCAGCCTCATGGGCTGTTCTTACAACCAACCCTTGTCAAAGATACAATAAATGAATAAAAACAAAAAGAAATAGAAAAAAACAACACAATGATCATGATAATACAATAAAGATAATATAAAGATTATACAATGATAAAATAATACATTGAATAGATTAGTGTATATATACTGTGGAGTAATAAATCTTCGGTGGTTCAATGTGTGTGTGTGTGGGGGGGGGGGTGTATGTTAGGTATGCATTATATGATTTATAAGTGCAGGTGCATTTGTTAACATATGAAGGTTAATGAAGTTGTTGGGAAATAGTAAGTTCTTCAGATTTTTCTTAAAACTTTGATGGCAAATAATGTTAGTCAATGGTGCAGGCAGTTTGTTCCATTCCCTGATCCCTGTAACAATGAAGGACTTGTTATATGTGGCAGTTTTATGTTTGGGGATTTTTAGATTGTACTTCTTGCGGATATTATGTTCGGCTGATGTTCTACGAGAACAGATCTTATCGGATAAGTATTTTGGGGAGCCATTCTTAAGTATTTTGTGCATCAAGGTGAGTGGTAAGTATTTTCTTCTATTGTTAATGTTTAGCCAAGAAAGTATCTTTAAATAGGGGGATACATGTTCCTTTCTGTTTAGGTTAAATATGAAACGTATACACCAGTTCTGAATTTTTTGAAGTTTATAGTTTAGGCCCTGGGAGATATTACCAGTGGCGTAGCATGGACATTTCGAGTGGGAACGCCAAGTCCGAAGGAAGGGTCGGCCCTTTCTTGCTTAATAATTTACTTATGGTATTAGTCGCCACAGGTATTGTTTATTTGCCTGAAGTCAGCTGGGTTTTCAATAAAACATCATCCATGCATGTTTTAGCTAGAAAATTAAGATGCCTCACTATGCCACAAATGTTTTGAAGTCTGGTGTTTTATACCTTTTATACCTTTCTGCATGACGCAAGTCATTAAGAAACCTACCTGAATCACAAGCGCCTCTGCACAACAGTAGACGTCATTGTTGTGGGCGATCCAACTACTGATTGATTTGGTTTATTTTACTTCGCTTTTCTACCACTTTTGGTTAATTGGAATATGAATAAGAGTGATAATATTGATGAAGGGATACTGACAAAGAACACCCGTGCTCACGCCGGGATTCGAACCAGGGACCTCTTTCATCTTGGCGAACTGTGCAAAGCACTCTGACACGGAGGTGGGTGGATGATCCAAATATTGTACACTCTACTGACGTAACAGTTCCGATTAGTAATTCAGACCACTGTTTATTACATCTTGAGAATGCTGATAAACATTTTAAAATAATTTTGTCCAGAGACAATTCGATGTTAAGAGTTTTCAAATGAATGGTAAACATTTCCATTGACACAATATTAAGCAGTTAGATAATAACGAAAAAATAATAACAATAAAAAAATTATAGTTTTGCGGGTTAAGTGGTAGAGCAGCCACAGGCTGAATTTCTACCACGAGGACTTCACCAACTTATTTGACAAAAACTGTGTTGATCTTTTAGTTTCTAATGCACATCGCTGTTCGTGTGATAAATTATACAATGCAGTGTTCATTAAGAAGCGGTATATTTGAGATTGGTAAAATTACGTCAGTCAATATTGCGTATTGTAGCATAACATAGCACAAGTTGCATGAGCGCGAAGAACCAGGTAGGAATTCTACCGCTGTCGTCTGCTTCAGAAGGCAAGAAGGGTAAAATGAACCAATCACGGTAGACCTTTGCTGCTCCGTACGCTGGCGTTTGAGAGAGCATTTACGCGCGTGCTGTAGACATCGAAGCTTTCCCTCCAGAAAGGCAGCAAGGAATGTAGAGTCTTTTACGCCGAACCTGCTCGGCGTCCGGCCAAGAAAGGCATTGAAAGAAAGATGCTAGAACGAGTGTTGAGAGTGGAGCGTTGCAAGCGGATCGCGAAAAATAGCTATTATAATGCCATGAAGGTCAAACATATATGAAATCAGTCAAGTTTTACTTTATATTCACAGCATTTACGCATTTTTGAAATTTTAAATCTGGGAACGCCGGGCGTACGGGCGTACTATAACACTATGCCACTGGATATTACTGTACACTGGAGCACAATAGTCTAATGTGGATAGGACGAGAGCTTGCATAAGATGATCTTTAACATTAGCGTCCAGAATATGTTTTAAATTATACAAAGATTTAAGTTTCCCCATACAGTTTTTCACAATAAATTTGACTTGTGCGGTGTGCCTCCCAATTTAAGTGTCTATCGAACACAATTCTTAAGTTTTTGCTTGTATCCACTTCGCTAAGCGGTATACTGCCAAAAGTTGGAATAGAAGGTGCGTTTTTGTGAAGTTTCTTAAGGGTACCATGAGTTCCTATGATCATGAAGCAAGATTTTGATGGATTTAATTGAAGGGAGTTTCTCCGTGACCAATTTGTTATAGCATCAAGATCGAATTGAAGTTTGGTCATCGCATTATCGTAGTTTTCTTTATAACACTGAATATAGATTTGTGAATCTTCAGCATACTGATGGTAGTGGCAATATTGGACAGCGCGGTCGAAATCAGCTACGTAAATCATGTATAATAGTGGACCCAATATACTTCCTTGAGGGACGCCTTGGTATTGGTGGTATTGGTAACAGTAAATATCGGTTGAATTTTCTTCACCAATACCAATTATCTTGAGTGGTTAGTAGAGCAGCCAAGAGAAACACGATTTGTCCTTTTCAAAGGTCCATTCACCCTTCCTTGTGACTTGGAGGTCCAACAGAAGAAGGCCCATGTAGATTTCCAAGAAATTCTGAACCCTCCTGGGAAGCAGATGACAAGATCAAAGGCAAGACTAAAGTGCTATATCAAACCAGCTGGTCAAAGCTATGTGTAAATAAGAGTCAATTCATTGCCAATTCTTGCTTGCAAACTGGTGGGGCAAGAAGAAGAACGTGGACGTTAAAAAAAAGAAAAAAAAACGTATGGGCTTCTATATTTTATAAAGAACAATGACATATTTTAGGCCCTTTCATTACTGTTTCTATATTAATGAAATAGTGACATTTTTATAATTATTTGTAAATTGTAATGTATGTACTTTTTAATTACAATGTCACCACTTCAAAATCCAAGAAACTGAACTGAACTGAACATTATGATATGATGAGATAGCCCAGGCTTTGAACCCAGCATAGGCCACTGATGGTCACATTGGAACTTTTACATTGGTGTACAAAGTAGATTTAAATTTATTTTCTGGTTTTATATTTAATAAATACAGAATGTTCAATATACCGGGTGGGGCACGTAAAAGTACAACCGGAAATATTTCGTGAACAACAATAAATATTGAAAAACTGCTTTGCAGATATGTAGGTGTTAGAGGGGCTCATGAAATTAGCGGGCACAATACGTTCAACTACGTAAGGAAATATGGTTTTCAACATAAACTTAGTTTTTTTTAAAAATGGAAACCCCATTTTTTTTAGCTCATTTGAAAGTATGGAAAACTTCATTAAGAATGAAGACTGCGGTTTTGATTTTGAACTGTAAATTAGCTGTTTTACTATTCTCAATTTCTGACGTGTTTCACATTACTTGACATGGTTGTAGAAGACACTTGTAATCCAGCTTTCAATTATTATTTTATAATTAAAGAAAAGTAGCATAGGGGACGAAAGTGGGCTAAAAATTGCAACAATGGCTTCTTTATTTTTTATTTTTTTTCTGTAATTCCGAATTCTTAAAATGTCTATATTTTATGTTATCAAAAGAGCAGAATTTCAACATTATATGTAATCTTTTCTTGAAATTGAAAATTAGTAAGGTGCCAATTGGAGGAAAACTTAACAAAAACACATATAACTACTATGGTACGGTCATCAGACCGCTCATCGAAAATAGAATTCAATAACATTTCGACAGACAAAGGCAAGACCTCATGACCTTGACATCCTGTAGCCAACACCTCAACTGAAAGATATGGAGAAGGGTTCATTTGTAGTTGGAGGGTGTGAGAAATGAAGTAAAAGAGAAATTCAGAGGGGTGTGAGACACTAGGTAATGGTTAACATGTGTCCTGATTAACAATGTTTTATTCCAACTCTGGTGCCCTAGAAATGTTACTTTCCTTTTAACTCATGGTTTCTAGCTGCCAAGAAATTATTCTGATAAAAGAAACAATTTTTAAGACAGAAAATGTTTTAGTTTACAAACATAAGATACAATTAAGCTTATATTATGTTTGAATGTGTATTGCGGGGTCTAGTATCCAAGTATTTTGTTTGAATGAGTGTCCCTTAATCAATTTTATCATTTCATCACTCATCCTCATCTTCACCATTAGCCAAATGTGGATTCCCTGAAAGGATGCACGGTGGTTCAGGTATAACTTTAAATTGAAGGTCCAGTATCATTTGCTCTGTGTGTTAGTGATTTTCATAAGTGATTATTCACTTATGAAAAAGGTGATTACTTCCATCCATTCATAATCTTGTGTAGTAGTAGTTGTGTGTTTTTTTTCTTGTGTAGTGGTTGTTATGTGTTTGTGTGTCTTGTGCAGTAGTTGTGCTGTGTAGTGTTTGTGTTTGTCTTGTGTAGTAGTTCCTCGATTCATATTGGGGGTTAGGCGTAGAGCTGACAACTCTGCACTGTAAAAAAAAAAAAAATGTCAAGAAACAGCAATATAAGGCCATGGATGTTCCCAAGGTAAAATATTCCGGAGGTAAAATAGTCCCCCGTTCGGATCTCCGGGTGGGAACTACTTTGGGAGGTCCCTGGGCTAAGGATAAGATCTACGTTAGGAATAAGGATATTAAATTAGGCACCTGGAATGTTCTGAGCCTTTACCGGCCTGGGGCATTTCAGTGTACAGTTAATGAGATAGTTAAGTATAAATTAGATGTAGTAGCTGTCCAGGAAGTTAGGTGGCCTGGAGAAGGGAATTGTAAAACTAAAAATTATACTTTTTTCTATGGTGGTACTGAAAATCATAATTTTGGAACAGGCTTTTTCATAAATAATAGAATTATCTCGGCTCTTAAAAGAGTAGAATTTATTAATGATAGGATATCATATGCAGTTTTACAGGGTAGGTGGTGTAAAATTATTTTAATAAACATACATGCACCAACGGAAGATAAAGATGATAATACTAAAGATGATTTTTATACAGAGTTAGAACAGGTTTTTGATAAATTTTCTCAGTATGATATGAAAATTCTGTTAGGTGACTGTAATGCACAGATTGGCAAAGAAGAGACATTTAAACCCACGATTGGTAAAGAAAGTCTTCATGAATTAAGTAATGATAATGGTATTAGATTGATTACTTTTGCAACCTCAAAGAATTTAATTGTGAAAAGTACCACTTTTAAACATAAAGATATCCATAAATATACCTGGTCTTTTCCAGATGGTAAAACTCATAATCAGATAGATCATATTCTCATTGATAAGAGAAGGCATACTAGTATAATTGACGTTCGTACACATAGAGGTGCTGACTGTGCCAGTGACCATTATTTAGTAATTGCTAAATTAAGAGAAAGACTCTCAGTGATAAATCATAAGCAACAAAATCTAAAAGTTCTAAAATTTGATACAGGAAAGTTTACTGATGAAAGAATTAAGAAAGATTACCAAATTAAACTGTCAAATAGATTTGATGTTTTGCAGGATTTAAATGATGATGAAAATATAAATGAAACAGACGTAAATAAGAATTGGGAGCACATACATAATGCAATAGAATCAGCAGCTAAAGAAAGTATAGGATACCATAAACCAAGAAAAAGTAAGCCATGGTTTGATAATGAATGTCATAATCTAATAGAAATAAGAAATCAGGCTAGACTTAGGTGGTTAAATAACTCTGATGATACAAATCTAAACAATTATAATAGAATAAAGCGAGAAGTTAACCGCACGTTTAGAAGTAAAAAAAGAGATTACTTGAAAAGCAAAATTAACGAAATTGAAACAAACAGCAAAAATAAAAATATCAGAGATCTATATAAAGGTGTAAATGAGTTTAGAAAGGGGTGGCAACCTAAAGTAAACTTGATAAAAGATAAAGACGGTGATTTTCTAGCTGACCCAAGCGATATTCTAAATAGATGGAAGAACTATTTTAATGACCTTTTAAATGTCCATGTAGGAGATAAATCAGAAGTAAATGAATTCCACACAGCAGAACCTTTAGTTCCAGAACCTAACTTGACTGAAGTTAAAGATGCTATTAAAAGTCTAAAGAATAACAAAGCACCTGGCATTGATTTAATACCAGCTGAGTTAATTAAATATGGTGGAAATTCATTAATATGTCAAATTCATAAATTAATTTGATTAATATGGAATAAAGAAGAAATCCCTCAACAGTGGAAAGAATCCATAATTGTTCCTGTGTTTAAAAAAGGTGATAAAATGAACTGCAATAATTACCGTGGAATTTCTCTACTCTCAACAACATACAAAATATTGTCTAACATTCTTTTAACAAGACTAACCCCATATGCTAATGAAATTATAGGTGATTATCAATGTGGATTTAAACGTAACAGATCAACTACAGATCAAATTTTTCACATCAGACAGACACTTGAAAAAAGTGGGAATATAATCAAAATGTCCATCAGCTATTCATTGATTTCAAAAAAGCATAAGATTCGGTCAAAAGAGATAAATTATATAATATATTAGTAGAGTTTGGAATACCTAAGAAGCTTGTTAGTATGATAAAAATATGCACCAGTGAAACAGAAAGTAAAATTCGTGTGGGTACTAATATGTCTGACAAATTTACAATTCATGATGGGTTAAAACAAGGAGATGCATTATCTCCATTGCTCTTTAATTTTGCCTTAGAATATGCTGTTAGGAAAGTAAAAGAAACTAAAGAAGGACTAAAATTAAATGGTGTGACTCAGTTGTTAGCATATGCAGATGATGTAGACTTACTGGGGGATGAAGTGAATACAATTAAGAATAATGCTAAAATATTTTTCAAAACCGCTAAAGAGATAGGTTTGGAAGTTAACAAAGAGAAAACTAAATATATGCTTACAGGCCGAAACCAAGTGTTAGGTAATAATCAAAATCTAATTATTGATAACAACTCGTTTGACCCAGTTTCCAGATTCAAATACTTAGGAGTAATATTAACAAATGAAAATTATATTAAAGAGGAAATAAAAAGTAGGCTTAATTCAGGAAATGCATGTTACTTTTCTCTTCATAAACTTTTGTCTTCTCGTTTAATATCTAAGAAACTAAAAGTTAAAATATACAAAACAGTAATTTTGCCTGTAGTATTATATGGGTGTAAAACTTGGTCCCTTACATTGAAAGAGGAACATAAATTGAGAGTATTTGAAAATAAGATCCTTAGGAAAATCTTTGGACCTAAAAGGGATGAGGAAACAGGTGAGTGGAGAAGGTTACATAATTTAGAAGTACATAATTTGTATTCATGTCCAGATATTATTAGAATAATTAAATCAAGAAGACTTAGGTGGGCAGGCCATGTGGCACGAATGGGAGAGGAAAGAGGAGTTTACAGGATTCTTGCTGGGAAACCTGATGGTAAGAGACCTGTAGGAAGGCCAAGACAAAGATGGAGGGACAACGTTGAGATGGACCTAAGGGAAATCGGTAGAGATGGAAAAGAGTATATAGAACTTGCATGGGCGTCCGGAAGGGGGGGCAAGGGGGGCCGTGGCCCACCCCTGGAAAATGAAAGTCAACAAAAAATTATGTATTTCACACATATAATTTCATTTTAACCACAATAATATGTGTTAATTATTGCATGAACATCATAAATTCAAATGTAAGCAATGTTTTTTTTAGGGAACAACTCTATTTTTGGAGAAAATGTACCTTGTTTGCCCCCCCTGGAAAAAAATACCTTCCTTGCCCCTCCCTGGAAAAAATCCTGCGGACGTCCATGAGAACTTGCTCAAGATAGGGAAAGATGGAAGGCCTGTGTTGCTGCAGCCATGAACCTTCGGGTTTAAGAAGGCTAGGGAGTTAGTTAGTACACAGCAGGACGAACATCACCATGTAAAAAAATATGAATCGTTACCGGCCATACCCGGAAATCCTCAGCATTTCCCAACTCCCGAAAGCACTATAAATGGGGGTTAACAATCTGCCTCAGAGGGAGAAGCCAACGAGAACGCCAAGGATCAAGATGAGGTCGCGAGAGCGGACGCAGAGAATCGACTACAGGGCTGCCCAGAAGCCATGGGGCCCAAGCCGGGGCCTGTCCAGAGGCGAGACGCCTCAGGCCAGCCAGCGGGACCAGCGTCCAGGCGATCCTGAAATAAGTACCTGCCCTTTTATGGTGCTAATCCTTCCGCCCCTAGCTTCTCCCTTTTAATACTCTACTGGAGTGTTTACTAAATAAAACTCAGTCACTTAACTATTCAATTAGTGTTACGTTAATTACCTGCTCTTCCTCTGACTCGTCGCCCATTGGCCAACGAGTCCTACCCTCAAACACAGAGGGTGAAATCCGGTACGACTAAGGTTTGAACGCCCCCAATTGTGTCTCCAGGAACCAGCCCTGGGACAGAACCTTAGCTCGTAACGAATTTCACCTTAGTTCGTAACGGAATGGTCACATTGAAACCGAGCTACTCTGGCGTGTACTTAAGTATCACTGACAACCGAATAGTGTGACAAGAGTGGACAATGAAAAATTTATTTACTAGGTTTACGAAGGTAAACCATTAGCATGGTTCACATGAATCAAGAACTTTCACAATCGGAACCAGGAAATTGTGGACCAAAATTAGAGGGGAATTGCGCAGCACTAATTACACTTTTTCGTAATGGAAAAAAACTAACAAAAGTTAATTCTGTTTTAGTATGACTTTCGTTCAAGATTTCAGTGCCGACCTGGGCATAGGCGATTTCTCATTCATTTATGTCCTGTAATCGTCGCGATTAACCTAAGTTTTAACCAGTTTTATGAACTGGAAGCGAAGTGTTAAATGTGGATGGTTTTAAAACATTACGAACATTCTGAGGACCACAAAACATAATCTGTAGTACGGGCAAATTATTCTAATAGATCGTTAGTGGCAACGCTAATTAGTGAAAGTAATTCAAAGGTGATTCAAGAAATCCGACATTACATGACACTTGTGGATGCATCGTGGTTTCTTACTATTCAGGGACTTCCTTTTCGAGATGATGATGAGTCTGACGCAAGCCTTAACAGAAGGAATTTCTTGGAAGTCTTGTAGTTCATTTCAAAATGAGGTGATATTAGTCGGAATTGTATTGATCTTGAACCTTAAAATGCAAATTACGCTCACAATTCGACTCAAAACAAATTTATCTGCGTGATGTGCACACTTATTCTCAGCAAAATATGCCAGGAAGTGTAAGAGACGAACCTATTCGCATTGATGGCAGATGAAACGAAATACATTGGGAGGAAGGGACAGGTGTCAATTGTCTGATATTTGTATCGGGGGGCAGGAAAAGAACGCTTTTTATGATTTGCCGCTATTCAATCATTTGATGCAGCTTCGCTCTTTGCACATATCAAAATCAAAGAATGTATGTACAAGAACTCCATAGATGCCTGTAATTGTGTAGCAAAGACATACTTTAAAGTGCACCAGGGTCAGGACATTTCTTGAATTGTGAGAAAACTAACCTTTTTTAGATTTTCGACGTTGCGTTCCTAAAATCGGGAAGTGAATTTCTGAACTGGGCTCGTGACAGGGAATTTTTCCGATCCAGGTACTGAAAGGAATCCTGCGCCCCTCTAATGGGCTAATACGCATGTTTTTTTTGTTTTTTTTTTAAGAATGAAAGAGACAGACTATATTATTTTTAAAAATTACCACTTACTAGAAATTAAGTGATGCTGGTGATACACTTCTTTATGTTATGTTATAGAATTCATAAATTGAAGACTAAAATTGGTAAACGCTGTAAGTGCCACAATAATTCAAACACCGTTTTCCACGTTAAACTGTGAAATGTGCCATGCTTTATATTGTGGTAACCGTGAAATGTGGCTGGTAGCCCTCTAGGTAGTGTAAAGAGGTCACTAGTGTGCACGTTCTTACGGGCTGATGTGCGGAACGATGCGATTTCCCAACACTTTCGCTTTTGGCACTTACAACGTTTACCACTTTTAGTCCTCAATTATTTCATAGTAATTTTAAATAAAACACACTCTCTTTTGAAAAACATATATTATGTATTTATATTTATTGAAATTTAATATTTACACTTAAATATACATTGTCAGCATAGAGATAGTAATATCTTTACTACTTTTCTTTCGTTCAAAAGGAATGTTATGAAAAACATGTAGAACAAATGTACAAAATTGTAAAAAGAATCGGTGGAACACAAAATCCTTCGATGACTGGCACTGAAGTATTACATTTATACAGCATTCCAAAACTCACAGCAGTTGCATTCGCAAGTATAGCATATATTTTTTTAAACACACCATAATAGTAAATAACATAGAAAATGTCACAGTATTTATTGAAGAGAGATTAGTCATTTTTACATGTTGTAATGGGACGGTACATCATTCTTTACAGATCAACATACCCAGACACTCATGGGTTTATTTTACGACATGGCCAATATGGTAGTTACATGTTTACAGCATTAGTAATAAGCAGCATAATTTATTGCAGTTATTTGAAATTTAAGGAATTCTGTGCAGAATAATTGTTATAAAGTAAATCTATAAATTCTGTGCAAAATTATTATATATTTTTACAATTTTTGTCGATATGAAGTTATGATCGTTTAAATTTAAATAAACACCGAAATAAATAAATATATTCAACGTGTCAAGTTAATTAGCTATAATTATTACAATGACGAAATTAAATTTCATGTTGTTCGTGATTAGGTTGTTTTTCCAGCGCATTCCGAATTCTATTCTAACTTACTTGCCTTCTAACACACAAAATAATTTATATACAAACTTTGAAACAGCAATAACTAAATTTGCTTTGTAGTATGAAGCTTTTAAGGCTGGACTCCAACTTTGGCTTCCACCAAAGATATTTTCGAAACTTTCTCTTCTCTCGAAAAATCTCTTCGATATTCTAGATTATGAAAATTTACATCTGTTTAGAATTTTTTTTAGAGTATTCAATTGAATCTTAACGTAGTGTTCTTTCGCTGTATTCTAGACAGTTGTTATACGTGGTGTCTTAATCCTATTTTCTATCACTATATCTATACCAGCAAACCACAGACGATTCATTGGAATACTGTACAATGAATTCAAAACAGATATAATATAGGGTGGTTTCTTTTATAGTTTTGTTTTTCGACGTGGCAACACTGCTGCCCACGACAGCCAAGTGATCAGCTGACAGCGGCATTGTGCTCAGTGTGGATGGCCATTTCACCATGAATAGACTTACGGCAGAACAACGTCTGCAAGTTGTGCAACTGTATTACGAACATCATGGTTCAGTGCGCGCAACGTACCGTGAGCTTCGTCCAATCTACGGAAGACATAAGCGTCCATCCGAGCAAGTTATTCAACGAACCATGGAACGTTTTCGCACCACGCATACTCTAGATACGACGCATCCGCAGAGACGGCTTACAGTGCGCACCGAAGAAGTTGTTGCAGCTGTGGAGCGTAGTGTTCAGGAGGACCCGAATGAGTCTATTCGCCATGGTACACAGCAATCGGAGCTCTGTCCATCTACTGTATGGAATATTTTGCGGAAAGATCTTAGTTTACGAGCGTACATGATCCAGCTCGTGCAAGAATTGAAGTCGCCTGACCACCGTATGAGTGAGTTTCGCCTGGGTCGAAACCGAAATTGTCCGTGATCCTCAGTTTCATCACAAAATTTTATTCAGTGATGAGGCCAATTTTTGGTTGAATGGCTACGTCAACAAGCAAAATTTCCGCATTTGGAGAGGTGAAAATCCACAAGCCATTCTTGAGACGCCTTTACATCCACAAAAAGTGACTGTTTGGTGTGCTTTATGGGCTGGTGGAATCATTGGTCCTTATTTCTTAAAAAATGATGCCGGCCAGAACGTGACAGTCAATGGAGAACGCTATCGATCCATGCTTCAGGACCTTTTCGTTCCCCAATTGACTGGCATCAATGTGGAAGAACTGTGGTTTCAACAGGACGGCGCAACATGCCAGACAGCGCGCACCACAATCACTTTATTGAAGGACACATTCGATGAGCGCATAATTTCGCGTCATGGACCTGTGAATTGGCCTCCAAGATCATGTGACTAAATACCTTTAGATTATTTTCTGTGGGGATATGTGAAGTCGCTCGTCTACGTCGATAAACCTGAGACGATGGACGACTTGGAAGCCAACATTCGCCGCGTGATTGCCGATATACGGTCCCAGCTGCTCGAAAAGGTGGTCGACAATTGGACTTCCAGATTGCGCTTTATTCGCGACAGCCCATATGCCCGAAATCATCTTTAAACAATAATGGCATACAATTCTCTTTCCAATAAAGCCAATACCATGGCCAGTACCACGAGTTTCAGGTGTTTTATTTCATGTTCATGTTCTATCCCTCTAAAAAAAAAAAACACCCCTTATTTTCATACCTTGGAATATAATAGATGTTTTTCGAATGGAGAGAATTTTTTAAAATGATGCAGGCCAAAGATCCAGCATAACATTAACTTGAATAGTGGCTATTGAAAATTGTAAATTAAATTTTCTAAATATTATGCGAAATATCATTAGTCCAAGTATGACAAGATTTCAAGTTTCAAATTATCTACCATATGACTGATTCATATAATAAATTCTGAAATAACAAGCAATATCATCTATGATAGTAGTAGACATAATGTTGACATTTCGTAAACGGGAACAAATTAACCATTTTTATGGTATATACGTACAGCCACAGGCAATAAAAATGAGACACACCTAGATCCTGAAATGCTCGCTTCCCTGGAAAGCGTTACGTGTGTTGCCTAAGGCTACGGTGGTTGTAGAAGTTGTCATCGAAAATTTGCTATTAAAATCAACTTATCGCCCTGGAGTTGGGCAACACACATAACGCTTTGCAAGGAAGTGAGCATTTCAGGTGTCCCATTAACGTAAAAGATTTAGCCACATACTTCTAGTAATCACTCGTTATAGTCCACGCGTTTACTTCGTTAACGTCGAAGAACTGAAGAAAGCCGCCGCCACGAACGTGGGTGGGGATAAATAGCGGGCGAGTTGTTCTCGTCCAATCACACTCAACCTTAAGCCAATGGGCGCAGCTGTCACTCTGCTCGTCTACTCCTCGTGGAGTCTCAGTCACATGACTGCGGATACGCTGTGGCCGTACTTTGCAACTTCAATGTGGAGAGCGTGGGAAGGTGCTTGTGAGCGGAGGGACAAGGTGGCGTAGAGTAGATGTGTGGCAACAATGTGCGTTGAATGTGATTGTTGCAGCTGGTGGGCGCGCTCCGTGGGCATCAAAACCAGCCAGTCGTTAACGTAGCTAGCGCGTCGGATATTCCCTGAATATTGCATAATTAAGAAACATATATAGGGCCACAAAATATCCTTTTTATCCTGGACATGTTTTCAGTGGTATAGTCAGGATTATTTTCCCGCCCAGACCAAACTTTCGATAATTGATTGATTGGTTTGGTTTATTTTACTTCAATTCTTGTGCCACTTTTGGCTAATTTCCGAAGATGGGGATGAGTGACGATATGATGAAATTGATGAATGTACACTCGCAAACATCCAGGCCAGGCGCGATGTGCTAACCACTTCGGCACGGGGGCCGGCGAAAATAAACTTTCGATAAAGACAAAGTTTCAAAATTATTATGGGTAAAATAGTAGAGATCTACAGAAATAAGAACTTGGTTGTACGTACGTGCTACTATGATCACTATGTAAGTATTAATCGATACTACTGTAATCGTAAAACACTACTTTGGACAAAAAATGTTTCTTGAACTGAACAAGTTAGTTGGTCAATCAGGTTGTGATTTTTCCTCATTGCTGCCTAACTGAGGCAGGAAATCCATTATAGAGGGTCGGCACGGCATCGTTGGACCATGGGTACCAAATAGTAATATTGGTACTCTGTAGTTCGATACAACACAGCACAGCACAGACCAGCATCCATCAAAATTAATGGAAGTAACGCGGGTCGAATCAGCATATTTCGGAACGACCGAATGCCTCCCTCCGGCTGTAGGCATTAGTCCCCGTCCCGACCGTCCATTTCAAAAAGTAATTGCAATTGTGTTACATTTCAAGAATTAACTGTAACTGAGTTATATTTTAAATAGTAACTTCAGCTTAGTTGCACTTCAAATAGTAACTGCAAGCGAGTTTCATTTCAAATAGTAACTGCAACTAAGTTACATTTCAAATAGTAACTGCAACTGAGTTACGTTTCAAATAGAAACTGCAACTGAGTTACGTTCCATATAATAACTGCAACTGAGTTACGTTCCAGATAATAACTGCAAGTGAGTTACGTTCCAAATAGTAACGGCAAGTGAGTTACGTTCCAAATAGTAACTGCAAGTGAGTTACGTTCCAAATAGTAACTGCAAGTGAGTTACGTTTCAAATAGTAACTGCAACTGAGTTACGTTTCAGATAATAACTGCAACTGAGTTACGTTTCAAATAGTAACTGCAATTGAGTTACGTTTCAGCTAATAACTGCAACTGAGTTACGTTTCAGATAATAACTGCAACTGAGTTACGTTCTAGATAATAACTGCAACTGAGTTACGTTCCAGTTAATAACTGCAACTGAGTTACGTTTCAAATAGTAACTGCATCTGAGTTACGTTTCATATAGTAACTGCAAGTGAGTTACGTTTCATATAGTAACTGCAACTGACTTACGTTCCAGATAATAACTGCAACTGAGTTACGTTCCAGATAATAACTGCAACTGAGTTACGTTCCAGATAATAACTGCAATTGAGTTACGTTTCAAATAGTAACTGCAACTGAGTTACGTTTCAAATAGTAACTGCAACTGAGTTAGGTTTCAAATAGTAACTGCAACTGAGTTACGTTTCAAGTAGTAACTACAACTTAGTTACAATTCAAATAGTGATTTCATCTGGGTTCGATTTCAAAATAGTAACTGTAACTGAATTCCATTTCAAGAGGTAACTTTAACTGAGTTACATTTCAAATATTAACTGCAATGAATTACATTTCAAAAAATCAACTGCAACTTCGTTACTTTTTGAGCGAAATAACTCAATTGCTTTCCGAAGACTACTTTAAACTAATGAAACCAAGGAGAAACAATTTGTTGTTATTTTTATTAACAGTTGTCCCTTGTGTTGAGCTTTAGATTCATTCCTATCTCACTCTTAGCACTCGAACATCTGCATCAAAATATTAATTTTCGATTGTACGAGATTGAGAGAATCAAATATAAAAAATTGCATGAAACGACAGTCAAGAAGAAGAATGCAGTTAATGACTTTTTATTCTTTACAATTCTCATTTTTATATTTGAGAAAAGAGTGTTGTAGTATTGTCTATGAGGCCGAAACACGCCTGCTGAATAAATAAATTTTAATTCTAACCAACTTTGGAAATTTTGAAACGTGTCATACCTGTACTTTGGAACCATTGAAAAATGATTTTGAATTAATATAATTCCGTGACAAATAGCCTGCAATCTATTTCATAAAGAACGTTTAAGAAAATATTTTTAACTGGTAATCATATGTCTTTCAAATGCAGTATGCTAATAACAACATTTGTAATCATGTTTTGGTATACCCTGGACGAATTATTTTCTCAGATAATTAGATTATGCTTATTTGAGTTCAAACTTTAGAGAATTTCGTTTATACTAACTATGACTTGTTTGTATTCACTGAGATCCTCAGATATCAAACCTGAAATTTATTGATTACCACGCTTAACTGAGTCCATCTCGATATTGAAATCATTATATACAACAGTGGTATATTTTCATGAATGTATTGTCATTCCCAATGGAAGGGAAGATTGAAGAAGGAAAACATGAAGGCAAAATAAGCGCATTGAAAACACATGAGCGAATTGAAGCTTATTAAACATTTTCCACGAGTATAAAGTTTACGAAAGATTTTCATCCCATTGGGAAAAGTAGTAGTAATCCTGGCATAAGTTCATTAATTATACATATTAACAAATACTTGTAAAGATTTCTAATAACACCATTTTCTATAGTTTTTCCACAAAAATATCACCATCTTCTTTTTTAACCACTCAACTTGAATATTAACAACAATGTATTGAATCCATAAACTCTGGTCCCAGTGCAACAGACGTTGGTAACCAATGCATTCGTTCACAGTCACGTTCTTCAGATCTCAACAAGATCACATCACAGGCACCTGCAGTTCCTTGTAGAGTACACACTCATCTCACATTGTACAACAAAACGACTAGGAACATGGATGCCACAGAAGTTGATGAACTTGCCGAAGAATCCACTGAAATGAAAGAACAAGGTACAATTAATAATTGATTGATTGATTGATTTAGTTTATTTTACTTCGCGTTTTGTGCCTCTTGGCTAATTTGCGAAGATGGGGATGAGTGATGAAATGATGAAATTGATGAATGGACATTCACAAACAACCAAGCCCGACCGGGATACGAACCCGGGACCATACAATTAATAAACCAGTGCACGATGAAGGGAAGTGGAGGTTATGACAACATAATTAAATCCATTTCAAGGTACGGCTAATTAACAGAAGCTGGAAAATATACCCTCATGTGAATGTCCTGTCCGTCCATGTCAAATAAAAAAATGAGAGGGGGAAACCTCCGAAAGATTCCCAAAACCTCCATCCGCATACATTCAGCGCCCTGATGTCTTTAAATCAAAACCTGCCTGTATCCTCGGAATTGTGGTTCCTCCGTTTTTCTTGTGTTCTTTTTTTGTTTTATTTCCGGGAGAGATTCAGATATTTGGCTTTGCAACATAAATGTGCTTAGCACATACATAAAAAGAACATATTTATTTAAAAGGATAATATTAGCTACTGCTACTTCACAAATACACAATATATACAGGGTGATTCTAAAGGTATAGTACAAACGAAAACCACAGATACCTCCCATGAAATAGAGACGAAAGTTCCCCTTCCACTTTGCCGAGAGATGCCTCCGTGAGGAGCTAGACAACGCCGAAAACGTGTGAAAATGAACTTCACACCTCTGTACAGCCTGTACCAGTGAAGATAGAAAGGCGGAACAAACGAAGTCAAAAGGAACACCAAAGTCGCCCATCCGAAAAACACTAGGCGGCAGCTGCGCAACGCATGCGCATGGGGTTCCACAAAGGAAATAAGAGTGTCCCGCAAGACAAGTGAAGGGAAAGGGTAGCGATCGACAACGGTAGGGAGAAAAGAAGCTATGAAGCATGAAGTAACAATTGCACAGCGGGAAACAAACACCATGACTGAAGCAGTGCAGTCGAGAAAAGTAGTGCGGGGTTGCAGAACCACGGGAGGACGACGTAGGATGTAAAAACACACCGAGAATGCAAGCAAAGTGGTCCGTGACACTCGACAGGCAACAGACGCGTACATGGTTCGGGGCAGAAATGGCGGCGCTGGCGGTGCAGCGCAAGGGGAGTCCCGAAAACACAGTGGGGAGACACCGCAGCAAGAACAAAGCACGGTGCAACAAAAGAGAAAGAGGACCGGACGGGGAATGGTACCTGTCAAGGAGACAACAAATGCGGGACGAGGGATTCCCCGTAGCAGCACCGAGGGGATGTCACACAGAGGTCGTGCGCCAGCAGGACAAACACAGCAACTACGGGCACAGGAGGTTATTGCTAATGAAAGGTGCGCGTACAGGTAGAACCACGTACCCCGTACTGACGTTGTAACAAACGTCGTGATGGGGCCCAATCAGCCTCTTAGAAATGAAGCCGGAGGCACATCGCTGGGTGGGAGCGGGCGAAAGGCTGCTGGAGTGTCGTACGTACCCCACCACTCCGTACGGTGGACGACACTAATGGACGAGGTCGGAATGTTTCCATCCCGATCACCAGGTCCACCGTTCCCAGACCTGACGCGGCTGCTTGTTTCCGAGCGCAACCCCAGCCGAACAACTCGAGTCCCTCCTCGGCCGCAGCCTTCCGCTTCGAAACCAAGCGTGGCCTCACACCACCGCAGCCGCACACTGCCGCGTTGGTGTGAGACCTGGCCGAGCAAGGCTGGACAGATAAACTGCGTGGGACAATCGTGTAATGAAGCTACGTGGGGGTATGCACGTCTGTTCAACTGCTGGGTTACCCCACATTGGTGTACACAAACACCACACGATCGTTCGTAGTGCTCCCCGTCGGCTCGAGCAAGACGGACGAAGTACGTGTTGTGGGTGAATAGGACAAGAATGAAGGACGCTACATGTGTTCCACGATGACAAGGCCCCAGAGTACATGGCCCCACCTGACGGCAGTGGTCAGGTAGTGAAGAGCTCAGGCACGGGTGGCTCAGGAACGTCAGCTGATTGTACCACAGCGCCGTGCGGACGTGTGGGCTGATTGGAAGTGCAGCGTCAGGGAGCGTGTCAGTGAAAGAGCCGGTGCGGTAGTGGTGTGCTTGACGTACGACAATTGAGTACGTTGTTTCGAAGCCGTTGTGACCAGTGTGTGTGTGTGTGTCACCTGTGCACTGCAGTACAGTATTCCATAATTGGCACTATCCTCACCGTACCATGGAACGCTACACATTTGTAGAACTGAGGGACATGCATTTTGTCTACGGCCTTGCAGATGGCAATGGCCGAGCAGCTGCACGCCTTTATCGCGGACGATATCCGGAGAGGCGACAACCCGACAGCAGGTTGTTTTCGAACGTGCACCGTACCCTTGGTGAATCGGGTGTGTTACGAGCAGGCCATCATGTCGGTCACCCAAGACATGTGCGCACCGCGGCGATCGAGGAGGACGTACTTGCTCGCGTGGACGACACACCGTCCACTAGCACCCGTAGCATTGCACGTGCAGTGGGAGTATCACAGTCGACAGTGTGGCGTGTCCTTCATGATGATCTGCTGTATCCCTATCATCCACAGCGAGTCCACGCGTTGCAGGCTGGGGATTACCCACGACGTGTGGAATTCTGTCAACGACTGTTGCAGTTTTGTACCGACGATCCCCGTTTTTTGCGCCATGTGCTTTTCACGGACGAGGCAACATTCACCCGTGAGGGCATCTTCAATTGCCGAAACAGCCATGTGTGGGATTATGAAAATCCACATGCAGCAGTCGAGGTGCACCATCAGACCCAGTTTGCAGTGAATATCTGGGCAGGTATCATCGATGAACAGATTATCGGTCCATACCTGCTGCCACCACGTTTAAATGGCCGCCTCTATCGCACCTTTCTTGCATCAGTCCTTCCAGAGCTGCTAGAAGATGTAGCCCTCAACGTGCGACATCGTATGTGGTTTCAATTGGATGGAGCGCCTGCACATTTTGATGGCACAGTGCGAACCCTTTTGCACCGTACCTACCCACAGCGCTGGATCGGCAGAGAAGGCCCCGTCCCCTGGCCCGCCCGTTCGCCTGACCTCACACCAATGGATTTCTTCTTGTGGGGCCATGTGAAAACACTCGTCTACGAGACCCCGGTGCCTGACAAGGAAACATTGGTAGCGCGGATACTTGCAGCATCGGCCGAGGTGTACCATGCCAGGGATTTTTGATAGGGTTCGCCAGAATTTCCTGCGACGCTGTAATGCCTGCATTGAATGTGGTGGTCGTCAATTTGAGCAACTTTTGTAACAACGTCAGTCCGGGGTACGACTACGTACTACGTACTATTCCTATCTGTAAGTGCACCCTTGCGTGGCAATAAACCTCCTGTGCCCGTAGTTGCTGTGTTTGTCCTGCTGGCGCACGACCTCTGTGTGACATCCCCTCGGTGCTGCTACGGGGAATCCCTCGTCCCGCATTTGTTGTCTCCTTGACAGGTACCATTCCCCGTCCGGTCCTCTTTCTCTTTTGTTGCACCGTGCTTTGTTCTTGCTGCGGTGTCTCCCCACTGTGTTTGGGGAATCCCCACGCGCTGCATGTGTTTGTTTCCCGCTGTGCAATTGTTACTTCATGCTTCATTGCTTCTTTTGTCCCTACCGTTGTCGATCGCTACCCTTTCCCTTCACTTGTCTTGCGGGACACTCCTATTTCCTTTGTGGAACCCCATGCGCATGCGTTGCGCAGCTGCCGCCTAGTGTTTTTCGGATGGGCGACTTTGGTGTTCCTTTTGACTTCGTTTGTTCCGCCTTTCTATCTTCACTGGTACAGGCTGTACAGAGGTGTGAAGTTCATTTTCACACGTTTTCGGCGTTGTCTAGCTCCTCACGGAGGCATCTCTCGGCAAAGTGGAAGGGGAACTTTCGTCTCTATTTCATGGGAGTTATCTGTGGTCTTCGTTTGTACTATACCTTTAGAATCACCCTGCATATATATATATATATATATATATATATATATTATATATATATATATATATATATATATATATATATATATATATATATATATGAGGTAAAAAGGAAGAAGAATTTTGATATACCTACAAGGATTTGCAGAAAAGTAGGAGTAGGAAATTCAGGAAGTAATAGGTTTCTGGGAACGTCAGGAAAGGAAGATTGTGTAGTTGTAAATGTATTAGAGTTGTATGTATGGAGTGACGTGCGTTTGTTTAATCGGTGTCCGTGTGAACTGTTGATATTTCAGAAACTACAAGGGGTTAAAACCAATATTTAGTGAACTAATAGACCAAGCAAATAGCAGCTCAACACAACAAAAGCCAACTCGATCCGGCCGTGAGAGGCAACAGATTAAACGTGACTTGTCGAATCTCGGAAGCTAGCAAATGTGAAGATCTAAAATTTTCTACAAATAAAGTTCTAGTAAATGCTAGGCCCGTTCGTTTTGTCTATGAGGATCAAGCAATCTAGTCAACAATCGATATATGTATATTTAACCTTTGAAATCTCAGAAGTAAATAAGGTTACAAACATTTACAGTACTTTGCTGCACCAAAATATATGCAAATAAAAACTTAATTCTACAAATTTTAACAGAACGGTCCATCCATCTGTCTGTTCATCTCAAACAATCGAACAAATATGCTGACAGATGCAAACACACAATTTCGTGGACTGAAGAGATACAAGGTGCTTGTGTAAAAGGATATTTAATATATCACTCGAACAGTCTGTCAATGAGAGCCCAAAATCGGAACTATAGCTACCTACCTGTAAAAAAAAAGTACAAGTACAAATATATTTAGTGGGTGTAATGATAATATCATATTTATATAACTAATTAATATGTAAATTATCCTCGTTAGCAGTCTGATAATAGATCTATAACCTCTAAACCGAAGGATATGTCAACTACTGATTAGGTTAGATTATATAGAGCATGTCATTCGTTTGTAGTGGAACCAGAAGCACACCCACGCACAAATCCAGAAATATAAAGTGAGATACAGTGGTGGCCAAAAGTCTGGACAATCATCAAAATTTTCAATTACTCATATTTTTAATTCTCTCACACTTAATACAATTGATGACATTTTACATTTTATTTATAAAATGTATACTATAAGATTACTTGAACAAATATAGATACAAATTATCATAATTTCCATACTCTAGTATCTTGTAGCATATACTTTGTTTTTTAACACTTCCAATATCCGTTTGGGCATAGAGTGCGCCAAGCGTTTACAGTAATCTGGCGTAATTTCAGTGACCCATACTTCCTCAATTTTTGTACCAGGTCATTGTATGACGTTGGGGACTTCTCCGAGACCTTCATCTTCATGATGGACCATGCATTTTATATGATGTTTAGATCTGGTGAACTGCCTGGCCATGGATGGAGCAACTGGTAGTTGCGTGAGGTTAGCCAGGATTTCACTTTCTTAGTTCTGTATCAAGTACACTGATGAATGTCCATAACGGCTGGAAGGTTCTGTTGAAGGATCTGTAGATACACCTCGCCATTTATGGTAGTGTTCCTTGGCATTATTCATAGTGATCCACGTCGTTTCGCGGAAATGCAACCCCATACCATCACTTTTTCTCCTTGCTTCACAGTAGGGACGACATAACGTTGGTCATACCTTTTGTTTTTGAGGCGTCTTGCATGTTTATTATAATGGAAAAACTGAGTAAATTTTGATTCATCGGAAAACATCACTGATTCCCAGTCCTCTGATGTCCAAGCCATGTAACGACGACAAAATTTTATACGATCAGTGATATTTTTTGTACTAGTTTCGGCTTCTTTGCTGGAGTGTAGGATTTCATACCTGCACCAAACAGTCTACGTCTAATGGTTCGGCAACTCGTTTTGTTGATGTCTTCTGGAAGGTTTGCTCTTATTTTAGCAGAAGTAGGTTTGGGAGATTGTTTGCATAATCTAACGATTGCTGTGTCTGTTCGATCAGACGTAACATGTGGCCTGCCATTTCGTGTGCGAGACTTGAATGAACCGATTTCTTGAATTCTATTCAGTGTTTTTGTGACAGTACTTGGAGCTATCTTGAATTGGGCTGCAACTTCGGATTTTGACTTACCCTCTTGATGCAATATGCTGATCTGAGCCCTGGTCTCTGGGCTCAGTTCCGATCCCTTTTTGCTTCTTGCCAACATTATTCCCTGAAACACAGGTGCAGGTGATGAAAATACACACTAGCTCACCCACTAGCACTAGTTTATATTTGTATAATAAACGAGAAGAGTTCAAAAAACAGACACACAAAAAACTAAAAGGAAGTCTCTCCTTCAATTTCAATTTTCAAATCCCACTAACAAGTGTTCAGAATACAGCTGTATTGTACCTTCTCGATTCACATATATCCACTGTTTTGCAACGACAATCACTGGTATTTATCAAGCAACAATGTGCTCACAGTAACAACAAATGAAGCCAAAAATGTTGCAACAGAAACTTCAACAATGCACTCAATAATACCCTTATAATATTGTTCGCTACATCAGAATAAGCTATGAAGTCATTGATAAAATTATACATAGTTCAAATGAGAAACCAACCTTTTCAGAAGAAGAAGAAGAAAAATATAATATTATTTATAGAAACCATTGATATAATATCCTGCCACTTGTATGAATGTATAGGCTAATAGAAAACAAAAGAATAGAAGGACATATAAAATTTATTTGTATGTGAAAGCCAAAAAAGATATTTCTTGAAGCATTCTCCAGACTTTTGGCCACCACTGTAGATGAATGAATGGGCGAGGAGAAAGAAACGAGCAAAAGTTGAAAGCCAGAGAGAATATATAGGAAGAGAGTTGAAGGAGAAGTTCTAGACAGAAAGAGAAAGAGGAAAAGATGGAAAGAGTGAAGACAGAGAAAAAAGTCAACGGCAATGCAAGAGAGAGAGAGAGAGAGAGAGAGGGGGGGAGGGAGAGAGAGAGAGGGAGAAAGAGAGAAAAGAGATTGAAATGTGTAGAGTGCCACACACGTAAATTTGCCGTTGCGTAGAAACGAATTTTCGTTTCGTCTCCCTCTCTCTTAGCATCATGTGTTCTACCCTGCTCGAAAACCTTCGCTATTGTTGCCATATTGTCATTCCATTCCTGGACACACTCGCGCAAACATCATTGAAAACAATTGAATAGCGCTCCAGCTCGCGGTTCCCACCGTTCGGTAGGGACGCTAATGTGGCAATATAGCACGGCGTAGTGCTTGCTTCTTTTATGCAGTGCATGTTCATTGGCTAGCTAGTAACTAGTGTTGCCAACTGTAATAATGAAGCACTATTTCTGTCACGGAAGGGGAAAAGGCAGGTAAAGTGGCGGTGAGTTTTGTTGGATTGGAAGCACCATATTTTTATTTTATACTAAGTATTTGACCGGTTTGACGTTGTGTGCGTGTATTGCGTGTGTGTATGTAAAAGTGTGTGTTTGCTAATGAACGTTAAATTCCATAATGCCTCCAGTTCTGTCGAAGTTGAAATCAAAAACCTTGCATAGCCAAGCTCGGGAAATTCTAAGCAACGTGCACGAGTTCATGAAGGAGGAAGCCAGTCATGGTGTTAGCATCCCAATAAAGCATTTTGGCAAGAGAGCAGCGAACAGCAGCAACAAATTGTTCATATTTCATAATTTTGGAATTATTCAAAATAAATAAATTATGTGGCTCCAACATCATTTCAACTCTGGCTCCGGCACGTGTTCTTGTAGAAATTGCATAGAGGAGGCTGTCATTTTTGCTGCTTAATGCGATACATATTGTTTTCTATGTTAAAATTGCCATGCTTTGATGGGTGACCAAGTTCATAGCAGGGCCGGCGGAAGGGGAGGGCGAACCGTCCCATCGCCCAGAGCGGCAAAATTTGAAGAGAAGAAAAAAAATAAGCCTATTGAAAACTGTGATCGAGCGAGATATTCTTTTGCGCTGAATAGTATTGAAATAGCATAAGAAGTCTCATTATTTATTTTATATTTTGATGTTTTAGTTAGGAATATATTGATTTTCAATTTTCCGTTGCTGCGTAATGACCGGGGGGGGGGGTCGAAATAGAGCGGCATCTGCCGCCACCTCCCAGGGAGGCAAAATGACTAGCGCCGGCCCTGTTTCATAACAAAAGAAAAAGCCGCGCAGCTTATCGTCTAGTGGCAGTATATGTACTTGTTATTGTTGTGGAAGCCGGCATCCTTTGTAAATGTACAACAAAGGCAACCGACTGTCGCCGATCTCAGAGAGGAAATAATAATACTGCTTCAGGAGGAGTGTTATGGTGCAATTGTAGCGGTTTAACACGTTGGCATGTTATTATCTGCCGTTGCAGTTCCATATCAGTGTATACGGGTTTTGGGAGTGAAAAGTTAGAACGCCACCAGTGCATTAATGCAATGAAAAATAATATATATATTTTTTTTATTTTGTTTGAAATCACTCAAATAAGGAATCGTATGAAGAAGTCTTCCTTGCAGCATTTTTGGTAATTTTACTTATGTGTTAGTTCATATTTTGCGAATTTTTAGTCCATATGTATGTAGCTACATACAAAGCCACTTGTTAGTACATATTAATCCTAGTCCTGGTATAATGCATGACGTTTAAAACTCAACGTTAGATAGACCTGAATTCTCTAATTTTATTGTTGTACGTAACAGCTGTGCATCGGCGCACTGCAGCGATTTTTCTATCTGCTCCATTAGCAACACTGCTTCTTTAGTTGTTTCGCGCATCGCACGGCAGAATTATCTGCGCTGGACTCTACAGAGACAGAATGAGATAGGAAGGGGTAAAGAAAGACAAATAGGGGAGGGGAGAAAGACAGAGAAAGGCAAAACATTGGAAGGAAGAGGAGGAAAAGGTAGAGCAAGAATAAGAGAGAAAAAGAGAGAGATAAGGGTATAGAAAGAGAGAGAGAGAGAGAGAGAGAAAAAGTGAAAAACAGAAAGGGAGA
Source organism: Lepisma saccharinum (assembly GCF_977018435.1). Lineage (NCBI taxonomy): Eukaryota > Metazoa > Arthropoda > Insecta > Zygentoma > Lepismatidae > Lepisma > Lepisma saccharinum. Next base: position 55,591,643 of record NC_139233.1, read on the forward strand.
GAAATGAGAAAGTAATCTAGAGATAGAGAAATACAGTGGGGGAGTGAGTAAGAGAGAAACAATGTGGAAAAGAAGAGAGAACGAAATAGAATCAGCAATCATGATAGTGTCACCGTTCTTATCTCACTCAAGAAACGCAGCAGAGGCGATGCCAAGAATGGACCAGAGTGGGTTATGGGCCACCCAAAATAAAACTGACCCACCCTGTCAAAATGTAAGAGGCCAATTTCGTGACAAAAATAAAATTAAAGTTTATAGATAAAGCATATGAAGGGAAACTTCCTTGTTTCGATCAGGTAATAACTATGTTAGAATTCTGTAGCGCCCTTTAATCTTTAACAGGCATCCACTGGCTCGCACTAGACTTCACCTGGCGCCGCCACTGAGATGCACGAGTTAGAAAGTTTGTTGCGTGAAAATGTCAGTTATTGGACAGCACAGTTGCGAACTATTGAAGTTCGGGAAATATGTGCAATATAATTGGAAAGAAAGGAAAAAAAACACACATAAAGCAACATGAACGGGAGTGTTTTGTTCTGTAACTTCTTCTTCATTATGAGGTTCGAAGGAGCAGTAACGCCTCCTATTCACTTCACTTCTTTCAAAAGAACAGCTCTCTCATCGTCTAAGTTGTGCAAACTTTACATAAACAAAAGACTGCTACTGACGCTTTCAACGTGAACGTTCTAGAAGTTGCCAGACATGAAGCTCACAAGCGTAGTTAGAGTCGAGCATTGAGTTAAGAGTTTTGGATCGTTACCAGGATTTACAAAGGGGAAAGGGTTAGTACATGATATCTGAGGGGTCTCAATTATCACACTCAATTCAAAAGCATTCTTGGTCAAGTGCCGTATTTTGTCTTCTGACGTCTGGCTAAATACTTTCGTAGTTAGGCTATATGTAGTGTATTAATGCCAAGAGATATAATCCCAACAAGCCTCACCTAACCACGAAAACATCCCACCCTTATGCCAGAAGATGAAATTCAGCACTTGACCAGAATGCTTTTGAGTGCGATGAGTGATACTCAAAATCAATGGGACGCTAATCTTGTAAAACATGGCAATGCAGAGGTTGCACAAATGATGAAAGTGTAAGCCAGGGTTGGTAAAAAGTGTGAAACACCTTTCTAAACTAACAAAACGTTAAAATCCTAAGTCAAAGAAACTTATTTTCTGAGAAGAATTGTTCATAAACAATCTCTGAATCACATCAAATGAAAGACTCTGTTTCTGATTATGTCTTAAACACTTAATTGATTTGTTCAACTGTCTAATATGTGCTACAGACCGCCATTAACGAAGTCCTTGTTAAAATACGATTTTATATTCTCACATTTTACAGCACCAGTAATCCTTGCTTAGCAGTTGTTGAAACCGAATCAAATAAAGACAGTAAGGTTGAAAATTCTAGCAAGTTTTTCCCTCCAAGAACTTCTCACGTACCAGCAGCTCTTTTTCGGACCAGAAATTACACGTCACATTCTGGAATTTCATTAGTGGATGCCTGGACGCCATTTTGTGGTTCAAAAACACGTGAGGCCGTTTTGACGTTCCCTGCAAATGCAGATTATGTCTGTCATACATTCCAGGAGCTATACGCATGATGTGGACAAATGAATGTGTCGTTTGTGACCCAAATGTGAGGGACACAATTCTGAGATGCCCCCGGAATCTTCCTTGAAAAGTTATTTGGTTCTTTGTTATGTGATTCTTTATTGTCAGCGGGTGACATTTGTGAAGTCACGCAACGAGACAAGATGTCAAGGATAACGATCTCAGAAAAATGTTTGAATTAATTTACTTAACAGGTTTGCTAGGAATATGTGTAAATTCGAGAAGGACAAAATGCGATCGAATGTCTGACGATTCATTCCCATTGTTTTCTAAAACTAATCATAACCCTTCAATTGATCTGGGCAATACATACCTATTAAATTCTAAAACTAACCACAAATCTTCAACTACGAAGGGAAAGTAGGGAATTCTTTCCCATTAATATCTAAAACTCACCATAAATCTTAAACCAACAAAGGAATACTAGGCAATCTTTTCGCGTTTATTCTGAAGCTAACAATACATCTTCAATTACCACGAGAATACTTATTCTTATAAGCTCTGGCCTGTTCAAATATATTATTCCATTTATCACTATTCAGTATACTTTCCTCCAACTTTGTGTTTTCGCATGTTTTATGCCATTTATAACATCGTCCATCCATCTGGTCGAATGGCTTTCTTGTGATCTTGAACGTTGGTATAGACTTCTAATATTCTTATATTTTATTCATGAATACCCAACTCTTCATTTGTTTTTATTAGCTATGTACTATTTTTCTTTATGGGGTGTAAGGGGTGAGTGACCCTTCAACTTAGTGCACCCTGAACTGTGTTTTGCAGACTAACGAAGCTCTGACGTTTGAACCTGCAGCCAATATAGTCCTCTGTAGGACATGTGTTGTGTCGTCCGCATATATTTGTGATTGCATCTATCTCATTATCACCAGTATTCCTTTGTTAAATGAAGATTTGTGGTTAGTTTTAGAATATAATTGGAAAGATTTGCGATTTGGCTAATCGCAAGTACTCCTGTTATTGCCATCGTAGCCAAAAGTGGCAGAGAAGCAACGTGAAATAATCCAATTCAATCAATCAAACTGTTTTCCCTTGACATACGTAACTTTCTGAACAACGTAGGATTACTACAATTTTAATCTTCACATCTTTTTTCCCTATGTCTAATATAATTACGTATTTGAGTTTTGTATTTTCCTATAGGGGAAGTCGGTGGAATATTAGCATTGTTAAGGGTTTTCATTAAAAAACTAAAAATCCGTATTTGTTACAGTTTTAAACGCTTCTCCGTTTGATTCCTCAGCTTGTTTTCTACTTTAACCCAAGACAGATAAAATAAGAAGCAGATAGTTTCTTGTAAAGACAATATTTTACAAAATAATGTCAAGTTGCTCATATTACCCCAGACAAGGGATAATATAAGCATAGACCAGGGGTAATATGGGCCACTGCAAATAAAGCTGGATATATCAAAATTTTTACATTTTTCTTACTGTACCTGGTAGTTATTACCATGTATACTCTACAAAAGCACAATCCACCACAAAAGGAATGTCTCCATCATCACCACCCAAAAATCATTTGCAGTTTTCACATACAAAGGTGACTCCATCTTCCTCAATGTTTAGACCGTCCTCATGTAACCACTTGCAGCTATTCTCACACCTTAACCATTTTTCTCCATTGAAGTCATTGTTTCCTCCGAAAACAGGACACATACAAACGTATCAGTTTAAGATTGAATAAATCATTCATTAATGTATTACATTGTTATTTGTTTATTTACTTATTTGTTTATAATATTGTTAATTTACAATCATTCCTTTGATTTAAATGTTCTAAAGACCAGAATAATTCATCTATTAATCTAATTTTGGAATATTGTACAGTCAAAAACAGTTGCTCATATTTCCCCATTTCTGCTCATATTACCCCGAATACCTCTGCTCATATTTCCCCAGACGCAATGATTTGAATTACCATCTCCTGTGCCACAATGCTTACATGGAACGAAACAGTTTCATTCTGAATAGAAAGCCTAATCAGTACGTTTTCAAATGACTATTATGGCATTTTGTCAGACTAACAACTTGTTATTTTAGCCTCTATACAAATATTCCAAAATAAGTATAAGACTACATTTTGACAAAATCTTTTCACAGACTTACATTAAAATGACGCTGACACGACAAAGACTGTCGCTAGGCTCACGACATTTAGTGGGGCACTGGTAGAGGCTTCAACGAAGTGCTGCCAACTGTTGGTCTCCGAAACGCGATTCTCCTCTTGGCGGTATGCGCGATAATGCTTCAACCTGCTCATATTCCCCAACTGCTCATATTCCCCCGACTTCCCCTATTGAAAGAAAATACGTTTCCAATGAACTCAACTGGCACAAACGCTGCACAGTGCTTCTGTTTTCAATTTTTATACACCCGAACAAGGCAGGGGCAGCCAAGGAAGAGCCCTGGTGTTTTTACGATGGAGACTCCCCAAAATCAAAAAAGGAACTTGGAACATTCATCGCAACGAGACTTGAATAAGATTTCAAAAGAGGTCAACATTTGGATGATGGTATGGTTCTCATGACTAATTTCTCTTTGCTACTATTACAACTTCATCTATGCAATCTCCTTTAGTTGCATGAAATATAATAATATAGAGGAGTGGTTTATTCCCTATTTAATCGTCGACGATATAAATGATTGTGAATCCACTTGGTGCAAAGGCGTTGATTCTTTGTACAAGCTTCCCATTTATACATAGCTACATAGCCATTTGCATATTTTCCCTATCGACACCTTTTTTGTAAAAGTAGTGAACTTTGAACTATAACTCTATTGCAGAAGTGAGCGTGTCATCTGTGAAGTGGGTCCTCCGAAGTGCTAGATCAGGTTTGTAGGCTGGATGAGACAGTATCGTAGCGTTCCAACATGAACGCGGGGATCTTAAATAGGGATGTAACTTGCCCCTCTCGATTAGTACTATTGATGGTAGAGACAGCCCCGAACGGGCCAGGTACAAATATCTAACTTAACATTAATATAGACTCATGATTCGGTTTAGACTGAAGTGAGCAATGCGAATGGCAGATAAGGGGTGTAGAATAGCTTACCCTGTTCGGTTTAGAAAATAGACCAATAGCTCCTGCTTCTCCGATGATTCTAAGTAAAAAGACCTCGTGTCGCTCTCATGCGCACCTATTTAAACCATCGCTTGGCCTCTCGTCACCTCTAGCCAAAGGCCAGTGTTCTTACCATTTCCTGTGAAAGGCTTATCCTACACATTTCTGAGCAGGAGCTGACAAGATCTGCCAGGATCAATATTTCTTAACCGAACGGATATGCTACTATACCCCTCTTGCAAGACAATTTCCCAAATTGAAATTGTAATCATTAAAATGTTAAAGTGAACCTTCTGCCATTCACCAAAATTTAAAAGGTATTTTATTACATGAAAAAAGGTTACATAAAATAAAATAATAAAAGTTGGAAACCCTTCACCGAAAAATTAAATTGAACAAAATTATGCTCAAAGTTTGACTAGAAATAACGTCTTTTGTTTTCATTAGCCACACGCTGGAAGAGTCTTTCGTAATGAAAAATGCTGACGTTTGATCAACATACGATAGCAAGTATTGTTCGCAGGCCCGCGGAGTCAGCGGAAAGTTCAACCCACTGGATCGTAACTCGAGACATGCGAATGGCTTCTGCGTTTCGCATAATAACTCGGAGAGATAAGTAATGGCCTCTGAACAAGTTCTAACTAAGCGCCGAACGTAAGCCGTGAGAAACCTTGAAGCCGAATGCTCGCGGTCTTCCGCCTCGTCAGGATGACAGTTCAAGAGGCGAGAGCAAAGAGACCGTGGCAAACACCAATCTCCGCTTGGACTGCTCGTCATTGAAATGGATGCACTGAAGCCAATAAAATAAACAACACACTCAGTATTGGCTACCCACAACCACACGAAGATAATAAAATAGTTGAAGATTATATTTTCACTTGCCATTGACGTTCGTAGCACACTATGTGTGCACACTATGACCTGCGAAATCAGAAGGCAGGGCAATCCAGGCACACGCGAACCCCGGAGGCCGGGAGATGCACGGTCCTTGACCGATCACAATTGCACTGGGGGATCGGGTTCAAATCCCGGTGTGGAGAGTTCAGGAATACAGTTCAGTAGATGAAAACACGTTGGCAGTGGGACGGACGAACACAGGGTAGTCCATGGAGAGCCACTCCAATTAGCGTTTGCAAGCCCCAAACTATGCGTTGTCCGTTTGCGATCGCTGGGGGAGGGGGGGGGGTTATGACAGACCCCCGAAAGTTCAAAGCACATGCCATTCCCTATTTTCAGCACACATCTTATGCCGACACTGGAGAGAGAGAAAATGTTGCTGGTTGCATACGAGAACGGAAGGTGTACCGTGCCGTTGCATACAGTATGCAAGGTGTCCAGGGGTTGTGACGCCTCGGTCATTCCGTTCGGTTAAGAAATACTGACCCTGGCAGATCTTGTCAGCTCCTGCTCAGAAATGTGTAGGATAAGCCTTTCACAGGAAATGGTAAGAACACTGGCCTTTGGCAAGAGGTGACGAGAGGCCAAGCGAGGGTTTAAATAGGTGAGCATGAGAGCGACACGAGGTCTTTTTACTTGGAATCATCGGAGAAGCAGGAGCTATTGGTCTATTTTCTAAACCGAACAGGGTAAGCTATTCTACACCCTTATCTGCCATTCGCATTTCTCACTTCAGTCTAAACCGAATCATGAGTCTATATTAATGTTAAGTTAGATATTTGTACCTGGCCGGTTCAGGGCTGTCTCTACCATCAATAGTACTAATCGGGAGGGGCAAGTTACATCCCTATTTAAGATCCCCGCGTTCATGTTGGAACGCTACGGTATTTCATGGTCACGTGTGCCTGCTTGGCTTTTTGCGTCATACGTGTGAAGCAGGGCTTTCACGTGAGTCTGCTTCACAACTTTGGCCAACATGCCACTCTATCACACGTTCAGTCCTGTGATTGTAAGAGGGCATTTTTGGTCTAAAAGTTCTTCTAACCAACATTTGTATAAACTGTATGTAGTAATACGTGAAAACACGAACCTAGCTAAATTGGGTGATCTAGGGAGTAGGGTGCACTGCGAAATAGGAACTAAATGTTCGAACACATGCTAAATTATGAATGCTTATTATTTTGTTCTATCATTCTCATGTCTTCTCATTGTCGTTCTAAACCAAACAATATACAGGGTGTTTCGTAAGTTCGTTTACAACGCTTGGGAGGTGATTGTACGAGTGAAAATAAGGTGGAAAGTTCATGTAACGAAATTCCGGAAACGGCTTTGTTGCCGAGTTATTGACGTTTGAAAACGTGGGAAAATGATTTTCCGAAGTGAATAATGGCAAAACGGGTGGAGAGAAGTCGTCGGTGTTGGGCGGTCCACTAAGAAATTGGGTACGCTCTTGTCAAAAAATCACGCGGTAATGTTGTGCAATGTCGGCGCAACGGATTCCCCAAAGGACGCGAACGAAGATGTTGACGGGAGTGGGGTGGGTGTGCGTTCTGCGTGAGCTGGTATCGACGAAAATTGGCATGTGTTGAATGGCACCATAAAACAAAGAAAATTTCCTGAGCGAAGGGCACCATGACGTAAAAACGAAAAAAATGAACTGTCATGGGTTGCATACCCTGAAGGGCACACAGTATGCTTAATGGAGATGTGAAGGGAACCTCATCACTGACCGTTTTCAAAGTGTCCACCATGTACTTCCAAGCAGAGGCGACAACGGCGAATCAAGGATTTTCTAGTGCGACCCAACAACCCCGGCGTTTCTGCTATCGATGCTGCAGCTACATTGATACGGGCAACGAGGTCCTCGGCTGACACGACAGGTGTTTCGTAAACGAGGCGTTTCATCTCTCCCCAGAGGAAGAAATCCAGTGGTGTAATATCAGGCGATCGAGGTGGCTATAGCACAGGCCCTCCCCTGTCAATGCACTGGTTGTGGAATACGGTATTGATTAAATGACGCACATTCCGATCGAAATGTGTGGGTGCACCGTCACGTTGAAACCACAGTCTTTGTCTCAGTGCCAAGGGCAAAACCTCACTGAGAAATGCTTGATAAGTGGGTCCACATAGGAGAACAGGGAGAATGTACGGTCCAATCAAATGGTCATGCAGTATCCCGCACCACACATTCACTGCAAATCTGTTCTGATGATGTGCCACTAGCAGTTCATGTGGATTTTCATGTTCCCACACATGACTGTTTTTACTATTGAACACACCAGTTTTCGTGAAGATAGCCTCATCAGTCCACAGTACCGTATTCTGAAAATTGGGGATAGTTTCAATTTGATGAACAAACCATTGGCAAAAGTCCTCACGTGGGCCAAAGTCCCGAGGTAAAAGATCTTGCACTTTCTTCAATTTGTACGGGTGCATTCCCTCTTCTGCCAGGACTCGCCACACATTCACATGGGAGGTGTTTTGTTCGTAGGCTAGTGCGCGCGTACTGATACCTGGATGATCCATCACTGCAGTTAGCACATCTTCCGCAAACCGTCGTGTTCGCACATTTCGCGGTCGTCCAACTTCTCGACGAGGTGGCAACACTGATCCTGTTTCCCGAAGTCAAGTGTCCACAGTTTGAAATAAGGTGTGCGATGGTAACACCCTATTTGGAAAACGTGCCCCATACAGACGCCTTACAGCACGGCTGTTACTTCCAGCCTCCTCATAAATGAGATGCATGTCCGCCAGCTCTTGGGACGTGTATGCAGCTATCCCTTACACCGGGCTATAAGTGTTTATGGCCGTTAACACTAGTACACTTCACAGAACACGATGGGCTGTGGCTAAGAATTAACACGTAACACTGGTAGGTCAAATGTTTGCCCATCACTACTGTCCAAGAACTTCACGTCTTTCCATTCAACCTTGAAACACGAATGGCACAGACACGTGCGCTTCTTCATGAAGAAACCTACAATGTTGGCGCCCCTAGCGGGAAATGTGGTACTTAACGTCAGATCACACGGACAACCATCTGCCCTTCAGGGTATGCAACCCATGACAGTTCATTTTTTTCGTTTTTACGTCATGGTGCCCTTCGCTCAGGAAATTTTCTTTGTTTCTTGGTGCCATTCAACACATACATTTTCGTCGATACCAGCTCACGCAGAACACACGCCCACCCCACTCCCGTCAACATCTTCGTTCGCGTCCTTTGGGGAATCCGTTGCGCCGACATTGCACAACATTGCCGCGTGATTTTTTGACAAGAGCGTACCCAATTTCTTAGTGGACCGCCCAACACCGACGACTTCTCTCCACCCGTTTTGCCATTATTCACTTCGGAAAATCATTTTCCCACGTTTTCAAACGTCAATAACTCGGCAACAAAGCCGTTTCCGGAATTTCGTTACATGAACTTTCCACCTTATTTTTACTCGTACAATCACCTCCCAAGCGTTGTAAACGAACTTACGAAACACCCTGTACATATAATATGACATAACATAGGAATAAATAATAAGCGCTTTTCTGTAGATTCGGGTCGTTTGTGTTAAGTTAATAAATGTTTATAACTATTTTTTACTTATTTATTATTATTTTTATTTGAAATGATGATAATAGCCTCAAGTCTTCAATAGATAATTAGGAACATATACTACTAAAAATAATAATCATAATGGATATTACAAGACTCGCACAATAGATGGATAATGTCTTATTATAATGAAAGCAGGATTTTTTTCAGAGAGGTGCAAGCAAGGTATTTTTTTCCAGGGGGGCAAGGGAGGCATATTTTTCTCCATAATAGTGATAACTCCCATCAAAAACACTGCTTCAGTTTGAAATTAAGTTCCTTCAACACTCTTGTAATAATTAACATAAATTACTGTGACTGAAATGAATTTATGTGTGAAATATACATACTTTTTAGGTGAACCTTTATTTTCCAAGGGGGGAGTCTGCCACCCCCTTGCCTCCTTCCGGACGTCCATGAAGATAACGATATACATAAAATGCTGAGCTACAAATAATGAAATATACATTTAATAAGATGTGTAAGAATTTAGTCTGGGCAGTCAACTCTTGGATCCGCAACTTATTGAACTACCTTCGTATGAAGTAAAATCTGAAATTTCTTCCAGAAAAAAAGAGGATGCTTTACATTCAATGCCTTGAATAAACTAGATACTCCTTTAGGGGTCATCGTACAACTTTTAGAGCTCGCCGTACTCACCAGGTTCAGGCGATTTCTCAGGACGCCCGAATTCCCAACTCGGCAATTCTGTGATCTGCTCCAGAGGCGGAACCGTCGGTCCCCGGGAAGGCTGCGAGTGAGGGTGCTTGGGTCGATCCTCATCTATGCTTTTCTCCGTGCTCTGCAGGTAGATGGGGTCTATCCGTGCCGTGCATCGGATCTTCAGATGGCCGTCGACAAAATGTTCCGGCCGAACTTTGAATTTTAATCCTAGGTAGGAATTCTCTCGGTCACCCTGCTTCACTATCTTGCTGTGGTAGACGAACAGTGGATCCGCCTGGAAGATAATGATAATGCAGTGTAAGTGATATTGTCGAAAGTAGGGATGGCAACACTGAGATGACAATTTAAAAATCGAAGTAAGAACGAGACCAGACCCTTCGAGACGAGTTCGAGAACGAGAGAGGTTTCTGTAAAATCAAAACGAGCGTCCTATTTTCTGACCGCTGTCAGGTGTCGCTACTGACAAATGCTATTGGTTATTTCAATGGCAGCTGTGCAGGAATCTTTCAGGAATATAGTTCATGCCATAAAGTCGACTGAACGAACCTACTATATTGAAGTTGTTAAACTTTATATTATGAGCAGTGGTGGCCATTAAGGGGGGGGAGGGCAGTGGGGGACTTTTTGCAACTTTTACTCCTGCGCAATGGACACTTAATGCTAAGCCTTGTCTACCAAGAAAAAGTAAACAGCCCTTGCCCCCTAGTTTTGACACCCAATAACCAATATTGATTATGACCTCTCGTCGCACAAATGCCGCCCAAAACCATCACAGATGCCGCAAAACGACAGAGGGCAACAACTTTTGCAGCAACGGAATTCTTCTTCAGTAATTGACGGTGGCTTTGACAGTTGTGCACACGTTTCACGATGACAATCTTCTCACAAGTAAAAAATAACTTTTTGAGGACTGTCACATTTGACCAACCGAAGCAAACTACGTGCTTTTTCCAACAGCTTTTGTTTAATTTCATTGGTGAGAAAGTCCACGAGATTACACTTTATAGTCTACAAAAATAACTCAAAACTAGTTCCGAACTTTTTCGCCACTCTGTATACAATATACATATTTATGAGCAAGATAAGACCGAAATTGTTAAATTGGGAAGGAGCTATTTCTGGCACTTTTGGCTAATCGCAAAGATGAGGATGAGTGATGATATGATAAAATTGATGAAGGGGTACTCACAAAGAACACCCGTGCCCAGACTGGAATTCGAACCCAGGGCATCTTCAGTTTTATCTAATTGTTATTCATCTTCATCATCGCCGTTAGCGAAGTAGAAGCGGAGTTCGGTTTTCGCTGGAGGTACATTTCACAGTCGTTCGGTTAAAAATTTAAATTGTACAGTGCGTTCGTTTTGGCTCTGGGGTGAGATACCCCGTGAGATGGCGTGGCATGCTGCAGATGCCGGCATTTTCGTCCCGTAACGTCTCGGTAATTTACGCACATATCTGTAGCATGTAGACAATCATACTTATATTGCATAACGAGTACTAACATGTGTTGTAAGAGTTGTTCAGAGTTGTTCACGCGCTTTCTCGGCCCAGAGCCAAAACGAACGCAGTAGTTCGGATTAGCCTATCTGAGCAGAAAGCGTATTTAAACAAACGTTTTTTGTCTTGCATGCCTTCTGGTGTTAGAGAAGAGTCCAGGTACAAAAAGCCAAGGAATCTAGAATTCGACCTCCGCGGTGGATTGGTCAGCATACGAAGCCAACGGTCTCAGGTTCGAACCCAGATCAGGTAGCATGATTTATCATTGTGTGTGTCCCACGACCAATTCGTCACTTTATCTGCTCAAAGTCTCCAGAGAATGTACGCCTCGAAACAGCAATCAATACAGAAGGAAACATTAGAAGCTCAAGAAGTAATTGAAGGGTAAGTTAAGTCACAAATTATGTAATTTTTGCTATTTCGTAATCAAAGTACGTCGGCATCTCATACAAGATATGGCCAAATTTATTCTTTGTCTGGCAACTTCTATGACTCATGACACAAGAGATGTGTTTGCGCAGTAATCAAGTACGAAATATGGGCTTGAAAATGTGTTTATACTAACACAAAAGTTTTCTGAATTGTACTTGAAATTCATTTTTGCATTTAAAAAAGAGAGCGATTATTTTAACTGGGAGGAGTCCCCAATTGCGTCCATCGACAAAGTTGAATTTTAATTTGACCCGGATCAGCACTTGAGTTGATTTTCCCATCGGCTATATTTGAAGAGGTTTTGAAGGGAACGTTTGGAAATCAATGAATTTCGATTGAGGCTTGATGTTATTATTGCCATTTGCCATACCGTCTGTCCGTGATAAGTAGGGAAAGGATTTTAAGGTGCAAAATTGTGGTCGGGAAAGGTTCTGAAGATGTTTTCAAAAAGGTGAAAAAAAGGTCCTGATAAAATGCATTTATTCAATGCTCTGTTTTTCTGCGCCTTCTGTATATAATGCGCGCGGACCGCGTAGAGAACTGTGGTTCTGCGGAATAGGTTTTGTTGAAGTTTGGGTTTTCTCTCACGTGTTTTGCTACATTATCTTGGGAACTATTTGGGCTGTAATGATTATATTATACCATTTTATAGCTCTCGTTCTGCTCTACAAAATGAGACTATAGGATTTCATGTAGCTGCTCAAGAAGAGTGAAAATAATTTACTTTTCCTTCCAAGTTTTTAACAAAACATGAAAGAAAAGGAAGGAAAAATATGCTGAAGCATCAAAGAGAGGGTAAAAACGGGCCAAATGTGCTAATCTCAAGAAAGGTGCAAGAAAGTGTATTTATTTTACTTGATTTCATGTCCTAAAATACACATCTCAAACGATCGGTATGAAAACAGCTATATTTTTGGAAAGGTGCTGCACCTTAAAATCCCTTCCCTAGTGATAAATTTGTAAAACTGTGTGTTTAACGTACACGTTTTGTTTACATGTAGCTTACGCAAGATCGAGAAAAGTCACAGTGAGGTTTCATTTAATCCTGTACATAGGCAGGAAACCAAAAACACAATCGCGAACAGCCCCATTAGCGTACTTTCAACAAACAAGAGAAACTAGATTAATAAATGTATTTAGCCCAAAATTGTTGATAACAACGAACAAAAATTGTTCTAGCAATCCTCTAGCAGATAGTAAAAGAATAAAACAAGGTTTAACAAAAATACATTAATCGGGACTAGATTTACAAGAGACTTAAATAAGTCGACTCCAGAAATCTAATACAGGGCTTCATGGTTACAATGCAATAATATTAATTGATGTACACAAAGCGAGATAATTCTAAGTCAAATATTCCTCATGTTTGTGACAGGTTCGTCTGAGGAAAATGAGTTCTCAAGGTTATCTCTTTCTTTCTGCTGTGTTAATACGAATAACGTAGAAATATTTCTATTACCTATTAAGGTAATGATATCACCTTATAATCAAAGAGTCCTGGGTTCGTTACCTGGTGGAGTTACAGTGGTTCGGATTCCTCTTTGAAGGTCCAGGCCGAATTAGTTTATCTGACCACAATCCCTGGTAATTACTCTCTCTCTCTCACACACACACGCACACACTCTTTCTCACATGGCCTTTATATATATACCAGGTGGTTATAATTAAAGTGACGGTGTTCAGAGTGGTACAGCACGGGCTGTAATGAGAGTAGCAGTCTGAAACTTCGTAGATATGATAATGAAGCAATGCGCTCGCGAATTATGAAAAAAAAAAAAAAAAAATAGTTCCAATTCTCGCCACCAGGGTAAAAAATGGCGCTGTAAGCAGTCAAAACGTGGAATTTTCCGTAACTCTGACGTCAAAGTCGGTGACATTGCCTAACCATTGTGTGAGCTCCCTGGTTGTTGTTGGCGACGCTTGTTGCTTTTTCCTTTAGTAACGTTCATGTAATTCGAATAGTGAAATTGTAGCGATATTTTATTACAAAGAGTATTGTTTTCTGCGATTTATAGTGTTTTTCCTGTAACTATACCAAGTTTCGACTGCTTACAGCGCCATTTTTTACCCTGGTGGCGAGAATTGGAACTATTTTTTTTTTGCATAATTCGCGAGCGCATTGCTTCATTAGCATATCTACGAAGTTTCAGACTGCTACTCTCATTACAGCCCGTGCTGTACCACTCTGAACACCGTCACTTTAATTATAACCACCTTGTATATTCACCTATGTCTCTGACTACTGGTAATTCCAAGATAATCATGTGTGTTTATTTTGGTATGTTAGTTATATTCAGTTAGATGTAAATAATTATAGTTTACATTTACGCTTAGAAAATTTTAGAATCTGTAAACATAGAAAATGTAGAGTCTGGAAATAAGACGACGTCCAGTGAAGGCTTGCCAGCTTGTATTGTGTAAACCAGCGGCGTCTCGCCATCAACATCAGCAACATCGACTGCGTTAACCATTTAAAAAATAATGAATTTCACAAAAGCCTACATTAGAAGTAGAATATTGTGAAGCATATTTATCTGAGAATAGAGTAACAGACTACAATCAGCTGGTCAAAGGAGTACGATCTCTATCCTCGTCACCAGGCCCTTGGGATGTGTGCAGCTGAGCACTGTACTGGTTGGATGGCAGTCGGGTGAGATCATAGACGGGCCAGAGATGCCCAGGAGACGAGACGGAAGATAACACCTCTTCTGAGACCGTTGGGAAACGACCGAAGAGGAAGGGAACCAAAGACAACTGAGTCTGGAGTTTTTCTTGCCTGTCGATCAACACCGACTCGTAGTGCCAACCCACAGTTTCCACTGTTCAACGGACATCGCTGCGTGCAGTGTTGGCACGTTCAGCTTTACTCCGTCGAATAAAAATCTGTATAAAATCTGTTTCGCAATGTGAATTGACAATGATAATGCCTTTTTAAAAACAGATGCAAAGAGCTTCAAAACAATACCAATATTGTATTTGTAGGTCTACCCAATACTAAGAAAAAGTTATTTCGGAAAATAGAGAAGAACTGTTTTCTTACAAATTTTAAAATTCTGAAAATTTAGAATTGTATTTAAAACCTCTTGCACCATGCTAAAACTTCATCACGATCGGATCACCCGTTTTCTACTTACAGAATTTCAAAGAGAACGATCGTTTGCAAAACTAAAAAAAACGGTTCTTTTTTGTTCTCACGACGATTAAAAATATAACGAATACTAAAAAGAAAATAATGAGCATAGATTAACGCAAAATTGAATAAGCTAAATTTCTATGTAATTCTTTTTTTGTAGGCCTACTGGTTAATTTGCAATTGCAGTCTAAACTCGAGAGTCTATAATTTTCAATCCGAGAGTAGAGACTTTTCTGCAAGTTCTTGTTGAAGAGGTTTTCTAGATCTTCAAAGCCGCAAACAATTTGTTAAAAAATAACAGTGGTCAATGATCCAAAATACATATTCACGTGAATTATACACCACTGCAAGCTTATAAGTAATATTCTCTACATTTTGTTACTAAACCTATTATTGATACCATATTATTAGCAATATGGTAAAATAACATTTTAAAAAAATCAAGTTAACGCACCTAGAAAGAAGAATTTTTGTAGTATACTAAACCACCACTTAACAAGATTAACACCTCTGATAGTAAATCTGTCTCAAGTATTACCACGGATCTGTAAGCACCCAACATCAGTCGCTCACTATCAGAAATGAAATAAGCTGAAGGTCTTGAAGGAATATACGTCTCGATTCGGTGATCAATACAAAGGCAACATCATTATGGAATGGTAATATGAATAGGTAAAGTCACAAATGATGTAATTTTAGGAGTTTCGAGACATAATTTTAAGAGCCACTACAATTCCCCTGCCGGCAACGTTGGTGATTAAGAACTTCAGAAACGTATTTGCACTGTAATCAATGTATTTCTTTCTACCAGTATTGTCCCTCGAGTTTCTCCAGAAAGCTGTTTCGAAACAGTATTTGAAATGACTATCTGAAATCCAAATCAGGCGATTATTTTGAAATTTTGATTTACATAATTGTTGGTCTCCACTTGCCTCTCGGAACAACACATGACCTTGATTTGACTTCGAGAATGATTTGCATTGATTATTGATTTTCCAATCGGAGATGTACTCTAGTTAAACCTCTAATATTGCAAGACAAGGATTTGGAATGGTTTCTTCGCAAATAAGCTTTAATGGGTTTCGATTCGGTCTTCTATTGCCACACTGTAGAGGTTGAGAAATAGCCAATAGTTACCAAGTAGGCTACGCAAAAACGTAAGATGACACATTGTTTTGATTGAGGTTAAAACCCATCCGTGGACCAAATTTCCTCAAGGAAAACTCCAGTCAGGAGGTTTTGTTTGTTTCCTAAGTCCGATTTATTCACAGATAGGCTAATCGGGACTGATTAAAGTAGGATGTGGTTCCACCGAGTATCGAACCCGGGGTTCCTTGATTACAAGCTCTCCCCTATTACGGGCCTCCCAGAGGGCGCAGTGGTAGCGTAGTCGCCTTGTAATCAAGGGGTCCCGAGTTAGATACCCGGTGGAGGCATATAGTGATTCGGATCCCACTTTAAACTGTAGGTCCAGTCCCGGTTAGCCTTACTGTGCATAAAGTGGACTTACGGGTGCGATATATGGTGGAGGCACATCAGGGACGTCGGAACTTAATTTGGAGTGGGAGGGGGGCAGGTATTCAAATCCGTCAACCAGATTTTACAATCTCTTCCCCATTTATAGTGCGTCCATTTCGATCTGCAGCCGAGAGATCGGGAGAAGCGTGGCGGGCGGCACTGACGGAGATGCCGACATTTGCGGCCTGAAATGCCCGCTTAATTTTATGGACATATGCAGACATTTATATAAATATTGCAAAACGAGCACTAACCTGTGTTATAAGAGTATGGTTTTAATTTTAGTAGCTTAGTGACTGTATGTGCCGATGATTTTGACACGCCCACCTCTTGTGAAACACGGCGTAGAGGTTTGTTTGGAGAACGTTCTAACGCTGCACCAATATCATCGAGTTTTGCTTCGGTTAGAATCCGTCGTTTTTGCTTAGGTGTTTTAAAATTTAACGATACAGTTTCTCGTAATTTAAGGACAAGATGTCTAACCGTATCTCTGTGTGGAGTTGAAACGCATGGGAATTTCTGTACAAATTACCTACACACGTCTCGACACGAGTTTGTTTTCACGTAGGTACGTGTCATACATAAAAAAATCTTTGTTCTAACGTGAATCTTGCGGTTGGCATTCCAATCGTCTCACTGACACGTCACACATACACACTACAATAACACAAACAAGTAACTGCAAGTAACCAAGAATAACACTCTTGCGCACAGTACGAAATTAACACGCTCTTGGTTTACATTGCTCGCCACTATATTTACAACTCTGTCTTCATCTAGTCGCGAAGGAACAAAAAACTCGAGCTCGGAGATTTCGGATTGCAAGGAAGCTCACGAACACTATTGACTTTTAACGGTTTCTTCTACAGCGTAATCTCGATACAGTGTTGCACATTCAAAACCTCCAAACGATCCCCATCGGCACAAAACTCTTTCAAGGATATAAACTTAAGCAGGACGTTACTGGTCAAAACTATGATTAAAATGTTTTATTATCTGTGGCTCTTAACATCGTTTCTAAAGCGTATTTTTTTGTGTATATAAGAGCAGAACTTGGATGAATTACAGAAGAACTTTTGCGTGTTATAACACAGGTTAGTGATCCTTTTGCAATATTTATATAAATGTCTGCATATGTCTATAAAAATAAGCGGGCATTACAGGCCGCAAATGTCGGCATCTCCGTCAGCGCCGCCCGCCACGCTTCTCCCGATCTCTCGGCTGCAGATCGAAATGAACGCACTATATGTACATAAGTTATTAAATATGTGAATATCCACAGTGACTCATAACAGATAAGAGGTAGCCTAGAGACCTCTATTACGGATTATCTTATTACTTATAATTCAATTAAACTGTTCTTAATACAACAAAACTGAAATATTATGTCTTACGATACGATAATTACCACAAATTTCCATCCCTGCCTGGTACTCGATCTTCGCATGCAGTTAGGCATGATGGTATTGAGGCATTCCTTTTCTTTTAATGATTACTGACATAACTGAAAACGCGCTACTTTTAAAAGTGGATAAGTGCACGTGCAAACGTATTGAGATCTCATTTACCATTTTATCATTTTATAAATCGTAGAATAATTTTAACAAAATCGTCGCATACTAGAGAAGAATTACATGAATGAAAAAGTTAGAAAGAAATTATAGATTTAGTTTATTTTCTTCACTTTTTTGCCATTCTTAACTAATCACGAAGGCAGTCGATGGTATCTTTTATTTTGTGGGCGCTATATTTTTAAAATTTTAACATATAAAACTTTTCTGCTTCTGAAATGGCGTAAAGAAATGTCGCAAAAAAAACAACAAAAAGAAAACAACAACAATTGTTTCTTCTTTTACTGATTCTCGTATTTACAAATCTCAGACTGCTATTAAGATATTGAGATTAAAAAATGAAACTCTCAGTAATTTTAGAACATTTGCTAGGGTAAAGTGTTCCAACAAAGACTTTCAAATGTAGTGCATGATTAGAGAGGGCTGAGGTATCAAATATGGGTCAAGTCGCCACGCCAAGCCAACAGCTTTAAAATTAGATATTTTGATCTGTAATTATCACAGCATTTGAATGAAATCAGTCTGAACTTTTCAAGACTGGAGGCGTCAGGGGAGATCGTCCCCCTCTCACCCCCCGAGAGGTCTAAAATATCGATCATGTCTCGATCTTGCCACCTAAAATAAACCTACCCCAACGTAAGAATAAATAGGAATAATAAATAAATAATAAGAGGTACCTCTCTATGAGGTCTTAAACTAAGTCATCAGTCCTGAACATGACGTTTAAAACAAATACTAAACTTTTAATAAAAATGTCCAAGGAATGAAAGATCCTCCCTTCCCATGAGAAGAGGTGGTTCATACACTCCAAAGTTCGCAGCGTTAAAACCCGAAAGGGCTGTAACGTCCGCCCTGGATCGTACTTGGTTCGATGGGTCTATTGAGCCTCGGCTTCACACTCAGTATCTCTTCGGGGCTTGAGTCTCCTCGGCTCAAGGTTCGGGTTATTCCGGCTGCTTCAATCCTCGATGTAAGGTCCCTCGTAATTCTAGGTCAAAGGTTCTCAATGTACTTATAGATCTTGACCAAGATTCTATAAGCAATCAACAATCCTTTTTCCCACTAGGTTCTGTCGATATTCAGTTAAGTATCCAACTTCCTTTTCTCTTTTCAGCCTCTGACCAGAGAACTGAAAATTAATCCGTGACCACAATATAAGAAAAGGTGTTCCCTGACCAGGGACACAAACGTTGACTACCAACAGTCTATCGACCGATCCCGAATTCTGGTATATCCTAAGACAATCACAATCCTCTCAATTATATCTCCTGACCAGGAGCATAGACCCGAGAGAACATAAGCCTTCTGACCAGAAGAGCTAAGTAATTGTCCTAAGGTAATCCAGAATAAACTAATTCCTAGTAGCGACGTGGAAGTAAGCGCAGAAATACGGGTGTGAAAAGAAAAGACGGTAATACGAGTTCCGTATCTATCTGGAGTTCGAATACAAAAGGCCACGGGCCACCGAGCTTTGTTGCTTATATAGGATTTCTCGGTGCCGTGAAGGATTTACCAACTTTTATCTTTACCTCAATTTTACATTACAATAAAATACATATTAATAAAATATCAAAGAGGAACATAATTAGCTATATACAGAAATTACTATTTTTACCCTTTTGTGAACATTACATATGCAATATAATTTTAATTGTTACTCTCAGCATTTAATTTGACTAGGGAGTATGGCTTCTTCCAACTCTCTCCCTGCAACGGCCACGCGAAAAGACAACAAAGAAAAGAAATAAAGTTTACAACGTTAAAATGTTAAGCAATTTTTCTTTTAAATACAGGTTTTGTCTTGAGCGGGCATAACTTTCGTTTACCTTAACGTAACTAAATTCTGATTACACCGTCTTGCAGTAAAAGAATCAGGGATTAATATGATATTAATTAAATTATTGTCCGCCAAGGGACACGACAGATATAGCGTGGGGAAGACAGCCTAATCTTTCGTCTTTTCCCCGGTTTCAACGTTTACATAAAGTTGAGTCTGCCTGGCTTCTACACAATAGCGATTGCTGTCTCGCATTGTTGTCACCGATAATGAAATTCCAGCTCAGCTTGCTGGCAGAAAGAAACAAACTCTTTTAACTTATATTTAACATTATGATGTATAGTCTATATACGAGGTGTGTTCCACTTTTCTTGGTAATTAACCATTAACACACAAAAATTTTAAGTACCAAACCAAGAAAAATATTAAGTTTATATGCATATTTGTAACGTGAACACTGCTACACGTTACAGGGCAGATGGTATATCGAAACGATACTTGTCTTTCTCTAGTCTCGTCCATTTCTTGCTGGTAGCTAAAACGTGAGTCCGCGGTCATCTAACATGTGTAAAAATATTTTTCCATTTTCTCAAAACGAAATATAAGTTGGAATAAACAGTGTCTCATAAACACGCGACCGAGGAGCAAAAATACTATCTTGCCCTCGTCGATGATGAGTGGGGGGGGGGCAAGTCGCCCCCTCCCCTGCCCCCCGGTTCCGACGTCCGTGAGGCACATAGTGGTTCAGATCGCACTTTAAACTGTAGGTTCGGTCTCGATTAGCCTATCTGTACATAAAGTGGACTATATATATAAAGAGAGAGAGAGAGCTTATTGCAACTGCCATGGAGGCATATGGGTAGGTAGGGTTCAAGACATTCACAATCACGGCAATTTGCCCCCGGTACCAATGTATTACAGGCTGGGTGAAATCCACAATCGCTCCACGCAGAGACAATTTCCAAGTGAAATCACCCATCTCTGGAATCGAACACATGTGTCCCGTATGACACTCAGACACGATATCGACAAGACACGTGGCGCAATCTTCTCTTATTCCCTCTGCCTGCCGTTCTCCGCGGCGGAGTGGTTAGCACAGCGTGTTAAGACACCAAGCATCTAGTGTTGGAATCAAGGCCTGGCCATGTGTGTTCTTTGTGCGTGACCCTTCATCACCATCACTTATCCTCAGCTTCGCGATTAGCCAAAAGTGGCAGAAAAGCGAAGTAAAAGAGAAACAAATCAATCAATATCCTCCCTCTCTCTACACTCACACACTTTGTATTTATCAAAATTTCACGTATATCGTTGAGTGGAAGTTCTAACTCCGTCAGATAATAATATACATGATTCATAAATGTAAATGAGAGTATGAGGCTAGAGAATACCTCATGGCCCATAGAAGGTAATGAGAATACTCCTCAATCCACATGGAATTTCCTAATACTGTCATCTCTTCCAGTTCTTTCTATAGAACGTTCAATGGAACAAATGTCAACCGGGTTCCTTATCTCATTACTAATGCTCGAATGTTTACTTCTCTCAATATCAGTTTCAATCAGTTGATACAAATTTTACGAATCTTGTTTTTTCTATTTTATAAATCCATGTTTCATTTCAGTTGTACTGTACCTTCCAGGACCATATACTGCATACATACTTTAATTGTATGTACTAGACGGATTTGATATGCAAATCTGAAATGAACACTTGAAGAAAGCATAGAAATATCTATTTGATTGTCACCTCTGAGAATCTGCATTGTTGAAAGGCAAAACTAAAGTGCCAAAAATGCCGGAGTGCTGAAGGATGAGACTGGTTTCTTCCAAGTCTCATTGCTTTACAGGGTCCATCGATTGGTAGACTCGTGGGCAAGGAGTAAAGACTTCTTTCTATTCCCTTCTGGCTGAAGTTTTCTAGTGTGTATCTTTATCATTATACGACTTTCATCATCCATATGCGATCGATCAGTGGCTAGCAGGGAACAGAAGGTCTCTTACGTTCAGGTCCCTCTGGAATACTGGATGCCCATAAAGCCGTTTCATTGGAATTGCCAATATCTTACTTTATCTTGGCGTCCTTTCTCTTTTCATTTCTTCTTCTCCTGGTTGTTTTTTCTCTGTGTGTAATCGTGGATTTCATTCAAATGTTTCTATATTTTTACCATTTCTTCCTTTGACGATGGCAGACTTACTTGTATCCATCCACGGGCGTCGTGAGAAATATTTACAGGGACCAGGCTCTATGTATACAATTGAAATGAAGAAATAATAGGCTAATAATAATAATTATAAGTATATATACTGTATTATGAACTATCATTTAATGCCAACTCATTATTATTATTATTAAGTTGGGATGAACCGTCTACTAGATCCACCAAAGCATGATTATCCAGCATAGCAGCTCTCTTTGCTTTATTTGATTGATTGATTGATTGATTGATTGATTGATATGCTCTATTTTACTTCGCTTTTTGTGCCAATTTTGGCTAATTTGCGAAGATGGGGATGAGTGGTGATATGATGAAATTGATTGATTGATTGATTGATTTAGTTTGTTTTACTTCGCGTTTTGTGCCTCTTGGCTAATTTGCGAAAATGGGGATGAGTGATGAAATGATGAAATTGATGAACGGACATTCACAAACAACCAAGCCCGACCGGGATTCGAACCCGGGACCCTTGGCGTCGCAGCGCTATGTGCTAACCACTCGGCCACAGGGTCGGGCGTGATGAAATTGATGAATGGACACTCGCAAACATCCATGTCTAGGGCAGGATTCGAACCCGGGACCCCTGGCGTCGTAGCGCGATGTGCTAACCACTCCGCCACGGGGGCGGGCTCTCTTTGCTTTATGTTTTACATTTCGTGGTTATTATTCTGAAAAGCATCGCCTTTCCGGAAGAAACATCTTCGAAAGTTTGGGGAAAAATTCAGTCTTAAAGTTTACGCTCTCTGACCTCTCACATAAGGATCTCATTTTTGGAATGTGAAAATTGTGGAATCATTTATTCTTGTTTCGATTAAATTGTACAATATGAAAACATAACCCAGTTACTGCATTTTACAATTGGTTCTTCTATACAATGTATTTTTTACTTTGGTTATTCTGTTTGAATAACTGAACTTTATTTATGTTATTAACTTTAAGCGTAGTTATATTTTTAATTATTTTTTTGTAAAATGAAATGAACGTGGACATTTCCACATGGGTCGTCGGACCGGTTCGATACCTTTCCCCACTGTATCCATCTGGTTTTCGACAGCCCTGCTTTACGATAAAAATTCAACATCAACCTAACACGCTAGAAACAGCAACACTCGATAAGCCACGAGGTTTTATTTTTTTCGGTGGAGTCTAACATTTGTGTATGAAGTGCATTGTTAGGAAGCGGTAAGGGTTAAATAGTACTGCAGTAACAAGTTGTAATATATCTCAGAATTCTTGTCAGACCCAGAGGAAAGACCGTCCATGGACCGTAGCACAAGACCACAGACCGTACTCCGCTCAGTCAAAGATTATCTAGAATTCCGAATACCGGGAGTAGCTATACTGTATTCCCTGTGAATGTGGATCACCATACATTGGACAAACAGGACGGACGATAGAACAGCGACGAAAGGAATAACAAAGCTACACTAGACTGTTCCAACCAGAAAAGCCAGAACTAGCAGAACACAGCATCACCAAGGGCACAGAAGGGTATATCTGTGCCGAGGGTCACAAAATTGTATTTGCTGACACTAAAATCATAGCCAGATATGCCGGTACGGGGAAAAGAGAGTAAAGGAAGCCATAGCTATTGTCCGAGAAGGCATGAACCTCAACAGGGACTGAGACATAACTAATATTAAAGTCTCATCAAGTGATTTATAATTAAGGTTTCTAAAGTCACCGAACTAAGCAATATAAAAGTGAACAAAAGATGGTAGCAATGTCTATCCCAGTAACACAAACTTTTCCACTCCTAACGCAGAATACTAGGATTAATATTCAAATATCTAACTCATCAGAAGATTCGGCACTATAACTAGATCTCGGATTTTAGGTTTTCAACCTACTTTTTCCTTTACAGGTATGTAACAAATGATAACTTATGTCAGCGTTTCGTTAAAAAACGCAACAACTAATGAAGTGCCTAAAAAAAAACATTTTGCTTGTTAGAACCTATTTTAGGTTTAGAGTGCCTAAATCAAGCCTTTTTTTAGGTTTTCATATATTTTTAAAGGTTTTACAGGATTTTTATGTCACACAGAGGCATTTGCTTTTTTTGGTCACGAAAGAATCAATTACCAACATGTTTGAAACGTACTCTCTCTTAATTTCCCTTCCTCCAAGTCCATGGTGATTTTCTAAAGCTCTAAACAACCAAAGTGTTTGGTGCCACTTTTACCTGTACAATACAAAGTGATCTGATTTGTGTGGTCTTGCTCTCTTTCGCGTCACTTCGGTGCTTTGTGGCATTCACGCCTTGCAAACTAACATTTCAGCATTTAAGTTTGCACCACTGACTATGTTTTGGTTGAAACATTATTTTCAGCATATAAAATTGCGGAGTTTGACTGTGGATAACACGAAAAAAGATTGTTACCTAACTATACGGCGAAGAGTGTATTTTAATAGCAAATTTCCAATGGTAAGTTCTGCCATCGGCGTAGGGTTAGGCAACACACATAACGTTATGCGAGATAGTGCGTATTTCAGGATATACGTAGGTGTCCCATTTTCATTGCCTCCTATACCTAATCAGCATTATTCAGGAATTTTGAACTATTTAAAGTTTTTTTTAACTTACTTCAGGATTTTTCGAGCCTAACTTAAGATTTTTAGGACCTATTTTAGGGTTTTTCGAACCTATTTTATGATTTTAGAGTCTATTTTAGGTTCCTAAAAGCACACGTTTCAGAACCTAAAAATCCGAGGTCTACCTATAACCAACACTTAGCTCAGTATTATAATCATCTACTTAAATAAAATAATTCTTCTAGAAACTGCAAAACACTTTTTTAAGGTTCATGATTACACATTAATACAACGTTATACATATAGAACTTTATTTGTTAAATCAACAAGAATTATAAAGAAATAATTTCTTCTTCTTTTTCTGACCCTATCAACTGTTACTATATTTTAGTCATCTTTCTGAATTTTTGGCAAAATATATTTAGTTCACTATGCACTTATTTTCCACAAGAAAGAAAGGGAAAGACGAGAAGATTACTTTCTATATATATATATATATATATATATATATATATATATATATATATATATATATATATAGGTATATGCTTTTTCCTAGATCGTCAAATTACATCTTCTTGCATATAAATATAGAAGCCATATATTGGGAGGAATGGGATCCGTGAGCAGGGCTATTAGAGATGTAGGGAATGGAACTCCATGGCGACGCAAACCATTATATAATTTGTCTCGTTTTCTGTCGAAATTAGGACATTGTAAGAAAAGATGTGTGGCACCATGATTAATTTCTCCACATGTGCAGGCTTGTTTTGTTGTAATATGTAATCGTGATAAATGATCATTAGTGCGAACATGACCTGTACGTAGACGTATTATAAAAATAATAACTGATCTTCGAAGATTAAATGAGTAGCTACCGAGGTTTATTTTGTCAATGTTCTGCAAACCATTTATATGTATTGCCCGCGGATTGAAATTGTTCTATACGCCACTGTTTCCATTTATCTTGAAGTTTATATTTAACTCTTGGGAGTAGGTCCGTGTATGGAAGCCTCGCAAGTGAAATAGATTCCGATGATCGGGCAGCTTTGGCATATTCGTTCACACGTTCATTTCCCGTATTTACATGGTGAGTATATAGAAATAAAAGAAGAAGAAAATGTACATACTGCTCAATTGGCAGTTTCAGCCTATAATTGTGTTTCTTATTACAACACAGTCTTTCAATAGAAAAACAAGATACATATAAACTAAACATAGTAAATTATTTGATAGGATTGGGCTCGTCTCAGAACGTGGGACTCCCACTCAGTCAAGAGAATCATTGGAGAATCGGTTAGTTCATTGGACTATCCAGCCTCCCCGTTGCCTATTTTTGGGGGAGCAGGAAATGGTTTATGTAGTAGAGTGAGATTATTTCCGTAACAGCTCTGGCCGTTCTGCACTTGCACCTTGGGAGCGAGTCATAACTCCCGACACCTCCAATCAAGAAGTGAACCGCTGACGTCATCTCTACTCTGCGCCTATAGCTAACTCTATTGCTCACGCTGTATACTGCTCGTAGGCTCGCTGGCTAGACTCGCGCAGTCAGCTGGAGATGTTAAGAATGCACGCGGATTCTACCCGCCTTGACTCATTTCACCCAGCGGATTGGTAGGTATCAGAGCATGCTTGCTCAGTTGATTCTTTCCCTGTCAAACGGCTTTCTATTGGTCAGCGAATCAATCTCCATCGTTGCTGTTTTGAGGCTTTGGAGACCGAACCGACTCTTTACGTTGGTTACCTATATTTTGTGATTTTGATTACCATCTACACTCACGCTCATAAATTAAGGATAATGCTGAATCTTGTGCAAAGAAATATTTGATGTGCACGTTGCAGCTTGAAATTATGTCCGGGTACTGTATCAAAGAACCTGTGTTGACTATGACCTTGATCCAGTGTATGTTGGCTCTGTAAGCAGAAAATGACTCACAGGAGCGAAACTGCTGACCAGAGTACAGTGCCGATAGGAAGTGTGCAGTTGTGTTCAGTTGTGCTAATGGTGAGTGCGTGTGTGAAATAACTCAACGAGCACATATTGGTGATGTAATGAGGGGAAGGATACCTGGGTGGCTAGAGGCGGGCCAAAGACAGCAGGTCGTGTCACAGGTGCTCTATGTGCACAAAGTGTCATCTCACGATTATGGCAAAGATTACAACAGACTGGAAACGTGTCTCGGCGCTACAGCAGTGGACGTCTACATTGTACAACACCACGAGAAGACAGGTATCTCACCGTAAGTGCCCAGAGACACAGACGGAGTACTGCCGGGGGCCTTGCTCAAGACCTTACAGCTGCCACTGGAACAGTTGTTTCCAGACACACTGTGTACAGACGACTTAACAGGCACGGTTTATTCGCCCGGAGGTCTGCAATTTGCATTCCACTGTCACATGGTCACAGAGTAGCCCGTAACAACTGGTGTAGAGAACACAGGACATGGACAATGGAATAATGCTCTCAGGTACGTCTTCACTGACGAGTCCAGGTATAGTCTCAACAATGATTCTCGTCGTGTAACCATCTGGCGTGAACCAGGAACCAGATACCGACTTGGTAACATCGTCGAAAGGGACCAGTATGGAGGTGGTGGTGTCATGGTGTGGGGTGGCCTTATCCTGGGTTCACGTACACCCTTGCATATCTTCGACAGAGGTACTGTAACAGGTCAGGTGTACCGGGATGTTATTCTGCAAGACTACGTTCGTCTTTTCAGAGGTGCAGTCGGTCCTACGTTTCTCCTGATGGATGACAATGCCAGGCCACACCGAGCTGCTATTGTGGAGGAGTACCTTCAAACAGAAGACAACATACGAATGGAGTGGCCTGCCTATTCCCCCGACCTCAACCCAATAGAACATGCTTGGGATGCTCTAGGCCGACGTATCGCTGCACGTCTTCCACCTCCTCGGACTCTTCAGGAGCTCCGACAGGTACTGATGCAAGAATGGGAGGCCATACCCCAACAGCTGCTCGACAACCTCCTCCAGAGTATGCCAAGCCGTTGTACTGCATGTGTCAATGTACATGGGCATCACATTCCATACTGAAACCTGTGCACATGCTGTATCATATGTGCGCTCTTTGGTTTTTCTCATGTTTTCTGCAATAAACAGGGTTAAACAGGGTATGTGGATGTCTTTCTTGTGTGTTCAACATGTGTCTGTGCTACCAGAACTAGTTTGTTTCAGTGCTGTATCGTGGGGCACCAAAACCTCTATTATCCTTAATTTATGAGCATGAGTGTAGTTTGTAAGTTTCATCAATATACGTATTGTTTGAAATGTTAAATTTCTTTAAAGCTTTCGAAATCGGGTGAAGTTACAGAGGTGGTATCAACTCTGCACATCCCCTTTAAACGCCCAGGCATATCTCTCGGCATATCTCCACAAAATTATCCTCTCAACACTACCACAACCCTCTCCCCCGGGGTAGCAGCTCCCAGGCCTTCTTGAGGGGGTGGAGTCGAGAGTGACATGACCCGTCACCGGATGTGACGTGTACAGCAGAAATCCCCAAGGACCTTGTAGAATGTGGTTAAACTAATAGGGCCATAAAAAGCGACCCAGTCACTCACGTATGAAGGGGGAGTTACCAGAATATAGAGAACACAATACATTAAAGTTGCGATAAAGTAACTTTCAGGAACATTAACAGCCATGAAAGTAATTAAATTGCTTCCATGTTCAACTAGCGAACCTCCAAGATCAAATTGAGAACACACTATGAATATGTAAAGTTGACTTTCACCTATAAATCATTCAATCTATTCTCTATCAACAGTAAGAATAAAGTTAACATAAACACCTGACTTCTGTGAGAAACAGTTAAGTTCCGGTATTACTTTACTATGCTGTTCAAAATATAGCAGCTACTTTGGGTTGTGGGCTACATGTGGGCCTGGGTTTTGATGACCTAATACTCTTTGAAAAATGACCTTTAAAATGACGACAAAAATCCTGTAAAATGACCTAAAATCTTTGAAAAATGACCCAAAAATTTGTACAAAACTCAATCTGCTTATTGAAAATAGTATATAGTATATTCCAAGACAAACCTGCTTCTTCACTTTGGTGTGTTGTACGGACTGTTAATAAGAAACTCGACAATGTTGCATTCGCGATTTTCAGACAGGTTTTGATGCGCTGGTAGTTAAACAGAGGGTAAGTAACGCAAGATAACATTCAGACAAAACCGAAATTGTTGAACTTCTTATGTTTCAGCATGCAATGACATACATTTTTTTTAAAAAAATGACCTAAAAATGACGCAAAATTTTAAAAAAATGACCTAAAAATGAAGCAAAATTTAAAAAATGACCTACAAATGACGCAAAATTTTAAAAAAATGACCGAAAAATAAAAAAAATGGCCAAAATGACCCAAAAAAATTACATTTCTTCAAGCCGAGGAGGGTGTTCAGGATTTCTGTACTAGTTAGCAATGTCTACGTTGCACCAGTTAAAAGATGAAATGTCATCAAAATCCGGGCCCTGCCAGGATGGCCGAACTCGGGACGTTCCAATTCAGGAACTATGCCGAAAGTTCGCAATTCAGGAACTGATATATATTTTGACGTGGATTGTTAGAAGTGGAATGTTCCCAACTCAGGAACCGTTGCCTCGAAAGGGAAATAGAAGAGGTTAGGGCCAGTTTTTTAGAGATAATTATCGTTACTGCACGTTACGTTCCAATACTCCAATATCCAAGTTTCTTCTTTCATCTAATATATTTCGAGCATATTGCAGATCATTTACGTATAGGTTAGATTAGCGGTTACACAGTTGTGCGTAATATCAACTATTTCAAACGCCAATTCATCCTTTCGCGAAGCAATTATATCCTGTCCCGGCTGTCTCTGGAGGAAGAACGAAAAACAAGTCCCTGCGCAAGTAGTGACGCGAGACGGCTCCACCAATGAACACGTGAGATAGAATGGTATTGTGTGTAAGGGGGGAAAGCGACTGCAGATACCAGCCTTCTAGCACTCTATTTCTCCCCTTCTCTTCCGCTATGCGCGGCCTTGCTTCAGAG
Source organism: Lepisma saccharinum (assembly GCF_977018435.1). Taxonomy (NCBI): domain Eukaryota; kingdom Metazoa; phylum Arthropoda; class Insecta; order Zygentoma; family Lepismatidae; genus Lepisma; species Lepisma saccharinum. The sequence goes on from NC_139233.1 coordinate 55,621,217, forward strand.
ATAGCCGGGACAGGGTATAGTAGGACGTCCTGAGTTCGGAACACATTTCACTGAAATGTACAACAGTTTTAGACCAGTTTCCATTGGAAATTCCATAGTTCCCGAGTTGGTAAGTTCTGAATCGAGAATATACCCTTATGCACAATATTCCTGCACATCTGACATTGGAAAAACCAATAGGATTTCTCAGAAGCCAAATTTATTTGTCTACAATGACTTGGTTCTTACAGAGGCGGAGAGATAATAGTTCGAAACCAACGAGATGTTTGCATTAAATCAGCCAGTTAATGTTATAAGTTTCCTATGTTTGTTGAAAACTAAATATGATGAAGGACTTCAATTTTGAGGAATAAAAATACCGCAAGATACTTTTTCTGTGTACGTTCTGTGTGCACAAGAAGATGTTGAATTGGATGCTCCTCCCAAATTGACTCTGAATCTTCTTTCTTGGCCACCAAGGTCACCTGATCTCATTCCATGTGATTTCTTCCTGCGGCGTTGCATCACTGGATCGATTGATTGAAGTGCAAGTCTACTTTATGCACAGATAGGCTAATTGGGACTGGAGATACAGTTTGAAGTGTGATCTGAACCATTATGTGCCTCCATCGCACCCGGGACCCTTTGATAGCGATACATCAAGGATCTCCCGTACAGGCTACCTATGCCAAGTGACATCAGTAATCGAACAAAGTATTTTGTGACTGCAGTCGCCACCTCTGACCAACAGAAGTTTCAGCAACTAGATAACCGCATTTGGGTGTGCCTCGCCTGCAAGGGCGAACATATTGAACATCTGTAATGTTCTACAAAAAGTTAGTGATTTCTAATGATATGCTTCTTTCTCCTGTATCTCTTTTAGTCTCTTTTTTCTTAATTCTGTGTGACAGCCGTCTGAATCTCTTCGTCGCTGTGAAAATGTTGACCGGACAGGAACTTTTTCAGGTAGAAGAACAGGTGGTAATCACTGGGAGCGAGACCCTGGCTGTACGATGGATGATCGAACACCTCCCAACCGGACCTGTCCAGAAGGGCTGCAGTAGCCTATCCATATGCGGCTTCGCATCGTCGTGCAGCAAGATCACCCCGGCACTGAGCTTACCGCGTCGCTTACTCTGACTGGCTCGTGGCAATGTCCCCAGTGTTTCACAGTAAGCGGTAGCGTTCACAGTTTCATCTCTGGGCAGAAACTGGTTGAGCAGAATTTCTTGTCCGTCCCAGAACACCGTGTACATCACTTCTCGCGCCGACACAGTGTGTTTCAACTTCGTCCTGCATAGAGATCCACTGTGACGCCAATGAATGGACTGCTGCTTGCTTTCTAGGGTGCTGTATCCAACCCACGATTCATCCCCTGTGATGATCTGGTTGAGAAAATCGTCATCATCATATCAGCGCCATGCCCATGCGTTGTCTTTTGTTTTCGGGCGTCAGTTGTCCCGGCACCCACCGGGCACACAATTTCCGGAACAAGAGGCGTTTGGTAACAATGTCGTGCAACAATGACCGAGAAATCTGTGGGAAATGGCTGCTGAGTTCCATGATCGTGACGCGACGATCCTCCAATATGCGCTGCTGCACCTGCTCCACAAGCTCGTCCACAACGGCCGATGGCCGCTCACTGCGCTCGCCGTCATGCACATTTTGCCGGCCTTCGGTAAATGTCCTGCATCAACGACTCATCATCTGCTTGCTCATGACGTCTGGCCAAAACATCTGGCACAGCGGACGATGAATTTCGATCAGCTGTATATTTTGTGCGTTCAAGAACTTGATCACCGAACGAACCTCGCACGCGGCGGGAGATGGAATAAGAGCCGCCATGTTTCATCGTTGCCGCGACGCTACTGAGGACTTTCGGGAGGCGTCTTCTAGGCAGCGTTGCCAACCCCTCAGCTACGAAAAGTGCTGTTCGAACTGTGAAATTATGCTAGAATGCCACCCAATTGTGCTAGGACAGTATTATTATTATTATTATTAACAATATCTTTTGTTACTTTTTTCAGATGTTATATTTTATCCCACTCTAAGATCTATATATTTGAAGTCCCTTTTTTATTTTTGCCTTAGGGTCCCTGGGAGTAAGTACGACAATGAGGGTGAATGAAGAACTGATGAAATGGTCTATGGACTATGGGATGGAAAAAAACATAATTACATGTCCATACCTTGCCAAGGGTCGAACTAGGGAATGTGGCTCAGTAAATTTGTAAAAATACTTCAAATATTTTTTTCTAGCAAATGGGGAGAGGGAAGATGACATGACACAGTTAAGCGTCGTTACCTTTCAATTACTCGCAGGGTGGGGGGGGGGGGGGTCGGTGTATAATTCACAAATATCTTTCATATACTACAGCATTTTTTTGCGTTATATGGAACCCATTTCCACCTCCAACAACACCTTGCTAGAGACACACACTTTTGTGATAGTTCTTTACAACTTTCAAATGGTCATACAATGCATTTCTATGTAAACTAACAATTTTTTTTTAAAAAAAGTACTCACCAAACGATAAAATAAAAACTGCCTCTTTCCCACTCGTTTCTATATTTCTGTTTTCGGGAGTTTCACAGTTACTTCTTTTGTTATTAGTACCCATTTTTCGAAATTGTTTCAAATGTTTATATTAAAAAAATTAGAAAGCAGGGAAAAAACACTCGCAGATACACTCAAACATACGCTCAAAAATACACTGAAAGACGCACGCACGAAGAATTAAAATCATGGACAGGAACAACACTTTTATCGCCGCGGGAGACGGCTTCCGAAATGGTAAGTTACCCAAGCTGAAGACAAAGATGGTCAAAATTTGCCGACAAGGGAGGGCGCCTCATGAGCTTTATTTGACAATCCAACTTTCTACTAAATATTCCTGGCGAAAATACAGGCACCACAAATGGCTGGCCCCTTGTTCGATGCTGAGAATGGACAAACTTTTGAGGGTGTGCCGTCCCAACCAACTCTCCTTTTCAATTTTATGGCAGGAAGATGCGGAAGAGATAAAAGGCGTTGGTGGGGGACGGGATCACTGGGCCGGTTTACTCTCTTTTGTCGGAAACATGTCCACTCCTGAAATAGAGATGGGCAGTTACTTTTATTTTTACATCTTCAGAGCACTTTCCTTTGAGTTCAAAATCTACCGATCGTTGCACATTATGCTAGATTTGGCTGTTATGCCAAACACAGGGTGCTAGGTGCCAAAGACGGTTCAATTATGCTAGGTTTAGCACCATTATGCTAGGGTTGGCATCGCTGCTTCTAGGGCATTCACTAGCCAGGGCAAGTGCCTCTCACGCATGCGCAAAACCGGTTTCAATACGCACGGCCTGCCATCTGTGGGCGAGTGAGAAACTTACTTTCTGGATGCGCCTAACCTTTTGACAGCTTCCCCCGCCTCTTTTCCTTCAAAGATGAATGCAATTTATCTTTCAATCATCTTCCAATAGTTGAAAATAAGAAAATCCCGTTTCTTTAATTTAAAATTCGCATAGCGTGTTCTTTTATATTAATATCAAAATGCGTGTATTTTGATTTGATTTATTTTACTTCGCTTTTCTGCCACTTTGGGCTAATTGCGAAGATGAGGATGAGTAATAATATGATAGAATTTATCAACGGACAAGACCCCAGGCGTCGACAATGTGTGCGTATGCTCACGATTGGCGAAGGCCCTCACGAAGAGATACGTTCTCATTTTGTGAACACGTTCTAAGCCTTTTAATTCATGAAACGGAGCACGTGTTACAAATAAATAAAAATTAATTTAGAGATACGTTTCTGGCTCTTTCAGGTTCCTTGTTAAAATCGTATTAGCATTATTTTACTTGCAGGAACTTCCTCTCGGTTCTCTTTAGCAGAGCACAAAACTAAGAACGTCGATCTTTCTTTCTTTTCATAAATCTTTTCCTCGTGTGTGAAAAAAAAGGGTAGAAAAAACTGTTGAACTTGGCTGCTGGGAGCACATGTGCCTTATAGAGTTTAGCGTTCCAAATCCATTTTCCTCCCCCAGAATGTCGTTTTCAAGGGAATCAGCAGAGATGCAGTTTTCTTCGGTACATTGAAATGGAAATGGAATATCGAGAAAAAACGTAAGACGTTTTAGATGTGTCACGTTCATTCATTTCTGGAAATGTTTTTCTTCTTAAGTGTTCAACACACTGAAAATGATTTTTCAGGGGTATTTTCTCAGTAAATTTCTCATATTTCATATGCATTCTATTACTTACCGAGACTGATAACGTATTTTTAAGGGAATCTACCAATCTTTAAAATAACTAACTTTAATTCCAGTTGCGTGCTCTGGAAGTTAATGTAATAATCAGCGTTGTAGGCTAGTTACACTAAGTTCGTGAAACCTTAAGTGAAGACCATGTCTCTATTAACTTTGTATTATGTTTCCATTAATTAAATATATGGATGAAGTCAATTAACTTTTGCGGGCCCGGATTTTGATGACATAAAAATCTTTGAAAAATGACCTTTAACATGACAACAAAAATCCTGTAAAATGGCCTAAAATCTTTGAAAAATGACCCAAAAATTCGTACAAAACTCAATCTGCTTATTGAAAATAGTATATATATATATATTCCAAGACATACAATTTAACAATTGCTTCTTCACATTGGTGTGTTGTACGGACTGTGAATAAGAAACTCGACAATGTTGCATTTCGCGATTTTCAGACAGGCTTTGTTGCGCTGGTAGTGAAACACAGAGTAAGTACCGCAAGGTAACATTCAGACAAAACAGATATTGTTGAACTTCTTATGTTTCAGCATGGAATGGCACATTTTTAAAAAAAAAATGACCTAAAAATGACGCAAAATTTTCAAAAATCACCTAAAAATGACGTAAAATTTTAAAAAAAATGACCGAAAATTTTTTAAAAATGGTAAAAAATGGTAAAAAAAAAATGGTAAAAAAAATGGTAAAAAATGACCAAAAAATGACCCAAAAAATTACATTTCTTCAACACGAGGAGGGTGTTCAGTATTTCTGTACTAGTTAGCAATGTCTACGTTGCACCAGTTAAAAGATGAAATGTCATCAAAATCCGAGCCCCAGGACGAATATTGCAATAGAGAAAACATTTTTAAAATAAAGTAAACATTCACGTGTATTTTAATGATTGCATTTAAACATAAAGGCTACAGTAGTATTTTATAGGCTACAGCACAGCATGTTACTGAAGTTTATTTTCTTGTTGATATTCTTTCGTGCATTACACTGGTCTACGTCCATTTTGCTGACTGGAGTCTGATGGTTGTTCTTTAGTAATTCGAGGGTGGTAAATCCAAAACCGAAATCCGTTTTTTTCTATCACGTCAGGTTTCGGAGGAAAAAAGAAAATTATCTAATATTAGGGATGTATATTTAGAGCAATGAAACAACGTAGTCCGTAAAGAGGTCACAAGATGGCAGCACATGGAACATTATAGTGATTATTATTTAAATCAGTTATTCGAACATTGTTAACCTCAAAACAAAGGACAAATATTACTAACTTAGTAAGGAAAGCGTATAGTGCATATTTCGGGATTAAATTGGGTGACCAAGATAAATCCTGGGCACCTCATAAAGTATGCAGGACCTGTGTAGAAAAGAAGGAAAGAAATATGTTAGCGTCTGGAACAACCTTCATGTATCTGGACAGAGATAGGCATGTATTAAGATATTTTCAAAGGGACGAAGAATATGTGTATTGTACAGATGTGAAGGGACTAATTGAAGCTATGGGATGTACGTATAATGCAGAAGAATGGAGGCTTTTTATTGATAGCAAGAGGAGTTTGAAGTGTGTGTTGATACATAATGGCAATAAGTTAGCATCCATTCCTGTTGGCCACTCCGTACATTTGAAGGAAAGCTACGAAACAATGAAAGAACTGCTTCGAAAGAAAAAAAGTATGCAAATGACAGTTGGCTTGTGTGTGAAGATCTCAAGGTCATTTCAATGTTACTTGGTCAACAAGCAGGTTTCACGAAATATCCATGCTTTTTGTATTTATGGGACAGTCGAGCAAGGAACGAACATCGGGTACGAAGACTGTGGCCTGCCAGGAAAAGCTTTGAAGTCGGGGCGAAAAACATCCAGAACAAGCCGCTTGTTGATCCTAAGGAAGTGTTACTTGCTCCACTGCACATTAAGTTGGAATTAATGAAGCAGTATGTAAAAGCTCTGGATAAGAATGGGGCTTGCTTTAAATACATTTGCTCAAAATGTCCTGCATTGACGCATGAGAAAGTAAAAGCAGGTATTTTGATGGTCCTCAGATAAGGATGCTAATGGAAGATGAAGAATTCTTACAAACAATTAACCACACAAAGTAAGATGTATGCTGTGCATTTTCTGATGTCAATACAAACTTTCTTGGAAACTTCAGGGCGCACAACTACGAGGTTCTAGTTGAAAATTTGTTGGTGACGTTTCAAAAGTTAGGAGTAAATATGAGTGTCAGGCTTCACTTCCTGCACAGCCGCTTAGATGTATTTCCGTCCAATCTTGGTGCCGTAAGTGAAGAACAGGGCGAACGCTTCCACCAAGACATAAAAGCCACGGAGCACCGATATCAGAGGAGATGGAATGAAAACATGATGGCCGACTATTGCTGGTGCTTGCAGCGTGACGTTCCTGAGGCCACGTACTCCAGAAAATCAAAGAAACGAATAATTTTGCCTAAGTAGGTATGCATGTTGTGCTATTCTGTGATGTATGTTGAGTTTAGCATAAGAACAGGCATCAGGTGCTGACTGTATGTGCTCGTGAAACAAATTGATCAATTTGCCGGAATTACCTAAACTTTTTGTTCATTAAGAACTCCCTATTGAGAAAATAGAAACGTATGTTTGTTAAACAACGTGACGTGATACTCTGATTGAACATCTGACTACTTCGCATTCTCTTTGCAAGTGCTGTTGGAATGTAGCCGGATATAATTTTCTGAAAATTTTGAAATGTGACTTGTCAAACAATGCAACTTAATACCTGTTATCAGCTCCGCCACCTTATGTATAGTCCTATAATTTCATTATGTGCAGATATCTATATGGAAAATTGTTGGAGTTTAGCCCAGTATTATAATATTGTGAAAATTTTCAAATGTGATTTGTGAAAAATTGTGACGTGATACACTTTTTCTGACTACATATTTGGAATCAGCGACCTCAAATTATATAGAATCAGTTATAATATGTAAGTCAGCAGAAAAAGAAATTTCATTATGTGCAGATGGAAAATTGTTGGAGTTTAGCCCAGTATTATAATATTGTGAAAATTTTCAAATGTGATTTGTGAAAAATTGTGACGTGATACACATTTTCCGACTACATATTTGGAATCAGCGACATCAAATTATATAGAATCAGTTAAAATATCTAAGTCAACAGAAAAAGAAATTTCATTATGTGCAGATATCTATATGAAAAATTGTTGGAGTTTAGCCCAGTATTATAATATTGTGAAAATTTTCAAATGTGATTTGTGAAAAATTGTGACGTGATACACATTTTCTGACTACATATTTGGAATCAGCGACCTCAAATTATATAGAATTAGTTAAAATATCTAAGTCAGCAGAAATCTTTTTTTCATATGTAGACCAGTGTTATCAGTTTTATGCTGTTAACAATTTTAATAATACTGCTAATTACACTAGAAGTGAAAATATTGGGAAAATAGTTGTGCAAAAAAAGTAGGAAAAGCAACAATTCTCTTTTCTTTCCTTCTTTCAGTGTTTCAAACTTAAATATAACTGACCCAAGATGCGTTTGTTTTGGGGAAAAGAAAGAACATTATTTAGAGATATTTCACACCGAAGTGTTATAGAAGTATTTTGTGAAACTATTTAGAGCTGTCTCACAATCATCTTCGAGTAGTTGAAAAAAAGAAAATTCCGTTTCTCTAATTTAAAATTCGCATAGCGTGTTCTTTTATATTACACTAATATTTATATATTTATATTTAATATTTATATTACACTCTCTTGAGGATTATAAGCTCACTGGAGTAATGGCCAAATTACATAAATAAATATTAAGGAGACGAAACTAGAAAGAACAGTAAAACCTCGTTAATCCGAACTAATGGGGGTGGGATAAGTTGACCGGTTTAACGAAAGTCCGGATTAACTGAAATAACCTACCATAACAGTAGAAAGTGCATTAAGACTCAGTCTATAGCATGAAAACACGTTTATTATGGTATATTTAAAGGGCATAGGCCTAAATAGACTATACAGTACAGTACAAAGTCTGCGGGAAACAGAATTTAATCAGTGGTTGACTATCTTTTCATTGGGAAGTTCTCTTGTTGACTTCTAGCCACATTTAAAACCTTGCATTCTGCTGTTTGTGTTTCTTTTACCTGTCCGGATTAAGCGAAGTTCGGGTTCCGGATTAACGAGGTTTTACTGTATATGAATTGTAGCTAACGAGTAAGGTTAAGCAGAGGGTATACTACAGCCCATGTAATAATGATTAGTACAAGGTGATACGAAGAAAGTCTCCGAGAACGAATCCTGGATAAGGTGTGGCCGTGTCACTGTCGTTAGTTAATGTTTATCGCCGCGGTTAGTCTATAGAGACAGAAAATCGACATAACCAAGATAGGACTAACATCATGCACTTCCTTGGCTTTACCAAGAAAAAAAAAACAACAGAAAAACCTTAGTCAAAAACTGTACTGATGTCTTCTGAAATCTCATTTGTAAAAAACGCAAGTCAACTACTCATCCGTATTTTTTATTACAACATTAGTCGTGTAACCAGCGAGAACTAGATCTAGCAATAAATGGCATAGGTTGGCAACCCGTGATGCTCATAAATGGTGGTAAAACACAGGACGGCTTCGTTGCCATGGTTGGTTAATTCCGAAAGTGACGTGCAACGAGGAACGGGAAAAAAAGGCGTCATCCCTCCTCCTGAATAAAGTAAGGCTAAAATCCATGTTGACATAAAAATCCCACACACGGTAAATGCTACAGCACAGATTATAATAACAACAATATATTACATATTTCATGGACCGTAACCTTAACTGCAATAAACACAGAAAATAATTGTGTCAGATTTTTTTTTATTTGGTACAGGTCCAGGTCCATAGCGAGGGATATGTTAGGAGGTCTGAAGCGTAGGGCGTCTTTTTAAAAAAGTCAGAATATGTGAGAGATAAATTTACACTTGGTAGAGGTATATTTTGATAACACCATTGTGGAATGTTCTGTTCCCTAAGGTATTAGTAAGATGTTAGTATGTTTTTAAACATGTTCCTTAGACACTACGACATAATTGAAATATTCTTAAATATGATAAACTTTTCGAAATCAGAAATACAAACTACGAATCTTTAAATGTAACCTTTATTATTTTAAAATGAGGTTTTCTTTGTTTCCTCGTCTCAAAATTTGTAGGATGTAAATATCACAAACCATGGCATAACAAGAAAATATCCTAGGACGCACATAAGATATCATTATTTGGTTGTGCGGGGCGGGGGATGGCGCCAAAATATCTAAATACGGGGCCGATTGAGTAGGTCCTACGTATTTTAAGCCTGAGTGGGACTCATTCTCTGGGAATCCACCACCACTGAGCAAGCCCAGGTACTTGGTGACCCTTTGGGTGAGATGAGATTGCTTAAAATAAGCATATAGCTAGGCTAGGATATATTATTCAATGGGCCTACCGATTATCTGGACTATCCTTGGATTCATTTCTATATTGGTGCAAACATTTCGTTATAGTATATATATGAAATCAATTTTAATATTAAAGAAATAATACATATAGACCCTTCATAGCTTCTGGTGTTAAATGATTTATTTTCCAAGTAAGTAAAAAAAGAGCAGTGTGTTGGTTGTTTTATGCTCATTGTTGTCATATCTTTTGAAACATTGTTTTGTTCTTATTGGATTCTATTGTTGAGTTGGTTTGGTAGTTGAGTTGATAGTTTGCTATCAGTATTTTTAATACTGTGAAAAATGAATGAGTCTTAAGTTTCAGCAATACAAAGTAAAGTTGTCTTTGTTAGTTGAATTGTTCTCTATTATTGACAATACAGGCTTAGATTATCTCTATTGTTTATTACATCATCAATAATATTAAATCAATAAGTCACTATCATAGGCGTAACTAGAACTTTATATTTGGGTGTGTACAAAGAAAAAAATGAGGTCTTGTACCTTTTTAATAGCATATTTTGCAACACAATCACTTGGCTCTTTAACTGCACTGATGTTTGTAAAGGAATATAAATTCACTAAATGACAGTGTTGAAAATTTCTGAATATATGTAGTAGAAAAAAATCAAATTGCATAGATATTACACACACACACAAAATGTTCATAAATGTTACAAACAAATACATCAAAATACACGTCATCTATGACAAGAGACGTCTCTCAAAAGGTACAATGCTCTTAAACTCATCAATAACTTCATTTACATCAATAGACTAAGCTTTTTCCTGTTCCACAAATAGCAAGAGCAGGGCTTCCAATCTATCCTGCTTCTGAGTTTCTCTTAATTTAGTTTTAACTTGGGTAAGCTTGGAGAAAGCTCTCTCACACGTGCAGCTTGTGACAGGTATAGAAGAAAGTCGCTGCAGTACAGAGTAGAATGCAGTAAATATCTTCTTTCTCCAATGACATAAAAAAATCGAAAAACTACAGACACTCGTTTCATCAGTAATGACATTTTCAACTTCGTACAAACTGCCGCTTATTTTCTCTCTTATTGAAATATCTTTATTGAAATGTCTTTAATTCTCTTTGATAAAGCAGCCCATTAGGGTGTGCCTAGGCACACCCGGCACACGCCGTAGCTACGCCTATGGTCACTATACAAAATGATTATTATTGTTTTTTTGTTTTTCTTTCATGGAGTCGAGCTGGACACTCATTGTTAGTTCACCTAGCATTAGGAAAGTTATAGACAGGTTGTGGCAATCATGAGGCCCCACAACGCGCATAGTGAATGATATACACACTTACGCACACAGTAGAACAGACTCTAAAGTTGATAATTACTTAATTTCAAATTTAAGGGGGGCTAAATTTGTTGAAGTTACGTCAGAGCTTCATAGTACGAAATGTTTACATAGTTTCTCACAGCACAATCGTCGGGTACGATTATTACTCTCAATTTTCATCATTATGGTTTCATTTACAAATCGCATTCAATTTCGTTAATTCGACTGATTTTTCTAATAATAATAACAACTGAAATTTACAAAATTACTGCTCGTTCATCATTAACGTTATCTTCAAAGAGAACGTGTTTAACGAGTGGTTACCGGTATGTGTCGCACATTTTGCACTTTCAGCCAGCAAACTTCCGAACAAGAACTTCTTAGTTTTCTCCAAAAATGAGTTTTTGAGTACTTCTTCTTTACTTCGCATGTCTGCAACTTTTAGCTAATTGCGAAGATGAGGGTGAAAGCTGATCAGATGAAATTAGTGAAAGGGCAATCAGAAATATCGTGTTTCATCGCATTATCGTCGCGGATTTAATGCAGCTTTTTTTATTTTTTAAAAAAATGGTGCCGGTATTACCGTACTTACAAATAATTTATTACTAAACTGCATTTGGTGGAAGATAAGGATGTACGAAATACTCGTGAAATACGTTAAAATTGAATAATCCAAATCGATGCACATCATTTCTTCCTGACGGTTTAGCGAACATTTTTTCGGCATGAAGAAAGTTAACATTAGATGTTATTGACTTGTGTATTGTAGTCGAAATATTACATTTGCAAATTGAGAAAATTTACTACAATGTTGCGAATTAAGGATTTACCGAATATAATCCTCTGTGTCTGCAGATTCTGCGCCGATATAATTGGTTTCGTTATCGCCGATTACGCGCCGGCCTCCGTGGCGTAGTGGTTAGCAGAGCGCGTTACGACACCAGAGGTCCCGGGCTCGAAACCCGACGTGGGCATGGGTGTTCCTTGTGAGTGTACTTTCATCAATTTCATCATATCAACACTCATTCTGATTTTGATGGTTTTTTAAGTCCACAGTAAGGAAAATCGGGACTGGACCAACAGTTTAAAGTGGGATCCGAACCACTAGGTGCCTCAACCGGATATCGAAAAACACTCATTGTGATATTCGTGATTAGTTAAAAGTGGATGAAAATCAAAGTAAAATAAACCAAATCACTCAATCAAGCGACGAAAGGTTATAAACTGGACTGAAAAAACAGGATGTGACAATTATGCATGGACAGGGCGCAGCACTAGCCTTACAAAGGATTATACTGTATCTGAGTTCAGGCGCCAGAGCCTCGTTAGTATGCAAAATGTAGTCCAAAGTGTACTATGTGGAAGAAAGGTTGGCATTTGGATGATTTCAGAAAGGTTCACTCCTTACATCCCTGTCAAATAGTGGTATCTCGTAATATCGTAATGCTAACGCAATCGCCTTCTAGTCAAAGGGTTCCGAGCTCGATCACAGGTGGAGGTACATTACTAAGCCCCGGGACAGGTTAAATTTGCAGCAACGTTTCGCATATAATAGACCCAAACGTGCACACAGAATGTAGTCCTGCTGCAATACTGCCGATTGTCTCACTGTCTGTGATATGAACAGCTCGGCAGTTGAGGCAAGACTCGCACGGGAGATGCTGAGCGCCATTCTCGCGTGGTTTAATACATAAAATCTGCTGCAAACTTAACCTGTCCCGGGGCTTAGTGATGGCGTCTGAAAAAAATAAGTGGAGAGACAGTGGTAAAATGAGATTTTTTATGGGGGAGAAGGTATTTGGTAAAGCTTCCCATAAATTCATAGTTTGGCTAAAAAGAACCACTCTGTTTGTTGAGATTTCCTTGTTTGTTGGGTAGCATAGAGGGGGCGCAAAGGTCGACCGTGAGGTCATTGGACCAGCCAGTATTTGCACAGTGTGAAGTTGTTCGGACTTAAAACAAACTTGGTTCAGTTTGTTTTAAGCCCACTTTATGCACAAAAAGGCTAATCGGGAATGGACCTACAGTTTAAATTGGGATACGGACCACCCTTTCATTACAAGGCGACTACTTTACCACTACGAGGAGAAACTTAAAACAAACTTATATAGACACAGGAAGTATTGGCGAAACGCATCATAAACTGTCTCGATCTGACACTCTGTCTGGTAGTGAGATACAATAAACTAAACTTGAACATGTCGCTTGCAATAGTGGACGTCAGCGAGCTATCCGTGCAGTGCGAGCTTCTCGTCTGAACGCTACACATCAAGTTAAGTAAGCAGCAGAGAAAGAGTTGGAAAGCAACTTGCGTTGAGAGATAAATAAAATACCGTTTCGTCTGCAACAATTACAATGCCACACTGCACTGTTAGTCACGAATCAGATGACGAGAGTTTTCCCACTGCACAAACGTGACCGACGAAGCCCCCTGCCTCGCTCATTGCCGCCCTTCCGCCCCTCTTACAACACTAGAGTACAGCTCGTTCTGCAGTCTACACGTGCATACGAGAGCGCTCTTTCGCAAATATGGCGAGTTGGGACGACCAGCAATGATCTATGTTAAGTGACTTTTTAGAAACTCTAGTTACAGTATGAAAATGTAACGAAGTTTTCGATCAAGATAACATTTAATTTAACTCGATTTAAAATATCTTCATTGCTTTTGTGTATACATATTAAATAGAAACAATGAAAAGTCAACAATCGTCGTATTTTTAGCGTTAACACTGACACCATCCGAGATTTAAATATGGAGGCCGTTCAACTGAAATTTGCTTTTACACGTTAGTTCAGCAACTATCGACGATACGGCCAATCAGGTTGGTTTATAGTCACCTACCAGCCAAAGACTGAAGCAAGTCAACACTGGGTTGCGCCAATCTAAATAAGTTTAGTGGAACTCGATCAGCCAGAAAGTTAATGCTCTTCTGGAACTGTAAGCGCTCAATTCCAGAACATTCTGCGCCCAGAGGACCAGCCATCAACAATTCATTCTGTGGTATGCTTTGGAACCACGTGAAACCTGTAATCAAATCACAAATTCCTGGTCCCTCAGATCTGGTGTGTTGTTATACACTTGTATATAACATGATAACTCTTGACTGGACGTGTCTTTCACATCCTGTATATTCAACCGACCTAGCACCGTGTGATTATGCAATTGGATTCCTCAAGGAGACACTCGGTAGCGGTACAAACCATGGAATAAAGGAGTTTGTGCATACGTGGCTGTGCTGACAGAATATTTTTTCCCCTTAGTGGACTCCAAGACTTGCATTGAGAATAAGAACTATTTCCAAAACTGAGAAAGCAATTTCAATCCTATTTGTACAGCCAACGGCAAATCTAATGGTAGGTAAAATGTCCATCACCATGTTCTTATTTCATATTTTGTAATTTTGGTACTTAGCTTCGCTATTCTATCATTTTTGGCTGATCGCGAAGATGATGATTAGGACTCGAATCCGTACACCGAGTTCCGTTTCCGCAACGTGTACCTTAAAAATTGAATGAAGCACGGAGATTCAGAAAACAACTTCTCCTCCAGCACAAGTACAATTCCAGTCGGTAGAAAAGACACAGAATTAAGAAGGAAAAGGACGAAAATAGCGATGGAAAATTTGCCTACTGTCATCTTTGACGTTGTAACTTAATAAAGTAATATTGAATTTACTTTTTGACCATGCCTCGTATATCTGTAAGAACACGTTTATTCTGTTTAGGATATCTACAATACATTCTAACAAGGCTTAAGGTTTTTATGATATGGTACTGAAAGACACATGAATAGAAAATTATATTTACACTTAGAAATCTCAAGTTTGCCTATTGTGTCACCAGATGGTAAAACTCTAAACAAATTATTTTATGTTCCAAGAAGTGTAAAATGTACAATGTAATTGCAGTGTACACACAAATTTATTCGGAGTTATTTGGTTCGAAAAGAATTAAGGAGATATGTATATCTTGTATATATGTATCATACATCTATGCTAATTGTAAATAGAGTTGCGCCGAACTGTAGTTGGTAATCTTGTATCATATCTTGTAGCAAATTAACTAATACACTTGAGAAACGACAAGTCCGATTAAAAACTCTCCAGTCTGATTTTCTCAGTTGATAAATTAGTGTCGAAACATATAGGCTACGTATTTTCAAACCAGAACCATTCAAGAAAGGTCAAAACATTGACATTTTTGCAAGAAATATGAAGTTTAGAGAAGACAGAACATCCTTCCTTAGTGTGGAATTAAAATGGAAGCAAAATTGAGGAAAGAGGATTTACGTTCACTTGGGAGTTAAAGAAATCATTGCAGAGGTCCTGAGGGGCGTATTTAACCCTTCGAATTCAAAATTCAACAGAAACGCCTTAAGTTTCGTGAATTATTAATTAAGAAAAAAGGGGGTATCAGGGTTCCCTTTTCTCTCTAACGCAGCACGAAACGAGGGCGATAAAATTTTAATGAGGAACAAAAGCGAATCGGCACTAAAGGGGGACAAGCTTGCGGATGTATTTCCTAGATGTCGCTGAAACTACAATTAATCAGGTTCTGAAAAGGAACACTTGGAGAAAAACACCTTAAAAAAAACCTTTGAAAAATAAAAGGTTTGAGTGGGGGA
Source organism: Lepisma saccharinum (assembly GCF_977018435.1). Lineage (NCBI taxonomy): Eukaryota > Metazoa > Arthropoda > Insecta > Zygentoma > Lepismatidae > Lepisma > Lepisma saccharinum. The sequence goes on from NC_139233.1 coordinate 55,636,812, forward strand.
GGAAATGAAACGTTTCGCGACTGAGATAACGTGCGAGTCTAGCTCTGCGCAGCGAGCCTATTCCCTTTCCCGCGCTCCAAGCATAAAAGCATTCGCAAGACCTCGGAGGGGAAAGAATTATATGTGGCAGGGACTTCGGAAGGAAATATTCCGGATACAAGAAACCTTTTTCTCGTTTTTCCTCGAAAATCTTCTGAGAAATATCAGGGCTAGGTTCAAATATATTCCCTCAGGTTTTAGCTAGAAAGTCATAAAGTTCAGCTCGGAAATAGTAGTAATAGATAATTGCCTATTAGAGCATTTCTAGAATACGCTAAATGGAGGGAAATAAGTAGTGGTTTAACAGGTGATCCAGGAAGACTGGAGCCCGCCTAAAATGTATGATGAAAATTATGTTTACTCACGTTTTTAATAAAAATAATGTATGATTTTCGTGCACGTACCTTCAGACAATTAGACTAGCGGTTCCCAAACCGTGCTCCGTGAAGATATTTTTAAAAAAAATACCTCAAAGTTGTGTATTTGTGCTATGATGAACTGTGTACAAATAACTATTATATTGGGTATCTGCACAACATCTGGTTTGAATTCTTTTTCCAATATTTTCCTTAGGTCTCTTGTGTTACTGTTTATCACCATGCTCGTTGAATAGCATTGGACTACACCGTTCGCCAACACACCTGGTGTGACCTAGTAGTGGAAGGGAACCATTAGAAAAGATCCCATGTGCCTAGAGTACGTTCATTAATAGACGCTACGAGATTGACTATACAATTTCCAGCTAGCACTAGGCAATCATAAAATTGTTAAATCAATCTTCATATGTATTCCTTGATTAGAATGTTTCATATATGACCAAGTAGTTTTGATTAACCATTTCGGAGAACTATACAGAGTTAGCCTAAAAGAAATAGACAGTTTAAACGCTTTATAAATTGAAATTTGTTTATTACATCAGAAAGCATTTAGTATCTACTGTTGTATGGAGACAGTCTTCAAGTTTACGATCTCCGCTTTTCGTTTGTCCTTGTGACGTCAGCATCACGTGAGCACCCTTGACGTAAGTCGAGCAGTAAGGCCACTAGCCAGGTGGAGAAGGCTTTCTGAGTGATTGAATTTGCAAAAACAAATTCTGTTACTATCGTGCAGCGTCGTTTTAGAACATGGTATAGTAAACAACCACCCACGAGGCAGTCAATCTACGATTGGAGCAAGAAATTTAAGGAAACTTGTTGTCTGTGCACGGGAAAAAGTCCTGGGAGATGTAACATACTCGTTACGAGGTAATATAATGAAAGGATCTGGTACTATCTTGTAAGAGATTGTCTTTTGTTTGATCACGTGACGTTCTCTGCTCGGCGAGAAAAGGCTCCGCCTGTTAGGGAGTTCTTCCTTCCTGAGCAGCCGCAGAGTGCACACTTATATTCTAGGTTGGTTATATGGGTTGTACTTTATTTGTCTGAAAAACTAAATATGCTGACCAAGGCAGTAATTTATTTTATTAAAAACATAAACTAAACGTAACGTTTCAACCTTCTAGCAAGGTCTTCTTCAGACTCTGTATCAAGTACAAAGACTTGATACTTTTGTACTTGATACAGAGTCTGAAGAAGACCTTGCTAGAAGGTTGAAACGTTACGTTTAGTTTATGTTTTTTTAATAAAATAAATTACTGCCTTGGTCAGCATATTTAGTTTTTCATAATCATGGAAACAAGGCTTAATGGTGTTATTTATTTGTCTGTAAGTTAAATGAATACGTTGAGTTGTGTTAAATTATGATGATACATAAGGAATGTAAAACAAATTGTGGCTCAATTATTTAATCATATTTGTAATAAACAGGCAGATATCCAAAATAAAATACATGTTTTAATTAATGACACAACAATACATCTGGTAAAATATTCATGGGTCCACTGCCATACTTTGCTATCTAGTGTAGTTACCATTTGTATCTATCTTTCTTTTGTTTTAAGGTGGTTACAAATAAAGAGAGCATGGTTCTCTCACGTAGATTGTTTCTGATTAAATGCATGTAATAATTTGGTCTGTAACATTGCTAATATGGAACGTTTTAGTAGTACATTGCAGTCCAGGTTTGCTACTCTCGATCAAACTGGTTATTTCGGATTGCCTCTGCCAGTATCACGGGAACAACCTCTTGTTTCCTCGACCGTGTGCAATGCTGAAGGTCGCCAAACTGCTGCTCAGGAATCGACTGATAACAGTTAAGGTGAGAACGAACCAGTTTTTAAACAGTCACGTACACGATTTCCTTGTAAGCCACAATGGGTAGATAAGAAACCAGTAAGAAATCTGATTGATTTTTCTAGTGAATCTAGTGACGACGAAAACCTTGTTCGATCAAATTTGCCAATTTTTAGTGGCCACTGTTTGGATAAATTAAGTAATGTAGTTGCTCAACAAACATTGTCATCATTAATTTCACAAGTCCCTATTGTAAAAGAAGATGATAGTGTATCCATTTTCAATTTTTTGTATGAAGTGGAAAGAATACGAGAAAAGCAACTTTTTCCAATTAAGGAAATTCTATTGTCTGTTTTGCATAAATTGCCTGGTAAGATTTGTACATTTATATTACATCAAATTAGCCGTAACCTTGCTTGGTTAACTATTGTTGAAAATGTCATTAATAACTTTGTTACTACTATTGGCAAGGAAGTTATTGCAAGTAATTGTGTGTTTAGATTGAAATCAGATAAAAAAGATCCGTTACATTTTCTTGAGTCTCGTGAGAGAGCATTTAATTTGTTAAATTTGTTGTGGCCGGAACATGAATTTGTAAAATGTTTAGTTGAAAGAATGTTGCCTCAATATTCTCAACATTTCATGTTAAATGGAATACCAGTCAAAATATCAGATTTTAAGAAAACCTTACAATTAATACAGGCTCATTCACGTATAACAAAAGATTTCCAATTAATGTCTGGTGAAAGAAGTGTAAACGTAGTGCACAAAAGGCCAATTCAGTGTAGATATTGTGGTATTTTTGGTCATGTTCAAAAATTTTGCCCTAAAATGCGTTCAAGAAATTTAATGGCATCGATCAATTATGAAGCTGGTAAAAGTGACAAATTACTTGCAGTGTTTGTGCCCATAACTATTGAAAATATGACAGTTAATGTGTGCATCGATACAGGAAGTACTGTATCTATTATCAGGGAAGACGTATTATCTAAGTTAAATGCTAGAAGAAAATTGAATATAACAGAGTGTAATGAAAAACTTAGTGGGAAAGGGAACCCAGTTGGAACTGAAAAAAAAGGTAGGACTAAATGTGAAGTGTAAGTCGTGCTCGTGGCCTGAGACATTCTTCGTGGCAACAACATTGCCGGTAGATTGTATTCTTGGACTAAAATTTCAAATTAAATCTCGTATGATTATAGACTTCAATAAAAGTGAAGAACCTTTCCTTTTGGTGACGTACGTTTGCCGATAAATTGGAACTGTGACAGTATTGTGATGCACAATGTGTCATTTCAGAAAGAACATATTCATCCAAATACTCAAAAGGTGTTTCCTTCATCACAAGGGAAAGCATGGCAACGAAGAGGACCACAAGCCGATCATCGAGGACGAGGTTGGCCACAACGCACCATCTCAAGGACATTTATTCCTCGGTCATCGCAACAGCAACCAGGAAATGATGAAAACTGGATGCCGTCTTCATCCGAAGGAAGGATTGGAATGGCAGCAACGTGCATTTCATCTGAATATTATCAAAGAAAATTAGGTGAGCTGAAAAATAATTATTCTCATGTTTTAAACAACAATATTGGACAAATTAAGAACTTTGAATACAAAATACCTTTAATAGATAACATTCCTGTCCGTAGTATGCCCTACAACTTGGGACCAACAAAAGAAAAATATTTAGATGTTATTGTTAATGATTTACTATCAAGGGGTATCATTGAACCAACAGAAAGTGCATACGCTTCGCCTAGTTTCATTGTATATGGTAAAAATAATAAAAAGCGAATGGTTATAGATTTTCAGAAAGCCAATGAACATATTTTATGGGACGGATATCCTACTGATAATTTAGAAGATACTTTATGTAGTTTAAGTAAAGGCAAAATATATTCTGTTCTTGATATCAAATCTGCTTATCATCAGATATTATTAAGTGAAGATTCACGTGATGTTACTAGCTTCGTAACAAAACAAGGTCATTTCAGATATCGTTTTTTGCCTTTTGGATTGAAAGTGGGGAGTGCTTGCCTAGCGAAAGCAATGAATATGGTTCTGGGAGACTTAAAAGGAACATTTCTTCATTATTATTGTGACGATGTTCTTATTGTCTCAGAGGATGAAAGCTCTCATTTAGAACACCTAAACATTGTTCTAGAAAGGTTTAGGAATTTTGGAATTACTGTATCTCCTGATAAAATGCAATTAGGAAGGAGGGAAATTAAATTCTTAGGTTTTGTAGTGAAGAATGGTTCATTATTTATGGATCCGTCTAGAATTGAAGCTATTAAGAAGCTATCTAGTCCAAAGAATTTAAAAGGATTAAATAGGTTAATTGGATTAATTAACTACTTCTCGAGATTCGTTCCTGATTTTCAAAAAATAATATCACCTTTGAATGATGCTAAATCAGCAAAGAAGTTTGAATGGAGGGATGCCCAACAAAATGCACTAAATTCAATTAAGCAGGCATTTGAAAAATATGTCATTTTAAAATTACCAGACATGACAAAACCTTTTATTGCTCAAGCCGATGGTTCACTATCAGGTTATGGTGCTATTTTGTTACAAGAAGACGAAAATAAGAACCTTTGTCCTGTTTTCTTCTTTTCTAAAAGAATGAAAGAGAAAGACAAGAATTCGACAATATATCAGGTAGAACTTGATTCACTTATGATGGCATTAGAACGTTTTGATGTATATCTGAAAAGTCAACCATTTTTGTTACAAGTGGACAACATGAGTATTGCATGGCTTATTAGAAGAGCTTCTAAATTTCCTAAGTATGCTAGATATGTGGAGAAACTTTCTGTCTATAATTTCAAAATAGAACACATTCCATCTAAATGTAATGTACTTGCTGATACTTTGTCGAGGATGTTTAACAACAAGGAATATAACACTGAAGAAATTGATGTGGAAGAATTAAAAGGCATTAATTTAGCTATGTGGGCTCATCCTTTGTTATCCGCTTCGATCGGAGATGAACAAAGGAAGGATGATCAATTGAGAGTTATTATTGATAAAATTTCACAAAATGAAAATGTTGCTAATTATAAGCTTATCAAAGGTATCTTGTATTTTAAGACTAAAGCTAATAATGTGCCTTATAGGATAGTTGTGCCAACACATCTTAGAAAGTCTGTTATTGAATATTTTCATAGTAATGTTGTATCTGGTTCACATTGTGGATGGCTTAAAACATTGAAGAAAATTCAAAGGCACTTTACGTGGCTAAAAATGTGTGAAAATATTAAAAATATTGTTCAAAGTTGCATTATTTGTCAGAAGTGTAAGCCTAGTAATGCGCCTATTGTCAATCAGTTGGCGTCAGAAATAGTATCTGTAAGTGGACAACGATATTATATTGACTGTGTTGGTCCTTTAATTAGCTCAAGGGGATATAGATTTGTATTGGTAGTTGTGGATGCCTTTTCACGTTTCGTTGTATACGAACCTTTGAAAAATGTTACGTCAAAAATTGTTACGCAAAAGCTTTTCAATACATTCATGAATTATGGCATTCCTTGTGAGTTGGTTACAGATAACGCTAGCTATTTCTGTTCGCAATATTTCACATCATTTTTGTTTAATCTAGGTATTAAACATATTACTATCAGTCCATATAAGTCAAGCCAATTTGGCCGAGAAATATATTTGTCATCTAAACTTTAGTTTACGTACCTTATTTGCTAAGGATCATACTAAATGGGTTACTGCCTTAAAAGAGATTCAGTATGCACATAATTCTTGTTTTTGTTACTCAACAAAGAATACTCCGGCTCAATTATTTTTGGGTAGAGATCTTAGCGATATTTTGGGAATTAAGTGGGATTTAAATCATGATCCAGATCAATTATCAGATAACCAAAGAAAAGAAGTTCTATCGCAAGCCTTTAAAAACCTGCAAATTGCCTGGAAAAGAAGGGAATCTCTTTACAAAAAGAAGTATTCTGAAATTAACTTTAAGATAGGAGATAAAGTAATGATTCAGAACCAAATCATTTCAAAAAAGGCTGAAAATATAACCAAGAAACTGTGTTATAAGTATTTGGGTCCTTTTGTTATCAAGAAATTTCTCACAGGTTTCTGTCATGGTTCAAGACTGTTCTGATACAAATAAGATAAGACGAACACACCTAACTAAACTTAAGAGGTATTTTGCACCACCCTCCCAACCTGCAGAAACCGGTTCGGTGTACATGGCTCGGGAAGGAAGCCAACAAGCAAGCTAAGTAGCTGCTTGTTGTCATAGGTTAAGTTTGACCTTGATAAAAGGAAGTATGAAAATACAATGTTTACAAAGAAGTTGAATAAATTCAATGGATATTTTTATTATATTATTATTATTTATTATTTTATGATCGATCATAATGTTAATGTTCAAATAGCATAATGCTCAATGATGAGATCTCATGTTTAATATTCAATTACTATAATATGTAATATGCAGAATTGTGTACATAATGTCACGTGCATTTGTTTTCACATTTGTTGTATGTAGAGACTGTTCCAGGTATTTTTATACTTTCAGATCTTGATGGGTTTATGTAAGAAGAGCTCTCAATGTCATCTATATATATATAAACAATGTACCTGTATTTTGGGTTTGTAAGTGGAAATGCTTTGGAAAGTTAACAAAAAAAAGGAGGTGTTTGTAATATTTTGTTTTTGAGATATTGATATTCCCCATAACGAGTATCGTGTATATGTTTTCTCCCTTAGAGGGAGGGGGAATTTTTGTAACATACTCGTTACGAGGTAATATAATGAAAGAATCTGGTACTATCGTGTAAGAGATTGTCTTTTGTTGATCACGTGACGTTCTCTGCTCGGCGAGAAAAGGCTCCGCCTGTTAGGGAGTTCTTCCTTCCTGAGCAGCCGCAGAGTGCACACTTATATTCTAGGTTGGTTATATGGGTTGTACTTTATTTGTCTGTAAGTTAAATGAATACGTTGAGTTGTGTTAAATTATGATGATACATAAGGAATGTAAAACAAATTGTGGCTCAATTATTTAATCATATTTGTAATAAACAGGCAGATATTCCAAAAATTAAATACATGTTTTAATTAATGACACAACAATACATCTGGTAAAATATTCATGGGTCCACTGCCATACTTTGCTATCTAGTGTAGTTACCATTTGTATCTATCTTTCTTTTGTTTTAAGGTGGTTACAGAGAGGAGAACTGGACTGTCACATTAATATCTGTCGTGTTGTTACAAAAGGGTCACACATGGAACTTACCAATGCAAACTTCAGGACGTGCTCTTCAAACCATGTAAGTATTTCAGCCCTATTATTAAAACTCTTCTTTCTGTATTTTTGAAAGTGTCTATTTTTTTAGGCTAACTCTGTATAACATTTTATGAGAACTACGGTAAAATACACAGAGTTATAACAACAATATTATCTTAGTAATATGCAATTATATTAGTATTATCTCATTATACATACTAAGTAACTTCTTACCGACGAAGAAACATAAGTTTTTGTGAGTGAATATGCTAATAACATATGTTTATTTTAATTATGGATACCGAAAGGGATTAAATCACAAAAGTGTGGAAATTTAACCAGACATGTTCCAACTATCCATTGTGTTATTAGTGCGAGTGTAAATGTGCACGGCGTGTTATCCAGAAGCAGAATGGATGAAGGCTTGCCTGCTCATAAATGCTCTGTTCCAATGCTCTAATCACACGGTAGCACTCCATGACGTAACGTGTGTAACTTCAGATTTTATCCACCAGAGTCCGCTGTATATTACATAACAAAATGTAGAGAGAGAGTGGTCTTCACAGTCTTCTCTTCAGGTAGTTTAGAAGACTTTAATTTTCCTTAATTTCATGTAGCAAACAACATTTCAAATGAAGTGAAAAACTTGATTTTTAACATGTCAAATTCTGAATAAAATACATTTTCCATTGTTAATAATACTGCCACATGTATGATGTTCATACTAATTTTATTTAGAAAAACAATATTTAAGTGTGCGTTTCTCAAAAATGTGTGTTTAGATAAAAATGTATGCTCTTTAGAGTTCAAGATACAATTCAGACTTTTGATGCAATAAAATATTGTCAAACAACTTGAAAAATGCAGTTGGCTAGAAACGGTAAATAATGCACATACGAGTTCTTGGCACAAGGGCGACAATACAACTCCAAGAGAAATTTCTCATCTATAAAGTGTTTCGCAACTCAAAAAGTTTGGAAATCAGTCATCTATATACTTTTAGTTGAAGCCGTTCAGTCATTTAATTATTATGATAAATTACTATAAAACGAAATACGTCTAATTTCATTCACTCATTCTTATTTAATGGAAAGGTGTTCCAGACACATTTACACGAAATAAATTACAAAATTAAACAATTGAAGAGCACTCCACAAAAAATTAAATAGTTAGAATTAGAATTAACGGAAGCATAAAACAGTAACAGTACAAAATCTTGCTGAAGAGTTATCCATGGCACAATTAAAAATTGATGATCAACAAAAAATGATGTGAGTGATTTGGTGTGAGGACTCGGTTTTGGGAGACTGTGGGTTCAAATTTGATTGAACAAAATTTTTATCCTTCAAGTTAGTGTTGGTACTTAAATTATAAACTTTGTAATGTAATTCAATACAGTAACATTATTATTATTCTTTATTTGTCTTACTTTCCTTTGACAGGACTCGAACACGGAACCTTTCTCGGATGAAATCATGAGTCGACCTGTCAAGGAGCTCAGCCCCCCAGGTAGCCTTTAAATTTTCTCGTTTCTTATCGGGCAACTTTTGTTTTCTTTTTTCATTTACATGCATGTGGAGGTACGGTATAATTGAATTCCAATGCAATACGAGCATTACAGGTGTATCGATTGCTGTTTTCATAAAGAAATTAATGTCAATTTAAAAGCGCAGAGTATTCATATACAAGGATATATACCAAAAAAAGAAAAAAAGGAAGAAAGAAAGAAATATCGTCAAACGAGAACTGTTTGTCGTAGAGGGTGGATGTTAGATTTATTTCTGGTTAGACCTCAAGTGTTGTCACATGAAGGAAAGTTTTTACTGCCCCCCCCCTCTTCACACAAACACAATTACATTTGTTTGGGCCAATTTGACTGGCCAAAATGAATATATTCGGATAAAATTTCAATTTTCTTCTCTTTCTCGTACCACAAATACAAAGACCGCGCCCAACTCGCGAACTAAAGTGGACAGTCATTTGTTTACTCCCCTTTCAGTCACCAGAAACAAAAATGTTTGTTCCCGAATGCCCCCGTGTTGCCATATTTATAACTTCCTTTCCTTGCTTGGTTTTGGTTTGATTTGGTGTTTTAAGTCCACTTTGTGTACACTAAGGCTAATCGGGACTGGACCTACAGTTTAAAGTGGGATCCGAACCACTATGTGCCTCCATTGCTTGGTTTTCAAAAAATGAAACAACGTTAAATATTACGTCTCTGATTTCGATGTGTACGGTTTTCTCCTTCGTCACTATTCAAACACGTGACACTGAAAAAAAGGTGATGACGATACGTTGAAGAATGCCACACATTTTGGCAACGCAGGGGCAGGATAACATGGCAAGCAGCCGATTTCACCTCCACGTTCCCTCTGCTTGCTTAGGGTTGGAAATTCGACCACAGCGCCAAATACCTTTTCTCTTCTTGGTAGAGTGAGGCATATATCAAAACAGTTAGATAGTAACACTTGCTAACTTACTGAAGCTTTCATGACGCGCTCTTATGCGTCACTGAGCTAAGCCCTGGTGCTAAGTACATTAGCAACACAGCCCTTAGATCCCCGGGTAAGCTAAACTTTCTCAACTTCCTCCAATTGTCCGTAAGGATGCTTACGGGAGACCACCAAAACGTATTGAGTCGAACTTCCTTTATCCCGTGCTGCCGTTTCACACCCTATTGTACATAGCACCTGAGAGCCTATTTCGGTACAAGGCTGGCAACACTTGTTCTCCCTGGGAATGCAGAAATTCACCATCTAACTCAATTTTCTGTCTCTGTGCGCTAGGTTGCCTTGACAAATCCATGAGTTTTTCCGAGGCATTTTATCTTGAAAAAGTCGGCCATCGTTGTCTGCGCACCTCTCTCGGCCCTTCAAATTCATCTGCTTATCTCCAGAGGGTCTATCCTGAACCAGCGGAGAGCTGAAGTAACGGGATGCATTGTGGGAAAGTGGTTAGGTTGCAGCATTAACTAGAGTATCCACTGGGATTATATCCACCGTTTTGCCTTGCCTAATTGACTGTTGAAATCATTAGAGTGTTTCGAAAGGCGGAAAACTATCTCCGGAGCAGGCACGTATCTAGAAATACATTTCGGGGAGGAAGGGGTTCCGACCAAGTGTCTCAATAATAATAATAACACAATTAGAATAATTATATTAAATTAAATAATTAATAATAATTAAATACGTAAATTAATTAATTTGGTATTGCTATTATTTCATGAATAGGTAAAAAGATGGCAAAATAATTATATAAAATTTCTGATTATTTTATCTATCATAAGTAGTAGCGTGCATAAATCTTTGGAACTGTCCTTCAAAGCCGTATTAGCCAAATTCCTTGCCTTCCAATAAGTTCGGCGGCAATAAAAAACCATCGATTTAACAAATGCTAAACAAGTATATTTTGATTATTTAGTTTTAGTACTTGGTAAGTCTTTCGGGGGTAAAAAAGAAAAAAAAAGGTAAAGTGCTCTACTGTGCATAGCACCACGCCATGAAGGCGTATAGGGGGTGTGGGGCTAACGCCCCACACTTTCTTGATCCGGTCGTGAGTGGGGGTGATGTGATCAGCATCACGCCCCTGACCGCCTTTACCCCCTAGGGTTTCCCCCATGTACCCATGTTATTCGACGCCGGGGATCGAACCCGGGATCTTGAGCATGGTAGTCAGACGCGTTACCGACTGAGTCACCGCGGCCAACTTTCGGGGGGTCCCTCTAAATACGTCCTTGCTCCGGAGAGATGATGATACGGTTTGTGTTAATATTAAAAATATTTACATTTACAATTAATCCAGAACGTTTCTTAATATGACTATTCTCCGTCCACTGTAAGAACGAAGTTATTATAAACAAAAACCATGTTTTCTGAGAAATAGTTCCTTTCTTATGCGTTAGTACCGATCTTATTTTGCCCATGAATATATTGGGATGGCTTTATCACAAACACTATATTCCTACGCGAAAGAGTCCTGCACATTTGCCATTCATACAACCAATAGCATTTCACAGAAGTGACTTGTACCTCTTTGTTACATTGACTTCGTTCTTACAGCGGAGGGAAGGAAGTAAAATATTTCCCATTCTATTATAAAAAGAGACATTAAATTATTTCCTTGCTTTTAAAATTCAAAATGCCATTATAATATTAATTTATATTTATGGAAAAATATTAAGTATTTCGTATACAGGCACTTCATGAAAAGCAGGATGCGAAATAACGTGGTGAAACAATGGTAAATCATCCATAATGCGATGATTTTTATTCTCTTAACCATAAAATATTAACATTTGGAACAAACATATTCCCAAAACATATTCATGTTTCTTGTTTTTTCAATATCATTAAGTGTAATCAATGACATTTCATCGATCTGTTGTGAGACTGACTATATGCCCGTCTTATTATTAAAGAAATAATTAACATTATTTCATGTGTTTGCTGATATTTGCTAGAAAGGAGTAAAGTTGTGAATTTAATGGAACGTTTCTCGTTTTGTTATTTAGACATGAACTCTTGCACTAAAGTACGACCGGCATCATTTCCGGCCTCCAATAGTATAATAGGGTGGGAAGATTCCAAGAACATGCTTGTCTAGTTGGCTGTTTCGAGCGCCTGCTGTGACACGTAGAAAGGCAACGCCGCAAGGGACCAATTACATCGCCTACTTCCAACAGTGACGCAACAGCCTAGGCGAAAGGAGAAGGTTCACACCAGAAACTACTTACTATAGTTCTGTCATAGATGGAACTGATGAACTGTGTTCGAAAGTTTTTTTTAAAACAGAACTCGAGTGAATAGTCAAGGAATTTAAATATCAGTTCCATAAAACCATACTGTTCATACTGTTCTTATATAACGACACTTCTAGACTGATAAATTTTCATAATTCAGTACTGGATGAAGTATAGAAGTTCAATAGATTCAATAAAGGAAGTGTGAATGCATGGGGAAAATATCAGTGTGATGAAACAAGTGACTATTATTAAATTTTATCTTAATTGTTAACACTACTACTACACATTTATGTGCCTCTCGAAAAGAGAACAGACTTCCTAGCATCACTCCAAAAGGGGAAATAATTTGCACTCTAATTAAAGTCCAATATATTGGATTAAATTAGCGATTTTATTCTTGGATCCATGGCTATAAATATTTATCAGTATATGTTCTTGAATTATGCAAGGTTACATATTTTTATCTTGAAATCTTTTTCTTTTATTTCTAACTTTTCCACCACAACTAAATGATAGCCAATACCCTCAAGAATGAAACAATTTCTATACCTACAAGGTTAGGTTCTTTAGGTTAGGCTAGGTTACCTTAGGTAATGTGAATTCAGAACTTTATCCGATTGGCTGTTTTCAACGGTTGCTAAACCGGTGGGTGAAAGACAACCTAGTAGCTTAATGAAAAATGTAGTTCTCCAGATTATCTTAATCCACACAATAACATCTCAATATTTGTTTAAAAGATTCTTGTAACAGAACAAGTAACATGCATCATTGTGACAATCATTTCATTAGAGATAACCCAATATTTATTATTTTCAAAAAGTTCTAAATTACAATGGCAGATGGCTGTACATTAACTATGTGCTTGGAGTGTAAAATTTGCCAATCACAACATGGAAATGGTTTTGTGGAATGCACTTTTAGAAAATGTAAATACATAAGTTTAAACCTAGATACTAATAATACCAAAGGATTGTTTGTTGTTATGGCTGTGTCCAACTCCATTTAGAATCAATGAATGCAATTGCAAGAGTTAGAAAAGTATATAGACTGCAATACAATTGATTACGTTTCTGGTATATTACTGTCCATCTCCAATCTTGTACTCAGTGATGAAACTGTCGAATTTACAAATTCTTAAGTAATGTCAGATTTTAAAATGTTGGAGCTGTGTTACCACTAAACAGAACATGGAATAAAATATGCATAGTTCATTCACTTGTAATGAACTTATTATTGAGGATAAGTTCAACGTTATTACGCACTTACTTCTGTTGCTACCATTTGTTTTCTTGTGATTACTACCTCATCTATTATTCCACCTCATTCAATTTTGTTACCCACATATTTGAAAGCTTCCACCACATTCAACTCTTTCCAAAACTTTTATTTTTTTTTGGAGGGGGCTCATAGGCGTAGTTTTGCCTGTCCCCTTGGGGTGGGGGGGGGGGCTAGCTGGGGCTAACTTTATTCATGCTTTTATCCATTACAAAAATCATCACGGGCATCATCATTCTTGGGAGACAGGTGATCCCCATATCATCTTATCCAAAAGAAATGGAATTGTGTTTATGTCGAGTGCCACTTTTGTTAAAGGAAATAAATACGCTATTATAGATGGTTGCAAATTTATAGAATAAAGAATGTATGACTTTAAAATGTAGTTAATAATATTAATATGTAATCCAGTGTTCATGGAAATGCACAAATTATAATGCTGCAAGAAATTTAAAACCACAATCTACATAGGGAAAGGAATAATAAAAAATTAAATTTCCTTAATTTCTGCACAACGAAGCTTTGCATTTTCTTCATTCTCAGTGCACTTCTATTGAAGTTTTAAATAAGGCAAATACGTAATTATTATGTTCAACAGTGCTATGAAAGAAAATTTGTCTTGTCCATGGTAGCCGTGTTTTCATACGTCTCATTGCAGAAAAATACTGTTCAGCTGTAGCCGAAGACACTAGCAGTCTTGTGTAGGTATCTATTAAATTTCTGTCAACTGAAAATGAATACCTACCCAAGGTGCGATTTGTGATTTTATCAGAGGAGCAAGGGGTGGGGGTGAACTAGTGGGATTATTTATTATCTAATAATCTTATAGATGTTTGAAAAGAACTCCCAGAATACCATTTAGTAGGGTCTAATAGATATCCATTCATTTTAATCTTGCATACATATCTGATTTACCTATATAGCTACTATGCATGCCTGTAATTGGACGTTAATTGCTTAATATCTAGTCTAACAGAAATCAACGCCATTCTAAGTTTAGTTGATTCAGATTATAGTCCAGTACCGCCTATTGGCCAATCAGAAACAAAATAAAAACGAACAGCAACATATAAGTTTTGCCAATATCTAATGAGCAGCGACGTATCTTTAAAAAACGCAGAACGAAATAATGTGTATTTTTAAATATATATTTGAGACTGTAACATAAATTACACTAAGCTGGAACTCTATATAAGTATTATGACGCTTTCGGATCTTAAGAAAATGTCTATTGAAGAAGTGAATGGAGGAAACAAATTTTTAGAACATTGCAAGTTATTGAATTATCGCGATAGGTGTACTATCTATGTAGGCTAAAGTTTAAATTAAACCTTTTATTACAAGAATTACTGTTTGCCCTGAGAAGGAGGTCTGAATGAAACAAAATATTAAAAATAACATGCACTAATAAATGATAGCATGAAGGATACAGAAAGTTGCTATTTGTAGGTGTAATATTATTTAATTATACTGAACACTAAACTTTTAAATGATCAAACAATTTTTATATAACACTGGCCAAGTAATTTAAGAACACCAAGTATGACATATGACATATGACACATCCGTGTCTCTTTCCCACGAAGCCAGGCGAACGTTTAATCAACGAACCCACTCTCTGACATGGACACCAGTGTGGTACCACAATGAACTCTAATCTTCAACCAGTTACATTCGCTCCTGTCAGAGTAAAAACTGCATTTGGTCGAAATTGGGAAAGGCAGATGGCCGACAGAAACATGCCGTTACTTCTTCGTTCCGGGACTTTAATTTTAAAATATCTTGACAACTTCAGTGGGATACATCGCTCGCTCTCAGTGTGGACTTGTAAAGACAATGACTCCTTCTGTTCCAGTGATGGGAGCAAACTGGTCCGGCGTAAACAGACCTAAACGGAACAGCAATCTAAGCACGTAGCAAGACCTGGGCCGAAGTCGTAATTTCTGCAGTCGCGCCAGCAAGTCTACATCTCTTGATGCATTGGTGACAGCAGAAAATTGAAAAATTCTGAACCCTGACTTCACTCTAAGATCTGTAGGAAATATGTCTTCGAGTTCAAAAACATTAAGCCACCAGGAAAGTAATTAACTAATCGAAAATTTCAGAAGTGAGATGCTCGCAGCGAAGTTATGAAAAGTTTAAATTGATTCGAACCATACTTTCGCTCTCCTTATCGCCCCCACGAACAGGGGGTTATTGTGTTTTCACCTCCCTGGTGTAAACACGAAGCCACGGGGTGGGGCTATGGCCCATGGACCAATAGGAAGGGAGGACAATTCCCCTGGGGCAGCAAGGATTCTGAAACACGGTGGGTGAAGACAGTGCTCAAACAGTTCTCGTGCAACGATTCAACTCCCTAGTCGGGAAAAGTTCTCTTTCTCGCAAGAGAAACCTTCCGACCGATATGATGAAGACAGTTTATCTTTTTGAACAGTGCTCCGAAGTTAGAATGTAGTATTCTAAAAGTGCTTCGAAGGTAATCAGTACATAGCTGTGAAGACCAGTTCTTCTTGTTTATGTGGCCCTCCACGAGTCGCAACTGGCAGTTGTTTGTAACCAGCGATAACGAATTTCACGCAAGCCGATGCTCGTCTGTCGAGCGAGGGTGAGAGTGTAAAGATGCAGAGTGTTGTAAGTATGTTGGTCTGATAAATTAAATGCCTCCTTTCATAGTACCTTGATTCCTTCATTTGCAACATACAATTTAATCTCCTGGCTTGTGATCGAGGACCAACGAATAAGGAACTTGATTGTCCTTCTCCGTTGGCCGACTTCTGGGTCGTAAACATAACATTGCTTCCCTCCTGTCTTGAATTTGTTGTGGTACATTTATTTTACAGAATTTCCTTTATATCGTTGTAAACATCCATGCCTGGTACGTAATAGATTCGAGAGTCTGTGTCGCTTGCGCCGAGTTATTTGCGCCGAGGTTTCTTATCGGTTCATTTCCACCGCGACTATGTCAAGACCTTCCTTGGTGGGTTTTCCCACAATCGGGAGTGTCATTACCGCCGCGCGCATGTGTGTTTATGACGTTGCCCAGCTCGAGCTGTGTTTATCTTCGATTGAAAAGGAAGGTGATTGGTAAATGAATGTAAGATGAAAGTATATATGAGACATTGGGAAATTAGTATTTATGTAAAACTGAGACTTGAGAGAGACCTACAAGAATTCAAATAACGTTTGTATTGTTGTTGTGCAAGTGTATCGAAATATTGTGTTTATACAGGGTGTCCGGCTTAGACCTGTAACATTAGAAAACAGTATAACTTTAGTTACATTCAACTTCAAATGAAACTTATTGTTTGTATGAGACTGGCAACTGTGGCCATTTGCGAGAATCACCAGTACTTCAAGTTGACGTGACGCGCATGCGCGTGTAACGCATAAATTCCAAGATGGTGGAGTGGACGGTTCAGCAGAAAGTGTTCAGCGTTCTTTCACTGGCAGCAAACAAATCTGTGAACCTTGTTCAACGTGCTCTTCGGCGTGAATTCAATCTTCAGCGTCACGACAATGTTCCTTCCTATTTGAGTATTTCTAAGTGGGATTAACAACTACGAGAAACTGGAAGTGTTGTGTCGGTGCGCGGGAAGAACGCGAAGCGGAAGGTATCAGAGGAAAACATTGAAGTGATTTGCACTGCATTCACAAGAAGACCAAGAAAATCAATAAAACGTGCAAGTTTAGAGCTCAACATTCCTCAGTCTACTATCAATGACGTTGGCCACAAAAGTTACGTCTACGGGCGTACAAGATCCAGTTAGATCAACGAAATTATCCTGATGATAAACCTAAAAGACAGACGTCTTCGGGCAAAATGTTAACCGAAATTGACACCAACAATGCATTTCTGGACAAGGTGTACTTTTCTGATGAAGCTGCATTCCACACGTGTGGCAAAGTTAACAAGCAAAATTGTCGTATTTGGAGAAGTGACAATCCTCATGAGTTTCGTGAAATTATGAGAGACTCGCCAAAAGTTAATGTGTGGTGTGGGTTAATGTAAGAGAAGATAATAGGCCCGTTCTTCTTTGCTGAAGAAACAGTGAGAGGAACGAATTATTTAGACATGCTTCAGCATTACGCTGTGCCTAAAATGCCTCCAGAAACCATTTTCCAACAAGACGGAGCCCCGGCACATTTTGCCATCATTGTACGAGAATTTCTCGATGAGCATTTTCCCAGAAGATGGATAGCAAGAGGATCTAAACCACTTGCTTGGCCTCCGCGCTCGCCGGATCTTTTCCCCCTAGACTTTTTATTTTGGGGGTTCATCAAGGACCAAGTCTACAGTATGCCCGTCGAGAACTTGGAAGATCTGCGTAACAGAATTCGTCAGGCGATTAACAATGTGACCCCTCAAATGCTAGTGAATACCTGGACGGAATTGGAATATCAGTTCGACATCTGCCGTGCCACAGGGAGGGTTCATATCGAGGTTGTGTGAAGTGCTGGTGCTGGGACAAAAAAAAATGTATGAGTTTTTCTACCAAAATGTCAATTTTTGTAATAAAATTGTGTTTCTCTGCAAAATTATGCTCTTTTGTAATGTTAAAGGTCTAAGCCGGACACCCTGTATATACGTAGCTATTACGTATATAATGTTTGCAAAAAATTACACTGTATTTATAATGTTTTTGACGATTTTATGTAGTGTATAATAATTAAGTGTAATAGACTGGCACATTTATGTTGCTTCTGAAGTGTACATTTACGTAGTACTTGTAGAATGCTTTCAATATTTTAACAATACTGTATTTACAATGTTTTTTGACGATTAACGATAAATGATTAATGTATTTTCTGTTGTGAAATAAAATTGATACAAGTAATCCTGTGTAACGTCTTTTGAAATAAGTAAAGAAAAGTCATATTTGCCTCTCTGGATAGTTTAACATTTCGGTGTAAACACAGCTGTGCATCGTCATAAACAAACGTTTGATTTTATGTTTAAAGTCCACTTTATGCACTATGCACCATGTGGTCATAAACACACGTCCGCGCGGCGGTGATGACACTCTGGATTGTGGGAAAACCAGCCGAGGAAGGTCTTGACATATGTCACGGCGGAAATGAACCGATAAGAAGCCTCGGCGCAAACGACACGACACCTAGATTCGACCCCCCCCCCAATTTTATTATAGACATTCAAAACAAGTTTTATATGATCACTTTGCATCTGCTTTCTTCAATTTTCTCTCTCCAATTCAAGTCTAAGCCTGTTTGCTGGACGCCTGATTTTACTATTAATAAACTATGTAATCAAAAGGAATGATCATTCTGTCATCCGTGTGTTAATTTCACAAACAGCAAAGCTTAAAAACTATAATATCCAATCTCTAAAAGATTATTAAGATTTCTTCTTGTTATATATCCAGAGTAAGCACGTACCTTCTAGGATTAAGTGACTGGGGGGGGCGGAGGGGGCGACAAAATATTGTTGGGGGCAGTCACATTAAAACGCACGAAAACACTACAGATATTATATATATATATATATATATATATATATATAATGCTTATATTGATAATAATAATAATTATTATTATTATTAATATTATATTCATGTACGGTGTTTTGTGTTTGTCCTTTATTTAGAGTGGACGTTTACTGCCTAAATTTACTTCTTGATTACGAGTTTATCTCCACATGATTCGCTTTAATAATTTAATTAATTGCTTTTTTATTCGTGGGAACTGCCGCAAGTTGCGTTGTTTCTAGTGGCCTATTTCAGTATTGGAAGACGTTTATAATTTTATAATTCATCGTCTCTCTTGAGATGAAACTACTGATATAAATATTCAAGTTATAAAATAATAATATAAATGACGAAAAAAATGTTTAAAAGTGTTTAATTTTCTTGCAAAATAAACATGACGTTGGAAGAAATTGATCTTCTTAAATATTAGAAACATCGAAGTGCAATTCTACTGTAGGAGAATTCTGATGTATTTATTTATTTATTTTATTTTATTTACGACTTTGTTTACATGGCGAAGTTAAGGCATTAATGCCTTCTCTTCCACTTAACTATTAATTACAGGGATCATTTTTTTCTTTACAGTTAGTTGTATACAATAAAAAAAATTAAAAAAGATAAATGAAAAATAAAGTAATAAAATAAAAATAAAGTAATGAAAGTAAAATAAAAATAAAATGAAAGCAATACAGTTTGAATACGAGCAGTCAAGCCCTGGATTAACCATTAACTACGTACATTGCTCATTATTATTTACTAACATAATGAAATAATATTACTTAGAAGAAATTAAAAAATAAAAGCAATACAATACAGTTTCTACATGGAGACACACACACACACACACACACACACACACACACACACACACACACACACACACACACACACACACACACACACACACACACACACACACACACACACACATATTCACAAACAAATACATATATAGAAATGATATTTCGTGAGCTAAATGTATAACACATTTCTTTCTGGGAATTTAATCTAGGTCCAATTGTTTAGCATGTATAATTTTAATTGTCTTTTGAATGTTACAACTGAGGAAGAGGCTTGGATTTCGGGGGGAAATTTATTCCAGTGTCCTGCAGAGGTAACGATAAACGAATTGGCGTAGAAGTTAGATCTGTGGATAGGGATGGATAACAGAGATTTTTCACGTCTTGCGATGATTACGTAAAAATGTCACGCTTCGCCACTGGCCACACGTCACTTTCTTCATATGAATATGCGATAGCAAATGGTGGGATCATGCTTTCTTTACTACCACACTGTAGTGATAAATTGCAGCCTTTAAATGTTTCTGTGTTCAATCCCCTCAAATCTGCATGCAATGATGCTTGTTATTCATGGATGCGCAAACATCCGTACAAAAAAATTGAATTGAGTGACGTTCCAAAAGTTTCTAAAGTTGCGTTTGAGAAAGTGTGCAGCGTTAAAAATGCCTCATCAGGCTTTGAAAAGCGTATTTTGTCTATGAATCCAGACGTTTTTACAGATGCTGATTTTGCAGACTGAGAAGAATATGGAAGAAGACGTTCATCATGATGCAATGGACTCGACGAAACAAAAATCTAGTGACGTTAC
The DNA here is from genome assembly GCF_977018435.1 of Lepisma saccharinum. Lineage (NCBI taxonomy): Eukaryota > Metazoa > Arthropoda > Insecta > Zygentoma > Lepismatidae > Lepisma > Lepisma saccharinum. The sequence goes on from NC_139233.1 coordinate 55,657,380, forward strand.
TGAATTGGTATTCGCTGGACCATCAAGGGAAGTCACCAACTCCGAAGAATCCTCCGCAATAGTCCCGCTAACAGCAATTTCTCCAATTCCTAGGCAAAAACCATCGTTAAAGAAGAAGAAGGGAAAGCACAAAAGCTCAGAAATCCTAACAGCAACACCTCGTAAGGCTCTTCTGCAAGGAAGAGAGCGCAGAAAGAAGATACGTTTAGTGAATACCTCCACAGGAATGCCTTTAAAGAAGAAAACAAAGTCCGTAGTGGTTCAGAAAAGACTCTTTGACCGCAAACAGAAAACGTTTACATTCTGTGATGACAGTGATAGTGATTTAGACAACTTGGCTGCTTCCTTGCCTGAAACAAATCCTTCCAGTGAAGTTTGCCTGTTTTGTGGAGAATTCGGGAACGATTAGGAACTGTGGTACAGGTGTACGTACGCTATGTTCTGGGTGGGTGCATTCTGAATGCAGTGCAGCTGATACAGCTGCAAATTTCAAATATGATTTCTGTGTTGGTACCTAAAAGCAGTAGTTTCATTTTTAGGTTAGGTTAGCTTTTGTTCGTATCATAAGCAATAATCTTAGCCTATAAGTGATATTTTGGCTATATTTTTATTATTTTGTGAACTTCTGAGAGATGTTAGACCTTCACTCACTTGAAGAAACTTGACTGGATGAATTGGCAATAAACCACATTAATTGTGCTAAGTAGCTTAAGATGAAAAGGGTCATTATAAAATTTTATATTTTTATGTTAAGCGTAGCTACTGAGTTTTTATACAGTTGTAGGCCTATAGCTATATAGGCTTACACATAGGCCAATAAAACTTAATAAGCCTAAATGATTTTTACTTAGTTATATCACTGTGGAAATTTCAGAAACCTAAAATATCGTAATTTGAATTTCTATTCTAGCCTTATGAATGTCTATAAACGTTCATTTATCGTCAGAATTGTTCTTATTTTCAGATGTATGAACAATGTTTTTATCAGGTTCAATCGCATGATTGTTTTTAATGTATATATCAACATATGGAAGATTTTAAAATGAACTAAACTAAGAACTCCACTGTTGCGTGTTATTACCCACAACAGATGGATAATTACACGCATCGCAGTGTTTCAAAAAATGCTTGCCGTCGAGTAATAGTTACGAGTTACACCAAGGTCGAAAAAATCTTATAACAAACATATGTAGGTGTCTTCAGCACTATTCATTAGATTCTTAGCTGCTCTCTTACTCCAGTTATATCCAATTAAAAAAAAAACTGCGTGTCATTACCCCCTTTTCCCCTACAGATGAATTACAAAGGCAACAACCCCCACACGATCCAAATTAGTTAAAATGTGATATTTTTTTAAGAAAAGTATATATATATATATATATATATATATAATAGAGGTTCGTTCGTTGGCCAAGACTATAAGAACTATCTCTATTTAAATATGGTTATCCAATGACCTCTAGCCTCCCAGACTAGCCAAAGCCACTACTAAAAACGCTGTTTCTTTAATATAAAATCAAAACTTGGGTGCAAACGAGATTTTTCGTTGGCCGAGACCATCAGTACTATCTCCATGAAAATGGTTGACCCGTGACCGCTAGCCCTCGAGACTAGCCACAGACACTACCGGGAGATCTTTCCTAGGTCTCTCCTCTTGCCAAAGAAACGAAAAAATGCCAACCCCCGCTACTCAATAGAATCCCTTATATAGGCGATTCGAAAAGAGCCAGCAAACGACTTATTTTTTTCACACCTCCGGGTTTTGAAAGGACAAGTTTATAAACGACCCGCCTTCTGCAAACTGGCTTTCTCACACACGTAGGCCAGCCCTACATCAAGTTATATTGGACAGAATAACAAATATTACCTTCACCAACCCAAAAAAATAATATTAATGAACATATACCAACATCCAATAAAGAAAAGGATCATGTACTGGTTCTACCATTACAACATTCAGGCGACATTCAGGCGTACATCTTTAAATGTCCCCCGCGCACAGATCCGCAGAAACTAACTTCACTTCTTTTCGCTACCAAAATCGCCATTCTGTTCAAGTGCCTACCATGACGGTTTCTCTTTTTCATGTTCAGAAAAACGCAATGAAAGGCTACGTATATGTAAACACGGGATGCAACGCCGCTTTTGTTTCAATGTAACAATGTTGTTTACCTTGCGCTCCAAGTTGAAAGATCAAAAGAATTAACGTTGATATATTTCCTTTGAAATCTTGTTTGGAACATATGGTACCCGTAAAATGCACATGTACTTTAACTTTAATTGTATTCTACATCAAAACATAATTTGATTTGATCTTTTTCCTTGTGTGTGACTGCCACACAAGAGTAATACATGAAAGTTTCATGAACATTTTCTTATTTGTTGCGTGCAATTTAGCTTCCTTAATTATTTTATACATATGTCGCATGCGTTTGGGTGGTGGCTAATGCCTGGTTCTGGGGGAGTCTTAGCCCCCTAGCCTCTACCCAACAACGCGCATGGGGGGGGGGACTACGTTTCTGCTTCCACTCATCGTTCGTAACTAGCACATTTCACATTTGCATGCACAATTTTTCTGTTAGTTTTGTTGTTGGAATTTTCCATAGCAAGAGCATTACTGGCAAGAAACTTAAACTCGACAGCCTACGCCAGTAACGTATAGCACGACCACGCAGGGAAGTCACCTTTATGTTCGTCTGTTCTCTTCTCTCGTTCCTCGTTTTGCTAATTTGTCTTTTGTTGCTTTATTCATATTTTACAGAGCTTCACTTAAGACCTAAGAAGCGAGGAATTATTAACGAGGCTTCTTTTACGTAACGTTGTGTTCCCAGCACTTGGATTCCAGCCAAAGCCATTCTTATACTTTGAGTGGTCTTTACCGAAAACTTAACGTACCTAATTCTTTCGGAAAATGTCTTAAAGTGATCGCAACCATAGTACTTTCCGTTGCGGTGCATCAAATAAACAACACCTGCAGCAGCGTCCGGCGCGCAGAGCCCCCTCTACAATTCGATTACTGAAGTGCTCTCGAAACTCGTCTGTTTCTGCCTGGGCCTACCCTCGTTTCCGACGGAAACTGGAGTTGTAAATTTCTCCGCAATGGCGCTGCATACCGTCCTTAAACTCGTATTAGGTCTGTGTGCTGGTCGTGCTTCCGGGAAGAAGGGAAGTGTTAGGTTACTGCACTTGGACTCCTTTCTTTGTCTTCAGCTTGTACTCTGGTGCCAATTGAGAAAGTTTTCCCTTGAAACGGACACGTGCGTCTTCGTAGGATTATCACGAAAATTGTCTACGCTATGCCAGGCCCGTAGCTAGAATTGATCTCCAGGGGGGGGGGTCCACGGGTGACCAGGGGGGCTTGGTGAACCAAATCCATTTTAAAAAGTTTAACAGTATTAAATGAAGGTAAATTATGTGTGTGTGTGTGGGGGGGGGGGGTGTCGTTAAGTTGTATAAAAATTTAGAAATATTGTACAAATACTATATTTTATCTATATATCTTTTAAATCAAAGCTTGAAGTGTTAATTGACGGCTAATGAAATCATCCCTTACTACACACTCCATACTATTTTTGATGATACAGATATTTACATCACAAAAAATGCACAATATTCAATCATAGTGTCTATAGCAATGAAACTCCCCTTCGTTCCCAAAACTTGAGAGCTGTTGACCTTTGACGCAGATGCGGAGGGACGTCAAAGTCACAGATTTCTGTCTAAACAGGTCACAACTAGGGCAGCGAAGGTACAGATAAAGATGCTTGCCTAGAGAAGATAATTTTCTAAATACTTGCAGCTACTTCTTCTTATACATGTAAATAATATGAATTAATGTATTAGCTGTTGTTCATGTTGTGTGACTTTATCCTTCTCCAAAGTTGTGAGCAAAGTAATATCTGCTGTCTACATTTTTTCACTCTTTCTGCAAACAAATTACAGAAGATAGTTTTACCTAGTGCCAAGGGGGCTGATGGCAGTGCCGGGGGGGGGGGGGCTGACGGCAGTTCCAGGGGGACTCAGTCCCCCGGCCCCATGCCTGGCTACAGGCCTGCGATATGCACTACAATTATAAACTCTATGGTGATTTTCTTTATTATTTCAGAAGTGAAGATATAAGGAATTTCACCTTAAAAGATCCGAATATATTCAAATATTGTTATGATGAATATAACCTGCAAAAAGTAAATTTATCTTCTTGTAGAAAATATTGTGCTATTGAAGTTATAAAACTTTTATAAACACACATAAAAAGTAGCATAATATCAAGTGAAATAATATATACAATTCTCATATATATATATATATATATATATATATATATATATATATATATATATATATATATATATATATATATATGATTGAGTCCGGTCACTGGACCAAAATGAATGTGAATGTTTTGTGTGTGGCCACTGATGAACCAAAATGTGCTTGCCTGTTGGGCCGAGATGGGTCTGTCTAATTTGTACGATGCACGCCAAAGAAAATGATAGTACTTACTGCGTGTCGCTATCACAAACCCATACCTCTGAAGTGGAGGACCATATTGTATTCCATAAGGTGATTCGACTCGGATGATTGCAAATGACACTCACTGATAATAACGAAGATATATTGAATAAAACAAAAGATTACATGTTTGTACAAACTTGGTGCAATGCAACGCGATGGACGGAATGAAACTACCACGCACACTCGGCCATATTGTCTCGCGAACTGACTGAGCGTCACTCTCTCTCTCTGTTCGAGAGTAAACATAAAACAAAACTGAATTTCTCTGACATCTATTGTTAAAAATATCAAACATATCAATTATGACTTGAGACAATATATATATATATATATATTGATTGACTTATTTGGTGTTTTAAGTCCACTTTATGCACAGTAAGGGTAATCGGGACTGGACCTACAGTTTAAAGTGGGATCCAAACCACTATGTGCCTCCTCCAGGTATCGACCCAGGACCCCTTGATTACAAGGCGACGACGCTATCACTGCGCCATCGTGGAGGCCCATACCTGTGTGTATGTATGTATGTATATGTGTATAGTATATATTTATCGGTGCTGCTCTAACTCCTTACGTTATTTTTTTTAAAAAAATCCAAAAATGTACGCACATCGATACGATAATAGACAAGGATTTAAACTGCATTTTCTACCCTGCAAAATAAGCCCTTTGGTTGCAGAAAATCCCTTCAACCCCATTCTTCACCTTCTCTTCCATTACGCAGCTGCAGCAGCGCCTCTGGCGTTCGTCAGAGGAACTTAGGAGAGGAGGAAGTTTCCGAGTCAGCAGCAAAAGACAGCCTAAACGATGTAAGTTGATTAACACGGGCGAAGGACTCCCGAGGCACGCCACAGACTCTTAATGATGCCGTAACGAATTAATGCGGGAATTTGCTTATTCGTTTATCGCTCGCGAATTAGGGGCGTGTTTACGCGGTGAGAAGGGCAGCTATATAGTATTTCGACAGGGGCGGGCTGGAGAATGACTTACAGGACGCTGGGAGTTGCCATTTAGGAAAGGGGGGGGGGGGTCAAAAGATAGGGTTCTACCCAGTAATAAGGGTGCATTTCCTTACTTTTCTCCATGACAGTTGTTTCTAATTTAGAGATCAGCCCACTGGCGTATTGGTAACGACGCTTCCTTGTAACCGACGAGTCCCGGGTTCGATACCCGGTGGAGGCATATAGTAATTCGAATCCTACTTGAAACTTTAGGTCCAGTCCCGATTAGCCTTTTGTGCACAAAGTAAAAACAAAACAAATAAACAAAAAAAAAACTGTTTAACCAAGTTCCAATTGACGCTGAACGAAGCTTAAAAGGCTCTGGCCCCGATGACGTCCCAAGTGAGCTTCTTCGAGCCTTTCGGGTAGCGTAGTGGTAACGTTCGGGTTCGATACCCGGTGGAGGAACATTGCACAGTGGATCGGATCCCACTTTAAACTGTACGTCCAGTCCCGATCATCCTATTCGTGTATAAAGTGGACGTACAAACAAACTCAAAAAAGTTTGTTTTAAGTGCAAATACGCCACCTCTGGCGGGTTTCACATTTAAACGACAAGCGAACAACAGGCCGAGGTAACAGGATACACTGGACTGATAAAACTGCCCAGCGCCAGCAACATGCAAGCGACAAGCAACACGTGCAGTTTGTCCTGTCTCTTCGGTTCGAAAGGTTGCTTTGATTTCAGAGGGTTCACTTGCAAACACATGTCCCTTCGGTCTGAAAGTTCCCTTATTATTTGTAGTACGGGTATGGACTTGCTTTTATTGTATTGTATTGCGCTTTTCTTATTTTTGCGTCGCTTGTATGTTACTTTTGGCTAATCGCGACGACGATGATGCATGATGGTTAGATGAAATTGTTGAAGAGATTACTTTCTACAGTGTAGTGTTGATAGAGCTAAGGAAGTGAATGCAAGTACACGTTTAATGCAACATATTCCAGATTATCAGAAACTTCACTTTTCCAAAAATCGTTGCTATTCCATCAACTGCGGATAAGCGAGTTCGTAGTGTGTATTTTGTGTGTGTGTGTGTGTGTGTGTACAGATTGGACCATTTAAGTTGATAACTGGCAATATCTTACAAACGAAGCTTTTTCGAAAGAAATATTTCAAATAAAGGGGATAGAGAATGCCATTATGAATGTTTTATAAGGCAGCCATTTTGAAGATCATTTGAAGGTCACTCAAACTTGTTGAATAGAAACCTAATTTTAATTTAACATTTCTCTCGAAAACGCTTCGAATTCTGCGATTAAAGTCTTTCAAGTCTTCAAACAATAATAAAATATACATTTGAAGTATAAACCTATCAAAAGATTATTTATGTACACCGTAAGACGTAAAATATATGGAAGAACAGAAATAGGAAAAGAAAGTAATGTAAAGAAACGGATACGAAATTCAGCCATCTGATCCGAACACGAGAATCTAACCCTTTCCTCTCCTCATATCTTTCTGCTAACTCATCCATTCTGATCAATATGGAAGCAGTCCGCTGGGAATGGAGACCGAATTCTAACTTCCCAATGAAGAATATTCCGAGGCCACGGAGCCACCTTAAGAAAGGGTGGGAGTCCCAAAGCATGAAAATCCGGGATGGCAATTCCGGCTGCGAAGTCGTATTCCGGGGACGACATATATAGCTGGATGAGAATCTCCTTATGTCATATCCGCCAAATATTGCAACCTGCTTGCGAAATTGGATTGGATGTAGCAAGCTCCCGAGTTTTTCCCTGTACGGCGACATTGCCATTCTCGGCATTTCGATATTGCAGTCTCTTCTATCCGGGCCATTTACGACCAATTTGCGAAAAAGGCGAAACGTGTCCGCAACTGTTTCATGATTTTTTTTCTAAGGATGTTCAAAATTGCTGTTTCTGAATTTCCCACGTTTCGACTGTGAATAAAGCGAAATATGCAGAAAAAACAGAAGTTTGAAAAAGTATCAACTTTCCTGGAGACAAATGATGAAGATGTAATGTGGAGACGTTGGATTCTGGAGAAGACTCGAAGAGATAACTTCACTCGCATCTTCAGCGACTGAGAATTTCGAGAGCTAACTACTCTCATCTTCATAGAATGAAATTTTCGTGAGACTGTACCACTCTTAAATTCAGAGACTGAGGATTTCATGAGCTGATGTCATTATCAAAACAAGAATTTTGAGACCTAACGCCACTCGCATCTTCAGGGACTTAGTATTTTGGGAGCTAACCATTCTCATCTTCGGAGATTGGGGTTTTCATGTTGTAACTCCAGTGTCATCTTGAGGGACATGATTTGGGGAGCTATCGTTATTCTCCTATCCAAGAAACGAGAATTTCGAGCATTAACGCCACCCGCATCTTTAGTGACTTAGTGTTTCGAGAGTTAACCATTCTCCTCTTTGGAGAATGAGATTTTCATAAACAACCAATCATTTTCCAATCCTATTCCAAGAGTACAACGTAAGCTGCAATATTGCAAAATACTCCACACAAACGATTTCGTGAATTCTTTACAAAGCTACTAGTCAAAATGTCTGTTCAACATCAAATTTTTGGAAATGTCTGCTTCATTGTGACTTTGTATGTTTCTTCTATCAACTGCATTTACACTTCCTAAGGAACGGAAGTGTTTCCCCTGCTCAATCGGGGAATTACCTAACCTCATGTACACTTTTCTGATGCACATTCTCTTCATGTCGTTTTGAGACTTTCAATGTGTGCAAGAGAATATTGAACACAGCCTAAAATAGTGTTATCAGCGGGTGGCACGTGTGAAGTTCAGCAAATATTCAGATGCACAGGACAGAAAGCGCTTTCAATAGCTCTTTTAACAAGTTCGAGTTTTGTGTAAAGAGGCTGAAAGTGAAGGTTTGGTTTTATGCGTCGATTTGTAGCAAGTGCCATTGAACTAAGCATGGAGTCTATTCTACAAGAGACATGTACGGCCACAGAACTTTGCAATTCACTGCCAGTCATGTTGCGTCCGATTGAAACGCAGTGAAAATGTTGAAACTTTAGTAGCTGCTGATCAGCAGAAAACGTATTTATATGTAGCAAAAATGTTCTAAATATGTAGATACATATTTAGTTATTTTCACCAAAATATGGAGTTAAATATGGACTTAAAATTTTAAAAAATTTACTTTTTAATAATATAAGACACTGCACGAGCTACATAAAATACAGTATCGGCATTGCAACTATTACCGCGACTGTCTTGAAGAGAAACCAGAAGTCAATCCCGTACGTGTGCCACAAAATTGTTGCTTCTGGCGCTGCTGTCGGGCTCGCAACTAGTTGCTAGGGTGAAGTTAGTAATGGACTGCTCGACTTGGGAAGTTCTTCCAACGTTGCCAAAATAACGTTTGTAACAAGCAGGAGTCAATTCTTGAGCCCTCATTGTCCACTTGTAAATAATCATGAATTTCAAGTGTTTTAGTGTTTTGCAATAGCAAAAGCAAACAGTTGGGAGAGGTAAGTGTGTGTGTGTGTGTGTGCGTATACAGGGTGATTGGTAATTAGATGTATTCCCTGAAAGGGGTTAAAGTAGAAACAACTTGCAATAAATTTGACCATATGATACCCTGTCCGAAAATTAGTAGTTTTCGAGATAATCGAATTCCTATTGTTTTTTTTTAAAAATGACAATTTTTCACAAAAAAGATGAATTGAGAAAAAAACTACTCATTGTATGGAACTTATTTCAGCGTTTTCTGATAGCTAACAAATAAGTGGTTCGTCGAAAAAAAGTTTTTCCCAAATAACAATCACATGTAAGTAACGGGTGGGTATAAACTTACAGGTGATTATAAAAACATGCACTCTTAGTTTACTTGGCAACGTATTAGTAACAAAAATGGTATGACACGAAGCGTACAAATTACTTTAATTACTTCCTTGTGTCATCTGCTATCCAACAAGGTACAAATGTTGCTAACATTCATATTTGTGTATAAGGGCCTCCCCCATGGCGCAGTGGTAGCGTCATTGCCTTGTAATCAAGGGTTCCCGGGTTCGATACCCGGTGGAGGCACAAGTGGTTCGGATCCCACTTTAAACTGTAGGTCCAGTCCCGATTAGCCTTTCTGTGCATAAAGTGGACTTAAAACACCAACTCATATTTGTGTATAAGAAATAATACTTCATCTTCATGTGAATGGAATCAATGAACAATACAATTAAAGAACATTACACGTCTTGCTCAAAGTGGGCACCTCCGTTACGAATGCAGGCACGCAGGTTTTTACGGACATTTGATCTCGTAACTCGTGATGTGATGGTGTCCTTGATGTGTTGACCAGCTGTTAAGATTCTCTCCCTGAGTTCTTCTGGCGAGTTTACCGGTGTCTTGTAAACTAAGTCTTTCATGTGGCTCCAAATGTAGAAGTCGCAAGGCATCAAATCGGGGCATCGAGCCGGCCAGGCAATCGGGTCGCCTCGTCCAATCAATTTCTTTAGGTAATTTTCATCCAGCCACTGTCGCACGCCCAGGCAGAAGTATGGATGGGCGTCATGAACAATCATTTGATCGAGCCATTTTTCCTGCCCAAAATCTTAAATGGATGAACATTTTTTGAGTAACGGAGGATGTGCCTCTAGCTACAAGACGTGACATGATTTACCAGCATGATGGCTGCCCATCTCGATCCCCCGATCGATTTGACGCCTTGCGACTTTTACATTTGGAGCTACATGAAAGACAGTTTACAAGACACCGGTAAACTCGCAAGAAGAGCTCAGGGAGAGGATCTTAACAGCTGGTCAACACATCAAGGACATCATTACATCACGAGTTACGATACCAAATGTCGGTAAAAACCTGCGTGCCTGCATTCGTAACGGAGGTGCACACTTTGAGCAAGACGTGTAATGTTCTTTAATTGTATTGTTCATTGATTCCATTCACATGAAGATGAATGAAGTATTATTTCTTGTACACAAATATGAATTTTAGCAACCTTTGTACCTTGTTGGATAGCAGATGATACAAGGAAGTAATTAAAGTAATTGTTATTTGGGAAAAACTTTTTTTTTTCAACGAATCACTTATTTGTTAGCTATCAGAAAACGCTGAAATAATTTCCATACAATGAGCAGTTTTTTCTCAATTCATCTTTTATGTGGAAAATTGTCATTTTTTAAAAAAAAACAATAGCAATTCGATTATCTCGAAAACTACTATTTTTCGGACAGGGTATCATATGGTCAAATTTATTGCAAATTGTCTCTACTTTAACCCCTTTCGGGGAATATATCGAATTACGAATCACCCTGCACACACACACATACACACACACACACACACACACACACACACACACACACATACACACACACACACACACACATACACACACACACACACACACACACACACACACACACATACATACATACATACATACAAAAATGGCGTAGGAGACAGCAAACACTTTACCACAATGGCCGCACCCCGTGCCCGACTGGTTAGCCCATCACGCTTCGACGCTAGGGGTCCCGGTTTCGAACCCCGCTCGGGCTTTGTTGTTTGTAGATGTCCATTCATCAAATTTTATCATTTCATCCCTCATCCCCATCTTCGCAAATTAGCCAAGAGGCACAAAACGCGAAGTAAAATAAACTAAATCAATCAACTTATCACAATGGAAGAAAAGTCTTATATTTCGATGTTGAGCCTCATTGTCACGTTAGTAGAAAAGCACGAAGTAAACAAAAGCGTAGAAGCACAGAATACTGACGGTAGCGTGCCGAGGACAATTTCCTGGAACGAGTTGTGGCAGGTGATGAATTTTGGTGCCACCTCTTCCAACCCGAAAGCAAACAATAAAGCCAAAATTAAAGATTTCCGAGCTCTCCACCGCCGAAGTAGTCCAAGATGGTGCAGACTAGTGGCAAAGTGATGCTGACATGTTTTTTTTCGATCATGAAAGACCCCTTCTCCTTGAGTTCCTGGACCATGGTCAAACGATCAACGCTGCTTGTTACTGCACCGTTTGCGCGCAGCAATCAAGGCCAAACGACCCGACCTGTTCTCGTCTGGAGTGGTTTTGCTGCATGATAACGCGCGGCCACATACGTCAGCTGTTACAAAGAACACGTTGGCGAAGTCTGAGTGGACAGTGTTCGAACACCCACCGTATAGCCCTGATCTATGGCAATGCGACTTCCATATCTTTGGTCCGTTGAAAAAAGCATTGAAAGGTCGGCGCATTCACTCGGACAATGACGTCATGGACAATGTTCACAACTGGTTCCGATCTTACCAAAGGAGTTCGACGAGAAGGGTATTCATCGCTTGGTGAAACAGTAGGACAAGTGGTTGTGTAACTTTGGAGATTACATTTGGAATAAACCTTGTTGATTTCATTCTGTGGCCCCTGTTACGTTTTCATTTGATCCATCCTCATCTATCTATCTATCTCACTCGCGTGGTTGTCAGACGCCCAGTGGCGAAGCGTCCTATGAGGCCAGGAGGCCGGGCCTACCCACGCCATTACTCTTTTAAAGTTGTATTTACTTATTTAGTCAAAACACATGTAATGCAATGGAAAAGTTTGGAATTTTCATTTATGATAATTACAAAAAAATTCTAACCCTGTTCAGTATACGAACTTTCCACGGAGTGAGGCACATCTGCTGGGGCCTCTTCTCTTCACATTCTGTCGTACGGTCGTATATGCGGGAAGCCTAATCTTACGAGTACTGTACGTATGCTTATAACGTGCTCCTGAGGCCGGCCTCGCGGTGTTACCCACTAGGACGAACAGAATGTCAGCAACGCTGCATTTCCGCCAGGGTTGGAAATTTGTGGTGTACCAGCATTTTATATAAACATTAGCCTGTGTTCGTGCAGAGAGATTTCTATTTCATTGTACATTTTCCATATTTTGTACGAAACTTAGGTTTTCCTTCCTTTCATCGACGAGAGTAATTGCAATTGAAAATTACGGAGTACTGTAGTTCCGACTTCGTTTTCTGGTCAGAGTGCTGATGGTCTTGTCGATTCACCCAACACCGTAGCGTAAACGGAAAGTCTAAAGAACTTATATTTGTAAAGTAAGTCTTCATACCAAATTATGTAAATTAAAATGCTAGCTACGCCTTATATTTACAAAGTAGTTTTCCTTTCACTGGAAATATAATAATTTATTTTTATCGTGAACGGGGATTTCCCTCGCTTGTTCCCTCTCTGCGAAAACTTGCCTCCTGCTCAGGACGCTACAAGGGAGCGTGACTCGGAGCGCGAGGTTCGTGGCGGTAGAGCTTTGTTTGTGATTCGTGTCGTGTGCAGCGATGAGATTTATGCAAGAAAGTGCTGGACTAAAATGCAAAAGCAACAAGAACAATTGAGTTCTTAATTGAGTGAAGATGTAATCATCGGTAAGGTAGGAGCCACTTTTGGTCTTTCATATTTCCTTCTTCTAAAATGTTTTCAACTCTATTTTCCTTTGCGAGTAGCAGTGGCAAGTGACAGCAAAATTTTAAAAAAATTAAAAGTTGTTGAAACGTTATTTAATGCGTTAACACTGTCGTCGAATAGATATTGCAAGCAGACATTTTTTTATGCAGCCGACACAAGCGAAGAGGTAGGCAGTTTCGTTTACCCTGAAGGGATAACAAGAGAAGAGGGCGGTCAATGAGAGTACAATGTAAGGGAAGACTTTTTTGGGTTTAGGACAAAGAGTGTTATAGGGTTATTGCGGAGGCCATGTCTGTTTCAGGTCTGGCGGAACAGGCCAGTGTTGTCACTTTGGATTGGCAGAAAAGAGCTGAATTGCGCCTAAAAATTGGGATTCTATTCTCCCAAGCAACTACATTTATTATAACCTGTTTATATGTTACATAGTAACCTGTCGTGTTGCCGGGTCCCAAACAAGGATCCTATGTTCTATCATCACGTAAAGATGTCTACTAACACAAGGGGTAGAACAAACTAGGATGCGAAGTATACACACTGAATGAGAGAGGTCACCTTTACTTACGTTTTTTTCTTGAAAGCCCCATAGTGTTCATCCTAACACGTTACGAAGCCAGGTGACCTAATTGTGGTCATGTCAATGTTTCCTGATCATCTTTAATTCATTGTCCATACATTCTCATCGTCACGATTAGCATAGATCAGAACAAATGAGACGAAAATATTCAAAATTTAAATTATGTTTACTTGCACATACAGGTGTCAGAAATTCATTTATCTAGAAAGCCAAGACTGGCATTAACTACAACCATTCCTTTAGGTAGACAACAGATAACAATGGTGTTTTCCTCGGCGCGAGGAAGTCTTGCTAAAAAAAAACTAAGTTGGCAGCAGTAGAACGTACCAAACTAACAGTCGCTGAAAGTGCCGAATTCTGTCGTCTGCTCACGGCACAAACGTCAGACTGACCCGAAAATTATGGGGGTGGGGGGTTCTAGCCCTTTTCACCTCAATTGCAAAATAAATAAATAAATTTAGAAAAAAGCGATGAAGAATTGACAACAGGGCTCGAGCACTATTCGTTGGATTTTCGCGATTTCCCATGATTGGTAGTTCTTTCTGGAGGTGTGTGCATAAATCAGGGGTTGAAAAAATACAAACAAATAAAAAAACGAAATGAACAAAAATCTAGATGGATGACATCTGGTGGGTGGGAGGAGAACGTCTAAGACATAATTATCGTATTGATGGCCGGTAACAACACTTTTGAAAACGTCACGCCACTGGCAAGTAAAGAAGCGGCCTGGAGGGACATTGAACCACTCTCCATTAGTGTTGCCCACGAGACGAGACTTTGGCCTGTCTCGTCTCGTGGAAATGCTGTGAAATGCTGTCTCGTCTCGAAAATATTCGTTTGTCTCGGGACACATGATCAATCTCGTCTCGTCTCGAATTTTTAAAAGCCTGTCCCGTCTCGTCCCGTGGACAACACTACTCTCCATGACATAGCCCCCCTCCTTTTTTTTCTTTTTTACATATTTAAGCAACTAATGGAAATTATCGCACTTTTGTGCCTACCCTGTTAGGAACTCTACGCTTCGCCACTGCAGACGCCCTACCGAATAGACCACCGCGGCTCCTTGCATGAGTTCCAAATTTGATTATTTCAATATACTTTAATATATTTGCTTGCTCCTAGAATTTGCTAAATATCGAATGACTAGAAAGTAATTTCGTTCTATTGCTTCATGAAGATTTCTACTACTTAATAATAGTAGTGGTATTAGTAGTGACATGAGCTGCATTAGTAGTAGTATTAGTATTAATTTAATTAATTAATTAATTATAATTATTATTAATTAAATAAAGTATAATAAAACACTGGAAATGTGAATTTGGCGAAAGTTTTAGAAATTGCTCCTCCCCTTCATGTAATCCTATGTACGCTACTGAGTACCATAGAAGAGTTTTGCCAAATAAATAGATTTATATGCAAACTGTTATTCTTGTTTACTTGTTTGTAGATGCAAATTCGTTTGGTGGGCAAGCATGTTAAGTTGTCGACTTTTGGACTCGTCAGCGAAGTTCCCAGGTTGAGTCCCGGTTTGGACATGGGTGTTCTTTGTGAGAGTCCTTTCATCAATGTCATCATCACTCATTCTTATCATTGCGATTAGTCAAAAGTGGCAGAAGGGCCACGCTAAAATCATCCATGCCCTGAAAACATTGGCGTATTTAAGGGAGGGGCGGGGGTTCGACGGGTCCAAACCCTATCCTTTTGGTTCAGTAAAATTACCAGATTGCCTGTTCTATACGTTTGTTCATAAAAATTTCGTCGGACTTATTTTATTCTCCTAAATTAGAGACGTATAGGACGGGTTACGGATGGGAAGGAAATTACGTAATTCCACAGACCAGATGGAAATGTAGACCAAATGTCTGCAATTTCCTGATAGTTTCGGAATATCTGCGCTAAGAAACTGCATTGCGACCGAAAAATCAGTTATAATTTTGTCCCCTTGAGTCTTCTAAAGTAATTTGGTCTTTTCGAACGCAGTGCAAGAAAACCACGGGAAGTCAGTAACATTCTCAAGTTGTTTGACACAAGATGAACAGATTGATTGATTGATTTACAATGTAGATTTATTTTACTTCGCGTTTTGTGCCTCTTGGCTAATTTGCGAAGACGGAGATGTGTGATGAAATGATGAAATTGATGAATGGACATTCACAAACAACCAAGCCCGAGCAGGATTCGAATCCGGGACCCTTCGCGTCGCAGCGCGATGTGCTAACGTCTTTTTTTATTAATTTTTTATTTCTTTAATTTTTTTTATTGTCTCATTCTGATATAAAAGTTGTGGAATTACATTGTTGTTGACATAAGTGTATTACTGCTATTATAATTTGTATTTCTATCTGGTTGAAACCTTTACATTTTTGTTTGACCTAAATTAAGTATAAAGCACTATTAAGAAATTTGCATACCATTTCTTCCTTGTTTGGAGATGATTTTTTTGTATTGTTCTTCCAAGAAGATACTGAATTGTTTCTGAAAACTGCTCTCGTCATTGTGAAATATATATGATAAGTATTCAGTTATCAACCATTGTACTGCTCGTTGTTTTGTTGGTGAAAAAAAAATGAAATCAGGGAAAACTATATATGTATCCGTGATATACAGTTAGGAGAGTCACTGATTCCATATTGGTATGTCCTATCTCTTGTCACTATAACACGATGGACCACTTTGTACCATATTGATTGGCCAGCTTTTGAAAGGTGTTTGGCGGAGACATTTTCCCATATTTGTGGCCAATTATGTGTATAGAAATCCCTGACTATTCGTGGTACTGTGTTCTTTGAACTATTGATTTCACTATATAACTTTTTAACACATGGTGTAATTGTCTCATGTCGTAATAACTGATAGCATACTTGTATAGCAATGTCCTCATAAAACAAAAACCTTTTTGGGATACTTTGGAAATCGATGGGAGCTTCTAATGGAATGTTCCGTATTATCGTCTGTATACATGCTTGAGTCGTTGACTCGTGCAGTGAGAAAGTTGTTTGAAGGCCAGTCTGTACAAACAATGCTCTTGCCTGTGTGTTCGCGTGTATTAGTGCCAACCCACCTGTCTTATCTGATAACGTGAGCTCATTCATTGCCACGCGGAAAATTGTATCATGCCACATAAAGGAGCCAACAGCTTTGTTGACCTAGCTAAGTGCTGTGGTTTGAAGGGCAAGATTTTTGCTACATACCAAAGTTCAGACAGAGCAAAAACGTTGATAAATCTTACTCGCGCTTTTAAACTCAGAGAACGCAACTTCCTCGCTCTGAGGACGTAGATTGCCCTCTCACACGTGAGTGTACCATTTGCTTCGATCGTTTCATCGATAGTTGCATAGAAGTTTATACCTAAAACTTTTATTTTTTTGTCTACAGGGATCTATGTATAGTTTGTGAAGGGATTCTCCTTGCCAAGGGGTATCAGGAATGACTTTCGACTATTTAGTTTTGCTCCTGATGTGTGCTCAAAAGTATGTATTTGGCTTTGAACACTGGTCAGATCTCTTTCATCCTTGAGAAAAATGGTCACGTCATCCATGAATCTGCCAACTTGTATTGTGGTGGAAGCCATAGAAATGACCTGTAAATTATGCTGGATACTAAACAGAAAGGGGGCTATTGTGAGGACGTACAATGTGCTACTCAAGGGACTACATTGTAGTACACCTCGTCGCATTTTAAAACTTGTTGTCAAGAAATCATTTATTTTGAGTTTTATCAGCGTATGATTATATAAGGTTTTGATCCAATTAAAAAAAGTGTCTCCGAAGCCATATGCTTCTAAGACTTTGTTAAGATATGTAAAACATGATCCAAAATCTAATATATGTGCAAATATGGAAATAAAAACTGATATTTTTTTAGTCTACATGCCATGATGCACAAGGTTTATATAAAATGTAACTGATTTCAGTTTCATACATAAATATGTATTTACATATAAATCCGTTCGTTCCCTGGTGATTTATTAATGGCTACCGCACACTCTGCCCCGTCCTGTTGTCGTGGGCTGAAGAAAAATTCTTCTCTTCAGAAGTTGACATTGCTAAACGACAAACATTTTCGAATATCAATTTTTTAAGATTATACATACATACATACTCTATACATATAATAGAGTTCATGTATTGCACCAACATGGTCGCCAGTATTGTTCCAATTGGTTTTACAGATCAGCCTAATTTCAGATATACTGGAAAAGACTCAATTACTACTTGTTTATTACTGAGGGACGTCGTGAGGGACTAGCAATTACATTGACACATTGCCGCCCAATCGCATTTCGCGCAGATACCCCAACCTGTCTGACAGCGCTTGGTATAATATCCTCTTCAATTACATAGATTTGGTTCCTATTTATGGACAACATGGTTTCAAATTGCTTGATTGTGTGGAGCGACCGAAATACATTAATGCGCCATGTTTGCATAATTTTGTTCGTATGTTGTAATCAATTTCGTGTTCACGGAGGAGGTACTGGTTATATCACTTTATTGGGCCCAAAGCAGAACGCCAGTCTTATTGTAGTTTTACGAAATATATAACTGACCATTGGCGGATTTAACGGGAGGGGTACCTCCCAAAATGGACGAGTTTGAGTTTCTGTTTCCAGTCCACTTTATGCGCAGATAGGCTAATCGTGACTGGATCTGTAGGTTAATGTGGGATCCGAACAACTGTGTGCCTCTACCGGGTATCGAACCAAGCACACGTTGATTACAAGGTGACGACATTACCACTATGCAGTCCGGAATATCCCCAAAATGGACGACTGAACAAAATTGCATTGTATTACAACGAAAAAAATATTCGAATAATGCTTTTACAGATAGTAAAAGAATTGAGGACTAAAAGTGGTAAACGTTGTAAGCGCCAAAAGCAAAAGTGTTGGGAAATCGAATCGTTCCGCACGTCAGCCCGTAAGAACGTTCACACTAGTGACCTCTTTACATGCCCTTTGAACTACTTAGAGGGCTACCAGCCACATTTCGCGTTTACCACATTATAAAGCATGGCACCTTTCACAGTTTAACGTGGAAATTATTGTGGCACTTATAGCGTTTACCAACTTTAGTCTTCAATTTAAAAAAGTCGACCACAAATACATGTAGTATTTGTGGTCGACTTTTTTAAATTGAAGACTAATCGAGACTAGATTTACTACACTTTTTAAGTCGATGCCAGAAATAGAAATCGGGACTTGTTAATTACAAGACAATAACGATTTTCAACTTACAGTCTAAAGTGAGGGTATTGTAGGCAATATATTTCCGATGTTTGCAACAGTTATTCCTGGAAAAATTAATTCTCAAGGTTGTGAATGTCTTTCTCTAATCATTGTTAATAAAAATGACGTGGAGCTACTTCCATTTCGCAAAAGTGTACTAATACCTTCACCTTATAATCAATGGGTCCATGGTTCGTTTTCTGGCGGAGGTACATTGTAGGGTGGTTCGGATTCCACTTTGAAGGTCGAGTCCCGATTATTGTATGTGACTGCGAGTTGGACCTAAAACAGATGCTTGCAATTGCCTTGATATTTGAGGATGTTTTAAATATCTAGAAAAATTCTGCGGATTATATTTCCACTGCTACATCTTATATGCTTATGAGAGACCTGTAAAAGGAGAGCCACTACAATTCTAATAAAATAATTTAGAAAAAGCATTTCCAAGTGGTAGTGGTAATTTTCCTGCTTCAAATTGAAGGGCTACTTTACCATTCCATTTATTAAAAATGATTAAAGCAAGTATATTTTATTTCTATTATAGGTATAGACATCAAACATATAAAGCAACTTTTTCAATTAGTATGTCGCAAAATATTCTAAAACATGTCAAAATAACTTCAGTTCATGGTAACACTCAAGCATACCAAGTGGTCATTTTTTGTTAATAGAACTAGTACAGGCAGTTCCGATTGGTTGAAAGAGTTTCAATCAGTATTCTAGAAAGGTATAACACGGCACGGATAGGTATATCTTGAATATTGAAGCCACATAATTTTTGATTTATAAAAAGTGACAGATTTACATTGATAAGGACATTATATGCGTGCAATAAGAATCAAGATCACCGCAAAATCATAAAAGAATAACACATAAAATAATAAAAGATGTCGCTGTGAATCTATGATAGCAAATTGTGGATGGTAATCTGCTAATAAAAATTGTTATGACTTTCACACCAAGAATGTATGAAAAGAAATTAAGTGAAAAATTACGAACATTTACATAATTCTACAGTTTTAAATTATTATTATTACATTTCATTTAGCTAATGATATTCCACTATAAGTAATGTTTGTTTAACTATGTAAACTACTGCTCCTTCCCCTTCGTGCTGTTAGGCGTCGGTGTCCTTCAGCCATCTGCTAAAACTCTTCCTATCTTGTGCCACTCTCTTAACTTCCATTAGTGCCTTTCCTCTTTTAGTAACCATCTCTGACAGTCCTTCTATATACATAATAGTTAATTACTTGATTATGGAGACCCTTGTGGTGAAAACTCAGCACTACAAACGCATGATATGCACCAACTTGGAAAATGTGAATATTAGTTGCTGAGCAAGATGTCCTTAGTAACGTGCTTGCACCCACACAAACACAGACACTGTGTGTTGCTGTAAAACAACTGAATTTTAAGAGAGAAGAGGACATTCAATAAGGAACCTCAGTAAGGTTTTGTCCGGTAAGGCTTCGAGCCCTCGGAAATGTGACAATTTTTATCCTGCCAGCCGTGCTTCACATTATCGCGGTTGCCACTGTTATTATTATTTACATCGAAAAACAAACTAATAGCGATAGCACGCTCGGAAAGGTAAAGTCCTAGAATTTAACTGCGTTTCTTATCCTGTTTGATGTCATGTAGGCGCCGTGAAAGTTTTTTGGTGTTGTATGGCGACACCCTGTGACACGCCTGCGTGGATTATCAGATCTGTAACGCAGAATTTTCAGCATCGAGCACTCGGGCGAATTGTCCAAAGGTATTACTATGGATTTTGTCGTCGCCTTACAATCAAGAGGTCCCGGGTTCTATACTTGGTGGAGGCACATGGTGGCTTGCTTCGTTCCAACTTTAAAGTCTAGGTTCAGTCTATCTCTTGATGGAGTGAACTTAAAACAGAAATTAAACTCGACTCTAGGCATTGTAGAATTTAATGAGAGTAGGGAGTATTGGGCTAGAATCCATCTTTAAATGTTCTCGAACTATATGCAGGGTGTCCAAAATTATCTTTACATCTTCACATTTTAATAATTCCAATTCTAAGTCACATATTTACATGCTGTTTATTGTACATGATACAGAAATTCATAAATTTTTTTCCCCTTATGTGTGCACCTCAATGTGAGCCTCTTGGTTGCACGGTGTTGTAAAGATAAATCTTGGACACTCTGTATATATATATATATATATATATATATATATATATATATATATATATATATATATATATATAGCATTACTTGTGGACTTAAATATCATTATTTTGTAAACTTTTACCCATAAATTATGGATATCCTAAAGCATAACTCCTATGTAATTACATTTACATTCAAATTTGGACAGCCGAATTGATATTATTATTGATAATAATTATTTAGCCATCAGATATGAAATCGCAAATTTAGCACGGCTTTGGCATTACTTCATTCATAATTTAATACAAATCAATAAAGATATTGGATTGACTTGCTGTTTTAAGTCCACTTTATGCAAAGTAAGGCTAATTGGGACTGGGCTTACAGCTTAAAGTGGGATCCGAAACACCATGTGCCTCCACCGGGAATCGAACCCGGGACCCCTTGATTAGAAGGCGACTACGGTACCACTGTGCCATCGGGGAGGCCACAAATCAATAAAGATATCATTGCTTTTAAGCCTGTATTGAATATTATTATTT
The DNA here is from genome assembly GCF_977018435.1 of Lepisma saccharinum. NCBI lineage: Eukaryota > Metazoa > Arthropoda > Insecta > Zygentoma > Lepismatidae > Lepisma > Lepisma saccharinum. The sequence goes on from NC_139233.1 coordinate 55,678,782, forward strand.
GAAGCTTCGAGAAAACGATGCTTGTAAGCACGAAATGTACCGAAAAGCGACTTCCGGATGACCTTTGTCCAAGGAAAAATCCTGCTGTAAGAACACTGGTTAATTTTCTAGAGAGAGGCGAATGGGAAGTTCTAATTCCGACCGAAATGGACACCACCAACTTCATTTACAAAGGAGGACGCTTTTCTTTCTCCAGGTCTCCACCGGGCTTGCGTGGACGGAGATACAAAGATCTGCTTTTATCCTAAAGGGAAGAGACTGTTCCTGGCCTGGACAATGCTCCTTTCATCGTCTTGCTTCGGGAATGCCTTTTTGTGGGACGACGGTCCTGGGGGGAAGCAAACAAGCTCCTTTGTTTGAAGGGAGAAGTGTGTTTATAAACCGGAATAGAGAGGGCAGCACGGTATAGTTATCGCTCTTAAGAAAATTTACAGAACATTCTGTAGTTATGTGGTCTAAAATAGTTTCAATTTGGAACAGTTCATTTCATGAGACAAAGATGTTATCTTACTGTAAATGTAAATAAATTAGGTTCCGAAAGTTATTATCATTGAGAAAAACTTTTACATTTTATGTTTTGAGAACTTCTTTGAAATTATATCAGAAGCAAAGTCCAGCTCAGAAACGGTAAGTTAATATAGAATGTTTCAATGTTTTAGCACAGTAGTTGTAGTTTTTGAGTGGGTTTGCTGCGGAGCACACCCTGCTGATAACAGTCACTAACACTAATTCTTAAGAGGTCTAAACTTGTGGCTCCTAAGCTAACAATTCTTAACCTACAATTCCGCTTAGATGAATTCCTGCGTGTACAATAAACAGCATGTAAATATGTGACTTAGAATTTGAGACATTAAAATTTCAAGTTGTAAAGATAATTCATGGACACCCTGCATATAGTTCGAGAACATTTCAAGATGGATTCTAGCCCAATACTCCCTACTCCCATTAAATTTGCCACTGCTTAGAGTTGAGTATAATTTCTGTTTTAAGTCCACTTTATGAGAGATAGACTGAACCTAGAGTTTAAAGTGGGATCGAAGCCACCATGTGCCTCCATCAAGTATCGAACCCGGGACCTCCTAGGTTTAGAGTTCTTCTTAGCAAATTAGTTTTAGCGACCATGGAAATCGGACAGGGACACAGGGGTCAGATCCCCACTTCAATGTGTCCTCATCTTGACATTTGAGGGGGGGATTTGCCTCCTAGAACAGTTTTTAGCCGAAACAAAAAAACAAAACAAAAAAAAAACACGCATTTCTTCCTTTGGGCCCCTCTATACACCTGCCAAGTTTCATGAAAATCGGAGGGGGACACTTAGATAACCTCCCTTGTAAGTTGTCTGTCGTCCTGGAAGACCTGGCTAACGATCACGTGATTGCTCCATCCACTGACAAGGGCGCTGGAGGCAACGCATGCCTCGGCCAACCCGGGCTCACCGTTTCCTTCGCGAGGGTTTCGTTATCACATTTACAGCGGAGGGGAAGGGAAGGTAAATAAGCACATAGGGAGCAGATATTTCAGATGGTGAAAGAAAATACTCTCTGTAAGGGCGTTGACATCATTTACTTGCTCCACTATGCAACAGCATACTAAGTAGATATAGTTTCAGAAAACGTACGTTTGGCACCAACAGTCTGCAGACAATACACCACTTACAATTGTTAGTGGCAGAACCTTTACCAGGAATATACATTCTGGGCTAATGAAGTGGTGTAATCTCCATGGTGCTGCTGGGTTCGATACACGGTTGAGGCATGCAGTGGTTCGGATCCCACTTTAACCTGTAGGTCTACTCCCGATTATCCTTACTGTGCATAACTCAACCAACCAAATCAATTGTGCTGCGTTTACCGCCGGAAAACCAACTAACACTATTATTTATACATTTAACTATATTATATGAAAAATTGCTCATTATAACGTATGCAAATTATCTTTTTAAAAAAGGCTTTTAAGTCAGAATTTAAGTAAACTATTTAAAGAATTTAAGGACTAGTTTATGTAGGACACTGATCTGTTCTCCAACGCAGGCTGCTGACGACCAGGTTCACTCTCACGGACACTGCCGGCTTGTAACGATTCCATTGAAAGTCAATGTATTCATTACAAGCCGGCAGTGTCCGTGACTGTACACTCACCACAACTCAATTCGACCTCAGGCAGTTTGATTCTTTATACACCATATTTGCAGAAGATATTGTACAATTCAACTTAACAAGTGTATCATTATACGCTGTATAAAACAGACCTTATTACTAAATTCCTTGACCCTGTAGGCGCGGAGGGCGAGAACAGGAAGTCGGCGAGTGACGCTGCAAAATACGTTGGCGGGAGAAAACTGCTTGTTCTTAACTGTTTTCTGTACCGCCCTTGGCAGAGACAGTGTTGTTATAGCCTCTTTTGACTAATCGCGAATCACGAAGATAAGGATGAGCGATGATATGATGAAACTGATGAAGGGACACGAACAAAGAACACTCATGGCTAGGCCGGGGTTCGAACCCGGCCGGCATCTCTGGTGGCGTAGCGCGCTGTGTTAACCACTCCGCGACGGAGGTTGGCTTTTTACTTGCATGCCTGCATTGGTGCTTTATTTATATAATATCTATCATATTTAATCTAAATGGGTGTGCAAAATAAATAAGGGGTGTCCCAGAAATATTTTCGTTTTTAAAACTATTAAATAAATTACTTAATTTTTTTTGTATAAAGTTAAATTTATTACCAAAAGAAAGCTTAAACATAAAATTTCTATTTGTGGAAAAGAGCTTTGGACAAATGGTGACCGTTCATGTTTTCACATTCAATTATTCTTGAACTAAAGTTTTCCATCACTCGCCGAAGCATTGCACGAGGAATAGCATTGATTTCACTAACAGATTCTTGAAGACCTTGGACGTCCCGGCGGTTTACTCTTCATAGTGCTTCCAGTGTTTTCAAACTTTCTCACCCAATATTTAATTAAATTAAATTTGCGCTTGGGACGTCTCTCATTCCTGCCAGGTTATAATGATATCGGTACAAACGACGCACAACAACATAAGTGAATCATTATTTTTATAAATCGCACGAACACAAAAAGCGATCGCTCGACAGTTTCGGTGCCAATGAGAAACGAGGAAAAAATCGTCTGCTGGACAGCGAGGAGCGAATGGAAGGCAGAAGAGAGGCGCTTACGTAGACGCTGTTACCACGTTGCTTATTTTAATTGGCTGCCTGGCTTTGACTTTCCCCAGCACGGAGAAAAGCCAGTGATCAGCTAGCGCGGGAACCGGGACAGGTTGTAACAAACGCGGTATAAATACACGTATTAACAATGTTGCCAAGCGTTTGCGATCTATCTCATTTCTCCGTAATGTGCGAATTGCCCCAGAGGGCGAATTCAAAAACGAAAATATTTCTGAAACACCCTTTACATACGTTAAGCAAGAGTTGCTGTAAACCAGTTCAATATTTCAGAATACACCACTGCACTCCCTCCCTCCTCTCTGTATATACACCCACACTCACCAACACACATACATAGGCCTATTACGGAAGAGGGATTCCGTTCATCAAATTAGAAAAATCATCAGGCTTGTCCCGTCTGGATGCCTTACATCGTCTCTATCAATACGAAGGTCGAGTCTAAATCAACCAGGCAGATGTTACATCTTGCCCGAACCCCTGCCTCGCCCTTTGCCATCCGAACGAAACGAAAACTGACCGCCATATTTTAGCAACAGACAAAGAGCTTCTGGAGCCTCCAGCGATTAATCTTCACTCGGGCGATGCGAAGCTTCCCTCTCCGAAATTGAAAATGTTTTGTTCCAGTCATGAAGATTTTCTCTGGAGTCCCTAATGATGCCGTCGGTTCATGGAGTTACTTGGGTTCAGTGGAGGTAAAAAAAAAAAAAAAGAATGGACCCCAACACGTGGTGGCAACAGGACGATGGTTGATGAATGGTTGGATCCTGGCGACTGATTGTTTTCGTGCTTTCCTGGTTTTCCGGAAAAAGTCAATCCGTTTTGCTGTTCGGCTGTTTTGTTGTAATTTTTTTTTTCTGTAGGTCCTGAGTTTACGTTACAATCATCCATCAAGGTTTTCCTGGGATGGATCCAGCGCTGGGTATTGGATTTTGATGGAGATGTTCTCTTAATCTCTTACCAGGCCGAGTGATGTTTACAAGTATTAATTCGTTCTCGAGCAACAATCGACAATTTCCCATTACTTCTTTTAGGAACCCAAAAGGGACCGACTCGGCGCCGACCTCCGTGGTGTACTGGTTAGAACAGGGCGCTACGGCGCTAGCAAGGACGTATTTAAGGGGGGTCCAGGGGATCCGCTTCGCCCCGAAAGGCTTACCAAGCACCAGTGGCTGCTCATGCTACTTATTTGTAGGAGGGCTGCATTCATAAAGAAAAAAAACTTAGCTACCTTAATTACGTATTTGAAGATGAACTCCAGGCGGCGGGTCTTTCATGGTAGCGAACTCGTCAATCACTCATTTGTACTTGTACGATTTACCATTTAGAACACCAGATTATACAGGGTGTCATTTTAATGGCGCCCACGAACCACAGATTCATGTAGAGGACATCAAAACAAACAACTTTTCTCAGTAACATTTTTCACGTTGGTGCGTCAATTCGACGCTACAGCCGTTCAAAAAAGACCGTTTTGCCGCCTGGATGCTGGCAACCCAACACAACATTTGATCGTATCTGTGACGTCATTTCCTGCGGCGAAACAGCTCACGGTAGGGTTGCAAGGATCACACAAATTTTGTGAAAAATGACAAACTACCAACCACATTATTAGCTGTAAAACGAAGCGAGAAACGCGTCCAGTAAACCGAACATCATAGCCTACCAGCCAGAAGTTCAGCAGTCATCTCAGAAGAAGGGGGAAGTAAACCAACGATATGAGAAATGTTAAAAAACGTATTCAAAATGAAGTGTCATTATCGGATTTTAACTCGGCCTACATGTCAAATATCATCAACAATAAATTGTATTGTACTTGCAACTTACATTTGGCTGTTTACGCCCAGCTACATGTCAATTATATTTGCAAATCTGGTTGCAAGGTTGTTATCTACAGGTTTGTGTCCAGATTCCTTGTGGTACTTTGTGCTGATAACGGAAGTATCTGAGGTTCACGTTGTTACATTACGGCTAAAACACGTACAACCACAGTAACAATCTAATGATGAATCAATAGCGAATATACTGCCCGGTTCAGAGTTGCAAACTATTACATGTGTATTCGGTGCGTAGATAAACACAGTCGTCGGAGAGTTTGTTTTACTACTATTTATATCCCTGTATTCTCAACCATTTTTGTCACTTGCCTCATAATGTCCTGAATATGCATTACATTATGTGTTGCTTACCTTTGGAATTTTGTGTTCTTTCATTTATATTTTGTCATCTGTTCAGTGTGTCACAGACAACTAGTATCAGAAGGACGAAGTGGATAGACTAAATTGTAGATACCAACTTGGTAACTAGATTTGCAAATATTTGATATGTAAGCTAAGACAAAATTCGAAATGACTACTTCCACTTGAAATCTATTTTCTTTCTACCATATTTCGTATCGTTTGTTTACTTCCTGTTAGGTTACAGAACGTGTTTTCTCGTTTTGTTTTACGGTACGTAATGTGGCTGATTGTAGCTATGTCATTTTTCACAGAATATGTGTTTTCCTGGCAACCCTGGAACGCATCGCTTCACGACGGGATATGACGTCACAAATGCAATCAAATGTTGTGTGTGGTTGCCAGCATTCAGGCGGCAAAACGGGCTTTTTCGAACGACTGTAGCGCCGAAATGATGCACCAACGAGAAAAATGTTACTGAGAAAAGTTGTTTGTTTTGATGTCCTCTATACGTTTCCGTGGGCCGTGGGCGCCATTAAAATGACACCCTGTATAACTTACTGCCAGAAAACAAAGAACTCTTTGAATCGATTCGAAAACTCACGCACTTACTTACAAGCGAAACGGACACGTTATATAACCGGACACTGCTTTTCTAGGTAATCGCATGTTTATGCGCGGTGTCGCCGTATCATAGTGTGAGAGCTTTCGATTTCTACCACTTTGCAGCGCCACCGTACATTAGACTGCAGCACTGAACTGAAGTGAATGCAGTCCGCATTTTAGCATTGACAAGGGCCTACTAAATAATGAAAATATACCTACTTGTTTAGCATTAGTTGTTTAACAGATGGTTATTATTACTTTCCTCTGAACTTATTGCAAGGCAAAGATTATATTGGCTTTGAAGGACAGTACTAAAGATTTATGCTTGGATACTACTGTTAATATGCATAAAATATTAATCAGGAACTTTACTTTTCGCCAACTGGATCTAACATCCCTTTTGTTGCGGTATTCAATAAATATTCAATTCTTCACCTATTTGACATTAATTTATTTGTGCCAGGGCACATGTTTTTATGCAAATTATGCCGATCTTAACTACAGGTAAACTAGATAATGAATCCGTGCTCTTATATTCCTATTATTATACAGTATTTTTTACGTATTTGTGTAATAATAACAATAGGCTATATTAGTTTATATATTATAATTAGTATTTATTTGATTTAATATAATTATAATATATTATTATTATTATTGATATTTCCGAGACCCCTCCCGAAATATTTTTCTAGATTCGTGGCTCGCTTGGGGTCCCGGATTCGAACTCCGGCCTGGATGAGTGTTCCTTCATCAATTTCATCACACCATCACACATTTTCATCGTCGAGATTAGCCCAAAGTGACAGAAAAGCGAAGTAAAACCAAATCAACAACAGCCGCAACCTCGATGACCGATCGGTTTGAGTGATGGACTCACGATCACGCTACCAAAAACTTCGGGTTCGAATCCCAGCTTGGGAATGAATCCTCCTTTGTGAGTGAACCTCAACAATTTCATGCAATGATCCTCCTCATTGTCGCATCGCAATTAGTCTCAAGAGCGGTTTCAGTTCGTCTTTCTGTTGAAAGGTGGAACTGATTAATGGGTTACATCCCTGTAACATCATCATTGCAAGTATTCTTGATATTTGTTTTAAGAATTAAGATCATCACATATCGCGATGAAATTTTGAATAATACCTTCATCAAACTGACGAGGTCACGATTATGTCGAAAACCACATAGTCGACACTAATATAAATTAATTAGTGTTCGGTAAGTTGATGTAGTAAATGAAAATATCAAATAATGCTTCTCTAGAAATGTTCTTTCTCAGTGCTCAGGTAAAATTTGAAATTTTTTTGCTCACGGGCTCTCGAGATAATCGTGACCAAATTTACCGTGTAAACTTCCACAGGCTTGATGACGAAATTTTCGTCAGAGTATAAGCACCTTATCCCACGTATTTTATCTTCCGGAAGGCACGAAACCTTGCTAATGCCACTTATGACAAAGGTCGATTCGACTTATTTTTGTAGGGAACTTGTTCTCAGCATATTAATTTAGTTCGTAGACTGTGTTACATAGAGACAAGTTTGGGTTTGGACTCTGGTTAATTGGAGAATTGAATGTGGTATAGTTTTCCTATGAAACTTGATCAGGAACGACTGAATATTCTAAGCTATTAGAAAATGTTGGCTTTAATGTAGCTCACAGAGGTTGGCAGACGGAAGAATTTCGTGTGGATGCGATTCAGTGGAGAAGGGGAAGAAGTTGAGGTCGGAGGGAAAGATTAGAAAGTTGTTGGTGTACTAACCTTTATGTATGAAACTAATGGCGGAACGTTTAAATTTTATACTTGTCAATGTACAAATATTTGTTAACTTAGAAAGATGGATCGGAAACTTTTAGATAATTTGTCAAAACTAAGTTATGCATAAACTACAGATTTTATTGTAATTTGATAAAGTTTTTGTCCTCATAACTAGCTAGACAGGGGTTCGAGATTACAGAAAACGCCGAATTTTCATTTCTGAAGGAAGTTGATTCTTGGCATCTGAGCTTGCGTGTGTCTGTTTACAGACCTAGTGTTGAGTCGCTCACACCCCGCAGGTTTTTATACTGAGTAAAGTTCGTAAGGACGATCTCAGGCGGATATTTAAGAAGTTACCATGTTTATATCTGCAATTACTCGGTTTCTCAGTCTCGCGCTCCTTTCTACCCAGATGTACGACAAACACAAACTGACTTGCCATAACAAAATCAATATAAACCTATATCCGGTGCTACGAATCGTTCTTTCTGCCCACCAGTGGGGACCTTTGAAGTTCCCGTGATTCCGACTACAGGAGCTGAGGGAAATTAACTTCGTTCCTTCATCTGCGTGTGTCTGTTTACAGACACAGTGTCCAGTCGCTCACATCCCGCAGTTGTTGGAACGCAACAACACAGAGCAAGAAGCGTCATATTACATAGGGGAACTAGGGAAAATGGGCACGTGGGGAATATGGGCACAATTAAGGTTATTGCGTCACAGCGTTTGCTGTGTGCGGTGAAAAAAAATCAACTGTAGGTTGACATCATCGGTGGAATCTTGATTGTGACGTCGTACCTGCGTTCCCATCTGAACTGGCGAGAATAAACGTTCTGGGCCTGTTTAAAGGGAAGTACTTCTCGACATGGTTCTTAAAAATACAGCTGATGTTATTTTTGACTACTAGGAGTTAAGATCCGAGCTGAATATTACTTGAGATAACGATAAATGAATATAGTAACAACAAAGCTAGAACAGTGGATCACGTACTATGAATTGCATCATGGTGTTGCAGTTCGTCTAACGCAGTAGTACCAACTCACATAACAAGTTGCAATTCGGGAGAAAATGAGCACAGGAATTAGGTGTAATATGGGCACTTTAGAAAGATAAGCTTCTAAGCCATATACTTTTTTTGAAACCTGAGAAATTGCCAAAACGATGTGTATTACTCATGCCCCTTCACGATTCATATCATATTCACATTGGTATACAGGAAGAATACATTTCATCTTCACTACTTGTAAGGGGGATGAGGAAATTTGAGGACTGCAGGACATGTTTATGATCATCGGCGGGCAAAGATCCTCTGATTAAGGGTGCAAAAGCTTTGATGAAATGTAATCGGAGAATGAGAAACCTTATTCCATGTCATTATTTTATTATAATGATGAGTATGAAACAGGGGCGTATCTAGAGTGTGTCCGGACATACCGAAAATCACTCTATTACAAGAATTTCTGCTTCCAAGGCACAAAAGTTCTCTGTCCTCCCTTCCCCCTTATATTCCTTCTCTGTGCTTTAGACTAATTTACGAGGGTGGATCATTAAGCATCGCACAACATTTTTTTTTTCCGAGATGTTATTGTCGCTGGGACGTTGAAATTTTGCAGACATATAGCTAGTTTGAAGTTCGCGCTAGAGACGTAATTTGTTCGATGAGTTATAACCTCTTGCGGTAGAAGCGTGAACTACTTAGCAAAGATGGCGCGCACGTTATTGTCGTCAACTTGTGAAGAGCAAAGAGCTCTAGTTCGTTTTCGTGAGGGAAAGGACAATACCCTAGTGAAATTCACAGAGAAATGTTGGGCTTGTATCGGGAAGACTGTTTGGACCGTAGCAACATCTCCAGGTGGTGCACATTCTTTCAAGGAGGCCCAATGAAGAAATTCCTAGGTAGCCAACGCTTCAGTTCCGATGAAGAAGTGCAATCGGTTGTGCGCAGATGGCTGTATTCCCAAATGACGGAGTTCTATGAACAGAGTATATTGAACCTAATGCTACGATGGGAAAAATGTGTTGAACGACTTGGCTCTTATGTCGAAAAGTAGCTAAAAGATGTGGTTTCATTGTGTATAATTTATGTTGCCTTACCTATTAAACTTCTTTTTTTAAAAAATGTTGTGAGATACTTATTGTTCCACCCTCGTATATACAAACATGATTTTGTACAGCAGATTCAAAAGGGCCTCCCCGATGGCGCAGTGGTAGCGTCGTCGCCTTGTAGTCAAGGGGTCCCGGGTTCGATACCCGGTGGAGGCACATGGCACATGGTTCGGATCCCACTTTAAACCGTAGGTCCAGTCCCAATTAGCCTTACTGTGCATAAAGTGGACTTAAAACACCAACTCAAACCAAAGCAGATTCAAAACATCTACACATAATTTATTCATTTCCAATGTGTGACCACATAGGTGTAACACAACTAGGCTAACGAATAAAATGAGTGAGTTTTAATAACAAGTAATTTGCTGGAGAACGATGTGAGGTAAGATAGTCCAATTACATATGAAAAAAAAACAGCCGTAGTTGCTTCGAACTCTTGTCGGCTTCAAAATGCTTTATCCTTTAAAGAGAATAATATTGATTAATAATGGTAATAAGATTTCTACACACTAAATTTCTAAGTGAGAGAATTATGAGGGGCAACTGCCCCCTTATCCACGGTGTTTATGATATGCATTCATTCAGTGCTATCCTGTGACTAATTGTTACATGTATATGTCCTTCAATGTATTCATGAAACATAACGTCCCATATTCCCCCACACGGTGCTCATATTACCCCCATTAGTGGGGGTTTTATGGGTTTTGCAGACTTTTGTCTGTGCATTTCTTGTTTCTTAACAGAAAGAGATTTTTACTCATGTGTATTACCAGGTACAGCGCAAAGACTGATCTTCACCTTGCAATATGAAACTTATTTTTATTTCAATAAATCTCTTAATTATTAGCAATTTTGTCTTAGGGTGGTCATATTCCCCCACTTCAAATATGTTTCGCAACAAGAAATGTACACGTTAATATATAATTTGAGGACCTTGACAAGAAGAAACAATTTTCCTTCCAGACAAGAAAGCCTAATTTCATCTTGTTGTCGTTTGGAAACCTCTGTATTATTTTGTGAACGCTTGGAATTATATCGAAATGCTGGCTGGCCTCTTCCATCGGCGCCCATGTGAGCAGCAGCTTGTTCATCTTGTAGTCTTCCTGTTTTCCGAGACTCTTTCTACAATCAACAGCGGGCCGGCCCCCGTGGCGGAGTGGTTAGCACATCGCGCTACGACGCCAGGGGTTCCGGGTTCGAATCCTGGCCTGGGCATGGATGTTTGTGAGTGTCCATTCAGCACATCATCACTCATCCCCATCTTCTGAAATTAGCCAAAAGTGGCCAAAAAGCTTAGTAAATAAACAAAACCAATCAATCAATCAACAGAGTCCTCCGCAAAGGTCTTTTTACTATCTCGTAAACAGTATCATTGGTCAAGCCGTGCGCTGTCTTACATTTGCAGAGTGTTAGAATGGAAGAGAGGAACGTGACACGTAGTAGAGAAATAAAAGAAACGAAGAAGATGACGAGGTGTGAATGAAACTGGAAATTTTGCTGGATAATACTAAGTCTTTACTAAGACCAGATCTGGGCAACTCGCGTTACTTGTGAAAGAACGCTCTCGTAATCACGCACGGTTCGCAGAGCGAGCAGCATTACTGTACCGTTACAAGAGTGGCAAAAAGGAGGAAGTTAGGCAAGAGGTCGTGAGGTGCAGTGTGTAGCTGGGACGCTTGCAGTTGAGGAGGTGATAGTCTTCATCAAGCTGGGCTCCTTCCTTGTACAGACATGTTCCTGACAGAGAGAATACATGATACACCGAATGAACTGTTGCTGACCGTAGGCGTGGATCCATTCACTCAATAGAAAAATCGTGCAAGAGGGAGAGAAGTATTCTATCTAATGTAGTTCCATCATAATTTTTCAGGGCGATGAGGTTTTATCTATTCGGAGAATCCGTACAGGACAAAAAGCACCAGGTGTTAATTTTTACTTCATAATGACTATTCAGTTTAGACTAGGGCTACCATATTTTGAAATGCTAAAAAGAGGACATTTTCTTCGAAAGTCACACACACCATCAATGTATTCACAAACACGAAAACATTACATAAATCACACAATTTATCACCATTAACTAAAATTACTTTATCTTCATGTTCACTGCCAGGTTTCGTGAAAAACTGAGTCAGTTTTGTGGATGAAGCTTCACCTCTGACGGTTCTTTTGTGCTTTTCGCACTCCACGTGTGCTTGCAAGTCTAGCCCTCCTTTGTTTACCACAGACACATATGTACCGGGTTTACAAACCATACACTCGCCTTCAAAATCGTCTCTACCACGTCTAAAACATGAATACTTTTTTTGTAACTCATTAGTAAACTTGCACTTTCATTTAGGCATATTAGTAGCTTACACCGTGTTCGCAAACTCTAACTTCCACTTCGAAACACGAACAAACGAATGACGCGGAAATCACATCGACCGGAACTTGAAACTGTAACAACAAACGACTAACGCTTAGCGCATCGTCCAGTACTGCCAACATCAGACGTTTAATGATTCGAAAAGTTGTAACATCGTGATCTCTGACCTATGATGATTGGATAAAAGTAAAAACCCGCCCGGACGCAAATTTCAGGGTCCGAAAAGAGGACATGTCCGGGGAAACCAGGACGTATGGTAGCCCTACTTCAGACAATAAACATTTTCAAAAGCATGGAGAAAGTGATCTTACCGCATCTCCGTTAATGAACCACGAGAGCTGGGCGGCTGGAGTGGAAGGCGTGGATGAGCAGTTACCTATTAGCCAGTCATTTATCCTATACCGCTGTTTCAAGTTGCTAATGATGGGGTGTTGTGTTGGTAAATCTGAAAGAAAAAAAAATCATACTATAACTTTCGCATTTTGATTCAAATTTAAAATACATTTCTACAATGTTAGGCTTTACGGCACAGTCAACATAAGCTGTAAAACTACTCTGTATGTGTCCGTAGAATAAGTCAGTCCATTCATTGATGCCTCAGGACATGACATATCAATGTGCATCTTCTTTGTACGCACTATAGATTTCCTTCAGATACTTCAGAACTTTTCTTTAATGTTGTAAATGCGGGTCTTTGATTGGTTGGTTGGTTGATTTGGTGTTTTAAGTCCACTTTATGCACAGTAAGGCTAATCAGGACTGGACCTACAGTTTAAAGTGGGATCCGAACCACTATATGCCTCTGCCGGGTATCGAACCCGGAACCCCCTGATTACAAGGCCATGACGCGACCACTGCGCCATGCGGGTTTTTGAGAATCTCAATATAAACATTTGAGGGGAAACGTGAAATGTTATTTTATTTTCAAATCATTATTGCATAAGCTTTTTAATTTAACCAGTTCCAAGTCTGCAGCTGTCAGAGAAGTTAAGAATTCCTATGTGAGAGACATCTAATCACTTTTCCCCATGGGTTGTAAAAAAAATACAATTTCAATTTTATATATGTGTCTCAAACGATCACAGTTTTACATCAAGGTCCAGGCTACTAGTTGATTTGGTTTGCAATGTACCTAAGGAATATGAATGTTTCAAAATTAATCATGAATATATTTTAATTAACAAGGCACAATGCAGGGTGTGATTTGTGATTTTATAAGAGTGTGGATGGATTTAATGGGTTCAGTATCGTAATAATGTTATATATTTTGCCAATAGGCACCAGAAAACTATTAAGGTGTTCATTAATTTAAATACTTGATGTAAGACATCCAAATGTTCACCTCATTTTCATGTAGTACACCCTGCACTGCATTTTGCAGACTAACTAGGCTCTGGCATCTGGACTCACAGCCAATATAATCCTCTGTGACGTTTGCGTTGTTCTCTGCATGTGTGTTTGTGATTGCCCCTTAATTACAAGAAGTATATTTTTATTTTGTATGTTAATGGCTTAAAATCTAATTTTGATATCAAATCAAATACAAATCAATACCAAAGATGCTTAGACTTTATCTATTTTGTTGAAAGTTTTTCTGCATCGATGCAATGCACTGGAGGTTCAGTTATTGTGACAGGGATAGTTAAGCTGAGGGAATGGTACCACCCACTTCTAATGCTAGTATATTCAATGCGTACATTTAAATTGGCCGGTAACAATTTAAAAAGAAAAAAGTAACCTTAAACCGATTATTATGTAACACAACAGCAATAACCACTACACAATCGTAATGGCTCTCACGTCCTTACAAATAAATTGTATTACAGTTTCGAACTTGCGTGTGTATTGTATGATAATGGTAACTGTGAAATGTAATCATATTCAGTCGCTGTCTAACCCCAAATATCACCGCACGCCCCTGACACCAATATACGTAGATATTAACTCATTTTAAAAAAAATCATAGGATACAAGAGAAAAATCAATGACAATAGTCATGGACAACTTGACGAGTAATACTGTGCATCCCACTGTACATCATGGACACTTCTGGATTGTAACAAACCCATTGACTCTGAATGAGATCATTAAAACCCAGAAGTGTCCGTGTCTATAAAGATGACAGAAAGCAAATTATTTTGTGTATTGTTCTTTTCTCTTCTTCATTCTGTATGTGTTTATGGAATGGAATTGTACTTGTCATTGGCGGATTTAGCGATAGGGGCAGGGGGACACGTACCCCTCTCAAAAGGGATGACAAAGTATTGATTGCATTGCATTGCAACGAACAAAAATTATTCGTGCAATCCTTTTCCGAGTGATACAATAATAACAGGGCAAATCAATTTTGACGGGTGTGACATTCAGATAAATGTACATTCATTTTTAAATTATTTTCAAATATGTAACTCTATAAATTCATGTAATTTCATTTTCCTTGATGGAAGTTGTTTAATTTCAGAATGTTTATCCCCTAATTTAATATTCAGCTACAGAAAATACATTTTTTGTAATTCTGACGGGTGTGACAATTCTGACACTTAACTTTAGAACCTTCCTCAGTTTTTCAGAAAACTCTGTGAAACTTATGGGTTTAATGAAACAAGTTCATCTTATTTTCACAAAGTAAACTTTACTCGACATTTCGATACTTTTAGTTTCTTAAAATATTACTAAATACTTTTCTCATAAATATTTTTTGCCTGTGACGGGTGTAACAAATTTTGTGACAGGTGTGATTATGCACATATACGATTATGGAACAATGCAAAGGCTATAAAAATTATCATAAATAGATTCTTCAAAATAAGGTTTGTATAAGAAATAAAGTAGGATTCTTCAGAGCTTAAGATATAGGAATAATATAGAGACAATTGAAACGGAATTAGAAATAATTTAGTTATCTTATGGTATAATACTGTATCATAATGAAGCTAAATTATGTGGAAACATCACAAATAAAATCTCATTTCTACTATGAAACAATATGTTATTTAAAAACCACGAAACTAATGTTTGTATTAATAATTCCAAATTCTGTATAGTTTTTCCTTTAATTTCATTTAAAATAAATGGTACTTTCAATGAAAATAAACTAACCTAACAAAGTTTAGAGCATGTACGTACATTAATCGGGACCAGCTATACTAGACACAAATAATAGATTGACACAGAAAATCAAATCTGGAGTTGCTTGGTTACAAGGCAATAACGTTAAGTGATGGGCACAAAGCGAGAGAATTCTAGATCAAATATTTCCTTTGTGTTTGTGACGGTATCGTCTGAGGAAATTAACCTGATGCTTATCCTTTTCTGTAATAATTGTTAATGGAAATAACGTACAAGTACTACCATTTCACGAAGTCCACTAACGGTTCTGTGTTCGTTTCCTGCTGTAGTTACATTGTACAGTCACAGGCCATACAAATGGGACACCTTCATCCTGAAATACTCGCTTCCCTCCCAGGCGTGATATGTTGCCTAACTCTAGGCGGTGATACAACTTGCCATTGAAAATTTGCTATTAATATCCACCTATCGCCGTACAGTTAGGCAACACACATAACGCCTTGCAAAGAAGCGAGCATTTCAGTTTCTATGTGTCACACTACTTTTATTGCCGGTGAGTGTACAGTGGTTCGGATTCCACTTTGAATGCCCCTTTATCTGAGGACAAAGTGAACAACCCTTGTACTTGAACACGCACACACACACACACCGCACACGTATATATTTAGGCTGTTTTTATTATGTCAAAAAATCTGCACATTATATTAATTCAAGTGTTACATCATATGCTGTGCTTCTCACAGATTAAAATGTACCTTGTTGGGCAAACAACATTTTTGAACATACTGATTGACAATTTGCCTACTACTAAATTTGCCGTTGGCTGTACAAATGCATATATTCATATTGGGTTACGTAACTTCTATTATCCATTGTATAAATTATTCAGGATGTGTGTGCTTCATGAATATGAATGTGCAGTGTCTAAAATTGTATTTGCAGCGATTCGAAATTCACCTGGGGTGTATTCAAATGACCTCAGTACTGATTAGAGACGGTACCAATGAGGGAATGGGGGCAAACACCTAGAGTATTTTCTTAAAAATGAATTTTACACCAAAATATGCGCTTTTACATAAAAAAGCATATGTTGTGGCGAAACTCCGTCTGGTCACGTTTCTTCTCGTCTATGGAGATACCGGAATGAGGCGAGGGAGGCGTAACGGATGAAAGGTTTGTCTTTTATTAATTTTATCTTTATGATCAGATAGGGTAATCAGGACTAGACCTACAGTTTAAAGTTGTAGTCCGGTCCACTGTGCAGTTGTCTTCCATGTTTTTCCACTACCCCCCCCCCCGTAATATGGCCTCTTAATACCAAGCCTCGTTTACCAAATAGAGACCTGCACAAGACCCGGAAAAAAACCCGTCTGCGAGGAGACGCGCCTACAATAATACGCAACACGCACGTCAAGCCCAGACATCACGCAAGGGAGCTTCACGTCACAGTTGTGCACAGGCATCGATGCCTGCCAGGCTTTTCTATTACCCGGGTCTTAAGAAGACCCGTGTGACTCGATGTAGTTCTTGCAAGTAGACGCGAGCACTGCTGTCAGTGTTGCCAACGGCCATTATATTTCACTACGCATGGAAATATTTGAATTTCTGCTAGGAGCAGGTGCTTTGAGGTTGTATAACCATTGGCGTAGCAAGGGGTGGGTGAAGTGGGCGACCACCCTGGGTCTCGCGCATGTAGGGGCCTTGCCTCCCATGAGGTTGATACGAAAAACGTAATAAATGGAAGTGAGAAAGATAGAAAACGCTAATTTTTGTGGGCAATAAAATTAAAACATTTTTTATCTGGCCTTATATTCTAGTTTAACGTTATGATTTGAATAAATACGTCATATCAGAGGCGGGCGGGAACTCTAAGCCTAAGGGGCCCCAAAAAGTCAAAACAATTCTAATTTCTCATGTGAAACATTAACGCAAAAATTGCTTGGACAATTTTATCCAATTATTATTTTCTTGAATAGAAAGCGCTTTGTCTTGGCTTCTCTTCTGTCTCGTGACCTTGCATAGCCTACACGATTTTAATATGTTAATGATAAAGCACCTCAAACTGCCACGGAGCAAAGTATGGGGCATTTAAATGCTTCCGGTGTTTTAAACTGAGGAAGGGTATGGATAATATTAGCAGTTCTTCCTTCGTTCCTACAACTTCAGATGCAGCTATTGTCCTCTGTAACGGGCACGAAGATGATTTATCTTCAGAATATCCTGATAAAGTTTTACGTTTCAGGAATGTGCTTAAATCTGAAATCAAGTGCTTTGCAAAGTTTCTATTCCTTGATAGCTCTAAACTAGTTTCCAGTGTTCTCTGTATCCTGTACCGCCTCCTGTTTGTTTCCTATTCTTCAAGTAACAACCACGAAAAAAGAACTATCTTTCTCAAAATTGAAACTTAGGAAAAACTTCTGGAAGGTAGTGTCGAATGGTATGATTCAGCCCAAATTTACCGGACTCAGTAATCTCACACTTGAACGAGAAAGGGCAAGATCTGATGTAAAAGTGTCATTCGCTGCCCAGAAGTCAGCTTTCTGTTAAGCAAGGTGGTTTGATTTAAATCAAAATTTAAATTGAGGAATTCTATTTTAAAAAATCACTTATTGAAATCACTTTAAAGAAAATTACAGAATAATGTACACAAGAAATTTGTAGATATCAGAATCA
The DNA here is from genome assembly GCF_977018435.1 of Lepisma saccharinum. NCBI lineage: Eukaryota > Metazoa > Arthropoda > Insecta > Zygentoma > Lepismatidae > Lepisma > Lepisma saccharinum. The sequence continues at coordinate 55,696,723 of NC_139233.1, forward strand.
CTTTTTGTGAAAGTATATTAATCTCGTATTCATTTAATGGTGTTTATTGTGCTCTAAGAAAGGAAATAAAGGAAAAAAATATATGTCCTGATGGGGTGAAGCTCATACGAAAATCAATGTAATATGTCATCTCAAATACATCCAGAATTTATATTTGCACTGTAAGAAACGTTACAGAAATTATAATAGTTTCATTAACACACTTAACAAACATTTTCATATTAGGTTCATTATGTTCAGTTCCAGAAACAGAGAAATGCATATTTACATGTAATTTGTTATTTGCTTTAATCAAACTGTTCAAATATTTTACAGGGCCGTTTATCAGAAAAAAGCCTTTCTATTTAAAAAATATGTCTATGTGTACGATGCCAGAGAAAAGATCGATTTAAATAAAAAAAATAAAAAATAATTTAAAAAGCATTATTTTTATCCAACTAGCTGTTAAGAGGGGCTGGGAAGGGGATAAGTAAGTATTTGTATTTTCTTCTTTTGAATACATAAATGTGAAAGAAAGATATGTTGTAATATGTGAAAATTCAGAGGTAGAGCATCAATTTGTACAATTATTAATGTAAATGTAGCCACAACCAGCCATTCTAAGTAATTACATACATTTCCTGGAAGAATCTGGCTGTACTTGAGGGACCTAAAGTTGTTTCTTGCGGACGCGTACTTTACGATTTTGTTACGGCACTGCGTCAAATATTTAATATTACAAGAACATTAAGACGTAAGAACAAAATGAGATTCACAATTATTATTATCATCTAAGCCCTAAAATTCAAAGTAAACTGGTACAATTAATGTGCAACAAAGGCAAAATTGCTAATTAAAAAAGTCAAATTAGCTGTATCAATTGATTACACCAAAGATTTCACATTTATGGTGCAAATGACTATCGTTTTAAGATTTGTTGATGTTGAAACCGATTGTGTCGAAGACTTTGAAGGTAGATACTTTGGTCACCTAGACAGGATTGTGGTTTAGCGCAGCCCCTTCCCCCCGCTCTATCAAGCACAGACATTTTATGTGCGTACTTCGATATTTTCTACTTAAGCCATGGTTTGTGACATTTACATCCTACAAATTTTGAAACGAGGAAACAAAGATCGACTCATTAAATAATATATAGGTTATATTTAAAGGTTCTTATTTAAGGATATTTCAGTTGTCTTACTGTCTAAAGAACATCTTAAAAAACGTATTAATGAAAATTCCAGCAGCGTGTTAATGTAGCTATGCCAAGTGTAAATGTCTCTGTCGCGTACTATTAAATATAATTTTCGTCAGAAATTAATTATTATTATAGACTATTATATAAATATAATAATTTGCTGACGTTTCCTTGATGACTGTATATCGATTCACATTGATATTTCAAACTTAAAGAACGGATGGAGCCATGCATTCTAATCTCGCCCAGGGCCTCGCGATATGTTGCTACGCCACTGTACCTAAGATTTTTGTAACTTCTCAAATTAGTTTCATTATTATGTCAAACCAACTAAAACACATTTTCCAAATTTGTTTCGAAGGTCTTCAAATTGGTTTGTGTGTCTTGTTCATTTTATGTCAATTTTCTGGTCTTGAAATCGTAAATCTCTTCTCGGTTTCATTTTTACGTTGTTCGTTTGTTGGAATGTGTAAGTAGCATTGCCTGCTATTTGCACCCGTATGAAGATACAAGCTAACAATAATTATATTTTGCATCGTATTACTATCAATGCGGTCTGTAGAACTAGATAACTAGCAACAACATTTTTTTGGTACTTGGTACAGAGTCTAAAGAAAACCTTGCTAGAAGGTTGAAACGTTACGTTTAGTTTATGTTTTAAAATAAAATAAATTTCTGCGTTGGTCAGCATATTGAATTTTTCACATCATAAGAAACAAGGCTAACTGGTGTTATAACAACATGAGCGAACGACGATTTGTTGAAAGAGATGACAATATTCAAAAACCTTTTATAATGCAAATTCTGATTTCATGTTCCATTTTATGGACCATCGTGCCTTAGTGTTCAAGGGGGGGGGGGATCTTGAGCAACTAATTCGGATATTGAATTGGCAAAATTACACCAGAGAGAAAATCTGTTTGATTCATTTATTTGGTCAATTTATGCACAATAAGGCTAATCGGGACTGGACTATAGTTTAAAGTGGGATCCGAATCACCATGTGCCTCCACCTGGTATCGAACCCGGTACCCCTTGATTACAAGGCGACGACTCTACTACTGCGCCCTAGGGGAACACTCCCTCAAAAAAGTATAATGTAGAACAATCACCAGTCACACAAAGTTCTAAAATATTTACGATGGCACTTTTTGCGAAACTAGGTTCGTACTCCTTTACAGGTGTCAGCAGTGGCGGTAATTAAGGGCGGGGCCGAGAAAGTGCAGTTGACCCTCCCCCCGACTTTTTGAAACTTTTGCACCACGCCAACCTCATGTATCAAGGGAAATTAAACTGTCCTTGCACCCCCCCCCCCACTTTTGAACCTTGGCCCCTTAGTTTTGGAACCAAATCGCCGCCACTGGGTGTGAGTGATACAAATGTTTTCTAGCAAGGAATAAATGTCTGCAATTTCAAATTGATAAAAGTGATGAACATTTTAAGTGCGCCTAGAACAGTTTAGAATCTAATAGTTGGCAACGGTGACTGCGTGACTCATGTATCTGGAGACGGTGCAAAACCGGAATGAGCATACGCTGAAGATAAGCGAGCTTCGTCTTGCAAGGCCTTCCAGTTACCCGTGGGCTTTCGATGCTTGACGGGTCAAAACTCAGGTATATAGTTTTACTCGCCCGCCCGACCAGCCAGGCGGGCCTAGTAAGCGATTCTGACCGATATGCAGCCCTCTGAATGTAAACTGTTCTTGCCCCCATCACCCCAGTTTTGACACTCAATCTCCGCTACTGGTTACATGGATGAGTGGTAGCATAGTCCTATCAATGATTTATTCCTATGTAATTGTCACCAACATTTTATACAAATGTTATAATTTTGTTTACAGTTAACTGAATTATGATTCTCACTATATGTATATTTTATTACTCCATACTATGAAACATAGGAGCAGATTTTTGGGGGAGGGCTAGGAGGAGGGCAAGGCACCCTCAAGTTCCTCAAGAAAGGCCTACTGTGAGTGAGTCAATCTGTCTCGCCAAAATTTATTTCAGGTTGACAGTACTGATGAAAATGATTTATTGAAATGACTTGTAAACAATTTGAAGGAACATGTGCTTTACTTTTTATACATCCTTGATTTCGACAGAGTGTATATTACAGCGTTAATTGACAAAATAACATTTATATTTCCAATCAGATTAAAATTGATACATTGAGATCTACATAGACTGCTCTTTCAATTACCGTTGGTTACAAGTTTTTATATCGGATGCAGTGATTATATCACAATATGCTCATACGGCAAGAGCTATTTTCCTGTCCGCCATATTTGTTCGACATAGATATACATTTTTCGTGTTATTCAGGTAGGTCTAAATTTACAAACGTCCAACTTTCCACTATTTTATTTTTCCAAGGTGTAGAGAAACCTAAAGGGACATTCCACGAAAAGTGGTCCTACTCTATGTAAATAACAAAACAAATTAATATGGAAATTATTATTGTTTTAAATTGCATTATGGTTTAGATGTTTGTGAGTGCACATAATTTGCACATTTCGACAATAAAAGTTACCAGCAATGGTGGCGATTGGGTTCCAAAACTAGGGGGGCAAGTGTAAAAAGTGTGTGTGAGGGAGGGGCAAGGAGAGTTCACAAAGTACTTCATAATTCTATAAAATCAGTTCATTGTGAATATCTTAAACCAATCTCATGCCTAGAACCTTAACGTTTATGTGTAAAATGTCAAACGTAACGTTGGACTGACCCTAAAATTCAACTGAACGTTTGGATAATAAACCTTTTCGATTAGGCCTCATCTCCAGGAAAGTATCAACTCGGGGCAAACCCCGGGACATACTAACCTGTTGGGTGAGATGAGTCAAGGCAAATGGATAATAAACCTTTTCCTGCTTCCACAAAAATAGGCAATAGTTAGGCTGGAGAGTTCAATGAACAAACCAATCTCTAACTATGCACTGGTGTTGTTGAACATTATATCTGCACCAAGCATAGAGAATACGAGTAATAGTAAAGGTAAATTACGATCAAACTTTGAAATGGCATTCCACATATTACTAAAAGTCAAGACATACTCGTATATAAAATACATTATTATTACAACTTTCTATCGAATATCAGTAGTACTTTGCAGATACCCATGGTTTTATTTTAGTTGCGAAAATGTTGTTTCTTGTTTCGCGTGCCATCTAGTGAGGTAATTTATGAGAAAACTAAGGCTTGTTTTAAAGATTTAGGTTACATGTAAGAATTTTCATTGTGTGTAAATGCATTCTCAATTAAATTCCTATTAGTTTTCATGTCGCTGTAAAATACTTCATAAATTCATAGTCCGATAGAAGATTCACAACACCATAACAATGAACTGCAATATTTTTCTGCATCAAATTGTCTTAACGGCAAATAACATTCTAAAGCCTGCTTTGTCGCCAACCCAAGCGCTAAAATTGCTTTGAAGAGATAAGTGCTCATAAATATCCAATCCGTACGAGATCCTTTAAGGCTAGTAATTGCTTTGACGCTCGATAGATGGCGCTGAATTGGAGCTATTTGCACATCATATTTCCATCCTTCATCGGATCTTACTAGGACATCGCTACAAAACAGTTATCGACAATCTTCATACGATCTCGTAAAACCGTATGAAAAATGGCCGTTTGTAAGACATAAAAGCAACGAATACCTATTTTGAGCAGGTCCTGTAGATGGTTATGGTTAACGATCACACAATATCATAGAATAATGAAACCAAGGAAGCTGAAATTATGAATTTTGATGAAGACAATATGTTAGCATGGAGTGAAATATTCAACATCGCAAAATCTTAGAACAGTTCATATATTCCGAATGATTCTCTTGTACGATTTGGTTATGTAAAAACAATTCGTTCAGATCATTCGAATTATCGACGATTTTTCGGTCAAATGGAACTTTGCAAGTAGGTTCACCGCAGACACATCGAGACAGATATATTTCTACCGCGCATTTAGTGCACATCGAGGTGAAACTCGATGAACTACAAAAAAAAAACAACTCCAAATGTCAATACTGAAGTCAATTATGAAAGTTATCATGTTTGCAATTTGACCATACACTACGGTATATTTTAAAAGTTTCATTGAAACATTATAGCAAAGCCATAAAATTCCAACATCAATATTTTGTCCGCCATCTTGAAACACGTCTAATTCGGCTTAAATGCAACATCAAACTAGTTCTCAAAGGTTTCTATTCTATTGTATGTCCGCTGTAAGTAAGCAGGCGATGTAAACAAACCATATGGCTTCTAAGAAATATTACCGGTTGTTTCAATGGAACGTGAAACTTGGATGTAGGAATACCTATAGTGCACATGATAAAGCTATATCATTCAACATAATTAGCTGCAACATTAAAGTTGTGGGACCTCATATTTTGAGTTGCACAGGTACAACAAATGTATTCAAGGGCTAAATAACATCAGAACAAACACACAGGAAAGTAATTATTTGTCAGAAGTCAGCAGGTTGATTACGTCGCAAAAGGGTAGACGACAGGCAAGAAAATGCGCTGGCAACTCTGACTTTCACTCCTCCTCACATGTTTCAGTTTTTTTTTTTTGTTTTCCATATCACACCCCCAAAATTTCCGTCCGCACCCCTAGATGATTAATCCTGATGCCGCTGCTGGTGGTGGTGATTTACATGCGTGTGGACAAATACGAGACACTGGTAACAATGGATTGTCTAAAACAGAACTTGTAGATTCTTGCCAAATGCCAAGGAAGTGCAAGTGAACTGTTTGAAGATGACGCCGACTTAAAAACCGAGGCAGACACAACTGCTTGTGAATACCGATATTGGTTTGCACTTACAGAATGAGGTACTATATATACTCTGTAAGGCATAACTTCTTCGGCTTCCCGCGCATCGCTTCCACTAGACTTGAGCGGTGTTGCCAGTGTTAGCGTCGTCTGCTGCGAAAAAAAGCAGAACAGCTAAGCCGCGCGTCAGGCTAAGTTTGCAGCAGGTTTTATGTATCAATCCGCGCGAGAACTGAGCACAGAATCTTCCGTGCCAGTCTTCCCTCAAACGCCAAGCTGCTTTACATCGCAGACACTGAGAAAATCCACAGTATTGTCAACCGCACAACACATCAAAACCCGCATGCATGTCAAGCGGAATATATTTGTGTTTCTTTTTGTCTCCTGAAACATAACATTTTAGAAGTACTTTCGGCGCATAAATTATTTAAAACATGTGTCATTACTTAATATAAATGCGAAATATCTTCGAAACATGAGAGCATGTGCATGGACGTCCGCAGGATTTTTTCCAGGGAGGGGCAAGGAAGGTATTTTTTCCCAGGGGTGCGAACAAGTCACATTTCCCCCCAAAAGAGTGTAGTTCCCTAAAAAACATTGCTTAAATTTGAATTTATGGTGTTAATGCAATAATTAACACATATTATTGTGGCTAAAATGAAATTATATGTGTGAAATATACATAATTTTTGGTTGACTTTCATTTTACAGGGGGGGCACGGCACCCTTGCCCCCCCTTCCGGACGCCCATGAGCATGTGTGTATATTTCGAGCACGCAAAAATAAAAATAAACAAAGATATAAGTAAACAACGACAGGCCCTCTTGAATTTAATGACAAATTATTGTTTTTGGTATATAAAAAAATACATTTATGAAAACCTTTGTTACTGTAAGACACACGCACTTTAAGTTATACCAGCAAAAAAAAAAAAGCGTGATTTGTTATTGGGGATATATACAATCAGGTGCATTGTCTGCTGCTATTACTCTGGTTTCAATTTATGAATCACTTCACTAACCAGGATTCAAATCTTGGTCTGTCCATTTCTTGCTAATCATCCATCCCTTTCTTTGCACGGAACAGTAAATATATGCGCCTTCAACAAAGACGTCATTGCCGCCAGTGGGTGAAACAATAAGCCTCCCCCTTCCCCTCTCCCTTTCTCGTCGGTTTCTTCAGCCCTGGCGGTGGTTTTGCACGGTGGTATATATAAAAAAATCAATATAACGCTCACGCCCCTCCCAGAGTTAAAGCACGTCTGGTCCAAATAATAAACAGGTTTCTTCTCACGGGGCATCTTTTAATACCGGGGACATTCTTTTGTCGTCAAATAACAAACAATCGTTTCCTCTTCCTAAACTCAAACCGCAAATCATTCAACATCCGGGATACAGTTTGTGCTCACATTGACGGCAAATCACCTCACGCCCTGTTTTACTTTGACCTTGTTTCCGTAAGGAGGATTAAGCATTTTAAACAACTTGCTTGATTTGAAGAGTTTTTCCCTTCGGATGAAGCCCACAATAACACTCGCTGAACAGGAGACCTTGATTCAGCCATTCTCGCCGCTGTATAGCACGATTATTAATCACAATAAACATAGGGTTAAAATAGTGGGATGTGCAACACTGATATGACGGATTCCACGCGCTCTGCAACGTATTCAGTCTTGCTCGACTCGCACGTGGGCTTCAGCGATTCTTCAGCGCAATACAAACTCCAGTTGGCGAATCTGCGGATCCAAGTTCGTCTGCACAGTGATTGCATCCGATCAAGTCCACACCTGCTAATGGATGTATTATTTTGTCTGTATTTTACAAATGAAATAACTGTTTTCTTGCAAGTATGCAGTTGTGTCGGAATAGAACCCGTCTCAGTGGAACTATATTCTGCGCGCACGTTTGGATCTACATATGCGAAAACCTGCTGCAAGGTTAACCTGACGCTTGGCTTACACACATGTTTTACAATGAAGTGCAAGTTCCCATCGCTGTTTTTTTAATAATATTATAATATCTAACCGCATGCAAAGTTATTCAATAAATGGGACCAATTTGTACAAGTAAGGAAAGGAAATAAAGAAAATACGTATTACGGAATCTCAAGCGAGCTGGACTCACATAAAGAAATATCAGTTATCCTGATCAACATAAATAACGAAACTGCCTTTGGAACTGAAAGAGGGGGGAGGGGGGTAGTTTGTCACGGAGGTAAGAGGATTTCAACACGTTGTTGGCAAAGATAACGGAAAAGAAGAAATACCTCAACACGCTAGAATTGAAACGTTCGCAAAGGCCAGGACACTTCCTTTACTTAACGATAGAATGGCGGAATTAAGTAACACACATCAGCACCACTGCTAAGAAGAAGGGGCAACAAACAAAACAGAATCATAAATAACTTAACATCATATTTGATTACTTCACATACCTCATGTTTCTTCCAAACGCTGGATTCCTTCCATATCATCTCCACTGCCATCTGATAAAGTTGATACGTCAGGAAACTCCGGTTCGGACTCACAGTCAGACGATAGGGAAATAACAGAGTTTCCGATGACTTCATCCAGCACAATGTCCTTCTCGCGGTAAAAGTTTTCCCTCTCAAGTGTATTAGCACAGGCCTTTCTCCAGTTTTTTTCACTTACATTACCCACTGCTTCTCGGAATAAATTTTTGACGTCAGAAATCCGAACATAACCTTTGACTTGTCCCCAAATAATTTCGATCGGATTGAGGTCGCACATGGACGGAGTAGGGATGGCCAAACGGATCCTGATCCGAAAGTTCCGGTTCCGAAAATCCGGATCCGGATCCTAGAGTTTCGTATCTCAATCCCATTATAATATTACCACACCTTAAAAGGTATTATGATCTTCGATTACAAAGACATTTTTCATTAGTTAAGTCCTACAAGAATTTTTTTCAAGTGTTGTTCCTAAAATACTTTGCTACGCATCGGCTAACACACTCGAGCACAAAAACAATCTTACTTGTTTAACATAAAAAGTCAGAGGTGATTTTGTAAATACCATTGAAACGAATATGTATTCATTCGAATGTATTGGAAATGAAAACACACATAAATGTGAGACATTCCATTCCAGGATGAAACCTTTAACACATATAACAAGATAGAAATGTTATACAAAAATTATACAATTGTTCTACAGTTACAGTTTTACAAATTAAAATAATACATTATAATATATGCAGTGTTATATAATTACAAAGTGTAAGACTAACAAGGGAGGTTATCTAAGTGTCCCCCTCCGATTTCCATGAAACTTGTCATGTGTATAGTGGGGCCCAATGGAAGAAATACGTGTTTTTTTGTTTCAGCTAAAGAACGGTTTTAGGGGGCAAAACTTCCTCAAATGCCAAGATGAGGACAAATTGAAGTGAGGATCTGACCCCTGTGTCGCCCTCCGATTTCCATGATACTTGGCAGGTGTGTGTTAAACGGGACTAAAGGAAGAAATACGTGTTTTTCTTGTTTCGGCTAAAAAACTGTTTTAGGGGGCAACCCCCCTCAAATGTCAATATGAGGACAAATTGAAGTGGGCATTTGACCTATGTGTCCCCCTCCGATTTGCATGAAACTTGGCAGGTGTATAGTGGGGCCCAAAGGAATAAATACGTGTTTTTTTTGTTTCGGCTAAAAAACTGTTTTAGGGGGCAACCCCCCTCAAATGTCAATATGATGACAAATTGAAGTGGGCATTTGACCTATGTGTCCCCCTCCGATTTCCATGAAAATTGGCAGGTGTATAGTGGGGCCCAAAGGAATAAATACGTGTTCTTTTTGTTTCAGCTAAAAAACAGTTTTACGGGGCAAAACCCACTCAAATGTAAAGATGAGGGTAAATTGAAGTGGGGATCTGACTCCTGTGTCCCCCTCCGATTTCCATGAAACTTGGCAGGTGTGTGTATAAACGGGCCCAAATGAAGAAATACGTGTTTTTTTGTTTCGGCTAAAAATCTGTTCTAGGGGGCAACCTCCCCTCAAATGTCAAGATGAGGACAAATTGAAGTGGGGATCTGACCCCTGTGTGATCCCCTCCGATTTCCATGAAACGTGGCAGGTGTATAGAGGGGCCCAAAGGAAGAAATACGTGTTTTTTTGTTTCAGCTGGAAAGGGTTTTAAGGGTCAAAATCCCCTCAAATGTCAAGGTGAGGACAAATTGAAGTAAGGATCTGACCCCTGTGTCCCCCTCCGATTTTCATGAAACTTCGCAGGTGTATAGAGGGGCCCAAAGGAAGAAATACGTGTTTTTTTCGGCTAAAAAAAACTGTTTTAGGGGGCAAAACCCGCCTCAAATGTCAAGATGAGGACAAATTGACGTGGGGATCATCTGACCCCTGTGTCCCCCTCCGATTTCCATGAAATTTGGCAGGTGTATAGAGAGGCCCTATGCCCCCTGTGTCTTCCTATGCCATATTTACGTGGTTTCGGGGTCAGATCCCCACAGCAATTTCTCCTCATCTTGACATTGGGGGGGGGGGGGCTCTATACACCTGCCAAGTTTCATGGAAATCGGAGGGGGAGACTTAGACCTCCCTTGTAAGTATATTAATTAATTATAAATCGCGCACGCGCGCACACACACTATATATATGTGTGTATGTATGTATATTATATATACTGTATATGTATATTAGCAGGTAACAATATGTTATAAACACATTCTTACTTTCCAAAGAAGCGCATGTGGGATGGCAAAACGGATCCGGATCCGGATCCGAAAGTTCTGGATCCGGATCTGAAAATTCCGGATCCGCGGACCCGGATCCAAATCCAGGGTCCGTATCTGGCCATCCCTAGTACGGAGCAAGCCTAACCACACTCTGACCTGCTCTCTCTGCCAACGTATCAATATCGTACTGTTGAAGTCTTTCTTTATGGCCCTTTATAATCTCGTACAACTTTGGCTTCACCATGTCCACTTCGAAATAAATGCGTGCTCTCTTAACCAATTCTGCATTTCCCATTTTTTTGTATTTGATGTTGGTGCTTTGTTCACAAGTCGGGAATGGTATGGAGCATTGTTCATCACTATGGCAGAATTTGGAGGAATGTTCGGCAAGAGCTGAGTTTCAAACCAGAGCTTGAATCTGTCTGCGTCCATTTCCTCGTGATAGTCCTTGGTTGACTTCGATTTAAATATGAGCAGCGCGTTCGGAACGAATCCTTCAGAATTTCCCGCATGAACTATGATTAATCGTTGACCTTTGCCTAACGGCGTCTTTGGAGGTGCACACTTCCCTGTCTCAATCCACATTTTCCCCCTTTGTGTGATTGGCGTTTACCCACGTTTCATCAAGAAAAATGATAGTTAGTCCTTCCCCCCTAATTGTTTTAATTTTACGTAAATAGTCATTGCGCCTATTCGTTCTATTAAGTACTGTCTACCCATATCATTCTTTTTATACACAAATCCAAGCGCCTTAATCACTTTAGCCCAGGTAGAACCTTGGAAAGCAATGACTTCCCTTGCCTTTTTGAACATATCTTGCAGGCTAGGGATACACTGGTCCTTATAAAACCCCAAATGGTTCTTCGTAGAAGATCTCTATCGAAATTGTCCACGTGGGTCTTAGTGGCTGGATTTTTTTCCCGGAAGTTTTCAGCGGAGATCCTCGTGCATCTGCAGCTTCCTTTTGCTTTAGAATTTTTCGAATGGAAACACTTGATAGGCCTGTACCCTTACAAGCTCTGTCCATCACTAAACTCACTGAAATGAATGGTTCATTTCTTCGATACGCGTCAAATTCCTGTCGAAAAAAAATTGTAAACGTTTACAATCATCTCCCTTCCATCTGAATGTAGCGTTCTTCCTTTCCACAAACTACCGAGAATTAGAACATACATCAAAAGCAAAACACATGCAGCGGCACTTAATGCTTCCATATCGCACAAACACATTCAATCCACCGTCTTCCACCCAAGCGAGCGGTTACTGCAATAGCTACTGACCTACTCAAATTCGCGGCAACGTCGCTCACGAATCAGATGGCATGGTTGGCTCTCGCTAACACTCCTACGAATTTCGACCTTATTGACTGGCGCGAAGCCGAAGAAGTTACGCCTTACAGATAATAGCAGATGATGCTAAAGCTTCATTTTTTATCATTCAAAACAAGCAAACCAGAAACATCTTTTCCGAAAGACCAGACGAGTAAAGGCTGGTTTACATTGGTCGAGTGAGCGGGAGAGTTTCTGGAACGAGATACTGGCCTGTCTGCTCGACTCGACCCTTCTATGGCGAGTAGCTGTTTACACACTTTCTACTTGACTCCAGCAAAGTGGGATAGTGGCTGCAGCTGTTTGGTGCTCTTTTCACAGAATGAACCCATCGACGTCGTTGTCGATTTAAAAAAAGAAGTTCTGAAAAGGTTTACACACTTTTTTTTTTACTAGAAATGAATACTATAAACGCACGAGAACATGTTTAGAAAGAAAACTAACTTCCTTGATTTTTCTATTTTCAATCGTTCTTGGTTGTACGTAGAACGTGAATTCTATATTTTCAATTTTACTTCTCCAACGCCAAATACATAAAGTCCCATATCCTGCACTTATGGCCTCACACGCCCGTAGTTTCTTTTCTTTCTTCCTTTAATCCACACAAATTCCGGCACCAGTTCTAAAATATAAAGGAAAAATTAAAAGATACAAGCAAACTCACAACACTACTCAGAATCAGAAAGCGTTTACATCGACCGAGGGGTCTGTCGAGTTTACGCGCGACTGAAAAAATCGATGGAGGAGGAAGCAACTCGGTCGAGTCGCTGTCCTCCTTGGACAGCCACTCGACTGTCCTGACTACTGGAGCGAGTACTGGCTCCAATACTCTCCCCAGTTGTTTACACGAGGAGAGTAGCTCGCTTGACCCTACTTGCTCCAGCTACTCTCCTGTCTACTCGACAAATGTAAACCAGGCATAAGATATCTTTCACCTGCGATTATTATTACGCTAGCACTAGAACCGGACAGAAAATAAGAGATAATTTGGTTAGGTTACTCGTCTACTTTAGACGCTGTTTATTGTGTACCGTGCTGGTTGTTTGCTGAAAGGGCCTATAAAAACTTTAATGATGCGTGGCGTTACAGTTTGTCTGTCGCCTTAACCATTCGTATGAATTTTTACATTGATTCAAATTACATGTATGTAATTTCCAGGACTGAGCCGATACCGATACTCTTACAGATTCCCACCGATACAGATACCGATACTTGAAAATTGCAATAATTAAAATATCTTCAAAATATTGATCAATATTGGTGTGTAAATATTCTTCTCCAATTATATGCATTGATTTACCAAGAAATTTGTTTTAGAATATTTAAGAATTATATCAGGATATTAAAATAGGTATTATGTAATCCCAAAATATAGTTTTTCGTGCAAAATTGCTTCATAATAAACACAAAGTTTGAATTTTGCATAATTTCCAGGATAATTAGGCGCCGCGAAAGTGTCGCGTAACGGGCTCTGTGAAAGCCGTAATAGTAATAGTATCGGCTGGTATCGGTAGATGAATTCCAACCGATATTTTCCGATACCGATACATCGGCTCAGCCCTAGTATTTTCATATTTCTATAGATATACCTAATATAAATGTAGACGTGAATTAATATTTTAGAAAATAAAGCTTTTATTAAACGAGCATGGGTGCGCAACTGAAAGTTAGCGCAGAGGATGTTAGTTTATAGGTGGGTTTCATGTGACGTCAGGATTGGCACCGCCGCCATGTTTGCGGCCAAGTTGTTTGTCGTCTGCAAGGACGCGTTCGTTACACCTGCGCCAACTGTACGTTTGTTAGTACTGTGTAAAATGTCGGTAACATTGCATAAAAATGATCAAATTAATGACAATGTCGTGTCATCAGGAAATAGCGGTAATTTTTCATTTGTTCAAACTCCTTGCGCAGTCGACAGAGAAAGATATGGAGAAAAAGCGAATTGTTTTGCGGTGTAGATCCATATGAACTGGACGATAACGAAATGAAAAGGGGCCTAAACCTTTGACCAACTGTATAGTTCACGTGTGTTTTTATTTTCTTGACCCAGCTACCTGGAATCAATTTGTTTTCGTATTTATTAGTGGTTAGGATTCTGCTTGAAATATTTAAATCCAGTACAGATTAACTGTAAATTCCAAGGATCCGCAATTATCGTCCCCGTTTCCTTTTAAGGTTTGTTCAAGCGCTGTAATTTAAAATGTTGAGGTGCTCGAAAACAGTAATTTCACTCCTTGCTTTAACAATTTGGGATATACCGGCCTCCGTGGCAGGATGGTTAACACAGCGCACTGGGTTCGAATCCCAGCCTGAGCATGGGTGTTTTTTGTGAGTTTCGCTTTATCAGTTTCAACATATCATCACTCAGCCTCGTCTTCACGATTAGCCAAAACTGGTAGAAAATCGAAGTAAAATAAACCAAATCAATCAATCAATTTGGGATACTTTGATAGCAGTATTTTTTGTTCTGACAGTACCCAAAGCCTACTACTGACACCTTTTCTCATGGATCGAATAACAATTAATAACAGTTTGTGTTAGAACGAAATATAATAAATAATCAAGTACAAACGTGCAATTATCAAGATGAATTAAAATTTGAATATTATAATTTTTATCGTCAAATTTATCGGAAGTATCAGAACCTTTCTACCAGAAAGCAAGGAAACACTATTGCAAGTATGATTCAACACCACTTCGAACCATTTGTTCTAAAAGTCATAGAGAAAGGTGACATATGAACTTTCCTAAGAGGAAATGTTCACTGCACACTCTTTAATGTTTTCGCACCTTCTGTTTTTTCTCAGAAAATTAAAGGATAAACGTGAGATTCTGTTAAACAACCGAAAAACTGCACAGTACCATCATAAACAAGGTTGAAATCTCCCGCCCCCCCGCTTGAATTCCGTATATTTACAAGAACCGGCCTCAATCATGGCTGCTCGATCCCACAATGCAACAGTTTGTGACGTAGGTGAAACACACCTTTAGTTACGCTACTGCTGATATCGCACTCGGATAATATTCTCCTATGAGTTCATAATGGATTCATCAACGTTAAGGTTTATGTACAGTTATAGGACAAAACGATATGATTCGAACCATGTCAGCAAATTGGTCACACATTGACAAATCTCTTCGTACTCCTGTTGTAAGGGCCAAGGAATGGCCTGCGGTTGATACGGAATTCTTTCTTTGTCGGGGCTCTGCTACTCAAAATAGATTACATGTGCGACATGGAAGGTTTGTTTGTAGCCGTGTTTGTTGTGCCGTTAGTGCTTGCAGGAGGTTTTCGGCATGCAAGAGCTTTACATTCGGACACGGGGGAGATGTCAAAAGCAAATGGGAAGCAAATAGGAAGAGCACCGTGCGAAGAATTCTTGCAAAGTTGAAAGCGCTTCTGTGGTGAAGCAGGTGGTGTGGTGAGAGTGTATCGGCACGTGACTCAAAGACAACGTGGCGGAAAGACAAGGCAGAGGAAGGCCCGCTTTAGAGGACAGCATTTTCCTTAGCCTTTTCTAAAAACGGTAGTGATGCTGCTACAACTGTTTCAAGCATTGCCATTGGCTGGTAGCTTTTTGGGGTAGTAAATAATCTGTGATGGTTAGGCTAGGCTAGTTCGATTTGGATCAGTTAGAAGAAGAAGAAGACGAAAAAGTGGTTGTAGAAGCAATACCGACCTGTAAAAACATGTATACCATAACCAAAATGCTACCGTGTAAAGTTAAAAATGTTATGGCATTTCTCAAGGATATAATCGACCCTATTTCCATAGCATAACCAATCAGGGACGACCTCCAGGTCACGAGTGCAGATGTAATGGTTGCCGAGTAAGATGTAAAAAAATGCATCACTTGACAGTTTTAAAAACCGTTAACTATTGAACCGAGTGGAATAACGTTTCCTATGAAAAGGTATTAAGTAGAAATCAATGGCGCTGCTTAAATACATAGTTTATAGTGTGTAAAGTACACTTACCTATGGAAGAATAAATTACTTGTTTCAATTGTAAACACCGAACACTGGCTCATCTTGTATGTCTTTTGTGCTGTATATATTATCTAATGTTCTCTGTACGCTTCGCATCAAAATCGCAAATGTTAACAGGAAATCCTTCCATGTAAAGTATTGTCTGCTATAAAATATGCTGCCAGAATTTTGGAAGCATTTATGCTGGCATGTGTTACATACCTAGGTTATACGTATGTTGCCTTATGGGCATTTTACCCTGAACACGGGGTGATTTGCCCAAATTGACGTTCATCTGTTTATTTTTCTATGGTTCTTTTGCTATATGACTTATAGTAATAAAACTTATAGGTAACAATAGCAAAACATGTAGCTTTCATTTGACATCCTTTTTATTGCGACACTCCTTCATTTAGCGAAGCTATAAACCGCCAAAAAAAGTTGGGCGTATTCCCCCGAGTGCTTCTATCCCGGCCGAAGCAAAATATGCCTGAACATATTTCTATCCAACTTGAGCCCACCCGAATGACTTTCTCTGAAGACGTCACTGATGAAACATCACATGAATATGAGAGTAGGAGAAGAAATTACCCTGGGAAGCGAAATCAGATGATGATTCGATAAGGATGTTGCCTATCGCTTACGTCAGTGGCGAGGCCAAAACAATCTAGCTACTGAAAAAGATCTGTGTTCGATTCCCGACCAGTACATTGTTTCTCATCATCTAGAGTAGCCAATAAGTGTACGAAAGAGACTTTTGCTTTCCAAATACAAATAAAACGAAAGGTATTAACAGTGGAAGTAGGTTACAGGATCCTGTCATTCTAAGTTGATCAATATATGTTACAACTAAGAAATCTTTGAATACATGGCAATTTGATCTGGGTGCAAATTGACGGAAAGAGGATCGTGGTGATTTCCCCCACTTCTCCTAAGCGTCCCTGGCAACAACGATAACTAACTATTCATCCCTGCCAGGAATGACCTTGTCCACAATACAATGGTCATATTTAATATTGTAACAAAAATATTTCCATTCCTTTTTTCAATGTTAATTTTGTTACAATATGATTATCGTTTCGTGCTTTCAAGCGTCAATCGATGTCGACATTTATTCTCAAGAAATCCTTAAAGATATTTTAAATATTGTATTTTCGTTCGTGCAAAAAACCAGTAGGCTATATTAATGTCATTAGAAAGTTCATGGATTTGGAAAATGTACACCATTCTCGCATTAAATACTTGCACAAAAAGACGGAGCTAATGAACTATTATTGGAAGTTAATACTCCACCCCCGACATACAACAACACACACACGTGAGCATTGCCGGATCTACAAATCTTGCCCCCCCGCAAAATATTACCAAAGGCCCCCCCGACATACCTATATACACACACAAGTATATATATCAATATGTGTATGTTTGTGTGTTTATGTATATACGTATATATATATACACAGTCTTTGTGTTTAATTCTGGATCTCATGTTGTCAAAGTCACATATAAGGGCCTAGAGCAGTGGTTTATGTGGCAAATTCAATCAATGATATGATTGTTCAAAATATGTTTTTAATTAGTACTATTTACACATAAAACATCTCTAAATTTCAAATATGTGTTAATTTCTTAACTTTAAACAAGCTAAGTAACCACACTAACTGAGCATTGCAAGTGTTAAATAGGCCTGCATTTTGACTTGGGCGCCGAGGAAAAGTCTTGAGACACTAACGGCGCCGTGAAATGAAAACGTTTGGGAATCCCTCACCTAGAGGGTGATTCAAAAGTCCTTTAACACCTCCTATAAAAAGTAAAGGAGTTAGGCTGGGTAGAAACAGGTTAGGCTAAGGGAGAACCACATTGGTATGTTCCACGCGGACGTCCGCCATATTGGTGGCCGTCATATTGAATTCAATTCAAAATTTTTAAATGTGAAAGGGGTTTATGATATATATATATATATGGCACTGTTATCTCACACCTGGGAAAAATATACATTTGTTACAATCATGCAGTCGTAACTTTTTCCTGATTAAAGATAGTTTGAAGAAACATTCACCTCTGCATTTCTCCTGAAATTCTAGCCTGATTTGATTCCAGTCTCACTGCCACGTGGGAAAACCCGGGGTGGGTGATCTGACATCTTTATTTACTCTTATATCCCATATAGAAAGGAAATTTCTATCTTTATCAATATAAAGTCCATTTTTCCGGCTTTGTCCCCGTAAAAAGCGGATGAAGGGCCCATCCAGTCGAAAATCAAATGGTACTACCTCGGGTGTGGGGTTAAAGGAGGCCGAAGCGTGGTGCTGATCACATCACCTCCAAGATGGCCGACATCGAAAATATGTGGGCCCTACCCCCAAAAACTCTAAATATGCCTTCATGGCATATTCATGTATGCACAGGGAACTTGAAGTTTAATTTTACCTGCATATATTGTATTCGTTTCTATACCACTGAGTAAGTACGTTTTTTTTTACATACTCATATACGAACCCTCTACTATGTCAATGCCTGAGGGGCCCCTAAAGGCTTAATTGTCTCCGCCATGAGGGTCTTCTGCCTTATAGATTGGGCACTGACTTTAACTTTACTTGTATGTGTATACATTTCTGTACCCCGGAGTAACTACGTTTATTTTTTTACATATGCATATACGAACCTTCTACTATGCCAATGGCTGAGGGCTCCCCTAAAGGCTTAATTGTGTCAGCCCCCCCCCCCCCCCGCTATGTGGGGTTTTGCGGCTTGTAGATCCGGCACTGCACGTGAGCAATCCGCCCGTGGCTTCCCCAGGTCACGCACAACCACCTGTTGACTTTTGTTTATTAGTAATAGTATTTTCATATTTCTAAATGCATTTCCTCTTTTCCTCTTACATATAACGTACTTTTCCGAACACATGGATTATCTTGGCATCTTGGAGAAAACGCACAAAAATTTTAGTAGAGCCAACAGCGTAACAATCCATTCTCGGGAAAGATGATTCTGTAAAGAAATTAATGTGCAGTTTTTTACATTATTGTAATGTCTTCTACTCATTACAGTCAACAATAATAATGTGCATTTATATCTTTTTACAAAAGAAGTGCAAATGTAGACATTCCATGTATATAAACACCTAGGGCCAGTATTTGATGGTGCTGTCCTCTGTGGTAAAGTTGTCAGCGTAACGTGCTACGAAACGAGACGTTTAGTTCGAACCCTGTGTATGGCATGGATCTATCATTGCTATTTGTCGAAAGGTACGTTTCACAAGTTCATTTTTCATCGCCGAGATTAACGCAAGAGGTAGAAAAGCCACGTAAAATAACCGAAAGAGAAAGAAGTAGTAGACGCTATACGCCACAAATTCATTAGTTTACTTACACCTGTACCACGACGAGCAAAACCCTCTGGCGTTGTCGACGAGTTTTCAAATCTCCGCCAGCGACGGGAGAGTGGGCGGTGCAATCAGATGCTTCCATTGTTTACCAAAGTGTGCGGCGCTGTTGTTGTCGTTGCCTTAGTCTTTCTCTATCCAGTGTAAATACATGTATAAATAAAGCACATGTTTATTACACTTGCATGAAAAATACAGGACAGGCACGAGCTAAGGGGAATGAAGAGGAGAAAACAAATGACTGTCCACTTTAGTTACCGAGTTTGCCGTGGGAGCTTTCTCTTCTTGGTAGAGCCGTAACCTGCACACTGAACGCTAGCAGAAGCCAGTGGCGTAGCGGCCGCCCCCACAACCTCGCAATGCAGGGGGGCCCGAGGTGTAAGGGCCCCGCAATGTTCTCTCTCTGTGTGCTCCTGAAATTGAACATAATCGAAAATATTTAACACACAGTGTCGCTTATTTAAAAAAAAAATATATTTGCGAATCAGAAATCTGGTTCCCATTAACATATCATATGATGACGTCTGCAATAATAAGCAGTGGAGTATTGTCTCAGCCAGAGGGTCCCGGGCAACTTGACATATGGGTGTCATCCGAAATGCAGAATTAACTTACTTCCTCACAGATGGCAATAGATAGGAAAATTCTCTCGTCTCATACCTTTATCGCTACGCAACTTGTCGCTTGAGGATTTCACCAACCGAACGCTGGCCTGTGCTTCCCGTCATGCCGCTACGATGTGAAATGTTGCTCTTGATTTGCTCGTTTCCAAGCAACATGTGTCGCTTCGGTGTGAAAGTTGCCTTGGACCGAAGAACCCGTGTCGCTTTGGTGTGAAATCCTCGTATCGTTTGTTGCGTGTCGCTTTGGTGTAAAATCTCCTTGAGGAAACGGTGCAGTCAGAGCTTCTGTCCCCACGGTTCGAAAGGCTGCATTGATTACGGAAATATCTCTCAGGATACTATTTATATTATAATAACATAGAAAAATAAAACTCTAGTACACAATCTTACACCTGACGTCCGGAATCACTTTGCGATGTTTCTTCTTGTGTTACGCTTGCTATTTATTTATTAATTATATTTTACTTTTCTTTCCAAATTAATGTCATTTCGTGACTGCAAATCACTCCACAAATATAACTGTTTCCATCAATTCACGTACCGCCTTTCAAGACAAACAAATCTACATAATACATATATTCCAAAAACTAACAAAGCCGCATTACTTTCATAACAAAATTAGCACCGACATTGATCGCACTGCCATCTGTGTTTCTCATCCGTCTGGGGAACCAGTTTCTTGGGTCGTTTTCCACACTACGTTATTCAATGCGCTGTAGTTCGAACCCTGTGTAAGGCATGGCTCTATCATTGCTATTTGTCCAAACGTACGTTTCACAAGTTCATTTTTCATCGCCGAGATTAACGCAAGAGGTAGAAAAGCGGCGTAAAATAACCGAAAGAGAAAGAAGTAGTGGACGCTATACGCCACAAACGCATTAGTTTACACCTGTACCACGACGAGCAAAACCCTCTGGCGCTGTCGACGAGTTTTCAAATCTCCGCCAGAGACGGCAGAGTGGGCGGTGCAATCAGATGCTTCCATTGTTTACCTTTGCGTTGCCAAGATGTGCGGCGCTGTTGTTGTCGTTGCCTTAGTCTTTCTCTATCCAGTGTAAATACATGTATAAATAAAGAACATGTTTGTTACACTTGCATGAAAAATACAGGACAGGCACGAGCTTATTGGAAGCAAGAGGAGAAAACAAATGACTGTCCACTTTAGTTACAGAGTTTGCCGTGGGAGCTTTCTCTTCTTGGTAGACCCGTAACCTGCACACTGAACGCTAGCAGAAGCCAGTGGCGTAGCGGACGCCCCTGCAACCCCCGCAATGCAGGGGGCCCGAGTTGTAGGGGCCCCGCAATGTTCTCTCTCTGTGTGCTCCTGAAATTGTACATAATCGAAAATATTCAACACACAGTGTCGCTTATTTAAAAAAAAATATTTGCGAATCAGAAATCTGGTTCCCGTTAACATATCATATGATGACGTCTGCAATAATGAGCAGTGGCGTATTGTCTCAGCCAGAGGGGCCCGGGAACTTGACATAAGGGTGTCATCCGAAATGCAGAATTAACTTACTTCCTCACAGATGGCAATAGATAGGAAAATTTTCTCATCTCATACCTTTTTAGCTACGCAGTTTGTAGTAAACATAGTGCAGTGTAGGACAGTTATGAATCCAGTAGAGAGATTCAGTTGCTCAACCAGTCGATGCCTTATTGCTACACAATACGTAAACAAACTTGATAATCCATGACGTTTTTTTACCAGTAATATTAGTTTTACACATGATATTTAAAATGTAACTTCTCACCAAATATTTTCAGGCCCCAAGCCTCAATATGAAATTGAAATAAGATCTGAGAGAAATTTCCCTCATTGTCCACGCCTGTTACGTTTTACTTCAAAGGGGCCCAAAACCTCAGGAGGTGAAGCCCAGGGACAATTATCCCTTTGCCTTATGTCCAGTTGCCTCTATTTCGCTACGCAGGGTATACAGCGGATACAGTGCACGAAGTGAAAATTCCTAGCGGCGAATTTCCTTGTTCGAGTTAGGGGAAGAGGATACTTATGCAAATTATCCACGTGGGGGGGATGCTTCATGAATTTTTTCTTAGCTGGGGGAATAGCATCCCCCATGTCCCTTATACTCCCCCCGCCACCTCACACACACTCTTCGAGCACTGATGGTCTATTACCAAAATGGTTCTTGTTTCATGAAAAGTCTTTAATAAATATCAGTGGTCTATCGAAAAGAAATGGCATGGTTAAAATTATGAATTGTAATATTGAGGCGCAGTAACACCAATATGAAATAGTGCCCGTGCGACAACAACCTTTTTTCTTTGGGAGGAAAATGGGGGGGGGGTGTCGTCCAGTCTTTCCAATAAGCATTTCAATGGATGACACATTTTCAGTGAATAAAGTCCCATCGCCGCTTTATTATCTATCTCTCAAAACTGGAGTCCGCTGCTATTTCTTCGTAGCAGATTGAAATTTACCTTTGATGATAAGTCACTCTCTATCAACAATCTACAGGTCCAGTTCAACCCCCATGACTGAAATGCTAAGTTTGTTTTAGTATATAACTCACTATAGGTATTATAAGGCTAATGTGAGCGACTCTTACGTTGAATCTTGGCCTGGCGTACCCAGGGGATGGCTTTTGGGGCTGAAGGTGCATCCACCTCAAAGTCCAAAAGAGGAGTGTTTAGTATCCTTTAAACAATTTCCTCGAACAGTATTTTTTAATGTATGTATTATGTAACCTAATTTGTAAAAAATGTTTTGAACAAAGAATGCAAAGGATCACGAACAAAATATTTGGCTGTGTGAAGCCTCCCCACTCCTCCTCCAAAAGAAAAAAAAGAATTCTGGCTGTGCCACTGCGTTGAAGTAAGAGAAAATATTTCTAATTTCTTCTTCCAGTTATTTAACAGAGACTCAGATCATCCATATTTAGTTCTGAGGAACTATAACACTGATATATATCCTGAGTCGATGACACAAAATGGGAATTCAGAGTATTTGCGGTAAAAGTTAATATATTTTACAACTGAGGGGGTTAGCTAACCATTGTGCGTCCGTCCCACTCTGGAATCTTCTCGACATTTTTTTTTCACTAAGGGGCCCCCAATATTTTACTTGCGGGGGGCCCCAGAGAACTGCGCTACGCCACTGGCAGAAGCTTTAGGAACTGCACTTTAAATATGTAACCGTTAAGAACACGAACTGATCAATACGAGAGCTCCTGCCAAGTCATCGCTTTCATCGGGCTGTGCAATTGAGGAGAATTTTACGAGTAGTCCCGCACAGAGCGACACGCCATCATTCAAAGCGAGAAGGGACGTTCGATGGCTGCTCACAAAAGACTGGAAAGGCTATGATCTTTCTCCCCTTCCCCCAACAACCCCCCACTTTCAGCCGTCCGAGTCCATTCGTCGCTGAAGCAGCCCAGAAGGTCATCATAGCCACGGGCTCTCCTCCACTCCTCTCCACTTGTTGTCGTCAGGAGTGATTTATTCGAGTAAGGGAAGTTACTCGAATCGAGACCGAAGTCTTTTCGCTTTTTTGCCTCTTTGTTGTCGTGCTCTCTTTCTTCCCCCTTTTCTCTTTTTCTTCTCCCCCCTTTTTTTTTTACTTCTTTTGGCGATCCTCTTGAAGTGGCCTTAGGATTTCTCGATTTTTCTAATTCCTCCGAAACCTCGCGAGGAACGTTCTGGCGGAATCTGACACTCCCTGCACGAGCTGTTGCAATCATTTTCATGATTTATAGAGAAATTACAGCGCGAAAGTTCAATAGACCTTCAAATAAAACATGAGGCAGAACTTTGGCCTCTCTGTGCCCTTTTCCTAGCCCCGTACGGTTTCCCTTCAAAGAAATTACCAACTTCGGAAAAGCTTCAATGTTTCGTTACCTTCCATTCCCCGTAGCCTGTTTCGTAACAATGGACTGACAGCTAAGAAATTATCCAACTTTCTTTAAAAGTAGCGATTTCTTTTTGAGTGGTAAAGATTTTGTCACGCCTGGCTTAGATTGATTTTTTCCGCACTGTATTTTCCGCTATTGTGGTATCCGATACCCGTACTCTATTTCTTCGTCGATCTCGAGTTACAACAACGGTATCTTCAGCAGTGGCGTCGCGTGAAGTAAATCGTTGGGTGTTCACACCCAGCGTAAATTATGAGAAAAATTTAACCACCCCCCCAGACCGAGATGGGCTACAAACACATAGAAAATCAAGAAAATCAATCGTTGATCACAATCACAGAGAAGAAAACGCTAAATGTGAGAGACGCTGATTAATTGAGCATACAAACAAGATTAACAAATTGTAAAGTACAAGGAAAAAATAATAAAATAAAGTAAAACAAGAAATATGAATATAATAATGCATATTTTATGAAGACTATGAGCCTGGGACCTTTTCATTTATTTCGATTCAGTGGCAGCGATTGAGTTCCAGAACGGGGTGGGGGGAAAAAGTGGGGCAACTGTCCCCTCGCCCTCCAATCGCCACCACTGTTTCAATTTATCGTTTCCGATTAACACCCCCTCTCCCGTCAATACCCTCAAAAACAAGGAAACATTATTTAGGCAAACAATGCATTTTTTCCAGTTTACATTATTGAAATGCCTTCTTCTCTCCTTATTAAGTGTTGGAAATTATTTTACCTATTCCTAAGAATTAACCCTGCCACCATTTCCACTAACCATGATACCGACGAATTATTATAATTTTTTTTTCAATTTAAATAGCTATGTGTAATTTCACAGTAGCTTTCCTATATTTCATTGGTAAGTCTCTGTCAATGCTCAAACTTCATGATGCGAATTGCAATACGCGATACTTAAAATTATTGTTTTAAAGTTTACATGTAGAAGTTTATAATAATTATAATTTCTTTTCAATAGGAATATAATGGATATTTATCCATACTCGATTACATGTGTACCAAGATAAATATTATTTTCTACTAGCAGTGTCTTCGTCTTCTTTCTTTTTGACTCGTCTACATTCTCTAAAGGTTTAAGTAACAAATTTAAAATGTCGATGTACGTGTAAATCTGCCCATTTTGGTGATATAGTGTTTGAAAAAAAAACCTTCGCCATGCAACTGCAAGGCTTTGGGTGCGCGACAACTATTTGCAATGGAGTTGTTGAGGAAGTTTGCGGCCTTAATTTTTGGCGAAATGAATTGGAGAGGAAAGATATTAGGCAAAAGCATCGAAGATCTTAGAAATTACTATAACAATGCAAAGAGTGCTTGCATTATATCTTAAATACTGTTTACTTTTCTCCAATACAAAAGCTAAAGTAATCGAAAAATAAAATACTTATGTATAGCAAAAAAAAAAAAAAAAAATCGTGCCTCCGCAGCTATCCGCACATTCAACAGTTGCTGCCATCTGTTGACAGTTTCTTTCGGAAGGCGCACGTGCTCCGATTTCCAGTTTTCTCCCTTGGTTTCTCTGGGCTTCTTCGGTGGAGTCGCCAGAACACAGGAAGAATACAGCAGAGGTAGTTCATAGCGCCAGATGTACCCCGTGCTCTTGCTGCTTGATCTGGTGAGATTTTCTTGTCAACAGGAAATTGATAAATTTAAAGCATTGTGAAGACTTTATAAACAAAAAAAAGCTGTTATGTAAAATAAGTAGCTTGTTATGTAGTGTTTTATAAAGCAGAGAAGAAAACAAATTGAAGATTTTTCCGTTTTCAGTTGGGGGGTTCTTGTGCTCCGTGAACCTCCTTTAGGCGACGCCTCTGATCTTCAGTAAAGATCATACGCATGCACACAGAACCCAAAACGTGTCCATTGACACATATACTTTGACTCCAATGACACATTAACGTGCATAAACTTCAAATGGTGCCCCTTTTGGTGTATCAAAATACACACAGAAATGCATGAAAGGACACTTTAGTCAGCTGGTGTTCCGTGTGATGCACTAAAAATGCACCAATTGGAAAGATCGGACGAGATAATTTCAACGATAACGAAATTACACATTTAGCTGTGTCAAATGATGCATCAAAAGTCAATTGGTGGAAGAGCGTTGTCATATGAGCGTATGAGCATTAGAGTAGTGGTTATCAACTTTTGTGAGTTTGCGGCTCTGCAACTTCTTGTTCCAGAAGTAGATGCCCCATCCCAATAATTGGTTTTCTATTTTTTATACTTTAAGAAAAATATTTCCTTGAAATTCAGAAATGTATGGAAATATGTAATGGCAAAATTCGTTGTTGATTATGTTGTTGTCTTCGAGTTTGGATTTTAAGTCCAATTCATGCTGATAAATGCTAATCGGGCCTGGACCTACAGTTATAAGTGGGATCCGAACCACTGTGTGCTTCCACCGCGTATCGAACCCGATCCCCTTGATTACAAGGCGACGACGTTACCACTGCACCATCGAGGAGGCCCCAGTAGTTCGATTAAAGCTGGGCTTTAGTTAAGTTATGTTTAAATTAGTTGTCGGCCACTGGATCTAATAGACCTATGTTGTCTCTTCAGGTCAACATCATTAAACTGATTTGGTGAGTGCCGATTTTCATTGGCATATTGCATTCTGAACAATGAAACATTTCAATTAATCAGAATGTTTCCTTAAAAAAAAAAATATTTTCACTGAAAATTATGGGGAAAATACAATGGGAAATTTCAGGAGAACCCCTCAGTGCTCAGTACAATTTACTCCAGTACCCGGTACCTAGCCACGTATAATCAAAGAATGGCAAGCAGGTTCGGATCTTTTGTTTATTTGGCATGGATGTTTGCTTTTTGCTTACATACAACAGACTCGAAAATAAACACACCACCTGACGTGTCGGCCGCGGTGGCTCAGTCGGTAACGCGTCTGACTACTAAAGGTCCCGGGTTCAATCCCCGGCCGGTTCAAATCCGGGAACTTTTCTAACGGTGGAAGCGGCCCCGGCGCCCACCCAGCGTCGAATAACATGGGTACCTGGGGGAAACCCTGGGGGGTAAAGGCGGTCAGGGGCGTGATGCTGATCACATCAACCCACTCACGACCGGATCAAGAAAGTGTGGGGCGTTACCCCCACATCCCCTATACGCCTTCATGGCGTGGTGCTATGCACAGGGAAGGACTTTACCTTTTTACCTGACGTGTACAAGAACTAAATACGTGTGTGTTATGGTTATGTTAACGGCCAGTAATTCGGCCAGCGGAGAAGGCCATTCAAGTCCTTATTCGCTGGTCTTTATTCACAAGCCAAGTTTAGTAACGACAATTATTGTTATCTGTTACAAGAAATTAGGACACTGAGATATATGGAAAGAAATTATTTAATGAGCTGCCCAAATACTTACATCGTCTTATCACACTACATACGTCACCCTGATGGCTGACTGTCGCAAGGAGTCGACAGTCCCATCACGCACTGGGTGGAGACAACAGACGGTCACGAGTCGCGCTAGCGACGTTCTGTACACATAAACACTAATATTGAAGCACTTCCTAATAAACAATAAAGTTTGACTGTAGATCAGAGAGCACACGACTGTTCGCACTGAAGTGAAGAGGAAAGTCCCTTTGGAGTCTTGTGTTGAAGCTTATTATGGGTTCAAGTGATGTACCGAAAACTGTTCTAGCAAAGTTTTTCCCTCCTCGAGGGTTGGAGCGATGTATTGGAACTGTTCTTGATGTAACCTGGTTTCGCCCTTGGTTTTTCGGCTACGCTGCTACCGGGGTGGAAATGCCTTCCTCGCCATTGGTCAGTCTACCATAGCTCCACCCCCACGTGACTTAAAGTTAGTTTGCACTCAAGAACGATAATGGCGTAGCACAGAAACACAATAACACCTTGTTTGAGAGTTAATTTGGAGGACGAGAAGTATCTCGCTCTAATTAATTTTAACTGCTAACAGCTCGGACATTTCGTTAAAGTTACGTGGACAGTTCGTTAAAGTTAGTTAAAGTTATGCGTTCTGTGGCTGTCTAAACTTCACTGAGGCGAAGATATATTTTCGGGCGGGGTTGTAGTTCAAATTTTCATAGCAGTCACATTGACAAGGAAATGTCCAAACTGTAGACTAGCTGGCGCGCTCGCAGAAATTATGTCGTCTGCTAGAGTTTGTTATGTGCTAAACCATTGTTTTGATTCCAGTTGCATACTCCCTTGAGAACAGAGGGTCGTTGTTCAGGACGATGGCGAGAGTCTCGTTGGTTTTTTTAAATTTTAAAATGCCTGAAGTTTCGTGATTAACTGCATCTCACTGTTGGCCTACTGCTTCCCTAAATTCCAACCATCAAGCCGAACATGAATTGATGGTGACGTGAACCGAATGTGGACTGGATGGATATCAGAGTTTATTGTGGGAACGTACTGGCTTCTTTCTCTCGAAGTAGGTGCGGTGATATATGCAGGGCTTTATGGGAAAGAATGCTGGTCCGTTTGAACCGGCTGTCCTTTTCTCAGAGAGCAGAAAAATGAGATCTTGGGGGAGTGCGGAGAACGACCGATGATAATGGTAAATTGTACATTGGTCATACACGGTCCGTCGGTTGAGAACCACTGCTGTAGAGAGAGCATCGGTTCTGGAGTGATGTAAGAGTAGGAGGGGAGAGGGAGGCAGGAGGTTTAGTCGATAGCATTCGTGTGCAGGCATGCAATAAGGCCATCTCCGATGAAATTTTCGAAAAATAAGTTTCGGTATACTATGGATTGTAAATGGCATATTTTAATCCATTGACAGATAGTCTAACTCATTTAACTTTTTGGCATTCAATACCGTATGAAATGTTTCAGTGTGCTCAGCACCACCCTGTATATTGAATGTCGGTACATACCATCAATAATCCAGATCTAAATCGATAATACAATAGTTTTCTTATCGGGAGTCAAACATATCATTTTCAAAATCTTTTGACACTTCCAAAATTCAAGTTAAAATTGCTAACTTGAATTTTCCAAGTACGTTTTTTTAATATACAGAGTAATTCAACTATGCAAAATTAATTTTGAAACAACATATATTATGTAAAAAAAAACAACTTACAGGCCACTTCCATTGATCCAGAAACCAGCTGAGTGTGAAACGAAGGCGCGTCCGCCGACACTTCGCAGCTGTACTGTCCCTTTGCCGAGAGAGTGACATTCTTTAGCGCTACTTGCGTTGCGTTGGATAACAGCGTCTGAAAAGATACAGTAGAACCATAGATTACCAAAATGGTCCACTGAACTCCATACATGGTAACAATTTACAGGTATTTATCATCGTTTTTGAGCGATTATTGTTGAGAACGCCACCTATATTCTTTCATAATTCTTATCAAAATCATCTACATATATACCAGTAACAGAATCGTCCCAAAAAGGGGACAAAGGGAGCGAATGTTCCAGGTCCTGAGATCAGCGGCGCAAGAAAAATAAATGAGATGGTTAATTTATAATGCTGTTTTAATGTTTTATAAAGAAAAAAATAAAAGCGAAGCATGTGATTCTATAAAAATACAAGAGACATGGATTACACACTACAGGGTGGCTCAATAAGTCACTTAACACCCTCAGTACAAGGCCACTGCGGCATGGAATTTGAAATTGGCGATGACCAATCGTTGCCTGGCCAAGGGGGAACCACATTGACGCCACCCACATGGTCGGCGGACATCAAGATGGCCGCCGACCGTGTGGGTGGCGTCAATGTGGTTCCCCCTTGGCCTGATAACGATTGGTCATCACCATTTCCATGTTGCGCGCTGCAGAGGGCCTTGTACTGAGTGTGTTAAGTGACTTATTGAGCCACCCTGTAATAAAAATATTGCAATAAAATGCTCTAAATGCTTCATTATTAATTAAAAATAGTACTTGCGTGCTATTCTGATTTATAAAATGATACAATGATTCCTTTCTTGAGTTGATTTAGTAAGTTCCATTTATGCACAGAAAGGCTAATCGGGGCTGGACCTACAATTTAAAGTGGGATACGTTCACTATGTGCCTACACCGGCTATCGAACCTGACACCCCTTGATTGCAAGGCAACGACGTTATCACTGCGCCATCGAGGAGGTTCTGACCATGATTCGAAAATTCAAGTTTGTAAAACAGAAATGAATATGTAATATAGTTGGTAAAGGTAAATCTATCGCCTACACGTTGTAACATGCCATGAATGCATTTGTGTGTGTGTATGTGTGGGGGGATTGGGGGGAGAAGTTAGGCAAAGCACGAGTATGGACTGAAATATTCCCACCTGAGGTTACCTTTCCCAGGAATCGAAGCCGAAAAAGTGTCACATTTTGTGTATAATTGAAAGAGAAACAACATTTATCAATAACGTTATGTTCGTTCAGATCTCATTTCGACGCTGCTTGATGAAGAGAAAGGCATTTTCCCCCTGTATATATGCAGCCATGTATCACAGATTGAGGGTTGCCACCATCATTTATTTTTTAGGGCTGAGTCGATACCACTTTGAACTGATACCGATACCAATGCCGATATTCTTACCGATTCCCACCGATATCGATACTTGAAAATTTTAATAATTAAAATTCAAAATATTGATCAATATTGGTGTTTAAATATTCTTCTCCAATCATATGGATCAATTTACCAAGAATCTGCTTTAGAATATTCAAGAATTACTTTTTTTTAATTTGAATCAAAATTTTGGGTGCGTCAGCACTTAGGCTATTTTGAACTCGTCACATTATACGGGGGCCCGCCCCTTACCATTACAAATAACAACTCTAACGTTGCATAACTATACTGGCCATACTGCCAGTCGCCAGAGCCTCGTTCGTCTGCAAATTGCAGTCCAGGGTGTACTACGTGGAAGTGAGGTTGACTTTTGGGTGCCTACCTGGAAGGTATTCCTTACACCCCATTCAAGAATTACATCAGAATATCAAAATAGATGTTATGAATCACAAAATACAGTTTCTCGTGCAAAACTGGTGCAAAATAAAAAGAAACTTTGAATTTTGCATTATTAAAGTACAATTAGACTCCGTAAGGACCCCAGGAAAGACCAATATGCCGAGGAAGTATCGGCTGGTATCCAACCGACCTCAATATACAGGGAGAGGGGTGCTTGCATTGACTGTGGAACAATGTGTCCTGGGCATTTTATTATCACACCGGTTTCGGAGGGTCAAATTGAAATAACACGTTTTTTTTCTGACCACATGAATTCACCAGAACAATTATATGCATTAATATGCTCCATGCGCAGCACTCATCTAGTGCCTATCTGCATTGACATCTTGTGTCAACCCCCAGAGAAAATTCTAGATCCGCCCATTATTTCATAAATTTCTTCTTGAGTTGACGAGTTATATCTTTGCGGGTGACCTTGAATGAGAGAAAGTGACAGGTTTCCGTAGTTTCCACCTAGTTGCCGTCTGCGTGGTCGACAGCTCTTAAAAGGCAAGAGGAGAATGACGAGTAGTGGTGAAGGCAGCTTGTAGCTCCTCGCGTTGCTACTGAGCAGGCAGCCTGGTCAGGGTTCACCCGCAAAGACACAGCTCGTTAACTCTAACAGTAGTTGCTATACTTGATTCTTACAGAACTAAATCCTAGTTGGGTTTCATATCTGCAGTTTCCATTACTTAAGGTTTTTACACTTGTTAAAATAACTAACTATAAGAACGACTTCGTTAACATGAACGAGAAATCTAGTAAATGAACTTACATTATTAATAATACATTACTTACACTAAGATTAATACTATACAGGGTGTAATGAAAATACGTGGCAATCAAGTGGTCCCGGATTCGATACCCGTTGGAGGCAAATAGTTGGTCGGATCCGAAATTAAACTGTAGGTCCAGTCCCGATTTGCCTTTCTGTTCATAAAGTGGACATTAAAAATAATGTCAATACGGGGCTATACTTAAGAAATGGATTCCTCATGCTTAGAGAAGAAAAATGTTTATGTCAACATGGGTCCGGAAATGCGTTAATCCGAGTAATAAGACCTGCAAGTTCCAGTAAAGTAAAGTGCTCCCCTGTACTTTGCACCAAGCCATGAAGGTGTATAGGGGGTGTGGAGTTAGGGTCCAACACTTCCTTGATCACAACCCAAGGCGGGGGTGGTGATCACCACCCCCCACCCAGAGTTTCCTCCAGGTACCCACTTTACACTACGCTGGGTGGACGCCGGAGCCGCTTGAACAGGTGGGAAAAACCCGGTTTTCACCCCGCATGGTAGTCAGACGTCCTAACGACTAAGCTACCGCGGCTCCTGCAAGTTCCAAGTAGTTAGAATTAGAGTTCCCGTATTCAGAACCTTCTGGAGTCCATTCGAAGCATATGATTGCGGTGAAACTTTGTATAGAGGATGTGGAGACCATGGGATGAAAAGATAGTTCAATTTCACCACCAGGTGGAAATGTGGCGCTGAATATGATGCACATTGACAAACATTCTGCTGCTGAATCATTGAAAACGCTGTCTTCCAAGGAGCCATTCGCGTTGACGGCGCACACTTCTGTATTGACATGAATTAAAAATAAAGTTTTGCATGTCAGACTTCAGGTTGTTATCTTTCGAAATATCAAGGTAACATAACAGGACTCTACATGAAATGTAGACAGCGGGAGAACAGGGTGGGCGATTTCCTCTGTAGTTTACCCACCCTGAAGTTTACATATGGATACACACGAGTAAATATACTCGACAAAATTGCCCACTGTGTCGCTCACCAACGTCTAGAGTCCTAACTATGGCACATAATGTACCTATTTTGCATTGTATTTATTCTTATAATTGTGTAATTTTTTATTGGTTAAAAACATTTCCTTCACACGGAACAAACAAATAGCAACTCTGATTAATTGACGACTTTTCTCGATTACAGTGTCAACAGTGGTTCATATTAATTTTGATTTTAATTTTCATACAGGGAATTTTACATTTGCACTCTTTACTTCATGGAAATTTTCCTCCCTCCTCATTTGAAAATTTTATATCTTTTAATATTTCAAATTTGACAAAAGGTAAAACAAAGGTTCCTTACCTGTGGCGTCGCAATACAATTTTCAACGGTTTTTCAATTTCTTTCTTTGTCTCTCTTTCTTTCTTCCTTATACTGTTTTTTTATCATTCTCTCTTTCTTTCTTCCTTCAACTGTCTTTCTTTTTCATTATCTCTCTTTTTATACCTTCTACTGTTTTTCTTTGTCTTTTCCATTCTTTATTCAGATGTTTTCTATTTCATTTTCTCTCTCTTTCTTCCTTCCATTGTTTTCTTGTTCATTCATTCTCTCTCCCTATTTCTTCCTTCCATTGTTTACTTTTTCATTCATTCTCTCTCTCTTTCTGTCTTCCATTTTTTTCTTGTTCATTCATTCTCTCTCTCTCTCTTTTCCTTCCATTGTTTTCTTGTTCATTATTTCTCTCTCTCTTTCTTCCTTCCATTGTTTTCTTGTTCATTCATTCTGTTCTTTCTCTCTTTCTTTCTTCCATTACTTTCTTGTTCTATCATTCTCTCTCTCTCTCTTCCTTCCTTCCATTGTTTTCTTGTTCATTCATTCTCTCTCTCTATTTCTTCCTTCCATTGTTTACTTGTTCATTCATTCTCTCTCTCTTTCTTACTTCCATTGTTTTCTTGTTCATTCATTCTCTTCTTTCTCTCTTTCTTTCTTCCATTGTTTTCTTTTTCATTCATTCTCTCTCTCTTCCTTCCTTCCATTGTTTTCTTGTTCATTCATTCTCTCTCTCTATTTCTTCCTTCCATTGTTAACTTTTTCATTCATTCTCTCTCTCTCTTTCTTACTTCCATTGTTTTCTTGTTCATTCATTCTCTCTATATATTTCTTCCTTCCATTGTTTACTTTTCATTCATTCTCTCTCTCTTTTTCTTACTTCCATTGTTTTCTTGTTCATTCATTTTCTCTCTCTCTCTTTCTTCCTTCCATTGTTTTCTTGTTCTATCATTCTCTCTCTCTCTCTTCCTTCCTTCCATTGTTTTCTTGTTCATTCATTTTCTCTCTCTCTGTTTTAATACCTCAATTTTTATGCTATTTCTTTCTCTCTCTCTCGCTTTGTTCTTCTGATTCTCTGTCTTTCCTTCTTCCTCTGCTTTTTTCTTTCTTTCTCTTTCTTTGCTACTCTGTGTGCGAGTCTTGCTGTACTATAAATGATTTTGAAAATTTCAGCCTAAGGACACAGAAGAAAATTGACGTAAAATTAAGACAAAAAATAGCAAGAAACAAAACGAGAACTTAAGGCGACATTTCTCGACGTTTGTATTTTTTTGCTTTGATCTTTCTATGCGATTTCATTTCGACAAATTTCCGACAACGCTTCCTCAGAACAATTGAATTGTTTCAGTTGTTGCTGCTGCAAGCTGGAACAAGGAAATGAAGTTGGTATCATTATTTGGTAAATTTCTGCTTCTATTGCATTCGCCTTCTCAATTTCCGAGTCTTTTCCGAAGTAGATTAGGCAGTTTTTCTTTTGTTTCAACACTCACGCACACACACGCACGGCCGCATGCACATCCTCCCACCACACATACGTACAGGAAGATGCCTGTCTAGAAATTCATAAGCTGGCTAGTTTATCCAGATCCTTAATCGGCACTTACCACAGCGTGGTTTACAAATATTCACATGCTTTGGCGTGGATTACTGTCCTGATTTTGTCCTTATTATCCGTAAACAGAGAATCGAATACTTTTGAAAATTTTATTTATCAGAATTACCTTAGTACGGTGAATGTCGACCATAATTACTATGAGGCAGTGGCGGCCAAAACTGGGGGGGGGGGGTCGAGAACAGTATTTTTCTTGGTATTCAAGGCTTAGCATTAAGAGCTCATAGTGCGGGTGCAGAAAGTTGTGAAAAATGGAGGGGGAGGGTTAACTTCCTTCCTTGCTCCTCTTAATCGTCGCCACTGCTTTGAGGTATGGGATATTTCTTCTCTCTTTTACCGAGACAGGTGGAATGTATCGGCACAGGAAAATTGAATAAGCCCTATGAGTTTGGGCTTACCTCTGGTGAGGTGTATCGAATGGAACTTTTGCCTCCTGAGATTGTTGGTGTAGCGGAATCTGATGATGCTTGTGTTGATAGGGGGTGTATTTTTCTTCTTGTTATTATTGTTGCGAAAAGGGTGATGAAAATGACGAAAGATTTAAAGGAGTAAGTGACAAAATAAAAATACAAATTTTGAAGACACAGTGAAACATTTCTTTAAGCTTTGCTAAAATGGTAGTCTTAAATTTTGGGTAGTTGGTGTAAGAGATTAGTTGGTCTGTTAGTCGGGGCAAGCAATGAACATAGGTCATCTTGACAGATGTTGTGGATGACCACGATAATGTGGATGGCATATCTTGTTGGTAATGCAGATCGTTCCATAAGGTATTCCAGATGTAGCAAGTGTGAATCTCTGTGTAACTGTATAATGCGATCAGTATGATCGTGACATTAATAACCCTTAATTAACCATTCACAATAACCATTTGAATCGTTTTCAAGATTGAACTGTTTATTCGCGAGGTTTGATTGAAGAATTTGTCACTAAAGTTCAAATCACCAACCCTGAGACCTTCTGTAAAGAAAACCACGTGCATGCAGAAAGCATTGCAAACTCATAGAAGTAAAATAATCCTCACGAAAATCCAGCGTTGTTACAGGATTCATTACGTAAGGTAAAACAACGGCCAATTTGTAGTATGGGATACGCTGCCGCAAATGACGTCTCACGTTAAACCCAATGCTCTTTCTTATTGCTTCACCTTTATGGTTAAATCTTTGCACCAGTAATCATTTCCCATAAATTTGGCTTCTTTCTTGCATGCGAATTGAATATATTTTACTTGCATTTTTTTAGACAAAATGATATAACATGGTAATGTATATTTCTAAGGTTTGATATAGATAGGGGTGTAATCTAAATTTGTTTGTAGATTTTATGTAAATTGTATCTTATGTAAATAAAATATCTAATGGGCATAAACAGTCATATGCAATGCTGTAAGTCCAATAAATATATTGATGATGATGATCAAAACAAGACAAAGAAAGCTCGTAAATTTATTGAGGTTGTAAACTTTGACAAGCATCCTAATAACGATTTTTGTTCTGCCAAATATAGTGCACTTCGTAAAATAACTTAGTGACATGGCAATGCAAGATAAGTGTGAACATTTTGTAGGAATATGCATTGTAACTTTCAATGAGCTTAGAGATTTGTGTACATAATGATATTTTATAACATTGGTTATTTTCTAAAAATAATCATGTGAACAGCAAGGAAGTAGTGCCACTTTCGACATGGCGAGTTGTGTGCGTGCGGGAAGGTCTCCTTGTTCAGTGATACATCGAATCGGTGAGACGGTTTGTTTACAGAAGGTCTCGGGGTTGGTGATTTACACTTTACATGCCGCGACACTTACACGTATTATTAGTTATAAGTAGATGACATAATCTGCTATCTGTTGATATATTTGAATAAAAATATTTATGGTTATATTAGTTCCTGTAGAAGCGTGGTGAATACATTTATAATATCCTTTATTTATTCTGTAATTGTTGTAGTTTTGTGCATAATTGTGAAGTGTGTCGTTAGTTTAATGGTGTATTCTGAATGGACGCGAAGTAGTAATTTAATCATGCTGTGCCAGATAATAAATACTCTATCACAGTGATTCTCAAACATTTTTCTCATTGCACCCTTTAGTCTTAACTAAGCGTCTATTGTACCCCCACTAGAGTACTGCATTGGACCACTTTCGCTCGCTCAAACTCGATCAAATCTCCCACACTCGAGCGGAGAGATTTCAATGTGATGATAATCGTACAGTGGGATCCATGAGTATTACCCTGCAAATTGTCCATAACTATGTTCACGCACTTTATTTGACCTAATAAGAGCTTCAAGAATTAAAAGAAAACTCAAAACAAGCTGTTGACAACTTCTGCAACATCATACATAAAAATCCATCGCTTAAAAACATATAGGATGTAAGAGAAATTTTAATGAAAATAGTCATGGACAATTTGCACGATAATACTCATGGATCCCACTGTACAAATATGTGTTAAATTCGTGCTGGCAGTTTCAGCCCATAATCATCTATTCATTTTCATATATTGATATGTATTGGTAAGATAGTCTAAATTACATTTTAACATGGAGATGAAGACTATGTTCAGTTTAGTTTCAATTTCACTGCGCCTTTCTCTTCACGATCCATATTTGAAGGTCCATACCACAGACAAATTACAGTTGTACATGAACTACTGCGCAGTGGCGGTGATTGGGTTCTTAAACCGAGGAAGCAAGGTGCCAAAACTGGGGGGCAAAGACAGTATATTTCCCTTTGTAGATAAGGTTTAGCATAGTGCGGAGGCAAAAAGGGGGGGGGGGTCAACTGCTCCCCCTCGTCACCCCTAATCGCTGCCATTGACTACTGGGCTTCGAGCGTATACCAATCGTTTGAATGTTCGAGCGTTATTCGCTCGAGCGAATCCGTGCGTCAGCGTCATCCGTGAAACCTTCGATGCAGCACTCTAACCCTCACCATTGGTTTTCTCCGATAGTGAGTTTTGGGGAATTTTTTGGCTGACTGATTGGTGAGGCGTTTTTGATGATGGAAGCCCGTATCTGCAATATAGCAAAATTGCATCGGACGGTATGTGGAAAGATGGTAAACAATCATTAACATCGTACGTTTATTATTTTATTGTGTGTTCCTATGTTTACAATCTTTATGATCAGTTATAAAAATAAAAATTTGAAACACACTGTACTAAGAAGTACAGAAAAAAACTAATTTTAATATATTTTTCCAAGAGTTAATGGAAAAAAATTAAACAAAAAATGTTTGTAAACAAAATGTCAAGCACAATTTTGGAGTTTTGTAAATCCTCAGAGTTTCAAGTGAGAAAGATGTGCCTGCGTAGCCTGATACAATTTCTTGATGTCTGTTTGTGCACTTTCAAGCCGAGATTCGGCTCCAAATTATAGATTTCGAACGAGAATGTTATTTCAAAACACATGAAGCAAAGATAAGAATGTCAGTGACAAAATCAGCCATATTTTTTTGTTGAGTGTTAAAGCTATGAAGTCTGAAACAATGAAGTCTGCTGTACACGCCTGCAGCAAATATGTTGTAGTGTGGGTATTCTCGACATTTCTATTCCGAGCTCATCGCGTACTCCTCCTTCAAGTCTTTCATGTTTCCTCAGGGTACAGTCAATGACACTTCTGGGTTGTAATGATCCCATTCAAAGTCAATGGATTTGTTACAACCCAGAAGTGTCCATGACTGTACGTGTACCACAGTTCGAGAACCACTGCTCTCTCAAATACATTTCGGTACCTATTTGTATTTTGCTTATTTTATTTATTTCGTATTTTTTAAATGACGAAGTTAAGGCTGTGGAACCTTCTCTACCACTTAACCATGGTTCTTGTCTACAATGCTTTCATTGAAAGGAGTACGTATAAGAGGGAATAAAAATGTTTTAATTCTTGGTTCATTTGACCACAACAGGCACATGTTTTGTAATTTGAAACGAACAGTTTTTCAATGCAGACTAATGGGATATTTTGTATCTCACAAAAGATGAAACTATTCTTAACAACAATGCTGACGAAAGAAAGCCAACAGCCGATGTTGCCAATAGGAAAGCATGCGGCTTCTCTTTCAGATTGGAATGAATGGCTTGCCTGTTGCAAACATTAATAGCCGCCTCACTTAAATGCCTAACATTCTACGCTCAATGGTGATTAATTTAATTCATTTTAGGTTGCGATTTGTCTATCGCGACTCTACGCTCAACATGACGACATGGTTTTATATAAACCATAATATGGCACTGCAAGAGTTAATACTGATTTAGGTTAAAAATGGGTGTTGACAAAGGGGCGCGGGAGAAGCAAACACTCCTTCGTACTCCCATGGCGCCACCCCGGTGACGGGTTTCACTTCTTTTTTTCTAAACTTGGCATGTATATGCGATTTAAATGGATGGATTGTCACTTGATAAAAAAATATTTACTCGGCTCTGAAAAAATAGATATTGAGGATACTTTGTTTGAGTTCATGTTCTAAGTCCACGTTATACACAGAAGTGAAATCGGGAGTAGACCTAGGGCCTCCCCGATGACGTAGTTGTAAAGTTGTCGCATTGTAATCAAGGGGTTTCAGGTTCCATACACTTTAAGCTGTAGGTCCTACCCGATTAGCCTATCTGTGCATAAATATGACTTAAAACAACAAATCTACAGGACTGGACCTACATTTTAATGTAGGATCCTAACCACTATGTTCCTCCACCAGGTATCGAGCCCGTGACCCCTTGCATACAAAGCGAATATTAAGGATGTGCACCGATTTCGAGAAGTAGTTCGTTCGACAGTCGGGAAGAGAATTAGAACGGAGGAGAAATAAGGAAGAAAGTCACTAAAATAGAATTTGATTTGATTTGAATTTAAAATTTTGGATGCGTCAGCACTTAGGCTATTTTGCACCCGTCACATTATACGGGGTCCAGCCCCTTATCGTTACACATAACTCTAACGTTGCATTAACTAAAATCATAAAATATTAAAATCTTCTGACTTTCGTTAAAAGTTGAAACTGTAAAGGACCACTCAGCACAAATGGGGCCAGTCGCCAGAGCCTCGTTAGTCTGCAGTCCAGGGTGTACTACGTGGAAGTGAGGTTGACTATTGGGTGCATTACGACGTGGAAGGAGCACCCCTTACACCCCCACTAGAATAGAAAACTAATAGATTATAGATAAAGGAGAAAGTGTAAAAAAGAGGATTGGAACTCCACGAGAGTGAGATAGAAGAGGGAGAAAAAGAATGAAGAAAAGAAATACAGAAAAAGGATACAAATAACTGAGATTGTTAGAACATTCCCAGGGGGCAGGTGTGAAAGCCGTTTGATATGTACTCTTTGCCTACGTAGGCATACAGTTAACTACGATATTTCTCTTCGTTCCATTAGAATGTTGTGCGTGCAGAGAGAGAGAAATTGGAGGCAATACACGGAACCTTGACTTTACCTTCCGGGCCTTTTGGACCAACGCCGCTGTTGTCTTCTCTTCGCACGAACAAAGATTAACGATATTAATAATTCAGCATGAGGACAATTAGCAGAAAGTAGCTAATATGGGATGTGGAACGATATGTGAGGGTTCTCAAGCGGCACCCTTTGTGAAGCAGGCACAGTCTAGTCTCCTCGTACAAGGACCGTTTAATTAGTTCGCTAGCATAATTAGATTATGCGAGAGCAGAAGGAAATCGTCTGTGTTCAAATACTCAGCTTTGTAGGTCATCCGCCGTAGAGCAGCAAAGACTTTTTGCTTTACAGTATTTCGTGTGTCCATTGCACGTTATGGTAGAGATTATTTTGTGTGACAATGACTACAGAAGTTTTAGAGCAAGTTATTTCCTTTGTCTCGTTGAGCAACTTTGATGAGAGTCTTCTTCTGACGTAGCAGCGCAGACCCTTTACTCTCGAACTTAAGGCGCATGCGCACAAGAGTACAAGGTCTGCGCACAGATACAACGCATGCGTACAAGTTTAAAACGTATGCGCACAAGGTTGCAACCCATGTGCAAGAGTTTATTGCGCACGTGTACAAGATTACAACGTATGCGCACAAGGTTGCAACCCATGCGCAAGAGTCTATTGCGCATACGATGATCCATTCTTCTCCTCGTAAAGTTCAGGTCTAGGATTGCTGACTAGCACACAGATGTTCCCAACACAACAGAACTTACTTAAACTGTCGGATACATGGATTTCATTAGGGTTGTTTGTGTTAATTTTCATATCTTATTTGTAACCACAGGACGAAGATTAGGCGAAGCGTTGAAAGGGCTACGTAAATTGAGATGAAATCACATGCATCCTGCTGTTTTCGAATGTAATAATTAAGCCTTTTAGTCTAGGAATGTAATACCATATTGGGATTATCCACTAAATGAATTCATGCCTTAGCGAAAGAAAACGTAACGTTTCTGTCTGGCCATTATGAGAGTAGATAATGGGGGGAAGGGGGCAATGGGGTATATGCCAACCTTGCCACCGAAATAAATTAACTGCCCGCATATTCAAAGATGCAGAGTTGTGAAGGCCTTATCACTTGACTGAGGGTTTCTATGCACGAAAAATTAGCAAAATATACTTGTGAATATGCCACAAACTTACAATATTCACTAAATTCTAGGTAAAAGCTACCCTTTGCATATTGCAACATGAAGTGAAGGCATATGGAGATACGTGGCAGTAGGAAGTCAACACATTCACCATCTCGGCCATTTGTGGAGCTGATGTGATCAGCACCATGATCCAGCCTCCTTTACACCGTCTCAGGTAACCATTTCTTAGAGGCTGGGTGAACTCCAGAGCCGCTCGATGCGGAAACATTGCTGGGGAAATTCCCACATGAAATCTCACGCCACGGGAATCGGAACGTGGGTCTCTCATTTGGCAGTCAGACGTCCTGCCGACTGGACAACTTTTCACTAAAAATATTATAAATGAAAATGAACATAAACAGCAAAACTGCAAACAGCAAATAAGAAAACTATTCCACTCCTAAGTACTGAATTCGAAGAGAAAGGGTGCCTCCCCGATGGCGGAGTGGTAACGTAGTCGCCTTATAATCAAGGGGTGAATTGCACATAGTGGTTCGGATCCCACTTTAAACTGTAGGTTCAGTCCCAATTAAACTATCTGTACACAAAAGTGGACTTAAAACAAAAACTCAAGAACTCACAAACTGGAAGAAAAAGTAAACTCTGCTAAAAAAAAAAGAAAACCACAATGTGTTAACCACTTTTACCGAAAATACTGTATCAGAAGTATCTGCAATATTCAATTAATATTTCTCCAAGATTTGTAACAGTCAATCAACTACACTTATTTGTACCAAACGCCCTAGTTTGAGAATGATATTTAGCAAAACATGGGAAAATAGGAGCGAATTTCTATGTTTGGAACGTTAGATATGATTTCCTTATTTCGGCTAGAAGTAAAGTATGTATTCTCATCTGCCTTTAACAAACATGACACATTTTCGTCGATGGCGATGACGCTTTTCCCTAGTGAGGATGTCAGGAGTAAACTGAAGGATTCCACATCCATTATCCCTGTCTGTCAGTCCGTCCTCATTCATGTACCCCTTCCCCCCAGGAGACAAGAAAAACCTTTTAAAATTAACTGTTTCCTCAAATATCACATGCAAAATGCAAACTTAAGTGTAAATTAATGGAATTGACCCCCTCAAAATATTCTCGTCTCCTCTTCCCACTCAACACACCTTCTCTGCCTGCATATAATATACGAGTAATCCACTGTCATATAGTTTAAGACCAAAGATGCTTGCTTGTCTGTCATCATCTTGGAGCTAAAAATAAATATAACAAACAAACAAAAATCTTCTTCCTTCTCTTGCAGGTCTGGGTGAACCGTTTTGCGACTACGAAAATTGAAAATTACATTCGCTATAATATGGTCTTCCTAAATGGATTTTTCCCTTTGGCCTGTAATTAAATAATATTCGAGGCAAACGGCTATTTGGCATCTTCAGAACGTCGATTTCACTTTAACTGATATTTTTGACCATTGCTTCGACCTTCCATTTATTTAGAATTTTTCACTTCTAATTTTGACTCGCAAGGTTACTTTACACAAAGACCGCAACAACAATTTATTCTAGTTTTATCATAGTGACGAGCAGTCCAATATTCGCTACCATATCGAAGAGCCGATTTTGAAATTATGTTATGGTATCTAATTTGAATTTCTTTTCTCATTTGTTTTCCAACATTTCTTTTCAAAATTCCATTTAATCTATTATATTTATTAAATTTTTCTCAACATTTTTTTGGTGTTCGAA
This sequence comes from Lepisma saccharinum, assembly GCF_977018435.1. Classification (NCBI taxonomy): domain Eukaryota; kingdom Metazoa; phylum Arthropoda; class Insecta; order Zygentoma; family Lepismatidae; genus Lepisma; species Lepisma saccharinum. The sequence continues at coordinate 55,739,467 of NC_139233.1, forward strand.
CTATGAAATATTCCCAAATGTACAAAGTCTTGTTACCTGTTCAATTATTTTTTCGTTTATCACTATTATAACTCGAGGAAGATTTTTTTACCATTAATTTATTCCCATTGAATGTTTCATCATCTGAAATTTTCATGTAATAATTTGTAAGAATTGATTGAAGTTTGAAAACAGACCTTCATAGATCATCTTCACTAGGTGCCATGGTCTCAAATATTACTGTTTGTAGTATTGTATTTCCGTCAATATATATATTCCCATTTCTGAATAATAATAACGGAGAAAGACAACATTCTAGTCTTAGTCCTTGATTTATTTCAAAGACTTCCGTTGTTCTTCCATGATGGGGTGTTAAGGGTTACTCTTTAAGAAGACACCCAAATTTATGACCTAAAATTTTGAAATGTTCTAACAACAATATATATTTTTAATTAATAAATGTAATTTACTCACATAGAGAAGTGTATATCAAATATCAATAACATATGATAATAGCTATTTATCGTGACCAGACCACGGTACTTCTTTTCAAGAAGTTCCCAATCGTACGCATGATGTGAGTCAGTCAACAATGAAATTGTGAAGGTCCCGAGTATCAAATCTGGGACCTCATGTGCTAAGGGCGAGAGGGGCGCTAACCACAACACTAAGCAGGGGTTTTACAATTATTGATTTGGTTTATTTTGGTTAATCGCGAAGATGAAGATATGATGAAATTGATGTAGAGACACTCACAAAGAACATTTAATGCCCGAGCGCTCTGCGATAAACACTTCGCCACCGAGGCCTGTGGTCTTACAGTCACATCCAAGCCATTTAACTGAAGTGCGATCTAGAATTATGATCGTAAATACAGGGTGTCCGAATAGTCTTTCCCTGATTACAAAATTTATTCATATCCGCTATATGCAAGGCAGAGATGTGAAAGTCGTGCCAAAATGTTCGAAAACTAACCATTTTTTTTGTTGCAGGTTTGAGTAACGTGGCTGTGGTGTAGCAGTGTCAGTGCCCAGAAAACCGGAAATGTTCACAAATCAGCAATAAGGTCAGCGTGTCCTCCTGTATCACGAGATCCGGTCACCAATAACAGTGCAGAGGAACTTTGAAATGAACAGAATCCTCTCGTCTAGAATATCTGCCATCAATAAGTTGGTATTTAAAAAATGGAATTTATCTTCATTCCCAAATCCTGTCAAGTCCAAAAACACTGTATGGAAATATGCCACTCGATGTCAAGAGCATTAATTCCGGATTCCTTGCCACTGACACTGCTACACTACAGCCACTTTACTGAAACCTGCAACAAAAAAACTTGGTTAGTTTTCCAACATTTTGGCACCACTTTCACATCTCTACCTTGAATATAGAGGATATGAATAAAGTTTGTAATCAGGGAAAGACTTTTCGGACTCCTATATTTCTCCACAAGTAAAGATGTTTTCGGTCATTATAGCCGACCCGTTATCAACCTCGTTAACCAGATAATTTTAATTATTCTCCTCCACATCGACTCCACCCTCTCGAAGTGAGATTCTTGTCAGAAAACGGAAATTAAAAAGTGTTAATAAGCAGGATCTCATTTCATATTCATTAGTTCTTAATTATTCCCTCAGCTAACAGCTTGCTCGTTATTGCGATCCCTTGCTAAGACGATATTGCTGCCTGCTTAACAGAGGTGAGAGGTTTTCGATGCTGAGAGCAAAGGGTTGTAAGGAGGGAATACTTGTCGCTACGAATTCTGGCTTTATCTTAAACTATACCGTTTTGCAGTTAATGCTTCATCCAAGATACACGCTTTAACAGTGGTGCAAACTGCAAGATTAAAGGGTTAAATCTCTTATTATATTGTGTGAGAGACATCCGAGTAGAACTGTAATACTCACAATCATACTCTGTTCCGGGTTCGAATTCCGAACTGGGTATGGGTGTTCTTTGTCAGTGTCCCTTCATTAATTTCGGGCCGTCCCCGATGGCATAGTGGGTAACGTCGTCGCCTTGTAATGAAGGGATTCCAGGTCCGATACCCGGTGCAGGCACATAGGAGTTCGTATTCCACTTTAAACTGTAGGACCAGTCCCGATTAGACTTCTTGTGCATAAAGTGGACTTATAACAAAACTTCATCACATCATCACTCATATTTATCATTGCGATTAGCCAAAAGTGGCAGAAAAGCTACGTTAAATAAAGCTACCCTGTATGCATTGCAACATGTCATGAAGGCATGTAGGAACAGTAGAGGTGGAGCACCAAATTCACAATTTCGACAATTTGTGAAGGTGATGTGATCAGCACCATGCTCCGGCTGCCTTTACCCCATAGGATTTGCCCACAGATAATTACTCGTATTTATTCGAGGCTGCGTGAATCTCACACACGCTACTTGCAGGGATACACTTTCGGGAAAATTACCACATAACAATACCTAGCGAATGCGCGTCTCTCCCTGGGATTATTACAACCCAGCAGTGTTCGTGACTGTACATGTAAATTTTTATGGGGAACCATATACATCTTAAAAGGTTATCGAGAAATGTTTGGGTTTCCTAGCGAGAGAATCAAGCTGTATAATTCGATTTATTGTGGAAGGACAATTTTGTCTTAGTGAACTTTACCACAGTAAAGAAACAAAGATTTTGTTATTTTTGACACAAAAGTTAAACTATTTTTTTATGGAGGTCTAAGGGGTAGGAGGTTTGATCTTTGCGTACGAATAATAAAAGTGAATATAAAGCAGGAGACGAACAATATTTGCCTAGGTGTTGACGAATTCCGTGCAGGGAGTTCCAAAATCTGTTCTCGACCTGCCCGTTGAAATCTCTAGCTACGATTCTGCTGGTCGTAATTCAATTTTCTATTGAGATTCACACAATGACGATACAAAGCCAATCAAAAGCGCTACAAAAAATTACATCAGCAGTTCAGCATATTAACACATGATCGGAAATTCATGTAGGCTATATTTATTTGTGTACGCATGTAAAATAGTTTTATGCTCTCTAGTGCGCGCGCGCACACACACGCGCACAGACACAAACACAGAGATACAGGTGGAGAGAGAGAATTCGTTTCAACATTGCTCCTTCAAAAAATATTTGAAGTGAACGCCCTTAATCAATCAAAATGTAATATCTCCAAATTAATATGTATTTATATTAATGGGTCGTCCAGTGATAACTAGAGGGCACATACCTGCGTAAATCCATATATTTTGTTTCTCCTCATGAAATGTGCATACTCTAAGTTAGTTTTAGTGTATTTTGATCAATTTAGTAAAATTTCATACCGTGTATGTGTATAGTTTGCAATTTCTTGTTTGTTTCTTTTGATTTTTAAACAATTGGGCGAGTACTATAGACAGACACACAAAACTTTGTTCTATTATAGCCAAAAGCTTCAAAATATCAAAGGTTTCAGTCTGTCATCGACTGTGTTTATACCAACTTCCCATATAAAAAACAATGAAATATTTGCAAATAGCCCACATGCCCCTCTGCCAAATACCGGAGACGACGAATTAATGAGGGCCTACTCAATGGTAACGTAGTTGCCTTGTAATAAAGGGACTCCGAGTTCGATACCCGGTAGAGGCACATATGTGGATACTGTGCATAACTTCAAACGAATTAATGTATCCACGAAAACACACACAATCAAATTTTAAACCAATAGATAGTCACACACGAAAGCATATTTCAAATATTTGCCGTAATGCACTACACAAAGATAAATTATACGTTTCATGAATACGAGAAACTGTGACTCTCTTTGCATTCTCTCGTCTAGTTGGTTACAAAGTGTAACACCGAGCCGTCTACTAGGTCGATTTGGTGTCTCGCAGTGCATTTGGTGTCTGCACCGTTTGCACTACGTTCCGCAGCGGTGTACGGTGTTGTGTATGGTCACATGGTGCGTGCTAACCAATGAATATTTATAAAGCAGCGGAAAGACATTTGTTGAATATAAACCGCTATTCTTGCGTACAGCGCCCAATTGGTTGAACACAATTTCCTTGCACCAGCCTGACACCATGGGGTGCACCTGCACTACACCTAATGTCAAAAAGTGTAGTGATTTAGACGGGGCTAAAGAGCTGCTAGGGACAGCCTTAGCAACTAGGGAAATGCATGGTAGCAGCACCAAACCTGACCTGTTTAACCTATCCACGTAGACAGTGGCACGACTGCAGCCCCCCCAAACAAATTCTATTTTGTTGCCATTAGTGCAAAAATTAAATATTTATACTTCCGCTATCTTACTGCGTCCCGTTGCGCAGTGTGGAGCTTTCAAATTTACTTGGCGCGCAACAAGCGGCAAACTGGTATATGAAGCCGCTTCCCCCTCGGGGACTGCCAGTACATCTCCATGTAAGCACTGCTTCCACTAACGTAAGCGCTGCTTCCACTTCCCTCCCTGCTAGGTCCTTTGTCAATGCTAAAAATCGGACTGCATTAGTCTAATGTGCGGTGGCGCTGCCAAGTGGTATAAATCGAAAGTAGGCGACACCGCGGATAAACCTGCGATTACCGAGAAAAACAGTAGCCGGACGTGTGTAACGAACCTGAGAGTTTAAGGTTTTATATTTGTCAGAAGTTAAGATTTATAAAATGTTTGTTACTTCAAATAATGTGCAAGTTATCACAGACAACTATAGTTAGATTGATACAGTTGTGTTTGGAACTTGTATATATGTTTATATATACGTCATAATCTCTTCGTGTTGACGTCACTTTCTCATCTCAGCAGAGGAAGCGAACCCACCTGAATGTTTTTCACCTGACGACAGACTCAGTTAGAAAACAGGTGAAGGTGAGAGATCAACAGAAACGTGGTAATAAAATGCCCAAATAGTGTAATTGGTACTTACTTTCGTTTCATTCTGGCTATACTCGAAAATAATAATTAAGTACATAAACTTACGTGTATTTACGTTTGCTTTGTCCAACGTTAATTCTATATGCAAGTGTGTTTAGTGATTGTGATGTGATTTAATATGCTATAGAATTGTTCCTCTTCAGGCAGAAACGTAAGCGAATCTGTACCTTGCTTGTAAGTCCACATATTATAGGAAATATAAGTGATTATAAAACTACGTTTAAATTTGAACACTGTGTTGTGCTTCTTTTCTACCCAGCAAGCCCTGATGATTTGCAAAGATTCTCATGTTCCTGACTAAAGGAGTAGCGGACTAACTTTCTGACGACTGGTTTACAACCGGGGGACGTTGCACATGTAACGCGTCCGTTTCGCTTGTCAGTAAGTGCGTGATAGTTTATGTTTTCGAATCGATTCAAAGAATTATTTGTTTTTTGGCATTAAGTTATATAATCTGGTGTTCTGAATGGTAAATCGTACAAGTAAAAATGAATAATTCAGTACAGTATTTAATGTCTGTTGGTTTTAGCCTTTTAACGCTGCAAGAGAAATACGACATAAAAATACGTGGAAGACCACGTATGCAGGTCCCCTAACAATAAGTAGTATGAGCCGCCACTGGCTGTTACCATATACGTATCTCCCAAGTTGCTAAGGCTGTCTCTAGCCGCTGTAGTCGTGCAAGTCAAAATGGCGTCTGCCCAATAGAGCGCACAGGCTGTGTAGTGTCATGCCGAGATGAATTCCGTTGTGCCTGGGTAGCGTAACTTTTCACGTATGTCTAGAAAGGACACGTCATCACGGAGTATGGCATAAGCATAAGGAGAGACGCAAGTAGTTGAGGACTAAAAGTGGTAAACGTTGTAAGTGCCAAAACCGAAAGTGTTGTGAAATCGCAACGTTCCGCACATCAGCCCGTAAGAACGTGCACACTAGTGACCTCTTTGCACGCCCTTTGAACTACTTAGAGGGCTACCAGCCACATTTCACGTTTACCACATTATAAAGCATGGCACATTTCACAGTTTAACGTGGAAAACCGTGTTTGAATTATTGTGGAACTTACAGCGTTTACCAATTTTAGTCTTCAGCTTATGGGCTTAGGTTAGAAATCAAAAGAGGAATTCAGGAAGTAATAACATACAATACAACAATGAGATTTCAGTCTATGGCCAAAATTCATTTCCTCCCTATTTTCTCTCTGTGTATAACTATGTTTCAAAGTATACTCTATAATTGAATCGGACAACAAATACGAAAATCGATATATCGCTTGACGAATTGAACGAAGTCGGGAAAGCAATTAAAAAGCTGAAGACATAAAAGCAGCGAGTGTGGACAATATTTTTCCTATGTGGTCAAAGGGTGCGCTGAACCGCTAATAACGCAAGTGAGCATAATTTTCAATCAAATTTTGGAACGTCACACCTTCCCAACAAAATGGAAAAATCCCTAAAGTTAATCACATCTCGAAAAAAGGCAAATGCAAAAGCCAGTGATTGCTTTAGGGCAGTGGCAATGCTACTAGCTTTCTGCAAAGTAAGCGAACCCACTATATCACCCATGTAAACATGCCTTTATATCACAAAGGTCGATAATTACAAACCTAGCTGGATTTAGGGTACATATTTTGTAGCTTATGAACTAGATTAAAGGAAACAGGTAGATGTTTTCTATGTTGATCTGGCTAAAACGTGTTATTCAGTGAATCTTGACATTTTACTGTCTTAATCTTAATGCTTCCAAAACATAATTTTACTACAAAAATCTTATCTAATGGAACTAAAGCTACCTGCAGGATATCTCGGGATTACCCTATGCCCTTTGGACTTAAGGCTCCAATTGAAGCCAACTTCTTTTTTCTACTTTTTATTAATGCACACCCGAAAAGAATATTAAAAATAAGAAGGAGTGAGAGGGTTGTATGAATACAGAATTAGGGACCTCAAAGTAATTTATGTATGGTAAAGTGTTTGCAATGCACAAACGAGTATGATGTAGTGTTCTTTGGCATAATTTATCTAATAAATAAATAACATGAAGCAATAGAAGAGAAAGTTCCTGTCCGCAGCATGTGTGTTGAAAGCTCATAAAATAAGAGGCAAGCCACGATGGGCAATAACATTAATGGACCATTTTTCTTCGAGTATCCGACGATCACAGGAAATTCGTATCTTCATGTGCTTAGTGCCGCTGTTAATCCATACGCAATCAACTGTTATCTTCCAGTTGAATGGTCCGATCCCTGGGCATTATGCCCTTATTGTTTTCTTCCTCTACAGGTATCAAGAATAGGGTTTATCGTGGTACCAAATCAGAGACCGCAGAGAAAGTGCATACAGATGTCACGCCCCAGATGTTGGGGAACATATGAGATTAATCCGGGTAGGAAAAAGGAACACATGTGGAACGAATTTTACGTACAGCTGTATTGTACGAGCTCGTTTATTAGTAAAACTAGGTGGGTTTATCTTCAAATTGCATACATTAGTTTCCTTGTATTACTTTAATTACTTCATTTATATCCATTCAAAATGAATGCGCAAGTCTCTTTCCGGACACACTGTATGCAGTGGTATATGAGACTTGATTGTTATCGCAGTGGCAAAGTAAGGGAACAATTACCATGTTAATGAAATTAAAAATTGAAAATAACATTTTTTTAGAATTAATAAGTGTTGGAATATAAGTTTATGTAAATATTTTATGAGTTTTACTGTTTTGTGCTTAGTAACCGAGTGAATAAGTGGTCGACTTTCGGGCTCACCACAAAAGTTTTCGGGTTCGAGTCCTGACATGGGCACGAATGCTCACTGTGATTGTTCCAGCATCAATTAATCATCATTTATTGCCATCATCGCGATTAGCCAAAATTGATAGAAAAGTGACATCAAATAACAAAAATTCAAATGAACACCCATGCTATTATTATTCTCTCTTTTTCCTAAAATTTATGTGCACTATTTCGTGTTGTAGATATAAGACACTACAACTGGGTATTTGCCTGTAGTATCAAATGGTGTTTAGTAAATATTTACCCTTTCGGAAATTAAGTGTGTATGTATAAAGTATTAAAAATAAATTCACCTTGTCTTCTGCATTACTTTGCGAAAATAGGTCTGCAGAAAATACAATTTCTTTAGTCTTTTAACCTCTCTATGAATAAAAGGGCCCCACGTTCTATTGTATTTTCAATTTCAAATTTAAGTCATGTTAAACACACCATTCCTTTTTATCCACCACACTATACTCTCTACCCACAGCCACATGCAATAAAAGCTGCTAGAACGAGGAAAACATTCCAATCCAGTTTGAAAGTTGAGTTAGCAATCCTGAACGTTATAGGGACATGTTTATTTATATACATTGAATTGTCCCGCAAAAGTTCGATATCGGCTCCCCTTGGGAGATTTATGGAGAGAAAGTTCCCACAGTCAATGACCCGTGGTGAGACGAGAACCCTTGCATCGCTACCCCTGAAGCTCTGCAAACCCGCGTTACAAATTCCATCATGGTTCCCATTCGAGGACGACTTTGGATTCCAAAACAGACGCCATTCGCGGGTCATGACACCGCAGGCATTATTTCCCCCGGGGGAGGGCTCGAGGGGGGAAGTGGTGTACCGGCAAGCAGGCAGGTTTTGTAATCATCTGCAGCAGATGTTAAAAGGTTTGGAAGTCAAATTTAAATGCTGATCACCCAGCGCCATTAAAAACCATATCAGTCGGTTTCATTTTGCCTGTGCGTGCTTTTAATGTCCCTTCATGGAACTAAATGATTGTTATTGGTTTTTCGGTTCAAAATATCCGGAGTGGATGAGCAAACCTAATTGAAAAATTATCCGCTGTCTATTATCCCTTAAGAGCAGCGGTGATCTGGATCGATACGGTGCCTCGTTTCCACACAGTCAGTTGTCTAGGCTTTGATTTTCGGCGTGGGTGGGAATTGTTCCGACGATGTCATTGCTTAAGCGAGTCTGGGGTTCACGCAGCCTCTCTACAATGTGCACCTTGTAGGGACGGTATCGAGATGAGATGAAATCTCGGGCCTGTCTCCTTGTCGATCTGTAAGTTTGTTTTCAGTTCCCTTTATGCTCACTAAGTCTAGTCGGGACTGGACCTACAATACTATTTTAAGTGGGATCCGACGAGACAATGTGCCTCCACCTCTTACCAAACCCGAGACCTCCTTATTACAAGGCGGCGTCCTTACCACGTTCTCGGTCTCGTCTCGAGCCTCTAAATCCAGGGGTCCCGGGTTCGAATCCCAGCCTGGACATGGACGTTCTTTGTGAGTGTCCCTTCATAAATTTCATCATATCATCACACATCCTCATCTTCGCCAATATCTAAAAGTTGTAGCAAAGTGACGCTAAATAAATCAAATTGAATCTTAAAATATGGAGCAAGATCTACAGCACAATCTTTTACAGCATAAAGTATGACATTTCTTAAGAATGTTTCTCTGTTTGATGTCCCGTTTTGACGCTCACCCTTGAAAGAATGAACATTTATCCTAAATATATACAACCATTTGCCGCCTACCCTGGCCGTGCGGTATAAGGGGTCAGGTTGGGTTCGGGCTATGAGACGCGCGCTTGTTGGAGTCTCCTGAGGGATGCGTAACAACTTTCTCCTGAGATTTCCGTCAGTGTATGAGACCGGTGGCCACCCACCATCATGAGAAAATTGGGGAGCTACGAATGAGTAGCGTAACCCGGCCATGGAAACCTACAACAAAAAACAACACGTCACCCCGTAACTGGATGGATGATCGATCACCAACCTCTGCTGAGGCATGTTGGAGGGAATATGCAGTAGGTAGGTAGTCCTTGGTCCTCACGGGCTGTTGCTCCACGGACTATTATTATTATTACTATTATTATATACAAATATGTAGGGACACAATCACTACTAATAGATTGACTGTGCAACTACTAAACAACATATATGACTTTTCTATCTCTACATAGTCAGGCAAAGCAAAGTAAATAGAGTTTAGGTATTTTTTTCAATATTAAACCAAAGTTTCAAAGGAGACAAACATTTATACCTCCGTTAACGGTAACTGTAGCACGTTATAGTTACCGTTACTTTACTCCAAAAAGTAACGGATTATCGGTATCGTTATCATTTCATACAATTAGGATGTTTAACTATTTCCACAAGATACATCTGTTCTCTTGTATGCATTCTTTCCCAGTATAACTTTACATGCACAAGTTTACATCAATGCAGCGAAGCACCTTTCATCCTATATAATCAAACTTCTTATTCGGAATTTATCAAAATAACACAAGTAAAGTAAGACAATGTAACGAAGTAAGGCATGTAACCAACGTGCTCTGCTGTAAGGCGTGTGACTTGTAAAACGAGTATTATCACAAGACATTGACAGAAATTGTAATGGGTATTTTCACGTTGGATAATAGAAAATGTATATTATCTACTATCCAACGTGAAAATACCCATTCCAATTTCTGTCACTGTCTTGTGATAATACTCGTTTTACAAGTCACACGCCTTACAGCAGAGCACGTTGGTTACATGCCTTAGTTCGTTACATTGTCTTACTTGTGTTATTTTGATAAATTCCGAACAAGAAGTTTGATTATATAGGATGAAAGATGCTTCGCTGCATTGATGTAAACTTGTGTATGTAAAGTTGTACTGGGAAAGGATGCATACGAGAGAACATATGTTCAAGTACAAAGAAAAGTGAGGCCAAATTGTAATGAACGTTTGTGACACTTAGCCCCTTCTTCCATATTTATGGAAGAGCTTAAAGCAGAACATTTTAAACTAAATCCGTTTATATTGTCCCATTTTTTGAGAAAAGATTATCGTATTTGTTGAACTCTGCAGTATAATGAGATATAGAGTTTTGTCTAGTGCGTATGACAGCCATCTATTTAATAAACATAGCAACTAAAAAAAAAGGAGTATAAAATTCTGAGGTAAGACGTCGTTTTGTTAAGTCTAATTGTAGTTCCTTCTTTTCACCAGTAGATTGCTGCTAGGTTAACGGATGTTAATAAAGATGTGGTAGCCTTTTTTAGTATTCGCACTGAATATTGTAACGGAAGGAAAAAACACAGAAATACCGCTGTCAAAATGGAATTTTAATTTTCGACTTTCAGAATAATGTTCATATTTTAGCGAAGTATATGAGCAGCACATTGTATCAACAAAATGTCAGGAATATCATAGGTACGGTTTCACCATCGGGATGAAAACTGCATATCATCTGTGATGTTCTAAACTCAGTCAATTAAAAACGTCCCATGTAGGGAATCATTCCGTAAAAGCTGAATTTTGGTCAGTTATTGGAGCACTACTAATATTGCAAAATCCCAAAAAGTCCCCGCCTTTCCCCTCGGTGTTTTCTCCCCGGCGCCCCCCCCCCCCAATATGAATTTTGCAGACTCTTAGTCATCAACCTATATCTCCGCAACCAATGGTCCAAGACAGTAATAATTTTTAGTCTTAATCCTCATTAGATGCGCTACAAAAAGGATTTTCTTTATTTTTTGCCGTAAAGTTTAGAAAATAATCTCTAAAAAAGTGACATTTTTCGTACCTCATTAAAGTTTTTGCCTTGAAACTTTTGAACAAATTAAATGACAAGAAACTGTTTCCAATAAAAGTTGTAGCCTAATTTATAAGCTTTAAAAATATACAAGAATTAATGTGTTTTAATGAAAGATACGCCATAAAATGTCTCCAAATGGACCATTGGTTAGGGAGACGTCGATAACTGAGAGTCTGCGATATTGATGTCGGGGGGGGGGGGGGGGCAGCGGGAAGGTACCAAAATTCAGCTTTTGCGGAATTATTCCCGACATGAAACCTTTATTGACTGGGCTAATAGGAAAGAAGTTGGCAATGAGGGAAAAGAGAGAGCAATGAATAATATCCAATTAGAATTATATAATAATGTACCATATAGGACGATAAATAACTGGAACAATTTTAGCAGCCTGTAAAAGTGACCGAATGAGATGTTTCAACAACCAAGCTTACGATCATTAAAAAAAAAAAGTGTATACCTCCTGAATGATAAGCACCGACATTTGGGAGAAAGTTTTAGATTCTGTATAAAAATATAATATGAAGAGAACTGATTCTTCTGAAACATGAAGAGTAGAAACCTATCACAACGCAGAGGTGATGGAATAGTGGAAGAGAACGATATGGCAATTAAGACTAGAACACGTGCTCCATCAGCTTCCCTGGAGATATGACTCGATCCCCCATAAAAGCAGAAAAGTTGTAGGATAACCTGCAGAATTTTGGAGATCAGAGGTTAATTCTGGGATGAAAATTAATTAAAGAAAAACAAGAGTGATGAAGTTAATAAAAAAGGTAGATATTAAAGGAGAAAGGATGACAATAGTGAACCTCTATCAATATTTGGACACCACGGTGAGAGACATTTGAAAGTGTTAAAGGGTAATAAAACAAGAAAGGGGCGGTAAAAATGTTAAGAAATTAGAAGGGGAAATATTTAAATAGCAAGCCAGACTTGAAAGCTACCAAATTGCTGACTGTTATTTCTAAGATAGAAATTTATAGTACTAATCAGCAAAATTGAAATTAAGTACCCTTATGTGTGTCTAGGTATACCTCTCCTTTAAGTATACACAGAATCCAAAATGTGTCAATGTTGACACAAATACGTTGATTATACATAGACACTAAAATGAATAAACTGCTAATGAGGCACTTATGATGATTCAAAATACATTCACATAAGTGCATCAAAGGATACTTTTATCGGCTGCTGGGATGCCCTAACAATGCATGAATGAAGAAAATCAGACACGATCGTTTCAAAGAATTTCAATTTATTGTTTTAATTGATGCACCAAGGATTGCATTGATACATTTCAAGTTCTTGGTAAATTTATTAATTAATCAATTGTTAATTAAACAACACAAAATCACAAGTAGACCATAAATGATGTGAATAGTGATTCTGATAATACTTTGAATGACCATTTCTTGGTTACGATTGATAAATGTTCATGACTGAAATTTCATAAAATTCGAAGATACAATATGCCTTCTCCTTAAGGTGACAGTTTCGCATCAGGTGTACATTTATTTCAATATCGTCGGAATGGGCATTGCTACTAAGAAAAACTCCGACTATGTAAGAAAGTATGAATTACTCCCCATGTTGCAAGTGGTAGCGGTTTTCTCAGTTGATTATTAAACAAGACACTATGTTTGAAAAATATGATGAATAAGAATTTACAGAATTCCATGCATTCCTTATGGAGAAAATACGTGACAACTTCAAGTTACGGCCCATGATATGGGAGTTTTCGACATTTTCCTACAACAAATAAAATCTTCAAGGTGTCCTCTTTCCGTTCATGTCTTTTTCTACGCCATCGAAAGTTTGGTATTCCCAAGAGGCTGAGGGATGGGCTGTTAAGAACCTCGCGCCTGTCTTGACATTGAAAATGTTCCTCGTGCCCTTAACATAAACCACCACACCGCAAGAGCTGCCACCTGGCGGCCAAACGTGTAAGCGCATAGAATTAGATATGAAACCAAAACTTGGAAACGTATACCAGAGTGACTTAAATAGTCAAACGCATTACACTGAAGCCCCTTCAGATCGCGAAATCCTGACATCTTTTGCGAAAAAACCTTGTAGATGCATTACGTTCTTGACGAGTATTAAAACATCATCAAGGTTTGACCTAGTGTAAATCCACTTTATGCTCGGATACGCTAACCGAAACTTTACCTACAGTTTTAAGTAAAATCTGGACTAGTGAGCGTGACTCCACATCGCAATCGAACCAGGAACCGCTTAATTACAAAGCGACTTCTCTCAGGGAGGTCTCATGCTTATTTATAGACTATCGTTGTATAAGAATTGTTATGTCGTAGTGCAACTAAAGATGCATACATTTAGAGAACTGAAAGATCTTCCCAGGGTTACAATGCGTCCTCTTTTCCCAAGACATGTCTTCTTTTTAGATAACAACAGGTGCGTCCGGACAGATTTGTGCATCAGAGTAAAAATGGCCGGGCTTTCTATAAATCCTTAACAAAAATAAGTAAACTTAGATAAAACTATATTCAAACATCGTCGATATCGACCAAGTTCTAGATAACTTTACTTACATCATTTGAAGAATATAGAGCTTTTTTCTTAATTTTCCATTTAAAGAAAGACGAAAATAATTTTCTTTATTCGTAGAAGTTGCTTAACGAATTTCCGAGTCGAGAGATGGGTACAGAACTATGATACCTATGACGTAAGCAAGTTTGAAAGCCAATGACCCAAGTTTCGGTTGAAAACATTTGAATTCATATTTGGATAACAACATATTTGGTCCAGATTTCAGTACAGTTATAGTGGATTGTAGGAATGTGTATCGAATCGTCGATATCTATAACTGGTGTTGGAGATTCGTTTCCGATTAGAACTCTTTATTATAGATAAGGCTGTGAAGATTGAAGGTTTGTGATTCAGTTGATTTATTCTCGAATCAGAAACTATGGAAATTACAATGAAAACAGTGCTATTTCAAGAACTGGTCTATACCAGTTGGATATTTCAGTGAAATGTCTTGGAAACTCAGGACGTCCTAATAATAGTCTCCTGGGATGAAGAGTTGGCGTTTGAAATAGTTGAAATTAGGCACACATGTGTGACCGCTAACCTAACCTACAAGCAATAGATCTGCAATATACTCAAATTACATTAGAGGATAGAAGAAACTCCATGTAAAGCACAGTACTTTTTTTCTGCAAATGGATATAGTATTTCAGGGTAACGTGCAGTAACGATAAGAACCTATCAAAGCCGGTGCTTGCCTCTCCCCCTTTCCGTCTCGAGGCTACGGTTCTTGAGTTGGGAATATTCCATGTAAAAATATCAGTTCCTGAATTGAGAACTTTCATCATAGTTCCTGAATTGGGAAATTTCGTCATGGTTCCTGAATTGAGAACTTTCGTCATGGTTCCTGAATTGGAAACTTTCGTCAGAGTTCCTGAATTGGGAACTTTCGTCAGAGTTCCTGAATTGGGAACTTTCGTCAGAGTTCCTGAATTGGAAACTTTCGTCAGAGTTCCTGAATTGGGAACTTTCGTCAGAGTTCCTGAATTGGGAAATTTCGTCATGGTTCCTGAATTGGGAACTTTCGTCAGAGTTCCTGAATTGGGACGTCCTGAGTTGGAACATCACAGATTCGATTTACTGTCCCTATTTTAGTATAAGTATAAGAACTACTCATTTCTAGGCACTGTTATTTTTATGAAACTAGCATACAATGTACACAAGTAAAGCTAGTTATGAAAACAAAGTATTTTAGGGTGATCTCGGTGTCATTATAATCTGAAAGAAGAAAATGAATTCTGGAAAACAACTTTATTAATATTCAGAACTGTCTTCGTTGTAACTAATAGAAAAACTAGTCAATCATATTTCCTAATTAACATTTTACTGTTTCAGCCTTTGTTTTATCTTTTTCGTGTAGAACCAAATGCTAAGGAAGAGAAAACTCTATGACTAATTGGATGGCGAGGAAATTAGAAGATAATCTTTAGAAAAGACAAAAACCTTTGCTTTCTCGCGTTCGTTATTTGAAATAAAAGGTCGGAAGTCAATTGTTTTCCGTAGAAGTCTTTTCAGAGAAACGAGATGCAAATATAAAGTTGCTCTTTTGACTGATGTTTTTAATTGGCAGGAAGTTGCTTTGGAAAGTGAATGAATTGGTTGATTCGTTTTGGCAACAACGAAAACCATATTTACAAGTCACGTGAACAATGAAATCTGTGTTGCCAACTCATGATTTTGTTCTTAGTTTCGTGAACTGTATTTTTATATTCGTGAAACACATCCTGTGGATATTATCATGCATCCGGAAGGAAAATAAAGGTTTACAGATTTTATAAAAGGGAAATTTACACTTTTGGGGGTAACTAGTTTCGATTGTACATTTTTACCCTATGAATGTTAAAAATGAGAGAATACATTTTTGCTGTGAGGCCAGAGGCTCCTGTCTAGAAGAACAATACCTCGGACCAGTCAGAGGACCAGCACCCAGCCGTTCGAGCCGGGAGCCAGAGAGGAACCGACCAGACAAGTAGCGTGCTCTCGTTAGAGTATTCACCCACTCGTTTACATATGTTTCTCTGCCCCCTATATGTACTCACACATACACAAAATATATATACAGGGTGTTGCCGTGACCTTCAATCAAACTGGCAGGATGGAAGGAAACAGACCAACCAATATGAGATAAGGAACCCTTGTCTGAAACGCGTCATTAAACTCGTCCGTTGTGGCTTATTGCTTTTTAAAGACGCGTTTCCTGACCGGAGTTCCTTATCTTGGATCTGTCTCCTTCCACCCTGCCAGTTTGTCTCCTGTATGTATATTACGTCACCTTTTCTACCTTTCTTTGCTGACACCGACGGTGAGGATGAGTGATGATTAAATGAAATTACAGTTAAACGCGCGACTCTAACCCATAAATATATATATATATACACACACTGCTGTTTGTGAAAATTTGAACACCAAGAAGGATACATGTGATTGAAACGAACTTTATACCACAGATTAGGTACATGGCAATACACAAATGATTAGGATTACAGAATTGTACATGATCTCTGACCTTGAGAATTCAGTATGTTGTGAAGCCCCAAGTGCTGCAAACAGAGTCACTACATGTCGTGGCAAGGAATCAAAGAGGGCTTGGATATGTTCCTGAGGAATCTCCCTCCACGCGGTTTGTATGCGAGTCCACAAAGCATCCACAGTGGTTGCTGGAGGACCGTGACGATCAAGTTGCCGACCAATTATATCCCAGACATGTTCAATGGGCGACATGTCAGGCGAACGTGCAGGCCAGGGAAGCAGTTGTACCCGTCGTTCTTCGAAGACGGCATGCACATTCCTCGCCACATGTGGCTGGGCATTGTCCTGCTGAAATATGGCATGTGTAGTTGCCTGAAGGAGGGGCAGTACCTTGGGCTCTAAAAACTCCCTGATGTAGCGGTTGCTGTTCCGATTGTCTTCAATACGTAGGTGGCGAGATCGCATGTCGTATCCAATGGCGCTTCAAACCATCACACTTGGCGTTTGTCCGTTATGCCGCTCAACAATGCAGGCTACCAGACTGCATTCACCAAGGTAGCGTTTAACACGTATGCGGCCATCACTGTAGGACAAGTTGAAGCGGGACTCGTCCGTAAACACTACATTTTACCACTCAGCACGCCAGCGACGGCGTTCACGTGTCCATTGCAGTCTGAGGTTTCTGGACAATGGAAACCGACGCAATGGCATGCGTGCCACCAGTCCAGCCCGCAGCAGCAGGGGTCGAACTGTTGACACAGACAGGTCCACAGCCTTTGCAGTGCTCCAGCGTCGGGCCAACACTGTGGACAAAGTTGTACGGTCCGTTACAGCCATGCGGACAAGATGGCGGTCACCCGGACTGTGGTCACATTGCATGGTCCAGTACCTGCCCTTCGCTGCGCACGACCCTCTTCTATCCACTTGTTCCACACACCCATCACTGTCGTAGCAGCATGCCCTGTACGAGCCGAAGTGTCACGGTATGACAAACCCGCTTCCCGGAGACAGCTTATTCTGCCGCGTTCGAACTCACTCACATGCTGATATTGCACCCAATGACGTCGACGATGCATACCGGCATTTGCTTTCACGTTTCCGCTTCGTTTGATGGCGCTTCACTGACTGAGCTTGGTGTAACACTGACCTTCCCCGTCTCACAAGAGAGCGCGCTGCTGGGCCTACGTGTACGCCATCTCTCTGCAATCCTAACCACTTATTGTTGGTACACTGTTCTACACATCCTCCGAGTTTGGATTCAATCGGGCCATTCTTTCTGGGTGTTGCAATTTTCACAAACAGCAGTGCGTGTGTGTGTGTGTGTGTGTGTGTGTGTGTGTGTATATATATATATATATATATATATATATATATATATATATATATATATATATATATATATATATACGTGCATTCTCCTTGTAGTAAATTCCATAACTAAAATGTAGGGAAAATATTCCTCTTTTAACTTTTCCCCTTCATGATCTCAGTTCTTCTGTAAAGGACTTAACGCTGCCTCTTCCCAATTACATGGAAGCCTTTGAATCCTTTAATCCTAGGATTTGGACAGTAAGAGTCGGTAGAAGTATCTAAGCTGAGCTTAAGCAGGAGTGAGACGTGTTCCAATATATTTTAAGGCCTAGAAAGGATGTTCTGGATAATCATTTATTGCGCCAAGTTGTTCTATAACTAGAATAAGGCTCTTGGTATATTTTGTTTGAAAAATAATGGTTTATTTGTCGATATAAAAGTATTCAAAAGTGTCTACCAGAATTCATGCTCTTTAAGCAATACAGAAAATTTTTAGGTAGCGTCATACACTACAGATATTGTATCAACTTAGACAACAATTGCATTGTTCATGATTCAGTCCGTCAGGAATCTGTATGGATGGGTATGAAAGCCACTTAGAAACTATGAGAAACGTTCACCGACAAATTCTGGAATCTTGCATGGAGACAAAATATTACAAGCCGATTGACCTCAATGGAATCATTTTAGAAACTAAATAGAATGTACGAGGGTTGAGGCATAAGTCATGGCACCTATTTTATTTCACTAGAATCAGGACCAGTACGAAAGTCCGGAATATACAAATGAAAAGGGGCAGTGTATGGTACTGTGGAATGTATGTATGAACAATGCAGATCATATGTACCAGGTATATGATAGGGAAGCGAGGAAACATCCTTAATGTTAGCATCGTGCTTCATGAGTAGTGGGGTTTGTGGTGGGGACAGCGCCGGAAAGTATGAACCCCCCCTCAAGCAGATTTGCTATACTTAAAACAAGCTTAACATGAGCATATGAGCTTTTTGCTCAAGTGTGGAATCTTGTCTAATCCAAGATTTTTGTGAAAATGCCCTCGGGAATTTCTCAGAAAGTATGACCCCCTCAGTTTGATGAGGCTACACTTACAAAAGGCACTTCTGTGAGATTGTTGTCCATAAACCTGTCAAAAATATGCTCTTCTTGTGGCCATACTTAAAACTAAGCCACACACACCTATACACACACACACATACACACACACACACACACACACACACACACACACACACATACATACATATTTATTTCTGGTTTAAGTTCAATTGGATACCAGGCTCAATTTACATATCTAGTATTAAGATAATGTAATTCTTCTAGAATTGCTCCGTGACAACAGGGCCATCTATGTGCAAATGTCTGAACTCGGTGAACACTTGGGAACAAGTCAATTTTTTTTCATTATGTCAATATTTTTAACTCTTTTTGCCAGTAATAGGGATTGGTAGTAAGTGTTAAACAAAGTACTTTGGAGCTGAATATGCCTTTCTTAGACGTCGTATATTACTAAAATATCTTTAATTTACATATTTCTCATACCGCTGTATCTTGTTCTATTAGGCCTCTTCTAGAACATTGCCTATTAGGCCTCTTCAAGAACATTGCCTATTAGTGAAATAATGGGGCAAGCATACAATGATATGGGGATATGTGAATTGTTGGTTTCTTCGATTCAGATAAATGGATTGAATTGAAACTGGGATATTTTGCATTTTCCGTGTAGAGGAGCTGCGCCATGGCCAATTCCTCTACACGGATCAATATTCGGGGGAGTTTCTCAGATTCCCGCGGAGCGGCACTTGAAGCAACAGCACTGCGAGCAGTTCATTTCGAGCCCAGCACCGGCGTGTCGATCAATATTTGGAGCAGCGATCCTTTACAAAATTGATTAGTTCCAGACAATTCCGCTCGCCTCGCTGGGGAGGCGCTGCGGTCTGGATTGCATGTACGCTCAGCAGAAAAAAACGGGATGTGCATTCAGAAGAAAGTACTTCATCAAAATATTAGAGAAGAGCTTATGTTTCTGAATGCACCCCCAACCCATCTCCACACCCACCCACCCACATCCATACATATTTACTTCCCGGTCCACTTCTATTGCATCATGTTGTACAATATTAATTGATTAAATGGTTATGACATAATGTGATTATGTGGCATTTTCTGATTGGTTGCTTATGACATAATGCGATTATATATTACGTTTAAATAAGCAGTGTTTCTATTGGCTCTGTAAATCTATATAAACCAGGGCACAGTGCAGATTCTTCACCATTGCTGGCTCGGCAGTGGAACCCACATCGCGGGGGATAGAACCTGAACAGGCTCCACCAAAGTATAGGAGACTTGAAGCATATAATTTGGCGGAATAACCCAAGTAAGGTCATAGAGACAATATACACTGATACAATAAAAGCCAATTTTTGATTTGAATCCCAAGAAATTGTATATAAATACCAAAGCCAAAAATATTAACACACATACACACCTACACACACATACATACACACAAAGCACAGTGCTGAACCCAACTGATCCAGCATAGAATTTTGATTTGAATCCCAGGAAATTGTATATAAATACCAAAGCCAAAAATATTAAGTGTATACACACATAAATACATACATACCTACACACACACACAAAGCACAGTACCGAACCCAACTGATCCAGCATAGAATTTTGATTTGAATCCCAGGAAATTGTATATAATAAACAACAACAAAAATGCCGAATCAAAAACATTGTAATCAATGCAATAAGAATATATCCAGCCCCAATTGGGCCAAGCATCAAAAGATTTGTAACCCGGACAAATACAGAACTCCCACAAAAATTTGCCCCAAATGCAATAGAAAATACAGCATGCAATACTTCACATATACACATAAAAATACTTGCTCTGTACAGGCATCAACATTGCCCCCTCAACCATCCACATCTGGTCTGAAAAGGAAGCATGAAGTACCTCTTAATGCCAGAGCAGCAAAACAGCCACGCCATGAACCTATCCGTAGCAGTTTTAACGGCCAATTAAGGGATCACAAGTTTGTATCAGAGCCAAGATGTGGCATTGAGAATTTCTTGAACAGTATAAATTCTAATCTGCAGGCAATTCTTAATGCACAAAATGGCTCTTATAAGCTCTCCCTCAAATTGTATACACAATATAAGAAACCAAATGGCACAAAATTTATACATCCCCACTTAACAGAAACTGTACCTGTATATTCAAATTCAAATTCAGACAAAATAATAAGCAGGTTGATGGATCAACTGAACATTAAACACTCTGAATTTGCGGCAAAAGAGTCAGGATGGACCCTATGCGGTTCTCCACACAAGTTATATGTTAATATTTCTGAATTCAGCCCATTACAAGGTTCCACTTATGTGCCATTACCTGCCAATATCAAAAACAAAAGAGCCGTGGTCAATATAAAAAATAATGACCAGAAATGCTTTTTGTGGTGTATATTAGCTGCTTTGTATCCAGTTTCAAGGCATCCTCAGAGAATAACTTATTACAAACAGCATGAACATGATTTTGATGATGTAATGGAGGGTTTAGAATATCCAATATCTGTTCAGAATATTGATAAATTTGAAAAAAAGGCCAGGCACATCAATGGCAAACAATTATCTATTAATGTATTTATTTGTTCCACTGGCAATTGCCCGATAGCACCTCTCAGAATCAGTACAATTGATGATGAATCTGCTATTCCGATTGATCTGCTCTTAATTGAAGGGGATGGCACATATCATTACACTCTGATACATAATCTTGAAGCTTTAGTGAGAACACAACTAGACAAATATAAAAAAATATTTAAGTTGTGCAGAAGATGTTTAACTGTATTTGATGGTCAAAAAATGGTGAAAGGGGTTCGGGAAGAGAGTGCAGAAATTGCTAAAAACAAGTTAATTGAGCATCTGAAATACTGTGGGAACCATAAACCTGTTCATATGGTGATGCCCAATCCAAGTGAAAATTGCAAATTCAAAAAGTTTGAAGCCTTGTTGGAACACCCAGCATATATTGTCTGTGATTTCGAATCGAACCTCAAACCTATTGCATTCTGCAATCCAGATCCTGAAGAATCTGCAATTACACCATACCAGCAACATGAACCTTCTAGCTTTTGTTGTGTGGTTATACAGGATGGTGTTGTTATTAAAGAATATTCATACAAGGGACCAAATGCCATCAAAATATTTGCACATAGAATAGAAAATGTGTGCCGTGACATAGCATCTAACAACTTATTAAAATCAAAACCCATGTTGCCTTTAACAGAGGAACAGATTGAAGATTTCAACAATGCAGAAAAATGCCCGGTATGTGATTGTGAATTTTCAGATACAAATATCAAGGTTCATCACCATTCTCATACAGATGGTAAATTCTTAATGGCCCTGTGTAATAGCTGTAATATTAAGATCAAGAGACCAAGATTTGTCCCCATATTTTGCCATGGAGCATCCAATCATGATTTCCATCATCTGATCAGGTACGAGGGGTTTGAGAAGCAGAATTTAAATATTTTAGCTGAAAATGATGAGAAATATATATCTATTAGCAAGATAATTAAAGTTGATGGTGTTCCTATTCACATAAGATTTCTTGATTCTTACAGATTTTTATCGGCTGGCCTGCCCACACTGGCCACTCAATTATCTGATGATCAATTCAAAATCACACGTGCATTGTTTCCAAATCAGGACCTGAAATTAATTAGGCGGAAGGGTGTATATCCATATGACTATGTTACAGATTTTTCTAAATTTGATGAGTGTTCCCTGCCACCACAACAAGCATTTTATAGCAGAATCAGAGGATCTGGAATCACTGATGAAGATTATCACCATGCTCAGTTGATGTGGAACAATTTAAAATGCAAGACATTTGGTGATTATCACATGGCATATTTAAAACTTGATGTAACCCTCTTAGCTGATATATTGCAAGCATTCAGAAAATCTTCCATGCAAAATTATGGACTGGACCCAGTGTATTTTTTCAGTGCCCCGGGCCTAGCATGGTCTGCAATGTTTTTGAATACTAAAATGCAATTGGATCTAATCCACGATCAAGATATGTATCTGTTTATGGAGAAATGTATAAGAGGGGGGATGGTGCAATGTTCCCAGAGATATGCCAGAGCAAATAACAAGCATATGCCTGATTATGATCCAGCACGGCCATCAAATTATATACTGTATGTAGATGCAAACAGCCTCTATGGTCATGCCATGATGCAAAAACTGCCATATGCAGGGCTTGAATGGGTCGAAGATTTCAATATTGAGAATCTTCAGGACTTTGATGACAGTGAATATGGTCTCTTCTTAGAGGTTGATCTGACAATTCCTGATGATTTGCACAACAAATTTTCTGATCTGCCCCCAATTCCCGAGGTTCAGTGCTCACCTGGCTCTAAACAGAAGAAGCTCATGATGACTCTGGAGCCGAAACAGGGATATGTCACATATTACAAAAACCTCCAGTTCCTGATGAAACATGGTGTTCAAGTGACCAAAGTTGGCAAAGTCTTAAGGTTCAGGCACTCAGAATGGTTGAAACCATACATTGATACAAACACAGAGCTTCGAACATCTGCAAAGAGCCAATTTGATAAGAGCTTGTTTAAATTGATGGTGAATTCAGTGTATGGCAAAACAATTGAAAATGTCAGAAAACATACCGATGTTAAAATAATTACTGACCCCAGCCGGAGCAAAAAATTGGTTGCAAAGCCCAACTTCAATTACAGAAGAATTTATGATGAGCACATGGCACTCTTCAACATGAAAAAAACAAAGATCAAATTTGATAAACCTATTTATGTAGGGGCTGTGATATTGGAATTGTCCAAATTACATATGTTAATATTGTATTATGATGTGTTGAAACCTTTTTATGGTGATCGTGTAAAATTATTGTACATGGACACGGATAGTTTTGTTCTTGATATTAAAACAGAAGATGTTTATCAAGATATGTCACAGCCTGAATTGTTTCAATACTTTGATACCAGTGAACATACAAGAATTCAACACCACCACAACAAAAAGGTGCCTGGCAAGTTAAAAGATGAGACACTTGGTGATGTTATTGTGGAATTTGCTGGGTTAAGTGCCAAGGTGTACAGTTTTAAAACATGTAGTGTTGTTGTCAAAAAGGCCAAGGGCGTTGGCAAAGTAACTGTGGAAAAAGATCTTGAATTTGAAGATTATAAAAATTGCGTCAAATCCCAGAATTCAATCAGAACATCAGAAAATAGAATTCAGAGTGAGAATCACTTGCTGACTAGCAATATTGTAAGAAAAGTGGCTCTGGACCCACATGATGATAAGAGATGCATTTTATCATGTTGCATACATACTTTACCTTGGGGGCATTGTGATTTGAAAAGTGGCAAACAATGCCCAATTACAGAGCATGATTTGAAATAAATAAACATGCCTATGAACTTATTTGGGTTCAAAAAACAGGCTATTATGGACCTGCCGATACCACAAACCTCTTCTGATATGCTGTCTAAACTGAGTGGCTTGTTAATTATTCATCTGAACAGCATATTTACAGATAATGATGATAAAACAGGCAAAACATTGTACATATTTAACAATAATTTAAATCATTACCAATTACCAGTAGGTGGGCAATTGCAATTTATTACAACCCCTGAGGGTGATGTCAAGATTTCAGTAGGGAGAAATATTTATAGAATTAAGCACTCAAACATGATTTCTGGCACTGTATATACTGTTTCTGCTGGTGACTGCTTATATATTGAGGTCCCGGGATCTTATGACAAGCTTATACCCTTTTATATAGAATTAAGAATCAGATACTCTATAATAAATAACCAGTAAAACAAAAATGCCTAATGATATATTTGGCCATACAAGACATGAAGATCACAGTGATGAGATTCTGATGCTTGATGTCAGAGTCAAGAAATTAAGAAGTGATTTACAAGCTTTACAAACCACACTCAATGCCAGTCTTCAATTAGAAATTACAAATTTACAATCACAATGCATGGACCCTCTTCTTAAAATTGATTCTGAACTCAAAGTGCTGCTTCAGAAATATACTGATTTGGCAACATTAGATAATTTTCAAAGTTTAGAAGAAGCTGTAGCAGCTCTTCAAGCCAAATTTAAGACCCAGGCTACCAACTCTGTGCAATTGAAACAGCAATTGGAAGAGCAGATAAATAATGTCCAGGCACAGCTCCAAACAATTGTCAAAAGCATAATATCACAAGAAGATTTTGATCTAGTGATTTCCACTCTAAAGGAACAGATTCAGTCACTCCAAATACCTAATCTGGATCCTCTGCACAATGCCATAGCCGAGGTTAAAGAAAAAATTGAGACACTTGAAAATTTTATGAACAACTTGCCATCTTCTGATGCTTTGAATGCAATAACTCGGAGTGTAGCAAATATTAAGCTGCAACTTGAAACATATGAAGATTTTGGAAAAATTCAAAGTTCCATAACCCATCTTGAAGGTACAATAGCAGCAGTGCAAAGTGATTTGGCAAATGTACAAGAAACTCGCCTGCCCGGGATTGTAGACACACTTGTCAGTGTCCAGCAACAAATCACAAAGCTTGAAAACCTCAACACTGAATCTGAACTATCTCATTTTCATCACTTGATTGATGATATTCAAACAAAACTTGAAATTTTACAACAATCCACACCCTCTCAGGCAGATATAGCCCTGCTCCAAAATGCTATGCAAAATGTGGCTGATGCTTCTGAATTAAACAATGTGAAATTGGCACTTGAATCTTTGCAAAATACAGTATCAAATCTCCCCACATCACAGGAACTTAAAAATATTAAGAGGGCAGTGAATCGCATATTGAAATCAGAAGATATCAAGAATATCCAGACAGAGATCAAACAACTCACTCAGACAGTGGCCACTCTACCAACCAATCAACATATTAATGAACTGCATGCCCTGTTTGAGGATATCAGAAGACAGGTCCATGATCTTACTGCTCAAAATTCAAAATTGGCAGTTGTTGAAAATTTGCAACAAATTGTAGCTAATATCAAGCAACAGCTAGGGACCATGGAATCCAATCAAGCAAATGCTCTGTCTGTTTTTGCCACCCAGCTTCAAGAAATTGTGCAACAATACAAGAAACTTGTTGTGGACATAAAAATCAAGCCAGGCCATGATGATGTTGTTAGGACCATCAATGAGCACCTTGAATCTGTAACAAGCAGATTGCTCACAGCAGAAAAGGAAATAACAGGCATAATCGAGAATCCAAAACATACAGTAATTCTTGAATTGTACAGCGTCCCCAACAAAGAATATGATTCACCATTTACACCAGGTGGCAAAATATATATGCTGTCCCCTGCACAATTTTATTATCAATTTTTTGTTGGGGGCACACTGAGACCAATCAAGATCAAATATTGGCTTCAACCACAGGCACACCACTACCCTACCTTATCAATAACAAATGCTGAGAACAAAGTGAAAATCACCAGTGTAGAGTTAGAGGATTTTACAGATCCCAATACATTGGAAACAGCCTATGCTGAAGATGATGGATCTCTGGAATTTAAAATACAAATAGGGGACAAATTATATTTAGAAAATCCTGCAGTCTCAGCTGCTGAACACCCTATAGTTGCAATATTTTTGTTTACATACTATGTCTAGACAAATTATTGTTGATGAATTACACAGACAGGCCAGACATAATTTTAAGAGACTCCCAGTAGTCACAAAGGGCATAGATGATTTATGGCAGAGCGACTTGATTGAGTTGTCAAGTGGACAGTTGAAAAACTTAGACAAAATCAACAAGGGCTACAAGTATCTACTCACTGTAATAGACACATTTTCAAAATTTGCCTGGGCTCTGCCACTCAAATCCAAGACTGGAAAATGTGTTACAGAAGCCTTCAGGACAATCATCAATCAGAGTGGAAGATCCCCGCGCTATTTGCAAACAGATAATGGCAAAGAATTTTATAATTCAGTGTTTCAACAATTTATTAAAAGCCAGGCAATACAACATTATTCGAGTTACAGTGATCTCAAAGCCTCAATTGTAGAGAGATTCAACAGAACCTTAAAAAATCTTATGTATAAACAATTTACCCTCCAAGGTAATTATAAATGGATTAATATTCTTCCAGAACTTGTACAAAAATATAACAACTCGGTCCATTCCACAATCAACATGAAACCCTCTGAAGTAACTTCATCTGATGAGCAAAAATTGATCAGCACTGTTTATTATCCTAGATACCAGCCAACAACAAGAAGGGCCAAATACAGGGTGGGTGATCAAGTAAGAATCAGCAAATATAAGCACTTATTCAAGAGAGGCTTTACAAGAAACTGGAGTACTGAATTATTTACAGTGGTTCAAGTTAAACCTGGGACCCTTAACACATATATAATAAAAGATCATCGAGGAGAAATTCTCAAAGGCAGATTCTATGAACAAGAGCTCAGCAAAACTAAACAGCCTGACACATATCTCATAGAAAAAATCATCCGCAGAAAAGGCAACAAGTTACTTGTCAAATGGCTGGGTCATCCGGAAAACAGCTGGATCGATGCAAACAAAATAATAATATGAGCACCTGGGATGTTATAAAAAGGCTGCCAGAACCTGAACAACAGAATAGGAGAAATGGCAACTTGCTGCCTGAAAATATTAGGTGTCTTATTGTCGGGCCATCTGCTTGTGGTAAAACTACACTAATGATTGATAATTTTTTATTGGCACCCAACTGGTTAGACTGGAAAAACAGGCACTTGTATGTCTTCTCTAAGAGCTTGGAACAATTAAAATATCAGCAGCTGATGAAGCTATATGATGGATTGGATATTGCCACTTTTGAACCAGATGTTAAGCCACTTGATGAATGTCTCGATAATTCTGTTGTTGTGTTTGATGACATTATACTGGATAATCAAAACAAGGTTAG
Source organism: Lepisma saccharinum (assembly GCF_977018435.1). Lineage (NCBI taxonomy): Eukaryota > Metazoa > Arthropoda > Insecta > Zygentoma > Lepismatidae > Lepisma > Lepisma saccharinum. The sequence continues at coordinate 55,767,273 of NC_139233.1, forward strand.
AAATTTCTTTACACAGGGCCGGCACAAAAACATTGATTGCTTCTACCTGGCACAGACTTTTTCTAAAATACCGAAGCAGCTGATCCGAGACAACAGCAATTTTATATGTGTGTTTCATCAAGATCATACCAACCTCAAACACATACATGATGAATATGTAGGTGGGGACTTGAGCTACAATGATTTTTCTAAATTTTGCAGCAGGTGCTGGAACCAGGACAGTTATGGGTTTGTCACAATTGATATGACAAGAACACCCAATAGTGGCAAATACAGAAATAAAATCAACGATTTTCTAGACGTTGAAACATATATAAATAACCATGAAAAGGCCAATCATTGATGATCTTAAGTTAAGAGATTATCTTGTAAAAAGATTTAAGGGATGGAAATCAGAGAACCGAGGAATTTATGAAAAACACAAACAAACAGAACAGCCTGTAATTGATGCTATTAATAATTTAGGTAAGAATATCAAAACTGTTACAGAGCAAAATCAAGATTTGATCACGGAGCTTGTACCTGTAGCTGCAAGGAACATATTAGATTATCCAATCACCCCACTTTCCAGTATTCATACACCTAGTCCTATTGTTCCTAGAAGAATTGAAGCTACTCAGGATCCTATTGAATTGGGTCTTCTTGCTCAAAAATATTTAAGCACACCTAAAGACAACAAAGATGAGGTCTTTGGCTTATATGCCGACACAGAGCTTGACGGCAGCATCATTCATAGAATTGGCAATTTCAGAGTAACTTTTATGGGGGATGATATAATTGTTTATTCAGAATCTCGTCTCGGAGAAAAAGGTGCTTTTGTTAAGTACACCGGCACACCTGGATTGTGGGAACTGATGACTAGGAAAAGGCCTGGCAGCTATACAGATCAAGATTATGATTATTACAAAGAAATATTAATAAAATCAGATGCTCTGTACCAGAACAATGATCCCACACAAAAAAGAGTCAAGTCTAGCAGTGGAGCAAAATACAACAATTTAATCAAGCCCATATGGTCACAGATCAAGACTGGCAGTGGGATCAAACAATACAACACCCTGCCTAAAGAATTTGTGTGGGTTGATGATGTCAGGAAACTTGTGGATAGGTTATTGGTGATAGCTGGGGAGGAAAATGCAGGGAACCACAATTTTTACAATGAAAAGGTTGGAATTATGGACATGATAAGCACCAAATTGTCTAATTTTATAGTGAATGACACTAAGGGGATTGGATATCTCATAAAAATTATTAATACTCTACCACCTAAATTTTGGAATATTTCTGAGGGTCGGGGGCTTGTTAATGACATCATAAACAAGCTGCCATTTGAACTACACATTCCAGGCTATCAGTATTGTGGTCCAGGTACAAAATTGGACCATAGATTAAACAGAGGGGACCCTGGTGTTAATCCCCTAGATGCTGCTTGTAGAGACCATGACATAGCATACAACACACATACTGATCTTGACAAGAGACATGTTGCAGACAAGAAATTAGAAGAGGCAGCATTTGGTAGATTTGTAAGCAAAGATGCTTCTTTGAGTGAGAGAATATCAGCATTGGGAACCACCATAGCTATGAGCACCAAACAAAAACTGGGGTGGGGGTTGTGAATATGTATATAATAAACCTACAATGAAGGCCAAGGGTGTTATGTATCAAATACCTTATGCAGGTCTTAAATCTCTTAAAACTATTGATAGCCTTTTGACCAAAAAGCAGCGCAAGAAAAAAAGCTCTTGTCTTGCAAAGGGACATGGTATGAAATTGTTGCTTAGTACCCCCCAATTAAAAAAATTACAGCAATCAAGAAAAAAATTGCATACAGGGGGTTTCATATTTACTATCCCTGCCATCTTAGCTGCTCTCGGGGCTGTTGGGAGCTTGGCTGGGGGATCAGCTGCCATAGCAAAAACAGTAATAGATGCCAAGAAAAATAGGGCAGAATTAGATGAGCAGAGGCGCCATAACCTGGCAATGGAGAAAAAAGGCAAAGGTGTTAAGAGATCCATGAATAAGTTTAAAAAAAACAAGAGCCGCTTACAAACCAAGATATTGAAGCTTTGATCAAGCCACTGGGCATCAAAAATTTTAGGGGTGTGTACATGTCTGATTCTTTACCAGAGCAACCACTCAACAAAGAGTGTGGCATTGTTAATTTGGATGAGTACAAAAATCAGGGCACTCACTGGATTTGTTATCTTAAATATTTAAAAAATGAGGCATTTGTGTTTGATTCATTTGGAGGTGTTCCACCTGAAAATTTAGTAAAATATCTAAAATCACCTAATCTTTATTACAATAATGCCCGTGTTCAGAACTTCAAAGATGTTAATTGCGGACATTTGTGTTTATCTGTTCTTAGATATATGTCTCAAATAAATAAACCATCAATTGAAAATTTTCAAAAGGCCTTGTGGTATTTAAAACATCATGGGGGTATTCCATCTCACCAGCCAAAATTCAATATTGAAACTCAAATTGCATGATGACATAGTGTATCCCAAAACAATAGCTCTCAGAGCATTTTACGGCATGTACTTGATCCCTTATATTACACACCACAACAACACAATTGCAGTAGGGGATCAAAAAATTGTCATCACTCCAGGGCAATATAATCTGTCCACTCTAAATGCTCACTTACCCAGAGGTGTGGTGTTAAGTCAAAATTCTGTCACTCACAGAGTAGAGATTGTATCTGCTACAGAAACAGTGCATCTGGGTACTATAGGAGAGCTGTTAGGCTTTGAGAACAACACAAAACTTGAAGCGGCCATCAAACACACTTCTATTAATATACCCAAATTCTTAGCCATAGAGACTCTGAATATTCACTGTAATGTGGCCGAGGGTATGATCACCAAATCAAATGGCATAGGCACTCACAAACAAACCGGCATCATTGCAACATTCAAACCTAATTCCGAATTCATGGAGCCAATCATCTACAATCCATCCCCAACATTATATTTTCCTGTATGCCATAATAGAATAGATTATATTGAATTGATGGTCACTAATGAAAAAGAAGAATTAGTTGATTTTGCTGGAGCCACAACAACTGCTATCATAGAGATTAACATTTAAATAAAAATACATACAATGGAAAATATTGAGAGTTATGAGCTACAATCATTCCCCCCAAACAGGAGGACATTTGCAAATTTAAATCAACCCAACACAGAAATTGAGGTTGATCTTGATGTAGGGGATGGATTTATACACCCCCACAGAGCAGATCTATATATTAAATTTGATGTTGTAAAGCTCGATGGTACAGATTATCCGGCAAATTCAAATATAAGATTGGTGGACAATTTTGTGCCACATCTGTTCTCTGAAATTGAGATCAGAAAGCATGGTGTTGTTATAAACAGAGTGGATTATCCCGGCATTACCTCCACAGCTTTGGCTACATTAAAATTATCCAAAACCGAGGCTTCATACTACAGAATCGGTGGATTTGAAGCTGGTGAGAAAATATTAACCAAGAACCACACAGTGCTGTTCCCCATGAACCTGTTGCCAGGATTCTTCTCAGATTACAAAGATATTATGTGGAAGGGTGGGTTAAGAATTACATTTAGAAGAGCTGCAAATGATAATAATGCTTTGATGAGGTACAGTGCAATAAACCCTACAGGGGAAGCTCTGCCTAATACCCTACCTGATGAAGGCAAGTGCATTATTCAGACTATGGAGTTAAGAATCCCGGTTGTTGAATATGAGGCCAGCTATGCTCTTAAATACAAAGCTGATATAATAAAAAATCCACAGATTCCTCTGCAATTTTATACATATCAATGTGTACAGAAGCCTGCCGCTGGTACATATTATGAATTTGATGCCACAAATTCATTCTCCAGTATTCAATATGACATGCCGGATTTTGGGGTGGTTCTGTTTCAGACTGGAAGACACAATAATCAGGAAAAAAATTCAAGTAAATTTGATAGCTGCAACATCAAGAACATTTATCTTAAAAATGGGAGAAATGAGGTCTTTCCTAGAGAAAATTACAATTTAGACATGTCCAAGGATGATTTTCTTAAATTATATGAAGCATTTTCGGCATTCAAGAGGGTCACCACTGGCAGTACTGACATGTATTACACACCAGATGAATTCAAAACACAGAGACCCATGTTTGTAATCAACACTTCAAAAAGAAAACAAGTTGTGGTGAATGACAGGACAAACATTAAAATTATCTGTGAATTCCATGAGGCATTACCCGATGACACCATATGCAGTGTTATTCTCATAGGAGAAAAATCATATGTTTATGATGTAAGAAATGAGAGAGTCACAGAGCAATTCTAGAAGAATTACATTGTTTTAATATTAGATAAACAAATTGAAGCTGGTATCCAATTGAACTTAAACCAGAAATAAATATGTATGTATGTGTGTGTGTGTGTGTGTGTGTGTGTGTGTATATGTGTGTGTGTGTATAGGTGTGTGTGGCTTAGTTTTAAGTATGGCCACAAGAAGAGCATATTTTTGACAGGTTTATGGACAACAATCTCACAGAAGTGCCTTTTGTAAGTGTAGCCTCATCAAACTGAGGGGGTCATACTTTCTGAGAAATTCCCGAGGGCATTTTCACAAAAATCTTGGATTAGGAAGAGCTCCACACTTGAGCAAAAAGCTCATATGGGCATGTTGAGCTTGTTTTAAGTATAGCAAATCTGCTGGAGGGGGGGTTCATACTTTCCGGCACTGTCCCCACCACAAACCCCACTACTTTCATGTGTTTAAAAGTCGGAAATCATAGAACAATTACAGGAACAAAAGAGACGCATACTACAGTAGCACACTATTCCCCACAGTTTCCACCAGCTTCTATGGCATTCTGACATTTCTCCCCCGAAAGACGGCTGTTTTGTTACACGAACGCTGTTCACACTGTGACACAACAGTTGATTCAACACCAACAATGAATTACCACTGCCATCTGTACGATAATCGTTCATCACACTGCCATCTAGTGACGTGTCACATACTACGGGTGTCAGGGTCTCCGAGATATACGATCATATTGTGATACCACCGTCTAACGTTGTGAAGAAATATAGTATGCCCGAGTCGTCGTATTTGTAAATTAAAATTATTACACTTGTTACAGTTTGTTCTAACTGTACCTCTTTAAAGCATGGAACTTATTTCAGATCCCATCCTATAGTAAAAGCTGTGGTAATATACTCTGGCACCTGAACTTTTATTATTTGGGAGTGTACGAGGTCACATCAAGATGACTCTGAGTCTTATATAATATACTAGCTGATTACCCGGCGTTACCCGGGTATTTGTTTATGCCAATCTTCTATTAGACAGGAAAATAATGAATTCTAACTATAGTGTAAAATGAACTTGGAGTTGAACGGCATTGGGAGTGTCACTATTCATCTTATCGACACCGAAAACTATGGATTCCACACTATTATCGGTCGTTTACGATTATTTTTACAAGTCACCCCTTCCCACCCCCACCCCTAGGGGTGCCAGGGGTGTCTTACCCCCACAGTATTTCTTTCAAGGTTGCAAGTGATACGCGTACCAAGTTTGGTTGAAATCGCTCCAGGCGTTCGAGATTTATGCCGGAACAAACATACATACAGACCCACACACACACACATCCATTTTTATATATTAGATTATATAATATATATATATATATATATATATATATATATATATATATATATACAGGAAGAAAGGAGAGAGAGAGTGGTTAGAAGTAAGGGACCTATAGAAGACAGGGAAAGAAAGAGAGAGAAAAGGAAGAGATATATAAAGCAGGGAGAGGATAAAGGGAAGGAAGAGAGATAGAAGACAGGGAGAGGGATAGAGGGAAGGAAGAGAGATAGTAGACAGGGAGATGTAGAGAGAAAAGGAAGATAGATAGAAGACAGGGAGAAGGATTGTGGGGAGGAAGAGAGATAGAAGACAGGGAGAGAGAGAGAAGGAAGAGAGATGGAAGAGAGGGAAAGGGAGAGAGATAGAAGACAGGGAAAGGGAGAGAGAAAAGGAAGAGACATATAAGACAGGGAGAGGATAGAGGGAAGGAAGAGAGATAGAAAACAGGGAGAGGGATAATGGGACGGAAGAGAGATAGAATACAGGGAGAGGGAGGGAGGGAAGGAAGAGAGATAGAACACAGGGAGATGTAGAGAGACAAGGAAGATAGATAGAAGACAGGGAGAAGGATTGAGGCAAGGAAGAGAGATAGAAGACAGGGAGATGTAGAGAGAGAAAGAAGATAGATAGAAGACAGGGAGAAGGATTGAGGGAAGGAAGAGAGATAGAAGACAGGGAAAGGGAGAGAGAGAGAAGGAAGTGAGATGGAAGACAGGGAAAGGGAGAGAGAAAAGGAAGAGAGATAGAAAACAGGGAGAGGGATAATGGGACGGAAGAGAGATAGAATACAGGGAGAGGGAGGGAGGGAAGGAAGAGAGATAGAAGACAGGGGGATGTAGAGAGAGAAGGAAGATAGATAGAAGACAGGGAGAAGGATTGAGGGAAGGAAGAGAGATAGAAGACAGGGAGGTGTAGAGAGAGAAAGAAGATAGATAGAAGACAGGGAGAAGGATTGAGGGAAGGAAGAGAGATAGAAGACAGGGAGATGGAGAGAGAGAGAAGGAAGTGAGATGGAAGACAGGGAGAGGAATAGAGGCAAGGAAGGGAGATAGAAGACAGGGAGAGGGATTGAGGGAAGGAAGAGAGATAGAAAACAGGGAGAGGGAGAGAGAGAAGGAAAAGAGATAGAAGACAGGGAGAGGGATAGAGGTAAGGAAGAGAGATAGAAGACAGGGAGAGTGATAGAGGGAAGGAAGAGATAGAAGACATGGAGAGGTAGAGAGAGAAGGAAGAGAGATAGAAGAAAGGAAATGAAAGTGAGAAGGAAGGGAGATAGGGAGAGAGACAGAGAAGATAGCGAGAGAGAAGGAAGAGAGAGAAGGAAAATAGGGATAGAAGACAGGTAGTGGGAGAGAGAGGAGGAAGAGAGACGAACGGGAGAATGAAGAGAGATATGAAGAGATAGAGAAGACGGTGGAGAAAGAATTTACAGAAAATATGAAAAAATACATACGCGAGAGAGACAGATGAGAAATGGAGCAAAGTGAAAAAAGAGAACAAGAATGAAGGATTCAAACCACGTATCATACCTAAAATTCACACATGACTCAGAACAAAACTCATTACCTACTTTAAAAACTTAGGCATGTTATTCGTCGATTTTCAAGTATTAGGCGTGCCACTCGCTGAATCTTGACGGGAACGTCTAAGCTGGGCTCTGAGCCACCTCGGCCGAGATTGTCTTGCACAGAATATACGGCCGTCTTTAAACAGTTTGAACCATTCGAATGTTTTACTGGAGCTAAGAGCGCAGTCTGAATTTCACTCGGATTAACGCCCTCATTCACAAGAAATGCCATGACAACCAGCTGTTTCAAGTTTGCCCTCATAGTCTTGGACTCTATCTTATTTCACAAGTGCCTCGCGTTGCCTGCGACGTTAGCGCTCCATGAGGTAATAGTAGACACTTGCCTCTTATAAGTAATGTGCTTATATAGCATGTACGTGTTCGATTCCGGATTATAGTCCAAGCCTCATTGAAAAATGACATTTCACTCCATGTTTGCAATATTTATTAGTATTGTCAATACACTGAACTTTAAAATATATTTAACAATTTATGTTAAAGTAACTTAAGATTCCAAATTGCCATATCCCCTGAACCAATAATTCGATTCGAAAGAAACTTGCTACATTTGAGAAATAAAAACGTCATCCTTATAACGAAAACTTTTTTGCGTTGCCTCCAGTAAAAAGGAACATGATTAATAACAATAACAAATAGAGGAGATATTACGTTAGGAATACAGGTTTAGCAAGGGAACTTTCAAATCCACACCTTCCTACATACTATAGGTCTTTTCTACTCTCACGTTCTCACAGGGGCGGCGCCAGAAAATTTTGACCGGGTGAGCAGGATCCATATACGTATTGATATAGGGTGGGCAGATAGAAAGCATAGATGATTTTCACTAACATGCATTGTCTCTCTTCCTTTCCCTCCCATCTCCCCTAACTTCGTTTGTATTTCATTGCCCATTTTTTTTGCTGGTATACATTTTCTTGTTTATCCTCTGCATGTGTCCCTCCCTTCTCTATCTCTTTAACCCTCGGATGCATGTGTGGGGTCATTTTGACCCCACTGTCTGTTTTTTTCCTGGTATTATAATAAAATCTAAATAAAAATTCTGATTTTCTGTGACATCTTACCATGCTACTTCAGCTATAGGAACATGTATAAATAAATTTCTTACAATTTATTTTTAATTATTTTTTTAACAATACCCTCCTTTCCATGTGTGGAAAACAGCAGCAAAACATTCATAAAGGGAAATTGATCCTAAATATTATGTTCAATTATGCCCAAACTAAACGCAATCATCTCAAGGTCAACTACTCACCCTGCCATGACTCACTGCAAAGTACGCATGCGCAGATGTATTTGGCGCGGATCGAGGAGAAACAAGCCAGCAGTTATTGTGTAACGAAGCGGCGTGTGAGTCGGTCGTTATTTCTACAGTTCGTCGTTTAGATTTCATTGTTGCGTACGAAGAGTTACCGACAGCGTCTGGTAGGTCGTCGCATTGTGTTTGTGACCAGGTACTTTCTTAGTGCTGTTTTGTACCACTCTAAAAGCGTCTGTGTATTATTACATTGAAAGTGACACTGACAGTAATGACCACAAGAGGATTAATTCTGAATAAAATTCACGAGCTGCTAGAAGAAGACGATGATGGTGTTGCCAGTTACACGGACAGCTCTGACGAAGAGGATGGTGTTACAGAAGCGGAAGATGTTCCGATAGAGAGCAGTGATGTTGAAACAGACATAAGCAGTGAAGACCGTGAAGAGGATGATGCAACAGATGACCAAGAACCTTTCGGCATGATCTCAGAGAATGGAATTCAGTGGAAAAGCAAGCCGTCAAGCTCTTATCAGACTGCTGCACACAACATCATACGAGAACCTGCACTTACCAATATCAAGACAAGACAGCCTTGCACATCTCAATTGGCCTTCCATGAAAATGAGATCCGAAGAAAAACAAGAATGTCATTCTACTCAGCACCATGCGTCATGACATACACATTGATGATGATGATTCTAAGAAGAAGCCAGAAATCATAAAGTTTTACAACCAAACAAATAGTGGAGTGGACGCAATGGACAAACTGGTTCAAACATACACCTGCAGAAGACAGACACGTCGATGGCCAATGGACCTGTTCTATAATGTAATCAATGTAGGCGTTCTCAATGCATAGACATGCTACTTGTCACAGCATTCTGATTACCATTCAGGCGTCACTCACAGACGCCATATGTTCCTTATCGAGTTGGCGAATGAGTTGGTTCTTCCTGAAATGCGGGGGAGGTGCCAAAGCGTGAACCTGAAGAAACCAGTAACCGAGGCAATGAAACTTTGCGGCGTAGTAAGGCAGACACAGAGACTGGAGGATAGATCTTCAAAGAAAATAGTAAGATGCCAGGTCTGCACAAGACAAGAGGACAGGAAGACGACGGAACGTTGCAGAAGATGTGGGAAATCTCTGTGCAAGGTCCACAGCAGTGTGATTTTGGTGAGCTCAGAATGCGAGTGAGATGTATTTAATTGCCATGAGAGGCCGGCACATTCTTCTTTTTATTTCTTTTATTATTATTTTTTTATTATTTTTTTTAAATTTATTTTTTCTAGAAAAAAAGAATATTTAGTGCTGTATTGTGTTATCTCTAAAATACTGTTTCTCAGGTCAACTGAAGTTCTGATAATTGCGAGCGAAGTGTAACTACCATTAATATGTAGAACAGTGAATTGTCAATACATTGTTAATTTTTTTTGGGGGGGTAAAATAATAATAATAATAGTGTAATTGTTTTCTATGTTATATTCGGATAAATTATTTATCAATAAACCATATTAGCTGAACTATTTACTCTGTCGTACTTATTTCAATGCATAATTGCATTGGGCTCAAATTGACCCCACATATGTGAAGTTGTAAAAAAAAAAGTGACATCCATCCGAGGGTTAACACACACACGCGCGCGTGCGTATAATATGTGCATAAATTCATCTAATCAAATTTCTCATCTGATTTCTCTCTAATCACTCCACACTAGAGAAAGGTGGCCAAGAAACTCGATGCAGTCACCTATTGAAAAATCACTTGGCAGATCTTGGTCCAGGCCCGTAGCCAGGATTTTATTTAGGGGGGCTCATCCTTAATCAGAAGCCGCCATTTAAAAACGAAGGTGGAAGGTTAGAAGCCCTGAAGAGGAACTATATCACAACTTATTACAGAAAATGTTTAATCCTGCTAAGGAATAAAAATTAATTTCCACTATACACTATTTAAATTAGATATTTCTAGGATTTCAGAAGGGGGCTTCATCCTCCTTAACCCTTCATCTGGCTATGAGCCTGCCTCGACTCCTCAAAGAACTGTTGCTGCTCAGGGTTTTCTCCTATTATTTCTTCTGTCTATCGTGTGTCAGTCTTCCTTGACATATTCTCAGGTCCCCTTTTCTTGCATTGTATCTGACTGACCATGCTTTCAACTGCTCACTGTGTAGTTCGGATATATTGTCTTATTCATTCAGGGTAAAAAAAAAAATTCCACATAACCTACTACTTCATTTGGTGAACGTACAAATTACAGCAGGGTTGTACCACAGATAAGTTAATTTATTAACTTATCTGTGGTCGTACTGTTTAATTCATGCGAAAGTTATGAAACTTTTGGAAGAAATTATTTACAAATGCAAAAGGCAGCGAAAGTTACTAGGTTACAAGAAGTTTATAAATGTGAAACCAGCGCCGTCCCTAGGAGAGGGGGGCCTCCCCTATGGCGCAGTGGTAGCGTGATTGCGTTGTAATCAAGGGGTCCCGGGTTCGATACCCGGTGGAGGCACAAGTGGTTCGGATCCCACTTTAAACTGTAGGTCCAGTCCCGATTAGCCTTACTGTGCATAAAGTGGACTTAAAACACCAACTCAAACCAAACCAAACCTAGGAGAGGGCCAGGGCTTAACGATACACGGAGGGAAGCCTCCTACAGTAGCAAAAATATATGAAACGTAATTTTAGCATAACAGGTGGAGGCACATAGTGGTTCGGATTCCACTTCAGGTCCAGTTCCCAATACTTGAAACAAAAACTCAAATGTAATTTTAGCGTTTTAGATTCGGAAAGCAAGATATACTAAATTCGATTTTTACAGTTAAGCAAGTATCAACTACCCTCTTTTATTTGCCACCACTATTAACGTCCTTTACAAAACGAAATATCTTGTTTCTTCTTTCGATACAAGACCTTATGTGTGCATTGTACACGTATATGAATTTAAGGATGGCGACAGAAGGTATTTAAACAACAGAAAAGATTTGTTTTCTCCAGAATTCAAAACTTTCATCTTGCAGGTCAACGAATCTCTGACGCCTGGAACCACAGCCAAAATAATAATTTGTGGGGGGTTGTATTTTCAGTGTCTGCGTGTATTTGTTTTCGACCTTCGTCACTTTTACCTAATCATCATTGAACCTCATCGTCGCCATTAGCCAAATTAGGAGAAAAGTGATTTCACATAGAACAAATCAGTCGAATCAGCGAAAGTGGAGTTTCATTAGCTCGTACTCCTTTGAAAGTTGACGTGGTAGTTTCAATTTCACATTGTTTCATTCTTGGATCAAGGCAGCTAATCTGTGAACAATAAGGTTGTTTTCCGAAAGTCTCAAATATTTGTCTCTGGCAATACACCCTCTTAAATGTGGTGATAAAATTACACGTTTCCTGTGAGTTCTTTCTGTATATTATTTTCTCCAATGGCATAACGTTGTCGTCTTATAATGAAGAGGTTCTGGCTTCTACTGCCACCTCCCCTGGTGGAAGCACAATGCACACTGGTTCGGACTCCACTTTAAACTGTAGGTTTAGTCCCGATTAGCCTATCTGAGTATATGAAAGTAGATTTAATAACAAACAAACAAAATTTTCGAATGGATACTTCGTGACACCTTTCTTCTTTACTTCATCTTCATGTACAGATGAACCTCTGATGCTTCTAAAGTTTAAACCATTCTCATCGTGATTGATTAGTTCTCTGACGCCCTCAAAACAAAGCGTTCTTACCAACCTACGTAATTTAATCACAAGAAACAACGCATTATTACGTAACTGATAGGCTATTATCAATTCAATAATTCTGTAGCTTTTTCCAAACCCACATAACTGTTACATCAAAACTTATACACCTCGGTATTGTAGTGATTATTGTGATTACTTCTTATTAGTATTTATTAGTAGAACGAATACAAAATTGTTGTTTGTATACCACGTAGATATTTGAAGACGACATGTATGTAAAAATTGTAATGAAATAAAGAAAGAGACACTTCTGGAGTTTCAACGTAGACCTAATTAAAAAGTCGAAAAAGTTTATTGTGTTCCTAGAGGAAGCAACGCTAAGATAGGGTTTTTATTTATTTATTTAGAGATTATTTTAATCATATGCAGGCCGGGATTCCTATATGTGAAGGGCCTGAGCTTACAAAACCAAGACCCCACCCCAATTCCCTCCACAGTTTCAGTTATAACTCTTCTCCAAGTTACATGAGGTTGTTAGTTATACGTATTTCTACATTTTTTCATCACATCCGTAGTACCTTCTTTTTTTCCTTATGCAGTACTTTTCCAAGCAGTTTTCCCCAGTGAAGGCCCAGAGCTGCAGCACTCAAGGTCACCCTAAATTCTGATCTCATCTTGACCATACCCTGCATAATTTTGCACCTCCTAAGCCTACTAGCTGCTTCTAATCATAGAAGTATTCAATTGATGACAGTTTTTTTTTGTTTCAAGTTCTCCAGTAATTCTTTTTGGTTTCTAATGACAAAGTTAAGACAGATTTTTATGGTATGATGATATGTGAACATTTCTAGGATAGATAATATTCATTAGTAGACCTCGGATTTTAGATTTTTATCCTATTTTTTCCTTTGCAGGTAAATAAGAAATAACAAGTTATATCAGCGTTTCATTAAAAAAACGAAACAACTGACGAAGTTTTATAGTGTCTAAAATAACCTATTTTGCTTGTTAGAACCTATTTTAGGTTTATGTGCCTAAATTAAACCTTTTTTTAGTTTTTTTTTAGGTTTTACAGGATTTTTATATCTCACAGAGGTATTTACTAGGTTTGGTAGTGAAATAATTCAATGACTGGCGTGTTTGAAATATGTTTTCTGTCGATTTCCCTCCCTGCAAGTATATGATGTTTATCAAAGCATTAAACAAAACAAAAAAATGTCTGACGTCACTGTTATCTGCAGGTAACTGTGACGTCAGAAAGAGGACAGTTCCCCCATACTTCTTACTCCTGCACTATAGACTCTTAATTCTCAGCCTTGCCTACTAAGATAAAGTAAATTGTCCTTCCCCCCCCCCATTCTCAGTTTTGGCACCGAATCGTCTCTACTGCCTGCACAGTCCCAAGTGCAAACTTCTGACCTGTACGGCCTTGCCCACTCTCGTGTCAGTTTGGTCCTTCTTGGCATTGACGCCCTGCGAAGAAATGTTTCAGCATTTAAATTTGGACTACTGACTATGTTTCTGTTGAAATATAATTTTCAGCACATGGAATGATCCTCACAGAAAAAAGGCGGAGTTTGAGTGTGGATAACGGAAAAAAGTTCATGGTGGTCTATAATTCCTGGTTTTCAAGGCGAACTTTCCAAAACTTCAAGGATACAAGCAGATGTTTTCGCTATTCCAACCTTATGTATTACCGACTCTCACCCTCCCTTCAACACACAAAAATGTGACAATATAAAGGGTTTGTATGATTCCAATGTACCAAAAAGTTTACCTAATCAACCTCAAGATATATTATTTTGTAATAATCTTCCGTCTGTTAGATAGATTATTCTGTAAAAGACACTAACAAAGTAAACGGATTGAGAAAATTTTGATTTTATTTTCCATATAGCTTTCTATAGCTAAACTGAGAGAAACTTGCCTCAGGGCATTTATAAACATGTATACATTTTATGGGATTTGGATTAATAAAAGTTGCAATTTTTCACGTCTACGGAGAAAAAATTGAAATAGAGAAAACATCCGCATGTCCCTTATTTCATGTTTTGCCAAAATTCACGCATAATTTCCGGAGCTAATAATTCACGCATAATTTTCAGAGCCAATAATTCACGTGTAAGTCCCGGAATTCGAGGAATTCCAAGTGAGTACCCACCCTGATATTGTGCAGCAAATTATAGATAGCTACGTAATTCATTTTTCATATCAACAAGTAACATTTTCTAACAGCACAACTGCAGTATTATAATCATGTGTAGATAATTTTGAAAATGATAAAGAAATGAAAATTTGTTTAGAAAATTAATATTTGGTTATTGCGCTCCTTGTGAAATTTTGTTTTTAACGATTGTATCTAATCAGTATTTTTCAGAAATCTTGTACCAAATTAAGTCTTTTTGGAACCTATTTCAGGATTTTTGGAACCTAATTTAAGGTTTTTAGAACCTATTTTAGGATTTTTAGAGCCTATTTTAGAAACCTAAAAGCACACCTTTTAGAACCTAAAAATACGAGGTCTATTTATTAGCAAAATATACGACACATATCCCCAAGTATATGTAATCAGTGAATTTGATTGGGTGGGATATCGGGTGGGCACAGGATTTTTTGGGTGGGTGCTTGCCCACCCGTGCCCACCCCTGTCGCCGTCCCTGCCTCATGCTAACGGGGTAAGTGGGGAGCGGCGATTACGCTGCAGACCAACCAGACAACAACGTACAGTCTGAGAAAAAAATACCTGGGCCACGGGACGTAGAATTTCGTAACGTCTTAAAGCCTGTTGTTTATGCAACCCAAATAACAAAATATTCGCTTAAGTTTGCCTGGTGATTCTGACTTCTCGGGAAGGATTGAGCTTTGATAGCATGAGTCACATGACTCGTGCCCCAGCCACAACAAACAGCTGGGTGCTACGATGCCTCCAGAAGAAAATTTCAGGAACTGGTTTCTTGACAAGAGCTACTCGTAAGGAAATACTATTCTATCAAGTGATATTAGAGTCATTGTCAAGAAGGTTCGCTGAAATGATGGTTCTCATCACAGACCACATGCCACACGTTAATTGTTTAAGTCTAGTTCATGCACTGGACCTACAGATTAAAATGGGATTCGAACCAAAGCCTCTCTACTTGGTATTGAATTCGGAAGCCTTTCATTACATGGCGAAGACGTTACTACTACGACATCAGAGAGGCAATGGAACCCCTTGAGAAAGAGATAAGCGAAAATTGCTACCTGACAAACCATATTTGCCCGTAAATTTTAAATATAAGACAATATTTTGTACTGACAGTTTCGAACCGTGGGAGAGGCATATATTTTTTTGTACCATCGTCCATTTCACGAGTTTATAATTCTTCCTCACCGACACGAGTAACGCGAGTGGTAGAAGAAAAGCGAAGTAAAATAACTGAAACAGAAATAAAAGGAAAAAGCGAAATAAATTTTATTCATAATATTCTGCAGTCACTTGAGTTGTATTCACGGGATGCTATCTTTAAAGAAAGCCGTGGTCTCTTCCTTGTCTCTTTCGCTTTCTTTGTGCTCTTGCTTCCCCCGTCACGATTGGTCTAAAACTAATTAATGCGACGTTAATTAAACTATCCAAACAACGAAACAATGCACAATCAACTGCACAAGACAACATTCCAAATGTTTTCGAATCGGAAAACAATTGAGATGCTGTAAAATGACTTAAGATGCAGTAATAAAGTGGGAATTCGGTACCGTATAGAATTAAATCGGTAGAGATGTTCGATTTGATTGGATGTTTGTTATTTAGATTTGCTATTCTTTCACTTTTGGCAAATAGCGACGATGAAGATGAGTGATGCTATGATGAAATTGATGAAGGGACACTTACCAAGGACACCCACGCCCAAGTCGAGATTCTAACCAGGGACCCATGGCATCGTAGCGCGCTGTGCTAACCACTCCTCCATGGAGTGGACATTATAGCATATTTTGTGTGCTCAATTGGGATCAATCAATGGAATGAATAGGCATATTATATGATTAATAAATTCATATCATAATACCACGTCATATTATTCGGCACGAAGTAACATCAGAGACATTCAATCTTGAATTTTTGCCTTTCAACTAATTCTTTGAATTCAGGTTAATCACAACAATAAGATAAATTATGAAGAAAATGATAGTTAATGTGGGATATTGACAGTTATTACGAATTTCCTGAGAGAAACAACATTAAGCAGGCTCGGTGGTCAAGCTCATTAAGTGATTGACATTCGATATCGTCGCCAAAGTTCCCGGTTTTGAGTACCGTCCTTGTCGGGGGTGTTTGACTATTTCGTCATCAATTTCGTGTAATGGTCACTCGTCCTTATCGTCGCGATCATCGAACAGGGAATAAAAATTATAAAAATAAATACGATGGAAGAGTACTTATTTCATCTCTCACGAAATCTCCTACAAAACCGGAATATATAAAATACATGTATATTCATTCACATACATTTTCGATTTCTATATTTAACTAGTCGAGACCGAGAACGGGAGAGCAATTTTCAATTCGACAAACCGAGAGACGGAGAAACTGTCAAGTCTCGTTTCTTCTTGGCACCTCCGTAATCGAGTTGTTCTGTTTGTCATTGGCTTTGTATTGGCAATTATTGTCATTATTCTTCCCCTGCAGGTAAACCATAACGATGAATTATGATGAAATGAAGCAGATAAAAGGGCAAGAACAAGAAAGTCATGCCTGTTCGGGACTCCAACCCAGAACCTTATGTAACGAGATTTGAAATTCTGGAGAAGGCGTCCGTGTTTCGCTTGGTTTTCTCTTTCCTCTACTTCTCTTATATTATCATACATGTATAATAAAAATGGATCTCATACGATATGTTGCGATTCATAATTGTGCTGGTTAGATGCTACAGATGTGAACTCCAACCTGCAATATATTATTCCCTTTTGTTTCGTATCTGGTTGAACATGAAATTTTCTTACACTGTGACAATTTCTTTCTTAGTTTTGGTTTGGTGCACAGATATGCTAATCTGGACTCGACCTTCAGTTTAAAGTGGGATACTAACCACTATGTGCATCCATCGTGTATTAAACCCGGGATCCACTGATTACAAGGCGACGACGTTATCACTACTCCATCGAGGAGGCCCCATGACAAAATGTTATTCACTCGATCTCTACCATAATTTATTTCAGCATTTACATTTTCGTTTTCTTCTTCTTTTTTCCTTTTGTTAACTACTCTTATACAACTCTTTTTGCGTCTTCGAATTTCTTCTTGTTTCAGGAAAAAATAATACATGCAGGCTCTATAAAAATCCCCCGTTCAAATAGATAAAACGTTCACTCTCGAGAACTAATTTACATGTTTATCACTAACGTAACCATTAGGAAACTATTGAAATGTTAACTGATATAACTGCAGATGAAACAATACTTACAGCCACTAACGAAATATCTATTCTTGTGTAGCCTCACAGACAACAAGTATCTGGTGAGTCATTCACTCTTGCTGACTACGGGCGAAGGTCACTGAACTAAAGGGTGGTGGCAAGCGAGCAGGCTTGTGCTCTACCAAAGACGAGGTCACGTGTTCCAGTTATCAATGGCGTACGAAATAAGGAGGAACACAGCTATCTGACGTATGTTTTGGTCCCGTCATTGCACGTAGACAGTGGCGTATGCTGGTTCTAACGAGTGGGTAATCTCCGACCTTTTGATCCTCAAACTCCAAAAGTTTTCGTGCAATTTATGTCACGCTCCATATTGGATTTAGGAATATTGTGTCGGAATGTTTGTCTTATTGCTACGATCACAATCAATTAATTCTCGTTATTGCAGTTTACTATACGCGTAGAATTTCAAATAATAAAACAAGACAGTATTATAAAGCTATAAAAAAACAGCCTGTGAAATATAAAAATGAAAGACGTGCACTAGTGAAATAAAAACCCGCAATATTAATTTAAGTGCAAAATTCAACTTACTCCAGGACCCGATTACTTGTGCTGTACTACATCCAAAGCACGCTGTTTGTCCAGTTGCACGTCAATACGTGTCTGGGCGAAAGATTGCAGCTTAACAAAGGAAGTTATGTGACTTTTGGATTTTTCATGTTTGGCACAAGTGTTGCAAAGATTACAGTCACGCGTCCATACATTCTTTTCAGCCCCGAAAATTAAGCACGGCGAACAAAAATGCAAAGCTTATTAACACTTATACTTCCTGTCAACCATGGTGTTTTGTCATAATTTGCTTGCGAAAATGCCTCACATATTCCCGATTTTGTCTTTGTGTGTAGAAATAAGTTCAAGCGATGACACTGGCCTACCTGTATTAACAATTTGCAACTTCTCCTGAAAAGATCTTGTTCCAAAAGGTTTCACCAGCAAATCTTGTATCACATCCATTACCCTTTAACACAGCACTATCACGACAAACACTAACACCTAAATAAATAATAAACACGAAGCACAGCACGAAGCCAACGACTACACGCATTCAGTTTCACGCGCCAAAATTCTGTTGTTGTGTTCCTGGCTCAGAATGAAATTCCCTATGAATAATAAAAAAAATCCCTTTCCGAGCTCGAATTGACAGGTTTTTAAAAGTTCGAATCATTGCAGGTCAGAGTCAGAATTTTAATTCGGGATGAGGATCATCCCTTATTATCAGCCGCCACATAAATTTGAAACAGTGGGGTTAGAAGTCCTGAAGATGAATCTCAGATTATTAGAACGTATTAAGCAAAGTGTTTAATCCTGCTAATGAAGTAAAATGAATTACCACTATACACTTTTTAAGTTAGATATTTGTAGGATTTCGGGGAGGGGGGTTTCCCTTTAAAAAAATATTCAGTTCCGTGAGATAAGTATTCTCGCTGCTTTTGAAGATTAGAGAGGAGAAACAATCACTATTTTTGTAAATACAAGGATGGGGGGAGTCAGCAAATAGGTGCTTTAATTGCTTAAGCCTTGAATTTTAATTCAGTTTGCTTCATCTTCAATATTTAAGCTTTTCCCTTTTGATAAATTTATGTTCAAGTAACAGAAATCAGCAAGACAGAAGCAAATGTAAAGTGAAAATTAGCGTAGAATTGGTTTGCCCATGTTATTCAGTTTTCCTGTTCTTCGCACTCTACCGGGTATGTTTTCCCTAGTTGAGCGGAGGGAACGGAAAAAGCTCTCAAGGTTGAGAGTGCGACCGGTGGACTCTTACAAGAAGGAGCTTACCCTGGGCACGGAATCACCGCGCCTGAAAAGCAGTGTTTCCTCCCCCTCTTTCCTTTCTCCTCCCTCCTCGCCAAGGGTTGTAAGGAAAGCGGGAGGAATGACGTCAGGGTGAGATTCCCTGAAGTCATTCCACCGGCTGGAGAAAGGTTCCCGGACATTCGGTGGCAAACGATTGGAAGTATTCGCGCGCTGGAAGCAAGGAAATGTATGCATCGAAATTGGTTTGGAAGAATATTGCGAGGAAATGTATATATATATATATATATATATATATATATATATATATATATATATATATATATTAAAAAAAAGAAATACAGCCGGGTCATCTGCGATTACCTAGATGACCCAGAGTATACGCCGCTGCACGTAGAACACTTTATCGTAGTGGCCTTGAAGTTCCCTCAGGGCACTCCTACGTAAAGGCTTCTGAGCTAGAAGGATATCTTCCCCATTGAGTGGAGGAAAAGTGGGTGCGTATAGAGGTCCCTCAACTTTCGTATTCTGTTTCATTTCAGAACCCGTGCTGTATCGTCGACTTAATCCAATCTATCCGATGTAGGTTTTAGGTTCTGTTTCTGTTCGGTTATTTCATGTTGTCTTCCTGCTTATGTTATTCGCGACGAAGGCTCTGGATTCGATAATCTGGACAATAACGGGATTGTGTTGGTTGCTTGATTTGGTGTCTTAAGTTCACTTTATGTCCTGTTAGGCTAATCGTGAATGGACCTACAGTTTAAAGGGGGATCCGAACCACTATGTTCCTCCACCGAGTATCGAACCCGGGATCCCTTAATTACAAGGCGCCCACGATCCCACTCCGCCATCGGGGATTGTGTTCGCAACGAATGAATCAAATTTGAGTGATATGATATGCAACCATTGGAAGACTATTGAAAGAAAAGCTACGGGAACCTGCCAGTTTTTCTACTGCAGACAGGAAACCATAAACATGCAAGAGAAGCTTATATTCTATGAAACCTGACGCTATGTGCTCGAATACTGGCTATATATAATCCATAGAGGCATAGCAACGTTAAACAACCTCTTATATGATACATATAGGTTTAAAAAGGTCGAAATACAAAGATTGTGTGCGCCTCACTGATCGCGTAGTGGTAAGGCCTTGTAATCAAGGGGTCTCGGGTACGATACCAGGTGATCGCACATAGTGGTTCGGATCCCACTTTAAACTGTATGCATTTCAGATTAGTCTATCTGTGCCGGTGTCTCAGTCGGTAACGCGTCTGACTACCATGCTATAGGCCCCGGGTTCGATCCCCGGCCGGTTCAAGCCCGGGAACTTTTCTAACGTTGGAAGCGGCCCCGGCGCCCACCCAGCGTCGAATGACATGGATACCTGGGGGAAACCCTGGGGGTAAAGGCGGTCAGGGGCGTGATGCTGATCACATCACCCCCCACTCACGAACGAATCAAGAAAGTATGGGGCGGCGTGATGCTGATCACATCACCCCCACTCACGAACGAATCAAGAAAGTGTGGGGCGTTACCCCCACACCCCCTATACGCCTTCATGGCGTAGCGCTAAGCACAGGTGAGAACTTTACCTTTTTTTTTTTGCATAAAGTGGACTTACAACAAAATTTAAAATTGCGATAAAGATTATGATAAAGTATTAAAGAATTGGGTCTAACACATTTTTTTATTGTTTACCAATGACCTTGTTAACGGTGGAAGCGGTCCCGGCGTCTACCCAGCGTCGAATAACATGGGTACCTGGGGGAAACCCTGGGGGGTAAAGGCGGCAGGGGCGTGATGCTGATCACATCACCCCCACTCACGACCGGATCAAGAAAGTGTGGGGCGTTACCCCCACACCCCCTATACGCCTTCATGGCGTGGTGCTATGCACAGGGGAACACTTTACCTTTTTACCTTGTTAACTAATATTCTTAATTTCAGTTTCAAGATGAAATCGGCTACGAAATAAAAGGAGTGGGTTCATATTTCTGTTACGAAATTCCACTTTTGTAGTAGACCTGTGCCACACTAAGATGTGACATAATAAACAAATCTGAGACACTTTCAAAGTATTAAATTGCTATCTACGTATTTGGGAACAATCTTTCAATATAATACTTTTTTTGGACGCGTCAAATCATAGTATTTAATTCCTGTTTTAGCAGCTTTAAGAAACCTGATTTTTTGGGGGGGTTACAAATGCCCTTTCTGCTCCCGTCAAGTTACGCCTATGAAAAAACAGGAATTCAAAGTAAAAGACTGTCCCGACTAAATCGGGAGACACGTCTGATAGATTTACAATTGGGAAAATCATAATTAAGCGTGTAGTTGAAAACAACCTATTTTCATATATTGCATGCAGCTCTACTTTTTCTGCAATGTGGATCAAGAACTGGGGACGTGGAGAAGCACAACACTCCACGTAACCAATAGTCACGTGACCCTCTTTGCTTTCCTGTCATGTTGACCTTCGCGTGGAACACATTTCTCGGTGTTAAGACAGGCAAAATCACCCGATCATCGAAGGGTGCAATATGTGTTGCCTACCCTCCTGCATTACTTGCTCCTATTAAAGCCTTATGGGGAAGAACTTTTTTCCATGACTGTACAGCTACCACCTCGTTCTACAGGCTGCTGTGTTTCTTATCGGGCTGGATTGGTTTCTTCCCCGCTCCGCACTTCCCCTGCAGCATGTAGGACGCCAGCCGTAAGAATAGAAAAGACCTACGCAGGTACTCCTTGTGTACATCCGGCGTTATCGGTGGTAAATCATAGTCTACAAGTTTTAGTATCAACAGTAATGGAACAAATTTTGTACATTCAAAAACGATGCAATATTAATCTTCTTTTATTAAAGAAATGATAAAAAGATTTTTAGTTTTCGGCAAAACAAATTATATCTCTTTCACTTACGCAAATTACAGTAGCAATAAATATAGTGATGTCAATTGGTCTATCTCTTTAGTGATAAAAACCTCATGTTTTGATAAACAAAAGTTTTGAATTTATTAAACTTTCATATGAAAACACAATTCCATTTTAAAGTAATATCTTTATTCCAGCCGCTCGTGATCCTATTCTGGGCAATTTCCCTGATGTGTTTGGCTACACTGGTGAGGTGTGTCGAGTGGAATTCTTGCCTCGTGAGGTTGTTCGATGTCGTGCTGATATAGTGTAGCGATGCTTGTGAAGGTAAGTGATGACACCTTCTTGCTGCTGTCGCGAGAAGTGTAAAATACGTGTACGGTGGATTAGAGGACTGGTAACTATTGCTTACTTGTAAAACAGAAGTACAATGAATGGCGAAAGTCCTTTAGAAGTTGTGATTGTAAGCAGACGAGATCAGCTGATGTGAAGTTTAGATGCTGGTCGAAGTAGGCGATGAACATTGAATCATGAGTCGTCTTGGTGATGTTGT
The DNA here is from genome assembly GCF_977018435.1 of Lepisma saccharinum. Lineage (NCBI taxonomy): Eukaryota > Metazoa > Arthropoda > Insecta > Zygentoma > Lepismatidae > Lepisma > Lepisma saccharinum. Next base: position 55,790,074 of record NC_139233.1, read on the forward strand.
GGACAACTGGATCGGTGTGGGGCCAATTCTTCCATAAGCTCCTCCAGATACGGAAAGTCCAAGCGTTCGTGTATACTCTGTCCCATTTATCTCTGTAGAAAGCAAACGAAAACAAGTGTCTGCCCAATGAAAACGTGAGAGGGAATGGGATTACGTGGAGGGGGAAAAGTGAGTGCCGTTTCCAGCCTTCGCAGCAGCATGTACTGCTTCGCTCTGCCCACTCGACCCCCCTTTCCTGCAGCTATGCGTGGCCTTGCTCCAGAGATAATTGGAACATAGTATAGTTGCATGGTGTGAACTGTGTGTTCGTGTCGACGTATTGTTCTTAGACCCGTTTCTGGATAATCTGTAGTTTGTTTCTTACCACGTGGCGCAGTACCTTCACAATGAACTGGCGTAGGAATGTCTCTTTATTACAGAAATGATATAAAATGTATTAGTTTCTGGGAAGGCATATGGGTGTTATTTGTTTAACTTAGGCCAATTTCAATACAAATAAAATGCGGTGACAAATATAATTTTTTCTAGCATTTCAGTGACAAAGATATTGGTTATTTGCGGATTTATTGCATTTCTGCCATCTATGAATCTTGCATGACAAAATATGAATTCAATTTTTAATTAATGGTAGTTTGAACGTCCTCAACGGCTATTCCCACGACGAACGAGATCGGGGGAAAGACTTAAACTTCAATGGATAAAAAACGTGTACGAAGACCTTACGCGTTAAATGTAAGAAATTGGAAGGAACTAGAAAATGATCAAATAGAGTGGGAAGGAAATGAAAGTAACATTATCGATTTAAAATTCCAAAATTATATCCTAATTTTTAACATTTTGTAGACAGAATAAAACACCAAACAAAAGGTACACGTTGCTCTTCTCCAAAGTAGGATTTTCTTTTTAAAGTTTCATATGTGACAGAAAATAATGTTTAATTTAGTGATTAACGCGAAGGTACATATGCCATTTATATGACATTGAATGCTATATTAAATAATACGATAAATGCTTCCATCTAGCGTTCGGTATTTCTGAAGATGACCCAGTTGTATAGGATGGCTTCCAGGGTGTGCCGTTCCCACGTAAAATGAGTACCAAACGAAAATTACGTTTCTACTAATAATACTCGTATCATGTCAATGGCAATCGTGTAGGGGTCATCACATGAAAAAAGCAAGGGGTAGATTCAGGGCCGGAAATAAAATCAAGGAAACAATTATATTTCGGTGACAAGTTATAGGCAATTGATAAAGATTTAGTGCATGATCTCTGTATATAACATTCATTTAAAGAGATTTTTTCTTGAAAAAAAAATTATGAAAAAAATAAGAAAAAATAAGTTTAATGCCACTTCTGGGAAATACTCTGCCTGCAACAGTGGACAAATTTTAGTGCAAAATAGAAGACCAAATATTTTCTTCGAATCAATAATTTTAACTGTGGCTTACTGATGCAAAAATTTCGAACACTACAATGTGTCCCGGGAATCTGTGGAGAAAGCGAACGAAAACATGCTCGACCAATGAACGCGGTTGAGGGGAAGTGAGTAAATGGAGGGGAAAACGCGGCTGCAGCTACCAACCGTTTGCACTACTTTGCTTCGCCCACTCGCCTTCTCCCCTATATTACCGTCATGCGCGACCTTGCTCCACAACAACACTCTTGTCAACATCAATATAACTGCGGATTGGTTTATCAGACCGACCTCTTTATTTCACCAAAATATCCGGACGATTACATATCTCATTTCTGGCCAAAAGTAGAGTTGCATGCTTCCTGCAGGACTGTCTCCAATTGTTATTCAATTGTTGTTCTTTCATTTTCTCCGTACAGGCTCCCTGGCGTTTGGAGAAAGAAGAAAATGACACGAGTGTCATACTTTCTAACTTTCCAGTTCACAGAAACAAGTTCCACCGCTGAGGAAGAAGCAACTTCGCAATCTCCGCCTCGTTGCCTCAGGTTTCCTCACAAGGGATTCCATTAATCTCCAAGAGCGATGCAATCCAATAAACAAATCCGACCTGTTTTGCGGTAAAGTATTTCCACTTGCTGGGGAAAGGAGGTTGACTTAAGCCGATTTACAGTTTTTTAGGATACTAAACAGCAAACGAAATTGTAACAAAAATATAACATTAATGTTATAGCAATTACATGTACATTAGTTATTAATTATCTTAATAAGAGACTAAGAGGGGACCATAGATGGGCAGGCCATGTGTCACGAATAGGTGAGGAAAGACGAATATACAGGATTCTTGTTAGGAAACCTGATGGTAAGAGACCTGAAGGAAGGTGAAGGCGAGGATGGAAGGATAACGCTGAGATGGACCTAAAGGAAATCGGTCATGGTGGTAAAGATTGGATTGATCTTGCCCAGGACAGGAACAAATGGAAGGCTTGTGTTGCTGCAGCCATAAACCTTCGGGTTTAAGAAGGTAAGATAGTTAGGTCACCATCACACATCAAGGACACCATCACATCACGAGTTAAGAGACCAAATGTCCGTAAAAACCTGCGTGCCTGCATTCGTAACGGAGGTGCCCACTTTGAGCAAGACGTTTAATGTTCTTTAATTGTATATTGTTCATTGATTCCATTCACATGAAGATGAATGAAGTATTATTTCTTGTACACAAATGTGAATGTTAGCAACATTTGTACCTTGTTGGATAGCTGATGACTCAAGGAAGAAATTTAAGTAATTTGTACGCTTCGTGTCATACCATTTTTATTATTAATACGTTGCCTAGTAAACTAAGAGTGTATTTTTTATCCCCACTTGTAAGTTTAGACCCATCCGTTACTTAAATGTGATTGTTATTTGGGATAAACTTCTTTTTAAACGAACCAGTTAATTGTTAACTATCAGAAAACTCTGAAATATGTGCCATACAATGAGCTGATTTTTCTCAATTCATCTTTTCATGTGGAAAATTGTCATTTTTTAAAAAACAAAACAATAGAAATTCGATTATCTCCAAAACTACTAATTTTCGGACGGGGTATCATATGGTCAAATTTATTTCAAATTGTCTCTACTTTAACCCCTTTCAGGGAATACATCTAATTACAAATCACCCTGTATATATATATATATATATATATATATATATATATATATATATATATATATATATATATATATATTGATGAGGGAGACTGAGCAAACGTTAGAATCCATTCTAATACATCTCCTCTCCACACAGTACGTTCACCCAATCGTGCAAGCAATACCTAGCATACCGCTGGCCTAGCACTAACATTCCTCCGTTGCTACTGGGTTTGACTGTTTGGTAGAGGTAATGAACCCGGTAGTAGAGGAATGAAAACCTGCAGGGTCAACGCATTATGCCAAGAGAATAAAACGTCGGTTTTGGGGTGATATTGGGACAGTTATCGCTAATCACGAAACCCGACGGGATAAGCGCCGCGAGCGAGTTGAATCACGGAGGACGCTTCGAGGCGTCGAGACGAGGCAACGACGGCGACGTGGACCCGCAAGTAGCCAGCCGCGATTGTGCAGGTAAGTGTGGAGAGAACTCTGTCTTCTTCATCTTCCCTCTTCACGGCCAAGGCAGGCCGAGTTTCCTTCCAGCTACATCCCTGTGTCTCCAGTGACCCCAATTACTAAGATGGAGGCACACATCAATATATTACATATTAATTAATGGGCATTCTGCTTATTATTATTATGCTATAAACAGCGTAATATTTGCCTCTCCGATGGCGTAGTGGTAACGTCATCGCCTTTTAATCAAGGTGTCCCTGGTTCGATACCCGGTGGGGCACATAGTGGTTCGGATTCCACTTTAAAATGTAGGTCCAGAAAGCGGACTTAAAACACCAACTCAAAACAACGTAATATTTCATATTTCGTATTAAAACTTCCTGGCACCTTTTACTGGATATTTTTTCACACTTTGAAGCCAATTTTGCCATTTTTGATTTGTAGTGTTTTCTACTTTTCCCCTTAAAAGCACAATTATAAGGGAAAATATATGTCAGGATGAGCAAGGTTTGTGTGTGTCTAGTTCTTAGGGATGGATGTGTGATTTATATCATTAGAATAAAGAACATTGCAAAAACATACCAAACTGATGCATTATTATGCAAAAAGGCTGTATAACAGAGAGTTTTAAAAAAGGACTCACCCCTTAAATTATTTCTCTTAACATTGCATAAAAAGCTATATTCTTTAACCACCCTAAGAAAGCCACCGAATGGTAAGGATGAATTCATTTACTCGCTACACTAACTTGTATCAGTGAAGATATTTTTTTTAAAAAATCTTGAGTTATAATTGACGAATTGTATATATGTTTTAAGTTTTTGCTTACATATAATATTAGATAGCGAAAATATTTATAATACATTGAGACAAGTTTTCATTCTGGTTAGATAATTAGATACAAAATAAGATTCATCTACAAATTATAATTTGTTGAAGTATGGATAGAAATTAATTAGTCTAACTGCCAAAAGATGTCAATATGGATCGTGCAATTAAAGATTATATAGACTTGTAAATTTATGTCAGTATTGAAAAATAGTAATTGTCACCATCAGTAAAATTATGAGTTACGTTGAGAGTAATGTGGAATAAATATATAGGCTAGCTAATAATATTTTTAGATATGTAAAATTCACGAAAATATATGTGAAAATTAATTTTATATATAGTATAAAGCGGTGATTGCAATTGTTATATTATATGTTATTTATAAGTTGGTACCCTATCAGATATTGGTAATACAAACCTTGATTATAATCCCCGGAATAACTTTTCGTTTAAAATGTTTTATGCTTACTTATACAGGGTGGCCCAAAAAGGTAATCGAAATATTGAATATATGATTCTTTCGGTTACTATTTTTTTGTCATCCTGCATTTTAAAATAAAAATAGTGCATATAAAGTAATGGAGACATTTCATTCGAAATTGAGTTAGCGTTAAATCCTGTTGCTGCGTAATAGTGAATGAAGCTCATACAATAGCCGGTAATTGACAGAAAAGATAGGTACGACATAAATATGTGGATGCACAAACTTTTCCTTGCGTATATCTCTCTTCCTTGCTTCTTGTGAGCTACCAAACTTTACTCCCCAATCGCTCATTGGAATTATACATGTTACCATAGTTCATTTCGGAAGCTCACCTAGCCACAAAGACATCATGATAAAATATCGTGGCTTTTGCCTTTAAGTACTGCACACGCAGGAACCATGAAAGCATTACATTCGGAAAGTCATATGTCAAGGAGCATTTTGCAAAGGATTTTAGAGCAAACGTAAAACGTGTTCTATTTAATTTCTCCAAATTTCCACCTACATAAATACAAATGCAATTTTCTGGAATTGTCGCCGAAGATAGCGTTGCCTTCAGAGTGGAAAGATTTTAACTACTTTGCATTTCTCGGAAATGTCATCGTCAAGGAAGCCCCTTTTATAGGACCCCCTCCTCGGCGGGAGAGGTTTATGACGCGGCCCTGTCACGGAGACGCTCGTAAAGACAAATGTACGCTAACCGCATTCCTTCGCGCCTCTCGGAATTATGGGACGTCTTAATTATATGCGGGTGGCAGGGGCCTATTTTGTTCTGCTCTGGTTGCGGATGACGACGCACACTTAATTCTGCCGTCTTGATTAACGCAGTGTTTGCAACTAATGCGCCTTCAACTTCTTCACCTTGTGGTTGTTACGTCCTTACCTATCTCTCTCTGTGATTGTTTCTTTCAGCCCCCTCCATTGTTGCTCTTCATTGTTTTGGAGCTTATTGTTTCTGCCTAAATCATTCACTGTCTCTTGTTGTTCATTTGTTTTGTTTATTTTTACGTTTCGCATTGTCTACTCCGCTTCTTTGCGATTATTGTTTCCTTTGTTTCGATTTCTATTTAGGACGAGGTAAGGTTGAAATCGGAGTTAATTGCACAATAATATACTGTATATAAATAATCAAATTTTGCAGAAGACTCAGCACAAAAACAAATAAAAATCCACTAGAATCTGCTAATGCAATGTCCCGGAAAGAACAAAAAACTTAAGAAAGAAAATAAAATTTATATCTCAGTAAGGACCCATTTTACGAAAAAAAAAAAGAGTAGAGAACAATTTACATTATAGACATCCACTTAGATTTTCCTACACTTTACGTAGGTGTATTTTGATGTTTTTTTTTCAAAATGAAAGTATCCCTTTACCAATTGTTTGTTTGATTGATTGATTTGTTGCTTTAAGACCACTTTATGCACAGGAAAAGGGCTAATCTGGACTGGACCTACAGTTTAAAGTGGGATCCGAACCATTGTATGATGTGCCTCCATCGAGTATTGAACCCAGGACCTCTTGATTACAAGGCGACAACGTTATCACTACACCATCGGGGAGGCCCTTTTACCGATTCTTCTGAGTAGTAGGGTTTGTGGTATTATAAACCCGAGAAATGATGAACCCCCCTCAGGCAGATTTGGCTACACTTAAAACAAGCTCAACATGCCCATATGAGCTTTTTGCTCAAGTGTGGAACCCTGTCTAATCCAAGATTTTTGTAAAAATGCCCTCGGGAAGTTCCTGTGAAATGATGAGCCCCCTCAGATTGATTTGTCCACACTTACAAAAGGCACTTCTGTCCGATTGTTGTCCATAAGCTTGTTAAAAATATGCCCCTCTTGATATTTTTTTTTTTGCCCTCACCTAAAACTAAGCTCTTGCATCATAATTTGTTGCATAACATGATGCAAGAGCTTTTGTATTATGCAACAAATTATGATGCAAGAGTTTTTGTATTGTGCAACAAATTATGATGCAAGAGCTTTTGTATTATGCAACAAATTATGATGCAAGAGTTTTTGTATTGTGCAACAAATTATGATGCAAGAGCTTTTGCATTATGTTGTGCAACAAATTATGATGCAAGAGCTTTTTGTATTACATATCAGTTAGTATTGTGAGAGTGGCTGAGGAGTACAGATGTGTTGTTGCAGTGCTCCTCTTATTTTTTTTTAAATATAGCAGATTTGTATAAATTGAATTATAGGTTTGTTTGATTCAATATATAGAATTTTCTAATATATTGAACAAAGGGTTTATATTTGCCTTAGTTTGTTATACAAGATCAATACATGACACATGGTATTAGGTCAATGCCTTTCCATGCACATCACGACATGCCTGTGCAGACATGCAATTGTGAAAGGTCAGTGCTTCAGTGGATCAATACTTATTCTATCTTTGTGCATGTAGGCTATCAGCTTTATACAACCTGTCATAGGTTTATTAAGTATAGAGTTTTGATTTGAACCCCAAGAAATTTTATATAAATACCAAAGCCAAAAATATTAACACACATACACACACACACTAAATATATAAAGCACATTGCTGAACCCAACTGATATTTTTTATTAAGCATAGACTTTTGATTTGAACCCCAGGAAATCTTATATAATAAACAACAACAAAAATGCCAAATCAAAAATATTGTAATCAATGCAATAAGAATATAACCAGCCCCAATTGGGCCAGGCATCAAAGGAATTGTAATCCAGACAAATGCAGAACTCCCACAAAAATATGCCCTAAATGCCATAGAAAATATAGCATGGAATACTTCACATATAAACATAAAGGTACTTGCTCTGCACAGTCATCAACATTGCCCCCTCAACCATCTACATCTGGTCTGAAAAGGAAGCATGAAGCACCTGTTAATGCTGGACCAGCAAAGCAGCCACGCTATGAACCCATCCATAGTAGTTTTAACTTAGGGATTACCGGTTTGTATCACAGCAAAAATGTGACATTAAGAATTTTTTGAACAGTATAAATCCTGATGTGCAGGTAATTCTAAATGCACAAAATGGCTCTTATAAGCTGTCCCTCAAATTGTTTACACAATATAAGAAACCAAATGGCACAAAATTTACACAGCCCCACATAACAGAAACTGTAGCTGTATATTCAAATGCAAATTTAGACAAAATAATAAGCAGTTTGATAGATCAATTGAATATTAAACACTCTGAATTTGCAGCAAAAGAATCAGGATGGAGCCTATGCGGATCTCCACACAAGTTATATGTTAATATTTCTGAATTCAGCCCATTACAAGGATCTACATATCTGCCATTACCTGCCAATATTAAAAACAAAAGAGCCGTGGTTAACATAGAAAATAATGATGAGAAATGCTTTCTGTGGTGTATTTTAGCTGCTTTGTATCCAGTTTCAAGGCATCCTGAGCGAATAAGTTATTATAAACAACATGAAAATGATTTTGATGAAGCAATGGACGGCTTAAAATATCCAATGTCTGTTCAGAATATTGATAAATTTGAAAAAAAAAAGGCCAGGGATATTAATGGTAAACAATTATCTATTAATGTATTTATTTGTTCTACTGGCCGTGGCAATTGCTTGATAGCACCTCTCAGAATCAGTACATTTGATGATGATTCTGCTATTCCGATTGATCTGCTCTTAATTGAAGGGGATGATACACACCATTATACTCTGATACATAATCTTGAAGCTTTAGTCAGAAAACAACTAGACAAATCCAATACAATATTCAAGTTGTGCAGAAGATGTTTAACTGTATTTGATGGTAGAAAAATGGTGAATGGTGTTTGTGAAGAGAATGCAGAAATTGCTAAAAACAAGTTAATTGAGCATCTGAAATACTGTGGCAACCATAAACCTGTTCATATGCTTATGCCTAACCCAAATGAAAATGCCAAATTCAAAAAGTTTGAAGCCTTGTTGGAACACCCAGCATATATAGTGTGTGATTTTGAATCAAACCTCAAACCCCTTGCATTCTGCAGCCCAGATCCTGATGAATCTTCAAGTACATCATACCAGCTACATGAACCTTCTAGTTTTTATTATGTGATTGTACAGGATGGTGTGGTTAGTAAAGAATATTTATACATGGGAGCAGATGCCATCAAAGAATTTGCACAAAGAATAGAAAATGAGTGCCGTTGCATAGCATCTATTGTCTTATTAAAATCAAAACCTATGTTGCCTTTAACAGAGGATCAGATTGAAGATTTCAACAATGCAGAAAAATGCCCGGTATGTGATTCTGAATTTTCAGATACAAATATCAAGGTGAAACACCATTCTCATACAGATGGTAAATTCTTAATGGCCCTGTGTAATAGCTGTAATATTAAGATCCAGAGACCAAAATTTGTCCCTATATTTTGCCATGGTGCATCCAATTATGATTTTCATCATTTGATCAGGTACGAGGGGTTTGACAAGCAGAATTTAAATATTTTAGCTGAAAATAATGAAAAATATATTGCCATTAGCAAAATAATTAAAGTTAATAGTGTTCCTATTCACTTAAGATTTCTTGATTCATACAGAATTCTGTCTGCTAGCCTGGCTACACTGGCCACTCAATTATCTGATGATCAATTCAAAATCACATGTGTTTTGTTTCCAAATCAGGACCTGAAATTAATTAGGCGGAAGGGTGTATATCCATATGATTATGTTACAGATTTTTCTAAATTTGATGAGTGTTCTCTGCCACCACAACAAGAGTTTTACAGCAAAATCAGAGCATCTGGAATCACTGATGATGATTATCACCATGCCCAGTTGATGTGGAACAATTTAAAATGCCAGACATTTGGTGATTATCACAAGGCATATTTAAAACTTGATGTCACTCTCTTAGCTGATATACTTCAGGCATTTAGAAAATCTTCCATGCAAAATTATAAGCTGGATCCAATGTATTTTACAGTGCTCCGGGCCTAGCATGGTCTGCAATGTTTTTAAACACTAAAATGCAATTGGATCTGATCCAGGATCAAGATATGTATCTGTTTATGGAGCAATGCATAAGAGGAGGCATGGTGCAATGTTCTCAGAGATATGCCAGAGCAAATAATAAGTATATTCCTGATTATGATCCAGCACTGCCATCAAATTATATACTGTATGTAGATGCCAACAGCCTCTATGGTTATGCTATGATGGATAAATTGCCATATGCAGGGCTTGAGTGGGTTGAAGATTTCAATATTGAAGATCTTAAGGATTTTGATGACAGTAACTATGGCCTGTTCTTAGAGGTTGATCTGACAATTCCTGATGATTTACACAACACATTTTCTGATCTGCCCCCAATTCCTGAGGTTAAGTGTTCACCTGGCTCTAAACAGAAGAAATTGATGATGACTCTAGAGCCGAAACAGGATTATGTCATATATTACAAAAACCTCCAGTTCCTGATGAATCATGGTGTTCAAGTGACCAAAGTTGGAAAAGTTTTGAGGTTCAGGCATTCAAGATGGTTGAAGCCATATATTGATACAAACACAGAGCTTCGAACATCTGCAATGAGCCAATTTGATAAGACCTTGTTTAAATTGATGGTCAATTCAGTGTATGGCAAAACAATAGAAAATGTCAGAAAACATATTGATGTTAAAATAATTACTGACCCCAGCCGGAGCAAAAAATTGATTGCAAAGCCCAACTTCAATTACAGAAGAATTTATGATGAAAATATGGCACTTTTCAACATGAAAAAAACAAAGATTAAGTTTGATAAACCTATTTATGTAGGGGCTGTGATATTGGAATTGGCCAAATTACACATGTTAAAATTGTATTATGATGTGTTGAAGCCTTTTTATAAGGATCGTGTAAAACTGATGTACATGGACACAGATAGTTTTGTTCTTGATATTCAAACAGAAGATGTTTATCAAGATATAACACAGCCTGAATTGTTTAAATATTTTGATACCACTGAACATTCAAAAATTAAACCCCACAACAAAAAGGTGCCTGACAAGTTAAAAGATGAGACACTTGGTGATGTTATTGTGGCATTTGCTGGGTTAAGGGCCAAGATGTACAGTTTTGAAACATGTAGTGGCGCTATTGCCAAAAAGGCCAAGGGCATTGGCAGAGTGACTGTAGACAAAGAGCTTGAATTTGAAGATTACAAAAATTGCCTCAAATCATGTAGCACAATCAGAACATCAGAATCCAGAATTCAGAGTGTGGATCACTTGTTGACTACAAATGTTGTAAGAAAAGTGGCTCTGGACCCACATGATGATAAGAGATGCATTTTATCATGTGGCATACATACTCTACCATGGGGTCATTGTGATTTGAAAAGTGGTAATCAATGCCCAATTACAGAGCATGATTTGAAATAAATAAACATGCCTATGAACTTATTTGGGTTCAAAAAACAGGCTATTACGGACCTGCCAACACCACAACCCTCTTCTGATATAATATCTAAACTAAGTGCTTTGTTAATTATTCATCTGAACAGCATACTTACAGATGTTGATGATGAAACAGGTAAAACATTGTACATATTTAACAATAATTTATTATTACCAATTACCTGTAGGTGGTCAATTGCAATTTATTACAACCCCTGAGGGTAATGTCAAGATTTCAGTAGGGAGAAATATTTATAGAATTAAGCACTCAAACATGGTTTCTGGCACTGTATATACTGTTTCTGCTGGTGACTGTTTATATATTGAGGTCCCGGGATCCTATGACAAGCTTATACCTTTTTTTATAGAATTAAGAATCAGATATTCAATAATAAATAACCACTAAAACAAAATGCCTAATGATATATTTGGCCATACAAGACATGAAGATCACAGTGATGAGATTCTGATGCTTGATGTCAGAGTCAAGAAATTAAGAAGTGATTTACAAGCTTTACTAACCACACTCAATGCCAGTCTTCAATTAGAAATTACAAATTTACAATCACAATGCATGGACCCTCTTCTTAAAATTGACTCAGAACTTGCCATCTTCTGATGCTTTGAGTGCTATAACTCGGAGTGTTGCCAATATTTTTTTACACAGGGGCGACACAAAAACATTGATTGTTTCTACCTGGCACAGACTTTTTCTAAAATTCCGAAGCAGCTGATCCGAGACAACAGCAATTTTATATGTGTGTTCAGAGGGTCCAGATTAGGTATCTTTGCAAAATACTGTATCAAATCTGCCTACATCACAGGAACTTAAAAATATTAAGAGAGCAGTGAATCGCATATTGAAATCAGAAGATATCAAGAATATCCAGACAGAGATAGGTTATTGGTGATAGCTGGGGAGGAAAATGCTGGCAACCACAATTTTTACAATGAAAAGGTTGGAATTATGGACATGATAAGCACAAAATTGTCTAATTTTATAGTGAATGACACTAAGGGGATTGGATATCTTATAAAAATTATTAATACTCTACCACCTAAATTTTGGAATATCTCTGAGGGTCGGGGGTTGGTTAATGATATTATAAACAAGCTGCCATTTGAACTACACATTCCAGGCTATCAGTATTGTGGTCCAGGCACAAAATTGGAGCATAGATTAAACAGAGGTTATCCTGGTGTTAATCCCCTAGATGCTGCTTGTAGAGACCATGACATAGCATACAACACACATTCTGATCTTGACAAGAGACATGTTGCAGACAAGAAATTAGAAGAGGCTGCATTTGGTAGATTTGTAATCAAAGATGCTTCTTTAAGTGAAAGAATAGCAGCATTGGGAACCACCATAGCTATGAACACCAAACAAAAACTGGGGTGGGGGCTGTGAATATGTATATAATAAACCTACAATGAAGGCCAAGGGTGTTATGTATCAAATACCTTATGCAGGTCTTAAATCTCTTAAAACTATTGATAGTCTTTTAACCAAAAAGCAGCGCAAGAAAAAAAGCTCTTGTCTTGCCAAGGGCCATGGTATGAAATTGTTGCTTAGTACCCCCCAGTTAAAAAAATTACAGCAATCCAGGAAAAAATCACATGTGGGTGGATTTATATTTACTATCCCGGCCATCTTAGCAGCACTTGGGGCTGTTGGGAGCTTGGCTGGGGGATCAGCTGCCATAGCAAAAACAGTAATAGATGCCAAGAAAAATAAGGCAGAATTAGATGAAATAAAGTGCCATAACCTGGCCATGGAGAAACAAGGCAAAGGTGTTAAGAGAGCCATGAATAAGTTTAAAAAAAACAAGAGCCGCTTACAAACCAAGATATTGAAGCTTTAATCAAGCCACTGGGCATCAACAATTTTAGAGGTGTGTACATGTCTGATTCTTTGCCAGAACAACCACTCAACAAAGAGTGTGGCATTGTTAATTTGGATAAGTACAAAAATCAGGGCACTCACTGGATTTGTTATCTTAAATATTTAAAAGATGAGGCATTTGTGTTTGATTCATTTGGAGGTGTTCCACCTGAAAATTTAGTAAAATATCTAAAATCAGCTAATCTTTATTACAATAATGCCCGTGTTCAAAACTTCAAAGATGTTAATTGTGGACATTTGTGTTTATCTGTTCTTAGATATATGTCTCAAATAAATAAACCATCAATTGAAAATTTTCAAAAGGCCCTGTGGTATTTAAAACATCATGGGGGTATTCCATCTCACCAGCCAAAATTCAATATTGAAACTCAAATTACATGATGATATAGTGTATCCCAAAACAATAGCTCTCAGAGCATTTTATGGCATGTACTTGATCCCTGATATTACACACCACAACAACAAAATTGCAGTAGGAGATCAAAAAATTGTCATCACTCCAGGGCAATATAATCTGCCCACTCTAAATGCTCAATTACCCAGAGATATAGTATTAACTCAAAATTCTGTCACTCACAGAGTAGAGATTGTATCTGCTACAGAAACAGTGGATCTGGGTACTATAGGAGAGCTGTTAGGCTTTGAGAACAACACAAAACTTGAACCAGCCATCAAACACACTGCTATTAATATACCTAAATTCTTAGCCATAGAGACTCTGAATATTCACTGTAATGTGGCCGAGGGTATGATCACCAAATCAAATGGCATAGGCACTCACAAACAAACTGGCATCATTGCAACATTCAAACCTAATTCTGAATTTATGGAGCCCATCATCTACACTCCATCCCTAACATTATATTTTCCTGTGTGCCATAATAGAATAGATAACATTGAATTGATGGTCACTAATGAAAAAGAAGAATTAGTTGATTTTGCTGGAGCCACAACAACTGCTATCATAGAGATTAATATTTAAATAAGAATACATACAAAAAAAATGGAAAATATTGAGAGTTATGAGCTACAATCATTCCCCCCAAACAGGAGGTTTTTTTGCAAATTTAAATCAACCCAACACAGAGATTGAGGTTGATCTTGATGTAGGGGATGGCTTTATACACCCCCACAGAGCAGATCTATACATCAAATTTGATGTTGTAAAGCTCGATGGAACAGATTATCCGGCAAATTCAAATATAAGATTGGTAGACAATTTTGTGCCGCATCTGTTCTCTGAAATTGAGATCAGAAAGCATGGTGTTGTTATAAACAGAGTAGATTACCCCGGCATTACCTCCACAGCTTTGGCCACACTAAAATTATCCAAGACCGAGGCTTCTTACTACAAAATAGGTGGATTTGAGGCTGGTGATAAAATTATATCTAAGAGCCACACAGTGCTGTTCCCCATGCGCCTGTTGCCAGGATTCTTCTCAGATTACAAATATATTATGTGGAAGGGTGATTTAAGAATTACATTTAGAAGAGCTGCCAATGATAATAATGCTTTGATGAGGTACAGTACATTAAACTCTACAGGGGAAGCTCTACCTAATACTCTACCTGATGAAGGCAAATGCCTTATTCAGACTATGGAGCTAAGAATCCCAGTTGTTGAATATGAAGCCAGTTATGCTCTTAAATACAAAGCAGATATCCTAAAAAATCCACAGGTGCCTTTACAATTTTATACATATCAATGTGTGCAGAAGCCTGCCACTGGTACCTATTATGAGTTTGATGCTACAAATTCATTCTCCAGTATACAATATGACATGCCAGATTTTGTGGTGGTACTGTTTCAGACTGGAAGAAACAATAATCAGGAAAAAAATTCAAGTAAATTTGATAACTGCAACATCAAGAACATATATCTTAAAAATGGCAGAAATGAGGTATTTCCTAGAGAAAATTATAATTTAGACATGTCCAAGGATGATTTTCTGAAATTATATGAGGCATTTACAGCATACAAAAGGGTCACTACTGGCAATACCGACATGTATTACACACCAGATGAATTCAAAGCACAGAGACCCATGTTTGTCATCAACACTTCAAAAAGGAAACAAGTTGTGGTTAATGACAGGACAAACATTAAAATTATCTGTGAATTCCACGATACACTCCCTGATGACACCATATGTAGTGTTATTCTCATAGGTGAAAAATCATATGTTTATGATGTAAGAAATGAAAGAGTCACAGAGCAATTCTAGAGGGCCTCTGCATATTGCATTGTTTTAATATTAGATAAACAAATTGAACCTGGTGCCCAATTGAACTTAAACCGGAAGTAAATATGGGTGGGTGTGGGTGGGTGTGGGTGAGGGTGGCTTAGTTTTAGGTGTAGCCAAAAAAATATCAAGAGGGGCATATTTTTAACAAGCTTATGGACAACAATCTGACAGAAGTGCCTTTTGTAAGTGTGGACAAATCAATCTGAGGGGGCTCATCATTTCACAGGAACTTCCCGAGGGCATTTTTACAAAAATCTTGGATTAGACAGGGTTCCACACTTGAGCAAAAAGCTCATATGGGCATGTTGAGCTTGTTTTAAGTGTAGCCAAATCTGCCTGAGGGGGGTTCATCATTTCTCGGGTTTATAATACCACAAACCCTACTACTCTTCTGCAAATGTTTAGCTATTTATATATACATCTCCTGTATTGGTATTAATTTCTATTTCGAAATCTTTTCTTTATGTTTCTTTTCGAGTGTCATATTTGCTTTATCTCTTTGTTTCTTTCTGGTTATTCTCCTTCATTTGTGTGTTTAATTTCCTTTTTATTATGATTTATATTTTTACTTTCCTCCTCTCAGAGTAAAATTATACAATAACTTGGCGGCAGTAATGATACACAAGAAAAACTGTCTTGTTTGAATTGAAAAGAAATATTTAAAAAAGCATTTAGCTACATAAACATGATACATGATAACCATAATAGTACAAGTTACAGATTCTCGTATGCACTGAATAAAGAATTGGATTGACTGTTCTGTGACAAAAATGCAAGATTAAACTCTGCTTATTTGAAATTTTCGTTAAACTTCCAAATACGTCAGAGCGACTAAATGTACCAATTCCTACGACATTATGAATGCTTTTAATTCAAACCTCTGACATTTTATAAACCTATTTTTCCAGCACCTGTGTCAACGTATTCCACTCATCGCATCTGGCCTTGCATGGTTGAATACGTTCGTCACTACACGCACGCCCTCTCCCCTTCCTTTCCCGCCCTCCTCTCATTCTGATTTCAATGCTCTGCTCAGAACCGCAAGGGGTGAGAGATATCAAAATTTCCCTTGCTGAGAAAAAAATCCCTCAATTTGCAATGATGCATGGGTTGTTCTCGACTCCGTCACAAGGCAAGGAGTGGAAAGATTGCAACACTACATGACGAAAAGGGAACAGCGCATGTCCGTAGCTACTATGTCACAATTCCTTGTGCGAAGCGAGTCCGAAAGCCCTTGATCCAAGCCATAAGAGCCTTTCTGCTTCCTCTACCCACCGTCGAACATAGCGCCACTTCGGTGTGCAGCTGTGTGCACTTTCCAATTGTGTTCATGATCATTCGACGCGAGTTACTCAGATAGAAAAGCTGACGTAAGGAAGTAAATGGAAGGTGATGTGGCCCGACAACATTTGCTGTTTTGAAGAAATGGCTTTCAATGAATAAATATAATAAAAATTAATTACATTGCACATTTATTTGGGTGTGCACATGCGAGTGTGCGAATAGTGTGTGTGTGCAGCCGCTACTGGTACACACTATAAAGACATGTCTTGAACGCGACAGAATGTAATGACCCTGTACACGAAATAGTTTGTTATTTGTACTTACGTCAACTGATATTCCCTGGAGATGAAAGGTCTTTTTCGACGGAAGCTCTCTCGGTGCGTACCTGTAGAACTCCCGCCTCCCCTTGTACCACTTCACCGCGTACAACATGTCGTTCTCAAGGTCAAACGTACAAAACAAAATGGCGGTTTCCCCGTGTTGTACGGCTGCCGGAATTTTTATCTGCACGTTCCTCAAACCGACACAAACTGCAAACAGAAAAAAAAGTACAAAATATTATGGGAAATTTTTACTATTTGCAACATTAGTATATGCTTCTTTCAATTTCGGTTTACATCACGATGAGGATGAATGATGAACTGATGAAATGGGGACACAATGATACATCTATGCGCTATCTTGGGATCTCGAGGACGAATCCAGACTTTGGAAAAGTGTTCTTCGTGAGTGTCCCTTCATCAATTTCATCATATTATCATTCATCCTCATCTTCGCGATTAGACAAAAGTTGCCAAAAAGAGAACTAAAGTAAACGAAATCAATCAATCAATCAACAATGATTTACCTTGGGTTTGAAGCTGAGACCTCTAGCTTTGAAGATTTCACTGCAACCACTTCGCAACAGAGGCCAATATTAGTGTGCAGGATGATCCAAAAATAAATTGACACTTTCTAAATGTGTTTTCCCTAATCATAATTACTAGGGTTAGGATTTTCATGACTTAGCATATTTTTTTTTTGGTAAGGGTGATGTGTTCCCCAAACATACAGAAATTCATATTATGAAGAAACTAATAAAATTAAGGTGATTTTTAAGGGCATATTTTGACATATTTGGTCATTTCTACGTGATAGACTATATTTTGATGGATTTTCGGTCATATTCAGCATATTGTTTTTTATTTTCAAGAAATATACAGTCATTTTCGAAGTGGATTGGTTCTTACTCTCATATTTACTCGAGAGTTTTTCTTTAACAATTAGAAAGTTACTTCTCTTTTATTCACCCCAATTGCAAACAAAATAGGATAATGTTTATGAAACCAAATATAGAAACATTGTTCCAATTCTCTCTGACCCAAATCTGGGAAGACATTAGCTGTTTTGAGCGATTTGGTGTTTCAGTGCATACATCATCCGCCCTACTTACCAGATCTTGCTTCTTCTGACTATTACCTATATCCTAATCTTAAAAGACACTGATAGAACAGATATTTTGTAAGGATTCAGAGGTGATAGCAAGGAAAGAACAGTTTTTTTTCCAGAGGAGACAAAATAATTATTTTGGAAGGGTTAAAGAAACTTGAGGTACGGTGTGCTCAGTGAATATATGGAATAGCATGAATGTTTGGTGTTTCTATACCTTTTTTGTCTTGGTCGAGCCGAGAGATTTTCAGCTGCCCCTCATAACTAGAGTTGTCTGAAGTATCAGTGCAACCTTTCACCGCACTACTAACTTCCACCAGCATATGACCAGTATAACAGAATGGAAAAATTGTATTTGTGTGTGTTAGGTAAACAATCGGTCACACTTATCTTGGAAACTTCTGCAATTATATAAACTATCATAGGTGGTGTTCTGAAATCTACCAATTGATGTGTAGGGATTAAACAGAAACTATTAAAGTAAAAGAGATAAAATTCGGTGAATATTAAAAACAAAATTTCATCTTAAGAAAAATATTTTATCTGGTTGGCTCATGTCTGTATAAGGGAATACAAAATTCAAAAAAATAAGTAATCATAAGCATATCATAAGCAATCACTAGGGGCTAAAAACTGGAAAATATAAAAAACGTTAGCAATAGCTAATTTGTATTTTAGCGAATACGCATAGACTACTGTAGAAACTAAGTCCACAAAGGAGGGTAGACCGGGGCTGCAACCTGGGTCTCTAGTGATACTACTCCACCAACTAAGGAGCAGGCGTTACTACAGGGAACGTTGAAATGTTATACTCTGTCCCGGCTATCTCTGAAGCAAAGCGGCAGAGAATGGGGAGGGGTCGAGTGGGCAGAGTGAAGCAGTACACGCTGCTGCGATGGCTGGTAACTGCGGTCGCTCCCCCAGGCAATCCTATTCCCTCTCAGGTGTTCATTGGTGGAGCCGTCTCGCGTCACTGCTTGGGGAGAGACTTGTTTTCGTTCGCTTGGTTTAGAGATAGCAGAGACAGTGTATATACGAAATGAAGGCCGCAGATGTTCCTTTCTGTCTCAAATTCACTATCGCATGGAATAGATGCATGTCTCATCCTTTTAGTGTACAACGAGAACGCCTGATTGAACAATATGCGAGGATCGAAACGTAAGGATATCTGAAAATTCAATCCTGATGCGCCTCGTCTCTGCAAGATACAGTAAAGATACATTATCCTTCTCATATCCTGGAAAGCCCAAGGATACTTGAACGCAAGATATGGGGCAGCTTTATTAAACCGTGAAAACGCAAACCACAGTAAACCTAGACGCAAAGAGCATATCCCGGAATCTACCCCTCCTTCCTCCAAGAGCACATTCCGCACATCCCCCAGCACGATGGTCAATTTCACCCAGCTATCCCACAGCGTCATATTGCGTGTGAAATTTTTCACATCCTTCTCGGCTCGTAAACCTCCACCCCCTCACGCACACGCATGCTGTGCATATCCTCCTCCCCCCCAGGTCCCGACGGAGCGACGTCATGCGGCGCTTCTTCTGTCCTGATGCAGAGAGGGTTGCGCTCGTTATTTTGACACGTGACCTCTCGTTTAAGGCCCCCGTCCCTGATAAACAAGGTTATGTTGAAATGCGGCCTTGGTTGGTACGAATGGTATTGGTTGAGAGCGCGGAGAATGACAATCCGATTGGTTAGGAAAAATCGAGACCTCCCGCGAAGAGAAACGAAGATTTATTGCACCCTGTGCGTCTATCAGAGTTGCAGAGACTCGTGATTTATCGAAAGATCTGATCTTCAGCATATTTTGTTGATCTGGTGATAAATTTTGGAAAACCCCCAGGCGCTCTACATCATAAGGAAAGGAGCTGTTTTTGAGGATGAAACGCTTATCCCAAAGTTAAAAGTAAGATTTTCTATTAGCTAGTAGGAAAAGCAAATTTAGCAGATAAAGTAACTCCATTACAATTACTAATTATTTTTAGTTACTTAATAGAAAAGGAGACTCATTTATTGTTAGCAAAGCTCCGTGACAGAGTAGTTAGTACATAGCGCTACGATGCTTGGGGTTCCGGGTTCGAATCCCGGTTTTTTCGTCAATTTCATCATATCATTACTCATCCTTACCTTCGCGATTAGCCAAACAGGGCAGAAATAAGAAGTAAAATAAACAAACTCAATCAATCATTTAACTGTTACTTGGCAGAAAAAATAATCTAACTACCCTTACTGAATAAAAGTAACAGTTACTTGGTTAAAGGTAAATCAGTAATGATTATCTGCTGAAAAGTAACAAAATAACTATTACTTAGTACAAAATTTACATTTATTTGACACATAAATCAGTTACATTTACTTTCACGCTTCCTCTGCGTTGAAATTTAACTATTTAGAAGTGTCAATAAAATATGGAACTCGCATTTGGGGGATCGTGAGTTAAGTTCCATGGACGAACATTCCGATTGATTGTTTTCACTCCTGTGGATGCCAATCCCCTCATGCGAATTACAATTAATCATTTCGAGTAACGTTTACGATGGTGGTGCTTGACGTGTAGATGGGGGAAAATTCCCTTAGGTTTCAGGATCTCCCTCTGGTTGCTAATTTTGAATTTTTTGGAGGGCGGACTACATGTATACTTTATATACTGAAATTTCCTAGTACATACGCTTCTTAAATACCCCACTCTGCACCACGAATATTTTATTCCAAAAACGTAATAGGTGGAATGAATAATATAGCAAATTGCTATACTTTATGAAGCTGGCACTGCAGAGAAAGACCGAGAACTCTCTCAAAGTAGGGTGGTCTACTATCTTACTGAGCAGTACCTGTTCCAATGGTAAGTACGTGCTCACATTTTGATACGAATGAAACGAACACGTTTTCAGAAACTTAACATGAATGTGAACATAACGCTTTATGTATGTTTGTTAGATCATGACAAGTTAATACATCTACGAGAAGTTGCTAGGTCAGAAACTATGCGAAGAAGGACTTTATTTCTGCCAAAATGGACCACTTGCTCATATCTTCACCTCCTACTCGGTTAATTTTATTAATACGACACAAAGCCCTAACCTTCCATTTCCACTTGCTTCATTAGAATACCCTTAAAAACTTGAACTCTATTATAATAATTTAAAAAGGAGCCGCATTGGTCCGATTGCTGTGGCATCTGACTACACATGCTGGGAGGGGCCGAGGTACGATTCTTGTTGTGGATGATTTCGGGCGGGAAATTTTCCGGCAATATTCTTGCATGAACGGGTTGTAGGGTTCACCCAGCTTCAAATACGTGAGTACCTAGCAGGGTGGGGATAAACGCAGCCGGAACGTTGTACTGATCACACCTCCGCGAAGGGACGAGACTGCGAATCCTTCCTTATGCCTTCACGGTATGTTGCAAAGCGAGGTAGGTAACTGTACATGAAATAATAATATCATAGTTCAGCTGACGAGGTTCAGTATATGCGTATATTCTTAATTATTTTATTTTAAACACACACAGAGATGCAAATATATGTAATGTACATTGTGAGTGAAAGTACAAGTAGAACTAAGGCCACACATCAACAATCATTTAAGAAGTAAGAATAGATCAGCAAATGAGTGGTTATAGTACAAAAACTCAATTCAAGGATTGAATAAATAAAATTGAATAAAAGTCTTAACACCAATTCATTGTTGGTTGTAATTTAAATAGTGTGTGCTTTTTTCCTGGTTCTGCTTACATAGGAGAATGCTGTTTGCTTTGGATTTAAAACAGTGTAATGCTGAATGTATAGTTATTGTTGTGTGCAATGTATTCCACGCTGAAACCACGTTCACAATGATCAGTGACAAACCAACAAGCACGTTCTGTATTCGTTTTGTCCAAAAAAGAATAACAGAACGGATTATAACTCAAATGACGTAACGTTAGCTCCAGGAGACGTGTTAAAGCCTGTTTTAAGACAACTGCCGTGCCGTAAGCTTCTTTTTCACAGTTAAATAAATTCCGCATACCGTAGCTACTCAAAGAAGGCAAACAATTTTTTAAAGTCTGGATCCTATCTTCATTTTATTTTATTACACGGAACTAACATTTATGTGCTGATGAAAATATCCTTATAAGTAACCCAATATTACTACAAAATTTAATGACGTTATACTTTCAGTTACTTATAAGTTTGAATTGATGAAAAACGTTATACTGAACTACCTTGCAAGTGACACCTAGTTTTAAGACAATTAAATAAAATTCCAACGAGCAGTAATGCCACAACAATGTAGAGAAAACTGATAGTTGGTAGTATCCCATATGGAAAACGAAATGGAAGGTGATTATTAGTAATGTAGGACAAAAACAACGCAAAGAGAGTCACAGACCACAAATATTTAACTTCATTTCCCCTTACCACAATATTGTTTTTACTAATATTGTAAATACCATACAATTAGACACTACATAAACGTATCTTATTTTCATTATTTCAGGAAATCCTTGAAACACGTATATCATCAAAATTTTAATTTTAACCAGCCTGATATTTTTTGGTTTAAATATGAATTCCTAAAAAAAATTTTCATGATTTTTCTAAACCCGAACTGGCAACACTGCCATGTATTTCGAAATCCCGTTCACAGATGTCGAAAAACTCAATCTTCCCCAATTCAATTCCCTTCGCTCGGTAGAGGATAGGAATATTTCTCTCCTGCAGAAATTTATCGCATGAAACGAAGAAACAATTCTGCACATAACTCAACTGCACTCAAACTTGGATATGAATGCAATAAACCAGTGAATGCAACAGTGCAAGGAAGATTAAAACGGCACATCCCGGCCTTGCGAGGTTTGAATTACACTTACGGGTGTATATATAAATCAACTCATTACTCCACTATGAGATAATAGTTAAAACTTGTACAGTGAGCGTGAAAAGTGACTACAGTTGACCCAAGTTATCAGCAAGGTGTTCTCATGAAATTTTTATTACGTGTATTTGTTATTCCTATTTATAATTTATATTTCTATTGTTGCTAGTTTATGTCACTTTCCCCACTTTTTGGTCAATCACCACGACGAGCATAAGTTTATATAGATTTTTTTTCTGGGAGGGGCACAGAATATGTCGTAAGGATAAAATATGCAACATTGGACATAAGATATACAGATAGATACTTCTAGATATTAAGCACTGCCTCAAGTGCATTCATACATTGCATACACATATCCACATATCATATCCATATCACCCATTTACAAAGGTCAAGTTTGTGGTCATATAAACTAATTAGGAATGGACCTTCAAAGTAGAATCAGAACTACTGTGCAATGTACAGTCACCGGCAATAAAATGGGACATATAGATTCTGAAATACTTCTTCCCTGCAAGGCGTTGTGTTTGTTGCCTAACTCTACGGTTATAAGTGGATTTAAATAGCAAATTTTCAATGGCAACTTCTACCACCGCCGTACAGTTAGGCAACACACATAACGGCTTGTAGGGTAGCGAGTATTTCAGAATCTATATGTCCCATTTTTATTGCTGGTGGCTGTACGTCTACCAGGAAACGAACCCAGGACACTTCGATTACAAGCTGACAGTATTAGTAGATATTTTGTGGAAGACAAGTAGTTGTGAGTATTAACAATGATTACAAAATGAAAGGCATAAATTTGAAAATTCATTTATTCGGAAGCAATTGTCAGAAACATCTGAAATATTGTATCTACAATGCTCCCTTTATGTCACCAATTAACTAGTTAACGTTGTAGTCTTGTCTAATCAACAAATCCAGCATTCAATTTCCAGTGTCGACGGATTTAAGTGTTTAGAAAATACAATTCCCATTAATGTATATATTTGTGCTACAATTTATTTTATTCTTTTACTATCTGGAAAAATATTGATCGTTGTAATATAATGCTATCAATATTTTTTATATCACTCAGTCATCCCTTTTGTGTGTGACACGTGCCCCCACGCCCCTCCCGCTAAATCCGCCAATAACGACGAGTATTGATAAAGTTGAAGATAGACTTACAAGGAACTCGAACCCAGGAATTTCGTTGGCCAGATCGAATGTCGACCACTGGGCCGCCGAACCGACTATTTCAATCTAGAATAATTACTACTGCGAGCAATTGCGATCACTTGACGGAAAATGCCTCTTTAAAAATTACCGGTTGTACAATTGTGACCAAGTTGAGTGACAGTGGGCAGAAAGAAAGTGGAATTTATACCCCGTTCACACAAAAGAGAGAATAATCATCTATATATCTATTGAAAAGGACTTGTGCAAAGCACAAAAACCTCAAGAGACAACAGTAATTATTAAAATACGAGGAACAAGTAAATAGGCGGTAAAAGAGGATAGGACACAAGATGGACAAGAGGATGAAACAATCTTTAACAAATACGAATCTTTAGACTATGTACAGAAACTGGACACAACAATGATTGTCTAAACACTAAAATGCTGACGAGAGATCTTTAATTGCATTTAAAGCTGTTCTTCTAAATTGATATTTCCAACGAAAAAAATTGCTGCAACTTAAGAAATACGACAATGAAATAAATACCGAGTTCTTCCGGTAGAGAACATAACAAATTAATTACCAATCAACAGCAGATACGAAAATGAAGAAATAGCGTTCAAGGAGATTTCGAGAGATGTTCACGTTGCGTACGTAGGGAAGGAATTACCACTTCATGTTCTTGACACTGCGATAGCAATTACGGTGACCTTCCAGACTAAACTGGTTTCTTGGAATATGGTCGCAAATGTGCACCGTCGTAATTGCCCGGATTCTCTTTTATTCTTGCGTCATCTTAATTATAGTCAACTGAAAGGCGTTGAACATTTCGACAGGAGCCGTTAGAGTATAGGGTCTTCCGAAAGTATTGTTACCTTCATGTTTACATAAAGTCGTGCACTTCTGTTTCATAATTAATTTAAAATGGCTAACACAAGCTCCTACATTGTGGAGGAACGGTTAAATTGGTTCATGAAACATATCCGATAGACAGTGACGGCATCTGCTCTTAAACCACCAAAGCGTGGATTTGGAGATTCCAAATACCAAATTCGGATGATCGTACCACCAGTGAATTTTTGAGTGTCCTGAGAAGAAAGGCCGACACTGATGCATATGTTTTTTTTTGTCGTGTGGATGGGTGGACATGTCTTCATTTTGTTATAATTGGTTAAGACTTAAACAACATGGATGTTCCCAAGGTAAAATATTCCAGAGGTAAAATAGTCCCCCGTTCGGATCTCCGGGTGGGGACTACTTTGGGAGGTCCCTGGACTAAAGATAAGATCTACATTAGGAATAAGGATATTAAATTAGGCACCTGGAATGTTCTGAGCCTTTATCGGCCTGGGGCATTTCAGTGTACAGTTAATGAGATAGTTAAGTATAAATTAGATGTAATAGCTGTCCAGGAAGTTAGGTGGCCAGGAGAAGGGAATTGTAAAACTAAAAATTATACTTTTCTCTATGGCGGTACTGAAAATCATAATTTTGGAACAGGCTTTTTCATAAATAATAGAATTATCTCGGCTCTTAAAACAGTAGAATTTATTAATGATAGGATATCATATGCAGTTTTACAGGGTAGGTGGTGTAAAATTATTTTAATAAACATACATGCACCAACGGAAGATAAAGATGATAATACTAAAGATGATTTTTATACAGAGTTAGAACAGGTCTTTGATAAATTTTCTCAGTATGATATGAAATTCTGTTAGGTGACTGTAATGCACAGATTGGCAAAGAAGAGACATTTAAACCCACGATTGGTTAAGAAAGTCTTCATGAATTAAGTAATGATAATGGTATAATATTGATTATTTTTGCAACCTCAAAGAATTTAATTGTGAAAAGTACCACTTTTAAACATAAAGATATCCATAAATATACCTGGTCTTCTCCAGATGGTAAAACTCATAATCAGATAGATCATATTCTCATTGATAAGAGAAGGCATACTAGTATAATTGACGTTAGTACACATAGAGGTGCTGACTGTGCCAGTGACCATTATTTAGTAATTGCTAAATTAAGAGAAAGACTCTCAGTGATAAATCATAAGCAGAAAAATCTAAAAGTTCTAAAATTTAATACAGGAAAATTTGCTGATGAAAGAATTAAGAAAGATTACCAAATTAGATTGTCAAATAGATTTGATGTTTTGCAGGATTTAAATGATGATGAAAATATAAATGAGACAGACGTAAATAAGAATTTGGGAGCACATACGTAATGCAATAGAATCAGCAGCTAAAGAAAGTATAGGATACCATAAACCAAGAAAAAGTAAGCCATGGTTTTATATCGACGGTCATAATCTAATAGAAATAAGAAATCAGACTAGACTTAGGTGGTAAAATAACTCGGATAATACAAATCTAAGCAATTATAATAGATTAAAGCGAGAAGTTAACCGCACGTTTAGAAGTAAAAAAGAGATTACTTGAAAAGCAAAATTAACGAAATTGAAACAAACAGCAAAAACAAAAATATCAGAGATTTATATAAAGATGTAAATGAATTTAGAAAGGGGTGGCAACCTAAAGTAAACTTGATAAAAGATAAAGACGGTGATATTCTAGCTGACCCAAGCGATATTCTAAATAGATGGAAGAACTACTTTAATGACTTTTAAATGTCTATGTAGGAGATAAATCAGAAGTAAATGAAGTACACACAGCAGAACCTTTAGTTCCAGAACCTAACTTGACTGAAGTTAAAGATGCTATTAAAAGGCTAAAGAATAACAAAGCACCTGGCATTGATTTAATACCAGCTGAGTTAATAAAATATGGTGGAAATTCATTAATATGTCAAATTCATAAATTAATTCGTTTAATATGGAATAAAGGAGAAATCTCTCAACAGTGGAAAGAATCCATAATTGTTCCTGTGTTTAAAAAAGGTGATAAAATGAACTGCAATAATTACCGTGGAATTTCTCTACTCTTAACAACATACAAAATATTGTCTAACATTCTTTTAACAAGACTAACACCATATGCTAATGAAATTATAGGTGATTATCAATGTGGATTTAAACGTAACACATCAACTACAGATCAAATTTTTCACATCAGACAGACACTTGAAAAAAAGTGGGAATATAATCAAAATGTCCATCAGCTATTCATTGACTTCAAAAAAGCATATGATTCGGTCAAAAGAGATAAACTATATAATATATTAGTAGAGTTTGGAATATCCAAGAAGCTTGTTAGTATGATAAAAGTATGCACCAGTGAAACACAAAGTAAAATTCGTGTAAGTAAAGTAAAAATGTGTCTGACAAATTTACAATTCATGATGGGTTAAAACAAGGAGATGCATTATCTCCATTGCTCTTTAATTTTGCCTTGGAATATGCTGTTAGGAAGGTAAAATAAACTAAAGAAGGACTAAAATTAAATGGTATGACTCAGTTGTTAGCACATGTAGATGATGTAGACTTATGATGTGAATACAATTAAAAATAATGCTAAAATATTTTTCAAAACTGCTAAAGAGATGGGTTTGGAAGTTAACAAAGAGAAAACTAAATATATGCTTACAGGCCGAAACCAAATAATAACCAAAATCTAATTATCGATAACAACTCGTTTGAACCAGTTTCCAAATTCAAATACTTAGGAGTAATATTAAGAAATAAAAATTATATTAAATAGGAAATAAAAAGTAGGCTTAATTCAGGAAATGCATGTTACTTCTCTCTTCATAAACTTTTGCCTTCTCCTTTAATATCTAAGAAACTAAAAGCTAAAATATACAAAACAGTAATTTTGCCTGTAGTATTATATGGGTGTGAAACTTGGTCTCTTACATTGAAAGAGGAACATAAATTGAGTGTATTTGAAAATAAGATCCTTAGGAAAATCTTTGGACCTAAAAGGGATGAGGAGACAGGTGAGTGGAGAAGGTTACATAATTTAGAACTACATAATTTGTATTCATGTCCAGATATTATTAGAATAATTAAATCAAGAAGACTTAGGTTGGCAGGCCATGTGGCACAAATGGGAGAGGAAAGAGGAGTTTACAGGATTCTTGTTGGGAAACCTGATGGTAAGAGACCTGTAGGAAGGCTAAGACGAAGATGGAGAGACAACGTTGAGATGGACCTAAAGGAAATTGGTAGGGATGGAAAAGAGTATATAGATCTTGCTCAAGATAGGGACAGATGGAAGGCCTGTGTTACTGCAGCCATGAACCTTCAGGTTTAAGAAGGCTAGAGAGTTAGTTAGTTAGCTAGTTAGTTAAACAACTTGTCTTTACACACAAAATATTGTTCGTTTAGGAAGAGCTACTTTGTTACATATTTTTAATGAAATTAATTTGCACATCTTACGAGATCTTTCGACTATTTAGACATTTATGAGCACATGCACACTTGCAATCCCCCATTCTTCTACGCTGTAGCAGCTTGTGTTAGGCATCTTACATGAATGATGAAACAAATAGAAAGCTTCTTATAATTCTATGAGGGGGGACAAGATATTTAAACCACAGATTACCGTAGTAGAAAAGAAGAATCAAGTTAAAAGGCAAGCCACGACATAACAGAAAAGCTTAACCTTCATTCAATTTTTACAAGAATATTCTTACAAAAACACCACGAAGAAAGAAATTCGAAACGTATCTAAGCGTATTTTTAGTTACTTTAATATTAACCTAGTTTTTCTGAGGTTCTTTTTCCGAGAGAAGCAAGCTCGGTGGAACTTAAATTATAATTTTCACCACGAAGCTGAACTCTCCAATTGAAATGATCTGTCTTCTGAATAAGCCTCTTCATCACTTTACCCAGCAATATACATCTCCATGATTCTTGGGAGTTGGTCTGAATCTCAGAACCTCTTGAATAGCTCGCATTCCCCAGGAGGCCGGATAGCAGAGCTACCTTTATCCCAGGAGTCTTAATCCTACGCTTTACACCGCCAGCAATACCGCAGATCAATGCTGGCTGAATAAGAAGCAGGCGTTTCAAACGTAAATGGAGGCGGACCCATTCCCACGTCCTGGTAGCCAAGTTTGCAAATTCATGTAATGCACAGGTATGTAGCTTTTTCTTAAATAAATAAATAAAACAAATAAGAATAAAGACTGTATTTATACAACTTGGAATTGATCCCGGAATATCGTGATTAATAAGTATCATCTCTCCTTCCATCAGGGAGTGTATCGAGAGCTAGGAAGGTGTAGATCATAATTTCAAAGTGAAAACCACTTTTATTAATAGAATCTACATGCTGTAGTAACGGTTACCGACTAGTATGGCCTAGTGGAATAATGTTTCACAGCATAGTTGGTTCATGTGTCAGATGTTCTTGGCTACAACGTTGGATGCTTTTGATAACCATTCCACCAATTCATCTTTGATAGTAACACAAATAAATTAGGTTTGAACGCTAAAAGTTCTCTAGTTGACAAGAAAGCCAATGGGCCTCCCCGGTGGCGCAGTCGAAACATCGTCGTCTTGCAATCAAGGGATGGCGAGTTCGATACCAGGTGGAGGCAAGTGGCACAGGTTCGGATCCCACTTTAAACTGTAGGTTCAGTCCGAATTAGCATTTCTGAGCATAGAGTGTACTTCAAACAACAAATCAATTAATCAAGAAAACCAAGCCGGATCCCGTAATGTAGTGGTTAGCATATTGTTCTAAGAAGCCAGAAATGGAGACTCCAAAACAAACAACGAAAATCAAGTACCTGGATCCGGAGCCAAAAAACTGTACCTGCTTCAGGAACCGATATTCGTGTAATCGGATCCGTCACCGAAGATCTCGTACACGGATCTAGAGCTGAGAATGGTCTGGAACCTAAAATCGGTCATGGGGGCCGGAACCAAGAATCGAGAATCCGTACAAGGAACATAAAATCGGGTAATCGGATTCGAAACTGAAAATACGGTAATGGAACCCAGAACCGAAAATCGGATAATTGAATCTGTAAGAGAGAATGTGGTGGGAACGAAACCAATAACAAAATACCCAGATCTGGTACCAAAAAGCAAGCACCCAGATTCATTTTTAGCAGAGATCCGGATAATTCGAGATCCAGATCTGGCCATGCCTAGAGAAAACAGTTGACAATTGTCATTTAGCTGCCACAATGCAGCCAGAGGATGGAGTAGCCAGGTTCGGAGCCGAGAATCGAAAACACTGATAAGGGATTTGCCAAAAGGGTACTTTTGAAATAAAGATAGTTTTAATAGCATTGGATTCAACCTTTGAAAAAGTTACAACTTAAGTCAAACCATTTTGAAGTGTAACATGGTGTCACATGGATATATATTTCTTCAATCTTTCCTTGCGGCAAATAATGAAGATTCTCTCGGAATATCAGCCAGGTTAGTTTCGGATATGCTTCCGAGTTGTCGATAGCTAACGTCTCTAAACGCTCCTTTTCAGTCGCTAAAGATGGGAGTGAGGTTAGATCTTCAAAAGCTCATAAGCCTATCGCGAACTAACCTGACTGATAACCCGAGAGAATACCTTAATCAAAATTTTAATTTTTGAAAAATTATCCTAAAACCGCAAAAACACTTAGGTGTTTCTGTTCACCAAATTTCATACTGTAGCGTAAAGAGTTTCTAAGATTTCACAACATTAAAATATTTAGACTGTAGACCTTTATATACTTCACTACTGAGTCCAATAAGAAAACAAACGATCGAATCACATTACTTTATTGTCGTATTTTCTAAAGCTTAATACTATATTTGTCAGTACATTGGTCACTTCTGATACACCTAATGGCATGTCAGGTTATATTGTTTGTAGATCGCTGTCAGATTCAGGTAATTAATGTCGAATTTTGCTGTTATTTGCTGTGTCTCTGACTGAACTAAATTTGATCTCTTGTAGGTATGTCCTGTAGTTTTGGAGTGATTTGAAACTACCCAAACATGTGTAAACAATATATAACTTTTCCAATAAATTGTATACGTTCCTAATGCGTGAATACATGCAAAAGTATGTATTGTTTTCCCATTCCTGGCTTCTCAGGGCATTATGATAACCATCACATCACGGAAGGCAAGTGATTTAAGTTATCGACTAATGTTTTCGTAGTTAATTTTAGTTATATTACAACAATGGTCGATATAAAAGCATTTTAAACACAGAACTTCTGCCAACAAAACCTAATGTCATAACCACTATACCATAAAGTGAACTGTAACGTGGTTACTTTATAAATACTTTAAGAGTAACGCACTTACTTTGAAACAGTAACCAACCCCGTGTGAATTGAAATATGATTAATTTAGATACTGAGTTAACGTATTTTAAATTTTTACGATTATAAGGAATGGAATTAAAGGAAAAGACAAACATTTGAAGGTAAACAAGAAATGACTATGAATAGAGAAACAGCCAAGTCATGACATGTCTAGTCTCTCTGTATATATTTTCTCTAGATGTGTAGTCGCAAAATTTCAGCACAAGAGATAAAGAGAGAACGGAAGGGAGGAGGTAAGAAAAGGAGAGTACAGAGAGAAAAACCCACACAAACACACACACACACAGAGAGAGAGAAAGAGAGAGAGAGAGAGAGAGAGAAGGAGGAAGGAAAGAGACCGGAAAAGAGATGACGAAAGCAAGTAGGAAGTAGAGATAGAAGCAAAAAAGAGAAAGAAAAAACGAGAGAGATGGAGAAGACAAGCAGGATAGAAAGAAGGAAGAAGAGAGAGACAGAGAGAGGTAGGGGAGACAGATAGAAAGTGAGGTATATAAAGAAAAAGGATAAACAGAAAAGGAAAGAGAAGTGAAAGTGAGGAAAAGAAGTGCGAGAAATATAGGAAAAAGAAAGAGTGGTAAATATAATAGGAAAGAGAGAAAGAAAGTGGGAGATAGAAGGAAATGTGTGAGAGAGAAATATGGATAACATAACAGAAATAGAAATCATATAGGGAATGAAATATAAATAAATGAGACATTAAGAAGAACGGAGACCGAGAAAAAGGTGGAGAAATGCATAGAAAGTACTACTGTAAAACTGAAAGGGATTAAGGAAGAGGTAGATGCAGACGAACGGTTCGAATGAGTACTAGAGAGGAAGGCAAATAGACACACAGTGAGAGAAACAGTAGAAGAGACAACAAGGAAAAGAGAGAGAGAGAGGGAGAGAATGAAGATGGAAACAATCGCAAGGAGAGACAATCATCAGTTGTTGTCCGCACAATTCGCTCCGTGATCTGGAACATAATACTCACAGTAGGCCTCGGAATGCGGGCAGAAAGGGATCCTCTCCTGAAAACAATACAAGTTTCTCCGCCGCCCGCTTTCCCAAGAGCAGGTGACTTTGTTCCGGAGTGGTGGAGACAGCCTATGAATAAAATATCATGGTCGTTTCTAGACTCGGTCCCGCGTTCCCTGCCTCTGAGGGTAAAACTATTTTCTTCCTCCCCAACTCATGTATGGATGAGAATGGGGGATCTCATAGGGGGAGATGAAACTTCTGACTCGCTACGGTTATGTTTTGCGGAAACCGTCCTCCGAGCCAATTGACATCGTAATCCGCCGCTTCGGCTGCGAGGTCTTTGTTTATCAGAAACCGCCAAAGGTGACATTTGAGGTTCTCTAGCGCTTGATGTGCAGGGAAGCAAGTAAATATACCCATTACACAAAACATCAAGGATTACCATCACACGAGGGCGTGTCGGGAGAGAAGGTTTTAGCGGTGCACCCCGCGAAATATCTAAGATATGGTAATGGTGATGGGATGGAATTGTTATGTGGAGACTTGACACTGTGTTGTGATGAAAGTTTCAAAAACTAAACTACCTCTCTATGCAATACGATTCTGCACTTCAAGTGATGGGAAAAATGCAATTACACATGGTCCCTAAATTTTCCACTAAGATGGAGAACATTTTTACGATTCAGATGATGGTTTTATTAAGTTTATTTTACTTCGCTTTTCTGTCACTTTTGGCTAATCGCAAAGATGATAATGAGTGATGATATTAGAAATTGATGAACACTCACAGACACAAATCCCCCAGGCCGGGATTCAAACGCTGGACTCCTGGCGACATATTACGCTGTACTAATCATTCCGCCACAGAAGTCGGCTTCTATTTTTCAGGTTCATGAACAGTTTGAGAATTTCAAATTTATCTATATTAAGCGCTTAAGTGTCGAATATTACTTGGAAATGTCAATCTTTTATTCCAGAAATGCCACAGCCACCACCTCAAGGAGAACAAAGTACAGGGTGGGTCAAAAGTCGCAATACACCTAAATAAAAGAAGCCACTGTGGGGATAGGTGTCAGTGAGTGTTGGATATGCGTGTTGGGGGTGGGGGAAAACTTTATGATGAGGTTGAGGTCCGCCATCTTGGATTCAACTTCATTTTTTAAATGGGAAGGGGGTAATGTGACACATAATTTTAGGCTAGAATTTTGTCAGGAATTAAATGGTGTTGTCCATCTTGACGTATCTTTATTCGTGTAGGAGTTACAAAGATTTTCTCTTCGTTGCAGGTTGACAGGACAACATGAAACTAAGCGACGCTGAACGGGTTGAGATCATCCTGATATCAGGGGAAAGAAGTTCATAAAGTTTTCCCCCAACCCCAACACGCATATCCAACACTCACTGACACCTATCCCCACAGTGGCTTCTTTTATTTAGTTGTATGGCGACTTTTGACCCACCCTGTACGTACAATTCCAGATTTCTATATAAACGTGCAGTCACGCGCACTTCTGGGTTGTAACGATCCCATTGAAAGTTAATGGTGTCGTTCCAAATCAGAAGCGACCGTGACTGTATATGTGTATGTTAAAAATTGTCAGCACTGAACTAATGATAAAATATAATTTAATGTGGTTTATGGACAAACTATTACCATTTTTTCCCTAGACCTCCCCTTGTTATTACATACGTGGAATTTGCCGCTGTAATATTTCCTATTAGTAATGTGTGGTTGAATTATGTCTGAGTACTTATTTCTATAAATATTTGACAAATAGCTTTGATGAAAAAGTGTGATCAAGACTTTTGTTACTATGGGACTTATGCTTCCTTTTTCATCCTTTCGATGTTATTGTTTTCAGAAAAGCTTTGCAATGGATGGGAATTAGTAGACTTACGCAGTCCCCAGAGAATTGTTTGCACGTTGTATCAAGGATGGATTAAAATTTTCTGCTGTGTCTGTTTACTTCGGTGGTGTTATGCATATTTAAATTCTCTCTGTCTACCTTTCTCTCTGCATCGTTCTCTCTCTTCTTTTTTATATCTGTTTCTATATTGCTTTCGTTTCTAATATTTTGATTCTTCCTCTTTTTCACCTTGTTTCTCTCCTACTTCCCATTCCCTCTTTTGCTCTATTTCGTAATCTGTTCATATATCCCTTTCTCCATTTTTACTCTTTTGCTGCTCTATTTCAGTTCCTGTCCCTTATCCATTCAATCTTCCACTTTATCTTTGTCCTTCCTTATGTGATGCATTCCCTGATTCTGAAAATAGTTTTAAGGGGCACAGTATATTCAAGCATAAAGTTGTATCTTAACTTTTTATACACTACCGACAAAAAGTTTAAGACCACCAGGAAAAAGTGCCAAAAGTCAGTAGAAATATATGTATTTCGTAATTAATGTACAAGAAACAGATGTAAGAATCTGCTTGGCAATGTACAAACATAGGTACATCCACTATACATACTAATGTCACCTCATATTTTGCTTTCATCAATATGTCCGCCATGGGCCTTAATGACAGCAGCGCAAACACGTGGCATGGGCTCCAATAGTTTTTCCAGATAGGATGGTGGTTGAATGTTACGCCAGGCATCGCTGATGAATTCCCATAGCTGTTGAGTGTTGCTGGGTACCTTCTTCCTGATGTTCCTATCGATTTTGTCACGTCATGAGAACTAATGCCCCTTCTGTTGCCTTGCGTTCCAAATACCGCGTGCACAATTTGGATGTATGTTTGGGATCATTATCTTGTTTAAAAATAAACCGATTACCAACACGACGACGACCAGAGGGGATGGCATGGTGCACCAATATCTGATGATACCCTTCTTTTACCAATGTTCCCTGAATTTTATGAAGGTTCCCCGTCTGGTTTCCGGCAAAACATCCCCACACCATTACACTTCCACCCCCATTTTTCACTGTGGGAACAAGACACTCTTCTTTCATTCTCTCGCCGACCTTTCGACGCACAAAGGTTCGCCTCTTGCTGCCAAATAATTCATATTTGGATTCGTCGGTCCAGAGTACCCGTTTCCAGTTATCCACAGTCCAAACTTGGTGCGTTTTAGCCCAGGCCAATCGTTTCGTCTTGTTCACACGTCATAACAATGGCTTTCTAGCAGCTACTCTACCATGCAGCCCTTCTTCACGAAACCTATTCTACACCGTTGACACAAACACAGGCGTCACTCTGCTGTTATTCAGGGAAGCAGCGATGACTGGTGCTGTTAGGCGCCTGTTCCGTTTGCTAGTTACTGTAATATATCTATCGTCAGCTGCAGACGTTACACGAGCTCTTGCACTACGTGCACGGTCAGCATGACTGTTGCTTTTACGGTATCTGTCCAATGCACAATGAACACCAGTCTTGGAAATATTCAGTTTTCTTGCTATTTCGCGTTCCGAATAACCTTAATTTTTCGGTACACATATCACAGCACGCTTTTCAACCAAAATCGCCTGTTCCCCACGATGACGTGCCATTTCACTCAGCTCCACTTACCTTGTACACCTCACACACAATAATGGGCTCGCAATGTCGCCTGCATGAACAGCAACTGACCCTGAGCCACTGATAAGGATGCGCATGAGACTGGCTACCGTACTGACCGGTTTCACGTACACAGCTGCAATGTTGGCAGCTTCAGCAACGTTTTTGTCACTTTTCATTTTGCCAACCACATGCTACATATTCGGGAAAAAAATGGTTTCGCGTCTTGCGAGGTTCAAACTAGACTACATTGTATTTTCCATGTGTATCATCGTCACGTCTTTCTTGGACAGGAACCGTTGGTTCCATACAACACTCCATACTGATTTTTTGGCCGTTTTTCATGGTGGTCTTAAACTTTTTGTCGGTAGTGTACTTTATTGAAAATTAAGTTTAGATATGATTTTAGATTGCCATTCCTTAAAAACAAAAAGAACACTTCGATTGCAGTTCACACATGAAAAAATGATCTTCCAGTTATATATTACGATAATTAAATAACTAAGAGTAACATTCAATTCGTTGAAGGTATGTCTCTACTTAGAGAAACTTATCTAAATGACTAAATTTAAGGGTAGTTATCGTGGTCACAAAATTCATGACTTTTACCTCTTTGTTTCTCTGCCTTCACTAAAGGGTGCACTATATTTCGAAAATTTTATTGTTAAGTTGCTCCAGATATGACGTAAGACTCTGCGAGTTTCGTTCAATAATCAAAAACAAAATATTGTACTAATGGAAGTGTCGAAATACTCCAATGATTTATTTGTACTTGTATTTTTATATTTTACGGTGCTTTTCTTCCACTTTGACTAATCGCGACAATGAGGATGAATGACGAACAAAGAAAAACAAAGCCCAAGTAGGATCGTTGATTTGCTTTATTTTACTTCGCTTTTTGTGCCACTTTTTACTAAATTGCGAAGATGGGGATGAGTGATGACATGATGAAATTGATGAATGGACGCTCACAAACATCCATGCCCAGGCCGGAATTTCGAACCCTAGACCCCTGGCGTCGTAGCGCGAAAACCCGGGTAGGAGTTCGAACTCAGGAACTTCGTTAGCGAGATCGAAAGTCGAGTTTTAGGTCCACTATCTGCACATACAAGCTAAATCGGTACTGGACCTACAGTACAACGTTGAATCCGAATCATTATGTGCTTCCAGTAAGTATCCAACCATGGACTCTTTGATTACATCGCGACATCGTTGTCACTTCTCCGTAGTGGAGGCCATATCTACTTCCACGAATATTCTTTTTCTAAATGACACAACATTTACGGCTGTTATTGTGGTCAGAAAATCCATAAATTTCGTCCTTGTTACCCGTTACCCTGACCATTTTAAAGAACACATATATTCGTGTTCTTCAGGGTGGCCCAAAAGTCACGATCGGATATTGATATTCAATAGTGAATATTACTTGTGTCCACCACTATCTATAATCGGATCATAAAAAGTAGTGCAAATCGGATCACCACAAAATAGCACAATATGTAAACAGAATGTATGATTAGATGTAGGTATGTATGTGTTACATACCCAATAGGACCAAGTAATGTAAATAGTTTGCCAAAGAGGAATAGAGATGGCAGCACCAGGCGGGCAAGATTAAGAATTAACATAATATGTGTGACTAACTTTATAAATAAGATCGAAGCAAATTGGAAAGATGAAAGACAATAGAATCTACTATAAGAAGAGAAAGAATAAATATAAAAGAAATAAATTTTTATATATATATATATTCGATAAATCAAATCAGTGATCATATGTAAGTTAATACGAAAATTAAAGAAGTCAAAGTACTGATACAAGTTTGTGTCTTTGAACAGATATTGCATCTGTCTAATTGATTTACCATTCCCATAGCGGAAATTTTGTTTACATCAGTGGCGGCGCGTTCCAATCGACGCCCCACAGCACTTTTGGTTGCGCGTTTCAGCCATAGCACCTACTTGGATGCGCGTGTCAGTTGTTTGGCACCAAGTATACACTCTGTTGTACCCAGTTAGTGTTGGCCCGTTCCAATCGAAGCCGCAAGGGAGGAGATTAGTATATTTCCCAAAGCTTAAGGGGAAAAAAATATATGAATTCATAAATCGTGAAAAAGCTGAAATAGAAGGAAGTCTAGATCCAGACCATCCATTAAGAAGGAAGTCCAGATCCAGATCTGTCCATTAAGAAGGAAGTCCAGATCCAGACCGTCCATTAAGAAGGAAGCTCACGTAGGAAATCCAAAAGGAAGACCAGACCTGCCCATTAAGAAGGAAGTCCAGATCCAGACAGTCCATTACGAAGGAAGTTCAGATAGAAGAATATACAAATTGAAGAAAATAAATAATAAAAAAACATATTGAGATGAAAATTACCTGTAAATAAGAATTACAGAAGAACGTAGCTTATCATGTAAATATTATTATTCCATGCATCCTGTGTTTAAATAATATATTCGTTTAAACGTCTCCATTGGAAGTCATCCTGTCTGGTTTCGTTGTCTACAATGAACCCTAACCTGTAGATAAGCTAGCTGAGGTTTATGATTAAGATTTATGCTCCTTGCACCAAATAGAGTTAGCAACTGATAGCTCCACCAGTTCTGATGACGAATCGTTAGAGGAAAGTCATGGTAACGACAAGTGTGGATTTTATGAGCGGTTATACTCAGATTTAAATTACAGTTTTACCGGGGATTGGATTTCTTGCATGCGGTGCTCAGCGTGGTACCATGAACAATGTGTTGGAGCACAAGGCAAAAATGCATTCATTTGTGGGAAGTGTGTTGTGTTTTGTGTAGTGAAAGGTGTTGGACAAATATGTTTGTAACTGCAGTTATATTGCAGATACAACCCTATGATCCGCTTTCAAGTACACGTGATCCGGTTTGCAGGGCATTTTTACAAAATGCATATTTTGTAGTTCCTTTAGTTTTCAATATGTAAATTTATTAATATTCAAATGTAAAAAAACAGCGTTTCGGTAACATATGTAGCAATGATGTACCTGTTGGATGCTGTTCAGTTCGTGTCGAAAAGAATGACTACTTTCGATTTTATGTGTGTTTTATTTTAAATTGATCCAATTTTGAGGACTCCACTCTGTAGCATACAGATATTAACGTAATTTATACATGACGTACCTTGGATAGTGTGCCGTTGATTCTTCATTGCAATCAGAGCATGTGTTGAAAGTGTCCGCCGTTTTCAAGAAGGCAAGCCTCCATCCGCGTTTGCATATTCACCTTGACTCGTCGCAGTGTTTCCCCAGTGATGGTCCTGATTTCAGCCGAAATGTTGTCCTTTAAAGCTTGTAAAAAAAAGTTTGTTTGCATACAGCCTGTCCTTCAGTAAACCCCGCAAGAAGAAATCCGGTCTGGTAGGGTCGAGGGATCTTGGAGGCCTGAACCATGGACACTGCAAACACGTTCATATGTGCACCAGAATGTATCTTTAAGCCTTGCAGCAAAAGTGAAGCCACCTGTCAGACCATCTCCATATCAGCACGGCCAACGGTCGTAAATTAATAAAATGTATTCCGGTGTTCCAATTCCAACATGAAGGTATCCACAATAGGATATTTACCAGCGAAAATACACAAAAAACAATGTGAAATCAGTGTTTATCTGTGATAAAATACAGTAAATATGGCAAAACATAGCACGAAGACATTAAGCTTTCCTTAAAACATGATAGATTATTCCAATTATAGAATATTTAATTATTACGCAATGGATTTAAGCTTTGGACCAGCATTGAGTGTGAACCTTTCTCTTCCCTTCAGCAAACAATACAAAGGAAATAATCCTCTTGAGAAGGTTGCGTATTTTAATTGGCCTACTTGAAGAGTAATTTGCACTTCCTTCAACTGGGGTTGATGCCGAGTCTATGAATTCAAACTCCAACGCAAGCCAAAGCGAGAGAGACAAAAGGTGAACACAAAAGCCCTAGATTAGGCATTTAATTAGCAACATTTTCTCAAACGTTAATTAAGGAAAGATGTTGAAATGGAGGGTGTCTTGATTATCCTAACCGTTCCGTAATTGGCGTGTCTTCTTTTGTCTCTTATTGGTTAGAAAGGTTGTCCAATAAGTGCACTTCCTGAAATTATACCAAAGATAATTGGATGGAAGTTTTTGGAATAATATAAAAACAGAATAACAGAGGGAGACTGTTGTTGAAATATACATTCTAGATTACATAGAAGCAGAGTTCTGAAGATATGAATAATTTGTGAAAGATTAAGAAGGAGGTAAACAAATTTGCTATTCTATTTGTAAGGAATAGTTTTGAATGTGCATTTCTGCAATGCTGAACGTGTTACTTTCTTAAGTTTCTAACAGGTAATCCAATTTAATATATCTTTATGTAAAACACTCAATAACTTGCTAGAGAATAAAGTGCTTGCTAATAAGTTCATCTAGTACCTATGTTTTTGGGAGCTTGATATTCGAATATCCAATCCCATATTTCAGATTCGGATAGTCAATTCATGGTTGGATATTGAGAACGTAAATCTATGATTGGATTTTCGGATATCTAGTCCAAGATTTGAGGTTAGCGTAGTGAATGAATGATTGGATATTTGGAGAATGAATCAATGATTTGATATTCGGAAAGTCAATCAGTGATTGAATATTCGAAGAGTGAATCAGTGATTGAATATTCGAAGAGTGAATCAGTGATTGAATATTCGAATAGTGAATCAGTGATTGAATATTCGAAGAGTGAATCAGTGATTGCATATTTGGAGAGTGAATCTGTTATTGGATATTCGTAGCTGAATCAATGATTGGATATTCGGAGAGTGAATCTATGATTGAAAAGTTTGATAGCTAATCGAAGATTACAGATTTTTATAGTGAATTAATGATTGGACGTAAAGATAACGAATTCTGAATTCTAAATTTGGCCAGCAAATCCATAGCCGCAAATGTATATAATTCCACTTGTACGTTGCGAAACCTTCTCCATCTTTTTAAAGTAAATGTCCATCACTGGTAAAAAGATAAAGTGCTCCCCTGTGCATAGCACCACGCCATGAAGGCGTATAGGGGGTGTGGGGGTAACCAGTAATGTCCATCACTGGTCTCTCACAAACACTCGAACACTACGGCAAGGAGCAGTAGCGTAACTAACACGGTCTGCGCCCCTCCCCCCCCCCCACAACTTACAGTTGAGCGCTCATGCTATTTCTTTAAAATATTTTCTAAAATATCAATTCACTCCTGCATTTCTATTAGGTATTTACAAATATAAAAATACATACATGTAATTTGAATCTATATAAAATCTGGTACCAAAGGTTTAAAAAGACAAACGGTAAAAAATATATGATACAATTACAAATGAAAATGAACTGTTATTACAAATACTGAAGACGATATTGTTAAATGCCCATTACCAGTCCTCTGCGTTTTTTGATGAAAGCAAATTCTTGTGCTAGTTTGGTCAAGTCCAGTTTTCGAGCACAATCGCTTTCAATGCTTGACAACATTGTTCTTGTAATTTTTGTTGACACTAAATTCCGAAATGAAACAATTTCTGTAGCTATTGTGCAAAATCTTGTTGTTCATATTTCTCCCAGAAATTTGTAGCAGATTCCACTACAACAAATACAAAAGAAACTTAACAACAGCACAGTTTCACCAAACTTTGTTGAAACGCAGGCTGTAAGTAGGGAAGCGGAGGGATGAAAACGTTTCCAGCACATTGCCTTGCCTGTCATCTACCCTTCGGCGACGTAATCTATGACTTGAACTATTCAGCTAATGAAGGTTTTCTTGTAACCTGGACATTCACTTTCTACTTTTCTAGTGATTAACGCAGTTGTAGGGGCATATAAATATAATATGTTTGATTGAAAATATATTTTATTTAACGCCGAAATGAAAACTTTTGTAAACCATCGGTCTTTCTTATTATTCTTACTTGCCCCCCCCCCCCATATGTCCTGCGCCCCCCGCACCGCGGGAGTTGAGGTTGCGGGGGTGTTATTTACGCCACTGGCAAGGAGTCAGTTTTGGAATCACAAACGTCCTCGTAATCCCCTTGAACAGCCACTATACAAAAGAAAAATACTCAAGGGTTTTAAAACGGATTACATTTAAATGTAGTTTCGCTGACGCTGTTGGAAAGTAGCCACACATAACGACTCACAGAGTAATCCAGACGTGCTTTGTTTTCTTATATTCTCAATGTATTTTATGCCATGTTAGTCATACCATTTGCTTGCTCCCCACATAAAAATTCCGCCGACCACATTTTCCTGTAATAAACGTAAGATCCAACCCTTTAAGTGAAGCGAGAGTAATCTAGTTTCTTTGATACTATAAAAGTGGTTACGATATAATCTGGTTCGTGCGCCTTGTGTGTTCGCAACCTAGATGTACAGAAGAGCCAAGCGCCTTGCGGAATCATCAGTATATGCGGAATGAAATATGAGCATATCACTTGTATATCAGAGATTGCGACAGAAAATATTGAAAAGACGTACCACATATTATGCTGGTCTGATATACCTACTCTCTCTTTCCTTCTCTCATCTCATCCAATTCATTCTTACTCCCTTCTTTCCTCAATGTTCCTTTTTCCTTTTCTTGTCTCTTTTTCTTGCTATTTTTCTGTGTCTGTCACACTCATTATTCGATACGCTGGCATCCCTGACCCACAGGTTCCCTATGTCCAACGGTTCAGTGATGCATCACCTATTTCCTGATTTCCTTCTGGATGTTTTTACTGAATCACCCTGTATAATCATCTGAACAAGAATCTGAGAAAAGCTAGGTTCGAATTCCAAATTAGGATTTTATTAGTTGTGTCTGCAACCCGACGTCGGGATTTTAGAAATGGAATCGCAATACTCGGAATTTCGTTGAAAAAAATCATGGAATCGTGCTTCCAGATTCACAATGTAGGGTTTGTAACAACAAATTTCAAGTCCTGGATTTGAGAATCAAAACTTACAATTACGGTTCTGTTACCAGAGTTTCAATTTCATGAGTAGTTGCTCCAAATATACAATCCAAAATTTATGAATGCGCGGGTGGAGCGTATGGTTATATTTGCGAGTATATATACACGCACAATCATTTTAAATTTTTAGTTTATATTACTGATAATAGATTTCACTATCAATTGATTTTATAATGTGAAGTCTTAAATACGTAATTACCGTATCCAATTCAACATTATGTACCAAATCTAGAATTACTGAATTCTACACCGAATCAAGAATTCAAGATTCAGCAACTTCACCTCCCGTGCCAAAGTGGTTAGCGTCACGGGTCCTCGGTTGGTATCGTGCGTGAAACAGTGCAGAATAATCTTCGTTGCTTCATCTGTTTCATAAATTTACAAATCCACATTGAGAGAGCGTTCCGTACCTTCAAGTCTGTCTATTAATTTAACCTACGCTCCTCATGTCGTGAGCAAAAGACTAACAATAAAGGTTAACGGAATTAACTCTGTGTTTTACCTCAATAAAAGATTTTTCCTTCACAGACAGACTTAACAGCAATTTACAAACTTGAAACCACACATCTGTATTATTCGCGATATTTCCATACTGTAGTTCTCTTGTTATGCTAGTTTTGAGCTTTTTGATATGTCTCTCACTTTGCTAAATTATGTTGCCAAATTGGCATTTTCAGGTTACTCTATATTCCTTCTAACACTAGTTGCCTGTCCTCCCCGATGGCGCAGTGGTAGCGTCGTCGCCTTGTAATCAAGGGGTCTAGGGTTCGATACCCGGTGGAGGCACATAGTGGTTCGGATTCCACTTTAAACTGTAGGCTCAGTCCCGATTAGCCTTACTGTGCACAAAGTGGACTTAAAACCTCAACTCAAACTCAACCCAAACTAGTTGCCTGTGCCATCTTGAACATTTGACAAATTAAAAAGCGAGCAAACACAACATTCCAAATAAATAGAAAAGAACTGAAGTGTAATGTCCAGAACATTACAAGCAATACAGGCCGGCCCAAAAAAGGTAACCGAAATGTAGAACCGTTGTATTATGTGTTCGGTTATCTTTTTTGGGCCACCCTGTATACCATATACTCGTCGCTTT
The DNA here is from genome assembly GCF_977018435.1 of Lepisma saccharinum. Classification (NCBI taxonomy): domain Eukaryota; kingdom Metazoa; phylum Arthropoda; class Insecta; order Zygentoma; family Lepismatidae; genus Lepisma; species Lepisma saccharinum. The sequence goes on from NC_139233.1 coordinate 55,833,942, forward strand.
CCACCTCTCTTGTTGTTGTTGAATGGTTGTTTCCCGTGCAAGGTACCACCCCATGACGACACATAGAAAGTCTTGAGGTAGGGCTGCATATATTCTCGATGTCGACCTCAGCAAGGGAAGTGAGAATCAAGGAATACGCAGCAGACCAACCAGTCAACAGCGGTGGCGCCGAGAGTTACGACGTCATGGGGAGGAACTACTACGTGCACCTTGTTCTACATGCTGCTGCGTTTCCTATCGCGCTAGATTGGTCGCTTTTCTGCTCCCCACTTCTCTTGCAAGGATATAGAGCGCCCGCCGTAAGACTGGAGAAGACCTATATTCGCCTTTATCCAACGCGTTGGTGTCGAGGTTACTGATAGGTGGGAGGGTGATTGAACCCTAGAAGCACTTATTCAGGATATCGAGAGAACAATTACCCTCTCACATATGAGTAACCTTTAGTCTCTTCTAGTCTCGAGGTTACTCATAGGTGAGAGGGTGATTGTTCTCTCGATATCTTGAATAAGTGCTTCTAGGGATCAATCACCCTCTCACCTATGAGTAACCTCGAGACTAGAATAACAATGCATTTATGTGAAATGATTTTAGGCACAAATATGCGACAATAACCTAGAATATCTGGCGCCATAGCGGATTTCACAATATTCAAGATTTCATGAAAGGATCTTTAATTCGAAATTTCGTTAACGGCACAAGAAAGCAACATATCGGTAACAGATCTCGAATTCAAGATATTTAGGCATCGAGTCCTAAATCGAAAAAAAATCTTAGAGAACGGATCCTGAATTCGAGATATCGACCACGAAACTTAAACTCGTAATACTGGCAACAATTTTAATATAGAAATACTTGGTTAACGAACACTGAATGTAAGATTTCGTTAATAGACCTTGAATTCGAGATTTCCTTAAAGGATCCTGAACTCAACCTATCGGCAACAGATCTTGAATTCGAGACATTACTGTAAGGAAAATTGATATCGAGATTTCAGTAATGAAACTTGATTTAGAGATACTGGTAACCAATCCTCAACGAGAGGTTGAGGAAATCAATTTAGAATTCAAAATTCAAGTTCAATTTAAAATTCTATACTTGGAATGGGTGTACGGAATAGATAGTCATGGAATTTAAACTCTCGCAATAGAAACTAAATTGCAAATTTTGATTCCTTATACTTGAAATAAATTCGTGTTACAAATTCTTCGTTGTCAATTGGATAGTGATTCCATGATTTCTGACACAAAAGTCTGGTATTGCGTATTCGATTTTAGAAACCCGAAATAGGGTTTCCAACTCAGGTAATAAAACCCTAAATTCGGAATTCCAATCTTTTTTACAGGTTCTTGTTCTGATCAAACCACTCATTTATATTATCAGCGGTGAATATTTACCTTAAAAATGAATGGTGAAGCTATAACCTGCAATTGTATCATAGTTACTTTCTTTGTACAGGATGAGGAAGAAGAAGCGCTTTGAAAGTGCTGATGACACAACAATAAAACTCTTTGAAAGAAAAGTTGCTCTAAAAAAAAGCATGCAACGAGAGGCCTGTCTTTTTATTGGTAATTAGATTCATTTTCGTCTTCTTCTAGAAGATCTTCTGTGTCTCGCGGGAGAACACAGATAAAGGAGCGGAGAGAGAAAGAAAATAAAAAGATCCGAAGTTCTTGGCGAAATTTGCAAAGCTCCGTCCCATGGAAATGCGAGTTTTAGTTCGTGTTGCAAGAGAGCTCTAATTTGATTGCCTTAAATACAAATGGAAATGAGTTGCTAATTTTCACAGGGGGCAGCGGAAACCTCCCCGTTGCCATTTCACTGTTGGGTAGTGGCAAGTTGAATTTTCAGACCCTCCAGGGTCGCGCCACTCTGCATATCGCCCCGGCAATTACGACGTGGAGGAAGAATGGACAAGTGGATGCAAGCAGGAGGTCGTTGGGGATTTTTATTTGTTTACGGATTTCTGCTCGCCTGGCTGCCAGCTCCAGTGCCAGTCACTTTGGAGCATTTGTGTACACTCCCGCGTCGCGCTCTGCACTCGTAAAGAAAAAGTTTGCGAACACCGCTCTAGTTCAGAAGCAGTGCAGTCGCTTAGCAACCAAGTTAGATCAGCAAAAGGAAGTGGTTTCCTTAAAACTAGCTGCAGTTGCTCCGTATTGCTATTAGTGTGCTCTGAAAGAAAGATTTGTGACAGTATTTTTGAAGAATGCAGTCGTGCGTGACCTATTTCCATGAAGAGACAATTGATGTGCAATCGCCTTGTACAGTGACCGGCAATAAAAATGGGTCACCTAGATCCTGAAATACTTGTTTCCCTGCAAGGCTCTACGGCAAAAAGTGGATTTTAATAGCAAATTTTCAATGGGAACTTCTGCCAGCCACCGTACAGTTAGGCAACACACAAAAAACATTGCAGATAAGCTAATATTTCAGGATATAGGTGTCCCATTGTTATTGCCGGTGACTGTACGTCCCGAGGGCCCCCGTTCACCCTTGATCGTGAGAGTCAAAATAGGTACATGCACGAAGTAGGTTCCTTGTCCGATGCCTCACTTTCTCTCTCTCTCTCTCTCTCATGGAATCGCCTATTTTTTCTACAAAGGAGTGACTTTGGAAAGCATCACATTGTGATCTGATTTCTACATTTTTATACTCAGTTTCAGAAGCTAATTCTTAATTAAAATTTTATTAGTTATCTACAATAACAATAAAACCCTTTTGTGCAACAAAATGAATGATGTCAATTTGCAGAGGTGGCCGACATACCCGTTGTCTTAAAATACCAGTCACATCACATCATAAGTCGGTTCTTACTGGAACATTTGGTCCTCCGCAAAACCGGATGAATTACGGTTATCGGTATACGACGGGACTGGTGAAGTGCAGTTTTAGTGAAGTGAAGTGTTACAGGACAGTAATACAGTTACGCTTAATACAGAAAAATGCCGTTTTCCCGCCAATTCAGCCACGCCGTGAGAGGGGAAATTAGAGCGTGGTAGGAGAATCAACGAGCATCACGATCCAGTCACTGAATCATTCGACGCAACGTTGTCAAGAGCAGAGGAATTATCGATGGCTGCAGATTCCGTGTACGTGAGTAAATCCTTTTATTTTCTTTTTCCATACTTGTTTGTTCATATACCTAACCTTGCCTGAGAAAATGCCGGAAGAAAGTAAAATGCTCGCTCGTGAGGCAACGCAGTATAATACAAGGACAATTAACTCGACTTCAGAACTACGTGTCCAATTATGACGAGGCAAATGGTCATGTAAACGAAATTGTAGCCAGGCATAAACAACTCGGCAGTGTGTGGTCAAAACTAGAAGATGTAATGGACAAGATAGCCGAATTATCAGATGAGCAATCTCACGACAAGAAAAGAGCGTCACTTGAGCAAAGTTAGGTCACTTCAGAAGCTAAAATGCTTTCAATAATAGAAAAATGACTCGAGGAGAAAGAATAACAAATGTAAACGTGAAACTAAACCTCCAATCAAGCTCCCAGATGTAACTTTACCAACGTTTGACGGAAACTACACTCAGTTTTCATTGTTTCAAGATATGTTTGTTGCCCTCATAGATAAAAATGAAACATTGTCAGACATACAAAGATTGCAGTATTTACGGCTTTCGTTAAAGGATTGAGAATTTCCATCTCACAGGTGCTAATTACAAGGTCACCTGGGATTTGATTCAGCGCAAGTACAATAATCCCAAGTTAATAGCCGCTACTTACATAAAACACATTTTGAATGTAGCTTCAGTCACTAAGGAAAGTGTAACATAATTAAGAAAGTTCACGACTACGATTAGAAGCTCTATAGAAGCGTTACGAAACATTCAGGGAGACGCGGACTTAATTGATATTTTTCTAGTTCAGTATCTTTCATCCAAATTGGATAAATGTACGAGAAGGGATTTTGAGAAACAATCGAGCAATACAGAATTCAGTACCATAGAAGAATTGCTTATACGAGTATTTTTAGAAACTAAATGCAACTCTCCACAAAAATTCGAAGCAAATGAACCTTCGATATCGACGAAGCAGTTTTCAAGGTCACCAGCTGTTGGTAACGTTAGATCAAGACCGCCACAACATCTAACACTTATTATACTGTATCGAGCCAAAGCTGCATCTACTGCAGAGATGTCTATCCTTTTCATCCTTTATTCAGATGACAGTCATTTTTTAAATTGACGAATAAACAAAAATATAAATTTCTGCACGAGAACCGCATATGCAGTAATTTTCTGCGTTTTGCTAATCACTCAGTGTTAAATTGTAAAGGAGGCTGTTGCAAGTACTGTAAGTTGCGTCATAACACAAGTTTGCACGAAGAGAGGACTAAGGGTACACGCCGTGTACCTCCTCTCCCTCCAGGGATATCAGTTGCGAACGAAGCAAGCAGGGTTTCCAACCCTCAAGTGAGAGAGGGAGACAGTTCATCGTATTCAGTAAAGAATAAAACCCAAAATGTTCTGCTGGCAACTGCTTGTGTTCTGGCAAAGGACAAAGATGGAAAATACTTTCCTTGCCGCATCTTATTGGAACCGGGGTCTCAAGTGAGCCTTATTAGTATGGATACGGTACAACATCTTGGGTTACGAAGGCAGAGACAAAACACGTTGATACAGGGAATAAGTTCCAACACTGTATATTCACCTTATGCTGTAAATGTTGAATTAAAATCAAGGTTCAATGAATTTACTATAGAAGCACAATGTTCTGCTTTAAAAATATTACTGAACGTTTGCCTGCAGAAAAATGGATACTTCATCATGGGAGATACCTACAGATATTAACCAGGCGGATGAAGACTTCAATATTCTTGCTTAGATTGATATTTTAATTTCTGCAAGTATATTTTTTGATATCCTACTGCCAGAATAGATGTCGAAACAAGGATCTTATCCTACGTTACAAAACACACAGTTTGGCTGGATTGTAGTTGGCAACACTCCAGGCACAACGTCACATCCAAACAAATCATTTTTAATACAGGGTGAGCCCTTGGAACGGCAATTACAGCGTTTTTGGACCACTGAGGATTTGTCGGAGAAAATTATTTCGCCTAAAGATAAGAAAATGGAAGCACATTTTCGCCAAACTAGAGAAAGGAATGAAGATGGCACCTACACATTACCTTTGACCGAAGAAAGATCAATATTAGGGGAATCATTGGAACATGTACACTCCAGATTCTTGCAATTAGAACGCCGACTCCAGAGAGAACTGGAATTGAAGGAATAATATGTGGAATTTATGAATGAGTACGAGATATTACACCATATGCAAGCAGTGCAGGAAATAAGAGAGGCGCCAGCAACGGATGAAATCCGATATTTCATCCCTCATCACCCGGTTTGGAACACCGGAAGTTCTACTACGAAACTACAAGTAGTCTTCGATGCTTCAGCTAAAACGACCAGTGGCCGGTCACTCAATTGTCTACAAAGTGCAGGACCGGTTCTACAAGAGGATCTGTTCGGTTTACTGCTTCGCTTTAGGACTCATATAATCGCTCTGAAATCTGATATTGATAAAATGTATAGTATGATTCATATGCACCCTTCTGATAGGAAATTACAGTGCATATTATGAAGAAAATATCAAGACGAACCACTGATGATCTACGAATTGAACACTGTAACCTATGGCTTGACATCTAGCTCATATCTAGCAACTAAATGCTTACAGCAAATAGCAACAGATGAAATGCACAACTTTCCACAAGCTGTTGAAATACTAAAGAGAGATTATTATATGGATGACTTGGTGTCACGGCAAGAAGACGAGAATCAAGCCATTAATCTACGTAAAGAACTGTCAGCATTATTATCGGCAGGAGGATTTAAGCTACGAAAATGGGCATCTAATTGTGCAAGAGTAATGGAAACTATACCTTTAGAGCTACGGGAAGTTAAAGACACAATTCTGTTTAACGACGACAGTACGAAAACTCTAGGTGTCAATTGGAATACTTCCGCCGCCACCTTTTGCATAGTAACGGCCGTAGGTTCAGCGTAAGCGCTAGAACGCAATGCTGAGTTGGCTACACTCACACCGGCGAAGAAACAACATCTTACAACCTCCTCTCTACGCGGGTATCCAGCTGATGTGTGAGAGAGAAGCATTATAACTTCCTTTCAGCGGGATCAAGTACACAAGAAAGAGGATACCAACGCTTGTTATGTAAACAATAATCACACAGTTGTCAACAATCAAAGACACAGTAGGGCTGCTGGCTCTAGCAAACCAACAAAGCACTTCGACAATACGTGTAAAGAAAGAAAACAATTTGGCCTGCTGCGATTTGAGTTTTCACGAAACTGAAACTAAGCTCAGGGTTGCCAGTCAAATCGCGCAACTCTTTGATCCGCTCGGAATTATTGGGCCTGTAATTGCACTGTTTAAACAGTTTCTACAGAAGCTATGGAAACTAAATGTATCCTGGGACGACGAATTAACTTCAGATATATTAAACCAATGGATTGCTTTACAAGCACAAATATGCCACATTTAAGATATTCATGTTCCACGATGTATTTTACCTAAAGGAAATATAATAAATATTCAAATTGACGGGTTTTCTGACGCGTCAGAGAGAATGTACGGCGCGTGCCTTTATGTCAGAACGGTAACCGAAAGCAGTCAAGTTCATTCACGCTTATTGTGCAGCAAGGGTAAAGTTACACCCATTAAGAAAATAACCTTGCCTCGTCCTGAGCTGTGCGCAGCACTTATATTGGCAAAATTAGTTAATGAAGTATTACCTTTATTAAATCTCCGAATAGACAATGTATATTTATATGCAAACTCACAGATTGTTTTGGCATGGATTTCAAAGGACCCAGAGAATTGGTAACCCATTGCGGCAAATAGAGTTGCTCAAATTCAGGAATACACGCAGGTGTGTGATGGGCGGTACGTAAGGTCAAAGGATAATCCTGCTGATATGTTATCGAGAGGTGTCGAACCCCTAAAGCTAAAGGGAAACTCACTTTGGTTACACGGGCCAGTATATTTAAGCCAATCAGATTAAGATACAAATTTGGCCATCAACGAGATCGGCTTTGAAATGAATCCACCTATAGAAGTACCAGAACGTAGAAAGGTGAAGATAACTTCATTGGTAGCTACCCAAAATTCAGATGAAATTCTTACAAGATTCTCTAACATTTTGAGAATGATAAGAGTTATTGCACTTAGTAATATTTTCATTGATAATTGCAAGGGACCCACGAAGAGAAATGTTTGTATTTCGAAACTGAATGCCAAGGAATTGCAACGAGCCACAGATATTTGCATTAAAATATCACTAGTCTTATCCTACGCGAAAGAAATAGAAAACTTGACACACAAGAGAGAAGTTTCTTCGAACAGTGGAATAAAAGATCTGTACCCATTTCTCGACGCCGATTCCATTATTCGCGTGGGCGGACGTTTACAAAACAGCGATCTCGCTTTTGAGGTTAAACATAAGATAATCTTGCCTCCTAAGGCACATCTTACACGGCTGTTAAAAATACGAACATCACAAGTTACTCCATGCTGGAACATAGTTACTACTTTCCTCACTCCGACAAAAATATTGGATCGTCCATGGAAGACAAATAGTTAAGCACATCCATCACTATTGTATTAAATGCCATAGACTCAAATCAGAAGCTAATAAACAACTGATTGGACATCTGCCGGTGCACCGAATCCGAGCAGCTTATCCATTCATGTAGAGTGGTGTAGATTACGAGGGGACCTATAAAGATAAAGACTGGAGCGTCAAGAAGCAAATCGACGAGAAAATGTTTCATTGCACCTTTTGTGTGTTCCTCAGCAAAGGCTGTACACATTGAAATTGTTACAGATTTAACAACCAAAGCATTTTGACCTGCATTGAAAAGATTTATATCCCGGAGAGGAAAATGTGTAACCATTCACAGTGACAACGCCAGTACCTTTCGTGGTGCACACCGAGAACTTCAGGAACTACAAAATATGTTTGAATCTACCCAGTTTCAAGATGTCATTCAAGGCTACGCAGCAAATGAGCACTTTCAATGGAAATTCATACGACCAAGAGCGCCAAATTTCGGTGGACTCTGGGAAGCGGCGATTAAGTCGCTAAAACATCATCTACGTAGAGTGCTGGGGAGCACCATACTAACCTACGAAGAGTTAAGTACTTTACTTTGCCAGATTGAAGACCACTTTGCGTTTTACCCAACGAATCAGATTACTAGATATTAACTCCAGGGAATTTTCTCATTTGCAGACCTATAACAATCTTCCCAGAACCTGACCTCACCCTCATACCTGACAAAAGACTCAGCAGATACCAGCTGATACAGAAGATGAGAAGATCCATTTGGAAGCAGTGGAATAAAGAATATCTACAAGCCCTTCAACAACGCCAGAAGCCTCCACCAGGAACTTAACTCCAGGGACAATTGTACTGCTGAATGAAGACGACGTACCCCCCCTACAGTGGAAACTAGTTAAGTTGGAAGCGGTGCATCCTGGAACGATGGACTAGTGCGTGTAGTAACAGTGAAAACGAAAGATGGAGTGTTTAGAAGAAGTGTTGGTAAAATTGTGCTCCTTCCCATATATAAAGACGGAGATTAGTTGAATTATGTTCATTCAACCGGGGGGAGTATGTTCAGGAAATGAAACAGTGCGCGCTGGCCATCTGCGGCGCATGCGCGCGAGCGAAAAGACTGACTTGCGTGAGTGAGCTCTGCCGTGCAACACACTACGTGCGCGTCTCCTACTATATGGGACAAATAATCTATCTACGATGTATCAGACAGTGTAATTATGGTTCTGTATACCATTATGTATTAGCATTTAGTGTTATAAATATTCGAAATCGATTTACCGTGTTTTTCATCTGGTAGAACCATGCCTAGGTAAAGCAGTTCTCTTAAAATACCAGTCACATCACATCATAAGTCGGTTCTTACCGCAACAGTAACTGAAGACTAAAATTGGTAAACGTTGTAAGTGCCACAATAATTCAAACACCGTTTTCCACGTTAAACTGTGAAATGTGCCATGCTTTGTAAAGCGGTAAACGTGAAATGTGACTGGTAGCCCTCTAAGTTGTTCAAAGGGCGTGTAAAGATGTCACTAGTGTGCACGTTCTTACGGGCTGATGTGCGGAACGATGGGATTTACCAACACTTTCGCTTTTGGAACTTACAACGTTTACCGCTTTTAGTCCTCAACTTACAAAGAACATCCGTACCCAGGCCAGACCCACAGTGCGCTGTGCTAACCCCCCCCCCCCCCCCCGCTACGAAAGTCGGCTCTCATGAGACGAGTAACCAATTGTAACTCTTAGCATAAAAAGGGCTGGCAAATGGGATTCATCTCAATACCTTCTTCCTAGAGTTGTGATTTGCGGATCTTCCGTGCAGACGTATCTTGTAAAGGTTATCGGTTCTAACCTTTCTACGTCGGTACGACTGAGCCCATTATTCTTATAGGGTTAGTTAGAGTTATCCGAAGAACAAAACTTTTCTCAAGAGGATTTGAAGTAGAGAGAAGGTTGGAAAGTGTTTTTTATTGTTATCATCCAATCGATTCTTAAGTTCGACACTGGAGATCTAAGATACTTTGTGATATATTAGAAAGCTGTTTTCAGAAATTCGCTGCTTTTAAGCATGCTAAAACTTTGGATACTTTCAATGGAGCAGTTCCTATAATAAGGTCTCTGCTATAATTTAAATGGATTGAATCTACGTAAATATCGTGGATTTATGCGTAATGTAATCCATCTTAGGAAATAGATAACCTTAGTTGCTATTTGGAAATGTTAACATAATCAAAATATATATGTTCTAATTTAATTCAACCTGGTTTTCTAGGAAGGATGGTACTTTCAAATATTCTCCTTAATCATTAATCAACACTTTCAAGCCTTCTAATTTTGACGAATCTAAGAAGCCAATTTATAATGTTTTGATCCCCCTTTCCTTAACACATTTTCTACGAACATACATTGGTGCAACCTCTCTTGGCCAATTTATTTAACAATCTTTAGTATTAACATTAAAATCTTGGCTTCTAAGTATTCAGTTATTACTTGATTTGTTTAGTTTGTGGTCCACTTTATCTACATATGGGCTAATCGCGTGTTTTTCATCTGTACCCATGGACCATGCCCGCACCCTCGATCTATGACATTTTATGTTAACTTAAAAGAAGGTACGAAAATAACATTGTCGATATTTAAGATTTTCAAAATTTTCGAATTAGTTCTTGCATAAATAAATGGGTTTGTTGTGGAGAGAGAGGCAGGCTTCAGAAGTCTTCAGTCTGCAATATTTAGTAATTTTAGTTTTATAACAATTGATTCAAAAAAGGTAAAGTGCTCCCCTGTGCTTGGCACCACCCCATGAAGGCGTATAGGGGGTGTGGGGGTAACGCCCTACACTTTCTTGATCCGGTCGTGAGTGGGGGTGATGTGAACAGCGTCACGCCTTTGACCGCCTTTACCCCCCAGGATTTCCCCCCGGTACCCATGTCATTCGACGCTGGGTGGGCGCCGGAGCCGCTACCAACGTTAGAAAAGTTCCCGGATTTGAACCGGCCGGGGATCGAACCCGGGATCTTGAGCATGGTAGTCAGACGCGTTACCGACTTTTTTTTCTTTTTTTATTACTATTATTACAAATTACATTTTATTAGAACATGGTTAAAAATAAGATACCTTCTTTATATTCATATACAACCTTTAGGAAATTTGCATAATTCTTTCTGTTATAAACAATAGTGTTTTGCATTAATTCTTGTTGAAAGAAATCTTTAAAATTACATGCGTACTTAATATTTGTGCAGTTTAAAGTATAGTAAATAGAATTGCTAATAAGCCATAGTACTGCATTCCATTTGGTTTTAGGATAATACTTAAAATCTGGTATTATTACAGTCTGTGTCGTATAATTTGCTGTTGATGTACGACATATTCTACTTAACATGTTTCGTAATTGTTGCCACATGGTACTTGCGTGACGACATTTAGATATTCTGTGTTCTATTGTATCTTCCTCATTGCACACATTACATAATGACGTGTCACTGAATTGAAGTCGATGTCTTTTACTTTTGGTATCATATTTATCATCTACTAATATGTACCATAAGGATTGAACCTTGTTAGTTAAATGTTTCACCCAAACATTCGTCCATACTATGTTCCATTCCTTATTGGGAGTCTGTTGCTCTACTTTCGTTGGCTGCGTATTTAGGTCAAGTTCCTGGCGATACAAGTCATTGACTTGTAGGTTCCCTATCGTACTTCCTGCTCCCAGTCTGTACACACATTCTGCAATAGAAGGTAAAAGATAAGCAAAGTTTTTCGGGATAGCTGCTGTGTGCATTGGCAAGGTCAAGGGAATTTTATCGAGGATCGATCGTAGCACCATCGCTGTGTAGCTATCTGGTTGTTGTATGAGCATCTGTAGATTACGCGTGTTGAACAATGCCGCTGCTTTCCATTCCACGTGCATTAGTCCCAATCCACCTGCCGTTCGCTGTTGCACTGCAGTGTTATAAGCCACTCTGAAAAACTGACCTTGCCGCAAGAAATACGTAGCTATCGATCGTAAACGTGTTGCAAAAAATCTTGACAAAGGGAAGAGTGCTGCAACAAACCAAACTTTTGCGAATATGTATCTGTTTAATTAATGCACTCGTGATATAAGCGATAAATTTCTTAACACATTGGTTTTAATCAAACCTTGTATGTTATTTTTCATTGTTTCAAAATTTATATTGATCGTCGATTGTAATGTATTCTGAAAAACTATCCCCAATATTCTTACTTTATCTCTAGTTACAATTTCACGTCCATATGTTAAGTTTGTTTGCTTTCCCAGTGGCAACAAATACGATTTTTTATAATTAATTTTTGCACCTGATATTTGCATGTATTCATTTAGACCGACTATAACTTCCTCATAATCAGTCTTAGAGTTAATGAAGGCTGTTACATCGTCCATATACCCACATACATGTAAGTTACTTTCACAATATCTGAGAGATGACAATTTTGTTTGAATCATGTTCAGAAAAGGTGATAACGATAACATGAACAGATATGAACTTAAGGGGGATCCTTCTAAGACTCCTCTTTTCACCTGTATTGTCGATGTTAGGAACCCATTAACAAGTACCTTAATATATATATTTCTAGTTAATAGTTGTACCCAACTAATAAATTTGTCACCAAATCCAAGTTTTTGTAAAACTAATTTTAAGTATTTATGGCTAACATAATCATATGCAGATGCAAAGTCAAGCGTGAAAATAGCTGCGTCAGTGTCATTCTTCTCTTCATATGTTGCTATTATATCTCTAGTTATCATTAATGCTTGGTGTTTGATGCCAACACTTGGCATTCCATATTATGTGTTACCTATTAACAATGACATATATGGTTTTAACCTATTTGATATTATATTTGTTAGGATTTTATACTCAACATTAATTAGATTAATTGGTCTGAATTCATTAATTGTTATCGGTTTCTGTACCTTAGGTATTAAAACAGTCACTCCAGTACTACAATTCTTTCCTATCTTAATTTTGTGAAATCCCTCTTGAACCCACTTAGTTACTGTGGGTCCTATAGTAGGCCATATCTTTTTATAACCTTCACTTGTAATACCATCGATACCTGGTGATACATTTCCACGTAAACTGAAAACCGCTTTAGTTATTTCATCCTGAGTAAACTCTTTTTTCTAATATATTTCTATCTTCATCCTGAAGTATTGTGGGTATATTATTTATTATTATGTTGCCCTCTATTATGTCGATCGTTTCTGTTTCAAATTTTTGTTGAAAATGTTCCTTTATTACTTGTTGAATTTCAGATTGCATTATAATTTCTTTCTCATGTTTGTTTATAATTTTGTTTATAATTTTTCTCTGACCTCTATTTCGTTCTTGTTTTATATGATATAATGTGGTTGTTTCTCCGTGATCAATGGGCTGTACCTTACTTCATACTTGAATACCTTTTATTTTATTTCTATGGAATCCTAATATTATCGCCTGAACATGCTTAATTTTATCTTGTACTGACTTACCTTGCAAAATACTTGATATTTTAATTCATGCAAAACACTATAGTAAAAATTGTACATACTATTTCTGTCTTGACATTTTTGTTTTTCCATAGTTTTTACAAAGTCTTTGGAATTCTACTTTAAAGCAACTGTCCCACCACTCCACAAGATTTGTCTTATAAGTAGTTTTTGTTGTGCACGTCTTCCATTTTTCTTGAAAACGTACCATGAATTCCTGGTCTATAATCAATGCATTATTTAAATGCCAAAAACCTGGTCCTCTACAAATATTTTCTGAATCTATTTTGATCCTAACGATATATGCAAAATGGTCTGTAAAGCAAATTGGGAAAGTTTGCACATTAGAAACATGGTGCTTAATATTATTAGATACATAAATTCTATCAATGCGCGAGGCATGATTTGGTTTGATGTACGTATAACCTTCTTAATTTCCTTTAGCATATTCCCATGTATCAACTAATTGTAATCCCTCTATTAATGCTTTTAAAGTTGGGGAGTAGTTGTAACCTGGTTTTTGATCAATGGTTCTTAGAACTGAATTAAAATCACCTCCTAAGATGATAGATGTAATATTACCACTTAATTCCGCCACGTCTTCTAGAAAGAAGTGGTTCCGCTGTGTTCTGTTTTGTGAACCAGAAGGTGCGTAAATATTACAAAGTTTTATTCCATTTAATATTGCTGTTATTATTCTTCCTGAATAGTATCATTGTACCTGCTGTATCGGTATTCCTTTACGAATATAGAGAGCTGTACCATGATTTTGTGGAGTAAAATTATTATACACATCATATATGTTACCGTCTTTTAAATATGGAGTTCCAATTTCTTGCAAAAAGGCTATATCCACATATGCTTTTTTAAGGATGTCTAGTAAAGCTTCCTGCTTAATATTAGTACACGACTTATTATAATTAATAGTAGCTACTGTATAGGTCAACATATTATGAATGTAGGCTATAATGAAAAACTAAGGATTACATGTAGATATATATAAATATATATAGAATTATAAGAAAATACTCTTTTCCAGTTCATTTTACCTTAATCTTATTCTGGCTATATATGCAATATTTCACACCAATTATCAAGGCCAAACTATTTGTTAAATTATTGTTTTGATTTACTTAAATCACCTACCCTTCGCCTAGATCTTCTTTTCGCTAAGCTCTTGTCGCGCCGCACTTTTAGTCCGTTTTTTTGTACCAGTTACATTTTCCACTACCATTTTCATATTTACACTACTACTCTCACTATCTTCATCAGTAATCAACTCACTATCCATATCGTCTCCCATTGCGTTTTGCTGTGGCCGCGGTGGCTCAGTCGGTAACACGTCAGACTACCATGCTAAAGGTCCCGGGTTCGATCCCCGGCCGGTTCAAATCCGGGAACTTTTCTAACGGTGAAAGCGGCCCCGGCGCCCACCCAGCGTCGAATAACATGGGTACCTGGGGGAAACCCTGGGAAGTAAAGGCGGTCAGGGGCGTGATGCTGATCACATCACCCCCACTCACGACCGGATCAAGAAAGTGTGGGGCGTTACCCCCACACCACCTATACGCCTTCATGGCGTGGTTCTATGCACAGGGGAACACTTTATCTTTTTTTATTGCGTTTTGTTGTTCTTCCTGTCTTTCTGCTGTCTTCTGATCCTTAATGTCATTGGTGCGTACCACGCCATCCTCTACGACTATTTCTCTCACTGATTCCGGTTTGGAGTTTTCTTCCTTAATTACCAAACATGGTGTACAATCTTCCTCTGGGATCTTCGAAGCCGCCACTGCCACTTCTGCTTCTTTCGTGGTGTCTTCTACGGGGTTGGTAGGTGTTCCGTCCTTCTGGGGGTTAGGGTGTCTTTCTGTGTGTATTTCAGTTGATTCCAGCCGATTCTCAAGGCTAGTAGAAGGTGTTTCACTGGATGGAACTTCTTGGTATGGTCCTTCTCGTTGTTGCGCCACTTGACTGTAGTTTCGTCCTTGCCTGAGCGGAACTCTCAGGATAGTGGGTTGACGAAGGTCGCACATCCTACGTTCGTGACCAGGCAGGTGACAAATCTGGCACGTCCGTTGCTGTCCAAGTCCATCATAGATAACGTGACACTGAAACGAGCGTATTACTAGAAACGAAGGTATTGGTTTTGTGACTTCCATTTTAGCCACTCGCACTCCATTATACACTGGGTATCGAAAGTTCCCCGACCATTGTTCTTTGTCTACACTATCGACAGTTCCAAATTCTCGCAGTTTTTCATTCACGCTATCATCGTCCATTTCCAATGGGAGATTAAAGACACGAACAACTTTCACTTCCCTTCCCGCATCTTCTAATGACACTTTCACACTATTGCCATCAGCGTAACGAAAATCCATGTGAGGCCCATGTTGTTCTAATAGTTTTCTCATTGTCGCTTCTCTCACAAATTTAATATAGACACAACGCAAAATTGTCGGGAGTTGTATTCCCATCAATTCGTCAACATGCAGACGGAATTGTCCGTGAATAAATTCATGTATATCCGTTACCCTCGGTTTAGGAGCATTCCCTGGAAAGCTTATCTTTATCGTGTTTAACCTATTCATTTCGTTATTCTTACTTGGCACTATAGTACTTACTGGTTTATCGATTTGTCTCTTATTTTACAAGTCCAATTTTTCAGACGTAGTTGAATCACTAGCTGCACTCGGGGAAACGCACTACCAGAGAACGATATCAGCACGTCCAACACCCGCGGCGTCCACCAAGGAACTAACACCGACTGAGCCACCGCTTCAAGTACCCCGATTTAGTCCTAACAGTCCATTCTTATAATTCTTGTCACGATTCTTTCGAACTGTAGTCGTGTTGCAAAAATGTTGCTTTTTTGTTATCTCACATTATTAATGTTTTTTTTACATTAATACTCATTACTAATGCATATAATTTAATTTATAAATATATTATTTTCTGAACATAGAATTATCATGACTGTTCAATGGTGCTGGCATAAAAAAAAAATGAAATTTTGAAAACATTGTCAATTTGCGGAACACACATCCTAATACTTCTGAGAATTGAATGTAAACAATAAGCACCAAGCCCTGCGCTGTGTGGCAGCCTTTGTCTGGAAGTGGTCAATGGCGGAGTGGTAAGCACAGGAAGTTTCGACGCAAGGGGTTACGCGTTCGAATCCCCACCTGGGCATGTGTGTTCTTTGTCAGAGCTCCTTCATCAACTTCATCATATCATCACTCATCGTTGTCATCGCGATTAGCCAAAAGTGCCAGAAAATCTACGTTAAATGTCCAACTTAATCAGCAGCATTTGGAGTCTTATCTTTGTTCCACTGTTTAGGTTTAGGCCCGCTCCTAACAAAGAAACCTGGCTACCGGCCTGAATGGAACTATAGCTAAAAGTGGAATCCTAATCACTGTGCGATGTGCCTCCAATGGGTATCGAACCCGTGACACCTTGATTAGAAGGAGGCGAGATTACCACTACGCCAACGAGTAGCCCTACAACCGCCTTTCGGGGCTGAACTCCCATAAGATCTGGGCCCATAGGAGGCCCTTAAAGCTCGGTCTAACCGTAACTCAATTTGCAGTAATCAAAATTCGACAACGCAATTCATGCTAACTACGTATACATATATTCAAATCGATAAGTGGCTAAGTTACATATTTTGGGTTTATCCTTTACTTAAGAATACACATTCAGTAGGAGAGCTTGCATATGAGAGAGAGAGAGAGAGAGAGAGAGAGAGAGAGAGAGAGAGAGAGAGAGAGAGAGAGAGAGAGAGAAGTTCCTTTCTGGAAAATGGTAACATGGACATTCAACTAAATTAACCTTTTCTTGGAATGACCAACTAATCAATTAGTAACTTATCAACAGTTATGCACGCACAAAAAATAAAGATCAAACCAATAATTTCGATATTTAACTGAAAACTACACTGAGAATTGAAGATAAGACGACTGACTATCTCTCTCGCATGGCTGAAGATATACAAGGGCAGCTATTTTCCTGCACGAGCTCCTTAACTCGTCTACCAATCAGCGCCCTTCAATGACGTCACTATTGACGTCCACTCACCGTTGCCAAGTTTATTCTTTACACACACAAAATATATATATATATATATATATATATATATATATATATATATATATATAGATCTGATCGAGGGGTTATAGCCCCCAGTTACTACTTGAAACTCAAATCCTCAACAAAATCTTCACCGTAACATGGACTTGTTCCCTCCTGCTGTATCACCATACTCTCACGCACCGCTTAACTTCAATCCAATTTAATTATAAACTGTAATAAATTCCAAAGTAATAAGCTTACTTCAGGCATATAACAGATTATTTTCATTATGCAGAACTACTTGCGTTCTTAGTGTTTTGTTAGCTAAAGGTTGATATTAAAGTGCTATGCGGAACAGTTTAATGTGATTTAGGCTACATATCTTCCTTTATTGCCTACTTGTATTCAGGAATTCTTACAGAGAATTTCAACGATGGTGCTTAGAGAACCGACACGTACCATTATTGCATTCCTTTGATGCCGCTTGTTTGCCGATTTGTCCTTATAGAAGAAACTAATCGCATTATTTTCCAGGATATTACGTTTTTGCAAGCATTTTCCTGTTTGCGCGGGAAATTCTCTTTGTTTCAGTAAATTCTGGTTCATGATATCTGAATACTACCTAAGGGAGTCTTAGCGTGTCATGAGAAGTAGCTCATAGTGAGTTGAATTCGAAGAATATGGTGTGTTTCAAGGTTTACAGAAAGAGTATCCTCCATGTTATAATGTCTCGCCATCTTCAAGGAATGTTCCCATCTCATTGAGTGAAAAACAAGTTAAAACCAGGGCCGACCTGCGTGGCGGAGTGGTTAGTACATCTCGCTACGACGCCAGGGTTCCTGTGTTGGAATCCAGGCCTAGGCATTGCTGTTCTTTGTGAATGACCCTTCACAACATCTAAGCTGTTTGCCCCCACCGGTGATGGTGGTGAGGGAGGAGGCGTTCTGGTTTTCCCAGAATAGAATGGACCGTCATCGTACCACACAATTAATGAATCGTTCTGTATTTTCCAGAAAGACTAGTACTTCAGTAAACTAAGTAACATAATAAAATACGATGAAACAATATTAAAAATCTAGTTTTGAAATTAATGATCGCGAGGATGGCAAAACAATTTACAATAGAAATAAATAACTAATAAACGACTACCCACTTTTCTCTCTTTTTATAATAACGTAGTGTACCTCACATTCCTGAGCTACCCTGGCCTTCGTAGAAGGCAGGATGTACAAAGAATGCGTATAGGACAGCAGTATACGTTTCAAGTACAATGAATTCAAAAAAGAAAGCAGGGGGGAAGAGCGACAACGAAGGAGGAGATCGGAGATGAGAGAGTCGAGAATCGGTGATTGGCTAGGAAAGTAAGAGGAAAGGAAAAGGACGTACGGGAAGGTATACCCTGTCCCCGCTAATTGTGGAGCAAGGCCGCGTCAGAAAAGCGAGGGAAATCTATTGGTCAGAGCGAAACAATACACGCTGCTTGGAAGGCTGGCAACTGCAGTCGCTTTCCCCCAGTCCACGCAATTCCGTTCCTCTCACGTGTTCATTAATGGAGCCGTGCAGAGACATGCTTTCGTTTGCCTGCTCCACAGTTGGCTGGGACGGAGTATAGAAGGGAGTACAGTGATAGAAGTCAGGAGATAGAAGATAGTCTGTGTGATTGAACATTGGAGGGTCTATTGACCTTCTCTTCAAATACGAGAGAGATCATTCCTTTCACTCAATATTGTCACCATGCCGATTCAGTCTTAACGTTCATTAAACCCAATGCGTGTGTTGCCATTCATTTAAGAGTTGTATAGATTAACATTTATCTAGGCACCTCTCCAGATGAAGTTTAAGCATAGGCGAGTGGCTATGAGCTGACGCTCCCTGAGGTTCGATCGCGACACCGAGTGGTGTTGTACGTGGTGGAGGTGTAAATAAAATCATAAAAACTAAGCAACACCTTATACTTATTATCGTTCTGGTTACCCAGAATGGAGTTTATGCTACATACCAACAACACTTCAACATCATTGTATTGTATATTCTCTTTATTTTATTTTTTGTAATGTAGTATGTATATTATAATTAATTAATAATAATAAAGGAGATAAAAAGGGCTGGGGAACTGTATAAATGCAGCAGAACTGACGTCTTGGTTTATTTAAAGATACCAGGATATTAAGCACCTACCACAGAAAGTATACGGGTGGAGACGGACTTACTTCCGGGAGTTCCCCTCCTTTTCGTCTCTAATTTCATTATATCATCACTCATCCCCATCTTCGCTATTAGCCAAAAGTTGTTTTAAGAGCGAACCAGAGAGAGGACGCGAATAAACTTGGATATTTGGCATACTACATATTGTTATCTACTTCATGATTCAGTCTTTCTGTGTATAATTTCCTCTCACTCTCTCTTTCCTCCCTAATATCTCTCCTTTTCTTTCTAATTTTCTCTATGCGATGATATCATATTTTTAAGACAACGGGAATTTATAAAAAACCCTTAATAGGTGGCAGCACTAAACAAATATAATCAATTCACGGAAATTACTTGTTGCGTAAAATATAAATTAAAGCACTAATCACAAAAATATTTACAATTTCAAAGCATGTAAGTTTATAAAATAATAATTTCTGCCATATTGGTATTATCCAGCGAATACACCAAATATTTGTACTTCATTAAGCAGATTTTAATTATTTTTTCATGTTTTTTGGTTTCGATGGGTTAGAATCATGTGTTAGGATTACTTTGAGTTTTTATATTACGAATAACTAACATTCGGAAACAGTTTGATGAAAAAGGTTCCGGCTCTTTGTTTTTATTTGTTATTATAGTGCTGTTTTTTTTCCTTCTTTCCACATAATCGCCTTATGATTAAGGAATATAATAGGGAATCATCAAATGGCCTGCTATTCAGGTAACGGCTCTGTTCAGACCCGTGGTGAGGGGTAGGTTAGGGGGTTGAAGGTAAGGATGCCATTCAAAGATTCTTCTTCTCTTTTAAAGACATCAAAGTCAGAATATACGACGGAGTTCGGGTTAGTTGTATTTTTGATCACCGTGATTTTTTATATATGTTGAAGTAGGTAATGAGAAATGAATATTGTGCAATTTTGAGACCCTGAAAATATTTTCCCTCCCGTGTACAAAATATTGAAGTTCAAGGTCGTACCCTCTATTTTTCATGGAATGTGAAACATGAGTAAATTTGGAGTATTGTATCTTTGGAAAGCAACAACATCCCCAAACATTTGTATAAGACTGTTTGCTTATACACATTCAATTGTTTTGCTGGGGCAATGTTGCTTTCCATTGTTATGCAGTAACAAAGAGGGTCCAAAATGCAATTTTTTCCTGTTTTCAACCCTAAATATCTTGGTTAAGCAACAGTACATCAAACATTTTTTTTTACTGGGCATTGAAGCTCACCATTAGAACAAGCTACTTGTCCACACGCGGCATATGTGTCAATGACTGCCTGCATCTTGTTGAGGCACTGTCTTGGCCAGCAAGATACCCTCATCTGTCCCCGATAGAACATGTGTGGGATCAGCTCGGACGTCAACTCCGACCCAGTGCCGATCTTCAGGATATCGAGGCCCAGTTACAACAGTTGTTGGCTGAGAGGACACAACTGCTCTAGGACTCCATATCCGAACCGAATCTCCGAATGTATCAATGCTCGAGTGGGGTGCAACATCCTACTGACTTGCTTAACAGTACGCCCGTACTGCACACCCTGATGTTTGTTTGATCTGATTTTGTAATCATTTCAATACAGTCACATAACTTGTGCAGATTCATTTCATTTCCACCCCTCCTTCTAGCTGCTTCATTTTCTTTGTCAATGAGTGTATATTATTTTTAATGGGTCTTCCTTTGTTTCCTCATTTCAAAATTTGTAGGATGTAAATATCACAAACCATGGAATAGGAAGAAAATATGGAAGGGCGCACATAAAAATGTGCCGCCAGACAACAATCCTGTCTTAAGCTTAACGCCCACTGAGACGTGGCAACAGAACGCAATACATTTCCGGCGTCTCAGTGGGCGACAACCTTTAAGACAACCTGCAGACTTCTGGCAAGGAAATTCCGTGTTTCGGTTCCTGTAGTGGACGTTACACCATTTCATTTCAATAGAAGCAGACAACAGAAGCGCTGCTGCCGCGTCTCAGTGGGTGCTAAGCTTAAGGCGTGAAAATATCTAGCTACGGGGTTGGCTCTGTTAAGTGCAAAGGCCGGTTGTCTCAACAAATGCATCTACGTAAAGGTCAGTCACTTCGCAAATTAATTATTCCAAAGCTGGAAGGGGAGCATATCTTTTTAAATTTTAATCTAATGTGGCTCTTTATTCCTTGAATTATATGTTAGATTATAAAAACATTAAGTTCTGTCTTGGTAGACGTATTTTATTCTCCACTGCTGTTATTCTGTTGGAATATAAATTCAATACACTGAAATAAACGATGATTCCTAAAGCTCTCGATGGTCCCATTCCTACATGAATCTGAAGAAAATCTCTTTTTTTTGCACAGAATAAGTATTAATGATAGGATTGTGTTGTTTAAATAAACCTTTATATCTCTTTGTGACCAATAGTTACTGGAGACGTTAAGTTTTGTTATGAACATATCTATTTTTTCCTTAATGCGTCCTGGGAAACTAGAAACAGAGCACAGAAAAGGCAGATTAAAATAGCAACACACCATATTTTCTCGTTTCATTTACAGTAAACGTCACCTTACACGCACACCTAATATCGTACGATTTACCAGGCGACAAGACTCCATACTTTGACTTGTCGACTTTAAGAACAGATGCAGTTTCGCGCCAGCAGGCTCTTTTGGGAGCCAGTCCACCTTCAGCTTTTCAGTTTTACGGCTGAAAATGGCTTGCTGAAAGCCCGACCAGCCCCCCTCCCTTTTCTCTCTCCCGAATACCCCATCTTCTGCATAGGGACCAAATCGCCGTCATCATTTTCGGAACACCGAGCTGAACGGGTACTTTGGCCCTGTTTGTCTTTCCGAGGGGGAAAGATGAGGCTGGATTCTGTTTGTTCGTCTTCTTCCCTAATTGGCTTCTGTTGACGGAGGGAGGCTGAGGAGGGGCGGCAGGAGGAAGGGACAGCCGGTCTCTGTGAGAAGCAGGAATGCAAGAAATATTGGTCCTTTGAAGGCCCAGGGTCAACATCAGTCGATATGGTGGTTCGCCGACAATCTTAAACCGACTCGTTTGCTGTGATAAAATACCACTGGTGTGAGTGGTTTATTGTTAAGCCTTGTCTATTCATTCAATACCCAAGATCCATCGTAGAAGATGTTCCAGGTATCTTGAATTTTAAAAGTACACAGCGAGCCTGAGCTGATATTTGAATTGTGGTAAGATGTGGGGCGTTTAGTTCTAATGTACAAATAGAACACCTAGATCTTGAAATACTCCCTTTCCTGGAAGGTGTTGCCTAACTCTAAGGCGTGGGCACAACTTGTCTTCGAAAATTTGCTATTAGAATCCACTTATCGCCGTTAGGCAACCTGCATAATGCATCGCAGGGGAGCGCGTATTTCAGGATCTAGGTGGCTTATTTTTATTGCCTGTGACTGTACATTTTCACAGTAAAGGCAATGTCTGAGACACCGGTAGGTGGCGTAGGGAGAGACATGACAATCACATAGAGGTACTGTTTTCAGCTTTGGTCATTAGTATCCTAAAAATGAATGTAAAATATTTAAGAAAATGACACAAACACTAAAATAGCGATAATTACATTTTCAGTATTATTAATCGTGTCAGAGACTAAGGAAGCACAAAACTCGTTTCTTCATCCTTTAAATAGTAATTTTAATACCATGTACAAAGTGCATCACCAAAAATCGTGAACGGAATTGTGATCATTACCAGTGCGTAGTTAGAGATCGGTTTGTTCATTGAACTCTCCAGCCTAACTATTGCCTATTTTTGTGGGACCAGGAAAAGGTTTATTATCGATTTTGCCTTGACTCATCTCACCCAACAGGGTAATAGGTGCAGGGGCTTCCCCCGAGTTGATACTTTCCTGGAGATGGGGCCTTGCTCGAAAAGGTTATCCATCACCAAAAATCACATCACTCCAGAATGTTTAAAAGAATACGAGTTCCAAAAGCAAATTAAATTTTTGCATGTTAAAATCGTAATTACACGCCTTTAGTGCGTATTACCGTAAGATCAATACAAAATACAATCTTTAACTTTCCAAATACTGGATCATTGTCTTGGTATTATTATAGCGGGGAAAACACCTGTAATATTATAGCAACACATTTTTTTTAAAATCATTGTTCCGAAAAGTAACGTACATTGCTATTTGCTGCCAGAGTTTATCTGAAAAAAAAAAGCGGAGCCAATACGAAATCTCAGAAGAGCATGAAGTCTAACCAATGCATACAAGGGTTACAAACAAGCTAGGAACATACCGGAATCCGAGAAGCGAGAGAGAATAATCTTATTAAGAACTTTTCACATCCAATAAAAGGACTACCGACACAAGAAGTCATGAAAACTTTCTAAGCTTATGCGCTTTTTCTGCCTCCCGATGTTAGCTGGTTCCCGTAAGTGCCGCTTCTTTTAATAACTTTTTCCTCTGTTGGGAGAGATTGGACCCGGACACAACAAGAGGCTAATGTGGGAAAACAAAGGCCAGAATGCGAGACGAACTAAATTTAGACTTGATTGTGTAATCAGTGCTGGGATATTGGTGGTTACAGCGAAACGAAAATTCTATGTATTGGTCTTATTTTATGTTACCTTTTAGGGAGGGTGCTCGAAGTGATTGGGGATGCGAGGGGATGGTATCCTCCCAGCTGGCGAAATTTTCGCACATCATTCCCTCCTTCCAGCTGTCTCATTGTCATCATGTTAAGCCATGGGTGCATCCCTCCAGCTAACCCGAAGGCTTGTCCAAACATCCCAGGGCTAGGGATTTTTAATTCAATTCTGCTTTTGGGTTAATTGTATGAATTATGATTAGATAAAACTTATGATGATCAGTGAGGTCAACCTTTGAAAAACATTGATTTGTATTATAATTTTATACAAAAATTAGTACTCAGGTACGTGTTAGATACTACTAAGGAATTCTTATTAGTAAATTATAACATCTCCATTGGAGATAATTCTAAATCCTTCTCCTCGAAACTAAATAGGATGGACATATAATATACAATGTATCATAATGATATAATAATACGATTCTCGTTGCACTACAGTCGTGAGAAATTTAGTGTAGTTATTTGCCTAATTAAATTTAGTGGAAGTTATTACACAAAATATATTGCAACAAATGATACACCCATGTGATCCAGTAATGTGACGTTGCCATATTAGGGTGTCAAATTTGTCTTGACGCAATTCTCTAATTCAGTCGAATGGTTATTGACTAACCTGAAAGTTTCTTTCCTGTTACTAGGAGAAGTTGTTTATTAGTGGGATGATGTAAGCTGATTAAAATGTATGATTTTATAGTGTAGTTGAAGAAAAGTAAAAGTTTTCAAGTTGAATACTGAATTTTCCCAAACTTTTGTGAATGTACATTGTGCAAAACAAACATCAATGACAGATAGAGAACAATAATTCATCAAATGTGTTAATATTTATCTAATGTCTGGGTGGCCTCAGAGTAAGCCTGAAACATTCAGTTGTTCCCAGCGAAAGAGCATTTGTAAAGATTTTAGTGTTATAAAAGCCAGGAAACGTAACACAATATACGTAGTTCAGTTTTTGGACAAAGAGTGTAACGGCTATTCTCATTAGTTTGTCTTGAAGTTGTTTTTCAAATAATACAGAAAAGCCTGCCATCTGTCCATGAAGGACACATCTACCTTAACATACTTTACATGGATCAATACGTTAACTTTCAGAATACCAGTATGATCACGCATAATATAAATGATATACTGTCCGACTGTTGAAGACCCATTTATACCCTGTCGCAGCTATCTCTGGAGCAAGCGAACGAAAACAAGTCTCTGCTCAAGTAGTGACGCGAGACGGCTCCACCAATGAGCACGTGAGAGGGAACGTAATTGCGTGAGGCGGCAGCGACTGCAGTTATCCGCCTTCGAAGCTGCTTGTACTGCTTCGCTCTGGCCACTAAAGTGGAACCGCCGTACTAACCGGTGTGCAATCACAGCGCACACCGGTTATTTTGGCAAAATCCTGTTTCCCTAATGGTTGTCCAAGCGGTGGGCGTAATTGGCTGTTTGACCGCACGTTTCTTCGCAGGTAAACGCGGCAACAGAGGGCACTGCCATAAAGGCGGTCCCCGCGCCGGATGTAAGAGCGGTGGTCCTATAATTTCCTCCTGCTTCTTTGATGGAATGCGCGGCCTTGCTCCAGAGATGCGTGCGAGAGGGCATAGCTCTATTGGACGAATCCAAACGCGAAAGCGGAAATAGGTAGAAACAAGAGCGAAACTGTATTGTAAGTTTCAGATCGATATTCGCTCGGTGTGTTTTTTATCGCTTGCATTTTGTACACATCATGGCTACTTCAACTCGTAACAAAATCTTTTCAAACTCGAACAAAGATGATTTTTAAGGAACCTACTCCCCGTCTGTGTTCCACCTGCAGCAATCACCCCTATGTTTCCAATGGGCTCGCCCAGTTAGCTCTAACGCAGACGTACTGTAGAACATCTAAAATATCTAATTTGATTTAACCAAGTTTTATTTACTTATTTTCAGCAGCAGTCATGCTCTAGGAAGCTACCAACATTAGGCAATCCAAGGCAGCAGCAACGCGTTGGGTGGTACTTAATATTATGATTAAGTACATCTCCAATTGTAGGTATGTGTTCCAATCTTCCCAAAATAGATTCGCTGTTTATCCAAATAGAGCTCTATTAATAAAAATCCCTTTGTGCTTGAATATTGAGAAATGTATTGTGTACTTGTAAAAAAGGGGTCCGGTGGAGGCACATAGTGGTTCGAATCCCACTTTAAACTGTAGGTCCAGTCCCAATTAGCCTTACTGTGCATAAAGTGGACTTAAAACACCAAATCAACCAACCATGTATACTGTAGCCTAATTAAGAAGCCAAGTTTGTTAACACAATGTATTGGCCCGCTTTCTGCCAGCCAAAGACCTGCAGAATATGTTTCTTTGCTCCCTTCGTGACACGTGGCAGGAGGTGTTGGGTGAGGTAACGTGAAACAAGCTTCGCGCTATCAAGTAACTCCCATCTCGTCGGGAGGAAGAAATTTTAACTTGGCTTCGTATTGGACACAGTTGTCTCACATTTGCTGCAAGGGTAGGATCTCTCCGCTGTTCCGTGTCTGTAATATTGTTTTAAGTGTACGGCACATGATTTTTTTTTATTTTGCCTACTTCAATATCCTCAAGCAAACTTTACATCTTCCTAGCTCTTTATCATCCATGTTGGGAGATGATGAGTGTTTTAGCTTTCAAAGAAGCATGGGCCGTTTACACTGTCTCAGAGGACGTTTCGTAGTGCCTCTTTACCCTTTTAATATGCTGTTCATGTCTTCTACACGACTCTTTACAACCTTATATTTTTTCAAACGTTCTTACAAACTGTAAGTGTATAAAGTGGGCATATGTGCCGACGCACCCAAAACATTATACGTAACTCGTTCATTCATTGCTTTGAAGTGCAGTGAAAGTTATTATAATAAACAATATTGCAACAAATAAAACTCCATATATCTAAGAAAGAGCGTTACAACCATTCTTATTACCTTCTCTCATAATTGATCTTTCAAATTTAAAAGTGCCATATGTCCACGAGAAACAAAACTAATGTGAGAACCACTGGCGTAGCACTTCGTGGGTGGGCGACCTCCCGGGGCCTCGCCCTTGAAGGGGCTTCGCGTCCGATGGGATTGATACGAGAAATATAATTATAGAAGATAAAAAAGATGGAAAGGGCTAAGTTTGTGGGCAATGAAATTACAACATTGATGTTATCAGGCTTAAAGTTCTAGTGAAACATTATAATTTGACTGAATACGTCAAATCAAGGGCTTAACATACAGGTGGGCGGGCCCTAACTCTAAAGGGCCCGAAGAAAGTAAAAATTATTATCGTATTTCTCATGGAAACATTTACGCAAAAACTCACTTGCATGGAAATTTTTATCCATTTCTTATTTTATTGAATAAAAAGCACTTTGGCTTGTCTTTTCTTCTTTCTCGTGACCTTTAAATCCAGATTTTAAGAAGATAACAACAACACACCTTCAACTGCCACGAAGCAAGTGTGACACATTTAAGAGCTTGCGTTGTTTTCAGCCCAAGGAGGGCATGGACAATATTAGCAATTATTCCTTCCTTCTTACAGCTTCAGATTTCAACTCCCGGAAAACAAGTACATTTTTATTCTGAATGAAATTATTAAATATCATTTTCGTCAGTACTTCATTATTAGTATTATTTGCATATAATTTGTTGACCTATCCCTGAAGATTTTTTATCGATTCACATTGATATTTTAAATTTAAAGAGCGGAGGGAGGGGTCGTATTTTAATATCGCCCAGGACCTCGGGATATGTTGCTACACCACTGGTGAGAACTACAATAATTCCGAAGCTACGGACAATGTTTGCCCTCGTGACGTCTGCTTCCAAAAACAGTGTTTACAATGTTGTTCATGTAGTTGTTTTAATCATTCAAACCTTTGTTCTGCTGCACTTGGGAATTTACCTATCTTGTAAATGAAAGTAGAACCGTGGCTTTGTAAATCTGGCTATACTTCCCAACAAATTCTTCACAAATATACACTAAATGCAACGTTTTCTTCATGATACTTATGTATATTTAAAGTATTACTTTTGGGAGTAATTCTTGAATGCGAAAATGTTTTTGGACTTTATTAGATGAAAATATATATTTGTCTACATAATTCTTGACACCAAAAGCAATAGCATACTAAAACACTGAATTACCAAAACTAGTGGTAACAAGGTTTTATACATATATTGTTTCTTAGGAGAACCAGTTATGAGTAAACCTTCCATCTGGTATTTAGGATAGTTTTTAAGGAAGAGGTGGGGATTGGGATATGTAATACACAGTAACGTCTAAACAACAATTTAGAAACCCGAAACCTACAGGTTAGGTCATAATCATTTTATGAAATTTCACAATTGCGTCACATATTAGAATTGACGTCACACCATTCGAAGAGTATTACATTTTAATTATGGCAATTTAAATGTTCAAGAACTCGATAAACGATTAATCTACGTTGTCCCTCTAAAAAAAAGATCATATTTCGAGTATTGAAATATTAAAATAAAAAAAAATTAATCCAGATTACTACAAAATCTTTGTAATAAATAGCTTTTTAGGGTTATTTTTGTTGAGAAAAGTAAACCAACTTGAACATAAAGCTAATACACTCGTATAAGCTTATTATCGTTCTTTACATAATGATATGTAGAGCTTAGAGATTCTCGTTGTTAATCGGCTTTCGCTTTGAAGCTTCAATTAGGGCATATACACTTCACCTGTTGATACTTCCTGTAATTCTCTATTTGATACTAGGAGGTCTAGAAACAAAGGGTGAAATACTGTATTGCATTGCAATCTTTTTCGGGTCTCATCTATTGCACGTAATCCAAACACCTTCTCGGTCAAACACCGTATTTCGTCTTCTGACGTCCGGTTTAATGCTTTCGTTGCTAAATGTAGTGTGTTTATACTTGAGAGATTTAAACCCAATAAGGCTAACCTAACCACGAAACCACACGCGCTTGAGTCAGAAGATGAAATACGGCGCTTTGACGGAAAAGGTGTTTGACTTATCTGCGATGAGCCATACCCCTTAGAGTGAAAGGTCAAACAAAAGAACAGAGGAAATGGCTACCGAGACTTGAACGTTTGAGTTAATCGCGAACAACCCATGGAAGGACGAGGATAAATTACAGGATCACAAGGAAGCAATATATGAACGCCTCTGTCGCCTTTGAAAGTTCCGGATCTCAGACAAGACATGTTGTTTCGTCCTAACCAGGTAGAACAGCGACATCAAATAGCTACAATACTATCACAACATTATTTGTATTTATTCCAAGTCGTTTTATTTATTTCTGAACAAATAGTGAGGGGATAAAATACAAATAAATAGTCGCCTGGTGATTGAGATTTGACGAGTGATGACACAAGCAAGAGTTATATGTTTTTTCTTTAAATATATTTCGCAAAGAATAAATCCATCTTATGTTTATATTAACCGTCGGCAATGCCTCATTGTAGGCCAATGACGATGAGGCGAGTACAAGGTAGACTACATTCAGTGCATTATGAACGTCATTCTTGTCAAATAAGTAGTGAACATTTTTATTTGTGGGTCTTTATAGTTCAATCAGAGTCTATGCTATACCGTTCACTTTCAATTTTTGGACACACTACGCTTTAAAGTCCATATTTTTCCACAGTAAATGCTAAAAATAGATACTAGTTAACAGTTTTTCTACTAATGTAGACTAATAATAAGTAGTGATACAAATAGGGTAAGAATTAACTGAAGAATGCCAAGAAATGCCCAAATAGATTGTATAATGCACCCTTGTCATTACACTCCACTTTAGTGTTTTATATTATTCGAAAAGTATTAATGGCCGGCACTCGTGGCGGAGTGGCTTGTACATCGCACTACGACGCCAGGGGTCCCGGGTTCGAATCCCGACCTTGGCATGGATCTTTGTGAGTATCCATTCAATTTCATCATATCATCACTCATCCCCATCTTCGCAAATTAGCCAAAAGTGGCACAAAAAGCGAAGTAAAATAAAGCAAATCAATCATTCAAAAGTATTAATATTTGCAAGAATATTCATGCGAAAGAAATGAATAAACTTCATCATGAAGTTGTTGATTATCTTAAAAGTTTTCGTTCAAGGAGAGCGGGTTTTCTACCACAACCCCTCTCGCCAAACGCAAAAATGTCTCATTCTCACACAACTCTTGGGAAAGGTAATAATAATTGCTGAAGATGTTCCTTTAAGTCGCTTTCATTTCAAGACACTAAAAGTTTTCCAGAAAGAACTTCAACATCAACTTCACGTACTCAAGGTGTTTTTTTTTTTTTTTAAGCACTTCCAGAGGAGTTCGCGAGGGTGAGTGGTACCCGACCTGAGTCAACCGGCAACCACACCAAGAGGCTCAGACATCGCTTGAGACACTAATGTACTCTCCAAATACATTACGGCTATAGCCCCATGTTTGGTCTTTTGCCTAGGCGTAGTCTTCCAGTCAAGCCGGATTTCTCCCTTGGGGAAACCTACATTTCATGCAGGCATACTCTAGTAACGAACTACCTACAGGATATCTGGTATCATGCTTCCTGGTTTATTGTCTTGTTAAAGAAGACATTTACCAAATGTCGAATTAGAAAGAGTTGAGAGTTAACCTTCATAATCAGGGATTGGTAGCTTTCTTGAGCTAACCTCTCATCTTCAGGCACTGAAGGTACTCCTGAGTTAACGTCGCTCTCATTTTCGTGGACTGACTTTTCATTCCCTCAAATCTAAACTTAACATTCTCATACTTTGAATTCTACTCTTCAGGTATGGAGGTTTTCTAGAGTTAACATGTCATCGTAAAGAACTAATGTACCTGAAAATGTTAGCGAATTTATTTCGGAAGTTTCAAACTTCTTTCGAAAGTATCTCCTCGATAACCCGATAAAGTTCTTCGTCATTCGCCATCAGTAAAACTACATCTAATACTTGAAAATGATTACATTTTACAACCTATGTAAATTGGTTACCCTTCACAGTGTGGATTACTAACTCACGTTAAAAAGAATCAGTTATTTTAAAATCCCCCCGCCAGATGGAAACCTAGGCCAAACTTAATAATGGCTTACAAATATTTGCAACAAATATTTTCTGTAAATTCAAATTAATGTACTTTTTGTGGGCAAATAAGGAACGAAATATTTCTCATTCCCATATAAATTTATCTGAACGAGGCAACAATGTGAATCAATCTATACTTATCAAATACTCAGTTACAACAAGAAATAGCAATATAACATTTGATGAGCTAAAATTCTACTTAAAAGTACCTAACTATTAAGTGAAGAGTACCTGAATGGTTTTGTGAGGATTTAGTTGGTGTAAACATTAAAATATCAATTTCCTACGATATTAATAATCTCAATTGCAGCTCCCAATAGATTATGTTTGCTATAAAGTGGGATCCTAGCCACTGTTTCACTGGGGACCATTGTCTACAAGAAAGTGCTTGCGCTAAGCAACTGAGGAAGCCCCACTGTTTGATCGAGGCACTACAATATTGAATGCTATATATAGTGATACAATTACCCTCGTTGCTTAGTTCAAGTACTGGTTGGTGCCTATGAAGCATATCGTGATGCGCAATAAACAGAGCTCCAACTCGTTTTAATACACCCCCTCTGAAAGTAGTGTCAGCAATAATATTTCAAATGCTCCCTTTTCCCATTGTCGGTCTGGGTAATCTCAACTTAAAAATGGAAGGGAGAAATCTAAATGCCTTTCTCCCCCCCCCCCCTACTCTCTTTTCTGTATCTTCAAAAGTTTCCTCCAAATCCATTACCATCGCCGCTCCGATCAATGCAATCTCCCTCCCCAAAACCCTCAACCAACAAGGGATGAAATTTCTCCCTCATGTTTATACATACACCCTCACCATAAAAGGGAGCTTTTTGTCTACAGTGCATTTGGCTTATTGGACCCATTAATGTCTTCGTCACCGCAGCCGCAACTGTGATTTACAGCATCTTGAACTGTTCTCCGTTTCTTTTGCTGTCCCCCGGAATGTAATCTTGAGTTCCCCCCAGGCCAACACCTCTTCGGCATTATGAAGAGAAATTTTGTCCCGGGGAGATAGCTAGATGGAAATCTTAAAAGGGCATTCCTGGTGGTATTCCAGGGTAGGGAAAAATAGAGAAAGAAGGTAGCAATGGAGAAATGCAGATTAAGGCTCGTTTGGCTGGCTCAGTCTTGATCTTTAATTAGATTTCAAGCTTGTAAAACGTTCATAAAAGTCCTCACTTTGCATGAAGTGCTCGTAAGATTTATGAAGGTTGGTGTAACAAGGATTCATAAAGGATCAACGTTAAGGTTCGGATATTACTTGGATTATTATAATGTGAAGTGGAAACAATATTGGCTCTTTAAAAGGGTTTCATTTTTCAGTCTTTTTCCACAGGTTTAATCAAACACGTCAATTACTTTCCATCAAATTCAGAACTGGATGAACTTCAAAATAACAATGCCAGATCAAAAGATTCTCTCGGGCTATCGACCAGGTGATTTGTGCAAAGGATTACAAGCTTTGGAGAGCTAACGTCACTCTCAACTTCAGGATAGAAAAGATGAGAGTGACGGTAGCTCTCCAAAGCTTCGAATCCTTTTCACATCTCACCTGGTCGATAGCCAGAGAGAATCTTTTTATCGTCGTTGCCAGGAAAGCTTCAAGACTTAATTCCAGATCAATTTGCATGCAATGGAACGTACATAATAGTTACAGGAAACGTGTCAACGTATTGTATATTACGTGGGTGTGTGGACACTTATCCAGTGTGACGGCTCCTTGGCCGATCTCACCTCCGAAGTTCCCGGGTTTCAGTTTCGGCGTGGGCACGGGTGTTCTTTGTGAGTGTCCTGTCACCTAATCATCACTCATCCTCGCCGTCGCGATTAGCCAAAAAGGATTAGAAATGCGACGTAAAATAACAAAAGATACAAATACAAATATTTCAGTGTGCTGGAAATCTTTGAAACGTCAGGGAATTGACTTCTTCTGGAAAAGCCGTGGATATGTTAGGAAAATTTCTGGAAGAATCAATATTTTTGTGGAAGTGCACTAAAAACAGGTTCTTGAATAAAGAAAAGGACAAGCAAGAAATTTTAAATGTGTTGTGGACAAACTAGCATACAGTTTGATCTACTGAGTATTACCGGTAATTACAGTAGAAATTGCATATTAACTGCTCTATGAAAAGTTGAACTATTTTCAACTAGAAATCTACTGCAGTAAGTGGCTGTGGGCAAATACCACTTTCTTGTTGCAATTATGGGTTTGTGATTGGTACTAATTATTATTAATACATACATAACTACATTTTACTATGATTATGTATTATTTATGCTATAATTATGATTAAAATTTGTTTATCATTAGTCAATAGGCTACATGGAAAATATTACATAAAACTCACCCCTGATGTCCCTATCACAACAGCCAATTTGTGTTCAGATTTTCTTCTTGTTATTACTCTTAACTTCCTTTAGTGGGTTTCTAAGTATGGTAATTAGCTAAAATGTAGTGTCCTTGTACAGTCAACGGCAAAGATAATGGTAGGCAAATTGTCCACCGTTATTTTTACTTTTTACTCTACATCCTGTGTTGTTTTAAGGAATGAAATTATGTTGGTGCGAAACAGGCATTGCCCTCTGCTTATTGACGCCTTTATTTCAATGCATTACCATGACACTGTGTAATACAGACCTAATGAAAATGGTGGTGGACAATTCGCGTACTGTTTCTTTCGCCGTTGGGTGTACAATTGTCTAAATACATGAATCACCCTAATGACTTGGTCTGGAAAATCTGGAGAAGTAAGAGAATATTTTTACAAAATTGTAGACACCCTGAAATTTGTGAGTCAATACGGCACGATCCAATGGCCACAGGAAACTTTACGTTACTTACCAGTGGCGGTGAATAGGTGGAGCGTGGGGGACAGTTGCCTCCCCCACATACTTTCTGCCACGTTTGCCCCCACACTATGCTAAACCTTATCTACCAAGGGAAAGAAAACTGTCCTTGCCCCCCCCCCCC
Source organism: Lepisma saccharinum (assembly GCF_977018435.1). Classification (NCBI taxonomy): domain Eukaryota; kingdom Metazoa; phylum Arthropoda; class Insecta; order Zygentoma; family Lepismatidae; genus Lepisma; species Lepisma saccharinum. The sequence goes on from NC_139233.1 coordinate 55,867,931, forward strand.
AAAGTTTTGAACTCAATCGCCGCCACTGTTACTTACCTTACTGCAAAACACTATAAGTGCACAATAACGCTATTCGCAAATACCGGGTGTTTCATAAATAATTGAGAGGTGACAAAAATTTATTGCAAGTAATGTATTGAACTCACTTTAATGAAACCAGTCCAAAACGAACGAGAAAGTCAAACAGTTTTTTTTTACACATACAAATATTCAAAGAATGCACCACGGGTGACACGGCACACACAGACACGATAGTCTAGTTCTTGCTACACTTGCATCAACATGGGCCTGTCCATAGTGTCTATCGCTGCGATGATATGCTCCCTTAGGACTGCGATATCACGCTTCATCGGTGAGACGAATACCCTGTTTGATGAAACCTCACAAAAAGAAGTCGCACGGTGTATGGTCCGGTGATCTTGGGGACCAAAACACTGTGAGAGATGTGACTGATTTGAGTGTCACCTAACGACAGGTATATGCAGGGGTGACCATCACCCACAAGGCCAATGGATCATCCCCACCAAAATCATGTCATGCGTCCCCCCCGAAATAATATCATGCGTCCCCCCCAAATCATATCATTCGCACCCTCAAACTATATGGTAATCTCTACAAAGTATTTAATTACGACAGCGTGTCTACCGAAAGTAACTTTTTTCTTAGCCTTACTGAACACTAATCTTGGTCTGCCCCTCCTCCCTAAACAGGGGTGCCTAAATTCGTTCATCATAATCCTCACCAAAATAGTTTGGATAAATATGTAATGATTGATGTCTATTTGAATGAAATACCATGTTAAACTGTCCATTTCTTTTAATTGTTCGATTTTCGAAAAGAACTTAAAGCTTGCACATTGATTCGTTAAATGTAGTAAATTAAATTATGTAAATATGCATATAAATAGTGTTAGTGAATGGGTTTATAAAACTCGCAATATGAGTATTTAACACAAATTGTTACACAACTTAAGATAAAGATTGGCAAACCAAATATCATTCTCCAGCCATATGAACGATTCAATTATTGTTTGAGACATTACAGAACCCTAGCTAGATATTCTTAAGTTCAGGGCGATAATATAATACGGTTCCTCTTCCAAACAACTCACCCTCTTCCCCATTTTCTTGGGCTAAATATAATTATTTTAGTAACCCCATAACAATAATTAAGTGGATCTTGTCTTCAGTGCAAATTTAACTTTTTAAATAAAACTTTTCCTGTGGCATGAAGTTAGAAATTCGGATTCGATGTATTTTTCTTCCAAATGATGCACCTGCTTTCAATTAAGCAGTATACCAACACTAAGCATTATATATTTAAGAAGCGGTTATTAATGAATACCGAGAATATCGCTTATGTCTTGTAATGCAGCTATAGTATAAAACTTCACAATCACCTTAGTAAATCGCCAAACACACAATCTTTGAACACATCACTACGAGCGAACCGAGCAAGAAAATTTTTACATCCATTTCTTTCCAGGCTGTCGGCCTCCCCGATGGCGCAGTGGTAGCGTCGTCGCCTTGTAATCAAGGGGTCCCGGGTTCGATTCCCGGTGGAGGCACATAGTGGTTCGGATCCCACTTTAAACTGTAGGTCCAGTCCCGATTAGCCTTACTGTGCATAAAGTGGACTTAAAACAACTAATCAATCCAATCCAAATCTTTCCAGGCTTTCAAGAAGATTAATTTATTGTGGTGTCAATACTTTCTTAGGTTCCCGAGACATTTAGTCTTTTCCAGCTTCTCTTTTCGGGGTCGAAAACTTGTTGATACCATATTACTAAATACAGTCTCCAAAATATAATGTTCGAATTTTCTTTCCACCACAGAAATCCCTTGAAAATCTAAGATTTAACACTTTATCAAGAGATTCCTATCTCTCCCTTTAAATTTAATATTCAATCCTACCACCAACATTTCCATGCCAATTGATATTGAAGAGTGGATATTGCCTCCTCCAAAAATTAATTCTCAGTCTCCACACTAGAATTTCTGCAACAGTCTCTGACAATAGTAATACACAAGAATTGGATACCCCCTCAATTTAATGCTCAATCCCCCTCTAACTAAAATACCCACCATAATCTGAGTCCTAGAGTTGGATACTTCCCCCCCCCCCCAACGTTTAATTCAGATTCCTCCCAGAACCCACGTGTCAATTAAGGTCTAATATGTAAGAGTTGGATATTTGTCCCACCCCCGCCTTCGATAATATCCTTATATACTTTAACTTCTTCATCTAATAGATTATATGGTGAATTTAAGGTGTAAAATTTTTACACATATTTTGGAAAAATATATAAATGTTGAATTTTATATTAAGGGAAAAAATCCCCCCAAAAAATATCGATGGCGCAGCCTACGCCATAATTTCCCCCCTTACGTACCCCTGGGTATATTAACTCTCAGTTTAACAAAACATACACACACAGACTGTTTGCGTTCCTGGATCGTTCTTGACTTGTTTCATTAACGTAAGTTCAATAGTTTACTTGCAATAATATTTTTTAACTTCTCAATTATTTATAAAACACTCGGTATAGTTGCCATTTTATGCGAATAAAGCACGGACCTACAATCATGAACGAACAAATCATTTTAACTTTCGGAGTTAGACCGCACACACACGCAGGGACAAGGGCGGAATGAGGCGACGCCATTAGGGATTTAGGACTTGTGTCTGCGGTGCATGCTGGGTAAGGAATGGAGGGAAAGAAAAAGAGCCTGGTTGGTTGGAAATAAAAGCCACCTTGATTAAGTTGGAGAGTTTGTGGTTCCCCCTAAGCCAACCTGGACAACGTCGTGTCGGAGTAGATCTGAAAGTTGATAACACAGGATCCTTTCCACACCTAGCCAATCCCTCGCTTTTCGGCTGAATTCTGAGGAAGCATTGTTGCAACTCAGGTTTTCTATCACCCATGGTGAGGTTTTCTCGCGAATGATGGCTGTTCCACGTGTAATAATAAGGATATATTTGACTTGGCGCGTTTCGCCTTCGAAGGCCGTTTTAAAAAGATCCATTTATATGTATTAATGAACAAAATTAAACGAGAAAAAGGAAAAAGTTACAACAATACACAAAATAATACAAAAATCTGGAAAAATAGATAAGTTAACGGATAAGAAATCCTGATATTAGTCGCGTTTATTTTTTATACACTACCCAAACTACTCAGGTAAAACCCTATGCCGCTGTCGTCAAATTTTCAACCCTAAACAACTGAAGGGAGCGTGGGTGATGTAGTCAGCTTTTTGCCATGTAATCCTGCCCCTGCGTTGCCGAAACGTATGACGTTCTTCAGCACAACGCCGCCACCTTCATTCAGTCAGTGGCAAGTGCAAGGAGAAAACAGAACACAGCGAAAATAGATACGTAATATTAACAACTTTGAATTTTTTTTGACCATGTTTTTGGTTTTAACGAAACAAAGCACTACGATGTACCGTCTCCCCAAAATTTCCTCCTAAATCCGTCCATGTTCTGCACAAAAATTTGAATTGTTTCCCAATTAAGAACATGGTCGATTATAAAGCTTTGTATTTAGCACTGAGTTCATTATAACCTCTATTAAATACAATAACCTTCCATATCGTTTAACGAGATGATATTGCATAGCCTCATATTATTGGCTTTGTCGTTTTGCAAAATATTCTGCCGAGAAAACCACAATGTTTCTGTTTATAAATTGAGAAAAATGAAGTTAATGTTGAGATTGTAATTGTAGTGAAAATTCCCACGCACCTCACACTTTCGAAACACAGCGTGACAAAAAACCCGGATAATCGTTAATCGTCTCATTGATGAATTCCGCCCTCTACCTCATTTAATTCAGTGCGGTGACAACAAATTACACGTTTTCAGCGCTCTTCCATTACCTTTTACGTAAAAAGGTGCTTCGTCCACCACAAACCCCGATAATTTCGCTATAAACGGATAGATCCTAATGAATTCCACGTTTCGTTTTATGGCTTTTTCTGAGTCAGATCGCATTACACGCACGCTGTCGGCGTAACGGACGCTACGCAGCTCGCAAACAAATGCCTCTCCGATGTAAGCCCTCACTTCATCACACCGCAAAAATGACGTCGTATCTATTACAGCTTGTTTTGACTCTAAATACCAGTCTCTCAGTTATCTGTAATCGCTAATCCGTCCAATTAGCAACCCTGTCTCTTCATGAACGGAGCAGACAGACCGTGCAAATGTGGTCCGGCGACATTTTGTTTCATTAGCATCAAAATGGCGTCGTTTGTACGGGGAGAGATCGCTGAAATATTGACTGGAAACTTCATTGTATATTTGTCGGTAGGCCACCCCTCTTGGATTACGGGACGAATTCTTTACTCTGACATCTGTGGACGTTGCGAACGAGGGCACAGAGCATGGGCAGCTCAAATATCCTTCCATTGTCGTACGTTTCAGTGGCAGCATTGCTTTGACGTTTCGGATTACTGGGAACGTTGTAATCTCAGCCAGCCGCAACTGTCAAAGCCGTATGAGAAAAATCTGGCGACCCCGTAATCTTTCTGGTAGAGATAAAATGTTTTATTTTTAAGTATGGTTCGGATTGGAAATACACACACAAAAAGAGCCATGAAATGAAAGCGAGGGTTACCAAACATCCTCCTTTCAACGGACATGTCCTGCATTTTAGACTTTCGTCCTGATTGATTTTTTTAAAAAAATACACATCATACATTTCGAGCAACACAAAATTTGTATTAAGAAAATACGTCTTTTGGGTAGAGAAACTGAAAATCGCAGGAAAATTATATAACTTCTGAAGGAATCAATTATACTACAACCTGGCAACAATGACGTCAGCACTGTGAATTGATGAGAGAAATATTCTTTCTTGTAGAGACTTCGTAAAAGCATCTGTTTTGTTTCAGTACAAATTTCGATTATTTGCAGTATTGTATGTGACTGTCAACAGTATTTCTGGCTTTCCAAGGCAAGATGGGTGTAAACTCTAAGCTATTAAAGTTGATAGTTGCAACGTATAAAATTGAGATCAGGAAAGACGCTGGTCACGCGTTACGCAAAATACTAATATATGTGGTTTCTACAAGGAAAAAACGCATACTGGTAGTCAAAAAGTTCAACGATGGAACGACACAAGAAGACAAGCAATTTTTGTTATAATTCTGTAACACTTGATTTCTATACTGTATCATTTCAAATATATATACAACATGTGTATATACTGCATATACAACAACTATACACTGATACAAGCTTATGAAGGACGTGTTCACGGTTGAATTTATAGGCCCAGCTTATCAGTAGAATTCAGCAAGCAATATACAGCTCTTGAAAATGAATATTCACTGCTTTTGGCTCATTATATAAAACAAGTATTATCATCACAGTTGTATGCAACTCGCTTGCCCTTGTGGAGACCAGCGAGCGCTACGTGCGGTGTAAACCTCCCGCCTGAACACTCAAGACCACGTCCTTCTTACAACGTTACAGTAACGCTGGTCGCTCTGCAGTTCACAGGTACACACGAGAGCGATCTTTCATACATATTGCTGGCTGAACTCACCTAGAATACTAATTTTACAGTTAGAATACTAATTTTACGGTTATTCCTTTCGATGTTATGACGCTATCGCTTTTGTTCCTTCACTATCGCATTAGATCTTTTTTGCGATTAACACTACCTTTTCACGCTTAATCCAGTAAGTACTAAATTCAGTTTTACTGTTTTGCTCATATTCCTCCGTTCTTGATTCCATTCGCGAATATTTCGTTTAGCACATCATTTCTTCGCAACATTATTTTGCGTTTATTTTGCTGGAACTTGATCTGTATCATTATCTCGTGTTTTTTTTAATTCGCTCTTAATCCATTTCTCGATTTGTACCCTTAGTTCGTATCGTGCTTAAGATCACGAAACATGCTCGGAACATATGGTCAATACCAAATGTGTGTTGCTGTAGACACGTAACTAGTTAAAAAAAATGGTTTCTACTCTAAACTGTAAGCCCAGTTCCGATTAGCTTATCTGTGCGTTAAGTGGACTTGTATAAAAGCTCAATGTTTCATGGAAACCAAAAAAGAGGAAATTAAACGGACATTAGCCGAACGGCTGTGTAGGAGGACATTGTGGTTACCATTCGATGTTCCATCCTCTTCTGTACAGGGTGGCTCAATAAGTCCCTTAACACCCTCGGTACAAGGCTAATGCAGCGCGCAACGTGGAAATGGTGACGTCCAATCGTTTCCAGGCCAAGTAGGAACCACATTGACGCCACCCTTGCTGTCGGCGGCCATCTTGAAACCAACGTGAAAATTGTAAATGGGAAGGGGGTTGTGCGAAACATCAATGTGGGCTAGAATTTCACCAGGAAACTAACTGTGACATTTGTTTGCACTTAACTTTAATTTTAAGGAAGTTTTCCGCATGGGAGAGTTACTGCAGCACATTTCCTTTTGTTACAGATCTGAGCGAAAACCAGGCCCAGCCCCCGGTAGCAAAATTCTGTTCAGTGATAAGTAAAATATGCGGTACTAGTCACCTGATAATCCACACTGGACAGATCCCAGCAAGGTGACAGGAGGTGGGAAGCTAATTGTGTGGTGTGGTACTTGGGGTTCCCGAGCTGTTGGTCCATTTTTCATTGAGGGCAAGTTAAATGCAGAGGGCTACTTTCTTCTGCTACGGGAGGAGATCTTACCATTCTTGCTGTCCGAGGATGGAAGCTATCCTGAATGGTTCCAGCAAGATGGTGCCCCACCGCACTATGGGATGATGGTCCGTCAGTACCTGGATCAACAATTCCCTCACCACTGGATTGCTCGCCGAGGGGCTGTGGAATGGCCAGCACGCTCACCTGACCTGACAACATTGGACTTTCACCTCTGGGACATCTGAAAGCCATGGTGTATGCTACGAAAATGAGGGATGTGGCCCATTTGCGCATACGCATAATGGATGCCTGTGCTGCAATCTCCCCTGAGGTTCTGTGGTAAGGTTATGGAAGAGACGTCTACACGTGTATGTTACGCAACAGGGACGCCATATTGAGCATGTGTTATAACTTTTGTGCTACCGTTATCTCTGCAACAATTAAAGTTAGGTGCAAACAAATATCACAGTTGGTTTCCTGGTGAAATTCTAGCTCACATTGATGTGTCGCACAACCCCCTTCCCATTTAAAATTTTTACGTTGGTTTCAAGATGGCCACCGACCCCGCGGGTAGCGTCAATGTGGTTGCCCCTTGGCCTGGAAATGATTGGTCGTCACCATTTCCACGTTGCGCGTTGCAATGGTCTTGTGGCAGGGGAGTTACGGGACTTATTGAGCCACCCTGTAGTTTTACTTGAAGAGTAGAAAGAGTGGATAAAGCTGCGACTAGCACAGTATTTTGCACATAGTGATATTATTTTATAGACTGTTTAGTTTTGTTGCATACCTGTATCTGTGGAAATTTTTAACGAATATTTAAGGTATCTTTTTATCTCTCTGAACGGAGTAGCCAGGGTCACCTGCAAAGATACTGCTCGTCAGCTCTAGGAAGAAATATTTGATTGGTCGAATGCGGTAGGACGGAGTTTTAAAGTTGTTGTTGAAAATGTGATGTATGTAAAAGGGTATGCTAAAGAGGATTGGTTAATTACTTTTTCATTTGGAGCACTAGTAACTCATGGAGTTGGAATGGAATATGCTCTCGTAGGATTTGCAGTCAAATCGGGTAAGCGATGGTGGGCTCTCATTCTTTTCCTCACAAAAGTAAGCTACATGAGGAATATTTAGAACTACTTATAGCAGTGTAAGAATCGCACACATACACACAGAAGAATAAGGATAAGAAAAGGGGGGGAGAGAGAGAGAGAGAGAGAAGTGATAGAGAACACGAATAAAATGAGAATATGAAAAAGATAGATAAATAAATAGAGTGAGGGAAAGAGAGAGATAGAGAATAAAAGAAACAAACCAACGGGACAGAGATAGAAGTAAAAAGGTTTAAAGAAAAAGAGATAGATAAAGGGAAAACGTTTAAAGAAAAAAAATATGAAGAGAGAATGAAAAAGGTTGCAAAAAAGAGAGATAGAGAGAAGGTAAAAAGGTTAAAACAAAGAGAGAGAAGGAACGATAGAGAAGGAAATAGGTTGAAAGAGAGAGAAGGGAAAAGGTTGAAACAAAGAGAGACAGAGGAAGGGAAAGGTTGAAAGTAAAGGAGATAGAGAGATGGAGAAAAGTTGAAAGAAAGAGAAAAAGGATAAATAGAAGGAAATGGGTTGAAAGAAAGAGATAGAGAAAAGGAAAATGTTTGAAAGAAAGAGAGATAGAGGGAAGGGAAAAGGTTGAAACAAAGAGAGATAGAGGGAAAGAAAAAGTTTGAAAGGAAGAGAGAAGGGAAAAGGTTGAAGGAAAGAGAGAGAAAGAGAGGATCGTAGATACCAATGACCACAGCAGCAGAGCCCACCTACCTACCATCCTTTAGCCTACCAAAGAGTTATATTCTCTGGCAACGCAATTAATTGTACTATTGGCCGACGAGTCTAGCACGAGAGGGCCAATCTATAGCCGACAGGGAAAGTAGGTAGAAACATGCACGATAAAACGCTGTAGGTTTCAAATCAGTGTTCGCTTTTATTTGTTCAGTTGTTTTGTTTATTATTGCTTGCTTGTGGTGTTTATGGTAGCTTCTTATAACTTCTAACTCCCTTTTCAACATATTTTGCCTTTGACATTTTCATGTTGTTTCAGCAGCTGCAGAAGGTGTTTTCCTTATCCACTCCACCCCTAGTCTTACCACTGGGCTCATTCAGCCAGCGCACGCGCACTTACGTCGATAGTTGCGAGCAAAACGGACGGGCTATACATGCCGAAACTTACAAAGCGTAACTAGAAGTGGACAGTTAAAACACGTCACTTTTCAACTAATAATTTATAAGTTGAGTGGGTACGTTACAAAGATTAGTCAACGTTACAACTCTAAAATCTCCTCCCAGTTCCTGCGTAACTGAAAACATGCATGGAAACAAACTGTACTGACTTTTTGTTTCGCTGTACACCTCAATTAACATTTGTTCTAGCCTCGTCGACCAAATGTTTTACGTTCGATTAGTCGATTTGTTGTTTTCGCATGTTTTACAAGGTGGACAAGCCTCAATTTGCAAAAGCCTTCATGGAACATTCTTTCTGCACTCAGAACAACATGTTTTGTTCAACTTGTGAACAACTGGCCATTTTGTTCGAACAAATTATTTGGGGGAATGCATAAATCAATACTATAAAGGAGAATCAATGGAAAATGTCCCATAGGGCAGCTGAAACTTCTCTCTCTATTATTTTCAGTTACATTCACCACTATAAACGTTCGCGAAAGTTCGTTTTAAGTCTACTTCATGCACAGATAGGCTGATCGAGACTGGAAATACAATTTATGGTGGGATCATCACCAGTGGGTAATGTATCTCCGTCGGGGATCGCATCGACAACCCTTTGATCACAAGGCGACAGGGATACAACCTTCGTAGAGGCATAAGCTCAACTAAATGTGGGCCTCCCCGGTGACGTAGGGGTAACGTCGTCGCATTGTAATCAAGGGTTCTTCCTTTGGCCGTGTGTTCTGTCGTCCACATATGTTTGCGATTGCTCCTTCATCCATTTCCTAGGGCCTCTTCGAAAGCATAGTGGCCACGTCGTTGACTGGTAATCAAGGGATTCCGCATCGAAGAATCAGTGACAATTGTTCACTCTCTCTGTAGTCACATGTCTAGTTGGTTACACTGTGCAACACCGATTCGTCTACTTCGTTGAATTGGTGCCTGCACAGTTTGCACTACGTTCTGAGCGGTGTAGTGTGGTGTATGGTCACGTGGTGCGTGCTCACTAGTCAAATGGACGTTTAAAGCAGCAGGCAGGCATTTATTGAATCTTCTGAACTTGAACACCGCTATCCGTCTACTTGGTTGAACGTCATTTCCTTGCACTAGGTTGACACCAGAATACACCTGCACTACACCTGGCGTCAAAAAGTACTAGACGGGGTCAGTGGTTCGGACCCCACTCTGTGCAGAGGTCAGATTAACCTATGCGAGTATAAAGTAGACTGAAAGAACCAAAATACGAGGCACAACAAAACACAAGATACTGGACGGGTTCCGACGCCAGAGCCTCGGTTGCCTACAGAGGATACAGTTTCCAGCTTGTACTCTGTGCAAGATATTTATCTTTCGAATTCCTTCACAAAAATACAGCATGAGTGCTGAGAGAGTAGGGTATATTTGCTACAAGATTAAAAATTCATAACCTGGGGAATTTTTAACATTTAAAACTGCAGGTTCAAACAAGCGCAAAAACCTCTACTTACGCTCGGAAAAGAGAAAAGTACACACTAAAGTTGAAGACTCAATCGACGAAAACATCCTGGAAGTGCTTGTATGCCTTGGAACCAAGCAGTGTGTTGCTGTTAATTTATATTTATGCTTGGTGGATCCCGAAATTGGCCGATATGCAAAATATATACGTCCTACTATTACCACGGTGCCTGGGAGATTTTAACTTCATGCAAATTCAATGCTCCCCAGCCACCCGTTCTAAGTGCCACCAGCTACTGGGGACAAGTGATGCATTGCACTTTGGTGAACTTCGGAACTGGGTTGGTTGCAACGGCTTCGCTAAATTAACATTAGGCGGGGTAATATCTAAGCAATTGTCGAGTTGGTTCCCATAGAGACTTCCCGTGTAAATCTCAAGAGATGCTAAACATAAGTTTTGGTGTAATATGAAACTTTCAAATCCCTTTACTTCCAACGCTCGTGGGTTTAGTCACACGAGTTAAAAGAAGTGGTCTGTATTATTAGGAATAAAAGCATTAACAAGCTGCTGGTTTCCGTGGCCTACGAATCAAGCTGTTCCGGGTTTTGAATCTACGTATATTCAACATGTATATACAGGGTGCGGTAACGAATCGGACGAGTTTGCAGCACTGGATATAGCTAGTTGTTGCGTCATAGTCACGTGACTACTGTCATCTTGCAAAACCTGCTTTACCATTTAGTTATGATGGAGTCGGGGATTGAATTTAATCGAATTTCGAAATTGTGGGCGCGTCAGCACTTAGCCTATTTTGCACCCGTTACAATATACGGGGCAGTTCAGCCCCTTACCATAACTAGATTGGTTTAGATTGATTTGATTTATTTTACTTCGCTTTTTGTGCCATTTTTGGCTAATTTGCGAAGATGGGGATGAGTGATGATAGGGTATCCCGGGGCTATATCGGTCATTTCACATTAAACAGTATATAAAAAATTGAAAAATAAACTTTTCCTCCCAAAACTGTTAAATTATTCTAACACCATTCTTTTGGCTACAAACGTGCACTTTTTAAAATTATATGTTTATATTTCTGATAGTTGTAAAAATGGAAAAAGTGAAGCACTACACATTGCAAGATTTTCCAAAACTACGGATTAATTCTGATCACTTGCAAAATCACATGCCTAGATACATTTTCCACAAATGAATTGTTTCTTACCAAAAGCCAGACACATATTTCATGAAACCAAGTGTTGCATCGTTGATATCTTATCCAGTCATCTTTAACAGCAGTTTCGTCGGAGTAGTACAACTGACCGCAAAAACCGTAAGGAATATTGTCTTTATCGTTACCGACATTCACTGCCGGATCTACAATCCGCAAAACCCCGCAGTGCGTGGGGGGGGGGGCGGAGATAAGTAAGCCTTTGGGGGGGCCCAAAACCATTGACATACTATACGGTTCGTATATGCGCATATAAAAAAATAAACGTAGTTACTCAGAGGTACAGAAACGAATACAATATCACAGGTAAAGTTAAAGTTACCTGTGCATGTAGCACCGTGCCATGAAGGCATATTTAGGATATGTGTGGGCAGGGCACCAGATATTTTCGAGGCCGGACATCTTGGAAGTGATGTGATCAGCACCACGCTCCGGTCGCATTTAACACCCCCCCCCCCTCGCCTACGGGTATCATTTGATTTGATGCTGGGTGGACCCTGGACTAGCTTTTTCCGGGGACAAAGCAGGAAACATTCCGACCTTAGATGAAATCAGGCTACAATTTCATGAGAAAATAGTGTCATTATGTATATCACATCACCACCGGTGTCGAAACTGGAAGGGAGGGGCAGAGGGGCTCGGGCCCATCCAGTTCTCGTTTGACCCCCTTATAAGGGGCCCAATGCATATTTTCCAACATATTACATAACTCATAACTTTTGCACACATAAACTTCACACAGAAGAGGTGGGAAATTACGCAGGATTCTGCTCTGAAATGGGCAGAATCAATAATGTGTGACTTGTGCTTGTGCATTTACCATTCCAGCATTACCTTTTTCAAACTGGCAATGAATTAAGGAAAACGCATGGTATATTATGAATGAATATGTGCGAGAATAGAGGAATAAGCATTGTAATACTGCAATCTTCATGCTCTTGAATGAGCCAGTCCATTGCAAAATAGGCTCCTTTGTTTCCCTTCGGAAATGTCAAAAATCGCTAGCCCAGATGAACATTTTATCTTGGGCCTTCCTTTTTTATGTAAATATGTGTGAAGATATAAAACTTCTATAAAGGATTGTAAGAATAAGTATTATAAACACAATATGATAAAAAATTCTCAGTCAAAAGTTACATGTAAAGTATTATGTTGTATAATTACATAATCACAGTAGTGCAGTGAATATTTGTCCAGCTAATAAAGTTCGATGTACCCTAATATATATGTATGTTTTGTTGTCAAATACAGTTATTGCAATTACTATTTTTCAAAGATTAATTCAAATGTATTACGTTCCATCTTAAGGAAAAAAATACCCCTCTTCCCGCAAACAGAAATGAATCAGTATTTATGCTTTACTTAGCTTTACCCCCCCCCCCAAATATCTTAACAAATCGGCGCCTATGCACATCACTCCTTTCCCATTTAAAAAAAATGAGTTGAATTCCATATGGCGGCCACTAATATGGTGGACATCCGCTTGGAACACACCAACGTGGTTCCCCCTAAGCCTAGCCTGTTTCTATCAATTGTACCCAGCCTAACTCCTTTACTTTTTGTAGGGGGTGTTAACGGACTTTTGAATCACCCTGTAGGCCCTCGTATGTGAGTTTGTCAACATGAGATCAAGAATTACACACACAGACATTATATATGTGTAATGTTTAAAATGTGTGTATGTGTGTGTGTGTGTGTGTGTGAGGGTAGGTAGAGGGGGTAATATTTTGCGGGGGAGCCCAAGATTTGTAGATCCTGCACTGCCGACATTCTTAGTTTGCTGTCGTTTCTATCATTTTCTTCCCTACAGGCGTATCCTCCTCAGATGTTAAATGGCATGCTCCCACTTATCTTCTACATCGTTTTGTCTTTTCTGGCTGCTTGGTGGGAGATGGGATTATTTCAGAGAATGTTGAAGTGGAAGAGGATCGTAATGATCGTAAAAGCCCCAAAAGCCGATATTTCTTTCATTGGTTGGCTACACTGCGCCATACAACTTTGGCGCCACAAACGTGTAAGACTAACAACTAATATACCTACCCCATTGTTACATATGGTGTTATATGTTACCTATTCATAATAATGTGGCTGGTACAGCTTACGTTCTAAAGCTTATCTGTTTAACTATGCGAGAATGCACATGGGGAGTACACACCTTGTTTCCAAAACCAACAGCAGCAGTGTCGTGCGCATCTCAACCGTGTAGGTTCTCCTTCTCCATTGATGCCATGCAGGTTGCCAACCCGAGCATTACCAATGCGCTAGGATCGAATATTCTTTCGTCTATCGATATAGCCCAGGGCTCCCCTATATGAAATTCATGAATGGACACTCACAAACATCCATGGCCAGGCCGGGATTCGAATTCGCGACCCCTGGCGTTTAAGCGCGATGTGCTAATAACTCCGCCATGGGGTACGGTTTTTGTCATAACTAAAATACGTATATATAACTTAACTGTAATGTTGGAGGACAAGAATAGTCTGGGTTAAAAGCTGAGGCTGTAAAGGGGCACTCAGCACATATAAGGACAAAACACAGAACCACATACATACAGCCCTACAGAAGTTTTACGGCCGTAGGTGCAGACGGCAGAGCCTCGTTAGTCTGCAAAATGCAGTTCAGGGTGTACTACGTGGAAGGGTCACCCCTCACACTCCATGGAGAAGTGGAACGATACACAACGCGCTTTCGCTGGAAAAGCGTATTACAAAAACAACGGATATATTCCTCGGCCAGCCAGATCACCGGATCTGTCCGCGTGTGATTATTTTATTTGGGGGTAATTGAAAGCAAAAGTCTTACAACCAAACCTCGCGCACACTCAAAGAACTTAAAGATCGGATCTGGAGAGAGGTGGCTCAAATTCCTTAGTGTCTGGAACGAAATGGAAGTTATCCTAGTAATGCTAAATAAATCAGAATGTTAGGCCTATATTTGTATTTTATTTGGGTATTTCTTCTACAGTCTATAAATTAGTTCATTTTGTGATAATTCTGTACGTTTTATATGTATTATGCATTATTTTGTCTTAACTGTGGAGTATTTAAAATCGTATCGGAACCCATGGTTCCATGTTCGAATCCTGACCCGGACATAGATATATTTTTGTGGCTACTTAGTAAATTTGAACTAATCACAAATCCTTCTGATACAGCTTGATTGATATATTTTTACGACAGTTTCCTACCACTTTCGGACGTATGGTTTGAATGTTGATAAGACGAAATAGACCAGTTTCTTAAAGTTCACTTTATGAACAGATAGGCTAATCGGAACTACACCTGCAGTTTAAGGTGGGAACAGCATTACTGTGGAATGTGCCTCAACGAGGTATCGAGAACTTTTTCTCTATTGAAACCATGAAAATTGAATACATAATGGGGAAACGTAACATCAGGGTTCCACTGTATACAGATGGTGATAGATGCTTCATTTGAGATAGGAAAGTTAATCTCTAGAACTTCATTGAAAGACATGTCGCTTCTAGTTGTATGTTGTCGGACAGAGAAATATTGTAGTGTGGCAAAATAGAATTTGTGCTATGAAGTTGTATGCTCACAGCATAATATGGTACGCAGGATTAAAACACCCTTTTTAAGTGTGTATGGGTGTGTGTGTGTGTAAGTGTGTACGTGTGTGCGGACTACACCTAGTCAATTTTATTCTAAAAGAAATCGTAAACACACTATTGAAAGATTGATTGATTGAATTGGTGTTTTAAGTCCACTTTATGCACATTAAGGCTAACACTATTGAAAGAGAGATATGATTGTATATGTACTAAAGTGGAATTTACGATTGTACGTAGCCGTATCTTAGCCTTTGAATTTCTATTAAACAAAGATTATGTTCTGGAGTTACTGCTAAGGAGATTATGCCCCGCAGACTGTATATGACTGATTGACAGAACTAGGCTCTTTTACGTTACTTTTCTGCTACAGCTCCGCGCTTCCCTCTTCCTCCCTCACACTCCTATGCATTCCCCGTGCAGCACCCGATGAACGGGCAGAAGACGTGTGTTGGTTGTTTTTGGAGGGGAACAGGCGACTGCGTGGGGAGACGATGCCGTGACCTTGAAGCGCAGTTTGGAAATGAAAGCAGTATAATCGCAAAGACGAAGTTGAGTGATGATATGATGAAATTGATGAAGCGAGGCTCATAGAGAACATCCAGGCGGGGATTCGAACCCGGGACCATGTCTTAAATGCTCGGGAAGGAATGTGGTAAAATTACCAGTACATGGGCAACCATTTTCATGCATATCTTCATTCTGTGTACATGTATGCTCATATTTACAATCCCGGCAACTTGTGGAGATGATGCGATCAGCACCACGCCCCGGTCGCTTCTAACCACCACATAAAGTTTGCCCCCAAGTGTCCATTTATTAGATGTTGGGTGAACCCCAGAGCCGCTGCTTGGGGGATATTGCTGAAAAAAATCATACCTGAAATCACTCATCTCTGAGTCGAATACCGGTCTCTGGATTGGCACTCAGATACCATACCAACTGCACCACAGCGGCTCTATATAATTACAGGCAACTATTGATCTCTAGTTAGTACAATAAAGGCAGAACGAAATTATTAGAAGTAACTTCTTTCATCTTAAACATTACATAGGCCTATTTGAAATAAGCAGATGATGGAGCTCCTTTATATGCATGCTGCTGAACATATGATCGTTTGGGAACAAAATAAACTTTAACTTTCATAAAACTTAGCTTAACAAGTCAGACTTTTGTGGTAAGAAACTCTTCTGAGAGAGATGTTTATTCAGCTGGCTGGTGGTAAGGAATATATATGCCTTGTTAAGATAACCTTTACAATATTATTTTTCTTTTCAAAGCACATTGTTAACTCTGTATGTTGTTAAAGTATTACATTCATAACTACTTGGATTCACAGAATATCAAAATCGAAGTTTCTAATTTTATATTGGGTATATTCACACACCTCACACACCAGGTGTCGCAGCAAAACCTGATAAAATTCCACAAAAAGTATTAAGTCGTTTAAGACCTCATTAGGACGCTATGAATCATCGAAAATTATATTTTCTATCTTGTGTGCATGCAACTATGCCTCACATATTCATGATTGCCACATATAGCTATAATTTCTGATTTAAAATGATATTTTTAGTATAATATAGAGAAACTGTGTGCGCAATCATTACACATGACTATCGAAACCTATTGTCAAAACATATGAATATAAAGTCCATCGTTAATGCAAAAGGTAGGATATCATATGGTGAGGGTTTAAATCGTGGCATGATAATATCATAGCGTCCCGTTTATTTAATATGTATTCCGAAGGGAAATATCTACTCTGATGTGTTTGCATCAGGTTAAATTTCCATACATACACATATTGGACATATTTATTAATTGATTTGTTTTTTTAAGTCAACTTTATGCACAGGAAGGCTAATCGGGACTGGACCTACAGTTTAAAGTGGAATTCGAACCACTGTGCCATGTGCCTCCACCGGGTATCGAACCCGGGACCCCTTGATTAAAAGGCGACGACGTTGCCACTATGCCATCCGGGAGGCCCGTATATTGGACTCATGAGTTGTTCATTGTTTTCTACATATATATAATATTCACGTGTGATTTTTGTGAGATATAAAGTTGTAATCATGTATAGTAGCAGTTTTAGTACAGGGTTATTAAAAAGAAAGAGCAGATTTCAAATGTTTATTTCCCACGAACTATAAAAAAATAGGAACACGTGCATGCCTATTAGTTCCATTCAATACCTGCAATGGCGTTTTTTCTTTATAGGTAAAATGGCGACGCCACAGACAAGAAATGGAATACTGTTTTGATATTTCTTGTCGGGCAACACATGGTGATCATGTTGAGTGCATTCATTAAAACTTTCAACAATAAAATTTCCTTCCTTTATCCATTAATGTATGGCACGTATTTCCATATTTTATAGTTCGTGAGAAATAAACATTTGAATTCTGCTCTTTCTCTTTGAATAACCCTGTATATATATTTCTACCGAATATGCATATAATCAACAAGAAGGTATTTCAATGGTTTGAGCAAAATACAACGTGAAGAGCTAAGTGTGGGGTCACGGGCCAAACTTATGAAATAAGAAATACAGATTCAATATTTTTCGAATATTTGTAAGCGACACGTTATCATGGACGTCCTCAATAGAGTGGAGTCCTCAAAATCGGATCACTTTAAAATGAAACACATAAAATCGAAATTAGTAATTTTTTCGACACGAACTGAACAGCATCCGACAGATACATCATTGCTACATATGAATGCAAACCGGATCATGTGTCCTTGAAAGCGGATCATAGGGTAGTAGCTGAAATATAACTGCAGTGACAAACATATTTGTCCAAAATTTCACTAACACCTTTCACTACACAAAAAACACCTGACACTACTGAATACACTATTCACTACACAAAACACTTTTCCCTACACAACAAAATTCCCACAAATGAATGTATTTTTACCTTGTGCTCCAGCACACATTGTTCATGGTACCACGCTGAGCACCTGATGCAAGAAATCCAGTCACCCATAAAACCGTAATTTAAATCTGAGTATAACCGCTCACAAAATCCACATTTGTCGTTACCTTGACTTTCCTCTAACGATTCGTCATCAGAACTGGTGGAGCTATCAGTTGAAGAAATGCCGTCTCTCTTTTTCTGTAATGTGATGTTCTGTCGCCGCTTAGATTTTATCAGAACTTCTGTACTTTTAGATGCTGCTGCAAGGTCTCGTAATTGTTTCACATAATTGGGCGATGTGACATGGGCGTCTTTCTTCTCTTGTTGTTTTCTCTTTCGTGCTGGTGCCTTTTTGGTGAGGGTAGGATGTTTGTAAATTGTGAAGAGGTGAACCGTTTCTGAGAATAATCTACTCAGTAGAGTTGTTCATAGAAAGTGGAGGTGCTGTACCCGAGGACAGCCCTTGAGGTTTTTTAGTTTCAAAGTATTATGACTCTTCATAAATCCATAGTACCAGTTCTTTCCTGCAACACCTTTTCTCCTGTTGAACGTATGTTTTAAGTTATTGAGTTCCGCATATTCAAATGCAGCTTCTCTCACTTGTTTCCTGGTAAGCCCAATACCCCGTTTAGAAAGATAGATTAACCGATCCGACAACTCCTTTTCTTCTTCTTTGATCAGAGTGGGTGGATGTCCATGATCCGTCACTTCCTCTGAAGAAATTCGTCGTTGAAGTGTTGTATAAGGGACACCGTATAAACCAACAGAGCGACAGGCCTTTCTCCTTGCATGCACGTACTGCCTCAACCATTGCAACTTCAGACCACTGCTTTTTAGGCCTAGGGACTCATGGTTTCCTCTTTCTTCTTGCCATGATTGCCTGCAAATAAAACGAAAACAATACCTTAGTGTGCTCAAAATTGTTACTGTTATTTTCAATATCTAACTATTGTATTTGAATTTCATTAATGCTATTATTTCTATTCCCGACTTTACTAGTTATAGCTCTATCTTTTATTTGTTATTAATAGTGTATATATATATATATGGTGTGTGTGTGTGTGTGTGTGTGTGTGTGTGTGTGTGTGTGTGTGTGTGTGTGTGTGTGTGTGTGTGTGTTACATATCCGTGTTTTCCTGTTTTCTAACATCTAATCATACATTCTGTTTACATATTGTGCTACTTTGTGTTGATCCGATTTGCACTACTTCTTATGATCCGATGTAAAGGATTAGTATACAAACAGCAAAGTACCGCCTACACGAGCAACAGCAACAATGACATCGTATTTGTATAGTATTCCTCCTATTTATAACACACAAACATCAACACATATTACAACAATGCTTACCTTATGAGCTTAACCAAGTACTGAAGAAATACTTCACAGCAGTCAACACACACAATGGCTCACGCCAACGGTATGTTTCGAATCGCTTTGTCACAATGAATACAGATTGAACAATGTACCCGTCCGCTACCGTCTGCACGAGGTATGGGGTCACTCAGTGAGAGTAGTAAAATACATCACCACGCCATACGTTCAGCGCTGGAGACAGTAAACCTCAGGGCGATTCGGTTTGCAGGCCGATCCGATTTTGAGGACTCCACTCTATATTTTCAGGGAGATGCAAGAAAGGTATTTTTTCTTTAGGTGAAAGAGGGTGGCAAACGAAGTATATTTTCTTCATACCGTAATAGCGTTACCCCCTCAAAAATTCTCCTTCAGTTTAAACTTATCAAGTTCCTGTAGTGCTCTTAGAATAATTAATATAAACTACTGCGACTGAAATGAAATTATGTGTGCGAGATTCGTCTTGGAGGCAGACCGTGGCATTCCCCTCCAAACGATCATTGACAATATTAAGTTTATATTAAATTATTATATATCTCAACAAGTACAAAATCTAAAAAGAAAGATTAAAACGATTATGATCCATATAGAATGTTTTCTAAACATATAATTTAGAGGTTTTATATATTCAAGTAAATGGAATTGAGATTGTTTCTTTGGGGGGGAGGGGAGGTGAAATTTTAGGGGAGCCTCCTTAACGTCGTCCCTGACTTTCCGACAAAATATATTTTACAGTGGCAACACTGAATGTGTGTCGCATGGTTGAATACATATAAAGAATAAAAATTGCTGTTTTCCGAGGACTGGTAACATCGAAACGGTGCCTGAACTAGCAAAAATGTTTCTAAAGTAAGTTATTTGCCTTAGCGTCCTCTACAAGTCGCGAACGTTTATGAGTGTTTTATGCAACACTGAGTACACACATATCGACGGGAATTCAGGGTTTGTTGTTACACGGTTCGGCCGAAACCAACAAGACGATTGTGGCTGATCCGTGGATTAGTATATCACAGTTAACGCTCATACGATTTGAGGTCGACCACGAAAAGGTCATGGCTTGAGGCCAACCGCAGCAATTTTCGGAATCGAAATGTCCAGTTTGCCGACCGGAGCTTCGTTATGACCAGTCCACTACCAAACCACGCGACATGAGAGGCCTTAACCTCACGATGCTATTGTCAATTGACATCACCAGTGACGTTATATCTAGTTACAGCAGTAACATTTGTTCATGCTTATTCATACCTTCCGAAAAGACCAATAACAAACATGATGTGTCGTAACATCCTCTAGCGTAACGTGTTACCGACCCAGTGGTAATAGTATCGAATCCCGGGTAAGCAATTCAAAACAATGTATAGTATTCTTACGTACAAACCAACCCTGTTTCTTTAAGACACTATTAAAAATAATACTAGTCCTTTCTCGTAAGTTAGCACCATAAAACAATGTTCTTATTTTGTATTATTGCACTTTCACCCCTTTTTGGCTTGTTGATTCATTTTGCAGTTCTTGTAGTTCCTTTCTTGTGCCCTTATCACTTTGTAGATTTCAGAACTTGTTTTCTTGTTACATTTTAGTCATATTCGATTTTAAATTTCCGCCATTTTCTTTTGACATTCAATAATTGAAAACATGAAGGACAAAAAGGCAAACTCTCACCTTATGATTTGAAAATCATAAAATTTCAACGTCATTAAATTTTACGTCTCAGCTTTCGCTGTGTACTTTTTTTTCATCTTCATGATGATGCAAATATTTGACACTGAAGAAAGGCATTTTGGTAAAGCGCTGACTTCATCACCCACGCTTTATTCGCTCTCTTAAGGTTAAAAATTAGACTAAAACACCAGAAGGTTTTCTTTTCTTGGTAGAGAAGTAATTTGTAATACAAGGTCTTCTCTGTAAGAGAAGCAGATAAGTAATGCACAAAGCCTTCAAGTATTTAACCTTTAAGCAGGGGCCGAATTGGAAATTAATTACTGCCGGTATGCTCGTAAGCACAGACCTGTCTTTCATACAGTCCTTTTTTTTTTTAATGATTTCTTAATTAATACATCGATTCTCATTTCTTATCTTTTATCACCACAAATTATTGTATCATCACAAGGATATTAATTTTGTTCTTTTAGAATACATTAAAAATGTCCAACAATCAAGAAATAGAGTACTGTTAAACTCATCACTATCCTGAGTTTTAAATTTCTTGTGGCAAAAAGCCTGTTCACCGTAACTGGAGTCAGCTATTTTTCAGTACTTACGTTTTTAGCACGTTGAAGTTAAACTTCACTTGTATCGCCTTTTTTTGGAAGGTATTCGTTTTAGCCACAAATCTAATCTAATATTTCACTTGTGACACTCAAATGCAAAATGAATATGTCGCACAAATTGGTCCGCGACACCAACTGGACGAAATACAAACATTTATACAATACAATAACAACTTAACACTAGCACTACCAGGAAATTGATTATACAAGAACTACCAAAGGGGTCATTTTGACCCCTTGTGTTTTAAAGTTTTTTTTAGGTATAATCATATAATTGAGCGATCCTTTGTCAACCAAGACTTGATGTGACTGGATACAAAAATGAATATGGATTAAAAACCACACTAGTTTCAACCAGGTATCAAACTCTGGTCTCCCACACCCAAGGCGGTTGAACAATGTGTATATAAATATACAGTTAAATTATTTTTAAAGATAAGCTCATGAATATTTATTATACCAATAGGTTACACATTTAGTTAAAAATATAAGATATGAGCAAATAAACGAGTACAAGGTTAGGTTAGATTAGGTTAGGTTAGAGTGTCAAGAGTAAATTTAAGTTCTGATAATAGTAATAGTATAATGTTGAGGCATATAGGTATATATTTCAATGCGTATCTGAACAATACAACCATCTTTGTTCCTAAAATAAAGTTTTTCAATCAAAATCAAAATCATAAAGACATTCTTGTACTTTACTCGAAAATCACAAAACGCAGTGCCCCTCTTTATTCAGGGCGTGTGCGGCACACGATGTACTTTCGAACCACATTTGTGCATGATCCGCAGTCAGATTTCTTGCATCGGAAACACTGATCGGGAGTTTTGTTTCCCTTATACTTCCCGATCTGACACTTCTTCCTTTTTCCGGTAGAAGTCGTAGATGCTGCTGGCAAATCTTCTTCCGAAACACGCTATTGTCTCATTTTCTTTAGCCAACTTGATTAGAAAATTCTGTCTACTAATTTTCCTATTGGTAATACCCTTGTACAAGATATAAGAGTTTATGGCGGCCAAATCAAGTAGGTTATAAACGAGCTGTACCGGCCACCTTCTGCTAGCAGCCTTGACAGAATATTTCAAACCTATTTCTGGGCATGACATTCCGAAAAAGCTGCAGCCCAAGTTTTTAGACCAGAGACACTTTACACTTACACCATTCATCCCCATTGCTCCACGGAAATACAACAAGGCAATAAATGCATCAAGCTCATCTAGAGAAATCGACCAGTTAGGATCATCTAAAACTCGACGAGCTTCTGCTTCTGAACACTTGTTTTATATTTCGCAGCGTGGTGTCAGTTACAACCAGTCTGAATGCACTTGCACAAGTATCATCCACATTACGCGTAGCGTGTGACGTGGGTCCTGGTTTGGTACGAACTATATTATGTTTTTGTAATCTTCCGCATGTTTTTTTTTTGTTTACATCCAATACCGTCCACACAGTCTGGTCAGGAGTCACTTCACTACCACTAATTTGAGTAGAATTCCCTTGTTCAGATTCTTCACTTCAATCACAATCAGTATATTCGACATCTACGTCAGAACTACTGGAGACATCTTCTTTGTCAAGGTCTGTAACATCTTGGTTTTCAGTCCAGCTGTCACTGCCTTCATCACCAGAAACACTATCGTCAATATCCTGCAACTGTGCTAGAATCTCTGCCCCTGTAAGTCGTTTACTCCCTGCAGACTCCATAATTTACAAACACTAAAACACCTTGCTTAAAAACAACCACAATGGCTGTTCACAATTGTTTCAGGGACATCTATAATACACCTTCATACAAAGGTATCTACAAGAATCGAAAAAGTCGTGTTTTTTTATTCAGGGTTAAAAAATAGGCAGGTGTCAAAATGACCCCCTTGGTATTTCTAGGTAAAACATCATTTTTAAAGAAAACCAATAATAATTTAAATCTGATATTTAGGGTGTAATCACAATGATTAGAGAGAAGAAAATTAACGCCACTAGTTGAGCATATTTTAATTAATATTCAAATTAAAGAATGATGAATGACGTTGAGGGGTCAAAATGACCCCTTTGGTAGTTCGTGTGTTAAAGCGTTTGTTTTTAAACTTAAATCCACGATCACAAGAATCGATATCAGATAAGTGAACGGATAAACCACGTGACTACATATTTGAGTAAAACATTTTAAATAATTTTAATCAAACCAAATAATTGTTAAAGGTACAAACAGTTAACGCTATAAATTGTAATTATCCGATCTAAAAAGCGAAGTTTACATTATCAGCACTTATTTAAATTACTATTTTAATTGCAGACGCTATTGTTGCGTTTCTCATGACGTATGATCGACAAGGAGCGATCCCACGTGGACGGCGGGATGGGGGAAGACCTACAACTCAAACATGCAAAAAAAAACAACAGAGAAATGAGCGAGTACATTATTGGGCATTGCATAGCTACTTGTGCCATCAGCTCCAATAAATAACAATTTGTGCCAATTTAAAAATCAAAATATTGTCTTTATGATATTTGGCATTTTAATGTACTACCGGTATGCCATATCGGCTCATACTGGTCTAATTCGATCACTGCCTTTAAGTCAAAACGAAAACTTATAGGCTAATATATAACGTTATTTTCAGAATCAAATAAAGGAAATCTTATTCTATCAGGATAGACTATATATTTTTTAAGAATTAAAATAATGTAATTTTGTTTAGAAAGATATATATAAAATACTTGATTCGATTTTGGCATGGAGAGAAATATGATACAAATAATATTTATTAAAACAATTTATTCAGAACTCTAAAAGCATCAAATCAAGGTTTAAGTACTTTTGGTGAATAAATTAACACAGCTAGACGTGTAATTTTGGTTTCTCTGATATGATAATACCTGATATTCTCAATTGGTGCATTCTTAGTGCATCACACACCAGCTGATAAAATTATCCTCCTGTGTAGTTCCGTGTGTATCTAGCGTGTTAGATTTTCCAAAGAGACATTACTTTTGTTTTTATTGGTATATTTTTGAACAAACAGATATAGTTACTATACAGAGCACTTATTGATGATTACAGGTATGACTATAAAGAAGTTCATAGATATATATGGTGGGCCTCCCCCATGGCGCAGTGGTAGCGTCATTGCCTTGTAATCAAGGGGTCCCGGGTTCGATACCCGGTGGAGGCACAAGTGGTTCGGATCCCACTTTAAACTGTAGGTCCAGTCCCGATTAGCCTTACTGTGCATAAAGTGGACTTAAAACAGCAACTCAAACCAAATAGATATATATGAATATGGACGTGCGTGAGTTTTTCTAAAAATAATGTGATGATGTAACATGGAACGTAAACCATATATTGAAAGCAAGACACAATTCGAAAATACCTCTTTAAAAACTGTAGAACGATTAATACAATGAAAATTTCTTTAACGTCCACAGCTCATTGGCCGCTCTGTCACCCCGATGAGCAAGTAAAAGAACATCATGAACTCAGGCCTGCACGGCAGACGTAACACTAGAATTCGCATCGGTAGATAATAGTGGCGGCGATTAGGGGTGCCAGTTCACCTCCCATGTTTTGCCACTTATGCATCTGCACTGTGCTAAACATTATGTATCAAGGGAAAGTCAACTGTTCTTGCCCCCACCCCCACCCAGTTTTGGAACCCAATCGCCGCCAGTGGTAGATAATATGTAATAACGAACACTATTTGGAATAATATTTCACAGCATTATCGTCAACACATAATCGTCACAATCTGTATTTTCAGCCCAAAAATTGGGTTATAACTTTCCATCACATAATCGCCGCATTGGCGCTTCAGATAACGAAACCAATGACAGCGGCGCCGAATCTACGGACACAGAAGATTACATTTTTATCGCCCGTACATCGCAACACTGTAGTAAATTTTCTCAAGTGTAATATTTCGACTATAGTGCACAAATCAATAACAACTATTGTTTTAACCTTTTTTAGTCGCGCGAGATGGCTCAACCAATGAACACGTGAAAGGGAACGGGATTGCGTGGATGGGAGGAAGCGACTGCGGTTACCAGCCTTTGCAGCAGCGTGTACTGATTCGCTCTGCCCACTCGATTTCCTCTCCCCTTCTTATCTGCCGCTATGTGTGGCCTTGCTACAGAGATATTTGTGACAGGGTATAAGTATAACTCTGCAGTCGCTTTCCCCCTCCATGAAGTCCCATTCCTCTCACGTGTTCATCGGTGGAGCCGTCTAGCGTTACTACTTGCGCAGAGACTTGTTCTCGTTCGCCTGCTTCGGAGATAGGTGGGACAGAGTGCAGTAATAAATGATTTTTAAGTACCGGTAGTAAGGAAAGACAAATTAAAAAAAATTAAGAAGTTTCACATAATGGTTGCACCACACTTTTTGCAAAAAAAAACACAAAAAAAAAACTGATATAAAATCGACGATTATGCGATGAAATATGTTACCGCTAGTAAAAGGTTTATTTCAACTAGGAATACACTTTTCGATAATATACTGCAAATAGAGACATGTGTAAGGCATTGCTAGAACAGTCCCGAACAATAATCAATACATTCAGGATTGCCAGTTTTTATCTAATAGCGTGAGCGATCGCGGATTAACATTGATTGTAACCGAAGTTTGCAGTTGGCATGAATTTATGGCAAATTTCCAGCTGGAGTATATTCCAGCAACTCCTTCCAGAGCACAGGAACATTGTGCATAGAATGCTACAAGAGGGTAAAACAATTGCAACCAGAATACTTATACTGTTCCTAGAGGAAGAGCCGGAGTGGTTCAGTGGTCGATATCTATGTCGGAGTGCTTAGTACAAAGTCCTACTGCGCCTGAGGTTCAAGGTTCGAATTCCTGGTAAGACACGTAATTTTGTGATATTGTGAAGTTGTAGAGAAAAATTATGAAAAAGGGATTTCCAGTAGAGGTTTTTCGTGTAATATAGCCAATTGAAAAAAAAACCCACAATACAACAGAATTTAATACAGCAGCTTAAAATTGTCACTGTAGTGACCATCTGCCATGCGGGAGAACCTGGTTCGATTCCCGGCATGGATACCGATAGTGTCAAGGCGGTGGAGCATTTTTCTCATCACATCACTCCCACAAATGGCCAAGACTGTGAATTTGTGTGGAGCCACTACCTCTACATCCCTCCATGTGGTCCATGCATATGTGAATGCCGACGGAGTTTGATCTCTTTTTGTAGTCTTGAGTCGATAAACTTGTAGGTTTGTATTTTTAGTTCTTTAATTTGATCATTGTCTGAAAGGATTATTATGATACAGAATTACTGTTTCCAATAAAAACGTAAAAAAGAAACAAATTGAACATTTCTCAGAAGAAAGATTAAGGATCGATGTCCGACCTTTTCCTGAAACTCTTCTTCTGTCTCGATGTGTACGTTTGGAATGTTAGAATGTAAGATGCATCATTATTCTTTTGGTTTCTGTGTAACTTTCAAGCCGTTGTTTTCGAGGAGTCTCTCCTAACAATGGACGCTAGTGGCCAACTCTGCCATACGCCCTGGAGCTTAGACAAGGGCAATTATTTATTGTGTTTTTGTCGCGTACATGCAGGATATCCTCTAAGCGATTTTGGTACGAGATGCGGAGGTGGTGTTTTCTTAGGAAAATGAACTCCTTCTCAAGGTATATATATACTACATTTCCACGTATGTGTGTGTGTGTGTATCGCGTTGAGAATGGTCCCGGTTTCGATTCCCGGTATGAGCTCCCATAATCATAAGGAAAATTGGGGAGCTTTTTGGAAGTAATTTTCTCCTTGATCCTGTAATTTAATAATTTTCGAGGCAAACGGCTATCTGCAAATCATTAAAATATGTTGAATGCTTTTTATCTGATACTTTTTAAAATTTCTTTCACCATTTCTTCGACCTTCAAGGGTCGTAATATTACTTCATTAACCGCAAAAATCTCATTTGTGAACAATTTATTCTAGTTTTATCATGTTGACGAGGAATTGAACATTAACTACCATATAGAGGAGCAGGTTTAGAAATAATGTTATGGTATCTAATTTGAATTCCTTTTCTCATTTTGATTCCAAAATTTATTCTTAACATTCCATTTAATTTATCATTATTATAATGTGGCGCAACCAGAGGGAGGCAGGGGGGGCAATGCTCCGCAACCTTGGACGGAAATGAGTTCAACGGGGGCAAGGGGGCAAACATTGACGGCCAAGTGTACCTGCAGGGGGCAATTACTGCCAAGAACTTCGAATTTTATACAAATAAAAATACTTTTCGTAAGATATTATTGCTCGCTTCGCTCGCAGTGCCTTTTTTTCTCAGTCTTATCAAGTTCAGAATCGTAGCTAGGGGACGGAGGGAGTCGGTCCTGGGCACCGAACGATCTAAATGAAATTAAGTTGTAAAGTTGACTGATTGATTTACGCACAGAAAGTCTAATTGGGACTGACCGAAAGTTTAAAGTGAGATCCGAACCACTGTGCCATGTGCCTCCACCGGGTATCGAACTCTGGATCGCTTGATCACAAGGCGACGATGTTACCACTACACCATCGAGGAGACCCAAAAGTTGTAAAAGAGAGAATGCATTGGCGTCCCGTGAAATTATTTGCGCCCTATTAAATCAACATTGATTTCAGCCTGCTAAAAAAATTGATCCAAAATTTTCTTGCTCGCTTCGCTTGCAGTCTCTCATTGTTCTCTGTAATGCATTGTAAATTACCAGAGAGAGAAATAAGACTTGTCTTAATTGATTTCCTTTTAAATGCATGAACAATTGTGTTGAGGAAAGAGAGCGTTCACATTTCAGAGACAATTTATGTAATTTTTGTTGTTGGTTTATTGTGAAATGAATGAATTGGTTGAGTAATGTATTTCAATAATATATGTTGTATATAATACGTATGTATTAAGGAAACTTTGAATACGTACACAATTTAGTGTCCGCGTCGCTCCATGTTGCATATGTGTGAAACATATATCGTGCATGAAAGTTATACATGTTAATGTAAAAAAGAGTAATATTTGGAATGCATTTATCAAGCATTTTCTGTCTTTCGAAAATAGTTTGTGTGCTTGTTTTCCAATATTAATGTGATATTGAGCGTGTTGAAAAAGTTATTGAAATAGTTTGTTCGAACACAAATGCTACCGCCCTTCTGCATAATTTACGAGGGTAAGAACGTCTTTGATACTACTATTACTACCACCATTACTACTAATAATAATAATGTTGGTCCCGGGTTCGAATCTCGGCTTGGGCATAGATGTTTGTGAGTGGTGTCCATTCATCAATTTTATCATATCATCACTCATCCCCATCTTCGCAAATTAGCCAAAAGTGGCACAAAAGCGAAGTAAAATATAGCAAATCAATAATTACAATAACAATAATAACGTTATAATAACATTATTATTATTATTAACATTATTATTATTATTATTATTATTATTATTATTATTATTATTGGTACGTTTATCCTGGTACTTGCCCCCTCCAGACAAAAAATCGTGGTTGCACCTCTGCCGGCGATAGAACTTGACATTCTGACCACGCATCACCCAATGATAAAATCTGTTGGCAGGCCTTAGCTCTGAACGATCTGTGTGCGTTACGAGGGGTTTATGCAAAGACAAGGGGCAACTAATTAACAGGCATTCCTCCTGGTGTCATGTATAAATTGGCGAAGTGATATATATCAAACTATAACAATTATGAAGATATAAAGTCTATAAACATGGGCGTACATCAGAAAGCAAAGATAAGACTCAAGACACAGAAAAGACACTGCTAATCTGAGTACACACAAGCTACCATTTATACTCAAAACAGAGATTTCCTTAGTTAAAAGCAAAATGTAGGAAAGAGTACAGAAACGTAAAAAAAGGATACGAAAGCAAAAAATATTTTCATTTTTACCTAAGGGATAGCAGAAATTTAATTCATCGGACGTAATTGACAGTCGCCTAGGGAAAACTCAGTTCCACAAATATCAATAAAGTGAGTGGTTTACATTATGTCCATCTTGCGAGGACTCGCATTGAGTACATATTTACCTTGAATCATTATATGAAATGTAAACATGTTCGTAATATGAATTCTCATCTTTGCTTCACATTATTGCACTGCCAGTTTTGTGAGTGTACACTAACTTGTGTTCAAGTATGCAAGTAAACGACTTCCTTTCAAATATCAAAGATGAATGTTTGTATTTGTTTAAAAACTAGCATTTTGTTTTTCAAGTATAAACAAGGACAAATACAAAATTCTATTATTTTTTCGAAAACAAAATTGAGCATTCAAGTGTATAATTAACGAATGTTATCATTTATATATAATTCAAACTTACAAGTTAAGTAAGTTCCGTAAGTGCAAATCGAAACTAAAATGTATCGATAGTTACATGCCCTTTAAGATGTCTTTGATTCTAATTTTTCATTCCATTTCATTACCATAGACATTATTAATAACATGTTAGGAATGCTTGTATTCTTAACATACTATTATTCGTTTACATTTATATCAACGTGAACATGATTTCTATTTCATATTTCCTCTTGTACATGCTTAACACTAAACAATCTGTGATTTAAAGTTGTGAGAGTTACTCGACCATTATATTGATTCTGTATATTTATTTGTAGAAAACTACATAATATGAAATCGTCTAGGATTGAAAATTATGAGAATATTTTAGCAATACTTTTCATTTCGCATTTTCCCCAACACATCTTACTTTTCTCATGTACAGTTACGGCCACTTCTAGGTTTCTAGCCTCCCAAATGTTGTAATAGTAACACACATTCAATATCAGGCGGAGGAAAAAAGTTGTTCGGATCCCAGTTTAAAACTGTACGCCCAATGCCGATTAGCCTATCTGTGAATATAGTGAACTTAAAACAGACTTTAACTTCTGGGTTGTAACATCTCCATTGAAAATGTTTGAAGTTTCCTTTGACAGTATACGTATAGCGAAGAGAGTATTGCCATTCGTATGAAATTATTAGAACATAACATAAAATTCCTATAATCTATGTGTCTTTTCGCAGACAAACTGGATAATAATACGTACAAATCATTAGATAATACACGATACAGTGTTGCTGTTTATAAATGTATGTGTTTTTTGCAACAAATTCCTAAAAACGACAATTTCTTCCGACTATACATAATGAAAACTATAAATTTAAGTACGTTTGCAAATTTTAACATTTGTACATAATGTCGGACAGTTTGAAATCTGAAATTACAAGATTCTTTTGGCTCGGATTACAGAAATGTTTTATACATATGAACAGGAAAACATATATTCTCTAGGAAAAACTCATATATTTTTTCAAAACATTATGATTACATTTATTTTGAAGTGAGAAGCCATCCTGAGCAACAAGCCATAAACGAATGTAATTAATTCAGCAACGTATTTATTAAGCTAGCTTGATAATTGAGTCAGATGTTATTATTAAGCAAGAGTATGGTATTGACATAATGATTTGAGTTCATTATTTTTCCCTTAAAATCGGCATGGCAACCAACTCGAGAGCATCATTCAACAATTTAGTACAAAATACGATACGGTTATATGAAACAAATAAAGTACAAAACAAACACAATGTTATGTAGGCACAAATCTTTTTCTCAAGAATACTGAGATGTTCTGTCGATCTGATTTTTCGTTATATTATCCTCAGCAATCTCTGAACAATATTAGTTTTCCTTCCGGAATATTTTTGTCAATGGGTAAGTTATTATTTCATCTGTACAGATGGTTCTAACGGTGAAATAGGAGTTGGGTGTGCAGTGTGCAACTCTCAACAGAAAGTGCAATTATTGTTTCGACTTACACAAGATCTCTCATTATTTACTGAAGAAGCTTATGCAACTTATCAAGTTTAGTATATGCCCAAAAATGAAATTCAACAAAGTTTCTAATTCTGACAGTCGCACATCGTGTAGTACAGGCTAAGGCACATGAATGAACTATTCCCTTATGTAATAAAGTGTACATATATATTCCAAGAAATACAAAAGTGGCAAAACTAGTAAATTAAGTTAGGTAAAAGAACATATTCACAATTAGCAATTCACACGTTGATGTACGTGCAAAGGAAACGACATGTCTTCTACATATTACAGAGTTGTCCTTATATTATACGAATCTTCTGCATAGAGTGAATAAAGCCTTGAATGAACGGTTTGGATGGTGCCGACATGAGCTTGTAATAGTTGATGAATCATATAGATCTACAGCTCAATTCAAACCAAGGAGACCATGGTTTCATCATGTTAGTAGTACAAGAAACGTAGACGTGTTAATTTTTTTAAAGAAAATTAACAGACTAAAAGCAGAATATACTAAACATCACTTATGGAAATAGTTATTACCAACGACAACAAGAGATGTGCATGTAGCTGGAAACGTCCAAACGCACAACACATAATATTGGAAAGATTGATTGAATTAGGATATTTTACGTCGCATAATATTGGAAAGTCCAAAGTAAAACAGGGATAGAAATATCGTATAGGCCACCACAGATAGTTAAGTTACAATATCCAATAAATTTGCCAAGTTTGGTGGTAAACTAAGATGTTAGACTAGGATATAGTTTTCTAAGATTGTAAAGAAAGTGTAAAATACGATTTTAAAAGAGACAGTTTATATTTTTGTTGCAACACTATAACTATTGTAAAGTAGAGGAAGAGATTTGTTAAGATATATTTATGTAAACAATTACTGTACAAAAGTGTACAGTATCACACAGACACATAATTATATATAGAGAAGAGAAAAATCCACGAACAAAAACGCTTTAAAGCAGTTAGATCCAAAATAAAAGAATGAATAATATTTATCAATGGACTGGCTTTCTTCAGTAAAACTAGTCACTGATATATAACTATAAAACATGCAAAAATTAAAATACCACTTACTACTGTATTCAGATGCGTAAGTTTGACGAGCGCCATTGGTCATGATAGTATTCAATAGTGCATTTGATATTAAGCTCTGAAGTAACCTTAGAGAGAGAGGGAAGCAGATAGATTAGATAGATAGATTGAGAGAGAGAGAGAGAGAGAGAGAGAAGAAAGAAAAATTTTCCGACACTTTGGAATCCAGAAAATCGGGAAGTCATTTCCCGAAATCTGATTTTAGAAGAAAATGTTGTTTCTGATTTATGTACCGACATTTTAGGCTTTATGCACACCCCTTGTTACAAGCATACTTGTCAAAAATGCATCTGCATTTCTATTCCTCCAACTGTTAAGACCAATTTTCTTCGTGCCAATCACGTGATTCTCAGAAGGCAGAACATTTAGAATTTCATTTAAACCCTCCTGGACCAACATGCATGACATGTCTAGTAGCCCTGTTCTGATATTAAGTTCCAAATACTCAGTTACCGATAAAATGAGCATAAAGAGGTGAAAAAGCTATTTTAATAGGCACTTAACCAGCATGTTTCATAGCTAATTAAAATTATCTTTGTCTGAACGTTACACAAAGCTTAACAACGGTAGAGCCGAAGCGTCATAAAATCCTGTTCCATTCTATTCTTCAATTCGAACTTTCAAGTTTCTTGGAATTTCTGAATCGTAGTGGGATGTGGGATTTCCTACAGGCGGAAAACAGAACAATGGACCAAGCGACAACAATACCTACAGCTCTGAACTAATGCACGTGGGCGAACCTGCAT
The DNA here is from genome assembly GCF_977018435.1 of Lepisma saccharinum. Classification (NCBI taxonomy): domain Eukaryota; kingdom Metazoa; phylum Arthropoda; class Insecta; order Zygentoma; family Lepismatidae; genus Lepisma; species Lepisma saccharinum. Next base: position 55,901,253 of record NC_139233.1, read on the forward strand.
AGTGAATGCATTGCCTGGTGTGTGAAGCTTAAAGCTCTCACTGTAGAGAACTGTATACAATGGCAAATGCAATGGACTGGCACGATGGTAAAATTACCAGGAGCATTGTGTTCTGTCTCTATGTATTTAAGTTATATTTTTGGTCAGTCAAAAAGGTACTGATCAAACGAAGCTGATTTTTTTTTCAGATATGTTCAGAATCATAGGCGTAGCTACGGGGTGTGCCAGGTGTGCCTAGGCACACCCTAATGGGCTGCTTTATCAAAGAGAATTAAAGACAGATATTTCAATAAGAGAGAAAATAAGCGGCAGTTTGTAAGAAGTTGAAAATGTCATTATTTGGTACAAACGTGTGCATTATCGCTGATGAAACGGGTGTCTATAGATTTTCGATTTTTTGATGTCATTAGAGGAAAAATATATTTACTGCATTCTACTCTGTACTGCAGCGCTTTTCTTCTGTAGCTGTCACAAGCTGCACGTGTGAGAGAGAGCTTTCTCCAAGCTTACCCAAGTTAAAACTAAATTAAGAGCAACTCAGAAGCAGGATAGATTGGAAGCCCTGCTCTTGCTATTTGTGGAACAAGAAAAACCTTAGTCTATTGATGTAAATGAAGTTATTGATGAGTTTAAGAACATTGTAGCTTTTGACAGACGTCTCTTGTTATAGATGACGTGTATTTTGATGTATTTGTTTGTAACATTTATGAACATTTTGTATGTGTGTAATTTCAATGCAATTTGATTTTTTTCTAGTACATATATTCAGAAATTTTCAACACTGTTATTTAGTGAATTTATATTCCTTTACAAACATCAGTGCAGTTAAAGAGCCAAGTGAATGTGTTGCAAAACATGCTATTAAAAAGGTACAAGACCTCATTTTTTTCTTTGTGCACACCCAAATATAAAGTTCTAGCTACGCCTATGTTCAGAATGTTACCCAGAATAACATACTAACAGACCCACAAAATCCGAGTTGAAATTTAGCAGCCATATTGCAAAAATGGTGGCGAATTGTATGTTCTTGGTACATATTTTATTACCCGCTGGAGATAATGGGAAACGTTCCAAACAAAAAATATTATGCTAGATGATATGGTTCTCACCTTTTTTACGTTATGATGACATTTGATGGAAGATGAATATTAAATTTCAGTTTCTGTTGCAGCATATAGTTACTAATAAATAATAGTAATACTTAATAACTGAAATCGGTGATTGAAAGTGAAATATTAAAAGAAGGTTACGATCAAGGTGAAGTTTATGTAGAAGTGATCAGTGGCGCATATACAAGTTTCTCGCGTAGGGGCGGATTATTTTTCCTTTTGCGATTTTCACATTTTCATTGCCGATTTCCTGCCGTCTCCGAAGGGGATGCCCGTAAGTTATTGTTAGCTCATTGGTGATTCTATTTATTTATTTACCAAAAGTTTCAGATACAGTACGGAATGACCATTTTATACTGAAACAGTAACAGCAGAAAAACAACAATAAAATGAAAAAATAAATAAAATTACAGATTCATTGTGTGAAATTGTGCTCTGGTAAGAATATGTCAATATTCGGAGGCAGGTTATTATATGAACAGGGAAGCCTGTAGAAAGAGACCGCTGTAGAAGGGAGAGCCTTGTGAGAGAGCTTACTTTGCGGGTTGGCCTTGTGGGGACTCGTAGATGAAATTTTCTGATCAGAAAATCGGATTTAATTTTGCCATTCATGATTTTATCCAAAAATTTCATGTCTGCTAATTTGTGACGAATATGTGGTGGTTGGATATTTAAGGCAGAAGGTACCTCAGAGAAGGTATTCTATGGCTTGCAATGGCAAGGAAAAAGTTGAGGACAGAATCAATCCGGGAGAGATTAGTTTTTGAAGCCATGGTCCAGATAGAGGAGCAATATTCAGGAATAGGGGACATGAGATTTTAAAGACATGCTGATGGATGATTGGTGTTGGATTTCAGTGAATCTGTACAGAAGACCCAGAAGACGCATTGCTCTTTTAGTAGTGTTTGTAATGTGATCGTTAAAGTTTAGTTATTCATCGATGAGAACTCCAATATCGTTTTGTGAGGAAACTTTTTTGATGGGGTTGCTTTCAAGAGAAAAAGTAGAATTGAGATTGCTCCTTTTTATGGAAATGGTGAGACAGGAACATTTCTGGAGTTCAATTCAAGTTTCTACTGGCGACACCACACATGTAGTTCTGTAAGAGCTTGCTGTAAGATTCAAGAATCGTGTTCTGATATGTTTTTGAAGAGTAGACAGTCATCGGCAAACAGGGATTTAGGGAGAGAAGACAAGATATCTGCCAGGGATATCATCCATGTATAGAAGGAACAAAAGTAGGCCTAAGACGCTCCCCTGGGGAACTCCAGACAAAGCAGGAAGAAAGCTGGAAGAATTGCCAGCAAGGATAACACTCTGCTCTAGTGCACCCAGGTAGTCTTGTAGTAAGGATAGAAATTTCCCATGAATGTTAAATCTGGATTGTAATTTATATAGGAGGATATTTTGATTAATTTTATCAAAGGCTTTTTAAATGTCCAAATACATAACGTCAAGCTGGGAATTATTGGAAATTGATTGAGTAGCATGAGAAAGTAATAATGAAAGATTGGTCAAGCAAGAGTTGCTTGGAAGGAAACCAGGCTTTATGAATGTGGATTCAGGCAACTTTCTTCTTTCAAACATCATCTTCTTGAAAATAATGTTAGGAAGTATTCCAGAGACACAATATGTTGCAACATGATAGCTTATTGCAAGAAGAGTTAACAACGAATATTTGATTGATTGATTTGCTTTATTTTGCTTCGCATTTCTACCACTTTTGTCTAATCGTGAAAATGATGGTTTATGATGTATTGAAATTGATGAAGAGACACTCTTTGATTAGAAGGCGAGGACGCTACCACTAACTTCTATTTAATAAATCACATTCAAGGATAGTTAATCAACTAATGAAATAATAACATATTTAGATTTTCTGCAAAACTATGTATATGGATGAAGATGTGAAAGTTATTTTCGAACTCGTGCGGGGAGGGTGCAACACCCCTCGTCCACCCCTTACGTTATCATTTAAGAATACACAGTCCGCAGTTTCAAACATATAAAAATCAAACAAACTTGAATTTTTGCAAAAGTGGGGTGTTGGGGGAGTAGTTTGTTACTACACCGGATTTGAAGTAAAAACATAGGCGTTTCGTAGGTTCGAACTCCACCACCGGCGAAAAAAAAATGTTCGCCTGTAGACGAGTGAGGAGATGCTCTCTCAATACGTAGTGTTAGTCTATAAGTAGTAGGCGTAATGTAGGATAATGCAACTGCATGTTAACAATAATGGTAACTTGCACCAGGCAATATGAAAATAGTAATATATATATATTTAAATTAATGCGTTTATATAAATTATAGGTCTATTCATAATGCGTAAATTAATTAATACTGTATTGTTATTAATACATGAATAGAGATATGGTAGTACGTATTCATTATCTAACTTACGTGTAGTAAAGTCCGCCAAAATCGAAAATGTGGAACAAAAAGAAGATCCGAAATGCTGTGAGGTCGATTGCATTAGGATATTTTATGTCACTTCGCTTCCAAGTCTAATTGTAACGATGAGAATAATTGACGATATGATGAAATTGATACAATAATAATAATAATTGCTAATACATGTCATTTAATTTATATAGAGAACATGTCTAAACGTGAGTTAAAAAACACAAAAAAAGAGACATTTTAGCATGACGGCTGCTTCGAAAAATGTCGGGATAGGGATTAAAATGAACGAAGTGTCCAAATGGTAGTCTTGCAGCAATGGTTATAAAATTAAAACTACTTAATATTGCAGACTGAAGGATTCTGGAGCCTGCCAACAAACCCGTTCATTTATGCAATGAAAAATCGAAATTTTAACAAATTTGAAAAATCGTCGATGTTATTTTCGCAGCTTTTTACAGGTTCACATTTTAATATTTCATTGCTCGATGGGGGGGGGGGTGGCATGGCCCCCATGGCCCCTCCCCTGGGTACGGGCCTGACTTGCACCATGTTGGTCCTTCCAATTCCTAAACAACTTATTACATTTCAAAATGGTTTTTTTTTTTTTTTTTTTTTTTTTAAATTTTAGCCCAAATTATATCCAAAACTTCCAGAGAGTTTACATGCATTGTTTCTATAAACCGTAGTAGTAGTGGGGTTGATGCTATAAAAAGGACCACTTACAAGTGTAGAAAAGGAGAGGCTATTTGATTGAACAGCCCGAATTGTCTACACTTAAAACAATGCCAAGAGGGGCTTATACCCCAATTCTTCAGGTGTGATATGCTCTGAATTTTTAAGAATTTTGAATTCTAGTGTAGAAAGGGAGAAGCCCCTCAGACAGATTTGCCCATACTTAAAACAATGCCAAGAGGGGCTTATACCCCAATTCTTCAGGTGTGATATGCTCTGAATTTTTAAGAATTTTGAATTCTAGTGTAGAAAGGGAGAAGCCCCTCAGACAGATTTGCCTATACTTAAGACTATGCCAAGTTCTCATATCATCTTATTGTTTATAGTGTGTTTTTCTGTCAAAATCCCAGGAATCTTGAATTGATATAAAGCTCATAGCTATTGGGTTCTGAGATCTGAAACCTGGTAAAAAGTGTTATACAACAGCATCAAAAGAGCAAAATTATTTTATATTGTACAAAAACTGAATTTCTTAGTTTCCTTATTTTCTCATGTTTTATAACCCCCCGCTCAATACAATATGAGAAGAGCGGGCAAGCATAATTAATTGCTTGCATGAATTGATATTACTCTATCAAAAAACTAATGTTTTGTTTGCATGCCTTGCCGGCACGCAAGAGATATAATCTACACAGCTAGAAGAGGCCATTAATTTTTCTGTGCGACAGGGGAAAGTGTAACAAAGATTATTGAGATAAAGATACACATTTTCTGTGCGACAGGGGAAAATGTAACAAAGATTATTGAGATAAAGATACATTTTTCTGTGCGACAGGGGAAAGTGTAACAAAGATTATTGAGATAAAGATACACATTTTCTGTGCGACAGGGGAAAATGTAACAAAGATTATTGAGATAAAGATACATTTTTTCTGACACAGTGGCAATAAACTGCCTTTCATGCTGAAAGCAATTCTTATTCTGATAATACGAGCCTAGGCAAGACTTAGAGAATATTATGACAGTTCAAAATCCAATTTTGTCTGTAATAGGGTCTCAGAACCCAGTAAAATATGGATATATTCCATATGGAAAAGTGTTAATATTGCTGCATTGTAATCAGGGGCTCTAGGTTTGAGTTCTGATAAAATATATGAGATTGAAATACATACAACAAAATAATATGCCCACACATAAGATATTCACTGCTAGCTGATATACAGTTGAGGTTTGTGTGTTGTACAACAGGATAATAGAGCAAATATTTTCTAGAATTGCTCTGTGACCCTCTCATTTCTTACATCATAAACATATGATTTTTCACCTATGAGAATAACACTACATATGGTGTCATCAGGTAATGCCTCATGGAATTCACAGATAATTTTAATGTTTGTCCTGTCATTCACCACAACTTGTTTTCTTTTTGAAGTGTTAATTACAAACATGGGTCTCTGTGCTTTGAATTCATCTGGTGTGTAATACATGTCAGTATTGCCAGTAGTGACCCTTTTGAATGCCGAAAATGCCTCATATAATTTGAGGAAATCATCCTTGGACATGTCTAAATTGTAATTTTCTCTAGGAAAAACCTCATTTCTGCCATTTTTAAGATATATGTTCTTGATGTTGCAGTTATCAAATTTACTTGAATTTTTTTCCTGATTGTTGTGTCTTCCAGTCTGAAACAATACCACTACAAAATCAGGCATGTCATATTGTATGCTGGAGAATGAATTTGTAGCATCAAACTCATAATATGTACCAGTTGCGGGCTTCTGTACACATTGATATGTATAAAATTGTAAAGGAACCTGTGGATTTTTTATTATATCAGCTTTGTATTTAAGAGCATAACTGGCCTCATATTCAACAACAGGGATTCTTAGCTCCATAGTCTGAATAATGCATTTGCCTGCATCAGGTAGGGTATTAGGCAGAGCTTCCCCTGTAGAGTTTTTTGTACTGTACCTCATCAAAGCATTATTATCATTTGCAGCTCTTCTAAATGTGATTCTTAAACCACCCTTCCACATAATATCTTTGTAATCCGAGAAGAATCCTGGCAATAGGCGCATGGGGAACAGCACTGTGTGGTTCTTAGATAATATCTTATCACCAGCCTCAAATCCACCTATTTTGTAGTAAGAAGCCTCGGTTTTGGATAATTTTAGTGTGGCCAAAGCTGTGGAGGTAATACCCGGATAATCTACTCTGTTTATAACAACACCATGCTTTCTGATCTCAATTTCAGAGAATAGATGCGGCACAAAATTGTCCACCAATCTTATATTTGAATTTGCCGCATAATCTGTACCATCGAGCTTTACAACATCAAATTTGATGTATAGATCTGCTCTGTGGGGGTGTATAAAGCCATCCCCTACATCAAGATCAACCTCAATCTCTGTGTTGGGTTGATTTAAATTTGCAAATGTCCTCCTGTTTGGGGGGAATGATTGTAGCTCATAACTCTCAATATTTTCCATTTTTTTTCTTGTATGTATTTTTATTTAAATATTAATCTCTATGATTGCAGTTATTGTGGCTCCAGCAAAATCAACTAATTCTTCTTTTTCATTAGTGACCATCAATTCAATATTATCTATTCTATTATGACACACAGGAAAATATAATGTTGGGGATGGATTGTAGATGATGGGCTCCATAAATTCAGAACTAGGTTTGAATGTTGCAATAATCCCAGTTTGTTTGTGAGTGCCTATGCCATTTGATTTGGTGATCATACCCTCAGCCACATTACAATGAATATTTAGAGTCTCTATGGCTAAGAATTTAGGTATATTCATAGCAGTGTGTTTGATGCCTGGTTCAAGTTTTGTGTTGTTCTCAAAGCCTAACAGCTCTCCTATAGTACCCAGATCCACTGTTTCTGTAGCAGATACAATCTCTACTCTGTGAGTGACAGAATTTTGACTTAACACTACACCTCTGGGTAATTGAGCATTTAGAGTGGACAGATTATACTGCCCTGGAGTGATGACAATTTTTTCATCACCAACTGCAATTGTGTTGTGGTGTGTAATATTAGGGATCAAGTACATGCCATAAAATGCTCTGAGAGCTATTGTTTTGGGATACACTATGTCATCATGCAATTTGAGTTTCAATATTGAATTTTGGCTGGTGAGATGGAATACCCCCATGATGTTTTAAATACCACAAGGCTTTTTGAAAATCTTCAATTGATGGTTTATTTATTTGAGACATATATCTAAGAACAGATAAACACAAATGTCCGCAATTAACATCTTTGAAGTTTTGAACACGGGCATTATTGTAATAAAGATTAGCTGAATTTAGATATTTTATTAAATTTTCAGGTGGAACACCTCCAAATGAATCAAACACAAATGCCTCATTTTTTAAATATTTAAGATAACAGATCCAGTGAGTGCACTGATTTTTGTTCTTATCCAAATTAACAATGCCACACTCTTTGTTGAGTGGTTGTTCTGGTAAAGAATCAGACATGTACACACCTCTAAAATGTTTGATGCCCAGTGGCTTGATTAAAGCTTCAATATCTTGGTTTGTAAGCGGCTCTTGTTTTTTTAAACTTATTCATGGCTCTCTTAACACCTTTGCCTTGTTTCTCAATGGCCAGGTTATGGCGCCTCTGCTCATCTAATTCTGCCCTATTCTTCTTGGCATCTATTACTGTTTTTGCTATGGCGGCTGATCCCCCGGCCAAGCTCCCAACTGCCCCGAGAGCAGCTAAGATGGCAGGGATGGTAAATATAAATCCCCCCACATGTGATTTTTTTCTTGATTGCTGTAATTTTTTTTAATTGGGGGGTACTAAGCAACAATTTCATACCATGCCCCTTTGCAATACAAGAATTTTTTTTCTTGCGTTGCTTTTTAGTTAAAAGACTGTCAATAGTTTTAAGAGATTTGAGACCTGCATAAGGTATTTGATACATAACACCCTTGGCCTTCATTGTAGGTTTATTATATACATATTCACAACCCCCACCCCAGTTTTTGTTTGGTGCTCATAGCTATGGTGGTCCCCAATGCTGCTATTTTTTCACTCAAAGAAGCATCTTTGCTTACAAATCTACCAAATGCAGCCTCTTCTAATTTCTTGTCTGCAACATGTCTCTTGTCAAGATCAGAATGTGTGTTGTATGCTATGTCATGGTCTCTACAAGCAGCATCTAGGGGAATAACACCAGGATCCCCTCTGTTTAATCTGTGGTCCAATTTTGTACCGGGACAACAATATTGATAGCCTGGAATATGTAGTTCAAATGGCAGCTTGTTTATAATGTCATTAACCAAGCCCCGACCCTCAGATATATTCCAAAATTTGGGGGGTAGAGTATTAATAATTTTTATAAGATATCCAATCCCCTTAGTGTCATTCACTATAAAATTAGACAATTTTGTGCTTATCATGTCCATAATTCCAACCTTTTCATTGTAAAAATTGTGGTTGCCAGCATTTTCCTCCCCAGCTATCACCAATAACCTATCTACAAGTTTCCTGACATCATCAACCCACACAAATTCTTTGGGCAGGGTGTTGTATTGTTTGATTCCACTGCCAGTCTTGATCTGTGACCATATGGGCTTGATTAAATTATTGTATTTTGCCCCACTGCTAGACTTGACTCTTTTTTGTGTGGGATCATTTTTCTGGTATAGAGCATCTGATTTTATTAATATTTCTTTGTAATATTCATAATCTTGATCTGTATAGCTGCCAGGTCTCTTCCTAGTCATCAGTTCCCACAACCAGTTGGGTGCCAATAAAAAATTATCAACCATTAGTGTAGTTTTACCACAAGCAGATGGCCCAACAATAAGACACCTAATATTATCAGGTAGCAAGTTGCCATTTCTCTTATTCTGCTGTTCAGGTTCTGGCAGCCTTTTTATAACATCCCAGGTGTTCATATTATTATTTTGTTTGCATCGATCCAGCTGTGTTCTGGAAGTCCTAACCATTTGACAAGTAACTTGTTGCCTTTTCTGCGGATGATTTTTTCTATGAGATATGTGTCAGGCTGTTTAGTTTTGCTGAGCTCTTCTTCATAGAACCTGCCTTTGAGAATTTCTCCTCGGTGATCCTTTATTATATATGTGTTAAGGGTCCCAGGTTTAACTTGAACCACTGTAAATAATTCAGTGCTCCAGTTTCTTGTAAAGCCTCTTTTGAATAAGTGCTTATATTTGCTGATTCTTACTTGATCCCCCACCTTGTATTTGGCCTTTCTTGTTGTTGGCTGGTATTTAGGACAATAAACAGTGCTGATCAATTTTTGCTCATCAGATGAAGTTACTTCAGAGGGTTTCATGTTGATTGTGGAATGGACCGAGTTGTTATATTTATGTAGAAGTTCTGGAAGAATATTAATCCATTTATAATTACCTTGAAGTGTAAATTGCTTATACATAAGATTTTTTAGGGTTCTGTTGAATCTCTCTACAATTGAGGCTTTGAGATCACTGTAACTCGAATAATGTTGTATTGCCTGGCTTTTAATAAATTGTTGAAACACTGAATTATAAAATTCTTTGCCATTATCTGTTTGCAAATAGCGCGGTGATCTTCCACTCTGATTGATGATTGTTCTAAAAGCTTCTGTAACACATTTTCCAGTCTTGGATTTGAGTGGCACAGCCCAGGCAAATTTTGAAAATGTATCTATGATAGTGAGTAGATACTTGTAGCCCTTGTTAATTTTGTCTAATTTTTTCAACTGTCCACTTGCCATTTCAATCAAGTCGCTCTGCCATAAATCATCTATGCTTTTTGTGACTACTGGGAGTCTCTTAAAATTATGTCGGGCTTGTCTGTGTAATTCATCAACAATAATTTGTCTAGACATAATATGTAAACAAGAATATTGCAACTATGGGGTGTTCAGCAGCTGAGACTGCAGGATTTTCTAAATATAATTTGTCCCCTATTTGTATATGAAATTCCAGAGAGCCATCATCTTCCGCATAGGCTGTTTCTAATGTATTGGGATCTGTAAAATCCTCCAATTCTACACTGGTTATTTTCACTTTGTTATCAGCATTTGTTATTGATAAGGTAGGGTAGTGGTGTGCCTGTGGTTGAAGCCAATATTTGATCTTGATTGGTCTCAATGTGCCCCCAACAAAAAACTGGTAATAAAATTGTGCAGGGGACAGCATATATATTTTGCCACCTGGTGTAAATGGAGAATCATATTCTTTGTTGGGGATGCTGTACGATTCAAGAATTACTGTATGTTTTGGATTCTCAATTATGCCTGTTATTTCTTTTTCTGCTGTGAGCAATCTGCTTGTTACAGATTCAAGGTGCTCATTGATAGTCCTAACAACATCATCATGGCCTGGCTTAATTTTTATGTCCACAACAAGTTTTTTGTATTGTTGCACAATCTCTTGTAGCTGGGTGGCAAAAACAGACAGAGCATTTGCTTGATTGGATTCCATGGTCCCTAGCTGTTGCTTGATATTAGCTACAATTTGTTGCAAATTTTCAACAATTGCCAATTTTGAATTTTGAGCAGTAAGATCATGGACCTGTCTTCTGATATCCTCAAACAGGGCATGCAGTTCATTAATATGTTGATTAGATGGAAGAGTGGCCACTGTCTGAGTGAGATGTTTGATCTCTGCCTGGATATTCTTGATATCTTCTGATTTCAATATGCGATTCACTGCTCTCTTTATATTTTTAAGTTCCTGTGATGTAGGCAGATTTGATACTGTATTTTGCAAAGATTCAAGTGCCAATTTCACATTGTTTAATTCAGAAGCATCAGCCACATTTTGCATAGCATTTTGGAGCAGAGCTATATCTGCCTGAGTGGGTGTGGATTGTTGTAAAATTTCAAGTTTTGTTTGGATATCATCTATCAAGTGATGAAAATGAGATAGTTCAGATTCAGTGTTGAGGTTTTCAAGCTTTGTGATTTGTTGCTGGACACTAACAAGGGTATCTACAATCCCAGGCAATCGGGATTCTAGTACATTTGAAAAATCACTTTGCACTGCTGCTATTGTACCTTCAAGATGGGTTATGGAACTTTGAATTTTTCCAAAATCTTCATATGTTTCAAGTTGCAGCTTAATATTTGCAACACTCCGAGTTATTGCATTCAAAGCATCAGAAGATGGCAAATTGTTCATAAAATTTTCAAGTGTCCCAATTTTTTCTTTAACCTCGGCTATGGCATTGTTCAGAGGGTCCAGATTAGGTATTTGGAGTGACTGAATCTGTTCCTTTAGAGTGGAAATCACTAGATCAAAATCTTCTTGTGATTTTATGCTTTTGACAATTGTTTGGAGTTGTGTCTGGACATTATTTATCTGCTCTTCCAATTGTTGTTTCAATTGCTCAGAATTGGTGGCCTGGGTCTTAAATTTGGCTTGAAGAGCTGCTACAGCCTCTTCTAAACTTTGAAAATTATCCAATGTGGCCAGGCCAGTATATTTCTGAAGCAATAATTTGAGTTCAGAATCAATTTTAAGAAGAGGGTCCATGCATTGTGATTGCAAATTTGTAATTTCTAATTGAAGACTGGCATTGAGTGTAGTTTGTAAAGCTTGTAAATCACTTCTTAATTTCTTGACTCTGACATCAAGCATAAGAATCTCATCACTGTGATCTTCATGTCTTGTATGGCCAAAAATATCATTAGGCATTTTTGATTTAGTGGTTATTTATTATAGAGTATCTGATTCTTAATTCTATAAAAAAGGGTATAAGCTTGTCATAGGATCCAGGGACCTCAATATATAAGCAGTCACCAGCAGAAACAGTATAAACAGTGCCAGAAATCTTGTTTGAGTGCTTTATTCTATAAATATTTCTCCCTACTGAAATTTTAACATCACCCTCAGGGGTTGTAATAAATTGCAATTGCCCACCTACAGGTAATTGGTAATGATTTAAATTATTGTTAAATATGTACAATGTTTTGCCTGTTTCATCATCAACATCTGTAAGTATGCTGTTCAGATGAATAATTAACAAAGCACTCAGTTTAGATATTATATCAGAAGAGGGTGATGGTGTTGGCAGCTCCATAATAGCCTGTTTTTTGAACCCAAATAAGTTCATAGGCATGTTTATTTATTTCAAATCATGCTCTGTGTTTGGGCATTGATTGCCATTTTTCAAATAACAATGACCCCATGGTAGAGTATGTATTCCACATGACAAAATGCATCTCTTATCATCATGTGGGTCCAGAGCCACTTTTCTTACAATATTGCTAGTCAATAAGTGATCTTCACTCTGAATTCTGGATTCTGATGTTCTGATTGTGCTACATGATTTGAGGCAATTTTTATAATCTTCAAATTCAAGCTCTTTTTCAACAGTCACTCTGCCAATGCCCTTGGCTTTTTTGGCAACAACACCACTACATGTTTCAAAACTATACATCTTGGCCCTTAACCCAGCAAATGCCACAATAACATCACCAAGTGTCTCATCTTTTAACTTGCCAGGCACCTTTTTGTTGTGGGGTTGAATTCTTGTATGTTCACTGGTATCAAAATATTCAAGCAATTCAGGCTGTGACATATCTTTATAAACATCTTCTGTTTTAATATCAAGAACAAAACTATCAGTGTCCATGTACATCAATTTTACACAATCACCATAAAAAGGTTTCAACACATCATAATACAATTTTAACATGTGTAATTTGGCCAATTCCAATATTACAGCCCCTACATAAATAGGTTTATCAAACTTAATTTTTGTTTTTTTCATGTTGAAAAGTGCCATATTTTCATCATAAATTCTTCTATAATTGAAATTAGGCTTTGCAACCAATTTTTTGCTCAGGCTGGGGTCAGTAATTATTTTAACATCGGTATGTTTTCTGACATTTTCAATAGTTTTGCCATACACAGAATTGACCATCAATTTAAACAAGGCCTTATCAAATTGGCTTTTTGCAGATGTTCGAAGCTTTGTATTTGTATCAATATATGGCTTCAACCATTTTAAGTGCCTGAACCTCAAAACTTTGCCAATTTTGGTCACTTGAACACCATGTTTCATCAGGAACTGGAGGTTTTTGTAATATATGACATAACCCTGTTTTGGCTCCAGTGTCATCATGAGCTTCTTCTGTTTAGAGCCAGGTGAGCACTGAACCTCAGGAATTGGGGGCAGATCAGAAAATTTGTTGTGTAAATCATCAGGAATTGTCAGATCAACCTCTAAGAAGAGGCCATAGTCACTGTCATCAAAATCCTTAAGATCTTCAATATTAAAATCTTCAACCCATTCAAGCCCTGCATATGGCAGTTTATCCATCATGGCATAACCATACAGGCTGTTTGCATCTACATACAATATATAATTTGATGGCCGTGCTGGATCATAATCAGAAATATATTTGTTATTTGCTCTGGCATATCTCTGAGAACATTGCACCATGCCTCCTCTTATACATTGCTCCATAAACAGATACATGTCCTGATCCTGGATCAGATCCAAATGCATTTTAGTGTTCAAAAACATTGCAGCCCATGCTAGGCCCGGGGCAATGTAAAAATATATTGGATCCAGTTCATAATTTTTCATGGAAGATTTTCTGAATGCCTGAAATATATCAGCTAAGAGGGTCACATCAAGTTTTAAATATGCCATGTGATAATCACCAAATGTCTGGCATTTTAAATTGTTCCACATCAATTGGGCATGGTGATAATCATCATCAGTGATTCCAGATCCTCTGATTTTGCTGTAAAACTCTTGTTGTGGTGGCAAAAAACACTCATCAAATTTAGAAAAATCTGTAACATAGTCATATGGATATACACCCTTCCGCCTAATTAATTTCAGGTCCTGATTTGGAAACAAAGCACATGTGATTTTGAATTGATCATCAGATAATTGAGTGGCCAGTGTAGCCACTCTAGCCGATAAAATTCTGTATGAATCAAGAAATCTTATGTGAATAGGAACACCATTAACTTTAATTATTTTGCTAATAGCTATATATTTCTCATCATTTTCAGCTAAAATATTTAAATTCTGCTTGTCAAACCCCTCGTATCTGATCAGATGATGAACATCATAATTGGATGCTCCATGGCAAAATATAGGGACAAATTTTGGTCTCTTGATCTTAATATTATGCCTATTACACAGGGCCATTTTGAATTTACCATCTGTATGAGAATGGTGTTTCACCTTGATTTTTGTATCTGAAAATTCAGAATCACATACCGGGCATTTTTCTGCATTGTTGAAATCTTCAATCTGTTTCTCTGTTAAAGGCAACATGGGTTTTGATTTTAATAAAATATTAGATGCTATGTCACGGCACTCATTTTCTATTCTATGTGCAAATTTCTTGATGGCATCTGGTCCCAAGTATGAATCTTTTTTAGTAACAACACCATCCTGTACAATCACATAATAAAAGCTGGAAGGTTCATGTAGCTGGTATGGTGTAATTGAAGATTCTTCAGGATCTGGGCTACAGAATGCAAGAGGTTTGAGGTTTGATTCAAAATCACAGACTATATATGCTGGGTGTTCCGACAAGGCTTCAAACTTTTTGAATTCTGCATTTTCACTTGGCATTGGCATCACCATATGAACAGGTTTATAGTTGCCACAGTATTTTAAATGTTCAATTAACTTGTTTTTAGCAATTTCTGCATTTTTTTTCCCGAACCCCATTCACCATTTTTTGACCATCAAATACAGTTAAACATCTTCGGCACAACTTGATTATTGTATTGGATTTGTCAAGTTGTGTTCTCACTAAAGCTTCAAGATTATGTATCAGAGTGTAATGATATGTGCCATCCCCTTCAATTAAGAGCAGATCAATCGGAACAGTAGAATCATCATCAAGTGTACTGATTCTGAGAGGTTCTATCAAACAATTGCCACGGCCAGTGGAACAAATAAATACATTAATAGATAATTGTTTGCCATTAATATCCCGGGCCTTTTCTTCAAATTTATCAATATTCTGAACAGACATTGGATATTCTAATCCCTCCATTGCCTCATCAAAATCGTGCTCATGTTGTTTGTAATAAGTTATTCTCTCAGGATGCCTTGAAACTGGATACAAAGCAGCTAAAATACACCACAAAAAGCATTTCTCATCATTATTTTTTATATTAACCACGGCTTTTTTGTTTTTAATATTGGCAGGTAATAGCAAATATGTAGATCCTTGTAATGGGCTGAATTCAGAAATATTAACATATAACTTGTGTGGAGATCCGCATAGTCTCCATTCTGACTCTTTTGCCGCAAATTCAGAGTGTTTAATATTCAATTGATCTATCAAACTGCTTATTATTTTGTCTGAATTTGCATTTGAATATACAGGTACAGTTTCTGTTATGTGGGGCTGTGTAAATTTTGTGCCATTTGGCTTCTTATATTGTGTAAACAATTTGAGGGACAGCTTATAAGAGCCATTTTGTGCATTTAGAATTGCCTGCACATCAGGATTTACACTGTTCAAAAAATTCTTAATGTCACATCTTGGCTCTGATACAAACCGATAATCTCTTAATTGGCCATTAAAACTGCTATGGATAGGTGGTGCATAGCGTGGCTGTTTTGCCGGTCCAGCATTAACAGGTGCTTCATGCTTCCTTTTCAGACCAGATGTAGATGGTTGTGAGGGCATTATTGATGACTGTACATAAGAATTACACTTATGCCATTTGTAATATGCCTTGCTTAATATTTTATGGCATCTTGGACACAATTTAGTAGCTTTTCTGCATTTCTTAGGCTCACAAATATGCCGGTGCCTAGACCAATGAGAACTAGATATATTTTTATTACACTGATTGCAATATTTTTGTTTTGGCATTTTTGTTGTTGTTTATTATATAAAATTTCTTGGGGTTCAAATCAAAATTCTATACAAAATATCAGTTGGGTTCAGCAGTTAGTGGCTGAGCTGGTGCTTTTATACCCAAACAACAGCAGTAACTAGGTTTTGGTGATAGTTTTGCTCTATTATGCTGATGTACAACACACTTCACCAGGTTTAAAACCTCATCTCTATATCAACTAAATACAATTCAAAATTGGATTTTGAACTGTGCAATAAATATTCTGTAAGTCTCACTTGTGTTTATATTAACAGAACAAGACAAAAACAGAATTGTATTCAGGATTGCATGTTTTCATACAAAAAAGCCATATTTTTGACAAGTTTATAAACAACAATCACACAGATATAGCTTTTACACACATGGCCGAATCTGTCTGAGGGGGGGGATTCAAGATTCTTGGGATTTTGACAGAAAAATACACTGTGAACAATAAGATGATATGGGAACTTGCTATTGTTTTAAGTATAGGCAAATCTGTCTGAGGGGCTTCTCCTTTTCTACACTTCTTCAGAGCATATCACACCTGAAGAATTGGGGTATAGGCCCCTCTTGCCATTGTTTTAAGTATGGGCAAATCTGTCTGAGGGGCTTCTCCCTTTCTACACTAGAATTCAAAATTCTTAAAAATTCAGAGCATATCACACCTGAAGAATTGGGGTATAGGCCCCTCTTGGCATTGTTTTAAGTATGGGCAAATCTGTCTGAGGGGCTTCTCCCTTTCTACACTAGAATTCAAAATTCTTAAAAATTCAGAGCATATCACACCTGAAGAATTGGGGTATAGGCCCCTCTTGGCATTGTTTTAAGTATGGGCAAATCTGTCTGAGGGGCTTCTCCCTTTCTACACTAGAATTCAAAATTCTTAAAAATTCAGAGCATATCACACCTGAAGAATTGGGGTATAGGCCCCTCTTGGCATTGTTTTAAGTGTAGACAATTCGGGCTGTTCAATCAAATAGCCTCTCCTTTTCTACACTTGTAAGTGGTCCTTGTTATAGCATCAACCCCACTACTCGTAGTCTTGAATCAAAATGTCAAAATTGACAAAAGCTGGAAATGTACCTGTAAGATATGCACTTTTTATTCACATCACTGTTTGCAGGAAACATTTAACCTCTTTTTATCGGCATAAATACGACGCTATCTACGTATAATACCTAGAAATGAAAAACGCAGTAGATAATCGAGGATCATCGAAGCTAACCTAAGCTCCAAAGGTTCTATTTGTCTCCCTACGACAGCTTGTTCGAGTTTATCCCCAGCAGTTCAATCGCTTGGTAACCTTAGAACATGTGATTCGTGAATAATGCAACAAATTGGATCTATCATTGCCTACAATCCTATTTGGACTGCAACCCCTGCACTTGTTCACACAATCGCTGTTTACTCGGAACAATCCGGTTGCATTTCCACCACTGGAAGTTAGCCTCCCGTTACAACAAACTTCCATTCTGGTTTCAGGAATGTGGTTGGATTAGCAGGAGGACGTTAGACAAGAGTTGGTATTATATAAAGCTTTACTGGATCAATATTTGTTAGGGTCAAGCGTGGAAAAGGTAGATCTACTCCCTGCAGATTGCAACATGCAGTGACGGTCTATGGAGGAGTGTGGAGCTACAAGCCCACGCTTTCACAATTTAGATAATTTTGTGGAGGTGATGTGGTCAGCACCACGGTCCGACCGCCTTCATCCCCTCCGAATTCCACAAGAGCCCATTTATTTAAGGCTGATGTGTGTATTTTTATTGTTTAACGACGCATTTGTGCCACTTTTGGCTAATCGCGACGAGGAGGATGAATTGATGAAGGGGCATTTTAAAGGCCCATGCCCGGACTGGGACTCGAACCGTGAACTTCGATTGCGAGATCTATAGTCGGCCAGTTAAATCGCTCGGCCACCGAGCCGGATTACTTGAGAGTGGGTGTACCCTAGGGCCGCATGGATATTGATCGAGTAAAGTGTAAAATTTTTTCTAACAGGAGAGGAAATTCTCACAACGGTAAACAATAAAATTACTGATGCTGCTACTGAACAAAATAAACATTTACAATGATTATTTATAAAAATGCAATTAAGCTCGAATAATTGCAACTTTCTTCTTGCTGATGAAGTGTTGATATAGTGCATTCTAAACATTCTAAAATTATATTTACAAATCCTAGCAAACCACGTGCTCTGTTGGTGAATGTTGTTTGCAAAACCTTTTTGTGGCATAAATCCATTTTCCGGGAAGTACACTTCAGTACATCCAGGAACCGGGAGATCCGTTGGAGGAAAATGAGACGTAACCTTCCATGTTCCCTCCAAAGGAAGCAAATACCTAAGCTAGCCATTTCAATAAACTAGGCCAATCCTCTCTACCTCTTCGCCGGTCATAAGGAAATTTTGGAGTTTGTTCGAATTTATGTATCTATCTTGACAATCATTTCTCTCACATTTAGACTATATTATATCCATATGTCGAACCACTTTTATTTATGATTTTTTGGAAAACTTGTTATTTTGGAAATAAAATGAAGAATAAAACAATTTCATCAGAATATACAATTTTGAATATACTATTATTCCATCATAACAGTTTATTTATATCTTTACTATTTACATTACGGAGAAAATTGTGAATTCCCATGCGCCAAAGTAAGTAAGGTCTAATTAGAATATATGTCTGCTGTTCGCACAAACCAAAGCAAAATCGACAGAAACGAAAGTGTGCAAAGTATGTTCCTTCGATTTCTAAAGTTGAAAAATAAATGCTCTCACCACAAGTAGCTTAAGAATACGAAACAGTGGAAGTACTAGGCAATGGATAATGTTTACTTTACGCTGTGTGCCAATAAAGTATTACCATTGTCACTAACATTCATAAAATTAACATTTTATACTTTTTTACAAAAACATATTTTTTTTGTTTACTATTGAGCCAAAGAAGCTGTGACAGATAGAGAATTTATGTACTAATGTACATAAATGTACTATTTATGACAGAGTTTATGTATGCCAGTTACTTTCTTTTACTTAATCCGTCCTCTTCTACCTTGCGGTGTAGAGGTTTTTCAGAAGGATTGCCATCTGTCCCTGTCTTGCACTAGATCTTGGACTTCTTTCTAGTCGCTGCTCCTTACTTCCACAGCTCTATTTACATCGTCTTCCCACATTTTTCTAGGTCTTGCTCTTGGTCTTGTACCCTGCATTTTCACTTCACCGCTTTGGCTACGTGCATTCCAGCCATTCTCTTCACATGACCAAACCATCTTAGTTGGCTCTGTTCTACTTTCTCTAGTAAGGGAGAAACTCTTAAACAATTTCTTATGGTTTGATTTCTCACTCGATCTCTTCTTGTCTTTCCTTCTATCTTATGCAAGAATCTCATTTTCATTGCCTGCAGTTTACTTTGGTGTTTTGATGTGAATGTCCAGGACTAGCAGCTGTGCAGAATAGTGGGTATGTATATGGTTTTACACACTGTTAGTTTTGTTGAGGAAGTTTCTCTTCAAGGCATTAAATAAGCGTCCTGCTACTTGTACTCTTCTGTTAATTTCGTTGTCTATTTTACCATCTTGCTGTAGTGTTGTTCTCAGATATTTGAAGCTATTAACCTGTTCTAATTCTTGATTTTCAAGGTATATTTATTTTATGCTTTACCTCTTCTCTTGCTATTATCATGATCTTCGTTTCATTATTATTATTTATTCTCATCCCATATGTTAAGAGTTCTTTATTCCAGATTTGCAAGTTGTATTGTAGATTCTTCTCAGAGCTTCCTAAAATTAGGAAATCCTGCATATGCAAAATGTGACAGTTGTACTGGCCTCATGTTTTTATAACCTAGCTGTAACTTTTTGACTTTTTGTTACATTCCTTTATGATTTCATCCATCAATATGATGAAAAGGAGGGGACTGAGCATACATCCTTGTTTCAAGCCTCTTGTTGTTTCAAACTCTTCTGATTTAGCATTTCCAGTTCTAACAAAGTTGCGGCATTTTTATACAGACTCTTTATGCCTTGTAGCAGATCTTATTCTACTCATCTTTGCCATTGTTTATGTACTACTTCTATCTCCTAGGTGCACAAAAGTAAATACACTTGGGGCATTTTAGCGATAAAGGTAGAATATGTTTCTCAGAATGTTAATCAGCAGCAAGTCGCCCATCTTCAGCCGAACACTTGGTCAATATATTGCAAAAGTCTGGCTGAAGAAAGTTTCGTTTCATAAGCAAACGTAAAGAAAAATAAACTTCTAATTTCGTTAGTTCCTGCAAAAAGAACCGAGTTACATTATTATTTTTTTAAAAAAACAACTCGTTATAATTATCGTTACTCAAGCAGTTAATTCCTTCTTGTAACTGTGTCATAAGTAACGGTTTCAAAGTGAGGTTATTTCATCAACCGATAATCCCTCAATGTCTTTAATTGAATTACCCGTATGTACCCGCCTTTCACCAGTAAGAATCTCTTTAAACTGAAATGTTATATAAGAACAAGTTTTATTTGCAACCTATTCAGCCTCTGTGATAAATGTATTACAGTTTACATCATGGTCATGTCATACGGAATGGTATATTGTTAATATAAGAATACTGAAACTGAAATTAATGACATTGGGATATGATATCAACTTTATTTGGACCCCAGGACATTCTTTTATAAAAGGAAATGCTATAGCAGATACTTTTGCAAAATATGCAACAACCAAAAAATCCAACGGCTGTTTTCAATAAAGTTTCCGTCTGTAGTTTTGGAACCACACGTTAAAGAAAAAATTATATTCTGACTGGCAAAGTTTGTGGACGAATACTGGTACTCAAAGCGGTAAGATGTACTATTCTATACAAGAAAGAATTCCAAAGGAATGCTAGTTCAAACATATACGACTCTTCAGGAGTTCCGTCATAACTATAATGCGCTGCAGGTTAAATCACACTATCGCTAGTGTTCACCCCTTTAAGAACTTAGTGCCTTCACCAGTTTGTCTGTGTAATGAATATACTGCAACTCCGAATCATATTATATTTCAGTGTAAACTTCATGCAGCATACAGAGAACATTTTTAAAGGGCTTGTACAAGAGTGAACATCAAGCGCCACTGACACTGCCTTCTATACTGACTTCTCCTTCATCCTCGGTAATCAATATTCTTACAAAATATTTTAACCAGTCGAAAATAATGCTGTAAATGTGTAATGAAATGGTTAAATTATTTATTATGAAAGGAATATTTGTGTGTAAATATTATATGCAATCTTGTATATATGTATTATACATTTACAAATTGTTAACTTGTTAACTGGTGCATGGAGTTTGTCCACAACCAATAATATATTTTATAAATAAAAAAAAACAAGTTATTGAAAATTGTAGTTCAACTTTATGTGTAGAAATGTTCATCAAAAATGTTTCATTATGTACTCAAAATGTATGCTGGTCGTAAACACCAAATGTAAAGCTGTAAGTCCAATAAAATTTGTTGATGATGTTTAAACTGAAATTTGGCTCGTGTGAAGACCTCCATTTGAGAAAATTGTTTTCCAATCGTGGCTCTCGGGTGAATGAAAGCTAATAATTAAAATAGAAACGATGAAATATTGAAACTGCATTTCATTTGTTTCAAATAATCCAATTCGACAGGGAACACGTAATATTGGTTCCTGAAATTCAAGCATAATTTTATTCTTTAGGATCACATTTATTAACACTTTTCTATGTCTTACTTTGAAGAGAGTAAATTTCAGTTTAATTTGATTCTCATTGCAACTGCTCAATTTGTTCTCTCTCGATTAATAGTTTTCCAAAATGCATACCCATTTCCTTTGAATAAATTTCAGTCAAAAGTAAGAGATTAGTTCCTGACAAAATACAATTCATCAATTTCTACTTAGAGCTCTAATAGAGAGATTATTTTGCCTAATTTGCACAATGATATGTTAAATCGATTTCAGAGTAAGTAATTTCCACGATTACATGCTCAATAGTCAGGAAATAATTGGTTGGTTAGGCAAAAATGTAGCGCGAAAGGTTTTTGTTTCCATCTATTTTATATTGAACAGATATAGCTGTACTCTTTATATATTCGACGTTCAAAAAAGGAAAAAGAAAACACTAGCAACTTTTGTCTTTCCTATCTCTTTCTGTGCGGTAACCTTGCGGAGGTTCAACAAATGGGAATGATAAGCCCTTGAGGAAGGAAATATCTTGCTGACTGTGCAAAGTAGAAAAAAAAAACTTTTTTTGTGAGAGAAATGGTAAAGCAGGCTTTGTCTCCCCCTCTCTTCTTAACTTCTCCCCTTCTTTATTTCCGCCGTTTTCTCAAAACTCCCTCTGAATACAAAGTGTTGCAGTCTGATGCACTGAAAAAATGCCTAATTGGCTTTTCTTTCGGAACATCTAGATATTTTCGCATAAAACCGTCCGTACGCGATTCAATTGTTATTGAAACGGTACGTTCAAGACCAAAGAAAATCGACAACTGAAAGGATCTGAATAACGTTTTCACTGAAGTCTTGAAATGTCTGATATTGCACTCGTACAAGATGAAAGGAAACGTTGACAATGATTTCACATTTTAACGAAAGATGTCAGTGCGAACGGGAAGAAATAACAAATATATATTTTTCCCCCAAAGGAATCTGCCCATCAGAAGCTCGAAACAACTATGATGAATTTTGTCTGTATATTAAAAATTCAATTTTAGATACGAGAAGAAAAAATGTGTGATGATAATGGTGCAAGATATTTTCACAATGTATACACTAAATATTATAATATTTAAATAGTTTAAATAGTTTATTTTCTGAATTCAAAAAAATCCTTTACTTCCTCACAATCACATTTTCATACTTTAAGATCGCTTTCTCTTGCCTACATAACAGACAAAATATAATTCTGAGCCTTGATGCTTTTATTGGATAATCGATTTCAGCGCTCTCATTGGTCAACAGTCCGTCATGGCAGGCTTTGTTTAAAATCGTTTCCTAATTAGAATTCTTGAATGGTAACTTTGAATCAAACGAGAAAAATGAGGTGTGTTCTGACGTCACTTCCTTTAAGCGTGGAATTCAATTTGTTGTTCGAGGTTCATTTAATCGTGAACGGACAGCTTAAGGCAGGTAAGGTACGCTAAAAAGGGGCTTTCGATGAAGAAGATCGGTATTTCTCCTTCTTATTCTGTGCGTTGCAGATGGTTTACCATATGAACATTTAGCGCTCGGGTAGGTGTTTACAAAACGAATGTTGAAATGACAACTTACAGCATAGATCAGGTTAACAGTTCGTGATAGTCCAGCAGAATCTATGGAATATCGCGGTATACAGGTTTTCTGTTTGAATGTGTGTTAGTATTCCAATTTCTGTAGCCGGTTAACCTGGAGTAACTTCACTTATGACTTCATTTTCGACACCATCCTCTAACTCCACTGAATATACACAGCGCGTCACTGAAATAAAACCGATTTCAATTACTTTAACCGCATTTAATAGAGAAGAGTAAATGTTTTGACATTGCCTTTGAGAAGACACCGAGTTTGCATAGACGTAATAGAATATGGACATGACTGTACACTCACCTGCAATAAAAATAAAATGCTTGGTTCACTGCAATGCGTTATGCGTGTTGCTCAACTCCACAGCGATGAGCGAACTGTAATACCAAGTTTTCAATAGCTGTTTCTAGACGACCCTTTTCTTATTGATTCTGAGTATGTGAAGCTTATTTCGGATGGCATTGAGCAAATCTGAAAAAACATAACCTCCAAAAAGTGATGAAAAGGGTAGTAATACTAACTATTCATTGATTTCAAAAAAGCATATGATTCGGTCAAAAGAGATAAATTATATAATATATTAGTAGAGTTTGGAATACCTAAGAAGCTTGTTAGTATGATAAAAATATGCACCAGTGAAACAGAAAGTAAAATTCGTGTGGGTATTAATATGTCTGACAAATTTACAATTCATGATGGGTTAAAACAAGGAGATGCATTATCTCCATTGATCTTTAATTTTGCCTTAGAATATGCTGTTAGGAAGGTAAAAGAAACTAACGAAGGACTAAAATTAAATGGTGTGACTCAGTTGTTAGCATATCCAGATGATGTAGACTTACTGGGGGATGATGTGAATACAATTAAGAATAATGCTAAAATATTTTTCAAAACTGCTAAAGAGATAGGTTTGGAAGTTAACAAAGAGAAAACTAAATATATGCTTACAGGCCGAAACCAAGTGTTAGGTAATAATCAAAATCTAATTATCGATAACAACTCGTTTGAACCAGTTTCCAAATTCAAATACTTAGGAGTAATATTAACAAATGAAAATTATATTAAAGAGGAAATAAAAAGTAGGCTGAATTCAGGAGATGCATGTTACTTCTCTCTTCATAAACTTTTGTCTTCTCGTTTAATATCTAAGAAACTAAAAGCTAAAATATACAAAACAGTAATTTTGCCTGTAGTATTATATGGATGTGAAACTTGGTCCCTTACATTGAAAGAGGAACATAAATTGAGAGTATTTGAAAATAAGATCCTTAGAAAAATCTTTGGACCTAAAAGGGATGAGGAGACAGGTGAGTGGAGAAGGTTACATAATTTGGAACTACATAATTTGTATTCATGTCCAGATATGATTAGAATAATTAAATCAAGAAGACTTAGGTGGGCAGGCCATGTGGCAGGAATGGGAGAGGAAAGAGGAGTTTACAGGATTCTTGTTGGGAAACCTGATGGTAAGAGACCTGTAGGAAGGCCAAGACAAAGATGGAGGGACAACGTTGAGATGGACCTAAGGGAAATCGTTAGGGATGGAAAAGAGTATATAGAACTTGCTCAAGATAGGGAAAGATGGAAGGCCTGTGTTGCTGCAGCCATGAACCTTCGGGTTTAAGAAGGCTAGAGAGTTAGTTAGTTAGTTAAGAGTATTAAAGGTAAACATATCATAATATTGTTATAATAATAATTAGTGTTACTTTAGTGTGATATGGTGTGATACAAATAATGACGTTGAACCAAAAATATGTTTTTGAAGTTCTACACATCAATTACATGCATGTGTACTGTCCCTATCCTGGGCAAGATCAATCCCATCTTTTCCATTATGACATTAACGTGTAAGAAATGTAATTAAAATTTTCGTCATTTTGCAAGTTGCACATCAAGTAGATTGGGGGGGATGCTATTAATTTTAATCTTCTGGAAGTTTGCACGTTACGTATGCGGGGCGTGGGGAAGGGGGTATCATACTGTTTATTTCAATAATGCCAATTTTTTACATCTTGAGTAAAGGAAAATTCCCCCTGTCCACGTTTGTGGACATATTAACATTGACCTTACTGCACTCATATTACTCCATGTTATCTGGGAAACTTAATTCAATATATTTGCCACCTGTAAATGTCCATGTTAAGTTGGAAAGGGTGGAGAAAACCCCTTCAGTGATATTGTGTTACATATAGGGTGACCTATAAGTCAGTTGACACTAGCATATAATCATATCATCATTGGTTATGTAGCCGTTAACGAGTGGCAGCTATTGAACGGCACATTACCTGTAGACGACGTTTAGCATATTTAAGTACGATTAGAGAACAAAAGTGACTTGTTGACCTACCTGGATATATATCATGATTGTGACGGAGATGCAGCCACAGAAAAAATTACTAAATTATGAATTTGTGTCACAGGTGAAAATACTGGAAGTAGGTACAACTTGTAAAGGAAAATACCATAGACCACAAATACGGTTCATCTCAAAATCCTAGGATTTCTGTCGCACTGTAATTCACATGTCAGTGATCTTATGACTTCGTTGAGTTGCGTTTTGAGTCCACTTTATGCACAGATAGGATAATCGAAGCTGGACCTACAGTTTAAAGTGGGATCCAAACCACTATGTGCCTCCATCGGGTATCGAACCCGGGAGAAGGCGACGCCACACTTTGTGTTATGGCAGTGTATAACTATATCTCCGGTCTTGGTATTGCCTTTGGTGAAATGCTCAGTGAAGTAGATGTGCGCTCAAAGTGATGCTTTTAAAGTGATTTTAAAGTGCTTTTAATTTAAATTAATTGTTGTTAAACTAATGTGTGGTTCATAAAAATGGTTGTTTAGTTTATTATGTATATTTTACTCACATATATTCTTTCGATATTAAGACCTTTTTATTTGTCTTCTATTCTAAAATATAAAAACAAACATATTTTTTCAATTCGCTTACCTGATATTAAAAGTGATAAATATTAAAACTTTCCATATTATTTGTACAAAATATTACACAATAGACCAATATGAAGACTTCAACATCAACTACTCATCTTATAGTTATGGTTTTAACATGGAAGTAAACAAATTTAGCAAATTTCACAAACATTACAATACAAAATAATTAATTTCCATAGGAACCCATTACCGTCTCATTATGAAATTTTGCACACAAATATTCAATTGGTGTCTTTTCAAAAAATGTATATTTTTAAAAAAAATTAAGGGGATGTTTTTGAGATTTTCAAAACATTTTTCGAGTTTTTTTTTAAAAAAATGCAAAATTGATACATCACAGCCATGTTGCATTTCAAATTAAAGCGCATTAATAGAAGAAGAGAATGACACCAATTTGGGCTCTCTAGGTGAAATAGATTTTGATCTACAGCTGTTTAAACATTTCAAAATGTCTTCTAATTTTGGGATTTTTGCATTTTTGAAAGTCAATAACTCAAAAACCAAGTGTCCAAAAAATCTGAAATTTGGCAGTTTTTGTCCACTTGATAGGTGCAATGAATAAACACAAAATCTTAAAAGTCTGATTCCAAAAGGTTCAAAAATATTTTTTTTCGTTGATTTACGTGGAATGACCCGTGTGCAACAAAATAATGTGCAATTTTCATATACTACCTTATACACGTTACTGTATGTGTCAGGTTTGTAAAGCCTGTAAATTACATGTTAAGGTTATTAATTTCTAAATTACGATACTTCAAAATTAGAATAAAAAAGCAGGCAAAACCGTTTTCGAGACACGGTTTTTTCAACAGAATTTGGAAGTGGCGGAGATTAGAGGGGACGAGAGGAAGCAACTTTCGCTCTCGCACTATGCTAAACGTTATCTAACAAGGAAAAGTAAACTGTCCTCCCCCCCTTCACTAGTGTTGCAACCCAACAGCTTAGAAAGTAAGTGAATTTATTGAATAAGTGAAAAAAAAACACACACACTGCATCACCTTAGATGCAACCCGCATTGCTCAGAAGTATATCAGAATGCATACCTTCCAAGGATACATTTTTAAAAATAAAGTAAACGAAAATTCTAATTTCGGTTGCTAGACGGCAACTAATTTCTGCGCAGAGTGTACTGAGTACATAGAGAGCCCGTACAACTCCAACAAGCTTTGCGTACAGTTTTATTATTCGTTGAAAAGCCACAAAACTTGTGTTGAAACAATGCAGATGAAAGTGTGCAAGGCTTAATCAGTACATAATTACATAACTTACTCCATTTATAGTAAGTTTCAAATCAATTATCCTACTTATGAAATGGGCTATTAATATTTACTTGATGGCAGTTAAGTGTTTAATGAAATCGGGAATGCTCGCTTTTGAGGGAATAATTATTGCAACGAGTTAATATGGGCTAATTACACCTGCAACGTATGGATCATGGCCTAATGTGAAATGTTATATCGTTATGTCGCAAATGAGCTCAAATGGTGCGGGTTGTATCATAACAAAGTTTAAATTAAATTCCACAACGACGTATAAACTGTTCAAGGGACTCGTTTCCTTTACAAAATGTGTTTTCGCTCGGTCTTACAATGGCAGGGTTCTCATGAACAATACGTTTCAGTACTTTAAATACTCTTGCAGTAAAAACAATTTTCATAATTATTTCTTAATGTATTTCACATTATTTTCATTCTCAGTAGGATTTTTCTTGCTTCATGTCGCTTTTGTATTTATCTGTGTCAATCGTTAGGGAGTAAGTATCTATCCTTTACTATATTCATTAAAGGTAAAGCTTCTTCTGAATATTGCAACATGCGGTGAAGGCATATATGGGAGTGATGTGATCAGCACCACGTTCTACCTCCACATGATTACCCCCAGTCATCCGTCCATTAGAGGATGGATGTACCCCAGAGCCGCTGGAAAACTGCTGAAAAAATTTCCACTTGACACCTTACCAACTGGACTGCCACTGCTCTAAGTAGAAGGTACGGAATTAGAATATTTTTTAAAAAAACGTTAATAATTGAAAAGAATTCAGAGCTTTGCAGCAATTTGCGTTAACCACTACACTCTGTCGGTTATTTATTCACTTTTGAATAGCGGTTCTGACCAGACTTCCGCAAAATTCTGTCAAATTTTAACATTGCTGCTCTGAATACCGTATTCACACTCCATCCTTTCGTCGTGATCTAGCTGACATGAAATTTTTATACAAGATAATAAATGGCAAAATCAGAACAGATCTCTTAATCAGTAAATTCACACTTAGGGTACCCCAAAAGCAAACGCGCAACCTGCAACTCTTCCACAACCCAACCACTAGGCTATCCCTTCTACAACGCTCCTTGTTTTACAGGCTCCCAGAAATCTACAACAAACTTCCCCTGAATGTAGATATTTTCCTTCCAGAACGTAATTTTTGTATATTACTGACCAAGAACATGTAAATCTATCCCATCTTGTTATTGTTTTTATCTTTTGTTATTTTTTGTTTCTACTTTATGTAGTTTCAGTGTAAAATTGCCAAATAAGACTGTATCTGAAACTCTGAGTAAATAAATAAATAAATATATAAATAAATAATTCCTACATTAATGATTGATGAATTTGGTTTATTTTACTTTTCACCTTTCTACCATTTTTGCCTAATCGCGGGGATCGTATAACTCCGCACTGATGATATGATGAAATTTATGAAGGGACAGTCACAAAGAACACCTACGCCCATGCCAGGATTCGAACCCTTGACACTTGGAGTTCTAACGCTAATTTGCATTTAAATTTTCAATATTTTTGTGTAAATGTAAACAAGACCGATTTCTTATAATATCATAGTCGTAGCTGTTTAGCTTGATCAATATGAAATTAGATGTAATTTTCATGCTATTGTTGGTAAGTTGTTAATAAATATTGTTCAAATGTTCAGTTAAAGGAAACGTGAATTATAATTCAGCGCCTCTGTTGGTTAACACTATTTTCACGTATTTTCTAAACACTTATAAGCGGTAAACTCTTAGGGTGGAATATGAGGCCCAAAAGTAATTTCCTATGCATCGATCTCAAGAACATGTACACGCTGTTCAGAATATCTTCTCTAGCGATAGGACAACTTGGTATCTTTTGGGACAATGGACATCACCTATTTTTTCGGCATTCAAAAACATATAGGACATTAAGAAGGTACTTTATGATCGTATAACCCCGCACTGAAAATATTAATGATTTAAATTGCTTTCTAGTCGAAGCACACTGACGTTGAATATTCTTGTGTTTTGTCAAACTTTGCTCACAACTCGAAAAAAGAACCAGAAAATTTTGTGAAATGAAGAGAAACTTAGTGTTTCATATGACGCATTATTATGCCTATAACTTTTCATAAAACGAATTTTAGAGAAAGTACATGACTTTGAATGCCTTTTACTTTCAATCAGTGTTTTCCAAATATTCTGCCGCTACGGAGCCCATACCTTGATTCAGTGTAGAACAAAGCAGTATTGTTACAAGTTTCCAACTAATATAAATACGATAAAATTTGTTTACGAGAATACGAAGTGTATCAAGCTTCAGCCTGCACCATCCACAGTTCCGCGTGGATACGTATCAGTAATAGAGGTTCAACGTATCCAATACATTTGACAAGGACACAACTTCGTTGATATTACATAAGAGTTTTATTTTCTCTATTTTTGGAGCAATTCATTGAAGTTTTTTCACACACCATGTGTGTTTTATCTCCCTGCATTGAGTTTCAGCACTAAATTCTCAACTTCCTTACACCTTCTGTTAATATCAGTCTAGTTCCTTTACATACAGGGTTGGCCAAATTTATTTTAAAATATTACACAAATAAATCATTGTTTGTTGTAAACATGTTTCAAACGTTCTAAACAGTATTTTAAACAAGAACAAAATTGTTTTAAACAAAAGTGAGTAATTGGATTATGAGACCGATAAACTGACAAGCATTAGTAGCTATATGCAGATGATATAATACCAATTTTACTATACGGAAGTGAAAGCTGGCCAGTAAGAGGAAAAGAAGTAAGACAAATAACGACAGTAGAGATGAAATGCTTCCATAGAATAGTTGGTAAAACGAGAAGAGATGGAGTACGTAATGAAAGAATCAGAGAAGAATTAAACCAGAAGCCAATAGAAGAGAAACTGACACAAAGACAACTAAAATGGTTCGGACATGTGGTAAGAATGGACGAAAGTAGAAAAGCAAAACAATTTACGGAAGCTAGAACAAAGGGAATGGGCACAAGAGGTAGACCCGCAGGGCAATCAAAAAAGGAATAGAGGAAATATGACAAAAGAAAGGAAAAGGACTAAGAGAAACGAAGAAGATGGCAAAGGAACGGGAGAGATGGAAGGAGTGGATAGAGGCAACCACAACGTTATAAGGCAAAAGGAGAAAGAATAAGAATCTACGATATTCATATGACATTGCATAAAATTAAATATTCAATTAATTATTTCCATGTGATGCGTCGAAAAAAAGTTCGGTGCCTTAAAAGCACAACCAAACACTCCCAATCTTGAAAAATGATAAAGTAAGCATTTGATGTGGAGCCTGAAATTTGGTGTACGTTTACCATAGTTACTGTCATTCATAAGGTAAAGTATGTACACGGACGATGTTTCATGTTAGCACCGACAACCAGGAAGGCGTCTCATTTGTGTTTGCATTCTCTTCGCATGGAAGTAATTGTGTTTTTCTAACACTTGCAAAAAATATACATTTCAAATTCAACATTGTGACACGAAACAATGCTCCTGCTTGGAAATATTCATATTTGTAAGTTTTATATTACCGGCATACGGAGTGCCATACATTTCAATAGGTATACAAAACGTAATTTTTATGTATTAGTCGGGACAGAATTAGTGAAAATAAATGTTACCTTATGCTGGAATCGTACACAGGTCCCCCACATGTTAATCTGACACGATAACCAATACCCGAAACGAGACAATATTAAGTGCCATTCTGAAGTAATCGACTGAATCGAAAGGTTGTGTTAAAGGAATCGAAGGGATTTTGATGTTTGTGTCGTGACGTTGTACTCTTTCTCCCGTGTCGGTTTGTTGTCTGTCTCCCCGTCTAACGATATATACTTAATGTATCCTTAATCTGCAGTTGATATTGGTAAATCCCAGAATAAGAGCTAACATATATAGGCAGCTTTGTCTAGCATTTACTGTACTTTTGTAGTCGCTTTTGTGTTTCAGATTAATCGCGAAGATTGTGCTGAGTGATGTTGAGATGAAGGTGGGTGAAAGGATACATAAAAATAAACATTTGCACAAAAGAGTTAGAACTCGAACGTGGAAGCTTTGGCGCGAGGTATATTTCTTGTTCTGTCAGAGGGATAATGTTCCCCTTTGCGTGTGTTTTCGTTATATTCATGGTATTTCGGGAGTTGGTGTGATCAGACAAAGTAAATAAAACAGGTTGAAAGGAGTGTAGAATCGTAGATACGGAACATCTCGAGAAGATATATTTCTCTCCGCTAGAGAACCTATATGCCCTCTTGTGATCGAGGACCTATTAGGAGAATGAAAGAACAGATTAAACGATCAAATTTGATGTGCCCCCTCTCGTCAAAATACCTTTAAATTAATATTGCACATTTCTTTATAGATGGGAAAGATAAAAAATGTTTTGCTCTTGTTTGGGGTCGAAACTACGGCTTTACAGCTGAGAAATTCGTGCGCTAACCAACCCTCTATCAATATCACTACGTTATCATTCGTCCAGTCAATCCATTTCCTTTCTCAATAACCACTCAGTACTTGAAGAACAAAATGCATCTTCATTTTCTCTCATAATTGTTTCATTGTTGTTTAACTGGAACCACGTATGTCAAAAATTCTTACTGTGAAAAGTTCCATGTTCTACATACGTGGTCTGTTAGCAAAGTAATGAGACTGATTTTCTGTAAACGATGAATTTTATTATTTTTATAAATCAAGGTTATCCCCTTCCAAATAGTTCCCTTGGGCAGCTACACAGCGATGTAGGCGTTGTTTCCATTGTTCTTAGCAGTGTTGGAAGGCTTCTGCTGGAATACCTTTTAGCTCGTCGGTTACGCTCTTATGGATATTATCCAAAGTATCAAAATGGCGCCCTTTCAAGTAGTTTTTGAGCAAGGGGAATAAAAAGAAGTCACAGGGACTGACATGATTTATGATTCATCACCTGTGATCACGCAACTGAAGAATTCTGGCTCCCTGTCAAGGCGGTCCAGAAGATCAAGACACACACATCCGTCCAATGGGTTTTCTGCTCACGCGTGAGGTTCTTTGGAACAATCTTGGGGCACACTTTTCTCATGTCCAAATGGAATTCAAATTTAACTCACTACTGATCATTCTCACCGTTAATCGACGATCTGACCTCACAAGAGACCTCACTCTTTCCGCATTGTCATCCGTTTTTGAGGTTGAAGGTCTTCCCGCAAGATGTTCTTCTTCCACTTGTTCTCGGCCTTCTAAAAAGGACTTGTGCCATCTCAACACTTGTGGCCTAGATAGTGCATGTTCTCCATAAGCCCTTTGTAACTTTTCATAAGTCACAGTAGCGGATTCGCCAAGCTTAACACAAAATTTGATGGCACAACGTTGATCAAACTTTTGCCAGTCCATTTTTGTAACGCACCTCACAAACACAACTTCACGTCAGACGCTCTCAACAATCGTGTAGCAACTGTAGAAAGTTGAAACTTGTACTGAGTCAACGGCAAGCGTTCACCTACCTGCCGTGTGAAGGTGGGGGCAGCAGCGTTGCCGGTTCGTGCACAGTGTTGCCAGTCTCATTACTTTCCTAACAGACCACGTATTGTGTTTTCCATTTAATATTGTTGAGACATTCATTTGGAAATGAAACTTAGTTTTGTGTGTTTGTTTCCATGTTAGTATGTGTGAGAAGAGTAGTGTGGCATCTGTTGGAATTTGTTCTAGGCATAATTTTCCTCCAACACATCAGCAAAATTGTAAACTTCTGAGTTTGCACTAATGTACAGAGTAAAAATATAAAGCAAGTTCGCCAGGTTCCTTACAAGGCAGCATTAAATAAATAAACATACATTGGCCTGTGTGTTACTCCATGTCGAGAACACGAGATACTAGCTCCGACAATGTTGATCTAGTATTTCTCTTTGGCATCACTGCAAAGATCTACCGAGATGTTTACCGTGAATGGTATGCAAACCGCAGAATTGTAATGTTAGTTAGGTTGTCTATACACAAGGAGCTTGGTGTTCAGATATTATTGGCTTACTTCAATAGTGTAGTTACAACCCAGAAGAGTCCGGGACTGTGCACAATAGGTAATGTTTATGCTGTGATGTTGTTTATAGATTTTTAAAACAAAATCAATGAAGCTATCACAACCAAAGCTGAAGTACATTACAATTATTTCAAAAGTAAAGAAAACAATGAGATTCTATTTTGTAAGAGTAAATAATTATATCTTACTGAGAGTGAACTAATAAGCATCATAAAAATCACACACGTGAAAAAGTTTCCAGCACTGAAAGTTCTGACACACGTGTGAATTAGATATGAAAAATACACGGAAGAGAAAAACATGTCCATAATTTCTTTGCCATGGGGAAATGTGAGATTCAGGTTATGAGATTGTCATTTCGTTAATTAAAAACCAGCAACTGTTTCGTATTTATTCGCAATTTATTCGCAGGCAGGTTTAATACGTTTCAGACTTTAGGGGAAATCAATTTCATTTGAAAAGTTCTGTGGCGTTAAAAAAAGGGAAAACAGAAAAACATTCGAGCCAAGGTGCGTTACGTTTTCTTGTTTTTTGGTACTGTTATTAGAAGTAAAGAACTTTTAGAATAGTGTGCAAACAATAAGTTATTACAATTGAGCAAACTCAGGTAGGGACTCATTCATCAACCCAGAGAACCTAGCTGGTGTTTGTATAAAAGTATCGACAAAGTGTAGTTTCCCGCGTATCTTTAATTAATTCATTAGTGTCTATATTCTGTATTAACCCGAAAGGAATATGTCGATTTATAAAATGGATATACACTCTCTTTTCAGGACTATATTTGTACTTATGTTATTTGTGATTTTACTTAGAGTAAAGGTTTCACGAATTCTAAAAGTTATTTTGACTGAGTGGCCTCTTGTCTAGTTCATCACAACAATTTCTTTTCTGGGTTCATCGAATTATTTACTGTTGCTTTGTACATGTTTTAAATGTTGAACTAATTTTACAAATAACATTATTTACCAATTTGCAAATTATTAACTACCAACCGTCAGTTTCAAACAGACCTCAGGAAACTGTTGAGTAAACTGTACCAATGCAGATAAATTTAGCCTCGAAAACATCTTACTTTAAGTACAATTGTTCATAAAATTTTCATTACTACATTATTGACTCTTGCTTCAATTCCAATTACTAGTCTTTCTTCTGGGAGCTAATATTTTTGATAAAATAAATTCCAATTTTGTAAAGATGTCATTTTATGTTTTATTAAAAAAGTCACCAAAAAACGTTCCAACATTCTGAGAGCCATCTACAGTTTGGGAGATAAGTAATGCTTGCTTGTATTTCAATTTAATGTAGGTTTTGTGAAAATGCAACTAAATAATCTTTTCGCGCTTGTATAAATTTACGGAAATTTAGTTCGACATTAATCTCTTTCAAGCGTATATATTTTGATATTACTTCGATAAAAGTACAAGCCAGGTAAAACACGATTTAAATACTCGTAGACCAAACCCATTTCTCATGCTACAGAATCACGAATCAACGATTAAGAATCTCAAGTGTATTATTATT
The DNA here is from genome assembly GCF_977018435.1 of Lepisma saccharinum. Classification (NCBI taxonomy): domain Eukaryota; kingdom Metazoa; phylum Arthropoda; class Insecta; order Zygentoma; family Lepismatidae; genus Lepisma; species Lepisma saccharinum. The sequence continues at coordinate 55,936,340 of NC_139233.1, forward strand.
TCTATTGCTGAATGTTTTGTATGGTATTCCGCATCATTAGGTGATCTGATAGTCCTAGCAAACTATTTCCTATGAGGCAAAACAAAGCTTACAGGCATCAATAAACTACAATTTTAAAAATTTCCGAGCTATATCTAATAAAGAAATAGTTCTCTTCAATGGTGAATATAATGGGTTCATGAAGCTTCAGTTCCTTCAAATTGTATATCTTTATCTCATTTACTGAATGTAAATTAATGTAACCTGGATTATTGATTGACTGATTCTTTACCATGATTTTCTTAATGAACGAATAAATATTGCACTAACACTAAAAGTACTAATAATCAAGAGTCACACTATCACGCGCTTTACAATGTCAAGCGTAAGGTAAAATGGTGAAGTCAGCCAATGCATATTGCAACAAGCTGTGAAGTCATATGCGGGGACGTGGTCAATTGTAGAAGTCATGTGATGTGATCAGCAACATGCTTCGGCTGACAGAGGGGGTACCTCACGAATGACCCCAGGCACCTATTTTTTGAAATCTAAATGAACCTCAGAGCCACTTCAGGTGTGGTGATTGTTGGAAAAATTTCCCATCTGAAATCACCATCCCGGAACCGAATCCAGGTCTCCCGCGCAGGAGTAAAATACCCTACCGACTATTTTCAATTATTACACTCCGTCACGGAAGTCAACGGACAATCAGGGATTGTACAGTCAGAGACACATTTGGTTTTAACACTCCCAATAACCTTCAAAGGAATCGTTACAACACATAAGTGTCCGTGACTGTGCAAAAGAGAATTTCTAGAAGTAATTGCAATAAAAATAAATAAATAACAGTGACCTAAATGGAGGATTCTGCTTTCTCAGATGAGAAACTATTCTTGCCCCTATGCAATCAACTTCTGCGGATATCCTGCTGTAGAATCGTTAATGATACTTCTCAATACACACAAAACTAAGAGAAATAAGCTGCATAGCATGACCGTTAAATAGAGTAGCAAATAAACGTCTTTAACATACCCTGAATTAAAATCATAAACACTTCAGTACTGGCCAATAATCTCGAAATGAATGAAGCTTATGTGGGTAGCTACCACTCAATAGAAATCCAAGCGTAATTTTCTTCAAAGTGTATTGTAACATGCGGTATGGATCTCAGCTTCTCGAACTTGTTTCTCCGGCATAAAGGTTCCATTGTAAAGTTTAGAATACCTTCCTCGCTCAATCGTCGTAAATTTGACATAATTGCTGTTTCGAATAACCGGATCTCCAATATTGGAAGCAAACTTGAATAAATTAAATGATTGTACAAAGTCATAGGAATTATCAGAAAGGGTCCCTTGATGCGATGATTTAATATTAGTGTACCCACTTACCTTTCTCGTACTTTGCTGCATGGCTACCTCTTATACAGCACCCTTTGCTGTAAAGCATTTGACTTTCAAGATATTTGAACTGTGTATGAAACATCATTATAAATAAGCCTATGTATGACTATATTTGAATATTCAATCTACAGGGTGATCCAAAATGTATTGAGGCATCCGGATAACAGTTGGATGACATGCTGTTCGGAAATATAAACACTGTAGGTTTTAGATTTGTAATAGGGGTGGAGAGATGAGCATATGACGATGACGGCCGCCATCTTGAATTCAAATTCAAAATTTTAAATGGAAACCATAGCTTGTGAAATTTTCTAATTTGCTCTAGCGCGAACAGTGACGTATTTGTTACATCATCTCTGGCAATTCTTGAACGTACAACATGCTACAACGTCAGGGCAAAATAAACCTTGCAATATTAAACCTCATTATAACTAAGACTATCTATCACTATATAAAACAGACTAAAATAAATCATTTTGTGTCCACTTTTCAAGGAATTGTTTTTGAATGATAGTTAATTAACAGTGATTCCATAGAGACTATTTTTGTCCCGGACCTACAGTTTAAACATGTTTATCCCCAACCTAAAATCGAAATACATAACTCTTTCACAATTTGTACTACATAACGATCTTTTATTATATTATTCAGAAACAAAATAGTGTATGGGGCCAAAACTATACTCTATCCCGGGAATATATGGAGAAAGCGAACGAAAGCACGTTTATGCGCAAGTAGTGACATTTTCTAATTTATCGCAAATAGCTTATCGGCTATCCTCTGGTACCATGTCTACCAAGAACCACTGAGAACATACTAGAACTATTAAAAAATCTATCTATTGGCAAACGAGTGTGTTCCTAAGCTGTAATGTTTCGTCGTCTTCCTTTGCAGGAAGCAATGTGTATCTGCTTTTCTATTTGTATTCAATTTTGCTACTTGATTTACTCAACATGTGTACTTTAGGGAGACAAAATCTTCGCTCTTCTCTCATTATTGTCATTATTATGTGTTTATCTTCAATACATCTAATTTATTCTAGTTCTATATTTATTTGCAGTTCAGTAGACAAAACAGTTCAACACAAGTTTTTGAACCACCACCATGGATGCCCACAGGGGGGGGGGGGGATTATGGCGCAGACTGTGCCATCGAGATTTTTGTGAGGGATTTTTCTTTTACCTTCAAATAATATAAAATTCAACTTTAATATATTTTTCTAAAATATATGCAAAACGTTTACACCTTAAATCCACCATATTGAATCAATTAGATGAAGAAAATAAAGTATATAGGGACAGGGGTGTCCACAGGTGGGTTCCTGGACGTATGTTGGGGCTTCGGGGGGTGGGGGTATTTTTATGATTGAAATTTGACGTGAACAATGTAGCATTGGACACAAGTTGAATTACATTATCAATTAACCTTTGCTGCTATATACGTAGATATCAATTTGTAGACTTCCAAGGGAATTGTAACGTTAATATGTATTATTGAGGGGGGGCAATTCCAAATCTTACATATTAGGCCTTAAATTGACACTTGTATTCTGGGGCGATTGAGAATTAAATGTTGGCGGGGGGCAATACATCCAACTCTTCAATATCAGTGTTAAATCTTCGATTATGGCGGGTATTTTAGTTATACCCTGGAGCAAGCGAACGAGAAAAAGTATCTGCGCAAGTAGAGATGGCTCCACCAATAAACACGTGAGAGGGAACGGGATTGCGTAGAGGAGGGGGGAGCGACTGCAGTTACCAGCCTCTACTGCTTCGCTCTGCCCAGTCGATTTACCCCCCCCCCCCTGACGCTATGGGCGACCTTGCTCCAGAGATTTCCGGGACAGCGTATAGGGGCAATTGAGCATTCAATTGAGGGGGTATCCAATTCTTGTGTATTACTCTTGTCTTAGACTGTTGCGCAAATCTGATGTGGGGACTGAGAATCATTTGTTTTGGAGGAGGCAATATCCACTCTTCAATATAAACAGTAAGTCTAAAATTCTCATAGAAATTTTGGTGGGAGGATTGAGTATTAAACTTAAGGGGGAGATATGAAGCTCTTGATAAAGAGTTAAGTCTTGGATTGTCAAGTGAGGAGAGTTCAAATATTACATCACAGACAAACACACGTTTTCGGCGTAGATCGTTCGAAAAGAGAAACTATCGCGGGATCCTAAGAAAATATTGACACCCCATTAAATTAATATTCTTGAAAACCTGCAAAGAAATGGATGTATAAATTTTCTTGCTCGCTTCGCTCTCAGTGATGTCTTAAGAAAATGTATGTTTGACGTTTTACTCTGGTGAATGTGAAGTTTTATACTATCGTTACATTACAAGACATTGACGATATTCTCGATATTGATTAATAACATCACGTCTTAAAATATAATGCAAGTGTATCATTTAGGTTCTTTAAAGGAGGAACCGTATTATATTCTCGCCCTGAGCTTAGAAATTTCTATCTAGGGTTCTGTAATGTCTCATGAAACAATAAATTGAATCGGTCAGGCGGCTGCAGCATGTTATTTGTTTGCCAGGTTAAATTTTCTATCTTAAGTTGTGTAACAATTTGTGTTAAATGTGTGGATTTTATAAATCTTATTCTCCAATTCACAAATACTGTTTAAATGCATATTTATATAATTTAATTTATTACATTTAACCAATCAATGTGCTAGCTTTCCGTTATTTCGAAAAGTGAACAATTAATAATATATGGACAGTTCAACATGGTATTGCATTCAAATAAACACCAACTACTACGTATTCATCCAAACTATTGTGGGGGATTTTGATGAATGATTTGCTGGAGGGGGTAATGCACCCATGATCTTGCGTGATGGGCATCCCTGTTTAGGGAGGAGGGACAGATAAATCATAGTGTCCAGTAAAGCTAGAAAAGTTACTGACAGTAGACACGCTTTATAGAGATTATAACATGGTCTGAGGCATTATATGATTGGGGGCACATGACATGATTTGGGGGGGGGGACACATGTGAAGATTTGGGGGGATTGCGCCATTGGCCTTAAGGGGAGATGGGCACTCCTGACACCGAAGAGGCTTACTTAAATAATGTATAAGTTGAGTTTCATATATTCTATTCAACAAACAAGGTATAGAGAAGGTTTGAGTAGCACTTGTGGTGTCCAGCGAGCACTCCTTGCGGTGCGAGCATCCCGCCTGCACCTCACACCAGTAAGCAGTAGATATGTGGTGGACCCGTGTGCGTTGAGAGGTAAACAATGCTGTCGGGGAATGCACTATCCTCCTCTTTCTGCTGCCATTTTTAAAATGCCACACTGTACTCTGACTCAAGAATCACGAGAGGTTTTTTCCGACTGCACGAACGTGACCTTTTCGCCCCTCTTATAACGCTACAGTACCGCTGTTCGTTCTGCACCTAATCCTTCATTCGCTATTTGCAAGACATTTCGGCCTTTGATTCCACACACATGATTTAAACCTTGTTTAGGTCAGACTTCACTACATTACCATTACAGATGGCATCTGCTGAACAAGCTATAATTACTTCCCTTTTAATTATTAGTTAATTATTATTATTATTTACATTAACAGCTTGTGCAACACTTAAGTCTATCCATTTTTTCGCTATTGTACTTTTATCTAGAAGTTTCACTTTACAGAACGTTAAGTTGCCGTGTTATTTAATATTTTATTTGCTTTTGATCAGTGAATTTTACTCTTTAAAATTTGATCGTCTACATGTTAATTGTATTTATTTACTTACTGCCATCTTACGTCATTATGCAAAATGTGAAATTTAAATACTTCAAAGAACCAATTTCAACTGTACGTACAGCACAAATGGTTAATAGCTGCCCGTGTCCAAGTGTGTAGATATATTATTATTATTATTATTGCTTTCCTATGGGGTTTCAGGAAATTCGCTGGTTCTTAGTATTATTATAATTGTAGTCAGTGGAGGCGATTTGTGAGGTGAGGGGCAGTTGCCCAACCCCACTTGTAACGAACTCGTCTCGCTACAAATTGTACGAGTTCCACCTCTATATGAATAAGCTTCCTTAGAATCCAATGTATTGAAAATTTAATTTTTGTATATTGTTAATATTCAGGGTTGAATACACTTTTTATAGTTCTTATTTCCTCCACTCGCTTACGCTAGCGTCACCGACCCTTTATAAAGGCAAGAGCTTGGCAAGCAGTTCTTCAGTTGGGGTCTGCCCACGGGCAGGAGAACAGACTCCACCTTCGGGTGAGAGAAGTAACCACTCCGCTTACGAGCGAGAGATATCCCACTCCGCCTTCGGGTGAGAGAGAATATACTCACTCCACTTTAGAGTGAGAGGACCTACTCCGCCTAACCGGTAGAGAAATTTAGATAAGATGCCCCTTTTTAAACCCCGTCTCTTGGACGCTAGGAGATTAAAGTGATACCCGTCGTATCGATGCTGGGAAAAGTCACTTCACATAGTCTCTTATCCAATGTGGTACCCACACGTTGGGAAAAGCCACGTTTCCATGTTACCTGAAACCTTCTCTTTTCGGCGACTTTGTCTTAAAACTTTGTGATTGCCGTCTAACAGGGATAATAAGTATAATATAAGAGGTTGTTCTCAAACTGCTATGGGTATACAAGTATCAGTTTCTTTAAAAGTTAAATAGTGTAGTTCGATGACTGAAAGGTTTAAAAGTTGTAACAGTGGACGATTGCCATACCTATAACTGTATAACCATAGTTTTAATGTATAACCCTACTGTAACGGGTCTAAGCTTCTTTCTTGTCTACAATTGGTGTTGAATAAACTTTATATGTTAAAGTCTTTTCTTGAGTTTTCTCTGTATCGCTCTGGCAAAACCTTCGGTAGCCCTTAGTAAGTGCACCTATCAACCGAACCCTGAGTCTAATGGAATCTCATTCCCCGACCTGAACCAAGGATAGAATTATGGGTAGTTTATGCAACTAGATATCTCCGTGGTGGAGGAAGACGAGCGTCGCCCAGACCAACAAGATGTACCGTTGTTGTGACCACTGCTTCTCTCCCGGGAACGTAGCACACTTTGCCGGGTTTTGCCCAGATACCATATCATCTTAATGCTAAGCCTTGTCTACCAAGAGAAAGTAAACTGTTCTTGCCCCCCTGTTTTGCCACCTAATCGCCGCTACTGATTGTAGTCTAGTAATAACGACGAATGAAGAAATAATTAAGATTATTAATAAATTCATAGATCTCACACCGTTCTATACCCTCCAATGCGGCTTCTACACAATTTTGATCTCGTGCATTACTAATACATTTTGAAAAATCGCTTGTTTATACAGCTCGTTATACAGCGAAATTTACTGTGTTTGTGTGGCTACCTTCCCTCTTTTCTTTGTACATGAATTATTGCTATACACAATAGTTAGATATTGCTAAAAAGCATGTAAAATGTACAAATATGTGACAAAGCTAACAGAAATATGGTTAACAAAAGTGAAACGTATGTACGTTGTGGGGCTCTAAGGAATGATATTCTTTGAATGTACTCAAATACCAACCTTTCTTCCACGTAGTGCGCCTTGGGCTGCATTTTGCAGGTTAACAAGGCTCTGCCCCTGGACCATAGTCAGTAATCCTCTGTTGTAGCTGTTGTTGTTGTTGTTGTTGTTGTGTGTGTGTGTGTGCGTGTATGTGTGTGCCATCCTTATTTGTTTGTGATTGTCCCTTCATACATCTCGTTTTGTGTCTCTTCATCAATTTCATTTTATCATCACTCATCCCCATCTTCGCAATTAGCCAAAAGTTGCAGAAAAGCTAAGCAGAGCCTTATTTGAGAAGATATGGATAGAGGGAGTGATGCCTAAGGACTGGAGGAGTGGCCTGTTGGTGAAGCTACCGAAAAAAGGGGATACATCAAAGTGTGACAACTGGAGAGGTATAGCAGTTCTCTCCATTCCGAGTAAGATCTTCACTAGAGTTATCCTAAACAGAACATGTTAACTTGAGACTCAGAAAAGTAAACAGGCAGGGTTTCGACCAAATCGTTCTTGTATTGATCAAATTAACACCTTGAGGATAATTTTGGAGCAATGTACAGAATGGTCATCTCGTCTCTATACAGTTTTCGTTGACTTCGAGAAAGCATTTGACTCGGTCAACAGAAATGCAATGTGGAAGGACGTGAAACGATATGGAGTGCCCACAAAAATTCTTCATCTTATCCGAGAAACTTATCGTGATTATACATGTAGAGTTATACATGAAGGCCGTGTAGTCTGGAGTGAGGCAAGGTTGTATATTATCACCTAAAATGTTCCTGATCGTGATCGTTGCAGTGATGCGAAATGTAATAGGAGGGAAAAGACGTGGTATCCAATGGGGATTGAATAACAGACTAGAAGACCTTGATTTTGCAGACGATTTGTGCTTTTTATCTGAAGCACATGGTGATATGCAAACACAACTAGCAGATCTGATAGAAAGTGCAAAACAATAGGACTTGTGATTAACTCCAAGAAGACAAAGGCACTGAGGATAAACTCCACAAAAACAGACCCGTTTAATATTGGTGAAGATATTATTGAAAATGTGGATACCTTTACTTACCTGGGTCGTGTGGTGGCAATAGACGGAGGGGCTGCACAGCATGTTTCTCAACGAATCCAAAAAGCAAATGGTACCTTTGTGAGGCTCTATCCAGTATGGAAAAACAAGAAGTTATCTATGAAGATCAAACTTCGTATTTTTTAAAGTAATGTTAAGTCTGTACTGTTATATGGGTCTGAGATATAGAAGATAACAAAAACGATTACCTCTAAATTACAGACCTTCATCAATCGCTGCCTGAGAAAAATTTTGAATATCTTTTGGCCAGAAGTGATTCAAAACCAAGAACTTTGGAGAAAATCTGGAGAAACCGAGGTGTCCATACAAATAAAGCGGCGAAAATGGAATTGGATAGGGCATAAGTTGAGGAAGGAAAATGAGGCTGTCGAGAGAGAGGAACTAGACTGGAACCCGCAGGGAAGAAGAAAAAGAGGGAGGCCTACACAGACGTGGCGAAGATCTGTTCACGCTGAGGCCTTGGAGGAAGGAAAGAGCTGGAATGCAGTGAAGAGAATTGCCGTCAGTAGGACCAGGTGGAGATGCTTTGTTGATGCCCTATGTTCCACAGGGAACAACAGGAATTAAGTCAAGTAAGTCATACACTTATAGGTTGTTAGGGGACAGGCAGGCTCCAGAAGTCTGCAGTCTGCATCATTGAGTAATTTTTGCATTATAACCATTGATGCAAGTCTAAAGACATTCCGATTTGGTCGGGACAGTCCATTCTTTTTAATCTCTGCCCCAACTTTTTTTTTAAGTGAAGTCGTGTTGTCAAAATGTTTCCCTTTTTTGTTAACACACACTTAGACTTGTTCTTAATTTTAGTCATTGCTAATATTCATCATTTAATTGATAAAAATATTATTTTCTAACCATATATTTATCACGGCTGTTCAATGGTGATGGCATGAATTTTTTTTAAAAAATGAAAATAATTAATGTTAATTTACAAAAAACCAGTTCTATTCGAATACTTCTGAGAATTGAATGTAAACAATAAGCACCAAGCACTACGCCATATGACAACCTTTGTCTGTAAGAGACTGTGTTCCTGATTGTTGAGTGATTGATTGATTGATTTGCTTTATTTTACTTCGCTTCTTGTGTCACTTTTGGCTAATTTGTGAAGATGGGGATGAGTGATGATATGATGAAATTGATGAATGGACACTCACAAACATCCATGCCCAGACCGGGATTCGAACCCGGGATCCCTGGCGTCTGTTGATTGTGGGAGGAAATCGGTGAGCTGATTCTTTTTCGTTACTTTGGACATTAACATTGTAACTCTACCGTTGTACAGCCAATATCAAAGATAATAGTAGGAAATTTGTTCATCACTATTTCTACACCTTGTGTTGTTGTAAGGGATAGAATACTGTTCATTCGAAGCTGATTTTGATCTTTTATGTCAACCCATTATCATCACGCTGTGCAAGACAGATTGAACGAAAATTGTAATGGACATCATCGTCGTGATTAGCCAAAAGTATCAGAAAATCTACGTAAAATAACCTAACTCAATCAATCCAAAAGCATTTCGTGTCTTCCATTTTTTTACATTTTTGGATCTGCCCCCACCCCCTAAACAGAAATTCCGGGTCCGGGCCTGCTGTAGGAAGGAAGGAAACAAAGCAAGCATTTAAATGCCTGGCACTTGCTTCGGGCAGTCGGAGCAGCTTTGTTGTTACCTTATTACTATGGGGAGTGCAAGGTCAAGAGAAATAAGAAAATTCAAAACAGAGTGCTTTATATATATATATATAGAGAGAGAGGAAAGGAGAGATATATGGCATAGGGGTACTAATTTGGCATGGTGCATTATCTCTGCTAGTAACTACTACCCTCTGTTGATGTTTCCTGGAACGAACCCTTGGAAGGTCTTTGCATTGTGAGTGTTATCGCGTCGAGCACCGCACGTGTATTGTGAGACAGGAGAACCTTGTTTGTTTTACGAAGATTTCAGAAGTTTTTAGGTAAGTTGTATTTCCATCGGCAGTTTATTTGGTTGCAACAAAGTGGCAATAACCGTGTGTGCACTTAAAAGGCTATTGTTTGAAGCACAAATGAGCATAGTTGTTTTTTATGTGTGCTGCCAGGGTTCAGTAAAATTTCGATCAGGAAATCAAAGATGGCGAGGCTACAAATATGGCATAGTAGTATGCCATATTTGTACCCACACCATGCCATATTTGTATTCTACTATTCAATGTTCATTTGTAGGAATACATTAATTATTTTCATGACAAACACTAAGAAAAGTGACAATAAGTATAAAATAATAATAAATAAATGTATCCATTAGTCTAGGTAATAAATATCAACTACTTGTTTTGTTTAAAAATGAAATAAATGAATAATTTCCTGTAACATACCATACCAGATACAAAGCAAGTTGTACTCGTCCCACTGTAAAGGTTAACGTTGGCATATGAAAGAACCGTTTTTGAACGTTGTTCAATCGCAAGAGAAGGAGAGAGAGTATTGCGCAGTCTTAGGTAGAAAAATGCTACAGTGAAACTAGAGGATGCCTAATTGACGCAGGCAGCCACATTAATAGGGAACCGCCACACACTGCCTAAGAAGGAATATGAAAGATAATCGAACGTTAACCTCTATAATGGAACGATAACAGCTACCTAAACATGCTAGTGGAGGTTCTATAGGGTCTGTATTCTTCTTTCAGACATGCCACCCAAAAGGAAGCAGTGGGACCATGACAACATGAGTCGAGCAATAGCATATTGCAGGAGAAGAGATGGAAAAGAAAAACTATGGACCAGAGAGAACATTTAACGTTGATGAAACTGGGTTAAGCATAGTGCAGTCGAGAGTTCGCCAGGTGTTGGCCCGTAAAGGTAAACGGCAAGTGGCAGGTGTTGCTATTGGCAAGAGAGAATCATGTTTGCATTGTATGCCTTCCTCCACATGCGTCGCATAAACTTCAACCTTTAGATAGGAGTTTTATGAGTCCACTGAAAGCAAGATACAGTGAAGAAATCCGCCTCTGGATGAGAATCAATTCACGCCCCCTAAACAACTTTGATATTGCAGAACTATTTGGGAATGCGTACTTAAAAGTTCAAACAGGAGCAATTGCTGTGAATGGATTTAAGGTAACGGGGATTTATCCTCTCAACCCCAACATTTTTGCCGATGAATTCATAAATGCCGAGATGGAGGCCTCTGCTGAAGATTTGACTACAGACATCAACACTTCATCCCAGAAAGCAACGGATGAGGCAGGACCTTCAACTTCGAGGGTAACACCATGGAACATCTCTCCCATTCGCAAACTTGTGAAAAGTGCTGGAAGTCGTGGAAGGAAGGCTGGTTCCTCAGCTGTTCTTACATCTTCCCCATACATAAACACATTGGAAATTTCACTAAATAAGGAACCTGCTAAGTCAACAAAGAAGAAACTTCAATTGGCGCAAATGATTAGTCCTACGGAAGTAGAGAAATCTGTGCAGACTACTCTTGCGGCAGCAAAAAACAAGAAAAAGAAAATGAAGTACGTCGATCAGCAATCAACAGATTCCGAGGAGGAAGATGACGTTATGAGCATTAGGGATGATTCATCTAGCTCTAATTTTAGCAGTAATGGCGATCACGAACCACAGGACTCTGATGCCATCTGTATGCTCTGTGATGGGAAATTTTCAAATGATGTTCATGGTGAACAGTGGATTATGTGTATGTTGTGTAGTTTGTGGGCCCACGTGGAGTCTGCTGGATCAAAGAAGAATGCTATGTGTGTTACTTTTGTCAATAGACTAGGAATGAGTTCTATTAGGTCTATGGCAGAGACTATCACATCTTGAAAACACTGACATAGACCGTACTGTTTTCTAATATTCTGTAACGCAATGTGGTTATGTTTATCAGGTTCTAAAACTGTTTTGTTCACAGAAGTTACAGGTATGCCATATTAGTAACCCTACTTGCCATGTCTGAAATTGTGCAGTGTTTGTATTTTTTGTATATCATGACTAATTGTGTTGTCCGATGTGACTACTATTATCAATAATTACACAACATTCAATACTATAACTATTTATGTACATTGCACACACTTGGAAATAAATCTGACTGACGTATGAACCAAAATGTAAATGGTATGCCATATTTGGCTCCTTTCCTCTATATAAATCAATAAATGGATGGATGTATTAATGTGTTGTATGTGTGTTTGTTCAGCAACAACTCTCGAACGCCTGGAGCGATTTCAACCAAAACTGGTACACGTATCACTTGCAATCTCGAAAGAAATACTGTGGCGGCAAGACACCCCCGGCAACCCTAGGGGTGGGGCGGGAAGGGGATATAAAATAGCATTTTGTTGCGTGGCATTTTCGTGTTATATCCTGCAAGTTATTCTTCCTGTAACACAGCACGGGGAAGTTGGTTGTCTACACAGAAGGTGCGACATTGCTGTCCTCGAGCAATTTCAACACATAAAGGTAAAACAAAAAGGTAAAGTGCTCCCCTGTCCTTAGCACCACGCCATGAAGGCGTATAGGGGATGTGGGGGTAACGGCCCACACTTTCTTGATCCGGTCTCGTGAGTGGGGGTGATGTGATCAGCATCACGCCCCTGACCGCCTTTACCTCCCAGGGTTTCCCCTAGGTACCCATGTCATTCGACGCTGGGTGGGCGCCGGGGCCGCTTCCAACGTTGGAAAAGTTCCCGGGTTTGAACCGGCCGGGGATCGAACCCTGAACCTTTAGCATGGTAGTGAAGTTGAGCATAAAGGCGCATCCCACTATGCCTGTCGGCAAAGCCGAGCGCAAATGCCGTCCTGCATACAGCCTGCACGCTTGTGCTGCATTTTTACTAGTCGCCATAGATAAGTATAATCTTGGCCTTTTCAGAGTATGAAAAAACGTATGGTTAATCCGTGTACTTTGTTATGCCCTTGCTTCATTTGATAGAATTGATAAATCAATCAGAAAGAAAGAAATAAAAATGTACGAGTATAAGATGCAAAGTTTAAAAGTTGAAAACTTAAAGATTTGTCATGAGTTGATTGTTCCGGTGTACAAAAAGTTATCACATAAATGAATGGACGCCAATTAAAGATTAGAACGATGTTAACGTGCTAATCTTTATGTAACTGATGGTGGAATGTTTAAAAGTTATACTTTTTAATGTACAAATATTTGTTAACTCAGAAAGATGTATCATATCCTTTTAGATAATTTGTCAAAACTTACTTCTGTACAAACTACACATTTTATTGTAACCCGCAGTTGTTGGATCGTAACAACTTTCCTAAGCACAACGCATAGTATGCAGAGAGTGACATATTTGTTACGATACACGATGGGCGTCAAAAGGGGGATGTGCATGTTACGACACACGAATCAACTTGCGAGAATGTTTGTTTCAAGCGTCAACTTCGCGTTGCAATTACTTGAGAACTACTTGACGTATTACAATGCAACAAACACCATTCTTAATGAATCTTCCCGTACTTTCAGATGAGCTAAAATAAAATGAGGTTTCCATTTAAAAAACTAAGTTTGTGTTGAAAATAGTACTTCCTTACGTAGTCGAACGTATTGTCCACTAATTTCATGAGCCTCTCTCATACCTTTGTATCTGCGAAAGCAGTTTTTCAATATTTATTGTTGTTCACGGAATATTTCCGGTGGTAATTTTAGGTGACTCACCCTGTATATAAAATTAAATGAGTAAGAATGTTCAATCATGTTATCGTGAATTTGTGCGTAAATGTTTGACATGAGAAATCGTATCAATCCCTAAGATTATATGTTTATTTTATAAAGTCTCTCTGAATGCTTCACGTTGACCAGGGCATTCACTTGTTTTTCTCAGTTGTCTCAGCCTCTGAGGCATGTTATCAATGCACAGTGTTGTGCCATGCAAACCTCCTGAGCATTCGGGAAACAGGTAATTTCTTCTGGTTATAGAGTCAGCGGTTTGCATGGTGGCAATTAAAAAACACGATTCGGCATAGAGGAAGAGCTCGATGGCCTAGTGATATAGAGGTGAGACAAGCTGAGAGGGGACGGACTTTTGGATTGGAGTTGAGAAGGGAGAAGTGGTCAGGAAAGCAGTGGGTCAGAAGTGAGACGACGCTCTGGTTGTCAAACTGAGAAGCCAACAGAGGACTTCGTATATTCTATTCAGCCTAATTCTTCAGATAGACAGGTAATTATCCTAACATCCAGCCATGATTCAGGTTCAACGGTTCACAAAACCCAACGAGTGACCATTGTCTTTTCTGCAGTTTAGTTCCTTAGTGTAATTTTGTACCTTTCGCATTACCAAGCGTTAACTCGTCATGCCAATGACGAGTGCTCTCATCAGAGGATGAATGATGAGGAATTTACATCACCCATTGATTAATTGGTTAACATTCTAGGTACTCGTAAGATCCCACGAACTTTACGGTTCGTTACGAAATACGACGATAATTTTTACTTTTTTCGGGCCCCCTTAGGCTTATTTGACGTATCTATTCAAATTATATCGTCTAACTAGAATTTAAAGCCAGATAAATACAGAATGTTCTAATTTTATTGCCCACAAAAATTGGCCTTCTCACACATTTTTCTCATTTCTATTTATTATATTTTTTGTATCAACCTCATGGGATGCGAAGCCCCTTTATGGGCGAGGCTCCGGGCGGTCGCCCATTTAGCCCACCCCTTCCTACGTTACTGAAATCAACAACATAAACGTTTGGGAATTTTAGTCAGAAGTTTCTTTTCAGAGGAATATTTTGCCAGTTTGCTACACTGCTTCTTCTGGGAGAAGGTCCATAGATCGTCAAAAGGGGGGAGAAAAGTTTGAATGTCCTTCACCTCTTACGGTTCATCTTGCGCGGAAGGACAACAGAAGTAACAAATCCGATTCTCCACTTCTTTGGATCCATCCCGTTCCCCTTTTCTCCTTTATATCTATCGAATTTGTTGTTTACAATCAGAGGGGACTGGACTGTTACACGTGGGCATTGCCAGCGTGAAAAAAAAAACACTATCGCAGAAGTCGCGGAATTGTTCTTTACAGCGTAAACACATAAAGGGATGAGTGTTGAGAAGGCAGAAACTCCAACTTGGGGTGAAATAAATACGAGCCTGGGAAAATACATCTGCGAATATAAACGCCTGTAATGGTCAGACTCTAGAAAGGCCCTCCCTCGCTACCAACTCGTAAACACACTCCTCGCTGGAGGTGAAGTGTTCGGCCGGACGTAAATGTGTGTGTGCGACGACCGAAAGCATGGAGCTTTCATGGACACTGATCCTATAAGGTAAAAATAAAAAGAAAGCTTCTCTGATTCTAAAGTGTGAAGAGAGAGGGCTCTGCTACTCCGTAGCACCTATGAATCGAAAATCCGAAGGTTACAGATACATTACATATAATTCTTGGTTTTCTATTTTTATACACAATATAATAATGTATTAGATTCTTTATTAACATACCCTTCATTATCTTTCTTTCATTCTTGCTTTATCTCTCTCTCTCTATCTCTCTCTCTTTCTGCCTGTCTGTCTTGCTTATAAATACTACTTCCCTTTTGCAGGAGCAGATCAAGATAAAATTTTCATCTGGTTGACGGCGAGGTGATTTTCACCCTACTTTAGACACCATTAAATTTAAAAAAAAACATTACGCTGTTATGTATTAACGGTTTTAACGAGTAAAATTAATAGTCTTAATTTTTAAAATACCTTAAGTATTACTGTTAAAGAACTAGTTTATTGTAGATATGTAGTTATTGAATACCTACATAATGATATCTAAATAATAGCAGTCCTCTTCCTTTAAATTGCTATATGATTTTTTAATATACTCAATAGGTTATGCAGCAGTAACTTCAATTAATTTTTTCCTGCACTAATCCAACTCTTTATAAAAAAAATAGCCACACTTATACAGAATGTATAATGAGAAATAAGGTTTCGACTCTACTGCAGGGGACGCACCTGTTTGGCGCCCCCGAAAGCGCCGCCTTCGGCAGTCTTCCAAGTAGCCCTATTCTTAAGTCGCTCCCGATTATCTGCCTTGGTTCTAGACATATAGTGGTTCGAAACCCACTTGAAACTGTAGGCCGAGTCACGATTAGCCTATCTGAACATGAAGTTGACAAAAAAGCAAAAAACTTTATGTTTATTTTCCCTTCAATTTCGCTATCCCCTCTTTCCACTTCTCATTTAATTTCTCTCTCCCTTTCTGTGTGTGTTCCGCTTGTCATTTCTCATATTCTCTATCGTTTCATATCTTCCTTTGATTAACCTTTAAAAACATTTCATCCTTCTTGACACATAAGAGTGACGTCAATTTATATCACATAAAAGTACACTTTTTTGATTGAATCCTTCTTCCCTTGGAGGGGTGGATAAGTTGAAAGTGCGAAATAAATACTAAAATTATAAATAAATAAATAAAATTATAATGAGTACCTAATGACTACCTCCGCATACTACTCGAAGTGAACAAATGCTGACTGTTGCTATACTTACTTACCAGGTTACGAATCAGTCGTTTCGTTAATTTTGTATAACAACGGTAGAGACAGAGGAGTGTGGCAGCACCTTATAGAAGTGTTCCTTGTACTTGTAAACATTCTTGTAGTAACTTACTTGTTCCCCTTCCAAATTAAATTGACAAGACACCTGAACAACAGCAAAAGGTATTAAATGCAGAATTGAAAATTAGTACCAATACTGCTTCACTTTTATTCATTTCTCGCTCTCTTTCTTCTCAACTTCTTTTCATGATCTTTCACTCCTGTTCCGAAATGTATTCCATTCCGCTGTATCTTGTAGCTTACTTCTTTCGTACTGCATTATTCATTTGAAGTTATTACTTTCGTACTTTTGATAGAGTTGAAATATAAGAAATAATTGAAAATGATCTACATTAGCGTTTATTCTGTTCGTTCTACGCACTTCACAGTTAATATTTTCGTCGTGATAGCATTTTCTGATCCAAGTTTATTCTAATCCTCTTTTCACTTATCCTTTCGAGGTTGCTGGTATTCCAATTTTATTGTTCAATTTTATCTCGATTATTTCTTATGAGCTTATTCCGATAAGTTAATAGTTGTTAGACTCTCAAGATTATAGCAGTGACGGCGATTAGAGGGGCTAGGGGGGCAGTTGCTCCCCCAAATATGCTAAACCTTGTATATCAAGAGCAAGTAAACTGTTATTGCTCCCCCCAGTCTTGGCACCTTGCCCCTCAGTTTTGGAACACAATCACCGCCACTGGATTATAGTGTATTCTGATGCCCAACTTTGGTCTCGTAATAACGATTGGTTTAGTCTCAAAGTATTTTTTGGCATTTCTACTGAATTTAATTTTATGACAAATGAAGTCGTATTATTGAAATTCGGCGAGAATTAATTCTGTTGTTATGCAGCTATTTTGAAGAGAATGAGTCCAGACGTCATAGCCTCGCTAGTCTGCAAAATGCAGTCCAGGGTGTACTACGTGAAAGGGAGGCTGACATTTGGGTGTATTGGGCAAGAGTCACACCTTACAACCCGACAGAGAGAGAGAATGGATGGATAAATTAACCCCGTCTAATTCGCTGCACTTCTTAACTCTCTACACTCACTCGTCTACTTCGTTGATTTGGTGACTGCACCGTTTGCACTACGTTTTGGGACGGTGTAGTGCGTGGTGTATGGTCACGTGGTGCGTGCAAACTAATCAAATGAACGTTTGAAGCAGCATATAGGCATTTGTTGAATCTTCTGAACTTGAACACCGCTATCCGTCTACTTGGTTGAACGTCATTTCGTTGCATCAGGCAACACCGGGGACACCTGAATGGAACAGATAAAGAAGCAAAGTGGTTTCGAACCAAAAATTCACTGCTTAACAGCACGCTGCACTCCCACGGTCCTATCATTTCTTAGGTAGCATTTATTCACAGAGAGCGTGGCTGATATCAAAGAACTGGGGCCGCCTTGCAGCGACGAAGACCTCCAGTTCCGCGCCAGTAGCCTTTGCATAAGCTTGTCGCAGGAGCCCCCCTCTTGCCCATACATTTCATTTACCGACTCCGTGGTTCATCCGGCAGCTCGTATCGCACGGAGAGGCAAGAGCGTTTAATTGGGACCGAATTCAAACGAGCTGTATTTGCCAACGCTCTGCCATGCTGGAGGAATCAATATTTCATCGCCATTTTTAAGGTTTCGGTCGGAAAGTACAGGCAACGGTTGAAAGAGATGAAAGACGGGCGCTGACAATTCAGGAATGTGTGGTTAATTGCATTCGTTAGCTCGACCGGACTGTTAAATAGCGATTCCCCCGTTCGGTTGAATACTTTTGAAAATTGTATTGAAGGTGAAAATTATTCATATGGTTTCCAACTACGGTCCTCATAGTGTAGGAGGGGTTTGTATAGAAGAGCTGGTGGTATTTGAAAGTAAGGCAATGCATTTACTGACTAAAAACTTGTTCAAAAGTGTCAAATTGCATTCTTAACCTAAAAATAGTAAAAATGACACAATTTTTTTAAAAAAATAACCAATATTTATTTTTAAACCTTTAACTATTATTAGCTTCTCAACAATTTTAGAGTGGATTACAGTGCAAAATGTAACTCTTTCGGGAAAGCAGGGGAGTAATATCCATTGGGACAACCTCTGTAAGAAACACTGATTGTTGTATAACTGGCAAATATATGCAATTGAAATAAATCAGTTTACAAAAAATAATGACCGTATTTGCCGGCATTTAAGACGCACCCCCTTTTTTTAACACATTTTTGAGGAAGATACTTTATCACTGAATTTATAATTGAAGGGATCGGGTGTAAAACATGGTAAGTGACATTTTGGTCATTTTTGAGTTTGAGTTACATCCCTCAATTTTCGAGTGAAATTGCCATGTTGTACAATTTACATTGGACTCAGTGATGAAGCCTTCTTAAATTGGTAAACACAACAGGAAAACGATTTATCTACAGAGTAGCTTCTAATAACCTTCTTTCTTAATGAACTCAGAAATGACCAAAATGTCACTTATTATGTTTTAAACCCGAGCTCTTCAATTAATTTACAGTAATGAAGGTAATCAAAGACTGAGTATCGGCTTACAAGACGCACCTTGCTTTTCAGACCTGTCTTTAAAGATAGAAAGTACGTCTATACACCGGCAAATACGATATATATTCTTTTCTTATTGAAAACAATACATTGACATTAAATCGTAATTGAATTGAATAATAAACACTTGGTGAGGATTCTGAAATAAAAATTATTATCTACTGTCTGCTAATAAAGACTTGTGCTTAGAGAAGCTGAAACAATTGGAGCATACTGAAAGCAAGCAATGTCTCCTGGATATAATTCAGTCAGCAGGGGAAAAATTTTCATCTGACGAGACTTGTAGAATAGGAATAGGAGATATTGCTATAGGTCTACTTTAATGTTGTTTGCTTATGTGTGGACAAGCATTAACAAACTGAAATCTTATATGTATAAAAGCTTCAAATATAACAACAATACAAATGCCTTCCCAAAGAATTATTTAAAATACTCAATATGGCGTTTAAATTGTCAAAAAATAACCTTTCCCTCGAAATGACGAAAAATGAAAGAAAAACTCAAGCAAAGTGCCATTATTTGACAGATTATTTCATGATACATATTTTTATTTATTCAAGCAATCTTTCAAACTTTTTAAAAGAAAGATACAAACTCATCAAATTCGTTGTCCCATACAAGTCTCTAAAACGACACTAATTTGCACTTACAGTCGTGGACCATAGACTTTGAAAATTTAAATAGGGAGGGCTGGGGGAAAGAGACAGACACATTTATTTTAGGGACTATCCACCTGAAAGAAGTAACAATCAGTGGCGGAGATTGGGTTCCAAAATTGTGGGGGCAAGGTGCCAAAACGGGGGGGGGGAGGACAGTTTACTTTCCCTTGGTAGATAAGGTTTAGCACAGAGCGGGGGCAAAATTAGCAAAACGTTGGTGAGGGAATTGCCCCCCAAGCCCCCCCTAATCGCCGTCACTGGTAACAACTATGGCTTGCAATGCAGCTATAGTAGGCTATATATGGCTCAATAAATAAATGGTTTGTGTTGGAAAAAATAGGGATATCTATATTTTGACAGGGTGTTAGACACGTTAATTATTCCGCGGTGGCTCAGTCGGTAATGCGTCTGACTACCATGCTAAGGTCCCCGGTTCGATCCCCGGCCGGTTCAAACCCAGGAATTTTTCTAACTTTGGAAGCGGCCCCGGCGCCCACCCAGCATCGAATGACATCGGTACCGGGGGGGAAACCGTGGGGGGTAAAGGCGGCCGGATCAAGAAAGTGTGAGGCGTGGTGTTAAGCACAGGGGAGCACTTTACATTTTTTGTTAGACAAGGTAAAATATGCTGAAGGCCGACATTTGAAGTCATAAGCTAAAGCCTTGTAGAATGTGTTGCCCAGTGCTCGTGATTAACCATCAGAACCCCCCCCCCCTTCCTCCCAGAATATTCCGGTGGCGGGTTTTCTGGTATTTTGAAAAATGTCAGCCATTTTGTTTTTTGAGCATCAGTTTCGTTTCTTTCCTTGACATGCAAGCCTATTACATTGCCTTCAAGCAGTTACAGTCAATTTTATGGTTTCTTCAAAAAAATTCCCTCGCTCTTCCCAATATCTGTACTTATGTTGTTGACCATGTAGAAGTAGGGCTTCAGATGGGAACTGTAATTCATTCATTTCTTCGTATTAATTAACAACATTGACTGTTTCGTTGTGTTTGAGTTGTGGATATTTTAAGGTTGATCCAGACGTAATGCCAAACGCCTATTCTTGATTGCCTGTGCTGTCCGTTAACAGTTGTACTACTCTCCGGAAGAGAGAAACCTAAAATAGCGAAACGGGCGGGGGTGATACAATTAGCTGCTTCCAATGCAATCCTATTCCTGCCTAGACAAAAACCATTTTGCGACGACACCAATATGACAATAATCATAATGCAACGATGCCGCGAATAGTGGTAATATGAGAATATATTTTATTTCCACATAACAAGTTTTTGACCTGCTGCTTAACTCAGAAAGTACAATTCCACCAGAGACAATCTTTTCTTGGAAACCTGACCTTCTGCCTGTTCGCAGGGGACGTCATTTCATTTTAGACACGTCAAAGGGCTAAGAAAAGATGCTGGTTCCTTTGCCACGAGGAATCCTTGGAATAAATACTCTAAACATTTACTTTTCCCCCCGGTGCAATATTTTCCGCCACCTAAATGACTATTCTGCGATTCTGAAAGCAGCTCTGAGCGCCTCAAGTGGAAACAAATGGGTGAAGAGTCAACAAACGGGAAGGTCGAAACTTAAACACAGTTGCTCTGGGGCCAATTCTCCTCGTCTCTCAGTTTTGTTGTGTAAAGAAAGCACAAGGTTTAGTCTTGAGAAGTTTCTGATCCTCAGGCTACTGTGACCTATATTTAGACAACGCCTCTATATCACAGCTTTAAGCAGTAAGGAGCGGAATGCTTTAATTAAAGTGGATTTGCATCGATTGCGTCATGCACGTGTTGTTCCAATGCTTTCTTACAAGAAGCCTTGTGCATACTTTCAATTAGCAAGATTTTCTTGTCTGTCATCTAAGAAGATAGGCCCTACGTCTCTGTCGCCCCTCTGTTACTTAGTTATTCGTAACATTCAAGGTGGACTGATTTAAATTAGGTTGATTTAAACCGCGATTTATATCAAGATTCAAATCAGGTGATTTTTAATAAAAGTGTTTATTACGCTCTAAGAAAGGAAAATAAAGAAAACAAAATACGAGAGCGATTCAATAATTATTGTCCCCGGCATACTTAAAGTATATGAATTGCAATGAATGATGGGGATACTGTAGCCTAATGTCTTAGATGCCTATATGCAAAATTTCAGAACCGTAGGTGCTATAGTAAATTTGTTTTCCTCGTTTTAGGTGTGAGGGGTGGCACTTAGTTTGAAAAATGGAGAAAACCGAACAACGAGCTGTCATCAATTACCTCTAGAAAAAGGGGCTAAGCCCAAAGGATTCATGAGGACATGGTCAGTGTGTTGGGTGATGGGGCTCCTACCTACCAGGTGGTAAAAAACTGGTTCCGCGATTTCCGTTGCGGCAGGGAAAGCTGTCAACAGGCCCCTGGTGCTGGTCCTCCAACAACAGCATCCACCCCAGAAAACATTGATGCTGTGCATGACATGATTATGGCTGACAGAAGAATCACGGTGCAACAGTTAGCAGACATCATGCACATCTCTGTAGGCTCAGTGGAATCCATTGTGCATGAACACTTGGGATTCAGAAAGGTGTCAGCGCGATGGGTCCCCAAAATGTTATCCCGTGAACAACAGAAAGACAGAGTTCAATGTTCAAGGGCTGGTATGGAGCTGATGGGGGCAGACCTGAAGCAGTTCTGTGATAGATTTGTGACAGTGGATGAGACATGGCTCCACCACTATGATCCCGAGTCCAAACGACAGAGTATGGAGTGGCGGCACAGCAATACACCTCCCCCCCGCAAATTCAGGGTGCAAGCATCAGCACGCAAGGTTATGGCCACAATTTTTTGGAATGCGAAGGGTGTGCTCCTTTTTGACTACCTGGTGGGACACACTGTTACTGGGGACTATTATGCAGCCCAAATCCCTAAGTTACGCGAAGCAATCAAGGAGAAACGGCGTGGGATGTTGCGGCGAAAAGTGCTGTTTCACCACGATAATGCTCCAGCACACAGAAGCCATGTTACTGGTGCCGCAATCCATGCTGCTGGTTTCCATGTGTTGGAACACCCTCCCTACTCACCCGACCTCTCCCGTAGTGACTTTCATTTGTTCCCGAAGTTGAAGGAGCACCTCAAGGGGACGCATTTTCCCTCAAATGCTGCTGTTATGGACGCTGCGGAAGAATGGCTCACGGCTCAGCCACAGACATTCTTTGAAGCTGGCATAGTAGCTTTACAGCATAGGTGGAAGAAGTGCATTACTGTGAAGGGAGACTTTGTGGAAAAATAATACTGCTTATATGTCAGGGACAATAATTATTGATCCACCCTCGTATATGTACTGACGGGATGAAGCTCACATGAAATGAAATGTAACATGTAAATTGTAAACACATTTAAATTTCTCTTGATTTAAAATTCAATAATTTTTATAGGCAAAAATAGCAACCAATTTAAGTATAAATATATACAAAATACCAGGGTGGATAAAAATTATGATATTTATTTTAAAAAAACATTTTTGTTGATTTTATTTACTTAAATCGGATTTTTTAAAAAAATTAAATCCATTTTTTTTAAAAGCACGCTTAAAATTGCTTGTATGGTTTTTGACAATATGTGTTCTTTATAGAAAGACTTTTTCTACTAAACGGTCGTATAAACTATTTGAACAGTTTGATTAAAGAAAGTAAAATATATACCTTAATATAAATTTTTCTGTATCTGACACTGTACCTACTATAGAAATATTGTTTTGAAAGTGTTATTGAAACTAATAATAATTTCAGTAACTTTTCTTGCAGTGAAAATAAAACATTATGGATGTACTCTATAATTGCAACTTAAAATAGTAACTTAAATATTTTTATAGTATTTGTAGATGAATTTTGGAGATTTTTTTAATATTTGAAAAATATCAGCTACCATCTTTATTTACAGTTTAATGATAATGACACTATTTATGGTTCAACATGATTAGTATTTTGTATATTTTTCTACACAAATGTCTGCTACTTTTGCCTACAAAAATTATTGAATTTTAAGTCAAGAGAAATGTGTGTGTAAACATTTCCTTTCATATGAGCTTCATAACATCAGTACATGTATTCTATTTTCTTTATTGTCCTATCTTATAGCCTAATAAACACCATTAAATGATTAGGAGATTAATGTACTTTCACCAAAAGTGACTTTTATATCTGCAAAATCCTTATGTACATTATTCTATAAATTATTTATTTAAAGTGCTTTAAATCAGTGATTTATTTAAAAAAATCAACCTGATCGAAATCAATCCACCTTGCAAAATACTAATCATGTTAAACCGTAAATAGTGTAATTATCATTAAACTGTAAATAAACATGGCATCTTTTATACTGCAAACTATCATTTAAAAATTGCCAAAATTCAGCTACATAGACTATAAAATATATTAAGTTGCAAATATAGAGTACATCCAGAATGTTTTATTTTCACTGGATTAAGAAGTAAATTGAAATTATTATAGTTTCGCTAATAAACTCAACAAACGTTTCCATAGTAGGTTCATATATACAGTATCAGAAACAGAAAAATGTGTATTTTCTGTGCTCTCTCTCTCTGTCTCTCTGTATCTTTCTCTCTCTCTCTCGCTCTCTCTCTCTCTCTCTCTCTCTCTCTCTCTCACACACACACACACACACACACACACACACACACACACATCTTTAGGTGGTTATTTGTAACTACATCAGTTCACCAAAGTTTCACACTTGTCTGAAAACCTTCGGTGATACTGCAACAGTAAAACATATGACGGAAAAATTGAGACAATTTATTCTGAATAAAATTAATATTGCCAAATGTTTCCACAATTTAGTTTAGTACGGGAGCATTATTAGGTTCTAAGTTACCGATAGATCACTTGATATCGGGTATATTGTATCTTCCGATGGTTCAAATTTGATAATTTCAGGTAGACTTGGGTATCATTTTCAGCCTGGCGATTCTTCAAATCTTTTTCTTTGTTTTGCTCAGAAAGTTTCTAGTGTGTGACAAATAACATCATTTCCTGCACTTGCGAAGCAAATTTTCTCAACTCTATATTCTTTCCTATGTGTTTTCAAAGTAAGTAAGCACATATTGTATGGTAAGGCTATCGAGAAGGCTATACTACTATATTATTGTACTCTGTTAAACTGCAGTGTTCAGCAGCGGTATGACCAGAAATTCCAATATGGCGATTGGGGTGAGTCAACAACAGGAAGGAAGGAATGAGAACAATGTTGTAGGCCTATTGAGAAAATTGTTCTTCAATTTATTGCTTCATCAAAATGTCTTAGCATATAGACACATTGTTTGTAATAATATATATTACATTAGGATTATAGGACACTCTATTGCATTTGTATTTGTGTTATAAAAATGAAAGATATAAAACAGGGTAAAAATTCAGTAAATCCTTTTGTAATACTTTTCTATAAAGTTTGGAACATTTATGTTTCATATTAAACTGTTCATTTGAACACATTTTTGACATCTGTAATTTTTAAGGCAGTATATTGTTTGAAATAAAATATTCCAAATCATATGAGGGGTAGAATTACACATATTCTCAACTGACCCCGCACATGTAGTCAACTCTCCAATTGACAATACTGACACGCTTCGAAGAAACAAACAACTTTACAAGTTTTAGGAGCATGATGTAATAAATATTCAATGTGGTCGAGGAAACTACAGGTATTGCTCATAGCATTTCAGCAATAGTCAATAGCTATTTTTAAGAGCTGCAGAAATTTAAACATAAAAACATGCTCAACTCACCCCGGTCTGCCCTATAACACAGAGATGAGCGGATAAAAGGCCTCAGGTAGTCCTGAAACAGCATCCCTGCTCTTTGCAGACTGCACAGGCATACCAGAGCTTGTGTATCAAGTCCTTCACTCGAATTGGGAAATCAATTTTTTTTAAATGTCTACAAGTTTGATACATTTATTTTGTGATTGGTCATGATTAGAAACCGGCTTTTAAAGGTAAGACATTTTTTTTATTTTTCAACACGGATCATGGAATAAATAACAATAGTGTTGATAATTATCTTCCATCAACAAGATTACATGGTTTTGACTTCCCTTTATTACCCCCTTTTCAGCCCATATTCCCTTCCCCCCTTTTTAAAACATTTTCAATTCTGGTCCCTTTATTGACTAGTTTTTCAGCCTTCAGTCCTTTTTAACCCATTTTTTTAAAAAAAAAAACATCTCCCTTGATCCCTTTATTAAAAGATATCAAATATTTTGTACGACTGTCTTTCCCCTGAACAAAACATTCAACAATTGTCTATTTTTGGTGCAGTTTAGAGGAAAGAAAGACCAAGCGCCTTCTACCTTACCTTCTCTCCACGAGTGTTGGGAGTACGTTGCAGCGATTGCTGAAACAATGTGATCTGAGCTTATGTAGCAACAAATGCATTGTAAGTGGTACTTCTCTGCTAGCTTTAGACTTTTATTGTGAAGTTTTTAGAATAGTTTTAACTTTACTGTATGGCAGTGACGACAGTATTGAGTGTCAGTAAAATGGCGAAGCCAGGTACAAGTGGCAGCAAGCTATGGAATGCTATAAGCTGTTGCAAGGAAGATTTAATGGAAACGGATGGTAATATTATTCGCTGTACTTTACCTAAAAAAAAGGGGAAATGAAATAGAAGTATAGTTTATATTTACACTATACTAAAATATTATTTTAAATGAAAGCACAATATATATACCATTCATATATAAAAAGGTATACATTAATACGAGATTTAATGTGATATTACTTCCGTACCATCGCTGACAAGTTCTACGTTTCATCTTTGGTGCGAGTGTCATAACTCCAGAAACAACCAATCAACAAGCGAGGCGCTGACGTCATCTCAACGCAGCACCTATCGCTAAGCTTTGAGTTCTTACACTCTAGACTGTTGGTAGGCTCGCATACCTCAACTCGTGGGCTCATTTGGAGATGTTAGGAAAATAATCAGACTCTACCTACATGTGTGTAGTGACCTTTACATTCTAAATATTGTACGATTTGAAAAAAAAATCGTAATATATATTACACTTCGGGATACACTTTTCACACGTGTAGGTAACATTCGAACAATTTGCAGTAGCTCCAAGTTAAGAATTCCATAGTAACGTGTGAACCTTTTATTTTTTCCAGTAATTTAGTGCTATTTAAAAATGTTCGTTTCCTGTGATCAATTTAACTGGTATTACGCGCTACTGCCATCTTGTGGGAACATTTCGAAGTAATTCCAAGCAGAATGTCTCTTTTCAACACGAGGAGACAAAGGTAGCGAATAAAAAGGCGCGAAAAAGTAATTAAACTGTCGGGATTAGCAATGGCCGCTCGATGGGTACAAGGGGACTCGAAAAGGAGAGTCTTGTTCGGGAACCAAGAAAAAAGATGACGGTAATCACTTTCGAATGTGCTGTCGTAGTCAGGGTTGCCAATAGTGCCCTATTTTTCCTGATATTTTGTAATTTAATATAGTACCCCTGCAGCAGGGTTGGCAAGGTAGTTTACTCCTTACGTTTTTACGTAAATTACGCGTAATGTACTAGTAATTTACTCTGCGTAGAAAACCAGTTTTTTGCGCAGATGTAAGAAACTAATTATCTTTCTTAAATTATTAATATAAAAACTACTTTATTTATATTACATTTTAAACTTTAATTTTCTTGTATATTTTAGCACAAATCATTATTTTCTGAAAATTATTTATACAGACACCACACGCCCTCACCCACAGTAACAGATTTTTAAAAATAGAGCTGTTTTTTCCCATATTTTTTAAAAATTGAGAAACCTTTTGATATATACGTCTTGCACTAGTACATGTATTTATAACAAAAAAAATAATGGTTAACGAAAATTAATTTGTATCGGATTTCAATGTTTTAGTAACAGCTTCAAAATCCTTTTTCATGCGTATTATGCAATTGAATAGGCTAATTATGGTGTTAATGTGAACATGGCAGTTTGTAAAATTCCAATATAAGGGGTGCCTCCCCGATTGTGCAGACACACAAACTCAAACAATCCAATATAAGGGCATATACAAATTCGGAAGGAAATTTTTTATAGCCTTTTTGTTTTCTACCACTGCCAACTGTCATATATAACAATAACCATCGCAAAAAACATGTTTTTTTAACTTATACGTTTGATTCTATTTTATTATGTACTTTTTGTTTTATACGTATTTTACGCGTAATTTACGTGTCATGTAGAAAACCTTTTTTTCTGAGTGCCGCTTACAGCCTCAGATTTTAACTAGGGTATCGATATCTTATCCTCGGATAAAGTATAGTTTTGGTTAATGTTAAGGAATCTAAGGCCATATTAGTTTTAAAAAATGTGTGAGAAAGTTTTAGGAATCATTTTGTTTCTTGTCAGGCGGCTGTCCTCACATTGATTTTAATTAAGTGGCTTATCCCCATATTGCGTGACGGCGTAAAACAGTCTATGTCTAATGTATCTATAATATAGAAATCAATTACCGAAACATTTGCTAATTATTTATGCCACCTTTGAAATTTGCAATGTAGTTGGATCAGTATAAAATAGATTAGTGTTTTTCTTTCAATAATTATGGCAACACTGCTTCTACGTCACTTTAAATCGTACTTACACCGCGAGCAATTTCCTTTCTATCCCAGTCCCTTTGTTCTCTAGCGCTTACATACTCACTTTCATCCTTTACCCGCCATTTGCCAAAATGGCCGCTGTTTGACGATTGGACTTGGATCTTTACGACTGCAGTGAAGTTGACTGGGACTGTGGGAAGTTCTTGCGCTACCGAAGACAAAATGAAGCCGTGCCGGAATGTCTTTTTCGCCGCTGTAAAAGATAAAAATCTGGACGATTCGAGTGGAGCAACAGGGAAATAATAAAGAGAAAATTGGAGAAAAAGAGAAGCGATCTGGTTCAATAACTTTGATGCCGACCAAGTGGAAAATACGATTTACTCCACAGGTTTTTGCCAATCTGTCATTCTTGAACAAGAAACGGTTTTTTTTAGAAATAACTACAACTGAATGATTTAAAACCGTATTTTCTGAAATTGATGTGCTGTTTGTAAAGCAATCTGTGGATAACTTGAATATGAATTCATGGTAAAATGAGTTTACAAGTTTTTCAGTGATTTCAAAAAATAAGGAAAAATTTGTTTTTAGTACAATCACCATTTATAACTGCTATACAAACAATAATTAATGAAATGTTAGTATTTTTTTTTCGTTTATTTAAACAACATATTTAAAGAATCTTTATCATGTCAATCGATTGTTCTCTTACATGTTTACCCTGAAACAAACCAAAATTCTATGGAAATAATCCTTCATTGTTTCATTCATAATGTTTCGTGTAATACTTTTAAATTAAAATTCCTTGTATTATGAAATTGATAACTGTTGAGATTTTATAAATTGTCTATTTGTGCATGTATGTGTGTGTGTGTCACACTTTTGATATGTGAACATACACGTTACTTGGGTAAAATTAAGCACAATGGCGCAATGTCACACTATGCGTTTCTACCACACCTGTTAAATCCGTTCCAGTTTGAGAGCATGGTAACATCACACAATTTTAAATGAGAGCACGGTACCCTGCTGTGCTGGACGAGAAGATCCAAGCAAACACCAGCAGGCATGTGGTCACACTGTGCTGTTGTACTGAAATACTTTACTACTGTACGAATAGTTTTGAACAGTTTTTGATTTTGTGCTTCCCAGCTCAATTTTATTTTGGGAAAAGGGGTCGAAAGAATTTTCGGATGGAAATTATCGTGGAAGGTCATGCATGGAAACGATTGATTTGGTTTAATTCTCCTCGCCTATCTGCCCCTTTTGGCTAATAGGGAAGGTGGAAATGAGTAATGATATGATGAAATTAATGAAGGGACACCTACAAAGAACACTCGTGCAAGACCGGGATTAGAACGCGGGACCTCTGACGTTTTTGCGCGATGTGCTAACCATTCCGCCACGGAGATTGGCAGCATGAATGGAAATGAGCCAGCTCTCACAACTACCGCTCTATTTTCAGCACACACACACACACACACATACATACGCGAGCGCAGAAAATGCATCAAATTCATGCACTTTTAATGTATCAATTAATACAACCATGTAAATCAAACCAAGAAACAGTGCACACCGACCGTCATTTACTCTTACTCACGAATCGGATAACGAAAGGTTCTACAATACAGGAACGCGACCAACGAAGCCTACCTCCCTCCTTTACACCCCTTTTACAGCACTACAGTACCGCTGCTCGCTCTACAGTCCACACGTGTATAAGAGAGAGCTCTGAAACTTCAGTACAGGCTGCTGCGAATGCTGGTAATGCAGTCGCTTTCCCTCCTCCACGCAATCCCATTTCCTCCCTCCTCGTGTTGACTTGTTTTCGTTCGCTTGCTCCAGAATTTACAAGTAAATGAAAGTAAATAACTCCTATTATAAACAGAGAGCAACACGGCAACAATCGTTAGATATACTATGTACTGCAATACTAGAAGAGAAATGGCTACATGTTAGAACATATTTCCCGGGAAGGGTTGTGGCAGGGGATAAAGAATATTAATTACTTACAAGGGTTAATTTGCTAAATGGGAAAAGGGGGAGGGGCGTTATCTCTTGGTAAATTTGCAGGGAGGATAAGACCGAATATGTACAGGGGTATGTAGATGTACTTCCTGGTAGTTTATGGTTGTGAGAAGCGACACACAGTCCACACAACTTGGAAAGTGGAGTGGAGGGTGGGTGGGGGTGAATAATGTACACACATGATTTCATGCTAAAAAAGAAGGTGTACCTGAATGAAAAATGTAGGTGGTACTTTTTAACCAGCGTTTGTTTCTTTGCTTTCTTCTTCCCTAGAGTAATTTCACTAGTTCAGATTCATCAGAACTTTTACTTGTTCACCATTGAGAGCACTAAACGCACGTAACACGTACTCAAAGTGGGCAAATATGTGCGTGTGGAAGTAAACGCACTGGCGTAAATGATGTAAACAATCAACTTTCCCTGTTTACTTTTTGTATGCAGACGTCCAAACAAAGGAACCACTGCTTTAGTGTGGATACAAATTATTGCGTACGTGTCGTAAAAACACGGCCTTGTGTCACGACGACACATGTACTTTTTTGCCTCTGAATAGCTATAAACTCACTTTCTCGCTCTGCGTTATAAAACACAGGTATCACAAGTGTAATATCCTCACTTGTTTTGGTGCAGTTGGAAAAATCCGCGTTTTTTTTATTATGCAAAGCAAGAATGATAGCATTAAGACATGTGTGTTTTGGTGGTGCAACATACATAAAAATATTCGGTTTTGAACAGTTTTGATTGGGTTTCAAAACTTGGGAGGGTGGGGGTAGGTGCCAAAACTTGGGGGCAAGGACAGTTTACTTTCTCTTGGTAGATAAGGTTTAGCATAGTGCGGGAGCAAAAGTGGTTAAAAGTGGAAAGGGGGGGGGGCAACTGGCCCCGCCCCCCTCTCCCCGTATAATCGCAGCCACTGCTTTTGAAACATATTTTGTATGAATGTCCTGCACGAATCTCACACGGATATTTGAGCACATTTATTAGTATTGCAAAAGTACAGTACTTATGTTTCCCACGAACTGCGTGCTTAAAAAATATTTTAATTAATTAAAAAAAATAAGAAGGATGTATGTGGATAAATTCCACTTATGTATGAGTGTCTAAAATATAGGGAGGTATTGAGAGAGGGGGGAGAGGGGGGAGAGGGAGGGAGGGAGAGAGATGAAGAGAGAGAGAGAGAGAGATGAGGATCACAAGTTCGAGAAGGAACTGAGAATAGCAGGATTGGACGCTAAAAAAGCTATAATATGCGCTAGAAAGAGTTTCATGGTAGCAACTAAGGCAGCAGAGTGGAGCAATAGCCCAATTCTTAAACGATACATGTGTCATCATCCATACATGTGTTACTTATCATATTTTATGATGTGTATGGTGTATGTTCAGAATAATTGACACCACAGAAGTCAACCCTTGCCTTCATTAGTTAGCAGATACTAAAATTATTTTCGTTTTCTGAGGGAAAAAATTAGACATCTCCGCTATCTGTGAATCTGTGCTACACGGTTGCATACATGTAGAATAAAATTACATTATATCGAGTGCTCGTAGCTTCGAAACAACGTCTCAAGAAGCAACACGTTATCAAGAAAGTTTGTCTGTCTTCTTGTTCGGTATTGGTGTATATGCAAGGTTAGGGTTCGTTGTGAGAGAATGAGGATTTTATTTCTCTCGCTTAACATTTTCTATATTTTCACAATTTTTCGTCTTAAATGCAATCACACATATTCAACCATTACCATGATTTTTTTTATACATATTTGTTCAAGTTACATCAGAAGAACAATACGCGCATATTTTCATTCCAGGCTTATACTTTTGAAACAGATTGTAACAGAATACAGTTACTCAGTCATTTATTTCATTCAAATACATTTAAATTTAGTAGTTTTATAATTGATTCGAATAACTCTACGTATTTCCAGAAATTTTCTAATCTTCAGTCACATTAGACAAAACCCTTTATACAGAGTGTCCGAAAAGTCACGCAACCCGGTGTTTACGACCGTATAACGAAATGTGTGTTCAGAAGAACGTGTATCAATTGCTATGTTTTCTCTGCCTTAGGTGGTTGCTGTTTGCCGCGAACGGCATTCCAGATTGTGTCTACTTATGTTGACGTCGTGTGTGTGTTTTTAAAATGCCATATTCTACACAGGAAAGAGTGTTTATTGTTGAAGAATATATCCGAACATCGTCATATTCTTGCGTAAGAGAAGCATTTAGGGATACCCACATTTCAGGGTTGCAAGGTGTATGTAATTTATTGCATATGTTCGAGAATAACCAACTTTCTCCTTTGTCGTTAAAAGTGACTTAGTGTGATAGCCTGAGGTGAAACACGTCTGTTAGTGACACGTGACACCAACAGTGTTGCCAGTGTCCCTCGTAATATTGTGAAAACATCGATTTTTGGAACAACCCATTTATTCCCTTCTGCAATGTTTTTGAAACTTCGTCAAAGTTCTTTTTCTATCAAATTCAATAGATGGCCATCCAAATTGTTCGTTGGTGTTGTGAAATGTTGCAATAATTTACCTCAGTGAGTTCTGTGCATCAATACACACGATTTGCAAATATTTTTTTTCCGCCTTTGGCAACACTTTGCTTATTTGTTATTAAAACATGCATGTTCTTACATATGTTTGTCTCTCTAAATTTTCCCAATATACAGGGCATTCTCTTGGCAGAAAGCGTTTCTTCGAATTCCGTTTCGCTATTCCGTTATACGGTCGTAAACACCGGGTTGCGTGACTTTTCGGACACTCTGTATAACAATAGAACATTATATGTTTAGTATTTGATAAAAATAGTCCTTATCAGTGGCGGCGATTGAAGGGGCGCGTGGTGGTGGTGTGTGGGGGGGGGGGGCAATTGCCTTCCACCTTTTTGCTACTTTCCCCGTTCTCTTAATGTTAAACCTTGTCTACCAAGAAAAAGTAAACTGTCCTTGCGCCCCCAGTTTTGGCACCCAATCGCAGCTACTGGTCGTTATATGTTCAATACCTATCTAGTATGTAACAATTATATTAAGATATACGGATCCTCCAAAATCCCTGTAGCTCTTGTCCAATCTTACGGCGGATGAGCTACATGCTGGCAAGGGAAATGGGTAGCGGGGAAGCGACCAATCCAGCGCGATAAGAAATACAGCAACCAGCAGAACGAGGTGCGCGCAGCACCTCCTCACGCTACGTCGTAGCTCCCGGCGCCACCGCTGTTGTCTGGTTGGTATGCTGCGTATTCCCCGCTCCCCACTTCCTTTGTCAGCATGTATGCCGCCCGCCGTGAGATTGGACAAGAGCTACAGTAGAAGGAGATATTAAAGGAACTAATTAACATGCACAGAAACATAGTTGTAGAAGGGAACTTACACTCGAAGCACAAGGAATGGAATTCCAAGAATTCCGGCAATTCAGCGACAAAATGAAAGAAATATGAATCATCACGATTGCCAATAATGGTGTCAGCACTAAAAATACTTTAGCCGAAAATTCGAAGTGAAGTGGATGTGATGAGAATAAGCACCCAACACTATGCCATGAGCTGGATTCAGATCAATTTCCTCTAAACTTTCAAATACTCTCGTCACAAAAGTTTGGAATATTGTTACGTTAGACAATAGGTGATAGACACGGTCTTGGAATGCAGCAACACATGGTATCTGTTGTAATGATGCGATAATTACTGGATCCTTTTTTATGTTATATATGTTTATTAATTAATTTAATTGGACCGGTTGGTTTTTAGTTAAATCTGTTTTGGTGATGTTAGTGTGCAACTTTTATGTGTATTACTGTACGTTTGAATTCTTGGTTGTGATAGGCGGGTGTGTCGCTGGACATCCGACCAGCGGAAAGTTTCCAGTAACTCGTTAGGTCATTAGCGGGGCCTATAAATAGGAAGGAAACGGTCCTTCCTATTTATAGGCCCCGCTAATGACCTAACCCGTTACTGGAAACTTTCCGTTGGTCGGATGTCCAGCGACACACCCTCCTACCCAACGGCCAAGAAGCAGTGGGTTTCAGGCACCAGTGCGTAGTTGGAGACCGGTTTGTTCATTAAACTCTCGAGCCTAACTATTGCCTATTATTGAGGGAGCAGGAAAAGGTTTATGATCCATTTGCCTTGACTCATCTCACCCAACAGGTTAGTAGGTGTCGGGGCGTGCCCCGAGTTGATATTTTCCTGGAGATGAGGCCTTGCTTGAAATGGTTTATTATCCAGTGGGTCTCAGATGTTTGGCGGAGTATTGCGATGTAAGAGGTATCATCTTCTCTAATGGGAGAGGCTGGGAGAGTTTTCTTTCTTTCTTTTACTACGTGAACCGACGGGGATCTTTGATTTGATTTGATTTGGTTTAGTTTATTTTACTTCGCGTTTTGTGCCTCTTGGCTAATTTGCGAAGATGGGGATGAGTGATGAAATGATGAAATTGATGAATGGACATTCACAAACAACCAAGCCCGACCGGGATTCGAACCCGGGACCCTTTGGGGTTGCAGCGCGATGTGCTAACCACTCGGCCACAGGGTCGGGCGACGGGGATCTTTAATTTATTTCATTGTTTGAATACACACACTTGCTGTCTTCACATTATTCCATAGATCATTTCATGTGGGAAACAGGGCACACAACACACATACCTTCGGACACCTTCCTTGGTACTGAAGGTTTATTATTTTTTTTCGCTCGTGAAGCCAGTGGCTACACGAGTCCACACACTCTCTTCGGGACGGGGGGACAGGGTACACCGAGATGGGGATTTTATGAATAACGGCCAAGTTTTAACTTCTTCTGTAAATATAAGCTAATATGAATAAACCTCCATACATCAAAAGTGAATTGGGTGTTATGTTATGATTTGAAGATATACATGTCTATTGCCAATAGTTACTGCTATATTTCCAAAGAACTTCAGATACTGAATATTTGTTGAACCTAGGGACAAGGTTATAAAATGTATGGGAGTGTATGTTGAAGGTGTGAGGAGGTGTGAATCGCATAAATACATAATCTCCATCTATACACGGTCTGGTGGACGTTCTTATCTTTTCGCCGACATATGCCACCGTGCCTATCACATATTGCCTAATATAACAATATTCCAAACTTTTTGTGAGGAGTGTATATGCAAGACTAGAAGACCAAAATAGAGGACTACCAAGAACAGTTCACACTGATTGGGACCAATGCAAAACAAAATATAAAAGCAGAATACATGTAAAGACCAATCCAATTAAGAAGATATATATAAGGGTCAGTCAGTGCAAACACTAGCAACCTCGTATATCTCGATGTGTAGATGCCGCGGATCCACGAAACTCCTGCCACTGGAAGGGGGTTCCGTTGTCGCTCGGCAGATGGCAGTTGCGTCGCAGGATTGTGTGAAGCAGTGCGAGTGTAAGTCGTGTGAAGTGCTGACGTGCAGTGTTAAACGCATTAAGAGCAATGGAAGAATGAAGATTAAATTACTTGCTATGTAACACACGAAGGAAATTTCAACAAAAGATGCAGACTCGAACAGGACTCGAGTTACTATGAGTTAACTACGTACATGAAATGTTAGTAACTAAATATATCTAGGTAAAAACCTGTTCTTGGACGTGTTTTCTGACATTTCTGATTCAATCTGCTTTACAAGCTGATTTCAATATCTTCCCCCTCCCGCGGTCTTACCCTCTTTTACTGTTACGAGTTTGCAATATTTCATAACGTTTCATATTTTATGTTATCTCATTTGTTGGCATAGCTGTTTCATCTCAACCGCCAGTAGTCTTTCTTGCTTTCCTCTTCTCTTTGCTAGGCGGCATCTATCATTTTTATTATTAACTATTTTACTCTTATGCTAGGCCGTAATAACAGAATGTGCAAACTAATGCCAGTTCACGAAAAATGCACGCGACGTGTTGTTATTTCGATGGTATTTCGAAGGTGAATATGTAGTGGCTCTTTAGGGCATGGAGCGGTAAAGGTGATTGAGCGATACAGTCTCTTCATTTCAAACAAGTTTTGTAGGAAAAAGTTTCTTTTTTTCGTGAACACATCAATGCACACAGAGAAAATCGAATAACGGTATTTTTGAATATTCGTGGTGCCCCGATAGCGGGATATTCGTAGGAATAACTCGATAATTTTAAATAGGAATAGGGGGAAGGGGGTGAAGTAAACCCTAGTTGGATAGGTCTATTCGAATAGACAACATGTTGCGTGTTTAAATTCGTACAGATTCGTTATTGGTCGCTCACTCGAATGCAGTACTGGCAGTTGCGTGCCCAAGGTGGGGTTCGTCGGAACATAACCCCTTCTCTGTCTGGCGTAGAATTTCTTTCAACAAAAGATTGTCAAATGCAGGAAAATGTGAGCAGTATAGAACTGACTACTACCAAAGAAAACCTAACAACGCATTAATATCACTCCATAACGAACATCCTGAATATCCGATACCCTTCTAGCGGAGTACCAAAACCATTTATTTCGAGCTATGGGCTTTCGTGAGCTTAGGCAGTTTATTGTCCGTTCGAAAACTATTGGCCTATTACAGAGTTATACATTCACGCTGTTTATCACTAACGCATACATGACTGACCACGGGGACAGTAATATCTCTCTAGTCCAGTTGGAAATTCATGCCGAAACAGCCAATTATTAAATTCGTGTTTTTCTTTCGCTGTCTCTTCGCCCAGCGGTAGCAGCTCCAATATTTACAAAAGGGTCGATTTTCAACATGATGCAACGATAATACACCAACAGGAATCACACACTGGTCCCGTCTCTCCACACGTCGAAACAAAGCTGCATTCCGAGCCAATCAATTGAGAGTAAACACAAATGACTTGAACACACAGACTCATCCGCTGTCGGTAAACTGACATATCGATTCCGTGGTCGATGCATTCTGACCCTCTCACCCCCTCCTCCCCCGAAAACATTCACACGCTTAAAGTCTTTGATGTTAGTGTCGAACGTGTTCCGGCTGGCGAATGAGAAGCCGTAAATCCATCAACCCCCTTCAAACCGATCTACCCTCGCCAGAATCCGCCGAGTTGAGAGTCTCAGTCACATCAAACAGAAGTTTCTAGTCCCCCCTCACCCCTCCTAGCCACTTCGCGGCGCAAGGGGGTTGGATGGGTTCTCCATCAATTATGCAGAGGGTGCAATCTGCAGTCGCATCTAAGCCGTGCCGGGAGACGAAATCTGTTATGTTTGTTTGATGACGCGATTTGAATTCCAGAACTTTCCCGATCCGCTTTTCGCATCCCAAAATGGCCGGACGTGAGGATAATCTTCTTCGATTCGCTGGCTGAGGAACCAATCACCTCTCGGGAGATCCCGTACTGGAAATTCCCAGTCCTTGGTCAATTACCGCAAATTGAAGATATTCTCACTTGAGTGCACACTTAAGAAAAATGTTCACTTCGTCGGTGAGAATCGGAGGAACGTAACTCCAAGAATGGGGTATTCGTTTGCGTTTAACGCATCTCCTCTGAAGAGCTCTTTCAACCTTTGTACTCCTTTGCATGTGTGATGTTTGTGTCAATCTATGTTCTTCAATAAAGGGCTACAGATTCTCCTATGTAAACTACTCCTCATTCACATGTATTACATATGCAGTTTTTATTGCTAATAAAGAACAATTGTTAATGAAATTAAGGTAATTATATATCTACTGTAAGATCAAAGTAAACTGCAAGATTTTTAAGAAAACAAAATTCTTGATATTTTGAGTTACAACACATTTTTATTTTAGTTGTAAATGTAAAATGTACAGTGTAATTCTTATGTTTTAAAGTTTAAATTTGCATGTTTATGTTCAATGTTAAACAACTGTTTATAAATCTATGGTAGGTTATGTAACGTTTATGTGTTTGGATTGGGTTTTCTGAGTTTGAGTCTTTGTTTTAATTTCAATTTATGCATAAACAGGCTAATTGGGACTGGTCCTACATTTTAAAGTGCGATTCGAACCACTATGTACCTCCACTGGGTATCGAACCAGAAACTCCTTGATTACAAGGCAACCACGGTACCACTACGCCATCAGGGAGGCCCATTATGTATTTGGCAACATTCGCGTTGCCATAGTAACAAACAATAACAATATTAGATGTAAATATGTTTGTCAAAAAGTGATTTTCTGCATTTTCTTTCTCAAAGTATCCAGGTAATTACAGCAATACTTTTTTTTTTTTTAAAAAAAAATCAGATTCGCCAATTCTTGAAAAGTTTAATACCAGTACACATACTATGACGTTCACAGCACAATTACCAACTGGTGAAAAATTAAATCCATAGTAATTATTTGTATTATCCATAATTATATTATTATTATTCATTAATGCTCATAGAGACTGTCATTACAAAACTCATTTTCCCACAAGAATCCTTTATTTAAATTCTGCTGATCGGACCCCATGGAACTACAAAATAGGATTCAAGAAATTCGGTTCATCATTTTTTTCAAAGAAGGAAAAAAAGTCACTTCACCGCTCATCACACTTCCTCATGAACAAGTTTCGCTTCTCCCCACAAAACCCTTCCTTCCCCTGCAGAGAAAGCAAACTACATCGTCTCAGGGATATCTTATTTAAGCCGAGGGATTTCCAGAAGGACTTTGCGAGAGCGAGCAGGTAGGAATAACAGATGAGTGGCAGAAGTTGAGGACAAAGTTTGAGACGTCAGCACACTGTAAGATTTTCCGGATTACTAACTCCGACTCAACGGGCCTAGCTCCAAGTGAAATGTATGGGGGAGGTAAATTTGACGCCGTCTGAAGGGGACATTTAGCAGAAAATTTACCTCCTTAACGTTGCACTTCGTCAAAATTACCCTGTCTTTTCTCACGGTTTAATTTTATTGGCGTGTCACGTGTACCGTGAAACGGAGCTCAGTTCGCATGGTTTAAGCTTTTACCCTATATAAACCCGCAGTAAACTCTAGCAGAAGTTGTTGTCGCCCAGTGGAGGATAATTCGCTTCATAAATAGAATTTCAACAGCGCTGGAGTAGCGTGGATTAAATTGGAACTGTACACACGACGAAACTTGGGTTGATTTCTTCACTATTTTAGATAACGGCATGGATTGTGCTCCAATAGAATCCTCATCCAATATACGGTGAGTCACATAATTATTCGGACAGATAAGATTTCTGAATATTTACTGACGTAGTCGTGATATAATACAATGATAAATGTTTAATATTTATTTAACAAACAAAACACAATATGAACACACTGTTAATTATCTTCAATTATGTTTAATATAATATATTAGTAAATTTTTTTCATTAAACAAAAGAAACATTTTTTGTGGGTTAAACAAATTATTCGGACACATGGAAGGAGAAACAGGAAAACACGCTGGAAAAGCAACGAACAGAAATGTCAGTATCTGGTAGGCATCCCTTTCATTTTTAACACCTCGGATAAACGATTTGGCATACTTTCTAGCAATGTTCTGGTGTACACTGGCGATATGTTGGCCCATTCATATTGAAGTCTCTCCTTGAGGTCTGCCTTCGAAGTTATAGGTGTTTTCCTCACTTCTTTTTCCAAATTACACCAGAGGTGCTCAATGACGTTCAAGTCTGGAGACTGCGGTGGAGGATGGAGCACTTTTGGGCAGTTGTACAATAACCATTCTTGTACTACGCGGAAAGTGTGCTTCGGGTCATTATCTTGATAAAACATAAAGTTACAAAGGATGCCCATCATTTCAGCACTAGTCTTTAGATTTGACTTCAGAATGTCAAGGTAACGGTACCTGTCCATTGTCTGTTCGATGAAAGCCAATTTACCAACGCCTTGGGCCGACATACAGCCCGAAACCATTACGTGACCACCCCCGTGCTTCACTGTTGCTTGCAAATTTTTCCCTCGGAGCTCCTCATTTGGTTTACGCTGTTACCACACTGTTACCCTCCCATCTGACTCACAAATATTGAATTTACTCTCGTCAGTGAAAATTACCCGATTCCACCATGTCTGATCCTTTCCTAAGTGTTCCTTTGCGAACACCAGTCTTTTTGTCCTGTTTGGCTTACTTACAAATGGCTTTCTCCTGACTACACGGCCATGATAGTTTGCCCTTCTGAGCACTCTTCGTATAGTTTCAGGATGACTATGCTTTCCACACTCCTCTGCTACCTCAGCACACACCATTGGAGCACTCACCTTTGTTTTTTTTAATTTTTCCTCACGATTACTGTCTCTTCTCTGGGGGAAAAAATTCTTGGTCTCAATGTATGACCATGGGACTCGATCCTGTCTTCATATTTAAATCGCTTAATAATATCTGCAACTGTACTTTTTTAATTTTCAACATTGAGGCAATTGCACGGTAAGTTTTACCCTTAGCGTGGTGCCATATCACTAAATGACGTTGTTCAAATGAACTTTCCTTTCCTCTTCGCCCCATTTCTACATAGAAAATGTTCTTATATTACAACTTCGTTAAACAAAACACGATCGTAATTGCTATAGAAACCTACAGGAATAACCTATGAACAGAGTAGACATACATCAATCAATCCGTAAATCGAAATTGTCACTGTATTGCAAACTTACGTTAACATTTACTATGTGTCCGAATAATTTTGTGGCACTATTTTTGCAACGGTAGGGATTCATCCTTCGTTATGTTGTTGCTGATGTTCGTTTTTTAACTTTTTATCGTCCAATTTTGTGCTAAACATGACATTTTTAAACGAAAATCAACTTCAAGGGTGTACACAGATTTCACTCACTTCCCACTCTTAAACGTTAGAAATTTACATATTGACATCATGGTTGTTTTAATTAAATGTTTAGAGGTATAATAACAAACATATTTAGAGAGTTTGTCGTGCTTGTTGTTCACCATGGAAACGGACGTTGCTAGGGAACTTACAGAAAGTTTATTTTCACCCCAAGAACTACTGTAAGGGAATTATGCTAGACTTTTCGAATTTCAAAATACGAGCGTCAGAATTTATTACAGAGGCAAGGTAGGAATTTGAGGACAATGACAGAAAGATTGCATTTCCAATTTAGTGTCGCTATTGAATTCGTTTATGCAAGACATCCAACTAATTATCTTGAAACTGTTATTACTTACTCAGTTTATTATTAGAGCCCATACAGACATAACGTTACTTTCTAAACTTTTCAAATTAGCGAACTTATACACTTGTTTGGCTTCATCCAATAAAACATGAAGACATTTTACCCCATCTATAACATGATTACGCCCACAACGTGGCCGAAGATCACGCATGCGAGCGTACAAGACGTGGCCAAAGGACACGTCGAAAGTACGCGAGTCCAATCCAATATACGAGATAAAGCCCCAATCCCACCACTGACTGACTCACTGACGTAAATGTTCTCCGTGAAGGAAGCCCCGGAGGCGAAAAATGCCCGATTACGACCCCCCATGAAATCGTTCCAAAAGACCGAGAAAATTCAAAAATCGTTCACTTTGCCCTTTTATAAGGGTGAAAATGCCCTTTTTCACGTCCTTAACAAACATTTCCAAGGGCATTTTTTTCCAGCACACATTGTTTCCATCAATTCTTAATTGTCTAGATACATTGATGCTGTATGCATATGCTCGGAAATGTAGACTCGAAATATAAAGTGATACATATATTTAAAAAAATAAGAAACAGCAAAAGGACAAAAAAGTGAATTATTCATAATAATCGTTTTATGTTTGTGATTTTCATTAATTTGAGAGACTAACTATCAATATTAGAAGAAAACATTAAAAGAAATACAAAAATAACGATGTCCAAAGTCTACAAGATAATGCTGACAGGGACAGTTAAAAAGAAGAAGAAGAAGAATTCTCACAGATCACACACAGATGAATGAACTCTTGGTTTTGAAAAGGTGCCTCAAACAATGATGACATCTACATAAGAATAGATTCAGTCCAGATACAATTACGTATATACATGTATACCCTTTAGTCCGCCGCCGTTGCAGATATGCAACAAAAAAAATATGGCCATTGTCGCCGCCGTTGCGGATGTGCAACAAACAGCTTTAGATACAATTATCGAGGGTTTGACACACTTGTATTTGTATATTGAGGTTGAAACACTGACAGTTCGTTCGGGAACATGTTTTGCAATCGTGTTTACTAAAATTCCAAAATCCCCCCCCCCCTTCTCGGAATATATAACGTGTTTTGGCTCCTCAGTTGACAGACACATTAAATGCTTTGTATTTACGATGCTGTTTTCCTCCAAGCTTCCAACGCTGTGATTTAGCACTGATAAGGCACACTATTCTTCTTTGTGTTTGGACCTCGTGATCCAGCTGAAGTGGAGGCGGGGGGGGGGGTTAAGGAGAGAGGGGATTGGATGATGTTTGGCGGTGTCAGCTTTCTGTCGCCTCTATGTTAGAAATGCAATGAAGCTTGATGATAGCCAGAGGCCAGAAGCGTGAGTCTATCCAGAAGTATAGACAAAACAAACGATTGCAAACGCTGCCTCCCCTCCTCTGTTAGAAAAGGCCTCGCCATAATCGGTTCTTAGCAGTGGCTGTGAAAGACCGTCTCGTCGATCTCCCTAACGCACAATCGTTTCCTTCCGGACATATTTCCACAAAGAACCGAGTCAACAGGGAAGAAATAGATTCACAGTAGCTACACAAGATGCAAGTGCGAACGAAAAAAAAAGCAAAAGTTCGGCTTTTCTCCCCAAAGTAGCTGGAGAAGAGGGGGCAAACTCCACATTTTTATGTTTATTTCATTGAAATTCTGGGGATGCATCCCCCGTCTGTAACCCCACCGCGGTTGGGGCATCCAAATTTTACATGGTTGCATGCACTGATGTTCTACCTGCAAAACAAAAGTTATCCGAAGTAGATTGGTCCCATAGTGCCAGAGTTATTACGATTTTTCTCCATTATGTATACGAATTCAAATTTCGCGCTCAAAGCCTCGGTGACACTGGGCTTACTTTCGTCAGACTGCGCGGCGTACTAAGGGATACTCAATGCGAAAATACGTATCTACATCGTGCTTGTTTTAACTAAATATTTAGATCCATAATAACAAACAATTATTAAAATTGCCGTGCTTCTTGTTGTCTATGGAAACGGACGTTGCTAGGAAACTTAAAGAAAGTTTATTTTCATCCCGAAAACTACTGAAAGTAAATTATGCTAGACTTTTCGAATTTCAAAATATGAGCGTCATAATTTATTACAGAGGAGAAGTAGGAATTTGAGGGTAATGACGGAAAAGAATTATTTTTCAATTACGTTAAAAATGTCAACAGAAGTAAATGTTGCTCTTCCAATGTAGTGTAGCTATTGAATTCGTATGTATAAAAAATCTAATTAACTATTTTGAAACAGATATTACTTACGCAATTTATTATTAAGAAAATAGACATTAATATTTTGAATATTTGTTCAATATTAGAGCCCGTACACACGTAACGTTACGTTCCAAACTTTTGAAATAAGCGAACCACGTCGGCGAGCAACGTCGATAGTGCACTAGTCCAATATATATAAAGCCCCAATCCCCCCACTCACTCACTTACTGACTGACATAAATGTTCTCCATGAAGGAAGCCCCGGAGGCGAAAAATGCCCGATTAAGACCCCCCATTAAATTGTCCCAAAAGACCTAGAAAATTAAGAAATCGCTCACTTTGCCCTTTTTCACGTCCTTAGCAACTCGATGCCACGGGCATTTTTTGCAGCACACATTGTTTCTTTCAATTCTTAATTGTCGAGAAACATTATATTTCTCACAGATCAATAGCACACAGATGAATGAACTCATGGTTTTGAAAAGGTGCCTGAAACAAGGGTGACATCTACATAAGAAGAAGATTCAGTCCAGATGCAATTACGTATATATTGTGATACTCAATGCGAAAATATTTCCATCGAGCTTGCTTTAATTAAATGTTTAGAGGTATAATAACAAACAATTATTTAGAGAGTTGGCGGTGCTTGTTGTTCACCATGGAAACGGACGTTGCTAGGGAACTAAAGAAAGTTTATTTTCACCCCGAAAACTACTGTAAGTGAATTATACTAGACATTTCGTATTTCAAAATACGAGCGTCAGAATTTATTACAGAGGCAAGGTAGGAATTTGAAGGGAATGACGGAAAAGAATTATTATCCAATTACGTTTAAAAATGTGAAAATGACAAAGGACGAAAATATTGCATTTCCAATTTAGTGTCGCAATTGAATTCGTTTATGCAAATCATCCAATTAATTATATTGAAACGGTTATTACTTACTCAGTTTATTATTAAGATATTAGACAATACTATTTGGAATATTTGTACGTTATTAGAGCCCATACACAGATAAAGTTACTTTCTAAACTTTTCAAATTAGCACACTTATATACTTGTTCCCCTTCATCCAATACAACATGCAGACATGAAAAGCTGTTCTCGGCAGTTTAATAACACTTTTAAATAAATAAATAAATCATATGATTACGCCCACAACGTGCCCGAAGGTCACGCATGCGAGCGTACAAGACGTGGCCA
Organism: Lepisma saccharinum; assembly: GCF_977018435.1. Lineage (NCBI taxonomy): Eukaryota > Metazoa > Arthropoda > Insecta > Zygentoma > Lepismatidae > Lepisma > Lepisma saccharinum. The sequence goes on from NC_139233.1 coordinate 55,981,167, forward strand.
AAGGCCACGTCGAATGTACGCAAGTCCATCCAATATATGTATATATATATAGCCCCAATCCCACTACTCACTGACATAAATGTTCTCCATGATGAAAGGGTCAGAGGCAAAAAAGAACAAACGATTACGACCCCACCCCCATGAAATTCTCCCAAAAGACCGAGAAAATTTAAAAATAGCTCACATTGCCTCTTTCTAAGGATGAAAATGCTCTTTCTTCACGTCCTTAGCAACTCGTTTTCACGAGCATTTTTTTGCAGAACACATTGTTTCCTTCAATTCTTAATTATCTAGCTACATTATATTTCTCACAGATCAGTAACACAGATATGAATGAACTCCTGGTTTTGAAGAGGTGCCTCAAACAAGGGTGACATCTACATACGTAAGAAGGAGATTCAGTCCCGATACAATTACGTATATATTGGCATATACTCAATGCGAAAATATCTACATCGTGCTTGTTTCAATATATAATAACAAACAATTCTTTAGAGCTTGCAGTGTTTGTTGTTGTCCATGGAAACGGACATTGCTAGGGAAGTTATAGAAAGTTTATTTTCACCCCGAAAACTACTGTAAGGGTTTTGTCCTAGACTTTTCGAATTTCAAAATATGAGGTTCAGAATTTATTACAGAGGAGAAGTAGAAATTTGATCGGAGTGACGGAAAACAATTATTTTTCAATTACGTTTACAAATGTGAAACTGAAAAATGATTCAAATATTGCTTTTCCAATTTAATGTCGGTATTGAATTACTTTATACAAAACATCTAATTAATTATCTTGAAAAGATTATTGCTTACTCATTTTATTATTAAGAAAATGTACAATTTTGAATATTTTGTATATTTGTACCACATTAGAACCCGTACACACACAATGGTACGTTCAAAACTTTCCAAATAAGCAAACTACGTCGGCAAGCGCACGAAATAACGGAAACAATTATTTTTAAATTACGTGAAAATGAGAAAAGACGTAAATACTGCTTCTCCAATATAGTGTCGCTATTCATTTCGTTTACATGAAATATCTAACTATTTTGAAACGGACAACATTTGCCCAGTTTATTATTATGAAAATAGACAATAATGTGTTGCATATTTGTACAATATTAGAGTACGTACACACAAAGTTACAGTCTAAACTTTTCAAATTAGTGAACTTATACACTTGTTCCCCTTCATCCAATACAACATGCTGACATTTTCAAAGTCATTAAGGTCATTGAGGAACCCCATATTACGTAATTGCATCCCAAACGTGGCCGAACGACAAGCATGCGAGCGCACAAGACGTGGCCAAAGCCACGTCGAAAGTACGCGAGTAGTATTTATAAGGTTAGAGTCTCTTTATGAGTGTTAGCAAATTATGAGCATAATGGAAATATAACAAGAGTTCGAATCAAATTAATGTTAACGTTTCATATTGATTGGTTAAACTGTCGTTGTCACTAGCTTCCCAAAATAGCAAAACAGTCTTCATTTTCTTTACTTTTAGATTAATCGCAAGGATGGTGAATGGTAATTCTATGAAAATAATAAAGGGACATTCAAAAAGAACAGTAATTATTAGGCCTAGTGTAGATCATTCGGTAGGTAGATCAACACGCTTGGTCACCTAGGCGTCTATGACCAAACGAGATACGTAAAACTGTGAAGTTCTTGAGTTCATTCCCCCTCAATACTCGCTTGACTTAAATCTATTACAATGAACTTTAACATCAGTAACAATCATGTTTCTGAGTGTTTTAATGCTATTCTTTCACACTCAAAATACATAACATTGTGAATCATGTTTGTGCTATTCTGAAGTTGGTTACAAAACCGATTTTGCCACTTGTGGAGAAGTATAAAGCTCTACGAAATCAAAGTCGAATAACATTAAACTTGATCCTGTTTTTAACTAGTCATTTTCACCGGTATGTGTCATTGTCGCAATGAAGATAAAAGAGTAGTTTGAAATAAACACAAGAAAAGGATGTTAAATATTATATATTTACAAGAGTACACATTATTTATTATGAGACTCACATCGCCAAAAATGAGAAAGAGGAAGACACCACAAAGGAAATATCTTTGCCTTTATGTCCTCTATACACTGTGAAAGGTTGTCACTGTGTGTTCAGACTTCAAGTGACGTAATTCCCCTCTTCATGAAAATGGAGTTCTACTCTGTCCCGGGAATGTCTGGAGCCAGCGAACGAAAGCGCAAGTAGTGACTCGAGAGGGTTCGACCATATAATTCATGAGAGGGAACGGGATTGCGTGGAGAGGGGAAAGCAACTCCAGTTACCAGTCTTTGCAGCAGCGCTCAGCCCACATGCTTTCTCACCTAATATATTTTTCTCAGTTCGAATGTGCGGTTCACGGACATCCACTCAGCTCCTCGCTTCCCTCTTCCTCCCTCACACTCCTATGCATTCCCCGTGCAGCACCCAATGAACAGGCAGGTGTGTGTTGGTTGCGTTTGGAGGGAAACAGGCGACTGCGTGGGGAGACGATGCCGTGACCTTGAAGCGCAGTTTGGAAATGAAAGCAGTATAGTCAGTATTGATGCGCGGCCTTGCTCCAGAGATTCCCAGGAGAAAGTATAATTGTAATTATGCATGTATTGAATTTAAATTATTAGTGATGAACTCAGGTATTAACTTGACGCTAATAAGACTTTAGAAGACACAAATGGACAAAAGCAGTCAGTTCGCATCATACTGTTGCCGGAATACCTTAACGCCCCGTCTGGAAGACCTTATGGAGTTACATGAAAATGAACAAGAATTCGCCTCCACTCGGTTGTCCATAACATCGGCCAAGAAGACCTACGTACGTTGCAAGGTTCAACGTCTACCCTGACAAACAGCTTGACTTCACGTCAGCCGATCTTGCCACAAGTACCCAATTCTTCACGATGAGATAGCTCGATTCACTTCTGTTCTACATCCACCGTATACGTTTATTTAACTTCTTACATCAGCAGCAAGAAGGAGCCATCACGCATCTATACTCTGTCTCAGCTAACTGTAGAACAGGCAAACGAAAACAAATCTCTGCGCAAGTAGTGACGCGAGACGGTTCCACCAATGAACACGTGAGAGAAACGGAATCGCGTGGAGTGGGGGAATGTGACTGAAGTTACCAGCCTTCCCATCAGCTTCTATTGCTTCGCTCTGGCCAATAGATTTCCCTCGCTTCTCTGACGCTATGCGCGGCGCTGCTCCACAGTTAGCTGGGACAGGGTATACAGAAGTATCATGAGGTTCTACTGCATCGAATCCTTTCGTTGAGACGCAAGAATTCCACTGTACACTCCTCACTAGCGGGGTCACCGCATTAGGGAAACAGAACCAAACTATAACACCATTAAGCCTTGTTTCCATGATTATGAAAAACTAAATATGCTGACCAAGGCAGTAATTTATTTTATTAAAAACATAAACTAAACGTAACGTTTCAACCTTCTAGCAAGGTCTTCTTCAGACTCTGTATCAAGTTACAGAGTCTGAAGAAGACCTTGCTAGAAGGTTGAAACGTTACGTTTAGTTTATGTTTTTAATAAAATAAATTACTGCCTTGGTCAGCATATTTAGTTTTTCAGAACCAAACTACTTGTAATTCCTATTTCCTATACCTTCCTAACAATACAAACTTCAGTTATAGGAATTAATGCATCAATTGACGCAGCTAAATATGTGATTTTGTTATCTTTGAAATGATATTGTCTGATCTTCCCAATTGATGTATTTTTAGTGCATCACACGGAACATCAGCTGATAAAAGTGCCCTTTTATGCATTTCTGCGTGTATTTTGACACACTAAAAAGGGCATCATTTTCAGTTTATGCAAGTGTATGTGTTATTGGAGTCAACATATATGTAAATTGAAACGTTTCGGGGTTCTGTGTGTACAATATTAGAATACCATTCTCTCAATGAAGGAATTACTAGACAGCACAGTCTTCAGAACATGCATTACAATGCTGAATGTAAAATCCATTAAACATAACCAGGACACAGTGGCGGCGATTGGGTTCCAAAACCGGCGTGGGGGCAAAAACAGTATATTTCCCTTTGCAGATAAGGTTTAGCATAGTACGGGGGCAAAAGTGGCGAAAAGTCGGGGGCAACTGCCCCCCCCCCCAATCGCCGCCATTGGGTCACCTCGAGTAAAACACCCACCCTCCTTCCACAAAGAAAAGTGTTTCTCTGGAGATTTCTGTACTCATGAATTCATGGAGAAAATGTTAATTTGGAAGAAATTCATTTAAACTATGAAATATTATTACCAAAAATTCAGACTCACTTTCTTAATTTTCTCTATAATTTAGAACTAGATTACAGTGTTTAAAAATCTTTAGAATAATTATCAATATTTTAACTTCGCGTCAATTTTGTAAACAACAAACTAAATGGGTCTCTCCTGCCCTCTGTGAACGAAAAATACATACTTGGTACTTTTTACAGCGGAGTCAAGAGTGGATTAATGAGATGGATACACTAGTTATAGGCTATATGTAATAGGCTGTTCTTGCGACAAGAGTGTACGAGCTACAATATGGTATCTTTTCGGCGTCCTAACGAAGGCGCCTTGCATCCCAGTTAGATACTGATTCGAAACTTCTTGTATTTTTGTTATTTAGAGTCGCCTTTGTACCACTTTTGGCTAATTGCGACGCGAATTTCGAAATGTGCCAATATTCTAGTTTTAAGATCATAACAAGAGTGTACAACTTTCACATTTTCTCTGTCATTATCTGCATGATTCCGTGCTCGTAGCGAACACGTGCTCTTAGCGAACACCAGAAGGAAAGGATTTGCAGGTGCGTGCTGTTAGCGAACACACAAACTTGCCCTCTCTTGTTTCTCCTTGAAAGTGGTCAACATGCAAGTGTTGCCAGTGATACCTTATAATCATTTTGTGTTTGAAATTAGCTAATTAGCTAGTAGAAATCCTTGTTTTTTCGTCAGTGACCCCTTACACTTAATTTTCTTCTCATTCGTACATAGCCACGTCACCACGCCTTTTGCCTTGCGTACTTTTCGATACTGGTAGCCATCGTACACCAAACACAAATTCCCGTACTCCGTTTTAATGAATTTTATTTCACTCATCTTGCTGGTTTCACAGTCGATTGAAGAATGATCAGGAGTGAGGCAAGAGGTCTCACTTATCGCACAACACTTGAGCAACCTTGTGTTCTGACGTCACGGAAGAAAGTTTTTTAATTTTAGGCTAAATGTCTACGTTGTTAGGTTAAGCTAGCTATTTTTAGTTCTCTTAGCCTAAATAATAATTTTTCATTGAATTTATGCTAATGGAACCTAACCTAACAGGCATAACCTAACCTCGTAGACATTCGTCTGACTTCAGAACACAAGGTAGCAAAACTATTGTGCGACAAGGAAGACCCTAGTCAGGTCAGGTCAAGAGGTACCAGCCAAAGAGGTGATTCTCCACGGAAGTTGGCTTATCACTAGCAACATTTGCATGCTGACCAGTTTCAAGGACAAATAAGACAGGACACGTTTGCGTGTTCGCTAAGAGCACGTGTTCGATATGAGCATGTTCGCTAACAGTACGGCACCATCTGCACGATAAATATTATTCTAATAAACTTTAATAGATATGATTTATTGATTTGTTTTATTTTACTTCGCTTTTCTGCTACTTTTCGATTCTGCTTATCGTGAAGATGAGGATGAATGGTGATAAGGTGAGATAGATGAAAGGACAATCACAAACACACAAGATGGCATCCTATTTCGCCTAATGGCTTATCAGCACCGGCAATGAGATCTGACAGCTGTCCGCCATTTTAGACAAAATGGGATGTGCTGTTTCGCAGAATTCCATTTCGTCTAAACTGGTTGGAAGGAAAATATTGCAAGTGAGGGAAATTTTGACAGTTTCTGATGTAGCTAACGCACAATGATCAATGTAAACATCAAACAATTCGGATCATGTGCCAATGCTAGTTACGAACCCAGGTGTGTCTGACATGAGCCAAAAAGACAGCAATATAACAGCCAATAGCCTTAGTCGTATGCTAAGCACTAATTAAGGCAATGTTCGGTTTGGTTAGCTTATTATATTGTATGATAAACCTAACCTAACCTCAAGCTCTTATTAAGGATCCATTAACAAGACAGAGCACGTAATCTCCCTGTTGAGGGACCGTTAAATTCCCTTCGTTTCAAATATTCCCCTATCAACCAGTTTAGGCGAAATGGGATTTGGCTAAAGAGGATATCCAGTTTCGCCTAAAATGGCGGCCAGGTCATATATCACATTATCGTGTGCTGATTAGCAATTAGGCGAAGCGGGAATACACGATACACAAGGACACTACACAACACGAACCCCAGGTACCCATATGTGGAAGGGAGGTTGAAATTTGAGTGTTCGTAGAAAGGGTCACCCCTGACACTCCCATTAGAAATAAGTTCTTAAATGTATTGGCAGTGCCATTGATTTTTATATCATTGTTCATGTTTGTTCCTTTTTCAGACCTATCCTCCATGGAGTTACGCTATATGCTCTGAACCTTTTGACTGTGTGGCGATGAGGGCGAAGAAGAATATACAGGGTTTTCCAAAAGTCCTTCCCACATTCAAATTCGCTATGACTTTTTAACTAATAGAGATATTTCAGTGAAATAAAGTTCATACTTCACAGCAGTCTTTAACGTTTTACCTAGCAACACTGCTATCGTCCTCATCGGCACATCTCCAACTGGGCACCATTCACATCGATTCATTCCTGAAATCTCGTCCTGAAATGCAGAATGGCTTTCCGCGCTGCTTATCAGAAATGCCCCGCGATGACTGCAGATATCTTTGCTTTGAGCTCGTTCTCTTGGCTTTCCGCGTACACTTCCGTCTTGATATATTCCCCACAGCCAAAAGCCACATGGAGACACATCTGGCGACCTTGCGGGCCATGATGTGGGTCCTCTGCTGCGAATCCACTTGCCTCAGAATTCTAGATCCAGCAAGTTTCTGACTGCAAGAGCGAAATGGTGAAGGGCACAATCTTGCTGGAAGTGCAGGTCATCCTCGGGCACCTCGCAACTCGGCGAGTCTCATCGCTTGTCTTCGGCCGGCCACTTCACGGTAAATCCGCTACACTTCCTGTCTCCAGATACTTCTTGATGATTTTTACTTCTGGGCCTTTTTGTGATACACGCTGTTCAACTGTCGACAAACCAGAATACACGATTTAAGCCCTTCATACCACAGAACGCGCTGCCTTCTCCTGAATCGACGCGATCTTGGAATCACTTGATCGCTCGCAGTCACGTGATCCTCTCAACGTGCAGTGTTGCCAGGTAAAACATTAAAGTCTGCTGTGCAGAACAAACTTTATTTCACCGAATTATCTCTGTTCGTTACAAGGTTAGTGTGAATTTAAATGTGGAAAGGACCTTTGGAAAACCCTGTATTAAATTAACTTTTACCTCAGCAAGTTTACATGCTGTATTTATAGTCTTTGTAAATATGATTGACTCTTACAATTCCCCGTTTCTGATCCACTTTCTTCTGTAGCCGTTGTGCCTCGGCAATCATATCCAAGAAACAATTACATAAAACTTGAAGGCAGCGAGCAGCTACAAAAATTAATGAAAAATGCCTAAGACATCCCTGGAATCGAGACGAGTCTTCTAAGAAATGACGTCACTGGAACTTTGCCCTAGGCAACTTACGTTCTCCGTTCACATCAATATAAACCTCCAGGAATTGAGAAGGAGCTAAACAGCCGTCATCTCGACTCCGAACTTTCCCAGTTTCCTCTTAAGAATATCGTCATTGACGAACGAAGTGAAGAAAAATCGTAAGAACATTTTATGAGTAATAAAGTGAAGCTGGTGGGGTTTCATATTAAAGATCCGATGAAACTTGATGTCCCAGAACATAAGGTTCAGTTTGAAAGTGCTTAATAACCTGGGGCGATGACGTCCTTTTAATGGTATACATGGAATTTTTCATTACTCGTACGTGATGCGAATGAGGCAAAATAGGAAATTTTTGGAATATTTCCCGAGTCTGAGACTAATAAACCTTAAGCATTTTTGCGCCAAACACTTTACTATCAATAGATAATGGTCTTGGTCTTCCTGAAACGGAATTCATTATACGTTATCTTACGTGGTTGTAATTTCCTTTAATTCTATTCTCCACACTCAAGAATGGGTTTCATTGCTATTTTCAACAATTTCAACGGACATAAAGAAACCGACATGACATCACAGGCGTTTTCACCGGGTGGGCGAGGAAAGAGGGCTGTGGCTAATAGTTTTAGCCCATCCTTAAGCCCACGAAAATAGTCTACATGAGAAATTTTCTTAATCGTTTAAGGTAAAGCACGACAAACACAAACAGAGGGATGAAGAGTAAAGTTGTTGAAAGAAGGATATGGAAAGAATGAGACAGAGAGGGATAGAGAAACGGCAAAGAAAGTAAGAGAGGAAAACGAAAAAGTGAAAATAGAGAAACAATGGGTGCAACTAAAATGAAAGAGATGGATAATCAACGAAGGGAGGCCAGGAAGGAGAAATTATAGAAAAATGGAAGAATTAGAGGAAAGGTAAAGAAACAGAAGAAAAATGGAAGATTAAAAGAAAAGGAAATTGAGAAATGAAGAAAAAATAGAGAGAGAATAAGTAGGTAGAGGAAGAGAGGAGATGAGAGAGAGAGAAAGTTATAGGGGAAAGAGAAGAAGGCAAATTCGAAAGATAAAGAAATAAAAGGATATAGACAAACAAAGCAAGAATGTGTGAGAGAGAGGGGGGAAATAAAGAGGTAGGGTAACAGAAGATGAGAAGGAGTGAAAGAGAGAGAGGAGAAGCGAGAAAGTAGCAGGGAAAGAAAAAAAATGAAAAATACTAGGCAGCATGACCACTGAAGAAGAGATCATATATAAATATTCTTACTCCTCTGAGACCACCAGTGAATATTATCTAACATCAGTGCATGACATATCGCATAAATTATAATTATATATTACTATAATGTATATTATTGAACATTATATTTCATACATAAATTATATGTATGTATATATAGGACATGAAAAAACAGAGCAGATTACGAAATTCCAGTGGGACACACAAATTGCACTCTTGTTTCCTACAGATTACAAAACTTCCACGGAGATATTTGTAGACATTCTTCGACATTCTGTCTTGAAACAACGATACCATAATTACCGTAACAAGCTGTAACACGCTAAAAAGCCGAAAGAATATCGAATATCGGTTTAATATTAATGGCCTAAACAGGGACTACAGAAAAATGTTTTTTCCTCTCATCTAGTGCTGCCCTCTTTTGGAAGAAATTAAACAATTCAAACATTTCTACATAAAAACTTGTGATAGCAGTAAAATGTGAATGTTCTCTATCTAACAGCAAGACCAAAGCAAATAATACGATTTCTTTAGATATACCAAGCGGATATCTCCCTGATTATTTGTAGGTAAGTCATATATTTTGTTCGTAGCAAATACAGAGTGGCAAATGCAAACCTGTGTTGCTGTTTCCTGAAGATCTTTTGTCCATGTTATTATTTTCTTCCCCTTTCTTGTCCCATAATTTCTCCTCTCACTTCATATTTTCCTTCATTTCTTTCTTTGTTTGCCGTACCATTCATTTACAGAAGGGTGTACTCTTTTCATTGTCTTGCATTTCTTTTTTTGTTGTGAGTTTTCATTTCTCTGTAGCTTTACCAATTCACATCGTGAGCTTGTTAATTATATTCCATCCTATGCATGCCAATGTGTTTTTCCTTCTATTCTACCCTCAATTACTGTTTTCAGTATTCCTTCCTTCATGGATTATACTGGTCGCATTTCCAGCTGGCGGCTGGGAAAGAGCGAATCAGCGATCAGTTGAATTCTCTTCGACTCTCATTCGGGTGTTTTCGTGTCACAAGCATGTTGCCAAGCGTACTGTAAAACGAGGAGAGAGAGAGAGAGAGTTGATCAGAGCCGTTACTGGATAAAAGTTGTACAATAGTATACAAAGCACGGAAAATTAGTTCACAAGACACTCAAAAACCGTACACACAAGCAAATAAAATCAACTGACGAAAACAGACGTACGCTTGGCAATGTTGTAAAGGGAGAGCGTTGTTACCTCTACAACTTTTACTTCGCAACTGAGGTTATTGACACACATCGAGCTACACACCCCCGAAGACGATTGGCGGACAAATGGTGCTATGTAGCTATGTTGCCTAACGTCCTCCATCATCTTTAGACGATCGATTTTTGACATGCTTCTCTTGGTATGTGCTCGTCTCGGAACATCTTCGTTTTAACTCTGTATAACCATTTGACTTTTAATATTCTCCTGCAGCACCACATTTCGAAAGCATCCAGCAGTTTCCTTCAGCTTCAGCCACTGTTAATTTTTCGCATCCATATAGTGCTGTACCCCGAACAAGTGCCTTTAGGAACCTCCTCCTTATAGACCAATCTATGTTCCTCGAAGTTAATAATTGTTCCTGCTGGTAAAAGCTCTTCTCTGCCTGTGCTATCCTACTTCTGATCTCTTTCCTGCATCTTATATCATTCGTTACTGTACTCCAGGATGGAACTCCGTGTTTTAAGTGTTCGTAGTGTCGAAACGAAGCGTCAAATACCAAAAAAATTGAAGAAATTGTATTTGCCTAATGACCTATACAGGCTGTGAACAACTGCATGGCTGCTTGTATTACAAGGGAGAGTTAAAAGTGAGACAAGAATTGTATGATTCACTGTATCTTAGTTTAAATTTATACAAGGTATGAACTACAATTTACAGAACAACCTCAAGGTTGCAACACTAATAAGTAAACTTCAAAACGCCATTTTTGTCATTTTAAAGATGGCGCCTCCTCCACAAAGTCACAGAAGTTAATAGAAGTGGTTTCTTACCCTCTAGAGCGAATAGAAATTCTACGGCAAATGAAACTCCAATATCTCTATGCATGCTTACCACGCCAGCAAGTTTACGGACGGTGGGAAGAAATTCTACAATGGCCTCAGTTCGCAAGGCAGATGGGTGGAAAGACCTTCGCAGTGGCTCATGTGTGACTGCACGTCCATCTCAAAGGTTCTTCTTCATGAGGTATACGAAAAATAACTCAGACTTGAAAATATATGTAGATGAGCTATTGGTCTGTGTTAAATTGCAGCAAACTTCTGCAACGATTTATGAAGAAATATACTAGATAAAAAATAAATACAAACTAAGGTTTTCGTTGACTCTCTATCGTAAATATTTCGAGACTCGGGACAAGGTGAAGAAGAATTTTATACATCAAAACGAGACCGAAAGCGAGGCAGGAATTTGCAACTCGAAACTAAACTCCATACCAGCTAACTGTAGACCAGGCGAACGAGAACAAGTCTCTGCGCAAGTAGTGATGCGAGACGACTCCACCTATGAACAGTGAGAGAAACGGGATTGTGTAATTGACGACGGGAGTTTTCCACATTTCTTCCTTTGCTATGCAGAGTTGCAAACTTTTGAAAATGATAATATCGAACGCACATGGAAAACAGGCTGTATTTTTGGCTCCAGATGCGTACGATTGGTTTAAGAATTTCTTAGGCAAATATTAGGGATAAAACTGCAAGAGCAAGTTTTGACATGCGTAAGGACTAAGGTCTGGACCGTACGGTTGGCAACGCTGCGCTTTCACCACTCGATTTTCCTCCTCCTCCTCTGCCGATATGCGCGGCCCTGCTCTACAGTTAGCTGGAACAGGGTATAGTTCGAGACTCTGCCAACCATAAAAGTGACCAAAGGAACTTCAATACAAAACAGAGTTCGAGTGTAGTCCCAGAGAAATATTACCCCTTCTGTCGCTTGTCAGAAGTGTCTCCCCTTCGCTCCCCTTTGTGGAGCAACTTTCGCCTTTCACAATTCAGGCCTTCGCTGAAAATTGTGGCCAGCAATACTGAACATGACATGGGAAGGTACCTCATACGTGCCTTTGAAGCCTCGGGGCTGCACACGTCACACCGGGAAGAGAGCCCAGGCCTCGAGGACAGAGTAGGCGAAGTGATGCCGAGACAACCAATTCAATCTGATATTCGATTTTCGACGCCTTCCGCATTCGCCGCACGCGCTGGGGGTTCTTCCGAAGTGCATGGCTCAGCACCCAGCCCCTCCGAGGGATATGCCCCCAGATGGGGGCGGCCAACGGCTCAAGACGCAGCCATCAAATCGGAAGCGAAGTTTCTTAAATTTTACAAGGCGGATGAGGGCGTCGTTCCTGACAGGATGCCTCTACGGCAGCTGCAGGTCGTGATGGTCTTTTCCCGGGCGGCTGCCGAAGGAAATGACATACTTTTGATCATGGCGGCAAAGGATGCCCTACAACATCAGTGGTTTCGTTTTTATATCCCACACGGTACACAAATGCCCGAAGGACGATATCTTGGATGTTGAAGTATAGGATATTCAAAGGATATCCAGTAGACACCAACTGGATGTCCCTTGTATATAATCTGTATACCTGAACATGTTCAGTAGACACCGTGCATTAGATATTCAACTCAGGGATATTCAAAAGATATCCAGTATACGTCCATTGAATGTTCCTTGTCTGTTCTCTGGATATCGGAACTATATCCAGTAGACACCCATTAGATGTCCTTTGGATATTCAAGTTCCGAATATTCAAAATATATCCAGTTGAACCGGCCCCCGTGGTGGAGTGGTTAGCACATCGCGCTACGACGCCAGGGGTCCCGGGTTCGAATCCCGGCCTGGGCATGGATGTTTGTCATCATGTCACCACTCATTCCCATCTTCGCAAATTAGCCAAAAGTGGCATAAAATTCGAAGTAAAATAAAGCAAATCAATCGATCAATCAATATCCAGTAGATATTCATTGAATTTATTTTGCATATACTCTGGATATCGGAAATATATCCAGTACACATCCATTGCATATGTGTTTGATATTTAAGTTCTGGATATTTAAAAGATATCCAGTAGACGTCAATTGAATGTCTCTTGTATATCCTCTGGATATCGGAACTGTATTCAGTAGGCACACATTGGATGTGGGATGGATATTAAAGTTCAGGATATTTAAAATATATCCATTAGACATCCATTAAATGTTCCTTGTATATTCTCTGGATATCCAGTAGATACTCATTGGATGCCGTTTGGATATCCTATATTTAGTATGTCGAAAACATATTATTAGGATATTTATCTAGATTTGCAAGATGCAAATATACGGCACAATGTTTTCGGATGATAATGATATGATATCGAGACTCTACAAAGTCTCATTTCATCCCGTGATGCAAATGCCCGTCTCATTGTCAAACTCGTTCTCGTCTATGTCTCTGAAGGCTTGTGTCGTCGTAAAACGTGTAGAAGTCATGAAGGGAAACGTCTTTCTTGCTAACTACATCTTTCCTCTCGACTTAACACATGCTTGAATATTAAATCTTATTCCTGAATGTAGGAGACCACGCTGCACAGATCCACTTTTGCTACTCGTTCATTAACCTTGTAAGCAAAATATTCGACTTATCTATAAATCGTCAGATAATATTTGTTTTGTATGTCTGAATAAGTCGTATATTAAAGCACTTGAATAGTTGAACGAGATGGAACGGACATAGGTCTCGAGTTCACAGATGCTTGTCTCTTTGTCGGATTTGCCATAATAAGTTTCAAAAAACCTGATCTTATTCTCGTGTCTACTTTCAGATCCCTCTCGGTATTACCCTTAAGCAGTGGCGGCGATTGGGGGGGGGGGTGAGGGGGGGTCAGTGGCCCCTACACTTTTTGCCACTCTTGCCCCGTTACTATGCTAAACCTTATTTACGATGGAAAGTAACCCCCCCCCAGTTTCGGCACCTTGCCGCCCCTGTCCTTAATTTATCTAAATCGAATAATGAAGTTTCTTTCTTTTGAAATTAATTTAATGTTACAGGAAATAATGATAACTGTTTACCTATTAGAATAGGATAACAGTTTTACACCAATAAACGTTGTTATTTTATTTCCGTTTTCTGACACGCGGGTTGCATGAGTTCGAATCCTGGAGAGAGTGAGTTCAGGTGAGATTTTTTTAGCAATTTCCCTGCAAGGAGAGGCTCTTGGATTCACCCGATCCAACTGGGCAACCCTGAGGGTAACGGCAATCGGAGCATAGTGCTGAACACATCACCTCCATTAATGGCCAATGTAGTGATTGGGACTCTGCCTTCATATCCTTCCACATGTTGGTCCTCCCCGATAGCGTCGTGGCCTTGTAATCAAGGGATCCCGGGTTCGATACCCGGTGGAGGTACATAGTGGTTCGGATCCCACTTTCAACTAGGTCCAGTCCAGATTAGCCTTAATATGAATAAAGTGGACTTAAAAAATAGCAACTGAATTAATCAATGAAATCCATATGTCTTCAACATTGATTGATTGGTTTTGTTTATTTTACGTCACTTTTCTGCCCTTTTTGGCTAAATGCGAAGATGAGTAATATTGTGAAAGTAATAAGCCACAGTCATGCCCAGACCGGGATTCGAACCCAGGACCGGTAACGGTGAGGACGTTGCATCTCAACTCTGCCACGGAGGTCGGCCATGTTCCAATATGTTTTGCCTGCATCTTTCTACCCCTCTAGGTTGATGATGAATTACGAAATGAGAACCAGCAGGATACGAACCTACACCCTGTTCCAAATATATCTGGAGCAAGGCCGAGCATAGCGGCAGAAAAGGGGGGGGGATCGAGTGTATAGAGTGAAGCAGTACACGCTACTAGGAAAGCTTCCCCCACGCAATCCCGTTCCTCTCACGTGCTCATTGGTGGAGCTGTCTCGCGTCACTACTTCCGTAGAGACTTGTTTCCTCTTCGCCTGCTCTACAGATATCTGGGACAGAGTGTAGGCACTCTGGCACGTTACGCTAATCAAACCGCCACACAGGCTTGCATAAAATAACACACGAATCTTGACCCTTGGCACTACTTAAGTTAGGAGAACGAGTAAGGAAAACATCAAAGAAAATCAATATTCGATCACCGAAAAGGATCTTCATTTACGGAGCCGCCTGTGAAAGTGACTCTGTACACACAAAATTCCCCTCGCCTCTGAGTGCATTAAGAAAATTGACACTGACTCCTCACAAGGGCAAGATCCTGTTTCAAATTCCAAACAGACTCTCCTAAGAGGATTAAATGCGATGTAAGGCTAGTGCCTACGCAATCCATTTTCACCTCTCTGATGTCTGCTTACAACAATAATAATTAATTTGCAGTTGACGCATTGTTGCCAATATTTCATGAGACTGCTCACATTGACAATCTATTAATATTAACCCTCTGTATGCGCAGAGGAAAGCCAATATTGGAAATTGAAGCTTCCATTTGGCGTTGGCTATGTACCTAATATAATTCATATTACACAGTGAAATGTCAATATTGTTTTTTAAGCAGGAGAAACGTATTACAAATACGGTTGTTACTAAAATTACATTCATGGGTTTTAGTTGGCACGGCGCTGGAAGATGAATGCAGTCTCTGCTGTTTGTGCCAAATGTTGCTAAATACTGGCCGTACTCTTTTCTTATCTATGATCATAGTTAGGAACTGAACTCTGAACTATCTTCAGTTAACAGGCCTAAGCACCAAACTTGAAAGGAATATTAAGAATTAAATTAATATCATCTCAAAGGAAAATAACGTTGTAAGTACACCTCACGGCAATAATGATGTTCAAAATAAACCTAAGAAATACAGATTCTTGACGAAAGGATAGAACAAAAGTAAAAAAAAGGTAAAGTGCTCCCCTGTGCTTAGCACCACGCCATGAAGGCGTATAGGGGGTGTGGTGGTAACGCCCCACACTTTCTTGATCCGGTCGTGAGTGCGGGTGATGTGATCAGCATCACGCCCCTGACCGCCTTAGGAAAGAGGAGAAAGAGAAGAGAGAGAGGGAAAGAAGATACAAGAGAGAAAGAGGAGGAAGAAGAGAGAGATACAGGAAGAGAGAAAAGTGGAGAGATAAAATGAGAGGATGACAGAGAAAAGGGAAAGAAAGAAGGAAGGAAAGAACAAAATAAGGATAGCGGAAAGGAAGGATAGGGAAGAAAGGAAGAACGTATGAGGAAGTAAGGTAATAATAATAAATGATAAAATAAATAAATAAATAAATAATAAATGACTGTTAAAATATATAAAAAAAGAAAAAAACGCTTCATCAATTAGTTTTATTTTACTGTAAACAATCATCTGTTTTGTTCTCGGTCTCGTCTCGGCCTCGGTCTAGGCTTTTACATGGTGGTGTCGGTCTCGTTACTATTAAATACAGGGTGATTCAAAAGTCTCTTGAAATTTTAATAAAACTGCATTTTATTGACAAATTGAGATTATTGCTAAAAAGTATTCTACAGGGTGTCCGAGAAGTCCCCGTACCCCTAGGATTGAGTATCATAGGGAACAATGACAGTGAAATTTTAGTTTTGGTATTGGTAACACTGCTTTCATGGTCACAGACAGCACTGTCTAGTATCGCTGCGTTCAAGGTCGCGTGGAGCATTTCAGTTGTGAAGCCATGGGTGATGTGAGTGGTTGCAGTTACACAGTTGAGGAACGGTTAAGTGGCATGTGTGTGCGTGCACGAACGAGCACACACAGGGCAAACAACGACACAGGTAATGACTGCGTTTAGAGATCGCTTTGGCAAGGACCCACCTCATAAAGCAACGCTGCTTGATTGGGAGAAACATGCGTTTGGTTCAGGATGTGTCAAAGACAGGCCGCGTAGTGGACGTAAGAAGAGGCGTGAGGAAACAAGTGCTGCCGTTGCTCGGTCAATTGCGATGCCTCCAACTAAATCGATTCGCAAAAGAGCAGCTGAACTGAATATACCCCGTTCAACAATGCATGACCACATTAAAAAGATTTACATATGAAAGCATTTAGACCGATGTTTGTGAATGATATCTGACAACGACATGGAGCAGTGTGTTGCAGCCTGCCGTGCTTTGTTGACACAATTTCCAAATGCTGTGTCTCGCTCACGAGTGTTATTTTCAGATGAATGTGCGATATATCGCAGTTCACACAGGAGGAATGTGGTCTTCTGGTGTGAGGAATATCCTCATTATGTGCAAGAGTTGGAACGAAACTCGCCTCATGTTATGATATGGGCCAGGATGACATCACGATACTTGTTCGGACCATATTTGATTGATTGATTGATTTTGTGTTTTAAGTCCACTTTATGCACACTAAGGCTAATTGGGACAGGACCTACAGTATATAGTGGGATCCGAACCACTATGTGCCTCCAGTTCGGACCAATATTTGTTTGACGAATATGTGAATGGACATTCGTATTTACACATGTTGCAAACGTGGTTAATACCTCAGTTGCAAGAGAAGGGAATCATGGATAGTGTGTGGGTACAGCAGGACGGAGATCCAGCCCATTCTGCTCTTCAGGTGCGTGATTTCCTTAATTATCAATTTCCAGGCCGCAGAATTGGGCTTGCTTCTCCAACATCTCCATCCCCATTGAAATGGCCCACACGAAGCCCAGACCATACAACACCAGACAACTCATTCTGGGGAATAATCAAGTCACATGTCTCTCATCGTCGGTACAGGGCAGATGAAGAATTTCGCGAAAGTGTGGAGGAAGCCTTTCGAAAGATAACTCCTCAGATGCTCCGCAACATGTCAAGATGCTCCGCAACATGTCAAGATGCTCCGCAACATGTCAAGGAAAACATGGAGACGCATACATCTGTGTGTACAGCACGATGGAGCACATACAGATCCACTGGATACATAGTTCGTATATGTAAGTACTGAACTATAGTATGCACTAAATAAAAAAAGTAAAATTACACTGACATTGCTCTCTGTGATACTCAAACCTAGGTGTACGGCTAGAATGGAAGACAAACTCAATACATTTCAATGTGATGGCCCTGTAAGTCTAGGCATAGCACCCACCTTTCTTGCGTAGACCGGAACACATGCTGGCGTGATCTCCCCTGTTGCTGCAGCTATTCGCTGTGTCAGTTGCTCTGTGATGTTCATCTTTACTTGGTATCTTTAGAGTTAATGAAACCTCAGACACAAAAGTCTAGGGGACTCAAATCTGGAGAGCTAGTCGCCCAAAGACTACCCACGGCCGATCTACCTATCGGGGAAGGTGTCAGAGAGGGTAGTCCCGAACGATTGTGGTGAAATGGGGTGGTGCACCATCTTGCAGGAAAATAACTGTGTATTTATCCCATCCTAAAAACAATTCATTAACGATACAAGGAAAATGTCAAGATACTTTCGAATCACCCTATATATGTCCAAGGAACTTGGGAAATATTCCGTTTTGATAGGATCATTACTAGCACACATCAAACGCAACTAATTTTAATGTGTGTCCAATTCACTAACAGTAGGAGTCATGTAGATGAATGGTAAACCAAAAATGGTTGTTTCCTATGGAAAACGTCTCACGTGAATTCTTCCACGACTTCAAGGAAGGATTTACCAAAAGAGAAGACAAGAAGAGGCTCAAGCACGAACAGAATGTTGAGGGAAACAAATGAAAATGATATACAGCATTCTGGAGACAAAGAATGGATGTGCAAGCCACGTTGACAAATGACTGCGATGGTGAGTTCGATAATAGGCTTTGTTTAATGAGGATTTTTGCTGCATGCGACTGGAGTGCAAGGAAGATTAAGGATCTGGGAGATAAGATATGCCTGCAAGGGACAAGGCTGCTGTGATGAATGCTTTGATCTGGCACATGATAGAGGAAGGTTTTTTTTGTCCGTTAAGAACATGCAAATTTTGGAAACTTTCCCTTTCTCGATATTGGAAAGACTGATTTTGGACATTAGAAAGAGTAATTGAAGGACCCTGTGGTAAGAAGAATATAAATTCCTTCGAACAGTTTCAGGAACTACGATCGTCTTCTATTACAGATAACTCTTAGAAATATCATGCCGTTACAAGACACAATTGTTTCGATTAATGGTTTATTTTTTGAACTAACGAATAGCAAAATTATGAATGGACCTAATGAACTAAATTTGCTAAAAAAATGAAAATAAAATAACATTTCAATTTTTAGTTTTGTTACAAGCAAACGGTTCACGTGACGTAATGTTTCAAGAATAATTGTACTTTGGATATTAACGCCTAAGTATAATTTGTTCACATCAGTAAAAAAAAAAAAAAGCAAAAAAGCCTCAGTTCTTGCACTGAACTTTGTTTTTAAGTGCACTTTATGCACATACAGGGACTGTACCTACTGTTGCAAGTGCGATCCGAACCGCTATGTGGCTCTGCTGGCAATCGAAACCGGTGGATAATGATTACAAGCCGACAGGGTTGCAAGTACGCAATCCGGGAGGCGTACTCGTCCAAATAGCCTACACGATACATTTTCAGAATAATTTTTGTAATTGGTCAAGAATTCCCCTCCCTACACCCCTCGACACATACAGCCGTACCAAGGAGAGATAAACCGAGGCCAACTCGCGAACTAAAGTGGACGGTCATTTGTTTACTTTTCTTGAAGTCACAGTAGATGATAAGGTTCACTTTCGCTTGTGCCAGAATGTTGCCATATTTGTACCTCCCAGGAATTACTTGCTTGTAAATGAAATTTAACGACGTTCAATATTACGTCTCTGCTTTCGATTTGTATGGCTTTTCCTTCTTTGTGCTACAAAAAATTGGCACTGATTAAAGATGACAACGATGCCTTGAAGAACGCCAGACATTCTGGCAACGCAGGGGCAGGATTTCATGGCAAGCAGCCGTTGCATTGCCCACGCTTCCCTTCCTTCTATTCGACCACAGCGCCAGACGGCTTATCTCTTCTTGATAGAACAGTACATATAGCGATAAAGTTACAGCAAAGCGACAGAAAAATGAGACAAATATGAAGACAGAGATAAAGTGTAAGAGATGAGGCAAGGAAGAGAAAAACAGGAATATTGGAAGATAGAGTAGCATAGTATGATACAAAGAAGGAGTAAAAACAGGAAAACAGAGAAGCAACGTCTGACCATCACAGCTCAAGCTGACGCTGCTGAAGGAGGAATTCTGGGTACCCAGAATCCCTACGACCGGGCCTGACTGTCTGCGGTTCCGTGAATCACTTGGCGCGTGTGGACATCTGCTTTATTTTGATCCGTAGGTACATGCAGATATAAACAAAGATAAAACAACTGTATTAAGGATAGGAAGAAGAGAAAAACCATGCATATGCATTGAAGATTTAGAGCTAAAACAAGTACAAAGTTTCAAGTATCTATGTATTACAATCAATAATAATAGAGAAAGAGATGTAGAATTAAACACAAGATTACAGATTTCAAACAAATTATATTATACCATAAACAAAATATTTTTGGGGAAGAAAGAAATAAGCCTAAAAACAAAATTGATTGTTTACAAATCAACTTATGTACCAACATTGACATATAGAAGTGAATTCTGAATAATTATTGAAAAACAAAAACAGAACTTACAAACAGTAGAAATTAAATATTTGAGAAAAACAGTGGGAAACACAAGAAGGTACCAAATTAGAAATCAAACAATCACAATAACATTAAATACAAAACCAATACATCACGATGTTGAGCAAGCACATATGGTTCGGACACCTCAACATAATGCCTGGATGGGATGCAAGAATGGGAGGATTGGATGTGAAGAGGCCGAATGGAAGCCCACGTAGGACATGGAATGAGGATATGAAGGATATCCTGAACAGGAGGAACATCTCGTGGAGTGCAGGAAGGATCATGCCAGATTGCGAGCCCTCTGTAAAACCTCGACACCAATCGGTAGAAGAGGAACGGAATAAATAAGTAAGTAAGATATATACAGTACATCAAATATACGCATTGAAAATATAACATGTGTCAATTCACATAGAACAGGTTTATGGCAGACTTATACAAGAATGAGATGAAGAAAGAGATGCAAGAGCCATGACTCCTGAAGCTGAGTCCCCATCAACTAAAGTCTCAGATGGCGCCTGCTCATTTACCATGGAATATAATCTATATAATATGCTCAATACTAATGTTTTCTTCACTTAATATTTCTATACTTGTTAATGCCATTGTGTACCATTGCTTCAAAATATTTCAAACAGGAAGCTTGTCGTGGCCAAATGTATTTGCTGGTATTCCGAATACTGCCCGAAAATGAAGACATTACTTAATGGAAGCTTCTAATTAATTAGCTATATTTGTTCTCTGCCTTTTGAAAGCTTAACGGAAAGCTACCTTTGCTCTCAAAGACATTATTTTCCCAAGATCTTTCCTCCCTTAAGATCTTCACCAATCTTCTCTCCATTCAGTGAAAATCCTGGCAAACAATATCTCCAGGCATCCCCAAAGGGAAAAAAATACATAAATGATTTGATTGGTCCGTTCGTAAAGGGGCCTTACATCATTACTTCCCAATTCTTTCCCAGAGAAAGAGGTTACTTACCTCTCTCTACCCTACTAAGCCCATTGGATTGCTCTTCAAATCTCGAAATCTCTGTAAGACAAGAACGAAAAAAGAGGGGCCCAAAGAGGAACAGCAAGTTTGGAGAAGATTTGAAGAAAAAGTTTTTTAGCAAAAGAAGTCGTTTGTCCAATATTCTTCCCAGAATTCCCAGCGCTAACCCCCTCTCCCTTCCTCCAGGCGACAACAGGAAAGTCTTTTATGGCCAACTCCTTTTCTGCAAGGCTTTTGTTCCGTCTGTGAGATCCTGAGATATCTGGTTCATTAGTAGGAACAAGACAGTCAATCCCCTAGTCGCTAGTATAAACTTCTAGAAGAGTATGGAATTAAAAGAGCGGTAGGGGGACAGAAAAGAAAGTTCACAGGAATTTAAGGAGGAAAAAGCTTCTTAAGACGTTGAGATAAACCATTGCCCCAATCGAATTCAACTTCTGGATAGTTTGTATTTTCAATTACAACTTCAAACGAGACTGCGAAGTTTAAAAGAGACGTACCAATACGTACAATCGACGTCAAAATTGTGCTGAGCAACACGAAGGCCCATATCCTAATAGATTGACAACCTGGCTTACGCTACACATCCACTGGTTGCATAAGATGCAAGTGTGTAACGTCAACTAGAATAGCCAGGACTGAGAAAACAGGGATTAGGAAGCAATTTCTGAATGGTACTGTTTTACCCGACCCTGTGTGCAAATACAATTATTTTATTCCCGGATTATAATTAATTTGGCAAAGTATTTAATTAATTATATCCTATAATGCTACTTGATTCACAAACACCTATTGTAGGCTGAGTCTGCACTTTGGCATCTTGCCCAATGTAGCGCTCGGAACATTCTACGTAGTTGCCTTTCAAAGACAGCATCTCATCATATCGCTCCGAACTGCCGCTGTAGCAGAGCATGGTAAATGTTCCGCATGGTGGCGTGCTTCGGAGCGCCTGACGCCGCCTCAGTTATCTAGCGTGTTTAATAATGCTTAATGCCCACTGATACGCGGAGAAACGCGGCAACAGAAAGAAGCAGACCTTCTGTTGCCTGCTTCTATTGAAATCAAATGGTGTAACGCCCACTACGTGGAAACGTGCGGAACCGAAGCAGGAATTTCCATGCCAGAAGTCTGCTCTTAAAGGGTATCGCCCACCAAGACACCGGAAAGCGGTCTGTTGCGTTCTGTTACCGAGTCTCGGTGGGTGTCAAGCTTTATTATCTAGAAACTTCTAGATTTCTGGCATGGGAATT
This sequence comes from Lepisma saccharinum, assembly GCF_977018435.1. Taxonomy (NCBI): domain Eukaryota; kingdom Metazoa; phylum Arthropoda; class Insecta; order Zygentoma; family Lepismatidae; genus Lepisma; species Lepisma saccharinum. The sequence continues at coordinate 56,003,916 of NC_139233.1, forward strand.
CCACAAGCCGCCGCTGTATTGGATATTGCACCATTCATTTTAGATTGATTGATTTGCTTTATTCTACTTAGCATTTTGTGCCACTTTTGGCTGATTTGCGAAGATGGGGTTGAGTGATGATATGATGAAATTGAGGAATGGACACTCACAAACAACCATGCCCAGGCCGGGATTCGAATACGGAACCCCTGAGGTCGTAGCCACGGGGGCCGGATATTTTGTTATTTCTATTTTATAAGAAGCAGAGAACATGTAGATAATTCTTTCTAGGCTACGGTTCAGGCGACATGAGCGACAAGCTTCATAAATTTTTATTTCCCAGAATTCAGTGCGTCTCGTACACATAGATGGGGTAGTAACAAAATGATTACTTCCCCAGCTTCTTTCATGATCTACAGTTATAATCATAAAACACAATCTGAGAGACTGACAAAACAAATCTCATACAACTAATTTTCTACTGTATTTGATAAATGAGGTCAACTTCCATAGGAACAACATTCGAGTGACGTAGATATTCGCTCATAGGGATTTCTGCCTCAAATTGAAAAACAATCCCTGCTAATGCCTGCCATTTCAGGGAACAGAACTTCCAGCCCACTCTTTTTTACATTTACATTGCTTTCCTCTCGTTCTTTCCTCTCCCCATCAAACAAGGAACAATAAATTCAGGAAATTAGGGTTCACATATTGATGACGGTGCTTCTTTTCCACTACTTCCTTCCTATCTTTTTTCCTTCCCTACTTCTACAACGGTTTGTTGTTCTTCCAAAAGTTCTCTCTTCTTTTTTCTTCTTCGTCCTTCTTTTTGCCTTCAGAGCATTATCGATTTCCCCTTTATTCGCTACCACAGTGAAAGATTTATGACTTGAAGACTTAAAATGGTTACAGTAAAAACAGTTTGTGAGGCTGTAATCATGAATTATTTTGATGACGTGAGGTTAGGAGGTGATTATCACAATTGGGAAACACAACACTTTTGTTTACCAAATATACTGCTTCAGAAATTTGTGGATCTACAGGATGTTGCCTTAGAAAACTGTTTCAGTGAGGCGAACATAGGGCCTCCTCGATGGCGCACTGGTTAGCTTCGTTGCCTTGCAATCAAGAGGTCCCGGGTTCAATAGCCGGTGAAGGCACATAGTGGTTCGGATCCCACTTTAAACTGTAGGTCCAGTCCCGATTAGCCTTACTGTGCGTAAAGTGGACTTAAAACACAATTTTACAGGCGAACATAAGACTACTATAAGACCACTTCAGACGTGAGGTAAATTACATAACCCATGAATCAAATCTGTAAATATATACAACACAGTACAGAGTTACTCTCATTCAGCTCTAAAAACGTCTACGAGTGATATGTGTTACATATACGTCACACTTAAAAAAGCACTAAACGACAAAATAATATTAATATTTGAACAACCGTATTTCAATTTCAGGTTCCAAAATGTCATAAAACAAATAATACAACATAGAATCGGGTCTCCAGACGCTTCAACATGAGAAATATCCGAACCTTAGTAGCCGAGTATCTAATGATTACTAAATAACCAATAATTCTACAGTGCGTACATTTTAAAACCGGCCCCGAGCACAAATATGAGAAATGTTGCAATATAGTGATCTGCGCATTTAGAACCTTACAATAAATATTTGTTTGTGTATATTGTTGTCCCTTGTTGTTCGGAAGGAATTTTTTGTTTGAGGGAATTTTTGGCGAAAGGGTTATTTCACAAGGACTATGGCCCGCCAGATCTCCTCATCTCTCAAGTCCGGACTACTTCCTATGGGGTTCTGTGAAAGAACTGAAGCATCACATCACTGTTGCCATTCAGAAGTACTCCATAAGGTTGCTAGGAATATGGCAAACCGTCTGGACATGTGTATTCTGCAAGAAGGACGTCATTTCCATTTGCTGTAAGGAACTAAATGCGCCGATCACTATATTGTAACATTTCTCATATTTCTGCTCGGGGCTGGTTTTAAAATGTACGCACAGTGTGAATATACTCGAATGTGTCTACATTAGCATGGGATATTATATGGACATTATCCATTGTTTAGTTATGTTTTACTATAATATTCTAATACTACGTATCGAGAGATCACCTCTTCACTCGTCTTCGGTTAACAACTTCGTTTCGGCTGTGGTGGGGATCGAACCTACGATAAACCAGTGATTTTACTACGAATCTGGTCCGCTAACCAATTAACCACGGTCTGGCACACCCTGTTTGCAACAAACACCAAAATTAAATGTTAAGATCTCTATAGCTCTATATATCTCTAACCTATAATGCCGCTTGGGCCTAATAATGCATATGTGGTTAGGATAGGAAGGCCAAGTTTAACTCTTAGCATTTAGTTTGGACGTTTGTTGCAAGCAGGGTGTGTCCCGCACCAGACCCATTATTCCACAGCGTTTGAGGTTCTGAAGATTGTTAATAGATGGCAGGAAAGGTGATATTAATTTTAAGAGTGGGCAAACCCTAGAAAAGTAACATAACAAGAATTATATAATAATTAGACTACTGCAAATTAGTTTGAAATCCATATCTTTTGTAACCTTTAAGTGAAAATTTGTAGTTGATTTTAAAATGTACAAGTACTAAATGAAGAAATTGCTACATTATTATTAACATTATATATCTAAGTGATCAGAAATCTCTGTCCCCACATTAGGTTTTGTTCCAATGGAGTTACGATCATCGTCAGTGGTGTTGAATGCTTGGCAGTGTGCAGCGAATGTTCAAATGCAATGTTTATGAGTTTTTCAACGACAGACTTGGTTGTTGTTACACGGTAGTTGGAAGATAGTAACAAAAGAGAAAAATAAGCAAGAAACCGGAAACTGCTTTGGGTTCATTCAATTAGTGCGAATCGCAAAACAGAAGGCTAGTTTTATCCATTTTCATGTAAACACAATGTAAAGTTAATAGAGATATGGTCTCCACTTATTGTTTAACGAATATTAACGTGTGCACTGTGAAAATTGTGGAGCTACAGCACTGCATTGCCCACAAACACAAAGATTCCGGTATTCTTCAAGTTGTTTCGTCATTGCCTTCATGATAAAAAAAACCCTCAAAAAATTATTATTTATGAATGACGGTGCATTCATGCAGTTACACACACACGCACTATATATATAGACTATACATATACACACAAACACACACACTAGAGACATTCTTGAAAACTCAAGTCTATCCAACAAAATAAGCGCGTGGAAATCTATATACAAATGAAACAAATTATGTATGAGTAATCAACTCACTGTCCCTCTCCCAGCGGACCGCACCGTATTAACCCCCTACCGCTAAAAATCTCTAAACTTCACCTTACATGTGAAGGAGGTGGGGATGAGATGCATGATTCATTCAGTCAGTGCTTGGCATCATCATCCTGCTAAATTAACATTTTTAAAAGTTTTCCCGACTTTTTGTACATTATAATGTTTCTACGAGATTAAAAACAATGCATTTAAGTCACGTTATTAACTAAACATACTAACATACTGCGTCTATTTTTTCAAAAGGTTGCGCAACCTTTATTTATTTGATTTTGGTTTCATACCTGCGAGCAACTGTACTTTTCAGTAGATCGTATGAAACGCTTCATTTTGGAAAATCAAGTTGTAGAAAATTTATGGATTAATAAGTAATGTTGTTTAAATATAAAACTTTTTTTAAAAAACTCGATTAAAGTTAATCAGGATGTTTAATTTGGTTGAGAGGGAGAAAGGAAATCGGAAACGTTTAATATCCCTCTAAGCAAATAAGTACTTTAAATTTAAAATTGTATTCACCAGAAAAGCATATTAATGTGCATATATGTAGGAAAATACTAACCTTATCTACAATAAGTGTTGAAAATTATGTCCTCCATTTACCCACACGTTCCACCATGTTCCTCGCGACCCAATGAAGCATTCTGGTGTCTATACTCTGGACGGCATCGGTGATGTTCATCTTCAGCTCTTCCAAGGTGTGTGGATTGTTCTTGTATTCAGTCTGTTTTGAATATCCCTACAAAAAGTAGTCCGGACTGGTAAGAATGTACACCTGCGTTCAACTCCACTTCCCATCCCTTTCTTTTCCCATTTCTCCAACTTCCTTTCATCCACACCAAGCAACGTGACTATACAGCCATCGTGTTACCATTATAAACAAAGTAAATTCATTCCGTTAGATATTCGTCAACGTGGATAGTGCGGTACAATTTTAAATTGAACTCACTGCATAACTTACAATAACAATACCCTTTACCGTTCGAAAAAAAAGTTAATTATCTTCACAAAAATCGAGCCAACTTTGTTATAATCCGGACAAACTTAAAGAAACTCGGACTTTATCTTCCTCATACTCTTGACGAAGAAGCCAGTAGTCACCATACGTTCCTTCAATGTTGTCAAATATTGTAAGGACACCCATGTGGACATGTGGTGGCCACGTGCCTCTTCGTCAAGGTTGTGAGGAAGATAATATGTTAGTTTCTTTAAGATTGTCCTGTACTATACTCACCATGTGGAATGAATTTATCTCTGTATCTTATTTCCTACACGAACATCGTCAGTATCTCTGCCTATTAACTATTAACAAATTCCAACAATGCTTTCTGTTTGTAACCACGTTTTCCACTCGCCTGTCATCCAGATGTTATGAGAAAATTAAGTGCACGTGTTGCATCTTTGTCTTAGTTAAACGTCCACGTTTTCCAAAGCATCAACATTCAACCACAAACTGGAAGGTAATACCGCAGTTCTACGAGTGGAAGTCAAAAATTATCAGCATTTTCGCCATAACTTTCATTAGGTTGGCCACACTGCCGCGTGCTAAAAAGTGGTTCTCTTGTGGTTACGTGACCTAGGTTTGACCTTAATCGCTTTCTTTTGTTACAGAGTAAACATGGGCGCTCCGCTGGCATTGTGCACCAAGGAAAGACAGATCAGTGATCCGATTTCTCAGGTTTGAAAATGTGTCAGGAGCTAAAATTCATCGCTGGCTTTCAGTACGATACGGGGACAGCGCTCTACCGTGTAGAAGTGCGTATGAGTGGATCCAGAGGTTTAAAGACGGACAAGCACCCATCTTGCAAAGACTGTATGTAAGTGAAGCTTGCCATGCATGATTTCGTATGCATAACCATGACTAATTTGCAGAGAACATGCCACTTCATCGATTGTCACCTATCGGTTCGTCAGAATCATCTCTCGAACTTGCCAATGGGCGTCCTGCTTCCGCTTCGTGCTTCACGCTTGTCCGGCCATTTATAAACCTCTTGATCCTCTCATACACACTTCTACACGGTAGAGTGCTGACCCCGTATTGTACTGAAAGCCTGCGATGAATTTTAGTCCCTGACACACCTTCGGAGCGCATCACTGATCTCTGTCCTTCCTTGGTGCACAATGCCAGCGGAGCGGTCATGTTTACTCTGTAACAAAATAAAGCGATTAAGATCAAACCTCGGCCAGTTAACCACAACAGTGCTGAAGGCAGTGTGGCTAACCTAAAATAAGTTATGGCGAAAATACGTTCAATATTTTACTTCCCCTCGTACATGTATGCATTCATTATGCAAACAATTAACTTCACATTATTTTTCCTGCCGAGAAAATATATAAAGTTTCCCATAACCATATTATTTTACGTTTGAAATGGAAAGAGGAGTGTCAGTAGGAAGAACAAGGATGAACATGGAATGACCAGGTCTCACCAAAATACTTTAGCAGGTATTTATGTTTAAAATTCAAAGGATATGTCAAACCCAGTGCTCGAATTAATCGATCAGAACTTCAATCAATGGAAACTACAATCCATCAATACTTCAATCAACTTCAAACGATCGGAAATGAAATCGGTATCATGTTCAATCAGGCTGAGCTTCAATCGACTTGAACAAGGTTTTGCTGCAAAACAGTTCCATCTAGTGCACTCCAAGCAACAATATATGTGTTTGTGTTCTATGTCGGTCGTATCCTACAAGTTGACCCAGACTAGGGGATTTATAATGAAATTATGAATTATGTTTCATCTATAAAAATAACATAAACAAATATTCGAACCTTACACGGGACTAAAGCTTAATATTCATGGCTTGTTACGCTTAACGTTGGACCACGAAAGTCAGCTTACAACCGTCTACACAGTCCTATTAGTTTTGCTTCACCGATAAGTGTAGTTAAAAGTTGCAAGGAACAAGTGGCAACTCGATTAAGTCTATTTCGCTAACCGTAAAATCAATGTTGCCAGCTGCACAAAAATTTTCAGATAATCTTTGTATTTATGTCTAGTTTGGGAACAGGGCGTAGGTTTCCTACAAGATCACGGCGTTCAATAATATTGTGTTTCCTGGTATGTCGGAGGTAGAGAAATGACGTCATATCAAACAGGAGGTTTGAGATAATTGCACGAGATCCCCAGGGTTGGCAAATTCATCGATCAGCCTTACTCAAACACGCGTTCCCAGTGATTTTTGCAGTCACATGTTGGCAATATTGACTCTTCACCGCAAAGCTTGAAGGGGTTACCATCTGAGAGCAAAGTTTGAGGTTTCACTAGTGCACGAAGCTTTGGAGGTTCAGCGCCACAATTTATCGTGCAGGACCGCTTCCAGTCCCATCGCAAGTGCTGCCCTCTGGAAAGTTTTCGCCTCCCAACTGCCTTGTCTGATGAGATAATAAACTGGCCGAGTTGGGTGCGAGGGTAGCAAGCCTGCTTCGAACCGCAAGTGAAAATTTTAATAGGCCCTATTGCCGGGAGTAGTGGAGAGTTCTACGGCCTTGGAATGCGTCCGCGAGCTTTTTACTACATAGTCTTCAAGTTGAAGTCAAGGTACTACGATTCCTCGCGGAGAGATTTGTTCCTGAGTTCATATCCTTGTACTGCAGTTCACAACGTATACCTCATCTCTTTTTCAGTATTCTGGTTACTTAAGCGTAGAGCGTGTGCTGTATGGAAGTTGCAAGACGCTTGCTGCAGTGTCTATGCACGGCTGTCGGCGCAGGGTGGGCATTGGTGGGATCTAGCCCACTGTGAACTTGTGTTCGCCCAACCAGTGATTTATACACATACTCACAACACCCCCTAATACTCCCCCAAAACCCGAACTTACACCCCCCAAATGAAAAATTCAGGATAAACCCCCGTAGCCCACCCAAATTTCCTACATATGAAATTATCCCTCATTAATGGTAGAGCAAGGAACACACACACAGAGCCAATTAAGAGGGGGATGAGACAAATTCATAGGCGTCTCCAACATTTTTGCAAGGGGGGAGGAATTAAGAATCAGCCCAAAGATAAAACTCAAATAGTAGAAATAGCAACAATAAAAATTATTATTTTGGTTATATGTGATATTACGCAATAATAACTATTATAAACTAATAAAAATATACCTACATATTTTATTCCAAATTTATTGTATTTAATATACAAATGGGAGACTATTCCACTTGATCCAGCAGAGTTGTTTTCTATTATTTCATTTTACATCTAATACATTTGGTGTACTCACATGCATAATTATTCTACTAATTTATTAATCCCTCATTGAAGAAAAAGCTGTAAAATCTATGGGAAAATTTTAGATAGAAAGTTTAGGTTGTGCAATCCATCATATTAAACCTTGGAGCCATTTGTTGCCTGGATTAAATGGTAGAATATGGAAACAAACTGGTTCCTGTACTTCACACTCGATTCGTTTAGATCTAACGCAGTTTTTACTTTGGCTATTCTGTTCAATTAGTTCGAATACTGACTTTGTTATTAACAATATAAATAACATGCTTTCTACTTTTTTGTAACTTAAACGATATCACTACCATTTTTCCAAAGATTCGAAAAATCGATGTGGAGTACAAAGGAATCCTGCTTCAGAATATTTAGGCAACATCATCTGAACACTACGAAGAAAGACAGACAATGTAGTTAACAGTTTATTATTATTTTGCCATGAAGGAAGAGTTTTGCTCACTTAGAACATGAAATTGAACTGTTAATACCTAATAATAAATTAATCTCAGCAATGTTGTTATTTACTCTTTAAGGGCATAACGATGCGAATTTTTTTTTGACAAACAAGTTAGTATAACATTTTTCTGCCATCTATGAACGAAAAATAAAAGCTTGAAATTTTCGTGGGGAAAGTTCATTGCCAGTAATTATAATAATGGTGGAAAGTAATTATGGCACCGAAGAATATTGTGTACGTAGACTCAGGCGTAGACGAAATATTTTTAGACGGGCATGGCTTGGTATCTGTCTTCAAGGCTGCTAATATTCTCGTTCTCTTCTTCTTTCCTTTTCTAACTCTTCTTTCTCCATTTGTTTAGTGGTGGAGTCAGACTTTCTGGTCTAACAGAGCACTGTTGCCTTTCAGAAATTTGGATGTTGCATCTCCAAGTAAATACTCCTATGAAAATTTATAATTGTACTTATAAATTGTTATAACATAAACCAAACAAGGAATTAGTATAAAAATAACAGGAAGTGTAAATATTGAAGTATTGCTAAATTTTAGATTCACATACCAGATTTAATACTCGTAGTGCGCTTCGAAATCAGAAATCCTGGGTTTGAATCGTGTATGGTTTCTCTTCATATTTTCTTGTTGATTCATTGATTGATTTGCTTCATTCTACTTCGCTTTTGGCTAATTTTCGAAGATGGGGATGAGTGATAATATGATGACCGGACACTCACAAACATCCATGTCCAGCCCGGGATTCGAACCCAGAACCCCTGGTGTTGTAGCGCGATGTGCTAACCACTCTGCCACGGGGATCGGCATGTTTTCATATTCACATTATTATTACACTCACTTTATTCACGAAATTTGTCAATTACATTTCGACAGAGTGAGTCAGCAGGTTTATGTTTTCTATCTTTCTTAGTTTCATCCTCATTCCTTTCCTCAATTTCCTCTTCGTTCTATCTATGTATTGCATTATTTCTCTTTGTATATATTTGAATTTAGAAATGGGTGGCAACCTAAAGTAAACTTGATAAACGATAAAAACGGCAATTTTTTTGGCTGACCCAAGCGATATTTTAAATAGGTGGAAGAACTACTTTAACGACCTTTTAAATGTCCATGTAGGAGACAAATCAGAAGTAAATGAAGTACACACAGCAGAACCTTTAGTTCCAGAACCAGACTTGACTAAAGTTAAAGATGCTATTAAAAGGCTAAAGAATAACAAAGCACCTGGCATTGATTTAATACTAGCTGAGTTAATTAAATATGGTGGTAATTCGTTAATATGTCAAATTCATGATTTAAATTTGTTTAATATGGAATAAAGAAGCAATCCATCAACATTGGAAAGAATCCATAATTGTTCCTGTGAGTAAAAAAGGTGATAAAATGAACTGCAATAATTACCTTGGAATTTCTCTACTCTCAGCAAAATATAAAATATTATCTAACATTCTCTTAACAAGACTAACCCCATATGCTAATGAAATTATAGGTGATTATCAATGTGGATTTAAACGTAACAGAACAACTACAGATCAAATTTTTCACATCAGACACACACTTGAGAAAAAGTGGGAATATAATGAAAATGTCCATCAGCTATTCATTGATTTTAAAAAAGCATATGATTCAGTTAAAAGAGATAAATTATATAATATATTAGTAGAGTTTGGAATACCTAAAAAGCTTGTTAATATGATGAAGGTATGCAACAGTGAAACAGAAAGTACAATTCGTGTGGGTATTAATGTGACTGACAAATTTACAATTCATGATGGGTTAAAACAAGGAGATGCATTATCTCCATTGCTCTTTAATTTTGCCTTAGAATATGCTGTTAGGAAGGTAAAAGAAACTAAAGAAGGACTAAAATTAAATGGCGTGACTCAGTTGTTAGCATATGCAGATGATGTAGGCTTATTAGGGGATGATATAAATACAATTAAGAATAATGCTAAAATATTTTTAAAAGCAGCTAAAGAGATAAGTTTGGAAGTTAGCAAAGATAAAACTAAATATATGCTTACAGGCCGAAACCAAGTGTTAGGTAATAATCAAAATCTAATTAATGATAACAACTCGTTTGAATCAGTTTCCAAATTCAAGTACTTAGAAGTAATACTAACAAATGAAAATGATATTAAAGAGGAAATAAAAAACAGGCTTAATTCAGGAAAGGCATGTTACTTTTCTCTTCATAAGCTTTTGTCTTCTCGTTTAATATCTAAGAAACTATAAGTTAAAATATACTAGACAGTAATTTTGCCTGTACCATTATATGGATGCGAAACTTGGTCTCTTACATTGAAAGAGGAACATAAGTTGAGAGTATTTGAAAATAAGATCTTTAGAAAATATTTGGACCTAAAAGGGATGAGGAGACAGGTGAGTGGAGAAGGTTACATAATTTAGAAGTACATAATTTGTATTCATGTCCAGATATCATTAGAACGATTAAATCAAGAAGACTTAGGTGGGCAGGCCACGTGGCACGAATGGGAGAGGAAAGAAGAGTTTACAGGATTCTTGTTGGGAAACCTGATGGTAAGAGACCTGTAGGAAGACCAAGACGAAGATGAAGGGATAATGTTGAGATAGACCTAAAGGAAATCGGTAGGTATGGAAAAGAGTATATACTGTAGATCTTGCTCAAGATAAGGACAGATGGAAGGCCTGTGTTGCTGCAGCCATGAATCTTCGGCTTTAAGAAGGCTAGAGAGTTAGTTGTTAGTTAGCTTTGTATATTTTTACTATGATTATATCTGTCGATTTTGTTTGTTTCCGAAAGATCTCCTGCAGGTTATTTGAAAATGCACGAGGGTAGGTTAAATATTTCTGTGGGTTAGATCTAGAAGTTGTGCAGGAGGTATTGTAGCACTGACACTAAAGAAGCACAATAACCAGCCGTAATGGTTACGCTACTGGCGTTGATAATCCATAACACAGCTTGAGCTTTGTTAGTAGTAAAACGAGTAAAAACGGCTGCATAAAATATTTGAATTCCATTAAATTTCATTAAACAAAGAGTTATGATACAGGCGGATTTGAAACTTTCTAGGAAATGCTGCCATCTAGCTTCAGTTGCAACAACTTCTCGTTAGGTTCTATAAACAGAATGTTAGAAAGACAATGTTGCATCATAGAAGTTAATAAAACTAGAGATTTAAGAGAGACGGAAAGGGAAAGAAGCATTTTCTTTTTCGTACTAAGATTGCGAGCTTTACTTTTAGTTACGCTGTATTTTAATTCAAATTTGATCAGTTTTTACGATGTTTGAAAAAGGAAGAGCCACGAGGCTCTGAATCTCTTTGAAAGGATGGTTGCGAAAGGCAACAGAGGAGGTATACCACTGATATTTCACAAATTGATCGAAAGGCCATGTAGGAGTAATAATGATAATTACCATTGCTCGGAACTTGATGGGAAGTCTTTTTTTTTTCCAGGAACTTGATGATGATTGATCATACACATAGTAGTAGTGTGCAGTACCGGATCTACAAATTTGGGCCCTTCAGCAAGATATTACCAAATGCCCTTTCTATATCTACAAAATGCACGTACTTGTGAAAAGACATGTCAAACCTTTTGCTGTTATTCAGTTTCTTCTTATAACACCATTAAGCCTTGTTTCCATGATTATGATAAACTAAATATGCTGACCAAGGCAGTAATTTATTTTATTAAATATTATTTTTGTGTATCTTGTTACTTTTGTACTTGATACAGAGTCTGATGAAGACCTTGCTAGAAGGTTGAAACGTTACGTTTTAGTTTATGTTTTTAATCAAATAAATTACTGCCTTGGTCAGCATATTTAGTTTTTCAGTTTCTTCATGTGTGTGCGCGCGTATGTGTGTATACACACATACAGTGAGTGTAAAAAGTGTTTGGACACTGCAGTAGTTACGTTAATAATAGATCCTCTTGGCGTTGTGGATGATGGTAGGTGAGCGGGATAAAAGTGCAATGGTTCTACCTCAAATTATTTCTTTCTTGGCACAACAACGAAATAAAAATATCAAAACATAAACAACCCATGAACAATTATAACAAAAATGTCACAAATTATGGGCACAGAAAGTCTTTGGACACAAAAAAAAACATTAAAAAGGACCTCTGTGAAACACGATCAATTAACCTGGACTGCCATACACGTACAGTGGGATCCATGAGTATTACCGTGCAAATTGTCCATGACTATTTTTATTAATTTTTCTCTTACATCCTACGTGTTTTTAAGCGATGGAGTTTTTTGTATGCTTGTGCAGAAGTTGTCAACAGCTTGTTTTTGGTTTTCTTTTAATTCTTGAAGCTCTTATTAGGTCAAATAAAGTACACGAACATGGTGATGGGCAATTTGCAGGGTAATACTCATGGATCCCACTGTACCACGGACCCCTTCAACCTCTGGGCTCGTAGCTGTCAGTTTGCAAGTCTCAGTACCGGCAGTAGCTCCGCCTCGTTGAACACATGGGTCCCGGAAGCAGAGAGTTCACCGTTTCTGAACGTCGGCAAGTTATCCGGCTTCACAATCAGTGCAAATCATTAAGGAAAATATCACGCTAGTCCGGAATTCCTAAATGAACAGTACACGTGATTATAGATCGCTTTGGCGAAAGAAAGACAGTAGAAAATAAGCCGAGTAATGAACGACCAAGAGTGCTTTCTGTGCAAGACGAACGGTTTATTTTGAGAACTATCAAAAAAGACCCCAAAACTAGTGCTCCGACGTTGGCAGCTGCAAGCCTTCAAGACAGAGGTAAGCAAGTTTCCTCCAGTACAGTTCGTAATGTATGCCGACGAAATGCCTACCATGGACGCGTAGCAAGGAAGAAATTTGGGTTAGTGCAATAAACAGAAAGAAGCGCCTTGAATTTGCCCTATATCACCGCAATTACGATGCAGACTTCTGGAACAAGGTCATTTTTTCGGACGAAAGCAAATTCAACTTATTTGGGTCGGATGGTAGTCATATGGTATGGCGGCAAAGACATACGGAGTTGGAGCCGCAAAACTTAATCCCAACTGTCAAACACAGTGGCGGTTCACTCTTACTATGGGGTTGTATGAGTGCTGATGGGGTCGGAAAGGTGCATTTTGTAGAGGGGACGATGGATCAGTACATGTACATTGATATATTGAAAAATAATTTGAGCACTAGTGCGGCTCAAATGAACTTGGGTAATGATTACTTGTTTCAATAGGACAACAATCCTAAGCATACCGCCCTTAATACAAATTTGTGGCTGTTATATAACAGCCCAAAACAACTTCACTCCCCCCTCAATCCCTAGATCTGAACCCCATAGAAAATTTATGGAATGTATTAGAGAAACAGATAAGAAAAATTAACATATCCAGCAAATCCGACCTAAAATTAGTTTTGCCGGAAGAATGGAACGCCATTTCACCTCAGATGACTGCAAATCTGGTTAAATCTGTACCAGACAGGCAGTGATTCGTGCCAAAGGAAATCCAACAAAATATTTAATGCTTTTGTTTTTGCAGAAAATATGGACAAGAATGGCAAGTGTCCAAATAATTTTTATGTTCAAAATATGTGATATTTTTCATTATTGTTGTTTATAGATGGTTTATTTTTTATATTTTATATTTTCCTGTTGTATCAGATAAACAAGTATATGAGGTAGAATAATAATTAGGTTTTTATTCCACTCGCCTACCTGCACCCATAACCCTGAGCGGATCCCTTGTTTACGTACCATCAATGTTGTCCAAACACTTTTTACACTCTCTGTACTTTTGGAAAAAAATACACTGACCAACATTTTTTTTTCATGTACAGAGAACAAACATGGTGGCCTTTGTTTATTTAAACCTGCTGATTACGAAACTGTAAGCAGTTTTTCCCCATCAGCCTCAAATGTTAAGTTATAGTGGTTATACAGGGTGTTACTAAAGACAGCATTTAGCGCAATATATTATACAAATCTAGAGTGAGCTCTTACATATACAGCACACATTTGTAATGAAAACGTGAAGCACAATCTAATATACTAACTTTCGTACATATATAGCCTATACGTAAATTCTATAAAATACAGTTAGAACATAACATTCACATTTAAGAACGAATCAGAGAATATTTCGTTATTGAAGTGGTAGATGATGATGATGTAGGGTGACGTCTCTTTGATAAACATTTTCTGCTGTGGGATATGGACCCTTGACGCTGAAGAAACTAGCAATAATAACTTAACATTGATGGGTTCCATCTACCTTTGTAATGGTTTTCACTTGATTCATGCTGTACTTCCTTTGAGTTGCTTGACATATCGTTGGTGTCACGAATGTCTTCCCATGTAGATGGGACAATGGGTATGGGTAAATCTGCTCCATGAAACACAGGTCTAATTGCCGAATAAATATTTGGGTACTCAATCCTATTCTTATTCTTGGAAGAAAAACCGGTAACATTAGTCAAACAAAAGTAGCAATCGTCCAAGTAATTTTTTGGCTCACGGCAAGTCATTGATATGCCAAATGGTAAGTTTTCCTGTTTACCTTTCAACCACCGCGTTATTTAGCATTACACCTGCATGGAACACATAATGTGAGGTGCCCAACTGTTATCTTGATCTCTCAGTGGACATTGGAAATATAAACTGTATGCCCTCTTCAGCAGTTTAGAAATAGGCCATCTTTGTTTTTTATAGTGAATTCACCACATGCATAACAAAAAGTATCTGGATTGTTCTTACACCCACGTTTTGTTTTCTTCATAGTTAATGTTTCGTGCAGACCAACAAACCCGATCCACTCTCACTGAACCACGTCCATTGTTTTGAACAAAATAAAATTGCGGTTTGCAATGTTGCAGCATGCCGTTCCAACTCTAAACTAAGGGACAGTTGAAAGTTCACTTTAGCATGCGTCATCTGCATCGTGTAACACACAAAGTTTACTTCTGTTTTTTACCTTTGACACGTCAGGGATTGCCCCATACTTAGAATTAAACGTTGAAATAAAAATAGGGGTGAAACAAGTCTTTCAAAAGGGTTTCAGTGAATCAACAACAAATCGTCCAGCTGTACATGTGTAATGCGCATTATGAATAGCTTATTATAATATTTTCGTATATGCCTTTTAATCCTGACGTGATATCCACTTCTTGCTTCCGCATTACCGTTAATATTGTGGTCAGTAGTATTGTTCAGCATACAGCTTGTCTGTACCAAAATTAGTGTTGACCAGTGTTATTTAGCGTCGCATTTCTGACACTTTTGGCTAATTGCGACTATGGGGATGAGGATAGGATAACATTTGGGAAGAAACATTCACATAGAACACTCATGCCCAGGTCCGGATTCGAACCCGGTACCGCACATCGTGATACGACGCCAGGGGTCCCTGGTTCGAATCCTGGCCTAGGCACGGATGTTTGTGAGTGTCCATTCATCAATGTCATCACATCATCACTCATTCCCATCTTCGCATATTAGCCAAAAGTGGCACAAGAAGCGAAGTAAAATAAAGCAAATCAAATCAAAATCAAATCGAACCCGGTACCTCTGTCGTAGCACACCGCCACGAAGGTCAGCATACATCTGGAGAGCTAGTAAAATTGTATTGTACTTTTCACACGGAAGTTTTGTAAAATCGTGTGCAGATAATTTGATTAATCACTTTTGAGAGCTGTTTAAAGAGACAATTCAGCTAGACCATTATCTGTTTCATAATATTTCTGTAATTGCTCTGCTTTTGTTATCAGTTCGCCATGCGTTGGGTTGGGTATGTAGTAGTGTTTAGGTAATCAAATCAAGTTCGAGAGCTCCCAAAATAAATAGTACATACAGTAGAATTTCTATCTACGCCTAGTTCCACACTACAGATCTAACCTCGCCTGTTAGAAACAAATTAATGTTCATTTAGTGATGCGGAGCATTGATCAGAAGTTATTAACCGAACACCACTGCATGTCAGCCAACTTAAAATTAACAAGAAATTCTTTCAACGTACGCTGCTTCTTTCGCGGCTGATTCACGATCACTTTCAAATACCTTGGCCCATGTGGCAACGGTACGATACGGTAAAGCATGGTCCCCACATGCCTCGAGTAAGTCCTTGCGAATTTGCCTTGCATTTCCTCCACGTGCACCCTGAAATTTGATGAATATTCGCTGTTCTTCACGCGTGAACACTGTTCAAGCCGGTATTATGCACACACTTCACTTTAACGTCTTCTGACTACCATACAACAGTACTATTCAGCCAGTAGCGTACGCAGGATTTCATCAAGGGGGGTGTTATTTCGAAAACTTTCTACAAATTCACATTACCATTGTTTTATTATACTTTAATTAATAATAATAATAATAATAATAAATTAATATTTTATAATTAATTAATTAATTACTACTAATAATTAATACTACTGCAGCTGCTATTTATGAAAGAAATAGAACAAAATTACATTTATTTTGTTTCAAAATAATTGTCTAGTCAACGTTATTTGTATATGATAAGTGAGACATTTTAAGTGTGAAGAAAATCCATAAAAACAAGCAAATATATTAAATTTATTGAAATAATCGAAATATGAAACTCATTCAAGGAGCCGCGGTGGTCTAATCTGACAACCTCGTGGGAGATCCGGGTTCGATTCCCGGAATTGGTTGGAATTGATCCAGCCTTGTCTCCGCACCCAGCCTCATAGCAATGGGTACCTGAGAGCAACCTTGGGGGATGAAAGCTGCCGGAGCATGGTGCTGATCACATCACCTGCAAAATAGTTCGAGATCGAGAATCTTTGGGGCCCACCACACCACTATGTGTGCCTTCATGGCACGGTGCTATATGCACGGGGGAATTTACATTACCTTTACCTATGGAACTCACCCAGGATGATGATGAAGTGCGAGAATACATGTTGCTAAATTCCACTGAGTCTATGTTTTCGTTGAAAAGTAAGTTTATAGACATTCCAACACATTTATCACTTCTAGGTGATTCACAAAGCACTTCTTCAACATTATTTAATGATGTGGATGTAGACTCAGCATCACTTGATAGTTCACAAGGGGATGTGAAATCAGTACCGGGAAGAACGTTTGCAATAAGGACGAAGCAAGGAATTTTCACAATTCTCGCGAGAGTCACTGCGCGACTTTTTGCAAAAAAAATTGCAAAATTGAACTTTGCGGCTGCTTAGATTGTGTTTGGAATGTTGTGTTTTTCTTCATGCTGCATGGGAATAATAATTCAAATTACTATTATTATTATTATTACTGTCGCAGCTCTTTGACTGTGATAAATTAGCCATTTTTAATTTTTTTCTACAGCATTTTCCATAATATTTCAAAAGCTCAAGGGGGGGGTTTAAACCCGGTAAACCCCCCCCCCTTGCGTACGCCACTGTATTCAGCACCAAACACCTACACACGACCCGTAGTACAAGACCCGATCGTCTTTTGTCCCAGCGACGACTGACAAGCGTATACCAACAGTGTTGCCACTGCAAGAAAAATGGCCCTCGTACAATATTTCGGTAGTCTTTTCTTTTTTGCTCTGTAGTGCTGAACATGAGTTGAGTATGTAAAGGGAATGGCAAGGTCCCCCTAAAGGCTTGTTCTAGACCGCCCTCACCCCGTCACTTTGGAGTTTCGCGGTTTATAGAGTCGACACTGGTAGTCTGGTTCCTTAGGTTATCAGCAGACTTTTTTCTTTATTTTTGCATTTTTTGGCCATTTTCAGTATTTATTCCAAGTTTTATTATTTCATGGTAACAAACCAAATACTATATTAAAGACGATACTAAGAGTAGGCTTACGTGTAATTCAGGCAATTCATGTTATTTTTAACCATCTTCTATCCTATCGATTAATACCAAAGAATCTAAAGGTTCAAATGTACAAAGCCCAAGGCTATAATTTCTCCGGCGAACTCTTTTACAGTGTAGTTGAGGGTGATAACAAAGATAAATCACTATAAGGTTAAAAGCAAAATGATAACGAAGGGTAGGATTTTGGGTGAAAGAATAACGGCCAACAGGATTTTACAGGAAAACTGTAAATATAATTAATTGTAAAGTAAAGTGCTTTGTACCACGCCATGAAGGCGTATAGGAGTGTAAAGTTAGGGACGCACACATTCTTGATCACGGCCGAAGGTGGGGGTGATGTGATCAGCACAATGCACCTGGCCGCCTTTAATCCCTTGAGTTTCCTCCAGGTAGCCACTTGATACGACGCTGCGTGGGCGTCGGAGCCGCATGAACAGGTGGAAAAGATCCTGGTTCTCCACCGCCGGGGATCAAACCCGGGTCTCTCGCATGGTAATCAGACGCCCTAACGACTTTTGCTTTTACAAAGGAATACCCCTAATCGGTAGTACCCCCGTTTTGCACGTGTTTCTCAATTTTTCGCATATATTAATTTTCTCTATATTCTCTGCATTCTCATTGGGACATACACAAACATCCACGTCCAAGCCGGGATTAGAACCTGGGACCACTGGCATTGTAGCGCGATGTGTTATAACCACTCCGGCACGGAGATAGATATTTTTATGTGCCTCCACCGGGTATCGAACCCGAGATCCCTTGGTTACAAGGTGACGACGTTATCACAACGCCAAGACTTCGCACTTCCTTATATAACACATAGCTCAATAATAAAAATATATATATTGTAATTGCCTAATCATTTAAATTTACAGTAAATTTGATTGAAGCTGTGTTTGTATTATATTATTTTTAACGATACTATGTATTTAAAGTCATGAGTTATTTACTCTCATATGGATGTGATATTTGCACAAATTGTGTAATTAATCTTAATCTGAAAGTATTTAGCAGTACTCTGTTGTCATTGTACTATATTGTGTTTATATTTTGTTCTGTTACTTTGTGTAACATACCTACTGCCATTTTTATCTTTTTTTTTATCTTTTGCTTTGAATTTTGTAATATTGTAATTCTGTAGTTTTGTATTTTTGTAATTTTTAAAATGTATATTTAATCTCTATTATAAATGTTTTTAATATGATCCTTTGTAATTGGAACTATTGGTTCTGTTAAGGATCTTTTGCTAAATAAATAAATAAATAGGAAAAGGCCTATTTTTTGTTGGGGCGAAATCATTAAAGGTCGAAACTATCTTACCCAACGACTGAGCTACCACGGCTTCATTTCGGTACAATTAATTGTGGAAGAAGTAACTGAATTATGAAAGGAATAACTGCTTAAAGAATTAACCTTGCGAATCGAAAAGGAACACGTTTCAAATGTCAACCGATTATTAATAACAAGAAAATATCTGGAATTAATACGTTTATATTTCCGAAAAATAGCATGCAATTTCTTAACACCCCACAAGTGAAAACCCTACCCTCTCCTCTCCCCCTCTGCCCCCCATTTTCCCATTCGCCAGAATTTCTACCTACTTCAGCATCAGAGTAATAGCATCTGGTAGAGTGGCTGTGTGCCTCATAAAAAGCGATGCGGAATTTTCAATAGCGGGGCTCGAGATGGTTGCTGCTCTTTGTAATTGATTTACAGATTAAATTGGCCCGTTAAAACCTGGCCTTTATTTGGATCACGTATGGGAGGCTTTAAATATTTAAATATCTGCGTGTGCGCGTGGGACAAAAGGCAGGAGGGTGGGGGGACGGAGGGGAGGCCAAATGTTTTTTGGAGATTGCTGTTTATGTCCGATGCGTGATGTGTGTTTCGAAATTCTGCGGACGAGGGCGCTTTTCCGAAATGCAATTTTGCTACCCATCCTTTATGCCTACATTGCAAATGCCTCGTCCGGAACAATAAATAATTCCGCGCGCGTGTGCCTATACGGGAACGGTATGAATTTCTGAGATTCGAACCCATTTGAAAATTTCAATAACTTCTGGTTCATTTCAAAACGCGGTTCGATAACAGATACTAAGCGAGAATCAGAAATTAATTGAATGTTTAAAAATTCCCAGAAACAGCCGTTTTGCTCTTTTCAATGCAGTAGTAGTGCCAACTCACGAAATAAAATAACTCCGAAGTTCCTTTAATGTAACATGTACAAAAATTGAGCAATGAAAAGTATAATGGGTGTGCCAACACAGAGACTATTCGGACCGTGTTCCGCGTACATACACATGCGTACTTTGACAATACCAAAAACTGATTTCAGTCTGTTACTATTCAAACTGAAGTGAGGAATGCAGGGAACTTTCCCCTATGCATATTTTCATTCCAAACCTCAACATATTGAATTTAGTTCCAAAGCAAGGAAAGAATGTTCCCCCTTCTATATCTATATTTTTGTTATCATTGAAGAAGAATTGGAGCTAATAATTTGTCTTGATTTTGAGTTAAGTCTACACTAAAAAGTTTCGAAAGGAACGTTTCCTTAAGTCTCGTCGAAAGTGTTCTATTAAATTAATATTATTGTTGCTATACATGAGGCCTGATCAACACGTCGTACTTGTGAAAGAGAGCTTTTGCATGCACGTGTAGACTGCAGAGCGATCGGCGGCACTGTAGCGTTGTAAGGCTGGAGAGAAGGAAGTGAGCGCGGTAGGAGGCTCTGTCGGTCGCGTTCATGGAGTGGGAAGTCTCTCGTCGTCTGATTCGTGAGAAAAGCAGATCGCCCACTGAGAGGCGGAGAAACACGACAACTTCTGTAGTCTGCTTCTATTGAAATTAAATGTTGTAACGCCCAGTACAGGGTCATTCCATGTCAAATCAACCGATAAAATAATATTCTTGAACCTTTAGGATTCAGATTTTTAGATTTTTTGTTTATATATTGTACCTATCAAGAGGACAAACACTGCCCAATTTCAGATGTTTTGGGCTCTTAGCTTTTGAGTTATTGACTTTCATAAATGGAAAAATCCCAAAATTTTACGACATTTTGAAATCTTTAAATAGCTGTAGATTAAAAACTATTTAACCTAAAGATCTCAAATTAATGTCATTTTCTTCTGATTTTAATGAGCCTTAATTTGAAATGCAACATGACTGTGCTGTTTTAATTTTGTAATTTTTCAGAACCCGAAGACATTAATTAACTACTTGGGTGCAGAATTTCATAATGGAACGGCAATGGGTTCCTATGCAAATTATTGTTTTCCTATTGTAATGTGTGTGAAATTTGCTAAATTTGTGAATTTCCATGTTAAAACCATAACTATAAGGTGAGTGCTTGATGTTGAAGTCTTCATATTAATTTAATTAATTTTTCGTTATTGCAAATTTCCACTAATAATAAAAATCTTCCAAAAACTTATTAACTGTCCCGGTACAGCCTATCTAATATATATTTTTTTCAATAAATTGCTTTCCAATTCCAACAGTAAGATTTCTTCGGACGTTTTGATACATCAAACTCTATCACCAAACTTAGGATTTTCCTGATGGGATCTCACTACCACATCGCCAGAAGGTCTGTCAGTAAATTTGCGCAACAGTATGGTAAACTAAAAACATAGAAATATTGTGCTAATCTTATCTATTTTGTAAACAACATAGCAAAGTATTTTCATGTCGATGGTTTTGCAAAATATTCTATGCATTGTAAAATTGTGTTGATTTTATTGATCAGAATGTTCGTATGGCACTCTACAAACAAATAGAATTTCTCTGATTGTTCTAATTCGATGTCAGTGGTATTTGTTATTGACGATTACTCTTTACACAAAGAAAAACAAGTTTTAAGCATGGATTGTTTGAGTTGCTATTTTAAGTCCACTTTATGCACAGTAAGGCTAATTGGGACTGGACCTACAGTTTAAAGTGGGATCCGAACCAGTTGTGACTCCACCGGGTATCGAATCCGGGACCCCTTCATTACAAGGCAATGACGCTACCACTGCGCCATGGGGGAGGCCCTTTAAGCATGGAGTTTTCCGTCGTAATGTACAACTTTATGAATTGATATAATCCATATAATTTACGTACAAAATTGCCAATGGCTAGAACAAAGGTTACATAGTGATTATAGTACGAACGTACGTTTGAAGGGGGCATCGTTTATAGCTCAAGGCCCTCAAGTACTGCGGGGCCTGCGAGAGTCTTATCCCCGCCACTGAATCCGAAGTCTCTCTTGGAAGTAACTAGCAACCCCACTGCAAGTTTAGAAACGACAGTCGTGTTTACAGAACCCGAAGATAGAGTTCTCAACCGAACAGAAGTCGCATAACATCTCCATGCAGATACGGATAAGATATCTAGAAGTGATGCAAGATATCTATTCACAATGCATTTGAAAATGTACGTAACCTGATTACCTGGAACCTTGGAGAAATAACCTTCCAGACTCTGGAAAGTTCTCTTATCGACTCAAGCTTTCCAGAAGTTCGTGCCCTGAGGCCCACTTCCATGTACTGGAGACGTTGAAGCTGCGGATATTGGTTCCTTGGTTTTCAGATATTCCGAGTGGGTTTCTGCTAGCAGGAAATGTGTTTTCAGATCGTCTGCATACATACAACTAATCCGAAGGTAAACATTTCGCCCATCTGAGGTCCGTGTTTACCTATTGGCTCTTCCCTTCTGGTAGGACATCCCCTAAGCTTCCATTGCAAACACAACAGCCTTGATGTTTACCTGGCGGAGCATCTTGTAATGTTACATATATTGTGGATTGTTTACAAAGAATACTTTGAAGCTATTGCACATCAAAAACACGCTTATGCCTACAGAAGTACATCATGCGTGTAATAATGGGTAGAATGGTCTTGTAATACTTGCTTGAAATGTAATACGTAGCTTGTGCACTGCTGGGAAAGTTACGTGGTTTCCAATCTTTAACTTGTGCACACATGTATCATCAATTTCAGATGACGTAGTTGTTATGACGTTGTCTTATAATTAAATAGTGTCAGGTTTGATCCCAGGTGGAGGTATAAAGGCACATTTGTTGGATCCTACTTTAAACTGGTTGCAATGACGATTACTTTAAGTGGGCATCAACTGGACTTAAAATCAACTTTGATGTCTACTGCACTGGAACAAGTAAATATATTTGTTTTGTTTTAAAAATCTGTCATTTATTAGCATGCACACAAATTTATTAAATTTTCCTTTTTCTTTCGTAATTTCTCTGTGTGTAGTGGAACCATAAGCAAAACAACCTGCGCAGACCCGCGACTCCTGTGCACCGTACTCCCGCGAGGAGGGAAGGGGGAGCCTTATGGCCCGAGCTGAACGGAAGACGTTAAAGCTGCGCGGGGACATTCCGTCCAAGGTTTTTTTCCTTGTGGTCGATGTATACCAGATATTTCATGTACGTTTACTTTGCTATTTCATCTATGTACAGTTTTATAATTTTTCTCTACTGTTCAACCTATTTCTTTGATGGAATTGGGTAGTAGACCAGCATTTGTTGAGCCTCATCCAAGAATAATGCCGACTTCACCAGTAAATCTACCATTCATAGACTCTCGGAACTACAGGCGGAGCAAGTTGTTGTTGTTGTTGTTGTGTGGATGTATGTGTGTGTATGTGTATGTGTGTGTGTGTGTGTGTGTGTGTGTGTGTGTGTGTGTGTGTGTGCTTCTATTTGCATATGTATTTTCTAAACCATTTTGTTTAATGCTTTTTCAAATCCTACTTTGTAATACCTGGTCTTGAGTTAGGGCAGCCCTAGGCAGGCCTAGGCTGAACTTCGCTCAGCAGAAAATTTTAAAAAAGTAGTATTCTATTCTAGTCTATTGGCGAGACTCCCTAAGACAAGGAAAGTGACGATAATTCCGAGGTTTAAGAAATCCGCCGTTTCCTTACACACCACCACCCCAATTGACAAGGGGTTCCGGGTTCGATACCCGGTGGAGGCACATAGTGGTTCGGATCCCACTTTAAACTGTAGGTCCAGTCCCGATTAGCCTTACTGTACATAAACATGACTTAAACACCAAACCAATCAATCAAACAATCAAAAACAACCCCAATTGGGAAAGGCGCAAAGAGATGTTTCCACCAGAAGTGTTTGCATTTCTCCAGCAGGAAGTTCTCCCCTCTTCGGCTACACTGGGCGAGCTTGAACTTGACCCCGAGATACAATATTTGACATACATCCTATATACATCATATACAGGGAGGTTATTTCAGTCGTTCACCGCCAGCGTGGCGGCCGTTCAGCGGACTCTTCATGCAACAGGTCCCGGCAAATTGCATTACAGGAAGTCCGTAACAGAAACCGCTTGTTTTGTAATGTTTCCACTTTTCACAATTACAGTTACAATTACAATTGAAATAAGCACGTACCTTGTCGCAAGGATGCTGGAAAAGGTGTCCTCGCAATTACAAATATTTCTGGCACATTATTTCTGACATCTAATCTTAGATTAGTCATCGCTACTTTATCCTCAGTTGTCGCGACAGCGCTGGGAGCTTATCGGAGGTTGGGTGAGTTGTCAGCCGCGAGAGGGCGCTTCATACTGCACGTGTCGGCAGTGATGCCAACCGTAGGGACATGTCCCTACGCATAGGGACTTTTCACTAAATTTCGCCCGCGTAGGAACGTAGGGACAGATTTTGCCAAATGAGGGAAAACGTAGGTACTTTTTTCAATCTTGGTAAATTACATTTTATGAATTTGTTTATCTGGATACTTTAGTGAGGAGGAGGAAAAAGAACTAACTAACAGATCTCCATCAGAATTTTGGAACATGTTATCGGTTACCAAAAACTTTCAAGGCAAGTTCCTTTTTGAAAACATTTCCACTCTCGCGAAAATAGTGCTAACATTGCCGCATTCTAACGCGGAAACGGAAAGAATATTTTCAATGTTAAGTGATACAAAAACAAAAAAGGGAAATAAAATGGGACCAAAATTGTTAAAGAATGCAGGAAATACAGCATCACCAACCAACATCTATCTCTTCACAGCAGCAGCATGTATGACTTCAAATAACATAATCAACAGTAAACGACTCAACGTTATTCATTAGGGGTGTGCTGGATTCTTTACTTTAAAAAGTCGTTAATTCTCGACGTTTTCTGCCTTGTAAGTTTCTGGAACTTATCGAAAGTTGTAAGTTTTTATTCTAGAAATGCAAAAACAATCACTTAAAGTGAAAATGACTTGTAAAATTCGAGATTTCCAGTGCTTCGGGAAATTTCGAACATTTCCCGTCCAGAAAATTTTCCGACTTGGTCGGGAAATTGCAAATTTTTCAGTCCCGAATGTCGGGATTTAAAAAAATTACCGTCCCGATCCCGTCCCGACCCAAAAAATTCTGTCCCGCACAACCCTATTATTCATTAAGGCAAGAATTTACAATACCGGACCCTTCTGTAATTTCTATGCTACGTCTTATACTCACGAAATAATTATTCGTGATGATTTATCTCAAATTAACATGTTGGGGTGAGGGGGAAAAATGTTCATTAACGTGTAGAAGTTGTAAAATAAGCTTTTCAATTCTTGCAATGATTCTCCATATACAAGTATGGTAGCCATATTTGTTGATATGAACAAATTACAATTAGTTACGCTGTCTACAGCGTTGCCACACTGTTGATTTCATACTTGGAGAGCATGGATCGTGTAAGAATGGCGGAAGAGAACAGTAAAAAAGTTGTTAATGTTGTACAGATTGTTAGGTGGAGTGTGCAGGAGGATGGCTGTGGGCTAATTAATAAACTTATGGATTTCAGTATATTGCCCAAAGAACGTGCTTACATGTGACAGCGACAATCACGATGTAGAAGAACTGATTTGATTACAGGTAAATTTGGCAACAGTACGTCAATCATAAAATTGCAGGATACGAAAATAGCGTCTTCGATGATGAACGTTTCGCGTTAAAGTGCTACGAAAATAATATTTTTTATCGGTTCGTAATCACAATTACCGCAAAACCATTCAGGAATAGCCCCACTGACCATTCTCGGTAAGTTTAGGTTAAGTTAGGTTAGGCAAACATAGTTAAAATTTGGGCTCGAAAAAAACATGCACGGGTAGCCCAACAAACCATTGACGGATAGCCCCACGAACCATTCAGGTACGGTTAGGTTAGGTTAGGATAGGCAAACATAGTTAAAATTTGGGGTCGTAGTAATATCAGGAATGTATATTTCGTTTTTTAAGTATTGGAAACACAAAATCTTCCGGTAAATAATAAGCAATCGTGCCGATCGCGGACCACTCAATGTCACTTATTTTGCAATTTCTACACGTGACCCCCCAAATTTTAACTTGAAATTCGTGATTAGGAGGCCTCAATTAGTGAGTATGCAAAATATTACAAAAATCGGGGAGGGGTCATGTATTGTAAATTCGCTCCTTCATTAATTGTGGAAGCACCGAGCAGAAAGATTTGGTAAGTAAATGTGTATATTTTATCTTCTGTTTTGCATGCTAATGAGGTGTTGTTTTTTTAGTTACTTTACTTGGCGTAGGGACATTTGGTCAGTTGTAGGGACATTTTGACTACGTCTGTAGGGACATTGCTGAAAAATGGTTAGCAACACTGTCGGCTACCAGACGTCAGTGTTCGTTCATGTTCAAGTCTGTTTGCGTTCAACAGTACGCGTGTTGCTTATACTGTGTTATTGTAATGTGCTACTCATGGCCAGTGCTTTATTGTGTGTTAATTGTTATTCATTCATTACTTATGTCGTTAAACAAATATAGTCTTGAACAGAGAGTTTTTATGTACGATAATTACGTGAAAACGAATTCTTGCAGAAAAGTGGTCAGGCAATTACGAGACACAGGATCTCTTGAACCTAAGAAACGTGTTGTATTGCTGTTGAAGTAGGTCATTTTCAACATCTCTTATAACACAGGAGGTTAGTGATCATCATTATTATTACTTTTAAATATCATTTTACGCTTTCGGTTTGCTTTATGCGCCGGGATGCTGTCTTCCTTTCTGTCAACTGAGGTTAAGTAGCGATGTCTAATCTAAGATTAGATGTCAGAAATAAGGTGCCAGAAATATTTGTATGTGGGAGGACACCTTTTCCAGCATCCTTGCGACAAGGTACGTGCTTATTTCAATTGTAATTGTAACTGTAATTGTGAAAAGTGGAAACATTACAAAACAAGCGGTTTCTGTTACGGACTTCCTGAACGCAATTTGCCGGGACCTGTTGCATGAAGAGTCCGCCGACCGGCCGCCACGCTGGCGGTGAACGACTGAAATAACCTCCCTGTATATGTATGTATATAAGTATTCGCACACATATATGTATAATCTATAAAGTACCAACAGCTCAGTAACTGACATAAATAAGCAACTGCCTACAAAATAGCCTAATTTACAGAAAACGTCACACGAAACAGCGTTTCTTCCAAATCCGATCTGTATGTTAATGAATCATATCTGATGAACATGTTAAATACACAATTAATACAAACCCCGTTTATTGATATTAGAATCATACATCTACTAACATAAACATCATGTAATAAGCAGCGTTTGTCAGCGAAGGAGCAATGTTTGTAATGGTAACATTTAATTGCTTTTGCATGTGTATTTACGCATGTAGTATCAACAAGGAATGAATGTAAATTTAGTCAGTCATAAGAATATAGGACACATTACCAAAACCATTGTTTTTGTCTGAATTGCGTTTATTCACTGTATCCGTATCATATTCTGAAAGAGTAATATTATTTAAGCAACAAAAAGGATTTCATCCCAACAATTATTGCTTACTTTATCATTCCCTTTCCCCCAATGTTTAGTGCCTTCTGCTTGCCTATTTGGGCAGTCTAAGTACCTATGTATCCTGTTCAAGTACTTACTACGTAATAACGTAGTATGGTAAAAGTCTAGTAGCAAAGAAAAGCATTATCATTGGCTCAGCCTTTTATTTTCTCTCTAAAATTTTATATTTTTTCTCTAACTTTCTATTTTCTTTCTATAAGTTTCTATCATTTCTCCATATTTTTCCTGTAATATTCTATTTCTTCTGTAATTTTCTATTTTCTTTCTGTAGTTTTCTATTTTATTTCTCTAATTTTCTATTTTCTTTCTGTAATGTCCTATTTTCTTTGTATAATTTTCTACTTTCTTTCTATAATCTTCTATTTTATTTCCATAATCTTCTATTTTCATTCTGTAATTTTCTATTTCCATCTATAATTTTCTATTTTCTATCTATAATTTTCTATTTTTCATTCTCTAATTTTCTATTTTTCTTCCTCTAATTTTCTATTTTCTTCATCTAATTTACTATTATCTATCTCTAATTTTCCAGGTGCATTACAGACTTACTTAGTGGAAGTGTCCGTGTCAGAGTATGGTGTCAAGTGTGGCAACATGCAACATTAACAAGGTCAGCTAAGGGAACATTTTGCTAATAAAGTGTTAATTTGACAAAGAGCAGTAGTAATTTAACCCACCAAACCCTGAGTAAATTAAAGGCTCATTCTCCTGACATAGTGAGTTAGGACATTAACTTTGATCAAAGTCCCAGCAAGAAACACGATTGCAGACCTGATCGACCGTGCTGAAGTAAGGTAAGAATCGAGTGGAAGGATGTTGCACTTTACTGTTTACCGATTTATTACTGCAAAGGCCAGTCAAACCCCTAATTTTCACCCTTCAATACCTCCGTTCAGAGAACATTGTTCGAAGTTGCATCCAGACCAGGGTGGATAAGAATCATGATTTTTATGAAATAAATAATTTTTCTTGATTTTTACAATTTAAATCGATTTTTTTTATTATTTTTAAATATCACGTTTGGTTTTCGACACCATACATAAAGATATATATTTTTATAGAAAGGCTGTAAAATATTTGAACAGTTTGCTTGAAGCAAATAAAAAAATATATGCAAATACACGTTTTTCTGTTTTTGATATATGAACCTACTATGGAAATGTTTGTTGTGAGTGTTAATAAAACTATAATAATTTCAATAAATTTTCATCCAGTGAAAATAAAACAATCTGGATGTACTCTATAATTGTAACTTACAATATTTTTATAGTCTTTGTAGGTGAATATTGGATTTTTTTTTAATGCGCAAAATATCAGCTGGTATGTTTATTTACAGTTTAATTATAATGACAGTATTTATGGTTTAACATGATTTGTATTTTGTATATTTTTCTACACAAAATATTTGCTAGTTTTGCAAATAAAAATTATTGAATTTTAATATCAAGAGAAATGTAAGTGTGTTTACAATTTACATATTACATTTACTTTCGTATGAGCTTCACACCATCGATACATATACAGGGTGTATCATAGCGCAAACTGACACTGTTGAAAGTACACGATAATAGAAGCAAAAAATTCTCGGTAAACATGGGTCTGCAAACGAGCCGTTTTCGAGATAATTGCGAATGTGTGGTTACAAGCCGACACTGACTTCATTGTTTGTGAACGTCGTCCTAGTTGGTAAAATGCTAATAATACAGTAAGAAAAGTCATTGGAGATCTCATTGCTTTTATTAAACATTCTACTTACTTTAACAAACGTTAGTATGTTACATGTTACAAGTACTGTACACTCGTACCTGTTAGAGGAGGTGTTCAAAGTGTCGTCCTTGCATCTGGATGCAATACTGTACGCGATTCCGCATTGAGTTTTGAATTCTTTCGAACACCCCGGTTCGTTTCGGAATTGGTCACAAGAATGTACAATTCTCTGTACTGATTGTATCCATCCTGTTTGATTACAACGCCACCTCTCGGAAATGTTCTGTTTTGTCAACGAAGAGCAAACCTAGGAACGCGCAAGGAGTAAAGTTTACACTTGGTGTTTACAAAATGCAATCAGTGACGGCTTCTAACCACACATTCGCACACATTATTAGCATTTTACCAACTAGGACGACGTTTACAAACAATGAAGTCATTGGCAGCTTGTAACCACACAATGGCAATTATCTCGAAAACGGCTCGATTGCGGACCAATGTTTACTGATACATTTTTTTGCTTCTATTATCGTGTACTTTCAACTGTGTCAGTTTGCGCTATTACTTATGATACACCCTGTATTTGTACCGATGGTGTGAAGCTCATACGAAAGGAAATGTAAGCTAATATGTAAATTGTAAACACACTTACACATGATACACCCTGTATTGTGTTTCCTTTCTTCTTCTTTCTTAGAGCCTAATAAACACCAGTCAATGATTACGATATTAATGTACATTCAAGAAAAGTAATTATTATATGTATAAAATCCTTATGTACATTTTAAATCACCTTATTTAAATCTTGATTTAAGTCAATCCACCTTGTTCCATCCGTTACATTCACATTTTTGCAGTTGCTGAACACTAAAATTGTTTCTCTCTATCACATACTTTTTTACTAATCAATACAGAATACTCTATTTAGGCATGTTATGGCTGTTTTCCCCCTCTTAGTCAGGACTCGACTCGAATGCAAACATGCAAGGTTGAAAAGGGGTAACATTCTTTGCAAAGGGAACTGAAGTTTGAGAATTATTGACAAAAATGGCTCATGTACACCGAAAAACAATCACTTCAAATTCAGTCCCGTTCCCTAGGCGAGGAAACAAAATAAACAAATCAGGTAAATGGATTTTCGTCTCTTGTATTAATCTGTCCGAACGGAGAGTGTTTTTTTCAAAAATGAACATGAATCGCCATTGGACTCGGTCCCATGGGTCAAGTCTTATGATTAAAATGTTAGCAAATGCGTCTCCACTGGACCGCAGATACTTATACGCCAACGCTGGCAATTAAAGAACGACGTCATTCAATTATACAATTTTCCGCATGGTTTATAAAATGGTCGTCACAAAAATCAATTTTTGTTCTGTTCAGTGACCTGGTAAATATTGAATTGGTGGATTATTCCTCCATATGCAAATTCCCACTTCCGCGAAAAATGCTTAATATTTTCCTTCAATCTTTTCACTGGAAAAAGGTTGCTGGTTGCGTGTGTGTAGGAGGGAACCTAACCTAAAATTTGTACAATATTTTTCTTGTCTTGTACGTAGGTATAGTTTTAGATTCGTAAAAGCTCTATCCGGATTCACACAGAGCGTCTGGGGTTGGGCTTCACCCATTCTAGATCTCTGCCATTATAGTGAAGGTGATGTGTTCAGCACTATGCTCGGATACAATCTCGCCTCATGGTTACCCACAGTTACATATTAATGAGAGGATGGTGAATCCCAAAGCCGAATTACTATTTCCCGACTTGATACACTGACAATAATTTTGTGGAAGTGGTAGTCATTAAGAAATGTGCCGCAGTAGCTATTGTGCGTCATGTGCAAGCGAGTGCGGTACGCTTTAAAAGAAAAAAATCTCGCGTTTTGGTAGATAAACATACGACACATTTTCTAAATTGAAACTTTTGCGTCAACTTGAAACCAACAATAGAACGGTTACAGCATGCATCTTTTCAAAAGCTCAAAAAGTATTAAAGCTTAAAGGAAGAAAGTAGTGGGGTTTGTACTATTACCAGCTCACGAAAGTATGAACCCCCCTCCAGCAGATTTGCTTACACTTAAAACAAGCTCAACATGCCCATACGAGCTTATTGCTCAAGTGTGGAACCCTGTCTAATCCAAGATTTTTGTAAAAAAGCCCTCATGGACTCCATCAGAAAGTATGACCCCCCTCAGATTGAAGTGCCTATACTTACAAAAGGCACTTCTGTGAGATTGTTGTCCATAAACTTGTCAAAAATTGATATTTTTTTTGGCCACACTTAAAACTAGGCCACAACATACCCACCCACACCCACCCACATCCACCCACACACACCTACATACACACACACTCACATACACACACACACACACACATATTGACCTTGACCTTGATCTTGACCTTGACCTTGACCCTGACCTTGACCTTGACCCTGACCTTGACCTTGACCCTGACCTTGACCTTGACCCTGACCTTGACCTTGACCTTGACCTTGACCTTGACCCTGACCCTGACCTTGACCTTGACCTTGACCCTGACCTTGACCTTGACCTTGACCCCGACCTTGACCTTGACCACACCCACCCACATACACACCTACACCCACCCACACACATATTTACTTCCGGTTTAAGTTCAATTGGATACCAGGTTTAAATTGTATATTAAAACAAAGCAATATGCAGAGACCCTCTAGAATTGCTCTGTGACCCTCTCATTTCTTACATCATAAACATATGATTTTTCTCCTATGAGAATAACACTACATATGGTGTCATCAGGTAAAGCCTCATGAAATTCACAGATAATTTTAATATTTGTTCTGTCATTCACCACAACTTGTTTTCTTTTTGAAGCATTGATTACAAACATGGGTCTCTGTGCTTTGAATTCATCTGGTGTGTAATACATGTCAGTATTGCCTGTAGTGACTCTTTTGAAGGATGTAAATGCTTCATATAATTTAAGGAAGTCATCCTTGGACATGTCTAAATTGTAATTCTCTCTAGGAAAGACCTCATTTCTGCCATTTTTAAGATAAATGTTCTTGATGTTGCAGTTATCAAATTTACTTGAATTTTTTTCCTGATTATTGTGTCTTCCAGTCTGAAACAGTACCACCACAAAATCAGGCATGTCAAATTGTATGCTGGAGAATGAATTTGTAGCATCAAACTCATAATATGTACCAGATGCGGGCTTCTGTACACATTGATATGTATAAAATTGCAGAGGAATTTGTGGATTTTTTATTATATCAGCTTTGTATTTAAGACCATAACTGGCTTCATACTCAACAACAGGGATTCTTAGCTCCATGGTCTGAATAATGCATTTGCCTGCATCTGGTAGGGTATTAGGCAGAGCTTCCCCTGTAGAGTTTATTGTGCTGTACCTCATCAAGGCATTGTTATCATTTGCAGCTCTTCTAAATGTGATTCTTAACCCACCCTTCCACATAATATCTTTGAAATCTGAGAAGAATCCTGGCAACAGGCGCATGGGGAACAGCACTGTGTGGTTTTTAGATAATATCTTATCACCAGCCTCAAATCCGCCTATTTTGTAGTATGAAGCCTCGGTTTTAGATAATTTTAATGTGGCCAAAGCTGTGGAGGTAATGCCGGGATAATCCACTCTGTTTATAACAACGCCATGCTTTCTGATCTCAATTTCAGAGAATAGATGTGGCACAAAATTGTCTACAAGTCTTATATTTGAATTTGCCGGATAAGCTGTTCCATCGAGCTTTACAACATCAAATTTGATGTATAGATCTGCTCTGTGGGGGTGTATAAATCCATCCCCTACATCAAGATCAACCTCGATTTCTGTGTTGGGTTGATTTAAATTTGCAAATGTCCTCCTGTTTGGAGGGAATGATTGTAGCTCATAACTCTCAATATTTTCCATTGTATGTATTTTTATTTAAATATTAATCTCTATGATAGCAGTTGTTGTGGCTCCAGCAAAATCAACTAATTCTTCTCTTTCATTAGTGACCATCAATTCAATATAATCTATTCTATTATGGCACACAGGAAAATATAATGTTGGGGATGGATTGTAGATGATGGGCTCCATGAATTCAGAATTAGGTTTGAATGTTGCAATGATGCCAGTTTGTTTGTGAGTGCCTATGCTATTTGATTTGGTGATCATACCCTCAGCTACATTACAGTGAATATTCAGAGTCTCTATGGCTAAGAATTTAGGTATATTCATAGCAGTGTGTTTAATGCCCGGTTCAAGTTTTGTGTTGTTCTCAAAGCCCAACAGCTCTCCTATAGTACTCAGATCCACTGTTTCTGTAGCAGATACAATCTCTACTCTGTGAGTGACAGAATTTTGACTTAATACTACACCTCTGGGTAATTGAGCATTTAGAGTGGACAGATTATACTGCCCTGGAGTGATGACAATTTTTTCATCCCCAACTGCAATTTTGTTGTTGTGGTGTGTAATATTTGGGATCAGGTACATGCCATAAAATGCTCTGAGAGCTATTGTTTTGGGATAGACAATGTCATCATGCAATTTGAGTTTCAATATTGAATTTTGGCTGGTGAGATGGAATACCCCCATGATATTTCAGATACCACAAGGCCTTTTGAAAATCTTCAATTGATGGTTTATTTATTTGAGACATGTATCTAAGAACAGATAAACACAAATGTCCACAATTAACATCTCTGAAGTTTTGAACACGGGCATTATTGTAATAAAGATTAGCTGAATTTAGATATTTTATTAAATTTTCAGGTGGAACACCTCCAAATGAATCAAACACAAATGCCTCATTTTTTAAATATTTAAGATAGCAGATCCAGTGAGTGCCTTGATTTTTGTACTCATCCAAATTAACAATGCCACACTCTTTGTTGAGTGGTTGTTCTGGCAAAGAATCAGACATGTACACACCTCTAAAATGTTTGATGCCCAATGGCTTGATTAAAGCTTCAATATCTTGGTTTGTAAGCGGCTCTTGTTTTTTTTAAACTTATTCATGGCTCTCTTAACACCTTTCCCTTGTTTCTCCATTGCCAGGTTATGGCGCCTCTGCTCATCTAATTCTGCCCTATTTTTCTTGGCATCTATTACTGTTTTTGCTATGGCGGCTGAACCCCCAGCCAAGCTCCCCACAGCCCCGAGAGCAGCTAAGATGGCAGGGATGGTAAATATGAATCCCCCCACATGTGATTTTTTTCTTGATTGCTGTAATTTTTTTAATTGGGGGGTGCTAAGTAACAATTTCATACCATGCCCCTTAGCAATACAAGAATTTTTTTTCTTGCGCTGTTTTTTGGTTAGAAGACTGTCAATAGGCCCAAGAGATTTGAGACCTGCATAAGGTATTTGATACATAACACCCTTGGCCTTCATTGTAGGTTTATTATATACATATTCACAACCCCCACCCCAGTTTTTGTTTGGTGCTCATAGCTATGGTGGTTCCCAATGCTGCTATTTTTTCACTCAAAGAAGCATCTTTGCTTACAAATCTGCCAAATGCAGCCTCTTCTAATTTCTTGTCTGCAACATGTCTCTTGTCAAGATCAGAATGTGTGTTGTATGCAATATCATGGTCTCTACAAGCAGCATCTAAGGGATTAACACCAGGGTCCCCTCTGTTTAATCTATGGTCCAGTTTTGTGCCTGGACCACAATATTGATAGCCTGGAATGTGTAGTTCAAATGGCAGCTTGTTTATAATGTCATTAACAAGGCCCCGACCCTCAGAAATATTCCAAAATTTAGGTGGTAGAGTATTAATAATTTTTATGAGATATCCAATCCCCTTAGGATCATTCACTATAAAATTAGACAATTTTGTGCTTATCATGTCCATAATTCCAACCTTTTCATTGTAAAAATTGTGGTTCCCAGCATTTTCCTCCCCAGCTATTACCAATAGCCTATCTACAAGTTTCCTGACATCATCAACCCAGACAAATTCTTTGGGCAGGGTGTTGTATTGTTTGATTCCACTGCCAGTCTTGATCTGTGACCATATGGGCTTGATTAAATTATTGTATTTTGCTCCACTGCTAGACTTGACTCTTTTTTGTGTGGGATCATTGTTCTGGTATAGAGCATCTGATTTTATTAATATTTCTTTGTAATCCTCATAATCTTGATCTGTATAGCTGCCAGGCCTTTTCCTAGTCATCAGTTCCCACAATCCAGGTGTTCCGGTGTACTTAACAAAAGCACCTTTTTCTCCGAGACGAGATTCTGAATATACAATTATATCATCTCCCATAAATGTTACTCTGAAATTGCCAATTCTATGAATGATGCTGCCATCAAGCTCTGTGTCAGCATATAAGCCAAACACCTCATCTTTATTGTCTTTAGGTGTTGTTAAATATTTTTGAGCAAGAAGACCCAATTCAATAGGATCCTGACTAGCCTCAATTCTTCTAGGAGCAAGAGGACTAGGTGTATGAATACTGGAAAGTGGGGTGAGTGGATAATCTAATATGTTCCTAGCAGCTACAGGTACAAGCTCTGTGAGCAAATTTTGATTCTGCTCTGTAACAGTTTTGATATTCTTACCTAAATTATTAATAGCATCAATTACAGGCTGTTCTGTTTGTTTGTGTTTTTCATAAATTCCTCGGTTCTCTGATTTCCATCCCTTAAATCTTTTTACAAGATAATCTCTTAATTTAAGATCATCAATTATTGGCCTTTTCATGTTTATTTATATACGTCTCAACGTCTAGAAAATGTTTCAACGTCTAGAAAATTGTTGATTTTATTTCTGTATTTGCCAGTATTAGGTGTTCTTGTCATATCAATTGTAACAAACCCATAACTGTCCTGGTTCCAGCACTTGCTGCAAAATTTGGAAAAATCATTGTAGCTCAAGTCCCCACCTACATATTCATCATGTATGTGTTTGAGGTTGGTATGATCCTGATGAAACACACATATAAAATTGCTGTTGTCTCGGATCAGTTGCTTGGGTATTTTTGAAAAAGTCTGTGCCAGGTAGAAGCAATCAATGTTTTTGTGCCGGCCCTGTGTAAAGAAATTCCTAACCTTGTTTTGATTATCCAATATAATATCATCAAACACAACAACAGAATTATCGAGACATTCATCAAGTGGCTTAACATCTGGTTCAAAAGTGGCAATATCCAATCCATCATATAGCTTCATCAGCTGCTGATATTTTAATTGTTCCAAGCTCTTAGAGAAGATATACAAGTGCCTGTTTTTCCAGTCTAACCAGTTGGGTGCCAATAAAAAATTATCAACCATTAGTGTAGTTTTACCACAAGCAGATGGCCCAACAATAAGACACCTAATATTATCAGGTAACAAGTTGCCATTTCTCTTATTCTGCTGTTCAGGTTCTGGCAGCCTCTTTATAACATCCCAGGTGTTCATATTATTATTTTGTTTGCATCGATCCAGCTGTTTTCCGGATGACCCAGCCATTTGACAAGTAACTTTTTGCCTTTTCTGCGGATAATTTTTTCTATGAGATATGTGTCAGGCTGTTTAGTTTTGCTGAGCTCTTGTTCATAGAACCTGCCTTTGAGAATTTCTCCTCTGTGATCCTTTATTATATATGTGTTAAGGGTCCCGGGTTTAACCTGAACCACTGTAAATAATTCTGTGCTCCAGTTTCTTGTAAAGCCTCTCTTGAATAAGTGCTTATATTTACTAATTCTTACTTGATCCCCTACCCTGTATTTGGCCTTTCTTGTTGTTGGCTGGTATCTAGGATAATAAACAGTGCTGATCAATTTTTGCTCATCAGATGAGCTTATTACTTCAGAGGGTTTCATGTTGATTGTGGAATGGACCGAGTTGTTATATTTATGTAGAAGTTCTGGAAGAATATTAATCCATTTATAATTACCTTGAAGTGTGAATTGTTTATACATAAGATTTTTTAAGGTTCTGTTGAATCTCTCTACAATTGAGGCTTTGAGATCACTGTAACTCGAATAATGTTTTATTGCCTGGCTTTTAATAAATTGTTGAAACACAGAATTATAAAATTCTTTGCCATTATCTGTTTGCAAATAGCGCGGGGATCTTCCACTCTGATTGATGATTGTTCTAAAAGCTTCTGTAACACATGTTCCAGTCTTGGATTTGAGTGGCACAGCCCAGGCAAATTTCGAAAATGTATCTATGACAGTGAGTAGATACTTGTAGCCCTTGTTGATTTTGTCTAAGTTTTTCAACTGCCCACTTGCCATTTCAATCAAGTCGCTTTGCCATAAATCATCTATGCCCTTTGTGACTACTGGCAGTCTCTTAAAATTATGTCTGGCTTGTCTGTGTAATTCATCAACAATAATTTTTCTAGACATAATATGTAAACAAGAATATTGCAACTATGGGGTGTTCAGCAGCTGAGACTGCAGGATTTTCTAAATATAATTTGTCCCCTATCTGTATTTTAAATTCCAAAGTGCCATCATCTTCTACATAAGATGTTTCTAATGTATTGGGGTCTGTAAAATCCTCCAATTCTACACTGCTGATTTTCACTTTGTTGTTAGCATTTGTTATTGATAAGGTGGGGTAGTGGTGTGCCTGTGGCTGAAGCCAATATTTGATCTTGATTGGTCTCAATGTGCCCCCAACAAAAAATTGGTAATAAAATTGTGCAGGGGACAGCATATATATTTTACCACCTGGTGTAAATGGAGAATCATATTCTTTGTTGGGGATGCTGTACAATTCAAGAATTACTGAATGTTTTGGATTCTCGATTATGCCTGTTATTTCTTTTTCTGCTGTGAGCAATCTGCTTGTTACAGATTCAAGGTGCTCATTGATGGTCCTAACAATCTCATCGTGCCCAGGCTTGATTCTTATGTCAACAGCAAGTTTTTTGTATTGTTGCACAATTTCTTGAAGCTGGGTGGCAAAAACAGACAGAGCATTTGCTTGATTGGATTCCATGGTCCCTAGCTGTTGCTTGATATTAGCTACAATTTGTTGCAAATTTTCAACAATTGCCAATTTTGAATTTTGAGCTGTAAGATCATGGACCTGCCTTCTGATATCCTCAAACAGGGCATGCAATTCATTAATATGTTGATTTGTTGGTAGAGTGGCCACTGTCTGAGTGAGATGTTTGATCTCTGCCTGGATATTCTTGATATCTTCTGATTTCAATATCCTATTCACTGCTCTCTTAATATTTTTAAGTTCCTGTGATGTAGGCAAATTTGATACTGTATTTTGCAAAAATTCAAGTGCCAATTTCACATTGTTTAATTCAGAAGCATCAGCCACATTTTGCATAGCATTTTGGAGCAGGGCTATATCTGCCTGAGAGGGTGTGGATTGTTGTAAAATTTCAAGCTTTGTTTGAATATCATCTATCAAGTGATGAAAATGAGATAGTTCAGATTCAGTGTTGAGGTTTTCAAGCTTTGTGATTTGTTGCTGGACACTGGCAAGGGTATCTACAATCCCAGGCAATCTGGATTCTAGTACATTTGCCAAATCACTTTGCACTGCTGCTATTGTACCCTCAAGATGGGTTATGGAACTTTGAATTTTTCCAAAATCTTCATATGTTTCAAGTTGCAGCTTAATATTTGCTACACTCCGAGTTATTGCATTTAAAGCATCAGAAGATGGCAAATTGTTCATAAAATTTTCAAGTGTCTCAATTTTTTCTTTAACCTCGGCTATGGCATTGTTCAGAGGATCCAGATTAGGTATTTGGAGTGACTGAATCTGTTCTTTTAGAGTGGAAATTACTAGATCAAAATCTTCTTGCGATTTTATGCTTTTGACAATTGTTTGGAGTTGTGTCTGGACATTATTTATCTGCTCTTCCAATTGCTGTTTCAATTGCTCAGAATTGGTGGCCTGGGTCTTAAATTTGGTTTCAAGAGCTGCAACTGCTTCTTCTAAACTTTGAAAATTATCTAATGTCGCCAAATCAGTATATTTCTGAAGCAGCAGTTTAAGTTCAGAATCAATTTTAAGAAGAGGGTCCATGCATTGTGATTGCAAATTTGTAATTTCTAATTGAAGACTGGCATTGAGTGTGGTTTGTAAAGCTTGTAAATCACTTCTTAATTTCTTGACTCTGACATCAAGCATCAGAATCTCATCACTGTGATCTTCATGTCTTGTATGGCCAAAAATATCATTAGGCATTTTGTTTAGTAGTTATTTATTATAGAGTATCTGATTCTTAATTCTATAAAAAAGGGTATAAGCTTGTCATAAGATCCAGGGACCTCAATATATAAGCAATCACCAGCAGAAACAGTATAAACAGTGCCAGAAACCATGTTTGAATGCTTAATTCTGTAAATATTTCTCCCTACTGAAATTTTAACATCACCCTCAGGGGTTGTAATAAATTGCAATTGCCCACCTACAGGTAATTGGTAATGATTTAAATTATTGTTAAATATGTACAATATTTTGCCTGTCTCATCATCAACATCTGTAAATATGCTGTTCAGATGAATAATTAACAAGCCACTCAGTTTAGACAGCATATCAGAAGAGGGTTGTGGGGTTGGCAGGTCCATAATATTTTGTTTTTTAAACCCAAATAAGTTCATAGGCATGTTTATTTATTTCAAATCATGCTCTGTAATTGGGCATTGATTACCATTTTTCAAATCACAATACCCCCATGGTAGAGTATGTATGCCACATGATAAAATGCATCTCTTATCGTCGTGTGGGTCCAGAGCCACTTTTCTTACAACATTTGAAGTCAACAAGTGATCCACACTCTGAATTCTGGATTCCGATGTTCTGATTAAACTCTGGGATTTGATGCAATTTTTATAATCTTCAAATTGGAGCTCTTTTTCCACAGCTACTTTGCCAATGCCCTTGGCCTTTTTGACAACAGCACTACATGTTTTAAAACTATACATCTTGGCACTTAACCCAGCAAATTCCACAATAACATCACCAAGTGTCTCATCTTTTAACTTGCCGGGCACTTTTTTGTTGTGGTGGTGTTGAATCTCTTTATGTTCACTAGTATCAAAATATTGAAACAATTCAGGCTGTGACATATCTTGATAAACATCTTCTGTTTTAATATCAAGAATAAAACTATCCGTGTCCATGTACATCAATTTTACATTATCACCATAAAAAGGTTTCAGCACATCATAATACAATGTTAACATATGTAATTTGGACAATTCCAATATCGCAGCCCCTACATAAATAGGTTTATCAAACTTAATTTTTGTTTTCTTCATGTTGAAAAGTGCCATATCTTCATCATAAATTCTTCTGTAATTGAAGTTGGGCTTTGCAACCAATTTTTTGCTCAGGCTGGGGTCAGTAATTATTTTAACATCGGTATGTTTTCTGACATTTTCAATAGTTTTGCCATATACAGAATTAACCATCAATTTAAACAAAGATTTATCAAATTCGCTCTTTGCAGATGTTCGAAGCTCCGTGTTTGTATTAATGTATGGTTTCAACCATCTTGAGTGCCTGAACCTCAAAACTTTTCCAACTTTGGTTACTTGAACACCATGTTTCATCAGGAACTGGAGGTTTTTGTAATATATGACACAACCCTGTTTTGGCTCCAGAGTCATCATGAGCTTCTTCTGTTTAGAGCCAGGTGAGCACTGAACCTCGGGAATTGGGGGCAGATCAGAAAATTTGTTATGTAAATGATCTGGAAA
Organism: Lepisma saccharinum; assembly: GCF_977018435.1. Taxonomy (NCBI): domain Eukaryota; kingdom Metazoa; phylum Arthropoda; class Insecta; order Zygentoma; family Lepismatidae; genus Lepisma; species Lepisma saccharinum. Next base: position 56,044,904 of record NC_139233.1, read on the forward strand.
TATCAGATCAACCTCTAAGAAGAGGCCACGTTCTCTGTCATCAAAACCCTGAAGATCCTCAATATTAAAATCTTCGACCCATTCAAGCCCTGCATATGGCAATTTTTGCATCATGGCATGACCATAGAGGCTGTTGGCATCCACATACAATATATAATTTGATGGCAGTGCTGGATTATAATCAGGCATATATTTGTTATTTGCTCTGGCATATCTCTGAGAACATTGCACCATGCCTCCTTTTATATTTTCCTCCATAAACAGATACATATCTTGATCTTGGATCAAATCCAATTGCATTTTGGTGTTTAAAAACATTGCAGCCCATGCTAGGCCCGGGGCACTGAAAAAATACGCTGGGTCCAGTCCATAATTTTGCATTGATGATTTTCTGAATGCCTGCAATATATCAGCTAAGAGGGTCACATCAAGTTTCAAATAAGCCATGTGATAATCACGAAATGTCTGGCATTTTAAATTGTTCCACATCAATTGGGCATGGTGATAATCATCATCAGTGATTCCAGATCCTCTGATTTTGCTGTAAAACTCTTCTTGTGGTGGCAGAGAACACTCATCAAATTTAGAAAAATCTGTAACATAATCATATGGATATACACCCTTCCGCCTAATTAATTTCAGGTCCAGATTTGGAAACAATGCACGTGTGATTTTGAATTGATCATCAGATAATTGAGTGGCCAGTGTAGCCAGGCTAGCAGATAAAAATCTGTAAGAATCAAGAAATCTCATGTGAATAGGAACACCATTAACTTTAATTGTTTTGCTAATAGATATATATTTTTCATCATTTTCAGCTAAAATATTTAAATTCTGTTTCTCAAACCCCTCGTACCTGATCAGATGATGAAAATCATAATTGGATGCTCCATGACAAAATATGGGGACAAATCTTGGTCTCTTGATCTGAATATTACAGCTATTACACAGGGCCTGTCTATATCGACCATCTGTATGAGAATGGTGTTTCACCTTGATATTTATATCTGAAAATTCAGAATCACATAGTGGGCATTTTTCTGCATTGTTGAAATCCTCAATCTGTTTCTCTGTTAAAGGCAGCATGGGTTTTGATTTTAATAAGATGTTAGATGCTATGTCACGGCACTCATTTTCTATTCTATGTGCAAATATTTTGATAGCATCTGGCCCCATGTATGAATTTTCTTTGGTAACAACACCATCCTGTACAACCACATAACAAAAACTGGAAGGTTCATGTAGCTGGTATGGTGTAATAGATGATTCTTCAGGATCCGGATTGCAGAATGCAAGAGATTTGAGGATTGATTCAAAATCACAGACAATATATGCTGGGTGTTCCAACAAGGCTTCAAACTTTTTGAATTTGCAATTTTCACTTGGATTAGGCATCACCATATGAACAGGTTTATGCTTCCCACAATATTTCAGATGCTCAATTAACTTGTTTTTGGCAATTTCTGCACTCACTTTACAAACCCCATTCACTGTTTTTCTACCATCAAATACCCTTAAACATCTTCTGCATATTCTGAATATTGTATTGGATTTGTCTAGTTGTGTTCTCACTAAAGCTAGAAGATTATGTATCAGAGTGTAATGATATTTGCCATCCTCTTCAATTAAGAGCAAATCAATCGGAACAGCAAAATCATCATCAATTGTACTGATTCTGAGAGGTTCTATCAAGCAATTGCCAGTGGAACAAATATATACATTAATAGATAATTGTTCACCATTGATATCTCGGGCCTTTTTTTCAAATTTATCAATATTCTGAAGAGACATTGGATATTCCAAACCCTCCATTGCATCGTCAAAATCATGTTCATGTTGTTTGTAATAACTTATTCTCTGAGAATTTCTTGAAACTGGATACAAAGCAGCTAAAATACACCACAAAAAGCATTTCTCATCATTATTTTCAATATTAACCACGGCTTGTTTGTTTTTAATATTGATAGGTAATGGCAGATATGTAGATCCTTGTAATGGGCTGAATTCAGAAATATTAACATATAACTTGTGTGGAGAGCCGCATAGGCTCCATCCAGACTCTTTTGCTGCAAATTCAGAGTGTTTAATGTTTAATTGTTCTATCAAACTGCTTATTATTGTGTCTGAATTTGCATTTGAATATACCGGTACAGTTTCTGTCATGTGGGGCTGTGTAAATTTTGTGCCATTTGGTTTCTTATATTGAGTATACAATTTGAGGGAGAGCTTATAAGAGCCATTTTGTGTATTTAGAATTGCCTGTACATCAGGATTTATACTGTTCAAGAAATTCTCAATACCACATCTTGGCTCTGATACAAACCGATAATCCCTAAGTTGGGCATTAAAACTGCTATGGATAGGTGCAAAGCATGGCTGTTTTGCTGCTCTGGCATTAAGAGGTACTTCATGCTTCCTTTTCAGACCAGATGTGGATGGTTGTAGGGGCAATGGTGATGACTGTGCGGAACAAGTATCTTTATGTGTATATGTGAAGTATTGCATGCTGTATTTTCTATGGCATTTGGGGCATATTTTTGTGGGGGTTCTGTATTTGCCTGGGTCACAAATCTTTTGGTGCTTGGCCCAATTGGGGCTGGATATATTCTTATTACACTGATTGCAATATTTTTGACTTGGCATTTTTGTTGTTGTTTATTATATACAATTTCTTGGGATTCAATTCAAAACTCTATACTGGATCAGTTGGGTTCAACACTGTGCTGTGTATACCTAGTGTGTATACCTAGTGCATGTGTGTGTGTATGGCTATGGAATTTCTGTTGTTGTTTATTATATACAATTTCTTGGGATTCAATTCAAAACTCTATACTGGATCAGTTGGGTTCAACACTGTGCTGTGTATACCTAGTGTGTATACCTAGTGCATGTGTGTGTGTATGGCTATGGAATTTCTGTTGTTGTTTATTATATACAATTTCTTGGGATTCAATTCAAAACTCTATACTGGATCAGTTGGGTTCAACACTGTGCTGTGTATACCTAGTGTGTATACCTAGTGCATGTGTGTGTGTATGGCTATGGAATTTCTGTTGTTGTTTATTATATACAATTTCTTGGGATTCAATTCAAAACTCTATACTGGATCAGTTGGGTTCAACACTGTGCTGTGTATACCTAGTGTGTATACCTAGTGCATGTGTGTGTGTATGGCTATGGAATTTCTGTTGTTGTTTATTATATACAATTTCTTGGGATTCAATTCAAAACTCTATACTGGATCAGTTGGGTTCAACACTGTGCTGTGTATACCTAGTGTGTATACCTAGTGCATGTGTGTGTGTATGGCTATGGAATTTCTGTTGTTGTTTATTATATACAATTTCTTGGGATTCAATTCAAAACTCTATACTGGATCAGTTGGGTTCAACACTGTGCTGTGTATACCTAGTGTGTATACCTAGTGCATGTGTGTGTGTATGGCTATGGAATTTCTGTTGTTGTTTATTATATACAATTTCTTGGGATTCAATTCAAAACTCTATACTGGATCAGTTGGGTTCAACACTGTGCTGTGTGTGTGTGTGTGTGTATGTGTGTGTGTGTATGTGTATGTGTGTGGGTATGTGGGTGGGTATGTGGGTGGGTGTGGGTGTGTATGTGGGTGGGTGTGATCAAGATCAAGGTCAAGATCATCTCAAGGTCAAGATCAAGGTCAAGGTCAAGGTCAAAATAATCGAAAAAATAATCGAAAAAATAATCGAAAAATAATCGAAAAAATAATCGAAAAAATAATCGAAAAAATAATCGAAAAAAATAATCGAAAAAATAATCGAAAAAATAATCGAAAAAAATAATCGAAAAAAATAATCGAAAAAATAATCGAAAAAATAATCGAAAAAATAATCGAAAAAATAATCGAAAAAATAATCGAAAAAATAATCGAAATCAAGATCAAGGTCAAGGTCATGTCAAGATCAAGATCAGTATGTGTGGGGGTGTGGGTGTGTATGTGCGTATTAATACGTTTGGCATAATTTTAGGTGTGGGTAAAAAAATATCAAGAGGAGCATATTTTTGACAAGTTTATGGACAACAATCTCACAGAAGTGCCTTTTGTAAGTATAGGCACTTCAATCTGAGGGGGGTCATACTTTCTGATGGAGTCCATGAGGGCTTTTTTACAAAAATCTTGGATTAGACAGGGTTCCACACTTGAGCAATAAGCTCGTATGGGCATGTTGAGCTTGTTTTAAGTGTAAGCAAATCTGCTGGAGGGGGGTTCATACTTTCGTGAGCTGGTAATAGTACAAACCCCACTACTGAAGAACGGGTATTACTTTTATTGTTCTTTTAGATTTCCACAGATGCAATCGGTTGATAATGTAACAATCTTATTTATTATCGATATTAACGTTAAGAACATCAACACTTGTTTCGTGGAATTGCAATTACATAGCTATATTAGAAAGAACTTTAAAGCAAAGGTGGGCTATAGGAATTCTTTCCTTTTTAATTAATTTCCGTCGCTTTTTAGCTTTCTATTGTAAAACCACGATGTTGACGAATGATGAACGCACGAATAAAACAGGACAAACTAAACGATATATACCATAAACTAGATTTCCTGAGACTTCTGTTACCTTGACAACTTCAGCACAAAGGTCGGCACACATAAAATCTTCAGTCTACAGTTCCATCACTGATCATATTTCTAAGAATGTAATATGAATGATCTTGCTCAGTTTTATACTATATAATATACCTGGCTATATTATAATAATATAAAATAATACTGGATGACATAATAGAATGCAGTGATATTGGTTATTTGATAAATAGTCAGTCATCCATATTAATGTAAAATATCTGTGAAATTTATGTTGTATTGTTAGTCTTTAAAATAGCTCATTTTCCATACCAAACCATATTTGTAAAGTAATTTACAAAAATGATGAGCAATATCTCATATTAACAGGTTACGTTTGTGCATTGATATGAATTTTAGCATTGTTATGGAAGCAAATACTAAAACGCTTAATTAAAGCTATGTAAAATCAGTACAAAACTAGAGTTATGTTTGTGCAAGTTTGTTTTCCAGTAAATATGTAGTATAAATTGTATTAATGTGTTCTATATCTTTACTACCTGAAAGAACAAATTCGTGAATCGAAGATCTAACTTTGCAGTGAAAGATATGCAAGAAAGGTAATTTTGGCTGAACTTTATGTATAAATGTGTTTTAAAATAGTGTAAATACATTTTTGACAGTAAAATATTGTCAATATTTACGAAAGGATTACGGCCCGTTTCGCCTTATCCCGTTTCGCCTTATTGCGTTTTCACCTACAATACAATTTTGCGTGATTTATGTAACACTAACTTTCTAAGGCGGAACGGGACATCCCATTTCGCCTTACACAAAAAAATTCCCACCAGGGAATATTATCGACATGAAGAGTAGGGTAGTGTCCCGGGTTCCACGCCCGAAAATGAGGTATAGTGAGGTACACAGTGTTGCTAACTCCTCATTTGAAAAAATCACCAAGGTTTTTGTTTTTGGGTCTAACCTAACCTCAAGCAAGGAGCTGGCAATACTGCTTGAGGCTTTTCTCGCAGTGTGGCCAACTCACCCCAAGAAAATTTCACCATGTGATATTTCACAGGCGAAGCTAACCTACAAATGGGAGTTGCCAACACTGACTAGTGGAGGTGCACGGGTTCTGCGCTATTATTTGCGATTCAGTGTTGCCAACTCACCCCAAGAATATTTCACCACATGTTATTTTACAGACGAAGCTAACCTACAAATAGAAGTTGACAACACTGGCAACATCAATTGCGGTTTAGTGTTGCCAACTCACCTCAAGAATATTTCACCATGTGATATTTTACAGGCGAAGCTAACCTACAAATAGAAGTTGACAACACTGGTAACATCAATTGCGATTCAATGTTGCCAACTCACCTCAAGAATATTTCACCATGTGATATTTTACAGGCGAAGCTAACCTACAAATAGAAGTTGACAACACTGGTAACATCAATTGCGATTCAATGTTGCCAACTCACCTCAAGAATATTTCACCATGTGATATTTTACAGGCGAAGCTAACCTACGAATGGGCAACACTGACTAATAGAAGTGGCCGGGGTTGCGTCCGAATCAGCAGCAGATGTTACCTGCACTGTTACATCCGGGGACTCAGCCAATCTCTGTTGTCCGAATTTGCGGTAGACGTGGAGTCGGAGGGAAGAGCAGAGAGGCGCGACAGATGCATGCTGGCGCTGTGACGCTGCGCTTGGCAGCCATATTCTAACTTTTATTTTGTACAGGCAACATTTACTGATTAGAGGATGTAAAACTCAGTTATATTTTAATATTTTATCGATAATACTGAATGCAGAAAACGTAAATGATGAAATAGCGTGTTATATTTTTTAATGTGAGTAGTTAGGTGGAAATTATTTGTTTGTTTGCGCCCCAGAGCGCGGTGGGTGAAGTTCGGGCTGACACCTGGCGGGAAAAGTGACAGGCGTACTACAAGGGGACATGCAGATTCGGACGACTTGGACGCGACTTCGAGTGCACGCGAGAGCAACGGGGGAGAACGAGATGGAGCGCTTGCCAATCCGGACACGGCTTTTGTAAACCTCTCTCGGGAACGATGTGCCACACACGCGCGCGCGCCCCTATCGGTAGATTACGTTTCGCGTATTTATTTGTTGTGCTGGCACAGCGTGATGAGTAAATAATGCATTTTCTTATTTTTGAAGTACGAATGCACTTTATCGTAATCTTCCAAGTCCCGGGGACACTAATGTTTGTATATTGTGACTTTTGTAAACCTCTCTCGGGAACGATGTGCCACACACACACACACGTGCACGCGCTGGCGCCTCTTATTATTTGTGCAAGAAAAAAGATGTTAAACATGTTAAAACTGCTCTGTGACCCTCTCGTTCTTCACGTCGTGGACGAAGGACTTCTCGGCGACCAGGATCACACTGCATACGGTGTCCTCGGGCAACGGACTGTTGAACTCGCAGACGATCTTGATGTTGGTTCGATCGTTGACCACCACCTGCTTTCTCTTAGATGTGTTGATGACGAACATCGGCCTGCGGGTTTTGAATTCACTGGGGGTGTAGTACATGTCCATGCTTCCCTCGGTCACGCGTTTGAAAGCCGTGTAAGCTTCGTAAAGTTTGAGATAATCGTCTTTGGTCATGTCGAGGTTGTAATTCTCGCGCGGGAACACTTCGTTGCGTCCATTTTTGAGATAAATGTTTTTGATCTTGCAATCGTCGAATTTGCTGGAATTTTTTTCCTGGTTGTTATCGCGCCCGGTTTGAAAGAACACTACGACGAAATCTGGCATGTCGAACTGTATGTTGTTGAACTGAGTTGTCACGTCGAATTCCATGTGACTTCCCAACGCCATCTTCTGCACGCACTGGTAACCGTGAAAATGAATCGGCACCTGCGGATTCTTCAAGATCTCTGCTTTGTACTTGAGGGCGTAGTTCGTCTCGTATTCCACGATCGGCATTCTCAATTCCATGCTCCGTATGACGCACTTGGCCGCTTCGGGTAATGTGTTGGCTATCGGCGTGCCGTCAGCGTTCAAGTTGGTGTATCGCATCAGTGCGTTGTTGTCGTTGGCTGCTCTTCGAAACGTGACGCGCAATCCCCCCTTCCACATGATCTCCTTGTAGTCCGAGAAGAATCCCGGTAGCAGACGCATGGGAAAGAGTACCGTGTGACTTCTAGTCGATATTTTGGTCCCCGCTTCGAATCCTCCCGCCTGGTAGTATGCTGCGTCAGTTTTGGATAATTTCAATGTTCCCACTGCCGTCGACGTGATGCCTGGATAATCTATTCTGTCTATGACGGTGTTGTGTTTCCTCACCTCCACCTGCGAGAACAGGTGAGGCACGAAGTTGTCCACGAGTATCAAATTTGCTGTTGCGGGAAACGCGTCTCCGCTTTCCTTCTTCACCACGTCGAATTGAAGGTAGAGGTCCGCTCTGTGAGGATGAACGAACCCATCGCCTACGTCCACGTCGTATTCGATCTCCCTGTTCGCTTCGTTGAGATTGGCGAACGTGCGACGGTTGGGAGGGAAAGATTGCAATTCGTAACTTTCGATTTGTTCCATTTTTACTATGTATGGTTATTTATTATACGTTGATCTCCACGATGGCCGTCGTAGTGGCACCTGCGAAATCCACCACCTCTCCTTTCTCGTTCGTCACTACCAACTCTATGTCGTCTATGCGGTTGCGACATACTGGAAAATAGATCGGCGAAGAGGGTGTGTAGATGATCGGTTCCATGAATTCGGAACTTGGTTTGAATGTGGCTATGATTCCCGTCTGCTTGTGACTTCCCAGTAATCCGTCCGAAGATTTAGTGATCATGCCTTCCGCCACGTTGCAGTGAACGTTCAGAGTTTCGATGGCTAGAAATTTAGGAATATTGACTGCCGTGTGCTTGATGCCAGCTTCGAGTTTGGTGTTGTTCTCGAAACCTAAAAGTTCTCCTATGGTACCCAGGTTTATGGTCTCCGTCGCCGATAGGATTTCCACTCTGTGCGTGACCGAATTTTGAGAAAGGTACGTACCTTTGGGTAATTGAGCTTGCAAAGTGGAAAGATTGTATTGGCCTGGCGTGACGACGATGTGTTCGCTTCCGACGCTAATTTTGTTGTTGTGCTGCGTGACGTTAGGTATGAGGTACATGCTGTAGAATGCACGCAGAGCTACGGATTTAGGATAGACGATGTCGTCGTGCAGCGTGAGTTTCAAGATCGAAGATTCGCTCGTGAGATGGAACACGCCCATCGTATTTAAGATTCCACAATGCTTTCTGAAAATGTTCCACCGACGGGTTATTTATTTTAGACATGTATGCGAGAACGGAAAGGCATAGGTGGCCGCAGTTAACATCGGTGAAACCCTGGATGCGTTTGTCATTGTAGTAGAGGTTGGCAACACTGAGATACTTCACCAACCTGGCAGGTGGTGTGCCACCAAACGAATCGAAAACAAATGCTTTGTCATCGTCAATTTTGAGGTAGCATATCCAATGTGTACCAGGATTTTTGTAACTGTCCAGGTTGACCACGCCATACTCCTTTTTCTTCACAGCAGAGGGTAGAGAATCGGACATGAAAACACCCCTGAAGTTCTTTATTCCCAACAGTTCGATCAGAGATTCAATATCGAAGTTGGACAGGGCTTCTTCTTTTTTTTATATTTTTTCAAAGCATCGAGGTTACTTTTTTGTTTTTTGGTTATACCTTTCCCCTTCTTCTCCATAGCCAGGTTGTGACGTTTTTGTTCTTCCAATTCTGCCTTGTTTTTCTTCGAGTCGATGACGGTTTTCGCGATGGCGGCACTTCCGCCGGCCAAACTTCCAACAGCCCCCAATGCTGCCAGGATGGCTGGGATGCTGAATATGAAACCTCCGATTTTTTGCTGTTTCCGCGAACGCTGCAAGCGTCTCAATTGAGGTGTGCTGAGAAGTAATTTCATTCCGTGTCCTTTCGTCAAGCAAGAACGTTTCTTCTCGCGTTGTTTCTTGGTGAGTAACCCATCGAGGGCACCTAGATTTTTCAGATTGGAGTATGGTATCTGGTACACGACACCCTTGGGCTTCATGATGATGCTCTATATGCTATCTTCACGGTATGTTATTTATATATATGTTCTGAGATTTTTTTTGTTTTGTGTAATTTTTTTTCGGTATGTTATTTATATATAAATGTTCTGAGATTTTTTTTGTTCCGTGTAATTTTTTTTCAAGGATATACTCCGCGCAGAGCTGTTACACAAATTCTATTACGTGCTTTGTTTTCTTACCAAGAAGTTCCTTTGTACCCTTGTACACGATTTGAGTTTTGTTCTCGATTAAAATAGCTAGCTTCTCGTCGGATAACATGTTAGCGTATCGATCTGGTAAAAATAGACTGTATTGTGCGTTGAGCAACAGACGCGCCTTGGGGCCATACTGGGTAGAAACAATTGAACCGGAAGTTATCGTGTAAGGTTTGTCCACTTCTAATTCCTGAATTTTTACATATTCGACTGATGAATTTAGCATTTGTTTTAATGCTTGGGCGTCTAGTGATTGTTTACTCATTTTATAAATGGCAAACACAATTGGAGTTTTTTTTTTACGTAGTGTTATTTATATACCGAAGAAATTTTTTTCACGGTTCGAGAAATTCTTTTATTTCTACACACCCCATCCAAGTTTTTGTTTCGTGTTCATGGCGATGGTGGTGCCCAGTGCCGCAACTCTTTCTCCCAGTGATGCGTCTCTGCTGACGAATCTTTCGAAAGCTGCGTGCTCTAATTTTCTGTCTGCTTCGTGACGTGCATCTAGATCGGTGCGAGTGGTGTTGTAAGCGATGTCGTGATCTTTGCATGCGGCGTCCAACAGATTCACACCCTTGTCTCCTCTCTCCAATCTTTTCTCGAGTTTGGTACCTGGTCCGCAGTACTGGTAGCCAGGTAAATGCATCTCGAAAGGTAACTTGTTGATGATGTCGTTCACGAGACCCTTTCCTTCGGCCACGTTCCAGAATCTCGGAGGCAGCGTGTTGATGATTTTAATGAGGTACCCTATGCCCTTGTCGTCGTTTACGATGAAGTTGGAAAGTTTTGTGCTGATCATGTCCACGATGCCAACCTTCTCGTTGTAGAAATTACGATTGCCTGCATTCTCCTCTCCTGCAATAACCAACAACCTGTCTATGAGCTTGCGCACGTCGTCCACCCAAACGAATTCTTTGGGCAGGGTGTTGTAGAGTTTGACGCCGCTGCCTGTTTTCACCTGGTTCCATATCGGCTTGATGAGATTCCTGTATTTTTCGCCGCTGCTCGATTTCACCCTATTCTGCGAGGCGTCGTTGTTTTGGTATAAGGCATCCGTCATGATCAAAATTTCCTTGTAACTCTGGTAATCTTCGTCGGTGTAATCTTTCGGCTGCTTTTTGGCAACGAGTTCCCACAGTCCCACCGTACCCGGATACCTGTTCCAACTATCCTTCTCGCCTAAATTAACTTTAATGTCGTTGCCTTCGAAGGTAACTTTCGATTTTCCAATCTTCCAAACCACACCGCCGCCTTCGTTGCTCTCCATGCTCGGATACAATCCGAAAACTTCATCCTTGTCGAATTTCGCTGTGCTCAGGTAGTCTCGTGCCAAAGGTCCCAACTCGATCTTATCCAAAGACGACGGTGTGTTACCTATGGCTCGATGTCGTGCCGGTACGTCTCTTAGTTCGAACGGCGTCGAAGGAATGCTCGAAATGGGCGTGGGTACGGTGTAACTTTTAGCTGCAAGTGGTACGAGTTCGTTGATCAAATTTTTATTTTGTTCTGTGACGCCTTTAATTTCTTTACCTAGATCGCTGATGGCATCGATCACAGGTTGATCTTGACGTTTCTTCTCTTCGTAGAATCCGCGATTCTCGGATTTCCAACCTTTGAAGCGTTTCGCGAGGTAGTTTCGCAACTTGAGATTTTCGTCTTCGATTTTTCGTTTCGCCATAACGTTATTTATACACGTTGTTGCTCACAACGTTGCAACGTTTAGAAAGTCGTTGATTTTGTTTCTGTATTTTCCGTCGTTGGGTTTTCTTGTCATGTCGATCGTCGCGAATCCGAAATCGTCACTGTTCCAACAGTGGGAGCAGCAGCGTTCCGAAAATTGATTGTAGTTCATGTCTCCGCCTACGTAGTCATCGTACGCGTGCTTGAGGTTGGTGTGATCTTGACGAAACAAACATATGAAATTAGCGTTGTCGCGTACTAACTGTTTTGGAATTTTGGAAAACGTTTGAGCTAGGAAGAAGCAATCTATTCCTTTGTGACGACCTTGCGTGAAAAAGTTGCGAATTTCATTTTGATTTTCCAGGATGACATCGTCGAACACAACGACTGAATTTTCACGACAATCGTCGAGTGGTTTTATTTCCGAAGAGAACGTTGCAATGTCCAGACCATCGTACAGTTTTATCAGTTGCTGGTATTTCGCTTGTTCGAGACTTTTCGAAAATACGTAGAGGTGCCTGTTCTTCCAATCTAACCAATTCGGTGCGAGGAGAAAATTGTCCACGAGCAGTGTTGTTTTTCCACACCCTGAAGGGCCTACGATTAGACAACGGATGCTGTCGGGAAGCAACTCGCCGTTCTTTTTTTTCGTTTGACTTTCCGAATCAGGTAGACGTTTCACGACATTCCACGCACTCATAGAATCACTTTGTTCGCGTCGATCCAACTCTTTTCCGGAAGCCCCAGCCATTTGACAAACAGTTTGTCGCCTTTCCTACGCAATACTTTCTCGATGAGGTACGTGTCGGGATGTTTTGTTTTAGAGAGTTCCTCTTCGTAAAATCTTCCTTTCAAAATCTCGCCGCTACTATCTTTTATTATATACGTGTGTCGGTTTCCGGGTAAAACTCGAACCACCGTAAAAAGTTCCGTGCTCCAATTTTTTGTGAATCCCTTCTCGAAGGTGCGTTTGAATTTGCTGATCCTCACCTGGTCTCCAATTTTGAATTTTGATTTTTTGGTAGTCGTGGGAGTGTACTTTGGACAGTAAACTGTAGAAATTAAACGCTGCTCGTCGGATTTCGTAACGTCAGCTGGCTTCATGCCTATCGTTCTGTGTACCCTATCATTATAGGTGTCGACGAGTTCCGGCAGTATGTCGACCCATTTGTAATTTCCTCGAAGCGTGAATCGTTTCCACATGTGTGTTTTCAAGGTTCGATTAAATCTTTCCACGATGCTGGCTTTGATGTGACTGAAGGTTGAATAATGTCGAATGTCCTGTTTTTGAATAAACTTTTGGAATACGGCATTGTAAAATTCCTTCCCCTTGTCTGTTTGCAAAAACCGTGGCCGTCTGCCGCTTTCGCGAAAAATTGTCTTGAATGCTTCCGTGACGCATGTCCCCGTTTTGGCTTTCAAAGGTAGAGCCCATGCAAATTTCGAAAACGTGTCTATGACGGTGAGGAGGTACTTGTTGCCCTTGTTCAATTTATGCACATTTTTTAGATTGCCGCTACTCATCTCCACGAGGTCACTTTGCCAGAGGTCATCGATTCCCTTGGTTACCACAGCTAAACGTTCGTAGTTGCGACGTGCAGGTTTATGCAATTCTTCGACGATGGCTTGCCTAGACATTTTTTAGAGATTACGTTTGAAGAGAAGCACCAGCGTGATGGGATTCAAAGAGGGTGGCACTTCGCTCGTGTTTTGAATGATCAGCTTATCGCCGGCACTCACGTCGAAAACGGTGAGATCTTCGTCTTCGTGTATTTCATATATGTTGCGCGTTTCGTTCCAACGTGCCAGAGGAATGTTTCCTGCTTTCTGAACACCACGATTCGATATCAGGGTCATGGTGGGAACGCTAGCTTTTCTGCCGTGAGACCAGTACGAAAATTCGTTTATCTGAATCGTGCCATCGAGGAGAAACTTGTAGTACGGATGATAAGGATGTAACATGTACAGTTTGTTACCTTCGACGAACGTGGAGATTCTCTGTTGATTGGGTACGCTGTTGATTTCGATAGCTTGCAGAGAATGCAGTTTGGCGAATTTAGTATCGACGCTAACGAGGTTGCTGTGAAGCTGTCCCAGTGTATTTTGTACGGGCAACAAATGTTCGACGATGGTATCCGTTACTGTAGAAAATGACGGTTTGATTTTCACTTCCACGTTCAACTGCTTGTAGCTTTCGTTGAGTTCTTGCAACTTGGCACCGAAAGAGGCCAGCGTCGATTCCTGCGTGGATTCCAACACTCCAACTTGATCTCTGATGTTGACGACGATACTCTGAAGGTTCTCGACTTGATTCAATTTCGAACTTTTCTCGGTGAGATCGTTCACGATGCTTCGCATCTCGGTAAACTGCGTGTGAAGGTCGGCGACGCTTTGCGAAGTGGGCAGCGTCGACACCAGCGAAGCAAGTTCGTCTCGAATCTGTTCCACGTTCGCCGTTTCCGTTTCTAGTCGTTTCAGCATACGTGATATGCTCCTTTTCAAAGCGTGTAATTCTTTTGAGGTGGGGAGATTGGCCACCCTACTCTCGAGATCGCTCAATGAACTTTTGATGTCGCTCGAATCGGATAGTGCCGTCACCGCCGTTTTCAATTTTTCCAAATCTTCGCTCGAAGGTACGCTCGTCCGTAACGATTCCAAGTCACCCTGTATGTTGTCCAGTACGTGATGAAAATGAGCAAGATTGGATTCGACGTTCAAATTTTCTAAATATTCGATCTTCTGCTGAACCGTGCTTAACGTGTCTTGAATACTCGTCAATGCGCTCGCTTCAGCGTGAATATTTTTAATTTCTTCGTTGATCAACTCCAGAGACGCCTGAAGCGTAGCGATGGTGGTTTGAATGTGTTCGAAATCTTGATAAGCCTCCAATTGAATTTTTATGTTCGCGACGCTTTTGCCGATGACTTGCAGTTCGTCTGACGATGGTAGGTTCGTCATGGTATCTTCCAAAGTCTGTAACTTGGATTTAATTTCTTCCAACGTGCTGGCGAATTCTTCTTGTAATTTGGAAACAACAACATGCAAGCGTTCTACATCAATATCCTTCACGACGGTTTGAAGTTCAGAGAAATTCTTTTCGATTGCCGAAGTTCGTTCTTCGATTTCGAGTTTCAATTTTTCCAAATCTTCATTTTTCGATTGAAATTGCTGCAATTTGGCCAAATCATTTTGAAGCTTATCCACGCTCAACTGTATATTTTGAACGTTGTCGTAAGAAGGTACGTCGACATAATTTTTTATGAGCGTTTTCAGTTCGGAATCGATTTTCAGAATGGGGTCGAGACATTGCGTTTGGAGCGTAGCGATCTCGGACTCTAAACTTTTGTTTAAGGTCTCCTGCAAAGCGATCAAATCGCTCCTCAACTTTTTAATTCTGACGTCCAACATGAGAATCTCTTCTGCGTGGTCTACACGTTTGGTGTGGCCGAAAATATCGTTAGGCATTTTGGTTAACGGTTATTTATAATAGGATAGACGATTCGTAATTCTACGAAGAGAGGAATAAGTTTGTCGTAATCTCCTACGAGTTCAACGTATAAACAATCTCCTGCAGAAACATCGTACGTAATGTTAGAAAGCATCTTGTCGTGCTTGATTCGAAAAATGTTCTTGCCGGTAGATATTTTGATTTCGCCTACGTTTTCCGGATTCACGGTAATTTGAAGTTTTCCATCGATCGGAATTTTGTAAAAATGTAAATTGTTGTTAAAGACATAAAACATCTTGCCTACATCGTCATCCAATTTCGTCCAAATGCTATTAAGGTGAACAATCAGTAGACCGTTGAGTTTAGTTAACATGGAAGGTAGAAATTCATGATCTGTCGTCGCGCGGTGTACAGTCTCCATGTTGGTTTGTTTTCGGAAACCAAAGAGATTCATATTATGCTGGTTATTTAAAATACGGTCAAAGTTTTTTTGTAATGACAGTCAGTGTTTTTTTTTTTTGTTTTTTTTGTTTTTGTTTTATGAATCTTCTGTTGAAGATGGGCATATGTTGCAGGTTTTGCTTTCTGCTAAGCGATAGTGTCCCCACGGCAGTGTGTGGATTCCACATTGGAGAACACACCTCTTGTCGTCGTTGGGATCCAGGGCAATCTTCCTCACTTTGTTGGTGGTCAACACATGGTCGATGCTCTGGATGCGCTGTTCTGCTCTTAGAACCGACGACCTGGTCTTGAGGCAATCCACGAAGTCCTCGAATGTGAGATGCTCCCGAACCACCTGTCTGCCGACACCCTTGGCCTTCTTGGTAACGCTACCCTCGGCTTTGATGGTATAGGCCTTGGCGCGAAGACCTGCAAACTCGAGAATCACATCTCCGTCCTTCTCATCTTTGAGTTTGCCAGGCACCTTCTTGTTGCGGGCCAGGATACCGCTCTGGTTCGGTTGGGGATAGCCTGACGTGTCAAAGAGGTTAACCAAAGATGGAACTGTGGCTATATCCCCGTATGCGTCGGCTGTGTGAACGTGGTACACCAAGCTGTCCGTGTCCGTGTAGAGAAGCGAGATGTTGTGGCCGTAGTGTGGACGTAATATGTCGTAGTATGTCTCGAACATGTGGAGCTTGCTCAGATCCAGAACCGTGGCTCCAACGTAGATGGGCTTGGTGAGTTTCACCACACCTTGCCTCATGTGAATCAGAGCCAGCTGCTCGTTATAGATTGTTCGAGACTTGAACAATGGACTCGCGACAAGCTGACGACATCGCTCTTTCCTCGTCACCAATTTTATGTCCACGCGATTCCGTACATTCTCCATGGTCTTGCCAAACACCGCATTATTCATGAGCTTGAAGAAATCCTTATCAAGCTCGGACGTGGCTGCGGTGCGGTGTTCAGTGTTAACTTCAATATATGGACGCAACCACGGAGAATGCTCGAACTTGAGGATACGGTGAACTGCGTGGACTGTGACCCCTTGCTGCATCAACCACCGGAGATTCTGGTAGTGAAGGACGTAATTCTTTTTGGGTTCGAAATCCATGACGAGCTTCTTCTGGTTGCAATCGGGTGGACACTTGAACTCGGGTGCAGGGGGAAGATCGCAGAACGAATCCTGCTCGTTCTTGGAGAACTCAAGGTCCACCTCGGCGAAGAACCCATGTTCCGAATCGTCAAAACCTTCAACGTCGAAGTTGGAAGGATCAGCCCACTCGAACCCTCTAAAGGGGAGTGGCTGCATCATGGAGTGTCCGTAGAGGTTATTGACGTCCGTGTACATGATGTAGCTTGACGGTTGGGTGGAGTCGTAGCCAGTAGCCATGTGATGGTTGTTGGCGCGCGCGTGCCGTTGCGACACCTGGACCATTCCACCCCGCTTGGCACGTTCCACAAACAGCATCATGTCCACGTCCGAAAGAAGCTCCAGCTTGATTTTCGTCACCAGAAACATGGCTGACCATGCCAGTCCGGGGAGACTATAGAAGTAGGCGGGATCCAGGTGGTAGATGTTCATTGCGGTCGCCCGGAACGTCTGGAACACGTCGGCGAGGAGCGTCACATCAAGTCTGAGGTACGCATCGTGGTAGTCCCCGAGATTTTGGCAATCCAGCTCGCGCCACATGGACTGAGCATGGTTATAGTCATCCTCAGAGATGCCCGAGCCTCGCAGCTTGCTATAGAAGTTTGCTCGAAGAGGAAGCGACGTCTCCGCAAACTTGGTAGAGTCGGTGACGTATTCGTAGGGGTAGACCCCCTTACGCCTGAAGAGACTGGCGTCCAAGTTTGGAAAATTCGCAGAGGTAATGAGCATTTGTTCGTTGCTCAGCTTCCCTGCAAGAGCATCGAGGCTAGCCGAGAGGAACCTCAGGGAGTCGAGGAAGCGAAGCTCGATGCTCCTGCTTTTTGAGTTGGGGATCGGCACCCACTTGCTGACGCTAATATAACGCTCCTCGTTTTGTGCCAGGACATTGATTCTTGCATTGTCGTATCCAAGATGCTTGATCAGGTGGTGAAAGTCGTACCCCGAGCCATTGTGAAAAAACACAGGGATGAAGCGCGGGTCCCGGGCCAAGCGATTGCAGTCGTTGCACCAAGGACCAACGTACCTACCGTTAAAGTGATCGTGGTGATGGACTTTACGGTTGTTGATGCTAAACTCACAGGTGCACACAGGACAGGTAGTAGCCTCCTCGTGTCTATGTTGATCGTCGGGGGACAGTGGGAGCATAGACTTGGGGGTCAACAGCACCTTCCCTATCTCGATGGCCTCGACAACCATCCTCTCAAGAAAATGTTTGGCTGCGTCGGGGCCACGGTACACATAGGGCACGGGGTCGATGTGTTGATCTCGTCGCACCACAACATATGCGAAACTGGATGCCTCGTGGAGTTGGTAAGGGGTGGTGGAAGAAACTTCTGGATCGGGATCGCAAGTGGACAGAGGTTTGAGAAAGGCCTCGAAATCCGCGATGATAATAGCGGGGTGCTCCACCATGGCACCGTGCATGCGGAAACACTCTACGGCGCCAGGTTCGGGCAAGTCTGCCACCCCCGGTTCGTTAGCATTGCAATAAAGTTTGTGGTTAGCGAGCTTCTCGGCAGCGATGTTGGGACCTCTAATGCGCTGGTAATCCTGCCGTTCTCGATTACGAAATATAGACAAGCACCTGGGACAAACTTCTATGTGGGTTTTGTCTTTGCTCAGCTGGCTCGAAACAAGCCGAGAGAGGGAACGGATGAGGGTGTAATGGTGGTGGGCCTCGTCCTTGATGAGCAGAAGATGAATTTCCTGCACACCATCGTCGTCTACGTCGCTCACCCGGATAGGGAAAACCACATTTTCGTCAGTGAGGCCATAAACGTTGATGGCCAACCGAGGGTTGTGTGTACGGGCCTCGAACTTGCGAATATCCGAGACCTCCACCGGATAGTCGATCCCAGCCATCGCATCTTCCAGCTCTGGCTCGTAGGGTAGGTAGTGGTTAACTCGGTGTGGATGGTTTTTCCAGTCGACAGGGTGCAACGCCGCAAGCACACACCATACGAAGCACTTGTTATCTTTATTTTGGATGTTCAGGACGGCCGTCTTTGCCGCAATTGCTTTTGGTAAGCGGACGTAGCTGGAGGCAGAGAGAGGCACAAACTTGGAAAGTTTGACGCGCAGCTCGTGAGGCTCACCACACAGCGAACCCCCCGAGCCCTTAGCTTCATGTTCTTCTTGCTTTGCCAGCAGCTCCTCGACAAACTTGTTGTAGATGTCCTCGAGGTTGTCGACATTCGCCAGATGCAGCGTCTTCGCCTTGGTGTTGTGGCAGAAGCTGTAAATTTCATCAGACGGCCTTTTGTACCAGCAACGAAGCGATGCGTAGAATTTAGTGGAGGAGTGCGTAGCCAGTGCATTACTAAAAATAGAAACTATTTCTGCTTGCTTCTCCTCTAAAAAGCTACGCACGTCGCATGAGCCATCCGACAATTGAATGTAATCTCCTAATATTCCCCCGAAAGCAGACCGGTCTGCTTTTATCGCAAGCTTGACGCGTTTAGCAGGTGGTGCATTGATGGAGGCTGCTTCTGCCTTCCTCTTGGTTGAGCTGGTCGACGGTTGAGCCCCAGATGTATTTTTGCTTAGACAAGTAAGCTTATGCTTCTTGACATACGCAATTGTAATGTATTTATTGCATCCGGAACACAGTTCGGTGGCAGCCAAATGCTTGCTTGGCACGCAGGTGCGACAATGTCTTGCAAAATTTTTGCTTGATATGGCTGTTTTGCACACAGGGCAACTTTTCATGGAGCGCATTTTTTTTTGGGTATGTTTATTTATATGTGATCGGTTGGTGGTAGAGCGTTGTCTTCTTCAAATATGTGCTTTAATCAACCCTATAAAAAAATTGAAAAAATATATAAGAAAAATATGATTGAAGATAGAAAAAAAATAAATATTGTATGCATGTGTAATTCTATTTAGCTTATTTTTGCTAGACACAAATCTTCTTCAGATTTTATTGCCCACTAATATATTTTTTCTACCAATTTAATAGAAGTGTGAAACTATGAAAATGTTCTGAGACAATCTTCTCTAGAATATTCTTCCCCAAAGCTAATGTTAACAACCTGTTGTAATCTAAGCATCGTGTGTATTGCATCCGGCGAAGCCACGCTAACGCCCAAGCAGCTCGCTATTATGTACCTGCACGCTCCGGATATGCTGATGATCTTCCATCCCAGCTCGCTGTTGTGTGCCTGCATGCTCCGGTTATCTCGCTTGCTTTGAAACAAAATATAAATAAAACAAATTGTATACACCCAAGCGACCCGCTATTTATGTATTTGCACGCTCCAGATGTTGCGGGGTAGGTGTATTGACGAGGCTCACCGTTGTGTAATTTTCGTCGTCCCAAGGCTTACGTATTGTTGATAGCACACGCAGAGAGGAGAGGGAGCAAAATTGTAGTTTTTCTAGATGTGTTTGCGCCATAATACAGAAATAATAAGAGGCGCCAGCGCGTGCACGTGGCACATCGTTCCCGAGAGAGGTTTACAAAAGTCACAATATACAAACATTAGTGTCCCCGGGACTTGGAAGATTACGATAAAGTGCATTCGTACTTCAAAAATAAGAAAATGCATTATTTACTCATCACGCTGTGCCAGCACAACAAATAAATACGCGAAACGTAATCTACCGATAGGGGCGCGCGCGCGTGTGTGGCACATCGTTCCCGAGAGAGGTTTACAAAAGCCGTGTCCGGATTGGCAAGCGCTCCATCTCGTTCTCCCCCGTTGCTCTCGCGTGCACTCGAAGTCGCGTCCAAGTCGTACGAATCTGCATGTCCCCTTGTAGTACGCCTGTCACTTTTCCCGCCAGGTGTCAGCCCGAACTTCACCCACCGCGCTCTGGGGCGCAAACAAACAAATAATTTCCACCTAACTACTCACATTAAAAAATATAACACGCTATTTCATCATTTACGTTTTCTGCATTCAGTATTATCGATAAAATATTAAAATATAACTGAGTTTTACATCCTCTAATCAGTAAATGTTGCCTGTACAAAATAAAAGTTAGAATATGGCTGCCAAGCGCAGCGTCACAGCGCCAGCATGCATCTGTCGCGCCTCTCTGCTCTTCCCTCCGACTCCACGTCTACCGCAAATTCGGACAACAGAGATTGGCTGAGTCCCCGGATGTAACAGTGCAGGTAACATCTGCTGCTGATTCGGACGCAACCCCGGCCACTTCTATTAGTCAGTGTTGCCCATTCGTAGGTTAGCTTCGCCTGTAAAATATCACATGGTGAAATATTCTTGAGGTGAGTTGGCAACATTGAATCGCAATTGATGTTACCAGTGTTGTCAACTTCTATTTGTAGGTTAGCTTCGCCTGTAAAATATCACATGGTGAAATATTCTTGAGGTGAGTTGGCAACATTGAATCGCAATTGATGTTACCAGTGTTGTCAACTTCTATTTGTAGGTTAGCTTCGCCTGTAAAATATCACATGGTGAAATATTCTTGAGGTGAGTTGGCAACACTAAACCGCAATTGATGTTGCCAGTGTTGTCAACTTCTATTTGTAGGTTAGCTTCGTCTGTAAAATAACATGTGGTGAAATATTCTTGGGGTGAGTTGGCAACACTGAATCGCAAATAATAGCGCAGAACCCGTGCACCTCCACTAGTCAGTGTTGGCAACTCCCATTTGTAGGTTAGCTTCGCCTGTGAAATATCACATGGTGAAATTTTCTTGGGGTGAGTTGGCCACACTGCGAGAAAAGCCTCAAGCAGTATTGCCAGCTCCTTGCTTGAGGTTAGGTTAGACCCAAAAACAAAAACCTTGGTGATTTTTTCAAATGAGGAGTTAGCAACACTGTGTACCTCACTATACCTCATTTTCGGGCGTGGAACCCGGGACACTACCCTACTCTGTAAGTTAGCTTCGCCTGTAAAATATCACATGGTGAAATATTCTTGAGGTGAGTTGGCAACACTGAACCGCAATTGATGTTGCCAGTGTTGCCAACTCCCATTTGTAGGTTAGCTTCGCCTGTAAAATATCACATGGTGAAATATTTTTGGGGTGAGCTGGCAACACTGCGAGAAAATAAGGCTCATGCCTTACGAGAGCAAACCGTTAACATACACCGTAAAAGGCTACGCCTCGCTCGAGCTGGCAACACTGCAAGAAAATGAGGCTCGGTGAGATTCGCAGTATTGCCAGCTTTTTGCTTTAAATTAGGTTAGACCGAGATAAAAACCTTGGTGATTTTTTCGAGTAAGGGGTTGGCAACACTGCGAGCCTCACCGAGCCTCATTTTCGGGCGTGGAACCCGGGACACTACCCTACTATGAAGGGTCATTATTATTAATGTATTATTATCCTAACCTAACCGACAGAACAATGGGAGCCAAGGTAGGCAAGGTAGCACAGTCTGCTCTCCCATTATGAATTACCCTTCAAGTCGACAATATTCATAGCTGGGAAATTTTTTGTGTGTAAGGCGAAACAGGATAAGACGAAATGGGATGTCCCGTTTCGCCTTAGAAAGTCCGTGTCACATAAATCATTGAAATTCTATTGGGGGAGGAGAAAATGCAATAAGGCGAAATGGGATAAGGCGAAACGGGAGGACACGCAAGAACGGATAACCATTCGATTTCTCCTTTTGCAGGACCAGACAGATTGTAAAGGTAATTCCAGAAAGGTTAGCATGGGCATTTCAAGGAAGATTTCGTTCGTACCGGATTTTGTCGGAAAAACGGAGAGCCAGGTCCTGCCTTATCGTGTTTAAAATTATTACGAAGTCTGCGTTTATGGTTTGCACGTGCCTGTAAACTGAAGCCGCTCACACTTCCAGTCACGACGTTAAGTTAATACGTTTTATATCTTGCACTGTAAACAATATTCCAAGAATTACATTTTATATTTCGTCTGTTTTTCACACTGTGGAAATAAAATATAATATACCGCCAAAGAAGTGACTCAACATGGTTGCCAGTTAGATAGGGTGACCAAATATTCTGGTTTTCGCAGAATAGTCCCTGGTTTTCACCTAGAGGTCACAGTCTTGCGAGAGATATCTTTGGAATGCTTAATTGCCTTGGATTTTAAATCAGAAATACGTAATAATTTCTGAGTAATTTGATTTTTATCATTGTCATTATCTCATAATTTTAACAAATCGTACTGTCAAAGCTATTTCCTTGTCAGATAGGTCTGTAGGATACTTCCATTGTTTTTACATTGTTCAAGAATGCAGCAATTCAATACTTCCAGTTCCGACGTTTATACGTATATACGGGCTATTATACAGGCTGACTAAAAGAGATCTGACACATTTTAACCGCGGACATAACAGCAAATAATGTAGATGCAAAGAAACTAGTAGCATGGGTAGATATCAGGCGCGGCCCGTGCATAATTTTCCTGGGGGTTCACCAAAATGATGTAAAGATACCTACTATCTAAACCTTTTGAGACACACTACACGCTTTGGTTCGTAGAGATAGTACTGGGAAAATTATCAAATTTTGGCCGGTAGATTACTGACAAAGTTAATTTGCTTTATGTTCAGATAACAGTGACAGCACCAAGGAGCGTGTGTAGGGGGCGATCATTTTAATTTAAGATTTTCGTATGGTATTGTATTTAGGGGTATCTCAGAATTCAGAAAATGGAACTGGATCCTGAACCTACAGTTAAACATACAAATCTCTGCCTGCTAAAATGAGTATGTATCAGTAATCGAACCCAAGATCTCTGGATTATAAGATAATTCTTATATAACTATTTGAAAGTATATCGCTAAATCAAAGCGATTCGATTCTATTCTATGCAATATGTTAACTTCTCACACAGCAATAACTACACTCCTTCCAATACACAATCCACCTCGCTCCACTCAACGTATCACCACGCCAAATATATTTCAATCACCAGCCACGCACTTCAAAACAAACTAACAAGTATGGAGACAATGACACGTAACAAAGGCAAATCCGCGCGTCCCCTCGAACACCCTCTCGCGCTAGAGTATAACTGATCGCACGAAACCCAATCAACTTTTTGGTCGTCTTCAATCGTAAGTGCGAAATGCCTTCATTGTTAGGTTAGGCTTGAATAAATAGTAAATACTACATTTTTGGTCAAGCACAGTAAAGTCCCGAAAATTGCAGTGTATAGCTATAATCTAAGACAACTAAACCTGAAAAGCCTAACATGTCAACGAAAGCATTGTCTGACGTAAGAAGACCAAAATGTTGTTTGTCTTGTCTGATAAGCGACCCCTCGCCCTCGCGCTATTTTTGACATTTCGGCTCCTTCCACCTGAAATGTTTCCATCTTAAAGAAGAAAACTCTGAATGTGTAGGCAATTTGTTTTCTATCATATTTATCTTATTTGTCCCATCTTGTTTACTTCTAGCTTTCGTTTGGGGTCACCTCTGCATATATATTACACCCTCTTCATTAATCTAATAAGTCTTGTAAAATACAAATAATACAAAGAGAATGCCAAATGAATTCAAATTGAAACACATAGGGCAACACTGGAAGAGAGAAGAGCGTGGTTCATTCCAGCTCGCTGGTGATCCTACGAACTGCGCATGTCCGTTTTGACGCGACGACCTTCCTGGAGTATCCGACTGCATGTATTTTCGCCATATGTACGCGTCGAGCTTCTGCTAACCGTCCTATGCTTTTAGCATGGTACGGGTTGCCTTGCGGAGGTTCAGCGGAGACTTTGCACGAAACGGAACTAGAGGGGAGCTGAGTGGCTCTGGCCCGCTGTTTCTCCTTCTCATTTGGCACTCTACGCTTATGAACATCTGTTATTGTTTATTTTGTATATTACTGGGGGTTCACTGCACATTTGCGCTATACAGCCAACCGCGCCTGGTAGATATACAAACTCAGAAAGTCTATTTATTTATTTCTAGGTCACGAATGTGTTCATAGGTGGCCTTCAGTTCAGTAGTTGACGAAAATGGTGACTCCGCAAGAGAGAGCTCAAACTGTGTGCTGGTTTACTGAAACGCAATCGGTGACGAAAAATCACAGAAACTTTCACAATGTTAAAGATTCGATACTTACTGATATAGGTGCTTTTGGTTTGGCATTGCAGCTGCCGTATTGAAAGCGTGGTTCAGCGACAAAGCAAACTATAAACTGGAGTCTCCTGTTTTCCTCCCTGAGAATCTGGTCATCTAGACTACATGTTGACGACATTTTGCAGTTAAACAAAATTGTCTCGGCAGCGTAATGCTATGGATGCCGAACCGTGCATGTTGGTGCAAGTTCTGGGAATGTCGGAACTGATACTGTGAACAATAAATAGAAAATGTGTAAAGTCACGACTCCCTGTGGTGACTTTACATTACTCGTGAGGAATTCTATGTTTGAAAAGAAGGGTAGAAAAGTTGGGGAGGGAGAATCGAAAAGGGTCAGTGGGGAAATTTGCATTCTTCATTTCAAAGTAAAAAAGTATACTCTATCCCAGGAATCTCTGTAGGAACGCTGCGCATAAAGGTAGAGAAGGAGATAAAGCACGTGGGCGGAGCAAAGCAGTACACGGTGCTGCAAAGGCTGATAACTGCAGTCGCCTTCTCCCTCTACGCAATCTCGTTCCCTCCACGCGCTCATTGGTCGAGCCCTCTTGAGTCACTACTTGCACAGATACTTGTTTTCGTTCGTTCGCTCCAGGGACAGAGTATAGTTGATACTGTTGACATATTTGTACAGGGAGGTTATTTCAGTCGTTCACCGCCATCGTGTCGGCCGGTCGGCGCCGCCTTCATGCAACAGGTCCCGGCAAATTGCGTTAGAGGAAGTCCGTAACAGAAACAGCTTGTTTTGTAATGTTTCCACTTTTCACAATTACAGTTACAATTACAATTGAATAAGCACGTACCTTGTCGCAAGGATGCTGGAAAAGGTGTCCTCCCAAATACAAATATTTCTGGCACCTTATTTCTGACATCTAATCTTAGATTAGACATCGCTACTTTATCCTCAGTTGTCGCGAGAGCACCGGCAGCTTATCGGGGGAGTTGTCAGCCGCGAGACGGCGCTTCATACTGCACGAATGAGACAGTGTCGGCAGTGATACCAACCTTAGGGACTTTTCACTATATTTCGCCCGCGTAGATTTTGCCAAATGAAGGAAAACGTAGGGACTTTTTTCAATCTTGGAAAATAACTTTTTATTGCGCAAAGGTGCAAAGCTTACTCGCCAGTCAGCTGCACTTTCTTCGTGCTCGGTTTGGAATGAATGGATTAGTTTATCTGGATACTTTAGTGAGGAAGAGAAAAAACAACTAACCAACAAGTCTCCATCAGAATTTTGGAACATGTTATCGGTTACCGAGAACTTTCAAGGCAAGTTATTTTTTGAAAACATTTCCACTCTCGCGAAAATAGTGCTAACATTGCCACATTCTAACGCGGAAACTGAAAGAATATTTTCAATGTTACCTAAGTGATACAAAAACAAATAAGAGAAATAAAATGGGACCAGAATTGTTAAAGACTTCAGGAAATACAGCATCACCAACCAACATCTATCTCTTCACAGCAGCAGCATGTATGACTTCAAATAACAGTAAATGACTCAACGTTATTCAATAGGGGTGTGCGGGATCCCGAAAAGTCGGGACCGGGATCGGGAAAAGAAGATTCCCTTCCCGATCCCGACTTCGGGAAATGACTTCCCGACTTTTCGGGATCCCAAGCAGTCGGGAAATACCGAATGGTCACTTTAAAAAGTCGTTAATTCTCGACGTTTTCTGCATTGTAAGTTTCTGGAACTTATCATAAATTGTAAGTTTTTATTCTAGAAATGCAAAAACAATCACTTAAAGTGAAAATGACGTGTAGAATTCGAGATTTCCTGAGCTTCGGGAAATTTCGAAAAATTCCCGACTTGGTCGGGAAATTGCAAATTTTTCCCGTTGCGAATGTCGGGATTTAAAAAAAATTCCCGTCCCGACCCAAAACATTTTGTCCCGCACACCCCTATTATTCATTAAGGCAAAAATTTACAATACCGGACCCTTCTGTAATTTCTATGCTACGTCTTATACTCACGAAATAATTAGTCGTGATGATTTATCTCAAGTTAACATGTTGGGGTGAGGTGAAAAAATTGTTCATTAACGTGTAGAAGTTGTAAAATAAGCATTTCAATTCTCGCAATGATTCTCCGTATACAAGTATGGTAGCCATATTTGTTGATATGAACAATTGACGTTCGCAATTAGTTACGCTGTCTACAGCGTTGCCACACTGTTGATTTCATACTTGGAGAGCATGGATCGTGTAAGAATGGCGGAAGAGAACAGTAAAAAAGTTGTTAATGTTGTACAGATTTTTAGGTGGAGTGTGCAGGAGGATTTCGTGGGGTAATTAATAAACTTATGGATTTCGGTATATTTCCTAAAGAAGGGGATTACATGTGACAGTGACAATCACGATGTAGAAGAACATGTGGAATGTGGACTGATTTGATTACAGGTAAGTTTGGCAACAGTGCATCGATCGTAAAATTGCAGGATACGAAAATGGTGTCTTCGATGATGAATACGATTTTTTTATCGGTTCGTAATCACAATTAGCGCAAAACCATTCACGGATAGCCCCACTGACCATTCACGGTAAGGTTAGGTTAGGTTAGGATAGGATAGGATAGGCAAACATAGTTCAAATTTGGGGTCGTAGCAATATCAGGAATGTATATTTCATTTTTTAAGTATTGGAAACACAAAATCTTCCGGTAAGTAATGAGCAATCGTGCCGATCACGGACCACTCAAATTCACTTATTTTGCTATTTCTACAGGTGACCCACAAATTTTAACTTCAAATTCGTGATTAGGAGGCCTCAATTAGTGAGTATGCGAAATATTACAAAAATCGGGGAGGGGTCCTGTATTGTAAATTCGCTCCTTCATTAATTGTGGAGCACCGAGCAGAAAGATTTGGTAAGTAAATGTGTATATTTTCTCTTCTGTTTTGCATGCTAATGAGGTGTTGTTTTTTTAGACGCTTTACTTGGCGTAGGGACATTTGGTCAGTTGTAGGGAGATTTTTACTATGTCTGTAGGGACATTGCCGGAAAATGGTTAGCAACACTGTCGGTTACCAGAAGTAGTGAGCCTACGCTCATTCATGTTCACTTCTGTTTGCGTTTATCAATACGCGTGTTGTTTATAATATGTTATTGAGTTGGTGTGCTAGTGCTTTATTGTGTGTTAATTGTTATTCATTCATTAGTTATTCCGCTATTCAAATATAGTCTTGAACATCGAGTTTTTATGTACGATAATTACGTGAAAACGAACTCTTGCAGAAAAGTGGTCAGGCAATTACGAGAGACAGGATCTCTTGAACCTAAGAAACGTGTTGTATTGCTGTTGAAGGAGGTCATTTTCAATATATCTTATAACACACCAGGTTAGTGATCACTATTATTAATTTTAAATATCATTTTACGGTTTCGGTTCGCTTTATGCGCCGGGATGCTGTCTTCCCTTTCTGTCAACTGACGATAAAGTAGCAATGTCTAATCTAAGATTAGATGTCAGAAATAAGGTGCCAGAAATATTTGTATTTGGGAGGACACCTCTTCCAGCATCCTTGCGACAAGGTACGTGCTTATTCATTTGTAATTGTAACTGTAATTGTGAAAAGTGGAAACATTACAAAACAAGCTGTTTCTGTTACGGACTTCCTCTAACGCAATTTGCCGGGACCTGTTGCATGAAGGCGGCGCCGACCGGCCGACACGATGGCGGTGAACGACTGAAATAACCTCCCTGTATATATGATGTTTAATATTATACATAATATTGATTTGAAAAAATATTTTTCTATTTTATGGAAATGCATTGTATAATATGGTATGGACAAGAAAGTGGAAGGTGTAGAGTTTGTATGATGATTTCACAGAACAGGAAGTGGACTGTAGGACGTTTACAAAGAAATCCATACGTTGTCTATTAGCAGATGATCTAATCATTTATACTTTCTCCACTCTCGAACATCCACTTACACATTTCTGTCTTAGTGCAAACCTCTTTATCATATTAAATATTCACCTTATCGTTTCTCTTTTCATGCTATTGAAATAATAATATTTGAAAATGTTACATCCATTATGTTTACTGTATTGTTTCTTATATTAACCTATTACATTACCTAGTACATATCTATCAACAACCACCAGCTGCAGTCTCTCTTCTGAAACATGAAAGTCAACATTACGTAGAGAAAATAAGCTACACAAGAAAAGTAAGCTAGATACGTAAGGCTGACAGGCTAAGAAATCAAGCTATTAAGTCGCCCCTAGGAGGGAGAGCTCTAAACAGAGCCTTGAGAGATATACAACCGAGATGGAGTGGACAGATAAATCGAAAATGGAAGCGGCTGAGGCTTCGTAGGAAAGTATTGGAGCCTCTGGAAGGAGATAGCCAGTCAAGAAGAATCAGTGGACTGATAAGGTAAAACGAGGAGAGACGCCGCACATTTTCATAACTGAATAGAAAAAAAACATCTCTGCTTTTGTGGAAATTTATCGACATGAAAACTTAACTACAGTCCTTGCACTTTAAGAAAAAAAATAATTGGCATCCATTAGGAAGAATTTAAATGGATATTTTTTCAAATAACAAAAGCCTTGAATTTTGAGTGTCATGAAAAACACGAGGAGAGATGCCGCACTGACGCACTTCTGCCTCTTTAAGTTCTTCTCACGAACATTCTTTCTTCCACAGTCCACACACATTGTTCCATACACAGTGCAGGTTTCGTGTAACCATTTCGAACACGTAACACACTGGATCCAGTCAGATTTGGAAGTCGTGAGGAAGTAATTCTCCAAGCATTCCACACAATTGTTGATGTCTTGCTCAGATCCACTCGCTGTAGCATCTAGCGCAGATTGCTTTGTGCCGGTTGTTTTTTCTTTCTGTCCTGTTTTGATCCTGGAAGTTGATTGCGAGTTTTTTGGTTTCATATTTGCAAGTCTGGAAGCGGAATTGAGCACTTCGACTGACTGTTTGAACCTTTTACCTTGGCGAGGAACTTCTGGAATGGGACTCAGCTGGCGGCGGTACTTACTGGGGCTTTCCGTGGGTACAGGTAGATGTCGAAGGGTTTGAATTTATTCCTGGTAATTGATTCTGTGGCACAAAAGGAGGTTGTTGAGTTACTTTTGGTGTCAGTTGTGTTGCTTGAGAGGTTGTTGGTTTAACTGTGACAGGTGAGAGACTTCCTGAGGTACTCGATGAAGGTGACTCTAGATCCTGCGAATCGTTATGGTCAGATATTTTGGTGTGGGTGGATGAAAGTGGACTAGGGCCTGACTGACGAGCATCAGAAATGGAAAAGAAGTATTCGGGAATAGCATTTGAATTCAAAGGGTAAATGTCACAGGCTCGGAAACCTGAAATGGCATTTCCAACAGAAGCAGCTTTATTCAACGCCGCACCAATGAGAGAGCCTGCTTGGTATCTTGTGATATTTCTGTCATTATGGGTTCTCATCCATGGTGTTGCTTCCTCGTTGTAATATGATTTTACTGGACCAAATACAGATCGGTCCAAGGGTTGAAGGGCTTGTGTAGTGTGACTTGGCAAACACAAACGATAACACCAACTTCAGCCGCATACTCCAGAAGCTGTAATGCATGGACATGTGATGAATGGCCATCTAGGAGTAGAAGCGTTTTGCCTTGGATGTTTCCTGGGAACGAAGTGTTCTTTGAACCATTTCATGGATAGATCAGCACCGATGTACGACGATTTAGGGTTCATTCCGACATCGGATCCTGCAGGAAGTCCATCAACGAATTCAGGTTTTTTGTTCACACCTTTCATAATAAGAACAGGAGGAAGAAATGTTCCTTCTGCACTGCAACACCCTATCAGCGTCACATTTTCTCCCCTTTCTTTTGGAGTCAATGTGTGCACACTCTTTGCACCTTTGGAGGTCACAACCTTTCTAGGTCTGTTAATGAGTGGGAATCCTGTTTCATCGACGTTAAAAATGTTACCTGGTTTATTCATTAGATCTTGTTCTTCCATAACCTTTTCTAGCAACGTAAAATAGTTTTTCACATCTTCACGATTCATTCCTTGAGCTCTGTTGATAGAGGCATTGAGCTTGTCGCAAAGAAAGTTCAGGATTTCTCCCCAGGAAGGAATTTAACCATACGTTTCCTGCCATCTGCGATTCGTGAGAGAACGTGTGTTTAATATTTAATTTTTCAGCAAATTTGTACGCCAGCACCCTAACTGCTTATCTGTCTGGAGGGAAACCTGCTGCACCTAGACGTTGAATATGGCAAACTAATTTATTGTCATTCTGTGCACCGAAAACCCCTTCAGATCCAAGACTCTTTTTGGAGAAATCGCTTTTTCAAGCCTTCGACATATGGTTCTCGCTGGAATGCCGTAATATCGTTCAGCTTCTCTTTTCCCTATGTCCCAGGCTTGCACTCTGGTACATGCCTCTTTCAGGGTCTCATCAGACCACGAAGCTCTAGCAGATCTTCTTCTGTATGTGTTGGGCATCTTGAATTCTGAAAAGAATAAGAAACGAGTGCTTAGAAACTTTTAGACAATTTAATATTTAATAAGAAACGAGTGCTTAGAAACTTTTAGACAATTTAATATTTAAGTACACTCTATTTTACATAACTTATATACAAGCATAAATAACATGAGTATATTGTTGTGTTTGTATTGCATTCTTTGTTAAAATACATAGCCTACAGTACATGTAACACTGTGTTCAAAATATTTAATGTGTCAAAAGGTGAAATAAATGACACTGTACACCTTATAATATGAGGGCGAGAAAAGTGCGGCATCTCTCCTAACAGAAAAAATGTGCGGCATCTCTCCTTTGTGTAACTGCGGCGACAATCCTTTTTCGCGAGGAGAGATGCCGCACCAGTTGCTTTTTACTGGTTTTGTAGTTTCGGTGCAAAATCGTGCGAAAGGTAATCGCAATACTCTAACAAGTATTCTATAAAATATTTGTCACGTAGAAACTAGCGTGCGCTCTATTACGATCTATCACACTTACCTTTCATAAAATTTCGACGGTCAATTCACCAGGAAATTTTCATATGAAGGCGCCCCACTCCTTTCCACTTCTCTTGACTGGTCTCTACTGCACTGGCGTGGTGGAATGAACAACAGTTACACATCCTTGCAGAATGTTGATGCCATCTGATGTGTACTAGGCAAACTACAGCATGTGCGGCATCTCTCCGCCTGCGGCGTCTCTCCTCGTTTTACCTTAACATAAGACTATCACAACGCGTTTAGGGCTTTAAGCCACACATTACTTTTAATAAGATTTTGTTTGTTTAGTTCTCGTTTCGACGCTAGCAGGTCAAGACAGGAGTAATCATGGAAGTTTTGCATTTTTGTTGAAGCTTCGGCAACATTTGATGCTGTGCCTTTTAGTTTTGTTATTTGTGGCCTTTTTTTCCTGTCTTGGTTTGTTTGGTTTTGTTTTGATATTCTGCCCTCGTTGACTTAATCCTGACAGAGAGAGAAAGAGAGAAATTATAGTTACAGTTTAGTGCCAAAAGGAACGTGAAAGGTGGATAATGTTGTATGGTGGTTATACAAAACATGAAAAAACAGATGGAGCTATGGTTCCAGATAGATGAACGTAGAGGGTGACCATAATATTTGGACCCAAAAACAGGACATCTCAAAGAGGACAGTTCGTCCGTACAGAAAAATCGGTTAGGCTTAATTACATTTTTTTAATTATTATTAACATGTTACTATTATTTATTAAAGTATGGACTACAAACATGATACATAATATACAATAAATGAAATATGATATCCCGTTGTCAAAAGGTATTACTCGGTATGGCATTGTGTTTCTGCTAACCAATCTTCTTGAGAACACTTTTATTTTTCAACAACCGATCAAAAAACTTCCCAAAGAGCTTATGCCACATCTGATACACAACGTGAGATTTGTCTTTTGAGTTTGTTTCAAGATACAGGAATTTAATTTCTTGTTGCAGATCCGCATTGAAACTACAATCGTAGACGGTTCTTGGTCACGCTTCTTCACTGCTCTACAAATAACGGAACACACACAAAACATTGCATCCCGTGATGCGATCTAACTTATACATTGCAATATAGTCCAGCTGTTTTGCCACACTGTTGCTATAGCATTTTTAATTTTGTGTTTCAAATTTAGACTTGGGTTAGAGCCATGAGAAAGGAATGTGAAAAAGGGAGGAGCTGATGAAATGAGGGAACACCAACGGCCGTAGTTCATTGTATTTTGCAAATTCGGATAATCGCGACGATGAAGATGAGTGAACAGCCGTGCCCACGCAAGGACTCGATCTCGTAAACTTCGGTGACGTGATCGAATGGCAACCAATCAACACACCTGGCCAATGAGCCGGCTAGGCTGGAGACAGAGAGAGTTAAGAAAGTGAAAACTGGAAACCAATGAGATGCATTTGCAAAACCCCAACAGGACAAATTATTTAATACTCTCTGAAAATAACACATACTGTACGTACACTGAATCTCTCACAATCCAAATTAGCAGTGAACTAACTATATACCATTCCATGTAATACTCCTATAGATTCGATGTACCGAGATTATAAGTTAGATTACTGTGTAACAAAAGTTACCGTACTTTCGTCCAATGAACAGCAGGGTGCCAGAGAATGTCTCATATTTCTCTCGTTTTCAAATCTCGATTTAATTCCTCCATGTTCAAAGTAAAATTCTACCTGTTATCGATTAAAAAAGTTTCATTGTCGGAAACCAGTCTGCAATATACTCCTACGCATGAAGGCATTTACAAAGGAAAGTTCATTTTGACTCATAGAAGGCATAAATTATTTCGTTTCAGACAATAGATATTGAGCTTTGTGTAGTTCTAAAGCGACTGTTCTATGATAGTGTGGTTCAAGAGAAACGAGAAAACAAGGTTTGATTAAATATTGACTTCCTCAGTGAACAAATACTCGTTTTCCTTAACCTTCTCCTTAACTTTATTTCCATACTTTCTGCTGCAGACAGACGAGTGTTTCTAAGGTGAAATTATGGCATCTGACCTTCAAACATTAGTTTCCTGTCAGTTGTTTTACCTTCATATATTGTAGTTCAAATCTGCTGTATTCGTCTGTAACACTTAATGACATTAAAGCTGCAATGCTTTGTGTGATTGCCTAGCCAATTTCTATACATCTAGAGAGTTGTCGCGACGATGAAAGGTCCAGAGGCGATACGAAGGGGTGCTTGTGCACCCTTGCATTCGGGTCAGCACCAGTGGCGTAGCGTTATAGTACGCCCATATGCCCGGCGTTCCCTGATTTAAAATTTCAAAAATACGTAAATGCTGTAAATATAAAGTAAATCTTGACTAATTTCATATATGTTTGATCTTCATGGCATTATAATAGCTATTTTTCGCGATCCGCTTACAACGCTCCACTAACAACACTCGTTCCAGCATTTTTTTCAATGCCTTTCCTGCCTGGACGCCGGGCAGGTTCGGCGTAAATAACCCTATCTATATTCCTTGCTGTCTTTCTGGAGGGAAAGCTTGGACAGGCTTGTATCTCTACAGCACGCGCGCAAATGCTCTCTCGTACGCCAGCGTATGGAGCAGAGGGCTACATGATTGGTTCATGTGACCCTTCCTTCCTTCTGAAAAGTACGACAGCGGTAGAATTCCTACCCAGTCCTTCGCGCTCCTGCCACTCGTGCTATGTGATACTACAAAACGCAAAATTGACTGACGTACTTTACAAACTCAAATATACCATTTCTTAATAACCATTGCATTGTACAGGGAGTCCATAAAGTCCTGCAAAAAACTAAAACTCTATAACCTTTTAGCTGTTGCGTTTAACAATACACATTTTTTGGGTGAGAAGGGTGGAAGTTTAAAGTTTTGTTCTGGCCACACTGCTTAGTGACGCTTGCACTGGTAATCACGTGATCATGTGACTTAAGATGGCGTCCATCCAGGAAAAGGCAGAGTGTGTTCTGTGGTTTGCAGAGTTAAAATCTTGTGTTTCACTGCAGAGAAAGTTCCAGACAACATATGGGAAACCACCCCCAGCAAATTCAAGTATCAAGAGATGGTATGAAAAGTTCAAGGCAACGGGAAGTGTGTCAGATTTGCCACGCAGTGGAAGGCCAGGATCGAGTGACGATGTGATTCAGTCAGTGCAGGACAGCGTTCATCGGAATCCAATGAAATCGCTGAAACGAAGATCACTGGAACTGGGAATACCGAAGTCAACATTACACAAGATCATACGCAAGAAGGTGAAGGCCCGGCCCTACAAGTTAAAATTTGTACACGATCTGAAAGACGAAGACTGTGACATGAGAATGTTGTTTTGTGGGTTAATGCTTACACGTTTACAAGGTGATGGTGACATTCTCTCTCGGATTCTGTTCTCAGACGAGGCCACATTTCATGTGTCGGGAAAAGTGAACAGGCACAATTGCCGAATTTGGGGGGTTGAAAATCCACACGAGCTTGAAGTGCAAAGTGAATGTGTGGTGTGCGATTTCAATGGACCACATCATTGGTCCATTTTTCTTCGAGGAAGACACGGTAAATGGCAACAACTATCTGAACATGCTTCAGACATTCCTTGTGCCAGAACTTAATAGGTTAGGCATCATCAATGATGTCCACATGCAACAAGATGGGGCGCCGCCGCATTTTGCCCTTGAAGTTCGGCAGTTTCTTAACGAACAATTTCAAGGTAGATGGATTGGCCGAAGAGGGCCCACACCTTGGCCTGCAAGATCACCAGACTTGTCACCTAGCGATTATTGGTTGTGGGGACATGTAAAGACCGAGGTGTATTCACAGAAACCAGCTAATCTGGATGACCTAAAAGAAAAAATAAGAGATGGGATTCTGGATATCCCAGGAGAGCACCGTCAGCACGCAATTCTCGGTTTCACAAAAAGACTGCAACAGTGTTTGGACGTGAGTGGTGCACAATTGGAGGTTTGGCGATGAATCTAACAAGCAGGAAATGAACTTTGAACCTTGCTGTAAGTACACACAAAATATTTTGTTATTAAACTTAATAGTTTTCAAGTTATAGAGTTTTAGTTTTTTGCAGGACTTTATGGACTCCCTGTATAATCGCACGAACAGCGATGTGTATTCAAAACTAAAAGATCAACACAGTTTTTGTCAAATAAGTTGGTGGGTGAAGTCCTCGTGGTAGAAATTCAGCCTGTGCCTGCTCTACCACTTAACCCGCAAAACTATTCTTTCATTATTATTATTATTTCGTTAGTATGCAACTGCTTAATATTGTGTCAATGGAAATCTTTAGCATTCATTTGAAAACTCTTAACATCGAATGGTCTGTGGACAAAATTATTTTAAAATGTTTATCACCATTCCAAGATGCAATAAACAGTGGTCTGAATTACTAATCGGCACTGTTACGTCAGTAGAGTGTACGATAGTTGGATCATCCACCCACCTCCGTGTCAGAGTGTTTTGCACAGCGCGCCAAGACGACAGAGGTCCCTGGTTCGAATCCCGGCGTTAGCACGGGTGTTCTTTATGAGTGTATCTTCATCAACTTCATAATTATCATCACTCATATTCATATTCGCGATTAACCAAAATTGGTAGAAAAGCGAAGTAAAATAAACCAAATTAATCAGTAGTTGGATCGTCCACAACAATGACGTCTACTGTTGTTCAGAGGTGCTTGTTATTCAGTTTCTAATCACTTGCATCATACCGAAAAGTATAAAACACCAGAGTTCAAAACATTTGTGGCATAGTGAGGCATCTCATTTTCTAGCTATGGATGATGTTTTATTGAAAACCCAGCTGACTTCAGGCAAATAAACTATACCTGTGGCGACTAATACCATAAGTAAATTATTAAGCAAGAAAGGGCCGACCCTTTCTTTGGACTTGGCGTTCCCACCCGAAATACCCATGCTACGCCACTGGTCAGCACTATTTTCAGCACCTCCAATTTTCATCCCAATAGCAAGTAGGTTTACAGCAAGTTAGCAGTAAAGTTCAATTTTATATAGCTAGTTGCCTATAATGAAATTATTTATATTTATTTAATTCCTACCCTTCCCATTATTTTACTAACCTATTCTCTAGCTCTATACACGTAGTTATAAAAAATGCAAAAATCGATAACGTAAGTATAAGGACAAGTTTAGAAATAATAATAACAATGTACTACAGTAAGCTGAGCCAAAGTGTTTAAGGAGACGCAAATACAAAAATGACGGTGCTTTTGTCGATGTAATAATATTTTTTGAAGGAAGCTGTCAGAAAAATGAACAAAATGCTCTATTTCAAAATTTTCTTTTGAAAAAAGTAGGGAGTTGAGATTTATTTCTAATGGGGGCAGTCACATTTATTGCACCCATAAATACAGTACAAAAATTATTTTCTTGTTTCCTGGGAAGGATAGACAGGTAGAACGCGAGCTACCGAACTTTCTTCATGCTACCGGATTGAGTTTCATTTATTGCACACTTAATTCATTTTTCTCACTAGATGGAACTGATTTGCAAGTATATATAATTTACACATTCTATTATTAAAAGTATTAAAAGTATTGAATTTCGCGATGAGACAAAAGTGTCACAAATGCGAAGTCAAATAAAATCAATCAATCAATCAACCACAAAGGTACTGAAATCATTTAAAATTGTATTAATTTTTACAACAATCATAAAGAGGAAGAAGTATTTTTAGGATTATGTACCATGCTGAAGTAGAATGTCATTCAAGTTTTATCAAACTTTAGGATGTGGATTTTTCTGTTAGCTTTGTTCCCAAAGATCTTTATTTAATCAGTCCTGTTATTGATTGTGGTAATTGCATATTTCAATAAGTAACTGGCTGGTTAAAAACTTAGTGTGTTAAGGATAAGATCTCGCAAGCAACGAAAACCTCGTCTTCTCATTGATTCCTAGCGTAATCACATTTTGTCTTCTCATTTGATTCCAGATTTCTTTCATCATCATCGTTCCTATTAATCTACAAAGACAGAATACCGGCCTTGAATAATCTTAATTAGAATGTACAATTAGGAACCACAACATTATTAATCGGTCAGACTTACAGGTTATGATGTGCGGGGTAAGTGCTCTAGCCCTTCGCATAAAAGGCTACAGCCTCTAGGCAGAAAAGTAACGTAAACAGAAAAAAGAAATATTTTCACATAAGTTGAAGTTTGTTTAATAATTGATAGGTTGATATAGATATTTTACGTCGCTTGTAACCACTTTTGGATAATCGCGACAATGAGGATGAGTGATGATATGATAAAATTAATGAAGAAGACCCTTACTCACAGATCGTGATTCGAACTCGGGATTCCTGGCGTAGTAGCGCGCTGTGCTAACCATTCCACCACGGAGCTGGGCCGTGTGTTTATTAACTATTGTGGATAATTATCACATAGTCTCCTTCCTATTTGTGTGAATTTTGATTTTACACTACGATATACCTAGACTAGGTTTGAAAAATATACCCTTTTTGACCAAATGTAAACGAAACATATCGAAATTCTGTTTGCCAGCGCTAAGCGACACTAGCGCCGCCACGGCAAGGCACCTGAACTAACACTGATCGCACTTTCTCTTCTATTACACTAGCGTGACATTTTCGATTTAATATATGCTAAAGACAAGACATTCGAATTGATTCTAAACTAACATGGAATTAGAATATCTAAATCGGTTTCTATCTCGAATACTTTCCTGCCGTACTGACATTGTAGAGAATTGCAATATCGAAAACGAAACATGGATATTATATGCATGGATTTTCTTTCTCTGAAACGAAACCGGTCTGAAAGTTTATATTGTACGAAATGAAACTCCTTACTCAAAAAATCAGCGCCATCCATTACCGACGTCCATTACAGGTGAAAGGAATCTTTCCCTTTTGCAAACTTCGGTTTCGTTTTTTCCTTTGACCTCTTCCCCAGTGTTCATTACAATATCCCTTTCTTCTCTCTTCCGCTACTTTTTTTTTTCACCTTCGTCACATGATCTTCCTTATTATACCGAATCTTAATGTATCCGGGCAGTTTATCTTCATTTGCTAAGAATGGGGCTTCTACGCGTCCTTTTTTTCGTTTCTTCTCCCCTTTGATGCTCTCGGTCAGAAACTTTCGTATCCAGGGAAACGGCGGAAGCAATACTACCCTAGGGATTTCCCCTATTGCGAGTTCCTCTTAATGAAATATATGGTTCCCGAACACGTTAAGAGTAGAAAAAATCCTCAAACTTTGAGTGTTAGGAACTCGAAGGGGTTGTTGTGTAATTCGGTACAGCTCGTTTTCTGCCAATGTAGGGAGCATTTGTTGCATATTTACCTTTATAAGTAAGTTTGTCGGCAATATATTTAACAAGAAAAGGTGAACCGGAGGAAAGGGGTTTTTAGGCCTGGTCAAACCGCTATGTTTGTGAAAGACCGCTCTACACCCTGTCCTAGGAATCTCTAGAGCAAGCGAAAGAAAACAAATCCTCAGCGCCAGTTAAAAGGGCTCGACCAATAAACGCATGAGATGGGGAAGTGAGTGATGGAAGGGAAAACGCGGCTGCAGCTACCAGCCACTTGCAGCAGCGCGCACTGCTTTGTTCCGCCCACTTGCTTTCTCTCCCCATCTCTGCCGTTATGCGTGGAAGAGATGCCAGAGACAGAATGTAGTATGCACGTGTGAACTTTAAAGGGAGCGGCGGTACTGTAGCCCTGTAAGGAAGGGATGAGCTTGGCAGGAGGCTCTGTCGGTCGCGCTCGTGCAGCGTTCAGGCAGGAAGTTTGTCGAGATCAGATATCACGTGATCAGGTCTTGGAAGCATTTTGGGACTTTATTTTAATGCTATGAACCCTTATATGACCCTCCCCCCTAACCTAAGTACGATTCTGTCTCTGGAATGTATGGAGCAAGGCACAACGACAGAGAAGGGGAGAAAGTGAGTTTCCAGTAGTGAGCCCTGCTACAAGGTGATGCTGGGTGCAACTGCGTTTTTCCCACCATCCAATCACTTCTTTCCTGCGCTCATTGATCGAATCCTTATTGGTCGAAGCTACTTGCGCGGAGACTTGTTTTAGTTCTCTTTTACCAGAGATTCGCGGGATAGAGAATACGAAAGCATTTGTAACTGAAGCTGTAACAGAAAGCCCTCTCGCACGTGACGTGACATAGATGACAGCAACAGTTCATATCCAAAACCAGCAAACGAATCTCGCATAGAGATATGTGTATTGGATTACATGGAAGCGATAAATGATTCTCTACTGAACATGCGGTAACTAATAACTATGCAAGTGAAGTATGCATGTGCAGACATGAATATAAATCGAACCATGTTAAAGGTCCACATGAACAGTGATTCGTTCGGAATTAAACAATCTGAATTTGTGCCGTCAACATGATCAAACAGCCCGAAAATTAAATCAACATCAATAGGAAAGATAGCGAGACTTCAGTAAAGTAGGCCGAAAAAAGATTTCGTTCAAAAAACAATTTCGTACAGTCACGGACACTGCCGGCTTATAACGATTCTATTGAAAGTCAATGAATTCATTACAAGCTGGCAGTGTCCGTGACTGTACATGAAAGGAATTCCTGTAGACAAATGAAACGTTTTTTACGTTTATGTAGTATGTAAAATTGAGTTTCTTTGAACCACAGGATCTTGTGTATGTTACAATACAAGGGATTCAATTATGGCAGAATTGGGATCAACTGATTTAGGAGGTGATACCGTTGCCCCTCCCAAGAAATTGCTGGGGTGTAATGAAGATCCTGCCCAGTGTCCTCTCTACATCACGAGATTTCAGCAAGTGGTCCCCACAACACTCAAGATGACAATATGTTGCTTGCCTACAAGCTTCCCTTTTATAAATGTCACTGGGGCTGGTTAGGCAAAGCTATTTGTAGATGGCAGCATGATAAGCGTGTCCTTGAGATTCCGACAGGCAGCCGTTTCCCCATGTATTTAAAACAAAATTGGCAATTTAATGCTGGTTGTGCACTATTCATTTGACTGTAACCTCAGAAAATATGTCGGAACGGAATAAATGAATCAGCGACTTAAAACTACAGGGTGTCCGAGATGTCCCCGTACCCCTAGTACATATTACCCCTAGATATGTATGACATTTATTTACTGTAAGATATGTATAAATTTACTAAACATTATAACACACTTGCGTACTTAACATTACGTTACAGTACATCGTATGTACCTTGCTTTGTCGTTCGTGCACCCACACACACGTCACTAGTAGTTACTCAACACTGCAACTATGGCCAATCACATCAGCCTTGGCCCAACAACTGAAATAAGAATTCGAACGAGCGTTGCATGTGACATTCAGAGCAGTGACGCCAACCACGAAAATGAAATCATTTCCAAGCAACCGTATACCGGCCAAGTTTCAACACGATCGTAACAGGATTCACTTCTCAGACACATTCTAGGATATAACTTTCCATTCTTTCCATGGATTTAAACTGGTTTTACCATCAATAAATGCAGTATAAGTGCGTTGTATCTTTCTGGAACGTCGTGCACTATTCGCGATTAAAATTACCACCTGAGCGCTAGTGTCGCTTCCAATATGGCCGCTCTACGTAGGATAGACCTTTGTTTACATTCAGTAGTAGTCATAGGCAGTGGCGGATTACCAAATAGGCCCACTAGGCACGTGCCTAGGGGCGGCAAATCTTTTTTCCAGAATATCAAGAAATATAAAAAGTGTCTTACGTACACAGTGACAATTTAG
Source organism: Lepisma saccharinum (assembly GCF_977018435.1). Classification (NCBI taxonomy): domain Eukaryota; kingdom Metazoa; phylum Arthropoda; class Insecta; order Zygentoma; family Lepismatidae; genus Lepisma; species Lepisma saccharinum. Next base: position 56,086,221 of record NC_139233.1, read on the forward strand.
ACCTATGAAACCAATGTTTCAAATCAACGGGTTGCAATACTTTCGCTTCATACGAAAGAAACCTTGATGTATCGGGTTTATGTGTTATCAAGAAATATTTCTTCTGCTCTGCCTCCTTCAAGCGCCAATCAATTAGATTTTAACTCGTGCCGTGGCTTTTATCGCTTACAATGGCAATGCAAGCTTCCCCCTGCAAACCGCCCCCAGCCTTTGTTGGTTTGTTCTTGTAAATACATACCCCTCGATCTTCCACTAAGCGTTTGTTAATGGTCAGGCAGGAAAGAATACTGATTGTTTGAAACTCGCATCTGTAACAATGCCAGTCTTAAAAAAATAAACACATAAACACTGTAGATAAGTGAGTGAGTGAGTGAGTGAGTGAGTGCAACTTTCGCGTGGACCGCAACTAGTTTTTGTCTTACTGTATTCTCTGGCTGGTGCATTCAGTATGTTGCTAGTGCGTTTGCGTTTTGGTGGTTTTTTTTATGCAGCAGGTACAAACAAAGTTAAGTGGGGCGGCTTATCGTAAACTTGGAAACGAAAAGCGTGAAAGAGAAGCAACCTTACAGAAAAAGCTTGGTACAGTGGACACGATTTTTTAGGCGAAAGGAACAAGTGATTTCCGAAAGCAGTTCAAAAATTGAAGTGGAAGCGGCTACATCGAGTGAACTCTGTGAAACGCAAAATGTCGAAAATATTGTGGGTTTAGTGGAGGAAGAAAGTGCACCTGATTTTATTATTGATTTAGTTTATTTTACTTCGCGTTTTGTGCCTCTTGGCTAATTTGCGAAGATGGGGATGAGTGATGAAATGATGAAATTGATGAATGGACATTCACAAACAACCAAGCCCGACCGGGATTCGAACCCGGGACCCTTGGCGTCGCGAAAGTGCACCTGAGGTAGTGTCCCCTCAGTTAGTTGGAGTTTCTGATTGTGACAGTGAGAGTGCAGATTTCGTTACTGACGATCCTGCCGAGTGGTGTCTGAATATAAAAGATTTTTAAATAATAGCGTTTTTTTTCGTAAACTTGTAAATGGCGAATCAATTTTGCGGAATTATTTGGTATATTCGTGCAGCACTGGTGCCGTTTATTGTGCATCATGCAGGTTGTTCAAGGGCAAGACAAACATCGCAACTCACGGCATTTCAGACTGGAAAAACATTTCAAATATTCTAGCATCACACGAAAATTCTGAAGAACACAAAAACTGCGAGTTGGCACTCCTAACAAGGCAAAAATCTGTTGGGACCTTGGAGAACCATTTTCAATCACATATTCAGACGGAACTTACGTACTGGGCCAGTGTCTTGAGAAGAGTTTTTTCTGTCGTAAAGAAGTTGACAAGTCGCGGGCTTCCCTTACGTGGTCACGAAGAAAAATTCCATTCTCTGCACAACGGGCAATACATGATGTCTCTGGAGCTTATTGCCGAGTTTTATCCATTTCTTGCAGAACACATTGAACGGTATGGAAATCCGGGGAAAGGTCATACAAGCTACTTGTCTTCTACAATTTGACTGGTGAGTGGTGAATTTAATTTATCAATACATTACATAATTTTAGGTATAGCACATACAGAAAATGAATTGTTTGTTATTAATTTTTATCCTTTGTTTTTTATTTCAGTATGTTCACTAATTTTTATATTAGCCTGTAAAAATACTGCATATAAGTTACTACTTTTCTTTTGCGAAGGGCGCACATTAAGTTTGTGCCTAGGGGCGGCGAGGAAGCTTAATCCGCCTATGACTCATAGGCGTAGCTAGAACTTTATATTTGGGTGTGCACAAGGTGAAAAAATGAGGTCTTGTACCTTTTTAATAGCATATTTTGCAACACAATCACTTGGCTCTTTAACTGCACTGATATTTGTAAAGGAATATAAATTCACTAAATGACAGTTTTGAAAATTTCTGAATATATGTAGTAGAAAAAAATCAAATTGCATAGAAACTACACACACACAAAATGTTCATAAATGTTACAAACAAATACATCAAAATACACGTCATCTATAACAAGAGACGTCTGTCAAAAGGTACAATGTTCTTAAACTCATCAATAACTTCATTTACATCAATAGACTAAGCTTTTTCCTGTTCCACAAATAGCAAGAGCAGGGCTTCCAATCTATCCTGCTTCTGAGTTGCTCTTAATTTAGTTTTAACTTGGGTAAGCTTGGAGAAAGCTCTCTCACACGTGCAGCTTGTGACAGGTATAGAAGAAAGGCGCTGCAGTACAGAGTAGAATGCAGTAAATATATTTTTCCTCTAATGACATCAAAAAATCGAAAATCTATAGACACCCGTTTCATCAGCGATAATGCACACGTTTGTACCAAATAATGACATTTTCAACTTCTTACAAACTGCCGCTTATTTTCTCTCTTATTGAAATATCTGTCTTTAATTATCTTTGATAAAGCAGCCCATTAGGGTGTGCCTAGGCACACCCGACACACCCCGTAGCTACGCCTATGGTAGTAGTACGTAATAGCAGCGTGTTGTCATTGCTGGTATGGAAGAAACATTTAAATTACGCCTTATATTTAAGTATTGCGAATGCGATGTGAATTCCAGGAACTATAACGAAGGTGAAGCTGTGCTGAGAGCGAAGCATTTCATTATGATGATAAAAATAACACGGGAAACGCAGACCAAACTAATGTATACCCACTGGTTTATCAAAGCGGTGTTGTTTCATCTTCACTGCACCTCGGTTGTAACTGCGTAACTGGGGCTCTCAGTAATGATTTGAAAATAAAGCAATTCACCTGTATTGCTAAGCTTGTGCAGGAAATAAATGTAAACATGCCGTTGTAGTTTTATCTCCAAAGAGGCAGGCTGGTTTAATAACAACACCGGAAAATGATGATAATAATAAAAAATAACAACAATTTCATTGAGGCTATCTTCAGTTTTCACTAAAAATTGACTTACTGAATGAAACAGCAACATTAGCATGTCAATTATGTTTTTCTGACTTACCTCTATGATTACGGACATTAATTAATTCTCAAACTAGTTTCATCTTCGCACTTAATCGACTTGTACGTACCTGTTCCAAATTACATACATAATACATTGTTTTCGTAAAAAAAATGTTATATTCATAAAGAATAGTTTCAAACTTACTTTCATGCCAATAAAATCATTCCGAAAGATTATTTCGGAAAATAAAGTGAACAGACTCGTACATTCTTCGTAATTTCCTTTCCGCATTTCAGTTATGCCAATCTTGTCAATCAGTTCTGTTTTCCCTGATTTATATAAACATTTCATTTTGTTGATTCCACGGGGTGGAAAACACATGTAAGCTTTTTACTTGTCCTGAACCACAAAACGATTTAGAGCAAAAAACTGAACAGTATACGTTACTTTTTCCGCATGTTCCCCCTGCTTTGAACGGCTTCAACACGGCGAAGCGCAGCGAAGTGTCCTACGTGGAGTGGTTCCTGAAAATCTCTCCAGATGGCATATCGGATAATTTTTAATCGCGAATCGGCTGAAGTGAAACTCATGAATGCAAGACACCTGAGCAAGGAAAGCGATCGTGATTTGTATTATTATTATAAAGTATTGAAGGTGTTCTGAAAATCCTTTCCATATCAATACGTTTGGTACGTCCCACGTATATGCTGCATAAGTTCGCTTCAAACAACGATGCTAAATATGCCGATACAAATATTTGCTTCAATACTTTTTGATTAGCCCTCGTATTTTCCTCTTAATTGTAGAAATAGCCAGAGGGAAACTTTTGCTTGCTCTTGACCCGAAAATAACCTTTAGAATCCGAAAGCTTAACGATACGTGAAACTTCTTCCACGATTTCTTCTCTGGAAGTGGCTTGATGTAAAGATGCCGACGGCTTCTCCGCTCGTCTCCCTCTTCAAACGAAGCTAATAGAGCGTGGATGCTCGGTTTTAACCACATAATTCGCCCTCGCTCGAGGTCAAACCAACGAATCTCTCTAAAGATGTCGGCGAACGGGGAAAGAAGAAAACGAAGCTCGTTTCGCTGATGTGCGCAGAACTTGTGGCAGAAGAGCACCTAAGTGAGTTTCAATGCGATGGTTTCAAACGTGTCAATAAATTCAATCGGTTGATGAAATTTGCTAAGAAATAAAAACAGACTTAATGTTCTGTAATTTGGAGCATTGTGATTTGTCACATGGGGCTTGGTAAGTTGCAAGTGCGAGGTTCCACATAGGAGCTATGGTTCAAAGGCGCTAAGTGGCAAGTAATGCATAGCTCATAGTGGCACGTGGAACGTTGTTCAAAGGAGCTAAGTGGCAAGTAGCAAGTTGTTCAAAGGAGCTAAGTGGCAAGTGACACGTTCTTCAAAGGAGCTAAGTTGAAAGTGGCACGTTGTTCAAAGGAGCTAAGTGGTAAGTGGCACGTTGTTCAAAAGGGCTAAGTGGCAAGTAGCACGTTGTTCAAAGGAGCCAAGTGGCAAGTGGTACGTTGTTCCATGGAGTTAACTGGCAACTGGAACGTTGTTCCATGGAGCTAAGTGGCAAGTGGCACGTTGTTCATAGGAGCTAAGTGGCAAGTAGCAAGTTGTTCAAAGAAGCTAAGTGGCAAGTGGCACGTTGTTCAAAGGAGCTAAGTGGTAAGTGGCAAGTTGTTCAAAAGGGCTAAGTGGCAAGTAGCACGTTGTTCAAAGGAGCCAAGTGGCAAGTGGTACGTTGTTCCATGGAGTTAACTGGCAACTGGAACGTTGTTCCATGGAGCTAAGTGGCAAGTGGCACGTTGTTCATAGGAGCTAAGTGGCAAGTAGCAAGTTGTTCAAAGAAGCTAAGTGGCAAGTGGCACGTTGTTCAAAGGAGCTAAGTGGTAAGTGGCACGTTGTTCAAAAGGGCTAAGTGACAAGTAGCACGTTGTTCAAAGGAGCCAAGTGGCAAGTGGTACGTTGTTCCATGGAGCTAACTGGCAACTGGAACGTTGTTCCATGGAGCTAAGTGGCAAGTGGCACGTTGTTCATAGGAGCTAAGTGGCAAGTAGCAAGTTGTTCAAAGAAGCTAAGTGGCAAGTGGCACGTTGTTCAAAGGAGCTAAGTGGTAAGTGGCACGTTGTTCAAAAGATAAGGTATATACTAGACGTAGCTACAGTTTAAAGTGAGATCCGAACCACTATGTGCCCCCTTCGAACCCAGCACCTCTTGATTCCAAGGTTACCACTAGCCAATCGGGGAGGGCATCCATGTCGTAGCGAGCACCCTAGAGGTAAACAAAAAGCGACGTAAAATATCCGAAATAGGATAAATGTACATTTTTTCATGTTTACAATAGACTGAATTCTAAATTTATTTCAGACTTCGAAAATTCTTTCGGTACTTTCAAGCTATTGTTCGTGATGTCAGAAGAGAAAGCGTACACGAAAGGGGCAAATCTTTACAAGCAAATAACACGTTTGCAAACAATGCCAGGTGATATATCGTGAGGGGAAGGTATAATTTCAATTGTAACGTTAAAGGCGGGGGAAAGTTCCTCTGTAAGGCAATATTTTACCGTTGATTCTAAAGTCACGCTAAGGGAATGATTTAGAGGCTCAGCTTGAAACCTTTTCTTATTCTTTGCGAGAGATCCAAGAAATGATTCACCATGAAGAAAAAAATAAAAGCGAATCAACCTTTGAATTCAAGGTAAACATTAAAGGAATGAAAAATCAATACGTTCTTTTTTACCTCTTTATATAACTATGTGTAATCAATGCACCTCCTTCCTATTCCAAACGAAACTTGCTAGCTACATTAAGTTCACTACGAAACAAACTCTGTCAAATTAGTTTATAGCAGTAGCATAATTCATTCGAACCGATTTACACTCAAGAATATTAAGAGAAATCGAACAATAAATAATGTAAACCGAAAGAAAACTAAAATGTCTCTCTAGCATTGGCTAGAATTTCAAGGAGACCAGTACACATAGTTTTTCTAAAAGAAAAATATTTCATAAATGTAGGTTGCATATTACTCGGAGAGAGAAGGTCAAAAAGACATATTAGTTTTCAAACTTAATAGTGATATTAATGCCCTCTATGATGTTTTAAATACACATTGTTAAGTAATAAAAGATGATTGATTGAGTTGCTTTATTTTACTTGGCTTCTTGTGCCACTTTTATCTAATTTCAGAAGATGGGGAAGAGTGATGATATCATGAAATTGATGAATGGACACTCACAGACATCCATGCCCAGGCCAGGATTCCACCCAGGACCCCTGGCGTCGTTGCGCGATGTGATAACCACTCCGCCACGGGGTACGGTGTTAGAAAATATAAATCTGGTACCAAATGCCTATTATTTATATTACCTAGTCATATCATAAATACTGACACAACATTGAAAGTGAATTATGACGAAAGTGTTAAAGATACTTTAATGTCCTGATTGTATAGGTTACTTACAGGTCTAACGAACACACAACACCAATCATTTTTCAAAATGGCCGCCTTTGGCCTTCACACAGGCCTGAAGTCTCTGCGACCACTCATCTACAGCATTACGCACTGTCTCCGTAGGGAAAGTCGCCACTGCCTTCACCAGAGACCGTTTCAGACTGTCAATATTGGCATGCCTCCTCGTACAGACCATGCCCTCAAGCACTGACCACAATTTGTAGTGTAACGGGTTGAGGTCAGGGCTGCTAGCAGGCCAATCAGCTGGAGCAATGAAGTCCGGGACATTGCTCTTGAGCCACTCCTGGGTAGAGTGTGCCTTATGGGCTGGTGCGGAATCCTGTTGGAAGGTCCAATGTTGGTTCCTGAACAAAGTGTCACTCAAAGGCTTCACAACACAGTATTTTCGTACACTCTGGCTGACGTTTTCACCCCTTTTTCACAAAAATGCAGCTTGGTGGTGCCATCATACGCCACGCCCCACCAAACCATGACTGAGGCCGGATGATGACCCCTCTGGATGTTCGGGGCTTTCTCCCGAGCTTCGTGGGATGTTGACGCATACACCCGGTCATTTTGGCGATTGAAAGTTTCCTCAATGTTGAATATCTTTTCATCTGTGAAAAGAATTTTCCTGTGGCCATTGTTGGCGTAACGCTGCAGGAGGCGTTTTGCTTTTATCACCCTCTGCTTGATGAATCGCTTGATGGTCCGATACACGAAAGATTTGCTGATATTCAACTTTTTAAGTGTTCTGAATATCATGGGGGCTGTTTGACCCACTTTATGAAGCGCTATTACTGCCACACGATTTTCGTAATCGCCCCACTCCATAGCTACACTTTTACAAACACACTTCCTCTATGACAGCTCAACTCACAATGGCCCACTCCAGCCTCTTGCACAGGAAGGTTGGCCGCGACCTTGAAAACCGGTTGTACACACTGCCTCAAACTTTGTGTCAGTATTTATGATACGACTAGGTAATATGCCACCTCGGTAGCTCGATATCAAGGTTACGGTTTGGGCGTGAGTGCCCGTCCGTCAATTTAGCTACGCGGTTGTCTACTTAGCAGGGCGTTTGACTGCCACCCAGGAGACCTGGGTTCCATCTCAAAATTGGCAAGTTATACCACCCACCCCTGCATAAAAAAGCAGCTCTGGAGTCCAACAGCATGTAATAAATGGGTACCTAGGAGACGGTTAATGCGACCGGAGAGTGGTGTTGATCACATGACCTCTAAAAATGACTGAGATTATGAATGTGTGGGGCCCTACCTTCACAATCCCCCATATGCCATCACGGTACGTTGCAATGTTGCAATGCGCAGAGAAGCAGCTTTACTTCACATCAAGATTGCCTTAGGGGTGTGCGACGCGTGTCACAGGACAGGACCTTGTGCTTTGAGGCGTCGCGCTGGGAAACACATCAGTGGCCATACACTCTACGCTGCTCGAAGGCTGGTAACTGCAGGCCCTTTCACACGCAATACCGTTCCCTCTGTGTTCATTGGTGGAACCGTCTCGCGTTACTACTTGCGCAGAGACTGGTTTTCGTTCGCTTGCTCCAGAGAAAACCGGATCAGGGTATAGATATGCTAAGTTTTTGGACGCGGTAACATGGAGTAGGGGAGACCGGGGTCAAAATGTAACATGGGGCAATTGTAACAGTCGCGATTGTGGGTTTGTTTTATTTGACTTGAATGCCGGCAGATGGCTGAAGTAGCTGTAGAGACAAAGTGAACAAAGCCACGAAGGACCGTTAGTGTCAGTTGCAATCGAAGCTGTGTAGGAGCGAAAACATGTTTTTGTGTCACAAACGTAAAAAACAAACTTTTTAGATTCTTCATTGTCTTGAGCTTCATGAAAGTAAGTGTTAGCATTCCAGCATATCCGCACACGTGCATTTGTATCCTGTTTCAGCTCACGTAAAAGTAAGTAGAAGTTATTTATTTGTTTAAAAATAGTTTCGCTTTACTTTCAATATGACGTTGCTGGGTCAATTGTAACACACCGAGTAGGTACGGTTGTAACATGTTACAATTGCCCCCATATACACTCAACGTTGTGTACTAAATTGTTTTCTTTTGTAGTTCCCTTCAACAATTTCATTACATATTATGTATTTCTTTGTTTCAGTGTGCTGCGTAATCGTGAAAGACGAACCGACCGAGGGACACCCCAAGAAGTGATGGAAGCTGCTGCTTCTGCTGTTATAGACAATAACCAATCAGTGAGGAGTGCCGCTAAGGATTTCGGACTTTGTCATATTTCCCTCTACCGGTTTTGTAATAACGAACGCGAAAACAAGAATTCAAAAACTGAACATAATCTTCATGACCGTGTCTTCCAAACGCATGAAGATGAAAAATTGACAGATTATGTGAAGAGAGCTGCTGATTTATATTATGGACTCTCCATCAAGGATCTGACTCGGCTTGCTTATCAGTGCGCCGTTCGCTACAGTTTAAATTTTCCGAAGAACTGGAGTGCCAATGAGATGGCAGGTGTTGACTGGTTGAGTGCATTTTTGAAGAGGAATCCGTCCCTGTCTCTTCGTCGACCGGAAGCAACAAGTCTTTCCAGAGCAATGAACTTCAATCGAACAAATGTAAAAATTTTTTTTGATAATCTGTCAAAAGTCCTAGACGAGCATAAATTCGAGCCACACAATGTCTACAACGTAGACGAGACGGAAGTCCATACAGTGCAAACTCCGACCAAAATCATTGCTTCAAAAGGAAAGAAGCAAGTGGGCTCCATAACATCTGCAGAACGAGGGACTTTTAACAGTTTGGGTGGCAGTTAGTGCGATGGGGAACTGTGTGCCACAAATGTTTATATTCCCCCGTATAAACTTTCGCGAGCATTTTGTTAATGGTGGACCTGTAGGGTGCATTGGGGCTGCAAATACATCTAGCTGGATGCAATCAGAACAATTTCTTGAATTTGTCAAGCATTTTGCTAAGCATGCAAAACCAACGCAATAAAACAAAGTTCTTTTGCTGCTTGACAATCACGACAGCCACCTATTCCTACCAACCATTGAGTTCTGCAGAGAAAACTGAATAATTTTGCTATAATTTCCGCTCCACTGTTCTCATCGCCTCCAACCTCTCGACGTCGGAGTGTACGGTCCATTCAAGAAGTACATGAACTCGGCAATGGACTCTTGGATGAAAAGCCACCCATGATCTAGGATGACCATAGGCTATATGATATTCCGAACATAGTTGCACTTGCACTTCCGCAAGCTGCAACCCCAAACAAAATGTTGTCGGTTTTTTTTCTACAGGCATCTGGCCATATAATAGAAACATCTTTGATGATTCTGACTTTACCCCTTCAGATATCACAGACAGGCTGAATGAAATTCCAGCCAGCCTGACTCCTTCGGCAACCACCAGTGCAGCGACAAGTGGGGATGTCACTACGCCTACGTAATCAGATTTTTCTCCTCAATTGGTTTGCCCTTTTCCCAGGGCACATTTGGAAAAAAATGTCAAAATGAAAAGCAGGAAGAAACAGACGAAGAACTGCAGTGTTAACAGATACACCAGAGAAAGACGCGTTAGAACAAGAAAGTAGAAACCGCTCCATGAAGAGATCTGGTGGCGATGTAAAGAAACAAGTCAATCGGAAACTATTGCTACAGATAAAAGAGAACACAGTTGGATCATCATCATCATCAGAAGAAGAAGAAGATTGTTATTGTCTCGTTTGTCTTGACAGCTACAGCAACAGCCGCCCTAAAGAGGAGTGGCTTCAGTGCATTACTTGCAATGAATGGGCTCATGTTCGATGCACTAAAGGTGAAATTAATTTTGATGTCCAAACTGTTTCTCAGACTAAAATGTAAGTTAGTCTGTTCATACTCTGAGAACCATTTATGAATGTATGTATGTATGTATGTTGTATTTTAAGTATGATAGTACACTATACTCACTAATTCTTTCAATTTATTATGAGTGTTACAATTGACCCGTATGAGTGTTACAATTGTCTCCATTAGAGGGGACAATTGTAACAGTACACCCTTCCGCACTTATTTGCATATTTCACATGGATCATAATTATGTTTTGTGTGTGTGCAATGATTGGCGAAGGATGAATAGATGGTTTCCAATAAAAATCCGTGATTAATTATTGCAAATGTTACAAATATGCCACAACATTCAAATTTTGTTACATTTGACCCCGGTCTCCCCTAAATAACTATTACCAGGCAAATTGTTAGTTATCATTTTCATTCATTCACGTGGTTTTACCCATTGCGAGGCTTAATATTGAAACAATCTCTGCACCAGCATCGCCACAATTTAACTTCTCATAAACATGTAGAAAATTTATGCGAATAGGGAACGTCCCAAGGGCTGCCTCCAGGTACCCATTTATTATAGGCACGTGGATCCACAACGGCTCCAAGAGGGGATATTAGCTGGAAAATTCCCATCTGAAATACCTGCTCCGGGAATCACACTTGGTTCTCCCGCGTGGTATGGTAGTCAGGCGTTCTACCGACTGGATATTACTGAACTATAGATTCGGAAGGAAGTAAAAAGAATAATACGTGAAATCAATTATATAACGAATATTATGAATAATATATGAAACAATATCTAATGTATAATATATACGAGACACACACATATACCAATCCCCCCCAACACTTCATCCTAGTTACAACCCTGGTCATAATCAGCTTTGAAACAGGAGCGAAAATCAACACGTGTCACTTGGAAATGATCCTTCAGATATGAATGCAACTATTCATACCGAAGCAGGTCAAGTTGCACGTGTCGATTGTCGCGTGCGTGCCACTTTAGTGGTCCGTTACGTGGCCTTCGGCCACGTCTTATACGCTGGCATGCCTGACCTTCAGCCACGTTGGGGGCGTTATCATATTATGGATGGGGTAAAATGTCTACATGTTGTATTGGATGAAGGGAATCAAGTGTATAAGTTTGCTAATTTGAAAAGTTTAGAAAGTAACTTTATGTGTGTTTGGGCTCTAATAAGGCACAAATATTCAAAATATTATTGTCTATTTTCTTTTTAATAAACTGAGTAAGTAATAACCGTTTCAAGAATATTAGCTGTATGTCTTGCATAAACGAATTCAATAGCGACACTAAATTGGAAATGCAATATTTACGTCTGTTTTTGTCATTTTCACATTTGTATACGTAATTGGAAAAATATTGTTTTCCTCCATTACCATCAAATTCCTACCTCTCCTCTGTAATAAATTCTGTCGCTCATGTTTTGAAATTCTAAAAGCCAAACATAATAATCTTGCAGTCGTTTTCGGGGTGAAAATAAACTTTCATTAAGTTCCCTAGCTACGTCCGTTTCCATGGACAACAACACGCACGGTAAGCTCTAAAGAATTGCTTCTTATTATACTCCCTAAACAATTGGGTAAAACAAGCACGATGTAGCTATTTTCGCATTGAGTATAACAATGTATACGTAATTGTATCTGGACTGAATTTTCTTCTTATGTAGATGTCACCCTTGTTTGAGGCACCTTTTCAAAACCAGGAGTTCATTCATCTGTGTGATATGTGAAAAATATAATGTAACTCGACAATTAAGAATTGAAGGAAACAATGCGTGCTGCAAAAAAAAAAAAAATGCCCATGGAAACTGTTGCTAAGGACGTGGAAAAAGGTCATTTTCACCCTTAAGGAAGGGCTAATTGAGCGATTTTTAAATTTTCTCGGCCTTTTGGGACGATTTCATGAAGGGTCGTAATCGACCATTTTTCGCCTCCGGTCTTCCTTCATGGAGAAGGTTTATGTCAATGAGTGAGTCAGTCAGTCAGTCAGTCAGTGGTGGGATTGAGGTAATATACGTATATATTGGATATGCATCAAAAGTAATAGCAACTTATAGTCTGTCCCTAGAAACTCTGGAGCAAGCGAACGAAAGCAAGTCTCTGCGCAAGTAGTGACTCCAGAGGGCTCGACCAATGAACAAGTGTGAGAGAACGGGATTTGCATGAAGCGGGGAATACACTGCAGTTACCAGTTTCGCAGCAGCGTGTGCTGCTTCGCTCAACGTTCTCGTTTTCTCCACGTAGAAAGTACGAATATGTAGAGCCCCAATCCGACCACTGACTTACTCACTGACATAAATGTTCTCCATGAAGGAAGACCGGAGGAGAAAAATGCCCGATTAAGACCCTTCATGAAATCGTCCCAAAAGGACGAGAAAATTTTAAAAATCGCTCAATTGGCCCTTTTTTAAGGGTGAAAATGCCCTTTTTTCACGTCCTTAGCAACAATTTCCACGGGCATTTTTTTGCAGCACACATTGTTTCCTTCAATTCTTAATTGTCGAGATACATTATATTTCTCACAGTTCACACACAGATGAATGAACTCCTGGTTTTGAAAAGGTGTCATTCTTTAGAGCTTGCCGTGCTTGTTGTTGTCTTTGGAAACGGACGTTGCTAGGGAACTTAAAAGAAAGTTTATTTTCACCCCGAAAACTACTGTAAGGAAATTATGCTAGACTTTTCGAATTTCAAAACATGAGCATCAGAATTTATTACAGAGAAGAGGTGAGAATTTGAGGGGAATGACGGAAAACAATAATTTTAAATTACGTTTACAAATGTGAAAATGACAAAAGACGTAAATATTGCTTTTCCAATTTAATGTCGCTATTGAATTCGTTTATGCAAAAAATCTAATTAACTATCTTGAAACGGTTATTGCTTAGTCACTATATATTATTAAGAAAATAGACAATTTTGAATATTTTGTATATTTCTTTTGTATTTTTTCATGAACAACAACAAGCACGGCAAGCTCTAAATCATTTTTTGTTATTATGCATCTAAACATTTAGTTAAAGAAGCACGATGTACATAATATTTTTGCATTGAGTATACTAATATATACGTAATTGTATCTGGACTGAAACTCCTTATATGTAGATGTGACTGTTATTTGAAGCATCTATTCTAACCAGGGGTTGATTCATCTGTGTGTTATTGATCTGTGAGAAATATAATGTAGCTTGACAATGAAAACGTGAATCAAACAATGTGTGCAATAAATTCGCCGTGGCAACGGGTTTCTAAGGACGTGAAAAAGGGCATTTTCACCCTTACGAAAGGGTTAATTCAGCTATTTTTTTAAAAATTTTCTCGGCCTTTTGGAACAATTTCATGGGGTGTCGTAATCGGGCATTTTTTGCATCTGGGGCTTCCTTCATGGAGAACATTTATGTCAGTGAGTCAGTCAGTGGTAAAGGAATTATGCTAGAATTTACGAATTTTAAAATATGAGTATAATAATTTATTACAGAGGCGGTAGGAATTGTAGGGGAATGACGGAAAACATTTATTTTTCAATTACGTTTACAAACGTGAAAATGTCAAAAGACGTAAAATAGTGCTTCTCCAATTTAGTGTCGCTATTGAATTCGTTTATATAAAACATCCAACTAACTATTTTGAAACGGATATTACTTACCTAGTTTATTATTAAGAAAACAGGCAAAAATACTTTGTTTATTTGTACCATATTAGAGCCGGTACACACGAACTTTTCAAGTAAGCAAACCACGTCGGCGAGCGTACGAGACGTGGCCAAACGACACGGCGAGAGTGCGCGAGTATATAAAATATATATATATATATATATATATATATATATATATATAGCTAGTAGATACAGAAAGAGATATGCATGAACCTAGTGTATATGATGGATTTTAAGTATATTTATAAGATTTTAGCAATTCTTTGAGCTTAGAATATAACATGGAGGCCTAAGTACCAGGGGTCAATAGCTTGCATTAGCTATGGGCCTGAATCACTATCCCTATTTACTTCTAAAGCTTCTTAGCCCATCTTAGTGTCAAATATGAAATATTGTGCAAAGGGCAACATTTGAAGCTTCGATTTCCTATTTGTCAACTTGCATTACCGTTTACTTGTACTGAGAGATGACGCAGGCAGTGTCAAATGTTTCAGAACTTGATGGATTCTGCAACCTGAAATGTATTGTCGTCTGTCCCTCCTCTTATCGTTAACCATCATTAGCCAGCTGTTGGAGAAATTCACACTGTTACACCAAGGCTCGGTAAGTGCTATTACCATAATTGACATGCAGATGACATATATGAGGCTATATTCATTTATCATATGTGACAAATCTATGTGTACGAATATATTCCTTGGCAGGGCATCAATTATAGCTAATCTATATATTCTAATATTAGATTTGAGTTATTTTTCTTTGCTCTTTTACATAACAAAGCCATCTCTTGCGTATTTCACGATGCCATTAAGACACGTAGAGAGAGTGGAAGTGGGGCTCCATACATTTTCATTCGGCCATAGTGACCTGCGCCCACGCTTCGGTCACTTAATTTCCCGAGTAAAGTGAGAATATTGTTGTAACGCCTCTGGCTATTATGTATTTGAAGCTTGGAGGCGAGTACAACTCCCGAGGCATCCAATCAAAAAGCGAACCAATGATGTCATCTCAACGTAGCACATGTGGCTAATCCTCTTGCTCAAGCTCTACGCTCTTGGTAGGCTCGCTGACTGGACTCGCACAGTTCGCTGGAGATGCCTATGAAATTAAAGTTTTGGCAAGTCGAAGAGGTTACCAACGTCGGGAATCGAATCTGTATTATTACCTGGCAGCCAAACGGCTTACGGACTAGTCTAAGGCGGTTCTTTCTCAGGTATCCAAGTTAATTTTGACAATGGGAGTATATGCTCAAAACGTGAAATGAATAACAGAATGGCAAGTAATGGTCGTACTATATGCCTAATTGGAAACAATAGTAACGAAAAATATATATATACGTGGTACAATCCAAAAGTTCGGAGTTTTATCTGTTGATCGTACTTGGCGCTGCACCTGAAGTACGGTTCGAAATACTTTCGCTACGCTATCCAGTTCCAGGCCATTTTCGAAGGGTGTTCGCTTCAAACCTTTCGGACACGCCCTCTGTTCAATGGCCGATTATTTAATAGAATCCCCCGCACATTGAAACCAGGGATGACCAGATCCGGATCCTGAAATATCCGGTTCTGAGATCTGGTTACAGGTATCTGGTTCATGGATGCGGATCCGTGATGCTAATGCCATGAAAGTATACTCTGTCCCAGCTAACTGTAGAGTAGGCAAAGGAAATAATGTGTCTGCGCAAGTAGTGACGCGAGATGGCTCAACCAATGAACACGTGAGAGGAACGGAATTGCGTGGAGTGGGGAAAGCGACCGCCTTCCCAGCATCGTGTACTGCTTCCCTCTGGCCACTCGATTTCCCTCGCTTCTCTGATGCTATGCGCGGCCTTGCCCCACAGTTAGCTGGGACAGGGTATAGTCCAGTCAAGGTCACGCCTCCCACCTACAGTGTTGCCAAGATGCAATGAATAACCCTTACACAATACACCAGCGTAGACAAAATCAACTGCAAACGTATGTACAACGCACAATGTGCCGACTGTGCAGTTTAGAAGTAGTGTGGCAACCTTGGAAGGCTAGGGGTGTGGAGGAGGCAAGGGGAAGCTCCGACTTTGACTGGACAGTTTCCGTGAAGAGAGCAATAATTACAACATTATGTGCAGGCACGTGAGGAATTTGGAGCTAGGGCTCTACACACTCACAATCTCGCGCTAGGACACCAGGGGTCCTGGGTTCGAATCCTGGCCTGGGCATGGATGTGAGTGAGTGTCCATTCATCAATTTCATCATATCATCACTCATCCTCATCTTCGCAAGTTAGCCAAAAAGTGGCACAAGAAGCGAAGTAAAATAAAGCAATTCAATCAACCAATTGTTTCTATTTTCGTTATTTTTATGTGTGTACACTATATTACGCCACTTCTATAAACTATGATACATTAATTTCTGATTCAAGATTTGAATCTATGCGCATTTGTTTCGTCGGATTAAGGTGATTACTCCGCCACATAAACTTGATTGCAAACATTTAGTAAAGTTCGTTGGAAGTCCACTTTATGCGCAGATAGGTTAATTGAAACTGGCCCTACAGTTAGAGAACGCCTGATAAACCCGCCATATTTGTGAAAGAGTGTTCTTTTATATTCTCGATGCACATAACAATTTCTGATGTTTTGGTTAGGCGTGGCTCCTTTTGTTCACCTGTGCACGCAACTGTATTTCCATTTTTTTAAAAAATGGCGAAACCACTCACTGTCAACGATGAATTGAACGAACGCTGGTGGTTTCCGCATCTTAATTTATTGATTGAATTCCGTTACTTTATGTCTTTTTCGCCACTTATGGCTACTTGCAACGATGATTATGACTGATGATTCTATTAAATAAATGAAGGGACACTCACGAAGAACACTCGTGCCAGCCCGGGATTCGCACTCGGGACCCTTATTGTAGTAGCGCGGGGTGATAACTGCACCACAGATATCAAAACAAAGTGCCCATTAGAATTGATGGTTCATTATAATCCAATGAAATACGTAACATTCACTGTTGTACCAGTTGTTGAATAAAATCAACTTTTATGGAGATTTGCGTTACATTCAGTGGCAATGATGTCGCTTTTCGGCTACTTCAATATCTAACTTATGCTTAAATATTTTCATATACATACTATTTTTAGATCACTTTATTGGCCCTTATGAGTTGAAATGCACAATGAATACTTTCTGTAAATTTTTAATTAAAAATGACAAAGATTTTGCTGCAGTCCAAAAAAACAAAAAACTCGATTGAACGAATCCACTTGGAAAATGACTGTATATTTCTTGAAAAAGCGAAAATATGCTGAATATGACCGAAAATCCATCAAAATATGCTTTATCACGTAGAAATGGCCAAATATGCCAAAATATGCACTTAAAAAGCACCTTCATTCAATTAGTTTCTTCACAATATGAATTTTATAGATATTTACGGAACACATCACCCTTACAAAAAAAACATATGCTAAGTCATAAAAATCCTAGCCCTAGTTATTAGATATGCTTGTTAAATTCTTCATGTCACATAATTCTGTATTTAAAGTTTCAAAGAAACTCTACTTCATCACTGGAAGTTCAATATTTCCTATTAGTTGTTTTTATACTGAATAATTGTGAAGGAAACTGGTAAGTCAATTCATCGAAATTTACTTACAATCGATACAATTGTGACGTCATTTAACGTTGTACCTCAAAATTTACGCTAAAGCTCGTAAACGCGCATACATCCAGAATACAAAATCCGTAAAATGTCCCTTCTGAACGAAATAGTTCGATATGACTAACATATAACAATGGTTTCTCGTCATTTTTTAAGATATGCACCTCTAGATAAGATGCGTTTGTATCGTCATGTACGAACTACCAACTCATGTACCTCATCGTTCTTTCAAAAAGCAACTTCATACCAAAGGAATCAAATTCACAAGGTAGACGGAACGAGTCGCTCAAACGCTGGTTTCTATACATAGGTAGTACAAAAAAAAAAAAAAAACATGTAGAGTGCTTACAAGTCCAAACTATTCATCATGAATTAAATTAGCTACCAAAAAAATGTGCCATTTCCCTTCCTTTCTTTATTCGTAAAATGAAGCAATTATTAAATTTGTGTGAATTACAAAGAATATATGTATAAAATCGATCAATGAGACGAGAATACTTAGATGCCATTTTCATTTTAAAATTCTAACACCGGATATGACATTAAATTTCAACACATTCCTGAAGTTGTACAAAGAATTGGACACTTTTATGCTTACACACGAATTAATAAATTTAAACATTTCTTTCTTTACAATATAAATATATAAAACGGAAACATTTGAGCAGTTTGGATTAGAAGTTCAGAACTTTTGATTTGTTTAACTGAGTGCTTTTTATCTATTTTTGTATCGTTAGTTATTGAAGTAACTAATAGAAATAAATGTAATCCAATCCGTACTTGTATCCTATAATATTACTGTATTTGAGTGTGCGTGTGTTTGCAGTTTAAGTGGTGGAGCAGCCACAGACTGAAATTCGCTCACGAATAAGAATGTCTAATTCGAATTCCACACACACTCACACATACACTCACGGAGCCCCCACCACACATATACATAATATTATGTAGGTAATAATTAGTAGTGTTGGGCGATATAAAAAAAATATCGTCCAGGCGATATCAACTAGACGATATATCATCACAATATTTTGGCGATATACATCGTGTCGGCGATATATAGTCACGATATTTGGCGATATATGTCTTGTTGGCGATATATCGTCACGATTTTTAGCGACATATATCGTGTCAGTGATTTATCGCCACGATATTTGGGGATATATATAGTGTCGGCGATATATCGTCACTATATTGGGCGATATATGTCATGTTGGCGATATATCGTCACGATATTTGGCGATATATGTCGTGCTGGCGATATATCGTCACGACATTTTAGCGATATTTATCGTGTCGGCGATATATGTCCTGCTGGCGATATATCGTCACGACATTTTAGCAATATATATCGTGTTGGCGATATATCGTCACAATTTTTGGCGATATATCGTGAAGACGATATATCGCCGATATCACGATATGGAAAAAAATATCGTATGGTATCGTCTGGGTAACGGTTCCGATTGTTTTATGATTTTTTTTCAAATTCTCTTAGCAGAAAGACTAATTATCGTAGAACTTTGGCAATCATTCTCACACGAAATTTGAACCTTCCTTAACGTAATGAGCACGGTTCGGATTTCGAAAAAAAGTTTTTTACGTTGAAAGAACAACTTTAAAATTACCTTACGCAAACATGCGCTCTTCCCATGGACAATGTAATCTCCGTTGACAAGCGATTGTAAGTATCCTATACTAGTGGGAATTAATGTAGAAGTAAATCGGAAGTTTCATAGAATGCATTTAGGGACTTTATTTTAATGCTAAGAAAACCAAGCCTGCCCCAACTAGCCTAACTAGAGAGAATTATTTGAACAAATCTTATGTAACCGCTAAAACTCGCCAGTATGTGTTAACAGAAGAAAATCGAAATCCAATCATGTAAAAATTGCATTCGTAGCTTGATGAAATCGCAATAGAACAAAAGGAACTTGTGCCAATACGTAGTAAATCAGTTTACGAGAAACAAAAAAGAATGCTAGAGTACTTACACGTGAAGCACGTCAGGTACAGCACCAGCACAGTCACTGACATGTTGGAGTCAAATTACGACACTTTGCAATTTACGCGCACTGCAACCCTAAACGATCACACCACGCTCTCGTGCGTATCGCGACACGACATTCCGTCCACGCTTCAACCACGAGCCAACACAGGCGAACGACTGAGCTGCCCGAGCGAGGGTTGAACTGGGAACCTCTTGCGCGTGCGTCGGTCTCTCCCGCCCCTCCAGCTCGTTCGCAAACCTCCCCCCCTTTCCTTTCCGGACGCAGAGGTCCGTGCATCCCTTCCCCAACTCCCCGCTTCGCAGCCGAGGCATCTTTCATCGCCGAGATAGACCTTGCAGACTACCATCATTCACAATTCCGTGTCTATCGGTTCAGATACAGATGCACTCATCCCCCTTTCGACCCTGGTGACCGTGTTCGCAAAACTCTGCACCTCTGCAACTTGGCCGCGAGAGGTTCCGTCGCAGTGTTGCCAATCTCGAGGGCAAGAAATTGCCTGCTCGGTGAGGGCTCGACTCGCGATCTCGCTACGGAAGCGTATACTTTGTCCACGGAATCTGTGAAGCAAGGCAGCGCGTAAAGGAAGAGAATGGCAGAAAGCGCGAGTTGGTGAAGCTAAGCAGTGCGCGCTGCACTCACTCACGGGTTCAATTGCCCGAGTCCTCTAGAATCACCACTTGCGTGGAGACTTGTTTTGTTCGCTAGCTCCAGCGATTCTTGAGACAGAGTGTATAAACACTCTGGAATATGCGAAAGAAACCAGAGCTCTGCGCAAGTAGTGACTGGAGAGAGATGCATCATTGGCAGCTCCAAATTCTGTTTCTGTCTTAGTTCAATCTTCTACTCCGAGCTATTAGAGCAATGACATTAACTACGGGTATAATCAGATGATTTCATCAACCAAATAAATTATTATTAACTATAGTATTAACGCGAGAGAGGGGGGAGTGAGTGCATGGAGGAGGAAACGCTGCTACTGCTACCAACTGTTTGCAGCAGCGCGGGTTGCTTTGTTCCGCCCACTCACTGTCTCCCCTTCTCTACTGTTATTCTCGACCTAGCTCTACAGATTCAAGAGACATAGTGTAACAGTGGTAATCAACAGGGAATTGTGGCGTACCAAGCCTACACACAAAAAAGCATGAGTTGAAACCAAAAAATGCATAAAGACTGTGGCTCAGACCAAATTTTTTAGTACACTATAGAGAAATAAGCAGGAATGTCAATAAAATAAGCATCCGACGCATTAAAGTACATCTCGCTTGTATCATGTGATGCACTTTGGCGTTATATTTACAACCGATGCACCAAACTCTAAACCTAATTCTTGGCAAGTGTTAAACAACAAACTTTAGATTTGATGCATTTAGTTCTCTGTAAATACCCCTTCCTGTGTTGTTTACACGTAACCTACGTGTATATTATTATTATTATTATTATTATTATTATTATTATTAGGAACAGGGTTGTAATTAACCCACATAATAGCTATTAAATTTAAAACAACATTAATTCGAATAATTACTAGATTCCTGGATCATTTCTTCCTTCCATGTATGCGTTCATTTTATCATCCTCTTTTGCGAACTAATTGAATTAAAGCTATACAGGGTGCCTCATAAGTATTGGCGCAAACTGACACAGTTGAAAGTACACGATAATAGAAGAAAAAAAGTCTCAGTAAACATGGGTCTGCAAACGGGCCGTTTTCGAGGTAATTGCGAATATGTGATTACATTTTGTAAACACCGAGTGTAAACTTTACTCCTTGCGCGTTCCTAGGTTTGCTGTTTGTTTACAAAACAGGACATTTCCGAGAGGTGGCGTTGTAATCAAACAGGATGGATACAATCAGTACAGAGAATTGTACATGCTTGTGACCAATTCCGAAACGAACCGGGGGTGTTCGAAGGAATTCGAAACTCAATGCGGAATCGCGTACAGTATTGCATCCAGATGCAAAGACGACACTTTGAACACCTCCTTTAACAGGTACGAGTGTAGAGTAATTGTAACATGTAACATACTAACCTTTCTTATAGTAAGTAGAATGTTCAATTGAGATCTCCAATGACTTTTCTTACTGTATTATTAGCATTTTACCAACTAGGATGACGTTTACAAACAATAAAGTCAGTGGCGGCTTGTAATCACACATTCGCAATTATCTCAAAAACGGCTCGTTTGCGGACCCATGTTTACTGAGACGTTTTTGCTTCTATTATCGTGTACTTTCAGCTGTGTTGATTTGCGCCATTACTTATGATATAGTGGAAGTTACAAAGTACATCAAATAGATTTAAACACCAAGCAATATTACCGACATGCAGATATGACGGCATTGGCAACACTTTGTAACAACTCAAGAGGACGCAATAACAGATAACACACTAACAACAGAGTAAGCTCGATAACGTGACCTTGAAGCACCCATATGAAAGCAAAGACGTATAGATCCGGTTCCACAATTATGTTGCGGTTGGTAACACTGCTTGTTGTCGTTTTGATGCTCAGTCGTTATCGCTGTACTGCTCACGTGTCCTTTACGTCATTACTCACTTCATTTTAACAAGCACGTCACGTATTTCTCCCGGTAGCTGTTTTTCAAATCAGTTCGCTATCCGATCCCTCCTGTCAGAAAATCTGAAATGATGCAATACGGGCTACAACGGTGTGTTTATGAGTTATGTGAGTATTCATATCTCTGGAGTTGATAAAGCTAGTGAACTGAAGCATCTTCCAAATTTATTTTTGAACTACTAGTTGTATCATTGATATTGATCCGTTTGCTTTCTCTTTCGGAGCGAAAACGGAAATCACGGGACTTACAGATATTTCTGAAGTTATTGCCGTATTTGAATCTTGGCTATTTACTATATAAATCGCTTAAGAACTTCTTAATGTTAATCGCAGCGATGGAGATGAGAAAGGATTACGCGTAATACAGGAAGAAATCAAACACAATGAGAGATTAATGTTGAAGACAACATTCGAACTTAGAGTCGTTGGTGACGAGATCATGATCGGAACCAGATTGATCGCGACGATGAGAAGCAATGTCGAATTGGTGTAAGTTTCTATCCACTCGACACCTCTCACCAGTTGGCTCACCGCGTCAGGGAAACATTTGATTGATTTATTGATTTGCTTTATTTTACTTCGCTTTTGTGCCACTTTTGGCTAATTTGCGAAGATGGAGATGAGATGATGAAATTGATGAATGGACACTCACAAACATCCATGCCCAGATCGGGATTCGAACCCGACACCCCTGGCGTCGTAGCGCGATGTACTAACCATTCCGCCGCGGGGACGGATAGTCAGGGAATCAGGACAGAACAGATATGAAATGCTTATTTTACTTACTAGTAAATAGTAGAGAGAGTCCGAAAAATATTAAAGCAAAAAAATTAAATAAATAGATAAAAATAAAACATGGATAGTACTTAAATTTACGCTTTGAAAGTTGTCGATTTATTATTATCATTATTCTCAAACTAAATAAACAATATTTAAATTTTTAACTGATTGAATGATGTCTACAATAATGCTGCAAACAGCACATTAGCAATGATATCCATGGAAACACTCCTAGAGTAACATAGACATGAAAGTGAGTATCAGGATACCAAAATATTTTGTAGTGCTACCAATCATCATCGAACAGGTAATTATTTTTTTTATATATATAATTTGATTTGATTTATTTTACTTCGCCTTTTGTGCCACTTTTGACTAATTTGCGAAGATGGGGATGAATGATGATATGATGAAATTGATGTATGGACATCCACAAACATCCATGTCTAGGCCAGGATTCGAACCCGGGACCCTTGTCGTCGTAGGGCGATGTGCTAACCACTTTTTTTTTTTTTTTTTTTTTTTTTGTCTCATTCTGATATACAAGATGGAATTACATTGTTTTTGACATAAGTGTATTATTGCTATTACAATTTGTATTTCTATCTTATTAACCTTTACAGTTTTGTTTGACCTAAATTAAGGCTCCTTCATACATTTGACGAAAGTCGAATCTGAGGAAGAAGAAGAAAAAATGAGGGTCATGTGGGTTGGTTTTTGCGTGGCTTACTCTGTAACGTATCTCGGACGTAACCGAGTACGTCACGAGATTGGCAGTCTTCACAGTTTGCTTGGGTCTCAGCTTCTACTTCCTCGTAGAGCTCCGATACAGTAAATAGTCCCTAACGAACCTACACAAGTTATGTTAAAGAAACAGCGAAATGATTTTAAAAAAGTATAAAAGATTACCTACACATGGAAACAGATCTTCATATGAGATCGTTGAATGTAGGCATTCGCTGTTTACTGTTCACGGCTGATGGGAGAGCAGTTGGGGTGGGGTGGGGTACCTGAGGGGAAACAAACACAATCGCTTGCAAGGGAGGAAGGACGAAAATGTGTTTGTTGTGAAGCAGTTGACCATCTGGCGCGCAGGCGAACGAAGAAAACAAACATGAATTATCGTTCTTTTAACACGTAACGAATTTTTCATGGATAGTAAATCCGTAATTTGATGACAAAAGATTCTCAAACATTCATGAAATGGAATAGTAAACACAGCGCGCTTTCATGTCTTGAATCTTGGATATATCATTATGTGGGAGAGGCAGGGAGGGGAAAATGCACTTTCTCTCTCTCTCTCTCTCTCTCTCTCTCTCTCTCTCTCTCTCTCTCTCTCTCTCTCTCTTTCTCTTTTTAATCTTCCATAAAGAGCAATGAAAGAAAAATCGAAAACTGTTCCTATTTTGTATCTACAGTTCCTAAATAGAAATTACAATTTTTGTAACTATAATTGGCGTACGCAGAATTTTGTCGCGAGGTGTTTCAAGTTTGTTTAGATTTTAGTATTTATAGTAATAATAACAATACGTTGTTTTTTGATTGATTGATTGATTGATTTGCTTTATTTTACTTTGCCTTTTGTGCCACTTTTGGCTAATTTGCGAAGATGGCGATGATATGATGAATGAACACTCACATACAGTGGCGCAGGAACGGGGGGGGGAATACAGGGGTACATTGTACCCCCAAATTTTTAAAGGGGGGTACTGTACCCTAGTAAATCGAGTTGTACCCCCTTTTGGTAATTTTACAGCAGACGGAAGGTGCTACTGTTAAAATAACCTATTTTCAATTCACCCAATAAAAAAAGTGTATATTGTTTATAATTTATGAGCATTATCTTTCTTACCACAGAAATTCAATCCATTGCAAACTTATTCTACTACATTGTGCTTGCTACTAGTTAGTTCATTGACCTGTGTTCTTGGTAACCTCCTTAAGGAGATGAAAATTGTTTAAAATGTGTGTGGAACAATGGAACCATATTTGCTCTCAGATAATCATGCTGCAGACGAATGCTAAAGAAGTGGTCTCGTCGATTCGAAGATAAGATACAAATCTTCATCAGAAGAGTATATGACTGACTCCATTTCCTTTTGAATGTTTAAAATGTAATTTTTCGAAACGAAATATTTACACAAACGAGACGAGACACGACAGACCAACTGCGGGGTACAATGTATTCCTGTACCTCACCCATATTTTTCATAACTTTGTAAGAGGGTGTTCGGAAAACTATACTTAAACCTATATTTTAAGATATTTTTTTGGAAATAGAGTCCCGATTAGCCTATTTGAGCATGAAGTGAATCTAGAATAAGTTTTAATAACTTCACAGTGGAAACCGAAACAAAAATAAGCACAAACAAGAACGAGAAGGACCTCACCACACAGAAGATGAGATGAGGCTGTGACAATTGTCGACTCATCGCATAGCGATATCATTCCTAGGTGAAATTAAATTTTTCCTAGACATTTAAACAGGATGCAATTTGCGACTTTATCAGGCGGACTTATTTTTACCTATGTATTAGGGTATACTTATAATTGGATATTAATTGCTTATAATCTAATTGTGATATCGAATGCAACACAAACACAACGCCATTTTAAGTTAAACCCTAAAGTCAAACTGTACATTACTTTAGTCAGATGAATGAACGACATAAATTAGATTCACTGCAGGTTCTATTGGTATATTTTGGATTGGATGGATTCACAAGGTGTTTGATTCATTTATTTTATTTATTTTACTTCGCATTTCTGCCACTTTTGGCTAATCGCGGAGATGAGGATGAGTGATGATATGATGAAATTGATGGACACTCACAAGTAACAAACACCCATGCCCAGGCCGGGATTCAAACCTGGGACCTCTGACGTCATAGCGCGCTATGCTAACCCCTTCGCCACGGAGGCCGGCGAGGTGGGAATGCGTTTTGGATTTTCTCTGTAGATGCGAAAATTTTTAACTGTGACGCGCACATGCTTTTGCTTACATTAAAGTTTACCTTTTCACATAAACGGTAAATTGACATGTCACCCAAAAACACACGCATGCACCTGCATTTAATATCATTACATACGAAAAGAAACCTTGGCCGGCTCTTCATATTGTCCATCAACGAGTGAAAAAAAAAAGTCTTGAGCATATAACTTCCCTTGTTTCCTCTGAGATCTGAAGGATTTCGGTTTTGTATATGTAATGATATGCAGAGTGTCATTAGGTACAGCTAATTGTAATTATATAAGAAATAAATGCTTTGTCAAATGTTTCACAAATATTTCAAACTTAGACTTCTTACGAGTTGATCGGGAACCATCTCAACTCGAGTTTTATTTTCTTTTTTAATACAACGCCCTATAGGTGTCTGAGAAAATACCAAATACATGGCTTCTAAAAGGCATTGGATGTGGTACACATCTGCCATAAATTGTTTAAGATATTTTTATGCGTAGCTATGGCACTTTAAAATTAGAATGAAAAGAACTGAAGTGGAACTCCATAAGTATTATATATTTAATAATGCAATTTCTATATCCATTGGGTGGGAGATGATTATTTCTGGTTGGGGTGGCCCAAGATCCTCCTCATCCCCTTTAATCTCAACCTGCATTAAAATGAATAGATGTATCTTTGTTCGCAATTTTCACATTTAAAACTCCTGATTTTCCGTTCCGTTAAATTAAAACAAACCCCGAACGAGGTCCAGAGCTTTATATGTTTCAGAATTTTTATCTGGTTTTTAAATCTGTTTTTTTTAATTCTAAGAAAAACAAAGAAAAAATATTTATGCAAAAATATGAATTAAATAACAGGACATTCGTGTGTGTTTTTCTAAAATATAATATTTCACATTATACTTAGATATCAAGGACGTATTTAAGGGGGGGTTCCTGATCCCCCTCCCCGAAAGACTTACCAAGTAGTAAAAGTAAATAATCAAAATATTGTTTAGCTTTTGTTCGATGATTATTTCCGCTGAACTTATTGAAAGGCAAGGAATTTGACGCATACAGCTTTGAAGGGTTCCAAACATTTATGGACACTACTAATATCACCCATAAAATATTAATCAGGAACTTTACTTTTCATTAATTGGATCCAACTCATTTTTGTTATTTAATAAATATTCAATTATTTTTCTATTTGACATTAAATTCCTTGCCAGGGCAGTTGTTTTTATGCAAATCTTGTCGATCTTAACTACACGTAAGCTAGATAATGAATACGTGCTCTTATATCTATATTATTTTACTATATTTTACCTATTCATGAAATAATAATTCATTATTAATTAATTTACATATTTAATTAATATTTTAATTTAATTAAATATAATAATAATTATTATTATTGTGACACTTGGTTTGAAGTAGTATGTGTGTGCGCGTATATATATATATATATATATATATATATATATATATGTGTGTGTGTGTGTGTGTGTGTGTGTGTGTGTGTGTGTGTGTGTGTGTGTGTGTGTGTGTGTGTGTGTGTGTGTGTATATATATATATATATATATATATATTGAATTTTGTACCCCACCAAATGCAAAACGTTCCTGCGCCACTGCTCACATACAACGATGCTCAGGCTAGGATTCGAACCCGGGACCCCTGGCGTCGTAGCGCGATGTGCTAACCACTCCGCCACGGGAGCCGGCAATACATTGTTTTTATTATAACATTTATTAACAATAGTAATCTAATAATATGAACTGTTTATATTTTCGTGTGACACTAGTTAGTTTAAAACAGAGCACGAATTAAACATTTCTTCAGTTTGCCCAGTCAGTGATCACAACAGGTTCATTGAATGGACAGTGTTCCATAAGATATACACATATCATTCTGATCATGTACAATTAACTACACGTATGCTAAAATTGTAGTTTTACAACTTTGCTTTTACAACGAGAGCAAAGTTGTGCGTTACTGAATTAGTAGTCTTTCTGTATTATTTTCTGCAGATAAAGTTTATTTCGTGGTGAAGAGTAATGAATGGGATGATGAGAACAGACATTGCCATCTACATCGCAGGGAACGGAGTAGACTGGTTTTTCTCGAGGTACATTTATTTTTCTTGCTTAAGTAACAGTTTCTTATGTAGATATACCGGGTGGGCCAGACTCAATTAGGCAGCTTTTGATTAGATGTTATTTTTATTTTTTTCTTCATTTTACTTTTATTGACAAATGTTAACAATTCCAACGGCTACATAATTGTTACAAAAATGGAATCACACACAAATAAGTCATTGATTTTTAAGATAGTGGTCGACCTGGGCACCATCTAAGTCAACACAGGCTTGTAGACGCAAAGCAACATTTTCACACGCCTTCCTACACATGTTAACCTGAACATTCTTGAACTCCTGAACAATTACCTCACGCATATGTTGCTCACTGTCAATGGGATTAGCGTACACCTTGTGTTTGAGGTAACCCCAATGGAAAAAGTCTGGTGGGTTGATGTCGGGTGATCGGGCTGGCCAGTCCACAGGCCCTCGACGGCCAATCCAGCGATCAACCTCGTTCACAGCATACCGTATGATGCAGCCATCTATCGACAACAAAATGTACTTTCCAATTTTTCCGTATGCTGTTGGATTTATTGGTTACTAATGTTCGAAAACTGCCCAATTGAATCTGGCCCACCCTGTATACTATTCCAATTTTTGCTTATTTGAAGTACAAATAACAAGAAAAGAAAAAATTCTGACAAACAGGTAAAAAATTACTGGGCTACAAAAATAAAAAAAATCATACACGGACACAAACAATGAGCTTCTTAAATATTCATGAACAGCAGTGCACGTAGATACACTATGTAATACAATAAGAACAAATACATGACAACGAAATTCTCACAATAATTGGAAAGCGCCCTGTGTTTCTGTACATTACGTTACATAAGCTAATAATACTTTGCGAACAATTTATATGACAAAATCAGTCTCAAAGGTAAACGTATTCTCTGTTTCTATACAAAACGCCTCCTGTGCACTGCAATGCATAAATAAGTTCAAATTCATGAAGAAATTAGCCTCTAAATACTTACTATAGTAAAATCTGTTGCTGTACGTTATGTGTAGGCCTCCCAGAAATAACTACTTTCAACTATGCCACAAACAGTGCATACGTTACCTACAAAGGTTACCTCGTTTAGAAAGATTCTCCTTCTTGATCAGTTTGCCGGTGTTTTTTTTCCCCCTTCTATTTTGGGCTTGGATTATTCTCGTGGGATTTCGGATCTGCATTGAACACGTGTGCCGTGGATACACAAGTTTTGGTAGTAGACACTCAACATAGAATTGTTGTAGCTGCGTTTCCATATTCTTCTTCCAGAATTGATCATCTCTCTGGATGTATTCTATTTTAACACCTTTCTGTGTCCACAGACCAAAGATACAGTACCTTCTCCGTGTAATTATTACTATTATCCTACACGTGGTAATAGTAATTATGTGTGGTGTTCACGATATTGGCGTTAAGCTCTTCGTCAAATTTCCAGAAAGTTACTTTCTTCGTCTTGATGGCATGTGCAGGTGTTACATGTTTGACAGAAAAGGGACACTTAATTTCGATAATTGCATAACGAAATAAATGTTAGATACAGTGAAGTTTCTGATAGATATTGTATACATATTGTTATGAGTTGTAATATGCATAAACCTTCTTTGTAATATCATTCAAAGCCGTGCTATCCCAATATAATTCTTGCCTTCCAATAAGTTCAGTCTCTTCAGATAAAGCTAACAACCATCATATACAACAAATGCTAAACGAGTATTGTTATTATTTTATTTCTTGGTAATCTTTTCGTTTGGGGGAGAGGGTCCAGACGCCCTAAATAAATCCTTTATGTCTTTCAAAGCCTTATGATCTCAATCCTAATCATTGCCTTCCAAAATATTCAGAGTAAAATTAGTAGTACTTGATAAGTATTTCGGGTGCTATACTTCAAAGCCGTATTATATTTATAGCTATAATCCTTCCCTCCAATACGCGTTCAGAGGAAATTATCCATCGAATATGCAAAAATTGCTAAAGGAGTATATTTACATTATTTAATTTTAGTACTTCATAATCCTTTCGGGGGGGTCCGGACCCCCAGCAAACTTGTTCTACGTATTATAGCGTAATATTTGCCAAGGACACCGGTTTAATTGAATTACTCAAAATAACGTTACTGGTTTACGTACGTACAATGTAAACGTCTAATGGAAACCGATAAATACTTCCCCATTTGATTATGTAGTAAACGGATAGGTATTATTTATATTTCATTCTGAACCCTTATTTTGCCGGCTATTTTGTAGCGCTTGAAACTTCATTGTTGTTTCTGCAGCAGACGATTTTCTCGGAGCCCACATCTTACGCCAAACACACTTGCTGCCGTCACCCATATTTTGCAATTGAACACGTCCAGTTGACGCAAGCACACTTCCCTGTCTCATGCGATCGTGTTTTGTCTTCACGAGCTATTTTGTTGTATCCCTCCGCGTTTTAATGTGGGTGGGGTTTAGAACGCTTCTCACTATCTGCACGAGATGTCGCCACAGTGCAGGGACACTTTTACGTATTGCAAGGGTTTCGTTTTCCTCAAACAGTCTCAAAATAGGAAAACTGACTTCTAGAGTGATGATGTTAATGTCAAGTACAATGAACATTGCATAACCCCAACAAAACAGTTTTCCATAAGCTTGTGTGGTTAACGAGATAATTGCATGTGAAAATTACGGTTTTTCCCATTTTTATGCCCAATTTACTTATTAAGCAGGGTCTTTTTTAAAATTTCTGCTTTGTAGGAATTACGCAGCCATATTTTCTGAAGGATAGAAAACAAACCCCGAGATCCTATCTTTGCTCGTAACTGAAAAATCTGTTTAAAACGGAACGTCTGCACTGCGCGTTTTCGTCAATGTATGAAGGAGCCTTAAGTATGAAGCACTAATAAGAAATTTGCATACCATTTCTTCCTTGCTTGGAAAGGAATTTTTTCATATTGTTCTTGCAAGAAGATACTGAATTGTTTCTGAAAACTGATCCCGTCATTGTGAAATATATATAATAAGTATTCTGTGATCAACCATTGTACTGCTCGTTGTTTTGTTGGTGGAAAAAGATTGAAATCAGGAAAAACTATATCTGTATCCGTAAACTTTGTTAATGAGGTGCGGCATATACGACTGAGCATTGTTCGCAATTTGTTCCACGCCGTGGAGGAGTTGCGACACTTCGTTATCTTGTGGGCTAAAGAGTCAGGTACGTTGCATGATATACAGTTAGGAGAGTCGCTGATTCCATATTGGTATGTCCTATCTCTTGTCACTATAACACGATGAACCACTTTGTACCATATTGATTGGCCAGCTTTTGAAAGGTGTTTGGCGGAGACATTTTCCCATATTTGTGGCCAATTATGTGTATTGAAATCCTTGACTATTCGTGGTACTGTGTGCTTGAAACTATTGATTTCACTATATAACTTTTTAACAGATGGTGTAATTGTCTCATGTCGTAATAACTGGTAGCATACCTGTAAAGCGATGTCCTTATAAAACAAAAACCGTTTGGGGATACTTTGGATATCGATGGGAGCTTCTAATGGAATGTTCCGTATTATCGTCTGTATACATGCTTGGGTCGTTGACTCGTGCAGTGAGAAAGCTGTTTGAAGGCCAGTCTGTACAAACAATGCTCTTGCCTGTGTGTTCACGTGTATTAGTGCCAACCCACCTGTCTTCTCTGATAACGTGACCTCATTTATTGCCACCCGGAAAATTGTATCGTGCCACAAAAAGCAGCCAACAGCTTTGTTGACCTTGGCTAAGTGCTGTGTTTTGAAGGGCAGGATTTTTGCTACATACCAAAGTTTAGAGAGAGCAAAAACCTTGATAAATCTTACTCGTGCTTTTAAACTTAGAGAGCGCATCTTGTTCACTCTGAGGACGTAGATTTCCCTCTCACACGTGAGTTGACTATTGGCTTCGATCGTTTCATCGATATTTGCATAGAAGTTTATACCTAAAACTTTTATTTTTTTGTCTACAGGGATCTCCGTATTGTTTGTGAAAGGATTCTCCTTGCCAAGGGGCATCAGAAATGACTTTCGATTGTTTAGTTTTGCTCCTGATGTGAGCTCAAAAGTATGTATTTGGCTTTTAACACTGTACAGATCTCTTTCATCCTTGAGAAAAATCGTGACGTCGTCCATGAAACTGCCAACTTGTATTGTGGTGGAAGCCATAGAAATGCCCTGTAAATGATGCTGGATACTAAACAAAAAGGGGGGTATTGTGAGAACGTACAATGTGCTACTCAAGGGACTACCTTGTGGTACACCTCGTCGCATTTTAAAACTTGTTGTCAAGAAACCATTTATTTTGAGTTTTAGCAGCATATGATTATATAATGTTTTTATCCCATTAATAAAAGTGTCTCCGAAGCCATATGCTTTTAAGACTTTGTACAGATATTCGTGGCTCACTCTGTCATATGCTTGAGAAAAATCTAAAGATAGAATTGCCTCTGATGCATTCTTATTTTGTTTGGTAATAATTACGTCTCTTATCGTTTGCAGCAAGTGATGTATACTTTGAGACGTATTACAAGCGAACTGTAAATTGCCAATAAGTTTAACCATATATTTTTTTAAACGCTGATTTATGCACCTACTTATAAGTTTAATGTCGCTACTCAATATGAAAAATGGCCTAAAATCTGTGACGAACTTTGGATTTGCCTTTTTGGGAACTAACACTATAACACCCGTGCTACTGGTCTTCCCTATTGTCCCTGTTGTCAACACTTCGTTGACCCATTCCGTTAATTCGTCTCCTATTAGATCCCAGAAACAATGATAGAATTCTGATGGTAATCCATCTTCGGCTGTAGTTTTATTCCTCGGAGCTTTGAAAACTGCATCATGAACCTCCTTTTTACTAAACGGTTGTGTGAGCTCAGTTCTTTCATTTTCTGTCAGTGACGCAGGGAGGTAGTTCAAAAAATTGCATTGCGTTTCTGTTGGATTAAAGGCTTGACCAAGAAGATTTTTATAGTATTGCAAAAACCTGTCGTGTATACTATGAGGGCTGGTGACAACTTCACCGGAATCTAAAGTTAATTTATGAATAACGTGACTCCTGGCGTGTTTATGTTCTTGAAGAATGTGACTTAGCGTGGCTTGCTCGTCTGGGTCTATAGGAAGAATCTTGCTCTTTATTATTGCTGCAGATTTTCGTTTCCTATGTATAGCAAGTAATTGCGCTTTTATTTCATTTGCATAGGGACGATCGAAATTACCTTGCAGTGCTAAACGATGGAGATCATTCAAAACTGCATACAAAAAATTATATTTGTTTCTTTGATCTCTACTGACCTCTGCACTGAAGAATTTACTGACCTGACGAAATTTAGGCTTAACTCGAGTTTCCTACCACTCGATTAGGGTCTTTTGCACTGGCCGAGAGGCCTTGAGTTCGTTCCACGTTTCCCTGATTAGCTGGACGTAACTACCATTGCGTAATAATGTGCTATTTAAAAGCCAGTATCCGCTACCTTGTCGGGGTTTGATCAAATCTAAATTTATTTTGAGAATTGGAACACTATGGTCACTAAAGCATACTCGAAAATTCTGAACACTAATTATATATTCCTGAAATCTGGGTGCGACATAAAACCTATCGATCCTTGACGCACTATTGGAGGTGATATGTGTGTAACCTTGACTTTCGCCATTGGTGTGTATCCAAGCGTCACGCAGTTGTAACCCCTGCGTTAATTCATAGAGCGCACGTGAGAAGTTGTATCCTGGATTTTGATCTTGTAACAAATTACGCAGTTAAAATCTCCCACTAGTATAGTGTCTAGTGTGTGGGATGTCAACTCGGGCCCTACAACTGTTGAAAAAAAATCTTCTCTTTCCCGTCTGTTTTGGCTTCCTGACGGAGCATACACATTACAGAGAAACACTGAGCCTAATTTGGCACTTATTTGTCTGCCCGTGGGATGGGGCACTACATTACGTAAATCCAAGTGTCGTCTACATGCTATGGCAGTCCCTTGTGCAAAGGGAGTAAAATTGTTGTATACTTTAAACATGCTCAGTACCGAAAAATCGTCTATGACTACCTCTTGTAAGAGGGCCACATCAATAGACGATTTAATGAGAAAGTCATTGAGAGCAATTAGTTTGGTCTTACTTCGCATTTGATTCAAATTTATAGATGCCAAGGTAAATGTTTGCATGATTATAACTGTCCACAAAAGAAAACTAAACTTACTGACTTTCTTCAACATTACTAAACTCTAATTTCTGCCTAGAATGCATTAACTATGCTTTCCACTAAATAAATCTGGGGTAAGTTTGTTACTCGTCGAAGGTTTCTCTTTAGTTTCATTTGCTGAATTACTTTAAACTAACCTTTGAAACATCTTGTTTTGGGGTACCAGGTTCTACTCTAAATTCGTTATGAACTATTGTGGAACTTACGCATTCATTATTTTTCTTCTTCTTTCTACGTAGCACCATGGACTCTTCCGCCACTGACCGTAACCTTGATACAGATCTTGACCGTGATTTCCTAGGAGAGGTAACTACGGGGAATTCTGCCTCCGCGAACAAAGCACTTGGGGGTGGGGGCGGGGGTATGTGCTGCATCTCCTCCGAAGTGGTCAATGTTGGCTGCTCCATCTCTTCCCTTCCTGTTGGTGCATTCTTCACACTAACTTCCTGTCTGGTACCTGTCTCCTCGTCGGTGATTCTAGGGCTATCCGTGTTCCCTCCATTGTTATCTCCTGGCGCAGGGACTTCTGCAACTGGTGGAGCTGAATCTCTTGGTTTAGTCCGTACGGGTAGCACAGTTGGTTCATATACCATCGGGACATTGTCAGCGGGTATATTAACCGGCCCCCGGCGGGGCTGGTTTCCAGAGGATCGACGCTTAGGACACTGTGCGACTACGTGACCCTCTTCGGAGCACGCTATGCAGGTACGAACCTGCCCAGGGTATGTTACCCAATAGGAGTCTCCATTCATGTTTACATATGAGGGTATGGATTTACGTAGTACCATTTTGATCAAGACACGTCCAGTTCGAGTGGGGTAAATGTGATCTGCAGAGTATGTCTCGTCTTCGATTTTCAACACTTCCCCATAAGACCTCATGACACGACTTATCACTTCTGCACTTAATTCAGTTGGGACTACATGGATTCTGACAATTACATGTCGCTGGTGGGCCCATTCTACTTCAACCTTATGGTCACCATCTACGTCACTATAAATTACCTCAGCACCAAAATCATTTAGTAACCGTTCTCCTACCACTTTTGACGCAAATTTCACGTACAAACACTTACGAAAGTAATCTATTTCAAAACTGAGCACTTGGTTCGTAGACACTTGGTAGACATCATGAAACCATCGATGAAAATCCAATGACGTAGGTCGCGTTTTGACATCACTGAAAACAAATTTCAAGGTGTTTTCTCTTTGTGTATTCATCGTGAACTATTTCATCGTATCTTCACTGGCTCACGGTAATTATAGCCAAAACCTTGCTTGCACTCCAAGGGGAAAAAAAAAACTAACACAACACTAGCAAACCGTATACGGCCCTAGCTAACTCGGACAGTTCGATCACTAAGCCTTCTTACGCGAAGAGCGGAGCTCGCTACGAACTGCTTCCTGCACGATTTGCAGGCAGACTCCCACTTCGCCACGGAGGCCGGCTTATTTGTTTGTATATTAGACGTAATAATAGTGAGCATGGACATAATCAAGTCTATATATTTATTTATTTACTTAAAGTTTCAAATACAGCACTGAATGGTTAATTTAAACTGAAACTGTAACATCAGGGGAAACGACAACAATCAGAAACAACACAATATGCACAGGGATAATATTAAAAAAAAAATAAAGTTTAGTTAACGACGGAAACTCTGTTGTGGATGGAAATGCTCAAATTTGTGACGCAGGTGGGGAACCCTATAGAAAAGACACCGTTGTAGAAGGGAGCTAGTAGTGAGATTGTGAAAGAGCTTTAGCTTGTGGGTTGGTCGTGTTGGAACTAGTACGTTAAAGTGAATATGAGAAATTCGGTTTTAATTGTACCATTGATGATTTGCATTGATCTGACCTCACATGAAACCCACTTACAACAGTAATCACTTTCCGTTTTCAAAATTAACAAGCAGAGTGTTAAAATTTTAACTGTAGAATATTATAAACACATATGATATATTGTACTTCTAACGCGTAGATGAACACGTTGGTAATAATAGTATCACGAAAAGAATTTCGACTAATTTGATGTAATGGCAATTTTATAACTAACAATAGGGCCAAAACGAATTAATCGCATGAGAAAATAGCAATTGAAGCTGAGATCCTCTTCTTGGTCGTGAAAACACTTAACCCTAGCTTACCCTGGCTGTACGAGAAACTTACCTGAGGGGGATCTCACAGGCTCACACTTTTTCTTTATCACTAAAATTCATACATAATTTTATTATTGAGTCACTGCTTCCTTTGTTGCTTACTCGCTTCGTTCTATATCACATTTCTTGTTATTAACACTCCCATGTTCTATATTCGTTCATTCTGTTCTGCCTCTACGTGGCTACAGAATAAATTGCTCATACAAATTGATATGAATAAATGATGTGTAGTTGTTTTGAAGCCGCTGCAAAAAATATCATATAACTAACTCTCTAACCTTCTTAAACCCGAAGTGGCTACAGCAACACAGGCCTTCCATCTGTCCCTATCTTGAGAGTAGTAGTATTGACTGTATTATAAACTCAGGAAAGGAAGAGCCCCCCTCAAGCAGATTTGCTTATACTTAAAACAAGCTCAACATGAGCATATGAGCTTTTTGCTCAAGTGTGGAACCCTGTCTAATCCAAGATTTTTGTAAAAATGCCCTCGGGAATTTTTTGTGAAAGGAAGAGCCCCTCAGATTGATTTGTCTATACTTACAAAAGTTGCATCAGCCAGATTTTTGTCCATAAACTTGTCAAAAATTGATATTTTTTTGGCTACACCTGAAATTAAGCCAAAAACCCATACATACACACACATATTTACTTCAGGTTTAAGTTTAATTGGATACCAGGTTCAATTGTTTATCTAATATTAAAACAATGCAATATGCAGAGCCCTTCTAGAATTGCTCCGTGACTCTCTTATTTCTTATATTATATGTTTGCATGTTTCAAGTAATTCTTTTTTGTGTTAGTATGTACAATTCCCGAGACGGTAGTATTGATTTTTTGCTTTGCATGTTTCTCCTCAGCGCCAGTACTTACAGAAATTCCCGAGTATTGCATCAGCTAGTATTGTGAGAGTGGCTGAGGAGAATAGATGTGTTGATACAGTGCTTCTCATACTTACAGGCCTGTTTGGTTTAATATGAATATTAAATATATATTGAACAATATTTTGCCTGATATTTGTTACATCTAGCTTGTTTGTTGTAATCCACTCTTATTTAGGGTCAGGCATATATCTGTCCCAGCTTGTTATACAAAAATCAATACATAATACTCAGTGCTGGGTCATTGCCATTCAAGATATGCATGTTCGTGCAGGTATTTGCGGAAGGTCAGTGTGAATGAATATTTATTACTTTTTCCACTTGTGGGCTATTGGTTTTACAACCTGTCATAAGATAAGCATAGATATTAGATTTAAAACCCAGGAAATTTTATATAAATACCAAAGCCAAAAATATTAACACACATACACACATACACACATATACACACACAAAGCACAGTGCTGAACCCAACTGATATTTTTTATTCAGTATAAAGTTTTGATTTGAATCCCAGGAAATTGTATATAATAAACAATAGCAAAAATGCCAAATCAAAAATATTGCAATCAGTGCAATAAAAATATATTTAGCTCTAATTGGGCCAGACACCAAAAGATTTGTAACCCAGACAAATACAGAACTCCCACAAAAATTTGCCCCAAATGCAATAGAAAATACAGCATGCAATACTTCACATATACACATAAAGATACTTGTTCTGCACAGTCATCAACATTGCCCCCACAACCATCCACATCTGGTCTGAAAAGAAAGCATGAAGCACCTCTTAATGCCAGAGCAGCAAAACAGCCATGCTATGAACCTATCCATAGCAGTTTTAATGCCCAACTTAGGGATTATCGGTTTGTATCAGAGCCAAGATGTGGTATTAACAATTTTTTGAACAGTGTAAATCCTGATGTGCAGGCAATTCTAAATGCACAAAATAGCCCTTATAAGCTGTCCCTCAAATTGTATACACAATATAAGAAACCAAACGGCACAAAATTTACACAGCCCCACAAAACAGAAACTGTACCGGTATATTCAAATGCAAATTCAGATACAATAATAAGCAGGTTGATAGATCAATTGAATATTAAACACTCTGAATTTGCGGCAAAAGAGTCTGGATGGAGCCTATGCGGCTCTCCACACAAGTTATATGTTAATATTTCTGAATTCAGCCCATTACAAGGATCTACATATCTGCCATTACCTGACAATATTAAAAACAAAAGAGCCGTGGTTAATATAGAAAATACCGACCAGAAATGTTTTTTGTGGTGTATATTAGCTGCTTTGTATCCAGTTTCAAGAAATCCTCAGAGAATAACTTATTACAAACAACATGAGCACGATTTTGATGAGGCAATGGAGGGTTTAGAATATCCAATGTCTGTTCAGAATATTGATACATTTGAGAAAAAGGCCAGGCATATCAATGGCAAACAATTATCTATTAATGTATTTATTTGTTCCAGTGGCAATTGCCCGATAGAACCTCTCAGAATCAGTATATTTGATGATGATTCTGCTGTTCCGATTGATTTGCTCTTAATTGAAGGGGATGGCACATATCATTACACTCTGATACATAATCTTGAAGCTTTAGTGAGAACACAACTAGACAAATCCAATATAATATTCAAGTTGTGCAGAAGATGCTTAACTATATTTTATGGTCAAAAAATGGTGAAGGGGGTTCGTGAAGAGAGTGCAGAAATTGCCAAAAACAAGTTAATTGAGCATCTGAAATATTGTGGCAACCATAAACCTGTTCATATGGTGATGCCCAATCCAAGTGAAAATTGCAAATTCAAAAAGTTTGAAGCCTTGTTGGAACACCCAGTATATATTGTCTGTGATTTTGAATCAATTCTCAAATCTCTTGCATCCTGCAATCCATATCCTGAAGAATCTTCAATTACACCATACCAGCTACATGAACCTTCCAGCTTTTATTATGTGGTTGTACAGGATGGTGTTGTTAGTATAGAATATTCATACATGGGACCAGATGCCATCAAAATATTTGCACATAAAATAGAAAATGAGTGCCGTGACATAGCATCTAATATTTTGTTGAAATCAAAACCCATGTTGCCTTTAACAGAGAAACAAATTGAAGATTTCAACAATGCAGAAAAATGCCCGGTATGTGATTTTGAATTTTCAGATACAAATATCAAGGTGAAACACCATTCTCATACAGATGGTAAATTCTTAATGGCCCTGTGTAATAGCTGTAATATTAAGATCAAGAGACCAAGATTTGTCCCCATATTTTGCCTTGGAGCATCCAATTATGATTTCCATCATTTGATCAGATATGAGGGGTTTGACAAGCAGAATTTAAATATTTAAGCTGAAAATGATGAGAAATATATTGCTATTAGCAAAATAATTAAAGTTAATGGTGTTCCTATTCACATAAGATTTCTTGATTCTTACAGAATTTTATCTGCTAGCCTGGCTACACTGGCCACTCAATTATCTGATGATCAATTCAAAATCACACGTGCATTGTTTCCAAATCAGGACCTGAAATTAATTAGGCGGAAGGGTGTATATCCATATGACTATGTTACAGATTTTTCTAAATTTGATGAATGTTCTTTGCCTCCACAACATGAGTTTTACAGCAAAATCAGAGGATCTGGAATCACTGATGATGATTATCACCATGCCCAATTGATGTGGAACAATTTAAAATGCCAGACATTTGGTGATTATCACATGGCATATTTAAAACTTGATGTGACCCTCTTAGCTGATATAATGCAGGCATTCAGAAAATCTTCTATGCAAAATTATAAACTGGACCCAGTGTATTTTTACAGTGCCCCGGCCCTAGCATGGGCTGCAATGTTTTTAAACACCAAAAAGCAATTGGATCTGATCCAAGATCAAAATAAGTATCTGTTTATGGAGGAAGATATAAGAGGGGGGATGGTGCAATGTTCTCAGAGATA
Organism: Lepisma saccharinum; assembly: GCF_977018435.1. NCBI lineage: Eukaryota > Metazoa > Arthropoda > Insecta > Zygentoma > Lepismatidae > Lepisma > Lepisma saccharinum. The sequence goes on from NC_139233.1 coordinate 56,126,443, forward strand.
TGCCAGAGCAAATAACAAATATATGCCTGATTATGATCCAGCACGGCCATCAAATTATATACTGTATGTAGATGCAAACAGCCTCTATGGTCATGCCATGATGGATAAATTGCCATATGCAGGGCTTGAATGGGTTGAAGATTTCAATATTGAAGATCTTCAGGACTTTGATGACAGTAATTATGGCCTCTTCTTAGAGGTTGATCTGACAATTCCTGATGATTTACATAACAAATTTTCTGATCTGCCCCCAATTCCCGAGGTTCAGTGCTCACCTGGATCTAAACAGAAGAAGCTCATGATGACACTGGAGCCAAAACAAGGCTATGTCATATATTACAAAAACCTCCAGTTCCTGATAAAACATGGTGTTCAAGTGACCAAACTTGGCAAAGTCTTAAGGTTCAGGCACTCAAGATGGTTGAAACCATATATTGATACAAATACGGAGCTTCGAACATCTGCAAAGAGCCAATTTGATAAGGCCTTGTTTAAATTGATGGTCAATTCTGTATATGGCAAAACAATTGAAAATGTCAGAAAACATACCGATGTTAAAATAATTACTGACCCCAGCCTGAGCAAAAAATTGGTTGCAAAGCCTAATTTCAATTATAGAAGAATTTATGATGAAAATATTGCACTTTTCAACATGAAAAAAACAAAGATTAAGTTTGATAAACCTATTTATGTAGGGGCTGGGATATTGGAATTGGCCAAATTACATATGTTAATATTGTATTATGATGTGTTGAAACCTTTTTATAAGGATCGTGTAAAATTGATGTACATGGACACGGATAGTTTTATTCTTGATATTAAAACAGAAGATGTTTATAAAGATATGACCCAGCCTGAATTGTTTAAATATTTTGATACCAGTGAATTGCCAGGCCATCTGAATATTCAACCCCACAACAAAAAGGTGCCCGGCAAGTTAAAAGATGAGACACTTGGTGATGTTATTGTGGAATTTGCTGGGTTAAGTGCCAAGATGTACAGTTTTAAAACATGTAGTGCTGTTGTCAAAAAGGCCAAGGGTATTGGCAAAGTAACTGTTGAAAAAGAGCTCCAATTTGAAGATTATAAAAATTGCCTCAAATCCCAGAGTTTAATCAAAACATCAGAATCCAGAATTCAGAGTGTGGATCACTTATTGACTAGCAATATTGTAAGAAAAGTGGCTCTGGACCCACATGATGATAAGAGATGCATTTTATCATGTGGCATTCATACTTTACCATGGGGTCATTGTGATTTGAAAAATGGCAATCAATGCCCAATTACAGAGCATGATTTGAAATAAATAAACATGCCTATGAACTTATTTGGGTTTAAAAAACAAGGTATTATGGACCTGCCAACACCACAAGCCTCTTCTGATATGCTGTCTAAACTGAGTGGCTTGTTAATTATTCATCTGAACAGCATACTTACAGATGTTGATGATGAAACAGGCAAAATATTGTACATATTTAACAATAATTTAAATCATTACCAATTACCTGTAGGTGGGCAATTGCAATTTATTACAACCCCTGAGGGTGATGTTAAAATTTCAGTAGGGAGAAATATTTACAGAATTAAGCACTCAAACATGGTTTCTGGCACTGTTTATACTGTTTCTGCTGGTGACTGCTTATATATTGAGGTCCCTGGATCATATGATAAGCTTATACCCTTTTTTATAGAATTAAGAATCAAATATTCTATAATAAATAACTACTAAACAAAATGCCTAATGATATTTTTGGCCATACAAGACATGAAGATCACAGTGATGAGATTTTGATGCTTGATGTCAGAGTCAAGAAATTAAGAAGTGATTTACAAGCTTTACAAACTACACTCAATGCCAGTCTTCAATTAGAAATTACAAATTTGCAATCACAATGCATGGACCCTCTTCTTAAAATTGATTCTGAACTCAAATTGTTGCTTCAGAAATATACTGATTTGGCCACATTAGATAATTTTCAAAGTTTAGAAGAGGCTGTAGCAGCTCTTCAAGCCAAATTTAAGACCCAGGCCACCAATTCTGAGCAATTGAAACAGCAATTAGAAGAGCAGATAAATAATGTCCAGGCACAGCTCCAAACAATTGTCAAAAGCATAAAATCACAAGAAGATTTTGATCTAGTGATTTCCACTCTAAAGGAACAGATTCAGTCACTCCAAATACCTAATCTGGACCCTCTGAACAATGCCATAGCCGAGGTTAAAGAAAAAATTGAGACACTTGAAAATTTTATGAATAATTTACCATCTTCTGATGCTTTAAGTGCAATAACTCGCAGTGTAGCAAATATTAAGATGCAACTTGAAACATATGAAGATTTTGGAAAAATTCAAAGTTCCATAACCCATCTTGAAGGTACAATAGCAGCAGTGCAAAGTGATTTGGCAAATGTACTAGAATCCCGATTGCCTGGGATTGTAGATACCCTTGTCAGTGTCCAGCACCAAATCACAAAGCTTGAAAACCTCAACACTGAATCTGAACTATCTCATTTTCATCACTTGATTGATGATATCCAAACAAAGCTTGAAATTTTACAACAATCAACACCCACTCAGGCAGATATAGCCCTGCTCCAAAATGCTATGCAAAATGTGGCTGATGCTTCTGAATTAAACAATGTAAAATTGGCACTTGAATTTTTGCAAAATACAGTATCAAATCTGCCTACATCACAGGAACTTAAAAATATTAAGAGAGCAGTGAATAGGATATTGAAATCAGAAGATATCAAGAATATCCAGGCAGAGATCAAACATCTCACTCAGGCAGTGGCCACTCTTCCAACCAATCAACATATTAATGAATTGCATGCCCTGTTTGAGGATATCAGAAGACAGGTCCATGATCTTACTGCTCAAAATTCAAAATTGGCAGTTGTTGAAAATTTGCAACAAATTGTAGCTAATATCAAGCAGCAGCTAGGGACCATGGAATCCAATCAAGCAAATGCTCTGTCTGTTTTTGCCACCCAGCTCCAAGAAATTGTGCAACAATACAAGAGACTTGCTGTGGACATAAAAATCAAGCCGGGCCATGATGATGTTGTTAGGACCATCAATGAGCATCTTGAATCTGTAACAAGCAGATTGCTCACAGCAGAAAAGGAAATAACAGGCATAATTGAAAATCCTAAACATACAGTAATTCTTGAATTGTACAGCATCCCCAACAAAGAATATGATTCACCATTTACACCAGGTGGCAAAATATATATGCTGTCCCCTGCACAATTTTATTACCAATTTTTTGTAGGGGGCACATTGAGACCTATCAAGATCAAATATTGGCTTCAACCACAGGCACACCACTACCCTACCTTATCAATAACAAATGCTGATAACAAAGTGAAAATCACCAGTGTAGAATTGGAGGATTTTACAGATCCCAATACATTGGAAACAGCATATGTTGAAGATGATGGCTCTTTGGAATTTAAAATACAAATAGGGGACAAATTATATTTAGAAAATCCTGCAGTCTCAGCTGCTGAACACCCTATAGTTGCAATATTCTTGTTTACATATTATGTCTAGACAAATTATTGTTGATGAATTACACAGACAAGCCCGACATAATTATAAGAGACTCCCAGTAGTCACAAAGGGCATAGATGATTTATGGCAAAGCGAATTGATTGAAATGGCAAGTGGACAGTTGAAAAACTTAGACAAAATCAACAAGGGCTACAAGTATCTACTCACTGTTATAGACACATTTTCAAAATTTGCCTGGGCTGTGCCACTCAAATCCAAGACTGGAAAATGTGTTACAGAAGCCCTCAGGACAATCATCAATCAGAGTGGAAGATCACCGCGCTATTTGCAAACAGATAATGGCAAAGAATTTTATAATTCAGTGTTTCAGCAATTTATTAAAAGCCAGGCAATAAAACATTATTCGAGTTACAGTGATCTCAAAACCTCAATTGTAGAGAGATTCAACAGAACCTTAAAAAATCTTATGTATAAACAATTTACACTGCAGGGTAATTATAAATGGATTAATATTCTTCCAGAACTTCTACATAAATATAACAACTCGGTCCATTCCACAATCAACATGAAACCCTCTGAAGTAACTTCATCTGATGAGCAAAAATTGATCAGTACTGTTTATTATCCTAGATATCAGCCAACAACAAGAAAGGCCAAATACAAGGTGGGGGATCAAGTAAGAATCAGCAAATATAAGCACTTATTCAAAAGAGGCTTTACAAGAAACTGGAGCACTGAATTATTTACAGTGGTTCAAGTTAAACCTGGAACCCTTAACACATATATAATAAAAGACCACCGAGGAGAAATTCTCAAAGGCAGGTTCTATGAACAAGAGCTCTGCAAAACTAAACAGCCTGACACATATCTCATAGAAAAAATTATCCGCAGAAAAGGCAACAAATTATTTGTCAAATGGCTAGGACTCCCAGAACACAGCTGGATCGATGCAAACAAAATAATAATATGAGCACCTGGGATGTTATAAAGAGGCTGCCAGAACCTGAACAGCAGAATAAGAGAAATGGAAAATTGCTGCCTGAAAATATTAGGTGTCTTATTGTTGGGCCATCTGCTTGTGGTAAAACTACACTAACGGTTGATAATTTTTTATTGGCACCCAACTGGTTAGACTGGAAAAACAGGCACTTGTATATCTTCTCTAAGAGCTTGGAACAATTAAAATATCAGCAGCTGATGAAGCTATATGATGGATTGGATATTGCCACTTTTGAACCAGATGTTAAGCCACTTCATGACTGTCTCGATAATTCTGTTGTTGTGTTTGATGACATTATACTGGATAATCAAAACAAGGTTAGAAATTTTTTTACACAGGGCCGGCACAAAAACATTGATTGCTTCTACCTGGCACAGACTTTTTCAAAAATACCGAAGCAGCTGATCCGGGACAACAGCAATTTTATTTGTGTGTTTCATCAAGACCATACCAACCTCAAACACATACATGATGAATATGTAGGTGGGGACTTGAGCTACAATGATTTTTCCAAGTTTTGCAGCAAGTGCTGGAACCAGGACAGTTATGGGTTTGTCACAATTGATATGACAAGAACACCCAATAGTGGCAAATACAGAAATAAAATCAACAATTTTCTAGACATTGAAACATATATAAATAAACATGAAAAGGCCAATAAATGATGATCTTAAGTTAAGAGATTATCTTGTAAAAAGATTTAAGGGATGGAAATCAGAGAACCGAGGAATTTATGAAAAACACAAACAAACAGAACAGCCTGTAATTGATGCTATTAATAATTTAGGTAAGAATATCAAAACTGTTACAGAGCAAAATCAAAATTTGCTCACAGAGCTTGTACCTGTAGCTGCTAGGAACATATTAGATTATCCACTCACCCCACTTCCCAGTATTCATACACCTAGTCCTATTGCTCCTAGAAGAATTGAGGCTAGTCAGGATCCTATTGAATTGGGTCTTCTTGCTCAAAAATATTTAACCACACCTAAAGACAATAAAGATGAGGTGTTTGGCTTATATGCTGACACAGAGCTTGATGGCAGCATCATACATAGAATTGGCAATTTCAGAGTAACATTTATGGGAGATGATATAATTGTATATTCAGAATCTCGTCTCGGAGAAAAGGGTGCTTTTGTTAAGTACCTCGGAACACCTGGATTGTGGGAACTGATGACTAGGAAAAGGCCTGGCAGCTATACAGATCAAGATTATGAGGATTACAAAGAAATATTAATAAAATCAGATGCTCTATACCAGAACAATGATCCCACACAAAAAAGAGTCAAGTCGAGCAGTGGGGCAAAATACAATAATTTAATCAAGCCCATATGGTCACAAATCAAGACTGGCAGTGGAATCAAACAATACAACACCCTGCCCAAAGAATTTGTGTGGGTTGATGATGTCAGGAAACTTGTAGATAGGTTGTTGGTAATAGCTGGGGAGGAAAATGCTGGGAACCACAATTTTTACAATGAAAAGGTTGGAATTATGGACATGATAAGCACAAAATTGTCTAATTTTATAGTGAATGACACTAAGGGGATTGGATATCTTATAAAAATTATTAATACTCTACCACCTAAATTTTGGAATATTTCTGAGGGTCGGGGCCTTGTTAATGATATTATTAACAAGCTGCCATTTGAACTACACATTCCAGGCTATCAGTATTGTGGTCCCGGTACAAAATTGGATCATAGATTAAACAGAGGGGATCCTGGTGTTAATCCCTTAGATGCTGCTTGTAGAGACCATGATATTGCATACAACACACATTCTGATCTTGACAAGAGACATGTTGCAGACAAGAAATTAGAAGAGGCTGCATTTGGCAGATTTGTAAGCAAAGATGCTTCTTTGAGTGAAAAAATAGCAGCATTGGGAACCACCATAGCTATGAGCACCAAACAAAAATTGGGGTGGGGGTTGTGAATATGTATATAATAAACCTACAATGAAGGCCAAGGGTGTTATGTATCAAATACCTTATGCAGGTCTCAAATCTCTTAAAACTATTGACAGTCTTTTGACCAAAAAGCAGCGCAAGAAAAAAAATTCTTGTATTGCAAAGGGTCATGGTATGAAATTGTTGCTTAGTACCCCCCAATTAAAAAAATTACAGCAATCAAGAAAAAAATCACATGTGGGGGGATTCATATTTACCATCCCTGCCATCTTAGCTGTTCTCGGGGCTGTTGGGAGCTTGGCTGGGGGTTCAGCTGCCATAGCAAAAACAGTAATAGATGCCAAGAAAAATAGGGCAGAATTAGATGAGCAGAAGCGCCATAACCTGGCCATTGAGAAACAAGGCAAAGGTGTTAAGAGACCCATGAATAAGTTTAAAAAAAACAAGAGCCGCTTACAAACCAAGATATTGAAGCTTTAATCAAGCCACTGGGCATCAAACATTTTAGAGGTGTGTACATGTCTGATTCTTTACCAGAACAACCACTCAACAAAGAGTGTGGCATTGTTAATTTGGATAAGTACAAAAATCAAGGCACTCACTGGATCTGTTATCTTAAATATTTAAAAGATGAGGCATTTGTGTTTGATTCATTTGGAGGTGTTCCACCTGAAAATTTAATAAAATATCTAAAATTACCTAATCTTTATTACAATAATGCCCGTGTTCAAAACTTCAAAGATGTTATTTGTGGACATTTGTGTTTATCAGTTCTTAGATGTATGTCTCAAATAAATAAACCATCAATTGAAGATTTTCAAAAAGCCTTGTGGTATTTAAAACATCATGGGGGTATTCCATCTCACCAGCCAAAATTCAATATTGAAACTTAAATTGCATGATGACATAGTATATCCCAAAACAATAGCTCTCAGGGCATTTTATGGCATGTACCTAATCCCTAATATTACACACCACAACAACAAAATTGCAGTAGGGGATGAAAAAATTGTCATCACTCCAGGGCAATATAATCTGTCCACTCTAAATGCTCAATTACCCAGAGGTATAGTTTTAAGTCAAAATTCTGTCACTCACAGAGTAGAAATTGTATCTGCCACAGAAACAGTGGATCTGGGTACCATAGGAGAGCTGTTAGGATTTGAGAACAACACAAAACTTGAACCAGGCATCAAACACACTGCTATGAATATACCTAAATTCTTAGCCATAGAGACTCTGAATATTCACTGTAATGTGGCTGAGGGTATGATCACCAAATCAAATGGCATAGGCACTCACAAACAAACAGGCATCATTGCGACATTCAAACCTAACTCTGAATTTATGGAGCCCATCATCTACAATCCATCCCCAACATTATATTTTCCTGTGTGCCATAATAGAATAGATTATATTGAATTGATGGTCACTAATGAAAAAGAAGAATTAGTTGATTTTGCTGGAGCCACAACAACTGCAATCATAGAGATTAACATTTAAATAAAAATACATACAAGAAGAAAATGGAAAATATTGAGAGTTATGAGCTACAATCATTCCCCCCAAACAGGAGGACATTTGCAAATTTAAATCAACCCAACACAGAAATTGAGGTTGATCTTGATGTAGGGGATGGGTTTATACACCCCCACAGAGCAGATCTATACATCAAATTTGATGTTGTAAAGCTCGATGGAACAGATTATCCGGCAAATACAAATATAAGACTTGTAGACAATTTTGTGCCGCATCTGTTCTCTGAAATTGAGATCAGAAAGCATGGTGTTGTTATAAACAGAGTGGATTATCCCGGCATTACCTCCACAGCTTTGGCTACATTAAAATTATCCAAAACAGAGGCTTCATACTACAAAATCGGTGGATTTGAGGCTGGTGATAAGATATTATCTAAGAACCACACAGTGCTGTTCCCTATGCGCCTATTGCCAGGATTCTTCTCGGATTACAAAGAAATTATGTGGAAGGGTGGGTTAAGAATTACATTTAGAAGAGCTGCAAATGATAACAATGCTTTGATGAGGTACAGTGCAATAAACTCTACAGGAGAAGCTCTGCCTAATACCCTACCAGATGCAGGCAAATGCATTATTCAGACTATGGAGTTAAGAATCCCTGTTGTTGAATACGAGGCCAGTTATGCTCTTAAATACAAAGCTGATATAATAAAAAATCCACAGGTTCCTCTACAATTTTATACATATCAATGTGTACAGAAGCCCGCAACTGGTTCTTATTATGAATTTGATGCCACAAATTCATTCTCCAGTATTCAATTTGACATGCCTGATTTTGTGGTGGTACTGTTTCAGACTGGAAGACACAACAATCAGGAAAAAAATTCAAGTAAATTTGATAGCTGCAACATCAAGAACATATATCTTAAAAATGGCAGAAATGAGGTCTTTCCTAGAGAAAATTACAATTTAGACATATCCAAGAATGATTTCCTTAAATTATATGAGGCTTTTTCTTCCTTCAAAAGAGTCACTACTGGCAATACGGATATGTATTACACACCAGATGAATTCAAGGCACAGAGACCCATGTTTGTAATTAACACTTCAAAAAGGAAACAAGTTGTGGTGAATGACAGAACAAATATTAAAATTATCTGTGAATTCCATGAGGCATTACCTGATGACACCATATGTAGTGTTATTCTTATAGGTGAAAAATCATATGTTTATGATGTAAGAAATGAGAGAGTCACGGAGCAATTCTAGAAGATACTTGTTCTATTATCCTGTTGTACAACATACAAACCTCAACTGTATATCAGCTAGCAGTGAATATCTTATGTGTGGGCAGTTGTATATATTTCAATCTTATATATTTTATCAAGACTCAAACCCAAAGCCCCTGATTACAATGCCACAATATTAACACGTCTCCAAATGGAATATGCCCACATTTTACTGGGTTCTGAACCCAGAAGCTAATACAGATAAAATTGGATTTTGTCTGTACAATGAATTATTCTCTAAGTCTTTGCCTAGGCTTATATTATCAGAATAGAATTGCTTTCAGCATGAAGGGGGGCAGTTCATTGCCACTGTGTGAAAATATGTATTTTTATCTCAATAATCTTTGTTACACTTTTACATGTTGCAGACATGTTACACTTTTTCCCCTGTCGCACAGAAAGATTAATGGCCCCTTCAGTGAATCGCACAGAAAAATCATTAATGCTCCCTTCTAGCTTGTAGATTTTATCTCTTGCATGCCGGCAAGGCATGGAGGCAAAACATTAGTCTTTTGATAGATTAATATCAATTCATGCATTTCCGAGCTATAATTGCTTACCCCAAGCAATGGAATTGATCAGAGATTGGAAAAAAACAGGCAACAGCTCAAATTTGTGTATTAAATTAGATCTGTAAGTTATAGAGCATAGAAATATTGCCAAAAACAATATAAAAAAAGCCATATTTTTTACAAGTTTATAAACAACAATCACACAAATATAGCTTTTACACACATGGCCGAATCTGTCTGAGCAGAGGAGGGAGGGGGGTTTCAGATCTGGGAGCTATCAACTAGCAGTAATTATTCTCAAAATCTCACGTATGGAAATATTATTTTGCCACACATATTTCAATCTATCAGGACTTGAACCCAGAACCCCTTGTTTACAAGACAACAATATTAACATTTTGCCATCAGGGGAGGCTTCACATTTTACCAGGATTCAAACCCGGGCCTTTTGATTACAAGACAATAAAAACCATGCACCACACTCTACTGGCTCTCAGAACCCAATAAATATCAATTCAAGATTCCTGGGATTTTAACAAAAAAACATACTATAAACAATAAGATGATAAGAGAACTTGGCATAGTTTTAAGTATGGGCAAATCAATCTGAGGGGCTCTTCCTTTCACAAAAAATTCCCGAGGGCATTTTTACAAAAATCTTGGATTAGGCAGGGTTCCACACTAGAGCAAAAAACTCATATGCTTATGTTGAGCTAGTTTTAAGTATAAGCAAATCTGCTTGAGGGGGGCTCTTCCTTTCCTGAGTTTATAATACAGTCAATACTACTACTCTTGAGCAAGATCTATATACTCTTTTCCATCTCTACCGATTTCCTTTAGGTCCATCTAAACGTTGTCCCTTCATCTTCGTCAACAAGAATCCTGTGAACTCTTCTTTCCTCTCCCATTCGTGCCACATGGCCTGCCCACCAAAGTCTTCTTGATTTAATCATTCTAATAATATCTGGACATGAATACAAATTATGTAGTTCTAAATTATGTAACCTTCTCCACTCACCTGTGTCCTCATCCCTTTTAGGTCCACATATTTTCCTAAGGATCTTATTTTCAAATACTCTCAATTTATGTTCCTCTTTCAATGTAAGGGACCAAGTTTCGCATCCATATAATAATACAGGCAAAATTAGTTTTGTATATTTTAACTTTTAGTTTCTTAGATATTAAAGGAAAAGACAAACGTTTATGAAGAGAAAAGTAACATGCATTTCCTGAATTAAGCCTGCTTTTTATTTCCTCTTTAATATCATTTTCATTTTTATTATTACTCCTAAGTACTTGAATTTGGAAACTGGTTCAAGCGAGTTGTTATCAATAATTAGATTTTGATTATTAGCTAACATTTGGTTCCGACCTGTAAGCATATATTTATTTTTCTCTTTGTTAACTTCCAAACCTATCTCTTTAGCTGCTTTGAAAAATATTTTAGCATTATTATTAATTGTATTTATATCATTCCCTAATAAGTCTACATCATCTGCATAGGGAGTGTGGGGGGGGGGGGAAATGGGCACGTGGGGAATATGGGTACACGTAAGGTTTTTACGTCACAGCACCAGCTGTGTGTGGTGAAAGAAAATCTACTGCAGTTTGGCAACATCAGTGGAGACCAAGTTGTCGTCTGTGTTGGTTGTCACGTCGTAGCTGAAGTCAAGGAAGATTGTTTGCCTGTTGAAAGGTAAGTGTTTTTCCAAATTATAGTCAAAAATGCACGTGATGTTATTTTAGAGTAGTTGGAGTTAAGATCTGAGCAGAGCATATCGTAAAATAGCGGGAAACTGACATAGCAACAACGAAACTACAACAAAGGAGCATGCAATGCAGATGGCATCACGCGGTGCCCCGCGTTCTGAATGCAGTAGTACAAACTTACGTAAAATGTTGCAAGTTGTGGAAATATGAGCACAGCAAGTCGGGGTAAAATGGGCATAGGAATTCTGATAAGGGGAAGATGGGCATTTCATAAACAAATAATTCAGAGACATGGAATATATTTCCAAACCTCAGAAATCTCATTACTCTGTAAAGAAAAACTGCATCCTATGATATGTTGCTGCTTATAGTATAGATTCTGTATGAATCGTTTGAATTGAAAACTTTAAGACATCTACAATCATTGTACTGTGGACTGCTAACGGAAGTGTATAGAAATGTTATCTCGCTCGCGGTGAGCAGGTTGGTATCAAACATACGTACCATAGATAATTGTAGTCCTCCTTTGCTGATTCTTCATCCTAGTGACCTCCTGGGATAGATATTTTCTTGCCCTTTCTAAGAGTTGTGTTACATTCATCCACGTATCGTGTCACTTGGTTTTGTATGTTAGTCATTGTTTCATTCTTGTATTCCAGATGCCACGAACGTACAGACGGATGTCCAATAGGCAAACCTGGCAAGCAGAGCACATGGAGAACACATGATGAAAGATCCATATTTCAAGATGACACAGCCTAGTTCAACCAAGAGGATAGAAGTACACCGGCTCAACCAATTCCAAGAGGAAGCTCTCAAGTGTCAACAGTCCATCCTGCTCAGGATCTCAGAGGTGTGAATCTACATTTCCTGGATCGCTCAATGACGCTGCTTCTCCTACATCTTCACATGCAGTAGGATCAAAGTGTGCAAACACGCTTGCACGCACAAGATATTCACCTCGGAAACTTGTTCGCACATTGTCACCAATTCCAGTTCTTTACAAGCCACGTGTGACCCGAAGAAGGTAACCAAGAGAAGCAAGGGAGCTTACCTATTTCTGCAGTCAAAAAGAAGCGTCTCACTCATGTGTCTGCACGATCCATGGAAAGTTCAGGTACTATTCCATCTACAGTTGCATCTAGCGGCGATGATAGCGAGTGCCGTATATGCAAGGGTTGGTATCATTGAGACAATGAAGGTGAAGAGTGGATACGTTGTGAACACTGTTCCGTGTGGTATCATAATAATTGCGCTGGCATAGAGGAGGAGGATGTACATTTTATCTGCCCTGCTTGTCATGGGTAAAGGGCTATTTGAGACATGCAAGTTAATTTTATGATACTCGTATGTATCGTATTGAAGAATCATTCAGTGTTATATCGTGACTTGCCTTTAGTGTATATTTTGTAATATTTACTTTTAAACTCATCATGCTCATATTCCCCAACAGTGTGCTCATATTACCCCCACTGTTCGGGGCAAAATGGGTTTTGTAGTCGTTTTGTTTTTTTATTGTTTCTCATTTGCATGAAGAGAATTCCGCTCATATGTACTACTATGTATTGCGGAAAGACTGTTCTAAATTTTGCAATATGTATTTTTTATGTATTTCAATACTACATCTCTGAAATATTTTAAATTTTGTCTTAAGGTGGTCATATTCCCCCCACTTACCCTATGTTAACAGTTGAGTCAAACCGTTTCATTTTGGTGCTCCGTTAGTTTCATTTACCTGCATCTCCTTGTTTTAACCCATCATGAATTGTAAAATTGACAGACATATTAATATCCACACGAATTGTACTTTCTGTTTCACTGGTGCATACTTTTATCATACTAACAAGCTTCTTAGGTATTCCAAACTCGATTAATATATTATATAATTTATCTCTTTTGACCGAATCATATGGTTTTTTAAAATCAATGAATAGCTGATGGACATTCTGATTATATTCCCACTTTTTTCAAGTGTCTGTCTGATGTGAAAAATTTGATCTGTTGTTGATCTGTTACGTTTAAATCCACATTGATAATCACCTATAATTTCATTAGCATATGGGGTTAGTCTTATTAAAATAATGTTAGATAATATTTTATAGGCCTATGTTGTTGAGAGTAGAGAAATTCCACGGAAATTATTGCAGTTCATTTTATCAACCTTTTTAAACACAGGAACAATTATGGATTCTTTCCACTGTTGATGGATTTCTTCTTTATTCCATATTAAACAAATTAGTTTATGAATTTAACATATTAACGAATTTCCGCCATATTTAATTAACTCAGCTGGTATTAAATCAATGCCAGGTGCTTTGTTATTCTTTAGCCTTTTAATAGCATCTTTAACTTCTGTCAAGTCTGGTTCTGGAACTAAAGGTTCTGCTGTGTGCACTTCATTTACTTCTGATTTATCTCCTACATGAACATTTAAGAGGTGATTGAAGTATTCTACCATCTATTTAAAATATCACTTGGATCAGCCAAAAAATCATCATCTTCATCTTTTATCAAGTTTGCTTTAGGTTGCCACCCCTTTCTAAATTCATTTACACCTTTACATAAATCTCTGATATTTTTGTTTTTGCTGTTTGTTTCAATTTCACTAATTTTGCTTTTCAAGTAATCTCTTTTTTTACTTCGAAACGTGCGGTTAACTTCTCGCTTTATTCTATCATAATGGCTTAGATTTGTATTTTCAGAGTTATTTAACCACCTAGTTCTAGCCTGATTTCTTATTTCTATTAGATTATGTCATTCGTAATCAAACCATGGCTTACTTTTTCTTGGCTTATGGTATCCTATACTTTCTTCAGCTGCTGATTCTATTGCATTACGTATGTGTTCCCAATTCTTATTTACGTCTGTTTCATTTATATTTTCATCATCATTTAAATCCTGCAAAACGTCAAATCTATTTGTCAGTTTAATTTGGTAAATCATGTGCAGTGATTTATCTGCATTACCCCCAAAAAAGTTTTCTCAACTCTCACTATTTTTATTTTTATTTTTTACAAAATTCCAATTTATGGTTGTTTTGAGTCTAAGTTTACAATTACATCCCCCTAAATACGAATTTACACCCCCATTGGCGTCACTTGAAGCCTAACTTTGGGAGCGCAGTATCAAACTGATGGGTTAACGCTGAGGAGGAGGGGAGGACAACCGAAACCTTTTTCCATCCAATGACAATAGTGTTCAGGACTGTTTTGATAAAAGAACTACGCTTAATTTCTGTTACTTAGGTCCAAAGACGTTAACAAATTGCCCTTAACTTGTTAATTATTTACAAACCTGAAATTTTTAAGGGAGCAAGTGCTTCCCTGGTGGAAAATTCTGGATAAATCCCTGGTGTGTATGCAAATTAATCTCTGGACAACAGAGATAAGAAAGAAATTAAAGTCAAACGAAAAATGTCTCGTCGGCTACAAAGTATGTGGCAAAATGAAATCTATTCCAAATCAAGTGATAAATAATTAATTAAAAGTGCAAACACTTAACCACATTTTTAATCTCTTATCATCTGCATCGATGTACGTCACAGTCACAGGAAACTGTAAATCTGGTGAATGCAGAGGACATGCTTTTTACATTATAACCCAATGAAGAAGATCTCACGCTTCTGTCCGCTCACCTAGGTGTGTCGGAGACTGAACTACATACGGAAATCCAACTTACATTAAGCAGCCCTGCAAGTGAAAATTCTTCTTCCTGGGAAGTGGCTCAGGTGGTTGAATGATTCTAATAAGCCCAGTCATAACGACAGAGAAGGAGAGGATCCGAATTGACGGAGCAAAACAGTGCGCGCTGCTGCAAACAATAGTTGCAGTCGCGTTTCCCCTTCCTGCACTCACATCTCCTCTCACGCGTTCATTGGTCACTCGTGAGTCACTACTAGAGCAGAGACTTGTTACTTATTTCCTCCTAATTTCTCAGTTTACCTCTTATTGCCCTTACATAATTCTTAACGTTTCAATTTATTTTATCTTGATACTCTCTCATTTCCTTAATTTTTTACAAATATCAACGTTAATTTTCTTTATTTTCTCAAAATCTCTTTCCTCTCATGAATATTTTAAATTTTCTGTAATTTTTCCAAATTCCTGTTCCATTTTTCTTGCTTTTTCTTTCCTTGTTTTCCTAATTGCTCTTAATCACTTTTCAGTCGGATATCATTAAGAAAAAAGGTTATTAGAAGCTATACTGTGGATAAATTATTTTCGTGTTATGTTTTCCAATTTCAGAAGGCTTCACAGAGTCCAATGCAAATTGTATGACATGGCAATTTCACTCGAAAATTAAAGGATTGTACATTTTACTTTGTAACTCAAAAATAACCAAAATGTCACTTACCATGTTCTACACCCGAGCCCTTCAATTCATATTTGACACTTCCTTCTACTTTTCTTTATCGTAACAGTTTCTAGAACATTTCAACTAGAGCTAAATTCTGCTTTCTCCTTCGCCAACTCCCTCCCTCGTCTCTCTCTTTATGTGTGTGCGTGCGTGCGTGTGCGTGCGTGTACGTGTGTTTGTTTGTATGTGTATGCGTGTGTGTGTGTGTAAATTTGAAATCCATTGTATTGCATTAATTTTCTTGCTTTGGTTGATTGACTGATTGATTTGCTGTTTGTGACACTTTTGGCTAATTTGCGAAGATGGGGATGAGTGATGATGATATGCTGAAATTGATGAATGGAAACTCTCGAGCATCCATGCCCAAGCCGGGATTCGAACCCGGGATCCCTGGCGTCGTAGCGCGATGTACTAACCACCCCTCCATGGTTCTGGCTCTTGCTTTGGAATCGATTATTTAAACCTGCTTTAATGTTATATGTACGACAATTGGGCCTGGACCTACAGTAAAAAACATATATGAACCACTGATCTGTTGATCGAGGAACCCCTTTCGTGCTTGGCACTGATGTACTGCTAGGTTTATTTGTGATGAAACAAAGTGCTTGAAGAACAAGCATTTCATTATCATTGCCTCTCTTAGGTAATAAAACCATGTTCTTGGATATAATGTCACGCCCTTTAGAACCCTACATTCAAGGCACAATGCAATGTGAGGGATTTATAGGATATCTTCAATGTGTGCACCTTCAACATCAATGTATTTGTGCACGTCCTGCACATTACACAATGCGTTCCTTCACATGCTGGATGTTCTGAATCTTAACTGAGTAAACAAGCGGCTTTAAATGATCCCAAAGGACAAAAGTCCATTTGTCTGGAGAACGCGGTTGTCTCTTAACGGGACCACAGCTACGGATCCATCCACCAGGAAACTGGACACTCAACCATTCATGGACAATTAACGAGACAAGGGAAACGTACTATGTAACCTGACATTTTGGCTCACCATGTATATTAGTTCCCTCCAGTCCACGATGGTGCCTGTGCAATAATTCATACACACGCACACTCGATTACATAGGAGGATGCTTCACATACCACTGTCGATAAGTAAGTTACTAACTCCGCCAAGTGATTGGTTTGAATAAGTCAGTTATTTTACAGTTAAAATTAATGAATTTATATTTAATATTACCAGTTTAGTGATACAGAATATTGGTTGCATTTTGTATGAAGAAACTTCGAAGTGAGATCACTTCCCAAGTGATTGCTCATTTCTTGAAGTCAATGATTGGAACTGTAAAAGTGACACCACACGGTGGAGTTCTTAAAGAGATTTTACACCCAAGCGACAACCGACACTTCTCAAGTGTTACCAATCGAATGTAGGTTTGTCTAAATTGTTGTGTCGTTACGGTGTGAAATGTTGCTGTCCATTTTTTCTTTCCCAAGCGATACGTGTAGTATGTCCCTTGGTACTTCGGCGGGAAATCTACCTTCGAGTTACTGAATGAACACCTTTGAGCAAGTTCCTTCTTGAGGCATTATATATGTACACAAACATATAGGGGAGAGTTGCCGAAATTGTACCATTGCCTAAGTTGACCGCCTTTGTTTTTGCCTATAGACGAGTATTTGAAACAGGTGAGTTGACACTACTGGTTGGCGTCAGTGGCATGCACAAATGACTGAATGGTCAGTCAACTAGAGACGTTCAACGAAGTAGGAGTGCTGTTATCGTGTTTCCATTGTTCGTGTTGCAATTATTGTGCTTCGAATCTTAAGCTCTTGTGTAGACTAGGGGTAAGTAATCAAATGTCCTGCAGAACATTATAAAAGTGCAATTTATTAACCACTAACAACATGTGGTAAAACTATGGTTTAGTTGCGTATGTTCGTGTAGCGTCATATCTTTATTAACGGGGTATAATTGTCTAAGTTGAACCACCACGTGTTTCCCAAATTGGACCGGGGAAAGTATGGGCTGTGGACAGAGATGGAATTGCAAATGGCTATAGCTGCATACAATAATGGGGACTATGGCTTGAACGAGTGTAGTAGAAGGTATGGTTTGTTTGGTTTTACAGCTGACCGAATATTCAACGTGGATGAGTCAGGTTTCACCACAGTCCAGAAACGTCCACAAAAAAATTGTAGCAAAGAAAGGAAAATCACAGGTAGGTGTTAGAAGCTGCGAACGAGGAGTAAATACCACAATGGTGTGTGCAGTGAGTGCTGCAGGTGTCTAGATACCGTAGACATACATACGTACATGCCTTTTGTGAGCGGTCCAACCTAAGCAACCTGTGGTTCAAGTTAGGAAACCAGTTGCCTATAATGGACCGATGTCACTACTTTCGTTTATGTACCCTATTATATTGGTTCCTGCATTTTTGTTGAAATACATATATGAAGTGAAAGCTAATAGTTTGTGCTTCTCATACCTACAATTTCGTTCTTTTTCTGTGTCTTGTTTTAGATGCAGAAGCAAAAAAGTACCAACTGGTCCAATTTCGGCAACTCTCCCCTATATGTATAAGTTATCTCTTAATTACGAACAAGTTTCCTTTGCGGTGCAGCTTATGTGTGCCCATAAAAAGTTTAACATATCACACCCTCCGAAGTACCTTTCTTCCCACTTCGACTCTTCAGGATTTAAGTATATTGAATAGTGGCACGAAGCTATGTATTTAGTATAGCTACGTTTATGAGAAAGCATAATAGTATAATCTGAGAACACTTTTAATGCAATTTGTGACGTTCCTTTCTGGTGTTCGCCACTGGATCACGGATTACTACGTCACGGTAGCTACCCAATCTCCCTGTGCGGCGGTGTTATGAGACTCACCTTAATGTATACTACACTAGATTCTCAGGACGAAACGATTTGAACAAAAAAATAGCTTCTTACTATTTTACAAATTTAATAAATTGTTTACCTTTAAACAATCACAGCAAATTAATAACAATATTCACCAACCCAATCACTTTTGAATTCCTTTAAAACAGCGTTTTTTCACAAAATAGACGTCATCTTCCGCAACTCAACTTATTTTTTTTTCTCTTTTTACGCACTGTTGTCCTCGCAACCGAATCAATAAAAGATTGGACAGTTCTACACATCTTCACAAACCGGAAATGACTTCCGCTTCCGATATTGCGTGTAACAAATGTATAGCAAAAATTACAAATTTAAGCCAATATCAAAATACCAAACAACAGTGTTGAAACTAACAAATAAATCAAATGTGAAATTAACAGAAAACAAATAAAATATTTCATATTATCAAAATAAACAAAGCGTATCAAGTTCTCCTCCCATACAAACAAAGAAAATTGAGGTAATGTTTATGTACGAAATTTTCTTTGCTACGAAAATTAGTCCTTTTTGATCTGGTGATGCCATCTTTGCAATAATTCCTGTGTTCTTTCGGGTGAACAATTAATTTTCTTCAGGTTGGAAAAATTTTCCCTTCCTATTAATTTGTCCTTCCAAGGATCCAGCAATTTAGCTGTATTGTGCTTAACATCCTCAACTACATACGGGCCAACGAAGTATTCAAAGAACTTGGATATTTCTTTATCTTTAGCTGAACTTAACCGGTGGTTCCTTTTTAAAACCAGGTCTCCTTTTAGTGTGAACGAATGGGGATTGATCAGTATGTTCTTTTTGTTCTTCTGTCGGCTGTTTCGACTTTCTGCGATGAATAATTTGGTTTCCCAGGCTAGAGTCTTCCACTCACTATCTTCAGGCCAGTCTAATTCCTGCAGTAAGTTAGCTGCTACAGGTCGATTATAAAATAACTCCACTGGAGCATAACCGGTAGCCTCGGATATAGAATTATTGATGAGCCAACAGACAGTCCTCACTTGTTTCCACCAGGAGTCGTGTTTCCGATTGCAAAACGTCCTTAAAAGTCTTACAATTTCCTGATTGCTTCTCTCAATCGGATTGCTTGTTGGGTGATAAGGAGTGGTCCTGATGGGTCTAACAGAGTGGTTTTCCATAAATTGTAGCCATTGCTTGGACAGAAATTGACTTCCCCTGTCGGACAGCACATACTTAGGTTTCGGATAATGGGTGAAGTATCCCTGCTCTAACTTCCTAATAATTTCACCAGTAGTGGCTGTTCGTAACGGATAGGCTGTTAAGTATCGGGTTCCTACATCAATCAAGGTCAGGATATAGTAGAACGATTAAGACTTAGGTAGTTTGCCAATGATGTCTATTGACAGAACTTCATGTGGTTTCTTTTGGGTCGTGGTCAATCTCTCTCTACATATCCCAAGCTTATCGGGCTTGTTCTTTGAACATATCAAGCACTCTTAAATATATCGTGAAATGTCAGACTTCATATTTTTCCAGAAGTACCTTTTTCTTACTCTCTGATAAGTTTTTGTAAACCCAAAATGGCCAGTGTTATCATGTTCAGCCTCCAACACTTTATCCTTTAAAATTTGCGGAACCACTATACAATGGAATTTCTTTTTACCTCTAGAATTCTTAAATAAAAGGTCTTCCCTCAAGAAATATTTAGCCTCTTCATCTCCATTATTTAACTTGTCTGATATATCTTTACACATTGGATCTTGACTTTGGGACTCCTTCCACAGTTGGATCTCCTGGTTGGGCATGATAATTTTCTTAGCTGACAACACCTGTAGAATGGTAGGAGTGTTGCCTTCTGTCTCCAGAACCCCTTCAGCCACAGGATAACGACTTAGTACGTCAGCGATCTTATTACTCTTTCCTTCCACATGAATGATCTCATATTTATATTGTTGAAGTTTCAGAGCCCATCGCGTTAATCTGCCATTCCAGTTACGACTATTTTCTAACCATATTAGATTTTTATGATCAGTATAGATGAAAAATTTCTGACCATACAGATAAACTTTAAAATGGTCTATCGCAAATAACACAGCTAGACACTCTAGTTCTTGCACTGTATAATGCTTTTCATGGGGCTTTAATTTTCTGCTGGCATACTGAATAATGTGAATCTCAGTCAGATTTATAGGAGTTTCGTGGTTTCCTTGAAATAGAACCGATCCAAGTCCTAACGAAGAAGCATCACACATTATGCAAAACGTCTTAGAAAAATCGGGTTGCGCTAACGCCGACAGTTGCACTAGTTCCTGTTTCAATCTTGTGAAACAGTTTTCTCTTGTGTTGGTCAATTCCCATTTAACGTTCTTTGACAACAATTGTTCTAAAGGGGCAGATTTTTGTGCCAAATTTTCTACAAAACGACGTCTCCAGTTAATCATCCCGAGAAATTGTTGCAAATCCTTCTTGTTCCTGGGACGTGGAAATTTCAAAATGGCTTCATTCTTCTTAGGATCAACCCTGATGTGTGTTCCGGATATAATATGGCCTAGATATTTAATTTCTTCCTTTCCGAATTCACACTTCTTAAGTTTCACTGTAAAACCTTCCTTCTGAAGAGTATCCAAGACGAATGATAAGTGTTGAAAATGTTTGTGAATCGTTTCATCAAATATCAAAAGATCATCTATATAAACTGTCAAGAATTTCTCAGTAGATGGATTAAACAAATTGTGCATGGAATACATAAATACAGCTACAACATTGGTCAAACCGAAAGGCATTCTCGTAAAACACCAAGATCTTCCGTTGTATGTAAAGGCTGTGTATATTTGATGCTTCTTATTAATTGGAATTTGTAAATATCCTGAAGCAAGATCCAAACAGGAGAAATACTTCTTCCCTCTAAATTTCTGTAGAGCCTCCTGAATTTGAGGTACTGTACTCCTGGGAGCTACAATTTGTTTATTTAGTTTTCTAAAATCAATGCAGGGTCTAACCGACCCGTCCGGTTTATCCACTACCAATAAGGGATTTAAATATGGTGAGTTGCAGGGTATAATTACTCCCCACTCTTGCCACTTCAATAATTCTTCTTCCAGCTTTTTTCTCTTGGACAACGGAACAGGATAAGGATTGGAGAAAACAGGTTCTTCACTGGTCAGATTTATTTCACAGATAGAATTCCTAGATAATCCTGGTTTGTCGGCGAATATTCTTCTATATTGCAACAATAAATTAAATAGCTGCTCCTTTTCCTCAACTCTCAAAACATCTGAAGCAAAGGCTTTATCTCTTATGTCTGATTCTGTTGCAGTCTACTCATCAGCGTTAGCTTCTTCCTCCGCTTTTGTACACTGTATTAAGGCTGTCTTCTCCCACGACTCGCCCTTCTCTGAATCTCCAGCGTTAGGAAGTAAATGTTGCTCTACTGTGTGTCCGCCATTGATCAGATACAATTTTTCTGCGCCTGCATCCAGAGTGGCTTTGTATCTTCGAAGGAAAAGATAACCAAATAATAAGTCAGCTTCTAAGCACTTGACCACATATACTAAATCTTCAAATATAAAACCGCCAATTTCAAAATTTATTCGCCTACAACCAGCTATCCGTGATATTTTTTTTCCAGCAAAATCTTTTAATATTACGCCTGGACACTTCTGCAATTTAAGACCTGGTTTTCGCTCTCGTACTTGAAGCCAAATATTATAATTCATAAGGGTACATTCGCTACCCGTGTCCAGA
The DNA here is from genome assembly GCF_977018435.1 of Lepisma saccharinum. Classification (NCBI taxonomy): domain Eukaryota; kingdom Metazoa; phylum Arthropoda; class Insecta; order Zygentoma; family Lepismatidae; genus Lepisma; species Lepisma saccharinum. The sequence continues at coordinate 56,148,796 of NC_139233.1, forward strand.
GTGCATTTTATTTGGAATCCTAGTACGTCGACTGAAATTTCAGGTTTCTTCACATTATCCCTATCTTCTTCCATTATCGTCTTTCTAATTTTTAAATAATTTAGAGGAGTGGCTTCGATATTCAAGTACAATACTTCTAACGGATCTTCTGTTAGGAATGGGTCTTCACTTTCGTCGCTTTCTTGTACTTGCATGCCCTTCATTGCAAGCGTAAGAGTAGCGCTTACAACGGGTGCTAGGCTAAACCCAGAACTTCATTGCAGTTAATTTCCCATGGCGACGCTGTAACTCTAAGATTACTGGAAGGTAGCACTTCCGTCTGTATTGCACACTCTTTTCGTTCTGGAGCTCTTTGATCTCTTCTCCAACTATTTGTGTACGGCGTAGTCCTTCTATAAAGTCTGTTACTTGTCCAGTTTCTATTCTTCCACCTTCCACCCGGGAATCGCTGTCCTTCTCTGGTGATTGGTTCCTTCCCATTTCCGCTCTCTGCGCTGCGGGATCCTCCAGGATTATTAGTAGAAGTTGTCATCTGTACTCTGCGAACTCGAGGTTGGTTAGGTCTCCTTTCTTCTGCTTTATTACCGTCGCCTCTCCACCCATCTATCTGTTCTGAGACTTCGTACTTCCCCAAGAAGTTGGTCAACTGGTCAATGTTTCGAGGATCTCTTGTTAATACTAGCTGCCGTATTCTGTATGGGAGCTGATGAATAATTAAACTTAACACTTCTGTTTGGTCCACACGTTCGACCAAGTTACAGTATGACCCGTAGACGTCCCAACAATAATCCTCCACAGAAAGACCTGAGGATTTGGAATATCTTCTGTTTCTTAAAATCTGGATCTCTCTCTGCTTCGCTTCTGCAGAGGCATACTGTTTTTTAAACGCGGCACAAAACTGTTCAAAAGACTTCCACCTTCTCTCGTTGGCAATAAACCAGGCTTTAGCTTTCCCTTTCATTACAGCATTCCCTTCTTCAGCACCTTTAATCTATAGTACATAGGCATTTTCATTATGTCCATGGACGTTTTCAGTTCTTCCAAATAACGCTCCGCTGATATGGAATTTATTTCTCCGGTAAATTTGCTCAGATAGTTAATATCCGACATTCAAAAAAAATGTCCAGTGTGAGATGGGCTATGAGAGACATCAGGAGATTTATCAATATCTTCTCTGGGTATCCCTTTTGTACTTTGGATACGTCTTCTCCTCTTACGGTTCCTTTTAGTCAACAATTCAGCAGAAGATACAGATTCTGTTGAAGATATACCGGAAATCAAAGGGTCATTATCATCTCTCACCCATCGAATATTTTCCACAGATCTGTCAGTATTTCCAGCAGTCTTTCCTGGATTTCCTTGCACAGATTCTAAATGTAATCTCTCCAACTTCCCTAAAAGGAATTCCTCCATAAAATAGAACTTCTGGTTAATTTCTTTATTCATCTTCTCACTGTCCTGCATACTCAAATTCCTTGAAGTACTTTGCTGATCCACGACGGATTTTATCCTTGCCCTTACGGTGTCCAATTCATTCATTACTTTTCGTCTGTCTACTTCCCAGACTTCTTCTATCTTATTTAGAGCATCTCTCCCTTCATCAATTTGTTTTAACAAATCACATCGCACAGCTTCCAATTCTTCTTTGTTTTCTTGTCTTCTGTCTTCTATTACTTTCATCATTTCATTTTTATCATCTTTCCGCTCATCCTCAATCTTCTGCATCAACTCTTCTCGGTCTGCTTTCATTCTCGTCATCATTTCCTCCTTATCATTCCTAAATACCTCCTCTAAGTTCCTGAAAGCTACTTTAGTTTCGTTTCTTCCGTCTTCAATAATCTTCATCAGTTCCTTTTTATCCTCTTTCCGTCCTTCTTCTTTCATCTTCTTCAATTCATTCTTATCTTCTAACCTTCCTTCTTCTATTTTCTCAAACCTCTTTATCATTTCATTCTGATCTTCTTTCCTTCCTTCTTCAATGATCTTCCTCAATTCATCCTTATCTTCTTTCCTTCCTTCTTCAATGATCTTCCTCAATTCATTCTTATCTTCTAGCCTTCCTTCTTCCATTTTCTCAAACCTCTTTATCATTTCATTCTGATCTTCTTTCCTTCCTTCTTCAATTCTCTTTAACCAGCCACAAAGTACCTCCATATTTAAAGTAGCACTTTGCGATTTGCAAGTTTTACAAACTAAGTCACCATCAGGAAGAAATTATCTGGATATTGGCAAATTTGCACACCCTAAATGGAAATACGCTTCGCATTTCCTGCACTGAAATATTTCGTCCAAGGGCTTATCTATATCATCACAACTACTCAATTTATCCATTTTCTTCTTGCTCTGGCTTCCCAAAATTCTCCTACTCATACCTTGATATCTCTGCAAAATCGATCACATGACTTACATCTATGTGTTATCAGACTTTGTAACGCTCGACAATTTCCACATGACTTCACACGATATTACAGTTACAATTTATCCTTTTACATCATCGATGCCTTCACGTTGAGCGCCAAATTTACCTTTGTAATGTTTATCGGTTTGTGAAGATGTGTAGAACTGTCCAATCTTTTATTGATTCGGTTGCGAGGACAACAGTGCGTAAAAAGAGAAAAAAAATAAGTTGAGTTGCGGAAGATGACGTCTATTTTGTGAAAAACGCTGTTTTAAAGGAAAAGCAGAAACTTAATTCAAAAGTGATTGCGTTGGTGAATATTGTTATTAATTTGCTGTGATTGTTTAAAGGTAAACAATTTATTAAATTTGTAAAATAGTAAGAAGCTATTTTTTTGTTCAAATCGTTTCGTCCTGAGAATCTAGTGTAGTATACATTAAGGTGAGTCTCATAACTCCGCCGCACAGGGAGATTGGGTAGCTACCGTGACGTAGTAATCCGTGATCCAGTGGCGAACACCAGAAAGGAAAGTCACAAATTTCATCAAAGATTTAGTGCGGATTAACGTAACGAGACACATTTAGAACGAGAAACACATATATTATACATTATTATAAGTTGAAGAAAAGTTTTCCATCTATCAGCAACTTTAATAATTTTTGCGAATGGAATGATAATTCTGGAGGAAAAAAAATATTGAATTCGCTAAAAGTTTAGTGGCCCTAATTAAAGCCCATTTGTCTTGTGTCAACTTGCTCCATGGCGCCATTTGAATAAATAATCGTCACTGATAGAATCTGCATTTTTACATCTAGTAAACGAAATATCGTTGTTCAAAATTTAATACACGCTGCCTGCATAACTTCTAATCTAACGTACGAAAAGTATAAACACTGAAGTTGCGAAAAGTTACCTACCTCCATTAAGAAAACGTTTTTATTTTCTCACAAACTCCCGCGTGCAGCGATCTTCACGAAAAAACATCCAGCAGGTGGCCTTGATCTCCTCTGATATGTTATTGTGGGTATTGAAGCTTGTGACCCTTTCAAATGTATACCCGGCAACACCGAAGGATATCATTTATTCATTTTCTTAATAATTTTCCACACGCTTGGTTTTTTGGATGTCAATTGTCAGTCCCAGATACGAGTATAAGTCCAAACGTTGCATCGCTCAGGGTATTGGATGTTCTTGCTTTTATTGCTGTCATCGGTATAGTTGAGAAGAAGTAATGACTTAAGCTGTATTCAGAATCTATTGTTATTTTCTCGAGAGCAACATTAAAAAAAGCATACAAGAGAGTGTATCTCATTGTCTCAACCCCTGTTCAGTTTCGAAGGTCTGAGACAATTGGTACATAATTTCAACTTTGTATATCACTTTATTAATGGTTTCTCCTACAAATCTTATTAGTTTTTTGATATGTTAAATTCATACACAGCTTTAATTAACTTCACTCTTTTAATTCTGTCATTAGGAGGCTTAAAATCACACATGGTGAATTGGTGTTAATGCCATACTATTTTCTTATGACACTGATTTATCTCATTACATTCAGTTGGTCACAGGTTGATTTGCCTTTCCTGAATTCACATTGGTAGCTGCTTCCTACTTGTTCAACATGTGAAAATAGTCTCCCGTATATGAAGTTAGGAAGAATTTAATATGCTTCTGTAGTTCGCTGGTTGCCTTTTTGTATACCGGGCATATTATACCTTCTTTCCATTGTTGGGGAATATCCTCTCAGTCTCAAATTTTAATCATTAGACTTACATGACTTAAAGCTATTTTATCCGGCCAGGTGACATATTATTGTTTAGCTTATTTATGATTGATTTGACTTCTCCTTCACTAGGATTTTGTCACCTCGTTCCAAGGTAACCCAGACGAAACCCAGGTGGACGGTAGCACAACTCCGAACCTTGATTAACCTACCCTCCTGTAAATACCGAAACATGTGTTTATTATTGTGAATAGTCAATTGATATCCCTTTTTTTTTGTTCTTCCACATATAACAAGGTGTGCACTGACAACAAGTAACCCATAAGCGCGGCGAATCCTGCAGAGGCGATGGTCAACGGATCCTGCGATTGCGATCTCAGACGTTTCCGAAACCTATCGCTAGATGGCAGGGCGCCGAATGAAGCAGCAAACACGAATTTGGCAAGCACATCTGAGGACTGATACCACAAGAATTAATTTTTAAATACTGAATGATTACGATAGACAAGAAAGAAAAAACAAAAAGTAACCAAAGGGAGATAGAGAAGTAAAAGGAAGGCAGACGGTCGATCTTCCACAGATGAACTTCCGAGAAGAGCTTTCATATATCCGGCCGACGAGTGACGACTGGATAACTAAAATGCAAGTTCAGTATCGTATAACTTTTTCGTAACATCGATTTTGTCCTTAAACTTTGGTTCAAAATTTCACTTATTGGTACCACCTGGAGTGACTGACAAGCTCTAGTAATATCTTTTGTAATATGCGAGGGAAATTTTCTGATGTGATAACCTCAGCAGAGCGGGAGCTTAATTTGAGCTATAACCACTTTTGTCTCTAGATCCAGTAAAAGTTTTTTTTAGGTCTCCCTGATGGCGGAGTGGTAGGGTCGTCGCCTTGTAATCAAGGGGTCCCGGGTTCGATACCCGGTGGAGGCACATAGTGGTTCCGATCCGACTTTAAACAGTAGGTCCAGTCCCAAACTACAGCGCCTTGAATAACGTAGTGTGGAAAACGACCCAAGAAACTGGTTCCCCAGACGGATGAGAAACATAGATGGCAGTGCGATCAATGTCGGTGCTAATTTTCTTATGAAAGTAATGTGGCTTTGTTAGTTTTTGGAATATATTATGTAGATTTGTTTGTCTCGAAAGGCGTTACGTGAATTGATGGAAACAGTTATATTTTTGGAGTGATTTGCAGTCACGAAATGACATTAATTTGGAAAGAAAAGTAAAATAAAATTAATAAATAAATAGCATGCGTAACACATGAAGAAACATCGCAAAGTGATTCCGGACGTCAGGGGTTGGATTGTGTACTAGAGTTTTATTTTTCTATGTTATTAGAATATAAATAGTATCCTGAGAGATATTTCATACCGAGGCGACAAATCACAAGTGTCGCTTGGAAGCGAGCAGTCCGTAATCAATGCAGCCTTTCGAACCGTGGGGACACAAGCTCTGACTGCACCGTATCCTCAAGGAGATTTTACACCAAAGCGACACGTGACAAACGATACGAATTTTCACACCAAAGCGACACGGGTCCTTCGGTCCAAGGCAACTTTCACACCGAAGCGACACATGTTGCTTGGAAACGAGCCAATCAAGAGCAACATTTCACATCGTAGCGGCATGACGGGAAGCACAGGCCAGCGTTCTGTTGGTGAAATCCTCAAGCGACAAGTGTCGCGTGCCCCTTGTCGCTTTGGTGCGTAATCTCCCTATAGCAAGACACTCATTGCATCGCGCATGCGCGAACAACAAACCACGGCAACATGTTGCAAGCTATTGAGGAAATGGCTCAGTTTGAGCGACGCACAAGCGACAAAGCGACACGTGTGACTTATCGTGTCGCCTATCTGTTGTTCGCACAATTAGCAGCGAACGCTTGCTAATAGACTGAAGGGACCATGTCGCTTGTCACTTAGTTGGGAACTCCCCCTGTAGCGCGTCGCTTCGGTCTCAGCACCCTTCCTTTAAGGAGCTTTCCGACCGAAGTAACAAGTAGCACTCGTATACGCCATATGAACGTGTCGTTTGGACCCTCATGTGCAATGAATGCTATTTTACAGTCTGGAAGTGTGTGTCACTAGTGTGACAGTATGAACATCCCGTGTCGCTTGTCCCATTGGTTTGAAAGTTTCCTTACATTCATGTCCATGGCACTAAGAAAGTTTTGTGGGGTTCCCCTTGTCGTTTCATAGAATCATCATCGCCGCGATTAGTTTAAAGCGGAAGAAAAGATACAGTAAATATAAAAAATACAAATGCTTTAGTGTGTATATCTTTAAAAGAAATGATGATGATGATAATAATAATAATGAACGTAATTCATACACAAACATTTAGTTGCCAAGAGTATTTTTTCTCCCGTATTATTAACGAAAGTATGACGATAACAGGACGTGGTCGACTGTCTAGCATGTTCGTTAATATCTTCGCGACCACTGTACCAAATATCATAGTAAATTATCACATTCATAGAAATGCTTCATGTAAAAGAATCAGACGTTGCAGCGAAAACTCCTTTTACTTCCATTATAAGCAGACGAATACCAAGCACCAGGTTTAACACCAGCGCCTCTAGCGGATCATTTTCGAGTGGAACCAGCCAGAGCGCGCAGAACTGTGTCGTTTTCCACACTACGTTATTCAAGGCGCTGTACCCAAACCTAACACCCTTACCTAACCATCACTGCATAACCTACCCAACAATGACAAACTGATAGCATAAGCAGAGCAATTATGAAACACGTATTGGTCCATCATTCCCAGTTGAATTGTCTCTCTTAAACAGCTCTCAAAAGTTTCATCTTTACATGATTTTGCAAAAGTTACGTATGAGAAGCATAATGTAAATTCTACATAGCTTCCTAGCGATATATGGACCTCCGTAGCTGTGGAGCGTTTAGAACAGCGCGCTACGACCCCAGGGGTCGGTAGTTCGAATTCTCGCCTCGGTATGGCTGTTCTTTGTTCCTCATCATATCATTACTAATTCTCGTCGTCGCAATTAGCCAATAGTAGCAGAAAAGCGACGCTGTATAACAAAAATCAAATATTTTTATCGATCTTTCTTTTTATATACACACACTGAAGAAACTGAATATCAGCAAAACTTTTGGCATTTTCTTTCCCAAGTACGTGTAGTTTATTTAGAAGAGGCAATATTTTGCGGGAGGGGTCAAAATTTGTAGATCCGGCACTGGTGCTGCCACCTGCTCTCTGGTGCTGCCAAGCAGGACTTCCACACGTCACGACATGTACTGATCGCAGTTTTGTACAGGTGCATCTTACCTTTTCGATCAGGTCCTATCTCCAAGGAGGGGGGCGACGAAGGCGCAGGGAGGTGTCTTCTAGCTTCCGCTAACCCCTCTCTGAAACGTGATGTTCGCCACTAAAGTACACTCTAGTAAGTTATAGCTAAGGGCGCCCGCAGGTGGGGCCAGGGTGGTAAATGCCCCCCTTTGAGATTTCTGGAAAGGGTTAATGTACGTGGGTGACACTAAAAGTTTTTAGATGCGGCAACACTGATTGCAGCAATACATTGTCTCTAGGATATGTTGAAGTTAGTAGTCTGTGAAGTGTGATAATGCTGCAGAATTTATAGTTGTTAATTGTTGTGTGCCAGAAATTAGTCAATTATTGTCGTGTGTGTACAGTAAAATGGATTTAACACGGGAGCACTTCAGAGCAATAATTTTTTACGATTTTCGAGCAGGTTTAACGCAGCAGCAATGTTATGAAAGGCTCCGAAATGCATTTCAGGAGGAAGCCCCATGCCGTGCGACTGTGTTTAATTGGTTTTTAGAATTTCGACGTGGACGTCAGAAACTCAGTGATGAATTACGTGATGGTCGTCCTGTGACAGCAACTTCTCAAGAAAACGTCGACAGAGTGCGTCGCATGATAGAGGAGGATAACCGGGTGACATATGCAGTTATTAGTGCAACACTGGGTATTGGTATGAGTCAGGTTCAAACGATCCTGCATGACCGCCTTGGTGTCAGGAAGCTCTGTGCCAGATGGATCTCACACCATCTTACTCAGGAGCAAAAGCAGGCACGGGTCACATGGTGCATGAAAATGCTGGACAAATTTAACAAAGGACAATCAAATGCAGTGTATGACATCGTAACAGGTGACGAAACTTGGGTGTACTGTTATGAACCCGAGAGCAAACGACAGTCGACGCAGTGGATCTTCCCGGATGAAGACCCACCAACAAAAGTCAGGAAGGGACGAAGTGTTGGCAAACAAATGGTTGCCACTTTCTTCAGTCGGACTGGCCATATTGCAACAGCGCCGGTACAGGGACGTAGGACCGTTAATGCTGAATGGTACACTACGGTTTGTTTACCGGAGATCGTACGGAAAGTTCGTGAAAAACGCCCACGAAGTCGCATTATTGTGCATCAAGACAATGCGCGCAGCCATACAGCAGTACGAACAATTGAATTCTTCAAAGCCCCAACATCGAAGAAATGACTCATCCTCCTTACAGTCCCGACCTCGCCCCTTGTGATTTCTTCCTGTTCCCTAAAATCAAGGATACATTACGAGGTTCTTCATTTCCTACTCCCGAGGAGGCAGTCGCCGCCTTCGTTCAGTGCATTCAAGAGGTGCCTGCAGATGTGTGGTCCTAGTGCTTTCACACTTGGTTTGAGCGGATGAACAAGTGTATCAACTGTCATGGAGAATACTTTGAAAAATTATAGCATTCATACTTTTGGTCTCCAGTGTTTTACTTGCGCGTGTCTAAAAACTTTTAGTGTGACCTATCGTAATTGGAATGAAGAAATTGTAGGAATACTTTATAACAAAAAATGTTGTTTTCTGTGACTTACAGGCCGTAAGTCACAGCCACTATTATTATTATTTTTATTGTTAATATTATTTTACAGTACCTTTCGGCATGTAAAAACATGGAGCAGCGATACCATGAAGGACAGTATGTTAAGTGGTGTCTGACTCTGTCGATATCTGTGCATTGTGAAAGAGTATAAAGAAAATGAACTGTTCGCTCATCAACGAAGTGATAGGCTAGATGTTTATTGAAAGGAAGCAAGGCGAATCCACTTCCTATCTAAATAGTAGACTTGAGTCTGAACTTGTATACAACGCCAAAGTATTTTCAATCCAATTTGAATTTTATGATTTGTAAAGTAGTAGTAGTAGTAGTAACTAATAATAATAATTATTATTATAACAATAGTAATAATAATAACAACAACAATAATAATAATATATAATAATAATAAACGTTTCTATGACTTGCCCCCCTGAGAAAGAATCCTGCGGGCGCCTTTGATCCTGAGTAAAAACATCGTAAGCCTCACAGTTCTTATCGAAGAACAGGAAGTTGCCTTCTCTCTGGACCTTACTAGTGTGCGTTTGCTTGTGTGTGTGTGTGTGTGTGAGGGAGAGATAGCGAGTGAGAGGGGGTGTATAGGTCAATTTTCCATCCTGAAAAGGAATACGTACGCTTAGCATTAGGAATTAATCACAGTGCGGAGAAAGGCGACTCAAATAACTGCAAATATCAACGTCAGAGTTCGCACGAGCCACTAATCTAATTTCGTCGAATACCTTAACAGCGGTAGGCAGCTCCATTAGAGAAATGAATAGTACTTCCAGCTTCGGAAACTTCCAGAACACGCGTGAGACATACAAGTTTCTGTTTGATCCTGTCCCCTTCGTAGATATCCAGAAGTGCTTTCTGTACCTGATGAAATGAACACAGCATCCTTTCCAACAGAAGGCTGGCGTTGGCTTTAGAAATATAACGAGGATCTCCCAATGGCGCAGTGGTAACGTTTTCGCCTCGTAAGGAGGAGGTCCAGGGCATAGGCGTAACTTGGCGGGGGCAAGGAGGGGCGCTTTCCCCCACCCAAATTTTCAGGCTACTAAATTTAAAAGTTAATGACACTTTTGTTAACCTCTTGGGAACTGAGTAGCATAGTATTGAAGTGTATTTTTTTATGATTGTGCGAATGTAAGCTATTCAGAAAAATAGTTCTGGACGCTATATTTATGGAATGGAAAACTTACTAATTCTACCCCTCTCCAAGTTAAGTGCCAAGTTTGATTACGCCCCCAAAGCTAAGTCCCAAGTTTGATTCTCCCCCCCCCCAAGTAAAGTCCCAAGTTCAATTTTGCCCCCCCCCCCCCCTCATCAAAGTTAGGTCTCAAGATAAGTTACGCCCATGGTCCCGGATTCGATACTCAGTGGAGGAACATGGTGATTGGGATCCTACTTGAAACTGTTGGTCCAGTTCCGATTAGCCCATCTGTGCATAAAGAAAAACTCAAACTTGATGGGCGTTGAGATATGACTACCCATGTTGAGTGAAGTGTACAATGGCTTCGCTTTTGTTTCTTCTAAATCGTGAATATCTACTTCTTTCTTACCAAGCCTTGCAGCAATAAGATGTTTATACATGTGGTAACCGCAAACAACATTTTACAAAAACTGTGAATTCATTCACATTACCGACATCTTTCTAAATCAACAAAACAGAATATATCCTTCTTAACATTATAATATGCAGCTATCAAAACTCAAGTTGAACTGAAGAGGAATGTAACGTGTTTTCCTTTAGGATGAATAAGAGCCTACCTCCGTGGCGGAATGGTTGGATAATTTGCTACAACGCCAGAGGTCCCGAGTTCGAAACCTGGTTTGGGTATGGGTGTTCTTTGCGAGTGTATCTTCATGAATTTCATCCCATCTTCATCAATTCTCATCTTCCTGATTAGTGAAAGTGGAGAAACATAAACCAAATCAATAAACCAATCAAGGACTAACTATAGCTATTAACATTAGCTCTTAAAACAAATGCACGTGATCTCTGATAAATCCTATTGGTCCATTCCGATTTTTTCATGTAAGAACGTTCTGCCTGTATGAAAGCTATATCCCTTAACAAGTTACCATGATGCAGGTGTATTTTCATATTTCATGCTTTATAAGGTGTCTACTGATTTGATTGTTGATTTGTTTTATTATTCTTCGCTTTTATAGCAGTTATGGCTAATTGTGAGGATAAGAATAAATGGTGATAAAATGAAGAACGATCACAAACTCACATGGACAACACACAGCATAAGGGACATACAGTATACTAGTTTTGATTCCAGACGCCAGAGCCTCGTTAGTCTGCAAAGTGAAGTGAGGTTGATATTTGAGTACCTTTACAAAGGGTCACCCCTTATACCCCTATATCTACTGACTACTGACAAATAAATATTCGAATTAAAGAATAGGGTAACTATCCGATATCGCCCGAACAGATTTATTCAAATTTACAGGAGAAACTACTTACAGAAATCAGTTTCTGTAGCATTGTCGAAGTTCTTGGAGGTATTTTCTTTCTCGGAAACTGAAAACGTCACCATAGAATGCTGCAGGACAAGAAATAATAACTTGTTACGTAAGGAACTTGCATCTTCTGTAACATTAGGCCGTTGTTTCCATTGTGTATGTGCAGATGGCGCGAGCGTCGAAAGTCACGCGGTCTCGCCAGTGTTTCCAAACGTGCCTTTTTTTTACGATTTTTTTTTTAACTATGCTTACTTAAACTAACCCAATCTAACCTAACCTTGCCGGAAATGGTCCGTGGGGCTATCGTGGATGGTTTTTGGGGCTATCTGTCAATGGTTTTTGGGGCTAACCGTCAATGGTTCGTGGGGCTATCGTGGATGGTTTTTGGGGCTATAGTGAATGGTTTTTGGGCCTATCCGTCAATGGTTTGTGATGACATTATGAACACGAAAGTAGGTATTTTTCGGTTAAGAAGGTTGAAACACTGCATACCCACTCCAAATCAACAAAACACAAGCACGACGCGCGATGTTCCATGACGAGTGCACGCCATATTGTCTGTTACCCAAGCATAACAAGGAAGACAAATAATGACTCGTAATATAAAAAGTTGACACTATTTTATGGAAAAAGTCATAACTTCACCTTAAAGAATCTTCCGCAATGCAGAATAGGTAAGTATCAATGCTAAAATTAACGATAATAAACGAGTGAGAGGTGTTCGGGCCATATTGGATAAGTACCAAGAATAGAGCCAGTACATGCTTATGCACAATGACTAAATTTTGCTTCACAGCTTGAAGATCAACCATTGTCACTTGAAATCGCATAAAACTGCAAAATATTGCAAGATTTTCTGACATCCTTTTACCGCATCGTGTAATTCAATACCAACAGAAACATCAAACAAATTATTCATTACTTAAAACTATTTTAAAGTAAATGTAATTGAGCTTCATTTCAAGGCTTGCATATTTATGCACTTTTGTTTTTCATTGCATTTGTAGTTTCAAAGCGCGGACTCCGTAGGTAAACACGAGAGTTAAATTCCTTCCCATGAATTTATTCATGATGTGTTTTTCATGAAAGAAAAGAGCATCTTGAATCATCTGCAACCCTTCGAGCTATTACGTATCTTCAGGATGTATACATAGAAGAGTCTCGATGCTAATTGTGATGGCGTGTACGTACATTTGCAACAATATTTTTCTTTTGTAGTGCACTGAAATACAAGCTCAGGACAATTCTGCTCGTGGGTGTTTCGGAATATAAGAGGCCTGCTTGTCACTAGAGGAGAAAAGGTTTCAAGGCATTCGCTCTTCGTATCGATCACTGCCATAATCAGACAAAACGACTGAGAATTCCACAAATACTGAGACATAACTTAAGATCCTTCGTGACTTTCGGGTATGCAAAACATTTGTTGGGGAAACGGGTCATGATAATCGAAAACGACATTTCAAAAGTGTTTCATAATGTTTCGGAACCTATCAACGTTCATCGAACTAAACCAAACGGTATGAGATAGGCGAATCTCGGTTACTTGTGTGCGAGGCGTGACTGTGATTTCGTGTGGGTGTTTTGCCCAAAACTTGTATCTTAAAGGAGGTTGCAAGTTTATTGAATTATGGAATAAAGTTCACGTACAATCTAATTTTATTTTATTAGACCATGTCTTATAGGCAAAGAGTTATGCATAATTTCAGTTCAGAGCAAATTTAGTTGTAAGTCCACGTTAAGAACAATCGGTACTGGACCTACAGTATAAATTGGGATAAGAACCGTGTGCAATGTGTCTCCACCGAGGATCGAACCCGGGAGTTCTTGTTTACAAAGTAAATACCACTACACTGCCCCAACAAGGATAATCAGGACTAATTCTTGTACAGATAAGGCCACAAATAGCAACCATTGATAATTGCAGTCCTGATATCCTGTATGAATAAAATTAAACGTTATCATAATCTTTGCATGACATGTTGTAGCATGCACTCAAGAAAATGTAAAACATCATAGAAAATAAAAATTTTTAACCTTGAATTCGAAAACTTTACAGTGTTCAAATTTTCCCATTCCTCAGTTGTATATCAAACAATATAATCCATTTCAAACGGAGACTCTGAGTGTCTAAACCAGAATGCAAGAAATGCATAAGATATTCCATTGCAGCAATCTTATCTTATATGTAAAAGGTTTCAAAAGGTATCTTTCAAAAGGTATTCTGGCATTCCATTTTCCGTTACCACGTTCCTGTTGATTCCCCTAACTTCTTTTGTTTTCTAACACTGCCCGTCGTTAGTTGAAAATATTCAGGCGGGCTCATACATTTCCTCTGCCGCGATGGAAAAGTGACGTCAACACTAACAGATTATGACGTATTTCGAAACATATGTGCAAGTTCCAAGAACAACTTTACCAGTCTAAATATAAGGTCTGTGATATTCTGAACATTATTTGAAATAACAAACATTAAAAATCTTAAGATTTTACAAATACATATAAAGGGGTTTCCACTAAAAATGATATGATTTTGAAATGAACTGGCAACTATGCTTCAAATGTTATAACTGTCACTAGTAGTAATTTGTGTTTAGTATACTGTGACAATTCATCATGGCTAAATACACGCTTCAAGAATGTTTGGTTATTATCCAAACAATTTATGAAAATAGACGTTCTATTGAACTTGAAACGGATCATAATTTTGGGCAAGAAATTATCTTCTCAGATCAAGCTCATTTCTGGTTAAGTGGATATGTTAACAAACAAAATTGTCGTTTTTGGTGTGAAAACAATCCACACGAGATTCACAAAAAGCCCTTGCATCTGCAAAGGGTCACTGTATGGTGTGGTTTATGCCATGGTGGCATGATCAGACCATTTCTTTCCAAAACGAGGTAGGAGATGCAGTTACAGTGAATGGTGAGCGGTACCGATTGATTTTAACAGATATTTTGTGGCCAATTTTAGATGAAATTGATTTGGAGGACACGTGTTTCCAACAAGACGGTGCCACATGTCACACTGCTAATGCCACTATCGGCGTATTGCAAGAACAGATTGTGGAAAGGATAATTTCAAGAAATGAAACTGTTAGTTGGCCTCAAAGAAGTTGTGATTTAACTCTTTTAGATTGCTTTTTGTGAGGTTATTTGAAATCTACAGTCTATGCAAACAGACCACGAACCCTTGATGCATTAAGATTAAAACATCGCTCGCTGCATTCGTGACATTAGGCCCGAGTTATTGCACAAAGTCATCGAAAACTGGGTTCATCGAATTCACTCGTGTGCACGAAGTCGAGGTGGACACTTAAATGATGTGTTATTTAAAACATAATGTAATAAACTATGCTTCAAAATAATATAAAAAGTTTGGTTGTATCTGAAATAGTTTTTATTTTGTTTCATTGTAAAATCATATCGTTCTTATTGGAAACCAGTATAAAACCTTAAACACTCAGGTTCGTTACACCCTGTTCCGCAAAGATATGATTATTATCAGAAACTTTCCAATGATACTTTGGAAAGAAATTCTATTGCCTCCATGGCATCAGGGGACCAATTTTCAATTTAAATATTTAAGAAGTACAAACGGAAAGATGCTTTCCTGTTAATATTGTAATAATCCACTATCTGCATGTCCGTGATTATTAGTTTTAGACTTAACAATTGTCATTTTTTAAGTACTCCTTGAACTTTATAATGATGTAAAGAACAACAGCAAACAAAAACTGGAATTCGCAAATTTATTTTCGTTGCTGATTTACAACATGAATCTACTAGTAGAACTATAATTAAATTCATATTTGGATTTTAATTTTAATAGTTACAATTCAAATTAAAGAAATACAGTGATCCAAGTGATTAGAAAACCTGGTCAAAATTCCAAAACTTGTGTGAAAATTGATTTGGCACTCTTGTGATTCGAGAATAATTGGTCTGTGCTATTGAAAACTAGCTGCTGTTACACGATAAGTGTCGCCTCCAGTCGTTTAGCAATTCTTGAAGAATGGGGATGCGTCTAAATTTTATACATTATTTTTACAGTGAAAAGGTAAACCTCTTAAAGTAAAGCTGTACATTGCAACACGGTGGAGGAGGGTATAGAGGTAGTGTACTCACGTATTCACAAGCTTGACCATCTGTGCAAGTGATGTGATCAGCACCAGGCTCCAGCCACTTTTACCTCCACCCACCAGGGCTGTCTCAAGTACCCTTTTATTATAGGCTGGGTGAACTCCAGTGTCGCTCCATTCCTCAGACGTACAACCGACTGGACTACCACTTCAAGATATAAGCTAAACTGAGGAGATTGCATTTTCAACTTGGCCGTCGGAATACTGGGTCGTCTTCACTTATGATCCCCTTTACCCTTCATGTTTACCATCTGGTAATATAAGTGATGTCAGTGCGATCCCTTGCTCCCTTAATGCCCCCTTAGGCAGTAGCGCATCCACAGTGGAAGAGGGGCATTTCCCTTCCCAAAATTGGATGGAAATCAATTATACGGGGAAGAGGGCAAGAGGGAGCAAACATTGAAGTAAGAACCAAGGTAGCAGTGCCACATTTTGTATTTGGTTGAACAATCTGAGAGAATTTGAAGTTACGGTCCGCTCTAACCTAAAATAAATATATTAATATTGCTGGATGAACGTTTACTTACAAATCAGAAAAAAATATTTAGGAAATTATTGTTCTCTCTTGTAAAAGAGCCGCGAAAAGTTTGATTTTTACAAAAGTAGAAATATATATTGATATTGAATTGGTAAGTAGCGTGCTGTACTTGTTGCCCCCCCCCCCCCTCCCTCCACACAAAAACTCATGGTTGCACCTCTTCTCTTAAGTATCTCCGCGGCTCAGCTCTGAAATCGCCGTTACAACACTGTAGATACATTTTCCGACTCACTGCAGGCATTACACCAATCCGCTGGCATTGTTCACAGCCGAGTGAATCGCGTACTATGCGTGAAGACCACAAACCGCTTCCGAACACCATGACTTCCTGGGCTAGGTTCCGAAATGGATTGCATTGTTGCTAGCCAATGACGTGTCAGTGGTCAACGTATTTCAATGGAAGCCTAAAGTGGTCCCTGGTGACAAGGTTGCCTTTACTTTATCATCTGGGTGATATATCCACTGATAGAGTATTGTGTAATTAAAAATGCACATATGGAGTGCAACTGTCACCTGTGGAGCTAACTTGTGAAAAACATTCAGTAGACTCAAAGGTTCGTTGTACAGGGTGATCATAAAGCCTGGAACCAATTAGAGAAGTCATAAACAGCACAGTGACTTTGTGCAAAACGCACTCCACATGTCCAGCACCAAAATGGTAGGATTCAGAGCTGTAGTGGGTACTCTTTCTTGGAGATGCATCATCGCGATTATCAGTTTCTAGATTTTCACAGTATGCACCTTATATTGGAAAATTCCACCTTTATACAAAAAATAATGTGCCATAAGTTGAGCCGGGATGATGCTAAGGTATGCTTCCTACACATTACTTAATTTAGTTCCCGCCCGTAAATATATTTCAGAAGTAATAATAATAATAATCATGATTATGATAGGAATAATATGGAAGAAAGTTGAATGTTATATATTGTGGGAAACATTTGTTTGTATATTTGGTAGGAATATGCGAACTTATTGTATGCCCCTCGTATATGTTCAGACCGTAGGTCCAGTCCAAACTAATCCCGATAGAATTGCAGTTACTTTACTGGCAGTAAGAAACAATTTATTTTAAAGCAGACGCAAAGTGATGTAGTATTTCTTTTCAAGCCTTCTAGCCTCCTAAATAAATTAGTAACAAATTTAAATATATTATTATTTTTCTTCACATTATTGTCACGTTTTATAATCTATATTTTGACCATTTTATTCTTTTTAGTTGTAATATAAATCGGCTACGGTACCCCTTTCTACACCCTCGATTTCAGACACATTTCAAATATTTTCGTGAAAATATTTAGTTCCTCATAACAAACAGTGTTTGCAAATAGCGCGGAAGTTAATTTTTTAGATCTACGTGCTACAAAATTTACGTTTTTTATAAAATTAAAATTCCTTGCGTAACGTCAAAAAGGTTTTTTAGAACTTCTATGATGGCGGATGATGGATTCATGTCACAGGCGCAAGTCTGAAGATTTCGTATCATGGATTCATGTCACAGGCGCATGTCTGATTTTTTCTTCTTATGATTGATTTGTGCAATAGGAACATTTGCGATTGCGATATGTTATTTGTGTGATATATTGGCGGATTAGACATTTCAGACATTGGATTTCATGTATGCGACTTCAGAAATTGGAATTAATTATTTCTTTTTGGCAACTGCAGGCCGTAAAGGGGAGAGTTGTTTTTTTCTAAATGACTTGTGGGATGGGATAATTTGCGACTTCTTATTTTTATGATGGGAAGGGAGTGGAGGGTGGTATTCTGTGGAAAAGGACAACAAGGACTTTCAACGTAGGAGTTACTGAATTTTTGGACTTACAAATTTAACTTCGAACCGCAATTCAGCGCCTGGCCTTGGTAAAAAGAGGTAAGTACCTTCTTAGGTTTAATTTTAGCCTTAATTTTTGGTATCTTCATGTGTCAATGCGGAAAAGAGTAAGAAATAGTGTTGGGGGCAGGTGACTCCATCCAATTTCTAACATGCCTTTAAAAGGAACTCTATAGATAAAGGCGGGGCCGCGGTAGCGTAAGGGGACGGTAAGTCAATTACCTCAGGGGCGGAACCCGGAATCGGTGGGAAATTTGGACTCAACAATTTCAAACGACAAAATCTCAATTTTAAACGGCTGTACAGTCGTAAATAGAGTAGAGGCGGCGAATGTGGAATGGTCGGCAAAAGTGGAATACCATGATATTTACAACTACATACGTCTACCATCTATCGGGGTAGTTTAGAACCATCAGACGGTATGTACAGATGGCAGCACTGAAGCAACCCCCGCCATCCACTGTAAATGTTTGCTGAGAGAGCACATAAAGCTATTTTGGAGGGAGCGGACTTTTTTTCGTTACAGTCGTTTTGTACACACAAAGCAAACACAGGGTAAGATTTCTGCAAGTGTTCTATGTGACATTGTTCACCAATGTCGTAGCTAAATAAGCATTGTCAATTAGGTGTACTAGAAGTTTCCGTTATTATCTAATTTAAGATTAAAAAAGAAAAGTAGTTAGCGGGTAATGTGGAATAGGTGAGGGTGGTTAATGTGGAATACTATTCCACATTACCCTCTCTTTTTCAGGCCTTGATACAATTTGTTACAATCACATTTTTATAGTTTTATGACTTCCTGCATGCAGTTATAAGGTACAGCTAAACGGCAGAGAATGTTTATCATGTTGTAGGGGGTTCAAGACACCCTCAAAATTTCTGCAACTTGTTAATTAGAACATTTTTGGCAAATATTCCCTCGACATTGATCTTATTATGCAGCAGCCATTCCTTCTTCAGTCCTTATTACTGTTCTTATTACGAAATTAGATTTTCCTAAACCCTTGCACAAAAAAAAATAATGAAATTGTGCCCATGTTATGCACCTCCAGGTTCCATCGCAGCGTACCATCCCTCAGGCTGGATTCAACTCTCAATATTCACTAACTGGTTTCGTCACTTCATCAGTAAAGTGAAGCCAAGCAAAGATGACCCAGTACCCCTCACACTTGATGACCACTAGAGCCACACCAGGAATATTGAGGTTATTGACCTAGCTCGGGAAGAATCTGTTATAATTTCTTTGCCACCACACTCGACATATAAGCTACAACCTCTTGATAGAACATTCTTGGGCCCTCTGAAGAGATATTACAACGAGGAGTTGAGATTGTTTCTCCGTAACCATGGGAGAAGCGCAACTCATTTTGACGTAGGAGAACTCTTTTCCAGAGCTTACCTACGTGATCAGTCGGGCGAGATTGCTGTTAATGGATTCAAATGCACAGGGATTCATCCCCTGAATCCAAACGTTTTTAGATAGTGATTTCATTGGAACTACCAACACAGCCAGTAATGACGTCTCTCTATCTCCTGATAGTGTTAATCCACAACCATCCACATCTTCGCCAACTGAAAATCCCACACCGCCTGTACAGGAAACAACTTCACCAAGTGAAAAGTCTACAAATGCTGTCTACACTCGCCGATCAACCCAACCCAACCATGCAGTAACACCATGGGATATATCTCCAGTTCCAACTACAAGTAATGCACAATCCAAGAGGGGAAGCAGAACCACTGCGTCAACTGTACTCACAGGAACACCTTATAAACATTCTCTACAACACTGTTCATCAATCAGAAAAGAAGAAGTCGAGGAAAAGCAACTCGTGCAAGAGATGTATCTTCAAAGAATCAAATCAGTGTGTAGGGAAAGGAAAAGATGAAATTGCAAAATCTAGAACGCAGCGTGGCAAGAAGCAGGAAGACATTGCAAGTACAACAAGCGAATCGACCATTGAAAGTGATGGAATCACCTCTGATCATCGTAGTGTGATTGGTGAAGTGTAGGTCCGAGGCACCCAGACACTGAGTGCTTGTTCTGTGGAGAGAATTGGTCGACTGATGTTCCAGGCAGTATGTGGATCCAGTGTTTATTGTGTGAATTGTGGGCCCATGAGCTGTGTAGTGCATCAGAGGGAGATGTGTTTATTTGCGATTTTTGCAAGTAAATTTGTAGTTTTTCATTTAACTGCATAACGAATGTCGAATTAACATAAATGAACAGAACAATAAGGCTAAGTGTCAAAGTTGTGTAATCTCTTAATTATGAGGGTAATGTGGAATACTGTATTCCACATTACCCCCCACTTTCATTTTGTTGACATTTCGCACTTTATTCACTAATGTTTTTTTCTTCAAAAGCGCATTAATTATTTAAAATATTCTGAGTTTTTTTTTTGAAAAAGGAATGTGTATTGTATTTTTTTGTTGAATTTTCATATCATAATGTGCACAAATAAAGTAATTATAGTTCAAAACAAAAACGGTATTCCACATTTGCCGCCTCTACTCTACTTCTTTCCGCGCTCCATTTTTTTTATTCACAATTAGGATCACATAATCTTCATAATGAAAAAAAAATTGAAAATTCGAGGGTGTAGAATAGGGTACCCGACCCTGTAAATCTTATTATCACTCTCAATATATATATAAGGAATAACGCCGATGTGTATAACGGGTGGGAAAAAAAACACAAAGCTTTTAATTCTGAGTTTTGGACTTTTAACCACTGTGTTAAACCTTTAATTACCTACGTTTCGGAGGTTGATTCTGCCTCCGTCTTCAGGGTAGTGTATTAATCTAATAATTTATTGTGCTCCGAAACGTAGGCAATTAAAGGTTTAACACAGTGGTTAGAAGTCCAAAACTAAAAATGAATGAATCACCACTTATCAGCTACAATGAACAATAAAGGCTTTTGTTACTAGGTTCTTAAGTTTGAAAATTATACATAAAGGCCTTCATTAAATTACAGGAATTTAAGCTCAATAACTTACTGATTTTCCCTACACATTACACATTTCCAGAAATTTTTCAAATTTTCTGTAAGTGAAAATACCAAAATACCAATAGAACACAAGAGTAAATAATGCCAAAAATGCACTTCGAATGTTTTTGTTGCAGGATAGTTTTGTCTTAATACAGGTAAGACATAAGAACTTTTTGTAGTAGTGAGTAAGTAGTGCGGAGACTTGAGACCAATTAATAATGATTTTGCAAAGCATTTCTATTGTCATTGGTAAATATTGTCAGCTACCACCCTCACAGTACCAATCCAACCTAGGTGAGAATTTTAATATAAATTTGTAGCATTAAATCCACAGATAGACATAATTTGACTTCAGATGGCACTGTATGTTTAATCCATAAATATAAAAAAAATGTAAATAGACACAAAGACCACAGATAAATTCGTGGATTAGAAAAATGAACAAAAGTTGAATATACTTACTATGTTTATTAAACATGTTATATGTTGAAAAGGGATTATCATACCAGCAAGTTCTACAATTTAACTATGGGAGAAATTTGATGGACATATCTATTTAACTGGTTTTTGATTAGAGTACGATAATACTTGTGGGGTCTGAAATGGTGTGTGTGTCTCATGAAGTTTTTACCGAACTATAATATAATTGCGCCATGATGTACATATTTGTACGGCATACAGACAGGGACAACCAAGTGGTCTCAGCCCCCCTAGATTTTTGTAGCACGGTAGACGTATTTTGACCGAAAACTTGAAAAGTATAGAAGTTAACATTTTCCATTATAAAACTTCGGTAAAACTTCGGTATGGTCCCAACACCTCTCACTCGTTTATTTCGTCATTTTTAACATTTGTACTTACCTATTCTGCATTGCGAGAGATTCTTCAAGGTGTTACTTTGCTTTTTTCACGAAAATAATTTCAGTTTGTGACATGAGGAGTAATTATTGTTCTTCCTTTTGTGCGCTTCCGTAAGACACAATATGTCGACAGCTTGACTAGCGTGGTAGATAATCAGTGGGTATGCAGTGTTTCCAACCTTGTCAACCAAAAAATCCCCACGAACCATTCACGGATAGCCCCAATTCATGAATAGCTCCACGAACCATGCACGGATAGCCCCACAAACCATGCACGGCAAGGTTAGGTTAGTCAAACATAGTTAAAATTGTCATCTTCTTGCAAGAAAACGGCGTGGTTGGAAACACTGACAGGGAGTTACGTCATCAAACGTTCGCAACATTTGGTTCACGTAGTGCATGCAAATGAAAGCAACAGCAATTGTGCGTCGGAGAGATATTTCTGTTGAAAAATAGATGATTTCCCGGTGAAATAGATTCCACGATGAAAGAAAATACCTCGACGAACTTCTAAATGCTACAGAAACTCATTTCCGTAAGTGGTTTCTTCTGTAAAAATGAAGAAATCCGTTGGGACTATACCGAAGTTTTAGCAAAACTTCCATTGGGGCAAGTACAATTTTAGAGTACATTTTCTAGTTCGGTTCGATGGCAAGATTACTTTACTACAGTTGCAGATATGCCTGGATAACAGTGGCCACTGATCATTTGATATTAAGTAATTGCCCAATCATGTAGTAATTGGCCAAACTTGCTGCCTGGCTGGTAGGTGGACGTATTCAGTTCCTATGAGATTGTTCTTTCCTTGTTGGTATATTCAACTAAATGTGTTAGCCTCCATAACTCGTATTACCACATTTCGGAATGGATCTAACAGGTGTGACAAATGAATTTTTATAAGTAGGCCCCCGTGGCGGAGTGGCTAGCATTTCGCGCTACGACGCCAGGGGTCCCGGGTTCGAATCCTGACCTGGGCATGGACGTTTGTGAGTGTGTCCATTCATCAATTTCATCATATCGTCACTCATCCCCATCTTCGCAAATTAGCCAAAAGTGGCACAAAAAACGAAGTAAAATAAAGCAAATCAATCATTTATAAGTAGGACGACGTTCAGAATCGAAAGAAGCGTTGTTTGTTAGTTCGTCATTTGAGTTCCGACAATTGTATGAGAGTTAGCGATGTTCTCATTGCTTTCATCGTTATATCTATCGTCATCTCTGCAAATATTCGAGAGCGAGAAATATGATGTTAAAGAATCAAAAACACTACAAACTATATAATTCTTAAATGCTAAGAATTGGAAAGATTGAAATTGGGCTCTCAGCCCCAATAGTCTAACTGCATTAATATCTAGGGGGTCACGGGTTCGATCCCCAGTGAAGGTAACATTTCATTAAGTGGTTCGGATTACACTAGAAACTGTAGCTCTCGTCCCAATTAGCCTTTGTGCATATAGTGGACCTTAATACAAATCCAATCATTGCATTGGAATACGGTGCAAAAATCAGCACGCCTGGGCAATTTTGTTGTTTGCAGTGCTAGACCTACATGTTAATTAATTATCATTTGTGATGTTAAAACATAATTCTGCTGTACCATCACAGTGGCCAATTTCGATTCCGTGGAGGAGAATCAATCTTTGAACTACTCATCCAATTCTGATTAGACTTTAAGCTTGTATGTTACAGCTTCTCATAACATAGGCATATCTTGTAGTTTCTTGGTGTGGTTTTTTTCTCATTTCATCAAAAAAGTATTCACGCTCTTCACACATAGAAGTAGGTTTTACATGTAGTATTTGTACTTATATTCAGAGAGTTGTTGAGAGTGAGTGTACACATAGTGGCCAAACTCTCTTGACATAGAAATAGTGTTACGTGTAGTATTTATACGTATATGAGTTGATAATGAGTGTATTTTGTACTGTTCATATTAATAGTAAGTCTCTGCTATATTTTTCCACTCAATAATGGCTTAGGAAGAGAAAAAAATATAATTATTGCATTTTATTTGACATAAAAGATTCGTGCCTAAAAGTACTTTTATATATGATGGAACAAAATCACCTCAGTGATTTATCTTTATGTCTAACTGTAAAATATGTCACTGGTAAATTTTTACCGTGATAAAATATTAAGGAAATGCCTTTTAGCTGGTATTAGTTAACCCCCAAGAATTGGACTCAGATATCTGTAGCTACCCCACTTATTTCAGGCTGGTGCCGTCACTGCAAACAGAACCTGAAGAAGGCACTGGGCTCTTGTAAATGTAAGCCGGAGCCAGTGGCACTGATTGGGGAGAGCATTCTTTTCTCTTCTTCAGAAATGAACACCAGCCTATCCTTTTCACATAGGTGAGGATTGCACATAGATCGATGATTTTACTACAAATCCGGAGCGCTAAGTGGTGGACTACACACAGAAAACTAAATGCATCAAATGTAATTGATGCACCAGAAAGTCATCGATCGATGCACTAAAGTGTATTTCTTGGCCTTGGCCGAGAATCAGTTTTACAGCTTGATGCATTTTTATGTATTACGTAAAGGTAACGCCAAAGTGCATCATAATATGCAAGCGAGCATTTCTTTCTATGTCGAGCTGTGCTATGATGCATACTGCTAGAAAATGCATGATTTTTAACCATTTTGAACAATTTGTTATCATATTTACTCTTTAAACATAATGCTTGGAAAAACTTCATGCGTACCTTCACTCGAGAATTAAATTTTTTAACGTGCCATAATTAGATGCTTCAGTTATATCCATATTCAGAACCTAAGAATCATCTTAGAGCAATTAAAGTTGCCAATTTAAGATATTAAAACCCTGCGTTCACACAACACTATCCGTTCTCAGGAGCGGTTACATATTAACTTGTGCCGGCCCCCATGGAGGAGTGGTTAGCACTTTGCGCTACGACGGCAGGTGTCCCAGGTTAGAATCCCGGCCTGGGCATGGATGTTTGTGAGTGTCCATACATCAATTTCATCATATCATCACTCATCCCGATCTTTGCAAATTAGCCAAAAGTGGTATAAAAACGAAGTAAAATAAAACAAATCAATCAATCAATATTGACTTGTATTTGTATTAACTTTATTTTACATATTTCAGTTAAACGTGATGGTGTCGGAGGTTTACGACAATTCGATTAAATAGAAAACACACAAAGGAACTTGGAATCATCCAACCCAAGTGGAGACTGTGAATTAAATTTAATATGCAAACAATAAAATGAAATCAGAATGCAATAGAGTGAAGAAAGCATGAGAGTTGCTCCACAATTAGTACCCCAGCGAAATATCAGTCAACGTCCAGGTGCTCACATTCAAGGTTAGTCGCTATATACCCGAACAACAAATGTGTCATAGATCTTATACCATTAACATATCGTAGGATCATTTTGCTGCAAGCCAAAACACAGTGCAAAAACAAGCGCGAAAGGATAACCGTGAATGGACTTAAGTGCGATAAGAATAACCGCGAAAAGGATCATCTGCCAAGTAAATTGGTAGGAAACAATTATGTACGATTCTTCCAGCTGCCACGTCAAATATTATATTATTGAAATGTGTTCCAAAGCTCCACTGCTTTGATATTTCCTTCAATACGATCCTTTATTGCATGAGCCATTCTGAACTTTCATATATATATATATACACTATGTATTTCAAGGTAAAAGAAAATAGCCAGTCGTACCTTGTTTGATTTGAAGCCAACAAGTAACTTGCCATGGCAAACACACAGGCTACTCCAATTACATTTTCTCTTCTCTGATTCTACGATGAAGGTACATTTTCAATGCACATTTGATTCAACTTTATTAACAAACTTTTACTTAAAATTTCTATTCAGGATCGATTCACGGTGTGCGCCTGAGGCTTCCTTCATTACGAAATAAAAAACAAGAAACGGCTAAACATGCAGCAGCAATACAGGGATACATGAGCGGATGTTAATGAAAGGAGAATGTCTAGGAAATGAAATCAACTTTTAGTTAACGCTGAAGGCTGAGTAGATTCTATGTTTTCTGGACTCTCTTCTCTCTTCATTCATTATTTTATTATAAATCTTTTTTTTTTTTTCAAACTTAAAGGAAGCAAATGTTATATTATAGTTTTTCATTACCATATCCAATGTTTTGAAGTAATGTGTTTCTTGTGTCGACGTTACAACTGTACCCACGTACGTCTTGAAGTTAACTGTAACTCAGTTTGATACGTTATTAAGCGTATTATTATTAAATTTAGTATTATGTCGTTGTATTATACTTATTATTAATAACTCAGTATTACTCAGCGGTGAGCGATGAGACTCGGTGAAGTACACAGACTCCTCTCAGGTACAGGGATAGTGTTAGGCAAAGACAATGCTTCACAGCACAGAGGAATAAAACCACATTATTTCAGTAGACACAACAATTTATTGCGATTATAATGCAAACAGGCTTAGTACGAAGGTGAGGATTTCGCTTTGACGATGACTTGACTCAACTAAAACGCATAAACTCAATGCGTGGCTATCGGCATGCCTATGATCACATAGACCTAGCTTGCGTCCCGAACTACCACACCAAGAGATATGCAATAATAACTGACCCAATGTTTGCTCTTAGCCTTTTATTCCAAATTAGCTTTATTTCTTAACGTAGAATGGTTGCAGTATTGTGCATAGCATCAATGCATGACCATCTGCATACCTATGGTCACATAGGCTTAGCTTGCGCCCCGAACTACCATACCAAGATGCATGCATAACACCGAGGAGTTATTTTTAAGTTAAAAGTCTTCGACGATCTGTGGCGAATGTGTGATATTTCTTATGCGATATCCTCGCTTTTATACTATTTCAAGAACACAGATTCAAGTACAGATGAATCACTTACTATCTACAAAAAGATGATAATACAAAACTGACATCTACACAAATTTAGAAATACAAATTCACATAGTGCACTCTCTCAAATATAATCATACATTGAATTACTCATAATAGAGTATAAAATACAATAAATATTAAACAAAAGATATACATGCATTATAAACAAGGTGAAATTTACGAAATAATAACACAAAATTACGCTATCTACCACAATAGTATACAAGTGACATATTTTCTACTGGTAACGTCACATAAAAATATGGATTATATCAAGTTACTTTTTCAGCTAATGTTGTAATGGACAATATTAAGATTTTCCTAAAATAATAGAAATGAAAAAATAATCTTAATACATATATTTGTTGTGAGCAAATCTTTACATCATGCAATTTTCAAGTATAAGTGTTGATTGAAACTTGCTTACCCCTATAGTGTCATATTTGAATGTATTAGTGTTAATTGTCATCAGTAAAGGAAAGACAGCCCGTTTGCAGTGTATACATTCAATACATTATACGAGTACAACACATCTAGAATAAGTAAGTATGATATTAACTTAGTCTTCGTTTTAAGGTAACGGTAAACTAAGTTACCTTATAACAAAGAGTAACTATAGCTGTAACTCAGTGTCCTCTCTTTCGTTTCATCAAATCAGTCATCCTCATAGTAGCAATTATCCTGAAGAGGCATAAAGGTAAATTCAGTTGCACCAT
The DNA here is from genome assembly GCF_977018435.1 of Lepisma saccharinum. Classification (NCBI taxonomy): domain Eukaryota; kingdom Metazoa; phylum Arthropoda; class Insecta; order Zygentoma; family Lepismatidae; genus Lepisma; species Lepisma saccharinum. The sequence continues at coordinate 56,176,208 of NC_139233.1, forward strand.
AGCCGTTAAAATATATATCATTATGCGAGTACAGTTTGTACATTATTAGCAAAGGATAACACGGTCGAAAATGAATACAAATTCATCATTATCTATTAAACCATGTGAACAAAAGTGACAGCCATCATTTAATCATTACGGAATAGGGTTTACCAACTAACCAGATGGGAAATCTCGAAATGCATCGAAGCAAGGAATTTTCATTTCTGATCTTCCTAATCGATGCATTTTTAGTGGATTACACGGAACAGCAGCTGATAAAAGTATCCTTAAATGCATTTTTGTGCGTAATTTGTAATTTTAAGAGTTCATGTACATTTATGTGCTACGACATTTATGTGTCGTATCACACATTATAACAATTTACAGCTTTTACCTGTGGATGTAAGTTTCACGAATATATGCAGTATTGTAAATAGAGGAAAATTATGAATCCAGAGTATTTGAAAGGCAAAAAATATTAAAGGCTGAGTAAATACTACGTGAGAATATTAGTTTAGTTATTTTTGACTACTTCTTTGTAACAGTGTGGATGAGTATGAGTTTTTAGAGTAACCACAACACAATATTAAGGTATTTCAGGGAAAATGCAGAAAAGGGGTTTCCGGGTTCACCAGGTTTACCGAAAAAACTGCCGATTCATTTCAAAAGATATGAGAGAGAAAGTGGAGGGCAATAAAACTTGTTTTCTCACAAAATAATGCCTCTCGCCACTACTTAGCTTTTGTCTCTTGGACTGATTGTCCCCACCCCCCTCCACCTAAGTTTATTTCTTAAACAGGGACCTTGACGATAACACATGTTTGGAGTTCCTATATCAAGTTGGTGACTTCCCAGTTCACAGATTCCCAATACGCTGGTAAAGTAAACGTCACTTCCGGCGCTGTCGCCATAGCAACGGAAGACCTGGCTTAATACGACGCGCTCCCCGTACTTTCACCATGCAGGTAGTATGGAAATGGATCGCGAGGGATACATTTTGTTGTAAGTGACAGAACTTATCAAAGTAAATGGTAATATGTATCTTACACCATTGGAAAGATTAGATTCAGAAGAATACGTAGAAAAAATACAGGTTGCTTGCAGACGAGAAGTTAAAGAAAAAATGGAGAAACAAAAGCAGGCATTTTCTAAGAAAGTGACCGACAAACAATTGGCCGGAACTTACGATATCTTCGGTTTAGCTAGCATAGGCTTGCTGGCGAGTAAAGGAAGGAGAAGCCACATGGTTCTTTGTCTGCGGTCAGATATGTATTTCTGCTTTCTGTGCAATTGGAAACATTAGGCACATTTCCTGCCTTCTACACCACTAGGCATTAAAATAAAGTACAATGCATTTTCTCGCTCAGAAGAATATATGTGTAGGGCTATATTAGTCCATAGTCAATGGATATCCCCAGAAATGATTGTAGGGGTGGTCAGGCCATTGACACATTTGAATAGAACTAGTAGTAGCACAGACAAAGAGCATACTTCTTTGTCTGTGGTGGTAGTATTAGAAGTGGCTAAAGTGGTTTCATTCAACAACCTGAACGCGTACCACAATGAATGGACAAGACTACTGCCACTAGACTAATAATAACATCAACAATAAATGCATATTGAAGTAACAACGGTATTATTATTAGCATTAGTGCTCCATCCAATGTAAATATATATATACACAAGCTCTGTGACGTCTTTTGTTTCAGAAAATTTGGTCTCCATTTACATGTTAAAGGAATAACACTTACCAAAATATAATTTTTTTCTAAATTTCCGGAAATACTGAATAATCGTAAATAAGCGAATACTAACCGGAAATATTTACTTCCATTTATAGATTATCAAGGATTGACATAAAATAATATAATTGTTTCTTAGTGATTTTATTTATCACAGTACACAACTGACAGGAATAGGAAATAATTCTTCTCTAGAAGCTTATCTTCTCCCTTCTGGGAAATTCCCCCCTCTTCCAAGGTATGCATATCGCTTTGGGCATTTCAGGACTATCCAGCGAAAGATTAAACATGTGATAAACCTGTCGCCCTGAAATACTGGCACCTGGAACGTACTGACTGCTCACCGACAGGAGGCAAATGTAATACATGAACTGTTTCTGTTCCTTTTCCTCTATTGTTTACAATAGGAATTCCCGTCATAAAGGATTGACTTTTGTACAGTAATTAAAAATATATAATTAATGTCCAATGCCGCAGCAGGAACTGATTTACCGGAATGGAGTTCCGATGCATTCCGGTGCCCTGAGTATTAGTAATAATTGTTGATATACGATGACTATTATAAACTCATGGATATGAACCAATTTTATTCAATAATAATAATTATTATTATTATATCCTTCGGAAGATTCTTCTACTCGATGGACCAGATAAGTGAATAGCACAACTGTTTTTAATTTTTTTCACATTTCATGTAGTTGTTGTACTGAAATGCATAGTTATTGTAGATTGTTACTAAATTTTACACACAAACGTTAGGCGAAATTTTAGTCCTAAAGTTTATGTGACCTCTCATATAAAACTCTAATTCTTGGAAACTGTGAAACCATTTATTCCTTGAATTAAATTGTAGAATGAGAAAACATAAACTGGTTTCTGTATTTTTCCAACTAAATGAAGTTTTTCCTTTGGTTATTCTGCTCTCTATTTATCTTATTAACAATAACCTTTTTGCTTTTTTCTTACTTCAATTTCCATGGGTGTCCAAGAACCGATTCTACTCCCCTTCCCGACGCCCATAATTCATGCTAATATTATTTTTTTTAGTCTAGCAATTTCATGAAAAATCAATTGCAGAGTTACATAAACTCGCCCACTTGTTAGTTAATTCGGATCGACCTGAAGATGTTTTTAGTTTGGCAGACCATTATTAATTACAACAAACTGTTTTCATTAGAATGTATTTTGCATAAAAGAGCATGATAAATTGGAAGAAGAACGACAAAATAGTTACAAATAGAGGAAACCGCACATATTGTGTTCAACCCTTTCGTCCTCGTGATTACCTCGTAACAAAGGAATACAGACCACATTGGTTAAATAATATTTGATTCGGCTCCCGTAAACATCTCTTCGCTCACACACAAAGTTATTAAGAAAACTGCTGTAGACATTTCGAAAAAGTGCTAGTCGGAACATGTGCGACATTATCTGAGTGGCACTTTGCATAATACGTATCATATTCTTTTTCTGTCATGCTTCGTTGCACCCTTCCTTCGGAGACACCTTCTTATCTTACGCTACAGCTCTGCAAAGTGGTTTTCTCTATGTGCTAACTCTCCCTTCTTCATTGTTTTCGGCTAATCTTTCCAAACTATTAGAACGCGGAATAGGGTTTCCCTATGTTGGCATCTTAGAAACCACAATAGCAACCGGTTGTATACAGCCAACATGGTCGCACCCATGCGCGGGACTAGCAGACGACTTTACCAGCGTATTCACAGACCGCCTGAATTCCTTCCCGATTCATCGATCATGACTCCCTGGCGGAGTGTGACACGTGCAGAACCTATTCCCAATTCACAGATTTCACCCCTCCCCTCCCCACTTTAGGTTAGGTTAGAACACCGTCTTTCTACCTATTACAGAGAATTATGCAAATTCTATCATCTGCAAGAAAAATAGCCATTATTGACATATATATATATATATACAGGACATGGAAGTAACGCAGTTTACATATCAATAAAACTTACCTCCATCATTATTTCTTCCAGGATCCATATCGCAAAAACCAAACAACTTTCACTTGGATCACAAAATGCTCACATCGCACGACCACGTCAATTCGTGTGTGTTTATTGAATGATTCCGGAAGGTTCTTGTGGGGGAGTGGTAAGGAGAGAAAGTCTCCGAGGAGGTGGGCGCGTATTGTGGGAGGGGAGAAATCTGTGAATCTGGAAGAGTTTCGACGTGTCACACTCCGTCGGGGGTCATGATCGGTGAATCGGGAAGGAATTCAGGCAGTCTGTGAGTTGGGCATGAATCATGAAGTTAGCCACGTTAAGTTTGTTCTACACGGTGTCCCAAAGGTCTCCGTGCATAGTGAATGTCATTTCAATGTTCAATGTGACGACCTTCGAGATCCAGGTACGTACCATTAACCCCCGTTGATTTCTGGTGCTGACAATATCGTTATCCGAGAACTCTATCGCTTTAAAGTACGTTCGAGAACATGTGGTGTACTATCCAAAGCTCAATTGTTTCGTCCCACTATACTGATGGCAACTACAACTGGTGGTTCACCGGCTATTTCTGGCGCGTCCTGTCCGCCAATCATTTTTGGGAGCGTGTGGTCCGATGGGTGTCAATAAAGTCAGTTGCGAAGTAAAAGTTGAAGGAATCACATAGCTCTCCCGAAGCAACGTTGCCAAGCGTACTTCTGCATAATAAACCTTTTCTTCGAGCAAAGCCTCATCTCCAGGAAGCTATCAACTCGCGGCAAGCCACGGCACCTAGCGACCTGTTGAGGGAGATGAGTCAAGGCAAAATGGATGATAAACCTTTTCCTGCTCCCGCAAAAATAGGCAATAATTAGGCTGTAAAGGAGAGTTCAATGAACTAACCGATCTCTAACTACGCACTGGTAATGATCAGGCTGGAAAGTTCATACGAACTAACCGATCACTGATACAACAATTTCGATAATTACCAACCGTACTTCTGTTTCAGCCAGTTGTCTTTATATGACTGTGTCCGCCTGCATTCTGACCTGTGGGTAGTGATGTGCGTCTACGCGTAAACAACGATAGTCTACATTCTACACGTATACTATTTTATACACGTAGATTACATAATCTACGTAAACAATATGGCGAAAGGTGATGACTTAGCAAAGGGCGCCGTGGAATTAGAAAAAAATATACTGCGTATCAGTTGCAGATGTGTGAGGAGAACTTTTCATACGCTCCCTTCCAAATTCGAACAATTTCTCACCTAGGATGAAACCTAACATAGGAAATATTCTAGTGTTTTATGGGAAAAAGACCACTCTTTCCTCATGACTGCCATCTGTTGTTGTTTTTGCATACTATTTATCTTCTTCCATATTTAAAATTAGAAGACAAGATAAATTTGTTGTAAATAGGATTCTTTTCAGTTCGTTAGGAACCAATATAGTTGAAAATGTCACTTTCTTTTCATGAAACCCTTGAAAATTAATTTTAATGCAATTTAGATTGTCTACGTAGTTTATGTAAACTACAACCGAATGTAATCTACGCGTAGATTACGTGTAGACAACGCATGTAGACGTAAACTTATAGTCTACAGCACATCACTGCCTGTGGGTCATCGTTCAGGACCGCGTGTGCAGTTCTACCATCATCCCCGGACGATTTCTGGTGCTGGCAATATCGTTGCCAACGCTCATTTGTTTCGTCCCGCGAACAACGTTCGGTACCTTGTGACACGAAAATGCCCGATCTCAGCCGAAGATAATTCAACTGATCTCTGATTCGCTGTTTCCCAGCCGCCAGTTAGAGTTGAGTTCAGTATAACAACATTCGTTTCCTTGTGACTCGAAAATGCCCGTTGTCAGTCGAAGAGAATTCAACAGATCGCTGATTCGCCGTTTCCCACCCGCCAGCTAGAAATGCGACCAGTATAGAGTCCCAGGAAAGGTGACGTCCCTATCGTCGTGATTGGTCAAATACAACAGTACATTTTACTTTGCTTTTCTACCTTCCTTGTTAATCGCGACAACGAGGATGAACAATGATTATATGAAATGGCTGAATAGGACAAAACAATGATACATCCATGCTTATTAGGGTTCGAACCTGCGATCACTTGCTTTGCAGCGCGTAACGCTTATTACTCCGCGTTGTAGATAGGCCTCGTATTGTCAACAATGCGTGCAGCAATGTTTTGAGATTGCATTTCTTTAGTTTTTATCAATAGTCAATAAAAACATAACCAATTGTTATAAAATTCCGTTGCTATGTAAGCCCAAGTGAGACATACTCGAATTCATCCGTTGGTAATAGAAAATATAATTTCCTCAGTTTTGGATATTCTGCGATGAAGAACTGTCAACTTTACGGCGTGAGTTAGAAGTTAAATATTTCTTTAAGTGCTAATTTATGTGTGTATGTATTAGTGTGGTAGAATAGAACATATATATATAATGTTAGGCTGTATCTACACATTTCGATATGTGTTACTTCACTACATTCCTTCATTGATATTAACACATAAAGGAGTTTTCTGTGCTTTTCTCCACTCACTTCAGGTGAATGTCAGGGTGGTACTTTTCTTGTTCCTTTCCCTTTGTTCTCGCGATTAACCTAATGATCAAGGTGCTGATTTTTGCCTTCTCATTCCATTGCCTCTATAATTCATCATCGTCGCGATTAACCAAAATCATGGCGGCTCAAGATATTTTTTTTACCCGGGCGATGTGGATTTTTGGCTCCCCCAACTTTCCACTGAGCCACTCCAACTAAAATCTTGGCAATGTTATATATATATTTATTGTTTTACGAGAAAAATAATAGCTAGAATAAATATGTTTAAATAATTTAGGTATTACTGTTAATATGTAGGTATGCACTTATTTAATACCTATCACAATAACACAAATCTCTTAGTCTATATTGCTAAATGATTTTGCAATGTATGTTTTATGTTTTGAGGCAGTAATTTGAAACTTTCTTCTTTGGAAGGATTATACCAATGAAGACAAAGCTACATTGAACTGTTCTTTTGGAGTCCCTATATTTTTATATAAAGTCACTCGGGGGAATTCGCCCAACTTTTTTTTTTGTGGTTTATAGCTTCGCGGAATGAAGGAGTGTCGCAGTGAAGGTGATGTGAAATGAAAGCTACATGTTTTGTTATTGTTATGGTTGATTTGGTGTTTTAAGTCCACTTTATGCACAGTAAGGCTAATCGGGACTGGTCCTACAGTTTAAAGTGGGATCCGAACCACTTGTGCCTCCACCGGGTATCGAACCCGTGACCCCTTGATTACAAGGCGACGACGCTACCACTGCGCCATCGGGAAGGCTATTTTTATTGTTACCTATAAGTTTTATTACTGTAAGTCTTATAGAAAAAAAGAACCGTAGCAAAATATACAGATGAATGTCAATTTGGGCAAATCACCTCTTGTTCAGGGTAAAATGCCTACCCATTAGGGGTAAAATGCCCAATACAAAAAACAATTATTGTAATACTTGACATGACATATTTAAAGGAAAATAATACAAAGCATTAACTGGAAGATTATTAACGTTTGTTTCGTAAACAGAACATCATTTGTACAGACAAACATAGCGCTTCTAACAACATTTATTTTGAATTTACCATAGCCTCTTTTACTGTTTACATTTGTGAGAAATTGCATTGCACTTTGGACACATGGACGTGAATTTGATACATATTTCATGCATACACATACTACAACGAATACACTGGATCCAGTCACATTGTGGTCCTTTCTTATCATAATAATGCCCATGGGCATATTGTACTTACTTTCTGTGGGCATATCACCCCACAGCTACAAGCTGAAAAGTAAATCACTGCGTTGGCAACTCCGAGCACCATGCGGCAGTTTCATCTGCACATATGTTTCCCTGACTCCTGATCTTTACACCAAATATAATTCAGTTTCTTTCTCTCTTGGGAATATTATTGCACACTGTTAATACAGCAACGTCCAAAAAATTATTACCTCAAAAATTGTCTTCTTACCTCATGAAATTAACCCTGGATGGCTTCAGATTCTTCTCACAAGATCCAAACCTGCTGCCTCGTCTCACCACGGAGGGCGCTTTCAAACAAGAGTCGCAGAATTGCCATAACATTAACGTTGCGCGAGATACGAGGGGGTGTCCATGTAACCCCAATGGACATATTCTCCCCAGTGACTCTACTTCGTTGAGTACTTCTGCATGTGTGCCAAACAATTGACTATACGCTTTAGCTTGTTGAATGATGAAAAACACTCCTATTTTCCTTTCATCTATTAACTATTTTTTATTCATCACTGTCATCCTTTCTGCATCTTTTTTTATCACATTTCTATTTTCACAAAATCAATATTTATCCTCCAACAATTTATTTATATTATTTTATTGTATGCTGCCATCTATGATTCTTTTTCGAAACTACTTTCTTTCCATCTCGTGTTATTGAAATATCTGCTTGTAACAACTCTTTTTGAAACAAATAATCACGCTTATGTTCAAGATTAAGGTTTTGGCGCTATTCAAGGAGGACACGCCGGTTTGGCGCCCCAGGTCGCCCGACCTTTATGCTGCCCCTGGCCAAAAGTAACAGAAAAGCTCAATATGCATTTTAAAAGGTTTTTGGTGACTACAAATCCATAAGGAAGCAATCGAACTAACACGAAGGCAGTATGCAGTCCACCAGGTGAAGAATATTAATAGAAATGAATATGACTTTGGAAATTTAAAAGTAAACAATGTAAGAATATATTCTGCAGAACTCGGTAGTTCAAGGAAAATCGTTCAATGGTTCGCTATGAAAGAAACATACTCAGTATTCAGAGGGTCTAGGGGGCGGCTACTGGGAATCATTTCTAATGAAATTTTAAGTAAGAAAATGGAGGGGAATTTATTATATTGTATTCTTTGCTTCAGTAAAATAAATTCCAAATGGGGGCTAGTGAGCCTTTACCATAGCGCTCATGCAAACAAGCAGTGCTAATAGGCAAATGCGCTTACATTTCGAAACTATTCGATTTCGTAAAAAGCAACAACATCGATTTAATTGTTTGAACTTTTGCTTTGATTGATTTGCTTTATTTTACTTTGCTTTTTGTGCCACTTTTGGCTAATTTGCGAAGATGAGTGATGGTATAATGAAATTGATGAAAGAACACTCACAAACATCCACGACCTGGCCAGGATTCGAACCCGGGACCCCTGGCGTTGTAGCGCGATGTGCTAACCACTCCGCCACGGGGCCCAGCAACTTTTGCTTAAATTGTGGAATTAATGCTTAAGGCTAAGTATTACTTTTACCTTTCTTAACGTTGCTACTGAGGATGATGGTGTTCCTAGATATTAAGCAATTAACTTTATAATTAGAAGGCCGAGATCGTGAATGCGTGGAGCACTACCTCCACGTCCCGCTGTGTACGTTCATTCTACAGTCAACGCAAAGGTAATGGTAGGCAAATTAACCACCGCTATTGTCATTACTTTTTATTCTACATCCTGTTTTGTTTTAAGGAATGAAACTATGTTGGTTCGAAGCAGGCATTATCACAATTCATTATCATCACATTGTGTAATACTGACCGAATGAAAATTGTGATGGACAATTCGATTACTGTTTCTTTTGCTGTTGGGTGTACCACCCAAAAGGTCACGTGTGCCTTCTAACCATAAGAATTAAATGAAATAACCCCAGAGGAGGTGGGAGGCTGTGTTCAATTCGTAGTTTATGTTGAAGTGGAGAGGCAAGGTGGTTCGTGGCAAGTATTCATGTGTCTTGGGTTCGAATCCCGCCTTCATCCCTCTGGGGTTTCGCTACAGGTTCCCATCTCTCCCGTTGGAGATGACGGTGATTGGCTGGGAGACATAGGAGTATCTCGTGCAGTGTTGTCACATCTCCGACTGAAGCGATGGAAACCTTGGGGCAGTAGAGAGCGCAAACTTTACTTCCTTCAGAAGAGAAGTCAGAAGACGACGAGTGGAAACTTCCATTAATGGCATTAGGATTACATGTCCTAATACAATAATTCTGGATGACATACACAAAATGAGAAATGGAGAACTTAAGATGGTCTTAGGATGTAAAGACTTCATATTCAGTTCAGAACTCTAACGTCTGACAGATGAAATGCAATATGATGAAGCAGAGCAAGCCCTGCTAACAAGTTTAGCAGATAATATTTTCCAGTTAGCAAAGATAATATTTTAAAAGGGTTATGTTGAAACTTGGCCACCCACCCATTGGAAACGGAGTGAAGAAGGCGTATTTCCCTTACGAGAAACATCACAGCAACGGAAGTTTCCATTCATAACATCTAAGAACGCTGGGCATAATGCGCTCTCTACAAAAATAGCATTTTAGGTACTCAAGAAACAATTAATAATAGATCACCTGTAGTTAATTTGTTTAAATTAAGAATAGAATAAAATACGCCATCTTCCAAATTACTAAATACAAGTAAAGTAAATTTCCAACAATTGTTAATTTGTTATTTACGTACAACGTAACATTACGTAGAATTAATTACTTGAAGAAAAAGTTCAAAATTATTATGAAACGTTTGTATTCTATTAGAATTTCAGACATTACGACAAAGGTGTCATCTCTTATTAAAAAAAATAATCTGTTGAATTACTGTTTAAATACGTGCAGAATGTGAACAAGAATAAGAAAATCATTTAGCACTTACAGATTCGATAATATTAAACTATAAATAATGGAGAATATTTACAATACTTAGAGTCGCTTTTCTGTCACTTTTGGCTAATCGCGACGATAAAAGTCGCTTGTCACTTTGGTGAAATCCCCCGTGCGACTTGTCGCCTGACGCATGTCACTTCAGTTTGAAAGCTACAGAATTCAACCAACCCCGTCGCTTATAAGTTGAAATTAATGGAGGTGTGGTTAATTATAAATAGCGACGCTACACATTAAATGTACTGCCACAATATTCTTATTTATTTTCTGTCATTCATGTTTATAGGAGACTGACTGAAACAGTTGATTTTTAATTATTTATTGTTGCTTTTAAATCTGAGTTAATGACATGGATGAGAACACAGTAATTAGACCTCAGATTCCCTGAAGGGAAGGGGGGGGTTAACTGTGAAACAAAAAGTTTACAAGGAAATCTTGGTCCACGAAGAACTGCAAAAAATGCAGCTTTATTCGACAAGAATTTTTTTAAATAAAATTTATTATATTATGAGATCCGTAGTGAAAATGTACAGTCAAGGACAATAGAAATGGGACACTAAATTTTGAAATACTCTCTTACCTGAAAGGCGGTGTGTGTGTTGCCTAACTCTACGGAGGTGGTAGAAGTTTCAATTGATAATTGGCTATTAAAATCAACTTATCGCGGTAGAGTTAAACAACAAACATAACGCTTTGCAGGGAAGCGAGGATTTCAGGATCTACGTGTCCCATTTTTTATTGCCGGTGACTATACATAATGTTTTGTAATCTTTGATACGATGTTGATTACAAAAGAACACACTACTGATTATGTTTTCTTTCCTGTTTTTCGATCGGGTGAGTTGTTGTCCATTCAATGTATCTTGGAAATCAAGCGCTAACTGGTGGATGATCTTCAGGAATGAATCATGGTTCCAACAGAAAGATGGCTGGCAAGCGAAGGAAAACATTCACCACCGGAAGTCCATCGGATGTGGAGACTGGAAAGATGAACATGGAGCTCAAGAACATATTGTGACAGTTCTTCAGTGGAAATCTGTACTTCACACTTTTGGAAATTATTGTATTACAAATCTAAGTCACTAGTAAGAAGACGAATAAAAAATAAGCATAATGAAACACGACTTACCTCATTCTCAATAACTTATTTGTATCGTAAGGAGCTAATACAGCATGTAATTTAATGAACGTGTAAGGAATATATTGGCAAACTCATTTTACGATTCCTCTGATAGTTTTCCCTAGGAACAATGAAGAAAATAAATAAAATGAATAATCAAATCAAGAAAGGGCGAAAAACTAAGATATTTAACACTCAGAGCCGAAATGTGCTGACTCCTCATTTCGTTTCTCCATACCATGCACAAATTATACCGTACGTCCAGTTCCTTGGGAGCAGGCGCGGATCGTGCATTATTTTCAGGATGGGGGGCTTGAAGTGTTTGTCCATTTTTTTTTTCATCTGGGAATATAAGGTTTCATAGTAGGGGTGTGAGAATAAATTCAATAAATTCAACTACAATAAATTATGTCTTTATGAAAAAAAATGGGGGTTTATTGCAAAATCATGGACGTCCTCAGGTAGGGGCAAGGGCAAGGATAATATTTTTTTTCCAGGGGATGCAAAGAACACTCCTTCAGTCTGAAGTTACTGCAACGCTTTTATAATAATTACCACAAATTACTGTGATTGAAATGAAATTATATGCGTGTAATATATAATTTTTGGTTGACATTCATTTTCCATTGGGCCGCATCCCCCCCCCCCCCGTTTCCACTTCCGGACGTCCATGCCGACTAATCAGAAGGCGAAGGAGGGTATTTGAATGGTTGATGCTCTTCATTGTTGCGAAACGAACATCTTCCACGTACACTGTTCATGCATTCAACTGTTGGCCATCGGTCTTTATCACTTTTTGTGATTCTCCGCAGGGTGGCCAGGTCAAGATAACATGGGTTCCCTTTGAGAGGCCTTTCTGCTGTTTCGACCTTCATTCATCACGTGATACATGACTTCCAGACAAATAACTTGAAGAACCACGTTGTAGGGCGTATTGTGGATTTCTTGGAATGGTCAACGGTTGGATGTACGTAGTAATTCTACGAACAACAGGTGTGTGATTCCATAGGAATTCTCTGGGAGAATTAACAAAAACGTGAACACTTGTAAATGCAGGATGATGAGGAGTGGAGGGAGGGTGCTGAAGTAGCGATTGTATCCGAAAGATTGAGCTTAGAATACGCTGGTAAAGTCGTCTGCTAGTCCCGCGCATGGGTGCGGCCATGTTGGTGTAAACAACTGATGGCTAGGATGGTTGCTAAGGCGCCAAATAGCGAAACGCTATTGTGCGTTCATGCAGTTTGGAAAGATGAGCCAAAAGCAATGAAGAAGGGAGAGTTAGCACATAAGGAAAACTACTTGCAGAGCTTTAGATATGTAAGATAAGAAGGTGTCGTCGAAGGAAGGGTGCAACGAAGCATGAAAGAAATATAATATGATACTAAGGAAAGTGCTACTCAGATGATGTCGCACGTGTTGTGACTAGCACTCTTTCGAAATGTCTACAGTAGTTTTGTTAATAATAACGTTGTGTTTGAGCGAGGAGATTAAATATTACTTAACCAATGTGTGGCCTGTATTCCTTCGTTACGAGGTTATCACGAGGACAAAAGGGTTGAACACAATTACTCTATTCGTAATTATTTTGTCGTTCCTCTTCCAATTTATCACGCTCTTTTGTGCAAAAATATTGGAATGAAAACAATTTGTTGTAATTAATAATGGCCTGCCAAACTAAAAACATCTTCAGGTCGATTCTAATTGACTAATAAGTGGGCGAGTTTATGTAACTCTGCAATTTATTTTTCATGAGATTATAGAGATTATAGGATGAAAGAGAAAATATTGAAATCCTCTAAGCAAAAATATCAGCAGTGTTAATAACTTTCATTTAGTATTCTTTTCTTCACTTTTTATCCAATAGAAGAAGATAAATAGAGCAAAATTACTAGATTAAAAGACATTAGCATGAATTATGGGCGTCGGGAAGGGGAGTCGAATCGATTCCACTGTGTAACAAAGGTTTTCTTTCCTGGATGGTATGTAGTGACCATAATACTCCTTGGTAGAAGTGCCACACACGTAAATTTGCCGTTGCGTAGAAACGAATTTTCGTTTCGTCTCCTTCTCTCTTAGCATCATGTGTTCTACCCTGCTCGAAAACCTTCGCTATTGTTGCCACATTGTCATTCCATTCCTGGACACACTCGCGCAAACATCATTGAAAACAATTGAATAGCGCTCCAGCTCGCGGTTCCCACCGTTCGGTAGGGACGCTAATGTGGCAATATAGCACGGCGTAGTGCTTGCTTCTTTTATGCAGTGCATGTTCATTGGCTAGCTAGTAACTAGTGTTGCCAACTGTAATAATGAAGCACTATTTCTGTCACGGAAGGGGAAAAGGCAGGTAAAGTGGCGGTGAGTTTTGTTGATTTGGAAGCACCATATTTTTATTTTATACTAAGTATTTGACCGGTTTGACGTTGTGTGCGTGTATTGCGTGTGTGTATGTAAAAGTGTGTGTTTGCTAATGAACGTTAAATTCCATAATGCCTCCAGTTCTGTCGAAGTTGAAATCAAAAACCTTGCATAGCCAAGCTCGGGAAATTCTAAGCAACGTGCACGAGTTCATGAAGGAGGAAGCCAGTCATGGTGTTAGCATCCCAATAAAGCATTTTGGCAAGAGAGCAGCGAACAGCAGCAACAAATTGTTCATATTTCATAATTTTGGAATTATTCAAAATAAATAAATTATGTGGCTCCAACATCATTTCAACTCTGGCTCCGGCACGTGTTCTTGTAGAAATTGCATAGAGGAGGCTGTCATTTTTGCTGCTTAATGCGATACATATTGTTTTCTGTGTTAAAATTGCCATGCTTTGATGGGTGACCAAGTTTATAGCAGGGCCGGCGGAAGGGGAGGGCGAACCGTCCCATCGCCCAGAGCGGCAAAATTTGAAGAGAAGAAAAAAATAAGCCTATTGAAAACTGTGATCGAGCGAGATATTCTTTTGCGCTGAATAGTATTGAAATAGCATAAGAAGTCTCATTATTTATTTTATATTTTGATGTTTTAGTTAGGAATATATTGATTTTCAATTTTCCGTTGCTGCGTAATGACCGGGGGGGGGGGGGGTCGAAATAGAGCGGCATCTGCCGCCACCTCCCAGGGAGGCAAAATTACTAGCGCCGGCCCTGGTTCATAACAAAAGAAAAAGCCGCGCAGCTTATCGTCTAGTGGCAGTATATGTACTTGTTATTGTTGTGGAAGCCGGCATCCTTTGTAAATGTACAACAAAGGCAACCGACTGTCGCCGATCTCAGAGAGGAAATAATAATACTGCTTCAGGAGGAGTGTTATGGTGCAATTGTAGCGGTTTAACACGTTGGCATGTTATTATCTGCCGTTGCAGTTCCATACCAGTGTATACGGGTTTTGGGAGTGAAAAGTTAGAACGCCACCAGTGCATTAATGCAATGAAAAATAATATATATATTTTTTATTTTGTTTGAAATCACTCAAATAAGGAATCGTATGAAGAAGTCTTCTTTGCAGCATTTTTGGTAATTTTACTTATGTGTTAGTTCATATTTTGCGAATTTTTAGTCCATATGTATGTAGCTACCTACATACAAAGCCACTTGTTAGTACATATTAATCCTAGTCCTGGTATAATGCATGACGTTTAAAACTCAACGTTAGATAGACCTGAATTCTCTAATTTTATTCTTGTACGTAACAGCTGTGCATCGGCGCACTGCAGCGATTTTTCTATCTGCTCCATTAGCAACACTGCTTCTTTAGTTGTTTCGCGCATCGCACGGCAGAATTATCTGCGCTGGACTCTACCCTGATATAGGAGCACTAATGCATTTGTTTGTATCAGCCTCCATTTTCCCGCAAATGAGAAAAAAGGGATTTTTAAAATACGAAATTTCCCTCTTTCAATGTGGCAACACTTCCCTTGTGGAGTTGCAAGACTGCGTGAAAATCCGTATCAGAAGCCGGTGGTACATTATTGAGAGTGCGTTTGTGTGTTGTTATTCATTGTTGTTCTGGATGTTTGTCTGTTCCGAGAACTCTTGTATGAGTTCACACATTGTTAATGTACTGCTCAGTAGGTACTGAAAGCTAGACTTGCAGCAGAAAGATTTCAGTTTGTTGCTACGTGTGACTGTTAGATATTCCTGTTCGGATGTAACAAGTATCTCCGGTTCTGACATTCAGGAGCGTATATTCTAGGTTAACTAGGCTATCTGCGAAGCCTGAAGTTTAGAGAATAAAATACAGAACAAAAATCGATCAAGAATTGTTCATATCAGTGAGATGATGATGGTGATTCTGGAGTTGGTAATCTGATTTCCTATGAGTTGGCAACCTGATTTCCTATGAGTTGGAAACCTGATTTCTTAGGGGTTGGCAACCTGATTTCTTAGGAATTGGCAACCTGATTTCTTAGGAGTTGGTAACCATATTTCCTATGAGTTGGCAACCTGATTTCTTAGGAATTGGTAAACTTATTTCTATTCATAGCCTAAGACCACGTGACATAGTGAGATAGCGTTGATATTGAACTCAGTATACGCCACTGTTGACATTATATGTGTTTGATGTATATTTACTGTAAATCATGCCAAGAATCATGCCCAAAAATGGGCTCCGCACGTGTGTTGTAAATCCTGTGCTGTGAACCTTCGGGGATGGTTGAACGGAACTCACAAGGCAATGCCATTTGCCGTGCCAATGGTGTGGCGCGAGCCGCAAGACCACACCACAGACTGTTATTTTTGTTTAACAAACATTCTTGGAATAACCGCAAAAACAAACAAGTCAATCAACTATCCATGTGTACCTTCTGTTATTAGGCCTGTTCCACACTGTAATGAGTCACCTCTTCCTGTGCCACCAAATGCTTGGACGTTGAGTGACTGTGATATTGAACGTGAATCCAAAAGTGAAGGAAGTGAAGATCCTGTGTATGTTGGGAACGCAAAGGAACTGCATATAATATGCCAAGCAGAACTAAATGTTCTCGTGAGAGATCTGCAATTGTCCAAATCACAGGCTGAACTATTAGCTTCCAGACTACAAGGTTGGAACCTTTTGGGGAAGGACACGAAAGTAACAATGTTTCGCTGTCGTGGAAATGATCTAGTGATTTTTTCAGCTGTCAGGAAGGTTTGGTGTACTCTACAGATGTGTGTGGACTTATGTCTGCATTAAACATTGAGTATGACATGAATCAATGGCGTTTATTTATTGATTCTTCGAAATTCAGTCTTAAAGCTGTGTTATTACACAATGGCAATAGTCACCCTGCTATTCCAGTCGCCTATGCTGTAGGTATGAAAGAATCATACCAAAATATGAAGCTCTTGCTTGACAGAATGAAGTATGCGGATCATCCTTGGCACATTTGTGCTGATTTTAAGGTTCTTGGTCTGCTTTTGGGAATGCAGTCAGGATATACAAAACACTGTTGTTTTCTGTGTTAATGGGATAGCAGGGCGAAAGAGAAACACTATCGTGTGAAACACTGGCCCACAAGGAAGTCGATGGTTCCTGGACAGAAAAGTGTTAGTTACACACCTCTTGTTGATCCAAAAAAAATGTGTACTTACCACCATTACACATAAAATTAGGATTAATGAAGGTGTTTGTGAAGGCACTAGATAAAGAGGGTGGTGGTTTCCAGTACCTAAAGACAATATTTCCACATATCACAGATGCAAAGTTAAAGGAAGGAATCTTCGTCGGACCACAGATTAGAGAACTCATTAAACATTCAACTTTCGACGAAATTCTGCATGAAAACGAGATAAGAGCGTGGATTGCACTGAAGAATGTGATAACATATTTCCTTGGAAACCGAAAATCTCAACATTATGCCGAACTTGTAGAAGAACTGCTACTGAGCTTTCATGCAATGGGTTGTCACATGTTCCTAAAGCTTCATTACCTACACAGTCACTTAGACTTCTTCCCAGAAAACTTAGGTGCAGTATCAGATGAACATGGTGAACGATTTCATCAGACCATTCGTGTCTTGGAAGGAAGGTAAAGGGAAAGTGTGGGATTATTATGTTAGCTGACTATTATTGGAGCTTGAAACGAGAAAACGAGGGTGCTCAGTACAAACGGAAGCGCCGATAAGACTACCTTGAACATCTTCTTACATGTTACTTTATGTATCATCCTTTCAATCCTTGGATGTATGTACACTACTTAATTTGATCTGTATTGTTACTTCTGATACCTATTGGTGTAATACATAACATATTTTGTTCATAATATATATTTGTAGTTCTTGAATTGATGTTAATTTCATTTAGGCGTTTACGTAGGTATCTTTGGCTCAGGGTGGGATAAGGGAGCAGCTAGGGATGTGGGACAGGGGTCGGGCAGGGTATATATTTCGGTACCGGTACTTCTATTTATGCAGATCGATAGTATTGTCGTCTTGTAATATTTGCTTCTTGTACTGTGTAATTTAAAAAACGAATTACTTTTAGTTTCATTCTTCGTTACATCCCATGTCCTGCAGTGCTCTAAATAGCATAGCATTTACATTACATAATAAAATTTTCAACTATTATTTCTCGAAATCGGAGGCTGATACAGGAATTTCAGTTACACCACTGTAATCAGCGTGACAAGTTCTATCGGAAACAGTTGCATTCATTTCGGAAAGAGAAAAAAGTTGTAAATTTGTTACACAGTGTTCTTAGACACCCGTGGATATTGATATAGTTAATTTCAAGTTACTAATAAGCAGAAAGGTTTTTGTTAATAAGAGAAATAGAGAGCAGAATAACCAAAGTAAAAACTGCATTAGGTTGGAAAAATACAGGAACCCGTTTATGTTTTCACATTCTACCCTTTAATTCAAGAAATACTAATTGGTTTCACAGTTTCCAAAATTCCAAAAATTAGAGTTTTATGTGAGAGGTAACACAACAAACTTTAGGACTAAAATTTCGCCTAACTTCTATGTGTAAAATTTAGTAACAAACTAGAATAACTATGCATTTCAGTATATACAAGAGATGTGAAGAAAAAAAATTATGAGATAGAGTTGTGCTAGAATTCACCCGAAAGATATAATAATAATAATAAATATTATTATTATTGAATTATATTGGTTCATATCCATGAGTTTATAATAATCATTGTATAACAACAATGATAACTGTAATAATAATAATTATTATTATTACTAATACTCAGAGCACCGGAATGGCATCGGAACTTCGTTCCGGCAAGTCAGTTCTTGCTTCGACATTGGACATCTATTTTATTTATTTAATAACTGTACAAAAGTCAATCCTTTGTTACGTTAATTCCTGTTGGAAACAATAGATGAAGAAAAATAGAAACAGTTCTTGTACTAAATTTTTCTCCTGCGGGTGAGCAGTCAGTAGGTTCCTGGCCTCGCATTTCGGCTACAGCCGGATTGCGCACACTTTTCCGGTTCTATCAGTGGTATCTGATAAGCAGTTGACAAGCTGTCACAATGTACAGGATTGCGTACAGAAAAATGAGGCGATGTTTTCAGATGTAAAATGTTCTCAAGCCGTTCTCACATCTGTTGTGTTTGTTTCTGTGTGTGTGTGTGTGTGGACTTACACGTGTTTTTGCAGGAAGGGTAGCATTAGATAGGCATAGAGGATGAACCTGATTGGTGGACTAGAATCATAGGCGTAGCTAGAACTTCATATTTGGGTGTGCAAAAAGAAAAAAAATGAGGTCATGTACCTTTTTAATAGCACATTTTGCAACACAATCACTTGGCTCTTTAACTGCACTGATGTTTGTAAAGGAATATAAATTCACTAAATGACAGTGTTGAAAATTTCTGAATATATGTAGTAGAAAAAATTCAATTGCATAGAAATTACACACACACAAAATGTTCAAAAATGTTACAAACAAATACATCAAAATACACGTCATCTATAACAAGAGATGTCTGTCAAAAGGTGCAATGTTCTTAAACCCATCAATAACTTCATTTACTTCAATATACGAAGCTTTTTCCTATTCCACAAATAGTAAGGCCAGGGCTTTCACTCTATCCTGCTTCTGAGTTGCTCTTAATTTAGTTTTAACTTGGGTAAGCTTGGAGAAAGCTCTCTCACACGTGCAGCTTGTGACAGGTATAGAAGAAAAGCGCTGCAGTACAGAGTAGAATGCAGTAAATATCTTCTTTCTTCAATGACAAAAAATCGAAAATCTATAGACACCCGTTTAATCAGCAATAATGCACACGTTTGTACCAAGTAATGACATTTTCGATAATGCACATGTTTGTACCAAGTAATGACATGTTCAACTTCATACAAACTGCCGCTTATTTTCTCTCTTATTGAAATATCTGTATTTAATTCTCTTTGATAAAGCAGCCCATTAGGGTGTGCCTAGGCACACCCGGCACACCTCGTAGCTACGCCTATGACTAGAATGTAATGGTCGGTGTATCTCCGTATTTATACGGAACGTCACGAGCTTCGATTGAGAGAAGTTTTTGTTGTGCGGTCATTAACCTAACCTAACCTAACCTAACTTTTGAATTTGAGTAAATTGGTATGAAAATTGTATCTTGAAAACATCAATAGTGACTTACTGTATTATGTAAATTGGTATGAAAATTGTATCTTGACTTGCCACATTTACTGGTCAAATTATATTTTTTATTTCATCCTTAAGAGATTTGCTATTTTATTTCTAATTTCTCTCTCTCTTCTTGTCTAAAGAAAAAAAAAACAGTTTTGCGCACAGACTTTAAAGCTATCAAATTGGCAACGTTCGATCAAGATCTGTGCGCAAAATAGGTCAGTGAGATTTGCGCGCAATTCTGGATCTAAAGTGTGCACAATTCGGTTGCGGCGGGCATTTCAAGGTGACAGGTTTTTCACATGTTTCATCTTTCGTTGGATAGTTCTGAAATGCCCAAAGTGATATGCATACCTCAGAAGAGGGGTGAATTTCTCAGAAGCCGCAAGATAAGATTCTAGAGGAGAATTCTTTCCTATTGCTGTCAGTTTACCATTGTCAGTTGCGTACTATGAAAAAATATGTAATTGTTTCTAAGTGATTTTATTTATATCAACTCTTGATAATCTATAAATGAATGTAAATATTTTCGCGTATAATTATCTTATTCACGAGTTACGATTATTCAGTATTTCCGGAAATTTAGAAAAATAATATATTTTGGTAAGTGCTATTCGTTAAGATGTAATGGAAATCTAGTTTCCTGAAATGACAGACGCGACAGACCTTGTGTGTGTAATATATTTACTTTGGATGGAACAATAATATTAATAATAATGCCATTGTTATCTTAATATGCATTTATTATTTTTGTTAGTAGTAGTAGTAGTAGTAGTTTGCGTATCTATTCATTTCTGGTTGGCGTTCCGGCTATTGATTCAAACCACTTTAACCACTATTAATACTACTACCGATCCTACTGAAATTTGTCAATGGCTTGACCACCCGTAAAAAAAATCTGCGGACATCCATGGCTGTGGAGAATATATATATATATATATATATATCTAATCTTCTTATGAGCGAGAAAATGCATTGCAGTTTTTTGAATGCCCAGTAGTGCAAAACGCACGAAATGTGTCTAATGTTTCTTTAAGTCCCAGCAAGTCTGTGTAGCTAAACCGAAGAAATCGTAAGTTCCGGCCAGTTGTTTGCCGGTCATTTCCTTAGAAAAAGTGAAACAAAAGTTTCACCATTTCTTCTTTAACTTGTCGCCTGTACGCAACCTATATTATATCTACGTATTCTTCTGAATCTAAACTTTACAATGGTGTAAGATACATATTGCCATTTTCCTTGATATAATCTGTCACTTACAACAAAATGTATTCCTTGCTATCAGTTTCCAATACTACCTGCATGGTGAAAGTACGGGCAGCGAGTTAAGCCAGGTGTACCGTTGCTATGGCGACAGCGCCGGAAATGACGTTTACTTTACAGGCGTATTTAACTCTGAAGAATGGATGCGGAGTTGTGGGCAGGGACAGTGCTATAAGGGGGGGGGAGGCATGAAGGCCCCCTCCCCAAAAGGTTTTAGCTCCTCAGATTTTTATATGGTGCACACATTTCGACCGAAAATAAGAAAACCTTGAAGTTTTACATAATATTTTAGAAATTAATTTATGTAGTACCGTCATAGTGGCGAATTTCGATTCCGTGTAGGAGAATCAATCTTTGAAACACATCTAAAACTACTGATCCAAATTTTGCTCACCCTTTACGCATAATATTTTTTTAAAAATAAAATAATATTTTTCAGCCGTTATTTTCTCTTCACATGTCAAAATGACCAGTGCAAGAGTTTCAACTGTGTTAATTGTTTTAATGTCAATAAATGTGTCTCCTAGTGGAGGTGAATTTGTAGTGAATATAGACTATGATTGATCTTTGAGGGTGGCACATGCATTCTTCAGAAGTATTGCTGTAAGTGAACAGTATTTCTCGCATCCTCCCTATTTCTAGCCCTCTTCTGTATTCTTTTGCGAGACCTGACAGTACTTTCTGATTATCTGCAGAAAACTGAGTGTGATCTTGTTATTACTTGTACCGTAGTTGACTCTTGACAACAACAACAAAAAAAAAGACACGAACTTCCAATAGATAATATTGAGTTTCAGAGCCTTATTATAGAAGTGAAGATATTTGCAGATGAAAATATTTTAAACACAGTAGTGAATTTACGAAACCGAAAACTTCCCAGACCGTTTGATCATCAAGCGGTTGAAATTCTATTATGTATGAGCAAGAGAGCCAATTGTGAGGAATATATTAAAGTTAGGATTTATTTTCCAGTTCTCGATCGTCTAATTTCTGAACTGAAGGAAACAGTGATGCGTTAATTGCGGTTAGCTATTAAAATCATAAAGTTCCATTTTCTGAAGTACGAAAAGCTACAATCTTCGTCGCTCATCAGTGTTGTGATTTGTACAGTTTAGAGCCTGAGTTAAAGAGCAGATGTCTAAATGACATGCTAATTCGTAGTATGCATTTCTGATTTTTTTTAAAAATAAGTTTAGTATATTTAAAAATATTTCAGTTATGTCTTGGCGTCTGAAGAACATATTTAAAAAACGTACCACTGCTACTTCTTGGGAAAACAGAAAATTCCAGCAGCGCGTTACCAGATTATAAGCCTACAATTAAAAGAAGGAAAAAGATAGCTAGAATTTTATTTTTTGGAAAGGGTTCACAGAGAAGTATATTTTGGGACAAGATAAGAATGTCAGTAGGCGAGCATAATGTAAAATATATTCGTATATCTGTACTATCTGATGAAAAGTATCCGGCCACTTACCTCAATCCGTAGTCTCGCTTTCCCAGTGAGACACTTTCTTGCACTGAAAATTAATGTGGGGTAGGTTCACCCTTTGCCTTGATCACAGTTCATAGTATCCCGGAAATACTTGCCACCAGACATATGGACGTTTCGGAGAAATGGCAGGCTATTCCTGAAGACCCGTAGCCAAAACATATACTGATGTCAGACGTTAGGGTCTAGAGAGACGTTCACGTTCTAAGTCATCGCACAGGTGTTCACTGTAGGCACTAGTGTTCGCAGAGGGGAGGCTGATGGGGCTACAGCCCCTTCCGAAATTTTGAGAAAATCAACTTTTTCAAATAAAAGCAGTGAAGAACTTGGGCAAATGCAGAGTTGCAAACTCCCCTTAAAATGATCCCCGATTTTGCCATTTTTGAGAGTAGAAGTTCTAAAATATATGAAATGTATTAGTGTGTATACCGTCCATCTACTAGAGAGCAGATATGTACAATTCACCTTTACAATCCCATCCCCTCCAGAAAAACAGTCCTACGAACGCCAGTGACTGTAGGAAGTACACAACTGGACAAAACGTCCTTGTATCCTGATGCATTGATAGTGCCATGCAGTGTTTGCATCGAGTCTATAAAACAATAAACATCCCCACACCATAATACCACCTTCACCAAACTCCACTGTAGGCATAAGGGAATATTTGAATATTATAGGTGGATATCATGTGATGTCAGGATTCGCACCGCCGCCATTTTTGCGGCAGAGTTGTTTGTCGTCTGCAAGGAAATACCCACCACGTAACGTTTGTGACACCTGCGCCAACTGTACGTTTGTTGTTACTACTTTAACATTGCATAAAATTAATGATAATGTTGTGTCATCTGGAAATAGCGGTAATTTTCATGTGTTCAAGTCAAGCTCTTTGCGCAGTCGACAGAATACGATATGGAGGGAAAAGCGAGGTTTTGTGGTGTATATCCATATGAACTGGACGATAACGAAATGAAAAGGGGCCTAAACCTTTGGCCAACTCTAGTTCACATGTGTTTATTTACTTGACCCAGCTACCTCGAATCAATTTGTGTTCATATCTTTTTAGTGGTTCTGATTCTGCTTAAAATATTTACATCCAATACAGATTAACTAAGGTTTCCAAGGCTCTGCCATTCTCGTCTGTTTCCCTTTAAGGTTTGTTCAAGCGCTGTAATTTAAAATTTTGAGATGCTCGAAAACAGTAATTTCACTCCTTGCTTTAACAATTTGCGATATACCAGCCTCTATGGCAGAGTGGTTAACACAGCGCGCTACGATTCCAGGGGTCCCGGGTTCGAATCCTGGCCTGGGTATGAGTGTTCTTTGTGAGTGTCCCTTAATAAATTTCATCATATCGTACTCAGCCTGGTTTTCACGATTAGCCAAAACCGGCTGAAAAGCGAAGTAAAATAAACCAAATCAATCAATCAATTTGGGATGCTCGTAATATGTTTTAACCAAGCAGTGCTTTTTTTTCCTGACGGTACGCAAAGCCTACTACCGGCACCTTTTCTCATGGATCGGATAAAACTTAATAATAGTTTGTGTTAACGAACACAATATAAATAATCAAATACAAACGTGCGATTATCAAGATGAATTTAACTTTAAATGTTATAATTTTTATAGTCAAACTTATCGGAAGTATTAGCACCTTTCTACCAAAAAAAGAACAAACAAGGAAATGCTATTGCAAGTATGACTAAACACATCAGTTCGATCCATTTGTACTAAAAGTTACAAAGAAATGTGACACAAGAACTTACCCGAGAGGAAATGTTCACTGCACACACTGTAACGTTTGCTTTGTTCATTAATGTTGGCACGATCTATTCTCGCCAATCTTCTGATCAACAATTATCGAGTCCCATGCTGTGAGTCCCACCTTCTGTTCTTCCTCGGAAAATTCGAGGATAAACGTGAGTTCCTGTTAAACAACCGAACGCTGCACAATGTACCATCGTAAACAATGATCAAATCTCCCGCTCGCCCGCTTGAAGTGCGTATGCTTACAAGAACCGGCCTCAATCATGGCTGCTCGATCCCACAATGCAAGAGTTTGTGTCGTAGGTGAAACACAACTATAGGAAGAGCATTCCGCGACGCTGCGCTCTCCCATCGGTCCCGAGCCGCTACGAGCTCTGACGTCACCCAGGCTGGCTTAGCAATGGAAATTTCTGGGAAATACCTTCTTGTTTAATTCTTCATATCTTGGTTCTACCAGGCATTTTCAGTAGCAAAATAGGCAAAAAGCAAGGAATAAAGTCTAGGCAATCACATGAAGTGGTTTACAGCACTTTATAATAATAAATTGCGTTATACAAGTCAAGCTAAAAGTAAACACGACTATCCGTTTATATCACCGCTACATTGAAATCTAAAGTTGGGTGTGGGTAAAAAATACAACTTTATATTAAATATTTCGCCACCACACCAATACTTATTATCTGTCCTTCTTAGCCTTCAATTTTCAGAAATGTTTCTTAATCATAATGGCGTTTTCATAATAATATATCTATCTAAGTAGGTATATGTAGCAAAAATATGCCCCTTTTCTACTTCTTTAGGGTAATCGCAACAATAACAATGAATGATGAAGTGATAAAATTGATGGTAGCGTTGGCGGGTTATAAGGGTGGCAAATAGGACAACTGCCCCCAAGACATGGGAAATTGCAGAAAAAATTACCTTTCATGCACTTTTAATGAAGGGTGTACGGAAGAAAATACATAATTAAATACATAATTTGCTTTTTTTTAAAAAAAATCAAAATAATGTATGCCATTTAAAAATTTTACGAGTTTAGTGTTCAAACTTCGATCTAGTCACTGATGTTCCCGGGTTCGAGTTACGGGGTGAGCATAAGTGTTCTTTGGGATTGTCTATTCATGAATCTAATCTGATCATCACTCGTCGTCGCGATTAACCAAAAGTGGTAGAAAAATTACGGCAAGTAACAAATATATAAACAACAACACTAACCTATGCCTTTGTTTCGCAATTCGATTTGCTAATCGCTAATCGACGGATGCCGATTGAATTGCTGTTCTTAACGGTGGTCATTTAAGGACCCACACACACATACACATATTGAATGATTGTTTGATTTGGTTTATTTTACTTCGCTTTTCTGCCACTTGGCTAATTGCGAAGATGAGGATGAATGATGAAATTGATGAATGGCACTCACAAACATTCATGCCAAGGCAAGGATTCGAACCCGGGACTCCGGGCATTGTAGCGATATGTGCACTTTATATTTTAATGAGAATGGTCACGTGATACGTGACCATTGAAAGCTGTTAGTTATTTGTTGAATCTTATGGAATTGTTTGCTTGTTTCTTTGAGTTGGTGTGTAAAGTCCATTTGATTCACAGTAAGGCTCATCTGGACTGAACAATTTTTAAGTATCTGTCCCTCCAATATTGTAACTGTCGTCATGTAGTTGAACTGTTACTTTAGTTTTGAATTGCTTACTTGTAGTATGCTTCTTTACTGCCGTAGTCTCGTGCCCAGAACAGTCTTATGAAATGTATTTGCTGTTGCGTAAGGTAACACGAAATAATTACACCGCTTGCGAATTGCCAAATGTGCGAAACGTTATACGTAAACAGGCGGAAAATTGTATTCATAAAATCACGTCACATTTGACAGTGTTAGTCAAGAGGTAGAAGAAGCTGACCAATGTGAAATGTAGATGCAGACCGTTCTGGACACGAGACTGTGTCAGTAAACAAGCATTTCGTCTGTTGCAGTATCGCAGGAAGAGAACATCGTCCTTCAATGTTCACGCCTCTAGATATTTTCCATTAATAATGTCTAATCACAATAATAAACAGTTCAACTACATGTATACCCAACGACAGCTACAATATTGGGGATACAGAATACTTAAAAATTGTTGTTACAACGGAAGGAAAAGGGCGTGGTGTAGTGGTTAGAGTTCTCGATTGGGCTGTTAGTGGTCACAGGTTCGATTCTCCTTACGAAGTGTTCTCTTTTTTTAATTATTTTTCTATTAATGGCAGAAAATTTTCGTAAGTTTTAGACATATGCCATTGTGTTCATTGTTAACGCAGTGTGAAACGGAATGATTCAGTTTGGAATTAACGATGGGGGGAGGGGAAATATTAAATTACAAAATCTCCATTTCAAAGAACCGAGAAGTGGATAAATATTAAAGTTACATTCATGTTTTTAGTGATATATTCGCAGGTAAAATCAAAAATCTTACGTGGAAAATTTTTTCTTGCTCTATACTCTGCCAAAAGGAATTTCGCACCGATCTAATACATTTTAAAATGTTATTGAATGTTTCATGTCGATAATTTGATCAATGCATCTATTCTTGACGCCGAGACGATATTTTCTGCAACTACCTCATCTCTCATCTCGTCTCCAGTCCCTTCTGTTGTTAACTTCTCCTTCCCCTTCTTCTTTCACCTTCTGCTCCTCTGCTTTTATCTCATATCGCCTTCCCTACTTTTCTCGCATCTTGTATCCATCCCACTTTTGTCCACTTCTCTTATCTCCTCTCCTCACTATTCTCCTCTTCTTTTCGTTCTTCTCTCTTTCTCTCTTTTACTCTACTCTCCACTCTTCTTTTCTCATCTCCTCTCGAAACTCCTCTTCTCCTCTTCTCTCATCTCTTTTTCCTCCTCGTATCTTCTCTTGCTCCATTTTCCTCATCTCTTTTTCTTTTTTCTCCTCATTACTTCTCCTATTCACTTCTGTTCTCTATTTTCTTCCCTCCTTTACTTTTCCGCTTCCCCTTTCTCTGTTCTTCTCTCCTTTGTCCCCTTCCGTTTCCTCTCTCCTCTTTTCTTTGTGTAGACTCATCAGCAATGAAGTACTGGAAAATCTATGTTCTTTCTCCCAAAAAGTATATTTCATTTACAACAAATGTAATACTGATATTTTTTTCTAGTTTTATACAATAATCCTCGTACTTACATTTATTTATTTCGCGTATTTTATAAATATCTATTGTGCATGTGGCAACCCTGAAATTGAGCCTAACTCTACACGCAACCCACATACGTTTTGTGGAAATTGGGTTGCCTAGTTTAAAACGTCGTTGTCCTAAAACTTTCGAGAGACACTGTACAAGTCAATACGTTCCCACCATTAAATTTGTACAGGTCGATGAGCTCGACACGAATCAATTGAAGTTTGTGTGTGTGTATTTACATGAAAGAATATTAACTTTAATTTTGGGGAGTTAATATAAATAGCAGCGATAAAATAATTCAATTCGAGAAGAGGCTTATGTAGGCTAAGCCGTGTTCAATCAAAAATACATAATATAAAAATTTAAAACAACGATAAAATTCACAATGCCTTGAGTTAGAATTTGGCAATTTCCTTGCAAGGACGATAGTTTAATACACAATTATGCAAACAGGAATTTAAAATTAACTGAACCAAATAAATCTGAAATTTACTTCGTTCAGACTGCATAGAATTATCCTTCCTTGTAAGAAATTACGAGCAGGAAAAGGCTCCAGAACAAAAGATACCTTCGTGTTTTCTTAAGGAAGAAAGCTGAAGAATACTTTTCCTGAGGCCTCAGAAGATCGATCTTCCTGGTCAGCTCAATTTGGAAATACAGGCAGGAAGCCACAAACACTCTTGGAAGAAGGGCGAAGAAACAACAAAAGAATGAAGAAGAGTGGCAACACTGAATCGTATTTCACTAAAAGTCTTCCAATCTTTCACAGCGTCTTTCTCATTTTGTGGGAAATTACTTGGTGGGAAATTATCGGAGGTCTGAGGAGGAGACAAGGTCGGAGCCAGGTGGAAACAGAGGTAAGTTTAACAGTTGCTAAAACTTCCAGGTTAGTAATTCTCGCTTGACTTGAGAGTTCAGGAACAACGGGATACAGGGAGAGGGACTGTGACTGAGAAAGGGATAGACAAAAGACGAGTGGAAGACGAAACGAGGACAGATGAGAGGGAGTGAGATAAAGGGAGTTATAAATAGCAAGAGGTAGACAAAGAGCGAGAGAAAGAAAGCTGCAGGGAGTAAGAGAGAAGGAGAAGAGGAGAAAAGGAAAAGAGGCAGAAAATGGTGTGAGAAAGAAAAGGAGATATGGAAAAAGTGCGTTAGAAACAAAGGGGACACAGAGAGTGATTGGGAAAGACAGAGGAAGGAAGAAAGAGACGAACAGTGAGAGAGAGGGGGAGAGAATGAACCAGAAAGAGCAAAGTGAAGAGATAGAAAGTGTGTGAGAGAAAAATGCCCAATAATGAAGAAGAGCCAGAAATAGGAACTGAGATAAAGAGAAAGAAGGGAGAGATTGGGTGCTGAAAAGATGAATATCAAGATATAGACATGGAGAAAAAAGGTAGAGAAAGAGCAAGAAACAGGCAAAAGGGAGATAAATAGTGGAAGGAAGCGAAGGATCATATCGATCAACCTCTAAGCGAAGTGAACATGAGCTTTGGAGGGAGGGATGGAGGAGAGAGAGAGAGAGAGAGAGAGAGAGAGAGAGAGAGAGAAAGAGAGAGAGATATTATGCGAAATAAAGTAAAATTAATACTTTAAAGAAAGCATTCCGACTGCATTTCTAGCGGGGTTATTGTTAAGGAAACTTCATAGCAAATACGGAAGGCGAAAATGTCGCTTAGGAACACAAAGGCATGTGAGTGATAAGTTCTCTAGAACCTACACGTTCTCGATAAAGGGAATTGCACCGAAAAATAAGCTTAAAATAAATTTGGATTAAGGAAGTTCCGTCGGGCAATTCAAGTTCCTCGTCCACAGTTTGACCCAAAGCAATCTCGGCGAATGAAATCAGCTGGTAATATTATTAAAAAAATAAATTGTTTACAGATAGTTATTTCGTGATTTTTTTATCGTTCTTTGCCACCTAAATCTAAAAATTACATCGTTTTAAGCATATCATGTAGTTATAATAGAATAAAGCTACTCTGGGGGACACTCAGTATCAAACCAATGGATACATGGTTGATATAAAGTTCGTCGGAGAGGCTGCAGAACTACATAGAATGCTTGGGCTATTTTTCAGTTTCGGTTGGACCTTTTTCTACCTATCTAGACAAAAATATGACAATGAGGTTGAATGATGAACGTATGACATAAATGATGGGACACACTGGCGTACGCAGAGGGGGTCTGATGGGCCAACAGTCCCTTCCTAAATTTAGAGAAAAACAATATTTTCAAATAAAAGCAGTGAAGAATTCCGCAGAAAAACAGAGTAGTAAATGCAAACCTGTTTAAAACTACCACAGATATCTATTTTTGATAGTGGAAAGTTCCAAATATACGGAAATTCTTATTGTGTATGCTACCATCTTAAAAGACAGTTGTGTAGCACCCAGCTTTAAAATACCAGCTCCCCCCGGAAAAAAATCCTACGTACGCCAGTGATAGAACAAAGTGACCCATAACATAACAAGGATATGGCTACGATTACATTTTAAGCACATTTTTATAATATAGCTATTCTGAAATTATAAAAAAACACGTGAAAATCTCATTTTTTAAATCTGAAATGCAAACAATACACTGTAAATTTATTGATCAATGGAAAAATTATGTCTGAGGTATATCGTAAATACATTTCAGCGTGATAAATATATCAATACATATGCAAAAGGCTTTAAGGTTGCGTAATCTATTCAAAAATTATAATAATTTATTTTGGCACAATCTTTCTCTTTTCCCTTTTGAAGTTTAACAAATAATGAAGATGTAGAATTATTCCCTCAGCGGAATCTAGTGGACTCCGCATCAAAGATGAACTGTTCAACAACAGGTTCTCCTTACGTCTTCTCATCACGCATGATATTGCTGCAAAATTAATCAATGCTATGTTGGCCGCTGGCTCTTGGTCTGGTGTGTCCTCTGGAGATCTCCTGCTATTGGATCAAATTTTATTGAAGAGACCCTGGCAGTGGAAATGTACCCAGAGGTGGAAAACTGAATGCGGATGGCAGTTTTACGGTGTTTATAACAGACTAGAACTCTTCAACGTGACCGTATTAAGAATTCAAGGATCGTGTTACATCGTCGACGAGCAGCGGTGGGCCCAGGATTAACCATCTATGGGTGCTGAGGGGGTGCGGTGTTGATAATAAAAGGAAACTTGACACATACATGTATTCTTTAACCACCAGGGCTACATCAAATTCTAATAGGCTTGTATGAAAATATGCCAATGACTTGAGTCATTTTTGCTTGCTTGCGTTGACAAAGAAGTGAATGTGGCTTCCATTTCAGATTAGTATCAACGGTTTGGCTGTAGTATACAATAATAATGGCCTTAACGGTATACGCTCATAACGACATGGTTTTCGTAAGTCATAACGTAAATGACACTGCAACACAGAAAGAACTGTTAAGGTAGATTTAACAAAACATATTTCCTTAAGTTATTTAGTAGCCGCAAACAATAAACATAGTACCATTTACTGAAGTTGGTAATTTCGAACAAATTCTTTGGTAACCATAGCACATGTGCTCGATTACTAGAAAGCATTTAGTACTGGTGAATAATCATTTGTTTGTCGCTTGTTTCAACAAGTGTTTGGTTGCCAGAAACTATTTTTGGTTATTCCAAACTTTTTACACTGTAAAGAGTTAACAGTATTTCCGGTTCAAAATTGGTTTTCAAAAAGTGGTGCGGAAGCACCACTTCGCAGACCATGGCACCGCCCCTGTCGACGAGATTCCTTAACTTTACCACTTGGGTTTCTTTTTCTGTAGACCAGTGAAGTTCACTCTTTATCACCATAAATATAACGACGAGAAGCAACTGGAAGAGAATCATTGAGACCTGTGACTCCATAACATACGACATTCTGTTACTTGTCAAAAATGAGTAAGAAGAACATATCAACCTGTACATAACACGTAACTGCGGGCATATAAAATTATAACTTACATGTATCTCCTGTATGGAAGGGATTTTTTTCTCATACCTTGTATCAGCGGTATTCAACCTTTTTTCTCCGCGTACCCCTAAAGAAACTTTACCACTCAAGCGTGTAACCCCTGCATCCCCGAGTTATCCTTAATTCAGATTATACATAACTACATCTAAAATAAATTATGCAAATCAATCATTACCTATTAAATAATACAGTTTTACTATAAAAAGGAGAATTATAAAATAAATAAAGGAAAATTACGGGTATAGCAAAAATATATTATGAACTCTAATTAATATTTCTTACCTGTTAATGAGATGGCTGAGCTTGTTTTCTGCTCCTCGATTCGTGCCTGAATCTTCGTCAGTACGAGCATCAGTGGTGATTCTGGATTCAGGCGATTTCTGTGTTTCGTTTTGATGGCTGTCAATGCAGAAAAACCCTGCTCACACAAATAAATGGAGGGGAAGGGAAGAAGGCGTGCGATGGCAGTGTCACTAAGTTCAATATACTCTTTGCGAGCGTAACACCATGTAACGAGTCCACTCACGGTCCCCGAAATGACGTGTCATTCATACCCCGGCACGGGTCCAAACGTCGTTATGTGTACAGGAAACCGGTCGTGACTCTTACGGTCCAGGTTTTCAAGTTCGGTACTGAGACTGTCGTTTATTGTCGTACTATTGCGAGGCGGAGATAAATACCTTGAAATGTTACACTGTTTTGTTTACCTTGGATATGTAGATTCGAACAATCATAACTCACTAACAGCATAATATCAGATACCTGAAATACATCAAATAACAACACTGACGAACGGTAAAAAGTAAATATATATTGTAACAACAAAAAAATATTGCAATCAACAACTGTTTACATTGCCTCCTCAGTCGCTCACTCATTCACTCTACCTCTCTTTCATACATCTGAGGTATTTTTACATGTGAAGTATAGATACAAATCATGGATCTCATTAACATATCATTCCTTTTTAGTTTTAAACCTTTATGTGAATTTAGGTTATTTGTCTGCCAGCTCCTGTGCTCTTTTAAATTTATTTATGTGCCAGCCTTCGGAAAGCGGTTATCTAAGACAATTGGGTCGGCGTGGTTAAATCTTACGTTCGAATGAACGTATGCATCCAGTCGTAAGCACGACATTTAACAAGTTTCTCGGATGGGGGTAATACACATAAGCCTCTCTCGCCCAATGAGAACAAATACACCATTACATAGTGATGCAAAACTTAATCGGTTCCAGCGGCTGGAATACACAAATCAATCGTCGGCGCGAGCAAAAATTACATCAAAAACCACTATGCAATAAAAAATACTACTTCACGTGCACGACCTTGCAATATAAATTACGTTTCCACAATTAAAAAGGACTCATCAGTCAACTATTGACAAATTAAATGGCGCGCGGGGCGGTCGGTTACAAAAAAATGGAGCACACTTTGACAATTTACACCTAAAATCAAAGTAATGGAATGGAGCTCCTAACTCTGAATGCAGACAATTAAATTAGAACATCTGATATATATAAAAATACCAAAAATTATCAGACACGGAAGTTAGGTTCGGGGTTCCTGAGTCACTTTGCAAATAAGTGAGACTTCGGCGTTAACAGTACGGTGCTGATACAAACAATGCACGTTTACATGGACATAGACTATCTGAAGAATACTCTACCGGACTCTGATACATTGCGTGGTCATGCATCTCTCCTGGACGCGGGACTTGCACACGCTTCCTTTGCGGCGAAATTGTTCTCCGAGGTCGATCGCGACGAAGGATGATTGCGACGATATGGTGTACTTCACCTCCTTAGCACTTCGGGTGTTCCTCTCGTCACTAGCGTCGGGTGTACGTGGTCACGCGCCGGTCCGGAATCTCTCTAGTGTCGGGCATCAATTGGACGTCGATCTGGAATCATCTCTCTCTGGTAACGGACTTCGATTGGACGTCGATCTGGAGTCGTCCTTCGCTCTCTCTCTCTCTCTCTCTATCTCTCTCTCTGGTAACGGGCTTCGGTTGGAACGTCGAACTGGACACGTCCTTCGGGCTTTGGGCAGTGTTTGGCTTTGGCGTCGTCTTTGGCGCTGGCTGGCTGGCTTCACCGGATGATGGCGATGCATCGTTGCAGGCGTCAGGGAAGTTGACGGACCCTTCTCTATCTCCTTTAGTCGCCCAATATTATGTAGTCCACGCTTGGCAAAAACAAATCACCGCGTAATACTTCACCAAAATAAGGCGCACACTGGTAACTCTCTATCTGCAATTCGTTCACGGTACGTAAGAAAACAAAATCCACGGACACAAAACAATAGTCACGCGAGAGTGTAGCGCGGAGATGCTCTCTCTATGAAATCCGGGTAAAAACTGTGTCTGGACTCGTAGTACTCTTGATTTTATATCATTTTCGAATTTTTCCGTTGAGAAGCACGCTAAAGTGGCTTGGCTTCGGTTTCCGAGGAGATTGAAATGACCTCTGTAAATTGTCTTGAAACGCGGTCACCAGGCGCGTCCTAGATCCTTGCAGGCTTGGGCTCCAGCTGATTTTCCTGGTCATCCGTGAAAAATGGGTTCGCCCACCCGCTGCGACTCCTAGCCCGGTCCCGACGAAAATAATCCTTCCTTTTCTCCGTGACGTCCCGTGTTGGTGCAAATATGTCATGTTCTAAGCCGCAATGACAGTCCGGCTGTCACTCAGGAAAAACCCGTCTCCCAACTCCCGACGTCTGGCTCGGATACAAATTTATCCACAAAATAAATCAAAACTCACACTTTTATATTTGAACATAAAATGAATCAATAAACAAAAATAATTTATATCGAACTGCGTTTGACATGTCACTGGATGCCGTGACAACCAGAATTCGCAAATAGACACGTTTTCGAATTTTATTTCAAGTGATCTATCAGTGGACATTTCCAGCAGACATTCTTTTAATTTTACAGGAAGATCAGAGGAATTGATGGCGGTGGTGGAGAACGGATTTGTAATCCAATCTTGTGTGTTATCGTCTTTCTCAATTTCTGGAAAGTATTTCAAAAACTGTAACCTGAGATTTTCTAGGTGGAATTTGATTATTTCCAGAAGTTCACCAGCAATACTAACATCATTTTTTTCCACAATATTCCAACACAGTTGGGAAAACTGCAATATTTCCTTCATTAACGCAATCAATCCAAAGTAATACTTTCTTATAAAATCCCTTCACTTTCTCACGGGCTTTAAAATATTTTTGTCGAAGCCTTGGAGTTGAAGATTGAGATCGTTAAAATTGTTGAATATATCCGTCAAGTAAGCTAGTTAACAAAGCCACTGTTCATTCTCAAAATACGCCACCAGATCGGATTTTAATTTTGAAAGGAAACATTTTACCTCATTTTTCAGTTCAAAAAGGAGTCAATACGCGTTCTCGCGTTAAACACCGCACCTCGGTGTTCATAGACAGTTGAGTGTGTGCGGATCCCATCTCCTCGCACATTTTTTTGAAAATACGGGAGTTCGGTGCACGCGACTTGATTAAGTTGACTACTTTTACAGCAATGTTCCGCGTTTCGTGTAAATCAGGAGTTATTTCTTTCGCGACCAAATTTTCTCTGCATTATTCCCAAATTATTTGAGGGTTCATTTGGCCAATACGAGCAACAAGACCGGTTTCCTGACCTGTCAGTGAAGCAGCACCATCTGTGGATTCTTTGAAATAGAGGATAATACAAGTTCTGAGCATAATAATAAATCAGAGTTAGAATCCTTTAGTCTGGTGGTCGGTGCGGGGAGTAACATGAAATCCTAAATCGATTCCTTTTTATATTTACTTTGAGGGAAATGTTGACAAAGAAATGTTTACTTTGTTTGCTTCCCTTTATTACATTTTCAAGTTATCTCTGTCAGAAACAGTTTTTATTATTTATAATTATTTTAAATTGTGCATACCCCCTAAAAAGTCTTCGCGTACCCCCAGGGGTACGAGTACCCCACGTTGAATACCACTGCCTTGCATAATGCAACAATATATAAAAAATAGCTGTAGCGCTTAGCATTAGATGGCGCATACTACTTACTAGAAGATAATGTAATAAAATCACGTTCTGTTGAATTCAAATTTATTAATTAAAGTAATACATTATAGACCTTTAAACTTCTAAATATACCATTCAACACTCAGCAACAAATTCTTTGCAGTGACACTATTTCTATTTGATATTTAACGTTCCTTATTGTTATTGATTAAAATATTTACATTTCCAAGCATTACGTAACTGCTTGTTACTTCGAACTTAAATCCCAAAATTGAATCGAGATTCAAGTAAGTTGTACTTATACCAACTTTTGATATGTTCAACATTAAGTGCATTACTTTCATTCTCTGCAAGCGGGCCGAGTACTTATAATAAACGTTGAAGACTGCAGTGTCTGTAACTTTGTGGACGCGGCACTGCAATCGACAAATAGGCCCGGTGTTCGAATCCAGAGCATAGCATCTGCTTCTGTGTGATTAATCTAGCTATGGGGATGAGTGATGAAATGCGAAGATGGTGATGAGTGATGAAATGATGAATTTGATGAATGGACATTCACAAACAACCAAGCCCGACCGGGATTCGAACCCGGGACCCTTGGCGTCGCAGCGCGATGTGCTAACCACTCAGCCACAGGGTCGGGCTGGTGCAAGTGAAGTAGAACAACAGGAGGATACTGATCGAGTCGCTCTCAAACTGTTCGACGAAATACTAGATATAAGGGTGAACCCAAATGAAATCAGCAGACGTCAAACAATAGGTCCCAGACTACTTGGTAAATTATTATTACTTCCAATTATTTTGAAACATACAAATTATTGTACGAGAGTTAATGTCTTCAGTAACAAGAAAAAGCTTAAAGGACTTAAGATTACTATTAAGGAGAATCTTCTTAACTCACGATTACAACTTCTGCAATTGCATGCAAGATTTGAATGTAAGATTGTGTTTAGCCAGGATGGGAACATTGTCGTAATTAAGGATGGAACAGTTCTGGACAATAAATACATTTTGCTTTGATGTGAATAATAATTAAATAAGATAATGTAATGTACATAATGGCAACTTGATAGCCGAAGGCTTGATGTTTTACTGGGTTAGCTACATTATTTCGCAAGCTCTAATTTCATTGTACATGTTTTTAGATCTTAGCACATGTCCCTCAAATTAAAGGGGTGAAAGTGGCGTGTTATGTACGTGTAGGGAACAGTTATGAATAGGAACGGATTTTAAGGTGCAGCACTTTTACATTATTGTAAAATCTGTTTCAGAATACATTTTCCATTCAAGGACTATGCAAAAAGCATTTCACAGAGAATGTTGTGTGTCAGTAAGTAAATATAAACAGGCATACAATTTATCTCTTAATCTCGCAAATCGTTAATAGAGGGCGACAAAGAAACTTACCTTAATTAGTCCGGCCTGGTTTATTTGTGTTTCGAAAAACAACCTGACGTGACTGTCAATATTTGAGCACCTATTGGACTGTTAAAATACCCTTACCAAGTACAGCCATTCAAGCTGAAAGTCATTGTTTTAAGTCAGCCTGACGCTGATTCTAATCAGATAAAATAGGTATATTTATTTTTAACTTTCATTTGTTTAGTGGGTTATATTACGTAGCTCCTGTATCTCAATGTAGACTGGCCAGTGGTTCTCAACCTTCTTCAGTCCGACCCACCTTGAGGATATTGAATTCGTGGGACACATAAGCACGCAGAATTACTTGAAGGGGTGTGCACCCAGTTCATAATCATATTTTTGCTAACATCGAGTACTTTAAGAAACCCTATTGTACGCTTGCTTTAACAAACTACACATACTTCATTCTAGAAAAGTAAATATGTAATTTAAAAAGCTAATTTACTGTAGTCTAACATCTTACTAAACACACATGATGAAATTGAAAAAAAAAAAAATACTCACCGAACTAATGTGACTATGTTGGATTCAATGGTGGTCAACTTGCACGTACATCTGAGTGCGCTTCAAGTCTATTTCTGTACTGGCTCTTTACTTGAATCAGATTACTTTTTAACGCAACTATAAGGTGGAGAAAGGAATGACACAGATAAATAAGAACCGAAACGAAAGCAACAGAATGCCTTGAGTTAAACATCAAAGAAATGCCGGTAAAAAGCAATGGTAGTGCGCGAATAACAGAAATATACTATGTACATACTCACGGACAGTTCTGGATTGTAATGAATGCATTGACTTTCAATGGAATCGTTACAACCCAGCAGTGTCCGTGACGTACACACGGGATAAATTTAAATTATTAAAACAATATATCTTACGAGGGTTGTTCAAGGATAAAGTTTCCCTTTTTTTGGAGAAAGTGGGAGCCCGATAAATGAAATGAAACTAGAAATGTGTTCTTTCGTCTTTCCTCTACATTTAAACACAATGCAATGTTCGTGCTCGCTACCGCGCATGCGCGGCACGTGATTAGCGTGAGTCATGCAGTGAGAAACGTGCCCTGGCCATAAGGAGTAGCGACTCATGGCGGAACAACTGTTTTGGCTGTGTGGAGTATTGCTTACAGAGTTTTTGAAGAAAGGGGGGAACAGTCAATGTTGCACGTTATTGCCAAACACTGGAGAAAGTGAAAAAAGCAATTCGCCTCAAACGTCCTGGAATCCTTTCTGCTGGTGTCATTATTTTGGATGACAATGCTCGTCCCCATTCGGCAGCACTAACACAGGATATAGTACAGGGTGTCCACAAAGTCCTGCTACCGTTACAATGAAACTTAACTCCTAAACTATATGAGATAAAGACATCCGGTTTTTTGCAACGTGTTCTACAGCTCTCTGACTTTTATTTACAATTACAACACTTGCACATGCGCCGCGTTAGTTGCCCTCAGGAGGTCGAGACGATATTCGATCTCCATCCATACACGCTGCAGCATCAACCTGTTCGAGAACTTCTGCAATCCGTGTACGAAATGTGACAAGATCTGGAACAGGGGTTTCGTAGACACGATCCTTGACGTACCACCGGAAGAAAAAATCAAGGGGGTGATATCAGGCGAGCGGAGGCGGCCAGGAGATTGGTCCATCGCGGCCAATCCATCTCCCAGGGGAATGTCTATCCAAAAGGTCCCTCATATCTAGAGACCAGTGAGGAGGCGCTCCATCTTGCTGGAAGATTATGTTTGGCTGCAGTTCCAACACCTGAGGGAGTAGGTATTCATGAATCATGTCGTAGTAATGAATTAGCCCCTGTAACCGTGTCCTCAGCAAAGATAAATGGACCGATTATCATGCATAAGAGCACACCATATTTTCAGTTTTGGGATAGCTCAAACATGTTCACGAATGACGTGAGGATTTTCAGAACCCCATATCCGAACGTTATGGCGGTTAACATGTCCACACACATGGAAAGTGGCTTCATCAGAGAACATCACCCTTTGCTGTCGTCATTGTCGCTCACAACATAATCTGCAAAAAAAAAACAATAAAATTAAAATAATAATAATAAAATACCACTACTTATTAAAACTTTGAGAGCTGTAGAACACGTTGCAAAAAAACGCATGTCTTTATCTCATATAGTATAGGAGCTATGTTTCATTGTAATGGTAGCAGGACTTTGTGGACACCCTGTACTTCGAGAAATGAAATGGGAAAGGTTACGACACCCCCCTACAGCCTTGACGTGGCCCCGAGTGACTTTCACTTGTTTCCTGCAGCAGGTCAACGTTTTCACACTGATTTGGAGGTTCAGACAGCCGTGAAAAGTGTTCTTCGTTCCCTGGACCCCGAATGTTTTGCAGATGGCTTTCAACAACTTGTGCAACGATGGGACAAATGCTTATGCTGCCTTGGAAATTATGTTGAAAAGTGAGAAAGGACCCTGCTACTTGGTGCAACTTGATTTTTGTCTGTAACTTAAGAAATAAATTTTTTGCAACATAGGGAAACTTTTTCCTTGAACGACCCTCGTAGTAATTTAAATGTAATAGGTTTTTAGGACACAGTAAATAAATTTTCGAGCCCGACTTCGCGACTCACCAAACGCCTCCTCGGGACCCTACAGTGGATCGCGCCCCATAGGTTGAGAAACGGTGCTGTAGACACATAGTAACTGGGAGGGTGAATGGTGAATCGAGGATATATGTGAAAGAACTGTCCGTGTCTGATCCAGGATTCGAATTCATAGCGCAATATTATTACCACTATCCATTTACTTACAACTGTAACCAGCAGGGGGGACCTGATGGGTCTACAGACCCTCTCCAAATTTTGATAAAATCAAAATTTTCGAATAAAATCAGTAAAGAACTACGAAAAAAAAGCTAACAGGAAGCTACGAACACTTCTCACCGTAAACCGGGAACATTTCCTTGTGAATATTCCTTGCAGGAAATCATTTTGCCCAAGGTCGCACAACAGCACGCTGCTCTTCTAACGTACACTTCTCGAGCACAGTGTACATTTTTTTAACTGAGCTGCCCTTGCGTGCGTCTTCTACCTATCAACTGCTAACTATATATCATCAAGCTCGATTGTTCTGCCATCTAATGACATCTTCCGAAACTATTTACTACTATTTTCTGCTCTCCCATATCAGTTTCTGACCCATTTACTGACTGACTGCCTCTCGTGCATTGTAGAAAAATGCTACAAATCAAGCAATACGTATATACAAAAAGAGATAGTTTACTGGCCTGTTTTTATTATACATGGTGGCCACGAATTAAGGGGCACATTTTGTCACTTAATTTTGTATTAATTGAGCTAGTATTTTTCCTTTCCTCTTCATCTTTTTTTACACGTATGTAAAATCTAACTAGCATAGCGGAAGAAGTAGGCGTTCTTTAAGATGGCAGCAAGTCGCCTAAGTATTGAGAAGCGTGCAAAATGTGTACGTGCATTTTCCATTATCAATAACGTGTAACAGAAGTTCAGAAAGGAATGCTGCAGGAATGTGGACCTCCGGCATTTAAAAGTGACACTATGTCAAGAATCAATAAGTTATTTCATGAAACCGGAAGTGTTTGAGACCACAAAAATCTGGTAAGCCACAAACAGACAGAAGGAAAGCCAATTACGTCTTCAAGCTGGCATTAATTTAAATGGAGCTCAAATTGATAATTATGTGGACAACAGATAAAATTGTATTTGCGATGTCTAAGTTACTTTCTTCAGAAAATAAAAAGTTGCCAATATTATAAATATGTTCTCATTGTTAAACGTAATTGATGATCAAAAGGTGCCCACTTAATTCGTGGCCATCCTGTATATATAATACTATTACCGGTACATTTCCTTCAGTCTTGTTTTATGTACTCCCTTATGTAATTTTTAGAAACTCTTATCTCGTGTATTCTGAAAGGTCACACGTGTGCACAGAGTTAGTTGATATGACGCTATCGCAGGAAGAGAAGTACGTATGTGACTGCTCGATAAGTGAGCATTCACGCGCGAAACAGAGCGATATATTATCCATCATTACAAGATGCTCGAAGCAGCAGCTCGGTTATCTGAGCCACGGGAACAGCCACCAAATGTTCAGTCCCGAGTTCCATTCCCATCAAATCGTTACGCTACTGTTTCAGTTGACTTGTCAACTCCATCCTCCAAATTGTCGGGCTGAATGGGTAGGTGGCAGGAAGCAGTGTATCCAAACCTGATAAAATTTTCGTTCCTTTGATATTATTTCATTACAGCTTTACGCCGTCCTCTGTCAATTGTGGATAACATAGGCGTGCGCAGACCTTCTGATTAGGGAAAGGAAAACCTAATTTTATCTCACTGTCTAAGTGTTATTGCATCGATGGGTGTGTGTATATATACACCCCATATGTGTAATATATATATATATATATATATATATATATATATATATATATATATATATATATATATATATATATTCACACACACACACACACACACTCACCCCCCCACACACACATACATACACACACACATACATACAGGCCCCATAACAAATCAACAACAAAAATCATATAAATTGTCTCTTAAAGGTGCACGCTCCTTTTTCTCCAAATAATTTGTTCATGCATTTAAGAGAAAACCGTTTAGCAGCAGTACTTCTCTCCCTGCTAATGTACAGTGCATTACAGAAAACAAATTACGAGCGAAGTGAGCAAGAAAATTTTCAGATCCGAATTTTTGCAAAAAGGAAAACAATATTGATTTAATATGGCGCAATATTTTCATCGAGAGCCATGGCATTCTCTTTTCCATTTTTTTTTCATTTAGATCGTTTGGCATCTAGGGCCAACTGCCGCCAACCCCTAGCTACGGCTCTGAACTTGACAACGCTGCAAGAAAAGCAGACATTGCGAGCGAAGCGAAAAAGAAACGTTTACGAAATATATGTATATTTGTATAAAATTTGAAATCGAGGGGGCAATTGCAGCTCTGTACCCCCTGCAGGTGTTCTTGGCCGTCTGGAAGAAATAATGCAAAAAAGACGTGACAACTAATTCCATCTTGAGTATCCTTGTGTCCTGCTACTCTTAGATTCTGCTAGTCTTGCTTTACTTTACTTCCATGTTTGCCCCTTCTAAAATAGGTTCCCGTCCAAGTTTAGGGGGCAATGCCTCTCCTCCTTGTTGTTGCGCCACTGCACCCCATTTCCCAGTAGTTGCTTTGAACTTTCATCGGCTTGAAGTTACTTCATTTTCTTTAGGAATATAATATCGTTTAATAACGACGATAAGATTCCTCTATCCTAAATTTCTAGGTGAAAATATAATAATATAGGGGCATGGACGTCTGGAAGGGGGGGAACAAGGATGGCCACCTCTTTCCCTTAGAAAACGAATGTCAACCTAAAAGTATATTTACACATGTATAATTTTATTTCAGTCATAGTAACTTATATTAATTATTATAATGGGGATGCAAGAAGGCGATAATATCAAATTCAAGAGGTGTTTTTGAGGGGGCAACACTATTTTCTGGGTAATATGCCCCTTGCTTGTGCCTCCGTGGAAAAAATCTGCGGATGTCCATGATTAGGGGCATTTGCCTCCCACCGTGCGCACACCTGGGTATCGAACCCGAGACCTCTCGATTACAAGTCGGCGACGCTACCACTGCGCCATCGGGGAGGCCACACGACGCTTGAGAACGAGACAATCAACAGCAACGTTTCCCACCGTAGCGGCATGACAGTCCGCACAAACCCTCCTTCGGTTGGTGGAATCCTCAAACGTCACTTTTCGCGTGAAGACTGTCACTTTAATGTAACAAACTCAAGCTTTCCAATCGAAGCGACACGGCAAGCTGTACGTGTCACTTGTCGCTCGGATTGGGCCGTTTTCTAAATTTCGTGTATTGACTCTTCTCGATCTATTGATCGCGTATGAGCGGTTACTGCTTGCTTTCGACCGAAGGGGCCACACCACTTGTCGCTTGTCACTCCGGCGTCCCCTCTCCCTGTCAAAGCGTTGTTTGTCACCTCAGTCTGTAATATCCCTAAAAGGGTTGTTTTCATTGATTGATTGATTTGTTTTATTTCACTTCGCTTTTCTGCCACTTTTTGGCTAATCGCGACGATGAGAATGAGAGATGATATGTTGAAACAGATGAGAGACACTCACAAAGAACCGGGATTCGAACCCAGGACACCTGGCGTCGTAGCGCGCTATACTAACCACTCTGCTACCGATTCCGGCCGGCTGAGAGGATCCTTTCAGTAGTACCTACTGGAATATTGAAGGTAGGAAATTGAAGAGATGTAACGTAGCGTTTGAGAGAGAGAGAGAGAGTACTATTATGACATTCATAATATGTCAATGTGATTTTCACTCCATGGTGTAATGGTTATCTTAGCGCGCTATGAATGTCATCTGTCCCGGGTTCGAACCCCGGCCTGGGCATGGGTGTTTTGCGAGTGTCCCCCCCACATCCTTATCGTCGCGATTACCAAAAGTGACACAAAGCGACGAAAAATAACAAAAATCAAGATATCGAATCAGTAAAATTGTTTGCCACTCAAGGTTAATTATGTTTTCTCCCTGAGTGTCACACAACCCACAAATCTCTCTACAGACTCTCAATCTCTAATGTAGAGATTGCTTCAGGGTTTGTTTGAGTTCCTCTACTGTGTGCAATATACGATGTTAGGGAAGTTTGCGTGATCAAAAGGTTGGTGATTTTCAGTTTCACTTTGATGGTCCGATCCATTACGAAACTAACGCTAAGCTAATGATCTAAATTTACTACGAAACACATTTCATAATCTCCGAAGATGTAGACTAGACGAAGATTTCAAAGTTGGAGAACTTGAAAATACCCTAAAAGTGCAATACAACAATTTTCTCGCCCGTCATCTTGAAACATTTTGACAAATTTTACTCAAATACAATGCCAGATCGGCTGTCTGACGTATCTAGTCGCAATGCGATTTTGAAATTTAAACTTTGAATGTTGCTACACTTATCATGGTCACAAAATTGGCGTATAGAACTATAGGGTTCATTTAGACCCTTATACCCCTGAGAAATCACTCATTATATCATTACAAAGTTCTTTTTTAAAAATCTTTAGTGCCCTGAAACTGCTGGGATTTACGTTTCTTATTCCAGGAGAAAGCAGTATAGGCAAATGGGAGCAGAAATTCAGGTTTTTCAGTTCTGAGTCCGCCATCTTTAAAGGCAAGTGAACCAACGTTCCAGATTTGTAGAAATTGCTAAATTGATCTATCTTGTAAATAAAATAAATATAAAACAAGATCTCTTGACTTCACACTAGCTTCGAGCAAGAGTTTATCCTATCTTACAACTCCTCTATTATTTCTGAAGGTTACAGAACAGAAAATGTTAAACTTTATTCCGCTTTGAAAACAGAATATATAATATATAATAAAAGTTCTTTCCTCCTAATGCAAAAATTACTTATTCAAACTTATACTTATGTTATTAATATTAAGGAAGTATTCAATTTACGCTAGATGTTGAATTTTAGGCAATATTTTAAGTTAATGCGTAGTATATACTTTTTATTTTAGTCACACTTATAGGCACACTCCTGTCTAGCCTATTCACTATTGTGTTAAAAATTACTTAACCATCGCATTAGAAGTTCACGAACGTTATATTTGATGTTCTTTGTGTTCGGTTTGCGTTTCGTGGTGCAT
This sequence comes from Lepisma saccharinum, assembly GCF_977018435.1. NCBI lineage: Eukaryota > Metazoa > Arthropoda > Insecta > Zygentoma > Lepismatidae > Lepisma > Lepisma saccharinum. The sequence continues at coordinate 56,221,078 of NC_139233.1, forward strand.
CAAAAGGTTGGTTTTATATTCCATGTTTGTGTCAAGGTGACTGTTACAATTGACGTACAGCGTTGAAAACATAATTCTCGGAGCTAAACGCATTACCGCATTACCTTAAATCAGCTTTCACAGTTCTTGTACTGTGGTAAATGTGATGTTTAGATTTTATTTTGAACTTTTTCAACCCAGAACAACAACATGCCTCATTGTTAGTCATGAAGTTGAAACTATAAATCTGATTTATTAAGCGTCCGCTCTGAAATTTTAGCCTGACGGAACCTATTTTGGATGCTATACAAGCGCTACTCGACTGCCATCTAGTGATCGTTGAACAAACTAAGTTGAGTTACAACACCCCTTAATGTTTCGGGAAGCTTGTTCCAGTTCCCGCCCTGTGGTTTCGGTGTTTTGGCGTTAATATGCGGTTTACCACATGTCAGACGAAATGAGGAAACAAAACAAAAGTGCGTCCGAACTTCCGTAATGAACGCGCCGGAAGAGAATCTAACACTGGTAGCCAATGAGGGAGGTTAAGGGGCTTGAACTTCGGGAAAGTTCCCGATCCAAATAATACACATGCTTGTCGCTAGAGGGCAGATTCGTACAAAATATGCACTCAATGGGAAAAAATATACATGTTTGTAACACTGCACTTTGAAGATACCCATTTCATTATGATGAAACGAGATAAATTAACAAGTTACTACACCCTGTCTCTTGAATCTGTGTAGCGAAGTCTCACGCAACGTTAGAGAAGGGGAGAAAGAGAGTTGGCGGATCACAGCAGTGTGCGCTGCTGCAAAAGGCTGGTAGCTGCAGCCACGTTTTCTCCTCCGTTCACTCACCCTCTCACGTGTTTATTGGTAGAGCCCTCTCGGGTCACTACTTGCGTAAGAGGTTTCTGATCTTTTGCTTGCCCCAGAGATTCCCGAGGCAGAATGTTTTGACATACATACTTACAGCAAAACGTGTTCTGGCCGTTGGGGGTAATCGTTATGATGAATATGAATCATGACTAGAAAAAAATTATGATATCAGAATGTAAGTACGCCTCTTACACATATTGACGCGTAAACATTGTTCTTATTTCTAAATTTGGTCGAAAAGAATATTCAGGTGTTAGAATAACCAAGATAAGCAATTTTTAAATTGTATGAGAGGGAAGTGGAAATCTGTTGAAAATAATTATTTCAACGGTAGTGGACTCACTATCTCGTTACACAAGAATCATGGTTCTGTTACCAGTCCGGGCTTGAGTATTTCTATTTGTGTCCCTTCATTTATATTATTATATCATCCATCCTTAGCAGTGGCTGCGATTGGGTTCCAAAAAGGGGTGGGGGGTAGGGAATGTGCCAAAACTACCGGAGCAAGGGCAGTTTACTCTACCTTGGTGCAAAAGGTTTAGCATAGAGCAGGGTTAAAAGTGGAAAAACGTGTGGGGGGAGTTAACTACCCCCACAACCCCCTAAACGACGCCACTGACCCTTAGTATTTACGGTGTCTGGAAAATCTCTGCAAATGACACGGTCATCGCCAGGCACTCACTTGTCAACCAATATGAGGAGATGCTCCATCTTGCATGACGACAGGGATCTCTAAACATCATCGTTCGTGTAGGCAGGAACCACATGCTGTGCACTGATTTGAGGTAATGCTCCTCCTAATGGAAAACATTAAGGCTCCTTCATACATTTGACGAAAGTCGAATCTGAGGAAGAAGGGGGAAAAAAGGAGGGTCATGTGGGTTGGTGTTTCCGTGGCTTACTCTGTAACGTATCTCTGACGTAACAGAGTACGTCACGAGATTGGCAGTCTTCACAGTTTTCTTGGGTCTCAGCTTCTACTGCCTCGTAGAGCTCCGACACAGTAAATAGTCCCTAACGAACCTACACAAGTTATGTGAAAGAAACAGCGAAATGATTTTAAAAAAAGTATAAAAGATTACCTACACATGGAAACAGATCTTCATATGAGATCGTTGAAGGTAGGCATTCGCTGTTTACTGTTCACGGCTGACGGGAGAGCAGTTGGGGTGGGGTGGATACCTGAGGGGAAACAAACACAATCGCTTGCAAGGGTGGAAGGACGAAAATGTGTTTGTTGTGAAGCAGTTGACCATCTGGCGCGCAGGCGAGCGAAGAAAGCAAACATGAATTACACTGGTCTACAAAATTCAACTTTGTAAAATTTTCGAGCACCAAAATGGGTTATCCCCATGTATTTCGACCTGCTGAACACGAATCTGGCATTGTTTTTTCCACAGCACCCTCAGTTTTTGTGTAAAGTGTACTATTAGCTATGTAATGCTATTAGCTTTCTATGATGCTCAAACAATATGATTTTGTCTCTAAATACTAATATATCAACACAAAAGTCCATAAAATGCTAGTGAAATATTTTTCATACATACCTAGATTACTTTTGGACGTTTGCTGCGCCTCTTATGGGTGCCACTACTATCCTGCAGTAGTGTCCAACAGTAGTCAGCCATCATATTTGTTGCACATTGCCCCTGATAGCGTTGCTCCAATGTAGATATGGTCGGATGAAATCGTTCCCCATGTTCATCGGAGACTTTTCCAAGAGCACCAGCAGGAAAAGAATTCAAGTGTGAGTGGTGAACGTGCATTTTTAAAGACATGTTACAACCGAGATTACGGTAAGACTGTAGTAGTTCGTTGACAAACACATCACTATTGTCTGCTCTCTTGTTTCCAAAAAAATCAGAACACAGTTTTTTGAAAGAATTCCAGCAGTCCAGTTCAAGAGGGCTCAAAGCTGTGACAAAATCAGGATCGTGAAGAAGCCGTCTAATTTGAGGGCCAACGAACACACCAGCTTTCACTTTGGCTTCACTCAACGCAGGGAATTTCTGACGTAAGTACATAAAACCAGGTCCATCTTTGTCCATTGCAACAACGAATGACTTCATAAGTCCAAGTTTTATGTGAAGTGGTGGTAACAAAATGTCTTTCAAGTTCACCAATGGAACGTTTGCTACGTTCTTGCAACCAGGTTCCATTTGTGTACGGGCAGGCCAAATCCTTGTGTCGTAGTGACTTTTTCGATCACGGCTATCCCACTCACAAAGGAAACAGCAATGCTTTGTATACCCTGATTGTAATCCTTTAAGTATCCCAATTACTTTAAAGTCAGCACAGATTTGCCACTTGTGGATGTTATATTGAACTTTATTCAACAAAAGTTCCATACTGCTGTATGTTTCCTTCATTTTAGTGGCATAAGCTTCGGGAGTAGGAGGATAAACATTGCTATTGTGCAGGAGTACCGCTTTGAGGCTAGTTTTGGAGGCATCAACGAATATTCGCCATTCCACTGGTATATGTTTCAGTCCCATAGCATTAAATAGACCATTCACATCATTGCAGTAACAGAGTGAGTCTTCCATGACAAAGAATGGTGTGAAGGCAGCCTGACGATTTCGAAAGAAACAAACCCTAGCATCTTTCTGTAGTAAATTCCACTGTTTCAGATGCGAACCCAGAAGTTCAGCTTGTGCCTTAGAAAGATTCAGGTCCCTAACAAGATCATTCAAATTGTTTTGTGTCAGGAGATGTGGCGTCATTTCTTCGTAATCGAAATCAGAGCTTTCATTCTCCGTGTCTGTATTAGCATCGACCTGGGTTTCATCGTCCAATGACCATGTCTCTGGAGGAACGGGGACAGGTAAGGAGGAACTGTGCACTACGGGTCGAATAGCTGACTTGATGTTGGGATACTTGATCTTCTTTCTATCCTTGCCCTTCATCACTGCTATTTTAATCATGCAGAAATAGCAATCATCTACGTGATTAGTCGGCTCCCTCCATACCATCGGGATAGCAAAAGGCATTGCAACTTTACCTTTGTTCTTCATCCAATCATTCAGACGAGACGAACAGTTCACACAGACAATATGTGGTACCAGTTGGGGGAACTTAACATGCGGGAACAAACGACACAATCTTCCTGTCAAGCGTAATATGTATGTATAGCATTGCTTATTATAACAATTCTTATATAATGAAATATTTTTAAAACTGTGGGTGCTACACAGAAACTAATAACATTTTCATGCTTAGGGGGTCAAAATACATAAGAAACACCCATTTCTATTCTTGAAAATTTTTCATTGTTGACCAGTGTTATCGTTATTTTAACAGGTAACAAATTTTTCATGGATAGTAAAACCTTAATTTGATGACAAAAGATTCTCAAACATTTATGAAATGGAAGATAGTAAACACAACCGCGCTTTCATGTCTTGAATCTTGGATATATCATTATGTGGGAGAGGCAGGGAGGGGAAAAGGCACTTTCTCTCTCTCTCTCTCTCTCTCTCTGTCTTTTTAATCTTCCATAAAGAGCAATGAAAGGAAAACCGAAAACTGTTCCTATTTTGTATCTACAGTTCCCAAATAGAAATTACAATTTTTGTAACTATAATTGGCTTACGCAGAATTTTGTCGCGAGGTGTTTCAAGTTTGTTTAGATTTAGTATTTATAGTAATAATAACAATACATTGTTTTTTGATTGATTGATTGATTTGCTTTATTTTACTTCGACTTTTGTGCCACTTTTGGCTAATTTGCGAAGATGGTTATGAGTGAGGATATGATGAAATTTATGAATAAACACTCACATACAACCATGCCCAGGCCTTGATTCCAACCCGGAACCCCTGGCGTCGTAGCGCGATGTGCTAACCACTCCGCCACGGGGGCCGGCAATACATTGTTTTTTATTATTACATTTATTAACAATAGTAATCTAATAATATGAACTGTTTATATTTTCGTGTGACACTAATTAGTTTAAAACAGAGCACGAATTAAACATTTCTTCAGTTTGCCCAGTCAGTGATCAAAACAGGTTCATTGAATGGACAGTGTTCCATAAGATATACACATATATCATTCAGATCATGTACAATTAACTACACGTATGCTAAAATTGTAGTTTTACAACTTTGCTTTTACAACGAACAACGCTCACACTGGAAGAGCAAAGTTGTGCGTTACTAAATTAGTAGGCTTTCTGTATTATTTTCTGCAGATAAAGTTTATTTTGTGGTGAAGAGTAATTAATGGGATGATGAGAACAGACATTGCCATCTACACCGCAGGGGACGGAGTAGACTGGTTTTTCTCGAGGTACATTTATTTTTCTTGCTTAAGTAACACTTTCTTATTTATATATACCGGGTGGGCCAGACTCAATTAGGCAGTTTTTGATTAGATGTTATTTTTATTTTTTCTTCATTTTATTTATATTGACAAATGTTAACAATTCCAATGGCTACAAAGTTGTTACAAAAATGGAATCACACACACATAAGTCATTGATTTTCAAGATAGTGGTCGAGCTGGGCACAATCTAAGTCAACACAGGGTTGTAGACGCAAAGCAATATTTTCACACGCCTTACTCCTGAACAATCACCTCACGCATATGTTGCTCACTGTCAATGGGATTAGCGTACACCTTGTGTTTGAGGTAACCCCAAAGGAAAAAGTCTGGTGGGTTGATGTCGGGTGATCGGGCTGGCTACTCCACAGGCCCTCGACGGCCAATCCAGCGATCAACCTCGTTCACAGCATACCGTATGATGCAGCCATCTATCGACAACAAAATGTACTTTCCAATTTTTCCGTGTGCTGTTGGATTTATTGGTTACTAATGTTCGAAAACTGCCCAATTGAGTCTGGCCCACCCTGTATACTATTCCAATTTTTGCTTATTTGAAGTACAAATAACAAGAAAAGAAAAAAAATTCTGACAAACAGGGAAAAAATTACTGGGCTACAAAAAATCATACACGGACACAAACAATGAGCTTCTTAAAAAATCATGAACAGCAGTGCACGTAGATACACTATGTAATACAATAAGAACAAATACATGACAACGAAACTCTCACAATAATTGGAAAGCGCCCTGTGTTTCTGTACATTACGTTACATAAGATAATAATACTTTGCGAACAATTTATATGACAAAATCAGTCTCAAAGGTAAACATATTCTCTGTTGCTATACAAAACGCCTTCTGTGCACTGCAATACATAAATAAGACCAAATTCATGAAGAAATTAGCCTCTTAATACTTGCAAAAGTGAAATCTGTTGCTGTACGTTATGTGTAGGCCTCCCTGAAATAACGACTTCCAACTATGCCACAAACAGTGCATACGTTACATACAAAGGTTACCTCGTTTAGAAAGATTCTCCATCATGATCAGTTTGCCGGTGATTTTTTTTCTTCCCGTCTAACGTCTTCGCCTTCCTTCTGTTTTGGGCTTGGATTATTCTCGTGGGATTTCGGATCTGCATTGAGCGTGTGTGCCGTGGATAGACAAGTTCTGGTAGCAGACACTCAACATAAAATTGTTGCAGCTGCGCTTCCATATTCTTCTTCCAGAATTGATCATCTCTCTGAATGTATTCTATTTTAACACCTTTTTGTGTCCATAGACCAACGATACAGTACCTTCTCCGTGTAATAATTACTATTACCCTACACTTGGTAATAGTAATTATGTGTGGTGTTCACGATATTGGCGTTAAGCTCTTCGTCAAATTTCCGGAAAGTTACTTTCTTCGTCTTGATGGAATGTGCAGGTGTTACATGTTTGACAGAAAAGGGACACTTAATTTCGATAATGCCATCCTCACCTACCAGGCCTACTGGGGACTCTCCTAAATATGGAATGGTTGGGTCAACAAACAGGCCGCACGATGTTACCGTCACGTTAACCTCCTTTTCCACATGTTCAATGGCAGTGAGTTATTTTTCCCTACCGTACCGCATTGCTTCACAGTCCCAGTCACTGTAGAGTAGGGTTTTGACTAGTTTCTCGCAGCCAGTGTAGGGCTTTCTCTTGCACACTACCCCGAAATGGGATGCTGTGAGTAACTTACGCCTCTCTTGCTTCCAAATCCCCAGTTCCTCTGCATTACAGTGCTCCTTTCGAGCTCTTGGCGTTCCTGTTCCGTGCGCGATAACGACTGCAGGAACTCTTGACATCTTTGCTATAGCATATCAGGCGAAAGGTCTGGTTTTTGGGCATTTTGACCGTAATCCTTGTTATGCGTATTACCAATTATCCAGACGTAGGCTGGTTCTGGGGTGCTGTCGGTTCTTGGAGAGGCTTAGTCGACGATTTCGCCTTTACTCTAGCAACTTTGTGAAAAATCCTGGGCTGTTCTCGGCGCACATTTCTTTGTGTAGGCTGTATAATGGAGTGTGTGTGTTATGAGAAACCAGAGCGGCGGAGCATCTAGCCCCGTAAAACCTCTTCAACCCATAGTTCACTCGTTTTCCAGCAAGAAACTTTGCTATTATGGAGTTGAACTGTTCCACAGGGTTGTTGTCTAAGTTCTTGAGGAGACTTCTGCAGTGAATTGTGAGTTGGCCCACTGCTTCCATGATGAGCGGGTACAGACTGGCTGCCTGAAGTTCGGGAACAATATTAATTTCTTCTGCAGATTTTCCAGAGCAGAAGTAGCCACGCTCAAAGCAATGCAAATGTTCACCGAACACATGGCTTGGCCCGTTGATAATATCCTTATACAAATCTGTATGTCGACAAGCAGGTGTCAAACCTTCCTGACTAATACGATGTTTCAAGGCCTTTGTCACTCCTCCTCCTAATCTCAGAATGCTGGATCCGATTCGTTTTCTCAGGTGAACATACTTCAGTTTACTATTAGTGCTTATGAGTCTCAGTTTCTTACAATAGTTCCGCAGTAAGTGATTAGTACACTCAATTTTTTCCACTGTGACATCGGTGTAAGGTCTGGCTTCTAGAATTTTTGCATACACGCTTGATACCCATCAGCCACAAGAGTAGCGAACTTCACACCGTACAACCCCAAACTTTGTTTAAAGCCCTCCACAATTATATTCGGCTTCATGTTGCAAACTCCACTAAAAGATGAAACGCACACGACACTTCAGTAGCAATTACAGTCTGGCCACGGGAGATAAAACCATGTAACGAGTGCACTCACGATCCCCGAAATGACGTGTCAATCATACCCCGGCACGGGGCCAAACGTCGTTATGTGTACGGGAGACCGTTCGTGACTCTCGGTCCAGGTTTTCAAGTTCGGTACTGAGACGGTCGTTTATTGTCATAGTATTGCGAGGCGGAGATTAATACCTTGAAATGTTACACTGTTTTGTTTACCTTTGATATGTAGATTCGAACAATCATAAAACACTAATAGCATAATATCTGGTACCTGAAAAACGTCAAATAACAACACTGACGAACGGTAAAAAAGTGAATATATATTGTAACAACAAAAATATTGCAATCAACAACTGTTTACAAAACCTCCTCACTCTCACAACATTCACGCTATCTCTCTTTCACACACATGAGGTATTTTTACATATGAAGTATAGATACAAATCACGGATCTCATTAACATATCATTCCTTTTAATTTTTAAACCTTTATGTGAATTTAGGGCATTTGTCTGCCAGCTCCTGTGCTCTTTTAAATTAACTTAAGTGCCAGCCCTCGGAAAGCGGTTAACTAAGACAATTGGGTCGGCGTGGTTAAATCTTTCGTTCGAATGAACGTGTGCATCGAGTCGTAAGCACGACATATACAAGTTGCTCGGACGGGGGTATTACACATAAGCCTCTCTCGTCCCATGAGAACAACTACTCAATTACATAGTGATGCAAAAACTTAATTGGCTCCAGCTGCCGGAATACACTAATCAATCGTCGGCGCGAGCAAAAATTACCTTAAAAACCACTATGCAACAAATAATACTATTTCACGCACACGACCTTGCAATAAAAACAACTACGCTTTCCACAATTAAAAAGGACTCATCAGTCAACTATTGACAAATTAAATGGCGCGACGGGGCGGTCGGTTACACAAGAAATGGAGCACACTTTGACAATTTACACTAAATATTAAAGAAATGAAATGGAGCTTCTAACGCTGAATGCAGACAATTAAATTAGCACCTCCTTAGTACTTCGGGCTTTCCTCTTGTCACTAGCGTCGGATGTACGTGGTCACGCGCCGGTCAGGAATCTCTCCAGTGTCGGGCATCAATTGGACGTCGACCTGCAATCATCTCTCTCTGGTGCCGGGCTTCGTTTGGGCGTCGTTCTCGAATCGTCCTTCTCCCTCTCTCTCTGGTAACGAGCTTCGGTTGGAACGTCGATCTGGAAACGTCCTTCGGGCTTTGGTTGGGACGTCGATCTGAAAGCGTCCTTCGGGCTTTGGGCAGTGTTTGGTTTTGGTGTCGTCTTTGGCGTTGGCTGACTGGCTTCGGCGTCGTTGCAGGCGTCAGGGGGAGCGACGGCTCCCTTCTCTATCTTCTCTAGCCCTCCATCATTATGTAGTCCACGCTTGGCAAAAACAAATCACCGCGTAATCTTCACCAAAATAAGGCGCACACTGGTAACGCTCTATCTGCGATTCACTCACGGTACGTAAGGAAACAAAGTCCACGGACACAAAACAATAATCACGCGAGAGTGTAGCGCGGAGATGCTCTCTCTGTGAAATCCGGGTAAAAACTGTGTCTGGGATGGTAGCACCGCGTATTTAAGAGAGATTCGAATTCTTCCGTTGAAAGGGACGCTCTCGTGGCTTGGCTTCTGTTTCAGAGGGATGGAAATGACCTCTCTCCATTGTCTTGAAACGCGGTCAAGTGCGCGTCGTCGATCCTTGCAAGCTTGAGCTCCAGCTGGTTTTTCCTGGTCATCCGTGAACATGGGTTCGAACGCCTGCCGCGACTCAAGCTCGGTAGCGGCGAAAACAATCTTTCCTTATCTCCACGTTGGTGCAAATATGTCATGTCCTAAGCCGAAAAGACAGTTCCGCTGTCACTCAAGAAAAACCTGTCCCCAACTCCCGAGTGTCTGGCTCGGATACAAGTTTATTCACAAAATAAACAACCTCACACTTTCAAGTTGGTGCATAAAATGAATCAATAAACAAAAAATAATTTTTATCGAACTGCGTTTCACATGTCACTAGATACCGTGACATCTCGCCCTCCTTCCGATCAAAAAATTCTGTAGGCGTATAAAATTTTTTACTACTCAGGGGCATGGAATTTCGACTACAAATTTTTTTACACCCTGTACAAGAAAAGCCAACCAGTTCGATAACACAACACACATGATATAAATGATAACTCCAATTTACATAATAAATATACATTTTATACACTCTGGGTATGGCGCAATGTTATTTTATACTTCTAAAATGGCGCGATGTCGCTTAACCATGTTTCGCCATCCCATTCCTCCCTTCGGTGCTGACGGCCTGACGGCCCCGGCTGTGGAGACGTGTTGCTGGGATTCGGCCCGTTCGCGTTTCGCGTCGGGCTCCTTTGAACCCTTGGCGGGCTGCGCCTTGCGTTCTCGTTGTCCGAACGCGGGCTCTCCGGTCTACTGTCGGGGTGACGTTGATAATAACCATTGTTCACTCGCCCGTTGTAAAAGTTCCTGTCGCCGCTGTTGCCATGGTGACCCGGCGACCTACGAGTCTGACCACCTCGACGTCTCTGTCCCCGATACTGGCGTCTCTGTCGTGGCGAAGGCGGATCATCTCGAAACTGGCGAACTTCGGCTCCTGGAGCGCGTTGCTGCCCATCGTACCTCCTCTGGACGAAATGAACGCGTGGGTGCTTGTTTCCCCGGTTTCCTTCATCCTCCGGTCGCCTCCTTTTGGTCCATCTTTCGTTTCGCGTCCTCTCGCGTTCCTCTTCGCACTGGTTCAGGTTCTCTAGCGTGAGCGACATGGCTTCTGCATCGAAAACGCACGCCCCGTTGAGATGCCGTCTTATCTCTTGCGGGTAATGATAAATTAAGGCCGCAATTATCTCCGACGTGGTCATCTGTGGCTGGAGAGCTTGGAACTCATTGAACTTACGCCAGAAATATTGCGAAAAAGTAAGTCCCCCGTTCCTGTCGTACCTCTCGTTTCTCAGTTGGATAAGCATCCTTTCCACTTGCATGGGGCGCTGAAAGTGCGTCAAAAACGCTTCCCTAAACGCCGAGTATGAATGAAAGTGTCTTTCATTCCGATCCAGCCAGTTCTTTGCCCGATCTTGCATTAGGCCTTTCAGCACGAGTAATCGCTCCCCATCCGCAAGTCCTAACTCCCGCGCTGTTGCTTCGAATTCCTCGATGAAGGCAGACGGCAAAATCCTGTCGGCCCCGGAGAACTTCTTGAAATGTTTCTTATATTCCGGCGGGAACAGAGCTCTTCTCGTTGGTGCTGGTTCAGACCGTATATATTCCCGGTTTGAAGTTTGGGCTTCGAACGGTCGCGGCGATGGAAGATGTAGTCCAGGCTCCACTTCGCTTCCCCCGTTGAGAAGCGTAGTCGGTCTTGCGTCACTCGCGCGCCTTGAAGACGAGGGGACCGCATCTGGCTGCGATGACGTCATGGCTGCCGGCTCTCGCGATGATCCGGGAACGTCGGCTACGTTCAGTCGCTGCAGTTTCTCTTCTATTTCCTTTATCTTTTCGGAATTCCCTTCCGCTAGACTCGCTGCTCGGCGTACCTGTCGCTCGAGGGCATCGTTGCTCCGATTACAGGCTGACTCCAGCTGTGCACATTGTTGGCCGATGTGTTGCAAAGCTCCTTCCTGCTCACTTACGCTCTGCGCCAGTGTTGCCACCTTGGCTTCCTGTTCATTGATGCGAGCGTCGGTCCTGGCGATCCTGGATTCGATTCGAGCCTCGGATTCTTGGATCGTCTGAAGGAGTTGTTGCTTTATTTCTTCTCCGGAGGCGCGAACCGTCCCTTGGAGACGTTCTTCCATCCCTCGTACGTCGGTCTGCATCCTGGTCTCCAACCCCTGGATGTTCGTCTGGACCCTGGTTTCCAACCCCTGGATGTTGGTTTGCACTCCTTGCATTTCAGCCTGCAATCCCTGGATGTTGGTTTGCATCCTGGTTTCCATTCCTTGCATCCTGGTTTCCATTCCTTGCATGTTGGTCCGCATCTCGGTCTGCATCCTGGTTTCCATTCCTTGGAGCATCTGGAGGACCAGCTGCAATTGGTTGGCACCACTGCCACTTCCTACGTCATCTTCTTCCTTGCTGTGGTCGCTGTCCGCACGTGACGATGTACCCCCTTGGGCACTTGGTATCTCCCTTTCCATTTCCAACGGGCCCTTGCACTGGGGACAAGCCGGTCTGGCCCCCTCGCTGTCGATTTCGAAATCAGCAAATTCCTTTCCACAAGCCTCGCAAACCATCATGACGTCACTCTTGTTCAAACAGTCTATACGACGATTTCTTAATCTCATGAAGGCCTTTCGTTAATTATCTGCTCAATCTTCTGTCGCACTTTGGAACAGTTGCGCAAACTTACGCGAGCTCACACCAAATGTGAATTACAAATCGATACATAAAAAGAAAAAGGAGGTCCGTCGGGAATCCCTTATCCCGCAACTCAGCCTGATGCCATAAATTACGCCAAAAACCAAAAAATACATAAAAAGTACATAAAAAATGCCCTATGCAGCTGCCCTTGCTGCTTTCACCGAAAAAAAAAATATCTGCCCTATTGTTACCAATTACGCCCAATAACGTGTCCTTACACGTGAACCTACGACAAATACATGAAAATAACCCTCGAAATTACAAAACGAAAAACACACACCATCAGGAACCTAACACAAGAATTTTATGCATGACGTATACAATGAAATTTCTACCGCTCTCGCAACCTGGCTTTCCTGGAAAGACATGACAAAAGTTGCCGTCCCATGTTCGCGGCGCCAAATGTAACGAGTGCACTCACGATCCCCGAAATGACGTGTCAATCATACCCCGGCACGGGGCCAAACGTCGTTATGTGTACGGGAGACCGTTCGTGACTCTCGGTCCAGGTTTTCAAGTTCGGTACTGAGACGGTCGTTTATTGTCATAGTATTGCGAGGCGGAGATTAATACCTTGAAATGTTACACTGTTTTGTTTACCTTTGATATGTAGATTCGAACAATCATAAAACACTAATAGCATAATATCTGGTACCTGAAAAACGTCAAATAACAACACTGACGAACGGTAAAAAAGTGAATATATATTGTAACAACAAAAATATTGCAATCAACAACTGTTTACAAAACCTCCTCACTCTCACAACATTCACGCTATCTCTCTTTCACACACATGAGGTATTTTTACATATGAAGTATAGATACAAATCACGGATCTCATTAACATATCATTCCTTTTAATTTTTAAACCTTTATGTGAATTTAGGGCATTTGTCTGCCAGCTCCTGTGCTCTTTTAAATTAACTTAAGTGCCAGCCCTCGGAAAGCGGTTAACTAAGACAATTGGGTCGGCGTGGTTAAATCTTTCGTTCGAATGAACGTGTGCATCGAGTCGTAAGCACGACATATACAAGTTGCTCGGACGGGGGTATTACACATAAGCCTCTCTCGTCCCATGAGAACAACTACTCAATTACATAGTGATGCAAAAACTTAATTGGCTCCAGCTGCCGGAATACACTAATCAATCGTCGGCGCGAGCAAAAATTACCTTAAAAACCACTATGCAACAAATAATACTATTTCACGCACACGACCTTGCAATAAAAACAACTACGCTTTCCACAATTAAAAAGGACTCATCAGTCAACTATTGACAAATTAAATGGCGCGACGGGGCGGTCGGTTACACAAGAAATGGAGCACACTTTGACAATTTACACTAAATATTAAAGAAATGAAATGGAGCTTCTAACGCTGAATGCAGACAATTAAATTAGCACCTCCTTAGTACTTCGGGCTTTCCTCTTGTCACTAGCGTCGGATGTACGTGGTCACGCGCCGGTCAGGAATCTCTCCAGTGTCGGGCATCAATTGGACGTCGACCTGCAATCATCTCTCTCTGGTGCCGGGCTTCGTTTGGGCGTCGTTCTCGAATCGTCCTTCTCCCTCTCTCTCTGGTAACGAGCTTCGGTTGGAACGTCGATCTGGAAACGTCCTTCGGGCTTTGGTTGGGACGTCGATCTGAAAGCGTCCTTCGGGCTTTGGGCAGTGTTTGGTTTTGGTGTCGTCTTTGGCGTTGGCTGACTGGCTTCGGCGTCGTTGCAGGCGTCAGGGGGAGCGACGGCTCCCTTCTCTATCTTCTCTAGCCCTCCATCATTATGTAGTCCACGCTTGGCAAAAACAAATCACCGCGTAATCTTCACCAAAATAAGGCGCACACTGGTAACGCTCTATCTGCGATTCACTCACGGTACGTAAGGAAACAAAGTCCACGGACACAAAACAATAATCACGCGAGAGTGTAGCGCGGAGATGCTCTCTCTGTGAAATCCGGGTAAAAACTGTGTCTGGGATGGTAGCACCGCGTATTTAAGAGAGATTCGAATTCTTCCGTTGAAAGGGACGCTCTCGTGGCTTGGCTTCTGTTTCAGAGGGATGGAAATGACCTCTCTCCATTGTCTTGAAACGCGGTCAAGTGCGCGTCGTCGATCCTTGCAAGCTTGAGCTCCAGCTGGTTTTTCCTGGTCATCCGTGAACATGGGTTCGAACGCCTGCCGCGACTCAAGCTCGGTAGCGGCGAAAACAATCTTTCCTTATCTCCACGTTGGTGCAAATATGTCATGTCCTAAGCCGAAAAGACAGTTCCGCTGTCACTCAAGAAAAACCTGTCCCCAACTCCCGAGTGTCTGGCTCGGATACAAGTTTATTCACAAAATAAACAACCTCACACTTTCAAGTTGGTGCATAAAATGAATCAATAAACAAAAAATAATTTTTATCGAACTGCGTTTCACATGTCACTAGATACCGTGACATCTCGCCCTCCTTCCGATCAAAAAATTCTGTAGGCGTATAAAATTTTTTACTACTCAGGGGCATGGAATTTCGACTACAAATTTTTTTACACCCTGTACAAGAAAAGCCAACCAGTTCGATAACACAACACACATGATATAAATGATAACTCCAATTTACATAATAAATATACATTTTATACACTCTGGGTATGGCGCAATGTTATTTTATACTTCTAAAATGGCGCGATGTCGCTTAACCATGTTTCGCCATCCCATTCCTCCCTTCGGTGCTGACGGCCTGACGGCCCCGGCTGTGGAGACGTGTTGCTGGGATTCGGCCCGTTCGCGTTTCGCGTCGGGCTCCTTTGAACCCTTGGCGGGCTGCGCCTTGCGTTCTCGTTGTCCGAACGCGGGCTCTCCGGTCTACTGTCGGGGTGACGTTGATAATAACCATTGTTCACTCGCCCGTTGTAAAAGTTCCTGTCGCCGCTGTTGCCATGGTGACCCGGCGACCTACGAGTCTGACCACCTCGACGTCTCTGTCCCCGATACTGGCGTCTCTGTCGTGGCGAAGGCGGATCATCTCGAAACTGGCGAACTTCGGCTCCTGGAGCGCGTTGCTGCCCATCGTACCTCCTCTGGACGAAATGAACGCGTGGGTGCTTGTTTCCCCGGTTTCCTTCATCCTCCGGTCGCCTCCTTTTGGTCCATCTTTCGTTTCGCGTCCTCTCGCGTTCCTCTTCGCACTGGTTCAGGTTCTCTAGCGTGAGCGACATGGCTTCTGCATCGAAAACGCACGCCCCGTTGAGATGCCGTCTTATCTCTTGCGGGTAATGATAAATTAAGGCCGCAATTATCTCCGACGTGGTCATCTGTGGCTGGAGAGCTTGGAACTCATTGAACTTACGCCAGAAATATTGCGAAAAAGTAAGTCCCCCGTTCCTGTCGTACCTCTCGTTTCTCAGTTGGATAAGCATCCTTTCCACTTGCATGGGGCGCTGAAAGTGCGTCAAAAACGCTTCCCTAAACGCCGAGTATGAATGAAAGTGTCTTTCATTCCGATCCAGCCAGTTCTTTGCCCGATCTTGCATTAGGCCTTTCAGCACGAGTAATCGCTCCCCATCCGCAAGTCCTAACTCCCGCGCTGTTGCTTCGAATTCCTCGATGAAGGCAGACGGCAAAATCCTGTCGGCCCCGGAGAACTTCTTGAAATGTTTCTTATATTCCGGCGGGAACAGAGCTCTTCTCGTTGGTGCTGGTTCAGACCGTATATATTCCCGGTTTGAAGTTTGGGCTTCGAACGGTCGCGGCGATGGAAGATGTAGTCCAGGCTCCACTTCGCTTCCCCCGTTGAGAAGCGTAGTCGGTCTTGCGTCACTCGCGCGCCTTGAAGACGAGGGGACCGCATCTGGCTGCGATGACGTCATGGCTGCCGGCTCTCGCGATGATCCGGGAACGTCGGCTACGTTCAGTCGCTGCAGTTTCTCTTCTATTTCCTTTATCTTTTCGGAATTCCCTTCCGCTAGACTCGCTGCTCGGCGTACCTGTCGCTCGAGGGCATCGTTGCTCCGATTACAGGCTGACTCCAGCTGTGCACATTGTTGGCCGATGTGTTGCAAAGCTCCTTCCTGCTCACTTACGCTCTGCGCCAGTGTTGCCACCTTGGCTTCCTGTTCATTGATGCGAGCGTCGGTCCTGGCGATCCTGGATTCGATTCGAGCCTCGGATTCTTGGATCGTCTGAAGGAGTTGTTGCTTTATTTCTTCTCCGGAGGCGCGAACCGTCCCTTGGAGACGTTCTTCCATCCCTCGTACGTCGGTCTGCATCCTGGTCTCCAACCCCTGGATGTTCGTCTGGACCCTGGTTTCCAACCCCTGGATGTTGGTTTGCACTCCTTGCATTTCAGCCTGCAATCCCTGGATGTTGGTTTGCATCCTGGTTTCCATTCCTTGCATCCTGGTTTCCATTCCTTGCATGTTGGTCCGCATCTCGGTCTGCATCCTGGTTTCCATTCCTTGGAGCATCTGGAGGACCAGCTGCAATTGGTTGGCACCACTGCCACTTCCTACGTCATCTTCTTCCTTGCTGTGGTCGCTGTCCGCACGTGACGATGTACCCCCTTGGGCACTTGGTATCTCCCTTTCCATTTCCAACGGGCCCTTGCACTGGGGACAAGCCGGTCTGGCCCCCTCGCTGTCGATTTCGAAATCAGCAAATTCCTTTCCACAAGCCTCGCAAACCATCATGACGTCACTCTTGTTCAAACAGTCTATACGACGATTTCTTAATCTCATGAAGGCCTTTCGTTAATTATCTGCTCAATCTTCTGTCGCACTTTGGAACAGTTGCGCAAACTTACGCGAGCTCACACCAAATGTGAATTACAAATCGATACATAAAAAGAAAAAGGAGGTCCGTCGGGAATCCCTTATCCCGCAACTCAGCCTGATGCCATAAATTACGCCAAAAACCAAAAAATACATAAAAAGTACATAAAAAATGCCCTATGCAGCTGCCCTTGCTGCTTTCACCGAAAAAAAAAATATCTGCCCTATTGTTACCAATTACGCCCAATAACGTGTCCTTACACGTGAACCTACGACAAATACATGAAAATAACCCTCGAAATTACAAAACGAAAAACACACACCATCAGGAACCTAACACAAGAATTTTATGCATGACGTATACAATGAAATTTCTACCGCTCTCGCAACCTGGCTTTCCTGGAAAGACATGACAAAAGTTGCCGTCCCATGTTCGCGGCGCCAAATGTAACGAGTGCACTCACGATCCCCGAAATGACGTGTCAATCATACCCCGGCACGGGGCCAAACGTCGTTATGTGTACGGGAGACCGTTCGTGACTCTCGGTCCAGGTTTTCAAGTTCGGTACTGAGACGGTCGTTTATTGTCATAGTATTGCGAGGCGGAGATTAATACCTTGAAATGTTACACTGTTTTGTTTACCTTTGATATGTAGATTCGAACAATCATAAAACACTAATAGCATAATATCTGGTACCTGAAAAACGTCAAATAACAACACTGACGAACGGTAAAAAAGTGAATATATATTGTAACAACAAAAATATTGCAATCAACAACTGTTTACAAAACCTCCTCACTCTCACAACATTCACGCTATCTCTCTTTCACACACATGAGGTATTTTTACATATGAAGTATAGATACAAATCACGGATCTCATTAACATATCATTCCTTTTAATTTTTAAACCTTTATGTGAATTTAGGGCATTTGTCTGCCAGCTCCTGTGCTCTTTTAAATTAACTTAAGTGCCAGCCCTCGGAAAGCGGTTAACTAAGACAATTGGGTCGGCGTGGTTAAATCTTTCGTTCGAATGAACGTGTGCATCGAGTCGTAAGCACGACATATACAAGTTGCTCGGACGGGGGTATTACACATAAGCCTCTCTCGTCCCATGAGAACAACTACTCAATTACATAGTGATGCAAAAACTTAATTGGCTCCAGCTGCCGGAATACACTAATCAATCGTCGGCGCGAGCAAAAATTACCTTAAAAACCACTATGCAACAAATAATACTATTTCACGCACACGACCTTGCAATAAAAACAACTACGCTTTCCACAATTAAAAAGGACTCATCAGTCAACTATTGACAAATTAAATGGCGCGACGGGGCGGTCGGTTACACAAGAAATGGAGCACACTTTGACAATTTACACTAAATATTAAAGAAATGAAATGGAGCTTCTAACGCTGAATGCAGACAATTAAATTAGCACCTCCTTAGTACTTCGGGCTTTCCTCTTGTCACTAGCGTCGGATGTACGTGGTCACGCGCCGGTCAGGAATCTCTCCAGTGTCGGGCATCAATTGGACGTCGACCTGCAATCATCTCTCTCTGGTGCCGGGCTTCGTTTGGGCGTCGTTCTCGAATCGTCCTTCTCCCTCTCTCTCTGGTAACGAGCTTCGGTTGGAACGTCGATCTGGAAACGTCCTTCGGGCTTTGGTTGGGACGTCGATCTGAAAGCGTCCTTCGGGCTTTGGGCAGTGTTTGGTTTTGGTGTCGTCTTTGGCGTTGGCTGACTGGCTTCGGCGTCGTTGCAGGCGTCAGGGGGAGCGACGGCTCCCTTCTCTATCTTCTCTAGCCCTCCATCATTATGTAGTCCACGCTTGGCAAAAACAAATCACCGCGTAATCTTCACCAAAATAAGGCGCACACTGGTAACGCTCTATCTGCGATTCACTCACGGTACGTAAGGAAACAAAGTCCACGGACACAAAACAATAATCACGCGAGAGTGTAGCGCGGAGATGCTCTCTCTGTGAAATCCGGGTAAAAACTGTGTCTGGGATGGTAGCACCGCGTATTTAAGAGAGATTCGAATTCTTCCGTTGAAAGGGACGCTCTCGTGGCTTGGCTTCTGTTTCAGAGGGATGGAAATGACCTCTCTCCATTGTCTTGAAACGCGGTCAAGTGCGCGTCGTCGATCCTTGCAAGCTTGAGCTCCAGCTGGTTTTTCCTGGTCATCCGTGAACATGGGTTCGAACGCCTGCCGCGACTCAAGCTCGGTAGCGGCGAAAACAATCTTTCCTTATCTCCACGTTGGTGCAAATATGTCATGTCCTAAGCCGAAAAGACAGTTCCGCTGTCACTCAAGAAAAACCTGTCCCCAACTCCCGAGTGTCTGGCTCGGATACAAGTTTATTCACAAAATAAACAACCTCACACTTTCAAGTTGGTGCATAAAATGAATCAATAAACAAAAAATAATTTTTATCGAACTGCGTTTCACATGTCACTAGATACCGTGACAACCATCTGGAAGGACTATTCCAAACGCGAGTAGGGAAGCAGGTAGAAACACGCTGTAAACAATGCTGATATATTTCATTTGTGTGCGTTCGCTTGTGTAGTTTTATTTTCGCTCGCTGAGTTGTGTTCGTGATAGCTCTTACATCTCGTAATAAACAGTTTCGAAATGGAACGAAGAAAATTCTGCACAATCACTGGCGTATCCAGAAATGTTACGGGGGGATATGAACGAAATGTCTTACGAATAATAATAATAATAGTAATAATAATATTTTAATTGAATTAAAGTAATACTAATATCAATATATAAATTAATATATTATTATTACGTGACTAGGTAAAGAGGCAAACAGTGTATATTCATTCTGTAGCTTACCTGTAGTTAAAAGCAGAAACATTTACATAAGAACAAGTGCCTGGCAATTAAATTAATGTCAAATAGAAGAAGAATTGAATACTATTGCATAACGAAATAAATGTTACATACAGTGAAGTTTCTAATTAATATTGTATACATATTGTTATGAGTTGTAGTATGCATAAACCTTCTTTGTAATATCATTCAAAACCGTACGATCCCAATATAATCCTTGCCTTCCAATAAATTCACTAATGCTAAACGAGTATTGTTATTATTTTATTACTTGGTAATCTTTTCGTTTGGTGGAGGGGTTCCAGACGACCTAAATAAATCCTTTGTCTTTCAAAGCCGTATGATGTCAATCCTAATCATTGCCTTCCAATATATTCAGAGTAAAAATAGTAGTACTTGATAAGTATTTCGGGTGCTATACTTCAAAGCCGTATTATAATTTTAGCTATAATCCTTCCCTTCCAATACGCGTTCAGAGGAAATTATCCATCGAATATGCAAAAATTGCTAAAGGAGTATATTTACATTATTTAATCCTTACGGGGGGGGGGGTCCGGACCCCCAGCAAACTTGTTCTACGTATTATAGCGTAATATTTGCCAAGGAGACCGGTTTAATTGAATTACTCAAAATAACGTTACTGGTTTACGTACGTACAATGTAAACGTCTAATGGAAAGCGATAAATACTTCCCCATTTGATGATGTAGTAAACGGATAGGTATTATTTATATTTCATTCTGAACTCTTCCACAATACGTGAACGTCTGTGTAGTTATTTTGCCGGCGATTTTGTAGCGCTTGAAACTTCATTGTTGTTTCTGCAGCAGACGATTTTCTCGGAGCCCACATCTTACGCCAAACACACTTGCTGCCGCCACCCATATTTTGCAATTGAACACGTCCAGTTGACGCATGCACACTTCCCTGTCTCTTGCGATCGTGTTTTGTCTTTACGAGCTATTTTGTTGTATCCCTCCGCGTTCTACTGTGGGTGGGGTTTAGAACGCTTCTAACTATCTGCACGAGGTATCGCCACAGTGCAGGGACACTTTTACGTATTGCAAGGGTTTCGTTTTCCTCAAAGAGTCTCAAAATTGTAAAACTGACTTCTACAGTGATGATGCTAATGTCAAGTACAATGAACATTGCATGACCCCAACAAAACAGTTTTCCATAAGCTTGTGTGGTTAACGAGATAATTGCATGTGAAAATTACGGTTTTCCCCATTGTTATGCCCAATTTACTTATTAAGCAGGGTCTTTTTTTAAATTTTTGCTTTGTAGGAATTACGCAGCCATATTTTCTGAAGGATAGAAAAGAAACCCCGAGGTCCTATCTTTGCTCGTAACTGAAAAATCTGTTCAAAACGGAACGTCTGCACTGCGCGTTTTCGTCGCGGTATGAAGGAGCCTTAAGGGAATTTGCGATGCCAGCTCCTCAAAGCGGCTCGGAATGAAGTCAGCGGTGAATCCAAACCATACAGTAACGTAACCGAAATGCAACGGCTGTTTCAACTCCACATTTTCACATGGTGGGGAAAATTTGAACTATTTTTTTCGTCGCCATTTGCTTCCTTATGGTCTGCATATAAGCTCCATACGAAGTTTCACTGCAATCCGTTGCTTCGAACGGACTCCAGATGGCCCTGAGTAGGGAAGTTTTTATTCTAACCACCCGGTAAAAAATACAAACAGAAGATGTCGTACCTCAGATGTGGAAAATACTAGACATTGTAAATGTTTTTGATATTCATGTAAATGGGTTCACGTTATATGAAATTACATACTCCTTAAGGAAAAATTTGCACTATCTTTTTGAATATGCTTTACAAAGTTGCATTTTATAATCTTTATACTGATGAAATTGGTTATTCTGACGTTGATTTTCAACTCATTTTGGCTAATCGCGACGGTGAGGATGAATGATAAGAAGTAGTAATGAACAAAACACAACAGAAGTCCCCCAGAGGATTATACTGACCTTGAGTCTATCCGCCAGAGCCTCTTTAGACTTCAAGAATATAGTCCAGGGTGTAGCTACTAATGGAAAAGAATTACAAGCCGTTTCGCCTTATCCCGTTTCACCTTATTGCATTTTCACCTCCCCCCTCCGAATACAATTTCGCGTGATTTATGTGACACTAACTTTCTAAGGCGAAACGGGACGTCCCATTTCCCCTTATCCTGTTTCGCCTTACACACAAAACATTTCCCACCAGGGAATATTATCGACATGAAGGGTCATTAGCCCGACCCTGTGGCCGAGTGGTTAGCACATCGCGCTGCGACGCCAAGGGTCCCGGGTTCGAATCCCGGTCGGGCTTGGTTGTTTGTGAATGTCCATTCATCAATTTCATCATTTCATCACTCATCCCCATCTTCGCAAATTAGCCAAGAGGCACAAAACGCGAAGTAAAATAAACTAAATCAATCAATCAATCAATCAATGAAGGGTCATTATTATTAATGTAATAAAACACCATGCTACATTGATATAAGGTGAATTTATCGCGTGTTTCTTGGACTCATACTACAAGTATAATTTATTTACAAGTATTTCCTATTCATCTTGCTGTGCCATCCCTCCTAACCTAACCTAACCTAACGCTGACAAGAACAATAACTTGATATTAACAAAATGTTTTTGCATACTCTCTGGTAAGTAGGCAACATCACAAGCTCTGCGCTCCCATTATGAATTACCCTTCAAGTCGATAATATTCCCAGGTGGGAATTTTTTTGTGTGTAAGACGAAACAGGATAAGGCGAAATGGGATGTCCCGTTTCGCCTTAGAAAGTTCGTGTCACATAAATCATTTGAAATTGTGTTGGAAGAAGTGGAAACGCAATAAAGCGAAATGGGATAAGACGAAACGGGAGGACACGGTGGCAAAGAGGTTGTTGACATTTGGGTGCTACGGGAAAGTCACCCGATATATCTCTATCGGAACATAGTTTATTAAAAAAGAACCGATTGTCCTTCAAGTACTTCAATAGCGATGAGGAAGAGATATGTGAGACGGGGGAACAATTTTAAAGGATAACCGTACACTTCCAAAAAGATGCCAAGCCTACAAGCCCGTCCAATTTCTTTGCTGGTGAAAATGTGAGGTTTACCTGAATAAATATACATTTCTATTTTGTTGTTTTACATCGTTTTCCTACTTTATAGGTAAAATCGCGGAGAAAAGGATGAACGATGAACTGATAAAGTAGATAATGCCATATCTTACCAATGACTTGAAACTACAATTCCTGGTGTAGGTAACAGCGTAGTACCATTAGTATATGCAGTCACGGATTAAGGTGGGTGCTATTGATGCTGCAGCATTAGGCCCATTTCTGAAATAGAACCAGATGAAAACGGACGAGAATTTTCCGAAAGCTGAACAGTTTCCTTTTACTATATTAACCTGAAAATAAATCTTAGAATGAAATTTGGAGCCCAACTTCGGAAGCCTAGACACACTGTTACTTATTGTACAGTTACTATAAACATCGTTGTGTTTATTGTTCACCGAAGATTTCAATCATCAGGCCCAATTTTGCCTATATGCGGCCCTGAGTATATGGATTGTCCTTCTGTTCAACTGTACTACGGTTTCCTGGCTCCAGTCAATATATAAATTACCTTCCCATTACGCTGTCCAACAAAATTGAAGTTTTTGTCTGTTAAAAGATAAGTTGTGGGTGATTCTAATTGAATTTGATGTGCTGATTTCAAATCTAATTACAGAATTTTTCCATGACCCATGAAATTTGAGAAACACGGTACATGCAAAATATCAGGTACATACAAATCTTATATAGCTTTATAGTGATACGATGCAATATTATTTACAATGGCATATCTAGAATGTCTTCGAACTTGATTTTCGGCTGTACTTTGCCTGAGGAACATCACTTTTAGTGTCCAGCAATGAGATTTAAATAGCCTACTATGAGACCACATCACCTTCCACCACAGGGTGGTGCACAATATAGAATTTATGATGGAATAACATAAGAGTCCACTCCACAGTACATAGTTTCGCTACCACATACATTTTACTTCTATGTACTCTCTTCGCACTTTAAATGATATCCTGAAACTCTGACACCACTTTGAATCAGAATACTCGTACGGTATTAATAACCTTTTAACAACCGAATATCTTCAGGGTAGTCCATGGTTCATATACTAGAATTGACGTCATAACATGAGCGTGTTAGAGTATTATATTTTTAATCCAAGCATTTTGATTGTACAACTTCTCAATTACGTGGAAGTGTCACAAATTGTACGAACTTTATGAACACCCCTCGTAGATGCGTAAACGATTCCGTAACCGCTTTCCAATGACCTTTTGCAGCCTAGTCATAAGTCAAACAGCGTCATCCTGTTACATATGACGAAGTAATGCTTTTGGGCAGACGCTTGAGCATTCTCGGTTCCATCTCTGGATAAGGACTTTGGAGGCTCAGAGCCACTCCAGCAATCGAAAGGTTTCCAGGAAAGTGACCTCTGGAGATATTGATTCCCACGTCCTTGCCGAAAGTAACACTAGAACGAGTGAAAATGGAACCCACGTTTCCCCCGATGTTTGGTTGGCAACTCCCTCTTTTCGTCCAGACGAACTTCGCCAGGGCGTGATTTCTGTAACAAATCTCCGACTTGAACCTCCAGGCACGCTCCAGGAATTTGGAATTTTCGTATCCGGTTCCCCGTCGCTTGGTGCGGACCGACCACGAGCCACTTCGCAGGGCGTCAAATTCCCCAACCAGCAGTCGGAGGAAAACGCCGTTTGACCTCGATTGGCAGCTGTCTTGCAATACCCCGCACTTCCATGTACGGAATTCCTTAGGAGTGAATATACAAGAGCAATGAAAAAAGCGTGTGTTTTGAGCTCAAAACACCAGATGGAGCACTTTACTTAAACTTTCCTCTTCTCTTTATTTATATGTAAAAGAGATAACAATTTTTATTTTCCAGGGAGTGTGTGGTATAATCTAAGAAAGTGAATTATTAGCAAAAATCAAGATTACAGTGGCATGAAATTATTATGCATTATTCTTTAACGCACTAACTCAAGAAAACCACAGTACGTAAATCGTAAAAATTGCAACAGGCGTAAACAATTGCAATTTAACGTTCATGATCTTTACTTTATCTGTTATTGACGATCTTATCTTTTGTAAGAAAATTATCCTTAATGCACTGACTATTCATTTGTGGTGTTAATTTATCAGATTAAAATCAAACTAAACGTGCAATTTAATATAAGAACAGCACGTCTAGTATCGAATCTCTAATGCAAGGACACAAATATCGTGATGCCATCTACAATTAGCTTTGCCTGGCCAGCCCCATTACCACGCAAGAAGTACTAACTGGACATATGAAAACAATAATATATTTTAAGTGAGGCACTTTATTTCCATAGCTCCCAAATGACATCAGTACAGTATAATAGTTTGCCGACTGCCGAAAAGGTTACTCTTTTCAAGCTGACGGTCGAGAAGCGAACCCTACTTTCTTCTTTTGACCAAGTCGTCAAGTTGTTGCAACTGCTACCTCTGAGGCAGGGAAGAAGCCAAGATTGGCCTAGAGTGAGCCATGGAAGTCTACAGATAATGGTAAATATGAACATTCGAATCCATGACCTCTACCTTGCGAGGACGCTGTATTACCTCTAGAATCACGGATGTCTACAGTACAAGTTTTCTCCATATTTCCTATTAAGACATCATATTGTTAATTAGTTTATAACTTTAAATCATTACTATATCATGTTATCAAATGTTACCGAACCTACAATTCAACATACCGTATTTCGAATTCAACATTTGAATTTGTATAATTTGATTTTACTCTAAAATTTAAACTCCCTCTTATTGGATAATAATTAGATCACATAAAGCAAGGTAAACATGGAAATATATTTTTCGTTGAAGATGTGACCCACTCAAATCTTAAGTCAGCCATCCAGTTATTCATCATTCAGTTAGCACATCGAGCTACGACGCCAGGGGTCCCGGTTTCGAATCCTGGCCTGGTCATGGATGTTTTCGAGTGTCCCTTCATCAATTTCATCATATCATCACTCATCCCCATCTTCGCAAATTAACCAAAAGTGGCAAAGTGGCACAAAAGGGGAAGTGAAATGAAGCAAATCAGTCAGTCCGTCAGTTAGCCATTCAGAACCACTGTAAGAGCCGCAAAGGTCTAGTCACTAGGGTGTCTGACTGCCACGCTGGAGACCCAGGTTCGATTTCCGGTGCTATATGCACGAGGAACTTTACCCTTACCTGAACCACTGTGCAATGTGCGTCCACTGGGAACCGAACCTGTAGCCTTCCTTTTATTGTCGCAAGGTGACACCGTTATCTCTACACGCTAGAGGTCTCATATAGAGGCCATTTTCTAAAACATGGTCATTTTTTTAAAACCATGTGACAATACAACCTTTTTACAAAACAAATAAGGTTACCAGGCGTTCTCTTTTACCCGAACATGTCCTAAAAAAGGTCCGGGCGGTTTTTAGGAAAATGGGGAAATGTCCTCTTTTTTTAGGATGTAAACAACTGCTTCAACTTGAAGAGTCATAACAAAATTTTAGACTAAATAATTGTTCATTTTCAAAGTAAGGAAATACAACACTCTCTCTCGTGGAAGCGCAAAGATAAGAAATTTTTCTTCCAACAAAGAAAAATTGTTGGATGTTTTCGTCTCTTGTATTGTCGCCACGTCACAGCGTGAGGTTTTCATTTCAATGCATTTGCGACATCTACCGCGGCTCATGGTCAGCTGAAAGTTTCTTACAACTACAGTTAAAGCGTAAGTTTAAGAATTAAAATTGTGAGAATAATGATACACAACACAAAAGTTTAGATCTAGTTTTGTATTTTATTTTAAAAATAGTCATTGAGAAACCGAATGTTTAAATAAAAGGTGACAAATACTACATACCTATATAATACATGTATAATACTACACATATAATGCATATTCTAATTGCAAATTATACAATATATGTTGACCTGAAACGCTGCATTAATATTTTCGTAATCGGTAAGGTAAGAGTTAAGTTGTGTAAATTATATATTCTTGCTGAGCCATTAAGAGAGTTGTCGAGTAGCATAACACTTCTTTGTGAAATCTAAAAGTGTCTTCTTCTTTAAAGTTTGTTATCTGGTAACCCTAAAACCAAATGTAATCATAAACCAGCATTATCTCACCAGTTGAATCTGCAAAAAATTCCATTGCTATGATAGAAGTTTCAAACCATTTCCCTCTACCATTAAATTACTACTGACTGTAACACATGCAATTTCCACCTGTCACGTTGAGTGATACGGGTACTTAAATCTGTATCAGAACATATGAGTAATTACATCTGCATTTGTGGCTACTTTTTTTGTCAGGCAGAATCGCTTTTTTCCTCCCAGAATGACAAAGAGAATTTTCAACTCGAATGGGCATTACGTTAAATTAAATCCTATTAATTCATTAGTCAGGCTCTTTTGTAAAAATCTGTGTAACGTGATTCGCACGCCTACCTTCCGAATCAATTCTAGCACTTGAAGGGCACTGTTGCACTGAACGCTGAAAAGAGAAGGATTTTAAAATGATTTGCTGTGTAACTCCGTGAAGAACCAATCAATGGCATTTTGTAGTTTGTGTAGACATAAAGTTAATTACTTGTGGACATTTTTGTTTCATTATTATACTATAGATTGGTATATTTCCGTTGTGGTATACTGGCATACGTGCTCTGTTTGAAATTTACCTCTACTTAATTTCGATTTTTTTCCATCGTTCATATCCAGTGGCTTCGATAAGGGGGCGTGGGTGGGAATGGTTGCCCCCCTTTTTTGCCATTTTTGCAGCCGCATTATGCTAAACCTTATCTACAAGGCAAGTAGCCTGTCCTGTCAGTGCAGAGAAGCTAATCAAACACTCAATCATTTAGTTTTTCATTGTTACTTAAGGCAACAACACCGAGACTCTCTACATAAAAACTTACAACATGCACAAGTACCATTTCCGATATCCTTATCTACATTAATATCTGAACCTCCTACTGCAGTTATTTGCATACTTTATAGTTTCGCTCGAAAACATCGGATTACAATCTAAAAACTCATGACCCTCACAATTATTTAGACGTCATAAGACCAAAATGGACAAAAACACTCAGTAAGAAGTCAATGATGTTTCGAAGAAAGTGGACGATAGTAATCATTAGAGCTCAGATAGTTATGCACTAAAAAAACGCAAAATATGCATGCAAATATGTACTAAAAAGTATAAAATATGCACTTAAATACGAACTTTAAAAACCCGTTTAATTTATAAATGCTGTTCATTCGCTACACAATCTTTTTTCTATTAATATGGTTCTCCGTTAAATGAAACACAATACATTACAGATCAAAATCATGATTGCATTTGATAACAACATGATGTCTCAAATTTTCGAACTTGAAATTCCTTCTGTTTTCAGCTAGAAAGTCTTATATTCAGAAAAAAACACGTTACACTTCGCAAGATACAAGTGGACTGTATTTTAGGGCAACAAAGGCAGACACATCAAGTTCCAGATCATCCACACGTTGTCCATTTGTATGCAGAATTTTGCAAACTTTCACCATTGTTGCATACCCACTGTTCTTTTTCAATACTGCATCCAAGATCTGTACATACACAGGATCTTCAACCTGGGCGAGGGCCTCTTTAAAGTCTTCTATAATTTTGATGCTTCTTTGAAGTTGTAACTCTTTGTTTTCTAATCGACGAATGGAATCTTTCAGGCAAGACGTACTTGCCACATTTCATACAATCTAGGAAAAAGGAAAGAAGAAAGACAGAGAAACGATAACGAAAAAAGAAGAGAAGCGAGGAGAAGAAAAATAAATACGGTATGTGGTCGGTGTTGGTTGTGGGTACAAAAATATGCACATCAACTTATTTTCATACAAATATGCACCTGCATATGAAATATGCATTTTTAGTTAAAAATCCTTAAATATGCATTTGCATATGCAATATGCAAAATGCATAATTATCCGAGCCCTAGTAATCATTGTGTTGAAACATATATAATTGCTTGTGATAATAGTACCTGAACTCAGCAATTTGGCTAGAAATCGCAAAATTACGCGGTGTGAGCCAAGCAAATGATGTCGACTACGACACATAAACAGCCACATGCAAAGCTGTAAGTCGAATTGTTGAGTTGTTGATTTTGTGGTTGATGAAAGTTGATTTAAAATGTGTGGCTTTGTTAGTGGAATCAAGGAAGATTTTGAAATTAATACAACTTTATCCCGAACTAGAATTTCATTTTGTGAGTGCAGATTGTAGTAAATAACATCAGCCGTAGTGTTATGGAGTCCTGCCTGTATAAGTCTGATAGTTTTATAAAAAGCATTATGCATCCCACTGATGAAGTGGCCTCATTGTAGGATGGAACGTATTGCGTTCTCTGCAAAGGAGTAATAGCAAGTTTAAGTTAATTTATGGTGAGAAGACCGGGAACGTAACAATTCTCCTACGACATAACCTACGACAACTGTTTACGTCAATTTCGCTTGCAAATAACACGTTCTCTCACTATAAACAGTATCCGATTGTGGCTCTTGACCCACGGTGTACGATTAACAACACACGTATTGTTGTGTGTCAATAAAACACTGGGCCAGTGACCGAGCGCGATAATTGGTCGATTTTTTTCACCCGATACAGGTTCGTGGATTCGAATCCCGTCCTGAACAAGGGTGTCCCCTGTGAGTTTCACCAATCTCATCCTCGGAGTTGCGATTATCCAAAAGCGACTAAAATATCACAAACACAAATGTAATTAAGTGCAAGCATGCATTGATTTGAAAGGGACTTCAACCTACTAGGATTTCATCTGGCATGATTCTACTCCAAAGCGTACTACTATTGGTTCCTCCCATAAGCATCACCATCACCATCGAGTAGGCAAGGGTGAGTTAGTTCTAGAACACTATATAGTCGCGGTGGCTCAGTAAGTAACGCGTCTGACTACCATGCTAAAGGTCCCCGGGTTCGATCCCCGGCCGGTTCAAATCAGGGAACTTTTCTCATGTTGGAAGCGGCCCCGGCGCCCACCCAGCGTCGAATAACATGGGTACCGCAGGGAAACCCTGGGGGGTAAAGGCGGTTAGGGGCGTGATCACATCACCCCCAGTCACGACCGGATGAAGGAAGTGTGGGACGTTACCCCAACACCCCCTATACACCTTCATGGCGTGGTGCTAAGCACAGGGGAACACTTTACCTTTAGTTCAGTCCACTCTTCTTCTCATTCAAATAGATAGCATTGTAAAATTTACAGATAATAGTAGAACAAGGAACATACAGAATGGGATAAGAGAGGGAGACATAAAGAAAAGAGTCAGAAATTGTAGCAAATGATTGAAAACTAAAAACATAAGAAGAAAGGAGAAAAAAAGAAATAGAGATCAGAGCAAGGATGAAAGAGAAATTGAAAGATAGAAGATGATAAATATAAATAGAGGGAACAAAGAAATGTGAAAAGAAAGATATAAGAAGAAAACAAGAAAGAGACAGGGAAACAGAGCACATAGGAAAGAGAATAATGAACGAAAGACGGATAATAAAAACAGACGGACAGAGAGAGAGAGAGAGAGAGAGAGAGAGAAATGATTGATACCTGGAAGACGAATGAGAAAAACAGGGAAGTAAGCTAACGAGAGTAGTAGGAAGACAGAAGGAAAGAAATATAACCGTCATAACCACCGAAGCAGAGCCCTCTTGAGTCTGCCCGAATAGAATTGCCTGCTTACGTCACTGGTTCTAACATGTTCAACAGGGGAAATAAAGGGTAAGAGAGGGTGATTCGGGTCGATTGTGTTAGTAGGATGATTCCATTCGCATTCCATTCGAGAGCGCAATGAACGGTTTTGATAGCAGGTTGTGTTGAATGACGGAATGCGAGAATAGCAGTTTAGTGGGCGGCGGACTCTCGTGTCCTCAGCGAATTTCCTCTCATACTAGTCTTTAATTTTCAATGATTTCAAACCCTTTATTTATTTATGACTGTTACTTGGCAAAGCTAAGGCTACAGTGCATTTTCTTTCACATAATTATCCATTGTGATTTTCTACATCTCTTTGCTAATACACGAGTCGTGGTGGTATACCCTGTGTAACATTTTGGTTTCTCTCTCTCTGAATGAAAGAAGGTATGGTTAAGGTAAAAGCCAATAGATGGCACTGATCACAGGTTACGTCATTCATTTTGCCGGTTGGATGTAAGAATCCTGAACCGACACACTCCACTTCCAACTGGCACACGTTCAAAATCACAATCCAACAGGGCACTCGACGTGACGGGAGAGGTCAACAGGGGACTTAGACGAACTTAGTGGTGATGGTTTAATTTCATTTCTTTCGTAGAGAATTAGTTTAATAGTATTTTATTTAATTTTGTAGAGTTGTTCGTAGTATTATATTAATTTGCTTGTTGATCTTTACCGGGTGATCGTCATTACAGACAAGTAGGAAAAGGGGGAAATTTAACAAAGAAATATTCTCTTAGGTAATTAGGTAAACATGGATGAATAATGTGTAATGTACAGCTTTTTTCTGCCATATATAAATATAAATTTTTCGTGTGTGTATATAAATTTGTTTTACATTGGCCTGCCTCGTTGCTCGCTCTCTCTGCCGGTTCAGGAACGCGTTCTTCGGCACCCTTGTTCGACTACAGGAATACTTTTTGTTGCGAAATCCACTTTTCCCAATTTCACGGGTACGGGGGGAATTAATTCTTTCTAAATATCGGCATGCACCGTTATTCCACCCCAATCGTGCGCTAGCCTCTCCCGGTCATCAACCAAATTCTGTTTTTTTGTATTAAAAAAGGAGGCTAAGTCCTTCGTTACTGACGACATGTCGCAACGTAGGACCGACGCCTGATCTCTCCTCGAACCTAAGCGCCGGTGGGCATCGTTTTGCCGCTTCTCCGGTCCAGAAATGAATAGGGAAGCCCTGATTCATTGCTTTCCGCACTTGCCTCCAAGGAGGGGTCTGTTTTTTTTGCCGAAAGGTGCCATGCCAGTGTTGCCAACCACGTTTCGCTTGCCCGCAGCAGCAATCGCAAACCCCCTTAGAAATTCACCATCTACTAGGTACATATCTAAATTATACTTCATATTCCGTATTGAAAACGTTCCTTCAATCACAATCGGCATGAGTTCAGTGTAAGAATATTAATATGGTGTTTAGGGGTAGTTCAGCTTGTAAATGAGAACCATGTATTTGTTATTAAAGGGGGGACCTTGATATTGTATTAAGATGTGTGTATTCTTTTATTGATAAAGGGTGAACGTTTATGTTCAATGAAACAGTACATTTGGGGGTGATATTTCATTAATATAATTGCCAAGACATGCAAATGGAATAGTGGGGATGAAGATTTTGTTCATCGGTGTGTGCGTGTTTGCGTGGAGGAGTCCCTAGACGGCAGCACCGGGCGGTAAGGACATCTTTGGGGCCCCGACGAGCAACAGCCCCAGGGCCGCTTTCAGCAGCACCACGGGTCCAAGTGTGTCTATTGGTTCCCATTTAGATTCGGTGGTCATTCCTAAGGAGGGGATGACGCCAAAATATGTGGCAACCCTGGAATCGAGGGGGACCGGAGGAGGACAATTTTTGGGAGAGAAGAGACAGTTGACTTAGAACCGCGGTGAGATAGAGAAGTGAGTTTCTGGACACTTAATGTACTACCGCGAAGTTGCCTTCAAGTAGTTCCGGGTGATATCACTTGTCTGATGTAACGTATGTCGGTTACGTATGTGATGGAGTGACCGTGGACCGTGACACCGTACGGAAGTGTAACCTCGCGCACTGACCGCAGTCGTAGTGTCGTTGCCCGAGCTTCCTTCCCCATGCTGTCGGGACTCGACACGAGGACCCCACCGTGACCCTGTGACCCTGCACACGGACCAGCGCTGGACGGAGGACGACGTAGATACGTCGGCCGGACCAAGGTAGGATTGTGGCCACCACCCCCACAACAGTGATTTGTGAGTGACAGCGCGCAACACTATAAAAGGGCCCAGGGGGGAATGTGTTGGGATACGTTGGCCAACGTAGATGGTTGCTTTATGTTTGTATAAATATCTTGTGCAATAAGGTCTGTATAGCATTTTAGTGTGTGTATGTAATATATGTATAAAGTCGACGTTTTGCTTTTTTTCCAATGCATCACCCTCTTCTAATGCAGAGCTCGTGGGCATTGGCTGGCGACTTGGTGAGGTAGACGAGCATATCAAAATTTTATTTCGACTCCGGCGACTTTTCGCTTAGATTCCATGCTCTACCGGCGCGTCTACCGAGCTACAGCCGCAGCCGTGCATCACAAATGATACCAATTAAATAGTCAGCAAAAGGAGAGAAAGTCAATTATATGTTAAGGATAACTATTGAAAATTATCTTGATATATATGTATTAATGTTATCGTTGAGGCCATAATTGTTAATGACAGTTTATGTATATATAATTTTATTGTTCTAATACTAAATTGAAGTTTGTTAAATAAACTGTCATCCAATCCTATCCAGTGAACTTTATATTCTAGTAATTAAACTACTTGATGGTGTACCACGTACCTATGGGGGTCCAGTATGTAGGTTCATAGCTATCTTTCATCTGTCAATCGGAAGAGTATGTTTAATCCCAATTAAAACAAATAATCTTAAATCCGAACCAGAGCAAGAAAGAAAGGACTATAAAAAGCAGAGCATGGTTTGATTTGATTTGATTTAGTTTATTTTACTTCGCGTTTTGTGCCTCTTGGCTAATTTGCGAAGATGGGGATGAGTGATGAAATGATGAAATTGATGAATGGACATTCACAAACAAGCAAGCCCGACCGGGATTCGAACCCGGGACCCTTGGCGTCGCAGCGCGATGTGCTAACCACTCGGCCACAGGGTCGGGCCGCATGGTTAGATAGAACTATGACAAGTAATATTTATTCTCATAATTGGTAGCACTGGAAAAGGGATAATGTCAAAATTTCAGAGAAGTAATCCATTTGTTACGGTAAGTCAGATAGGGGCTCCGGATTGGCAACCCGGGATACGACCTCAAATGTCGTCCACATTTCAAAGACCATTTGCAATAGGGGAAGATCCATTAGATTTCACTTGTTTAGATAGTGGTAGAATTGAACAAGTAGAATGTTACAATAAGGAAACTCAAGTAAAAACTGTAACTGATTTAATTGATCTTGGGCAGGATAATGTGAGTAGTACACCTTTGAATGTTAATCGTGAAAGTAATGTATTAGGAAATATGCCATGTCTATTTGAAGGAAATGCATTGCAAATGATTTCAAATAAAATAGCTCATGACACACTGAATAATATGATAATACATGTTCCACTAATGCATAATCTAAACGCCAGATCAATTTTTGAATTTCTTTTTAAATTACAACAAATCATTGACTTGAATCTCTTTAAACTGCGTAATATACTGATTTCGGTAACGCCTAAAGTTAATCAGCAATTGTTAGAAATTTGGTTACAATTCATTAATGAAGGAAAAACGTGGAGTAACATGGTTGAATACATGTTAGATAGATATGAAACATCATTAGGTAGGAATGAATTGCTCCAAGAATTCGTGCTTTGTAAACAAAAGGAAGATGAGGATGTACTTCAATTTTTGAAGGACAGAAAATGTGCTGCCCAACTGTTACGTGTCAATTGGAGTGAACCGGAATTTGTTAGATTATTAGTAGACAGATTGGTTCCTAACGTTAGTGAAAAATTCTTGTTTACTGAAATTCCAGATTCACTGAGTAAACTTAAGTTAACATTAGAAAAGATGCAATGGCATCAGTATGTGAAACGTGATTTTTATGGACAAGAAAAACAGAAGAAAGTACAAAATGTTCAGCTTCCCACTAAAGTGTCATTTCGCACTGCACCAGTTTCGTCAAGATTTAATGAACCAAGGAAAGAAAATGTTTGGCGTAATTACAAGCAAACTTTGAATTCAGCTTTACCAGTAGTGAAAAAAACTGATGGTAATAATCAAGATGTAATTGCAGTATTTGCTGATAGTGAAATCAGTAATAAGCGTGTCAGTGCATGTTTAGATACGGGAAGTACTTACAATTTGATTAACAAACGTTTGTATAATGAACTGCGACAAGGTTGTAATGTAAAAGAGATATTTCAAGAAGTGACAATAACATTGGGTGCAGGGCGTAGCTTAAAATTGAACAAAGTAGTTGACTTGAGTTTGAAACTGTGTAACATGTCATGGCCCATTAGTGCATTTGTGTGTGAAGACTTACCTATTGACTTTATCATAGGAGTTCAGTTCATTAAGGATAGACAATTTCTATTAAATTTTCATGACAAAACTATTACATTTCCGTATTCTCGTGCATTAGAAAAAATGAAAAGTAAGTGGCATAAACGTGAAAGAAATTACAAGAAAAAATACAGTAATGTGACTTATCAAATCAATGATAAAGTAGTTGTAAGAACTCACCCTAAAGCATCATGGCTGGATGGTATTACAAGGTCATTAAGTATGCTGTATGAGGGTCCATATGTAATCAATAAGTTTTTAACCCCAGTTTCTGTATTGTAGAGAAGGTTGAAAATCCATTTATTGAAAAACGTTGTCATATTGATCAGATAAAACTGTATAGAGTATCCAGGAAGTGAGTCAGTTTAAACAATGCTGTGATTTCATGCTCATAATCATCATATATATATATTCTTGAATATGTGTTGTAAAATGTGAGTTGAGATACTGTTGCTTGTTTTGTATTGACAGGTATTCCTCAATGGTACAGAAATGTCGACAATCAACATCTAATGAAAAAAAAAAAATCTAAGGAAATTGAAAGATATTTGTGAGAAACAACTATAGTATCTAACTGTGTTATTTTGTTTATTGTAAGTGATCAATATTGTTGTATATATATATATTAAAGTCCTCCACAGGGAATGTTCAAGTATTGGGGGAGGGCAGTTTATAGCCTGTGTAAGATTTTGGTTTCTCTCTCTCTGAATGAAAGAAGGTATGGTTAAGGTAAAAGCCAATAGATGGCACTGATCACAGGTTACGTCATTCATTTTGCCGGTTGGATGTAAGAATCCTGAACCGACACACTCCACTTCCAACTGGCACACGTTCAAAATCACAATCCAACAGTGCACTCGACGTGACGGGAGAGGTCAACAGGGGACTTGGACGAACGTAGTGGTGATGGTTTAATTTCATTTCTTTAGTAGAGAAATAGTTTAATAGTATTTTATTTAATTTTGTAGAGTTGTTCGTAGTATTATATTAATTTGCTTGTTGAGCTTTACCGAGTGATCGTCATTACAGACAAGTAGGAAAAGGGGGAAATTTAACAAAGAAATATTCTCTTATTTAATCAGGTAAACATGGATGAATAATGATACCAATTAAATAGTCAGCAAAAGGAGAGAAAGTCAATTATTAGTTAAGGATAACTATTGAAAATTATCTTGATATATTAATGTTATCGTTGAGGTTATAATTGTTAATGACAGTTTATGTATATATAATATTATTGTTCTAATACTAAATTGAAGTTTGTTAAATAAACTGTCATCCAATCCTATCCAGTGAACTTTATATTCTAGTAATTAAACTACTTGATGAATGGTGTACCACGTACCTATGGGGGTCCCAGTATGTAGGTTCATAGCTATCTTTCATCGGTCAATCGGAAGGGTATGTTTAATCCCAAATAAAACAAATAATCTTAAATCCGAAGAAGAGCAAGAAAGAAAGGACTATAGTGGCCAAGTCGCTAGGACGTCTGAATGGAACGCACGAAACTCAGGTTTCTATACCCGAGGTTATCTAAGGTCGGAATTTTTCCGAACTTCTTCCGGCATACAAAGTGTTTGGGATTCAACCAGCCTAAAATAAATGGAGGGCGGCCGAAGCCTGCTGATCACATCACTTCCAAAAGTTGTCCTAAATCGAGAATCTGTGGGGCCATACCGCCACATTTTCTGATGTGCCGTCATGCCATGGTGGAAGGAAAAACAATACAGCTTGTGTACGCTTGTATGCTTAGGCCCACTCTTACATACACACACGCATACATGTATTATAAAAGAAAAAATGCATTAACGGTTATTCTAAATCATAGTTCAAACCGAATTTATTAGCAATAATTCTCACTTTCATATTATTAATAAACATACAGGGTGTCTCATTAGTAATAACTGACACAGGTGAAAGTATACGATAATAGAAGCAAAAAAGTCTCACTAAACATGGGTCTACAAACGAGCAGTTTTCGAGATAATTGCGAATGTGCAATTACAAACCGCCACTGACTTCATTGTTTGTAAACGTCGTCCTAGTTGGTAAAATGCTAATAATACAGTAAGAACAGTCATTGGAGATCTCATTGAATGTACAATCCTCTGTACTGATTGTCTTTGTCCTGTTTGATTACAACGCCAACTCTCGGAAATGTCCTGTTTTGTAAACAAAGAGCAAACCTCGGAACACGCAAGGAGTAAAGCAGCCGGTGTTTACAAAATGCAATCAGTGACGGCTTCTAACCACACATTCACACACATTATTAGCATTTTACCAACTAGGATGACGTTTACAAACTATGAAGTCAGTGGCGGCTTGTAATCACACATTCGCGATTATCTCGAAAACGGCTCGTTTGCAGAACCATGTTTACGGAGACTTTTTTCCTTCTATTATCGTGTATTTTCACCTGTGTCAGTTTGCGCTATTACTTATGAGACACACACACCATCACACACACACATACATACAACTGAGGAAGAAGCTTAGTTTTCGGAGGCAGCTTGTTCTAAAGACACACGAAAGCAGCTGCAAGAAAATTTGTGTGTTTTAAGCTTTACTTAAAACCGTAAAGTATGACACAACTGAAAGTAGTGAGAAAACATATTTTCTGAAGTAGCGTAAGCTACAGAGGCTTGTAAAATTGCCCTTCATCAAGGATTGCCAGCAAGACTGAAATATTAAGAACGTTCGGAAGAAATACTTTCGCTCCTTTTTTTCACCTACATACAGACCATTATCGAATGGAATGAAGTTCCTCACGTCAGTGCTACTGGAAGATAAGTTTATTCGGGTGTATCGAGCTTAAAGAAAATATTTTTAATTCGTGTTGTTTCTCTCTTTGTTAAAAAGGTAAAGTGTTCCCCTGTGCATAGCACCACGCCATGAAGGCGTATAGGGGGTGTGGGGGGTAACGCCCGACACTTTCTTGATCCGGTCATGAGTGGGGGTGATGTGATCAGCATCACGCCCCTGACCGCCTTTACCCCCCAGGGTTTCCCCCAGGTACCCATGTTATTCGACGCTGGGTAGGCGCCGGGGCCGCTTCCACCGTTAGAAAAGTTCCCGGATTTGAACCGGCCGGGGATCGAACCCGGGACCTTTAGCATGGTAGTCAGACGCGTTACCGACTGAGCCACCGCGGCCACTTGTTACCCATTGTATATATTTACCTCTTACATTCTTTCTCTTCCTCTATTTTTCTATTTTGTATTTCTCTCTCTTGTCTTCCTTTCTTTCTTCTTCTGTTTCTCTTCTTCCAGTCCTTGTCTTTCTACCTCTGTTTTTGTATTTTTGCTTTTCCTCTGTACATTTCTTTCGTTTACATTATCTTTGTTTTTTCTATGGTTTTCTTTCTACTCTTCTACTTCGATTTCTTTTTCATTCTTTAACCCTCTGTATGGGGACTTTCTTCAGCTCTATAAACTACCCAGAGTGCAAAACTTCCAACGATTAGGATGAGATGAGAGTATCTTTCTTCTTCCTCTTGAATTTTTTTTCTCTCTCCTTCGTTCATATTTAGGCAACAGAAAACAACGTGTGAAATATCGGGAACCGGAAGTTACGTACTCTAAATGGTTAGCTGTTCAACAAGGCGTCCCTCAAGGAAGTATATTAGGTCCACTACTATATATGATTTACGTAGCTGATTTCGACCGCGCTGTCCAAAATTGCCACTACCATCAGTATGCTGACGATTCTCAAATCTATATTCAGTGTAATACAGAAAACTACGATAATGCGATGACCAAACTCCAATTCGGCCTTGATGCTATAACAAATTGGTCACGGAGGAACTCCCTTCAATTTAATCCAACAAAATCTTGCTTCATGATCAAAGGAACTCATGGTACACTTAGAAAACTTCTCCAACTCTCGGCAGTATACCGCTAAGCGAAGTGGATACATGCAAAAACTTGTGGATTGTGTTCGATAGACACTTAAATTGGGAGGCACAAGTAGAATGTATTGTGAAAAGCTGTATGGGGAAACATAAATCTTTGTATCATTTAAAACATACTCTGGACGCTAATGTTAAAGATCGCCTTATGCAAGCACTCGTTTTATCTACACTAGACTATTGCGCTCCAGTGTACAGTAATATCTCCCAGGGCCTAAACTACAAACTTCAAAGAAATCAGAACTGTTGTATACGTTTCATATTTAACCTAAAAAGAAAACATGTATTCCCCTACTTAAAGAAACTTTCTTGGCTAAACATTAACAATAGAAGAAAATACTTAACACTCACCTTGATGCACAAAATACTTAAGAGTGCCCCCTCCCCCCAAAATACTTATTCGATAAGATTTGTTCTCGTAGAACTTTGGTCGAACATAATATCTGCAAGATACACAATCTAAAAATCCCCAAACATAAAACCGCCACCTATAACAAGTCCATCATTGTTGCAGGGATAAGGGAATGGAACAAACTGCCTGCACCATTGACTAACATTATTTGCCATCAAAGTTTTAAGAAACAACTAAAGAATTTACTATTGTCCCAACATTAACCTTCATATGTAAACAATTGCACCTGCACTTACACATCACACAATGCATACCTAACACCCCCCCCCCCGCCACACACAATGAACCACTGAAGACTTATTACTTATCTTTTATACTTATCAATTCAATGTATCATTTTATTATTGTATAATCTTTATATTATCTTTATTGTATTATCATAATCAATGTGTTTTTTTTCTATGTTTTTATTCAATTATTGTATTTTTGACAAGGGTTGGTTGTAAGAACGGCCCACGAGGCCAAAACACGCCTGCTTAAATAAAGACCATTCTATTCTATTCTATTCTATTTCTCCATTCTTTCCTCTTTCTTTGGTATATCTTCTCAGTCTCTTTCTTTGTTGCTCCCCCTAATTGTATTTCATTGATTTTCTCTTTCTTTTATTTCCATCTTACTTTTCTTCAACCTCCTTCCCTCTTACGCCATTTCTCCACATGCACTTAGAGGATGCCCAGAAAGGTCTCGCCCTCTCTACAAAAAAAAGACATGAAATTTTTAAAGGAAAACTATCTCTCAGGAAAAGAATCCGAATGAAACAAGAGTGTGCACAATACAGAGTAGATAACATGACCAGCTTCCGAAAGGCGATCCGTAGGTTAAAGCGAAGAAAAGAATTTCTAGCTCACGGCACTGACTACCGTTGACACCGAAGAAACTTATCAGAGTTCCACGGTTTTGTGTTACGGTCTGCAGTACGACGAGACTGGGTTACCTTGGATGTCAGGCAAAATTGTAAAAAGTGTAAAAATTGGAGAGAAGAGGCTGTATTGTTACAAACGCTTTTGTAAGGTCATTTACCTGATCTACTAAAACTGGTTTTGTTCCTCGAAAATATCAGGTTAAAAAGGTTTTAGCGTATAAATAGTAAGTAGGTTACTTGTTTGTTCATTATATTATTACCATGAATTTAATTATATTTGAGCGATCAGCAGCATCATCCTAAAGATGATATAGTGAAAATAATTGACGATAAATATATTATGTTACCATTAATTATAATTAAACTCTTTAATGGCTGAGTGAGCGTGGTAAGACGTAACATTATTTGTGTGTTATCAGTTTCGGAAATTTCTCGTTTTCATTTTTCATTTCATGCAATCGATCGGAAGTACCCTACATCCCTACGTTGTTTCTTTTAAATCCATTTTATGTTGAGATAAGCTGATCGCGACTGGACCTACAGAGCACCGTCCAATTTGCCTCCAATGGGGATGGAACCTGGAACTCAATTGATTAAAAGACACGGTGTTATCAGTACACCATCGGAGAGGACCCGCCTTACTCTGTGTGCTAGTGATGGTTATGTGTGTTTTCATATATGCAGGATAAATTGACAGTTCTCGTAAACTCGTAATCGGGAAACGATGTGTCCAGAAAGAAAAGCATTTCCATGGAAAGTTTTTTTCTCTACTGACTGTGAAACTTTGTTGGTCGGTAGACTGACAGAGGATGCTAGAGATATGAAAAGAGTTAAAGAAAGGGAGGAAAAAGAGAGAGAGAGAGATAGAGGGAGGAAGAAAAGAGAGCAATAATCAGAATAAAGAGAGAAATTGAATGGGGCAATAAAGAGAGAGAGGGTTAGAGAGAGATCAAGGTAGGAAGAGATAATGGGAGGGCGATGAGAGAGAGAGAGAGAAGGAGAGATACTGGGAGAGAGAAACATAGAGGAAGAGAGAGGGAGGGAGAGATGTAGAGAATGAGAATGAGAAAGAGAGAGAGAGAGGAACAAACATATAAAAGGAGCGATAAAGTGATGAAGAGAGAGATTAAGAGAGGGCGAGAGAAAGATAGAGATAAAAGGGTGGGAAAGAGAGGGCGAAGGAGAAGGATAGAGAAAGAGAGATACAAAAAGAGAGAAAGCAAGAGTGGGAAAAAGGGAGAGAGATATAAATAATGAGAAGAAAAAGAGAGAAAAGAAAAGGAAGAAGAGAGGGAGAAAGAAAGAGAATAAGAGAGAATGCGAGAGAGGGGAAAATAGAGTGAGAGAGAGAGACAGAGAATGATTGGATTGATTTGGTGTTTTAAGTCCAATTTATGCACATTAAGGCTAATCTGGACTGGGCCTACAGTTTAAAGTGTGCCTCCACCGGGTATCGAACCCGGGATCCCTTGATTACAAGGCAACGACGCTACCACTGAGCCATCGGGAAGGCCAGGAGTATGAGAGAGAAAAGGGAGAAAGAGAATGAAGGAAAGCGAGCGAAGTTCCTTCCCACTTCCTCTACCTAACAATTTTATTTTACACGCAGTAACGAGTATATGAATACCTCAGGCACTGACAAATGTTTTCGAGAACCAACTTGGGGATTGATTCCAGCCCGAATGAAGTTGACTTTTCCCCCCTCGCCGCTCCATCCATCTTCCGAGCCTCTCGTCAATCACCTGGAGATCAACGCATCCTCCCCCCTTACAGCACTCCACGCCCTTCTGTTTTCAAACTTCCTTTCGTGCCGAAATTCCACAGCCGGGGGGGATGCTTCTGTTTCTCTCGTCATGGGACTGGAACCTCACTAATCATTTTCCCCCGATATTCGCTCCGGGGCAGATTCTTCAGCAATGGGGAAAGAAAGAAGGGGTTGGTTGGCGAGACGCTCTGATGAGTGTTATTGGCACTTTGCAAATTATTTTCCGGCTTAACTAGTAATCCTCACTTTCTTTGGATCAAGCTAATTTTCTTATAGAGAAATAATTTTCAGATAAGTTACCTTTTCAAGTACTGCCAGACCAGCGTGGCGTAATATTTTTTTATTACTTTTACTCTAGACGTGACTTTTCGGTTTCAAATCCCGGGATGTGTGATTTCATGTGTTTTTTTTTTTCAGCAGTGACGCTTCATGAAGCGGCTCTATTGTTAGCCCAGCCTCGAAGAAACTTGTACCTTGTGGCAACACTGTAAAAGCGACCGGATCGGAGCGTGTTGATGATCACATCACCCCTATAAATGGCCTACACTGGGAATATGTGTAGCCTTACCTCCACTTCTCCCCATATGCCTGTTGCGATGTACTATCACGGACACTTCTGGGCCCGGAGGCCTCCCGGCCTCAGTCTCAGCCTCCGCCTCCAAGGGACTTACGAGGCTGAGGCCGACCTAGAGCTCGGAGGGTGAGGTCGTTGTAGGCCGGAGTCCGATTTGGAGTTCGGAGGCTGAAGCTCTGTAAGGCCACAGGCCGAGATGGAATTTGGAG
Source organism: Lepisma saccharinum (assembly GCF_977018435.1). Lineage (NCBI taxonomy): Eukaryota > Metazoa > Arthropoda > Insecta > Zygentoma > Lepismatidae > Lepisma > Lepisma saccharinum. The sequence goes on from NC_139233.1 coordinate 56,264,147, forward strand.
TCTGAGACCGTTGAAGGCCGGAGTCCGAGATGGAGTTCGGAGGCTGAGACCGCGTGATGCCGGAGTCCAAGATGGAGTTTGGAGTCTGAGGCAGTTGGAGACCGGAGTACCAAATGGAGTTCGGAGGCTGAGGCCGTGTGAGGCCGTCCTTGAGCTAGGAGGCCGGGCCTCGCGAGGCCGAAGTCAAATTGCCATCTTTGCTTCTGGGTTATAACGATTGTAACCACCTTAAAACAAAAGAACGATAGATACAAATGGTAACTACACTAGATAGCAAAGTATGGCAGTGGACCCATGAATATTTTACCAGATGTCTTGTTGTTTCATTAATTAAAACATGTATTTAATTTTGAATTATCTGCTTGTTTACTACAAATATGATTAAATAATTGAGCCACAATTTGATTTACATTCCTTATGTATCATCATAATTTAACACAACTCAACGTATTCATTTACCTACAGACAAATAAAGTACAACCCATATAACCAACCTAGAATATATGTGTGCACTCTGCGGCTGCTCAGGAAGGAAGAACTCCGTAACAGGCGGAGCCTTTTCTCGCCGAGCAGAGAACGTCACTTGATCAAACAAAAGACAATCTATTACACGATAGTACCAGATCCTTTCATCATATTACTTCGTAACGAGTATGTTACACGATTCTATTGAAAATTAGTTGTATCCTGACAACCCAGAAGTGTTTATGACTGTACGAGGGGATAGGGGTGGTAGATTTACTCTAGATGCGATTATTGCAAAAGTGAACTTCTTCGAGGCTAGTAAATACAGTAGTACAAGTTTGCTAATTTTATATTCAGTCCACTCATGTTCAGGTAGGCTAGTCGAGACTGAGCCAATATTACTGTATATAGTGGGAATGGAACTACTAAATTGTTCTACAAGAACGCTGGAACTTATTATTACAAGGCAACAACATTAGCCACATCGGCACCCCAATCCCCATTTATTTGATCCAGATAATATAACCAAATGGTGTGCTAAAATAACACTATTACCACAATTTTGGCATGTATCCAAATTAGCTATAATTATAATTTAACTTTTAATTGTATTCCATAAATTTGGAACTTTAAATACACGTGTTCTGAAATAACTCGTACAATTCATGTAGTAATACGTCCTTTGCCTTTATAAAAATATTGTTTTGATATGGTGCATGTTCACAACGTTATTTAACGCTATTGAAGTTTAAGAGAAACTACCCAAATACTTTTCTCGCCAACATTTCTATTTCCACAATGACAATATAAACATATTCTGATTATTTTGTTATCATTGTTCTATGGACAAGTTTCTTCCGATGTTACTTTCAAGTTTCTACGTTCAGTACAAATGATTTCATCCGCATTGTAGTTCAGCCGGATATACACTTGTATGCAGTTTGCTTCCCGCCATTTTATATCCTCCATATTTGACGCAGAGATGAGACTTTTGGAAGCTCCAAGTTCTAATGGAAGTAAATTTTTTTGTATAAATCTTTAGTCGGTGTTTCTGCATATTATCTTTCAAAGTAATAGCTTTACTTCTAGCACCATGGCAAGTAAAACTGACTTGCTACCAGGAACTTGGAAATCACCATGTACAGTTTTCTTTCAAACTTCTACGTTACTGAAGTCATTCCCAACTGGAAGAAAGTATACCTACTTTTCTTCTGAGAATAATTAATCTTATCTTATTGTTAATCAACAATTAGTAGTAAAATATAGAAAATATGGAAAATCATAGCCTATTAGCAAGTCGACATTTGCTGTAAAAGTTATAATCTTGGAAGTATGATTGTAAGTATGGAAATTTTAAAAGGCTGTTTACTTATACCTTTTGAATCTCTTTTACAAAAAAGTCATTTATTTTGGGAAATATATCATGGAAGAGCCTTATCAGATAGTATATCTAAGAACCAACGTTATTTCGGTTGTGAATAGATGGCATCATTATTTACTTTAAATTAGAAGTACACGCTTAAAACTAGAGACTGAAACAAGAGGGAAACTAACTTTCAAAATTATAAAATTTGATAAGTATGGAACGTAGTGCTCGCGGAGCCATCATTTTGTTATATTTCTGTTTCATTTGTGCCAGATTAACGGAATCATTATTAATTTTGCCACCAGAGGTGAATAAAATCGGTTACGCAATGACGTAATAAGGAAGCCTCGGTGCGACCTCGCAGCCCTTAAGGCAGCGCATTTTGGGTTCTGACCCAGAGAGAGGAAGTTGTTTTCCTCAAGGTAGACACTTTGTGAAGGTGTCCGAGGAACCACGATATGGAGGAGAAGGATAAGTACTTTCCGTAATGCTTTAAGTTCCGAACTTGCACTCACTCACTCAATTATATTTTGTTCATAATCTTTCTCTTTTATACTACGTGAACAAGTGACTTGACAGTCAAAAGACAGATTTATTCATTATTAATTAGTTAAACGAATATCCATCAAACTGGCCCAAGTGAGAAGACATGTTTTTCTTTCAGCGAGTATATCGTCGAACAAACTTTATTTATTTATGTAGTCTAATTGTGCTTGCACATTATGCAAATAAACTCGCATAATCTGGAACAGTGTTATATCTGTACGTTCCAATAGCATAGCTGCCCCATAGGTAATAGACCTTTAAGGCGGAAATCTTCCACCGCGCGCTTACTTCAAGGTTCGTATGCATTAAACAAGCCAGTTTAAAGTGCATATAAGATAATTAATATTAAATAAATACTTTACATGTTATTGAGTTCCATTTGTTATTTTTCAAAGGTTCGGTGCTCTATCTTAAAAATGATCTATCGTTTCTGCAAGTTTCAAGCCTAGTTGTACCGAAAAAAGTATCAATGAAATTTGACACGGAATTAATGTACATATCTCTGAAGAACACACTATAAAAGTTCCATGTCTGCGTTAAATATGGAAAGCAACAAATTTGTAAGCATTAATAAAGTCATGGGTGCTATACATATAAACTTGAAACTAACTGCATCCGAAAGGAAAATCTTCATAGAACGTAATTAAAACAACTTACCTAACTAGTTCTTAATTTCCATTATGAAAATGAATTTGACTCCAATATGGCGGTCATTTTGGTAGCATATGGCCTAGATTGTTTTCCGCTTATCCACAGTGACGGCAATTAGAGAGGGCGAGGGGGCACTTGCTCCCCCTCCCACTTTCTGCCACTTTTGTTCCCGCACTATGCTAAACCTTAGCTATGTATCAAGGGAAAGTAAACTATTACTATTACTATATACGTATATAAGTGTGATCTCTCACTTTTGTTTAATAATGTACATACCAATACTTTGTATTCTTTAGTTCTTTAAATGTCGAAATTGACTAACCTGACAGGAAATTTTCGTAGAATTATTTTAGTACTTTGTTTATTTTACGGTACATCAAATTACAAGTGTGTAGCTTTATCGAAGGTAAAAGTTTTACATAGGCCTATAGAAAATCTATAATATATGTTTTACCGTAACACTTATATAGATTTTCTTTAGGCATATTCGATTATTGGATTTCCATATCAAGCAGACAATTCTTGAATCCTTTATACTATTGTGTAAAGTTAGTAGATGTTTTCTTTCATTGGATTTTATGTCTATGACTTTAATAGTTTCTAAGAAACCAATAGGTGCATATTAGTTGCGATTACTAACTCGAATAGACAAAGGAAGATGCAGAAAAATACAGAATTCTTTCAACCCACGAAATTTCCTATTTTCAGTTCGAGATATCGAACCAGTAAAATATGTCGATTGTTGACTAAATTGACTCTTCAGAGATACATGGACATGGAAAAAATAATTAAGTTCGAACTATTCTAACATTTACATGGATGGACTTCATGACATCATCATATTTGCTAGTTTCCTATATATTAACATTCGACAGGTCACTTTTGATCTATCGTTACCTCTCATGACCGGACGGACATGTTGATCGCTTGATATTTGTAGCGTTGAGCTATGATTCCATAGGCGCATCAATCTTTCAAATTTTTTAGTTTCTTGTGGTTCCTGAGGTATTGATAGGTGATGCCACTGATATAACTTACTGTAAAATTTCCAATATTATACCATTATAAATTAACAGTCTACTTGTTAATTTTAAAAAAAACAGGATGTAACAGTTTTTATTTAAATTTCAATAATTATCAAGCATAAACTTAGATAATGCCTATAAATATAAGCAGTTGACCGTATCTTATATATATTTTTAAAAGTTATGGACTTATGATTAACTATGTAAGGACTTTCAACATGTAAACGGTCATTGTTATACTTGTCTCTATATTTCGACGGAAGCTCAAATTCACGGTTCTAGACCGTAATTTCTCCCGTAAACTTTTTACACTCCGGATGGACGGACGGACAGACAAATGTCTCATAAGGATACTTTTATCAATTTTTTGATGATTGGTATCCAAAAAGAGCAATTTCAAAGCACAAATGTGAACATGACATTTTTCTAAATTGCAATAATCTGTTTAATCCGCACATAACATAGTGTCACTAACTTAGGCAGAATAAAAATAATTTCTGTGAGTGGTGTCACCTAGTTCCCAGACCGAGTGTGCTTGCTCTTTTCTAAGTAGATCTTCAAAATTGTTTGTCGTATTATGAAGTACCCGAATAGTTGATATACCAGAAAAAATATTTGCTTTAACCCTAAATACTCCAATTGAGTAAATATTCTGTTAATTTCTACCCACTTGATCCACTTGATGCACAGATAGGCTAATCGGGATTGGACCTACAGATTAAAGTGGGATCCGAATCACCATGCAATGTTCTATATAAAAGTATAGTAATAATAGCACAATATTTTTTTGTAAAACGTCATTTACACTTTTACACAATTTGGGCTTCACAATATTCTACCGTTAAAATTTAACGGCCTGTTAATTTACAAGAACGTGACAAAAACCATTTTTTAGTGAGCACAGGCACAATCAAGTCGTCATCTATCTGTTCTGTAGCTAGAATAGGAAGTAAAGATGACACCACTAGGAATGTTGAACGCAGACACCTGCGCACGTTGAGAAAAACTTTCAAATTTAAATTCGAACATTTTATCTTGAATACAGATAATAATTATTATTTATAAATTATAGTTGCGTGAAGCATATATGTATTTTTTAAAACCAAGTTATTAAAATTACATGCATTACGATAACTATGTAATATATCGTAATACTTTATAACCGGACAGTGTCATTTTACGGTAATTAGATTTTAGTGGAAATTGACGGTGTTACACCGCCACTCTTTTAACCTGCACTCACTCTATTTATGAATACCTGAAGTTTATAATATTTTATTTGTATTAATACGACCATATGACAGTGTTATGGTTGATTTTTTTAAATTTAAATAGTCCGCAGAGGAATCTTTATTTCAAAACTAGGTGGCAGCACTACCTTTCTCTTCTATGCTGTGCTAATACAACGCTGTCGCCTACTAGATTATTACTAATATAACAATCTTCATTTTAGAGAATTAATAGTTACACCATTATTTAACGAGATATAACACCGAATCTAGAATAATTCACTTTCCGAGTTAACACTCCTACTTACTTACATATATTATAAAATGAAATGTGTTTATTAGCTTATTCTCGCGTTTCATGATTGGTTTGTTGTAATGTTTCTTACCTTATAACGTACTAATGTTTATTATTATCACAGTTTGAAATTATTTACAGTCATTATGAAACAGCAATATTTCGTTGACATAATTGTGATATTATGGAGGGTTTTGTGTATTATTCAAGGACGTTGAGAATATCTTACTGTAAATTTTGAACACTATAGCCAACATTTTTTGTAATATTTTCTATTTTTACCTAAAATAACTATGGTCTATGCTATACATAAAAAGTTGGTCAAAGCTACAAGAACTTTTATTTAGCACATGGCGGAAAGAGATTTTTCCGTTTGCGTAGATAAAATCAATGCAGGGTACTGCAAGGAAGAAATGTAACTGCACATCGTGTGTGTATTTCACGTTTAAAAAAGATGGTAAAATAAAGTAAATGAAGAGTTTTTTTTTATTTCTTGTTGAAAGTAAGTAAAAGAAAGTTGACTTCCGGTATCATATACAAGGGCTGCTTTTTTAGTAGTGACAACTATGCTCTAGCGATGCCGTGCAACGGAGTCAGGAAATGTCGTTTATACCAAAGGTTAGTTACATGCGTACCTCCCTCAGAGCACCACTCCTTGCCCGTGCGCAGTGACAACAAGAACAGAGCCGTTGTGAGCGAGGTAGCTAGAGGTAGCACAGCACGACAGTGTCACAAACAGTGCAAAACAACCTGCGAGCAGCTCTGAGAAGAAAACGGCGATACTTTATGCATAACCCACCCATCGTACCGCATGACAATGCTCGGGCACATTTGTGGCTGGTTTGTTCAATCGCTGGAAATGGGAAGTACTCTATCACCCTCTATACTCTCCGGATTTAAGTCCCTGCTACTTCGACCTTATCCCTAAGATGAAGGAACCACTTCCGAACAATTGCAGCACCCTGCCGTTTAAAGTAAAACGGATAACAGACAGGCTTTTGAGGCTAAAGGTAGACTAGGACGTTTTGGGCTTCAGATATCAAGGCCAGACCGAGAACGAGACAACAATGAGTCCAGTCTCGTCTGATCTCACTGTCACTAAATGCTACATAAAGAACCTCTGTTACACAACACATTCACTGAGATTACGTTGTTCTGTTAACCATTGGCTCCACATACTGCATCCAATATGTAGAATGGATTCGTTTCCTCACTGTTTACTCTGCATCCAGGGGAGGCAACACGCCGCCCAAAGGCAAAACTCGACGACCTCCTGCAAATTCAAATGTTGAAAAGTTAGCGGTCATGCCGAATGCTCGCTACATTCATAAAAGTCATTACTACTCATCTCTTCAGGATGGAAATCCGCGGAGCGACTTTCAGTTGTTATTCTTGTGATTGATGGATATTCGGCCTATCCTGGAAGAGTACGGGAGAGATTAATGGTGGTTCGGGGCCTGTCTGGGATCCATGCATTAGTTGATGGTTCCCCCGTTCTGCGAGTTCCTTTTTCTCCATTATTTACTTTTTTCGCATTTGGATGTTACAAAGGCTCAAAAATCCAGGAAAGCAGGAATGTTTGTGCAGTTCATTCTCCTACCCCCTTTCTTCAGCCGTACAAAAAAAATATGGAAGAGTAATTTAGAGAGATTTGAAAGTTCATGGACCTTATTTTTGCTTTCATTAACAATCAGTAATGAGCGTCATCTTATTTTACACTTAACTCACAATTAAGATCCAGTTTTTTATGTCGCCGAAACAGGCAAAATATGTTCAAAAATATATGGAATAAATCATAGAAATATGTAAAAAAAAATTCTCTTCAGCTTCGATCGTTCACAGATCCTCCCCCCAATTATACCAGTAGTCAATAACAAAGCACACACTGAACCGTGATTTCCACGGCTTTAAAAAAAATTAACTGAAAGTAAGATGCCGAATCAATCTGTCACAATTAGAAAAAACGGTACTAGAGTTTTAAGGAAATCATATTTTGATTTTCTTCCAAAAATTACTCAAAGAAAATTAGCATTTTATGTAAAAATATACACTCTAAATGGAAAATATGTAACACATCTCAACATATGTAAAAATATGTAACATATCTCAAGATATATAGAAATGTGTGAAATGAAATTCATGTACGAGGATTGGTCGTAAGTCATGGCAACTACTTTTTAACGAGAATTCTGGACCATCATTAAAACTTAAAATAGACAAATGGAAGAGGCGTATCAATCCCTAAGATTATATGTTTATTTTATTTAAGTCTCTCTGAACGCTTCACGTTGACCAGGGCATTCACTTGTTTTTCTCAGTTGTCTCAAGCCTCTGAGGCATGTTTACAATGCATTGTGTTGTGCCATGCAGACCTCCTGAGCATTCAGGAAACAGGTAATACTTCTGGTTATAGAGTCAGCGGTTTGCATGGTAGCAATTAAATAACACGATTCGGCATAGAGGAAGAGCTCGATGGCCTAGTGATATAGAGGTGAGACAAGCTGAGAGGGGACTGACTTTGGGGATTGAGTTGAGAGAGAAGAGGTGGTCAGCAAGGCAGTAGGTCAGAAGTGGAACGACGCTTTGGTCGACGAATTGGAGAAGCTTACAGAGGACTTCGCTTATTTGATTCAGCTAAAGACTTCAGATAGACAGGTAATTATCCTACACCCAGCCATGATTCAGGTTCAACGGTTCAGAAAACCCAACGAGTGACCATTGTCTTTTCTGTAGTCTAGTCCCTTAGTGTGATTTTGTACCTTTCGCATTGCCAAGCGATAACTCGTCATGCCAATGACGAGTGGTCTCATCAGAGGATGAATGATGAGTTATTTACATCACCCATTGATTAATTGGTTAACAGTTTAGGTATTCATAAGATCCCACGAACTTTAAGGTGCGTTACGGAGGTTGTCTCCAAGACGAATATTTCTGGTCATGCCAGGGGTTGGTAGAGAAGTGTTCTTATATTGTTCTTAACATTGTAATTTGCCGACATTTGTCATTTTTGTTAAGTTTCTTCTGTAGTTGTTATTGATAATGAAAATGAAGTGAGGAATGTTTAAAAACAAACGTTCAAGTGGTGCTGGATTTCCAGAAAGGAGGAAATAAGATCCCATCCGACCTCGAATTTTGAGATACAAGTATGACGGTATTATGCTGCCACCTATCTTTCATATGCTGAAGTATCAAAAGAATTGGGATATGCCAAAACTCTCATATTCCACCTTTAAAATTCGTCCGCAAGGAAAATATTATCAGTGAAAAAATGACATCCTAACTGCGTGTGCTTTTGTTTATGTTCGCTACTAGTTCGGTGCCGTTGTAGACAATATGGCAGCGTCCGTGACTGAGTGGGTTGTTATGCCAGAATCTCCGAGAAAAGGTAAAAAAACGAGTGAAAAACTCAAGTGAATGGGTAATAAACAAACGGAAGTTATGCAGAAACAGTTAAAACAGTATTAGTTCAAACTTTGTCATCAGAAAAAAAAATATGTTGATGGTGTTCCTCTGCTTTTACGTAAGGTAACTTCCATTGCTGGTCCCCGTGACAGAGTGCTTAGCACATCGCGTTACGACGCCAGGGGTCCTTGGTTGAAATCCTGGCCTGGGCATGGATGTTTGTGAGTGTCCATTCATCAATTTCATCATAACATCACTCATTCCCATCTCATTTCGCAAATTAGCCAAAAGTGGCATAAGAAGCGAAGTAAAATAAAATAAATCAATCAATCAATGAATCAACTTGCATTATTGTGGAACATGATAATCCTGATATTGTAAAATTTACTCTATCGTATTCTGACATTGACAACGTGCATCAAACAGTTCATTTTAGGAAACGAGGTAAAACTGTAGATGTTTCATTGTTTAAGTTACAGCAGAAGTACAGTGAAAAGAGAAAAATTAAGAAAGCTAAATGCAACTATTGAAATATATACTACCCGTCTATCATGAATTGAAGACTAAAATTGGTAAACGCTGTAAGTGCCACAATAATTCAAACACCGTTTTCTACGTTAAACTGTGAAATGTGCCATGCTTGATAATGTGGTAAACGTGAAATGTGGCTGGTAGACCTTTAAGTAGTTCAAAGTGCGTGTAAAGAGGTCACTAGTGTGCACCTTCTTACGGGCTAATGTGCGGAACGAAGCGATTTCCCAACACTTTCGCTCTTGGAACTTACAACGTTTACACTTTTAGTCCTCAAATTTATAAAAATATTGTTCATGATTGTGTTGATGTTGAAGAAGAATGTGAAAATCTGGAAATGGAGCTGGATTAATACATGTTAAATAACCCCATTTTTTCACTTGTGTATACTTTTCCCTAGTAAACAGCACAAAATCTGTGAAACTATTAACCACAATGGTTCAAGAATTTGCAGATCAACTTGAAGAATCATATTTAAAAGAACATAAAAAAATTACGTCATAATGTTAAAAATGTCCTGAGCTTTGAAATTAAACAGAAAATGTAATTTTCCTCAAAATGAACTTTGGTTGGGATCTGCCGTTATTATTCTGAGTGCCTCAAATGTGTTATGCACTATAAATATTTATACGAGAAAAGCAGATACAAATTCGGAAGAAACATTTTTCATAGCCTTTGTTTTGTTTTCTGCCGGTTCCCTGTGCCAACTCCTGTACATAACAGTAACCATCGTAAAAACCATGTTGTCCTTTAATTTTTATGTTTGATTCTATAGTTTTTCACGTACTTTACGTTTTATAGTATTTTAAGCGTTTTTACGCTTAATTTACGTCTTATGTAGAACGTTTTTGCTCATAATTGCGCAACTCTGTTTGTATATACCAAATATAAATGTAGGCGTAGATTAATATCTAAGAAAGGAAAACTTTTATTTCTTAAACAAGTGCAACTGAAAGTGAGTGGGGGCAGAGCATGTTAGTTACGCTACTGTACTTATGCGTATATTTAACAACGAAAACTTAATTCGAGGCCACATTTTCTTGGTTTTCGTTTGTGAAAGTTCTCGATTGATGTGTCTCTAATGGTTTACGTTCATAAACGAAGTCAATAAACTTTTGTCCAAACGCAAGGAGTCAAGCATCAAGAACGCACGGTGCCATACTTCTGGGGAATTCGGTGTTGTTTGGTCTGTCGCTTTTCTGCCGTTTACGTCAGTATTACGTCAGTTTACGTCAGTATTAAACAGCGGCCGAAATCCGACTTATGTACCTTTTCAATCCATATTAATCCATGTTATTTCTCTACCGTATTACAGTATTAAACAATCTCGAATACAATCGAGGAACAAAATTGGCTCTTTTTACCTTTCCAACAAGAGACAAATGCAATGTACACTCTTATTCAGATAAAGTGGCACACTGTATAACCTTGTCGAGTGCACTTTATCTGAACAAGAGTGTACTTAGTTACACATTCGTGAATTTTGTTGCTGGAGTGAAGTAGGTTGACATGTGAGAGTCCATGGAAATGGACCCACCTTGCATTTCATATCGTAAAAATGCGTAAACAAGGCCAAACGTGGCTCTCGTAGTAGAACCTTTCCGCAACACATCTCCACGTGAAAGTATACCAAGTTAACTAATCCTCTCCACACGATACATCTCACGCAAATAAAATTGTCCAAGAGATATACATTTGCTAAGTTCTCTCATGCATATTTTAATACATATCTCTTCCCTCGCACAACTTTTCTTCCCAGCCGAAAATAGTATATCCTGAATAAACTTTTTCGTCTTCCTGCTTCAATATTCCCTCCCTCCCAGATTTCTCAAATCTTCCATTCTTCCCTGAAGAATGCTCCCCTATATCACACCCATAAAACAGGACGAGATAGGATTTCCTTTGAAGATGACTGAGAAGAAAACCTAACGAAGATGAGACGCTGTTTCTTTACAGAGAAAGTTCCAGGTTCTCCCACCAGGGCGCTACATGACTACAGGAAATCTGCTGTGAAGGGAAGCTTGTTTTCAAGAACATCTTTTCAAGCATGTAAACGGAGCCAAAAATCAGCTTTAATGTAGTTTCTTTTTTAAGTATTGTGCTTAAGAATTAATTGATTTACATGCAACTTCAATTTGTATTTATTGGTCTCAAGAGTAGATAGAATAATAAATATATTCCAAAGCAAAATTTCGAAATTAGTAACACTATATTTTGTAGATTAGGCACACTAAGGAAATGTAATATGTAGACATTTTCAGCGAAAAATGCACGCTCGACCAGGACTCGAACCCGGGTCTCTGTCATACCGAGCCATTGCTCTAACCACTTTTTTTATTATTTCCTTTACTATTTACATCTTATTATAACAAACTTTTGATTATTACTATACAGATTATTACAAACTAGGATATATTACATTTAGAAAATTTGCATAGACATTGTTATTTTTGTGTGCCGACATATTTTGAGATGTGTACCTTAAGTAATGCACAAATTGTTCATGAAAGTCAAGTTGCTGATAAGTAGAGGCAAACCAAGCATACTGCCTCAGTAACCACAGTACACTGTTCTGTTTCTTTTTTGGGTAATAACAAAATTGGGAAACAGAAGATGATCAATTGTAATATTCTTCTCATTGGTACGACAGATGACACGAGTTTCGCAACATATTTCCATGGCGTAGCGGTTATTAAGCATTCACTGAGCTTATGATGCCTGGCATGTATATTTTTCCACACCACAGGAAAACGAACATCCGGGTGTCTTGCAACTATTTTAACCGCCTGTTGAGACGCTACACGCATTCCTCTGTACATTTGCGACACCACTGGAACAGGCAGGGTAGGAGTTTGTAACAAGCCATAGCAGATCTCTACTAAGGAATCACGGAGGTACCTACGGTTGGGGGGAGGTTAGTCACGTTTATGGGGGAATCCGACTGTATACGGGCCAAGCAGTCTCGAAGAACATGACTAGTAAGGCTATCAGGACTCTGAAACATCGTCTCTGTGTCCGCTTGAATGCGGAGCGCCTGGCTCTTGTGGTGCACGTGTGCAAGATTCAAGCCTCCCCCAATCACTCGATCATAATTTACTTGTATCATTCCTTGCAAAGAAGGCGTAAAAACTGCACCAAGTATTTTTAAGATGTTTACAACAGGGAAGTGTTGAACTGGTGTGTGTGGTGGGGAATTATTTAAAAACATCAAACAGGATTTCTTTACATTTATGTGAAGGCCTGAATACACCCCAAATTCAGTCGTTAGTTTATGAACCGTGTCCACATCAACAGGTGACTGAACTAAAATGCTGACATCATCCGCATAAGCTAAAACTTTTAGCGACTTTGACAGAATAGTTATGCCTTGTGACCGTGTTTCCAAAGAGGCAAGCAGGGGACTTAGGGAAATACAAAAAGCCAACATGGATAACGGATCTCCCTGTCGGACACCTGTGACAATGCTAAGCGATTTTGTCAGAAACCCATTAATCTGTATTTTCGATTCAGCATTGTTACATAGCCCTTGCAGTGCTGAGAGAAAATTCCCCCGTATGCCCCTTTTGTGGAAAACATGAAACATATAATTATGGTTCAGCGAATCAAATGCACGTTCGAAGTCCAAAGCTAAAATCACTTGATCCTTTAAATTTTTCTTATTATGATTACTGGTAACCACTTCACGCAGCGTTTGCAACACTGCATAAATGTTTTTATTTTCACCATATACATATTGCATGTCCCCCACCAAGTTGCTTGAGTACGGCATTAAACGTGCGAGCATACATCGTGTGAAAATTTTATAGTCGGTGCACAGGAGTGTAATGGGGCGATAATGAGTGATCTCTGTCGGCTTTGCACATTTCGGTACTAATACTATAATACCTGTCTTGGAAGTCTTGCCCATTTTATGTTGCTGAAAGGCCGCGTTGACCCACTCAGTTAAAGTCTGCCCCACTAGCGTCCAAAATGTTTGGAAGAAGCATGTAGGAAGCCCATCCACACCAGGGGCGGAGAAAGGCTTTGCCGCTTTCACCGCTTTACATACTTCTTCGAATGTGAAATCCTCATCAAGCTTAGTTCTATCATCATCGGAAAGTACTTCCGTAACTGCATCCACAACAGAATCATAATTTGAATTGGCAGGTTGGTGCTGCGAAAACATCCTAACAAAATGCTCATATATTGTACGTTGTATGTCCTTAGGTGCTATGATTTTATTACCCGCTCCATCTGCGAGTTCAGTAATGAGTTTCCGTTGTGTATTTTGTCCTTCTTGTATCACGTGACTAATCGACACAGCTTCTTCAGGGTCAGACTCAGGGAGACTACTTCGAATTTTTGCACCCATACGTTTGTGGGCGGTCATGTTTAAGAGTATTGCTTGTATACGTTTAATTTCCGTATGAACCGGTCGTCCTGCCGATGCTTTTTCTATTAATTCACACAACACACGATAATAAAAGTTATATTTATTATTCCAGTCACGAGACCTCTACAGAATGATATATAGAAACGTTTAACTGCCGGTGTTAGAATTTCATCCCACTAACGAAGAATGTCAGTATGTCGAAGGCGATGCGCCTCCCAAAGACTCCATTGCTCATGAACTGCTCGTTTAAATTCATCATCAGACAGGATGAACGTATTCAGCTTCCAATACCCATATCCACTAGGCACTAAGGTAAGATCAATGTTAATTGCCATTGTCACTGCCAGATGGTCCGAAAATCATGTAGGGGTGAGAAAAATCGAAGTTACTTTCTGACGCAGTGCCGGGGTAACATAGAACAGGTTCAGGCGGGACGCACAATTGTCTCTAATATAACTACTCTGTCCACGAAATCAATTTGGGGAAAATTTAGTACTATTAACACTGTTACCTTTAGGTACATTGCCTAAATTTGTTTCTAACTAACCTGTTTATAATCTAGATTAGTGTTGTCAGTATCTACTCCACTCTCTCGAGGAAATATTGTAGAATGTACACCTGCAGTATTTTTCTTCTTTTTTCTATGTCGCACACGACAAATAACTTTGGATCCTACACTAGGTGTGGTCACTCCTTCCTTTCATCTGTTACCGCAGATACCCATGGATGTTGACTCAGGGCTCCCCAGATACCCGTGGATGTTGAGGCAGAGCTCCCCTGGGTTTTTTCTTCTTGCTTATTAGCGGGACGAATCGTGGTCTGGATCGCTTGTGTCTTGAAGAGCGTCGTTGTCCTTTGTCCGTGTTAATTGCCGGAAATTCATCCTCTGTTTTCGATTCATCCCCGGATCCATCTTCGGTCCCGGTTTCTACTTTCTGGAATTCTATCTTCTTGTCTGCTTCATTTCCGAGTTGTGAGGGAATTCGTGAGGTGTGTTGTTCCTTGTCAGGTCTGTCTAGTGTTGTTGAGGGGTTGGAGTTGGAGCTGGAAAGTTGGCTACTCTCTTCATTTCACCTACACTTTCACCTTGTTGTTCGTTGTGTATTTTGTCTTTGTCGGTGCTCTTCTTTTGGCTTGGGTCGTTTGGTGTTAACTGTGTTTGAAGTTCTGGTTTCGTGGCGGGTGTCTCTGTTGTTTCATTCGTGAAATGGGGGTTCGATCTATGGCAATTGACCTCTTCGCTTGATGCTGTATTCGAGTTTTGGGGTCTTGTCAGTACTTGAAGTACTGTAGGTTGGTATACCATAGGGGTCGTTCCAGTGGTCAAATTATCAGGGACTCTTCCAGTTCTATTAACGCGGGGTCGTCGCGAGGGGCATTCTGAGAAGTTGTGTCCCTCCAAATCACACCCGCTGCACGTACGTACTTGACGGTAATGTACGAAGGGATTGCTTTCCGCAGGGCCATTTTAAAGACAATGCGCCCCGTTAGTGTTCATTAAATACAGGGAGGTCATTTCAGTCGTTTACCGTCAGAAAGTCGGCCGCCCAGCGCCCCCTTCATGCAACAGTTCCCGGCAAATTGACTTGCAGGAAGTCCGTAAGAGAATCCGCTTGCTTTGTAATGTTTCCACTTTTCACAATTACAGTTACAATTACAATTGAAATAAGCACGTGCCTTGTCGCAAGGATGCTGGAAAAGGTGTCCTCCCAAATACAAATATTTCTGGCACCTTATTTCTGACATCTAATCCTAGATTAGACATCGCTACTTTATCCTCAGTTGTCGCGACAGCGCTGGCAGCTTATCGGGGGTCGGGTGAGTTGTCAGCCGCGAGAGGGCGCTTCATACTGAACGAACGCGACACCTGTCGCCAGTGATGCCAACCGTAGGGACATCTCCCTACGAATAGGGACTTTTCACTATATTTCGCCCCGCGTAGGGACAGATTTTACCAAATAAGGGAAAACGTAGGGACTATTTTCAATCTTTGAAAACAACATTTTATTGTGCAAAGGTGCAAAGCTTTCTCGCCAGTCAGTTGCACTTTCTTCGTGCTCGGTTTGGAATGAATGGATTAGTTTATCTGTATACTTTAACGAAGAGGAGAAAAAAGAACTAACCAACAAATCTCCATCAGAATTTGAAACATGTTATTGGTTACCAAGAACTTTCAAGGCAAGTTCTTTTTTGAAAACATTTCCACTCTCGCGAAAATAGTGCTAACATTGCCACATTCTAACGCAGAAACGGAAAGAATATTTTCAATGTTAAGTGATACAACAACAAAAAAGAGAAATAAAATGGGACCAGAATTGTTCAATACTGCAGGAAATACAGCATCACCAACCAACATCTATCTCTTCACAGCAGCAGCATGTATGACTTCAAATAAAATAATCAACAGTAAGCGACTCAACGTTATTCATTAGGGGTGTGCGGGATCCAGAAAAGTCAGGACCGAGATCGGGAAAAAAATTTCCTGTCCCGATCCCGACTTTTCTGGATCCCAAGCAGTCGGGAAATACCGAATGGTCACTTTAAAAAGTCGTTAATTCTCGACGTTTACTGCATTGTAAGTTTCTGGAACTTATCGGAAATTGTAAGTTTTTATTCTAGAAATGCAAAAACAATCACTTAAAGTGAGAAGCAAATTTTTTCGTTCCGAATGTCGGGATTTACAAAAATTCCCGTCCCGACCCAAAAAATTCTGTCTCGCACACCCCTATTATTCATTAAGGCAAGAATTTACAACACCGGACCATTCTGTAATTTCTATGCTACGTCTTATACTCACGAAATAATTAGTCGTGATGATTTATCTCAAGTTAACATGTTGGGGTGAGGTGAAAAAATTGTTCATTAACGTGTAGAAGTTATAAAATAAGCTTTTCAATTCTCGCAATGATTCTCAGTATACAAGTATGGTAGCCATATTTGTTGATATGAACAATTGACGACTTTCGCAATTAGTTACGCTGTCTACAGCGTTGCCACACTGTTGATTTCATACTTGGAGAGCATGGATCGTGTAAGAATAGCGGAAGAGAACAGTAAAAATGTTGTTAATCTTGTACAGATTGTTAGGTGGAGTGTGCAGGAGGATGACCGTGGGCTAATTAATAAACTTATATTGCCCAAAGAAGGTGCTTACATGTGACAGTGACAATCACGATGTAGAAGAACATGTGGAGTGTGGACTGATTTGATTACAGGTAAGTTTGGCAATAGTGCATCGATCGTAAAATTTGAAGGATACAAAAATGGCGTCTTCGATGATGAACGTTTGCCGTTAAAGTGCTACGAAAACAATATTTTTTTATCGGTTCGTAATCACAATTAACGAAAAACTATTCACGGATAGCCCCACTGACTATTCTACGTAAGGTTGGGTTAAGTTAGGTTAGGCAAGGCAAACATAGTTAAAATTTGGGGTCGAAAAACCATGCACGGTAGCCCCACAAACTATTGACGAATAGCCCCACGAACCATTCAGGTAAGGTTAGGTTAGGTTAGGGTAGGATAGGCAAACATAGTTAAAATTTGGGGTTGTGGTAATATCAGGAATGTATATTTCGTCTTTTAAGTATTGGAAACACAAAATCTTCCAGTAAATAATGAGCAATCGTGCCGATCGCGGACCACTCAATTTCACTTATTTTGCAATTTCTACACGTGACCCCCAAATTTTAACTTCAAATTCGTGATTAGGAGCCCTCAATTAGTGAGTATGCGAAATATTACAAAAATCGGGGAGGGGTCCTGTATTGTAAATTCGCTTCTTCATTAATTGTGGAAGCACCGAGCAGAAAGATTTGGTAAGTAAATGTGTATATTTTATCTTCTGTTTCGCATGCTCATGAGGTGTTCTTTTTAGTTGCTTTACTTGGCGTAGGGACATTTGGTCAGTTGTAGGGACATTGCCGAAAAATTGTTAGCAACACTGTCGGCTATCAGACGTAGTTAGTGTAGTGTACCCTCATGCACACTTCTGTTTGCGTTTATCAGTACGCGTGTTTTTTATACTGTGTTATTGAGTTAGTGCTATTCAGTGCTAGTGCTTTATTGTGTGTTAATTGTTATTCATTCATTAGTTATGCCGCTAAACAAATATAGTCTTGAACAAAGAGTTTTTATGTACGATAATTACGTGAAAACGAACTCTTGCACAAAAGTGGTCAGGCAATTACGAGAGACAGGATCTCTTGTACCTAAGAAACGTGTTGCATTGCTGTTGAAGGAGGTCATTTTCAACATCTCTTATAACACAGGAGGTTAGTGATCATCATTATTATTACTTTTAAATATCATTTTACGCTTTCGGTTTGCTTTATGCTGTCTTCCCTTTCTGTCAACTGAGGATAAAGTAGCGATGTCTAATCTAAGATTATATGTCAGAAATAAGGTGCCAAAAATATTTGTATTTGGGAGGACACCTTTTCCAGCATCCTTGCGACAAGGTACGTGCTTATTTCAATTGTAATTGTAACTGTAATTGTGAAAAGTGGAAACATTACAAAGCAAGCGGATTCTCTTACGGACTTCCTGCAAGTCAATTTGCCGGGAACTGTTGCATGAAGGGGGCGCTGGGTGGCCGACGATCTGACGGTAAACGACTGAAATAACCTGCCTGTATGTTGTTCTGAATACTTCTCTTCCTTTACGTTTAGCACTTCACCGTATTCACTAATTACATTACGAATCGCATCGTGGCTTAATTCGTCTGGCACTACATGCACAGTTACAAAAACACTCTGCTGGTCTGCCCATTCCACATCTATTTTATGTCGTCCGTCTGCATCATAATAGGGCACTTCAGCTCCATAATCATTTAATAATCGCTCACCAAAAGCTCGTGTTACAAATTTCACAAATACACAGTTTCGATAGTAATCAATTTCAAAGCTTTGAACTTGGTTCGATGTCACACCGTACGTGTTATGAAACCACTTATGTAAATCCAGCAAAGTAGGTCTAGATTTTACACCACGAAAAATAAATTTCAACGTATTTTGTCTCTGTACCGGCATGTTTGTCTTCCTTCTAGTCTTTCTCAATTAGCATGTACGTACTCGAAAACAGTGCTTGCTCAATTCAACTCAAGAGAATTTTGCCTTACCTGCCACACGGAAAACAGCGAACGCGAAAACACGATCTGCACGCGGCCGCGTGTGCAGCTAGACTAACCACTGAGCTACCGAGCCGGCCTCGCCTCGCTTTATTTCTCGCTATGCCAGAGACCCGGGTTCGAGTCCTGGTCGAGCCTGCATTTTTCGCTGAAAATGTCTACGTCATACATCTCCATGTGTGTGCCTAATGTACAATAATTAACATCTCTACGCTGGGAGGAACCAGGCAACGTCGAAGTCTACTGTGTTTCAAAGGCAACAGATCCCGTTGCGGTAGCACTTGCAGAGACCATTCCACGCAGGTAAAACAACGATAACGAAAAATCATGCGAGGCCAGGTCGGCTAGTAGCTCAGTGGTTGTTGGCCACCGTGGCGGAGTGGTTAGCACATCGCGCTATGACGCCAGGGGTCCCGGGTTCGAATCCCGGCTCGGACATGGATGTTTGTGATTGTGATTGCATCAGCACTTAGGTTATTTTCCCCGTCACATTATACGGAGAGTCCAGCCCATTACCGTAGCTAAAATCAGTATCTCTCTCCGAGTACTAAAATCTTCTTATCTAGTTAAAAGCTGAGGCTGTAAAGGAGAACTCAGCACATATATGGACAAAACACAGGACAACACTGCCCTATGGAGGATTATGCAGAGACGTCAGAGCTGGGCCGTACTACGTGGAAACAAGGTTGACATTTGGGTGACTTTCCTGGTCACCCCTTACATCCCGTATAACTGCGGGAATTTTATTCGTAGGGAGTCTAGGGGACACTACACCAACTAAGTGGGACAGGCAATGTTTAGAATGTCAATGTAGGGTGCATTGGAGTAAACTAAGTCCCGTTAGAAATAAATACAACGGAAGATATAAATTGATTGTTTAGGTTAGTTCCTTTGTGCTATTAGAAATGAATTCTGAGCAAGCCCAGGTACTTAGCAATGCTGTTTGGAAAAAAATATGCAGAAAACTTAACAAACTGATTTGCTAATTAGCTTACTACTTTCTTTGTGAATTCGTGGAGATTGTTCATTTTGAAGAGTTCAAGTTCAACTGTGAATTATTATTATCAAATTACAATTACGTTTGTACTACGCCCATATGTTTTTGTTCTCGATTGTTACGTGCAAAAAAGCATATACATTAGTCATCAACCTTCTATCTGTATATACCGTCTGCAAATTGAAAATGTGACTATCTTGTTCTCCCATCTATGAACAAAATATACAAGCTTAATATTATGGCTTAATCGAAGGGGGTAAAAAATGTAGCCAACTTTCTTGTACGAAGTAAACTGTTATGGAACGGAAGTGTAACTGTAAATGTATCTAGCGCCAAAGGGGGGCGGAAGGTTTACTAGAATCTTGTCCTGTAAGTCAGTCCAAGTGATTAGCACCAAGCTCCGGTCTTCGCTGCGTTAGGTTGCCCCTAAGCACCGTGACAGGTTAAGTTTGCAGCAACTTTTCACATATATAGACTCAAATGTACGAGCAGTTCCTATGCAATACTGCCGATTTTCTCACTGTCTGTGATGTGAACAGCTCGGCAGTTGAGGAAAGACAGGTACGGGATATGCTGAGCACCGTTCTTAAGTAGATCATTACATAAAACCTGCTGCAAACCTAACCTGTCACGGGGCTTAGTGACCAGGAAAGTCTTGGTGAATCACTGAGCCACATTAACATTTTCCATTTTCGCAAACCGCAATCAAAAAGAAGAAGAGACGTTTTGTGGGATGTATGCAAGCGTGGATCATACCTCACGAATTCCAGGAAGCAAAACCTTTGTTGCACAGTCAAATCGGTACATACTCACGGACACAAGTGCGAATATAAAACATTTTCCTGATTTGTAGAGTGCATGTGTGTGAGAGAGTTTTAGTCTCTCACTAGGATTAGTTTCGTCTAGGAACGGCTTCTCGTACACAAATGGATATCTACTGGATATTCATGGATATCCAGAACTTTGGTACGAATATCCAAGATATATCTTTTAGATGCTGTCTCTTGGACATTTGCGTGCTCTGTGGGTTATTGACCTTAGTGCAACGATATAGACGTGACATTCGCCATTGTTGTATACAGATCGGATATTATGAATCATCTAAGTTTCAAAGCAATTTTGATACATACCACCTCTGCAAGCTAGTGGAAAATTATAAAGTTAAAAACCTGGTGAAAGCTCTGTTGGACATTTGTGAATTGTGGTACGACGAAGCGTGGGTCTGTGGTGCACCAAGCAATAAGGCAGGAAAAATATTAGTTACAATGACTCTTCACCACCGCCAACTTCATCTGTTAAGTACTTTGTCCTGGCTGTGAACAATATTACAAAGGATCTGTTAGTGTGTACTGGGTGCAATGTAGTGGATGTCAACAATAGGGACATCAAGACTGTTCAAGCCACAGGCGTGTGCACGGTGGGGCAGGGGGACGCCCGCATATTTTTTCCACGGCGGGACAAGTAGGGTATTTTTCCATAGGGCGCATTAACAAGATAATAGTGTTACCCCCCCCCCCCAAAAACATTTAAATTTGAAATGATGACACTAATATAAATTTCTATGAGTGAAATCAAATTAGACGTGCGAAATATATACTTTTAGGTTGACATTTGATTCCTAATTGGGAGGTGTGGCCATCCTTGACCCCCCTTCTTCAGATGTCCATGTCCCTCCTACATTATTGTACTTCACATCAAAATTTAGTTATTGAACTATATTAGATTCTCAAAGAAAATTAAGTATTTTCAAGCCGATTAAAGTACAAAGCAACTGTTGGGGAAGGGGGTGCAGTGGCTCAACCACAGGGGAGCAATGAACATTGCCCCTCCGTAACATTGGACGGAAATCAATTCTAGGAGGGCAAGGGGTGGGCAAACATTGAGGTAAAAGAAAGCAAGACTAATAGAATCCAATAGGGCCTCCTCGGTCGCGAAGTGGTAGTGGTTCGGATCCCAGTTTAAACTGTAGGTACGCCCAGTCCAGATTAGCCTTTCTGTGCATAAAGTGAACTTAAAACAACAAATCAATCAATCAATAGTAGAATCTAAGAGTAGCAGGACAAAAGGATACTCAAGATGGAATTAGTTTTCACGTCTTTCTTGCATTATTTCTCCCAGACGACCAAGAGCACCTGCAGGAGGACACAGAGGGGTAATTGCCCGCTCGATATAAACTTTTATACAAATGAAAATAAATTTCGTAAAATTATCTTGTTCGCTTCGCTCGCAATATCTGATATTGTTACAGTCTTGACAAGTTCAGAGCCATAGGTAGGGGGCGGCGGGAGATGGCCCTGGGCGCCGAACGATCTAAATGAAAATAAATTATAAGGAGAATGGCATGGCTCGCCATGAAATTTTTGTGTCATATTAAATCAATATTGTTTTCAGTTTGCAAAAATTTGGATCTAAAAATTTTCTTGCTCACTTCGCTCGCAATGTTGTTGTTTCCTATAATATTAGGTTAGTCAAAAAGTAAATGCAATGTTTTTCTTTTCTTCCGTAGGTTGGCTGTACAGCTTTCTGCGCTCACAAGCCGATAGATAGTATCGTTGCCTTCGCCTGTGGCAGATTATAGCGTCATCACTTCAGTTCGCTCTGCAGTGTTGCCAAGTAAACATGGCTGCGCCACTGTCCGTGTGCACCACAGAAGAACAGCGTTCTGTAGTCCGCTTTTTGTGGTCTGAAGATGTTTACAAGGAGCTGAAATCCATAGAAGACTTTCAGCACAATACGGTGACAATGTTTTACCGCTGAGAAGTGTTTACCAGTGGATTGAAAAGAAAGTTCAAAAGCGGTCGAACAAGCGTGAAGGACGAGAAAAGAGCAGGTCGTTCAGCCACATCCAGTACTGATGACAACATTGAGCAAGTCCGTGAGCTGGTTCTGAATAACCGACGAGTGACTGTTGATGAAGTGGCAAACCATATGCACGTTAGTCATGGTTCTGCATATGAATTTATCCATAACAGGCTCAACTTTCATAAAGTCTGTGCGAGATGGGTCCCTAAAGAACTCACTAACGAGAACAAGCGAAATCGTGTGAGAATCTGTCAGCAATTATTGGACTGACATGCTAACGAAGGTGAAGCCTTTTTCAAGCGAATCATCACTGGAGATGAAATATGGATCCATCACTTCGAATCTGAGAGCAAACGCCAGAGCATGGAATGGAAACATCCTGAATCTCCAGTGAAAAAAAAGTCAAGCGTCAACACTCTGCAGGAAAAGTGATGCTAAACACTTTTTTGGGACTCAGAAAGGGTAATTATGGAACATTATGTGGAAAAGGGGACAACAATCAACAGTGAAAGATACAGTGATATGCTTTCGAACAAGTTGAAGCCTGCAATTCAAAGCAAACGACAGGTCGATTGTCGGAAGGCATTATTTTGTTGCATGACAACGCGCGTCCCCATACCGCCGCCAACACCGCTCAAACTCTTCAGAATCTGGGCTTCGAGGTGTTAGAGCATCCTGCATACAGTCCCGATCTCGCCCCGTCGGATTACCATCTGTTCGGTCCACTTAAAGATGCTTTAAGAGGCCGTCGACTCGACACAGATCAACAGGTGAAGGAAGCGGTGCATACGTGGCTTGCTGCTCAACCAAAAACCTTTTTTTCTCAGGGTATCGGAAAGCTTGTGGAACGTTGGACCATGTGTATTGAAGTGCAGGGGGACTATGTTGGAAAATGATATCATTGTAAGATTTCTAGTGTTGCTGTGAAAAAAAATGATTGCATTTACTTTTTGACTGACCTAATACATTGTACATTACAAGAGAGAGAAGTTATAAATACCAAGTACTTCAGACTCTTGCTGCTAAACAGTTTTGTCTTAAATGCATGAACACAATTGTTTGGAGGAAAAGTAGCGCGGCACATTTCAGAAACAATTTGTTTATTCGTTATGGTGAGGTTTCTCTTTTCCGACTGAACATTCATCAAGGCTTTGCTCCCCCCTTCTTAATCAGAGGGTCTGCGCACGCCTATGGTTCAAGCCATGAAGATTTCGAACTCTTCAAGTGCAACTTATGTTTTTCTTTAAGGACGGGTTGTGCATTCTTAGAGAACAATGCATGTACGATTATACACTTCCCACTTGTTGAAATGTATTTTTAAAGACCAAGTAATAAGGTTTTTGACATGTGATCTTGTATTTCATTCCATAAGTAGAGTTTCTATATTGGTACCAAATAGGGAAGTAAACACACTAAGTGTGTAATTTTGGGTTCCTTTATCCTATCCTATTTTTGCACACTCGTCAGTTTTATCATTTTGGTTCAACTGAGCACACACTGCATTAGTTATTGCAAAAAAACGTTACTTGAGAATCTTAACAAAGTATTTCAATTTAGAACTGCGGATGTAAAATAAATACAGTAATTGCACATTGTCAATAAAGTCCAACAAGCATGACTTAATGGTGTGAAGATTTTAGGGATGATTATATTATATACTATTTTGATGCAATTAGTAGTGGAATACACTTAACGGGCGGCATGAGTTACGGTAGCTTCTCTTCTCGTTGCCCTCTCCACTCTATTTTTTTTGTAGAAAAAATATATTGACCATTATGTAATAGCACCAATATTTTCACATACAATGTTATGTATTAACTTTTAAATTTCTTACAAGTTTTTAGTATCTCCATCTGTCGCTATTTTAAATGATTGATCGCAACAGGTAATATGAACATCTAGACTGTTATTGTACAAAAAGTGAACACTGTGATTCATGAGAGTATAACACAATTTCATGTTAACAAAGATTAAATATTACAAAATTGCTCACATCAATGATGAGGTTCAAGACAATTGGTCCACACGGTAATTTAAGGACTAACGAAATCGTTGAAGTTTTTGCACACGTTCGTAGTCGTTACATCGGTTCTGCATAGTTGAAGTTTGAATAATTCCATTCCCGGGAGCATTTTTCTTGAGGGGACGTATTAATCCTGCTCTGACAGGGCGTGTGGTTTTTTAAAATTATGTTTAGGAAAACAAGCCCTCTATAATTATTTTTGCTTTTCTACTGGCCAACAAAAGCTTAGAGCTACGTGAGAAATATCACAATGTACTAAAAAATTAATGTGATTTCTCCTGTAATTAGGTAAATATATTTGAATTGCAGCTAGTTATTACTGGCGGTTAGCGAAAGTAAAAAGCAGGGGGCTTAAATGAAATGTTTCATATTTTTTCCGCTTTTGTAATATTGTAGCAAATCCACAAAATCCATCCCGTTTAAGCACCGTACAGCAAAAAGCCCGCCAATCAAACAAAGAACACGAATCAGAATGTTATAGCATGCACGCGTTCGTAGGAACTTGGCAGCAAAAACCAGCAAAATACATGTTGGCTCCGCATTTAAAATATTCACATTTCACCTTTTAGCTCTCTTTTTTTTTATCCCCTGGCGAAAAACTCATTAATGTAAAAGGGCACAGTTTGATATACCGTTCTCCCATCTCCGTTACTTTTCATTTACAACATCCGACGTTTTAAAAACCGTCCCTACGCTGGAGGAGGGGGTATTGCGGTCTAGCAAAGGGGGTCGACAACCACCCGCCCATCCGCCTGTTGAAACTGGTCAATGTTGTACGCGAAAGAAAGTCTAACACGTGACAGGCTAAATGCGCACCTTGCATTACTACTAATGGCGCCACATTTCATGAGCCTTGGTTAACATCATTCCCAATAAATCTGTGCAATTTCAGAAAGCGTAGCTAGTGGACGTCCGCTAGGCTCGTTAGCGAAGTCTTTGATGCTTTTTACCGAATTGGCCTCAGTGGAGAGCCGGAACGTAACCCCTTTTCCTTCCCCCCCCCCCCCCCAACTTCGTTACCGCCTGCTAAAATGGAAGCGTAACAAAATTGTATTGATGCGTCTAAAACAATTCCTGAACCATGAAAATCTCCATAAAGAAAGCAATGAGCATTTGTCGGCCGAGCTGGCAAAAAAAAACCTCTTCAAATTCATGGCGTTGAATGCTGTTGGAATTGAAGTTCAGGTTGGCGTGACGGAGTGCGGGGGATGTCCGTGGCGCCAGCAGTCAGTGATTTTGAAGTGTGGTTTGGAGGGGCATGCTACTCCCTCTCTCTTTCCCTAGAAAGATCAAAGAGGTTATTTTCTCAGTGTCAAGGATATGATCATTACTCTTACCATGCTACAAACCCTTGCTTTGAAATAAAGTTCAATTAAAAGTTGTTGTTTTTTCTTGTTTTTGGCCATGTTTTCAATTGCGATGGGGGAGGTGAAGTAACTTTTTGGGAATGTTAATTCATCCACCAAGTTATAGAAACAAAATACAATTCTCACAGTGCATCACTGATTTTTAATATATATTGAATCGTTTACTACGATTTTTAAAATTATCTAGTGTTTATTTCTAGGGTTTGTTTTTCACGGCAAAGTTAAAGATGTGATATATTTTTTAAAAAAATACAAGGTCTGTCCAGTATGTAACCAGAATTTTGGAATAAAATCTCAGGTACTAATCCCATGAAGACCAAATCTTGCATTTTTGGGCAACTTGAGATCTCTGAACTAAGGTCCGAACCCCACAGCTCAGGAGGAACATTTTCTGTTAACGGCGGAAGGTTATTAGTACAGTAAGTGAAATTCCTGTATTAACGGTAGTAGTGTAATTGGGCCGGTTCAAAATAACACTTTGTAGGTATTTGTAGGTATTTGTAGGTATGCATTTGTAGCCTCTGTTTTTTACCAATCGAATATCAGTTTTTGACATATTTTGACAATTTTTTGTCGATGTTTTTGCGTTTAGCGATATTTCCCTTTTTTCCCACTCACACTTAGTAGGTATGCATTTGTAGCCTCTTTTTTTACCAACTGAATATCAGTTTTTGACATATTTTGACAATTTTTTGTCGATGTTTTAGCGTTCAGCGATGTTTTAGTAAAATTTCCCTTTTTTTCCCACCTCACAGTTGATAGGTATGCATTTGTAGCCTTTTTCTATCAATCGAATATCAGTTTTTGATATATTTTGACAATTTTTTGTCGATGTTTTAGCGTTTAGCGATGTTTTAGTAAAATTTCCCTTTTTTTCCCACCTCACACTTGTAGGTATACCACGATCTTACGTGATATAACTTAACCTATTTATTTTTTTTTCGTGCTAAACTACTCTACGTGCTTTGACCTACTTTAGAGTAGACCCAAATAGACAGTTGACAAACATCAAGTGGCGTTCACCAAAACCTCAAAAACTCACTTTCTCTCCACGTTCCGCGCCTCATTTATTGCGCTGACGATGTTTCGCAGCGAAGAAAACAGCACCAAAACATCAAAAACTCACTTTACTCATTTGGGGTTCACCAAAACCTCAAAAAACTCATCTTTTCTCCACGTTCCGTGCCTTATTTATTGTGCTGACGATGTTTCACAGCGTAGAAAACAGCACCAAAACCTCAAAAACTCACTTTCTCTCCACGTTCCGCGCCTTCATTCGTTGCGCTGACACAGCGTGATGAGTAAATGTACTTTTTCATCCTTGAAGTACGAATGCTCCTTATCGTAATTTTCCAAGTCCGGGACCAATGTTTATATATCGTGACCTTTGTAAACCTCTCTCGGAACGATGTGCCACACACACACACGCGCGCGCGTGCCTGTATTGTGACGCAAGCAAACAAACAAATATTTTTTTTTAATTTTTTTTAAGATTCCTGGCCCCTAACCCCACTTCCGGTCGCTATTTTGGATTTCCGAGCATAGGTTCTATTCATATTTTACTTACATATAGGCGTACCTGATGAATCCGCAAACAGATTTCTCCTAAGTCTTACCGTTTCCAAGATAACCCCACTTCCGGTCGCCATTTTGGATTTCCGAGCATAGGTTCTTTTCATACTTTTTCTCACGTATAGGTGTACATGATGAATCTGCAAACAGATTTTTCCTAAGTCTCACCGTTTCCAAGATAACCTCACTTCCGGTCGCCATTTTGGATTTCCGAACATAGGTTCTATTCATATTTTACTCACATATAGGCGTACATGATGAATCCTTAAACAGATTTTTCCTAAGTCTCAACGTTTCCAAGATAATCTCATTTCCGGTCGCCATTTTGGATTTCCGAACATAGGTTCTATTCATACTTTACTCACATATAGGCGTACGTGATGAATCCGCAAACAAATTTTTCCTAGGTCTTACCGTTTCCAAGATAACCCCACTTCCGGTCGCCATTTTGGATTTCCGAGCATAGGTTCTATTCATACTTTTTCTCACATATAGGCGTACGTGATGAATCCGCAAACAGATTTTTCCTAAGTCTTACCGTTTCCAAGATAACCCCACTTCCGGTCGCCATTTTGGATTTCCGAACATAGGTTCTATTCATACTTTTTCTCACGTATAGGCGTACATGATGAATCCGCAAACAGATTCTTGCTAAGTCTTACCGTTTCCAAGATAACCCCACTTCCGGTCGCTATTTTGGATTTCCGAGCATAAGTAGTACGCAACGGTAGGGGCTGGCACCCTCCTTTTGCCTTAAACTTGGCAACGCTGCAAATGCTAAATTATTGTAAGGCGAAATCACCGTAGCTTTTCTTGTTTTAGTTAAACCTACAGTCTTACTGCTAAATTATTGTATGACAAAATCACCGTAGCTTTTCTTGCTTTAGTTAAACCTAAACAATTTATGAGATGCTACTACTATATCTTAAAGATGAAGATCTTAAAGATTAAGATTTTCTCGGGCTCCTAATTAAGCTTGCTGCAAGAGATCAGCATAGCATGTCTTGGGGGTTAGTTAAACCTGAACAATTTTAGGAGTTTGGGCAATACTGTTGTGCAACTTATACTATATATAAATTTATGAGGCTGGGTTTTTTTATTGGCGACGTTGCCAAGTTTACTGCATTTGTAATCTTCTCTTGCGTGAGAGAAAAAAAATCATGGTGATGCGTCTTGAGCTGTGCAAACCTTATATATTTTTTTAAAATTAATTACAACTGAAAACTAATAATTAATATTGTGCTATTGCATAAGCTCTTATCAGTCTGTAAGTTGTAATTTATCAGCAACAAGCAACCTGCGCTAGAGGTAGATGCTCTTGACATTGTGTGTTCATGAAAATTAAAAGCTTGAGTAAATTTAGCTAGTTTTCGAGTAACTTTTTTTTGTGTGTTTTATGATTAGTTAAAAAATACGTAATGTGATGACTCATATTTTCTGATTGCGCGACAAGTTATTACGTAACATTGTGATGACTCATATCTAATGCCCTTCGTTGTATTAACTATAAGGGAGTAAACTATTACACAACATGTTGCAACAAGTTATGACGTAATGTGATGAGTCATATCTAACGTGGCGTCTTCTGATTGGTTAATTATTACAGGTGTTTTCAATACGGTCCGCGCTTTTATTATAAAATACGGCATACACGGCAGATCAGTCAGTCTCGTGAGAGCAGCCGAAGAGTACGGACGTCCTGTTGCAGCGCTCCTCGTTTTTGTAAAAAAAATAGGTATTTAACTTTCTTTGAAGCTACATACCATCTATTATTTCAAGTTCAAAGGTGTTTCACGTGGTTTTTCATAGTAATTTCGACCAGATTGAATTTTGACGTGATCGTGCATTTTCTATTTCACCTCAAGAAATTCTATATAAATAACATACCTGAAAATTGTATCGCTATATACTAGACTTTTTGATTTCTGTGATTTTCGAAAAAGCAATGGCATCCACCACCAGTTTCAATCGTAAAAATGATAAAACTGAATGTGTTACTTGTGGGAAGCTAATCTCAAGGAACAATTTATCGGTACACAGGGCAAGATGTAGCGAAACAGGTTCGAGAATTAATCGTTCGTTACCTTCTAAGCCTTGTGCTCGATGCGGAAAAATGATCAGCATTGCACATTTAAGTAAACACCTCAACATTTGCAAACCATCGACCGGACAAGCATCGAAAAGGAAAATCGATAATTCAGAAACGGAAGCTTCCACTTCCAAGCAAATTAAATTATCTAATGAACGCAAACCAATTAGATCTGCATTCAACGACCAACTCCAGGATTTTTCAATTAAGTCAGAACCAGGTCGTGACATTCTTAGTTTCTTGGACGAAACAAAAACATCTGTACTAAATATTTTGAAAGATAAACTTGAAAACAACTCTATAAAAGTATACGTTGTTCTGTTTTCTGAATACGAGAAAGTTGATGGGACAACGAGTATTTTTTATCATCGTACAAAAAACCAGACACTTTATTTTGCTGACGTCGAAAATTTGGACAACTTCTATTATAAAGTTTCCAACGAGCTGGTTAAGAAACATGACGATTTCGAGGCTAAAGGGTCGGGATGGTCTCTATGTGGAAGTCCTCACACGTTAACTGTTTACGTGAACCGATTCTCGCCTCTTCGCGCTTCCAGCTACGTTCCTCTTCCACCGAACATTAAACACAAGAGGGCTGTGTTAAATATACAGAACAGCGATAACAAGTGTTTCCTTTGGTGTATATTGGCTGCACTGCATCCTGGTCATTGCAAAAATAATCCACAGTGGGTTGGACATTACAAACAATACGAGTCTGAGTTTGAAAGTGTAATGTCTGGCATCGAATACCCGGTGACATTGTCGGATATAACAAAGTTCGAAAATCGTGCAGGAAAACGCATCGCTATTAATGTATATTCCTTCACGTCAGATAAATATCTCGTGCATCCCGTCAGGATAAGCGATATCGACGATGACGATGCTTGTGTAATAAAAATCTCCTTCTCATTTCCAACGAGGATGTCTATCATTACACGCTAATTCGTTCAATGTCTCGATTACTAGGAAGCCAAACAACCAAGCATGAACATTGCATCGAAGTTTGCCCGAGATGCCTAACCACGTTCGACGATCGTGACCGACGTGATCATCAAAATCTTCATAGTCGTCAAATTGCTATCGAGAAACTTGCCGAACATAAAATTTATTGCGGTGACAACAGACCGGCTAGAATGTTGATGCCCGAAACGAACGAAGTCGAAGAATTCAAAATTCACAAGGCATTGTTGGAACATCCCGCACCACAACGCCGTACCAGCTTCATCAACCTAATAGTTTCGGCTATGTTGTTGTGCGACGTGATAAAATAAATGAAGCATATATATACCGCGGGCCAAATGTAATCGAACACTTCCTGGAAAAAATGGTGGAGGAGGTTGAGGTAATTGGTAGCGTACTGCTTACATCAAAACCGATGGCACCTTTAACTGAAAATGAACTTCAAAATTACAATTCCACTGAGGTGTGTCCGGTATGTGATCAAAGTTTCACTGATGAGAACAAAAAAATATTCCACCACGATCATTTCAGCGGAAACTACATAGGTGGAATTTGCAACACGTGCAATCTTAAAATCCAGAAACCTAAATTCATCCCCATATTCTTTCACAACGGAAGCGGATATGATTTTCACCACCTGGTGAGACATCTTGGCTACGATCCGAAACGTATAGGTGTCTTGGCCGAGAATGAAGAACGCTACATTAGTCTCAGCAAGCAAGTGTCGATTCCGGGAACGAAAAATACCATCGAGATGCGCTTCCTGGATTCGTATAGATTTCTCTCTGCAAGTCTGGATGCTTTAGCGAACAAACTCACCGACGATCAATTTAAAATAACTAGAGCTAGTTTTCCCAACGTAGACATAGAACTCGTTAGACGTAAAGGGGTTTATCCTTACGAATATGTTAGTGATAATTCTAAATTTAACGACGACGCTCTTCCACTTCCAAGAGAATTTTACAGCAGACTCAGAGAGAAAGGAATCACGGACGAAGAATACCAACACGCGCAACTCATGTGGGAGAAATTAGAATGTAGGACACTCGGAGACTACCACGACGCATACTTAAAATTAGACGTGACGATACTCGCGGATGTTTTTCAAGCGTTCAGGAAAACGGCAACGAATATTTATAAATTAGATCCAGCGTATTTCTACAGTCTACCGGGATTAGCGTGGTCGGCAATGTTATTCCAGACAAAGGTCAAGCTGGAACTGATATCGGACGTTGACATGTTGCTATTTATCGAAAGAGGGATACGAGGTGGAATGGTGCAATGCGTACAGAGACATGCAAAAGCTAATAACGTACACATGAAAGAAGATTACGATTCAAATCGAGCATCGAATTACATCTTCTACGCCGACGTTAATAATCTCTACGGACATGCCATGGTTCAGAAACTTCCTTACGGGGGATTCGAATGGTTAGATCCCACCTCGATAGACATTATTCATTTCGACGATAGCGAGTGTGGTTTCTTCGCAGAGGTAGATCTCCAATTCTCCGACCACCTGCACGACACGTTTTCGGATTTGCCTCCGACTCCCGAAATCAAATGTCCACCCGACTCGGTTCAAGACAAGCTTTTGTTAACATTGGACCCTAAACAGAGATACGTCGTCCACTACAAGAATCTCCGGTTTTTGATTGGGAAGGGTGTTCAGATAGTAAATGTTAGAAGAATACTAAAGTTTAAACATTCCACGTGGTTAAGACCTTACATAGAAACTAACACGCAACATAGAACAGCTGCCACTTCCGATTTAGACAAGGACTTCTTTAAATTAATGAACAATGCGGTGTACGGAAAGACCATGGAGAATGTTAGAAAGCACGTAGACGTGAAATTAATTTCCGATAAGAATAAATGTCGGAAGTGGATAGCCGATCCTAGATTCAAGTCGAGAAAAAATTACAACGAGAATTTGGCACTTTTCAATCTACATATAAAATTGATGAAATTCAGAAAACCAATTTACGTTGGCGCAACGGTTCTCGACTTGTCGAAACTTTACATGTTCGAATTTCATTACGACGTGATGAAACCCTTCTACAATGATAAAATATCACTTTTGTACACGGACACCGACAGCTTTATTTACAGCATACAAACACCTAACCTATACGAAGACATAAAAAATCCTTCCATGCTTGAGTATTTCGACACTTCTGCATATCCTCAACCCAACAGATTTGGAATTCCATCTCGTAACAAAAAAGTCCTAGGTAAACTGAAAGATGAATGTAACGGTGATATTATTGTCGAGTTCGCGGGTTTGCGTTCGAAGATGTATGCCATGAGAACAGAGAGTAGCGTCACGAAGAAAGCAAAAGGTGTGGGCAAAAATACGGTGGAGAACAAACTCACCTTCCACGATTACATCGATTGCCTTTACTCACAATCGACGATACTAATTATAGAACAAAGAATCCAAAGTGTAGACCATGTGATTACAACAAACGAAGTTAGGAACGTTTAGAAAGTCGTTGATTTTGTTTCTGTATTTTCCGTCGTTGGGTTTCCTCGTCATGTCGATCGTCGCGAATCCGAAATCGTCACTGTTCCAGCAAGAAGAGCAGCGTTCCGAAAATTGATTGATCAACAGACCGTTGAGTTTAGATAACATGGAAGGTAGAAATTCATGATCTGCCGTGCGGTGTACAGTCTCCATTGTTTGCTTTTGGAAACAAAAGAGATTCATTGTCCTTGCTAGTTATTTATTGTGTATGTGATAATTTGAGACAGTTAAAGTTTTTTTTATTTTAGTTACAGTTATTTAAGTTTATTTTTTTCTTTCATTTGCATTGCCTACAATTTTTACTAATTTCTAAACGATAGTGTCCCCAAGGCAACGTGTGGATTCCACAAGACAAAATACATCTTTTATCGTCATGCGGATCTAATGCTACTTTCCTAACTTCGTTTGTTGTAATCACATGGTCTACACTTTGGATTCTTTGTTCTATACTTAGTATCGTCGATTGTGAGTAAAGGCAATCGATGTAATCGTGGAAGGTGAGTTTGTTCTCCACCGTATTTTTGCCCACACCTTTTGCTTTCTTCGTGACGCTACTCTCTGTTCTCATGGCATACATCTTCGAACGCAAACCCGCGAACTCGACAATAATATCACCGTTACATTCATCTTTCAGTTTACCTAGGACTTTTTTGTTACGAGATGGAATTCCAAATCTGTTGGGTTGAGGATATGCAGAAGTGTCGAAATACTCAAGCATGGAAGGATTTTTTATGTCTTCGTATAGGTTAGGTGTTTGTATGCTGTAAATAAAGCTGTCGGTGTCCGTGTACAAAAGTGATATTTTATCATTGTAGAAGGGTTTCATCACGTCGTAATGAAATTCGAACATGTAAAGTTTCGACAAGTCGAGAACCGTTGCGCCAACGTAAATTGGTTTTCTGAATTTCATCAATTTTATATGTAGATTGAAAAGTGCCAAATTCTCGTTGTAAATTTTTCTCGACTTGAATCTAGGATCGGCTATCCACTTCCGACATTTATTCTTATCGGAAATTAATTTCACGTCTACGTGCTTTCTAACATTCTCCATGGTCTTTCCGTACACCGCATTGTTCATTAATTTAAAGAAGTCCTTGTCTAAATCGGAAGTGGCAGCTGTTCTATGTTGCGTGTTAGTTTCTATGTAAGGTCTTAACCACGTGGAATGTTTAAACTTTAGTATTCTTCTAACATTTACTATCTGAACACCCTTCCCAATCAAAAACCGGAGATTCTTGTAGTGGACGACGTATCTCTGTTTAGGGTCCAATGTTAACAAAAGCTTGTCTTGAACCGAGTCGGGTGGACATTTGATTTCGGGAGTCGGAGGCAAATCCGAAAACGTGTCGTGCAGGTGGTCGGAGAATTGGAGATCTACCTCTGCGAAGAAACCACACTCGCTATCGTCGAAATGAATAATGTCTATCGAGGTGGGATCTAACCATTCGAATCCCCCGTAAGGAAGTTTCTGAACCATGGCATGTCCGTAGAGATTATTAACGTCGGCGTAGAAGATGTAATTCGATGCTCGATTTGAATCGTAATCTTCTTTCATGTGTACGTTATTAGCTTTTGCATGTCTCTGTACGCATTGCACCATTCCACCTCGTATCCCTCTTTCGATAAATAGCAACATGTCAACGTCCGATATCAGTTCCAGCTTGACCTTTGTCTGGAATAACATTGCCGACCACGCTAATCCCGGTAGACTGTAGAAATACGCTGGATCTAATTTATAAATATTCGTTGCCGTTTTCCTGAACGCTTGAAAAACATCCGCGAGTATCGTCACGTCTAATTTTAAGTATGCGTCGTGGTAGTCTCCGAGTGTCCTACATTCTAATTTCTCCCACATGAGTTGCGCGTGTTGGTATTCTTCGTCCGTGATTCCTTTCTCTCTGAGTCTGCTGTAAAATTCTCTTGGAAGTGGAAGAGCGTCGTCGTTAAATTTAGAATTATCACTAACATATTCGTAAGGATAAACCCCTTTACGTCTAACGAGTTCTATGTCTACGTTGGGAAAACTAGCTCTAGTTATTTTAAATTGATCGTCGGTGAGTTTGTTCGCTAAAGCATCCAGACTTGCAGAGAGAAATCTATACGAATCCAGGAAGCGCATCTCGATGGTATTTTTCGTTCCCGGAATCGACACTTGCTTGCTGAGACTAATGTAGCGTTCTTCATTCTCGGCCAAGACACCTATACGTTTCGGATCGTAGCCAAGATGTCTCACCAGGTGGTGAAAATCATATCCGCTTCCGTTGTGAAAGAATATGGGGATGAATTTAGGTTTCTGGATTTTAAGATTGCACGTGTTGCAAATTCCACCTATGTAGTTTCCGCTGAAATGATCGTGGTGGAATATTTTTTTGTTCTCATCAGTGAAACTTTGATCACATACCGGACACACCTCAGTGGAATTGTAATTTTGAAGTTCATTTTCAGTTAAAGGTGCCATCGGTTTTGATGTAAGCAGTACGCTACCAATTACCTCAACCTCCTCCACCATTTTTTCCAGGAAGTGTTCGATTACATTTGGCCCGCGGTATATATATGCTTCATTTATTTTATCACGTCGCACAACAACATAGCCGAAACTATTAGGTTGATGAAGCTGGTACGGCGTTGTGGTGCGGGATGTTCCAACAATGCCTTGTGAATTTTGAATTCTTCGACTTCGTTCGTTTCGGGCATCAACATTCTAGCCGGTCTGTTGTCACCGCAATAAATTTTATGTTCGGCAAGTTTCTCGATAGCAATTTGACGACTATGAAGATTTTGATGATCACGTCGGTCACGATCGTCGAACGTGGTTAGGCATCTCGGGCAAACTTCGATGCAATGTTCATGCTTGGTTGTTTGGCTTCCTAGTAATCGAGACATTGAACGAATTAGCGTGTAATGATAGACATCCTCGTTGGAAATGAGAAGGAGATTTTTATTACACAAGCATCGTCATCGTCGATATCGCTTATCCTGACGGGATGCACGAGATATTTATCTGACGTGAAGGAATATACATTAATAGCGATGCGTTTTCCTGCACGATTTTCGAACTTTGTTATATCCGACAATGTCACCGGGTATTCGATGCCAGACATTACACTTTCAAACTCAGACTCGTATTGTTTGTAATGTCCAACCCACTGTGGATTATTTTTGCAATGACCAGGATGCAGTGCAGCCAATATACACCAAAGGAAACACTTGTTATCGCTGTTCTGTATATTTAACACAGCCCTCTTGTGTTTAATGTTCGGTGGAAGAGGAACGTAGCTGGAAGCGCGAAGAGGCGAGAATCGGTTCACGTAAACAGTTAACGTGTGAGGACTTCCACATAGAGACCATCCCGACCCTTTAGCCTCGAAATCGTCATGTTTCTTAACCAGCTCGTTGGAAACTTTATAATAGAAGTTGTCCAAATTTTCGACGTCAGCAAAATAAAGTGTCTGGTTTTTTGTACGATGATAAAAAATACTCGTTGTCCCATCAACTTTCTCGTATTCAGAAAACAGAACAACGTATACTTTTATAGAGTTGTTTTCAAGTTTATCTTTCAAAATATTTAGTACAGATGTTTTTGTTTCGTCCAAGAAACTAAGAATGTCACGACCTGGTTCTGACTTAATTGAAAAATCCTGGAGTTGGTCGTTGAATGCAGATCTAATTGGTTTGCGTTCATTAGATAATTTAATTTGCTTGGAAGTGGAAGCTTCCGTTTCTGAATTATCGATTTTCCTTTTCGATGCTTGTCCGGTCGATGGTTTGCAAATGTTGAGGTGTTTACTTAAATGTGCAATGCTGATCATTTTTCCGCATCGAGCACAAGGCTTAGAAGGTAACGAACGATTAATTCTCGAACCTGTTTCGCTACATCTTGCCCTGTGTACCGATAAATTGTTCCTTGAGATTAGCTTCCCACAAGTAACACATTCAGTTTTATCATTTTTACGATTGAAACTGGTGGTGGATGCCATTGCTTTTTCGAAAATCACAGAAATCAAAAAGTCTAGTATATAGCGATACAATTTTCAGGTATGTTATTTATATAGAATTTCTTGAGGTGAAATAGAAAATGCACGATCACGTCAAAATTCAATCTGGTCGAAATTACTATGAAAAACCAGGTGAAACACCTTTGAACTTGAAATAATAGATGGTATGTAGCTTCAAAGAAAGTTAAATACCTATTTTTTTTACAAAAACGAGGAGCGCTGCAACAGGACGTCCGTACTCTTCGGCTGCTCTCACGAGACTGACTGATCTGCCGTGTATGCCGTATTTTATAATAAAAGCGCGGACCGTATTGAAAACACCTGTAATAATTAACCAATCAGAAGACGCCACGTTAGATATGACTCATCACATTACGTCATAACTTGTTGCAACATGTTGTGTAATAGTTTACTCCCTTATAGTTAATACAACGAAGGGCATTAGATATGAGTCATCACAATGTTACGTAATAACTTGTCGCGCAATCAGAAGATATGAGTCATCACATTACGTACTTTTTAACTAATCATAAAACACACAAAAAAAAGTTACTCGAAAACTAGCTAAATTTACTCAAGCTTTTAATTTTCATGAACACACAATGTCAAGAGCATCTACCTCTAGCGCAGGTTGCTTGTTGCTGATAAATTACAACTTACAGACTGATAAGAGCTTATGCAAGAGCACAATATTAATTATTAGTTTTCAGTTGTAATTAATTTAAAAAAAATATATAAGGTTTGCACAGCTCAAGACGCATCACCATGATTTTTTTTCTCTCACGCAAGAGAAGATTACAAATGCAGTAAACTTGGCAACGTCGCCAATAAAAAACCCCAGCCTCATAAATTTATATATAGTATAAGTTGCACAACAGTATTGCCCAAACTCCTAAAATTGTTCAGGTTTAACTAACCCCCAAGACATGCTATGCTGATCTCTTGCAGCAAGCTTAATTAGGAGCCCGAGAAAATCTTAATCTTTAAGATCTTCATCTTTAAGATATAGTAGTAGCATCTCATAAATTGTTTAGGTTTAACTAAAGCAAGAAAAGCTACGGTGATTTTGTCATACAATAATTTAGCAGTAAGACTGTAGGTTTAACTAAAACAAGAAAAGCTACGGTGATTTCGCCTTACAATAATTTAGCATTTGCAGCGTTGCCAAGTTTAAGGCAAAAGGAGGGTGCCAGCCCCTACCGTTGCGTACTACTTATGCTCGGAAATCCAAAATAGCGACCGGAAGTGGGGTTATCTTGGAAACGGTAAGACTTAGCAAGAATCTGTTTGCGGATTCATCATGTACGCCTATACGTGAGAAAAAGTATGAATAGAACCTATGTTCGGAAATCCAAAATGGCGACCGGAAGTGGGGATATCTTGGAAACGGTAAGACTTAGGAAAAATCTGTTTGCGGATTCATCACGTACGCCTATATGTGAGAAAAAGTATGAATAGAACCTATGCTCGGAAATCCAAAATGGCGACCGGAAGTGGGGTTATCTTGGAAACGGTAAGACCTAGGAAAAATTTGTTTGCGGATTCATCACGTACGCCTATATGTGAGTAAAGTATGAATAGAACCTATGTTCGGAAATCCAAAATGGCGACCGGAAGTGAGATTATCTTGGAAACGTTGAGACTTAGGAAAAATCTGTTTGAGGATTCATCATGTACGCCTATATGTGAGTAAAATATGAATAGAACCTATGTTCGGAAATCCAAAATGGCGACCGGATGTGAGGTTATCTTGGAAACGGTGAGACTTAGGAAAAATCTGTTTGCAGATTCATCATGTACACCTATACGTGAGAAAAAGTATGAAAAGAACCTATGCTCGGAAATCCAAAATGGCGACCGGAAGTGGGGTTATCTTGGAAACGGTAAGACTTAGGAGAAATCTGTTTGCGGATTCATCAGGTACGCCTATATGTAAGTAAAATATGAATAGAACATATGCTCGGAAATCCAAAATAGCGACCGGAAGTGGGGTTAGGGGCCAGGAATCTTAAAAAAAATTAAAAAAAAATATTTGTTTGTTTGCTTGCGTCACAATACAGGCACGCGCGCGCGTGTGTGTATGTGGCACATCGTTCCGAGAGAGGTTTACAAAGGTCACGATATATAAACATTGGTCCCGGACTTGGAAAATTACGATAAGGTGCATTCGTACTTCAAGGATGAAAAAGTACATTTACTCATCACGCTGTGTCAGCGCAACGAATGAAGGCGCGGAATGTGGAGAGAAAGTGAGTTTTTGAGGTTTTGGTGCTGTTTTCTACGCTGTGAAACATCGTCAGCACAATAAATAAGGCACGGAACGTGGAGAAAAGATGAGTTTTTTTTGGTTTTGGTGAACCCCAAATGAGTAAAGTGAGTTTTTGATGTTTTGGTGCTGTTTTCTTCGCTGTGAAACATCGTCAGCGCAATAAATGAGGCGCGGAACGTGGAGAGAAAGTGAGTTTTTGAGGTTTTGGTGAACGCCACTTGATGTTTGTCAACTGTCTATTTGGGTCTACTCTAAAGTAGGTCAAAGCACGTAGAGTAGTTTAGCACGAAAAAAAAAATAAATAGGTTAAGTTATATCACGTAAGATCGTGGTATACCTACAAGTGTGAGGTGGGAAAAAAAGGGAAATTTTACTAACACATCGCTAAACGCTAAAACATCGACAAAAAATTGTCAAAATATATCAAAAACTGATATTCGATTGATAAAAAAAAGGCTACAAATGCATACCTATCAAGTGTGAGGTGGAAAAAAAGGGAAATTTTACTAAAACATCGCTGAACGAGTAGAGTAGTGTCCCCGGTTCAAGAACCGAAAATGAGGCTCGGTGAGGCTCGCAGTGTTGCCAACTCCTTACTCGAAAAAATCACCAAGGTTTTTATCTTGGTCTAACCTAATTTAAAGCAAGGAGCTGGCAATACTGCGAGTCTCACCGAGCCTCATTTTCTCGCAGTGTTGCCAACTCGGACGAGGCGTAGCCTTTTACGGTGTATGTTAATGGTTTGCTCTCGTAAGGCATGAGCCTTATTTTCTCGCAGTGTTGCCAACTCAGGGGCGAGGCGTAGCCTTTTACGGTGTATGTTAACGGTTTGCTCTCGTAAGGCATGAGCCCTATTTTCTCGCAGTGTTGCCAACACCTTACTCGAAAAAATCACCAAGGTTTTTTTTGGGTCTAACCTAACCTAAAGCAAGGAGCTGGCAACGCTGCTTGAGGCTTGCCTTGCAGCCTTGCCAATATCTTACTCGAAAAGTTACCAAGGTTTTTATTTGGTTTAACCTAACTTAAAGAGTAGAGCAGTGGCACGGGTTCCACGCCCGAAAATGGGGCTCGGTGGGGCTCGCAGTGTTGCCAACTCCTCACTCGAAAAAATCACCAAGGTTGTTTTTGGGTATAACCTAACCTCAAGCAAGAAGCTGGCAACACTGCTTGAGGCTTGTTCTGCAGTGTTGCCAACTCCTCACTCGAAAAATTACCAAGGTTGTTTTTGGGTCTAATGTAACCTAAAGCAAGGAGCTGGCAATGCTGCTTGAGGCTTGTTCTGCAGTGTTGCCAACTCCTCACTCGAAAAATCACCAAGGTTTTTGTTTTTGGGTCTAACCTAACCTCAAGCAAGGAGCTGGCAATACTGCTTGAGGCTTGCCTTAATGGTTTGCTCTTGTAAGGCCACGTCCGAATCGGCAGCAGATGTCACCTAAAACACCGTTCCATCCGGGGACTCAGCCAACCTCCGTTGTCCGAATTCGCGGCAGGCGTGGAGTCGGAGGGGAGAGCAGAAAGGTGCGACAGATGCACGCTTGAACTCGCTGTAACGCTGCGCTTAGCAGCCATATTCTAACTTTCACTTTGTACAGACAACATTTACTGATTAGAGGATGTAAAACTCAGTTATATTTTAACATTTTATCGATAATACTCAATGTAGAAAAATTATAAATGATGAAATAGCGTGTTATATTTTTAATATGAGTAGTAAATAGGTGGAAATTATTGTGATGTTTGTTTGGCGTCTGTCTTCTGCTTCCGTGCGATGTGCCTGCACCCCCAGAGCGCGGTGGGTGAAGTTCGGGCTGACACCTGGCGGGAAAAGTGACAACCGTACTACAAGGGGACATGTAGATTCGGACGACTTGGACGTGACTTCGACGGCACGCGAGAGCAACGGGAGAGAACGGGACGGAGCGCTTGCCAATCCGGACACGGCCTAAGGCATGAGCCTTATTTTCTCGCAGTGTTGCCAACATCTTACTCGAAAAAATTACCAAGGTTTTTGTCTTGGTATAACCTAACCTAAAGCAAGGAGCTAGTAACACTGCTTGAGGCTTGCTTTGCAGCGTTGCCAACATCTTACTCGAAAAATCACCAAGGTTTTTTATTTGGTCTAACCTAATCTAAAACAAGAAACTGGCAACACTGCTTGAGACTTGTTCTGCAGTATTGCCAACATTTTTACTCGAAAAGTCACCAAGGGGTTTTTATTTTGGTCTAACCTAACCTAAAGCATGGAACTGGCAATACTGCTTGAGGCCTTACAGTGCATAAAGCAATTTGCCAACCTACTGACACTTTTACCATAGCTTTTTACAAAAAAGAGAGAGAGAGGGAAGAGTTAAACAACCGACAGTGTTGCCAACACCTACCTACAGCTTTTTTTACTTGGCAAGGGTTTAGTCAATTTATACACTGGCGCAACATACACACACTGGGCAATAGAACCGGCAACAAATATATACTGCCGTAAAAAAGAGAGATGGATGGATGGCAACACAGTATGTGTGTGCGTGTGTGTGTATAATATGTAGCATTATTAACTAGATTGTGTTGGCAACCCACCTGCAACTAAAAAAATAGAGATGCCAACGTTGCTGTAAGATAAAGAGAGGGAGACCTATCGTGACTTTTGTAAACCTCTCTCGTGGAAACGATGTGTTGTACATGTATACGTGCGCCTGCTGGCGCCTCTTATTATTTTCGTATTGTGACGCAAACAAACAAATAAATAATTGTTGTTTTTTAGGATTCCTGGCTCCTATAACTTCGCCAGGGTGCGTGGTGCCCAACCAAAAAAGTAAAAGGTTCTAACGGCTGCGGTTGTAGATAACCGCATCTCTGTAGGGTTTCACGTGTTTTTTTTTTTCTATCTACAATCATATTTTTCTTATATATTTTTTTTATTTTTTATAGGGTTGATTAAAGCATATATTTGAGGAAGACAGCACTACCCATATATAAATAAACCCCTCAAACTAACACCAATTAGAATTAGCTTACAAAATTTTTCTCATAAGGCATTTTTGTTTTGTAAACACTCTACCACCAACAGATTACATATAAATAAACATACCCCGAAAAAAATGCGCACCATGAAAAGTTGCCCTGTGTGCAAAAGAACTATATCGAGCAAAAATTTTGCAAGACATTGTCGCACCTGCGTGCCAGGCAAGCATTTGGCTGCCACCGAACTGTGTTCCGGATGCAATAAACATATTACAATTGCATATGCCAGGAAGCATAAGCTTACTTGTTTA
Organism: Lepisma saccharinum; assembly: GCF_977018435.1. Classification (NCBI taxonomy): domain Eukaryota; kingdom Metazoa; phylum Arthropoda; class Insecta; order Zygentoma; family Lepismatidae; genus Lepisma; species Lepisma saccharinum. Next base: position 56,307,024 of record NC_139233.1, read on the forward strand.
AGCAGAAGTACATCTGGGGCTCAACCGTCGACCAGTTCAACCAAGAGGAAAGCGGAAGCCGACTTGCAACCATCCGCCAAGCGCATCAAGCCTGTGGCGAAAGCAGACCGGTCTGCTTTCCAGCATTTGTTAGAGGACTTTCCTCTTACTTCGGAGGGCTCATGCGATGTGCGTAGCTTTTTGGAGAACGTGCAAGCCCAAATTATTTCCATCCTCGGCGATGCGCTTGCAACGCACTCCACTAAATTCTACGCATCGCTACGTTGCTGGTACAAGAAGCCGTCTGGTGAAATTTACAGGTTCTGCCACAACACCAAGGCGAAAACGTTGCATCTGGCGGATGTCGACAACCTCGAGGTCATCTACAACAAGTTTGTCGAGGAGCTGGTGGCAAAGCAGGAGGAACATGAAGCTAAGGGCTCGGGAGGTTCGCTGTGTGGGGAGCCTCACGAACTGCGCGTCAAACTTTGCAATTTTGTGCCTCTCTCCGCCTCCTGCTACGTCCCCTTACCAGGTACGATTGTGGAAAAAAAGGCCGTCCTGAACATTCAGAACAGTGACGCCAAGTGCTTTCTCTGGTCGGTGCTTGCGGCGTTACACCCAGTTGAGCCAAAAAACCAACCACGCCGAGTTAACCACTACCTACCCTACGAGCCAGAGCTGGAAGATGCAATGGCTGGGATCGACTACCCGGTGAAGGTCCCGGACATTCGCAAGTTTGAGGCCCGTACACACAACCCTCGGTTGGCCATCAATGTTTATGGCCTCACCGACGAAAATGTGGTGTACCCTATCCGGGTGAGCGACGTAGACGACGATGGTGTGCAGGAAATTCATCTTCTGCTCATCAAGGACGAGACTCATCACCACTACACCCTCATCCGTTCCCTCTCTCGACTTGTTTCGAGCCAAGGGAGCAGTGATAGTCACCATATAGAAGTTTGTCGCAGGTGCTTGTCTATATTTCGTAATCGAGAACGGCAGAATTATCACCGCATCAGAGGTTCCAACATCGCTGTCGAGAAGCTCGCTCGCCACAAACTCTATTGCAATGCCAACAAACCGGGGGTGGCAGTCTTGCCCGAACCTGGCACCGTGGAGCGTTTCCGCATGCACGGTGCCATGGTGGAGCACCCCGCTATCATCATCGCAGACTTCGAGGCCTTCCTCAAACCCCTGTCTACTTGCGATCCCGACCCCGAAGTTTCCTCCACCACCCCTTACCAACTCCACGAGGCATCCAGTTTCGCATATGTTGTGGTGCGACGAGACCAGCACATCGCCCCCGAGCCCTACGTGTACCGTGGTCCCGACGCAGCCAAACACTTCCTCGAAAGGATGGTTGTCGAGGCTATCGAGATAGGGAAGGTGCTGTTGGCCCCCAAGCCTATGCTCCCACTGTCCCCCGACGATCAACGTAGACACGACGAGGCCATCGCTTGCCCTGTCTGCGCCGAGGAGTACATCGCCAACAATCGTAAAGTCCGACACCACGATCACTTTAACGGTAGGTATGTTGGTCCTTGGTGCGACGACTGCAACCGCATGGCCCACGACCCGCGCTTCATCCCTGTGTTTTTTCACAATGGCTCGGGGTACGACTTTCATCACCTGATCAAGCATCTTGGGTACGACAACAAGAGAATCAACGTTCTCGCCCAGAACGAGGAGCGTTATATTAGCGTCAGCAAGTGGGTGCCGATCCCCGCCGACTCAAAAAGCAGGAGCATCGAGCTTCGCTTCCTCGACTCTCTGAGGTTCCTCCCGGCAAGCCTCGATGCCCTGACGAAAAAACTCAGCAACGAGCAAATGCTCATCACCTCTGCAAACTTTCCGAACTTGGACGCCGGTCTCTTCAGGCGTAAGGGGGTCTACCCCTACGAATACGTCACAGACCCCGCCAAGTTCGAGGAGACGTCGCTACCTCCCCAGGCGAAGTTCTACAGTCAGCTACGAGGCTCGAACATTACCGAGGAAGAATACCACCATGCCCAGTCCATGTGGCACGAGCTGGGTTGTCGAACTCTCGGGGACTACCACGACGCCTACCTCAGACTTGATGTGACGCTCCTCGCCGACGTGTTCCAGACGTTCCGGGCGACCGCAATGAAAATCTACCACCTGGACCCCGCCTACTTCTTTAGTCTCCCCGGACTGGCGTGGTCAGCCATGCTTCTGGTGACGAAGATCGAACTTGAGCTTTTTTCGGACGTGGACATGATGCTGTTTGTAGAACGTGCCGTGCGGGGTGGAATGGTCCAGGTGTCGCAACGGCACGCGCGCGCCAACAACCATCACATGGCTACTGGCTACGACTCCACCCAACCGTCAAGCTACATCATGCACACGGACGTGAATAACTTGTACGGGCACTCCATGATGCAGCCACTCCCCTTTAGAGGGTTCGAGTGGGCTGATCCTTCCCAATTCGACATCGAAAGCTTCGACGATTCGGAACATGGGTTCTTCGCCGAGGTGGACCTTGAGTTCTCCGAGAAGCTGCAGGATTTGTTCTGCGATCTTCCCCCTGCACCCGAGTTCAAGTGTCCACCCGATTCCAACCAGAAGAAGCTCGTCATGGATTTCGAGCCCAAGAAGAATTACGTCCTGCACTACCAGAATCTCCGGTGGTTGAAGCAGCGAGGGGTCACAGTCCACGCAGTTCACCACATCCTCAAGTTCGAGCATTCTCCATGGTTGCACCCATATATCGAAGTCAACACCATACACCGCACCGCAGCCACGTCCGAGCTTGATAAGGATTTCTTCAAGCTCATGAATAATGCGGTGTTTGGCAAAACCATGGAGAATGTACGGAATCGCGTGGACATAAAATTGGTGACGAGGAAAGAGCGATGTCGTCAGCTTGTCGCGAGTCCATTGTTCAAGTCTCGAACAATCTACAACGAGCAGCTGGCTCTGATTCACATGAAGCAAGGTGAGGTGAGGCTCAACAAACCCATCTACGTCGGAGCCACTGTTCTGGATCTGAGCAAGCTCCACATGTTCGAGACATACTATGACATATTACTTCCACACTACGGCCACAACATCTCGCTTCTCTACACGGACACGGACAGCTTGGTGTACCACGTTCACACAGCCGACGCATACGGGGATATAGCCGCAGTTCCATCTTTGGTTAACCTCTTCGACACCTCGGGCTATCCCCAGCCGAACCAGTACGGCATCCTGCCCCGATACAAAAAAGAGCCTGGCAAACTCAAAGATGAGAAGGACGGAGACGTGATTCTTGAGTTTGCAGGTCTTCGCGCCAAGGCCTATACCATCAAAGCCGAGGGCAGCGTTACCAAGAAGGCCAAGGGTGTCGGCAGACAGGTGGTTCGGGAGCATCTCACATTCGAGGACTTCGTGGATTGCCTCAAGACCAGGTCGTCGGTTCTAAGAGCAGAACAGCGCATCCAGAGCGTCGACCATGTGTTGACCACCAACAAAGTGAGGAAGATTGCCCTGGATCCCAACGACGACAAGAGGTGCGTTCTCCAATGTGGAATCCACACACTGCCGTGGGGGCACTATCGCTTAGCAGAAAGCAAAACCTGCAACATATGCCCATCTTCAACAGAAGATTCATAAAACAAAACAAAAAAAAAAAATCATTTTGTTAGTCATTACAAAAAAAACAACACTGACTGTTATTACAAAAAACTTTGACCGTATTTTAAATAACCAGCATACCTATGAATCTCTTTGGTTTCCGAAAACAAACCAACATGGAGACTGTACACCGCGCGACGACAGATCATGAATTACTACCTTCCATGTTAACTAAACTCAACGGTCTACTGATTGTTCACCTTAACAGCATTTGGACGAAATTGGATGACGATGTGGGCAAGATGTTTTACGTCTTCAACAACAATTTACATTTTTACAAAATTCCGATCGATGGAAAACTTCAAATCACCGTGAATCCGGAAAACGTAGGTGAAATCAAAATATCTACCGGCAAGAACATTTTTCGAATCAAGCACGACAAGATGCTTTCTAATATTACGTACGATGTTTCTGCAGGAGATTGTTTATACGTGGAACTCCTAGGAGATTACGACAAACTTATTCCTCTCTTCGTAGAATTACGAATCGTCTATCCTATTATAAATAACCGTTAACCAAAATGCCTAACGACATTTTCGGCAACACCAAGCGTGTAGACCACGCAGAAGAGATTCTCATGTTGGATGTCCGAATTAAAAAGTTGAGGAGCGATTTGATCGCTTTGCAGGAGACCTTAAACAAAAGTTTAGAGTCGGAGATCGCTACGCTCCAAACGCAATGTCTCGACCCCATTCTGAAAATCGATTCCGAACTGAAAACGCTCATAAAAAATTATGTCGACGTACCTTCTTACGACAACGTTCAAAATATACAGTTGAGCGTGGATAAGCTTCAAAATGATTTGGCCAAATTACAACAATTTCAATCGAAAAATGAAGATTTGGAAAAATTGAAACTCGAAATCGAAGAACGAACTTCCGCAATCGAAAAGAATTTCTCTGAACTTCAAACCGTCGTGAAGGATATTGATGTAGAACGCTTGCATGTTGTTGTTTCCAAATTACAAGAAGAATTCGCCAGCACGTTGGAAGAAATTAAATCCAAGTTACAGACTTTGGAAGATACCATGACGAACCTACCATCGTCAGACGAACTGCAGGTCATCGGCAAAAGCGTCGCGAACATAAAAATTCAATTGGAGGCCTATCAAGATTTCGAACACATTCAAACCACCATCGCTACGCTTCAGGCGTCTCTGGAGTTGATCAACGAAGAAATTAAAAATATTCACGCTGAAGCAAGTGCGTTGACGAGCATACAAGACACGTTGAGCACGGTTCAGCAGAAGATCGAATATTTAGAAAATTTGAACGTCGAATCGAACCTTGCTCATTTTCATCACGTACTAGACAACATACAGGGCGACTTGGAATCGTTACGGACGAGCGTACCTTCGAGCGAAGATTTGGAAAAATTGAAAACGGCGGTGACGGCACTATCCGATTCGAGCGACATCAAAAGTTCGTTGAGCGATCTCGAGAGTAGGGTGGCCAATCTCCCCACCTCAAAAGAATTACACGCTTTGAAAAGGAGCATATCACGTATGCTGAAACGACTGGAAACGGAAACAGCGAACGTGGAACAGATTCGAGACGAACTTGCTTCGCTGGTGTCGACGCTGCCCACTTCGCAGAGCGTCGACGACCTTCACACACAGTTTACCGAGATGCGAAGCATCGTGAACGATCTTACCGAGAAAAGTTCGAAATTGAATCAAGTCGAGAACCTTCAGAGTATCGTCGTCAACATCAGAGATCAAGTTGGAGTATTGGAATCCACGCAGGAATCGACGCTGGCCTCTTTCGGTGCCAAATTACAAGAACTCAACGAAAACTTCAAGCAGTTGAACGTGGAAGTGAAAATCAAACCGTCATTTTCTACAGTAACAGATACCATCGTCGAACATTTGTTGCCCGTACAAAATACACTGGGACAGCTTCACAGCAACCTCGTTAGCGTCGATACTAAATTCGCTAAACTGCATTCTCTGCAAGCCATCGAAATCAACAGCGTACCCAATCAACAGAGAATCTCCACGTTCGTCGAAGGTAACAAACTGTACATGTTACATCCTTATCATCCGTACTACAAGTTTCTCCTCGATGGTACAATTCAGATAAACGAATTTTCGTACTGGTCTCACGGCAGAAAAGCTAGCGTTCCTACCATGACCTTGATATCGAATCGTGGCGTCCAGAAAGCAGGAAACATTCCTCTGGCACGTTGGAACGAAACGCGCAACATATATGAAATACACGAAGACGAAGATCTCACCGTTTTTGACGTGAGTGCCGGCGATAAGCTGATCATTCAAAACACTGGTGAGGTGCCACCCTCTTTGAATCCCATCACGCTTGTGCTTCTCTTCAAACGTAATCTCTAAAAAATGTCTAGGCAAGCCATCGTCGAAGAATTGCATAAACCTGCACGCCGCAACTACGAACGTTTAGCTGTGGTAACCAAGAGCATCGATGACCTTTGGCAAAGTGACCTCGTGGAGATGAGTAGCGGCAATCTAAAAAATGTGCATAAATTGAACAATGGCAACAAGTACCTCCTCACCGTCATAGACACGTTTTCGAAATTCGCATGGGCTCTACCTTTGAAAGCCAAAACGGGGACATGCGTCACGGAAGCATTCAAGACAATTTTTCGCGAAAGCAGCAGACGACCTCGGTTTTTGCAAACAGACAAGGGGAAGGAATTTTACAATGCCGTATTCCAAAAGTTTATTCGGAAACACGACATTCGACATTATTCAACCTTCAGTCACATCAAAGCCAGCATCGTGGAAAGATTTAATCGAACCTTGAAAACACACATGTGGAAACGATTCACGCTTCGAGGAAATTACAAATGGGTCGACATACTGCCGGAACTCGTCGACACCTATAATGATACGGTACACAGAACGATAGGCATGAAGCCAGCTGATGTTACGAAATCTGGCGAGCAGCGTTTAATTTCTACAGTTTACTGTCCAAAGTACACTCCCACGACTACCAAGAAATCAAAATTCAAAATTGGAGACCAGGTGAGGATCAGCAAATTCAAACGCACCTTCGAGAAGGGGTTCACAAAAAATTGGAGCACGGAACTTTTTACGGTGGTTCGAGTTTTACCCGGAAACCGACACACATATATAATAAAAGATAGTAGCGGTGAGATTTTGAAAGGAAGATTTTACGAAGAGGAACTCTCTAAAACAAAACATCCCAACACGTACCTCATCGAAAAAATATTGCGTAGGAAAGGCGACAAACTGTTTGTCAAATGGCTGGGACTTCCGGAAAAGAGTTGGATCGACGCGAACGAAGTGATCTTGTGAGTACGTGGAACGTGGTGAAGCGTCTACCGGATTCGGAAAGTCAAACGAGAAAAAAGAACGGTGAGTTGCTTCCCTACAGCATTCGCTGTCTAATCGTAGGTCCTTCGGGGTGTGGGAAAACAACACTGCTCGTGGACAATTTTCTCCTCGCACCGAATTGGTTAGATTGGAAGAACAGGCACCTGTACATGTTCTCGAAAAGTTTGGAGCAATCCAAATACCAGCAACTGATGAAACTGTACGATGGTCTGGATATTGCAACGTTCTCTTCGGAAATAATGCCACTCGACGATTGTCGTGAAAATTCAGTCGTTGTGTTCGACGATGTCATCCTGGAAAATCAAAATGAAATTCGCAATTTTTTCACGCAAGGTCGTCACAAAGGAATAGATTGCTTCTTCCTAGCTCAAACGTTTTCGAAAATTCCAAAACAGTTAGTACGCGACAACGCTAATTTCATGTTTGTTTCGTCAAGATCACACCAACCTCAAGCACGTGTACGATGACTACGTAGGCGGAGACATGAACTACAATCAATTTTCGGAACGCTGCTGCTCCCACTGTTGGAACAGTGACGATTTCGGATTCGCGACGATCGACATGACGAGGAAACCCAACGGCGGAAAATACAGAAACAAAATCAACGACTTTCTAAACGTTGCAACGTTGTGAGAAACGATGTGTATAAATAACGCTATGACGAAACGAAAAATCGAAGACGAAAATCTCAAGCTTCGCGATTACCTCGCGAAACGCTTCAAAGGTTGGAAATCCGAGAATCGCGGATTCTACGAAGAGAAAAAACGTCAAGATCAACCTGTGATCGACGCCATCAGCGATCTAGGTAAAGAAATTAAAGGCGTCACGGAACAAAATAAAAATTTGATCAACGAACTCGTACCACTTGCAGCTAAAAGTTACATCGTACCCACGCCCATTTCGAGCATTCCTTCGACGCCGTTCGAACTGAAGGACGTACCGCCACGACGTCGAGCCATAGGTAGCACGCCGTCGTCTTTGGATAAGATCGAGTTGGGACCTTTGGCACGAGACTACCTGAGCACGGGGAAATTCGACAAGGATGAAGTGTTCGGATTGTATCCGAGCATGGAGAGCAACGAAGGCGGCGGTGTGGTTTGGAAGATTGGAAAATCGAAGGTGACCTTCGAAGGCAACGACATTAAAGTTTATTTAGGCGAGAAGGATAGTTGGAACAGGTATCCGGGTACGGTGGGACTGTGGGAACTCGTTGCCAAAAAGCAGCCGAAAGATTACACTGACGAAGATTACCAAAGTTACAAGGAAATTTTGATCATGACGGATGCCTTGTACCAGAACAACGACGCCTCGCAGAATAGGGTGAAATCCAGCAGCGGCGAGAAGTACAGAAATCTCATCAAGCCGATATGGAACCAGGTGAAAACAGGCAGCGGCGTCAAACTCTACAACACCCTGCCCAAAGAGTTTGTGTGGGTGGACGACGTGCGCAAGCTCATAGACAGGTTGTTGGTTATTGCAGGAGAGGAGAATGCTGGCAATCGTAATTTCTACAACGAGAAGGTAGGAATTGTGGACATGATCAGCACAAAACTTTCCAACTTCATCGTAAACAACGACAAGGGCATAGGTTACCTCATTAAAATTATCAACACGCTGCCTCCGAGATTCTGGAACGTGGCCGAAGGAAAAGGACTCGTGAACGACATCATCAACAAGTTACCTTTCGAGATGCATTTACCCGGCTACCAGTACTGCGGACCGGGTACCAAACTCGAGAAAAGATTGAAGAGAGGAGACAAGGGTGTGAATCCGTTGGACGCCGCATGCAAAGATCACGACATCGCCTACAACACCACTCGCACCGATCTGGATGCACGTCACGAAGCAGACAGAAAGTTAGAGCACGCAGCTTTCGAAAGATTCGTTAGCAGAGACGCTTCGCTGGGAGAAAGAATTGCAGCACTGGGCACCACCATCGCCATGAACACGAAACAAAAATTTGGATGGGGTGTGTAGAAATAAAAAAATTTCTCGAACCGTGAAAAAAATTTCTTCGGTATATAAATAACACTACGTAAAAAAAACTGCAGTTGTGTTTGTCATTTATAAAAATGAGTAAACAATCACTAGACGCCCAAGCATTAAAACAAATGCTAAATTCATCAGTCGAATATGTAAAAATTCAGGAATTGGAAGTGGACAAACCTTACACGATAACTTCCGGTTCAATTGTTTCTACCCAGTATGGTCCCAAGGCGCGTCTGTTGCTCAACGCACAATACAGTCTATTTTTACCAGATCGATACGCTAACATGTTATCCGACGAGAAGCTAGCTATTTTAATCGAAAACAAAACTCAAATCGTGTACAAGGGTACAAAGGAACTTCTTGGTAAGAAAACAAAGCACGTAATAGAATTTGTGTAACGGCTCTGCGCGGAGTATATCCTTGAAAAAAAATTAAACGAAACAAAAAAATCTCGGAACATACATATATATAAATAACATACCGTAAAAAAAATTACACAAGAAAAATCTCAGAACATTTATATATAAATAACATACCGTGAAAAAAAAACATGAAGCCCAAGGGTGTCGTGTACCAGATACCATACTCCAATCTGAAAAATCTAGGTGCCCTCGATGGGTTACTCACCAAGAAACAACGCGAGAAGAAACGTTCTTGCTTGACGAAAGGACACGGAACGAAATTACTTCTCAGCACACCTCAATTGAGACGCTTGCAGCGTTCGCGAAAACAGCAAAAGATCGGAGGTTTCATATTCAGCATCCCAGCCATCCTGGCAGCATTGGGGGCCGTTGGAAGTTTGGCTGGCGGAAGTGCCGCCATCGCGAAAACCGTCATCGACTCGAAGAAGAACAAGGCAGAATTGGAAGAACAGAAACGTCACAACCTGGCTATGGAGAAAAAGGGGAAAGGTATAACCAAAAAACAAAAAAGCAACCTCGATGTTTTGAAGAAATATATAAAAAAGAAGAAGCCCTGTCCAACTTCGATATTGAATCTCTGATCGAACTGTTGGGAATAAAGAACTTCAGGGGTGTTTTCATGTCCGATTCTCTACCCTCTGCTGTGAAGAAAAAGGAGTATGGCGTGGTCAACCTGGACAGTTACAAAAATCCTGGTACACATTGGATATGCTACCTCAAAATTGACGATAACAATGCATTTGTTTTCGATTCGTTCGGTGGCACACCACCTGCCAGGTTGGTGAAGTATCTCAGTGTTGCCAACCTCTACTACAATGACAAACGCATCCAGGGTTTCACCGATGTTAACTGCGGCCACCTATGCCTTTCCGTTCTCGCATACATGTCTAAAATAAATAACCCGTCGGTGGAACATTTTCAGAAAACATTGTGGAATCTTAAACACGATGGGCGTGTTCCATCTCACGAGCGAATCTTCAATCTTGAAACTCACGCTGCACGACGACATCGTCTATCCTAAATCCGTAGCTCTGCGTGCATTCTACAGCATGTACCTCATACCTAACGTCACGCAGCACAGCAACAAAATTAGTGTCGGAAGCGAACACATCGTCGTCACGCCAGGCCAATACAATCTTTCCACTTTGCAAGCTCAGTTACCCAATGGCACGTATTTTTCTCAAAATTCGGTCACGCACAGAGTGGAAATTGTGTCGGCGACGGAGACCGTGGACCTGGGCACCATGGGAGAACTTTTAGGTTTCGAGAACAACACCAAACTCGAAGCTGGCATCAAACATACGGCAACCAACATTCCTAAATTTCTAGCCATAGAGACTCTAAACGTTCACTGCAACGTGGCGGAAGGCATGATCACAAAATCCTCGGACGGATTGTTAGGAAGTCACAAGCAGACGGGAATCATAGCTACGTTCAAACCCAGTTCCGAATTCATGGAACCGATCATCTACACACCCTCTTCGCCGATCTATTTTCCAGTATGCCGCAACCGCATAGACGACATAGAGTTGGTGGTGAGGAACGAGAAAGGAGAGGTGGTGGATTTCGCAGGTGCCACTACAACGGCCATCGTGGAGATCAACGTATAATAAATAACATGCATAGTGAAAATGGAGCAAATCGAAAGTTACGAATTGCAATCTTTCCCTCCCAACCGTCGCACGTTCGCCAATCTCAACGAGGCGAACAGGGAGATCGAATACGACGTGGACGTAGGTGACGGGTTCGTTCATCCTCACAGAGCGGACCTCTACCTTCAATTCGACGTGGTGAAGAAGGAAAGCGGAGACGCGTTTCCGCCCAATGCAAATTTGATACTCGTGGACAACTTCGTGCCTCACCTGTTCTCGCAGGTGGAGGTGAGGAAACACAACACCGTCATCGACAGAATAGACTATCCAGGCATCACGTCGACGGCAGTGGGAACTTTGAAATTATCCAAAACAGACGCAGCATACTACCAGGCGGGAGGATTCGAAGCGGGGACCAAAATATCGACTAAAAGTCACACGGTGCTTTTTCCCATGCGTCTGCTGCCGGGATTCTTCTCGGACTACAAGGAGATCATGTGGAAGGGAGGATTGCGCGTCACGTTTCGAAGAGCGGCCAACGACAACGACGCACTGATGCGATACACCAACTTGAACGCCGACGGCACGCCGATAGCCAACACATTACCCGAAGCAGCCAAGTGCGTCATCCGGAGCATGGAGTTGAGAATGCCGATCGTGGAATACGAAACAAACTACGCCCTCAAGTACAAAGCGGAGATCTTGAAGAGTCCGCAGGTGCCGATTCACTTTCACGGTTACCAGTGCGTGCAGAAGTTGGCGTCGGGAAGTCACATGGAATTCGACGTGACGACACAGTTCAACAACATACAGTTCGACATGCCAGATTTCGTCGTAGTGCTCTTTCAGACTGGGCGCGATAACAACCAGGAAAAAAATTCCAGCAAATTCGACAACTGCAAGATCAAAAACGTTTATTTGAAGAATGGACGCAACGAAGTGTTCCCGCGCGAGAATTACAACCTCGACATGACCAAAGACGATTACCTAAAACTTTACGAAGCTTACACCTCTTTCAAACGTGTGACCGAGGGAAACATGGACATGTACTACACGCCCAGCGAATTCATAACCCACAGACCCATGTCCGTCATCAATACCACGAAGAGGAAGCAGGTGGTGGTCAACGATCGCACCAACATCAAGGTCGTCTGCGAGTTCAACAGTCCGCTGCCCGAGGACACCGTATGCAGCGTCATCCTGGTCGCTGAGAAGTCCTTCGTCCACGACATGAAGAACGAGAGGGTCACAGAGCAGTTTTAACAAGTTTTTAACATTTTTTCTTGCACAATAAGAAATTTTTGTACTAGCACAATCAGTTTCAATGGCACAATACGAAAATTTCACTAATTCAAGATGAGTTACAATATCAATTTCATCAGTTATCAGTTACAATATCTTTTTTCTCATCAATTTTTGCACTATAGTGCGAGACAATCAGAAATTTTTGCACAAAAATTTTGTTGTTGTTGTTTTTACATGAGAAAATTAACAATAAAATTCTTTTTTATCGTTTCAGATGCTGTCGAACATCAAAAACAACAATTATTTATTTGTTTGTTTGCGTCACAATACGAAAATAATAAGAGGCGCCAGCAGGCGCACGTATACATGTACAACACATCGTTTCCACGAGAGAGGTTTACAAAAGTCACGATAGGTCTCCCTCTCTTTATCTTACAGCAACGTTGGCATCTCTATTTTTTTAGTTGCAGGTGGGTTGCCAACACAATCTAGTTAATAATGCTACATATTATACACACACACGCACACACATACTGTGTTGCCATCCATCCATCTCTCTTTTTTACGGCAGTATATATTTGTTGCCGGCTCTATTGCCCAGTGTGTGTATGTTGCGCCAGTGTATAAATTGACTAAACCCTTGCCAAGTAAAAAAAAGCTGTAGGTAGGTGTTGGCAACACTGTCGGTTGTTTAACTCTTCCCTCTCTCTCTCTTTTTTGTAAAAAGCTATGGTAAAAGTGTCAGTAGGTTGGCAAATTGCTTTATGCACTGTAAGGCCTCAAGCAGTATTGCCAGTTCCATGCTTTAGGTTAGGTTAGACCAAAATAAAAACCCCTTGGTGACTTTTCGAGTAAAAATGTTGGCAATACTGCAGAACAAGTCTCAAGCAGTGTTGCCAGTTTCTTGTTTTAGATTAGGTTAGACCAAATAAAAAACCTTGGTGATTTTTCGAGTAAGATGTTGGCAACGCTGCAAAGCAAGCCTCAAGCAGTGTTACTAGCTCCTTGCTTTAGGTTAGGTTATACCAAGACAAAAACCTTGGTAATTTTTTCGAGTAAGATGTTGGCAACACTGCGAGAAAATAAGGCTCATGCCTTAGGCCGTGTCCGGATTGGCAAGCGCTCCGTCCCGTTCTCTCCCGTTGCTCTCGCGTGCCGTCGAAGTCACGTCCAAGTCGTCCGAATCTACATGTCCCCTTGTAGTACGGTTGTCACTTTTCCCGCCAGGTGTCAGCCCGAACTTCACCCACCGCGCTCTGGGGGCGCAGGCACATCGCACGGAAGCAGAAGACAGACGCCAAACAAACATCACAATAATTTCCACCTATTTACTACTCATATTAAAAATATAACACGCTATTTCATCATTTATAATTTTTCTACATTGAGTATTATCGATAAAATGTTAAAATATAACTGAGTTTTACATCCTCTAATCAGTAAATGTTGTCTGTACAAAGTGAAAGTTAGAATATGGCTGCTAAGCGCAGCGTCACAGCGAGTTCAAGCGTGCATCTGTCGCACCTTTCTGCTCTCCCCTCCGACTCCACGCCTGCCGCGAATTCGGACAACGGAGGTTGGCTGAGTCCCCGGATGGAACGGTGTTTTAGGTGACATCTGCTGCCGATTCGGACGCGGCCTTACAAGAGCAAACCATTAAGGCAAGCCTCAAGCAGTATTGCCAGCTCCTTGCTTGAGGTTAGGTTAGACCCAAAAACAAAAACCTTGGTGATTTTTCGAGTGAGGAGTTGGCAACACTGCAGAACAAGCCTCAAGCAGCATTGCCAGCTCCTTGCTTTAGGTTACATTAGACCCAAAAACAACCTTGGTAATTTTTCGAGTGAGGAGTTGGCAACACTGCAGAACAAGCCTCAAGCAGTGTTGCCAGCTTCTTGCTTGAGGTTAGGTTATACCCAAAAACAACCTTGGTGATTTTTTCGAGTGAGGAGTTGGCAACACTGCGAGCCCCACCGAGCCCCATTTTCGGGCGTGGAACCCGTGCCACTGCTCTACTCTTTAAGTTAGGTTAAACCAAATAAAAACCTTGGTAACTTTTCGAGTAAGATATTGGCAAGGCTGCAAGGCAAGCCTCAAGCAGCGTTGCCAGCTCCTTGCTTTAGGTTAGGTTAGACCCAAAAAAACCTTGGTGATTTTTTCGAGTAAGGTGTTGGCAACACTGCGAGAAAATAGGGCTCATGCCTTACGAGAGCAAACCGTTAACATACACCGTAAAAGGCTACGCCTCGCCCCTGAGTTGGCAACACTGCGAGAAAATAAGGCTCATGCCTTACGAGAGCAAACCATTAACATACACCGTAAAAGGCTACGCCTCGTCCGAGTTGGCAACACTGCGAGAAAATGAGGCTCGGTGAGACTCGCAGTATTGCCAGCTCCTTGCTTTAAATTAGGTTAGACCAAGATAAAAACCTTGGTGATTTTTTCGAGTAAGGAGTTGGCAACACTGCGAGCCTCACCGAGCCTCATTTTCGGTTCTTGAACCGGGGACACTACTCTACTTGAACGCTAAAACATCGACAAAAAATTGTCAAAATATGTCAAAAACTGATATTCAGTTGGTAAACAAAGAGGCTACAAATGCATACCTACTAAGTGTGAGTGGGAAAAAAAGGGAAATATCGCTAAACGCAAAAACATCGACAAAAAATTGTCAAAATATGTCAAAAACTGATATTCGATTGGTAAAAAACAGAGGTTACAAATGCATACCTACAAATACCTACAAATACCTACAAAGTGTTATTTTGAACCGGCCCAATTACACTACTAACGGTGGAAGCCCAGTAACACAGGACTTGAAATTTTTGTATTTACGGTGGAAGGCCAGTAACACAGGAAGTGAAATTTTTGTATTAACGGCGGAAGCCCAGTAACACAGGAAGTGAAATTCCTGTATTAACGGCGGAATCTCTGTAGTATAGAAAAATGACACGAAATTGGAGATTCATTTCCTGACAGGATCTTAAACCGGTTGAAATTCATTGGCAAATGTCACTGGTGGTAAGTCTTGACCCATCATTTTCGCCATGAAAGCAAGAGAGCCAGCCAGCATGCATTATGCCATTCTTCTTCTTCTAGGCCCAAGAATGTAATATCCCAGCCCTCTGCAGGAAAAGTCATATTTACTGTTTTTAGGGACAGGAATGGAGTCCATTCTTGAGGACTACCTGACCAAATAGCAAGACCGTAAAAATTACTGTATATAGTGCTTTGTTGAGGATCGTTTGAACCCAGCGTTTAAAATATCCTGAACTACACATGCATATTTGACTGGCATCTACTTGCAACATGACAATGCTTGTCCACATACAGCCGTTGCGATCATTTAGACCGTTACTGACTTATGAATGGAAGCTACTCCACATCCTCCTTACTCTCCGGACTTAGTCGCTAACGATTATTGGCTCTTCGGATCTTTTAAGGAGGCTCTTTCTGGAAAACACTTCAGATCTGATGAAGTTCAACAGACGACACATTCCAGGAATCAAAATATCTGCTTTCTCATGCTATATATAGCCTTTATACCAAGTTTCACTGCAATCCGTTGCTTCGAAAGGGCTGCAGAAAGCTCTGAGTAGGAAAACTTTAATTCCACTCACCCGGTTTATGGTCTGGAAACAGATATACGAGGGATGAACATGTAGTTAAGGTTTAATTAAGTTATTTCCACATCTTCAGAAGGCTGATAGTAGTCTGGTTAAGTTCTCTTGTTCGAATTTTTCACATATGTTACAGTCGCAATGAATTTCCGAGTTATACAGGAGGCGGTTGCTTCGCCGCTGTTGTTTTCTTTTTTAAAAAAGAAGAGATACCCATTACAGAAATATCCGCTCTGGAAAATTATTTACAAGAAAGTTATTATATCCAACAAAGACATTTGGAGACAAAAGAACTACGCCTAATATCAGATTCCGTCATTCAGTTTCATGTCTCTGAGAGGCAAAGGGGGCGCCTTTTCAGTGCAAGCAGTCTTCATTCTGTCCCAGATAGAGTCATCGGAATGCCAACAGATGTCACTTGAATCGTTGGGAAATTAAATGTAAGAGATGATATTTGTTCTTCGAGCCCTTTTCTTAATTGGTGTCGTTTTCCGCTTCTTCCCATCCCGAGAGGAAGATTTATTTGTAAGCCTGGGATCCGCAACAGTTGAGGATTTGCGGGAAAAAGGAGAAATTAAGACGGGGAAACAAGGAGGAAATAAAAACAACAGAGAAATTAAATTTCCTCTCCAAGATGAAACAGACAATGGCGGTCTCTGGTAGTATGTTGTGGAAGTAAGCTTTTGATCACGAGTCGCTGTTAATTTGTGTCTTGCGGAGAAAGCTCCACTGCGCTATCTGGTGAGCATCGCTGTAACTAGTAATTACGAGCCATTATTTGCAGTGACTCCGTTTTGGAGGGCGGAAGGAAATATTGCCGAGGGAATTCGGCCAACTGCTTGGGCGCAGACACCACAGTGGCGACTTGGAGGCGATCGAAGTCATCTTCTGCAATGGACCGTGACTTAAAATGTTTTTAATCTACTGGTTCCGTCCCGTTTACTTCTTCCATTACTTTCAGATGGGTCTTGAGAAAATAATGTAACTCGATGGTTTTAAATGTGAACTTTTTAAAGTCTATTTAACATTGTTTTAGATGTGACTCAATCAAGATAAACGGGAACAATTTTCCCCAAAGTGAAAGGCCTTTACAACTTACCATTTTTGTTCCTCTTAAATTAATTTCTGACTTCTAGTTTTGAGTTGTCACTCAGTTAAAATCGCATCCATTGTCATCCACTGGCCACGTAGAAAAGTTATTCACTGATCACGTATAAAAGTTATCCACTGTCCACGTAGAAAAATAATCACACTGGCCACGCTGAAAAGTGATCTACTGGCCAGGTAGAAGAAATAACCACACTGGCCATGCAGAAAAGGGATCCAGTAGCCACGTAGAAAACTGAATCACTGGACACGTAGAAAAAGTGAACTTCTGGTCACGTAGAAAAGTCAGCCAGTGGTCACGTAAAAAGAGACGAACTGGTATAGTGGAACCACAGGAAAAAGAGCTTACGCAGACCCGCAACTACTGTGCACCGTATTCCCGCGTAGAGGGAGGGGTAGACCGGAGCAGGCTTCCTCATGACCCTGGTTGAACGGATAAAGGGGAAGGTGCACGAAGAATTTTGGCCGAAGGTTCTTTTGTTTGTGGTCGCTCTATAGTCACACTGTCCGCTGTTCGGGCAGAAATTTGAGTAATCTTCTGCTACAATGTGTACTAGCCACGTGATCAAATGGGCACACTGTCAACTGCTAACATACGAAAAGTGACCAGTTGGTAAATAAACGTGCCACGTAGAAAAGTGACTAACGGTGCTGACCAGTGGCCACGTAGAACAGTGCTCCATTGGTGGACACATTCTCACGTTGTCAGGTAATAAAATAACAACCGGTGGGCACAGTACCAACTGGTTTCCATATTTGTGGGCTCTGGACACGTAAAAAGTAAGGAAAATTGTGGGCACATTCTCAACTGACTAGGTACATAATAACCCATTGGTGAGCACATTCTCCGCTGGAAATGTGAAATAACGCCTACGGCCGTATGGCATGTCTCCCAGATCTACAGATTTAAACCACTCGACGCTTATCCTCATATCCTAACTGAAAATAAAATTAGAACCTACAGTATATTAAAAAAAAATCAAGCGATTTGATTACAGCTACAACATAAGGTATGAAGATAGATTATGAGGACTCTTTTAGTTTATGTATTTACCACAGCATGGCGCTACTATTGTTGAGTGATGGCAAACTCTGATGCTTGCTGAATAAATTTGCAGTCAATTTTCAGTTTCAGTTAGAGTATTTCGTATTATTTTCAGAATAATAATGGAACTACAAGTGAAGAAGCAACGACAGGGGATGTACATTAACCGAAGTAAGAATCAGATAGCTAATTTTTATTGTTCTTTACTGTGGCTCTATGCCAATCACGACAATAGATCAACAATCTATCAATAATCATTAATGGAGTAAGTGAAGTAACAGACACAAAAGTGATGCTACAGATTCCTTTGTTACTTATTGATGTTTATTGTTTTCACTGACGGGTAGACAGATCACCGGAGAGAGATAAAGTTTTTGATGATACGCAATTTAACGTCATTACGCAGTGCACTCTGGGAAGAAATCAGGCAAACGGATTCACGTGTGTTAAGGAAAGCGTACCAGAAACCTTCTTGCAGCGAGAAAATTTATATTTAACCATTTTTACACACTTTTCACGGTTTCTGTAGGGCATAGGAAAAGGTAAAAAGAATACAATCCTCCCATGATTTTGATTTGATTTGATTTTGAAAGTTTGGGTGCGTCTGCACTTAGGCTATTTTGCACCCGTCAACATTATACGGCGTCCAGCTCCTTACCATAACTAAAATAACATAATTGAAATGTCCTGTATATAAAATATTAAAACATTCTGACTACGGCTAAGAGCTGAGTCTGTAAAGAGGCACTCGGCACACATAAGGACAAAAAAAACAAAAC
Source organism: Lepisma saccharinum (assembly GCF_977018435.1). Taxonomy (NCBI): domain Eukaryota; kingdom Metazoa; phylum Arthropoda; class Insecta; order Zygentoma; family Lepismatidae; genus Lepisma; species Lepisma saccharinum. The sequence goes on from NC_139233.1 coordinate 56,325,766, forward strand.
AAGACAAAACCCAGAATTATACTGGCCATAGTGCCAGTCGCCAGAGCCTCGTTAGTCTGCAAAATGCAGTCCAGAGTGTACTACGTGGAAGTGAGGTTGACAGTTGGGTGTATTATGAGGAAGCTCAGCCCTTACACCCCATTCCTCCCATGAATTCTTCTCAGTGTGGGATCTGATCTGTTTGCCCGAAATATGGCGCAGTAAATTGTGGGGAGTAGTGTAAGTTGAGCGCTTCAACGCAACACTTGGTACGAGGGCATTTGTAGCCTCTTTTTTTATCAATTGAATATCAGTTTTTGACATATTTTGACAATTTTTTGTCGATGTTTTAGCGTTTAGCGATGTTTTAGCGAAATTTCCCTTTTTTCCCACCTCACACTTGGTACGAATGCATTTGTAGCCTCTTTTTTTATCAATTGAATATCAGTTTTTGACATATTTTGACAATTTTTTGTCGATGTTTTAGCGTTTAGCGATGTTTTAGTAAAATTTCCCTTTTTTTCCCACCTCACACTTGTAGGTATATCAAGCAAGATAGTGTAAATTGATTGTTTCAACGCAGCACTTTGTAGGTATCCTCTTTTTTATCAATTGAATATCAGTTTTTGACATATTTTGACAATTTTTTGTCTGTGTTTTAGCGTTTAGCGATGTTTTAGTAAAATTTCCCTTTTTTCCCACTCATACTTGGTACGAATGCCACGATCTTACGTGATATAACTTAACCTATTTATTTTTTTTGTGCTAAACTACACGAGAGCCTCTACGTGCTTTGACCTACTAGTAGTGTAGGTGCACGGGTTCACGGACATTAAGTGAGGATCAAAAAAACCTCAAAAACTCACTTTCTATCCACGTTCCGCGACTCATTTATTGCGCTGACGATGTTTCGCAGCGAAGAAAACAGCACCAAAACATCAAAAACTCACTTTACTCATTTGAGGATCACCAAAACCTAAAAAAAAACTCACTTTCTCTCATTTATTGCGCTGATGATGTTTCACAGCGTGTTTATATATCGTGACCTTTGTAAACCTCTCTCGGGAACGATGTGTAGTGGACTTTAGAGAGTTCTGCGCCCCTTAAGTGAGGTTCAGTGTTACCAACCCCCCAAAGAAAAGTGGACAGAAAAAGCTCTGGCATCACTTTTTAAGCTATTTTTTACCTCCTGCAAATCTTGCTATCGTCCTTTGACCTACACTTTTGAAATGACTTACGACATTTTCCTATAAGTCTGTCTCCTCTTACTGTAAGGTCCCTCAGTGTAATCTACTACGACCTTGTGCTCTCAGCGTAATCTGCTACGATGTGTTTTTTTTTTTTAAAAAAACTCATGTGCGATCTTCTGCGGTGTGTGTGTGTGTGTGTGTGTGTGTGTGTGTGTGTGTGTGATATTCAAAATTATTTTTGTTAAGGCCCTCAAAATAGAAAAAAATATCCCGCCAGAGAGTGGGTGCGTGGTGCCCAACACCAAGTTCTAATGGTCATGGCTATCAAAGCCATGCCTCTGTAGAGTTTCATGAGTTATTATTTTTTTTTATTTGCGCACCGAACTAACTTACATTGTATTTTATATAACCTTGTTGATTTTTTTTAGTATGTGGCAATTATTTTTTTTTTACGAATTATTTTTTAAAACTGCTCCGTGACCCTCTCGTTCTTCACGTCGTGGACGAAGGACTTCTCTGCGACCAGGATGACGCTACATAGAGTATCCTCGGGCAAGGCATCGTGGAACTCGCAGACGACCTTGATGTTGGTGCGATCGTTGACCACCACCTGCTTCCGTTTCGTGGTATTGATGACGAACATCGGCCTGCGGATTTTGAATTCGCTGGGAGTGTAGTACATGTCCACGCTTCCCTCGGTCACGCGTTTGTAAGAGGTATAAGCTTCGTAAAGTTTTAGATAATCGTCTTTGGTCATGTCGAGGTTGTAATTCTCGCGCGGAAACACTTCGTTCCTACCGTTCTTGAGATAAACGTTCTTGATCTTGCAGTCGTCGAACTTGCTGGAATCTTTTTCCTGATTGTTATCGCGCCCGGTCTGTAAGAGCACTACGACGCAATCTGGCATGTCGAACTGTATGTTGTTGAACTGAGTCGTCACGTCGAATTCCATGTGACTTCCCGACGCCAACTTCTGCACGCACTGGTAACCGTGAAAGGGAATCGGCACCTGCGGACTTTTCAATATCTCGGCTTTGTACTTGAGGGCGTAGTTCGACTCGTATTCCACGATCGGCATTCTCAATTCCATGCTCCGGATGACGCACTTGGCTGCTTCGGGTAAAGTGTTGGGCAGCGGCGTGGTGCCGTCCGGACCCAAAGTAGCGTATCGCATCAGTGCGTCGTTGTCGTTGGCAGCTCTGCGAAAAGTGACGCGCAGTCCTCCCTTCCACATGATCTCCTTGTAGTCCGAGAAGAATCCCGGCAGTAGACGCATGGGAAAGAGCACCGTGTGACTTGTCGTCGATATTTTGGTCCCCGCTTCGAAACCTCCCGCCTGGTAGTACGCCGCGTCCGTTTTGGATAATTTCAATGTTCCCACTGCCGTCGACGTGATGCCTGGATAATCGATTCTGTCGATGACGGTGTTGTGTTTCCTCACCTCCACCTGCGAGAACAGGTGAGGCACGAAGTTGTCCACGAGTATCAAATTTGCTGCTGCGGGGAACGCGTCTCCGCTTTCTTTCTTCACCACGTCGAATTGAAGGTAGAGGTCCGCTCTGTGAGGATGAACGAACCCGTCGCCTACGTCCACGTCGTATTCGATCTCCCTGTTCGCTTCGTTCAAATTGGCGAACGTGCGACGGTTCGGAGGGAAAGATTGCAATTCGTAACTTTCGATTTGTTCCATGATGTATGGTTATTTATTATACGTTGATCTCCACGATGGCCGTGGTCGTTGCACCTGCGAAATCCACCACCTCTCCTTTCTCGTTCGTCACCACCAACTCTATGTCGTCTATGCGGTTGCGACATACTGGAAAATAGATCGGCGAAGAGGGTGTGTAGATGATCGGTTCCATGAATTCGGAACTGGGTTTGAACGTGGCTATGATTCCCGTCTGCTTGTGACTTCCCAGCAACCCCCCGTCCGAAGATTTCGTGATCATTCCTTCCGCCACGTTGCAGTGTACGTTCAGAGTTTCGATGGCCAAGAATTTAGGAATATTGGTTGCTACGTGCTTGATGCCAGCTTCGAGTTTTGTGTCGTTCTCGAAACCTAAAAGTTCTCCCATGGTGCCCAGGTCCACGGTCTCCGTCGCGGACACGATTTCCACTCTGTGCGTGACCGAATTTTGAGAAAGGTACGTGCCTTTGGGTAATTGAGCTTGCAAAGTGGAAAGATTGTATTGGCCTGGCGTGACGACGATATGTTCGCTTCCGACGCTAATTTTGTTGTTGTGCTGCGTGACGTTAGGTATGAGGTACATGCTGTAGAATGCACGCAGAGCTACGGATTTAGGATATACGATGTCGTCGCGCAGCGTGAGTTTCAAGATCGAAGATTCGCTCGTGAGATGGAACACGCCCATTGTCGTGATGCTGTTTCAGGTTCCACAGTGCTTTCTGGAAATCTTCGATCGTAGGGTTATTTATTTTAGAGAGAAACGCGAGCACGGAGAGGCAGAGATGACCGCAGTTCACGTCTCCGAAATTTTGAATGCGTTCGTCGTTGTAGTATATAGAGGTTTTGTTCGTTGTCAGATAATGAACTAAATTTGTAGGTGGAACACCTCCGAAAGAATCGAAAACGAATGCTTTGTTATTGTCGTTTTTGTGGTAACATATCCAATGCGTGCCTGGATTTTCTTGACTGTCCAAGTTGACTACGCCACATTATCTTTTTTTAACGGTTGAAGGTAACGAGTCGGACATGAAAACTCCTCTGAAGTGTTTGATTTGTAACGGTTTGATCAGAGATTCAATGTCTCGGTTGGTGAGTGCTGCTGTTTCTTTTTTTTAAACTTTTTCATGACGCCCTTCCCCCCTTTCTTCTCCATGGCCAGGTTGTGACATTTCTGTTCTTCCAATTCCGCCTTGTTCTTCTTCGAGTCGATGACGGTTTTCGCGATGGCGGCGCTACCCCCAGCCAAACTTCCCACGGCCCCCAATGCTGCCAGGATGGCCGGGATGCTGAATATGAAACCTCCGATCTTTTGTTGTTTCCGCGAACGCTGGAAGCGTCTCAATTGAGGTGTGCTGAGAAGTAATTTCATTCCGTGTCCTTTGGTCAAGCAAGAACGTTTCTTCTCGCGTTGTTTCTTGGTGAGTAACCCATCGAGGGCACCTAGATTTTTCAGATTGGAGTATGGTATCTGGTACACGACACCCTTGGGCTTCATGTTTTTTTTCACGGTATGTTATTTATATATAAATGTTCTGAGATTTTTTTTTGTTTCCCTCTCTCGCGTAATTTTTTTTTTCACGGTATGTTATTTATATATAAATGTTCTGAGATTTTTTTTTGTTACCCTCTCTCGCGTAATTTTTTTTTCACGGTATGTTATTTATATATATGTTCTGAGATTTTTTCGTGTATTTTTTTTTCAAGGGATGTTATTTTATATATACTCCGTGCAGCCCCGTTACACAAATACTATTACGTGCTTCGTTTTCTTACCAAGAAGTTCCTTTGTCCCCTTGTACACGATTCGAGTTTTGTTCTCGATTAAAATTGATAGCTTCTCGTCGGATAACATGTTAGCGTATCGATCAGGTAAAAATAGACTGTATTGTCCGTCGAGCAACAGACGTACCTTGGGACCATACTGGGTAGAAACGATTGAACCGGAAGTTATCGTGTAAGGTTTGCCGACTTCCAATTCCTGAATTTTTACATACTCGACTGACAAATTTAGCATTTGTTTTAATGCTTGGAGGTCACTCATTTTTTTCAGTCATATCGAAGGGGAAAATTTTTTTCAGAGTGTTAGAGAAATTTAATTTTTATTCACGATGTGTGTTATTTATATATATATACTTTTTTTTCACGAGATTTTTTTGTATCGAAGATTTTTTTGTCTGTGTTAGAGAAAGAAAGTCCGTGCTTCGGAAAACGCGATGATGTGCGTGATGATTTTTTCGGTCTCTTGCTTAGATTTGCGCCAATCATCCGTGTATTGTCTTCTTCCCTGCCTCGCCTCGTGAAGTTCATCCAACCTATCGTTTAATTTTTCCCCTGCGGCCGAAAGAAGAGTGTCGAGATCACCGCACCTCATGCCACTGATCTCCCGAAGACGGTCCTTGACAGCCATTTCACAAGGGATGCGAAAATCCGGCGTTGATCTCGCTATGATTGAAAGTTTATTAACATCTCCGTTTACTGCATGTTGGAATATTTTACATAGCAGTTCGTGCGGCAAATCGGTTATACGAGACATGTTGTTTTTTTACTGTATGTTATTTATTTATACACCCCACCCAAATTTTTGTTTCGTGTTCATGGCGATGGTCGTACCTAATGCGGCGACCCGTTCACCCAGCGATGCGTCTCTGCTGACGAACCTTTCGAAAGCTGCGTGCTCCAATTTCTTGTCTGCTTCGTGACGTGCATCCAGATCCGTCTGCGTGTTGTTGTAGGCGATGTGATCTTTGCATGCGGCGTCCAACGGATTCACACCCTTGTCTCCTCTCTCCAATCTTTTCTCGAGTTTGGTACCCGGTCCGCAGTACTGGTAGCCAGGTAAATGCATCTCGAAAGGTAACTTGTTGATGATGTCGTTCACGAGTCCCTTTCCTTCGGCCACGTTCCAGAATCTCGGAGGCAGCGTGTTGATGATTTTAATGAGGTAACCTATGCCCTTGTCGTCGTTCACGATGAAGTTGGAAAGTTTCGTGCTGATCATGTCCACGATGCCAACCTTCTCGTTGTAAAAATTACGATTGCCTGCATTCTCTTCGCCGGCTATCACCAACAATCGGTCCACGAGCTTCCTCACGTCGTCCACCCAAACGAATTCTTTGGGTAACGTGTTGTAGCGTTTGACGCCGCTGCCTGTTTTCACCTGGTTCCAAATCGGTTTGATGAGATTCCTGTACTTCTCACCGCTGCTCGATTTCACCCTATTCTGCGAGGCGTCGTTGTTTTGGTACAAGGCATCCGTCATGATCAGAATTTCCTTGTAACTCTGGTAATCTTCGTCGGTGTAATCTTTCGGCTGCTTTTTGGCAACGAGTTCCCACAGTCCCACCGTACCCGGATACCTGGTCCAACTATCCTTCTCTCCTAAATTAACTTTAATGTCGTTGCCTTCGAAGGTCACCTTCGATTTTCCAATCTTCCAAACCACACCGCCACCCTCGTTGGTTTCCATGCTCGGATACAATCCGAACACTTCATCCTTGTCGAACTTCCCCGTGCTAAGGTAGTCTCGTGACAAAGGTCCCAACTCGATCTTATCCGAAGACGTGCTACCTATGGCTCGACGTCGTCCCGGTACGTCCTTCAGTTCGAACGGCGTTGAAGGAATGCTCGAAATGGGCGTGGGTACAGTGTAACTTTTAGCTGCGAGTGGTACGAGTTCGTTGATCAAATTTTTATTTTGTTCCGTGACGCTTTTAATTTCTTTACCTAGACCTCTGATGGCGTCGATCACAGGTTGATCTTGACGTTTCTTCTCTTCGTAGGATCCGCGATTCTCGGATTTCCAACCTTTGAAGCGCTTCACGAGGTATTCTCGCAACTTGAGATTTTCGTCTTCTTGAAATTGACGTTTTGACATTTTTCTATATACGTTGAAACGTTTTTGAAACGTCGAATTCTCAGCCTATACGTTCGGTTCTCCTAGTTTTCTTGCCGTCACCCGCTTGAGACTATCCACTTTTTCTAACACTCACTTTTTGTTGTAATGGTTATTTTATATATGCTTGTCAAACGTTTGAAAAAAAAGAACTTTTTTCAAATTTTATTTTTTAGATTCTCGATTTTTTATTTTTTTTTTATTTTTTCTTCTTGTTGCAAATCTGAAATTGTCCTCTTGTTAGCCTTTGAGACGTCTAGATAAACGTTTATTTTATTTCTATATTTTCCATGGTTTGCCTTTCGAGTCATGTCGATGGTCACGAATCCGAAATCACCTTGGTTCCAACAGTGGGAGCAGAATTTAGAAAATAGATTGTAATTCATTTCAGCCCCTACGTAATCATCGTGTGCGTGTTTTAAATTGGTGTGGTCTTGTCGAAACAAACATATGAAATTAGCATTGTCGCGTAGCAGTTGTCTCGGAACCTTGGAAAAAGTTTGTGCCAGGTAGAAACAATCCAATCCTTTGTGACGACCTCGGGTGAAAAAATTACGAATCTCGTTTTGATTTTCCAAGATCATGTCGTCGAACACCACAACGGAATTCTCAAGACAATCGTCCAGTGGAATTATTTCAGATACGAAAGTTGCAATGCCCAGTCCCTCGTACAGTTTCATAAGTTGCTGGTATTTTGCTTGTTCGAGACTTTTCGAAAATACGTAGAGGTGTCTGTTTTCCCAGTCTAACCAATTGGGTGCGAGGATAAAATTATCAATGAGCAGTGTCGTCTTTCCGCACCCCGAAGGTCCTACGATCAGACACCGTATGCTGTCGGGGAGCAATTCGCCGTTCCTTTTCTTCGTTTGACTTTCCGAATCAGGTAAACGTTTCACGACATTCCACATACTCATAGAATCACTTCGTTTGAATCGATCCAACTTGTTCCCGGAAGTCCCAGCCATTTCACCAAAAGTTTGTCACCTCTCTTGCGCAAAACTTTTTCGATAAGGTACGTGTCGGGGTATTTAGTTTTAGAGAGTTCCTCCTCGTAGAAGCGCCCCAATAAAATTTCACCGCCACTGTCCTTTATTATATACGTGTGACGGTTCCCGGGTAGAACTCGAACCACGGTAAAAAGTTCCGTGCTCCAGTTTCGTGTGAAACCCCTGTCGAACGTTCGCTTCAATTTACTGACCCTCACCTGGTCTCCAATTTTGTATTTAGCTTTTTTTGTCGTGGGTGTGTACTTTGGACAGTAAACGGTAGAAATTAAACGCTGCTCGTCGGACTTGGTAACGTCAGCTGGCTTCATGCCTATCGTTCCGTGCACCGTGTGATTATAGTCGTTAACGAGTTCCGGAAGAATGGTGACCCACTTGTAGCTTCCCTGAAGCGTGAAGCGTGACCACATGCGCGATTTCAGAGTGCGATTGAATCTTTCCACGATGCTGGCCTTGACGTCACTGAAGGTCGAGTAATGTCGAACGTCGTGTTTCCGAATAAACTTTTGGAATACGGCGTTATAAAATTCCTTCCCCTTGTCCGTGTGCAGAAACCGAGGTCGTCTGCCGCCGCTTTCGCGAAAAATTAATTTGAATGCTTCCGTGACGCATGTTCCCGTTTTCGCCTTCGAAGGCAGAGCCCATGCGAATTTCGAAAACGTGTCTATGACGGTGAGGAGGTACTTGTTGCCCTTGTTCAATTTATGTACGTTTTTTAACTTGCCGCTACTCATCTCCACGAGGTCACTTTCCCAGAGGTCGTCGATGCCCTTGGTTACCACCGCCAAACGTTCGTAGTTGCGGCGTGCAGGTTTATGCAATTCTTGGACGATGGCTTGCCTAGACATTTTTTTTTTTTTTTTTTTTTAGAGATTACGTTTGAAGAGAAGCACCAGCGTGATGGGATTCAAAGAGGGTGGCACCTCGCTCGTGTTTTGAATGATCAGCTTATCGCCGGCACTCACGTCGAAAACGGTAAGATCTTCGTCTTCGTGTATTTCATATATGTTGCGCGTTTCGTTCCAACGTGCCAGAGGAATGTTTCCTGCTTTCTGGACACCACGATTCGATATCAAGGTCATAGTGGGAACGCTAGCTTTTCTGCCGTGAGACCAGTACGAAAATTCGTTTATCTGAATCGTGCCATCGAGGAGAAACTTGTAGTACGGATGATAAGGATGCAACATGTACAGTTTGTTACCTTCGACGAACGTGGAGATTCTCTGTTGATTGGGTACGCTGTTGATTTCGATGGCTTGCAAGGTGAACAAATTGGCGAATTTAGTTTCGACGCCGAGCAGATTACTGTGAACGTGTCCGAGTTTATTTTCGATGGGCAGCAAATGCTCGACTATGGTATCCGTTACGGCAGAAAATGACGGTTTTATTTTAACTTCCACGTTCAACTGCTTGTAGCTTTCGTTCAGTTCTTGCAACTTGGCACCGAAAGAGGCCAGCGTCGATTCCTGCGTGGATTCCAGCACTCCAACTTGATCTCTGATGTTGACGACGATGTTCTGAAGGTTCTCGACTTGATTCAATTTCGAGCTCTTCTCGGTAAGATCGTTCACGATGCTTCGCATCTCGGTAAACTGCGTGTGAAGATCCGCGACGCTTTGCGAAGTGGGCAACGTCGACACCAGCGAAGTAAGTTCGTCTCGAATCTGTTCCACGTTCGCCGTTTCCGTTTCCAGTCGTTTCAGCATTCGTGATATGTTCCTTTTCAAAGCGTGCAATTCTTTGGAGGTGGGGAGATTGGCCACCCTACTCTCGAGATCGCTCAACGAACTTTTGATGTCGCTCGAATTGGATAGTGCCGTCACCACCGTGTACAATTTTTCCAAATCTTCGCTCGAAGGCACGCTCGTCCGTAACGATTCCAAGTCACCCTGTATGTTGTCGAGTACGTGATGAAAATGAGCAAGGTTCGATTCGACGTTCAAATTTTCTAAATATTCGATCTTCTGCTGAACCGTGCTTAACGTGTCTTGAATGCTCGTCAACGCGTTCGCTTGAACTCTAATATTTTTAATTTCTTCGTTGATCAACTCCAGAGACGCCTGAAGCGTAGCGATGGTGGTTTGAATGTGTTCGAAATCTTGATAAGCCTCCAATTGAATTTTTATGTTCGCGACGCTTTTACCGATGACCTGCAGTTCGTCCGACGATGGTAGGTTCGTCATTGTATCTTCCAAAGTCTGCAACTTGGATTTAATTTCTTCCAACGTGCCGGTGAATTCTTCTTGTAATTTGGAAACGACGACGTGCAAGCGTTCTGCATCGATATCATTCTCGACGGTTTGAAGTTCAGAGAAATTCTTTTCGATTGCGGAAGTTCGTTCTTTGATTTCGAGTTTCAATTTTTCCAAATCTTGATTTTTCGATTGAAATTGCTGTAATTTGGCCAAATCATTTTGAAGCGAATCCACGCTCAACTGTATATTTTGAACGTTGTCGTAAGAAGGTACGTCGACATAATTTTTTATGATCGTTTTCAGTTCGGAATCGATTTTCAGAATGGGGTCGAGACATTGCGTTTGGAGCGTAGCGATTTCCGACTCTAAACTTTTGTTTAAGGTCTCCTGCAAAGCGATCAAATCGCTCCTCAACTTTTTAATTCGAACATCCAACATGAGAATCTCTTCTGCGTGGTCTACACGCTTGGTGTCGTTAGGCATTTTGGTTAACGGTTATTTATGATAGGATAGACGATTCGTAATTCTACTAAGAGAGGAACGAGTTTGTCGTAATCTCCGAGAAGTTCCACGTATAGACAATCTCCTGCGGAAACATCGTACGTAATGTTAGAAAGCATCTTGTCGTGCTTCATTCGAAAAATGTTCTTGCCGGTAGATATTTTGATTTCGCCTACGTTTTCCGGATTCACGGTGATTTGAAGTTTCCCGTCGATCGGAATTTCGTAAAAATGTAAATTGTTGTTGAAGATGTAAAACGTTTTGCCCACATCATCATCCAATTTCGTCCAAATACTGTTGAGATGCACAATCAGTAGACCATTGAGTTTAGATAACACGGAAGGTAGATCTGTCGTCGTGCGGTGTACAGTCTCCATTGTTTGCTTTCGGAAACCAAAAAGATTCATTGTCCTTGCTATTTATTTTATTGTGTATGTGAGACAGTTAAAGTTGTTTTTTTTCAATTGCATTGCCTACAATTTTTACTAATTTCTAAACGATAGTGTCCCCAAGGCAACGTGTGGATTCCACAAGACAAAATACATCTTTTATCGTCATGCGGATCTAATGCTACTTTCCTAACTTTGTTTGTTGTAATCACGTGGTCTACACTTTGGATTCTTTGTTCTATACTTAGTATCGACGATTGTGAGTAAAGGCAATCGATGTAATCGTGGAAGGTGAGTTTGTTCTCCACCGTATTCTTGCCCACACCTTTTGCTTTCTTCGTGACGCTACTCTCTGTTCTCATGGCATACATCTTCGAACGCAAACCGCGAACTCGACAATAATATCACCGTTACATTCATCTTTCAGTTTACCTAGGACTTTTTTGTTACGAGATGGAATTCCAAATCTGTTGGGTTGAGGATACGCAGAAGTATCGAAATACTCAAGCATGGAAGGATTTTTTATGTCTTCATAGAGGTTAGGTGTTTGTATGCTGTAAATGAAGCTGTCGGTGTCCGTGTACAAAAGTGATATTTTATCATTGTAGAAGGGTTTCATCACGTCGTAATGAAATTCGAACATGTAAAGTTTCGACAAGTCGAGAACCGTTGCGCCAACGTAAATTGGTTTTCTGAATTTCATCAATTTTATATCAAGGTTGAAAAGTGCCAAATTCTCGTTGTAAATTTTTCTCGACTTGAATCTAGGATCGGCTATCCACTTCCGACATTTATTCTTATCGGAAATTAATTTCACGTCTACGTGCTTTCTAACATTCTCCATGGTCTTTCCGTACACCGCATTGTTCATTAATTTAAAGAAGTCCTTGTCTAAATCGGAAGTGGCAGCTGTTCTATGTTGTGTGTTAGTTTCTATGTAAGGTCTTAACCACGTGGAATGTTTAAACTTTAGTATTCTTCTAACATTTACTATCTGAACACTCTTCCCAATCAAAAACCGGAGATTCTTGTAGTGGACGACGTATCTCTGTTTAGGGTCCAATGTTAACAAAAGCTTGTCTTGAACCGAGTCGGGTGGACATTTAATTTCGGGAGTCGGAGGCAAATCCGAAAACGTGTCGTGCAGGTGGTCGGAGAATTGGAGATCTACCTCTGCGAAGAAACCACACTCGCTATCGTCGAAATGAATAATGTCTATCGAAGTGGGATCTAACCATTCGAATCCCCCGTAAGGAAGTTTCTGAACCATGGCATGTCCGTAGAGATTATTAACGTCGGCGTAGAAGATGTAATTCGATGCTCGATTTGAATCGTAATCTTCTTTCATGTGTACGTTATTAGCTTTTGCATGTCTCTGTACGCATTGCACCATTCCACCTCGTATCCCTCTTTCGATAAATAGCAACATGTCAACGTCCGATATCAGTTCCAGCTTGACCTTTGTCTGGAATAACATTGCCGACCACGCTAATCCCGGTAGACTGTAGAAATACGCTGGATCTAATTTATAAATATTCGTTGCCGTTTTCCTGAACGCTTGAAAAACATCCGCGAGTATCGTCACGTCTAATTTTAAGTATGCGTCGTGGTAGTCTCCGAGTGTCCTACATTCTAATTTCTCCCACATGAGTTGCGCGTGTTGGCATTCTTCGTCCGTGATTCCTTTCTCTCTGAGTCTGCTGTAAAATTCTCTTGGAAGTGGAAGAGCGTCGTCGTTAAATTTAGAATTATCACTAACATATTCGTAAGGATAAACCCCTTTACGTCTAACGAGTTCTATGTCTACGTTGGGAAAACTAGCTCTAGTTATTTTAAATTGATCGTCGGTGAGTTTGTTCGCTAAAGCATCCAGACTTGCAGAGAGAAATCTATACGAATCCAGGAAGCGCATCTCGATGGTATTTTTCGTTCCCGGAATCGACACTTGCTTGCTGAGACTAATGTAGCGTTCTTCATTCTCGGCCAAGACACCTATACGAGTAGTGGGAAAGTACCTATAACCAGGACAAGAAAGGAAGAGCCCCCCTCAAGCAGAATTGTCTACACTTAAACCTAGCTCAACATGCCCATATGAGCTTTTTGCTCAAGTGTGGAAGCCCCTCTAATCCAAGATTTTTGTAAAAAAGCCCTCATGGATTCCATGAGAAAGGAAGAGCCCCTCGGATTGATGAGGCTACACTTATAAAAGGCACTTCTGTGAGATTGTTGTCCATAATCCTGTTAAAAATATGCCTTTCTTGATATTTTTTTGCCCACACTTAAAACTAAGCCAAGATGCTCATAAGAGCCACCTACACACCCACCCACACCCACCCATACACACACACACACACACACACATATTTACTTCTGGTTTAAGTTTAATTGGATACCAGGCTCAACTTGTATATCTAGTATTAAAAATAATATAATTCTTCTAGAATTGCTCCGTGACTCTCTCATTTCTTACATCATAAACATATGATTTTTCACCTATGAGAATAACACTACATATGGTGTCATCAGGTAATGCCTCATGGAATTCACAGATAATTTTAATATTTGTTCTGTCATTCACCACAACTTGTTTTCTTTTTGAAGCATTGATTACAAACATGGGTCTCTGTGCTTTGAATTCATCTGGTGTGTAATACATGTCAGTATTGCCTGTAGTGACCCTCTTGAAAGCCGAAAAGGCCTCATATAATTTGAGGAAATCATCCTTGGACATGTCTAAATTATAATTTTCTCTGGGAAAGACCTCATTTCTGCCATTTTTAAGATATATGTTCTTGATGTTGCAGTTATCAAATTTACTTGAATTTTTTTCCTGATTGTTGTGTCTCCCAGTCTGAAACAGTACCACTACAAAATCAGGCATGTCATATTGAATACTGGAGAATGAATTTGTAGCATCAAACTCATAATATGTACCAGATGCGGGCTTCTGTACACATTGATATGTATAAAATTGCAGAGGAACCTGTGGATTTTTTATTATATCAGCTTTGTATTTAAGAGCATAACTGGCTTCATACTCAACAACAGGGATTCTTAACTCCATAGTCTGAATAATGCATTTGCCTGCATCTGGTAGGGTATTAGGCATAGCTTCTCCTGTAGGGTTTAATGCACTGTACCTCATCAAAGCATTATTATCATTGGCAGCTCTTCTAAATGTGATTCTTAACCCACCCTTCCACATAATATCTTTGTAATCCGAGAAGAATCCTGGCAATAGGCGCATCGGGAACAGCACTGTGTGGTTTTTAGATAATATCTTATCACCAGCCTCAAATCCCCCGATTTTGTAATATGAAGCCTCGGTTTTGGATAATTTTAATGTGGCCAAAGCTGTGGAGGTAATGCCGGGATAATCCACTCTGTTTATAACAACGCCATGCTTTCTGATCTCAATTTCAGAGAACAGATGCGGCACAAAATTATCTACCAATCTTATATTAGAATTTGCCGGATAATCTGTTCCATCGAGCTTTACAACATCAAATTTGATGTATAAATCTGCTCTGTGGGGGTGTATAAATCCATCCCCCACATCAAGATCAACCTCAATTTCTGTGTTGGGTTGATTTAAATTTGCAAATGTCCTCCTGTTTGGGGGGAATGATTGTAGCTCATAACTCTCAATATTTTCCATTTTCTTCTTGTATGTATTTTTATTTAAATGTTAATCTCTATGATTGCAGTTGTTGTGGCTCCAGCAAAATCAACTAATTCTTCTTTTTCATTAGTGACCATCAATTCAATATAATCTATTCTATTATGGCACACAGGAAAATATAATGTTGGGGATGGATTGTAGATGATGGGCTCCATAAATTCAGAATTAGGTTTGAATGTTGCAATGATCCCAGTTTGTTTGTGAGTGCCTATGCCATTTGATTTGGTGATCATACCCTCAGCCACATTACAGTGAATATTTAGAGTCTCTATGGCCAAGAATTTAGGTATATTCATAGCAGTGTGTTTGATGCCTGGTTCAAGTTTTGTGTTGTTCTCAAAGCCCAACAGCTCTCCTATTGTACCCAGATCCACTGTTTCTGTAGCAGATACAATTTCTACTCTGTGAGTGACAGAATTTTGACTTAACACTATACCTCTGGGTAATTGAGCATTTAGAGTGGACAGATTATATTGCCCTGGAGTGATGACAATTTTTTCATCCCCAACTGCAATTGTGTTGGTGTTGTGTGTAATATTAGGGATCAGGTACATGCCATAAAATGCTCTGAGAGCTATTGTTTTGGGATATACAATGTCATCATGCAATTTGAGTTTCAATATTGAATTTTGGCTGGTGAGATGAAATACCCCCATGATGTTTCAGGTACCACAAGGCTTTTTGAAAATCTTCAATTGATGGTTTATTTATTTGAGACATATATCTAAGAACAGATAAACAGAAATGTCCGCAATTAACATCTCTGAAGTTTTGAACACGGGCATTATTGTAATAAAGATTAGCTGATTTTAGATATTTTATTAAATTTTCAGGTGGAACACCTCCAAATGAATCAAACACAAATGCCTCATTTTTTAAATATTTAAGATAACAAATCCAGTGAGTGCCCTGATTTTTGTACTCATCCAAATTAACAATGCCACACTCTTTGTTGAGTGGTTGTTCTGGCAAAGAATCAGACATGTACACACCTCTAAAATGTTTGATGCCCAATGGCTTGATTAAAGCTTCAATATCTTGGTTTGTAAGCGGCTCTTGTTTTTTTTAAACTTATTCATGGCTCTTTTAACACCTTTGCCTTGTTTCTCCATTGCCAGGTTATGGCGCTTCTGCTCATCTAATTCTGCCCTATTCTTCTTGGCATCTATTACTGTTTTTGCTATGGCAGCTGATCCCCCGGCCAAGCTCCCAACAGCCCCGAGAGCAGCTAAGATGGCAGGGATGGTAAATATGAATCCCCCCACATGTGATTTTTTTCTTGATTGCTGTAATTTTTTTAATTGGGGGGTACTAAGCAACAATTTCATACCATGACCCTTGGCAATACAAGAATTTTTTTTCTTGCGCTGCTTTTTGGTCAAAAGACTGTCAATAGTTTTAAGAGATTTGAGACCTGCATAAGGTATTTGATACATAACACCCTTAGCCTTCATTGTAGGTTTATTATATACATATTCACAACCCCCACCCCAGTTTTTGTTTGGTGCTCATAGCTATGGTGGTTCCCAATGCTGCTATTTTTTCACTTAAAGATGCATCTTTGCTTACAAATCTGCCAAATGCAGCCTCTTCTAATTTCTTGTCTGCAACATGTCTCTTGTCAAGATCAGTATGTGTGTTGTATGCAATATCATGGTCTCTACAAGCAGCATCTAGGGGATTAACACCAGGATCACCTCTGTTTAATCTATGGTCCAATTTTGTGCCTGGACCACAATACTGATAGCCTGGAATATGTAGTTCAAATGGCAGCTTGTTTATAATGTCATTAACAAGGCCCCGACCCTCAGAAATATTCCAAAATTTGGGGGGTAGAGTATTAATAATTTTTATGAGATATCCAATCCCTTTAGTGTCATTCACTATAAAATTAGACAATTTGGTGCTTATCATGTCCATAATTCCAACCTTTTCATTGTAAAAATTGTGGTTCCCAGCATTTTCCTCCCCAGCTATCACCAATAACCTATCTACAAGTTTCCTGACATCATCAACCCAGACAAATTCTTTGGGCAGGGTGTTGTATTGTTTGATTCCACTGCCAGCCTTGATCTGAGACCATATGGGCTTGATTAAATTATTGTATTTTGCCCCACTGCTCGACTTGACTCTTTTTTGTGTGGGATCATTGTTCTGGTATAGAGCATCTGATTTTATTAATATTTCTTTGTAATCCTCATAATCTTGATCTGTATAGCTGCCAGGCCTTTTCCTAGTCATCAGTTCCCACAATCCAGGTGTTCCGGAGTACTTAACAAAAGCACCTTTTTCTCCAAGTCGAGATTCTGAATATACAATTATATCATCTCCCATAAATGTTACTCTGAAATTGCCAATTCTATGTATGATGCTACCATCAATCTCTGTGTCGGCATATAAGCCAAATACCTCATCTTTATTGTCTTTAGGTGTGGTTAAATATTTTTGAGCAAGAAGACCCAATTCAATAGGATCCTGACTAGCCTCAATTCTTCTAGGAGCAATAGGACTAGGTGTATGAATACTTGAAAGTGGGGTGAATGGATAATCTAATATGTTCCTAGCAGCTACAGGTACAAGCTCTGTGAGCAAATTTTGATTCTGCTCTGTAACAGTTTTGATATTCTTACCTAAATTATTAATAGCATCAATTACAGGCTGTTCTGTTTGTTTGTGTTTTTCATAAATTCCACGGTTCTCTGATTTCCATCCCTTAAATCTTTTTACAAGATAATCTCTTAATTTAAGATCATCAATTATTGGCCTTTTCATGGTTATTTATTTATGTTTCAATGTCTAGAAAATTGTTGATTTTATTTCTGTATTTGCCACTATTGGGTGTTCTTGTCATATCAATTGTGACAAACCCATAACTGTCCTGGCTCCAGCACCTGCTGCAAAACTTAGAAAAATCATTGTAGCTCAGGTCCCCACCTACATATTCATCATGTATGTGTTTGAGGTTGGTATGATCCTGATGAAACACACATATAAAATTGCTGTTGTCCCGGATCAGTTGCTTGGGTATTTTTGAAAAAGTCTGTGCCAGGTAGAAGCAATCAATGTTTTTGTGCCGGCCCTGTGTAAAGAAATTTCTAACCTTGTTTTGATTATCCAATATAATATCATCAAACACAACAACAGAATTATCGAGACATTCATCAAGTGGCTTAACATCTGGCTCAAAAGTGGCAATATCCAATCCATCATAAAGCTTCATCAGCTGCTGATATTTTAATTGTTCCAAGCTCTTAGAAAAGATATACAAGTGCCTGTTTTTCCAGTCTAACCAGTTGGGTGCCAATAAAAAATTATCAACCATTAGTGTAGTTTTACCACAAGCAGATGGCCCAACAATAAGACACCTAATATTATCAGGTAACAATTTGCCATTTCTCTTATTCTGTTGTTCAGGTTCTGGCAGCCTTTTTATAACATCCCAGGTGCTCATATTATTATTTTGTTTGCATCGATCCAGCTGTATTCTGGAAGTCCTAGCCATTTGACAAATAATTTGTTGCCTTTTCTGCGGATGATTTTTTCTATGAGATATGTGTCAGGCTGTTTAGTTTTGCTGAGCTCTTGTTCATAGAACCTGCCTTTGAGAATTTCTCCTCGGTGATCCTTTATTATATAAGTGTTAAGGGTCCCGGGTTTAACCTGAACCACTGTAAATAATTCTGTGCTCCAGTTTCTTGTAAAGCCTCTTTTGAATAAGTGCTTATATTTGCTGATTCTTACTTGATCCCCCACCCTGTATTTGGCCTTTCTTGTTGTTGGCTGGTATTTAGGATAATAAACAGTGCTGATCAATTTTTGCTCATCAGATGAAGTTACTTCAGAGGGTTTCATGTTGATTGTGGAATGGACAGAATTGTTATATTTATGTAGAAGTTCTGGAAGAATATTAATCCATTTATAATTACCCTGCAGTGTAAATTGTTTATACATAAGATTTTTTAAGGTTCTGTTGAATCTCTCTACAATTGAGGCCTTGAGGTCACTGTAACTCGAATAATGTTGTATTGCCTGGCTTTTAATAAATTGTTGAAACACTGAATTATAAAATTCTTTGCCATTATCTGTTTGCAAATAGCGCGGGGATCTTCCAGTCTGATTGATGATTGTTCTGATGGCTTCTGTAACACATGCCCCAGTCTTGGATTTGAGTGGCATAGCCCAGGCAAATTTTGAAAATGTATCTATTACAGTAAGTAGATACTTGTAGCCCTTGTTGATTTTGTCTAAGTTTTTCAACTGTCCACTTGCCATTTCAATCAAGTCCCCCTGCCATAAATCATCTATGCCCTTTGTGACTACTGGGAGTCTCTTATAATTATGTCGGGCTTGTCTGTGTAATTCATCAACAATAATTTTTCTAGACATAATATGTAAACAAGAATATTGCAACTATGGGGTGTTCAGCAGCTGAGACTGCAGGATTTTCTAAATATAATTTGTCTCCAATTTGTATTTTAAATTCCAGAGTGCCATCATCTTCAGTATAGGCTGTTTCTAATGTATTGGGATCTGTAAAATCCTCCAATTCTACACTGGTGATTTTCACTTTGTTATCAGCATTTGTTATTGATAAAGTAGGGTAGTGGTGTGCCTGTGGCTGAAGCCAATATTTGATCTTGATTGGTCTCAATGTGCCCCCAACAAAAAATTGGTAATAAAATTGTGCAGGGGACAGCATATATATTTTGCCACCCGGTGTAAATGGAGAATCATATTCTTTGTTGGGGATGCTGTACAATTCAAGAATTACTGAATGTTTTGGATTCTCGATTATGCCTGTTATTTCCTTTTCTGCTGTGAGCAATCTGCTTGTTACAGATTCAAGATGCTCATTGATAGTTCTAACAACATCATCATGGCCCGGCTTTATTTTTATGTCCACAGCAAGTCTCTTGTATTGCTGCACAATATCTTGAAGCTGGGTGGCAAAAACAGACAGAGCATTTGCTTGATTGGATTCCATGGTCCCTAGCTGTTGCTTGATATTAGCTACAATTTGTTGAAAATTTGCAACAAATTGTAGCTAATATCAAGCAACAGCTAGGGACCATGGAATCCAATCAAGCAAATGCTCTGTCTGTTTTTGCCACCCAGCTTCAAGATATTGTGCAGCAATACAAGAGACTTGCTGTGGACATAAAAATAAAGCCGGGCCATGATGATGTTGTTAGAACTATCAATGAGCATCTTGAATCTGTAACAAGCAGATTGCTCACAGCAGAAAAGGAAATAACAGGCATAATCGAGAATCCAAAACATTCAGTAATTCTTGAATTGTACAGCATCCCCAACAAAGAATATGATTCTCCATTTACACCGGGTGGCAAAATATATATGCTGTCCCCTGCACAATTTTATTACCAATTTTTTGTTGGGGGCACATTGAGACCAATCAAGATCAAATATTGGCTTCAGCCACAGGCACACCACTACCCTACTTTATCAATAACAAATGCTGATAACAAAGTGAAAATCACCAGTGTAGAATTGGAGGATTTTACAGATCCCAATACATTAGAAACAGCCTATACTGAAGATGATGGCACTCTGGAATTTAAAATACAAATTGGAGACAAATTATATTTAGAAAATCCTGCAGTCTCAGCTGCTGAACACCCCATAGTTGCAATATTCTTGTTTACATATTATGTCTAGAAAAATTATTGTTGATGAATTACACAGACAAGCCCGACATAATTATAAGAGACTCCCAGTAGTCACAAAGGGCATAGATGATTTATGGCAGGGGGACTTGATTGAAATGGCAAGTGGACAGTTGAAAAACTTAGACAAAATCAACAAGGGCTACAAGTATCTACTTACTGTAATAGATACATTTTCAAAATTTGCCTGGGCTATGCCACTCAAATCCAAGACTGGGGCATGTGTTACAGAAGCCATCAGAACAATCATCAATCAGACTGGAAGATCCCCGCGCTATTTGCAAACAGATAATGGCAAAGAATTTTATAATTCAGTGTTTCAACAATTTATTAAAAGCCAGGCAATACAACATTATTCGAGTTACAGTGACCTCAAGGCCTCAATTGTAGAGAGATTCAACAGAACCTTAAAAAATCTTATGTATAAACAATTTACACTGCAGGGTAATTATAAATGGATTAATATTCTTCCAGAACTTCTACATAAATATAACAATTCTGTCCATTCCACAATCAACATGAAACCCTCTGAAGTAACTTCATCTGATGAGCAAAAATTGATCAGCACTGTTTATTATCCTAAATACCAGCCAACAACAAGAAAGGCCAAATACAGGGTGGGGGATCAAGTAAGAATCAGCAAATATAAGCACTTATTCAAAAGAGGCTTTACAAGAAACTGGAGCACAGAATTATTTACAGTGGTTCAGGTTAAACCCGGGACCCTTAACACTTATATAATAAAGGATCACCGAGGAGAAATTCTCAAAGGCAGGTTCTATGAACAAGAGCTCAGCAAAACTAAACAGCCTGACACATATCTCATAGAAAAAATCATCCGCAGAAAAGGCAACAAATTATTTGTCAAATGGCTAGGACTTCCAGAACACAGCTGGATCGATGCAAACAAAATAATAATATGAGCACCTGGGATGTTATAAAAAGGCTGCCAGAACCTGAACAACAGAATAAGAGAAATGGCAAATTGTTACCTGATAATATTAGGTGTCTTATTGTTGGGCCATCTGCTTGTGGTAAAACTACACTAATGGTTGATAATTTTTTATTGGCACCCAACTGGTTAGACTGGAAAAACAGGCACTTGTATATCTTTTCTAAGAGCTTGGAACAATTAAAATATCAGCAGCTGATGAAGCTTTATGATGGATTGGATATTGCCACTTTTGAGCCAGATGTTAAGCCACTTGATGAATGTCTCGATAATTCTGTTGTTGTGTTTGATGATATTATATTGGATAATCAAAACAAGGTTAGAAATTTCTTTACACAGGGCCGGCACAAAAACATTGATTGCTTCTACCTGGCACAGACTTTTTCAAAAATACCCAAGCAACTGATCCGGGACAACAGCAATTTTATATGTGTGTTTCATCAGGATCATACCAACCTCAAACACATACATGATGAATATGTAGGTGGGGACCTGAGCTACAATGATTTTTCTAAGTTTTGCAGCAGGTGCTGGAGCCAGGACAGTTATGGGTTTGTCACAATTGATATGACAAGAACACCCAATAGTGGCAAATACAGAAATAAAATCAACAATTTTCTAGACATTGAAACATAAATAAATAACCATGAAAAGGCCAATAATTGATGATCTTAAATTAAGAGATTATCTTGTAAAAAGATTTAAGGGATGGAAATCAGAGAACCGTGGAATTTATGAAAAACACAAACAAACAGAACAGCCTGTAATTGATGCTATTAATAATTTAGGTAAGAATATCAAAACTGTTACAGAGCAGAATCAAAATTTGCTCACAGAGCTTGTACCTGTAGCTGCTAGGAACATATTAGATTATCCATTCACCCCACTTTCAAGTATTCATACACCTAGTCCTATTGCTCCTAGAAGAATTGAGGCTAGTCAGGATCCTATTGAATTGGGTCTTCTTGCTCAAAAATATTTAACCACACCTAAAGACAATAAAGATGAGGTATTTGGCTTATATGCCGACACAGAGATTGATGGTAGCATCATACATAGAATTGGCAATTTCAGAGTAACATTTATGGGAGATGATATAATTGTATATTCAGAATCTCGACTTGGAGAAAAAGGTGCTTTTGTTAAGTACTCCGGAACACCTGGATTGTGGGAACTGATGACTAGGAAAAGGCCTGGCAGCTATACAGATCAAGATTATGAGGATTACAAAGAAATATTAATAAAATCAGATGCTCTATACCAGAACAATGATCCCACACAAAAAAGAGTCAAGTCGAGCAGTGGGGCAAAATACAATAATTTAATCAAGCCCATATGGTCTCAGATCAAGACTGGCAGTGGAATCAAACAATACAACACCCTGCCCAAAGAATTTGTCTGGGTTGATGATGTCAGGAAACTTGTAGATAGGTTATTGGTGATAGCTGGGGAGGAAAATGCTGGGAACCACAATTTTTACAATGAAAAGGTTGGAATTATGGACATGATAAGCACCAAATTGTCTAATTTTATAGTGAATGACACTAAAGGGATTGGATATCTCATAAAAATTATTAATACTCTACCCCCCAAATTTTGGAATATTTCTGAGGGTCGGGGCCTTGTTAATGACATTATAAACAAGCTGCCATTTGAACTACATATTCCAGGCTATCAGTATTGTGGTCCAGGCACAAAATTGGACCATAGATTAAACAGAGGTGATCCTGGTGTTAATCCCCTAGATGCTGCTTGTAGAGACCATGATATTGCATACAACACACATACTGATCTTGACAAGAGACATGTTGCAGACAAGAAATTAGAAGAGGCTGCATTTGGCAGATTTGTAAGCAAAGATGCATCTTTAAGTGAAAAAATAGCAGCATTGGGAACCACCATAGCTATGAGCACCAAACAAAAACTGGGGTGGGGGTTGTGAATATGTATATAATAAACCTACAATGAAGGCTAAGGGTGTTATGTATCAAATACCTTATGCAGGTCTCAAATCTCTTAAAACTATTGACAGTCTTTTGACCAAAAAGCAGCGCAAGAAAAAAAATTCTTGTATTGCCAAGGGTCATGGTATGAAATTGTTGCTTAGTACCCCCCAATTAAAAAAATTACAGCAATCAAGAAAAAAATCACATGTGGGGGGATTCATATTTACCATCCCTGCCATCTTAGCTGCTCTCGGGGCTGTTGGGAGCTTGGCCGGGGGATCAGCTGCCATAGCAAAAACAGTAATAGATGCCAAGAAGAATAGGGCAGAATTAGATGAGCAGAAGCGCCATAACCTGGCAATGGAGAAACAAGGCAAAGGTGTTAAAAGAGCCATGAATAAGTTTAAAAAAAACAAGAGCCGCTTACAAACCAAGATATTGAAGCTTTAATCAAGCCATTGGGCATCAAACATTTTAGAGGTGTGTACATGTCTGATTCTTTGCCAGAACAACCACTCAACAAAGAGTGTGGCATTGTTAATTTGGATGAGTACAAAAATCAGGGCACTCACTGGATTTGTTATCTTAAATATTTAAAAAATGAGGCATTTGTGTTTGATTCATTTGGAGGTGTTCCACCTGAAAATTTAATAAAATATCTAAAATCAGCTAATCTTTATTACAATAATGCCCGTGTTCAAAACTTCAGAGATGTTAATTGCGGACATTTCTGTTTATCTGTTCTTAGATATATGTCTCAAATAAATAAACCATCAATTGAAGATTTTCAAAAAGCCTTGTGGTACCTGAAACATCATGGGGGTATTTCATCTCACCAGCCAAAATTCAATATTGAAACTCAAATTGCATGATGACATTGTATATCCCAAAACAATAGCTCTCAGAGCATTTTATGGCATGTACCTGATCCCTAATATTACACACAACACCAACACAATTGCAGTTGGGGATGAAAAAATTGTCATCACTCCAGGGCAATATAATCTGTCCACTCTAAATGCTCAATTACCCAGAGGTATAGTGTTAAGTCAAAATTCTGTCACTCACAGAGTAGAAATTGTATCTGCTACAGAAACAGTGGATCTGGGTACAATAGGAGAGCTGTTGGGCTTTGAGAACAACACAAAACTTGAACCAGGCACCAAACACACTGCTATGAATATACCTAAATTCTTGGCCATAGAGACTCTAAATATTCACTGTAATGTGGCTGAGGGTATGATCACCAAATCAAATGGCATAGGCACTCACAAACAAACTGGGATCATTGCAACATTCAAACCTAATTCTGAATTTATGGAGCCCATCATCTACAATCCATCCCCAACATTATATTTTCCTGTGTGCCATAATAGAATAGATTATATTGAATTGATGGTCACTAATGAAAAAGAAGAATTAGTTGATTTTGCTGGAGCCACAACAACTGCAATCATAGAGATTAACATTTAAATAAAAATACATACAAGAAGAAAATGGAAAATATTGAGAGTTATGAGCTACAATCATTCCCCCCAAACAGGAGGACATTTGCAAATTTAAAACAACCCAACACAGAAATTGAGGTTGATCTTGATGTGGGGGGTGGATTTATACACCCCCACAGAGCAGATTTATACATCAAATTTGATGTTGTAAAGCTCGATGGAACAGATTATCCGGCAAATTCTAATATAAGATTGGTAGATAATTTTGTGCCGCATCTGTTCTCTGAAATTGAGATCAGAAAGCATGGCGTTGTTATAAACAGAGTGGATTATCCCGGCATTACCTCCACAGCTTTGGCCACATTAAAATTATCCAAAACCGAGGCTTCATATTACAAAATCGGGGGATTTGAGGCTGGTGATAAGATATTATCTAAAAACCACACAGTGCTGTTCCCGATGCGCCTATTGCCAGGATTCTTCTCGGATTACAAAGATATTATGTGGAAGGGTGGGTTAAGAATCACATTTAGAAGAGCTGCCAATGATAATAATGCTTTGATGAGGTACAGTGCATTAAACCCCACAGGAGAAGCTCTGCCTAATACCCTACCAGATGCAGGCAAATGCATTATTCAGACTATGGAGTTAAGAATCCCTGTTGTTGAGTATGAAGCCAGTTATGCTCTTAAATACAAAGCTGATATAATAAAAAATCCACAGGTTCCTCTGCAATTTTATACATATCAATGTGTACAGAAGCCCGCATCTGGTACATATTATGAGTTTGATGCTACAAATTCATTCTCCAGTATACAATACGACATGCCTGATTTTGTAGTGGTACTGTTTCAGACTGGGAGACACAACAATCAGGAAAAAAATTCAAGTAAATTTGATAACTGCAACATCAAGAACATATATCTTAAAAATGGCAGAAATGAGGTCTTTCCTAGAGAAAATTATAATTTAGACATGTCCAAGGATGATTTCCTCAAATTATATGAGGCCTTTTCGGCTTTCAAGAGGGTCACTACAGGCAATACTGACATGTATTACACACCAGATGAATTCAAAGCACAGAGACCCATGTTTGTAATCAATGCTTCAAAAAGAAAACAAGTTGTGGTGAATGACAGAACAAATATTAAAATTATCTGTGAATTCCATGAGGCATTACCTGATGACACCATATGTAGTGTTATTCTCATAGGTGAAAAATCATATGTTTATGATGTAAGAAATGAGAGAGTCACGGAGCAATTCTAGAAGAATTATATTATTTTTAATACTAGATATACAAGTTGAGCCTGGTATCCAATTAAACTTAAACCAGAAGTAAATATGTGTGTGTGTGTGTGTGTGTGTGTATGGGTGGGTGTGGGTGGGTGTGTAGGTGGCTCTTATGAGCATCTTGGCTTAGTTTTAAGTGTGGGCAAAAAAAATATCAAGAAAGGCATATTTTTAACAGGATTATGGACAACAATCTCACAGAAGTGCCTTTTATAAGTGTAGCCTCATCAATCCGAGGGGCTCTTCCTTTCTCATGGAATCCATGAGGGCTTTTTTACAAAAATCTTGGATTAGAGGGGCTTCCACACTTGAGCAAAAAGCTCATATGGGCATGTTGAGCTAGGTTTAAGTGTAGACAATTCTGCTTGAGGGGGGCTCTTCCTTTCTTGTCCTGGTTATAGGTACTTTCCCACTACTTATACGTTTCGGATCGTAGCCAAGATGTCTCACCAGGTGGTGAAAATCATATCCGCTTCCGTTGTGAAAGAATATGGGGATGAATTTAGGTTTCTGGATTTTAAGATTGCACGTGTTGCAAATTCCACCTATGTAGTTTCCGCTGAAATGATCGTGGTGGAATATTTTTTTGTTCTCATCAGTGAAACTTTGATCACATACCGGACACACCTCAGTGGAATTGTAATTTTGAAGTTCATTTTCAGTTAAAGGTGCCATCGGTTTTGATGTAAGCAGTACGCTACCAATTACCTCAACCTCCTCCACCATTTTTTCCAGGAAGTGTTCGATTACATTTAGCCCGCGGTATATATATGCTTCATTTATTTTATCACGTCGCACAACAACATAGCCGAAACTATTAGGTTGATGAAGCTGGTACGGCGTTGTGGAGGAAATTTCAGGATCCGGTTCGCAGTAGGAGAGTGGTTTGAGGAACGCCTCGAAATCAGCAACGATGATTGCGGGATGTTCCAACAATGCCTTGTGCATTTTGAATTCTTCGACTTCGTTCGTTTCGGGCATCAACATTCTAGCCGGTCTGTTGTCATCGCAATAAATTTTATGTTCGGCAAGTTTCTCGATAGCAATTTGACGTCCGGTGTAATTTTGATAATCGAGTTGTTTTCGATCGTCGAACGTGGTTAGGCATCTCGGGCAAACTTCGATGCAATGTTTATACTTGGTAGTTTGACTTCTGACCAAACGTGATAGAGAACGAATTAGCGTGTAGTGATGAACATCCTCGTTTGAAATTAGAAGAAGATTTATTACACGAGCATCGTCATCGTCGATATCGCTTATCCTGACGGGATGCACGAGATATTTATCTGACGTGAAGGAATATACATTAATAGCGATGCGTTTTCCTGCACGATTTTCAAACTTTGTTATATCCGACAATGTCACCGGGTATTCGATGCCAGACATTACACTTTGAAAGTCGGTCTCGTATTGTTTGTAATTAGAAACCTGTTCTGGATGATTTGACCAATGAACAGGATGCAGTGCAGCCAATATACAACAAAGAAAACATTTTTTTATCGCTGTTCTGTATATTTAACACAGCTCTCTTGTGTTGAATGTTCGGTGGAAGAGGAACGTAGCTGGAAGCGCGAAGAGGCGAGAATCGGTTCACGTAAACAGTTAACGTGTGAGGACTTCCACACAGAGACCATCCCGACCCTTTAGCCTCGAAACCGTCATGTTTCTTAACCAGCTCGTTGGAAACTTTATAATAGAAGTTGTCCAAATTTTCGACGTCAGCAAAATAAAGTGTCTGGTTTTTTGTACGATGATAAAAAATACTCGTTGTGCCATCAACTTTCTCGTATTCAGAAAACAGAACATCATATACTTTTATAGAGTTGTTTTCAAGTTTATGTTTCAAAATATTTAGTACAGATGTTTTCGTTTCATCCAAGAAACTAAGGATGTCACGGCCTGGTTCTGACTTAATTGAAAAATCCTGGAGTTGGTCGTTGAATGCAGATCTAATTGGTTTGCGTTCATTGGATAATTTACTTAGCTTGGAAGTGGAAGCATCCGTTTCTGCATTATCGATTTTCCTTTTCGATGCTTGTCCGGTCGATGGTTTGCAAATTTTGAGGTGTTTACTTAAATGTGCAATGCTGATCATTTTTCCGCATCGAGCACAAGGCTTAGAAGGTAAGGAACGATTAATTCTCGAACCTGTTTCGCTACATCTTGCCCTGTGCTTGCTAATATTAGTTTTAGATATTAATTTTTCGCAAGTAACACATTCGATCAAACTGGTGGATTCCATTATGCTTTCTCAGATCACACAAACCAAAAAAATAATTTCCAGGTATGTTATTTTATATGGAATTTCTCGGGGTGATTACAAAACTCAAAAATTCAATCTATACTGTGAATACAATTTTCAAGTATGTTATTTTATATAGAATTTCTTGGGGTGATTACAAAACTCAAAAAAATTCAATCTATACTGTGAATAGAATTTCAGGTATGTTATTTTATATAGAATTTCTCGGGGGAACAGATCGTCACGAGCATCGTGTGGCCCACGGCGAAGGCTTACTTGGAGTTCGTGGAAAGGCACGCGACTCAATTCGATCTGGGAAGGAAGCTCGATCTGTCAGCCCCGTTGGCCAGTTTCAAGAGCGACTGCATCAACGCTCTGGCTTGGCGTCACGTTTCTTCGAGAAGGTTTTCGGAAAGGATCCGGCCATGTACTTGCGAACGATTTTTCCGAACACCGTCTGCGACAGCCACGTTCTGAACGAATTCACGTGGACGACCCAGCATCGTTTTCCACACGCATTACTTTCTCGGATGGGGT
This sequence comes from Lepisma saccharinum, assembly GCF_977018435.1. NCBI lineage: Eukaryota > Metazoa > Arthropoda > Insecta > Zygentoma > Lepismatidae > Lepisma > Lepisma saccharinum. Next base: position 56,354,387 of record NC_139233.1, read on the forward strand.
CTGATCTATCGATTCTGCTGCATCATCCCGACGTTCTTCATCATACACTGCAACATCAATTACCTGGTGTTGCATTATACGGTTCTGGAAAACAAGTTGAACGTCCTGAAAGATTTGTACTAGGACGTGACCGAAACTGACGCGTTCAAAACTCAATTTCTGCGTCTCCTGAGGACGGAGAAGAGAATATCGACCCAGTACAAAACCTTCGAACGGACTATCCTACCCGATAATTTTCGTTTCCACCAGATCGTAGAGGGGAGCGGCGAGCAACAGCAGCACCAGCACCAGCACGTGTGGTCCTGGGCCACGTACATCGATTCTCTCAACCTGGACGCCAGCAAAGAACGCTATTTCCCCAAAAAGGATTCCGCGTTCGTTCGGGAGCGCATCGAGCGCGTGAACTGGGTAAAGATCCCCTCGCCGTGGGTCGACGTCGTGCGAACGCTTTTTTCTTACTTTCACATGAAAGATCGCAATTTCGGAACCAGGCAATTTGGAACCGAGGCAAACAACAACACCGTGAAAGCGGTCGTTTCTCCAAAGTTGGGATTCAGCTTGATCCTCGACCAGATCGACCAGCAGGAGAACGAAGCGTGCTGCCTGCTCCATTTCATCCCGGGCATTCGCATCGAATTCTCCTGCTGCGACGTACCGGACTCGTGCTGCGAATTTTGCCACACGATGTGTTTCCTGCAGACGCTGACCAACACAACCCCGACGCTCGTTTCTTCGGATTTGAAAGTTATACTCGTAGGCACCGAACCTTCCTCGTTGCAACCCATCACGAACAATTACAGAGTATGCCAAAAATGCCGCGCCTGGTTTAGGTCGTCGTCCGACGTCAATGCTGCAAATTTACAATTAATTCATCACCCTAGTGGATTAGTTTTGGATTTGCGCCAGCCCGACAGGATCGTTTTGAATCCGTTTTTGATCGAAGCCTTAGTGTCCCGACCAACGACGAATTAAAAAGGACACCATTTGCGATGACGAGCATCGCCAGCACGACGGACACATCTTCGACCACGAGCCCCTCGCACACTTCGAGTACGAAGACGCCCGCAAACCTCGGTGGTGCGAAAAATAAATTTCCACACTGGTCCGAGCACACCCTTCCGCGCATACGAAAGCATTTCGGCAAGCGCGTGTACGATTTGGATTTCACCTCGACGGTGCTGCAGAACGACGACGATCCAGCCGATAAGGCACCTCCGATCAAATTAACGTTGCACACCACGATCGGGATCCAATGTAAGTTAGTTCGGTGCGCAAATAAAAAAAAATAATAACTCATGAAACTCTACAGAGGCATGGCTTTGATAGCCATGACCATTAGAACTTGGTGTTGGGCACCACGCACCCACTCTCTGGCGGGATATTTTTTTCTATTTTGAGGGCCTTAACAAAAATAATTTTGAATATCACACACACACACACACACACACACACACACACACACACACACACACCGCAGAAGATCACACATGAGTTTTTTTTTTAAAAAAAACACATCGTAGCAGATTACGCTGAGAGCACAAGGTCGTAGTAGATTACACTGAGGGACCCTACAGTAAGAGGAGACAGACTTATAGGAAAATGTCGTAAGTCATTTCAAAAGTGTAGGTCAAAGGACGATAGCAAGATTTGCAGGAGGTAAAAAATAGCTTAAAAAGTGATGCCAGAGCTTTTTCTGTCCACTTTTCTTTGGGGGGTTGGTAACACTGAACCTCACTTAAGGGGCGCAGAACTCTCTAAAGTCCACTACACATCGTTCCCGAGAGAGGTTTACAAAGGTCACGATATATAAACACGCTGTGAAACATCATCAGCGCAATAAATGAGAGAAAGTGAGTTTTTTTTTAGGTTTTGGTGATCCTCAAATGAGTAAAGTGAGTTTTTGATGTTTTGGTGCTGTTTTCTTCGCTGCGAAACATCGTCAGCGCAATAAATGAGTCGCGGAACGTGGATAGAAAGTGAGTTTTTGAGGTTTTTTTGATCCTCACTTAATGTCCGTGAACCCGTGCACCTACACTACTAGTAGGTCAAAGCACGTAGAGGCTCTCGTGTAGTTTAGCACAAAAAAAATAAATAGGTTAAGTTATATCACGTAAGATCGTGGCATTCGTACCAAGTATGAGTGGGAAAAAAGGGAAATTTTACTAAAACATCGCTAAACGCTAAAACACAGACAAAAAATTGTCAAAATATGTCAAAAACTGATATTCAATTGATAAAAAAAGAGGATACCTACAAAGTGCTGCGTTGAAACAATCAATTTACACTATCTTGCGTGATATACGTACAAGTGTGAGGTGGGAAAAAAAGGGAAATTTTACTAAAACATCGCTAAACGCTAAAACATCGACAAAAAATTGTCAAAATATGTCAAAAACTGATATTCAATTGATAAAAAAAGAGGCTACAAATGCATTCGTACCAAGTGTGAGGTGGGAAAAAAGGGAAATTTCGCTAAAACATCGCTAAACGCTAAAACCGACAAAAAATTGTCAAAATATGTCAAAAACTGATATTCAATTGATAAAAAAAGAGGCTACAAATGCCCTCGTACCAAGTGTTGCGTTGAAGCGCTCAACTTACACTACTGTGGGGGGAAGTTGTTCGCTGAATATCATGCATTGTTTTGACACGCACCTACCTCGTGATCTGTATTAAGTGGATTTGTGTATTCTTGATTCTTTCCTTATCTTCTTGAATAGGATCTCTCAGCTATTTACAGGCAAGCAGCAGAATATCCTCCCTTTGTTAACTAATGTACCTTTATGAATTAATAAATGAAATTAATATATAAAAATTATGATGACACGTAAAGAGTCACAGTTTTTATGATGTTTAAAAAAATGTCACATTTCCAACTTAAATCTTGTTCCAAGACGTCCCTTAATAATAACATGTAACGGACAATTAATTATTATCCAACATTCAGGTTGGAAAATTAATTCACTTCACTTGGCAATCTTAAACAACATCCAAAACACAAATAATTCAAAGATTATCACTCAGATTGTAACACACCTAACCACCACGAATGCATCATTTTCTTATATTGTGTCAGAATACAAAGCACGCTAGTAAGGTCGATTTGGTTGGCAGATAAAATTTTCTTGATACGAAAACCACTTTATGTAATCTGATTGGAAACACCTAACCTAATTGGGGACAAATACATCGAAAATGTTTTGAAACAGCAATTTTGAAAGACCTATATTTAAATTATTGGGAAATAATTGTAAGATAAATAAAAACACATGAATGATACATATTTAGAAACAACTGAGAAAATTTAAAAAATATTAATTGGGAACAAAAAATGCATATTTTCAGAAACAAACACGATAATTATATTCTAGAATAGACGTATTCTACCATTCGATTGAGCAGTTTACATAAAATCCTCTAGTACATGAAGATATGTAAATACGAGTCTAAATGTTCCCTCTCGAGCACGTAGGAACTAATCCTTGAATTAGGTTCCTAATCAGTAAATGCTTCCCGCAGTGCGCAGAAGATGAAATTAAAGGCAGATTGTAGAAACGTTCTCTCAACTGCGCTACAAGGATGCAGCAGTGGCTGAAGGAATTTAGTATTCAGGGGCAGCGCTCCTTTCAGGGACGTCCAATTGCCGATCCGTTCCTCTCCGTAATTATCAGCAATTGCAGTAAGAGAGTGTCGGTGCTACGTCCGCATACTTAAGACTCATAGGAAATCAGCCAAGAGTTAGATTGGGCAGTTAAGTGAAAATCTCGTTACGTTTATTGGCGCAATGGCTGTTTCAATGTAAATTTCTTCGGAAAAAATTGCGTGCAGTTTGCAAACGCGAAATTGAATTGTGATTCTTGGAGTAGATCGCTAGAGTTCTTGAGAATAGCACTTTTGCACGACGAAGGTTTCTATTGTCTTTACTCATGGACCTAAAATGGATGAGGAGACAGGTGAGTGAGTGGAGAAGGTTACATAATTTAGAACAATTCATGTCCAGATATTATTAGAATGATCAAATCAAGAAGACTTAGGTGGGCAGGCCATGTGGCAGAAATGGGAGAGGAAAGAGAGTTTACAGGATTCTTGATGGTAAGAGACCTGTAGGAAGGCCAAGACGAAAATGAAGGAATAACGTTGAGATGGACCTAAAGGAAATCGGTAAGGATGGAAATGATTGGATTGATCTTGTCTAGGATAGGGACAGATGGAAGGCTATTGTTGCTGCAGCCATAAACCTTCGGGTTTAAGAATGCTAGATAGTGAGTGAGTGAGGAAACATTTAGTCTTAATCATCAAATTAAAGTAAAAATGTCATCGAAATTTGTCTTTCTGTAAAGATAGATCAGCTCATTGCACTGTGCAATTAAGGTACATACAGAGCCCCAGAGCCTCTTTGTAAAGGATATAAATGGTAATAACGTCAGTGTTCTCATAACTCCATGGGGGGTCGCCCCATTGCACCAACCTTGGTTAACAGCCTGCAACAATGCAGGATTTATGTAAGAACAATTCCTTCGTCGCAACAGTGCTCAAGACATTCTTGCCTCGTATGCTCGGTTTCCATACTGAACAAGACAAATGTTGAAATGTTTATTAGTCAAATAAGCGTAGTGGTGCCATAAAAGGGGAGCCAAGGGAAGGAAATGTAAGAAAGGTTAGTTCTTTCGTCGTAGCTGTGATGTAGCGTTATTGTAAAACTCGGAGAGATTATACTTGAAAGAAAAAACATCGAAGTTGTGTATGTTATCAGCAGAGTTCCAATGGGGAAAATCCAAAAAGGTGATGTGTGTGTGGGTGAGGGCGGGGTCTTCAGAACCTACTCTATAACATTTTAAAGTTGTTTTTTTATGAGTGTGACAGATATCTGTGCTAGCACGCATATGTTCATGCATTTCGATGTACATGGTCATTCTAGGATAGCTGCCACACCTAAAAACAGCTGACTGAAATACCTTCATTTTTTTAGTCTATTGGTATGGTTATATTTTTGACCTATCCCTAATTTAGTCTTGTTTCCATGGATCATGTTACAATTTCTGTAAATGAAATAAAACCTGTAATTTGAGCCATTTCTCAAAACGATGCGTTTGGCCGCCTCTCCTAAGAATTAAAGGTGAGATGCCCCACACGATCAATGGTGTTTAAAGTAAACCGAAATATTTTAAAATAGAATTATGTTGAAAGAACATGAACATTATCAAACGCAATCTTTTGTTAAATGCTAAGCAAATTTTAAAATCATTACATGATGTATAAAAATTGAAAATTTGTCAACCAATCAGTCTTTTAACATAGAAAATGTGAAATGTTTCGTTAGTAGACTTATTCATGTTTCTCCCAGGATTATTCTCATTTTCCATTCTCTCACAAATATTACACTTGTCACCATACAACATACATGTTTCGTTCATTTACTTCTAACAGTCTACTCTGGATACTCTGGATGTTCCCTTTGCCAGTCTTCCAAACATTCTAAACATTTGAATTCCTTTCCTAATTCTGTGTCCACGTTTTCTTCGTCAGATGAGGATTCCAGAGCATAGGTTCCTAGGATATCGTCATCATTTATTGGCTCAACTTGTATTTTTCCTCCAATTAATCGATGATTTGCTTTACTCTTCGTCTGTACTTTCTTAGATTTTACTCAAGATTTTACGAAATATCTTCATTTGTTCATTTTTTAAATTTTTTACAATTATTCTATTAAAGTAAATTGGAAATAAAAGAATGTGGAGCATCTCTTCTCACATGAAATTAATAAGGCATCTCTCCTTTCTCTAAAATGGGGTATTTGTCCTTTTGTTTCAGGGATGCCCCGCTCTGTCACACTCGTTGAAAAGACGACATGGTCGTGAAATCGTAGGAACAACTTTATTACAAGTTTCTTGCACCATTTAGAACATAATGGGGCCAAATTAATCATTATTGTAGATGTACAACTGTAAATAAATGCAGTTGAACCTGCACCTATACCAAGGTGAAGAGAAAATAATACGTACAACTGAGAATTACTTACAAATCAGATTTAGATACCATGTCATATCATTATTGAAACACTGTAATTGTGTCTATTTTGAGGAACAAGATGCAATATAATACAGGTTATTTCTGTCATAAACTGGTAAATTAACGAATCTAAAATTTGATTCTTAAATGCATTACATTTGCCACTTTATTTGTGAATACTTTGAAACTGAAATAAGTTCTACAATAGACGCTATAGTTTTAGTGAACAAGAATTTTCCACACTGAACTTAAACAATTTTTCACTTTTAATGTTAACATGGAATCTCACATAATATCATTGTCACTAAGAAAATTCACATATTGTTCAATGTTCAAATATAACTTTAAAAAAACGATTCAGGAGGCCAACATAGATGTAACTTAAGCATTAAAGGGAAAGATTTCGAACTTCACCTTGGTTTAAGGAAATAAGCCAGTTTGGTTTGTTTTCTCGCAACTCGAGGCAAACCGCAGCCATGCCCGCCTATCGTATTTGAAACTCGCCTTGTGTTATTGTTACTGTAAGAAATGTACGTATACTTGTAGCTTGGTGACGTACAATTCAACTGAGTTTAATTAAAATTATTACGTATAACACCGAATTACGTAAAAAAACAGAATTACAAAGAACTGAGTTACGTATAAAGCAGTCTCAACTATAGTTGCTACTTTACTCTTGAGGTAGAAATGTGATAGAACTTACCTTTTGCCTTGATTATATCCAAACATAAAGGACGCTTTACCTCAGATGCCACAGATGATAACATTCGGGCTGCACCTGAGAACAACAAATAACAGATAACGCATTCTCGCAGAAACTCACTGAATTAGAGCACGTGGCGCATCATCTCTCCTTTTGGAGTATCTCACCTGAAATGGCCGTAAAACATGCTTAGTTGTAATGCATACACTAAGGGAAAAATTGCACTGACTTACAATAAAGCACGAGATTGAGATGAATATTACATGAATAGCATACTTTAATTATAACAATAATAACAATAACAACAAAAATAAAAAAGACACTGGCGTACCCAAGATGTTTTTCAGAGGGTGCTGGAATTGTAAAGGTGGATTTTTCAATCGCTGCGTTCTATGGGACCGAATATATTTCAAAATACTGCATAATTTCAATTTTTAACATTCCTCTTCTAGGTTCTTGAAATACGAAAATGTAATCGAGAATCATTTTAAGGCAGGGTTTCAGTTACCACGTAATTTTTTCTCTCCAGAATGCTTCCTTTCATTTGAAAATTTTTAGATTTTTCGAAACTTCGAGAGGGACTCTGACCCCATCAGCTCCCACCCCCCCTCTCTGCCATTGATAGCAAGTAACATAATATTTAAAATTGTTGTAATTACTGTGGCTACGTTCTAATAAAAATCGGACTAGCTTATCATATAGTGGGGCCTCCCCGATGGCGCAGTGGTAGCGTCGGCGCCTTGTAATCAAGGGGTCCCGGGTTCGATACCCGGTGGCGACACATAGTGGTTAGGATCCCACTTTAAACTATAGGTCCAGTCCCGATTAGCCTTAATATGCATAAAGTGGACTTAAACCACCAAATCAATCAATCAACAGGGCTGTTTTTGTTGTTGAAAAATGTATGCATGCAGAAGCGGCGATTGGGTATCAAAACTGGAGCGGAGGGGGGGGGGGGAGGACAGTTTACTATATCCTGTAAGACAAGAGTTAGCATTAAGAGGCTATAATGTGGGGACAAGAAGTGGGGGGACGGCCACCCTTATCGCTATCATTCAATTTATTTAACTAATAGGGGAGAGTTGCCGAAATTGGACCAGTTGGTACTTTTTTGCTTCTGCATCTAAAACAAGACACAGAAAAAGAACGAAATTGTAGGTATGAGAAGCACAAACTATTAGCTTTCACTTCATATATGTATTTAACAAGAAATAAAGGAACCAATATAATAGGGTACATAAACGAAAGTAGTGACATCGGTCCATTATAGGCAACTGGTTTCCTAACTTGAACCACAGGTTGCTTAGGTTGGACCGCTCACAAAAGGCATGTACGTATGTATGTCTACGGTATCTAGACACCTGCAGCACTCACTGCACACACCATTGTGGTATTTACTCCACGTTCGCTGCTTGTAACAGCACCTACCTGTGATTTTCCTTTCGTTGCTACAATTTTTTGTGGACGTTTCTGGACTGTGGTGAAACCTGACTCATCCACGTTGAATATTCGGTCAGCTTTAAAACCAAACAAACCATACCTTCTACTACACTCGTTCTAACCTTAGTCCCCATTATGGTATGCTTCTATAGCCATTTGCAATTCCGTCTCTGTCCACAGCCCATACTTTCCCGGTCCAATTTGGGAAACACCTGGTAGTCCAACTTAGGCAATTATATCCCGTTAATAAAAATATGACGCTACACGAACGCAACCAAACCATAGATTTACCACATGTAGTTAGCGGTTAATGAATGGCACTTTTATAATATACTACAGGACATTTGATTACTTACCCCTAGTCTACACAAGAGATTAAGATTCGAAGTACAATAATTGCAACACGAACAATGGAAACACGATAACAGCACTCCTACTTCGTCGAACGTCTCTGGTTGACTGACCATTCAGTCATTTGTACATGGCACTGACGCCAACCAGTAGTGCAAAGTCACCTGTTTCAAATACTTGTCTATAGGCAAAAACAAAGGCGGTCCAACTTAGGCAACGGTCCAATTTCAGCAACTTTCCCCTATGATATGGTAAAATTATGTTCTAAAACCAGATCAGTTGACAGACCAGCGCAAAACCTGTCACTTAGCTTAATACCGTATACATTCCGTATATACCGTCTATTTCCTTGCGAGGTCGAGAGGTCGGGATAAGTGTGGCGGGCGGCGCTAGCGGAGATGCCGACATTTTCGATCAGTAACGTCCCGCTTATTTTTATGGACATATCTTTAGCATGCATGTATTTATATTAATATTGCAAAAGGAGCACTAACCTGTTTTATAAGAGTTGTTCAAAGTGATGTCCACCTACATTCACACATTCCTGGCATCGTTTGATAAAATTTTGATTCACACGTAAAAGTGAACGTGAACTTAGCGGCAACTGCCACCCCCCTCTTAATCGTCGCCACTGTAAGGCGTCATGCTTTGGGCTCCATCTACGGGATGCGAGCATGTTCGAGTCGCCTGGGGGAACCGTAACAACTTTTCTCCTGATATTTCGGCCTGTGTATAGACCGGTGGCCACCCACCTTCGTAAGGAAATTGTGGAGTTACAAATGAGTTACGTAACCCGGTCTTAAAAAACCTACATAACGGCTGAGGGTTCGCCGTGCTGACCACGCGTCTCTCCGTAACTGGTTGGTTGATCTTCCACCTCGACAGGTGGGAGCGAGGCCTACAGACTGGCTCTGAAGTGCTGTTACGCCACGGGTTATTATTTATAATATCATTAATAAAGCACAGTATAACGTTACATGATTCATTTTAGTGGTGAGCATGGCCGATTAGCAGGCTTATGACTTGCAGGATGTGTTGCAGCACGGCGTCCTTCCCTAAGTCACATTTCAGAAAATATTGTTACGCTAGAATCGCCCACTGTATGGCAATCCACATCAATAAATAACAATACACGTACTGCGGCTACCTAAGCGTATTATAATATTGAGAAGATTTAGACAATGGCGAAAACATAGCAAACCAAGATGCTCTAGAAGGAATTCCAAGTACAGCTCACCGCTCACGAGAAGATCTACAAATTAGGGGTGAGGGTGTGCAGAGGGACAGGGAAAGACCGGTCTATTTGCAGATTTTAGGTGTAGAAGGAAGTCTTCCGCTGCGGTCATTGTCGTTGTGCAAGTTCTTCTGCTTGGGTGTTTAATTGTGATTTCTTTAGGATTTTTCGTTTTTTTCATGGTGTTGTAAGAGTGATGGTAGTTGTACATTATTTAACCGTGTTGTGTCGGAAACGTTCGAATAAAAGAAATGATCAACAGTGTCGATATGAAACAATCATCCCGAGAATTTTCATGTCAAACCTAGACCGACAAAGTAACGTTTACCATTGCTGACATTTGTAGCTTTGCACATTGTAAGTGAAAATAAACGTTCTCCGCTTTCGCAACTCTTTTTATCTTTTTCTCTTTGTCATTTGCTTCGAACGCCAGTACTGTAACAGCCAATTCCGTCGTTGAAAATATCTTAAAGAATGTAGTTAGTACAATCGGCAGGCTCTTTATTTTTTTTAAAAAAAAATAGAAAAATCGGTGTACTCTGTCAAGAAATCAACACCAGATTGACGATGATCATACCTTCACCGCTAATGTGGATACCCCCTGACCGTGCGCGGACAGTGATTTGAGCGTAGATGTGAATCAAGCCTTAAAGCTTACAGCGAGACCACAGCGCTTGTTTCTGACCCAGGGTGCACTCCAACAACCCTAACAGTGGAGTCGCCTGGCGCCAAGTCACTTGACTTCCTTCAGGGATCTTCTCCTGAGCGGTGGGCTGTACGTAGATGTAATTTTTTTTCAGAATTTAGAATATTACTTTTTTTTTCGAAAGGAGTGTAAATCTTGAAAACAGCCTCGCTAGCGCACGCCAAAAGGTCAAGCCTAGCCTTAAGGAGGTACATATTATTATTATAATTATTATTAACTGGAAGCGGCCCCGGCGCCCACCCAGCGTCGAATGACATGGGTACCTGGGGGGAAACCCTGGAGGGTAAAGGCGGTCAGTGGCGTGATGCTGATCACATCACCCCCACTCACGACCAGATCAAGAAAGTGTGGGGCGTTACCCCCACACCCCCCTATACGCTTTCATGACGTGGTTCTTTGCAAAGGGGAGCACTTTACCTTTTTCTTTTTATTATTAACTATAAAACATTAAAATCACACTATTATCTTGCCTGGTCGTTTCTTTCTAGAATAAATTTAACAGTTTGTGTGGGAAAATATTTAAACTAAATAAACATTTATTCGCAGATGCGGATATTTCAACACATTCAGGATACGACATTATTTCCTTAATCTATTAAAAATTTTCATGGCATTTTTCTTATTGGTTTTCTACGTTCTGCAAACTATTCATTCGTTTCTCAGGATAACTCTAAACAGAAGCTTTCGAAAATTTCCATTTTATATAATTTTATAGAAATATTCACATAACAAACACTGTAGGAAGAGAACCAAGACATTAAAACATATTATGTGGTCATAAACATTCCAATTTTTACACCTACATACAACACAAAATTTAGCATTGTAATAAAATGAAATATTTTAAAAGATATACGCTATTTCATGTCAATAACGCAATCTTTCCAGGAATCGCAAGATCCACTCCAGGAATGGAACATGCCGTATATAAAAGAGGAATCGAAAGAACTACGCAAGTAATGGAACATGACGTATATAAAAGAGGAATCGAAAGAACTACGGAAGTAATGGAACATGCCGTATATAAAAGAGGAATCAAAAGAACTACGGAAGTAATGGAACATGCCGTATATAAAAGAGGAATCAAAAGAACTACGGAAGTAATGGAACATGCCGTATATAAAAGAGGAATCAAAAGAACTACGGAAGTAATGGAACATGCCGTATATAAAAGAGGAATCGAAAGATTCCCTCAAGTAATGGAACATGCCGTATATAAAAGAGGAATCGAAAGAACTACGGAAGTAATGGAACATGCCGTATATAAAAGAGGAATCAAAAGAACTACGGAAGTAATGGAAGATGCCGTATATAAAAGAGGAATCAAAAGAACTACTCAAGCAAGGGAACATGCCGTATATAAAAGAGGAATCAAAAGAACTACGGAAGTAATGGAAGATGCCGTATATAAAAGAGGAATCAAAAGAACTACTCAAGCAAGGGAACATGCCGTATATAAAAGAGGAATCGAAAGATTCCCTCAAGTAATAGAACATGCCGTATATAAAAGAGGAATCGAAAGATTCCCTCAAGTAATGGAACATGCCGTATATAAAAGAGGAATCCAAAGAACTACGGAAGTAATGGAACATGTCGTATATAAAAGAGGAATCGAAAGAACTACGCAAGTAATGGAACATGCCGTATATAAAAGAGGAATCGAAAGAACTACGCAAGTAATGGAACATGCCGTATATGAAAGAGGAATCCAAAGAACTATGCAAGTAATGGAACATCCGTATATAAAAGAGGAATCGATAGAACTACGCAAGTAATGGAACATGCCGTATAAAAAAGAGGAATCGAAAGAACTATGCAAGTAATGGAACATGCCGTATATAAAAGAGGAATCGAAAGAACTATGCAAGTAATGGAACATGCCGTATATAAAAGAGGAATCAAAAGAACTACGGAAATAATGGAACATGCCGTATATAAAAGAGGAATCGATAGAACTACGCAAGTAATGGAAGATGCCGTATAAATAACAGGAATCGAAAGAACTATGCAAGTAGTGGAACATGCCGTATATAAAAGCGGAATCGAAAGAACTATGCAAGTAGTGGAACATGCCGTATAAAAAAGAGGAATCGAAAGAACTATGCAAGTAATGGAACATGCCGTATATAAAAGAGGAATCGAAAGAACTACGCAAGTAATGGAACATGCCGTATATAAAAGAGGGATCGAAAGAACTACGCAAGTAATGGAATATGCCGTATATAAAAGAGGAATCGAAAGAACTACGGAAGTAATGGAACATGCCGTACATAAGAGAGGAATCGAAAGAACTATTCAAGTAATGGAACATGCCGTATATAAAAGATGAATCGAAAGAACTACGCAAGTAATGGAACGTGCCATATATAAAAGAGGAATCGAAAGATTCCCTCAAGTAATGGAACATGCCGTATATAAAAGAGGAATCGAAAGAACTATGCAAGTAATGGAACATGCCGTATATATAAAAGAGGAATCGAAAGAACTACGCAAGTAATGGAACGTGCCATATATAAAAGAGGAATCGAAAGATTCCCTCAAGTAATGGAACATGCCGTATATAAAAGAGGAATCGAAAGAACTATGCAAGTAATGGAACATGCCGTATATATAAAAGAGGAATCGAAAGAACTACGCAAGTAATGGAACGTGCCATATATAAAAGAGGAATCGAAAGATTCCCTCAAGTAATGGTACATGCCGTATATAAAAGAGGAATCGAAGGAACTACGCAAGTAATGGAACATGCCGTATATAAAAGAGGAATCGAGAGAATTTCTGAGGTAATGAATCAAGGAAGAATGGAGAGATCGAGACAAATATTGGAGGATACAATAATTGAACAGGTGAATCGTGTGTCATTCCGTAACCACAAGATCATTGGATGATCCGAACCTAATCATGGAACATCCCGTTACCTGCGGAAGAATTTACTAATACGAAGAAATCTTAGAGCATACGTAATAATGTAATCAATCAATAATTTGAGTACTCCATTTGGACGATAGGAAAACACTCATCTTGAGGAGGATGCCACAGGCAATATACAGAGACTTGAAATATAGACTATTTATTAAACATGTCACCAAAATTTTATGAGATAGGATCACATTGTAAAGTGATTAGAATTCCGTAAGTTTTTCATGGAAAAGGTACAACTGTAGAACATTGTATGTTTTTATATCTCACACCTTTGATATATTTATAAATAAATTATTATATTTGACAACTTTTTAATTTATTATAAAAATCAAAATATGTAGGTAATCGACCATGCCCTAAATTTTGGTCTTAGTGGATTTATCTCCTTTTATTTGAGGTAATCCTTTTCTATTCTGCATTTATTGCGGTTGTTGAAGATTTTAAATATATGCATTTTGCATGATTAGGAAGAAATTCATTAGATTTCTTTCATTTTACTTTAAAATGTGTTAATTATATTTTATATTTTAAGTGTACATTGTCATAGCTGTGATAATTGCTTCTATCTTTCATTATATGTTAACGAGTTCTAATTGTGACATCTTTCGGTTGTTCTTTTTGATAACGAATATCTTGAATTCATCGATTGATTGATTAATTGATTAATTTGGTTCATTTTACTTCACTTCCCTGGTACTGTTGGCTAATTGCGAAGATGAGTATGAGTGTTACAAATGTGAGTTTCTGTGGATTAGAAATGAACCATATTTCACCTGTTCAGCACTTTCATCTCTTGTCAAAACCCAAGCATTCAGATAAAGAGCAATATTTGTGGAAGCAGGTGCAAAGTGACACCATCAGATCAATTTGTTGAGAAGAAATAGTTTGATCCTTATTGTTGGACGCATCTTGGATGAAAAATTATTATAACTCTAATAATAATAGATCAGTAACAAACATATTCTGTAATTTTATGTAGAATGAAGAAACAATGATTGTTTCATTAGTATTGTTTACTGATCATCGTTAGCAGGCACTTGGAGTGTGCACAAACTGTAGAGTACCATATATGATACGCTAAGCACTATTGAGAGCATTTCTCTTCACATTTATTTTCACGGAACCGAAATGTTTACTGGGGTTTCGTATTATTACTGCTAATCGTTATTGTAGCAAAGATGATTAGATAGGACTCCACAAGCTAAACGTAATGAGTTTGATTCCCATTGGAGCAGCACATATTTCTGTATGATGTTCGTTATAAGATTAGCTATAGCTCAGGGGACAACATGAAATGTTATGTGGACAAGTACTGTTCTATTATTATTATCGCTATAAAAATATATTTATCATTCTAACATATTGCTATTATTATTTTCTCATAGATATTATAATTATTATTCTTTTATTATTATTATCTGTGCTATTAGCACTATTAGTAAACATTGAAGGTAAGAAAGTCGGTAACGGACAATTCAAATCCGTGGTGCAAAAACCTTTGAGGGCCAGGGTCTATTTACCGACTACCAGCCTCATTTCCACCTGAAGAAGTGGGACATCATCCACCCAGTTACGGGATGGCATGTGGTCAGCACGACGAACCCCCAGTCGGTGTTGTAGGTTTCCATGAGCGGTTTACGTTACTGATTCGTAGATCCCCAATCCCCTCACGATAGTAAGGTGTCCACCGGTCGCATACGCAGGCCAAATTCTCAGGAGAAATGTTGTTAGGTTTCGTCAGGAGACTCGAACTTGCGCGCATCTCGTTGCCGGAGCCCAAAGCATGACACCCTAGACAATTCTAGTAAGGGAAGTCTTTGGCAAGGCTACAGCTCGACATTTACAATAAACATTATGTCCTCTGAAGTGAAACACTTAACATTTCATTTCTACTTTCACAAGCTTCAATTGCTAATTCACTTACGGAATAATGACTGTGGCGTCACCGGAACCATACGAGAAAATCGAATTCAGAAGAACTGCCCACTGTCCAGCAACACTGAAACGTTGGAGGCCGAAAGGGGTAATTTCACTCTGTCATTGATAGGGATGATGGATTATTTCTTTGCAAGAAGAATAATAATTCTGCAGTATGTGCAACGTCACTATCTTTGATATTACAAATATGAACAGGTATTCCCAACAAGTATGTATATGTGTGTGTGTGTGTGTGCGCGCGCGCACGCCTAACCACATTTATTATACAGTATTTGAACCCAGTATTATGTGTATAAAGTGAATTTGGGCAAATTCAATTGATATGATCCTCCCGAACCATATCAAAGATTCGGTCATATTTAATATTATTCTTAATTATTTTGCTTTTTATATTCACTATAAAACGTTATGAAAGATAAGATATTTAATAGTTGACCTAATGACATAATTCTGTCAATCGAGAAGTTTCGTGTTTGTTATTTGCAAGCTTCTTGAAAGCAAAATCTTTCATTGTTGACAATTAGTCAAAAATGTGTGTTCTCAGTTTTAGAATCAAACTATTATGAAAGCCATAAGAGCTAAATTTCAGTTGGAGTTATTAGTAATATAAGCCTTATGGACATTGGAAAGAAGTTTTTAAGAATGTGACAACTTTATAGTAGAGAATATTATAGAAACTTCAAGGATCATAATTGTTGTTTTAGACATAGAAAAATGAACCTTATGGAACATACTGTTTAATCTTTAGAATATTGCCATTATACACAAATTAGTTCTGCATATCACAACTGTAGCTATGTTTATCTTTTGTGTCACGGGAGGCGCTCTGCTTGACATGCGGGGGTATAAATAACAGCTTCGGAACCTAATTCAGGGGCATTTTCATCACCGACTCCGATGGATTATCTTAAATACTCAGCTCCCTTTATGGGAGGATTCAAGAACTCAGTCTTCGTTCTCAAATTAGCTTAGAGACATAATTATTCTGACGCATGGTTAGGTTCAGCCTGTGGACATGCTAATATGTCACCATGCGTGAGAATAAGTTAATTTACGATTTCTTTCAACCTTCAGTTTGATTTCTTCGAAACATATACGTTATATATTTTCAATTTTTGCATAAAGCAACAGGACTTAATGTTATTCTGCCGTATGAGTAGGTTCGCCCTGTGGGCATGCTAACATGCCATCATACGGAAGAATAAGTTCAGATTATTTCGTCTCCATGATTATTATTTGTTTATCAGGTTTATTCATTGTTGATATCTGGTATGGTTAGGTTTCGCCCTGTGAACATGCTAACATGTTGCCCTACCCGATATCAAGTCGATGTCTAATATTTTACGAATTATAGCAGTTTGTATTTCAGCATATAACTTGAAGCCAGACCATAATGTCCAATTTAAAAGGGGGGGATCAACTGAAACCCGTTCAGTGGTCATAATTCGTGAAATAAATTTTATTTCGAGCTGAAACTGGTACACTGTCTAGAGGCGTCTATGGTTAGCGCTCAGTAAAAATATTGTTCAGAAGAAGTCACCATGAGCGTTGAGACACTTGTCCCACTGTGTCACTAACTTACAAATGCCGTCCATGTAAAATTGCGAAGGCTGAATCTCAAACCAATCACGCACAGCGTCCTGAACTTCAGCGTCAGACTGAAATCTCTGACCTTTCAAAGCCTTCTTTAGAGGCCCAAAGATGTGAAAGTCACAAGGTGAAAGGTCAGGGCTGTAGGGTGGGTGTCGCAACATTTCCCACTTCAATCGTTGAAACAAATCCTGCACTTGGTTTGCAACGTGTGGACGCGCGTTGTCATGCAACACAATGACTCCAGCGGTCAATAAACCAGGCCTTTTGTTTTTGATGGCTCTCCGTAACTGTGTCAAGGTCTCACAGTAGCGTGCGGCGTTGATGGAGTGTCCTGGTTCCTTGAAGTTGAGCAATAATGGTCCATGGCAATCAAAGAACACAGACGCCATAACTTTCCCCGCAGACGGTTGCGTCTTGAACTTTTTGGGACGTGGAGATAAGGGGTGTTTCCACTGCATAGTGGAAGACTTTGAACTCGGTTCAAAATGATGGCACCAAGTTTCATCCTCAGCAACAATGCGCAGCAAGAAGTCGTTACCTTCCAAATGGTAACGTGACAAATGTTCAATGGAGCATCCCATACGCTCCAACTTTTGGTCCTCCGTCAATACCCTGGGTATCGTATCCACTGCGCGCACACTTTATGATAACCCAGAGCTTTCACAATGTTGTGAGCAGTACCATAACCCATGTTTAACTCGTTCGCTATGGATCGAATACTCATGCGTCTATCTGCAGATATTGCCGCATTCACCTTTTCACACATGTCTTCTGTGGCAACAACATGGGCTTGACCAGGACGGGGATAATCAGTGGTTTGTTCACGCCCCTTCCGAAACATTCTTGCCCAGTCCACCACTGTTGTTTTGGACACGCATGCATCACCATACACGTCTTTCATACGCCGGTACACTTCAGCTGGGCAGACCTTTCTTCAGAAACAGATGTTATTAATTTATAAAGTCTCTCTTTCCATAACCTGTCAAATGATTTAGTACTAAACAGTTGAAGCTTCATATCCCATGTATTTCTACTACTATACCCGTACCTGAGAGGGGTCAGAGTATCCCATTAGCCCACTGAATTAGCCGAGGTGAAGAAACAGATGAAATAGGATATTGAAAGGTGATTGAAGGAAACAGGAAGGTAAAGATGAGGATGGACGCTTTGTCTTCGTGATTTTTTTCAATGTAATAGCTGCGATTGTATAATTTTTCGAAGGTGATTTATGCTCGAGGACGCTGACGACAGAGGGTGGCCTAAAGGTTCGAGAGAGGAACCGCCACGAAGCCTAGTTCAGTATGAGAGCAGCCTAAAGTGTCGCGATGGATGTTTCCGCTCACTTTTTTCGTCTCCTTCGAAGTTTAGAGCTGGCGATCGAGCGCAGGTCTCTCCCCAGCCATGCAACTAAGCTATGATTATTTTAAAAGGATGGTACTTGTTTTATTTTGATTTTAGCGTTTTCCCTCATCAGTTGTTATGTTTTCCTTCCTAATTTTGCGTAATGGTATGCGTTACTCTTCATAGTCATTCACCTGTTGATATGTGCTGATAGGAATATTGGCAGCCCTGAAAGGACTCCCCTGGAATTGGAGGAAAGAAAATGAAGGGAGAGTGATGGCATCTTACACAATTTCTAACCTTCGTCTTTTGTTCATTATTCCACAATAAACTCTGTGTTTTGGTATCTACAAATATATTACTTCTTTGCTCTCAAGTGCCTAGTGTACCATTTATGGTACGGGGCTTATCCGCTAGTTGGAGTATAATAATTAGTTTTCATTCGTATTTATACATTATTTTATACATAAAGAATAAGGTTCAATAAGAAAAAAACACAAAAATTTTGAAAAAAATAAACTGGACACTAATGGCTTAATGAATGGACACTCGCAATGAACACCTTGCCCAGGCCGGGATTTAAACCCGAATCTCCTGGCATCGTAGCGCACCGTGCTAACCACCCTTTCACGAAGGTCTGCTATCTTTAAATACATACAAAAAGGTAAATAATGGAGTGTATTGTTTTTCTTATGTGTAATGTGGTAACATTCTCTCTTCTAATTTCAAATACTTAGTATTATTTACTTCAAATGTAGTCTTTTCTACCCATTGAGATAAAAGTTAATTGTTATAACAATTATTTATTGATTTGAATTAAGGATTAATGTAATAACTGACTGCGAGGGATGCTTGTTGCAAGGAGTTGGACCATATTGAAAAGCATACTCCTATATCTCCTCCTACAATTATGGGTTCGAGTCGCGTCCGTGGAAATGGTGAAGTGGTTATCATATCGCTCTACGACGCGAGGGGTCTCGGGTTTGAATCAGGGTTTTTAAATGTCCAGGAACCCATAAATTCTAATGGGTTCTATTAGGTTCCTCTGAGGACCGGAACCTTTTCTCTCGCACAATTTAAATTCGGTCCTAGTTGCGTATTGTTTCATTGAAATAAAAGGTTCGTGGATCGTATTAAAATTCATCCGGAACGTATTGAAAGTCATCCGGAAAAAGTGGTTCCTGTACCGCATTTAAATTGATCCGGAAAAAAGTTTCAGGACCGAATTTAAATTCAGCCGGAAAAAAGGTTCTTGGACCTTATTTAAATTCAGCCGTTTAAAAGAAAAGGTTCCTGGATAGAATTGAAATAGTGTACTTTAAACATAGAAATGTTCTTTGCGGTCTTTCGTCTCCCGGACGGGAATTTAATTTAATTTATTTACATTTCCTGAGCCTTTAACAACCCTGGGATTGTTAAAGATCCAGGAAGCCATACATTATAATGGGTTCTATTTTGGGCTTCCATAACAGGACCGATACCTTTCTCGCACAATTTAAATTCGGTCGAAGTTGCGTATTGTTTCATTTCAATACTGAACTTGGACCCTATTTAAACTGATCCGAAAAAAAGGTTCCTGGACCGAATTTAAACTGATCCGGTAAAAACATATTCCTGAACTGAATTGAAATACATTACATAACCCATTTACTATTGCTTATTTACTCCCTGAACCGGAATTGAATTTATTTAAAATTCCTGTTCCTTTAACAAGCCTATTTTGAATCCTGGCCAATGGTGTTTGAGTGTCCATTCATTAATTTCATGATATCGTCACTCATCCTCATCTTCGCATTATTCAAAAGTGGCAGAAAAGCGAAGTATTTCTAAGATGTTTGGGATCTATTACCAATATAAACTCGAATTAATATGGCACCGAATTGCATTGTTAATATCGAGTTATGGCTTGTTCGCTGACAGAATAACACGCGTAGAGACTGAACAGACAAAAACGCAAACATGTTATTTTGCTCAAGTTCATGCAAAATTCTCCAGACACCTTAAGGAAGCACTTTGAGGGATATCAACCAGAAGCAGTAAAAGGAGCGTTCCTTCTTCTAAGAAACAGTTGGGGCCAGATAAGGATCAACACATTAGGGACTTGAAGTTCCTTCAGAAATTGCCATTAACCTCGGCAAAATGATCCCAGGAAATCCAAGGGTCCATTCCGATGTTGGAAGGATCCTCGCAGACACCGTAAATTCCCTGTGTAGTTCGGAACCCCACCAATCTTCATAATCTACCTCTGTTGTCACACTGACGTCGAATTCCGGCAGCCTCTTCCATGAAAGAGGGAGAGAAGTTTTCTCCCGAATCAGGGTTTCCAACTAACGAAACAGGGTTGTTTACTCGACCACAAAATTTTGCAGAAACAAAAAAATCAGACTAAGATTAGAACAGGAATACAGTTTCTTCTATTTCTATTTGTTTAGTTCAGTGTCTTATATAATAATAATCATCGTCTTTAAAATGCAGACTTTTTCGACATCGTTGGATATTTTACAACCAACTTTTCGACAAGGAAGCATGGAAGAAAAAAAGTTGAAACTACATGAGTAATGAAAAGTTTCAGCAGTTATGTTACACACAAGCGCGTCATCGTACAACACCAACAAATTCCACAACATGTAGGGATCACCAAAACGAACAGGGATTAGCAGAGGCATAGCCTTAATACACATGACTAGATTCATCATGCTTACGTCTAAATCGAAACGAAATAAATTAGAATATTTGAATTTTAGAATTTTTATATGTGTGAATGAGTAAAATTGTCTTTATCTTTCTTATAGTGTTAGTTACTGAAATATTTAGTGGGGAAAAATGTAATGGAATACTTCTGTTCGTACTAGTATTGTATTTTTTTTTTGTGTAATTGTATAAGATTTTGCGGATTAAGTGGTAGAGCAGCCACAGGAAGAACTTCGCCCATGAATAAAAAATTCTAATTCTAATTCTAACAAATTTCCTTCCTGGGGTTTTGTTTCGACGCAAGGACCACCTGAAGCTTAACATTTTTTTCCTGTATGTATATGAAGCCACGCGCCACATATCCACATTTTCTACTGTCGTTATTTTTCTCTATCGGAAAATATATTACAAGAACGCTATGCAGCAGTGTGAAATCTTAGATTTAACTATTCCTGCTTATATCGTGCGTGTCTCGATATTCATACATGTACTTAGCATGGTAGCTTATTTGTTGTTTTCCTACAACTGTTACTGGCAACTACTGCCACCAACATCTTAAACAATTATGGTTAATTTGTGATACAGTGTGCATAATTATGATTTATAACCAGTTGCATAATCCCATGTATATTACAATAACTTGCATAATAATCGCACAAAATATGAGCTTTCCTTCAATATTAACTGTTGATTTCTCAGAAACTAGCAATTGCTTATGTAATGTTATCTAAATTCCGATGACTCTATAGGGATCGAACAATCGAAAATCACCAACCCATATAGTGTTACCGTTGTGATATTTCGAACTAAATTGAACTAAAAATATAATATATGATAAGTTCATAACCCTTAGAAATACCAACCTGATGTGATATTTCCACTCTCGATTGTTTTCGTTAACAATCGAAACCAATCGATAAATATGAATTACTCTGTAACTCCTAAAGATTGAAACAGAGGGCTAAAATCTCAACTCAAATCTACAAAATGTTCTTGATTTGTCCGTCATGTTCGCGTCAATAATTCAATCATTCAATACCTATTAATTACTTGGAAGGTAGTACGGTCACAAAAGAACCTATTTCGTGAACTAAAGAAAATGTCATGTTCTCATGTAATGTAACATTTAATATCTATATCTATCGATCGATCTGTCTGATAAAGAGATTAAAACATGGCGACAATCTCAAAGAAATAAAAATAGAAATACGATGATATTTTGTGGGTGAAGTTTCAATAAGTTTAACAAATAACAAAATACAATTAAGAACAGAGATTATATTTCAGATTGCCAGAGAAAGTTAAAACAAACGGGCTACTACTTCCACTTTGGTGTGTGAAACTCACGACATATGTCTTAAGCTTACATTCATGCCAATATATGACAGGGTGTATTAAAACCAACTCTAAAGTCATTTACAGTGAAACACACTAGAAATTTAAATTATCCATACAAACATTTTAACTCTCCATATTGAATTCTAAGAGAAATTGTAAATGTTAAGTTCCGTTTCTCAATTACTAACAGAACATTGTAATGAAAATTGAATCCATTGTGAGTGGAAAGTAATCATAATCATTATTTCCTATCCGATAAATGAGGAGAGACTTGTAGAATAATTTTCCAATGGGAGTTTTAATTTGTGTTAAATTATTACGATACGCTACCAATTTCTTGAACACTCAAAGTAAATTATTAAACTATAAAGTAGTATATACGTTTCATTACTCATTACACGAATGTTCATTTCTTCAAGTTTCATGTCCTATTTTTTTTTTTTTTTTTTGACGGGTTCTAAATCTAAATCAGCTGTAGGGGAGATGGGGGCTAAAACGTTACAGGGCTAAGTTGTGTTGTTAGGTTAGTTTGTTTCAGATTTCACAGAGGGCAGTGTCATCTTCACACTTGTTGACTCTGTCAGTCTTGAGTGAAACTTAGCGATGCTTCTTTAGTTTCTTTGTTAAGTTATCGTAAAAAAATTATGTGATAAATCTCTTGACCTATTTGAAGTGCTACTTGTTTTATTCGCTATGAGGAACGTTTCTTCCCTTAACATGCTTTAGTAGTGCACAACTTAGCTATTTATTAGGAGTAAGAAATTTTCTTGTACCTATAGCAGGCTTGAGCAAATATCGCTTGCACTTGTGGAGCCCAGTAATGTCTTGTTACGGTTCGAACTTCCCGCCTGTACATTGCACCTCAAGGCTGGTAAGTAACAGCGCAGGGTTGTGGATCCGCATGTGTTGAGGTCTAAAAAATACCGTGAGAAGAGGCGCCCTTCTTTTCACGGAACCACCTCTTGTCTGTCTCTTCTCCCATGATTACAATGCCACACTCCACTGTTACGAATAGGATGGCGAAAGATTCCATACTGCACAAACGCGACCGACGAAGCCCCCTGAACCTCTTACAAAGCTAGAGAACCGTTACTCTCTCTGCAATCCACACGTGCGTACGGGAACTTTCTTCCACCAATACAGTTGGTGACAGATTGAACAGGTCTGGCATATAGGCTAGATGTAGTAACGGAAAAATTAATATTTCTCACCCTAGTACATTGTAATTAGGTCATTATCTGTCACATAGCTAGCTATCCGTATTATTTTGTATTTTCCGTTCCCATTGCAGTCCCACTTTGATTTTTCATGTTTTAGAGTATAGCATGGTGTGCCAAATATATTTTTTGGCGATGAGATGTTTTGAGATATTCAAGGTCAAAGGTAAAGGTCACGTGACAAAATTTTCTCTTTATCCAAGGGTAGGCTTGTTACGTATCATTCGAAAGCTTGTTTCATTTCCTGCACAATAAATTTTATTTCAGCTTCCTAGGCCAATTAGGAGCAGAGTTACAGTACATTTAGTAAAGCTAAACGATCTCATAAAGGGAAATTTCTGCGAAATTTGACTTTAAATAATTTGACAATTACAAGACAAACGAGACTTAAAATTTTCATAGTTACTAAGTTCCACGTATACTTTCAACTCCCCAAATTTCATGAAAATCGGAGATGGTCAGGTTGGGTGATGTGTTGATTTCGTATGGAATGACTCATAAGGTATTCCATTTGGATGAAATCCACCAGATAATTAAATACGGCAAACTTATAATTTCGCATGGTTAATACATGGAGGAGATATTTTTGCTTGAAATATCCAGAAAAATAATGGGAACACACAACTGTGAACGAACTGTATTGTAGCAGATTTAAAACATTGTGTTACATAGTATTTTTGGATTATTTAATGGTCTATGGCATATGAAATAAATTAGATAAATAGAAAACGTTTTTGTAGCTGTAGTACGAGGGTCACTATTTATATTTTGAGCCTTGGCAACACTGATTGAAGTTAGGCGCGATTTGACCTTTGCACGGAATCGTCTGGCATTATTGACCATAATGTACTTCAAATGTTTTGTCAATAGCTTCATTTGTGTTGTTTATGTTGCCTTGGAGATTGCGCGACAACAATAAAATGGAATTAACTCGTGAACATTTTCGTGTGATGATTTTTTACGATTTTCGACGTGGATTATCAAGACAAGAGTGCATCGATCAACTTACTTCCACATTTGACGATGAAGCCCCATCCTTTGCCACTGTGAAACGCTGATATAACGAATTTAATCGTGGCCACCATTCGCTCACCGACGAGATTCGCGAAGGTCGTCCAAAATCAGTTGTTGTTCAAGAAAACATTGATGCTGTGCAAAACCTAATACTGCAAGATCGTCATGTGACATACTGTGAGATTGAGGCAACCATAGGCATTAGTTCCACCAGCATATATAAAATATTACATGATCATTTTGCTGTGAGAAAGGTATGTTCTCGTTGGATCCCACACAATTTGACAAAAACTCAAAAAGACGCTCGCGTCAATTGGTGCAAACAAATGCTCAATAAATACAATCGTGGTGCTTCAAAAGACGTATATAAGATTGTAACAGGTGACGAATCATGGATATATGCATATGAGCCGGAACGTAAACAGCAGTCGACTGTATTGGTGTTTCAAGATGAACCCAATCCAACAAAAGTTGTTCGCGCTCGAAGCACATCGAAACAAATGGTCGCCAGTTTTTTCGGGAAAACTGGTCATGTGGCAACTGTGCCTTTAGAGGAACGTAGAACGGTCAACTCTGAATGGTACACAACAATTTGTTTGCCAGAGGTCTTCGGTCAAATACGGAAAACAAACAAACGCCGTCGGATCATTCTTCATCAAGACAATGCCAGCTGTCACACATCTCGTCTAACAACCGACTTTATGAACACTCAAAAAATCGAATTGATGGGTCATCCGCCGTACAGTCCTGATTTGGCACCCAATGACTTCTTCTTGTTCCCGAATGTCAAGAATAAATTGCGTGGACAACGATTTTCGTCGGCGGAAGATGCCGTTGATGCGTTCAAAAACCATATTATGGAGGTGTCTCAAGAAGATTGGAAAAACTGCTTTGACAAATGGTTCGAACGAATGCAAAAGTGTATTGACCATAAAGGAGAATACTTCGAAAAACAATAAAGCAGTTTTCAATGCCAAATTCCTGTTTTTTCATTGTTAGGCTCAAAATATAAATAGTGACCCTCGTATAATTCATTCCAGAATGGGCACAACACTGCATTCACAAAATAATTGGTTTCATAAACTCAAGTTCAGAATGGTTTTGATTGATTTGCTTTATTTTACTTCTCTTTTTGTGCCACTTTTGGGTAATTTGCGAAGATGGGGATGAGTGATGATATGATAAAATTAATTAACGGACACTCACAAACATCCATGTCCTGGCTGGGATTTGAACCCAGGACCCCTAAAATTGCATCGTAGCGTGATGTGCTAACCACTCGGCCACGGGAGCTGGCGAAGTTCAGAATGGAATATTCACTAATCGTATTAACTAAAAATGTGCTTAATCTTGAAAAACATATACTTTAACATGCCTTCTGAGTATCATTATGTAGGAAGAAGGTAGCAAACCTGATTGATAAAATTAAGTCTGTAAAAAGTTACAGTTATTGCTTTTTTTCTGGGAAGAAAGGTTCCGGTACTATTCACTATGAATTTCTCTTGTGTGTTTCACTGATTGATTGATTGATTTGCTTTATTTTACTCCTCTTTTCTGCCACATTTGGCTAATCGCAAAGATGAGAACAAGTGATGATATGATGAAATTGATGAAGGGACCCAAGGAATACCCATGCCCAGGCCGGGATTCGAACCTAGGACTTCTGTGATCGTAGGCATTTCTCTTGTTAGAATAAAATGTTATTAATCCTCACCTATAATAAGATGCCAATTTGGAGTACCATTGTTGACTACCAGAAAAAAATACTGGTCATAACATATTTTGTACCCCCCACCCCTCAGTAGTTTGGTTCTTGGATACACCAAAGTATGTGCCTCCTCAGTGAATGCAACCCTGAAAACTGACCACAAAGCAACATCATTAACGGTTTATTACACCCTCCTGGAAGAATAGAATCAAACTGCTGGACGAATATTTTAGAACACATTATGTTAACAGAATTGTTAAATAGTTTTTGATTAAGTCAACTATTCCCTGTCACAATTATTTCTGGAGCAAGGGCGGGCATAGCATCAGACAAGGGGAGGAAATCGAGTGGGCAGAGGGAAGCAGCACATACTGCTGTGAAGGTTGGTAACTGCAGTCGCTTGCCCCCCTCCATGCAATCCATTTCTCTCTCCGGTGGTGGATCCACGTCACGTTGCTTTATTCGCTTGCTCCAGAGATAGTTGGGACAGGGTGTAAAGCAATACAAATTGAATGTTGCAATGCATTACTACTAGGAGAAAAAAGATATTTAATTTTTAATATATATATTTTTATACACAATCTGAAAAAAAACACAATTAAAACCCAGTGTTGTCCGGGGTTTGTCTAAAAAAAACTAAAAAACCCACCCTGCAAGTAACCCTACTCGATCAGAGAAGTAAAGATTGGTGACCAAAATTATGAAGAGATGGAAACCTTCAAATATCTGGGATCATGAATGACACAACAAAATGATGTAGAACTTGATATCAAAGATAAAATTACAGGAGGCAACAAATGTCTCCATGCCTTTGTGGATATATTTCGGAAGAGACGAAACTTGAGAATCGTTATATTTTTAAAACTGAAATGTCAACGTTATTAATCGCGGCATAAAGACGAACTTTGACAAGATTTGTATTTTCTGCAATCAGCCGGTTCAATTGTCTGTTCCAGTCAACAGTCAAAATCAGTCGATTCACATAAATTTCTCAGAAACTGTAAAAGAAGGAAACATAAAATTCGGTGGGTTTGATGACGTAATTGCAGGTGATGAAAACTTAAAAATTGGGGCTTCTTGCGTTTTACATTCAGAAATGAATGTACGTTCTGCACCTCGAAAGGCATGTTCTCCGCCAGAGGAGGTGAAATATTCTACGACTATTTATTACTTTCCAATCACACTGGACTAGATATAATAGTGTTTTACCGATAATAAAGTATAAGTAAATTTAAACTTAACTCTTAAACAAAAACAAAATACTGTAAACAATATTCAGCACAAAACGAACAGAACTGTATAGCACTTATGATACAGTCACGGACACTTGTAGGTTGTAATGACCCCATTAAAAGTTAATTAGGTTGTTCCAACGCAGAAGTGTCTGTGACTGTACAAAAGAAAGCATTTTCTTGTTGCTCCTTGGCCAGCTCGTCGGTATATTAATAAACCGAATTTTATAACCCTTCTGTGTGATTTATTGATTGATGCATGAGAGCTTACTAAAAAATTCAATGATCAGGAAGATCCTATTAACACGGAGAATAAATTTAATAAGTGAAATAACAGTAATAATAGTATAATGGTTTTCATTCACGGACATTGTGTTAAATACAATAATATGTATTGTAGTTACCTGCGCCATCTTTTTTCTAGCTAGAAAATAGGGCAAACTGCAAAACATTAATCTGCTCTGGTGGGTGTTGTCTATTTTTCAAATTCCCTCACACACACAGAAATTAAGACTGTAAGTAATCGCGCGTGTTTGGAATCGATACTTCTAGTATTCTGCATGTTTATTTGTCTTTGGCGTGCTTAACCGTATTGCACTTCACCTATTCTGACTTGATTACATTTTTAGGCTACATGTTTAAGAATGATAACACTAGGAGAACATGTAGACGTAATAGTCAAAGTTCCTTCTGATATTTAGTGTGACAGAGTAGCTGCCCAGGATTTTCCATCTTAAACAATAACTAGTTACTTGCTTCAAAAAGTAACAGAGTTACAGTTACTCATTTTGAAAAGGTACTCAGTTACATTTACGTTTAGCAGTTAATTTCTGTTGGAAATTTTCTTCAAATAATTTACACGCAATCAATAATCTGGTACATAATATATTGTTTCTTTATTAATTTTCTCCCTCTCTCTGTCTCCCTCGCTTCTGTGTACCTTGCTTTCTTTTCCCCTCCCCCTCTCTCAACTTCTTTTTCACATGCTTTTTCCTGTCTTTTCTTTCTCTGTACCTTAGATTTTTGATGACTATAGAGTAATATTAAACAATTTGACATTATGATTGTAGAGCGTTTCAAGGACTTTACAACGGCATCTGGCTCCTTTTCCTACCATTAACCATAAGGGAGTTATTTGTTTTAATGTATTGGATCTGTGCTAGCTGATAAACAGCCCTACTATTGCGGTTGAAACGTAAGAAGAAGTGTTAGATTATTTCACTTCGGGCAGCGAACATGCCCTTTGGGGAGGGCATAGTACATTCACTCCTGAATGCAAAACGCTCAAGGCCACAAGTTTTTAAGCTCTCGTTCGTTTGTAATGACGTCATCAAAATGGCGGCCATGGTGAATATTCCCATTCGTGAATTCTGTTACTCCATTACATTTATTTAGCATTCATGGTATCTTATTTTCATGCAAGTTGCAGTTTAAAACTCTATTATGACGATAAGAAATTTGAAAGACCCACTTTATCACATAACATTAAATATCATGGTCAATATGGCCGCCAAAATCTAAAAATACCAGGTTTGGAATCATTCACTGTGTTTTGGAGGTTCCAGAATTCAACGGTGGCAAGAAAATTAGTGGTGTTTGTGAGTGTCCATTCATCACTTCCATCATATCATCACGCATCCTCATCTTTGCAATTAGCCAAAAGTGAAACATGAAATAAACCAAATTAATCAAATATTCGGAATGCAGACGGTCACTAAGAACTAAATATTACCTTCCATACTAAGCTTGGTTACTTAAATACAGTATTCCGTATCAAATGACGTCCACCTTTAGTGTGAATGCTTTCTGAAATATTAATTCTTGCCTTCAACAAAATTTAATTATGCACTGCGTAGATGGTTCATTATTTGACCAAGATCTTTTACGACATAGACGGTAGCTGGGTGTCTGGAAAGCGACAGACAAGGACTTATAAAGAAGGGTAGTTGGAATCATCCCCTAACATATCACCCTTCACCCCCCACCCCCTCGTCTCAACCGTGGCGTCGGCGGCTGGATGTCCAATGTTTTATAGCGCAAACGCTCCCCAGCGTCGGCGTCTTCCGTCCCGTAACCATGGAAACAGAAATTTCGGTCAACATGTGATGGTTGGGAAGAACCCTTTCCCCTTTCCAGCCCTGTCTTCTCTCGATGACGCTTTTTCTACGATTGAAAAGCCTTTCTGGAAATAGACGGAGTAAAAAGGGAAACAAAATGTTCGTGCTGAAAAGGTTAGATTTGGAAGCATGTAAGGTAATGACAAAGCTATTGCATGTTTTAACCGACGGAAATGATTTCAGTAAAAATTCGTTGCTTGTTTTTTGCCAATAATTAAAATCATGAAGTTTTTGATGAGAAGCACAATCATCGATGTCCTATTTTGAACATAATGTGTATTTCTACCTTTTTATTCAGTCTAACCAGTTCGTTGATTAGTTTTGTAATGAGGTTGTAACACTGTCCTTTTACGAAAATCAATGCACGAGGTTTCCTCGAAAAATATCTTCATGTAATCTGTTGTGATATCACCAGAAAAGAAAATAAATCTGGTGAATTCAGGTCCCACCATCATAAGAAAGATGTATATCCCACATATGTGGTAGAGAGAGAGAGAGAGAGAGAGAGAGAGAGAGAGAGAGAGAGAGAGAGAGAGAGAGGGAGAGAGATATGTTGAATATTAAGGGCCATTACAGCTGAAGTAACTATGTTTCCCTGGCTTTCTCTTTCGTCTTATACCTAGGTATATTATTTTATCTCTCTAGCTCTCTCTTCTTTCTTCTCACTTTCTCTCTCACTGTGTACGTATGTGTTCCTCTATCCCACATTTTTCTCTTTCTTTCCACATCTTATCTCTCTATTCGTCGTCTCTCTTTCTTTCTTTCTTTCTGTATTTTCTCCATATTTCTATTTTCCTTCTCTCCCTATTTTTCTATTTTCCTTCTCTCCCCATTCTTCTATTTCTCGCTTTCCTTGTATTCCTCATCTCTCTTTCTCTCTCTCTCTTGTTCTCTCACTGTATTTTTCTATCCATTATTTCTCTTCATATCTCTGTTCCCTTCCTCTCTCTGTGTATTGTCTCTACTGCTTTCTTCATCTCTCTCTTTATGTTTCTTATATCTGTGTTTATCTTCCTCTCTCTCTCTCTCTCTCTCTCTCTCTCTCTCTCTTTCCTTAAACCTGTCATCTTGTAATCAAGGGGATCAGGATTCGATCTCTAGTGGAGCACATTGCACAGTGGTTTGGATCACACTTTGAACTCTAAGTTCAGTCCTATCTAAGCATAACTTTCTCATTGTGTGTATGTCCTGTGTTTCTACTTCAACTGCAAACGAATAGTAATTCTCACATAAAATGTTTGTTGGTGATAAAAATGAACGTCTAGACTCCTTTGGGTGGGGAAAATAATAGTACTATAAAACTATTTCATGATGGCCACAGGCCACCCTTGCTCATCAGGAAGCGAAACCACTGCTAAGCTCTATGTTTCGACAACCATTGGTTGTTTCCTTGATCGACTTAACAGGAAGTCATAGTGGAACTTATTGCGCATGCGTCTTCGTTTAGAACTGATCCGCAAACAAAAGAACTTTCGAGCAAAAGCCTTCTCTCATCTTCTCCTCCATCCGTTCAACTCTGCTTCTCTCCTCCTCGAGCAAGTACGATGCACAGGACACTTGGTTCTATGCAGAATCTTTTGCCTGTTATATTACTGTAACTAGTTACTTTTGAAATGAGAGACTGCAACTGAATTCTAGTTCTTTTCTTCTCAATAAGCAGTTACGAAATTGGAGTTACTTTTGCGCCTGAGGAGCCGATGTCAGTCACCTACGCGATAAAATGTAAAGCCCGTAACGTTATCAAGTTCCTCTTCAAACAAGTTTGAAGGATAATATTGCCCGCCATGCTGGTCGTTTAAGGTGATAATAGTACATCAAATGGCATTGTTGTGAGGTCGAAAATAAACTTTCATACAGAACACGTCCTCATATATGAGCCTCAATCACGGATTATCTTGACAGAGAAGACAGTGGAGTCTCTTGTCCTGCAACTGTCCATGTCTAAAGTGTAATCGCGATGGGTTCGATCCTTGCTGACCCCAATTTCAGTAGAAACTTAGCAGTGAATTTTTGCAGCAGACGTTGATTCTGTTGGAGCAGGATGAAGATAATTCCTTTGAAGGTCTCATGACTGGCTCTGTACGATACGGAGACAGGTGTGCGTGCGCAGACTTTTAACATTGTAGTCTCTGAATAATCATTATCGGTTTTACTAACTAACTAACTCCCTAGCCTTCTTAAACCCGAAGGTTCATGGCTGCAGCAACACAGGCTTTCCATCTTTCCCTATCTTGAGCAAGTTCTATATACGCTTTTCCATCCCTACCGATTTCCCTTAGGTCCATCTCAACGTTGTCCCTCCATCTTCGTCTTGGCCTTCCTACAGGTCTCTTACCATCAGGTTTCCCAACAAGAATCCTGTAAACTCCTCTTTCCTCTCCCATTCGTGTCACATGGCCTGCCCACCTAAGTCTTCTTGATTTAATTATTCTAATAATATCTGGACATGAATACAAATTATGTAGTTCTAAATTATGAACCCTTCTCCACTCACCTGTCTCCTCATCCCTTTTAGACCCAAATATTTTCCTAAGGATCTTATTTTCAAATACTCTCAATTTATGTTCCTCTTTCAATGTAAGGGACCAAGTTTCACATCCATATAATACTGCAGGCAAAATTACTGTTTTGTATATTTTAACTTTTAGTTTCTTAGATATTAAACGAGAAGACAAAAGTTTATGAAGAGATAAGTAACATGCATTCCCTGAATTAAGCCTACTTTTTATTTCCTCTTTAATATAATTTTCATTTGTTAATATTACTCCTAAGTATTTGAATTTGGAAACTGGTTCAAACGAGTTGTTATCAATAATTAGATTTTGATTATTACCTAACACTTGGTTTCGGCCTGTAAGTATATTTTTAGTTTTCTCATTGTTAACTTCCAAACCTATCTCTTTAGCAGTTTTGAAAAATATTTTAGCATTATTCTTAATTGTATTCACATCATCCCCCAGTAAGTCTACATCATCTGCATATGCTAACAACTGAGTCATACCATTTAATTTTAGTCCTTCTTTAGTTTCTTTTACCTTCCTAACAGCATATTCTAAGGCAAAATTAAAGAGCAATGGAGATAATACATCTCCTTGTTTTAACCCATCATGAATTGTAAATTTGTCAGACATATTAATACCCACACGAATTTTACTTTCTGTTTCACTGGTGCATATTTTTATCATATTAACAAGCTTCTTAGGTATTCCAAACTCTACTAATATATTATATAATTTATCTCTTTTGACCGAATAATATGCTTTTTTGAAATCAATGAATAGCTGATGGACATTTTGATTATATTCCCACTTTTTTTCAAGTGTCTGTCTGATGTGAAAAATTTGATCTGTAGTTGATCTGTTACGTTTAAATCCACATTGATAATCACCTATAATTTCATTACCATATGGGGTTAGTCTTGTTAAAAGAATGTTAGATAATATTTTATATGTTGTTGAGAGTAGAGAAATTCCACGGTAATTATTGCAGTTCATTTTATCACCTTTTTTAAACACAGGAACAATTATGGATTATTTCCACTGTTGATGGATTTCTTCTTTATTCCATATTAAACAAATCAATTTATGAATTTGACATATTAATTAATTTCCACCATATTTAATTAACTCAGCTGGTATTAAATCAATGCCAGGTGCTTTGTTATTCTTTAGCCTTTTAATAACTTCAGTCAAGTTAGGTTCTGGAACTAAAGGTTCAGGTGTGTGGACTTCAGTTACTTCTGATTTATCTCCTACATGAACATTTAAAAGGTCATTAAAGTAGTTCTTCCATCTATTTAGAATATCGCTTGGGTCAGCTAGAAAATCACCGTCTTTATCTTTTATCAAGTTTACTTTAGGTTGCCACCCCTTTCTAAACTCATTTACACCTTTATATAAATCTCGGATATTTTTATTTTTGCTGTTTGTTTCAATTTCGTTAATTTTGCTTTTCAAGTAATCTCTTTTTTTACTTCTAAACGTGCGGTTAACTTCTCGCTTTATTCTATTATAAATGTTTAGATTTGTATCATCAGAGTTATTTAACCACCTAAGTCTAGCCTGATTTCTTATTTCTATTAGATTATGACATTCATTATCAAACCATGGCTTACTTTTTCTCAGTTTATGGTATCCTATACTTTCTTTAGCTGCTGATTCTATTGCATTACGTATGTGCTCCCAATTCTTATTTACGTCCGTTTCATTTATATTTTCATCATAATTTAAATCCTGCAAAACATCAAATCTATTTGACAGTTTAATTTGGTAATCTTTCTTAATTCTTTCATTAGTAAACTTTCCTGTATCAAATTTTAGAACTTTTAGATTTTGTTGCTTATGATTTATCACTGAGAGTCTTTCTCTTAATTTAGCAATTACTAAATAATGGTCACTGGCACAGTCAGCGCGTCTATGTGTACGAACGTCAATTATACTAGTATGCCTTCTATTGTCAATGAGAATATGATCTATCTGATTAAGAGTTTTACCATCTGGAGAAGACCAGGTACATTTATGGATATCTTTATGTATAAAAGTGGTACTTTTCACAATTAAATTCTTTGAGGTTGCAAAAGTAATCAATCTTATACCATTATCATTACTTAATTCATGAAGACTTTCTTTACCAATCGTGGGTTAAAATGTCTCTTCTTTGCCAATCTGTGCATTACAGTCACCTAACAGAATTTTCATATCATACTGAGAAAATTTATCAAAGACCTGTTCTAACTCTGTATAAAAATCATGTTTAGTATTATCATCTTTATCTTCCGTTGGTGCATGTATGTTTATTAAAATAATTTTACACCACCTACCCTGTAAAACTGCATATGATATCCTATCATTAATAAATTCTACTGTTTTAAGAACCGAGATAATTCTATTATTTATGAAAAAGCCTGTTCCAAAATTATGATTTTCAGTACCACCATAGAAAAAAGTATAATTTTTAGTTTTACAATTCCCTTCTTCTGGCCACCTAACTTCCTGGACAGCTACTACATCTAATTTATACTTAACTATCTCATTAACTGTACACTGAAATGCTCCAGGCCGGTAAAGGCTCAGAACATTCCAGGTGCCTAATTTAATATCCTTATTCCTAACGTAGATCTTATCCTTAGTCCAGGTACCTCCCAAAGTAGTCCCCACCCGGAGATCCGAACGGGGGACTAATTTACCTCCGGAATATTTTACCTTGGGAACATCCATGGCCTTATATTGCTGTTTCTTGACATTTTTTTACAGTGCAGAGTTGTCAGCTCTACGCCTAACCCCCAATATGAATGGAGGAACTACTACTCAAGACAAACACAAACACATTAGACAGCACAATTACTACACAAGACGAACACAAACACAAACACATTAGACAGCACAACTACTACACAAGACACACACAAACACATCACAACTATAACACAATATAACACCCCTAATAAAAGCTCATGAATTCCTCAAAAATATCATTTTTTTAATTCACAGTTCGAATGCAGAATATTAATTGTCCACGGATGGATATGTCACAAGTTTCGTCAACCATAATAGCAAAATATTCCCGACGTTTAATATCTGCTACCACGGAGCGCAAAACAGATATCCCTAATATATCAATGATCTCGTTCTGAATGTCATGTGAGAGCCATTTGTAGCCCGAACGTCCCATTCATTCTCCTATATTACCACAAACAATATTGTGTATTAATTTGCGAACTTCTTAGGTAGGGCCTTGCGTATTCCCCAGCCCACCAGCTGCTATGGTCCTACTTAGCCCCTTCTCTTATCGTCGCTACTTTGAGTCCTGATAAAATTAACTCCACAAAATTTGTTTTACTTGAAATTAAATTAAACCACAGTCTTACAAGTAACCCTTAAGCGTAAATAATTCACAGTTGGTACTAATTTGAAAATATACTTGACTCAATATAATCTCCTAATACAATTTAATATAATATTTTACAGTTCTACTTCAATGTAATACATTTACAACATTAAAAAAGTAAAAGTAAAGTTCTCCCCTGTGCTTTGCACCACGCCATGAAAACGTATAGGGGGTGTGGGTTTAGGGCCACACACTTTCTTGATCTCGGCCGAGTTGGAGGCGATGTGATCAACGGTACAAGAGTTTCCTCCAGGTACCCACATTATACGACGCTGGGTGGACGCCGGAGCCGCTTGAACAGGTTTGAAAAGTCCCGGCTCTCCCCTCCGGGGGTTGAACCCGGGTCTCTCGCATGGTAGTCAGACGACCTAACGACTGAGCTACGTTTTTCTTGTACAGGACTTTCAGGACAGACAATCATAAACATTCACTTCCGAGCCGGGATTCGAACCCGGGACCTCTGGCATTGCAGCACACTGTCCTAACCACTCCGCCACGGAGGCCGACAGCTACTGATTGATTTGTTGTTATAAGTTCACTTTATACACATTAAGGCTAATCGGGACTGTACCTACAGTTCAAAGTGGGATCCGAACCACTATGTGCCTCCACCGGGTATCGAACCCGGGCCCCCTTTATTACAAGGCGACTACGAATATAAGCAATGAATTATTTTTATTATAATATTTTATTTTTGCACATCTATCATGTAATCATGCTGTAGAAAAGAAAAGCATATTTTCAGAAATACGAAATTCCTAGCGCAACTTATTTTCGGAATACATTTTCATTATAGTACATAATGTGCTTGCACTATGAGGTTATATATTTGTTCAATTAGTGTATGTCCACCTTGTTTTATTAATTCCGATTGAATACGGTCTTCCCCTGGCGCTTTATTATTTTTATGGCTATAATGATTTCTTCCACTTCCATTCTATTTCGTTCTGAAACAAGTACTTCTGCGCTATATGTTTTCCATTTCTGCTTGTGGTCTATTCAGCAGTTCACTGAAGTATTCGGTCCATCTTTCCATTATGCCTTCTTCTTCTTCAATTATCTCTCCATTCTTATTCTTACAATACATTGTTCTTGGTTGATATCCGTTTCTCTCATCTTTTGTTTATTTTCCTCCTCTCTCTCTCTCTCTCTCTCTCTCTCTCTCTCTATTTTCTGACATTTCTTCAATTTCTTCCATCTTCTTCTTTTCATATTATCTCTTCTTTTTCTTATTTCTCTTTGTGCCTCTCTTCTCTTATTCTTATACTCAGTTATACTGGCCGTTGTTTTCCTCTGAATCATGATCATTCTTGCTGAATTACGATATATAATCAATCTTTAACATTCATCATCATACCATTCATAGGATTTGACGGGTTGCTTATGTATTCCCTTTCCAAATAATTCAAAATCAAGCATTGCACTAATTTCAAAATATTTCTTGCCTGCAGGAAACGTCCAACATTTACTGTAGAGATATCAATGTGTGTTAATGAATTGGCTAATTTATTGGGCATAGTAGGTGCACAGCGACATTTTCTTCACCATGTATAAAAGGTACGATAAAGTTCCTTGTGCATATAACACCGTACCATGAAGGTACATTTTAGGGGATGCGGGGGTAGGGAATAATAAAAGAAAACATTTTAGCGAAATTGTGCTCTTTGATACAGATTGCTTTTTAAAGAAAATTGAAAATTCAATGACTAGGTTCACATACGTTATGATGAAGTGACATGAGTATTACATGACATGATATATTCTAAAAACAATATGTTTCTCGTGTGCACTGAACTTTAAGAGAACTCAATTAGTTAAAAGGAAATATATTAAGTGCAGTAAGTAATTCACATTACAGAATAGTAAGTAGAAGCCATTACTTACAAATCCCAATTCCTTACCCATTTCTGGAAAGCTAATATACCATAGCATAATAGGAATACTATTTTATAGGCGCCATATTATTTTTCCAGCACGTTACTGCAGATGTGAAATATAGTTTACGATGGCTTTTGTACGTAAATCTATTACCCATCGGATCAAGAGTAATGGGTGTAAATTCGTACTTTCAATTGAATTAGTTCCGAATACACTTTGAAAACGAATGAGCTTTGTGATATATGCGCAACTCTATGACGCAAAAGAGTTTTTATATATATGTAGCATGAAACACAGAGTTGGCACTTGTATTTGCAAGGTGTGACGAACGCACGTGTATTTGGCTCTTGTGCCTCACTACATTAAAAGTGAAACGTGAATCAATAGTCATTTACAAGGGACAGGAGTCTTGTGGACGGAGGAAAGGTAAAACCTACCTATTCGATATTTGAACTGCAATTAGTTCGGTACATGAGTATTCTTTGAGAGTGTCCATTAATATTATATCATCATCGCTCATTCTCATCTTCGCGATTAGCCCAAAGTGGCAGAAAAGGGAAGTAAAATAAACTAAATGAATAGAAGTATTATTTTCTGTAATATGTGAATTCCAGTATAACCTTTGGGCCGACAGTTGCACAATAATATCATACATGTATAGCAAGTGGTGAAGTTTTTTTTTTTTTAATCACTCAGCAATTTCTTAAGGATTCATTCTCAATTTTTAAAAGCATGTTTGTATTCAATCAGAATACACCTTGTATAATGAATGTAGAAATGTATATTTAAAAGGAAAAAAAACAATTTACCTTATTAATCCAACAAAACGTCTCCTTATTACTGATCACTATGTTAAATCAGAAAATACAAATTACTTTATGTCATGTTACTTTCCACGTTTATGCCGCGGCTGATTCTTTACCGGTTCCAAATATGCAAATAACCTGTTAAGTACCACTTTGACGCTACACTTAAGAAAGATAATTAGCATTAACCATCTTAGATAGGAAAGAGTAAACGTACATTAGTCTTCCAAGATATGAATAGTTCTAATGATTATTGCAAGATAATTTACAATTACTTAAATTTCTTTCTCTTTTCTTTCAGCATCGGTTAATCAAATTTCAAGCTGGTTGTGATTTGCAATGAATTTCTTATCGCTGACATCGAATTCCATGCATTTCTTGATTTTGTTCTTATGTAGCCTTCCACCTTCAGTGATAATGCATTTATATCATCCCCTACATTCGATCCCAACGGCTGAGGAGAACTTCAATGCTTTGGATGTAGTGAACAGAGTTTGTTCAACACAACTGAACACCAAGAAGAGTGTAGCAATTATAGTGTGTTCAAGGGATAGAGATATCATCATCGAAATCCTTAAGGAATTCTTTCAACAAGATGTTTTATCTTTTATGGTACAGACTATGAACTCATCAGCATATTGCAAAGTTCACCCCGGGATATCGTACCAGAAAGAATATAGATCTTGTTTTATTCTGCTGGCAGACGACAATAGCTTACTTTACAACTTACTAAGCCAAGCAAAATACCTCCCCTACTGGAACACAAGAGGAAAGTTCATAATATTAATCAGAAATATCTTCCACAACCAAGCAAACATCATCAGCACTTTCAATGCACTATGGCGTGATAAGATCCTTGATATTGAGATAATAGTAAGAGACAGGAGTTGCAATGAAACACACTCAGGAAGTTTATATAACTGTATCAACTTTCTATCGTACAACCCATTTACATACGAAAATTCGGTGGAGAAAAATGGGATATCCTATAAGAAGATTGTAAGGAGAAGAACACATTTCTCGCCTTCATTAAAAGAAAGGACAAGGCATATTAATGGTTATCCTTTATACATCAGGAACGATCCAGGGGTATTCAAGAGAGACGGCACTTTGGAGACGAAACATTTTTACATTATTATACCTACGATAGTGGAGCACCTGAATTTCACCCCCGTCAAATGGCCACTGTCTGAAAGACGAACATTAACTTATAAACTCCGTAGTGGAAGAATTCGTGGTGACGTTAGGAGAATAGTGCCGTCACTCCCAGATTTTGTTTACAGTATTAACGTTTTGAGCTATAAGTATTTAGAAGTTTTTGATTTCTTGTCAATCATCCAGTATAGTAATTTCTGCTTCGTGGTTCCGAAAGCTGCTCCCATTCCACAATGGATGTCTTTGTTCCTTCCCTTTCGTTGTAGCCTGTGGATTGCAATGACTTGCACCCTTGTCTTTATCTGGATTTGTACACATTTTATTAGAAACTTTGATTCTGAAAGAGGAACTGATTTCAGTCTCACTACAACCGTTTTCGAGGTGCTGTATATAGCATGGAATGGTTCATTTTACATAATACCTAGGAGCTCATACCTAAAAACTATATTTCAACTTGTCGTAGTATTTTCCATGATTATGAGTACGTTGTACAAAGGTTCGTTGCTACGCTATATGTTGAACCCACCATACTTTGAAGATCTGGATTCAGTAGATGAAATACTAAATTCTGGTTTGCCAGTAGTGGCACTCAGAGTTTGGCATCATTTCATGAAAATGTTTCAAGATCCCAAGTTAAAGGCTTTGTTTAACAAATCTCAGGTATTAGATAATGAGTTGCAAATATATACCCGGGTAGGGCGTAGAAGAAACGCAGTGTCTTTCATGCATTACGGGATTGCAACACGTCTAATCTCACATTTCAAGTCAAGGAACGGTCCTCCTCTTACGCATATTGCCAGAGAAAATGTAGGTATGTTCATGGTATCTTACCCTGTCTTCAAAAACTTCCCTTACATTGAGAATTTTAATGCTATTCTCGACAGTATGAAACAGTCTGGTCTCATGAGAAAGTGGCTTGATGCATTTTACCCAGGTAAACAGGCAACATCTCTCAAGGATGAACATATACTAATCTCTCTGCAAAACCTAAGTGTGATATTCTTCTTGTTGTTGGTGGGACTTGGTGCGGCTTTTGTTGTTTTCGTCACAGAACAAACTCTTTTCTACAAGAGCTTGATCAAGCGGGCATTTTATTCTTCGATGACGAAAGTCAGAAACGTTGTTAGCCGAGGCATAACTAAAGTTTTTGTTCGGATTCGGATCAGTTTTAAGAAATGAGGAATTTTCCAACATCTGTGCCAAGAAGGTTCGATGATTATGATGCTGGAGTGTCAAATTACCAATTTATTCACCGTATATTCTATACAAATAATGTTATTTCGCGCTTCAATTTTAATATTTTCTAAAATCACTTTCATTTAGGCATACCTTAGCATCCATGATAGTCACTTGAATATATACTCGCCTCTGTAAATCACACCGTGTCATGAATGCATACAAGTTACTTGTTGGTAGGGTAAGCACATTTTAAAATAGATCTAATGGTGGCAATATCATCAGAAATATGCTCCAGGTACTAACTGAAATAGGACTGAATGATTTCTTAATAAAATTACAGAATAGTTTTTGGACATTGAACCAAGATGGATTGACTGATTTAAATCACTTTAATCATTATCGGTTTTGGGTTTCCTTATCACTGTGACGATATTTATATTGCTTTAATCAAGAAGGTAACCAACTGAAAGTTGATATTGGTACAGAATAGCCAACTAGAACAAATCTAATACAAGGCCATGTCTGTACACGTAATATCAGTTGAATCTCTCTCATTTTAAAAATCGGTAAGTTCAGTGTTTTAATGTTTTCTAATGAGCATAACTGTGTAAAATTTAATATTGTACTTGGTCACTTGACAGTTAATACTCTGTGAGATTTATAAAATGAAAAACATCTTTGCTACGTGATTACTGATCACTATGGTAAACAATATCACATTTGGGGAGAGGAAGGAAGGGGTGAGAGAGAGAGGAGGAGGGAGAGAACAGGGTAATTAAATGAAGCGAAATAGTTTATTCTTTTAAAACACCACGGATATTAAGTCCATTATTTAATGGTAGTTTCCACATTTGATATTATTTTATGACACGTTAGGGGTTGTCCAGGCAACCCCCGTGCGCACGTCTATGCGGAGACCAAGGATATAAGCAAGGAGTGGAAGTATTACTTCTCCCCTTCCCAAAAAGGCTAAAGTGCAGAAATATGCAGAAACTTTCATGATCAGCAAAGCTGTCCCCTAGATGGTCATGTACCCGCCCTTTCCACACTATTATCCGATGTGGAAGCCGACATGTGTGGCTACGAAATCTTCTTTCATCCCTCATATTCGCCTGATCTCGCACTCAGCGACTTCTTTCTCTTTCCTGATACGAAGCAGCCACTTTTGGGTCGGCGATTTGGCATCACGAATGCCGCCATTATTCGACTTCCAAAATAATGGATTTACCCCAGTTAGCCTGTTATTAGAGGCTGGGTAAACCCCAGAACAACTGCATAAAGAAACAATGCTGAATAATTACCAACCTGAAATCACCCACCCAGGAATGTTTATACGTAATTACTTTTCATTGCAGTCAAAATTCCCTAAATTACTTTCTCAAATGAGTAATTGTAATAATAAATTAGTTAATTTTGTGCAAGGTAACTGTAACTGTAATTAAGTTACTTCTACGTAAAAAGTGATTTTCAAAAACACTTTCTATCCCATCTTCCTACTACGTCTACCGCAGAGTAGAAAACAACTTTTCTTGAGAATGAAAATCGGGTATCATTTTCGTTTACCTTGATTACATTCTCAGAGGACTCCCATTCGAGGGTGGGTGGGAAAATATGCAAGAAAGATCATTACCTTATCTCATAATTTCACCCACACCCTATCTTCCATCCTCCCCTTTCCAGTTTCCTCGCCGTCCGTCTCCCAGGGTTGGTAAATTAGTGGAGGCACTTAGAGATCCAAGATTTGAATCCACCCACTCGATTTCATCCATTATATCTTATGGTTACATAGTGGAGGCCTCTTTTCAAAATTCTTCGTCGATTTTTTCCCTTCTTCGTTCTTCTGATTTCCTCATTCATCATTTTCTCCTACATTAATTGGTCCCCAAGTTTCCCTGTTTCTCCTTCCCACATTTTCTCCTTTTTTTAAGTGTCTTTCTTTCACTTCTTTTTTTTCCTTTCTCAAAACGCAATGTATAAGGTACGCCCCATTCCACTTTCTGATGATCGATGTTGCCAATCAATGAGAAGAAATGAGAAGAGCTGAACTTCGCTTTCGGGTCGATTATTGGTCGCCCTAGAAGAAAGTCTTTCTGTAATTGTTGCTCTCTTCCCTTCGCTGCTTTCTCCGTTACGACGATACACATAACACTCATTGGCTTTGCGCTCAGTGGCGTATGTGCAAGGTGTGCAAGTCATGCATAGCTTGACTTTAACTTGTAACGGCCTTGTCAATAATCCTCACAGTATGACGTTTTTCTGAACATTTGTGGCTGACGACCAACCCTTATGTTAAGCTCTAAGAAAAATGTCATAATGTAGAGGATTTTGATTATGGAAGAAAAGCAAAATGTGATAATGAAGAGAATGGTTTATTGGAAAATGTATAGTAATATTAAATGTAACAATTTATAAGTTATATAGAAAGTATTTTTCAGTGTTTTCATGTGATTAACGTTGATAAATCTTGATATTTGTGGAAATGTGTAGGTTTCTTAAGATCGAGGAAGATAAAAAATTAAACATATCTGAATTTATTATTTGTGAAAGTGAAACACATACATTTTTCTGCACGCGTAGAGTTTAGTGTAATCTATGTAGTTGTGGTTCCTTGCCGTTTTTAGAAAAACCTGAGAAGTCCAATGATGGGAAATTAGCTAATTCAGACAATCTACACTCAAATGTAAAGGTGCGTGTCAAACTTAACAATTTGTTCAATTGCTAACTGGATTTGCAATGCATTCGTTCATTTACAGAAAATATTAAATTTTTACTGCTATATTCTTCAATTTCCTCATTGTACAATGAGTGCACTAAGGTTGCGACAGAATATCTTCACAGAGAAGGCAGGGGTCAAGTAGTATCAGAGTATTGTAACATTTCCTGACCTTTAACCTTACACATAGACATAACACCGTTTTCCTCTCCTTAATTCAATTTCAAAATAGCAACATCATGTACTTTGGAGCGGAGACTGAAGAAGAAGAACCAATAGACAGTGGAATGGATGAAGTAGTGGCATTATCTTAATACCAGCCAATTGACAATCTATTGTAGAACAAAGTTGGTATTATAAGTCTTTGGTACGTACAACAAATTACATTCTTTAACCTACGTTACATTTGAGGTAGGCTATTGAAAGTTATATATATATATAAATTGTTTACTTTCGATTGTTCTGCTATACATATGTTTTTTGTACACTTATTAGGTGTACGTTTAAATCCCTCTAATTTCATCTTTCCGTCCTTACAGTTCTTGTATAATTGATATACATGGTTATTCCAAATTAATGGTGCAACTTTACACAGTTATTATGACGTAACTATTTATGATAGAACATCAAAGAAGGCCTCAATATAAAAAAAACTCTGGAAGTTTTCTTCTCACCAAGTGGGCTTATGCTGCTTCGCCGCTGTTCCACCAGGATCGCCAGTGTTGCAAAATGGCTAGTGACCAGCAGAAGGTGCATTATGTGTTGGAGCTATCAAGAACGGATTCACTCACAATGGTGCAAAGACATTTCCACATGCGTTTTGGTAGTAATGCACATGTTTCACCTTTCCGAAAGATTTGACAAAGTTACAACTGTGAATTGTTGGCGTCTTCGAAACCATGGACAATGACTTGCTGTCTCGTGCATAGCATGTACTTGATTATCGCTTGGATGTTTACCACATTACGCGTGGTTCCCATGTTGAATCTTTGTAATGTGAGTCATGTGAGTAAAACTTCCACAGTTTTTTCTCATGTTGATGCCTTGTCTGATTTTCAATCATGAAGAGTAATGTCATGTGTAAAGTTGCACAATTTATTTTGAATTACCCTGTATATTGACTGCCTTCGACTGTTGACTAGAACAATCGCATTAAAGGAACAACAAAAAATCTTTAAAAAATGCATTCACCTCACCAAATTTCATGTTTATAGCCTGAATCGTTTCTGTTATATCTTACGGCTGAAAACTAACAGATTCTTAAGTTCCCAAAAGCATATAGAAAGATAAATCAAGATAATTTATTTTTCGTTAAACTATATTTGTTACGTCATACATTTCATCAAATTTTATCTCAATAGCTTACAAGTTTCTGAGATATTATATACCACGTGAAATCGAGTGTTGCATGTGGCTGACAGACACACCGTTAGATGGAGGTCATTTATGTTACATTGAGTTACTATTTGCAAGGTTT
The DNA here is from genome assembly GCF_977018435.1 of Lepisma saccharinum. Classification (NCBI taxonomy): domain Eukaryota; kingdom Metazoa; phylum Arthropoda; class Insecta; order Zygentoma; family Lepismatidae; genus Lepisma; species Lepisma saccharinum. Next base: position 56,399,035 of record NC_139233.1, read on the forward strand.
AACAGTTCATAATTTTTTCTTCTGTTTAGCACTGTTAGTTTTTAAAGTATAGCTGACACAAGCATGCATGTAGTTGTGGATGGACGTACCTCTCATATTTTTCAGCTTTGCCTATCAACACGCTAAATATTGCAGTTCCTTTCAGTACTTTAACTGTTATTTAATTGCACTGAGAGCACAATTTAAAATAGAGATGGAGACAAGAGTGTATCCGTCGATACTTGTCGACACGAGAGACAAAACGAGACTTATTGTCTCAGAGCCTCGTCTTATTCAAGGCTTCAGTAAATGTAGTATAATGTACAGTCACCGTCAATAAAAATGGGACACCTAGATCCTTAAATACTCGCTTCCCTGCAAGGTGTTATGTGTGTTGCCTAACTCTGCTGCGGTGGTAGAAGTTGTCATTCAAAATTTTGCTATTAAAACCCACTTATCGCCATAAGGTTAGGCAACACACATAACGCCTTGCAAGGAAGCGAGTATTTCAGGATCTACGTGTCCCATTTTTATAGCTGGTGACTGTACATTAATTTCTCATAATTAAACTTACTTTAATATGCAACTTATTCAGAGATTGAATCAGGGTGGTTGAATGTTTAAATAAACATCGATGTTGTTCCATATTTAAAAACTTATTTTAATTTGTATTAATAAGTTTTTTTTTAAATATAATTGATATATAAAAAATTGAGAGAATTGAAACGAGACCGAGACTTTTCGTTTTAGAGAGAAAAGGTCTCAAGTTAAATACCGAGACATCTGACCGAGAACAAACGAGGAATTAGCAAGTAGAGACGAAGTTGGGAACGAGACACATTAATCCATTTGAAGAGACTGTGCCGAGTCTCTCGTATTTTCTTGACAACTTTTATATTTTTTGTATTAATGAATTAATAAGTAACCAGATATCCAGTGGCATTGATATTCACTTATCTTATGAGACATTACAGAGCATCTTTTTAAGTATGTATAACGTGCTTTGGGCTCGGACTAAGGGACGCGCCTTGGTTTGAGTCTCCTTGGGGGAAGCGTAACAAGCGAATGAGTAGCGTAACCCGGTCATTGAAACCTACAACAACGACTGGGCGATTCGTCGTGCTGACCCCACGTCACCTTGTAAGTGGTTGGATGATCATCCACCTATGCTAAGGCATGTGGGAGTGAGGCAGGTGGTCGGTACGTGGACCTTTGCCCTCAAGGGCTGTTGCGTCACGGGTTAAATGTATATCTTAGGCTCCTCTCGGACCGAGCAGGTTCAATGGTCCACTTACGATTTCGCAACCGAATATTCAGGGTTCCAGTTGGTCACTCTGCTTGAGGCAAATTTCTTGACTTATGATGAGGATATGCATGTGTATAATTAATTATTATTAATAATAATAACAACAATAATAATATAGTTATTAGCAGACGAGGTTCAGCCACAATACAAATGTTATGCCAGTTAATTACATGCAAATGGAATAGAATGTTCCACCTGAAATAACATTCTCCTTCGAGTTGTGATATGAATTCCAGGGAATATGCACTTTAGGATTGCTGCATTGACTTGTGACGCACATAGCAAGAGAGAATGCCTAGAAACAGAACTTTGGAGGATATTCGCGTATGATATTGAACCCGACGTTGCAAAATTTATTTGCTGTTACATCTACTTGAAGACAATGGCTTCAGAAATCATTTTTCTTCATTCAATTTAGTATATATATTAGACAAGACATAACAATTATATCAAACTCGAAGTGCATTTGTGGTACTTACTCATTAATAATAATTAGTCTCCCCAGGAATTCTTCTGAATTCTTAGATGAACGGACCAATTCAGCAGCTTTGAGTTTTATCTTTGTGCTGCTCTAAGGATTTCAAATATATTAATATTTTTTCTTCACTGTAATATAAGGGGTGGAAAAAGTATGAAGAATGAATGTTTTCCTGAGCTTTGAACAACAGGCTCTGCCTTTGTAATAAGAAGCATTAAACAAGCACATTTTGCATGAAATATTGCGTTGTGGTATACAGGTGAAACTACAAGAAGCTATTTGGAGCTCTGTGCCTCTTGCAATACATCATCAAGACACATGACAGATTGGAGAGTACTTTTTGCACAATAACCTTACACTATGTTGCAAAGGTTAGTTGTGGTCACTTGTAAAGGTACAGCACAACTATGATGTAAACTATCTTACTTAACATTTATTGTTGGCGTTACTGCACACTAGGGTGGAGTGAAATTTTTTTCTTGAATTTCGAAATGCCTGTAGTCAGAAAAGTTGCATTTTGGTATCAGATAGTCAAATAAAGAAAATCAGCTCTCTAGGTCAATTTCTTCTGGTGCCCCAAGGCCTCCGAAGTTTTCATATTTCCACTTATTTTAGCGTATTGAAAGATACATGGAGAATTCTGTATGTGATGAAATTATATCTTCATATCCGCCTTTAAAAGCAAAATGAGAAAAACTCAGGAACCTCATGTATCAGAAATTAGTGAAAGTGTTTCTCACCAAGTGGGAGGAATTTTGATGAAAGCTTCATTGCCATCAGTATCACATCAGCATGTCGTTGCAAAAGTGAAAAAAACTTCACGAACACTATCGAAACCTCTTAAAGTCCTTTAAGCGTAGACAAAATGAAGAAAACTACAAGAAAAAAATGCATTGTATTGCTCACATGCTAACTCTACATTATTTGATATATCGTGTTGCAAGTGTAAAGACTTTTCAACCTGTGTTTGTTCTAGAGAGAAGAAAGTACCTATTTAAGAAAGAGAATTTCTTTTGGATCAAAGGACAATGAGAAAAATGTTCATTGGAAAAACTGATTTAAAAAAATCCAAAGAATTGCAGAAGAAGCAAGCAAGAAAAGCTATGGAAGTAGCAAGACTTCAGAAACATTTGTCAAGCTGTAGTGTCAATGCTGCTACTAGTAGTCCTCAATCAAGTCCATCAAGTGAACTGGAGGAAGAAGGTTGAGATACTGACAGTGACACGAGTAAAGTACTTAAAACCAAATCGGAAATGCCCTCCACTTCAGCGAATTCCTCATTAACCTCAAACGAAACTCAAATGTGGTTGCCTCTTAAGAATTTGCTAGAGAGTGTGACAGACATCGCATATCTGACAGAAGTGCAGCTAAAATTGCTAGTGCAGTTCATCAAGATGTAGGTGTTATTAGTGATGCAGATGTTTCTAAAGTGATAGATGGGAGCAAGGTTAGAAGGGAAAGAAGTAAAGTCAGGAAAACAGCTGCTGATAGTTTGGATACTCTGACTGGATTGTATTTTGATGGCAGAAAGGACCAGAGAAGAATTAATGAGAAGAGAGGAGTGAAGAATTATGGTCACGTCGTAACAGAAGAGCATGTGACTTTAGTCCAGGAGCCAAATTCAAAGTATATAGGACACGTCACTGTATCCAATGGGTTATCTCTTACTATAAAAAATGAGATCTTGAGCTTCTGTGCTAGGAAGGAAATAAGTATGGATGATCTTTTAGCAGTTGGGTGTGATGGTACAAATGTGAATACAGGAAACAAAGGAGGAGTTATTGTTTTACTCAAAAAAGAACTTGGTAGATCCCCCAGTGGCTTATTTGTTTGCTGTATATAAATGAACTCCCACTGCGCAATCTCTTTCAGATAATTGATGGATTCACAACTGGTCCAACAGCTTTTTCTGGGGAATTAGGAAAAGCTCTACAAACTTGCGAAAAACAACCTCTTGTGCAATTCGATCCAATAAATGTTCCTTCTTCTTGTCAGCTTGTTGGGAATGTTGACTTTGAAGACTTAACTACTGATCAGAGGTATCGCTATGATTGGTGTATTAGTGTAACAAATGGACACTGCAGTGATGAATTAGCGAATCGCAAACCAGGCCCATTAAACCATTCTAGGTGGCTAACAACAGCTTCAAGACTGCTAAGGTTGTATGTATCGACTGATAAACCCTCAAATAATTTGACAACTCTTGTGACCTTTGTGGTGATGGTATATACTAAAGAACAAACATATGGATTTATCTTTTCAACTATCAAGTCAAGAGCATTGATGAAAACTTTTCACAATAAGAAAGAATATAAGTTGTAAAAGTAATTAGTAATACGATATTGGGCTATATGTAAATGTAAAAGTTTAAGATCGTTACATATTTTGGGTACTAATGGGTACTTGGGTAGTTTATTTTATGTATTTCGGTAGCACAACTTTATGGTTGTATTCAAATATCTATTTTTTGCATTTGTTTACTTAGGAAACCGGGTATTCTGTGTTTCAGATTAGGAAAATAAATAAAAAGTTATAAATTTCGGTGAGTAAATGCTGATTTTCAATATGAAATCTTCAGTGACCCTGGGACACCACTAAAAATGTGTTTTTTTTCTAAAATAGTTAGTGTTAATTAACTGTATAATAACACAGCTTTTCCCACTACAGGCATCTTCATTTTTTAAAAAAGAAATTGCCCTATATTTTCACACCACCTTACTGCACACATGCATGTATTTTGTGTAAAAAGAAAATCTACATAAGATCCCAGACGTGACTCACAAGGAAGGTTATCTAAGTGTCCCCCTCCGATTTCCATTAAACTTGGCAGGTGAATAGAGGGGTCCAAAGGAAGAAATACGTATTTTTTGTTTCGGCTAAAAAACTGTTTTAGGGGGAAAAACCTCCCCTGTAATGTCAAAAAGAGGAAACATTAAAGTGGGTATCTGACCCCTGTGTCCCCCTCCGATTTCCATGAAACTTGGAAGGTGTATAGAGGGGCCCAAAGGAAGAAATACGTGTTTTTTTTTGTTTCGGCTAAAAAACTGTTTTAGAGGGCAAAACCTCCCCTCTAATGTCACGATGAGGACAAATTGAAGTGGGGATCTGACCCCTGTGTCCCCCTGCGATTTCCATGAAACTTGGAAGGTATATAGGGGCCCAAAGGAAGAAATACGTGTTTTTTTGGTTTCGGCTAAAAAACTGTTTTAGAGGGCAAAACCTCCCCTCTAATGTCAAGATGAGGACAAATTGAAGTGGGTATCTGACCCCTGTGTCCACCTCCGATTTACATGAAACTTGGAAGGTGTATAGAGGGGCCCAAATGAAGAAATACATATTTTTCCATCGGCTAAAAAAACTGTTTTAGGGGGCAAAACCCTCCCTCAAATATCAAAATGAAGTGGAGATCTGACCCCTGTGTCCCCCTCCGATTTACATGAAACTTGGATGGTGTATAGAGGGGCCAAAAGGAAGAAACACGTGTTTTTTTGTTTCGGCTAAAAAACTGTTTTAGGGGGCAAAACCTACCCTCTAATGTCAAGATGAGGACAAATTGAAGTGGGTATCTGACCCCTGTGTCCCCCTCCGATTTCCATAAAACGTGGAAGGTGTATAGAGGGGCCCAAAGGAAGAAATGCGTGTTTTTTTTGTTTCGGCTAAAAAACTGTTTTAGAGGGCAAAACCTCCCCTCTAATGTCAAGATGAGGACAAATTGAAGTGGGTATCTGACCCCTGTGTCCCCCTCCGATTTACATGAAACTTGGAAGGTGTATAGAGGGGCCCAAATGAAGAAATACGTATTTTTCCTTCGGCTAAAAAAACGGTTTTAGGGGGCAAAACCCTCCCTCAAATGTCAAAATGAAGTGGAGATCTGACCCCTGTGTCCCCCTCCGATTTCCACGAAACTTGGCAGGTGTATAGAGTGGCCCAAAGGAAGAAATACGTGTTTTTTTTTGTTTCGGCTAAAAAACTGTTTTAGGGGGCAAAACCTCCCCTCGAATGTCAAGATGAGGACAAATTGAAGTGGGGATCTGACCTTTGTGTTGCACTCCGATTTCCATGAAACTTGGAAGGTATATAGGGGCCCATAGGAAGAAATACGTGTTTTTGCTTCGGCTAAAAAACTGTTTTAGGGGGCAAAACCCTGCCTTAAATGTCAAAATGAAGTGGAGATCTGACCCCTGTGTCCCCCTCCGATTTCCATGAAACTTGGATGGTGTATAGACGGGCCAAGAGGAAGAAATACGAGTTTTTTTGTTTCGGCTAAAAAAACTGTTTTAGAGGGCAAAACCTCCAGTCTAATGTCAAGATGAAGACAAATTGAAGTGGGGATCTGACCCCTGTGTCCCCCTGCGATTTCCATGAAACTTGGAAGGTATATAGGGGCCCAAAGGAAGAAATACGTGTTTTTTTTGTTTCGGCTAAAAAACTGTTTTAGAGGGCAAAACCCTCCCTCAAATGTCAAAATGAAGTGGAGATCTGACCCCTGTGTCCCCCTCCGATTTCCATGAAACTTGGATGGTGTATAGAGGGGCCAAAAGGAAGAAACACGTGTTTTTTTGTTTCGGCTAAAAAACTGCTTTAGGGGGCAAAACCTACCCTCTAATGTGAAGATGAGGACAAATTAAAGTGGGTGTCTGACCCCTGTGTCCCCCTCCGATTTCCATAAAACTTGGAAGGTGTATAGAGGGGCCCAAAGGAAGAAATACGTGTTTTTTTTGTTTCGGCTAAAAAACTGTTTTAGACGGCAAAACCTCCCCTCTAATGTCAAGATGAGGACAAATTGAAGTGGGTATCTGACCCCTGTGTCCCCCTCCGATTTACATGAAACTTGGAAGGTGTATAGAGGGGCCCAAATGAAGAAATACGTATTTTTCCTTCGGCTAAAAAAACGGTTTTAGGGGGCAAAACCCTCCCTCAAATGTCAAAATGAAGTGGAGATCTCACCCATGTGTTCCCACCGATTTCCACGAAACTTGGCAGGTGTATAGAGGGGCCCAAAAGAAGAAATAGGTATTTTTTTTGTTTTGGCTAAAAAACTGTTTTAGGGGGCAAAACCTCCCCTCTAATGTCAAGATGAGGACAAATTGAAGTGGAGATCTGTCCCCTGTGTCCCCCTCCGATTTCCATGAAACTTGGAAGGTATATAGAGGGGCCCAAAGGAAGAAATACGTATTTTTCCTTCGGCTAAAAAAACGGGTTTAGGGGGCGAAACCCTCCCTCAAATGTCAAAATGAAGTGGAGATCTGACCCCTGTGTCCTCCTCCGATTTCCACGAAACTTGGCAGGTGTATAGAGGGGCCCAAAGGAAGAAACACGTATTTTTTTGTTTCGGCTAAAAAACTGTTTTAGGGGGCAAAACCTCCCCTCTAATGTCAAGATGAGGACAAATTTAAGTGGGGATCTGACCCCTGTTTTCCTTCCGATTTCTATGAAACTTGGATGGTGTATAGAGGGGCCCAAAGGAAGAAATACGTGTTTTTTGTTTCGGCTAAAAAGCTTTTTAGGGGGCAAAACCCCCTTCAAATATCAAGATGAGTACAGATTAAAGTGGGGATCTGACCCCTGTGTTCCCTTCAGGTTTCTTTGCTCTGCTATTGAATTCGTGGAGTGGACATAGTGATATTGTTATGCGAGAGGTGAAAACACCGGACAAAAACATTACTCTGTTGACAATACCTAAAGGATTGACTGACACTCTCCAACCATTAGATGTTGGATTAAGGATTTTGAAAAATTTCGTGCCATGGAAATCTGAGGGGGACACAGGGGTCAGATCCCCACTGCAATTGGTCCTCACCTTGACATTTGAAGGGGGTTTTGCCCCCTCAAACAGTTTTTTAGCTGAAACAAAAAAACAGGTATTTCTTCCTTTGGCCCCCTCTATACATCTGCCACGTTTCATGGAAATCGGAGGGGGGTGCAGGGGTCAGATCCGCACTTCACTTTGTCCTCATCTTGACATTTGAGGGCGGGCTTTGCCCCCCTAAAACTGTTTCTAGCCGAAACAAAAAAACACATATTTCTTCCTCTGGCCCCTCTATACGCCTGCTAAGTTTCATGGAAATCGTAGTTGGACACCGGGGTCAAATCCCCACTTCATTTTGACATTTGAGGGAGGGTTTTGCCCCCTAAAACCGTTTCTTTTTTTGCCGAAACAAAAAAATACGTATACGTATTTCTTCCTTTGCGCCCCTCTATACACCTTCCAAGTTTCATGGAAATCGGAGGGGGAGACAGGTGTCAGATCCCCACTTCAATTTGTCCTCATCTTGACATTAGAGGGAAGGTTTTGCCCCCTAAAACCGTTTTTTAGCCGAAACAAAAAAAACACGTATTTCTTCCTTTGGGCCCCTCTATACACCTGCCAAGTTTCATGGAAATCGGAAGGCGACACTCATATAACCTCCCTTGTCAGTGGTTAGTGTAGTGCGCTACGAAACCAGGGGTTCTAGGTTTGAATTTTGGACAAGGCATGGCAGTTTCGTTTTATTTGCCTCATCATCAATTTCATTTGTCCACGAACAATCCTCATCGTTATAATTAACCCAAGAGCAAGAAATGCGACGACAATAGTTGAGTTGCGTTGTTGTTTTAAGTCCGCTTTATGCACAGATAGGGAAATCGGGACTGGACCAACAGTTTAAAGTGGGATCCGAACTACTGTGTGCCTCCACCGGGTATCGAACTCGAGATCCGTGGATTACAAGGCGACGACGCTACCACTGCGCCATCGGGAAGGACCGACGTCAAGTAGAAACAATACACGTACAACATATCTTGCCACATTCCAAATTGAAGTCTCGCTGTATATTATGACATATCAGTAGCGTGCCCAAGAGAGGGTTTGGTGGTTATCATACCCCAACTTTGCCCCTCCGGCAGAGAGCTAAAAAAAATCTAATGTAGGAAAAGGTGGAAAATATTAGACTAACTACTAAAAAGGGAGACATCACCAGCCCTTATGGTCATGCACCTCTTGTGATAATTCTGGTGTGTTGAGTATTATTACTTTATTAGTTGTAGGTAGGGTACATTTAAATCACTGAGTATTTTGCTTTACATTTCAGCTCGGCCCTCGACAATCCTCTTAAATATATACCAGCAAAGTGAAACAAATTGCTTAGGCTAAACGTTAATAGATAATCACAATAATATTGATTACTCGAGAGACGAAAAATCCTGGGCAGCCACTCTGTCACATTAAAAATCAGAAGGAACTTTCACTATTACATCTACATGTTCTCCTACTGTAGTGTTATTATTCGTGGCCCTTCTTCTGTACAAGAGATTCCGCTGTAGCCGAAAACTGTAATAAAATCAGAATATTGTTAACATATCACAAACCAAGCCAACGACATATAAACATTGATAATAATAAGCACTAGAAATATCGGCTCCAATTTAAACAAAATTACTTTCTCAAGTTGACTATGAGGACTATGTTGATAAAGTTGCCTATATCATTAAAAGAAGCACAGAGGTACAGAGCGGATCCCACTTTAAACTGTAGGTCCAGTCCCGATTAGCTTTACTGTGCAAAAAGTGGACTTAAAACAACAACTCAAACCAAACCAAACCAATAAAGTAGCAAACTAATTCCTTTACCATCTGAATCTTTGGAGGATTGTAGGACAGAATTCTTGGCGAGGGAAAATCCTCCCCTGTCTTCCAGGATGTCACACACTACTTTCTAATATATATGTATATATACATATATATATATATATATATATATATATCATAATAATTCACACACATTCATGTAACCTAAGATCCCTTGATTACAAGGCGAGGACACAATCACTGTGTCATCGGGGAGGCACAAGACTTCGAAACACAAGGACAAAACGAATATAAATAACACCACCAATGTTGGAAATGCTATGAATTTACATACCATATACTATACTATACTATACTATACAGGGTGACCTGTAATTAGATGTATTCCCTGAAGGGGGTTAAAGTAGAGGCAATTTGCAATAAATTTTACCATATGATACCCCCTCCGAAAATTAGTAGTTTTCGAGATAATCGAATTTCTATTGTATTTTTAATGACAATTTTCCACATAAAAATGCAAATTGAGAAAAAATCAGCTCTTTGTATGGCACATATTTCAGCGTTTTCTGATAACTAACAAATATGTGGTTGGTTGGAAAAAAATTGTCCTAAATAACAATCACATGTAAGTAACGGGTGGGTCTAAACTTACAAGTGGTGATAAAAAAATCCAATCTTAGTTTACTTGGCAACATATTAAAAACAAAAATTGTATAAAACGAAGAGTACAAATTACTTAAATTACTTCCTTGTGTCATCTGCTATCCAACAAGGTACAAATGTTGCTAACATTCACATTTGTGTACAAGAAATAATACTTCATTCATCTTCATGTGAATGGAATCAATGAACAATACAATTAAACAACATTACACGTCTTGCTCAAAGTGGGCACCTCCGTTACGAATGCAGGCACGCAGGTGTTTACGGACATTTGATCTCGTAACTCGTGATGTGATGGTGTCCTTGATGTGTTGACCAGCTGTTAAGATCATCTCCCAGAGCTCTTCTTGCGAATTTACCGGTGTCTTGTAAATTTAAGTATTTCATGTGGCTCCAAATGTAAAAGTCGCAAGACGTGAAATCGATCGGGGGATCGAGCTGGGCAGCCACCATGCTGGTAAATCATGTCACGTCTTGTAGCTAGAGGCACATCCTCCAACAACATTGCCATCCCGTTCTTCAAAAAATGTTCATAAGTGACGCCATTTAAGATTTGGGGCAGGAAAAATGGCTTGATCAAATGATTGTTGATTACGCCCATCCATACTTCTACCTGGGCGTGCGTCAGTGGCTGGATGAAAATTACCCAAATAAATGGATTGACCGAGGCAGCCCGATTCCCTGGCCGGCTCGATCCCCCGATTTGCCGCTTTGCGACTTCTACATTTGGAACCACATGAAAGACTTAGTTTACAAGACACCGGTAAACTCGCAAGGAGAGCTCAGGGAGAGAATCATAACAGATGGTCAACACATCTAAGACACCATCACATCACGAGTTAAGAGAACAAATGTTCGTTAAAACCTGCCTGCCTGCATTCGTAACGGAGGTGCCCACTTTGAGCAAGACGTTTAATGTTCTTTAATTGTATTGTTCATTGATTCCATTCACATGAAGATGAATGAAGCATTATTTCTTGTACACAAATATGAATGTTAGCAACATTTGTACCTTGTTGGATAGCAGATGACACAAGAAAGTAATTAAAGTAATTTGTACGCTTCGTGTCATACATTTTTTGTTATTAATATGTTGCCGAGTAAACTAAGATTGGATTTTTTTATCACCATTTTTAAGTTTAGATCCACCCGTTACTTACATATGATTGTTATTTGGGACAAACTTTTTTCAATCACCTCTTCTTTGTTAGTTATCAGAAAGCGCTGAAATATGTGCCATACAATGAGCTGTTTTTTCCTCAATTCGCATTTTTAAGTGGAAAATTGTCATTAAAAAAAACAATAGAAATTCGATTATCTCGAAAACTACTAATTTTCGGAGGGGGTATCATATGGTAAAATTTATTGCAAATTGCCTCTACTTTAACCCCTTTCAGGGAATACATCTATTTACAGGTCACCCTGTATATGGTACATGTATATACTACAATAGCTCTAACCTGTGTGCACATGTTTGTAATGCGGGATTGTGTAAGGTGGAACTGTATTTTTAACATGCAGCGTAATATTCCATGAACGTTGTAGAGAAAGAAAAGTTAATGTAAGAACATTATGAATCTTCCTTCAATGGCATGAAGTTTCCAATGTGGATTTTTACCCTGCATTATACTACTCGAATGCACAAGTACACAAAATTATATATGAAGACAGGGAGGTTTACGTTAATTTTACATAATATGGCTAGAATTGTCAAGAATAATTTAAACTAAATGCTATACACAAGGAATTCTTTCTCCAAACATAACACATACATTAACACTGACAAATTTATTACAAATTTATTGTACAGCTCTTATTAAAAAATGATTACATATAAAAGTTGCTTGTAGGTACAGACACATTATTGATGATAAAGACACTTCAGTCAGAGTACCACTTGATTTAAAGAAGGCATAGATTCTTCTTGGCCCTCAGCCTTTGAATGTTTCCAGAAATCTAAAACGAAAGAAAAACATAATATAAAGTTTGTTGGTTGGTTGGTCAGTTTACAAAATTCTATGTAATAATGTTGCAAATTCTAGTAGACACTTTAAAACGCTTATGACCAACTTCAACTTGCATTGTGAATTGTGGAAGTTCAAAAATATTAATATTTGTCCCCCAACCCCCTAAAAAAATAGAAACTTCACTCTCCCTCCTTGTCAGGCTCAACCACAGTGACTCAGAATATTCCAAGCAAGTGGTGATGTATCTTCACCACCTAGTACAGTGGTTCTCAATCTTTGTAAGACAACAGCCTCCTTTTATAAAAGTTGAAATCCTGCCCAAACAATTAACCCCTTTCTATTTTCTAAACTTTATACATTCATTTGTACCATAGATTTTTAAATATTAATAAATAATGGCATCAATATAAATAATAAAAGCTTGTTCTGTCTAGGCTTGTTGACAAATGTAAAATTGGAATTAAATTAATTTGTAACCACTGGACCTCTTATTACCTGGTATGATTTATGTTAGGGTCTAGTACCCAGCCACAGCCCAGCAATCAAGAGTATTGGCCTCGTGCACAGTGGTCTATAAAACATAAGGTGTGTTCCGAAAGTCTTCACGAAACGAACGCATTCAACGAAAATAACTGGGCTCGTGAATCTTGTGAAACCAGTTATTTTACAGACTTATGGAACACTCTAGGCGAAAGCGAAGGTGCAGCGTTTTGTTTTAGAAAAAGTTTCCATATGGCGTCAGCAGAAGGAATGTCCCAATGGAAAAATAAACTTTACCTTGGACACTGTTACTCATTTTAATCGCATTCCAAAAATAGTTAAGGCATACTCATCTTATGCATGTGGCTTCTTTCATACATTTTCCGAACTAGTGCAGTTTGAATCCATCACAGCATGCATGTTGTCCGCAAGCAGCAGACGATTCTCACCAAACAAACCAGCCTCCTGGCCCATGCGTTTGGAGAATATCGTTCTTGCACGAAATGCGACTTTTTTGACAGCATAATGAAACTTATGGGACAGCCAGTTACCGTAACTCGTTTAACACGTTAATCTCGTGTAACTTTCGAAACGTGTCCATAATTGGCCTTCTCTCAGAAAAAAAAAATGTGCAAGTACACTATATGCCCAGACATGAAGAGTAGGACTGAACCCACACTGTGCCTTTAATGGGGATTAAATCTGGAACACCTTGATTACAAGGATTCAGAAGGCATTACTTTGTCATCAGGGAGGACCATTCCTTCACATAACTTTCATCAATATGCTAGTCTTTTTCCAAAAACAATACTCGCAATTGCAAGTAATTCTGGTATCAACAGGTCGCATTAAAACAGTCTTGAAGTGAGAGGGAGATATGGGGGTATCCCCCAGCTAGCAGAAATTCTTGGAACGGATTCCCCAGCTGACTCCCAGGCCCAACTAAACACTCCCTCCAACCAGCCAGTTAAAATTTTCAACATCATGTGCTGCATTAAATCTTAAATCTTCCTTCATTATTAAATGGAGTGTGCATATGAATTCTAATGTAAAAGGTGTACAATTAAGACTAGTAAAGTTTTTAATTTCCAAAAACCTCTAACCAGTTGATATTAACATTCGTTTCCAATTTTATCACATGAAACTATAAATTTGGCACACTGAATACTGTCACGGAATGGTTGGCACGGTGCGCTACAACCCCAGGTATACAGAGTTTGGAATCCTGGCCTAGCATGGGTGTTCTTTGTAATCAAATTATATTGTACATAATAAGCACAAACACGTGAAAGTTTGTTTTAAGTTCATTTTATGTTCAGAAGGACTCAACATTTTAAAATGGAACGTCAACCACTGTGCAATATGTCTCCATTGAGAGTCAAAGCTTTTACACCTTAATTACAAGACAAGTGTTACCATTATGTCACCTGGTATGCACACACACATACTATGAACGAATGCCAAAAACAAATTAGTAAAAGAAGCAATGGCCAAAATCTGTCTCTTGACTGCTACACCATGTAGAATAATTTAGCTTGTTCCAAATTAAAACATTGTGAACCTCTAAACTCACAACTAATACAGCAAGTAAAATAGGTTATCCTCAACTGGCAAAAATTTAAAATTTTCATTTCTTTTCTAACTTTCTAACTTTCCAGCTTTTTTGAGACTTTAATATTTATAAAAGATAAAAATTAAAGCAGAAGTAATAAACATAACTAACAGCCAAAAGACAGAAAAAAGGGAAGATATATTATTTCTATATAGCTATATCTGTGCTTTCATTCCATGTTGTGATATTAACAATACATCATTAGCATGATTTTTACAACAGGTATATGTAAATATCTTATCGCATCTGAAGTTCTGCAAGATAAATGACTAGGATATTTATAATATTGCCTGTACATCTTATGAAATGCTCTATTAAGGGCACCACGAAAACTGACCTCATGCACCAATCAACCTGAGCATATGGTTGTTTATCTTCAACTTGCAACACAAAAAAGGGTGAGGTGGTAGAAAGAGGCACTTTTACTATTCTGGGCTACACAATTCCTTCCTTGTCTTCTCATAAACTCATGGTATATTTAAACAATTACCAGAGATACAGGCAATTTGTGAGGTATCAGTGAATAAATGTGTTCTGTAGACATAATATATTTCGCCAATATGATAATCGATTGATTTGGTGTTTTTAATCCACTTTATGCAGAGTAAGGCTAATCGGGACTGGACCTACAGATTAGGGTGGGATCCGAACCACTATGTGCCTCCACCAGGTATTGAACCCGGGACCCCTTGCCAATATGATAACATTACTAAACTAATATATCAGTACGGTCACAATACGGTATATCCTTTGGCCAATACTGTTAATACGTATAAATAGCATTGAAAATACTGCATACACCAGTAGAAAATATGCAAATGAAGCTCTTGGGAAAGATATATGTGTGCATCACTCATGTGTGAGCCTACCATGTTGCATTCACCTTGACGCACATGGCCATAGTTTAACTTCGTCTTTAAACTGCAGTTCCAGTTACTCGTACAAATAGCCTATTTGTGCATAAAGTAGAAATACAAAAAACGTTAACAATGATCTGTGATATACCACTTGATCTCAGGAGACTCTTCGAATAAACAACAATGAAAAATATAAAGTGCCTTGTAACGATTGGAAATATTCGCCGTGCATTTGAAAGAGGAAAATATACTATTTAATGCTACAGAAATCTTAACAAACCCACACATGCACAGTTAACCTACTCATATCCAGAGATGATTTTTACCTGGTGAGTTATCAATTCCTACTGTTAAACTTTATTCTCAAAAAATGTTTAATTTGTACAAACTATTGAGCACTTTTAATTGTTTAGAAATTTTGTAATTATTTATTCATAAAGAAATTAGACAAATGCTTACCAATGTATATCTCAGTTTGTGCTGTAGCACTGGCCAATCATTCATGTGTACTTCTGGCACTTTTGATATTTACTTCTTGCTTCATGCTCTAGCAGGTATTGTGAAAATGCTCTAATGTTCATGGTTCACCGCTATTTGGCACTAGTCATCTTTAAGATAAACAAAAAACAAGGAAATATTAAACTATACTTTCCACTCTGATACATTTCTAAACTTTAATAACAATATAAATAATAGTGAAATATGTATAATATCAACCACAGGTACGAGAACAACATTACGAGTGAAAAAAATACATGAATATGTAAAAACACAATGATCTTATTTGAGAATTCATAAACAAATTCTAAATTGTCATTTTTGTCAATGAGAATAAAAGTAAAGGGAAAAAAGGCTATGCTCAAAATTCTATCGATTCCTGCTAAGATTCATTCTTCATTATTTCTTTGAATGAAAGTTTGTAGGTAGGCTAATTAAGACTAGGCCAACCAATGGCTCTCTAAAAATTATGGGAGAGCAATTCACACATGAGTAGGTTAAGCAGTTAGTTTTAGTCTTCCCTGTTTCAATTACATTTAATTCACATATATCTGCATGATTTTATTATGATTTGATATATATGTTTACACATTTCAAGCACAATTGTGAAATGTCATTTCCGTACCATTTCAGAATACATTCTAAATACCATAACTCCGTAAACATATGTTTCATGATTCTGTACTCTAAAAACTTCTGATACCACCATTAAAACACTTTACCTTTGTGTGGTATGTTGGTGGAGTGGGGGCCAACAAAATAAAGGGGCACAACAAATTGTCAGACTAACTACTTCCACCAGCATTTTATTTCATCAAATACTTTCTATATTTCACACATTGCCAATGTTTTGTAGGTAAAATCAATAGCACCAAGCATACGTAAAATTACCGTAATAGTGTTTATGAAGAGAGCCAGCCATTCGATCTAACTGCTTAACATACTAAGCATAGGGATTTTGCACAGATTATATATATAGACACTGAACCTAACAACCAAAGTAAACAAGCACTAAATTGAATGTTCATACAAAACAGGTAACTATATTACATATGAATCAAAACTGAACCTGAAGAAATAAATATTTTTTGAGGAAAATCAAAGGAAATACTGAGGTGGGAGAACATTTCTAATCACCTTACAATTTACTTTGCACCTGGCAACCATTTTTGTGGTAAAAACTTGGAAATATCCGAGTAGGCACAGAGAACATTATAACATACTACCCATGATCCACCATTTTTATGCGCACAAGATTAAAATACTTATTTTGTGGAATGTTGCTGAGTGAAAGAATAAAAATGCAATAAAAATTTCAAAAAAATCATTTCACGCTATTTGACCTCTTCAACATAATAATGTGTTTAACCCTCTCAAGGAATTGAAATATTCTGCATGCTTTATGAGGATTGTGTTGTTGCCTTGCTTACGGCCTGCAGAAATGTGTTATTGTGAAGAATAGTACACCTGTTACTTTAACATGAAGCAGAACAGCCTGACAGTTTTGTGCCAAGTGAATGTAGCACCTAATATGACACATCAGAACAGCAGTTATACATTGTTAGATTAGGAGGTTTAGGTTTGGTGCTGATAGCAATTTTCGATTTGTTCTTTAGCTATTTGAGTGTGCATACAACCGGTTTTTACTAATAACAAGAGGCCAAACTACTTCGTCGTGGCAAGTTCTTACTTATGCTGACCATATTTTGGGATTAGATTTATCCGTTATTTGTGTTTTGCGCATGCTGGAAATAATTTTATATTACGCAAAGCATCCAACTCTGTCGTTTAAAAAAAAAAAACACAAAGCAATTCTCTAGGGAATACAGTGGAACAACGGACCCCATAATGTAACAAGATTCAGTATGTGATAGAAGCTTACACGGTACACGTTGCAATTCTACGCCAGTAGCTTACAATCAAAAGGTAAATTGTTATAAAATTATCTTAACTGTTGGCGAAATGCCTGCTTGGCCCAGATCACCTAACCCGAGGATCGATCCCAGGTGGTCCGTATGGTAGTCAAGATGCTAGCCTATATCAACTGAGCTATCGCGCCTATGTTAACGTAAAACACGCTTGCACCACTTGTGATGTATTGTATTTTATATTCAGCATGATCAGATATTACATATTTGCATAAGAATCACAAATTAAGGTACGAGACAAAACCACCTCAAAATTTGCATACGCCTGTATTTATATATTTCTATAATTTACACTTCCTACTTAACATATTTAACAACATTTAACATCAATACTGTTACAGTTATCAGCAAATGTAGGTATCACGGTTTCAAATCCCCACGACTTTAAAATAAAATCGAAAATATTCTTTCGGGATCCGCCATGTTTCTTTTTGTCACACTTGCCAGTACAAACATCAGGTTTGTTTCCGATAAGCAACAAATATGTTTCAGCGTAACAAGAGAGTGTCACGAGACACAATGCATCTTTCGGTGAAACGAAATAAAGTGAAACAAATAGTTTTCTTAAGGGAACTCAACCAAATGGTTTATGTAAACAGTTGCACTGTAGGAGTAACGAAACTTTTTTAACTGTAAGAAATTCTCTCCAGCAAAATATATTTTGCACCTGCAACTAATCTCTTTTCTCAGTGTACAGCTAAATGTAAATACATGGTTTAATTTATATTATCATAGATGCCTAATAGAAGTTCATTAGTATTACATGTGGTGGCTATGGGTGTTTCATGTTTTCTTTATTTTCAACATCGCACCCCCTAAATTTCATTCCTCAACCCCTCTGTACTTCTGTATGATTTCTCCTGGCGCCGCCGATGCTCGTAATCGTCTCGATTCTGTCTCGTCTCAATATCAGTACTAGTGTGTGCTTACAGCTATTTAAGGTAACAACAAATATATTTGAATTTCTAAGTTTCTTGCATATTTTAATAGTTTTCTACGTATTTACAAGTTTTTACGGATATTTTGCACGTCAAGTAGAAAACTGTTTTTAACGTCTAAATTCTCAGTCCGTCTGTCTGTCTGTGTATGATTAATGGAATGATGAAGGACAGACACCAATACCCACTTTCTGGGATTCGAACCCACTACGCCCTGCATAGTCAGGGAGTCCTGATTCGAATCTTCGACAAGCCATGTATGTTTTTTCTGAGTGCCATCATCAATTCATCACTCATCCCTATTGTCGTGATTAACAGAAGACAGGGAAACGTCATTAATTAAACTACATTGTGACTGCCTTCTACATTCACGAATATCATTATTTACTTTATTTCTGTTGTACACAACTTTATAAAATTAACAGGGAACCAGTGAGATTAAGAACGCTGTATGAATGTCAATATTTGTTTTAAATTGTTGAGTTGGATTCGTTTTAGTTATGTAAGAGGCTTGATTTAAAAATGTCTTGTGTTGAAAGGTGCAAATGAGTTTGTATCGAATGATAAAAAGTGATATATAGGGTCTACCAATTTGAACGTCAGATCTTTAAAATTAGATAGAATGAAAACCACAAGTGATAATTACATATATATATATATATATATTATTTTGAAGAGCAAACATTCATTATATTTTGAACAATATGTCGTTCCTCTGCTTCGGTGGGTAGAATGGATTCTGAGCGTCCAATTTTCCAGCACGTCTGATCACATGTCCAGCGGTATAGCCTCAATGGTTCGTTCGATGTTCCGTTTCGGGTCACGAACTGTGCATGGCTTCGTCTCATAGACCTCAGATTTGACATAACCCCATAGAAAATAATCCAAGGGGGTTAGGTCACATGATCTTGGTGGCCAGTTCACATCACCCTTTCTGGACAGAACTCGTCCGGGGAACTTTCCCTGCAATAAATCCAATGTTTGGTGAGATGTGTGGAAAGTTGCACCGTCCTGTTGGAAAAACACATTGTTGATGTCAAGATTTGCCAGTTTAGGCCAGAAAAACTGCACCACCATATTCCCAATTCGCTCCCAATTGACAATCACGTGATTTCCATGTTTGTCCTCAAAAAAATAAGACCCGATCACGCCATTGGCCCAAAGACCACATTACACAGTCACTTTCTTAGGATGAAGGGGTATTATCTGCCCAAATCCTACAGTTTTGTTTGTTCTGTCGGTCGATTTATGTTGACCATAAATTCAGTGACGTGCGGTGATGTCGACACTTGGGGTAGCAATCAGTTGCATGCTCAAGGGAGGGGAGTTGGTGTGGGCCAAACCCCTCCCCGCATTAGGGCCCAGTATTCCTAAAAAGAGAATGTCAATAACAGGAAAAGATTGCAAAATGATGAATGAGTACCAAAAAAAAGGTACAAGTAACCTCAACACCCATTCAAAAATAAAAGACGATTTGATTTGACTACTAAGCCATAGATCCTGTGTTCGAATCTCGGCTTGGCCATGGGTATTCTTTGAGTGTGTCCCTTCATCAATTTTATCGTATATTCGCGATTAGCCAAAAGTGACGAAAAAGCGAAGTAAAATAAACAAAATCAAGCAATCAATCAATGATTTGATTTCATTTTTGTTACTTAGCGTCGCTTTTTTTTCACATTTGGTTAATTGCGAAGATGTTACGATAAAATTAATGAAGGGACAAACACAAAGAACACCCATGCCTAGGTCGGGATTCGAACCAGGAGCTCCTGGTGTCGTAGCACGCTGTGATAACCACTCCCCAACGGTTGGTTGAATTGGTGTTTTAAGTCCACTTTATGCACAGAAACAAAACAGGTAACAAAACACTTTTTTAAGTTTCTTCAATAATATTCATTTGGCTTCTTGAGTTCTGGGATATACATTTTTCATTGCAAATTATTTCATTATTCACTGCAGAGTATAACACATAGGAACAAGAATGCGCGCTCATCACGGGTTCGAATCCTGGCCTGGAAAGTTCATATGACGTCCCTTCATCAATTTCATCATATCATCACTGATCCTCATTTTCGCGATAACCAAATGTGGCAGAAAAGCGAAGTAAAATAAACCAAACCAACGACAATATAAACATGCGTTCTCTTGCCAAAATAAGTACATCCGTATTTATGACTGTTCGAGGCCAAGAGTAGTATATTTAAATAAAACACTACTAAAAGAGAGTGAGAGAGAAGAGTCTAAGCACATATTTGTAATTTAATTATTATATATTAAATATTTGGCAAAAAGAAGAAAAGAAAGAAAGCATAACATTATTGTCTGCACATAACAAGTTCCCATTTCATAAATAATAAAACTACATCCTATATTATACATACATATTGTACAACATGTAAAAGGTTGTGTAAATACAGAAAACATATACTGCAGAAAATTTTACCCTGAGTTCTTTAGAGGATTTACAAAGGAATCGAATGGAAACCAATCCCCTAACTCTCCTATAGGAGAAAGACTCGGGGCCTGAAAGCACGGGCTTTCAACCATTGCAGCGTGGGGCGAGGGGACAAGGGAGGTAGAGGCAGAAATCTTATCTTTTTCTTCGGGCGGTTGTTTCTACCTGGAACTGGTGAGGCGGAGGAAGAGCGAGCTAGGCCAGCTTTGCCCGCGTATCGCTCCGAGGGACGAGAAGAGCGTGTAAAAGAAAAGTGTTGCATATGAACTGTGTCTTTAACAAGACAATAAATATTGTGATTTGAAAAAAATAGAGAAGTCAGATTGATTGATTTATCTCTGCAAGACTAGCTACTCCTCAGTGCACGTCACTGCATAAATAGCTCTCAATGCACGAAATGTCTGTCGAACTGAACACGAACTTTGAAAATAAATTCGAATAAGTTCTATGCGTTGTTGCATTGTGTATCTCTCCATGATAACTTCCAACAGACTACTGCACACAGATGTCAAAGCTCCATCTGGTCATTCCAGTCAGTGTTGCCACAACACTCTTTCAAAGTTCTGACGTTCAAATTGGTAGACCCTTTATTTATGAAGTTGAGTTGTGTTGTTTAATTCTTGCAACGTAAGTAAAATAACATTATGGAAACCAGTTGAGCGCTGGTTTAAGTTGAGCAAATTTTAAAATTGCGTTATAGTCTGCTTATAGTTACATCATTTCCCTCACTTTTATGGGAAGTTGTAGATAAACTATAAGCAATCTTCTAAATTGTTTATTACCTACAAAATAGATGTGCAATTGTTATTTCCGAATCTGCATACTTCCTCTGCCTCCTCAAGGCTGTACTGGTAACGCTGTGGCATGGGTTCGATTCTCCTTAGAGGACATGCACGACAAAGAGACACTATTCGACTTTATACAGGGAGAAAAAATAAAATGGTCGAAACAGCCTTACCATCCAAACCATATAATCCACAAAATAGGTCAAGTGAAGGCACAAAGACATATCCACAACATGCTGCGTCTTGATCCATAAACGATATGCAACTAAGTGTAGTGTAACTTCACATACTATCAATTAATTAAATTCTCCATCTAAATGTACACATGTGTATATCTGACTCTGCCATGCAATGCGTATATTTGAGATTCTCTTATGTACATATTGCTTAATAAATCTGGCCCCATGCATCCATAGGGGAAGATTCTCTAGTAACACGACAGTTGTGTGAAAGAAGGGTTTCATCAATAATTTCTACGCAGCAAGCAATAAGGATAAAAGGTCAAAATTCACAACTGGAAGTTGCTGAAACTTCTATTTAAACATAACCACCATGATGGTGTTGGTCCTATATTATTATCTGGTACATATTATTGTGTGGGAGTTCATTTCTAAGGTTGATTAAACTGGCACTGAACTATTGGTATTTTATTACTATATTGAAGTTATTATTATTATTATTACTTAAAGGCAACCTTATGTTGACACACATTTGTATTTCTTTCCTCAGTGTTTCTCTACTCATATCCTTTTTACATTTGTATTTTTTTTATTTTTTGTTCTTTAACAAAAACATTTTTTTGTTCTTTGTTCTTCTTGGGACATGTAAGGACAGGAATGCACCCGATACTCAGGTATCTTCTATGTGAATTTTGTTGTTTTCTCTGCTGCATTCTGGGAAGATGTGTACCGTATGGGCAGTGGTCTGTCAGGAAGTGTATTAATCCCAATGCAGTCTGAAGATTTTCATTCCTAAGTGCTCGTTAATATCAGAAAGGAAGCAGTCGAGCCTTTTGACCTCTCTTGTCTCCATCCATTCACGCTGATATTCCTTCATCATATTCAACTTTATCTCTAAAATTATGGGAGTGACCCCACCTGTAATGTCTTGCATTTTACGCTAATCTCCACTTTTGAGAAATAATTTTGCATCCTTTAATTGTACGATTTTATATATTGGCTACCTGTCAGTTATGAGTAACAAGGCCAGATTCGACGTGGTCCTGAATGCCAAACCTGAGTATGGACTTCCTTTGTGAGGTTCTAAGTCTGTCGATTTTTGTTGTCTGTAGATGTCCAACCCCTAGGGAGAAACAATAGCATTATACGCGGGGATAGATTGCTTTTCATATCTGGTCTCAAGCACGAAACCCTTTCGAGCCTCCCGCGCCTACTTTGGATCTCAGACGTCAGTCATCCAAGAACCGCTGCTCGTTGCGAAACACATAAGCTAATATTAAATCATAATTTTTCCAGTAAATAATACGTAGTGAAACTTCTAACTGTGCTAATTACTATCTCCAAGCTTCAATCTTACTTCCACAATCGTGTTACTTACTAGAAGTAAACTGGCACTGAACAAACAACAGTTTTAAGCTGTAACTATTGGTATTTTATTACTATCTTGAAGTTGTTATTATTATTATCACTTCAAGGAAACCTTATATTAAGATTCACATTTGTATTTCTTTCCTCAGTGTTTCTCTACTCATATCATTTTTACATTTATATTTTTTTTCATATTTTTTGTTCTTTAACATTTATATTATTTTATGACTAATATTACTATAATGAGTATATTCGTAGGTATATGTAAAATTGTTTATTTCTCTTTAGTTTAATCATGTTTTCCATCTGTATTCATGTATTACTATATTATATGTACTTATATTTTCTTATCTAGCTCATGACAAGGGTTAAGTTGTAGAGCAGCCTGCGGCTGAATCTGACCCGCTAAATAAATGAATTACAATTATTATTATTAATTTTAGCATTCTAAAATACTTCCTATTACTCGTGCAAAACTTGTAAAAAAAACATTAAACGTTCGGAATAGTTACCGATGATCTGTTTCAATTTGGCTCACCATCGGTAACTGTTCCGAACGTTTAATGCTTAGGAAGTATCAATAATATTAGTTTCCAATAATTTTCATTGCATCCATACAAATTGAAATATTGCCGATAGATGGAAATCCATTCTTCAATTTATAATAATGCATTTTATTTGTTTCTCATTCTAACAATGTCTCATTAAGTACTTCTGCTAAATTATCCTTACAGTGTTATCAGCATTACTATTAATTGTTTCTTATAAACGTATAAAAATACTAAATATAAAGATTAGTGCAACTATTCGATGTAATTAAATCCTGAAGAGACGATGTTAGATGAAACCAGGTACTACGCAGAGATGGCTTGTACCTTATTAAGAAATAATCTATATAATAATAATAATAACCCATGGCTCTACAACCCGTAAGGGCCTTTGCCTATCTCTCGACTGCCAGTCTTCAACCCACAATCCTACCTAGAGATGTGGAGATTTTCAACCAGTAATGGGGTGATGAATTTCAGACAGAATTTAAGAAAATGGAAAGAAAAATCAAGAAAAAATTAGGAAATAATAACATCAGAGAGACTAAGAGAAATTATGTCAACCAAATAGCAACATCAAATAGATGAGAGAAATTGATTACAAGAAGAACAGTTTTAACCATATTAATGGTCTATGGCTGAACAAAGCATGTTTTCAGTCCACTTTACGCTCATCAGGGCTGATGGGATCTGAACCTACTGCTTCAAATTTAGATCGGGACCATTCCAACTTGGCGGCTTACTGCAATGATACGAGGGTGGTTCAGAAAGACACTACGTTACTTTCACTTCGAATTATAAGGAGATAATGAGTTTCAATTTTGAAGACTATCATTCCTTCTCATCTTACGCAGTCGTGTGAAAAATTGCCATATAAATATGACATAAGGCAAGACACAACACACATTAAAATATCATAATCCAACAATTTATCTCCGTTATATAAGTTTGCTCGTATTTCTATATTATAATAGTTTCTTACCTTCAATTGTTCCCCACTGTACTTTAATCTCTGAGGGTGAGAGTGATGTCTGCTCTTGAAAAGTTGATAACATTCCACAACTCAACTGGTGTAGATATGACAAGAAAATACTTTTGAACATTCGTCGCTAAGAAATGTGAGTAAAATATTATTGTTTGAAAAGTGAGGAAAATATTATTGTTTACGCAACAATACAAAGGTTAATTATCCAGATATTTTCTAGAAAATATACTATCGGCCCGTCGATCGCGTTCATACATTAGGAAACACTGAAGGATTTAGACTAGTGGGCCACGGGAGCAACGTGCTCCTCCCAAAGAATTGTATGACTAAATATTATGAAAAGTCATGATACATTTCCAAAGGGACATGAAGTAAGCTAATGTGGAATCCTTCTGAAGTTATCATATGCAATTACATTTACAGACAAAAAGGAAAGCAAAGTTTGCACGAATAGGCTAATCGGGACTATATGTGACACCACCGGAAACCAAATCCAGAATATCTTGATTACAAGACGATAACATTAATTTTACACTATTGAGAATACCTTCAAAGGAAAAAGCAGTGAAAGACATTGTATTGTATTGATGGAGTCAATTTTTTCCTGAGCATTTAAAGCTCAAGTTTATATATTTCCTTAATTTCATTCTGGATAATACAGGCACTGCAACCAAGAGGTCTCAATTTGATTCCCGGTGAGGAAAAAGTGGTTCGATTCCAATTAAAACTGAAGGTCTAGTCCACATTTACTTGCTTGATCATATGATTGACATAAAAAAAAACTTAGCCAAACTTTCCCCCACACAACTAAATGCACGGCCATGAAATTAGGCGGGTGACAGAAGTTCGCGCTGTTGCCACGTCGGAGCACAACCCCGTTGTGAACTTTCAATTCATACGATCACCAGCTCTGTATCGAATGGGACTCGAAAGTGCCCGGGAGAGAGGTTGGTCTGACGCTCGAACTAGACAACTAGGTTGACGTTGCCACACAATGCGCGGGAACCAGAGACTTTTGTTCCGCTCTCGCTGAGCTTTTCCCATATGTGACACCACCGCAAAACTGCCCAACCGCCTTTTTTCTTTGCCGTGCTTTAAATGTAAATATACAAATACTTATTTTCCCTTATAGAAAGAAGAAAAAGAGTCCATCTATGGTGGGAAACGTCTCGTCTTGTGATTGGTGATTGACAATGTAGCGTGGTATTGCAAAAATGGCAGAGGAAACAGAAGGCAGGTGGATCTTAAGATACGAGGGCTCCTTTCCCCGCAAAACATTTTTAAACTCTCAACGTAAGGGACTCCCCCATTCTTGATCTGCTTACTGGCCTTGAGGTGTAATGTGGAGGTGGGATGGAACGCTCGCTGACCCCCCCCCCCCACCTCTCTTCCATGTGGTACAACTTGTACTGAATATTTTTTTCAGGTTGACGAGGCTCTGGAGCCTGGATTCACTGTCAGTACAGCCTACTTGTGGTTTGTGTCGTGTTGTTCATTTGTGTCTGTGATTGTCGTTTCATCCACGTCATCCAATCACAAAGCAGAAAATAGAGGTAAAATAAATCAACGAACTATATAAGTATCTTACTGAAACCTCTAAAACAATGCACTGTAAGTTAACAATAAAAAATAACTTACAGTTAGTTTTGAAAGTGGCCTTAACTGTAACTGAGTTGCTTTTCAAAATGAGTAACTGTAGTTGAGTTACTTTTCAGCAACTGCAACTTGGTTACTTTCTAAAGATTATCTTTCTGAAGACTTGTCGAACATGTATTCAATAAAAGTTATTTACCTTCCCCTTCTTACTTAGTAATATTTTCAATACAGCCGCCTGGAAAACATCGTAATAATACCACAGCTTCTACTCACGATACAGCATCAAGGGTAGACGTTTTCCACGAACATACAATTTTTTGCTATGAGAAATTTCAATTCCTATTACCTCCGCGTTATTGGTTTAGGAAAAGCAGCGCGATTGGCTAGAAACTTTTATCGCTTGTAGGATAACATTTGCTGGGAGGAGGAATGGAACAACAAACGTAGAATTATGGTTCCCGTGGGAGATTTTCCGGAAGGAGGAATCGTGTTCCTGGAGCAGCGTTTGATGCTGGAGCATACATTTATATCCAAGGCAAATTCAAGAAGGCATTTCCATCTTTATGATGGAAAATTTCATTTCTGTTATTAACTATGACAAAGAATATAATCTAAATTGCATTTTACCTACAAAGGATAATGATAGATGGCATTGCGTTCATAGTAAATGTTTGTAACTCGAAACTTGACAGACTCAGCGAAAATTTAAAATTAAATAACATTATGATTACCGAAATTTTATTTACTTCATACAAGAAAAGAACTTGGTATTGTTTACTCACAATAAATATGTTAATTTTATTTTTAAACTCCTATTCTTGGATATTAAGTAATATGATAGAAATATTATTAGTGAGGAGAACTGCATCGAAACTATTGGAGCTGCTTGACAAATGATGGCAAGATGTCGGTTAGTTCATTGCACTCTCTAGCCTGACTATTGCCTATTCTTAGGGAAGCAGGAAAATATTTATAAAGTCCTTGCCCTGACACATTCTCATACAACAGGCCGGTAGGTGTCGGGTCTTGTGCAGACTTGAACTTCAGAGCTATGTAGCCCCTTCTAAAATAGTGTGTGACCCAAACATGTACCTTCGATGTTGTCTTGTAACCCACGTGGACATGGGGTGGCTGCATCACTTGTCGAGATTGTGAGGAAGATAACATTCGACTTTGGCCGGAGCTATATCTTATGGAATCACGTAATTGCAACACAAGCTATTTAATTAGAGGCCATTATTTGTGGAAATAATTAAAGTGACACCATTTTTTTTGATCATGAGGGTATCGTTCTCGTCCATCCGAGGTGATTGGGACGCTACTCTGCTGACTGCTGACAGTATACTGAACTGTGGGTCTTTCTCTTTTCTAAAAAGGCCACTAGAGGATTTTAGTCTTAAATAGGCAGTTGAAGGCCACCACTCCTTCATTACTAGGAACATTTTAAACTGTTAAGAATATTTTAAATATTCTCTTACGTGGCTTAATATTAATGATGCAAATTCGGCTTTATTAATTACGAGATATTTGTTGGATAAATTATTGTTTACATAAAAAAAAGGCTAAATGATTTTTTTTTAAATTCCTTTAAGTCCGCTTTATGCACAGATAGGCGAATCAGAACTGGGATCCGAAACACTTTGCAATGTGGCTCCCTCGCGTATGGAATCCGGAAACTCTTTCTTACAAGGCGATGACGTTAAAAAGGCGAAATGAAGCTGTTAATGCTACCCCTGCACAACTACCACCTGCTCTGAAGGCATATTGAGGGATGTTTGAGTAGGGCTCCACACATTCACAACATTCATCATTTGTGGAGGTGTGATCAGTACCAGGACCGCTACATGCAGGAACATTAATGAAAAAATCAGCACCTAATATCATCCAACAAAGAAATGATAACTAACTCCCTTGTATGGCAGGCAGACGGAACTTATTATTCATCTTCTCTTCAGCTTAAATATGCGAGTTAATGATTAATTATACAGACAGTGAATGGGCCAATAAAATACTTTTACTATACAATAGTCATTCAGAACGCACGTACATTCACCAATTATTATACTTCTAATTATGTAATAGATCATCGTTTACAATGTTGAAAACTGCAATAATTAATAATACACAAATGTAGCGACATCTTTTGGAAATTACATCATTAATCCATTTCCTTTTCATTGTCATTTGCCATGTAATCTCTTCTAGACAGGCTTGGGAATAATTAAATCAAAAATGAATTTTGTACAGGGAGGTGCTTAATAAGAGCACGTTAATTAGACAGGCTTCTAAGAATTAAAAAGATTCCCAATACAGACCAAGATAATGAGCAATTTCTATTATGTATTAAAGAATGACAGGGAAGATAAGTTACGCAGGAAATATTCTCTTTTGTTAAAGAATATAAATCCCCTTTACGAGTCAACGAATGAAGAGCCTATCTGTAAAATGCAGTAGGTAGTAAAATAACAACACAATAGTGTCGAATTATAATTCTAGGAAATTATGATATCTTCTTTGTTCTATTCAAGCCGTTAAAAGGAACGGATGGTGACAGTCATATTTCTCACAGACTCGAATTTTATTTTAAGGAAAGGAAAGATGCATACGCCAAATCTTTTGAAAATGGATTTCTGTTACTCAACTCATTCCCACACCCAGACACTGATTAGTTGATAGAGTTGTTTCAGACACACTTCCACGCTGGTTAGGGATGCACACATTACAATGCCAGAGATCATTGGCTCGATGCCTGGCCGTATTACACTTTAGTCGCGCATTACAATAGCGATCCACTGGTCCATATTCAAATGCTACTTCCGTTTGGCAGCACTGTTGACCTTTGGTCCTATTATACCTTCCTGGAACAGACCAGGAACTCTGTTCATTCAGGCGGCATTTTAAAAAAGATCTACTGTTGACTTGCTACAGAGATCACATTTTTGATGGAGCAAAATAGTGATTTGCGCGACTATTGGCGGGAGTGTTTTCAGACGCGTGGTATTTTCATATACGTGTTTATAAAATCTGTTATAGATACATGACTACCAAAAACTGTTTGTGAATCTTGTAAGGAAATGAAATAATACGTATGTGTGTGGGATGTGTGTGTGTATACACACGTATATATCCTCCTCCGTGGCCGTGCGGAGCTGCGAGACGGCATGGGTTCGAGTCCGCCTGGGTTCAGTCTCTGGGTTCTTTGCCTGTGTATAGGACCACTGTCAACCCACCATATCGTGAGGATATTGGGAGCTACGAGTGATATCTCATATAACGGCTGGGGGTTCGACGTGCTGACCACACGTCATCCCATTACTGGTTGAAGATCTCCACGCCTCTAGGCAGAATTGTGGGAGAGAGAGACTGGCGATCGTGAGATAGGTAAATGCCATTACGGTCTGTAGAATCACGGGTTATTTATCTTTGATATATACACACACACACAGACATGGGCGCCCGCAAGGGGGAAAGATTTAACATAATTCGAATGGTGAAATTGTAGAGACATGTTATAACAAAGAGTATTGTTTTCTGTGACTTACAGGCCGTAAGTTGTAATAATAACAATAATAATTGTTATTATTATTTGAAATAGGGTTACATTTAAGCTTACAGTCTATTTTACACTGATTATCTAACTATAAAGAACAGCTTTTTGTCCTTCATGAATTAATGTTAAGTGTACAGTTACGCAAATTGTACATAGATATACAGAATATGAAAATTACAAATGTGTGTAATTTTTAAAAAACATAAGTAGTAAAAGTAGTAATGTAATAATAATAATAATAAAAACAACACCAACAAAAATAAAAATAGCAGTAATAATAGCAGCAATAATAATAATAATAATAATAATAATAATAATAAAAGTTTCTGTGACTGCCCCCCCTGAGAAGAAATCCTGCGGCCGCCCATGTGTGTGTGTATATATATATATATATGTATGTATCTATGTATCTATGTACGCGTGTGTGTGTGGGGGGGTGTAATTATTTGTTTGTTTCGTTTCATCACATCGAAGTGTAATTCACTAGATTTAGAATTTCCTCCCTCCTGTAATGCGCTGTGAAATAACTTATAGAAAAGCAGAATACTTTAAGAAAAGATATTCTCGCCATATAACTACATAAATTTTGACAAATAATCGGTAAAAACGATAATATTCATTGGATAAGGACAAGGATGCGCGCGACTACCGCAGTGTTAAAGTGTACAGTCATGGACATTTCTGGGTTGTAATGATTCCACTGAAACTTGATGGGAGGGTTACAACTTAGAAGTGTCCGTGACTATACATCCAGATCAAATTAGCCTATCTGAGCGCAAATTGAACTGAAAACAAACTTTAATTCCTTTTCGAAACCTGGGAAATGCATAGACGTTTCACTGTGTTTGTTGCTTGAGTTATTTGAAGGGAGTGGAGGGGGCAAGGTGATCAAAGAAATGGAGCAGCAAAGCCCAGTCTGTTAACGGTTATACTATGACCACAAATTTTCAACAATGTTATGTTTAAAAGAAAAATCTGTAACACTTTTCTTTTCTTAATTATTGTCAATAGACTACAACTAATTTTGAAACGAAAGTCTCCACGACATCGTTGCATTCCCTACGCAACGAAAAGCCGTTTGACATGCCTTTATCCTCAAATGGGCTGTTTTATCGCATGTGATTAACTGACAGTTGTGTCGATAAAATATAACATAACATACTTAATGGAGATTTAGTGAACGCACATCTCAGCTTAAAAAGCAAACACATGATGGAGCTGTTACACACTTTCGATCTTAAAGTGTGTAACAGGAATATGACAGAAAATCCCTTCGAGCTTTCTACCTTCTGTTTATGTCGATATCATTTTGAAATATACATTGGTCAATACTATATATATTTCTGGCTTGGTCGAATGGCGAGGAAGAGGTTAAAAAGCAACGCACATATCGAAATGGCTGCGACCAATAGATTGTGTCAGGTTTTGATTTAGTGACAACTTCTACGCGAACGAGCATGATTCGCCATCAAACAGGAGTCTGGGAAATGCTGTGAAGAATATATTTTCGAATAACATCACTGGATATTAACTTTACAACCAGAGTGCCATAAATCCATACGCATCGAGGGAATGCATATTAATACTTGTTCGAACTGAATGTGAAGTAGGTTATTTCTATGTGAAAGAGTAGACGTCAAATCTAGGGTCACGTGACCCTAATACACGTATAGTATTCAGTTAACGTGATTTTATAAAGCGAGTTGAATTTTGATGCAGAAGTATTTGATTTTTAAAATTTTATAATTTTCAAGATCTTTGAAGTATCTAACGGTATGTTGATCAGCATAATACAATAGGCTATATATTATTTTTAAATTATATGAGAGGGATTGTGTATGTCTTACTTACAAGGGAGGTTATCTAAGTGTCCCCCATCCGATCTCATTGAAACTTGGCAGGTGTATAGAAGGGCCCAAAGGAAGAAATGCGTGTTTTTTTGTTTCGGCTAAAAAACTGTTTTAGGGGGCAAAACCCCTCTCAAATGTCATGATGAGGACAAAGTGAAGTGCGGATCTGACCCCTGTGTCCCCCTCCGATTTCCATGAAACTTGGAAGGTGTATAGAAGGGCCCAAAGGAAGAAATACGTGTTTTTTGTTTCGGCTAAAAAAACGGTTTTAGGGGGGCAAAACCCCCATCAAATGTCAAGATGAGGACAAAGTGAAGTGCGGATCTGACCCCTGTGTCCCCTTCAGATTTCCATGACACTTGGAAGGTGTATAGAGGGGCCCAAAGGAAGAAATACCTGTTTTTTGTTTCGACTAAAAAATTGTTTTAGGGGTTAAAAACCGCCCTCAAATGTCAAGATAAGGACAGATTGAAGTGGGGATCTGACTCCGAAACCACGTAAATCTGGCATAGGAACAACACGCTCATATAATTATAATTGGAACACACACTGCACAGAACTGTATGATTGTCGGTACCAAACGCAGTGCAATTGTAGAGAGATGCCGAATTCATAGACACCGTTGTTCCCGGATAGCCATGGGCATAACAATAGACGGATTAAGGCAGGGTAACGGAGCATCAAAATAGCTGCACACGGGAACCATAACCCAATCAAGCATCACCTAGATATCATATAGGTGATATCCATAGCCAAGGACACAAGAGGATAGTTCCATAGATGAATGCACAGCATGTATAAAACATTTATTACCACCAGGAAGTAACACGAAACAACGTTATGGTAACCGATCTGCCAACACAAAGTAAAGACAAGCACCCATTCATCACATTGAAAACCGCCCCTATTTTGTTGCTTCCACGGTGTCAATGTACATACTCGTCACAGTAACGGTACTCTTCAAAAAATTATTTAAACATAATGTTCGGTTACATCATGCACATCTGATTACTGCCACTGGACCACAAACATCACATATCGGATTACTGTCACCACCAAAACAGAATGCCACCGGACTCTCAAATGGAGGTGATAGCCACTCTTATACCATGCGTATTGGAAGACGTGTCGAAACCTGGGTGAGGACAACTGGTTATGTGTGAGTGATTGTAGTTTGATAATGTTATTGCGTAGGTGGAGATTAATGTCACTGTGTAGTAACAGGACAATATCGGAAAACCGTCGCACGAAATTTTTCCAAATCCTAAATCCATACACATCTAATGGTTGTAGAGTGCCAGTCAATCCTTTAGGTATTGTCAACAGAGTAACGTTTTTGTCCCGTGGTGTCACCTCTCGCATAACAATATCGCTATGTCCACTTCACGAATCCAATAGCAGAGCATGGAAACCTGAGAGGGACACAGGAGTCAGATCCCCACTTCAATCTGTCCTCATCTTGACATTTGAGGGGGGTTTTGCCCCCTAAAACCGTTTTTTTTAGCCGAAACAAAAAAATAAGTATTTCTTCCTTTGGGCCCCTCTATATACCTGCCAAGTTTCATGGAAATCGGAGGGGGACACTTAGATAACCTCCCTTGTTAGTGATTATAGGGTCAGTTATGTGAATGGAGTATTAGATGCATCAGTTAAGTTGATCAAGAAGCAGTGGTGGCGATTGAGAAGTTGGGCGTGGAGGCAGTTGTTCTTGTCTGAACCGGCCAACGTTTCAAGCAGATGGATTACGAACCTTGAAGCTGCCTGATCATGGAAGGTTTCTGCGCACGCGTGTCTGAGCAAGACCATCTTGAGGTTCAGGCCACAGCGCTCAGTCAAGACGTCATCATCTGGAGGCGATCGTCTTAACGCTCTAAACTCCTTGTCGTAATTTTACAGTAGATAATTAAGGTATATTTATTTCTCTTATGAAGTTAAATTTCGACATTTGCCCTCCCGACGAATATAGTTAGAAGAAAAATATATAATATTGAATATTTGCACCAAAATTTTCATTCAGGAAGTCACAATGGCCACCACAAAAATTCCTACCACATATCTTTGAAAAATATTATCGGGAATATTGGTCAGCTACAATAAAACTCGTAACCGCTTTTGTATGAACTTTTGTATGTAAAATCAATTGATTAAATAAAACAAAAAACATGTTAGGTTGACGGTAAACTTTCCAAGTTACCTAATCAATTAAATTGTCTTTAAGTTTACCCAAAATTAATCAACCAGATAATGCAGATATTCTGTGTAGCTATACAATCTCAATACAAAACCTTAATTTCTATATTCTTGCAGCACAAGCGAAAGAAATTGTTACAAGGGCAATGTTACATTTCTGTGATAAAGACTAAACCTAAATCATTTGTCACATTGTAATTTCGATCCTATGGACTTTATTGAACGAAAGATAATAAACAAATTGAATCTTTTCATTGTCGTTAGTAAGATCTGTGACAATAACTTAAGAGTTTCATTGGGAAAAAAAGCAGATTAATATTTCCATTTTAACGTTCACTTGGGAAATAAACATTTGGAATATTTCCTTACACTGTGTTTTATTTACATTCTGTTAAAAAAATCGTGAAGAATGTTAATAAATTATGAAACAATAAACATTATCACTGATTTAATAATCAAAGTTACGAACATTGAAGCTTCACAAAGACAAAATCTTTATTGAACGAAAGATAATAAACAAATTGAATCTTTTCATTGTCGTTAGTAAGATCTGTGACAATAACTTAAGAGTTTCATTGGGAAAAAAAGCAGATTAATATTTCCATTTTAACGTTCACTTGGGAAATAAACATTTGGAATATTTCCTTACACTGTGTTTTATTTACATTCTGTTAAAAAAATCGTGAAGAATGTTAATATATTATGAAACAATAAACATTATCACTGATTTAATAATCAAAGTTACGAACATTGAAGCTTCACAAAGACAAAAAATAAAAAGCAGTTTACATGAAACAGTTTTAAAAATTTAATACATTTGTAGTTCGTATTAACATAGCTAGGTAACAAAATGATTTCTGTGTGAAAACATTTGTATTTGAAACATAAGTAATATATTCTTGGATAGTTTTACACACGAATATTTCATCGAAGTTCTTGTTACACATCGCACCTTTGTATTTGAATGTACAACATATCTTCCATTAGCCTCCGATTAGCATAAAGAAGCATAAAGCGGGATAAAATAAGAATAAAATTACACATGTATCAACTTTGCCCCTTTCTATAGCTTTCTTCCATTAAGCACATTATGAAACTGAAAATTTGTGTAAATAATATGAATAATTTATCGAATGCTTGCATAAAATTTACACTAACAAATTGCTTTGGTAGATTAACCAACGCTCGTAATTCAGGGTAAATTATTTGATATGTAGACATGTTGTCCACATTCACGAGTATATTTGATGCCTATTCCGGACACATGAAATGTTTACACTATGAACTATTACTCTTATTTATTTTTTAGTATAAAACATTTGTTACTTAACTTGTATCTTTTCGTAGTGACTGAATCACATGGAATTGCCCTAAAAATGTCTCATTTTTAACAACATCTTGAAGAAATGTGAACGTTACTCTTACCTTTTTCATTGTAATTGCCTCTGCAATTGAGTACACAAGACTTATACACCATACCTCTTCCACATTTAAGCATATTTACACGTCATGTAAACTCGATTACAGTTCTTAAATTTGCATTACAATTCCATATTCACTAAAAAGGTCCAACATTGATTCCGAAGAAGCAAATCAAACATGGCGGCTATCTCGCCTCCAGTTGATGACGCTTAGTCACGTGACCGGAGCAAGCCATGAGGCTTTCAGATTGAGAAGGTAATGGTCTGAGTCCGGGTAAGATTACTAAAACTGATATTGATAGATACAATATGCGTCACCCTTTAGGGAAGAAGTGAACGAGATCTCTGCTTAAAGATAATGGGTCCGGTTTTTCTTCTAATGCACGCGACAACGCCCTCCAACTAAGGTAATGTACAGTGAAGGTGTCGATAAATGGAGTGGCCTGTATATTCCCTGGATCTAAATCCCATTGCACTCGGTGTACTCCGTACTCGGTACTTTCGGAAGACGCTCTTTACACTCCTGTCACGAAAAATGAGAAATATCCTATCGAAGTTTTTGAACAGCCTCGTGGAGAATATGCCAGACAGTTGCAATGCTGCTCGAGATGGTCACACTACCTTCCGATAACGGCAAATCTGTCAGCATTTTCGGGAAAGATAAGTCTACTGTCATATCACCATAGTTCTCTGAACCTACCCTACAGGCTCTTGTAGTTCTACTTACCATAGTGACCAATCCTATTCATATCCTGTCAAAAAAGTTGTAATGGTGTCTGTATTTACATGTCGCATGTTGGTATCCTTGGATCACTACCAGTAAAGGCGTCAGAGAGGACAAGGATCGACACGTCCTACCGCTACCTTGAAAAAAAGAAAATCTAGATAGTTTAAAAATAACAACAAAATCAAAACCTTCTGGAATATTTTCCCAAATATCCTTGATCGTATCTGGAATATTTCAAAGGTTTCCAAGCCAGGAATATCTACCATGTTGAAAAACACTTCCGTGACACTTCAGAAACATATTCCAGAAGATTTTTTTTTTTTGTCTCACTCAAAAATGTGTCATCATATATCATTTTTGTACATCGTCCCACTGAGATGGGATGAGGCTAAGCAGATAGGAAGGGAGAAGAGAGTACTAGTGAGAAAATGGAAGGAAGCCAAGGAAATGGAGAAGAAGGTGGAAGAAGACACAATGAACTGAAATGGAGGACTGAAGATAAACAAAGAATAGAAGAAGGTGTTAGAAAGAGTGGAAAGGTCAAGAGCGAAGTAGGAGAGAAGAAGGAAGAGGAATGAAGAAAGAAAGATATATATATATCTGTTTTGTACCTTATTTCATTTGTATTTGGTACAGAGTCTGAAGAAGACCTTGGTAGAAGGTTGAAACGTAACGTTTAGTACATGTTTTAAAATAAAATAAATTCTGCCTTGGTCAGCATATTGAGCTTTTGGTTATCATGGAAATAAGGCTCAATGGTGTTATCATCGTTTACTGGTATATGAATGAATCAGTCGCACGAACAAGGTTGTAACAAACAGTCTTGACAATAACAGAGACAATAAGTTGAAAATAGAAGTGTTTTAGGTTTTGTTATTATAGTAGGGACAGTTTTATGAACATATGGAAGTTGTCTGCACCGTGGAACTTCATATTTGAGGAAAAACTAATAAAAGGAAGCAACATGACCGATTGTTTACTGGTATCTGTGGTATTTCCCTTTTGTTCGTGTGACCGGTTCAAATGCATCTGCACACTCCCTCTCTGCATCTCCACTCATTTTGTTTAGCTCCGTTACTAATCTGAATCCACAAACATAAAAATTCGTGAAACAATATACAGGGTGTCCATAAATTATTCACCCCATAACAGATCAAAATATCTTTATTGTACAAAGTTTCTCAGAAAAACAGCTATGGAATAACATTCATCGACTCAAAGAATTTTTAGTAAACTTTCTTCTCATTACACTGGTCAACAAATTTTATTTTCTTATTTTTTTTGCAACATGGATGAAAATTCACTTTTCTTTTTCAATCCATGATGCTGAACACGAAACTGATATTGAAAATGCCACTTGACTTCAGGTTTAAGAATTATACGAGGTATTGTCGAAAAGTCTGGTTTGCCAATGTTGTAACGTAGTGGAATGACGTATGCTTGGTGGGCATGCGACTTTTACGCTTTAACTGTATTATACGAACAGTACAAAACGTGGGTACATTTCCATTTTCCTTTTCCAAGTAAATTCATGAATCAAAGTTTTTACATTAATCACAAAATATATATATTCTACTATACTACTGTATGGTTTGTTCTTTACTACTTACGTGGGATTCAATCCGCTTCCTCTTTGCTTCCCTCTTGTAGTGAAGTTCAGGATCATCCCTGGTTACTGTCCAGCAATAGTCGGCAAGCATTCCTGTACTCAATTTCCCTTGGTATTTTTTTCTCCGTTACAGATATTTGTAGGTGGGAACGTTCACCGTGTTCATCACTTACCTCCCCACAACTTTTCGGGAAGAAATTGAGATGAGAGTAGAAAATGCAATTTAAAAGGCATATTGCAACCCATTTTTTGATGCGATGAAATCAAATGATTTACAAGTTTTTCATTCAGCACGTTTGTTTACCACGAAATTAGTTGAGACTTCTCTGAAAGAACTGCATGCACCTTTCTCAACATCACTTAGCAGGTGTTCGAAGATCTCGTCCTGGTGAAGTTCATGAATTTGAGGGCCCACAAAAATTCCTTCCTTGATCTTCTATTCACTGATTTTTGGAAATTTGTTAAGTAGATATTTGAATGTCGAAGAGTTTCGATCCAACTTTTTGACAAAGTCTAAGCTTTATATGAAGTGCAGAAAGTATAATATTTTCAGATTGAACGGGAGGTTCATTTTGTACATTCATATTTCCAATTTCCATACTGACGTAATGGCCAATCCTTTTTAATGAAATGAGAAGCTCCGTCTCTGCTATTCCATTCGCAGGGGAAACAGCAATATTTGGTATAGCCTTGTTTGAGTCCAGTCAAAATAGCAATGACTTTCTAATCTGCACATATCTTTCATTCGTAGTTGTATTTAATTGATTGAAGGAGGAATTTTAGGCTATCATACGATTCTTTCTTTTGCACAGAATAACCAATAGGGATTGACGTCAATTGATTGCTGTTATGAAGTAGTACAGCTTTTAGACTTTATACCGATGTATCTATGAACAACCGCCACTCCCCAATAAACCATTAATATAACTGCAGTATATCAGATCTCCTTCGGTAGAAAAGTATTCTTCCAACTTTTTCTGACGGGGGTTACGAACCACTATGTGCCTCCACCGGGTATCGAACTCGGGACTCCCTGGTCACAAGGCTCAAATATTATTATCGCTACACCATCGAGGAGGGAAGTACAAAAGTTGTAAATGATATAATTCCATTGCGGTCCGTGAAATTATTTGCACCCTATTAAATTAATATTGATATCAGCGTGGAAAGAAATTGGATTCAAAATTACTTTTGATCGCTTCGATCGCAATTTCTGTTTGTTCGCTGTAATGCAATGTAAATCATCAGACAGAGAAATAAGACTTGTCTTAATTGATTATGTTTTAAATGCATGAACAATTGTTTGTAGGAAAGGGAGAGTGCACATTTCAGAGACAATTTATGTACTTTTTTCTGTTGGTTTATTGTGAGATGGATGATTTAAATAATATATGATGTATATAATATTTATTAAAGAAACTTTGAATACGTACACAGTTTAGTGTCCACGTCACTCCACGTTGCATATGTGTGAAACATATCGTGCATGAAAGTTATGTTAATGTAAACAATAATCATATTTTGACTGCACTTATCAAACATTTTTGGTCTTTCAAAAATAGTATATGTGCTAATTTTCCATTATCAATGTGAAATTGAAGGTGTTGAAAAAATAATCCAAATCGTTTGTTCGAAGACAAATGCTTTCGTACAAACTTCTACCTCCTTTTTGCGTAATTTACGAGGATAAGAACATCTTTGATACTACCACTACTAATAGTAATAATAATAATGTTGGTCCTGGGTTCGAATCCCGGCTTTGGCCGGATGTTTGCGAATATCCATTCACCATTTTCATCATGCCTTCACTCATCCCCATCTTCGCAAATTAGCCAAAAGTGGCACAAGAAACGAAGTAAAGTAAAGCAAATCAATAATAATAATAATAATAATAATAATGTTATAATAACATTATTAGTAACATTATTTTAATTAACATTATTATTAAAATTATTATTATTATTATTAAAATTATTATTATTATTATTATTATTTTCATTATTGGTACGTTTATACTGGTACTTGCACCCCACAAACAAAAATTTGTGGTTGGTCCTCTGGTTACGTTTAAATCCACGGGGTTAGTCTTGCTAAAAGAATGTAAGATAATATTTTATATGTTGTTGAGAGTAGAGAAATTCCACGGTAATTATTGCAGATCATTTTATCACCTTTTTTAAACAAAGGGACAATTATGGATTCTTTCCACTGTTGAGGGATTTCTTCTTTATTCTATATAAAACAAATTAATTTATGAATTTGACATATTAACGAATTCCCACCATATTTAATTAACTCAGCTGGTATTAAATCAATGCCAGGTGCTTTGTTATTATTGTTTAGCCTTTTAACAGCATCTTCAACTTCAGTCAAGTTAGGTTCTGGAACTAAAGGTTCTGCTGTGTGTACTTCATTTACTTCTGATTTATTTAACTACCAAATTCTAGCCTGATTTCTTATTTCTATTAGGTTATGACATCCATTATCAAACCATGGCTTACTTTGTCTTGGTTCATGGTATCCTATACTTTCTTTAGCTGCTGATTCTATTGCATTACGTATGTGCTCCCAATTCTTATTTAGTCTGTTTCATTTATATTTTCATCATCATTTAAATCCTGCAAAATATCGAATCTATTTGACAGTTAAATTTCGTAATCTTTCTTAATTCTTTCATCAGAAAATTTTCCTGTATTAAATTTTAGAGCTTTTAGATTTTGTTGCTTATGGATTATCACTGCGAGTCTTTCTCTTAATTTAGCAATTACTAAATAATGGTCACTGGCACAGTCAGCACCTCTTTGTGTACGAACGTCAATTATACTAGTATGCCTTCTCTTATCAATGAGAATATGATCTATCTGATTATGAGTTTTACCATCTGAAGAAGACCAGGTCTATCTTTATGTTTAAAAGTGGTACTTTTCACAATTAAATTCTTTGAGGTTGCAATCAATCTTATACCATTATCATTACTTAATTCATGAAGACTTTATTTACCAATCGTGGGCTCAAATGCCTCTTCTTTGCATTACAGTCACCTAACAGAATTTTCATATCATACTGAGAAAATTTATCAAAGACCTGTTCCATCCAACTCTGCATAAAAATCATCTTTTGTATTATCATCTTTATCTTCCGTTGGTGCCTGAATGTTCATTAAAATAATTTTGCACCATCTACCTTGTAAAACTGCATATGATATCCTATCATTAATAAATTCTACTGTTTTAAGGGCAGAGATAATTCTATTATTTATGAAGAAGTCTGTTCCAAAATTATGATTTTCAGTACGACTATAGAAAAAAGTATAATGTTTAATTTTACAATTACCTTCTCCTAGCCACCTAACTTCCTGGACAGCTACTATATCTAATTTATACTTAACTATCTCATTAAATATACACTCAAATACCCCAGGCTGGTAAAGACTTAGAACATTTAATGTGCCTAATTTAATATCCTTGCTCTTAATGTAGATCTTATTCTTAGTCCAGGGAACTCCCAAAGTAGTCCCCACCCGGAGATCCGAATGGGGGACTATTTTTCCTCCGGAATATTTTACCTTGGGAACATCCATGGCCTCATATTGCTGATACTTGACATGTCTTTTTTACAGTGCAGAGTTGTCAGCTCTACGCCTAAGCCCCAATATGAATGAAGGACCGCACCTGTCGTTGGTCAGCGGATCCCTCGGATCTAGCTGGGAGGATCACATTGCAGTCCACCAGCCATACCCCACTTCTGCCAATTGTGGGACGCTCATAGAGCCATGACAGGACAGCTCTGTAGAACCCAACACAGCAAAATGTTGACCATTTCACTCTGTTGGTTGACTAAATTCAGTGAACAAGCTACTGGTCGATGGGGTCGTTATCACAGTGGAACTAATTAAATTTGTTTGTTCTCTGCTTTCTGGATGGATGACGCAACAACTGTCGTGTAGAAGAACGGCTAATAACATGTTCATGGGACACCTAAGAACATGCGAACGTTCACAGACCGGTAAAACAATAATGAAAGTGCAACAATTTCACTGTAAAATTAACAAAGACGTTGTTCCATTATTGAGTGAGACGGTAACATGGAAACGAATTGTTTTGCGACTCGAAAATAGTGGAAGTCATACTGGCCTTCTGGACTATAATTTTGTGCGTTATTCTGAAGCAGGAAACACGACAATTGGCCACCTTGTGTAAGACACCAATCTTCCGGTTACACAATACCTTCTCTGGATCGGTGGGGAAAACGTGCCTCCTTTTTCCTTCGCTAACAACTCGCGTGCTTAACCGAAAGGCTGCAGCTGTGTTTTGTGTAAAGAAAAGCCCAAGGTAGTTCTACAAACAATCGATGGATGCCGCTAGTTGTCATCGTACTTGAAACTAAATCTTCTTCGGGTAAGTGCTTTGTTGTTGTTTCATTTAATGTTATAAGTCCACTTTATGCACAGTAAGGCTAATTCGGAACGGACCTACAGTTTAAAGTGTGATCCGAACCACTATGCGCCTCCACCGAGTATCAAACCCGGGACCTTTCCATTACAAGGCGACGACGCTACCACTGCAACATCGGGGAGGCCCTGTTGTTGTTTGTTCTTACATGTTTATCACCAGCTCAATAATATCATCGTGATGATTATCCAAACGTGACAGAAAAGTGACGCTAAATGACAAACATACAAATGCAATTGATTCTCTCGATAGAAAACCCAAAGATTCATCATAAAAAGGAAAAAGAAATGTGTGGTTCCTTATGAAAATGTACATAGATGAAGCAAGCATCTATCGAAGCAGAACCATTACACCCCTTAACGAAATAGACTGTACCCGTGACCTTGAAACAAGGCACAGTGTGCTGCATCTAGCACAAGGATGAGGGAACTCGAAAGTTATTTCGTTCACCTGTTACTTTCGAAAGGACTATTGTTTCCAAGACCACCGGGATTCACTAACGGAATGTCTTCACCGTAATAAGCCACTAACAATTGACGCACTCAAAGCAGGGAGGTTGCAGCCATTACCGATGTCACATTAGCACATGTCTTGGCTAATTAGCAGACCCGTACACAAAAGTACGTGGATTACTGGACTCCTTTTTCATGCAAAACAATGGTCTTGTAAATTACCAATGAATTAATAATTCTAAAAGCATCAAAGGGGCCACTAATTCTCAAAATTAATATTCTGTATCAAAATGCTGAAAAATTCCACACACTCATAAGGTCCCCTACTAACTAAATACTTATACCCTAGAATCATACGTTGGAGTTGGAGCATCTGAGTTCCTGTTTCAAGTAGGATACGAACGACTATGTGCCTCCTTGGGGCTTCGAATCCGAGACCTCTTTATTACAAGACGAGGACGTTACCACTACGCCATCGAGGAGGCAGCTTGCAGTATATGCTCTAGGCAGACCTTGATTGTAATGTACAAGGTAGGCATATACACATTTTCACAGGAAACCTGCCAAACATTAAAATTATTGAGCGAGGTTTGGTTTGACACGGTCGTGCCAGAGTGAACCATATGATATTATTAATAGTCATAAGAATATATTTATCTCAATACAAATTGAGACTGAGTAACATGAGACTGTATATCGGTATACACGTGATACCTCCCAGGGCACGGGAAAACATTGATTTGCAGCAAATAGACAGAAAAACACAGAACTTACGTTTTAACAAATGAATTCAGAATCTATTTATCTTGATTATGCCATTTAAAAAGAACCAAAGTTGTACATCATAACGAACTCACAAATAAAAATCACAGTAACAGTCTTTCTCTTAATTTAGCAATTACTAAATAATCTCGTCACTTCTCTCCAAGATTCATATCTATCAGGCGGGATGATGTACTTCAGCAGACTGTTCATACGTCCGGGAAGGACATGTCAATCGCCCCCTCCATTGAGTAACAAAATCGACGACGACTCGTGGAAGCACTCACAGTCTAGGAGATTTTGGATTCAACCTTCTAAAAGTATATTCCTCATGTCTGGAGAACAATTAAAAATCTTCAGATTGTCGAAATTCACCTTGCACACTTCCTTGCGAGTTTTTGTGTCCAATAACACTGCCGTGTTGAATTTCACTTGGGTAGCTATGAACGGTCCTGTCCACAAATAAAACAACTTGGAAATGGTTCGGTTAACAGCTGAACTTGGACGATGACTTCTTAGCAGCACCAGGTCATCCTCCTTCAACTGCAAAGCATGGCACTTCTGCTTCAGTTTCCGCCTCTGCACAGCATATCGTTCCCTTAACTGCACTTGAACAACCTTACTCTGCCAGTCTTTCTCACCGTCTTCTGACACAGGCCATGGAAAATCTCTTAGCACTTGTGGTGGGACTGAATGGTGGAAAAACAATTCAATGGGTGAATATCCTGTAACTTCAGAAAGAGAATTGTTAATTAACCAGGCAACTTCATAAAGATGCTTGGAACAAATCTGGTGTCCGTGCTGGCAATAAACCCTAAGTAAACGAGTTATCTCTTGGTTTGCTCTCTCTACTAAGTTTCCTTGAGGGTGGTAGGGCGTCGTACACACATGTTTCATTCCCATGGATTCGATGAAACTCTGCCATGACCGGGAAGTGAACTGGGATCCTCTATCCGACAAAATTAGTTTAACAGCTGGATAATGGGCGAAATATCTCTCCTTCATTAAGCGAATTATCTCAACGGTATTAGCCTTCCGC
Source organism: Lepisma saccharinum (assembly GCF_977018435.1). Taxonomy (NCBI): domain Eukaryota; kingdom Metazoa; phylum Arthropoda; class Insecta; order Zygentoma; family Lepismatidae; genus Lepisma; species Lepisma saccharinum. The sequence goes on from NC_139233.1 coordinate 56,443,274, forward strand.
ACAGGATAAACTGTGACGAACCTGGAGAAAACATCTATAAGGCTGAGAATATAATAGTACCCTGAAGAAGGCGGTAACTTTCCAATAAGGTCAATGGAAAGCATCTCATGAGGTTCCTTTCCACTAATGTGCAGCTTTTCCTTCATGATACCTAACTTGTCAGGCTTCACTTTTGCACAAATCAGGCAATCACGGATATAGTTAGAAATATCAGGTTTCATTTTTTTCCAATAATATCGGGATTGCAATTGCCTATAACACTTTCCCACACCAAAATGACCGCCGTCATCATGAATGTTTTTCAGCAGCTCGGGACGTCTGGAATTCGGAACACACAACTTGTACTGTGGAGCCTCCCCACTGTAACTTCTAAACAGCAATCCATGATGAAGTTTAAAGGACTTCCGTAACCTGGCCATGCCTGCATCTTCGTTTTCAGTAGGCTGCTGAAGTTTAGCAATCATTTCACTGCAAAAATAATCTTTAGCCTGGGCTTCTTTCCAATCACTCACTTCTTCATCTTCATCTTCTTCCCAGAGAAAATTTATGTGGTAATGCAGACAATCAGACTCCGGCTTGCTCTCAGTATCTGCTTTCACAGGATATCTAGATAACGTATCAGGAATAATGTTTTCCTTTCGACTAACATACACTATTTCGAACTGATATGATTGGATTTTCAAAGACCAACGGGTCAATCGACTATTCCAAATTTTACTATTTTGCAGCCACTGTAGTCCTTTATGATCAGTATAAATTTTAAATTTTCTTCCCTTAAGATAGACTGCAAAGCGTTCTATCCCAAATAATATAGCAAGGCACTCAAGTTATAACACCATTAAGCCTTGTTTCCATGATTATGAAAAACTAAAATATGCTGACCAAGGCAGTAATTTATTTTATAAAAAAAAAACATAAACTAACGTAACGTTTCAACCTTCTAGCAAGGTCTTCTTCAGACTCTGTATCAAGTACAAAAGTAACCAGATACCACAAAAGACCATTATATATACACAAACATTACTCCCTCCAGACTATTTAGAAAGTTCCAAACAACTTTCTAAATAGTCTGGAGGGAGTAATGTTTGTGTATATATAATGGTCTTTTGTGGTATCTGGTTACTTTTGTACTTGATACAGAGTCTGAAGAAGACCTTGCTAGAAGGTTGAAACGTTACGTTAGTTTATGTTTTTTTTTTATAAAATAAATTACTGCCTTGGTCAGCATATTTTAGTTTTTCACTCAAGTTCATGAACAGAAAAATGAAGTTCATTGTTACGTAACTTTCGGCTAGCATATTGGATAACGAAAATATCATGTCCGTCTGTCTGGAACAAAACGCAACCAAGCCCTTTTCCACATGCATCTGACTGTAGACAAAATTCTTTAGTAAAATCTGGTTGCGATAGCGCAGGTGCACTAACCAAATCAAGTTTCGTCAATTCGAAAGCTTCATTTTCTACTTCTGTCCATTGAAACTTCACATTTTTGGACAAAAGATAAGTAAGTGGTTGCACTTTTACTGCAAAATTTTCAATGTACTTTCTCCTCCAACCGGCAAGTCCCAAAAATTTCCTAACGTCTTTTCTATTTCTAGGCCTAGGAAAATTTAAAATGGCGTCGTTCTTCTTAGGATCAGTTCGGATGGAATCCCCAGAAACAATATGGCCTAAATATAATATTTCCGACTTAACTAAGTCACATTTCTTCAACTTCACCGTCATTCCAACTTCTTCTAGTCTGGTCAAAACATAATTAATGTGCCGGAAATGTTCGTGCAAATCACAATCGAACAGTAATAAATCGTCGATATACTGGGTCAGAAATGAATCAGTTTCGGGCCCAAATATAGAATGCATAGCCGAAACAAAACCTGAAACTGCGTTAGCTATTCCGAAAGGCATTTTTGTAAACATCCACTGTCTTCCTTTATAAGAAAATGCAGTGTATGACTGGCATTCTTGCTTTACAGGAATCTGCAGATACCCGGATACCAAATCAAAACAAGTGAAGTACTTGGCACCTTTAAATTTCTGGAGTGCTTCGTCTATTGGTTCAACAGAACTTCTAGGAACAATAACAAACTTGTTCAACAACCGAAAATCTACACACGGACGTACAGACCCATCCGGTTTGTCCACAACAATGAGCGGGTTCAAGTACGGAGAGTTACAAGGCACAATTATTTCCCAATCTTTCCATTTTTGCAGCTCAGCCTCTAGTTTTGCCCTTTTTGCTACTGGAATCGGGTACGGTTTTTGACTCACTGGAACGGTACTGGACAAATGAATATCACAAATTAAGTTCTTGGCAGTGCCAGTCCTTTCTGAAAACACCTTACTATGTGCAATAAATATCTCGAACAATTCGGCTCTTTGTTCCTTAGCCAATAATTCACTGGAGTCAATCTTCTCCCTTATATCCTCTAGCGGTGTAGCCCATTTATCGTAGCTAGCTTCAATCCTCCGGACGTTCATTTGCTTATCAACGGAATCATCATCATCTAGCTTTTGCTCAATTGGCTCTCCATCCACCATTAGATACAGCTTTTTATGCTTGAGATTGATCTCTGCTTCATATTTCTGCAGGAACGAATAACCCAATAATAAGTCTGAAGGCAAATCCTTCACAACAAACATTTCTTAAGGTATGGTGCTCTCAGCAATTTCCAGCACGATTCTGCGCTTTCCTACAACTCGAGTTCGACTTTTTCCAGCGAAATCAATAAGTCGCACCTCTGGAGTAGCTTGTAACATGGCCCCTGGCAAATTTTGCTTTATTTTCCTCCAAATCTCTAGACTCAGAACAGATATTTCAGCTGCAGTGTCCACTATACAAGTTATATCAACATTTGCTACACGTGCCTTGAACTCAGGCGCTCTTCCATGGTTTTTAGACTGACTAGCCTGACACAATTTGTAAAGAAACTCACTCTCTTCATGATTGATAACAAACACCAGCTTCAGATCATTATTTACAGACTGGGAAATATTTTCTGCAGGCCCCAGTTCTATCCGAGACCGCCCGACATCAAAAGGGGACGTTTCTATGCCAGCCGTGGGGTAAAATCCCGCACCTGGTCGAGATTTGCTCCATTCTCCCAGCAAAAATTTCTGGTCAGCTCGACGCTCTGTTGCTGCTCGTTACTAGGGTACGACACTGCAGCATCTGTTTGTAAGCCACTGCTCGCCACTTGCAATCGTGGAGAGCTATGACCTTCCCTCAAAGGTTCACTGTGCTCCGGGGAAGATAAACGGTTCTCAGTTCGTGGTCTCTCACAAGGTTCATATCTGGCAGCAGTATACTCACGTCTCTGCCTATTTTGGCTTTGTTGACGATAACGATTGCCGTTTCTATAGGGATCTGCAGAGCGATTTTCAAGGTAATTATTCTGCCTCTGGACCATACGAACCCTCGGGTTTCTGTTTGCCGAGTTGCCTGGAATATCTCGGTTGTTCTGGTGAGTAGGATTCTCCTTCCTCTACGCAGTTCGCCAAGCATCCTGCTCTTCCGCTTGCTCGTATCTCTTAACAAAATCTGCAAGCAAATCAACAGTTACGGGAGCGTGGGCCATGCACAATTGCTTCACTCTATAAGGCAATTGTCCGATTATGAGGTTTACCACCTCCTGCTCTGTGTAGTGGCTACTCAGGTTTCTGTAAGCAGAGTATACAGACCAAACATATTCTTCCAAACTATTGTCATTGTTTTTGTTGTACCGTTTGGCCGTAACAGATGCCAACTCCCTTTCTTTTGCCTCTGAAGACGCAAAACGCCTCTTAAACGCCCTACGGAAATCTGAATATGTGTGGAAATCATTCTTATGAGAGTAGAACCAATGATAAGCCATGCCCGTTAGCAAACGAGGAATAATCTCCAGCCTGTATCTATGCGGGATCTGAAGGATCTCAAGGTTGGTATCTAATTCTTTGAGATAAATCTCAGCCGAAGTGGCGATAATATTTCCGTCGAATTTCCGCATGGAATTCAGGTCAGCCATCCGGGGAGTCATCCCACCACGTGTAGCATTGGTTCGAGATTTTCTTGCTTTTCTCTTTTCCGATAAAGTCGACTCGCTGCCTGAAGAACTGGAAACGATCTCTCTGTGGCGCCTTTTTTTACATGTGTACGGTTTCGTTGCCTCGAAGAGACCTCAGAACGACTAGGAGACAGTAACCTTCGAAAAGGCGCGCCCAGCTGGTCCACCCGCGGTAACTCTGGTTCACCGGAGAGTGGCAACTTGCTTAAAGTGGTTGAAATTTGAGCCACTTCGTCACAAAGATTACGCATGTCTAAAGAAAGCTTCCCTTGTTTGGATTCCATATCATTTTTCCACTCTTCAGCATTCTCTCTAGGCCCCTCCATGCTGCTTTTAAGGTTTTCTGCCACCGTCTCTACAACTCGCAAATTCAAGTTTTCTCTCAGCTGATATGCCATACTGGTCACCTGGTTGTCCAACTCTCTGGACATTTCTTCCCTGAAACCGCTCTGCGTTTCAGTGATTTCCTTTCGGAAGTCCTCCTTGGTCTGCTCAGCTTCTTCCCTCAACAGAACAACTGTTTCATGGTGTTTAGATTCCAGCTGCTGAGAATTTGACTGACATGCTTGACGTAAGCTCATCATCTCAATTTCAAGGCTTTCCTTCAATTTCTGCTGTCCCTCAGACATTTGCGGAGTCAGTTGTTCGATCCTCCGTCCCATCTCTGAATTGGACGCAGCGAGTTGTGAACAACTATGGGCCAGTTTCTCCTCCATCCTTGCTTCTACTCAAGAGTTCTACTACTTTCTTCTAGTCTTAGTTGTAAACTGTGCTCCAAGATATTCATATTTTCCTGAAGTTTATCCTCTAACCTCCTAGAGTTCTCATGTAACTTAGCCTCCAAGCTATCAGAATGTTCCCCCATTCTAGATTCTAGATTATTAGCATTTTCCGTAATCTTTTCCTGGATTCTAAGTTCTAGATTACTAGAATTTTCAGTAATTCTTTCCTGTATTCTAAGTTCTAGATTACTAGAATTTTCTGCCATTTTAGCTTCCAGATTGCTGGAATTTGCCTCCAGTATTCGCTGCAATGACGCGAGCAAATCAGTAGTAACAGGAACAACAGGAACTGCAAGTTTTTCTTTGCATGCGAGACATGTTAATTCACAAGGAGAATTACTTTCCTTTGGTGACTTTAGCTTTGCACAATTTAAATGAAAAGTATTGTGACACTCAGTGCAAACAAACGTATCATCAAGCCTTGATGTAGTCTCACAGCAAAACACATGAACTGTGCTTTCGTCAACATTTGAAGCTTTGCTTCCACTTCTTAATATTTTCTTTTCCATTGTTGCGCATCAAAAGTTCTGAGTCAACTGCAAATCTAAAACACGTTACCAAAGATTAACGTAACTAATGCACAATGTGTTCGTGGCCCCACGTTCTGTGCGCCAAATTATTGACACGGTCGTGCCAGAGTGAACCATATGATATTATTAATAGTCATAAGAATATATTTATCTCAATACAAATTGAGACTGAGTAACATGAGACTGTATATCGGTATACACGTGATACCTCCCAGGGCACGGGAAAACATTGATTTGCAGCAAATAGACAGAAAAACACAGAACTTACGTTTTAACAAATGAATTCAGAATCTATTTATCTTGATTATGCCATTTAAAAAGAACCAAAGTTGTACATCATAACGAACTCACAAATAAAAATCACAGTAACAGTCTTTCTCTTAATTTAGCAATTACTAAATAATCTCGTCACTTCTCTCCAAGATTCATATCTATCAGGCGGGATGATGTACTTCAGCAGACTGTTCATACGTCCGGGAAGGACATGTCAGGTTTTCTTGTTTTCTTAGAGAATTACCCTGTATATCCTCCAGACTTTTTTTCTTTGTTCCAGCCAGAGTAAAGAAACAATGTACCGTTACGACTATCAGATATCGTTTTGGAGATACACCTTGTGAAAGCTACCATTAGTCTACCTGGTAATGTTCTGTGGCCTTTTTGTCCAAATTACCAAATTCTGTTACCGCTGAAGGCGGGGGGTTGGGGGGAGGGTTGTGAATGAAAATATACGATAAAAAGGGGCCATGCTTGAGGAATGTGTTTGTTGGTTTGAATAAAAGGAAAACAACTGTAAAAAGAGGACAGAAGGAAGCCGTCAGCAGAAATGATAATGGATGCGAAAGTTACAAAAGCGTGTGAAGAGAACTGTAGCAAAAAATAAGACACCGACTAATGGATAAGATAGAAAAACCGACCAAAACTGAGAAATGGAATAGTATCTTACGTCGTCTGAGATATGCCTACTTTTAAAGGCTGAATGAAAGTAAATGAAAAAGGAAGAATTTCCACGGCTTCTAGGAATGTTCTTTCGAGATTTGCTTTCCCTATCCATTGAGTGGCAAGATCAAAAATACTTGTCAAATAAAGCACACGTCCTTTTTTAAATACACATTAATCTCATTTAATTGTACAATGTAATAAACAAAGAATTGCACTCGATTCTCTTCTGGGAACAGTGTATACAGTGAGCACTACCTCAACATTCTGCCAAAATCTATTCTTGTTTGTTCCGTTTAGTTTTCCTACTTCACTTTTCTGCCTGAGATGCATACCAGACCCAAAGCAGGCCACCTCGGAGAAGAGAATCCCGACCCGAAGACCACCTCGGATAGGAGCTCCCCAGACCCGAAGCAGGCCACCTCGGAGAAGATAATCCCGACCCGAAGACCACCTCGGATACTAGCTCCCCAGAGCCGAAGGCCACTTCGGAAAGGAGCTCCCCTGACCCGAAGGCCATTTCGGAGAGGAGCTCCCCAGACCCGAAGGCCACTTCGGATAGGAGCTCCCCAGACCCGAAGGCCATTTCGGAGAGGAACTCCCCTGACCCGAAGGCCACTTCGGAGAGGAGCTCCCCTGCCCCGAAGGCCATTTCGGATAGGAGCTCCCCAGACCCGAAGGCCACTTCGGAGAGGAGCTCCCCAGACTCGAAGGCCATTTCGGAGAGGAGCTCCCCTGACCCGAAGGCCACTTCGGAGCGGAGCTCCCCAGACCCGAAGGACATTTCGGATAGGAGCTCTCCAGACCCGAAGGCCACTTCGGAGAGCAGCTCCCCTGATCCGACGGCCACTTCGGATAGGAGCTCCCCAGACCCGAAGGCCATTTCGGATAGGAGCTCCCCAGAGCCGAAGGCCACTTCGGAGAGGAGCTCCCCAGACCCAAAGGCCATTTCGGAGAGGAGCTCCCCTGACCCGAAGGCCACTTCGGAGAGGAGCTCCCCTGACCCGAAGGCCACTTCGGAGAGGAGCTCCCCATACCCGAAGGCCACTTCGGAGAGGAGCTCCCCTGACCCGAAGGCCACTTCGGAGAGGAGCTCCCCAGACCCGAAGGCCACTTCGGAGAGGAGCTCCCCTGACCCGAAGGCCACTTCGGAGAAGAGCTCTCCAGACCCGAAGGCCACTTCGGATAGGAGCTCCCCAGACCCGAAGGCCACTTCGGAGAGGAGCTCCCCTGACCCGAAGGCCACTTCGGAGAGGAGTTCCCCAGACCCGAAGGCCATTTCGGAAAGGAGCTCCCCAGATCCGAAGGCCACTTAAGGACAGGAGGAACCCAGAGCCGAAGGACATCTTCAATAGGAGCACTCCAGACCCCAAATCCACCTCGGAGAGGAGCTCCCCAGACCCGAAGGCATTTCGCAGAGGAGCACCCCACACCCGAAGGCCATTTCGGAGAGGAGCTCCCCAGATCCGAAGGCCACTTTGGAGAGGAGCAACCCATAGCCGAAGGAAATCTTGAAGAGGAGCACTCAAGACCCCAAGGCCACTGCGGAGAGGAGCAACCCATACCAGAAGAACATCTTGAAGAGATTTACACAGCAAAAAATAACATTGTAAACAATGTTTTGTAAATATTGCCTATTTTACTGAAAGATGAAAATGAAGTTGTTTTTTTAAGTAACGACTTTTACACCGTTTTCTCATTTTTGTTATTTTCAAAGTTCCATGTTCATCACATTTCTTGAGCCTCTAGAACGAAACTTACAAAAATGGTAGTAACTGATCTACCATTCGGTAAAAATACGATTGAAATAAGGTTCGTTACAGCTGTAGCCAGTTTAGAGTTCAACAGATATTTCTACAGGTTGTTATCCAAAGGATAGACATGGTGAGTGTAATTGGAAAGACGTTAGAAGATTGAGGAGGGTAAATTGATTTTGCTCTGTGAAGTATTTGATATCTCTCAAACCTTCGTACTTTTCATGAAAATAAAGGACGAACCTGATGTGCAGTTTAGACTTCACTTGGGCAATAACTCGGTAATAACAAGTTCGATATGTCGATGTTGGTTTAGGAGAAGTGAAAAATAAAGACACGATAAATATTCAATACCTGTAACCACGATGACCGCCTAAATTAACTGATTCTAAGCTGAAATAAATGTACTAAAAACCTTGTAGGACCGGCTTAGTATGAACTAAATAGGTCCAACATGTTTCTAATATATTCCTTAACGCTGAGAAATACTTTTAACTTATTGATAAAGCAAATACCATAATTCGAATAGCCATACTTTAAGCAAACGAACTCGACTAAAATCCCATAGAACTTGTTTCAATCGAATCGTATTTAACATATGACTTAACTTCCTCTTTTTCCTTTGAGTATCCCATTTCTTATTAATTTCTAGCTTGTTACTTTTAATTTATTTCTATATTTTAAATTGTTTAAACTTTCTTGAGGTTCATTCACCGCTATCGTCAAAAAACTTAGAACCTTTGCCTTGTTTTCTTTCTTAGCGTCGTCTGTAATTATCATTTACAAAAATTTTCTTATTGCGGAGACCAGAAGAATGATTGGATAATGTACTAATATACCATAAAATATTGATCTGAATTATCTATAAGATAATCAGATGGCAGTCTGCATCCCATATACAAGTAGAAGGTAGGTAAAATCTGCAGCCAGTCTATTAATTTACAAAAGGAAGATAAAATGGGACCCAGCCGTTTTTTATTAAAATTTCAATATTTTTATAATTCATAAAAGTCAATAATGTCTACCTATAAATGACAGTTGTGTTAACCATACATATAAACGGAATCATTCAAATTGCACTAATTATGGTAGCTTATGTAATGGCCGATAATACCTTGAAAACAGTCCTGTTTTTTTTACTTCAGACGGTTGGTTGATTGATTTGGTGTTTTAAGTCCACTTTATGCACAGTAAAGCTAATCGGGACTGGACCTACAGTTTAAAGTGGGATATGAACCACTATGTGCTTCCACCGGGTTTCGAACCCGGGATCCCTTGATTATAACGGCAGATGGTTAGCAGCGTAAATTGACGCTCTTCGACTATCGTATCTCCAATGCCAACATGTACCTCAAGATAGAAAAATTGTAGTACGTTTCATTTATACTCAATTATCAGGTAAACGCTAAGGCTAGTACATAGATATTGTAGTGCCACCTAAATTTATTATTATTTTTTGATATGTATTGGCGATTTATAAAATTTGGTTGCCGATAGAAGTAACATCAGTAATGTCACGAGCTGAAATGCGGTTTGCTGAAAGGATTGCCTGTGTGGAATATGAGAAAGATGATTTTTGTTTTTTTAAAAAAATGATATATTTACGTCTAAATAAGAAAGTACGGAGTTGACAATGTCGAGATAAATAGATATCTAAGTAGCACCGAAGACTTTTGTAGTTAATGATATAATTACGTACCGCCAAAGGAGCGAAGACAATTAAATATGTTGCGCCAAAGGAGCGCTGAAACTGAATATGTACCGCGAATAAAGCGATGAGAGTAAATGCACCGCCAAAGAAACGATGAAAATTGATTATTTTCCGCCAAAGGGGCGATGATAATATATATACAAGATACACAAGTAATGCTACTAAGCAATAAATTATATTATTTTGATTAAGTGCTACGAGTGGAAAGAAGAATGCACTTGAGATTTGCTTTATGAAAAGATGGACAAGTACTGTCAAGGTTTAATTTCCTTCATGCAAGCACGAGAAATTATAAGAAATTAAGAATATCGGAAAGTCTATTTAATTTGTCCATAATGAAGAAATTTCAACTGAAAGAAAGAGGTAACAATTACTTTTGGGCATCCTGGCGTTTCAAACTCATGTCAACAGCTGAATGACAAGATCCAACGGCATTTTTTTCTTTTTTGGAAGGCATTCGAGGGAACCATTGACAGGGCGACCCACACGGTGGGCAAAGAAGAGCCTCTGGCCTGCAGAAAGGAGGGAAAAAGAAGGTCGAAACTAACACCTCCTCTTCCTCTTGCAGCCTGTCACGCAGGGATCAAATAAATAATGGAAGAAGAAAAAAAGCTGTAAATAATAGGAGTAAAAATATTTTAGGAATATAATTATATAATGTTTTTATGTGTCATTTTTTTCATTAACTCATTCAAATAAGTGTGATTATTGTTATTTCAAATGTTTTTAGTGGATTTGTTTCTTTTTTAAATTTTGGCGTAGCCTGGGGGAAAGAAGGGGCATTATCCCGTTTGAGAATTTATTTTAAGTTTAAGAAAATAGGTCCAAATAATTAAGATACTATTTTCATATTCGTTATCATAATTAACTTAGGGGGGAGATGTTGCCACCCTAAATTTATTATTATTTTTTTATTAACATACTTTTGGGCTATTCGTTTTATTTTATCAGTTAGAAGTTTGTGGGATTTCTTTTTTTTCCCCTCAAAATCGCACCCAGTCCCTTGCTTGGCATGGCCAGAGAGAGAGAGAGAGAGAGAACCGCGGCCCCTCAGGCAAGTCACACTGGGTAGGGTGTTCTTTTTGTTGCTTTTCACTCTTTTGTGAGTGTATTAGTGTGTGTGTGTGTGTGTGTGTGTTAGAGCTACTGGGCAAGGCTACAAAAACCGGCAACATTGCAAGGACACGGGGGAAGTTTTGGCATATTTGGGGACGGATAGGACACAAGGAGATAGAGGTGACAGCAGTGAGGGTGTGTGTGAGAAGGTCTGGAAAAACTCGGTGTATGTGCTCAAAAAGGCTGCTGCCCAGTGCCTTTTATTACGAAATGAAATATTAAGTAATTGAGGATCTCCTCGTCCTGATTCCAACCTCACTTTACTTCAAAGAAAGTTCCGAAAGATCAGTTTATGCCCCATGCCACACGTTAATTGTTTAAGTCCAGTTCATGCACTGGACCTACAGATTAAAATGGGATCCGAACCAAATGCCTCTCTATTTGGTATTGAATTCGGAAGCCTTTCATTACATGGCGAAGACGTTACCACTACGACATCAGAGAGGCAATGGAACCCCTTGAGAAAGAGATAAGCGAAAATTGCTACGTGACAAACCATATTTGCCCGTAAATTTTAAAAATAAGACAATATTTTGTACTGACAGTTTCGAACCGTGGGAGAGGCATATATTTTTTTGTACCATCGTCAATTTCACGAATTTATAATTCTTCCTCACCGATACGAGTAACGCGAGTGGTAGAAGAAAAGCGAAGTAAAATAACTGAAACAGAAATAAAAGGAAAAAGCTAAATAAATTTTATTCATAATATTCTGCAGTCACTTGAGTTGTATTCACGGGATGCTATCTTTAAAGAATTTTTTTTTTCGCTTTCTTTGTGCTCTTGCTTCCCCCGTCACGATTGGTCTAAAACTAATTAATGCGACGTTAATTAAACAATCCAAACAACGAAACAATGCACAATCAACTGCACAAAACAACATTCCAAATGTTTTCTATTCGGAAAACAATTGATATGCTGTAAAATGACTTAAGATGCAGTAATAAAGTGGGAATTCGGTACCGTATAGAATTAAATCGGTAGAGATGTTCGATTTGATTGGATGTTTGTTATTTAGATTTGCTATTCTTTCACTTTTGGCAAATAGCAACGATGAAGATGAGTGATGCTATGATGAAATTGATGAAGGGACACTTACCAAGGACACCCACGCCCAAGTCGAGATTCTAACCAGGGACCCATGGCATCGTAGCGCGCTGTGCTAACCACTCCTCCATGGAGTGGACATTATACCATATTTTGTGTGCTCAATTGGGATCAATCAATGGAATGAATAGGCATATTATATGATTAATAAATTCATATCATAATACCACGTCATGTTATTCGGCACGAAGTAACATCAGAGACATTCAATCTTGCATTTTTGCCTTTCAACTAATTCTTTGAATTCAGGTTAATCACAACAATAAGATAAATTATGAAGCAAATGATAGTGAATGTGGGATATTATTACGAATTGCCTGACAGAAACAACATTAAGCAGGCTCGGTGGTCAAGCTCATTAAGTGATTGACATTCGATATCGTCGCCAAAGTTCCCGGGTTTGAGTACCGTCCTTGTCGGGGGTGTTTGACTATTTCGTCATCAATTTCATGTAATGGTCACTCGTCCTTATCGTCGCGATCATCGAACAGGGAATAAAAAATATAAAAATAAATACGATGGTTGTTGAGTTGGTGTTTTTTAAGTCCACTTTATGCACAGTAAGGCTAATCGGGACTGGACCTACAGTTTCAAGTGGTATCCGAACCACTTGTGCCTCCACCAGGTATCGAACCCGGGACCCCTTGATTACAAGGCGACGACGCTACCACTGCGCCATCGGGGAGGCCCTAATAAATACGATGGAAGAGTACTTATTTCATCTCTCACGAAGTCTCCTACAAAAACGGAATATATAAAATACATGTATATTCATTCACATACATTTTCGATTTCTATATTTAACTAATCGAGACCGAGAACGGGAGAGCAATTTTCAATTCGACAAACCGAGAGACGGAGAAACTGTCAAGTCTCGTTTCTTCTTGGCACCTCCGTAATCGAGTTGTTCTGTTTGTCATTGGCTTTGTATTGGTAATTATTGTCATTATTCTTCCCCTGCAGGTAAACCATAACGATGAATTATGATGAAATGAAGCAGATAAAAGAGCAAGAACAAGAAAGTCATGCCTGTTCGGAACTCCTTATGTAACGAGATTTGAAATTCTGGAGAAGGCGTCCGTGTTTCTCTTGGTTTTCTCTTTCCTCTACTTCTCTTATATTATCATACATGCATAATAAAAATGGATCTGATACGATATGTTGCGATTCATAATTGTGCTGGTTAGATGCTACAGATGTGAACTCCAACCTGCAACATATTATTCCCTTTTGTTTCGTATCTGGTTGAACATGAAATTTTCTTAAACTGTGACAATTTCTTTCTTAGGTTTGGTTTGGTGCACAGATATGCTAATCTGGACTCGACCTTCAGTTTAAAGTGGGATACTAACCACTATGTGCATCCACCGTGTATCAAACCTGGGATCCACTGATTACAAGGCGACGACGTTATCACTACGCCATCGAGGAGGCCCCATGACAAAATGTTATTCACTCGATCTCTACCATAATTTATTTCAGCATTTACATTTTCGTTTTCTTCTTCTTTTTTCCTTTTGTTAACTACTCTTATACAACTTTTTTTGCGTCTTCGAATTTCTTCTTGCTTCAGGAAAAAATATTACATGCAGGCTGTATAAAAATCCCCCGTTCAAATAGATAAAACGTTCACTCTCGAGAACTAATTTACATGTTTATCACTAACGTAACCATTAGGAAGGAAACTATTAAAATGTTAACTGATATAACTGCAGATGAAACAATACTTACAGCCACTAACGAAATATCTATTCTTGTGTAGCCTCACAGACAACAAGTATATGGTGAGTCATTCACTCTTGCTGACTACGGGCGAAGGTCACTGAACTAAAGGGTGGTGGCAAGCAAGCAGGCTTCTGCTCTACCAAAGATGAGGTCACTTGTTCCAGTTATCAATGGCGTACGAAATAAGGAGGAACACAGCTATCTGACGTATGTTTGGTCCCGTCATTGCACATAGAACACTTTATCGTCGTGGCCTTGAAGTTCCCTCAGGGCACTCCTACGTAAAGGCTTCTCAGCTAGAAGGATATCTTCCCCATTGAGTGGAGGAAAAGTGGGTGCGTATAAAGGTCCTTCAACTTTCGTATTCTTTTTCATTTCAGAACCCGTGCTGTATCGTCGACTTAATTCAATCTATCCGATGTAGGTTTTAGGTTCTGTTTCTGTTCGGGTATTTCACATTGTCTTACTGCTTAAGTTATTCGCGACGAAGGTTCTGGATTCGATAATCTGGACAATAACGGGATTGTGTTGGTTGGTTGATTGGTGTCTTAAGTCCACTTTATGTCCTGTTAGGCTAATCGTGAATGGACCTATAGTTTAAAGGGGGATCCGAACCACTATGTTCCTCCACCGAGTATCGAACCCGGGATCCCTTAATTACAAGGCGCCCACGATCCCACTGCGCCATCGGGGATTGTGTTCGAAACGAATGAATCAAATTTGAGTGATATGATATGCAACCATTTGAAGACTATTGAAAGAAAAGCTATGGGAACCTGCCAGTTTTTCTACTGCAGACAGGAAACCATAAAGATGGAAGAGAAGCTTATATCCTATGAAACCTGACGCTGTGTGCTCGAATACTGGCTACATATAATCCATAGAGGCATAGCAACGTTAAACAACCTCTTATATGATACATATAGGTTTAAAAAGGTCGAAATACAAAGATTGTGTGCGCCTCACTGATGGCGTAGTGGTAAGGCTTTGTAATCAAGGGGTCTGGGGTACGATACCAGGTGATCGCACATAGTGGTTCGGATCCCACTTTAAACTGTATGCACTTCAGATTAGTCTATCTGTGCCGGTGACTCAGTCGGTAACGCGTCTGACTACCATGCTATAGGCCCCGGGTTCGATTCCCGGCCGGTTCAAGCCCGGGAACTTTTCTAACGTTGGAAGCGGCCCCAGCACCCACCCAGCGTCGAATGACATGGGTAACTGGGGGAAACCCTGGGGGTAAAGGCGGTCAGGGGCGTGATGATGATCACATCACCCCCACTCACGAACGAATCAAGAAAGTGTGGGGCGTTACCCCCACACCCCCTATACGCCTTCATGGCGTAGCGCCAAGCACAGGTGAGAACTTTACCTTTTTTTGAGCATAAAGTGGACTTACAACAAAATTTAAACTTGCGATAAAGATTATGATAAGGTATTAAAGAATTGGGTCTAACACATTTTTTTATTGTTTACCAATGACATTGTTAACTAATATTCTTAATTTCAGTTTCAAGATGAAATCGGCTACGAAATAAAAGGAGTGGGTTCATATTTCTGTTACGAAATTCCACTTTTGTAGTAGACCTGTGCCACACTAAGTTGTGACAATAAACAAATCTGAGACACTTTCAAAGTATTAAATTGCTATCTAGGTATTTGGAAAAATCTTTCAATATAATACTTTTTTTGGACGCGTCAAATCATAGTATTTAATTCCTGTTTTAGCAGCTTTAAGAAACCTGATTTTGGGGGGGGGTTACAAATGCCCTTTCTGCTCCCGTCAAGTTACGCCTATGACAAACAGGAATTCAAAGTAAAAGACTGTCCCGACTAAATCGGGAGACACGTCTGATAGATTTACAATTGGGAAAATCATAATTAAGCGTGTAGTTGAAAACAACCTATTTTCATATATTGCATGCAGCTCTACTTTTTCTGCAATGTGGATCAAGAACTGGGGACGTGGAGAAGCACAACACTCCACGTAACCAATAGTCACGTGACCCTCTTTGCTTTTCTGTCATGTTGACCTTCGCGTGGAACACATTTCTCGGTGTTCAGACAGGCAAAATCACCCGATCATCGAAGGGTGCAATATGTGTTGCCTACCCTCCTGCATTACTTGCTCCTATTAAAGCCTTATGGGGAAGAACTTTTTTCCATGACTGTACAGTAAGGCTAATCGCGATTGGACCTACAGCTTAAAGTGTAGGTCTCCACCGGGTATAGAACCCTGAATTACAAGTCGACGACGGTACCACTGCGCCATCGGGAAGGCCCTGTACATTTGTTCTGTCAATCGTTTAGGAGATAAATGGAGATACGGGTATGTGGTCTACGCTGAAATTTTGTGAGTAAATTTGAATCCGCCATTTTGGAGCTTCGGCCACATTTTTCTGTGTGGCATAAAAGTTGATACACAATTTTTATCAATTAGAAGAGATTGACACGGCCCTGATATACTTTACAATGATAGTAAGATACATAGAATATTTCTATGGAAATATTCTTCCCACTTAAGTATTTAGATTTGATTAAATTTGCTGCATGGCCTCGGTGGCTCACTCGGTAACGCGTCTGACTACCATGCTAAAGGTCCCGGGCTCGATCCCCAGCCGGTTCAAATCCGGGAACTTTTCTAACGTTGGAAGCTGAACCGGCGCCCACCCAGTGTCGAATAACATGGGTACCTGGGGGAAACCCTGGGGGGTAAAGGCGGTCAGGGGCGTGATGCTGATCACATCACCCCACTCACGACTAGATCAAGAAAGTGTGAGGCGTTACCCTCACACCCCCTATACGCCTTCAGGGCGTAGTGCTAAGCACAGGGGAGCACTTTAACTTTTTTTACCTTTAACTTTAAATTTGATGCAATTTGGAAATTTTCTTTGCGCGGTTGATATAAGGGATATATTTACTTCTCTGTTCAATGATAAAGTTTTTAGTACATATGTATCTTAATGATACTATAAACGTGTAATTTTGAGCTGGTAAGTACCCTGAAATGAAAAGCTATGTCAAATATATTACATGTTTTTGAAATTTGAATGGTAAGTGCCCCCTATGTGTGTCTGTAGATATCTATCGACCATAAAATAAAATCCTTTGTTGGATAAAGCAATCTGGGCGGCCAAGAGAGTTGAGTGGTGGTAAAGTAGTCGCCTTGTTAACAAGGGGTCCCGGGTTCGATTGTGGTAGTTACATAGTGGTTCGCATCTAACTTGAAACTGTAGATTGAGTCCCGATTAGCGTATTTGTGCACAAAGTGGGCTTAAACCCGGAACTAAAAAAACCTTAGTGGTCGTCGTATAAATTATCTATCAAAGCTTCCGGTTTTAAGTCCTATACAAAGGTTTGCGCGCGTCCATTCCTAAATTTTTAAATATGCATTCTTCATCTTCGTAGCGATCAACCAAAAGTACTTCCTTCGATAAATATAATTTTGTATTTTAACGCATTTTCAGATACGAAGAAATATATTTGTGGCTTAATATTCAATTCAATATGTGCCAAGCTACTGTACTTAGTGTGTCTTTCTTTGTTTTACCAAGACAGTCCATAAGATTGCTGGGATGGTAACTTTCTTTCATCATCCTCATCATTGGAATTAACCTAATGGCACGAACAAGTAACGTTAGACTAACAACAACATGTTTTGTTGTGGATAGCAGTTAGCAGTTGGATAAGAAATAATATCTGGGTTGGCAGCACTTATCGTTTCCCAATATCCATAGCAGTTGGAGAAAAAATAATATTTGGGTTGACAACACTTATCGCTTCCCAATGTTCCTAGCCGTTGGAGAGAAAAAGAATATATGGGTTGGCAACACGTATCGTCTCCCAATATCCCTACAGATCGGAGAAGGGAAAAAACTTGTGATGTGCTTCCATAGGCAGAGAGGTTACATCTTTTTTTATTATCGGGAAGAATGGCATTGTTTGCTTCCGAAGAAGCGGAAGTTGATCCACCGAATGGATCTGACTTGGAGGGCGAGAAAGGAATAAAGCGATAAAGAAGGGTTGGGGCTGAAGGGAGAGAAAGGGGAAGGCGAGGATCGCTCTGAACATAGATGAACAAACAAGAAATATGACGTTTGATTTTGTCAAAGATGGGCGACAGAATAACAAGGAATACTTGGAAATACGAATTATACTTGCTTGTGAGGTACAATTGAAACTTGACTCGGGAATCTGCTGATTCTACTTAACAATAAGGTATCGCAAGGCGAAGCCAATGTTGAAAACCTGGTTATATCACCGTCTATACAACACAGATTTCCAACATTATCACAGAAACCTTGCGAAAGCTACATGAACCGGGATTTGACGGTGCTTCAACAGTTCTTGTGGTAGCCAATTTGTTTGTATTTGCTGAGAGCTGGGTCAATAGTGATATTTCAATTCTATTTCTTCATTAATATACAGGGTATTCATAAAATAATTCTAGGATTTCGTAAGTCAATACAATAACTGTTAACTGCTTTACCTGAGCCATTAGGAAGAGCAGATGTTCAAGTTTGAAAGGTGTTACCAACAATTTGTTACATTCACCGAAGACTATCTGCAGGGCCTACTTACAAAATGGCGAATCTGCAGGAAGGGCCATGTACGTTCTTCTGAGATACCGCACAGAAAACGGTCACTTTCAGGGAGTCACGCTCCTCTACTTTATCAATACATGTGGCAGCACAAGTCTCCTAGATAATAACATTGTGATTATTCGCTTGGCTTGACCAAAATCTTCCACAGTTATCCCAGTAAATGAAGGACCGAAAATGGTGTCGAGCTAAAATAATTTATAAAATGCTAATTTTTTCAGGGTTTGCTCTTTGTTACTTCCCAAATGAAATCCCATAAGTTCCCTAAAATCCCATGTCCGCATCATCTCCAAAATGGCGGACAAAGATGGCGGCCGGGCTCGCAACACATGTTGTCCTTTATTCTTTAATAACTTTCGATAATTTAACGCTAAGTCATTTCTGTTTTCACTATTTTACACAAGAAATGTTGGAGAATCAGATTATGTATTAAAATATCCGGAAATTACGTATTTATACGATGCCATTTTGGAGGTGATGCGCACATGGGATTTTAGGGGACTTTTGGGATTTCATTTGGGAAGTTAACAAAGAGCAAACCCTGAAAAAATTAGCTTTTTATAAATTATTTCAGCTCGCAAACCCCATATTTACTGGGTTAAGTGTTGTTTTCGGCATGTTCGATTCCCTGCTTCCTTTAGCCACTGACTTTCGGAGACTTCGCCGAAACGCCTTGTGCACCAGAATTTTGTTCGGACACATCTGGCCAAACCCTTCCGAACCGTGTAAGAAACCCCCGCTGTACTTAGACAACAGATGTGAGTCCCTAGAATCGGAGCATACAAAGTACATTCTAATGCTGAGTCGCCACTTATGCCCGCAATGACCCTGCAGTGAGAATCAAAATGAACTACTTGTAACGCAATCTTAAACTTGGACAATTGCTATGGCAGATTACACCTGTTTAAGGTAGTAAACAGTTGTTTTATTAACTTAACTAAACTCACCATTCTTTTATGAATACCTTCTATGATTGAAGGTACGTGAATTTCAATGGGACACCAGTATTTGAAGTTTCAGAAAAGCTGATTTTATATACTGCTGGACAAAACAAAACGGACAACTTAATATTTGACATCTGAATTGCAATTGCTTATGAATTACGCTCTCAGTATTGAACAATTGAACATTCATTATTGAACATTTTCCATAATTTTCAGTTTATTATTTATTTATTTACTCGTATTTACTTATTTGGAACACCAAGTAGGCTCAAAATCAATTTCATGCAATCTTGTTTATTGATTTTCAATTCCAGTTGATGTTATTTTGTTTAATGTCTAGAGAGCCATGTATTTTGTTTCATAGTCACAGATATTATTGACATTGTCATTGCTGGTCTTTCTCTTGCAAGTGTATTGTAAGTTTGCTAGCTTGAAAATGAGACGTGAAGAGGTAGTAAAAGCAGTAGCTCTTCGTGATGATGGTCGTAGTGTGCGCTATATTGCTTTGGTGCTAAATATAGCACGAAGTACTATCCATGAAGCTCTCAGACGGTATGATGCAACTGGTTCCTATGGTAGAAGACCGGGTTCTGGTCGGAAACGATGCACAACAGCACTGGAAGATCGTTTAATGCGTATCATAGTCTTAAGAGACCGTCGTACGACTTCAATTATTGTGGCACAGCGTTTGAGAAATGTTCATAGAGCTGTGGTTTCTTCACGAACAGTTCGTAGAAGACGGAATGAAAGTGGTTTATCATGTCGGAGGCCGGCTACAGGTCCCAGGCTGTTAGCGCCACTGGAAGCGAAGACTGTAATTTGCTACACAACACTTACATTGGAATGTGGAGGAGTGGGAAAAGTTTTTTTTCTATGATGAGTCAAAATTCAACCTACGTTCATCAGACGGGCGTGACCATGTGTATAGATGACGTAATGAGCATTATGCACAATGTTGTTTCGTTCAAATAACACCCTTTGGAGATGGTGCTGTAATGGTATGGGGAGGTATCTCTTTACAAGGACGTACAGAGTTGGTTCTTGTTGAGAATGGGGCAATGACAGATCGCAGGTATATTACAGAATAATATTTGTCAGATCATGTAGTACCATATGCACCATTCATAGGCCCGGACTATGTTTTTATGTATGACAATACGCGTTTTCACATTGCGAATATTGTTGAGATTACGCGATTAGAATGGCCACCACAAAGTCCGGACCTAAATCCGATAGAGCACGTCTGGGATCAACTGAAACGACATATCAGAAACCGCGCAATAGTTCCAGAAACAATTGAAGAGCTAAGACGTGCTATTCAAGAAGAATGGGAGCAATTGGACAAAGAAGTGATTGCCAACCTTATTCGAAGTATGCCACGGCAGTTGCAAGCTGTAATTGATTCCTGGGAAGGTAACACCCGCTACTATACAGCTTATATACCCCACCAGTACCAGTTAATAATTTAAAAAAAAATTCTAAGATTTCCTTTTACTTTCTTTTTTGGTAGTTTTCTGTGACTTTCGTTTTTGTTCTAATTTAACTTATTAACAATAAATTTTAATTTGTTTTCTATTTAATATATTAAGGTTTTCTAATTTCCAAGAATTTCTGCGTTATCACAAAAAATGAAAGTGTCTGTTTCTTCTTTGTCCAGCAGAGTATTTCTTTCTTGGAAATTGTAAAGCGCGGGGTTTCCCGAAGCGCGGAAATATTTGTAAAATTTCATTAAATGGGAAATATTAGACGCATAAAGTTTGTTATATTTTTGATGGAATGGCTAGGGATTTTACAGGATGTAAAATGTTGACATTCCATCCCAATGCAGGCTCAATTAGAAGAAGAAGAAAGGAGTGTATTTACTCATGAAATCCTTGTTCGAGGAGCCTCTGCAGCCCCCACATTAATCCGAAGTGAAAGGAAAAAATACAAAATGTTCCACTGCTATTTACAATTATGCACAATAAGCGTTATGATTCAACTATTCAACAGAAAAAAATCAACTATCTACGGAAAATACTTTCCTTCTAAGATTTGCTTTTTGTGTGCAGTACTGCACATTGTAAAAGCGCGCGTTCGAAACCTATTGGTCCAGAGAAGCTGACAGCCGAAAAAGGCTTCGTCCGATAAAGGCTCAGTGGGCTATACATTGATTGGGTATTTTTTATTTCGCTTTTCTGCCACTTTTGGCTAATCTCGAAGATGAGGATCAGTGATGATATGATGAAATTGATTAAAGGACAATTACAAAGAACACCCATGCTCAGGCCGTGACCCCTGGCGTCGTAGAGCGCTGAACTAACCACTCTCCCTGGGAGGTCGGGCAGGGGGCTGTTGACGACAAGATAACAGGTGAAGAACATTTCATGGGCTGACAATGAATCATTGAACAATCATACCTCAACCTCTTTATGCGATATTCACATTCTTTCTCCAAGCTCGAGAATGAAACATTTTGGTCCTCTTCAATTTTTGTATAAATGTAATAGCTTTTCAGAAATTTTTAATTGATTGACTTTTTTATCGTCGTGATTCTTTTGTTATTGCGTTTCCTGAAAAAAAAAAAGTAACGTTATTTATTTATTGAGATAATTCCACGTACAACACAAATGGCAATTTTACGCTGAAATTGTCAACATTGAGAAAAAAAATTAATAACAAATTAACACAAAAATATTAACAAAAGTAAGTCAACATCATACATTATATTATTTACAAAGATTTATTTTCTGATGGAAGACTGAAAGACGTATTCTGTATTGAATATGTCAACGCTTGATGGATGGTCTCATTATACTGCGTAGAAAGTCTAGAAAAAAGATATTTTATGAATTTCCAGTCTAGGTTTTTCTGTGTAAAATAGGTTTGTGTTACGTGTTGTAGACACTCGAAAGTGGAATTCCTGAAGAAGCGTGTTGCAGCGAAAATTGCAGTGAAAATAAAATCTTACGAAAAAAGGTGGAATTTTAGACAAAGCAATACAGGAACCATGGTTATAGCAGAAGATTAAAGGAGCTCCAGTTGGTGTGACGTATTTGACTCTGCTGTTATTACGTTAGGAGCAAGACAGTACAGTATAAACCGGTACAGAGTGGAATAGGTCGTTTTTATTGTCCGCGCGTGCGTCGATAAAGGAGTGAAAAAACAATTTATTGCGCAGTTTGGGGTACGCGGACCACAGGCAAAAACCTCGATTTAGTATCTGGAAACTGCGAGCACGTTTTTGATGTCCACGAATGAGACCGTACGAAACTGCCAGAAGCAACGGTGCAGGATACCGGCCTCCTCACAGAAGTCCTTGCATAAATTAGCCCCGTCTATTTCATACCTTTGGTGTCAAGTAGTGTGCATTTGGCGTCTGCACCGTTTGCACTACTTTTTGGGTGGCGTATGATCACCTGGTGCGTACTAACTAATCAAATGAAGATTTAAAGCAGCAGACAGGTATTTGTTGAATCTTCTGAACTTGAACACCGCTTCTATCTGTCTACTTGCTTGAACGTCATTTCCTTGCACGAGCCTGACACCGGGGTACACCTAAACTCCACCTAGTGCCAAAAAATGCAGTGAATCAGACGGGGCTATTATCGCAAGAGTTGAGGGCTTCCACCAGCTCAATTGCTCTCATTGGTACCAGTAGTTTGTAAGTACAAATCCGGGCATTCTGGACAACACGTGGATCTCTGAGGCGTGGTTCCACATAAGTGGTCACGTCAATTTCCAGAAGACCCGTGTTTGAGGAAGGGAGAATTCCAGCACTGTGCATGAGACACCTTTTCAAGATGTAAAAACAAGAATCACTGTCATGATGCCCTATTATTGAACCCATAGTCTTCTATACAACCGCAGACTACATGCAAATCTTACACAAGTTTCCCAGTACTGGCTAATATCAGCAGGATGCTGTCACCTGCCACACCTCAAATCTCAGTATGGCTGATACTATGCCCGTCTAGTTCGTTACACTTTTTGACACCAGATGTAGTGCAGGTGGATCCCAGTGTCAAGCTCCTGCAAGGAAATTGCGTTCAACCAAGTAGACGCTCTACGAAAGAATAGCGGTTTATATTCAACCAAAGCCCGTATGCTGCTATAAACGTACATTTGCATTGGCAAGCACTCACCATGTTATCATACACTACACCGTACACCATTCCAGAACGTAGTGCAAGCGGTGCAGACACCAAATCCACTAAGTGACATCAGTAGACGGTTCCGTGTTGCACTTTGTAACCAACTAGACGCGATAGTGCAAAGAGAGTCAAAATGTGCAGGTCACTAGACGGGGCAATTGTTTCTATCTTTGAAGATCGTGTCATTTCCTAGGGACTTTAGCCACCAAGGCCGCCTGACCTCACTACAACGTATTACTACTATGTAGCAAGATTAAAGTGAAAGTGTATCACAACTTAAGGATTAGCGTCGTCGCCTTGTAATCAAGGGGTCCCGAGTTCGATACCGGGTGGATGCACATAGTGGTTCGGATCCCACTTTAAACTGTAGGTCCAGTCCCGATTAGCCTTACTGTGCATAAAGTGAACTTAAAACACCAAATCAATCAATCAAATCATACACCAAGGTTTGTTCGTGTCAAATCTCGCTGAATCACGTCCATTAGTTTGAAAGTTGTAAGGGAAAATCAGGGACAGAGAGCGAGTGAAATAATCACTACTGAAGTGAAGGGGAAGGGGTAAATGCATTCCAGCCGCGGGAGCAGAAATCTCTAGCAACGGTTGTGTGTGCAAGGGCAGGTGAGTTCAATGGGTAAGGAAAAGCTGTTCCACTGGGAATTTCGTGTTTCTCACAATGCGGCAAGGGAATGATTTCTAGACGTGGGACAGATGGCTCCACCTTTCTTGATCCAGTAAGCATGACGTGCGATGTTTCGTGCTCGACAAAACATTTCAGAATAACTGTCATTATCATAATCAGTTAACTTTTTAAAAATGGTTCTAAAGCATAAAGAGAAGTGAAGTATATTTTATGTAGAAACACTATGGGTAACTTTCTTTCTCATTAAATTACCGGAGCAATTGAAGGTGACGGGAGTGTTCGCCGATTTATTTACTAGAGCATGTACTAACCAAATAAGTTTCCCGGATGAAGTACCAGAGGTTCTGATGTCCCGGACGCTGTTTGAAATTTGGATATTACGTATGTAAGGTGTAATATATTGCTTTTCATAATGGCGATATTTATCCTGAAAGAAATGAGGAAGCCATGTCTTGTGGAGTTGCGCAGTCTACAGTGTGGCCACACAGTGTGCTTGTCACTTGAAGAGGAAAGACCGGTTGAGAATGGCGGAACAGCAGAGTGTGAAGATTGTAAATGTTGTGCAACTGCATTGCTGGAGTGTGGAGGAAAATGGACTCCAGCTGATAAAGAAACTAATGGAGTAGGTATGGTGTTCTAGGTTAAAGTCCATGCTATCACTGTTACAGCTCTGCATTTTTGTGACACTATGGGTATGCAATACAGCTTTAAGAAACATATGTGAGGAGACAGAAATTTCGAAAAAGACTGGTGTAGACTGCGCGTCCTTCTGTAGAGAGGTTTTAGAACATTCAATATATGAAAATCGCCAGAAAATTGGTGGGATAGACAGTATCGTCGAAATTGACGAATCGAAGTTTGGAATGAGGAAATACCATCGGGAACACCGTGTAGAAGGGCAGTGGGTATTTGGAGGTGTGGAAAGAGGAATCGGACGTTGTTTCCTTGTTCAATTTAAAAGAAGAGATGCCCGAATATTAATTGCTGTTATCAAGGAATGGATTCTCCCGGGCACCACCATTATATCGGATTGTTGGAAGTCATATGACAACCTGAAGGATAAGGGTTTCGACCACATGAAAGTAAACCATAGTATCACATTCGTGGATGAGGGAACCAGTGCCCACATGAATAGCATTGAGTCTGCATGAGACACGCAAAGGTAACTTTGAACTCGTACGGAACAAGGAAAATTTTCTTTTCAGGTTATCTTCCGAAATATATCTTCCTTGAAAGGTGCCTGCAATTGGGATCAGACTGCACAATAGAATTTTTCCGGCTTGCAGGAAGCTGTACGATCCTTTAAAAGAACGACAGTGACAGTGATAGCGACAACCAGGAATGAAAGGAACATGTTGAGGGTGCATTTTAAGTGTGGCACTGTATCCACCGTTGGATTGCTGGAAGGTAAGCTTAGTGTTATTTGAAGTATGTTTACCAAACCTAACCTAACCTAACCTAACTTTACGTTAAATTTTCAAGTTACAGACGAGACCGGGAAATTGTAATGTCAGATTCGTGTTCAGGAGGCCTCATGTAGAAAGTACCTAGGTATACAAAATTTCAAACAAATCGGGGAACACCCCCGTCATCCAATTGAAATTAAGCCAAATTACCTGTTGGTTTAGTAGGTAATAATATTGAAGTTACTCGTACAAACGTTTAGCGAAAGGAAAACAATATTAACCGTTGAAAGTGATAAACAAAACAGACATTTTCGCAGGAAATTTAATATTCAGGGAGTTTTCCTGCACCTGCGTCGGTAGTGAGAGCATATGAAAATGTTGAATTCTCGGCAATATTTCCGTTATATTTTCATTATACATGTAAATATGTATTTGTGTTTATGTGCATGCAAGTAGACATAGGCTATGAACAACATATTCTCTTGCCAGCTATTCCCTGCACATTGCAACACGCAGTTGAAGCGTATATGGAAGTAGGGCCACACCTATGAACAATTTCGGCTATTTGTGGAGGTGATGTGATCAGCAGAAAGCTTCTGCAACCCCCGTGTTGCAGTCAGTTACTCATTCTTTTGAGGCTGGATGAGCCCCAGAGCAGCTCCATGCAGGGAAATTACTGGAAGATGTGGTTTCTCTCATCTGGGTCTCCTGACTGGATCGCGGCTTATACAGTGTGTCTCAAAAGTTTTAGGACAACGACATTTTAAACTAGGCAATCCAATTGACACAAGAAGTTAGTGGGTTGCGTGTAGAGTTACGTTCAATTTCAGGGTTGCCACATGCACAATAGATATTTATGAAATACGCGAAATAAATAAAAACAAGCATATTGTATACCTGTAAAACTCGAAAAAATATCAGTAGGCCTATTATTTTTGTTGCAAATGAGAAATACTTTCTGATAGATAGAAAATCGATCTTCTAGTACTTCATTGCTGATGGGTCTACACAAAGAAAAGACGAGAGAGGAACCAAAAGGGGACCAAAGAGAGGAGATGAGAGAAAGGGGAAGAGGAAAAGTAAAGGAAGGAAGAAAATAGAGGACAGAAGTGAATAGAAGTAATGAGGGGAAAGGAAAAAGATTCGAGGAGAGATGAGGAATATGGTGCAAGAGGAGATTCTAGGAGGAAAACGAGATGAGAGAAGAGGAGAAGAGGAAGTTGGAGAGGAGAGGAGAGAAGGTGACGAGAAGAGGGGAGTGGAGATTAGAGTAAAAGAGATAAAAAGTGAAGAACGAAAAGAAGAGGAGAAGAGTGCAGTGGAGTCGGAATTCGAAGACAGGAGAGGAGATAAGAGGAGTGGAGAAGAGTGGGATAGGGACAAGATGCGATAAAAGTAGGGAAGGCGATATGAGACAAAAGCAGAGTAGAAGGAGGGGAAAGAAGAAGGAGGAGGAGAAGCGAAGACCAGAAGGTACTGGAGACGAGATGAGAGAAGAAATAGTTGCAGAAAATATCGTCTCGGCGTCAAGAATTGATGCATTGATCAAATTATCGACATACAACATTCAATAACATTTTGAAATGTATTAGATCGGTGCGA
Source organism: Lepisma saccharinum (assembly GCF_977018435.1). Lineage (NCBI taxonomy): Eukaryota > Metazoa > Arthropoda > Insecta > Zygentoma > Lepismatidae > Lepisma > Lepisma saccharinum. Next base: position 56,470,301 of record NC_139233.1, read on the forward strand.
AATGCCTTTTGACTGAGTACAGAGCAAGATAAAATGTTCCACGTAAGATCCTTGATTTTACCTGCATTTTATCACTAAAACCATGAATGTAATTTTAATATTTATAAGAATTATCTAATTTTTCTCCACTTCTCGGTTCGTTGAAATGGAGATTTCGTCATTTAATATTTCCCCTCCCCCAATCGGTAATTCCAAACTAAACCATCCCGTTTCACACGGCGTGGACAGTGAACACAATGGGATATGTCTAAAACTTACGAAAACTTTCTGCCATCGGAAGGGTTTGAACCTATGACCAGCAGGTTGACAATCCTCAACGGTAACCACTACCCTACGAGCTTTTGCTACTGAAAGCAGGTAGAATGTGAAATGTGGAATGTAGATGAAACTCTGCTCCTACATGTAATGTAATGTGCAAAGAATACTTGTTTGTAACAAAGAAAACGAAGGTAGTACGAATCGGCGAAAACATTTAATGGAGAAGTGCACATGATGAGAACTTTTCAGTCGATATTTGTGGAGGTATCTTTGCATTGAGTCCTCCTCCGTAGTCGAGCGGGTTAAGGCGTTCACTCGTCTTGAGATCGTTCGCTGCGGGACGGCGTAGGTTCGAATCCGGCTCTGGTCGGAATTTATTCGGCCTACGTATAGGGCAGGTGGCAACCCACCATCGTGAGGAAATTGGGAAGCTCCGAGTGAGTGAGCGTAACCCGGTCAAGACCTACAACAACGGCTGGGGGTTCGTCGGGCTGATCACCCGACACCCCAACACTGGTCTGAGACCTCCACGCTATAACAGGTGACGGCGGAACAGTGTGGGAGGGAGACCAGCAGTCGGTAGGTAAGCCAAGGCCCGCCAAGGTGCTGTAGAGCTGTGGGGTTATGTTATCTTTGCATTGAACCCGAGTGGGAAAATAGGTAAAATTAGTATGTCTTGAATTGCCACAAATATAAATAGTTATTTCATTAATATTTGTCATTGTCTTTGAAGCAGTACACATGCACCGTACACAATTATCGTTAGAGTACCATAATTCACAATCTCATATATGAAAATATCCCTTTGAACGTGTGTCAATTCATTTTTTTATGTATCTAAATTCCAGATGCATAACAATGTAACCACTTTACTCTGCTATTACAAATAATGTAACCATTTTCTTCATTAATAAAAAGATATTTAAAAAAGATAATACTTCGTAAGGAGAATCAAACCTGGGACCAGTAGCAGGTCCTGCTTTCTTGTAGTATAGCAGCCATCTTCCAGAAATAATTTTCGAAGTGATGAGGAAAAAGGAGAATATTGGTAGTTGTGAAAATGAGAGTTATTTCTTCTAACTTATTATTGTGATTAGACATTATTAATGCAAAATATCTAGAGGCTTGAACATTGCAGGACGATGTACTCTTCATGTGATACTGCAACAGACGAAATGATTGTTTACTGACGCAGTCTCGTGTCCAGAACAGTCTGCATGTACATTTCACATTGTTCAGCTTCCTCTACCTCTTGACAAACACTGTCAAATGTGATATGAGTTTATGAATACAATTTCCCGCCTGTTTCCGTATAACGCTTCCTACATTTAGCAGTTCACAAGCGGTGTAATTATTTCGTGTTACCTTTTCATATAACTGTTCTGGACACGAGACTGCGTCAATAAACAAGCATTCCTCTGTTGCAGTATCACAGGAAGAGTATATCCTAAGATCGTGAATTATGGTACTTCAACGATAATTGTGTACTGCTTCAAAGACAATGACAAATATTAATGAAATAACTATTTATATTTGTGGCAATTCAAGACATACTAAAACTAAACCCACAGCGCTACAGCCCTTGAAGGGCCTTGGCTTACCTACCGACTGCTGGTCTCCCTCACACACTGTCCCTCCGTCACCTGTTATAGCGTGGAGGTCTTAGACCAGTATTGGGGTGACGGGTGATCAGCCCGACGAACCCCCAGCCGTTATTGTAGGTCTTCTTGACCGGGTTCGCTCACTCACTCGGAGCTTCCCAATTTCCTCACGATGGTGGGTTGCCACCGGCCCTATACGTAGGCCGAATAAATTCCGACCAATTGAAGACATACTAATTTTACCTATTTTCCCACTCGAGTTCAATGCAAAGATACCTCCACAAATATCGACTGAAATGTTCTCATCATGTGCACTTCTCCATTAAATGTTTTCGCCGATTCGTACTACCTTCGTTTTCTTTGTTACAAACAAGTATTCTTTGCACATTACATTACATGTAGGAGCAGAGTATCATCTACATTCCACATTTCACATTCTACCTGCTTTCAGTAGCGAAAGCTCGTAGGGTAGTGGTTACCGTTGAGGATTGTCAACCTGCTGGTCATAGGTTCAAACCCTTCCGATGGCAGAAAGTTTTCGTAAGTTTTAGACATATCCCATTGTGTTCACTGTCCACGCCGTGTGAAACGGGATGGTTTAGTTTGGAATTACCGATTGGGGGAGGGGAAATATTAAATGACGAAATCTCCATTTCAACGAACCTAGAAGTGGAGAAAAATTAGATAATTCTTATAAATATTAAAATTACATTCATGGTTTTAGTGATAAAATGCAGGTAAAATCAAGGATCTTACGTGGAAGATTTTATCTTGCTCTGTACTCAGCCAAAAGGCATTTCGCACCGATCTAATACATTTCAAAATGTTATTGAATGTTGTATGTCGATAATTTGATCAATGCATCAATTCTTGACGCCGAGACGATATTTTCTGCAACTATTTCTTCTCTCATCTCGTCTCCAGTACCTTCTGGTCTTCGCTTCTCCTCCTCCTTCTTCTTTCCCCTCCTTCTACTCTGCTTTTGTCTCATATCGCCTTCCCTACTTTTATCGCATCTTGTCTCTATCCCACTCTTCTCCACTCCTCTTATTTCCTCTCCTGTCTTCGAATTCCGACTCCACTGCACTCTTCTCCTCTTCTTTTCGTTCTTCTCTTTTCCTCTCTTTTACTCTATATTCCTCTCATCTCGTCTCCTCCTATTTTCTCCTCTTCTCTCGTTTTCCTCCTCTTCTTTGCTCAATTTTCCTCATCTCTCCGCGAATATTTTTCCTCTCTTCTCACTATTTCTCCTCTCCTCGTCTATCCTGTCTTTCTTCTCATCTCTACTTTCCTCTTCTGCTTTCGCTTTCTTTCTCCTCTCCTTTGTCATCTTTCGTTTCATCTCATCTCTTCTCTCTTCTGTAGACTCATCAGCGATGAAATACTAAAAAAACTATTATTTTCATTCATAAAGAATTTTGTCATTTGTGATAAAATAGTGATGTTTTTACAATTTTATACTATAATACTTGTTTTATTTCTTTCGCGTATTTCATAAATATATATTGTGCATGTGGCAACCCTGAATTGAGCCTAATTCTACACGCAACCTACCAACGCCTTGCGTAAATTGGATTGCCTAGTTTAAAATGTCGTTGTCCTAAAACTTTTGAGAGACACTGTACATATGGATATGTGTGTGTGTAGCCTCTCTAGATGGTCTGGTTAACTTCCAGTGCATGCACCGTTATTGTAGTGCATAAAATACCCAATACACCGATTGCATGTGTGGCATGTTGAGTATTACGTGGGTTGTAAATTTAAAAGTGGCAACACTGTCAGGACAACACCGTGCAAGTCCTACCAGGCAGTGAGCAATGTCAGTTGGAGTCCAAGTCGATGTGTAGAGTGCCAAAAGTGGTCGGTGCAGCGCGTGGTGTTGTGTGTGTACGAGGTTGAAATGAACACCACTTTGTGGACTGCCATAAAGCATGTTTACAAAGGTAAAACAGCGATTGAGGATCAAAATCTAGGTTTGACCTTGGCAAAAATGGTATTCTTGCTACAGGCTTCATGCAAGTCTTGATGACATTTGCTCCGTCTAGTTCGGTGTACTTTTTGACTCTCTTTGCACCGAAGCGTCAAGTTGGTTACACGGTGCAACACCAAGTCGTCTAGTTCGTTGATTTGGAGTCAAGTAGTGTAGGCCTATTTGGTGTCTGCACCGTTTGCACTACCTTTCGGACCGTGGTGTATGGTCACGTGGAGAGAACTAACTAATCAAATGACCGTTTAAAGCAACAGACAGGCATTTGTCGATTCTTCTGAACTTGAACACCGCTTTCCGTCTAGTTGGTTGAACGTCATTAACTTGCACCACCCAGACACTGTGCTACGTTCCCCGGATTATTCTCAATGGAACTACTTACGTTTATTCCTCAACGGCGAGCCTGAGACTTATCAGCCTACCATGAAGCCCTCAGGTTGTGGGAAAACAGATAAGGATATGCTTACGTAAAGCTTACCAACTCTCACACACAAAAATATAATTAGAAGTCAGTTAATGTTAATATATTAGACTTGAACTCACAATTAAACTCCTTATTAGAAACAAAAGTGTATTTAGATCATAATTGTTCTTCACTACACAAATTACCACATTCACATTTCCAAAATCACTTCCATTATTCCAGAAACATCCATAATATCTCTCTCCTAACAACTCACAATCGAATGTTTTAAGGTTAGTCCATAACCATAAAAGACAACACATTTGAACAAAACAAATTACGTCATCACAGACAATTAACATCTTAAACATATTAAACACTTAAAATTATACAATAAGTGGGTGCGTATCAACTGGATACACCTGCACTGCACCGAATGTCAAAAAGCGCAGCGAACTAGACGGGGCTATTATCGTGCATTTTTTGCAACTGGCAAACCTTGATTTAGATCCACGATCGATGTTATAACTTTATAAACATGATTTAGGGCAGTCCACAAAGTGGTGTTCATTTCAACCTCGTACACACACAACAGCAGTCGCTCCACCGACCACCTTTGGCACACCACACATCGACTTGGGCCCCAACTAACATTGCTCACTGCCTCATAGCACATGCACGGTGATATCACCATGTCCTGACAGTGTTGCCACTTTTAAATTAAAATCCACGTAATACTCAACAATAAAAAGCTTTTCCTCTCTCGTGAGAACCAGTGTTGAATTCAGCCACTTTCCTCTGGGAGGGACATCAAACTTCACGGGGGAATGTCATGGACATCAAATTATAATACCATTAAATCAATACTAATAGTTTTACATTTCCCCTTACTTCTGATATGTAATTAAATCAAGTTTAATTAGGTTAGTCAACTATTGTTTTAACAATGATATGAGTTGAGTTGGTGTTTTAATTCCACTTTATGCACAGTAAGGCTAATAGGGACTGGACCTACAGTTTAAAGTAGAATCCGAACTACTATGTGCCTCCACCGGGTATCGAACCCGGACCCGTTGATTACAAGGCGACGACGTTACCACTGCGCCATCGGGGAGGCTTAAGAATGATCTTATGACAATCAATGAAATAATAACATTATAGCATGCAAAAAATTAAATTTACATCAAATTAACCAAGGCGTATACTATAGGTTTTCTACAGCATATCTGTGGATGACATCATCAACGAAACTTTCTGTGGGGTCTTCATTCACCTCAGCAGTTGGCATCTTCACACAAGACCACATTCTGGTCCATCATATTTCTTAATTTAGCAGTAACAAAACGGGTGCAGTCCACTAGTGCACAAAAATGCGCACGTGTGCGCTCGTGGCACCTTTCATATACCACGAGCGCACACGTGCGCATTTTTGTATATTATGTGCATTATTTAAATAACTCACTATCTCATAAAGAATTTGGCATCGTAAGACGGACAATGTATCGCTGCAGAAGGAGGGAGACCCCAGAGACATAGTCGAAGCTAACCTAACCTAACCTAGCCATTACACAATCATAGAAGTGGCAACGCGGCATTGGATATTGTGCGCTCGTGGTATACATTTTTAACCACAAGCGCAGACAGCCTTTTGTTTGTGCGCTCCCTGCCTATGACCAACAAAATGGGCGAAAATGTTAATGCGTTTATAATTTTTACTTTTAGTTAAAAAGAGGGCTAAATCAGTGCGCTTATTACAACAAAAAAAGATAGAAATAGTATGTTTTACGTTAAATTAAAGCGAATGACAAAAGCCAAAGAGAACCTGATTATTGTCCGAATGCTCTGCCAGGTTACTGAAGATTTCTGGGGGACATTTTAATTCCCGGGAGATACCCTCCCGGGCCATCCTCTGTATTCATCACTGGTGAGAACAATCACTGCTAACACAATATAACTGTGTTCCAGCGGTAGCATCTACTTCAAATCAATTTTGGAAGGGGGACAGATTGATATGCCTCTTTTGAGGAATTTCATGCTGCTGTAATAACCATTCAGTATTGTATGTTTTGGTGCATTTTTTTCCAGTACAACAAATTGCCACGCCGATGGCGGAGTGGTAGCTTCGTCGCCTTGTAAACAAGGTGTCCTGGGTTCGATACCCGGTGGAGGCACGTAGTGGTTCGGATCCCACTTTAAACTGTAGGTCCAGTCCCGATTAGCCTTTCTGTGGACTTAAAACACCATATCAACAACAACAGTACAACATACCGCAGATTTGTTGTTTAAACTGACATACACAAGTATAGAAGGCTAATACGATATAAAAAATATATGACTTTTGATTGTTTTATTGCCACAGACTAGAGAAGAAGGCAATTAGTTCAAGATTCTTATATTGCGTCGCATACCGTTTGTGCAAATGTTGCATTTCATTGCGTCAAATTGTATGATGTATGGCAGCTCAGCGGTGGAGTGGGTAGCACGGCGCGTTACGACGCCAGGGGTCCGGGATTCGAATCCCGGCCTGGGCAAGGGTGTTATTTGTGTGTTCCTTCATTAATTTCATCACACCATCTTCATCGTCACGATTAGCCAAAAGTGGTAGAAAAGCGAAGTAAAGTAATCTAATTCAATCAATAATTCAATATGATAGCAGTGTATGGCCCCTCCAGGGAACACCGCCTTAAAGTAGCACTGACCGTGCGGGCGGAGGGGTTTGTGTGCTTTGCTGAAGCTGAGAGCTATGCCAGCGGTAGAATCTACCGGCAGGGTCACCCATGCTGGACAGGTCTCAGAAGAGAAGCCAGACTAAGGTGTTCTACAACGTCCCATCTTTACCATATCCTATCCTAATATTCCTTCCTAGTCCCAAATACTGCTGCCTTGTAGTCATAGAGGGATCTATAAAGGCTAAGGGAAGAAAACCCTAACAGAAAATTACCTGGTCCTCCAGGTTGGGGGTTGGCGTGAGGCTGACAACCTTATCCGGAAAAAATCAATCGTTCAGAAACCACAACTTGTGCCTCGGAAAGTGGATAAACATGATGACGGACCAGCTAAACGGATAACGGACATGAATATGGCCACGTGGAATATAAAGACAATGCTAGCCCCAGGAAAGATGCAGGAGGTAGCGCAAGAAATAGAAGAAAATGGTATACAGATAGCAGCAGTACAGGAAATTAGATGGGTTGGAACGGGCAGAATAGACAAAAAAGACTTCACAATGTTTTATAGTGGAACAGAACAAAGGACAGGGCAGAGAGGTACAGGCTTCATAATAACTAAGGAAGCAAGAAAAAGTATACTGCAGTTTGTGCCAGTATGTGATAGAATAAGCAAACTCAGAGTTAAAGGATCATTCAGAAACATAACAATTATAACAGTGTATGCACCTACAGAAGACAAAGGTGATCAAGAGAAAGAATAATTTTATGATAAGCTGGAGGAAACATTAGAAGAAACACCTAGATATGATTCAATTATTATCATGGGAGATTTTAATGCACAAATTGGCAAGGAGGATAGGAGAAAAGGAATAAGTGGAGTCTATACCTTACATAGAGAAAGTAATAATAATGGCAATCTACTCTATCAGTTTGCAATTAGAAACAAAATGATAATAAAAAGCACGTGTTTCCCACATAAAGATATACATTTGGGGACCTGGAGATCCCCAGATGGAACAACAACAAACCAAATCGACCATGTTTTGGTAGGTCACAGATATTCCTCCTCAATCACAGATATTAGAAGTTGCAGAGGACCTAACTGTGACTCTGACCACTTTCTTTTGAAAGTAAAAGTTCGAGAGAAAATAAGAACAACACAACAGACAGAAAAACTGAAAAGAATAAAATGGAATATGCAGAAAGGGAAAAAAGAAGAAATCAGACAAAGATACCAAGATGCAATAGCTCAAAAAACACAAAGTTGGACAGAAGAGGAGAGGAGCTCAACCGAAAAACACTGGGAGAAAATACAAGGAACTCTAAAAGAAGTAGCAGAAGAAATAATAGGAGAAGATAAACAAGTAGGGGAAAAAATGTGGTTCGATGAGGATTGTGAGAAAGTAATAAAGGAAAAGAACGAAGCTAGACAAAAAATGATACAAAGAAAAACGAGAGGAAATGTCGAAAGGTATCGAGAAAAAAGGAATATAGCTAATAAAACATGCAAACAGAAAAAGAAGGAGATAATGAGGAAACAGCTGATGGAGATAGATGACTTGAGTAGACAAAATGAAACAAGAAAAGTATATACCGCAATCAAAAAAGTAAATAAAGGATACCAACCAAAGGAAATTGGCTATAAGGATAAAAATGGAGCAGTGATAGGAGATCAGTATAGAAAATTAGAGAGATGGGCAGAATATTATCAAGAACAACTAGGAAAAGAAGAGGAACTAGTGGGAACAACAGGAATAGATGGATACAATGAGGGAAACATTGAAGACACACCAACAATGGAGGGGATAGAAATAGCAATTAGAAAAGCAAAAAATAACAAAGCACCAGGAGAAGACGGTATAATAATAGAAATGCTAAAGATGGCAGGACTGACAATGAAAATTGAAATCCATAAACTCCTGGAACGGATCTGGAAAGAAGAACAAATGCCGGAAGGATGGAAAGTTGGAATAATATGCCCAATACACAAAAAAGGGGATCGAACGGAATGTAGTAACTATAGACCAATAATGTTGCTAAATGTGGTGTACAAAGTCCTTACCAGTATTATTAACGAAAGACTGAAGAAATACACTGAAGATATAGTAGGAGAATATCAATGTGGATTTAGACCAGGCAGGGGTACAACAGATCAATTATTCGTTATACAACAGATAATTGAAAAACATTATGAATATGCAATAGACCTCCTAATTCTATTCATTGACTACAAAAGAGCATTTGATAGTATAAGGAGACCCGAACTGAGTAGAGCTATGCAAGAATTAAAAATCCCCATCAAGTTAATAAATTTAATAGAAATGACAATGAAACAGACCAGAGCAAAAGTGAAAATAGGAAATGAAACAAGTAGAGAATTTCCATATTACAGAGGAGTCAAACAAGGAGATGGACTGTCAACCACACTCTTCATACTAGCATTACACGTGGCCGTTCAAAAGGTAGATAAGAGAGGATCAATTTTTACAAAGAGCACTCAAATATGCGCATATGCAGATGACATTGCAATAATAGCACGAACAGGAAACGATTTAAAGAAGACATTCCAGAGATTAGAAGAAACTGCAAACAGGTTAGGACTAGAAACAAATGTCAATAAAACAAAGTACATGATTGTTACCCAAAAACCTGACAAATATAGAGAGGAAAGAATAGAAATAAATGGGAAGGAATTTGAAAGAGTCAGGTCATTCCAATACTTAGGGCTGACCATAAATGAACAAAATAAAAAAGATAGCATGATAAAAGAAAAGATATACATGGGGAATAGAGCATATTATGCAAGCATGCAATTATTAAAGAGCAAACTAATAAACAGGAATCTCAAAATTACCATATACAAAACGTTAATAAGACCTATAATAACATATGGTTCAGAGACATGGGTAATGAATAAGATAGAAGAGGAAGCATTGCGCAGATTTGAGAGAAGGGTGATACGCAAAATATATGGACCGGTTAATGAAAATAATTTCTGGAGAATAAGAACTAATGAAGAAATTAACCATATACTAGGGAAAGAGGATATTGTGAGATTTATTAAATCACAAAGAATGCGGTGGCTGGGTCACGTACAGAGAATGGGAAACGATAGAATGCAAAGGAAAGTGATGCAAGAAAAAATCTATTCAACAAGAAGAAGAGGAAGACCAATGACAAGATGGCTAGATGGTGTCCTGGAAGATTTGCGTCACATGAAGGTGAAAAGATGGTGGGAGATTGCAGAGGACAGGAATAGATGGAGGCACATAGTTGAGGAGGCCAAAGCCCATGAGGAGCTGTAGCGCCATGTGGTAAGGTAAGCAGTGTATGGGTAATCGATATGCATATTTTTGATTTGGATTGTTGCCGAATTGACCAATTGAAGGGCCATTGAGAATATATATAATTATATAGAATACGACTAGTTATCAGATTCCATACTTATGTGTCAAATATTTTTAGTTAACATTACAACATTAAATATCTCTACTGCTTATCAACCGCGGGAAGTGAGTTTCTAAACTGAAACAGCTACCACTTTGGCAGTTCCCTTCGTCTCAAGCACCTACGACATTTCAACGTGTTTGTTACCGAACTGATGCGATGAAATGCCTGTGGGCAATTTCTGTCAGGCTGTCAATATATTGTGCAGAAATGTCAGAATAATTTTGGGCTCTCGCCAAATAGGAATAATGTATTCTTCGTTGTCCGTCATCTGAAAATTCCTTGACCTATATCGCAAAAATCCAACACAACACGAAATATCAAAGTACCTAACATTTACAAAAGTTTAAGCTCGGTGGCTCTTAATTACAACAGTTATTTTAGTCACAATGTGTGTGTGCCTTGACCCCCACCCCTATCCTAAAGTGCTCACTGTATTTTCGTACAAAACTCAAAGTCGAACCATTACCTAGGAAATGCCCTAACAATGCTCAGAGTCTCCATTCTTTATTTCTGAAATATGTTCTTGTATGGATTTCAAAATATCAGTAGAGGAAACCGGGGTTCGTTGAGACAAAATTAAGATATATTTCTTTCTTTTGCTAAACATTTTCTTTATTTTCACAATGTTTTCGTCTTAAATGCAAGCATGTTAATTTAGCTACTACCATGATATTTTATATTTGATCATGTTGACCCAAAAGAACAATATGTGCTAGAATGGAAGGAGAAGTGTTTTGTCACATTTCCCTGTTGGGACTGATTGTGTCATTCCGGGGTCAGTATCTACCGCTTCTGAATTACATAGTATAGACAAATTATGAATCGTCACTGTAGTAAAAATAAGTCAAATGCTTAGATACATAATTAATTAATTACACCATTAGGATCAAAAGTTACATCACCATCCAATTTTCTAATTATTAATCAAGTGACATCTCTAACACCATACCAAGAAAATTATGGTGTGAATCTAGTTTAATGTAAAAATGTAATAATCGTTAACAAAATAATAATACAAAACAGCGTGTGTGGACTTCTGATGGCAATATCTTGGCACTGCACAACAACGCCACACTGAAAATTGACAGTTTGGACGACCTAAGCAAGTATAGAAAGTGACAGACTTAACCCTCGGCTGGCACTCATTACATACAGTAATTGACAATATTAATTCACTCACTTCAATTATGGTTTTCAACTTTATACACACGCACACACACACACACACACACACATATATATTTTACTTATATCCTTTCACTTTAAATAACTTCATTTCCTACACATGCTATATATATACACTTTATTTCCAATCATTTTATTAATCATGAGGTTTGTTAATTTGAATGCAAGGAGGCAAAAGGTCGATGTTGTGCTGTGTCAGTGAGAGATAGTTCCCCCCAAGGCCAAGGTCGAGACCACAATGCTGGGGCTGTAAATAGCATTCCTCCCTCCCCGCATGCCAATGATCCGACACCCCCGTGGCGTTGCACTGCCTGAGCGTGGCGAACCGGAGATTCCTTGCAAACTTGTATCCGCAAGTAGAGGAGCTCGCAATCCCAGATAACACAGAAAGTATCACGGTGGGCCACATCAATATTAACCGGCTGAAGAACAAAATAGATCAAATCGCAGCTTCAAACATAACTAATTTCACTTACGTTGCAATCACCGAGACTTGGCTAGATGATTCTATTCCAGATCGGCACGTTGAAATTGAAGGGTTCAAACTGTATAGGCTCGATCGTGGCTCTTCTAAGCAAGGAAGCGGCATTATTGTTTACGTAAAAACGGACGTAATATCGGAACTTATTTATTCTGTGTCGGATGTGGACATCGAAGGATTGTGTGTGTCTTTGAAATTCAAACAAAACGACAAACCCTTAATTATCGGATGCGTGTATAGACATCCCAAGGCCACCGTCACTTTTAATGAAAAATTAGAAACTATTTTCCAATCTCTTCCGGCTTGCCACGCTTCGGTTCTCGTTGGAGATACAAGTCATGACGTCATGAAACCTACTGCAGGGGATAATGCATTTTTCGATGCGATGGAATCAGCGGGGTACAAACAGCTAGTTCGTCTGCCGACACGCGTGACCGACAAAAGTGAAAGTCTCATAGACCACATTTTTACAAACAAGAGAGAAATACATGTTAAATCCGCTGTGGCAATGCATGATTTAAGCGACCATTTTCTGACATGCACAACAATTAACCTGAGGCCACAAAGATCTCCAAGAATACTAGTAACTAGACGTTCGTTTAAAAATTTCCCTGAACAGCAATTCGTTGATCGTTGTTCCTATCTACCATTTCACAAAACATGAACGATGCCGGATATAAACGATAAGGTAACATATTTGCAGTCAATAATAACCGAACCTCTTCACGTCTATGCGCCAATAAAAACGTTTCGCGTTAGGGCCAACAACCGCCCCTGGATCACTGGTAGTCTTCTTAGATTGATATCACTCAAGAACCGGATGTTTAAGCGCGCACGTAGTTCAAATAATAATAATTACATGTGGGTACAATATAAGACCTTAAGGAACTACATAACAAAAACAGTAAAAGATGCGAAAAGAAATGATCTCCTTCAACAGATCTATTCTGCTAAATATGCAGGCAACAATAAATTCAAGATTTTTAGTTTTTTAACGGGAAATGACAATAGAAACCAATCCATCACATCTATTGAACACAATAATGAAATAATTACAGAAGCTCCGAAGGTGTTGAATGTTCTGAATTACCACTTTGCTAATGTCGGAAAGTCAATCTCGAATATATTTACAAATGATTTAACGCTCAAAAAATGAAACTAGCAAGCAAATTGAAAACTCCAGTCAATCTAGAGAAGCCAGCTTCAATTTTACACCCGTCTCACATGATGACGTAATGAAAATCCTTCAAAAACTTAATGTTAGAAAGGGTCCAGATTTCGATGGAATAAGTAATCGCATATTATATCTGCTCGCCCCATGGATTACGGAACATCTCACCGATATAATTAATTCATCCATAAAAAGCGAAATCTTTCCCAACAGCTGGAAACACGCAAGGGTCACATCTATATTTAAAGGGGGGCCCCAAACGCAATTAAATAATTATCGGCCTATCTCGATAACTTTCTCATTAAGTCGGATTTTTAAAAAGGTAATAGATAAACAATTAGAACAATACTTACATTGTAACAACCTAATTACTAACAGACAATTCGCTTTTAGGAAAAATCACTCAACAGAATTACTCCTGTATGAACTGTTACATAACTGGCGGCATGTATTAGATCGTAAAGGAAAGCAATACATCGGCATAATTTCAGTGGATATCAGTAAAGCATTTTACAGTGTTCAACCGAAGTTATTAACACAGAAATTATGTAAGCAATTCAATTTTTCTGCTACTGCATGCAACTGGATCGAAAGCTATTTGCACAATAGGAGTATCGATACAAAAGTTGGCAACTCGATTTCGTACGGTCTGAATGTATCTCTCGGTGTACCTCAGGGATCTATTCTGGGCCCAAAACTTTTTAACATGTTTGTAAATGATATGGCAAGCAAGAAATTTGGCTTTGATTTGTATCTATACGCAGACGACTGTCTCCTGTACTGCGCATCTAACAAATTAGAAAATGTAATTGCAAATATTGAAAAAAGCATGCCCGAAGTTCTTGAGTGGTATCAATCTAACATGTTGAAATTGAACGAGTCTAAGACTCAAGTATTAATATTATCCACGGAAAACAATAACATCACTCAAGTTGACAATATTTAAATAGGTAATTCGAATATAAAACCAAGTGAGAGTCTAAATATCTTGGTGTGTACGTAGATAAGAATTTATCCTTTTCACAGCATGTGAAGATTATATGTGCACGTGCAGAACCTAGAATCAAACAGTTTCAATGTGTCTGCAAATATGTGACCCTTGCTCACAAATTAGCGTTCTACAAAGCATTTATTAGGCCATTACTTGAATATTGTTCCTCTGTACTCTATGGGATTAACATAAATAACACCAACAAATTAGAAAAAATGCAAAATTGGGAAATTCGTAGTATACGAAATACAGCACACACGACTTCACGATCGAGCAGAGAAGAACTGCAACTACCCACTCTTGAATCCAGACGAAAATGTGCGTTCCTACTCAAAATTCATCAGGCAATTCACACACACAACCACTTACTAAGCGGCAAGGTAATTATATGTAGTGACATGCATTATCCCAATCTGCGATCTAATAACACCAATAGTATCCGAGTACCAAAATGTAACAAGGCAAGATACGGATCAAAATCCATATCATCGCTGGCAAGTAAGGCGTGGTGGGATCAACTGTCTGTAGCCTGGAAAAAGGAGAGAAATTTAGCAAAATTTACACAACAAATTAAGATGTTAATCTACGAATACTGACACCGTGCCTCATTTGCCTCATTGCCTCCTTCACATATACTTACTTAATTTCTGTTTATTGTGTGCTTTTATTCCTTGTGTATTTTTATTCCTTATGTGTTTCAATTATATAGGCACACTTATATTTTTCCATATTTATACATTTATAAACAGTTAGCAGAATTGTATAGCTTAACAAATTAATCCATGTAGGGCAAAAAGCTGTTTCTATAGTAAGATAATCCGTGTAAAAATACTGTAAGCTTAAATGTAACCCTACTTCAAATAATAAATAATAATAATAATAATAATAATGAAATGTGCAGTTCGATATGCTTTATGTATTATCATCCGAGTCACAATTTTTACGGACATAAACAGGTTTTTCCTCACTACAAGCATCATGTACCCACTGTTTACGCTAAAGGCACTGGACTCGCTTCTCTCGAGATTTAGAATTGGAAAATAGTTCCGTACACAAAAGTCAAAAACAATCATCATTATCTAAGCTTTGCTAATTGTTCAGTCCTTTTCCATATTTCACATAAATGTCTGTAATTTGACGTTTTACACAACTCTTTGATGTTTCTTCAACTTCCAGTGCTTCTTTTTAATAGGAGTATTAGTGGGTAATGTTGATACCCGTTTTTTTTTCCATACTCGTTTAAATTTTATGGTCTCAATTCTTGGATCAGGAGGAATGCAATGTAGAAGAAACACGTGGGACTACAGAATGTATTGCCAAACGATACGCTTGAACTGGTGTATTTGCTTTTTGGTGCCTGCCTGCCTAAATTCACTGGATAATTCTTGTCTGTGGCCTCGACAGTCAGTGCGAGTTCCTGTGCATCCCCTTCTGTACAAATATTGGATGCTGTAGGCGATATATCAACGGGTGGCACAAATCGATCCTTTTGCTGACTACCATACTTCATCGTGGATGAGTGATGTTGTTCTTGCAGACCTACAGGGATCTCCAAATGTGATCACAATTTTCATTGTCCACGAAACGAGCGGTTGAAAAGGGTAGCAAGAAATCACTATCTGTGAATATGTCTCTGTTAAAAGGATATATGCCTGTGATTTGGAAACCCACCTGAAGATTTGTTGGATTTACACCAAAAGGGAATGTTACTTTTACAATGGTTTAAATGTCGTAAATGCTAATTGGACAGTCAGGATTATTTCTCATCCACGTGTCACTAGCATTAGGAACAAATTTCTTAAAAGAAGCGTATAGACTCCTCTGTCCTGAGGTTGTAATTGATGGAACTTGTGGGGTGGACGATAACAGAACAACACCATTATCTCTCGCATATTGAATCATTTTCACCGAGACATGGGAATCGTGGTTATCGCGTAATAATGGGACCCGATGTTGTTTCGAGCAGTGGGTTTGTTTCACAAAATAGTTCATAAATTCCAAGAAGGAGAAATTTAAACCATTATATAAACTATAAAACTGCTATGCACACAGAGCATTTAACTGTTGGGCTACTGTACTGGAATTAAGATTTAGAAACTTAGCTCAAGTACCGACAAATTATGACAGCTGTCAGAACGTGCCCCTTAATTTTGTCACAACTAGCGTAGGTACTTCTTCACTTCTAACCCTTCAGTCTCAACTTCAAGTTTACATTTACTTCAACCAAAACGTCTCAGTTACTGACTATAATTGATATAATTATCAGGATATATTACTGCTGTTGGAGGTTACATTAACAACTGTAGAGAATAAATAATATTTACCAGAGAAATTAGATAAAAACTCCACTATAAGAAAACATCTATTTTGATTCTTCTCTGGCAAACAGTGTACAATAAATGTGCAAGCTAATGAGCTACCAGTGTCAACAACAAACGAATATCACTAATACTTCGCACGGAACAGTGCTTGTCACAACCAGCCCCGTCACAACTAGATTTTGCATAGGCCACAATATAGGAAGTAGGTCTTGCTTCCTCTGTATCTCACAAAGTCTGCTAACAACATCTTACATTCAACATTCAAGCAGACCTCATATGTCTGGTATTTAATTGCGTTTGAACGTAATTGGTCAGTCAGTTTCAATATGGCGGACTTTAAAGCTACAAAGATTTGAAAAAATTACTTGGCGGCTCTTGAAGATTATACATTTATCACGAAAATATATATTTGATAGTGCAGTTCACATCACTCCTGCAATGGGTGTTATTGTAAGGTATTTACTTTAATTTATTGGATATGCTTCAATATGTTTGTTCACTTGGATACACTTATATTCAATTGTAATGTTTAAAATCTGAGTAAATGTATTCACTGAATAGAGCAACATCTAATGATCTTTTAGTAAGTTACTGTGTACATGTTCTGTATGAATCGCTAGATGGGAGTCCATAAAGGATTGTATGGTTTGAATGCTGCTTGATGCTAGCAGAAGTAGGAGCAGTAATGCCTTTCAAAATTATTTAGGTTTTTCTTCTACATCTCTCAAGCAAATAGTAGACACACCTCACGTGAAAAGTATCTTCCTTTGAATCTAATAGCCAAAGACCAGTATAGTAAATAGTCTAGGGAAAAGGCAGAAAATGCTTTGGACAATATTAGTACAATGTACATTTTCCCTATAGTCGATTTCTCTTGTGATATTTGCGTAGAGCCTCCCCGATGGCATAGTGGTAACGTCGTCACCTTCTGATGAAGGGATCCTGGATTCAGACACATAGTGGTTCGGATCCCACTTTAGCTTTACTTACAAAACTCACAATACGAGGGGGTATCAAAAAGTTTGTGCAATCACCTGGAAGGAAACAACTTTCGACAAGTACGAAATCATGG
Organism: Lepisma saccharinum; assembly: GCF_977018435.1. NCBI lineage: Eukaryota > Metazoa > Arthropoda > Insecta > Zygentoma > Lepismatidae > Lepisma > Lepisma saccharinum. The sequence continues at coordinate 56,487,890 of NC_139233.1, forward strand.
TGGTATTAGTCCTTCTCCACATAGTCGCCATGCTTGGTGACACATTTCTGCCAGCTGTCTTTCACCTTGCGTAAGCCATTTTTATAGAACACTGCATTTTGGGCCTGAATCCACTGTTCCACCTCAGAAATGACATCATCCCTCGTGTCAAAGTGGCGTCCTTTGAGTGGACGCTTTATTTCCGGAAAGAGGAAGGAGTCACTCGGTGCCAGGTCTGGGAAATGTGGAGGGTGGGGCAAAATTTCGTATCCTAATTGAACTGTTTTCGAAATGGATGCATGGGCAGAATGGGCTGGTGCGTTGTCTGCCAATAGCAGCACTCCTTTTGTGAGCTTTCCTCGCCTTTTCACCTTCAATTTTGGCGTAACCGAGCTAGGAGATCACAATAATAGTCACTTGTGATTGTGTGACCCTGTGGCAGGTAGTCCGTCAGGATGACTCCCTCACGGTCCAAGAAAACGGACAGAATCACCTTAGCGGCTGACTTTTGCACTCTTGCCTTTTTGGGGGGCGGTGAGGAGCTGTGTTTCCACTGCTTGCTCATCTCCTTTGTTTCTGGGTCATAAAGGTAGATCCAGCATTCGTCCATTGTAACCAGTCTGCTGCAAAAATCCTCTTCATCCAGCTCACAGCGGCCTAACATCTCCTCTAGTGCTGCTTCCTCTCTAGTCCTCTTCTGGAAAGGAATCGTGGCACCCACCGTGCCAACACTTTATGAAGGTGCAGCTGGTGATGGATGATATTCCAGATGGACCCATAACTAACAACGATTACAGCCATCACACTTTCAATGGTGATCCTCCTGTCTTCCATTAGCATCTTCTCCACTTTCTCCATCAATGTGGCATCATTTGTGAAGGACGGTCTCCCTGTCCTAGGGGCATCGGAAATTACCATGTGACCGGTTTGGAACTGCCGTTTCCACTTGAAAACCATCTCATAGGATGGGCTTTCCTCCCCGTACACTGCTTTCATTTCATCATGAATTTGCGTCGCTGCTTTCCCCTGGAGATGCAGGAATTTGATGACGCTCCGTGCCTCAATTTTGTCAATGATGACACCTTCCTTTATTCACTTGTTAAAAAAGGATATCAATAAACATCCAAAACAGACAAAAATGTGTCTGCTTAACCTAGAAGTACCATTGTACAATACACACATCCGAGGGGTTTTCTAGTTTGTTTCCTTCCAGGAGATTGCACGAACTTTTTGATATCCCTCGTATTAAAACACAAGCATAGCTACACAGTGACGTTTGAATTTGTATATTTCTTTTTTTAGATTCTCTTTCCTGCCACTTTTGGCTAATCGCAGCGATGACGATTAGTGATGTACAGGAATTCATGAAGGGACACTCACAAACAACATTCATGCCCAGACTGCGATTTGAATTCGGGAACTTCTATGCCGAGATAGAACGTCGACCACTTAAGGCACTGGGACACCGAATACGCAACTAATTTTTGAAGAATTTCTAGGCTCAACTGAAAGATACATTTTCAACAATTTTGCACAAAAATAACTCACGTTCTAACCATTAACATTAAAAGTAACAAATTGGAGATCTGTTTTTAATTATTGTTTAAAGTTCACTTTATGCACAGATAGACTAATCAGGACTGGACCTATAGCTTAAAGTGGAATCCGAACCTATGTGCATGTACGTCCACCGGGTATTGAATTCGTCACCCATTGATTACAACAGCACGACGTGACCACTAAGTCATCGCGGAGGCCTTTGGAGATATGTATTGATTACAGAACTATTTCTAAAGTAATATAGTACACTATCTCAGTAGAGGGCTTTCCGTAAGGTGGATTCATGTAAATCAGGTATTTTTTTTTAAAAAAAATACATAATTTATAGAATAATGTAGGCCTACATAAGGATTTGGTAGATATTGGAATCACTTTTGTTGAAAGTGCATTAAACTCGTAATCATTTAATGGTGTTTATTAGGATTTAAGAAAGGAAAATAATGGAAACGAAATATTTTTTTCTTTGTTTTTTATTTTTTTCGAAATTCGTGTGTGCTTGTAATAAATCGTTCGCCACAGAACGAAAATATGTAAGCTCTCAAACAACTAATATTTTATACATAGATTTTAGGCTAAACCCGACGATGGGGATAAATGGTGATTGGTTGAAACGAACACTCTCATGGTGAAGCCCGGGCTTGAACCAGGAACCTTCATTGTAATATTTTTTTATTTGTATTTTCCTTGTGCGAGCTGTATGCAGTACGCTGTACGTACTACATAAATTTTACTTTACACACACTTACTCTTTCCTTACAGTCATGTATTAATATTGTACCCTCTTTATGTTAATATATAGATACTCTTAGTAGTTGATCAGATATAAGAAAGTAAGAAAATTAGAAAACAAGAAAATTAGACATAATAGGTATAGTTTAGCAATCAAATAAAGTTATGTGTCTGGTTCCTTTGGTGTCCAGTCTCTATATACCTCTATTCCAATCTTTCACTTCCCACACAAACTTTCCCCCTTGCACTATTTCTCGGGCTGTCTTTCACACTCCCATTCTCCCCTCTTCTTTATGTGATACGGGGTGTTTACACTTTACGTTACACTATAAAGATGGCTCGGTTTGAGCATGATCACTAATTTTTGCTGTCTTCTATAATAGCTTTCCCGCGCAGTTCTCTTACTTCCCACACGTATTTCCCCACTTATTGTCCCGCTTTTCGTACTGATGGAGTGAACCTCATACGAAAGGAAAGGTAAACACACTTACATTACTCTTGATTTAAAATTCAATAATTTTTATTGGCACAAATAGCGAACATTTTGTGTAGAAAAATATACAAAATACTAATAGTGTCATTATCATTAAACTGTAAATAAACATGGCAGCTCATATTTTTCAAACTATCATTAAAAAATCTCCAAAATCCAGCTACAAAGACTATATAAATATTTGAGTTAATATTTTAAGTTACAATTGCAAAGTACATTCAAAATGTTATATTTTCACTGGAAGAAAAGTTCCTGCAATTTATATTCTTTCATTAGCATAACACACTCTTCACACATTTCGATAGTAAGTTCATATTCATATATACAGTATCTGAAACACAAAAATGTATATTTATCGTACGTTAATGTTTAATTTGCTTTAATCAAACTCTCCAAATATTGTACAGGCCCGTTTACTAGAAAAAGCCTTTTATAAATAACATAGCAAGAAAAAGTGGAAGAATATTTCACTTCCGACGGAGAACGTGCCCTTTGGGGGGGGGGGGCGGATACTACATTAATTCCCAAACCTAAGACACCCCAGACCCCAAATTTTTAAGAACTCGTTTTTCTGTAATGGCGTCTTCAAAATGGCGGTCATGACGAAGATTCTATTCCTGAAACCTGTTAGTTCATTGCAGTTATTTATCATTCATGACATCTTATTTTCACCTAATTTGCAGTTTATAACTGTATTATGAAAATTAGAAATTAAAAAGACTCACTTTATCAAATACTATTAGATATGGCGTCCAATATGGCCGCGAGAAGTCTAAAAATAACGCTTTCACCTATTTGATCATGTTTTGGATGAAACCTTATGATTTGGATGTGCCAGAACTCAACGATAGCATCTAAAATAGTATCAGACTAAACCCATGAAACAATAATAGTTCAATTCTTGACAATCTGTGTACGTAGAGGGTGTTTCAAAAGTCTGACAGCATGGGACAACTGCGTTATTAGTGAAAATGGCGAAAAATGTAAAGAGGGGAACTAGAGGCTAGAGGACTAGACTAGCACTAGAGGACCACCGGAGAGTGACGGTGGAGGACACCTCGAAGGTAGTTCAGAGAAACAAGGTGTGGGGACAAGGGAAGACAGTGTAACCAGCAGAGGTTAAGGTCCCCAGTTGTCCAGAGTATCTCCAAAAATGGGACTAAAGATTGGATATGGATATCGACGCACTCCATGCGTGCCACTGACCTTTTGGCTGTGCCAGAGGCGTCTGGCGGAGAAGCAGCCTGATGACGGAAGATAGAAACCCGTAACACGCAAATCATTCCATTTTCAATATTTTTTTCTGTTGGTTTTGGTCCACTCCACTGCTTCCTTTCTTTTGATGAACGGTACCAGATGTCTTTCCTTATTCATTGAGACACACAACTTACTCGATACGGCGAACCTAGGGCACCGAAGGCGAAGTCTGCGTGAACCGTTAACCTCTTAATCGTCATTATTGTTGGCATTTCCGGTTTGCGCCAACAGAAGATACTGTCTGAGTGCAATTATATTTTAGTGGTGATCTACCCTGTTTAGAAAGAAAACAATTAAGACCTCTTTCGTTTCGAAATATTATCCTTCGTTCATATCACAATGTCCTAATAAACAACCTCTATTTCGGATAACATTAGCCGCAATTACAGGTTTTGTAGTTGTGTGCTTGTGCGTGTGAGTGTGTGTGTGTGTGTGTGTGTGTTTCTGTACACCGTGAGTTTCATTGTATATATGTATGTATGTATGTATGTATGTATATATATATATATATATATATATATATATATATATATATCCAAGCGCACTGGCGTGTGCAGGATTTTTTTTTTTTTTTGGTAAGGATCTGGAATTGTAAATTTGGATAGTACATAGTTTCGTTCTAAGAGTGGTGGAATATTCAATAAAATATTTACAGTTTTTGTACTCGAACACAAAAATGGTAGTCAGGGGTAATTTTAAGATGGACTTGCATTTACACCTTTCATTTTTCTACTGCTTTCTCTTGAAAATTTTGATTTTCTCAAAATATGTGGAGGGGCTGTTACCCCAACAGCTACCCTCTGCGTACGCCAGTGTTCTAGAGAAAAATGTTTTCATTCTCTTACATTATTGTTGAGTTTCAACGCTTCTGGATCCATTCTTCTAACATTAACTTTTAATAAATATTTTTTTTTGTTGTCAAAGATTTTCTCTGTGCTTTTAGATGAATTGGTTACGTGGCATTTTTTTTTCACAAGTTCATTCTTGCAACAAACTAATGTGACGAATGGTATGTACGCATCTGACGCGTGAGTTGAATACTACTTCTCTATTTTTACAAACAATATATTCTCGAAGGAGACATGTTTATTCTTTCCTTCCATTCTCTAATTGTCTGCTTTCTTTGAATTGAGAATGGTTTTGTTTTCCATTACTGAAAATGCTTCGTACTTCTTTTTCCTCTCTTCTGCTCCCATATCTTGAATACAAGATCAACAAGTGACACGTTTCTCCTTCTTCGTTGTTGATTTTTCTGGAAAATGATGGACGAGTCGTTTTGTATTTGTTTCCTACATGCATTTAGTTCAATTTGGCACCAAGTTCTCTTCCGAGAGCGCAAGCCAATACTGTCTAGTAATCAATGTTCCACGTAGTTCAGAATTTTCCCGCACGGCGGCACAATCACAGGCCCGTAACTTCTGGCATCTACCGGCGAGTTGTCCAACTACTTCCGGTCTTGAGTTTTGAACTGGAACCAACTTTCCAAAGAAGATAACGACCTAGCTTCTATCGCATAATTGTCAAACTGGCGAGGAATTTGAAGGGACTTCCGAAACTTATATTCAAAGGGAAGAATATATAAACTATTGAAAGCAGTTTCTTCAAATGCATATTTCTATTGACTAGTTTGTTGATCGCTAGGAATGAATATCTCCGTCGTTTTTATGCCTTTCCGTTTCAAATGCAAAACACACTTCTTTAAATAATATTTCCCTGACTTTGATGACGTTATCGAACCGTTTGCAAGACAGAGAAGGGACTAAAAGTCATAAAACATTTTCAATAATATTCAAAACGGGGAAATTTTATTGGCGTCCTCAATACGAAACGAAAAATACTATTGAAAATGGCGGTGTTCCAAGCAGACAATCTCCCCAAACTTCATTTCACATTGTTCCACTTCTCAAACTTTAACGGCAGAGTTTAATAAACAAAATGCAAATGTGGTCCGCGTCGACGAAATCTAGGCAGTTTTTCAAATGAAAAAAATCATCATATAAACGAACAATTGTTGGGTTATAAATAGCGGTAGTGTTGTTGTTTTTAAATGAGAAATCAGCACAATCACAATATGATTGTATTAGTTTATTTAACTTGTTCAACTTATATCAATTGAGTTGTTTGCTTGTTATATAATTGACAAGGAAAGTGGGCACTTCTCACTAAATAACATCTGCCAATATGAAAGGAAATATTGAACAGCCCAATGTGTGTAACTTGAATTTAGATAAACATTTCAATATTGCTTCTGACAACAGTGTATTTACTTTGAAGAAATATTACTTGTATAGGCTACATTATCTAATTTTCAAAGGCAGATTTGTTCCTAAACAGAAAGCAATATACAGTGTTCCCGTAGAACACCTAGAAAGTTTCATAGCTTGTAAAGAACATTAAGGTCAAGTTCTTATCTTAACGTTTTCCTCATTGAGGACTTAATCGAAGATAGGAAGCCTCTATAACTGGCATTTTTGCATCATGTATGAAGCAGTCACGCAGTGCAGTTTGATGGTTGTCACTGACATTTATTTTTCTGTAGGAAAACGTACTCAAAACGATAATACTTTATTGAAACCAATATCAATATAGCAGAGACATTCCTTCCGTAAGTCCTGCACGCATCACCATCCATCAGGGGCGTGCGTTGACATTTAGGATTGGATAAAGCGACTGAATACGGTTGTATTTCATAAATATGTAATAATAATAATAATAGTAATCAATGCTTTTTTTCTGGCGATACGCAACAGTACGCCGTACCGGCACCTTTTCGAGTGTAAGAATTAAACTAATTATATTTTATTGTAACGAACGAAATGTGCATATATCTACATAGATGCATGATAATTTACGAACATATAGCACAGTATTTTGAGTAATTCATATAATGAACAGAGTAAGAATAAAAAAACAAAATTAAGAGTACAACTCCTACTCGTAACTGATACAGAGGCGGATTTCTCAAAAAAGTTATGGATAAAAATCCGCTAAAGCTTTGTAAGCAAATACGGATATTTTTCGTTCTGTGTTGCTTTCATACATTATGGCTCCGAGAGATTAACGCCATGCTGAATCCAAGGTTTACTGAAATAAATCTAATTATTAGCTACAAACACTTTAACCACAAGCGTGGGCAGGATTATTTCTTTCGAAGGGGGTGGAATTGTAAAAATGGATATCACATGGCTACGTTCTAGGTAGGAGCAGCATAAACTGTAACATATTTTCCAATTGCCTTTCTTAACCTTCATTTTGAAAGTTGTTCAAAGACAAAAATTGTATTGGGGGGTCATTTTAAGTTTTATACCTTGGGTTTTTCCAGAGTTCTTTGCTTCTTTCATTTGAAAACTTTCATTTTCTCAAAGTTTCGATAAGGGGGTGTAGCCCCATTAGCTCCCCCTCCGTACGTCAGTGCTTTTAATTACATATTTCTACATTATGATTATCCATAATGATAGGGGTAAAGCATGAGTAAAGTAGTTGTGGCGACTAGAAAGAAAATTGTCAAATATTCTGAAGAAATTATTTGTTTGCATGAAAGCTTTATATTGGGATTGGCTTGTTTTCTTTCTCTACTACAGATGGCTCTCCATGAAAAATATTGAAATTGCTACCATATTTATTCCAGTATGAGACAAATTAAAATTTAACATTACAAGGTGAACGGCAAATATAAATTGCTTGTTGATTTTATCTCGCAAAAATTCATTTCAGGGCCTTTAATGTGAGATATTTAAAATGTTAACAATATTCTTTCATGTAAAGAGTACCACAAACTTTCCATATTGAGTATTGCAACAATTCAGACCAATTGCAGTTCTTCTTGGTCAGGTTGCCTGATTCTTTATCTACGTCACAACCAGTATAACATTTTTACCAGGTCACTTTAATAGACACCCAATTTTGTAATTAATTCATAATGAACGTCGCACAAGTGACATATAAGAAATGGGAAGAAACACTAATTTAGAAACTTTTATTAGACTCCCAGTTGGTTTTAAAGTTCAACATTATGTTCTGTTCATTTCTCTTAGGTAATAATACGAAATATACCAATTAATTGTTTATTAGTTGAAATGATATTTAAATTGTGATCATGTAGATCGCCTGTACCAAGGAACAAAATCTCTGATTTCGTTTTCATATTTCTGAAAAACCTTGGTTGTAGGCCCCGCACTTAGGTAGGGCAAGCCCTGATTTTTACATCTTTTCGTTGCCACCATCACGTGAGCGCACTTCTATAACGAACCTGACTTGAGGTCGATAGGTTTCATCTGATTCATCCTCGAGTTAGAACTCGACATCTATCATGGCATATATAAAATGAAATTTTCTTCCCCCATTAATGTTAAAATAAACAAACCTTTAAACCTTACGCATTCTCAAAATAATTGTTGCAATGACCTACTAAAAAACTATACAAGTTAGCAAAATTTTGGGGAGGGGTTAATTTAAAATTGGTTAATCAATTTTCATCTCATTTCCGTAAAAATGAATGAAAGCTCTAAGCAACTCCATGCACGTATCAATACCGAGATAAATGAAAGTTCCAATACTAACAATAAACTGCAACTCTTTTCAATCCCGAAAAAAAATAATGAAAAGGCCAGCCTCACCACCACGTATCAATACGCACTGAACCTATACTTTAAATTTTCATTTACTTCCTGGTGAAATAAATGAAAATCCCAGCACCTCTACCACGTACAGCCTATCCTTTCACAACAAATCATATCGAAATCTAAAATAAAATCTCTCCTCTCCCACCCTGTCTACCCTCTGAAAACCCAGGCCATGGAGCTTTTCCTCCATGCCGAATCGTGAGTTTTCTACCTGTTTATTGCAAACAGTGACCACCAATTTTCCTGGTTAAACTCCTGTATCCTCAATACATCAGGAAGTTTGCTTAATGCTGAACTGTGCAATACTGAAATACCACAGAGGGTAGACGACTGGTGTAAACAAGTGAATGCCCTGGTCAATATGAAGCTTCCAGAGAAGGTTTAAATAAAATACCTTATAGATTAATACGATACACAGTTCTCCATTAGGAGTACACATGCATGCACCAAGAGATAGAAAAATCGTACAATGAGCAAAATGTAAATCGAAATACAAAATGCAGAAAAACTGGTGAAGACCAGTCGCCCGCAGAACGGTGGGTAGCTTGGCGGGTAGTAAGATCACATCTGCCTGCAACTGTTCGCTGACCTTGGCACTGGACGCGTCAGTGCTTCATTATCCAGATAGCTGGTGTCCAGTTTGCACGTGTTTGTGAAGCGTTAAGGTGTTAACAAGTGTTTTAGATTGTTTTGTTTTAGTTTACGTATTACTGGTGCTTCTCTGCAGTCTAATAGTGCCACGCTATCCGTATAATTTTGAACAACGAATTAATATTCACGACTCTCACATCATTTCGATTCTTTTAGGGAAATTAAAATACGTTTTGCAGCCGAATTCCCAGATGTCCCTGTTCCACAGAGACAGTGTTCGGATACTTGCGAACAAATTTATGTAATCAGGGTCTGTTCTTGATAAGCAGCAAAGGGTAAAAGCAAAGGGTGCTTAATGAGGAGAAACGTTGTAGTACGATCAAGAATCCCTCCGGCGGCTTGCACAAGAAACATACATTCTCATGACGTCTGCGTGGCGAGAAACCAAGCTTTCAAACCTAAAACCATACATTTGAAGAATTCAAAGAAACTCTCAGGAGGGAAACTGAAGCAATTTTGGAAGATGAACTGATACGTGTTAGTGAAAAATTCCCTTGAAATGCCGTAAATGTGTGGATGCAGGAGGACACCTCGTGAAACAATGTACGTGCTCATTTTAATTGTAACTGTGAATGGAATTGTACGAGCTTCTTTCATTAGATAGCTAGCCGTTCCAGTTACGCGCGGATATTGTATCCTGTTTGCCGGCAGACGCGCTCTTACTTTCCGCCGTTCCACGTTCGACAGAAAAGGTACTGAATCTGATTTTTAAGTTAAAAGTCTACCCCCGCACCACTACGTACTCAAGAACCTCTCAGCATTATTAAACCCACAATAATATTCCTCAAGACAACCGCACTACGCTGTTACTGCCATGAACGTCTTCATAAAAGTACTTATTTTTTTCGTGAAACAAATATCCCCTCCATGAATATGAACTCTTAATATCCTGGACATAATGGGACAAGGCAGGGGCATGTAGACATACAGGGGAAGCCAGCAATATACAGTTTTACAACCTATTTATGACATAAACTCGAGCCGGAGTCCTTGCGCCATCTTGAAGCATCGTAACCCTTTCCTTCCAGAAGAACCACGTGACTCCCTTTTCTTCTTCGTGAAACTTGCCCATTGTTCCAGAGCGTTTCCCGCAGGAACGAGTAATCTGCTCCTTCGCAATTATCATCCCCCTCCCCCTCCCCCTCCCCCCCACGGGCAGCGGCTAATTAAAATGAATAAGGAAGTGCTGGCTTGGGAGCCGTATCGTCAAATTCCTTTTACGTCTTCTGGAAGTTTTAGGAGACTTGAGGACGTGCGGAATTGTAGATGAATATTCAATATGAGCAAATGAGTACTACTGACAAGGTGTCGCTGATCCGACTGCCTTTGTTACATTAATGCTAATGCCAAAGGTTTTTGCAGGTTCACCTGATTGTGCGTGTCTTAAATGACAAGTAGTTTCCAGGCAATGTATTGTTCATGGATGAATTAGATATTTTGAACGGTTCTCTGCACCGAACCATTGATTTGATTTAATTAAACGGCTCTTTCAGATTTGATACTCACTGATTTATTATTCTCCTGGTCTGACATAATTGTAAATTTATTTCAGAAATGATACTCACTGATTTATTGTTCTCCTGCTCTGGCATGATTTAATTTATTTTTTTCAGAAATGATACTCAATAATTTTTTATTCTCTTCCTCTGATAGGATTAAATATTTATTTCAGAAATGTTCCTAATGTTGAAAATTTTTAGGTGGTGTTAGTGGCCTCTACGGAAAATTGGTCAATAATATTACGTGAGGATGTCATCCTTTTGAAATATATTTACAAATAGTCTATAATATCTACTTTTTAATATATTTGTATACGTATATATAAAATTGGATAATGTTGGAAAAAGAACTTGAATCCGTTGTACGAGATGAAAAATATTTTAGTGTTCATTTAAATTCCTTCCCCTCAAATTTTCTTATACGTAGTTGAAATGAGGGAAGTTAAGATATCTCCGATGTACAGTCACTGGCAATAAAAATGGGACACTTAGGTCCTGAAATATTAGCTTCTCTGGTGGAAGTTAACTTGAAAATTTGCTATTAAAATCCACTTATCGCCGTAGAGTTATGCAACACACATAACACCTTGTAGGGAAGCGAGTATGTCAGGATATAGGTGTCCCATTTGTATTGCCGGTGACTGTACATAGACATCCTCTTCTCCGGAGACAATTGGGTAGAAGATGCATAACATTTGCGGAAAAAGGAAGCTTACGAAGATGAAGGTGCAACAAATGCCAATGGGTTCAGAGTTTGGGAAAGATAAGCTTTCAAATGTATGCCCTGTCCCAGCTAACTGTGGAGCAGGGCCGCGCATAGCGGCAGAGATGAAGGAGGGAAATCGAGTGGTGAAAGCGCAGCGTTGCCAACCGTACGGTCCAGACCTTTGTCCGTACGCTAAATGTACGACTTGTCAAAATTTCCACTTGCAGTTTTATCGCTAATGTTTCCCTAAGAAATTCTTAAACCAGGCGAACGGACCTGGAGACAAACATACGGTCCGTTTGATATGTGCGTTCGGTATTACCGTTTTCCAAAGTTTGCAACGCTGCAGAACGAAGGAGAGAAAGCTGGTAACTCCAGTCGCCCATTACGCAATCCCGTTTCTGTCACTGTTCATTGGTGGAGCCGTCTCACGTCACTACTTGCGCAGAGACTTGTTCTCGTTTGCCTGGTCTACAGTTAGCTGGTACGGGGTTTATACATGCCATGTGGTGTATTACGAGTAATTTGCACCCCCTTCCGAAGTTTTACCAAATTACACTACTCTACAATGAATGTTTACGGAAATAAGAGTAGGTTAGCATTAAAAGATTAGAATAGTTTACGTGATTTGCCTGAAGGAATGTTTTATGTGTCATATGTATGTGCTAATGTATAATCAGAAGAAAAGGATTAAGCTTATTTATTAATAAAACACTCAAATGCCTACCAAGGAAAAATTTATTGTATAGGGTGAGGCAGTGAAACGGGAAGATTTTAAAAAAATTACAAGAAATAGAGAGACCAAATATTAGTTATTTTTGAACATGAATATAACTGTACATGAGTGGAAATTACTAGTGTACCTGAAAAATAATTTTTTGAATATGGTTTCAGTAAAATGGCGTCCTTGGTTTTGCACACATTGCCGGGGTCTCAGAGTAAATCCGCCCATGACTTTGCGAGAGGCAGTGAAACGGGGAAATTTCAGGAATGGCTTACTGGCGGGCGTGGTTGGGGCGTCTAGACAGCCGGAAGCTTTAGTAGCGAAGGAGCGTTGGTAGGACATGTTGGTAACATTTTTCCTACCTGTCCTCGATGACTACGACCCAGATGAAGAAACACTCTTCCAGCAAGATGGTGCAACTAGCCATACTGTCAGAGTGTCTATGGATGTGCTTAGACTCTCATTTCCTGGTCGTCTCATCAGCAGATTCGGCGATATTCCATGGCCTGCCCGTTCACCCGACTTACAAGCTCCTGAATTTTTTCTTGTGAGTTACCTTAAATTCAAAGTATTCCAGGACAACCCTCCAAGAACCAGGGATGATTTGAAGAAGCGAATTCGGCAAGAGATCCACAACATTCCGTTGGAGATGCTACGCAACGTTATGGGCGGATTTACTCTGAGACTCCGACAATGTGTGCAACACCAAGGACGCCATCTTACCGACACCATATTAAAAAAAAATGAACATTTTTCAGGTACACTAGTAATTTCCACTTATACACAGAACCTTCTAGTTCAAAAAAATAACTAATATTTGCTCTCTCTAATTTTTGTGAATTTTTAAAATCTTCCCGTTTGACTGCCTCACCCTGTATAAAAAATACACTATAAATAAATTTTATAGTCTGAAGAAGACTCTGTTAGAGCTTGGAAACGTCACGTTTCTAGTGTATTTTTTAGACAATAAATTTTGCCTTAGTCAGCGTTTGAGTGATTTATTAACCATGGAAAAAAAGCTTAACAGTATTATTATTTATAACATTGTGAGAATGCCAAAAGGTTGGTTTTGCGAAGCAGATCTTCGAGCCTGAGTAAATAACACGAATATTTATTGAATTATGACTGTAATTTTGAACAGTGTAGGTATAGTATTTTACGTGATGTTTTAGTGCAACTAATTGATTTCACCACGTTTTGCATATATACTCTATGTAACACTACAAAAATTACAGTCTTTTGTTACGATCCTTCCAGCCTCGGCACTCTACCAGTCCCCATGTTATCGCAAGGATTTACAATTCCTGCCGCTACACACCCAATGGCGCTGACGCCAGACCTTCTGCTTCTACGAAAGTCTATTCTAAAGCAGGTGAACTTTACGACTGAGAGACCTTGTGATTTAAGTATTTGGGTCTTTCAAACATTTCTGTAGTTGAAGAAGCAATGCATTTCAACACAATTCGAATGAAGAATCTGAAGATAAGTTCACTTATGTCTTCAGAATGTTCATTATTAGTGAAGCATAACAACACAAAGCCGGTAGTAGACTATGCTCTTGCAGGTTTCGCTTGGACACTCTGAGTAAGAGAGGCACAGCATTTTCGATAAATTTTCTGGTTAGTCCACGAAATACCAATGAAACTGGGTGATGGACAGGGTGTCAATCGATTTTTATCACTTTTATAAATTAGCTCTATAAGTGCTAAACTACAGGTTGTGGTAGATATTTATGCGTTGCATTTGGAGCAAGGATTTCTATAATTGTCTTCGTTACAAATCTAGCAACAAGCAAGGGTAAATAGCTGTACCGATTTCTGTCGAGGAGCTCAAAAGAAAGCCAATAGTAATAATAGTAATAGCTAATAATAATTATTATTATTATAATAATAACGTAACAAAGTGATTGATTTATGCTCTGCAAAACGTAAATAACTTAAATATGAACACAATTGTATGGCACATTGGCGTATCCAGTGGGGGACATGGAGGGGCAATCCCCTTGGAAAACAAGCCGTGAAAAATGTAATTTTGTTTATTGTGTTTTTTTAAATGAAAACTAAACTAAACATAGAAGTATATATTCATTTGGCTCCATGGGCAAGCATTGCACTCCCCCCCCCCCCCCCAACGAAAAAAGTGTTGTTTTTCCTGCTGGGAAATAATTGTTTGTCCCCTCCGCCTGAAAAGAAGGAAGCTTCGTTTTCATTAAATTACCGTAGAGTCTACACATTTATGGTTTCACACATTCCCGATCTCGGACATAGTGGAAGTGATCTGATCAGCACCACGTTCCAACCGCATTTACTCAATGATGTGAACCTGAGACCCAGATCCTCTTGTGCACGAACACTGACAGAACATTTTCCCTGAGATGACCAACCAGAGGAATCGAATCAGGTACCCCACGTTGTAGGCTGAAGCCACAACAACTGGACCATCGCGGTTCCTTCTTCCTTAATTAATGTATTCGAAATTCACAGCAAAGTGAAAGAATTCTTTCGCTTTTAAAATAATACACAGTAGTAGCAGAATGTGAACTGTTTTCATGATATGAAAACACAAGAATTTGTTGTCTAATTCAGTGGTGTCCATACCCCCCAAGGCCAATGGCGCATCCCCCCAAAATCATGTTATGTGCCCCCCCCCAAATCATATCATTCGCACCCTCAAACCATATCGAAATTACTCTATTTCTTAGCTTTAGTGAACACTACACTTGATCTGCCCCTCCTCCCTAAACAGGGGTGCCATCACTCAAGACTACCCCTAAAATCGTTCATCAAAATCGAGAATATCGCTTGTCTTGTAATGCAGTTATAGTATAAGAACTTCACATTCACTTCATTAAAGCGTCAAACAACAAATCATTTCGAGCGAAGCGAGCAAGATAAATTTTGCATCTATTTCTTTGCAGGCTTTCAAGAATATTAATTTAATAGGGTGTCAATACTTTTTTAAGATCCCGAGATATTTAGTCTTTTCCAGCTTCTCCTTTGGTACGTATGATGAACGAAATATTATATTAATTTTAATTTTACACAGTTTTACATATTTTGGAATGTTTAGAGTAGATACTAATTTTTACATGAAATACTTTTGAGTATTGCAGATGCATTTCTGGGAAAAGCATATCATTCTTTGTTCATTGTGGCAAATGTGTCACCATACTTTCACTTCTTCACTTAAACATTTACAAATGATATACAAAATGCATGAAACTGTAAACATAATTCTTGGTTATGTCAAAAAAAAACACTTTAATACATCAATCAATAAGTTTCTGGCGCATCAATATATTTGATGTTTTCTGTGTGTGGTGTACCAAGCATCATTTATTAAAATATCATGCTATTGGAATATTAAGCTAACTCGCTTTTAGAAAAATATCTCATGCTGTAAACTAATGTAAATCGAAAAAACGTAACTCTGTGGATAAAAAAAATACCTGACACTAACTATTTGTTCGTTCGAGCACAGGGCAACTTCTCAATAAATCAGCTATGCCATTTTAAGCTTCGACCATTAATTATAAAATAATTAGAATTAAATAAATTGCTATGCCATTTCCTGGCATTGTATTTCAATTGTTGAATCTGTCGCTAACAAGTGGAGTGAAATATATTCACTCAGCAGAATTTGGATTTCCCTTTGGACTAATGAATTGAAGAGATTAAAAATAACCGCCATCCCGTGGTCCCATCAAAAGGGATCTTTTGTGCTCTTAATCCCCAATATGGCTCCCCGAATGACCGCAACCTTTCGTTTTTGTGTTATCCGATGCATTTAACGAGATCCTAAACCTACCCTTCATGCTCGGATAACTGAATGAAAATCAATATTAACAAATAACACGATTTATCTCCGTCCTTTTCACAGCCGAAGTTGTGATGTATGCAAGAGGTTGCAGGTTCGAATCCAGACTAAAGCATGCACGTTTCTGTTCGTCGAGACAAGAAGATGAAGAAAAAAAAGTTATAAAGGTACTTGAGAGTAGAGGTACAGACCAGGGTTGCTAAAGGTCCAGGGATTTTAAATAAATTCAATTCCGGTCCAGGAGAGAAAATTAGTAAGCGTAAATGGGTTCGGACCGTAAAGAACCTTCTTATCTGTAAAATATTTCAATTCGGTCCACGAACCTTTTTACCAGATCAATTTAAATTCGGTCCAGGAATCTTTTTCAATGAAACAAAACGCAACTGGAACCTAATTTAAATTGTGCGAGAAAAAGGGTTCCGGTCCTGCAGCGGAACCCAATAGAACCTATTAGAATGTATGGGTTCGTGGACTTTTAACAACCCTGGTACAGACAGTGTCTACGATTAGGGGAGCAGTTGGCCCTCTCCCACGTTTTGCCACTTTTCCCCCGCACTATGCTAAACCTTACGTACCAAGATAAAGTAAACTGCCCTTGGCCCCCTAGTTTTGACACTTTGACTCCTCTCCCCCCGTTTTTGGAACCCAATTGCCGCCACTGGGTACAGACATTGCTGTAGTCCCAAAATTTTCACAGCGGTATACGTTAAGTTTAATGAAACGTTGAGTAGACATCATGTTTCCATTAACTTTGGATTATGTTTCCATTATATATATGGATTACATGATATAACTTGTACACCAAACATCATTGATCGTAAAATGCTGATGATAATGATGTACTTATAACTAGCAAAACAGGCATATTGCAATAGAGAAGTCATTTAAAAAAATCAAACACATATTTTAATGATTACATTTAAAAGTAAAGGCTACAGTAGTATTATATAGTCAACAGTACAACATGCTATTGTATTTTATTTTCTTGTTGATATTGTTTTTGTGAATTGTATACTGCTGCTAATATTTTGAAGACCGCACTACTTACGTTGAGCAATAAAGTCCTCTTTTGGAGATGTTTCCGTCTAGTCTTACGGCGGGCGGCCTACGTACTGGCAAGGGAACTGGGCAATACTCAGCAAACCAACCAGACAACAGCGGTGGCGCCGAGAGTTACGACGTCGCGGGAAGAGGTGCTGCACGCACCTCGCTCTGCACGCTGCTGGATTGCTCATCTCGCTGGATTGGTCGCTTCCCCTCTCCCCTTGCCAGCATGTAGGGCGCCCGCCGTAAGACAGGACAAGAGAAAAATCGAAAACGCTCCAAAGCAGTGGCGGCGATTAGGGGGTCGAGGGGGGCAGTCTCCCCTTTTTTTGCTAATTTTGCCCCGCACTAAGCTAAACCTTATGTATAAAGAGATAGTAAACTGTCCTTGCACCCCCAGTTTTCGCACCCTGCCCACCACCCAGATTTGGAACCCAATCGCCGCCACTGCTCCAAAGTGCCCGTTTGTTATGTCACCACACTTGTCACTTTACAAAAATTCATGCTTCAATTAGTGTCATTTGCACAGTGGTTTTGCAGCCATGAGGTTGAAAAATGATCAACATTACTTTCCCGATCGCTTGAAACGAAAAGTATTTGACCGTAATAAGCTCACTGGAGAAATTACTAAACGGAACGGAAGTGGAAGGTAAACGCATTGTTGCAGAAGATAGGTATACTCTAATGAATAAGGTTAACCAGAGGGTATATCCACCGTATACCACCGTGTACCCTCGACTACAGCCCTGGGTACAGAGCAAATATTAAAACGGAAAAAGTTTTCGGCCGCTTGGGAGACTTGTACGATTCTCAATGTGGATCATCCAAGCGGGAAATTCTTTAATAATGTTACTGGATAAGACCGTATCGGGTTTACCCAGCCTTCTAACCAATGCGGCAACCAAGGAGGATAAAAGCATCCAGACTCTGGTGACGATCACACCAAAACCACTGCAAGCTTGATCAAGAACGTGTAGATTTCAGATGCCTCCCGAGTAACCTCATGTATCCGATTACAGGGCAGACCTATAATGGCATAAGAAAACTATAAAATATTATAATAAAGCAAGTGCTGCATTAATGTGGTGGAACCTGACATATGTCATACACAAATTGTGATACAATTTACTGCAGAACTGACACTCCGTCTCAGCCTCCTATCTGCATACATCTTGGGTCATCGTATGAAATGTAACAAAATCTGCAAGAATTGCTACCAAATGTCTACACTACTTATCAGATATCTTCTTTTGTCCTGCCTCTTGAAACTTCCTGCATTCTTCTTGCCTTTGGAAGTACTCGCAGATGCCATCATTGCGTTTTGTTTTGTCTTCAGTGCTGCAATATGTTGTGGCGAAGTGCTGTGCAATGTTATTGTCTTTGTACTCTGATGGTGTGATGACAATAATATTGTCGAACGTGTTCTTGTTCGCCGATTTCTCTACTGCAACTTGCTGTAGGCTGTTGATTCGATGAGGCGTTTCTCGCTAAGATGGCAAGCTGCTCCTCAGTTATTACTACACCTAATGTTCTATCTGTATTGTCGTTGAAAGAGTCTCGTTAGAAGAGATACTGTTAAGTAGCACTGTGTTAAAAGCACTAAAAGAGGGATATCAGTTTTCCCCGTTTTGGGTGATTCGTAATGCCCTGAATTCTTTAATTTTGAAATATGCCAAATTCATCAGGAACAAGTTGAGTTAGTCATATCAAATACTAATACAACACAATGACACATCCTAGCTTTTGACATGTCAACACTTACACCCAGTCATGGCTACTAGGACGGTGTGAGGGGGGAGGGCAGTTTCCCCACAACTTTTTGCAACTTTTGCTCCCGCACTATGGTAAACCTTATCTACCAAGGCAAAGTACACTGCCCTTGCCCCTCAGTTTTGGAACCCAATCGCCGTCACTGCTTACACCACTAGATTCCAAAATGAAGCGTTACCAAATGTCACTGAAATCTTACAATTCCTACTCTTTTCGCACAGTCTTCATCAACATGCTTAGCAACAATCACTTCTCACAAATGCGCGCCAACTGCCACAGCGAACAAAGGAAGTTCGTGTGTAAGAGGAAATATATGAGTGTGGACTGCTTTGCACGTTGTTAACTGCAACAGTTTTCGAGTTACGTCCCGATAACCTTAGCATGAGCCATAATGCCCTGGTCTACCCTATTCCATATTGATCCTACGCTGTTTAATTTTTGTGAAAGAACTTATATATCTTTCCCCAACGTTTGGATGGTGGATACAAAACGTACCCTCATTATCACGTAATTAATGCAAACCATTTTCATTATTATTATTAATTCTAATTCAATGCTCTTACAAATGTTAAATACCACTCAATGACATAGTTTCGAACTCCAGCCTGTAGGAGTGTTCCTTCATTAATCTAATCACAATTTTTTGTTCTTTAAATCACTGGTAAAATTTTAAAAATATCTCAAGGATTTTTAATTAAAAAGTAGGAATAAGAGAGGTGGGAAATTTTCTGGTTCTACATCGAGCTTTTGGGTGGAAAGAATGATTTTTTTTTTTTTGTATTTTCTCAGACAAGCTTCTCGCGTCGCTTTCTCAGGTGCAGAACGCGATTGTCACCAAGGAGACGCCGAGGAGATGAAATCTTGCGCGGGAGGAGATGCTTTGGCGGTGTCACCGAGGCAGTGAGGGACAAGATTATCACTTTGGGACAGATAGACCAGCCCTCAAGCTCTTAAAATAGAGGGCCTCAAAAGCAGCGTGGATGCCTTGTAGTTGAAGGATGATTCTCCTGGCAACCACGCGATGAAAACTTCACATCACTTTTTCCTGAAGGCAGTTTCCCACCTAACACAAAACCTTACTAATAAAAACCCTAACGTTGGAAGCGGCCCCGGTACCCACCCAGCGTCGAATAACATGGGTACCTGGGGGAAACCCTGGGGGGTAAAGGCGGTCAGGGACGTGATGCTGATCACATCACCCCCACTCACGACCGGATCAAGAACGTGTGTGGCATTACCCCCACACCCCCTATACGCCTTCATGGCGTGGTGCTAAGCACAGGGGAGCACTTTACACTTTTTACAACTGAACTACACTACACTTGAACTGGTTGCTTTTCAGCTAGTTGGCAAGGTAATTTTGGAAAGTAAATTATATTCTAAAGTCTCTGCTTGTTTCTTTACTGAATGTTCGAATAAATCAATCAGAACTATTTTTTAATCACGTGGAAAATAATCATATAGCTATATCTACCTTGTGTGATTCCTAATGGATACCTCTGACATCATCAGAAAATTTCTTTCAGAAGGACTTTGTTTCAGTACTCATGGCTACCATACTCCTATGTTTTTGTTTCTCTCTCTTCGTTCTCCTTAACATTCTTTCCCTTCTCTCCTTGACTATTTCTTTTCCTCCCTCTTTTTATATCCATTTCTAAACTTTTTTCTTTCTCTTGTTGATCTATATCTTTTTTTGCCCTCTCTACTTTTTCCTCTTACCTTTCCTAAACTCTATATTCTTTCTTTCTTCATCTTTCTCTTATCCCTTTGTTTGCTTAATCTTTATTTTACTATCTTTCTTTCTATTTAACTTTTAAATTTTTCCTTAAGTATTTTTCTCTTTCTTTCTCCATTATTTTCTATAACCTTTCTTTCATTATGCTGTTTCTCTACCTCCTTTTCAACTCTCTCTTTCTCTATACTTTCGCCTTGTTTCATTACCTCTTCTCTTCTTCATTAACTGTCCATACCCTACAGACTACATCGATGTACCGAAACAATTAACTATTTTAAAAGCTGTATCGGTCTCCAGTTTCAGACAAGTTTGAAACACACAAAATTTTTCACAACCATTCATTTCTTCACACAGAAATGAAAGTGCATCAAATTTAATTTATCAATTATATCAATTTGATACTACTTTGCGCTTAATTGTTTGTATCTTGGTTCGTCGTTGCTGAAACTACTAACATGATGCATTTTAATGTATCGTCCGAAAACGAAGCATTCAGATGCATACACAGAAACTCTCGAATTCTTTCTTGTACTTGAATCAAACTTCAATGCATTTTCTTGCTTTTTGTGTTTCGTTACATCATTATTGATACGCCAACATTCTTCTTTTATTATTCGTAATATAATTCTTGTAAATTTATTGAATTGAAGTTGAAAATGACTAATGAGCCATGCAATATATAACATTATTTTACACATTCGAATCAATGAAACCAGGGATAGAGAAAATGGACTAAGCTTATTTTAAAAATTCAAAATAATTTAATTTTTTGTAGAGAAGGTCAATATAATACTTTATGCATTTTTTGAGTTCAGTAATATGATATTGTAGACGGTAGGGCAAGAGTGACGTATGCACGACCCTTGCTCAGCATAATACACGTGTGCTCCAACTTTTCCATACACCTCGGAGTTTAAAAGTGCGAGACGCAACGTCTCATCCCTCTTATTACTCTCATTGCTCTTATTGCTACCATCGACTGTCAAGCGCAAAGTGTACAATTGGACTATATCAAACTGGAGTCGACAAACACGAAGCTTACGGCTGAGCAAGGTGAGTGAGTGGTAATTGCCTTACCGCATACATTCCTTTCGAATATCCTTCCTTGAATTAAATGTGTGGGACGAGACAACAGTATTTTTATTGAGGATCAACCAATCTCCCGGTGCCGTCTTTATTACCCCGAGATAATAGGTGTGAGCGAAGCT
The DNA here is from genome assembly GCF_977018435.1 of Lepisma saccharinum. Lineage (NCBI taxonomy): Eukaryota > Metazoa > Arthropoda > Insecta > Zygentoma > Lepismatidae > Lepisma > Lepisma saccharinum. The sequence goes on from NC_139233.1 coordinate 56,509,683, forward strand.
GGAGGCTATGAAGCAGACACGTTCTCTACGCCTCTAGCCAGTGACTATGAGAATGAGAGACTAAAATATTTATAATATTTACAAATACAGATGCATTTTAGTGTATGTTCAACACCTGAATGTTCAATACCTGATGCATTTAGATGTTATCTTGAAGCTACAGTTTCTCATGCGCCTGTGACACTTCCTATATCCTGCACTATGTAAACTATATAAACACGCTTCCAAAAGTTAAGCATGCGATGGTAAAAATCAACAAAAATGTAAAAGTAAAGCTTTGATTAACACAAATACAAAATTGCACATGAAGGTAGCAAATGTGTTTATGCATTAAAGAAAACAAGAATTCTGTACAAAGATGAAAAAAAAATACTTTTCGTAAGTTATATGATGACGTCACATTTGGGCCATTAACATAATGATGTTTAAAGGCAAACAAACCAAACAAAACTCATAGTAATATGGTATGCGAGCAAAACAAAAGTTACATTAATATGGTTTATGACCACCCTGGACATTCACACAAACTTTACAACGATTTTCCAGGCTTTCAATGAGGTGATCAACCATCGCAGATGCGAGCAATGGCCATTCCTCCATTAGGGCAGTTTCCAACGCTCTGAGACTGGCTGGATGAGGTAAACGTGCAGAGACAGCACACCAGAGGGCATCCCAAAGGTTTTCAATGGGATTAAGGTTGAGGGAATAAGCCGGCCACTCCATACCAGAAATGCCCTCACTTTCCAGGTATTCGTCAACGATGTTGGCTCGATGGGGACGGGCATTATCTTCCATATGGAGGAAACCAGGACCAACTGCTGCAGCGTAGAGTCTCACTAGGACTTCATCCCGATAGCGCGAAGCCATCACAGAACCGCCTTTAAAGATGTGTAGCTCGGTGCGATCTTCCATTGAAATTCCAAGCCACACCATGACGCTGCCACCTCTCAATGCGTGATGTTCGATGATGTTCTTGGTCTGATTGCGTGTGCCTCGTTCTCTCCAGACCCTTACACGCTTATCATTATGATTCCAGGGTAAATCTGGACTCGTCCGTGAACAAGACGTTGCACCAATCTGAGACAGTCCAATTGACATGTTGACGACACCATTTTAATCTTGCCCTTCTGGCTTGGACGGTTAGTGTAAGACAAACACGTGGTACTCGGGCGTACAATCCCCTCTCATGGAGCCTTCGGCGCACAGTACTGGCAGATATTGTCTTACCAAGTGTCGCTGCAACCATGGATGTAACAGTTGTGGAGGTCGCTCGTCGATTCCGCTTGGCTACTGTAGCAATATACCGATCATCAGAGGGAGCGGTAACCATTCAACGACCGAGGACAGGTCTCTGAACAACTATTTGACTTGTTTGGAATTGTTTCCACAATCGAGAAATTACCGAATGATCAACGCCAAAGAAAATAGCGACATTTCTGATTGACTGTCCTGCTTAAATGCGTCAGACAGCACGGCAGCGCTCACTATCTGTTGTTCGTCTTCTTTCAGCCATATGAACACGACTATTATCAAAAATAATCCTACAAAATTTATAAACACTTCGTATCAGCTTTTAAATCAACCCCAAACCCTTCAGAATGCTGGCGTCTTCAACGAAAGTGTGATGATTCTTGCACGAAATCATCGCTTTTATGCTATTTCAAGAGCACAGATTAAGCACCTAGGTACAGATGATTCACTCTCTACTTACAAAAAGAAAGCTACACATAAAAACTGGCATCTACATCTGCAGCGATTTTCAGCCACTGAAATTCAAATACGCTTTCAAAAATTTGCATTGCTTGTTTAACTTTTGGAAGTTATATTAAATATCATTTATGAGTTGTTTCTATCTATTAAAGAATAGATAATAGTAGTAGAAAGGTACTGTTTCACCGACCATCCTTGTAGGTATGCCTAGTATTTAGCCTCAGTTGTGACATATTTTGATGATTTTTTATGGATTTTACTGCCTTTGACGATGTTCTAGCCCTATTTTTTGCTCAATCTTGTTTTGAGACTTTTCTTGTAAGGTGGTGGAGCTCATCTTTGTAGGTATGCCATGATCTTACGTGATATAACTTAACCTATTCACTTTTTTACAGCCTTTATGGGTTAAAATAACCTACAAAGTGTAAAATGATTGTTTCTACGCAACCCTTGTAGGTGGACTTAGTATTTAACCTCAGTTGTGACATATTTTGATGATTTTTTTTATGGATTTTATAGCATTTGACGATGTTCTAGCCCTATTTTTTGCTCAATCTTATTTTGGGATTTTTTTGGTAAGGTGTTGGGGGCCCTCAACGTAAACGCCTACGGGCCCTCAGCGTAAACGGCAACGCCCAAGATGTATGTCGTGGCAATAGGTTCAATGCCCCCCACTACTACTTTTGGAGGAGGGGCTCGCAGTGTTGCCAAATTACTCCACAAAAATTTCACCACATGATATTTCACAGGCGAAGCTAACCTACAAATAGAAGTTGGCACTTCTCAGTATTGCCATAAATTTCTATAGGATAGTGATTTTTTTTTATGTGTGAAGAATGTTTTGGATCTAAGGTCAGTGTAATTTTTATAGAATTATCCAATTATTTTTTTTTTTGTATTTAAAACTGTTCAGTCACTCTTTCATTCTTGACACATACACAAAAGTTTTCTCTGCAATAAGGATGACGCTGCACAGTGTGTTCGCAGGCAGAGCATCGTGGAACTCACAGACAATCTTGATGTTGGTGCGATCGTTAACAACCACCTGCTTTCTCTTCGATGTGTTAATAACGAACATGGGTCTGCGAGCTATGAACTTATTGGGGTTGTAGTACACGTCCACGTTGCCGGAGGTTACTCTCTTGTAAGCTGTGTATGCCTCGTACAGTTTCAGGTAGTCGTTGTTTGCAATGTTCAGGTTGTAGTTCTCACGTGGGAATATCTCGTTCCTGCCATTTTTGAGGTAGATGTTCTTGATCTTGCAATTGTCGAACTGGCTCGAATTTTTTTCTTGGTTGTTGTCTTCCCCCGTCTGGAAGAGCACGACCACAAACTCTGGCATATCGTACCGGATGCTGTTAAACTGTGTGGTCACGTCAAATTCAAAATGGTTGCCGGAAGCAGGTTTCTGCACGCACTGGTAACCGTAAAATTGAATGGGTACTTGGGGATTCCTCAAAATGTCTGCTTTGTACTTGAGAGCGTAGTTAGTTTCGTATTCCACTACGGGCATGCGCAGCTCCATGGACTGGATGATGCACTTGGCAGGATCAGGTAGTGTGTTGGGAAGTGCTGAACCGTCTGCACTCAAGGTGCTGTAACGCATCAGCGCATTGTTGTCGTTGGCGCTTCTGCGAAAAGTGACGCGCAAACCACCCTTCCACATGATCTCTGTGTAGTCGGAGAAGAAGCCAGGAAGCAGGCGCATGGGAAACAGTACTGTGTGACTTTGAGTTTTGATTTTTGTACCTGCTTCGAATCCCCCTGCCTGGTAGTATGCTGCATCGGTCTTGGAGAGTTTCAGTGTTCCCACAGCTGTAGAGGTAATCCCGGGGTAGTCAACCCTATCGATGACGGTGCCATGCTTTCTAACTTCCACCTGCGAGAATAAGTACGGCACAAAATTATCTACAAGTCTTAAATTTGCATTGGCAAGGAATACTTCGCCGTTGTCTCTCTTCACAACATCAAACTTGATATACAAATCGGCTCTGTGAGGGTGAATGAATCCGTCCCCGACGTCCACGTCAGTAGTGGGATTGACTGTATTACCAGCTCAGGAAAGTATGAACCCCCCCCCAAGCAGATTTGGCTACACTTAAAACAAGCTCAACATGCCTATATGAGTTTTTTGCTCAAGTGTGGAACCCTGTCTAATCCAAGATTTTTGTAAAAAAGCCCTCATGGATTCCATCAGAAAGTATGACCCTCCTCAGATTGAAGTGCCTATACTTACAAAAGGCACTTCTGTGAGATTGTTGTCCATAAACTTGTTAAAAATATGCCCCTCTTGATATTTTTTTTGGCCACACCTAAAATTACGCCAAACGTATTAATACGCACATACACACCCACACCCCCACACATACTGATCTTGATCTTGACATGACCTTGACCTTGACCTTGATTTTGACTATTTTTTCGATTATTTTTTCGATTATTTTTTCGATTATTTTTTCGATTATTTTTTCGATTATTTTTTCGATTATTTTTTCGATTATTTTTTCGATTATTTTTTCGATTATTTTTTCGATTATTTTTTCGATTATTTTTTCGATTATTTTTTCGATTATTTTGACCTTGACCTTGACCTTGATCTTGACCTTGAGATGACCTTGATCTTGATCTTGATCACACCCACCCACACACACCCACACCCACCCACATACACCCACACCACCCACACACACCCACACCCACCCACATACACCCACACCCACCCACATACACCCACACCCACCCACACCCACCCACACCCACCCATACACACATATTTACTTCCGGTCCACTTCCGGTCTACTTCCGGTCCATTTCCGGTCTACTTCCGGTCCACTTCCGGTCCACTTCCGGTCCACTTCCGGTCTACTTCCGGTCCACTTCCGGTTTGCCTACTTCCGGTCCACTTGTGGCCAAGTTGTGGCATATTTCTGGTTTATTTATATTGCATCATGCTGTGCAACAAATTATTATCCAATATAGAGTTTTGATTTGAACCCCAAGAAATTTTATATAAATACCAAGGTCAAAAATATTAACACACATACACACACACACACACACAAAATATACAAGGCACACAGCTGAACCCAACTGATATTTTTATCCAGCATAGAGTTTTGAATTGAAGCCCAGGAAATATGCAAACATATTTTGAAAGAAGAAATATTGCAAGATATATAAAATCAGACCACCTGTTGGATTGTTTTAGGGAAAAATTTGAAAATCTATCAGAGTATGATTTTTTTAAAGTGCAAAATGAAACAGAGGCAAGATGGGTACTTGACAGTGATGTTGGGTTTGGGTATGTGAGCATAGAATTGGGTTCTGAATATGATGATTTTGAATCCAATACATACTGGCATAGAATTGATGCATACCTGTTGCATTGTTCTTGGGGAAAATATGTTGCTTTTTTTACAAAAAGTACTTCAAGTTTAGAAAAATTTAGGTTTTACAAATTTTTCCATGATCATAGAATTTATACAAACAGCAGGTGGCCTGTTGATGACACAACAATTTCCATACTTGATGAGGCAGGAAAATTGGATGTAAATTCTGGTTTATATTTTAATGAGTTGATTATGTACCTGCTTAAAAACAATATCAATTCTGGCTTATTCAATACAAGATGGACTTAAATAATTCGAGTTTTTACACAAAATACAAAGCTCTGTTTCAATACAAATATTATATCTCACATTACCTTGCTCTGCTTCTGATTTTGGGTGAGTATTTTAATTTGCTCATTACATTTGACAGAAAGGATAGGAAAATTGCACAGAGACGTGCTAACAATATTTTTTTTTGCTAACAATTTCAAGTTCCTTGAGTGGGAATATGTTGTTTCTAAGATCAGCATTGATTCTGTAGTACAGCATTGCTGTGGAACATGTTAAGTTCTTGGATTCTGTCACACCTATTCTAATACAATTAATATCACAAGGTACGCACCGCATAAAATCATAATTCCAAGCGATGGCATGGAGTAATTATTTTTCCACGATTCCATATCAAACAAAAAATTATACTGCAATTGGAGCTTCAACAATTCGGGACTGTGCAATATATTGTCTATAAATGTAGGAAAAATAATATTGTACGGGTTGCAAACAAAACTCCCAAAGCTTATGTATTTCAGGTTTCTTAAATTTGAAACAGAATCCAAACTGTCTGGAAGTTCATAAAAATGAAGCTATTCTACAAGCGGGTCTATCTCAGCTTCTGCATGATATATTTGAGCAAGAGGTGATGTGTTTATAATATTTGTTGGTATAGAGGTTTGTTCTGAGTCTTATCAATTATGAACAGCTCTGCTGCATGTTGTGATGATGAATATCTAGTCCCTAAACCTAACAGAGCTGTGCAGTGATGATGTTATTGGGAACAGGATTCAAATCCTACACAGATACAGATTCTTGCTGAGCTTAATAGGTTATTGTCATGGAAGATACTCAATATTTCTGCTGTTATTAGGTACAAAATTCAATTATACAGACACAGATATAATATCTAGATAAATAATAATGCATACAGAATCTATAAATCTATACTCAATATTCCTATACCTGACAGATGTGCGGTGATGCTGTTATTGGGAACAAGATTCAAATCCTACACAGAAACAGATTTTTGCTGGGCTTAGAACTATTATGGATAGGTGATTGCCATGAAATAATACCTGACAGAGCTGTGCAGTGATGCTGTTATTGGGAACAATTGTAACAGAGCTGTAGTTTCCATACTCAATATCCCTATACCTGACAGAGCTGTGCAGTGATGCTGTTATTGGAACAGGATTCAAATATACAGATCCTTGCTAAACTTAGAACTATGCCATGAACAAGGTGATATAATTATTGGGAACAAGCTTCAAATCCTCGCACAAATACAGATTCTTACTGAGCTTAGAGTGAAGATACCAGTGATATAATTATTGTGAACAGGATTCAAATTATGGATAGGTGATTACCATGAAGATACTCAATATTTTTGTTATTAAGTACAATACAGATACAAAAATATTTATTAACAGAGCTATGCGGTGATGTTGTTATTGGGAACAGGATTCAAATCCTATACAGATACAGAGCCTTGGAATTATTATGGATAGGTGATTGCCATGAAGATAGATACTCAATATCCTTTTACATGACAGAGCTGTGCAATTATTGGGAATTGGAACTTAGGTACAAGATTCAATTACACAGATACAGACACGGAAATAATATCTAGTTAACAGAGCTGTAGTTTCTATAAATTTATACTTAATATCCTATACCGTGCAGTGATGCTGTTATTGGGAACAAGCTTCAAATCTCACACAGATATAGAGCTTTGGAATTATTATAGATAAGTGATTGCCATGAAGATAGATATTAGACACAAACACAGTATCAATAAATTTATAATTTAATAGAGCTGTGCGGTGATGTTGTTATTGGGAACAGGATTCAAATCATGGATAGGTGATTGTCATGAAGATAGATATTAGATACAGATACAGAAATAATATTTTCCATAAATCTATACTTAATATCCCTATACCTGACAGAGCTGTGCGGTGATGTTGTTATTGGGAACAGGATTCAAATCATGGATAGGTGATTGTCATGAGGATAGATATTAGATACAGATACAGAAATAATATTTTCTATCAATCTATACTCAATATCCTTATACCTGACAGAACTGTGTGGTTAATATTATTAGGAACAAGGTTTAAATCTTACACAGATATAGAGCGGAATTATTATGGATAGGTGATTGCCATGAGGATAGATACTCAATATCTCTGCTGTTATTGGACACAAATACAGAGAATGAAATCATAAATCTATACTCAATATCCCTACACCTAACAGAGCTGTGTAGTCACGCTGTTATTGGGAACAGGATTCAAATCATGGATAGGTGATTGCCATGAGGATAGATATTAGATATAGATATAAAAATAATATTTATCCATAAATCTATACTCGATTTAATAGAGCTGTGTAGTGATGCTGTTATTGGGAACAGGATTCAAATCATGGATAGGTGATTGCCCTATACCTAACAAAGCTGTGCGGTGATATAATTATTGGGAACAGGATTCAAATCTTACACAGATACAGAGCGGAATTATTATGGATAGGTGATTGTCATGAAGATAGATATTAGACACAAACACAAACAGATACAGAGCCTTGCTTGAAACTGCTGCTGAAATAACATCTAGATGCTTCGTCCCTGACAGAGCTGTGCTGTTATTGGGAACAAGTTTTGGAATCTAGATATTTTAATATATAAAAGATACATACTTAAATCTATACTCAATATCCCTATCCCTAACAATTACAAATCACACAGACACAGAGCCTTGCTCGGAACTGTTGCTGAAATAACATCTAGATGTTTCATCCCTGACAGAGCTGTGCTGTTATTGGGAACAAGCTTCAAACTTGGAATCTAGATATTTTAATAGATAGAAGATACATTCTTAATTAAATCTATACTCAATATCTCTATACCTAACAATTACAAATCACACAGATACAGAGCCTTGCTCGGAACTGTTGCTGAAATAACATCTAGATGTTTCATCCCTGACAGAGCTGTCCTGTTATTGGGAACAAGCTTCAAACTTGGAATCTAGATATTTTAATAGATAGAAGATACATACCTACTTAATTAAATCTATACTCAATATCCTATTTTTATCCCCAACAATTACAAATTATACAGACACAGAGCCTTTGCTGATATTTCTACAAGCACGAAATTGTTGCTGTAACATCTAGATGTTTCATCCCTAACAGAGCTGTGCTGTTATTGGGACTAAGCATCAAATCCCACACAGATACAGAGTCTTGGAATCTAGAGATTTTAATAGATAGAAGATACATACTTAATTAAATCTATACTTAATATTCCTATCCCTAACAATTACAAATATTTCTACAACATTTACATGTTTCCTATACATAACAGAGCTGTGCTGTTATTGGGACTAAGCCTCAAATCCTACACAGATACAGAGCCTTGGAATCTAGAGATTATAATAGATCGAAGATATATAATTAATTAAATTTATACTCAATATTTCTATCCTAACAATTACAATCATGGAACTGTTTGAACTAAATCTAGATGTTTCATCCCTGACAGAGCTGTGCTGCTTCAAATTCCACACAGATACAGAGGCTTGGAATCTAGATATTTTAATATTCCTATCTTGAACAATTACAAATATTTATACAAGCATGGAACTGTTGCTGGAATAACATCTAGATGTTTCACCCCTGACAGAGCTGTGCGGTGAGGAACAATCTTCAAATTCCACACAGATACAGAGGCTTGGAATCTAGATATTTTAATAGATAGAAGATACATACTTAATTAAATCTATATTCAATATCCCTATCCCTAACAATTATAAATATTGATACAAGCATGGAACTATTGCTGAAATATTTTATCCCTGACAGAGCTGTGTGGTGATGCTCAAATCCCACACAGATACAGAGCCTTGTAATCTTTAATAGATAGAAGATACATACTTAATTCAATATTCCTATCCTTAACAATTACAAGTATGGAACTGTTGATAACATCTAGACGTTTCATCTCTGACAGAGCTGTGTAGTGATGCTCAAATCCCACACACAGAGCCTTGGAATCTTTAATAGATAGAAGATACAAACTATATTCAATATTCATATCCCTAACAATTACAAGTAGGGAACTGTTGATAGCATCTAGATGTTTCTTCCCTGACAGAGCTGTGCGGTGATGCTGTTATGAGGAACAAGCTTGGAATTGTTATGGATAGGTGAAGTGAAAAATTGAATCAATATTTAGAATGGAGCCTTGCTGATATTTTTACAAGCATAGAATTGTTCTATGTTGTGTATAGTGTCTTGTTTTGTTGATATTGTTATTGAAATAATAGTAACAGAGCTGTGTTGTGTTTAAGATAAGAATACATACCTGGATCTGTATACATATTTAATAATATCCCTATCCCTGACAGAGCTGTGCTGTGATGCTGTTATTAGGTACAGGCTTCAGGAAATTATACCCAAGCAAATATCAAAAATGTATGTACCATTGCAAGTGTCATGCCTGTTCCTTTATAAACGTTTCAACATACGTTCCAGCTGTGCACAGCAGTGCACAGCTGGAACGTATGTTGAAACGTTTATAAAGGAACAGGCATGACACTTGCAATGGTACATACATTTTTGATATTTGCTTGGGTATAATTTCCTGAAGCCTGTACCTAATAACAGCATCACAGCACAGCTCTGTCAGGGATAGGGATATTATTAAATATGTATACAGATCCAGGTATGTATTCTTATCTTAAACACAACACAGCTCTGTTACTATTATTTCAATAACAATATCAACAAAACAAGACACTATACACAACATAGAACAATTCTATGCTTGTAAAAATATCAGCAAGGCTCCATTCTAAATATTGATTCAATTTTTCACTTCACCTATCCATAACAATTCCAAGCTTGTTCCTCATAACAGCATCACCGCACAGCTCTGTCAGGGAAGAAACATCTAGATGCTATCAACAGTTCCCTACTTGTAATTGTTAGGGATATGAATATTGAATATAGTTTGTATCTTCTATCTATTAAAGATTCCAAGGCTCTGTGTGTGGGATTTGAGCATCACTACACAGCTCTGTCAGAGATGAAACGTCTAGATGTTATCAACAGTTCCATACTTGTAATTGTTAAGGATAGGAATATTGAATTAAGTATGTATCTTCTATCTATTAAAGATTACAAGGCTCTGTATCTGTGTGGGATTTGAGCATCACCACACAGCTCTGTCAGGGATAAAATATTTCAGCAATAGTTCCATGCTTGTATCAATATTTATAATTGTTAGGGATAGGGATATTGAATATAGATTTAATTAAGTATGTATCTTCTATCTATTAAAATATCTAGATTCCAAGCCTCTGTATCTGTGTGGAATTTGAAGATTGTTCCTCACCGCACAGCTCTGTCAGGGGTGAAACATCTAGATGTTATTCCAGCAACAGTTCCATGCTTGTATAAATATTTGTAATTGTTCAAGATAGGAATATTAAAATATCTAGATTCCAAGCCTCTGTATCTGTGTGGAATTTGAAGCAGCACAGCTCTGTCAGGGATGAAACATCTAGATTTAGTTCAAACAGTTCCATGATTGTAATTGTTAGGATAGAAATATTGAGTATAAATTTAATTAATTATATATCTTCGATCTATTATAATCTCTAGATTCCAAGGCTCTGTATCTGTGTAGGATTTGAGGCTTAGTCCCAATAACAGCACAGCTCTGTTATGTATAGGAAACATGTAAATGTTGTAGAAATATTTGTAATTGTTAGGGATAGGAATATTAAGTATAGATTTAATTAAGTATGTATCTTCTATCTATTAAAATCTCTAGATTCCAAGACTCTGTATCTGTGTGGGATTTGATGCTTAGTCCCAATAACAGCACAGCTCTGTTAGGGATGAAACATCTAGATGTTACAGCAACAATTTCGTGCTTGTAGAAATATCAGCAAAGGCTCTGTGTCTGTATAATTTGTAATTGTTGGGGATAAAAATAGGATATTGAGTATAGATTTAATTAAGTAGGTATGTATCTTCTATCTATTAAAATATCTAGATTCCAAGTTTGAAGCTTGTTCCCAATAACAGGACAGCTCTGTCAGGGATGAAACATCTAGATGTTATTTCAGCAACAGTTCCGAGCAAGGCTCTGTATCTGTGTGATTTGTAATTGTTAGGTATAGAGATATTGAGTATAGATTTAATTAAGAATGTATCTTCTATCTATTAAAATATCTAGATTCCAAGTTTGAAGCTTGTTCCCAATAACAGCACAGCTCTGTCAGGGATGAAACATCTAGATGTTATTTCAGCAACAGTTCCGAGCAAGGCTCTGTGTCTGTGTGATTTGTAATTGTTAGGGATAGGGATATTGAGTATAGATTTAAGTATGTATCTTTTATATATTAAAATATCTAGATTCCAAAACTTGTTCCCAATAACAGCACAGCTCTGTCAGGGACGAAGCATCTAGATGTTATTTCAGCAGCAGTTTCAAGCAAGGCTCTGTATCTGTTTGTGTTTGTGTCTAATATCTATCTTCATGACAATCACCTATCCATAATAATTCCGCTCTGTATCTGTGTAAGATTTGAATCCTGTTCCCAATAATTATATCACCGCACAGCTTTGTTAGGTATAGGGCAATCACCTATCCATGATTTGAATCCTGTTCCCAATAACAGCATCACTACACAGCTCTATTAAATCGAGTATAGATTTATGGATAAATATTATTTTTATATCTATATCTAATATCTATCCTCATGGCAATCACCTATCCATGATTTGAATCCTGTTCCCAATAACAGCGTGACTACACAGCTCTGTTAGGTGTAGGGATATTGAGTATAGATTTATGATTTCATTCTCTGTATTTGTGTCCAATAACAGCAGAGATATTGAGTATCTATCCTCATGGCAATCACCTATCCATAATAATTCCGCTCTATATCTGTGTAAGATTTAAACCTTGTTCCTAATAATATTAACCACACAGTTCTGTCAGGTATAAGGATATTGAGTATAGATTGATAGAAAATATTATTTCTGTATCTGTATCTAATATCTATCCTCATGACAATCACCTATCCATGATTTGAATCCTGTTCCCAATAACAACATCACCGCACAGCTCTGTCAGGTATAGGGATATTAAGTATAGATTTATGGAAAATATTATTTCTGTATCTGTATCTAATATCTATCTTCATGACAATCACCTATCCATGATTTGAATCCTGTTCCCAATAACAACATCACCGCACAGCTCTATTAAATTATAAATTTATTGATACTGTGTTTGTGTCTAATATCTATCTTCATGGCAATCACTTATCTATAATAATTCCAAAGCTCTATATCTGTGTGAGATTTGAAGCTTGTTCCCAATAACAGCATCACTGCACGGTATAGGATATTAAGTATAAATTTATAGAAACTACAGCTCTGTTAACTAGATATTATTTCCGTGTCTGTATCTGTGTAATTGAATCTTGTACCTAAGTTCCAATTCCCAATAATTGCACAGCTCTGTCATGTAAAAGGATATTGAGTATCTATCTTCATGGCAATCACCTATCCATAATAATTCCAAGGCTCTGTATCTGTATAGGATTTGAATCCTGTTCCCAATAACAACATCACCGCATAGCTCTGTTAATAAATATTTTTGTATCTGTATTGTACTTAATAACAAAAATATTGAGTATCTTCATGGTAATCACCTATCCATAATTTGAATCCTGTTCACAATAATTATATCACTGGTATCTTCACTCTAAGCTCAGTAAGAATCTGTATTTGTGCGAGGATTTGAAGCTTGTTCCCAATAATTATATCACCTTGTTCATGGCATAGTTCTAAGTTTAGCAAGGATCTGTATATTTGAATCCTGTTCCAATAACAGCATCACTGCACAGCTCTGTCAGGTATAGGGATATTGAGTATGGAAACTACAGCTCTGTTACAATTGTTCCCAATAACAGCATCACTGCACAGCTCTGTCAGGTATTATTTCATGGCAATCACCTATCCATAATAGTTCTAAGCCCAGCAAAAATCTGTTTCTGTGTAGGATTTGAATCTTGTTCCCAATAACAGCATCACCGCACATCTGTCAGGTATAGGAATATTGAGTATAGATTTATAGATTCTGTATGCATTATTATTTATCTAGATATTATATCTGTGTCTGTATAATTGAATTTTGTACCTAATAACAGCAGAAATATTGAGTATCTTCCATGACAATAACCTATTAAGCTCAGCAAGAATCTGTATCTGTGTAGAATTTGAATCCTGTTCCCAATAACATCATCACTGCACAGCTCTGTTAGGTTTAGGGACTAGATATTCATCATCACAACATGCAGCAGAGCTGTTCATAATTGATAAGACTCAGAACAAACCTCTATACCAACAAATATTATACACACATCACCTCTTGCTCAAATATATCATGCAGAAGCTGAGATAGACCCGCTTGTAGAATAGCTTCATTTTTATGAACTTCCAGACAGTTTGGATTCTGTTTCAAATTTAAGAAACCTGAAATACATAAGCTTTGGGAGTTTTGTTTGCAACCCGTACAATATTATTTTTCCTACATTTATAGACAATATATTGCACAGTCCCGAATTGTTGAAGCTCCAATTGCAGTATAATTTTTTGTTTGATATGGAATCGTGGAAAAATAATTACTCCATGCCATCGCTTGGAATTATGATTTTATGCGGTGCGTACCTTGTGATATTAATTGTATTAGAATAGGTGTGACAGAATCCAAGAACTTAACATGTTCCACAGCAATGCTGTACTACAGAATCAATGCTGATCTTAGAAACAACATATTCCCACTCAAGGAACTTGAAATTGTTAGCAAAAAAAAATATTGTTAGCACGTCTCTGTGCAATTTTCCTATCCTTTCTGTCAAATGTAATGAGCAAATTAAAATACTCACCCAAAATCAGAAGCAGAGCAAGGTAATGTGAGATATAATATTTGTATTGAAACAGAGCTTTGTATTTTGTGTAAAAACTCGAATTATTTAAGTCCATCTTGTATTGAATAAGCCAGAATTGATATTGTTTTTAAGCAGGTACATAATCAACTCATTAAAATATAAACCAGAATTTACATCCAATTTTCCTGCCTCATCAAGTATGGAAATTGTTGTGTCATCAACAGGCCACCTGCTGTTTGTATAAATTCTATGATCATGGAAAAATTTGTAAAACCTAAATTTTTCTAAACTTGAAGTACTTTTTGTAAAAAAAGCAACATATTTTCCCCAAGAACAATGCAACAGGTATGCATCAATTCTATGCCAGTATGTATTGGATTCAAAATCATCATATTCAGAACCCAATTCTATGCTCACATACCCAAACCCAACATCACTGTCAAGTACCCATCTTGCCTCTGTTTCATTTTGCACTTTAAAAAAATCATACTCTGATAGATTTTCAAATTTTTCCCTAAAACAATCCAACAGGTGGTCTGATTTTATATATCTTGCAATATTTCTTCTTTCAAAATATGTTTGCATATTTCCTGGGCTTCAATTCAAAACTCTATGCTGGATAAAAATATCAGTTGGGTTCAGCTGTGTGCCTTGTATATTTTGTGTGTGTGTGTGTGTGTATGTGTGTTAATATTTTTGGCCTTGGTATTTATATAAAATTTCTTGGGGTTCAAATCAAAACTCTATATTGGATAATAATTTGTTGCACAGCATGATGCAATATAAATAAACCAGAAATATGCCACAACTTGGCCACAAGTGGACCGGAAGTAGGCAAACCGGAAGTGGACCGGAAGTAGACCGGAAGTGGACCGGAAGTGGACCGGAAGTGGACCGGAAGTAGACCGGAAATGGACCGGAAGTAGACCGGAAGTGGACCGGAAGTAAATATGTGTGTATGGGTGGGTGTGGGTGGGTGTGGGTGGGTGTGGGTGTATGTGGGTGGGTGTGGGTGTATGTGGGTGGGTGTGGGTGTGTGTGGGTGGGTGTGGGTGTATGTGGGTGGGTGTGGGTGTGTGTGGGTGGGTGTGATCAAGATCAAGATCAAGGTCATCTCAAGGTCAAGATCAAGGTCAAGGTCAAGGTCAAAATAATCGAAAAATAATCGAAAAAATAATCGAAAAAATAATCGAAAAAATAATCGAAAAAATAATCGAAAAAATAATCGAAAAAATAATCGAAAAAATAATCGAAAAAAATAATCGAAAAAATAGTCAAAATCAAGGTCAAGGTCAAGGTCATGTCAAGATCAAGATCAGTATGTGTGGGGGTGTGGGTGTGTATGTGCGTATTCATACGTTTGGCGTAATTTTAGGTGTGGCCAAAAAAAATATCAAGAGGGGCATATTTTTAACAAGTTTATGGACAACAATCTCACAGAAGTGCCTTTTGTAAGTATAGGCACTTCAATCTGAGGAGGGTCATACTTTCTGATGGAATCCATGAGGGCTTTTTTACAAAAATCTTGGATTAGACAGGGTTCCACACTTGAGCAAAAAACTCATATAGGCATGTTGAGCTTGTTTTAAGTGTAGCCAAATCTGCTTGGGGGGGGTTCATACTTTCCTGAGCTGGTAATACAGTCAATCCCACTACTCACGTCGTATTCTATCTCTCGATTCGCTTCGTTAAGGTTGGCAAACGTGCGACGATTGGGAGGGAAAGACTGAAACTAGTAACTTTCGATTTGCTCCATGATGGTTATTTATTATATGTTAATCTCCACGACGGCAGTGGTCGTGGCTCCTGCAAAATCAACCACCTCCCCCTTCTCGTTGGTACTTGCCAATTCTATGTTGTCTATGCGATTACGAGATACAGGAAAGTATATCGGTGGGGAGGGTGTGTAGATAATTGGCTCCATGAACGTAGCGATAATACTTGTCTGCTTGTGACTCCCTGGGATGCCGTCCGAGGATTTGGTGATCATACCTTCTGCCACATTGCAATGTATGTTCAGAGTCTCAATGGCTAGAAATTTAGGAATGTTAGCACCAATATGCTTGATGCCAGGTTCGAGCTTTGTGTTGTTCTCGAATCCCAAAAGCTCTCCGATGGTACCCAGGTCTACGGTTTCCGTGGCAGACACCAGTTCTACCCTGTGAGTTACAGAATTTTGCGACAGCAGCACACTTCTTGGCAATTGAGCCTGCAAGGTAGAAAGATTGTACTGGCCAGGGGTGATGCTGATTTTTTCGCTGCCAATTTTGATGGTATTGTTGTGTACCGTCACATTAGGTATCAGGTACATGCTGTAGAATGCACGAAGGGCAATAGATTTAGGATAGATGATATCGTCATGCAATGCGAGTTTCAGAAGCGAAGTCTCGCTAGTGAGATGGAATACCCCCATAGTGCTTCAGGTGCCACAATGCTTTCTGGAAATCCTCGATTGTTGGGTTATTTAATTGCGAGAGGAAGACAAGCATGGAAACGCAGAGATGGCCACAGTTCACATCGCTGAAACCCTGAATACGTTCGTTATTGTAGTAGAGGTTGACAACACAGATACTTTACCAACCCAGCAGGTGGCGTGCCTCCGAATGAATCGAAAACAAATGCTTTGTCGTTGTTGGCTTTGAGGTAGCATATCCAATGTGTACCTGGATTTTCGTAACTGTCTAGGTTAACCACGCCACACTCTTTTTTCTTCACAACAGAAGGTAGAGAATCAGACATGAAAACGCCCCTGAAGTGCTTGATCCCCAACGGATCGATCAGAGATTCAATATCGAAGTTGGACAGGGGTTCTTCTTTTTTTAAAACTTTTTCAAAGCTTCGAGGTTGTTTTTTGGTTTTTTGTCACACCTTTCCCCTTCTTCTCCATAGCCAGGTTGTGGCGTTTCTGCTCTTCTAACTCGGCTTTATTCTTTTTTGCATCGATGACGGTCTTGGCAATGGCGGCACTGCCTCCTGCCAAGCTGCCAACAGCGCCCAATGCTGCCAAGATAGCCGGGATGCTGAATATGAAACCTCCAGTCTTCTGCTGCTGCTTTCGCGAACCTTGTAACCTCCTCAATTGAGGAATGCTGAGCAGCAATTTCATTCCATGACCTTTTGCCAAGCAGGAATGTTTCTTCTCGCGCTGCTTTTTAGTGAGCAATCCATCAAGAGCTCCGAGAGACTTGAGGTTTGCGTAAGGTATTTGGTAAACGACACCTTTGGGTTTCATGGTGATAGTATGTTATTTATATATATCGTGAAAAGGTAAGGCTCTGCCCCCTTAATAGGTCGGTTATACAAGTTGCTTTTTTTCACAGGGTGTTATTTATTTACAGCTCCCACCCCAATTTTCGTTTTGTGTTCATGGCGATGGTCGTACCCAATGCAGCAACCCGTTCACCTAGCGAGGCATCTCTGCTGACGAGTCTCCCGAAAGCTGCATGCTCCAACTTCCTGTCGGCATCGTGACGTGCATCGAGATCTGTGTGAGTATTGTAGGCAATGTCGTGATCCTTGCATGCTGCATCCAGTGGGTTCACACCCTTATCTCCTTTCTCCAGTCGCTGTTCGAGTTTGGTACCCGGACCGCAGTACTGTTAACCTGGCAGGTGCATCTCGAAGGGTAGCTTGTTGATAATATCGTTCACCAAACCTCGACCCTCGGCTAAATTCCAGAATTTGGGAGGCAGGGTGTTGATGATTTTGATGAGGTGCCCTATACCCTTGCTGTCGTTGACAATGAAGTTGCTAAGCTTGGTGCTAATCATGTCCATGATGCCCACCTTCTCGTTGTGGAAGTTGCGATTGCCTGCATTTTCTTCGCCTGCGATAACCAGCAATCGATCTACAAGCTTCCTTACGTCGTCTACCCAAACAAACCCTTTAGGTAGGGTATTGTAGAGTTTGACATCACTGCCAGCCTTGAGCTGGGTCCATATTGGCTTGATGAGGTTCCTGTACTTTTCTCCACTGCTAGATTTCACGCGATTCTGTGTTGCATCGTTGTTTTGTTACAGGGCGTCCGTCATGATTAAAATTTCTGTGTAACTTTGGTAATCCTCGTCTGTATAATCTTTAGGTTGCTTCTTAGTGATAAGTTCCCACAGTCCCACGGTGCCAGGATACCTAGTCCAGCTGTTCTTCTCGCCCAAATTGATTTTTACGTCGTCGCCCTCGAACGTGACTTTCGATTTTCCAATTTTCCAAATCACACCCTCGTTATGTTCCATGGTCGGGTATAATCCGAATACCTCGTCTTTTTCGAATTTCCCGGTGCTTAGGTAATCCCTCGCCAACGGACCCAGCTCGACTAGCTTGTCCGAAGAGGTACTGCCTAGGGCCTGACGTCTCGGAGCCGGAGCAAGTTCGAACGGAGTAGTGTGAATGCTGGATATCGGTGTGGGTATGGTATAATTTCGAGCAGTAAGTGGCACAAGCTCGTTGATTAACTCTTTGTTTTGTTCGGTGACATCTTTGATTTCTTTACCAAGACCACTGATGGCATCGATGATAGGTTGGTCTTGACGCTTTTTCTCTTCGTAAATTCCGCGATTCTCGGATTTCCAACCCTTAAACCGTTTTGCCAGGTAGCTACGCAGCTTCAGGTTGTCGTCTGCAAGTTTGCGTTTCATTTTTTTTTTGTATGTAGTTATTTATAATAGGTCAAGACGTTTCTTGTAACGTTGCAACGTCTAAAAAATTATTAATTTTGTTTCTGTATTTTCCGTTATTGGGTTTCCTAGTCATGTCTATTGTGACAAATCCGAAATCATCTTGGTTCCAGCATGAAGAGCAAAACTTGGAAAACTGATTGTAGTTTATGTCCCCACCTACATAATCATCGTAAGCGTGTTTTAAATTGGTGTAGTTTTGACGAAACAAACAAATAAAATTAGCATTGTCTCGGAGTAGCTGCTTGGGGATTTTAGAAAAAGTCTGAGCAAGGTAGAAGCAGTCCATGCCTCTGTGTCGACCCTGAGTAAAAAAATTGCGAATTTCGTTTTGGTTCTCCAAGATCACATCGTCAAAAACCACCACCGAATTTTCGAGACAGCAGTCTAGTGGTATCACTTCAGAAGCAAATATGGCTATGCCTAGCCCCTCGTACAGTTTCGACAGCTGGCGATACTTTGGTTGCTCCAAACTTTTAGAGAAAACGTACAGGTGCCTGTTCTTCCAGTTTAACCAGTTGGGTGCAAGAAGAAAATTATCAATAAGCAATGTTGTTTTTCCACATCCAGAAGGTCCAACAATAAGGCAGCGAATGTTGTCGGGTAGAAGCTCGCCATTTTTCCTATCCAGATGTTCCGAGGGAAAATCTGGCAGTCGCCATACCACGTCCCAAGGACCCGTTACACAATCACCTCGTTTGCGTCTATCCAACTTTTTTCCTCGAGTCCCAGCCATTTCACCAACAGCTTGTCACCTTTTCTACGTAATACTTTTTCAATAAGATATGTGTCGGGGTATTTTGTTTTAGAAAGTTCCTCTTCGTAAAATCTTCCTTTCAGAATTTCGTCGCGATTATCTTTTATTATATACGTGTGACGGTTTCCGGGTAAGACTCGAACTACGATGAAAAGTTCCGTACTCCAATTTTTTGTGAAGCCCTTTTCGAACGCTTCACTTAACTTTACTGATTCTCACCTGATCTCCAATTTTGTATTTCGGTTTCTTGCTTGTAAATTTGTAATTTGGACAATAAACCGTAGAAATTAAACGTCGCTCGTCAGATTTGTTGACGTCAGCTGGTTTCATGTTTATCGTGCGATGCAAACTGTGATTATAGCTGTTAACGAGTTCCGGAAGCATGTCGAGCCACTTGTAATTCCCCTGAAGCGTGAACTGTTTCCACATCCGTGTTTTGAGAGTTCGGTTGAAACGTTCCACTATGCTGGCTTTGATGTGACTAAAAGTGGAGTAATGTTGAATATTTCGTTTTTGAATAAATTGTCGAAAGACAGAGTTGTAGAATTCATTTCCATTGTCTGTGTGAAGAAATCGAGGTCGCCTGCCACTTCCATCGAAAATAGTTTTGAATGCTTCCACCACGCAGGTTCCTGTTTTTGCCTTGAGGGGTAAAGCCCACGCAAATTTTGAAAATGTGTCTATAACGGTGAGAAGATACTTGTACCCCTTGTTGATTCTATGTAAATTTTTTAAATTGCCACTGCTCATTTCCACAAGGTCAGCTTCCCACAAGTCGTCTATGCCTTTGATCACTACCACCAGTCGTTTGTAGTTTCGCCGTGCAGGTTTGTGCAACTCGTTCACAATAGCCTGCCTAGACATTGCGCGAAAATAAGAATATAGCTTGGATGGGATTTCTGGCTGCAGACAATGCCGGGTTTTCTATGTACAGCTTATCACCTATTTCTATGTCGATAATTTGAGTGGCATCTTCGGCATAGGCAGTCTCGCGAGTTTCGGGGTGGGTGAAATCGACCAACTCCACTCCTCTTATTTTAGGCTCGTCACTGATGTTCGTCACGGTCATGGTTGGGTAGTGGGTTGCGTGAGGCAAAGACCAGTATGAAATCTTGACGAACTGAAGTGTGCCGGCGAGGAAAAACTGGTGATAGGCTTTGGCAGGAGTCAGCATGTAGAGTTTGGCACCCGGATGGAAGAGCGAGGAAAATTCCCTGTTTGGAATGCTGTACAGTTCGATGACAACGGTGGACTTGAGATTGTCGATGCTGGCGTTCAGGGTGTTTACATTGGTACGAACCTCGCTCTCCACATCCTCCAATCTACTGTTCACCGATTCCAGGTGTTCCTCGATAGCACGGACAACAGTGTCGTAATCGGGCTTGATCTTCACATCGACAATTAGCCTCTTGAATTTTTCGTTTAAGTCATGTAGTTGGGTACTGAAATTGGCTATGGCCGATTCCTGGCTCGCCTCGATGCTGCCAATTTGCTCTTTCACATTGGCGATAATCTGCTGCAGGCTCTCCACGAGTGTCAACTTGGAGCTCTGGATTGCGAGGTCGTGGACCTGGGTTCTAATTTCCGCAAACAAGCCGTGTAGCTCGCTGATGTTCTGGTTGGTGGGTAAGGTTGCAACAGACTCCCGAAGCAATTCAATTTCGGTTTGGATGTTTTTGATGTCGTCGGATTTGAGTATTCGGTTGAGAGCCCTCTTCACGCTTTTCAGTTCCTGCGAGGTAGGCAGGGTGGCCACCGTGTTTTGGAGCGACTCCAAAGCTTTTTTCATCGCTTCCAACTCCGAGGCAGCAGCAGCAGCACGTATGCCTTCTTGTAATTGTGTCATGTCGTCCTGGGTTGGGGTGGATTGTTGCAAAGTTTCCAACTTAGCCTGTATGTCGTCGATCAAGTGATGAAAATGCGACAACTCTGATTCGTTGTTTAGATTTTCCAGCTTGGTGATCTGCTGTTGGACGCTGGACAGAGTATCCCTGATGCCAGGCAGTTTGGATTCCAGTGCTTCGTGTACGTTTGCCAGATGATTTTTGATGACGGCGAGAGCATCCTCAATATGGGCTATGGTGCCTTGCAGCTTCCCGAAATCCTCGTAGGTCTGAAGTTGGAGTTTTATGTTGGCCACGCTACGGGCAATGGCATTCAGCTCGCTGGACGATGGTAGATTGTCGATGAAGTCCTGTAGCGTTTCGAGTTTAGTTTTGACTTCGTTGATGGCTGCATGCAAAGCATCCGTTTGAAGCTCAGCCTTGATGCTTTCCAACGTAGGAATTTCGAACGATTGAAACTGTTCGTGCAATTTGGCAATACTGGCATTCACGCGAATGTAGTCATCTTGAGTTTTTATACTCTGGATAATGTTTTGCAGTTCAGTCTGGATGATGCTCGTTTGGTCCTGCAAGTGTCGCTTCAGCTGTTCCACATCGGGGGTCTGCGTTTGCTGCAGCTTCACAAGTTCGTTTTGGAGCTTGCCTACACTCAGTGCCAAGTTGTCAAAGTTGTCTATTGACGCGAGATCGGTGTACTTTTGCAGCAGCGATTTAAGCTCGGCGTCAATTTTGAGTACGGGGTCCAGACACTGAGACTGCAGGCTGGCTATCTCTGACTGGAGGCTGGAGTTGAGCGTGGACTGCAGGGCCTGCAGGTCGCTTCGCAACTTCTTAACCCTGACGTCGAGCATGAGAAGCTCGTCGCCGTGGTCATCGCGTTTGGTGTGACCAAAAATATCGTTAGGCATTGTTACCACTGTGGTTATTTATTATAGGGTAGGTGATTAGCATCTCCACACAAAGAGGGATGAGTTTATCGTAGTCGTCCAAGAGCTCCACGTACAGGCGATCGCCAGCAGACACATCGTACGTTGTAGTCGCATCCATCCTATCATGCTTGATGCGATAGATGTTCTTGCCTGAGGAAAGCTTGGCCTCCCCTTTGTTCTCGGGGTTCATGTCGAACTGCAGTTTGCCGGAGATGGGGAACCGGTAATAATTCAAGTTGTTGTTGAATACATAGAAAGTTTTGCCCACATCCTCGTCGTACTGCGTCAGGATGCTATTCAAGTGTATAATTAACAGACCGTTAAGTTTAGATAGCATGGAAGGCAGGAGTTCGTTGAAACTCGACGACGACGTAGGCTGGACGGGCACTTCCATAGCTTGCTTCCTGAAGCCAAACAGGTTCATAGGCATGGTTATTTTATATGCTTGTGTTGATAGAAATATTGCCAGCCATAAGTTGTTTTTTTTAAGTGCATTGTATGCATTTCTTAGTACTATCTAAACGATAGTGCCCCCAAGGCAACGTGTGGATCCCACAAGACAAAATACATCTTTTATCATCATGTGGATCTAATGCTACTTTCCTAACTTTGTTTGTTGTAATCACATGGTCTACACTTTGGATTCTTTTTTCCAATCGTAGCTGCTTCTTCAATTCCTTCACACAATCAATATAGTCTTGAAATGAAAGTTTGTTTTGTACAGTATTTTTACCAACACCTTTAGCTTTCTTCGTGATGCTGCTCTCAGTTCTAAATATATACATTTTGGAACGCAAACCGGCAAACTCGAGAATGATGTCACCGTTACACTCGTCTTTCAATTTACCTAGAACATTTTTGTTACTAGATGGAATTCCAAATCTGTTTGGTTGAGGGTAGGAAGAAGTATCATAATAATCAAGCAAGGACGGATTTTTTACATCTTCATATAGATTGGCTGTTTTAATGTTATAAATAAAACTGTCGGTGTCCATGTAAAGTAATGAAATGCTATCGTTGTAGAAAGGATGCATAACATTGTAGTGAAATTGAAACGTGAAGTTTCGATAAATCTAAAACTGTTGCTCCCACATAAATTGGTTTTCGGAATTTTATCACTTTTATATCTAGATTGAAAAGTGACAGATTCTCGTTGTAAATTTTTCGTGATTTAAATCTAGGATCAGCCACCAACTTACTGCATTTATTTTCAGATGAAACCAATCTCACGTCCACGTGATTTCTCACGTTCTCCATTGCCTTGCCATATACAGCATTATTCATCAATTTGAAAAAATCTTTGTCTAAATCGGAAGTGGCAACTGTTCTATGTTGTGTGTTTGTTTCAATGTATGGTTTGAGCCACTCGGAATGTTTAAACCTGAGGACTCTTCTAATATCCAATACTTTAACACCCATCGCAATCAAAAACTGAAGACTTTTGTAATGGAGAACATATCTTTCTTTTTTCTCCAAAGTTAATAAAAGCTTGCGTTGATTAGAATTAGGCGGACATTTGAGTTCGGGTGCCGGTGGTAAATCGGAAAAAATATCATGCAAATTGTCTGGAAATTCAATATCCACTTCTGCAAAAAAAACCAAATTCACAATCGTCAAAATCAATAATATTTATGGAAGTTGTTTCTATCCATTCGAAACCTCCATAAGGAAGTTTCTGTACCATAGCATATCCATAGAGATTATTAACGTCGATGTAAAAAATATGATTCGATGGTTTATTTGCATCATATTTTTCTTCCATGTGCATGTTGTTGGCTTCTGCATGTCTCTGTACACATTGCACCATCCCACCTCGAATCCCTCTCTCGATGAAAAGTAACATGTCTACATCTGTTAATAATTCTAACTTAATTTTTGTTTGCAACAACATTGCAGACCACGCTAATCCCGGGAGGCTGAAGAAATGCGCAGGGTCCAACTTGTAAATAGACATTGACGTTTTCCTGAATGCTTGAAAAACATCCCCAAGTATTGTTACGTCTAATTTCAAGTATGCGTTGTGATAATCTCCGAATGTTTTACATTCTAGTTTATCCCACATCAGTTGTGCATGTTCGTATTCTTTGTCTGTAATTCCTGCTTTTCTCAGTTGACTGAAGAATTCTTTTTGAGGAGGGAGAGTGTCGTCATTAAATTTAGATTCACTGTTTACGTATTCATACGGATAAATCCCTTTACTTCTAATCAGTTTTATATCCATGTTGGGAAAACTAGCTTTCGTAATTTTGAATTGTTCGTCACAAAGTTTACTTGCTAGAGCGTCCAAACTTGCAGAGAGAAATCTGAATGAGTCAACAAACCTCACCTCTATGGTTTCATTTGTCCCCGAAATCTTAACTTTCTTACTTATAGAAATGTATCGTTCTTCATTTTGAGCAAGAATATCTATTTTTTGTGTATCATATCCAAGTTTCCGAATTAAGTGATGAAAATCGTAATTCGATCCATTATGAAAAAATATGGGGACAAATTTGGACCTTTGAATTTTGAGGTTGCAAGCATTACAGATTCCGCTGATGAAACGACCGTCTGTGTGCGAATGGCGAAACACTTTACGATTCTCGTTTGTGAAGTATTGATTGCACACTGGACACTCGACAGTTTCATCAAATATTTTTTTTGTTCCTCTGGTGTCAACGAATTCATCGGTTTGGATATTTGCAAGAAGCTGCCAATTTTCTCAACCTCCTCTTCCATCTTTTCAAAAAAGTGTTCGATAACATTCGGTCCACGGTATACATATGGTTTATTTATTTCATCTTGTCGTATGACAGTGTAACCAAAACTATTTGGTTCATGAAGCTGGTATGGCGTTGTGGAGGAAATATCTGGATTTGGTTTGCAGGAGGACAGTGGCTTCAGAAATGATTCAAGATCTGCAACGATAATGGCTGGATGTTCAAACAAAGCCTTGTACATTTTGAATTCTTCGACTTCGTTCTTTTTGGGCATCAACATTCGAGCTGGTTTGTTGTCACCGCAATATATTTCATGTTCGACACGTTTTTCAATAGCAATTTGCCGTGCGGTATATATTTGGTGATTGAATTTTCTTCGATCATTAAACGTGGTCAAACACCTTGGACAAACCTCGATGTGATTTGCATACTTCGTTGCTTGACTTCTGATTAGTCGTGATAGTGAACGAATAAGGCAGTAATGGTGAATATTGTTGTTTGAAATTAAAAGAAGATTAATTATATGAGCATTATTATCGTTGATATCATTTATCCTGATGGGATGCACAAGATGTTTTTCTGACGTATAAGAATATACATTAATAGCAATGCGTTTTCCATCAGAATCTCGTGCACGCGACTCAAACTTTGATATGTCTGACAATGCCACGGGGTATTCAATGCTAGACATTACATTTTCAAACTCTGTCTCGTACTGCTTGTAATGATAAACTTGCTCTGGATGATTTTTCCAATAAACAGGATACAGAGCTGCCAAGATGCACCAAAGAAAGCATTTTGAGTCGTTATTTTGAATATTTAACACTGCTTTCTTGCTTTGAATGGTCGGTGGTAGAGGAACGTAACTCGATGCAGAGAAAGGCATGAATTTGTTCACGTAAACGGTTAATGTATGAGGACTACCACATAAAGACCATCCCGACCCCATAGCCTCGAAAGTGTCATGTTTCATAATTAACTCAATAGAGAGATTAGAGTAAAACTCATCCAAATTTTCAACATCTGCCAAATAAAGAGCCTGGGGGTGTAAGGGGTGATCTTCCACGTAGTACACACAAATGTCAACCTCACTTCCACGTTAGTGCACCCTGGACAAACGAGGCTCTGGCGACTGGCCCCATGGCCAGTATAATTTTTTTTTGTATTGTCCTGTTCTTTTGTCCTTATGTGTGCTGAGTGCCCCTTTACAGCCTCAGCTTTTAACAGAAGTCAGAACATTTTAAATTTTAAATTTTTTAGTTATGCAACGTTAGAGTTGTTATTTGTAGAGGTAAGGGGCTGGCCCCCGTATACTGTGACGGGAGCAAAATAGCCTAAGTGCTGACGCTCCCAAAATTTTAAATTCAAATTCTAGTCAAATAAAGAGCCTGGTTTTTGGTACGATGATAAAAAACTTCTGTTGTACCATTGATTTTCTCATATTCGGAACATAAATCAACGTATACTTTTATGGAATTATTTTCAAGATTACTTTTCAAAGTATTCAGTACAAAAGTTTTCGCTTCACGCAAGAAACTAGGAACGTCACGGCCTACTTCCGACGTAAATGATAAATCCTGAAGTCGACCATTAAATGCAGACCTAACTGGTTTATATTCATTATTTAACTTAATTTGTTTTGGAGCAGAAGCTTCAGCTTCAGAATAATTATTTTTTCTTTTCAATGTTCCTTCTCCGGTTGATGGTTTGCAAATTTTTCAAATGTCTACTTAGATTTGGAATGCTAATTTCTTTTCCACATTGAGCACAGGCTTTAGAAGGTAACAAACGATTTGCTCCGTTACAGCTTGTCTTATGTATCGATAAATTATTCTTTGAAATTAGCTTCCCACAAGTGACACATTCGATCTTATCATTCTTGCGAGTAAAACAGGTAGGTGATTCCATTTTTTATATGCTTTAAAATATGAGCAAACAAACGATAAAAATTTCAGATATGTTATTTATATAAAATTAAAAAAAATAATTAAAATTTAATGGGATATCACCAACCTGATAAAACTATTCCCTATGAAAAACTCTATGACCTTACTTGGGTTTTTCCGCCAAATTATATGCTTCTAGTCTCCTATACTTTGGTGGAGCCCGTTCAGGTTCTATCCCCCGCGATGTATGTTCCTCTGCCGATCCAGCAAAGGTGAGAAATAAGCACTGTGCTCTGACTTATATAGATTTATAGAGCCAATAGAAATCTTGCTTACTTAAACCAATCAGAAAACACCATGTATAAATTATTAGCCAATCAAAATCTCCGTTATTGTAGCTATCATATAAAAAAAATGCAAAATATCCCAGTTTCAATTCGATCCATTTATCCGAATCGAAGAAACCGACAATTCACATATCCCCATATCATTGTATGCTTGTCCTATTAGCACCTCTTTCGCTGTTGTGCTCAATTAGTTTTCACTAATTGGCGATTTTCTTGAAGAGGTCTAATAGAACAAGATACGGCGGTATGAGAAATATGTAAATTTAATATATTTTAGCGAATTACGCCGGCATAAGCTAAGTTCGTATTGCTAGAAGGCCTTCGTCGTTGCAAGTCACCTAACCCATTCACTGGCAAAAATAGTTAAAAATGTTGACGTACTGAAAAAAAAAAAATGACTTGTCCCCCTCAAGCATTCATCGAGTTCCAACATTTGCACAGAGATGGCTCTGTTGTTGTCGCTTATCAAATATATATATATTTTGGAATATCTCTAAAACAGAGAGAAACAGGCAAAATCTGTTTGCAGATTTGTAATGTACACTCGAAGATAAGTAAAAGTATGAATACAACCTATCTTCGGAAATTAAAAATGGCGACCGGAAGTAGGTTTATCTATTAAACGGTACGAGATAGCCAAAATCTGTTTGCGAATTTGTAATGTACACTCGAAGATAAGTAAAAGTGTGAATACAACCTATGCTCGGAAATCCAAAATGGCGACCGGAAGTAGGTTTATCTCTTAAACGGTACGAGTTAGCCAAAATCTGTTTGCAGATTTGTAATGTACACTCGAAGATAAGTAAAAGTGTGAATACAACCTATGCTCGGAAATTAAAAATGGCGACCGGAAGTAGGTTTATCTCTTAAACGGTACGAGATAGCCAAAATCTGTTTGCGAATTTGTAATGTACACTCGAATATAAGTAAAAATATGAATACAACATATGCTCGGAAATTTACAGAGTTCATAGGAATTGTTATTTTATAGAAATATTGTCAGCCATAAGGTTAATTGACCCTTTTCCCCTCAAATCGCATTACATACATGTGGAAGACAGAGGTATGCATATTTCCGTCCGTGGCATTACAAAAAACAAGCCTGTCTCCCAATATTGCTTAAGATTTTTTTTTTTTTTTTTGGTTAGCATGCAATAGATCAGTATGCTAGAAATAAACAGGGGGGGTAACAAGAGCATCAACACTGCACCACCACTATTGCCAGTTAGCGTACTCACGAACTCTCCACCTTACTGCATACCTATCATCTTAGAAGGCTACAAAATATTACAGCATAGATCGCTGTCAACTCCTATTTGTAGATTAGCCTCGCCAGTGAAATATCATATGGCAAAATTTAAAAAAAAGGGGGGGGGCTTGTGAAGCAAATTTCTTGGTACTAGTCTGTGTTGCCAACTTCTATTTGTAGGTTAGCTTCGCCTGTGAAATATCATGTGGTGAAATTTTTGTGGAGTAATTTGGCAACACTGCGAGCCCCTCCTCCAAAAGTAGTAGTGGGGGGCATTGAACCTATTGCCACGACATACATCGTGGGCGTTGCCGTTTACGCTGAGGGCCCGTAGGCGTTTACGTTGAGGGCCCCCAACACCTTACCAAAAAAATCCCAAAATAAGATTGAGCAAAAAATAGGGCTAGAACATCGTCAAATGCTATAAAATCCATAAAAAAAATCATCAAAATCATCAAAATATGTCACAACTGAGGTTAAATACTAAGTCCACCTACAAGGGTTGCGTAGAAACAATCATTTTACACTTTGTAGGTTATTTTAACCCATAAAGGCTGTAAAAAAGTGAATAGGTTAAGTTATATCACGTAAGATCATGGCATACCTACAAAGATGAGCTCCACCACCTTACAAGAAAGGTCTCAAAACAAGATTGAGCAAAAAATAGGGCTAGAACATCGTCAAAGGCAGTAAAATCCATAAAAAATCATCAAAATATGTCACAACTGAGGCTAAATACTAGGCATACCTACAAGGATGGTCGGTGAAACAATACCTTTCTACTACTGATAATTTATAAAAACTTAATATCGTATGTGTACTCTATTTTTACTGTCCGTTTCAAATACAAGTTCTTAATTGAGAAGTAAAATATATTCTGTCTCTCCTTCTCCCCGAGATACTTTAGGAAAAAATAAATGCCTTGTTCTCCAAACTGTGCACTTATGTTCCAAATAATGCCAATCAAATACATTGATGTCTTGTATCATGAGGGGAAGGATATTATACTGAAACAGACATTGAACTAAAAAGAACTGTCCGAGCAAATGGTTCCATCTGAGAAAAATTTGCGAAACTTTACTTATTGGACGACCCTCGTACATAGAAAGATTCCCTGCTTCATTTTTTTTTAATATTTCGCAGCCGTAAATTTCCTGCAAGATGGAGCCAGAAAAAAAGAAAGGAAGCTATTTCCAGACACCATGGTAATAGCACGTACAGTGAGTTTTCGTAACACAGTCCTTTCATATCATCTATTTTTCTCTTTTTTCCCTTCTTTTCAGAGCCACCTCCCCTTTTCTACTTTTCATTAAGATGTTTCGGGGCCGGAGAAAAGGGAAGATGAAACACACCATTAAAGAAGATGAGATGGCCAGGAGGAGAGAGGAGACCATGCAACACGCACATTCCTAGCCCTCACCAATTCCTTGATTAAAACAATACAAGTGTCATGAATGAAATTGCACGTGCCTACACCTCGCCTTCTCCAAACACACAAAGTATCTCTCCCGCACTCCCGCCCAGTTCTGAGTGAACGAAAAGAGATCATTCTTCGAAAAGATTGCAACTTTTTCAATTATTGAAAGCTGGAGCTGAAGTGATGATAAATTTCGTGATGGAACAAGTTCGAAGTTGTACCTGTTGTAATTCATTGATTATTATTATTATTACTATTACAGATACTTGAATATGGTTATGAATTGTGGAGCTCAGCAGGTAAATGCCATACGGAAAAGAACAGACCCATTCGAGAAACTCTTTCTGAGACTACTATGCATAAAAACTCAAAACTGTTATACTCTGTCCCTGCTATCTGTGGAAGAAGGTCGCGCATATCGGCAGAGAAGGGGGGAGAATGGGGTTTACAGAGCTAAGCAGTACGCGCTGCTGCGAAGGCTGGTAACAGCAGTTGCTTTCCCCTCCAAGCAATCCCATTACCTCTAACATGTTTGATTGGTAAAGCCGCCCCGCGTTACTACTTGCGCAGAGACTTGTTTTCGTTCGCTTGCTCCAGAGATACCCGGGACAGAGTATATGTAACATTTAAATATGAAGAGTTGTTGGAATCCATTAGTTTTCAAACTGTATTTAAGAATGAAAAAAGGTAAGTGTGTAGGATATTTGGACGAGAAAAGCTACCTTCAAATACTGATTGTGGCTATTGCTTGAGAGTTACTGCTTACAAGGTTACTAAATATGGAGCTACATGAAATTGCCTTATATCAGTATATATTGCAAATAGTAGTAGTCTGATAAAAATTCTTAGAGATAAATTAAACGATAAATGTGTTCTGATCAGACATTTTGTGTTGATTGATTGAGTAGGTATTTTAGTCCAATTTTTGCACAGCATGGCTAATCAGGACTGAACCTACAGTTTAAAGGGATCGGAACCACTATGTGCTACCACTGCGACATCGGGGAGGCTAGAAATATTGAACTTAGCGCTGTATCTGCCAACTGTTGTAACAATTAACTATCATTATTATTATAATCGTTATATGTAAAAATTATATTTTTTCTATGTTCAAATCCATCAAACACTTCCAGATGTACTAGAACTATTCACTCAGGCATTTCTTCAAACATAATTGAAGACTAAAATTGTTAAACGCTGTAAGTGCCATTATAATTCAAACACCGTTTTCCACGTTAAACTGTGAAATGTGCCATGCTTTATTATGTGGTAAACGTAAAATGTGGCAGGTGGCCCTCTAAGTAGTTCAAAGGGCCTGTAAAGAGGTCACTAGTGTGCACGTTCTTAAGGCCTGATGTACTGAACGATGCAATTTCCCAACACTTTCGCTTTTGGCACTTACGACGTTTACCACTTTTATTCCTCAATTTGCTTCTTAAGTGCGAGTAATAGGTGTATTTTTCTACACTTTAATTCAAGTGCATTCTGTTTGAGTGAAGGAACTGTGGTACTTTAAATCTTCCACACAAGATAGCGCTAGTGAGCTCTTTCCGATGGTTTACATACGAGGCTCGCATAAATAGCAATAAATATAAATATTATAAACAAGTAATATTGTGGTATTACGAGACCTCAACTGTAGAACTCTAGCAGAACGTACGGTTACATAATGAATAATCTATTATGAAGTTATTATTTATCCTAATGTTCTTTCTAGTTAGTGTTAGTTCTAATAATAAAGGTCAAGCTAATTCCTGCACTTGCAAGATATAGAAGGCATCTCTTCTGTAGACATTGAATGTAATTGTTAAAGTCTCTTCAAGTGAAATATTTGCTAAAAGTGTTGAAACTTGCACCATGAATTTCAAATGTTATTTACACTGTGTGGATTTGAGATTTATACAAGACCTGTTAAAAAGAAACAGAATTTCCTATGTAAAATATGTATATACATTTTTTGAAGAGAACCAATAGTAGTGGTGCATACCAGTGTCCTTGGTTATTAACTTGGCCCAGTTTCAAAGTTGTTGCTAACCGCAGTAACGAGTAGATCGCGATCAGTGCAGGTGTGTTGAGTGCCCGCGGCGATTTTCAGTTACCTTACCACAAATGAAGGAACTGGAAGATAGGCGAGTGTGTGTGAAATTCTGTATGAAATTGCAGAAAACTTTCAAAGAGACGTACGACATTTTACACGAAGCCTATAGCAAGGAATGCTTCAGTCGAACACAGTGTTACGAATGGTACAGACGTTTCAGATTGGTCGAACTTCCACCAAGAACGATGCAACATCTGGACGCCCATCCACCTATACCAACATCGATCACGTGGATAGGGTGTGGGAAGTCAGTCATACATGCAAACCGTCATCTCACCGTACGTGAAGCAGCTACTGAACTGAACATCAGTATAGGCTCGAGTCACGCAATTTTGATGGACAATCTGCAGATGCAAGTCCTGGATGGTTCATCATGATAATGTACATGCTCATTCCCCGGGAGTTTTTGGCAAAACACCAGACACCTGCCTACTTTCCTGATTTGGCACCAGCAGACATACTCCTCTTCCCCAAGTTGAAATCCGCCCTCAAAGGTCACATATTCCAGACAACAGAAGAGATCAAGGAGAATTCGCTACGGGACCTACAGGCCTTTTCAAAACTGGAGTTCCAGCAGGCATTCCAGGACTGGGG
This sequence comes from Lepisma saccharinum, assembly GCF_977018435.1. NCBI lineage: Eukaryota > Metazoa > Arthropoda > Insecta > Zygentoma > Lepismatidae > Lepisma > Lepisma saccharinum. The sequence goes on from NC_139233.1 coordinate 56,542,460, forward strand.
AGCGGTGTGTGCACAGAGGAGGGAAGTACTTGGAAGGAAACAGGTCCAATAGCTGGCGATTATTACAATTTTCTAAACTTTCGGTTTATTTTTGAACAGCCCTTGTATATTGACTTTTGTTCCTACATTTTCAATTGTATAAAAAGAAGACGTTAGAGAAGAAAATTAATTTTTAATCCTTAGACGATGAAGCAACACTTTTTCAGTTACGAAAAAGTGAAAGGAAATGACAGGAACGAGAATACATTATATCTCATATTTACTCCTTCACAATGGGACAAAAGTTTCTAGCGTCCTATATATCGTCGTATGAAAACCAGAAGAACGTTAATTCCAAGTAAAGCTCTTCTTTTGTTTAACGTATCGCCTCTGGAGAGTTCTATTTGGAGTCAGAACGACATAGATGTACTTCTAATTCTTAACAGCAAGGAGGAGTCACATATCTCCTATTTACGTACAAACTGCCTTCAAGAGTCAGACGTATTCCTAAGAATACGCTATTTCCACTCTCCTGTTAATTTAAGAAATTAGAGTGAACGCCCCTCTAGTTCTCACACAACAATGCCCATATATAGGGTGACCATAATATTTTGACCCAAAAACGGGACATCCCAAGGAGATCAGTTTACTCCCCCAACCTTTCCTGAAAAATCGGTTAGGCCCAATAGTAGAGTAATCAAGCCGGTTGACCAACCGAAAATGGCGCTCGGTGGCGCTCGCAGTGTTGCTAACTCCTCACTTGAAAAAATCACCAAGGTTTGTTTTTGGGTCTAACCTAACCTCAAGCAAGGAGCTGGCAACACTGCTTGAGGCTTTTCTCGCAGTGTGGCCAACTCACCCCAAGAATATTTCACCATGTGATATTTTACAAGCGAAGCTAACCTACAAATGGGAGTTGGCAACACTGATTAGTGGAGGTAGCCGGGTTCACCAGCATCAATTGGCGATCAGTGTTGCCAACTCACCTCAAGAATATTTCACTATGTGATATTTTACAGGCGAAGCTAACCTACGAATAAGAGTTAGCAATACTGATTAGTGTAATCAGCTTAGTTGAGCGCCATCAATTGGCGATCAGTGTTGCCAACTCACCCCAAGAATATTTCACCATATGATATTTTACAAGCAAAGATAACCTACGAATGGGAGTTGGCAACACTGACTAGTGGAGGTGCACGGGTTGAGTGCCATCAATTGCGGTTCAGTGTTGCCAACTCACCCCAAGAATATTTCACCACATGTTATTTTACAGGCGAAGCTAACCTACAAATGGGAGTTGGCAACTCTGGCAACATCAATTGCGGTTTAGTGTTGCTAACTCACCTGAAGAATATTTTACCATGTGATATTTTACAGGCGAAGCTAACCTACAAATAGAAGATGACAACACTGGTAACATCAATTGCGATTCAATGTTGCCAACTCACCTGAAGAATATTTCACCATGTGATATTTTACAGGCGAAGCTAACCTACAAATAGAAGTTGACAACACTGGTAACATCAATTGCGGTTTAATGTTGCCAACTTACCTGAAGAATATTTCATCATGTGATATTTTACAGGCGAAGCTAACCTACGAATGGGCAACACTGACTAATAGAAGTGGCCAGGGCTGCGTCCGAATCAGCAGCAGATGTCACCTAGAGCGCTGTTCCATCCGGGACTCAGCCAATCTCTGTTGTCCGAATTTGCGGTAGACGTGGAGTCGGAGGGCGCGACAGATGCACGCTTGAACTCGCTGTGACGCTGCGCTTGGCAGCCATATTCTAACTTTCACTTTGTACAGACAACATTTACTGATTAGAGGATGTAAAACTCAGTTATATTTTAATATTTTATCGATAATGAATGCAGAAAACGTAAATGATGAAATAGCGTGTTATATTTTTTAATGTGAGTAGTTAGGTGGAAATCATTGTCATGTTTGTTTGCGCCCCAGAGCGCGGTGGGTGAAGTTCGGGCTGACACCTGGCGGGAAAAGTGACAGGCGTACTACAAGGGGACATGCAGATTCGGACGACTTGGACGCGACTTCGAGTGCACGCGAGAGCAACGGGGGAGAACGGGATGGAGCGCTTGCCAATCCGGACACGGCTTTTGTAAACCTCTCTCGGGAACGATGTGCCACACACGCGCGCGCGCGCCTATCGGTAGATTACGTTTCGCGTATTTATTCGTTGTGCTGGCACAGCGTGATGAGTAAATAATGCATTTTCTCATTTTTGAAGTACGAATGCACTTTATCGTAATCTTCCAAGTCCCGGGGACACTAATGTTTGTATATCGTGACTTTTGTAAACCTCTCTCGGGAACGATGTGCCACACACACACACACGTGCACGCGCTGGCGCCTCTTATTATTTCTGTATTATGGCGCAAACACATCTAGAAAAACTACAATTTTGCTCCCTCTCCTCTCTGCGTGTGCTATCAACAATACGTAAGCCTTGGGACGACGAAAATTACACAACGGTGAGCCTCGTCAATACACCTACCCCGCAACATCTGGAGCGTGCAAATACATAAATAGCGGGTCGCTTGGGTGTATACAATTTGTTTTATTTATATTTTGTTTCAAAGCAAGCGAGATAACCGGAGCATGCAGGCACACAACAGCGAGCTGGGATGGAAGATCATCAGCATATCCGGAGCGTGCAGGTACATAATAGCGAGCTGCTTGGGCGTTAGCGTGGCTTCGCCGGATGCAATACACACGATGCTTAGGTTACAACAGGTTGTTAACATTAGCTTTGGGGAAGAATATTCTAGAGAAGATTGTCTCAGAATATTTTCATAGTTTCACACTTCTATTAAATTGGTAGAAAAAATATATTAGTGGGCAATAAAATCTGAAGAAGATTTGTGTCTAGCAAAAAATAAGCTAAATAGAATTACACATGCATACAATATTTATTTTTTTCTATCTACAATCATATTTTTCTTATATATTTTTTCAATTTTTTTATAGGGTTGATTAAAGCACATATTTGAAGAAGACAACGCTCTACCACCAACCGATCACATATAAATAAACATACCCAAAAAAAAATGCGCTCCATGAAAAGTTGCCCTGTGTGCAAAACAGCCATATCAAGCAAAAATTTTGCAAGACATTGTCGCACCTGCGTGCCAAGCAAGCATTTGGCTGCCACCGAACTGTGTTCCGGATGCAATAAATACATTACAATTGCGTATGTCAAGAAGCATAAGCTTACTTGTCTAAGCAAAAATACATCTGGGGCTCAACCGTCGACCAGCTCAACCAAGAGGAAGGCAGAAGCAGCCTCCATCAATGCACCACCCGCCAAACGCGTCAAGCCTGCGATAAAAGCAGACCGGTCTGCTTTCGGTGGAATATTAGGAGATTACATTCAATTGTCGGATGGCTCTTGCGATGTTCGTAGCTTTTTAGAGGAGAAGCGAGCAGAAATAGTTTCTATTTTTAGTAATGCACTGGCTACGCACTCCTCCACTAAATTCTACGCATCGCTACGTTGCCGGTACAAGAAGCCGTCTGACGAAATTTACAGCTTCTGCCACAACACCAAGGCGAAGACGCTGCATCTGGCGGATGTCGAAAACCTAGAGGTCATCTACAACAAGTTTGCCGAGGAGCTGGTGGCAAAGCAGGAGGAACATCAAGCCAAGGGCTCGGGGGGTTCGCTGTGTGGTGAGCCTCACGAACTGCGCGTCAAACTTTGCAAGTTTGTGCCTCTCTCCGCCTCCAGCTACGTCCGCTTACCAGAAGCGATTGAGGATAAAAAGGCCGTCCTGAACATTCAAAACAGTGACGCCAAGTGCTTTCTCTGGTCTGTGCTTGCAGCATTGCACCCTGTCGACTGGAAAAACCATCCATACCGAGTTAACCACTACCTACCCTACGAGCCTGAGCTGGAAGATGCCATTGCTGGGATCGACTATCCGGTGGCGCTTTCGGACATTCGCAAGTTTGAGGCCCGTACACACAACCCTCGGTTGGCCATCAACGTTTATGGCCTCATCGACGAAAATGTGGTGTACCCCATTCGGGTGAGCGACGTAGACGACGACGGTGCGCAGGAAATTCACCTTCTGCTCATCAAGAATGAAACTCACCATCACTACACCCTCATCCGTTCTCTCTCTAGACTTGTTTCGAGCCAGCTGAGCAAAGACAAAACCCACATAGAAGTTTGTCCCAGGTGCTTGTCTAAATTTCGTAATCGAGAATGGCAGGATTACCAGCGCATCAGAGGTCGCAACATCGCTGCCGAGAAGCTTGCTAACCACAAGCTCTACTGCAATGCCAACGAACCTGGGCTGGCAGACTTGCCCGAACCTGGCACCGTGGAACGTTTCCACATGCACGGTGCCATGGTAGAGCACCCCGCCATCATCATCGCGGATTTCGAGGCCTTCCTCAAACCCCTGTCCACTTGCGATCCCGATCCTGAAGTTTCTTCCACCACCCCTTACCAACTCCACGAGGCATCCAGTTTTGCATACGTTGTCGTGCGACGAGACCAACACATCGCCCCCGAGCCCTACGTGTACCGTGGTCCCGACGCTGCCAAACACTTCCTCGAGAGGATGGTTGTCGAGGCTATCGAGATAGGGAAGGTGCTGTTGACCCCCAAGTCTATGCTCCCACTGACCCCCGACGATCAACGTAGACACGACGAGGCCATTGCTTGCCCTGTCTGCGTCAAGGAGTACACCGCCAACAACTGTAAAGTCCGACACCACGATCACTTTAACGGTAGGTACGTTGGTTCTTGGTGCAACGATTGCAACCGCTTGGCCCGGGACCCGCGCTTCATCCCTGTGTTTTTTCACAACGGCTCGGGGTACGATTTTCACCACCTGATCAAGCATCTTGGGTACGACAACGAGCGAATCAACGTCCTGGCGCAGAACGAGGAGCGTTACATCAGTGTGAGCAAACGAGTGCCAATCCCAGAATCTGACTCTACCGTCGAACTTCGCTTCCTCGACTCCCTGAGGTTTCTCCCAGCCAGCCTCGATGCTCTTGCGGGGAAGCTTAGCGACGAGAAAATGCTTATCACCTCTGCGAATTTTCCGAACTTGGACGCCGGTCTCTTCAGGCGTAAGGGGGTCTACCCCTACGAATACATCACAGACCCTACCAAGTTTGCGGAGACGTCGCTTCCTCCTCGAGCAAACTTCTATAGCAAACTGCGAGGCTCGGGCATCTCTGAGGATGACTATAACCATGCTCAGTCCATGTGGTGTGAGCTGGATTGCCAAAATCTCGGAGACTACCACGACGCCTACCTCAGACTTGATGTGACGCTCCTCGCCGACGTGATCCAGGCGTTTCGTGCAACTGCGAAGACCATCTACCACCTGGATCCCGCCTACTTCTATAGTCTCCCCGGACTGGCATGGTCAGCCATGTTTCTGGTGACGAAAATTGAGCTGGAGCTTCTTTCGGACGTGGACATGATGCTGTTTGTGGAACGTGCCGTGCGGGGTGGAATGGTCCAGGTGTCGCAGCGACACTCGCACGCCAACAACCATCACATGGCTACTGGCTACGACTCCACCCAACCGTCCAGCTACATCATGCACACGGACGTGAATAACTTGTATGGGCACTCCATGATGCAGCCACTCCCCTTTAGAGGGTTCGAGTGGGCTGACCCTTCCAACTTCAATATTAAAGGTTTCGACGATTCGAAACATGGGTTCTTCGCCGAGGTGGACCTTGAGTTCTCCGAGAAGCTGCAGGATTCGTTCTGCGATCTTCCCCCTGCACCCGAGTTCAAGTGTCCACCCGATTGCAACCAGAAGAAGCTCGTCATGGATTTCGAACCCAAAAAGAATTACGTCCTTCACTACCAGAATCTCCGGTGGTTGATGCAGCAAGGGGTCACAGTCCACGTAGTTCACCGTATCCTCAAGTTCGAGCATTCTCCGTGGTTGCGTCCATATATCGAAGTCAACACCGAACACCGCACCGCAGCCACGTCCGAGCTTGATAAGGATTTCTTCAAGCTCATGAATAATGCGGTGTTTGGCAAGACCATGGAGAATGTACGGAATCGCGTGGACATAAAATTGGTGACGAGGAAAGAGCGATGTCGTCAGCTTGTTGCAAGTCTATTGTTCAAGTCTCGAACAATCTACAACGAGCAGCTGGCTTTGATTCACATGAGGCAAGGTGTGGTGAAACTCACCAAGCCCATCTACGTTGGAGCCACTGTTCTGGATCTGAGCAAGCTCCACATGTTCGAGACGTACTACGACATATTACGTCCACACTACGGCCACAACATCTCGCTTCTCTACACAGACACAGACAGCTTGGTGTACCACGTTCGCACAGCCGACGCATACGGGGATATAGCCTCAGTTCCAGCTCTTGAAGACCTCTTCGACACCTCGGGCTATCCCCAGCCGAACCAGTACGACATCCTAGCCCGCAACAAAAAAGTGCCCGGCAAACTCAAAGACGAGAAGGACGGAGATGTGATTCTCGAGTTTGCAGGTCTTCGCGCCAAGGCCTATACCATCAAAGCCGAGGGTGGCGTTACCAAGAAGGCCAAGGGTGTCGGCAGACAGGTGGTTCGGGAGCATCTCACATTCGAGGACTTCGTGGATTGCCTCAAGACCAGGTCGTCGGTTCTAAGAGCAGAACAGCGCATCCAGAGCGTCGACCATGTGTTGACCACCAACAAAGTGAGGAAGATTGCCCTGGATCCCAACGACGACAAGAGGTGCGTTCTCCAATGTGGAATCCACACACTGCCGTGGGGGCACTATCGCTTAGCAGAAAGCAAAACCTGCAACATATGCCCATCTTCAACAGAAGATTCATAAAACAAAACAAAAAAAAAGAAAACAAAAAAAAACAACACTGACTGTTATTACAAAAAAACTTTGACCGTATTTTAAATAACCAGCATAATATGAATCTTTTTGGTTTCCGAAAACAAACCAACATGGAGACTGTACATCGCGCGACGACAGATTATGAATTTCTACCTTCCATGTTAACTAAACTCAACGGTCTACTGATTGTTCACCTTAACAGCATTTGGACGAAATTGGATGACGATGTGGGCAAGATGTTTTACGTCTTCAACAACAATTTACATTTTTACAAAATTCCGATCGATGGAAAACTTCAAATCACCGTGAATCCGGAAAACGTAGGCGAAATCAAAATATCTACCGGCAAGAATATTTTTCGAATCAAGCACGACAAGATGCTTTCTAACATTACGTACGATGTTTCTGCAGGAGATTGTTTATACGTTGAACTCCTAGGAGATTACGACAAACTCATTCCTCTCTTCGTAGAATTACGAATCGTCTATCCTATTATAAATAACCGTTAACCAAAATGCCTAACGATATTTTCGGCAACACTAAGCGTGTAGACCACGCAGAAGAGATTCTCATGTTGGACGTCCGAATTAAAAAGTTGAGGAGCGATTTGATCGCTTTGCAGGAGACCTTAAACAAAAGTTTAGAGTCGGAGATCGCTACGCTCCAAACGCAATGTCTCGACCCCATTCTGAAAATCGATTCCGAACTGAAAACGCTCATAAAAAATTATGTCGACGTACCTTCTTACGACAACGTTCAAAATATACAGTTGAGCGTGGATAAGCTTCAAAATGATTTGGCCAAATTGCAACAATTTCAATCGAAAAATGAAGATTTGGAAAAATTGAAACTCGAAATCGAAGAACGAACTTCGACAATCGAAAAGAATTTCTCTGAACTTCAAACCGTCGTGAAGGATATTGATGTAGAACGCTTGCATGTTGTTGTTTCCAAATTACAAGAAGAATTCGCCGACACGTTGGAAGAAATTAAATCCAAGTTACAGACTTTGGAAGATACCATGACAAACCTACCATCGTCAGACGAACTGCAGGTCATCAGCAAAAGCGTCGCGAACATAAAAATTCAATTGGAGGCTTATCAAGATTTCGAACACATTCAAACCACCATCGCTACGCTTCAGGCGTCTCTGGAGTTGATCAACGAAGAAATTAAAAATATTCACGCTGAAGCAAGTGCGCTGACGAGCATACAAGACACGTTGAGCACGGTTCAGCAGAAGATAGAATATTTAGAAAATTTGAACGTCGAATCGAACCTTGCTCATTTTCATCACGTACTGGACAACATACAGGGTGACTTGGAATCGTTACGGACGAGCGTACCTTCGAGCGAAGATTTGGAAAAATTGAAAACGGCCGTGACGGCACTATCCGATTCGAGCGACATCAAAAATTCATTGAGCGATCTCGAAAGTAGGGTGGCCAATCTCCCCACCTCCAAAGAATTACACGCTTTGAAAAGGAGCATATCACGTATGCTGAAACGACTGGAAACGGAAACGGCGAACGTGGAACAGATTCGAGACGAACTTACTTCGCTGGTGTCGACGCTGCCCACTTCGCAGAGCGTCGCCGACCTTCACACGCAGTTTACCGAGATGCGAAGCATCGTGAACGATCTTACCGAGAAAAGTTCGAAATTGAATCAAGTCGAAAACCTTCAGAGTATTGTCGTCAACATCAGAGATCAAGTTGGAGTGCTGGAATCCACGCAGGAATCGACGCTGGCCTCTTTCGGTGCCAAATTACAAGAACTCAACGAAAACTTCAAGCAGTTGAACGTGGAAGTGAAAATCAAACCGTCATTTTCTACAGTAACGGATACCATCGTCGAACATTTGTTGCCCGTACAAAATACACTGGGACAGCTTCACAGCAACCTCGTTAGCGTCGATACTAAATTCGCTAAACTGCATTCTCTGCAAGCCATCGAAATCAACAGCGTACCCAATCAACAGAGAATCTCCACGTTCGTCGAAGGTAACAAACTGTACATGTTACATCCTTATCATCCGTACTACAAGTTTCTCCTCGATGGCACGATTCAGATAAACGAATTTTCGTACTGGTCTCACGGCAGAAAAGCTAGCGTTCCCACCATGACCCTGATATCGAATCGTGGTGTTCAGAAAGCAGGAAACATTCCTCTGGCACGTTGGAACGAAACGCGCAACATATATGAAATACACGAAGACGAAGATCTCACCGTTTTTGACGTGAGTGCCGGCGATAAGCTGATCATTCAAAACACGAGCGAAGTGCCACCCTCTTTGAATCCCATCACGCTGGTGCTTCTCTTCAAACGTAATCTCTAAAAAAATGTCTAGGCAAGCTATCGTCGAAGAATTGCATAAACCTGCACGCCGCAACTACGAACGTTTGGCGGTGGTGACCAAGGGAATCGACGACCTCTGGCAAAGTGACCTCGTGGAGATGAGTAGCGGCAATCTAAAAAATGTGCATAAATTGAACAAGGGCAACAAGTACCTCCTCACCGTCATAGACACGTTTTCGAAATTCGCATGGGCTCTACCTTTGAAGGCGAAAACAGGGACGTGCGTAACGGAAACATTTAAGACAATTTTTCGCGAAAGCGGCAGACGACCTCGGTTTTTGCAAACAGACAACGGTAAAGAATTTTACAATGCCGTATTCCAAAAGTTTATTCGGAAACACGACATTCGACATTACTCAACCTTCAGTCACATCAAAGCCAGCATCGTGGAAAGATTTAATCGCACTCTGAAATCGCGCATGTGGAAACGATTCACGCTTCGAGGAAATTACAAATGGGTCGACATACTGCCGGAACTCGTCGACACCTATAATGATAGGGTACACAGAACGATAGGCATGAAGCCAGCTGACGTTACCAAGTCCGACGAGCAGCGATTAATTTCCAGCGTTTACTGTCCAAAGTACACGCCCACGACAAAAAAACCTAAATATAAAATTGGAGACCAGGTGAGGGTCAGTAAATTGAAGCGAACGTTCGACAGGGGTTTCACACGAAACTGGAGCACGGAACTTTTTACCGTGGTTCGAGTTCTACCCGGAAACCGTCACACGTATATAATAAAGGACAGTGGCGGCGAGATTTTGAAAGGAAGATTTTACGAGGAGGAACTCTCTAAAACGAAATACCCCAACACATACCTTATCGAAAAAGTTTTGCGTAGAAAAGGCAACAAACTGTTTGTCAAATGGCTGGGACTTCCGGAAAAAAGTTGGATCGATTCAAACGAAGTGATTCTATGAGTGCGTGGAATGTCGTGAAACGTCTACCTGATTCGGAAAATCGAAAGAACAAAAGGAACGGCGAGTTGCTTCCCGACAGCATCCGCTGTCTGATCGTAGGTCCTTCAGAGTGTGGGAAAACAACACTGCTCGTGGACAATTTTCTCCTCGCACCGAATTGGTTAGATTGGAAGAACAGGCACCTCTACGTATTTTCGAAAAGTCTCGAGCAAGCGAAATACCAGCAACTGATGAAACTGTACGATGGTCTGGACATTGCAACGTTCTCTTCGGAAATAAAACCACTCCACGATTGTCGTGAAAATTCAGTCGTTGTGTTCGACGATGTCATCCTGGAAAATCAAAATGAAATTCGCAATTTTTTCACGCAAGGTCGTCACAAAGGAATAGATTGCTTCTTCCTAGCTCAAACGTTTTCCAAAATTCCAAAACAGTTAGTACGCGACAACGCTAATTTCATATGTTTGTTTCGTCAAGATCACACCAACCTCAAGCACGCGTACGATGACTACGTAGGCGGAGACATGAACTACAATCAATTTTCGGAACGCTGCTGCTCCCACTGTTGGAACAGTGACGATTTCGGATTCGCGACGATCGACATGACGAGAAAACCTAACGAGGGAAAATACAGAAACAAAATCAACGACTTTCTAAACGTTGCAACGTTGTGAGAAACAATGAGTATAAATAACGCTATGACGAAACGAAAAATCGAAGACGAAAATCTCAAGTTGCGAAACTACCTCGCGAAACGCTTCAAAGGTTGGAAATCCGAGAATCGCGGATTCTACGAAGAGAAGAAACGTCAAGATCAACCTGTGATCGACGCCATCAGCGATCTAGGTAAAGAAATTAAAGGCGTCACGGAACAAAATAAAAATTTGATCAACGAACTCGTACCACTTGCAGCTAAAAGTTACACCGTACCCACGCCCATTTCGAGCATTCCTTCGACGCCGTTGGAATTGAAGGACGTACCGGCACGACATCGAGCCATAGGTAACACACCGTCGTCTTTGGATAAAATCGAGTTGGGACCTTTGGCACGAGACTACCTGAGCACGGGAAAATTCGACAAGGATGAAGTGTTCGGATTGTATCCGAGCATGGAGAGCAACGAAGGCGGCGGTGTGGTTTGGAAGATTGGAAAATCGAAGGTGAGTTTCGAAGGCAACGACATTAAAGTCAATTTAGGCGAGAAGGATAGTTGGAACAGGTATCCGGGTACGGTGGGACTGTGGGAACTCGTTGCCAAAAAGCAGCCGAAAGATTACACCGACGAAGATTACCAGAGTTACAAGGAAATTCTGATCATGACGGACGCCTTGTACCAGAACAACGACGCCTCGCAGAATAGGGTCAAATCCAGCAGCGGCGAGAAGTACAGAAATCTCATCAAGCCGATATGGAACCAGGTGAAAACAGGCAGCGGCGTCAAACTCTACAACACCCTGCCCAAAGAATTCGTTTGGGTGGACGACGTGCGCAAGCTCATAGACAGGTTGTTGGTTATTGCAGGAGAGGAGACTGCAGGCAATCGTAATTTCTACAACGAGAAGGTTGGCATCGTGGACATGATCAGCACAAAACTTTCCAACTTCATCGTGAACGACGACAAGGGCATAGGTTACCTCATTAAAATCATCAACACGCTGCCTCCGAGATTCTGGAACGTGGCCGAAGGAAAGGGTCTCGTGAACGACATCATCAACAAGTTACCTTTCGAGATGCATTTACCCGGCTACCAGTACTGCGGACCAGGTACCAAACTCGAGAAAAGATTGGAGAGAGGAGACAGGGGTGTGAATCTGTTGGACGCCGCATGCAAAGATCACGACATCGCTTACAACACCACTCGCTCCGATCTGGATGCACGTCACGAAGCAGACAGAAAGTTAGAGCACGCAGCTTTCGAAAGATTCGTTAGCAGAGACGCTTCGCTGGGAGAAAGAGTTGCAGCACTGGGCACCACCATCGCCATGAACACGAAACAAAAACTTGGATGGGGTGTGTAGAAATAAAAGAATTTCTCGAACCGTGAAAAAAATTTCTTCGGTATATAAATAACACTACGTAAAAAAAAAAAAAACTCCAATTGTGTTTGCCATTTATAAAATGAGTAAACAATCACTAGACGCCCAAGCATTAAAACAAATGCTAAATTCATCAGTCGAATATGTAAAAATTCAGGAATTAGAAGTGGACAAACCTTACACGATAACTTCCGGTTCAATTGTTTCTACCCAGTATGGCCCCAAGGCGCGTCTGTTGCTCAACGCACAATACAGTCTATTTTTACCAGATCGATACGCTAACATGTTATCCGACGAGAAGCTAGCTATTTTAATCGAGAACAAAACTCAAATCGTGTACAAGGGTACAAAGGAACTTCTTGGTAAGAAAACAAAGCACGTAATAGAATTTGTGTAACGGCTCTGCGCGGAGTATATTCTTGAAAAAAAATTACACGGAACAAAAAAAATTTCAGAACATTTATATATAAATAACATACCAAAAAAAAATTACACAAAACAAAAAAAATCTCAGAACATATATATAAATAACATACCGTGAAGATAGCATATAGAGCATCATCATGAAGCCCAAGGGTGTCGTGTACCAGATACCATACTCCAATCTGAAAAATCTAGGTGCCCTCGATGGGTTACTCACCAAGAAACAACGCGAGAAGAAACGTTCTTGCTTGACGAAAGGACACGGAATGAAATTACTTCTCAGCACACCTCAATTGAGACGCTTGCAGCGTTCGCGAAAACAGCAAAAAATCGGAGGTTTCATATTCAGCATCCCGGCCATCCTGGCAGCATTAGGGGCCGTTGGAAGTTTGGCCGGCGGTAGCGCCGCCATTGCAAAAACCGTCATCGACTCGAAGAAGAACAAGGCAGAATTGGAAGAACAGAAACGTCACAACCTGGCTATGGAGAAGAAGGGGAAAGGTGTGACCAAAAAGCGAAAAAGCAACCTCGATGCTTTGAAGAAATATAAAAAAAAGAAGAAGCCCTGTCCAACTTCGATATTGAATCTCTGATCGAACTGTTGGGAATAAAAAACTTCAGGGGTGTTTTCATGTCCGATTCTCTACCCTCTGCTGTGAAGAAAAAGGAGTATGGCGTGGTCAACCTGGACAGTTACAAAAATCCTGGTACACATTGGATATGCTACCTCAAAATTGACGATAACAATGCATTTGTTTTCGATTCGTTCGGTGGCACACCACCTGCCAGGTTGGTGAAGTATCTCAGTGTTGCCAACCTCTACTACAATAACAAACGCATCCAGGGTTTCACCGATGTTAACTGTGGCCACCTATGCCTCTCCGTTCTCGCATACATGTCTAAAATAAATAACCCCTCGGTGGAACATTTTCAGAAAGCATTGTGGAATCTTAAACACGATGGGCGTGTTCCATCTCACGAGCGAATCTTCGATCCTGAAACTCACGCTGCACGACGACATCGTCTATCCTAAATCCGTAGCTCTGCGTGCATTCTACAGCATGTACCTCATACCTAACGTCACGCAGCACAACAACAAAATTAGCGTCGGAAGCGAGCACATTGTCGTCACGCCAGGCCAATACAATCTTTCCACTTTGCAAGCTCAATTACCCAAAGGCACGTACCTTTCTCAAAATTCGGTCACGCACAGAGTGGAAATCCTATCGGCAACGGAAACCATAAACCTGGGCACCATGGGAGAACTTTTAGGTTTCGAGAACAACACCAAACTCGAAGCTGGCATCAAACACACGGCAACCAACATTCCTAAATTTCTAGCCATAGAAACTCTAAACGTTCACTGCAACGTGGCGGAAGGCATGATCACTAAATCTTCGGACGGATTACTGGGAAGTCACAAGCAGACAGGAATCATAGCCACATTCAAACCTAGTTCCGAATTCATGGAACCGATCATCTACACACCCTCTTCGCCGATCTATTTTCCAGTATGCCGCAACCGCATAGACGACATAGAGTTGGTGGTGACAAACGAGAAAGGAGAGGTGGTGGATTTCGCAGGTGCCACTACGACGGCCATCGTGGAGATCATCGTATAATAAATAACCATACATAGTAAAAATGGAGCAAATCGAAAGTTACGAATTGCAATCTTTCCCTCCCAACCGTCGCACGTTCGCCAATCTCAACGAAGCGAACAGGGAGATCGAATACGACGTGGACGTAGGGGATGGGTTCGTTCATCCTCACAGAGCGGACCTCTACCTTCAATTCGACGTGGTGAAGAAGGAAAGCGGAGACGCGTTTCCGCCCAATGCAAATTTGATACTCGTGGACAACTTCGTGCCTCACCTGTTCTCGCAGGTGGAGGTGAGGAAACACAACACCGTCATCGACAGAATCGATTATCCAGGCATCACGTCGACGGCAGTGGGAACATTGAAATTATCCAAAACAGACGCGGCATACTACCAGGCGGGAGGATTCGAAGCAGGGACGAAAATATCGACTAGAAGTCACACGGTGCTTTTTCCCATGCGTCTGCTGCCGGGATTCTTCTCGGACTACAAAGAGATCATGTGGAAGGGAGGATTGCGCGTCACGTTTCGAAGAGCGGCCAACGACAACGACGCACTGATGCGATACACCAACTTGAACGCCGACGGCACGCCGATAGCCAACACATTACCCGAAGCAGCCAAGTGCGTCATCCGGAGCATGGAATTGAGAATGCCGATCGTGGAATACGAAACAAACTACGCCCTCAAGTACAAAGCAGAGATCTTGAAGAGTCCGCAGGTACCGATTCACTTTCACGGTTACCAGTGTGTGCAGAAGATGGCGTCGGGAAGTCACATGGAATTCGACGTGACGACACAGTTCAACAACATACAGTTCGACATGCCAGATTTCGTCGTGGTGCTCTTTCAGACCGGGCGCGATAACAACCAGGAAAAAGATTCCAGCAAGTTCGACGACTGCAAGATCAAGAATGTTTATCTGAAAAATGGACGCAACGAAGTTTTCCCGCGCGAGAATTACAACCTCGACATGACCAAAGACGATTACCTCAAACTTTACGAAGCTTACACCTCTTTCAAACGCGTGACCGAGGGAAGCATGGACATGTACTACACGCCCAGCGAATTCAAAACCCGCAGACCCATGTTCGTCATCAACACATCTAAGAGGAAGCAGGTGGTGGTCAACGATCGAACCAACATCAAGGTCGTCTGCGAGTTCAACAGTCCGTTGCCCGAGGATACCGTATGCAGTGTCATCCTAGTCGCCGAGAAGTCCTTCGTCCACGACGTGAAGAACGAGAGGGTCACAGAGCAGTTTTAACATGTTTAACATCTTTTTTCTTGCACAAATAATAAGAGGCGCCAGCGCGTGCACGTGTGTGTGTGTGTGGCACATCGTTCCCGAGAGAGGTTTACAAAAGTCACGATATACAAACATTAGTGTCCCCGGGACTTGGAAGATTACGATAAAGTGCATTCGTACTTCAAAAATGAGAAAATGCATTATTTACTCATCACGCTGTGCCAGCACAACGAATAAATACGCGAAACGTAATCTACCGATAGGCGCGCGCGCGCGTGTGTGGCACATCGTTCCCGAGAGAGGTTTACAAAAGCCGTGTCCGGATTGGCAAGCGCTCCATCCCGTTCTCCCCCGTTGCTCTCGCGTGCACTCGAAGTCGCGTCCAAGTCGTCCGAATCTGCATGTCCCCTTGTAGTACGCCTGTCACTTTTCCCGCCAGGTGTCAGCCCGAACTTCACCCACCGCGCTCTGGGGCGCAAACAAACATGACAATGATTTCCACCTAACTACTCACATTAAAAAATATAACACGCTATTTCATCATTTACGTTTTCTGCATTCATTATCGATAAAATATTAAAATATAACTGAGTTTTACATCCTCTAATCAGTAAATATTGTCTGTACAAAATGAAAGTTAGAATATGGCTGCCAAGCGCAGCGTCACAGCGAGTTCAAGCGTGCATCTGTCGCGCCCTCCGACTCCACGTCTACCGCAAATTCAGACAACAGAGATTGGCTGAGTCCCGGATGGAACAGCGCTCTAGGTGACATCTGCTGCTGATTCGGACGCAACCCCGGCCACTTCTATTAGTCAGTGTTGCTCATTCGTAGGTTAGCTTCGCCTGTAAAATATCACATGATGAAATATTCTTCAGGTAAGTTGGCAACATTGAACCGCAATTGATGTTACCAGTGTTGTCAACTTCTATTTGTAGGTTAGCTTCGCCTGTAAAATATCACATGGTGAAATATTCTTCAGGTGAGTTGGCAACATTGAATCGCAATTGATGTTACCAGTGTTGTCATCTTCTATTTGTAGGTTAGCTTCGCCTGTAAAATATCACATGGTAAAATATTCTTCAGGTGAGTTAGCAACACTAAACCGCAATTGATGTTGCCAGAGTTGCCAACTCCCATTTGTAGGTTAGCTTCGCCTGTAAAATAACATGTGGTGAAATATTCTTGGGGTGAGTTGGCAACACTGAACCGCAATTGATGGCACTCAACCCGTGCACCTCCACTAGTCAGTGTTGCCAACTCCCATTCGTAGGTTATCTTTGCTTGTAAAATATCATATGGTGAAATATTCTTGGGGTGAGTTGGCAACACTGATCGCCAATTGATGGCGCTCAACTAAGCTGATTACACTAATCAGTATTGCTAACTCTTATTCGTAGGTTAGCTTCGCCTGTAAAATATCACATAGTGAAATATTCTTGAGGTGAGTTGGCAACACTGATCGCCAATTGATGCTGGTGAACCCGGCTACCTCCACTAATCAGTGTTGCCAACTCCCATTTGTAGGTTAGCTTCGCTTGTAAAATATCACAAGGTGAAATATTCTTGGGGTGAGTTGGCCACACTGCGAGAAAAGCCTCAAGCAAGGTTGCCAGCTCCTTGTTTGAGGTTAGGTTAGACCGAAAAAAAAAAACCTTGGTGATTTTTTCAAGTGAGGAGTTAGCAACACTGCGAGCGCCACCGAGCGCCATTTTCGGTTGGTCAACCGGCTTGATTACTCTACTCCCAATCACAAAATTATTGTTATTATTAACGTATTGTTGTTATTTATTAAAGTATGGATCACATAAATGATACATCATATGCAATAAATGAAATATCTCCCATTGTCAAACGATATTATTATTATAATCTCGGTATGACTTACATAGCGTTTCTCGTTCTTTCTGATCAACCTTTATGAGAAAGTTGAGTAAGGCCAGAAGTACTTGTATTTAGCAGAACCAATCTTCCTGTGAGAACCATTATTCTTCATCAATCGTTTATAAATCTGCCCGAAAACCTTACCCCACATATCAGACACACAACTAGATTTATCTTTGAGTTTGTGTCAAGACGCAGGAAATTTAAATTCTTGTTGCAGTTCCATATAGAAAATGTAGATTTATTCACTGCTATACAAATAACTTAACACATACTCGTACAAAACAATACATCTTTTCTATCATGAAATGTGTCTCAAATTTAGACTTGGTTTTCAAGATAACTCCGAGACTTTTATAAAACGGGATAACAGTGTTTTTCATATAATATCGACGGGACGAGCGGGACACGCCTCTGAAACGGGACTGTCCCGGTCAAAACGGGACGCATGGTCACTCTACCCATATATGAAATGCTTATTCCCACATTTTACAGTAACAAGGAATTTGTTGATTCAGTAAATATTTAGCCTCCCCGTAGCATCGTCGCCTTGTAATCATGGGGTCCCATGTTCGATACCCGGTGAAGGCACATAGTGGTTCATATTCCACTTTAAACTGTAGGTCAAGTCCCGGTTAGCTTTACTGTGCATAAAGTGGACTTAAGACACCAAATCAATCAATCAAATCAATCGGTAAATATTTAGAAATCATTTACCTAATTTGTTGCCATGAAAGCTGGTGTATTGATTCAGTGTGATTAGAATTATCTTTTAGATCATCCATGGAGGTGAAGGACCGAGAAACTCAATCTTGGATCTGTCGCCTGAGGATACGTTTAAGCGAATGATTAAACACGGCAGCCGAGCTTTCGAAATGCTAGGATGGAGACGTTTAATCTCATTAGGCCGATTG
This sequence comes from Lepisma saccharinum, assembly GCF_977018435.1. Taxonomy (NCBI): domain Eukaryota; kingdom Metazoa; phylum Arthropoda; class Insecta; order Zygentoma; family Lepismatidae; genus Lepisma; species Lepisma saccharinum. Next base: position 56,560,684 of record NC_139233.1, read on the forward strand.
AGGAAATGAGGTTCAAGAGGAAGGGTTCGTTTGTGTTGCTATCTACCTTTTGGTAGCGGCGAGCTTAGAAGATGAAGGTGATGCTTTCTACAAAAATTATACTTTTCTAGGAATGTTATTTCCAAAAATTGTATTTCGTCTCCCGTTCTTGATATCGTTTCAATATCTGATTCCAGTCTTATTCTCTTCAGTCTCAAAAGTGAAGTATCCGTCTCGTGTTGAATCTCAAAATAACAGATGGCTGCACCGAAGCTGTTGTTACAGAAAATACTTATAAGAAACATGCAACTGGTTATTTTCAGTAATTTATATAAAGGAAAATAGACTATATAATAGTTAAGATTAATCCAATTTTTCAAAATTGATAATAATTTTTCAAATTTACAAGTAACAAAAAATATCGAGTTTACCTATGTACTATAGTAGGTTAAATGTACATTATCAATTTATAATATGTGCGTGCTCAATATAAGAAATTAACAGAGTACTTTCAAAAATCTCAGAGTTTTTGTCCACAATTTCTTAATTTTTTCAGATTATATAAATAGTAATAATAGCAAATACATAAACAAAAACGTTTGATTTTATTTAAAATAAAGTAATTTATGAATTATTTAAAAGCAAAGTCCTTTTAATAAAATATATTATGATTTCAGTTTTGAAATGATAGAACAATCGACTTCTACCATTTTTTAAAATAGTTTACTTTGAAAGCATGATATCACAATTGTGGATATGACGAGTAATAGGGTAATTTTGTGAGTGCTCCAAACAAAGAGAAAAGTGAAGGAAAGTACAGCCATGGACACCTCTGAGTTGTAACTATTCCACTAACATCTCCTGAGATTGTTACTACCCAGAAGTGTCCGTGACTGTACAATGGGAAATACCTGTCTAATACAAAGAGATCGAACATTAACATTACGACACTTAAAATTATTTTCTGGATTACTTGGGGAGTTTCTCGGACACGAAGATTGAGCTACACATACTTGCACCAGAAAAGAACATAAAATTTAATGTAGTTTAAATTTAAGTTAGCTGAGAATGACCAATCTATAATGGTTAGGGTATGCCTGGTCAACCCGTTGTGAAACAGCGCTCCGGAATGCAATTATTCTTGTCGTCATCATTTAAATATACATTCATTCGAAGTGCAGCGAGAAAAATGCCCAAGTAATCTTTCAGTAACGCACGAGTCCCATTTGTCAATTGCTTCGCGTTGCTGAGCCGCTTTTGTACAGAAGTTCTGGCTTACTCTGCGCAGCTATTTCAGTCCATCCACTTTCATAAATAGGGTTCGTGATACTTTGAGTTTCCTCTTGTGACCATCTGGAAGAAATTCCGTGTTATGTATTTATTGAGAGCATGCAGTCACTACAATTCTCTAAAAATCAGAGTTTCAGAACGTTGATCGCTGTCATGACAAGACATTCCTGAAGACAAAACATTTAGCTGATTTCAACAGGCGCCTACTTATAAAACAACAGTTGAAAATACATCTTTGGAACCCTCTACGTCACCAATCCCAAATATCGTAGGCAATACCTGTAAAATTTTCATGCGTGTACAATTTCCAGGGAAGTGCCATCAGCAATCCTAGCACCTGTTTGTAAAATTTCAGTCGTTTTACAGTATTGCTTACGTGCATGGCACTTTTCCAGTGCAAGGTATATGACAAGTTTGTCACTTTGTATGACTTCAGTCTCACGTATAAACAGAACACGTAACGGTGACAAAGAAAGGGATCAATTTTATCCCAGATAGGTCACGCCGCGGTAACAGTAACGCTGAACAAACGACCAACATTTCCACGATTGGTAACTCTGCCCCAGTTTCCGTGTCTCATAACGAGACCCAAGCTCTGGAAGAAAAAGAGGAGGGGGGGGGGAGAAAGAGAAACGTTCTCCAGGTTACTTCATTGGTCCCCGAATCTCAACGATGTCCCATCTTTTGTCTACAGCCGTTAGTGCCAACGCAAAAAGGCTCCGGCGACGAGGGGGTAACGTGGACAGGAAATGAAGCCAATGATCTGTAACAAGAAGAAAGGTTTCAGAGGATGCTGGAAAGAGCGGAGGGGATGTCTGGGAGCGAAATTACACCTGCGGTGTCGAATTTCGGGATCGGGTTTCAGAGGCTGCCGGATTGAGGTCCAGCCATCATGAGATTCGATAACCACGCTCTGTTTAATGCTTGCGAATGATGAAAAGGGTTGAGAGTAAAACAAACTCTTGTTTTTGTTTTAGATATATGCACGTGAAATCGATATCTCTTACTTCTGCTTTGCTTTTGTTTCTCTAAAAGATAGTCTATATGCTTTGTCCGTTTGAATATATGCAGTGTATCTAACTCTCTTGCCTTTTGGCGATATCGTTTCGGTTCATTTCCTGGTAGAGGTATACTATGTCAGCGTCTAATATTCACACTTGAGATTCAGACCTGAGATCATCTACCCCGAGAATCGAACCCTGGGCTCGCACGTGGCAGTCAGACTCCCTACCGACTGGACCATGTATTTTTATAGTTACACTGTTAAGCCTTGTTTCCATGTTAATAAAACATTCAAATGCTGACCATGGCAAAATTTATTGTAGAAAAATTATACTCTAAAACGTAACGTTTCCACTCTCTAACAGATTGTGAATCTTTGTCTGAAGAAGACCATGTTAGAGGGTAGAAACGTTACGTTTTAGGGTATAATTTTTCTACAATAAATTTTTCCTTGGTCAGCATTTGAATGATTTATTTTATAGTTAATGTTAATAATGATAATAATATGTATTATCTTCTGAATCTAGCAATATATAGCATACAATACCCAAAAAACAGAATGTTTAATTTTTACAGCGCCACAGACCACCAGAATCCGGAATTTCTTTCCACCACCAGCAACAATTTAAGATCCTGTGCTTCTAAGCACTGAGCCTGCGCGGCTGTTGAAACAAAATATTATCTAATGTAGATTAGGCACACACAGGAGATGTACTACGTAGAAATTTTCAGCTAAAAATTCAGGCTCGACCAGGACTCGAACACGGGTCTCTAGCATACCGTGCCATTGCTCTAACCACTTCTTTTTCTTTTAATGTTCTTTATTTTATGCAGTAGTGACTATTTACATAATCCTATGATAACATTATACATATATCAGATATAGATTACATAATTAGGTGTACTTACAGAATTAGAAAAGGGTCTGCAAGAAATTTGCATAGATTGTTTTGAGGTTAGCTTGGTGCATCTGGTAATAATTCTCACTGTAGTGATATTGCAACGAAATTTACATTGACACTGAATTATGTCCTAAAATATAATAAATACAGAGAGCTACTAAAAACTGTACCGTTCTTAGCTTAGTAAGAGGGAAGAACACAGAATCTGGGAACAATAAATGATCTACAGTAAATGTATCGGGCGATGTTCTACATATAGTACCAAGGCATTTACACAAATACTTCCATTGATCTACCGTTGCGGTGCATGTTACTAGGCGATGTGGTAAAGTGTCTTCAGCTTGATGATAATTGGAACACAAAGCACTGTCAGTCAGTTGGTATCACCACTTTCTAGCACCGGTCGCAATTGCATCGTGAACATAGAGATCCAATGCTGTTAGAAAGATGAGATGCAGATATATTCCTCCATATGTTTGACCACACTACATTGGAAGCACTATTCGTGGCTGGTGATGTAACCTGCAAGTCAATTGGTTATAGAAAAATTTCACTGTCATGCCATCGACATCCATGTGAGTGAACTGATTAGGAGGTAGCAATATTCGACAATAGTTGTCCTCAAATAGTTGTAGTTGGGAAGGATCTTCCCTGGATAAATGGGTGTTCGCAGTGCCACTTCATCTATCAGAGTATGTAGTAATGTTGCTGTTAAACTATCAGGGTAGTGAAGTAGCAACTCAATGTTCCATTGTAGAAACAAGGCTGAGGCTTGTCTCTCTACTTGGCCCAAGTTCAGTCCTCCGTTACTTACTGGGAGGCATAACGTTTCATGTGCGACGTGAAACAAATGTACATGCCATATGAAGCGCGTTATCATCTTTCGTATTTGCGTCGCGGCTTTCGCAGGCAAAACTTGCGCAGCATACACAACTTCGATAATGCAAACATGTTTACATACTGTGTTCTAGAGCGTAAGAATAGTTGTCTATAACGATTCATGTTGAACACTGCCTGGATTTTTTGGAGAATAGTAGTAAAAGTTCGGGAGAGTCTCTGTGATGATCGTAGTGAAGTTTATTCCCAAAATTGTCACTGTATCTACAATGGGTATAGTCACAGGTTCAGTCCACAGAGTGGGGTTACTAACTAGGGGTAAGATTTTGGATTTCCTCTGGTTCAAACTAAGTCCGGTCTGCTCTCGTAACGTTTCAAGTTCTGCCTCCATACTAGTCAAGTCAAGTCGATCTTCACTATTACGGTCACATCATCTGCGTACGCTCATATTTTGTGGTCTCTCCCAAGAAGCCTGAGTCCCTGACGTTTTTCATGCATCATTCGTAAAAATGGAGCCAGAGCTGCGCAGAATGCAAATAAGGAAAATGGACATCCTTGACGGACAGAACGCTGAATAGAAAAGGCTTGCAACAGAAAACCATCGATGGATAACTGAACCCTAGCTTCTCTGTATAAGCTCTGTATAGATTGTACAAAGCAATCTCCACATCCCACTTTTCCAAAGTATTAGAAAAGATAGTCATGTCTGAGGGAGTCAAAGGCACTTTGAAAATCTAACGCCACTAAAGCAGCTTGAGAACCTTCAACAACTTGCATAGAAGTGAACCACTGAGCTACCGAGCCGGCCTGGCTTCGCCTGATTTTTCGCTATCGCTGTTTTACCTGCGTGGAATCGTCTCTGCCAGTGCTACCTATTTTGTTTCAAAGGCAACAGATCCCGTTACTGCAGCACTGGCAGAGACGATTCCACGCAGGTAAAACAGCGATAGCGAAAAATCTGGCGAGGCCAGGTCGGCTCGGTAGCTCAGTGGATAGAGAAATTGCACGGTATGCCAGAGACCCGGATTCGAGTCCTGGTCGAGCCTGCATTTTTCGATAAAAATTTCTACGTAAAATATTATCGGTTGTTATATACTTTCAAATCAAACTACTCTGTCGTCATACAGGCATGTTTGTCCGTGATTTACCTGAATCACCCCAGACCAATACTGGGATGACACCTTGAATAAATTATACGGTCGCTTCACCCTCTTTTCAGATTCGACTTTGTACATCCCGTTCCGTTTCGCCTCTCTGAGCACAAAGCGGGCTTAAGAAAATATTATTTCTTTGTCCTCTCATCTCGTTTTCGCGATTAACATAGTGGAACGAATATACGAAGGTATTTAATTCCTTGAAAATACTAATACAAAACTCCACAGTTGCCCTTCAAGTTTAATTTTAATGTAAATACTAACGAATGCTATGACATACGGTAGGTTTGTCTCTCGAATTATTCACCTTTGCATTCGTGAAGTATTCAGTATTTCAGGTTCACTTAGCAAATAGTTTGAAGAAACTAATTAAGGGTTTATAACATAACTACAATATACTTCGTCAATCGTCAGAGATACAAGTGATACAAAGGATAAGAACAATGTTACTTTAGACATTCCATATCGAACGACTTGACGGTTTCATTTGTCATTTACGTCTATTAGGTAATTCGTAGTAATTACATTAATTGAATAAGCTTTGACCTAAATTTTACCATTTTGAGCATCGACCACAACCATAACACAATTTTATATCACAATACAGACCATGTCATGAACATTATTAATTTGTGATATTTCATGATTTAGGGAGGTTAAACATGCGTTATAGTAAGCTGGATTTTGCCAACACATGCATGTGTTGTAAACAGGGAGAGAGTAAAATCACTCCCAGGCAAAACTCTCAAGTAGATTTACTGTAAATTTCCTTGTTTGATTCATTGCATTGATTAATTTCGTCTTCGCTTTTCCGTCCCTTTTGGCTAATGACGAAGATAATGGTTGTTTCCTTGTCGCCTGTTTCTGAAGTCGCATCTGGTGTTATCACAAATAAACTAAACCCTACACTTTTACGTTAGGAGAAACTATAGCTATAGAAATTAACTACCTCACATCCATTACAGCGACTAACATGGGCAGTATACTATCGTAAATATAACTTCATCCTTTCGATCAGGGATAATTATCCAGAAAGTCACCAACACTGGGCAAATCTAGATACCTGGCGACCCCTTCTGTGAATCAATGGCTGGACTGGATAATTCAAGAAACTGATTGGACCTCTAGTATGTAATCTAATTCTAATCTAATCTAATCTTACCCAGCAAAAGAATGCTTTCCTGCCATTAATATATGATCTTCCCAAATTACCACCTTCGAACGTCTCCTATAAAATGTTCCTCATTCACAGGTAGAGAAGAAAAGAAGCTAATACGATCGATCTTGTTTACGTATTAAATAAATGGCATAATTAGAATTAGACTAACAAGAAAACTAGTTTCATATATTCATTTAAATGTCTGGTAAAAAAGTAAATATAAAGACTGCGTTATCTAGCGATATATTTTAAAGTATTAAGAATCAGTTTCTTTTGAGATCGAGCTTTCGTGAAACTCACAACCTCCAGAACAACCAGTAACCATGGGGACGGATAAATATGAAAATTTAATTTCACATTGCAACGTGCAAAGAAGCCAGCAGGATGGAAATTCATGGTAGGGCAAATAAATGCTTAAGACTTTTTAATTGCGTTTGAAATTAGGTTAAGAATAGAATCTCCTTAGGAACTGTCTGCAGTTATATTTTAAGCTATGCGGAAACTGTAGATGGGAAATGTGTGTGTTTCCTTGCTAATGTTATAAATGGGTTCCTTTATATGTACAGTTAGTGACGTCAACTCACAAGGAAAATGTAAATACGGATGTAAAATGTGGGAGGCACATTTAAGGTGATTCAGTATCGCCCTACATTTAAAAAAAGGGAGGGTAAGAAATGGGGGCGTCCATCCCTCTGTCCCTCTCTGACACGAGACTGCCCTAAATTAGATTTTTCGTATTATTGTGTTGGTACGTTGATTTGTGACCTTTCTAACGACGATGAGGATGAGGATGAATGATAAATAGATGGAATACACAAATACACAAACACAATAAATTGTTTGTGCCTTATCTATGATTCCAACCAACAACCGACGAATTTTTATCTCTATAAAAATTAAAAATGCCGGAAATATCTGCCAACAATATGCAAATATTTTAAGAAAACGCAAAAATGTAAAAATACAAGTTAACCGTTTACATGAATTGATTATAAATTTTCTAGGGACAAATTTTAAAAAGGGATATCACTTATTTGGATAACATTTATTGTTAAAGCAAGGATTGTTGTGTGAACGAGATGTCCAAATATGGAATGTAGAAGTAGTTTCATTGTTAAAAAAAATAAAACAGCTGAACGTAGATGTGTCGGGAAAACATGTAAACATATTTCAGCTTTATAATCTTCGGAATGTCCACATATAATTTTTGACTGTATTTTTCATGGTAAACAATTGCAGAGATATTAATGGACGGATCTAAGCTGACGGGTCTCCCTGATTGACAGTGATAGCGTCGTCGCCTTATAATCAAAGGGTCCCGGGTTCGATATCTGATGGAGGCACCTAGTGGATCGGATCCCACTTTAAACTGTAGGTCCAGTCCCGATTAGCCTTATTGTGCATAACGTGGACTTAAAACACCAACTCAATCAATCAATTAAGGTGCAGAACACGTAGAAAATTTAAATATATCTTCAATAGAAACACACACACACACAAATGCTCATTTGACTCATATTTTACTTCAACATAATTATACGTGCAGTAAATTTGTGAAGCTTGCATACGAAACTCCTGCGGTATTATTTACCAAAAGAATATTTGAAGGATAGCATATGGTTAAGAAAGACCGGGGATAAAACGAGGGAATCGCCAATATTGTGAACACTATGAATGCCTTAAATTTAGAGCTTTTAATGGAAACGTCCAGATGGCAGGTACGACCGAAGTCTGTCTGAAAGTTCCAAATATGTCGACTTGAAACAAACAAAATTTACAAGTCGTTGAAAAGAAAAATTGACGCTGTAGAGGTACTTACAATGTTATTATTAGCACGTAAAGAAAATTGCCAGTATACTATTTACATCTTGGCACGGTCTATTTCATCATATATATCCTACGTCCACACTATAAAAGGAAGCACTAAGTTTTAAAACATCCTCCCAGACTACTTCAGATACAGGGAAAAGCTTTTCTTCACAAAAGTGTAATTTTAAATCTTAAATGGCAGTCAGACTAAATATTGGGGGAACGAGCTTAGAAGCAATATTTTTTTTTTTATATAAAATAATATTTCACGTTGTGGATGTTCAAAACTATATAGTTGATAGTAATGACAAGTGCAAAAACGTTCATACACATGTCTCATATACAAGCCAATTTTGTCAAAGTCAAGGTTTGTTTTGAGTCCATTTTATGCTCAGATAGGCTCATCGAGACTGGACAAACAATTTATAGTGGATTATAAAGCATTGTGGCACGTGCCTCCACCGGAAATGGAAAGAATTGATCAAAACTACCACTACGCTATGAGGTAGGCCTTGCCAGTCTTACTGATGATTTCGTAAATCGCCATCGGGCCTCCCCCATAGCGAAGTGGCTAGCGGGTTGCATTGTAATCAAAGGATTCCGGTTCGATATCAGATGAAGGAAATCTTACAGTAGTACGTATCGCTATTTAAACTGAGCGACTCCGATGGAGCAGTGGTAACATCTTCGCCTTATAATCAAGAGGTACAGGGCTAGATACCCGGTGAAGGCACAATGTGGCTCGGACTCCAGTCCCGATTAACCATTCCGTGCATACAAATGACTTACAAACAAACTCATACAAACAAAGCTATTAAAACTGTTGGTTAAGTCCCGAACAGCCTATCTGAGCATAAAGTAAACTTTTTCTAACAATTACTTACCTGGAAGACGTCTACGAATGAAATTGAGAAGGCGGAGTGGAGAAACTTTTAATAGTGCTTGTCAGATCCTGGCCTGCTCTGATAACGCACCTATTTATACTCATATATTGCGAGTTCGCCCACACATCCTCAGACATAAACCAGCTCTTCCCATCGCCGTTGTGATAAAGGCAATGCTGCGTAGACGTGGCGTAGGAAAACAGAAATAGTGGACACAATTTTCGCAGATATAAATAGATCCCGTGCCTCCCCAACAGAGCTTATACTTTTAACGATTGCTGCGAGCTCCCACAAATCGTAACTGAGTAGTTGCACAGCGGGTGCTAATGGCTACAATTAGAGCTAATCCATTATTTCTCCGTTTCCCCGTTAAGCGCTGAAAGTAATCATAGCTTCATGGCTCCATACAGCTTCTGGGAGACCGCCTTAGCCACAGATCCCAGCCGCAGTCCGGCACAGAGGGAAAGGATGTCATTTGTCCAGTCTTCCCTCCCCCACACTTTTTCTGGCTAAGGCCGGAAGAGAAGCTCTCGGCAAATTCAAGGGTACGCTCTACTCGCATTCAGAGGTAAGTGTGTTGTTAATACGGCAAACTAAATGTATTTCATATGCATATTGCAATACAAGCGCAATTGTGGAAAGAAATCTATGAAAGCTCAAAACTGTTGATGGATCCTGAGTTTACACACACACACACACACACACACACACACACACACACACACACACACACACACACACACACACCCACACACACACACACACACACACACAGGCTTAGGGCCTGTTGGTCACTAAATGTTAATTCTAATGTTTAGAGACCGTATTTTAAAGGGAATTTATTTTTTATTTTTCAACAAACTTATGGAATAAATAACAACAATGTTAACAATTATCTTCCATCAACAAGAATACATGGTTTTGACTTCCCTTTTTTGTCCCCTTTTACAGCCCACATTTCCTTCTTTTCCCTTGTTAAAAAACATCTTCCTTGGTCTCTTTATTGACAAGATATCAAACATTTTGTACGACTGTATTTTCCGTAAAAAAAAACATTCAACAATTGTCTATTTGGCGCATGTTACAGAAAAAAAGAACAAGCGCCTTCTACCTTACTTTACCTCCACGAGTGTTGGGAGTACTTTGCAGCGATTGTTGCAAGAATGCGATCTGGCCTTAAGCAGTAACAAAATGTCTTGGATTTTTACCTTACTTTATACGAAATTTAATGTATCCCTTTTTATACATGAATGGTATATATTGTGCTTTCATTTAAAATAATACTTTTAGTGGAGTGCAAAAATAAACGATAGTCCTTTCTAATTTCCTTTTTTTGATAATACTTTTCCCCTTTTCTATCCTTTTTAGAGTAAAAGTTTTGCCCTTTAAAATCCAGACTCTACTACTGACAGATAACTGTTTTGAAGCACATCTCAGTGTAAGACATAAATGCAAAAACTTTCTACAAGATTTGTGAATTTGTGATTTGTGAATGAGTTTTATTTCCAGCATGAATGCGTACTTACAATGATGTTAGAGCCTATCCCGATAAAAATGTCGTGACCAGATAGATTGGGTGAAGAGGTACTATCGAATACACCCCACATTCACCAGGTTAAACACCAGTGAACATTTTTGATGGCACAAAAATGACAAAAATCATTGAACTGAATGCAAGTTTCTTGTAATTTCATTCACCTGTATTATCAGCAGGACCTGCACCAGAATGACACCTGCTTTAACTTGAAAAAGAGTCTACGTTTGTCTTCTTTAATTTAGATCATAAAAATGTTGATGTATCTTAATAAGTATCGTCTCTATCATTAAAGTGCATATACATTGCATGACAGAGCTCTCCACTGTGCATTGCACCATGCCATGAACGTACAAGGGATATGAAATTAGCACCTCGTAGAGGTGACGTGATCAATACCACAATCCGGCCGCCTTTACTTGCAAGAGTGTATTTATATAAATAATCATTGTATTTATAATCGTTGAAAGAGTTCACATTACTTTGGGACACCCTGTATATATTTTTTTCACATGACGTCACAGAGTACTAGATGCATTCAATATTTACATCCGCCTTACAAAAATTTTCGACACTCCACTGATTTTCCCCCTATATTTATTAGGCTTCTGTAGTAACTGCTTGAAATGTTGTAAATAATGAACACTCTGTATATATTTCTCATTTTTGATAGCTTCCGGTAATAAAGTGCAACTCCCAATTTATTTTTATATTTGCTTATTAATGATTATCCATACATTCTTAGGTCTCTTTTCAAATACACTTACATAGTGTAATTTGAGACGGTTCAGAAAACCGATTCCTCGCCAATTACGAAGGCCTCGGTTTCACCCAATGTGGCTTCCTCGAAATAGCTGGCTGGAGTCAGTCGCAGGTAGAGCCCTCGTGCGGCCGTTTCTGTAATGAGCCTCTATCCGGCAGCGCGACCGACCTTTTCATTCGTGATGGAGGAGCATGAAGACGACCTAATTAAAGCTTAATTATCTGTCTGTAATTTGATTTTCCCTGATCCTGGGGACAGGAAGGGGGTAGCGTGAGAAGAGGAGGGAACAGAAGCTGTAGAAAGGAGTGGAATTTTACTGACTAGTTTCAAATCAGGATTCCTTTGTGATAAAAGCAGCAGTTGTAAGAGAGCAAGGTAGTGACGTAACGCCTTCTTGTTAGTGCTAGCCATTGTCTCGAAAGATAAAGTTACAGTTGCGTACAGGCAGTGTTTTGAAAGTAACTAACACACAGTTATTTCCCCCAAAAGTAGCTAAATTGCAGTTTCTCATTTGAGAAAGTAACTCAATTCCAGTTAGCATGTTTCCTCGATTCATACTAAATTTTAAACAATGATTGCAATGATGTGTCTATAACAATGGGCCTTGCGGACATTATATTTAAAAAAAACATTTTTAAGGGGGGGCAGGGCAACACACACACACACATATATAATATATGTGCCTGTATACTACTACATACATACATATGTATGAATTAATTAATTAATTCAAAATTTTAGGTGCGCCAGCAGTTAGGCTATTTTGCACCCGTCACATTATACGGGTCCAGCCCTCACCATAACAAAAAATATAACTAATACAACTGTAATGACGGAGCACTAAATATTCTAAAATATTCTTACTTGGGTCAACCATTATTTCAGTGAACCTTCTTCACAATAACTCTAATATCAGTCGAAACAATATATTTCCTTACGAGTAGACGTTGTTAAGAAACCAGTTTTTGAAATATTCTTCTAGAAGCCTCGTAGCACCCTTTTTTTTTTTTTGCTGGGGCAAGAGTCATGTGGTTCCTGCTATCAATGCTCAATCCTTCCCGAGAACAGAGATCCACCAGGCAAACTTAAACGAATATTTTGTTATTTTGATTGCATAAACATGATACACCTTGTTTATTTGGGCCATATGTAATATTTTATTTGCTTTCTGTTAATTTCACAGACATCTGTTTGTTTTATTTGTTAGTTTCAATACTGTTGTGTGTGTTGATTTAAATTTTGTAATTTTTGCTGTATATTTGTTACACGCAATATCGGAAGCGGAAGTCATTTCCGGTTTATAAACATTTTATAGAACTGTCCAATCTTTTATTCATTCGGTTGCCGGGACAACAGTGTGTGAAAAGGAAAAAAAGTAAGTTGAGTTGCGTGAGATGATGCTAATTTTGTGAAAAACACTGTTATAAAGGAAAAGCTCCAGCTTAATTGAAATGTGATTGTGTTTGTGAATATTGTTGTTATTTTGCAGTGATTGTTTAAAAGTAAAATGTGTTATTAAATTTGTATAATGACAAGAAGCTATTTATTTTTCAAATCGTTACGTCCTGAGGATGTTCAGTGTAGCATAACATTAAGGAGAGTCTCATAACTCCGCCGCACAAGGAGATTGGGTAGCTACCGTGACGTAGTGATCCAGTGGCGAATACCAGAAAGGAACGTCACAGGGAAATTTGGCACCCAAAGTAAAGGCACCGATGATGTAAAAGGATAAAGGTAACTGTAATAACGTGTGAAAAAAAACGCGTGTTTTGTGCAGTGTGAAGTCATGAGGAAATGGACATTTCCACTCAATTTTTTTTACAACAATTTTAAAAACTACACCCTGGAAAAATGACCCCTGCAAGTTCTCGCGTTTCTCTGCGTCCAATTTAAGTCAGAAACGAGACTTCCAAAGTTGCGAGGCTAGCGTTGCGCTGAAAACACGCCGCCGCCATGTTATTACGTCACTCCTTAGGGAGAGCTCGTTTGTCGTCTGCTTCGAGCGTCCAGTTCCGGATGGGTAGCCCACGGTGAGCGAACACGTGCAGCAGTTTTACAAATCTGTACCGATTTAAATAAAGGAAGAAGGAGCGATAGGAGAAAGGAAAGCTATGCTTTGTAATGATCATTCTTCTATGAAATATCCGTGCTGCTCACGTGCAAGATAAATGAAAGGGTTCAGCTGTGTGTGTGTTCTCAGGCCATGCCATAAATATTGCTTATAAAATTGGTTGCTGACCAGACACTCAAAAATATTTTTCAAACTTATATTTATCGATATTTACCGTAACCTATATAGTGCAAAATAGGAATTTTCACATTCTTCACTTTATTTATAAAGCCTATTTAACTTTCTTTTCCATAAAGCAATTTCAATTTGTGTTCCATTTCTGTTGCGCAAATTATGATCAAATATTTATGTGCAGATAAGAGAAAATATACTGAGAAGATTACTTTAGTTGCACAGTACATATCTATACTTAGTTTATGTATAATTATTACAAAGAAATAATGTGTATAACCATGGGCGTATTTAAGGGGGATTCAACGGGTCCAACCCCCCTCTTTTTTGGTTCACTAAAATTACCAGTTTCCTTGTTCTATCCGCTTGTTCATAAAAAATTCCTTCGGACTTATTTCATTCTCTTAAATTAGAGACGTATAGAACGGGATACGGATGGGAAGGAAATTTCGTAATTCCACACACCAGATGGGACTGCAGACCAATCTTTGCAATTTCCTGATAGTTTCGGAATTTCTGCGATAAGAAACTGCATTGAGACTGTCAAATCAGTTATTTTTTCCCCCTCGAATCATATTAAAGAAATTTTGTTCTTAAAAACGTAGTGACACAAGATGAACATAAAAGTATCAATACATCGTGACTACAAACACACAACTTTGTCGGGTCCAACATCCCCTCCCCCCAATACTCCCCAACAAGCTTCCCGCTAGCAGTGTTCTGGATTTTCACTTACGAAATAAAGCAACCCTAATCATACCAAAAGTTGATCCATCCCTCCTCCCCGTGAACTATATATAAGCCCATCTGTATAACAACATCCCATACTGAAATGGTACGATATAATTATTTTTAATTTTGTACTGCGAAAAAAAGCCGCCTCATCTCGTTACCCCGAACGCATTAATTGGTTGGTTCACAACTTCACCACTAAGGATCCTATCGAGACGAGACATGGCAGCCTTGGTCTCGTTCTCGTTGAGAGTTGTAAATGTCTGTCTCGTGTTTATTTGTAAATGTCTCATTGACAGTCTCGTCTCAATTTATAAACATCCGTCTCGGTTTGGGAGGGCAATTCTCGTTCTCGTCTCAAGTCTAGAAAAATATAGAATTAACAACGTATGCAAAGGCTTATCATTATAAATACAAAAAAACCTTTCTTAATATTTTTTTTATTATTTTTTTTGCCTCCTCGTTTCGACGGTACAGCCCTCGAAAACTAAATATTATCCTGCTTATATATGCAAACCAAACTGCAGATTCAGAATTACCAGGAATGAACTGGCGTTGTAATTATTATACACAAAATTCATGATTTATCTGAGGAAGTCTCATGTTCCAGATTTGACTCTCGACCTGGGCATGACTGTTTCCTTGTGAGTGACATTTCATTGAACTGGAATTTGTTACATGGGAGGATGTTTGCTCGAGAATTTGGGGACAGCTAGGGGGATGCTTCTATTGTTAATGTTAGTGTTGCTCACGAGACGAGGCATGTTCCGTCTCGTCTCATAAAAGGAGATGGAACATGTGAATGTTTTCCAAATTAGATGGGACAGAAGAAAAAGTTCGTCTCTTATCATGGCAGGTTGGGTGATACTTAGATTGTGCAGTTGGTGGTAGTGTGTGTGTGCGGGGGGGTGTACTCCTGCACCCTGACTTCGAATACTGCTTGTAGTTATTCATCTTCATTGTAGCGATTAGGCAAAAGTGGGAAGAAATGTGATGTTAGAGATGATACATAATAAATTAACTATGCGTTTTCATCGTTTCGGTTAAACAAAGTGAACGGAAAAGCGACGTAAAAGTAGGCTAAATACAAAAATTTGAAATATATATATTAACTAAAGAAAATTGTCATTTACTGCAGCAAATTTAAAAACTCTATACCGTATCACCTCTTATATTGCAGAAATTGGCGTGTAAACCAGTGTGTTCTAAAAGTATTATCTTAAAACTTGTGAAGAAAATATTATGACGAAAATAATTGTAATTCCAGAAAAGGCATTCCGATAACATTAAGTTCTTGCCAGTCAGAACTAACCTATGTATTCGCAATGAACAAGGCTGTTCACGTGTTCAGCCATTGACTGTTACAAGGTTTGCTTTGTCACCCTAATGGGAAAACCCTCTACCGAGTGGCTGAATTATAGTAAACACTACTATACTGCTAGGGCATAATTCATCTCCAAGAAATGGAGCACAAATGTTTGCACTGGAAGTTGTAAGATACTTGTTTTACACAGTAACAAGTGCCGCGGCTCATGCTAAGTTGACGGGACGAGCAGAAGCCCCGCCTGCTTGCATTTCTAAGTGATGACGTCAGAGGACCTCCTGTCTGTGGAGAGGACGTTTTCAAATCCGTGACGTAGTAGGTGAATTACAGCGGTGTTTGAAGACGAGTTTCTCGAGAACCGAAACAAATAACGCCGAGATATTTTGCACATCTCATGTTTGTGTCATTATCTGTAAAATGAATGGATTTAAAACGTTTTTCATGTCAAAGTGGAAATGCCCATTGTCGAGCGTTACAAAGTCTGATAACACATAGATGTAAGTCATGTAAGTGATTTTGCAAAGAAATCAGGGTATGAGTAGGAGAATTTTGAGAAGCCAGAGCAAGAAGAAAATGGATAAATTGAGATAAATTGAGATAAATTGAGTTGTTGTGATGATAAAGATAAGCCCTTGGACGAAATAGTTCAGTGCAGGAAATGCGAGTCGTATTTCCATGTAGGGTGTGCAAATTTACCAATATCCAGAGAATTTCTTCCTGATGGTGACTTAGTTTGTAAAAATTGCAAATCGGATAGTGCTACTTTTAATGTGTAGGTACTTTGTGGCTGGTTAAGGAGAATTGAAGTAGGAAGGAAAGAAGATAGGAAAAAATGAAGAAAGATTATTGAAGAAGGAAGGAAGAAGATCAGAATGAAATGATAAAGAGGTTTGAGAAAATGGAAGAAGGAAGACTAGAATATAAGGATGAATTGAGGAAGATGATTGAAGAAGGACGGAAAGAGGATAAGAAGGAATTGATGAAGATTATTGAAAACGGAAGAAACGAAACTAAAGTAGTTTTCAGAAACTTAGAGGAGGTATTTAGGAATGATAAGGAGGAAATGATGACGAGAATGAAAGCAGACCGAGAAGAATTGATGACGAAGGTTGAGGATGAGCGGAAAGATGATAAAAATGAAACGATGAAAGTAATAGAAGACAAAAGACAAGAAAACAAAGTAGAATTGGAAGTGGTAAGATGTGATTCGTTAAAACAAATTGATGAAGGGAGAGATGCACTAAATAAGATAGAACAAGTCAGGGAAGTAGACAGAAGAAAAGTAATGAATGAATTGGACACCGTAAAGGCAAGGATAGAATCCGTCGAGGATCAGCATTTAGAATCTGTGCAAAGGAATCCAGAAATGACTGCTGGAAATACTGGCAGATCTGTGGAAAATATTCGATGGGTGAGAGACGATAATGACCCTTTGTTTTCCGGTATATCCTCAACAGAATCTGTATCTTCTGCTGAATTTTTGACTAAAAGGAACCAAAAGAGGCACAGACGTATCCAAAGTACAAAAGGGATATCCAGAGAAGATATTGATAAATCTCCTGATGTTTCTCACAGTCCATCGCACACTGGACATTTTTTTAGAATGTTGGACATTAACTCACTGAGCAAGTTTACCGGAGAAATAAATTCCATATCAGCGGAGCGTTATTTGGAAGAACTGAAAACGTCAATGGAAATAATGAGAATTCCTATGCACTATAGATTAAAGGTGCTTCCTTCTGTAATGAAAGGGAAAGCTAAAGCCTGGTTTATTCCCAACGAGAGAAGGTGGAAGTCCTTTGAACAGTTTTGTGCAGCGTTTAAGAAACAGTATGCCTCTGCAGAAGCGAAGCAGGGGGAGATCCAGATTTAAAGAAACAGGAGATATTCAAAATCTTCAGGACTTTCTATAGATTATTGTTGGGACATCTACGGGTCATACTGTAACTTGGTCGAACGTGTGGACCAAACAGAAGTGTAAAGTTTAATTATTAATCAGCTCCCATACAGAATTCGGCAGCTAGTATTAACAAGGGATCCGCGAAACATTGACTAGTTGACCAAATTCTTGGGGAAGTACGAAGCCTCAGAACAAATAGATGGGTGGAGAGCAGAAGAAAGGAGACCTTACCAACCTCTAGAAGTACAGAGCTATATCAGAGTATTGAACTTCTTTTTGCAGGATAACGTATACAATATTCACGCGACAGAATAATTAAGAACTGTTGCTCCAAAGGAAACAAAGGGCGTAGTGTATTGGTTAGAGTTCTTGAAAGCATTGATTACGGTCCCAGGTTCGATCCTCCATACTAGGTGTTCTTTTTTTATTCTCCTTTCATTATAAACAAGAGCATGATAACATTATTTGTAATAGCAGTGTATAGTGGCTACATTGTTCTGCATATGGAATTTATATAAAAAATAAACAAATAAATGAATTGACACACATTCAAAGGAATATTTTTATGTATAAGATCGTGAATTATGGTACTCTAACGATAATTGTGTATTGCTTCAAAGACATTGATAAATATTAATGAAATAACTATTTATATTTGTGGCAATTCAGGACATACTAATTTTACCCCTTTTCCCACTAGAGTTCAATGCAACGAAACCTCCGCAAATATCGAATGAAAAGTTTTCATCATGTGCAATTCTCCATTAAATGTTTTCGCCGAGTCGTACTACCTTCGTTTTCTTTGTTACAAACAAGTATTCTTTGCACATTATATGTAGGAGCAGAGTTGCATCTACATTTCACATTGGTCAGCTCCTTCTACTTACTTTCAGGAGCGAAAGCTTGTAGGATAGTGTTTACCGTTCAGGACTGTCAATCTGATGGTCGTAGGTTCAAACCTTTCCGGTGGCAGAAAGTTTTAGATCTATCCCATTATGTTCATTGTCTACGCCGTGTGAAACGGAATGATTCAGTTTGGATTTTACGATGGGGGGAGGTGAAATATTAAATTACAAAATCTCCATTTCAACGAACCGAGAAGTGGACAAAAATGGGATAATTCTTATAAATATTCAAATTACATTCATGTTTTTAGTGGTATAATCGCAGGTAAAATCAAAGATCTTACATGGAAGATTTTACGTTGCTCTGAACTAAGCCAAAAGGCTATTCGAACCGATCTAATACATTCTACAATACATTTCAAATGTTATTGAATGTTTCATGTCGATAATTTGACCAATGCATCAATTCTTGACGCTGAGACGATATTTTCTGCAACTGCCTCTTCTCTTCAGTCCCTTCTGTTCTTCTCTTCTCCCCTCCTTCTGCTCGCTCTGCTTTTATCTCATATCGCCTTCCCTACTTTTCTCGCATCTTATCTCCATCCCACTCATCTCCACTCCTCGTATCTCCTCTCGTGTCAGATTTCCGACTCCACTGCACTCTTCTCCTCTCCTTTTCGTTCTTCTCATTTTATCTCCTTTACTTTACACTCCACTCCCCCTCTTCTCGTCTCCTCTTCTCTCTTCTTTGCTCCATTTTCCTCATCTCCCCTAGAATATTTTTCCATTCTCCTCTCCTCGTCTATCCTCTCTTTCTTCTCTCCTCTACTTTTCCTCTTCTCCTTTCGCTTTCTCTTTCTCCTCTCCTTTGTCACCTTTCGTTCTCTCTCGCCTATCTTCCTTTCTGCAGACTCATCAGCGATGAAATAATAGAAAATATATTTTTTTCTTTCTGAAAGAATTTTGTCACTTGCGATATAATAGTGATATTTTTAATAATTTTATACAATATTACTTGTTTTTATTCCTTTCGCGTATTTTATAAATATCTATTGTGCATGTGGCAACCCTGAAATTGAGCCTAACTCTACACGCAACCCACCAACGCCTTGTGTAAATTGGGTTGCCTAGTTTAAAATGTCGTTGTCCTAAAACTTTTGAGAGACACTGTACAATTTAGTACTTACTGTTTACATTCAATTCTCAGAAGTATTAAAATAGTTCTGTGTTCCACGATAATGATAATTCTATGTTCTGAAAACAATATATTTATAATTTAATTCATAGGTATTAGCAATTATTATTATAATAAAAAACTCTAAATGGGAGTTAACGAAAAGAAAGAGATAATTTCGTCTGGTAGCCAGTAGCGGCGATTAGGTACCAAAACTAGGGGAGGGGGGCAAGGATAATTTACTCTCTTTTAGTGGACAAGACCGCATAGTGCAGGGGCAAAAGTGGAAAGAAAGTGACGAGGACAACTGAACACCAACGCACCCGTAATCGCCGCCACTGCTGGCAACCTTGCATCAATGATTCTAGAACTAAAACTACACAATATTGCAGACTGTCGACTTCTACACAACAAACACATTCACTTATGTAAGAACAAAATTGGACTTTTACAAATTTGAAAAATCGTCGATGTTATTTTCGTTGCTTTTTTTAAGTTCACATTTAAATATTTCATAGTTCGAGGGGTGGCATGGCCCCCGTGGCCCCTCCCCTGGGCACGGGCCTGTGTACATGTCATGTCGAGATCTCTAACTTTCAAGCTTCGGTTATTTAAAACGATTTCCGAACCTTCTGCATCATGTCACTTGGGCATCTACTGCGGTATTCACCTTTAATGCTATTTGTTTCGTAATATTACAGGGCACGGCATTTAATGTTTCCCATTTTCAAAATACTATAATTGATTTATTGAACAAATACATTACATGAAATGAACAATGTTAGGCACGTTATAGACTTGGATTAAAGCTGAGATCTTTTTTTTTTTTAATATTAAGATGACGTGCCAGTCTGATGTGCCATTGCAGAGCAGGTACATACGGTCCTTACTTTCTCGAAGACGATAATGGTGCTGCGGGGAGCGTCAACTCCCAACATTACAAGACTATGTTAACAATTTTCTCCCTGCCTGACACGTTGTAACAGTAAAATGGACACCCTGTGGTTTCACGGAGGCGCATCACGTACAGCACGTCTTTCGGTGAACAGGCTACCTATTGTTTTCCCAGGGCGACTTCTCTCCAGGTTCGGTGACATTCAGTGGTCCTCCGTAAATCCGACCTCACTGCACCAGACTTCTGTTTATAGGGGTACCTGAAGGCTAAGGTCTACGCTCATACCATCCCTGATCTCAACAGCAGTGGCGCAACCACAGGGGGGGAGGGCAGGGGGATTGCCCATTGAGTTGTTGGGAGGGGGCAAGGGCGGGGAAACATTGACGGCCAAGTATACCTGCATGGGGCAATTACCGCCCGCAACTTCACATTTTATGCAAATAAAAATACTTTTCGTAAAATTTTCTTGCTCGCATCGCTCACAATGCTTGTTTTCCTTAGTCTTATCAAGTTCAGGACCGTTGCTGGGGTACAGTGGGAGTCCCCCCTGAGCGCCGAACGCTCTAAAAGGAAATAAGTTGTAAGATTGATTTTTCTTTTGAAGTCCACTTTACGTACTGAAAGGCTAATCGGGACTGGATCTACAGTTTCAAGTGGGATCCGAACAACTGTGCCATTTGCCTCTACCGGGTATCGAACCCGGGACCCCTTCATTACAAGACGACGATCTTACCACTATACCATCGGCGAGGCACAAAAGTTGTAAAATCCATTGGCGTCTCGTGAAATTATTTGCGCTCTTTTAAATCAATATTGAATACAGCCTGCAAGAAAATTGAATTCAAAAATGTTCTTTCTCGCTTCGCTCGCAATGTATCATTCTTCTCTGTAATGCATTCTAAATTTCCATTTTGCGTATATGTGAAAAATATATCGTGCATGAAAGTTATACATGTTAATGTGAAAAAGAATTATATTTGGAATGCATTTATCAAGCATTTTCTGTCTTTCAAAAATAGTTTGGGTGCTTCTTTCATTAATAATGTGAAATTGAACGTGTTAAAAAAATAATTCTAATTGTTTGTTCGAACAAAAATATTTTAGCATCAACTTCTACCCCCCCCCCTTTTATGTATAATTTACGAGGGTAATAGCGTATTTGATACTACAGCTGCTACTACTACTATTACTACTGCTATTACTACTACTACTACTACTAATAATAATAATGTTGGTCCCGAGTTTGAATACCGGCTTGGGTATGGATGTTTGTGAGTGTCCATTCATCAATTTCATCATATCATCACTCATCCCCATCTTCGCAAATTAGCCAAAAGTGGCACAAAAAGCGAAGTAAAATAAAGCAAATCAATAAAAATAATGTTATAACAATATTATTATTAGTAAAATTTTTATTTCATTATTACTACTAGTACTATTATTACTATTATTTGAGGTGCGTTTTTCCTGGTACTTGCCTCCACCCCCACCGACAAAAATTCGTGGCTGTGCCTCTGCTCAACAGCCTCAAAAATGCGATTCGTGAGGAAATTGCTGATGGTACGTATGCACGTTAAACAGTCTTGTTTAATGCATACAAACCTTTAGAAAGCGCGCAGTGGAAATTTCCGCCTTATAGGTCTACTTATTTTGCTATGGGGCAGCTATGCTATTAGAAAGTACAGATACAACACCTTTTCCAAAATATGCGAGTTTATTCATATTCACATAATGTGCAAGCACCATTAGTCTACATAAAGAAAGATTTTCGATGTTAAACTCGCTGAAATAAACAATTTTCGTGTCTTACAACTTGTGCCAGTTGGATGGATATTAATTGAACTAAATAATTAATAATGATGAACTAAATCTATTCCTTTACAGTCAAGTCAATTCTCCACGTAGTTTAACGGACGAGAAAGATGAACAAAATATAATTTGGGTGTGTGAGTGCCAATTCGAAACTTAAAAGTACTTATCCCTTTCCTCCCATGTCGTGGTTTCTCGGACACCTTCCTAAGGTGTCTGCCTATAGTGGAACCACAAGGAAAGAAACCTGCGCAGACCCCATCGCGCTGGTGGGTGGGGGAAAAAGACAGGAGGAAGGAGCCTTCAGAGCGGCCAACATCAGTGTTGCCAGACCTATTGATTTCTCGGTAGGATTCCATAATAAACTATTGCTATGGCACCTCCGACGGCCTGCTCAAAAACAAGTTTCCTGGTCACCTTACTTGAATATGGAGGGGAGAGTGGAACCCCACTCAGCCATGAAAAGTGCTGTTTGAACTGTGAAATTATGCCAAACGAAGTGCTAGGACATTATTATTATTTTATTACTACATTACAATGGGCGTCCGGAAGGGGGGGCGTGCCCCCCCCTGGAAAATGAAAGTCAACCAAAAATTATATATTTTTCACATATAATTTCATTTCAGCTGCAATAATTTGTGTTAATTATTGCATGAATATGATATATTGAAATTTAAGCAATGTTTTTTGAGGGAACAACACTATTATTGGAGAAAATGTGCCTTCTTTGCCCCCCCTGGAAAAATACCTTCCTTGCCCCTGCCTGGAAAAAATCCTGCGGACGTCCATGTACATTACTATTTTTAGATGGTTGTATTTTATCCCACCCGAAAATCTATTTCTATTTTAGTTATTTTACGTCGCTTTTGTGCCTCTACGGGTAAGTACGACAATATGAATGAATGAAAAACTGATGAAATGCATGAAGTGACACAAACACAGTGAAACGTCTTACTAAGTAGAAATACTGACTTCGTAGCGTGGGAAAATTATTTTATATATGTATGTGTGTGTGTGTGTCTATTATATATTAAATTCAGCAACATATAGGCAGCATTACTGACGAATAAAGCATGTGAGAGTTAATAACAAGAAATTTGCTACAGAACGAAGCGGCATAGTTCAATTACGAAGGAAATAATGCACCACCTCTCCCGTAGCTGCTTGGAACTTTCATCGGCTTGAAACTACTTAATTTTCTATCCTTAATATACTATTCTATACTTAAATACTTAATTTTCTACAAAATTATAAAGCGGCATGGACGTTCAGAAGGAAGTGCAAGAATGGTCGCCACCCCTTCCCCTTCTGGAAAATGAATGTTGACATAAAATTACTTATTATTTCAGACGTATGAGTTGATTTCAGTTACAGTAATTTACATCCATTATTATAATAGGGATGTAGGAACGTGATAATTTCAAACTCAAGTGGTGTTTCCTGAGAGGGCAACATTATACGGGGTAATATGCCTCGTTTACCCGCCTGATAAAAATACATTGTTTCCCCCTCTCTGGGAAAAATCCGCAGACATCCTCTTGCCCCCCATTGCGCACGCCTATGCCGCCCCCGAGAAGGTCGATCATCGGATTTTGTAGCAGATCTTCTGGTTTCCCTAGGAACAATCTCCCGATTTTTTCAAATCTGACCTGGCAACACTGCTCCGAGCACCGATAACGGCAGGGAAGATGCGCGAACGCTTTTGAGGGAAGGTTTTTTTCCTTGTGGTCGAGCTATAGAGGAAAAAGTACTTCCTCTCCCTGGGTCAAAATCTAAAATGCGCTGCCTGAAGGGCTGCGAGTTCGCACCAAGGTTTCCTTGTTACGTCATTGCGTAACCGATGCTATTGCCCTCTGGTGGCAAAATTAAGAATGATTCCATCCATCTGGCACACAAATAAACAAAATGACGGCTCCGCGCGCACTACGGTCCATATACGCCAGACACTCTGCAGCGAGTAATGGCAAGTGTACAAGGAAGATTGCAACAATACATTGACGCTAATGGAGGGCATCTCAAGGACGTAATATTCACAAAATAAGGTTTGAACTGTAAATCGAAGACTATAACTTTTCTAACATTGTTCATTTAATGTAATTTCCTTGTACAATAAATCAGTTATGGTATTTTGAAAATGGGAAACGTTAAATGCCGCACCCTGTATTATTTGAAATGATGGCCCTCATACGCAACGATTTAGTTTGGCATGTGACTATCTCGTATTCTGTAGAGCATGCGATTCAACAGTCCCCCTGCATGCACATCTATTTAAACATTTATAAAAAAATTACATGTGATGTAAATCAGACACAAAATTGATATAAACATATTACCGAATTGTGAGAGAAATGGAAATTCAGAAACATTTTTTTCAAATAACGGTGATGGAGATATCAGAGTTTTCCCCATAAATAACTCTATCTTCCTTAACGGTTACATTAAATGGGAAAAGAAGGAGAAATAAAAG
This sequence comes from Lepisma saccharinum, assembly GCF_977018435.1. Lineage (NCBI taxonomy): Eukaryota > Metazoa > Arthropoda > Insecta > Zygentoma > Lepismatidae > Lepisma > Lepisma saccharinum. The sequence goes on from NC_139233.1 coordinate 56,585,385, forward strand.
TTAATCTGAATTTTGTTGTACGATTTAATCACCGTTGAATCACAATGACTGAATCACACTCCTAATGTATAGCATCATACGTCATGTCACTGGGTCCTATTCCATTACTCTTTGATTCTTTCCCTTTCTCGGGTATCGGAAGGTTACAAGAATGTAACATAAATCAATTATGCAACCAATCGACCATCTGGGATACATTTATGTCATAATACTTAATAAACCGCCAAAAACTCATTACATTGGAATCATTCAATGTGGAGGATCCTAGTAACCTGTTTTGAAGCACTGACCAATTGAATGGGTCACACGAACAATCCAACAGTTCAGAGACGGCAGAGGCATTAAGTTGCAAAAATCCTTTGGAATATATTAGGACCTAAAAGGGAAGAGCAGACAGGTTACATAATTTAGAACGGCACAATTTGTATTCATGTCCAGATATTATGAGAATATTTAAATCAAGAAGACTTAGGTAGGCAGGCCACATGGCACGAATGGGAGAGGAAAGAAGATTTTACAAGATTGATTGATTGATTTGCTTTATTTTACTTCGCTTTTTGTGCCACTTTTGGCTAATTTGCGAAGATGGGCATGAGTGATGATGTGATGATATTGATGAATGGACACTCACAAGCACCCATGCCCAGGCCAGGATTCGAACCCGGGACCCCTAGCGTCGTAGGGCGATGTACTAACAACTCCGCCACGAAGAGTTTACAGGATTCTTGTTGGGAAACCTGATGATAAGAGGCCCGTAGGAATGCCAAAGTGAAGATGGAGAGATGACATTGAGATAGACCTAAAGGATGGAAAAGATTGGATTAATCTTGCCCAGGATAGGGACAGACGTAAGGCTTGCGTTGTTGCAGCTATAAACCTTCGGGTTTAAGAAGGCTAGAGGGTTAGTTAGTTAGTTAGTTGTAGTGACACGTTTTAAGAACAGATGGAAGAGTTGATCTTCCTATTTGAGCAACAACATGTAAGTGAAAACTACATGACTGGCTGATTTGCTGTAACATTTGGATCTTTTGGGATACGATATTGTTCTTCTGACCAGTTCCATTTCTAAAAATTTGGAACCGGTGGAAGGGATGCAGAATACAGAGGGAGCAATTTTCCTTCGTCTCCCAACTAATACCAACCTGACCATCTTACTAAAACTTCAACTTATAGAAACATACATGAATCTCTAGGTGCATTCAAGCTAGACCTTATGAACACTATAAATATTCATGTTCCACAATCTCTTTTCTTGGGCCCGTTTCAAAGCTTTACCGCCCTGAGACGAGCGCTTGCTTATCTGGGGGGAGGAAAGTCAATTATAAGGTGTGGTGTCCGTCCTTCCAGATCCGTCTTCCTCCCAGGGCTTAACGCTTTCTCCATCACTTTGTTCCTTAAGACCAACCGCCGGTTCCTCCATATGCATGAAGCACGAAACCGCACCAAGTTAGCCGACTCTGGGCGTAAGAAACTCTGGCAAGATACCACTATTAATTTACTTCCTTCCTCGCCATGGTAAACTTTCGCTCCTTCGGCTTCACTGCCTGCTTCATCGTCTTTATTTGGGAACTCCTTGTTGACGGTAATTTACTTACCATAAAACAGTGTTGCAAGCTTGTTTTAAGCTTGCTTGTTTCATTAGCTCATGTTGCCAGGTCTTGATGTCGAGGTTTTGCAATTAGCGTCGGAACTCTTCCTGACTTTATTCGGATTCCTGGAAGTGAAGGCAACTTTTGCTCGAGAAATCTTTCTCTCTCTTAAGAACTTTCTGGACTTCTTGATCATGCTGTCCTTTTGTGGAATGTCATTTTTTTTTCCTTTTTGATGGTATGATAACTTTTTCTCATGTTCATCCTTTTACGTTTCGATGGCTTTCAGTGAATATATAAATGACACGTCACTACCTTAACGGCGAACAAGGAGATAAACGTCCTATTATGACACAGACTCAGACAGGAGGAAACTGTGGAACATAATATCCCACTCCATAAGTATCCTCGGCATAGTATACAGCTTATTTCATTCACCTGTAAACTCTGTTATCACAAATATTAATTCTACGTACTTCACACTTCAGAAGAAACACTGACATGTGATGGCTGGCCACAATTAAAGTTGCCCTACTCAGAGCCACCTGGAAGATAGTTCAAATTTTCACCACTAGGTGGAAACGTGGGGCTGAAATATGGTGCAAAGTGTACATCACGGGAAACGTTTCTTGCGCCTATTGATCACGCTGTCTTATGTTTCCGTTCCGTTGACAGGGTGCATATCGAACACTGCTGTACCGACATAAACTCAATTTACTGGTTGTTGTTACTTCAGAGCCACATTTCAACCTGGCGGTAACAATTGGAACTTTTTCGCCATCGTCCTCTTCCCCATGATCTCCATAGTCTTTATTCCAAGTTTTATAGCAATCCGATGCTTGGAACGGATTCCAGAAGGTTTCGAGTAGGGAAAATTTAATTTTAAGCGCCACATTTGCACCTGATGGTAAAAATTGGAACTATTTTCGCTTCCCCATGCTCTCCATGACCTCTATTCCAAGTTTCACGGCAATCCGTTGCTTCCAATCGGCTCAGAGGGCTCTGAGCCCATTGGAACATTAATTGTGGCCACGCAGCATATCAAAATTCAACACTCTTTCTTCATTGTAATTCTTAAAGTTCTGCATATGAGATAGTCTAACTTTGGATCAGAACACTGTCAGAACATTACTCTAGTAACTGAAAATGTTCACGATACTCCATAACCACTTTATGAAATTACACAATTTCCGTCATACACTGGAATTGACGTCATAGAGTGAAACAGACTTGAAGTTGAATTAAGTTAGGTTATACTTTACCTGAAGTATCAACAGTTTCTCCTAATAGTTCCTCAGGCTGTTCTAAATTGCATAATGAATATAAACAAGTACTTAAGAGTTTCCGATTCTCAATTTTCATCTATTTATGATACAAGGTAAACACTTTGTGTTACAAATATTATTCATTGAAATTTAACTCTAGTTGCCTGTATCTAATTACTATCGTCGATCTGCCACCTAGTATGTATTTTCTCATCATATTTTCATTGCAACCTATGAATTGGCATTGATCACATATTTCATCTATCCGATATTTACATATTAGCGTCTCCATAAGTTTCAATTTGCAGAATTTCTTTCAATTCTATCTCACACGTTTTCTGTTTGAAAAAGCGTTTCGAATAACGATCAAGAATTCTGATACCCACAGTGAAAGACTATTAATATATCTTTCCATTATAAATCGCAAGAAATAAAAACATCTTGACCGAATCTACTCCAACCAACGTCAGATCAGTTCTACAGTTATAATAAATACAACAGTTTCAGCTAAAATACTTAACCCTCCCGTCGGGCGCAACTGATCAAAGTGATACAACATGGCGAAATTTTGATATCAGTTCTCGCTGCGTCACTGGGTCCACACCACTCCTCTAGTACCTTCCTCCCTGTACACCCACTCCACGTCAGTCGAGTGGAAAACTTTGTACAAGGCGTTAGTCAGTGTCCGTAGCTCTTTGTATCAAAATGATACAGTGCGCCCGATTGTGTTATTGCTTGTCTTTTTTAAGTTATTTGTGTCTGTGTTTGTTGAACGGTTTGTTCTGCGTATTTTTTTTATTCTATGTTTTGTCTGAATAACATGGCAAGCTCCAGTAGACTTTTTGACTTTAATAACCCCAGTGATATGAACACAGTGCGTGAATTACTGTTAGATGATAATGAAGCACTTTGAATTTGAAGATTTGGGCGGTGAATCTGATGTAGATGACCAGGATAAAGTAGAAGAATGCTATAAAAATTCCGATATGGAACAAAGTGATGAAGAAGGAGTAGTTCAGGAAGTATTAGACCCTCATTCTAATTTGTACATTCTTGGAAAGGACGGAGTTACAAGGTGGCAGTTGGTTTCTCGTGTAGGTAATCAGCGTGTTCTTGCTCAAAACCTTCTGACACGCTTGCCAGGTGTAATTGGAGCCGCTAGGCAATGTAAGACTGAGCGAGAGTGTTGGGAAATGTTTTTCAAACAAGATATGCTTGAAAGGATTACCAATCACACAAATGAATATATACGTGGGTCGTTCAATATATAAGTTTCCGTATGCTGTAAAAAAAAATATTTTTAAGATAACTTAGAAAGCTATACATACATGTGTAGGAGGATCCTTCCTCACTTCTCCACATAATCCCCATAGAGATGAAGGCATTTGTCCCACCGTTGCACCAATTTGTCCATACCCTTTGCAAGAAAATCAGGTCTCTGGCTATTGAGCACTATTCTCACATTCCGCTTCACTTCTTCATCTGTTTCGAAACTGTAACCTTGAAATTCAGACTTTAACACCGGAAAAAGATGGAAATCACTCTGCGTTAAATCAGGGCTGTATGGAGGCTGGGGCAGCCGTTCCCACCCCCAATTCTTCAATTTTGTGTTGTGTTTGCACTGCTGAGTGGGAGCGAGCGTTATCGTCAAGAAGAATGACACCAGCTGACAGGAGACCTGGTCGCTTATGTCGAATTGCGTCTTTCAGTTTATCCAATGTTTGACAATAACAGTCGGCGTTAATTGTTCTTCCTCGTTCCAAAAAGTCCATAAGCAGAACGCCCTTAGAATCCATGCTTCTGAACTCCTTATGACGCGAGCCCGTGTTTTCCGAACAAGCATTTACTTTTCGCCCTTGAGCGCATGCGCCTTCACGTCTGATAACGAATCGATTGTTGTTCCTTGTACACGAAGGATGGCGCTTGTCAACCATGTGCTTCTTTATAATGGCATTGCTTTATACAATATTTTATAGCACAGGGAACTTATATATTGAACGTCCCTAGTACGTGTCATACAGCACTCATTTTGCCGTCAGCGTGATGCACTTGAAACAGATATCCCAGAAATGTGTGCTTTTATAGGCCTCTTGTATCTAACTGGCACACACCACGGGAATCGCCAGAGGTGATGGAATTGAAAAGTTCCGGTTAGTCATGAGTATCAAGCGTTTTAAGTTTTTATTGAAATGTGCAAGATTTGATGACAGATCAACGAGGGACGAAAGGAAGACAATAGATAACCTGGCTGCTGTTCGTGATTTGTTTTCTAGTTTTGTTGAGAACTGCAAGCACAACTATTCTGTGGGAAATTGTGTCACAATCGATGAGAAACTTGAAGCATTTAGGGGCCGATGTAGATTCAGGCAGTATATTCCCTCTAAACCAGACAAGTATGGACTCACGATTTATGCCATGACCGACGCCAAAACGTTTTATTCCCACAACTTGGAAATTTACGCGGGTAAACAACCGGAAGGCTCTTACCAACTGAGTAATAAACCCAAAGATGTTATTTTGAGACTGGCTACGCCAATATTCAAAACAGGGCGGAACATAACTGCCGATAACTGGTTTACAGATGTTGGGTTGATAGAGGAGTATAAACATCATAGATTATTGTATGTTGGAACAATAAAAAAAAAGAAAAAGAAAAGCTAATCCAATAGAAGTGCTGAATATCAAAGATCGACAGTGTTCAAGCAGCTATTTTGTGTTCGGGGAATCATCAACACTTGTATCATATGTCCCCCCAAAAAGTAAAAAAGAAAAATGTACTCGTAATCTCAAGTCAGCATTTTGATGATGAAATTGATGAAGAAAGTGGAGAAGCAAGTAAGTCTATGATGGTAACGTATTACAATAAAACAAAGTCTGGCGTGGATGTCACTGACATACTCTGCGCGTCTTACAATGTAGCGAGAAATATTCGTCTTTGGCCAATGGTCATTTTCTTTTCAATGCTCAGGTCGTATACTTGGGGAATGGCAATGAAATAAAGAAAAGACGACTGTTTCTTCTAAATCTAAGCCACGAACTAGTTCTTCCACACCTACAGCGCAGGAGCATTATCACTGTGGGAATGCCTTCATCCCTGCAAAATGCTTTGAAAAGGTACCGTCCTCAAAATATAGTGGATGCTAATGTACTTTTAGGAGATGAGACGCTGGATAATCGAGTTAGATGTGCCGTTTGCAAGGACGCAAGAAGAAGCAAACTGACAAGAAAACTTTGCAAAGCTTGTAAGTCTCCAGTGTGCCCACAACACACAGTTACTGTATGTGTTAAGTGTTATCGAAAGATGCAGCTACCTAATGACAGATCTAGTGATGAAGACGACTGAAAAGATATATAACGATTAGATGTACAGTCATGTTCAAAAAATCTGTCGCATGGATTTTTCTAAGTCCAACGTCTTACGAAATTATGTTGGTAGCTCTGAAACAAGGAAGTGTTGTGAAATATACGATCCTCCAATCAGAGTGAAGTTCGATTCGGATGAGCAGGAGGCGTGACTCACGGTCTTGTCCACAGGAAGTTCAACCAATGCAGCATTTCCAAATATGAGATAACGTTCCCATTGGTTAAATATTGTTTCAATAATGCGAATCGGCAGAAAGATTGAGCAAAAGTTTACTTTGTCGTTTTAATTGCCTTTAATCGTTTCAAATTAGTATTAAATTGTCCCAATTATAGTTCACGAACTTAATATAATGTATTCATGTATGTGTTTGACAATCATATATCACTCATTAGAACAATTTTCACATTGTTTTCACTACGTGAGATGACATTTCATTTACATTTCGAGGTTTTAAAATATGAAAACTATTCCTTCCGTAAATCTAATTTCTTGTCATTGTCACGTGAGATTTCTTTTCAGTATGACTCCTGCAATACTAATTAGTTCCTAAGAGAGATAATGAGATGCACAGAGAGATATTAAATTATGAGTTCACTGTTTAAAAAATAAGCATTAACACATTTTTATATTCACATGCCTCTTTACAAATTCCTGAGCACGTCACTACAAATTAACCAATCTAGTGCACACTAGAGCCTTGGTTTATCGATACCTATGGGGTATCATACATTTACAGTCAAACCACAACCTCAATTTTCGAAGCTGTAGCCTCTCCATGTAAAACGATTGCGTCGTAAATATAGTAGATTTTGCTTAAATGTTTGGTGACATTCATACCACCTTTATTTCGTTTGCTACAAAGGAGCGTTTGGGTGTGTTGTTTATAAAGAGGCGGGTGGGGATTATATTTCTAATGCATATTGAACGAATTGGTCTTATACTCATGCCGTAAGAAGGAACGAACTCGTGGGGTAGTGGATATCGCACTGGGTTGTCACTCTAATGGTCGTAGGTTCAAATCCTCACGGTGGCAAAAACTTTTCGTAAGCTTTATTCGTTCCCATTGTTACTATTTGAATTAGTCTTCTTTGAAACTAACAACGAAAGATTATACAATTAACTCTCTCTCTTTCAAAATGGTAATATGAGGACAGGTTTCTTATTATAAGAATTGGAAATTTTAGTGGTCTCAACACATCTAAAATCCAAAATACTAGATCTACTATACTACACCCCCCACACACATGTATCAAAATAAATATTTTCTTAGGTTTGTATGTGTATAAATATAACATTAAATACCCCCAAAATACTATTTATTTTCTACTTTCCGTCACCCCTCTCCCACTCCCACAACCCCTCATTATTATTGGCGTTTGCCAGACCAAGTGGTAATGTATCGACGTCTTGTAATCAGTGTGTCCTCTTCCGAGTTCCAGTCAGGTCGCATAATGTTTCAGATTCCAATTTAAATGTATCCCGAGTCGTGATTAGCCTATGTGTGCAAAAAGTGATGTTAAAACGAACTCTTGACCTCAATAATACAAGTTGTGTATTCAGCTGTGGTTCCCTCTTTTCGCGAGAAATAACGAATTAACCTAATCATTAACGCAACAAATAAAAATACATCTCTAAATTAATTAATGAAAACTGTTATTACACCCAAACCACTATTTTATCGTAAATGTAAATGAAATGTCATCTCACGTAGTGAAAACAATGTGAAAATTGTTCTAATGAGTGATACAGATATATGATTGTCAAACACATACATGAATACATTATATTAAGTTCGTGAACTATAATTGGGACAATTTAATACTAATTTGAAACGATTAAAGGCAATTAAAACGACAAAGTAAACTTTTGCTCAATCTTTCTGCCGATTCGCATTATTGAAACAATATTTAACCAATGGGGACGTTATCTCATATTTGGAAATGCTGCATTGGTTGAACTTCCTGTGGACAAGACCGTGAGTCACGCCTCCTGCTCATCCGAATCGAACTTCACTCTGATTGGAGGATCGTATATTTCACAACACTTCCTTGTTTCAGAGCTACCAACATACTTTCGTAAGACGTTGGACTTAGAAAAAAATCCATGCGACAGATTTTTTTGAACATTACTGTACATGTAACAACATTTTACAAATATTTTTTTTTAGTCCAAGTTTGTACATTATGTTTTTCTCATGCTAATTTTTATAAGAAGAGTTTGTATTTTGTACTAATGAAAGTATGGATTATGTAGTAGTTCACTGTATTTTATTATAAGTGTATTTGTATACTTCCTTCTATTTATGAGTTGTAGAAAATATTTTGAATTTTCTGTTTTGTTCTAATAACAAATTTTTAAAATAAAAAAATCTTTACCCGTCTCCCCCTCATACAAATTCTCCCCCCAAAATAAAAAAAAACAAATAATGAAACATTATGAAACAAAAAAATCAAAACACTTGAAAAGTGTCAAATTGATACATTGCCCCCGATAGTGTAATATTAATTACTGTTAATTATGTAAACATTTTTTATTTATTTTTTCAATATTTCGGAAGTAAGTAATTGAACGAAAAACTATTAGGAACTAGTCCTTACATCCTAAATTAATAGTTTTATTGATTAATATTTAAATAATATTCATACAAACACAAATAGAAAAGCTTAAAATCAAAAGTATCAAAATGATACATTGCGCCACTTATGACACATTTATATATTGCGCCCGACCGAGGGTTAAGATTTTTGTCAGTTTTCGTTGTTATATTATTGGTGATTTACCTCCCGGACTTCATTTCAAAGGTTTTACTCGTATTTCCAAATTGTACCATAATTAATACCTCACATGCATTTCAGTGTTGTTTTCTGAGCTCCAACATATTGTACAGTTTCTGATGTTCAGATTGAAACTGACACATTTTAAATATTTTTCAACAATTTACTACTGAAAGCTATGCAGACGTTATCCCTTGAATGAATTTAAAAGCATCAAAACAAAACATGAACTAACTATCTGAAAATATTCACAAAAAATCCATAACCAGTTTGTAAAATAAATTCAGAAATTACCTTTCTCTTCATAAACTTTTATCTTCTCGTATGATATCTAAGATACTAAAAATTAGAATGTACAAAACAGTAATTTTGCCTTTAGTGTTATATGGATGTGAAACTTGGTCAGGCACATTAAAAGAGGAACAAAAATTATAAGTATTTGAAAATAAAATCCTTAGAAAAATATTTGGACCTAAAAGGAATAAGAGGACAATCGAGTGGAGAAGATTACATAATGTGGAACTGCACAATTTGTGTCCAGATATTATTAGAATAATTAAATCAAGAAGACTTAGGTGGACCGGTCATGTGGCACGAATGGGAAAGAAAAGAAGAGGTTACAGGTTTCCTGTTCGAACCTGATGGTAAGAGGCCTGTATGAAGACGAAGATGGAGAGATAATGTTGAGATGAACCTAAAGCAAATCCGTAGGGGTGGGAAAAAATTGATTGATCTTGCACAGGATATGGACAGATGGAAGACTTGTGTTGCTGCTAGAGGCCAGCATAGTCGGCCTTTTACCTATCCACTGCCCGCTTGCACGCGATAACAGGTTTACCTGCTCGCCTGCCCACGGCACCGAGTCGACTTGCGTCTTTACCCGGGTTCTTGGTCTTCAAGGCGCTCTGTGCTTACAAGGTACCTGGGCATTCAACAAGACCCGGGCGCCTGCAAAACCTGCTGGAAGGAAACAGCCCTCCGGCAGCGTGTCGCTCCAGGTGTTTCATCACCACGTGGACGGCTGCAGCCAGTGTTGCCTACTTACGTAGCTACTAAATCCTACGAAGTCCTAGGAGGAGCTTCTTCTCCAGTTTCCCTTTGCCGTAGCAAAGGGGTAGCGGGAGTCGGCCCTGAGCGCCGAACGATCTATGTGAGAAAAGTTTTAAAACAGAGAATGCTATGGCGGCCCGTGATATTATTTGCTATTAATGTTGGTTTGTTACGAGTTGGATTAATTAATTATGTAATACGTCGCTCCATGTGAAAAGAAAATATTGTAGATGGAAATTTTACACGCCATATGTATGTACATTCGGAATGCATTTATCATGCACTTTCTTTCTTTCAAAAATAGTTTGTGTGCTTGTTTTCCATTATTAGGTAATGTGAAATTGACGTGTTGAAAAACAATATTTCTAATCCTCTGTTTCAACACATATGCGTGAGAACCGACTTCTACCCCCTTTTTGCGTGATTTATGAGGATAATAATGCCTTTCATGCTACTTTATTACTATTATTGTGATTGTTGTTGTTGTTACGTTTATCCAGGTACTTGCCCCCCCCCCCCAAACGAGGGTAACGGCAATGCCCCTGGCTGGCTACGGCCCTGGTGTTCGCAGTAGAACAGTGTGTTGTTTGACTCGCGACCTCAGCGTCGAACGTGACATGTTTCAGTCCTGCCGTATATCACTATATATACGTATATTGGTTATTTACGATATATACTTATGGATCCTGTGCCACGGAAAACCTATTTCAATGTGTGTGTGTGGGGGGTAGCAACATTCGTAAATCTCATTTCATTGGTGATGTGGCTTACGAAGCTTTGAGTTCCCTTTTTTAAGTAGTGAAAATCTATTGTAGTTGGCAACACTGCCGAACGGTGAGGGGCCCGGTGCAGTTTCTACTCGAAGCAACTACGTCATGCAGAGGGAGGGGCCTGCAGTTGATGGAAAGAACGAACTGAGACCTATTAGGTATCGTAAGACTGCGGGTACCCGGCGGGTCTACAATGCCTGCCAGGAACGATCTGGGCAGGTGGGCATACAAGCTGCTCAAGCGAGGATGTTGCGCAGGTTGCATGGCATTTCAGGAGCGATGTCTCGCGAACGGGTCTGCTCCAGGTCTTGTGCAGGCCTCTGGTTGCTGCAGCCATAAACATTTGAGTTTAAGAAGGCTAGGGACTAAGTTATTTACTTACAGTCTTGGATGAATAAGAGGATCGTGAGCAATTGATAGTCGGCGTTTCAGCAAGCGCGAATGTAAAAATGGCGTCGTTCAAATGAGAACGTATGCCGAAATGAATGCAATTGTTTACCTGCAGTGTAATTTTGTCGGGTTTGTAGGAAGGATAGTCTATCACATAATACGAGGGTCACTATTTATATTTTGAGGATTGGCAACACTGATTGAAGTTAGGCGCGATTTGACGTTTGCACGGAATCGTCTGGAATTATTGACCATAACTAACTTCAAATGTTTTGTCAATAGCTTCATTTGTGTTGTTTATGTTGCCTGGGAGATTGCGCGACAACAATAAAATGGAATTAACTCGTGAAGATTTTCGTGCGATGATTTTTTACGATTTTCGACGTGGATTATCAAGACAAGAGTGCATCGATCAACTTACTTCCACATTTGGCGATGAAGCCCCATCCTTTGCCACTGTGAAACGCTGGTATAACGAATTTAATCGTGGCCGCCATTCGCTCACCGACGAGATTCGCGAAGGTCGTCCAAAGTCAGTTGTTGTTCAAGAAAACATTGATGCTGTGCAAAACCTAATACTTCAAGATCGTCATGTGACATACTGTGAGATTGAGGCAACCATAGGCATTAGTTCCACCAGCATATATAAAATATTACATGATCATTTAGCTGTGAGAAAGGTATGTTCTCGTTGGATCCCACACAATTTGACAAAAACTCAAAAAGACGCTGGCGTCAATTGGTGCAAACAAATGCTCAATAAATACAATCGTGGTGCTTCAAAAGACGTATATAAGATTGTAACAGGTGACGAATCATGGATATATGCATATGAGCCGGAACGTAAACAGTAGTCGACTGTATGGGTGTTTCAAGATGAACCCAATCCAACAAAAGTTGTTCGCGCTCGAAGCACATCGAAACAAATGGTGGCCTGTTTTTTCGGGAAAACTTGTCATGTGGCAACTGTGCCTTTAGAGGAACGTAGAACGGTGAACTCTGAATGGTACACAACAATTTGTTTGCCAGAGGTCTTCGGTCAAATACGGAAAACAAACAAACGCCGTCGGATCATTCATCATCAAGACAATGCCAGCTGTCACACATCTCGTCTAACAACCGACTTTATGAACAGTCAAAAAATCGAATTGATGGGTCATCCGCCGTACAGTCCTGATTTGGCACCCAATGACTTCTTCTTGTTCACGAATGTCGAGAATAAATTGCGTGGACAACGAATTTCGTCGGCGGAAGACGCGTTGATGCGTTCAAAAACCATATTATGGAGGTGTCTCAAGAAGATTTGAAAAACTGCTTTGACAAATGGTTCGAACGAATGAAAAAGTGTATTGACCATAAAGGAGAATACTTCGAAAAACAATAAAGCAGTTTTCAATGCCAAATTCCTGTTTTTTCATTGTTAGGCTCAAAATATAAATAGTGACCCTCGTACCATCAAGGCATGGAAGACACCGAAGCAGGAAAAGCCCTGTTGTGCACTAACGCCACGTGGTCGTTTCTCTTCCAGGAGCCCAATATCCTTCAATGCTTCAATAATTTGCAGTGTTTCTCTATTAACAAAGTTACTTAAGTTATCGTCTAGTTTGACGGTGTTCAGACAAATTCTAGCTGTCCCATGAGGGATTGCCATGGCAAGATTTCTCTGGGAGTTTGATCGCATCACGATTATTGGACATTACACACCTAGAATTATGGTTTGGGCGAACATCAAGGATAGATTTTATGCTGGCACCCAAAAGTGTGACCTCCAAGAACCTTGTATGAGCACATGTGACGCTGTTGCTTCTGTCACAATTCAGATGCTGTAGAACACATGGTTGCCCACTAGAAATATCCCCTGCAACAAATGTACTTTATGAATTTTACGTACACAAGTATTGTACGATTTTTCCTACAAAATTTAGCACTCAATATTTTCATCCCACATCATAATCTGCATCCATAGAATTGAGATGAAAAATTGTTCGCGGCTTTATTTTGAGCGTCAAAAGTTTGCAACACTACTCATCTTTCAGTCGTGGCATAACAGGGTTCCGCCAGCAAACAAGAAAGTTGGAACTTCTCATTGTCACTCATTAGCCTTTCTGTAATTGTTGCGTTACGCATTTCACTCAGACGCTGCTTTCACGCTTGACGCATCTGCACCCAACGCACAAGCACGAGTGATGAGATCTTTCGACATTTTGTAACCTTCTCTCTCTCTCCCTTCTTAACTCTGACTCTCTGAAATATCACATTTCGTGCGTCTGCAATGTAAATTGAAGGAGATGGAACCCTAACAAAGATTGTGCATGGAGTCACAGATCAATGGTTCTCCCGACTGCAGAGTAGCGACAGGCTTTCGATGTATCTCGTTCCCTCCAGAGCCTGCTACCAGTTTCTTTTTAACACGAATCACTGTTACATGTTTACTACTTTTATTGAATTATGTACCGTAAGGACTTTTTACCGAAATATTTACAATCGTGGTTCCAAAACTGGGTGCAAGGATAATTTACTTTCTCTTGGTAGACAAGACTTACAATTACTGTAAAAGGGCATAATGCGGAAGCAAAAAGTCACAACAAGTAAGGGCAACTGGTCCCCTTGCCCCATATTCACCACCACTGTATTGTCACACTTATTCCAGTTATGTCTCATTGTAGAGTGTAGCGCAGTGGAACTCAAACTTTCTTCTCGTTGTACCTTTTAGTTGTAACAAAATGTCTAATGTGCTCCACCATAGGTTTTCCCTGAATTGTGGGTTTGGGAATTTTTTTTGGATGCCTGAGTGGTGTATATAATACGTATGTGTGTGTGGGGTGTGCGTGTGTGTGTGTGATGGTGTGTGTGTGTGTGTGTGTGCTATGTTGCAGGCGTGTATCTGCAATAAATCATAATGGAATTCGGGCTTTATGTGGAGAGATTGTAAACAAATAAGCATAATAATCCTACGTTTATTATCTTATTGGATGTTCCTACGTTTACAGTTTTTATGATTAGTTACAAGAATAAAAATGTGTACTAGGAAGTTATATAACGAACTTTAATTTTCATAAATATTTTTTAAAGTTATTGAAATAAAGTAAAGAACAACAATATGTTTTTGAACAAACTGTCAAGTAGAATTTTTGGAGTTTTATTGTAAAACTTTGGAGTTTCTAGTGGGAAGGATGTGCCTGCATATCCTGACATAGTTTCTTGATGTCTGGTTTTGCACTTAAAACGGAGATTCTGCTCCAAATGCAGTCTATTATAGATTTCGAACGGCTATTTTATTTCAAAACATATGAAACAAAGATAAGAGTGTCAGTGACAAAAACAGCCTTATTTTCCTGTTCAGTGTTAAAGTGATGAAGTCTGCTCTATCCACCTCAGCAAGAATGTTGTTTTGTGGGTATTCTCGACATTTTTCTTCCGAGCTGATCGCGTACCTCCTTCAAGTCGTTTATGTACCCCTGGGGGTATGTGTACCACAGTTTCAGAACCACTGGTAGCGGGTTAAATGTGCGCAGTTAGTTTTCTTATTCCACACATCTAAGCTACTAATCCAATCAGAATATTAAAAGTTATACCTGACAAGCCTCAAGTATTCTTCTTTCAGTTTCTCTAGGCCCCAGATTAACATTTTGAATTTATTTGTTTTAATACATATTTTTGTAACGTACTTTTACCCCATCGGTGGGTTGAAAGTTTGCAAGTAGGAAGCAATTTGAAAACAATATTACATTGCAAAATCGATTTGAAATTTGTACTGAAATTATTTATAAACAGTAATTTAAAATTAAGTAGAAATATGTATGTAATATTACATTCTTAAAAGTCGAACTAGTTATGACTTCAGACGCTTTGCCCTTTCGTTTGAGAAATCATCCTTTTGGGAAGTGGAATGATTTCGGCAGGGAAGACTGATGTGATGAATCGGGCACAGAATCAGAAGCAGAATCTGAAAATGTTTGTACAGATGCAGAGTTTGCATAGTCATTTTCGCGAACTTTCTTCCCACTGTGACATGCCATGTGTAGTGAGTGTTAGGTCCTAGGAGGATATGATCTACGAGATTCGACGTATACGGACAGAAAAGTTCCATCTTTCCTTCGTTTCAGGTACAAGTTTTTTTGGGAAAATTCAATATTTAATATTGACTAGTACCAATACCTCGATATTAAAGTAAGGCAAAACTGGGCAACTCTCTACATGTACAGTGGGATCCATGAGTATTATCGTGCAAATTGTCCATCACCATGTTCGTGCACTTTATTTCACCCAATAAGAGCTTCAAGAATTAAAAGAAAACTCAAAACAAGCTGTTGACAACTTCTGCACCAACATACATAAAAATCCATCGCTTAAAAACACACAGGATGTAAGATAAAAATTAATGAAATTAGTCATGGACAATTTGCACGGTAATACTCATGGATCCCACTGTACAAGAGCGCTCTCGTATGCACATGTGGAATTAGGAGTGTGCAAAGGTTACTATAGCGTTGCAAGGGAGGTAGGAGGAGATAGACAGGAAGCAAGGAAGGAGGTTTTGAGGTGCAGATTGTACAGCCACGGACACTTCTGTGTAGTAAACTCCCTGAAAGTAGTGTCCGTGACAGTACGCGTGAAGCTTATGGTGCTGCTCGGAGCGCTCGCTAGCCTCCGCAAGTGCACACGAGTTACCCAAACCTGACGCAGGGGGGGGGGATATGCAAGCGAGTGCCGTTCCCTTACGGAGTTCAATTGATTCATTCATTTGGTTTATTTTACTTCGCATTTCTGCAACTTTTCACTAATCGCGAAGATAAGGATAAGTGATGATATGAGATGATATCGATGACGCGACATTTTCAGAGCCCAGGCCAGGAGTTTGGCCATTATGAGTTCGAGACGATATTAATACATTTAAGGTAAGAATTCCATAGGATCGGAAACATTACATCACTGCAAGAATTTCGGTTCGTTTTTCTAACATTAAATACTTTCAGAAGGTGATAATTGTCGAAGTTCATGTGTAAAAACCCAGCGAATGTTAACTTAAATATCGGTTCTACAGAAAGCAATAAAATTAATTGTAGAGCAAGATGATTAGTAGTATATGCAATACTAATGAGTGAAAATCAAAATTCACAAAAGCCAGGTGTAGAAGAGAGTGATTGTTCAGAAAAGCCTATTTGTCTAAGGGAATGATCCTATGTATTATTTTAATGCTTTATTCTATTTATTGTTAATATAATGTCTATTTATGCTTCTAAAAAACAGAGCGCATTCCATTAAAATATATTTATCGACGTCCAAATGTAGCAAGTTTTATTCACACCCTCCCAAATATGCCTTCACGGAATGCTACAACTCCGACAGTATGTGGTAACATGTATGCCTGTAGCGTGTGCGAACGTTTCGCCTCCCGATGGCGTAATGGTAAATGAAAGGTAATGTCTTGCAATGAAAGGTTCCCGGGTTCGATCTCCGGCGAAGGCACATTGCATAGCGGTTCGAACCCAGGGTGCGAAATCACTGCAGATTGGTGGGGGAGGAACAGACGGACAGCAGGCACACACTATATATAAATAAATAATATCAATTATTAAATAATTAAATGATTTTATAAAATATATAATATACGGACTGTCCTTCATTCAAAATTCGATTGCAAATTGAAGATTTTAATGTAGCTACTACAAATGCTATGAACAAATTTCTGTGGCTACTGAAAGGGGCAAAAATTAAGAGACATAGTTTCCTATGTAAAATTCACATCTTGAAGCTATTACATGTTTAATTTGTATATTTACATATGTCACGTGAGTAGTGTAAACTTATTGTTTCTAAGTAACACTTTGTAGGTATCCTCTTTTTTTATCAATTGAATATCACTTTTTGACATATTTTGACAATTTTTTGTCAACGTTTTAGCGTTTAGCGATGTTTTTAGTACAAATTTTCACTGCTTTTTTTTTCCCACTCACACTTGGTAGGTATATCACGATCTTACGTGATATAACTTAACCTATCCATTTTATTTGTGCTAACTACACGAGAGCCTCTACAGTAGTATCAAAAATGTGATTCCCACTGCAACTCTGATTTCTTGACCAAACGACCACCAAAACCTGAAAAACTCACTTTCTCTCCACGTTCCGCGCCTCATTTATTGCGCTGACGATGTTTCACGGCGCAGAAAAGCAGTGATGAGTGAAATTCACTCTCTCATCCTCTCATCCTTTGAAGGATGAGTGCACCTTATCGTAATTTTCCAAGTCCGGGACCAATGTTTATATATCGTGACCTTTGTAAACCTCTCTCGGGGGAACGATGTGCCACACACGCGCGCGTGCCTCTTATTATTTCCGTATTGTGACGCAAACAAGCAAATAATAATTGTTGTTTTTTAGGATTCCTTAGGTTGTATGCTTCGTTCTGGCGCAGTCCTTTGACCTACTTTTTATTTTACGACGTTTTACGGACTAAACTAACCTACAATGAGAGAAAAGTGGACAGAAAAAAAGCTCTGACATCATTTTTTTTTTTTTAGCTATTTTTACCTCCTGCAAATTTTGCTCTTATGCTAACTCGTCCTTTGACCTACACTTTTGAAATAACTTAAGACATTTTCCTATAAGGCTGCTGTCTCCTCTTACTGTAAGGTTCCTCAGTGTAATCTACCACAATCTTGCTCTCAGCGTAATCTGCCACGATGTTTTTTTTTGTTTTTTTTAAAACTCATGTGTGATCTTCTACAATGTGTGCCCTCCCCGTGCTACGACCTAAACAGGACACCTCTCTCCTACGATGTTTTTGGGCCCCCTCTCCTCCTGCTACGATGTTTTTCTCCTCATGATGCAAAAAAAAAAAATTATATGGTAGCGACTATGCCGCGTGAAGGACACACATGTTCAGTGAACAAATAGGAGAGAGCTTGGGGGAGAGTACAAGCAAGCGCTGCCCCCTCAATTTTTTTTTTCAAGAAATTCGATTTGTCAAGTTAGTTTTTTGATCCTAAAAAACACTCTGCAAACCTATTGGAGTGCTTTTGGATGTGTTTTAGATTAAAAATTTTGTAATTGGGATTGTAGAAAAGCCATTCTTGCTTGTTGGCGATATTTTTAAAACTGCTCCGTGACCCTCTCGTTCTTCACGTCGTGGACGAAGGACTTCTCGGCGACCAGGCTGACATTGCATAGAGTATCCTCGGGCAACGGACTGTTGAACTCGCAGACGACCTTGATGTTGGTTCGATCGTTGACCACCACCTGCTTCCTTTTCGTGGTGTTGATGACGAACATGGGTCTGCGGGTTTTGAATTCGCTGGGCGTGTAGTACATGTCCACGCTTCCCTCCGTTACGCGCTTGTAAGCAGAGAACGCTTCGTAAAGTTTGAGGTAATCGTCTTTGGTCATGTCGAGGTTGTAATTCTCGCGCGGGAACACTTCGTTCCTACCGTTCTTGAGATAAACGTTCTTGATCTTGCAGTCGTCGAATTTGCTGGAATCTTTTTCCTGATTGTTATCGCGACCGGTCTGAAAGAGCACTATGACGAAATCTGGCATGTCGAACTGTATGTTGTTGAACTGAGTCGTCACGTCGAATTCCATGTGACTTCCCGACGCTATCTTCTGCACGCACTGGTAACCGTGAATGTGAATCGGCACCTGCGGACTTTTCAAGATCTCCGCTTTGTACTTGAGGGCGTAGTTCGTCTCGTATTCCACCACCGGCATTCTCAACTCCATGCTCCGGATGACGCACTTGGCTGCTTCGGGTAAAGTGTTGGCTATCGGCGTGCCGTCTGCGTTCAAGTTGGTGTATCGCATCAGTGCGTCGTTGTCGTTGGCCGCTCTTCGAAAGGTGACGCGCAATCCTCCCTTCCACATGATCTCCTTGTAGTCCGAGAAGAATCCCGGAAGCAGACGCATGGGAAAGAGCATCGTGTGATTTCTCGTCGATATTTGGGTTCCCGCTTCGAATCCACCGCCTGGTAGTACGCTGCGTCCGTTTTGGATAATTTCAATGTTCCCACTGCCGTCGCCGTGATGCCTGGATAATCTATTCTGTCGATGACGGTACCGTGTTTCCTCACCTCCACCTGCGAGAACAGGTGAGGCACGAAGTTGTCCACGAGTATCAAATTTGCTGCTGCGGGAAACGCGTCTCCGCTTTCCTTCTTCACCACGTCGAATTGAAGGTAGAGGTCCGCTCTGTGAGGATGAACGAACCCGTCCCCTACGTCCACGTCGTATTCGATCTCCCTGTTCGCTTCGTTCAGATTGGCGAACGTGCGACGGTTGGGAGGAAAAGATTGCAACTCGTAACTTTCGATTTGTTCCATTTTTTTTTTCACTATGTGTGTTATTTATTATACGTTGATCTCCACGATGGCAGTGGTCGTTGCACCTGCGAAATCCACCACGTCTCCTTTCTCGTTCGTCACCACCAACTCTATGTCGTCTATGCGGTTGCGACATACTGGAAAATAGATCGGCGAAGAGGGTGTGTAGATGATCGGTTCCATGAATTCGGAACTGGGTTTGAACGTGGCTATGATTCCCGTCTGCTTGTGACTTCCCAGCAACCCCCCGTCCGAAGATTTCGTGATCATGCCTTCCGCCACGTTACAGTGTACGTTCAGAGTCTCTATGGCTAGAAATTTAGGAATGTTGGTTAGTAGTGGTAGTGGGCCGGAGCACCAACAGAAAATGAGGCTCGGTGAGGCTCGCCTTAATGGATTTTTCTTGTAAGGCATGAGCCTCATTTTCTCGCAGTGTTGCCAACACCTTACTCGAAAAAATCACCAAGGTTTTTTTTTTGGGTCTAACGTAACCTAAAGCAAGGAGCTGGCAATCTTGCTTGAGGTTTTTTAATGGTTTGCTCTTGTAAGGCATAAGCCTTATTTTCTCGCAGTGTTGCCAACACCTTACTCGAAAAAAAATCACCAAGGTTTTTTTTTCGGTCTAACCACCTAAAGCAAGGAGCTGGCAACTTTGCTTGAGGCTTGGTTTACAGTGCATAAAGCAAGGAGCTGGCAACCTGGTGGTTTTGCCATAGCTTTTTACAAAAAAAGAGAGTGCAGAGAAAGAGAGGGAAGAGATAAACAAACGACAGCCTACCTACAACTTTTTTTTGGTCTAACCTAACCTAAAGCAAGGAGCTGGCAACTTTGCTTGAGGCTTGGCTTACAGTACATAAAGCAATTTTTGCCAACCTACATATACTAAACAAGGAGAGTTGGTACTGCCGTAAAAGAGAGAGAGGTGGGTGGGTGGATGGCAACACAAGCGCGCGCGCGTGTGTGCGTGTGTGCGTGTGTGTGTATAATATGTAGCATTATTAACTAGAGTGTGTTGGCAATTTACTTCCAACTAAAAAAAAATAGAGATGCCAACGTTGCTGTAAGATGAAGAGAGAGAGAGAGATTTATGGCTGGCAACAGTAATAAGCGAATGCGCCATATCGTAATTTTCCAACTCCGTATATCGTGATTTTTGTAAACCTCTCTCGGGGGAACGATGTGCCACACACACACACACGCGCGAGCGCACACACACACACTTATATTATAACACAAACAAACAAACAAAATAATAATAATTGTTGTTTTTTAGGATTCCTGTCCTCCATAACCCCGCCAGGAGTGCGTGGTGCCCAACCAAAAAAAAAAGTAAAGGTTTACAAATAGGAATTGGCAACACTGACGAGCATCAAATAATGATTTCGAGCCTCAAATAATAATTCGAGCCTCGTCGGTGTTGCCTACCCACAGGAGGAGGGGAAAGAGGGGGAGAGGAGAAGAGGGGGGAGAGAGAGAGAGAGGAGGTACTATCAGCGCCATCTTTTAGCAAACAATAGAAATAAAAAGTAGGGTCAAACTTTTTCAACACCCAAACATTTTAAACGTCTTCACGTAGTAATACGATAGCTGAAGATGTTTAAAAGAGTACTCTTAGTCGACGAAGCTAATTGCTAGGGCCCTTATATTACTAAAATATTCTTTGATTTGCATATTTCTCATACCGCCATATGTTGTTCTAGTTGACTTCTTCCAAAAAAATGCTAATTAGCGAGAGTTAATTAAGCAAGGCAAGTAAAAGAAGCAAAATAGAACATATGTGCCGGCGTGAAAATATGTAAAAAATCGATTCAGAAGTGGATCGAATTAAAGTTGGGGGGTATTTTGCATTTTTTCCCTATAATGTACAAAACATTTACCGTACATAATCTTTTCTATTTACAACAGTATAAAATAGGAGGAATGTGTGACAATATCCATATTAATTAGGAAAGTATGTTGTATGCTAGGTTAGCTAATTGTGTCTTCTACAGCTTCACTGTATAGAGGGAAGATGGAAAAGAGAGCTCTACGGAAACTGACGCTCTTAACAATATTGTACGCCCCCGTGAAAATTATATATAAATAAGACTTAAGCGTATTATCTGCTTTCATGTCAGATTTTTCCAACCTGTGAGCTGTAGTGTTTAGGTGACAAGCGACCTGCTCAAATATGATACTGTTGACAATATTGTATGCCCCGTGAAAATTACATATAAATAAGACTTAAGCGTATTATCTGCTTTCATGTGAAATTTTACCAACCTGTGAGCTGTAGTGTTTAGGTGACAAGCGACCTGCTCAAATATGATACTGTTGACAATATTGTACGCCGCCGTGAAAATTATATATAAATAAGACTTAAGCGTATTATCTGCTTTCATGTCAGATTTTGCCAACCTGTAAATTGTAGTGTTTAGGTGACAAGCGACCTGCTCAAATATGATACTGTTGACAATATTGTACGCCCCGTGAAAATTACATATAAATAAGACTTAAGCGTATTATCTGCTTTCATGTGAAATTTTGCCAACCTGTGAGCTGTAGTGTTTAGGTGACAAGCGACCTGCTCAAATATGATACTGTTGACAATATTGT
This sequence comes from Lepisma saccharinum, assembly GCF_977018435.1. Classification (NCBI taxonomy): domain Eukaryota; kingdom Metazoa; phylum Arthropoda; class Insecta; order Zygentoma; family Lepismatidae; genus Lepisma; species Lepisma saccharinum. Next base: position 56,607,499 of record NC_139233.1, read on the forward strand.
ACGCCCGTGAAAATTATATATAAATAAGACTTAAGCGTATTATCGGCTTTCATGTCAGATTTTGCCAACCTGTGAGCTGTAGTGTTTAGGTGACAAGCGACCTGCTCAAATATGATACTGTTGACAATATTGTACGCCGCCGTGAAAATTACATATAAATAAGACATAAGCGTATTATCTGCTTTCATGTCAGATTTTGCCAACCTGTGAGCTGTAGTGTTTAGGTGACAAGCGACCTGCTCAAATATGATACTGTTGACAATAATGTACGCCCGTGAAAATTATATATAAATAAGACATAAGCGTATTATCTGCTTTCATGTCAGATTTTACCGACCTGTGAGCTGTAGTGTTTAGGTGACAAGCGACCTGCTCAAATATGATACTGTTGACAATATTGTATGCCCCGTGAAAATTACATATAAATAAGACTTAAGCGTATTATCTGCTTTCATGTGAAATTTTACCAACCTGTGAGCTGTAGTGTTTAGGTGACAAGCGACCTGCTCAAATATGATACTGTTGACAATATTGTACGCCGCCGTGAAAATTATATATAAATAAGACTTAAGCGTATTATCTGCTTTCATGTCAGATTTTGCCAACCTGTAAACTGTAGTGTTTAGGTGACAAGCGACCTGCTCAAATATGATACTGTTGACAATATTGTACGCCCCGTGAAAATTACATATAAATAAGACTTAATCGTATTATCTGCTTTCATGTGAAATTTTGCCAACCTGTGAGCTGTAGTGTTTAGGTGACAAGCGACCTGTTCAAATATGATACTGTTGACAATATTGTACGCCCGTGAAAATTATATATAAATAAGACTTAAGCGTATTATCTGCTTTCATGTCAGATTTTGCCAACCTGTGAGCTGTAGTGTTTAGGTGACAAGCGACCTGCTCAAATATGATACTGTTGACAATATTGTACGCCGCCGTGAAAATTACATATAAATAAGACATAAGCGTATTATCTGCTTTCATGTCAGATTTTGCCAACCTGTGAGCTGTAGTGTTTAGGTGACAAGCGACCTGCTCAAATATGATACTGTTGACAATAATGTACGCCCGTGAAAATTATATATAAATAAGACATAAGCGTATTATCTGCTTTCATGTCAGATTTTACCGACCTGTGAGCTGTAGTGTTTAGGTGACAAGCGACCTGCTCAAATATGATACTGTTGACAATATTGTATGCCCCGTGAAAATTACATATAAATAAGACTTAAGCGTATTATCTGCTTTCATGTGAAATTTTACCAACCTGTGAGCTGTAGTGTTTAGGTGACAAGCGACCTGCTCAAATATGATACTGTTGACAATATTGTACGCCGCCGTGAAAATTATATATAAATAAGACTTAAGCGTATTATCTGCTTTCATGTGAAATTTTGCCAACCTGTGAGCTGTAGTGTTTAGGTGACAAGCGACCTGCTCAAATATGATACTGTTGACAATATTGTACGCCCGTGAAAATTATATATAAATAAGACTTAAGCGTATTATCGGCTTTCATGTCAGATTTTGCCAACCTGTGAGCTGTAGTGTTTAGGTGACAAGCGACCTGCTCAAATATGATACTGTTGACAATATTGTACGCCGCCGTGAAAATTACATATAAATAAGACATAAGCGTATTATCTGCTTTCATGTCAGATTTTGCCAACCTGTGAGCTGTAGTGTTTAGGTGACAAGCGACCTGCTCAAATATGATACTGTTGACAATAATGTACGCCCGTGAAAATTATATATAAATAAGACATAAGCGTATTATCTGCTTTCATGTCAGATTTTACCGACCTGTGAGCTGTAGTGTTTAGGTGACAAGCGACCTGCTCAAATATGATACTGTTGACAATATTGTATGCCCCGTGAAAATTACATATAAATAAGACTTAAGCGTATTATCTGCTTTCATGTGAAATTTTACCAACCTGTGAGCTGTAGTGTTTAGGTGACAAGCGACCTGCTCAAATATGATACTGTTGACAATATTGTACGCCGCCGTGAAAATTATATATAAATAAGACTTAAGCGTATTATCTGCTTTCATGTCAGATTTTGCCAACCTGTAAACTGTAGTGTTTAGGTGACAAGCGACCTGCTCAAATATGATACTGTTGACAATATTGTACGCCCCGTGAAAATTACATATAAATAAGACTTAATCGTATTATCTGCTTTCATGTGAAATTTTGCCAACCTGTGAGCTGTAGTGTTTAGGTGACAAGCGACCTGTTCAAATATGATACTGTTGACAATATTGTACGCCCGTGAAAATTATATATAAATAAGACTTAAGCGTATTATCTGCTTTCATGTCAGATTTTGCCAACCTGTGAGCTGTAGTGTTTAGGTGACAAGCGACCTGCTCAAATATGATACTGTTGACAATATTGTACGCCGCCGTGAAAATTACATATAAATAAGACATAAGCGTATTATCTGCTTTCATGTCAGATTTTGCCAACCTGTGAGCTGTAGTGTTTAGGTGACAAGCGACCTGCTCAAATATGATACTGTTGACAATAATGTACGCCCGTGAAAATTATATATAAATAAGACATAAGCGTATTATCTGCTTTCATGTCAGATTTTACCGACCTGTGAGCTGTAGTGTTTAGGTGACAAGCGACCTGCTCAAATATGATACTGTTGACAATATTGTATGCCCCGTGAAAATTACATATAAATAAGACTTAAGCGTATTATCTGCTTTCATGTGAAATTTTACCAACCTGTGAGCTGTAGTGTTTAGGTGACAAGCGACCTGCTCAAATATGATACTGTTGACAATATTGTACGCCGCCGTGAAAATTATATATAAATAAGACTTAAGCGTATTATCTGCTTTCATGTCAGATTTTGCCAACCTGTAAACTGTAGTGTTTAGGTGACAAGCGACCTGCTCAAATATGATACTGTTGACAATATTGTACTCCCCGTGAAAATTACATATAAATAAGACTTAATCGTATTATCTGCTTTCATGTGAAATTTTGCCAACCTGTGAGCTGTAGTGTTTAGGTGACAAGCGACCTGTTCAAATATGATACTGTTGACAATATTGTACGCCCGTGAAAATTATATATAAATAAGACTTAAGCGTATTATCTGCTTTCATGTCAGATTTTGCCAACCTGTGAGCTGTAGTGTTTAGGTGACAAGCGACCTGCTCAAATATGATACTGTTGACAATATTGTACGCCGCCGTGAAAATTACATATAAATAAGACATAAGCGTATTATCTGCTTTCATGTCAGATTTTGCCAACCTGTGAGCTGTAGTGTTTAGGTGACAAGCGACCTGCTCAAATATGATACTGTTGACAATAATGTACGCCCGTGAAAATTATATATAAATAAGACATAAGCGTATTATCTGCTTTCATGTCAGATTTTACAGACCTGTGAGCTGTAGTGTTTAGGTGACAAGCGACCTGCTCAAATATGATACTGTTGACAATATTGTACGCCCCGTGAAAATTACATATAAATAAGACATAAGCGTATTATCTGCTTTCATGTCAGATTTTACCAACCTGTGAGCTGGAGTGTTTAGGTGACAAGCGACCTGCTCAAATATGATACTGTTGACAATATTGTATGCCCCGTGAAAATTACATATAAATAAGACTTAAGCGTATTATCTGCTTTCATGTCAGATTTTGCCAACCTGTGAGCTGTAGTGTTTAGGTGACAAGCGACCTGCTCAAATATGATACTGTTGACAATATTGTATGCCCCGTGAAAATTACATATAAATAAGACTTAAGCGTATTATCTGCTTTCATGTGAAATTTTGCCAACCTGTGAGCTGTAGTGTTTAGGTGACAAGCGACCTGCTCAAATATGATACTGTTGACAATATTGTACGCCCGTGAAAATTATATATAAATAAGACATAAGCGTATTATCTGCTTTCATGTCAGATTTTACCGACCTGTGAGCTGTAGTGTTTAGGTGACAAGCGACCTGCTCAAATATGATACTGTTGACAATATTGTACGTATATTGCATTGTATAGGAGACTAGAAGCATATAATTTGGCTAAAAAAACAAAAAACCCAAGTAAGGTCATAGAGAATAGTTAAAAAAAAAGTGAAGAATTATATTTTGCATTGCACAGCATTGGATATTAAATAACATACCCCCAAAAAATCTCTGCATTATACGTTCTGTAAAAAATTGCCTTACGTACCAAACTGCTGTGTCAAGTAAACATTTTCAAAGGCACTGTCGTACTTGTGTGCCGGGAAAACAAATATGTGCGACCAAACTGTGCTCTAAGTGTGGGAAAAATATTTCTATTGCCAACTTCAAGCGACACCAGCTTACTTGCCACTTACACTTACTTATAACAAAAATAAGCACCTCCCATATATAAATAAACCCCCCAAACTAACGCTAATTAGAATTAGCTTACAAAATTTTTCTCATAAGGCATTTTTCGTAAACACTCTACCACCAACAGATCACATATAAATAAACATACCCCCCAAAAAAAATGCGCTCCATGAAAAGTTGCCCTGTGTGCAAAAAAACAAGCATATCAAGCAAAAATTTTGCAAGACATTGTCGCACCTGCGTGCCAGGCAAGCATTTGGCTGCCACCGAACTGTGTTCCGGATGCAATATACGCTTCACAATTGCGTATGCCAAGAAGCATAAGCTTACTTGTCTAAGCGAAAGTACATCTGAGGCTCAGCCTTCGACCTCCACCAAGAGGAAGGCAGAAGCAGCCTCCATCAATGCACCACCCACGAAACGCGTCAAGCGTATGACGAAAGCGAACCAATCTGCTTTCGAGCGTTTGTTGGAGGATTTTGTCCTCACTTCGGAGGGCTTATGCGACGTTCGTAGCTTTTTAGAGGAGAAGCGAGCAGAGATAATTTCCATCCTCGGTGATGCGCTTGCAACGCACTCCACCAAATTCTACGCATCGCTACGTTGCCAGTACAAGAAGCCGTCCGATGAAATTTACAGCTTCTGCCACAACACCAAGGCGAAGACGCTGCATCTGGCGGATGTCGACAACCTCGAGGTCATCTACAACCAGTTTGCCGAGGAGCTGGTGGTTAAACAAGAAGAACATGAAGCTGAGGGCTCGGGGGGTTCGCTGTGTGGCGGGCCTCACGAACTGTGCGTCAAACTTTGCAAGTTTACGCCTCTCTCCGCCTCCAGCTACGTCCCCTTACCACCTTCCATCGCGGCAAAGAAGGCCGTCCTGAACATTCAGAACAGTGACGCCAAGTGCTTCGTATGGTGTGTGCTTGCAGCTTTGCACCCTGTCCACTGGAAAAACCAACCACATCGAGTTAACCACTACCTACCCTACGAGTCGGAACTGAAAGATGCTATGGCTGGGATCGACTACCCGGTGGAGGTCCGGGACATTCGCAAGTTCGAGGCCCGTACACACAACCCTCGGTTGGCCATCAACGTTTACGGCCTCACCGACAAAAATGTGATGTACCCTATCCGGGTGAACGATGTAGACGACGATGATGCTCGGGAAATTCACCTTCTGCTCATCAAGGATGAAACCCATCACCACTACACCCTCATTCGCTCCCTCTCTAGACTTGTTTCGAGTCAACGGAGCAAACACGAACACCACATAGAAGTTTGTCGCAGGTGCTTGTCCATATTTGATAATCGAGAACAGCAGGATTACCAGCGCATCAGAGGTCCCAACATCGCTGCAGAGAAGCTCGCTCGCCACAAACTTTATTGCGATGCCAACGAGCCTGGGGTGGCAGTCTTGCCCAAACCTGGCACCGTGGAGCGTTTCCACATGCACGGAGCTATGGTGGAGCACCCCGCTATCATCATCGCGGACTTCGAGGCCTTCCTCAAGCCCCTGTCCACTTGCGATCCCGATCCCGAAGTTTCCTCCACCACCCCTTACCAACTCCACGAGGCATTCAGTTTCGCATACGTTGTGGTGCGACGAGACCAGCACGTCGCCCCCGAGCCCTACTTGTATCGCGGCCCCGACGCCGTTAAACACTTCCTCGACAGGATGGTTGTCGAGGCCATCGAGATAGGGAAGTTACTGTTGGCCCCCAAGCCTATGCTCCCACTGTCCCCCGACGATCAACGTAGACACGACGAGACCATCGCTTGCCCTGTCTGCGTCGAGGAGTACACTGCCATCAACCGTAAAGTCCAACACCACGATCACTTTAACGGTAGGTATGTTGGTCCTTGGTGCAACGGATGCAACCTAATGGCCCGGGACCCGCGCTTCATCCCTGTGTTTTTTCACAATGGCTCGGGATACGACTTCCACCATCTGGTGCATCACTTGGGGTACGACGACATGCGAATCAACGTCCTGGCGCAGAACGAGGAGCGTTACATTAGCTTGAGCAAACGAGTGTCGATCCCGGGATCACGCTCTACCGTCGAGCTTCGCTTCCTCGACTCCCTGAGGTTCCTCCCGGCAAGCCTCGATGCTCTCGCGGGGAAACTCAGCGACGAGCAAACACTCATCACCTCTGCGAATTTTCCGAACTTGGACGCCGGTCTCTTCAGGCGTAAGGGGGTCTACCCCTACGAATACGTCACGGACCCTACCAAGTTCGCGGAGACGTCGCTACCTCCTCGAGCAAACTTCTATAGCAAGCTGCGAGGCTCGGACATATCTGAGGATGACTATAACCATGCTCAGTCCATGTGGCGCGAGCTGGATTGCCAAAATCTCGGGGACTACCACGATGCGTACCTCAAACTTGATGTGACGCTCCTCGCCGACGTGTTCCAGGCGTTTCGTGCAACTGCGAAGACCATCTACAAGCTGGACCCTGCATACTTCTACAGTCTTCCCGGACTGGCTTGGTCGGCCATGCTTCTTCTTACGAAAATCAGGCTTGAGCTTCTTTCGGACGTGGACATGATGCTGTTCGTGGAACGTGCCGTGCGGGGTGGAATGGTCCAGGTGCCGCTGCGATACGCACGCTCCAACCATCACCACATGGCCACCTGTTACGACCCTTCGCAACCGTCCAGCTACATCATGCACACGGACGTCAACAACCTCTACGGATACTGCATGATGCAGCCACTCCCCTTTGGAGGCTTCGAGTGGGCCGATCCCTCCAACTTCGACGTTGAAGGTTTCGACGATTCGGAACGCGGATTTTTTGCCGAGGTGGACATCGAGTTCTCCGAGAAGGTGCAGGATTTGTTCTGCGATCTTCCGCCAGTCCCGGAATTCAAATGCCCACCCGGCTCGAACCAAGCAAAGCTCATCATGGACTTCGTGCCCAAAGAGCGTTATGTCCTGCACTACCAAAACCTCCGGTGGTTGATGAAGCGAGGGGTTACCGTCCGCACGGTACATCGAGTTTTGATGTTCGAGCATTCTCCATGGATGAGGCCATACATCGAGCTCAACACCGAACATCGTACAGTCGCCACTTCTGATTTCGATCGCGATTTCTTCAAGTTAATGAACAATGCGGTGTTCGGGAAAACTATGGAGAATGTGCGAAATCGTGTGGATGTGAGGTTAATATCAAACAAAGCACAATGTTGCAGGCTCGTAGCAAACCCGTTATTCAAATCAGGGACCATTTACAATGAGCAGCTGGCTCTGATTCACATGAATCGAGGTGAGGTGAGGCTCAACAAACCAATCTACGTTGGAGTCACGGTTCTGGATCTGAGCAAGCTACACATGTTCGCGACGTACTACGACATATTACGTGCACACTACGGCCCCAACATCTCGCTTCTCTACATAGACACGGACAGTTTAATATATCAGGTTCACACAGCCGACGCGTACAAGGACATGGCCACGGTTCCATCTTTGGTTAACCTTTTCGACACCTCAAACTATCCCCAGCCGAACCGATACGGCATCCTGGCTCGCAACAAGAAGGTGCCCGGCAAACTCAAAGACGAGAAGAAAGGTGATGTGCCTCTCGAGGATGCCGGTCTTCGCTCCAAAACCTATGCTATTCGGGCAGAAGGATCCATCACGAAAAAGGCTAAGGGTGTGGACAGGCGGGTCGTCCGAGAGTTACTCAAGTTCGCGGATTACGTCAAAGCCCTTATAAATAGGACGTCAATTGCAGGAGTGGAGCAGCGCATCCAGAGCGTCGACCATGTGTTGACAACCAACCAGGTGAGAAAGGTTGCCCTGGACGCACGCGACGACAAGAGGTGCGTTCTGAAATGTGGGATTCACACGCTCCCATGGGGCCACCATCATCTAGAAATTAGCTTAGAATGTGGTAAATGGCATGTATGTATGAAAAAAAAAACAATTCATGTAACAGAAGTTCTAATTTAATATAGCCAAAATATAAACAATATTTTGTTTATCTTCAAATGCGAAAAAAAAAACAGGTGGAGGTTTGGAATTTTTAGCGGGACTAACTCCCTGCCGCGCACTACGGGGTGAATATGGGGCACACGCAGGGCCAAAGGGGAAGTTCCTTTGTGCGTTCAAGTGTGATTTATTATAAATGCATCAAAATTAATTTGTTTTTTTTTTATTATTTTTTTATTCCAGATTATTCTCACAAATGTAAGAAGGTGTTCCTCGCAGTACATCCTAAACATTGCGTTGCAGGTTAATCTAATATTTGAACCTGCGGTCAGTATAATTTTTTGAGAATTATGTGATTTTTTTTTTACTTAAAACTGTTCGGTCACTCTTTCATTTTTGACATCATACACAAAAAACTTCTCTGCAATCAGGATGACGCTGCACAGAGTATCGGCAGGCAGCGCGTCGTGGAACTCGCACACGATCTTGATGTTGGTTCGATCCTTGACCACCACCTGTTTTCTCTTAGATGTGTTGATGACGAACATCGGCCTGCGTGTTTTGAATTCGCTGGGCGCGTAGTACACGTCCACGCTTCCCTCGGTCACGCGTTTGTAAGCCGTGTAAGCTTCGTAAAGTTTGAGGTAATCGTTTTTGGTCATGTCGAGGTTGTAATTCTCGCGCGGGAACACTTCGTTCCTACCGTTCTTCAGATAAACGTTCTTGATCTTGCAGTCGTCGAACTTGCTGGAATCTTTTTCCTGATCGTTATCGCGTCCGGTCTGAAAGAGCACAACGACGAAATCTGGCATGTCGAACTGTATGTTGTTGAACTGCGTCGTCACGTCGAATTCCATGTGACTTCCCGACGCCATCTTCTGCACGCACTGGTAACCGTGAAAGTGAATCAGCACCTGCGGACTTTTCAAGATCTCCGCTTTGTACTTGAGGGCGTAGTTCGTTTCGTATTCCACCACCGGCATTCTCAATTCCATGCTCCGGATGACGCACTTGGCCGCTTCGGGTAAAGTGTTGGGCAGCGGCGTGGTGCCGTCAGGACCCAAAGTAGCGTATCGCATCAGTGCGTCGTTGTCGTTGGCCGCTCTTCGAAACGTGACGCGCAGTCCTCCCTTCCACATGATCTCCTTGTAGTCCGAGAAGAAACCAGGCAGCAGACGCATGGGAAAGAGCACCGTGTGACTTGTCGTCGATATTTTGGTCCCGGCTTCGAATCCCCCGGCCTGATAGTACGTTGCGTCCGTTTTGGATAATTTCAACGTTCCCACTGCCGTCGACGTGATGCCTGGATAATCTATTCTGTCGATGACGGTGTTGTGTTTCCTCACCTCCACCTGCGAGAACAGGTGAGGCACGAAGTTGTCCACGAGTATCAAGTTTGCTGCTGCGGGAAACGCGTCTCCGCTTTCCTTCTTCACCACGTCGAATTGAAGGTAGAGGTCCGCTCTGTGAGGATGAACAAACCCATCCCCTACGTCCACGTCGTATTCGATCTCCCTGTTCGCTTCGTTGAGATTGGCGAACGTGCGACGGTTGGGAGGGAAAGATTGCAATTCGTAACTTTCGATTTGCTCCATTTCACTATGTGTGTTATTTATTATACGTTGATCTCCACGATGGCTGTCGTAGTGGCACCTGCGAAATCCACCACGTCTCCTTTCTCGTTCGTCACCACCAACTCTATGTCGTCTATGCGGTTGCGACATACTGGAAAATAGATCGGCGAAGAGGGCGTGTAGATGATCGGTTCCATGAACTCGGAACTTGGTTTGAAAGTGGCTATGATTCCCGTCTGCATGTGACTTCCTAATAATCCGTCCGAAGATTTCGTGATCATGCCTTCCGCCACGTTGCAGTGTACGTTCAGAGTCTCTATGGCCAAGAATTTAGGAATGTTGGTTGCCGTGTGCTTGATGCCAGCTTCGAGTTTTGTGTCATTCTCGAAACCTAAAAGTTCTCCCATGGTGCCCAGGTCCACGGTCTCCGACGCCGATACGATTTCCACTCTGTGCGTGACCGAATTTTGAGAAAAGTACGTGCCTTTGGGTAATTGAGCTTGCAAAGTGGAAAGATTGTATTGGCCTGGCGTGACGACGATGTGTTCGCTTCCAACGCTAATTTTGTTGTTGTGCTGCGTGACGTTAGGTATGAGGTACATGCTGTAGAATGCACGCAGAGCCACGGATTTAGGATAGACGATGTCGTCGTGCAGCGTGAGTTTCAAGATTGAAGATTCGCTCGTGAGATGGAACACGCCCATCCTAGTGATGCTGTTTGAGGTTCCACAATGCTTTCTGGAAATCCTCGATCGTAGGGTTATTTATTTTAGAGAGAAACGCGAGCACGGAGAGGCAGAGATGGCCGCAGTTCACGTCTTCGAAATTTTGAATGCGTTCGTCGTTGTAGTATATAGAGGTTTTGTTCGTCTTCAGATAATAAATTAAATTTGTAGGTGGAACACTTCCGAAAGAATCGAAAACAAATGCTTTATCATTATTTTTGTGGTAACATATCCAATGCGTGCCTGGATTTTCTTGACCGTCCAAGTTGACTACTCCGCATTCTCTTCTTTTAACGCTTGAAGGTAACGAGTCGGACATGAAAACTCCTCTGAAGTGTTTGATTTGTAACGGTTCGATCAGAGATTCAATATCTCGGTTGGTGAGTGCTGTTGTTTCTTTTTTTTAAACTTTTTCATCACGCCCTTTCCCCCTTTTTTCTCCATGGCCAGGTTGTGACGTTTCTGTTCTTCCAATTCCGCCTTGTTCTTCTTCGAGTCGATGACGGTTTTCGCGATGGCGGCGCTACCGCCGGCCAAACTTCCAACGGCCCCCAATGCTGCCAGGATGGCCGGGATGCTGAATATGAAACCTCCGACCTTTTGCTGTTTCCGCGAACGCTGCAAGCGTCTCAATTGAGGTGTGCTGAGAAGTAATTTCATTCCGTGTCCTTTGCTCAAGCAAGAACGTTTCTTCTCGCGTTGTTTCTTGGTGAGTAACCCATCGAGGACACCTAGATTTTTAAGATTGGAGTATGGTATCTGGTACACGACACCCTTGGGCTTCATGTTGATGCTCTATGTGTTATTTTTACGGTATGTTATTTATATATATATTCTGAGATTTTTCTCGTGTAGTTTTTTTTACGGTATGTTATTTATATATAAATGTTCCGAGATTTTTTTTTACGGCCTCGCAGTCGTTACACAAATTCTATTACGTGCTTCGTTTTCTTGCCAAGAAGTTCCTTTGTCCCCTTGTACACGATTCGAGTTTTGTTCTCGATTAAAATAGATAGCTTCTTGTCGGATAACATGTTAGCGTATCGATCTGGTAAAAATAGACTGTATTGTGCGTTGAGCAACAGGCGTACCTTGGGACCATACTGGGTAGAAACGATTGAACCGGAAGTTATCGTGTAAGGTTTGTCGACTTCCAATTCCTGAATTTTTACATACTCGACTGACAAATTTAGCATTTGTTTTAATGCTTGGAGATCGCTCATTTTTTCAGTCGTCATATCAAAAAAAATTTCAGAGTGTTAGAGAGAAATTTAATTGTTTTTCACTATGTGTGTTATTTATATATACCGAAGAATATTTTTTTATGATGTGTGTTATTTATATATCAAGTTTTTTTTTTTACTGGATGTTATTTATATACCCCACCCCAATTTTTGTTTCGTGTTCATGGCGATGGTGGTACCCAGTGCGGCGACCCGTTCACCCAACGATGCGTCTCTGCTCACGAACCTTTCGAAAGCTGCATGCTCCAATTTTCTGTCTGCTTCGTGACGTGCGTCCAGATCCGTCTGCGTGGTGTTGTAGGCGATGTCGTGATCTTTGCATGCGGCGTCCAACGGATTCACACCCTTGTCTCCTCTCTCCAATCTTTTCTCGAGTTTGGTACCCGGTCCGCAGTACTGGTAGCCAGGTAGATGCATCTCGAAAGGTAACTTGTTGATGATGTCGTTCACGAGCCCCTTTCCTTCGGCCACGTTCCAAAATTTCGGAGGCAGCGTGTTGATGATTTTGATCAGGTAACCTATGCCCTTGTCGTCGTTCACGATGAAGTTGGAAAGTTTCGTGCTGATCATGTCCACGATGCCAACCTTCTCGTTGTAGAAATTACGGTTGCCTGCATTCTCTTCGCCGGCTATCACCAACAATCGGTCCACGAGTTTCCTAACGTCGTCCACCCAAACGAATTCTTTGGGTAGCGTGTTGTAGCGTTTGACGCCGCTGCCTGTTTTCACCTGGTTCCAAATCGGTTTGATGAGATTCCTGTACTTCTCGCCGCTGCTCGATTTCACCCTATTCTGCGAGGCGTCGTTGTTCTGGTACAAGGCATCCGTCATGATCAGAATTTCCTTGTAACTCTGGTAATCTTCGTCGGTGTAATCTTTCGGCTGCTTTTTGGCAACGAGTTCCCACAGTCCCACCGTACCCGGATACCTGGTCCAACTATCCTTCTCGCCTAAATTGACTTTAATGTCGTTGCCTTCGAAGGTCACCTTCGATTTCCCAATCTTCCACACCACACCACCGCCTTCGTTGGTTTCCATGCTGGGATACAATCCGAACACTTCATCCTTGTCGAATTTCCCCGTACTCAGGTAGTCTCGCGCCAAAGGTCCCAACTCGATTTTATCCGAAGACGACGACGTGCTACCTATAGCTCGGCGTCGTGCCGGTGCATCCTTCAGTACGAACGGTGTCGAAGGAATGCTCGAAATGGGCGTGGGTACGGCGTAACTTTTAGCTGCGAGCGGTACGAGTTCGTTGATCAAATTTTTATTTTGTTCCGTGACACTTTTAATTTCTTTACCTAGACCGCTGATGGCATCGATCACAGGTTGATCCTGACGTTTCTTCTCTTCGTAGAATCCGCGATTCTCGGATTTCCAACCTTTGAAGCGTTTCGCGAGGTATTTTCGCAACTTGAGATTTTCGTCCTCGATTTTTCGTTTCGTCATGACGTTATTTATACACGTCGTTTCTCACAACGTTGCAACGTTTAGAAAGTCGTTGATTTTGTTTCTGTATTTTCCGTCGTTGGGTTTCCTCGTCATGTCGATCGTCGCGAATCCGAAATCGTCACCGTTCCAGCAAGTAGAGCAGCAGCGTTCCGAAAATTGATTGTAGTTCATGTCTCCGCCTACGTAGTCATCGTACGCGTGCTTGAGGTTGGTGTGATCTTGACGAAACAAACATATGAAATTAGCGTTGTCGCGTACTAACTGTTTTGGAATTTTGGAATTTTGTTTGAGCTAGGTAGAAACAATCCATTCCTTTGTGACGACCTTGCGTGAAAAAGTTGCGAATTTCATTTTGATTTTCCAGGATGGCGTCGTCGAACACAACAACTGAATTTTCACGACAATCGTCGAGTGGTTTTATTTCCGATGCGAACGTTGCAATGTCCAGACCATCGTACAGTTTCATCAGTTGCTGGTATTTGGATTGCTCCAAACTTTTCGAGAACACGTACAGGTGCCTGTTCTTCCAATCTAACCAATTCGGTGCGAGGAGAAAATTGTCCACGAGCAGTGTCGTTTTCCCACACCCCGAAGGACCTACGATCAGACAGCGGATGCTGTCGGGAAGCAACTCGCCGTTCTTTTTCTTCGTTTGACTTTCCGGATCCGGTAGACGCTTCACCACGTTCCACGTACTAACAAGATCACTTCGTTCGCGTCGATCCAACTCTTTTCCGGAAGTCCCAGCCATTTGACAAACAGTTTGTCACCTTTCCTACGCAATACTTTCTCGATGAGGTACGTGTCGGGGTGTTTCGTTTTAGAGAGTTCCTCTTCGTAAAATCTTCCTTTCAAAATCTCGCCGCTACTATCTTTTATTATATACGTGTGTCGGTTTCCGGGTAAAACTCGAACCACCGTAAAGAGTTCCGTGCTCCAATTTTTTGTGAACCCCTTCTCGAAGGTGCGTTTGAATTTGCTGATCCTCACCCGGTCTCCAATTTTGTATTTAGCTTTTTTTGTCGTGGGCGTGTACTTTGGACAGTAAACTGTAGAAATTAAACGCTGCTCGTCAGACTTGGTAACGTCAACTGGCTTCATGCCTATCGTTCTGTGTACCGTATCATTATAGGTGTCGACGAGTTCCGGCAGGATGTCGACCCATTTGTAATTTCCCCGAAGCGTGAATCGTTTCCACATGTGTGTTTTCAAGGTTCGATTGAATCTTTCCACGATGCTGGCTTTGATGTGACTGAAGGTCGAATAATGTCGAATGCCATGTTTTTGAATAAACTTTTGGAATACGGCGTTGTAAAATTCTTTACCGTTGTCCGTTTGCAGAAACCGAGGTCGTCTGCCGCTTTCGCGAAAAATTAATTTGAATGCTTCCGCGACGCACGATCCCGTTTTCGCCTTCAAAGGTAGAGCCCATGCGAATTTCGAAAACGTGTCTATGACGGTGAGAAGGTACTTGTTGCCCTTGTTCCATTTATGTACATTTTCAAATTGCCGCTGCTCATCTCCACGAGGTCGCTTTGCCAGAGGTCGTCGATGCCCTTGGTTACCACAGCCAAACGTTCGTAGTTGCGGCGTGCAGGTTTATGCAATTCTTCGACGATGGCTTGCCTAGACATTTTTTTTGTTTAGAGATTACGTTTCAAGAGAAGCACCAGCGTGATGGGATTCAAAGAAGGTGGCACCTCGCTCGCGTTTTGAATGATCAGCTTATCGCCGGCACTCACGTCGAAAACAGTGAGATCTTCGTCTTCGTGTATTTCATATATGTTGCGCGTTTCGTTCCAACGTGCCAGAGGAATGTTTCCTGCTTTCTGGACACCACGATTCGATATTAAGGTCATGGTGGGAACGCTAGCTTTTCTGCCGTGAGACCAGTACGAAAATTCGTTTATCTGAATTGTTCCATCGAGGAGAAACTTGTAGTACGGATGATAAGGATGCAACATGTACAGTTTGTTACCTTCGACGAACGTGGAGATTCTCTGTTGATTGGGAACGCTGTTGATTTCGATGGCTTGCAAGGTGAACAATTTGGCGAATTTAGTGTCGAAGGTGACGAGATTACTGTGAACTTGTCCGAGTTTATTTTCGATGGGCAGCAAATGCTCGATTATGGTATCCGTTACGGTAGAAAACGACGGTTTGATTTTCACTTCCACGTTCAACTGCTTGTAGTTTTCGTTGAGTTCTTGCAACTTGGCACCGAAAGAGGCCAGCGTCGATTCCTGCGTGGATTCCAGCACTCCAACTTGATCTCTGACGTTGACGACGATGTTCTGAAGGTTCTCGACTTGATTCAATTTCGAGCTCTTCTCGGTAAGATCGTTCACGATGCTTCGCATCTTTGTAAACTGCGTGTGAAGGTCGGCGACGCTCTGCGAAGTGGGCAGCGTCGACACCAGCGAACTAATTTCGTCTCGAATCTGTTCCACGTTCGCCGTTTCCGTTTCTAGTCGTTTCAGCATTCGAGATATGTTTCTTTTCAAAGCGTGCAATTCTTTGGAGGTGGGGAGATTGGCCACCCTACTCTCGAGTTCGCTCAACGAACTTTTGATGTCGCTCGAATCGGATAGTGCCGTCACCGCCGTTTTCAATTTTTCCAAATCTTCGCTCGAAGGCACGCTCGTCCGTAACGATTCCAAGTCACCCTGTATGTTGTCGAGTACGTGATGAAAATGAGCGAGATTCGTTTCGACGTTCAAATTTTCTAAATATTCGATCTTCTGCTGAACCGTGCTCAACGTGTCTTGAATGCTCGTCAACGCTCTCGCTTCAGCGTGAATATTTTTAATTTCTTCGTTGATCAATTCCAGAGACGCCTGAAGCGTAGCGATGGTGGTTTGAATGTGTTCGAAATCTCGATACGCCTCCAATTGAATTTTTATGTTCGCGACGCTTTTACCGATGACCTGCAGTTCGTCCGACGATGGTAGGTTCGTCATGGTATCTTCCAAAGTCTGCAACTTGGATTTAATTTCTTCCAACGTGCCGGTGAATTCTTCTTGTAATTTGGAAACGACGACATGCAAGCGTTCTGCGTCTATATCGTTCACGACGGTTTGAAGTTCAGAGAAATTCTTTTCTATTGCGGAAGTTCGTTCTTCGATTTCGAGTTTCAATTTTTCCAAATCTTCATTTTTCGATTGAAATTGCTGTAATTTGGCCAAATCATTTTGAAGCGAATCCACGCTCAATTGTATATTTTGAACGCTGTCGTAAGAAGGTACGTCGATATAATTTTTTATCAGCGTCTTCAGTTCGGAATCAATTTTCAGAATGGGGTCGAGACATTGCGTTTGGAGCGTAGCAATTTCCGACTCTAAACTTTTGTTTAAGGTCTCCTGCAAAGCGATCAAATCGGTCCTCAACTTCTTAACTCGAATGTCGAACATGAGAATCTCTTCTGCATGGTCTACACGCTTGGTGTTGCCGAAAATGTCGTTAGGCATTTTTGGTTAACGGTTTTTTATAATAGGATAGACGATTCGTAATTCTACGAAGAGAGGAATAAGTTTGTCGTAATCTCCGAGGAGTTCCACGTACAGGTAATCTCCTGCGGAAACATCGTACGTAATATTAGAAAGCATCTTGTCGTGCTTGATTCGAAAAATATTCTTGCCGGTAGAAATTTTGATTTCGCCTGCGTTCACCGGATTCACGGTGATTTGAAGTTTCCCATCGATCGGAATTTCGTAGAAATGTAAATTGTTATTAAAAACATAAAACATCTTGCCCACATCGTCATTCAGTTTCGTCCAAATGCTGTTGAGGTGAACGATCAGTAAACCATTGAGTTTAGATAACACGGAAGGTAAGAGGTTATTGAAATTTGGCGGTGCAGTCTCCATGTTGATCTGTTTGCGGAAGCCAAAAAGATTCATTGTTCTTGTTAGTTATTTAAGAATACGGCGCGCGCGCGCGCGTGTGTGTGTGTGGCACATCGTTTCCCCGAGAGAGGTTTACAAAAATCACGATATACGGAGTTGGAAAATTACGATATGGCGCATTCGCTTATTACTGTTGCCAGCCATAAATCTCTCTCTCTCTCTTCATCTTACAGCAACGTTGGCATCTCTATTTTTTTTAGTTGGAAGTAAATTGCCAACACACTCTAGTTAATAATGCTACATATTATACACACACACGCACACACGCACACACACGCGCGCGCTTGTGTTGCCATCCACCCACCTCTCTCTCTTTTACGGCAGTACCAACTCTCCTTGTTTAGTATATGTAGGTTGGCAAAAATTGCTTTATGTACTGTAAGCCAAGCCTCAAGCAAAGTTGCCAGCTCCTTGCTTTAGGTTAGGTTAGACCAAAAAAAAGTTGTAGGTAGGCTGTCGTTTGTTTATCTCTTCCCTCTCTTTCTCTCCACTCTCTTTTTTTGTAAAAAGCTATGGCAAAACCACCAGGTTGCCAGCTCCTTGCTTTATGCACTGTAAACCAAGCCTCAAGCAAAGTTGCCAGCTCCTTGCTTTAGGTGGTTAGACCGAAAAAAAAACCTTGGTGATTTTTTTTCGAGTAAGGTGTTGGCAACACTGCGAGAAAATAAGGCTTATGCCTTACAAGAGCAAACCATTAAAAAACCTCAAGCAAGATTGCCAGCTCCTTGCTTTAGGTTACGTTAGACCCAAAAAAAAATCCTTGGTGATTTTTTCGAGTAAGGTGTTGGCAACACTGCGAGAAAATGAGGCTCATGCCTTACAAGAAAAATCCATTAAGGCGAGCCTCACCGAGCCTCATTTTCTGTTGGTGCTCCGGCCCACTACCACTACTTTGGTTGCTACGTGCTTGATGCCAGCTTCGAGTTTGGTGTCGTTCTCGAAACCTAAAAGTTCTCCCATGGTGCCCAGGTCCACGGTCTCCGTCGCGGACACGATTTCCACTCTGTGCGTGACCGAATTTTGAGAAAGGTACGTGCCTTTGGGTAATTGAGCTTGCAAAGTAGAAAGATTGTATTGACCTGGCGTGACGACGATATGTTCGCTTCCGACGCTAATTTTGTTGTTGTGCTGCGTGACGTTAGGTATGAGGTACATGCTGTAGAATGCACGCAGAGCTACGGATTTAGGATAGACGATGTCGTCGTGCAGCGTGAGTTTCAAGATCGAAGATTCGCTCGTAAGATGGAACACGCCCATCGTGTTTAAGGTTCCACAATGCTTTCTGGAAATCCTCGATCGTAGGGTTATTTATTTTAGACAGAAACGCGAGCACGGAGAGGCAGAGATGACCGCAGTTCACGTCTCCGAAATCTTGAATGCGTTCGTCGTTGTAGTATATAGAGGTTTTGTTCGTTTTCAGATAATGAATTAAATTTGTAGGTGGAACACCTTCGAAAGAATCGAAAACGAATGCTTTGTTATCATTTTTGTGGTAACATATCCAATGCGTGCCTGGATTTTCTTGACTGTCCAAGTTGACTACTCCGCATTCTCCTCTTTTAACGGTTGAAGGTAACGAGTCAGACATGAAAACTCCTCTGAAGTGTTTGATTCGTAACGGTTTGATCAGAGATTCAATGTCTCGGTTGGTGAGTGCTGTTGTTTCTTTTTTTAAACTTTTTCATTACGCCCTTCCCCCCTTTCTTCTCCATGGCCAGGTTGTGACGTTTCTGTTCTTCCAATTCCGCCTTGTTCTTCTTCGAGTCGATGACGGTTTTCGTGATGGCGGCGCTACCGCCGGCCAAACTTCCAACGGCCCCCAATGCTGCCAGGATGGCCGGGATGCTGAATATGAAACCTCCGATATTTTGCTGTTTCCGCGAACGCTGCAAGCGTCTCAATTGTGGAGTGCTGAGAAGTAATTTCATTCCGTGTCCTTTCGTCAAGCAAGAACGTTTCTTCTCGCGTTGTTTCTTGGTGAGTAACCCATCGAGGGCACCTAGATTTTTCAGATTGGAGTATGGTATCTGGTACACGACACCCTTGGGCTTCATGTTGATGCTCTATATGTTATTTTTTCACGGTATGTTATTTATATAAATGTTCTGCGATTTTTTTTTGTTTCCCTCTCTCGTGTAGTTTTTTTTTCACGATATGTTATTTATATATAAATATTCTGAGATATTTTTTTTTTGTTTCGCGAAATTTTTTTTTCAAGGTATGTTATTTTATATACTCCGCGCAGCCCCGTTACACAAATTCTATTACGTGCTTTGTTTTCTTACCAAGAAGTTCCTTTGTCCCCTTGTACACGATTCGAGTTTTGTTCTCGATTAAAATAGATAGCTTCTCGTCGGATAACATGTTAGCGTATCGATCTGGTAAAAATAGACTGTATTGTCCGTCGAGCAACAGACGCACCTTGGGACCATACTGGGTAGAAACAATTGAACCGGAAGTTATCGTGTAAGGTTTGCCGACTTCCAATTCCTGAATTTTTACATACTCGACTGACAAATTTAGCATTTGTTTCAATGCTTGGAGATCAGTCATTTTTTTTTTTCAGTCATATCGAAGGAGAAAAATTTTCAGGGTGTTATAGAATTTTTTTTTTTCACAATGTGTGTTATTTATATATACCGAAGATTATTTTTTTTCACGATGTGTGTTATTTATAGATCAAGTTTTTTTTCTTTTTGACACGTATATATTATTATTTTTTTAACAGAGGAAGAAAGTCCGTGTTTCCGACAACGCGATGATGTGCGTTATAATATCTTCAGTTTCCTGCTTAGACTTGCGCCAATCATCCGTGTATCGTCTTCTCCCCTGCCTCGCCTCCTACAGTTCATCCAACCTATCGTTTAATTTTTTCCCTGCGGCCGAAAGAAGAGTGTCGAGATCACCGCACCTCATTCCACTGATCTCCCGAAGACGGTCCTTGACAGCCATTTCACATGGGATTCGAAATGCCGGCGTTGTTTTAGCTATGATCAAAAGTTTCCCTATATCCTTACAATTTCCGTTTACTGCCTGTTTGAATATTTTTCTAAGCATTTCGTGCGGCAAATCAGTTATGCAAGCCATGTTGTTTTTTACTGTATGTTATTTATTTATACACCCCACCCAAATTTTTGTTTCGTGTTCATGGCGATGGTGGTGCCCAGTGCGGCGACCCGTTCACCCAGCGACGCGTCTCTGCTGACGAATCTTTCGAAAGCTGCGTGCTCTAACTTTCTGTCTGCTTCGTGACGTGCATCCAGATCCGTCTGCGTGGTGTTGTAAGCGATGTCGTGATCTTTGCATGCGGCGTCCAACGGATTCACACCCTTGTCTCCTCTCTCCAATCTTTTCTCGAGTTTGGTACCCGGTCCGCAGTACTGGTAGCCAGGTAGATGCATCTCGAAAGGTAACTTGTTGATGATGTCGTTTACGAGTCCCTTTCCTTCGGCCACGTTCCAGAATCTCGGAGGCAGCGTGTTGATGATTTTGATGAGGTAACCTATACCCTTGTCATCGTTCACGATGAAGTTGGAAAGTTTCGTGCTGATCATGTCCACGATGCCAACCTTCTCGTTGTAGAAATTACGATTGCCTGCATTCTCTTCGCCGGCTATCACCAAAAATCGGTCCACGAGCTTCCTCACGTCGTCCACCCAAACTAATTCTTTGGGTAACGTGTTGTAGCGTTTGACGCCACTTCCACTCTTCACCTGGTTCCAAATCGGTTTGATGAGATTCCTGTACTTCTCGCCGCTGCTCGATTTCACCCTATTCTGCGAGGCGTCGTTGTTTTGGTACAAGGCATCCGTCATGATTAAAATTTCCTTGTAACCCTGGTAATCTTCGTCGGTGTAATCTTTCGGCTGCTTTTTGGCAACGAGTTCCCACAGTCCCACCGTACCCGGATACCTGGTCCAACTATCCTTATCGCCTAAATTAACTTTAATGTCGTTGCCTTCGAAGGTCACCTTCGATTTCCCAATCTTCCACACCACACCGCCGCCTTCGTTGCTCTACATGCTGGGATACAATCCGAACACTTCATCCTTGTCGAACTTCCCCGTGCTCAGGTAGTCTCGTGCCAAAGGTCCCAACTCGATCTTATCCGAAGAGGTGCTACCTATGGCTCAACGCCGTGCCGGTACGTCCTTCAGTTCGAACGGTGTCGAAGGAATGCTCGAAATGGGCGTGGGTACGGTGTAACTTTTAACTGCGAGCGGTACGAGTTCGTTGATCAAATTTTTATTTTGTTCCGTGATACTTTTAATTTCTTTACCTAGACCGCTGATGGCGTCGATCACAGGTTGATCCTGACGTTTCTTCTCTTCGTAGGATCCGCGATTCTCGGATTTCCAACCTTTGAAGCGTTTCGCGAGGTATTCTCGCAAATTGAGATTTTCGTCTTCTTGAAATTGACGTTTTGACATTTTTCTATATACGTTGAAACGTTTCTGAAACGTCGAATTCTCAGCCTATACGTTCGGTTCTCGTAGTTTTCTGCTGTCAACCGCTTGAGACTATCCACTTCATCTAACACTCACTTTTTGTTGTAATGGTTATTTTATATATGCTTGTCAGACGTTTGAAAAAAAAGAACGTTTTTTCAAATTTTATTTTTTAGATTCTCGATTTTTTTTTTTTTTATTTTTTCTTCTTGTTGCAAATCTGAAATCGTCCTCTTGTTAGCCTTTGAGACGTCTAGATAAACGTTTATTTTATTTCTATATTTTCCATGGTTTGCTTTTCGAGTCATGTCGATGGTCACGAATCCGAGACCGTCCTTGTTCCAACAGTGGGAGCAGAATTTAGAAAATAGATTGTAATTTATGTCAGCCCCTACGTAATCATCGTATGCGTGTTTTAAATTGGTGTGGTCTTGTCGAAACAAACATATGAAATTAGCGTTGTCGCGTAGCAGTTGTTTCGGAACCTTGGAAAAAGTTTGTGCCAGGTAGAAACAATCCAATCCTTTGTGACGTCCTCGAGTGAAAAAATTACGAATCTCGTTTTGATTTTCCAAGATCATGTCGTCGAACACCACAACGGAATTCTCGAGACAATCGTCCAGTGGAATGATTTCAGTTGCGAAAGTTGCAATGCCCAGTCCCTCGTACAGTTTCATAAGTTGCTGGTATTTCGCTTGTTCGAGACTTTTCGAAAATACGTAGAGGTGTCTGTTTTCCCAGTCTAACCAATTGGGTGCGAGGATAAAATTATCAATGAGCAGTGTCGTCTTTCCGCACCCCGAAGGTCCTACGATCAGACACCTTATGCTGTCGGGGAGCAATTCGCCGTTTCTTTTCTTCGTTTGATTTTCCGAATCAGGTAGACGTTTCACGACATTCCACGTACTCATAGAATCACTTCGTTCGAATCGATCCAACTCGTGTCCGGAAGTCCCAGCCATTTCACCAAAAGTTTGTCGCCTCTCTTACGCAAAACTTTCTCGATGAGGTACGTGTCGGGGTATTTAGTTTTAGAGAGTTCCTCCTCGTAGAAGCGCCCCAATAAAATTTCACCGCCACTGTCCTTTATTATATACGTGTGACGGTTCCCGGGTAGAACTCGAACCACGGTAAAAAGTTCCGTGCTCCAGTTTCGTGTGAAACCCCTGTCGAACGTTCGCTTCAATTTACTGATCCTCACCTGGTCTCCAATTTCGTATTTAGGTTTTTTTGTCGTGGGTGTGTACTTTGGACAGTAAACGCTAGAAATTAATCGCTGCTCGTCGGACTTGGTAACGTCAGCTGGCTTCATGCCTATCGTTCTGTGCACCGTGTGATTATAGTCGTTAACGAGTTCCGGAAGAATGGTGACCCACTTGTAGCTTCCCTGAAGCGTAAAGCGTGACCACATGCGCGATTTCAGAGTGCGATTGAATCTTTCCACGATGCTGGCCTTGACGTCACTGAAGGTCGAGTAATGTCGAACGTCGTGTTTCCGAATAAACTTTTGGAATACGGCATTGTAAAATTCCTTCCCCTTGTCCGTGTGCAGAAACCGAGGTCGTCTGCTGCCGCTTTCGCGAAAAATTGTCTTGAATGCTTCCGTGACGCATGTTCCTGTTTTCGCCTTCAAAGGTAGAGCCCACGCGAATTTCGAAAAAGTGTCTATGACGGTGAGGAGGTACTTGTTGCCCTTGTTCAATTTATGTACGTTTTTTAACTTGCCGCTGCTCATCTCGACGAGGTCGCTTTCCCAGAGGTCGTCGATGCCCTTGGTTACCACCGCCAAACGTTCGTAGTTGCGGCGTGCAGGTTTATGCAATTCTTGGACGATGGCTTGCCTAGACATTTTTTTTTAGAGATTACGTTTGAAGAAAAGCACCAGCGTGATGGGATTCAAAGAGGGTGGTACCTCACTTGTCTCCTGCAAAGCAATCAAATCGCTCCTCAACTTTTTGACTCGGACATCCAACATGAGAATCTCTTCTGCGTGGTCTACACGCTTGGTGTTGCCGAAATTTGTCGTTAGGCATTTTGGTTAACGGTTATTTATAATAGGATAGACGATTCGTAATTCTACGAAGAGAAGAATGAGTTTGTCGTAATCTCCTAGGAGTTCCACGTAAAGACAATCTCCTGCAGACACATCGTACGCCATGTTAGAAAGCACCTTGTCGTGCTTCATTCGAAAAATGTTCTTGCCGGTAGAAATTTTAATATTTCGTCCTTCGTTCTCCGGATTCACGGTGATTTGAAGTTTCCCGTCGATCGGAATTTCGTAGAAATGTAAATTGTTATTAAAGACGTAAAACATCTTGCCCACATCGTCATCCAATTTCGTCCAGATACTGTTGAGGTGTACTATCAAGAGACCATTGAGTTTAGATAACACGGAAGGTAAGAGGTTATTGGAATTTGGTGGTGGAGTTTCCATGATGGTCTGTTTTCGAAAACCAAAAAGATTCATTGTCCTTGCTATTTATTTTATTGTGTATGTGAGACAGTTAAAGTTTTTTTTTTCAATAGCATTGCCTACAATTTTTACTAATTTCTAAACGATAGTGTCCCAAAGGCAACGTGTGGATTCCACAAGACAAAATACATCTTTTATCGTCATGCGGATCTAATGCTACTTTCCTAACATTGTTTGTTGTAATCACGTGGTCTACACTTTGGATTCTTTGTTCTATATTTAGTATCGTCGATTGTGAGTAAAGGCAATCGATGTAATCGTGGAAGGTGAGTTTGTTCTCCACCGTATTTTTGCCCACACCTTTTGCTTTCTTCGTGACGCTACTCTCTGTTCTCATGGCATACATTTTTGAACGCAAACCCGCGAACTCGACAATAATATCACCGTTACATTCATCTTTCAGTTTACCTAGGACTTTTTTGTTACGAGATGGAATTCCAAATCTGTTGGGTTGAGATACGCAGAAGTATCGAAATACTCAAGCATGGAAGGATTTTTTATGTCTTCGTATAGGTTAGGTGTTTGTATGCTGTAAATAAAGCTGTCGGTGTCCGTGTACAAAAGTGATATTTTATCATTGTAGAAGTGTTTCATCACGTCATAATGAAATTCGAACATGTAAAGTTTCGACAAGTCGAGAACCGTTGCGCCAACGTAAATTGGTTTTCTGAATTTCATCAATTTTATATCTAGATTGAAAAGTGCCAAATTCTCGTTGTAAATTTTTCTCGACTTGAATCTAGGATCGGCTATCCACTTCCGACATTTATTCTTATCGGAAATTAATTTCACGTCTACGTGCTTTCTAACATTCTCCATGGTCTTTCCGTACACCGCATTGTTCATTAATTTAAAGAAATCCTTGTCTAAATCGGAAGTGGCAGCTGTTCTATGTTGTGTGTTAGTTTCTATGTAAGGTCTTAACCACGTGGAATGTTTAAACTTTAGTATTCTTCTAACATTTACTATCTGAACACCCTTCCCAATCAAAAACCGGAGATTCTTGTAGTGGACGACGTATCTCTGTTTAGGGTCCAATGTTAACAAAAGCTTGTCTTGAACCGAGTCGGGTGGATATTTGATTTCGGGAGTCGGAGGCAAATCCGAAAACGTGTCGTGCAGGTGGTCGGAGAATTGGAGATCTACCTCTGCGAAGAAACCACATTCGCTATCGTCGAAATGAATAATGTCTATCGAAGTGGGATCTAACCATTCGAATCCCCCGTAAGGAAGTTTCTGAACCATGGCATGTCCGTAGAGATTATTAACGTCGGCGTAGAAGATGTAATTCGATGCTCGATTTGAATCGTAATCTTCTTTCATGTGTACGTTATTAGCTTTTGCATGTCTCTGTACGCATGGCACCATTCCACCTCGTATCCCTCTTTCGATAAATAGCAACATGTCAACGTCCGATATCAGTTCCAGCTTGACCTTTGTCTGGAATAACATTGCCGACCACGCTAATCGCGGTAGACTGTAGAAATACGCTGGATCTAATTTATAAATATTCGTTGCCGTTTTCCTGAACGCTTGAAAAACATCCGCGAGTATCGTCACGTCTAATTTTAAGTATGCGTCGTGGTAGTCTCCGAGTGTCATACATTCTAATTTCTCCCACATGAGTTGCGCGTGTTGGTATTCTTCGTCTGTGATTCCTTTCTCTCTGAGTCTGCTGTAAAATTCTCTTGGAAGTGGAAGAGCGTCGTCGTTAAATTTAGAATTATCACTAACATATTCGTAAGGATAAACCCCTTTACGTCTAACGAGTTCTATGTCTACGTTGGGAAAACTAGCTCTAGTTATTTTGAATTGATCGTCGGTGAGTTTGTTCGCTAAAGCATCCAGACTTGCAGAGAGAAATCTATACGAATCCAGGAAGCGCATCTCGATTGTATTTTTCGTTCCCGGAATCGACACTTGCTTGCTGAGACTAATGTAGCGTTTTTCATTCTCGGCCAAGACACCTATACGTTTCGGATCGTAGCCAAGATGTCTCACCAGGTGGTGAAAATCATATCCGCTTCCGTTGTGAAAGAATATGGGGATGAATTTAGGTTTCTGGATTTTAAGATTGCACGTGTTGCAAATTCCACCTATGTAGTTTCCGCTGAAATTATCGTGGTGGAATATTTTTTTGTACTCATCAGTGAAACTTTGATCACATACCGGACACACCTCAGTGGAATTGTAATTTTGAAGATCATTTTCTGTTAAAGGTGCCATCGGTTTTGATGTAAGCAGTACGCTACCAATTACCTCAACCTCCTCCACCATTTTTTCCAGGAAGTGTTCGATTACATTTGGCCCGCGGTATATATATGCTTCATTTATTTTATCACGTCGCACAACAACATAGCCGAAACTATTAGGTTGATGAAGCTGGTACGGCGTTGTGGAGGAAATTTCAGGATCCGGTTCGCAGTAGGAGAGTGGTTTCAGGAAAGACTCGAAATCTGCGACGATGATTGTGGGATGTTCTAACAATGCCTTGTGCATTTTGAATTCTTCGACTTCGTTCGTTTCGGGCATCAACATTCTAGCCGGTCTGTTGTTGCCGCAATAAATTTTATGTTCCACAAGTTTATCGATAGCAATTTGACGTCCGGTGTAATTTTGATAATCGAGTTGTTTTCGATCGTCGAACGTGGTTAGACATCTCGGACAAACTTCGATGCAATGTTCATGCTTGGTTGTTTGGCTTCCTAGTAATCAAGACATTGAACGAATTAGCGTGTAATGATAGACATCCTCGTTGGAAATGAGAAGGAGATTTATTACACAAGCATCGTCATCGTCGATATCGCTTATCCTGACGGGATGCACGAGATATTTATCTGACGTGAAGGAATATACATTAATAGCGATGCGTTTTCCTGCACGATTTTCGAACTTTGTTATATCCGACAATGTCACCGGGTATTCAATGTCAGACATTACGCTTTGAAAGTCGGACTCGTATTGCTTGTAATGATAAACCCGTTCTGGATGATTTGACCAATGAACAGGATGCAGTGCAGCCAATATACACCAAAGGAAACACTTTTTATCGCTGTTCTGTATATTCAACACAGCCCTCTTGTGTTGAATGTTCGGTGGAAGAGGAACGTAGCTGGAAGCGCGAAGAGGCGAGAATCGGTTCACGTAAACGGTTAACGTGTGAGGACTTCCACACAAGTAGTTGTATTTGCTATAATACCAGGACCGGAAAGTATGAACCCCCCTCAAGCAGATTTGGCTACACTTAAAACAAGCTCAACATGCCCATATGAGCTTTTTGCTCAAGTGTGGAACCTTGTCTAATCCAAGATTTTTGTAAAAAATGCCCCTCGGAAAGTATGAACCCCCTCAGATTGATTTGCCTATACTTATAAAAGGCACTTCTGTGAGATTGTTGTCCATAAATTTGTTAAAAATATGCCCCTCTTGATATTTTTTTTGGCCACACTTAAAACTAGGCCACCCACACCCATACACACCCACCTATACACACCTACACCCACCCACACCCACCCACACATATTTACTTCCGGTCCACTTCCGGTCCACTTCCGGTCCACTTCCGGTCCACTTCCGGTCCACTTCCGGTTTGCCTACTTCCGGTCCACTTGTGGCCAAGTTGTGGCCTATTTCTGCTTTTTTTATCCAGCATAGAGTTTTGATATGAACCCCAAGAAATTGTATATAATTACCAAAGCCAAAAATATTATGTGTATACACACATACACACATACACACATACACACACATACATACACATACACACATACACACACACATACACATACAAACATACACACACACAAAGCACAGTGCTGAACCCAGCTGATATTTTTTATCCAGCATAGAGTTTTGATTTGAACCCCAAGAAATTGTATATAAATACCAAAGCCAAAAATATTAAGTGTACACACACATACACACATACACACACACAAAGCACAGTGCTGAACCCAGCTGATATTTTTTATTAAGCATAGAATTTTGATTTGAACCCCAAGAAATTGTATATAAATACCAAAGCCAAAAATATTAAGTGTATACACACATACACACATACACACACACAAAGCACAGTGCTGAACCCAGCTGATATTTTTTATTAAGCATAGAATTTTGATTTGAACCCCAAGAAATTGTATATAATAAACAACAACAAAAATGCCAAGTCAAAAATATTGCAATCAATGCAATAAAAATATATCCAGCCCCAATTTGGGTTAAGCACCAAAAGATTTGTAGTCCAGATAAAAGCAGAATAGTCACAAAAATATGCCCCAAATGCCATAGAGAATATAGCATGCAATACTTCACATATACACATAAAGATACTAGCTCTGCACAGTCATCAATATTTCCAAACAAAATTGATTGGAAATATTTGTGTGATTGCCCTGTATAACTTAGATTGCAAGGCCAAATTTTGTAATTTTGTAGACCAGGAGCTTTATCCTATGCTCCAGAAACAGGCTCTCCACAAATTATGTGAACATCATGGAGCACACAATATATTTTACAATTTTGAGAATCTCAATTTAAATTCAGGAACAAGAGATTTGGATTTGATGTATCTGGAAATATTTTTGCATCTTGAATCAACCTGCAAACAATATTACATGTTAGGCTGGGCTATTTCAACAGCAGTAAATATTTACCAAATGTTTCAATGTTAAAAAACAATCAGAATAATATCTTCCAGGAAATATAGATACCTGAACATGCAAACATATTTTGAAAGATGAAACATTGCAAGATATATAAAATCAGACCACCTGTTGGATTGTTTTAGGGAAAAATTTGAAAATCTATCAGAGTATGATTTTTTTAAAGTGCAAAATGAAACAGAGGCAAGATGGGTACTTGACAGTGATGTTGGGTTTGGGTATGTGAGCATAGAATTGGGTTCTGAATATGATGATTTTGAATCCAATACATACTGGCATAGAATTGATGCATACCTGTTGCATTGTTATTGGGGAAAATATGTTGCTTTTTTTACAAAAAGTACTTCAAGTTTAGAAAAATTTAGGTTTTACAAATTTTTCCATGATCATAGAATTTATACAAACAGCAGGTGGCCTGTTGATGACATAACATGGGACACAACAATTTCCATACTTGATGAGGCAGGAAAATTGGATGTAAATTCTGGTTTATATTTTAATGAGTTGATTATGTACCTGCTTAAAAACAATATCAATTCTGGCTTATTCAATACAAGATGGACTTAAATAATTAGAGTTTTTACACAAAATATTTTTTTTGCTAACAATTTCAAGTTCCTTGAGTGGGAATATGTTGTTTTTAAGATCAGCATTGATTCTGTATTACAGTATTGCTGTGGAACATGTCAAGTCCTTGGATTCTGTCACACCTATTCTAATACAATTAATATCACAAGTACCATTACAAGGCACGCACTGCATAAAATCATAATTCCAAGCGATGGAATGGAGTAATTATTTTTCCACGATTCCATATCATACAAAAAATTATACTGCAATTGGAGCTTCAGCAGTTCGGGACTGTGCAATATATTGTCTACAAATGTAGGAAAAATAATATTGTACGGGTTGCAAACAAAACTCCCAAAGCTTATGTATTTCAGGTTTCTTAAATTTGAAACAGAATCCAAACTGTCTGGAAGTTCATAAAAGTGAAGCCATTCTACAAGCGGGTCTATCTCAGCTTTTGCATGATATATTTGAGCAAGAGGTGATGTGTTTATAATATTTGTTGGTATAGAGGTTTGTTCTGAGTACAATTATATCTTATTAATTATGAACAGCTCTGCTGCATGTTGTGATGATGAATATCTAGTCCCTAAACCTAACAGAGCTGTGCAGTGATGTTGTTATTGGGAACAGGATTCAAATCCTACACAGATTTATGGATAGGAGTGAAGAATTAATTTTTGCCATGAAATTATATCTAGATACTCAATATCCCTGTGCAATAATGCTGTTATTGGGAACAGGATTCAAATCCTACACAGATACAGATTCTTGCTGAGCTTAATAGGTGATTGTCATGGAAGATACTCAATATTTCTGCTGTTATTAGGTACAAAATTCAATTACACAGACACAGATATAAATAATAATGCATACAGAACTGTGGTTTCTATAAATCTATACTCAATATCCCTATACCTGACAGCTGTGCGGTGATGCTGTTATTGGGAACAAGATTCAAATATCACACAGAAACAGATTTTTGCTGGGCTTAGAACTATTATGGATAGGTGATTGCCATGAAATAATATCCCTATACCTGACAGAGCTGTGCAGTGATGCTGTTATTGGGAACAATTTTAACAGAGCTGTGTTTTCCATAAATCTATACTCAATATCCCTATACCTGACAGAGCTGTGCAGTGATGCTGTTATTGGAACAGGATTCAAATATACAGATCCTTGCTAAACTTAGAACTATGCCATGAACAAAACTGTGAGGTGATATAATTATTGGGAACAAGCTTCAAATCCCCGCACAAATACAGATTCTTGCTGAGCTTAGAGTGAAGATACCAGTGATATAATTATTGGGAACAGGATTCAAATTTTGGAACTATTATGGATAGGTGATTACCATGAAGATACTCAATATTTTTGTTATTAGGTACAAGATTCAATTATACAGATACAAAAATATTCATTAACAGAGCTGTGCGGTGATGTTGTTATTGGGAACAGGATTCAAATCCTACACAGATACAGAGCCTTGGAATTATTATGGATAGGTGATTGCCATGAAGATAGATACTCAATATCCCTATACATGACAGAGCTGTGCAATAATGTTATTATTGGGAATTGGAACTTAGGTACAAGATTCAATTACACAGATACAGACACGGAAATAATATCTAGATAATATTTTTTAACAGAGCTGTAGTTTCCATAAATTTATACTCAATATCCTATACCGTGCAGTGATGCTGTTATTGGGAACAAGCTTCAAATCTCACACAGATATAGAGCTTTGGAATTATTATAGATAAGTGATTGCCATGAAGATAGATATTCAATATCCTATTAGACACAAACACAGTATCAATAAATTTATAATATCTTTATATTTAATAGAACTGTGCTGTGATGCTGTTATTGGGAACAGGATCCAAATCATAGATAGGTGATTGCCATGAGGATAGATATTAGATATAGATATAGAAATAATATTTATCCATAAATCTATACTCAATATCCCTATATTTAATAGAGTTGTGTAGTGATGCTGTTATTGGGAACAGGATTCAAATCATGGATAGGTGATTGCCCTATACCTAACAAAGCTGTGCGGTGATATAATTATTGGGAACAGGATTCAAATCTTACACAGATACAGAGCGGAATTATTATGGATAGGTGATTGTCATGAAGATAGATATTAGACACAAATACAAACAGATACAGAGCCTTGCTGAGCTTGGAATTATTATAGATAGGTAATTGTCATAAAGAACACAGAGAATGAAATAATATCTAGTAAATAAATTTTTGTAAATCTATACTCAATATCCTTTTGACAGAGCTGTGCGGTCATAATGTTATTGGGAACAGGATTCAAATCATGGATAAGTGATTGCCATGAAGAGGTAAATAATATTTATCCATAAATCTATACTCAATATCCCTATACCTGACAGAGCTGTGCGGTGAAGCTGTTATTGAGAGGATTCAAATCTTATACAAATACAAATCTTTGTTGAGTTTAGAATTATTATAGATAGGTGTGTTATTGAGAACAGCATTCAAATCCTACACAGATACAAATTCTTGCTGTGCTTAGAATTATTATGGAAAAGTGATTGCCATGTAGATAGATATTAGACACAAATTTTATAAATCTATACTCAATATTCCTATACCTGATAGAGCTGTGCGGTGATGCTGTTATTGGGAAGAAGCTTTAATACTGAGCTTGGAATTATTATAGATAGGTGATTGCCATGTAGATAGATATTAGACACAAATTTTATAAATCTATACTCAATATTCCTATACCTGATAGAGCTGTGCGGTGATGCTGTTATTGGGAAGAAGCTTTAATACTGAGCTTGGAATTATTATAGAAAGGCATGAAGATAGATATTAGATACAGACACAGAAAATAAAATAATATTTAGTATTAATTCTATACTTAATATCCCTATCTCTAACAAT
This sequence comes from Lepisma saccharinum, assembly GCF_977018435.1. Taxonomy (NCBI): domain Eukaryota; kingdom Metazoa; phylum Arthropoda; class Insecta; order Zygentoma; family Lepismatidae; genus Lepisma; species Lepisma saccharinum. Next base: position 56,639,783 of record NC_139233.1, read on the forward strand.
TACAAATCCCACACAGATACAGAGTCTTGCTGAGCTTGGAATTATTATGGACAGGTGATTACTATGGAAATAACATCTAATAGAATCTTGCTGATATTTCTACAGCATGGAATTGTTATGAATCCCTAACAGAGCTGTGTTGTGTAGGTACATATCTCACACACAGATATAGAGCCTTGTTGATATTGTTATTGTCATAATCCCTATCTCTAACAGAGCTATGTTGTGTAGGTTGCTTTGAAAATATTATTTACCCTTGCTGATATGTTATGGATAAGATGTGAATAATACATACCCTAATAATCTGATTCTGATATTTTCCACTATTGTTCCTTTATAAACGTTTCAACATACGTTCCAGCTTTGTAGCTAAAAAGCTGGAACGTATGTTGAAACGTTTATAAAGGAACAATAGTGGAAAATATCAGAATCAGATTATTAGGGTATGTATTATTCACATCTTATCCATAACATATCAGCAAGGGTAAATAATATTTTCAAAGCAACCTACACAACACAGCTCTGTTAGAGATAGGGATTATGACAATAACAATATCAACAAGGCTCTATATCTGTGTGTGAGATATGTACCTATGTAGCTACAAAGCTGGAACGTATGTTGAAACGTTTATAAAGGAACAATAGTGGAAAATATCAGAATCAGATTATTAGGGTATGTATTATTCACATCTTATCCACAACATATCAGCAAGGGTAAATTATATTTTCAAAGCAACCTACACAACACAGCTCTGTTAGAGATAGGGATTATGACAATAACAATATCAACAAGGCTCTATATCTGTGTGTGAGATATGTACCTACACAACACAGCTCTGTTAGGGATTCATAACAATTCCATGCTGTAGACATATCAGCAAGATTCTATTAGATGTTATTTCCATAGTAATCACCTGTCCATAATAATTCCAAGCTCAGCAAGACTCTGTATCTGTGTGGGATTTGTAATTGTTAGAGATAGGGATATTAAGTATAGAATTAATACTAAATATTATTTTATTTTCTGTGTCTGTATCTAATATCTATCTTCATGCCTTTCTATAATAATTCCAAGCTCAGTATTAAAGCTTCTTCCCAATAACAGCATCACCGCACAGCTCTATCAGGTATAGGAATATTGAGTATAGATTTATAAAATTTGTGTCTAATATCTATCTACATGGCAATCACCTATCTATAATAATTCCAAGCTCAGTATTAAAGCTTCTTCCCAATAACAGCATTACCGCACAGCTCTATCAGGTATAGGAATATTGAGTATAGATTTATAAAATTTGTGTCTAATATCTATCTACATGGCAATCACTTTTCCATAATAATTCTAAGCACAGCAAGAATTTGTATCTGTGTAGGATTTGAATGCTGTTCTCAATAACACACCTATCTATAATAATTCTAAACTCAACAAAGATTTGTATTTGTATAAGATTTGAATCCTCTCAATAACAGCTTCACCGCACAGCTCTGTCAGGTATAGGGATATTGAGTATAGATTTATGGATAAATATTATTTACCTCTTCATGGCAATCACTTATCCATGATTTGAATCCTGTTCCCAATAACATTATGACCGCACAGCTCTGTCAAAAGGATATTGAGTATAGATTTACAAAAATTTATTTACTAGATATTATTTCATTCTCTGTGTTCTTTATGACAATTACCTATCTATAATAATTCCAAGCTCAGCAAGGCTCTGTATCTGTTTGTATTTGTGTCTAATATCTATCTTCATGACAATCACCTATCCATAATAATTCCGCTCTGTATCTGTGTAAGATTTGAATCCTGTTCCCAATAATTATATCACCGCACAGCTTTGTTAGGTATAGGGCAATCACCTATCCATGATTTGAATCCTGTTCCCAATAACAGCATCACTACACAACTCTATTAAATATAGGGATATTGAGTATAGATTTATGGATAAATATTATTTCTATATCTATATCTAATATCTATCCTCATGGCAATCACCTATCTATGATTTGGATCCTGTTCCCAATAACAGCATCACAGCACAGTTCTATTAAATATAAAGATATTATAAATTTATTGATACTGTGTTTGTGTCTAATAGGATATTGAATATCTATCTTCATGGCAATCACTTATCTATAATAATTCCAAAGCTCTATATCTGTGTGAGATTTGAAGCTTGTTCCCAATAACAGCATCACTGCACGGTATAGGATATTGAGTATAAATTTATGGAAACTACAGCTCTGTTAAAAAATATTATCTAGATATTATTTCCGTGTCTGTATCTGTGTAATTGAATCTTGTACCTAAGTTCCAATTCCCAATAATAACATTATTGCACAGCTCTGTCATGTATAGGGATATTGAGTATCTATCTTCATGGCAATCACCTATCCATAATAATTCCAAGGCTCTGTATCTGTGTAGGATTTGAATCCTGTTCCCAATAACAACATCACCGCACAGCTCTGTTAATGAATATTTTTGTATCTGTATAATTGAATCTTGTACCTAATAACAAAAATATTGAGTATCTTCATGGTAATCACCTATCCATAATAGTTCCAAAATTTGAATCCTGTTCCCAATAATTATATCACTGGTATCTTCACTCTAAGCTCAGCAAGAATCTGTATTTGTGCGGGGATTTGAAGCTTGTTCCCAATAATTATATCACCTCACAGTTTTGTTCATGGCATAGTTCTAAGTTTAGCAAGGATCTGTATATTTGAATCCTGTTCCAATAACAGCATCACTGCACAGCTCTGTCAGGTATAGGGATATTGAGTATAGATTTATGGAAAACACAGCTCTGTTAAAATTGTTCCCAATAACAGCATCACTGCACAGCTCTGTCAGGTATAGGGATATTATTTCATGGCAATCACCTATCCATAATAGTTCTAAGCCCAGCAAAAATCTGTTTCTGTGTGATATTTGAATCTTGTTCCCAATAACAGCATCACCGCACAGCTGTCAGGTATAGGGATATTGAGTATAGATTTATAGAAACCACAGTTCTGTATGCATTATTATTTATATCTGTGTCTGTGTAATTGAATTTTGTACCTAATAACAGCAGAAATATTGAGTATCTTCCATGACAATCACCTATTAAGCTCAGCAAGAATCTGTATCTGTGTAGGATTTGAATCCTGTTCCCAATAACAGCATTATTGCACAGGGATATTGAGTATCTAGATATAATTTCATGGCAAAAATTAATTCTTCACTCCTATCCATAAATCTGTGTAGGATTTGAATCCTGTTCCCAATAACAACATCACTGCACAGCTCTGTTAGGTTTAGGGACTAGATATTCATCATCACAACATGCAGCAGAGCTGTTCATAATTAATAAGATATAATTGTACTCAGAACAAACCTCTATACCAACAAATATTATAAACACATCACCTCTTGCTCAAATATATCATGCAAAAGCTGAGATAGACCCGCTTGTAGAATGGCTTCACTTTTATGAACTTCCAGACAGTTTGGATTCTGTTTCAAATTTAAGAAACCTGAAATACATAAGCTTTGGGAGTTTTGTTTGCAACCCGTACAATATTATTTTTCCTACATTTGTAGACAATATATTGCACAGTCCCGAACTGCTGAAGCTCCAATTGCAGTATAATTTTTTGTATGATATGGAATCGTGGAAAAATAATTACTCCATTCCATCGCTTGGAATTATGATTTTATGCAGTGCGTGCCTTGTAATGGTACTTGTGATATTAATTGTATTAGAATAGGTGTGACAGAATCCAAGGACTTGACATGTTCCACAGCAATACTGTAATACAGAATCAATGCTGATCTTAAAAACAACATATTCCCACTCAAGGAACTTGAAATTGTTAGCAAAAAAAATATTTTGTGTAAAAACTCTAATTATTTAAGTCCATCTTGTATTGAATAAGCCAGAATTGATATTGTTTTTAAGCAGGTACATAATCAACTCATTAAAATATAAACCAGAATTTACATCCAATTTTCCTGCCTCATCAAGTATGGAAATTGTTGTGTCCCATGTTATGTCATCAACAGGCCACCTGCTGTTTGTATAAATTCTATGATCATGGAAAAATTTGTAAAACCTAAATTTTTCTAAACTTGAAGTACTTTTTGTAAAAAAAGCAACATATTTTCCCCAATAACAATGCAACAGGTATGCATCAATTCTATGCCAGTATGTATTGGATTCAAAATCATCATATTCAGAACCCAATTCTATGCTCACATACCCAAACCCAACATCACTGTCAAGTACCCATCTTGCCTCTGTTTCATTTTGCACTTTAAAAAAATCATACTCTGATAGATTTTCAAATTTTTCCCTAAAACAATCCAACAGGTGGTCTGATTTTATATATCTTGCAATGTTTCATCTTTCAAAATATGTTTGCATGTTCAGGTATCTATATTTCCTGGAAGATATTATTCTGATTGTTTTTTAACATTGAAACATTTGGTAAATATTTACTGCTGTTGAAATAGCCCAGCCTAACATGTAATATTGTTTGCAGGTTGATTCAAGATGCAAAAATATTTCCAGATACATCAAATCCAAATCTCTTGTTCCTGAATTTAAATTGAGATTCTCAAAATTGTAAAATATATTGTGTGCTCCATGATGTTCACATAATTTGTGGAGAGCCTGTTTCTGGAGCATAGGATAAAGCTCCTGGTCTACAAAATTACAAAATTTGGCCTTGCAATCTAAGTTATACAGGGCAATCACACAAATATTTCCAATCAATTTTGTTTGGAAATATTGATGACTGTGCAGAGCTAGTATCTTTATGTGTATATGTGAAGTATTGCATGCTATATTCTCTATGGCATTTGGGGCATATTTTTGTGACTATTCTGCTTTTATCTGGACTACAAATCTTTTGGTGCTTAACCCAAATTGGGGCTGGATATATTTTTATTGCATTGATTGCAATATTTTTGACTTGGCATTTTTGTTGTTGTTTATTATATACAATTTCTTGGGGTTCAAATCAAAATTCTATGCTTAATAAAAAATATCAGCTGGGTTCAGCACTGTGCTTTGTGTGTGTGTATGTGTGTATGTGTGTATACACTTAATATTTTTGGCTTTGGTATTTATATACAATTTCTTGGGGTTCAAATCAAAATTCTATGCTTAATAAAAAATATCAGCTGGGTTCAGCACTGTGCTTTGTGTGTGTGTATGTGTGTATGTGTGTGTACACTTAATATTTTTGGCTTTGGTATTTATATACAATTTCTTGGGGTTCAAATCAAAACTCTATGCTGGATAAAAAATATCAGCTGGGTTCAGCACTGTGCTTTGTGTGTGTGTATGTGTGTATGTGTGTATACACTTAATATTTTTGGCTTTGGTATTTATATACAATTTCTTGGGGTTCAAATCAAAACTCTATGCTGGATAAAAAATATCAGCTGGGTTCAGCACTGTGCTTTGTGTGTGTGTATGTTTGTATGTGTATGTGTGTGTGTATGTGTGTATGTGTATGTATGTGTGTGTATGTGTGTATGTGTGTATGTGTGTATACACATAATATTTTTGGCTTTGGTAATTATATACAATTTCTTGGGGTTCATATCAAAACTCTATGCTGGATAAAAAAAGCAGAAATAGGCCACAACTTGGCCACAAGTGGACCGGAAGTAGGCAAACCGGAAGTGGACCGGAAGTGGACCGGAAGTGGACCGGAAGTGGACCGGAAGTAAATATGTGTGGGTGGGTGTGGGTGGGTGTAGGTGTGTATAGGTGGGTGTGTATGGGTGTGGGTGGCCTAGTTTTAAGTGTGGCCAAAAAAAATATCAAGAGGGGCATATTTTTAACAAATTTATGGACAACAATCTCACAGAAGTGCCTTTTATAAGTATAGGCAAATCAATCTGAGGGGGTTCATACTTTCCGAGGGGCATTTTTTACAAAAATCTTGGATTAGACGGGGTTTCACACTTGAGCAAAAAGCTCATATGGGCATGTTGAGCTTGTTTTAAGTGTAGCCAAATCTGCTTGAGGGGCGTTCATACTTTCCGGTCCTGGTATTATAGCAAATACAACTACTCACACAGAGACCATCCCGACCCTTTAGCCTCGAAATCGTCATGTTTCTTAACCAGCTCATTGGTAACTTTATAATAGAAGTTGTCTAAATTTTCGACGTCCGCCAAATGAAGAGTCTGGTTTTTTGTACGATGATAAAAAATACTCGTTGTGCCATCAACTTTCTCGTATTCAGAAAACAGAACAACGTATACTTTTATAGAGTTGTTTTCAAGTTTATCTTCTAAAATATTTAGTACAGATGTTTTCGTTTCATCCAAGAAACTAAGGATGTCACGACCTGGTTCTGACTTAATTGAAAAATCCTGGAGTTGGTCGTTGAATGGTTTGGGTTCACTGGATAATTTAATTTGCTTGGAAGTGGAAGCTTCCGTTTCTGAATCATCGATTTTCCTTTTCAATGTTCCTTGTTCGATCGATGGTTTGCAAATTTTGAGGTGTTTACTTAAATGTGCAATGCTGATTATCTTTCCGCATCGAGCACAGGGCTTAGAAGGTAACGAACGATTAATTCTCGAACCTGTTTCGCTACATCTTGCCCTGTGTTTGCTAATATTAGTTTTAGATATTAATTTTTCGCAAGTAACACATTCAGTTTTATCATTTTTATGATTGAAACTGGTGGTGGATGCCATTACTTTCTCCAAAATCACAGAAATCAAAAAGTCTAGTATACAGCGATACAATTTGCAGGTATGTTATTTATATATAATTTCTTGGGTGTGAATACAAACTCAAGAATTCAATCTACTGTGAATAGAATTTCAGGTATGTTATTTATATAGAATTTCTTGGGGTGAATACAAAAACTCAAAAAATTCAATCTACTGTGAATACAATTTTCAAGTATGTTATTTATATGGAATTTCTCGGGGTGATTACAAAAATCAAAATTCAACTTAACGTGAATATATTTTTCATGTATGTTATTTTATATAGAATTTCTTGGGGTGATTACAAAAATCAAAATTCAACTTAACGTGAATATAATTCCCAGGTATGTTATTTTATATAGAATTTCTCGGGGTAATTACAAAAAATCAAAATTCAACTTAACGTGAATATAATTTCCAGGTATGTTATTTTATATAGAATTTTCTCGGGGCGAATACAAAACTCAAAATCCAAGACAGTTCAGTTTTAACGTGTTCATATTTGAAAAAAAAATGCAAAATACGCCTTGGAGATTTCAACCAATCCACTTTACTAGATTGGAGAAACTCTAACTATTGTCATTTGGAACCTTTAACCTTTTTTGGTGACGTAGAGTACGCGTAGAGAGGTTGGGTTTAGTGTGTCGGTCGAGTCTCGGTGTCCTCTGTCCTCCCATACCAAAATAAACATAGGTCGTCATGGATTAAAAAAAATGTTCCGAAAATTTTCTAAGTCCAGCGTTAAAAAAATCTTAAATTGCAAATATCTCGAAAATGGTAAGAGTTATCGAAAAAATAACTCGAAAAACGCCCCCATCCCGGTAGCGAAGCTAACCCCCCTGTCGATTTTGGAGATGTAGAATACGTGTACCAAGTTTTGGTGGTCCTGGGGTCAAGGGGTAAGAAGTTAGCCCAACCCCCAAAAACTTTGATCACTCGTAACTTTTGAACGAATAGTCGTAGAGAGGTCGGGTTTAGTGTGTCGGTCGAGTCTCGGTGTTCTCTGTCCACCCATACCAAAATGAACATAGGTCGTCATGGAACCAATTTTTTTCATCAATCGAAAATTTTCTAAGTCCAGCGTTAAATTGCAAATATCTCGAATTTTTGACAAACAGACATAGGAGAAAAAAAAAACCTGGAAAGACAGAGACATGGACATAGATATTACACATAGACATAGCCATTAGACAACTTAACCTAACTTAACCGGGAACACGAGCCCGGACATAGACATTAGACAACTTAACCTAACTTAACCGGGAACACGAGCCCGGGGACAGGGATAGGACCCCGGGAACACGAGCCCAGGGACAGGAATAGGACCCCGGGGACAGGGGTCCAGGGACAGGGGAGGGGGGGACCCCCGGGGACAGGGGGTGGTCACTCCACCGCAGCAGTGGTTGAACGCAGCTAATGATCGAATATTGTTTCCAATGTGCTTTGGATACATTCATGAACACCATATATATATATATATATCAAGAACAACATATACATTAAACAACCCCGTTCAGAATCCGTAGACTCAACACAGAGAAGTAAATATACACACTGTTAAAGACTCCTAGACACGCTCAAAAACTTTCGACCACGACCGGGTTCGAACCTATAGGCCACACGTAGAACGAACAATGACAAGAACGAGTGAACGTCTTAACACGCACGGCTACGGAGGAGAACCGAGAGAGGTCGTGTAAAATTGTTCTTATATACCCAACAAAACTCAGAAACTGTCATGCGCGAGAGCTATATTTTGCAACAACTATAATTACCCAAAACTAGCAACAAGAACAAAAAAAATATATCAATTATTTGTATACTATTAATTAGTAACTTTAGATAATATTAATTATTAGTTTTCAGTTGTAATTAATTTTAAAAACAATTAATAACATGTTAGGTGATGATAACCAAGTGCAAAAAGCATTGCATTTTTTTTTACACACAAACAAAGCACCACTTAGTTCACAAAACCTCTAACAGATGGCAGATAGTTACATGGTTCTAGTTAGGATGATGATTTTTGGGTTGTTGGATTGGGGTTGAAGAAGACTATTTGTTGTAGTGACCACAGTATTGTTTTTTTTTTTTTTGTGTGTGTTTTCTGTTCTCTTACGAGAATTAATATAGGTTGTCATAGAACCCTCCAATTCATGACTTAGGAAAAATCTGTTTGGTGATTCATCATGTACGCCTATACGTGAGAAAAAGTATGAATAGAACCTATGTTCGGAAATCGAAAATGGCGACCGGAAGTGGGGTTATCTTGGAAACGGTAAGACTTGGGAAAAATCTGTTTGCGGATTCATCATGTACACCTATACGTGAGAAAAAGTATGAATAGAACCTATGTTCGGAAATCAAAGATGGCGAACGGAAGTGGGGTTATCTTGGAAACGGTAAGACTTGGGAAAAATCTGTTTGGTGATTCATCACGTACGCCTATATGTGAGTAAAATATGAATACAACCTATGTTCGGAAATCCAAAATGGCGACCGGAAGTGGGGTTATCTTGGAAACAGTAAGACTTAGCAAGAATCTGTTTGCGGATTCATCACGTACGCCTATATGTGAGTAAAATAAGAATACAACCTATGTTCGGAAATCCAAAATGGCGACCGGAAGTGGGGTTATCTTGGAAACGGTAAGACTTAGCAAGAATCTGTTTGCTGATTCATCATGTACACCTATATGTAAGAAAAAGTATGAATAGAAACTATGCTCGGAAATCCAAAATGGCGACCGGAAGTGGGGTTATCTTGGAAACGGTAAGACTTAGGAAAAATCTGTTTGGTGATTCATCATGTACACCTATATGTGAGAAAAAGTATGAATAGAACCTAACTAACTAACTAACTAACTCTCTAGCCTTCTTAAACCCGAAGGTTCATGGCTGCAGCAACACAGGCCTTCCATCTTTCCCTATCTTGAGCAAGTTCTATATACTCTTTTCCATCCCTACCGATTTCCCTTAGGTCCATCTCAACGTTGTCCCTCCATCTTCGTCTTGGTCTTCCTACAGGTCTCTTACCATCAGGTTTCCCAACAAGAATCCTGTAAACTCCTCTTTCCTCTCCCATTCGTGCCACATGGCCTGCCCACCTAAGTCTTCTTGATTTAATTATTCTAATAATATCTGGACATGAATACAAATTATGTAGTTCTAAATTATGTAACCTTCTCCACTCACCTGTCTCCTCATCCCTTTTAGGTCCAAAGATTTTCCTAAGGATCTTATTTTCAAAATGAATAGAACCTATGTTCGGAAATCCAAAATGGCGACCGGAAGTGGGGTTATCTTGGAAACGGTAAGACTTAGGAAAAATCTGTTTGGTGATTCATCATGTACACCTATATATGAGAAAAAGTATGAATAGAACCTAACTAACTAACTAACTAACTCTCTAGCCTTCTTAAACCCGAAGGTTCATGGCTGCAGCAACACAGGCCTTCCATCTTTCCCTATCTTGAGCAAGTTCTATATACTCTTTTCCATCCCTACCGATTTCCCTTAGGTCCATCTCAACGTTGTCCCTCCATCTTCGTCTTGGTCTTCCTACAGGTCTCTTACCATCAGGTTTCCCAACAAGAATCCTGTAAACTCCTCTTTCCTCTCCCATTCGTGCCACATGGCCTGCCCACCTAAGTCTTCTTGATTTAATTATTCTAATAATATCTGGACATGAATACAAATTATGTAGTTCTAAATTATGTAACCTTCTCCACTCACCTGTCTCCTCATCCCTTTTAGGTCCAAAGATTTTCCTAAGGATCTTATTTTCAAAATGAATAGAACCTATGTTCGGAAATCCAAAATGGCGACCGGAAGTGGGGTTATCTTGGAAACGGTAAGACTTAGGAAAAATCTGTTTGCGAATTCGACGACTGCAAGATCAAAAACGTTTATCTCAAGAATGGCAGGAACGAAGTGTTCCCGCGCGAGAATTACAACCTCGACATGACCAAAGATGATTACCTCAAACTTTATGAAGCTTACACCGCTTACAAGCGCGTGACCGAGGGAAACGTGGACATGTACTACACACCCAGCGAATTCAAAGCACGCAGACCCATGTTCGTCATCAACACGACGAAGCGGAAGCAGGTCGTGGTCAACGATCGAACCAACATCAAGATCGTTTGCGAGTTCCACGACGCGCTGCCCCCGATGATACCGTGTGCAGCGGCATCCTGGTCGCAGAGAAGTCCTTCGCGTACGACGTGAAGAACGAGAGGGTGACGGAGCAGTTTTAAAAAAAAAATTGCCACATGCTAAAAAAAATCAACACATTTTTTTTAGGTTATATAAAATATAATGTAAGTTAGTTCGGTGCGCAAATAAAAAAAATAATAGGTCACTGAAGATCGTAAGAAAAAAAAGGGTAGGTTAAGTTATATCACGTAAGATCGTGGCAAGTGTGAGGTGGGAAAAAAGGGAAATGTTACTAAAACATCGCTAAACGCTTAAACATCGACAAAAAATTGTCAAAATATGTCAAAAACTAATATTCAATTGATTAAAAAAAGAGGCTAACAAAGGGCTCGTACCAAGTGTGAGGTGGGAAAAAAGGGAAATTTTACTAAAACATCGCTAAGCGCTAAAACATCGACAAAAATTTGTCAAAATATGTCAAAAACTGAAATTCAATTGATAAAAAAAGAGGCTAAAAAATTGCTCGTACCAAGTGTGGCGTTGAACCGGCCAATATACACTACTCACGTGTCAGTTCCGACGAGTAATGAAAAACACAAGTAAGAAATGTTTGCCGAAAGCGACGAGAGATGGCAGCACGCCATATAAAGAAAAGCAGAGTTCATTATAGAAACTAGGAGCGGAGAAGAGCGATTATATATATTATAGTAAATGAAAAATATATAAAGGAAGGGTATAAAAATTATAGAAGGAGTGAATAAAATGTTGTTAATAGCAAATTAATATAAATAAGAATATGCTCGTATATGAAACAATTAGGAAAGTTAATAAGTGAGCAAATGAATTAAGAAATTGTATCTCTCCTTTTTGATCTTCTGACGAGCAGAACATCGTCAGCTTTTATATTTGTCCGTCCCTCGGTGGTGCTGTGTCCAAATTAGACGCCCTGAAGCACTTACGGTTGCGCTTTTTATTAGACGCACTGGGCCATAGGCAGAGCTTGCTGTTAGCGATCCTGGCCTATTTCCCTTTTGGTCGTTGCATAGGAGGTGGCGCTATTGTCAGTTTAGTCGCCCCTAATCTTTCTATAAGTATAGCTTGTGTCGTTTGTATAATGCCAAAGAAGCGGGAAAAACGAGCGCATACATGTAATAAATGAGATTACGCTTTAAAGGCAAGGACAATAAATTAGAAGAAAGAAAAGAAGAATAAGCCTTTTCCAAAAATAGGAGGAAGAAAAGAAGAGGAAGCCTTTTCCCTAATCAAATATAGAAAAGAATAGGAAGCCTTATCCCTAATCAAAAATAGAAAAGAAGAAGCCTTTTCCTAAAATTGTGAGGAAGAAAAGAAGAAGAAGAATCCTATTTCATTAATCAACGATAGAAAAGAAGAAGCCTTTTAACAAAATAGAACGATAGAAAAGAAGAAGAAAATTTAATTTCAATTACACACATATATATAAGAAGAATATAACCGACGTAAATTTGGAATCAGCATATATATATATATATATATATATATATCAATGTATATACAAGCTTCGTTATATATTTTGTCTGTATTGCGTAAAGTTTTCAGAATATAGATCCGCATTTAACTATATCCTCTTGGCTATAAAACGCTTTCTTATTTGGAATTCTCGAATAAAGAACCTATCCCCTGAGATTAAGATATCTGTAGCCGTGGTAAATAACATTTTTGTACGTACCCCCAGGGTCGTAGCACATACTTTGCGGTAGTTGGCCAAAGGCGATGAGAAATGGGGAAGAAATAACAAGTAGGACGTAATTACCGTGTTCTGGGGATTGCTGTGTACAGTACAGCGTCCATAGAGATTAGGCTCTTTGTTGTTCGTTCTTTGTGCGTTTTTGATATTGTTCCAATAAAGTATATTCGACTTCAAAACTGTTCTTCTTTGTTGTTAGAACAAAATCTCTCCCCCCACGGAAAAGTTTGGTGGGAGGGATATTAGAACAAAATCGTTGGTGATCGGTTTGATTGATTGATTGATTAATTTGTTGTTTTAAGTCCACTTTATGCACAGTATGGCTAATCGGGACTGAACCTACAGTTTAAAGTGCGATCCGAACCACTAGTGCCTCCACCGGGTATCGAACCCGGGATCCCTTGATTACAAGTCGACGTCGCTACCACTGCGACATCGGGGAGACCCTGTTGGTGATCGGGAATTCCCCCGTCTCCCCGGGATTTCGCACCCTGTTCGTATCGCACATTAAATTGTAGGAGTAGCCACGATTGACGTACCTGAGCATGAAATGGATTTATAGCAAAGCTTGGCCTGTATGTATGTAGTAGTAGTCAAAAGTGAATGATTTTACGATGAAGAAAAACACAATTTATATAATTTGGTTTTCCATTTTGTGATGTCCTGAATAAGTCCTAGCCTTTACTTGCTATACAAGCAGTTACATAGCAACGAAAATGTTAGCGTGCATCGGAGGATGGCAAATATTTAAGGTAAATAATATAAGGTGACATGTGCATGTTGATTTTTAATAACAATAATTTTGTAATACTACATGCAATAAAATTAAAACCAGAAATTAAGGGCCTTAATGAAAACATACCACGATCATAATTTATTTCACGAATAAAATATGTGTGGTTCTGTGGTAGGTGGTGAAATATTTCCTGCTTAATCTGGGAGACTGTAAACTCTCCTTCATTTGCTATTAAACAGGAAGGAGGTTCTTTTGTTCTTTTGTTAAGCCTAATTCTCTGACAACAGCTTAGACGCTGGCCATTGTTTCCCTTATTTTATCTCGTTTCCGTTCGGAAACGCGTAATGTTCCCACAAACCTCATTTCGGAAGACAAAAACGGTCAACATTGTTCGAAATGAGGGAAAAGAGAAGGGGAAAACCGAGAAAATCTCTCCCCCAACATCCAGAATATGATTATTATAAATGAGGAGGAAGAAATGAATGACTTGTAAATACATCATTTTGTATTTTGAGGGAATGTTACGAACTAAACTTATTTCTTTAAGGTACTCAAAATGTCTACAAGACGGCAGTAACAATTTCTTAGTTTAAAAGTAACGTTAATAGAGTTACTGGTTGTGCATGGTGCGTGAAAGTTATCTAACAAGTAACAATTAAGATTTGAAAACCAGTCCAACCAACCCTTAAGTTAAACTTTTTGTAATTTATGTTTATTTCTTCGATAAAGAGTCAGCGCAAGACTTTAATGACGAATTCGTACTATATTATTTCAGTAAATGTTACGTAACTAACCATACGTGGATTTACAATTTGTTTGATTCTGAGGTGCATAAACACTGGAGTATTGCATGGGACCACTTCTTTTAATCGTATTCGTTCGAGTCGAGTGTATGCAATCGCATATCATTTTAAATTAATATGGCGTCAGAGCGCCCTTAGCTTCAAAACAAGCCCAAGATGAAAATTATAACATAATTATAAGAAAGGTTCCAAGATGAAAATTATAACATAATTATAAGAAAGGTTATGATTTGTTTGTTTGACCTCGAAAGCATAAATTTGACTATTTTATGAAGTTGGCAACCCTGCTGTACGAACTATCACTGAGAACTAAAATTTTACACATGTAAGTTACTTCATGTCCTCTACCATCTGAGTTTGTCAAGTTGTCAACAAATCTCAAGAATCCCACATTTTCCAGCAATTTTGTACACTGCTGGAGATAGAATATTTACAGAATATCTCTGGTAGAGGTGTGGTCACAGTGTGGACGAAGGTAGGCTACAGCTCACCGCGTAGTTGTTTTAGCTAATCTTCATACCCACACAAAATAGTCAACACCATAATTTTTAGGTATAATTTATAGCAAATAAGGAATCACACATACAGAGAAGAATAAAAGAGAAGAATAAGAGGTGTAAAGAAGAACACACGCATATTACGGTCATAAACATGGGGGTGTATATATAGTTCACGTAAAGGAGAGGGGTCAACTTTTTGTATGATTAGGGTTGCTGTATTTCACAAGTGAATTCTCCGAACAGTGCTGACCGGAAGCTTGTAAGGGACTGAACAGATAGGCAACCAAGAACTGACTGCTTACAACAAGCAGCTTACTACGCAATGGAAGGGATTTGCAACTGAAATTCAGTGCTGCTAGCAGATGGCGGCGCCATCCTGAAGTCAAATATCTTTGCAGTATCTTCTTGTAACTCCATAACTCTTGTATTATCGAAAGGAAGCGGTTCAGTGTAGAGTTACATTTTTTGAGAAATGAGCATTTTTAAATTACGTCCATGCATTTGAAAATAAATAAAGTTCATTTCTTCTTTCACATCCGATTCCAGGACATTTGTGTATCCCGAAGAAACTATTCGGGACACTGGGTCAAATAATACCATTCCGGGATTCTTCCGGAAAATCCAAGACGTATATTAGACCTAGGTACAGCTATCAAAATCCAATCTGCCACCACATGAAAGGCCACAACTTTATTAAATTAGGTCTAACTAAAAACTTCTAACTTCTCTACATAAAATGGGTAGAAAATGCTTATAAAAAGCAATTCCCAGCTTCACATTAAAAAAGAAATGCTATATTAGAGTATTTTCATCCTTGCTACAAATTGAAAATAACATAATCTGTGTTATTTTAATATTCCTATGCACACTTAACAGTTCACTCCCGTTGAATTCGAAGACATGACTTGAACTTCTTTAATGTTAAAAACATCTTCTCGGGTATTGCAGTTGATCTGGCAGTGTATTCAAGATCAACAACAATTTGTGCATATCTGGATAAAAGAGCTTGTCCCAATTTTCAACTGCCTAGAATGCAAACCATGGACGTGTCTTTTCAATTACTGTTTGCCACTTCATTTGCCACATTTGTCATTCATAATTGGAAATATAAAAACTATGAACCAACATTCATGATAAATCCAACATTTTGACACACTGTTCCAATGAATGAGGGATAGCCATTTCAGATTTTTGGTAAAAGGTTTTGCAATTTTGCAATGTGTTGACTGTGTTCTGAGAAACGTGAGTTCATTTCTACTAAAAAATGGTCCGAAAATGAACGACAGATATTTGAAACTCGCTACACACTGAAGAAACTAAAGAGCTTGCTTGCTGAAATGTTTCTCTTGTACTGGTAAATTGTAAAGTCTCTTAAGTTTCTGCGAGTGAAAACAATTCCATAAGTCACGCTATTTAGCATTGATACTTTCTGTCCATCTTGCGTCGAACAACTTGAGAATGTTATGGTGTTTCCCTGGCTTTCTTGACTGCGTTTTAAAAACCAAATTCATTTCTGAAGACTCGAGGTGAAAAAATATAAGTGATTTAACAGTATCAATGTAGTTTCTTATCTCATAAATTTCACTTGAATGGGCAACAGCTAGAGTAAATTGCTTTTTGACACTTCTCTGAATTGATCGATCTCACCCCCTTAAATCTACCACGCATTACATCAGCACCATCATATCCTTGAACAACCATTTTTTTCTAAATCCACACACACAGCCCAGAGAGAGTAGAAGTAATAGCTGAAGCTAAGCCAGATGCTGTTACATCTGGGAAGAATCGGAAAGAAAGTTTCCAATTCCGATGTAGACTTTGGGAAATTATTTATCCACTCTCGGGATTATCGAACAGTTCGGAAATTTTGAATTCTCAAAACAATTAGAGCTTGAGGAATGCTTAATTCTTCAACATCGTGGAACTTATAATGAAATGGAAATATTTGTGCTACATGTTCACAAACTGTTTCGGCCAGAAATTACATGTAACATTTTAGAATTTGCGAAATATAAGGAATCTTGGCTGAAACATTGAATGGAAAATCACACACTACGGGAACAGAACTCGGATGTCCGCATGATAGACTTAAATAAATAACATGAGTTTGCTTTATTTTTAAGTTCACTTTATGCACAGTTAGGCTAATCAGAACTGGACCTGCAATTTAAAGTGGAATGCGAACCATTATGTGCCTCCATTCCATATCGAACTAAATATTAAATAATATAAACTAATCTAAAGAAACGTTGAATTATTTGAATTCATTAGTGTTCATAGCATTCATAATTTTCATCATTGTTTCATAGCTTGATTATTGGGAAACTTGAAAAAAATATTAGAGATAGAGGATACATTAATGAAAAAAAAAAATATTTCTTCAAACTGATTAGCGGGGTGGGGAAGGATAGAGAATGGGACCGGTTTATAGTCTAAAGCAGGTATTTGTGCAATGGTCCGAATACACATATGGCATACCGAAGGTTCTTGGTTGAATTTTTTGGACAGGGTTCAATGGCGGATGTAATATCTTGAGGTAGACTTTGCTTTTATGATAGCAGTTGATTTTCTCTTACCTCCTTTCTTCATCTATTTTTCTTCTTCTTCCTTGCCGGTTTCTTTCTCGTCTCTACTTCCTCAGTTCTTCCTTTCTCTTCTGTTCTCATTATTTTTCTGATTCTCTATTCCCCCTTACCCCCTTACATTATCTTTCTTCTTGCTTTCCCATCTTTCTTCCTTTCCTGTCTTTATTCCTTATTTTCCCGAGTTTTCCTTCTTCCTTTCTCCATTTATTTCCCTCATCTTTCGTTTCCCCTCTATTCTTCTTTGTTCCCTCTTTTTCTCTCTTGAATTCTGTATTTCTTTCTTCGTTCCTTGTCTTTCTTGCTTACTTCCTCTTTCTTCCCTCTTTTTCTCTCTTGAATTCTGTCTTTCTTTCTTCGTTCCCTGTCTTTCTTGCTTACTTCCTCTTTCTATGTGTTTTTCTTCTGTGTATTTTCCCCTTTATCTCTTTATTTCCCTCTCTATGTCTAATTCTTACTTTCCATTTCATTCATTCAACATCTCATTCTTTCTCTACTTCTCTTTATTCTTTTCTGCTTGTGTGATTCTTTATCTATCCAAATTGTTCCTAACATTTCTCATGTGGACTCTTTTGGGTGGGTATGAAAGTTAGCTAAAAAAAACTACACGGTGAGCTGTAGCCCACCTTAGTCCACCCTGTGACGACACCCCAGACGTATTGTGAGAAAATGCTAGATTTATCAGTGTACAAAAGAACAATATAAACTTTCGTTTAAAATTGCTGTAAAACGTGGGATTCCTCAGATTTGTTGAGTGAAACATGACCACCGTTTCATTGAAAGGGAGAGTTAGAGCTGGGACGTGTCAGCAAGCACAGGCGTTACCAAAAGCGGCGAATTGTACTTAAAAATGAGTTGCGGGGTGGAGAAGGGTGAGAATGAAGCAACTCGCGTGTATTACGTGGCTTTTCAAAACCTGCCCACCACCCATTGCGGCTATCCAGAGAGAAACTCGCATTACAGGTGTAACTGATAGCGGGCAATTTGTTCCCCCTAGCGGCAAACTTATCTCTCTGCTCTCGTCCGCTGGCCGGCTGTATCTGTACTCCGACCGAGTTGATGAATGTCGTCACTCGTCCCTGCCTTAAATGGACCCAGCTGGGTCAATTACGGTGGGTCACAGCCCCCCTCGCTCACGTGAAAAGCGCCTTCTGGTCGAGTGTCTACCTCTCACGTTTCCATGGCGACCGATACAACCCGGTATTCGTATGGTCCCTTTGTATGCGTCTTATTTGCCGTGTCTATTCTTTGGCCTGTCTGGTCGGATGCAGTGTTGCAAATTTTAGTGTAATGTTGCTGAATTTTGACAGTAAGGTAGGCTAGAATTAAATGTGAAATTTTCGAGTTTGTTCTGATGTTGATTTCGTGCTTTATCTAGTGTCTATTCGTTTACGGTTCACTATATTTGTGCTCGTATCTACTCCATCTATTATTCATCATCGTTCGGATCAGCGGCGGCGATTGGGTGCCAAAACTGTGATGAGGGTGGGGCTGGCAAGGACAGTTTACCTTCTCTTTGTGGACAAGGTTAGTAATAAGAGGCCATACTACGGGGGCAAAAAGTGGGGGCAACCATCGCCCCAACACTCCGTAATCGCCGCCATGCTTGGGATTTAGTTATCTACGTGAATATGGCAAATGCAAACAAAGTAAATTTTCGCAGAAATATATTCCCTGTTCGCTTTTATTTCGCTGTTAACTTTTACATTAGAAGAGGATGGAAGAGGGACGGACCCCCCCCCCCTCCTCGGTCTAGTAGTTCACCACCTCTCCATTCCGCTTCCCAGTAATCGAGAAAATCAACGGTCTTCGAGGCGAAAGACCAGAGCTACACTCTGTTTCCAGAATCTGTGGAGCAAGGCCGCGCATAACGGCAGAGAAGTGGAGGAAGCGAATACGCGGAGCAAAGCAGTGCGCGCTGCTGTAAGCGACCGGTAGTTGCATCCGCGCCTTTCCCTCGATACTTTTCCTCTCACGCGTTCCCTGGTCGAGCCCTCTCAAGTCACTACTTGCGCAAAGAGTTTCTTTTGTTCGCTAGCTCCAGACATTCACTGGACAGAGTGAAAACTTTCTGAATCCAAATGAAATAGTAGTTCGCTGTAGTTGCAGTGTTTGTTATGTTGCTATACTTTCAGTCATAAACCACATTTCGGCCAGTCGGAGATCAGAGTGATCCCAGAATCTTATTTGCTAGCCGTTGCGGCTATTAGGCTTGGCGATGCAATACAGAAATAACAATGAAAAAAAGAAACCTTGCCTGGTGGTTGAAGCATCAACATATAATTTTGAGCCAGCCCACAAAAGTGACAAATGTTCACTCCCGGCCCAGAACTCGCGCGGAGAATAAATAAATAAATGTCCCTTTAGTACAAATATATAATTTTTGTAACATATGCAGGGGTATTGTAAATGCAACTGGTGCCCCTCCCTATCTGCCTGCCAACAATTTTTTGGCGCCATCACTGTAGTTGAGTGGTACATGCAAACGATTATTGGTCCTCAACCAATACGTTGTACTACTACCAAAGAAATTGTCCCATCAGAGGTCCTTAATGTAACTGAAGTACCAGAATAGGATTTTCAATATTCAAAACGTAAAAAGCTATTCCAATTGTATATTTATTTTAAAGAAATACGATTTCATTACATTTATCTTGGTATAACATTTACTGTAACAGAATAACCTGATTTCAGTAAATGCATAATTTATATGATTGAGAAAGCTCATAAGCGAGAGAGAGAGAGGAAAACTTTCACTTTATGCCGGAGAGAATAAAGAAACTATAATTGAAATAATATTAATTTTTGTGGACAGACTAATCCACTGATAACTTACTTATTGTCACGATGAAATATGAGTATCTTTCCTACGGTATAGTATACAAGCAAAACCCAACATGCTATCTACAATACGGACGTTATCTAACAGAAAAATTAATGTTAAATCATGTGGTTCTGTCCCTCATTGCTGCTGCCAGTAGACAAAGACAGTTTCTCGACCAATCAGAGTCCTCTCATAATGTGGTGCTCTTGACGTAGCACACTGTTGCCGAATACTGCTTTGTATTTTTATCAAAACAAAAAGAAATACTATTCGGAGTGCTATAGTGGTTAATGTTACGTGCTAGAAGGCTAGAGGCCCTATAATGCTGGACACTGTAGGGATGTATACTTATGTTCGCCCCACCATCTATTTAATTCCTTCGCAACTCATCTTTATAGTCAACGTATGCCCAAGAGATAGAAAATAGCCTATTACTATTTATTCCTTTCGAAGTGGAATAAACTATGCACAGTTTAAAATAAGTTTATTTATGCTTAATAAAGTAACAGAACTTCAGATATATAAGTTTGTCCAGTCAGCGCGAACTTCCCGCACTTTAAGGCCTACCACCTCGCTCACTCTTACAGCTCTGAATTGCCGCTGCTCGCTCTGCAGTACACACGTGCATACAGCGGATTAACTAAACCTCCCCTACATACTGTACTATACCTGTTTCAGGTACTCGAGAAAAAAAATACAGGATTCGCTATTGGTGATTTAAAAATTCAAGTAAGATGGCTCTCTCATATATGAGTAAGAAAGTTAAATAATTCTATGGATAATACCTCCATGACAAAATAAAAACACAACTACAATATCATAAAA
Source organism: Lepisma saccharinum (assembly GCF_977018435.1). Taxonomy (NCBI): domain Eukaryota; kingdom Metazoa; phylum Arthropoda; class Insecta; order Zygentoma; family Lepismatidae; genus Lepisma; species Lepisma saccharinum. The sequence goes on from NC_139233.1 coordinate 56,660,669, forward strand.
GTTCAATTGTCAATTAGATAGTAAAAGAATGTAAATCAATTGTTTGGCAATACAGTAGAATACTATCAAAACAGATTTTCCGTTGTTTATTATCTAAGAGGACGAAATATTTACTAAAGTAGGCCAAAAATTAAATAGCATGTTTTTGCATCGTCGGGTTGAAATTTGTATCTTATGTGTATGCAACCTCGAAGTACAGAGCCACTGTTGTATTTTGGCATTTATTTCTGGTCTATGAGATAACCTACTAGAAACGGCACAACGATAGGAACAGTTTCATATTTCTGCTGCATAAATGCCTTATTCGATACTGGTGAATGATTGATTGATTTGCTTTATTTTACTTCCCTTTATGTTCCAATTTTGACTCATTTGCGAAGATGGGGATGAGTGATGATATGATGAAATTGATGAATGGATACTCACAAACATCCATGCCCAGACCAGGATTCGAACGCGGGACCCCTGGTGTCGTAGCGCGATGTGCCAACCACGGGGCCGCGATATATTTTGAGACATAGTAAGTACAGTATTGTAGGTTTTAGTTAAGTCAGAAGAGAGGAAAAAGTCACTTTTTATACAATGATGCCTCCCAGATCGTACAGTGGCAACACTGTTGACTTTTAATCAGGGGGTCTCTGTGATCCCCAGTGGAATAAAATTTCAGAGGCTCGAAACCAATTTTAATAATGTTATGTAGGTCAAGTCCTGATTAGCCTTTCTGACCATAGTCAAATAAACTTTGAGTTTGTTTTGAAAAACATGAATTCTTGCTGCATGCTTGAATACGTAAGGCATAACATTTTTTCGAAACTCGTAAAGTTCCAATGATGTAAATGTAGAAAATCTTCGCCTTGATATTTTGTGTACATGCTCTGAAAATTTTGTTGGTGTTAAACAACGATAAACTTTCTACTTCAGGAGTTGAGGATATTCTTTTCTTCGTGGGATCAGATGTAAACAGGAAATGCAGGGTGATTCAGATGTGATTGTACAAATTCCAAGGTTATAAAGTAAACACTAGTAGGAGCAAAAAAAGTCGCAGTCAATATACCGGGTGGGTACAAAGTCGCTTTCCCCAATAAATGAAGTAATATTTGTTTTGGGGAAAGGTTCTTTGTGCCCACCCTGTATAGATTCGCATATAAATCATTTGAGGTAAATGGCAAATAAATGAAGGTATTACCGTGGTTCGAAAATGACGTGTTTGTTGATACGCAGACTTCCGTGGACTGCTTTTCTTGCACACTTGTGTTGGCGATTCGCACTTATGACGTTTGAAGTAGCTGAAGATTCAGAATGTAATAATTCTCTATCTCTTTCCAGATTTTGATAAACTAGAATGTTTAATATTCAAAATTTTACCAGTAAATATCTGCTTGATAATTTATATGTAGGTTACTTCATTGTTAACAATGTCATCGAGGAAATTGTGAAACGAGGCAGATCCAAAATGCCTTCGAAAGTTAGGATATACAATCAGTACAAAATTCTACGAGGACAATTACATGTGTAAAGCAAGATTTCAATCTTGAAGTATTTTGGGACTATATTGTTTTAGATATGAACGAAACACAACATGAGAACAAAATTCAGAGGACAATACAAACAAGGTATGGCCTATGGCTATATTTTGAACCGGGGATGAGCTTAGAAGCTCACCGGAGCTAGAACAGGCTGATAAATCAGGAAATGCTAATCTCTAGTTGATAAAAACCAACAATGGTAACCCTAGCAATAGAATGAGGTCTAACAAAATCGGACAATCTAGCAAAATATTCAAAAAAGAAGGCCAAAAATCAGAAGCCCAACGTGAACACAATACCAAAGCGGTATATAACCACGATTATAGTACTAACAACCAAGTAGAAAATATTAAAGATCAGGACGTTGATGGCAGTGATGCCGACATGGAATCATGGAATTGTTTCTGCAGTTAAGACCAGTAATGAACTGCAGAAACAATATTTTGGAACCCTTGGAAAAGAAATTAAAGAAAGTTATTGACGTGTTAGTAACACAGCAAGAAAGCAGAGCAGTTAAGAACAGTGAACAAGTAGTAGACCTCATAAAAGGACTTAAGTTAAATGAGATGAAGACGACAATGTTTAGCTTAGACGTGAAAAGTATGTTCCCGAGCATCAAGAGGGGACACGTTTTGGACATTATTAAAAAGAAAATGGAACAAGAAATTATAGGAGAATGGGATAGTGAAAGGGTAGTGAAGGCGCTGGAAACCATTTGGAATAACGGTTACAGTATAATGGGAGATAAAATAATGTTAATGAGTGAAGGACTAAATATAGGTTCCAGTCTAAGCGCAGCATTGGCTGAATTGGTTATGAATGAATGGGAAAAGAAAGTGATAGAAAAAGGAGGTGACAAAATAATTCTGTTTTGCAGATATGTGGACGATTGTTTTGGCATATGGAAGGGAACGAAGAGGCAGCTTGATATTTTTGCCAAAGAAATACAAGATGAAGAAAGAGGGATATTATTGGAACTTGAAATAGAAGAAGAAGACAAATTAAGCTACCTAGATATATTGATGAAAAGGAAGAGAAGACAAGAAATTGAAACCGCTTGGCATCAGAAAAAGTGTGCAGCAGGGGTATTCTGCCACAAAAGAAGTGATGTAAGTGAGGTGACAAAAATAAATTTTATAAAGAATATGGAGAACAGAATCAAGAAAATATGCATGAAAGAATGTGAAAAAGAAGGCAAAATAAATAGCCTATGGAAACAGCTGGAAAAGAATGGCTATGAGAAGCAGGATAGACTGGACATAAACAGAAGAAGGAAGAAAACGGGAAGGGAAGAATTGGAAGAGAAAGAAAAAGAGGAAGAGAAAGAAAAAGAGGAAGAGAAAGAAAAAGAGAGAAGGTTTGGAATAAGGAGTATGGGGAATACCACAGAAAAGATATGCAAAGTGCTTAAGAAAGCGGGAATTAAAACTTACAGGAAGGGAGGGAGAAGCATGTTAGGAATAGCGAGGAATGCAAACAAGAAAAAGGAAAACAGAGAAGAGGAAGAGGAAGAGGAAGGGATTATCTACGAAGTGAAATGTAAAGAATGTCAGAGTGTGTACATAGGAGAAACGAAAAAGAGGCTGAAAGACTGGTTGAAACAACATAGGGATGATGTACGACTTAAGAGAGAAAGAAATGCAATATTTAAACACACGAGAGAAACAGGACATGACATAGAGTGGGATGAGGCTAAGCAGATAGGAAGGGAGAAGAGAATGCTAGTGAGAAAATGGAAGGAAGCCAAGGAAATAGAGAAGAAAGGTGAAGAAGACACAATGAACTGGAATGGGGGATTGAAGTTAAACAAAAAATGGAAGAAGATGTTAGAAAGAGTGGAAAGGACAAGAGAGAAAGAGGAGAGGAGAAGGAAGAAAAATGAAGGGAAAAGAGCGTGAGATTAAAAGTCCAACCACATTCTATATGGAAGTAATTGTGTTTAGCCTTTTAGGTGAAAGTAAAGTTGGAAAGTGAAAGTCACCTGCTAGAAAGTTACAAACAACTTTCTAAATAGTCTGGAGGGAGTAATGTTTGTGTATATATAATGCCCTGTTTTTGTATCTTGTTACTTTTGTACTTGATACAGAGTCTGATGAAGACCTTGCTAGAAGGTTGAAACGTTACGTTTAGTTTATGTTTTTAATAAAATAAATTACTGCCTTGGTCAGCATATTTAGTTTTTCTAAAATACAATACTTCCAGACAATGGCGTAGCAACATATCGCGAGGGGCTGGGCAAGATTAGAATGCGAGGCCCCATTATTTCTTTAAATTTTAAATCTCAATGTGAATTGATACAAAATCTTCAGTGATATATCAGAAAATTATCATATTTTAATAATAAAAATAATAAATTACTGACGAAAGTGATATTTTATAATATAATTCTACTCACCCTAAAAATGTATTCTCTGTTTTCCGAGAACTGAGATCTGAAGCTGTAGGAAGGAAGGAATAACTGCTAATATTATCGATGTCCTCCTTGAATTGAAAACAATGCAAGCATTTAAATGCCTCACACTTGCTTCGTGGCAGTTGGAGGTGCTTTATTGTTAACATAATAAAATTTTTGCGTAAATGTTTCACATGAGAAATATGACAATAATTGTAATTTTTTCTTGCCCCTTAGGCTTAGTTCCCGCCCACTTGTATGTTACTCCCCTGATTTGACGTATTCATTCAAATTACAACGTTTATCTAGAATTTAAAGACAGATAAAAGCAACGTTTTAATTTTATTGCCCTAAAAAATTAGTCTTTTCCAGTTTTCTTCACTTCTATTTATTATATTTTTTCTATCAACCCCATAGGACGCGAGGTAACTTCAAGCGCGAGGCCCCGGACGGTCGCCCATTTCGCCCACCCCTTGCTACGCCACTGCTTCCAGAACATTAACGACTATAAATTTCATGATGCATGCCGAGTATTGTATATTTTTTGATTCAACGTCAACAGTACGTTATTTCTTCATTTTCAAAACAGAAACGAATGAAAAAAATATATATGTTCTAACCTGAAGTAACATAAACGTTTTGTAGTGAAGAACAACATTATTCTGCGTTCATGATGATGAGGCATTAACGAAGGAATGATCATGCACTGATCTAGATTTGAACCTGGAATATCTTGTCGAGGTTTACGGTTGACCGTTCAAGGTGCTCGGAAAAGCAGTGATGGTCTTCCTTTAGAGGCGTTAGAGGATGTTTTTTTCTTCTTGCCTCGTACTGTGCACATTGAAGATGGCATCAAGGGGATGATCGCTCATTATACTCACGTTTATTGAACATTTATTCTTAAGTTCTAGTCTCAAAAGGAGGGGAAGCACAACTCTCCTGTGGGGTTTTGAATCTCAGATCTCCATCTACGTACAAAGGGGTGCACTTGGATGCAAAAATGTATTTGAAAATCACACACTTTATATGTATACTACGTAGGCTATATATTGGTGCTTTAATGTTAATGCTAATAGCATCAAACCTGATCCATGTAACATTTTTAAGTAAACAATCAGTAGCCTTACACATGGGAATCTGAGTCCTAGATATCGCGAAGGTATGTAATTCAGTAAGCTGTATTCATTACTAACTTATTATAATAATTATGTGAGCGGCAAGGTTGATTGGTAAACTGAACTACCTAGTACACCAGGCAGTTGTTATAATTTTAGTACAATATTATTAATTTATTAATATTAAGATAAGTATATGTACACACTAACATATTTGAAGCATACATAAATTTTATCATAGATAACTTTATTGATTGCTCAAAAACCTATTAATAATTGGTGATTTTAATATTACTAATATTAAATGGAGTAAATACAATAGTTGTAATTTCCAACCTCCTGAATTGAAAAGTAGCAAACTTCTTGAATTACTAGAGATACTTAATTGCAAAGAAGTAAATTTAGCATTCCATTCTCAATCCACAAATAATGTGCTAGATCTAGTGATTACTAGTATAGAATACTTGAAATTAGATGCTCTTTTATCTACTCTAACAAATGTAGACCATTTTCATCCTCCTTTTGAATATTTTCTGGAATATAGCACTAATTTTAACGAATACAATGAAAATTCTAATGTTGGTACTGAACACTATGTATTTAATCATAATTTCCTACACCGATATTATGACCTACTAGATGTTAGGGATACGATTACTGAACATAATGATGTTAATATCTTTGTAGAGAATCTGAATACATTCCTAAAAGAAAAACAAACTACCATAATAATCAAGTTGCTTGGATTACCAAGGAAACTAAATCATTGTTAAACAAAAAAAGAAGGTATTATGATAAATATTGAAAATCAGGGAGGTTGGAATTTTTGTTTAAGTATATGGAACTTAGAAAGGCATGTAAAGAAAAAATAATTGAGATTAAAGAAAACTACAATAATAAATAACTTCTTAGATACACCCAAGACAAGAAATGGTTCTGTAGTCAAGTCAAATCAAAAGATACACACAATTTTTACAATAATATTATTAATGATGATGTTATTATCAATGATGACATAACTCCTGCTAACACCTTTGCAAAATATTTCGTATCTAACTACAAAAATAATGACCAGAATTGGGTATATAAGATGAAAGACACTCATATACATACCTATACCCATACCTAGAATAGATGTAAGTGATGTAATAGCTGCGGTTAAGAAAATTAAACCTAGGAGTTCTTTTATACCATCATTTCTCCCCAATTATGTACTATAAGTCAATATAGAAACATTGGCACATGTATTAGTTAACATATTTAACTTATCATTAACAAAAGGATTTTTTTCCAAATAAATGGAAATGTATTAAAATTATACCTGTACCCAAAGTTCAAGGTCTCAAAGGTATTGAAAATTACATTCCCATTGCCATAATTTACTCTTTTGCGAAAATATTTGAAAATATAATACATAAGTATATCAGTTTTCAAACTAAATTTCTAATAAACGAACATCAACATGGTTTTATAAAGAACAGGTTCACAACAACCAATTTAAGTGTTGTTGATTTGGTGTTTTAAGTCCACTTTTATGCACAGTATGGCTAATCGGGACTGGACCTACAGTTTAAAGTGGGATCCGAACCACTTGTGCCTCCACCGGGTATCGAACCCGGGACCCCTTGATTACAAGGCAATGACGCTACCACTGCGCCATGGGGGAGGCCCAATTTAAGTGTGATCACAGATTTTATAACTCAGTCATTTTTGAACAGGAGTCAGATTGATGTCTTGTATTTGGATATAGGAAAGGCCTTTGACTCTTCATCATGAGATATTATTGTATAAACTTCATAAACTTGGGTTTTCGGATAGTTATTCCAAATGGCTTAAAAACAACCTCTTGGACAGAACATTTAAAGTTAAAATTAACAATTGTTATTCAGAAATAGCCAACATGAAGAGTGGTGTACCGCAAGGGTCATCCCTAGGACCACTATTGTTCTTGCTCTTCATTAATGATATGGAACATTCTCTCACAAGTAGCAATCTCTTATTATATGTAGACAATGCCAAGGTGTACAAGGAAATAAATTCTATTGATGATTGTTATTTGTTATAGAAGGATTTAAATTACATAAACAAATGAATGCAGAACATCAATTGTCACTAAATGTAAATAAAACTAAATTTGTAAGGTATACCAGGAAAACACAATATACAAGGTTAACAATGTACCAGTACAGAATGTAGACAACATCATGTTATACGTTACATTTAAACCACACATACATATGATTGTGAAAAAAGCAAGATCTATTATGGGAAACCTGATACGAAAGTGGAAAGCAAGCAGTAATTTGGAACTTTTCATCCTCATGTATTCCATCATGGTTAGGTCGTCCTTAGAATAAGCTTGTCAAATATGGCATCGTTAAATTTCAAAAGTAATACATCGCTAATTGAAAATGTTCAAAGAAAGTTTTATAGATTTATGTATAATAATTTTAAAATGTATCATATCTATTATGAATACAGTAATCTAAATAAAAAGCTTAAATTATGTAACCTTGAATGTAGAAGAAATATATTATGTCATCAGTTTATAGAAAATACAGATATATCAGCAGGTGTAATAGATAGTAAAGCAAATCTGGAAACATTATGCGTGAAAGTGCCTCATTATAACACCAGAAGACATCATAATGTAATTGCAACTACATTCTTGAAATCCAACACTTGGATGGACAAATTGTTATCGTTAGTGCAGGTAAATGTCCCAATCTATGGAAATTAAATTCGAGAAAAATGTAAGCTATTTTAATAACAATTATGTTTTAACTTTTATGTATCTTCTTTTTTAAATTTCTGATGTTTATATTAAATGTATATTATTGCAACCCTCTTTTATGTATTCTAACCTTATTTTGTAAAATAGTTTTATGCATATGTGTTAAACACACAGTGTTATATAAAGGTTAATCTGTTAACAACACTCAAATAAATACATTTCATTTCATATTTCCTGGAATAAACTTCAAAGTAATGTTTTGAGCATCTAGTTAGGTACATTGAACATGACAGTCAATATACAAATATTACTATTAAACGTGTACAAACACATAATATAGGCCTACACACTTTTATATATGTTATCTGCATTATTATGAACACTGGAAGGTCTGGGTTACACATTCATCTCTCTTTCCGAATTAAGATCAGTCATAAATGTTACTACGTTAAAGAACATTTATATAAATTGCATGATTCAAATCTCAAGCACTGTTGGAATAGCATTGAAAGTAGTAATAACATTGTACATTTTGAGCCATTATAGCATCTTAATTTCAAGGTATGTATAATCAATATCTTATCCAAAGAAAAGTATAAATTTTGGTTTCGTTCTAAATGTATGTATACGATATTTTAAGTCTATGCAAACCATCATATAATATAATCCTTTCACTTTGTCCTTTTAGAAACATAAGATCACTTAAAAAAAAACTTTGAAATGTATATCATATGTTGTTTATCTACTTGGGAAATGCTTTAAGCATTACTGTATAATAAAACTTCTCTCTCGATTCAGTTAGAAACTCATTTGTCTTTATGGCTTCCGGTAATGTCTTACACATGTTTTTAACAGATGAATTTTTAAGTTGCACAATTAGAAGTACGTAGCAAGGTTATTAGAATTATATAAGGTTGTGTCGTAAGCTTGTTTACTGAAAATACATGCGATGTGATGACGAATCGTGGGATCAAGTGAAACTAACCCCCGAAAGTTCACATAAAAGTGTTGCATTATCCCCATATTAAAAAAGAGAACAGTGTGAAACCTTGAAATGGGGCACAGAAATGCTTATATTTTGATATGACAGTTCATTTATGATTCGTAATTACTAAAAATCTTTAGAGGTTTTCTCTTCAAGTAGGTTGAAATTGTTTATTTTCAGATAGAAATGCAAGCTATCTTATGTGCAATCCGAGGCCACGCTTCAGCATTTTAGATCTGCAGAATTAATGTTTTGTGCCACTCTTTTACACAATTAGTGCTACACGTTAAACAAAGTAATGTGCAAAGGCAATTTTTTAAACTCAAAAGCTATTATATGTTGTTAAAGCAGTATATTTTTATTCTTATTTCAAGCTTAAAAACAATAGAAAGTGTATATTCTCTTCATAAATTATATATCTTGCAGTGGCAAATTAGTCCAGTGATATCGTTTTTGCTTCACAATCTGAAGGTTGTAAGATCAAATCCGGTAGCGATTTTTTTTCTTATTTGTAATTTGCTCATTCTGATTATCTTCGTCACTTAATTGTATCGCATAACATGATATTTTCATGAAACATCGTATGGTTCATTTAATTCGAAAAATTTAAATGTGTGTTTATTTTAGTGGAAACTGGTATAAATAATTACGTCATAATTTATGAATAATTTGTATCATGATTAGTAAGTACAATTCATTTTTAAATTATTAATATTTATTGAATCGTCAAAAATTATACATTACCTAATTGTGAAATTAAAACCTAATCATTTCTCAAAAAAGCAATGATGTCTCAGAACTCAATCTTGCAACTGAGGAATAATACATTACGCGTACTAATGATTTTACTTATATTCTGTTGTGTCATAAAAAAAAAACGTTTAATTTATTTCTTTCGACATAGAATACTATCAAAATTATGATTCATCTGAATTAGGAAAGTTTATGTGATTTTTTACAGTATTCAAGCAGCACATTCCATATCAACGATTCATAAGCAGTTTTTACACATGAGAAAAGTTGTATTGTGCTTATATATATACTAAGCTGTTTTGTTAATATAATACTACTAGTTTCTGCCGTTGAGGTCCAAAGACAAAAACAAACATTTCGTACAGTAATATTGTAAGGGATTCGTCTTCTTTCTGACCAGTGAATTCGTGCTTGCAAGCGTAAAGATGCTAGCAATATAAATAATAATATTCAACAACACATAGCGCGACAGACCTCGAAGGGCCTTGGCCTATCTCTCAACTGCCAGTCTCCCTCCCACAATACTACCTAGAGGTGTGGAGGAGATCTTCAACCGGTAATGGGGTGACGTGGGGTCAGCACGTCGAACTCTCTGCCGTTATAGGAGATTTCCGAGACTGGGTTACGCTACTAACTCGTAGCTCCCCAATTACCTCACCATGGTGGGTTGCCGTCGGTCCTATACACAGGCAAAGAAGCCGGAGACTGAACCCAGGCGGACTCGAACCCATGCCGTCCCGCAGTCGGAGTCCAAAGCACAGCGCCTTAGACAGCAAGGCCACGGAGGAGGACCTAGCAATATAAAACATGCAAAAAATCGTATAGTTTATATTTCAATGCAGAAGACTATGTGCGGAGTCCACTAGCATACGCAGGATTTTTTTCGGAAGGGCTGGAATTGTAAAGATGTAACTCTAGGAGGCAGGAACACTAAAATATTTCATTTAAAAGTTGTTCCAAGACAAGATTTCTCTCATTTCCTCACCATCTCTAATTTCAACAAATTCTCCATCGGCCAATAAGCAAAGTTTTCCGGACACCTTTTGACAAAGTTAATAACTTTAAGTTATGGGGGAGAGTGGAATTGGTGATAATTTAGAGAAGCACTTCAGGCTAAGCTGGGCCATTGGCAGATGCCAACAAAATCGTTTAATTAGTTTTTTTGGCGTTTTGTATGATGAGTATAAAAAGTGCTCCCCTGTGCTTAGCACTACGCCATGAAGGCGTATAGGGGGTGTGGGGGTAACGCCCCACACTTTCTTGATCCGGTCGTGAGTGGGGGTGATGTGATCAGCATCACACCCCTGAACCGCCTTTACCCCCCAGGGTTTCCCCCAGGTACCCATGTCATTCGATGCTGGTAATTTTTGGTAAATGCCTGTTATATCGGAGACACATTTCTATTGGATATTTTCAGTTTCAAATGGTTCGTACTTACCAATTGTGTATTACGGAACATAGTTGAAGGTGCCATTATACTTTTTACACGAAAATAACTTCGATTTTTCACATTACGAGTAATTCTTTTGAGTCCTTTCTTAGGTTGCGGAACATACAATACGCCGGGCACAGCTGTGGATCATCACGCGTCGTGCTTGTGTATTGTCGATTTGGAGTGGGTATGCAGTGTTTCAACCTTCTTAACCGAAAAATACCTACTTTCGTGTTCATTATTGAGACTGTCCTATTCTAAAACTGTCATGTTCAAAGTTAATATTATTTATGTTATTGATGTTGTTTTTAACTTATGCATGTTTGTTTTATGTCTGTTGTAATGGAACAGAATTTTTGTCATATGTTGAAGTAAGACTTACGTCACAATCTTCAGTGTGTATAACGTAACTTCTTAAGTGAATCGTCATATGTGTGAAGATCACAATGGCTGATAAGTTAAAGCAAAGTAAATCTAAATCGTCGCGTAAAGAAACAAACATTCAGGCTAATATAATGACTACTTACTTTGATGCTGGTAATCCCGTAGTCGCTTCCAGTAATGCGAATACTACATAACATGATGTTTGTTCTACAAAACCCGACAAATTATCTTGTTGTAATGATCCTGACAATGATTTGAGGTATGTTCAGTGTACACAGTGCTCGTCATGGCATCACATATCTTGTCTCAAACTTACAGTCACTCACTGGACAATTTATTCGACTACACTAGAAAATTATTATTGTAAGGGTTGCAAACCAGATTATGATCCTTTTAGTTTGCCAGCTTATCTAGAAACTCTTAACCCGAATTTTGGTGATTTGTTAAGTACTGTTAAGAGTATTCAATTGCTTATGGTCGCTTCTAATGAAGACCTCAAGACGAAACTAGAACAGTCTAATGCTGAAATGAAATCGCAGTTAGAACAGTCTATAAAGTCGCAGTTAGAACAGTCTAATGCTGAAATGAAATCGCAGTTAGAACAGTCTATGAAGTCGCAGTTAGAACAGTCTAATGCTGAAATGAAATCGCAGTTTGAACAGTCTAATGCTGAAATGAAATCGCAGTTAGAACAGTCTAATGCTGAAATGAAATTGCAGTTAGAACAGTCTAATGAAGAACTAAAAGCACGAATGGATCTTGCTAAACAAGAAATGAAATTACAGTTACAGCAATCTAATCAAGAATTTGCAGAGTTTAATGAGAATATTAAGTCTCAGTTTGAACAATTGGAATTGGATATTTATAGTAACCTAACTTCAAAATTTGAATTGGTTCATGAAGAAATTAATACTGTTAATCAAAGATTAGACAATTTGACTTCCGATGTTAAAACACAACTTGATTCAATAGCTTCTGAATGTGTCAAGAAAAATGAACATTTGGGAAGTATTTTAAATAGCAATATTTCTCAAATCCGAACAGAACAAGACGTTCAAGGACAACAAATTTTAATAAATAAAGATTTGATTACTGAATACGATAAATCTATTACAGTATGTTCATCCAAAATAACTGATATTAATAATAGATTATCATCGTTGGAAGTTGCTGGTAAGGAAAATGTACATTTTGGAACGTATCTTATTGATTGTAATAACAGGTTTCAACATATAGAATCTCGTATTGATGTTTTGCAAACTAATTATGCAAATTCTCAACGCAACACAAAAGGAAATTTGAAACCTCCCCTTGCACAAAATAGTTCTCAAACTAAGACATCACGTGAAAGGGCTAGAAATGCAGTTGACTCTGGGGTGACTAATTCATCTACTTATTAATCTGATGAACCTTTAACAACCCATGTGAAAACAACGTTCGATGAACCGCATGTTCGAAATCGTGTTCGCTGGAAGCGAAACAAAAGATTTATTCCAACCTGCAATGAGGAACATTATCGAAATAATATGTCACCTAATAGTGTACAGTTTAAGGATACAAGTAATTATGCGATTAACAATATGCAGACAACTTCTAGATTGAATTCTACCGTTACAAATATTGATAAACATTCCAATGTTCAACAATGTTGTTCCGCTGATGGTGAAAATAGTTACATAAATCAAATGTTTACATACTCGCAAGAACCTAACCTCCCTGTCGTTCATCATAGTAATGTCCCTGGTGAAACGTGTGGGTTTCGTCACATTTCTTCCTTGCAGAATGAAGCTTGCAGACCATGGTTTCAAGGTGAAAGGCGTAATGCAAATTTAATGACTGGCACAAGTTGTCCAAATGCTGAAATTGGTGTTAATGAGTCAAATACAAATAACAATTACTGTGATAATCCACAAAGTTAGTTTGATCGTTGTATTTCTCCAACGTCTTTACCTGTAACTACTGTTGGGGATAGAGGAAACAGATATGTAAAGATAAATGAACTGTCTCATTTACCCAAATTTTCTGGAAAAATAGAAGACCAATCGGCTCGAGAATATCTAGAACATCTTAATTCTATGCTTGATCTTATGGGCATTCCAATTAACAAAAAGCTACAGAGTATTCAGCAGTGTTTCACCAACAGAGCTGCTTACTGGTACAGAACTCACAAACGTATGTTTTCTTTATATGATCATTTTCAAAGGGAATTCATGAAACAATTTGCAAGTCCGGAAATACTACAGTCTCAGTTATCAGTATTAAGGAACAGGAAGTATGATCCTACAGTACATGGTGATTTAGAAAGCTTTGCGTTGAAAACATATTCAAATTATTGCAATTTAGTTGAGAATCCAAACGAATTGGATGTTATTCAATTAGTTATTAGCCAGTTACCAAATAATATAGCTAATAACTTGTCATGAGATACGTTCTATGAACCAGTTAACAACTATGTTAAGGAAATTAGATGTTGTCCGAACTAGTAGAAGAGGACTTATTTTCCTACCGGAAGAAACCGATAATATTAGTAAGGTTAAACCCAACAAGAATCCTGACAGTATGAAATCAAAATTTAGTGTCAAGCAAATTAATGTTAAACACACCAAAAACACTTGCTCATCTTCTACTCAGACTTCGTCGATGGATGCTCAAGTACCTTTTACTAATGAATTTGGCAATGCTAATTCAAGATATGGACAGTTTAGAGGTAGCAATGGTAGTTTTAGAGGACGTAGAAATAATCGTGGCTATTCAGGATTTACATATAATAACAGAAATAATTTCAGATTCCAAAGAAATAATGCATACTCTGGTATTTCCGGTGACATTACAAATAGGAATTATAATCAGGATGCTATAACTTCTCAGTTACCTAACAGTAGTCAGAATGGAAGGATTTTCTACAATAGGCAAGCACAGTATACAAGTGAGCCTGCTCTCGCTCCTACTTACAGTCAACCTGTTAATGTGACTTCATTACAACCACAAGATGCATCTACAACTTCTGGAATATCAAATTCTCCTTCTGGAAATGTATCAAGGACATTTACACGACAATCTGGTGTTGGAACATCTTACCAATCAACAACAAATTTAAATTAAAGGAGCGGATGGAAGTGCCTCGTTCACTCTGCTATCTTTCAGAGAGGCCAAATTTGAACAAACGAAATGTATTTCAAACACAGGAAATTATGAATGTACGTAATTATAAAGACTTAATATCGGAACCACTACAAGTGAATTTTTTATTGGAATGGTTTGAAGAAGAACCTGAATGGACTGTTAGTGATTATGATATTCCGGTTCCATTAACTGAAGTTCCAGTTATTCATGGAATTATTTGTCAAACACCTGTAGTTTGTATTATAGATTCTGGAAGTCAGGCAAATGTTCTAAATTTTGACGTTTGGTGTAAACTATCGTCTTTGATTAGCAACATTAAACTGGATAATGTGGAAGATGTAAAACTCACCGGTTTTGCTGGATCCAAGAAGTGTAAAGTTGTTGGCAGTAAAATTATTAATCTGCAGGTAAAGAACGAATACTTTTCTATGGAATTTTTTTTGTTCTTAAAGAGTTGAATGCCGATGTCATTTTAGGAGTTCCATTTTTGAGGAAATATAAAGCTGAAATTGATTTTAAAGAAGGGAATGTAAGTTTGCTAAATGATAAAGGAAAGGAAATTTCCTCTGTTTTAACTCGGCAATGTTCTTCTACAGAAGATTTGAAGTATTGTACAAAGTCTAACTTTTGTTCCGAAGATACATTAAATGATAATGAAAGTTATTCATGTAGATTGTTACGTGATGCGTCAACTTTGAATGATGATGTAGAATATATGCCATCTAAGAAGTCCATTTATGAGTCTGTTTTTAGAAAAAATAATTTAGACAATTTGCAGAAAGCTAATTTGTTCAAACTTCTGTCGTATTATCAAGTACAATTTTCAGATAAACCTAGGAAAGCAATTGTTGAACTGTACAAGATTCAATTAGATACTGTAACACCTATTACAAGCACACCTTATCCCATACCAATATCAAGAAGAAGAGCTTTCCAAGTGGGAGAAATGGGGAATTATTTACCAAGATTCTTCACCATATCTTAACCCGCTACATATAGTGCCAAAGCAAGGAGGTCTTTGGAGACCTGTGATCGATTTTAGGAAACTTAATCAACATGTTATCTCTCCACAAGTGAGAGTAGAAGCAATCAACGAACTGTTACAGAGGTTCCTAGGATGTGTTTATTTTTCTTCAATTGATTTATCATGTGGTTATTTTCAAATACCGTTGACTGAAGATTCATATCCTTACACAGCTTTTTCTTATAGAGGCAGACAATATCTTTTCCGCTATCTTCCGTTTGGGATTCGTTCAGCAGTCTCAGTTTTCCAGGACAGGATGAATAAAATATTCTCCACCGATTGCAGAAATGTTGTTGTTTGTTATTTGGATGATATTCTAATTTTCAGCAAAAATTGGTCTCAACATATGCAACATTTAGAACTAGTTTTACAAAAGATAAAGGGTGTCAATATGTCTATTAAATTTTCCAAATGTAAGTTTGCTTACAAAGAAATCTGCTTCCTTGGACACATAGTGTCCGGTGATAAAATTATGGTTGATCCTGCAAAGAATTCAGCAATTATTAATTTTCCAATTCCAACAAACAAACGCTCCTTGAGAAGGTTCTTAGGATTAGCTAATTGGAGGCGAAAGTTTATTGAAGGATTTGCTGAAATGGCACAGCCTTTGTATGATCTGTTGAAAAAGGAATCAAAATGGCAATGGAATGATGTTCATGCTTCAGTTTTTGAAAACCTCCGCAAGTCACTGATATCTCCAAAGGCTTTGTATCAACTAGATTTCACGAAGCCTTTCAATGTCAACACAGACGGTTCGAAGAAAGGAATAGGAGCTGTTCTATGGCAAGACTCAACTGAAAATTCTGAAGAAGGACCACGTATAATTCAATACGTTAGCAGATCTCTTAAAGGCAATGAGTTATCATACAATACTCACGAGATTGAATGCTTAGCAATATTATTTGCTTTTGAAAAATTCTACATTTACATAGCTGGAACTAAGGTGAAATTGTTTACCGATCACCAATCTTTGTCTTGGCTAGAATCTACTAAAACTTGGAATCCACGATTAAATCGATGGAGTTTGAAATTTCAAATGTTTGATTATAATGTATATCACGTGCCGGGAAAATCTAATGAAGCTGCAGATGCTTTAAGCAGATATCCTGATTTAAGTACAGGTTTTCCAACTCTATCGGAACTATATGTAAATAACATAAGTCTTGATTTTCTTGACGAAGATAGTGTAACATTTTGGCAAGAAAGTCAAAATTCGGATTCTTATTGCAGTTCCCTTGTACAAAAGTTACAAAATGGGAATTTGTCACAGAATATAAAAAGACAATATTCGATTCAAGATAATATATTATTCATGAAACATTTGAAAGAAGACAAGTGGAAATTTGTAGTACCTATTATTGTTGTACTCAAAATTCTTCATAAATTGCATGACTTACAAGGTCATTTTGGATACTATAAACTATTTAATAAGTGCAGAAGTTTATATTATTGGCCTAAAATGAAAGTTAGTATCAAGCAGTATTTGAACGACTGTCTAACATGCGCAAAAACCAAACAAGCTCACACAAAAATTAGTAAGGATGAATTGCATGTATATTCTACTACTCCACATGATATGTTATCAATAGATGTGTTGGACCGTTACCCAAATCACAAGGATATAGTTACATATTAACAATAGTTGACACGATGTCTAAATTTTTAATGGCTTATCCGTTAAGGAAGGCAACGTCACGTGAAATAATTAACAAATTCAAGCTCCAGTATTTTTACCACTATCCAGTATGTAAGGTAATATTATCAGATAACGGTTCCCAATTTAAATCACAAGAGTGGAAGTTATATATGAATGACTGTAACATAAAACATATCACCACGTCAGTTTATTCGCCTTTCGCAAATCCTGTGGAAAGGTACAACAAAGAGTTAATACGATTGTTACGATTATATACTTCGCAAAATCATCAGGACTGGGTAAAATATTTGAATCATGTAACAGGACTTCTTAATAATTCCGTTTCGGAAATAACAAGTTTCACACCTAGTGAACTTTTTCTTCATCACGAATTAAAGGATTCAATTATCAGTCAAATTAACTGGCCACATGATTTAAAGTTTGTGCCCTGGAAACATAAGTATTTTATCGCCAAAGCACGTATTAAGGAAAGATATAAGCCCAAAACTATTGAGTGTGATGCTAATAAATTGAAGATTGTCCCAGGTGATATTGTTTTAGTGAAAAATCATGAACATAGTAGTGCAATTAACAAGAAAATTCATAAGTTTATGGAATTATGGCTTGGACCCTATATAGTTGATGTTGTGAAAAACAATTATACAATTTTGATGTCTATGGACGGAAATAAGATAACAACAAGGCAGAACTTGTCAAATATCAAGAAATTTAATTGTTCTGATGACAAAAAGGAAGAATTGCTTAAACTAATGTAATTGTTATGAAGTAATGCATAAGTAGCTGTAAATTCGAACCCTAAGATGACATTTTCAGAACTTTAGTAAAAAGAGTATTGTAAATTTGTGAATTGGTTCAATATGTCAAGTGAACTTTCTCATTATCCTGACAAGTGTATATTAAAAGCAGGACTCAAATCTTATATATTATGTAAAAAAAAAAATGTTATGTTCATTTTTTTCAGGAGAAGGGGAGAGATTGAGACTGTCCTATTCTAAAACTGTCATGTTCAAAGTTAATATTATTTATGTTATTGATGTTGTTTTTAACTTATGCATGTTTGTTTTATAGATATTGTTATAATCATCTTATCACGCTGTATAAAATACAAGAAATGAAATTGATGTAACCATACCAACGAGAAATAATAAGTACTAAAAAATGGTGATGGAAGTTGTGAGATTTTCTGCGCCTGTATTGTATTTATTTTAAATATAACGGTTATCGTTAATTACGCAATTTTATTTGCATTGATAATCGTTCTGCAAGTTTTAGCGCAGCGACGGTTATCATTATGTCATCACAAACCATTGACGGATAGCCCCAAAAACCATTCCCGATAGCCCCAAAAACCATTGACGGATAGCTCCAAAAACCATTCATGATAGCCCCAAAAACCATTCACGATAGCCCCAAAAACCATTCATGATAGCAACATGAACCATTTCCGGGAAGGTTAGGTTAGGTTGGGTTAGGTTAGGTAAGCATAGTTAAAAAAATTTAAAAAATAATATTCTGGTAAAAAAAGGGCATGTTTGGAAACACTGGCGAAACCGCTTGACTTTCTACGCTTACGCCATCTGCAGGTACATAATGGAAACAACGGTATAATGTTGTTGCTTTGCACAAAATGCAAGTTTATTATAACAAAAGTGCTTATTTCTTGTTGTGCAGCATTCTACAGTGAGAAAATACCTCCACGAACTTTCAAAATACTACAGAAACTCATTTTCGTAAGTAGTTTCTTCTGTAAAAATGAAGAAATGTGTCTTCGATATAATATACATTTACCTATTTTTTTAATAACAACTCCTTCTCCTTTTAAGCTCACCTTTTTCTTCGATATTTTAATCGGTATTCAACCTACAGCTTAAATTAGGATATAAACATTTGAATCGAGTTCAGGACACCTTGTTACGTTCCCCGGATTATTCCAATGAATCAACTTACTTTTATTCCTCTACGGCGAGCATGAGACTTATCAGCTTACTATGAAGCCCTCAGGTAGTGGGAAATCCCATAAGGATATGTTTACGTAAACTTTACTTACTCTAGCACACCAAAAATATATTTATATGTCAGTTAATGTTAATATATTACACTTGCATTCGCAATTAAACTCCATATTACAAACAAAATTGTATTAAGATCATACTAGTTCTTCACTATACAAATTAACACATTCACATTTCCAAAATCACTTCCATTATCCCAAGGCATTATCCAGCATCATTCATAATATCTCTCACCTCATCAAGGTACCTTGTCTCTCACCTCACAACCTCACAATCAAATGTTTTAAGGTTAGTCCATAACCATAACAGACTACCCAATTGAACAAAACAAATTATGTCATCATAGACAATTAACATATTAAACATATTAAACACTTAAAATGATACAATAAGTGGGTGCGTATCAACCTTGATTCAAAGGTAATAACAGATCTAAGTCATCGAAACTTTTCGTTCGAATATCAGACATCCATTTGGATTAACGTCTTAAAAGCAACGACTGTATATTAGCTTCCGAGCAAGTGATGGACAAGAATAAAAGAAATAAATAAAAAACAGCAGTTATTGTGAATTATCATTTACAATACGTACCTCTTGAATGCACAACTGCTTAAATGTAACAGATTAAAAAATAATATTACACCAAAATAAGGACTTTCGTTTCGTAAAAGCCTTAAATTATTTAATTTAGTAAAATTTCAATATAGGGGAGAGTTGCCTATATTGTACCTCCTCCTAAGTCGCACCACCGCTGGATTTCGGTGATCCATGCCAATGAGTACCATCTAGCGGCATGTATTGAAAGGTCTTCAGTAGCGAGGGAGGCAGTGATGAAAGTTGGTATTCGTGCTCGTGTCTGCTAGTTGCTAGGAACATTTGAAGGTTCTAGCAGTGTGTGAAGTAATGATTGTGTCGAAGGCGTAAGGAGATACACGTCGAACGGTGAGTTTGAAGTAACTATCTTTTAGTGCATGCTAGAGGTAAGTTTCGGGAGCATGTTGACTGCGAAGTTTGTGCACGAGTTTTCTTTGTTAGGAGACGAATGGCGGGAATAAGGAGAGAGTGCCGGTGGCCTAACTTGTACCACACGTTGGTTTTCTATATTGTACCGGTACAATATAGGAAACTGCGATGAAAGTGACTAATGGTGGTCCGTACCCCAATTTTATTTTTCAAACGAAACGGACGTACGGCTCATGTACCACAGACGAGTTGGAGATGGCCATGGCTGCATTCAGGAACGGGGATTGCGGCATAAACGAATGTTGTCGACGGTACGGCATCCCAAAACCCACTCTGAAGAGACATCTAGAGGCCAAAAATTCATATGCGAATGAATCTGTGAAGCAAATAGGTCGTGGTACAGTTTTCTCGCCAGAACTGGAAAAGGAAATTGAGAAATACCTTCTTCAGATGGAGGAAAGTTTATTTGGATTGTCAATATCAGATGTTAGGAGGTTTGCTTTCGACATGGCGGAAGCAAATAATTTGTCCCATAATTTCAACAAACAGAAAAGAATGGCAGGTAAAAAGTGGTTCTATAATTTCATGAGACGACACCCCACGTTATCTGTGAGACAGCCAGAGCCAACATCATACGCTCGAGCCAGGGGATTTAACAGATAATCTGTAAACGCTTTCTTTGACATACTGGAAAAGTGTGTAGATTCAAATGGACTGGATGGTATGAGGAAAATAGTGGGAATGAAAGGGAAGAAGCAGGTCGGAGGAATCACGTCAGGAGAGAGAGGTGTCACTACAACTGTTGTGTGTTGTGTAAACGCCTCAGGACATTACGTACAGTCAACGGCAAAGATAATGGTAGGCAAATTGTCCACCGCTATTTTAATTACTTTTTTATTCTACACCCTGTGTTGTTTTATGGAATGAAACTATGTTGGTTCGAAGCAGGCATTGTTCTCTGCTTATTGACGTCACGTCATTATTTCAATTCATTGTTATCACAATGTGTAATACAGACCGAATTAAAATGGTGGTGGACAATTCGCCTACTGTTTCTTTCGCCGTTGGGTGTACTACCCATGATCATATTCAAGAGGCAGAGAATGAGTGATGACCTGAAGGTGGGCGCGCCACTTGGAAGTGTGGTGGAAGTCTCCGATAGTGGGTACATGAATTCGGATTTATTTGTGAAGTTCCTCCGACATTTCATCCAGCACGTGAACTTTTCCCCGGAAAGGAAAGTTCTTTTGCTACTAAATGCCATACCACCCACTCTAAAAATCTTGAAGCTCTGACTGTGGCCAGAGAACACGGGATAATAATGCTGCAACTTCCTACGACGTCATCCTTTGGACGTCGGTTTCTTCTCCACACTGAAAAGGTACTATGATGAAGCCTTAGAAACTTGGATTAGAAGCAATGTCGGATCTGCAGTAACCCAATATCATGTATCCCAGCTATTTGCACAAGCCCACGGTCGTGCATGCACTTCAGCTGTTGCAGAGAGCTGCTTCAAAACGTGTGGTATCTGGCCTGTAAACCGTCACGCTTTCATAGACTCTGATTTTGCTGCAGTTTCTCAAATTTCTCAGGACCCTACAGAGGTTGTCGACCAGGTTCAGGGTGCCGATGTAGCTCCTATTGACTTGCCACGATCAGTGACCTGCTCAAAGGTGACCCCAGCAGAAATATCCCCTGTCAGGGTGAAACACTCCACTCGGAAAAGATCCCAGCCAGCTGCAGAAGTAACTGCTTCTCCATACAAAAGCCAGTTGAGTAAAAAAAAGTTGAAAACGTCTCATCCCGACACCACCGCATCTGCGGTTCTGTTCGAAGCTCCTTCTACGTCTGCTGACGAGGTACAAAGAAAACGAAGAAAACGTGTCGACCGAAAACTGAACCAGCATCAAATAGAGAGGCAATATTCGCCGATAACAGCACATCCTCATCCACTCTTCCACATGAACATGCAGAAGATTGGTACGCAATATCTGCGATGCATGTAGCGTGGAAGCAATGACTCAGTGTGTCCAGTGCAAACTGTGGACCCACGATTCATGTTCAGGAGTAAAGAAAAATGATGTGATCTCTATCTGTAGTAGTTGTGAAAGTGATGTGTGATTTACTGCTCCCAGGCAATAATATGAAAGTGTAGGCCTAATTCAATAAATTTCATATTAGTAACTGAACTTTCAATTATTATATTTTCATTTGCACATTAACTTGTTATATTGAATGTAGAAGTTCTCATTTTTACTATTAGCTTCAGTAAATATATTCTGAAAGATTATATGTATAAAAGCCTACATGTATTACTTCTTTACTTTGACATTGTTTCTGTGATACTTTTTATCCTGTACGAAATAGGAACCCACTAGTACAAATTAGGAGCCCCGTTGCCAATAGTGTACCGTTTGTAAACTTCTTTTCAAATAGCTATTTAACTTATTTTGAATTCACTAAGTTAATTGTAACTTAGTGGAGTGTTGCATAAAAGTGTAAATTTTATTTTAGTAATGCAATAGTGAATATATATTTAATATTTTGTCGACAATCGTCCAAAAATTGCAAAGTTGTACAATATAGGCAACTCTCCCCTATTACACGTACAGTAATCTTCTTCAAGAGCTAAGAATACATTGAAATCTAATATATTAGAAGATATACATCTGCAAAGATTTTAGTAACAGATCGACAGGGGAAGAACACAATATTTATTTTAGTGTGCGATATTCTCAACCGACACAAGATAGGAACAGTTTTTTCAAACGATTTTAAACGTCTGCCATTCTCCCTAAATCCATTTGTGAGCATGTTTATAATCCATCAACGTTAATTCCATGCTGAATCTATAAAAAATGTATCAGGTCTGGTGAAAATATTGCTTCTTTCTATTAACATTAAGCACGCGAATGAACTCTTTGCTACTTGTCTGTTTCTCATAGTTGTTTCGAGTATCTGTGCTCGTTGTTCTTTATACGTGCATATTGCAACACTGCTCTTTCACATCTTGTAGGTAAGTTCACAAACATGTAGAAATGCATGCTGCTTCAATGAAAAAGCGTGGTCCTACATTTCGTATCAGATAATTGTCTGATGTTAGAAACAAGAAAAGTGTGAATTTTTTGATGAAGTAGAGTGCACGACGGATCAGGCATTGTGCATTTCTCTTCTTTCTGTGGTTGATTAATCCATACATGCTGTGAAATACGAAACATTCCACAAAATGCAACACTACAAATATTCAAAATTTTCAGTATCAAACACCAAACAAATTAATCATGCGAAGGAAAATTTGTCATATTTCAACTTCGATTTCAATGTTCGTTACAAGCAAATAACACAGAATGAACAAATTATTAGTACTCACTTTTGAAATGGAATATGTACAGTTATATCCATATTGATAAATTTTAAAATTTCAATATTGCGTGGCGCAATTATTCACAATCTTCAAAATAGTTGTCACAAGTGAAAATATGATGGTACGCTTGCCGCCATATTCGCATCACACAGCTTGAAAATTTGTATCTTCAAGCTAAGCCATGTCAGAAAGCTCACTTTCCGGTCTGGTAACTGGAGATCTGTGGTTAAACGAGAGTATCCTGTAAAGTCATAATATTCTTTCTTTATTAGTAATGGCAATTGTTTAATTCAGAGTGACAGAAAGTTTCCAAAATTATCAATTTTACGTCTTTTTATTCGGTCAAGCTAAATTCAACAAAATGGTAAGCTTTAAAATAATTTTAAAGGCTAATTGTTATTTTTTAAGTTCGTAAATATTAATCTAAATTTTATTCTAAAAACGTCACATTCTAAGATCAGTGTTGAGAAGACAAAGCATTGCTTTCAATATTATATCTTTCAAAGTTAATTTAGCAATGATTAATTTTCACATATTATTGTAATGTGCATGTAAAAATGCTTTGAAATCATTAAGATACTTGTTATGTTCGTTAAAATTGATGTTTCTTCAGTTAGTTTGAAGGATGTTTTTGGTGCAATTCGATTTCAAAGAATATAGACAATTAAACTGTTTATATATTTCGACAAAAGTACGAGTATATGTAAATGAATGAATAAATGTTAACACAATAACGTAGGAGCCAGGTTCCTCTTGTGTAATTTCAATATTGATATGTAAGAAACGTATTTCCTACAGGAATTGAATTCCATACATTCCAATAAACAAATACAAACAAGTTTGCTGTACTTGCACAAGTACTTCCACAATCATATCCAGTATTCTAAAAGCATTTCACAAACCCTTCGTGAAATTTAAAAATCATTACACAATCGGAACTGTTATACAATGTAAAACTGGGAAGAAATTTAAATGAAAAATATATGTTTAGAGGCCATATTGAGCAAAACAATATATATTAATTACATATTTATTTGTTCTATTTGTTAGTTTATTCACCACTTGTTGTGTGGACCAATTATAGAGTTTTCTTTCATAGATTTAAACAGTATTATTGCAAGGAATGTTTAGCTTATTAGCAACATTAGCAAATATCATTAGCGATACAAAAAAATTGACCTCAAGCAAGTTCCAGCTGGCATTTCAAGATTTTTAATATGTGCACAGAACGAACAGAAATACAGTACCTACATGCACTTAAAACGTACTAAGTATTTAATATTTTTTATCTTCGTTAGTAGTGGATTAACACTAATCATTGATGCGTTTCCTATATAAAAAGCCTGACCCAGAGATATAATTCACATACGTCTGTATAAAAGATAAAATTTGTCTGGTTTAATGTACATTTTCGTCACTTTTGTATGTCCAGCGAGATATTTGACACGCGGGGGAAAAAAATTACATTTCCAGCTTTGCTGTACCAGTGCCTCGATTCTTAACTTGTATCCGTGCTTTCCTGATGTATGCGATTAAGCAGGTACATAGGTTAAAATCGTGCATAAGGCATCTATAACGTTTCTGTCCGATAATATGTCTCTTCACAATATAATTCGTCACAAAATACTCCCTGGATCCAATCTACATCTTCCTACTACGTGCATGGTTTTCCTGTTACGTTTTGGTTCCCAAACAGGGGTGGCGTCAAGGGGGTGGCTGGGTCAGGGTCCATCCAAAATCAGGTTTGTAGTAGCCAAATTTCGTGATAAAAACAAAATGAATGTAGATAATGATGCCTATGATGTTAAACCTTATAAAATTCGAATCCGGGATCGCTGGTGCCGAAGCTCCCTTGACTAACCATTGGACCATGGAGGTATGTAGTATTAAGGTATTATTCATACTGTTAATTAACTATAATTTTTAATTATCACTATTGCATATCATATTATCACTTCTAATCGAACCTAAAATTTAACACATTTTCAATGCAACATTTGAATTTTAAAAAGGATATTTTGATTGTCTATACATGTACTACAATATCTAAAGTTTCTATTATTAGCAAATAAATCCTTGTTTGCATCACGTAATAGTAATGTGAATATCGAAATATATCTAGATGTGGCCCATCCACAACAGACGGTCTGGTAGTGTCACTGTGCTGGACCTTGCCAGTGTATTGAAATTACATTAATCAAGGTCAGACATTAGCCTATTATCTGAAAGTGGATATTTTCCATACTGAGTTCAATATCAACTTGCGACGACCTTCTTACTTTCTTTCGAAAAACCTTTAGTTGAACAGGCGCCATATTGAAGTATAGTGTGATAAGATGTCAGATAACAATCCTGAGCGTAGTGTTGCCAATGCAACTTTTTGATTTGGGTTTACGAACCACTAACATGTAGCCTACATTTTCAAATATAAATACAGGATATCATAATCGTAATACGTTCAACACAAAATAAATGCATCTAGAAATGATATTTGAAGATTTTGCAAAGATTAACTATTCGTAGAATTGCAAAGAATTCCATACTTGTGTGACCCATCAGATGGATCGTTTCCATTTTATCCTGATTTATTTTCATTGTAACTGTTCGATACAGTCAAAACGTATAATGAGGAAGGAATATTGCCTACCAGAATTAGGAAAAACAGTTTAGTGATTATAATCATAAAAATTCGATCGGCCGATTTTCAATTCCTAGCGGTTTTACCAAAAATTCAAACAACATAATCCATTTGTCTATGAATAAATGGACTTCTGGTTCACATTGTATACTGTGTTTGAAGGGCTTTGAACTAACGATCTGCTCATTTTGTGCTCTGACAGAACGTGAAAGAATGTCCATCAGATCAGTTGGCACAAAGCTGGGAAAGAATCAAGACCAAAGAAGACACGGAAAAGAAGGACTATGATTTCCTAGACGATGCTTGCTCTGAGTCCAGTGAATCGTCTGATTCAGGATACAAGGTAAGAGAAGTAAAATAGGTTGGGCGATATTCAACTTTTGCTGACCTCACCTACAAAACTACGAAAGTACTGGTAATCTCATTAAAATGAAAAATCACGAAGATATCAAATACAATAGAATTGAATGACAACAGTAAATAATTAAGTTGGATAATTATAAGTTATGAAATAATTTAAGGCAACTCTCAGGAAGATTTGGTTAGTAACATGCGGATATTTTAAAACCTTGCTTCTGATCGTCGTCAATGACTCATACAGCATTATACCAAAAAGGTTTTGAGTTTTGTTTCATTGGTTCCACTGGAAATTTCTCATACATTGTATGGGCGCTGTGTAATTTGAAGAGGAATAAGGTTCTGCAAACTTAGACTGGTACTATGTCTCGTTTTACAAGTCTTACTTTCGACGTTAAATGTTGAAACCGGGTAGAGTTGTTATTATTTATCATAGTCACCATGTGAGTCCGAGTTCGAGTTTTCTTCAACTCCACTTTTATGCACAAATATGCTCATTGTGGTTGGACCTACAGTTTAAAGTGGTATCCGAACCAGTATGAACCTCCATCGGGTATCGAACCCTGGATCCATTATCACTAGGCGAAATAACCATATGAACTTCCCTCCATCGTGTCGTGGTGAGAATTCCCAGTTCAGTGAGCAGAGAATGTGAGGTATTTGTATTTTCTTGAATCTACACATAGACCTGATACATGCATTATGAACTTGATGAATTTGATTGATATCTTGATATTTTTGGCTCTTAAATAACATAATGATAGTGGAACAGAGGCTGGATGAAATCTAGAAGGTTGTTGTTAGTAAAGATGATTTTATTTCTTGTCTATCGTTCACGAGAACGTCGTCGTGTGAAGAGCAGTGAGTAAGGCACTCGGAGCGATTCGGATGAATTCGTGTGTTCATTCCAACTTTTACCTGTGTGTAATGGCCAACTAAGTGCTTGAGATTTTTAGGAGTCTCTGGAATTATCACATGAGCAATATGTGATGCCGCTTTATTTGAAAATTAACTTATTTCCACGCTGGTTCTTTGTTTCATTCATTCGGTGACAGGGACTTCATCAGAGAGGTGCAAACACTCATGATCGCTCCCCAGAAAAAAAGGAAAAGCAGATAAATAAATGGTCATTAGTACAAATATACATATTTCTTTGGAATTTAGGTGATTTAGGTGTGTAATAAATGTGGCTGTCCCTCAGAAAATGGTCGCTAACCCCCTCCCCCTCAATTCATTTTTTTTTCTGCTACCATGACTGACAATGGTGGGGAAAAAACTGCTCGAATCTCGGTTAGTCCTTGCATATTATACTTTCACATCTCTAGTTTGTGTCTATCCGTAAAACTATTTCGAAGGACAGGGTGAGTCAGAAATATGGCTTCACGTTTGAAGTGCGACACTGTACAATGTAGAGGAAAATGTATTTTCTCATTTCATTTCAGATAAGTGTCACGCTCCTTAGCTTACGTCATTAGCCAAGATGGAGCTGAACATGCAGCAGAAAGTTATAGTTGCAACGTGGGCAATTCTATTCAAGAATGATCGTGAGACTGGCGAGACGTGATTTTAACGTAACATTGTTGCCGTCGACTGTGGGAAAGTGGAGTAAACGACTGCTTACATCAAATTGTTGTTTAGTTTAAAGTCTATCTCACAAACATTATGGTATGCAATTGTTCACGATGCAACTGTAACTTGCTGCTGCATGTTCAGCGCCATCCTGGCTAATGTAAGCTCGGGTGCGTGAGACTTATCTGAAATGAAGAAATGAAATTTCAAGTTTAATATATCATTCTCCATTTCCCTCTACATCGTACAGTAACACATTACATTTACTTCAAACGTGTAGCCATATTTCTGACTCACCCTGTAGAATGCAGTACGTTCTTTCTACTTGGTAACTAACTAAACTAGTATTAATAGTCGTAGAATTTAAAGATGTTTTACTTGAAAGCAGTTTCTTTCCGACTCCTTTAATAGACTTTAGAGCAAATGTTACTGGAGTGCAATTTCTTGCAACTCTTGTAGATTGTAAATCAAATGTTACCTGCATGCGATTTCTTTCTGACCCTTGTGGTAGAATTTAAAGCAAATTTGACTTCGATGTGATAACTTTTATGGATAACCAGCGACTCGTAACTATACTAGAAGCATCTCAGTGTCACGTGTGTGGCATTCACATATGAAATGTAAGGTTCTCGACCTGCGACTGCGCCTTCCCGATGGCGTAGAGATGACGTCATCACCTTGAAATAAAGGGGCTCCCGGGTTTGATGGAGGCACATAGTTATTCGGATCACACTTTAAACTGTAGTCCCAGTCCCAATTACACTGATAAACAATTAAATACTCCTTTAAATAAAACTAAGTGATCTTTATGTATTCAGATGTGCTGATAACGAATATCGCATCCGTTTTCCTGTATCACCTAAATTATTTGCAGAACACCTAAATTTTATAGTTTTATGGTTTCAGGTCTCCGCACCCTGCTCCGCATCCGGCTTAACGTTTGGTTTCTAGCAAATGGATAAGAACCTTTCAGCGACCTTGTGTGTTTATGACTGGCAGTTAATATTTCGTGGAGGAAACATCTGGCACTAGAGTAATTTCCTGTTTCTCTGTTAAAATTTGTTCTTTTGTGGGTTAGACGAGTCTTAACTTCCTTTCCGATAACTTCGCGAGTAGCCTTCGGAAGTAGCCGTATTTTATGTTTGTGTATGTTCGTGAAATTGTGAATGTAATATTGTGTATAGTGAAGTGAAGTGTAAGTTGTATTTTAACAAAACGATCAGAGCATTCACAATTGTTTTTTAAAGAAATATATTATAACTCAATTAATGAGTTTGCCATGTCACGCAAATGTGTGAATAAGCCAAACTTGTTTTGTTACGTTTGCGGGGAATTTACTCCGAAGTCACAGAGAAATACTATCACTCCTATAGTGAAAAAAGCATATGAGTTGTATTTTGGAAGTAAAGTAGACGAGGGAAAAAGCTGGGCACCAGGTAAAATTTGTTGTAATTGTTCGCTAACTTTACGTGGTTGGCTTAATGGCACTCACAAATCAATGCCCTTCGGAAACCCTGTAATATGGACAGAACAGAAATATCATACTACGGATTATTACTTCTGTTTAACAAACATAGTGAGATATAGTTCTAAATCAAAACATTCTATATTTTATCCTGATGTTCCTTCAGCCAAGAAACCTATGAGTCATGCTTTTATACCAATTCCTAAGCCTCCTAAAGAATGGACAGATGAAACAGAACCAAGCAGTGCTTCTCCAGATGACGAACCTGAATCCTCATATTCAAACACCGATCCAAATTTTCCTCATCCAAATATACCTGACTTTATTTCCCAATCCGAACTAAATGATTTAGTCAGAGACCTCAACCTTCTAAAGTTCAAGCGGAATTATTAGGTTCTCGTCTCCGAGGGTGGAATTTATTACAAGGTGGTGTTAAGGTGTCATATCGGAAACGTCAACAATCACTGACACATTTTTTTTCTGTTAGTAATGAGTTAACTTACTGCAATGATGTAGAAGGCCTTCTGCAAGGACTTGGAAGGAGTCATAACTAGTGGTGTAGCGTTATAGTACGCCCGTACGCCAGGCGTTCCCAGATTTAAAATTTCAAAAATGCTTAAATGCTGTGATTATAAAGTAAAACGTGACTAATTTCATATATGTTTGACCTTCATGGCATTATAATAGCTATTTTTCGCGATCCGCTTGCAACGCTCCACTCTCAACACTCGTTCTAGCATCTCTTTTCAATGCCTTTCCCGGCCGGACGCCGAGCAGGTTCGGCGTACAGGACTCTATATTCCTTGCTGCCTTTCTGGAGGGAAATCTTCGATTTTTACAGCACGTGCGTAAATGGTCTCTCTTACGCCAGCGTACGAGAGATCTACCGTGATTAGTTCATGTGACCCTTCTTGCCTTCTCAAGCAGACGACAGCGGCTGAATTCCTACCCGGTTCTTCGCTCTTCGCGCTCATGCAACTCGTGTTATGTGATGCTACAATACGCAATATTGACTGACGTAACTTTACCAATCTCAAATATACTGCTTCTTAATGGCCACTGCATTGTATAATTTATCGCACGAACAGCGATGTGTATTAGAAACTAAAAGATCAACACAGTTTTTGTCAACTAAGTTGGTGAAGTCCTCGTGGTAGAAATTCAGCCTGTGGCTGCTCTACCACTTAACCCGCAAAACTATTATTTTTTATTGTATTTTTTCGTTATTATCAAACTACTTAATAATGTGTGAATGGAAATGTTTAGCATTCATTTGAAAACTCTTAACATCGAATGGTCTCTGGAGAAAATTATTTTAAAATGTTTATCAGCATTCTCAAGATGTAATAAACAGTGGTCTGAATTACTAATCGGCACTGTTACGTCAGTAGAGTGTACGATATTTGGATCATCCACTCTGCTTTTCACAGTGCGCCAAGACGACAGAGGTCCCTGGTTCGAATCCCGGCGTGAGCACGGGTGTTCTTTGTCAGTGTCCCTTCATCAATATCATCACTCATATTCATATTCGCAATTAACCAAAAGTGGTAGAAAAGCGAAATAAAATAAACCAAATCAATCAGTAGTTGGATCGCCCACAACAATGACGTCTACTGTTGTGCAGAGGCGCTTGTGATTCAGGTAGGTTTTTAATGACTTGCGTCATGCAGAAAGATATAAAAAAAGGTATAGAACACCAGAGTTCAAAACATCTGTGGCATAGTGAGGCATCTAATTTTCTAGCTAAAACATGCAATGATGATGTTTTATTGAAAACCCAGCTTACTTCAGGCAAATAATACCTGTGGCGACTAATACCATAAGTAAATTATTAAGCAAGAAAGGGCCGACTCTTCCTTCGGACTTGGCGTTCCCACCCGAAATGTCCATGCTACGCCACTGGTCATAACCCAAACGAGTGGAGACTATTTTTAGATTCATCTAAGAATAGTTTAAAAGTAGTATTGTTGCATAATGGTAATATATACCCATCAGTACCCCTTGCATATTCTTCCACCATGAAGGAAACATATGAAAATATGGATACAATATTAAAAGTGTTAAATTATGAAAAATATGGTTGGCAGATATGCGGAGACCTCAAAATGATTGGTGTACTGTTAGGCATGCAGTCTGGGTTTACAAAATTTTGTTGCTTTCTTTGCGAATGGGACAGCCGGCCAAAAGATAAACATTACAACATTGTGGATTTGCCCATACGAAAAAACTTAATTCCTGGAGAGAAGAGTGTTAGGAATCACCCTCTACTTGAGAAAGACAAGATTTTGTTACCACCGTTGCATATAAAGTTAGGGCTGATGAAAAATTTTGTTAAGGCTTTGGATAAACATTGTGAGGGTTTTGGGTACTTGAGAAAAACATTTCCTAAACTCAGTGATAGTAAGTTAAAATAAGGCATATTTATTGGGCCGCAAATCCGTGAGATCATTCATGATGACAAGTTTGTGGAATTGCTAACAGAAAGAGAGAAATGCGCATGGTCAGCTTTCAGACAAGTATGCTGTAATTTTCTTGGAAATGTGAAAGCTGACAACTACAAGGAACTTGTTAAGAACTTGTTGAAGTGTTATCAGCGCATAGGGTGCAATATGTCCTAGAAAATTCACTTTTTACATTCGCATTTGGACTTTTTCCCCACTAACCTGGGCGCGGTTAGTGATGAATGCGGCGAGAGATTTCACCAGGATATTTCTGTCATGGAGAAACGATATGAAGGAAAATCGGTACATAACATGTTAGCAGACTACTGTTGGAACCTCAAGGAAGAGGTTTCTGGTGGCAGTTACAAACGGCAGAGTTCAAGAAAGAAATTTTGAAAATGTGAGTTAAAATGTGTTTTTCTCCTTTTTTGCATGAAATTTCTTCATTGAACAGTCAAAATCGGTCCTATATATATTTTTTTTAATTTTTGTATATTTCATAGTTATTCACTTCAATATTTAAATCTTGTTTGATGAGCAAACAAACAAAAATAATTCCAACTTTCGATGTATTATTACAAAGGGAATTAAATTTTTATTAAAAAGAAAAAAATGAAAATCCATGGAAAACGATAGGTGATACAGCATTTCTACTTTCAGATTTGGATTCACCGGGGTCGAATTATAAATAATCACCTATTTTCGTTCAAAGGAGCAAAAAAAAGTTTGAATTTGTTTATCAGTGTTATCCTATCAGTGCATAAAAGTGGACTTAAAACTAAATCAATCAAGGCATGAGTTTGGATATGTCATAATGAACTTATTTCATAGAATTATGTTGTACTTTGTGGTGTCTACTAAGAAATGAAAAAAAAAAACGTGAGTATGACGACGTAGACTGAATGCATGAAAAGTATTTTCGAAAATATGTAAAAAATGTAGCAGCCTGACATAATTTGTCTGTAGGTGAAAAATGCAAATTATATGTATTCACAAACATTTAAACCTTAATGCAATTAAAAACAATAATAATTTCCATATTGATTCATTTCATTAATTACATGGAGTAGGACTACATTTCGTGAAATGCCTCAGTGATTATTTTTTTCTGCTTCCCAGATGAATTGTCCGGACTGTATAAAACGACGAGAAAGACTATGGAAGAAGGTCGAACAGGAAAATTCAGAAAAATACGTGCACTTAAGATTGCTTGCGACTGGTGTATTGTTTGGTGTGGTAAGTATTCCTTCCAAGAAAATTATGGGTTACAATAAATATATGCTAGGCATCTGATGTAAGTGTGGAGTCAGATTTACTAACAGGTGTGAATGGTTGGGCTTTTCAATTCTCTCTCTCAGCGAAACAATTGAAGACATATTGGTTGTTTTAGTGCTCTGTCCATGTATATTCGAAAATTGTCGTCATATCTCAAGGAGCCTCGGAAGGTGTTATTGCGCATGACCACAATTGTCATATATGGTGGCTGAATCCGGACTTCTTATGTGGGCAATTTGATACTAAGAGGAGCAGAAATTACTTTGTATGGTTCTGCCTATTAATATTTATTTTATTCGTGTCACATTAACAAGAAACTCACTCAATTCACGGCCATGAAATTAGGCGGTTGGCAGAAATTCGCGTTGATGCCACGTCGGAGCACAACCCCGTATTCGGAGCATTAAGAGAATGAAAGATCTGGTTGTAGAGTTGGCCTTTGTAATCCATGTGATAGAAACTGACAGTATTTGCTCGAGAGATCAGGGATGACACCCAAGTGCCCCGGAGAGAGGTCGGTCTGACGCTCGAACTAGGCAACGCAGCCCGGTTGGCGTTGACACACAGTGCGCGGGAAACAACGACTTCTGTCCCGCTCTCGTTTTGCTTTTCCCATACGTGGCACCGACGCAATTCAGCCGCCTATTATCATGGCCGTGCGTATAATTATTTTGATTGCCGTGCCGAATTTAATACCATATACAGCCTTTTCTCCCACTTAACAATATTATTTACATAGGAATGCATTCGCACGAGTGCATTACGAGAAGCATCGTAGAAAAGATATGAGACATTATTCAATGACAGATCCATAGACAAATTGAAAAACGGAAGTTTTATTCTATCTTCATATTAATATTTACATAGACATGTGTGTAAACATTAATTTTTTGTTCAAATTATATATTTTAGTTTTCTTGTTGTCTATGTCTACTTAAGGACCCGCAGTTATCCATTTCGTAGGGCATCTGACTAATAGAGAATCTTGTTTATTCCAGGGGTGGCTGAACTTAATAGGGAATCTTTTCGAAAAAGCCCCTCCAAAAAAGCTGCTCTGGAATTCACTCAGCCTCCAAACAATTGAGAGGAAAGCGGGCTGCAACGTGACGTCGATCACAGCACCTCAAGCATGATTGAAATTGAATATATGTGGGGTTCTGCACCAACATTACTTAACGACGGTGTAATATACAGAAGATACCGTTACCTTTTTAATCTTTTCTCTGCATCTCGAACACAATGCCAATGATGAACATCAATAATGATTAAATTAAACCGGTAAAGGGACAAGCACAAAGATACATCCATGACAAGACCGGGATTCGAACCCAGAACCCAGAAACTTCGGTAATTATAACGTGCCGTCTATTTGTTTTACATTCTTCAACGATTTTAATCACAAATTTTATATTTTTGTGTGTACGAATTTCTTAATCGCGTTTGTTGACATTTGATGACGAATGTCTCACGTAGTATATGCCATTATGCACGAGTTTTTCATCTTCGTAATAATAACAATTCATTCGATTCACATATACAGACATACTGTTTCTTTTCGAGAAGAGAGAGATGAAGAAGTACAGAGCAGCGGTGGTCCAGTCGGTTTCAAATCTGACCACCAAGCTGGAAACCAGGATTCGATTTCCAGGGGTAAGTTAATTCAAGTGGCAATTTTTTCAGCACTGTCCCCGTATAATGTAACTCTGAGGTTCACCCAGCCTCTAACAAATTGGTAACTGAGAGGCAATCCTTGCGGATAAAGGTTACCGGAGCGTAGTGATGATCACATCACCTCCTCCGCGAAATATCCAGGATTGTGATGTGTGGAGCCCTAATTACATATCCTGCATATTTCAATGAGCAGTGGTAGCTTAACTCATTTTTACATAAAAGCATACGAAGTTTAAAAGAATGTTTCCAATAACATCAATAGGTCCAACCCAAGGTAAGTCTTCATAACAGTCGCGAGTGTTTACATATTTTGTAACAGCAATTTGACTTTCTCAAGAAACGTAGGAAGTGTATAAAATTCATAGTATAATTATCTACTCTAAATTAGTCTCTGCTCAACAATTATAAATATATGTAATTTTCGTAGTAGTACATTTCCTGTGCGAGTCTAATCTTCAATATGTATTCTTGTTGCAGCTTGTTACATCAATTGTTCTCGATGAAGCATGGGGACGTACCAGACGAGTGAAAAAGGACGTTGAAAATGAAACAGTGAATTATCCAGCATCGGTAAGTCGTGTTCACTTTAACATGCCAGATCTACTCAGCTAAAATAAAGTGAATGACGAATGGCGCCAGTAATGATACGATTCCTCCTAGCGTGTCTGTATTGTATATGTTCCACAAGTAAAATCTTCCCACTTAGGTGTACTTCACTCGCTCAAAACGTTGCTTTGCTGATAAAACCCTGAGGTGTAAAACCAGATTTCACCTAAGGTTGGGAAATGCGAAGCTATGTGGAGCAAAACGTACATTGATTGACAAATACACATAAAACAGCTGTTGCGTCAGTTAATATATAATCAAGTGGTTTCATCATAATCTCTTTGATTCCTTTCAATATCTTCAGGAGAGAATTAGAAATGTGTTTTGGATAGTTACTGTGGGTTCTCATATATCAAATCAGTTAATATGGGGCTACATTTCGATTTTCAGGCACTTCTCAGAGGATCCAAGAATTATTTTTTCATAGCTTCTCTGATGTAATTTAAGGTATTTTAATTTAAATTTTATTTAAAGTTTGCAGAAGGCTTTGATTTAATATAATTTGTTATTATCAATATTTCATTACTTTATACGTTATAAAATATTTAGCAAGAGAATCATATAGATACATATAATGCTATATCCTCTCATGAACTATAGTACATACATATATTTTTTTCAAAAATCGATGTTAAACAGCATACTCCTTACAAAAATTAAATATACGCCCTTGAGTTGGTTACCTGAGTAGACACTCCACTCTAGGACCATGATGAAATTCAAGTATAATTCTCAGGTTTCAAGGCGAAGCTTACGTATTACCGCCTCTCACCACCCACATAATACCGTCTCTCACCACCCATACACAGACACACACAAATATATTAACAATATGAAGGGTCTCTATGATTCCATGTGTCCAAAAATTCAAATTCAATTAAACTATAGGCTAT
This sequence comes from Lepisma saccharinum, assembly GCF_977018435.1. Classification (NCBI taxonomy): domain Eukaryota; kingdom Metazoa; phylum Arthropoda; class Insecta; order Zygentoma; family Lepismatidae; genus Lepisma; species Lepisma saccharinum. Next base: position 56,697,048 of record NC_139233.1, read on the forward strand.
ATATATTTAAATATATGTAATTTAAGGTGAGTAGTTTATATTTGCAATTTCACATACTCAGACTTCAGATACATCTACAAACAAGTAACAAACAAATGTTACGGCAATGTTATAGCAATCTAGGAAACAATGTTAATTGTATAAGAATTTCAAACTCAAATTTACCTAATATACAAGTACTTCAAGACATCATATCTTGCAATAATCTTCAGTGATTTTTCTGCAAGACATATTAACAAAGTAAACGGATTGAGAGATATTCTGTTTTATTCTTCAAGCAGCTATATTTTCGTCTTCCCTCTCTTTAATTAAAAGCTAAACTGTGAAAAAACGTTGTTTGAGGGCATTAATTAATATGTATAAATTCAATGGAATTTGGATTAATAAAAGTTGCAATTTTACACTTCTACGGAGAAACATTCAAGCAGAATTCACGCATAATTCCCGAAGCCAATATTTCACACATAAATCCCAGAATTCAAGGAATTCCCAGTGAGTAGCCACCCTGTTAAGACACCTTTAATTACCATTTTTTTTAAAATAAAAGTTCAATCAAGCCTTTCTTCTTTGGATGGGTGGTTGGGGGATTAACTTTATTCGCTCCATCTCATGTTCTCTCCGTCAATGCTCAATGACACTGGCGTACGCAGAGGGGGTGGGGAGGGCTGATGGGGCTACAGACTCCTCAGATATCTTGCGGAAATTTAAATTTTCAAAGAAAAAATGAAGAAGTGGGAAAACCAGAGTGGTAAATGAAAAGCGCTCCTTAAAATTACCACGATTTCCATTTTTGAAAGTGGAAAGTTCTAAAATCACGAGGTTTGCTTGGAGATTGCTATTTCTTATAATTTTGTTATAATTTATTTGTTTTTGTTAAAAATGTATATTTTATTGTGTATGCACCTCGCATAGAAGCAACTATGTACAATTCCAGCCCTTCTTGGGAAAATATCCTGTGTGCGCCAGGCCTCAGTGACAGAGAATATTTTGTTACATTAAGTTTCGTATATGATATTCCTGTAGCTTGAAACATACGAAAATAGTTGACACGGAAGAACGATTCTCTTATTTTAGCTCTTTGTGAATAGTATCCTAAATCAGAAGCATGCGTGAAAATGCTACAATAGTTCATAAACAGTATCTCACCACTACACACATTTCTTAATAATTAACCATTATTATCGGAATATTATAATAGTCTTGGTTCCAATTTTAAAAAGAGCACAAAATACCTAAATTTGTTACGTGTTGCCAGTGCCTTGAACCTTACATCATACACATACACTAACACACATCTGTGTGTTAATGTATTTAAGTAAGTATGTGTAAATTGATTCTCATTTCAGATGCTTGTGAAACTCGGCATACTTGAATATTGCAAAACCCAGTTCAATTCCAGTCTGCGTCAGGTGAGTGATTTTGAACAGCGACATACTTCGTAAGATATAGACCACATTGATATATTTCATTTACGTGCGCAGCATATGAGTAATGACGGTTCACATATACTTTTTACAACTAAAAATTGTGCGGTTTCTTTTTCTTCTTTCCAAAGAGTATAATCATTGTTTTAACTTGTTTTATTATTTTGTACTAGCAAATGGAACAAGGGTGTGTGCTTATAAATTTCATAATTATAATTAAGAGACAGTTTCATTATCACGAAAATTGCTGAGTTTTATGTACAAATACTATGAGTATAAGAATTAAATATATAAATTGATTGATTGATTGATTTGCTATATTTTACTTCCATTTTTGTGCCACTTTTGTCTAATTTGCGAAGATGGGGATGAGTGATGATATGATGAAATTGATGAATGGACATTCACAAATATCCAGGCTTGGATTCAAACCGGGGACCCCTGTCGTCGTAGCGCGATGCGCTAACCACTCCTCAACGGGTGCCAGTTAAAGAAATTTAAGGAAAAACATGTAAGAAATACAGAAATAATTTGTGATAGATGTTGAAATTCTTATTTGTCCATCTCGGTTTTAATTTGTTGGGGTTTCCACCGCGTATCTAGCAAAATTTCTTCCGACATGATGGAATGTATGCAAACAGAACCTTAAGAATGCAACAGGCGTAATGAAGGCGAAGCTTTAGCTGGTAAGGTGAAACGCATTCAGCTAGGCACTTTTCATAGTTCAAGAACAAGAGAAATAATTTGTGAATGTACTATCTAATGTAATACATCAGGCCTTCAAACAGTACACACTTCGACTTGATGTGAAGTATCATATTACAGCGTAGAGAATGTTCGACTATTACATTCATCACAACCATTTATTTCCGAATGATTACAAATAAATTGTAATGCAATTCTGAAATATATTTAAGTGAGGTCTTAGCGTGCTTCTCGTTAATTTACTTACTACTACTATGTAGAAAATAGTATGGGCTAGACTACTAACGGATCAAAACTTAATAATATCTTCGATTAGTGAAATGATCACGTTTTATGCAAATATAATATTTGCAACTAGCATTGGTTCATTAAGGCAATTGATTATAGGAATAATTTACACGATAAGACTTCCAATTGATCGAAATTAAAATTTTGGGTGCAAGAGCACCCAGGTTACTTGCACCTTTCTCTGCATATGGGATCAAGTCACTTGTAAATACCAAAATAGAGGTTACTTCTAAAAAATAAACGGAAAATGTCTTCATTACAACTATTATGCTGATTAAAATTCATCATCATCATATGAACTCACCAAGAGTGCTAAGTCGTACATAAACCAGTGATAGAAGGCGATTCTGTAAAACCTTTTCATGCCAGCAAGTTAGAAGTACGGTTTGCACATACTACCGTTACTTTCAGTACCAGTGAAAAATGACAAAACGAAATTGATGTATTCAAAAGGAATGCATTAACATTAGCAAATTTACAATTCTCCGCAAACGGTTCTGTAGTGTATTGCCGCGTGTTCTCGAACCGTGAGATGGAAAACAAGAACTTCAACACAACATTGCTTCCGTGTGGATCTGGGATTTTTCGCTTGAAATTCCTCAGTAGAAAATAGATGTCTCCAGCGAAAATGCACACATATTCCTACGAATTATCATACGGCCGATTGAAAGGAAAAAAACATTTTGCGTGTATAATATGTCAAACGTTTTTTTATGATAGAATCTCCTTCACAAATCATAATCAACATTATTCACACGAAGAGCATACCTTTATAGCTGATGAATTGCTGATAAATTCTCTCATGAATAATGACATTACATCAAAACTGTGTTTTAACTGACAAGAGTAGATAGATATTTATAGTCCCTGATACTATAATGCAAACGCGAAAAACAATTAAGCAATCAAGTTTCTTTCACAAAAACTTAATTATTTTTATACATTATGAGTAACAAAAGCGTGATATTATAAGTGTCAGCACAGTATTTTTATATATAGGTACATGGTTGCAGCCTATATAACATGATCAGATTTTTAAAACACCAAACCAGTTTTTTTTTCATACTTTCCTGAAGGAAAAAGGGGGCCAAACAGCACAGCAAAGTGTGCACTATTAAACTGTTTCGTGATGAATATTTATGTTTGCAAATTAATTAAATAAATAAATAAATACTGAAATAAATACTGTGTAAATAACTTACATAATATGGTGATGTGCATTACACTCCAACGAAACAGTCCTTTAGAAACAGTTGTTCATTGATCTTTGCCGATGAATGGATCTTCTTCAGTGCATTTTTCTTTTCAAATAACATTTTGTAAAAGTTTGCATACAAGTGATTCAAGCTCATCTTATTAATCAACATAGTTTTCAAAGTTTGTACCAAAGGAGCGTTCTGGTCATTTGTCCACAAACTATTCCTGCACGAAAACACTCGTTCAGTGGAGCATTCGTTCCAGGTAAACAGAGAAGAAACTCCAATTGGAACATGGCACATTGTTGATATTAAAATGTGAAATAATTTCTACTCAACAATGCCATAGGTCATATTACGTTCAAGAACAATCGGGACAAAGACTCAAGAAAGAAAAGGTACTCTACCGTCTAATACGGAAGGTTTGGTCAACTTAAGCCTAAGGTGAAATTTCCCAACCGCAGTTTCAAGCAGGGTTCTTAAAGGTCCGGGAATTTTAAATACATTCAATTCCGATTCTGGAGAGAAAATCAGCAAGCGTAAATGAGTTCTGGTCCATAAAGATTCTTTTTATCTGTAAAATATTTCAATTCGGTTGAGGAACCGTTTTTTTACACCAATTTTAATACGGTCGAGGAACCCTTTTTCCGTATGAATTTAAATTCGGTCCAGGAACCTTTTTTCCGGATTAGAATTTATGGGTTCCTAGACTTTTAACAACCCTGGTTTCAATGTCACTGCCTGAAACTCAACGAGACGAATTAACACGTGCTAGGTTGCACGTTCTAGGTATCCTTGTAATGTTCATAGAAACATTAAACATGAAATTGGGTCAAGTCCACATCATTCTACAAGATTTTACGCACATGTAGCATTTCGAAAAAAAAACGGAGGTGGGGAATTAACGTAAAAATCCTGCTTTTCTAATTTGGATAAATTAATCAAGTTCGGTATTACATATGCATCGAAACTGTAAAACAATTTTAGACCTTCGTCGAAAATGATCCGCTTGAAAAAGTTATTTCTTAAAACTCGGTTATGTGTGATATCAAAATCCAGTCATCTTTCTCATTTCAGAAAGTGAAGTAGATCCAGTGTGCGAATTAAGCTTTTTTTCTTTGGGGGATGCCCACTCAGTGTCGTATTTGTAATTTTCCTTCCAGGGGGGAAGGGGTAGTTTTTTTAAGGTATGCAAATTATAGCAGTTAGTAAACTCTGCCATTACCTTCCAGTTCTAAGTACCTAGGTCATTTAATCTTATGATAACATTTACACGTAATTTAGAAACAGTGTACAGCATTTTTTAAGAAAACCCGAACACACATACAAGAAGAGCCTATTGAACTACAACAGTAATACAGATAAAACTTTACCAAATATCTATTGCGCGTTCAACTCAATGACGGCGTGCGGTTAGAAACGTCATCTACGAACCTCCAACGATTGAAGAGCCATCAGCTCTTCTTGCCATGGCGGTAGGCTTTTGTACTTCATTTTATTTTTGATTTCATTTATTTTACTTCGCCTTTTGTGCCAGTTTTGGCTAATTATCGAAGATGGGGATGAGTAATGATGTGCTGAAATTGATGAATGGACACTCACAAACATCCATGCCCAAGCCAGGATTCGAACCCGGGACCCCTGGCGTCGTAGTAATTTGACAATGGACAAAAAACTTCAGGATACTTATGTTTTAAAGGTAAATGAACCGTTTTCCCGAATGATTTTTCATTGGTGCTTTTTCCATAGTTAAGAAATGGTGCATTGTGTGCTATCAATTCCATTTTCTTTGGCCGGGATAAAAACATCCCTGGCAGGTATGATTCTTTTTCTCTTGCAGGGGATACATTTTTTTGTGTGGGGGGAAGCCCTGGCTTCCCCCCCTCCATTAATTCGCACACCGAGTAGACTCTACAGATCCACTAACGGGAGCAGGTGAAAAGTGTAAACTCGCAATTGTTGACTGTCTTTCTTGAGTGAAGATTACATTTTTATAATTTGTTGCGATATTTATGACGTGTTAGAAATTCACCCTGCAAGGATATTATGTAAATTTTATTTAAAAATATATTTTTCACTTTATTTATAGAGTTCCCTGAAGTATGCACTTCAACCATTGCTGGACAAACAGGTTAGTAGCAGTTACTTCACTTGCAGTAACAACAGCATTTTTCAAAGAAGTAAGTACGTGAACTACTGGATATCCCAGTTAAAAGGTGCCCGGGTCAAAGACATTTGTCTATGAGGCAAATAGAAGATGTATTGCAGCAGTGAAATGGAATAGTCCATTGTAACGTGAACCGTGGTAGGTCCTCAAGGTCAACAGTACACACACTTTTCTTTTTCTCTTTTCATGATCTTTGGCATGATCGGAGCCAGGCTACTTTTAACTGGGTCACCCGAAAATATATCAACACGTCGTTACAGTTTTGTAACCACCTTTTGTTTACTACAGTAGTATTTTGTAATGAACTGTGAATCTTGTTTGTCATGGTAAATCGGTTCTGCATCTATTCTGGGTATCAGGATTAACCAAGAGATGTAATGCAGGAGACGCGTTTAGCACGGGTATTTCGCTTGTAATGGGTATTCGTCCAAAATGGGGACACTAACATATTTTGGTATACCGAAAGCAAATTTACCAATGAAATAAATGTTTCAAACCTTTTCTTATCTGAGTAGGTCCTATATTATCAGTAATCAAGATTTTGTTTTCTGGAAAATATAGTATGTTCCCTTTTTGGACAATAATGTAAATTCGAGGTCTAATACAAACTTTTGTTACAAAAACTCTTTTAAAAATCAAAAGTTAAGTAAACCATGAAAAATACAATATAACTACTATAAGGTAGAGAGTTTTCAACGTGTTCGGCCCTGAAGGAGCAAAAACTGTAGGTGCATATATACGTACCGAAAATGTATGCTTTAACTGAATGCTATAATATGCCCACTGGAGTACGCAGGATTTTTTTCGGGGGGGGCTGAACTTGTGAACTTGGATGGTGCATAAACAGTTGGGCAGGAACATTTTTCAACTGGGGGTTCAAAATTCGTCCTCCGTATTATATATTGATGAGAAAGGATTCAACCCAGGAACCAACCGAATTTAACACAGATTTTTCTTTTTCGTTTCTTTCTTAAACTGTAATCTTACACCCCTTGCTTCATTCTCGTTACTAAACACTCTGCAAACTTCTCTCACTGATTCTGGACAATTCTCCATATTTCCACTACCGAACGTACTAATGTACCCTATACTTCCCAGGAAATCTCCCTACTTCTTTCCTTCCTGATGATGTCCCGGGTACCAACTGTCGTCCCGATGTTCATCCCAGTCCGACCAACTCTTGCTGGTCTCCCGCAAGTCTCCTCGTTCCACTCGTTCTTTCATATCCCTTCCTAGTATTAATACTTACATCTCAAAGCCAATAATACTCTCACTATCTCAAACATAACATACTAGAACATAGACCCTGCTTAACATTCATAGAATCGTGTTAATGTCTATCCCTCATCTCATTCATCAACACTAATGCACACGACACACAAAAAAACTTATCCTAACAAAACATTACCCACCCAATTACAAACGTATGTAATTTCGTATCTGTGATCATAAATAATATTAATGTTAAACACAGACATATTTACTTCCTACTATTACTAACCATTATCTTAATCTTCTTACCTTGTAGAATCATGAAAAACCAACTTTGTTCAGGAAAACCGAACAAATTTGGTTCTTCACACTAGGGCATTCTTGCCAATGTCACAGTGAATTATTGTAATAAAAAATGGTAAATAAACGATGAATCAAAGAAAAGCGGGGGAATCCGTAAAAAATTCGCGGAACTGACGCCCTGGGTTAATTTTCAGGTACCAGGGCATAACAGCATACCTCCGAAAGTAGTTTGACTACGTTTTTTTTATCCTTGATTTTAGTTTGATTTGATTTTAGTTTATTTTACTTCGCGTTTTGTGCCTCTTGGCTAATTTGCGAAGATGGGGATGAGTGATGAAATGATGAAATTGATGAATGGACATTCACAAACAACCAAGCCCGACCAGGATTCGAACCCGGGACCCTTGGCGTCGCAGCGCGATGTGCTAACCACTTTTTTTTATTATTACATTTTGCAATTTATTACATTACATTTGCAATTTACATTTCAACTCATTGGGCAAGTAAACATTACAGTAAGAAAATTAGCATACAATCTATTTCTTTTACAGTCAGGTATCCTGTGGTATTCTTGATGGAGGTAATTTACAAATTGTATATTAAAATCTGGTTGCCGATATGTCGATAGGAAATAGGCATAGTGTCCTAGGAGCCATTGTACACTTTTACGTTTTGTTTTTGGGTAATATTCAAAAGCTGGATATAAAAGAATATCTACAGAGATGTTATACACTGATGTTCGACAAATATTACTCACAAGTTTCCTTATATAAAGCCATGATGTTTCTATTATTTGGCATTCACTCAGTCTATGGACTAAACTATCAGATACATTACATTTGGCACACATTGGCGTATTTATTAATTTAAGATCATAGAGTCTCTCTCCAGTGATTAATTTTTGGTGGACAATTATATACCATGCTGATCGGATTCGTGATGTAAGATGGTGAGCCTGAATATTATTCCATATTTCTCTCCACTTCATTCTGGGATTTTGCTCAATAATTTTACATGTTGGTTGTTCTAATTTACATAGTCTGCGATATATTTCCGATGTCACTGGTATTGTTAATATCGGAGATTGTAATAGGGCATAACTAATATCCACTATTGTTGACTTAAAATACCATAAAGTGTCTACCAGTCTAGTAATATTAATAGGAGCCTCTAGTGAAATATAGTCCAAAGCGCTTCTCAAAGCTTTACTTGTGAGGCTGAGTGGATGCTGAATCAATGTCTGCGTGCCAGCTTGAATACGTAAGGCCTGGCATTTGAGTTCTATATTCACAAGATTCATTCCTCCCTCGGCAAAAGGCAAACAAAGTAACACATGCTTTACCCTCAATATCTGACCGTTCCAAATAAACCAAATTACTGCTCTCTTAAGTTTATTTATATCTAACTTCCGTAGTGGGAGAATTTTTGCCATGTACCATACCTTTGACAGTGCATAGATATGTACAAAGGTCACCCTTGACTGTAAACTAAGGCTGCGAAATTTATTTGTTTGTAATATCGCTTTAACCCCAGTTAATACCCTATCATAATTCAATTTGATCATACTTTGGATAGAGTGCGTATATATTATACCTAGTATACGTATCATTTGTACAACCTTAAAATTACCTCGCTGCGAGTGAGAATGAACCAAATTTAAATTCAAAATTGACGATTTTTCTTGGTTTATTTTTAATCCCGACCATTTTCCAAATTTCTGTAATACTTGACATGTTTCATCAATATCAGACTGTTCATTTATTAATACAGTAACATCGTCAGCATACGCTAACACCTTAATGGTAGTAGAGTGTATGTTAATTCCTTGAACTTTTCGACCTATTTCAGACAGAATGGGTCTCAGTGCAATACAAAACGCTAACATCGACAAAGGATCTCCTTGCCTTACACCTTTATAAATATAGAGTTCTTTTGTCAGAAAACCATTTATTTGAATTTTTGCTGTTGCATGACTATAAAGACTTTTAAATACTGAAAGAAAATGTCCACGTATATCGTAGCCCTGCAAAACGTTAAATAGATATTCATGATTTATCGAGTCAAAAGCACGTTCAAAGTCTAATGCTAATATAGCATTTTCAGCGTTTTTGTTCTGTAGTCTATAACATGTAATTATTTCACGCATCGTTTGTAAAACATTTGTGATTTTCTTATTTAAACCAAAAACATATTGATCCTCTCCTACTAATTTGTCGACATAAGGCATAAGTCTGCCAAGCATACATCGCGCCAATATTTTATAATCCGTACAAAGGAGGGTGATGGGTCTATAATGACCAGCTTCGCTTGGTTTTGGACATTTTGGGATTAGAATTATAATACCCGTATTGGAACATTTACCCATTTGATACTTGCTAAACACTGCATTTATCCAATCCGTTATTGTTTGACCCATCAATTTCCAAAAGGTTTGATAAAACTTATTGGGTATCCCATCCCAACCAGGAGCTGAAAATGATTGCCCTACCTTAACCGCTCGAAACACTTCCTCACTTGTATATTCTTTGTTTAAGTTTTCACTTTCTTCATCTGTAAAAACCTCTGATTCGGATGCCAATTCATCCATTAAAGCTCCATTATGTGACGCTGGTTGGGAATATTGTTGCTCAAAATAATTATAAATGCAATTACGTATTTCAGGGGCTGAATTGATCTTTGTTCCCCCATTATCAAATATTTCACTAATACATTGTCTTTTAGCATTTTTCTTTCATGAATTACATGGCTGATAGAGGCGACCTCATCGTTGTCAAAATGAGGAAGTCTACTACGAATTTTGACCCCTTGACGCCTTTCTGCAGTCATTTTTAACAATACAGCTTGTATACGTTTGACTTCAGTTTGCAGTTTTTTCCCGTCTGTTGCTTGCTGAATTTGTTCACGCAATACCCTGTAGTAAAAATTATATTTATTTGTCCACTCTCTCGACCGTTCCTTACAGTAACTGATACAAAATCTTTTTATACCCGGTTTGAGAATCTCCTCCCACCAGCGGATTATATCTATCCTCCTCAGACGGTGTGTTATCCATCTCGACCATTGGTCATTAAATGCTTGTTGGAATTTTTTCTCATTAAGAATTGAAGCATTTAATTTCCAACAACCGTACCCTCTCGGGACTATTGGAACGTCCACATTTATCATCATAATGACAGCACTGTGATCTGAAAAACATGTAGGTGTTATACTGATGGACTTTACGTTCTGACGTAATGTGGGTGTGACATAAAATCTATCCAAACGGGATGCACAATTGTCACGTATATACGTGAAACCCCTCTGCCCAAAACATTTGTCACTCCAGACATCTGTGAAGTTAAAGCCAGTTACTAATTTTTGCAATGAATTCGACGTGTTAAATCCAGGTCTTTGATCCTGCGGATACAATACACAATTGAAATCTCCCCCACATATTATGTGTTCTCTCCTACCCAGCATTTCAACAGTAACTTCTCCACTCGGCCACAGGGTCGGGCTTTTTTTTTATCCATCCGTATACATAAAAATAATAATCGTTCTATGTAACCATATATTGTATACTGTTTAGGAAAATAAAAAATATATATATTGATGAGGTAAAATGAGTGAAGATCGAGAAGAGACTCGTTTAATGATCTCTTTACATTGTTCATTAACCTGACGTTTCCGTCGACTGCCTCTTGTTATCCCAGGAATGCGCAGCAATCCAAATACCTCGGTGCTGAGGTTATACGGGAGATGATGCAAGTGCACCTTACCGAGAGAGGACATGAGGTGTAATAACCTCTAGTCCGGGAGAAGTATAAAAGACAAAGTCCGGAAGGACACGTCTCTCACTTAACTTCAAATTTCTATCGATACACTTAGTGCGGGATAACGGAGTAAGCGTGAGTCAGAGTCGAAGTACGAACTCTGACAAGGCTATGGTCACGACTTGTTAGACATTTCTAGGACAGCACTCGTCGAGAACATCGAACAGGTATGATAAGTGTGTAGAGAGCATTTCACTCAGTTATATCTAATTTTTCACTTCATAGACCGGGGCGGGCCCATTACAGTCATTATGAACCATAAACCTCTCATTTTATCATTTGCTTCATACCGGTGACTCTTGATCCCCGTTGTTAATTCGCGTCACACTTCATGGAGAAGATGCGGGGCATCGATTTCCGTACCTCTTGCATACCTTCCCCCCCCACCCATGCGTACTTCACTGAATATGCCTGGTGTGAACGGCATAACCATCGGGCTTGATTCACCACAATCTTCTCGCAATGTAAAGAATACACAAGTACTTAATATAATGCTGTATTATACACTATATACACAAACGTTACACACTGTCCTGCACTCCCGAAAACAGGAAACGTCTTGCGCTATACTCTTTCAGATCAAATGTGCTGTTCAAGGACATCCGCCCAGCTCCGCGCTTACTTTTTCCTCACTCCCTCTCCTATGCATTCCCCGTGCAGCATGAAAAAAAATGACCGGGACACCCAATGGACAAGCAGAAGGCAGGTGTTTGGAGGGGAACAGGCGACTGCGTGGGGAGACGATGCCGTGACCTTGAAGCGCAGATTGGAAATGAAAGAAGTATAGTTGGGTATGTAAATGTCCCAAGCACATGCGAGAAATCCTTGTAGGATAATGTTATGAACACTGCAATGTTCCTGTTGGAATTGATTGTACTTCCTCTACACTGAAATCAGTTCAATTCACTGATGCAGCACGGCCACGTTGTGCAAATGTGCTTGTTCACGACGCGACAGCATAGCCGTAGCCGTAGTGGCTTCTCAATGGACACTGGATGGAAGCAAACTACCGCGAAAGATTTGGGCAACTAGGCAAAGTAAGGTAAACGAAGCAGAGATGGTAACATCATAATTGAAATCGATGCACGGTCGATAAGTTTGACCCTTCAAACGAGCCCTTGCAGAGTTTAAGTCCAGTGCGTTATGAGGTCATTGTTTCATCAAGCGTAGTAAGTGAACGTGCAAGCGTTTTCAAAAATGATGGACAATACCACCAGGACAATGCACCTGTTCACACGTCAATGGTTTATATGTCTAAAATCCATGAACTTAAGTTGGAATTGTTGGATCATCCGCCCTATTAGCCAGATCTAACCCCCTTGACTTTCATTTGTTTCCTAACCTCAAAGATGGGTCGGAGGACAACGATTTTCCGATAACGATGAAGTGAATCATGCCGTGAACGGCTATTTTGCAGACCAGGAGAAATCATTTTTAAACAATAACCTCACAACGCACTGGACTGAAACTCTGCAAGGGATCGTTTGAAGGATCAAACTTATCGACCGTGCATCGATTTCAATTATAGTGTTGCCACCTCTGCTTCGTTTACCTTACTTTTCAAACTACACTCGTATACGTATATGAATTATTATAGAATATTATAGTAAAGAATAATGAATCGTATTTAGTTCTTTGCAGATAAATCTCCAACACATTTCTTGTCATTTTTATTTGTTTAAACATCCACACTAATAAATAATCTCCCATACTCAATATAAACACTTAATAAACAACAAAATATCGCAGATTTATGTGAGAATTAAAGCAAAGGCTTAGTAGGTAAAACATATTTCAATGTTGGTCGGTGGCCCAATGGGACGACCCCGTTTCGTACTACCATCAACGTCCGCTTTTTAGCCGACAATTACGGACGCTAGAAAAATGGCGTCTCTTCGCACAGATGTAAGATAACCTATCAAGTAGTATGTCAAAATTTATCTTAAAACTGGAAGAATCAATTTTATACTTACCAAAATTGAATGTTCAAAGGTGACTTGATAATACCCAACACAGTATAGAGGCAAAATCGAAACTTTTTTAACGAGAACTTGAAAAATTAGAAAAGAATGTCGGGCTGCTAAGTCCACGACTCGATTCAAATTGGCTTATAGACAGCCAGGAATTGTAGTACCGCTTTGGGTCCCAGATAGCAGCGTTAATCAGTGAGAAACGAAACGTTTTCATTTGACTCCATTTACATGCGTCAAGTGTAGTGGAAATCAGTGGAAATTTTATTGCATACTTGTAGTTCTGATAAACGGCAAACCATGTTACAAAACTTTTCATGGTCTGTTTCTTACAGATTGTCTCGATACAGCAAGAACTGAAGAGAGAGTTGGAGAAATTTGATTCTAACAAGAAGTACCTTGTAGAACTGGATAAGGTGAGCATAATTATTTCAATATATACTAGGGAGACCCTTATTAATATTATTATGTATGTAATTCGAATGCAGAAAATGCATTACCCTACAGTTGATTGCAAAATAACTTGATAAGGAAAAATAATATGGCTATATTCTGAATTGATGCACAAATGATACTTTTATACATTTTACAAGCAACATTAAACACAAGTAAACTTTATATATAATCCAGGATGCTCCCATCAGCTCTTCTTGTATAGGTATGTATATTCAGTTGCAGCGGTTCAGTCGGTAGTCAGTCTGACTGCCATTCGTGGGACACCGGGATTCGATTCCCGTGATGGGTGATTTAAGGTGGGAAATGTTCAATATTGAGAGGCTCTGGAGTTCACCCAGCCTGTGATAAATAGGTACCTGAAGGCAAGTAGGGGGGATACATGTGGCCAGACCAAGATAAAATATCAGAGAATGTGTATATGTGGGTCTCTATCTTCACATGGCTCCATATGACTTCACGACACGGTGCAATGTAAAGCCTGGCAACTTTACCATTTATACATGCATGTGATTCAGCAAAAGCGTGCAAAAAGAAAACAAAAAATAGGTGATGCGCCAATGAACAATCTGAGATAGCGAATCTAGGGTCGGAGAAACCTAATTAAAGAGATATTGGTTGAGACATTTGGAGCTCTAGCGCGTGCCGTCGCCAATAGGAATGTCTAATATAAGTGACATGTGTGGACAGGTAGATAAACTGCCGTCGTTCAGTGAGTAGCGACATTTATCCACAATGATTTACGCGTATGAGTTTCATGCTTCACCAGTGGCGGCGATTAGGTTTGCTCCACCCCCACCCCACTTTTGCCCCTTGCACTATGCTAACCCTTATGTACCAAGAGAAAGTAAACTGTCCTTGCCCGCCCTCCCGTAGTTTTGGAACCCAATCGCCGCCACTGTGCTTCACGTTTGGAAACTACTGTCATAGCATTGACAACGTACAACTTGGTGCCTTACAACAGTTGTTCACAATGACGGGAACCAACCAGAATGCAAGCACGACAGCGGTGAACGAGATTCTGCCGACACCTTTCAAATATCAATGCAAAATCACATCACAATCGGCGGCAATCGTGGCAACTAATTCCAGTCCGGATCACTTGCGTCTCATAAGCAAGTGAATTGAGATATCCCAGACCAAAAAATCGAGTAGATTCAGCCAGAAAATAGAGCCTCCCTATATAATTCAACGAGCAGATCCAGATGGTTTCAGACATTCACACTGAAGTGAGGCTGTGTTCCGTATCTCGGTACGCTGGCATTTCCGAACCTAGGTACCCTCTCTGAAAATATTCAATGGTGCATCACGTATTTCATGTTTCCATTATGCACGGTTTGCATTTTCAGTACTTCATGCTGTGTAATGAAAGTATATTTTAGTTCCGAAATGTTTTTCTAGGAAAAAAATCTTTCTCCACAAGAAAAATTGAATATTTTGTGTGATGCAAGGGACAAGGCCACAGAGTACTTTAAAACTGCTAGTTTTGCAGTGTATTTATTTCCATATTCAATATGGAGCTAAGTAACCCTTTATTTGATAAATAAAATTAATTTACATATGTTAATTATATATATATCTATAAAAATATATCCGTACCTGAGGTAAAGTTTTAGAGTTTTTCACTTGTAAATTGACCTTCAACTTTACAGATGTTTATTTTTTAATATTTTCTAATTATTTGCCTATTTTTTGTTTTTCATGATGGTTTAGATTGTACTCTTCCTAAAAACATTGAATATAAAATTCATTCGTTATTTGGTATTCTGGTTAAACAATTCAGAGAATTGCCCAAATATTGCCTTACATTGATTTTCCATGGAGTAATGGGACTTTGCTGATCTCTTCTTCACCTTACCCTAGCTTACGGACGTCCACGATAGCTGGTGCTAGTTAAATTAAGATAAATGATTACTAATACTGATAGCTAATATGTCAAAAAAATATTACGTTTTTTTTACTAAATGTCAACAAATTTAAATGCTACATTAAAAATGGTACATTCTTTTGAAATTATTAATATATACTGAAAAGGAACGTTTATATTCTTATTTGAAGTAACAGTGACTACAATGTTTTTCATAATGGTTAAGGTTTGTAATCATGACCAATAGTTATCATACTCGTGAGGTTAGCTTTCTCAGTTCAGAGCTATTTTGTGTTAAAGTTAATTTCTTCGTCTGAGGAAGACCCTGATACAGGGTTGAAATGTTACATGTTAAGTGTTTTTATATCTTAATAAACTGCCTTGGTCAGCAACTTAGTGTTTTTAATACGGAAAGAAGGCTTAATTATATTACAAAACAAAAAAATCGTGCATTACATATGTATTTTAAAACTTTCCGTTTAGTCTAAAATTCTAGCTCAAGTTTCACACTTTCTTCTCAAACACAGAAAACCTTATGATCAAAGAAAAAGATCCACACCCAAATAATTTCAGAGTTACGAAATTCAATGGGTCCTGTGGTCTTGATCGAAAAATTTTATTAAGGATTGTCACCATACACGATCATATTTTTTTTTTTACAGAAAAGAATACTTGCATTTCTGATTAACGTTTATTTACTAATTTCTATCGAAACATAACTTGTTTAGACCTACACAACTGTAAATGGGTTCTTCGTACAATATGTAGTGTGATCATGGGCGTATATATACATCACGCAAGGGGGGGGGTCAACTTTTGATTCAATTAGGGTTCCTATATTTCATAAGTGAAAATCCTGGACACTACTGACCGGTAGCTTGTTAGAGATTGGGGGGGGGGGGGGGCTGGAACCGATAAAGTTGTATGTATGTACAACATAATTGTCATTTACATCACACATTGTGTGGGACCTTTATTTGAAAACTGCGGACTGAACAGATAGGCACTCAAGCACCGACTCTTTATAGTAAGCACGTTACTATACAATGGAAGAGAATCGTAACTGAAATTCAACACTGGTAGCAGACGGTGGCGCCATCGTGAAGTCAAAGATGTTTGCAGTACCGTCTGTATCTCGTTAACTCTCTATTATGGAGGGGGAGTGGTTCAATGTAGAGTTGGATTGTTTTGTTAAATGAGAATTTAAAATTACGTCCACGCATTTAAATATAAAAGAAGTTCAGGAAAGTATAGTCTTAATCATTTTTTTTTCTTTCCAACCCGATTACAGGACATTTTTAGATCCCGAAGAAACTATTCGGAACACCGGGATAAATGATATTCCGGGATTGTCCCTGAAAATCCGGAACATATGGCGCTCCCTAGGTATGATCTGGCTATCAATATCCACTCTGCCACCACATAAAAAAAAGGTCACACACTTATTAAATTAGGTCCATATACAAACTTCTAACTTTTCTACATAAAATGAGCAGAAAATGCTTTTGAAAAAGCTAATCCCATCTTCTCTTTAAAAAAGAATTACAATGTTAGAATCAGTATTTTCCTCCTTGCTACAAAATTGAAAATATACAGTCTCAATATCGCTGAAATTCCACAGAAAGGTGCAATAGCCAGGGTTAAAATATGTGCTGAACAATGTACAAAATTTGCATTTGGACACTTCTCTGAAACTATCTATGTATCTCACCCCCTTAATTCTACCACCCATTACATAAGCACCATCACATTCTTCACCACACCCACTCAACCCAGAGAGAGTAGAAGTACTATGGTAATAGCTGAAGCTAACCCAGATGCAGTTACAATCTTCAATAGGGACAAGTTTTCCATTCTGATCTAGAGTTTGGAAAATGGTTTATCGACTTTCGGGATTATCAAACATTTGGGAAATTTTAAATTATTAAAAAATGAGAACCTGAGAAATACTTAAATCTTGAATGGTAACAAACCATATAGGGAACTTCTAATGAAATTATAATGTTCGTGCTATAAGTTCACAAGCAGCTGCTTCGGTTAGAAATTACATGTCACATTATAGAATTTGTTAAATGTCAGGAGTTTACTGAGTATTTTCCAGAGAAATTCCGACACTATCAGGAAATTGCATTGCAGTCCCATCTGGTGTGTGGAATTAATTTCTATCCCATCCGTATCTCGTTCGATACGCTTGTAATTTATGAGAACAAAATAAGTCTGAAGAAAGTTTTACGAACAAGTCACTGTGCATAGCGGATGGAACAGGTAATCTAGTAATTTTAATGAACGAAAGGGGGGGGGGAGAGGTTGGACCCTTTGATCCCCTCTTAAATACGCCCATGAATGAGTGTTATTGAATCACAGTATAACCAATGGAAGTCGAATTACGAGCTTAGCTTGATTTACGTCTCTTGCAGTTTACGGTTCTTACAAGCACATAAATACAATTTTTGGCATAACGTTTCGGGAGAGCACATCCTTCATCAACCATTTATTCTTAATTTGATTAATTTTACAGTTATAACAATGTAGTACGTTACATCACGAACTGTGTTTAGGTGCTTGTAAGAACCGAAAACTGCAAGAGAAGTAATTATATTAGGCGCATCCAGAAAGTATGTTTCCCTGGGGATTTGCACAAAAAGGAAACATTATTTCAGTCAATGATTTGTTGCCACAGATACAGCACTTGTCCAGTTACTTGTCAACATAATTCCCGCCGGAATTCAGGCATTGTCACAACGCGGGACCAACTTCTGTATACCTGCGTCGTAGACGTCTGCAGCCTGGGCGCCGAACCACTGTATGACAGCCGTCGGAACCTCTTCGTCGCTGTGAAAATGTTGACCGGACAGGAACTTTTTCAGGTCCAAGAACAGGTGGTAATCACTGGGAGCGAGATCCGGGCTGTACGATGGATGATCGAACACCTCCAAAACGAACCTGTTCAGACGGGCTGCAGTGCGCCTAGCCATATGCGGCTTCGCATTGTCGTGCAGCAAGATCACCTCGGCACTGAGCTTACCGCGTCGCTTATGCAACCCACGTTTCATCCCCTGTGATGATCCGGTTAAGAAAATCGTCATCATCATGGTAACGCTGCAGAAATATCAGCGCCGTACCAATGCGTTTTTCTTTGTGTTCGGGCGTTAGTTGTTTCGGCACCCACCTGGCACACAATTTCCGGAACAAGAGCTGTTTGGTAAGAATGTCGTGCAACAACGACCAAGAAATCTGCGGGAAATGGCTGCTGAGTTCCGTGATCGTGACGCGACTATCCTCCCATATGCGCTGCTGCACCTGCTCCACAAGCTCGTCCAGAACGGCCGATGGCCGCGCACTGCGCTTGTCATTATGCACATTTTGCCGGCCTTAAGTAAATGTCCTGCACCAACGACGCACCATCTGCTTGCTCATGACGTCTGGCCCATACACCTGGCACAGCTGACGATGAATTTCGATCGGCTGTATGTTTTATGCATTCAAGAACTTGATCACCGAACGAACCTCGCACGCGCCGGAGATGTAATAAAAGCTGCCATGTTTCATCGCTGCCGCGACGCTACTGAGGACTTTCGGGAGGCGTCTTCTAGGACATTCACTAGCCAGGGCATGTGCCTCTCACGCTTGCGCAAAACCGGTTTCAATACGCATGACCTGCCACCTGTGAGCGAGTGGGAAACTTACTTTCTGGATCCGCTTAATACAATGAAAGCAATACGTACATACAACAAACATTAGTTTGAGATAACTCATATGCATGAAAAACGTGATTGAAATATATCACTCCTCCTGACATAAAAAAAACCTGTTGTCCTCCAACAATTAATATTTATCGGTACATTCATATAAACACCCCTAACCGTGGAGGCACTGACGGAGTCTTAACAACTGCCTTTATGAGATTTTGAGGAATGTAGCATTTTTCTTAGCAATCAATGGTCTCCTAGAATGTATGTCGAAGATGAACATGGTAATTTGTAGGAACAGTGAGATCTTTTGTAGATTTTGAGCATGCTCATACACTCAATACACTTTGCTGCCATAAAAGGTATGCATATGCATTTTACAATATTTAGTTAATTTCAGTCTTATTGTCGTGTGGTATTAATCACATTATTGTTATCTGAATTTTTGACAATACTTGTTTTCGTTTCAGATGAGCACTTATTGGTTGCATGCAGTGACGGTCATTAATGAGGAGGAAAATTCATTTTTAAGGTACTCACTTGTTTTAATATACTTTATGTTTGTATGTGTGTGTGTGTGTGTGTGTGCATGGGCACCGACCTAAAATTTTACAAGTGGGAAATTGTAAAATATTTTAAAGGGGAGGACCAGAAGAGATATAGTAGAGAATGAGCAAGCAGAATAAAAATAGAGAAGTTAGAAAATGAGAAACAAAGAGAGAGGTAGAGAGAGAACGAAACAAAACATGAAGAAGCAAGCGAGTGTAAAAGAGAGAGAAAGAAAGAGTGAAAAGTAAAGAAACGAGGGAGAGAGAATTGGAAGGAGAAAGGAACAACAAGTGACAAAGGGAGAGAATGTGAGAGAAATATAGAATTCAGATAGTTGTGAAAGACAGGGATAGAAAAAGGAAGAATTAGAGGACAAGACAAAAAGAGAGAGAATGTAATAAATAAATGAGTTAGAAAAATAAATGGAAATCCTAGAAGAAGCAATCAAGTCGAAAGGAAGTATGCGCGAAGAAAGACATACTAAAGCTGAGAGAAGATAGACAGGTAGAATAAAAGTACATGAGAAATACATCATCTCTATTTCTATTTCGGTATTCAGGTTTATGACGACAATGAGAGGTCTATGCTTTACCCGTGGTTTTACAGAAGACGGCAAGTAGAAAATAAGGACGTGAAGACTGCAAACTACAATTTGACTTAACATGTTAGGTGATCTCTCTGGTCTGTATATTTCTCAACGGGTAACACAGACGTTTCTCTGGGCAACAGCCCCTCCCACGCTTCCTCTACACACACACAAGACGATAGAAGCACATAAAATGTAATAATACTATGATATCTAGTTCTTGTTATTCGTTCAATGCGAATGCTATCCTAACTACTGTAATCGCATGAGCTAGTTGTAACGTTGTCGGCTGGAGTGTACTGTAACAAGCTTTAAACAAACTTCAAAATGCTGTACTCATCAAAAGATAATATTTCCACTGCATTTTAAGCATTCATATTAAGTCCAAAATCTACCTGTTTTGTCTCCACCACATATCTCACATATCGCCTTTCACTGGTTTTAAATAAACATTAATGTAATTCGTTCTTTTGTTGTTCAGAGTGTGTTGAGAACCTGAAACCACTGAATGCCTATAACAACGTGTTGAGTCATCATTATGTATTACACTAAGGTAATTTACCATACCTTTGTTCGATGTTTGAAGTTAACACGTTATCATATGTTTCACAATGCACTACTGTCCTTTATGTGCCATGATAGCTACTCATTAAATTTTAAGTAGGAACATATTTCGCCGTCTCATTTCCATGGACATCCGCAAGGAGGTGGAAGGGAGAGGCAAGGTTCCCCTGAGTGTGAACCTAAAAGTTTACATTTCACACATGCAATCTCATTTCGGTCCCTCAGTCACAGTATTTTGTGTTAATTATTACGTGTGCGTTGCGGAAACATGATAAGTTCAAACTGAAGGACTGTTTCATGAGGGGGACAATGCTTCTGTGCGGAGAACTTGTTTGCTTTGCCTTGCTTGCCCCTCCCTGAGAAAAATCTTGCGGACGTCCGTGTGTAGTCACCGACAATAAAAATAGGACACACAGATCCTGAATTATTCGATTCACTGCGAGATATTATGTGTGTTGCCTAACTATACGGCGATAAGTGGATTTTAAAAGTAAAAATGTTCAATGACGGCTATCATAGAGTTAGGCAACACACATAACGCCTTGTTGGGAAGTGAGTTTTTTTTTGCCAGTGACTGTGCATTTATAATTGAAATTCGAGGGTTGAATTCAAGATGGTGGTTTCTAGGATGGCAGATGATAATATACTAAAAAGGTACGTACAATAATTAATATAAAATTTAGTCTTCACGTTTTGATGATTTTAACTTTTCGCGTTTTAAATATATTTGGCTGATTACGACTCCTAACTACATTGTTTTGTTTTTTCACTAATATGTATTTTCATGAATTCTGTTGGTTTCTTTCTGTACACATGAGCCAGTGAAGATCTTATTTTTTCCTGGCTTTATAGACAATGCACATATAGGCTAATCGGGACTGAATGAACAGTTTAAAGTGAGAAATCAACCACTCCGTTGTGCCACCAGCGGGGATCGGGACCCAGAGATTACAGACAACATATTCACCACTATGCCTTCGTGGGATCCAATAATGATAATGGATTTGTTTAATTTAGATCTACAGACAAGTCAGCTAAGTCAGCATCAGATGAGACTGACGTCATGGTCGGTAATGACTTACATCTGCCAGAACTCTCGGTGCCAAAACTCTACCCACTACCCCAGCCGGAGGAACCACCAATGCGAAGAATGAAGAGGTGTACGGAGGGAATGACGTATTCTCCAAGAAGGTTCATAGGTCCAATGCCCAGACCAAGAGGCTATGAAGAGAGGACGCAGCAGTTTCACGGGAAATGCACCAATAGTAGCCAGTGTACTCCTGAGTATGACGAAATCTACTACGAAGCTTAGTTTCAAGACATCGGGACACCCTGCTCTTAAAGCTTATTGATTACAGTCTGGTTTTGATATAATTTTACATTATTTTCTGATCATTTAATTGAAAAAAACTTTTAACTCATATTCATTAATTTAACCTTAATTTGTTCAAATGAAAATCACCGAAGAACTTATTTTTCAGTAGACAGTACATATTACTGTTGAAATTTATAATTTGCCACAATAAATGAATCACTTCTGTACTCCACTCTCTTGATTAATGTTACTTTAATTTCAAAGCCAGGAATTTTAAATAAATTCAATTCCGATCCAGGAGAATGAATGAAATAAAATTTTTGGGTGCGTCGGCACTTCAGTCCATTCTGCCCCCTTCAATATATTCGGCGACATATACCCTTACCTAAAATTCTGACTTAGGAGATACAGGAGAGAAAATCAGCAAGCGTAAATGGGTTCCGGACCGTAGAGAACCTTTTTATCTGTAAAGTATTTAAATTAGGTCCAGGAATCTTTCTTTTTCAGGATGAATTTAAATAAGGTCCAGGAACCATTTTCACGGATCTATTTAAATACGTCCCATTCTTCAACGAATGAATGTTGTTAACAGCATCTGCCTTTCCCTGTCTAGCCTGCTGGTAGCATCATTTGCTTCTTAACCCCTCGGCCGATAGACTATGTCAGTAGGACAGGCAGACGTTTTGTTTCTGGGACGTCACCCGGGTTAGCAGGTGGTCATGAAGAAAATAAGGGACAAAATCGCAATCACAAGTTTAAAGTAAGGGACAAAAATGCAAAACACCACAGTACAGGGTGGCTCAATAAGTCACTTAACTCCCCCAGTACAAGGCCACTGCGGCATGGAACGTAAAAATGGCGATGACCAATCGTTCGTTGCCTGGCCAAGGAGGAACCACATTGACGTCACCCGCATGGTCGGCAGCCATCTTGGTGTCTGCCATCTTGAAATCAACTTCAGAAATTTAAATGGGAAGGGGGTGATATGATATATCACATCAGGCTATAATTTCACGAGAAATGCAATGGTGAAGGTTTTTTCGATGTATCTTAACCTGTAAAAAGTTATGACTGAATTTTTGTACAAATTTGCTCCTTTTCGAGGTGTTAGAAAAATTCCTTAAAATTTGTTTAGCGCATCGGTAATGCATCGAGATCAAAGTGATGTCTAGTTAGAGAAGTTCGCATACCATTGCATACGATTTTAATCGGATACATCCACGAAGAGCTGTGCATTATGAATGTTTGTCCCGAACAATTTACAGTGTGATGCTTCCATTGAATTAAAAGTCCTTCACAGTGACAAGGCTAATGTTTATGTTCATAAGGAAGTTCATAAACAGAATATTCGATGCTTTTTATCTGATAAACAATTTTCAACAGATCAAAGCTGATTGGTTAGTGCTGGTAAGTTAATGGTGTGTCGTGCTGTGTGGAACACGATTGGTTAGTCAATTTTTCATCAACGGAACCTTAAATGCTTAGGGCTACTTGGATTTGTTAAATAAACAGGTTTTTTCATCCTTGCTTATGGAAGAAGGTACATTTTACAGAGTTGTTTTTCAATAGGGAGGAATACCAGAACACTGTGAGAACGTTGTGAAGCAGTTTCTGTCCAAAGTTATTTTATCAAATGACAAGGCTCGCATATTCTGTTTATGAAATTCCTTATGAACTTATGAACATAAACATTAGCCTTGTCACTGTGAAGGACTTTTAATTCAATGGAAGCATCACACTGTAAATTGTTCGCGACAACCACTCATAATGCGCAGCTCATCGTGGATGTATCCGATTAAAATCGTGTGCAATGGCATGCGAACTTCTCTCCCTAGACATTACTTTGATCTCGATGCATCACCGATGCGCTAAACAAATTTTAATACATTTTTCTATCACCTCGAAAAGGAGCAAATTGGTACAACAATTCAGTCATAAATTTTTACTGGTTAAAAATACGTCAAAAAAACCTTTACCATTGCATTTCTCGTGAAATTCTAGCCTGATTTGATATATCATATCACCCCATTTCCCATTTAAAATTCTGAAGTTGAATTCAAGATGGCAGACATCAAGATTGCCGCCGACCGCACGGGTGGCGTCAATGTGGTTCCTCCTTGGCCTGATAACGATTGGTCATCACCATTTCCATTTTGGGCGCTGCAGTGGCCTTGTATCGGGGGTGTTAAGTGACTTTTTGAGCCATAACTTTGTGGTGAACACAAATGTCACAGTTGTTTTCCTGGTAAAATTCTAGCCGATTTTGATATGTCGCACGACCCTCTTCCCATTTAAATTTCTGAAGTTGATTTCAAGATAGCGGACATCAAGATACCGCCGACCACGCGGGTGGCGTCAATGTGGTTCTCCCGTGGCCAGGCAACGATTGGTCATCGCCATTTTCACGTTCCATGCCGCAGTGCCCTTGTACTGGGGGTGGTGACTTATTGAGCCACCCTGTATATTGAATTTCAACTCATCCTTTCATTTTCAAAAGAGTTCCATCTTATCATTGATTTGGTTTATTTTACTTTAATTTTATTACTTCGTTCTCATGCCACTTTTGGCTAATTGCGAAGATGAGGAAGAGTGATTATGTGATGAAATTGGTGAAGGGACACTCGCAATGAACGCTCATACCCACGCTGGGATTTGCACCCGGGACCTATGTCATCGTAGTCAGTTTTTTCTTATGGAAAAAAAACATTATCACATGCTCTGCATATGCTAGATTCCTCGAACCTGCTGCATAACATCGATGTGCTTTTGAAAATTCTTTCTTGCAGTGTTTGCAATCTCACTATCATCCAACCATGACTAGAGAATCATACATACCACTCAATCTTCGTGAAACAACGTGAATAGAGCTTACAGCTCCTACGCACCACGCTCGTTGGGATGAAAATGGAAAGATTGCAGGGGAGGTATCGGTCATAAGCAGGGTATGGGGGCAGAACTAGATGTAATATCCGTCCCACAATGCACCGCCACCGGTGAAAGAAAAGCTGATGATCTAGGCATTCAAAAACATGGTTGCAACTTTGAAAAATTGAATTTTCAAATACGGGTCAATTGACGTCCTGGAAAGTTGCCATTGGGGCATTATACTTAAACAAGGGAGTGTCCCTCAAAATGTGGGTGAACCTGGAGATCACACGTAGAATGGCATAGCTTAATGAACGGTTCGAAATTTAGGGTACGAAAAATGCAATATGGATTAATAAAAACTTATGCCCACTTATTGTATGCCAACAAATTTCTATTGATGTATGCAGGATACTACAACAGAACGAAAATATCTTACACAATTGTAGTCACCTATTATAGTTGTTTTAGTTGTCGCAACCACGACTAACTGCTTGATTACTTGACGATATAAATCTGCTCTCTGTTCATAAAGCCATCATGCAACTGCCAGTTGCACATTTTCATTATCGGCAAATCGTTTTCCGCGCAGACGTACTTTCAGATTGCTCAAAAGGTCAAATCGAACTGCCCAAGATCGGGACTGTACGGTGGATGCCGCTATTACCTCTCATCCAAAACCCTGGAGCAAGTCTTGTGTTGTGCCTGTTGTATAACGCGTAACGTTGTCGTGAATGGAGACAACACCTCGGCATAATTTTCGCGCATCTTGTTTTTCACCGCCTTGAGCAAAGACCTTCATGTTTGGCAGTAGGCCTCAGTATTATTTATTATGTCGGGGTGTAAATAAGCGGGAACCCATCTTGAACACAATTTGTAATATGCAAGTGTGTCGTGAATTATGGAGTGCGAACTGTCTATCGAAACACTAAACTCCTCTGCAATTTCCGCGACAGTCACTCTGCGATTATTGGGAATTATTTCATCCCCTCCCATCACCTGTCTTCAAGTGACGTCCCTTGCCTATCAAAATAAGCCAAGTCTGTACAACTGCGTTCGAGCTGCTGGTTACTACAGGTGGTTGCGACATTGCATTTGCCACGTACACCGTCGTCATTTCACGATGAATCACAGAACAATTGTGACGTTTCGTTCTCGGAAATAAATAGTACAGTTCCTTTTACTTCGGTATTGGAGTAAGTTTCCAGCTGGCGAGTCACTGCGAACCGTCGCTACGATAACACTGCTAGCAAAACGCCAACTGACTCCCTCAGGAGAGACATAAATATGCACTATATTACGTGCATGCGCGACATAAATTTGCGCAATTCTACCACGACACCATGCCAAGTATAAATTTTTTTAACCTCCCTCGTATATCCCCATAGTTTTAACCTGAAAACCTTTATCAAAACGCCAGATGGTTCAATTGAAGTTATTTATTATTGCTATTATTTATAATTTATTTTCTGAAAATTTAACACCTTTGTCACTCATTAAGGATAACATAGTGAAACGGAACTTAAATTCCCTTTTTTATTGAGTGTTTAGTTAATATGATGCTAGGACAAAAGGGACTATTTCCAACTTTTTTTGTGGCCAGCCCCAGTGGTGGAGTGATCAGCACATCGTACTACGAGCCCGGGGGTACCGGGATCAAATCCCAGCCTGGACATGGATGTTTGTGAGTTCCCATTCAATTACACCATATCATCCCCATCTTCACAAATTAGCCAAAAATGGCACAAAAAGCGAAGTAATGTAAACCAAATTAATTAATTAATCAATAATAATGAACCAACTTTCAGGCATGAATCAAATAAATTTCAGTATTTCTGAATTATCCAAATGTATATATATATGAATGATGTATTTTTTTACTTGTAACAAGAGTAGCAAGGGATGAATGTTTCAATTCCTAACCTCAATCTATATTAGTAATCTTTCCCTATTTTTTTATGAAACGTAGTTTTCTACTATTATTCGAAATGTATCTACTGTGTTAGAATTTCAATACTCAACTGAAAAAAATAATATGATACTTATTATAATGATGCCATCTATAATTTACTGGTAGACAAAAAATCAAGATACTTATGAAGGTCTATGTTAATAAGATAATGAATATCCCCTTTTTAAATGTTGTGTCTTAGCTTAAGGTTAGAGATTTGAAACTTCTACACAGATATGTTCAAAATGTAGACGAAATCTATTTTCAGCTACAAACTTATGCACGAATACTTTATTCAGCAATATTCAACAATATTCAGCGTGGAAACTGAAAAATTTATATCAAGTTTTAACACAAAAATGTCTTACAGATAGAGTTAGAAAAAGAGTCTTGGTTACTAAAGACGCAAGTACTCTAGCGCCACGATGTCTGTGCCCTTGAAAAAATA
This sequence comes from Lepisma saccharinum, assembly GCF_977018435.1. Lineage (NCBI taxonomy): Eukaryota > Metazoa > Arthropoda > Insecta > Zygentoma > Lepismatidae > Lepisma > Lepisma saccharinum. The sequence goes on from NC_139233.1 coordinate 56,724,412, forward strand.
TTCGACTACATGCTTAGAAGTGATTTAAACATGAAACACTAGCGCCACGTTTCCAGTATTGCCGCAATTAGTTTCTTTATACAGCATATTTGTGCAAGGTGTAGTTCGACCGATATTGTCCGATTGTTTCTGGACCGAGATTCCTTCCCTCATGTTGATACTTGCGTCAGTCTCCATCCCCCCTGCAAGTTTGATTCATTGTCATGGAAACACCGTGTATATCTTGATAGAGTGGATTCACATGTAAAATAAAATTCGTAGGGTTCCAGATACGGTAAGAGGTACCGTCCCGAAAAAGGAAATTTAAGTAGGAGGAACTTGAAACGAATGGAGTTACTTTGGAACGGAGGGAATTGTAGTATGTGTGAAAATGGCTCTGATTTTTTCAGTATATTATCAGACACCTGCGTGAAAATCCAAGATTTTCAGTCTGTTGCAGAGATCAAACACTGCCGACAAACGTTCTCTGAATGTCTACCTTCCTCACAAATACCAGTATACTTAACATTAGTTATTTGTGTTAAGAAAAAGTCCAAGAAATATCCAATTATGTGCACAAAATAGAATGAATGCACTCTATGGTACTTCGTTCAAGTGAAGGTGAAGAAAAATTTATTTATACAATTATCCGTCCCGTAGTAATCACTTCTTTGGCTGTAGATGAAATTCCTATGTAGTAATCTGATGCTCTTATTTTTTAACACTGCAAAAAAATACTACACAGCACAGACAAAAAGAACTAACCTCCGAAATAAAATCGTAAATACACTGCATCAGGATTGTTGAATTTCACATGTGAAATAGACACACATTAACAAACTGAAAATATTTTTACAATCATGCTCAAACCAAAAGTACTTTCTTATTCAACCCGATAGGCTACACATTTTGTTTATCGGAATTGTAAAGTTAATAAATTAGCTGGCTTCTGTGGCGGAGTGGTCAGCGTAAAGCGCAACGAAGAGCGAAAGAGGCCCCAGGTTTGAATCTTGTTTACGCCTTATACGTGTTATTCTTCTCGCATCATTCACCTTCACTATTGCTACTAACCAAAGAGGCAGAAAAGTGAAGTAAATTAACAGAAATGAAAATAAGTCTGTGGTAATTGAGAAACTGTTCTACGTGGTTGCATACATTCAGCATAAAATTATGTCTTCTTGAGGATTTCTACCGTCAGGGGAAAATTATTAAGAAACCTTTTCCTTTTATCACATCAAAGGATGAAAAATTACCATCTATATATTCTGCATTTATATTACTACAAAAAATATAAATAAAAGACAGATACTAGCCTTGCAAGTCCGAATATCAACAATATTCAGATAGAAATGTTTGCATGGATTAAAATCAAGAATATTCTTTTTTATTGGAACATTTAAATTTTCTTGAACCAAATATTTACTGATACAATTCGTTCATGTAGTCGCCCACTTCCAAGTATATTAACTTTTGAATACTTGCCGTGACATCTAGTGGCAACAATGAAAACGCCTAATCCCGTGTCTAACAACGTCATCGTCAAAATTAATTGCTACTGTTCTCTTTAGGTGAAAAAGGCACTCGTACTATAGATGACGAGTTGTATCTCTGCGGATATACCTTGATCACCTCCGGTTGCGCAGTAGCAAGGAGGGAAGCTACAGGCTGCCTTAGCCACTAAGTGCCATTGTAAGAGATGTCGACCTCCTAAGCAGAGAGTAGGTAGCGACTGCAGAAATCTCTCTCTCTCTCTCTACGCAGAGTAGCCAAAGTCACCCTCAAACATACAGCCCATCAACTCTAGAGCAAAATCGTCAGCAGAAAACAATATACCACAGACGATAGTTTGGAAAATTCATTCGATATGTTAAATGTTGCGAGCGTTTAAATGATTCCAGCCATCCAGTCCTTAATCGACACCAAATAGTCTGTTATTTACTAGATGACTCTTGCAAAATCTATGATGATGGTCGCTAGAATGAAGCTGTTTCCAATTTAGATAAGATGGTGTCGGATGGTGTTATGGTTGAATTTCATACAAATGGTTTCACCAGAGAATTTATTTCTGGTAACCTCGAGAGTGGGTTTTGCTTTGACTACAAAGATGTGTTAGTATCCTATGTCTTCCTTACGTTTTCTCCTTCTGCTTGTCACAAATTCGCTTTATTTCTCTCACTTTTTTCCTCTCTCTTCTTTTGTATCCCTTTCTTTCTTTCTTATTGTTCTTCTGAATTTCTTTCTTTTCTCTCTCTGTCCCTTTTCTTAGCCGTCTCTCTCTCTCTACATATCTACTTTTTCAATGCCCCTCATTCTTTCTTACTTTCCTCATTGATCTTCCTCTGATTCTGTTTTTCTTTCTTTCTCTCTACATCACTCTCTGTCCTTTTGTCATCCTCTTATTTCTTTCATTTCCTTTGTTTCTAGGCCCCTCTCCCTCTTTTCTTTTGTTTCTTTATCTCCTTCTCTCTTCTTATTTCCTTCTCTGTTTATCCATATTCGTTCCTACGCCACTGCCTCTGTCTCCTTTATTTATTCTTCTTCTTTCGTGTTTCTTTCCTTATTTTTTCACTCTCTCATTTTTCTCTGTTTCGTTTTATTTCTTCCTAAACCTCTCTCTCTTCCTTTTTTAACTTATTTGTATATTTTTCCGTTCATGTTTCTCTCCTGTTCATTTACTTTCTATACATGTTATGTTTATTCTTCCTCTCTCTCTTTCTCTTCTCTCACTTCTATCTACTTCTGTCTCATTCTTTCTATTTCTTTCTCTCTATTTACATTATCTATTTATATATCTCTTCTAAATCCCTTCATGTGAGGAAATTCTTGCTTTTTTATGAGCAGAACGGTAGCTAAAACTGTTTCACGATAGAATAGACTTGACCTTTGCCGACTCGGTGGTGACGTCTCTGCTTCTCTGAACAGTTACAAAAGGTAATATTTTGTGGTGATAATTAATCGAATCTCGAGTTGGCAACTCTGAAATGAGGGGAGCCAAATTTCCTCCAATTTGGAAGTAATATATATTGGGGCAGGGTTCTTGAGGGGGAGAGGTTGTAGCTGCATTGGGATCTCGTTTGTAGTTAATGGGGATTCGCCATTCAACATGTCAACGTTAGATGACAGATTATCAGCGAACCGTGTTTTCATTTTGTGTACACGAGGAAGAAATAGGGAGTGGGAAAAAAGGAGACGTGAAAAATAAATTGAGTATCAATTTTCGAATTCGCTAACGATCAGCTGTAGCAGCCTTGCGTGAAAAGATAACAGGGAGGAGAGGAAAATGATGACTTTATGTTGACGGTTCTGTCTTCTTAATGAGCATCATTAAAGTAGGAAATATGAAATTTGAATTAACGTTCTCTGTAGCAGCAGATGTATTCCAGTGTGGTAGGGTATTCCTTTGAAGATGGTGCAAGGAGACAATATTTTGAGATGGCACTTCATTTGGATACGCTACATGGTGCGTTTTCGAGAACTTTGTGATGATACCTTGTACTGCGTTATCAAGTAGAGAAAAACCCTCTGGCGTTGTGGCTGAATTTTCAACTTTAAGGGAGCAAACGCTGTCCCTGCGTTGCCAAAAGCTACTTCAACACATCGTCGTTACCTTTATTCGCTGTCAAGTGTCTGTATCATTACGAAGGGTAAAACCGTACACACATCTAAACAGAAATGTAATATTTAACATTATTAAATTACTGCCCACTTTAGTTAGTGAGTTAGTTGTGGTTTATCTCTTATTGGTAAGACTGTATTGGACATCTGACATTTGTTAGTTCTGTGTACGACCTGACTTAATTCAGTTCATTTTTTTAATTAACGTCACTTATTTGCATAGTTAGGCTACATGCGACAAAATGATGAAAGGAAATGGTTTAGTTTGTAGTTACCATCCAAGCAGTGGGCGTAGGGGGCAGCACTTATTGTCAGAACTATAGCCTATTAATGCTAAGCCTTGTCTACCAAGAGAAAGGAAACTGTCCTTGCAACCCCACCTTGAAATGATCCCTGATTAACATTGTTGTCTTTGAACAATGCAGAAAATGGAGGCTAAATTAATAATTATGAAATATTTTATTACACCCCCTCCCCTTCCGAAATGTAATCCTGTGTACGGTAGTGAATCAGGCAGTTCTAGCCAAGTGAAGTTACTCCATGCTCATAACACCGTGCCATGAAGGGACATTGGAAGGAGGGTAAATGTTGAGATAAGGCCTCACACATTCATGATCTGATATTTTAGAGGTGGTGTGGTCAGCATTAGGCTATGGCAGCCTTTACCTCCATGGTTACCTGGTACTCATTTATTATAGGCTGGGAGAACTCCAGAGCCACTTGATGCAGGTGCAATGTCGTCAAAATTTCCACATGAGATTACCCAATCCTGGAATCGAACTCTGGTTCCCGCGTGGCAGTCAGACGTCAACAGTTAGAAGGTAGGGAACTGTATCTTTTCTACTGTTGAAATTTGTGTCCTAAAGGCCTCTTAACCGTCTTAAGCACCCACCCTTAGACTATTCAAGCACCTTCAACAGGGTGCCCTTGAGATGAAGGTGACGGACAAAGATGACCATGAATAACAAGAACCCAGAGGGTGCAGGGTACACACAAGCCCAGTAATCCTAAACCAGGAAGAGTTTGAGTTCAAATGACCAAATCCGTAGATGCTTGTCGCCCTATAGCAAACAAGGACCCCTGTCTTCCGCAAACAGGCGCTAATTGCTTGGCATCAGCGGCGGCAATTAAGTCCCATTACCTTGTATTATCGCCGAGAACTTCCTCCGCTCTCAATCCATCAGCGATCGCATCAGCATCGCTCGCGGAGAGCTCTTAGGCGGTTTCATCAATATTGATTTGCTTAACCGAGCGCTTAAGAGCTCTGGAATTGCTTACTGGAAGCAAGACCGCAAATCTGGACACAGCCTTCATCCCAAGCAGCACTTTAGATATTACACCAATTTGCATCACTTGTGAACTTCCACGGCGGAGGAAGAAAATCCCAGATGAATGCATAAGGTACCGGTTCTTGAACATTTTTCCCCGCAACATCGTGTCGTTGTTTCCTCAACTCCTCTCCTTTTGACCCTCATAACAAGGAATATAATGACTAAGGAAAGGATTTTAAGGTGCAAGATTAGGGTCGGGAATGGGGAAAAAGGTTCTGAAAATGTTTTCAAACAGGTGCAAAGGAAGGTGCTGAAAAAAAGCCTTTATCCAAGTCTAAACCAGTTACATTAACATTATTTATTCAACGCTATAGCAAATAACATAATTTGTAATAATTAGATAAAGTAACGAGTATTTAGGAAGTAAACGTAGCATTTACTGGTTTCAGGTAACTTGTTATATTAATACTAAATAACGATCAACATTCCTATACGTCTTCGAATGTAAATCGCTGACGCTTTAAGCTCAGGAAATCATCATATGTGGAGAAACGCATTATTTTTTTGGAAACTATTTGGGCTGCAATGATTATATTATGCTATTTTATATCTCTCGTTCTGCTCTACGAAATGAGACTGTAGGATTTTACGTAGCTGGTCAAGAAGAGTGAAAATCCTTTATGTTGCTCTCCAATTCTTTCACAAAACATGAAAGAAAAGGAAGGGAAAAAGGTGGTGAAGCATCAAAGAGAAGGTAAAAAGGGAATAAATGTCGTAATCTCACGAAAAGGTGCAAAAAGGTGCAACAAAGTGTGTTTATGTTACTACAAAGTAGTTATCATTTGAGGTACACAAATAAATGTTTAAGGGAGCAAATGTTCAAAATCATGACCGTTCTCTTCAATGCATTTCAAAACACGGTGTCTGAAGCTCCACACTGTTTGTCCCAAAATGGCAGGAGTGATAGAGGCACAAGAATCAATAATTCGTTGCCTCCTGTTTCCTGGCGTTGTTGGAACTTCGCGGTAGCACTTTTCTTTAAGTAGTCCCCAAAGGCAAAAATCAGGCGACGTGAGATCGGGTGAACGAGCTGGCCAAGAAAGGGGTCCTCCACGTCCTATCCATCGACCAGGAAACTTTGTGTCCAACATGGCTCGAGCCTGAATGTAGTAGTGAGTAGTGTTGTTCATATTAAATTGTTCCTTGAAACCAAAGAGTTGGAACAAATTAATATTATTTATTGTTACACATAAATTGCAAACAATTTTTTTGCCGAATTTTTTGCACACATTTTTTGAATAAAATTCGTTTTGAAATGTTCTCAACGGAGACCAAAACCGTTATTACATAAAGGGAACAAAATGAATCTGAAACTACCAAATGTTTATAAATGTTCGAAGTTTGCAATTTTTTTACAAAATTTTTCAAACAAAAATTATTCTCTCTCAACACGGAATCCAAATAAGTAAAACGAATGGGGGTGTTCCATTTGAAATTTCAAATCTACCCCCCCCCGTAAGGGGTGGGTGGCGGTGACGAAATTTTTGCGGTATTGACTTACCCCCTTAATAGTATCAAGCTTCTATTCTGTGCAATTTTTCAATTGGATGCATTCTGCATGCGATATTCCATACTATCATTATAAATGGACCACCCGGTATATCTCAAATGGTCTGTATGAAAACAGCTATATTTTTGAAAAGATGCTTGCTGCACATTAAAATCCTTTCCCTAATAGTGACAATCAAACTAATTGAGAATATCGAGTAAGACATATCCAGTGAGACTAACTGTTAAGGTCCATGGTGGGAACTGACGACAGTGTTTTAAATAATGCTTCTGGCTTTTGAGAAGCATGAGCCATTTACACTCTATCTGAGGAAATTTCAACTGTCTCCTTACTTTTTAATGAGTTATGTACAGGGATAGGAAGTTGATGAAATTTCATATTTTTTTTCTGGGCCTTCAAAACAATGTTTATGATAGCTGTTTGTTTCACTTAATTTAAAATCAGAAAATATTATTGTTATTTTGCATTTTCCGGCCTTCTTTGGCTTTTAGTTCAATTTTCAGGATTTGCTCCAGGTTTTGTTGAATTTTTTGTATTACTAAAGTTTTCTTTTGCTCCTCCCCTGTAGGTTCGTGAATTATAAATGTTAGCATAACTCACATATTTAAATTTCCTAACATGGAGTCTTGCAAATATATCACTAATCGAACATATGGTCAAGAGCACAATATTACTTTTAACACAAATCTTGGGCAGTGTATTAAAGAATTAATTGTGGTAAATTTATTTTTTCTCCAGCACACTTAAAATTAATTGAGGTTACTTTCAGGTTCCATGCTGGCCACTATCATTGGTTTAATATGGGGGTTTAAAGTAAAATTAGTCAAAACATTAAAAAAAATTATAATCTGATGCATACGAAACAACTGTATCTATTGTATAAGGCTGACTCGGAAAGGATGTGTATTTTAAGTTACCTTAAAAAAAATAAGGTAAACTCATATTACACATGTTTGCTATTTTTTCCTATTCTTCGATAGTTTAAACGACCGAACAATGGGTCTTATCGAATTATTTAACTCTCTTGTAATTTTTGAAAATTCAAGCTTCATTTTAAGAGCGAAAGTTAGCTTTAGGAAGTGTGGATAAAAATCATGTTTTTTATTTCAATCGATTAAAAAAAACACGCTTAAAATTGCTTGCGTGGTTTTGGTACCATACATATAGATATGTGTCTTTTTAATAGAAAGGCTTCTCTGGTAATCGGCTCTGTAAAATATTTGAACAGTTTGAATAAAGCAATTATGTGTATACAACTTTGTATTACTGTATACATAAATCTACTGTGGAAATGTTTCCAAGTCTGTTAATGAAACTATAATAATTTCAGTAGCTTTCGTTCTATTGAAAATTTTACATTCTGGATGTACTATAAAACTGTAACTTAAAATAATTTTTATTGTCTTTGTAGTTGAATTTTGGCAATTTTTTTACTGATACAGTAAAATCTCGTTAATCCGGACCCCGATAAACCGAAATTTGCTTAATGCGGGCAGGCAAAAGGGAAAAAAAATCAGAATGCAAGGTTTTAAATGTGGCTAGAAGTCAACAACTTCCACAGCAAGAGCTTCGAGTGATGCAGAGCCAGGTTCGTTGGACACATCATGTATGTGCGTACTGCATTGTATCTACAGTTTTGCTTTACATTTTACTGTACTGTATAGTGTATTTACGCCTATGCCCTTTAAATACACCATCATAAACTTTTAGGATATTTAAGTTAATCCGGACTTTCGTTAAACTTATTCCCCCATTAGTCCGGATTATCGAGGTTTTACTGTAGTTTGCAAAATATCAGCTGCCACGTTTATTTACAGTTTAATGATATTATGACACTATTTACTGTTTAACATAATTAGTACTTTGTATATTGTTTTACAGAAAATGTTTGCTATTTTTGCGTATAATAATTATTGAATTTTAAAACAAGATAAATTCAAGGGTGCTTGCAGTTCACATATTACATTTCGTTTCGTATGAGCTTCACCTCAACAGGATATATATTTTGTTTCCTTTCTTTTCCTTTCTTATAGCCTAATAAACACCATTAAATGATTACGAAATTAATGTACTTTCACGAACAGTGATTCTGATATCTGACTTATGTCCATACGTTATTCTATAAATTATTTTTCTCAAATGATTTAAGTCAGTATTATTTTTTTAAAAAAATGACCTGATTTAAATCGCGATTTGAATCAATCCACTTTGGTTTTAGGTCATTTTTTAGAGTTTTAAGGACGTCAACTTCAGAGCACTTTAAACCATTATTTTTAAAGGGCTTTTAAAACCGGCTTTTTAACTCTTGGTTAACGATTTTAGATAAGGTGGATTTCTTTGAAGTGTGCGAAATGGCCAAATGTGTCGAGACACCCAAAAAGTTTAATTAATTCATCCATTAATTCTAAAATGCTAGATTATCAACATTGTTCCCTTGATTTGTCATAACAAAGCTTAAATTAATCCTTAATAATGCATCAGAGTTTGAGTCCTAACGTAATTAAGACAAGACACTATGAATGAATCTTTTCACGAATAACGAAACATTTTATGTCAATTTTTGAATAACACGTGGACATGAAAATCCATGACAAGACATCATCTGGATATCCAGAACGGGATGTCTCATAGATATCCCAGGTATGTCTCATGGATATACATACACAGCTCGATATGAAGGACTGGATATCCATTGAACGTCCATGAGATATCCATAAAATTCATGGACCTGATCTAAACATTGTAGATATCTTGTGTATATCCTCTGAGTGGGGCAAGTTGGTAAGCTAGATTTCCTACCAGATCACCTCTCTGACCCCTGCAATAGGTAAACCCATGGTAAAAGTAATATTAGGCGAATTGTCAATCACCATTTTCATTCAGTCTGTTTTCCACAATGTATTCATCATAAATTGAAATAAAAAGTTAAACAAGCAGAGAACATCTGCTTTACATCAACAGAATTTTATTCCTTAAAAAAATAACTGTGGACAATTTGCCAGCTGTTATATTTGCGTTGGCCTACAATCAGCAGCAAAGATAACAGTGGACCGAATGTCCCTCGCTATTTGCGATTATATTTTTATGGTACAGTGGGATGCACAAGTATTGCTCGGAAATGTTAATGAAGTGATTGTTAGCAGTTTGTTTGCATTGGTATGCTTATATCCATACATACAATAGATGTAATAGTGTAATGTGTAAAGGCAGCGGTTAAAAAAATGAAACCTATTTTCTCCTTTATACAGTCATTTCTTCCAAATTATGTAATATAAGCTAATAAACACTTTGGCGTCTATACTAGTTGATATCTGTAATTTATCTTTAAGCACAAGTACCCATTAATTAGAGGATGGGTGAACCCCAGAACCGCTCATTGCAAAGACATTGCAGGAAAAAATCCACCAGAAATCTCACCGCTCCTGGAATCAATCCTGGGCCTTGTGTATTGTTGTCCGCCAGTTTACGACATATATATGTATGCAAATGTGTGCGTGTGTGTGTGTGGAGAGCGTGTATAGTGCAAGAATATGGCCAGCGTTTTGCTGACTCTGTTTCGCAGAGAGAGAAACGAAACAAACAGGGCAAAAAAGAATGGAATGATGAAGAAAAGAAAAAGGTGAAATGTAAGAAGAAGGCATATCTTCGCAATTCGTCATTCAATTTGCCGTTGAAAGCAATTTCTCGTAACTGCACGCCGACTGTTGCTGCACAGAATTCCAGATGAACCCTGAGCAGCAGGTGAATTACGGATTCAAAGCGTTTCTTGTACAGAAAAGGAAGGAAGCAGGGTTGCAACCTTGAAAAGAACACTGCAAACCGTTGTCAAATACCATAGATCACTGAAGAGTTTGTTGAGTATTGATTTACTGGACTACAGCTTTGTTGACGGTCAGTTGCTTTAAAAGATGCAGCTGTTTATATCGAGTGTCACTAGAACGATGAACGAAAATTAAATTTATGACGTAAAATGCCCATTGAGGGTCAAGGCCTGTTAAGCAACTATTCCTTGGATGATGCATCGAGTCCCATTGCCGCTGTTAACGTTTTCTCGACCGGAGTCCGCGCCTGTTGCTTTCACGGTGCTGGGTCAACACCAAAGTTTTGGATCTCCCACGGAGGATCAGACCCGGGTCCCCTCACATTATTGTCGAGATTGGCACCAATTCGTAATATTAACTTCCATTTTTGTTGTATTTTTCTCACGTTTTCCTCATAGTTTTTTTTTATAATTAAGACAAGAAACATTCATGTCTTACTCGGAATTCGAGCCCGGAACCCTTAGCGTCGAGAATGATTAGCTGATCACTACGCCACGACGGTTAACTAATCTTGGGTTATGTAGGATCCTTTTCTCTGTAAAGTTATACTTAACTGTTCCTCCACCTGTACGATAAGAAGGAAATGACGAAATACATTCAAAATGTGTTTGAGTGTTGTTTCAAGTTCACTTTATGCAGTGAAATCCGGACCACTATGTGGCCCATCGGGTATCGAACACTACCGAACCCGGAACCCTCTAATTACAAGGCGAAGACGTTACCACTATGCTATCGGGGAGGCTCAGATGCGAAAAAACACCTTGGTTCACAGGAAGTTTGATAGTCAAACATACCAAGATAATTGAGACTAAATTAAGTATTAGGTTATGCGAATATATACAGGGTGTTTCTAAAGGTCGTTTACAACGCTTGGGAGGTGATTCCTCACACGCAAACAAGCAAAAAGTCTAAGTTCCATTTTTATGACTGAGGCTTCGTTTCCGAGATAGGAGCCTCGCAAAAGGTGACAAAGTGAACGTCACACCTAACTGGGACGAATACTATCACAGATAGAGAGGCGGTTCCAAGGGAATCATAAAGGAATCGTATGTGCTCAGTCCGGAAGTCACTATGAAAAGTTCACTGCACGCATGCGCAATGGAGTCCTCAAAGGAATTGGGGATTTCCAGCAAGAACAATGCATGGAAAGGGTATGTAACGCAGCAAGAAGGACCGTGACAATGGGAAATGCGTTAAAGACAACACATGCCGACCTCAAACATCAAAACATGAGCACGGAACACAAAATCCGAAAAGTTGAGCACGGTTGCATACCCCAGTTACACGCGAGGAATGAACGAATCATGTCATGTGGCATACGAGAGACACATTACTCCACCAGGAGGAGGGAATGCAAAACACAATATCAGATGATTGCGACAACGTGAATTTTTACACGCGACAACTACGTAATATCCCTCCCCCCCCCCACAGACAACAAACAACAAATGCTACAATGTCTTACGCACAGACAGTGAGTGCCACTGTACACCAACTGAAGATGTCACTTTCACCGCACGAAGGGGGTGGGGAGCAACACCAAGAGTGTTCTCACTGGGATTTGCAGAGGGCGATAATCACAGACGGTTTTCAAAATGTCTGCCGTTCACTTCTACGCAGATATGACAGCGACGAATCAAGGATTGTCGAGTACGAGCAAACAAGCCAGGTGTATCTGCTACCGTCGCGGCGGCGACGTTGATCCGAGCAACGAGGTCCTCAGCTGATGTGACAGGTGTGTCGTATACGAGGGTTTTCATTTCTCCCCAGAAGAAAACATCAAGAGGGTTGAGATCTGGCGACCTCGGTGGCCAAGGCTCATAACTACCAATGAACCTATTGCGAAAAACGTAATGCAGGAAATGTCGTACATTACGATCGAAATGAGCTGGTGCCCCATCGTATTGGTACCACATTTCTTGCCGCAGTGCCAAAGGTACGGACTCCAACAGTTCAGGCAGAACCTCACTAAGAAATGCATGATACGTGTGACCATTCAGGCGAAGAGGGAGAATGTATGGTCCAATTAAATGATCATGTACTATCCCGCACCACACATTCACTGAAAACCTGTGCTGGTGATGGGCCACAAAACGTGCATTCGGGTTGTCAAAGTCCCAGACATGACTGTTTCTACTATTGAAGACATCCATCCTTGTGGAAATAACTTCATCTGTCCACAATACCTTTGCCCCGAAGTGAGGGTTTGTGTCCAGCTGATGCAACAACCATTGGCAAAACTCCATACGAGGGCGAAAGTCACGAGGTAACAGTTCTTGTACTTTCTGCAGTTTAAAAGGTTGCATTCCTTCCCCTGACAACACTCGCCAAACATTTACTTGAGACGTGTTTCGTGCCCTACCGAGCACGCGCGTACTGGTGCCAGGATGTTCTGCGACCGCTGTTAACACATCTTCTGCAAACTGATGTGTGCGTACACTTCGGGGTCTTACAACTTCTTGCCGCGGTGGTAACACTGACCCTGTTTCACGCAGTCGACTGTCCACTACCTGAAAGAAGGCGTGAGACGGTAAACGTCTATTTGGAAAGCGTTTTCCATAAAGACGCCTTGCCTCACGGCTATTACCACGTGCCTCCCCATACATGAGATGCATGTCTGCTAGCTGCTGGGTCGTATACGCAGCCATCTGTGTAATAGGGAGATGGAACTCCAAAGTATCGTTTTTGTTTAACACTGGTACACTGTACAAATTGGCCGTATCACCGTACGAACACCACAGACCAATTGTTGCGATACTTGACTTGCCCACTCCACCACGTCAACTTCTTTCAATACAACATACTAGTACTCTTCAATGTGTATGACAACCTAGAGCGAACTGCTGATCATATCCCAGCACCTTCAACACGACTGGGACGACTGCCGGAGAGAACCAACCCTTCGAGCTCCTCTCGCGGGTACAGCAGTCATGAAGGTCAAACGTAGACTACGGGAGCCAGACTTGCCTGCGCAGCGCTTCCAAAACTGGTCTCTTTTACGTCACAATGATCGCGTGCGAACACTCTTCGTATTGCTCCCCACCCCCTTTGTGTGGTGAAAGTGACATCTTCAGTAGGTGTACAGTGACACGCACTGTCTGTGCGTAAGACATTGTAGCATTTGTTGTTTGTTGTCTGTGGGGGGATGAGGGATATTACGTAGTTGTCGCGTGTACAAATTCACGTTGTCGCAATCATCTGATATTGTGTTTTGCTTTCCCTCCTCCTGGTGGAGTAATGTGTCTCTCGTATGCCACATGACATGATTCGTTCATTCCTCGCGTGTAACTGGGGTATGCAACCGTGCTCAACTTTTCGGATTTTGTGTTCCGTGCTCATGTTTTGATGTTTGAGGTCGGCATGTGTTGTCTTTAACGCATTTCCCATTGTCACGGTCCTTCTTGCTGCGTTACATACCCTTTCCATGCATTGTTCTTGCTGGAAATCCCCAATTCCTTTGAGGACTCCATTGCGCATGCGTGCAGTGAACTTTTCATAGTGACTTCCGGACTGAGCACATACGATTCCTTTATGATTCTCTTGGAACCGCCTCTCTATCTGTGATAGTATTCGTCCCAGTTAGGTGTGACGTTCACTTTGTCACCTTTTGCGAGGCTCCTATCTCGGAAACGAAGCCTCAGTCGTAAAAATGGAACTTAGACTTTTTGCTTGTTTTCGTGTGAGAAATCACCTCCCAAGCGTTGTAAACGACCTTTAGAAACACCCTGTATAAAAGCTAACGAAATGTTGTTATTATGTGTATTTTATATTTTTCTTAGTTTCCATCACTTTTCTGCATACAAGCTAATCATGAGAATGTTATGCATTTTTCATAATATCATTAAATACTGTTTCATTTAAAAATTCCATTCTTATCAATATCTGAATGCCAAGGACTCTGAGCAGGTGTGTAGGACGTGAAAACAATCCTGAAAAGGTTGGTTTCATACCACAATCATTAAGTTGCTTTTGTGACTAAGTTCATTGCGTTAAAGAGTAACTTCTATACTCAGTATACAAAATTCCTTCTGTGAAACATAAGAAAATTAATATAATATTTCATTAGCATGGTAATGGAAAAATCTTGTATTAATCAAGGGGTTCCCATTTAATTAATTTTGTTTGCTATTAACTTTACGAAGACTGCAAACCCATACGGAAGTGTATAAATAACGTATCGTGAATGACACGCTGTGAGCGCCACAGCGGCCAATAGGTGTACTACATTCTATTATCGAGAATGCAGGGGGAGCTACAGCAGTGGAAAGGTGTAATGTATAGCAGAAGGCGACGGTTTGACGAATGTCAAACTAACATATTTCACCAATAAAAAATTACCATGATTCTAAAGATGCATACCACATGTATCTAAGGCCAACTGTGTAGCTGTGCCTTACTTCCATAGTAGGTGTGGTTAAAGGCAGACCCCGAGACCAATGTTTGAGCGTAAGTATACGAATATCTCAACATTAATAACTCTACAATATTCATCATAGTGCAGGTAAAATATAATTACATTATTATTATTTATTATTCTATTGTCTTGCACAATAACGGTGTCGTTCAGATCTTTGAAATTCCATGACACTTTTTACTTGTAAACTCATTACGAATCGGAAACTGAAGGAAACAATATGAAACTTTATTTGTGTAGAGTCCCTTGTTCAGGTCTCCACGTCACTATGCCGCCACAGTCCATTATATTATCATAAACGAAAAAATATATTAATGTGATATAACGCGTGTATTGTGTGCGCTAAAAATGTTTTTCCCTATAAATTTCTATACATTAGAGGGGGGCGAGGGAGAGCAGAAACCCCCACTTTTTTCAACTTTTGCTCCTGCACTATCCTAAACCTTATCTACCAAGAAAATGTAAAATGCCCTTGCACCCCAATTTGGAACCAAATCGCCGCCACTGATTAGGCATCAGGAGCGAGGAACAGTGGTTACAAATTTATGTTAACTGAGCAATTATTGTCAATAGTAATTGTAGCTTTCCTGGAGACGTGATTTGAACAAGTGTTCTCGGGTTATCAGCCAGGTTAGGTCGACTTATCCTGTCTGATAACCGAGAACACTTGTTGGAATTAATGTCAGTTTCGGATTGAAAATTTTACTTGCGAATAAATTGTGAACTCACAATGGATGAACCACCCATGATTTTCATAAAAAGTGCTACAAGTCCTTGATTCATGGTATCATGCTTCTTGCGTTTAGTACAAGTTTTCTACTTAAATTAATGGTTAAATTATTATAAATTGAAATATGTAAACTTCACTATCAGATTAATATTTTCACCAGTTGACGCAGATAATATTTTTATACTCTTCAAAAAATATTTATATTTATTACCATGTTTCTATGAAGTATGTTACCAGAATAAATTAAGAATAAATTAAGAATAAATTGCATTAAAGTAACAGGTTCTAAAACGCTTGTACTTCGTAAACTCTCGAAAGTATTTTCTCCAAAGTTTTGTAGTTTTCAAGATAACAAATCAAGCAAGGAGATACATGACTGACTATGGACACTTCTAAAATAACTTCCAAGATTTTCAACGGGGCTGTTCAATGACAAACCTTTCCGCTAGAGGCGCCACCCCTGTTGTGTCCCTAAAGAATTCCGTTCGTCATCTGGTTGCCCTAAGCTTTACATTGGAGCGCGATAGGATGGCTATTCAAACGTTATTTTCCACGAAGGTAAGAAGTTTTCGTGTAAATCGATAACAAAAATGTGTTTAGCAAACCTTTAAGATTATGTAGCGACCCATAAGTTACCGAAAATTACATTCTCCTGAAACTAAGAATTAATATATTTAATTGCAACTGCAGGGTAGGTCAGACGGGCTAAATATAGAATGTATATGCACAAAGAGCACTAAACGTGACGTAATGTTGGTCGTCCCTAGCTGCCATGGGTCTATAATAATAATAATAAATTAACACCACGCTTTTATGTTTCCTCTTGTTGCGACTTGCGAGTATGTGAAATTCAACGGCAGGAGTACGACTCGGAGAAACTGCCCAAATTACAAAGAAAAAATGTATTAAGTGAGTGAGCGCATGATATTTATTATTATACACAATGCCCTATCCAATAACTTAATATTAACATATGTTTTATTTGTATTATGCAGACATTTTCCCTCGTATTTTCGTCCTTTTTGTTTTGGGTTACAACAATTTTAAAATTATGATTCCTGTAAATAAGAAAGCCCTAGAGGTTGCGAGACATGAAACAGAATATATATAATATTTTTTGTAATAACTATCCTTCTCGATAAATGTGTATGTATAAAATAGATTTGATTTGATTTGATTTTAAAATTCTGGGTGGGTCAGCACTTAGGCTTTTTGGTACCCGTCACATTATACGGGGTCCAGCCCCTTATCTTTACAAAGAACAACTAACGTTGCATAACTAAAATCTTAAAAGCTTAAAATGTTCTCACTTTCGTTAAAAGCTGAGGCTGTAAACGGGCACTCAGCACACACAAGGACATAAAACAGGACAACACACAAAATTATACTGGCCTGAGTGCCAGTCGCCAGAGCCTCGTTCGTCTGCAAAACGCAGTCCAGGGTGTACTAACGTGGAAGTGAGGTTGACAGTTGGGTGTACTACGTGGAAAATCACCCCTTACACCCCGTATAAAATAGAGAACCATATTTACTATCTATGAGGAAAAGTATGATATTACGTTAAACAATTGAGTCAGTTATTAATAACAACTATAAAAATAAAAGTACAGTAGCTTGGAATTATTATGTATTTTTCCTTACCAGATTCACAACAATAAAGCACATAAATTGTAAAAATTGAAAGTGACGTGAAGTGATGTGCAAATTTTAAGGCTTTTTTGAGTTCCGATATATTTTCTGTTGTTGACGATCGTCTTATTAAAATTGTTAATTTCACAGCACTGATCATTTCTGAGGTTAAGAGGAAATTAAACTTGCAATTTAATGTAATACCAGCACGTTCAGCATAAAATTCCCCATGTATTTAAATGGGAGAACAATTGCTCATCAAAAGCTTGGGGACAAAATAGTGGTGCTGCCACCTACAATAGTTTGCTTCGACCATCCCCATTTCTCAATCCCTTTTATGCACAGATAGGCCAAAGAATTTTGATAAATATTTGAAAACAAGAAACTCTATTGATAGTCGTCTTTGCCATAAGTTTTCAGATAGAAATGGAATATTTTTAAGAGAAACTGAAAATGTAAAAGAAAAGCACAAGGCTATTTACGATCTACACGTCACAGGCAAGGGAAAAAGGTAAAACTCATTTGGTAAAAACATCCAGGGTTTGTGCCACTGAATGCAGTTTTCTTGTAGAATTGTACTACTTCATGGCTCAGTGGTTTCCTTTTCCTTGCGCAAGGAGGAAAGACTTAGCTCTCAGCAACAAGGAAAGGAAGAACATGAAACGGCGGAGATTCGCTGGAGAATGAGGGGCGGTGGGGGTGGGGGGAGAAAGAACTCGGAGGTAGTACATGACATGTTTGCGAGGAGGTCGTTTATGAATCTTGGAGAGATTCTTAAAGTAGAGAGAAAGTTAAACTGCATCTGACGTGGAGCAAAGCCGTAGCCGAGAGAAGTTGATGTGACTGCGCCCCGGGCGCTGAGACAAGAGGGCCCTATTCCAGCAGAAAGGAAAAGGGGGAAAATTGAAAAGCACGTATCGTTGCAATATTAGCGCCAAACTCAAATAATGTTTCTGTCAGTTTGTATTTAGGTTGCGCTGCAAATATTTCTACGGGGGTCGTATAAGGATATAGTTTTTACTTACGAACAGAAGTAGTAGATACTGGACAATAGTATGTACAACGGAGTTTTTTTCGAATCAGAAAAGGTCAGAAAAGCATACATGTGTTTGTGTTTCGATAAAATAATTTAGTGTTAACAAAACACTATATTATTACCGACTCTATGCCTGCTGTAATGATTGTACCAATAAAGTGCATGTGGTTCGGACCCCATTTTAAACTGTAGGTCCAATCCCGATTAACCTATTTCTGCATAAAGTTTACTTAAAAACAAAATGCTATACCATTTTTCATGTTGTATTGTCTTTAGTTTATATATTTACAGTCACCATAAGACAAATGGGACACCTATATCCTGAAATACTCGCTTCCCTGCAATGTGTTACGCGTGTTGCCTAACTCTACGGCGGTGGTAGAAGTTGCAATTGAAACTTTGCTATTGAAATCCACTTGTCGCCGTTGATTTAGGCAACACACCTTGCAGGGAAACGAATATTTCAGGATCAAGATGTCCAATTTTTATTGCCTGTGACTGTACCTACGCTTCAGAGACTGGTTCTGACTCCGTGCTCAAGGTGTTGTGATTCCAATCCGGGTCCATACCGGTTCTTCAATTCTTATTTGTAGCTGAACAGTGCACATGAATTGAACATCGCCATTTGGGAAACAACTACACTCATCTTCATGATTGATTGATTGATTTGGTGTTTTAAGTCCACTTTATGCACAGTAAGGCTAATCGGGACTGGACCTACAGTTTAAAGTGGGATCCGAACCACTTGTACCTCCATCAGCTATCGAACCCGGGACCCCTTGATTACAAGTCGACGACGCTACCACTGCGCCATCTGGAAGGCCCACACTCATCTTCATGTTTTCAATAGTATGTCCTGGCAGGTGACCGAGCACCTTGACGATTATGACACTCAGAAAGCCTGAGAAGATCAACCACGACACCTTCCGGCATTTCAATAGAAAATCATGGTCTTCTTCTGGCTCCTGATTGACCTGAGGCCGACTTGCAAACATCCTTATTTTCGAGTATCGAGGAAGCAATCAGAAACTTTTAAATCAGGCCATTTAAGAATTAGCGGCCCTCGTGGAGGAGTGGTTAAGACATCGCGCTACGACGCCAGGGGTCACGGGTTCGAATCTCAGCTTGGGCATGGGTGTTTGTGAGTGTACAATCATCATATCATCACTCATCCCCATTTTCGCAAATTTGCCAAAAGTGGCACAAAAGCGAAGTAAAATGAAGCAAATCAATCAATCACTTAAGAATTACTACAAATGCCGTAACCGAATTTCCGTGTTGTAATCTATCCCATTAATCCACGTTTCGAAAATGTCGGTGTTTTGTTATACAAATGACATTCAATAAGTGTTACCAACACCACGAAGGAAAATTTTCTGCAGGAAGCAAAATGTCCCGTTTCATTGCAACACCCTTCATAAATCACTAATCCATAGTGGTGATCACAGCTCGCTACGACGCCAGGGACCCAGGTTCGAATCCCGGACTGAACATGGATGTTCTTGTGAGTCAGCGTCATTGCATCATCACTCACCCTCATCTTCGCGATTAGCACAAAGTGGTAAAAAGCAAAGTAAAATAAACAAAATCAATTAAAAAATCACCGATGAATGAGAGTAAGACGTGACCCACCAAGAAAAGTGTTGGCAAATTCTCAGCTCACTAGGGTGAACGTAAAATTCCTTTACGTAATTAAGTATGACTTTGTGGTCTTGCCGCTACCCAGTGCCAAGTCACGTGAACGTTGTTGTAGATG
Organism: Lepisma saccharinum; assembly: GCF_977018435.1. Lineage (NCBI taxonomy): Eukaryota > Metazoa > Arthropoda > Insecta > Zygentoma > Lepismatidae > Lepisma > Lepisma saccharinum. The sequence goes on from NC_139233.1 coordinate 56,744,233, forward strand.
CTTCAGCGCAGAAGCAAGCAGGTAAAAGGTCGTAACAGGAGATGGGGAAGCTTTGGTATCGGTAGAGGCCGGTTCGTCGACGTAGTTGGCATCTCGCAGACACATTTCCGTACTGCCATCTGTAGTTGTGAAAGGAAGACAACAGATTTTTGCTCCCTATCCCATAATTGACATTTTAAATTTGTTGGTATACCAAAAATTCTGAAAGCAGGATATAAACACTTGGTAACTTGACTCATGCACACTAACATGGACATATACCTACTACTACCTTCAACTAGAGTTAGGACCAAATAAAGATGCATTTAGCTCACGAAAAACCTTTTATGGAGTAGGCCTCATCTCCACTAAGGTATCAACTCGGGTCAAGCCTCGACACCTACTAAACTGTTTGGTGAGAATGAGTCAAATTGCGGTATTTTGTTTGGTTCATTAGCGTCGCTGTTTTGTTATTTTGGGACAATCGAAGTGGTTAGTTAATTCAACAGCTGTTGAATTTCCTAGATTATTCAATTCCACGCGTGAGCTTCTGTGTGCGATTGTAGTAAAAGATGCTTCACTACAATAAATGCATCTCTATTTTGTAAAGATGCATTTATTATACTGAGGCATTTTTTATTAAATAACAGAACAAATCACAGTACAAAAAACCAAACTAAGAGCCACAAGCTTTGTGTTATTGCTTTCCGCTGTACTAACGTCATCTAGAATCAAGACCTGTGTTTACTTGCAGTGTCATATGCTGTAGGTTAGATATCGCAGCATGATATCAGCATCACAGTTCCGCAAATATGTGTTGAATGGGTAGCAGGGGTGCCAACAGGGGGGGGGGGGATTCATGACGCGCCCGCGTCATGGGAATTTTGGGGGCGGGACAAAGTTTTATACTTTAGCTACAAATTCTACATATTTTCACTCAAAAATGTGGGGAGGGGGTCGTTTTGTTTGATTGAATTGTTATTGATTTTTAGTTGTGGTTATTATTGTACAGTTTTCTCTCTACCTCTGGATGATCGCAGCGATGGGTTGAAATGAAACACTTCTTATGCCTTTAAATTGGTTTCGAAAAAAAGGGGGGGTGCTATTCGCATTGATGCAAAGTTAGTCAATAGGTTCAGCACAGCAGTTTTGTACGTTTTATGTTAGCAAACATGAAAGTGAGCAGTGAGTCTTTTAATTTGAACTGCAATGAAAGGTTTCGAATGTCATGCGCCTTTCGATTGTTGGCATCTCGGCCAACTATGTCCAGGGTGTTTTATTTCCGACACCCGGACTTCAGTTTTAGTGTTGGATAATTTCAGGCATTATTTGTTTCGCTTGTATGTGTTCCTGTCGTACGACTGACTGGATAATTGTAACTGCCAAGTTTTCGTATTATTATTATTATTATTATTACGTATTTCAAAATTATTTTTTTTTTAAAAAAGGGAAATTAAATTATCGACATTCAAACAAAAATCAATTACTACGTGTTTATGCAAACTATGTTTGTGTGTGGGGGGGGGGCTTATGATGAACGACTTTGGGGGGAATGCGTCCAAGGCCTTGGTGGGAGATGGGAAGACAAACTGACAGAGGTTCAACGTAGTATTCCAAGGCTGCGCGTATAGAGCGCAATGATCACAGTATGGTGATATCGTGTGTGTGACTCGCCGTGATGCTATTCATGACCTACCAGTGATGACGTCACACATAAAACGAAGAATCCTTGCACAGGCCTTGTTATAAGAAGGCACTGACGGGGCATCCCGACGTCACCAGTCTTCTTACTTTCTCCTTACCTAACCAATAAGAATCGAGCCTATCGCTTTACATTCAACCTGAACAACATCGCATCACAAATCAGCGAAGCGACGAACAAAGGCAGTGGCTTTCCCGTGTCTGGCTAAAATGGGAAGCTGTGACTTTGCAATCTGTTTCTTGCTTGTAGCGCCATTTAATGTAAAAGCACTCCACTCACTTGGCTTCAAAAAGATAAACGCTGGTGGTGCTGAGGTGAAACGAAAGCGAGGGGGAGACAAGAAAGCGAGAAAACACTAAAAAAAAAGGAAAAAGAGGAATTTGGTGTGGAACAGGAAACGTGTTTAGAATGCTGATATTACTTGAGTTACGATATTTCGTGTTTTTTTGTGTGTAAGGAATTTATGGGGCGTAACTAAAATAACTTATCGCCGAACAAGGGAAACGTAAAATGGCATACAAGAGTATGGGGGAAGGGTGGAGGAGAAGGAAGCTGGATGAAAATCGGGATCACGGGTAGAACAGGGGGACCATTTTTTATCATCCTGTTTTGCGGGATGATTTCTTATTCCGATCTCGGCTTGTTTCTGGGAAAGGAGGTGTTTTCTAAAATTTGTCTACTTTGCAGTTCTCGCGCTGCCAAAATACAAGGAATCGCATTTTCTGGATTCCACACTCTGTGTTGAAACAGAGCAGGTAGAAGCTGGGCTGTATTCTAAATTTATATATTTCAAGGAATTCTGTTGTTTTTCGTCATAATTATAACGGTATTGCAAATGTTTCATGTAAGTAAGAGTGAAGTCTACGCTATGCCATGACGTAAGCAGACCAGACAGTACTTGGCAGAGTGTCATCTGGTATACTGAATTAAAAATCCTGTCTTGTGCTCAATTTTGTCTCGAGTTATAATAATCATAATCATATATAATATAATAAAAAAGGACTCGTTAAACAAATTAAAACAAGTCTGTAACATTATAGGTTGAGACGCACAACCCTGATGCCTCCCTGCCAATGGAGTAGACGATAGCACTGGTAAGTAAATAAATCTAAACTAAAAACGTAAACTTGCGCGCTTGATTCACGGACAGTCTACAGTGCCGACGTACGGCCGTGAGCTCCTGCCTTGCCGATAGCGCAAACAGCGACGCTGCGGTCTACACTTTAATGGGTCGCTCTGTAGATTCCCGTCATGTCGACACTGCTAGCAAAACAGTGAAATCTTTGTATGCACAATTGACTGTCAGGATACATCACGTGCCACGTATCACGCATCTAACAACAAATGCTAGTGTGATCAAACGTGTGGAGAAATTTATCAGCATTTCAACTTCCTAACCAGTTTCAATCTCGATGGTACCTACTATCCGATTAAAAATTATGAATATTCGATTTTAGACTCCAATTAAAAATTAACCAGTAGGCTTACATAAAAAGGAATTACATCAAAATTTAGCTTATTCCATTCTGCGTTAATCTATGCTAAACACATTTTTTTCGAGTTTGCGTTATATTTTCTATCGTCGTGAGAACAGAAAAAGGGCTAGTATTTTGGAGTTTTGCAAACGATCGTTCTCTTTGAAATTTCATAAATCAAAAACCGTTTGTCCGATCGTCATGAAATTTTAGTAGGGTGCAGGCAGAAAGGTTTTAAACACAATTATTAATTTTATGATTTTCAAAATTTCTCAAAAAACAGTATATATTATTTTTGCGAAGCAACGTTTTTTCTTAGTATTGGGTAGTCCTATGTACAATATTGGTCTTGTTTTGAATCTCTTTGCATCCGTTTTTAAAATGCCTTTTCATTGTCAAATCACATTGCGAAACAGATTTTATACAGATTTTTATTCAAAGGAGTAAAGCTGTGGGTGCAACGCGGCAACACGGCACACAGCGATGTCCTTTAAACAGTGGAGACTGTAGGCTGTCACTACGAGTCAATGCAAGCGGTGTTGCCACGTTCTGTGTACAGCTCTACTCCTTTGAATAAAAATCTGTATAAAATCTGTTTCGCAATGTGAATTGACAATGATAATGGATTTTAAAAACAGATGCAAAGAGCTTCAAAACCAGACCAACATTGTTTATGTAGGACAACGCAATACTAGAAAAAAGTTGTTTCGCAAAATTGACGAGATCGATTTTTTGACAAATTTTTAAAATCCTAAAATTAAGAATTGCGTTTAAAACCTTTCTGCCTGCACCATACTAACATTTCATTACGATCGGACAACTCGTTTTTGATTTATGGAATTTCAAAGGAAGTGATGGTTTGCAAAACTCCAAAAAACTGTCCCTGTTTTGTTCGCACGACGATAAAAAATATAATGCAAACTCGAAAAAAAAATGGTTAGCTTAGATTAACGCAGAATGGAATAAGGTAAATTTTGATGTAACTCGTGTATCGGAAGTCCCTTACCACTCCTTGTAAAATCCACAGTGATGTATTTTCATGGAATTTTATATGGGCGATGCAAAATAGGCCTAGTGGGACACCTTTTGGAATATTTTCACGGGGACAGCCGCCATCTTGGTTCCGCCATCTTGAATTCAACGTTTTTATTTACAATGATAGGTGGGTCATGTCCATACATAGGTGGATACATGAACATAGACTAGAATTTCGTCAGGATGTCAAATCTGAAATTAGATTTTATGTATCTTCATTTGGTGAAAAGTTATTGGCAACTGAAAGTGATGTTTACCTGTTACAGAATGTGCTCCACATGTTGTCCGTGCTGGGCAATGCAAGTGTGCAGACGCTTCTCCCAATGTCTGTGGACACCGAGCAAGGTATCTGGTGAAATTTGTTCAAAGGCAGCCATGATACGTTGTTCCAGATGACGAAGGTCGCGAATTTTCACACCATACGTCATAGCCTTAACGTGTCCCCAAAGGTAGAAGTCCATTGGAGTTAGGTCTGGTGATCGGGCAGGCCATTCAACTGGTCCACGTCGACCAATCCATCCCCCAGGAAATTGTTCATCGAGGTATTGAAGCACCTGGACGCCATAATGGGGAAAATTGAAAAAAACTGGGAAATGTACCATCTTCCGACATCGTCAGAAGTATCTGTTCCTGTAGCATCCTTAAGTATCGTTCCGCATTTAAATTTCCTTGAATGAAAAAAGGACCGATTATCCGTGTTCCCCATATGCCTGCCCACACCATAATTTTGCCTGCACCGGTCATTTTGGAGGGATCTGTCCATGAGGGGTAGTCATGCGACCAATAGCGCATGTTTTGCCTATTCACCTCCCCATTTACGTAGAAGTTCGCTTCATCGGAATGGAATATCTGCATAGCGACGTTTGGATTTAGCCGTAATTGCGCGATAGCCCACTCGCAATACTGCACGCGGCGATCTGGATCGTCCTCGGAGAGGTGTTGCTGCATTTGCGCCTTGTACGGATGCCACTTGTGCCTCTGTAGCACCCTGTACACTGAACTGTGACTCATAGCACATTGCATTGCTATACGACATGTGCTTCGCTGCGGTGACGTCGAGAAGGAGACCAGCACTGCCGTAGCTGTTGCTTCCTCCATGACTGCCCGCGGTCATCCACTGAGTGATCTGTCCAAGACCGCGCCCGTCTCCTCGAATTTGGTTAATAACTGTGCCACTGCAACATGTGACACAGGGTGACGTTCTGGATGACGCAGGTTGAAATCGTCAGCCAGCGCACGGACACTTCTCCCACCCCACAGTTTGACGATCTGGATGCGTTCCTTAGTTGTTAACGGCATGGTTCAGCACCTGAAACAAACAGGTAAACATCACTTTCAGTTGCCAATAACTTTTCACCAAATGAAGTTACATGAAATCTGATTTCAGATTTGACATCCTGACGAAATTCTAGCCATAGTTATCACATGACCCACCTACCATTTTGAAAAAAAAAGAAGTTGAATTCAAGATGGCGGAACCAAGATGGCAGCCGTCCCCGTGACATACTCCAAAAGGTGTCCCCCTAGGCCTATTTTGTATCGCCCATATCAAATTCCATGAAAATACATCACTGCGGATTTCACAAGGAGTGGCAAGGAACTTCTGATACACCCTGTAGGTCTATTGGTTAATTTTTAATTGGAGTCAAAACTCGAGTATCGATAATTTTTAATCCGATAGTACGTAGTAGTTCACGTTCCAATTGCAACTGCTGCTAGACACTGGCAATACCACGGTTGTGTGTTCCTATTGTCATCAAGTCGACACGTTGCTCCATCTAGTGGCATGCACCGCAATGTTACAGTAATGGAAGTGTTTTAGCAAGATTCTTGGTGCATGTGAAACACCAACAGATACTTTTGCTGTCAAATAATTATTATGCCCAAATTTCGTGTACTTCCGCCCCCTCCCAACACAAGCAGGGGGTGCAGTCCACTAGCACAAAAATGTGAAAGTGTGCGCTCGTGATATATGAAAGGTGCCACGAACGCACAACATCCAATGCTGCGTTGCCACATCTATGATTGTGTAATGGCTAGGTTAGGTTAGGTTACGTTCGCTTCGACTATGTCTCTGGGGTCTGCTGGTTTCTCCCTGTTTCTTCTGCAGCAATACATTGCCCGTCTTACGACGCCAAATTCTTTATGAGATAGTGAGGTAATTAAGTGGAATAGGGTGTTATGAATATAGACATTCACACATAATATATGTAACATAATATCTCAACTTATAAGGACCCAGCCGGGGTCCCTTGAAGGGCAAAAACAGTTGACACAACGTGGCAACATCGCCATGGATTTTGAACTCTCGTGGTATACATTCATTTTTAACCACAAGCGCACGCAGCCTTTTGTATGTGCGCTCCCGGCCTACAGCCAAAGCAGGAGCTGTCCCTGTTTCAGTAGATCACTTCATTTATTATACTTTAGAACATACTTGGCTTATACTTAAACCGTCGTTGCAATACTACCGCAGTGAGAACTATTACAAAGAGGACAATGCTGTTAGCAAAGTGCTTGCAGAATTCCTGCAAGATGATATTCATTGTACATTATTAATTCCATCATGTAATGCCTCAAAAAGTAGAATATATAAGTAGTAAAATTGATTGATTGATTTGCTTTATTTTACTTCGTTTCTTGTGCCACTTTTGGCTAATTTGCAAAGATGGGGATGAGTGATGACATTGACAAATTGACACTCACAGGCCGGGATTCGAACCCAGGATCCCTGGGTTCGTAGCGCGATGTGCTCACTACTCCGCCACGGGGGAAATATAAGTAATAACAGTATACGTAAATAAATAATATAAGAAGTGACACGAGAGACACAGCTTTTGCTTCCCGAAAATATTGAGCTAACGTGTGATTTTTCTGGACAGTACCTCTGCATTAAGGCTTTTATATTCTGTAATCAAGAGGTATCAAATACCACGGCGTAATTCTAATAATTAAAGGCGGCCGAAGACTGGTGCCCATTAATTACACCCCTCCATCTCTCGGTGTCTTTCTCACTCTTTCTTTCTGTTTTCTTCCATTTCGCCAAAAGTCCTTCTATGAGTTCTCTCTATTTGTTTCTACTTTTTATCTCTTGTCTCTTTTTCTTTATCTCTATCTTTGGTCCTCTGTATTTGTGTGTGTGTGTGCGGGTGTGTGGTATTCCAGGAGGGCTGATTAGCTTATTTCACTTTGGGCTAGAGCCCACCCTCACCCACACCGTTGTTTAGATGTAATTTTAGGTTTGGGTAAGAATGGGATTTTTGCACTGGTGCAAGTGTAGCAGCATTAAACCGACTCTGTACCACAACTCTCATTTCTCCAAATTTTATCTTATAAAAGAGAACTTCTAAACTAATCAGGATTTTCTTGCAATTTTCGAATAGCAAAACGGAAGATGGCAGTGATACACACTTATTTATATCTCTAGAAAATATTACTGAAAATAAATTACCGTTAACAATGTATGAAACAAAATATCAGAAATTTCAAATATAATTTAAATATTTTATTTTATAGTTACAGAAATAATGTAACACGCACTTTCAAAAGATTACTATTTAACAACATGTAAGTGAAATAGAACTCTTTAGTGTATATGAATACGATTAAATGGCGGAGATGCTAGGAAGGATCACTATTACACGTACGTCTTCTTCTGCGTATGTTAAAGATTTTAAAAAATGGTCACATATCACGGTTTGTGTCCTTTTTTTAAAAAAAAATACCACTATCTTGAATTTAATAAAAAATCAAGTATGATTGAAACCTTCACAACTTCAACATTTGACACACGAGTTCTTATACTTTTTAGGGCGTTGAGTTGAAAAAATTGATCAGATGTTGATTCAAGAAACAATTATGGTAGTTCAAGAAGAAATATGAGTTAAATTTATTTTCATCGAAAGCCTAGGTAGGGTTTGCTATCGAAATATTGCGACAACGATAACGGCAGTAAATTTAGTGTTTTTAAGCTGAAGTTACATTTGAACGAAATTGGTCAAAATATTTCAAGATAGAGGTCGAAAAAATAAGTTTTCCGTTCGCAGCGACAGTTGCAATTTCTGTCCAGACCACGGGCTTACCTACACTTTCTTCCATGGGGGTGGCGGACAAACAACACTTTGTTGAAATATTTCAAAAGGTACCCGGTGGCAAGGGTGCCCGCAGAATGGGCAGGGGGTCGCTTGTCCCACTAAGATATGTGGAAAAAACTTCATATAATTCAAATTTTGAAATTGTAGCATGAAAACATGGACGAGGAGTGCCGTGAAAGACAGCAGATTAAGTGCCTATGTAAATTATCATAGTGCTGGGGATGCTTTATGAGAATTCTCTTAAAATGAGGGAAAGCATCACCCCACGTTTCCTCCACTTTGAACACTGCTGCCCCCCCCCCCCCCCGAGAAAAATCCTGCAGTGGCCTTGCCCTGTGGATGCACACATTGCACAGTGGTTCGGATCTCACTTTAAACTGTAATTCATATTAGCCTCCCTGTACTTAAAACAAAAAACAAAATACTTAAAACAAAAGTTCAAATATTTCTTTACTTTCCACGGAAAGAGGCACAAAGAATAGAATTAAAATTGTCACTGCTCGTTTTCCGAAAGGGGGGGGGGGGGCAAGTGTACATCTTGCCCCATGCTGGATACGCCCACTGTCGAGACCACATTTTTATATTGATATTGAAGAAAGCAAAACTTTAAGCTATTTTATGGCATTGCTTAGAGTTTAGCTTGATTGTAATATATGTATTTTAAATTAAATATAAACGAACCATCGGGGAGAGTTGGGAAAAGGAAGTGTAATTTAAGGAAAGTCACTAACATTTTACATTTTGACGACACATACTGCCGTATTTAGTTTTTCGAGACTCGAAATTGAAACAGCAGCTATGTACATTAGGTGACGCGTCTGGTTTTGCACTTAAATTAAATCAGCCAAATGATTTCAGTGTGGAGGGTGAACCTACAATAAAACTTTCGAATGTACTGTACATTGGTGTGGTTGATGCGCGGAAAAGAATATTTTCTTAACTTCCTTCTTCGCTTTTCTGTAGTTATAAATGATAAAAATTATTAACGGTGATCTTTGAGTGCTTCACTCGTGAGCTACAAAGAATTCTTAGAAACTAGCTGTGTATGCAATTCCATACTCTTGTGTGTTATTTCATTGGTGTTCAGTAGTATCAGAAATGCTCACTAGATAACACCTCAAATACTTATATACTTCTCGAGAGGAGTTCAAATATTGAATTTGTATATTTAATTAATTCCAGTTCATTCAGTATAAAAATGTAACAGTCTACAATTCAGCGTGTTTGACGTAAATTTTAAAGTTACAATAAGCAACTTATTACAACAGATCTACACTACGTTTCCAGAAGATAACTTATTTATATATAGAATATGGTTACATCAATTGTTGAAAATTTGCTGAAACAAATTCGTTACAGTTGTTACACTTCACAAATATACTGTATTTGAGTTGTGATGGCACATTTTCATAAGTAGTTAACGAAGGAATATATGTGGCTAGAATTGCTGAATAGACCGGTTTCTATTATATATTATAGATGATTGTTCTATCTCTCTCTCTCTCTCTCTCTCTATCTCTTAATTGCCATAACAGCATTGATTAAATATAATATTATTATTACTACATTTTCCACTGAATATGTTTTATGTTGGCAGTTTACAACAAGCCCACATTACATTTTCGAAAAGTTGTCATTTATCTCAATTAATGCATTTTAAAAGATGAAATAATTACTGGTAACATGCCCTTCTATGTTTAACTCGTGAATAAGGCATTCCGTTTTCTTTGTTCCTTCGGTATCCCATAATCATTCTCACCGTCATGATTCTCACCGAAAAAGTAACGTAAAAAAGGAAATATACACACACAAATTCTAATGCATCGTTAGTGAAGATACTAGTTTACTTACATTAACCATGTATGCTTTGAAAATTGGCTTATATCAGAATTCACCCTCTTTTCTACCCGTTGCACCATGTCGTATCATTTATGCCTCCCCACCCTGACGTTTATCGATAAAGCAGCAATTAGCCCTTAGTCAGCGTTTGATTTGCATTGCGCTGCCCTTTCTCAACCCAGACGCCCGTGTGAGCCATCATTAGACGCGTGAGTCACCCACCCTACGCCGATGATCTGCAGTCAGGGGGCACTACCCGGACACCCACGTCCAGCCACCAGCACCCGTATCTTAGCTCACGACGTCACTGGCAACATTTCAACAGCGGGGGAGAAAAAAAGAGGGTTGCAAAAATGGAAGGAGAAGCCTGAGTCACCCCCTGGGTTCACCCCCGTGAGAACGTTTTGTCCCCCCCCTCCCTCCCGAAGTCTATTGTCACACGAGCCGAAAGATGAAAACAGCTTTGGCTGATTTTTCGCCGAATTTACACGTCCCACGTTTTATATTGTAGCTGTGCTGAAGTAGTTTACCTGTGGTTGTTATGTACCAAAACATGTACGTATTATTATGCATGGTGAACAGGCAGCTATGGCCAATTGTAATAGTCTGTGCTTAGCAACTATTATGATCTTTGTTTATGTGTAACGTTATGTGTCAGAATGTAAATCCACCTTGTTATAAGTTCAAATATACTTATTTATGAAGTTCCACTCTTAACATGTGTATTTCTATTTGGGCCATGACGATTAACACATAACAGTGGTGGATTTGTTCTTGATTCTACAAATTGAACTGGTCAACCTAACTGCCGTAAGTTTGCGAAAAGTTAACCAGCTTTTGAAAAGCTTCGCTTTGAAAGTACACAGTCAGTTTAAAGTTGTTCTCCTTAAACTATACCTTACATAAGTTACCATTACTTTAAAAAGTACATAACCTAAGTTCCATCATTCCTTAGGCGTATCCAGCGGGGTCAAGCGGGGGCACTTTCTCCTCCTCCGGACAACGAATTACAAAAAATGGAATTCAGTTCTTTGTGCTGCTTTAAAACATGGAACGTAAAATAAACTTTATTCCCTTTTACAATAATTTCAAAATAACACATTGCCATTATTGGGAAAGTGTTGTTTGGTTCTATGGAGAAAAGGTCTTAGTAAGTCCATTCCTCCACGTATATTACCTATAACTCGTACAATTTCTTGTATGTATGAACTGCAAACACTGTCATTTATTTACTTATGAACATCCCAAAATTAACACAAATTTTCATTAACGTTATAATAAATAAAATATGTAATCAAATCAGATGGGAATCGTATGCAATATCTCAGAAATACATGAAATGAAAACTTTGTTCCAAACAAATGTGTGTATTTGTGTGTGTGACAGAGAAAAATAAATAAGTTACAGTACTCACTTAAAAAAGTTACGAGTTTCGATTACTATTACTTGCAAAAGGTTATCTTACTGGTATAGGTGTAGTATGTCTCCACATTGGAAGAATGTCTCCACATTGGTGTAGTATGTCTCCACATTGGAAGAGTGTAGGTGTGATATGTATGTATGTTTCAAGTTCTTTATTTGTGTATATTTTCTCCACTTTACTTTCTTGTTAACCACGTTAGGTAAGGTTAGGTTAGGTTAGGTAAGGTAAGGTTAGGTAAAGGAAACAAACAAAAAACAAGATGTGTATGTTTTATTCACCTAACTTAACTTAACCTAACCTAACCTAACCTAACCTACCGTGGTTCACCATGACGTATCGAGAAAAGATGTAGAGACATAGTGCCGTGTTTAAATGTGGAGACATACTATACCTATACCTATGTTACTTGTGGGCTGCCTTACAAATAACTCGTCATTCTAAATTTGGTTCCATTTGTTGCTACTTTTATGTGTTCGTTTTTTTTTATTATTTAACAACTACTGTAAGTATATAACCCAAGTTACCTCCATCAATTACAATAAATACGAATTAAATAAAGAAACTGTTATTAAGTTTGTCAGCTGAAATTTTATCATGAGAGATGATCGAGTCTCAATAGGGCTAGCTATTTGCAACGTAAATTTACTCTGGAGTGTACAAGAAAATTCCATACACAAACAAATAGGTTTTTAAAATCATGTAAATCTGTAACAAAATAAAAATCTTTTCTTTTTCTCAATTCCTTCTTTCTGCGCCTCACAATGACTTTGACATTTTACAAAGAATTACCTCCATCTTGCTTTCTGAGCCCAATTGGCGTGACGTAGAATTCTTGCTATTTTCTCTCCTAGAGGGCTCTGTTTGGAGTTAAGACGTGCAGGGACTGTAGCCTTCCGCAGTGGCTGCTCTGCCACATTAGGCGAGGAGAAATTATTTGAAAGTCGCGTCGTGGGATTTAATTAAGAACTTCTGAACTCCGGCAGATCCCGGGAAACGAAGAACGTTGAGTTGGAAGTTCTGCCAACTCGTAAGCTTTCTTTTTTTTTCGGTAACGACTTTCAACTCCGCATATTTCTTCGGTTTTGTGTTAGTACGTGTGCTCAGCGAGTGCAAGGGCCAAAATTCACAGCTGGGATACGACGGTTGCTTCCTCTTCTGCGTGAGAAAATATTATTCCTTAAGAGCAAATGTTAATTATTGTACTCGGAACAGTGTGTTCTGAGGGAAACTATGTGACAAGCATAGGTGCAAAGAACAGTGGAAATGCTGTACAATAGATGGCGTACATCAAAATATATGCTCTGTCCCAGTAGTCTGTGGAGCAAACGAACGAAAACAAGTCAGTCCTCTGCATGAGAAGGGCTTGAGAGGGTTCGGCCAATGAACGCGTGAGATGGGAAGTGAATTCATGGAGAGGCAACGCGATTGCAGATGCCAGCCGTTTACGGCAGCGCGCACTACTATGCTCTGCCTCCTCTTCTCTACCGTTATGCGCGGCGCTCCTCCACAGACTTCTGAGACGGATAATTTACACCAATTGATAATTTCACCAGTCCAATACAGGCTTGCGCGGATCTTCAATTAATGGGACTGAAGTAACGTAACACATCATAAGATAAGATTCATTTTTTCAGAAATTTCGCGAATGTGTCTGTATAATTTTCAAAAGACAAAAATGCAAGTTTAGACACGATAACCTGGCCTCATAGAGCACCGGGTTGTGAAACAAATGCCCCATTAGATACTGACCATCTTGCGCCTAGCAACAAACGTATCACCAACTAGGTCATGCGGGTTTCCTCTGAGATTTCGAAGCTTATGACGCATTTTAGATGGAAGCCAAATCGTAGCAGATGCCATAATTCAATTACTGAGCAAGGAGTGGGCAGAAGGAGCAGTTAGGGTCTGTTTGACCGCAAGGTCTCCCTGCCTCATTTCCATCTGAGCCACGGTCTAATTGGTAGGAGCAGTTTCCAATAGCATGAAGGGAATAAAAGAAAGGATTCTAGGTACAAATCCGAAGTCACGTTGTATGCAGGACATCAACACAAACAAGCCGCAGCCGCGGTCAGCTGCTTCATTAGTCCGAACTGATAATGAAATTTCCTGAGAACCCTGTAACCTCATTATTGGTTTACTCCTCGCCGCTGTTCCCTTTGGTAAGGCGAAAGAGGAAATGGAGCGCCTGGCTGACGTAGCGGCGAAGGATGGTAGCCGCATCCTCGCTATGTGAGTGTTTATCCTTCGTGTGTCTTTCTCTACGCTGCAGTGCTGCCCTCTTTTGTCAGTAATAGACGGCAAAAACAGTGTATCGGTTACACAATACGTTATACACACACAGCGAGCCATAAACACACAACATAAGGGTTCTTCGTAAAAAAAAAAAAAAAATAATAATAAAACGGTTGTCAGAATCGAGCGCTGCTTGCCAAGTTCTCTGAGTCAGTCGAGATGACGAAGTTTGTGACGTTCCTTTTTGCCGGTAGCCACAGGATTACCACGTCGAGGTAGTTGCCCAATCTCCGTGCTCGGTAGTGTTATGAGACTCTCCTTTATGTTGCTGCTAGAACAATCCCTCTCAGGATGTGATAGAATTGAAATATAATTTTCTTGCCTTTACTAAAGTTTGTTATCGTTCTATCATTAAAAGGTACTCAGTTATTTAGCGCCACTTACATACACAATCACAATACAAGGAGCCGTTCTCTGCAAAATAGTTTCTCACAAAGATTTTATTACACATCGTAATCAACGTTCTGTCTCATCGCACTCTGTTGTCATGACAACTGATTCAATAACAGACTATATCCGCTTCCAGTGTTTCCTTTAGTCAACATAAAACCCAATACAATAAGTTCAACAACAAAACTAATAATAGCATTAAACAAACAAATAAATCAAACATATTACTGTGAAAATAAGAAAGAAACAAATTATATGCATGCTAATGATTAACTGATGAAATAGAAAAACAGTCATTCGTTGCCTGCTAAGAATTCGAAGCTAGGAATTCTGCAGTCGAATTGCAATTCGATAACCATTCTAGCATAGATACGGATCTGAATAATACACAGGGTGTCCCACTCGGTACCGAACCCAGCACTTCTTTAAAAAAAATTGACACTAATGAAGATATTGCAATAAAATTTGAAGCGAGCTTACCTCAGTTTGTAAGAAACGTGATGACATCATAACATGTGCTTGAAGTGACCATCATTTGCATCCAGACAAAAATGAACCCGGAGCTCTGCAAAATAAAATTGTGAAAGTTCAATAACATATAAATGTAAATAGTTTAAAGTAATATGTAATGTTTAATGAATGGTCTGTACTTCTTTATGCCGTATGTGAATCATATCTCATTATTTCTTAACTATCTGTCAAGGTTTTATGCTGATTTAACCAACTAAATGTATAAAAATAAGTAAATAAGACAAATACGAACTATTGCATATTTCTGAAACCATTTTCACTCAAACCTTCGAGATGAATACCCAACTCATTGGAAATAAGCACATAATTTTTCATGTAACAATTTCAATTTGGGACTAGCATACGCGCTTGCAAAGAAACATTAGGAAGTTATTGTCAGACTTGCGTGCTCTATCAGAATAATTGCTTCGAATTTCCATGAAAGCATTATAATATTCCTTGAGCATGCGGAAACCTAATGACCCAACAAAATTCTATTATTAGCTAACTGATTATTCATTTGCGTGTTTCATAGAAACTACAGTATATCGTGTTGGGCATCCAAAGTACGATTTCCAAACCATATTATCATTTTTCACGTTCTTTTGCAGCTTCGGTGTAGATAACATTAAGTTTAATTGAATTTTTACATAGAAGGAATATATTGTGAGTAACGTAACCTGATTTGCGCCGAGCTGCACTTGGGGACATCTTATAGATCAATGTCTTTTCCAGCTTAGTCTTGTGGTACACTGGTTCATCTGAGAACTTTTAACAATGAAAGAACACCTTGTCATCGAGCGCAAAACCTACGTCACAGATATTGACTTTCTAAGAGTGATGGACTAACCGTGGAATACTTTTCTTGGTCCAGAGAACTGGAATGTATCCAGTAATGGTTTTAAACAAGTTTCCAGCTAATAATTCACGTTCTAATTTGTGTAGTTCTTATATTTGTATTTAATTATCGTTAAAACACAATGTTTATGAATACACAACGATATTTGGAAACCAGGAGTTCGTTGTATCACAGTTACACGTAGCAAATTTCTTCTATACCCTATCCAGAGAATCTTTGGAGCAAGGTTACGCATAACGGTAGAGAAGGAGAGAAAGCGAACGGGTGGAGCGAAACAATACACGTTTCTGCAAACGCCTGTAGCCGCAGTTGCTTTTCCCCTTCCACGCAATCATGTACCTCTCACGTGTTCATTGGTCGAGCACTCTCGAATCATTACTTGCGCAGAGACTTGTTTTCGTTGGCTCGCTCCAGAGATTCCGGAGACAGATTATACTTTAGTTTGACTGTTCCTGTTTCCTTTTGTATGGAAATAAAATATAGACAAATTTGAATATTCTAACATCTACATTTTCATATTTTAAAATATAAAGTTATTTATAATTTAATGAAAATTAAATTTTATTTTGAGTTGTCATGAATGAAATAATAACAGAATGCTTAGGTTCGTAGTTAAAAGGTTACGATTTGAGTTGTACATTCTCCAGAATAAAATAAAAAAGTTACTTACAGTTACTTTTGAAGTAATGTAACTGTAATTGAGTTACTTTCCTAAATACGTGGCTGTAGCATAACTGAGCTACGTTTTGAGTTAAGTAACAAAAACTCGGTTACTATTTTTAAAAAGTAACGTTTCAAACACTGATATTCAATTTTGATTTCAAAATTTTGAGTGCGTCAGCATTTAGGCTATTTTGCACCCGTCACATTATACGGGGTCCAGCCCCTTATCGTTACAAATAACAACTCTAGCGTTGCATAAATAAAATTCTAAAATATTCTGACTTCCGTTAAAAGCTGAGGCTGTAAACGGGCACTCAGCACGCATAAGGACAAAAACAGGACAACACACACAAAATTATAGAGTAAAGGGGGGCGAATCCGGACAGGGGGCGAATCCGGACATCCCAATGTATTCCAACATTTTCTTGGCAAGTGAAATACGGACCGCAACACGAATTTGCCAGTTGAAGCACCGTACCTGCCTGCACGTTCAGTGTAGAGTTGAGCATCACGGAAGACAGTGACGCAGTAGTGCAGAATTAAAAAGAAATCTGAAGGTAAGTAATGCAATAAAATTTGCTGCTTCTAATTTCTGAACAGTCTTTATTAAGGTATTGTTAGCCCATATTTCAATTTTTCGAAGTCCCGTTTGGTGTCGGTAACCAGTTATTTATGCTAGTCACTTACATCAATGTCGGATCCCTGTTACTCCTCCACGCCGTTTGTGGTGATTAATCGAGTTTACAGTTCTCAGAAGGGGCGAATATGCACACTAAATGTGAGGTGATTCCGGACATAGATTTTCCATTGGGGCGATTTCGGACATTGTTATATGAAATCTATGAGATCAAAATAAAGAATAGTCTATATGTTTTGTACATGGTACATACACATAGACATACATGCGCACACACACACACACACACACACACACAGTGTAGTAGAACTTTGTTTTTGGTTTCATAGTCAAGAATTAGCCTATGGCCTAAGTCGTGGGAAAGAAATGCGGAATGTAGCGGCAAGGGAAATCTAGGCACCATACCAGCATTCTCCTGGTAAGACTGAGGAAATCTAGAAAAAAAGCAGTCAGGATGTCGGGGCCATAGTTTGAACCGTGGACCTACATGTACACACTGGTAAATTTTGTAGGCTCATAAGGTGCTATTTTCTGTGAAGGGGTAGATTACAGTAAACGTCATATTCTACTTGTGTTAAACTTGATACAATACATTGAAATAATTTTCGTGACGTCTGATAAAACTTTTTCTTTTCTTTTCGGATGGTTAGACAATACGTAAGGAAACGACATTCCCGACGTCAGTTCAGTCCGGGAAGCAGCTGAAAGGTTTAATGTTCCCAAATCTACTTTGTCTGACTACCTGAAAAGAATCAAAGAAGAGCTTCCAATTAGAAAGGCTGGAGGACAAATTGTGATTAGTGCTGCAGTAGAGAAAATGCTTGCAGAAAGAATTACCACTTTACAAAAGAGAGGATTTTGGCTTCCCCCGCCGCGATGTGCAGAAGTTGGCCTTTGATTTTGTTTCGGAACAAAATATTCCGCAGCCTTTTAACAAAAACAAACGATTAGCCGGATCTGCATGGTTCTCATCCTTCATCAAGATGCACAACTTGTCTCTGAGAAAACCATTAGGCTCATCCACTGCAAGGACAGAAGGATTTACTAAATAAACTGTGACCCGTTTCAAACACAAACGTCAGGGAAAGAAAAGATCACCAGGGGAACGATTTACCTGTGGAAAGAAATTGTCTTTTACGGAAAAAATTTGTACTTCATCGACCAAAACAAGTGCTTGTGATAATTGTGGATTCTCAGGTAAAAATTATTAGATATGCTCGTGACTGTTATAAATATGGTCCTTGGGTAGAATGCATAAAGTGCCAAATATGGTACCATGTAAGATGTGTTGGTGGTGATAATCGTTTATTCATCTGTGGGAAGTGCATTTAACTTCAAATGAACTGTTCATATTTAGACCGTATTTTTATTGCAAAAAATTGTGTAGTGTAGCCTCTAATGTGGTGTAACCATGCTGTAACTAACTAGACTATATGATTCACATTTAACCGAACAATAGCTATTACTACAAATCTAGTGTTCAAGTCTTTACTCAGGAAAGTTCTAATGTTGTATTTTATTTCGAATACTCATCCTATTGAGCTTTTAGTTTCATGTGCCTGTTTAGAGTTGGAAATGTACCTATATAAAAATACACTAATATTTCTCTTTACTTAGCAGCTATTTGTATAAAAAGCACACATACAGTAAGTGTTCTTCTCGCATTTAATGTGTCTCATGTTTATCTAACAATATTTTGATTTTAAGGATATTTTCTGCTTTGTCCGGATTCGCCTCACTTAGTGCCTGGATTCACCCACCTCTTTGGCAATTTTCAGCAAAATGTCATATTCTCCCTTCCAGAATGCCATCGTTCAGAGCAACAGGCTAGGATATTATTATCATGTGTTATCTGTAGACTACACTCCAAAGAATATTTGACCAGAACATAGTGGCTCTCTCCTCTAAAATAAGATTGCTAGAATACAAAATGTCTTAACTGTCCGGATTCGCCCCCCCCCGGTTACAACTGGCCATAGTGCCAGTCGCCAGAGCCTCGTTCGTCTGCAAAATGCAGTCCAGGGTGTACTACGTGAAGTGAGGTTGACTTTTGGGCGCCTACGTGGAAGGTCACTCCTTACACCCCTCTGAAATTTAATGGTAAATAACATAATCAAAATGGAAAGCAGTCTGCAGAATATAAAAAATATCGCAGGGAGCCTTTTCCTTTCTTATCAAACCTTTAACTCCGTATAGGGTGCAACTGTCAGGCTGATCCACAGTAAGCCCCCTTGTTCTATCGCAATCCCTAGTCGACCTGGTTCTCATAATAGTCTTTGTGCAGGCGTAATGCCACTTAGGTGCGTGACATTTGGGACAATGAGAAAAATCGTGGTATTTACTGTCGCTTAATTTTCCAATCCTTTGGGATCTTGCCGTTGGCAGTCATATATTGTCATGTAAACCTTAAACAAAAGAAGAAGTCAAAAAACGATGTTTTGGAAAAAAAGGAGGGGAGAGTAGTATAGAAATATTAACTTACATGAAAGAAATATTAAGACTTCAGTTCTCATTTAAATCAAAAATCAATAAAATCCGACACCATGTCCAAATAAAAAAAGAAAAATTTACACCTTTAATTTTGTCAGTCGAATTTTAGAAACAAAATTAATTACAGTATTGCCGGCGTATAAGACGCACATTTTGCTTTTAAAAATATGTCTGAAAAACAGGAGCGTCTTACACGTCGATACTCTGTTTTCGATTACCTCAGTTCTGAAATTTTCTCTGTTCTGAGTTAGATTTCTTTCTTGCTTCATTCTGGTGTGTGACAAAGAAGGTTAAGTAAATTATTTGTTGAAAGTAGACGTACATAATACTTTATAGCCTATTTCATATACTGTAAATTAATTAGATATTCAGTGATGAAACTTTTTCCCGAAAAATGTGTACAAAAAAGGGAGTGCGTCTTTTAAGCTGGCAAATATGTTGCTTTCTGTGCAAAAACAGAATTGATGAAATATGTATGCTTGGCAAAAATTACCGTATTTGCCGACGTACAAGACGCACTCCCTTTTGTATACATTTTTTAGGGAAAAGGACATACACAATCAAACGAAGGATTCGAAACAAGATACCCTCGTTTCCCAGCACACCACATTAACCATTCTACCACAGGGGCTGACATGAAAAATTATTGTACAGGATTATATTTGTATTAACAAGTTATAATAGTTGCCTATGCTTATATTACTTTATAAAACGCACGTGATGAGAATACTAGAAACTTTTCATTTCCTTTTTTATTGATATATTGATTTGCTTTCTTCTACTTCGCTCTTTGTGCCATTCTTGGCTAACTTGCGAAGATGAGGATGAGTTATGATGTGATGAAATTGATGAATGGACACTCACAAACATCCATGGTCAGGCTTGGATTCGAACTCGTGAGTTTTTTTCCTTTATTTATATATTTTAATTTTTAATTATATGACTCTTTATTTAATGAAAAAAATATTGTAGGATTGGCTATTGTATTTATGTTAATTGCTTCTTCTAATTTCCTTTTATTTTACTAGTATTTCTGCGAGAAACAGATTTGTCCCTATTTTAAGAGAGGATTAACTCTTAGCATTTTTAATTCGGATTTTACATGCATCAATAAGGATGTGATGATGCTTCGGAAATCTGAAATTTACAAACATTAACTCACGTGGACTGAAGTCGTAAGCTTCCAAAATGTATCCAATAGATATGGATGCAAAACCTTCGATTTATCTCCGAATCTGATTTTGCGTATTTAGGTGCGTGGGAGGGAGGGGGGGATGCGTGATGTGAATGTTGGTTTTAACAGTTGCGTAATCAATCGAAGTGACGAAATATCCCTTATGCGTAGTGACGGATCTTATTTTTGATTCATAACAATGATCAAGTTTTTTTTTTTTTTTTTCAATTTCCCATTTGGATTTCAACCCTCGTGGGTTAAGAGGCGAGGGGTGCTCACGGACCGTGAGGTAAATGAATGAGAAACTGTTTCATTCTCCCCCACCTCCTCCACCCCACCTCCGATTCCTTTTTAAACCGATTTCCTGCTCACGGTTGGAGGCTAACGGTGCGTAACACCACGCTTATAAGCGTATCTGATTGCTGATAGGAGATTTTAAAAAACGACAATAAACTGTCAGCTTGTAGCGAATTTACGCCTTTCTGCTCCAATCTGAGATTTTTTTCAAACACAGCTAATACTGATCGTTGTGACACAAGACCAAGGAATAGGCAATCCTATTACAATTATTATGACTTCGTTCTGCGATTCGAAAATTTCCAATAGAGTTCATTTCAGCAAAAATTGAAAAACTACAACTCTAGTAAGGTTGTCACTTTTCGTCCCTGGCCCTGCCGTTAATTTTAGGCTTTCGATCTCGCTACCGAAGTTCTCGTGTTCGAGTGCCAGCCTGGATCATGGGTATCCCTTCATCAATTTAATCTAATCATCAGCCACCCTCATTATCATCTAATCATCAATTAGCCAAACTATACCAATCTCCATGGTGCAACAACCCTTGGTGGTCTAGGCCCTGCTAATCAGATTTTTGTTGGAAAACTCATGATCAGTGCATTGAGTCCTATCGCCGTTTTTATCTGGCCTCCGCAAAGTTATATTTATTCATGCAACTTAAATAACATTTTTTAATTAGAGAAATATATTTTGATTTATAAAGAAAATAAATAATGGAAACAATATTGTTTTTTATTATTATTTAAAAGCAAAAAACACGTCTTCATTGTAATTGATAATACAAAAATGGTGAAAAGTATTTATAAATTATTTTGTTTTGTATTTCTCATTCGTTTGTTTCTCTTCTTCGATCAGGTCTCAAATTCATATCCTTCACGCAGGCAAGATTTTCCAATCAACTCCTGCAAGGTCCAGTGTAACGTCTTTTGCCTCCGAATTCCACCAATTCCATTGACCAACATACCTCCTCTAAGAAAGTATTCTTTCGATAGTGATCCTCAGGTGATAAAGCTCGACGCACCATGAGTAATGTGGCTTCATTCTTAGTCGCTTTGGTTTGTCGAGTTCCTTCTGATTTTCTAGGACTCCGTTGGAAAACCTCTACAATTAGGTCCACTTGTGTTTCTGGTTTTACCATTATGCAAGCACCCTGTCTCCTGAAACTGTACGTATCGTTAGCCAATTGAATTTGTCGATGAACAACAGCAATTGACTATAACCATCTTGTAACCATCTTGTAACACCCGCCTCCTAGCGGCCAAATGCGTAACTACAGGGCACACTGCCTATTACGAAAGAATAGTGTCTCCATCAATTAACATGGTCGTAAATGCCATACGTATCTTAACTTGCCCGGAAAGAAATATTGAAACCCCGGTAATTATTTTGAATAAACCTGTATTTAGTAATCTATGTTGTGGTATATTATTATAGCATTATTTTTTTTAAAATGTCGTTCTTCGAATCCTACCGTACAATGAAATTCTACAACACAAATAATAACATTTCTTTCATTGAATGGACTACAGCAAAGTTTCGTACATAATGCGTGCACTTAAGATTTTTCTGATCGTATGCTTTCTTCCTGGTTGCTAAACCAATGTCTAATTGGAAAATAATGTTACTCCTCTGGATTTGGACAAAATCAAAAATTAAATTGCAAGAAAACTTACAGAGCGAAACACATTTGACTTCACGTGACCCTCACTTCCATTATTTACTCTGCGCATGATGCAATTTAGACATCGCCATCATCATGGGGTTTAGCATTATGCAACGTCGCCCTCTCCCACTAGCAACGACGCTACTTCTGTCAACACAAACTGTAACAAACAAGCTGCTGATGCCACGGTTTGCGCATTTGTTAGCTGTTTGAGATTAATTAATTGGTACTTGGCTCGCTCTAATTCGCTCCAGGCATCTGAGATTTAGGAGATAAAACAGATAGCCGTTAGTTGCTGTTGAAATTTGCTTTGTTTGTGATTGCTTCCAATTGTTGGGCCAGAGTTGCCATCCTCCAAATCCGTCAAAAGCGTACACAAATATAAAATGGAATATATTTATATTTCTATCTCCCGGACCGTACAGTTGCATACACACGATTTTGACGGACGGAGAAGTTCTGTATATACATGTACACACACCCACGTAAGGTCATGAACATAAATCTGCGGGATGAACTTCATTAACAACCTTGCAATAGCAGTCAGAAAACCAACGACTTCTAATTGCATGCTACAAAGAATATTCACTGCAAGAATTTAATTTCTAAATGTACTCTGCTGATTTTTCAGAGCGTAATTGATATTTGTGATAAATGTTAACGTTCTACATAAAGAAAGGAAATTATAAAACCAATTACTATTGCAAAATCTTTAGCGCAACGGTTAATGACTATAAACTGACTAAACATTTCATTTTCTTTTCACTCAAAGACCTTGCATATGGTTATATGACGACAACATAATATTTTTTTGAGAATCACAATACACTCTGAAAGAAACAAAGCAATTTTTTGAAAAAAACTTTGGAAACTTTGTTCCCAAGAATATTCTATGTAACACAACAAAAATTTCCCTTCTTGAATAACTTAATCGACAAGAAAACATTTTGTTGTGCTAGAAAGAATATTCTTGCGAACAAAATTTCCAAAGAAAATATTTGTTAAAGTACTCCGTTTCTTCTTTAGAGTAGGAAAACAGAATCATAAGTACATTTAGAGTAACTAAACTACAATAGGCGTAACTTGGTGTGGGTAAATGGAGGGAGGCACTCGTCCCCCAACATTTCGAGGTTCAAAAAAAAATGTAAATGATAAAATAATTAAACAGGTTGGAAATAATTGGAAAATCATATTCCACAGTTTGAACACCAAAAAGATGTTGAGAAAAATTAAATAAAACATAACTAACTAACTAACTCACTCTCTAACCTTCTTAAACCCGAAGATTTATGGCTGCATCAACACAAGCCTTTCATCTGTCCCTATCCTGAGCTTGATCTATCCACTCTTTTCCATCTTTAGGTCCATCTCAACGTTATCTCTCCATCTTTATCTTGGCCTTCCTACTGGTCTCTTACCATCAGGCTTCCCAGCAACAATCCTCTAAACTCCCCTTTCCTCTTTTAATAAAACATAATATATATTAAATGGAATTTTGAAAAGAAATTTTGAAAAGCAAATGAGAAAAGAAATTCAAATTTGATATCATAACATTATTTCAAAATCGACTCCTCTGTGAGGTAGCGAATGTTGGACTCTTCGTCAAAAATTATAAAACTAGAATAAATTATTCATAAATGAGATTTTTGCTGTGAAGCAACCTTAGAAGACATAATTGGAAGTGAGGATATCAGAAATAAATATAAGGTCTAAGAAATAGTGAAAGAATTTTAAAATATATGAGATAATGTGGAATGAACATGTTCTGAGGATGCCAGTTAGCCGTTTGCCTCGAAAATTTTTAAGTTACAGGCCAAATGGAAAAATAAATTTAGGAAGACCACATCACCGATGGAAGGATCAATACTTGTTGTTGCATAATGGGCTTTGGTTACCCAGATCTGCAAGAGGAAGATGAAGAAGAAATGTACATGTTAATGGTATTTTTCTAAAACCTTGTGGAACCTGACGTTAATGTTCTGTCCCCCCTCCCACGCAAAGTTAGGCTGTTCTTAATTACTAAATGGAGTGTCAGTCATCATTCTTTCTACAAAGACTGGAAAATAGCGGCAGGGTTAAGGAGCACATAAAATTGCCAGAGTCATCCTTACCTGCCGATTGCCTTTTCAGTTTCCCGACCTGACATTTTGCAAAGGGTAAGGATGGAGGAAGGGGGGCGGAAGATTTATGGACCTATGAGTCACCCATTTCTGGGGTGAGGCTGTCAACATGTTCGTGGCGTATCTAGGATCTAGGGAAGATGTTTGGAAAGCAACCAAAATATAAAATGCAAACAGATGGATGATCGTTAATCATGCGTCTCCTTGCGACACGCATGACTCACGAACGAAATAATGCGAATCGCAGGATGTGGAACACAATTTCGGCCTCCTTTCGCGTATGACTTATGTGTCACCTGAGAGCCGCAACGAGAGAAAGGCATGCAGATTGCCTTTTCTATCGCTAAACTCAGAAGAAGAAATTAGCAGTTATCAATGTTGCCATCTCTAAGTTAGGGTTCCAGTAGGTTCGGTTTCATCAGCCAATTCCTTTATTGCTATGTTAAATATATATCCGTGAAGATTTTTAATAATAATTCTGAATATCCAAATGAATAATTTCTTTGTTGTTGTTATTATCACCGATCAATGATTGATTGATTGCTTTACTTGATTTTACTTCGCGTTGTGCGACTTTTGGCTAATTTGCGAAGATCGGGATGAGTGATGATATGATGAAATTGATGAATGAACACTCATAAACATCCATGCCGGGATTCGAATCCGGGACCCCTGGCGGCTTAACATGATGTGCTAAGCACTCCGCCACAGGGGCCGGCACCGATCAATGAAGCTAATTCATTTTATTTATGTTATTTCATGTCAAATTGGTTACCACGCCAGGGGTCCCGAGTTCAAATCCTGGCCTGGGCACGGGTGTTATTTTTGAGTGTTCTTTCATCAATTTCATCATATCATCACCCATCATTATCGTCGCGATTAACCAAAAGTGGAAGGAAAGCGACTGCTCCTTTATCCACCACTTTAACCTTCTCGATATTTTTAAGGAGAATATTAATAATTATGTGGTGCAAGAATTGCTTCACACATAGCACCGAGATGTCAAACTCTTTTCCCCGTAGTACCGATTGGACTGCCTTTGCAAGCTAACGAGACTCTGCTGCCTGGACTTGCAGCAAATACCCCTGTGGGACTCGTGTTGTATCACTTCCACGAAACAAATTAACCTATCAATTTCAATATTTATTAATATTTTTTATTCACCACAATCTGTGGTTTTGTTTCATCATTTTCTCAGCACAGCAGTAACACAAAAAAGACCCTGATGTTTGAGGAAATTTTGATACCCTTACTTTGTGGTCAACAAATTTGATGACAAATATTTTAATTATAACTGCATTAAAACTAATATTTGAAGCCTGCTTTCCCGCACCCGCTAGCACCCAGTTACATTTAGTGGAACATTCAAGAGCATATCTTCATTCTCTTGCCTCTAGGCCGACCGAAAGAATTCTGCACAAGTAATGACGTCATTATATTAAGACCATAGGCGTAGCTACGGGGTCTGCCGGGTGTGCCTAGGCACACCCTAATGGCCTGCTTTATGAAAGATAATTAAATACAGATATTTCAATAAGAGCGGCAGTTTTTAAGAAGTTGAAAATGTCATTACTTGGTACAAACGTGTGCTTTATCACTGATGAAACGAGTGTCTATAGATTTTCGATTTTTTGATGTCATTGGAGAAAGAAGATATTTACTGCATTCTATTCTGTACTCCAGCGCTTTGCTTCTATACCTGTCACAAGCTGCACGTTTGAGAGAGCTTTCTCCAAGCTTACCCAAGTTAAAACTAAATTAAGAGCAACTCAGATGCAGGGTAGATTGGAAGCCCTGCTCTTGCTATTTGTGGAACGGGAAAAAGCTTAGTCTATTGATGTAAATGAAGTTATTGATGAGTTTAAGAACATTGTACCTTTTGACAGACGTCTCTTGTTATAGATCAGTGGTTTCCAACTTCAAAAGGTCCGAGGGCCAAAATTATATCCAGCAGTTAATTGGCGGGCCGCATTCTTGTTTTGTGGGGGATTAAAAACTACAAGAACTGTAAGTACTGAACTGAAAATGTAGTACTTACGCATGACCTAAATTTCTAAAATGAGGCAATAAAAACAATGGAATCACAAGTCAAATTTTATAATTAGAATTTATTTAACAAAAACCCAATACTTATGGATGAATTCAAAGAAATGAAAAACACACCACACAAATAAGAATCCTTCATACTAAGTGTTCAATGTGAAAATTGAGGCCGATCTGCTTCTTTTATTAAAGTTGGAATGTCCACTTGAATTTGTGTATTTGAAAGTCTCGGAAGGTGAAGCAGTGAAGAATCTGCCAGTAGGCTTCTGGAGCGGTTCTTGATGAACTTCATTGAAGAAAAAACACTTTCACACGTGTATGTGCTGCCGAACATCATGTCATTCTTTACCCACAACTACGAACATTTGGAAAGCGTTCCTTTGAAAGGTATTTGAAAAACTCTGGCCTCTTTTCTTGGCTAGTTTGGAGGTACACATTGCCTTGCAAATCACACATATCAAGTTGGAGAGAAGAGATTCTTGTTCTTCGATGTTATCGCCAAGAGGATTGCTAAATAGCTGGATGCTGCTTTTAAGTTCTTCAAAATCTTTAAATCTGGAGTCAAACTCATCCATTATTGCTTTAATATTTGCACTGAATTCAGAAAAGTCTAGTGTTTCTTCATTTTCTGCTAGCCGCCGACAGCTTGGAAAATGGACCAGGTTATTCTTCTCCAAAGTAACGTTGAAAATCTTCAGTTTATTACGAAATCCATTTATGTTTCCCATTTAATCTGACACCAGCTGGTTTCTTCCCTGCAGTTTCAAGTTCAGTTCATTCATATGACCTGTGATATCTGTTAGAAACGCCAGTTCTTTAAGGAAGTCCATAAATAGAACGTATTTTAATAAAAATACATAAAATTAATGTATTTTGCAAACTGGCTTTGCGGGCCGCCAGTTGGAAACCCCTGTTATAGATGACGTGTATTTGGATGTATTTGTTTGTAACATTTATGAACATTTTGTGTGTGTGTGTAATTTCTATGCAATTTGATTTTCTTCTACTACATATATTCAGAAATTTTCAACACTGTCATTTAGTGAATTTATATTCCTTTACAAACATAAGTGCAGTTAAAGAGCCAAATGATTGTGTTGCAAAATATGCTATTAAAAAGGTACAAGACCTCATTTTTTCTTTGTGCACACCCAAATATAAAGTTCTAGCTACGCCTATGATTAAGACCACATGGTATGTCCTCTGCATTTGTAACTTTGTGTAATGCTTAAACTCCAGAGGTTAAAGGAAACAAATGAACCATGCAATTTTGTTTGTTCATTGTGGTTCTTTGCATTTTTCCTAGGCAAAAATAAAATAGTTTTCTCGGAAACGATCGTACCTGCATTCCGTTAATAATTCGTCAGTGTGGCCAGCACCACTCGCTGAAAGTCCGTTGTAGATGTTACTCATACAGGAGAGTAGAGATGGTGCTGTGTAAACTTGAACAATAATCTGTCAAAAAAAAAACATTGATTTTTTTTTAACTAGTGGCGTGGTGTAATGTTTTTCAAACTGTAAGTAATCTTAGTAATAACCTCATCATTGGCCAGTGCCTGCTTAGCAATTTCAACTACCATAACTAGTTCAAAAATGATGAATTTCGCAAAAGTTTACATTATGAAAAGGTACAATAGTATCTAGCATTTGTACCATGATTATAATAATGATTTTACCAGCTAGTCCTAAACTATAACATTGCAGTCCTTTCCAGTTGATAATGACGTTTCGGCGGATAACATTGTCGAAATATTCAACACAGCTTTAAAAATTCAGAGTGTTTTCATTCTTTCAGTTGCTTATACAGCATGCTACACACTCACCCTTGCTATACCAAAGACTATTGTCCACTATCGTATCTGGTCGGAGCAGCAAGTGGGTTGCATACCATGTGTCTTACCACGGGATGTTGGTATTATTGAAAACCAGGCCCTCAATAAACGATGCACGCTAATTAACATTTACATACGTTAAAGTTCACCCACGCGGGATTTGATATTATTTTTTATTTGTAAGCATTGCTTAAAATGCTTAAATACATTCAACGGCCTTGCACTTAACATACATTAGTACTTGGATGTTTCACATTCATTTTTTTAAACACCGCGAATATCGCGCCACGTGGTACCAAATTATCAACTCTTATTACAAATTAGTTACTTTGAATGCATATTTTAGAGAAAAATGACATTTTAACCCATTTCTCAAATGTAATTTGGAACAAGGCGTTTTCTGCCTACCTTACCTGATTTAGTTAAAGTCTAGTCACTCACGAAACTGTACTTTCTAACAAAATGCTCTAGTGGCATATGAACTAGGCAGCAAGCTGGAAATAATTGCTTCTGTTTTAGATAAAAGAGAAAGGTATATTATGTTATTGTTAGCTTCTGATGCTGAGAGCAAAGAATCAGAACCAATTTTCAATCATATAACTAAATTTTAATTGATTGTTTGCCTTTAGCGGTGCCTTATGAGAACAAACAAGTGTTCCTGCATAAAACGTAAATTGATTGGTTGTCTCGTGACATCCAATTAATCGTTAGGAATTGAAACTACTACGTCACTCACAAGAGCTAACCCTACTCTGATGTTAAGGACCTGACGTTTCCATGATATAGCGTTACTTTTATTTCAAGGACAGATATTTTCGTCAGCTAACATCATTCTTATTTTCAACGATAGACCTTGTCGTTAACTAGCGTTATTCTTATTTCAAGGGCAGATGTTTTCATTAGCTAAGGTCACTCTTATTTACAAGGATAGACATTTTCATTAACTAGCGTCACTCGTATTTCAAGGGCAGATGTTTTCATTAGCTAAGGTCACTCTTATTTACAAGGATAGACATTGTCATTAACTAGCGTCACTCGTATTTCAAGGGCAGATGTTTTCATTAGCTAAGGTCACTCTTATTTACAAGGATAGACATTTTCATTAACTAGCGTCACTTGTATTTCAAGAGCAGATGTTTTCATTAGCTAAGGTCACTCTTATTTACAAGGATAGACATTGTCATTAACTAGCGTCACTCTTATTTCAAGGACAGATATTTTCATTAGCTAAGGTCATTCTTATTTACAAGGATAGACATTGTAATTAACTAGCGTCACTCTTATTTCAAGGGCAGATGTTTTCATTAGCTAAGGTCATTCTTATTTACAAGGATAGACATTGTCATTAACTAGCGTCACTCGTATTTCAAGGGCAGATGTTTTCATTAGCTAAGGTCACTCTTATTTACAAGGATAGACAGTTTCATTAACTAGCGTCACTTGTATTTCAAGGGCAGATGTTTTCGCAAGCTAACATCTGTCTTATCTTCTTGGACCTAACACCACTTTGGTCTTTAGGGAATGAAGGTATGACTTGACAATCTTGGATTCATTGAAATCATCTGGTTTCTCGTAGCTAATGTCGGAACTTTCAAGTCTTATTTCAGGTAAGGTTGTGTATAGATAGGCTGAAAATACTTCTGTAGTAGAACTGAAAGCATATTAAACAGCTCTTACTTTAGAAGATTTTAATCAAGCGATATCTTGATGGTTTTGTGGATTACTTTCAATACCCACAAAGTTTGAAGGGTAGTTGAAATTAAAGCTGTTAGCTGTCTTAGATATTAAGTTCGTTCATCTCGACACACTAGTTATAAGTCCAAAGAAGTATTGAAAGCCTTTTTTGTGAAGGGTTCGAACGTAGCAAATAGTTAGAGCTCTCGTCTTTGGTGCTAGCGATCCCGGGTTTGATACCCTGTGGGAGAATCCAAAATTTCGGTGTCGACGGAACATCGTGAGGAAAATTGGAGAAATACTTGAAGAAAATAAATATTAGACTTTCGTCTCGAAAGCTAGAAACCAGCAGGGATGACGCTTAATGCACTGACAACGCCTCACCCAATGCAAAAGCCGCTTGATAGAAACATGCTGGCCAACAGAGGGCTGTTGCGTTCTGCTGAAGCACTGTGTGAGCATGTTCTCAAATTAGCAAAGACTGTGACATAACTCTAACAATTATGATCCATATTCGTATCTATATTACATATACTATACTGTACTCAGTAACATTAATGCAAATATAGGTAACAATTGCATACGTATAGTGTTATATCTCATTTGTTAATATAAATATTTCTTTTATTTAGTGTTACGCATGGAAAATGTACTTAAGATCTTATTCCCATAAGTATGAATGTCAATGACTGTATAGTCCGATTACTTTCAAAACATCTCCAGCTTCCTGTGCGAGTCCAGCAAGCGAGCCTACCAACAGCGTGAAGCGTGAGCGGGAGAGTTAGCGATAGGTTGAGATGACGTCATCGGCTCGCCTCTTGATTGTAGGCTTTGCACCTTTTGACTCGCTCCCAAGCTGCAAATGCAATACACCCAGAGATGTTGCGAAAGTAATCTCACTCTACTCGATTCATATGGACTACTCTGTCACAGCTGAAAACAGAAATTTTCATTACACAAATTAGATTTTTCTTAGAACACCTGGCAACCCTAAATGCACCCCATCTAGTATCTTGCGATCAATTCCTAAGGAAAGAGATCTTCCTAAGGGGATGAACAGAAGTGTCTCCGTGTAGAGAATGGAATTAGGAGGAAGACAAAATCTCTTGTGCGGCCTTCTCCCATCCATCATAAAAGTCTCTAGTCTCGCCCCAATTGAGCTGCACGGGACAGAGACCTTACGGAAATGGGGAAGGGGAGGGGAGAATGGAGGGAGTGCTATGCTGAACAAAGACTCACCGTGCGTCGCGTGTGTGGTGTCTGTTAGCAAAAGGACAGGGATTAACTTTCGGGGTCATGCATGTTTTGGAAAAGGACGAAAACATGCGGAGAAATAAACCCCTGATGTTCCTTTGCACGCTACATTGTATTGAGTTTGGAAGCGACACAGTTTCCTCCCACCTTCTCTGAAGTTAATTGCATTATTATTATTACCTATTTTCCTTAGACCCGAATTCGATTCACAAGATGGATGTTCTCAGTGGAAATTGTTCGGATAATCCCCCTGAAAAAGTTTAAGAATGAAATACTAATCATGTTTGTTCGATTACAGTACTGTATTGATTAGTGTTCTATTAGTCTTTATTAAACTGGATATTTTAGTTGAAATGTTACTACGGGTCGCTAAACATGTCCTGTATTTGATCTCTTGATAAAACTCCTGGTCAAAGTTACAGAAAGAAATTTAACCCCGCAGGGGCCCGACTTCCCGATCATGGCAAAGGACTGCTTCCCGTTAGGCGGGAGTAATCTGCTTGTGATTGTAGCAAGGTGAATTGATTTAAATGAAGATTTAAATCAGGTGATTTTTTTAAAAAAATCAGTTTAAATCATTTGAAAAAATAATATATACAGGGTATACCAAAAGTCCCATTACCCACCTTTGAATTGTAGACAAACCTGCAAAATGTCATTTTAACAGCATGCGTATGAGGAGAGGATGGTATACCATTAAATCAGACCAATGACCACCATTTACTCCACAGGATCTGTGTGCACATCGCCATTTTCATGGCACAGTATTATTCGCCTCCAGGTGCGATGTGAAATCCTCCGTAACATGGCTGGCGTGAGGGAAGCAAACGCACTGCGAACAGCTTCTTGAAGTTCCCCAGTTGTCTGATAACGATTATGGGCGACTTTCTGTTTGATGTGTCCCCATAGCGCATTATCACAAGATGTCAGATTTGAACTTTGGGGTGGCCATTTAGAGGTGCTGGTAAATTTAGCGATCCTCGTCCAATCCATTTGTCTCTGAACACATCATTGACGTATTCTCTTAAAATGGCCACCGTGAAATCCAAATCTGACATCTTATGTTACGGAGGATTTCACATCGCACCTGGAGGCGAATAATACTGTGCCATGAAAATGGCGGTGTGCACATAGATCCTGTGGAGTAAATGGTGGTCATTGGTCTGATTTAATGGTATACCATCCTCTCATCATACGCATGCTGTTAAAATAACATTTTGCATTTTTGTCTACAATTCGAACATGTAACGCATGTTTTATTTCAAAGATGGGTAATAATGGGACTTTTGGTACACCCGGTAGAATAATGTACATTAGAATTTTTGTAAATGTCAGAATCACTTTTGGCGAAAGTACATTAATCTCTTAATCATTTAATGGTGTTTATTAGGCTCTAAGAAAGGAAACAAAGTATATGTACTGATGGGGTGAAGCCCATACGAAAGGAAATGAAACATGTAAACTGCAAACACCCTTAAATTTATCTTGATTTAAAATTCAATAACTTTTGTAAGTAAAAATAGCAAATATTTTGTGTAGAATAATACACAACATGTTAATAATGTTGAACAATAAATAGTGTCATAATCATTAAACTAAATAAACATATCAACTGATATCTTGCAAACTATTATTAAAAAAATTACCTAAATTCAGCTACAAAGATTATAAAAAAATATTTTAAGTTACAATTATATAGTACATCCAGAATGTTATATTTTCACTAGAACAAAAGTTACTGAAATTATTTTAGTTACATTAGCATACTCAACAAACATTTCCATAGTAAATTCATATATATAGTATCAGTATCAGGAACACAAAATTTATATTTACAAAAAATGTTGCTTTAATCAAACTGTTCAAATATTTTCACGGCCGTTTACCAGAAGAAGCCTTTCTATGAAAAACATATCTACATATGTGTGGCGCCAAAAAACTATACATCAATTTTAATTTTAAAAAAATAATAAAAAATGATTTAAATTAAACAAATCCGATTGAAAATTAAAAATCATGAAAAATTATTATTTTAATAAAAATCATGACTTTTATCCACCCTGGATTGAAGCCCAAGCAAGCAAGCACCGAACGTTATGGATCAAGATTAATTACACTTCACTCCCTTCTTGATATTCTTTCTCCCATTTTCAGTCTCATTCTCTCTGTGATTGTTTGTCTCGCTTCTTCAATTCTCCCTTTCTCTCTCTCTCTCTCTTTCTCTTTCTATTCTACTTCTCTTTCTCTGTCTCGCTTCTTTATTTTTCTCTCTTTGTCTCTATTTATCTCGTTTCTTTATTCTTCTTTTGGCTTCTTATCAATCTCGCGTCTTTATTTTTCTCTCTTCCTCTCTCTCAACTCATTACAGTTATTTGTCTTTCTTTCTCTGACCTGTTTATTTTCACGCATCCTTTCACTCTCTTTCCAAGTCTCGTTTCTTTAATTTCTCTTCCCTCAACTTTTCTCTCTTCTCTATTTAATTCTCCTCCCTTGTTCCCTTCTCCAGTTCTTCTTTCATATTTCTTCTTTCCTTTCTCTCTCCTAAAAGTTTCTAGTGTCAGTTCGAGTTTTTTTTTTGTTTTAAGGTCTATTTATACACAGATAGGCTAATCAGGACTGGACACACAGTTTAAACATGGATCGTAACCACTATGTGCTTCTGCTGATTATAGAACTCGGGACTAATTGATTACAAGATGATCAATGTCATCTGGAAGGTCCTCCAAAATGCTCATTTCTTGTGATGACACTGAAACATGAAAGAAATTCAACTCTTCAATGTTGACACTCTCGGAAATCTTTCTGGGTGCTAATACGTTTAGCGCGCTCGAACGAAATTCTCTTGAGTGCCACTAAAATGAACCACTAACATTAAGGTAAGTGCGGTGGATTTACTTCTATGTGGATGTGCTTTGAATCCTTGGCCAGTCACGGAAATGTAACGCATGTTTTATTTCAAAGATGGGTAATTTCTGTTCGCAGTGTAGGATCAACTTTAATCCCTCGCTTAAACGAAACTCAGAAAGATGGAAGCATTCGTTAGCGAGGACAAGCGTAGGCAGGGGGCTAGAAGAGGACGAGGGGAAAATACACAAAAAAGTACTCGAGCAAGAGAAGGTTAGAGGCCCTCTTCCAGGCGAGTGTCGTTGGAAGATAGCTTCCAGTTTCCAGTCTGCTGAGGGCCCGGCCACAATAGAGAGCGCTTGTTCCAGCGCTCAATGGGCGTAATGAAGGCGCCTAATGAGATGAATGCTCTATGGATGGAACAAATGCTTCGACAGGACGGCCAAACAACGCACGGTAACCAGCTTTTCCAGTTACATTCCAGCTGGAGGGAAGTTGAATTAACTTGTCGAGCGCTGGAAAGGTCGGGATGCTGGACTTAGCTGGGATGGAATTCGGAATCAAAGTCGTTCGCGTCGAACAAGGATTCGTTTGGATCTGGTGAATCAACCTATTTGTCCCTGGAAAGACAAACATAGAGCCTTGCTTCGCTGGAAAAATGGAGCGTGTGCTCCAGTTACTTCTGCAATTGGGCACACAAAGAGCCTTGTCGTTTGTAAAGAGAAAAGTAGATGGCACTATTTTCGCAAGGATATTGTGTGGAAAATGTATGCGCGACGTACGTACGTCGAGAAATAACTGTAATGCGGATAAACTCGTACAAAGAAGGATTGTAACCCTGCCATGTTACATGTTGGGTGCTCCACTCGCTATCTTGTCATCAGAGATTCAATTCTCGAGTCCTCTAGATGTCATGATTTAAAAGAACTGGCTTGTTCTCAGTTCCTTTATTCCACTTTCCTTTTCTTCCACTTTTGGCTAATCGCGAAGATGAGACATCAAGTTACGGCTAATCAAATGTACGTTTCGACTATTCCTCTTGTCACATCTTCAAAGTGTCCTCCCTGTGCCATCGGAAGTTTGATTGTTTTCACACCAAAAACGACAATTTTGTTTGTTAACATATCCACTTAACCAGAAATGAGCTTCAACTGAGAAGATAATTTTTTGCCAAACATTATGATCCGTTTCAAGTTCAATAGAACATCTATTTTCATAATGTTTTTTTATAATAACCAACCGTTCTTGAAGCGTGTATTTAACCATGATGAATTGTCACGGTATACTAAACACGAATGACAACTCGTGATAGCTATAACATTTGAAACATACTGTAGTTCCCAGTTCATTTCAAAATCATATCATTCTTATTGAAAAACTCTTTACTTTCGTCAAAAGTGTTTCTGATATCTACAGAGTGATCACAAAGTCCCATTACCCCCTATCGCGTGTCCACATCGTCATAGATGGCCGCATTGTATTAATGTGAGATAATGGCAAAGGACAATTCGGAGGTAGTGTGACTATTCGTTATGATTTAGTCCAGAGTGTCTGTGTGTACACCATCATTTTCATAACAGAGTATGATTCTCTGCCATGTACGATGGGAAATTCTCCTCAACGTTGCTGGCGTGATGGCAGTAAATGCAAGTCGAACAGCATCCTTAAGTTCGTCAACTGTCTCGTAACGTGTGGCAGCAACCTTCAGTTGGGACCTTGTTCTCACTAACATCTATGTAATACATATGGGGTAATGGGACTTTGTGATCACTCTGTACATTGTGTAAATTATTCAATACATTCTTTCTTTTAAGTGATTTTAATCAGTGTTGTTGTGTTTATTAAATCAAATTGTATTACACTATACATACTCGCTGTGTCTTCTTGTTAAAAGTTTGTTAGATTTATTACGCATCTTTTATGGATATCCCCAGACAATTTTTGTTACAGTGTAGAGACACAGGTCAAGGAGGAGTCATATGTCCATATTTTAACCTCAAAATTGGAACGTAACAAAACCCGTTTGTATAATTGCTTTCTTAGATGAGTTAGTTAATGGCAGTAGCAATTTCTTTAGGAGAGTGAACCCATAGTTTTTGAGCGAAAATAATTAGACATATTGGATAGTATCTCAGATTATTATATAGCAAAATGAGCCATAAATATGCCTACAATTTGTTCCGTTCCTATCTCCCTTCCCACATTCTTATGGAAATAGCAATGGAAGTTGTTAAAAAGTCTCTGCTCGCATCTCATCAATCATAAAAAAGTAAGCAGAGTGTGAGAAGGGAAAATGCACTGATGATCATGTGATCCTTCTTTTAGTATCATATCGATGCGGTAGAAGACCGAGGGAAGTGCCCCCCAAAGGATGGGGGGACATTAAATCACGCAAAGAAATAAAAAGGGGAGAAGATATGAAAGGCTAGAACTGAACTTGGTGTCACTCTCGAATTGAACAAAAGCAATTTGGGATATTTTTTACTTCTTTCTTCCTGAACATCGTGTGTGAGTATGTGTATTACGTCATCGAAGTGGAAAGGAGTTCCCCTTTTAGATATTCCCGTGACATCCGACGTGGGAGCATTTGACGGCCATTATTAGAGCAATCCACACACAAAAATCCCACAATGCGCTTCGAAGCGGGAAGGGGGGGGGGGAATGGTACCGAATACAATGCGGAGATAAAAAAAAACACAGAGGAGGGGTGGATGAGGGAGGGTGAGGGGGTGAAGTGAAATCGGATGACGATACACTCGTTCACCCTTGTAAACTGTCTGAGGCATGCAAAGCCCCAATCAGTAACCATTTCCCGCCCCAACGACTTCTACATTCAGAAGTTCCAACAATAGCCTTCAGTTTTGGAGGGATCTTGAGAAAGAAAGACAGTGTTGGCAGGTGAAAATAAATTATCTGTGCCTATGCAACATTATTTTACGAAAATTGAATATAATTGCATTTAATGCACAATATTGCGGTTCCAAATACAATTTCGGTATTCTATGCAATCTAACACGTTTCTGCAGTGGATGAAAGTAGTAGCACAGGGTAATAGCTTTTTGGCATGGGAGAATTAGAATTAGAATTAGAAATTCATATTGCATACATAAACCGTATGCATAAGCAGCGTCAACATCATATAAATTTTGAAGGATTTCGACTTTATTTACAGTGCCGCGGTGGTATAGTCGGTAGGACGTCTGATTGCCACGCGGGAGACCGGGGTTCGAGTCCAGGGGTGGCTGATCTAAGGTCGGGATTTTTTTGGCCTTGTATCCTCATTAAGCGGCTCTGGAGATCACCCAGCCTCAAATCAATGGATACCTGGGGGGCAAACCCTGGGGGTAAAGGCGGCTGGAGAGTGGTTCTGATCACATCACCTACAAAATAACCGAGATCGAGAATGTGTGGGGCGCTGTCCCCACATCCACTAAATGTGCCTTCATGGAACGGTGTTATACGCACGGGGAACTTTACCTTTACCTAACCCTTATTCACAGATAGGCTAATCGGGACTGGACGTATGGTTTATAGTGGGATCCGAACCTTTATGTGCCCCTACAGGGCATCGAACACGGGACCACATAGAAATGTTTGCATGTGCGTTCCCAAGGATTTAATAATGGACGTTATCCCTTCTTCTTTATCAGTTGCTTCTTTCTTTTATCATGTTTTCCTGCATTTCGTATTCTTGTTAGGGTAACTGAAACAAGGCTTTCAACCGAAACGAACACGAAACTGAAACTTCCCTGGTAAAATAGGTCCAAACAGCAGGGAACGTATATTACGCCTGTTACTTATGCAACCAACACTTTACTTGTGTTTTGCAGAACAGAGCTGCAGGATGAGTCTTTTAACCAGATACTGTAACAGAGTTTGTTTCAGTTCAACATTATGTCGCCCTTCGTTGTGGACTGGTCAGCGAAAATGCAACATGAAGTCAGAAGCTACAGGTTCGAACTCTGTTCATGGCATGGCTATTTCATTGTTTTTGTCTCATCGTCTATTTAATCAGTTGATCATTCATCTTGTTTATCGCGTGAAATTGGAGAGTCACTCACAAAGGACTCGAACGAAGGAAAGTTAAAAAGTCAACAACTTAACGCTCTCGGTCACTGACCCGGCTAGAAAATGAACGTGAAATAATTAAATTAGAATAAAGAAGATGTACTTCAAGCTTAGATAGGTTAATGGAGACTGCTCTTACGGTCATAAGTGAGACCATGTTTCCCAGATGGCGTAGTGGTAACGTAGTCGCCTTGTAATCAAGGGGTCCCGAGTTCGATATTCGGTGGAAGCACATAGTGGTTCGGATCCCACTTTAAACTGTAGATCCAGCCCCAATTAGCCTTACTGTGCATAAAGTGGACTTAAAACAAAATTCAATCAATAAAAAATGAAACCCCAACCACTGAGCAATTTCCCTACGCTAGGAATTGAACTGAGGGACCTTGTATGTAAGGCACACGTTGTTCATTACACTATCTGGAGACTCAAGATATGTCATTTTTACTCTCTCTGACGTCATCGTTGCCATCATTGTACTCCCCACAAGAGCGAAACTAGATATGTCAAAATGAAACAAAGAGCGAGTATATATGTTTCACTAAGCTAGAAACTATTTCTGGCCAACGAAATGTTTCTGATAGGTGTGGTCGTTCCTGAAATATCAACCGGTCAGGTAATTGTATATATTGGTAGTTCCCGTAGATAAATGGATTCATTGATCATATGATGGTTGGGTCACGAAATGCAATTTTACTACGTTGAATTACACGTTATCGATGGAATAGCGTTTCGACGTATTCTTGGTTTGCACTTTAAGCGAGTGTGCGTACTATTTACTGTCATAATATATAAACGTTTTGAAAGTGACTGATTGGCAACCTGGGCAAATGCTAATTCTGCCACGAGATGGCCTGACATGTAAGAGTTAAAATGATGTCGTTTCGTCCTGACAAGTTTCTAAATTAGATCCACGAACACTAAAAATTAGTCTTCTCTAAATATGAGTTTAGAACTCAATATATCATTAGACAATAGTAAATAACTAACTTGTTCATATTATGATTATTAATAAAACTCTCACATGAAATATATTTTGAACTTCAGTAATCCTGAGATATACGATGGATACAATTGGTTGAAATTTAAATAGACTTAGTGTATGTGTAAAGCGCTCTCCCAGTGTAATCTAGATAGAGTAAACAGGCTATAATTTTCTTGAGTCAGCAACTTTACGTTCCTGAAATCCCCACTGTATGCTATTACGGTCTACTAATCAACTAAACATCAACATAGCACCCATGTTCATACACATTGTCCCCAGACAGCTAATGAGTTTATGTTAATATGTGTTCGACAACCACTGTCCATTTCCCTCTGGTGATGCAAGCAACAGGGATTGATCCCATTCCAATATCTGCTCCACCAGTAACAATATATTTAGATCAGCCATATACTGCACTGTCGAAGATCAGTCTTCTAAGGTAGCTATTCCACACAGAGTTAGTGCAGAGAACTTGTGCATTTTTGACCGAATAATTTACTTAGGCATTTACGCAAGCGAGAGAAAGTGCGTTAAGTAGGGTCCCCAAGTAAAGGTGGATAGTGTTCGGCCCAACGTTTCTGAAACAAAAGAAGAACGCCCTATATGCAAGAAGAGATGCTACTAACACATATTCTAACACTGTATTTAGAGAGAGTACGTCTTAGGGGAAACATTCTTTTGTCGGTTGGAAATCACATTTACTATAAATGCGGTGCCTAGCATCTACTCCACAACGCCACTCTGAATTCAATCCTGCTTCTTGCTCCATTTGCACGGAATGATTCGCATTTAATTCAGATGAACAACATAACAGTAGGATCCAAAGAAACAAATAGAAAACAGAAAATTCAAAGAAGCGGCCTTCAGAGCAAATGGCCTTAAATTATACAGAGAGATCCATTGAAGTGTAGACCGCCGTGTCGGTGTTTGCGCTACATTTCAATTGATCGCATTGCATATGTCATTCTAGCGTAGAATCTAAGCAAATATATACTAATCTCAGAAAATAAAAATAATAACTTAAATGGAGTAACAAATATTTAATCGTGCACATTGTAGTAATTGCTTAGAGCCCAAGATTGTAGTAAAATGACAGGTGTGTCGTGGTTCGACTCCCACCACAGACCGAGAGAATGTGCCCTCCAGAAACGTTGTGCTATAATACCATAACAGAAGCACAACACAATGCCCATTGGATGCTAACTAAGAATGTTACCGACTACTAAAATATTTTACAAAAACAGAAACTAAGTGTATTTTCCTAAAAAAATTGTTACCATAGGGCATACGTCAACCATATTGAAACTCCTTGACTGATTGCATTCAAATGCAGTACGCGATAAGTTAAACGGGCTATGTATTTGCTATGTAAATTTCACATTAAAACCTCTAATGTTCTGTAGTTTATCGTGGGGATAGTCACAGAGCCAGTACTTGCCACATTTGCGAATTCCACCCCTCCTAGATCACGCACTATGTTTCAAATTTCGCATATTGCTGAGATTATAATTTCTGCATGTGAAAAATGTAGTTTAGAAAAATATGAGCATAATTAGAAGCTCTCGTAACAAGGAAGATCTTGGTTTTGGTCCGCCGTCTTGAAACACGTTGACCAATTTCGCTCACATTCAACAGCAGACCAATATTTGAGGAATCATGCTGATATAAAGTTTCGAATTAATAGCAATTCTAAAAGAGTAAGGTAATGTAGTTTTCGTTGTCACAATAATAGTGACTTGCCGTTCTTTGTCCCCCAACCCCCACCCTACTTACTTCGCACGAAATACGTGTTGATAGGATTTATGGTCAAATTGTAGAGTACGTGTAATTCTAACGAGTTTTCAGAAGTTCAAAGGTTTTGAAGGTGTCAAAGCTAGGTAGAAAGTATGGCCATTTACAATCATAGGCCTATAAAGGGTGGCGCAAAAGTCATCATCCTATTTGAACTGACCTTTATTTTGACATCTTGTTGTTTATATCAGTAGTGTTTCGTCAGTTAAATAGAATATACTCA
Source organism: Lepisma saccharinum (assembly GCF_977018435.1). NCBI lineage: Eukaryota > Metazoa > Arthropoda > Insecta > Zygentoma > Lepismatidae > Lepisma > Lepisma saccharinum. The sequence continues at coordinate 56,785,583 of NC_139233.1, forward strand.
AGAAATTTATTGTGTGCGAAAATTAATAAGTATACCCTACATGAACGTGGAAAAATTGTGACAATATTTTTAAGGAATAATCTATCTGTAATCTTGACACAACGAGAATTTAGACGATATTTTCCATGGTCCCCCGATTTGACCGCTCTAGATTTTTTAGCTTTGTGGATATTTGAAGTCATTGGTTTATGTGAATAAGCCAGAGACGTTACAGCAACTAAAGGACAATATTAAGCATGAAATTGAAAACATTTCTCCGCAGATTCTTTCCAACACCATGGAAAACGCAATAAACAGTGCCCAAATTTTCATCAATCCTGATGGTGGTTATTTATTGGATGTTATCTTTAAAAATTGAGGACATAAAACTTACAAGTATCAATAAAAGTTTAACACAAAAAAACTACTTTGTTTAATTTAAAACCCAAGCTATAGGCTAAGAAAATCAGTTAAGTAAGTAAGGGTAATATAATACCAATTTATTCAGGTCGAAGCTAGGTATTTAGATTTCGATCTGTTAATAACATAGTGATTGCTCCCGCTAGAACTGGTAATGATTTTTGCGCCACCTTGTACATATACACCTTGTGTGTGTAGGTGTGTGTGTGTGTGTGTGTGTCTTTTCCACATTGTGAGATCGGTGGATGCTATAGGGCTCATATTCCAGCATTGGAGCCTTCGCACTACATGTATTACTGCAAGCCAAGTGTATTTTTCAAGTTTTGTTGGTGTTTTACGTATAACGAGCGCTGTCTTGAAACTCGTTCATTTGTAAATTTTCGGTTGTTACATTGCTCACAGATAAATTTGTGAACAATTAATTGTTCATACAAAATAATAATCCGCCAAGATAAATTTGTTCGCGTCACTCGAAAAGTTTAAGCCGAATTGCACATCAGATTCAAAAGAAAATAACAGTGACATATACCGAGTCCCTTCAAAATTCCATTCTCTACGCCATGAGAAATATTTTCTAATCTTCATCGTCGCCATTTCCGTAGATGCATGGCTTCTCTTATATATTTATCACACAAAACGGGGCATCACATATGTATTGAGTGTTACACAAAGCCTCTTATCTTTTAGCAATGCATGTAAAATCATTTTACCCCGCAGAAACATGCCATAAATATGTAATAGAGCCCCGAGAAAGGAAGGAAATTATAAATCATAGATAAAATAGCTATATACTAGCTTTGTTAGGAAGCGTATGCAGTGAATAATAATTCGGTCATGAAGTCTAACACGAATACAGCCCCAAGAAAGCCTAATGGTTTCGCATAATTTCGAAAGATTTATTGAAGTAGCAGATTGGCTGATAACAGATGGGAAGTTGTGGAACAGATTGTGCTTGAGGGGTCAAAGGGTTGAAGAATATCATACTTTAACAAACAAATTAACTTTCTTATCTATCTAGTGTATGCGTTATATAAACCATTGTGCGAGGTTAAGTCAAAATAATTTTCTCCATTTCAATATATTTTTCTTTATATTTTATGCAGCCGAGCTGAACGCAATTGGTATTATGTACAGGAAAACTGAAGAAGTTTATTTCAGAAAAATAACAGGTTTGAGCATTCGGAGAAAATTTAAAAAATTGCAAGCACTAGAAATGTTGTGTGCGATCTATCCGTAACATGGCGAAAGGAGGGAAATAAATTCCTCTCCAGCCCCGTTATAACATGCCGGACCCAATTTCTATGATGTGCACAAGCAGGTCAAATGCTTTCTTTGGTAGTACTGTTGCTACCATTGATTCCCCATTTATTTCGCATTCGCATTACATTTACATACAGTACATTGGTATTTGTACTACCTGCACAAGCATATAATTTATTTCCAATTTTCTATGGCTTCCCCGATCGTGCCTTATAATCAAGGGGTCCATAGTTCAGCAAATGGCGGTTCGGATCCCACTTTAAAATGTGAGCCCAGTTCCGATTAGCCTATCTGTGCATAAAGTGGGCTTAAGACAAACCTTTAATTTCCAATGCTCTGTGTACACCTGTTCGATGATTTGGCAATAAATATTTCACATACGGGACATCCCATGTGAAATCAACAAGTGAAGAGGCACTTTTCAAATTCACATACATATTTTGATTCATTGAAATTTGGCATGCTGAAAGGGCCACTTGAGGTATGAAAATATGGAAAGTTGAAAATACATATGTTTTGTATTTTCGACATTACAGTGTTGCAAACTGTGCAATTTTTATCATTTTTTTCCATCTTGTTTACTTTAAATTTCAATATCTCGGCAATATGGGCACCCATAGATGTGATTCGGGCGGCGTTGGAAGGTCATGAGTTTTTTGAGAAAATGGCTACCAAATATTCTTTACACCACCTTCAATTGTTTTTTTACGCTGACATTTATATGCAATATCTCGTGTGGAAGAGCCCATCATGACCTTTCCAACGCCATCCGAATCACATTTATAGGTGTCCTGATTGCCGAAATATTGGAATTTAAAGCTAACAAGATGTTGGAACAAATGGTCAAAATCGCATAGTTTGTAGCACTGTAATGTCGAAAATACAAAAGATATGTATCTACAACTTTGGATATTTTCTTATCTCAGTTGGCCCTTCCAGAATGGCAAATTTCAAATGAATCAAAAAATGTAAGGTTCAGGACCTTGTTGATTTTACATGGAATGACCCATATCGTGCATTATTCAGTAGTGTCCGGGCGGCCACTGTTGGTGACCAATTTGTATGATCACAATAACTGCTGTAAATTTAGAGCTGTTGAACTGAGATAATCATAATCACTAAACACATTTGAGAGATGTTAGGCCATTCGTACAATACTTGTATGTACTTTGGATCAGATGATATCTATTTGGAGCATTATTTATAACTCCGTCCGTAGTTTTGAGAGTTCCCATAAATAGAAATATTCAGTAAAAAGTATTTTATTACGCTAATTATTACGACCATTACAATTTAATTCAGCTTAGTATATTTTATGAGTTTATTGCCAAAGCCAATACGAAAATTTTACTTATTGCATTTGAGATAATATTTGTATTTAGTGCCATCTTCTGGCAATTATTTCAATTTAATTTCTCATATTAATAAAGTATATTAACATTTTTTTATTTTTTGGTGAACATGAAAAACAAATCGGTAATTATGCGATATCGCCCGAACACCTCTCACTCGTTTATTTCGTTAATTTTAGCATTGATACTTACCTATTCTGCATTTCGGAAGATTCTTTAAGGTGAAGTTATGCCTTTTTCCATAAAATAGTGTCAATTTTTCATATTACGAGTCATTATTTGTCTTCCTTGTTCCGCTTGGGTAAAAGACAATATGGCGTGCACTCGTCATGGATCATCGCGTGTCGTGCTTGTGTTTTGTTGATTTGGAGTGGGTATGCAGTGTTTCAACCTTCTTCACCGAAAAATACCTACTTTCGTGTTCATTATGTCATCACAAACCATTGACGGATAGCCCCAAAAAACCATTCACGATAGCCCCACGAACCATTGACGGATAGCCCCAAAAACCATTCACGATGGCCCCAAAAACCATTCACGATAGCCCCTCGAACCATTGACGGATAGCTCCACGAACCATTCACGATAGCCCCAAAAACCATTGACGGATAGCTCCAAAAACCATTCACGATAGCCTCACTGACAATTTCGGGCAAGGTTAGGTTAGGTAAGCATAAAAAAAATTCTCGTAAAAAAAAAGGCACGTTTGGAAACACTGGCGAGACCGCGTGACTTTCGACGCTCGCTCCATCTGCAGGTACATGATGGAAACAATGGCATAATGTTGTCGCTTTACAGAAAATGCAAGTTCCTTACATAAAAAGTTATTATTTCTTGTTCTGCAGCATTCTATGGTGAAGTTTTCAGTTTCCGCGAAAGAAAATACCTCCAAGAACTTCGACAATGCTACAGAAACTGATTTCAGTACGTAGTTTCTCCTGTAAATTTGAAGAAATCCGTTCGGGTGATATCGCATATTTACCAACAAATCAAATATGTGTTTCTGTTTCATGTGTCAAATCTACCCAAATCAATAACTACAACAGATCCACTTCTCAAACATTTAGAATTTCACCAGTGAAATAGAGCGGGTAGACATTATGCGTAGCAGGCGAAGTCGCACTTACACTAGTATACAATTAAATATCACACAAAGTGCATACTTTGGCTAAATGATCTTGGATTTCTTTAGCTTCTTTTGTTGAATAGAGGTGGTAGGGGAGCGTTCTGGTGGATCGAGGACGTTCGCCCCCCCCCCCAAAGGGCTGTGCTCCTTCTTACGTCATTACTGCTTTACTAGTTCCACTCTCAATTTTTGCTGTTAAGTCCGCTTCAGTCTAATCTGAACTGTATCTTAAAGTGGACCCCGATCCACCAGGGATCGAACCCGCAACTCCTTGATCACAAGGCAGTAAGTTTATCACTATACCATCCGGGACTCCCTACTAGGTTTACTGAATTTCACCTGCAATTGTTTGTTCAGGAAAGTAAGCTGCAAGGGCTCAATATTTTAATTTATTGGACCTTCATCGCCAAAAGTGGCAGATGTAAAATAAACCAAATCAAATCTGTCGATTCGATCTGAAAGCTTCCTTAAATGTCCAGCCAATCAATTATGCATAGAGTAACAGCTTGATTCGAAGATTTCTTTGTCAAAGTTCTTCCCGAAAGAATTTCCTATTTGTGCGAGTCTTTTAAATTAAATACAGGGCGTCTCAAAAGTAAAGCTTTAACTGACACAGGTGAAAGTACACGATAATAGAACCAAAAAAATCTCAGTAAACATGGGTCTGCAAACGAGCCGTTTTTGTGATAATCGCGAATGTGTGATTAGCCGCGACTGACGTTATTGTTTGTAAACGTCGTCCTAGTTGGTAAAATGCTAATAATGTGTGCGAATGTGTGGTTAGAAGCCGTCACTGATTGCATTTTGTAAACACCGAGTGCTTTACTCATTGCGTGTTCCGAGGTTTGCTCTTTGATTACTAAAGAGAACATTTCCGAGAGGTGGCGTTGTAATCAAATAGGATGAATACAATCAGTACACGGTATAATCGTACTGTGGGAGTCACTTTTCTTACTGTATTATTAGCATTTTACCAACTAGGACGACGATTATAAACAATGAAGTCAGTGTCGGCTTCTAAGCACACATTCGCGATTATCTCGAAAACGGCTCGTTTACAGACGCATGTTTACTGAGACTTTTTTGTTTATATTATCGTGCACTTTCACGTGTGTCAGTTTGCGCTATTACTTATGAGACACCCTGTGTATTATTGTGATCTTCCAGGCAGCAATAACTTAACATGTGTTCTGGATAGTCAATGTAGCCTGGATGACGCAGTGCGTTGAGCCTGCCACTAACCGTTGCTGTTCGAGTCCTTGCTTGATCATGCATGGATGATCGAAATGAAATAAGCCTAGTTGCTTGGATTGGAGTAAAAGGAGAAAGAAAAAGAGGAAGATAATGTACGAGGGCACACCCGTTGACCAGACTTGCAAACGGAAAAAGAATTGAGATCGACGAATGCCCCATGACCTATTTCAAATGAAGTCTCATTGTTGCGAACGTAAGAAGTTTTGTTCTAAGTTCACGTTACGCTTAGTTGCATTAATCAGAATGAACTTGCAGTTCTAAAGTGGATAATAACAACTTTGTGCTTCCACGGGTAACGAACCCGGGACGCCCTAATTACAAGGCTACAGAGTTGCCAAAACGCCATCGACGAGACCCATTGTTGCCAATGTGACTTAACATGAATCAAACAAGGTGAGATTTGTGTATTGAGAGAGTGCTTTATAAACTACATTCCAAGGGAGAAAAGTCTGACCCTGGCAACACTGCCGCCAAACGCCTTGACTAGGAAAACAAACCAGAAAGACTTTCTCGCCCCCACCCCCATGAAATCTCGAAAAACCGAGAGGGGAGAGGCAAGAAAAAAGGAGAAAAAACTGTGACTTAATCGTTGGCATGTTCAGTAGATGAATTTCTTGACGGAGAAATCCTCCCTCGGCCGAGGAAATTAGTCAGAGGGGGATCGCGGAGAGGGGAGCCCCCAGCGCCCCCGCTGACGAACGATTCAACTTCATGACGACAGGCCATTTCTTCAATTCACGCAACCCACTCATCATGTGACTCACAAACGCTATATTTGCATTCTTTTCATCTTTGTTCTTGCCCCGACACACAGTTTAAGTCCGCAAGAACGGGACAATCGCTATCGACGACAGTGTTTTTGAAAGTGACGTTCGCCTCTGCGCATTGCTGATGCAAATTTCTTACTGCATTGAATCCGCCAACTGAAATATAAGCGTTCGTGCCTTGTAAAGTGATTGTGGTGTGATAGGGGTGTCCGTGCTCGTTTGCAGACTCGTATACGCTTCGAATGGGGGAGTTTCAACACATTGGTTTAGTGGTGGTTAGGCACGTGTTCTACTGTCAGTGTATTCTTGAACCGCAAAAACAAGTTCTATGTTATTACGAGGGACTTCTGAACTGTTAGTGCCTACAAATTTGGTACGTCTGTCTTCGTTTCGATTCTTGTAAGATAGATACGTAAACAAATATATGTTGTTATTGAAACGTGCGGACAATTGGTAAATTACTTATGTGAGTCAAATGATAACCGTTCGATACCCGGTGGAGGCACATAGTGGTTCGGATCCCACTTTAAATTGTAGGTACAGTCCCGATTAGCGATACTGTGCATAAAGTGGACTTAAAGCACCAAATCAAATAGTCAATCAATGAAATTAAAACCTTAATTTGCGTTTGATTTTTAAGTATTAGGTTTCTGAATGTAGTGCTACACAAGTTTACTGCAATTCAGAATAGACCCATTACTGATCCACATACAGGGGATGAACAAAAATATGGAAACACCTGCGAAGAAAAGCCGGAATGCTGTAGCTAATAAGGTGAAGGACCGCCTTTGGCTTCCAAAACGGCCTGCAATCTCCGAGGAATGGACAAATACAAGTCCTGGATGGTGGATAATGGGATCTTGCACCATTCTTCATGCAGAACATGATCACAATCCTCTTCAGTATCCTTCTGTCTCTGTCACTCAGTGTACATTTTCGTCCACGCAGGTGTTTAGCTGATGATGTATTTCCGGACACACTATCATGTCACCATGATCTTGGATAGAGTCTTTCTCGATACGCCAAATAACATGGCTACCTTGGTAACAGAGGCGCCTGCAAGGCGGGCATCAACAATTTGCGCTCTTTGAAATACTGTCAGCTCGAACATGATTCAGTATCAACTGCACTGCACGCTATCTACAGTGCAACTGTCGACTCCTACCAGTCAGACAGGGTCCTATCTCACAGCGCAAAACAAAAGAATGTCGCATCTCGTCCGATTTCAAGTGCAAAAATTGCGTCGATATCACCAGTTCTGATTATTATTATTTATTATTATTTATTATTATTAAAGTAGGTTACAATTAAGCTTACATTTTTTTTACATTGATTCCGAACTACAAAAACAGCTTTTTGCCCTACATGAATTAATATACAGTTATGCTATTTGTTTATAAGTATATATAAAATGGAATATTATAAATTTATATAATTGAAAAACATAAGAAATAGACTAAAATAAACATTTTTTGCAGCTACGTTTTATGAAGGAGGCAATGAGGTAGAATAGGCACAGTGTCAGTATTCATAGATTAATGTCCTACTTCAAGAAGAAGAATATTCGGAATATGACTATGTTCAGTCAATTATGAGCCACCGCGAAGGTCTTTCCACTGATCTGCATGTGAACTGAGGCCATTGTCGAACTCCATCCTCTATTTAACTTGCTGGCATTATAATCATGCATAGAGACAATGAATTTTCATTTGCCGTAGAATGTCGTTTTAGACTTCCAGACGGCAATAAACCACTGATCTTTGTTGGTGCATGTGTATGCATGAGGCGCCATGTTTAAAATGACGAAAATGATGTTGTGAGCTCTTGATCAGTGTTGCAGCCTTGATATCGTATCGCTTCATAAATAACAGACAATACCTCATGTAAATTTGCGCTGTTTACAGTCTGTCCTGTAATGTTTGTCGGACTTTTAAGGTTTGCATTTGTCTCTCCGTCGTACTTTCTAGGAATAGTAAGTAATACTGAAATGCCAACATGATTTTGTTCCACGCCGTTACAGGTATGCATACAGGAGAAACATGTTTTTTTTTCAAGGCCAATAGCGTAACGAGCGAAACGTTAGGAAAGTTGTTCTACTTGTTGATGTCTTCCATAGGCTGTAAAATATTATTAATATGTTTGTGCGTGCGTGTGTGTTTATGAATAAGAGTGTTGCCATACAACACCGACGGACTTTCACAGTGTGTAATGATCAGGACAAAGAACATTTCGTAGTAAATTCTTCCCCGTAAAGTTCTCATTTCGACAAGTCCGTGCGGTATAAGAAGTACCTTCCACGTAGGCGCCCAAAAGTCAACCTCACTTCCACGCAGTACACCCTGGACTGCGTTTTGCAGACGAACGAGGCTCTGGCGATTGGCACTATCGCCAGTATAATTTTGTGTATGTTGTCCTGTTTTTTGTCCTTGTGTGTACTGAGTGCCCGTTTAAAGCTCAAGCTTTTAACATACTAATTAAATAACTAACTCTCTAGCCTTCGTAAACCCGAAGGTTCATGGCTGCAGCAAGAAAGGCCTTCCATCTGTCCCTATATTGAGCAAGATCTATATACTCTTTTCCATCTCTACCGATTTCCTTTAGGTCCATCTCAACGTTGTTCCTCCATCTTCGTCTTGGCCTTCCTACTGGTCTCTTACCATCAGGTTTTCCAACAAGAATCCTGTGAACTTCTCTTTTCTCTCCCATTCATGCCACATGGCCTGCCCACCTAAGTCTTCTTGATTTAATTATTCTAATAATATCTGGACATGAATACAAATTAGGTAGTTCTAAATTATGTAACCTTCTCCACTCACCTGTCTCCTCATCCCTTTTAGGTCCAAATATCTTCCTAAGGATATCATTTTCTAATACTCTCAATTTATGTTCCTCTTTCAATGTAAGGGACCAAGTTTCACACCCATATAATACTACAGGCAAAATTACTGTTTTGTATATTTTAACTTTTAGTTTCTTAGATATTAAACGAGAAGACAAAAGTTTATGAAGAGAGAAGTAACATGCATTTCCTGAATTAAGCCTACTTTTTATTTCCTATTTAATATAATTTTCATTTGTTAATATTACTCCTAAGTATTTGAATTTGGAAACTGGTTCAAACGAGTTGTTATCAATAATTAGATTGTGATTATTACCTAACACTTGGTTTCGGCCTGTAAGAATATATTTAGTTTTCTCTTTGTTAACTTCCAAACCTATCTCATTAGCAGTTTTGAAAAATATTTTAGCATTATTCTAAATTGTATTTATATTATCCCCTATATCAGAATATGCTAATAACTGAGTCATACCATTTAATTTTAGTCCATCGTTAGTTTCTTTTACCTTCCTAACAGCATATTCTAAGGCAAAATTAAGGAGCAATGGAGATAATGCATCTCCTTGTTTTAACCCATCATGAATTGTAAATTTGTCAGACACATTAATACCCACACGAATTGTACTTTCTGTTTCACTGGTGCATATTTTTATCATACTAACAAGCTTCTTAGGTATTCCAAACTCTACTAATATATTATATAATTTATCTCTTTTGACCGAATCATGTGCTTTTTTTAAATCAATGTAAAGCTGATGGACATTTTGATTATATTCCCACTTTTTTTTAAGTGTCTGTCTGATGTGAAAAATTTGATCTGTAGTTGATCTCTTACGTTTAAATCCACATTGATAATCACCTATAATTTCATTAGCATATGGGGTTAGTCTTGTTAAAAGAATGTTAGATAATATTTTATATGTTGTTGAGAGTAGAGAAATTCCACGGTAATTATTGCAGTTCATTTTATCACCTTTTTTAAACACAGGAACAATTATGGATTCTTTCCACTGTTGAGGAATTTATTCTTTATTCCATATTAAACAAATTAATTTATGAATTTGACATATTAATGAATTTCCACCATATTTAATTAACTCAGCTGGTATTAAATCAATGCCAGGTGCTTTGTTATTCTTTAGCCTTTTAATAGCATCTTTAACTTCAGTCAAGTTAGGTTCTGGAACTAAAAATTCTGCTGTGTGCACTTCATTTACTTCTGATTTATATCCTACATGAACATTTAAAAGGTCATTAAAGTAGTTCTTCCATCTATTTAGAATATCACTTGGGTCAGCTAGAAAATCACCGTCTTTTTCTTTTATCAAGTTTACTTTAGGTTGCCACCCCTTTCTAAATTCATTTACACCTTTATATAAATCTCTGATATTTTTGTTTTTGCTGTTTGTTTCAATTTCGTTAATTTTGCTTTTCAAGTAATCTCTTTTTTTACTTCTAAACGTGCGGTAAACTTCTCGTTTTATTCTATTATAATTGCTTCGATTTGTATCATCAGAGTTATTTAACCACCTAAGTCTAGCCTGATTCCTTATTTCTATTATATTATGACATTCATTATCAAACCATGGCTTACTTTTTCTTGGTTTATGGTATCCTATACTTTCTTTAGCTGCTGATTCTATTACATTACGTATGTGCTCCCAATTCTTATTTACATCTGTTTCATTTATATTTTCATCATCATTTAAATCCTGCAAAACATCAAATCTGTTTGACAGTTTAATTTGGTAATCTTTCTTAATTCTTTCATCAGCAAATTTTCCTGTATTAAATTTTATAACTTTTAGATTTTGTTGCTTATGATTTATCACTGCGAGTCCTTCTCTTAACTTAGCAATTTCTAAATAATGGTCACTGGCACAGTCAGCAACTCTATGTGTACGAACGTCAATTATAGTATGTATATTTATGGATATCTTTATGTTTAAAAGTGGTACTTTTCACAATTAAATTCTTTGAGGTTGCAAAAGTAATCAATCTGATACCATTATCATTACTTAATTCATGAAGACTTTCTTTTCCAATCGTGGGTTTAAATGTCTCTTCTTTGCCAATCTGTGCATTACAGTCAGCTAACAGAATTTTCATATCATACTGAGAAAATTTATCAAAGACCTGTTCTAACTCTGTATAAAAATCATCTTTTGTATTATCATCTTTATCTTCCGTTGGAGTATGTATGTTTATTAAAATAATTTTACACCACCTACCCTGTAAAACTTCATATGATATGCTATCATTAATAAATTCTACTGTTTTAAGAGCCGAGATAATTCTATTATTTATGAAAAAGCCCGTTCCAAAATTATGATTTTCAGTACCACCATAGAAAAAAGTATAATTTTTAGTTTTACATTTTCCTTCTCCTGGCCACCTAACTTCCTGGACAGCTACTACGGTACATCTAATTTATACTTAACTATCTCATTAACTGTACACTGAAATGCCCCAGGCCGGTAAAGGCTCAGAACATTCCAGGTGCCTAATTTAATATCCTTATTCCTAATGTAGATCTTATCCTTAGTCCAGGGACCTCCCAAAGTAGTCCCCACCCGGAGATCCGAATGGGGGACTATTTTACCTCCGGAATATTTTACCTTGGGAACATCCATGGCCCCATATTGCTGTTTCTTGATATGTCTTTTTACAGTGCAGAGTTGTCAGCTCTACGCCTAACACACAATATGAATGAAGGACCGCACCTGTCGTTGGTCAGCGGATCCCTCGGATCTAGCTGGGAGGATCACATTGTAGTCCACCAACGATGTCTATGTGCACATGCACCCCACAATGTAAGAAATGGCTAATTGTGTTTTTACGAGTCCCGACCCCCGTCTCGACCCCCTCTGACTGAAGAAAGCCAATAGTCATGGAGCATCCTCATCTATCAGTCAGAGGACCCACCTGAGCCCGGCAAGCTTCGGCGAGCTGCTGTGGTCGAGCGGATCCAGGTTGGCGCCCTGGGGGGTGGGTAGCCGTCCCTCCTACTTTTTAAATTGTATGTGGTTGTATACTGTCAGCACCAGAGGAGGGATTTTAGAGTGTGTGTCACGAAGACAATCAAGATGATATTAAGAATTTTAATTGTACTGTTCATTTGCACTTGTTGTGTTTGATTGGGATATGGACTCTGAACGGAAAAGACCAAGAGAAAGCTTCGACTCACATACACCAAAAAGAAGAGTCGAGAGAAATGAGGGTGATAATAACCAGCTTAATATGGAGGAACCAACTATGGAAGGAGCCCAGCAAGAGGAAGATAACATGAGTATGATTCGTTTCCACATAAAGGAACTTCACGCGGGAATAGCCCGGGAAAAGATATCTATCACCTCAAAGACCTTGATGACAGACATTATTTGCAAAATACTTGCGGAATATGAAGATCTGAAGACTAAGCTAGATGTTACCCTCGCAGTTAACGATGAAATTAAGAAAGATAAGCAGTATCTTCAAGAGATACTGAGATCAAGAGAAACATTAAATACACAAAATGAAAACAACGAGAATCCAACTTATGCTGGAAAATTAAAGATGAATATTATACCAGAAGTACCTAAACCCTCAAAAGTTGTTAAACCAACTTTATTCATCAAAGCGAAAGAAAAAACACCGAAAGACATTCTAAGGGTAATTACGTCGAACATCAAGCCTGCAGAAGATAAGATACGCATCACCAACATGCGTCCAACCAAAGAACTTTTAATAGTTGAACTGGAATCTGACCAGGAACTCAAGCGTATGAAAGATAACCCTAAACTTCTTGAATGCGGACTACAGATGGAACCCACAAGGAAGAAAAATCCTATGGTAATTCTGTACGATATATCCAAGTCGTACAAGGATGAGGAACTAATGGATGACCTGTATCATATGAACTTTAGCGAAATTATGACTGATGAGGAAATATACAACAACCTGAGGTTTAGGTTTCGGACTGGTAGGCGGAATCAGGCCTCATCTCATGTAGTTTTAGAAGCATCACCAAACATGAGAAACCTAATCCTAAGTAAAGGTAGACTGTTCTTAAACTTTTCAGTGGCTATTGTTAGGGATTTTATTTCGGTGCCAAGATGCTTTAAATGTAAAGATCTAGGTCACATTAGTAAGTTTTGCAACAAAGAGACAGTGTGTGGGAAATGTGGAGAATCCCATGCAGAGGAAAACTGTCCATCAGCAAACATATGGGTTTGTATACCCTGTAAAATACGAGAAAGAAACTGCGCTAAAGAAGAATGTCCAACCTACAGAGAGATAAGAGATAGAATCGTTTCTAAAATTAATTATGGATAACCCTTCTCTAGATGTACATAGCAAAACTCTTGATGAAATTAAAGTGATTCAAATCAATGCGCAGGGTTCTAAGATAGCAACCCAAGAAGTGATAAATCATATTATTACTCATAATATAGACATTGCTCTCATCCAGGAGCCTTACCACCTGAAAGGAAAACCAGTTGGCATTCCGAGTCGAATGCAAGTCTACTCAATATCTGATAAACCAATGACATTTACTATAATCGCCAATAGTGACTTACAAATATTCTGGTTACACAATTACTCAACATCTCACTGTATAGTAACGAAAATCTGCTTAGGAGATGATAGCTGGGTTTTAGTAAATATGTACTGCCAGTTTAAAGATCCTATACAACCTTATTTGGATCAACTGGAAAGAATTGTTACTGACCTATCCATGAATAACATCTTAATTGGAATGGACTCGAATGCTAAATCAAAGCATTGGTTTAGCAAGGTCACAGATAACCGTGGCTTGGAACTGGAAGACCTACTGGCCAGTAAAAACTTACATGTTTTAAATAGAAGATCTGATATTCCAACATACTCTAATAGAGCAGGAGCAACATCGAATATTGACTTGACAATTTCAAACATGAATGAGCGGTTATCGATAGATAACTGGTGGGTTGCTGAGAAGCTGACAGTTAGTGACCACAACTTGATTAGCTACTGTATCAAACTTAAAAGACGACACACACCAGTCAACAAGAGATTAACCAAAAGAAAATGGAATATGCGTGACCAAGAAATGCTACGCACTCTTGTGGCAAATGAATTAAGGCACAATCCGATAACCTTGGATAACACGATCTCTGGAAATGTAGCTACAGTTGCGCACATATTGGGGACTGCGCCAGGCCATATTCCTAAGAGGAAGGAGCAGAAACCTAAACAAGCCTGGCCAGAGTATATCATGAGAAGACGGAACATTACGCGGAGACTCAGAAAGCTCTATCAAAAATCCAAGACGGATAGAGACAGAACATTCTATCTAGAGAAGTACCGAAACTCCAAATGGAAATACGGTAAGCTTATTGAACAGTACAAGATCAAATCCTGGGCCTGTCTAGTACAACGGGAGATCCTTAAAAATCCTTGGAGCATGCCATACAAAATAGCTGCCCAAAAAAATTCACAGAAATTCGTCCCTGTATCATTTAAGAAGAGTGACAATACATACACAAGCTCATGGCAGGAGGCAGTAAGCTTCATAATGGATGGACTACTACCATTGGACGATTCTGAAGAGGACACACCAATCCAGAACAACATAAGATCTACAGTTGATGTAACCTATGAAAATCCTACACTGCTGATACCGTTTGCACAGGAAGAAATCGCCGCGGTGATCGACAGATTGAAAAATGGCAAAGCCCCGGGCCCTGATGGAACTCTAAACGAGTTAATCAAAATTACTAAAAACCAACTTCTCGGAGGTTTACAGACAACCTATAACCAATGTCTAGCAGAAGGGATTTTTCCTGAAGACTGGAAATTAGCAACGTTAGTGCTTTTCTTAAAGGATACCAAAAGAGATCCATCCAATGTAAAATCCTACAGGCCAATTTGCCTCTTGGATGTCTTAGGCAAAGTTTTTGAGAGGCTGATTACAAAGAGACTAAACGAAAGACTAACACTAATAAGGAATTCCAGCAAACAGTATGGGTTTATTAAAGGACGCTCTACTGAGGATGCGGTCAATCGTGTGATAACATCTATAAACCAAACTCATTATAAGTATGTTACTGGAATTACAATTGACATTAGCGGAGCGTTCAATAATGTATGGTGGCCATACTTACTACGAGAACTAAGGAGGTTGCAGATTCCTAAGCCTCTATACAGCTTAATCTGTGATTACCTGAAAGACAGGAGAATACAGTTCGTTTGGGGACATGAGACGATCTGCAGGAGTGTCAACAAAGGCTGTCCTCAGGGCTCTGTCCTGGGGCCAGTCCTTTGGAATATAACATTGGAACCACTACTGCTGGCTCTCAGCAGGATGGATGAGATCATAGATAGTGTTGCTTATGCAGATGATCTATTAATCATAACCGGATCGAATAATCGCAAAGGTTTGGAGTTCAATGCTAACAAGATCTTGAATCAAGTGGCCATTTGGTCTGAGGAATCTAAGTTGACCATAGCTAAGGAGAAGACATATCAAATCCTCCTTAAGGGAAAACTGGCTCGAGCGCCTATATTCAAGTTTCAGAACTCTTCAATTAAAAATGTTCAAGTCATCAAATACCTTGGAATTCACATGGAAGCTCAAATGAGCCTAAGAGCTCATGTGAACAGTGTTACAGCTAAGGCCAAGTCAGCTTTACACAATATCTTAAACATGGGTAATACTGCATTTAAGATACCATTCAAGATCGCAATGCTGTATTATAAAGCGATATTTGTTACAACTATATGTTATGTGGCGTCTACTTGGGTTTTCCTTTCTAGGAAGAAAGCTGTCCGGGACCGTCTGAGATCGGCACAGCGCAACGTCTTGTTGAGAATTCTTGGGGCCTTTCGCACAACGTCAACTATGTCAACTATAGTGCTAGCTGGTGTCTTGCGTCTTGATTTTGAGGTTCAAAGACACGCTTCTAGATATTGGTTTCGGAAGGGAGACCAAGCTAAGATATTCATGCTGTTGGGAATTAATGTGAATACCATGCAGGACATTGACCAGGTTCTACAAAGCAAATGGCAACAAGAGTGGAGACAATACTCGGGATCAGTACACACGAAGCTATATATGCCTGACGTTAAATTCTGGACAATGAACTCACCCTTTAAACCAACTAAAGGGTTGATACACCTCATTACAGGGCATGGCCCTTATAAGGCATATTTGAAACGCTTTGGCCTCAGTCTAGATGACCAGTGCCAAGTATGTAAGACTACTGATACTCCAGAACACGCTGTGTTTTATTGCAATAAATTTCAAGACCCCAAAATAAGGGAACTTAGAGCTAAGCTAGAACCAGACCTTGTAAGACAACAACTAACTTGTCAACGAACATTTCCTACAATTAATGCTTCGGCTGAGCTGATATCTACGCTTGAGGAAATGGAATTCAAACACCATCAAGAGTCACGAGCCCGACAAGTGGTTCCAATATCATCATTTATTGAAAACATGGAACCCACTGGAACTAAGACTAGATCGAGCATGAGACTTGCTGCCCAATTAATGGGAGAAAGCAGCTGTGCACAAAATAAGTGCTTAAATGAAATAAGATAGTATGAAGAAGGACCGGCTTCCCTGAATAGAAGAAAACACTACATTACATCCCTCAGAAGAGAACCCGACATACCAGAATTGGATGACTGAAACCAATATATACATTTCCAGTATCCAGATGCTGTCTACCAGTTGAGGACTGCGAGTAGAAGATTGAAGACAGAAGAGGAGGCTTGAGAACTCCCTATTCTTCAGGGATGTCTCTTCAATATAACTCTTATGAATATCTACTTGTCTTCTGATCTAAGGATTCCTCATCAAGTGCCATTATTATTCTCTTATTTATGGGATCTAAGGGTTCCTCGAATATCTTATTCTATATTCTCATTCTTATATTGTATTCTTATATATTCATTATTTTATTTCTATGTTATATGTATCTTTATATTTCATATCTTGCTTATTGTTTGGAGCTACTCAATTTCACAATATTAATTTTTCAAAAACGTCTTGGTTTAAATCTTAGGTACCAAGACTCAGAGCACTTGCCTCTTCTCTCTTACGTGCCTTCTGACCTCTCCACTTACCAAGTTAATCCTTATATCCTATTCCGGGATACGGATACCACACTCAGATAAGATCAAGAAAGAAGATCTGAGTGAGAGGGTACCAAAAGTGAGAGTGGCGAGTGGAGGCGGAGGATCGCCGCTCCGTATCCCATATTCTGTAGTCCACCAACCATACCCCACTTCTGCCGATTGTGGGACGCTCATAGAGCCATGACATGGCAGCTCTGTAAATCCCAACAAGCAAAATGTTGGCCATTTCACTCTGTTGGTTGACTAACTACAGTGAACAAGTCACTGGGCGATGAGGTCGTCACATCCCTACGCCAGGTATTTGTGTCTGTGTGATTTCGGTTCCATGTATATAAAAAAACTCATACGATGATATTATCAATAGTCATTACAATTCGAATGAAATATTAAAATTGTGAAAAAAATTGTCCAGCACAAATTAAGTAAAAGCATGTTTCGTGTCTTACTTATATCGATTGAGTAATCTTATAGAAAATGATTGTCAATATAATACAATAGGCCATTATTATAATAATTCATTTTATTTTTCAGGAATACTGCTATAGTTTTCAGATAGAAATCTATTTTTCAATAAGTTCCTCACCACAGTAATTTTCTCCTGAATAAAACACCACAATGAAAATTCTGTGATCATAAAGATAAAGTTCCCCGTGCACTTTGCACCATGCCATGCGGCATACATAGGGGAATGTGAGTGTAGGGCCCCCACATTCTTCGATCTCGGCCATTTTGGAGGTGATATTATGATCAGCACCACGCTCAGACCGCCTTTACCCCGAAGGGTTTTTCACCGATGACCACTACAAAATTAGCCTAAAGTCTCATAAAGTTATAATTTAGTTACTATATTAGTAACAAAGTTTAAACTAAATCCCTGTTACTTAAAAATGCAGATCAGAATTTTATTTTTGTTTGAAAAAATATATTTTTCTAGGAATGCTGATCAACAAGAAGCTGTGTATTCCCAGCTTTTAACAGAAGTCAGAATATTTTAAGATTTTAGTTATGCAACGCTCGAGTTGTTATTTGTAACGGTAAGGGGCTGGCCCCCGTATAATGTGACGGGTGCAAAATAGCCTAAGTTCTGACGCACCCAAAATTTTAAATTCAAATCAAAATCAAATCGACAAGTCCGTGTGGAACAAAATTGTTACGTCATTGGATATTACTTTTTCCAGGTAAAAAGAAAATCCATGTTTGATCTGAGCAACTAACAACAGTATTAATACCCGAGGTGACATCTCTTGAAAGAGAGAATTAATGGACACCGTGTCCCAAAAGGTACTTTACAACTTCGATGTCGTACAGCACAACTTGGAATTGACATAGAGGAATATACTTTGTTGTAGGTGATTCAACAACGCCTAAAGTTTTTTTTTTGTCAGGTATTGAATAAGATAGTGCACCACAACACTGGGCCTTTAACGGGAGAGTTGTCCTGGACAGGACATTTCCAGCACGTTGGGTTAAAAGAGATGGTCCAATTTCTTGGCCTCCTAGATCCCCCGACTTCTTTTTGTGGTGCTTTGTCAAAGACAGTGTACAGCACTCCCCTCATTGATCTTGATGATTTGAAGGCCAGAATAAGGCTGCCATTGCCCAGTTGACAGGGATATGCTAGAGAGAGTACGGCGAGAGTTCGAATTTCGATTAGATGTTTTATGCGCCGCCAGAGGTGCGCATGTTGAAGTGGCCTAGTACATAATGAAACTTCATGTGGTGGTAAATCAAATGGGAATGGTATGTTTCTTTGTGTCAATTACAAGTTGGGTTGTATGACATCAAAGTTGTAAAGTACCTTTAGGTACACCCTGTATTTTAAGACAATTTATTTTTCAAAAATAATAATGAAATTATTTGATTTTTGGAAGAATAACCCTCTTATAGCTTCATGAAAAAATATATTTATCAACTCTGAAATGCGAGTGTAAATGAAGTAATTACAACATTGTTCACATCTTATTCTGGAACATAAATTAATAAGTTAACTGAGATCATAACTTTCCAAGTAACAGAAAACATGCAAATAGGAAAGATTTTACACAACAAAAATATTTTTGTATGTATGGGGTCAGAATCGTGTAAATACCGATCAAATCGCTGCTACTAACGCAAATCGGGAATAGAACAGTACAGGATCACTGGCGTGCGCAGCGAGGGAGCTGATGGGGCTCCAGACTATATAGAAATGTTGAGAAAAACAACATTTTCGCATGAATTCAGTAAAGAACTCGGGAGAAAACAAGCGGCCAATGCAACCTCGCCTTAAAATAACCTCCATTACCATTTTTTTGCCTATCAATACTTTTTTATAGCGAAGGTTAGAAATGGTAATTACAAAATATTTTATTGCGTAGCCTGCCCCCACCCCCTCCCCATAACACAGCTATGTAATATCCACCTTTACAATTCCAGCCTCGTCCGAAAAAAAATCTTCGTACGGTAGTGCAAACGAGTGACGAAATATAGAGCTAAAAATTAAAATAGAATGAGTTAAGAATGGAGCTTGTTGCTGTAAAGAAGAAAAGATTTTGTGGAACATCACAGGACAAATGCGTAAAAGTTAAGCTTACAGCTTTAGTTGTTACATATCAGTTTTCATCATTTGAATTTCAAAACACCAATAAAGCATTAATGTCTTGTAGGCTGCCCTCTTGCATGCGATAGATCTATAATGTCAAGTTACTCTAAGTAGCGTGCGTGCCCAGTAAAAATAGTCTTTTTGAGCCATTGCTAAACAAAGATGGCATCTCACTTCAGTTTATGCTTTAATTCACGAAACCTTAGTTTTCATACTGATAGAATAAATGTGATAACACAATTTTTAATAATTTAATTCATGCACATAACATGTTCTCACACACAAGAACCATCCAGACTTTTAGATTCTTGGAAAGTAAAGATTAAGACCATTACGAGAGAGTTTGGTAATGTAATTTCAATTTGAAGAGTAAGACCTTGAAATACAATAAGTTGAAAAATACTCGTAATTTGCATTGACAAACTAGTAACTTTTATCGAACAAGGATATACAAGGCCTGCCCATAAAAAAACGAACTTTCTTTTTAGGAAAGAAAACAAGTAATTACCTTCAAAATAATCACCAGAGGAGGCAATACACTGTGACCAGCGTTTGTACAGGTCTTGGAAATATTGTTGATAGTCATTGACAGTAAGTGTTCGCAAAATACGCGTAACATTTAATTTATTGTCCTCGACGTCGTCAAATCTTCGCCCTTTCATAGCCATCTTAAGCTTGAGAAAAAGGAAAAAATCAGCAGGCGATAAGTCCGGAGAATATGGAGGGTGATTGATCACTGTCACTGAATGCTTAGCAAGGTATTGTTGTACAGACAATAAAGCATGAGGCCGAGCATTATCGTGTAACAGAAACCATTGGCCAGAATCAATCAGGGTCAAATTCATGGTGGATTAGTCCTTAGGAATCAAAAATGCGACCAGCAGCAGTTTTGTCCTCGATTTCGACATCTGTGCTGTTTTCTTTACGGGCGAGAAGCCTTTCCACTGTGCACTCTGTCGTTTTGTTTCGGGGTCATATTGTAAACACCAGGTTTCATCTCACCATACACTGCCCGTATCATCTGTAACGTTTCGGTAAACGATTTACCCAATTTGTAACAAAACTTTATCCTGTAACGTTGTTCCATCTTGGTGCGCATATGTTGTACGCCGCCTGCATACGACCTGCATCTGACGTACACTTGCCCCTATACCGGCTGCCTGTAACAGGTTGAAAGATGCACTGGCGGGAAGTTTAGATATAGCTCTTTGCAGTGTTGCAAGAATACGGTACCTTTTTATGTGGTTTGGTTATTTTTTTTGACAGTTCGGTTTCCTTATGGGTGGACCTTGTAAATTAAATAAAAGATTCTAATAGTAAATTTACCACTAATTTTTTTTAACATTTTCAATAACTTAATTTTAAAGGATCTATATTAAAGCAAACAAGAATACTGGAGACTTTGTCTTACAATAATCCTCTGAATGTTGGTGACGATGATTCTACGAGTACATTAGCTTGCAATGTTAATTGGACGTTATTCATTGTCTATAGAGTGCTTTAAACTATATTTATTCTAACAGTACGATTCCAAAGAGTACCTACGTATTAGGCATGATTTGGATTTTAAAAGCATATCAGAAGTTCAGATCACTACAGTGATTATCTGGGTATTTTTCACACATAACTTGGATAGGAAAGTATTTCTGTGAATAGATTTCTCACCTCAATTTACAAGCTCTTCTCGGTTCTTGTGCCATACCTGGCCGATAAATGAGACATATATGTATACTTAATATGGGGACGATCCAAGACTTATCCGAGAATCTGTCTCCTCTGAGACTTTCGTACAATCTTCAAAAGCTGTGCAACTTCTTGAGATAAGCAAAAGGGATATGCACCTGATTATTTATAGGAAAGTCATGTATTTTGTCTATAGTAATTCGAAAGTCAAACCATTAGTGGTAATTGTGAACATGTGCTAGGTGATTGCATATATATTCAGGAACAAATTTTGTGAGGCGGTACTATATATTTCGAAACTAGATGATTATTTTGTTTGAGTTGGTGCTTTAAGTCCACTTTATGCACAGTAAGGCTAATCGGGACTGGACCTACAGTTTAAAGTGGGATCCGAACCACTAGGTGAATCCACCGACTATCGAACCCGGGACGCCTTGATTACAAGGCGACGGCGCTACCACTGCGCCACTGAGACGAGATTTGGACTACAAGTCTACTTTTCGTCTCGATTCCCTCCATATTTATCGTAATTTAAATAGTAGAAAAAACGAAAATATTACAAGAATGAACAATCGCCAGAGCACATTTGACTCTGATACAGTGTCTCTTCTGCCTGCCTGTACTCCTTTGGTAGTGCCCACTTGGGTATTCATTATGTGTAAGAATAAATGACCTTGTGCGTAGAGTAGAAAAGAAAATATATAGAAAAGGATATGGAAGATGAACAGGCTCGTTTCGTTCTGGGAGACAAACACAAGATCACATATATTCCCTCCGAACAATATGTGATAAATACTTAGAACAAGGAAAAAGTTGAACTTAGCATTTTTGGATCTAAAGGCTGCTTTCGACTCAGTACACAGAGAAGAAATATGAACAATATTAGAAGAAAGAAAAATACCAGGAAAACTCATTCGAGTAATAAAATCAACATATAAAAGAGTAGAAGGAATATCAAGATTGGATGGAAAGATGTCAGACACATTTAGGATGGAGAATGGAGTGAATCATGGAGATAGCTTGAACCCGCAACTCTTTATAGCATTCATGGATGAAGTTCTAAATATATGCAAAATAAGAACAGCAAGAACAAAAGTGGGTAATTGGAAAATGAGACCGATACACGGCCAAGCATTAGTATATGCAGATGACATAATACTAACAGCAGATAGAGAGAGCGAGCTACAACAAGCGGTTACAGAATGGGCAGAAGTGCTAAAGGCTAAAGAGTGACGGTAAATGCAAATAAGAGCAAAGTGATGCAAATAGGAAGAACGGAGGAGGTAATACAAAGAATACACATAGTATGCGATGGAATAGAACTGAAGCAGACAGAAAGATACGAGTATCTGGGAACAATCATAAACCAGACAGGAAGAATGCAAGAGGAAGTGATGAATAGAGTAAGGAAATCTAACATTGTATACTACAGGGTGGAGCATTTTCAACTACCTATTTTATAATGAAGACAGAGGATTTGCTGATTACATTTACTTTTACTTTTCATTTCTAGAACAAACTTTGCACCTTTGTATTACAGAAAATGTATACATGAACAATATGCACACAATTATTTCTTGAAAATAACATATTTTAAATGACGTCCCTGGCAGGCAAACGCATTGTGCAAGACGGTCTTGAAAGCTACGCATGACCCATGTTCTCTGGTGTTCTGACTGTTATTTTTCTCCCATGCGGTTTATTTTTAACACTTCCAACTTCACGCCATTGTTTCCACCATTCATTGATTGTTTTCCTGCTAGGAACTCGTCCACGGCATTGTTGATCATCATTCTCTCTGCGGAATGAAAGCTGCACCGCTACAATTGACTTCGTCAACACGAACTGCTCCACAGAAAACATACGTTGCAGTAGAGGACAACGATCCATTGCTACTGAAATCCAAAGTTCCAGTGTACACGAGGCAGGAGGAAACCGCCTTCCCAATGTATTTGTTTGCAGTGTTGCCAACCTCAAACTGTGTAGTCGAAAATGCTCCACCCTGTACCAACTAAGTCAGACCATTTTCGGAAAAAAGGGAAATAGATACCAAAACTAAACTACAAATGTATAAGTCAGTAGAGGAACAAAGTTTACTATACGGAAGTGAAAGTTTGCCAGTAAGAGGAAAAGAAGGAAGACAAATAACGACAGTAGAGATGAAATGCTTCCATAGAATAGTTGGTAAAACAAGAAGAGATGGAGTACGTAATGATAGAATCAGAGAAGAATTAAATCAGAAGCCAATAGAAGAGAAACTGACACAAATACAACTAAAATGGTTCGGACATGTGGTAAGAATGGACGTAGAAAAGTAAAACAATTTATGGAAGCTACGTAGAACAGAGGGAATGGGAACAAGAGGTAGACCCCGAAAGACATTTGAAAAAGGAATAGAAGAAATAGGACAAAAGAAAGGAATAAGATGAGGATGGCAAGGAACGGGAGAAATGGAAGGAGTGGATAGAGGCAACCCCGACGCTATAAGGAAAAAGGGGAAAGAGGGGAAAAAGAAGAAGTGTAGAGTGGTGCATATTGTAGTGTATATGTAATCCTGTCTGAAGGTAGGCACGCATGCGCAGGAATCTCCAATGCTTAAATGCAATGCAAGGCTCGCAATCAGTCTGCCATCGAACGGTGGCCTGATCACACAGAAATCGCAACAGCGGAGGCGTTCATCCGAACAGGTTCCATTCAAGAGAGGCACCGAACGATCCTGACACGCACCGTATTCCCCTTGCATCCTGGTGCTTCTCTTCCGACCTGTAGGCTTCTGATCTTGCAAACCACCATCGCCTGGCCCGCCTTATGATGCTGTGTCTTCTTGATATGGATTGATGGCGATCCTCATTGGATCGCCAAGTCTCTTGAATTGAACCTGTTCGGATGAACGCCTGGACCGCCGCGTCTCTTGAATTGAACCTGTTCGGATGAACGCCTCCATTGTCTGATCCGACCAACGTACCATGGCAGTGCATTGCATGAAAGATTTCCGCGCATGCGCGCCTGCGTTATATGCACCATCCTTTACAATACACATATTTCGTTCTCGTGACAAGACAAAAGAAACAGATCCAAGACAATTCTTCCAAACTTCTGAAAATTTCTTCGTACGCTTTGTTACCTCTCATCTCCTGACCTAATTTGCTCTTCTCAAAGGATTTTCGCTAAGAAAGGAACGCTCAAAATAAAACCTCTTCTCCGTTATGAGCTTCAACAATGTACAATATCGCCCAAAAACCCCTACAACCAACAATGCCGTCCCTTCTTTCTATCCACAGAACAATCTTCTTCGTGCATTGTCCCCTTCCTCGCAGTTATTGTCCTTCGCCTTTCGCTCACCTCATTATTTCAGGCGGCTAACAATTGTTTTTCGGTCCCCAGGGATCGCTCCGATTCCATAATTTTAAACTTGGAACTGCTTCGCCTGTTCAACGTTAATTGGCCCAGCCTCATTCCGGCGATAACAATAATTCTTATCGTCGAGTCAATGCGTTTGGGGGGAGGGGACGAGGGGGGAGTGGGTGGGGGGGCTCCAGCATGAGGCGGCTGCTGAGTTTCTTGCGACCCGAGCTCCGGCCTGGATCCCTCTCTCTCTATATGGCCTGTGGGAGATGCTCGGACGCAGTGGAGACATGTATCATGTTCGTATGTTGTAAAAATTAGCACACGGAGCTATCTCGAAACTTTTTGTCTTGCGGTCGGGGCAGTTTATCAGGATTTTTTTTGTCGTCTCCTTTCTTTTTTTTGGTAGATCCTATATACGTATATCAAAATAAAGAGTAACCTTATCACAAAATATATGCAATAATACGCTTGTTCGATGATATTGAATGGTTGAATTGATTCAATTGCCTGCAATTCAAGATTTACTGTGTATACAATACGTGGGTTGGAAATTTAATAGTGCAAAACTTCTGTATATACGCCATGAAACGGAACCGCTGCTTCTCACTTATACCACGTGTTAGCTTGATACCTAAGCTACCTCTCAGTAAATGGACTCTTCCATCCAACACTAGGCGCATGCGCAGTGACGAGTATCGTTGGAGTTGGAGGTTTAAAGTTGTGTAGTCAGAACACCACTAATGTGAAATTTCTGGTGAATCTTGCTGTACCTCCAGGACAGACCGTTAATGCGCAGTATTACTGTTCGTTTTTGGAGCGTAACCTGGGACTTGCGTTGCGAAAGAAGAGGGGACACTTTCTGCTGAATCCTCCCATAATTTTGCAGGGCAATGCTCGGATGCACGTAGCGCAACCTGTGGCTGATTTCTTAGCTCGATGGAGCTGGCAGATGCTCTACTAGCCCCTGTGACTTTGATTTGATCCCTAAGATGAAGCTTCCAACTATTCCAGAGATTCTTCAGGTACTCGTAATAGCCGCTCCATTCGAACCATCAGCAGAACAGGCGCTGCTACAGAAATACTACGACTTACACATCGCTGCCAACGGTTGTACACAATATTGGAGACTATATCTTTTGTATCATTTGAGAATAATTAGTTTCCACTATTAAATTTCCAACCTACGTATATATCTTATCCTGTCTTTATCAATATTTCACTCCCAATTTCATTTTGGTTAATTTACGTCACTTCTCGACCTTTCTAGCTTAATCAGAGCGGTGATGATTACATAAATATACTTATGTAAATTGCCTGTAGGAAATTAACACTGAAATATAATCAATGAATTTGCAAATACAAATTTGAGCATGAC
The DNA here is from genome assembly GCF_977018435.1 of Lepisma saccharinum. NCBI lineage: Eukaryota > Metazoa > Arthropoda > Insecta > Zygentoma > Lepismatidae > Lepisma > Lepisma saccharinum. The sequence continues at coordinate 56,811,670 of NC_139233.1, forward strand.
AAGAGGAATTTAACAGCTGGAAAACACCTTACACCGACCATACAACTCTGTAAACATAATCCTATTGTAGGAGCTACAAATTTATCTCTGGACTCTATACTAGCATGCAACTAAAATTCATAACAATTACACATCATATTTGCCCTGCAGTTCTGTATATTTCTTATATGAATGATTTAGATATCTCTGAGAATTTGTGATTTCTTTGCTTTTGAGCATAATAGGTTATTGGCATTCAAGATTTTTTTTTTTTAAACTTACCACAGCTTTGCAAAATATACTTAATACGGTTGATTCACTGCAGAGATACTCAGTGTACAGAATTCTAACCATGCCAACAAGAACAACTATACACCAAATATTACACCATTTTTTCGGCCAGCATGTTGTCCCGTGTTAACTGGTTTTGCTTAAATGCGATACGAGACCAGTTATGCAAGTAATTTGAAAATCAGTCTCCTTGAAAAACGAAATTTCATTCACATGGGTGTGTGTGTGTGTGTGTGTGTGTGTGTGTGTGTGTGTGTGAATAAGATGCGAAACGTCCTTCGGAGGAGAGAATGATCAATAGCCATAGCTTACTTAGCTAAGTGTTTCAAGTCTACCCATAATGCTATCCTTTTTCTCCAGCGGTGGCATGAGACTCTATTTACACTCAGGGTTCGGGTGTATGTTGCACTTAGAGGGCTATGACGTAGTTGACCAGTTAAGTTCATTGACAACTCAAAATTAACTAATACATATAAAGGTTTATTTCATTACAAACTTAAGCAAGAAAGGAACTTAGACCCTTTTACAGTAGTTTTATACATCCAACTGATAGTTTCAAAGATACAGATATATATTCATATTTGGGCCTCTCTATATAATTACGGCCTTTTGTAGTTGAACTATAAAAACTTTTAACCCTTAAAAAACCCATACAACTTTGTATATGATACCTAGTACTCTTGTTAGAAAACAATCAGAAATGGTTTATAAACAAAGCATCTACGAGAGAAAGATTAGTGTAACGTTGGAAACGGCTTTGTTTCCATGTAGGAGTAACAGGCCAAAAACTAAGGAATAGATTGTAAGAAGCGAATTTCCCAGCATCGAGGAGACGGGGTTTCGCTGTTACCATCCCCAACGTCGAGATGACGGGACTTGATGAAAGAAAAAGGTCTGGTTACCTAAATATCTCTCGCCTGAAAGCGGAGTGGGTCCTCTCACACTAAAGTGGAGTAAATTTCTCTCACCAGAAGGTGGAGTGGGATATCTTTTTCTCTCTCCTGTTAGGAGGAGTTTACCTCTTGCCCGTAGGCAGAGCCCTACTTCTCTCGTCCGCAGACGGAGTCAAACTGAGATGCTAGCCCTTCTCTCGCCTTTATATTGGACCGGCGACGCTAGCGTAAGCAAGTGGAAGAAATATAAACTATTAAAAGTATATTCTTACATTAAATATTGAGTTAGTTTACCAAATTAGAGGTGTAACCTGTTTTTAAATAGATACATTTCTAATTACATGTTTTTATCAGAAAGATCACAAAAATAGAGGTGCGACTCGTACAAATTGTGACGAGACGGGTTCGTTACAGATGAAATAGAAAGAGAGAAACAGAGCGAGAAATGAGGACAAAGAATGCAGTGAGAGAGGTGTAATGGACCATGGAAATACATAATTGAAATTTGTAATTTGAATACGTTTGAGTCCTATAAAACCAGTTGTTCATGGTTTGATGATGATGTTACATAGTACCTGTTCTTACTGTACATCACAGAAAGTAATAAAAATATAAATACAACATTCACGTATTATTGTTACTGTTAACAACATTTTAATTCCTAAGTTTCGTCCAGCCCAGTGTTGAGTAAGTACTAATGTTGCCAACATTTATGTTCCACCCTGTACATAAGATAAAAGTTCATTCTCTCTTTTCCTTTCTTTTACCATTTCATTAAAATTTTCTTCTCGAGTGAGCAGAAATTCCTGGAAGTCTTCAGCTACTTTGTTTAAGAATAAGAGATTAAAAGGGAAAAAAAGTCTACCTGAATTGTTGCGTGTCTCAAAAAATTCAGACATCAGAGGACGAGGAGGCATTTACTTATCCTCACATCTTTCCGTCATTAGCATAATCCCACTTTCTTCCCTTCTCAGGTTCTCTCTCTGTCCCGGAAAACCTTCTTTTGTTCCAGAAAAATCAACCAAGACAGCTAAGGCAAGCTAACAGGCGTTCGTTCTTTAGGAAAGCTGTCTTTCAGACCAGAACAAAATATGCAAAAAGGAATTAAACAACTTTCTGTGTATATTTTCACCGCTTGGTTATACAGGGCGTTGCAAAAATCACTTTCCAATTTATTAGTTCAAACTCTATAAATTTCAAATTAAAATGCGTTTAGTGACCACGAAGAGACAGGTTGATCCTTTGAGTTTTGTTACATTAAACATTGTATGTGGCAAATTGTCGCTGTTATTGTGCAAATATAATTATTTTAGCTCATCTTGTGATTGCGTATGACTTTTCATCAACACTTGTCCGTAGAGCTTCAAAAATTGTCATGAGGCTGAGGTAAGGTAAGGTAAAGTTCCCAGTATAAATAGCACCGTGCCATGAAGGCACATGTAGGGGATGTGGGGGTATGACCCCACACTTTCTCGACCTCGGCCATTTTGGAGATGACGCTGCTTCCGCCTTTATCCCCAGGTACCCATTGATTTGAGGGTGGGTGAGCCCCAGAACCGCTTTATGCAGGACAAAGCCGTACAAATTCCAACGTTAGATCAGCCACCTCAGGAATCGAACCCAGGTCTCCCGCGTGATAGACGCCCGACCGACTAGATCACTGCTGCTCAAAACTTTTATGAGACCGAGATATTTTCTTTTTTTGTTTGTCTGTACACCCTGAATCTACAGCAGGCCATGAGGTTGATATATTTGCACCACACCTCTTTTTGTTGGTGCAGACAGTGCTTGATGAAGCTCGCTCCGTGTGGATTACCGATTGGTGCTTATCAAAATAATTCTGCATGTTCTCTGGATACAGTATGTCACACAGGTCGTTCTTTCTTATTCATTCTGTAACATAGAACATTACTATTAAACGTGGCAAAACGGACCTGCAGAGTTTCAGAATCACTAAGTGTTTTACGCACATGTTTTCATACACACACGCACACATACACATGCATATAATAACTTCTATAGTTAACACATAGACCTGAGGATACATGAAAGTGTTTAGAAATGTATGTCTGAAAATAACGTTACGTACAGTTACCCGTATGTAGGACTAGTGGTGCTTCATTAATCAGTGCCAGCATGCTGCAGTGACGACAACAGAAGAGAAGGAGGGCGGAAGTCTGTACTCTCGCAAGAGGAACTCGACAAAGAAATAAATGATACATATATTTTTTAATAACACTAAGTTGCTGACCAAGGCAGTTTATTAAGATATAGAAACACTTAACATGTAACGTGTCAACCCTGTATCAGGGTCTTCCTCAGACGAGGAACTAAACTAAAATGATGAATTACACACACAGAAAGATATTACACATAGGAGGGTGACTAGCTACACAAGAACAAATCATGTTGACAGTCCTTATCTTGGACGATTTCTCCAAAGGATTTAAATACATATGGCTCTTGACAGTTGACTAATGGGTTTGACACTGACAGGTGATTGACAGGTCAAGATAATAAGAGTCTGGAACTACCTGTTTACCATTCCCCCATCCCTCCTGCCTTTTTTAAAATGGATGAATACCTCCTCCCCTAATCTTCTTCTCTCAATTATCTTTCTTCCTTGTTCATTCTTCTTCTTCCCTCCTTCCTTTTTATCATCTTTTCAACTTTGTCTTCTTTCTTCTCTATTTCTTTGGCCTTCTTCAATTTTCTCACTAGTTCTCTCTTCTCTTTTCCTATTCGCCTAGCAGAATACCATTCTACTTCATGTCCCGTTTCTCTATCTTTTATACCTTAATAAACTGCCTTGGTTAGCAACATAGTGTTTTTAATATGGAAACAAGGTTTATTTATATTACAATATATTTCTAAATATGCATATTTGTGTAGCATATAGCGGTATACTAAATATGACTATACTATGTCCCGGGAATCTCTGGAGCGAGCGAACGAAAGCAAAGTTTCTTGACTCTACAAGCCTCGACCAATGAACAAGTGCGACGGAAGAGTATTGCGTGGAGGGGGAAAACGACTGCAGCTCCCAGCTGCTTGTATCAGTGTGTACTGCTTTGCTTCGTCCATCTCCTTCCTGCCCTTCTCCGCGACCTTGCTCCAGAGAATACCGGGATAGAGTATATCTCCCAAGATAATAACTACCCACCCCTGCGTTCTTACTCATTTTGTTTCAGGCATCTCACTGCCTGGTTGTATCAAATAATAATTGAAACAAATATATATATATATATATATATATATATATATATATATATATATATATTACAAAATTCATCCTAAATAAAATAATGAAATTTAAGGTTGAAATCGTTATTTGTCCACTAATGAGGCTATTTCAACAAATACTATATTTTTATCGAGTTTTACATGTTCCCCAAGGAGGAGTTCCTCTAAAATATGTCTCTTCAGCCATTCCGTAGATAAATGTTTACAGTACATTTTTTTACTCTTCAGTTTTGTTAGTGCTCTTGACCAATTGGGATTCTGTCTTACTCCACGTCAGATGAATTGGTGCTGTCATCGACTACATCGGAATGACTAGAGGTTTTTAGTGGAATAACTGACGGTCCCGCAGGGCCCATATCGCTAGGGACTCTGGCGTCTCAAGGGACCAGGTCCGAAACCAGAACAAAATGAGAAGATAAATTAAAAATGCTACTTTTATCAAGTTTGTCATGAATACCGTACTAGACAAAACCTGTGTAAACTTCATCCACTGTAAAATCATTAAGTAGAAAGTGCAACTTAATGAATACATAGCAATACATGCATGACTTACGTGGGAAGATTAAACCCAGGTACTCCGTTGCATGTTATCGGTTTTTAGTAGTATGTTATCCCACAGAAAATAAATAGCAGTGGCAACCATGAATATCTGTGGAATCATGGACACCCGCAGGATTTTTTCCCCAGGGAGGAGCAAGCAAGGTGATTTCTTTTTCTGGAGAGCAAACGAGGCATATTTTTCACCATTAAAATGTTACCCTTTCAAAAGACACAAATTCAGTTTGAATTTATAATGTTTCTGCTATACCCATCTAATAATTAATATAAATGTGACTGAAATAAAATAATGTGTGAAATATATAATTTTAGGTTGACATTTATTTTGTAGGGTGCAAGGTCCTCTTCCGGACGTTCATGTGTTGAATGCTGCATACATTATAGAAAGTGGAGGTTTTTCAAGGATTCGCAGCTTTGAAACCCTACATAGGCACACAAACGAAAACTCTAGCCGCATTTTGGGACTTACGACTTTTAATTTCAGTCCACTTTTTTGTACTTGTGAAAAAAACAGAATTAAAGTTCAAACAAATCCGCAAATTTGTCCTTACTTTGTTGTCTAACCCATCAAAAAATATTTTCGCATGTCCCCAAGTGGCTTTCGTATCGTTTCATTTGATATGTTTTGCAAGTCTGTGGTGAAAATGAATGTAACATTGCACTACCTCGGATCGACCTTTTCAATTATAGAAATCTGGCTTGTAGCACATTGGAGGATTTGCTAATGACGTCAATCACCAAGCCTCCCTCCACCAATCTGCTTTCAAGACTCGCTCTTGTAGCAACAAGTGAACTGGCTGATTTGTCTCGCCTCACCTTGGACGAAAATCCTGCAGAATAATTTATCGTCGCCATGAATTATTACAAGATTTATGGCTAACGGGAATTTCAGGACCCATGTTCGGCTCTCAAGTGACGTCAGACAAGCGCTTAAGATGCAGTTTTGTTCTAAACATCTTCCCAGGCAACTTTGCACATTATCTCCCGAAGGCCTTTTGAGAACGACCATCTGAAGGACACTTTCGCTTCGCAGGTAAATCGCTCAGCAAAGTGGTAATTCTCCCGGACCTCCTCTAAGGAAGGATTAAACCACGAACGAAATTGTAAGTAATACCGGGCCATCAGGCACCGTCGCGCTGATTAAAACAGAGCGTCTTCTTACGTCATGGAAGACATCTTAATTTATTGCTCCTCTCAACGAAACACAATTTAATCCTAAAGGTTGGCACCGCTCCCAGAAACTAACACCGTAATATCGGTCGGTTCCCTCTCTGCTTCTCACTTTACACCCATCCTCTCGCTTGTCTCATGACCTTTACGGCCTGTCGCTGCATGACAGTGCGCCACCGCATTTATGTCTTGAAAATCGTTACGTTTCTGCCCATCCGCCCCTTCTTGTCAAGCTCGTACGGATGAAATATTCGTGTGGCGAGGATTGTCAATGTCGCCGAGAATTAAGCACCTTGACAAGTGTTTCAATAATGCACACTTTACTTGATAAATTATATATATCTTGGTGATTATTACCTACACACGTGACCTAGACTTCACGTAACCAATAATTTAGGTCTTCAGTACGTGTCATGACTGATGAGAAACTTCAGTAAAGCATTTCTAATCGTTCTGGAAACTTCCTAACCGTTCTGTCTTTAGAAAAGCAATTTGTTGAACAGCAAGTTAAATAGGCCTAGTGTTAAAGGAATCGTCTCTGATGGTTCATGAGACGGACCAGATGGCAGTGCAATCGTTATCTGTGCTACTTTTTCTCAGGCAGCTTATTTTCTTCTTTGGATTTACTACTTCAAATTATCTGTACTGAAACGTGATAAGTGAAGTCTACATATTTATTTGATAAATGATGAAAATGATATCGATTTGAAAATAAAAGAAAGTGTTGCTCGAAGCAAAAATTTGAAACCAGGCAAACATCAATAATTTCGGAGTATGATGGTACATGTGTTGACTTTTTCAGCAGTATAAATAAATATAAACTTTCTGACGTGATTTGAAATAATTTAATTATCATTTCATAGAGTTCAGGAAGTGCAAAATATAGATCATGCCAAACAATAACTGTTGCATACTATTGAGTGGTCTTACATTGGCAAACGGAGCATTGAGGCAACGTTATTTAACTGAATTGAGTACAGTGTTCCCCTTTATATTTCGTGAAAATGTGTATGGAGAATTGCACGAAAACGCCTTTAGCCATACCGCTTGTAATTGCTGCAAGTAGAGACTCCTTTTCAGATGTCGCCATGTTTCATTGCACGCCCCTCGTGGCGGAGTGTAGAACCAGCTGTGTGCGGAACACGAACGGCTAGGGACAGCATTAGCAACTTGGCACATATAGGTATATGCTAACAGCACCAAACCTGACCTGCCTAACCTATCCACGTATGCACATAATAGCAGAAATAAGCACGTAAACAGATTAGGCAGGTTCAGTTTTGTTTATTTAAGCTATTATTGTATAAGGGTAGGCAGATCAGGTTTGGTGCTGTTAGCATGTTATTTCCAAGTTGCTAAGGCTGTCCCCAGCCAATCCTGTGTGGAACTATTCGAATTAAAACTTGTGTAGACAAGGTAGAGTCAAATTATATTCGCAACATCCCTACCTGACGGAACGAGTCCAGCTAGCAAGCCTACCAACAGCTTATAGAATGAGCAAGAAGCTTAGCGATTGGTGCTAGATTGAGATGACGTCAGTAGTCCGCTTGTTGATTGGAGGATTCGGGAGTTATTACTCGCTCCCAAGCTGCAAATGCATAATAGGCAGAGATGTTACGAAAATAATCTGACTCTACACCCATAAAATGACGATATGTTCCATAAGTTCCCCACAATAAAATCACGAAACCAGGCAGTTTTTTTTAAAAAAAAATGAAATCCTGTATACTTTTTATGCAACTGAAAATCGATCGGCAACCTATGATTCCTACTCAATAAACAGTTACATAACTAATTCAATTGTTGCAGCCAAAATCCGATCAATGTTGAAGCAAAACAGCTCCTTCCTAATGATTCTCCACGCGAAGTTGTTTAGCCGCACGAAACGGCTTTGAACTCCGTAAGGAAATCTGAAACACAAGACCACATTTGCCATTGTCCAAGTACATAATTAGGCCCGCAGGGAGAAATCCCTGCAAAATATATGAACGGATAAAGCCGTAACAAGGGGCTTCTACTGCTACAATGTAGACTATTTTTAGAATGTCAGACGAGCTTATGTTTTCCCAAGAAACGTTATCGATATCGATAATCAAAGAAGATGGAAATCCCTTTCAACTGTCATCGAGGAAGTTGATGTATGACGTGTGTAAGTTCAGCCCTGAATTTTAAGGGGTGAACTGCTGAAAATATTATTTAATTGAATCATGAACAGGAATGGGGAACGAATTAGTTGCACTGGAAATTGTTCAACAGAAAATTGAACAGTAAAAATGACTTAGCTCCCTTGGACGTGGAGAATACTACAGAAAACTTAACACCATACGTAATCACAGTGGCGGCGATTGGGTTCCAATACTGGGAGGCAAAGACAGTATATTTCACTTTGTAGATAAGGTTTAGCAAGTCTGGGGGCAAAAGTGGCGAAAAGTGGGGGGAGGCAACTGCCCCCCCCCCCTAATCGCCGCCACTGGACAGTGAATATATTGTTTAGCACTAAGCTATGCTGCCACTACCATTTGTTCACTCAAGTAAATAACAATATTAATATTCAACACATTTATTCGATTACAGCTGTTAAAATTCTGCAAAACTAAATAATACCAGATTAAATCAGAGGGTAGTCAATAACGGTGTTCTGAGATTGTACACTAGATTTGACGTCCTATAGACTGTCCCAGACAAGTTTCTTAGCCTTCGATCAATATTTTCACCACGTTTACACTCCAGTTATGGTAAAATAATATCTCACATCGAAAACTTTCAATTTTTTTTACTTACAGTTATTTAATATTGTTTGGCCCCTGATTTAGTGATTTTGTACCTTTATTAAATGGCATAATCTGGTTTATTGTGATTTAAGACTGCAAATTGGTAACCTTTCCCTTGTCTCTTTTCATTTTGTCACCTCCTACCTATCCTCAGCGAATAATGTCTCGTATCTCCATTATATCTCCGTCGCATAGCAAAGACCTCCTGGGAAGCCTCAACATGGGAGTCCCAGGCGCCAGTGGCCTCCAGAGAGCGCTTTCATCCATCATCGCTTCTCAGCCCGTGATGTACGCAATTTCAGTTTTCAGCCGGCATCCATAAACCCGCTGAGTTCTTCCCATGGCCTCCTCGAGCTCAGGACCTCACTGCGACCGTTGGCCGATGGGATTTGTGCTAGCCACCAGGGCACACCTATTGTTTTGTCCCATTTCTACGCTACGGCCCTCCAGATGCAGCGGAGACACGCCCCTTTCCCTAAGGTACTTTCTCTATTTCCGCTGGAGTTCCAGTCAGAACTACATTCCAGCTCAAGTGATGCAGTGGATTAACAATTTTTCCCGTCATGTGTCCCAGTCTACAAGTTTCATGTGTCCGTTCGCTTTCTCCAAAACTTCCGGGAAAATGGTTTAGTAAAGTATTGTTTCATACCTAACATTTTAAGTTTCCACGTACTCGATTATGGGTTAACAAAGTGAAATCGTAAGGGAAGTAGGGCCCCAATAACGTCTCTTTCGGTGTCCTTTTGATGGAGGTATTAACATGAATTTCGAAAAATCTTTCCAAAAAATTGAGAAACATTCATTCTCTGTAGACAATTGTAATGTGGTCGTTTCCCTTATAGCTTATACAAAAAATACAGGGTCATTCATGAGTGTGGAAACACTGTTAGCGAATCACGAATCAAACGTTGGATGAATGGGGAATGAGTATGAATCTAATATGACAAACTGCCAGATGACTACAATGTTGCTAACACACCCTAAAAATGTTTTCCCCTTTGCAACATCATGTTTCACTATCATGCTAAAACAAATATAAAGAGGGGTGAGGTATATGACCCCATTTTGGTACTCAGTTTCATACATATTTTCAGGTAGTAATGCCACAACTTGAGAAACATTTTCATTGCCAGTCTAAGTGGTAAAGTTGTCAATACCATTCATTCCCGTCCTCCCGATTATTCTGGAGAGGTAAGAAAGTTGTGCGAAATAGTACAAAAATTCAATTTGAATATTTTATCTACTTTATTCAATAAAACGAACAAATCCCAAGTTAAGAACTCATACAATTTACATTTTTTGTTACGGAAAATTTGATGGATCTATTGATCACCGATTTTTGTATATATTTTGTATTATTTTTTTGACGATAGGTAGTAAAACATGCACGGAACAACGCTGTAGGTTTCAGAACAGTATTTCGTTTGTGCCTGTTCGGTTGTTTTGTTTATCAGTTGCTATGTCGCGTTTTTAATTGGGTTTACAAGTTTTACCTTACAGTCTTAACGTATTTTGTCGGCAACGTTACCATGTGTTAAACTTCAATGTTTAAGCTGTATACGATTCTAACGCCACCTGTTTTCCTTATTAGTTCCACCCTCATTTTGCTACTCAACTCGTCCGGTCAGCGCATGCGCACTTGCGATGATGGTCGCTTCTAAAGCAAACGGACTGTGTATGGAGTAGCTACATGTTATAAAGTGTTTTCAAAATTACCGCCATTAACGAATGGCTCTAGAAACAGCGCGATTTAGAAAATTTGTTCAGAAATCAGTTCCATTTCTTCCCGTTACATAGCACTTCGACAGTTAAAATTCGTAATCTTTTCCTGGTTACAATTAATCGGAGAGGGATATTTTATTCTTACTAATAAAAGAGAGTTGATGAAATATCTTTTTAAATTTAAATTTTTCTTTTTGTGCCGCATTTGGCCACGGGGCCGGCAGTAACATGAGAGTATATTTTAGTATAAATAAGTTAATAATGACTAATAATGCTTGATGAAAGTTGTACAGAAATTAATAAAGTTATTTGCTGAAGTGTGTCAAAGCACAATGTTCTTGATTGATTGATTTGGTGTCTTAAGTCCACTTTATGCACAGTAAGGCTAATCGGGACTGGACCTACAGTTTAAAGTGGGATCCCAGCCACTAAGTGCCTCCACCGGATATCGAATCCGGGATATCGTGATTACAAGGCTACGACGAAAGCACAATGTTATCGTAACTCTGAACTTCCCTTACTGTTATCACTGAAAAGTGTGAGAGATGCAGTTACAGTAACTATATTGTAATAATGACTGTGTTAGGGTTTTACTTTCTCCAATACCGTGCTATCTAACCTTCTAGTCTTCTTAAACCCGTAGGTTTATGGCTCCAGCAACACAAGTCTTCCATCTGTCCCTATCTTGTGCAAGATCAATCCATTTTTTTCCATCCTTACCGATTTCCTATAGGTCCATCTCAACGTTATCCCTCCATCTTCGTCTTGGCCTTCCTACAGGTCTCTTAACATTACGTTTCCCAACAAGAATCCTGTAAACTCCTCTTTCCTCTCCCATTCGTGCCACATGGCCTGCCCACCTAAGTCTTCTTGATTTAATTATTCTAATAATATCTGGACATGAATACAAATTAAGCAGTTCTGAACTATGAAACCTTCTCCACTCACCTGTCTCCTTATTCCTTGTGGGTCCATTTTATAAGGATTTTATTTTCAAATAGTCTTAATTTATGTCCCTCTTTTAATGCAAGGGACCAAGTTTCACATCCATATAATACCGGAGGCAAGATTACTGTTTTGTGTATTTTAACTTTTAGTTTCTTAGATATTATACGAGAAGATAAAAGGTGTGCCAGACAGATATATTCAGAAAGAGTCGTGTATTTAAGCACAGATAAAATATTTATACCGTATTTCAGTTCGGCAGATAGGAACAAGATTTTTCATGCGTATATTCTACACAATGTAGTACTACAATTGGTGCAACCTTAAAACTGAGACACTACAAGAATTTCAGTCTATGATGAAGTCAAACTAGTGAAAACGCCTTTGCAGCTTATCAACAATAAAATATCTACCATAATATACCATTGTCATCAGTAGATTCTTTACTATCTTGTACATTTGACATTTGAGCCGCGGTGGCCTCATCTCAATGGAGGAGTAGTTAGCGCAGCGCTGTACGGGACCAGAGGTACTGAGTTCGAATCATGGTTAAGAAGTGGATGCTTGCGTTATTGATGAAACCAGAACAGAAACTGAGTAGAAAAGATGCTAAGTGAAATAAATAGAAAGGCAGCGAAAAATGAGACGATCACTTTAGTAAATGATTTTTTTTTGTAAATACAGTAAAACCTTGTTAATACGGACCCCGATAAGCCGGATTTCGCTTAATCCGGACAGGCAAAAGGCAAAGGAAAAAAAAGCAATATGCAAGGTTTTAAATGTGGCTAGAAGTCAACAACTTCCACAGCAAGAGTTTCGAGTGATGCAGAGCCTGGTCCGTCGGGCACATCATCATAAAATGGGTATCGCGTATGTACGTACTGCATTTTATCTACAGTATTGCTTTACATTTTACTTAGGCCTATGCCCTTTAAATACACCATAATAAAGTGTTTTGTTGCTCTAAACGGAGTTTTAATGCACTTTCTACTGTTCTTTTAGGTTATTTCAGTTAATCCGGTCAACGTATCCCCCTCCCCCTCATTAGTCCGAATTAACTATGTTTTACTGTATAAGAAAAAAGTCGGTAGGAGGTAGGTCAGACTGCTATGCAGAAGACCAGAATTCAATTCGCTGTCAGGACGATTTCAGGTGAGAATTTTCTCAGTAATTCTCTTACATGAAATGGCTCGGGGATTCACCCATACGCTAATAAATGTGTCGCCCCCGGGGGGGAGGGGGTAAACGCTGTCGAAGCGTAATGCTGAAGCTGAACTCTTTGTCACTTCAAATGACCAAGATTGCCAATGTCTGAAAACTAAAGGCAACCCGAGAATGATGCTGTTCACATTACCGTCCCAGATAGTCGAGATTGTAAATGTACGGAACTGTGCCTCCACACTCCTATACACCTTCACGACATGTTATAATATACGAGGGTTACAGCAAAAGTCATGGTAACTACTTTCTTCCACGATAATGCGTGTCAGGCAAGAAATTGTAAAATATACAATTGGAAGGTCACGATATATGCAAACGTTTAATGTATGAATTTTGAACAACATAGAGATCTGTATCAGGATAGAGAAAAATACAAAATACGCGCAGTCACAGGTCATCCTTAACGTTGCATGTCGGCAGTTGCTTCTCCTCCACGCGCGAATGCTGCTGCCCACCTCGCACAGTTCGGTAGATAGAGCATCATTTCCTAAAGCTTCCAAAAGCTCACTGTGACATTCGCTCGCATTCCTTCCACGGAGAACTGCTATTTTAACATACGAGCGCTGTTCATGCCGGGTCACATTATAAAAATACATCATATAACGTACAGGGTCTCTTTAAAAAGTAATGAGACCAATTTTTTTACGGGACTGTACGTCACAGCGCGCTCGATCCAGGTGGGTTCGATGGAGAGAAGTAAGCTTCAAAACGCACCTAGCTTCATTCGCCTACGAGCTTCCGTGCGGTTCGTATCGTTGTTTAAGTGGACCCCTGTCTTCAGGCTCGGTCGAAGCTTAAAAATGCAACGTGCCATCGAACAGCGCTACGCCATTAATTTCTGTGTGGAACTCGGAAATCGGCTATGGAGACGTTGGCCATGATCCAGCAAGTGTTCGGGAGTGAAAGCCTGCTGTTTTGAGATGGCACAAGTGCTTCAAAGACGGTCGAGAGAGTGTGGAAGATGAACCCCGCGCATGACGCCCGTCCACGAGCAGAACCGAGGACAATGTGCAACGTGTGCGTGATGTGTTGAACTCAGATCGACGGTTAAGTGTTCGATTGATTGCAGACCGCGTAGGAATTGATAAAATGACTGTGCACACCATCATTACCGAGGATTTGCAGATGAGAAAAATCTGTGACAAGCTCGTTCTGAAAGTGTTGACAGACGACCAAAGGCAAAACCGTGTGGTCAACGACTACTTGGTCCGGAACGGCATCACAACGATTCCTCAGCCTCCATACAGTCCCGATCTGAACCCGGCGGACTTTTTCCTGTTCCCCCGAGTGAAGACAGCCCTCGAAGGACACGGCCATGGTACCGTAGCAGAGGTCAAAGCGGCTTCGACGCGCTGCTTGAAGGACATTCCGGAAAAGGACTTCCAGGGAGCCTTCCAAGCATGCAAAACTCGTTGGCAGAAGTGTGTCGACACCCAAGGGTCCTATTTTGAAGCACGTTAATGATTTGTAGCTATATTTTCAATATATTTTTTTCCGAATTTGGTCTCATTACTTTTTATACAGACCTTGTATCTTCACTTCAATTCCTTTAAGAGCCTTCCCGATATCGTACTAGTAACGTCGCTTTGTAATCAAGGGGTCTCGGGTTCGATACCCGGTGGAAACACATAGTAGTTCGGATCCCACTTTGAACTGTAGGTCCAATCCTAATTTACCTATCTGTGCATAAAGTGGACTTAAAACAACATATCAATCAATTCAGTTCCTTTAAACACCTTCAACAACAAGTTTATTTGCTTGTATTGAACGATAATGAATATTGAAGATGATGATGAGGTTTTCTCAGGATGTCAAAAATGTGATTTCCGAATAGATTTCCGAACTTTTGAGAGCGAACGTTACATCTCATTTTCAGGGAATGAAGATGAGAATGATGTTAGATCTCGAAAGCTCGGAAGACTATCCGGAAATCACCTGTTCCATATACCGAGTATATAATATATAATTAATATTTTTTCTTTTGGAGCTAATGTTGATTCAAATTACCTAGAAAGTACCTAAGAGTAGATGTATAATTATTGCCATAATGACCCCCTTAAATTATTCGTTCATAAAATCCTTTCACAGTCAAATACTTAGTACGTAAGAGGTTAACGAGACCGTCAATACTATACCTTAACGTGTGCGACATTTGAAGTGTAGCATTGCATTTACATGATACAATTGACACTGGACACAATAATTCACGTCTTCAAGACAGCTACTTACCAGAGAATGCATGTAACATGCTTCTTGCAGGAGTGCATGTTTGTATGTACTACAGAGAGCAACCCCTTTTGCGTGCGACAGAACCGCTGTTATTCGCCCAACATTACCGCCGCCTTAATGCGATGCAGCAGACCAGGAGGGTTGTGGTCCCACTGCATTAATCCTCCATTAAAACTGAAGCTAACGAAATAAATCTAAGGATTTAGACTGAGTAATAATCCGCTGCTTTAAGCCCGGAGGGTCTTGACTCCTAGACTTAACCAATGCACTCGATTAAGTACATCCCACCCGTCCTCTCTTTTCCGCTTTTCTTCACAGATGGAGCCCTTGTTCCCATTTTTCGCTTGTTCTCTTTTTTCTTTTTTTTAAATTTACAACCTAGCTTAAATTCTTGCCTCGCTCCGGAGCCGTGGTTGATGTACCTGCTGGCTATTTGGACTAGACTATTGATTTTCAGGGAACCACGTCAAGCCCCAAGTAACGGTGTGGTACGTTTTGTTAATCAAAAGAGCTTCAATTTTTAATCTGGCACTCTGGGTCAACCTGAAGTTGGCTGGAACTTTGGGATGGTGGGTGAAAACAAACAGATGACCAGAGCGTCATATCTCATTCCCCTGGCGCTCTGGTTAGGTTGGTGGTTGGTTACAAAGTTAATGACGTCCGCATTTGACATTTCGTATGAAATGGCTTTAAGATGTTTGCAGTTGGGTTTAGAACAGGAAAAGTAAAAAAATCCTCAGATCCAGCTCCGCACACTGTGAAAAATGACAACCGCATTCATTTTCCAACAATAGAATTTAACATTCCACATCTCAGCTTAAAGGGAACCAGTTCATTTGGTGCAGGGAGTCTTTAGTGTTTTATAAATTTAGTACCACTTATGCCAGGACAATATGGTGACATTTTGGTGCCTTTATCCTTATACAACCTGCGTCCACACCGTAAATGGTGAAGTTGTGAATTTGTTGAAAGAACATACTCCTACGCCAGACGTTTGTGGACCAAATTCCTGTTCACTAGAAAACATTGCCATCAAAACGCAAGAAAGAAGTCAACAAATTTTAAGAAGATTTTTGGAGCCTGCTCAAGCTGAGGTGACTTGTCTGCCATCTACTGAAACGAATAAAATAACAGTACGCAGGAAGAACGAGTATACTCTTATACGATTTACGTAAACACAAAAGGATTGTTCCATTTTTCACTAATAAAACTTTTGCTGACTACATCTACGCAAAAGTGATTCTTTGCTTTCAAAAACTGTCAAAAATCTCTATCAGGTTCGAATTTACATTTTTCGTTTATCTAAAGAAGATTAACTGTTATGGGTACAAGTAACGTTTACTCTGTGAATTTTCTGCAAGAGTCGTACACAGAAAATATAACATGGAAGCTGGGTGGATTAATGTAAATCAGGTTGGTTTAAGTCAGGTTATTTTTTTTTAAAAAAAGAAATCACTGATTTAAATCACTCTAAATAAATAATTTATAGAATAATGTACATAAGGATTTTGTAGATATCAGAAACACTTTTGGTGAAAGTACATTACTCTCGTAATCATTTAATGGTGATTATTAGGTTCTAAGATAGGAAAATATAGGAAATAAAATATATATGTACCGTTACCGGCCATACCCGGATAACCTATCCTAAGAATTTCCCAACTCCTGAGAGCACTATAAATGGTGTTAATAACCTGTCTCGGGAGGAGAAACCAGCAAGAACGCCAAGGATGAAGATGAGGTCGCAAGATCGCGACAGTGCTGGGCGTGGAGAATCGACTACAGGGCCGCCCAGAAGCCGAGGGGGCCAAGCCGGGGCCTATCCAGGCCAGCCAGCGGGACCAGCGTCCAGGCGATTCGGAGATAAGTATCTGTCCTTTTATGGTGCTAATCATTTCGCCCCGAACTTCTTCCTCTTAACAATTTGTGTTCTGTTAATTACCTGCTCTACCTCTGACTCGTCGCCCATTGGTCAACGGGTCCTACCCTCAAACAAAGAGGGTGAAATACGGCACGGCTAAGCTTTTAACGCCCCCAATTGTGTCTCCATGGACCAGCCCTTGGACAGAACCTTAGCTCGTAACGATACTGATGGTGTGAAGCTCAAACGAAGGAAATGTAAACACAGGATTTTTCTTGATTTAAAATTCAATAATTTTATGGGTAAAAATAGCAAACATTTTGTGTAGAAGAATATACAAAATACTAATGATGTTAAATCATAAATAGTGTCAATATCATTAAACTGTAAATAAACATGGCAAGCTGATATTTTTCGAACTATCATTAAAAAAATTTCCAAACTTCAGGTACAAAGACTATAAAAATATTTAAGTTAATATTTTTAGTTACAATTATAGAGTACATCCACAATGTTTTACTTTCACGGGAAGAAAAGTTATTGAAATTATTAGTAGTTTCATTAACAAACTCAATAAACATTTCCATAGTAGTTAGAGTATCAGAAACAGAAAAATGTATGTTTATGTATATCATTTATTTGCTTTAATCAAACTGTTCAAATATTTTACAGGGCCATTTACTAGAAAAAGCCTTTCTATAAAAAAAACATAGCCTATATCTATGTGCATGGTGTTTGGCATGCAAACAATTTTAAGCATTTTTTTTAAAAAAACGATTTAAATCCAAAAGAATCAGATTTACATAAAAAAAATCAACAAAAATTATTTTTAAATTAAAAATAATGATTTTTATCCACCGTGCATGAAAGTGAAGTCAAAGTTTGCATACCATTGTTGCCCATTGTTCTGTAAGTTACTACAATATGGTGAAGTAGAAATTTGAATGGAATTGTGTCCAACTGTTCAATTTGGCTAAGTTTAAATGTAATTGTTGCTTACTGTTCTTTAAGTAACTTCAATATGGGACTAAAGATAAAATTTGGATGTAATTGAGAACTAAAAGTGGTAAACGTTGTAAGTGCCAAAACCGAAAGTGTTGTGAAATCGCAACGTTCCGCACATCAGCCCGTAAGAACGTGCACACTAGTGACCTCTTTACAGGCCCTTTGAACTACTTAGAGGGCTACCAGCCACATTTTACATTTACCACATTATAAAGCATGGCAAATTTCACAGTTTAACGTGGAATACGGTGTTTGAATTATTGTGGCACTTACAGCGTTTACCAATTTTAGTCTTCAATTGTTTCCAACTGTAATGTAAGTTACTAGAATATAGAAGTGAATTAAAAGTTTGGGTTTTATTGTTGCCTACAGTTCTGTAAGTTGCTACAATATGGAAATGAAGTTAAAGTTTGCAAATAATTGTTGCTCACTGTTCTGTACGATATCAGAATAGTCAGATGATGATATTTACCTATCAGTGAGTTGTTTATCCTGTTTATGGGATAAATAAATGTCGCTGATCAAAAATAGGGAGTGAATGGTAAGGAAAATGAGTCATGACCTTAAGATACGCTGAGCAAACTGAATTGTTGAACGCAGTGCTCTAAGGAAGCAAAGGGGATTATTAAAGGACAAAAATTAATGGAAAGAAAACAAAGGTGAAGAGAATACAAGGTCAAAATAACAAGAGAGAATCTTTCCAATGTAAGTCTTTTCAGAAAGCACATACATTTTTTTTAATGAAACGGCTTAAAATAAGGTTTTTCAAGGCAGACAAACATGTCCGTCACTAACCAGCATTCTGAGGAAGCTTCAACTATTTAGAAGCCTCAACTATTTAGAAATGAACTTCAGCCATAGTAAGCAAATCAGAATGATAAAAACATAAGAGATTTGGTATTAAAAGAGATGTCATAATTGAAATGAAGCGTTGCCATGGCATAGAAACAGAAGATAGGCTAAATGATCTAAAGACAAAGGATGTGGCAAGGAAAGGGAGGTTGGTGTAAAGGAAGATAATAATATAAGATAAAAGGAATGGAGTAGCATAATGCTACTTGTCTTGCCTCTAATTTACTGAATAGAGACATGGATATTCTAGAAACTGTATTAGAAAGATGACAAAGTACTTATTTGCATATCTGTAAGCATAGCGATTGTTAGAAATTATTGAAACACTACCATGGACGAGCGCACACCCTGTGATTAGCAGGAGGGGCAAATATACTCAGGCCACTTTTACCATCCAGAGTTGCCCCCAGGTATGCAATGAGACATGCCCCTACACTACATCCTGAGCCAGCCCCCGTGGCTGAGTGGTTAGCACATCACGCTACGACGAAAGGGTCCCTAGGTTCGAATCCCGGCCTGGGCATTAATGTTTGTGGGAGCCCATTCATCAATTTCATTATATCATCACTCATCCCCATCTTCGCAAATTAGCCAAAAATGGCACAAAAAGCGAAGTAAAATAAAGCAAATCAATCAATAATTCAAACTACATCCTCAAGTTGTAACTTCTATCCTTCATTTTTACTGTGCTTATCTTATTTCCATATTTTAGTGTATTATATTAGTATCTCCTTATATTTTTGTACGTGGTGGTAAATATCTGTGATAATGAGCGTAAAGATAATACGTTGTGCATTGAAATGTTTGAAATATTGTATTCATGTAGGCTACTTTTTGTACATAATAGTCTGATATTTTATTCCAAAGTCTTCAATTAACACGTATTATTATTACAACTCGTCTTAGTAACTATAGTTTCTGTTGTAAACATTAGCGTTGACATGTTTTATGCTAATTTACATTTCTGCAACTTCAAGAATATTCCTTGTCATGAAATCATGTAAACTTACAAACTCATAGCAGAAAATGTAGAGCACTGTAATTGGACATTCGCCTGTTGTGTTCAATAAATAAATAAATAAGGTGAACCTCAAGAGTCAATGAGACACTTAGTCAAAATTTCCACATGAGATAACACACCAAGGAAACGAACCGGCATACCGACTGCACAAAAAAGGTAAAGTACTCCCCTTTGCTTAGCACCACGCCATGAAGGCATATAGGGGGTGTGGGGGTAACGCTTTCTTGATCCGGTCGTGAGTGGGGGTGATGTGATCAGCATCACGCCCATGACCGCCTTTACCCCCCCAGGGTTTCCCCCAGATACCCATGTCATTCGACGCTGGGTGGGCGCCGGACCCGCTACCAACGTTAGAAAAGTTCCCGGATTTGAACCGGCCGGGGATCGAACCCGGGACCTTCAGCATGGTAGGTAGAAGCGTTACCGACTGAGCCACCACTGCCTAAGCGGAGAGAAAAAACAGTTCAAAAACCTATTTAATCATAGATTTTGAAGCAATGGTGCATGTGTCTTCTCTCGTTGAGTGACGTAATGATTAAAGCCTTATTAATGTTGTTTTACACGAAATGCAAATTGTATACAGGAAGCAAGTGTAGCTGACATTGCAATAAACCGAGACAATACACGACATTAATATTTCTAAACTCACCATGTTCAATGGAATATAAAATAACCAGCAACATATTTCACATTTTGTGCTACCTAATACATCCCGGATCATTTAGTCAATTAAGGTATCGCCGGTCTCCATAACATTGATATGCTATTAAGTTAGGGCTGAAAGTCTAATTCCAAACTAATTACACGGAAAAGTAACCGCTCACCTAGATTGCGCTTAATTCGATAAAAGGGGATTTGGCCAAATAGCTGCGCGTTTGTTTTCATTATTCTCTTCCGTACGAGAATCGGCTGGTCGTGGAAAGGGCCGGCCCTGTACCATGCAGACAGGGAGAAAACTCGCTATAAATACTTTTCGATGAAATAGGAGACCGCCTTGCAAACGGAAGGGTTTAAAGTGAGTTATATTCGTTCCGTTTTTTCGTAAGGGTGGGAATTGATGAATGCTGCTTTGTTTTTCTGGAAATGGTCCAGTTTTTGTAACTGTGGCAGTGGGAATTGGTTTGTTTTATTTCGAACAGGATAAATTGACAGAGATCTTCTTTAAAAACCGCTCGGAATTTAAGAACTGAAGCCAAGGAAACAAATCGAACATGCTTCGTACATCTAAGACTCATTTTTATCCTATTTTTCATCTCGCAATTGATGTTCTCGGGTTTGAGTCCCGGAGTGGCCATGGGTGTAATTTCTGAGTGACCCTTCCTCAATTATGCACCTAATCATCAATCATCCTCACGTTTGCGATTAGCCGAAAGTGAACGAAAATTGCGTAAAAGTAGAGAACAAAATATTGTTTCTTTAACTACTAAATATATCGTTCAGTGAATACGATACAGAAAAATTAAGGGAAACTAAAATTATTTGAGAGTAATATTATATAGGCGGTCTCGACTAATAAACCTCTACTATATTTGTGGAGCTATATTTACTACTCCGGGCAAGGAGAGAGTGAGAGAGGGAGATATTTACGTAGTTGCCACGTAGGCAGTGGCCGAATTAGAAATAAATTACTGCCGGTATGTTCGTATTCACAAACCCTTCTTTTGACACAATCTTTATATTTTTGTGATTTCTTAAAAATTACATTTATTCACGTTTTCTCTTTAATGACCACAAATTGAGCTCCTTTTTTATTTTTGCCACACATGAATTATCAGAATTTCTTTCGATACTTACGTTTTTAGCACTTTAAAGTTCATCCTCAGTTGTATCGCGTTTGATGGAACGTGTCCGGTTTAGCCACAAATGTATACTCATTATCTACTTGTGGCACTCACGCAAAATAAATATGTCGCACAAATCGGTCCGTGACACCAACTGAACGAGAAAAATAAACACTTATACAATACAATAACAACTTGAAGCGTTTGTTTTTAAACTTCAATCCATGATCACAAGAATCGAGATCAGAACTGAAAATACAAAAAAACAACAAAAAAAACGGATTTCTTCCTTTGGGCCCCTGTATACACCTGCCAAGTTTCATGGAAATCGGATGGGGAGACTTAGATAACCTCCGTTGTTAGTGCTCACTGAATTGAGACCACCCATTCAAACAACAAGGAATGGCCTAGCAGCTGCTCTGATCACATGACCACCCTGACTGGAGGTATCGTGGTGAATGTATAGACACGACGCTACATGTTAGTCGAACAGCACACGTTAAAATGGGAGGTGGTGAGGATTTAACGTCGTTCCAAAAGAGCATGATTGTGGGTGACCGAGCATCAGGTGCGTCAATAACCCACACAGCGACACTGGTCGGATGCGCCCGTTCGAGTCTAGTGAAGTTGTACAGAGTGTGGGAAGAAAACGGGGCAACGACCACCAAGAGGCAGAGTGTAGAGTCAAACTGGTCGTGGCAGCTGAACTCACCATCAGCGTCTGGGAATTACGGGACCAATACAACAGTGGATGCACAACACCCACGTCCCACGCAACTGTGCGGCGCACACTGGCATGCATGAAGTTCCACAGTAGACGACGACCCGACCCACTCGTCACCCACTCCTCACTAAGAGTCGCCGCCGCCTTCGTCACGCTTGGGGGCACGAGCACGCTCATTGAACCATGGACGGTTGATAAGGGTTTGTTGGTCCGATGAATCACGGTTTTTGCTACACAACTGTGACGGGCGTGTGTGTGCGTGGCGCCAAAAGCACGAGGCTATGAACTCTTCCTGCATGGTGAGTGCTGTACAGTCAAACAAAGTAGTTCTTGGGCCACGAGACCTACGATATCGTAACATCTTAAAGCCTGTTGTCTATGCAACCCAAATAACAAAATTGTCGCTTAAGTTTGCCTGGCGGACCTGGATTCTCGAGAACTCATTGACTATTGACAGCAGCGTGAGTCATACCCCCAGGCCCAGCCATAACAAACAACAGCTGGGTGCCGTGAGACCACCAGAAAAAGTTTCAGGAATTGGTTTCTTAACAACATCTACTCGTAAGGAAATGTTCTCTTTACTGATATTAGAGTTTTTGAGTTGGTGTTTTAAGTCCACTTTATGCACAGAAAGGCTAATCGGGACAGGACCTACAGCTTAAAGTGGGATCCGAACCACTATATGCCTCCACCAGGTATCGAACCCGGGACCACTTGATTACAAGGCAACGACGCTACCACTGCGCCCTACTAATATTAGAGTCATTGTCAAGAAAGTTCACTGAAATGGTGGTTTTCATCGAATCATAATCGCGCAACACAGATGCTGTCAACCCAAAAGCCCTTGAAAAAGATTGGAGTTAACAGCAACTACTTGACAAATGATAAGACGAATCGATATTCATTAGTCCCAACTTAGAATTTTGTGTAAGGCGTGGATCATTATGTCCTATCATCCATTTCATAGCTTCATTAATCATCCTCATCACCTTTGTTGACGCAAGTGCTAGAAAATCAATATAAAATAAGCAAAATTAATAAATTAATAAATGACATTTTTAGCGATTTCACGCAGCGACTCAGTTGCTTGTAGACAAAGTTTCATTAATCGGGAACCAAGGGCCCCTCGTTCTGCTTCATTGTCATTTTCCCTCCACTTTGCCTGCCGCGATTAACCTGATGTTCATTAATGCAACATTAATCAACCAACGAAACAATCCACAAAGTGCACCAATGCGGCGCATATTGTGAATAGGTAAACTATGTGATATTATGCTAATTTAGAATTTAGTAATAAAATGGGAATTTTGGGGGGTTCAGTTAAATGGCTGCACATTCATTACGTAATCGCGATATTCATCAAATTGTACGAAGCGTGTCTACACCTACGTAAAGTGTCAGTCGCCGTCATAGGCGTGCGCAGACCCTCTCATTAAGGGGGGGGGGGGGTGCAAAAGGCTTGATGATAGTTCAGGCGGGAAAGAAAAACGTAATTTCATCTCACTTGTTTAAATTTTATTGCATTGATACAACAGAAACACACACATATATACCAACAGTAAAAATCATATAAATTGTCTCTCAATTGTGCGCGTTCCTTTTCCTCCAAACAATTGTTCATGTACTTAAGAGAAAACCATTTAGCAGCAGTACTTCTCTCCTCGGTAATTTAAAATGCATTACAGAAAACAAATTGTAAGCGAAGCGAGCAATAAATTTTCAGATCCAAATTTTTGCAAAATGAAAACAATTAGTGTTGCCCACGAGACGAGACTGGCCTGTCTCGTCTCGTGGAGTCTCGTGGAAATGCTGTCTCGTCTCGAAAATATTCGTTTGTCTTATGACACATGGTCAATCTCGTCTCGTCTCAAATTTTTAAAAGCCTGTCCCGTCTCGTCCCGTGGGCAACACTAAAAACAATATTGATTTAATATGGCGAAGAAATTTCATGGAACACCATATTATTCCCTTTCACATTTTTTTCATTTAGATCGTTTGACGTCCAGGGTTAACCCCCGCCGACCCCTACGTA
The DNA here is from genome assembly GCF_977018435.1 of Lepisma saccharinum. Taxonomy (NCBI): domain Eukaryota; kingdom Metazoa; phylum Arthropoda; class Insecta; order Zygentoma; family Lepismatidae; genus Lepisma; species Lepisma saccharinum. Next base: position 56,835,968 of record NC_139233.1, read on the forward strand.
GGGCTCTTAACTTGACAAGACTGCAAGAAAAGCAGACATTTCGAGCGAAGCGAGCAAGAAAATTTTACACAATGTTTTTATTATGTACAAAATTTGAAAAAAGGGGGCAATTGCAACTATGTCCCCGCCCGCCCCGCAGGTGCTCTTGGTGGTCTGGAAGAAATAATGCAGGAGAGAAGTGAAAACTAATTCCATCTTGAGTATCCTTTTGTCCTGCTGCCATTAGATTCTACTAGTCTTGCTTTCCTTTACTTCAATGTTTGCCCCCCTAAAATTGATTTCCGTTCAAGATTTGGGGAGGGCTGTGGTTTCGCCACTGCACCCCCTTCCCCTGTAGTTGCTTTGAACTTTCATCGGCTTGAAAATACTTAATTTTCTTTAAGAGTATAATATCGTTTAATAACGGCGATAAGATTCCTCTCCGCTAAATTTCTAGGTGAAAGTACAATAATATAGGGGCATGGATGTCTGGAAGGGGGCCAAGGTTAACCATACCTTAGAAAACGAATGTCAACCAAAAATTACGTTTTCACATGTATAATTTGATTTCAGTCATAATAATTTACATTAATTATTATAATGAGGATGCAGGAATGCGATAATTTCAAATTCAAGAGGTGTCTTTTGAGGGGGCAATACTATTATCGGGGTAATATGCCCCATGGAAAAATACCTTGCTTGTCTCTTCGTGGAAAAAATCTGTGGACGTTCATGATTAGGGGGGGGGGGTCATTTGCACCTTCCCCTTGCCCCCTGTGCGCACGCCTATGGTCCCCGTGATGGAATATGTAGCGCAAAGCCAGGGCTTAGAGATCAAATTTGTTTTGTTATTGTTTTTATTAGTAATTACCTCAGTTTTCTTCCTCTGAAGTTAAATTATTCATGACGACGATTTATGATTACATGAACGACATGAATGAACATACACAATGAACCCACTTTGGTCGGAACTCGAACTCGGAACCTTGTTCGACAAGAAATACAAATATCCATAAGGCATGAGTGTTTCATTGGAGATGTTCCTCTACTTCAGTCATTTAATCACTAATATATTTCTTTAATATACAATAATATATCACAACTAACTAAAAATAAATATTATTTTGCATTTTCACATGCATATGTATCTTTACGGTTAGAGTGTGAACTGGTACCTGGTTACTTAGATTGTTCTTTATGTTTCGTGTGTAGTTAAAGATAGAGAAAATGCTTGTGGAACGATTAGGGCTATAAGAATTCCGTCCGTGACGGAGTAGTTAGCACAGAGCGCTACGATGTCTGATGTCCTGGGTTCGAATCCCGTCGTGCGTATAAGTTTTCTTTATGAGTGCGTATGAGTTTTCTTTGTGAGTGCCCCTTCATCAATTTCATCATATCACTTATCCTCGTCGTCGCGATTAGCAAGAGGTGAAAGAAAAACGACGGTAAATAAGAAATTAAAAAGAGGTTATAAGAATCATTCTTATTTCCGGACGTGTCCTACATTTTATAGTTGTGCCTGGCCTCCGGAAGGTATTTGAAAGAAATCACAAATATCTTATACGTATTTTGGGCATCACGTAACTTCAAATTAGATGGAGAAACAGAAAACCTGAGGCGAGTCTAAGATAACGTGGTTCCTTGGAGAAGTATGCTTAAATCAAAGAGTGTGCATGGTCGCTACTGGATGTTCTGGAAAACAATTACAATCCCAGCTCAGAAATTACTTCCCGATTTTCTAGATCCGGAAATGTCCGGATATGGTATGTATAAAAATGCTTAGTACTTTGTGAAGTTTTATCGATACTATAAGTATCGGTAATTTGTTCGAAGTGACAAGTTTCATTCCAGAAATTACATAAGCAGTCCGGAAATAAGGCACACAATTCTGTTTTTTTCAGTGTATAGTAGTTTTTTACATTTCAATAAACAAGAACTTCCAGACTTTGTTTACGAAATTGTGAACTTTTTCCTTCCCGAATTCATGGATTGTTTTCTCTTCCTGGGCCCGTCTCGACGAAAAACGTTCTGTCTTGTATACACAAGTTGAAATCACATACGGACGTCCTATTAATTAGCAGTTGGGGAATTTTGAACTCAACCGTTTACTTCAACATTAATTTTTGAGCTGAAGATGTGTCAAATTTTCGTTATATGCTAAGATGTCCTAGTAACCTATTATATTTACTGCAAATACGTTCGTGTCCAACATTTTGAGACAATTTGTCCTACTTTCCACTGAAGAGTGATCTGATAGCCCTATGTGTGATGAGAACTCTTTTTACTCAATTTCTGATATAATTTATTCCAGCATTTCCTTCAACTTCTATTACCTTGTTATTACCTCCAATGCTTGCACAATTTTTCCTCGACCTTTAGGTTCAGAAATGTTTACAACACCCCCATCTCCCGCGTGTAAATAGCAGGCAGCAACACTCTGGAAGACCATAATGTATACAACTTGTTTACTACATATTTTAAGAAAATATTAGAATGTTAGCTTGATATAACTGTGGATTGGAACAAACGAAATAAAATACCTTTTTTATACTCACACTGGAACGAGCGCAGGCCTGCTGTGAGTTACTCTGGCAGTGAAGGTCACTGATCGAAGCAGTTGGTGCTTGCTTGCTACAAGCAGGCGCCTTATCTCTGCTCAAGGAAACACGGAAATCTTCGTTACTTCTTTTCGCCAGACTAATGATGAACATTTACAGGAACGTGAGGAGTACTATCGTATTCTATTGGAATTAGATTTCGTGACGTTTAAAAGATATCATAACAATATGTAAATCTCTTTTGTGACCTACACTGAACTTATGTTAAAGTTTCATTAACATGTGAAAGCGGAAAATTAGAGATCCTTCTTCCTTACGATTTCTAAACAACCGAAGAGTGTGGTGATCGTGAAACTACTTATTGTTCGCAACAACGATATGTATTATACAAATGGTCTCTAATCAAAAACCCTATTACATCACAGAAAGTGATTTTTAAGACAATTCTCCCACGTAACCAGCGTAACCAATATTCACATTGATCCCAAGCTTCTGTTTGGGTTATTTTGTATCGTATTTTTACCTCTTGCGATAATCGCGACGATGAAGATGATGGGTAATGATAGGAATTCAATCCTACATCTAAGCCTCAATAGGTTTCGAACCTGGATCCTCTGGCTATGGTGATTTTGATTTTGATTTGGTATTTTAAGTCCACTTTATGCACAGTAAGGCTAATCGAGACTGCATCTACAGTTTAAACTGGGATCCGAACCACTATGTGTCTCCACCGGGTATCGAACTTGGGACTCCTTGATTACAAGGTGACTCCGATACTATTGCGCCATCGGGAAGGCTAAGAGAGAGAGATAGAGTTACGGTGATTACGCTAATGAAGAATTGAAAGTAGCAGAACGACTAAGCTATTCTTTAGTCAATATTGGGATTGTTAATGAATATTATGAATGTCAGTTCAAATTGAAAAAATAGACTAAGAAATTTCCAGAGTGACGTTACAAATCGTTAATTTTTCTCCTTCCACACATTACTTTGCTACTAGATATTTGCATGCTAAGATGTAGAAAGTGCTACATTTTCAGTGTGTGGAATTGAGATTTATTTCTGAGAATGGAGTAGTGGGAAAAGGATCACCTCACATGTTTGGATTATACCCCCCCCCCCACACAAAAGATATCGGTTGTTGTTCTTATAAGGAAATATAACATGTATGAATTGTGTCAAGAAAAATTGGAGCCTATTCACATCCCTACGGAACTTGGAAGAAAGCCCACGAAGATCTGTTCCGACAGAATCGGGATGTATAGTAAATTACAAAGCAAAGTGCTACCTTGTACTTTGTACCTAGCCATGAAGGCGTGTAGGGGGTGTGGAGTTAGGGCTCCAAGCTTTCATCGTCAGGCCGAAGGTGGGGATGATGTGATAAGCACCACGCCCCTGGCCACCTTAGCCCCCTTCCCCAGAGATTCCTCCAGATACCCACTTTATACGACTCTGGGTGGGCACCAGAGCAGCTTGAACAGGTGGACAAAATCCCGATTCTCCCCCGTCGGTGATCGAACCCAGATCTCTCGCATGGTAATAAAACGCCCTAACGACTGAGCTACTGCGGCATATATAGTATAGTAGCCTATGTAATTAAGGCAAGAATTGTTTTAGCGTTTCGTTCAACGTTTTTAGGCGAATCATTTTCGGACATATAACATGTAGCTCTTGTCGGTTCTGCGACCTGGGTTGAGAAAAGGCGATTTTCTGACGAACAACATTCCACCTGACAAGTCACATGATTTTCCTACATTTCCTGTGCCTGTTGGCTTTTGCATAATAGACAAGTTTGCTCTTGGACAGACAGAATCACCCGATCACCTAATGGTGCAATGTGTGTTGCCTACCCTTCCGGCATTATTTACTGCCATTAAAGTCTTATGGGGAAGAAATTTTTTCCACCACTGTACAGGCGGGTGGGGTTGCTTCTGTTGGCATGAACTGGCACCATTGGTGTGTATGACTGCCGTGTGACATCCGTTGTGTATCGGGAATTGTTAGGGGACCACTTACATCCCACACACAATGCGACACTTCTAACCACACGGACATGGCATTTTCCAGGACGACAATGCACCGAGGCGGGGGAGAGAGAGAAATGAAGGAGTACATTGTTGGCCATTGGTGTGCGATCAGCTCCAATAAAGAAAGTGTCAATTTTAAAAGTGTATTGCCGGTAATATTTTTGGCATCTTAATTTACTATGCCATACCGGCCTAATTCGATCACTGCATTTAGGTGGTAGACGACGGCTCGTACAAAGTAAAGACCTAATCGCGCAAATCTACATTTCCTATTGAATAGAAACAATATAGAAATACATAGAAACATAACCATAATATATAATGTGCATAAACACACCCATATATTAATAAAATGTACATGAAATTATTCACTTGCTATTTGAAGTTGGATAATGTATATGTTATATTTCAATCTACATTGTAAAATTTGCAAAAGGAGTCAAAGTCAAGCTTCAGTGCTGAAGTTTAGTCTACATAATGCAATTGGGTTTGAACTATTGTTATGTTAATTTATTTAGGTAAATTTCTCGTATCGGACAAACGGCTGAAATTTACTAGTTCATTTAATTTGAATATTCGTACTTACGTATTCTGCATCGAGAAACATTGCTGAAGGTTGCATTTCGCTTATTTCACGGAAATAATCTATATTTGCGACATATCGAGTAAGTTTTCTTCGTTTCTTTATGCCTTCGGTAACAAAATGGCGGTCACAGTTTCACTACCGTACTCGGCATGCAGTGTTTCCACCGCACTGCACCCCAAAATACATACGTAGCCCCACAAACCATTAACGCATAGTCCCACGAACCATTCGTACATAGCCCCATGAACCATTTCCGGTAAGGGTAGGTTAGATAGGGTCACGTCAAGGAATATAGAGATTAGGTAAAGCCATCCGAAGATTGCCGATCTTGCACGAACGCGTGACGTCACCGGAGAAGCAGTGAGCTCGGCTGAAGCAGACGGCCCCTAGCATTTATATGGGAGATTCAGAGAGCGAAAGTATATTATTACTTTTAGGAGGAGGAAAATAATAATTGTCATCCTCCAAGATTGTATCGAGGCAACCTTTTAATGATTAGTAACATAATTGAAAACGCGCTACTTTTAAAAGGGGGCAAAGTACATGTAAAAAAATGTATTTCGAAAATCCATATTCCTGAAACTTTCTGACCGATGCGCTACAAAGAAAGGTGCGTGTTCTCCTTTAGAATTTCGTCATTTTACAAATCGTAATATAATTTTAACAAAAACCTGGCATGCTAAAGAAGAATTAAAGAGTTTAAAAAAATAATTGATTAATAGACTTAGTTTATTTTACTTCACTTATCTGTCACATATGGCTAATCGCAAAGATGAGGATGCGTGATGAAATGATGAAATTGAAGAAAGGAAAGTAGACCCATGCCCGGGCGGGGATTCGAACCTGGGGACCCTTGGCATCTTAAAGCGTTGTGCTAACCACTTCCCCACGGAGGTCAGCATTACAAGGAAGTAAACAGAAAATGGCATCTATGTTTTAATATGCGAGAAACATGTGCGAGGAGGTTATTGAAGTAACAAATAATTATTACAAGACGTTGTGATGAAAATTATTAATATATCTGAAATATCGAGAGTTGACCTTGCAGTCTCTAAATGTACTTTTAGGGTTACGCAAAACCTTTACTCAAAATTGCTAGTGTAAATTTATAAGCTATTAAAATTTAGAAGTTATTCCTGTTCGAAAAAAGAAACTGCCAAGTCAAATTAATATTTCGTAGGAATACATATATTTGTCTTTCATGAGGCCAAGAGAGTATTTGGAGGGGACGCTGGCTTGGAAGGCTATAGCCCCGGATCTCGATCTGCAAAGGGGCTTCCAGTGGGAAAACATTCCTATGAAATAGTCCAGAAGAAGGGGCGAAATGATTTTTTTTAAATGGCTCAAGAATACAAAGATATAAGTGGATATTTGACAAGCTTAGTCTAAAACTTACAACTGAAGTCGTACGTGTGTGTGTGTGGGGGGGGGGGGCTACATGAGGTAACACAGTGGAATATGATTCACAATACTAAAATTAAAATAAATATGTGGGAACAATAGAAATCAAAATATGTTGTAGCTAGTGACAGCGCAATAGTAAAGATGGAGGGGTAAATCATATTTTCCCGGGGCAATCATTTTTATTATTCAGTTACGTACGACACAAAAATGCATATTTTGGCTAAAAGAGCATTCATTCATTTATTTATTTTGTCGTTTTACTGGGGGCAGATAAGAAAGAGAGAGAGAGAGAGAGAGAAATTGTCGAACGAGAATAGGGGGGCGTTCCTGCCCCCCCACCCCCTGTAGTGTGGTCATTGCCTATAGCTATGATGGAGAAGAATGCACCAATTACTACGCTATTAAATGAAACAGATACTTTTAAAACTTTTAATCAAATTATTTGTGAACTATGATTTAAATTTAGAGAGAGCACATACCTGTTTAATTTAATTTGGATGAGTTAACTTCTGAAGCCTGCCATTTCCGAGCCTTCTTCCGGTGTAACTGCACTGCCCTTTGAGCCCTAGCTGCTGCGTTCAGGTGGCGGAACAAGCAGAATACTAATTAAAACAAATATGTGACAAATATATATATAAAAAAACAACGTGTTGAAGCTACTGACGGCGCCAAAGAAAAGACAGAAGAGAAACGTGGAGAGTGCAGTGATATTTTACGGGAAGCAGCAGGCACGTATCCAGGAATTCCTTTCGGGGCGGCGGCTGAATACCATTTTTTAAAGGGGTATCACAATTGTATGTTTAAGGCCAGTGGTGGCAATTGGGTTCCAAAATGTGGGGGGGGGGGTGGACAAGGAGACAAGCATTAAGAGGCCATAGTGTGATAGTTTGAAGGCAAAAGAATGGGGAGCAACTATCTCCTAAATCGTCGCCACTGTTTAAGGCTGTCATTTTAATCAGAACGTGAAATCGGGACATTTTCTAACACTCAATTCCTCTGTTTCCATGCATTAATATTGTGTGCCGGAACCATCTCAGTATGTGTGTTTGTCCATTTCTTCTCATCAGGCATCAAAACATCTATGTACCAGAAGTGTTTTTACGAAGGTGTTACACATGCACGAAATGCACAATCCACTCGACAACGCAAGATTCAAACTGTGTGCAGGGAACTGGAATCAGACAGTTCACGAATATTTCTCTCTCATTCGAGCCTGAACACCACTAATGTGTCTTGTCCTCCCATGTTTGCAGCTCTTATAAAAGCCGAAACCCACCAAATTGTTCATATTCATGCCTAAGCACTCGCAAGTGTCCAAAATTGTCTGTTGAGTGTGTGTCGAACCCAGTAGCCTTAAAAAAAAGTATTTTTTTATGCCATGAAATTCTCGGACTGCATACACAAAATTTGGTCCTGGAACAACCAAATCATCACTCAAAACTTTGATTTTCAGTTGATCTGTGCAGCTTATTTCTTTTTTAATAAATTGCTCCAATGCCCAGCCCGATACTGCCGAAATATTCACTTTAGAGAGAGACCTTCGATCTCTTCGTCTTTCGACCCGAACTACTCGTAGCACTACTCGACGTTCCGCTGTCGTCAATGTCTTTGGCTTTGGGAGTGAACTGGAACTAGTAGTAGACTTCGTTACTTTACGGTATTTAGTCCATTTCATTTTCGAATAACTAGAACTTATAAAGCAACCAATGGACACTGACTGATCACTAATCGACTGTATGAATTGTCACACTTACCTCTGAAGTCTCCACCTATTCTGTTGTACAGATCAACCGGGAAATTGAAGCCGCGTATTAATATCCTCATTATATTCTAGAACGTTTCGCAGATATCACGATTCGTAAATATTGCCAGTAGTTCGACTCCTCTTTTTCAAGAACGTTCCCTCTCGCGCTTTCCAGAGATTAAAAAATTACAATGAATCCGAATCGCCCTACCTGCGGCGCTACCTTTGTTGTGTAGCTTCCAAATGCTGACAAGTCTCTTCAACATAGTGTTCAAGTTCGCTACGACAACACCGAAAGCGTAAGAAAAGTTTACGTGCAATATTATCAACAACAGGGTTATAGAACATTCTCCGTCTTGCCTTGATAAGTATTTCCCTCCTAAAATTATCGTCACATTATTCAAGAAGACAAAAACCTAATTTTATCTAGTGAAAAATGAAAACTTTCCTGGTGGGGGGAGTCCACGAGTTACGATCCCCACCTTGGATACGCGCTATAAACAATAACAGGGTCCGTAGAACATTCTGTCTTGCCTCGATAATTATTTATCTCCTTAAATTATCGTCACATTATTGAAGAAGACAAAGACCTAATTTTTTCTAGTGTAAACTGAAAAATTTCCTGGGGGAGGGGGCTTGAGACACCTGATGCCCACCTTGGATACGCACTATTAACAATAACAGGGATATAGAACATTCTCCGTCTTGTCTCGATAATTATTCCTCTCCTTAAATTATCGTCAAATTATTCAAGAAGTCAAAAACCTAATTTTATCAGTGTAAACTGAAAAATTTCCTTGGGGAGCGGAGGGGGGGGGGTGCTCGAACCACCTGATCCCTACCTTGGATACGCGCTATTAACAATAACAGGCTTATAGAACATTCTTCGTCTTGCCAAGATAATTATCTCTCTCAAATTATCACCATATTATTCAAGAAGCCAAAAACCTAATTTTATCTCGCGCAAACTGAACATTTTCTGAAGGGGGGCTTGAGTCCCCTGATTCCTACCTTGGATACGAGCTGTTACCAATAACAGGGTTACAGAATATTCTCCGTCTTGCCTCGATAATTATTTCTTTCTTTAAATTAACGTCACATTATTTTATTTGACACCACAAGAAACAAAAAATCTCATTTTATCTAGTGTAAAACGAAAACTTTCGGGGGGGCTTGTGCCCCCTAAGCCGCCCCCCCCTTGGATACGTGCCTGGGAAGCAGTCACGTTTTTTACACCCTGACATTTGCATACAATATTATAAAGTTCTGCTTTTAGATCTCGCACAATGCCTTTTTCACAAAAATGGGCAATCTCGCATTTTTTTTATATCAATCAAGCTGTGATATTTTAGTTTTCTTCCGTTAGTTTTCTGATAATAGTTTTCACAGCTTTCCATAGCATTTAGGCATAATTTCAGTTGACAAGAACAAAATAATCTTATTTCAAAATATAGAGCAAAAATAAATCCAACGTGCTTAAGTTAAAACTCCCTTACATTGGAAGCCTGGAGAGAACAAAACAGGGGTTCCTTCGTAACACGATTTCTTGAAAACCATTTTACACATTTGAATCAACTTTGTGATAAATTGATTAGAAAGGATGAATCTTAACAGTAAAAGTTGTAACTTTTCCCTTGCTACTATATTTTAGAACATATTCGTTGTCAAATTTCTCAATATTTGCATAAGGAACCAGCCTTTTCCATGCCGAGTGTTTCGATGGTGACGTCATGCATCCACGGACAACTGCGCATACGATCTGCGCCGCCGAACGAGCACCCCCTGGGGTCACGTATAGGTTACAATAGTTAAAAATTGGTTTCGAAAATAATATGCGTAGCCCCACACACCATTCTCGCATAGCCCCACGAATATTCAAATTAAATGAACTAGCAAATTTCAGCCGTTTGTCCGATACGAGAAATTTACTTTTATTTATTCCTATTATATACTATAGTTAATTGTTATTAGAATTCAGCAATTTCATTTACTTTTGTTCGAAAATATTTATGGTTGAATTATTTTTGAGTAGGGGAAACCGCCGTTTTTCCGAAAAACAGGTAATGGCAAACACCAGGTTTTCTGCTTTGCTTTCTTGATAAGAGTGATCCAATTGGTGCTGCCACCTAGCGCCTAGCATCATCATTATTCTGTGAGACAGCGGACAAGCGACTGTTTTAATCAACTTTGCTTGTAATTCATGTGCCGTATTTATTTCGAGATAAGTGGAGAATGTTATATTATTTTGTTAAGTCTGCACATTTATTTAGGCAATTTTCGGACACACTAGAATGCTGCTATATTAAATACAACACGTGTGGTGATAATGAAAACAGCAAGGTGCAGAAATGAGAAACGGAGAACAGGTGTTCGACATTACCCCCACGTTAGCTTATAATTTAATATCGGCTTGCTTGTACAAACCCAAGAACCAAATCAGAATCGTAATGTAGTGCTTATTTATTAGACTTCAAAATAGGGTCTATATTCATTATTTTTTATTTCATTTGTCGTTATAGTAACAATTTTTCACAAGGGGTAATGATCAACAGCATGTTCGGTTCTACCCCGAAAACTCAGGGCAATGCCGAACACGGCAGCTGTGTCTTTTTCTTAGTTTCTTGTGTAAAACAAATAGTTTGGGAACATTGTTACTGAGATGATTTTGAAGAGAAGATATTAAAGTTTCCTTGGAATTTATGCAGTGTCTAAAATGTTTTCAAATAATTCCATAATTCACCAACAAAGTTTAAGTATTTGGAAATATATCGGGTTTCCCCTACATCAATATTACATGAATGTCAGGAGGTTTTGGTGCATTCAAATTTTTAAAAGTAATATAGAGACTTTCTTGGTTCCAAAATTGTCCGCTATTATTTTATTTTATTTATTTTATTAAGAGAAAGTTAGAACCTGATACAATCGAAATTCAAAGGAGGTGTTTTGGGGTTCCTGAAGATGAGAGCAATGTGTGCTTGCGCTCCAAACGTTGGAAGCCAACATAGACTTAACCTGGCTGGTAACCCAAGAACACTTGTTCGAATCACGTCGCCAGGAAAGCTACAAAAAATCCTATTTACAAATAAGGTGTTTCTAAAAAAGTGGAAGAAAGTCAAATAATTGTAAAAATTATCTATGGCACTGTATTTGTCCAATTATTCACAGGAAACTTACCTTTTTCTTTGACAATTTTTTCAGGCCTTTATTTTGTAGTGCACAGGTTACACTCTTAATAAAAGGCATCCCCTCTAGATTAGTTTAGCTGTCATGAGCCCAAGCATAGGCGTAATTTGGGACCTAACTTTCAGGGGCAGAATCGAACTTGGGGCTTTACCTTCAGGGGTCTTCAGGTTTTCAAGCCCATAAAAATATCATCCAGTACTCTTTATATATATAACAGTTAAGTGTGCAAAATCATAAAAAACTAATCATTACTTTGCTTCTCAGTTTCCAGGAGGTTAACAATAATACAATTAGCTTGTATACGTATTTTCATAAACCTGATTTTTTGGGAGGCAAGTGCCCCTCCTTGCCCCCGCCAAGTTACGCCCATGAGTCCAACACTTGCAAATGTTACACTGAATCTTGGCCCCAGATGACAGGGAGCCTAGTTTTACATCTGATTATTCACCAGTCGAAATTTATTTCCATTTTTGAATTATTCTTTCGTGCATTTGGAGAGGCATGGATTTTATCATGTTGGACTTGGAAAGGATTCTTGTCGACCCCCAACTTAATATTTCATGTCCAGTACAATACCACCGGAATCACGAGGAAAAGAAAATATCCTGCGATATGAGGAATTTTGAAACCAACCCATTTTAATCTCAAGGTTTATATACAACCTTAGTGACAATGAAGTTCGACCAGTCACAAATATAGGAGTGCGTTGTGAAAGAAGGAGAACACATGCATATGCTGAACATATTTTATTCAGCAGGCTACATGGAACAAAGGAAAACATAAATTTCCGCTGCAACGCAGCAATGTATGGTGTCCACACAAAATAAAACATTTTCGTCCATCTACACGTGACATTGAAGTTCGACCACTGTTAGAGGAGATCCTGTTTACCATGGTGTGACGCCGCCCCGTCGTCGGGGCATTCTGCGGACGAGTCGTTCAAGGTATTCCACATCGATGCGGTGCCATTCCTCCTGCAGGCAGGCGATAAGAGCAGCCACTGTCGTGGGTCCCCTCTGTTGCACACGTCGCTTAAGAACACGCCACACATTCTCAATGGGCGAGAGGTCGGGACTCGATGGTGGCCATGGCAGACTTCGCACGTGATGGCGAGTCAACCATTCTCTTGTCAGCCGCGCTGTATGAGGCCTGGCATTGTCGTGTTGAAAGATGAGACGCCGCCTGTGGAACAGGTTTACGTTTCGCCTTGTACACTCGGTAACCGCATCGCTGTAGGTAACGGCGAATGGTTCTGGTTGACACTTCAATGTGAAAGCGTTCTCGAGTCCACAGTCGTAATTCGGCCACAGAAACATGATTGTTGGTCTGGATATAGCGCCTAAATATCCGTAGGTCACGCACGCTCAGCAGACGTTTTCGACCGGGAGCCTTACCTGGCTCTGTAGTACCCGTATTTTGGTGGTGTTTGATGATGCAGTGGACGGTTGACTTGGGTAAGTTCAGTTGGCGCCCTATTTCCCGTTCACTAAGTCCATCCCGTTGCAACTCCACCACTCTTCTCCTCACGGTGTTGTCAATAGGTTTGCCCCTGGCCATGGTGATGATGCACTGCGGTTCCTCGGTGCACAGCACGCGCTTATATACGGCGGACTCCCTTATCATGTCCGTGACGTCATGCTTCCGTCGAATGCGCCACTATCTGGAATTTAAGATGGAGATAGAAGAAACATAAGATAGACGGAAGAGCAAAGAGAGGAGAAGAGTGAAGGGAAATACAAGAAAGAAATACAATAAGCGAATAAATTAAAGTAGAGGCTATTAAAGAGGAACAAAGGAAATTATAATTGTATAAATAAAGACAATACAACCACCTTTCTGTTGGAGACGGAATAAAATACTCGGCCCTTAACCACCTCACTTACTGAACACTCTGCTCGTCCAAGGTTATTGGTGTAGTCTGCAATCTCCCCTTTAGCCAAGTTTCTTATTAAAAAAAATGAACATAGCATGAGTGAAAGTATGGTGAAATAGGAGGTACTGCTGAAATAAAAAGTGCTGATCCATTTACGAGTATTCCAGGCACGGAAATTACAGGAATCGATGGCAAAGAGTGCATTACCAATACCTATTTAAAAGTCAGAACTAGATGTCAGGAAATAAGTACTAATACTTGTTATGAAATTCGACTTTATAGTAAGTCACAAGAAATATATTCTTGACGTCAGAAAATTTACGTCATTAAGTCATGTTTCTTCCATTAATTGTGCATTTTAAGTCAACTAACAAGGAAAATATATTTCAATGTATTTATTAGCCCGAAATGGTATTCGTTTTACTTAGAGGGAAATATATGTATATTTAAGACAATGTATTTAAGATTTGTGGTTCCTTCTACATTGTCTAAAGTGGAACAAATTTTAAAAAGTTTTGTCCTGAAACGGAATACAATGGCATGTTTTACAATAAACGAATGGAAAAAAATGCTTAAACATGGACAGAGGGGGAGAAATAGAATAGAAGTGATGTAACATACAGAGGAAGATAATGGAAAGGCAATAAAATACTGCGTGCAAGAATAAAATATTGATGGAGTTTGTGTTTTAAGTCCACTTTATGCACAGTAAGGCTAATCGGGACTTGATCTACAGTTCAAAGTGGGATCCGAACCACTTGTGCCTCCACCGGGTATCGAACCCGGGGCCTCTTTATTACAAGGCGTCGACGCTACCACTACGCCATCGGGGAGGTCCTGCGAGAATTTATGAATGAGAAAGAAGAGAAGCGACAGAAATATAGAAACGGACCAGAAAAGAAAAGGAAGAAAACAAAAGGGAGACCCAAACACACACACATAGAGAACTGCGCTGCCTGACAGGTCTATAAATATACGGTAAACATATTGCCCGTAAAAAGAAAATCATAATAAAATTCATTATATTTTATTTTTTCTTATAAGGTAGGTTGTGCTCATTTACTAAATTCATATATAGACTAAGCATATAAAGGGATTCTACTCGTATAATCATGTATTCAGTTACTCCCAATGTGTCTTTGATATTCCCGCCGGGGCTGTGGTCCAATTGACCTTCTTCCTCCCTCGTGTGGATGTCCTGGTGTTGGTGAAAATATCGATGCGCTTGTTCCAGAGATAAGATGTTTAGAGAAAACAATATTCAAAACTGCAATTCTTAGTGACTTTCAGTGGAGGAAATTATGCTTACTTAAAATTTACACAACACAAAAATTACAAAGAAATTCTTCTTTTCATACGATAAAATATAGGCTACACTAACAATTTGAAAACTAAAATTAGTTCGAAACAGCCAAAAATGTGGCTCCATGACTAATTTCTCTCTGAGACTCAAGACGTTTCGAGACCACTAGGATGCATAGTTATAGCTGCAATGAAAGGTAAAAATCGAAAACAATATAAATCGAGTATCCAAAGATGATAATTCCTGTAGCAGTAACATTCAATTACCATAGTAGGAAGCATTCAGAGTACACTTATGCGGGCCTTTATACCCTCGCGCCCCCGTACAGTCATGGAAAGTAGTTCTTGGGCCACGAGACCTACGATATCGTAACATCTTAAAGCCTGTTGTCTATGCAACCCAAATAACAAAATTGTCGCTTGGGTTTGCCTGGCGGACCTGGATTCTCGGGAATGATTGAGTATTGACAGCAGCGTGAGTCATACCCCCAGGCCCAGCCATAACAAACAACAGCTGGGTGCCGTGAGAACACCAGAAAAAGTTTCAGGAATTGGTTTCTTAACAACAGCTATTCGTAAGAAAATGTTATCTTTACTGATATTAGAGTCATTGTCAAGAAAGTTCACTGAAATGGTGGTTTTCGTCGAATCATCATCGCGCAACACATATGCTGTCAACCCAGAAGTCCTTGAAAAAGATTGGAGTTAAAAACAACTACTTGACTAATGATAAGACGAATCGCTATTCATTAGTCCCAACTTAGAATTTTGTGTAAGACATGGATCATCATGTCCTATCATCCATTTCATAACTTCATTAATCATCCTCATCGCCTTTGTTGACGCCAAGTGCTAGAAAAGCAATATAAAATAAGCAAAATTAAGAAATTAATCAATGAAATTTTCAGCGATTTCACGCAGCGACTCAGTTGCATGTAGACAAAGTTTCATTAATCGGGAACCAAGGGCCCCCTCGTTGTTCTTCATTGTCATTTTCCCTCCACTTTGCCTGCCGCGATTAACTTGATGTTGATTAATGCACAATCCACAAAGTGCACCAAAGCGGCGCATATTATGAATAGGTAAACTATGGGATATTATGCTAATTTAGAATTTAGTAATAAAATGTGAATTTTGGGGGCTTCAGTTAAGTGGCTGCCCATCCATTACGTAATCGCGATATCATCAAATTGTACGAAGCGTGTCTACACCTACGTAAAGTGTCAGTCCCCGTCATAGGCGTGCGCAGACCCTCTGATTAGGGGGGATAGCCATGATTATATTTCAGGCCGGAAAAGAATAACGTAATTTCATCTCACTTGTTTAAATTTTATTGCATTGATGGGTGTGTTTATATATACACCCCTCCCCCCGCCCCACGCACACATATAAATACATACATACATATATATATATATATATATATATATATAACACACACACACACACACACACACATATATATATATATATATATATATATATACACACATATATACCAACAGTAAAAATCATATAAATTGTCTCTCAAATCTGCGAGTTCGTTTTCCTCCCAACAATTGTTCATGCACTTAAGAGAAAACCTTTTAGCAGCTGTACTTCTCTCCTCGGTAATAAAAAATGCATTACAGAAAACAAATTGCGAGCGAAGCGACCAATAAATTTTCAGATCAAAATTTTTGCAAAATAAAAACAATGTCGATTTAATATGGAGAAAATATTCATGGAGCGCCATATTATTCTCTTTTACAATTTTTTTCATTTAGATCGTTTGGCGTCCAGGGTAACTCCCGCCGACCCCTAGCTACGGCTCTGAACTTAACTAGCAAGAAAAGCAGACATTGCGAGCGAAGCGAGCAAGAACATTTTACAGAAGGTATTTATATTTGTATAAAATTTGAAATCAAGGGGGCAATTGCAGCTCTGCCCCCCTCCCCCCGCAGGTGCTCTTGGCAGTCTAGAAGAAATAATGCAAGAAAGACGTGAAAACAAAATCCATCTTGAGTATCCTTTTGTCCTGCTACTCTTAGATTCTGCTACTCTTGCTTTCCTTTACTTCCATGTTTGCCCCCTAAAATTGATTTCCGTTCAAGGTTGTGGGGGGCTGTGGTTTCGCACCCCCTTCCCCCGTAGTTGCCTTGAACTTTCATCGGCTTGAAAATACTTAATTTTCTTTAAGAGTATAATATAGTTTAATAACGGCGATAGGATTCATCTATCATAAATTTCTAGGTGAAAATATAATAATATAGGGGCACAGATGTCTAAAAGGGAGGCAAGGATTGCCACATCTTCCCCTTAGAAAACGAATGTTAACCAAAAAGTACGTTTTCACATGTATAATTTGATTTCAGTCATAATAATTTACATTAATTATTATAATGAGGATGCAGGAATGCGATAATGCAACACTATTATCGGGGTAATATGCCCCATGGAAAAATACCTTGCTTGTCTCTTCGTGGAAAAAATCTGCAGACGTCCATGATTAGGGGTGCATTTGCCCTCCCCCTGGCCCCATGGGCGCACGCCTATGATCCCCGTGGTGGAATATGTAGCGCAAAGCCAGGGCTTTAAGATCAAATTTGTTTTGTTATTGTTTTTATTAGTAATTACCTCAGTTTTCTTCCTCTGAAGTTAAATTATTCATGACGACGATTTATGATAACATTAAAGACATGAATGAACATACACAATGAATCCATTTTGGTCGGAACTCGAACTCGGAACCTTGTTCGGCAAGAAATAAAAATATCCATAAGGCATGAGTGTTTCATTGGAGATGTTCCTCTACTTCCGTCATTTTATCACTAACATATTGCTTTAATATACAATAATAAGTCAGAACTACCTAAAAATAAATATTATTTTGCATTTTCACATGCATATGTTTTTTTACGGTTAGAGTGTGAACTGGCACCTGTTTATTTAGATTGTTCATTATGTTTCGTGTGTAGTTAAAGATAGGAAATATGCTTGAGGAACGATTAGGGCTATAAGAATTCCGTCCGTGACAGAGTGGTTAGCACAGTGCGCTACGATGTCTGATGTCCTGGGTTCGAATCCCGTCGGGCGTATGGGTGTTCTTTGTGAGTGCCCCTTCATCAATTTCATCATATCACTCATCCTCGTCGTCGCGATTAGCAAGAGTTGAAAAAAAACGACGCTAAATAAGAAAATAAAAAGACTTATAAGAATCATTCTTATTTCCGGACGTGTCCTACATTTTATATGTAGCGCAAGGAAGGAATTTGAAAGAAATCTCAAATGTCTTATACGTATTTTGAGCATCACGTAACTTCAAATTAGATGGAGAAACAGAAAAACTGAGGGAAGTCTAAGATAACGTGGTTCCTTGGAGAAGTATGCTTAAATCAAAGAGTGTGCATAGTTGCTACTGGATGTTCGGAAAAACAATTACAATCCCAGCTCAGAAATTACTTCACGATTTTCTAGATCCGAAAAAGTCAGGATATATGTATAAAAATGCTTACTTTGTAAAGTTTTATCGATATAAGTGTCGGTAATTTGTTCGAAGTAACAAGTAATTTTTCTCCTTATTGGAGAAATAAGGCACACAATTCTGTTTTTTCCCAGTGTATAGTAGTTTTTTTTACATATTAATAAACAAGAACTTCCAGACTTTGCTTACAAAATTGTGAATTTTTTCCTTCCCGAATTCATGGATTGTTTTCTCTTCCTGGCCCCACATCGACGAAAAACGTTCTGTCTTACATACACAAGTTGAAATGAAATACAGCCGTGCTATTAATTAGCAGTTGAGGAATTTTAAACTCAAGCGTTCACTTCAACATTAAGTTTTGAGCTGAAGATTTGTCATATTCTCATTATACGGTATGCTAAGATGTCCTAGTAACCTATTACATATTCACTGCAAATGCCTTCGTGTCCAACATTTTGAGACAATTTGTCCTACTTTGCGCTGAAGAGTGATCTGATAGCCCTATGTGTGATGAAAACTCTTTTTACTCGATATAATTTATTACAGCATTTTCTTCAACCTCCAATGCTTACACAACTTTTCCTTCGTGCTCGACCTTTAGGTTCAGAAATGTTTACAACACCCCCATCTCCCGCGTGTAAATAGCAAGCAACAACACTCAAGAAAACCACAATGTATACATTGTTTACTACATATTTTACGAAAATATTAGAATGTTAGCTTGATGTAACTGTGGATTGGAACGAACGAAATAAAATACCTGTTTCATACGCACACTGGAACGAGCGCAGGCCTGCTGTGAGTCACTCTGCCAGTGAAGGTCACTGATCGAAGCAGTTGGTGCTTGCCAGCTACAAGCAGGCGCCTTATCTTTCCTCAAGGAAACACGGAAATCTTAGTTACTTTCTTTCGCCAGACTAATGGTGAACATTTACAGGATCGTAAGGAGTAGTATCGTATTCTATTGGAATTAGATTTCGTGGTGTTTAAAAGATATCATATCAATATGTAAATCTCTTTTGTGACCTACACTGAAATTTTAACGTTTCATTGACATGTGAAAGCGGAAATTTAGAGATCCTTCTTCCTTACGATTTCTAAACAACCGAAGAGTGTGGTGAACGTGAAACTACTTATTGTTCGCATCAACGATATGCATTATACAAATGGTCCTTAATCAAAAACCCTATTACATCACAGGAAGTGATATTTAAAACAATTCTACCACGTATCCAACGTAACCAATATTCAGATTGATTCCAAGCTTCTGTTTGGGTTATTTTGTGTCGCATTTTTACCTCTTGCGATAATCGCGACGCCGAAGATGATGGGTAATGATACGAATGCAATGCTACATCTAAGCCTCAACAGGTTTCAAAAATGGATTCTCTGGCTTTGTAGAGAGTTACGGTGATTTTTATTTTTATTTTCATTTGGTATTTTAAGTCCACCTTATGCACACAAAGGCTAATCGAGACTGCATCTACAGTTTAAAGTGGGATCCTAACCACTGTGTCTCCACCGGGTATCGAACAGGGGACTCCTTGATTACAAGGCGACTCCTCTACTACAGCGCCATCGGGAAGGATGAGAGAGAGAGAGAGAGAGAGAGAGAGAGAGTTACGGTGACTACGATAATGAAGAATTGAAAGTAGCAGAACGCCTAAGCTATACTTTTGTCAATATTGGAATTGTTAATGAATGTTATGAATGTCAGTTCAAATTGAAAAAAAAAATAAACTAAAAGATTTCCAGAGTGCCGTTACAAATCGTTAATTTTTCTCTTTCCACACATTACTTTGCTACTATGTAGATATTTGCATGCTAAGATGTAGAAAGTGCTGCATTTTCAGTGTTTGGAATTGTGATTTATTTCTGAGAATGGAGTGAGTAGTGGGAAAAGGATCACCTCACATGTTTGGATTATACCTCCCCGCCAAAAAAAGACACAAAATATATATCGGCTGTTGTTCTTATAAGGAAATATAATATGTATGAATTGTGTCAAGAAATGTTGGAGCCTATTCACATCCCTACGGAACTTGGAAGAAAGCCCACGTAGAGATTGGGAAGTTTTGTTACGACAAAATTGGGATGTATAGTAAATTAAAAAGCAAAGTCCTACCTTGTGCTTTGCACCAAGCCATGAAGGCGTATAGGGGGTGTGGAGTTAGTGGAGTTAGGACCCCACGCTTTCTTCATAAGGCCGAAGGTGATCAGCACCACGCCCCTGGCCGCCATACCCCACCCCTTCCCCAGAGTTTCCTCCAGGTACCGACTTTATACGACACTGGGTGGGCACCGAAGCAGCTTGAACAGGTGGACAAAATCCCGATTATCCCCCGCCGAGGATCGAACCCAGATCTCTCTCTAGGTAATAAAACGCCCTAACGACTGTGCTACTGCGGCGCATACAGTAATTAAGGCAAGAATTGTTTTAGCGTTTCGTTCATCGTTTTTAGTGAATCATTTTCGGAGATATAACGTGTAGCTCTTGTCGGTTCTGCGACCTTGGTTGAGAAAAGGCGATTTTCTGACGAACAACATTCCACCTGACAAGTCACGTGACTTTCCTACATTTCCTGTGCCTGTTGGCTTTTGCATGAAAGACGAGTTGCTCTTGAGACAGACAGAATCACCCGATCACCTAATGGTGCAATGTGTGTTGCCTACCCTTCCGGCATTATTTACTGCCATTAAAGTCTTATGGGGAAGAACTTTTTTCCACCACTGTACATTGGCAACCATCTGGTGTGAATTTAGGAATGTTCCACTTCTAACACTAATAGAATGGCGATTGAGATGCACAGTCCTTTACACAACAATGACAGGTCTTGTCTACTCTAACGGCGGGCGGCCCCTATGCAGGCAAAGGAAGTGGGGAGCTGGAAATACGTCGCAGACAAAACAGGCAGCAGCTGAGGTGACGTCGAGGGGAGGAGGTGCTGCACCCACCTCGTTCTACAGGCTGCTGTGTTACTTCTTAGCTTCCAGCTCCCCACTTCCCTTGTCAGCATGTAGGTCACCCGGCGTAAGACTAGACGAGAGCTATAGTGCTATTTCTCATGCACTAGTGACCTTGGTGTAGTAAGAACCAGCATTGTGTCTATTATTCTAGGGATTTTCTGGAAGCAATTATGTAGCATTTATCTTAGCATAAATATTAAATAAAAATTGAAAGCGTAAACTGGCTCAAGAATACCTGTACCCTGCTCCGACTATCTCTGGAACAAGGCCGCGCATAGCGGCAGAGAAGGGGGGAATCGAGTGGGCAGAGCGAAGCAGTACACGTTGCTCGAAGGCTGGTAACTGAAGTTGCTCTCCTCCCCTCCAAGCAATACCGTTCCCTCTCGCGTGTTCATTGGTGGAGCCGTGTTGCGTCACTACTTGCGCAGAGACTTGGTTTCGTTCCCTTGCTCCAGAGATAGCCTGGACAGGGTATATCCAGCTCGACTTACGACGGACGATTGTCACGTGACTGCGACAACCAATCAGCTGCTTCTATCGAAGACACCAGGAATAGCAACGTCGCTCCAAAGTGTTCTCGTATCTGCCTGCGCGGCTATGGTCCGTCGTACGTGGTTGCTTAAGTCCGTGCCGTATCATCCAATAAAATACCCTTTATCCGGCCCCGTATAATGCTTGATTAAAGACAAATCACATATTCAAGCACAAGTATTACAATGTAATTCCGAAATTCGTTTTGCACAGATCCAAATATTGTTCATATGCGAAGAAACGAAAATCCTCTCTATTCTTCGTCGTTCTGGTCACTTCAGTATCTCTTTGGTGCCGCCTTTGGAGTCCCTCCACTTATTTAGCACCCTGTCAACTGCCTTCTCGGTGAAGCCCATCCAGTTACACAGTTTCTGTTCAACGGTGGTCCGGTCCAGACAGTTACGTTAGGCTTACCTTACAAAATATGAGAGAGAAAAGTATTAGAAATACAGTAGGCCTACATTGTACTGCAATTAATGTGGAAAATAAGGAGAAGAAAAGCGAGTTTAGTTTATACAAGGACTTTAATCATCATCGATCATCATCATCATTATTATTATTATTATCGTCATTATTATCATCATTATTACAAAAAATTTTTAAGAAAGTTTAGGTCATTTTCCTCAGAGTTGGGTTCGGTCAATGTAACGGCTGGTGTAAAAAATATGCATTTTCTTAAATTTTAATTCTTTTTACAGCTGAATTTGATATTTGGACGTATGTTGTCTTCCACCTTCATGAATTGATAATTATAATTAATTCATTATAATCAAGAAGCTATAGAAGAACTTAGAAATATAATTTATCTTACAAAATAAAATTGATGTTCATTTTGCCGATGAAAGCTACTGTATACGTATGTAACCTTCAAGAAATAATACATATTTATAAGCGAAGTAACGTTATCGAAATTGTAATTACATGAATAAAATTCACCACTCACCTGACGATCAGTTTCTACCAGGATATAATACCTTCCTGTCTTCTCATTTTGAGTAGTTCTAAACGTTCTCACAAGAGGGAACGCCAGATAAAGGAAATTCCAAGTAGCTACGCTTAGAGACATTCACTAAATATAATTTCATAATATAAAACCTACACACGTATTAAACTCTGCTACAAATTTTTCAGATTCCGAAATGTTGTACGAGTAATACACTAATACAAATTTGACCTATAACGGTGCACACAGAATTATAAAAATATGTCTATATTTTATATATACATAAGTCTCAACTACAAATTCAATGCTTCCAGTCTGGTGTTATATTTCATGTCTTTAAGTGGCTCCTTTATGTCTTAAAACGAAATATCAAAATTTCTCAGTAGCTTTCCACGTTAATACTCTCTGAATTTTCATGTATCGAAGAGCATGTCTCCAGCAAGTATTCACAATACCGCTTGATATTTTCATTCAATAATTGAATTCCATATATAGAACCACACTCTCTATAAGACGTAATGTAATCACTGTAACTACGATACTATAGGATTAACACAAGTCACAAGTTATTTACAAACAATAGATGGCAGCATCTGTAAATTAATTAAATTATGTAATACACCATTAATATTTAACATTTTTTTAGAAATTTGCAAGAATTAATAGGATATATTTATTTGGAAGAAGATTTTTCTTATTAACAGCTAAGTATTATTGGCATATATGTACATAATTAGATGAAAATTCAAACTACCTTGCAAAGAAATTGTCGAAATTGCTATTAGGAGGACAAATTTGCTTATGCTGTGTCTGTCAATACAACTCACGATCGTGGGTTGCCCTCACTCTTTTTGAAAAGTACAATTTGGGCCCAGGTTGTACTTGACTAGAAAAATTCAACACGGTTTTATGATTTATGTTCAATTTCGAATACCTTTGTCGTAATATTGAGAATTTTTTTTTCTACATAACTGTTTATATCACAAACAGGTTACATAAGGGATACCGCAGGTGAAGAGGCTATACCAGACTTCATTACCAATAGTAAATTTTGCATAATTAAAGCAATGTACGCTATATCTCAAATAGCTCCAACTATATACAATGGTGTTCGATGGGAACAAAAGGATCAGAGGTTGAATATCGCTTGTTCAAGAGCATTGTGACTCCATTTCGTAAGCAGCCAAGTAGGTATCCAACAGGGAATAAACCGGCTGATTTGGCAACAACATCGCTCATTATAATATGCAAATTAAATTCCTTCAATTTTGTTAGACTTGTTTGGCACGTGGATACATAGTAGTGACATGTTAAAAGTTGATGTGACTGATGAAATGATCTGGAGTTGCGTGAAGACACTGTTCATGTATAATGTTGAGATATTTTATTTTGGTTTTGAGAAGAAATTGGAGCCAAATAAATGAAAGTAATTCTGGAGAAACAAGCACGCGTAGAGAAATAATTAGGCCTAATACACACTGAAAAGTGGAGAAACATTCAATTACCTACAAGAGGAGCTTTAAATGATGGTTGTAGCATCGGTATTGGTAGAGTACGATAAATATTCTATATGTATTGCAATAAATAAACGAGAGTCAAGTTTAGAACAGTGTTAAATATTTAGAAAAGCAAGTTGTGATATAGCAAGAGACTCGTAAGCATATTTATTTCATTGATGCATCACATTAGGATGGCAACATTTTCTGTCATATACAGAAATTGAATACGATAACATTATTTTTTACGGACAATAAATTTAACGAAATTAACCGAAAGTTGTATGTAAATGTGTTTTGGGTTCATAATGTTAAGAAATAATATTATTTTATCACAATGTACACTCAAACTAAAATTCGTCCGGACTGAAATATCTTGCCATGTGAGCGAATTGGGGCGTTCATAAAAACACCCTCGGACTGTTACCCTCCCCTCCCCCCCCCCCAGCATTCTACCACCATTCGGAGTACCGTGTGAGAATTGTTTCTAGTCAAGTACTTGAAAGATCGAAGTGCGTCCAATGAGCTCCCACGGGGATCTAACCCCGGATCTCCTGATTACCAGGATGTAGGAGTAACCTCTCGGCTACCAAGGAGCTCCAGACGACGCAAAAATCATCCGAAGTTGTCTCTCTTCTCAGTCTTCTTCCACGAGTAGCCTCACACGTCGTGTTTAATATGTTTTCACGTGAGCCTCAGACATCGTGAATGCATACCCTCATAGCAGATCTTCCTTCCTCACTGCAGACGGTGCGGAGTAGAATTTAGTCCAACAACTAGCCTCGTAAGTTGCAGACATCAGAGTGTTGTGCGCCCTTCTCTATTGCTCTCAATTTAATATATTTATTTCATACAAGCATAATTATAGTAAGATTGGTACACTTAATGTTTACTATAGCTCTTTTCAGTTCTTACGTCGTCCGCTCTAGAAGCTGGCAGGGGGAGTGGGGGGCGGGGAACATGCCGCTGACCAACCAGAGAACAGACCACCTAGCGGTGGAGCCGAGAGTTAGGCAGTTGCGGGAGGAAGCTGCAGCGCTAACTTCGTTCTGCACGTTGCTGTGTTGCCAATTCACCGCGTTACTGATGGTCTTTTGCCCCAGTGTTGATTCCTGTTTGTTATGAGCGGAATGTAGGAATAACATACGTGGGAGTAATTGTTGTCGCGTCGTGTATTGCCTAACTGCATTGTTTCTTCGATAAACGTGTATGTGGCATGTGATGTGACGTTTATTTGTACTCTCGCTGTTCCATTGGGAGCAGTAAGTATAGTACGATGGCGAACAGAAAGGAGGTAGTTCGTAGCCAAGGCAGGAAAATAATCAGTAGGGTTCATGGATATTTTCAAAAGGAAGCAGAAAACAGTGGTCCCTTGGTAAGTGTGCACAAAGTGCAACAGAGAGTGTTGGAAGCTTTTGGAGTGAGTACGCGAACTGTGCAGCGTATTGTTAGGGAAGGCAAAGACAGTCTTGAGGCGTCGGGTTCCACGTCATTTGAATCACCGCGCAAACGAATCAAAAGGAACAGTATCACAAAGGCAATCGACGGTTGCGATAAAGATATAACAAGAAGAATTATCCTCGGGTATTATGTAAAGGGTGAATATCCAACACTGAACAAGTTTTCGTTGATTTGCATACACAAATAAGCTGTCAGTGGGGAGTTTCGTCTTTGTGGAGGATACTGAAGTATATGGGGTTCAAGTACAAAAAGAGCAATGACGGTAGACGATTTCTAATAAGGAACCTTTGCCCTATATAGGAATTTCATTTAGATGAAACGTACATACATCAGAATTACGCTCCAACGAAAATCTGGCAAAATAAAGAGGGTACAGGGGGTTTAAAAGTGCCCGTGGGTAAAGGTGGGCGCACTATTGTTTGTCACGTAGGTTCCAGTCACACTGGTTTTCTACAGGAATGTAAATTAGTTTTCAGTGGTTTTTGCAGTTTTTAGATGCGCTTGACGAAAGGAACATCAAAGACGCAGTGATTGTAATGGACAATGCTAGCTACCATTCGGTACAGTTGGAAAGAATTCCTACAACGTATACCCTTGATATCATACACTTATCGGTATTCTACTGACCACAAGATGGGGATAATACGCATTCTCAGGCCATACGCGAACAATGGGACGTCTGTATTTCATAGTTCTTTCGATTTCAACTTGCCTTTCCCGCTACTCTGGCAACGCTGCAGTCTCTCTCTCTAACCGGCCTGTCTCGTTGCCCTGGATAGGTCGTTTTCCCGCTCTCCACTTCCCCTGCCAGCTTCTAGAGCGTACCTTTTACTTACGAATAAACCTATACCTAGAGTACCTGTCGTCAGATGAAGAAAAGTCGAAGTTTGAGAAAGTGTTGCGTCGAAAGCACCAGAGGTTGTCAGTTTGCTGCTTCATTGGTCGATTTGGTGCACCGATCAAGGAAATCCTTGAATCCTAAACAAGACATTTGGTGCTTATTATATTCCTGTATAAATTTCCGTATTATTTTGCGTATAACAGTTCACAGTTGCGACGATTTGTACGTATTATAAAGATATTAATTTTGAAGGTTTCCTAGAAGTGCTAGATGATAACAGTATGGAAAGCTGATAGGTAACCTTCATCTTAAGGGCCTAGTGTAATCTAGGATTCATTTTGATATAAACAGGATGTACATAAAATAATAAATAAGTTTTAAATTTCTTTAGTTTGTATTACCTGCAGTGTAAATTAATAAGCCCTAAATAGACTGAGGCGACACGGTATAAGGAAACGGTTCGTTCCGAGCGACAAGAGAAACGTGTAGCTTGTCGTATATATACGATTCGAAATGTTGCGTTGAATACTGACGGTTTGTTTCCAAGCGACACGTGTCGATTGTCGCCTGTCAGGTGTTGCTTGTTACTTCCCTCAGAAGTTGTCAACACGGTGTCACGTACAGAATGATGAAACAACTTTTGTGCAGAACTTTAAATTTCCTCATCTGCTCTTTCGTGTACGAGAATAACAAATGCTTAAGATTGCAGATATAAGGACATAAGGACCACTTATATTCCTCTTATAGTAGCTACTCTTTTCGTTTTACGCTGTGTACTATTAATACATGTTACCATTATATTATGGGTCACCTCGATGTCCGAACACATTTTAGAGTGCTGGACAAACGATCTCGGGACCAACGGCGACAGTTCTGTGCATTGGTGTTGCTTAGTGAGTGTTCCTTCGTCGATTAATCTAATCATTCAACATTGCGATTAGCCTAAAGAAGCAGAAAAACCACATAAGTATATTTTCTTTTGTTTGTGGCCCATATTACGAGGGTCACTATTTATATTTTGAGCCTTGGCAACACTGATTGAAGTTAGGCGCGATTTGACGTTTGCACGGAATCGTCTGGCATTATTGACCATAACGTACTTCAAATGTTTTGTCAATAGCTTCATTTGTGTTGTTTATGTTGCCTTGGAGATTGCGCGACAACAATAAATTTGAATTAACTCGTGAACATTTTCGTGCGATGATTTGTTACGAATTTCGACGTGGATTATCAAGACAAGAGTGCATCTATCAACTTACTTCCACATTTGGCGATGAAGCCCCATCCTTTGCCACTGTGAAACGCTGGTATAACGAATTTAATCGTGGCCGCCATTCTTTCACCGACGAGATTCGCGAAGGTCGTCCAAAATCAGTTGTTGTTCAAGAAAACATTGATGCTGTGCAAAACCTAATACTGCAAGATCGTCGTGTGACATACTGTGATATTGAGGCAACCATAGGCATTAGTTCCACCAGCATATATAAAATATTACATGATCATTTAGCTGTGAGAAAGGTATGTTCTCGTTGGATCCCACACAATTTGACAAAAACTCAAAAAGACGCTGGCGTCAATTGGTGCAAACAAATGCTCAATAAATACAATCGTGGTGCTTCAAAAGACGTATATAAGATTGTAACAGGTGACGAATCATGGATATATGCATTTGAGCCGGAACCTAAACAGCAGTCGACTGTATGGGTGTTTCAAGATGAACCCAATCCAACAAAAGTTGTTCGCGCTCGAAGCACATCGAAACAAATGGTCGCCTGTTTTTTCGGGAAAACTGGTCATGTGGCAACTGTGCCTTTAGAGGAACGTAGAACGGTCAACTCTGAATGGTACACAACAATTTGTTTGCCAGAGGTCTTCGGTCAAATATGGAAAACCAACAAACGCCGTCGGATCATTCTTCATCAAGACAATGCCAGCTGTCACACATCTCGTCTAACAACCGACTTTATGAACAGTCAAAAAATCGAATTGATTTTGTCATCCGCCATACAGTCCTGATTTGGCACCCAATGACTTCTTCTTGTTCCCGAATGTCAAGAATAAATTGCGTGGACATCGATTTTCGTCGGCGGAAGACGCCATTGATGCGTTCAAAAACCATATTATAGAGGTGTCTCAAGAAGATTGGAAAAACTGCTTTGACAAATGGTTCGAACGAATGCAAAAGTGTATTGACCATAAAGGAGAATACTTCGAAAAACAATAAAGCAGTTTTCAATGCCAAATTCCTGTTTTTTCATTGTTAGGTTCAAAATATAAATAGTGACCCTCGTATAACCGTTTTATTCTATTTAGGTTTAAATTTTTCTTAGTCGTTGAATTGGTTTACTAATATTCACGTTAGTTCTCACAAATAAGTTTTGTGAAAGGAAACTGCTTTATTTGCATAAGGTTATTTTTTTAAAAAAAATTCAGTTTTGTGAACTTAATAGCTGGAAATAATTTCATGTCTTTCCCCAGATTTTCCTACTTGATAATTAATGATTCTTTAAAATTTGATCTTGACGTGTATCGACCACATTTCTTAAAATTAAAAAAAAAAATAGAAATTAAAATAATAAAGTGCTCCCCTGTGCATTGCACCACTCCATGCAGGCGTAAAAGGGGGTGTTGTGGGGTTAGGGCCTCACACTTCCTTGATCTCAGCCGAGCTGGGAGTGATGTGATCAGAACCACGCCCCTGGCCGCCTTTACCCGCCAGAGTTCCCTCGAGGTACCCACTTTATACGACGCTGGGTTGGCGCCGGAGCCGCTTGAACAGGTTGAAAAAGTTCAGGTTCTCCACGTTAAGGGTATTTGATTTTATTTACCTTATTTTTAGCAAGTGAGAAAAACAGCATATCCGCCTTTTAGAATAATAATTTCCGTGTTTT
Source organism: Lepisma saccharinum (assembly GCF_977018435.1). Classification (NCBI taxonomy): domain Eukaryota; kingdom Metazoa; phylum Arthropoda; class Insecta; order Zygentoma; family Lepismatidae; genus Lepisma; species Lepisma saccharinum. The sequence goes on from NC_139233.1 coordinate 56,865,217, forward strand.
AAACAAAAAACATTGCAATATTGCAGGTCTTCTAGTTGCTTAACCTAAGCCAAGAAAAAATAGTGTCATAAAGTGACGTGTTTACACAAACACCTGCAGATCCAAGCGTCAGGGTTAGCATAGTACCAGAAAATCACTTGTAACGTCCTCATACAGTGCCCGAATTACTTGGTCAATTAAGAAACGAAGTTAAAGTGGTTATGTTATAATAGTAATGAACAAAATACGAATTAGAAATGTAAAAGAATATAAGTTTAAAAACTGGAGACAGCAAAAATCTAATTCGGATCATGAATGCTAATTTCCTATTTAAAAATGCACTTTAAAATAACAGTATGTAGTTGAAATCTGCATTTCTTCTCAGCAAGTGTCACCAAAGTGAGGTCTCGTAACTGACCTGCCCTCTATTGGGTTTTGCTGGAAGCTACCATACAACTAAGTGTTGGCGTATTTACCTGCCGTGACATTTCCTTCAAGATTATGGAAATAGAACCAAAAATTGTTCACCTTAACTTAACTGTCATTTGAAGCTCGCGTGAAAATTCTTCTGATGGAGAGATTTCCTTTGAAAAAAGCAGAACACGCAATGTTTAAATTGCGTGCGTGCTCTACACAGACATATCACGATAGGTTAATAATAAATTAAATTACAGAGATTTGAAGAATACTCACAGACTAACACAAATGAATAGCCGAAACATAAGATTAAGGTGATATTGCGCCATCTAGGAATGAAGTGTCCATTCCGGAATCCCTTGATCCAACCTCGTTGAATGTAACAGGAAATAAGTAAAATTGTTAACATTAGATAAAAATGCCTTGGCAATACGGAGAGAAAGCACTTTTATTAAATATTTCTAGTTTGGATGTGATATATTAAAGAGAGAGAGAGAGCGTGTGTGTTTTTCCCTCATGGGAAAAGAAATAACAGCCAGAGTGGGTATTCAGGAATTTCCCCTCACGCCTCCTTGAGATATCATTCTGGTTTTACTTAAATTTGATGCAACTGCATACCGTGTTGCATTTGACTAAGTTTTGCAGTCTACGCAATTCACGATTCCATCATGCACTACTTTAGAAAAAAATAGCATTAAAAATACAACAGGACATTACTAAAGTTAAATGTATACCAGTCACACTACTAAGAGTTTCTAAGTTTTAAAAAAATGTACTTTTTAGGTAGAGGGCATTTTTTGACCTCCTCTATAATATACATAACTGACTGCATAGTCTCACGAACTGATAAATTAGAAAAACTGGAAAAATTTTCAGTCTTCCTTTGTGTTCTGAGAAAGGGGGAGAAGGCGGGTAATGTTTCCATATGTTTAAAAAAACTTACCTTTGTTAGTTGCTCTTTCGATGCTCGAAGTGTCAATCATGTTCTAACTAGACAATATTGCATTATATAGTATGTCGAGTGAGAATTCGTAACGTTGTGACTTCTTTTGCCGAGATTAATTCATCAGCCATAAGCCATTGTTACCAAGGATGCTGTAGAATATGAAATAATTGTTTCCCTACATTGTTGTAGTACAAATTTACTATGCTTTATTTTAGGATAGTAATTGGAAACAATGCCAATATGGTCATCTACGTTTCGTCTGTGAAAACTATGAATATCTGAGAAACTATTTGCGATATAGCTAATATATTTAGTGTGTTGTAAGGTTGCTAACTCCATATTCCCGTTTGTCTAGGCCTGAGACACAGCAATTTATTCAAAGGAACATGTCGAAAATTTTCTTACTTGAAGGAGACACATCAAGTGCTAGTTTCGCGTGAGATCAATTATTTCGATCAACGTGCCCGCCTATGACAGTAAGTCAAAAATCAACTAAATTTTTGCTAATAATATGAAGTTTCGTGAGTCGAAATAATTATGCATTATCAACTTGATGTAGGCTATGTATATGTGTGTGTTTGCATACGTACACACACGGTGCAGGCACTTGGCACAGTGGTTCGGATCCCACATTAAACTGTAGGTCCAGTCCCGATTAGACTGTGCATAAAGTGAACTTAAAACACCAAATCAATATCAATAGGCACACATACACAGACTACAGTTCTTCGTTTTAAGAAAGGCACCAGCTTCTCGTCATAAGTCTATCTCTTAAATGGATAGAATAGAATTTGCTTTAAGTATGAGCCTTTTACAATTGCATGTACCTCACAAAAACTGCCGCATAAGTTTGAAAACTCTCTCCTTTACTCAGCTCGTTGGGTACGGATCCATGGGCACTATATTCTTTCTTTCTTGGATTTTACTACGTTTTCTTGCTGATTTATAACATGCTGAACTCTTACGGCAGAGATAGCAGTATTTAAGAATCTGTTAACTACCACGTTAATTGAAATGTTAATTTCATATGTATCATACAATGTAAATTGGACATTGATCATTGTCAAGTGCTGTCGTAGATTCGATCTGCATCACCGGAAAATAGAAACTGTTCACCTGAAGATGTAGTGCCAACATAATTACCAAAAAACAGGAGATAATGGATAATGTCCAAATAACATTGCATGCTAATAAAAAAACATTTTCACTAACAATCAGAGACTTCTACTTTTAAATGTCTCGAAGGTATTCCTTCAAGCCTCCCTCTACCTCATCACAGCAGTTACTGGTAAGGCCAGGCTCGTAGCTAGAATTTTATTTCGGGGGAGTTCATCCCTTATCAGCAGCCGCCATCTAAAGGCGAAAACGTAGGAGGCTAGAAGCTCTGAATATCAAACTCTTAGTTTCTTAGTATATTACGAGGGTCACTATTTATATTTTGAGCCTAACAATGAAAAAACAGGAATTTGGCATTGAAAAATGCTATTGTTTTTCGAAGTATTCTTCTTTATGGTCAATACACTTTTGCATTCGTTCGAACCATTTTTCAAAGCAGTTTTTCCAATCTTCTTGAGACACCTCCATAATATGGTTTTTGAACGCATCAACGGCGTCTTCCGCCGACGAAAATCGTTGTCCACGCAATTTATTCTTGACATTCGGGAACAAGAAGAAGTCATTGGGTGCCAAATCAGGACTGTACGGCGGATGACCCATCAATTCGATTTTTTGACTGTTCATAAAGTCGGTTGTTAGACGAGATGTGTGACAGCTGGCATTGTCTTGATGAAGAATGATCCGACGGCGTTTGTTTGTTTTCCATATTTGACCGAAGACCTCTGGCAAACAAATTGTTCTGTACCATTCAGTGTTGACCGTTCTACGTTCCTCTAAAGGCACAGTTGCCACATGACCAGTTTTCCCGAAAAAACAGGCGACCATTTGTTTCGATGTGCTTCGAGCGCGAACAACTTTTGTTGGATTGGGTTCATCTTGAAACACCCATACAGTCGACTGCTGTTTAGGTTCCGGCTCAAATGCATATATCCATGATTCGTCACCTGTTACAATCTTATATATCTTTTGAAGCACCACGATTGTATTTATTCAGCATTTGTTTGCACCAATTGACGCGAGCATCTTTTTGAGTTTTTGTCAAATTGTGTGGGATGCAACGAGAACATACCTTTCTCACAGCTAAATGATCATGTAATATTTTATATATGCTGGTGGAACTAATGCCTATGGTTGCCTCAATATCACAGTATGTCACATGACGATCTTGCAGTATTAGGTTTTGCACAGCATCAATGTTTTCTTGAACAACAACTGATTTTGGACGACCTTCGCGAATCTCGTCTGTGAGAGAATGGCGGCCACGATTAAATTCGTTATACCAGCGTTTCACAGTGGCAAAGGATGGGGCTTCATCGCCAAATGTGGAAGTAAGTTGATCGATGCACTCTTGTCTTGATAATCCACGTCGAAAATCATAAAAAATCATCGCACGAAAATGTTCACGAGTTAATTCCCTTTTTATTGTTGTCGCGCAATCTCCAAGGCAACATAAACAACACAAATGAAGATATTGACAAAACATTTGAAGTACATTATGGTCAATAATGCCAGACGATTCCTTGCAAACGTCAAATTGCGCCTAACTTCAATCAGTGTTGCCAAGGCTCAAAATAAAAATAGTGACCCTCGTACAACTTATTATGCAATATGTTCAATCCTGCTAAAGAAGTAAAATTAATTCCCACAATACACTATTTAAATTAAATATTTGAAGGATTTCGGAACTTGGTATCTACAAGATATACGCTTAACCTTGTCTATTTGGCTACATCTTCACAACCTACACTTGAGAGCTCTTACTACATTGGAATGGGGACCAGTAACCATACGCAAGCTGGTGGGCCTCATTTTCTTTTAAACCAACAAAAACAAGAGGAATATCTTTTCGTGGTTCAACGATAATTTCGTATTAAAAATAATACCATTAATATTTTACATGCTCTTCTATTTGGATGTATTAGATGGGTATTTTGAGAAACAAATCGTGTAACTATCTGCACTTTGATTCCGATAGTAACAAATTCTGCTCAACTGATCAATTAGAATTGTAATATTGAAGAGATTTTCTCGGGCAATGAGCCAGGTGATTTCCGAATAGGCTTCCGAGCTTTCGAGAGCTAACTTACTCTCATCTTTAGGGCTGTTTGTCCGAGAAAACCTCTTAAATATTCACCGCCAGGAAAGCTTCAAGAATTATTTTAGAACTAGAATGTTGTATTCATGATCAATTTACCTAATAGTGATTAATGGATAAGCGAAGCCACAATTTTGTGACAACATTACTGGTATATGGGATCCCGCTTAGACATATGATCTAAGAACTCTCGCCTTTAGTGTAAGAGTTCCAGAGTTCGATTCACGGTGGGAGTTCTCAAAATTTAGATGTTGGAGAGCTAGTTGAAAAGTAGAAGTAGCGGGCTCCAGTCTCGAAAGTATGAAAACAGCGGTGATGCGATTCGGCGTGCCAACCACGCGTCACGTAATGAAAAATAGTGACGTTTCCAGAAACCCAAAGAGAACAGACCTAGGAAAGTAGTTGTTGCTAATGCAATATCTTACAAATACCGTCTTCACTCAGTTCTCTAGCAACTCTTCTGACCGTTTTGCCAAAATTTGTCAGAAACAGGATTTCTATACCATACGTAATTTTTGGTCATGATTCTGATTTTGGTCATTCACGCCATGCTTCACATCAACATCCAATTTTCCTTCTTTAAGGTAAATCAGATTTGCAGCATTACGCATAATCGTTGCTGAATATTCGTCTTCTCCGGAATAATCTACATTTTTGCACTTTGCGGATGATCTTGTTTCTCTACCAGTGGACATTTCGTTTCCAACGTTCACCTGTATCGGTTATTTTAGTCGGACTTTAATGTAGAGTCCTTGCATAAGATATAGATTAAGTAAAGCTTCCCTAAGCACATTGCGTCATGGCGAGAAAGTGGAAAGGTGGAGGCAAGGCTTAACATATTCACAATCTCTGCCATTTTGTGGAGGCCTTGTGATCAGCACCGTGGTCCCGCCAATTTTACCCCAAGGGTATGTCGCCAGATACTACTATACCTATTTGAGGCCGGGTGATCCTCAGAGCAGCTGCATACAGGGGCAATACTGGAAGAATACCCCCTAAAATCACTCACCCCGGAAATCGAACCCGAGTCTCCGGAGTTACAGATGGACTGGACTCAATAAACATTTCCACATCACTTTTCGAACACCCCTCGTGTTGGTCAGAATTGATTGAATACACTTACTGAACATGAAACCAATGTACGTACGTATTATTTTGTCCGATTACGTTTAAACAATTCTCATATTGGTGTTCAGTATGTCGAGTACAAACCCAGCATTTGCCAGGAGTGGCTAAGGAAAACCACGGCAAAACTTCAGTCAGAATAGAACTTATGCCCTCCCGATTACAAGTCCATCGCCCTATTATTTCGGGCATTAATGGCTAGAAATTTAAGCATTCGTGTTCTATTAACAACGTAATAAATCTCAGTTACTAACGGCCAGATATTAAAGTTAGTAATTAAATTATACTTAATTTAATCGTGGCAAAGGTTTTCTAAACCATCGCATCTTTCACTTTGCACATGCAGAGAGCAGACCTAGTGCGCTCTTAATACCGGAAATCTTATGACAGATGACTTGGTTCCTTCGCATCTTTAATTAAAAGAGCTTACTTCAGCTGAGACGAAACTTCTCGTGAAGTCGTCTTCGTAACGAGTGGGCGACGGAGGGAGGGAGGGGGGGGTCTTAATAATTTAAGTAACAAGTGGCAAAACCGAAAGAGACGGAGCAATACATTGATTTTAATGGGCCCGTAAAGGGATTCCAGATTTCTCCACCCTCCCCTTTACCGAGCTGCTGCTTCTTCTTCTTTTTTTTCAGGAAGCTACATTCATCTCAAGCCTCGTTAATAAATTTTAATTTCCTTTTTAAGCCCAGTCGAAAGCTTCGAACCGTTTAGGAAGGATGACACGGGGGCTCAATGGTGGAGAAATTTCCCTGAAAGGGCGGTTTTGGATGGAGGAAAAAAAAGCCAACTCGGTGACATACAAACTTTCCTTTTTTTCATCTTTATCTTTTCATCCGTATCCGAGACGGCAAAATCGTGGAATCATTTTAAAAGCACTACTTTGAATCTACAAAGAGGCGGGAAGGAGGGAGGGAGGTCTATTTTGCTAGTCTTTCGAAGCAGCTTATGAAGAGGCACGCAAAACCGCCGAATGATGAGGAACACATCGGGCTTTGAAGATTTCGGGACAGTCGTTAGGGCCAGGTCCTTCATTTCCTATTCATTGCATTGCAGTGTTTGTACCAAGGTTGGGTCTCATCTCAATAAATCTTCTAAACTGCCTTCGTATAAATGGGTAGCCATTTCGGTCCACGGGGATGGGACGGGAAGAGAAGACGGCCGACGGAGGAAGGATTGTCCACTCTCTCAACGATCCATTCTAGACAAATGCGCTTCTGGTTTACGATATGCATTAATACAAATTGTACTCCACTTTTTTATTACCTGCTCAAAGGTTGCAGAACAGGACGTTCTATGGAATTTCGTTACCCTGTGCATACCATTATATAGTCTTAAAGGTAGAGCACGCTCCATCCACTATGTACCCCGTACTGTCGTCATTCAGTCTCGATGCAGGAGGAATAACTTTAAAAGAATCTAGGGCAATTGCGATCAAGTCAAAGATGAGGACAATTGCGATCGCTTGGCTCTTTAAAGGCTGCATGATGAACAATTGCGTCTGGTTTACTGGCCTTAGACGTAGGTAGAGCACGCTCCTTGCTATTATTGCTCCCTTAAAGGCTGCATGATGAACAATTGCGTCTGGTTTACTGGCCTTACGTAGGTAGAGCACGCTCCTTGCTATTATTGCTGCCTTAAAGGCTGCAGGATGAACAAATACGACCAGTTTACTGACATTAGACCTTGGCAAACATCCTAGTCATCCAGTCTCAGAATAGCAGAAATAACTTTAAAAGAATGTAGGGCAATTGCGATCAAATCAAAGATGAGGACAATTGCGAACACTTGTATTTTTTAATGCTGCAAGCTGAACAATTGTGACCGGTTTACTGGCCTTACGCAAAAACAAACTCAATTCCCACTCCACCCCTGACTTTTGCCAGCTATTTCCTTAACGATTAGACATTACAATCACAATAATGGCCTGTTGTCTGTGACGACAGGCTTGCAAGACAGTAAGTAACAAGTAAAAGTTTGTCCGGATAAGCTAAATTCGGAAGGAGGTTTCGAAAGGGGTAAACAAATGCAATGATTGGATGATCTCATCTGGTACGGAGGATTGGAGGCCAAAATGGTTGAAATTTTCCGTGGAAATTTCACTTTAAATGGATTTAATTGAACTGCGTTTTGCAATTGTCTGGATACTCGTTCCAATGTGCGCCGTGGCTGGCTTACAGGGGCGCAGCTAAATATTCCAATATTTTCACTCAAATGACACTTACTTATTAGTCTACACATAGTTTTAGTACTTTTCACATATAAAATGTTTCTGAATTTGAAATATGTGTTTATTTTTTAACTTAAGGCAAGCAACGTAACCACACTAACTGAGCTTTGCAAGTGTTAGATAGGCCTACATTCTAACTTGGGCTCCGCGGAAAAATCTTGAAACACTAAGGGCGCTGCGAAACGAAAACGTTTGGGAACCCCTTACACTTTTCGTCAATAGGTTTTTTAGACATCCATTTTATGTACAATAGGTTAACCGAGACGAGATCTGCAATTTAAAGTGGAATCCCAATCAGCACCAGTAACAACCTTGGTACCCTTTAATTACAAGGCAACCTTGTTCCAACTACCTCATCGGGAAGCCACCTACCTCTACATATGAGCAATTTAAAGTCAAATCAGCGGGCAATCTGCCACCGGCTTCTTCGGTTTTGGGCCTATTTACAGAAGTTGTTACGTCAAGTTGTCTGAGGTTGTATGTAACTTTTCCCGTTTTAAACCACCCGTTTCCGCGTTACGACAGTTTAAATAATTCCATTTTTTAAGCAACTTGGGTGGTTCATATATTATTGCTGCTTCTAAATTAGATACAAACCTTGGAAAAAGCCCTCATTTTGCAGCTATTGATTCCGCGAATATTATACCAGCGTCAAAAGTAAAAAAAATCAAACTTCTCAATTTAAAAAAAAACTTTCATTTTTCAAAAAAAGATCCCATCATCTTTAAGTTCTCTTTTGTATTTTCTAGGTAAGAACTTCCTCTATATGTTTTCAGATTTTGCTGAAAGATAATTTCTTATACGTATGAAAAGTATTCTGCAAAATCCTCCCTCATCATGAATACCGGCATCCTTGTTGGAGGTGTCACCGTCAAGCTCTACAAATCCAGAGCTTTCAGGTTCGAACCTTGGGTAAATCATGGATATCTGTACATGATCCATTATCTCACTTCATCACTCATCCACATCATCGCGATTACAATAACGGGCATAAGAAAGTATGCGTGTAAAAGACGACTCTTTAATTTCGTATTAGAATGATAACTATAATACTTGTAACATATAAAAACTAACAACATATCTAGTAAGAAAAAAACACTTGTTAGCATTTAAATTCAAATTCACATGCAACAAGTCTTCTGTAGAAATTTATTACATTTGGTCTTTAAAAATACGTATGCCTTCAGTTTGAATTTTGTTTATAAAGTCTACTTTATTCTCGGATAGGCTAATCTTGAATGGACCTACAGTTTAAACCACTGAGTATGTGCCTCCAACAGGATTCGAACCCGGGGCCCCTGCATTAAAATGCCTATATGTCATTGGTCTGACAGAGGTCGAGGGTTCGCATCGTTCTTTGCTTGAGATATATTTGTGTCTTGAATCACCCTAGACAAGATAGTGTAGTTATAAAATTTTTAATTGCGTGGGCTAAAAAACAAACTTTATTTATGAGGAAAAAGCAGTGGAAACAATTTGTAAAATAAAATTAATAAAATAATGAAAAATAAATTAAAGGGAATTCAAAGATCGTTACAGTTGTTCCAAAGAAATTCTATGGAACTGTCAATTTATTTTAGGTACTGATTAGTTTTATTTTAGTCACCAAGAAAATTCTCACTTTGTGACTTTGGATTGGATTTTTTTTTATTCTCTTTCCCTTTCGAATGTAACTATCGACCTTGCAGCGAGAAAGAGCTCCCCAGCGAAAAATTAATTACGATTGGCAAATATTGATACAGCCGATATCGTTAGCATCGAAATAACTGCATTGGCTGAACCTTAAAATAATATTAATAAAATAACTGATATCCAACGTGGAAACCACCGTAGACGTGTTTGTGTTGCAAACAGATATTCTGTTATTTTTAGAGTATTGTGAACAAAGTTATGAACTTTTTAATTGTAGTGGACGTAACGTTCCATTGAGAATAATAAAAAAAGTGACGTTTGAAAACAAATTGCATTCACGTTTAACGAGCAAAATATTCTCCACACTATTTTATTTTAATGGTTTCCTATCATTCATTCTTGCTTCCTTCATATATTCTCCTCCTACCTTTACACTGTATATTCCATTTTTTTCATCCTCTATTTCTTCTTTTCTCCCTCTGTTTCATTATCCATTCATTTCTTTTCTCTTTCTCTATTTTTCTTTATGTCTCTTTCTGTTTCTCTATTCCTCTCTTCCTTCCATTCTTCCTGTTTTCTTTTTTCATTTTCATTTCCTTCTTCCGTTTCTCGGACCATTTATTTCTTTCTTCTCTATTTCTCTCTTTAATTCTAGTTTAGATTCTTTACTTCTCTCTTTCGTCTTTCTTTCCTCTATCTCCCTATTTCTTTCCCCCTTCGTCTGTTTCTATATTTCATTCATTTCCTATTAATTTTCTTCTTCCTTTTTCCAGTTGCGCTGATCGGGATAACCCATACTCCATTCAAGTTTGAGATATCATGCTTACACTTTAGTGAACAAGTGTGACAAAAAACATGCAGGAACATCTGGGAAATACTTAAGACACAATGCAATGGACGCATTTTCAATAGCGTTTTTATCGGTTTCGTACTTTTGTGGCTGAGCACGTTAAATAGTTCACTTGCCGTTTCACCATCGCAAGTTCCGTGTTCGAATCCTGGCCTGGGCATTGGTGTCTCCTCTGAGTTCACTTCATCAATTTCATCTATTCACCATCCACCATCGTCTCTACAGTGGCAGCAAAGTTATGCAATATTTGACGAGTTTGTGTTCGTTATTATCAGTGTTCATAAAATTGTTTTTCACATTTACTTACTTGAAATAGAAACTGAGTTACTATTGTATTTTATTGCTCTGAAAATCACTCGATTAGTGTTCGCACACTAACTTGCTCTCGAAGCAATTACATTCAAGCAGTAACATTTACAGCAAAAGGCGCCAACAAACACCCTCGGTGTGTATGTGTGTGTGTGTGTGCGTGTGAGTGTGTGTGTGTGTGTTCATAGGGATAGGCCTTGATAAGCCTGATATTTTCTGACTAGATAATGCGTTAGATTTCATATCAATTTACCAAAATGCATGAACAGGGTCAAGTGGTGCTTCGCAGGTCGGGGGAAGGGAGGGAGTCTTCTCGGGGTTACAAAAAAATAATAGGTACGGGGTTGAGTAACCCGTTGTTGAATAGCTGATTCCAAGAAAAAAGTTGCAAGAAAAGAAATTGATATGGGACGTCTTATTCGATTTTGTACAAATTTAAACACGCAAAAGAATTTTAGGCCTCCAAAATATGATACCCCATTAAAAAAATTTGCAACATAGTCTATAAGTTAGTATATCTATCCAAAAAGAAGTTATTTGATCTCATTTCATATTTAAAATTATCGCGATAACTTCTCATCAACCCCTGTCACTAGAAATTTTCATAATTCAACTCGCCTTGCGGTTTTTCATGTGATGATATATTACATTTTCACGATCTATCTCCAGTTTTCAAAACATTCGCCTGTTACGATGTTACGAAATTATAAAACAGTTTCTTTGTACCCATTGCAAAAGTTTGGACAAAACCAAAAATTTGCCTCATACAAAAGTTGCCTCTAATAGGCAAAGAATTATGATTGCAAGAGCTTGTTACATGATTAGGATGTATACGCGATTATGATCTTGACTCACTATTGGCTAATCTTGAACGCAACACTCCATAGAAATCGACAGCAACACGACTGCTCTGTAAATGATACCGTCCTCTTCCCCTTTGTTTAGACTTCTCCGTTGAACTAAAAGTCAAAAGCAGTCTGAAATTAAGAGACTTATCATACGAGGAGTTCCCTTCACTTCTTATTTTGTGATTTATTTCAATGTTGAAATGAAGTTGAACGAAGAATTATACTTCACTTGAAAATTCCCAAAAACCAAAATCCTTAATGTTTCTTCCCTCATTTTATGAATTCGAACTCTACAATAGTGTGATACAGCCAGTCAGCGTACGCCACTGGAGCGTGCTCTGAGAAAACAGTATGACATTTAGTCGTAACGGACGCAACCTACATTGGACATAACATGTATAACATGTGTAATGCTTTTGGAATATTAAATTTCCTGTAAAAGCAAAACGATTTTATACTCTAAACTTCTGAGTGCACAAGGTCATTGTGTACTTCATTTATGAAAATAGGCTATGTAAAGACACTGTTGACATTTTCCATGTGACAAATTCGTGAAGGCCTGTGACGGACACCATATAGCAATGTAACATACCAAGAACGTAGCAAACGGATTTCATATGACACGCAAGGTAACACTAAAGAAACATAATTGAAATTAACAGAAATTGGTAGCAACTGGCTTTCAAATTGATACGTACCATATGATCAGCAACAGCGTCACATTACTTTTCGTGCAGTTCTCCCCAACCATTCTGTTTGTTTAGTTTGCTTTACTTTTACGTTGCTGAGTAGGACTTGCCTTTTGTATCTTTCTGTCAACTTCCTTCGTGTGTATATTACAAATCTGCAGATTACTAGCATTGAAGCTGAAGTAATTAATATTGTGAAAGTTGGGAATTGGAGCAACAGTTTTGCATATCCAAAGGTGCATGTCCTTTTGTTGCTCACATGATAGTTTCCTTGGAAACGTTAGTCTTCTTGTTCTCGAACATAATAAATCTCCCAGGTATTGTCGACTACAACTGCAAGATACATCTCCATACTCCCCCTCTTCACAACTCCTCCAACACCATGCACAGGCCCTTTGCATGTAAGGTGGCAAAGAAAGTCCATGTAACTGTGTTCATTTAATTATGTAGCAGTTCAATATTTGTAACCATCATTGCCCAGCTGCATCATCGGAACACATGCTCAGGACAGGTTTTGTGCTCAGGCTACGGAACGCGCCCTGCTTCGAATCCCCTTGGAGGAAGCGTAACAACTGGCCACCCACCATCGTGATGAGAAAATTTGGGAGCTACGAATGAGTAGCGTAACCCGGTCATGAAAACCTACAACAACGACGAGGTTCGTCGTGCTGACAACACGTCACCCCGTAACTGGTTGGATGATCGCCCAACTCTGCTGAAGAAGTGAAGTGAGGCTGGCAGTCGGTAGTTATGCCACGGCCCTCAAAGGGTGTTCCGCCACGGGTTGTTATTATTGGCGAAAACCATTCCGCAAGCGCCTGCAAGATAGCCCGATGGAACACCAATGCAGAAAATTTATTACGCTTTATTTGTTAATTTTTTCAGTAGTGTAAACCCACTCATACGAAACCCACTCATACGACAGCTCCTTCTCGAATACTGTACTGCTGCTATTAGTATTATTATTCGTACTATGGACGTCACTTGGTACATGCAGGAGGACGTATTCTGAAATTCAAAGAAACGGGCCGTGCAAGGAACTGGAATATGTAATAATGAATTTAGTTGCTAAAAATGTTTGTTTTTGATAAGGCAAATACGAAAAACATAGACATTCTGTGTTAATGTTAAATTGTTTGTATTGTGTGTAGCTTCCTGTGTTACATACTGAAACGTTCCGAGTAATTAAGAATGCTTAGGTACAAATTAAACATGGATAGACTCAATAAAATACATTCTGTACATAAAGCACAAACGAGGTTTAATAATCTTTCAACATATGTACAACACGGTGCCTGAGGAATCCTAAACTAACACTATCTGATCAACAACAGACTATTCAACACATTTGTTCTTCTTCCTCCTAGCTACATGATTATACATAATATAATGTTCAATAACAACACATACGGTACGCTATTTTTCTAGGTCCATGTAGTGGTTTCCTGCGGTTTGACCCCCGAACTTGTTACACGCCATTTGGAAGTTTGGAGAATTGGAAGTTGACCAATTCTTGTGAACGTAACAAGCTAATCTACCTGCAAGTATTAACTGCCACATATATACGCACGTAATATTTTGAATAATTTATCTATGTTGAGCACTATTTGCGAGATATGTATCTTTGCTCGTATCATATTCACATACCCGATTCCTTCAATCCTTCTGCCAAAAGTAATAAGCCCTATATCACTATGCAAACAAGCTAATTTATTTCTTCTTTCTTCGGAATAAGACACGTATATCAAATTTGGTTTCTAAAGCTTTAATAAAGATCCTAGAGAAGCTTCAAGGGAAGGAAACTAATGCCTGATGAGTCGACGAGAATTTAATATACCAACAATCTTAAAAATAGCATTAAATCACCCTTCATATCATAGCTCTTGTAATATAGCGTTGTTTGGGAAGCGCGGAAATAAAATGGAACAAGTATTTAATATCGCTATTACGATAACTGCAGTTAGGCCTTGCCAATGGCGTTGTGATAACGTCGCCGCCTTGTATTCAAGGAATCATGTATTTGATACCCGATGGAAGTACATAGTGGTTCGGATATCACTTTAAACTGTAGGTGCAGTCCCGATTAGCTTTTCTGTGCATAAGGTAGACATTAAAACTAACTCATACGATAAGTGCAGCGAATCTGGAGTCTGTGTTCAGACAGCAATTAGATAAGATCCATGTCTGATCGCGTATTGCATTTGAGGGAAATCCGCCGAAGAGTTTCATATCTTTCGAAAATGAATTTGGCACGTTTCTGATATCTTTTATTAGCGTATCTCAACAAAATAATCATTATCGTCATTGTCATTACCCTTGATAAATTAAAACAAGATAAAATAAGAACGTGCACAAATAAAATCCTTGTTTCTGTACGACTTACTAAAATCTATACTGACCAACAGATAGTGTGTGGTATTAAAAAAGAGCTTATACAATATCCATTTTGAATTATACTAGATTGTCTCAAAGTGTTATTTATTTCTTATTTCTTAATTCATTTTACTGCGTTATCCTTAATTAGTGTACTATATCACTTCTGATATTGCAATAATTTAAATATTCAAGTTAATAGTTATACAAAGTAATTTGAAGCTAATTGAATTAACATTACAATGTTTACATAGCTCTAAGAATTTATCATATTTATTAAATTATAGATAGCAGTATTGTGCTTCCATCTACTCATAGTTTTCTACATACAACACTTCATAAGGTTACCAATAATTCCTACCATCATACCATCACGTTTTAAATTAACATCATGTATTTGGGTCCTCTCTGGAAGTAAACTCACGCTAACTTCGAAACGATATTCAGATAATCTTGGGAATTATAATCTCTCAATTGTTTTAGAATATATTTTAAGCGTAAGTTTACAGGTTCTCACTCCAATATTCACACCAAGTTAATGTGCTTTTTTTTTTGTTTTTTAATTTGTACATTGGAATAGGCTTACTGTGTGCAAGACACTGACTTATTTGTTTATTTGGATGTCACCCCATTTTAATGTATTTTTCTGCTACCAGATGTTCACGTAATTGGAGGAGAGACCAATTTGTTTCCCTTCTTGGAGAGGTGTGTAAAGGGTAGTGGGTGGCATAACTCTTCTACAAAATTTGTCTCGAGAAGATGGCAAAATATAGGACCACTACTAAACTGACCCTCCATACTCTCATATCCTCGGTATTAACAATATGAATCCCTTACGTATTGCATAGTATTGAGTTAAGCCCACATGTTTCTAAACGGTGATTTGGTTTTTGGATGACTTATTTGGGTTACAGGCAAAGATGTTCTGAATTTCAAGAAACATATTGGTTTCAGCTAATACAAATATTTTGTTCATGTAAACATTTGTTTCAGCGTACGTTTGCAGGCTTGGTTGTCGTTAAGAGATCGACATTTGATATTGCTACCGAAGTTCCCAGGTTCGAGTCCGGTGGCGTTCTTCGCGAGCATCCAATCGTAATTATCATTTAATCATCGCCCGTTCCCATCTTCACGATTAGCGTAAAGTCCAAGAAAAGCTATGTGAAACAACAAAATCCAAAATACAATTTCAGTTCATGCAAATTCTGTGTTGCAAGAAACATTGGTTTCAGCTCAGACAATGTTTTAATTTCATTACGATTGTACCACAAGTTCTTTTTTCATATATTATAGAATTTCAAAGAGAGTGGTAATCTGGAAAACACAAAAAAATGTATAGTCTGAGTTGCTACAAGCATATTAGTCTCAACTCATAAAAACTTTGTGTTACTGGAAATATGTTGGTTTCAACTTATACAAAATCCTAGAAATATATTTATCTCAGATCACATAAATTATGTATTCCTACAAACATATTTGTTTAGATTGAAACAAATCGTGTGTTCCTATAAACATATTTTGTTGAGACTGAAAATCTTTATTTATTTTTGATACTTGATACTTGAGTTCATTTGCTTGTGCTTTATGAAAATATAAGGAAGGCATACAAAATGATAATATATAATAGTTATTGATAGAAATCTGGGTGCAAGTTGAAACTCATAACTCTGTTAATTTGTGGCAGGATATGCACATATAGTCCTTACTGTTCATATTAGAACCCAATCAAAAATACCAGAACCAATGGAGTAAATTTTCATTTGTACCTGAATCATAATCCTTTCCCTACTAAGCTGTAATGCAGGACTCCCCCTTGTAAGAAGTAAAACCGCCACTATATTTATTATACATGATAAATGTATCGTAATTAGTTCACAAAGGGCTAAGGGTATCATGATTCATCCATCCATATCCCATTGTTGAGCCTCGATGCTCTTGACCGGGGAGAAAATGAGGGGCGTAATTCTCTATTGAGAGGTCTTCGACCGACCTGTACCTAATCCAAGAGGCTCTGACAAGAACATCATAGGATTAATCAATAACCGTGTTCCTTACAACTAGCTATGTAGTGAGTCACATCTAAGAGATGGAAACAAATAATTAGTGAATGTGCTATTATACGGGGTGATTCAGAATTCCTATTACATACTTCTAGGGGCTGTGGAGGGGACTTAGTAGATCAATTTTTGATGAGGAACCCATGTTCGGAAACGTACAGTTTGGTACCGAACAGATGACAAGATCACATAATTTTACATCTCCCGCTTTACCTGCGTCACTACAAGAGCTGCTCGATGTGGCGACCCTGAAGTTCGTTGCAAACAGTGTACCTCCGAAGGATGTTTGTATACACACGCTCAAAAATACATGGTGTGTGCTGAATCGTGTCTGCTGCAGCCAGAACTCGTGCAATCAGATCTTCCTCCGACACTACAGGAGTCTTATAAAGAAGACTCTTAATGTGGCCACATACGAAAAAGCCAAGAAGGTTTGGATCCTGCGATCATGGTGGCCAAGGAGTTGGTCACTCCACCGCGACTTATCCAGCTGTACCCGTATGTTTGATTGAGATGTTGTCGGACGTCATGGGAAAAGTGTGCTGGTGTTCCATCATGTTGGAACTACATGTGCTGTGTAAACAGATTGTAAACAGAGGACGTTGGAAGCAGCACACATGACATCAGGTGACTGAAGACGTCGCCGTCCGTCGATGTGGGTTGCCTTCCGTCAAGCGGAAGATGTGAAATTATGTGATCTTGCCATCTGTGTAGTACCAAAGCGGTACGTTTCCGGAGATGGGTTCCTTATCAAAACTTGATCTACTAAGTCCGCTCTACAACCCCTAGAAGTGTGTAATAGAAATTCTGAATGACCCTGTATATTTCCCATTCATTTTGGATTAGAGATTGACTATATTGGCACTTGTCAGGAAGATGTTCTTATAATATAAATCGTTCGTTCAAATTTCCCCAGACATGTAATGGAAACAAGTCACTTGAGCCGGCCTCCGTGCCGTAGTGGTTAGCACACGTGCTACAACACCAGAGGTCCTGGTTCGAATCATGGCCTGGGCATGGCTGTTCTTTGCGAGTGTCATTCCAACAATTTCATTATATAATCACTAATCCTCATTATCACGATTAGCCAAAAGCGGCAGAAAAGCGAAGTAAAACAAACCAAATCATTAAAAATCATTAAATGAGAAGAGTTACTTGACAGCTGTCCTGCCAAAATATTCAATTGGCGTTCATGATTTAGTAGATTTGGTTTTAGAAATTTTGTCTTTAGGTAGCAACACTTATGTACAGAAGTTCGCAAGAACTTCACCCAAGTCTTTCGGTCACACGTGGACATGTAGTTATTGCGCAAATATGGAGTAGTCTATATGTTGGGAAATGTTCTGAAATATGGATATAATATTAAAAAATAACCAAAATATGTAAAACATGAGCAAAAACCTAATATATCTACAAATAAGGAAAATAAAAACTGAATATTTCAAGTCTATATACCATGAAGCGAAGAAAATAATAAAATTGGTTTAAGCTTCATACATAAATACGAATTTACATCTAAATCCGTTCCTTTGACATTAGCAATGTGGTCTTCGGTTTAGCTTTCTTTCAGTTGAAATTTCTGCAGTTTCCATAGATATCTGTGTCTTCCGAAAGACCTCCTGCCACAAAGGATGCTGGGAAATCTTGTTGTAATGAGACGTTGGCCGGATTCAGGCCTGCAGCGGCTTCGAATTGATTTCCGATAGCCAACTTCAGAAACATGATCCCTGTCAACAAGCAGCCAGAAATCTCTCTTCAAGAGACTCATCAGTCCCCCCTTCCACCCGCCTCCGGTGCTTCAGGTGAGGAGGGTGTATAACGGTGTTGGTGTAGAGTGTAAGAAGTCCCTCAATGTTTTCTGACGAATTTTATTTATGAAAATATCTATTTCCGTTCTGTCCATAGCTGTTTTGTATGACTAACTTGTCGCTTCGAGAACCTTACTCTCTTAGCCCCCAGACAAGTCAATGATTAACGCTACTGCCTTGAAATGATTGATCCCTGGCCGACATCCGTGGCGGAGTGGTTAGCACATCGCGCTAAGGCGCCAGGGGTACTGGATTCGAATCTCGGACTGGGCATGGATGTTTCTAATGAAATTCATCAATTTCATTATATCATCACTCATCCCCATCTCTGCGAATTAACTAAAAGTAGCATAAAAAAGCGACGAAAATAAAGCAAATCAATCAATCAATTAACCTCGTCGTCACGATTAGCTCAAAGTGGCAGAAACGCGACGCTAAATAACAAAAATCAACAAAACCATATGAAGGATAGCTGGTTTCCTTTCCATGGGTATTTTTACCATAAAATATCGCCATATATGTATACACACAAATATTACACCCCCCCCCCCCCCCCGCAAACACACATACACACCAGACATACCTACATTTAGTCTCACGCATAGTGGCTCGCAGCTTATATTATTGATGCTAAACTGGAAGATACGTAGCATAAAAATTGATTGATTGATTTGATATTTTAAGTTCACTTTATGCAGAGTAAGGCTAATCGGGACTAGATCTACAGTTTAAAGTGAGATCCGAACCACTATGTGCCTCCACCGGGTAAACATAAATGATGATTTTTTGTAAAACAATCATAGAAATATTTGACATAATGCTGAATTTGGTCATTGCGGTTCCAACTCAAAGAAATAATAAAGTATTATTATTATTATTATTATTATTATTATTATTATTATTATTATTATCTGGTATATAATTATTTCATAAATGTAAAATCATCATTAAATGCAATTATTTATTCCTTCAAGTAGCAGTAGTCCTTTATCCTTCATACTTGCATATTAACATAAATGTCTGATATTCTGACCAAACTGTTTACCATAGTGTGATTCTACTGGCGCAAAATAAGCGTTGATATTGCCATAATATTGGTTGCACAGAATTAGATGCATGAACAATGAAATAAAACTAAACATATCTATTTTTCATGAAAGTACATAAACGGATTACTGCATTACTCCTACCCAGCAAAATGACTAAGAGTTCTAGACAGTGTTGCCAGCTTCAACATGATGATTCACTGTTCAGTGTAGCGTCGCTGAAGCTGTGATGCGCACCATAACACTTTCACATGAACTTTCTTAGTCTATACCTCCATTCTGTCAAGAATCAGAGCTGTATAACCTAAAGTATAAAATTAATGCTCTCAAAATTTTACAGTTTCATGGTTGACACCCTGCATAAGCAAGTAGTGACATGCATATATAAGTACAAACTGTTCGTGCATTCAAGTTGTTGTTTTGCAGTTCGTGCTAGTGGTTAGAAAGACTTCTGCAACTGGATTTGTACCACTTTCTGGAATAACTTTCTCATATTTCTCAACTTCTTTGCTGACGTCTATATTATGGAATGCATTCACCATCACCAAGAGCATAATCTATTATACTGTGAAGTCTATTTCATGGGAGCAAGTGCATAAGCGTCCCAAGGAACAACCCTTCCCTAGCAGATGTGTTGGTACACGTGTCCCACTCCAACCATACGTTCTGGAGACCTCTTGAAACGCTGTCAGTGAGATTTTGAATTACTTTCCTTGCGGCTTTGTGTAAACAGCATGTTAACACCGGCCCCTCCCCCACACCCCTCCTGGAAGCTCTCTGTTACGACAACGCCTGCGTTTTCATTGCACATGTCGAGGAGGGAGTAATGGCTCATTCGAACTGTCATCCGTGGAGCCAACCGTGTAAAACAGCTGTAGGCTGGCTTTGCGACACACAAAGAAATCAATACGCAGACGACACAATTGCTGAAAATTCACTTTCCTTGTGGGAGATCTGTTTGGGCAAAGACGATCCTTTTCTTACAATATGTTAACTTATGCATCAAAGATTTGTTTGTTTAACTTTATTTTAAAGTCTACTGTACGTACAGATTGGCTAATCGAGACTGAGTCTATAATTGATGTGCCTCCACGGTGTGTCGAACCCGGGACTCCTTGATTAGAAGGTGCCGATGTTACTACTAAGTCTTCGGGAGGTCCAAATATCAAAGAGAATTTTATTATACTATAGTTTGGAAATCTTTGTCTTTAAGCAACTTTATTATTATTAAGATAGAAGAGTGGGCTATAAGTTTAAAGTACAATAGGATCAGAACCAATGAAACAGACTCAGCCTGGAATCGAGCTATATTTTGCCCCCAGCTCTGAGGTGGTATCATAGTAGGCCGCTTAACGCGCTCGGACACCGACTGATCTATCTAATATATCAAAATGGACGTATAAATGTGTGTATTTATGTGTGTATGTGTGTACTGGCATAACTCTTGAACGCCTGGAGCGAATTCAACCAAAATTGGAACACGTATCACTTGCATTCTGGAAAGAAATACTGTGGGGATAAGACACCCCTGGCACCGCAAGGGGTGGGGGTGGGAGGGGTAACATGTACAAATAATCAAAAACGACCGATATTAGTGTGGAATAAATAGTTTTCGGGGTCGCTAAGATAAATAGTGACACTCCCAATGCCGTTCAACTCCACGTCCATCACCTATCGGAATGGGGGTTGAGAGGGGGTGAAAATTATAATGTCCAAAATGACCAAGTTTAGTGTCGAATAAATAGTTTTTGGAGTCGCTAAGCTAAATGGTGATATTCACGATGACCAAACTCGTTACACATACGACTCACAATGTGGAAAGAAATATTGTGGGGGTAAGACACCCCTGGCACCCCTAGGGGAGGAGGTGGGAAGGGGTGACATGTAAAACGACCGATATTAGTGTGGAATCCATACTTTTCTGGGCCGCTGAAACCATTCAATGACGTTGAACTCCAAGTTAATTTTACACTATAGTTAGAATTCATTATATTCCTGTCTAATAGAAGATTGGGATAAATAAATACCCGGGCAACGCCGGGCAATCAGCTCGTTATTGATATGATTGGGATAGTTTTCAGGTACCAAGGCATAAGCACGTACCTTTCGGGAGGAGGAGGACATATTTTGGTGGTTCCCACATTTTTTTCTATTGATATAATATATACATATAAGCCTTGGGTAAGCTTCATTGCTCTAAATAAAAACTGACATTTCACCTACTTGGAAGTAATCAAAGTACTTGAATCTAATGAAGGGATGGGTATGCTAGAATCCTAGTGAAACTAGGCGTGACTAAAAATATTCTCTACCCTAAAATAGTTGTACCTTGTTTTTGATAGAGTACATAATTACAGCTTTGTGTGGGAAAAAATTATAGTTCTCAGGTTCAAATTACCAAATTTGAAGCCTTATATGTTTACTTCTATGATGTAAATTGAAATTGAAAAAGGTCAATTTATTTGTTATCATTGCATTGTATCATTGCATCTCTTTCGATTCCCTTTGGGTTCAGGTCTAGATGTCGCGTTGTGTATGTAATAATGATAGGTACAATTTCTTAGTTGTCATTCAGGATACTTGTCCGACGTAAACGTATGATTTTATGGTAAATTTGTTTGTTATTCAGGTAGTCCTAAACTAGCTCTTTGTCAATTTTCAGCTTTACGTTTTATTTTGCAACGTAAAAACCTACATGACTAGTACAATAGTGGCAGTTTTAATACTGCCCGCTAACAACACGCTGTAATTATTCAGTGCCTCAATATACCATTTTCAATAGTCGTACCTTAATATCAAATTAAAGCTTTACAAATGGTCTTTTAAAACTTAGCGAATATTAATTTTCGCTAATTTTATTCATTTTTGTTGAAAATACCTTTCAGGCAAATATTTTCCATTATGTATTTTTTGTTGTCAAGTAAAGCTTTTCAAACTTTTTCCTTTTGTTTTAAAATGATGCAAACTGGTTCGAAAGAGTAAAATGGAATAAATTAAGCATTGCTACGATAATTGTGGGCTGTATCTTCTAATTGTTCATACACGCGTGTAGATAAAATGTGTAAAGCGTTAAGTAGATTTCCAGACAGATTCACATTTTCACTATTTCCTGATGGTAACAATTGGCATTCTGCATACTCGTAGATATGCATTGACAAATCATTTATTTCTCAAAGCTACAATCTTTCTTCAGAATTTATTCCGAGAGACGAAATGTAGCTAAGGCACATAAAATTGAGTTGTTTTAAAACTTATTATCTAGGGCATATCCTCAAAGACTTCAGTTTCAATGCGCAATGCTTAGTTTATCGTCTACTATGTTATTCATAACAGCAACCGTGCCGCCATCTGTCGTAAAGTAACTTTACTGCTGTGTCAATGTCCTAATGTCGTTCCAAGTGTTCCCTTGAACTTTATTTCGAGCAAATAAAACCTAATTTTCAAAGTTCTAAAAGCTTCCGCTTTCTTGTAGGTGGCGCTGGGAGCGCTGAGCTACGGAGTCAGTAAAATTTGG
This sequence comes from Lepisma saccharinum, assembly GCF_977018435.1. Classification (NCBI taxonomy): domain Eukaryota; kingdom Metazoa; phylum Arthropoda; class Insecta; order Zygentoma; family Lepismatidae; genus Lepisma; species Lepisma saccharinum. The sequence goes on from NC_139233.1 coordinate 56,888,254, forward strand.
ACGTTCATCACTTGGTGGTTACATCGTTGTCCATTCAGCACGTGATGATGATGGTGAACAATGCGAGGGTATCGTTCATTAAGGCAAGGTACATAGAGATTAACGAGCCTAAATAGCTACTGGAAGGGGACATTTTTGCGAACGTTCTTTATCATTCACTCCTATGAAATTATACTGCAATTTCTCATAGCCCGTATATGTTATTAAATGTGCGAGTGTTATTTCAATAGTGTGGTACTCAGAAATCGGCGCTAGAAATGTGAGTTGGAAGGTAGAGGGTGACTATTTTACTATACACCTAATAGAGAACAATATTGCATATTTGAGGTAAATTAGTATTTATTTATGTAACTCTTTTCTTATCTGCTCTTGAGATGAGACAACATTTTACCGTCGTGTCCCCATCTGGCGTCGTAACTATATTATCTTCCCGACCTATTTTAAATAAGTTGAATTTGCATGTTCTATCTTTGTAGCATTTTGTAGTTTCTTAAATATCAACTCGAGCTTTCTTGCACCTAGAAGTTTAGTTTATGTATATAGCCTATGTATGTGAGTATGATATGAACCTCACGGCTCATATCCATGTGCCGTTAATTGTTCTGGGTTATTTTATATTAGTTAGTTCATATTATTTGATATTTAATATTTCATATTTCATAATTTTTGATAAATAGAAAGATTATTATTAGACTTATAAAATCCACTAATAATTTCTTTATTGTAACAATAAGTGTAAACGCAGCCTAATGTAATAATCTATATGTTAATTTTCTGACCGAATCTTTAATATTGGATATGTAAATCTGTGTTCTTTCACGGCAGAAAAATGTTTATGATTTAGATTGACATAGATTTCGTTTAGCAACAATGGGAAGATCGAATCTGTTCTTTTAAGTTTAATGTATTCAATAAGGTTCAAGTTGCAACGGGGAATGATTAGAGTTTAGTCCTTATTAACAGAGATGAATCGTTCCCCTTACACAATTTTATTTGGTTTTGCTGCAACGTGGAAATTAGTTCAACTTTGATATTGAATTGTGAATATAGACATTGATGAGTATTTAGTTTTTGGAAATGTCGCAAGTCGCGCTGTGCAAATTACGTAATGCTTAACAAGTGAGCATCGATGGGAAAGGTATATAAGTAAATGCGGAACTTAGTTTGCACGCATTCCATCAGCGTCGGCTCTACGATATAAACATCTAATGACACTTGGGAATAAATATACCTGTATTTCGCCAAGCACAATTTATACTTCGAAATTTATAATGTTATGGGACGACAGGTTAGGATAGGCCGAAATCCTTTGAGGTTAATGACGCCTGCCTATTGGACATGTATTTGTCACTGTTGACCCATATACTCTCATTCTTACGGATAAATGATAGAATTTCAGATCTCCGAACTTTATTTTGGCCTTCTTCAAAATTTATTCAACGTAGACTTATTTGGGCAAGGAAGCAAAACTAGACATGTAATGCAATATGTCTCGTTTTTCAATGAAAATGTCATCATTGGCGTGTATCTTGTTGCAAGCTCTGCCTATTAACGTTTCTCGATCCCAAGTACTCAGTGGAGCCCCGTAGATTCTACTCTGCTTAAAATCCTGCCCGTATTAACATCGACACTCGTGACACATTTTGGTCGCAATACTGTAGGAAGGGGCACGTACGAAAGTTTTTGTCTGCTACTGAATGGTAGGCCGTAAGCTTCGTCTACGGTTGCAAAAACGACAGGGTTCTCTTCCCTGGTACGGCTTCCTCCTAGCGACGCACATACACAAGTAACTATTCCCTACACATATACATATTTGGATTTCCCCGTGGAGACATGCAGCAAATTAGAATTCTGGATTCATCGAATCTAATATTAACGAACAGGGGATTCTGTATTTATTTTAAATTTAAGGATATTCATGGACTGTAAATTGTAACTTGAGTGTAATGTAAGCTTTCGTATGTATTGGAAATAAACCATCTCCTGGATAAAAATGAATGAAAAGAAAGGTCAAAGTAACCTCCCAGAAGATGCAGTTGCCAATCTTAAAATATGAGAAGAGTCGTTCATTTATTTTATGATTCACCAACAACACCCTTAAAGTTCTCAATGCTTTATTCACCAAGCCCGTACCTGAGAGGGGTCAGAGTATCCCATTTAGCCGTCTGAGTTTTAGCCGAGGTGAAATTAGAACATGAGGTATTTGGAAGATTGAGGCAGGCTAGGATTACCATAATTTGCAGCTCTGTGTGTGTGTGTTACTGAAAGGCTATCTATAGTGGAGAGTGAAATAACACACAGTTATAGTTATATGAACATACATATATATATTACGCAGATGAATTGCGTCTTACATAAAGCTAAGGTCAACCCTCATGCGTGAATAAGCGCGCGTAACGGCCATAGTAAGTCTCGCAGGTAGGTAAGACGAGCAGAGCCGCGCTCGCTGTGAAAGAGGTTGAGTTGACAGTAGCGTCGAGACGTTCGTCGCGTCCAGTAAAGCAGCTGCCGTGCGACCGATCAGTGGTTGTGCGTTTTTCTTCGCCTGTGCCTCATTTGTCTACAGTATATTTGGGTATACAAACTTACGTCCGACCGGAAGTCACGTCGTCCTTGGCAATTGGCACTGCCATTGCGTTCGTGACAGTTGGCGATCCCGTCGCCATGCCGTGAGTCCGTGACAAGTAAGTGTGTGTGTGTGTGTGTCCCGGGAAACCCTGGAGCAAGTGAACTAAAACAAGTCTTCTACGCAAGTAGTGACTCGAGAGTGCTGGACCAATGAACGTGCGAGAGGTTAAATGAGTGCATGAAGGGGCAAACGCGACTGCAGCTACACAGATTACTTATACAGAGTGTAATTACCGTTATTTTAGCATCTTACGCACGAAACATATTTCTATTTTTATTTGTTACGTTCAGTGGCTATCATGTCTTCTTCGGTCCAATTGTTGACTCCTATTGATAGACAGACCATCAGATCGACGTCATTATTTTATGCTCAATTATAATAGTATTTGGTGGGCAGGAAAACCAGGTGCTATCTTTGTGCAGTGGAATGCATAAGTATTACCAAGAAAATTTAGCATCACTATGTTTCTCCTCTTTATTTTGACCAGTAAGAGCGACAAGAATTGAAACAAAACGTTCAATAAGATGCTGACAGCACAAGTGAAACCCCAATGCTTGTGCATCCAACTGTACCTTGAGTAGTTTCCCGGCAATCATCGACGATCCACTGCGATTGTCGGGAGGCAAATTTACGAGCTTCGCGCATATTTACCATTTACAAGGGTGACAACTCACCTGCCACAACAGAGAAATAGTGACGGCGATTGGGTCTCAAAACTGAAGGGGGGGGGGGAGAGGATAGTTTACTTTTCCTTGGTAGACAAGGTTTAGCATAGCGCAGGATGAAGTGTGTCAAAAAGTTGGCGAGGATTTGAGAACTCGGTTGTTATACGGATTACAATGTTGCTTTGTTTTTCTTTTAAGGTGGACTTGAGAAAAAGTGAAAAATTAATTCTGGTTTATTGCTGTAAAAACGTATTAAGTTGAATTGTGAGAAGTTGTAATTTTACACAAACAGTTGGCATTATGGACCACAAATAAGTATTGCGCTTGGCAAGAAGTGAAATATACTTCTTTAAATTCGTGCAAAATCGGATTTTATTTTATTTATTTATAAATGAACGAAGAAGGATTTCCCATATCCTGAGTGGCATCTAGTGATCAAGTGCTAAGGATTATCATGTGAATATATTCTTATGATTTGTAAAAGTAGTGTTATTTTTTTATTCAGGAAATAACGTGACGTACCTTTGCTAGAATACACATCAAACTTACATAGCAGAACATTTATGATTATAACGGAATTTTTGACAGTCTATGAACAAAATGTAGTGAAATTTATGAGAAATACTAAAAGACAATGCAAAATACCAAATATGAATGATTGCTAATTTTTTGCGTGCATAATATGTTTCGCATGTACGTGTGATGGTGGAAAATAATTTGATAACAAGAAAATTGCAGATTGTTAGCCAGTCGTGGTATTGCGTACTGTATTACTCCTCCATATACTCGTGAGCAAAATGGTGCTGCTGAACGAGAAAACCGCACTATTGTTGAGGCAGCTCGTTCAATGCTAAATCCTACAAAACTACCAAAGGTTTTATGTGCTGAAGCTTGTAATATTGCAGTGTATATCTTGAATCGTACAGGAAAATCGCCAGTTTATGGTAAGGCACCTTACGAACTCTGGTATAGACGAGAAGTTGGTAAGCTTGAGCATTTACGTAATTTTAGAACACAGTGTTATGTTCATGTGAAAAAGAATTTCCGTTCCAAATTTGACAATAAGGCTATTTTTGGGTTTCTTGTTGGTTATGTTAATGACAAGGATGGTTATCGGGTTTGGATTCCTTCGCAAAGTAAAGTAGTACTAAGTCATGAATTAAAATTCAAGGCTGAAATTACCTGTAAATTGCACCATGAAACTACCATATCAGAAGATGATAAGGAACTTCAAAATTCTAACAAGAACATTAATGTTACTGTGACTGAATGTATGGAAGGAAAGAAGGAAGTACCATTTGACAACAGATCTTCAGAAGAATATACCATATTGACATCCGAAGGAAGTGAAGTTCAACCAGTACACACTGACGAAAGATGAAGTGAACGCAGTAAAACGAAACCAGCTTCGATGGAAGGTGATGAATTTGTATGTATGACTGATGCGAAAAATGACAGTGGTACAGACACAAATTCATATTCCGAAGCTGTTGAATCAAACAATCACAAGAAATGGATGGAAGCTTTGCATGAAGACTTAGATTCATTGAAAGAAAATTAAACTTGAGATCTTGTTGATCGTTCTTCTAATGTTCAAGTACTGAAAAATAGTTGGGTTTTTCGTTTAAGACTTCAAGTGAAGGTTCTCCTTGTTTCAAAGCTAGATTAGTGGTTAAAGGTTTTGTACAGAAACAAGGAATTGACTACAGTGAAACTTTCAGTCCTGTAGCTCGCTGTGATACCATTCGAATGATGTTAGCTTTGGCTGCTTCAAAACAAATGAAATTAAAAGTTTGATGTAAAGACTGCATTTTAAATGGTATACTTGAGGAAAATTTGTATATGGAACAACTAGAAGGATTTGATGATGGAAGTGGGTGTGTTTGTTTTTTAAGACGAAGTTTGTATGGCTTAAAACAAGCTCAACGTTTTTGGAATAAGATATTCATGCAATTTATGAAGAAAACTGGTCTCAAAAACAGTTCAGCTGATCCATGTCTCTTTTATCGAAAACGCAGCGAGAATGTACTGTATGTAGTAGCAATTTATGTTGATGACGGACTGGTTGTTGAAAGCAATGAAAATGAAGTTGAAACTTTCATAAATGATTTGCAACGAGAATTTAAGGTATCCGTAGGATCACTGGAAAAATTCTTGGGAATGAGAATACAATTCAATGAAGATGGCTCGATTACCTTAAACTAGGAGGCTTACACAAAAAAGATTTTGGTACAATTCCAGGTGGCTGAGTCTAATGCTGTGTCAACTCCAGTAGGCCGTGAAGAAGTAGAAAATACTGAAGATGTTACCAGGTGTAACGACCCTGCGTGGTCGCCACATTTAACGACCCTGCGCGGTCGCAATATTATATTTTGTTAAGAAGGTTTGGATAAAGAGTGCATGCTAAAAGTCCCTGCGAAGTGTACACTTTTAGTTTAAATGTGTTAACGGATCCACCTCTACGTTTATTAGCTTCGACCCTGCATGGTCGCTCTATTCTGAAAACGTTAACGGATCCACCTCTACATTTATTAGCTTCGACCCTGCGTGGTCACTGTATTCGGTGAATGTTATCATTTATTGTCATTTATACTGTTCAATTCATTGAAGAGTCCTGCGAGGCTCAATATCAATTGTATTGTCTGAAAGCACACAGTTTTACTTCATATTGACACGTGCAACTAGTGATTTTCCCACTAGTGTTTTCTAAATGTCACTTCTTGGATGTTTCTCAGTACGAAGGTTGCAATATGTAAAAAAATGAGTTAGCAACGCGTACTTGTCGTTAAAATTTTCACCACCAATGCGCCGCCCCCGCGAGTATAAAGCCAGCGCAGCGAGGCCCGGAGTTCAGTTGGCTCCCTGAAGTCAGCAAACTTCCAGGGTTAATCGGCCTCCCAGCCTGAAGACTAGAAGCCATTCCAGAAGGAAGGAAGGAGGAAGCGGAAGAAGAGCCTAGCAGCAACCTACCTACCTTGTCCGATCGCTTCGGCTGATAGGTGCTTAGGTTCTACCTGCCCGGCTAGTCTGGGAGTACACGTGTGCTAACAGACATTCCTTTATTAAGATTATAATAAACATATATAAATATATATAAAGCTGGTATAACCTTTCTTTACACCCAGCAAGCCCTGAGATAATTCTGAGTCCATGTTCTACGGCTGACAAGAAGTTAGCACATATGGGTAGACTTTTGCCGTCCACCTAATTGTAGGGTTTAGTGTGTTGAACGCAGGCCGCGCCTGTACTCCAGTGCTGTGTTGTTGTGAGCACGGGTGAACGTTCCACAGGAAGGTTCCGTATCGTGAAGCAGAAGGATGCCTTACTTATTTAGCTGCTGCAACTTGTCCTGATATTGCATTCGCAGTTAATAAGGCAGCAAGAGTACTGGAAAAGCCTTCTTCTTGGGATTGGAGCAATGTGAAGCGTATTTTCAGATATTTGAAAGGAACACTGGATTTTAGCATAACATACAAAAAAGGAAATTCACAACTGAAGGTCTTCAGTGATGCTGATTTCGCCGCTGACAAGAGGACAAGACGCTCAACAACAGGTATTGTTGCTACATTTGCTGGTGGAGCAGTTTCTTGGACAAGTCAATTGCAGAAGGTGGTGGCACTTTCTACAACTGAAGCTGAAATAGTTGCTGCAAGCGAAGGAGCAAAATAATTGGTGTGGTTGAAGCAACTTTTGTTAGAACTGTCACATCTTTTCGAGTTGGATCCTTCACCAATGCCAGTGCAGTGAAGTAGGCTAAAAATCCAGAATATCATAAAAGGTCAAAACACGTAGATGTCAGACATTTTTATGTAAGGGAAAGGGTGCTAAATTGTGACATTAAGCTAGAGCATATCAGTGGAAAAAAAAACAGTTAGCGCAGGGACTGCAGTTGAAACCTACTTTCAGTTTCAGTTTCAGTTCGGCTCGGAATGAAACATTGCGGTTCACTTTCAGTTCTCGAACTGAAACTGGAATGAAACCGGAGTATATATGTCCGAACCAGAACTGGAATGATCTGATGTTTTACATCCAGTTCGGCACGGAATGAAACCATTCGGTTCATTTTCATTTCTCGAACTGAACTGGAATGGAAACGGAATATATATGTCCGAACCGTAACTGGAATGATCTGAGGTTATAGTTTCAGTTCGGCCCAGAATGAAACCTTTCGGTTCACTTTCAGTTCTCGAACTGAAACTGGAATGAAACCAGAATATATCTACCCGAACTGTAAATGGATGGTCTGAACTTTCACTTCCAGTTTGGCCCGGAATGAAAGTTTTCAGTTTTCAACATACTTGTTCACACATAAACACATGTGCAGATGTAACAAACAAGTTCTTATGGGTTGGCAACCATGGCAGGTTCCAGCTTTGTTGTTATTTGTTTTTTTACAATAGAGGATAAGGAAACTCTTGTTCTTTTTTAATTTCTGAAAGTAGCGTATGACATCACAGTACAGTAACCAAATTGTAGTTAAACAAATACATTTATGAAAGTAACGTATGTCATCACAGTACAGCAACCAAACTGTAGTTAATAAAACAGATACAATTCTATGTGAGCTGTGGCTAGCTTCATAAGTGTGTCCATTTTCGCGCAAAACTACATCAATAAGATTAATACACATTAGATTTTCCTATGGCAGCAAATTTTCCAATTCATGGAAAATGGCATTTACTCTTTTGTATTACTCTTTTGTATGTAATTACATAATTTTGTTTGGTTTTCTGAATTCCTGAAAATAGAAAATTAAAATAAAATAGTGTATGAACTGTTAATTTATGAAAAACGCAATAAGCATCTATCCTCGATGGATATTTTCACACCTACAATAACCATGGATTAAAGAAAAATCACTTAAAAATATGCTTCACAAACTTTGGTTGATTGTAAATGATACATGTCATAATTTTGTAGTACGAGTTCCTCCTCCTCGTATGTAACCTCGTATTTGCACTTTAACAGCTATTATTTAAATTTTGAATAAAAAAGGAAATTAGGTCATACATAAATCTTACAATGTTAATCTATTAAATGTCTTTCCAAACGAGAATTATGAAAAACGACAGCAAACATGTGAGCATTAAAAACAATGACTATTGACCTTCCTCCTCGACGAACTCGTAAACACTACTGGAGCTAATAGAGGAACTGAAAGAATTTTCATCTTGGTTTAAGGTTGGCAAGTGCTGATCAGAACGCTTTTGGAATAAAGCATTCGTCCGCAAGACCATGAGATCATCAAGTGCTGGAGAGGAAAGGTTGTACCTCAAATCTGACATTACAAACTTCACACTTGAGAACAACCGCTCCACGCTTACCTGGGTGGCAGGTGCAGCCAAAACCACCGGTGTGGGGAAAAATGCGTCCGGGAAAAGTGCGCTCTCGCAATAGAAGTGGGAAAATGCGCCCTCTCAAGAGTAACCACAATGAAAAGTGGGGAAAATGCGCATTGCACTTGCCTTCCCCAGTTACCCATTGAAAGAAAATGTATTGTGGTTAAGCCGACAGTGTGTCGATCAAACTTCTTTCGTGACCGCAGAACCAATGACCACCACTCTTGGACAATGCCGATATGAGAATTGTTTCTTGAATTGCGCTGCAGCTGTGGTGAAAAACACGATTCCAATGTGGATTTGATTAATATCTTGTATGAACAGGGTTATTTATAGTACCTGGATTTAAACAGTTTGATGGCATGGCAGTCGGGTAGGCGGCCACGTGATTGGTTGGGAACGGGAATGCAATGCGATGTAAGGCACTGTTGGAAAATACATACTTCCTGTTCCCTTCCTACATGTGGTGACGCAATAGAAACTGGACCGGACGGACGTAGTGACTAGTGAGTCACCTACTGACTATTTGAATCAACAATGTTATTTTTTTATGTTGTAACAATATTACATTTATTTTGTTATAATTGAAATCTGGGCTATAAAATATGAAAAATGACACCAAACACGACCAAGATATACGAATTACAAACATATTGCCACTCAGAAGTAATAACTACGTATCCATATTATTATGTAGCGTATTGGAAGCAATGAGTTCGTGTTTGGTGTCATTTTTCACACTTATTTCATACAATGTTTAGGTATATAAAATATTGAGAATTCAGGGGGTACACAGAAATATTCAATTATGTCAAGGGGGACTCTCAGGCAAAAAAAAATGAGAAACACTGCCTTAATGGCATTTCGGATCTTATCTATTTCCAAATATTCGGATCTGGCAGCCCCCAAAATACCAAATTGTTCACTACGAAGTTTTATTCCGAAACAAAACTTAAACTGAAAGGCCACGGAGGGTTATGGTGCACCAGAATGTAGCGAAACATTTCAGTTCAGGTTCGAGTGCGAACTATAAGTCGAACTGGAGCATGTTTCAGTTCGAGTTCAAATTCGGTTCGCAATCCCTGGTTAGCTGACATGCTAACAAAACAATTAGAACGTGTTCGCTTTAATATGTTGAGAAAGGCAATTGGTGTATGTATGTAACTGATTATTTTTTTTGTGTTGATTTTGTCAATGCAGTGTTTGAAGGAAGTGTTAAGAATAATAGAAACACTGCATTCTATGATGTGTATTTGTTTGGTGCTGCCAACTGGTGGCTGAGTGTAGATTTTATCACTGTTGGTGAGTAGTATGTGTGGTAAATCACGGAGTATTCTGTGTTAGCAGTCTCGACTGCATGGACGTTGATTTTTCCTCGTTCGTTTCTTTTTCTGTCTGTAATATTCGTGTACGCTAAACACAATATACGGTAGTGCTTGAAATTGATACTTTGACTATTTCTTCAAATAACATTAACATTTCCGAACCATGGTATGAGAAGCAGGGTATAGCCTGAATAGTGAATAGAAAAATAGAAAGTAAATTCATCTTTGCTTCCAAGTAATTAAAGAAACATTTGAAACTTATACAAATGTATGGTAAGAAAATATTTGTTGTGATTTAAAGAGTGAAATTTCACATTTTTTAATAATTCCTCTAACAACTCATGGTAGCAAGTGCGACATTCCCTTTGACAAATGATTACCACGTCACGGCAACTGCCCAAATATCTACTAGTTGTAGGCTATATATGTCACTCCTATGCAAATGACAGCGTTGATGAAGTACTATAATTAACCGAGGTTTATTGAAAACTTATCACTATTATCATACACAGCACTTCAGCGATCCTTTCAAATTGTAACTTCAATATCACCGAGTCTCCGCGTATCTCCCATTCCTTAAAAGCCACCTGTTGCTCAAGGATACTAAGACGACAATAGACCTGTCTGCTTGCTAGCTTGTCGATTCAACGTCTTTGAGAAGCTTCTGGAATCCGGAAATAGGCGCAGCTTCTGGTGCTGGAATCCTAGACAACTCCATTGTCTGCACGACAAAGGTTTTTCTCTTATGTTAGATTAGTTTTTGGTTCTGATTCATATTATTGTTAGAGCCGCCGTTATTGCTGAGCATTGTCCTTTCAGTCTACTTTTGCAAAATTGGAAAGTATTGTTTTTAAACCGGTTAAAAAAAATCATATTTATATTAACTTGGAAATGCAACAGTACGACTTCGATTAAACTTGCGTCATTTTAAAAATTAATATTTCTTCTTTCCGCTCTATTTAAAATACATTTGCTTCCAAGAAAGTCCAATGACGATGAACTCAAAAATAACAGCAATAACAACAGAAAATGAATCAAACGTAATGGCAGAAATAAAACAAGGCGAAATACAAGGATGAGAAACGGAGACTAAATTTAATTGGAGATCATCGAACAGTAGACGCTAACTGCTGCGTTACCAACCACGGTAACATTGTTTCCTCCTTCCCTTATTTTATTATTTTAGTATTTTATTACCGGGATGTAAGTATAGGGTGAAGGAAAGGTACTAGCGAGAGGTTGTGTAAATAGGCTCAGACCTTATATAAGTTCGGAGTGACGCCTCCGTCCTCCAGGTACATACCTGCGCTCTTTCTTCCACGATGTTGACTCACTCAAACCAAATACAAAACTGATCTCGAAATTTCCTTCCGATCTTCTTAGATCGGTTCGGTTGCTTCGCTATACAAATTCCAATACCTGTCGATTCAGATCCATTTGTCAGGCTGGTACTTTTCCACGGACGAGGCAAGTAATGGAATTTGTAAGGTCTGCATTCCAAACCGACGAGAACATCCTGTCTCCGTAATGTTTCGTTTTCAAGTACACCTTCTAATTTTTACCTACAAGTCAACAATATAATAACTCATGTTGGTTGGATTTTATACAAAACAACAATTTAATCCATAACTCAGAATATTACAACGTAGCTAACTCCGTGCTTGACAACCAATCATCAAAACAAGTGAACATCTATATTATTACATTACAGATGCTTCACAATCTATGTACTGCACTAACTATGCATGAAAACTACCCAGTCTTAGGTTCTCTTTTATGCTCCACAAGTTGCATTGAGTGAATAATGAATATTTACAACACATTCCCAAATAAGTATCCTTTCTGCAACATTAGTCTGTGTATTCAGGTCTGACATTTAAGTAAGGAGATATATTTTCTGTTGTTCAAACTTTGATGCCATCTATGAAGTAACCATATTCATTGCACAGTGCGTTCCATAATATCGTCTGATTATTCATCGTGAACTTCTTCTAGGCATGGTAAAATATATACCACCATATCGTGAATTAAGTGCTAAAATGTTGTTAGATTATCACCATGGAGCAGCAAGGTATCTTGGAAACTGCTCGCAGGAATAAAATTTTCTTGAATTCCATTGTTACTGAAGATGAAACAGCATTTTCGCTAGAATCATACTACGAAATGACGAAGTGCAGAGTGGAAGTCGCTAAATTTATCAAAAAGGAAAGACACCACAGTTCCAAAAGTTAAAGGCGTTTTTCAGGTCTTTCTGTTTGTGATTGTTTCCTTTGGAGGTACCTCAAGGGGAAAGTGTTCATCAATAAACTGCTATGCATCAGAAAATTACAGCAATACCTTAGGAAGACATGGTGTGATGCGCTATGCAAACCTTCGAAATATATTTTTATTTAATGTGCTACAATTGCCTCCATCACATTTGTTTATAAGCCGTCAGGTTTCTCTGCGTAATGCCAATAAGAATCTGATGGATCATTAACTCTCCATATTTGGGCATTTGGGAAAGTATGAAGATTGATTCATTGAATTGGTGTTTTAAGTCCACTTTGTGCACAGTAAGGTTAATCGGTACTGATTGATTGATTGATTGATTTGGTGTTTTAAGTCCACTTTATGCACAGTAAGGCTAATCGGGACTGGACCTAAAGCGGGATCCGAAACATTATGTGCCTCCAGTAAATATGAAGAGAACAAATATAAAATGAAATAGTTAGATTTCATTGCTGTTTCTATTGGTTAGGTGCAAGTAAAGAAAGAAAAAAAAAATGCTCAGCTGTTTTTACTTTTATGCAGTTACCAGCAATAAAAATGATACACCCGGATCCTGAAATATTCGCTTTCCAACATGGGGTTATGCACGTTATCCATCGAAAATTTGATAGTCAAGTTCGCTAATCGCAGTAGGGTTAGTACACGTCCTCTTTTTCTCGTATACGTCCTACATTTCAGCCATATGTCCGGCGTCCTGGAGGAATATGAAAAAAGTCATAAATGTCCTAATTTTCGAGCGTCACATAATTTGAATTAAGAAAACAGGTGTGGACTGCACTCACAAAATAAATAGTGATTTTTTTTATTCAGACATTGCAAAAAATAAAGAAAGAAAGAAAAAGGTTGTGTTGTGCTAGAGAAAAGGCTGAACCTATTTATCAACAAAGTTTTGGGGCCACATTCTACTGATCTCACTGTTCAATGCTCGAACGGAATTTCTTGCTTTTGGGAATGATACTGGTGATCCCTCAAGGTGTATCGCACTCTTATTCACAACAAAATTAGTGAACTAAAAAGAACACCAAATGAAACTTCTGAAAATTCAAGTTAAGGACATTACATTTTAGGTTATTTCAAGTTGTGTTAAGTAAATGCTAAATATGTGTTTGCCATTCCAGGTTATAATGCAAATGTACAGAGATTATTTTCATTAACGTCAGCCCAATGGACTAATGAGAGAAATGCATTTCTCATAGAGCCTGTAAAAAGTTTGGTGCTGGTTCAGTATAATTTCAGAGAATAATGTCTGAATAAAAAAATCACTATTTAGTTTGTGTGTGCAGTTCACACGTGTTTTCTCAATTATTATAACTATTAGAGTAATCATATTCTTTTTATCATGTCATTGTGCAATATTAATCACAATTTCATCTATTTATATTCAGATGTTAATATCTTATGGAAAATGTACGTAAATAACATAACATACACCCCTAATATTAATAATATCAATTTACAAATCTCATAAATCAATAAACCCGTCTCGATCTGGACACCAGAATGGTCTGGACAATCTTGGAGAGAAAAAAAAAGAGAGAGAATAACTAAATAATATATGTTACTGAAATATCTATTCTTATTTTTATATATATATATATATCCTTTTGTTTTGGTGTACATGTATGAAATTTTATATTATAAATAAATAACAATAAAGAAAGGAAAATAAAAAGAAACCGATAAATTCTGAGCAAAAGACGTCCTGGTTTATTTAAAGGCACCAGGACATTAGTGAATGTATGCTCGTGGAGGCGGGCCTGTTTCGGGGGTCCGCACCCCTTTCATCATTTTTGTATTTTCATTCAGAGTTGCATGAGCATATGTTGAGAAGAAAAAAATAATTTAAGAAATCATGAAAAATATTTTTTTAACTGAAAATGTGTCCATTTTAAATTTTTTGCTAACGCATTAATGTGTATTATTTACAGTGAATGATTTGTGTCCTACATTTTGAATAAAATTTCTACATTTTGGGACAACATATCATACTTTTCTCTTATGGTAATCTGGTAACTCTACACATAACGCATTGCAGTGGAAAGAGAATTTCCAAATCTAGGTGTTCGTATTTATTGCCGGTGACTATACAATAGGATAGATCACATTAGGAAATGAACAGGATCAAAATGCAATCGCAAATTGTAGAAAGACCTAGGGAAGCCAGTGTCTTTTCCACATCCTGCCTTAATCGCAGAGATAAACGTGAGTGCCAAACTGATGAAATAGATGGTGGGACACACGCAAAATGCTGGGCCTAGGATTCGAACCTACAGCACCCTGGCTCCGTATCAAATTACTTTAATCATTACACCAAAGAGGTAGATAAATACGTTTACCAGTGCAACATGCTGAGTCGCTTTAATAAAGAAAGATCTTTCGATTGAAATAAAAGTGCCTCTACTTTATACACTGTACTTGGTAATTTACTTGACACACGTTTAGTTGAACTATTGAATAGGATCATCCTTAACCATTCCTGAAGGCTCTTAAGGTGCGATTTTGTCTTCCCAGGGGAAAAACTTGGCAAATTCTTTCATAGAATCTCGGGAGGTCTGGTGTAATATATTGAACCTCTTTCCCCGTTCTTTGAAATGATGCAAGGAAACGAAGCTTCTGAAAACACTTGGTCCCCAGGATGCAGGGAAGAAAAATGGATCGGGAATATTTAGAGGGACCATTCAGAGAAAAAATATTAATGTAATTATGTGAATGTCGTGCGATCAGAGAGTTCGAGGAAGAAAGAGATGCCGGTGAGGGTAATATAATTTCAGACCGGACCGATAGGAGGCGACAACGTCGCATGGGAGGATCGTGAGTGCTGCCGACATCATTTGCAATAGCGTTGAATAATGCTTTCTTGGGGAGATCGGGTGAAGTCTATGGAAGTTAAAGAACTATTTATCACGCGCGGAGTTCGAAGGGATGAACTCAACGTAGGCAGGACCAGAAAGGGCCGGAGACAAAAGGGGGGGAATGGGAGAAAGGTTGGAATGGGTGGGGGAGGAAAGAACGTGAAAGTTTCGGGGAAAGTTTTAAGTTGTTTGAAAGCTGGTTCTGTTTGAGCGTGGGGCGAGGATAGCGTCGGAGTTTCAGCAAGTGTTAAGGCTGTTTTGAGCATTTTAACGCTTAAACGCTTTATCCTCTGCGGAAGAATAACTCAATTAACTCGAAATGTTTGCGTGGGTATTGTGTAGTGAGTTCTTTCACGTTTAAACATAAATATGAAATAAAGTTATAGATGAATTAAAGCTAAAGAATTTGGATTAATACTCCTGAATATACCCACCTCAAAAGATTTCATGGTACTTTTCAGAAAAGGCCAAACACGTCCACTACATGTAGATAGGCTAATCGGTATTGAACCTACAGTTTAAAGTTGAATCCGAACCGCTATGTGTCACCATCGGGATCGTACCCGGAACCCCTTGATCAGAAGGCAACAGAGCTACCACTGCGAGATCCGGGAGGCCCAGTTTGTTTGTTAGAAAAGAGAAAATAGGGTAAATGTGAGGTAAAATGGTACCCTAAGGAAACATTTTGAAATAATACACCTAATTCTTGAAGCTTTCCTGGCGATGAATGATGAAGAGTTTTTAAGTGACTTCAATCCCTGAAGATGAGATTGACTTTAGCTCTCAAAAGCTTATCCGGAAATCACCTAGAAAACCTCTTCAACATTCACATAATGTTTACTGGGGAAAAAATATTATGTGTTTGTTAGAGGACTGAATGTCATTCTAGGAATAAAACGCGAGACATTTACCTTATGATATGTGATTTACTCTGATATGTGAGTGAAAAATATAGTTTGATACCACGTGACATGATGTCCGGTTGGCCTATCCACCGTGGCAAAAATACACAAACAATTTGGAGGAAACGGATATCAATACTTTTATTCGCGGGTTTCACTTAGCGAATTGTGGCAAAATACGAGAGGGTGTCAAAAAGTTTTGCCTGTTGAGGTATAATTTGTTTAATAATAGAAAGATTGAACAGTCCGCAAAACCATTTTCGAAAAATTGCACAGAACACACTCCCTGCCTCACTGTTCAGAGCTGTTTTAACCTCCTGTAGCTTAGCTCAGACTTTATGGTATCCCAAACTCTCAATCATTGTAAGTGCTGACCCATAGGACATGTGCACTGCATCAGAAATTTCCTGGATAGTGATACGTTTATCCTCTCGTCGGTCAACGACGTTGGTGGCCTGCCACTCTTTGTCATGTCCACACTTTTGAACTTAACTACTTAACGTGATGGCAACTGTGTGGAAGGGTAACTCTGAGTAGAGGACAGTACAGGCAAACCATATCTATGTTCATTGTTTCAATCTTTCCATTATTAAACAAATTATACCTCAACAGGCAAAACTTTTTGATACTTCCTCGTATATATATATATACGTATATAATCGTCATTTTCTGGGCATTTCACATGATACCACATTCTATACACTGAACATAGCCTTCACCATTTTTAAAAGCCTTCCATGGCTTACATGCTCTCCCCTGGGTTGTCATATCGCCCGTTCTCTTTCTCGTTCACTTTTATTTTACGAGACATCGCTGTGTGTTTCTCAAAACTCGAGACAGGGTGGACTTCCGCCGAACCATGGTGGATGAAGATGAGCTGTAGCCAAGCGTCTGAGCCAGAAATGCTCCTTGAGATAAATCGAAAGTTTAATTTCAATTTATGTAAACAGTATTTCATAAATTTTCCGATAGAGCTAATGTCACAGAAGAAGTGTTCGGGACTCGTATAAAATCGCACGCTCGTCTACGTCACATTCAACACAGTTTCAAGTTCCACTTGAATTTTTACCAATCTCAATAGGACTCACGATGGAGAAGGCGTATTCATTTTGTTTTGGTTAACTAGTGTAAAAGTAGTTTGAGTTTGCACCTGCCTTAAGTAATTAGTCGTGTAGTTTAATTAGCAGTAATATCACTCAATATGTCTTACCGGGTAAGAAGTTAGCTCATTTCCCATTTACTGATTTCAAGCATGGGAAATCAAATTGAGAACTGAAACTGGTAAAATTTTAAAAGCCGGGAAACGTCTGTAACTCCTTTGTTTTGTAATTGTTGACATTCGTACTTACCTATTCTGCATTGCGAAAGATTCTTTAATAAGGGATTTAGCTTTTTTCAACGAAAATGATTTCCATTTTCGAGATATCGAGTAATTAATCTTTCTTATTTTTCCCCTTCCGTAGGTATTTTTCGGTGAAAATGAATGCTAATGGAACCTAACCTAACAGGCCTAACCTAACCTCGTAGGCATATCTCGTTTCCGTGATGGTTCGTGGGGCTATCGTTAATTTTTGGGGCTAACGTCAATGGTTTGAGGGGGCTACCCGTGGATGGTTTTTGGAGCTACCCGTTGATGGTTGACGTTAGCCCCAAAACCATCCACGCGTAGCCACACAAACCACTGACGTTAGCCCCAAAAACCATCCACGGGTAGCCCCAAAAACCATTCACGTTACCTCCAAAAATTAACGATACCCCACGAACCATCACGGGGACGAGGTATGCCTACGAGGTTAGGTTAGGCCTGTTAGGTTAGGTTCCATTAGCACTCACATAGAAACATGAATTAACGGTGAAATAACTTGACCGATGAGAGAGAATTCTTGTACGACCTATCACAAGTTTACAGAAACTCAATTACGTAAGTACTTTCTCCTATAAATTTGAAGAAATCAGTTTCACTAAATCTCCTTTTGCTATAAGTCAGGGTTAAAATTTGAGTTTCCTTATGCCCTAAATCTGATTCCTTTTTGTTATTGTGAGATTTTCTTACGTTAAATGAGATTTATCCATTCTATGTAGTCTATAGTTCTTTTGGGTATTTAAGTAAATTAACCTGTATTTTTAGAAAGTATAAAATTTTTGTGTCTGTGTGTTCATGCAATTTACTCGCAGCAACACGAGCCTTCTCGCTACTCGCAAATTATGGTTAAATAACCTTTCTTTTTTCTGCGCCTGATGTACACTAAGAATTTGTGAGTTAAAGCTCTGGTAATACACAAGTTGTCGAAGGGGAACAAAGGGTGCTCATAACTGAAATAGCTTCAGTCCATTGGCATACGCAGAAGGGGGGCTGATGGGGCTACAGCCCCCTCCGTAATTTTGGCAAAATCAACATTTTCAAATAAAATCAGCGAAGAAGTAGGGAAAAGCCAGAGTGGTAAATGCATACCTCTCTTAAAATGACCCACGATTGTCTTCTTGAGAGTGGAAAGTTCTGAAAAGACGAAATATCATACTGAGTATGCCACCCCCCTAAAAATCATCTATGTTCTATCCACCTGTACAATTCCAGCCCCTCCAGAAAAATATCCTGGGTACGAAAGTGCTTCAGTCTATTCTCGTAACCATGTAAATAACCTACATGAGGAATTTTCCATAATCTTTTGTAGAAGAGAAAGATTCACACGAAGAGAGAAGGTTAAAGAAAGAGATAGACTGATAGACGGACATAAAGAGAGATACAGAGAATTATGGAGAAACTGGGGAAGAAAGAAGTATATAAAGAAAGAAATACAAAGAAACAGCTGAAGTAGAACGAAAATGAAAGAGGAAATATAGAAAAATAGAAAATAAAATAATCTTAGTAGATGCGCCCATTGAAGCAGGACTCACCAAAAAATATTCCTTCTTCGAATCGTGTGTGTACCGCTTCGGGGAAACATTTATCTGCTTTGGGCTTGAAACCACAACGTCTGGAATGCGAGTCCGTCACTTCAGACACTCACTACAACTCATTCACATCCCAGCTTTGCCACTTGAATGTACTGAGTTCGAGACATTTTGTGGGTTGTATCTTGCGGAATCTTTAGACTTGCTTTGGACAATTCAACTTGACAAATAACGATTCCTAAATTACCAGGACTTTAAAGTCTAAATCCTCCTATCATAGCGCAGAGAGGAGGATTTTTTTACAACTCTCTCGAAGCCCGTATTGTCCCCTTTCTATCTTCGAGTAATTTTTTTCTATTCGTTCCATTTCCAATTCTTGTTTGAGTTCGGACAACTCTTCTTCGATCTTCCCTGCGAGTCTCCCCCCTCCTTCCCCCTCCCCCTCAGGAAGGGAAGGAAAGCAAACAGAAGACGATTTGTCCTGGACTAGCAGGTCTCGAAGGAACCAGCGTTGAGGGAATTATTATTAAAAGGGTTTTAAAAGCTTCTGTAAGGGCGGACGATGAATATTGGATTTCTCTAGATCAGCATCCTTGAATCAAGCTCAAAGGCGAGGAAATAGATTTACTTTCCTCAAAGCCCTCTTTTGCATCCACGAAGGGTCGTAGTAATCCTACACGAGTGGCAGCCTTATCATAAACATCTTAATATAAATTTTAGCTGAATAAACGCTTCCTTTTGGAGACTTTAATTAGAGAGATGATAAACGTTCACAAACTAATGTTTCAACTTCTATTGACCATGTTGTTTTTCGTATGGTTTGCTTACATCTTAGAAGGATGTGGGAATTCCTAGAGGTGGGTCCGCGTGATAAAAATTTTGAGGGCCTTCTTTCTTGACATAAAGTGATGGCTATTTCACAGTGTCGCATGAGAATTCTAGAGAAGGCTGTGTACTACTTTTAAAAATGTCTGCAAACCAGAGTTAAAACATCAAAAATAAATAATAAATTCCGAATGTTGCTTTGTATGAATATTATGACTTATGAGTCACATTATACTTGATAAAATAATAACTTGGTAACATCGCAAAAGGCTTTCGGTAGACTGTGTGGGCTTTTCATTGTAGTGGATAGGTATCCTCCTAGAACAAAAAGTCACTGGTTTGTTACCACAAAGAAATAACTTCTATTTTTAGATATAAGATGCAAATTTAATGATGTTTAAAGAAAGTTTTAGCAAGTTTGGCATATCTTATTATTCTAAAATTTAGATAAATGATAATAAAAATTGGGCTTCAATATTAGACGTCCTTTCCTTAGTACTGGTTATTCATATTCACCGTTTTACACATAACAATAAGAAGTTCTATTATTAAGTACCTGGCTTCTCTATTAAGTCATTCCAAGATTCCTTGGGTTTGCAACACTGTTTGGTTCCAGCGACAATTCCAAGGAAACTACCAACACTCGCCATCGCATTTACTTACAAAGGACTAATAGCCAGAAGCAAACAAACAAGGATTTGTGACGCGCCACCACATAATGTGTTTACGGCCTTCTGCCCCATTCCAACGTTCTTCGGGAATGAGGGATTCTACAGATTTCGTTTGGTGCCGGCGGGTAGATGGCGTTGGTGATAGTAATCCCACAGAATCCGCTAACGGTTCAAGTTGTACCTCTGTACAACCACTGTCCGCCCTTGGATTCGGGTGAGGGGAATAAGATCGAGAAATAAGGGGAGGCGGAGAGATTACCTTGGTGAAACAACCCTAACATTGGTTGAAAATTAAACCTTCCATTAATGCTGCTCGTGTTTATTTTCAACTTGAACCTTGCAGTGTATTTTCCAAGATGTATGGACCATGGTGGTAAAAGGTAATGTATTAATTTATCCTAAAAGCTCTTTGGCGTTCAAAATCCTCCTCTAAACCAATACAACCTCCTACACATGAACATGCATATTGTCAGGGCTAAACTGTGGTCAGATTATACGAACAGAAACAGAACACAATCTTCAATAATAACGACTATTTATGTTTACATACTAATTAAACCATTTGATAGTATCATTGTTATCTTTACATTCCAAAAACCTACAATAAGATATACTTTTTTATGAACTTAATAACCTTTGTGTCACAGATTTAGATTTTAATTATCTCAAACTTAACGCGTAGTGAGAAGCACAACACAAGATCAACAAATGTTCACAAACCAAATTTCATTAAGTAACCTCTTTGCTCCTAGTTTCAATGCTACGAGCCATCAAAAAACTGCATTTGCTATTCTGTATGCATGCAGACAAGAAGCAGGAATTAAGCTTAACGCCCACTGAGACGCGAAGAAACTTCTGTTGTCTGCTTCTATTGAAATCAAATGGTGTAACGCCCACTACAGGGCGGATCCGAAGTGGAAATTTCCGTGCCAGAAGTCTGAAGGTTTTCATAAAGGTGATCGCCAACTGACAAGCCGGAAACGGGTCCGTTACGTTCCGTTGTCGCGTTTATCCGCGTCTCAGTGGGCGTCAAGCTTTAGTGCTTTCTGCTGGCATTTTCTTTTTCTATTGCAAAATACATTCCTGTACTGTAAAAGACAAGAAAAACGTTTGAGTTTACTTTATTATATAAAATAGGCTAATAGAGGTGGTGCTTACATTTTGAAATGTGATCCGAACTACTGCATGTGCCTCTATCGAAATCGAATCTTGAACATTAAAATTGTGTTCACCCCCTTACCTGTTCGGCCTGTGCATAATAAATAGGTAAAGGACAACTACTAACTAACTCTCTAGCCTTCTTAAACCTGAAGGCTCATGGCTGCAGCAACACAGGCCTTCCATCTGTCCCTATCTTGAGCAAGATCTATATACTCTTTTCCATCCCTACAAATTTCCTTTAACAAAATAGCATTAATTATTCCTCCTTCTCATTAATTATTCCTCCTTCTCACATTTTTCCCCGCACCTCCACCATGTTACGTTTAGGTCGTTCACCGGCCTAACAGCTTAGCTACGAGAAGAGTTCATATGTGAGAAGGGGGAATAATTAATGCTCCTTTGTCCTTCATCTATTTATTATGTACACGCCGAACAGGTAAGGGGGTGAACACACCTGAGCCGGGTTTGAACTACTATACACTGATACTTAAATTACTAGTGTCATCACTGTACCTGATCTGGTCCGTCGGCTTAGTCGGGTCGGCGCCCTGTGATCCGTTGACGGTGTGTACTTTGGGCACTAACCAACCTTTGCACGGACACACTCCACGAGTCGCACCACTTAGGCAACTAGCTTCCGACTCTCTCGGCCACTAACTTCTGACTTCCCCGGCAACCTCTCGTCATCGGGGATTTGCTTGGTGTTTGTTGATTTAGCATTTAATCCAGGCTCGTGTATTGATTTTAAATTCTGAAATATAACTAGTTCTATTTCGGTCTTTTTGTGCCACTTTTGTACTCATAAGCAGTGGCGAAGCGTCCTATGAGGGCAGGAGGCCAGGCCTACCCACACCATTACTCTTTTAAAGGTGTCTTTACTTATTTCTTCAAAAGATATGTACTAATGCAATGCAAGAGTTTGGAATTATCATTTATGATAATTACAAAGAAATTCTAACCCTGGCCAGTATACGAACTTTTCACGGAGTGAGGCACATTTGCTGGGGCCTCTTCTCTTCACATTCTGTCGTACGGTCGTATATGCGGGAAGCCTAATCTTACGAGTACTGTACGTATGCTTATAACGTGCTCGTGAGGCCGGCCTCGTGGTGTTACCCGCTAGGACGAACAGAATATCAGCAACACTGTATTTACGCCATTGTTGGAAATTTGTGGTGAGCCAGAAATTTATATAAACATTCGCCTGTGTTCGTGCAGAGAGATTTCTATTTCATTGTACATTCTCCATATTTTGCACGAAACTTAAGATTTCCTTCCTTTCATCGACAAGTGTAAGTGAAATTGAAAATTACGGAGTACTGTAGTTCTGACTTCGTTTTGGTCGGAGTGCTGATGGTCTTGCCGATTCACCCAACACCGTAGCGTAAACAGAAAGTCTAAAAAACTTATATTTATAAATTAAGTCTTCATACCAAATTATGTAAATTAAAATGCTAGTTACGCCCTATATTTACAAAGTAGTTTTTCTTTCACTGGAAGAATAATAATTTATTTTATCGTGAACGCGGATTCCCTGGCTTCTTCCCTGTCTGTGAAGACTTGCCTCCGCTCACGGCGCTTCAAGCCAGTGTGGCTCGGAGCGCTAGGTTCGTGGCGGTAAAGCTTTGTTTGTGATTCGTGTCGTGCGCAGCGATCAGATTTATGCAAGAAAGTGCTGGCCTGAAATGCAAGAACAACAAGAACAATTGAAGTAAGACTTGAAGCTTTCCTGGCGACGAATGATGAACAGATTCTCTCGGACTATCGATCAGGTGAGTTGTGGAAATGATTCCAAGCTTTCGCTAGCTAACAACACTCTCATCTTCAGGGTAGAAATGAAGTTCTGAGCGTCAACCCGGTGTATATACGTTCGTGGAGGGGGGATCCCGGTGAAGATGGCGAACCAATCGAGTGGCATGTCTGCTACGTGCGCGTTTCTGGTTAACTAACGCTACCCAGCTGGGTCCAGTTCGAGCCCCGTGTCGCGATTAAGATTGTCTTTTTCTTCATAAATGGCTATTGCTTACTTGATAATACGGTCCCAGTAGTTTGAAGTTTTGGCTAAGATTTCTGTGTTGTTGAAATCTGGTCTCTGTCCCTCGTTGATTGAATGTCCTGTTAGTCCCGACTTTTCAGAGTGGAAATACTTTGATGTTCTTTACAGCGTTGTTCTATTGTCCTAAGCGTTTGCCCAATGTATGCTTTCCTGCATTTGCAGGTAATACGGTAGACTCCCGTTGTCTTGAGTCCTAACTCATCCTTGGGGTTGCGTAGTAGGCTTCTGATCTTCGGAGGTGGTTTGTGAATGTTTTTATGTTATGTTTCTTTAGAATTCGGCTGATTACTCCGGAGAGATTTCCGGTGTAAGAATGGATGGCTATCTTCTGGTCAGCTTTGTCCGTGTCCCCTGGTGTGTTCGGATTCCCCGATGTGTCTAGATTCCCCGATGTGTCTGGATTCCCCAGCGTGTCTGGATTCCCTGATGTGTCCGGATTCCCTGGTGTGCTGGTCTTCTTGGACAGTACTCGTGTTAATGTCATGTTGATGTTGTGTTCCGAGTACCCGTTCTGTTTGAAAGCTGTGCGAAGATGATGTATTTATTGGGATAGATGCTCCGCGTCGCTGATTTATTTTATTTATTACTTTATTTCATTACTTTATTTTGTCAGATTCAAGCAACTAATGGAAATCACACTTTTGTGCCTACCCTGCTAGCAACTCTACGCTTCGCCACTGCTCATAAGAGGCCAGTCGTGACATTGAGAAGTGGCGACGAACTGATGAGATAGATTTATAACATACACACACATCAATGCCATACTCAGGATTCGAAATAGTACCTCTTGCATTGAAGCGTGCTAAGGTAACCACTCCCCTACAGACTTGGATTGAATTGTAATTAAAAACTGAATATGTTTTAGATAAATAAATAAAAACATGTGGGAGGAGGCGCTTTCCTCCCTTCTCACCATTTTCCCCATTCGAATATGTCCCTGTGTCTTGTACTTTAGTATTTGTACTGAAGAATTAACTTTATTTTTATTGTCATTTGAATTTATGCAGGGCATACACAAAAGAATGGTGCAGTTTCAAAGTTAATTTTAAAAAAAATATATATTTCTCAGGTTACACGGGCACAACATACACTGTCCAAGTTTCTTATGCGTTAATTACAATCCTTCAATGTGTGTCTCCTGGGTCACACGATACACATCCACACGATAATCAAACTCATCCAAGACCCTTTGTAGCATGTCCGCTGTAATGACCTACTATGCATGCATTATCCGATCACGAAGTTCAAGGATGGACATAGGCAATGGTGATACTTACACGCTGGCATTAACGATCCCCCCAAAGATTGAAATCACATAGTGCAAGATCCGGCGAACTGGGTGGCCAAGGGAGAAGGTTGTTGTCTCCATTTGCAACACGTCCGATCCAGCGCTGTGGAGGAACAGCATTGAGAATCACTCATACGTTCCTGTGAAAATATAGAGTTTGAATAAAAACACAGTAATTGATTTTTGTTTAATGAATGTCGATATATTTTTTTTAAAATTAAATTTTCGAAATTCGTAAGCTTTACACCAGAGGCGGCAACTTGAAATAAATTTTGGGGGGCAAGGTTGACACAATCAATATTTTATGTATATGTAAATATACATAAAAAACATAATAGCTGTCCCTCTCGGTGAATTTTGGGGGCAGAGTGTGCCTTTTGTGAGTGTAGCTATTTGATGAACGCAAGCGCGTCATGAATCCCCCCTGTAGGCACCCCTAGTGTATGTTGTACAGTGTAACGTGAGAAATGTTTCTTTAATTAACTTTTGAAACGGCACTATTCTTTTGTGTATGCCCTGTATTTTATGATACGTATTTCTACTATTTGGAGCCCTACATGAATAAGATGCTCTGGAGCTTACAAGCCACATGTTGGACATCATAAAAAGTAGAACTTAGTTTTCATTCTAAAAAGTTGACGGGGAAATGAACGTCAAAGACTGTTAACTTCTGCTGTTATCCAACTACAATAAAAAAATGACCGTTTAAAAAATACTAAGGGCCATTAAATAGTTAATATAATTTCAATGGTTCAGTTTTGTAAATATATTTATGGCATACGCAACTGAAATTTTACAGTTTGGTAAAAACAAAATTCCCTGACATTTCCAGGTTCTCCAAACCAAAACTTTCTAGACTAAAGCCATCAGGGCAATTCATATGTAGAAGGTCACTATATTACAGCTAATATCACATTAAGAATCCAACTTTACCAAGTTTTCAGAATATCCACTTCACATATAAAAGTGATGACAAGATTGACCTACAGTTAAAAAAATCTTATTTTTATACAAAATAATAATGACAGCATAGTTAATGCGAGGCGCATGTCAAAAAAGGGCCGATATGTCATATGCTTTCGTACATAATTATAGTAAACATTAGAATAGAATAGAACAGAATGTTGTTGTTTTTTTATTTAAGTAGTCCTGTTTCGGCTTCATGGGCCGTTTTACAACCAATCCTTGTCACAGATACAATAAATGAATAATAACAAAGAAAGAGAAATAACATAATGATCATGATAATACCACAGATAAAGTGATAATACTATAATGATAATTTAAGGATTATACAATAATAAAATAATACATTTAAGTGATTAGTATGTATTCTGTGGAGTAAAGATAAGTAATAAGTCATCAGTAGTGAGGGGGGGATAGGAATGCATTATATGATGTGTTAAGTGCAGGTGCAATGTAGGTTAATGTTAGTAACAAAGTCTTTATTAATTCCAATATTTACCAAACATAACCCAGAAATTGCAACAAGAAAGTGGGAAATTTCAATAGTCATTTACTATAGTATATTTCTACATGAAAATAATTCAAAACATGACCTTTTGCTAGAGTAATTAATGTACAATTTCTACTGTAGCTACTGGTAATACTCAGTATACCAAATTGAAGTATGGTTTGTCTGCAACAAATTTAAAATTCCTTGTCCTGCCTTTGCTTTCTTTGTTTAAAAACCTACTTTTAGTGCACTCAACAAAAACAATGTTAATTTTTCGAAAAACAGAGTAAATTTCCCTGGCACATCCATGAATTTTCCAGAAAAAGTATATTCCCTGACTTTTCCAGGATTTCCAGTATATTAAGACTAGTAGATACCATGAATTTTTAATTATTCTATATCTTTATGCATGAAAAATATTAAAATTTTATTGAAAAAAACCTCTTTCGTCTCGTTTGTATAAATTAACAGGCTGACAGTGGGGAAATTAGTATAATTGCATTAGTGTTTTGTGGGAAAACGTTATTTATTGTTTCCCATGTATATTGTTACATTTGCTTTGGTAGACATATGGTACAAATCATATAAAAAATATTTTTGTCGTTTTCGTGGGAAACACCACATGAAAACTGAAAAACACTCTCTGAGGTGTGGAAATTGTTATAAAGACACCTTTGCATTTTTACAAAATAAACTAATAACAATCAGAAAGTATTGCACAACAAAGTTCTAGTATTTAGTTGAACCACCATTTTTCTTAACAACCTCGAAAGTTATCTTAGTCATGCAGTGTATGAGAGTGTGTAAGTCTTCCTCTGAGATTGCTGTCCACTCTGACTGAATCCCATTTTTCAGCTCAGCCACAGTCACAAATTGCCGGCCATTGCGATACACATACCTTGCTAGGATCCCCCATAAATTCTCAATGGGGTACAAATCTGGACATCGTGCCGGCCAACTCAGAACTCTTATTCCTTTCTCCTGAAACCACTGTCTCGACGTAGCAGACACGTGAATGGCAGCATTATCTTGTTGAAAACGTAGATTATCGTCGCCAAATTCTTCGTACATCCGAATGAAATCTGACTCGAACATCTCTAAGTAGGCATCCCAATTCGTGGTGTGCAACCATGCTATGGTATGTTTGACGTATCTTTAGCGTAAAGCGCTGCCCAGATCACAACGCTTTCCCCATCAAAATTTCTACTCATACTAACTTGGTCTTCTTCACGGAGATAGTGCCAATGATACATAAAACCATCTGGCTCGTCCAAATTGAACTATTTTTCGTTGCTGATTCCATTCTGAGGTCCAAGACATGTGTTCTTCAGCAAATGCCATTCCAGCCTTCTTATGGGCATCGCTTAGGGGTGGTTTCCTAATTTGTTTCTTGAATGCAATGTTATGGTCTTCTGCTAGAATTTGTTACACTCGCCTGGCAGTGGCTGGTAACTGCATATCAGCTACGATTTGAGAGGAAAAAATTTATTGAATTTTGCTTTACGCAAAATAAATCATTTGTGAACTCGGACAGCTTTAGTGTCCGACCATATTTTCCGTTTTCTCCATACTGTGCGCCCAGTTTGACAAAATTGTCAATAACACAACTCGAATGTCCTAATTTTTTTAGCTATTTGATGATTGGAGGGGCCCGTCTCCTTGTAATCAGTAATTCTTGCTTTTTCGTCACCTGAAAGACGCTTTCCAACCAGGCATGTTGGACTAGCTACTACCTGATGCTCGCACACACTTCCCTTCACTACCAACGTTAGCACAACAGCTACGCCAGCAGTAGTGTTGCCTTTATAGCAATTTCCACCTCGACAGTGTTTTGTTGGTTCTTATGTAGTGCTGCCACCTACACACTGACACAAAAAGTGTAATATGATATGCCTAATAATAATTGTTCGCAATACACGTCCCGTATATGGTAGAAATATTCGTATGAATAACTTTGTTCTCTTCTTGTACTCATTTACACCACTGTATTGTAAATATGACTGTAAATTTTAACAGTGTTGTTCTACTTGGTGGTGTTTCATGATGTAAAATTCACGTTAAACAAGATATACTGTAGCATTCTAAAATATGAAATTGTAATCTGACACTTCACAGTACCGAATCAAGTTTTTTAAAACATGATAACGAAAGATAATACTAGCAGGAAGAGGAATTGGCAAGTCTGCCAATCTGATTATCTCTCTCGACGATTCTCGAAAACACAATCGTAACATCGATTGACGTCCAAATAATCGACAGGCGGTTGCCTCCACTCTGCATTCTGCACAGCTGAAATATTTATCAACCAAAGCCAATAAACTAATTACACGGCGAAATTCGCCAGGAATTTCGTTCCGCTTTTTACCGATTCCTCTGTACCTTTCGCTGGTGGAATTCATGTCAGCCATTGAAACGGGAGCGAGTGAATATGTCGTTGGTTTTTTTTTGCATTGGGAGAAGTTACCGATCTTGTAACAGTTGGAATGTTCCATCCTTTTTTCATTACATTCATGGAGTGGTATTATACTTTGTAATTTCCTTTTATACCAACTGTAGTAAATATTTATTAGATTGTCGTTGTAATTAACTTCGTAGCTGTCTTCAAATTGCAATTTATGGAAAATTAAGGCCCAGTATTCAGACTTGTTCACGATTTTCCATCAACTGCACTTCTACGTACTTGATAAAGTATACATAGAGCATAATAATTAATTAATTTGGGATTCCCGATGGCGCTGTGGTAGCGTGGTCGCCTTGTAATCAAGGCGTCCCGGGATCGATACCCGGTGGAGACACATAGTGGTTTAGATCCAACTTTAAACTGTAGGTCCAGTCTGGATTAGCCTTACTGTGCATAAAGTGGACTTAAAACACCAACTCAATCAATCAATGAATTAATTTGGTTTACTTTACATCGTTTCTATGCCATTTTCGGCTGATTGCAAGGATGAGGATGTGATGATATGATGAAATTGATGAAGGGACACTCACAAAGCAAATCCACGCCGGGATTCGAACACGTGACTCTTGGCCTCGCAGCGAGCTGCTGTGCTAACCACTCCGCCACAGAGTTTTCTAATAATGGACACACGACTGGTTGATTGAGCTGCTGTTTTAAGTCGACTTTATGCACAGTAAGTCTAATCGGGACTGGGCCTACAGTTTAAACTGGAATCCAAACCACTATGTGCCTCCACCTGGCATCAAACCCGGGACGCCCTTGTTTACAAGGCGACGATGCTACCACTGCGTCATTGGGGAATCCCTAATGGACACACGAGGTCTCGTATTAAAGTTCACGAACTCTTCACGGTAAATTGCTAAGTAACTCATTGCAGAATATCACTGCTGTCACCTTCCTTTACTGCTCTTTGAAAGTTATGCACGGATGTCAGAGCCTATTCAACCTTTCAATCCATATTTACATTTTTTTGTGGAATGGCCCACAGCGCTGTAGCCTATTACTCCTGATGTCATCAGCATGATCAGAATTCCTTCTTTTCAGTGTTCCGTTTTACCAGCGGTAACAGAAAGAAGTCGTGGGGGCTAGATCCGGTGAATAGGTAGGGTGTTCAAGCGAGTTAATTATTTTACCAGCTAAAATCTCCACATACAATACCTTGTGGACAGGTGTCTTCAGCTACTTTGGGACCATATCGAAAAGACATGCAAAGGCATTCACTTTCTTGTTTTTCCTGTTTCTGATAGACGATTTCCACGTACAAATAAACGAAGTCTTTCCTTGTTTTCTTCAGTTTCGCTCCCTGATGAGCGTTCAAATCTCTCGTGGGTAGCGGGTCTCTCAGAGACAGTGCTCGATGTGATGGGGGAGGGGTGACAGTGATATCCAACAACTAGAAAAAAATTCGTATAACACATCATCATTTTACACCACATCACTTATCTATCTTACATTGCATCCTGAAAAGTGTACTACTCTCACCATCTCTCTCAAGAAGAACCTGTTAAAGTCATCTTACTCCATCTCTGGCAATAACATCAAAGCAGTATCCTCTCATAAAGACCTAGGCATTGTTTTCGACCAAAAGCTCACATTTGAGGAACATATTTATGCACCACATAAAAGGCAATACATCTCTTAGGTTTACTCTACCGCTTCACTGAAATTAGTGACATCTCAGCCCTCACCTTGTACTTCAAATCATTTATTCCCCAATAATAGTATACTGCTCACCCGTCTGGTCCATGGCGTGCCCCACTCAGCTCTATAGAATCGATTCAGTCTTTCACTTCTTCCTAGCTATAGTCCGTCACAGGGTTCCCTCATTACGCAATTTTTCATTTCCGCATCTCCTGTCTTTTCTAAACTTACAAAGTGCTTATGAGCGACGTTTGCAGAATGATTTCAGTTATTTATACAAAATTGTGAATGGCAAAATCCGCTGCAACACACTTCTTGAGGAATTCCACTTTAGAGTACCTATGCGCACAACACGCAACACAAGATTATTTTATACAAAAAAACACACACTAGAAATTCAAAAAAGATCTATCTTTTACAGACTTGCCACACGATACAATTATCTCTCAAGAATCGATATATTTTCCTCCGAGTTTGCCTTTCGGCTTTCTATTAGAAGAAATGTTTGTAAATAGTATCAAATAGTGCCATCTTTTACTTATTTCTTGTTAATTTGCTATTCACTTTTGTGTTAATTTGTTACTTTTATTATTTTTTATATTTTTTTGCTTATTATTATTATCATCATCATTGCATTTTCATTGTTGACAATTTCAGTGTAAAATGCCCACATGTGCTATATATGGAATTGTCTCAATAAATAAATAGATAATGTGGTAAGCAAGGTGAGTCCTTTTTAAAAATACCTTTAACTCTCAAATATGTAAAGACAAAGATCTTCGTGTACATTCTACCGTCATATAAAGGCCCATTTGGAGACTCGCGTAATTTCGACGTGACCCTTGGCCACGTCTTGTACGCTCGCATGCGTGACCTTCGGCCACGTTGTGGGCGTAATGATATAGATAGGGTAAAATGACTGCATGTTGTATTGGATGAAGGGGATCAAGTGTATAAGTTTGCTAATTTGAAAAGTTTAGAAAGTAACTTTATGTATGTATAGGCTCTAATAAGGTACAACTATTCAAAATATTATTGTCTATTTTCTTAATAATAAACATGTGTAAGTAATAACCGTTTCAAGATAATTAGTTGGATGTTTTGCATAAACGAATTCAATAGCGACACTAAATTGAAAATGCAATATTTACGTCTTTTGTCATTTTCACATTTTAAAACGTAATTGCTAAATAATTGTTTTCCGTCATTCCCCTTAAATTCCTACCTTACCTCTGTAATAAATTCTGACACTTGTTTTTGAAATACGAAAAGTCTAGTATAATTCAGTTACAGTAGTTCTCGCTGTTAAAATAAACTTTCTTTAAGTTCCCTAGCAACGTCCGTTTCCATGGTGAACAACAAGCAACTCAAGTCTCTAAAAAATTGTTTGTTATTATACCTATAAACATTTAATTAAACCATCCACCATGTAAATATTTTCGCATTGAGTTTACCAATATATACGTAATTGTATCTGGACTGAATCAACTTCTGATGTAGATGTCAGTCTTGTTTGAGGCACCTTTTCTAACCAGGAGTTGATTCATCTGTGTGCTGTCTTGTACGCTCTCATGCGTGACCTTCGGCCACGTTGTGGGCGCAATTGTGTTATTGATGCGGTTATTCATAGATCTTAATGATTGAAATTTGACTTCATGTTGAATTGGATGAAGGGGAACATGTGTATAAGTTTGCTTATTTGAAATGCTTAGAAAGTAACGTGCTCTAATATTGTACAAATATTCAACATATTATTGTCTATTTTCATGATAATAAACTGGGTAAATATTGTCCGTTTCAAAATAGTTAGATATTTCATATAAACGAATTGAATAGCTACACTATATTGGAAAAGCAGTATTTACGTCTTATGTCATTTTCACATTTTTAAACGTAATTTAAAAATAATTAATTTCCGTCATTTCGTGCGCTTGCCGATGTGGTTCGCTTATTTGGAAAGTTTTGAACGTAACGTTATGTGTGTACGGGCTCTAATACGGTACTAACATTCAAAATAGTATTGTCTATTTTCTTAATAATAAACTGGGTAAGCAATATCCACTTCAAGATAGTTAGTTGGATGTTTTGTATAAACGAATTCAATAGGGACATTAAATCGTAAAAGCAATGTTTTACGTCTCTTGTAATTTTCACATTTTTGAACGTAAATGAAAAATAAATTGTTTTCCGTCATTCCCCTTAAATTCCTCTCTCTCCTCTGTAATAAATTCTGATGCACATATTTTGACATTCGTAAAGTGTAGCATAATTCACTTACAGTAGTTTCCGGGGTGAAAATAAAGTTCCCTAATATCGATTTTTAAGGTAACAATATATATATATATATATATATATATATATATATATATATATATATATATATATATATATATATATATATATATATACTGCACAAAACTTGAAACCTAACTTACGGTGAAGGTAATTCTAGTTATAAAATAACATATTATCCATCAATGTTCATTTGTTTTCAAGAAAATTAAGGAAATATATGTTATCTTCACTTGGCAGATACAGCCCATAATTTTCTACGGTATATTGTTAGAATCTCTTATTGTGCACACGAATAATTTTTAAACAACATGAGACATGCTCTCAGTTTTCTTCTGGTAGTCAATTCTCCTCACAAAATTTATTTTCCGTAAGGTATGGACAGTCAATACGAGTCATATTTTACGTGACGTCACTACTGGAAAGATATGACATTAAGGTACCATTTTCAACGTCTGTTTCCAAGTTTCATTAAAATAACCATGATGTATCGAATTTTGAGTACTAATTAAGAAAGTTATACATGACTCTTTATGTCATCTCTGGACTAAATCTTGTCACTCTTGTCTGATGCATGTTTTCTAACTAGGAATCTAATCATGTGTGATAGTGATTATCTCGAGGATAATAAAAATGTTCGAAGGCACTAAAAACTCTCAACTAAGCACCGAGAGATACAAAGTGCAAGTTATTATTGTTATTATTTTGTTAGGCACCATGTGTCGCCTCAGTCGAATATGACCGTGTACATTTTTAATCTAGCATTGCAACATCTAAGCTTACATTAATCAGTGCGATTCATAAAAATCAAAACATATGCAGGAGATATGTTGTTATTTTAGATATCAAGATTAACTATTTTCCAATTTCGTTTGGAATTAGAAAATATTTAAAGAAGGTATGTCAATTTCAAATTTAATTGTTGAATGTAGAAGTTGTAAAAGCCATGAGGGAAAAATGGAGGATTTGTAGCCCCTTGATGGAAACACAACATTTAAAATGTTTTGTAATGAAAAGATTTACCCTAAAGTTGGAGGGGGGGGGGGGGTATGTCACGAACCCGCGGTTCTTGCATTGTATTAGTTGAAGCAAAAACGCAGTTGGTAGCACTTGTGTTTGTCAGCCTGATAATTCATAGTGGCAGATTGACAAGGGTGATTGTTGAAGAACGGCTCTGAGTGTATTTACTTTCATTGTTGATTGGTTGATCTTATCTTTTCTGCGTTTCTCAGTTCCTATTGTTGTTTTATAACTTAGAAAATGCTTTTCGATTTAACACATGTCCATTAGGTTATTTTTTTGGTTTGGTGTTTTCTACAGTACTAAAAAGGGTAATTTAGATATGCTTAGTAGGAAACATGTAAATATTGGAGGTTTGCTATGCGTATCCAATAGTTCGATTTTCGGCCACAATGTTAAAGCGCCACCTTTTTTATATAAGTAGCGTGATAGGGTCACAGAGCTCAGTTGACTGCTGAATGCCAACTGCAAAGGACCTGGTTCCTGGGGTGCAAGTCCCAGATGAACTTCCCCAACCAGGTTCCTAAATGGATGTGTCCCCGCTCAAGGTCTGGTATCCGGGTTCAAATCCTGGATGAATTCCCCAAGCCAGATCTTCCTGTCCGTTTTCAACTATGGGCGCACCAACGGGCGAACCCATGCTCACCTTTTCTCTAACTGCCCTTTTCTCTTTGTAAATACCTTTGTTTGACGTTTTCCCCTTATTTATAGTGGTCTCTTGGTTCGAGTGCCTTGACATGTGTTTGGGTAGTTATATTATAAAAATGGTTATAATAATTCTTTAACTCCGGAGTAGGCCTCTTTCATTTGAAGAGTAGAAATAATTATTAAATTCATAGCATAGTTTTTGAAAGGGGGCGTTTTCTTTTAGATTAAACAAATGTACTACGGGACGTGCTGACATAGGAAATGTTCATACGTTGTCAAATGTTCCATAATAGTCCTGTACCTACTCTGTAAAAGCAGTTATTTTTTTATTAAGCATTGTAAAGAATTTACACCTAAATACCTCGCACTATTTCTTGTAAACAGTTATTAGTTAGCTGTTGTAATCAACATGTTAAATTGATCTGCAGTTTCTCTGAATCACTGTTTTCACTGTTCTCACTGTTTTCGTGGCTTTACACTGTTTGCACCCAGCAATCCCTGAGGTATATATTAGAGATCTCATGTCTACGACTGTACAACGGTAACATTTATGGGTAAACTATGCAACGGCGCCCTTTTTGTTAAAGTTTTAACCTTCCTCTTTAAGAATGTTGTAAATGGTTCTGCGCAGCCGGTGTATATATTGCAAGGTCCTTGTAACTTTTTACAATTTACCCTTTAAAGAGGTTTTTGAACGGAATGGTGTTGCACAGGGAATATGAAATGGGTAGTTGTTTCACCCTTTTTAAAAAGCTAAGCGAGTGTCTTGTGCTCTCGCCGACATGGTTTGCTTATTTGAAAAGTTTTCAACGTAATGTTAGATTTTCACATTTTTGAACTTAATTGAAAAATAACTGTTTTCCGTCATTCTCCGCAAATTCATTCCTACCTCTGTAATGAATGATGCTTATATTTTGAAATTCGAAAAGTGTAGCATAATTTACTTACAGTAGTTTTCGGGGTGAAAATAAACTTTCTTTAAGTTTCCTAGCAACGTCCGTTTCCATGGTCAACAACAAACACGACAAGCTCTTAAGATTTGTTTGTAATTATACCTCTAAAGTTTTAGTTGAAACAACCACGATGTAGATGTCGCATTGAGTATACATACGTAATTGTATCTGCGCTGAATCTTCTTCTTATGTAGATGTCACCCTTGTTTGAGGCACCTTTTCAAAACCATGAGTTCATTCATCTGTGTGCTATTGATCTGTGAGAAATATAATGTATCTCGACAATTGAGAATTGAAGGAAACAATGTGTGCTGCAAGAAATACCCGTGGCAACGGTTGCTAAGGACGTGAAAAAATGGCATTTTCACCCTTAAGAAAGGGCCGATTGAGCGATTTTTTTAATTTTCTCGGCCTTTTGGGACGATTTCATGGGGGGGGGGGGGTCGTAATCGGGCATTTTTCGCCTCCGGGGCTTCCTTCATGGAGAACATTTATGTCAGTAAGTCAGTGAGTGAGTTGTGGGATTGGGGCTTTATATATATTGGATGATGAATTATGGCCCACACATTCTCGATCTCGTCTGTATTTGAAGGTGCTGTGATCAGAGCCCCCCCCCCCCCTTTACACCACAGGTTACCCAATTATTTGTGCCTTGGTGAATCCCAGAGCTGCTTAGTGCAGGGTCAAGGTCAAAAGAAAACCAACCTTACATTATCTTCTCCGGGAATTGAACCAGTGCCTTCCGATCAGTCAGATGCCATACCGACTACATACATACTACAGGAGGGGTTTTGAGAAGGTAAAAATAATAGTGTCCCCAGACTTTATTTATACTTATTTCAGCTGCGAGTTTGGTTCATACAAAAGGGAATATGCCGCCCGGGACAATTTTCCCTGCCACGGTCTATCCTCTTCACGGCGTCCTTCTACAAGAGTGCGTAGAGATGGTGCACCCTAAAAATTTGGCAACCCTCAGCTTTTACACGAAGAATCACGGTGCCTGTACCCTCTCGAACAACAGTTTAAGACAGGAAATCAGTAGAAGATTGAGGTTACAAAGAATAAATTAAATTGTGTTTTTTTTCCACAAGATCTTTTCATAGTAGACTTTTGTTCCGCATTTGAAGCTGCGATTCCTTTTTTCTAGTAAGCAAGCTTATAAACCTATTGCTAATATAGTTTTTTTCTTCCTTTTACCATCCAAGTGATCACATTTGCACAAGAAATAAATGTTAATGAAATATTCAATAATATCATGTAAATATTTCGAAAGTGCGAGACCCTGCGTGTTTGCAAGCGCCGCATATCCCAGCTCAGATCCAAGCACATAGACTTTTAATAGACATATGTGAAATGTGATATGCCCACCCCACAGCCAACGACGGTGCTTAACGAACTTTATTGTCAGCCCTTCTGCTTATTGGATTGATTGAGTTGGTGTTTTAAGTCCACTTTAGCACAGTAAGGCTAATCGGGACTGGACCTACAGTTTAAAGTAGGATCCGAACCACTATGTGCCTCCACTGGGTATCGA
Organism: Lepisma saccharinum; assembly: GCF_977018435.1. Classification (NCBI taxonomy): domain Eukaryota; kingdom Metazoa; phylum Arthropoda; class Insecta; order Zygentoma; family Lepismatidae; genus Lepisma; species Lepisma saccharinum. The sequence goes on from NC_139233.1 coordinate 56,925,135, forward strand.
ACCCGGGACCCCTTGCTTACAAGGCAACGATGCTACCCTTCTGTTTATTGTTTTTGAGTAGCGCAGTAAGATAATGAAAACGTGACAGAAGTTCAGAATTAATGCCCCTACAAAAACTATTGTCTTAAACGGAATCCATGAAATATTATTCACACATTTTTTGTGTAGGTGCATTATGTCTGTTTCGAAAAATCTCAATAATTACATCTCTTCACTTCAACACTGAAGCTGACAAACAAAATGTTTACCCTCTTCTCCTCTGCTTTCGTCACATCTTCCTCCCCCTCTCAAATCCTCTCTTCATCATCTCTCATTCCTCTCCCCTCCTCTCCTATCGCCTCCTTTTATCTAGTCTCCTCTCTTCCCCTCTCTTATCCTTACGAATATTATCCAATAAGAAGGTAAATCAAATACAAACATCCTTCTTTTTTAATATAAATGTAAATAATTAAAAATAATAAAAACAATGTAAATCTTTCTTAGTGGTACTAAGGTTTCAAAATCATTGATGACTTTAAACATAAATATTCAATAAATGTCAGCTTCTCCACAATTGTGTAGAAATATTGAACTATAAATACGAGGATAGTGAATACACATTTCAAAGAGCACATAATTGAATATCACAACGGAGTTTCAGGACAAACATATCAATAAGAAGGTTATGTGTGTAACGCGAATTAATTTGTTAGGAAATTTAATGAAGGATTTAGCAATATTATAGCGACATAATTCATCTGCTTATCGAAATTCACTGTTCCTATTTAATTAATGTTATTAGCGAGAAAAAATGGATTGCATTTTAAATGCATTAAATCCAAGTTAGTAGTTACAGTAATTTTATAAGTAAAATAAAAATTGTATTTTTCAGAAAGCTCCATTGAAAGAAAAAACAAAAATGATTACGAGTATTAGTGAAAGTGGAATTAAATTACTGTACATTGTTTACAGATTTCGAGTTGAACTCCTGTTTTATGTGCCAAGCAATGTTAGTGACAACAGTGACATCTTTATTTCATTTAGCTACCTAATGTAATCCTATTGGTGTTCCTCGTAGGTGAGTATATGCCATTAATACTACTTTTCAAAGGAATCAAGAAAATTTTAAAAAATGTAAATGTGAATAAAAATAATAATAACAATACGATAACTTTCATAAGAAAAGCCAGGCACTGTAAAAATTAAACTATATTGTTTATTGTTAATTCATGGATTCTAGGTTCGGTTCCCAGTTGAAGCACATTACACCGTGTTCAGAGTCCAGTTCAAACAATAGGGTTCATTCCTGATTATCCTATCTGAACATAAAGTATAATTAAGACAAACTGTTTTGGTCCTGGGTTCAAGGTGATTTAACGGATTTTTATCCTGTAATGCCTGAAGTTATTATATATAAAACTGTCTGTTACTACGAGTAGTACAGTTCATAATTGCAATAATATTCAAAACTCTTGTGATAAGTTTAACTATAAAAATCTCAATTGAAAATTATAAAATAATTTGATGATGAACCAGAGTTGTCTGAAGTAGTTAAAATAACTCGTATAGATGGCAGAACTACGCTGTTAGTATATTTGTAGCTCCTTACACGAACATTTGGATATGAGAGAACTCTGTGCTTGGTGGTCGCCTCGTTTGCTCATGTTAGACCAGAATGTTCTCGAATGGATTCATCTGAGTGTCTGTGTCGGTTCGTGAGTGTTGATAGAGATGTGGTCCCACCACTACACGTCTGAGACAAAGAAACAATCAAAGACGCTGCACTAGCAAGACGAACTCGTCCGACGAAAGCGACATCAACGCCATCTGCAGGAAAGGTCATGACCACGGTATTTTGGCATGCAGAGGATATAATTTTTATCGACTATCTGGGAAAAGAATGCAAAATAGTTCAAACTTCGAGCGACGAATTTTTTTTAAAAAAAAGGCGACCGCGTCTTGCCAAAAAGAACACCAGGACAGCAGACATGCCTAAACATTAACGGTTTCCACGGCTAAAATTCTGAAGTAAAGTTTGAATTGTTGAAGTACCCAGCCTATTCGCCAGATTTAGCTAACTCTGATATCGAACTGTACGAAAATCTCAAGATATGTCTCGGAGAACAAATATGTTTTGAGAAATTAAAGTGGTACATTCCGTGGACGGATATTTTGCAGATTTCGAAAGATTGTCTTATTAAAATGGTATAATGGTGTACGTGTGTCGACCCGAAATGAGATTACATTAAAAAAAAGAAAGCCAAATTCATTCTCCTTTTCCATTCCGCTTACCACAATTTAACACAATTCTTTAAAAACTTACATACTAATTTTCTACTTACTAAAATGGTGTGATAAATAGTAACTGTGTTTCATTGAGGTTTTTGTGTGTGTATGAGCAAATGGTGCAGAAAGGGAGAACTATCTGGGGTACATTGTAGAACGCAGCGCTTTTTAATCAAGGGGTCCAGGGTTCGATATCTGGTGTAGGCACAAAGTAGTTCGGATCCCACTTTAAACTGTAGGTCTAGTCCCGATTATACTGTATCCTGGGAATCTCTGGAGCAAGGCCGCGCATAATGGCAGAGAAGGGGAGAAAGCGAGTGGGCAGAGCGAAGTAGTACACGCTGCTGGAAAGGCAGGTAACTGCAGTCGCTCTTCCCTCTCCACGTAATTCCGTTCCCTCGCACACGTTCATTAGTCGAATCCTCTGGATACCCTAATTGCGCAGAGACTTGCTTTCGCTCCATAGATTCCCGGGACAGAGTTGCTACCTGCGAATAAATTTATATATACGTTCTACAGAGCCTTAACTTTGCAACCCCCTTATTATAAGCGTACCTACGCCACTGAAAGACTCTCTTGGTCCTTCTCCGGCATAAAGAAATAAGACTAAATGATAGTTACAAAACAAAATACCCCCCAAACAAAATTATAGTATCACGTTCTTCACAACGTCGCTGAAACACCAGTGAGCCTTCGTACGTTTCCTCCCGCCCCAATAAACTGTTCTTCAGGAAACATCAATTCGCAGCAAAATCCCCCCCATCCACATTATGACCGTGGCTGCGGTCCGAAAACAAAGGAAGTGAATATTATGTTCACAGCTAAATTAACGAGTCTAATGGAAGTGCTTTAACCGCGCCTGCAGACAGCACACTCTAGTGGTTCATCTCGTTACTAATTTGACTACATTTTGCGCAGGGGATGGAATTGTGGAAAGGAGGTCTCTCGCACCTGCGGTCGGTTCCTCCATAAGTTCAGGGGCGCGAGGTGGGACACTAATTTGAAAACTCGTCGTGAAATTGCGGTCAACGTTGGAGGCACAAAAAAAAAACGTTTCCGGCTGCTAATATCTTTCTTGCCAACGAGGGCGCCCCCCACTCTTTTTTTACAAATAAAAGGGGAAAAACCTCGGGTGTAATATGAAAAGTGAATTTCCAACCACGGTTCGGAATTGACCGCAACTTTGCATCCCATACGATGCAGTAACCTTTTCATTTGCGGAGAGATAGAAAAGGCTTCAATGTGGCCAGGTGTAGGTTGAAGCTATAAATATAGGGATGTGCTGTTTAAAGATTGCATAGTCTACAGTAGAGAATACTTGGCTAAAAAAGACGGCCTTGACTTTCTTGATTGAGATTGTAAATATAGGGATCTGCATTCTAAAGGTTTCATAGTCTATAGTAGAAAATACATGGTTAGGCCAGCCGCACCCCGGATCCGACACGACGCGACACGATGCGGCAAGATGATCAACTTGTTGGCTAAAATCTGATAGCTGGTTTCGGCCATGTACACAGTAGGTCCAGGTCTGTCTTTTTTTCTTTGGTAACGCTGCGTTGTAAGTATACCAGTTTACAGCAAAATCAATGTATCAAGGTTCACATAGAATTGATGTATCAGACAATTGAATATATTTCTAGCAAAAAAATGGTTAGATAATAAGATATTAACGATTCAATGTAAGATTCAATTACTACGTTTAATTGCTGGCTTCAAGTTGTCTCCGTTTTCGGTCTGTGATTACATGTTTGTGCCTGAAGTGAATGGATTGGCGCATGCGCGGATCATTTTGTCGCAAGCTGCTCCAAGCGAGACCAAATTCCACGAACCTTCGTTGTTTTGTTGCAAACAGTCGCAAATTATCGCAAAGTGACTCGAGTCAAATGTTCCGTCCGGTGTGCGGCCTCCAATAAGGGACTGCGGTAAAACTTTCCCTGACAAGAATGATTCGTCGCGCCATGTCGTGTAGAGAATACTTGGCTAACCAAACAGACGTGATTTTCTGGATTAATGCTGTACATATAAGGATCTGTAGAAAGGTTGCATAGTGAACAATAGAGAATACTTTTTCAGTCTGGATTCAGTCTGTAAATATATGGATGTGCTGTGTAAAGGTTGCATAATACACAGTAAAGAATACTTGGTTAATAAGACAGACTGGATTTCTTGGATTGAGGCTCTGATACTAGCGATGATAGGGGGGCCGTGGGGGGCAGTTGCCCCTCCACTTTTTGCCACTTTGGCCCCTGCACTAAGCAAAACCTTATCTACCAATGGAAAGTAAACTGTCCTTGCCCCCACAGTTTTGGCACTTTGCCCCCTCCCCAGTTTTCGAACCAAATCGCCGCCACTGGGCAGTGATATAAAGGCATCAGCCATTATTTGCATTAATACTGTTCAAGGTACGGTTTAATTGTTAACATATTAATATAGCATATAAATAACGATAGTTTCTCTACCTTGCTTAAATCTGAAGAAAAAACGTTTTCCGATTTTCTATGCATTTTAATATCTTATCTATGTGAGTTCAGACTCGAACAGCAAGCTAATATATTTCCAAGAAATCTGATTTGTGTACCAATTCTTCCAAGTTTCACGTGTTACCCGTACATAGCTTATACGCTGTGTATGTATTTATCACATATATATTTGAAAAGGAATATGAACGAGGTGTCTGCTAAACGGTGTTGGCCTATTGAGCAATATATCAGGATGCTGACACTGTGTTCTCTCGGAAACGGACTTTCCTATTTCCAGTTATGATTCATGCGACTTGGATTTCATAACGATGCGCCTTGCCTCCCGTAGCGAGGCTTGTCGTAGATTAAGCGAGGCAGGGAAAGGGCGGGGACGCCCTAAGAATCGAGCAATGTCTGCAGGCGACAGGTCTCAGCCCGGTCCCAAAATTTTGATCGTCTGTATCTACGGGGGTTTCATAGCGAATGGGAGTGCAGAGTTGTCAGTGAGTGGTAGGGTTTCTTCCCCCTTCCCTATTCGTTGGTATTTTGCGGGGGTGTAGTTAGGGGTTTGTCAAAGCAACCCTCTGGTAAGGGTTGTCATTATTGTGCCGTCACATGCATAGGTGTAGAGGTTAAGCAGCGATTATTTGGATGTATGGAAAATCAGTTCAGTGGGAAAGACATGAAAATATGTTTATTAACAGTCACGTTCTTGGAAAAAATAAAGAAAATATATAGCTTTCAATTGAAATTGCAGTTTACGTCACTTACCATCTGTCCTTTAAGCATGTATTCTTTAGAAGGCGTATGTACAGTCACCAGCAATAAAAATGGGACACCTATATCCTGAAATGCTTGATTTCTCGGAAGGCGTTATGTGTGTTGCCTAACTCTTACGCCGAAAAGTGAATTTTAATAGCAAATTATTTAATAGAGTTTCTACTACCACTCAGAAATCCAAGAATGCCTCCGTTTATCACAAAACTTTGCTAATATTTGTTATATGTACCTCACAAACTAAAAGATGCACTAAATCCAATAATAAAACTAGAATTGAACCTCCTCTCTTCAATAACAGTTAAAAAAATTACACAATCTAAAACAGCAGTATCCGAATATCTCACTTATAAACTAAAATATAAAGGTTAGCCAATAACCACTTTGTAAAATTACATAAAAATTCGTCATCTACTAGAATTGACGTTATAAAACATGAAGAATAATCTGCTTTAAATGCTCAACTTCTAAATTATGAGTAATTACAACAAATGGTAACTTGAATCTATATGAATATTCTATATGAGTAGCTGCCTCTTCATCAATTCCATGTAATCATCACTCATCCTCATGAAATAAGAAATTTTTAAAAAATATGTTGCTTTAGTGAATTAGTTTTCTCATTATGCTTTTTTCTTACTTTACGTATCTTTTTGCCGATTTTGGCTAATAGCACGATGAGAATGAGAGATGAATAGATAAAATTGATGAAGGCCAACGTACAGGTAGAGTCTCGAATCTGAAACTTTAGTGGTGAGATGATGGGTGAATCATTTACCATCTCCGTTGCGATAAGCCTAACAAGTAGGAAAACATAACATTAAATATGTCAAGAACATGCAATCATCATTTGAGACGAGACTATGATAGGGGACATAAATGTCGAACAAGAAACGCTCAAGTCGGCAGTGACGAATAACAAATTTCGTTTCTAAACCAATCAGATTTCGCTGCAATGCTCCGAGCCTTAGGAAAAAAGCTGAAAAACGACTTTAAGCTTCGTCCTTGTTGAAAATCAAACAAGATTAACAATCGGCAGCAAAAATAATCACATAGATGGTAAACCGTATCAGAACACAAAAGAAAGAAGTTACCGTAGACTCGGTATCTTCTTTCGTCCGTTACGGCTTGCAAAATGAAACCGTAATGAAATTTTAACAAATACACGGACGCTCTTCGAAGTCCTTTCTCTTTAGACAGAAATTCATAATGCGGTTTGGTGTTATCTTGTTACAAAGATCATCTGATTTAATCTGGACCAGGCCGATGTAGAAAAAAACGTCATCTCTTTTGTAACAGGATTGCTTCCTGCGAGTCAAGAAATGGAATCACTTCCCAATCTTCCCCCTACCTGCTCTTTCACGTTCGCTAGAACAAGTAAGTCCTCTATCTCTTTTCCTCTCTTTCTCTTTCTCTCTCTCTCTCTCCCTCGCTCCAGCCATCTCGTTTTCCACTCCTGTCCAACTTTTATAAAGAGATAATCTATTTATGATGGCTAATGTCCTCTTTGGTACTTGGAGCGAAATGAAGTGATTTCAAAGAGAGAAATATATAATGTGAAGATTTAGCGAGAATGAATTATTTTTTTATCTTCCGGGCGAACAGTTGAGATTGAAACCAGGCTCTGTAAGGCTCGCTGTTCGTGAACTATTGTTAGGGTGTAGTGCACAAAGTAATGGCTTGATATAATATAAATATTTCACGTAGTGTTTAATTTTCATTGTATGATGAAAGTGTTTTTTTTTAACCGGTGAAGCGTTATCTCACTGTGCATACTAAAGTACAGGGGTGCCCACAGGAGAGGATTATGGCGAAGGTTGTGCTATCGAAAATTTTTGGGAGGATTTTTCCCTTCAAATAGGCTAATATAAAATTCAACATTTATACAGGGTGTTTCGTAAGTTCGTTTACAACGCTTCGGAGGTGATTGTACGAGTGAAAATAAGGTGGAAAGTTCATGTAACGAAATTCCGGAAATGGCTTTGTTGCCGAGTTATTGACGTTTCAAAACGTGGGAAAATGATTTTCCGAAGTGAATAATGGCAAAACCGGTGGAGAGAAGTCGTCGGTGTTGGGCGGTCCACTAAGAAATTGGGTACGCTCTTGTCAAAAAATCACGCGGCAATGTTGTGCAATGTCGGCGCAAGGGATTCCCCAAAGGACGCGAACGAAGATGTTGACGGGAGTGGGGTGGGTGTGCGTTCTGCGTGAGCTGGTATCGACGAAAATTGGCATGTGTTGAATGGCACCAAAAAACAAAGAAAATTTCCTGAGCGAAGGGCACCATGACGTAAAAACTAAAAAAAATGAACTGTCATAGGTTGCATACCCTGAAGGGCACACAGTATGCTTAATGGAGATGTGAAGGGAACCTCATCACAGACGGTTTTCAAAGTGTCCACCATGTACTTCCAAGCAGAGACGACAACGGCGAATCAAGGATTGTCTAGTACGACCCAACAACCCCGGCGTTTCTGCTATCGATGCTGCAGCTACATTGTTACGGGCAACGAGGTCCTCGGCTGACACGACAGGTGTTTCGTAAATGAGGCGTTTCATCTCTCCCCAGAGGAAGAAATCCAGGGGCGTAATATCAGGCGATCGAGGTGACCATGTCACAGGCCCTGCCCTTCCAATGCACTGGTTGTGGAATACGGTATTGAGGAAATGGCGAACATTCCGATCGAAATGTGGGGCTGCACCGTCATGTTGAAACCAGAGTCTTTGTCTCAGTGCCAAGGGCACGTTTTCTAGTAGTTCAGGCAAAACCTCACTGAGAAAAGCTTGATAAGCGGGTCCACATAGGCGAACAGAGAGAATGTACGGTCCAATCAAATGGTCATGCAGTATCCCGCACCACACAATCACTGCAAATCTGTGCTGATGATGTGCCACTAGCAGTGCATGTGGATTTTCATGTTCCCACACATGACTGTTTTTACTATTGAACACACCAGTTTTCGTGAAGATAGCCTCATCAGTCCATAGTACTGTATTCTGAAAATTGGCGATAGTTTGGCCACGTGGGCCAAAGTCCCGAGGTAAAAGATCTTGCACTTTCTTCAATTTGTACGGGTGCATCCTCTCTTCTGCCAGGACTCACCACACATTCACATGGGAGGTGTTTCGTTCGTGGGCTAGTGCGCGCGTACTGATGCCTGGATTATCCATCACTGCAGTTAGCACATCTTCCACAAACCGTCGTGTTCGCACACTTCTCGATCGTCCAACTTCTAGACGAGGTGGCAACACTGATCCTGTTTCCCGAAGTCGAGTGTCTACAGTTTGAAATAAGGTGTGCGATGGTAACACCCTATTTGGAAAACGTGCCCCATACAGACGCCTTGCAGCAAGGCTATTACCTCCAGCCTCCCCATAAATCAGATGCATGTCCGTCAGCTCTTGGGACGTGTATGCAGCCATCCCTTACACCGGGCTACGAGTGTTTATGGCCGTTAACACTAGTACACTTCACAGAACACGATGGGCTGTGGCTAAGAGTTAACACGTAACACTGCTAGGTCAAATGTTTGCTCAACACTACTGTCCAAGAACCTCACGTCTTTCCATTCAACCGTGAATGTTTAACAACCTGCTGCTGGCACAGCACCTGAAGCACGAAAGGCACAGACACGTACGCTCCTTCATTAGGAAAACTACACTGTTGGCGCCCCTAGCAGGAAATGTGGTACTTAACGTCAGATCACACGGACACCCATCTGCCCTTCAGGATATGCAACCTATGACAGTTCATTTTTTTCGTTTTTACGTCATGGTGTCCTTCGCTCAGGAAAGTTTCTTTGTTTTTTGGTGCCATTCAACACATGCCAATTTTCGTCGATACCAGCTCACGCAGAACGCACACCCACCCCACTCCCTTCAACATCTTCGTTCGCGTCCTTTGGGGAATCCCTTGCGCCGACATTGCACAACATTGCCGCGTGATTTTTTGACAAGAGCGTGCCCAATTTCTTAGTGGACCGCCCAACACCGACGACTTCTCTCCACCGGTTTTGCCATTATTCACTTCGGAAAATCATTTTCCCACGTTTTGAAATGTTAATAACTCGGCAACAAAGCAGTTTCCGGAATTTCGTTACATGAACTTTCCACCTTATTTTCACTCGTACAATCACCTCCCAAGCGTTGTAAACGAACTTACGAAACACCCTGTATATTTTTCCAAAATATATGTAAAAATTTTACACCTTAAATGTACCATATTTAATCCATTAGATGAAGAAAAAAAAGAGTTTAAGGGTGTTATCGAATTATGAGAAATATCCACCTCGAAAATATTAGGCCTTATTTTACACGTGGGTTCTTGGGGGGATTCTGAACTAAACGTTGGGGGGGACAGTATCCAACTCTAGGTCTTAGATTATGGCGGGTATTTTAGTTAGAGGGTGATTGAGCATTAAATTGAGGGGGTATCTAATTCTTGGGTATTACTATTGTCTTAGACTGTTGCAAAATTCTTGCGTGGAGACTGCAATTTTTTTTTTTTTTTTTTTTTTTTTTTTTTTTTTTTTTTTTTTTTTTTTTTTAGGAGGAGGCAATATCCACTCTTCAATATCAACAGTAAGTCTAAAATTGGCATGGAAATTATGGTGGCAGGATTGAGTATTAAATTTAAAGGGGGGGATAGGAAGCTTTTGATAAAGCATTAAATCTTAGGTTGTCAAGGAATTTCTGTAGTGGAGAGAGAGAGTTCGAACATTAAATTTTGCAGACTGTATTTGGAGACGTTTAGACCCCGTACGTGCCAAAAGAGAAGCTGGAAAAGACTAATTAATTATCTCGGGATCCTAAGAAAGTATTGACACCCCATTAAATTAATAAATTAATATTCTTGAAAGCCTGCAAAGAGATGGATATAAAAATTATCTTGCTCGCTTCGCTCGCAATAATGTGTTACAAAAATGCGTGTTTCTCTGGCGCTTTACTGAGGTTAATGTGAACTTTTATACTATAGGTGCATTACAAGACATAAGCGATATTCTCGAGATTCATTAATAACATCACTTAATGCTTAGTGTTGGTATACTGCTTAATTTAAAGTAGGTGCATTATTTGGAACAAAAATATATCGAATCAGCATTTCTAACTTCACGTCAGACAAAAATTTTACTTTAACAAGTTAAATTTGCACTGAAGATAAAATCCACTTAATTATTGTTATGGGTTACTAAAATAATTACATTTTCCCCAAGAGAAGGGGGGTGAGTTATTTGAAATAGCAACAGTATTATATTATCGCCCTGAGCTTTACTTTCTGGGGATTACTATATGCTTTGAGTGCGCGAATAATATAATTTGGGGGAACTCATGACATGATTTTGGAGGAGATTGCGCTATTGCCTTGGGGGGGGGGGATGGGCACCCCTGCTAAAACAGAATCAAAAGTGAACCAGGAAACTAGTAGACGAGTATAGAAGGGGTAGAGCGGCGAAATGGCTGAAAACAATTGTCTAATTCCAGATTTTGTATTTAGACGTTATGAGTGTTACTCTCTCAAGATAAGCAGTGACAATTACATTTGAATGGGGCACACATGCACACATTACAACTTACACATATACAGTACACTTAAAGTACTAAATGATGGAACTGAATTTTTCATTTGCACCTTCTAGTGCTCTATAATAAGTTATAAATTAAAGTATAATTTAGTATGTGTGTCAATTCCATGCCAATTTCCCCAGTCAATTTTTGAGCAGGCTACCAATTTATACATCACCAGTTTAGGCGCTCTATTTCTGAACAACGTTTAAAATAAAAGTCATTGTGGTTTGGAAATTCTTGTCGATAAATAATATTCTTGTCTTTTTATTCTAATGAGAGACATCTACTGTCATTCTTGCAAAGGTGTAAGAAGTAAAGCTTTGAAAAGCATTTGCACAAATTTACACTTCCACCAGCTTCCTTGCTTAAATGGCCACATTAGAATGAAAAACTGCGTCTCTGGCGACTGGGCTTAAAAGAAATTGCATTTGCGCCCGCCTCGAGGCCCGAATGGGACGAAAAGCGACCTCTCTTGCAGCGAGTCGTAATGAGAAATCGGAATCGTGGCACTTTCTGGAACTTTACACAACTTGTACTGCTCGGTGTTTACGATGCCATCTATTTTTCTCTGCCTGAAACCACGGTTGACGTCGTGAGAGAAGGCTGCTCGACAGGCCATTAGTTTTCGGGCGGGCAGGGTTGCCAGCCAGTGAAAGTTTATTGTAAAATTATCACAAATTGTGCAAGTAAGATTGTGACGTCACCAAGTGATCCGTAAGTTCTGAGAAAGATGAAAAATAAAGGAATGTCAACATTTTAACAATATGAAGCTCTGATTGGTGAGCGACTAGCATTCCAGCTATTTTACGTAGAAATTTTATGTCTTGCATGATGGGAATGATGAATATCTAATACAGGCCTGCTCAACCGTCCGTATTTGTGGAAGAACGTTCTCGTATGAACTTGTGGACTACAGAACGAGCAGCGGTGCTGTTGCGTTGTAAAGTAGAGCGGAAAGGAAGGAGTGAGCGAGGCAAGAGGTTTCGTGCAGTCAGAAATCTATCGTCGTCCGTTTAGTGAGTACCAGTTCAGTGTGGCATTGTAATCATGACAGACGATTCAGGTGGTGGTTCAGTTAAAAGGGGCAGCACTTCCCCCAACAGTATTTTTTACCTCTCGACGCACGCTGTTCACTCACACCTACTCTGCTGCTTATTGACTGCCAGGTGTAGTGTGCAGGAGTGAATTTCGCACCGCATGGAGGGCTTGTTGTCCTCCAATAGTCCAGTGGAGATTCTGAAGCCTGATTTAGTAAAACAGATGAGAGGAGACTAATAACAGGTTAAGATTTTCGCTTTTAATCAAGGTGCTTCTAGTTGTAATACTTTGGATTATACTTTATTCAGCTGTAGGTAGTGTCATAGTACTTTATTCAGCTGTATGCAGTGTCATAGTACATTATTCAGCTGTTGGCAGTGTCGTAATACTTTATTCAGCTGTTGGCAATGTCATAATGCTTTATTCAGTCGTAGGCAGTGTCATAGTACTTTATTCAGCTATAGGCAGTGTCATAGTACTTTATTCAGCTGTAGACAGTGTCATGATACTTTATTCAGCTGGAGGCAGTGCCATGATACTTTATTCAGCTGTAGGCAGTGCCATATCTAGGGAGGGAGAGTGGGACGATCGCTGAAGTAAAAGGCCACCGAACGAGCGAAAAAGATAGGATTCGGAAGACAGTAAACGACGTGACGCTCCGTGTAAGTAGTAAACATGTTCTTGCAATTTCACGTTCAGTGCAAATGGTTGTATACAAGGGTTACATATCGTTCATACTAATTGTGATTGCCCATTATGACATACTACGTAATTAATAGTGATTGATTGATTGATTCGGTATATTTCACTTCACTTTTTGTGCCACTTTTGACTAATTTGCGAAGATGGGGATGAGTGATGATATGAATATATTGATGAATGGACACACATCCATGCCCAGGCCAGGATTCGAAGCCGTGATGTAGCGCCATGTGATAACCACTCCGCCATGGGACCCGGCGTAGTTAATAGTTACTAATGTTATGCGCTGATAACAGGAAGCGATAAATATCCGAGATATGTGGAGGCGAAATGATTAAATCCTTATGAATGTATGTACAAAAGAACCTTCTTTGCCCGGTGATAATACAGATTCTGACGACAGGGCTAATAAGAAGAGAAGTTTCGACAGACCAAAATACTTCATAAATCTTGGGCTAAATTTTTGACGAACATTGTCAAATTGTTGAACAATTCATATTCTGAATCTATTGGTTTTACACCTGCGGAACTATTTTTAGCTCCAAGTATTTTGCCTTCCAGGATAATTCTTCAATATTCTCAGCCCAATCGACAATATTATTTATATTATCTTCAACTTGTTCGTGTAAAAATAGTTCCGCAGGTGTAAAACCAATAGATTCAGAATATGAATTGTTCAACAATTTGACAACGTTTGTCAAAAATTTAGCCCAAGATTTATGATTATCCTTGCAAAATAACCTCAGTAAACGCACAATCTCTTTATTGTAGCGTTCAATTGGATTAGCGTGTGGTGAATATGGCGAAGTAAAAATATGCTTGATGTTCTTGGAGATAATAAAACTTCGCCACTCCTTAGATTTAAATTGTGAACCATTATCACTTAATATAATTAGACATGCAGGATAATGATGAAAATACGATTGGTTTAGTTTATTGATAATTTCCATAGATGAAGCTTTACGCAAAGGATAAACCATAATAAATGTACTTGCAAGATCCACTATACTTAGTATATAATGATAACTTTGAGAAGCTGGTAACGGACCAATCAAATCTAATGAAAGGAATTGATGTATTTTAGGAGTTAATATGCGAAGATCTTCTCGTGTGATACGTTGCACTCTCTGCTTTGACTTGGCACATTCAAGACAATTTATCAGATATAATTTAATGCTGGCTTTCATGTTTGGCCAAAAAAAATTTCAACACTTTCTGAACGTTTTTGAATGTCCACATAAATCATGATGATCATACAGTACCTTTTGCACAGCTTTTTTTTTTTAGGTACAAATATTCTCCAATGTTCAGACGCAATAGATTTATAGAATAAGATATCTTCATGCATTCCAAAATTTCCTCTGATATCGAACTTAGAATCTCCTTTGTTTATCGCCATTCTTAACTTTTGACACTGCTCATCGTTCTGTTGAGATTGTACCCAATATTGTGGAGTATCTTTGGATAGGAGATCGATATTTGTATTATTAACGTAGAGTTTCATTGGGAATAAATCTCCCTGTGTCCTTGCGGGATATCTGCTTAAGGCATCAGCCACAATATTGGTGGAACCTTGAATATGTTCAACAGTAAAATCAAAACTTTGAAGTTTTAATGCCCAGCGGTTTAGTCTTGGATTTAAACTTCTTGGTCACAATGAATAACAAATGTGCTTCCAGTAAGATAAACACTAAACTTTTCTACTGAAAATAGGATAGCAAGACATTCAATCTCATGGATTGAATAAGTTAATTCTGTACCACGCAATACTCTACTAACATATTGTATTACTAACGTTTCATCTTCATCTGATAGCTGCCATAAAACTCCTCCAATTCCAACTTTGCTTCCATCAGTGTTAAGATGGAAAATTTTACTAAAATCCGGTTGAGCTAATACATCAGGAGACGTAACTAGCTGTTTCAAATCATTAAAAGCTTGGTGATGATGCTCCATCCAGTCCCACTTGTTATTTGACTTTAGTAAATCATACAAAGGAGCAGCTATCATTGCAAATTTCTGAACAAATTTTCTCCTCCAATTTACTATTCCTAAAAATTTCCTTATAGCCTTCTTGTTTTGAGGAACTGGAAAATCCATGATTGCTTGGTTCCTTTCAGGATCAATATGAATGGTTTCTCCAGAAATCACATGGACTAGGAAATGTATTTCAGTTTGGAAGAACTTGCATTTCGACAATTTAATAGACATATTAGCTGTCTTCAGAGTTGATAAAACATAACGTAGATGTTCTAAGTGGTTTTGAATCGATGGAGAGAAAATTAAAATATCATCAATATAAACAATCAAGAAAGAATTTGTATGATTGCCAAATATTTTATGCATTCTATCAACGAACACACTCACGGCACTTTTGATTCCAAAAGGCAAAAAATGGAACTCCATCAAAATACTTCTATAAGAAAATAACGTAAACTTAAACGACCTTGGTGTCAAAGGAATCTTAAAATAACCACAACTAAGGTCAATAGATGTTAAGTATTTTGCTGTCTTCAATCTTTGTAGTAATTCCGAGATAGGCTCTACCTGTGTCATCGGACAAATTACGTGTTGGTTTAATTTACGGAAGTCGACCACTGGTATCCATAAACCTCCCGCCTTTGGGACTATGTAGAGTGGATTCCTATAGGGAGATTTGCTTTCTTGTATGACGCCCCACTGTTGCCATTTTTGTAACTCTCTTTCCATATCATAAGGAACAGGGTAAGTGGGTGCTATTATTTTCACATCAGTATCCAATTGTATATCGTAAGCTTCCACATTTGCTTGTTTAGGTCTGTCAGAAAATAAAATATGGTATTCCAGAAGAAGATGAAATAACTTATCCAAACAATCAGATGCAAGAGTATTGCTCATGTAGGCTGCACGCCGAATATCTTCCTCCGAAGCGATGTCAGATGTTCCTTCAATTTGTGAAGTGGTTGAAATTGGTAATTTGCAAGAACGTACTATTCCCTTCATTGACGGAAGACTCTCTTCAGATCAGTGGCGGCTGGCCAAGTGCAACAAGTGCAGATGTTTTCACCTAATTTTCAAATTAATATTTACATTTTTCATTTGGTTGTTAAATTAAACTATTTCCCAGCAGAATGCACACGATAATACTAAAATAATACGCCGCTCGGCGCTACGCACGTGAAGAGTTCGTCGTAGCATAAGGGAACCAAGGGCAAACGCCGCCAGGTTGCGGAAGACCTTAGCCGGTTGTCATGGCAACGGTGACGTCACCTAGCGTTGGCCTTGAACGGGTGTCGTCTTGCAGGTGCAGCAGTTCTCTCGCCGACAGAAAACATTGCATCCAATTGTTGTGGCAAAATCGTTGCGTTATCGCGAGATCTTGTTCCGTGTGTGTATTTCGCGTTTCCTATCGTGTGTTGTGTGCATGTGTTGAACTGTGGTTTGTACAATGAACCCAGTAAATGACTTAGTGTGTAATTTGTTACAGACACCATTTTCCAAATGGACGGATGAAGACAAAAAAGACGTTTTAAATTGTGGGCGGCCCACTGACATTCTTCAAATATCAGTTAAGCGAGAGAACAAAAAGGCAGGGAAATCGTACAACATTAAATTTAAAAGTTCCTGGTTTGTCGACTTTCCTTGGTTGTGTAGTAGTCGATATTTGCAATCGTTGTTCTGCTGGCCTTGTTTACTGTTTAGCAACAAATAAAATGTGTGGAATAAAGAAGGGTATAACGATTTTGTCAATATAACGCGTTCTCTCCATAAGCACAATGATTCGGTAGAACATTTAAAGTGTAAGTTACAATTCAAAGTTTTTTTTCATTCTTTTGTTTTTTCATTGCCTATAAATGTACTTCTTCACCTGTTATTTTATGCACGAGCCGCTACTGCTTCAGATTGCACTAAAAACGGAGTAATTACTTCCTGACCTAATGAATTCGAAAGCATGACGGTTGCGTTGCTGTAATTTATAATCGCCTTATATTGCCACAAAAACGGCGAACCCAAAATTAAATCAGCGTGTAACTGTTTAACAATATACAGTCCCATGTGAAAAAAACTCATTTGCTATTTAAACTGTTACATATTTGAAACCCATTACCTTTATACATTGATCTCCTGCAAAGCAAGCCAATTGTATTTCTTCTAATTGTTCCAATTTTGCTCCTGGTATAATGGAACTTAGAATTGTCCAGATTTTATAATCTAATACTGACTTCCAGTATCAATTAAACAATTTAAAGACAGATCCGCAATTTTACCTTGTATTTCTGGATTCTCAATTTTTGGTATTGGAGTACCGTTTTCTGACATAATCGACTCTGGCTCAGAATCGTACCATTCTAATAAAAATGCTACAGATAAAATTTTATCTCTGGTAACGCCTAAAGATTTAATTTTCTTATAATCCTTCAGACATTCCTTAACATGTACTAAATAAGGGTTATTAATACTACCATCCAGCTCCTTTGCATTTATTTGTGGCAAGGTAAATCGGAGCATATCACCCTGCCTTAGTTGTAGTTAGAAGAATGTGCACTTGTGGTAGTAGTAGCAGTTGGAGTTAGGTGTTCCATATTTGCAGAATTACGCTGCAAGTTGGTGCGGCCTACTGTAACACTATTTTCCTGTGAACTATGAGATGCATTACCATACTCTATTGGTTGTTCATTGTAATTTCCAGTTCTACCATATCTTCTGTTATCAAATGTTGGGGTATTGCCAAGTCTGAGATTCGAATTATTTACGTTATTATTCGTTCTTTCAGACCTTACAAACTGCCTTCTTGAGGGATTGCGTTCAAATCTTCGGTGAGATGGGCGATGATTTACATCGATTCCTGCATTTTCAGTCTGTGTTGTAGAATCATAAGAATTACGCTCAACATTTACTTGGCTGACGAAGTATTTTGGTCTGTCGAAACTTCTCTTCTTATTAGCCCTGTCATCAGAATCTGTATTATCACCGGGCAAAGAAAAACTTTTATTCTTATCACTCGAATACAAATCAATAGTCCTTAATTTCTGCGTCAGTTGCTTAAGATCTGTAATGTTATGGCAGCCCACATTCTTTCAAATTGACTCAGGTAGCTGTTTCAAAATCATTCGTATTACTTCAACTTGGTTTGGAGTTTCCACAAGGTTACAATAAGCAGAGTACGTTTTTAAAGCGTATGCTTCCAATGATAAACCTGAAGCTGGGTTGTATTTTCTAGATCGTAACAATGTCAACTGACTTTCTAATAATTCATTAGAAGCAAATTGGTCTAGAAATGTATGTACAAAGTCCTCATAAGAAGTGAAATTCTTCTTTTCACTGTTGAACCAGTAAGCACCTACCTTATAAAAACACTTACGAATTATACATAATTTATACTTGGAAGGAACACCAATTAAGTTTAACATTGTAGTTAGTTGTTCGATAAATTCTCTAGCAGACTGTTTTGAAACATCTCCTCCAAAACGTGGCAATTGACTGAGTTCACTAACTTGTGTAAATCTATTAGAGCATGTATCAGACTGGTTATAAGAATTCCATGTAGAATCATTATTCAGCAACATCGAGTTATAAGTACAGTTTGTTCTAGTACAAGGACTATGATTTACATTTAAGTCATCAGGAAACTGATCATGGATTAAGGAATGACATGTACTTTGACGTTGGCAACCACATACTGAAGTTTCAAGACATTTGTCTTTATTATCACAAGCAACATAAGTTCTAGAAGGTATGGAATTTCTGTTAGATGTAGAACAAATTTTCTTTGATGTGTCTGTAGCACATAAAGAACTAGGTGCATTATTTTCAATATCACAAGTATGTAATTGCTTATTATCATACAGTAAAGAGCTGTTCAACGAAGAAAGACATGAATGGTTATTTAGTGAACATGCACAATGGATTTTGTCAACAGTAGGATTGGTAAATTCAGTATTATCTAAAACACAATGCCGCAATGCATATGTATTCTTGCCCTGTGAAGTGGAAGCTTTACCAAATTTATTTCACTTGAGTAAAGACATGGAATCTGAATCTGTCCATCTGACAGTCTGGTTGTAGGCTACTAAACCAATGGACAAAGCATCACCGTTAAGGATACAATTCCATCCTATGCAGTCACCACTTATTGGGTTATAGCTGAACAGAACAACCATCCAGTTTATCGCAAGAGATAGTGACGTAACCGCCACAATCAAGCACCAGGGCTTTAGTAGAACTAAGTATTCTGCCTCAGGATGAAATATCTTACGAAATCAGACATATCGTACATCTTACTCCTTCTTACACAACTATTTATTTTCCATCCTACTCACCAGCTTTGCTATCCTACTGTCCTGTTTCATCATCATAGCCTTTTCTGTCAACAACCATCTGTCCTCAATATATATAATACGTTGTGGCTGTCCTCTGCAACAGAAAAAAAATATATAAATATTTTCTTGCCATTTCCTTGGAAACTTAATCACATCTCATATTTGTATATTTTGTTAATGCACAGTCACCGGCAAAGAAAATGGGACACCCAGATCCTGAAATGCTCGCTACCCTACAATCCACATTACCGTAGGGTTAGGCAACACGCATAGCCCCTTCAAGCGTACATACAATGTACAATCAATAATGCTTCTTCAGGGTGGCCACTCAATGACCTTGATAAAATTCAAGTATTCCCGGTTTTCAAGATGAACAAAATTCAAGGGTATACAACAAGATGTTTTCTCTATTTCAACCTTACGTATTACCGCCTCTCACCATCCACACAAATATATTAACAATACAAAAGAGTCCGTGTGATTCAAACTTATCCAAAAGTCTAATTCAATTAAATTGTTTATACACATTTAAAATAATTTAAGGTGCATAATTTATATTTGCTACTTCACATCCTCAGATTTGAAATACATCTCCAAACAAGTCACAAATGTTACGGGATATACTTTTCTATGAAAAATATATAATTGTATGAGAATTTCGAACTCAGATTACCTAATAAACTTCAAGATATCTTGCAATAATCTTTCGTCTGTCAGAAAGATCGTTCTGGAAAGGACACTAACAAATTAAATGGATTGAGAGAATTATGTTCTATTTCCCATGCAGATTTATCTTTTTTTTCCTTCCTCGCTAAAAATAAAAGGTAATCTCTGAAAATTTACCTCAGTGCATTTATAAATTAGTATAAATTAAATGGGATTTGGATTTATAAAAATTACAATTTTTCAGTCTATGGAGAAAAATTCAAGCAGAATTCACGCATAATTCCCGGAAATAATAATTCACCCAGAATCCCCGGAACCAATAATTCACGCAGAATTCCCGGAATTCAAGGAATTCCCGGTGAGTAGCCACCTTCTTCTTATTTAAATTGCTAACATCGACATTGCTATCACAACAAAAATAAGAGTTACCCTTATGGCTGAGAAGATTAATATCAATAGTTGGTTTGCTGCATTTTCCTTTGTACATACACTATAAATTCCAGGTAATTAAGTAATGTAATTAACCACAGAAGTTCATCTTCTCATTGGCTTATCCCTGGAAACTTTGGCCTGGTGAAAGCGTAACTGTAAACAATGTTTAATAGCTATGCACAGGATATGACACAGATGTGCATAGCGTAATGTTCTCAACTTAGTTTTCTGCTAATCGATTGTGTGTGTGTATATATAGAGACCAATTCCTCCCCTGAGATTTCTGGAAAGAGTTTATGAAATTCGAACGGTGAAATTGTAGCCATATTTTACAACAAAAATATTCTTTCTTGTGACTTTCAGGCGGTATGTTAGAGCATCAATTACCATTATTATTATTATTGTTATTATTATTATTGAAGTAGGGTTACATTTAAGATTTCAGTTTATTATCTAACTATAAAAAACAGCTTTTTGTCCTACATGAATTAATATGTTGAGTATACAGTTATGCAAATATATATATACAGAATATGAAAATTATAAATGTATGTAATTTTTTTAATATATATATATATATATACACGTATATATATATATAATTATTAGTAGTTATAATAGTAATAATAATAGCAGGAATAATAAAAATAATAATAAAAGTTTCTATGAGTGCCCCCTCTGAGAAAAAATCCTGAAGGCGCCCTTGCTAGAGACAGGTAAAAAGCAAACTGAAAACAATTTTGGAACAAATACAAAAAAATTACATACCTTTCCTTGTTTGTTAATCAAGGATTATCAAGATCTGTCGAGCGTAGTCTAATCACGACCACATTATGAGTCGTCATGTTGTGGCTTCGGTGGCTATTCGTTCTTTTCAGTGGCGACGATTAGGGGGATGCGTTTGCCCCTCACTTTTTGACACCCGCACTACGCTAAACTTTATCTACAAAGTGAAAGTAAACTCTCCTTCCCCGCAGAGTTTTGGCACTTGCCCCCTCACCCAAGTATTTTACCCAATCGCCGCCACTGGTCCTTTCTATTTGCTTTTGAGCAATTGAGCTGTGCACCACTTACATTTTTTGCATTCCCTTTACAAATTCATGATTATATAACACAATGTTTTCTCTTCTAATGTACCTAACTGATAAGTACAGGGTGAGGCAGTCAAACAAGAAGATTTAAATAATTCACAAAAAATAGACAGAGCAAATATTAGTTATTTTTTTAACATGAATGTACTGTACATGAGTGGAAATTACTAGTGTACCTGAAAAATGTTCATTTTTTTAATATGGTGTCACTAACATGGCGTCCTTGGTTTTGCATACATTGTCGAAGTCTCAGAGTAAATTCGCCCATGACGTTGCGAGAGGCAGTCAAAAGGCTGGTGGGCGTGGTTGGGGGTTATGAGGGCGGGGGCGGGGCTACTTTTTCGAAAATGAACACGGTAACGGTAAACGCTGGACGTTATGCTGACATGTTGGTAACCTTTTTCCTGCCTGCCCTCGATGACTATGGCTCTGATGAAGAAACACTCTTCCAGCAAGATGCTGCAACTGGCCATACTGCCAGAGTGTCTATGGATGTGCTTAGACTCGCATTACCTGGTCGTCTCATCATCAGATTCGGCGATATTCCATGGCCTGCCAGTTCACCCGACTTGCCGGGTTCTGACTTTTTCTTGGGGTTACCTCAAATTCAAAGTATTCAAGGACAACCCTTCAAGAACCAGGGATGATTTCAAGGAGCGAATTCGGCAAGAGATCCACAGCATTCCGTTGGAGATGCTACGCAACGTCATGGGTGGATTTACTCTGAGACTTCGACAATGTGTGCAACACCATGGACGCCATCTTACTGACACCATATTAAAAAAATAAACATTTTTCAGGCACACTAGTAATTTCCACTCATGTACAGTCCATTCATGTTAAAAAAGAATAACTAATATTTGCTCTCTCTATAATTTGTGAATTTTTTAAATCTTCCCGTTTGACTGCCTCACCCTGTATATGTACATGTGCATACACACACACAATGTACACACACATATTATTCCTTAGCTGGATTGTTCAAAAGTGTTGACAAGGCGAATGGCCCATAATAACATTTTTTCTTTGGTTTTTCTCTAAGACGTTGCAGGTAGTAAAAATTCAAACATAAGCAGATATTCCATCAGGTGCACTTCACTGACAGCATGGCAATTTCTGATAATTCTTTTGTAGCGAGGGTGTAATTTAGTCGACCTCCAAGAAGTGTTGTTAATGTGTTTCTTGAAAGTTTAATATCTTGATGCCAAAGTTCTTTAGGTATGTGTGGTTGAATTGAGTAGTATTTTTCTCATAAATTTTTCCTGTAATTATCCATTGTTTCTGCCAACTTACCAATAATTCCCTTTTAAAGTATGGTTTTAGCAACTTTTGTGTAGAAGTCAATACAGCCAATACAGCTGTATGTAATTTATAAACAAATGTCTCCAATGAACTTGCAATTCATGGTTATTTTCTGCTTTAAATCTAATATACAGGTTTCATGTTAGTGCATGGTTTAAATAATTTATTTTACAACATTTTTGTAATTGTGAAAAATTATAGAGTACATGAATATTGTCTACAAACATGCAGAAGCCAACAAAAGGTTACGTATTTTATATTTACATGTATAATTGTAAAATTCTGAAAGATCAAAATCTATACACAGTTATATTCGGCATAATCTGTGTTCAAACCACAGGCAAACCTGGTTCTTAAGTTGTAACTCGACGGGGAGTTACTCTTGACTGCAAACCTCATAGTTTAGCCCGATTTATGTAACAAAAACACCAAGGTTTACCGTCTTCAAAGCTATTCAGAGTGCCTTCAGAACTGGCTGCTGGAAAGCAACGATTCAGCAATCAGTTTAATTTTGTTCGGTTGTCGTCGTTGACTTTCGTGACCCAAGGTGCCGAACGCTGCTTGCTGCACTTAACAACACAGAATTGGAGACACGACATGTTGCCAAACCTATAGCTCATACTTTCCTCCCTCCCGCTGTTGAAGACCTGAGGCCTACTGAAGAACTCTGGTATAGTGCTCGTCCCCAAAGAAACCTCACTTTACTTCAAAGAAAGTTCCGAAAGATCAGTTTTCCCCCTTACAACCATATATCAGGTCCACGTGCAGTGCAATAAATCGTCCCCTGAAACCTTTCTAACCAATAGCGTCCGTCCAAGAAATGACAGCTCTCATCAAGTCCACGTGGACTAAATGAGATGTTGCTAATTCAGTTTCATAGAGATTTTTGAACACGAGGTTGCGGTTCTCTATCTTTGTTAGGTTGTGTTATTGTGTTTTGCTATTTTTCTATGCAATATGAAGACCTTGGGAGTAAAACGTCACAGTGAATGAATGGATGTCTAAACTCTGCAGGTAAAAGTGACAACAGCGCTTTGCCGAAAAACAGGTGGTGGCTCGAAACCAGATACGGTTCCGGTCAGCTTCCTCTGGGGTTATGTCAAAGATGCCGAACTGCTGCTACGTTCAGGACTTGGGGTATACAAGTGGATTCTCGATAGCCTTGGAGAAAATGGCAGAATGATCTTGGCTCATTTCACTTCCTTTAACATGGAATGAAATGCAACACTTTGCAACACTGTCTCAAGGAAGCCGATGTTGTTCCTATAACATTCATATCGCAAATGAGATTGCCTCCTGCTTTAGCGCACGCTTTTCGGACACTGTTGGCAGACAGAAGTAACTCCCAAGGTCAGCTGCTAGTAGGAAATGCGTTTATTACAGCTCTAGGCTAGCTGAGAGCTTCTACTCAGTTGCCTAGACTACCGCGTACACATCTGATCCAGACTCGTCACGCCGTTGTATAAAAAGAAGTAGTAATTTCTAAATAAAACAAAGGAAGATCGAAATAACCTTTTATTGCAAATACCCAATATTTCCTGTCTCACAAATGAAGGTGTAGACAAGGTCGCGGTCGTGGCTAATTAAAACCATGAAAAGTCAGATCTAATTGGAAGCTTAAGCCCATAAGCGTCACAGCCGACTGTGTCAACCACGAACCACAGGAACCAGAAGCTTTGTCTATATATGTGCACACACAAAACACAACTACGCACACATGACACTAATACACATTAATACTTTTTTACACACACTAGAAATCCAATTCTGGCGCACAAAAATGCATCTTTCACGTCACATAACGTTCGTTACTTTTCTTAAATTGCACGTTTATTCTTGACCAGCAACGATATATTTCACCAATATAATGTAAACTATAAACGTAAGATTGTAAACACAATTTTGAAGGTATTTCAATAATGGTGCTTGCTATCTTCTATTTAGACTGGGTAGATTGTTATTATGTGCAATAGAGTTACACTTAAGCTTACATTATTTTCTATTACAGCATTGTACAGTCTTGGACACAGCTGGCTTGTAACGACCCTATTGAAGAAGCACTGAAGCAAGCCTTCCATGTCTGACCACCAAGCGCCTTGTGACTAGACAACCCAAACAGCATTGCAATTCTGCGGCTTGTATACCAGTCACGGGTATACATCTCTGTAAATTAAATAGTGATGCCAAAGAGAAATACGAGATGAAGATTGTCGATCGTAATGTCTCGTGTTCTCGACATGGAATAATACTCGGTCCACGTTACGTTCCATTATTTAATGTTGTTTGGGAAGGAACCTGACGGACTGGGTTTATATTTTCACTCCTTGCATTACAGTAAATTCCATATTTTACAATTATATTAATGCTTTGAACGAAAATAATGCCCAGAAAAACATCGAACACACGTTCACACCATTCTTCTCACACACATGCACGTCAAAACAAACACACAAAGCTAAGTTTTAACTCCCAAGTGAATGTCCAAATAACAGTAAATGGAGAAGCACGATGTGCGAAACATGGGATTTTTCACAGAAAGAATGCGTCTATTTGTGACATACGTGGTTTCTATTAATAGACAATGAAACAATTATGAGAGAAATTAACATGCATTTTCGTCTTCAAGTGCTGAGGAAGGAAACAGACTGACTGGAAAAAAGAAAGCCAGGTGCTATTGATAGGCTGTTGGTTAGCGTACAGAGCTTTCATCAGTGAGGTCTAGGTTCGATCCCCAACAAGGACATTTTTTTTATTCTTTTCTATTAGTGAAGAAGTATGTAATATTGTTTTCTAGGCATTTTGACGAAAGGATACGCATCAAATTTGTTCGTTTAATCTGTATTTTCATTCTTCTAATAAGTTCTCTATCGCAATGGGATATAGAGATTCTCTATCTAGGCGATGGATATCTTCTCAATGGTTACGTAGCTGCGATTCTCCAGTCCCTTACACCCACTTGTCTTATTTATTTACTTCATTTTATATCTAACGAAAACACACAGATATAGTTAGAACAACAAACACACCTCGCGTCGAAGGTTCCAGACTCGAGTTCTGGCTTTTTTTTTTGCGAGGGTGATTTTTCTTGTGTGTTTGTTTATCATCTTTGTCAAAAAAATATTCCTCATTATTGCCGTGATTAACCTAGGGAGAGACCAAAGCGACTGAAATAACAAAAGTACAGAAAATGCAAGACACATCTGCCTAGGCATGTTATACCTTGGGAATTAGCAATCTGAAAATTAACTTGCGTTTCAGTCGACTACTTGCGAGAGAGTTTCGTATTGTCTCGTTTGGAGTGTTGGTTATCGTGTCGGACTAACATGCGGGCAACCCGAGTTCGAGCCCAGCGGAAGGCAAGTTTTTTTTGTCTAATTTCATCCAACCTTATTTATAAAACTGAGGTTTCTGCTAAACCTTTTGAATTGCATGCCACTTCGTATGTTGGTAATCTGAAAACATCAAAGATTAAAATTTGATGTTTCGAAGCGACGATGTATTTGTGTATGTGTTTTAAAAACGCAGATATTTATTAGCGAAAAACATGCAGCCACGTGATCATTGAGAACGCTTCCTAGTTGTCAGTGCTAATATGGCAGTAACTACAGTCTGTCAACACACACCAACTTTCACGTTTCCCGTAAAATGAATACCTTTCCACGTTTCAAAATCATGAGTGCTGTCTAAAGCATTACTTTGATACTTGCGTTTGCATGTTCGAATCTAAAGTAATACGAAACTTTTTTTTTCCAAACAAATTACATTCAAACCATTAATAACTGTTTGAAATGTGATACTGATATCATATATGGAAAGAATAAAAATGGAGAATTTCGCTTAATACAACTTATAAATAGGGAGCGGAAGTTGATGAAATGTCATATTTTTTTCTGACATCTCGGACGCGATGCCCATTAAATATACACAATATTACACTTCATCTAGAACCCAAAAAGGTAATTTTGAAGTGTATTTTTTGGCATTTGTTGCCATTTGTCAGGTTTTAGGCCATTTTCCCGGATTTTCGGCATTTACCCGTCATTTTTTGCAATATTCGGTATATTGTTTCTGTCGTATGTGTGACGCTTATTGTGTAAATAGTCTGTATGGTTTATAAGACCTTTGAAGTTGTCAAGATGTAGGTAAAAACAGATTGTGTTTGGTCTCGTATAAATGGAGTTCATTATAGTTTGTTGAATGGAATTTTGTGATCAATTAAATATTGTTGAATTATGAATGCTTATCATTGATAATCTATTCGACACCTTGAGTGCGATCTGCGTGTGTTCCAAATACACAACAGTTTCATCATATTTTGTCACTTTTTTAATTTTGGTAATATTCTTGAATCTTTTCACCAAGGTATATATATCTCGCAGGATTGCAATTTACGAGCAAAAGAAATGCTGAACTGGTGACAGTCTTTGTTGTGTCGGGGGAAACCACCAGGTGCCCGTCTGGGGCAAACTCAGATTTAAGATCAGATAAGGAGAGGCTTGAAATACCATAGCTAGACCCCGTTTGCACTGAAAATCCTCGTTGCATATTTTAATTGAATGTGCATGTGCTATCATTTGGTGCCCTTTTTTTTAAAGCAAGATTGCATTTTGTTTAATTTCATTTTCATTTCAATTTTTAAACAAATTTGATGGTCATTTCTTGCATTTTACGTCATTTTTTCCCCATTTTTTAGGATATTCTATAGGTCATATACCTATATTTTTTAGGTCATCAACTTCCGCTCCTTACTTATAAATATATTAAATTATGTGGATACCTGATGTGAAACGTACGATGCACGATCAGAGAGCCTGAATGTTGCATTGAAAACTGCAGAGAACAATGACTGACTTATGAACAGTGAAAGGTTCTTCCATGCTCCAATGGGATTTTATTTATAACTATAAATAAACAAGGGGGAAGGACACAGGTGGGTATGATGAACTAAATTGTAATCTAAAAGTTTTAATTGAAGAAACAAAACACGTTCGCGGTTAAAAATAGGGCATTCAATTTCAGACACATTACACTAACTGAAATACTATTTTCAAAATTAATAATATTTGGATAACCGGCAAATCCAAACTTGATGTTAACCACGTAATGCACTTGATAATCAAAGAAACATAATTTTTCTTGAGCATGCCCTTTATTTTTGTGTCTTGATTGTTGAAATAATACGTTGAAACGAACAGTAGTATGTTTTAGAGTGTGTTTAGAATCTCTTGTGTACTGCATGTAAATACTGAAGTCATTTTAGTATCCTAATCAAATAACAATTATTCAGTGTAATCCTTTAAAAGGAAAGCCTTTGTTTCTTTGCAGCTGTTCATGACAGAAATTCAATTGCAAGACAAGTTACCAAATTAGCAATAGTTCTCTTACATATTTGTGGTATGTGCTTGTCTGCCTTATACCGGATGATGAAGGAAGCAGATATAAAAGATAGACAATTACTGTTCTTGGGTAGCTCGTCCTGCTTTTGTCAGAAAACCTGATCAGCATACTGAACCAAGCCATCACACGAGATACGACTTCAATAATATAATCCAGTTTCTGTGGCCAAATACCTCCAAAAAAAGGCAATAAAATTGTCAGTGTGAGGAGACGGAGAAATAATTTCCTTTTATCTTACATTATACTCTGTCTGTATGCCTAGTGTGGTTTGTCTGTCCCAAAGCTGAAGACAAACCTCTGTCTGTTGTAACGCGTGGCATGTTTTCTTCCAGTCTACAAATCACGTAAAATACCTTCGTTCACTTCAGTGTGCTGGTTCTGCAGGCTCAAGGTCATGTCGACTGATAACGAGATAGACCACGTGACTCCGGGGCCAACTGTCAGCACCGAAGACAAGCTTCAGTAACTTTTGCGAGGTTCCTTCTAGTCCTTGACAGAGCGCATGCTCCGTAATTATGTGCAGAAAACCCATGTTTTCTGTGTATAAAATTTACGTATGTTTGGATTGTGTGCTCAAATGTTGCAGTAAACATAACTCCGTGACACACAACAACAATTACAAGCGCTTCAAAGATTAGAAACTTAGCAAGCGTTACTCTTCAGACGATTAGATTGTCCGACTGACAGAAGACCAGGTGGTGGGTTGGTAGCGTGTAAGTTTGACACGCAGGATATACTGGGTTCGATTCCCCTTTGATTGCCTCCAATTTTTTTTCTTAACTCGAGCGACTATATATTTGAATTTATTTATTGCGAACATTCTTATTTTATTTGCTGTGCGAATTGTTGAATTTTGTTTTCCAAACGATTACGATAATTTCTTGTGAATAGTATTATATGTATTTCTGGATCATTTTCTCGAAATAAATGTATACTTTTCGCCAGGCATAACATTTTGTTAAGAAATGTTTGTAAAATGATGAGATATGTGGAAAAAACTATCGCAATAAATAATTTTCACAAATAAAATTTAAAACGGTAAAGTAAAGATTTCCACCCAAAAATAAATTAAAAATGTATTTAACTTTTACTCAAATAAATTATTAAATAAAATGCAATAATTAGTTGCTCGAGTTATATAAACATAGGGCAATAGAACGGGAATCGAACTCAAAGCCTTCTGTACGTGAAACGTATGCGCTACCACGGGGCCACTTGACCACTTGAAAATTATGTAATAGCTTCGCCTCATCAAGGCACTTGGAGCTCATCGAAACCTTCAAACGCTTTTCCTCGATTTTTTCCTTCTTTTTAAGTCCACTTTATGCACAGTGAGAAAACTGGATCTATAGTTTAAAGTGGGATTTTAACCACTTGGAACCACTAAACCGCGTATCAAACTTTTCCTCTGGAATTGTTGGCTAGCGTGCGATATTACCAATACTCGGTTCGGGCATGGATGTGGGTGTTTGTCCCAATGAGAATACAGATAATAGAGAGGAAATTGACATGTGTCACAACAGAGAATAAGGTGAAGAATGAGGATACTATTAATTTTGAAAATATTCTTTCAGTTAGTGTAATGTGTCTGAAATTGAATGCCCTATTTTTAACCGCGAACGTGTTTTGTTTCTTCAATTAAAACTTTTAGATTACAATTTAGTTCATCATACCCACCTGTGTCCTTCCCCCTTGTTTATTTATAGTTATAAATAAAATCCCATTGGAGCATGGAAAAACCTTTCACTGTTCATAAGTCAGTCATTGTTCTCTGCAGTTTTCAATGCAACATTCAGGCTCTCTGATCGTGCATCGTACGTTTCACATCAGGTATCCACATAATTTAATATATTTATAAGTAAGGAGCGGAAGTTGATGACCTAAAAAATATAGGTATATGACCTATAGAATATCCTAAAAAATGGGGAAAAAATGACGTAAAATGTAAGAAATGACCATCAAATTTGTTTAAAAATTGAAATGAAAATGAAATTAAACAAAATGCAATCTTGCTTTAAAAAAAAGGGCACCAAATGATAGCACATGCACATTCAATTAAAATATGCAACGAGGATTTTCAGTGCAAACGGGGTCTAGCTATGGTATTTCAAGCCTCTCCTTATCTGATCTTAAATCTGAGTTTGCCCCAGACGGGCACCTGGTGGTTTCCCCCGACACAACAAAGACTGTCACCAGTTCAGCATTTCTTTTGCTCGTAAATTGCAATCCTGCGAGATATATATACCTTGGTGAAAAGATTCAAGAATATTACCAAAATTAAAAAAGTGACAAAATATGATGAAACAATATACCGAATATTGCAAAAAATGACGGGTAAATGCCGAAAATCCGGGAAAATGACCTAAAACCTGACAAATGGCAACAAATGCCAAAAAATACACTTCAAAATTACCTTTTTGGGTTCTAGATGAAGTGTAATATTGTGTATATTTAATGGGCATCGCGTCCGAGATGTCAGAAAAAAATATGACATTTCATCAACTTCCGCTCCCTATTTATAAGTTGTATTAAGCGAAATTCTCCATTTTTATTCTTTCCATATATGATATCAGTATCACATTTCAAACAGTTATTAATGGTTTGAATGTAATTTGTTTGGAAAAAAAAGTTTCGTATTACTTTAGATTCGAACATGCAAACGCAAGTATCAAAGTAATGCTTTAGACAGCACTCATGATTTTGAAACGTGGAAAGGTATTCATTTTACGGGAAACGTGAAAGTTGGTGTGTGTTGACAGACTGTAGTTACTGCCATATTAGCACTGACAACTAGGAAGCGTTCTCAATGATCACGTGGCTGCATGTTTTTCGCTAATAAATATCTGCGTTTTTAAAACACATACACAAATACATCGTCGCTTCGAAACATCAAATTTTAATCTTTGATGTTTTCAGATTACCAACATACGAAGTGGCATGCAATTCAAAAGGTTTAGCAGAAACCTCAGTTTTATAAATAAGGTTGGATGAAATTAGACAAAAAAAACTTGCCTTCCGCTGGGCTCGAACTCGGGTTGCCCGCATGTTAGTCCGACACGATAACCAACACTCCAAACGAGACAATACGAAACTCTCTCGCAAGTAGTCGACTGAAACGCAAGTTAATTTTCAGATTGCTAATTCCCAAGGTATAACATGCCTAGGCAGATGTGTCTTGCATTTTCTGTACTTTTGTTATTTCAGTCGCTTTGGTCTCTCCCTAGGTTAATCACGGCAATAATGAGGAATATTTTTTTGACAAAGATGATAAACAAACACACAAGAAAAATCACCCTCGCAAAAAAAAAAGCCAGAACTCGAGTCTGGAACCTTCGACGCGAGGTGTGTTTGTTGTTCTAACTATATCTGTGTGTTTTCGTTAGATATAAAATGAAGTAAATAAATAAGACAAGTGGGTGTAAGGGACTGGAGAATCGCAGCTACGTAACCATTGAGAAGATATCCATCGCCTAGATAGAGAATCTCTATATCCCATTGCGATAGAGAACTTATTAGAAGAATGAAAATACAGATTAAACGAACAAATTTGATGCGTATCCTTTCGTCAAAATGCCTAGAAAACAATATTACATACTTCTTCACTAATAGAAAAGAATAAAAAAAATGTCCTTGTTGGGGATCGAACCTAGACCTCACTGATGAAAGCTCTGTACGCTAACCAACAGCCTATCAATAGCACCTGGCTTTCTTTTTTCCAGTCAGTCTGTTTCCTTCCTCAGCACTTGAAGACGAAAATGCATGTTAATTTCTCTCATAATTGTTTCATTGTCTATTAATAGAAACCACGTATGTCACAAATAGACGCATTCTTTCTGTGAAAAATCCCATGTTTCGCACATCGTGCTTCTCCATTTACTGTTATTTGGACATTCACTTGGGAGTTAAAACTTAGCTTTGTGTGTTTGTTTTGACGTGCATGTGTGTGAGAAGAATGGTGTGAACGTGTGTTCGATGTTTTTCTGGGCATTATTTTCGTTCAAAGCATTAATATAATTGTAAAATATGGAATTTACTGTAATGCAAGGAGTGAAAATATAAACCCAGTCCGTCAGGTTCGTTCCCAAACAACATTAAATAATGGAACGTAACGTGGACCGAGTATTATTCCATGTCGAGAACACGAGACATTACGATCGACAATCTTCATCTCGTATTTCTCTTTGGCATCACTACTCAATTTACAGAGATGTATACCCGTGACTGGTATACAAGCCGCAGAATTGCAATGCTGTTTGGGTTGTCTAGTCACAAGGCGCTTGGTGGTCAGACATGGATGGCTTGCTTCACTGATTCTTCAATAGGGTCGTTACAAGCCAACTGTGTCCAAGACTGTACACTACGTAGGTGAATGTGTTATAATATACAATTACAACAACTTTTAAATACCCAGAATACAAATAATTGCCAAATTAAGCAAGACAATAATACAAAACAGAGTTTACTAAACTTTCCACAGAAAGGATAGCCAAATAATATGTTGTAGTGACCCAAAAATTAAATAATATGCAAATAAATGATTGTTCAAATGGATCAATTACTGTTAGTAATTTCTGACCAAAATGCTCATTTGCTTATAGTTACCAAAACATTTGTTCAAAATTAGAAATATGATATCGTGCATTTCTTGTTTTTGTTCTCAAGAAAGCTCAACTAAGTTTTTTAAAATTCAGTTTCTTCTGTGATTGATGACCACAACGTTAAGCATAAGTCATCGTGCATCCCCTACGTGTCCAAAGTTACGTTATTCGGAGTCAAAGAATTTCCGCCGTTAACAACATTTTTCATTGTTTTGATATTGTAATCTGTGTTGGGTTGATGTGATCAGCACCGCGCTCCAGTCGTCTTAAACTTGTAGAGTTGTTCCGCAGTTAGCCGTTTATTAGAGGCTTAGTAAACCCCTAAGCCGCTCCATGCAGAAACATTGCTGGAAAAGTCCTACCTTAATATCAAGCAATCCAGGAATCGAACCCAGGTATCGCACGTGACAGTGAAACACACTGCTGATTGGACCACGACGGTTCTCTCTCGCATCTATGGTTGTGGTTATTCTTTAGCACAGGTGGTAAAGTGACTGTATTTTTTCTTGATACGCAATGTCTTGTAGGTAGCCCCCAGAAGAAAAATCCACAGGGGTCAAATCCGGACTTCGCGTTGGCCAAGGACTGGGACTTGCTATGGCTGTCCATTTCCCTGTGAATCGGTTGCACAGCTTCTATGATCAGCTTAGTCTGTCCAGCTATGTGACGCTGCTGCTATCTGGTGAGCAATGTGTCGCTTCACGATTGCGCTCAAAATACCACTGTGTACTGCAACGAAAGTAAATTAGGCCACTTCGTGTTTGAAATCCCGGAGTTCGTTTTTGGACATGCTGTATGTATTTAGAGCCATTGATTTTGAAACTGAATAGTGGATGTCGAGATCACGCAAGCTACTTTTATTATGATAGTTACGTGATATTCGTACGTTACGAATTCTCATTAATATATAATAAATAATAAAATATGTTGATGTTCTGTCAGACGTTTCAGCATTTAGCAATTACACTATGATGTACGTCGTGAAGCCATACTTTACGTTTATGAGTACTGCTATATTAGTATTAATTCATTATTGTGCCGGACCTCCCCGATGGCGCAGTGGTAGCGTCGTTGCCTTGAAAGCAAGGGATCCCGGGTTCGATACCCGGTGGAGGCACAAGTGGTTCGGATCCCACTTTAAACCGTAGGTCCAGTCCCGATTAGCCATACTGTGCATAAAGTGGACTTAAAACACCAAATCAACAACAACAACAACTCATTATTGTGCCATCTATAAATACTAAAATAGTCTTTTGATATAGTATGGAAATAAGCGTATGTCAACATATTTGATAGTCTGCTATTTCTCTCTTTAAGGCGCCAGAGAATAATGAAAGATCTGTCATTCTAGCAAAGCCCATCGAAAGCTTAAGGGTTCGAGTCCAGCCAGGGTATATCATTATGTAATTTCTATAGTTCATTTCTTATAATCATTTATCTTCATCGTGGCGGTTAAGAAGGGTGGGTAAGGCCATATACATACACAGTTGTAGCCGTACAACACTAACAAAGTTTCAGTGTGCAAAGAACATGAAATCGAACAACTTTCATTTGTAACATTTTGGTCGTTGAAACTTCGTTTCTATCTTACGAACCCTCGAAAAAACTACATTTGCTATCTTGTATCTATTCACCCCCATGCTGTATAAATCAACGGTTGCCAGTCACATTAATTATATCTGTCGGAAAACATCTTTAAGAAATCCACAGTACGGGATGCAAGCATTATCACGCCAGAACAGATGAATTTTGAGTTTCTAAAGTGGGATATGTGTGCCTACACCGGTTATCGAACTCGAGACCCCTTCATTACACACGACGATACTTTCACCTATTCCAAGGGGTCCCGGGTTCGATACCCGGTGGAGGTACATAGTGGTTCGGATACCACTTTAAATTGTAGGTCCAGTCCCGTTTAGCCTTATTGTGCATAAAGTTTACTTACAACAAATCAATCAATCAATCACCTATTCCCACTGATACACATACTGATGCTTGAAAATTGTAATACAGTAAAACCTCGTTAATGCGGACCCCGATAAGCCGGACTTCGCTTAATCCGGACAGGCAAAAGGCAAAAAAAAAAAAAAAAACAGATTGCAAGGTTTTAAATGTGGCTAGAAGTCAACAAGAGAACTTCCCAAAGAAAAGACAGTCAACCAATGATGAAATTCTGTTTCCAGCAGACTTTGTACTGTATTGTATAGTCTAGAGTATTTAGACCTATGCCCTTTAAAACACCACAATAAACGTGTTTTGTTGCTATAAACGGAGTTTTAATGCACTTTCTACTGTTATTTTAGGTTATTTCAGTTAATCCGGGCTTTCGTTAAACCGGTCAACTTATCCCCCTATTAGTCCGGATTAACGAGGGTTTACTGTATTTAAAAGTTCTACAAAATATAGATTAATATTAGTGTGTAAGTAATCCAGTCTAATAATATGCATCAATTTACCAAGATTTTTGCTATAAAATATTTTGGAATTACATCAGAATATTATAATAAATGTTATGTTATCAAAATTCACTTTCTTAAATCACAAACTGGTTCAAAATGAAAAGGATCTTCAAATTTTGCATAATTTCCAGGATAATTTGACTGCTCGTAAATGCCGCGCGGCAAAATGAAAGATCAAAATGCCGGAAAAGTATCGTCAGGTATCGGTAAATAAATTCCAAGCGATATTTTCCGACAGCGATACGGATACCACTGGTATCGGCCAAACCCGATACATCGATATCAACCCTAGTCATCAATATTCAGTTCAAAGTTATTTTGCATTAAAGAAGTTTAATACAGAGGTTCACACTCGAGAGGACAATATTTACCTTTATTGGCTACATAGCAATATTCACTTTTTTTTAAAAAAAAATATTGTTTTGTGTCAGAAAATATAGTTGTCAGTGGCAACCGTGATTTTGTATCGCATGGCTGCTTACATACAGGGTAGCAACTGCCGATTTTCGAGGACCCGTATCAATGAAACGACACATATGCGAGGAAAACATTGCTAAGCAGAATTTGTTCGCCTGAAATAACCTAAAGAACAGTAGAAAGTAAATTAAATATCCGTTTATAGCAACAAAACACGTTTATTGTGGTGTATTTAAAGGGCATAGGCCTAAATACACTAGACTATACAATACAGTACGAAGTCTGCGGGAAACAGAATTTCATCAGTGGTTGGCTGCCTTTCTTTGGGAAGTTCTCTTGTTCACTTCTAGCCACATTTAAAACCTTACATTCTGCTTTTTTTTCTTTCTTTGCCTTTTGCCTGTCCTGATTAAGCGAACTCCGGCTTATCGGGGTCCGTATTAACGAGATTTTACTGTACTCTATTTAAATATAGTAGTATACATGTATGTTATGTGTGTTTGTGCGTATACGCAAACACACATGCACATACTCCTCAAATACCGAAGATTAAATTGTAGAAAAGCATTTATATAACCATCTTTTATCTTCTGCAAATTGACATGATATTGTTTTTATAAGCAACTGGCATGGTTAATGGATGTACCATAATAATGCCGTAATTATCTGGCATAAACCAGTAGTTAGTCTGCTTTTTCAGTGATGATGCTACTGGCCATAGAGAAAATCTGCATCCTTGATTCGCCTGTTACTTTTTGGTTGCTGAATTAATGTCCAAAAGCAAATTAAACTTTATTTCGGGCGGCTGTGTCGAGTTTTGTATCAAACCCACTTCACATTCAGAAAGGCTGATCGCTAATGAATCAAAAGGAGGTTCTACTCCACTGCACGGGGTCCCGACAACTTGATTACGAGGTGCGATATTTACCCGTTACGCTAGGTAGATGAAAACGGACTTCATATATAGCTTAGTTGTTAAGCCTATAGGGTCTTAATCAAGATATTCTGGTTCGACTTCCTGTGTGATCACATTTCAGTGATTACGGTCTCCGAGTTATACAGTGTTACCACAGTAGAAGTGGGTGAAGGTCAATCTTCCGGCTTCAAACCTTGACCACATTACTCCCTTCTTTCTGCTTCTAGTCTGAAAAAGTTGATCTGGCTGCAGGGTTGCCAGTAGCATGGTAATACTTCTCACTAGAACAATCTATCCGTATTCTACCTACATTGTATATACAAAATGAAATTACCAATTTTATGGAATATGATTCAAGTTACATATCCTTCTTTCCTGCTTCTAAGAACTATTTCGTTAAATAAAAATTCTACCCGAAAGTTGATAGAGAATCAATATACAGGCAACATTGAGCAAAAGTTCGTCGAGGAGAGAGAGGATAATGTAGCAACGGTTACAAGTTGCTAATTCTTAGGTAGTTGGGAACCTGCGTATTAACAAGTAACGGAGTTCAGCATGCCTGTGCCGAAAATGGGCCTGTACAACACACAGCTTCATTGCATGATATTCCAGAATGTTTTCGCTGGCAACCCTGGCATCAAGTCGCACATCGTCAGCAAGAGAGCCTCTTTTGTGCAGTGTAAGTTTCGATATCCGCTACCAAATTCCCCCACGTTGTTTCACGCCTTATATCAAGGTCGTCTAGTTTACAGAAAGCTCCAAACTCAATCTTACATCTCGCCATTCCCTATATCCCCCTTCTATGGATTTTGGATTCCAGTTTTGAAGGGGCTGGTTCTCAAACTCCCTCCCCCCCTTTCCTCCCGAAAGATTTTCTGGCTTCAAAATCTTTGCAGGTTGAATGGAAATTGCCCGTGGTGGGAGCAGCTAAAAACTCCAGCAACTAGGATTTTCTCCAGCCTGGAACGGGGCCAACGATACTTGTTCTCACAGCAGGAAATAATAAGGGTTGGTGGCGCTTGAGGGTGCTGGGGGCAGCTGGAACCATAAGGCTGGAAGGCTTGGAGGTGAAGTTATATAGACCTTTGGTCTGCGACTGGAAATGTGTGATGATGTTGATTCTCTTTGTTGCCCGGACAACCGAGAAGGAAATTACGTGCGAAAGTGAAATTGTGGCTTCTATTCCTGTCCTTCCGCGAATATTCAAGTAGAGGAATTTGTTTCCCCTCTTGCTACGTTTCGCGGCTATTCATAATACAGTATTCTTAGAATTAATCCAGATACGTGTGCACTGAAATGTACTCTCAGTTTCATTTAACACATTTTTATAGGTGGACCTGGTATGCAGAAAAAAATGGTCACGTGACTCAGTTTTTGATCGCTCAGCCGCCATATTGGATTCAAAATGGTGGAATTCATATTTTTCAATAGCTTGTCTCTCGGCAATTTTTTTAACCTATTTAATTTTTAATTTGAATGGTCTAAACAAGACCTTCAATTGTTCTCACCATTTTTTCCGTTAAAATCAACGGCAATGCTAAAAATTTTAAAAATAAAACTTCTGTAAAAATGTACAATATTTATAACTACTTTATGGTTCATGTGAGAAATTTACCTGTTATGCGAGGTTATCTGGCTTCTTTAATCAGATAAATCATTTTTGTCCGAATTTACGCTGGGGAAAATTCCGTTTATGGTGCAGGGTGAGCCGAAAGTAGCACGTTCTAATCCCAGATCTCGATCGTTTCGGCGGTAACGATGACAAAATCTGCTACTTTCTTTCCATATTCACTGTGATTCGATTTTGTCTTGCTTCTGTGAATAACTTTGTGTTAAGTCAGATCAAGTTGAATAAGCAATGTTGGATTCCTTAATCTGGCAGTTCTTTAAATACCGGCACGATTTGCTTTCCACAGATGAAATTGGGGGACCCTTGACTTTAGTTTAATGTTTTATATTGTTGAACTATGAAGTTATTTTAACATTTATTACTTCGTAAAATGTAATGTCACAAGAAATTTTATTTAGAATAAAAACTCGTAAATCAAACAAGTGCGACTTCGTTCTTCAAAATGCGTCATGGCTTCAATCCGATGACAATCACACTTCTAACTTCTCGACAGGCTATTGTATAAAGCAACCTGTATACGAGGGTGGTCTGAAAAATTTTCGGCCCAAAAATTAAAGAACGAATTTAAAACTTCAATTTTTTTCAACTTTACAACGTTAATTGTGATCATAATTGTGTCTATGTTAATTGCGATTGAAGTGATATGATAAGAATTTTCCTTTTCGTTCCTTCAGGCATTAGCTGACTAAGCTAAAGGAAAAGAAAACGTGTATATTGTTTGTAAACTCATGTACGAAAGATCAACTTTAGTTAAGGTTTAATTATATCTTTAAGATAACTAAAACTAATCACAAACTAACGTTAAAAATCTTCAACATAAAACTACATTACTAATAGTGTAACTAATTACGAAATAGACTAAAATCCTTAAACAAATAAACAATACTTTGCCAAAGACCTGTTCCGGTCACCAGAATGGGTCAATACAATAATATAAATTTGAAGTTACCAATGTATGTATAGAATATAGTATGTATACTATACTTTTTTTGTATTTATGTATTAAATTGAAAATAAAGATGTACAGAAAAAGAATAAAAAGGAGAGGATCAGTTAAATTCAGGAATGTGATTTTTTAAGGGTACCAGGATATTAAGCGCATAGCCTGGAATGTATCTTTAAGTTACTTTCACCCTTGGAAAGGATCAGTTGGGTCTGGTAGAGTCCTCTTGCTCACTGCAGGGGTAGAAAAGTTAATTTCTCTAGTGTGTAAGGGTACGTTACACCCTCTACAGATAAATTTAAACATATAATGTACAGAAACATTTACGTACAATTAACTTATTTAACTAACTCTCTAGCCTTCTTAAACCCGAAGGTTTATGGCTGCAGTAACACAAGCCTTACATCTGTCCCTGTCCTGGACAAGATCAATGCAATCTTTTCCATCTCAAAGTTATCCGTCCATCTTCGTCTTGGCTTTCCTACAGGTCTCTTACCATCTGGTTTCCCAACAAGAATCCTGTAAACTCTTCTTTCCTCTCCCATTCACGCCACATAGCGTGCCCACTTAATCTTCTTGATTTAATTATTATAATAATATCTGGAAATGAATATAAATTGTGCAGTTCTAAATTATGTAACCTTCCCCACTCGCCTGTCTCCTCATAAAAAAACAACTTATAAACTGGTTAATTTTGGAACTACGAGGGATCATAAAATTGGCTACAAGAGCGCATACATTCCATGTATACCCTGTCCCAGCTATCTCTGGAACAGGCGAACGAAAACAAGTCTCTGCGCAAGTAATGACGCGAGTTGCCTCCACCAATGAACACGTGGGAGGGAACTCGATTGCGTGGAGGTGGGGAATGCGACTGCAGTTAGCAGTCTTCGCAGAAGAGTGCACTTCTTCCTTCTGCCCCACTCGATTTTCTCCCCTTCTCTGACGCTATGCGCAACCTTGCTCCAGGGACAGGCTATAGTTGTAGTAGAGTCAAAAAAATATGAGTGCGTAATGATAGTATGTGTATGTATTTGCAAGTGTAGGTGTGTCCATTTCTGAACGGAAGTAGCTGCGCTGTGACTATCAGAAATGGCGGCGCGTTTGAAAATCAGTCAAGGACGGAAGTGAGGCTTGTGATTCAGCTGCCCAGTTTCATAGCTAACCCAAAGCATTTTATGGTGAAAGTGTGATGGCAAGGCAGCATGTATCGAAATGGCGTAGTGCCTTTCATGCGACGCCATAAGAAGTGATCCCATCAGCCGGGAAAGTTCTGAGCACTGTTTTCTAAGACGCGTCTGGTGTCATACTGGTGGAATACGTTGAAAATAGACCCACTGTTAATGCCGATGCCTACTTCCAAGAGGAAACGGCCAAGTCTTCTATGTAGTGCAGTGATTATAATTCATGATAATGCACGCCCCCCCCCCCTCCTCCCAGACCGCACGTCAAACCGTTGCTTGTTTGCGAAAAAAAAACACTGCAGCCTCCTCCCATCAAGTAAATTTGACACGAATGTATGACCGCCGACCGGTCATATTGTGCAACACATTTTGCATAAACATCATCATGATATTGGGTGAGTGTTTCATTGAGGGTGTTCCTTAATCAATTTCGTCAATTTATTGTCCACCTCCAACTTCGTTTGTCATCCAGAAGTGGCGGAAAATGATTGATTGATTGATTGATTTGATTTATTTAGTTCGCTTCTCTGCCACCTTTGGCTAATACAGAAGACCAGAATGGTATGGGTGATGATATGATGAAATTGATGAAGGGACACCCACGCACAGGTCTGGATTCAAACCTGGGATCCCTGGCGTAGTAGCGTGCTGTGCTAACCACTCCGTCATAGTGGTAGGCAGAAGAGATGCAAAATAGAAAATATAACGCAATTACTCATTAATAACATGACACCACCACAGACAGAAGCCTGGCGAGCAGATCATAGAGGGCAGCATTTTTATGAGAGATGACTCGTCATTGAATTATAGTCCGCTGGTCAGCACGGCGATATTATCTTCATTCGCTTTTGAGCAATATGTACGAATGTTTTGTCCACTAGACAGTTGTCTAAGGACCAACTGAATATTAGAAGAGTGAGAAAAGTTTTGGAAACGTTCACAAAATTATTATTTGTGCTTGATTCTTTAAGGTTTTCACCTTATTAAATTCCATGAATCTTAGTAATTTTCAATGTTTACAGTAACTTCTAATTTGTGAATAGCATTTTGAAAATTGGTTGACGTAATTTGTTTTGCATTCTCATCATGCCGGAGAGAGGTTTATAGAAGTTGATATTATTACAAACAATATATATCAATACACCATCAACAGACCCAAACTTCTTTCAATGTCCCTTAAATTTCTGAGAAAATGCCTAACTTAGTAATAATTAATTTAAAAAATTTATCCTGCTGTATTTTAAAAGTTGTGCGTAATTTCTGAATACAAAATCTAAAAATTAGGCAAAAGGTAAACTTCCCATGCATATAGCAGCCTGCCACGAAGGCACATTTAGGGAATGTCGGAGGTAGGGCCCCACACATTCCATCTCGGCCATTTTGGAGATGTGATCAGCATTACGCTCCGGTCGCCTATAACTTCCAGGGTTGACCCAGGTACCCATTGATTTGAGGCTGGGTGAACCTTGGGGGTGCCTTAAGCGGGGACAAATTTATACCTGAAAAATTCCGACCTTAGATGAGCCACCCTTGGAATCGAATCCGTGCCTCCCGCGTGGGATGCAGACGAAAAAGAAAAAAAAATCACAAAAAAATTAAAACATGATCTCCATTTATGCGTCAGATTTTTCGATATATGACAAAAATAACAGTAGATGTCAGTTGTTGAAGATAATTCCAATGATTTACAGAAATTCATAATAAATTTTAGTGGACAAAACTTCAGAATTCTTTAAAATTGTGGAATTCGTTTGAATAAGTTCACTTTTACAAAGCCAAATACAATTACGTTTACAATTTTATTTTTACCTTCACCCCTGATAACTTCAGGAAAATTTGCAATTATGTTTTGTATCATATTTTGAAGTAGTTGAATTGATGTCTTTCGATAGTACGAAAGGTGTCCAATATGGTTTAGTTTCCATCCATCCTGCAAGTTTGAATCAAGCACCCTGTATATCGGTTAAGACAATATATTCGAAGATTTTGTGCTCGAGCCAGAGTCAGGAAATGATATATAATTCATCCTGGTCTTTGTGACTTACGCAAGAGGTTTACATAAAAAGAAAACACAAACAAATGAAAGTACAATTCGGATGATTGACAAGGAGCATGGAAAGCCAAAATACACTCTTTTCACATTTCTTTGTCTTTCAAAAACACAAAAACTAGAGAATGTGTGGCAGCAGCCAAAGATGTGTGGACGTGTCACAACGCTCAATAACCATACATGCCCCAAACCTCCATCCAATATGAGCCTGAAAGTAAGGGAAGGGGGGAGAATACGAAACCAAGTGAGTTGACATCAGCACTCACCCCCCTCGGTGACTTCAATTTATATTCAAAAAAGGAAGAGCGTTGCACTTACCCCCTCCCCATCGGTCTGTGACCTTCATCTCTCCTGAATTTGACAGTATCGGATGGAGACTGGGGAAAGAATCGTTTTTGAACTGCAGAACCTATTATTAGGTTGACTTGCTGGTGGGACCCTTGGGGTGAATGTGAGAGGAGGCGAATATCAGCCCCAGGGTATGCAGAGACCTTTGCATAAAGAATAAATCGAGTTAACCAAAGCATGGTGCATCTCAACCGCACATGCATAACAACAAGTTTCACCAACCTGTCGCTGGCTTTTCAACGTACAGTTAAAGAATAATACCAC
The DNA here is from genome assembly GCF_977018435.1 of Lepisma saccharinum. NCBI lineage: Eukaryota > Metazoa > Arthropoda > Insecta > Zygentoma > Lepismatidae > Lepisma > Lepisma saccharinum. The sequence continues at coordinate 56,967,937 of NC_139233.1, forward strand.
ATTTGATACTATATCAGTGTGCCCATTCTAGGACTGTGATAAAATTCAAGAGCAATTTCCGTTTTTCAAGGCGAACTTTCCAAAATATACAAGTGTGCAAGCACATGTTTTTTTTCTCTCTTTCAACCTTATGTATTACCGTCTCTCACATAATGTGTGATTCCAATGTATCCAAAAATTATAATTCAATGCAATTAAATTGTATATGTAGGTATTTAAATTATTTAATTTAAGGTGCTAAGTATACGTTTGCCATTTCACAAACTCGGACTCACATACTCGGAATTTTTCCAGCCTTGTCCCTGCATAAAGCGGCTCTGGGGCTCACCCAGCCTCAAATCAATGGGTTCCTGGGGACAACCCTGGGTACTAAAGGCGATCGGAACGTGGTGCAGATCACATCACCTCCAAAATGATCAGGATGGAGAATCTGTAGGACCCTGCCCCACATACCCTAAATGTGCCTTCATGGCAAAGTGATATATGCACGGGGAACTTTAGCCCTTTACCTTACATATTAAAGGGCATCTACAATCACAAGTTACAACTGCTTCTGGATGTACTAATCTATGAAAAACTGTTAATCGTACAAGAATTTCAACTCAAATTTAACCAATCAACTTCTAGATATCTTAACTTGCAATAATTTCCGTCTGTCGGATAAGGGACACTAACGAAGTAAACGGATTGAGAGAATTATGATTGATTGACTTGGTGTTTTAAGTATACTTTATGCACAGTAATGCTAATCGGGACTGGAACAACAGTTTAAAGTGGGATGCGAACCATTATGGACCTTCACCGGGAATCGAACCCGGGACCCCTTGATTACAAGGCGACGACGCATTCACTGCGCCATCGGGGAGCCCTATTGAGATAATTCTGTTTTATTTCCCACGTAGCTTTCTCTTCCTTCCACGATAAAAATAAAACATAAACTGTGAAAAACTTACCTCAGGGTATTATAAATATGTATTAATGAAATGGGATTTCAATTAACATAAGTTGCAATTTTTTCACGTCTATGGAAAAAATTTCACGCAGAATTTCCGGAGCCAATAATTCGTGCATAATTCCCGGAAGTAAAGGAATTCCGTGTGAGTAGCTACCCTGTAAATTTATTAATCCACACTATTATCTATCCACTGTAAGATAGAAGTGACTGTAAACAAAAACACGTGACTTGTGAGAATGTCTATTGCTTGTTCGAATGGCAACTGCGCTACGTAGGGATATAGTGCATTTGATTAAACCATGTCATTCAACATAGCTGCTTTATTGAAGGTTCGGGGCCTTATAACATAAGCTGTGCAGATATGGCTAAGATATTCATGGGCAAAGTAGCACCAGAACTAAAACACAAGGAAGGAACTATTCGTCAAAAAATCACGTGGTTTTGTTTATACATTAATTTCTAATTGGACCAAAATTACAACTAACACTTATTATGTTTTCTCGCCGAATCTAATGGTGGTGGAACTTTGTTTTAAATCATTGATATAATTATGTCAAACATGTGATCATCTTGTAGTGCTTGAAACCAAAATTGAGCATACTTTTCCATATTTATAAAGTGGGGCCTTTTACTCACAAAGGCCCCATGGTACTCAGATGTCACACTTTTTATTTATTTTTTCTTACGAAGCAAGGTCATCCAGGAGAACGCAAGAGCCCGTTGTTCCAGTTGTGTCACACTTGCTCATAGTGGCAGAAGTTGGATTTATGCTGTGCTTGTTACTGGGAAACTTACTGCATGTCATTATAAGTAATTTTTGTCTCGATGTATCACAGGTGTCACACTGGGCTTTCTTCTAAGAAGTTTATTGTAAATATCAGTGGCGGCGATTGGGTTCCAAAACCGGGAGTAAGCAAGGTGCCAAAACTGGGGAGCGCAAGGACACTTTACTTTGGTTGACAAGGTTTAGCATAGTGTGGGAGCAAAAGTTGCTAAAAGTGGGGGAGGGGGTTAACTGCCCACCCCCTTCCAATCGCCGCCACTGGCAAATACTATTTTTGTCTCTCCGTATTATGTAAGCTGTCGTCTCGCAATGAGAGTTTCAAGTGAAATTACAATCAATATTTTGCACCTAATAGAAAATTATTCAAGATCAAAAGGTAAATCTCCCCCCCCTCTTCCCTCTCCCTGTTGCGAAATAATGGTTTAGGTGATTTTAGGGCCAATAATGCTGGAGGTGTTTGTGTAGTCCGTTGGTTTCATAAGTTATTTCTTGTTTTTTAGGCGCAGATCAATTTGACATGACCAGAAGGTTGGACAAGAAGCTGAAAGAATGCATTTATGTAAATTGGCCTCATGTCATAAAAGTTTACAATGAATATATGGACGGAGTCAACTTACATAGTTATTACAAGTATTCACTTCGCTTGAATAAGAAGTGGTATATGTTTATCTTCTTCCACTTCACGACGAAGACAGCTGTAAACAGTTGGCTTCTGTTTAGAAACCACTGTAATCAAAATGAGGAGAACAATGAATCTCAGACAATTGGAGTCTCTGGTTGGCATTGGCCTTATCAAAGCAAATGAAGTAAATCCCAAGCGAGGAAATGTGCATCCAGCTAACACTTCTACAACCAAGAAAACTAAAAAATTGGCCCACTAGACATTCAGTTTCTATTCGAGAAGACAAGTTCCATTATGGTACGAGAGTAGACAATAAACGGAAATTGTAAATTATGATAATGAAAACAAGAATTGTTTAAAAAATGTGTATCCACATAATATAATATGCCACCTTACTTCTGGGACACCCTGTAGACAGCATAATTGCAAGTTTCCTAAATACGTTTTTCATAATATTTGTACTTCCATTACGTTTCTTCTCCAATAAATTGTAGAATTATATTTACACTAAAATTTGAAATATTGCTGTTATTATTTTATCCTAAGAACTGCTGACTGTGGCACAAATGTCACAATGGGTTTTAGTTATATGCTTATTCTTGAATCACATAGTCCGATTCAAAGACCCATTGTGACATTTATGGCACATACCCCCATAAAATAAAACTATGAAGCATACTTTTCTTTCTTTTCAAGTTTCATGCTTATATATAGGTTGCAAACAATGATATGTGCAATAATTAATTACAAAAACAACTTTTACTATGTTTGGGTTTTTGTGGGTTAATGTTGATTTAATTGAACGCACAGATTTCATCAAGTGACCTACTAAAACTCCCATGTCTGTCACATTATTGTTTTGAGAGTTACATCGAATATTTCAGATTGGTTATTGTCAAATTAATATAAAGAAAATTATCGTTAGGTTTTGTTACGAACAAGTGCAGAAATCCAACATAGCGGTTTTTTTCACCCATTAACGACCATTGGCAACTATAGTTGCCACGGCAATTTTGATCATATACCAGGCACTACTATCACTTGTTGGTGTTGCTGCATTGTTGATGACAATATTGGACGTTTCCCTATCGAAATCATATGCCACTTGTTGAGTTGCGTGCCATCTGTTGGAGCTGTAATATATTAAATTGGAAGGTGCAGTAGGGTGAGGACAGTATCAATGGCAGACATGAAAAAAAAAAAGCAAGTTCGTGACAAAAATAGCAATTACTTATGAATTTGCACGTGTGATATTGTTAGTTAAACAGTCCATGGTGTCCCCCATACCCTTTGTACGATTTCATATGCATTATTTTCTGGGGTGTAGCCTTTAAAATTTGATGGCAACTATAGTTACCAATGGGCAGTCGCGATGTCATTTCATAAAATGCTGTTTTACCAATGTTCCTAAACAATTCCCACTTTTTAGGCTTCCACTTGATCTTTGAGCAAGCATTCTTCTTTTTTGTGGGTTAACTCGTCATCCTAGAAGTGATACCTTTACTTCTCCATGAAATTCTTCAAGAGTTAGAGGATACAGACGATGAAGAAGGTACTCTTCCAGAGAGTGTCGCTCTTTGCCCTCCCCAAGAAGAAGAAAATGTAAAGACTGACCAGGACTCAGACCAAATCTGAAGGAGAAGTTCAATGTAACCTGAACCATCTGCCGGCACGCATTTTGCCTTCCAGTGTGACAGTCCAATACACCAATGGTGACGTACGAGGGGGAGAGGAGAAATCATTGGTTGAAAATTTATCCGAAACATCAGGGGAGGATGGCTCAGCATCTCCAGTGATCACATCAAAGAAAAAGTCGTCCAAAGAATGTATGCAACGTTGTAAGAATATATAGAAAGTATCCAAGGTCCCTGCACTCCAGTGGCAAAAAATGAAAGAACTTCTGCATTTAAAATTCCAGCTCCACCATTGAAAACGTGGCGCAATGCCGAAGATCTGCTTAGGGAAACTGTAAAGTCGCCTCTTCATGCTTTTCAAGCCTTTTTTACGGAAGACTTAGTGCAACTCATAACTGACGAAACTAATAAATATGCTGGCCAACATCTAATCCATGACTTAAATGTTCTTCCCGAGGACATATGGTATACTACTTCTATCTGGATACCACATCTTACCTAACAGGAGGATGTTCTGGAGCAACGATCCGGATGTGAATGTGTCTATTGTAGCTGAAACTCTGCGCCGCAACAAATTTGAGGATATTTTTAGAAACTTTCACCTTGCAGACAATTCACAAAATGATGGTCAAGATCGTATGTTCAAGTGTGTCCTTTGTTTGATAAACTGAACGACAGTTTCAAACAAATTAGTCCAGGAGATTGTGTTAGTATAGACGACATGGTGCTAAGCAATTTATACGTGGCAAGCTGGTGCGTTTCGGTTACAAGTTGTGGGTAGCTGTTGATCCTTCAGGTTAGTGCTGCATGTTGAACCATACTGTGGAACATCAACTCGTCTGCCCGAAACTGGCTATGGAGAAGGAGGAAATGTTGTACTAGGATTGGCTGATTACATGAATTTGCAACCCGGCACAAAACTTTACTTTCATAACCTCTTTACATTAGTTGGACTACTTCAGGAATTGTACTCCAGACGAATTGGAGGCACTGGAACACTTCGAGCAAACAGGATCCCTGTTTCAATTAATATACCGAGAAGACGGAGTTGAAGAAGAAATCGCGCAGAGAAATGGGAAGTCCATCCAGCGATGATCTATTAGTTGTTCGGTAGCATGACAACAGCGTGGTTACTGTTCTGACGAATTGTCACCCAATTGACCCAATGAAGAAAGTAAAACGTTACTCGCGGAAAGAGAGACGTCACATTGGAATTCCCGTGCCAGGTCCGATTGAACATTACAATGCCATATAGGGTGGAGTGGATCTATGCCATCTGTTTGTGGCCACTTATCGCACGAGTATGCGATCCAAAAAGTGGTGGTGGTCATTCTTTGAATGGAGCATTGATGTTTGCTGTGTACAAGGTTGGCTATTGTTTAGACGATCGGGAAATGAATGCTCCTTGTTATCTGTTAGACGTCAGTGTGCGACAATTTTGATGAAAACTTTTTCTGTCAGCAAAAAGCACCTGGTATTCGATCGAGTTATCTGTTCCACTGTGGTCAAGATAATGTTCGACTTGATCGTAGAGATCACCTAATAGCAAGAGGTGAATCCAAGTACCGAGGTTGTCGTGTTTGTAATGGACGCACTCCATTCTTGTGCCGAAAGTGCGACTCACCACTGCATCCTGATCATTGTTTCCAGAAGTTTCATGAGCAGTAAAAACAACTATTCTCCAAAATAACTAGTAGAGCTGTGTATTGCAAAGTTTGTTTTTGATTTAGTTTATTTTTATAAGCTGCACTTGGACATTATGCTTCGAAGGACAATGATAAAATTTCATATTAACTTTTCCTATTTTTATACACAATTTTAGTTTTGTGACAGCATTACGATGCATTGAAAAAACATGATAAGCACAGTGTTACATAAGTAAATAAGTGTTCCTACAATTTCGAAACCGATATGTATACATATATATATATATATATATATATATATGAACTATGAACTTTAACTATTTATATAACTATGGATATTTTTATAACAAAAAACTGATAAATGTACCCTATACCTTTTGCAAACCAAAAAGAAGCAAAATCAAGCCTAATGTGTTTTGTTCATATAACTGCCCATTGGCAACTATAGTTGCCATCAAAATAAATATATTTCAATTACCTTTCTGACAATGGTCTTTACAGTAGTCATTATTAAGGACCTGAAGTGTAAAATAAGCGTAAAAGAACAAAAAATTACTTACAAAGAATTACGGGCATTAATGGGTAAAAATGGTAGCCAACAAGAAAATGGCTTGGAGGGAATTTTGAGAAGATGAACCAACCTACTTAATCAAAAAACAATCGGTCCTGCTTTGTTATCTGAAATCTAAATTCCATTGTACTATAGGGAGATTGTGAAAAATGGAGTTAAAACCCTGTTTATTATTTTTATTTTATTTTTTAAACAAAATGAAAACATTCAATGTGTACTAAAAATGAACATACCACTTTGAGAGATAATTTTATTATCTTAAAATGGCATTTAGGAAATGAAAATCCTCTCAATAGTTCCAAAGTTAATCCCCAATAACAAGGTGGCTACTCATCACGAAGTTACACCAAATTCAAGTGTAATTCCAGATTTTGTAGGCGAAGTTTCCAAAAATTGAAAACGAAAAATGATAACAATGGTTTATCATTGAAAATGAATGGGCAAGAGCATTTATGCATGGAAATTTGGAAGAAGTGTACTGGGGTGAAGCTTGGTTCTGTCTCATTAGTTAAAATGTGTTGTAGAACCATCTATTTTGTTTGGATGAGCACAACGGTGGTGAAACACTTTTCATCCAAGTTCAGCCTCTTTCTCTTATTCTCTTTCCTTTATTAATTACACTGGGGAACACAGTTTTTGGCACATGAAACATATATTTGGTTTCTAATGTAAAATGTTACGCTGAATTCAAATATGCACTCAGAAGTTTTCTATCACCCACAGTTTTTGTACAATGACATTTTTTAAGTATTGCTTGTTCGGAATTTTATGTAATTTTTCTGTGATAAGTAATGTATGAAAAACAGTTTTTAAATGATTTAGAACAGAATTTGGGCACAAATAATTTAACCTGTACGAATGCACAATGACGTACGCAGGGTTTTATTTCGGAAGAGGGCTGAATTGCATTGAAATGGGGGGGGGGACCTCGTAGGTGATGCGACTTCAGTGGTAATGGAATGGTGTGGCTTGAACCACGAGATCATTCATCGGACTGTTATTTCTGTGTTACAAAGATAAAAGGAATAACTAGTAAATTCAAATATACAGTCAAGTACCCAAATTTGACATTTGCTACGAGGCCAGTACTTGTACCACGCCACGTACATATTTAACTGTAGAGATGAATGGGAACATGAAGCAGCTACCGAAGTTCAAAATGAGAAGCAAGATCATTCTACTTTCTGCAGTAGCTAGATTGTGAAACATCTATGATGTTATTATATCTTTGAATATAGATGTTCAATTGTTTTGTTGATTTGGTTTGTCAAGCATGGAGTTAGCCATGTTGTATATTCTTAGTTATGGATTAAATGATTATTTTGTATAAAATCGAACCCACATGATTTATGATATCATATTACCGTGGTTGGTAATACAACAATTTGGCGACTATGTATGGGATTCAAGGACATATTCTGGAACCTTTCGATGTGGATAAAGGTAACATTGATTCGTATTTGGAGCGGTTTGAACAGATTTGTGTTGCTAATGGTATTCCAAAGGAAAAGCAAATTAGTCATTTTATTGCATTCTGTGGAGGAAATTTACATGATGTTTTAAGGGATTTAGTCACTCCAGATTCTGTTGCTAGTAAAACATACGAAGTAATAAAAGATGTATTGTTGAATCATTTTCAACCGAAGCATAATGTTGTTGCAGAAAGATACCGTTTTCATCTTCTAAAGCAAGAGTTAGGTCAACCTGTGTCTGAATATATACTTTCTCTTAAACATGCAGCTACTAAGTGTAACTTTGGAGCATTCTTAAATGATATGCTAAGAGATCAACTGGTGTTTGGAAGTAGCAGATCTGTTATCAAGATTACCCTTAATGGAAGTATCTGAAGATGATGTTTCTAGCGATGAGTATGTATTTCACTTAGAATGTGAACCAGTCTTGTTACAATGTATTAAGGAAGAAACAGCCAAAGACTTGTTATTGCAGCAGATAAAATTGTATGTTACTGAAGGATGGCCAGCAAAGCTAAATAAAGATCAACAAGCTTCACCATTTGCACATTTTTTCCGGAGAAGACACGAAATAGTGATTGTAAAAGAATGTTTGATATGGGGCAACAGGTTAATTATTCCACGATCGTTGCATGATACAATCTTGAAAAAACTGCACGCAAATCATCTAGGTTTGTGGAAATTACAACAATTAGCAAGATCTATGTATTGGTGGCCGCAAATTGATATTGACTTAGAAAGAGAAGTTATTAACTGTCCACAGTGTCAAGCACTTCAGGACAATGCTCCGCAAAATAAATATGTACCTTGGGAGCAAACAGATAAGCCATTTCAAAGAGTTCATTTGGATTTCTTCCATTTCGCTGGTCGCACATGTTTATTGTTAGTTGATTCATGCACACGATGGATAGAGGTTTGGAATGTTAAGTCCACATCTAGCGAAGAAACGATAAATTGTCTCAAAGAATGTTTTGAAAGATATGGATATCCTAGTGTAGTAGCATGTGATAATGGACCTCCATTTTCGGGAAGGAAGCTTAAAGAATTTTGCACCAAGTTAGGAATACGAATTATTCATTCACCACCATAGCATCCACCCAGTAATGGTTTAGCCGAAAAGTGGGTCCAAAACGTAAAAAGTACTCTGAAGAAGAGGTGGTTAGAAGATTGCCATCTAGGAAGAAGTTTCGATTTCAGAGAAGCGGTGGAAGGTGCGTTAAGAGTAGCCAGGTTTACACCTTGCCATGCTACGGGGAAGACTCCTGCAGAGTTGTTGTTGTCATATCAACCTCGTAATATCTATAATTGGTCCTGGTCGCAAATAATGGAGAAGGAAGTGGTGAGAAGTGAGACCAATAAGAACGAAGAATTACCATCAATCGGAAGTACAGTGTGGACAAGAAATTATACATCCAGATTTCCGAAATACGTACGAGCCACAGTTACGGGTCATTTAGGAAGACGATTGTTATTGGTCAATGCCGGTGGAACAACGAGAAGGGTACACCTGCGTCAAGTGAAGTTTAAATCTAACAGGTCGGATACCGACAGTGGAGAAGATAACTATTGGATGTTTGATGGTTCCGTGTCAGCGCAGGACAGGGCGTGTGAGGAGAGACCACAGACTAAGCGAGAGGAAGCTGTTACTGCATCCGCAGTGAACAGTCCACGACGATCTTTTAGAAGGAGGAAACCACCTGACAGGCTGCAGCTGTCATTTGAAAGAAGGGAAAAGTTGCAGTAGCTAGATTGTGAAACATCTATGATGTTATTATATCTTTGAATATAGATGTTCAATTGTTTTGTTGATTTGGTTTGTCAAGCATGGAGTTAGACATGTTGTATATTCTTAGTTATGGATTAAATGATTATTTTGTATAAAATCGAACCCACATGATTTATTATATCATATTACCGTGGTCGGTAATACAACACTTTCGAAGCCTCTTCTTGTGAACCTCATGCGTTAACACAGGGTGAATTATACAACCTTGTTCAGGATTTGAAATTAGGAAAGAAAACAGGCCGAACTTTTCGATTTTAAAGTAATTGCGTTTTTAAAGGGTTTGCAGCTCGGCTATACTAAATTTTGCTGTTTCGTGTGCGAATGGACAGCAGGGACAAGAATAATCATTACATCAAAGAATGACCAAAGCGTGAATCTCATACGCCTGACAGAAAAATGTATAGCTATCCCTTACTAGTCAACTCATATGTGATTCTTCTTCCTCCACTTCATATCAAATTAAGGAGGGCTTTTGAAAAACTTAGTTAAGACGATGGACAAAAATTATGTTGCTTTCATTATTTGAAGGAGAAATTTCCATGTGTAAGTACACTAGAATACGGGAAGGGATTTTTTTTGTGTGACACAAATTAGAACTTTGATAACGAATAAAAAAAGTAAAGGTCTGTTAGGCGAAGTTCATTTTAAAGCGTTGTGTGTAATCATATTATGAAATCATAAAGCTTGGAAATATCATGAGACTATGGGTGAACTGTTACAGTCATGCATGGTGTGTAATATGTCCCTCAAAATATATTTCTTGGAATCTCACCTGGATTTCTTCCCTGACAACCTTGGTGCCGTTTGTGACAAACATTGGCAGCGTTTCCACCAAGACATCTCTGTCATGGAAAATAGGTACCAGGGACAGAGAGTGCAAGAATGCTTGCTTATTACTATTGGATGCTGAAGAGGGATGCTCCAGATGCAAAATACAGAAGGAAATCAACAACGTTCACATTTTAGTTAAGTTGAATAGCGCCATGTATGTATGTAAATATATGCACAAAAATCATACTTAACCTGGGAGTCACAAAAAAACTGTGGGTGATGGAGAGAAACTAACAAATTTGAATTATGCGTGGAAAGTTCTATTAAGATCAGCTATTTTTCCTTGTGTGCCAAGGAAAAAATTCAATTTTGTTCCCCAGTGTTATTTATTTCATTCATCCTTACTTTCTTCCGTCTTTCCATCATTGCTTTCTGTCCTTTTCCCTTTTCTATCTTTCTTCGTTTCTCTGTTTCTTCATAACTTTCATTCAATTCTTTCTTTGATTCCCTTTCTTTCTTTTCCTTGTCTCCATCTTCTCTCTTTCTTTTCCTTCTTCGTCTGTTTTTCTATCTCTTTTTTCTCTTTCGTTATTGTCACTCTGTTTATTTATTTCTTTCCCTTCCCCTTCAAATCCGGGAACTTTTCTAACGGTGGAAGCGGCCCCGGCGCCTACCCAGCGTCGAATAACATGGGTACCTGGGGGAAACCCTGGGGGGTAAAGGCGGTCAAGGGCGTGATGCTGATCACATCACCCCCACTCACGACCGGATCAAGAAAGTGTGGGGCGTTACCCCCACACCCCCTATACGCCTTCATGGCGTGGTGCTATGCACAGGGGAACACTTTACCTTTTTACCTTTACCTTCCCCTTCTTTCTTTCTTTCTCTTTCTATCTCTCTCTTTCTTTTTTTCATTCTTTTTACTATTCTATCTCTTCCTCTGTCCTTCTCTGTTCTTTTCTACCTCATTCTTTCTACTTTCCACCTATAGCCTTGTCAGGCAAATGAGAATTTTAGAACTTTGTTTTGCTTGTGCTGCTGTTATTTCTTATATTTTTTATGTACATTTTACATTTTGTCATATTTTCGTTGTGAACATCTTATCCTATATTTCTCGGTAAGCAGAATTTGGCAAAAAATAAAAGCAGATTAAGAACCTCGTAATTCCTCAGAGGACTGAGAAAATATGAGTCAAAAAGAGCCTTTGAAAGCTTGAACTCACCTTCTGTTTGAGAGAATATGCTTATATATTCAATTGCTTGTTTTTATGTAAGGTAGTTCAGCAGCTCAAGAGCAAACTAAACGAAATAAGAACTTTTTTTCTGGATTTCCGAGTAGAAAGAGAATTCAAAACTGGTTGGCGCTGCTCTCCGGTAGACTCAAGCCAACGTTCAACATGGCCACTGCAACTCCTTGCAGTTTAAGGAAAACTTTTACGAGGTTCTTATACAGCGACGGATATCTACATGCTCCCGACATTTGCTTGCAATATGCACGCCACTGAAAATAACGCCTTTCAGACATGTATATTCGGTTTGCCTGGATGCCAGGGGACTTTATGTGACGAGGTGGAGAAAACTCTCGTGTTGGCTGGTGTAACGGGAGGCTGTATGGACCATAAAACTTGGCGAGCGACGATGGCCCAAGCGCCGATCGGGTTGGTCACCATGGGAACCATCTGACTCTTCTGTTTTTTCCCTACCCTTTGCGTCATCCAGACCACTTTTGCCTCAAGTGATGTGTTGGCACACTTGATCTTCGCCCCCAGGCACCCCCTAACTCCCATCAAGAGTGGACAAGTCAATACTTGATTAAAGTTTTTCATGTCTGACCACCCGTCGAGGAGAAAGGGAGAAATTGAACATCAATCATCTCATCCATGCAAATGTTTTCCTACACGTGTGGGAGGGCACAGTAGAGAATCCATACGTTACCATAACGTACTCTATCACATTATTAGGTCGACAGATTCATTGATATTAAGCACACATGTAGAAATTTATTTTGCATGCACTTTTAGAAGTTGCTGTAAATTTTACAGGATTTTACCGTTAAAACTTAACAGATTTCTTACTAATTTGCAAAAACGAGAGGCAATCGTTCCTTAAATTCAAATATTAATATCTATTTATCATGGATAAATAAATATGATGATTATAAATTGCAGCTGCATGTGCCATAAATTCAGAAATTGCCTAATAAATTGATTGTTTTATTCCTGAAGTTTCATATATACTCAATTAGCACAAAACAGCACGATATTTGTGTATTTTGTATAAATACCCATTAACGAAGCTGCAGATATTTTTTTCATGTTTGTGTATTTTGTGTAAGTGCCTGTTAACGAGGCTTGATTATGTCTCACACCACTATTATCTTAGTATTGAAGTTTATGTTTTGAGTTGGCCGTCTTGCCTTAATGTTCCTGAGCTACTACACCAAATATTATATCAATTAGGTAGATTCAGTGGCGGCGATTGGGTTTCAAACCTGGGGGTCAAGGTGCCAAAACTATGGGGGCAAGGACAGTTTACTATCCCTTAGTGCATAAGGTTTAGCATACTGCGGGTGGGGGAAAAAATGGCAGAAAGTGGGGGGTGGGCAACTCCCCCCTAATCGCCGCCACTGGATACATTACATGCCTATGTTACTATCAGGGTACTGTGTTCAAGGACGCGCGCAGGTTGTATGGGACCGGTGGCTACCCACCATCGTGAGAAAATTCGGGAGCAACGAATGAGTAGCGTAATCAGGTCATACAACAATTACAACAACGACTGGGGGTTCGTCGAGCTGACCACACGTCACCCCGTAACTGGTTGAATGAGGCCGGCAGTCGGTAGGGAGGCACTGGCATTCACGGACTGTTAAGCCATAGGTTAGTTATTACTATTATATATTATTTAGCCTCTCTCTTTTCTAGCACTTTTGGCTAATCGTGACGATGAGGGTGGGTGATGATTAGATGAAATTGATGAAGAGGAACTCACAAATACCATGATCAGGCCGGGATTTGAATTTAGGTGAGGAGATCGAAAGTCGACATCTTGACTCGCTCGGCCTGCGAGCCGGCTATTACACAGAGTGAGATAAAGACAGAAACTACTGAATATTAATTTGTAAATTAAATTTGAAACCATGTTTCAAAGCGTGTAGAAATTTAATTTTTGAAATCGTGCAGAATACTAACATACTATTGTTTTCAAAATGGATTCTAAATTCGTTTCAAATTTTCTTTAAAAAGTTGATACTTGTTCCTTGAATTTGCTACAATTGCTGTATCGTTCAAATATTGCCTAGATATTCGTAGCCCCCTTCAGACCCATTGTACATGATCAAGTACATAACATTTATTATTTTTTTATTGCGTGATAGCGAATGTTTCAGCATTTGATTTTTTCCCACATGATTTTGTACATTTCGTCTGCTGAGAAATCGCGAAGCTACTGCCACCTGGTATCACCGACAGAAAATAGAGAGTAAATAGCAATGATGACAGGACTAATTGACGACATTGAAAGTAAATATCCTACATTTTGTTTCATTTTGACATAGATTTAGATTAGATCATGTGCATGCCAAGAATGTACGGATATGTTTTCAGAAAAATAATAAATGTTGTTGTTTTTGTAACCAGGGCACCTCTAATAGCTACATTTCAGCAAAAAAAAATATATTTTTCGTTATTGAAAAAAAATCAGGTCTGAAGGGGTTAAAGCTTAATCAATCAAAACTATGAGCGAGGAATTCACAAGATTCCATCTTCCAAATTACATACTTTATTTCTTTTATCATTCCACTTAAGAGTTAAAAATTTAATCAACAATGCAGGTCTGCAGTTTTGTATTGTTTCTATATTATTATCTAGAAATTACATGTATTATTATTATTCATATTGTTGTATAATATTACACATCCATACTCTCTCTGAAACGCACAAGCGTGGTTATGGTAGGTATTTTCTGCTTGCACAAGAACGAAGCAATGGATTTACACATGGATATGCTCCGTATAAAATTGCATCAATGTTGGGATGCAATCCAACCACAAGGTGGTGTAGTTCCAGTTGTCTCTACATAAAGCGTAGCCGATAGTTAGATCTCCCGCCTTTGGTGCGAGCGGTCTCGGTTCGATCCCACAGGAGCTAGAAATTTAGGTACTGGCATAGTATCGAGAGGACAATTGGCATACTTTTTCAAGTAGTGGCGGCGATTGCACCCCCCTCACTTATTGTAACTTTCGCTTCCGCGCTATGCTAAACATTATGTATCAAGGGAAAGTAAACTGTTCTTGCCCCCCCCCCCCCCAATTTTGGCTCATTGCCCCCCCTCCAAGTTTTGGAACCCAATCGCCGCCATTGTTTTCAAGCGTTCGAAACTGAAACTTTTGGTTTCGGAATAGTTACGCTGACCACTCGCCCACAGAGGCCGGCAAATTTGCTTTTTAAACATTTAAAACTTGAGAGGAGTTATGAAGTTTTGGATGTAGCATGTGAAAATGTGAGTAACGTAATGTGTGTAAAATTATTCTGGAATATTGTCATGGCCAAAAACATAAGATATATATAGGATTGATAAGAAAATCAGTACAAACAAGACTAGTTAATAGAGGACCGTAACATTCAACAGTGATGTTTGTACTCTAATCGGTATGACAACCAACCCTCAAAAGTAAAACGTAAATACTCCACCAATGCGGCCGATTGAACAGTCCAACAATACCCATCGTCTCCTGCCTGTTAACAATGAACCTTCCACCAATACACACGTTCCTCTCGATTTAATTTGGAATTTTTTTTACGTCACCGGACATTTCATCGAAAGTTCTTTAAATAGATTTTTTTTCCCGTTTTATTTTCTTTTCGGAGCGTACTGGGATCCATCCCCGAATACAATGGTGGCTAATTGACTTAGTACGTGTTCTGCCTTGTTCCACAGTGCGTGCCCGGAATGCGTACCGTGTTTACAAAGCGTGTTAAGGTTCTAACCGACCTGCGCCAGACATCCAATGGCGGGATAACAATACATGCCGAAAATGGTGCAATTCTCCCGAGGAAGAAAGGTATTGAATGGCACAGCTCGGATGAGAGAGCAAAAGTAAACAAAATAAGGCTTGTTCTGCTATCCGAACATATCTCAAGCATTTTCTTTTTTTAATATTTTGTTGGATATTTAAATAGCATGTTTTGTAGGCGAGGTGTCCACACGAGACATTTAGAGACATTTCGAGAAAAGAGAGCGCGACGAAACATTTCGAGACAAGTCGACAAAAGAGATCGCGACGAAACATTTCGAGAAAAGAGAGCGCGAAGAAACAGTTCGAGAAAACAGAGCGCAACGAAACATTTCGGGACATTTCGACAAAAGAGAGCGCGACGAAACATTTCCAGACAAGTCGACAAAAGATTAATTGATTGATTGATTGAGTTGGTGTTTTAAGTCCACTTTATGCATAGTAAGGCTAATCGGAACTAGACCTACAGTTTAAAGTGTGATATGAATCACTATATGCCTCCACCAGGTATCGAACAAGTCGAGAAAAGAGAGCGAGTCGTTTTTTGATTCTCGGGGGGGGGGGATTTCAATAATATAATTTTTATTAGAGGGTTATGATGTTAATGGGAAATATATATGCCCGTTTCTTGTTATCCGTGTCTCAACTTTCAAGATGAGGTGAAGGCAAGGACCGAGAATTCTTTTTATAAATCGCTGAACACGAGAACGAGACCGAGAACACTGCAAACATCTAGTCGAGAAGGAGATCGAGAAAAATTTTCAAAAATCGAGACCAAAAGCGGGACCAGCCCTTTAGAGACTTATCGGGGAACCAGAGAACAAAATAGATGTCTGTCAAGAAGAATTTGACTTAAAATTTTGTATGAACAGATACTTCGGGAGTTTATCCTCATATATCGTAAAATGTTACATAGCCTAAGTGCTAACGCGCCCCGAAAATTTAAATGTCAACTTCTCTTAAGCGAAAATTTCTTGAAATTTATTCTATTTTACTAAATTCCCGAACAAGACGACCTTCTCTGACAGTAAGTCTCGTCTCGGTGGTTCTCGAAATATCTTGTCCCTCTGTCTCTCGGTCCCACCAGTCTCGAAATGAGTCATGCACTCCTCTCAAAAAGTCTCGAAAATGTCTCGTTCCGGTATTGTTGCGACAATTTTCCAAATTTCTCGCATCTCTTTCGTTTCGTTTCAACACTTTGAAACGTTTCATACAGCTCAGCTCTCCTCTTGTCTCTAAATGTCACGTCATCTATTCTCGACTGGTCTCCAAATGTCTCGCCATCTATTCTCGACTGGTCTCCAAATGTCTCGCCATCTATTCTCGACTGGTCTCCAAATGTCTCGCCATCTATTCTCGACTGGTTTCCAAATGTCTCGCCATCTATTCTCGACTGGTCTCCAAATGTCTCGCCATCTATTCTCGACTGGTCTCCAAATGTCTCGCCATCTATTCTCGACTGGTCTCCAAATGTCTCGCCATCTATTCTCGACTGGTCTCCAAATGTCTCGCCATCTATTCTCGACTGGTCTCCAAATGTCTCGCCATCTATTCTCGACTGGTCTCCAAATGTCTCGCCATCTATTCTCGACTGGTCTCCAAATGTCTCGCCATCTATTCTCGACTGGTCTCCAAATGTCTCGCCATCTATTCTCGACTGGTCTCCAAATGTCTCGCCATCTATTCTCGACTGGTCTCCAAATGTCTCGCCATCTATTCTCGACTGGTCTCCAAATGTCTCGCCATCTATTCTCGACTGGTCTCCAAATGTCTCGCCATCTATTCTCGACTGGTCTCCAAATGTCTCGCCATCTATTCTCGACTGGTCTCCAAATGTCTCGCCATCTATTCTCGACTGGTCTCCAAATGTCTCGCCATCTATTCTCGACTGGTCTCCAAATGTCTCGCCATCTATTCTCGACTGGTCTCCAAATGTCTCGCCATCTATTCTCGACTGGTCTCCAAATGTCTCGCCATCTATTCTCGACTGGTCTCCAAATGTCTCGCCATCTATTCTCGACTGGTCTCCAAATGTCTCGCCATCTATTCTCGACTGGTCTCCAAATGTCTCGCCATCTATTCTCGACTGGTCTCCAAATGTCTCGCCATCTATTCTCGACTGGTCTCCAAATGTCTCGCCATCTATTCTCGACTGGTCTCCAAATGTCTCGCCATCTATTCTCGACTGGTCTCCAAATGTCTCGCCATCTATTCTCGACTGGTCTCCAAATGTCTCGCCAT
Source organism: Lepisma saccharinum (assembly GCF_977018435.1). NCBI lineage: Eukaryota > Metazoa > Arthropoda > Insecta > Zygentoma > Lepismatidae > Lepisma > Lepisma saccharinum. The sequence goes on from NC_139233.1 coordinate 56,985,432, forward strand.
CTATTCTCGACTGGTCTCCAAATGTCTCGCCATCTATTCTCGACTGGTCTCCAAATGTCTCGCCATCTATTCTCGACTGGTCTCCAAATGTCTCGCCATCTATTCTCGACTGGTCTCCAAATGTCTCGCCATCTATTCTCGACTGGTCTCCAAATGTCTCGCCATCTATTCTCGACTGGTCTCCAAATGTCTCGCCATCTATTCTCGACTGGTCTCCAAATGTCTCGCCATCTATTCTCGACTGGTCTCCAAATGTCTCGCCATCTATTCTCGACTGGTCTCCAAATGTCTCGCCATCTATTCTCGACTGGTCTCCAAATGTCTCGCCATCTATTCTCGACTGGTCTCCAAATGTCTCGCCATCTATTCTCGACTGGTCTCCAAATGTCTCGCCATCTATTCTCGACTGGTCTCCAAATGTCTCGCCATCTATTCTCGACTGGTCTCCAAATGTCTCGTTATCTATTCTCGACTGGTCTCCAAATGTCTAACCATCTATTCTCGACTTGTCTCTAAATGTCTCGCCATCTATTCTCGACTTGTCTCTAAATGTTTCGTCATCTATTCTCGACTGGTCTCTAAATATCTCGCCATCTTTTCTCGACTTGTCTCTAAATGTCTCGCCATCTTTTCTCGACTTGTCTCTAAATGTCACGCCATCTTTTCTCGACTTGTCTCTAAATGTCACGCCATATTTTCTCGACTTGTCTCTAAATGTCTCGCCATCTATTCTCGACTTGTCTCTAAATGTCTGGTCACCTATTCTCGACTTGTCTCTAAATGTCTCGCCATCTATTCTTGACTGTTCTCGAAAAACCTCGCCAAGTCTCTAAATGTCTCGCCTTGCTCTCTTTTCTCGATAAGTCTCGAAATGTCTCGTGTGGACACAATCCCTACAAAACATGCAATTTAAGTGGACCATCCAGCAGTTGTTCATGCATTTCACAAAAAAGAAAAAAAAAGTGTACGAAATCCCTTTTACGCACAAATTCTGGGCAAGACTAATGACACACGGTCCTCCGTATAATTAAAGGATGGGAATCGGGAACTTAATCATGTACAGAGAACCCTCCCCCACCCCGAAGCACCCAGGGGTGCTCTCTCCTTTGAAGCCCTCCCCTTGTTTGCAAAGCAGGAGTTCAGCTGCTCCGCTTGGACGTGTCTCAGTTGGAAACTGGCCGATTTTGCGCTCTCGCATAAGGCATTGAGTAAACACACTCCTGCTGTATCTGAAGGTAACGTCAACAACGAGTTGGACTAGCCACAGCTCTCCTTGTTATTGACTTAAACCCGTCCCCCACCCTCCTTACAACGCCGACACGCTACACCATATGGATATCCACGTGAGGCAGGGTGTGCGTCAATCTGGCTTGTGTTCGGTTCCGTGAGTTACCAAGTTGAAGGGGAGGAGGGACAACTGGAAGTGCTGCTGGACGAACGCGCTCCTAGGAACAAGATTATATACATAAACACATCCATGTATCAGTGAACATATTTTCCGACTTGGTTCACATTATGCGCCAACAGAACAAAATGTATATCAAGTTACTTTAACTAGGGCTGAGTCGATACCGAAACCGATATATCGGTATCGGAAAATATCGGTTGGAATTCATCTACCGATGCCAGTCGATACTTTTCCGGCATATTAGTCATTCAGGGTTCCGAAAACTTTTGTACGAAAATCTGATTTTTTAAAATTACAAAACATCTATTTTAATATTCTCATGTAATTCTTGAATATGCTAAAGCAAATTTTTTGGTAAATTGATGCATATAATTCGAGACCAGTATTTCGAACAAATTTTAATTTTTGCAATTTTCAAATATCGGTAAAGGTATCGGTGGGAATTGGTATGGATATCGGTATCGGTTCGAAGTGGTATCAGCTGAGACCTAATTTTAACATTTTTGTTCCTTATCATGAACTAAATTTATATAGAGAGCTGATCATTTGATTCTTAAGATTTAACAAATTGCTTCATAACCAGACCATATCAAAATCAGCTGTATTTTTAAAAATGTTGTCTATCATATCGAATTAATTTGTGCTAAAATGCAAGAAGAATTGTTTAAAAAAGACATAATATGTAGAATAAAATGTTTGTACTTTTGTTTTCGTTACTTTACGATACTGTTCTGCCACTTTCGGTTAATTGTGACGATGAAAATGATTAGTGATGATGTGAAATTAATAAAAGAATGCTAAGAAATAACATGCATGCCGGGACTCTAACTCGGGAACTTTGATAGCGAGATCGACAGTTGACCATTCAACGCCCTCAGTAACCAATTTGATTGAATGTTTGTTATTTAGCGTTACATTTTGCAACTTTTGTCTAATCGCGACATTGAGGATGACTGGTGATATGGTGAAATTGATGAACGACACTAACAATGTAAACGCATGGCGGATTCGCGGAAGTGCCGGATTATTGAGAGGGTCGGAAATTACGTACTACTATGTAGTTTAAACACATAGGGACTATACAGGCTGTACTTTACGTGTTTCCTTTTAGAAACCATAGTATGTACTGAACTTTACTGTAAGAAAGTCACAATTTCAAATACTGTACGTATGTATAGCATTGTTTAACATTTTTAACTAACAACATTGTTGAACATGATAATTCATTGTTGTGCGCGTCATTTCTGCTTGAGTGACTACAGGCCGGATGTGGGGCGGACTACTGAGAGGGCGGACTATTGAGGGCCGGATTAGCGAGTGTCTAGTGTATTATAATTATTATACAACTTCACTTATAAACAACAAAAGAAGCTGTGATTCAATAACAAAATGGTTTCTTGTTCTTGTGAAATAAAAATGTGCGGGCTTCTGACTCCCGAAGTAAGTAGGTTTATTGTACGGCAAGTGTAAGCTAGGGTTAATCTGAAGAGCTACGGTGTTCGCAAACTTAAATAATGTCGGGCCTTATCTTTCTCATCTTTGAGTCCGTCAGCACTTTGGTTATTTGCGCCAGTCACGTTAGTACGGGGCCCAGTACTTTACAATAACTAAAATCCATACTTGTCTCTGAGGAGTAATATCTCCTTACCAAGGTTACAAGCTGATGTTGTAAAGGGGCACCCATCTAATATAAGAACAAAACACAGGACAATAAATAGCCCTAGAGAAGCATACAACCTCCATCCACTGGTCCTGGTATCGTCAGGCTTATCCCTCCACGGGCTTGAAATTTAGCAGTGCCATCTCTTGTCGATTATTATAAGTACAAGTGATAGCAAGTATGCGGGTGGCGCCTTTCAGCGGATTATTTTGAACTTCTTGCGGAGAGTAATTCCCAGCAGAAGGTCAGCGCAGAAGTTTTCCTCCCCGAGTTCAACATCTGCCTATAATACGTTTAACTGTGAATATACTGACTGTAGATTCAGACACCAGAGCCTCGTTAGCCTGCAACATTGCAGTTAGAGGAGTATAGTACGTCGAAGTGGTCGCCTTCTGGGAAGGTAACTACTTACACGCAGTTTAATATTGATGAACGTAAGAAATCTGTTCTCACCACAAAGTTAAAGCTATAAATGATAAAACAAATCTGGCGAAACAAATATGCTTATCAGTATTACAGAGGTGTTGCTCATGTGTGTGCAACGTCTTCCAAAGCAAAACCTTGCACACACTAAATATCATACAAGCTATATAGATCACCAAAGAGCCATACTTTCAAGTTGTGGACAAATCTTTGGCAATACTAAATCCTCATCTGTGAAGTTCTTTGTTTTATCTCTCCATTTTTTAATACCGAATTCCCCCCATTACTGGTTCCCTCGGCAGCGCGAGCCAAGTCCTGCCTGATCCAGGAAGCCTCTCCCGAGGGAAGAATGATGGCTCGGCCGGGATCCAAGTCGGCTCGGATCTGTGCCCGCGCAAGAGCGATCAAATATTCACTGAAGGTGACGTTGAGAGAGCGGGCCCCGTCTGCGAGGGTTTAAAGGACCATCAGTCAGCGGAGTTATGCTAACCGCTAAGACGTCGAGATCGAATCACGTGATGACTTTAAGTCGTTCCGTTTCTCCTGAGGTCTCTTGGGACGGTGGGGAGCATCTGGGAATCACGTCGTTAGCGAAAGATGTTTCGAATATTTGTCTCTGATGACAAATGTTAATAAGCTTGGATAGGCTCTGCTTTGATGCAGGATTCTAATATTCGCCTAGTCTTCTTGCCGTGTTGGTTAAGATAAGGCTAAGAAACCGCGAGTCTAGGGTTGGTGACAAGGGTGGTTCTGTCGTCAATTCAATGCATTTATCATGCATCTTCATCGCCGCGATTAGAAAATAAGCTGGAGGTGTGTTTAAAATATTGTAAAACTTTTTTTTAAGTACACTTAATGCTCAGATGGCTAATAGGGTATTGGGTTTAGACTTCTAATAGGGTCCGAACCACTGCACAATGTTCCACCGGGAATCAAACCCGAGTCCCAGGTTCAAATTCCGTACTGGGCATGGGAGTTCTTTGTTGAGTTGTTGTCGAGTTGGTGTTTAACCTTTACACAGCCAATGGGTCATATATGACCCATAGAAAGTATAGGCGAAAACAACCAATGGGTCATATGACCCATGGTGCCGATTCCAACATTCACGTGCTTTTAGGGCCTTCATACTTGTATGTGAGATTGTAAACGCTGACAGATGTTGAGATAAGGCTTTGAAATGTCATGTAGAAGAAAACCCACCCCTCCCCCCTTTCTCTAATATGCAAATTAGCTATTTTTAGCCAAAATGCAGGATTGTACATATTGCGTCATATTTCAGCCTGTATGAGAACTAGGGACTTGAAACAAGTTTCACTTTGTTGCAAAAGGTCTACTCTTTGAAAAAAATGCAAATGTTTGCGCCCTTTTTCCAAAATAACGGGAGAAGAGGGGGCGAACGCCAGATTTTTTTCATTGAAATTTGGGACTTGGCCCTCCCAACCACGTTTTTCGCACTTGGGCTTTCTGAATTGTACACGGTCGCGTGCTCCGATATAGTAGATTGCTCAAATAGTCTCAGAGATATAACGTTTTTTCTGGGAAGCCAAGCGAGTTATTTGTTAATGTCCCTTCGTCAATTTCATCATACGATCACTCCTCTTCGCGATTTGCCAAAAGTGGTAGAACACGAAGTAAAATAAGCCAAATCAATAAATTAGGCCTGAGCCGATACCACTTTGAACCGATTCCGATGCCGACACTTGAAAATTGAAAATAATTAAAAGTTGTTCAAGATATTGATTAATATTAGTGTGTGTAGGTATCCCATTCTAATTCTATGCATCAATTTACCAAGATTTTTACTTTAAAATATTCAAGAATCACATAAGCATATTACATTACATATTAAGTTATCACAAAATTCAGTTTCTTCACACAAAACTAATGCAAAATAAAAAGAAACTTCGAATTTTGCATAAATTCGGAGATAGTGAAAATGCTAAAGTACCGCGTGTCACTTTTGCCGACCCGTGAAAGACCAAAATGCCGGGAAATTATCGGCCAGTATCTTCAAATAAATTCCAACCGATATTTACATCGGTATAGGTATCAGCTCAGCCATAAAAAAATCAATCAAACTTTCAAGGTTGAAGAATGAAACACCTTGTTTCATGTGTAACTCTTTTGTAATGCATAGGTGTACGTACGTTTTATGTGTACATTTGGTATTCAGTTATTTTTCCTATCGCTGTTGTTAACTTTGAAAGACACCAAGAATACCTATTCTCTCTCTCTCTCTCTCTCTCTCTCTCTCTCTCTCCAGCGTTCCGATGACGTAGTGGTAACTTCGCCGTGCAATCAAGAATTCCCGAGTTCGATACCCATTGAGACATATACTGGTTTGGGTGTCACTGTAGGTCCAGTCCAAATTAGCCTAAGTGTGCAAACGTGGACCTCAAATAAACTCACTCACTCTTTCTTTCTGTGTGCAGTTGGCATGACATCATTCAGACACTAAGAAGAATATAATCAAGCACCAAACCAGAAAATCTAGCAAAAAGTGCATACATACATGTACATATGTAGCATGAATGCGGGGTGAGCTTACATAGGAAAATCTAGCAGCCGAACATGCTATGAATAAATTAGGTGAAACAAGCAGAATGCAGTGGAACAACGTAACAGTACTACACAAAGAACAAAATTGGAAACCGAAGAAAAATGCAAGAAGCAGTCTTTATAGCAAATGGCCCAAAACTCTACGAGTCATCCCAGTGTAAAATTCAAGCACATATGGTCCCCTATCTTCAAAAATTAGAAATAGTAGCATAAATGGAACAAAAGTAGTACAGAATTCCGTAGTGTTAGAATAGGTGCAATTAAAAGCATAAATTAGAGAATGGCAAATGTGAAATTAACATTGATGAGAATTTTGAGCTGTTAAATTTTGGGAGAAACAAGTATATCCAGAATGTAGTTACACCTCACAAACGATAAAAACTCAATAAACAAATTAACATTTTCAAAAAAAATATAAAAAATATGGAAAATAAGAATGGCTCTAAAGGAAGGGATCGGATATACCGTTAAGTTTACGTTTAGCATCATCTTCACTGGCCCCACCAACTCCGTCGACTTTCGAACTTCAGAGGTTTCATGGGCTAATTAAAAATCGCAAATCGATAATTCACAGGTTACAGAATCTTGAACATGCCAATTTAATCAGATTGGTATATTTTGTAGTAAGCTACTATTTTATCGATTATTTTTAGTGCACTATATTTCATCTTTGCGTCCCCGGTAGTTTGTAACTAACGATAGGTATCGATCAGTCATGACCATTGAACTATATACCGACTGGAACGCTCGCTGCAACGCTGATCGGCCACGGAAAGGGAAGCTACTTTCCTCCAGGGTGATCCCATAAGCTAACGTGTATTTACTCGCCATTTTGCTTTCGTATAGGACAAAAGGAAACAAAATTTAACAATATTTATACATTTAGTGCTACAAATTAATGTCTTATTAATGTCTTCGCTACTATAATAGTTGTAATGTGTTGTTTCGAACAATTTATCCAGTCTTAAGTGGGATGGACATGGTACGGTCGTGTTCGGCATTTGGATGTACAAATCGTGTAGATAATAGCCTGGGTGTCTACTTTTTTCGGTAAGTATCATTCTTAAAGTATGTGTATACAAAACCTAAATGTATTTATTAAAAGTTGATGACGGTAATTAAATGTTATAGCGAAAAGGTTTGAATGTGTTTACTCCCATGTGTTTCATACACTGTCGCAAGTGATTGCACTTTGTAATAACCAACTGGATTTTTCTCTTTTTTCCTCATCTTTATCAATTGCGTAATACAAAAAAATATTAGAACCTAATAATATTACTTTAATGATGGTGGTATCATTATTGAATGCTATATAAAAAAATATAATTCGAATTTATGAGGCAATTTTACTTGTGGGTAAGATTTATCCAGTGCGCATCCTTACGCCCTAGCAGAAAAAGGATTAATGTATAGATTTCGTTTTGCGTTTTGTTAGATGTAGCTTCCTTACACGCACTTGCCGTATCCTTCACCTTTTCCCATTTTATGAAATTTAATCAAGATATTATGTGTTAAATTTATATAATTGTCCATCGCGTTCTCACAGTAAAAGGAAGAACCAATGTGTCCAAAATATATGCATTTATAAAGAAACCAAAATTTAGTCTCACTCAATACAGAGTAAATTCCTAATGTTTCTGTGCATATATGAGTACTTTTCAATCTATTCCGTACTTTTTCATTATTATTCCCTTTTCATGAATTTGCACAATTCTCGATAGTTTGATGATGTCAGCAGGAAGACACGATGCGTGGACATTTGCATGTAGTGTCGTATTTATAAATAAATAAATATGGATCCCTGTATTAAAACTACATTTCTTATCTTACTAATATTTCTTCAATGGTTTGAATCAAATAGTGCTCAGTGTCGCTCTGAAATCAACAATAATATTGTAGCAACACGATGCGGGCAGCGGCTGCGGAATTCTCAATATTAATAATAAGCTTTTACCAAGAAGTTCTTAAAAATACATCGATATCGTTCTTTTAATCTGAAATCACATGGTGTTTGAATATAGGTGACGTACTCATTGTAATGTTATCTCATAAATTATGGCTTTTATTTCGTAAATAATCTGTCGTAAAAATCCATCTGCCAAATCCAAAATTCGTCTGCTTCAGCTTTTCTGCTCACGTTCCCTGGCGTAACTTTCGCGCCGTAAAGCAGTCCTTCCAGTTAGGTATAGTTCAATGGTCAGGACCCGTTTCGATTTATCCCGTTTCACATTATTGCTTTTTCACCACCCAAAATTCAATTTCGCGTGATTTATGTGACACTAACTTTCTAAGGCGAAACGGGACATCCCATTTCGCCTTATCCTGTTTCGACTTACACACAAAAAATTTCCCACCAGGGAATATTATCGACATGAAGGGTCATTATTATTAATGTATTATTAACCTAACCTAACCTAACCTAACCGACAGGACAATGGGAGCCAAGGTAGGCAACTTCACAAGCTCTGCTCTCCCATTATGAACTACCCTTCAAGTCGATAATATTCCCAGGTGGGAAATTTTTTGTGTGTAAGGCGTAACAGGATAAGGCGAAATTCGATGTCCTCTTTCGCCTTAGAAAGTTCGTGTCACATAAATCATTTGAAATTCTATTGGGGGAGGTGAAAACGCAATAAGGCGAAACGGGAAGACACGGGACTGTTGCCTACAACCAGTATTCATATTGAAGGGAGAAGCAAGGGTTTCCTTTCTCTATTTCTGTATTTCAGAATTACTTCTGCACTGGGAGACGAAACTTTTGAGATATGTGTACATATATCTAAGTTATATTGTATTATTCATGGATAATTTTCAGTTTTAAAAATTAATTTTATTTTCCGAAAGTGGTAATTCACATCTTCATCTTATTTTCCTCTCCTTTGTGCTGTACGACATCAACGTCTTTCAACCATTTTCTAAAAAGTGTTCTAGGGCCTATTTTGTGTCAACTACAGAAATACAGAACCCGGTTTTTTTAACTTTTTCCCTAGCAAAACGTTTGATGCAATTGCATTCAAGCTAGTCAAAGAGCTAACGAGATTATGGTTGCGTTTAGACCGAAGCGACACACAACACGGGGGTTTCGCACCGAATCGACAGGCGACATGTCTGTAAACAGCATTCACTGAGCATGAGCTGCTAGGGCTATAATTCCTAAACTCTTCCACTGAAGGACTTGGGAATTGATTTTAAACTTTGTACGTACTGCTAGACCAAGAAAAGATAAACTCCTCTGGCGCTGTGGTCGATTTTTCAACACTATCCGAGCAAAGTTCATGAACTCATGATCTTCACCTTTATCCAGAGCCAGGTGTTTGTATCATCACGAAGAGGAAAGCAGTACACAGCGAAAGCAGAGACGTAAAATGAACATGTGAGTTTCTTTATTACAACGCAAGGAATTGAAGTTATAGCTATAGCAACACGGGTGCGCTGAGAGGCGAAACCAAATGACCGTCCACTTTAGTCCGCCAGTTGGCCTGGGTTTTTCTCATCTTGGTCGAAACGTAAGCAGTTTACTGACAAGTGGCTGCAAGAAAACATGTTATGTCTATGCAAGTTACAACTTATTGCTACGTTCCACGGGTTCCAAAATGTCTCATTCGATCAAAACGAATAATAAATTCTTTATCGCCGATTCCAGGAATTGAAAAGTAAACAATTCTTCCCCCCTTTTCCATTCATCTGCTATTTCGCCACCCATCCATCAACTTGGCGGCACCTAACTTTGATTCCACAAGAAGGAGGGTCCCGATTCCGTTCACTGCAAAAACACCTGCTTCGGTGCTCCTGTAGATTATAATTTCAATCGATCTTGTCCGGAAAATTACAGACATATTTCCACTCTTTTTATATGTTTTCCTTGTTTCCCCAAGAAGACATCGAAAGAAAAATATTCTTTGTTATTCTCTGGTAGGAAGTTTCTTCAAAGCCGTGTTTTTCTTAAGTGTAACATTTTTGACTTAAGTCTTCCATGAACTGTCATGTCCTTTCATCTTCAAACAATGGATCCTACAAGGGTCCACCTTACAAAGGAAGTTTCTTGTCTACAAATATTGATTGCGCAATTTTCGTTCAAGAAATACGGACAAAATAATCACGTTAATTCATAACTTTTACTTGTGTGACGGTTGTTGTTTCATACTTATGATTTGTTAGAAAAAAACTAAGCATTTTTGTTTGTTGGTTTTGTACATTTTGAACGAAACTTTGTTTGTTTTCGTTTTATTCATTTATGTCGCTTGTCTGTTACATTTGGCTAATCGTGGCGATGAGGATGAAATGGAGAAGGGAACAATTACAGTACGAATGGGCTTTTTGCCGGAGGGTAAACCGATCAATCTGTCTACCACCTGCCAATAATAATCGATAACAGAAATCAATATCTGTTACTGAGTAATCCAGAGTAATAACAAAAACAAATAGTTTGGTAGAAATATTTGCTACAAAATGTAAAAAGCAGGTAAGATCTTTATGCTTTTTTAAAATTGTAGTGCTTAACCCTAGCTTACTCCAAGGGGGAGGGAATGACAGGACAACCACATTTTATTTATCGAATTTTCAACTGTGAATTTTTTATAAAAAATTGAAAATAAATCATATTGTTTCCTAGGGTGTTCCCGATATCTCTGCCTTACTTTTGTTCATAAAACATTAAGATAACGTACATAGGAGGGAAACTTCACGTGGTGGGCCTGTTAACCCCCACCCCATGGTGACATCATGCCAGTAACAGTGCACAACTGGGTGGTAATTTTTGTAATTATTATAATTACTATGTAACTTCACATACATAAACAAAATAAGCATTCGTATGATCGTTGCCCCGCATCTCCACCACGTATCATTCTAAAGAATGATGGGATCTGAACCAGTCATTGTGCAATTAATTGCTGGGTGATGTAAGTTATTCATCATTCATCCTCTGATGAGCGCACTCGTCATTGGCATGAAGAGTTAACGCTTGGCAATACGAAAGGTAGGAATAAGATTTAGGAACTAAACTGCTAGAAAAGACAATGGTCACTCGTTGGGTTTTGTGAACCTTTGAACCTGAATCATGGCTGGGTGTTAGGATAGTTACCTGTCTATCTGATGAATTAGGATGAATAGAATATACAAAGTCCTCTGTTGGCTTCTCAATTTGTTGACCAGAGCGTCGTCTCACTTCTGCCCTACTGCTCTCCTAACCTCTTCTCCCTTCTCAATTCCAATCCAAAGTCAGTCACCTCTCAGCTTGTCTCCCCTCTATATCCCTAGGCCATGGAGCCCTTCCTCAATGCCGAATCGTGTTTTTAATTGCCACTATGCAAACCGCTGACTCCATAGGCAGAAGAAACTACCTGTTTCCTGAATAGCTCAGGAGGTTTGAATAGCACAACACTGTACATTGTTTACATGCCTCAGAGGCTGAGACAACTGAGAAAAACAAGTGAATGCCCTGGTCAACGTGAAGCATTCAGAGAGGCTTTATAAAATAAACATATAATCTTAGGGATTGATACGCATTAATGCAACAATAATATATTTTAGGTTAATGAATGATAGAATATGTGTGTAGTGGCAGCTATTAGAGAGGGGCGTGGGGAGGCAGTTGGCCTCCCACTTTTTGCCACATATTCCCCTGGACTATGCTAAACCTTAGCACCAAGGAAAAGGAAACTGTCCTTGTCCCCCATCGCTGCCACTGTATGTGTGTTTGTGCAATAGTTATTCCCTTTTTTATATCAATGATGATACTTTTTTGTAACAATTATAATTATTATATAACTGCCCGTAGAAAAACAACAAAGGAAGCAGGAAACAAAATGGTTTCTTCGATGACAGTGGTATAGAATGTGGGTTCTTGAACCCTCCCTCGGGTAAGTAGGTTTTGTACGGTAAGGGTAAGCTAGGGTTAATCTAAAGAGGTGCGGTGTTCTCAAACTTAAAGAAATTCAGATCTTATCTTCCTCTCAGTCATGACAAGGGGTGTGGCCACACACCTTAAAAAAACCCTGCTAAAACGAATGTATGAAATATTGATCTGGTTTTATCATAACGTTAAGTGAGTTGCATACACTGCCTAGTAAGGTTTTGAATGATTAGCAACTTACCTCAAAGTGGCAGACAGGTGAAACATGTTCCCAGAGGTAATGAGTTTTCGCAGCACATAATCGCATTTTAACTGCTGCTTCCCAACTGTCTGCCTCTTGATTGTTCGACTGCCGCCGAAACTGTAATGAAACGCGAACAAGTAAACAATGGATAAATGGTGAGGTCAGCTCATAACCTCCCCTGCAGCCACCGTGACGACCCACGCGAAGTACTATGGGCCTCTCTTTATTGCCTAGCCTATCGCCTAACAACTTCATATATGTCTCTTCTCGTTCAATTCAGTCTTGTAAATAACAACAGTAAAGTTAACGTATTAGGGAAGCACTGAGACTGAAGTGTCCTGAAAACTTGAGTTACTACACCTTTACAGGTTTAAAAAGTACTCGAATTACTAAAGGTACGTTTGGACTGTTGAGCAGAGCAAGGTTCTCTTTCTGATCCATGTTTTCTGTCCCTCCCGAGCTAGTGATGAGCACCCACGACTAATTAGTCGTTCGTCGAAACAAAATATCGACCAATTAGTCGAAAAATTTAGTCGAACATTTTAAAGAAATATAGTGGAAATGAAAATTTGTATACCATCATTAATATACATGAAAATGATAATGTGACTCACAAAGTTTTCAGTGTAGCTCACAAAGTTTTCAGTGTAACTCACGAAGTTTTCAGTGTAACACAAAACTCACAAAATTCAGTTTAGTGCACTTGCACATTGACACCTTCGGTGGCACGAAGAATGTCTAACCTGAAGTCAATTTCACGCAATGTTTTACTGTGACATAGCGTATGGCATCTCTTATACGATGCTTTAAGTCCAGTATGTCGTTAACTCTTGTACACTGTCTTTGACATACCCCCATGAGAAAAAATCTAAATGGATTTTGTTCCTGCATGCCACCACACAACCTGTGCACGCTCGTTTGGAATCGCCATTTTATAAACAATTTATAGTTTTAGCGCCACCGTGGTTCTAGTGGGAACTACAACATTACCACGGAAACGTTTTGAGTTTCTGCTTCTGTTGCTATTGGAAACACAACAGTATGATCTGAAATGAAAAAGAAATAAACTTTCAAAATGTTGGAGTCTCACGGTGGACACGCTAATATTAGTCGAAGTTGTATCACAGCGCCCTACATTGTCAGGGGTCGCAGGTTCGAATCCCAGCATGGACATGGGTGTTATTTATGGGTGTCCTTTATCAATTCCATCATATTCATATCATCACTCCTCCTCATCTTCGCGATTAGGCAAAAGTGACAGAAAAGCTAAGGAAAATGAACCGAATCAATCAATCAGTTAGGGTTATTTTTATCTTGGTCAAGCTGTAAGCAGTCAATGGTTCGTTCGATATGAGCCGTCTTCGGATTATCGACTGATATTAGTCGGAATAGTTAGACTGATCTTAATTGATCGACTGTTTCGACTATAGGTATTTTCTATTGTTGCGGCGGGAGTTCTATATGCTGGCAAGAGAAGTGGCCAATACGTAGCAGACCAACCAGACAACAGCGGTGGCACCGAGAGTTAAGACGTCAAGGGGAGGAAATACTACGCTCACCTCGTTCTACAGGCTGCTCCGTTTCTTATCGCGCTGGATTGGTCACTTCCCCGCTCCCTACTTCCCTTGCCATCATATAGAGCGTCCGCCGCAAGACTGGAAATTACCTTATAGTATTAGTCGAACGACTAATTCAATTAATATTAGTCAACAAATTTTCATTAGTCGATGCTTTTATCAGTGGTATCAGTCGACCAATTTCCATCACTACGTCATCAAGCATTCATTTGATCTTTCGTTTTAGGATTGCATAAAACACGATCGGCCTGGAGAGGAATTTGTTACGGTTCAATGTTTGCAGAAACGAACACGTTACGATCCCTTCTCTGCTCGGGACAATGCAGTCTAAACGAACTTTTATGTCGCTCACCTTCCACTATCGGCTAATGACGACCAGACATGATTGAACAAAATTGATGAAGAGATGCCCAAAAAATAAAGTGTCATATCCATAAAATGTGCATATACAACAAAAAGAACGGGACATCCACAGAATATCTAACCTGCAATCCCTCAATTATGGAACTTCACCACAAAGCAATTAGCACTCGTGTATGTAATCAGCTAATATTATTAGGCGCATCCAGAAAGTAAGTTTCCCTGGGGTCGTGCACAAAAAGGAAACATTATTTCATTCAATGATTTATTGCCGGAATTCAGGCACTTGTCATAGCGTGGGACCAACTTCTGTATACCTGTGTCGTAGAAGTCTGCCGCCTTGGCGCCGAACCACTGTATGACAGCCGTCTGAACCTCTTCGTCGCTGTGAAAATGTTTACCGGACAGGAACTTTTTCAGGTGCAAGAACAGGTGGTAATCACTGGGAGCGATATCAGGGCTGTACGACGGATGATCGAACCTCCCAACCGAACCTGTCCAGATTGGCTGCAGTACGCCTAGCCATATGCGGCATCGTTTTGTCGTGCAGCGAGATCACCCCGGCACTGAGTTACCGCGTCGCTTATTCTCAATGGCGTCGTTGTTTCACAGTAACGGTTAGAGTTCACAGTCTCACCTCCAGACAGAAACGTATTGAGCAGAATGCCTTGTCTGTCCCAGAACAAAGTGCACATCACTTTTCGGGATGTGTGTTTGAACTTCGTCCTGCATGGAGATCCACTGTGACGCCAATGCATGGACTGCTGCTTGCTTTCTGGGGTGCTGTATGTAACCCACGTCTCATCCTCTGTGATGATCCGGTTGAGAAAATCGTCATCATCATAGTAACGCTGCAGAAATGTCAGCGCCTTGCCCATGCGTTTTCCTTTGTGTTCGGGCGTCAGTTGTTTCGGTGCCCACCGGGCACACAATTTCCGGAACAAGAGGCGTTTGGTAACAATGTCGTGCAACAACGACCGATAAATCTGCTGGAAATGGCTGCTGAGTTCCGTGATCGTGACGCAACGATCCTCCAATATGTGCTGCTTCACCTGCTCCACAAGCTCGTTCATAACGGCCGATGGCCGCACACTGCACTCGTCGTCGTGCACATTTTGACGCACCATCTGCTTGCTCATGACGTCTGGCATAGCTGACGATGAATTTCGATCGGCTGTATGTTTTGTGCGTTCAAGAACTTGATCATCGAACGAACCTCGCACGCGGCGGGAAATGGAATAAAAGCCGCCATATTTCATCGCTGTCGCGACGCTACTGAGGACTTTGGAGGGGCGTATTCTAGGACATTCACTAGCCAGGGCATGTGCCTCTCACGAATGAGCAAAACCGGTTTTAATACGCATGACCTTCCACCTGTGGGCGAGTGGAGACTTACTTTCTGAATGCGCCTAATATAATGCACTAGGAAACTAGAATGTGGCGAGTCAGTGCTGACTTATTGTACGAGGGTTGTTCAGAAAGTACTTACTGATTTGCTGATAAAAGGTGGAACGTTACGATATATCTTTTGAAATTTTAATTAATCAATGTTTGATTGATTGATTTGCTGTTTTAAGTCCACTTTATGCACAGTAAAGCTAATCGGAACTGGACCTACAGTTTAAAGTGGAATCCGAACCACTGTGTTCCTCCACCGGGTATCGAAGCAGGGACCCCTTGATTACAAGGCAACGACGCTACCACTGCGTCATCGGGGAGGCCCCAATTGATCAATGAATATTTAGTGTTGTGATATATCAGAATGTAAAGAACTCTACTCACATTATGCCGATGAGAAAGTTAGAATGGAGCGTTGGGAAAGGTCAGTTATCTGCTGCAGCCAGAAGTCGAAAATTACTAGAACTGCTGAAACTTTTATCGATATAAGGACAATTTTATTCCAATAGATATTACTTCAATCGAAAAATCGGTCTCTCTCTGGTACAACGAAGTCGACAATTGTGCAGTATGTCCGAAAAGTTAGGAAACCGAGACTTTGACGTACGTAATTTTTGTACAAAGCGATAGAGACATGAACCTTACACTGGGTAGCCTATGTGGATATTTTTATATCATTAAACAAGAATATGATTCTCTACATGAACGTTCAGTGCAGGGGAAAATTTACTAAGGTGTAAAGAAAGTATTTGTACGAAATACATGGATAAAATGCAGGTATGAAGTATCTTGCAAGGGGCAATTTGCCACTTGGCTATCCTATGTTAAGCCTAGGGGCCGCAAGTCCAGGCGAGCTGCACAAAAATGAGACGCTGAAGGAGCAGAATATTGTGATAATAGGAAAATAAAACAACATGAATTGACTTTGAGACTTTCATTCATCAGTTTGCTGCCTTGAAAGGCGGAATAAAACAGTTTTAAGCGAGAGTTCTATTGTTAAATGTAAAGTGTATTGTTTTATCAAAGTTTAATGAATAATTATTAATCAAATGTGTCTATATTTTAAAGTTCTCAAGTGTTATTAAAACAGAGCGTGAAATTAGTTAAAGTGAAGTATCATGATAACAAAACTGTTAATAATAATGTCTGCAGGGCCCAATACAAAGGATAGCCTAGGGGCCAAGATCTTATAAATGCCCCCTGGTAGCTTGCAATAATTTTCGATGTGTATCGATGGTATCTGAGGATTTTTCAGTCTGGTAAAAGAACGATAAATCATTACGCATTTTATGCATTACAGACGATTTATGGGATAATTTATGACATATTCATAAAAACGTGCATTTCTTTCGAAATGACAAGGTGTACAATGGCAACATTGGCCGAGCAAGAGGACAGTACCAGGTGTGTTCGACATGTGGGTACGTTATTCAATTAATGCCCATGTGAAAGAAAAGGAGAAGAAATGTATCGTACAACAAACTAACTTTTTGTACGTACGATAAATTTCAACTCCTTCACTATACACGTAGAACACCGAATCATCGGTATCTTAGAAAAAGAAGACTGCAAATCTAGATATATCCAAATATTTATTTTGATTTACGCTCGTCAGAACAAGCTGTTTCACAATAATCAGAAAATATTCAAAATACATGAACTACTTTCGTATGAAATAACACGACTGATCAACTTATAACACCATTAAGCCTTGTTTCCGTGATATGAAAAACTCAATATGCTGACCAATGCAGAAATGTATTTTATTTTAAAATATAAACTAAACGTAACATTTCAACCTTCTAGCAAGGTCTTCTTCAGAGTCTGAAGAAGACCTTGCTAGAAGGTTGAAACGTTACGTTTAGTTTATATTTTAAAATAAAATAAATTTCTGCATTGGTCAGCATATTGAGTTTTTCTGATCAACTTGTTCAAAAACCATAACTAAGAAATATTTACTGATTCATCCAGTATCACCGATCATAAGACTACCGAAAGTTAATTCAATGAAAATATAAATTAATCCTTACATCTTTAAATAAGAGACCTAATGAAATCAGATTAAAGGATAGTTTCTCTTGAGAATAGATATCGCTCTTCCTAATGTTCATATATTTGCATTAAAAACTATTTCATTCATCCTGGCAACATTTTCTGGTACTGCATTTTGACAGGGTTTCATCTTAAAATGCTGAGTAATCAAAATTTTATTTGTGTGTGTGACTGCGATTCGTTACATTAAAAGTCAGGAAATCTTGAAACTACTTGATAAAAATTGTCCCACTTAAAATAATCCGCAGTAGCGTGTTCTATTTTAGCTCATGTTCGGGTGTTGTTTTTTTTTTGTTTTTACACTTTTGATAAGATAAGGAATTTCTTCATTGGGTGTAAAAATGCAACATTTATTCGATGGTCACTGTGACAGAATAACTGTCAAAGCAAATGTTTCTTAACGTTTAGTCATCTATGAGTAATCGGGACTGAATCTACAGTTTAAAATATATTTCGAACCACAAAAGGTACTTCCATCAGTATATAAACCTCACGTGTAATTATAAGTCAAAATGTTTGGATTTATGTAAGGTATCTGTATCTTAAAACAATGGTTATAGACAGGGGCTTACCCAGGATCATAATGGGCATAAGTTCTGACACTTATGATTCTCATGGGACATAAGAAAGTAGATAAAGACAGCAAATTTGTCATCAAAGGGTTCTTACGATTAATTTTGTAAGTTATCAAGATAAATTTATTTTTTCTGCTTCCAACTTTAGTGTGCGTATTCTATTTCCGTGTAAAATTTGATTTGACTCTTGTGGTAAACGAACAGTGACAACTTGGAGAAAAGAGGGAGGCATTTCCATAATAGGACATTCTCTGATATCAGGATGTTTTCATGATTAATTCTACTCGCGTCGTCCCAATTTCAATACTTGAATCCATCACCATAACGTAAAATATTGTAGCAGTTAGCCTCCTGCTCCTTAAAACTACACAGCGTCGAAATGCCAATGTCGTGTGGTGCACGTCAACTGATTTCTTTACTCTGGAGAATATTGCAAAGTAATCTGGAAGAAATGCTAGTGTAAATAGCTCTAATCCGCCGACTTCAGACTGCTGCTAGAGTGAAATTATTACCACAACATGTGGCTGTTCTGCAGCTTGGAAGCGAGTCACAACTCATGGAGCTACCAATTAAAAAGCGAGCCGCTGACGTCAGCCCCACCCAGCACCTATCGCTAACCCTCTTGCTCACGCTGTAGGCTCACAGACACGCGCAGCCAGTGGAGATGTTCCGAAAAGTAATCTAACTCTATTAGAGATCCATTCAACCTTCTATCCTTCTGGACTTGTAAGACAAGAAGTCATCCACTTTAACCCGCTCTATTTACCTGTGTGAACTTTGTATTTGGCTAAGATGGCAAGTTTTGCCGGACTCCGTGGAGACCTTCGCAAGTAAATTTACCTTCGCCTTTGGGGTTTGCGAGATAGAGCGCCACACAGGTCCGCTCGCAGCGTTTGTGGTCGAGTTTCCCGTGGATGCGACACTTAATAATTCACTTTGCTGAGGTGTAGTGGAATCGGCGAGACAGGTTTGGGGTCCCCAGAAAGAGAGAGACCAGGAAGAGTGTCGGCCCTTTTGTCCACCGGCAGAGACAAAGAGGAAGGTAACGAGGTGATGTGAAGGAGCAAAATGGCTCAAGACACACGAAAGTGCTAACAGAATACGAATGCTGGCGTGCAGAAGCACATTCTGCTTATCTTTCTTGTACCTTTGTATCATCCTCTTGCACTGCTGTCGCTCCGTCCACTGCCTTTTCATTGAGACTTCTATTCAACTCTTCATACAGTCAGGGCTGGAGTTAAAGTGTTGTCGTTCCATAGGTCAGTGTAACAATGCCACCTTTCAAAGTCTCCTTTCTGTGAATTTTGCTTTCTTTATTTTTAGTCCGCTTTATACTCGGATAGGCTAATCGGGACTGAATATATAGTTAAAGTGGTCTGTACCGCTGTGCAATGCGCCTCCAGCAGAGATCGAACTTGGGACTTCTTCAGTACAGGGTTTCGGAGTTACCACAATGTAATTTTTTGGGGGGAAATGGTCCTTACGACCGTCATATTCCGCTGCCGTAAAACTACCGTAAAAAATTCAATGATGGTTATTAAAGTAACAACCACCGTTACAGAGTAACCATAATTAATGTATTTTAATGATTCAGTTTTTAAATAAAATATACTAATTTACGGTGCACTCAACTAGTCACTAGCTACCTTCTTCCGGCCTCGAATTCTTCAGCCCCTAGACCTTGGTGGCCCTAGCCCTAAATCTAACCCAGTTTGCATTGCTAGATTGTCCTTTTTGAATTGTCAGTTTGGTCTTCTTACTTTGACCTTTTATCCCTTTTGTAGTCATCCTACTCTTCCTTACTGTCGTTTTATTTTTCTTACCTTGTCATACCGCCCTTTCACTTTTCTCGCACTGTCATTTCGTTTCAAATCGAAATCTTACCGTTGTCTTGTCATTCTTCATGCACTGTCATTTACCCTTTTCATATCACTGTCCTGACAATACCATATATCTTTGCCATGTTACTCTTGCACTATCATCTATTTTTTCTTAGATTGTCCGTTCATCTTTCTTGCACTACTAGATTTCTTCCTTCTTCCGCAGGCTGTCATTTTATCTCTCAACACTTCTGCTAATTCATATGTCTTTTTCGTATTACTTCGCTCTTCTTGCAGTGTGGAAAACTTTTCGATTCTGCACCCCCCCCCCCCCCCCAACAGTTAAGCCCCAAGTTCGATTCTGCCCCTCGTCCCACATTAGACCCCAAGATACACCCATGTCTGCCAGTGACAACTTACAGTATAATACTATTACTTATAGCTCAAGTAAAAGTAATTGTAGCTGAGTTACTTTTGGGATGTACGATAATATTCCAAAAACTGACACACACACACTCAAGTCACGTGTTATATCAAACTCATAACTTATATCCCAGAGACACCATCATGATTTAGCAACCATGGAAAATGACGCAGTTGGAAACACTGCCACGTTATCTCAAAGAAAGGGAAACCTTTGCTGCTGTGATGTGGAAACCTGGATCGGGCTCCGGCAAAAGGCAGGTTGAGAGTGCGATATGCAAACTGCGAGGATTATAAATATTCACTCGCCTCGCGCCCGGCGAAGGGGGTGTCCTTTTATAGCCGTGATTGCTAACGACAACCTTAGCTCCATCATGCAAGCCGGCCATTAAAATCCGCTGGGGTGGTTTCCACTCTAACAAGGGCGGACGTTGCGACTAGACAGGGAGATGGATAAGGGACTATCGTAACAAGAGACTTAGCAACAACACTCATTCCTAAGGGGTGAGCACAAAGATAACGGGGAGGGTGGACGTCTGGTGTGTACATTGGAACACGCCTCTCCGATTTCCTCTGCCTTTTGTCAAAGTAGACAGGTTGGAGCTGAGTTTGTGCCACGGTCAGGTACTGGACAGAAAATTTAGCCAAATGGAATTATTGGAGAAGCTAAAAAGTACCTAAAAATGGAGCTGAGACCAGGGTTGTTAAAGGTCCAGGAACTCATACGTTCAAATGAGTTCTGTTGGGTTCAGCAACAAGATCAGAACCTCTTTTTTCTCGCACAATTTAAATTCGGTCCAAGTTGCGTACTGTTTCATTGAAAAAAATCCTGGACCATATTTAAATTGATCCGGAAAAATGGTTCCTGAACCGTATTTAAATTAATCCGGAAATAAGGTTCCTGGACCGAATTGAAATACTTAAAGATAAAAATATTCTTTACAGTTCAGAACCCAGTCACGCTTGCTGATTTTCTCCTGGACCGGAATTGAATTTATTTGAAAATTCCTGGACCTTTAACAACCCTTGCTAAGTCTAAAATTAAGTTATGGACAGCGGCCCACCGTGACGGAGTGGTAGCACAGCCTGCTACGGCGCCAGGGATCCTGGGTCTGAATGTCGAGCGGGTGTTCTACGTGAGTGTGTCCCTTCAAAATTGAATCATCGTAGCACATTCGCTCCGTTTAAGAAATATTGACCCTGGCAGACCTTGCCAGAGCCTGCTTAGAATGTGTAGCATAAGGACTTTTACAGGAAAATGGTAAGAACACTGGCCTTTGGCTAGAGGTGACGAGAGGCCAAGCGAGTGTTTAAATAGGTGCGCATGAGAGTGACACGGGATCCTTTTCCTGGTAATCGTCGGAGAAGCAGGAGCTATTGGTCTGTTTTCTAAACCGATCAGGGCAAGCTATCCTTCACCCTTATCTGCCATTCGCATTGCTCAGTTCAGTATAAAACCTAATCATGAGTCTATATTAATGTTAAGTTAGATACTTCTACCTGGCCCGTTCAAGGCTGTCTCTACCATCGATAGTATTAATCGGGAGGGGCAAGTTACATCCCCGCGTTCATGTTGGAACGCTACGTCATATCATCACTCCTCATCTTCGCGAGTAGCCAAAAGTGGCAGATAAACGAAGTAAAATATATCAAATCAATCAATCTGTAAGTTATGGAATTGAAGGTTAGATATTGTAGAAGGCAACAAACACACTATGGTTGTCTACATTACAGGTGTTTTACTTTACTACAGCTCGAAGGGTGAATGAGATATTTATTTTCTACTCAAAGTGAAAATGACTGTCAAATTAGAAATGTTCTTCTTTCTGAAGCTCTATTTAGAAGAGCTTGCATTAAGAAGCAAAAAATCCACTTGTGTTCGCATACATCGATATTTAAGTAGTTTCAAAATCCAGATAGTACAAAGCTGGGATTTATTGTGATCATTGCCTGACTTTCCTAGAATATGTTAGCGAGAACATAGTATTGCAATTTTCAATGCATTTTGGCGCCATCTATACTTCTTACACGCATAGATTTTTTCTGCTCTTGAATGCAGAATACTCACTGACATCGCATAGCTTAGAACACTCCTGTTCATATAAAGTGGCACATTGTATAAGGTTGAACAGTTGCAAAATATGCATTAATATGGTTTTGAGTGTTTGTGTGTGCTAGTAGATATTGTTACGCCCATGGGCGCATATATAAATGGTGGCCCGTAAGTCCCTACCCATTCATATGTCTTATGTATCTAGTGTATATAGCTTTCTGTGTGCTGTTGCGCATAATATTATGTGATGCCATGTTCTGTGAGACATTTTCCGTAACATAGGGTTCCCATTCATATGTTATTATGTTATGTTATGTTATTCAATTATGCATGTACGTAAAATGTTGTTTCTTTTTTATCTCAATGACACTTTTACTAACAAATAGATAGGTCGTGGTTCTGAAATATCCCCGGCGCCTATGAATAGGCCCGCAAGATGTCCGGACTTGACAACGTGTGATAACTCCCTTTAGGAATACATAAAGAACATTGTGTCGAAACAACGTAATAATTCCAATGATGAGTTGAGGGCAGCTGTTACAGTGGAATTTGAAACAATAACCCCTGCTATGTTGCGAGAAATGTCTCGCAGAACATGACGTCGCATAATATTATGCAGCGAGTATGAAGGACAGCACACAATACACTGGACACACAAAATATGTGAATGGGTAGGGACTTACGGGCCCACCCGTAAAGTTCACGTAAGGGGGGGGGGTTTCAACTTTTGGTATGATTAGGGTTGCTATATTTCATAAGTGAAAATCCGGGACATTATGACCGGAAGCTTCTTGGGGAGGGGGGATGGGTGCTGGACCCGAAAAAGTTGTGTGTATGTACATATCCATTGTCATATTCTTTACACTTCTTAAAATAAAAAAAACAACAGAAATCCACTTCGAAGTACTATATCATTAATCTTGCAATTCCTTTTCGGTGCCGTAATGAACTAATTGCTATCTCACAATGTCTAAACTTTATTTGAGAACTGCGGACTGAACATTGCGGGCACCCAAGCACTGACTGTTTACAGTAAACAGCTTACTATGCAAATGGAAAAGATTTGTAACTGAAATTCAGTGCTGCTAGCAGACGGTGGTGCTATCGTTAAGTCAAATATCTTTGCAGCATCTTCTTGTAACTCTATAACTCATGTATTATCGAGAGGGAGCGGTTCAACGTACAACGTATTCATTAATGAGAAGCTGGCTGAGCCCCAGAAAATGCTCACATTAAAGTATTGAATAATTTTATATCGATATGCTTTTATTTTATTCCCCTACATCGCGCCCCAAAACGCAAAGAATTATTTTCCAAATTAAAAAAAAAAACATGTTTCTGAAATTCCACTATGTCAACAGTAAATAACATATTACTGAGTCTAAATGTGTACAGATCGGGAAACATTTGAATTGATTGATCGATTGATTTGGTGTTTTAAGTCCACTTTATGCACAGTAAAGCTAATTGGGACTGGACCTACAGTTTAAAGTGGAATCCGAACCACTATGTGCCTCCGCCGGGTATCGAACCCGGGACCCCTTGATTACAAGGCGACGACGCTACCACTGCGCCATCGGGGAGGGCCGAAACATTATAGCAAAATATTTCAGAACATTTTGAGTGAAATAACCTTTAAATCGGCAATTGAGGAAAAAGTTATGACCATTTCAAGGTATTGAAGCTGAACAATTGACCGGCAATTTGGAATACAAAAATTTTATATAAAAAATGTTCTCCCTATACAGTACCATCATATACATTATTGATCAGAAACAAAATTCTGAAAGAAAATAATAATATAAGTGTTTTCCACTTGCGTAGCTCAAATATTTGACTGACTAAACGCACGGCAATGAAAATAGGTGGCTGGGTAGAATTGTGCTGGTGCCACATATGGGAAAAGCAAAGCGAGAACACGACAAAAGTCTCTGGTTCCTGCACACTGTGAGACAACGTCAATAGAGCTGCGTTGCCTAGTTCGAACGCCAGGCCAGCCTCTCTCCGGGGCACTTTCGAATCCCATTCGATACAGAGCTGGTGATCGTGTGAATTGAAAGTTCGTTACAGGACCCAGAAATGGAGTCTAATATCCACACGTCGGACTGCTCTTAAATCTCCGAACACACGGGGTTGTGCTCCGACGTGGCAGCAGCGGAAATTTCTGCCACCCGCCAAATTTCATGGCAGTGCGTTTAGTGTACGCATAGTGTACATAGAAAAGAATACAAATTGCAGACCTGCGTTAAGGAAAAACTGAATTTATTCGTATAGAAGAGAGAGGGGGGGGGGAGACGACCAAAATGAGCAAAACTGACTCAAAGAGTCAAAAAGGTGACGTCTGGAAAGGTTTCTAGAATCAGTTTTTGGAAAGTTATATCTCTAAATATATTTAAGGCTACCCAAGAAACTTGGATCTTAGCAGAGAAGTTTTTTTTAATATTGTCCAGAATTGATTGATTGATTTGGTTTATTTTCATTTAGAGGAAATTATGAGAGAGAGCAATATTTCGTCGCTCATCTGACGCATGGCTGTAAGCTGCAATGATATTTTTTTGTGTGTGGTAAACTTTTTGTAAATTTAAACCGTGCGTTGAGCTATACAGGGTAAGTCAAAATGATGGACCCGATTACAGAAATTTATTCTGTGAAATCTAATAAACATATGTTATTGTGAGACATGCGCTTCGAAAGGTTAAATTTCAAAGTTTAGTTTCCACGCAGTGTTTCCACTTTCTACCGCTAGGAGTCAGCAGCGAGCAGCGAGCAGGAAAATGGCGTTGACTGGAGAACAGAGATCTTTCTGTGTGCTTGATTATCATGTGAACAAGTCTGTGATTAGTGTGCAACGGCATTTTCGTACCAAATATCGTAGAGAACCACCTACGGGAAAAGCCATTCGTAAGTGGTATGAACATTTCAGAGATTCGGGCTGCATCTGTAAACGAAAATCGACTGGCCGTCCGTCGACTGGGGAAGAGACAGTGGAACGAGTGCGGTGTCCACAGAAGTCCACCTACCGGGCAGCGAGAGAACTTCAACTTCCACAGAAAACTGTCTGGCGGGTTCTGCGGAAACGTTTACAAATGAAACCCTACCACTTGCTACTAGTTCAAGCCTTAAAAGACACTGATTATGCTTTGCACGTGTCCTTCTGTTCTGATTTCCTCGCATTAATGGAAACGGAGGAATATTTCACAGAATAAATGTCTGAAATCGGGTCCATCATTTTGACTTACCCTGTATAAGCAGTGACAGAAAACTGTGAGGTCAAACTTGAGAGTTTTAAACATGGCCAGGTGCAAAAAAGAAAATAATTTTCTCGCTTGTGGCTCTGACATCAGAATAGGACCTAAGCCCCGCGTCAGGTTTAGTTCGCAGCAAGTTTTATGTATTAATCCACGCGAGAACGGCGCTCAGCACCTCCTGTAGCAGTCTTACCTCAACCGAACAGTTCAATCACATACAGTGAGAAAATCCGCAGTATTGCAGCAAAACAATATTCTGTGTGCACGTTTTGGGTTTATATATTCGAAAAATTGCTGCAAACTAAACCTGTCGCGGGGCATAGACCCCTACGTCAGATAAGCGACGATATAAGGTGAGAACAAAATAAATTGTGTATTCAAGCGAGAAGCATTAAAGCATTATCTACAACACAAGAGATAAAGTAAGTACCAAGGTTGGTTAGGTATCTCTTGCAACAAGGATAAATTTTCATCCCTGCCAGCGGCCCCCCATCAAACATATTAAGCTCCATTGCTTGCACAAATATTTCCCAAATGTAAAATTGTTCATGGCGTATGTAATTTTTCGTGCTTCCAAACGTCACAAGGAAAATCGCTGACATTACGATTAGGTGGGGCATTCAGTGTTTTAAGTACATTTTATGCACAGTAAGGCTAATCGGGACTGGACCTACAGTTTAAAATTAGGGTTGTAAGAGTGACACTTCCACGTAGTATACCCTGGACTGCATTTTGCAGACAAACGAGGCTCTGCCGACTGGCCCTATGGCCAGTATAATTCTGTGTGTTGTCCTTTGTTTTTGTCTTTACGTGTGCTCAGTGACGGAAGCCAGAATATTTTAAGATTTTTAGTTATGCAACGTTAGAGTTGTTATTTGTAACGATAAGGGGCTGGACCCCGTATAATGTGAAGGGTGAAAAATAGCCTAAGTGCTGACGCACCCAAAATTTTAAAATCAATTTCAAATTCAAAAGTTTAAAATGAGATATGAACCAATATGTGTCTCCAGCGGATATCGAACTTGGGAGACCTTGATTTCAAGGGGACGTTACCACTATAGTAGTAACACCACAAATCACCAATGTGCTTAGTAGACATTAAGGGTTATTTATGTGAAATTGATAGGATGAATCCGAACCATTATGTGCTTCCACCGGGTATCGAACCCTAGACCCATTGATTACAAGGCGACAGCTTTACCACCCCACTTTTTGCACCTGCACTATGGCCTCTTAATGCTAAACTATGAGTACCAAGAAAAACTAAACTGTTTTTTGTGTGTGTCTCTCTCTCCGAAGAAGGAAAATGAAAGAGGGAAGAAAGATAGGGAATATATATACATATATACAGGGTGTTTCCGGGATGATGATACAAACTTTCAGGGATGATGGAGAAGGCCACATGTATCAATTTGAGATAAGGAACCCTGGTCCGCAAGCGACTTACTCGAAAGTTATAAGCGAATCGGTGTATGAAGATGTAATACTTTTATTACCTGCACAAGTTTCATAAGCTGCTACATCCACAACAGTTGTTCAACAGATGCGTCCCCACTTGATTTCTTCTTCTGGGGTCATGTGGAAAGTCTTGTGTACAAGACACCTGTCGAGACTGAAGAGGATCTCCTGGCAAGAATTCTCGCTGCCTGTGACATTGTTCGAACGATTCCGGGGTTGTTCCAACGGGTACACCGGGACTTTGTGGGACGATGTCATGCCTGCAGCGAAGCTGGGGGACACTACTTTTAACAACTGTTGTGAATGTAGCAGCTTGTGAAACTTGTGCAGGTAATAAAAGTATTACATCTGCATACACCGATTTTCGCTTATAACTTCCGACTAAGTCGTTTCCGGACAAGGGTTCCTTATCTCAAATTGATAAATGTTCCCTTCTCCATCATCCCTAAAAGTTTGCATCATCAGCTCGGAAACACCCTGTGTATATATATACACACACACACACACATATATGGGATCGCGATCGCGTAGCGGTAACGTCGCTCCCTTGTAATCAAAGGGTCCCTACCGGGTTCGATACCCGGTGGAGACATATAGTGTTTCGGTTCCAAATTTAAACTGTAGGTCCAGTCCCGATTAGCCTATCTGTGAATAAAGAGTGGACTTGAAATAACTCAATATTTATAATTCTCCCTGTCCCTCTATCGCGTCCCACCCTCCCTCCATCCCTCTATCTGTTTCGGAAAAAGAGGGAACAAGGTGAGACACTCTTAATAGAGAGAGAGAGAGAGAGAGAGAGAGAGAGAGAAGAGAGAAAGGGGGAAAGGGAGCAGAACAGGTGGGTGAATGTGGAGAGGTAGGACAAACCCCCCTCCGGCTTTTATTGGAGAGCCTTGTGTCTTTTAATAATTATTACAATGTGGTTTCATTGAAAAGTAATTGCAAATTCCAGGAATTAATGATACTTCGCTGACTTGCGTACACCCATGATAGGTGGTGCTAGTGAAATGGAGACGGATGTTTACTATCAACGAATGCCAATTTGTCAAACAAAATATCACATTTTATTACAAAAAGTCAACAAAATTAAATGATGTATTTAAAGTTTATAATTTTTTGAAACATTGGCTATCTAAGGCTAAATCTGTTCTTGAAATATAATGTATTGCTGAAAAAATACCTGAACATACCTTCATTTGAAGTAGCACATTCCAACATACCAAAGTTTTGAAACCATTGTGGGCAATTGCAATCAAGCTCAGTTCATTTGATGTTTGTCGTTTTTAAATTCAGAGCAGTTTTGTGTTGAACTAAGGAAATCGTGCATTACATGTGTGATTTAAAATTTTAAGTTTAAAAGTTTCCTTCGTTTCATACTTCCTTGGCAAACATAAAGAAAATGTTCCAAAAAAGATGACTGGCATACTCTGAGAGTTCACAAATCTAATGTCAAAAAAATGGTTCCCTCCGTGGAATTGTATTAAGAATTTTCACCACAGACGGTTATGAAGTGGCTTGCAGAAAACAATTCTTGAATCTCGGCTTATCGTTTATTTAGTACTCCTTACATGAATGTTTATGTAATATCAATTTACATCTACATAACTGTAAATGGGAGCAATATTTATATAGTTTTTTTTTTTTTATCAAGGATGGAATTCAATCTTAGATCCTAAGTTTCATAGGCTCATGGTTCGTTTTTAGATTGATGCAGAGTTCGCTTTGCGGACGAGTAAAAAGTGTATCCAAGATTTAGATATTTTGTACCTAGTGACTAGACAAGACACATTAGATGGCAGGTTAATCAATTTAAATTGATATAGAGTCACAATGTATCTTAGTAATTATTCTGCCAACATGGTATACTATGCTTTTTAGTAAGTTTGTAGATGATACTCAATGGCGGCTTGGTGGTCTAGCTCGCGCTAAGTGGTCGATTAACATCACGTTTGGCTAATAGCGACGATGAGGACAAGTGATGATGACATTGATTAAGGGACACTCACAAAGAAAACTGAGAAAAGATAAAATGGAAAAAGGCCAAGGAAATAGACAAGAAAGGCGAAGAAGACACAATGAACTGGAATGGGGGACTGAAGATAAACAAAGAATGGAAGAAGGTGTTAGAAAGAGTGGAAAGGACAAGAGCGAAGGAGGAGAAAAGGAGGAAGCGAATGAAGAAAGAAAGGATAAGGAAAAAGAGCGTGAGATAAGGAGTCCAACCACGTTCCAGATGAAAGGAACTGTTCATCTAAATCGCCTGTCAGGTGAAACAACAGTTGACAGGAGAAGGCCACCTGCTGGAACACCTAAAAAAGAATGTTCCAGATAAACATCTTTCTAATAATCCTGTGTCTGGAGGGGAGTAATTTATATATATATATATATATACCTGGTTTGTATCTTATTTCATTTCTATTTGGTACAGAGTCTAAAGACGACCTTGCTAGAAGCTTGAAACGTAACGTTTAGTTTATGTTTTAAAATAAAATAAATTTCTTCCTTGGTTAGCATATTGAGTTCTTTTTCACAAAGAACATCCATGCGCAGACCAGGACTCAAATCCTTAGAACTTTGGTGGCGAGATCGAAAGACGACCACTTAAAACACTCTACCATCTAGCCGGAAGTTCCCGGGTTCAAATCCCACTTTTATCGAAAAATAAAATTAGAAGTTATGGAGTTTTTCTATGTGCTAGTGCTGCCATCTATTTTTGTCCTGTTCATTTCAACCTTGTGTTCTTGGTCTTGTCGTCAGTTATCTGGTTGGTAACAATACTGTTAAGTGCCCTAAGAAAATCGTTTCAGAAAAGTGAGCAGCAGGAAGGGTGACAACTTTACTGTACGTGTATTTGGGAACTTTGTGGCCTCTATGGTCACATTTCTGACGCTTTGTTACAAAGACTACTTTTTACAGACCAGACCACCTGGTTGCATCGGCAACTTCGTATCCGACAAAATAGATAGCATTTTTATTTTTCCTATTTATGAAATTATTTCACAGCCATGTCAATGCAACTAAAGTACACCCTTTTGTCACGATTCTCATTTGTCCACTTAAGTCTTGAATTTCGTCAACGACAATGATAATGGATTTGTATTTTGCAGTAGGTTACAATTTGTTGACTAACAACCCAGGGGAAAATATTTACTCTACATGAAATACCAGATGTCCTTAGTTAAGTTTGAGTTCAGATTGGAACGCCACTTTGTTCAAAGAAAGTTCCGAGAGATCGATTTCCCTCTGACCATCATATGTCAAGTCCACGTGGATCCCAGTAGATCCTCCCCTCAAACCTTTCCCACCAATAGCGTCCATTTTAAGAACTGACAGTACTTGTCAAATCCATGTGGAGTAAATGAGATTTCGCCAGTTCCGTTTCCTTAGAGATTTCTTAACGTGAGGTTGAGGTTATCTTTGCTAGGTTGTGGTTTTGTGTTGTGTTTTATGTATGTAATACAATATAGGAGACCTTGGGAGTGTAACGTTGAAGCATAATGTATTTACCCAATGTTCTAACATAAAAAAAATAATTACATTAGGCTTTCAAGCAAAAGGGAATCATTCCTTTCAATACAGATATTTTTACTGAAGAACATTATTTGTCATGTTCCGTAACTGATCGTCATGTAACTGAAAAACATGAGCAAAATAGTTTATCTGATGAAAGATTTTAATCTGTCTGGAAGCACTCTTGATTGAATAGAACCCATTCTTTCCACCGGCAGTGCCGCTCAAGAAATACATCGTGATTTAGTAGGCCAAGAAGAGTTAAGTCCCTACCCTAAGGCTAGTAAACGAAAATAAATCGAAAAGCGAATCAACCAATGACGTCATCAATTCTTAGAGACACATCAGAGAAGAACCGATGAGAAAGTGCAGCTCGACCAAGAAGCAACAAAAAGTTGTTGAAACTACAAAGAGCTAAAACAGATTATACATGTATTATATAAATCTTTGGAAGAAGCAAAAAGTCAGACCGCAAGTAATAATAAATAAATAAACCACTTAAGACTGTAAAAGAAACTGAAGGATAAAGGATAATAGACCAAACAAGGCATATTTAAAGAAGGAAATTTTAGTCACAGTCTAGATGTGCCTCGAAACATTCCTGGTCAAACACGGATACGAAACATTTCCTGCAGTACGTGGGCTCATTTGGAATATGTATACGATGGCACCATGTTCACATGTGCTCATTGTAAATTATATAAGTGCATAACAGAAAGACATAGTGGCTGATGTTTTTATATGTATCGCCATAGTGTCCTACAATCTTTAACGTGATGTTTATGGTTTCCTAAATCAATGATTTTTCGACTTTTTTACTGTTTGCACCAAATTTAACAATGGATTGATAGTTTTCGTGTTTGTGCTTAATACAAAAATTGTTTCCGTGTATCATGCAGGGCAAGACTCGTAACCTGTGCTGCTGATCACTTTCTCGTAAGCTTATGAATTATTTGTGAAAATGTAATATGCTTCTTGATAGGTGAAGAACTGAGCTATCGAGTAGTAACGTGTTTGTTTCTTTACAAGTAACTGAAAAAGGGAAAAAGCAATATATCAAATTGTAGCAAATTGTTCCGATGTACAGAAAACTCATTTTCGACATATTCGATTACTTGATAAGTCGTTCTTATAGCCTACATCTCGTGTTAATCACGAAGACGAAAATGAATGCTGAACTGATTAAGGGTGATTGGACAAATCAGGATGATATACCTATGCATTACTTAGGTTTGTACCTGGAACCTCTGACTTCTTAGAGTGTCAAGCAGACCACTCTGCTATTGATACCGGACACACACACACACACACACACACACACACACACACACACACACACACACACACACACACACACATATATATATATATATATATATATATATATATATATATATATATATATACGAGAGGCGTACTATAATGATTTAAACTTTTTTTTCAGGTCCCATGGTCCACCATTCGAGAAGTGAGAACTGGCATATGAAGCTACGAGTCTAGTCTACCGATTGCAGGCAACAGTGTCCAAAAAGGATTCCCGGCATTCACACAGCAGCACGTTCCGTTCATCATTACCAGCGGACTATTGGACAACATGGAAATAATGGTCAGTGTTGGACAAGTTGGTTTCTTCGGTGGAAGGGCTGCTCTTATGCTTCCACTGCATCGACTGATGTTTGGTCTCTGGTTCATGGTAATGGAGCCATGTTTCGTCACCAGTCACAAGCCTAGACAGGAAGTCTGCTGTATCCTGATTGTGCCGGTGCAGAAGGTCTCTGTTCACATTTACGCGCTGCTGCCGTTGCACCGATGTCAGGGATTTGGGAAGCCATCTGGCGCACACTTTCCCCATTTTAAGGTGATCGTGCACGATTCTCTGCAGGGTGTTCTGCCCGTGGTCACCTACATTTCAGAAAACGTGATGCCCATGTTCTCAAGAATGACTTGCTCAACCCGTGTAATGTTTGTTGGTGTTGTAACAGTCATTTTCCTTCCAGAATTTATCCCTTTTTCTGTTGACGTGCGTCCTGTTTTCCAGCCTTCCACCCAATTGTAAACGGTTTTGCGTGAAGGAGCATGTTCACCACATACTACCACCAATCGTCTGTAAATCTCTGCTGTAGTCACACCCTCTCTCCATAGAAACCAAGTTGTCCAACGTTGATCATTATAGTCGCTTTCCATGTTGTCCAATAGTCCGCTGACAATGATGTACGGAACCTGCTGCTGTGTGAACACCAGGAATCCTTTTTGGGCACTGCTGCCTGCAATCGGTAGACCAGACTCGTAGCTTCACATACCAGTCCTCACTTCTCGAATGGTAGACTATGGGATCTGAAAAAAATAAAGTTGAATTTGAATTTAAAATTTTGAGTGCATCAGCACTAAGGCTATTTTGCACCCGTCACATTATACGGGGTCCAGCCCCTTATCGTTACACATAACAACTCTAACGTTGCATAACTAAAATCGTAAAATATTAAAATCTTCTGACTTTCGTTAAAAGCTGAGGCTGTAAAGGAGCACTCAGCACAAATAAGGACAAAACACAGAACAACACAAACACAATTATACTGGCTATGGGGCCAGTCGCCAGAGCCTCGTTAGTCTGCAGTCCAGGGTCTACTACGTGAAAGTGAGGTTGACTATTGGGTGCACTACGTGGAAGGAGCACCCCTTATACCCCGAAAAAAAATAAAGTGCAAATCATTATAGTACGCCCCTCATATATATATATATATATATATACATACACGCACACAGAGTGTGTTGTGTGTGTGTGTGTGTTATATAAGAATGGAGAAGGAGCAAATAAAGAGGGCGTTGAAAGGAGTAAACTCTCAAATCAGAAATTCTCTGACTGTTCCATAGTATCACTAATTTGTAGAGATAAATGGACACCAACACTTTATTTTCACCACATAGCAAAACATTTGACTTGCGTGGGCACAATAAAAACTTAAAATTTGGTAAAATATATCCCACGTTGGCAACGCTGTTGGAGCGGAATTAGCTGACGTAAGCAACGGCCTCTTCCGTTTCCCCGTCGCTCTGCCTCGTTAAGGCTTAGATTGAGGTGTTTTGTTTCCTTGATGAGGCAGGTACACAGGAGTTAGGAGCCCTTCCCATGAAAGAAGAAGAACAGGGCTATTTGCCGAGTTGATGGTTGCCCTCAATGTCCACTGTTTAAATCATCCCGCAACAACCCTTCTCTATCACCTCAGGTCGTTGTAATGTGAGTAATATGAGACCTTTAGAAAAGGGGCGGAATTCATTAACAATCTTTGAGTTTCGGAGGAAGAGGAGAAGGCATTACTGGCAATAAAAATGCGGCAGTTGTATTCAGGCGTTTAGTAGAGTACCCGATGCTCATTGCGTTTCTTTCTGCAGGATATTGCGCCACAGCACGCAAAGCCAGAACTTGCCTCTAATCACTCTAACTGATCTGGTTTTCATTCTTCACTTAATCTATATTTTTCAGTTCATTTACAAGTAAATTTTGCAATCTTCTCGCTAACTAGGTTTTTAGGTTGGGCAGGTCTGGGCATTAATTTGCAAAATAACATACAGTATTATTTTATGAATTAAGTGTTTGTTGTTTCAGTTTTAGTCTATTGTTTTAGGTCCTATTTATGCACACATAGTGATATATCCATTCTAACATGTCACGTGACCACCTAGCAAGTAAAAAAATTAAGCTGACTCTGGGATAGTTGACTACAAGATGCCTGAATTCCTTTCCGATTCACCGATCATGAACCCCTGGCAGAGTGTGACACGTGCAGTCTTCTCCTCACTTGCAGAACCTCTTCCCAATTCATAGATTTCACCCCTCCCCTCCCCACTTTCTTGATTGTAAGAGGTTGCACCGATATGTAATCTATTCTCGTTGCAAATTGCACGTCGTCTGGTCCTACAAGCCTACCTTTACTGCAGTTTCATCATATAGCCGAGATTCTTGAGAAGTTCCCCGATGTCATTATCTGTCTCGTACCGAGCCAACGCTAAGCTAATCCTTCTTACAAGCTCGACATATTACGTATGCCTTCCTCCTCTTCGCGTCCATGTGAAGTTGACCCTAACCTCGAAATCGATCGTAATACATTTTGGTTAGGTTAGGTTAGGTTTCCATGTGGGAATCACTGACTTTATCAGTGAAAACATGTGCACGTAGTCTTTGAGGAGGGGAGATATCTGTGAATCTGGAAGAGTTTCGATAAGACTGCACGTGTTACACTCTGCCGGGGGTCATGATCGGTGAATCGGGAAGGAATTCAGACAGTCTGTGAATTGGGAATCTGTGAATTCGGCATGAATCCTTTAAAACTGTAGGACCAGTCCCGATTAGCCTTACTGTGCATAAAGTGGACTTAAATCACGTCCTTATGTGTTTCGTAATCATCCATCGCATCTTATCACCATTCAACCTCATCTTCGCGATTAGCCAAAAGTGGTAAAAAAGGCGAAGTAAAATAAACCAAATCAATCAATATACTGATGCATAGTAGAACCATGAAGTATGAAGGTGAGATCTATTCTTGTTCTATGACCATAAATAAAGGCACAGTCTGTAAATTAGATTATTGCATTAAATTGCGGAATATGTCATTCACGTTCCCAATTTATATTCCAGATAAGGCTGTATTTATCATTTGTTCGTTTTTAGAAACAACTCGCATAAAGTTACCGTCCATTCGAAAGTAACTAGCATGTTTTAGTTATGCGAGAGAAATTTTAAAAACTATAGAGTAACATTATAAATACAGGGTGTCCCAAAAAATGTAGGCACATGTTAATGGTAATATTAAAATCAAGTGTCCATTTCATTTTGAGGCATTGGCATTGGAAGAGACGTTTTAAGTACAGCCCATGCTCTCAATGCACATTATCTTGACCGAAAAGTGTAGTTTAGTATTAAATTCGTCCAAGAAAATGCATAAGTATGGTTGATCTTAGTTCATGGCTATTTTGCAGTGTTGCCAAATCACTTTGTACAAAGATCGTAAATATCGCAATAATATAAGGACAATATGCATACAAAATATTATATTTTAGGTTAGTAAATGATAGAAAAATGTCTTGTTGCGTCGTTGCCTTGTAATCAAAGGGTCCCGGGTTCGATACCCGGTGGAAGCACATAGTGGTTCGGATCCCACTTTAAAACTATAGGTCGAGTCCAAATTAGCCTTACTGCGCATAAAGTGGACTTAAAACACCATTTCAATCAATCAATCAATCATATTCCAGCTTAACTCTAGAACGCCTGGAGCGATTTCAACCAAACTTGGTAGACGTATCACTTGCAATCTCGAAAGAAATACTGTGGGGGTAAGACACCCCTGGCACCTTTATAGGTGAGGGTGGGAAGGGGTGACATATAAAAATAATCACAAACAACCGATATTAATGGAATCCATAGTTTTCTGGTTCACTAGTGACATTCCCAATGTCATTCAACTCCAAGACACCCCTGGCACCCCTAGGGGTGGGGATGGGAAGAGTGACATGTAAAACGACCGATATTAGAGTGTAATCCATAGTTTTCGGGGCCGCTGAGATGAATAGTGACACTCCCCATGCCGCTCAACTCCAAGTTCATTTTACACTATAGTTAGAATTCATTATATTCCTTTCTAATAGAAGATGGGGATAAATAAATAAATACCCGTGCTACGCCGGGCAATCAGCTAGTAGTTTTATAAAGTGCAATTTCCTTCCAGAAACACGTGTAAAGTTTATTTCATTACACTATACTATTAGGGAACAGGCATTCAGTCGGAACGTGGAGTAGGAAATTGAACACAAGAGTGTTAATGAATACATCTTCCTTAAACCCATGCACTGCTGCTTATGTGTACACTACAGCAGAAAAACTAGGATGATGTAAGGGGCAATTGATATTGGTTTACAGCAGGAGGTACCTCTCATTATCTGGTAGCACAAGCAGTAAATCTCTTCCGGATTCCATGCACTCCGCTGCTATCCACGCAGGGAGGGAGTCATTAAACGCAGCCCCATTCTTCCATGATGAAACATGATACATTACATACCCTCCCCCCCGTTTCCGCCTCTTTCAAAAAGTGAATATAATTTCGATGCAACGGGAGTGAGACACGTTGTAATTGGTGGTGGAGAATGGAAACAAAATGACATAGACAGTAAAAATAGAAAAAAGGAAACTGAGGAGACATTGAACATTGATCCGTCCGCAAAAAGTGACATAATTAAAAGAGAATTCCCGCGCCAATGGGGGAGCGCCATTAATAATAGTGATGAAAAAAGAGGACAAACGAGGAATGAGTTATTGCAATCAAATGATTTGAAGTCAAAACGATTACTAATACATCCGTCATTTGTCGAGGACAAATTTAGCGTGATTAAAAAATTGTCAGTCAATATTGAACTTTTTCAACAATACGAGGGCTGTTGGAAAAGTAAGTTGATAACAAAAAATACTTTAAAGGGCTTCTCTCTGTTTACTATCTGCTACAATACTACAGTATCTTACTACAATATAACTTTTATCTGCTTCACTCTTGCACTGGAACACACATTATAAAGTCGTAATAAAATTGAACTTGTTACAACCAATTACATGCAGATCTCCGTGGCCGAGTGGTTAGCACAGCGCCCTACAACTTCAGGAATCCGAGATTTGAATCCCGTCCTGGGCATAGATGTTCTTTGTGAGTGCCCCTGCATCATATCATGTCATCACTCATACACATCTTCGCAATTAGGCAAAAGTAGCAGAAAAGGGAAATAAAATCAATCAATGAATCAAAGATATTTCCTCCAAATTTTCAATAATAAGTTGTAACGAAGTAACGAAGTTTGACGTATTACAATGTAACAAAGGCCATTCTTAATTATTTTTCCTTACTTTCAAATGAGCTAAATATAATGGGGTTTCCATTTTTAAAAAAAACTAAGTTTGTGTTGAAAATCGTTCTTCCTTACGTAGTTGAACGTATTGTGTCCACTAATTTCATGAGCCCCTCTCATACCTTTATATCTGCGAAAGCAGTTTTTTCAATATTTATTGTTGTTCACGAAATATTTCCGGTCGTACTTTTAGGTGCCCCAACCGGTATATGTTATTTGTTTTGTACAATGTACCATGATTTAATGTAAGATATGTGTTATGGTTGATAGTTTAGGGAAACTATGATACCTAATAATTATAAATCAGCAACATCTACGAGTATATTTATGAAGAATATTTATTGTCTACGGAAAACTGATGCCAACACCTACCTTAAAAGAGAACCATTATTGTAGCCCAGCAAATGACAAACATTTCAAGAGAAACTTCTAGTATATTACAAATGTAACGGAACGAAAAGATAGACAAGAAATTTGTGCATATTCTAGGAAGATGGCGGACCAACTTGGCTAATCTCATCTCGTGAGCAATTTTCACAACTCTTTAACAAACCTGCAATCATACTAAAAGTCTTTGAAAGGAAAAAAAATCTTCCTATTGTTTCTTTTCTTCGCAGCGCGAAGGTGTAACGAAGACAAAAGATGCGCAAACACATCAATCAGAATCTGTGTTTGTATCACTTTTAACCCAATTTCTTCTGAACACGCGAGTCTTTTGATCTTGGAAATTAACCGGAATCCATTTCGGGCTTGCCCTGCGCGGTCCGACCTTTGATGGAGCCATACGTCTTCCAGATGACACGTGGAAGGAGCCAGGTAATCGATCAATCACGTGGATCGTTTAAAATAACATAGCTCTCCTAAACTGCTAGCTTCGCAACTAATTCCGGCTTTTCCAAACGAGTGCAGGCCTCCCGACATAAAATGAAACATCAAACATCGGATGTTACGTTTCTGGTTCAATTCTTGCTTTCATAAAGCTATACAGTAGCCAGTAACATAAACAGGAATTTAATTTGAAGGAGAGGTGTGTTTAAAAAAGGTGATAAAATGAACTGCAGTAATTACCGTGGAATTTCTCTACTCTCAACAACATACAAAATATTGTCTAACATTCTTTTAACAAGACTAACACCATATGCTAATGAAATTCAGGTGATTATCAATGTGGATTTAAACGTAACAGATCAACTACAGATCAAATTTTTCACATCAGACAGACACTTGAAAAGAAGTGGGAATATAATCAAAATGTCCATCAGCTATTCATTGATTTTAAAAAAGCATATGATTCGGTGAAAAGAGATAAATTATATAATATATTAGTAGAGTTTGGAATACCTAAGAAGCTTGTTAGTATGATAAAAATATGCACCAGTGAAACAGAAAGTAAAATTCGTGTGGGTAATAATGTGTCTGACAAATTTACAATTCATGATGGGTTAAAACAAGGAGATGCATTATCTCCATTGCTCTTTAATTTTGCCTTAGAATATGCTGTACGGAAGGTAAGAGAAACTAAAGAAGGACTAAAATTAAATGGTGTGACTCAGTTGTTAGCATATGCAGATGATGTAGACTTACTGGGGGATGATGCGAATACAATTAAGAATAATGCTAAAATATTTTTCAAAACTGCTAAAGAGATAGGTTTGGAAGTTAACAAAGAGAAGACTAAATATATGCTTACAGGCCGAAACCAAGTGTTAGGTAATAATCAAAATCTAATTATTGATAACAACTCGTTTGAACCAGTTTCCAAATTCAAATACTTAGGAGTAATATTAACAAATGAAAATTCTATTAAAGAGGAAATAAAAAGTAGGCTTAATTCAGGAAATGCATGTTACTTCTCTCTTCATAAACTTTTGTCTTCTCGTTTAATATCTAAGAGTAGTTGTATTTGTGGTATAACCAGCTCGATAAAGTATGAACCCCCCTCAAGCAGATTTGGCTACACTTAAAACTAGCTCAACATGCCCATATGAGTTTTTTGCTCAAGTGTGGAACCCTGTCTAATCCAAGATTTTTGTAAAAATGCCCTCAAAAATTTCCTGAGAAAGTATGACCCCTCTCAGATTGATGAGGCTACACTTACAAAAGGCACTTCTGTGAGATTGTTGTCCATAAATTTGTTAAAAATATGCCCCTCTTGATATTTTTTTTTGCTACACTTAAAACTAGGGCAAGACACACCCACCTACACACATATATACACATACACACACACACCCACACCCACCCACACACACACACACACACACACACACACACATACATATTGACCTTGACCTTGACCTTGACCCTGACGTTGACGTTGATGTTGACGTTGACGTGGACGATGACGTTGATGTTGACGTTGACCCCGACGTTGACGTTGAAGTCGACGTTGACGTTGATGTTGACCTTGACCTTGACCTTGACCACACCCACCCACATACACACCTACACCCACCTACACCCACCCACATACACACCTACACCCACCCACACCCACCCAGATGTTTTCAATGCGGTCCGTGCTTAGGGTATATAAAGAGATTTTGCATTGCATATCAGCCAGTATTGTAAGAGCTGTTGAAGAGTAAGGTTGTATTGTTCCAGTGCTGCTTATATTTTTTAAACACAAAAATATTGCAGATTTGTATAAATTGAATTACAAATCACACTGCTGAACCCAACTGATATTTTTCATCCAGCATAGAGTTTTGATTTGAACCCCAGGAAATTTTATATAAATACCAAAGCCAAAAATATTAACACACACACACACACACACACACATACACACAAAAATATACAAATCACACTGCTGAACCCAACTGATATTTTTTATTAAGCATAGAATTTTGATTTGAATCCCAAGAAATTGTATATAATAAACAACAACAAAAATGCCAAGTCAAAAATATTGTAATCAATGCAAAAAAAATATATCCAGCCCCAATTGGGCTAAGCACCAAAAGATTTGTAATCCGGACAAATACAGAACTCCCACAAAAATATGCCCCAAATGCCATAGAAAATATAGCATGGAATATTTCACATATAAACATAAAGATACTTGCTCTGCACAGTCATCAAAATTGCCCCCGCAACCATCTACATCTGGTCTGAAAAGAAAGCATGAAGCACCTGTTAATGCTGGACCTGCAAAGCAGCCACGCTATGAACCACCTATCCATAGCAGTTTTAATGCCCAACTTAGGGATTATCGGTTTGTATCAGAGCCAAGATGTGGTATTAAGAATTTTTTGAACAGTGTAAATCCTGATGTGCAGGCAATTCTTAATGCACAAAATGGCTCTTATAAGCTCTCCCTCAAATTGTTTGCACAATATAAGAAGCCAAACGGCACAAAATTTACACAGCCCCACATAACAGAAACTGTACCGGTATATTCAAATGCAAATTCAGACAAAATAATAAGCAGTTTCATGGATCAATTGAATATTAAACACTCTGAATTTGCAGCAAAAGAGTCTGGATGGAGCCTATACGGTTCTCCACACAAGTTATATGTTAATATTTCTGAATTCAGCCCATTGCAAGGATCTACATATCTGCCATTACCTGCCAATATTAAAAACAAACAAGCCGTGGTTAATATAGAAAATAATGATGAGAAATGCTTTTTGTGGTGTATATTAGCTGCTTTGTTTCCAGTTTCAAGGAATCCTCAGAGAATAACTTATTACAAACAACATGAGCACAATTTTGATGAAGCAATGGAGGGTTTAGAATACCCAATGTCTGTTCAGAATATTGATAAATTTGAAAAAAAAAGGCCAGGCATATCAATGATAAACAATTATCTATTAATGTATTTATTTGTTCCACTGGCCGTGGCAATTGCTTGATAGAACCTCTCAGAATCAGTACAATTGATGATGATTCTGCTGTTCCGATTGATCTGCTCTTAATTGAAGGGGATGGCACATATCATTACACTCTGATACATAATCTTGAAGCTTTAGTGAGAACACAACTAGACAAATCCAATACAATATTCAAGTTGTGCAGAAGATGTTTAAGTGTATTTGATGGTAGAAAAATGGTGAATGGTGTTTGTGAAGAGAATGCAGAAATTGCAAAAAATAAGTTAATTGAGCATCTGAAATACTGTGGCAACTATAAACCTGTTCATATGGTGATGCCCAATCCAAGAGAAAATGCAAAATTCAATAAGTTTGAAGCCTTGTTGGAACACCCAGTATATATTGTCTGTGATTTTGAATCAAATCTCAAACCTCTTGCATTCTGCAATCCAGATCCTGAAGATTCTTCAATTACACCATACCAGCTACATGAACCTTCCAGCTTTTATTATGTGATTGTACAGGATGGTGTTGTTAGTAAAGAATATTCATACATGGGAGCAGATGCCATCAAAATATTTGCACATAGAATAGAAAATGAGTGCCGTGACATAGCATCTAATATTTTATTAAAATCAAAACCCATGTTGCCTTTAACAGAGAAACAGATTGAAGATTTCAACAAAGCAGAAAAATGCCCGGTATGTGATTCTGAATTTTCAGATACAAAAATCAAGGTGAAACACCATTCTCATACAGATGGTAAATTCAAAATGGCCCTGTGTAATAGCTGTAATATTAAGATCAAGAGACCAAAATTTGTCCCCATATTTTGCCATGGAGCATCCAATTATGATTTTCATCATCTGATCAGATATGAGGGGTTTGACAAGCAGAATTTAAATATTTTAGCTGAAAATGATGAAAAATATATTGCTATTAGCAAAATAATTAAAGTTAATGGTGTTCCTATTCACATAAGATTTCTTGATTCTTACAGAATTTTATCTGCTAGCCTGGCCACACTGGCCACTCAATTATCTGATGATCAATTCAAAATCACATGTGCCTTGTTTCCAAATCAGGACCTGAAATTAATTAGGCGGAAGGGTGTATATCCATATGATTATGTTACAGATTTTTCTAAATTTGATGAGTGTGCTCTGCCACCACAAGAAGAGTTTTACAGCAAAATCAGAGGATCTGGAATCAGTGATGATGATTATCACCATGCCCAATTGATGTGGAACAATTTAAAATGCCAGACATTTGGTGATTATCACATGGCATATTTAAAACTTGATGTGACCCTCTTAGCTGATATACTTCAAGCATTCAGAAAATCTTCCATGCAAAATCATAGACTGGACCCAGTGTATTTTTACAGTGCCCCGGGCCTAGCATGGTCTGCAATGTTTTTAAACACCAAAAAGCAATTGGATCTGATCCAAGATCAAGATATGTACTTGTTTATGGAGCAATGTATAAGAGGGGGGATGGTGCAATGTTCTCAGAGATATGCCAGAGCAAATAACAAATATATGCCTGATTATGATCCAGCACTGCCATCAAATTATATACTTTATGTGGATGCAAACAGCCTCTATGGTTATGCCATGATGCAAAAACTGCCATATGCAGGGCTT
This sequence comes from Lepisma saccharinum, assembly GCF_977018435.1. Lineage (NCBI taxonomy): Eukaryota > Metazoa > Arthropoda > Insecta > Zygentoma > Lepismatidae > Lepisma > Lepisma saccharinum. The sequence goes on from NC_139233.1 coordinate 57,028,403, forward strand.
GAATGGGTCGAAGATTTCAATATTGAAGATCTTCAGGACTTTGATGACAGTAATTATGGCCTATTCTTAGAGGTTGATCTGACAATTCCTGATGATTTACACAACAAATTTTCTGATCTGCCCCCAATTCCTGAGGTTAAGTGCTCACCTGGCTCTAAACAGAAGAAGCTCATGATGACACTGGAGCCAAAACAGGGCTATGTCATATATTACAAGAACCTCCAGTTCCTGATGCATCATGGTGTCCAAGTGACCAAACTTGGCAAAGTTTTGAGGTTCAGGCACTCAAAATGGTTGAAACCATACATTAATACAAATACAGAGCTTCGAACATCTGCAAAGAGCCAATTTGATAAATCTTTGTTTAAATTGATGGTCAATTCTGTATATGGCAAAACAATTGAAAATGTCAGAAAACATACCGATGTTAAAATAATTACTGACCCCAGCCTGAGCAAAAAATTGGTTGCAAAGCCTAATTTCAATTATAGAAGAATTTATGATGAAAATATGGCACTTTTCAACATGAAAAAAACAAAAATTAAGTTTGATAAACCTATTTATGTAGGGGCTACAATATTGGAATTGGCCAAATCACATATGTTAACATTATACAGGGTGATTTTTTTAAAACTCATGGTTTTCTTTGTTGTGTAAAATTTGTAAATGAAGTATTATTTCCATGCGGTTTGTGGCAAATGAATAAGGAAGGATGGGAGATTTATTGGAGTATGTACACCGGTTTATATGCATCCCGGGTAATATCGCCCACGCCTCAAAAAAAACAGCAAATATTCACCAGTGTACCTTTCGCATCTATATGGTCTGGGGGTTTGGATGCAGTGCGGAGGTTTAGGTTTCCTCCTGTAGATAGCACCGTTGTCATTCTTAACAATAACCAGGAAACTGAGCTGTTACATTGTTGTGCTGGAAAGTTGTGTGCTTTTGCGTAATTGTTGTGCTGAAAAGTTGCGTTATTGTGATCAGGACACACAGTCAGTAAGAATGGTGTACTCGCAGGAACGTGTGTTTATCGTGAAAAGTTTTTGGAAAACTGATTCTGTTGTTGCTACGCAAAGGGCATTTAGAAACAAATTTGCCTCACGTTCTGCCCCAGACAGGAACACAATATTGTCGCTAGTGAAGAAATTGGAAAAAACAGGATCGCTTCTGAGTGAGACAGGGAAGCATCGGACCCCGCGGGCAGGTGTTGTGGAAGATGTCACTGCTCGACTCTTGAGGTCGCCCAAGAAATCTCTCCGTCGTTTGTCACAAGAAATCGGCTATAGCTATTCAACATGTCAAAAGGCAGCGAAAACTGCGAAACTAAGGGCGTACAAAATTACAGCTGTTCAAGAATTGAAGGATCCAGATTAAGTTAAACGTGTAGATTACTGTAATTGGTTTTTAATGTTTATTGTGCGTAATCCTGATATCCTGAAAATAACGTGACTTACTGATGTTGCCTGGTTTCATCTCTCTGGGTATGTTTATTCTCCGAATACACTGATATGGGCAGCTGAAAATCCACATAGTGTAATCGAAATTCCGTTCCACTCACAGAAAGTTGGGGTATGGTGCGCTGACTCAGCATCACGTATAGTGGGTCCAATCTCCTTCAATGAAACAGTGAACACAGAGCGGTACAGGGCAATATTCATGGAATTTGTTGAAAGTTTGGACGACATTGAACTCACAAAGGGTTATTTTCAACAGTATGGTGCTACATGCCATACATCGCATGACAGTATGGCACTGATTGAAAGTTTCTTTGCGAATAGGGTTATTTCAAAGGGATTGTGGCCTCCGAGGTCTCCAGACTTAACTTCACTTGACTTCTTTCTGTGGGGCTTCCTAAAAGGACATGTGTACACAAACAACCCTACATCCCTGGAAATGTTGAAGCAGAACATTATCACTGAAATTGCGAACATTAGCGCAGGCAGAAACACTATGTCAGACAGCCCTTAACATGGAGCAGCGTGTTCGACTTTGTTTACAGGAAGGAGGTCGACACTTTCAGCACCTTCTTTAAAGGTGAGATGTTATGTCATATGTCTGTGCTATAATTTTTATGTTTTATTTATGTTTGAGTGAATACAAAAAAAAAAGAACTCATTTTCATTAATTCATTTTAGCAAAAATCAAATACTTCAATGTTATTGTTGGGTACACTGGTGAATATTTGCTGTTTTTGTTCAGGCGTGGGCGATATTACCCGGGATGCATATAAACCGGTAGACATGCTCCAATAAATCTCCCATCCTTCCTTATTCATTTGCCACAAACCGCATGGAAATAATACTTCATTTACAAATTTTAGACAACAAAGAAAACCATGAGTTTTAAAAAAATCACCCTGTATTATGATGTGCTGAGACCTTTTTATGGTGATAGTGTAAAATTGATGTACATGGACACGGATAGTTTTGTTCTTGATATTAAAACAGAAGATGTTTATAAAGATATGTCACAGCCTGAATTGCTTGAATATTTTGATACCAGTGAAGTAGTTGTATTGATGATATTATAAACCCAGGAAAGGAAGAGCCCCCCTCAAGCAGGTTTGGCTATACTTAAAACAAGCTCAACATGCCCATATGAGTTTTTTGCTCTAGTGTGGAACTCTGCCTAATCCAAGATTTTTGTAAAAATGCCCTCGGGAATTTTCTGTGAAAGGAAGAGCCCCCTCAGATTGATTTGCCTATACTTGCAAAAATTGCATCAGCCAGATTGTTGTCCATAAACTTGTCAAAAATTGATATTTTTTTTGCTATACCTGAAATTAAGCCAAAAACCCATACCCACACACACATATTTACTTCTGGTTTAAGTTCAATTGGATACCAGCTTCAAATTGTTTATCTAATATTAAAACAATGCAATTCTTCTAGAATTGCTCCGTGACTCTCTTATTTTTTATATTATATGTTTGCATGTTTCAAGTAATTCTCCTGTGTCAGTGTGTACAATTCCCGAGACGGTAGTATTGATTTTTGCTTTGCATGTTTCTCCTCAGCGCCATTACTTACAGAAATTCCCGAGTATGGAAGCTTTGCGTGCAAACAAAAAAAATTGCATCAGCCAGTGTTGTGAGAGTGGCTGAGGAGAATAGATGTGTTTTTACAGTGCTTCTCATACTTACAGGCCTGTTTGGTTTAAATATTCATATTGAACAATATAAAATCTGATATTTGTTGTAATCCACTCATATTTAGAGTCAAGCTTATATTTGTCCCAGCCTGTTATACAAAAATCAATACATAACAAGGTCATTGCCATTCTAGACATGCATGTTTGTGCAGGTATTTGCGCTGGGTCAATGTGAATGAATATTTATTCCTTTTTCCACTTGTGGGCTATTGGCTTTACAACCTGTCATAAGATATGCATAGAGATTTGATTTGAACCCCAGGAAATTTTATATAAATACCAAAGCCAAAAATATTAACACACATACACACATACACACACATATATATGCACACAAATCACACAGCTGAACCCAACTGATATTTTTATTCAGTATAAAGTTTTGAATTGAAACCCAGGAAATTGTATATAATAAACAACAGCAAAAATGCCAAATCAAAAATATTGCAATCAGTGCAATAAAAATATATTTAGCTCTAATTGGGCCAGACACCAAAAGATTTGTAACCCAGACAAATACAGAAGCCCCACAAAAATATGCCCCAAATGCAATAGAAAATATAGCATGGAATATTTCACATATAAACATAAAGGTACTTGCTCTGCACAGTCATCAACATTGCCCTCACAAGCATCTACATCTGGTCTGAAAAGGAAGCATGAAGCACCTGTTAATGCTGGACCTGCAAAGCAGCCACGCTATGAACCCATCCATAGCAGTTTTAATGGCCAATTAAGAGATTATCGGTTTGTATCAGAGCCAAGATGTGGTATTGAGAATTTCTTGAACAGTGTAAATCCTGATGTGCAGGCAATTCTAAATGCACAAGATGGCTCTTATAAGCTGTCCCTCAAATTGTTTACACAATATAAGAAACCAAACGGCACAAAATTTACACAGCCCCACATAACAGAAACTGTACCCGTATATTCAAATGCAAATTCAGACACAATAATAAGCAGGTTGATAGATCAATTGAATATTAAACACTCTGAATTTGCAGCAAAAGAGTCTGGATGGAGCCTATGCGGTTCTCCACACAAGTTATATGTTAATATTTCTGAATTCAGCCCATTACAAGGTTCTACATATCTGCCATTACCGGCCAATATTAAAAACAAAAGAGCCGTGGTTAATATAGAAAATAATGATGATAAATGCTTTTTGTGGTGTATTTTAGCTGCTTTGTTTCCAGTTTCAAGGCATCCTGAGAGAATAACTTATTACAAACAATATGAACATGATTTTGATGAGGCAATGGAGGGTTTAGAATATCCAATGTCTGTTCAGAATATTGATAAATTTGAAAAAAAGGCCAGGCATATCAATGGCAAACAATTATCTATTAATGTATTTATTTGTTCCACTGGCAATTGCTCGATAGAACCTCTCAGAATCAGTACAATTGATGATGAATCTGCTATTCCGATTGATCTGCTCTTAATTGAAGGGGATGATACACATCATTACACTCTGATACATAATCTTGAAGCTTTAGTGAGAACACAACTAGACAAATCTAATAGAATATTTAAGTTGTGCAGAAGATGTTTAACTGTATTTGATGGTCAAAAAATGGTGAAAGGGGTTCGGGAAGAAAATGCAGAAATTGCAAAAAACAAGTTAATTGAGCATCTGAAATACTGTGGGAACCATAAACCTGTTCATATGGTGATGCCCAATCCAAGTGAAAATTGCAAATTCAAAAAGTTTGAAGCCTTGTTGGAACACCCAGTATATATTGTCTGTGATTTTGAATCCATTCTCAAATCCCTTGCATCCTGCAATCCAGATCCTGAAGAATCTTCAATTACACCATACCAGCTACATGAACCTTCCAGCTTTTATTATGTGGTTGTACAGGATGGTGTTGTTAGTAAAGAATATTCATACATGGGACCAGATGCCATCAAAATATTTGCACATAGAATAGAAAATGAGTGCCGTGACATAGCATCTAACATCTTATTAAAATCAAAACCCATGTTGCCTTTAACAGAGAAACAGATTGAAGATTTCAACAATGCAGAAAAATGCCCGGTATGTGATTCTGAATTTTCAGATACAAATATCAAGGTGAAACACCATTCTCATACAGATGGTAAATTCAAAATGGCCCTGTGCAATAGCTGTAATATTAAGATCAAGAGACCAAAATTTGTCCCCATATTTTGCCATGGAGCATCCAATTATGATTTCCATCATTTGATCAGATATGAGGGGTTTGACAAGCAGAATTTAAATATTTTAGCTGAAAATGATGAAAAATATATTGCTATTAGCAAAATAATTAAAGTTAATGGTGTTCCTATTCACATAAGATTTCTTGATTCTTACAGAATTTTATCTGCTAGCCTGGCTACACTGGCCACTCAATTATCTGATGATCAATTCAAAATCACATGTGCCTTGTTTCCAAATCAGGACCTGAAATTAATTAGGCGGAAGGGTGTATATCCATATGATTATGTTACAGATTTTTCTAAATTTGATGAATGTTCTTTGCCACCACAACATGAGTTTTACAGCAAAATCAGAGGATCTGGAATCAGTGATGATGATTATCACCATGCCCAATTGATGTGGAACAATTTAAAATGCCAGACATTTGGTGATTATCACATGGCATATTTGAAACTTGATGTGACCCTCTTAGCTGATATATTGCAGGCATTCAGAAAATCTTCTATGCAAAATTATAGGCTGGACCCAGTGTATTTTTACAGTGCCCCGGGCCTAGCATGGTCTGCAATGTTTTTAAACACCAAAATGCCATTGGATCTGATCCAAGATCAAAATATGTATCTGTTTATGGAGCAAGATATAAGAGGAGGCATGGTGCAATGTTCTCAGAGATATGCCAGAGCAAATAACAAATATATGCCTGATTATAATCCAGCACTGAAATCAAATTATATATTGTATGTAGATGCCAACAGCCTCTATGGTCATGCCATGATGCAAAAACTGCCATATGCAGGGCTTGAATGGGTTGAAGATTTTAATATTGAGGATCTTAAGGACTTTGATGACAGTGACTATGGCCTATTCTTAGAGGTTGATCTGACAATTCCTGATGATTTGCACAATAAATTTTCTGATCTGCCCCCAATTCCTGAGGTTCAGTGCTCACCTGGCTCTAAACAGAAGAAATTGATGATGACTCTGGAGCCAAAACAAGGCTATGTCATATATTACAAAAACCTCCAGTTCCTGATGAAACATGGTGTTCAAGTGACCAAACTTGGCAAAGTTTTGAGGTTCAGGCACTCAAAATGGTTGAAACCATACATTAATACAAATACAGAGCTTCGAACATCTGCAAAGAGCCAATTTGATAAATCTTTGTTTAAATTGATGGTCAATTCTGTATATGGCAAAACAATTGAAAATGTCAGAAAACATACCGATGTTAAAATAATTACTGACCCCAGCCTGAGCAAAAAATTGGTTGCAAAGCCTAATTTCAATTATAGAAGAATTTATGATGAAAATATGGCACTTTTCAACATGAAAAAAACAAAGATTAAGTTTGATAAACCTATTTATGTAGGGGCTGCAATATTGGAATTGGCCAAATTACATATGTTAATATTGTATTATGATGTGTTGAAACCTTTTTATGGTGATAGAGTAAAATTGATGTACATGGACACGGATAGTTTTGTTCTTGATATTCAAACAGAAGATGTTTATCAAGATATTTCCCAGCCTGAATTGTTTAAATATTTTGATACCAGTGAACATACAATAATTCAACCCCACAACAAAAAGGTGCCTGGCAAGTTAAAAGATGAGACACTTGGTGATGTTATTGTGGCATTTGCTGGGTTAAGTGCCAAGATGTACAGTTTTAAAACATGTAGTGCTGTTGTCAAAAAAGCCAAGGGTATTGGCAGAGTGACTGTTGACAAAGAGCTTGAATTTGAAGATTATGAAAATTGCCTCAAATCATGTAGCACAATCAAAACATCAGAATCCAGAATCCAGAGTGTGGATCACTTATTGACTAGCAATATTGTAAGAAAAGTGGCTCTGGACCCACATGATGATAAGAGATGCATTTTATCATGTGGAATACATACTCTACCATGGGGTCATTGTGATTTGAAAAATGGGGAACTTGCCCAATTACAGAGCATGATTTGAAATAAATAAACATGCCTATGAACTTATTTGGGTTCAAAAAACAGGCTATTATGGAGCTGCCAACACCACAACCCTCTTCTGATATGATATCTAAACTGAGTGGCTTGTTAATTATTCATCTGAACAGCATACTTACAGATATTGATGATGAAACAGGCAAAACATTGTACATATTTAACAATAATTTAAATCATTACCAATTACCTGTAGGTGGGCAATTGCAATTTATTACAACCCCTGAGGGTGATGTTAAAATTTCAATAGGGAGAAATATTTACAGAATTAAGCACTCAAACATGATTTCCGGCACTGTTTATACTGTTTCTGCTGGTGACTGCTTATATATTGAGGTCCCTGGATCTTATGACAAACTTATACCCTTTTTATAGAATTAAGAATCAAATATTCTATAATAAATAACTACTAAACAAAATGCCTAATGATATTTTTGGCCACACAAGACATGAAGATCACAGTGATGAGATTTTGATGCTTGATGTCAGAGTCAAGAAATTAAGAAGTGATTTACAAGCTTTACAAACTACACTCAATGCCAGTCTTCAATTAGAAATTACAAATTTGCAATCACAATGCATGGACCCTCTTCTTAAAATTGATTCTGAACTCAAATTATTGCTTCAGAAATATACTGATTTGGCCACATTGGATAATTTTCAAAGTTTAGAAGAGGCTGTAGCAGCTCTTCAAGCCAAATTTAAGACCCAGGCTAACAACTCTGAGCAATTGAAACAGCAATTGGAAGAGCAGATAAATAATGTCCAGGCACAGCTCCAAACATTTGTCAAAAGCATAAAATCACAAGAAGATTTTGATCTAGTGATTTCCACTCTAAAGGAACAGATTCAGTCACTCCAAATACCTAATCTGGACCCTCTGAACAATGCCATAGCCGAGGTTAAAGAAAAAATTGAGACACTTGAAAATTTTATGAACAATTTGCCATCTTCTGATGCTTTGAATGCAATAACTCGGAGTGTTGCAAATATTAAGCTGCAACTTGAAACATATGAAGATTTTGGAAAAATTCAAAGTTCCATAACCCATCTTGAAGGTACAATAGCAGCAGTGCAAAGTGATTTGGCAAATGTACTAGAATCCAGATTGCCCGGTATTGTAGATACCCTTGTCAGTGTCCAGCAACAAATCACAAAGCTTGAAAACCTCAACACTGAATCTGAACTATCACATTTTCATCACTTGATAGATGATATCCAAACAAAACTTGAAATTTTACAACAATCCACACCCACTCAGGCAGATATAGCCCTGCTCCAAAATGCTATGCAAAATGTGGCTGATGCTTCTGAATTAAACAATGTGAAATTGGCACTTGAATTTTTACAAAATACAGTATCAAATTTGCCTACATCACAGGAACTTAAAAATATTAAGAGAGCTGTGAATCGGATATTGAAATCAGAAGATATCAAGAATATCCAGGCAGAGATCAAACAACTCACTCAGACAGTGGCCACTCTACCAACTAATCAACATATTAATGAACTGCATGCCCTGTTTGAGGATATCAGAAGACAGGTCCATGATCTTACAGCTCAAAATTCAAAATTGGCAATTGTTGAAAATTTGCAACAAATTGTTGCTAATATCAAGCAACAGCTAGGGACCATGGAATCCAATCAAGCAAATGCTTTGTCTTTTTTTGCCACCCAGCTCCAAGAAATTGTGCAACAATACAAAAAACTTGCTGTTGACATAAGAATCAAGCCTGGGCACGATGAGATTGTTAGGACCATCAATGAGCATCTTGAATCTGTAACAAGTAGATTGCTCACAGCAGAAAAAGAAATAACAGGCATAATTGAAAATCCTAAACATTCAGTAATTCTTGAATTGTACAGCATCCCCAACAAAGAATATGATTCTCCATTTACACCAGGTGGCAAAATATATATGCTGTCCCCTGCACAATTTTATTACCAGTTCTTTGTTGGGGGCACATTGAGACCTATCAAGATCAAATATTGGCTTCAGCCACAGGCACACCACTACCCCACCTTATCAATAACAAATGCTGATAACAAAGTGAAAATCACCAGTGTAGAGTTACAGGATTTTACAGACCCCAATACATTGGAAACAGCCTATACTGAAGATGATGGCTCTCTGGAATTTAAAATACATATTGGAGACAAATTATATTTAGAAAATCCTGCAGTATCAGCTGCTGAACACCCTATAGTTGCAATATTCTTGTTTTCATATTATGTCTAGAGAAATTATTGTTGATGAATTACACAGACAAGCCCGACATAATTATAAGAGACTGCCAGTAGTCACAAAACGCATAGATGATTTATGGCAAAGCGATTTGATTGAAATGGCAAGTGGACAGTTGAAAAACTTAGACAAAATCAACAACGGCTACAAATATCTACTTACTGTAATAGATACATTTTCAAAATTTGCCTGGGCTGTGCCACTCAAATCCAAGACTGGAAAATGTGTTACAGAAGCTTTTAGAACAATCATCAATCAGAGTGGAAGATCCCCGTGCTATTTGCAAACAGATAATGGCAAAGAATTTTATAATTCTGTGTTTCAACAATTTATTAAAAGCCAGGCAATACAACATTATTCGAGTTACAGTGACCTCAAGGCCTCAATTGTAGAGAGATTCAACAGAACCTTAAAAAATCTTATGTATAAACAATTTACACTTCAAGGTAATTATAAATGGATTAATATTCTTCCAGAACTTCTACATAAATATAACAATTCTGTCCATTCCACAATCAACATGAAACCCTCTGAAGTAACTTCATCTGATGAGCAAAAATTGATCAGCACTGTTTATCATCCTAGATATCAGCCAACAACAAGAAAGGCCAAATACAGGGTGGGTGATCAAGTAAGAATCAGTAAATATAAGCACTTATTCAAAAGAGGCTTTACAAGAAACTGGAGCACTGAATTATTTACAGTGGTTCAAGTTAAACCCGGGACCCTTAACACATATATAATAAAGGATCACCGAGGAGAAATTCTCAAAGGCAGGTTTTATGAACAAGAGCTCAGCAAAACTAAACAGCCTGACACATATCTCATAGAAAAAATTATCCGCAGAAAAGGCAACAAGTTACTTGTCAAATGGCTAGGACTTCCAGAACACAGCTGGATCGATGCAAACAAAATAATAATATGAGCACCTGGGATGTTATAAAAAGGCTGCCAGAACCTGAACAACAAAATAAGAGAAATGGCAAATTGCTGCCTGAAAATATTAGGTGTCTTATTGTTGGGCCATCTGCTTGTGGTAAAACTACACTAATGGTTGATAATTTTTTATTGGCACCCAACTGGTTAGACTGGAAAAACAGGCACTTGTATATCTTCTCTAAGAGCTTGGAACAATTAAAATATCAGCAGGTGATGAAGCTATATGATGGATTGGATATTGCCACTTTTGAACCAGATGTTAAGCCACTTCATGAATGTCTCGATAATTCTGTTGTTGTGTTTGATGACATTATACTGGATAATCAAAACAAGGTTAGAAATTTCTTTACACAGGGCCGGCACAAAAACATTGATTGCTTCTACCTGGCACAGACTTTTTCAAAAATACCGAAGCAACTGATCCGGGACAACAGCAATTTTATATGTGTATTTCATCAAGACCATACCAACCTCAAACACATACATGATGAATATGTAGGTGGGGACCTGAGCTACAATGATTTTTCCAAGATTTGCAGCAAGTGCTGGAACCAGGACAGTTATGGGTTTGTCACAATTGATATGACAAGAACACCTAACCCTGGTAAATACAGAAATAAAATCAACAATTCTCTAGACATTGAAACATATATAAATAAACATGAAAAGGCCAATCATTGATGATCTTAAATTAAGAAATTATCTTGTAAAAAGATTTAAGGGATGGAAATCAGAGAACCGAGGAATTTATGAAAAACACAAACAAACAGAACAGCCTGTAATTGATGCTATTAGTGAATTAGGTAAAAATATCAAAACTGTTACAGAGCAAAATCAAAATTTGATCACAGAGCTTGTACCTGTAGCTGCAAGGAACATATTAGATTATCCATTCACCCCACTTTCCAGTATCCATACACCTAGTCCTATTGCTCCTAGAAGAATTGAAGCTACACAGGATCCTATTGAATTGGGTCTTCTTGCTCAAAAATATTTAACCACACCTAAAGACAATAAAGATGAGGTTTTTGGCTTATATGCTGACACAGAGCTTGATGGCAGCATCATACATAGAATTGGCAATTTCAGAGTAACATTTATGGGGGATGATCTGATTGTTTATTCAGAATCTCGTCTCGGAGAAAAAGGTGCTTTTGTTAAGTACCCCGGAACACCTGGATTGTGGGAACTGATGACTAGGAAAAGGCCTGGCAGCTATACAGATCAAGATTATGAATATTACAAAGAAATATTAATAAAATCAGATGCTCTATACCAGAACAATGATCCCACACAAAAAAGAGTCAAGTCGAGCAGTGGGGCAAAATACAACAATTTAATCAAGCCCATATGGTCACAAATAAAGACTGGCAGTGGAATCAAACAATACAACACCCTGCCCAAAGAATTTGTGTGGGTTGATGATGTCAGGAAACTTGTAGGTTATTGGTGATAGCTGGGGAGGAAAATGCTGGGAACCACAATTTTTACAATGAAAAGGTTGGAATTATGGACATGATAAGCACAAAATTGTCTAATTTTATAGTGAATGACACTAAGGGGATTGGATATCTCATAAAAATTATTAATACTCTACCACCTAAATTTTGGAATATTTCTGAGGGTCGGGGCCTTGTTAATGACATTATAAACAAGCTGCCATTTGAACTACACATTCCAGGCTATCAATATTGTGGTCCCGGTACAAAATTGGATCATAGATTAAACAGGGGTGATCCTGGTGTTAATCCCCTAGATGCTGCTTGTAGAGACCATGACATAGCATACAACACACATTCTGATCTTGACAAAAGACATGTTGCAGACAAGAAATTAGAAGAGGCTGCATTTGGCAGATTTGTAAGCAAAGATGCTTCTTTAAGTGAAAAAATAGCAGCATTGGGAACCACCATAGCTATGAGCACCAAACAAAAATTGGGGTGGGGGTTGTGAATATGTATATAATAAACCTACAATGAAGGCCAAGGGTGTTATGTATCAAATACCTTATGCAGGTCTCAAATCTCTTGGGCCTATTGACAGTCTTTTGACCAAAAAGCAGCGCAAGAAAAAAAATTCTTGTATTGCAAAGGGGCATGGTATGAAATTGTTGCTTAGTACCCCCCAATTAAAAAAATTACAGCAATCAAGAAAAAAATCCCATGTGGGGGGATTTATATTTACCATCCCTGCCATCTTAGCTGCTCTCGGGGCTGTGGGGAGCTTGGCCGGGGGATCAGCCGCCATAGCAAAAACAGTAATAGATGCCAAGAAAAATAGGGCAGAATTAGATGAGCAGAGGCGCCATAACCTGGCCATTGAGAAACAAGGCAAAGGTGTTAAAAGAGCCATGAATAAGTTTAAAAAAAACAAGAGCCGCTTACAAACCAAGATATTGAAGCTTTAATCAAGCCACTGGGCATCAAAAATTTTAGAGGTGTGTACATGTCTGATTCTTTACCGGAACAACCACTCAACAAAGAGTGTGGCATTGTTAATTTGGATAAGTACAAAAATCAAGGCACTCACTGGATTTGTTATCTTAAATATTTAAAAGATGAGGCATTTGTGTTTGATTCATTTGGAGGTGCTCCGCCTGAAAATTTAATAAAATATCTAAATTCAGCTAATCTTTATAACAATAATGCCCGTGTTCAAAACTTCAAAGATGTTAATTGTGGACATTTGTGTTTATCAGTTCTTAGATATATGTCTCAAATAAATAAACCATCAATTGAAGATTTTCAAAAAGCCTTGTGGTATTTAAAACATCATGGGGGTATTCCATCTCACCAGCCAAAATTCAATATTGAAACTCAAATTGCATGATGACATAGTATATCCCAAAACAATAGCTCTCAGGGCATTTTATGGCATGTACCTAATCCCCAATATTACTCACCACAACAACACAATTGCAGTTGGGGATGAAAAAATTGTCATCACTCCAGGGCAATATAATCTCTCCACTCTAAATGCTCAATTACCCAGAGGTGTAGTGTTAAGTCAAAATTCTGTCACTCACAGAGTAGAGATTGTATCTGCCACAGAAACAGTGAATCTGGGTACTATAGGAGAGCTGTTAGGATTTGAGAACAACACAAAACTTGAACCAGGCATCAAACACACTGCTATGAATATACCCAAATTCTTAGCCATAGAGACTCTGAATATTCACTGTAATGTGGCTGAGGGTATGATCACCAAATCAAATGGCATAGGCACTCACAAACAAACCGGGATCATTGCAACATTCAAACCTAATTCTGAATTTATGGAGCCCATTATCTACAATCCATCCCCAACATTATATTTTCCTGTGTGTCATAATAGAATAGATTATATTGAATTGATGGTCACTAATGAAAAAGAAGAATTAGTTGATTTTGCTGGAGCCACAACAACTGCTATCATAGAGATTAACATTTAAATAAAAATACATACAAGAAGAAAATGGAAAATATTGAGAGTTATGAGCTACAATCATTCCCCCCAAACAGGAGGACATTTGCAAATTTAAATCAACCCAACACAGAGATTGAGGTTGATCTTGATGTAGGGGATGGATTTATACACCCCCACAGAGCAGATCTATACATCAAATTTGATGTTGTAAAGCTCGATGGTACCGATTATCCGGCAAATTCAAATATAAGATTGGTAGATAATTTTGTGCCGCATCTATTCTCTGAAATTGAGATCAGAAAACATGGCGTTGTTATAAACAGAGTGGATTATCCCGGCATTACCTCCACAGCTTTGGCCACATTGAAATTATCCAAAACCGAGGCTTCTTACTACAAAATAGGTGGATTTGAGGCTGGTGATAAGATATTATCTAAAAACCACACAGTGCTGTTCCCGATGCGCCTATTGCCAGGATTCTTCTCAGATTATAAAGATATTATGTGGAAGGGTGGTTTAAGAATCACATTTAGAAGAGCTGCAAATGATAACAATGCTTTGATGAGGTACAGTGCATTAAACCCTACAGGGGAAGCTCTGCCTAATACCCTACCAGATGCAGGCAAATGCATTATTCAGACTATGGAGTTAAGAATCCCTGTTGTTGAATATGAGGCCAGTTATGCTCTTAAATACAAAGCTGATATAATAAAAAATCCACAGATTCCTCTGCAATTTTATACATATCAATGTGTACAGAAGCCCGCAACTGGTGCATATTATGAATTTGATGCCACAATTCATTCTCCAGCATACAATACGACATGCCTGATTTTGTAGTAGTATTGTTTCAGACTGGAAGACACAACAATCAAGAAAAAAATTCAAGTAAATTTGATAACTGCAACATCAAGAACGTATATCTTAAAAATGGCAGAAATGAGGTATTTCCTAGAGAAAATTACAATTTAGACATGTCCAAGGATGATTTCCTCAAATTATATGAGGCATTTTCGGCTTTCAAAAGAGTCACTACTGGCAATACTGACATGTATTACACACCAGATGAATTCAAAGCACAGAGACCCATGTTTGTAATAAACACTTCAAAAAGGAAACAAGTTGTGGTTAATGACAGGACAAATATTAAAATTATCTGTGAATTCCATGAGGCATTACCTGATGACACCATATGTAGTGTTATTCTCATAGGTGAAAAATCATATGTTTATGATGTAAGAAATGAGAGGGTCACAGAGCAATTCTAGAAAATCTTGCATATTACTTTGTTTTAATATTAGATATGCAAGTTGAGGCTGGGGTCCAATTAAACTTAAACTGGAAGTAAATATGTGTGTATATGGGTGTATGTGTGTATGTGTGTATGTGTGTGTGTGTGTGTGTGTGTGTGTGTGTGTGTGTGTGTGTGTATGTGTATGTGTGTAGGTGGGTGTGTCTTGCCCTAGTTTTAAGTGTGGCCAAAAAAAATATCAAGAGGGGCATATTTTTAACAAGTTTATGGACAACAATCTCACAGAAGTGCCTTTTATAAGTGTAGGCACATCAATCTGAGGGGGGTCATACTTTCTCAGGAAAATTTTGAGGGCATTTTTACAAAAATCTTGGATTAGACAGAGTTCCACACTTGAGCAAAAAGCTCATATGGGCATGTTGAGCTTGTTTTAAGTGTGGGCAAATCTGCTTGAGGGGGGTTCATACTTTATCGAGCTGGTTATACCACAAATACAACTACTTCTAAGAAACTAAAAGTTAAAATATACAAAACAGTAATTTTGCCTGTAGTATTATATGGGTGTGAAACTTGGTCCCTTACATTGAAAGAGGAACATAAATTGAGAGTATTTGAAAATAAGATCGTTAGGAAAATCTTTGGACCTAAAAGGGATGAGGAGACAGGTGAGTGGAGAAGGTTACATAATTTAGAACTACATAATTTGTACTCATGTCCAGATATTATTAGAATAATTAAATCAAGAAGACTTAGGTGGGCAGGCCATGTGGCACGAATTTGAGAGGAAAGAGGAGTTTACAGGATTCTTGTTGGGAAACCAGATGGTAAGAGACCTGTAGGAAGACCAAGACGAAGATGGAGGGACAACGTTGAGATGGACCTAAAAGAAATCGGTAGGGATGGGAAAGAGTATATAGATCTTGCTCAAGATAGGGACAGATGGAAGGCCTGTGTTGCTGCAGCCATGAACCTTCGGGTTTAAGAAGGCTAGAGAGTTAGTTAGTTAGGAGAGGTGATGGAGACATATACAAGGCTTCCGGAGTGGGACTGACAGTTTTTAGAAGTGTGTTATTTTAATATGGTAAAGAGTAGCTAGAAACAAACATTTTGAATGCCAACTAACCAAGTTTTATTGGAAGCAGTTAGAGCTCAGTACAGGGACGTAGCTAGGTTGATCAGTTCGGGGGGGGGGGGGGGGGGGGCAAATCTAAAATTTGTTCCTATGCAAATATTACCAGACAATAAAGTTAAACAACTCTGTGTGATGCACACACACACACACACACACACCCCACACACACACACATATATATATATGTTTATATGTACATTATATTACATTATAATATTGCTACATATATAGTGCATTGGTATATAAAACTACTACGAAGTGTATATAATATATATGTGAATACTGGAGGTCAAATAAACATTAGAGTTCAAGAATTTTCAGGAAGCAAATCAATTTTTGAAAGTAACACTATTAAACTATTACTTTACAGTTTTCTTAATGTATTTTACTTTCTGCCTGTCTCAATGACAACTTCTTCTTTTTTATCGAAACTACTGTGGAAGTGCTAAGCTGATTTCTTGACATCTGATAAATTATTCTGTGCAGGATTTTTCCTATTTAGCTATTCTGGAGAATCCTCCTGTGGATTGCATTATTGTCTGTCAAGATATTTGATATTATGTTTCCGGAAAGACAAAACTACTACATTTATTTTCAACACAGCTACAAATGCAACCATCATGAGGATTCTTCCAAACCTACAGGTGAAAGGGCCTCGCCGATGGTGTAGTGGTAAGGTCGTCGCCTTGTAATCAAGGGGTCCCGGGTTCGATATCCGGTGGAGATAATGGCACAGTGGTTCGGATCCCACTTTAAACTGTAGGTCCAGTCCCGATTAGCCTTTCTGTGCATAAAGTGAAGACAACAAATCAAACAAACAAACCTACAGATGAAATCTTACACATATTCATTTTTCAGAATTTACGAAATCTGCTTAGCACTTTCAGAGGAGAGATGTTTTTGAAAATTCCTCTCTGCTGAGACATGCAAAAATCAGTACAACGAAGCTTGTAAACACAGTTTTAAACTATATACAGGAGTCGCAGCTGTGGACTGTTGACACATTTGTGTTCGTGCTTACTTACGTAGCAATTGCTAATCTTGAGACCGAGGCCATTACCGGAAGTTACATTCTTGGAACTATCAAAGAATGACGTCGTTTCGTTTGTAATGCAAACGAGTCTATGACACGATCAACATTTAATGACGTTGAAATTTCTTGTTCTATGTTTATGGTTGCCAAAGCAGATGTTCTCTCTTGGTTTGATTTGTTTCTGAGGTAAGATTTTAATCTCTTGTGCACGCTAAAAGATCGTTCACATGCACAAGATGATACTGGTAACGTTAATGCTACTTGTAACAGCTCTGCTGTAATTGGAAATATTGTTTCCGGCAAAGCTGAATGCAGGTCAGAAATGCTGTTTAGTGTGGTTGTTTGTTTTATATTACGAATATAGTTTTGTAGTACCTCAATCTCATGTTGGTTATATTTGATATCAAACTTCTGTGCGAAGGCTTGCGGTTTTCAGTGAATTCACACAAAGCTGCGCTGAATAGCATACTGTTTTAACTATAAAATCACTGAAAAAACTGTTATACCTGTTCTTTAATTGTAATACAATTCCACAACGAAATATTTTCATAATTACCATTATTAATTACAACTGAGAATAATTTCTATGTATCAATAAGCACAACACATTTTCAGATTTTAACTATTTAGTATTTTCAGAGCACTCCCGCATATAGTTTTAGTCATTATTTGGTGTCCTAGAACTCAATCGTTAGGGCGTCTGACTACCATGAGAAAGACCCGGGTTCGATCCCCGGCGGAGGTGAACCGGGATTTTTTCCCATCTGTTCAAGCGGCACGGGCGCCCACCCAGCGTCGTATAAAGTGGGTACATGGAGGGAACTCTGGCGGGTAAAGGCGGCCACCTTCGGCCGTGATCAAGAAAGTATGGAGCCCAAACTCCACACTCTCTATACGCCTACATGGCGTGGTGAAAAGCACAGGGGAGCAGTTTACTTTTTACATTATTTGGTATCCAGTATGTCATCATTAACAAAACATATTACATACACGCACACACACATACACAGTTTTTTGGGATAACAATTATAATTTGTTACTTATTAGAAACGCTTATATTGAGTGCGAAGCAAATTAGAAAAATATTACTAATTTCATATCTTTTATTCTTTCAAGCAAGCAATAACAATTTTACTTTCACGAGACATCATGTAAGTAAACTGCTACATTTTCTTCGTCCTCTTGCATCTGCCCCGCCTCCCTCCCCCAAAGCCCTCCTGCCTCCTCACTCAAGTTATTCCTTGCTCGAGGGCACCGAGGTCATTGGACCGTTCTGGTACTTGGCACCCTGGATAGAAGCAAAATCTAGCAAAATGAACAAAATGAATCGGAAACAAAGATTTACTGGGGAAGGGAAAATTTAACCATATTTGCGTATTGCCTTTCAGAAACTGTGCTCTCAAACAGCAGGGGTACAACCCAGGGATAAGTCTTCTCTACCATTTGATTGTCATTTCCTTCCCTTTATCTTCTCCATCTTTCCCTTGTTCCCTTAAAGCAAGAATGACCGCTCCTTGCAATTTGTCAGGTTCGACAGGTGACGACTGTCCTCGCCCAGGAATATTTTATGACAGGCAGTTCAGAAAGTATTTGGGACGCAGTGCCGCCTTTGGTTGTCCGCAACCTTCGCGCCAACATTTGTTGAACAAGCTTGTTGTATTGTCTCCACTCAAGCTTTGTGCTGGTCTTAGGACCGCCTTGTGCCTTGTCAAGACGTTGCTTTCCTGAAGATAGAAGATCGCGTTTTATTCGTATTTCTGGGCCTCCTCGATGGCGCAGTGGTAGCGTCGTTGTCTTGTAATTAAGGGGTCCCGGGTTCGATACCCGGTGGAGGCACATAGTGGTTCGGACCCCACTTTAAACTGTAGGTCCAGTCCCCATTAGCCTTACTGTGCATAAAGTGGACTTAAAACAATAACTCAATCAATCAATCGTATTTCTGGCTGCGAATTTAGGCAGGGACGTAATGATAACAATAATAGGACGTTACAAAATCATAGTAATAATGATGACGCCTTTAACATTGAAATTATTTTCAGCAGTATTCCAGCGCAAGCAGCACTTTACATTACGCTAGTGATTTGTAACTCTCCTCCAGACACAAACGTACGCAGGATTTTCTTTCGGAGGGGAGGTGGAGAGAGACAATATAAAATATTTGGTAATTATCACTTTTTGGATTCCTTTTTAAAGTTGTTCAAAGAGAGAAATGGTATCTAGGGTCATTTTAGGGTGTGTGGGGGTTGCACTTACCAATTTGTTTTTTTCCCCGAGTTCTTTACAGATTTCATTTCAAAATTTTGTTTTTCTCAAAGTTTCGGGAGAGTTGTAGCCTCCTCAGCTCCCCCATGTGTACACCAATGCCTCGAGATGTAATAGGAAAAATAGGACGCGTGCCACTTTTCTTTCGAAAATTGTGCACCTCTAAACTTGCACCCTGCATTATCGCAAAACGACGTTGGTGGTTTGTACAAGTGTCATGAAGACACTGACTTAGGTATTTTCACACTTTGTTTATTTCTGTCTCAGTTCGTGTTATCAGTAGGGAGCGCGTTTATAATAGCCACAAACCATGCTAAATAGACAGGTAAATTGGCGCCAAAAATGACATCGAAGAGTCCGTAGAAACTGGGCAGAGGAACATCGTGGTTGGGGACATGCCGAATGGAGGTCTGTTCTGTTCTCTGATGAGTCGCGATTCAGTGTGGAACCTGACAATCGACGTGTTCTCATCTGGAAGGAACGCGGAACACGAAACAACCCAGCTATTGTGCACGAACGCTCCCGATATGGTGGCGGTGGACTGATGGTGTGGGCAGGAATCACTATTGGTGGACATTCGGACCTGCACATCATCCGCGATGGCACCTTGACAGCTCGAAGGTATAGATACGAGATCCTCCGACCTTATATCGTGCCTTATGCTGGTGCCATTGGTGATTCTTTCTGTTTCATGGATGATAATCCTCGTCCACACCGAGCTGGGTTGGTGGACGACATGTTGGACAAGTAGGGTATCGAGTGTCCGCCCTGGCCAGCTTGCTCTCCAGACTTAAATCCAATCGAGCACATCTGGGATGCACTAGGCCGACAAGTTGCAGCTCGATCAGCACCTCCCACAACTCGTGCAGGGCTGGAAATTGCCCTTCTGGCAGAGTAGCGACTTATCCCCAACAGCTCATTGACCAGCTCATTGATTCCATGCCACGCAGGTGTGCAGCAATATTGGCCGTTAGGGGAAACATACACCGTACTAGAGGAGAGTTGCTGTAGTGTTTGTGTCTGTTTTTGTGCTTTTTTGTGTGCTGTCCTACTGATGCTCTAATTGTCATATCACGTCACATGTCATTAATGTCATTAACATTAGGTATCATGGCAGCATATCTTGCTGTAACTAATCTCGGAATGAAATAAAGGATATGGCATTAGTATGCCTACATGAGCTTTGATATCTGGTATGATACCCTACTTATTTCTGCCTGATCCCCTAATTATTTTGAGCAGTGTATGTAATATGCAGAATATTATTAGCGACTCAAATATTCTGGTTTTTCTTGTTGTTTTTTAACATTCTCAAGAATAAATTCACATTTTTGCTTTATATTGCATATTTCTTATAACGACACGTTCACCACGGCGGGCCTCCCAGGTGTGGTTTACCACGTTCCCTTATAACCAAAGAGTGCCAGGTTCAAGTCCCGGTGGAGGCACATTACACAATGGGTCGGAGTCCAATTGACATTATAAATCCAGTTCCAATTAATATATTTGAGCATAAAATGGACTTTAAACTATTTTTGATTACGATGACAAGTTATTGTAATAATGAAAGAAAATAATATCTCCTTCAGGATTCAAACCTAGGACTCACTTTTACAGAAATTGTAATCTCTAGACCAGTGGTTCCCAAAGTGTGCGCCGCGGCGCCCTGGTAGGCTTACGGGGCCGCCGCGTGATGTTCCAATATTTTCAATGAAATTCAGTCATCGATATGATTGTTCCAAATACATGTTCTTATTTTGTACTTGTTACATAAAAAATGTTTCTGAATTTTAAATATGTTTATTTTTTAACTTAAGGCAAGCAACGTAAGCACACTAACAGAGCGTTACAAGTGTTAGATAGGGCCTCCCCGGTGGCGTAGTGTTAGAGTTCGCCACCTTGTAATTAAGGGGTCCCGGGTTCGTTACCCGGTGGAGTCACAGAGTGGTTCGGATCCCACTTTAAACTGTAGGTCCAGTCCCAATTAGCCTTACTATGCATGGACTTAAAACATCAATTCAGTCAATCAAAGCAAGTACTAGATAGGCCTACATTCATGACGTAGGCGCTGTGGAAAAATCTTGAAACACGAAGGGCGCCGTGAAACGAAAATGTTTGGGAACCCCTGCTCTAGACAGTGGAGATTAGCTTTGTTCCTTCGTTCGTCAGTGCTGTATATATTTTTTAAAACAATGCAAATATAGGTAAAAATTATTTCTCCGTTCTGCGAGGTATCGGTAGACCGTTAACATCTGCTAGCAATGCCAACAATGCATTAGTGTACATGTTATTATCTCGGCTTCCACTCTCTCCGACATTCATTCTAAACCATGGCATTACTTATTTAATTTATTCCAGTGTTCGTGGCGGAGTGGTAAGCGTAAAGGGCTACGAAATCAGAGATCCCATGTTCAAACCTCCACCAGCCATTGGTGACTCATTCTGTTTGTCTATGCTCCCATCACTTTTCCATCCGTCCATCATTCATCAATCCACATCGACTTGTCGTAAAATTTAACCTACGAGGTAGGAAAAAAGGTAAAATAGCCAAAATGGAAACCTATTGAATTTTAGCTGCCTCAGTGGCTGAGCACGTTAGTTCCCGAATTACGATTTTGTCCCCAAATGTTCTATGTCCTCTTCATGCACAAATAGGAGGCCAATCGGGACTGGACGTACAGTTTAAAGTTTGATCAGAACCACTATGTGCGTCCACTAGATATCGAACCAAGGATATATATGGAATTATATGGTGACGACATTACCACTACGCGATGTCCTCCCCTGGACAGGCAGGCGTGTCTTTTGTTACTGTCCATTCATTAATTTCTTGTATCACCGTTGCATATCTTTGACGAAAATCAAAGTACATCCAGTGTTCGAATTAAAATGGGGGGGGGGAGTTTTTAATTTAACTCCTGACCATGTAAAGAATTTAAACTCATAAGTATATTCTAGATCATATTTTGCCATTGCTCAGAATTTGACGCAATCATTTCTTTCAATTTCAAGTAAATGTTACATTAATATCAACATATATATTGTCAGTTTCTGAACTAAATTTTACATTAAAATTAATACTGTTGTTGGTTTGCAAATTACAATATATATTTAATGAGAAAATATTTCCTGATTAATTTGCCTTCCTCTAAGAAAAATAATTCTGATATTAAATAAAAGTCCACTGAGACGAGATCAGTGATTACTGAAACCTTGTACACTAATTGGAAAATTTGTGTTATTTACTTTGAACCCAAGAAATTTATATAAATCAGTCCGTATGTTTTAGATACGGGATTCTTGAAATCCCTCCCCTAAAGAAATTTCTGCCCAACGCAGTTGGCTTTCTGTCAGGTACAATTCTCAAAATTAGAATAGGGAAGCTGTGAAATTTTTCCCTCAGCATTTTTTCAATTTGAACACTGGATACAGACATACACATATTTCATTTTTTTAAATTTAATCTACGAACATACACACACACACACACACACACACACACACATATATATATATATATATATATATATATATATATATATATATAATTGTTTTACAAAAGTAATTGGTACTCATTTTGTAATTCGCCCACAGTTCCATGCATTTTAGATGGTATGACGTTCCTTTGTGTTCCTTGATTTTTTCACATGCTTTCTTCCAGTTGCGCATCCCTATTTTCCTGAAATTTGGTTCTGCATATCCTGAATCTGTGCCAAATTTACGGCATGGAAAACAAAAGCATGCGTCAAGTTCCACACTATATTCTAGCCACGGCGCAGATGCAAACCAGTGTTTTTGAAATGACCGCTTTCGCTTTCCGAACGTAGTATTTGGATAGTTTTGCAAAAGTGGTTGCCTAGGATTATCTACCCCAAGATCAGTAATTGTTTTCACATTAGTACATTCACTTGTTTTGTCTAACTTTGGAACGTCAGAACTTGGACCAACACCCCCTTCATTGCCGTCATCTTCCACATGTTTTGAGATAGTTTTAAAATATCCGGTTTTGATAAATTTATTCATTGAAGATGGAAATGCACAACAACGCTAGAACTCTTCCCACACACGAACAAATACACAGTGACCGTAGGAACCCGATAGCAGACCTTCCTCGGAAGCAAGAACACAAAGCTAATCTGTGGCTCTGAAGCTGAAGCATAGAGCAATTTTAAATCTCAGAACAATGTCAGTACTGGAGAACTCTCTCCATAGCCTATGTCGCTCGACCACCTACTGTTGACCGCTCGGCCACGGCGGAGTCTTTGATTCCATCTGTATTGGAAGGGTC
Organism: Lepisma saccharinum; assembly: GCF_977018435.1. Taxonomy (NCBI): domain Eukaryota; kingdom Metazoa; phylum Arthropoda; class Insecta; order Zygentoma; family Lepismatidae; genus Lepisma; species Lepisma saccharinum. The sequence continues at coordinate 57,052,276 of NC_139233.1, forward strand.
ATTTGCAACAAAAGGGTCGGATCTCTGGTTTCCAGGAACTTAGGGCAAGGGTAATAACCTCTAAGCAGGCAGATTTTATGACCTTGGTTATAACTGGTAAGCAAGGAAATGGTGGAATTTTGCTGTCCTACATTTGCTTCCGAAGATTTTCTTCGGAACAGTGTTTCCAACTCTGCTACAAATTTACCAGAAAATAATATGTAGTATTAATTTAGGATAATTTTTAATCGATCAAAATTTTGTTTGCGGGGGCCAGAGTTACAACTGCCGGGGCCAAAGCCCCCCCAGGCCCCCCCTAACGACGTCCCTGGCTCAGTATAGTTCCATATGAGCTCCGTTTGTTGCACGGAGAATGTCCAGCCTGTATTCAATCTTCCTCCACGTGTTCTGTAGCATCTCATGGGTTACAGAAGCAAGAGCATTCCGAATACGGTCCTGCAGTTCTTGTAGATCATCAATCTTTTGGCCAAAATGCACCATGTCTTTGATGTATCCCTAAAGAAAGAAGTCTAGAGGGGTAACATAAATCTTCTGCAGAATGTCAATGGCAAATGAATGTCTTTTTTGCTTGTCATGTGGATTCATTTCGTGCAACAACTGCACCTTGTTTGCGTACAAACGTAACCTTTTGTGCACTACTTCGTGAACATTGGACCTTGGAATTCCTAGCTGCCTGCTCGCCTCCCGTGTTGACCTCCGTGGGCTACACGTGCTTTTCCTGAACCGACGCAATTTTTGTTTCAGCGACACTAGCGCCGTCACCGCTAGTTGTACATGTATGGGAATTTGCTGAACCAAACTCACAAGTGTACTATTGCTTTTGTTAACAAAAAGTTCAGTTTGTTGAAATGCAATAACTATTTAAAAACTGTCAGTTACAATCCGGACATCCTGCATATATATGCAGGGTAAGTCAAAATGATGGACCCGATTACAGAAATTTATTCTGTGAAATCTAATAAACATATGTTATTGTGAGACATGCGCTTCGAAAGGTTAACTTTCAAAGTCTAGTTTCCACGCAGTGTTTCCACTTTCTACTGCTAGGAGTCAGCAGCGAGCAGCGAGCAGGAAAATGGCGTTGACTAGAGATCAGAGATATTTCTGTGTGCTTGATTATCATGTGATTAGTGTGCAACGGCATTTCCGTACCAAATATCGGAGAGAACCACCTGCGGGGAAGGCCATTCGTAAGTGGAATGAACATTTCAGAGATTCGGGCTGCATCTGTAAACGAAAATCGACTGGCCGTCCGTCGACTGAGGAAGAGACAGTTGAACGAGTGCGCACATGTTTCGTGCGAAGTCCACGGAAGTCCACCTACCGGGCAGCGAGAGAACTTCAACTTCCACAGAAAACTGTCTGGCGGGTTAGGATAATTTACAGTGATGAAGCAACTTTTCACCTTTCAGGGAAAGTGAATAGACACAACGTAAGGATTTGGGGAACTGCTAACCCCCATGAATTTGTGGAACACGAACGCTATTCTCCCAAAGTGAATGCCTTTTGTGCCATTTCCCATGAAAAGATTTATGGGCCCTTTTTCTTCCAATGAACGTACTGTGACAGGACTTGTTTTCCTTGATATGCTGCAACTATGGCTCCTTCCAAAGCTTGCAGAGGATAGCGCAGATTTCATTCTCCAATTGGATGGTGCCCCTGCGCATTACCATGGCAGCGTTCGGGACCATCTCAATGGGGCATTGGAACAACGTTGGATAGGCCGTGCATCTCCAAAGGATCGACCTCTCCTTCATTGGCCACCTCGTTCCCCCGACTTGCCCCAAGTGATTTCTTCATGTGGGGTTTTGTCAAGGATCTAGTCTACGTACCACCACTTCCAAAAGCATTGGATGACCTGCGTGCCCACATCACAGCAGCCATTGCTGATATTGACCGCAACATGCTACACAAGGTTTGGCAGGAGATAGACTATCGGCTTGATGTGTGCCGTGTTACGCGAGGTGCTCACATAGAACACTTGTGATTTGTTTGAAAAAAACTTTGACAGTTTACCTTTCTTAGCACATGTCTCACAATAACATTTGTTTATTATATTTCACAGAATAAATGTCTGAATGGTTATTATTTCAGCAGCGTAACCATCTGTAGTAATCGGTTTATTAACTGAGTTTTGTGATTTATGTAAGGCTTAATGCTTCAAAACACATTATGATGCAATTTCCAAACATCTTCAGCTTTCTGTGCAATTATCAGGATTTTCGACATTTACACTTAAATTTGTACACTCTCGGACACTTCTGGGTTATAATGATCCCATAGAAAGTCAAAACGATTGTTATAACCCAAAAGTGTACGTGACTACAGTATTTGCTAATAAATTTATTCCAATCAATCGCAAACTCATGTGTCAAAACCAAACCATTTGCAATATGTTGTCCACACTGTAAAATAATGAAAGTGAACTATCATCAGAAATTTATTCTTGGTTTGAGGTACTAGTGACACATGTAAAGAAGTTATGATATTTGCTCTAAAATTTCTGTTGTAGCTCCATTTAAATCTTCAAGACGGGGTGTTTATTGAACTGCTCTATATAAACATGTACAGTAAACCCTCGTTAATCCGGACCTCGATAAGCCGGACTTCGCTTAATCCGGACATGCAAAAGGCCCCCCCCAAAAAATTAAAAAAGCAGAATGTAAGGTTTTAAATGTGGCTAGAAGTCAACAATCACATTCATCATAATATGGGTATCGCGTATGTACGTACTGCATTGTCGTATTGCTTTACATTTTACTCTACTGTATGGTGTATTTAGGCCAATGCCCTTTAAATACACCATAACAAACGTGTTTTGTTGCTATAAACGGAGTTTAAATGCACTTTCTACTGTTCTTTTAGGTTATTTCAGTTAATCCGGACTTTCGTTAAACCGGTCAACTTATCCCCCCATTAGTCCGGATTAACAAGGTTTTACTGTAGTAAGTAACTATACGGAAAAGTGATAACATATGAACAGTTTTTCTTCGGGACGGTGTAAGGGGTGTCAGCCCCACAAAGAAATTCATCTGCCTACCATAAGAAATTAATAAAATAAATGTTTTCGATTAATTAATTCCCATGCATAGTGCACGAGATGACAACACAATAGATACTCAGAGTATGACTAGATAATGTTATTACTAGGGAACTGATTTGAAGGTGAAAATTATGGACGGGAAAGGGGAAAAAATTGAAAATGTTTTAAAAAAGCTGCAAAAAAAGGTTCGGATAAAATTCCTTTTTTCATGTCTAAACCAGTAGTAATACAGGGTGGCGCACGAAATGATACCCCATTTGTTTTTAGTGTAAAAACTTTAGTAAGCAACATTTTTCAAAAAAACATACCTTGCAGTGAACATAGCAATGTGGAAAAATGTTTCAATGCAAAACATGCTCAATATGACCACCATTGCACTGCACAACTGTAGTCAAACGAACAGTTAGGTTATTGATCACCCTCCGACACATGTCTTCTGTAATTTCAGAGAAAGCTTGCGTAATTAATGTTCTCAAATCCATGAGATTTTCTGGATGTTTTGGAAAAATCCTTTCCTTCAGGAATCCCCACAGGAAATAGTCACAGGGATTAAGGTCTGGACTATTGGGAGGCCAATACTGACCACCATTAAAGCGTTCTGGAAACCTGTTTGAAATGACACGAAAGTTGAAGATCTCGTGCAAGAAATCCAAGACCACATTGGCAGTATGCGGTCTTGCACCATCCTGCATAAACCATTGTGTGTTAAATGGCAAATCCTTCACAAGAAGCTGAGGAATAAATTGATTACGAAGCATGTCCAGGTAACGCTCACTGTTAACATTTTCATCGAAAAAGAATGGCCCAATGAGTCCACGCGTTGAAATAGCGGCCCACACTGTAATCCTGGGAGAATGGCTTTCCTTTTGATGGAGCCCTTGCGGATTGTCGGTAGCCCAAAATCGCATGTTTTGTTTATTCACCACTCCATCCAAGTGAAAGTGATCAACGTATTGTTGATAACATCCATATGTCCCTCAGCTCATTCAGCGAATACCAGTCTCCGCTGAATATTTTCTGGTGTCAGTTTCTGCACAACTGTTATTTTGTAGGGGCACAGGTGAACATCGCTTTTGAGAATTCTTTGCAGAGAGCGTCTCGATATACCCAGTTGGGTAGCTGCTTTTCTACAGGACTTATTGGGGCTTCTTTGCATAGCGACCCGTACACTTTCGATGTTTTCCGGCGTACGGACACTATTCACTCGCGGCCGTTTCGGTTCAAGTAATGTCCCTTGAACCCGCAATTGTTCATGGAGTTTGTGAATTGTTCTCTTGCTTGGAGCCCAACGTGTGTTGAATTGGACGCGGAAACGTCTCTGTGCACCAACAATGCTTTTGGTTTCCGCGAACAACAACACTATTGCTGCACTATGTTCTGGCGTGAGCCTTCCTTTGTCAGCCATGCCGCTGCACTGGACTGCTAGCGCCACGGTGAAGATTCAGTGAACTACAGCCTCTGGCAGTAAATCTCCATGGATTAAGGTTTCCTAGGAAAAAAATATTTTAAAATTAATACATAAATATTAATTTCATTCAAAAAATAAATGGGGTATCATTTCGTGCGCCACCCTGTATGAACATTCATTATTGATCACTATAGCAAATAATATAATTTTTGGCAAACATGGTGTAATTTATATTGTACCATTCCATAGCACTCGTTCTGCTCTACAAAATGGGACTATAGGAATTTATGTAGCTGCTCAAGAAGAGTGAAAATCATTTAGTTTTCGGTCCAATTTTTTTAACAAAAAATGAACGAAAAGGAAGGGAAAAGGTTCTGAAGAATCGAGAAGGTGCTGCACCTTAAAATCCATTATCTAGTTATAACGCATGAATTTATTCAGACTCTTTTAATTGCTTTTTTTGTGGAATACCTGGAAAAACAGATATTTTGTGAGCTCATCCCTTCGTTCCATCAGAACCAGCATTGAATTGTCACCGTCTCATAACCATGCAATTGAAATGTGCTGTAGGAAATATATTTGGCCCGTGACAGTACATAAAATGCATGTCATACACCCAGGTACGTATCCAGGAATTCCTTTATGGCGAGGGACTGAACACAATCTTTTTAAGGGGTACAGATAGAACGAGAACCTCACAATTGTGCGTTTAAGGCCAGTGGTGGCGATTGGGTTCCAAAACGGGGGAGGGGGGAGCGGTACAAGGAAAGTTTACTTTCTCTTGGAAGACACGGCTTAGCATTAAGAGGCCATATTGTGGGGGCAAAACAATGGGGAGAAACTATTTAATCAGTACGTGAAATAGGGTTTTTTATCACTCATCCCCTCTGTTTCCATGCATTAACATTGTGTGCCGAAACCATCTGAGCTATGATTGGGTTGGTGTATTAAGTCCACTTTATGCACAATAAGGCTAATCGGGACTGGACCTACAGTTTAGAGTGGAATCCGAACCACTATGTGCCTCCACTGGATATCGAACCCGGGCCCCCTTGATTGCAAAGCGACGACGCTACCACTGCGCCATCGGGGACGCCCTGGAACCATCTGACTGTTTGTTTGTCCATTTCTTCTCATCAGTCATCAAAACATCTATGGTGTCTTTGAGTGTTTTTACGAAGCTGTTACACATGCACGGGATGGACATTCCACTAGACAACGCGAGATTTAAACTGTGGGCTGCGAACTGGACGCAGACAGTTCTGGAATATTTCTCTCTAATTCGAGCCTGAACATTACTAATGTGTCTTGCCCTTCCATGTTTGCAGTTCTTGTAAAAGCTGAAACTGACCAAATTGTTCATATTCAGGCCTAAGCACTCGCAAGTGTTCAAAATTGTCTGTCACAGCTTCCGCAGTCTTATCATACATAGGCACGAAACAAAGGAAGTCTTCTCGAATACAGCTGGATTGCGAAACAATTAATGCACAGTGAAAACTCTTTGGTTCTCAACACATCTAATATTTTGGTTCTCAACACATCTCCCAATATGATCAAATGCTTACTCATCTCCAGTGACATGCACAAGTGAAGGTTGGAGGGGTGATAACCCCGTTTGACCGAGTATTCCTTAAAAAAACAAGGAACATCCAAGACGGGAAAAGATGGCAAAATGAGGACTAACCAGCTAAAATAGCATGCCTAACCACTTTCTCTTCCGAAAATCCTGGGCATGCCACTCTTTTATCTCGGATACATTTTTCTTAAAATCAACTAACCAGAAGTTTTTATCATTTCATGTTGGAGACTGAAGTAAGATGCGTTCTTCCTGCAGATTTGGATATTGTCCTTTAGGGTGCTGTCGCCTGCCTTCGCACCTAACCTTAACAAAGCACTAATTTTCCATCCTTGTCACTTGGATCTTCGACTTAGGAAGATTTCAAACCGCAGTTGTACGCGATACATGTCGTTTGGAATGAGACAATCAACAGTAACGTTTCACATCGCAAAAACCTACGTTCGACTTGTGAAATCCTTATGCGACACGGTGTGAAATCTTCCTTAGTAGGCCAATGTCATCGTCATCTCGAAGCGGCAGATCGTGTTGCCGTCTCCTCAACAGATGGGAATGCCACTCAGTTTTCTTCTTTCTCCTTTATTTTCTGTGATTGTTAGTTATACAGGCAACATCTTACAGGACATGTACTCTGAAGACATTTTAGCGAAAAATCAGTCGAAGTCAAGTGTGGCTCGGTGGCTCAGTTGGTAGAGGAATGTCACTGTATGCCAGAGCCCTGATTTGGGTCCTGGTAGAGCCTGCAATTTCCGCTTAAAATGTCTACATATGCAACATCTTCTTGCTTTCTCTTCTCGACATTCATAAAATTTTCGGCTGTCCCTTCGTGCTAGTTAAGTGTTTAAGTGTGAGTCGAACCCAGTAGGCTTAAACAAGAGTATTTTATATGCAATGAAATTCTTGGACTGCATACACGAAATTTGGTCCGGGCACAACTAAATCATCACTCAAAACTTTGACTTTCAGTTGATCTGTGTAGCTTATTTCTATTTTAATAAACCTCTCCAATACCCGGTACTGCTGAAATATTCACTTTAGAGAGAGAGAGAGAGAGAGACCTTCGACCCGAACTAGCACTACACTGAGGCCTTCCTACATTACGTCTGGACAAAGAGAGCGAATAAGTTGAGGGACGGGAGTGAAAGTGCCTGAGAGCGGTGTGCAGAAAGCTTCTTTTTGACAATATAATAACTAGTGCTATAAGTGTAAATTTATGAGAAAAATAAAACAGGCTGATGATTGTAGTGAGAGAAGAACCCACAATTAGTAGGAAATGTAAAGTTGAACATGTGAGGGCATAAAGGGAGGGATTATGGGGGGAAGAAGGGGAAATCTTCATTGATGTACGTAAATGTGTGTACAGCCGCAAAGGGTCATACTGAAATAAACCTATATTCTATTCTATTCTACACTGAGGCTCCGGAAGTTCCGCTGTCGTCAATGTCTTCAGCTTTGTATCCGAACTGGAACTACTAGTAGTATTAGACTTCGTTACTGTACGGTATTTAGTCCTCTTCATTTTCGAACCACTAGCTCTTATAAAGCTACCAATGGACAATACTGATTACTAATCGACTGTATGAACTCTCACACTAACCTCTGAAGTCAACCGGGAAATTGAAGCCGCGTATTTACTCATAATGTATATCCTCATTATATTCTAGAACGTTATGCAGATAAAAAATATTTGTTAATATTGCCAGTAGTTCGACTCCTTCTCTTATTCAAGAACGTTCCCTCTCGCGCTTTCCTGAGATTAAAATTACAACGAATCGTCCTACATGCGGCGCAACCTTGGTTGTGCAGCTACCAATCTTTACACAGTGCTCAAGTTTGCTGCGACAACACCGATAGCGCAAGAAAAGTTTACGTGCAATATTATCAACAACAGGGTTATAGAACATTCTCCGTCTTGCCTTGATAATTATTTATCTCCTTAAATTATCGTCACATTATTCAAGAAGGAAAAAAAAACTAATTTTATGTAGTGTAAACTGCAAAGATTCCTGGGTGGGGCTTCAGCCCCATGATCCTTAACTTGGATACGTACTATTAACAATAACAGGGTTATATAACATTCTCCGCGTTCTCTCGATAATTATTTCTCTCAAATTGTCATCACATTCAAGAAGCCAAAAATCTAATTTTGTCTAGTGTAACTTGAAAAACTAAAATATGCTGACCAAGGCAGTAATTTATTTTATAAAAAACATAAACTAACGTAACGTTTCAACCTTCTAGCAAGGTCGTCTTTTGTACTTTTGTACTTGATACAGAGTCTGAAGAAGACCTTGCTAGAAGGTTGAAACGTTACGTTAGTTTATGTTTTTTATAAAATAAATTACTGCCTTGGTCAGCATATTTTAGTTTTTCATAATCATGGAAACAAGGCTTAATGGTGTTATAGTGTAACTTAACTGAAACATTTCCTGGAGGGAGAGTTCTTCGGGAGAAAGAAACATTTCGTCACCAAGAGATGGCACTACCATTACCAGTTCTTCATAGTTGAATAAAGAAGGGAATATAGAGTACAGAATTATTTGAGGGTTAAAATATTCCTACCACTCAAACGAAGACATTTACTTAAGAAAAGGATATACGTTTAGGAAAAGTTGCATTATGCAGGGAGTTGAATCTATTGAACGCTCGACATCAAATTGAAATTACTGCTTAATAATTAGTTTAAGAATGAAAGACGTTTTAAAGGTGAAAGTGCCATAGTAGAGTACGACACACATAAATTTGCCGTTGCGTAGATACTAATTTTCGTTTCGTCTCCCTCTCTCTTAGTATCACGTGTTCTACCCTGCTCGAAAACCTTCGCTATTGTTGCCATATTGTCATTCCATTCCTGGACACACACGCGCAAACATCATTGAAAACAACTGAATAGCGCTCCAACTCGCGGTTCACACCGTTCGGCAGGGACGGTAATGTGGCAATATAGCACGGCGTAGTGGTTGCTTCTTTTATGCAGTGCATGTTCATTGGCTAGCTAGTAACTAGTGTTGCCAACTGTAATAATGAAGCACTATTTCTGTCACGGAAGGGGAAAGGCAGGTAAAATGACGGTGAGTTTTGTTGGATTGGAAGCACCATATTTTTATTTTATACTAAGTATTTTACCGGTTTGACGTTGTGTGCGTGTATTGCGTGTGTGTATGTGAAAGTGTGTGTTTGTTAATGAACGTTAAATATCATAATGCCTCCAGTTCTGTCGAAGTTGAAATCAAAAACCTTGCATAACCAAGCTCGGGAAATTCTAAGCAACGTGCACGAGTTCATGAAGGAGGAAGCCAGTGAAGGTGTTAGCATCCTAATACAGCATTTTAGCAAGAGAGCAGCGGCTGCGACTGGAGTTCCTGAACGAACAATCAGGGCTATCATGAACGAAAGACAATCTCTTGAGATATCAGAAGGCCCCTCCACATCATTCCACACTCCCGGGAAAGAACGACAAAGACCAGCGACCAAATCGTCTGTGGACGCTTTCGATGAAAACGTTATCCGTAGGCGCATATACGACTACGCTCTGCGTGAAAATGAAGTGCCGACATTGAAAAAAATGCATGTCAAATTACAGGCGGACATACATTTTGCGGGAAGTCAAGAGAGTTTGCGACGTTTGCTGCGAAAGATGGGATTTAGGTGGAGGAAGAGGAGGCTGTCATTTTTGCGGCTTAATGCGATGCATATTGTTTTCTGTGTTAGAATTGCCATGCTTTGATGGGTGACCAAGTTCATAGCAGGGCCGGCGGAAGGGGAGGGCGAACCGTGCCACCGGCCAGGGTGGCAAAATTTGAAGAGAAGAAAAAAATAAGCCTATTGAAAACTGTGGTCGAGCGAGATATTCTTTTGCGTTTAATAGTATTGAAATAGCATAAGAAGTCTCATTATTTATTTTATATTTTGATGTTTTACGTAGGAATATATTGATTTTCAATTTCCCGTTGCTGCGTAATGGCAGGGGGGGGGGGGTGTTCGAAATGGAGCGGAATCTACAGCCACAGCCCAGGGAGGCAAAATGACTAGCGCCAGCCCTGGTTCATAGCAAAAGAAAAAGCCGCGCAGCTTATCGTCTAGTGGCAGTATATGTACTTGTTATTGTTGTGGAAGCCGGCATCGTTTGTAAATGTAGAACAAAGGCAACCGACTTTCGCCGATCACAGAGAGGAAATAATAATACTGCTTGAGGAGGAGTGTTGTGGTCCAATTGTCGCGGTTTAACACGTTGGCATGTTGTTATCTGCCATTTCAGTTCCGTACCAGTGTATACAGGTTTTGGGAGTGAACAGTTAGAACGCCACCAGTGCATTAATGCAATGAAAAATAATATTTTTTTTTATTTTGTTTGAAATCACTCAAATAAGGAATTAGGAATCGTATGAAGAAGTCTTCTTTGCAGCATTTTTGGTAATTTTACGTATGTGTTAGTTCATATTTTGCGAATTTTTAGTCCATATGTATGTAGCTACACACAAAGCCACTTGTTAGTACATATTACATATTCATCCTAGTCCTGGTATAATGCATGACGTTTAAAACTCAACGTTAGATAGACCTGAATTCTCTAATTTCCTTGTTGTACGTAACAGCTGTGCATCGGCGCACTGCAGCGATTTTTCTATCTGCTCCATTAGCAACACTGCTTCTTTAGTTCCGTCGCGCATCGCACGGCAGAAATATCTGTGCTGGACTCTAAATTCCTCCTTTATACAAACGTCGGCTGTGAACAAATCAAAAATTACGATATATCTATACCATGATCGACTTTAATGATCTTTCCAAGTCTCTTTCAACTAAAGTATATCTTAATTATTATGTTTGTTAGCAATGATCCTCATGTTCCTAATTTTGTATTACACACGTGAATGTATTCTGGGACAGTGATGATGGAAGGGAAATAAACAAAGAAAATAGATCACCAAAACTTGATGTGCCTTCAAAACTGGAGGGCAAGAAATATTGATATTATTCTAGATTGTACTTCTAGAAAGATAAGTCGAAATTTGGAAGTTTTTAAAATGAACACACCAAACTCTGTACAAAAAATTTATAATCCCACTAAATATCAGAAACCAATGGAACGCATCGAGAGTGTTAAGTACAATAACTTAATATTGAGATCTCAAGGATGTTATTACAAACAGAAACCAATTAAGCCATGAAATGGTTTAATATGAGCACAGCAAATTAAATGTACTCTAGAAATATATGTATTTTGTTTGTCTGCCATTGAATAACTTGAAGAGAATGGAAATAATCATGTATTATTATGTTATAAACTTGCACATCACAAAATTAAGCATAATACAATAATTTAATTTGTTAATATTATTGTTATGGATATTGCGTATTTAAATGCTTAACATTTTTGTGATAGTATAACGTGAAGTTGAGCGTGAAGGCGCATGTCCACTATGCCTGTCGTCGGAGCCGAGCGCAAATGCTTGTGCTGCATTTTTCCTACATAGATAGGTATGATCTCGGCCTTTTCAGTTTGAAAATACTATTTTCTCAGCAACAGTTCTGACGTACATACACTATCATAAACGTTTGGTTAATCGCTGTACTTTGTTACGCCCTTGCTTCATTTGATAAAATAATATATATAAAATTTGATAAAATTTATAAATCAATTAGAAAGAAAGAAAGAAAAATGTATACGGTGCAAAGTATAAAAGTTGAAAACTTAAAGATTTGTCATGACCAAACGAGAAGAGTTGATTTTTCCGGTGTACTAAAAATTATCACATCAATGAATGGGCGTCAATTAAATTTTAGAGAAATGTTAATGTACTAATCTTTATGTATGTAACTGATGGTGTAATGTTTAAAATGTATACTTTTCAATGTACGTTAACTCAGAAAGATGTATCAGATCCTTTTAGATAATTTGTCAAAGCTTACGTACGAGGGGGGGCTGGAAAGTTCGTGAAATCACCCAGAAGGAATACAGCTGGAACAACCATTTTAATACATTTTTCAAGGTATTCCCCCCGAAGCTCAATACACGTTTCACAACAATGTTTCAACATTTGTAACCCTTTCAAATAGAAGGTTTTGTCCTGCCATACAAAACAGCCCTCCACCTCCTCAACCAGTGCCTCTTCGGACGGAAAATGTGTGCCCTTGAGATGTTTTTTGAGGTTTGGAAAGAGGTGATAGTCGGATGGGGCGATATCAGGGGAATAGGGTGGGTGGGGTACACAGGTAAAGCCCAGATCCGCCAGCAATTGCATGGTTTGATGGGCCTTGTGCGAGGGCGCATTGTCCTAGAGAAATTGCACACCACGGCTCACTTTTCCCCGACGTTTTTTCCTTCAGAGCCGCCTTCATTTCAATCAAATATTGGGAATAAACAGCAGCACTGATATTTTCACCCTGTTTAAGATATTTTATGAGGATGACACAGTCCTTATCCCAAAAGACCGATGCCAGAACCTTCCCTGCTGACCTTTGACTTCGGAACTTTTTCGGTCGAGGAGACCCACTGTGGCGCATCTTCATGGGTTGCTTTTTAGTCTGTGGGTCATAATGGTGAATACATGTTTCATCTTCAGTCACCAGACAGCGCAAAAAATCATAAGGGTGTTGAAATTTGCGCACGATCTCCCGTGACATCTGCACTCGTGTTCTCTTCTGGTCAGCATTCAGACATTTTGGGATCCATTTCGCACTGAGCTTCCGCATGTCCAGATACTCTGATATTATAACACCCACACACTCACGCAATATCCCCAGATACGCAGCAATGGTTTTGGTGGATATGCGCTTATCCTCCATGAACATGTCGTGCACTTTGACAATGTTTTCCCTAGTCACTGCACTTGCAGGCCTGCCAGAGCGGGGTTCATCTTCAGTCTCACCATGTCCAGTCCTAAAACGCCTCACCAATTTGGCTACTGTTGTATATCCTGGGGCATGTTCCCCCAAAGTCTCATGCAAAGTTTTATGGATATCCATGGGGGATTTGTCTTGCAACACGAAAAACTTGATGACACTGCGAAGCTCATTCTTCTCAAATTTCCTTAGGTCCTCCGCCATCTCTTCTTATTGAACGTGAAACAAAAAAAATAACAATGACAAAAGGATCATATGCAGCAGCGGCGTATACTCTGGGTCACCTAGGTAATCGGAGATGACCCGACTATAATTTTTTAAAAAAGTTGTTTTTTATTTCTTCACAATATTCTTCCGAACCAATCTTTGATTCGCATATTTCTTTACTTCCAGCGCGCGAATGTTTTTCAAACGTTTGCCGCTGAATGTCCGAGAGGCTTTCAGCCACTTTCTCCAGCTGGTGGAATCTGGTGACGTCAGGGTGAGATTCCACCGGCTCCCTTTAAATCCCTTGACGGGAGGGGAAGGAAACACTGCTTCTCAGGCGCGGTTATTCCGTGGCAAGGGTAAGCTCCTTCTGGAGAGAGTGCATCGGTCGCACTCTCCACCCCAGAGCCTTTGCCGTTCCCTCGGCTGGCACCCTCTTCTGCCATTCTTCCCCGGTGGCCTTTGTGTCGTAGGAGCTGTGTTGTTTACGACAGAGAAATTTCTCAGGAAACAGAATTCTGGGTTCGCAAATTACGTACTGAAAAGGAAAGTAGAGAAAATACATCTAAATGTGCGCGAGAAACAGGAAAATGTGAACAACATTTGCGAACCAATTCTATGTTAATTCTCATTTTACATTTGCTTCTGTCTTCCTGATATCTGCTATTTCAACAGATATTGTCATAGGAAAAAAAAGCTTTAATATTGAAGATGACGGTAATTAAATAAATTAAAATTTTAACTAGAAATTCAAGAAATTACACCGGCCTCTGTGGCGGAGTGGTTGCCACAGCTCCCTACGAGAGCTCCAGAGTTCGAATACCGGTCTGGGCATGGGTGCTCTTTGTAAATGTCCCTTCATCAATTTCATATCATCAATCGTAGTGATTAGCCAAAAGTGGCAGAAAAGCGACGTCAAATAACAATTTAATAAATCGATTAATGAAGTAATTAAACTATTTATATGCTTACTTTTATTCATTTTTGTATTTTAAAATGCGTGATTACTTTCTTTGTAGCCTTCAAAACCAGTGAGAGTATTTCTTTCACAGAAATGAATAATTTTTAAAAGGGAAAGCTATCAGAAATAAATTATATATATACGTACACATATATTAGGTAATTTAAGTTGCTTCTCCCCCCTCTAGATTAATAATGATCATAATGATAAAAGATGTTTGAATGTAAATATATAAACAAAAAACGCAATGATTCCAACTTATAGAACCTCGCGCATCGCAGGGAATATGAAGTCTGTGTCAAGCAATAAGGAACCACACATGGACGTCCGCAGGATTTTTTCCAGGGAGGGGCAAGGAAGATATTTTTTCCAGGGGGGGGGCAACATGGCATATTTTCCCCAAAAATAGTGTTCATCCCTCAAAAAACATTGCTTAAATTTGAATTTATCATGTTCATGCAATAATTAACACACATTATTGTGGCTGAAATTAAATTATATGTAATTTTTGGTTGACTTTCGTTTTCCAGGGGGGTGCCACGGCCCCCCTTGCCCCCCTTCCGGACGCCCATGGAACCACAATAGAAGATTGGCGCAGGGAATTGAATTGTTAGTGGTTTAGTATTCGTGCTAGTGCTGTGTTTAAAGTTAAAGGCAATGGATATAATATAATATTTTCGTGTGAAAATATTTGGAAAGGGGTCTTTTCCGGAGAAATTGCAAATAGTTAATGTAGGTAGGCCAGTAGAATCTCTTGTACCACAGGTCTTGAACTCAAACTTCCGTGTATAAAAACAAAAATCAGGAATGCACGAGTAACTGGGTACTGGGGTAACTTGAATTTTACACTTCAATTAATATTGAGGGTTTTTATTTCACTACCGAATTCCTTTCATATTCTTTGTTACAGGTTTTTTTATAGATTTATTATATTATCTTGTTTTATTGTTTGAAATTCTAAACGTAGATTAACTGCAAGTGCAATCACAACAATTATTCGACAGTGGTCGCAACAATAAGGTAACATTTTTCACACATACATTCGTAAATCCTGTATGAATGTTGAGGTAAATTTGCAGGGAGACTTCAGGAGTGAGTGGATGAATCAAGTGTCTGAGATTACCCACTAGTTAAAACCAGCATACGCCACTGATATGCAGGATAAGAGGTTTACAATATATGCTCTTTCTAATGGCTACAACAATTTGTTTCAATTTTTATTTCTTCTGGGTGATTTCATGAACTTTCCAGCCCCCCCTCGTATGTACAAACTACACATTTTATTGTAACCCGCAGTTGTTGGAACTTAACAACTTTCCTAAGCACAACGCATAGTATGCAGAAGAATAACATATTTGCTGCGATACATGAATGGCGTAAAAATGGGGATATGTATGTTATGACACACGAATCAACTTGTCAGAATGTTTGTTTCAAACGTCAACTTCACGTTACAATTACTTGAAAACTACTTGACGTATTACAATGTAACAAACGCCATTCTTAATGAATTTTTCCGTACTTTCAAATGAGCTAAACATAAAATGGGGTTTCCATTTTTTTTTTAAATCTAAGTTTGTGTTGAAACTTATACTTCCCTTATGTAGTTGAACGTATTGTGTGTTTTCAATATGTGTTGTTGTTCACGAAAAATTTTCGGTGGTACTTTTAAGTGCCCCACCCGGTATACATCATTCACAATAGACAAACCGCAGTAAAAATAACAAATCCATAGATTTAATTTGATGTTCGTTACTAAGCGTCGCTTTTCCGGCAGTTTTGGCTAGTATCGACAATAAGGATGATGATGATATGAAATCGATGAAAGGACACTCTGAAATAACACACATGCCCCGCCGGCATTCGAACCCGGGACCCCTGCGCTAATCACTCTGCCACAGAGGTCGGCAGAAATTCATACACACACAGAAAATATTTATATATATATTAGGCTATGGCGAATATTTTTCATTTTTGCTGAATATATGATTTAATTATTCATCAGTAGAAAGAAACCAAGAATAAAAGTATGCAGTATCATTCCACAAAGCTTCTTCTTAATCTTCTATTAAAAATGTTCATTGAATCTGATTTACTTATTTGATGTGGGAGTGCATTCTAGTAGCTAATCACTGTGTACAGTAAAAGAGCTCTCACGTTGAAACTACTAAAATATTTATCTATAAGTAAGTCGTGGTCTACATTGCCTATGCGTGTGGGTTATTCTACGTCAACACGCACAAGTGTTGACCCTCATAATTACGAATTTGGTGGTTTGACCCGTAACGCGATCGACAGATTCTGAATCCTTTTAATTTTTGTACTATTTAGAACGGGGCAAAAAAAACATCGGCTTTTTAAATAAAATGAACTACACATTTTTGGAAAGAGAACATGATAAATACCGACATGCAAGAGAGCTAATTTCAAATAGAACATTACAAGGAATCTGACTCCGTGTTAAAAAAATAATTTTGAACAAATTTTTGAACATTCTGTGCAAATGTTCTAATTTCAAATTTGAACAGCGAAAGAGATTGCCCAAAAAATTTAGTTTATTCTTTAATATTTTATAGTACTATCTTTAATGTGACTTTCTCGAAACTTTTATTCTGTGTTTCATCTATTAGAGAAAAGATTTGAGATCGTAAAGGCTTAACTGCTGTTGTCGCATAAAATCCTGTACACGTGAATGACTCCAGAAGAACTTGGAAAGTATTTTTTAACTACTTGCTTGAGTTTTGAGTTCCTTCTTCTACCATCCCTCAACCCCCCCAACCACACTAAATCTTTCGTGCTAGGTTGATTTCAGGTAAAGCAATCCTGGACGTAAGTCAAATTTCTATAGGTACAGTTAAACATATTTCTATACATATTTTGTGGACTACCCTCTGTTTGACTTCCTATAAAATTTTATTTTATGCTTATCCTATTTTAGGGAGAAAAAAATTAACATTTTGTGCCACGTTACTACTATGGGATCATCTGAACTATTTTTCCTTAAATTCATTTTATGACAAGGACTGAAACTGTGGTTGGGAAGTATTTTCTCTCCACCCTTTCGGATATACACTCACTGCCCTATTATAAACTTCTTACATTAATATTTCAGTACGTTCAAAAAGTAATTACAATTCAGTTCTTAGTCATTATTATTATTATTTATTATTTGAAGTACACTTACACTTAAGCTTACAGTTTATTTTACACAGATTATCTTACTATAAAAACAGCTTTTTGCCCTACATGAAAGCTTTATAATTATGCAAAATGTTTATAAATATACAGAATATAGAAAATTTCAAGTCTATATAGTTGAAACCAAGAGAGAAAAGTGAGTAATTATAAACAGTTTTGTAACTGGTATATGTGAAGGAGGCAACGAGGTACGTAAGGCACCGTGTCTGTATTCATAGATTAATGCCGTCACATACTTGTTTTTTTTTTACTTGCATCAAGAGTATTCATTGGTTCAATCACTGATTTATATTTATATATACCTAGGTGTATATATCTATATATATATATATTTGAAATTTGACCATATTTCCTATTTCTCGTTCTTCTAATAGTGCCTGGTTGACTTAATAGTATGCATTATTTGTTTCTAGGACACGATTTGAAACTTCCGACTCCATTTTCCCATTTTGATGAAGTATGGTTTCGAGGTATTTATAGCTTTTGATCTGCTCGAGGTTATTTCCATTACAGAATAGGTTTAAGTTTCCTACTTGGTCTTCATTACTTTGTTCTTACTTTCATGTACAACAAAAACTTTTCCTTTAATTCTCTATCCATCCTAGTACCGTTCTTTGTAGAGTTTACAATGTATTTGCAATGAGCATTGTATCATCTGCGTATACCAAAATTTTGGCAGTACAGTGTCCTCTCTCTTCACATTACTCGCTTGCTCTTTTCTATCCGTAATTCATCACTCCATTATAATAATTATCATAAATATCTGTGACTGAAAATATATTATATGTGTGAAATAGATATATAATTTTTGGCTCACATACATTTTCAGAGGATGTCCATAACTCATGGATGGAGCTGTAAAACGTGATATTTGAAAATATGCCAGAT
Source organism: Lepisma saccharinum (assembly GCF_977018435.1). Taxonomy (NCBI): domain Eukaryota; kingdom Metazoa; phylum Arthropoda; class Insecta; order Zygentoma; family Lepismatidae; genus Lepisma; species Lepisma saccharinum. The sequence continues at coordinate 57,070,400 of NC_139233.1, forward strand.
AGCATAGTAAGTCCGCTTGTATGCGTATACGTGTGTGCGTGGGTGTGTGTGTGTGTGTGTGCAGGCTCCCCCATCCGCGGGAATATTTTGGAAAATAGTTTCCTCTTGCAGAGACCATAGAAGTGATTAAATTGCAATCGCTCTCAAGTCTCGGCCGTCCTGAAACTTTCAGTTTCGCTGTGGAAACAGTTTCAAAAACCGCAAATTCAACGTCGTCTCCTAGAGCGCTCGAACTATTCGGATGCACCGCGCGCCCTCCAAGGCATGGACTTCCCGGCTGCCTATCCGCCAGGGGAAAGTAAAGCTAGAGTTGCGGTCGAGATGGGGGAAGGATTGTCACGTAAATCGTGTTGTTTTTGGCGTCGGTTAATTCAGATATTAAACGCTAGAGGCGCTGCAAGATACGCATCTTATAATTGGAAGAAAAGGAAGAGTTAATCTCTGTTCTCAGTCAAGAACTAACTCAATTGAAGTCTTTACCCTATGACCGCTCTTATCTTGAGGCATTAGAACCAAACTAGTGGTACAGTGGTTAGTTTGTTTGTATTGCGTTTATATTATGTACAGATAATCTCATCGATACTGGAACTACAGTGCCAAGTGTGGCCCAGACTACAGTGCAATGTACAGTCACCGGCAAAAAAAAATGGGACACCTAAATCCTGAAATACTTGTTTGCCTGAAAGGCGTTGTGTGTGTTGACTAAATCTACGGGGCTGGTAGAAGTTGCCATTGTAAAGTATCTATTAACATCAGTTTATCGCCGTAGAGTTAAGCAACACGCACAACACCATGCAGAGAAGAGAGTATTTCAGGATCTAGGTGTCGCATTTTTATTGATGGTGACTGTACCTCTACTCTGGACCCCTTGCCGTTAATATCACGTCATCAGGAGGGCCCCGCTAAAGTGGTTTGTGCAGCGAACATGAATCCAAGGATCCTTAAGTTCGAAATCTGTACAAGGTGTGATCGTTCCGTTGTATTTGTTCATATGTGTATTTATAATGTCCATATTCCTGCATACGTGGTGGAGGTGTGAGCATAGGAAGCCAGAGGTTCTAGGTTCGGACCCGGGGTAAAGAATGGATCGTGTATACCCTCACGACACAAAAACAATTTAATAAGAACTTCCCTCACTATCAAATCATTTCCAAACACTTTAACCTTCTCACACGTCCAAAAGGGCACAAAACATCTGCACGAACACCCAAAGTACATATATGCGACTTTGTAACCATGCTGTTTCTTAGTTATTGTTGATGGCGTTCAAGAAGAGCGTTATTTTCAAGCTACTCTCACGACAAGTCTAAGCTATAATTTCTCCTAAAGAAACATACGTCTACGTTATGCATAACTAAACGGTGCACAAAGGCAATATTAGCTTTCTAAGATTTAGAAAATAACATATACGTAAGGTTGTTTTTGTTATCTTAAAAACAACAATTATGCCCCTTGCTGCTTCTCTGTTACACATTTCTTATAAGCCTGCCACGTTGGAAAAGACAGATCTCAAATGTCCACAAGGCTTATAGCCTACTTTTAAAAGGGATTACTGGAATTTATCCCTTACGGATTTAAGTAATTACAATTCTAATTCAAAAAGTGCTGTTCACAAATCAAGAAGAAAGCGCATATGAATTTCAACAACAACAATAATAATAATAATAATACTAAATAATTGGCTTAAATAAAACTCACAAACATCTTGAAATAATAGTCACACAATATCATCAATACAAAAAACAATTATATTAGAAGTAGTTAATTAGATCTACAACTTAACGAACATATCTTAGTAAATACGCACTATTAAAATTAAATATTAAATGTTTATGACAAACCAGAGAATCATGAAGCGACTACAAGCTGCAAAACTCAATATCTAAAAATAAATTCAATTCATCATACCTAAACTAATCTTGTGAAAGTTTAAAAACTGAAGATCAGCAATAAGAAGCATGTGATTATATAAAGAAGGCAAATATATGAGATAACAACCTGTAAGACTTCGTAATTACTGAACTTGAGACACGGACTCTGTTAATAAAAGTAAAATAAGTTACATAAGTGCATGTTCCGCCATCTGCAGAGTTTATTTTGTACCAGTTTGTAGGTACGATTTATCTTATTGAAAACATTTAACATACAAAATATAAGGTTATTTTCAGGTATTGTTTGTCAATCTGTTACTATTGTCGTATTTATGTAGAAAGAGAAGGAAGAAAGAAGGAGAGAAATGAAGAGAGAGGGGAGGGAGACAAAGAGACACACACAAAACAGAATGGACATTTTTCACAGGAACTGTACAATTGGGAAAATGGCAAGGGATCTTTCCTTACATAGGGAATGGGAAGAGTTCAATTATGTTTCAACAGTGGTGAGCTTTTCTAGGTGAATAATATGTGGTTCTTCACAAACCTGAATTCTACATTCTGTCTGTAGATGAGAAAGAAAAACGAGACTTTTAATCTTCATCATTGACTCCAACAGAAAATCTTTACAAGTTAGTGAAAATCGAAAATTTGTGGACTCAATGCTCAATGGGGGTATATAGTGACACCACGTTAACGTTGTCATAAGAAATCAATGTTTTGAAGAAGAGATAAGATATGACATGAAAGGAGAATGAGAGAAAGGGATGAAGAAAGCGGGATGCAGCAAAATATAGAGCAATAAAGGAGCTATACAACTTTTCCGGAATGTCTGAAGTAGCGACGCGCAGAGGCGAAAGCTTGTGGGCGGGGCCAGACTAGGTGGGGAAGGGCGTGGGATGAAAGCAACGAAGTGCTACGCGGTATAACGGCCGTAAAGCAAAACGCTTTCTGCTGCAAATTTCTTAATTTATTCTCAACAATGGCCAGTGTATTGTTTTACACAAATAACAAATAATATCGCGCGTTTATTGTCTTTTAAGAAAACAATGCAATGCAATGCAAGAACGCCAGTAGTTGCCCTGTAAATGATACATACCTCATTTGTTTACACATGTAATTTCTTTGCACAACTGCCACCAAAAAAAAAAAAAAACAAGATTCCCTGTGAATGAGCCTTCGTAATGCCTCTAGCGCAAACTCATCGAAGTCTACAAATCGTTGATCTCGTTTCGGATGCTTCTTGCCCGGCGTTTCCGACAGGGATGTTCCATCCTTTTCTCGCGATTGTTTCGCTTCCTTCCGGATGATATAAACGGTGGATTCCCCAATTCCCGTTAGGGCAGCTGTCTCCAAAACACATTCATTTACTGTTTTACCTCGTGCAAATAGGTTCTCGAACACAGTCAACACTATGCTGCGCTCTCCTGATGCGAGATGACATGTTTACTACAGAACAACTGGACCGCGAATAAGCAGTCGAGTCGCTCCATACCACGCATGCCCCTCCCCTCCGCGCGTTCATTGGGCGAGGCACACACCCTTCAACGTGCGCCAATAACACGTTCGCGTTCTCTTACTCCAGACATTCCGGAAAAGTAATATAGACAGAGAGAGAAGGAAAATGAAAGTGAAAAAAGGAGAGACAAAGAGACATAAAGCAGTGTGAAAGAAAGGAAGATAATAGCGATGGACGATATCGGAAATTTGATATAAAGAAAATATCGTCACAGACGATATGACATTTTTCCGTATCGTGATATCGGCGATATATCGACTCCGCGATACATTGCTAAATATCGTGACGATATATCACCGACACGATATATAACACCAAAATATCGTGACAATATATCGCCGACACGATATACAGGGTGTTACAAAAGTACGTTTCCAAAGCTTATGAGGTGATTCTAGAAGTGAAAATAAACACAAAAGTTCATGTGACGAAATGCCGAAAATGGCACCCATTCGGAGTTATTGAAGTGGGAAAAAGTATGAAAATTATGTTTACAAGGAAATATTGGCACAACGGCCAACAATATGACCGCGGCGAAGGGCGTTCCACAAAGAAATGCGGCATACTATATTCAAAAAAGGACATGGCAGATGTGTGAAGTTGATGCGCAAGGGATTCCCCCAAAGGAAGCGAATGAGTCTGTTGAAGTCATGGGGGTAGGGAAGGGTTTAGCGAGATGTATTATCCACGGAAACTGATATGTGGAGACTGACAACTAAGAAGAAAGCGAATATCCGTAGTGGACATCACCATTACGTAGAAAAACAAAGATGATGGTGGTGGTGCACTATGTTGCAAATGTGTCGACATGTTCACTGTGTGCAGAGTGGAGGTGCCGAGGGAACCACATCACAGACGATGTTCAAACTGTCTGCCATTAACTTCCACGCAGAGATGACAACTCCGAATCAACGATTGTCTAGTGCGAGCAAACAACCTCGCGATGTCAGCTATCGTCGCTGAGACGACATTAATGCGTGCAACGAGATCCTCGGCTGACATGACAGGTGTTTCGTATACGAGGCGTTTCATCTCTCTCCACAGAAAGAAGTCCAGAGGAGGGATGTCGGGCGATCTTGCTGGCAAAGGTTGTTCCCCAAAGATATGCGGCATGCTCTATTCAAAAAAGCACATGGGAGATATGTGAAGTTACGGTGTTAAATGCTGTCAGGGATCGTCCTGAGACCAGTACGCGCGCTATAGTCAGTGCCCACAACACCTCCCATGTTAATGTGTGGCGCGTCCTATCCGAAGAGGGAATGTACCCTCTCACACTCCAAAAGGTACAACACCTTTTAACTCAGGACTTTGAACCACATATGGTGTTTTGTCAATGGTTTTTGCATCACATGGAAACTATCCCGAATTTTGTGAACAGAGTGTTATGAACCGATGAAGAAATGTTCACCAAAACGGGCGTGTTCAATAGTAAAAACAATTACGTTTGGGATTTTGCAAATCAACATGCAATTCTCGTGGCACACCATCAGCACAGGTTTGCGGTTAAAGTGTGGTGTAGGATAGTGCATGACCATTTGATTGGGCCGTACATTTTCTATGTTCGCCTATCTGTTGGTATGCATTTCTTCGTGATGTTTTGCCTGAACTGTTGGAGGACATGCCCTTGGCACTGATGTAAGGACTATGGTTCCAACACAGTGGTGCACCAACACATTTCGACCAAAATGTGCGTCACTTCCTCAATGGCTTGTTCCACAATCGGTGTATTGGTAGGGGTGGGCCTGTGCCGTGGCCAGCAAGATCGCCGGACATCACACCCCTGGACTCTTTTTTTCTATGGGGAGAGATGAAACGCCTCGTATACGAAACACCTGTCGTGTCGGCCGAGGATCTCGTTGCACGCATTAACGTCGCCACAGCGACGATAGCAGACACCGCGGGGTTGTTTGCTCGCACTAGACAATCGTTGATTCGGAGTTGTCATCTCTGCGTGGAAGTTAATGGCAGACAGTTTGAACATCATCTGTGATGTGGTTCCCTCGGCACCTCCACTCTGCACACAGTGAACATGTCGACACATATGCAACATAGTGCACCACCACCATCATCTTTGTTTTTCTACGTAATGGTGATGTCCACTACGGATATTCGCTTTCTTCTTAGTTGTCAGTCTCCACATATCAGTTTCCGTGGATAACACATCTCGCTAAACCTTTCCCTACCCCCATGACTTCAACAGACTCATTCGCTTCCTTTGGGGGAATCCCTTGCGCATCAACTTCAAACATCTGCCATGTCCTTTTTTGAATATAGTATGCCGTATTTCTTTGTGGAACGCCCTTCGCCGCGGTCATATTATTGGCCGTTGTGCCAATATTTCCTTGTAAACATAATTTTCCCACTTTTTCCCACTTCAATAACTCCGAATGGGTGCCGTCACATGAACTTTTGTGTTTATTTTCACTTCTAGAATCACCTCCTAAGCGTTGGAAACGCACTTTAGTAACACCCTGTATATCGCCGAAATAACGTGACAATATATCGGCTAGTTGATATTTCCTGGAAACAGAAACTAGATAGAAACTAGAGAGAGAGGAAGAGGAAGTAAAGAAAAATGGATCACAATGGGAAAGAAAACATAGAAAGAGAAATTAAGAAGAGAGGAAGTAGGTACTACCGAAGATATTTTAAAACTGAGAAAAGAGCAAAGAAATCTTGAAGGAGAATATGTTAAAAAAAATACAAAATACAGATACATTTAAAAGGAAGAAAGTAAGAACAAGTAGACATTTTCCCTCATTCCAGATGGGGTCATTTGACCAATGTTCTGCATACAGATTAACTAAGTACAGCAGGATCATTCTTTACTAGTTCTTCACAAATGTCCATTGTTGCTTGTGTAAGGAGAGAGCATGTTTGGAACTCTTTTTTGGTTGTTACATGTGGGAATATCAAAGATTGCACATGGATTGCAACTATTCAATTGAAAGTCAACGGTATCCTTACATCCCAAAAGTGCTTTTGACTGTATCACAGAAAATGTAGTCTTCAGAGTGATGGCTCTCTTGAATTCTTTGTCTTTTTTTATGTCCTGATGCTTATTTCTCGTCTGTTACAAACAAGAAAAGAAATTTACAATCCTTTGCCATTTACATTGAGTCAATAGCCATCATAAGCAACCGGATTCCCTATCCAATTGATATTGCGCCCAACGAACGCAACGACCCCCATCTGCATGTTCGTGCCACTAGCGACATCTTCTTTCGCAGCCATTTGCCTCGAGGTTAAAAAGGAAGCCATTTTATTCATGCCCAAGAAAACTTTCATCTCTCCTTGTTCCTTTGCATACATTACGTCCTCCTGCAACCACAGGAGCTGACTCCTGTTGGAAATGGAACATACATCTTCCGTGCGTTGTCGTGGCCCGCTATTAATAGCACCAGGCAACATTGTTATTATGCTCAGCGCGGTGAAGTTAGGCTCTGCACCAGCTCCATTCCTTCTACCTGCGGAGGAGACTCGCTTCCAACTTTCCAAACAAAACTACTTCTGAAGAATACAAAACAGTCGCGAGACATAACACCTGTTACTGCAATCTTTGCTCAACTTTTTACTTTCGGTGCAGAAGTTTATCTCAAGTGGCAAGGGCTTGGAAGGAAGAGAAAATAAAACTTTTAAGATTCCTCGCCAAGATGAAATGAAAAAGATTGCGGATGCTTGTATCTTTATTTCACTAAAATTCTGGCAGGTTTTCACATTGCACAGCATGGGTTACTCTTCATACATAGCGAACAAGTCACATTTTTCCAACACTGAAATAAAGCAAACAATACTCAACTCCCAGATATGTACTATTAAAAATAAGTTAGAAGGTATTAGGTAAGATAAAACCATAAGAAACGAGATGACTACTAAATCAGTAAATGAGCACACGTGTGTTCAATAGATGTCGCTATAATGGTTAATTTGGTGTTTTAAGTCCACTTTATGCACTGTAAGGCTAATCGGGACTGGACCTACAGTTTAAAGTGGAATCCGAACCACTGTACCATGTGCCTCCACCGGGTATCGAACCCGGGACCCCTTGATTACAAGGCGACGACGCTACCTCTGCGCTATCGGGGAGGCCCCGGATGTCGCTATAAAATATACTTCAATAATTGGAGTTTCTTGCATAACACATAAGAGTATATAAACATTTCAATGTGTAATTTCGTTCATTATGTCAATCCTGTAAATATGTGGATGTAAATATCTAAAAATTACGAAAACATTGTAGCTAATAATTTGGGATATAAGTTGTTCATTACATGTAAACGTATGTAACTTTGCAAGTATGTTAAGTACAGAGCTTAGTTCATGTTATTAAGGATTGATATCGGGGAGCTGCACCTCAAGTCACCATACAATGAAACTTGCGGCAAATATCCGACTTCATTCTGTAACTTTCGAATGGTGGTCTGATTTTAATTTTTTCTCTTTTTTTGATTTAAAATTTACTTTGAAACAAAACTTTCTTGTCATCACAAAGTTTTCTTTGAACTCAAAGTGTCCCTCAAAATTCTTCACAACTGAAAATATAGTGCTAAAATGGATTTCTCCATTCAATGACTTTCTATTGTGCACAATATCATTGTATGACAAAAGAAAAAGACAAATAGAATTTCACAAGATTTTCATCGATACACCATAAGTCATAATTTGATCTATGGATTCCTGAAAAATTGCTGACGAACATTAAAATGTAAGATACAGAAGATCAATTTTCTCTCTGTAACTTTTAAATGTTACATATACATGTATTGTTTCATTATTTTCCAGTACTCTGTACAATCAACAGCAAATGAATTAGGAGAAAAAAAGATTTTCTCGACGAAAATGAGTTGGCAATGCTGCGAACACCGAGGCATTTGTGATAAGACGCTTGAGGAGCCTCAAGCAAAGTTTTCTCAACTCACAACTTCAGTACCGAAGGTCATGTCGATTGGCAACTTTCGGGAGCATGTTGTCTGTTTACCTCTACACGGTTCTCCCCAAATGCCTGTTTTTGTTTTTTTTGCCAACGTAGTTCTGACATTGCAGTAATGTTACAATTTCTTTTTTTCTTATTTTGCTTTGTTTTTACCACGACACATTTATAATTTGTCACAACTATGAGGATGGATGATAATTACATTAAATTGATAAATAAAACTCTGGAGAGATACAACTCCATGCCGAGACCAGGCCTCGAACTCGGAAGTAAGAGCGGGGAAGTTTAGTGACATCGTTCTAACTCTCGGCCACGAGTTAGCTTATAATTATTTGTAATTGCTATGGAGTATTTCATCGTATATTCATACCTAATATCTGTTTCTGGACACTTAATTTATGAGTGGTATTAGATCCAAAATGTGTTTGTCGGGGAGAATCCGCTTTTTGTTTGACGGGGCGTTTGGGGAGGCACATTTCGTTCATATCCGAGAAACAATTAGAGTAAAAATTGACATGTGTGAAAGTTTAAGAAATGTGTGAATGACGGGGGATACTACCGAATAGGTGTATTCCTTTTTTAAAAAAATACCGGCCTGGGCATTGTTTTTTGTGTGCTATTATCATATCATGACTCATCCTCATCGTCGTGATTCTTTAACCAGATTTGTTCACCCTCGTGAGGGCAGACCTCACCCTCCGGAAGACTTGTGAGGGTGAGGGCGGTGGAGGGTGAGGGCTACTGCGATCTAGGAGGGTGAGGGAGTTTGATTCCAAATGAACACCTCTGCTTTCAACACGTCTAGTATCCGCATATTCTGCAACAATGCAACTTGCGATCAGTAACTAACTGTCACAAATTTTGACTAAGTATTTTTTTCAATCCACGTTTTGCTAATCTGGACTTGACACACGTTGTAAAGTGAGATCCGAACCATTAAGTGCTTCCACCGGGTATGGAACCCCGAACCGAAAGCAGTAAATAAAAAAAACGTGGCTATACAGCCCTGGAAGGGCCTTGGCCTATCTCCCGGCTGCCAGTCTCCCTCCCACAATGAAAGAAGTAAATAGATGAATAAATAGTTCAAAATTGAAATTATATACGCAAGTATTGCTTTCAGTTATCTTCGCATGCTGTAGAGCAAATTATGGATCTGCATTACAGGGAAGATTCACGAAGACCCACACTTATTTGATATGCAATGATCGAGATGGAAATTTCTGTGAGGTGGATGCTGGATCGATCCTTGAAAACAGGTCGGAGGGAGGGGATATTTAGTGTATTGTTTCGCATAATTTGTAGGTAATTACAAGAGATCTGAGATACAAAAGTAAGTAAGTAATCTCCATAGGTATAAAATACAAACCTATCATATTCAAATTTTACGATATCACGTGTATCATCAGAAAACCAAACATACCAAATTTTGGAAAGTAGGAGCTAGTAAGTGAAATATATTTCAAGTTGATGATTTATATTTGATAGAAATTCTATTAAGATGTCAAACCTGAAGCCCATAGTCAAGTTGTATGATGAAAGGATAGAGGATAAGCTTCAATCAAACTTAGTATATGCTCACAAACAAAAATGGCGACTGAGTGACCTAGAGCAACGCAAAGCAAAGAAGCACTCGATAATTGGAAAAAACAATGAGTTACAAGGGCGGAAAAAATGTATTTGCTTTTGCAAACTCGACTTTAGTTTGCCTGTTCCAAACTGAAATGCCATATTTTGAGACCGTTGTGTCACATGCTAAATTAATGCAGCCTTGTAAAAATCAGAGTTCAAAATGTTTCAAAGAAAATAAATATATTGTCTCTAGAGAAAACAGAAGGAAAGAAAGGACACAGTCATTCAAACAAACAAAAAATAAACTTGATTTTCAATGTTTCAAATAATGTTGACGTGTGTTCAGTAATGAGTCCACCAGCCATTGTTATCGATTATCTCACGTAATCCTCTGGGCATAGATTCAACAAGTCTATGACAAATACGTGACCTGTTCTGTATAGTTCTCCATACGTCATACACATGGCCACGTAATTGTTCTCTTGTTCTTTCATAGCCAGGTTCCCATTCTCTCACCATAATGGACCATACGTTTTCAATTGGATTGAGGTCTGGTGATTTTGCTGGCCATTCGAATGGCTGAATGTCAGGGTGATGTGCAAGTCATTGCTTCGTTCTTTTGGACTTATGGATACTGCAATTATCATAAACGAAGTTGATGATGGGCATTTCCTCCCGAGGATAAATAACGCGAACTGTCGGTAGCATATATTCTTCAAGCACTTTAATATATTCTTCGGAATCCATCCTCGAGGATATTTCTACGATATCTCCTGCACCAGCTGCACTGATCCACGCCCAAAATGCCACTGAAACTCTTCCACTTCTTCGATTGCTACGAACATATCTTGGATCATAACGAGTTCTGTCCGGTTGCCACAAATTAATTTGGCCATCTTCATCCGAACGAAACACTTTCTCGTCAGTCCAAATTACTGTTTCCCAAAAGTCATTTGTCGTGGGTAGATACTGTAAAGCGAACCCAAGACGAGCATTTACGTGTTGCGCTGTGAGTTGCACTTTCTTCGCTGGTGTTCTGTACCGTATCCCCGCACTTGTAGACGTCTTCGTAATGTATCACTTGAACACTGCAGTTGTAAATGTCTGGCAACAATACTGGCTGGAGAAAATGGATGATTTGCAATGTGTTCCACAATGGCAGCATCTTGCTCTCCCGATGTCACTATGCGGCGCCGTGTTTTCCTTCTTGTTTTCAGGCCCTCTTCTCCTTCATGTTGAAAACGCTCTATCCAATGACGAACAACATTTTCATGCCATCCAATGGCTTTTGCGATATCGGAAATTGTGCGACCACATTCGAACATGCCAATTATACGGTCACGAGTAGCTTCAGACCAAGGTAGGCTTCAGACGTGTATGGCATCTTGACTCCGTAGCTCGTCCTGGCCAGGTTTCCGACTACCACATCGCAAGTCATTCACTTGGTCTTCAATTAAGGGTTGCTAACCCTATTTTCAAAAAAATATCGTTGATATGCAAGGAAAATACAGGGATAGTCACGACATTGCGATCCAACAATTCAAAAACGGAATTTTTCTTATCTTGCAAAAGTTAAGGTAAACTAATGCTACTGAATTTCTACTTACGAAATTTCATCGCCGATTCTTGTCATACGAAGTGAAATGTGTATTTGTTTTGGAAAACTTACAGTTGTAAATTATCTTCCCAGTAGAGTAATCAGAGTGCTAGGCACGATAATTGTCATTATTATTGTTTATACTGTATAACCAATAGCATAGTTACGTAAGTTTCAATGAATAATTTCACCTTACCAATAATCATAACCAATATTAACACTCGAATCTAAGTCAATCGAATATACAGCTTGGCGAGGGGGGGGGGCGGAAATGACAATTTTCCCATCCCATGAATAAGCTATAGCGTCCCTGGGCTAGTGTGCTGCATAATTTCTACATTTAATTTGAGAAATCATTTTAAAAGATCTATATTTTTGTTCCTCAGGTCCCAGGAGCTTAACAAAAATATCCTTAACTAGTAAATGTTAACAAACCTGAAACTTTTGGGGCCAAGTGTCCCTCTTTCAGATGCCAGAATTTGAACCCTAAAATAATAATTCTGAATTTACGAATAGTAGCGTGTTGAATGGCAGTGGGTAATTAGAGGTGCTGTGCGTATTATTGCTTTACGAATTCATTTTCGTTCTGAAGAAAGTTGCCATACCGATACAGACAGAATATTTCGAAAAGCCCTTAATCATTCTGAGTCTGAGTTTTATGCACAAATAGGCAAACCGGGACGAGATCTACAGTTTCAACTAGAATCCGAATCACTATGTGCCTCCACCAGGCATCGAACCGAGAACTCCTTGATTACAATGCGACGACGATTTTCCTTGCGCCATCGTGGAGGCTCTCTTAATCAGTTGCATATGCATAAATTAGTATAAATTAATTTAAAGTATATTTCTCATACTACATAGAATTCATTATCACCACAGTCGGGGAAAATAGTTTTAGAGAAAATTGAAAATAGAGGAATATCTATCGCTCTTCACGTTTTACTATTTGTTATAAAATCAGAAGCATTTCACATCACTGTCACAATCTAGAGCCACTATTGAATGCAGAAACAGTAATACTTCAAACTTTGTAATCGACACCGAGGGTGATATTTTTGTTATTTCATGTCACTCTCGGATAATCGCAATGATGAAGGTTGAAGATGTGATAGATGGAAGTGGGATGCAGACAATGACACATCCTCACCTTACTTCGAAGCGCGTGCACCAACCAATTCGCCACGTGGTTGGCTTTTTTGTGTTTATCAGTTCACCAAATTAATTTATTCGTCATTCAAGATCCAGAGGTAGAAAAGCAACGTAAAATAACGAAAACAGAAAAAATACCATTCATTTATCATCACCCAACAATTTCATGCTGACCAAATCCACACACGAACCTCTTTTGGCATTCTTCTTGCAGAATGGCCTTGGGGATTAAACATCGCCCATTTACTGGTTCAGCTCGAGACAATCCAGGTGACCATGTTATCGAAGCTTATCTTCAATCCTTCACACAACTTCGCTATTTGCTTCTTACATCGAACATCGCTCATGGAGTATATTTTATCTATCAGCTCTTAATTAACCTTCTAATTTTCACATATATATTTTTATTTAGCGTCGCTTTTCTTCCACTTTTGGGCAATCGCGACGACGAAGATGAGTGAAAATAAAATAAATAGAACATTCAGAAACAACACCAATGCCCAGACCGGTATTCGAACCTAGGATCCCTGATGTAAAATCGTCTAGTGCTACCACTCAGTCAATTTTCACATAGAAACTTACACTTACACACCTCTTCCTTACATATGTGTTTTGTTTTACCTGCTGCACTTCTCTTATGGTGAATTCTAACCACTCATTTCAGGTTTATCTCATGTTTATAGCTATTGCTTTGTAGTGAATGATAATCCTGATACGCCATGTGAATCTTACTCCAACAAAAACCCTCCTAGAGGATGGAAACGTTACGTGTGTAATGTTGTTAAAAGTCTGCTTTGGTTAGCTTTTTTAATGTATTGAATGAATATTGCATTTTCATTTCGTGTTGAGGCATATTTACGTCACCTAGATTTTGCATTTAAAATATGTAGGTCCAGTGTATATTAGTCATTGTGCTTTCGAGTCAATTAAAACATTTTGCGTTGTTGCGAGATTATCTATGAGGCATAATGAATAAGTAGAGAAAATACAACTTGTATATCAAAATTGCTATGTCCAACTGATCTCCGAAAGTATTAGCAAAGTTTAGCACGTCACATTTCAAGTATAGTCCATGATTGTATCTAGTATATGAACGAGATGTGTCCCTCCTCTCAAACAATACGTGGCTTGTCCCCACCGAACGAAGTGTGTCACTTATAAATTAAGTGTCCGAAAGCCGGTATTAGTCATGAACAGAACAAAAAATACTCCTGAGCAATTACACATTTTATACTCCAGTTCATGGCCGGGAGTTAATGACGGTCTCCCCACCTTACCCGCTTTAGGTTCCGGGTTCGAGTCCTGGTCTGGCAATCCCTTTTTTAAGTGTCTCTTCATCAATTTAATCTCATTATCATCCATCTTCATAGTTTCGATTAATTGTAAAGGTGACATAAAAGCAAAGCAAAATAAGAACAAATACAAATAATTGTAAAATGACTACAACATCAGAACTACATTTGAAAAATAAATTAGAGCAGAAGGTTCATCTTCAAACAGGCATTTGGGGAGAATTGTGTAGACAGACAGCATGCTCCCGAAAGTTGCCAATCCACGTGTAGCATGACCTTCGATACTGGAGTTGAGTTGTGCTTTTCAGGAAAGTTTGCTCGACGCTCCTCAAGCGTCTTATCAAGATTTCCTCGGTGTTCACAGCATTGCCAACTCATTTTTCGTCGAGAAAATCTTTTTTCTCCTAATTCATTTGCTGTTGATTGTACATTCACATTTTAATGCATGGTTTAGTTAGGCTATATTTATGAATGGCCTTTCTCAATATCATCGTGATGATGTTGTTATTGTTGTGACACTGGGATGAAGGACTATCGTGTTCGATCAGCTCGCCGTTCATATGTAGAGTCCGGATTTATTTATCTGGGCATAAAATGTGCTTAAAACAAACGTAAGTGAATTAAGAGTAAATTGGCTGAAATCCGTACACCATGTCGATTGACTAAGTAAAATCAGAAAAACTGTCTCAAGATGGCGCACTTTAAACTTGTAAAAAAAAGTACAAAACTTTAAAGTTCAAAATTGCATCTTGAGTAAAGAGAAAGAAAACGAAATTAGTTACAAAATTAGGTGGGTTTATTGTCACATTACAAGTTATTATCCACAAACGCCTCTTAAATTAATTCGAAATCTTTGCATATTTCCCCTCTTTATTTAACACTTATTTATGAAATTCTGCCGTGTTGCATACTGTCTTATTGACCGCTATTGTGGCCAATAGGAATTCATTATTCCAGATTTAAAGACTAAATTAAATGAAATAGTATCAAATTAACATGTGTTGATACCTTAACGACATTTCTACTCGAAACCATAAGGCTTTTAAAATGAATGTTTGATTTCTTGCTGTAGGCAATTCTCCGTCAAGAAGACATTCCTCTGAAAACTGCAGAGCTGTAAAAGCAAGTCTCATAAATGCAGAAATGCTGAAAAGAAGGAGCATCTGTTTTAATGGTTTCCAGCCTCTGAAACAACGTGCTATAAAATCTCAACATCCTCCATTACAATAAAGCAAGGATAGCCGTATGAAATATTTCCCTTCGTCTCTCTTATAAATTTTCCACAGTCCAAGTTACAAGAGATCTATACTTAAACAAAGCCTCCTGTTAATAAAAGTAGTATTTTATAAGTATATAAAATGTGCAATTGTATTTTCTCTACATCAAGATGATGGTGCGTTACTGTAGATTATCAAATCGGTTGGGTGTCTGACAGACAAGCGAGAAACCCTGGTTCGAGTCCGAGGTGGACGATTTCAGGTGAAAAAATTACCCAGTTAAAGCAACTCTGAGAATCACCCACCTCCTAATTAATATGTCTCTTCGAGTAAGAATTGAAGAAAATAATCACATCACCTTTCACTGTGATCAAGATTGAGAATGTTCAGTGCCACTTTTGCCCTTGCACTGTGATAAACCTTTCCTACCAAGGGAAAGTAAACTGTCCTTGCCCCCCTCCTCCTAGATTTGGCACTTTCCCCCCAATCTTGGAACCTAATTGCCGCCACTGATGGTGCCCTGTGTACAGTCATCGGCAATTAAAATGGGACACTTAGATCCTGAAATATTCGCTTCTCTGTAAAGCGTTATATGTGTTACCTACCTCTCCATATTGTCAGCCATCTCGACGTCTCGCATAATATACGAAGAAGATATGCACACGGCGGGTTTGACACTCTGGCTTGTTGGAAAACCAGTCAAGCAAACTCTCAGATATGTGGGATCAAACCTACAAGACCCCGCGGCGATATTATCACGGCAGGGATAACACAGACTCGTGAATTTTCGATCTTGAAACTGAAGTTCCCGGACTGGAATCCCGGCTTGAGTGTGAGTGTCTGGGTGAGTGAGTGTTCCTTACTTCCACTATTTAAAATTTGTAAATTTTGCACATAGATTGCTTTCTTTCTTTCTTCCTTACCTTCACTTCCATCCCCCCCCCCCACACACACCTTCGAGAGAGGAGAGCCTTATTTCTTTCTTTCTCTCTCTCGCACGCAGGGGGGGGGGGGGGTTCGGGGGGTTCGAAGATATGCTTCCATCGTTACTAAAGTATGGTTCTAGACTCTGTGCGCATAACGACAGAGAAGGGGAGAAAGCGAGTGGGCGGAGCAAACCAATCCGCATTGCTGCAAACGACTGGTAGCTGCAGCCGCGTTTTTCCTTCCATGCACTCACTTAACCTCCCACGCGTTCATTGGTTGAGCCATCTCTAGTCCTAATTGCGCATTGGACAATTTTTCGTTTGTTTGCTCCAGTAGAGTTTATGACTTGTTGATATGTATAGGTTGGTTTCGGTTGTTGACTGAAACGTTGTAATATGAGAACCAAAGGATAATATTAAAAATACCGTATTTCCCATGTCATTCAGATTGCCAAATTACATATACAAAAAATAAATAAATAAAATAAAGTTTTGAGTTGCTTTACATGATTCCGCAAACCGAAAGGCTCTATGTCGAATACTTTCCTCAAAATTGTAATTTGAAATCAGGGAGATTTCATGTGGACACCCTATGTATCGATTGTTGACTTTGATCCTTTGCTCCCATAGATGTAGGCTGACGGAGTAATCGAAATACTATATGTGTTAAAGTAGAATTTGCTGGGTTTCTCAACCAGAAAATGTTGAATTATCATCACATTTACTAGATTCCTAGATAGTCAGGTCGCTTTAAATCAAGCGCTGTACTTAAAGTGTTGCGAGTTATGTTGTTTAAGTTCATCTTTGTTAGGTTTATCAGTGCATGTTGGCTTCATAACCCCGATAATTTCAGAGACAGCCATAGTTGACAAGCTCAGATGAGCCATTAGTACCATAACAACCGAAATAGTTATCTGTGTTGAAAGATTTCATTGTCCCAAAGGAAGGGGTGCCATCTATCCGGGAAGAAGCGAACCTCAGAATTTTCAGTAGAACAAACTAATTATTCACTGTTTGCACAAGGCAGCAGATGAAGCATATCAATGGGTCTTGTGATTGGGTGATTAGCCATGTCCTAGCCTCTGTTGCGAAGCAATCGCGTCTCTCTATTCCCGACACGATTGGAGACGCTGAGCGCTTGAATGGGCACGAGCCGGGGAAGTTTATCGGCCGTTGCATACGTGGCATCTGACCTTTAGGACATTTTCCGCCTTTCGGCAAACAAGATTAAATTTTGGCCATATGTCAGGCCTCGTCTCTGACTCTGGGATCAGTTCCGCCTGTAGCGGGTCCTCACATGCGAACGCTGACTTTTAATTAACGCAGCAAACAGATAGGTTATGGATCCGTTCTTGTCGAGAGAATTGAATCTCTTGTCGGTACATCATGAGAGATGTTGTGCGGTCGGGTACATAAGTCGGCTTTCCGACAAAGAGGAAATGTCTTGTTGCTGTTGATGAGTCACATCGCTGTGTGCACAAAGTTCGACTGCAGTGCTGTTTGTCAACATTCAGCTAAAAGGGAACGTAATGCTCAAACTAGCAAAGACCTGAGCCAGTGGCGTATGCAGCTAATTTGTGAGGATGGCCGTAAGTTGAGGTGTTCTGCCTTCATTTTATGTAGACTATTTTTTTTTTGTAAAAGTATGACAACGGAAGGGATGAGTAGTGTTTCGATCAAAGAGAGTAGAAGCTACCTCCGTGGATTAGTAGTAAGCACACCGCACTACGCTGCCAGGGATCCTGGGTTCAAATCCCGGCTTGGTATGGGTGTTAAATTTCATCATCATCGTCGCGATAAGCCAGTAGTGGCAGCAAAGTGACGATAAATAATGAATATAAATCAAAGAGGTAGGAAAGCCAGGGAATTTACAACGGTTTTTTATACTCAGAGACTTTATACACATAATTTTCTTTCCACTCCACCACCAAAAGCAAGTTATCTTTCCATTTTGAACTCATTCTCAATGTCTCTCTCTTTCTCTCTATCAAAATTATTTATCAATATTTTTCAGAATTTTAACTAATTGGAAAGATGGAAAGCAATAATTTGCCGAGCACTTAAAAATAATTGTCAAAAGAATGGTAATATTCGAATAGTTAGTTGTACAAAATTGTATTTTTTAAGTAAGAATCGTCTGCTGCTTTCTTAATGATATCGTTATTGTGCACTGAAGTCCATTAGGTGGGTCAAAAAATATATTTAAATACGAAAATGATAATACCTCTCTACTTTGATAAAAGTTCTTTCACTCTCCACCCCTTCATAATGGGAACGTAACAGGAAACATCCATAATTGCAGAGATTCTAGTACCGAGTATATTCATGTACAGCCTCATTAAATAATATCGGTTAAAGAATTAATGCTTCTTTTCTTTTGGTAAGTCTTACTTTGTCTTTTCGCTATATTTTTATGTCATTGCTATTACATTCGTGTCCAAGAAGTCTTTCCCTGATTACAAACTTTATTCATATCCGCTATATGCAAGGTAGAGATGTGAAAGTGGTGCCAAAATGTTGGAAAACTAACCAAGTTTTTTGTTGCAGGTTTGAGTAACGTGGCTCTAGTGTAGCAGTGTCAGTGCCCAGAAAACCGGAAATGTTCACAAATCAGGAAAAAGCTCAGCATGTCCTCTGGTATCACGAGACCCGGTCACTAATAACAGTGCAGAGGAACTTTCAAATGTACAGAATTCTTTCGTCTAGAATATCTGCCATCAATAAGTTGGAATTTAAAAAATGGAATTTATCTTCGTTCCCAAATCCTGTCATGTCCAAGAAACATTGTATGGAAAGATGCCACCCGATGTCAAGACCATTCATTCTGCATTCCTTGGCACTGACACTGCTACACTACAGCCACATTACTGAAACCAGCAACAAATACACTTTGTTAGTTTTCCACCATTTTGGCACCACTTTCACATCTCTACATGGCGTATAGCAGATATGAATAAAGTTTGTAATCAGATAAAGACTTCTGGGACACCCGGTACCTATAATTGTAGTGCTCGTGTTTAAAACATGGTAAGTGACATTTTGGTAATTTTTGAGTTACAAAGTAAAATGTGCCATCCTTCAATTTTCGAGTGAAATTGCGATGTCATACAATTTGCATTGGACTCGGTGAAGTCTTCTGAAATTGGTAAACACAACACGAAAACAATTTATCTACAGTATAGCTTCTAATAACCTTTCTCCTTAATGAACTCAGAAATAACCAAAATGTCACTTACCATGTTTTACACCTGAGCCCTTCAATTAGTAATTTGTTCTCTACTATTGGCTGGGATTAGAATCAGGTAAGTGTGGGGCGTTACCCCCACACCCCCTATACGCCTTCATGGCGTGGTGCTAAGCACAGGGGAACACTTTACTTTACTTTACTTTTTACTTTTTATGCAGCAAGCACTCAAATTGCATCCTTACAATAATATCTTTGTTAATAATTGTCTTTCTTACATTAATAATGTTGTTAGCTTGCTTGCTTGCTGTTTCTTGGCTCACACCGCCTATCCTTTGCGATTTCGAGCCAAAATTTCACTCGTTGTTAGCTATAACAAACTCACACATAGCCAATTGGTTAGCGACAACAACCAATTTTCACAGACAAAAAGGCATCACGGAAGGATATTCAAAATATTACGTTATAAAATTCCTTACATTGGATTAAACTTTCAGGGAATAAATAATTTTATATTGTAAACTTATGTTATCAGCTTTGTGTAATATTGTTTTACATATGTGTATTAATAATGTATTAGAGGAGAAGAACACTGTGTAAAATTGTATTTTTTAATGTTTCTACATTACATTTATGTTCCTTTGTGTTAAAAAACTTTATGTATGAATTATGTACGGATTATGTGCGCCACCTAGATGTAATTTATAATGTACAAGCAAGCATTGTACCTCGTGTATTTTAGTTCTCGCGAATTCTCAATAAATTCTCAGACAAGAGTAAGTGTCGTGATATCTGCATTTATCACAGGCACCTTGTCAGTGATAACTCACTAGTGACGATTCATCGCTTGCTACACGAAATCAATGCAAACACAAGATCCTCATTTGCATTGTAAATGCTAATAGCCGTTCTGCTTTATGTACCCCCAGAAAAAACTCCCACCCAACCATATCGCACTCTGTCATCTGCATCAATTCTTCTTCCACTTTCTGGTTTGCTCAATATCTATAACGTCCTCTCCGCCTTCGTCCTAACTCTGGCGCTTAAAAAGCCATTCAGTTTGCATTTGAGATAAAACTGTCTGTCCTGAACCTCCGCTGTTTCTTCACCTCCCCCACACTCCACTCTACCGGCACCAAACCTCTCTCATCTCTCACGAGAACATCAAATCCCCGAGTCTTCTGCTCTCGGTTTTTAATCTTTCTTCGCAAATCCCGCATCCTTGACCTTTTTGCGTCATCCACCAACAAAAATCACTTCCCATTGGTTATTCCTATCCGCAGTCAATGTTGCCAGCGGTGTCGCCGTTATATCACCAAGCTCTGAAGGATTTTATGGTTTTATCCTACAGGGATTTGATGTATCTTCTTGGCCAGAAAGAAGGAAGCGGATCGTAACTTAAGGACACTCTACAAGTGGCAGGCTTGAAGGTAAAGTACAAGTGCTATTAGTTTGGATGATCCAAAACAAAATTAGAAAGACTGAGTGGTGTCTTCAAGACGCAGAATTCTTATAGGTTTAAAGAGCATCTCCAAGCGAATGACCATGTAAACAAACGTCAATCATGTCTTACATAAATGGTTATTAGTAATGTTATTGCCCTGTTAAACGTATTAAAGTGTGTTGAATTCGATTTCTCTTGGTTTTCAGATAAAGGTCCAGGAATTTAAGTAAATTCAATTCCGGTCCAGGAGAGAAAATCAGCAAGCGTAAATTGGTTCTCGACTGTAAATAACCCTTTTATCTGTAAAGTAATTCAATTTGGTCCAGGAAACTTCCTGGATCAATTTAAATACGGTCCAGAAACAAATTTAGAATCTAACGATTTCAAATATTATTTATTTAGTTATTTTTATTTTTTTAAACAAATTACATGCCTAAGGATGTTGAAAAATTTTGCCTGAAAATAGTGTATAATTTCCGGTAAGTTAGGTTTTTAGATGATTTATAATAAGTCCTCCTTTAGATTTTCGTTTCTAGCTTTATTTTATAAATTCATCTTCCCTTGTTTCATTACATAACCTCATATATTTCTTTCATTTTCATTTTGGTTTGAGTTTGTCTTGCATATTTCCTATACTCCTTCTTTGTTCGTCTCTTGAAATATCTCGCTTTTCTCATCTCTTCAACTCTTAATTACACATTTAATTATATTTTATCTGCTAATGCAAGTTTAATAATATAAGTCTTTCCTTTTATATATTGCTATATCTTTTCTGTCATAACATTTCATCTCCTTACTTCCCGCTATCCCCATCCTCCTTATTCTATCCTCAGTTCAACACTTTCATGTTTTCCTATTACTTTCTCCTCTCTTCAGTCATGTCCTTCTCTCTCCTCTTCTTTCATATAAAGTGGACTTAAAACACCACACCACGCCATTCCTGTCATTTATGTTCTTTTTCCTCCATTGTCTTACTTTTTTGTTTTCTTCTCTATTCTTTCCTTATTATCTCATACTACTTTATCTTCTCTTTCTTCTCTCTATCCTTCTCCATTTCCTTCCTTTCTTCTCTTCCACTCTATCTTCTATCTATTGACCTGCACTATCCACATCTTCCAACAATCCATCCATTATTCCCTCCATTTCCTATCCTGCCTTAGTAATCTCCTTCTTTCCCATTTCTCCTCTTGTTTTATCACCGTTTCCTTTCATAACTTTCATACCATTCGAAAGAGCAGTTCTACCGATACGAGACAGAAGAAGAATTGACCAGTATCTCATTTTGTGAATGGTAAAGTCTGTCTCTGTTCTTTAGTATAAAATACATCTAGTTGTACAAAAAAAACTTATTAAAAGAACTACAACCATACACAGACTTTGCCCCATAATATGTAAATTCCGACCAAACTAATCGGATTTTGTTCATGTTGCTTATAGCACCGACATGGCTGTTGCGTCATGCAACAAACGCGCTACTATTGGCCGTTGCTAATAGCCACACCCACAGTAGGGATTCCACACATGTTTCAAAAATAGCTAAAGGGAATGCAAGGTGTATTTTATTTGCTACGCCAATGTAACTTCGGGTGTGTGAATACCAGAGTGTTCGTTAGGATAGCAAGCCATTCCCTAAACTAGCTACATGTAAAGAGAGATAACCAATCACAAAATACAGATTACCTCTTTAAAATTTCTTATTTGTTCTAAAATTACATAGCTCTTTGACCCCTTCGTCCTCTTTTGATCTTTACTTGCGAATTTCGTCTCTGATTTCTCTACTTTATTTATCTTCTCTCTAACTTCAGTCTTTGTAATATATTTTGCGTGGTCCTTTATGCATTGCTTCTCTAATGTTTTTCTTTTTTTCATGCTTACCTCTCGCATTTTCCCATTTTCTCCTGCCTTCAGAAGGGAAAGGGAAACTTGAGTCATAATGCAGAAATAAGAATGGGAAGCTGAGTATTGCCGAGGCTAGCAGAGAAATGAACAAGGATGTAGCTCATTCTCTGAGGACGATGCTCTCCTCCGCTACTTCATTGTACGTGTCCATGGCGAGATGAAAAAAATATACATTCATGAGCAAAGGAGATGAAAAGAGTGTGAGAAGAACTGAAGAAAAGAAGAGAGAACTTTTGTAGTTTAGCAACTTTTTTTCTACTCTATTTTTCTTATGCAGAATAATGTTCAACCCGTTCCCCCCCTTTTCCTTTTTCCTTAGTTTTCGAGTCTCTTCTATATTTTCTTTAGTGGATTTTTTAAAGTACATTTTCTCTTATTTTTAATGCAGACCTGCTGCTGTTTTCCTCTTCAAACGAAAATGCATTGTTAGAGTTTCACACATTTTGAAAAAGTTGAAGTTGTACACTCTCAGTATGTTTGTTCTATAGATTCTGGTCACCTTCTGAAATGTCGACAAGTTGTTATTACCTCTAAAATAGACGCAAAGAGATGATTTATATCAGTAGAAAATCTTATATATGGCTGAAGTTTCGATATAACATTTTATAACAGTGCCAAAATACGAATGGGTCAGTTTTCTGTACACGTTGCACTACAATCAAGGTACTTGTGATATATTTTTTTAATGTCCTTGGCATAGTAAGGCGGTGATTGATGCCGAAGCGCTCTACCTCCTCACTGATCTCAAAATGTTGACCTCCCAACGCCTTCCTAGGTGGTCCAAATAAATGATATTCACATGGTGAGAGATCAGGGCTATAGGGAGGATGTTCAAGCACTGCCCAGTCCATTTTCGCTTTTCTTTTAGTTAAAGAGAAGGAATGAGGTTTCACGTTGTCGTGCAGAAGATGACAGTGCATCAAATTAATGTATTCGAAATAGTATCTGAGTAATACATAGACATCGAAAGTTTCGATTGTTGACTCGAAAAGTCGAATGGAATCTGTACTCGCAAACTTTAAATAACAAAATACCGGGAGATTTCTTTACAGCCTTCAAACCCTTTAAAGTAAAATGTCCTAGAAGACTAAATGTCCTGGACATCAGCTGTCATCTTTTTATATATGTATTGCTACTGTGAATACAAAATTGTAATGACTGCGATTATACTCTGTCCCGGCTATCTGTGGACCAAGCGAACGAAAACAAGTCTCTGCGCAAGTAGTGACGCAAGACGGCTCCACCAATGAACATACGAGAGGTAACTGGATTGCGTGAAGGGGAGGAATGAGATTGCAGTTACCAGCCTTCAAGCAGCGTGTACTGCTTTGCTCTGGCCACTAAATTCGCCCCGCTTCTCTGACGCTAAGCGCAGCCTTGCTCCAGAGTTAACTGGGACAGAGTATAGATGTAGTAGTTCCACCCTTCTGCAACTTTTGCCCTACGCACTGTGGCTTTTAAGGCTAAGCCTTGTGTGTCAAGTAAAAGTAAACTGTCCTTGGTCTCCAGTTTCGGCACCCAATTGCAGTAACTGCAAAATTGAATCAAAATATCCTAGCAACCACAATTTGTAAGTAAACAAAACGAAAACAATATGCAGATACACACCCTTCTGAAACGCACTTAATCTACTAGTATACTACTACGAACTAATAGTAATGAATCAAGCAAAATTGAGTAGAGGGAAATAAAGGAGTCTCGAGACTTTCTAATGCAACAACGCCTTTATTTTCGTTATCTGCAGCTCTTGTTCAG
This sequence comes from Lepisma saccharinum, assembly GCF_977018435.1. Classification (NCBI taxonomy): domain Eukaryota; kingdom Metazoa; phylum Arthropoda; class Insecta; order Zygentoma; family Lepismatidae; genus Lepisma; species Lepisma saccharinum. Next base: position 57,094,758 of record NC_139233.1, read on the forward strand.
ACGCTTCTGTGCAACAATATGTTTAAACTTTGAATTAATATCCTCCTTCCACTTACTTAAACGAAGGATAATTTTTCACGAGTCTTCAAAATAATATTTTGAAGTTTAATTGTTTGGTTGCAATAACAAATTTCATCGCCAGGCAAATGCATTCGAAAATTAATAATACAAAATTTCGTCATTCCTGGAGATAACAAAGTTCGTCCGGGAGACCGGGAGAGAGTGTTGATTCCGAAACACTTCCGGCCATTCCGAGAGGGTTGGCGAGCCTATCTGTAACAGTTTCCGAATATGCAAGTACACTGTTACACTCTCTCCAGTCTCTTTCCTGTCCCGTTGAATTCGTTCCAATCGAAAGGCTCCCGAGTGGTGCAGTTGTCACTTCCCCCGCTAGGTGTCAGCTGCGCACAATACGGAAGCAGAAGGTAGACGACAACGAAGTATTCTACCTACTTAATACTTAAATGGAAAATGTAGCATGTAATTTCTTCTTTTACATCTTTTCAAAATACTGTGTTATTGACAAAATGTCCAAGTAAACCAGTTGTATATCTCCTATTAATTAAGCGTTATATCTACAAAGTGTAATTTGAAAAATGACTACCGAAAACAGCGCTATAGTGAGTTGAAGCATGAACTTCTTGCGCCTTCCAGCTTTCCCCCTCCAATTCAACTTGTGCCGAGGATTCCGTCTATAGCGGTACTATTGTCCACTTCATATTGTTAGACTCCATAGAAAAATTAAATTTTATGTTGCTGTGTCAAGTAATTAGCCATTAGGCCTAATGGAGACGCAATGACCCTCCTGAACATAGTTACTTCGATCAAATAAATGAATGTGCCAACCAATATACCTTCTGTGAAAGAAGCATTACTATAATGTATAACACAACTGAACTAGTAAAAAATAATAATAATAACAAAATCAAGACGCCACAAAGATTCTAATTATAAATTAAATAATTAATAATATGATAATAATATATTTTGTATGTCTGTCACTAAGTCGAGTAGCTGTTGAAAATGTTAATTTGTATTGAAATCTTATTGAACTCATTAGGACATCTATGCAACTATCTAGCTTCAGATGTACAATCCTTGCAGTTGTGCAGAAAGTTTCTTTGCCCAGTTATTCTGTGTGAAAGTTCTTGTAGTGAACTGTTTCATAAGTCTTCCATTCATTATCTCACTAACAAAAGTAGAAGTTTAATATCTGTGATTATGTATGCGATCCTCACCCCTCATATTACAATAACTATGGCAAATGTGTATGCATATCACTGATTGAGGAACATTGTAATAAACAATAGTGAAATTGCTAGATAAAAGTGCATGAATTTATTTCGCTTAGATTGAATTGAATTTTGACCGCCAATTGTGATGAATAGATTAGTTTTGGTTTGAAATTCCATTTCTACCACACTTATTTTAGGAGTTAATAAGTACGTACTAGTACCCATAATAAATAATAATTTACTCTAATCTTTATGCTTTCTGTTCCAATAAAAGTTATATTAGTTTGTGTTTCCATCTGGGAATAGAAATATAATCACGAGATCTTTAAAGTGTAAATGTATAACCATTACACATACTTAATTCTCTTGAGTTTCATATCATTTTCTCAGAATGTGCACAAATGAAGTTGTAACGACCAATGTTAAACTCCTATCTTAAGCAAAACAAACCACAAACAATGGTACATTGAGGGCTTACAGGGGTTATACGCACTGTGCGAATTAAGCTTTTTGCTTTGGGAGGAAGAAAGGGAGGCCTATTCAGTGGCGTATTTCTGATTTAATTTCGGGAGGTAGATGTTTTATGCGGGATATGCAAATTTGTACATGTTGCCAGTCAGTTATCGCCTTGCGGCTCAAAGTACCATAGAACATTGGTTCTAACCTAATATATTAAATCCTATGATAACATTTAAACATAATTTAGAAACATTAGTACAATATTTACATTCTAGGAAAGCCAAAACTCATACACAAAAGCAGCTATCGAACTACGAGCCCCTTGGACCAATATTTATTGTTGTTAATTTCATTTATTATTCTACAAATGATTATTGTTATTTATTTTGTGTTTCTTGTGGTATGTGTTATTTAAACCTATCACTGATAATGTCAGGATAGTGACTGACCTGTATATACATATCTTGTAAGGGATGTTGCCATGGAAATTACGATTGTGTTTTGGTCTTCACTTTAAGTTTCGGGCTTTTGAGTTTGAGAGTTTGAGAGTGGTCAAGTTGAATTGTAAGAAGCTGTTATTTCTTTGAGTGAAATGGATTTTATGTACATATGTTGTTTGCGATTGCCGTAACTGTTTCACCATACTGATTTTTGTACGGATGCAGTAGACGTTTTTTTTTTCTTGTAAATGCTATATTTGAAGAATACACATGATTACATACACAAACTAACAAGTACAACTAGATTGTGTTCCCGCAACACACACGCACGTCTTCGTAGAATGTTCCACTGCTGCCGACTGAGACTGTCTTGAGGCAGTGTTGCCAACTGTTCACGCCGCTTCACTGGCGTGCTGCAAGTCCCACTAAATTACACTGATTAAAACCTGAACATTCTCCCCCCTCCTTGATTTACTAAATCAACATAAAACACTACAACAAATTATTTCTCTGTTGGAAAAGGGATGAGTTTATGAATTGGTCTTTTAAATGTACCCTGAGCAGTGCGAACGTTCACTACTCTCACAAGTTTATCAGATCCTGTGTAGACCTCTTCGATAACTCCAGTCCTCCATGTGAGGGGTGGAACATGGTCTTCCTTCATTAGCACCAGCATTCCTGGTCGGAGATTGGGTTTGGTTGTTGTCCATTTGGTTCTCTGCTGCAGGTTGTTGAGATAGTCCCTTGACCACCGCTGCCAGATGTGTTGGTAGATCCGTTGAATCCGTTGCCACCGATCCAGACGATTTTCTGCTATATGTGTCACATCAAGCTCGGGAAAAGATGTTAGAGGACTACCTGTTAGGAAATGACCTGGGGTGAGATAACTATTGTCAGTAGGGTCATTGGACATAGCAGTGAAAGGATGCGAATTTAAACAGGCTTCGATTTGACAAAGCAAAGTTGAAAGTTCTTCAAATATGAAGTGCTGATTTCCAGCTGCTCTTCTTAAGTGGTATTTCATTGATTTTACCCCTGCTTCCTGCAGGCCATTGAAATGGGGCGCATGTGGAGGTATGAAATGCCATATGAATTCTTCTGATGCTGCATACTTGTGTATTTCAGTCTTGAATTCTTGAGACTCAAACAGCTGACGCAATTGTTGTAGTTCTCTGTAAGCTCCAACGAAGTTTGTTCCATTATCGCTGTATAAATTTCTACATTTTCCTCTTCTTGAAGTAAATCTCCTTAGAGCTGCGATAAAGGCAGATGATGTTAGATCTGAGACTAATTCTAGATGTATAGCCTTTGTAGTGAGACAGACGAAGACTGCTACATAACATTTTCTCGAAATCTTGCTTCTTGCATTTCCTGATTTCACATTAAATGGACCAGCATAATCCACTCCTGCATTGAGGAATGCTCTACCTGGTTGAAGTCTTGTTGATGGTAGTTGACCCATTAGTTGCTCTGACGCAGATGAGTTTAGCTTGAAGCAAGGTAAACGATTATGTATAATCTTCCTGATGACTTGTCTTGCTCTCGGAATCCAGTATTTTTGGCGAAGTGAGGCCAACAGTAGCTGAGAGCCGGCGTGAAGTAATCTCTGATGCTCTGCTAGTGTAATGAGTCTTGTTAAATGATGCTCTGATGGCAATATAAGTTGGTGTTTGCTCTCATAGGGTTTTTGAGCATTTTGTAGTCTCCCACCTACTCTAAGCATGTTGTTTTCGTCTATGAATGGATAGAGACTTCTTAATGGACTATCCCTTGCCACTTGTCCATTGCGTTGAAGCTCCTGGAATGCTTCTCTGAAAACATCTTGTTGTGTTGCCTTGATTATTGCTGCCAGGCTGAATCTCAAATCGTTTGCTGTTAGCTGCTCTGTTTTCTTGTTCTCACGATTCTTTGTGTTGTGAATGAAACGCTGGCAATAGGCAATGACTCTAACTAGTTTCGATAATGACGAAAATTTGTGGATGAAGGTCGTCGATGGAACTTGAATGACTAGTGATGTGACCCCCTTTCTTTCTTCTGTAACTTCTTCTTTCTCTGTGTGTGACGAAGAATTTGGCCATGAAGTAGATTCTTCACTCAAGAATGTGGGTCCATTCCACCACAGTGTATTGTCTTGCAATGTGGCCGGTTCTACACCTCGAGATACAAGTTCCGCAGGATTGTCATGTGATGACACGTGTCTCCATTGTGAAGGACTTGTTGAATCTTGAACTTGTGCCACCCTGTTGGCGATAAAAGTTTTCCACTTGTTTGGCGGCGATGACAGCCATGCTAGGACTATCTTCGAATCTGTCCAAAAATATACTTGACTGATTGCAAGATTGAGTACCGCTAATACTTTCTTCATTAATTTGGCAAGTAAAACTGCTCCACATAGTTCCAGACGTGGAAGTGTAACCTGTTTTACTGGAGCCACTCTTGATTTGGCGCAAAGAAGTTTAACTGCAACATCAACACTTCTGTTTGTTGACCTAACGTAGATTGCTGCACCGTAAGCCTTTGTACTGGCATCGCAGAACCCATGAAGCTGTATGTCATTGATTTTTCCTTCAATCAAGATGAATCTACTGACTCGTATATCATTGATGCGTGGTAGGTTTCTATACAACTGCAACCACTGCTGCAATAACGTCGGTGGTAAGCTCTCGTCCCAATCGATGCGTTGAAACCACAACTGTTGTAGAAATGCCTTGAAACTGATGACTACAGGACTGACCAATCCAAGAGGATCGAATATTGAGGCGATTATTGACGTTACTCTTCTTTTGCTTATTTCTGCTGCGTGTGCAGATGTTGATGCTGCCTTGTTGGCGATTAAGAATTTGTCTGTGCCTGGATCCCAGAGTAGACCAAGAGTTTTGACACCTTTATCCTTATCTAACTGAAGTGGTAACTGCACTTCTCTCTGGCTATGAGGTACTGCCTCTAAAAGTGCGGGATGGTTAGAACACCATTTTCGAAGATTGAAACCGCCACTTCGTAGAAGATGGATTAATTCTTGTTGTAATTTCAGTGCATCCTCTACACTGTCGCTGCCTGATAAATAATCATCCATGTACATATCTTCCCTTACAGCTCTTGCTCCATTCTGATACACGTGTTGTTGTTGTTCGGCTAGCATTTGTGTACACGCTGTTGCGAGAAATGAAGCTGGTTTTGTGCCATAAGTCACCGTTAAAAGCTCGTAAGTGTCTACTGGGCTGTCTGATGAGTATCTCCAGAATATTCTCTGCAATGGTAAGTCGTCTTCATGCACCATAATTTGGCGGAACATTTTCTCCGTGTCTGCCGTGAATGCTATGCTGTGTGTGCGAAATCGTAGAATGACGGAGTACAGATCTTGTTGCAGAATTGGACCTGCTAGTAAAATGTCGTTAAGTGAGTTTCCAGATGTAGTTTTGGCGCTGGCATCATAGACAACTCTGGTCTTCGTTGTGCTGCTGTCTGGCTTGAATACTGGATGATGAGGCATGTAGAATACTTGTGCGTCATCCTTGACTGTGTCTGATTCTAACTTTCTCATGTGTCCTAAATTCTCGTATTCCTTCATGAAGTTATTGTAATCTTCTTTCAGAGCTGGCTGCCTCTTCCATCTTCTCTCCAGTTGTTCCAGTCTACTCATGGCTTGCTGAGTTGAATCTCCTAATTGTGGATGATTTGGGCGTTTAGGTAGACGTACTATGAAACGACCTGATTCGGATCGCGTTGTATTTAATTTAAAGTGCTCTTCACATAGCTCTTCTTCCTTAGATCTGCGTGGTGACTCTATTCCTTCCAACTCCCAGAAGCGTGCAAGTTGTTTTTCCAACCTGTCATCTGTTCTTGCAAAACATGCAGTGATTGATGAGTTGCATTCTTGAGGCATGGATCCACCCAGTATCCATCCAAGTTGCGAGTCTTGCAGAACAGGGTAATTGCCTTCTCTACTTAGACGTTCTGGCTTCAGTATGGAGTAGAAAAGCCCTGCGCCCAAAAGAATGTCTATCTTGCCAGGTTTATTGAATGTGGGGTCTGCCAGTGCGATGTCCGTTGGAATATTCCATGTATCGTAATTTATGTGCTCTGCAGGCATATCTCCAGTGATTTTTGGCAGAACTGAACAAGAGATTGTAGTTGAGAAGTCATTCGCGAGTGATGAAATGTTCACATTCACACTGAAGCGAGTTTCCGACGTTGAGTTATTTATTAATTGGAATGTACGGAATGTACGCCCTTTGTTTCTTGAGACGCAGTCTTTGTACGGTTTCCTCCGTTACGATGTTTGATTGACTTCCATTATCTAGTAAGGCACGACATGTGACCAATCTTCCGTCCTTGTCCTTCACTTGTACCAAAGCAGTTGAAAGTAGAACATGCGATGTGTGTCTGGTCTTGAAACTGCAGTATGATGCTTGCGTATTCTCCCGATTGTGAGTCTCACTCTCCGCCACTGAGCCTTGGGTGTCGGTGTGTCTGTTCTGTGTTTCCCTTCGAACACTACCGAGCTTCCGTTGATCATCGTGCAGCAAAGTGTTGTGCTTCTGTGAACATGCTCTGCAATTGCCTGATTTACAGTCCCTGCTTCGATGTGGCTTCAAACAGTTCCAACACAACTTGTTTTCACGCACACACTGTCTCCTTTGATGTACATTTGCACTGAGAAAACCTGGGCATGCATACAGAAAATGAGAAGGCTGTTGTTTACAATACAAACATGCATTTGATGAAGAAGCCAAATATGAATGTGACTGCTGTGTAGTTTTGTTTTGTTTGGTCCTTGTGTCACTGAATTTGTTATCCCTTGGTGTCTGGCTGATTTGCGGTTTGATAGTTTCTAGAGCTTGACATTTATGCTCGAGAAATGTAAAGAATTCTGAGAGTGGTGGGAAGTCTTGCTCAGTGTGAGTTAATTCCCAATCACGTCTTGTTTGCATGTCTAATTGAGATACGAAGTGCTGCAATAATACTACATCCTCTAAAGGTTGCGACAACTGTAATGCCTTTAATGCCGAAAGATTGCTTGTAATGGTATTTGCGAAGTGACGCAAATCTGACGCATTTTCCCTACTAACTGAGTGAATGTGCAAGAGTTCCTTTATGTGTGTTGCCGCTATGAGCTTCTTGTGTTCATAGCGCTGAACTAGCTGTTCCCAAGCTATTGTGTGATTGCCTTCAGTGATTGGCAAATTCTGGATTAAGCGTAGTGCCTGACCCTTCACAGCTGATTTCAAATAATGGAATTTCTGACTTGCAGATAAGGTGTTATTATTGTGCACTAAGGCTACAAATGTATCCGAAAACCCTAACCATTTGTCGTAACTACCATCAAAAGTAGAAAGAGAAATCGAAGGTAGCTTGATCTGGTTGTCTTTATTTGTAAATTTCTGATTAGCTGATTCTTGACCCTGATTATTGATTGCATCATGTTTAGAAATTATGTTTTGCATTTGAACCCTTATTTGAAAGTACAACTCTTCAACTTCAATGCGGTAAGTTTCATGTTCTTCTGACTCGTCGTCTTCGAGTTCCAGCTGTGTTTGCACTTCATTGAATTTTGCCCAAACATCTGATAAATACAGAGCACGGCATTTCACCTCCTCAATATTTTGAGTTTCCTCAAAGTTCTGAATGAATTCTAACAAACGTGTAAGTTGCCCCTTTACAACTCCGCGCTGTCGTGTTAATTTCTTCCGTGCTTCTTCATTCATTGTAAAGGAAGGGAAAGAAACAAGAGGGAAGGAATTGAGCTTGTGTGGGTGTTGTGTTAGCAGAAATGACTGACCTTTGTACAGCTGATTGCTGCTCCTGACTCCAGACGTCAACAAGGCTGCTCGGAGCTCCGTTGTTGATAGTGGCTGCAACACGAGAAGACTTGCTGGCCGCGACGAAATGAACTGCGCGCGAAATGTGCCACGCCCGAAATGTTCATGTAACTTTCTCAGTTCCCGTACTGAGAAATATACGTATGCTGTGTTCAATGTATGTAATACACATTAATACTGCTGTTCAATGTGTGTAATACACTAACCGAATGTACCGAGTGTGTTCTTGAAGCGACACGCACATAACTGTACTGCAATGACTGTTTTTCACATCACAAACTACGCACTTGATAACGTCCACAATGGCATCCGGCCCGGAGGACCATACATGTTTGCGATTGCCGTAACTGTTTCACCATACTGATTTTTGTACGGATGCAGTAGACGTTTTTTTTTTCTTGTAAATGCTATATTTGAAGAATACACATGATTACATACACAAACTAACAAGTACAACTAGATTGTGTTCCCGCAACACACACGCACGTCTTCGTAGAATGTTCCACTGCTGCCGACTGAGACTGTCTTGAGGCAGTGTTGCCAACTGTTCACGCCGCTTCACTGGCGTGCTGCAAGTCCCACTAAATTACACTGATTAATGATTATAACCTGAACATATGTATTTATTTTGCTAAGAAGTAAAATATAGCCTACTTCTTTTCTCTTAGTGAAAACTTGACTTTGACTTTTACTTGCTGAACGAATAGAGATATGTCTACCCAATACCCTGAGAGGCATCACGTGAATGCTACGAGTCTTCATGTGACCATTTTTATGTGTTTTTTTGTTAAATAATCATGTTGTTTTGACTGAAAGAATGTGTCAAGATTTTGGCTCGTAGTAACACAGACAACTTGACTAATTTCTATTGCTAATCTACCTACAAGTTTCTTGTGAACTTTAATAAATGTAAAATTTCAGCACTATGTCATAAAAAAATTCATAGAAAACTGCTGATGGCTCGGTGAGTTGTTTAATTCACAAGAGTGCATGCTCATCAACAAGAAAATCTTTCATAACTGCACATAGTTAAAAAGATTGTACACATATTCTTTCAATTCCATTTCCTTTGAGGAGATAAAAACATCCCTGGCAGGGTAAAAAATAATTGTATTTTTCCGGGGATAACATCACTGGTTATATGCCCCATTTGTTCTAGTTTGTCTCCCATTTAGGATGGCTCAGTCGGTAACGCGTCTGACTACCATGCTAAAGGTCCCGGGTTCGATCCCCGGCCGGTTCAAATCCGGGAACTTTTCTAACGGTGGAAGCGGCCCCGGCGCCCACCCAGCGTCGAATAACATGGGTACCTGGGGGAAACCCTGGAGGGTAAAGGCGGTCAGGGGCGTGATGCTGATCACATCACCCCCCCTCACGACCGGATCAAGAAAGTGTGGGGCGTTACCCCCACACCCCCTATACGCCTTCATGGCGTGGTGCTATGCACGGGGGAACACTTTACCTTTGATACAGGAAATATGGTAAAATAGAAATCACTAATACATAAGTCTCGGGCACTCCATACATATTCACTGAGAAAGCTTTAGACACGATTGTCAAATAGACTTTTGCGCAGGTTAGTATCAAAGTAATTGTTCCGGAAACTAAGCTTTTTCTCTTTTTTTTATTTGTTTTTAGTTTTCATGTATTTTTCAAATAATTATGTATTACAATTAATTTGTGAATCTAAAGCAGAGATGGTAAGTGGAAGAAAAGGCTTTTGCCTTAACTTCGCCATCCCAAACAACAAATAAATAAGCAAATAAAATATTACAAATACAATTGCATTCTTATAGTCAGAATCGTTCTCAGATTTGTCTCGAATTCTAAATAGGGTACCTGCCCATTTCTTGGTTTCCATTGATTTATTCAACATCTCATGTCAAGTCTCGAAATGTAAAGTATAAACAGCATATACAGGGTGTCGCCGCGCAAAACGTTCTCAGCGTTCTCACTAATGCAAACAACTTTTCTTAATTAACTTTTACTGTTTGCTGTCTTATTTCGTTGCTACTAGTTCTCGAAAATCATGGTAAGTAGAGAGGTTCACAGTTGCCACTAATGAATTAACATTGCATTTACGATAACTCATTCTGTCATTCCAAAGTCTCGACGCCAAGTCTGTCTCTGTTTCGTCTCAAATTTCGATACGACGCCAAGACTAATCTCGGTACCATGTCTACACGAAGACGTCAACAGAAATGTACCCTTTGAACTACAGAACAGCAGAAGCTAAGTCAGATTAAATACCCTCCAGACATGAAGGACAAAATTTCACGAAAGAGCGTAATCTTATTTTCCTTCTTAAGATCCGCTCACTGACCTGCGTCCAGAACGAAGCGAAGCAACCAAATATTGCCGAGTCTGACCTCCACGTCATTAGGAACAAAGGCCACCGCAGTTTTTCACTTCGCTTTCTTTCCCTGGGAGAACCCAACAATTTTTCTCGCCTTCTTCTCCGTATAATATTTCTCAATTTTTCCCCCCTCCCAAACGAAGTAGTTCTCTATTTTCCTCTTTCTCCGGTGGCTTCTCTGTTCTTCCCCCTTCCTCACTTTTATTTCCCCCTGCGTCCTAGATTTTGAAGTGGACCACGAATCGAATTATGCCTCCCTTGGGGGTTTACTTCTACACGTGGTACAAGGGAGATAAAGACAGTGCAAAGCTGGAAAAAAAAGTAAGGGCAATGGGGACAAAGAAAGTGAAGGGGGGGCCTTGGGTGTCACGCCTTTGAAGCTAGGTGACCGTGGCTTGAGGAGTTTTCTTTCTGTAGCTCCTTTAAGCAGTGTTTCCATGTCTCTTAACAAAAGCGAAGACAGCTTATAATAGGAGATAAAACTCTTACACTCTCGTAGAGGCCTTTATTGTTGCCGCCTCATCTTCTTGACTTCTGTGAGTTTTGAGTTCAAAGTTTGAAAAAATGACGACGGGAAAGCAAAGTTAGAAAGGAATAAAATCGACTGTGTGTAATCTCAAAGCGGGGGAGGATACTGTAAATGAAATTCAAGTCCTGTGACGTTTTCTGCATTATTGGATACCTTGTATTTCGCCAGAGAAACAAAATAATTGGTGTCGTTGTGTCAAAATGTTGATGTAATGAGAATTCCTTGTGCAAATTCGTGTTAAGGATTTTGGGAAGCTTTGATCTTAAGGTAGTATGTAAAAGGCAGGACTGATAAATTGTGAACAATAGCTTCTCAAGCGTCCTGTCGCAAGAACGTGCAGGTAAGCAAAAACTAAACGGTTGCATGCAGTGGCCGAATTGGAAATAAATTTCTGCCGGTATGCTCGTATTCGCAGACCTGTCTTTTGATACAAACCTTTTTTTTTTTTTGTGATTTCTTAAACAATACATAGATTTTCATTCTGTCTCTGTTATCACCACAAATTGCGCTCCAATTTCTTTTTAGGGCCACGCATGCATTGTAATACTAATAATGTATTAAACAATAAACCACTCACGTGCGGAAGTTCCTAATACCACATACATCAGCCACAAAATTAACATGCATGATCACTGTGATTCAGCCTGCCAACTCATACATTGTTTAATTTATTGCAAGTTATGTGGTAAATCAGTAAAAGGCAGTCCTTTCTTACCAATATTACCTATATACAATTCTAAACACATTACTGGTTGTGGTCCAGGGATCAATTTAAATGCAGTCCAGAAACGATTTTTCAGGATGAACTTAAATGTGGTTCAGGAACCTTTTTTCTGCATCAGTTTAAATAGGGTCCAAGTTCCGAATTTAAACTGTGCGAGAAAAAAGGGTTCCTGGATATTTAACAATTCCAGGGTTGGGTTAAAGGTCCGGGAATTGTAAATAAATGCAATTCCCATCCGGGAGATAAAATAAGCAAGTGTAAATTTGTTCAAGGCCGTAAGGAACCTTTTCATGCTTAAAGTATTTAAATACGGTCCAGGAACCTTTTTCAATGAAACAATACATAACTTGGACCGAATTTATCGGTTCCTGGACCTTTAACAACCCTGCTCTATGGTATGAGTTCATTTGATATCAATAGATTCTGAAGTTTCAGTCGTCACTGCTTAGTTAGCCAATCATGGTTGGGTTCTAATGAGGCGAGGTTAATATATCCATTCTCAGCAAATTTATGTATGTTCCCTGGATAAACAGCGATATGCAGTTTGTAGTATGGTTCGACTCGCCATTTAATAAACCAGTCCAGGTCCTTTCTGAACAGACCTGAAGAAACTATACAAATTAATGAAGGAGAAAGGAATGGGGGATACTGTGCACACACCCCATTCAATCTTTTCCCGAGGGATGAACACGAAAGGATATCCTGCCGCGTGGCCAGGGGATGAGGATTTCGTGTCGTATATTGGATTATCTTCAGGGGGTACGTTTAGTTTAATCAATGGGTTGGAAATCCGGAATGTTTCGCCGGAGCTCCTGTATGAAAACTCCTGTACATCTTACCATTCGTCTCAGATATCCGTTCTGGCAACAAACCAAAATGGAAATTTTCGGTGGGGTTGGGGTGCAGAAAGTTCTGTAAGATTTGCCTTCGACGCAAGTGTTCCGAACGAGCTTATTCCGATGGACATTCCGCAATTGAAACACGAGAAGACATCCAAGGAGGTGGGTAAAGGTCTTGTTTTCACCGCACCCATTTTCTTTCACAAGATGGCGTTGTTGCGATTAAATCCATGTTTCGTTCTTGACAAAGAACACAACTTCACGATTTTATTTGAAATATTGACACATTAAATTTCGTTTAGGTAGTTACATTTAGAATGTATTCCATATCAAGTTTGAATACTGTTTGGAAGATAAATTGTTAATATTCACCGAATACCACATAAATTCGTTGAAATAAATTCATAAAAATAAAGAAGATCCAAAAACTGATATAACCATTGTCATGTATCATTAAAAGTATATTATATTGCTCATCATATTATTTTATTTTAAGCATATAGCTTAGTAAAAACAGTTATTTTGGTAATATAAAACCTAAATTTCATTGAAATTGATGTAATTTTCTTTGATTTATGACTTCCGTGATAAATCAAATATCAACACGAAGTTTGTTAATGATCGAAATTGAATATTATAAGAATTATCACTTACGGTACTTTAACATAGTTACTTAAGTACTTACGATTGCAATGCTATAAGCATAAAAACATCAATAGAATAATATAGAGCCAATTTTCCAAGTTAATTTGGGTTGGAACACTTGCGTGAGTTAATTTGAAAGCAAGTATAAAAAAATAGCCGTTTTATGTAGAAATTCTTCATAAATCTGTCAATTTTGTCAAAATGTATGATATTTTATCCTACACATATTAGAGATTGTTTTTATATGTCAAACTCTTCTTGTTGGGAAAAAAACTATAAAATACGGGGAAAACCTTTTTCCAGCCGAGGGTAAAAAAAATGATCAAACAATTTTATGATGTAAATTAAATAAAAAAACATAAGTTTAGATGATAATATATCAATTTATTGTATTAAATATGCCTCACAGTAAACATTATAGCAAAATGTGGTAAAAAAATAATATTTAGTACAAGAAAAATTATAAAAGTTTATATTCTGTGACTATAGTGAAAAAGTATCTCATTTGGAAACACTGGGGGAGAAAAAACAAGATGGCACATAAAATGACGTCGCATCTTGTCATGTGGACAAAATATGATGAAAAATGTTGTTTGAAGACATGCTAAAAGTTTAGCAGTAATAAAAAAAGTTGAACAGAATGCCCAGATTGCTGTTTTAACTTGAATTGCAGCAATATATGTGTAAATTCTGTTTTCCGAATTTTGAACAGGAAATCATATACTTGTAAAATCAAGATAAGTATCCTTCACCTTTCCTGGTAAGTGGAAATGGTGGCATTACTAATACAATAGTGACTTTGAATGTTGAAGAATCATAGTAATGCAATTATTGTGATGGAAACTGGCAAATCTTGAAAAGATATTTCATAATTCTTCTTGGTTGTATTCCAAGCTGTGGATTTGAGCTGATATCCACATTAATCAACAAAAGTCATCATATTTTCTCAGGCTAAAGCATGATAAAAGATCTGTAACCTAAAATAAAGTAAAAACAACATTTACTAAAAGTAATACAAATCGTATATTTAAATATAATTTGTAAATAATAATCTGAATAATCTGAATACACTTTCTACTGTAAAGTGGATTCATACCTATGTGAATGAAATATGATTTCTATATGTAGAAGCTAAGTTATTGAAGATTTAATTTAAATTTGTTCTTAGTATATTATAAATCGTTATCATTTTGTATATATATATATATATACAGGGTGTCATTTTAATGGCGCCCACGGACCACGGAAACGTATAGAGGACATCAAAACAAACAACTTTTCTCAGTAACATTTTTCTCGTTGGTGCGTCGATTCGACGCTACAGCCGTTCAAAAGAGACCGTTTAGCCGCCTGGATGCTGGCAACCCAACACAACATTTGATCGTATCTGTGACGTCATATCCTGCGGCGAAACAGCGCACGGCAATGTTGCAAGGAACACACAAACTTTGTGAAAAATTACAAACTACCAACCACATTATTTGTTTTAAAACGAAGCGAGAAACGCGTCCAGTAGACTGAACATCATAGCCTACCAGCCAGAAGATCAGCAGTCATCTCAGGGGAAGGGGGAAGTGAACCAACGATATGGGAAATGGTAAAAAAACGTATTCAAAATGAAGTGTCAATATCGGATTTTGTTTCAGCCTACATGTCATATATCATCAACAATAAATGTTATTGGACCTACAGCTTACATGTGACTGTTTACGCCCAGCTACATGTCAATTATATTTGCAAATCTCGTTGCAAGGTTGATATCTACAGGTTTGCGCCCATATGTCTTTTGGTATTTTTGTGCTTATAACGGAAGTATCCGAGTTTCACGTTGTTACATTACGGCTAAAACACGTACAACCACAGTAACAATGTAATTATGAATCAGTAGCGAATATACTGCCCTGTTCACAGTTGCAAACTATTACATGTGTATCCGGTGCGTAGATAAACACAGTCGTCGGAGAGCTTGTTTTTTGACATCTGTTCAGTGCGTCACAGACAACTAGTATCAGAAGGACGAAGTGGATAGACTAAATTGTAGATGCCAACTTGGTAACTAGATTTGCAAATATTTGACATGTAAGCTGAGACAAAATTCGATATGACCACTTCCACTTGAATTCTATTTTCTTTCTACCATTTTTCGTATCGTTTGTTTACTTCCTGTTAAGTTACAGAACGTGTTTGCTCGTTTTGTTTTACGGTACATAATGTGGCTGATTGTAGCTATGTAATTTTTCACAGAATATGTGTATTCCTGGCAACCCTGGAACGCATCGCTTCACGACGGGATATGACGTCACAAATGCAATAAAATGTTGTGTGTGGTTGCCAGCATTCAGGCGGCAAAACGGCCTTTTTTAAACGACTGTAGCGCCGAAATGATGCACCAACGAAAAAAATGTTACTGAGAAAAGTTGTTTGTTTTGATGTCCTCTATACGAATCTGTGGTCCGTGGGCGCCATTAAAATGACACCCTGTATATATATATATATATATATATATATATATATATATACATTGAATTTGTTGAATGAATTATATAATTATTTAAAATATGTCGATGTTATTTAATCAATTCATTCCCATACTCTTGATGGAGTCAAGCTGCTCCTGTTGCTTATAGAAATAATCAAGACATTTGATTATTTTCAGGTAAGTTCTAGCTACAGAGGTTGAAAAATTATTAGTGTTATTTTATGAGATTAATTTGCTACGAACTCAGATATGTCTTACTGGGTTGTTTCTAATATTCTACCACTTAATTAAAGAGTATATTATTTCCCAGGAATCAAAATTCCAAAAATTCGTCTCATGTTACAAAAAACATAAATTTTCCCAATTTTCTTGAACGAGATATGTAAAAGTTAATAACAAATAAAAAATATACATTTCAGTGCACTAAATGTACGAAATGTAAAGACACAATGAAAAATAGTTGTGCTGGTGGATCTAACAGTCTACCCAAGGTTAGCCGGCCACCTTGGCGGAGTGGTTAGCACATCGTTCTACGACGCTAGGGGTCCCGGGTTCGAATCCTGGCCTTGGCGTGGATGTTTGCGAGTGTCCATTCATCACTTTCATCATGTCATCACTCATCCCCATCTTCGCAAATTAGCCAAAAGTATAACAAAACGCGAAGTAAAATAAAGCAAATCAAAATCAAATGAAAATCTACCAAAGGATATAATAATAATAATAATAATAATAATAATAATAATTTGGAATAAAATTGGTTTATGTGTATTTGATTACAAAATAATAATTACTATGGTTTTTGTTTCTACAATTCAATTTTTACCAATGGCGTGAACATCTACAAAAAATTATGGCGACTCAATGACTAGAAGTAACAAACGTAAGTACATGTCTGTACCTTACCAACAATACGCATCAGCTCCACACTAACTACTTTTTCCACAAAAGCTGGCTAAAAAGGCCTGATACTCTAAATCTAATCCAAAACACATGTTGGTCCACTTACCGGAAGATGTGTCTGTACGACTAATAGCAATAGTGTGTATCGAAATAATTAGAAATTAATTCAAACAATAATATTTTCTGTATGAGTCGCCGTAAATATAATAATACGTAACTATCACATATTATTACAAGACAGGACAAATACTGGAAGTTATTGGCCTTTCCATACCACTATTATCCGCACAAATTATATTAATTATTATAGAAGCTGTCATTTTAAATGTTTTGAATTGAGCTTTCAATTTATTACTTGTGTCTATAAAATTAACCACCTTCTTCCCTCTCTCGACTTTTTGTGGCACGTTATCCATTTCTTATGTATAAGAACAACTGGCCAGTTACAACTGAGTCAAGTTCACCTGAAGAGGTAAGGCTCCACACATAATCGATCTGAGCCATGGTGAAGATGATGTAATATGTTACACAGGGTTACCATAAGGCAACCATTTATTAGAGCCTGGGTTAACCCCAGAGCTGAAAAAATTCCCCCCGAGATCATCTACCCCTGAGAATCGAACCCAGATCTCCGCGTGGTACACAGTCGCCCTACCGACCGAACCACCGCAAAAAAAAATATAAAAAAATAAAATTAAAAAACAAAATCCGGTGAAAGTGTAGGCAAAAATAGCGTATAAGATATAGCCCTGTTATAATTCTTTACACTTCTTCTTGGAAGCGAAGGGAGACAAGAACTACTCTGAAATCACATTGCTTACTAGGGAAAGCAGCAATGACAAGATGACATAATTGATTTTCCAACAATAGAGGAAAAGGTCTAAATATGGGGCCCCCTTTTTATGTTGTCATTGTCGGAGGAAAAAATTAATATACAAAGCACCTGCCTTCAAAATGCATATCTATGAAATATATACTTAAATGTAATAGCATGCTAAAGTATAGAAGGTCTCCATCTTTTTAAAAAAAAGCAATTTCCAAAAAATGGTAAAATTATGTATTTCAAAATTGTGGTCTAAATATGGGCTACTAGTGGCAATATCACAAAAAGCAATTAAAATTTTAAAAACAGTCATCTATCGCTAAAACTATATAAAATTGATATATATGAATAACCTATTGTTTTGAAAATCACGCGGAATGGGAAAAATTGAAATTAAGAGAAACATCCAAATATTTGTTGAAAATGTGATCTCAACCCTAGACCTCATGTCATAGCCCATATTTAGACCATCTTGCTATTTTTCTTCTTCAATTTATTTTCTCTCTCTGTGGTACATATTTCACAAACAAATCATGGCATTATAAAAGCCCGCATTTGTTTTATGTACCGCTAATATCATAACCTATACAAAGCAGATGAGAATTCAGAAAACGCTGAGTTAAAACATTCTTGCAAAAAGTTTTCGGAGGTCGCAATTCTATAACAGCGTCCAAGGCCGAAACTAACCACTACTTTCTATTGGGAATTGGCGCCGCAACCTTTGTCCTTGACAGATAACCAGTTCCAATAGCCTCTGCCAGGTTGCAGCACCCGGGAGCGCTGATAACTCCAAAACCCATATTTAAACCTTCGCCCATATTTAGACCTTCTCCTCTACTAGTACGAAAGGCTCAACTAGCTTTTCCTTGGCAGGGAGGGATCTCTAAGTGAATTGGACGTCGCGATATTATTACCTACGATAAAACTATGGACTGGAATAAGAATATGTTGACCTCCGTGGCGGAGTGGGTATCACAGCGCGCTTTGATGCCAAGGGTCCCGGGTTCGAATCCTGACGATAGGTGTTCATCGTGAGTTCAATTCCATCATATCGCCACTCACCCTGATCTTCGCAATTAGCCAAAAGTGACAGAAATGCGAAGTAAAATAAACAGAATCAGCAACAGGAATATAACTTTATAAACCGAATACAACTAAAATTGTAATTTGGCTACATTTTATGTCACTTTGTGACGTCGTGAAGGAGATAAGGGAAACACAGCATTTAACATCCAAACAATCCGTAAACTTTTAAAAAAATAATTTTGGATTAAAAGGGGACGGTAGAGTTGGTTGATTAATAAAGCTTTGGGAAAACAAAAATTTGATCAAACAGCGTGAAATTGACAACAGTTGAATATAGGGAAATCCTTAGAAGAATGGAATATAAAAGGACTGAAAGTTTCTTGGACGTCAGGAGAAGAATCATCCGGAAAAAATGAAATTGAAGAACTTGAAAGAGTTCAGATGATGAAAAAACTCTCTCTGGAAATTGAAAACTAATATGAGATGAAACGTGATAAGGCAAGACGGAAGGAATCTTCTGGAAGCAATTGGTTTCTGAAAAGGATTCTGGGGGGAAATCTGATTTTTCCTTAAGAAAAATAAATCTACCAGATGCAACTAACGAAACAAAAGATGGCGTTCTTCTGTCTGTTTGCAGAAGAATGGCAACCAAAGAAAACACTTTAATAACATGTCTGTACTCTTACAGACAAATTAAATCTTGATTTTCATCAATTAAAATATGAAATATATCACTGATCAAACTTCAAACTCACTCTCCTGCTACTGGATACATTGAGTTTTCATCAATGCCTGTTATTGAAATTTGATCCTATCTGATCCTACTCAATCACCAGTTGTGGGAGGGATATCATCCAACCAGTTACTTGGTGACGTGTGGTCAGCACGACGAACCATGAGTCGTTGTGTGTTTTCATGGCCGGGTTACGCTACTCACTCGTAGCTCCCCAATTTCCTCACGATGGTGGGTAGCCACCGGTCCCATACACAGGCCGAAATCTCAAGAAGTTGTTACGCTTCCCCCAGGAGACTCGAACCTGAGGAGTCCCGTAGCCGGAGCCCAAAGCATGACGCTTTAGACCGCACGGGCACGGTATCACGATAAAACTATCCTACTTTGTTCAATATTGTTGTTAGAAATTAATCAAATATATCAATTTAAAAAAAATAAGAAACACTATTATGGTGTTATTATTTCTGCTGTATATGCACATAGAGGTTTTGAGTAGTAAAAATCCTAATGAACCGATATTTGTAGATAAGGAGTTTCTGAAATGAATTGATTGAATTACCATTTGTTGGGTTTTTATGTATTTCTGAAACCTTCGTCTTGTGATTTGGTTTAATGCAAGAGTAACAAACAGAATGGCGTAGAATTTCCTACAATCGGAATTTATTGCGTTAAAATAGCTACAGTACAATCGCAAGAAATATTGCATGCATCAAATACATGTTAGAATGTTCAGAAAATATTCATTTGATTTATCTTTACAAATTCAAACTCCCGATTATCACAGTAAAAAAAAGTAAAGTGCTCCCCTGTGTTTTGCACCACGCCATGAAGACGTACAGTGGGTGTGGAGTTAGGGTCCCCACACTTTCTTCATCACGGCCGCAGGTGGGGGTGATGTGATCAGCACCACACCCCTGGCCGCCTTTACCACCCACAGTTTCCTCCAGGTACCCATTTTATACGACGCTGGCTGGGCGCCGGAGCAGCTTAAAAAGGTGGAAAAAATCCGGATCTCTCCCGCCAGGGATCGAACCCGAGCACACACTGCGTAAGCGTCACCAAAAGACGGCACGATGCTCACTACCGAGAGAACGGCCAAATCGGAGTAACAGGCAAGACAGAAACATTCGCAGATAGTTAGCTGTATCACTCCGATAGGAAACAATGCATTTTTTTCTGAATGTTTGTTTCCGAGTAAAAAGTGTTGTCTGTCGTTTGTCACTTCGGTCTGAAAGCTTCCTAAGACGAGCAGCTAGAGACAGCTGTAACAACTTGGAGGTCACCAAACCTAACCTACTCAGGTAAGCATATAATGGAAGAAAAACATGTGTGTAGGTTAGGTAGGTTAGGTTTGTTGATGTAAAGTGTAACCTGCACGGAAATGACAAATAGTTGCCGTCAGAGCATCCCTTCTTTAAACTATGCCACTAAGTAGCCAAAACCGTCTCTACTTGCAATAATCTCTCTAGCATGGGGTTCAGGACGGAACGGTCATACGTTGTCACACACACACACACACACATGTATGTTATGATTGATTGACTGATTTGGTTTATTTTACTTCGCTCTTCTTGCATTTTTTGGTTACTCCCGAAGGTGAGGATGAGTGGTGATATGATGAATTTTATGAATGAACACTCACAAAGAACACCCATGTCCACACTGGGACTCGGCCACAGAGGTCGGCTTAATGTGAGGGTTGTACAGTCTGCGCTGAATTTCAACATCGAATAGTCTATAGCCATTGTGTGCTTGTGATGATGGGCAAAGACGGATCTCATAGTCCATCAGTAAAATGGGATTTGTGTTAAAAGAAAAACTGCCATCACATTCATTGTTTCTCACACTGGAATGTCCCTGGGCGACTTGCGAGAGACCAAAGTGCCAACTGTAAAAATATCACTAAGTATCGAAACAGAAATAATAAACTCCAAAACTAAATTCATGAATAAACCACTAGTTCCGAAATTCGTGTTTCAATTGTTACGAAATGTGATCAAGACATTTGCTGATAGATGGAGACAGAAAAAGCGAGAGCTTCGTAGGAGCCCAACACAATTGCACGTTACCTAAGTAAAGTAATATACACTAACATACGTATATCCGATGCTGTAAGTCGGGTATCATCAATTTTGTGTAAACATCACTCATGAATATCTGAAGGTCGCAGTAAAGCGACGCGAAATAATACATACAAATGCTAATATAAGTCACAGCCACATTACATCTGCTTCCATAAGTGCACCATATGCTCTGAAAAAAAGAGTGTGTGCGTGTCAAGCAAGGAGGGGAGGGGGTCAACACACCCAAATTATCTCAATTCACAATCGGCACGCCCGTTTCGTATAGATCAAATCAAGATGTAGAGTAACATATTGTAGACACCCATATATCATATGGTCCATGAACCCCTCACCACCGCTCGAGGCCAGGCATTCATTCCCCTCTCCCAAAACTTACCCCACCCTATCAGTCGAATCCGAAAATGCACATAGTCGACCTCCCTCGCGTGATTGGCTCTCGTGCAAATATTTAATTAATCTGTTTACATGTTTGATGTATGATTTTAATTTATGCATAATTGCGTAACCTATCGATCTAATTTGAGCTTGGTTGAATTAACACAGCTGTGTTTGACGATTCCCACCGTCATTTTTCACGAACATTTCAACGTAATCAAAAGTTATTCTACATCAAATATTATTTGTGTTCCTTGCGTGCAACAATCAGAACTGTATTTAAAAAAGCAATTAATATAATGGCATGTATTCTTATCAATGCTAAGAGTGGGGAACAGTTCTGAAAATACAACATTTCGTCTGTAGAGAAGGCTGAAATGAAATGTGGACAAATGTTTGTAACTTCTCGACTTTTGTTTGACTAATATTGAGGATTTTTTAAAAGCGAAATCGTGTAAAGTACAATATAATAATTATTTGAAATGTGTGAATTGACTTTCATCAATAAGAGGAAACATTTGTAGCTTCAATATGGATTGTGGTGCCTCATGAATTTAAACAGACCTCTTCTGATACATACTTGAAACGTACTTTGATTTCGTAAAATTCTGTAGTCCTCTTTGAAGATACAACCCAGTCTCATGATGATTTGAAATGAAAATTACAGATAATGCAGCGGAATTGAGAATTCTTCAATTATGTGCACTTCCTAGGAAGTTCCATAAAAATCAAATTTGTCGCAGTTTTCGAAAAAGAATATCTGATATGTTTCATGTCTACACTTGATTGCACAAATTATTTTTGTTTGTGAAACGAGGTTCCAACGAGGATTCTATTTTCTTCAATTGTTCTTCTTATACGAATAATCAACTGTTGTGCTTTTTTATATACTTCACGTTATAAATCAATATGTATTATATTGAAAATATCCTTGTGTTTAATTTTTTCGATGTTGAGATTCCCTGTCGTATCTAGTCATCTTAAAGAGTTTACATCTATATTAACAGAACATAGAGACAGCTATTAACGATTTAAGAAACTTGAATATGTGTTACTTAAGGAAGTAATGAAGAGTTTATATAGGTTAACATATAGGAAGTTATTTTGTGAAATTATTTCGCAAACTTTAAATTGATTGAACATACACAGGCGGCCAGGAGAATTCAAATAATTGTTGTTGCCTTAGATTAGCATTTGATAAGTTTTCAATTTTAGACACTTTTAGAACTTCACAGTTATTAGTTTCAGAGATGTTGATAGGTTATTTCAGATTGATGTATCTATCACGGACAGACGGCCGTGCAGATCGGGTTACATTATTTCACGTTAATCTGTGTGCTATTTGCTAGATCTAGAAGTACACAAATACAGTATTTCATTGCAAGAGAACCAGAGGATCGTATCTCCAATCGGTTGTGTTAACATATCTCCTCTGGAGAGTTCTGTTTGGAGTCAGATCAACGTATCTCCACTTCTAATCCTTAGCAGTAAGGTGGAGTCACGTGTTTGCAATTCACTGACTCTTTTTAAGAAAAATAACTTCATCTCTCTCGTAAATTTCATAAATTGGCGTTAAGTCGGTCTGCAGTGGCGTACACTGCGTTCCAAAGACGGGTAGAGGAAGCTAACGTAAAATCACCCCCCCCCCCCACACACACACAGATAAGAGACGTTCGAAATATTAACTATATGAAAATTAGACATGGTTATTTGATTATTATTCTAAAAATTTTAAGATCGAAAACTTAACGTGCACTAATAACGTTAGCTTAAATTGTAAAAATTGAAAATTTTGAAACATATGAATGTCTGCCATTCCTCAAAATTTAAAATAGTAGAATTTTATTGTATAAAGATTACAAATTTAATCAATATGTTGAAACTACCACCAAAATGAAATGAAGTTTGAAAACAAATTTTATACACACACGCTGGAAGAGTCTGTTATGATCAAAATGCTGACACTTTATCAACATGCGATAGCAAGTGTTGTTCGCAGGCCCGCTGAACAGTGTAGTGTAACTCGAGTCGTATGCCAATGGCTCCTTAGTTCCACAAAATAACACGGAGAAATAAGGAACGGCATCTTGACTACAGACGTGTTCACGGCAGTTCGGTACATACCGGAGATAACTATGAAAAACTCAATATGCTGCCCAAGGCAGAAATTTGTTTTATTATAAAACATAAACTAAACGAAACGTTTCAACCTTCTAGCAAGGTCTTCTTCAGACTATGTACCAAGTAACTAATGACTCACTCTTAATGCTAAGCCTGGTCTACTAAGAAAGTAAATATAATAATTTAGAAGATCTCAAAAAAATTGATACTTTTTTTTTGAAGACGAGACCCAAGTATATGGAGTTAATAATGGGTAGAGAAAGGCTCCCCTTCCCTAATCAGATTCAGAAATCCATAAAAAGCATTTCTACAATGGTTTGGTTTGTATATAAAATGAGTTTTAAACGGGTAATTTTAGATGTCAAAGGGGGCATATGTGGAAAGTGACCAGTTTCTGGCCATTATTTACCATCCCCTGGTTATGTCAGTTATAACCCTCTGCCCACAAATGCATTGAATGTGCTGGTAACATTGCAACTGATGTCATACCTGGATTTGATTGGCTGTTATGCTCAGAGCCGCCAGGAGGAAACGAGCACGGTTTGTCTTGAGGCAACGGTCACGGGGGAAAAGAGCGGTGTAGCTCTGACTGTAAACGTGTATGGTAAGTGTGGCGATATGATGGGGAATTTACGTAGTGTGGTTCCTTTAAAATTCTATAGTTTATTTGTTCATTCCTTTACCCTATATTAGGTTTTTGTTATTCTAACTTATAATTAAATTAATATTAGTTTGGGTATTGAGGAACCTATTCTTAGAATTCTCGGTCGTATGGCCGCATTCACTATACACGCATTGACCCCTAATTACTTGTCAATTTAAGTTGTAGAATATAAATTTAAGTTGCATATCATACAGTTGTGTGATTATGGATATGTAAAGAAAGGGAATATATTTACTTTTTGATTGTTACCATTCTATAAAAGTACCTTTGCACTGTTAAAATAAAAAAGGAAAAAATCTAAGTTTCTGGTTTTGAATTCGTAACTAATTTCCTAGAATAATGGATTCTGATAACAGCTTGCTTTCACTGTCCCTCTGTATGGTAGATCCTGCTTTATGCAGTTGAGGTTGAGCGTGTCGAATATGAGTAAATGGGCCTTTCTTTACAGCTTAGTTGCACAGTTCAATAGTTTACTTGTAATAAATGTCTGTAACTCCTCAATTATTACTTAGATGATAAATCGTGGACTTGGTTTATATTAAATTTTAATAAAGCTGACAATTTTGGGGCTCACACATTCTCGATCTTGGCTATTTTGGAGGTGCTACAAAAAAAACAAATGGTTTGAAACTCATTTTCAATGCATGTCCTGCAGCTGCCCGTCGTAAATGTAAAATACTCTATCTGAAAAGGAGAAAGATTGTAATACAAATTATAAATAAGGTATCGAATCCATATTTGTGCAATTTTTATTATCTGTAGGTTATTTGTTTTTTTTTATTATTCTATGTCTCCTTCCTTCCTCTTTTAAACAAATTAATTACTCCACATGCGAGAAACCTAACTTGAAATTGGGAATAATAGGAATAATATGTACATATATCAACGTTGGGGAATGAAGACATGTTGTATTATTATGATTATCGGCAGAATAAACATCAGTCACCTTACCCATCCTCAAATATACCATTATTATATTATCGCAACCCCCCCTCCCCTTTAAAAGCACTATGCACAGCATTTAAAACAAAATCGCATTTTAATTCAACTTGATTTCGCGTCTAACTGTAAGAACCACCGGGCCGCGAGAGGAGATGATTTTCAGAGAAATAACTGCACCCAAAATTTTAGGGGTTGTAACCTACCCGGTGGCAATATCAGATATATCTCCTCATCTTCCTCGTGGCCGTGCGGAGAGATTTCACACTGTGTTGCGGATCATCAGTTTAAGAGACAAACACGGTCGTGACGAGTAGTGCGTTGTCAAGTGTATTTTAATTAGAATAATTTCGACATAAGGCCAAACAACGGGTCTTATCGAATTAAAAGCAAGAGAAAAATTGGGACCAAGAAGATAGAAAGCACTAATGATAGATAACAGAATACAGGAATAATAATAATAATAATATCTTTAACTCACACACACTATGCAGCTCCTTGCCTACACACCATAAAAGATTGTAGCTTTTCGTGCGTACATCATCTGTTCAGTAATAACGTTAACATTGTCGAAATGACAATGTCACAAAGAGAAGGGTCTAAATCATTTACATGCTAATAAGAAATATGTAGGATGAAGGCTTAAAGCAAGGGGAGTCCGTTAAAGTTCTTTTCAACTTGTAAGAAAAAAAAGTTGCATCTTTATGAAGTTGCCCGTTTGAAGTTTCAAGTTGTTGAAAAAAAGACCACGAGTAATATAAAAGAAGAAAATTGCAATTCGAGCGATGAAGCCCACAGTTTTCAAAATTGCAAAAAGTAGAGAGCTTCAATATTAATGGAGATATACATTGGCCAGTCGGGACAGAGATGAAACCAAATGTAATATGTAAACGAGTGTCGCAAGTACTGCTGTAAAGTATTTCAATTATCTTGATTTTTTAAAGTTTAAATTTAATGTGCTACCCACAAATCAAAAGTAAATTCCAAAATACTTTAAAACTTTCCATAAGGGGGTTTATCATAACTTCATGCAAAATATATTTTCAATTCCATCAGTTCTTGAAATGACAGAGACCTATGGGCCAACCAATTTGTTTTTATATCGCCATGAAAACGTAAGTGGAAAACGAATCTAAAAATTCAAAAACATTTTTTTTTAAAAAAAGGATCAAAAACCGTCTTGTAGGAGAGAACAACCTACAATCGTATCTTGTAATCCTTAAATAATGAAGTTATTGAATTCAACTCAATTTTAAATCAATATTGTTTTCGTTTTGCAAAAATTTGAAAAAATATTCATACGAATCTAAAATTTTAAATGGGATATTTGAAAATTGTAACATATTTAGTACAGTGACCGATCTATTTATGTAATGAAACAGACTCCAACAACATTTGGAAAGAGAGAAAAAAAAGATCTGGCCGAGTTTGAGTCTCTCTCTATCTCTCTCTTTCTCTCATCCATTGCAAATCACAGCGTAATCTGGTTGGATTTATTAAATGGAACATGGGAGTTCGTTTTTCCGCCATAGTTGTGAAAGAAGAGTCTGAGTATGTGAAATGGCAAATGTATTACCGTGCAAATTGGTATTCACGATTTCATAGTAACTTAATTTCCGTTGCTGTCTTGGGGAATTGCGACCTCCGAAAAGTGAGACGTTACTAAAAATCTTAAGTAAAATCTCTTTTTATATTACCAATAATAATTGCAGATTCTGCATTTGCTTGACATTCCCTTGTGTGTGTGTATAGTTTCAAGTAGGATTTGATAAAGAAGAAATCCAAGTATTCAAAATAGTTACACTTCAACTTTTAACTAAACGATTTTTAAAAAGGTAATGGAAATGAATTACAGTCAGGTTTTTAAAACAGCTTTGCTTATGATTTGTGTAATTTAGCGTCGAACTTATTTGCAGTTCTATTAAATTACTGAAGTAATCTGTCCAAAATATGGCTTGAACTTTATACAGTTTATGAACAAAGAAAGAATAAAGCAAGATAAAAATTGAGAGAATGGAGTGAAAAATAGTTCTGAAAATGAAAGCGATTTATCGGATGAAATTCGTGTTCAGATCTTCTTAATTGCTGATCATCAATTTTTTAACGGGGGCATTCCCCCTCGCAGGGAATGCCTGGCTGAAACTCATAATCTGATCTTACGGTTTTTGATGGATTAACACATTTTTAAATCAAGTTCTCGCCGAATGGGATTTGAAGTATGTGATGCTTAAAATTCTATTTTCACCTCCTTTATTTTGATACCCCACCAAATATTTTCGAGGGGGGAATCTTAACCACAACCTTTACATTCAAAAAAAGAAAATGAAAAAGTACTATAGCCATCGTTCGAATATATTCCCGGACAAATTTGGAACAATATGGCCGACTACACCAAACCAGGAAGGCTGGTATTCTATATTAAGTGATATTCTGTGCGAGGATGAGATCTTTATTTCGAAATTTTGCTGACACGATGCATATTTCCTTATTTTTTAAGACGAAATTATTATTAGTAAACTCATTTTCTATTTCTTTCTTTGCCGCTCGACGGTGCCGAACTCATTTATAACACATTATTTGAAGTCAGTAATTGGAGGAGCTCCGCATTTTTTGGGGAATGAAATTGATTTTGCCCTGCTTTTCATAAATAAGATGGACAAAACTTGATTTTTCGAGAATACTGTATTCACGATTTCTTATTAAAAACATTCATTTTGTTTGCACTAATTTATAGAAAATGAGTTTCATTAATAAGCTAAACAAACTTGGGGAGATCAAAAATGTTACAGTTTACCGCCATAGTAAAATGGACAGAAATCTCAAAAACGCATCCGAGATTCGATGGAACCACTTCTGACGAAAGAGGTCGACAACGCATGAGGCAAACGATGTACTGTATGAATTCATTAAAAGCGCAAATAATTCGCATTTCCCCTCCATTTTTAGAAAGAAAAAAAAATTCAACGCCTTCTGCCGCAATGAAGATGATAATGAGTGATAATCGTTTTTCTTCCAGTTTTGGCTAATGGAAATCGACGTCCTTCATTAGTACTTAAAATGCGCCAGTTTCATTCCGGCCACCCTAAGATAAAAATCAAGACATACATATATTTAAATTATATATATACACACACACACATTTATGTGGATATAGGGAATGCTGTAAATACGTACTTGCAACATCCAATATGACTAAATTATTATAATAGATAAACAAACATGGGTTTCCAAAAACCATCTCCTGCTAATGGTCCCGATCGATGTTACAGACTTATTTTAAACTTCATATCTCCGTTAGATTAGAAGAAGATCATCGGGCAGATCATCCATAAGAAGAATATAAAAAGAGGCGCTGAAGACTTAATGAATAATGGACTTCCCAGTTTATAAATATTATTAGAAAAATGTTAAAATATTTTATTCAATTTATTAGGGCTTATGTTAAATAAAGACATGTAAACTATGTTTGAATTTTTCCGCTGTACATGATTACTACGCCTCCCGAAATATAGTTCTAATATTTTGTTATAAACAAAATCGAAACGAAATTTTGTATAGTTATTGAATAAACTTTATTTTTGAACAAATAATTATAAATTACAATTAATCTAGTTAGTCTAGGTGGTATCTATGACGATGAATGTTGTCTCATAAGGACTGTTGTACAAAATACATTAAATAACACACTTATTGCACATTTGTTGCTTTAACTAAATAAGTGAGCTCACTTGCAACATAATTATAGTTCTTTGGACATGTCTCGTGCATACAACTAAAACACCTATTTATTCCTCTGCTAGAACATTTAATTAACGAGCGGGTTTTAGTTCAACCGACGATGCGTAACCAACAATTAGCGTATCGTTTTTCACATATTAACATTCAATTTAGTAACGAAACAATTTATTCCTTAAATAAGGTGAAAATAAAAATGCAATGTGACAGACTCGTGTATTTTCTCGACTATCTCCTTGTCAATTTGCGCTACAATTATTAGTAGCAAGGCTCCCATCTTCAGGGGCGAGGAGATTTCAGTCATTTGAACTACGAGTGAGTCGACCACTTAACCATGTGCATTTCAAAACTATACGTAATAATATTAAATATCCTCCTTGAAATAATCTTAACAGTTTACAGCTAGAAACACATAAATACAACTGGCTTCACTTTTTGGATCATTCACAAGTTACGTTCTGTTTATAATGAAAATAGATTGAAACTTTAAATAATTTTAACTATTTTAAAATCACAATGGACTCAGCATACTCACTGCTGTGACCCACTAAGTAAACACACCATGGTGTGATTGAGTCTGAATCAATTAACACTAAATTATTATCTTCCATCGCGATTACCTTAATATTCACTTTTAGTCATAGATGAGAAATTAATTTATTTAAAAAATGTTAAATTTTATTACAAGGAACCACGTGGACAAAGGCCATCAAAATTAAATGCCACTTACTAAATTAGTTAAAATCCTGGGAATGATAAACATTTCCCAGGTGGTAGTTCTGTCATAGCCATCGAGGCTGACCAGGGTACCGGGTTCGAGAGAACCAGGGCGTTACCAGGAGCGGAAAGACAGGGGCTCGTCGACAGGCGTGCTCGGGCTGGCAACATTCTGGACGGAATGTGCCTCCTTCAAGTCCGACATCGAACGTGACGGACGCTCCTTGCACCAAATTGCCAACCCGCCGCGGATAACAGCGACAAAGTTGGGGCTCAGGGCTATTCCCTGGTCGCCCGTGGCTACCAAAGAAAACATCTTATTTTCTTCTGCCCTGCATTTTAAATTTTGCGGGTGATCGATCCAGACTTGAGTTCGATCAACCTATTGATAGAAGTTAAGAAAAAGATAAAGGATTTAAGGAGATATACTGTGAACCAGTCTAGTTGGAGCAAGTTTGTCTTTTGTCTTTGTTGAATGCCATTCATGTGGTTTTTATCAAGGTTATTAGAAGTATAGGTTTTTATAACATGAAGTTATAAGTTAAATAAATGTTTTTTTTTCTGTTAACGTTTTGCCTGATTGAAGATCATTACAATTGGCGACGAGGATAGAAATGGAGAGAAGGTAAGAAGAATAATATGTATATGAAGATTAGTCTTATTAAGAATATGAAGCTATGAATAATGGAGGTTATTAATCATGTACAGTTTTTTGAACAGTTCGATGTGGAACGCGGCAATATTCAAACATACATTGAAAGGTTTGACTAATTCTGTTTGGCAAATAATATTGCAGCAGATAAAAGAGTTTGTACAATAATTTCCGTGGCTGGCGGAAGAGTGTACGATATACTAAGCGATTTAGTTGCACCAGCAAAATTGCCACACAAGACATATGAAGAATTATGCACTTTGTTACTAACTCATTTTAAGCCTAAAAGAAATGTCATAGCTGAAAGATATATGTTTCATTTCTTGAGACAGGAGGAAGGGCAAACAGTATCTGAATATGTAATAAGTTTGAAGCATCAAGCAGCTAATTGTTCACATGGTACGTTTCTTAATGAAATGATGAGAGACCAATTAGTTTTTGGCTTACGTAGTGAAGTAACAAGCAGTGGCGTCTCGTGGCCTCAAATTTGGCCGGGGCTTATTTTTTAAAGAATTTAAAATATTATGACAATTCACAGGAATTACAAAAAAAGGTATTTTTTTCTTTTAGACTACAAAACTGGACTTACTTTTTTGAAAGAATTTAGAATGTAATGACAATTCACATGATTACAAAAGAAACAGGTATTGTTGTGAAACATACCTTTCTACGAACGTTGACTCCTGTTCTTCTGCTCAGCAAATTTTGTTATTACTTTTTCGTTGAAGCCCTCTTTGTTTGAAATGTATATCTCTATTGTAAGCAAGTGCCAAGGCATTTGGTCTGTCTTGTCCCATTGCATTTCTTAAGCAGGTTTTAATACGCTTCAATGTGCTGAAACATCGTTCAAATTCAGCTGTTGCCACTGAAGTTATTAAAACTATGTTTGTCATTTTTACTGTTTCTGAAAAGGTACCCTCTAAATAATTTTAAATAAAAAATGAATGCAATCTACTGATAGAGTTTATGTTTTTCAACTCTTCACTACAATAAAGAACACGAAGTTCCCTCTTTAGTTTTCCCTCTTCTATGAAGGGATAATAAATCTGGGAAGATGCCTCTGTTTAAAGATTGTTCTCTTTCATTATGTCCTCGTAGACCAAGTTCATGTCGACACAGAATTTTAAGCAATCGATAATTCTATTAAATATATGCCTATTTTTCCGGACAAATTCATTGTGTCTTGTAATTGACAGCCTATGTCCTTCATCAAGTTGTGTTCGAACATCAACCCTGCCAAACTCCCTCAAACATAGCGAATGAAAGCCACCAAAACACTACAGAACAACACGCGAGATCGAACGCGACGCAACGGAGCTAGCCCCGAATCAGCACTCAAATCCATTGCACTCTTCCCTCCTCTCTCTGCTAGCATGTGACCTTCACTGTAGCGTAGGTGGGTGTAGGCCACGCCTTCCTTTGCGACGTGCCCCGTAAAACGATAATTGACATCAATGCCGCTAGGAGCGCTGTCGTATCCATTGCAACAGACGATGATTTTACGTGGGTAAAAATCGCCTTTTAAAAGACTGTGTGATAGTTATGCGTTATGGTGATTGATAATTACGTGAATACGTCCGTTTTTCTTTAGGGGCTAAGCCCTGGAAGCCCCAAGGGACGAGACGCCACTGGTAACAAGAAAGAAATTATTAGCTGTACCAGAGCTTGATTTTGAGAAAGCAGTATCCTTATCATCAACCATGGAAATGGTAGAGCAAGATGTGAGGTTATTTTGTCAAAAAGATAAGACGGTATTTAGTAATGTACATCATGTACATAAAGATAGAACAGTTAAGTCAGCAAAGTAAGAAAGCGGCTTTTAAATGTACAAGGTGTAATAACGTTCATGATAAATACAAATGTCCAGCTTGGAATGTACATTGTTTTAAATGTGGATTAAAAGGTCATTTTCAGCAGTGCTGTAAGAATAAAATTAGCAATGTTATTAGGAAAAAAGCTTCAACCAAGGTGAGACATGATGTTGATACATCTATGAAGCCTTTGTTGTTCAACGGCGTACATGTGGAAGTTAATCAACCAAAGTACATTAATAAGAAAACTAGATTAGACATTGTGAAGTTTAATAATAATTGAAGTGAACCTTCACATGGGATTAAGGTACATAAAAATCAATTATATGTGCAAAAATCGGATATTGAAATGAGTATCTCTAGAAGTGAAGCTGATAATTGTTTGGTTAGGTTGATGTGCAATGGCAAAGAGGTCCAATTCGAAGTGGATACGGGTGCAGCAGTATTTGTTTGGGATGAAGCATTCCATACAACGAATTTTAGGAACATTCCAGTTATAAAGAGTGTTCTCACTTTACGGAATGCAGATGGGAGACCACTACCAATAGTAGGGAGAGTTATGCTGGATGTGCAGTTAGAAAATGGAGGATTAAAAATGCCCTTGTACATTTCCCGAAATAATTTGAAAACACCTATTTTAGGAAGGACCTGGTTGGATGGATTATGGCAAGATTGAAAATCTTGGTTTCAGTTAACGATTTCTAGGGACAGTTGTTTGTTAACAGTATCTAAACAACCAACTTTTAGTAATCAGAAAGTTGAATACTTAATAAATAAGTCACCCTAGAATTCTCCTACTTTTTTATAAAAATTGCTTCAGAACATACTTTGATTACGCATCATTTTGTTATGGGAGAGCATCCCCCAGATTTCTATTGAAACTGGACATACTCCAAAGAAAGGTATTAAGAACCTGCTTAGGGGTGATGCATTCCAGCCCGAATGTCAGTGTTTATGTAGAAAGTACGAAGTGTTCTCTGACTGCTCGAAGACGGCACTTAACCTACAAGTTTCTTCTTCAGACACGGACAAAACAATCGCACCCCTTTAATTTACTTTTCGACACTCAAAAGCAATTGTTACAGGCTCAGGTAATAAATCCTGACAACACATACTATTATTTCATATACTGCTTTCATCTTGACACTGAAGCATACTTCAACACACACACATTTGCACATCCACCACTATATACTCTGGACATTCCGCTTATTTCACCTTGTAATATATCTCTTCTTGATAGGGGAGAACATGAGTCATATCGTGAAAAATGGCAACACCATGTCTTTATATATACGGATGGTTCCAAACAAGACCAGTGAGTGGGATGTGCATACTATATCCCACACATGCGACTCACTCACAGATTCAGATTACCGAGTGAAACATCAATATTCACAGCAGAATGTTATGCCATATTCCGGGCTATAGGATTCGGAATAGAACACAATTTTTCTCACATATTATTTCTTACAGATGCACAGAGTGTACTACAAGCCATAACTACCCCATATCCTCTGCTTTGCAAACAATCTATGTATGTACAGCTAGTAATCAAACATGTTCAACAGGCTATACAGCACAATATAGAGATACAATTTACTTATGTTAAGGCTCACCATGTCAATACGGGCAATCAGCGAGCAGATGATTATGCTAAACAAGCCACCCGATTAGAGAACACTACAGTTATACATCTTCCATACACGGATTTGCTACCGAGAGTCAAAAAGAAATTACACTCTCTCTGGCACTGCTGGTGTGAAGAACAATTTCAGACTGTCGGCCACACATACAAATGGGTGGCTGATGTCACATGCACACGACCCTGGGTTTATGCATATAACCTCCCAGAGCGGTCTTGATATCCATCATTCGCTTAAGGACAGGTCATGTCCGTACTAATTCTCATCTAGCTCGACTGAACATACTACCCAAAACACAATGTATTTGTGGGACAAAACATCAAGACACTAATCACTTCTTCTTTCAGTGTTCTGAATTTCAATACCAACAATCAATTCTATACAGAGGATTACGCAATTGTCAGGTCCCATTCCCTACTTCTATCATTTCACTAATTTCCGATCCATCAATTCATATACTAATGTGGATATTCTATGGATATGCCAGGAGATGTAGAATACTCTTTTAAACATTGCTCTTTTCTCACACCCAACAATATATTTCTCATCTTTTTTACATACCCACATGCATACTCCTCCTGATACACATATATCACAACAACCACAATCACAAACACAAAAAAAAACTACCATAGATAGGATACCAGTGTTCATTGTGTTATCACAAGTGTAAAAGGTTCGCCTTGTGCTTTGGTGTGGGGCGGCCATATGTGGTGTTAGTGTGGTTTTGATTGTTAACAATTGCGAAGAACCTATTTATTTCTATAAATAGGAGGAAGAGGTTGATATCGTTCAGGATGTTATCTGTGACAGATACATTCCTACATTACATATGTCCAAAATCGCAATGGCGCGATAGGGACACGAAGAAGAAGGAAGGAATTAATAAATAAGTACAAAGAAGTTTTTTCTGGTAACATTTGTGAGCCTATTAAGCAATTTAAAGCTACAATTCCAATCAAGGAGGGAGCAGTTCCAATATTCAAGAAAGCATACGAGGTTGCATACAGTTCACAACCGAAAGTAAAGGTTGAATTGGATAATTTAGTTCAATTGGGAGTTTTGTCACCTATTCAGTATTCTGATTGGGATACACCTTTAGTGGTAGTAAAGAAAAATAACGGTGATCTGCGGCTGTGTTCTGATTTTAAGGTAACCGTCAATAAAGTGGTAGAAAAAGTAACTTATCCTTTGCCACGAGTGGATGATTTACTTAATTCTTTAGTGAATGCAGACACATATGTAGTGTTGGACCTGACTAAAGCATATCTTCAACTATTACTCGACGATAGTGCTAAAACGTTATTGGCTCTCAATACTAAATGGGGATTGTTTACTTATAACAGGTTACCAATCGGTTTAAGTTGCAGTGCACAGATTTTCCAAAGAACAATGTATCAAGTACTGTTAGATTATACATTTGCGAAATGCTACCTGGATTATTTCATTATAACAGGCTGTGGAGAAGAAGAATGTTTCAATAACACAAAACTAGTTTTGGATAGATTGACATATTACAATATAAAAGTTAATCTCGATAAATGTCAGTTCTTCAAAAAAGAAGTAGACTATTTAGGATACAGGCAATCTAGCAATGGTTTTCAACCTTTAATCAAGATTAAGACCGCAATATTGAATTGTCCAGAGCCAACAAACGTTAAAGAGTTGAAGTCATATTTAGAAATGATTTCATTTTGTCATAGAAGCATGCCAAAGTTCGCTATGAAGATAACACATCTTTATGAATTGCTAAAGAAAGGAGCACTGTGGTCGTGGACAGATCAACACAAAGCTAAATTTCTTGAATCCAAAGAAGCATTGCGAAAAGCTAAGATATTAACTCCATACAATACAATCCAGATCAAGATATGTTATTGATTGTAGATGGAAGTGGTGTAGGAGTTGGGGCTCAGTTGTGTAATAAGATTGAGGGTGAATTGAGAACAATTTCCTGTACTTCGGCGACACTAGCGCCTTCATAGAGAAATTACAGCCAATTTGAAAGGGAAGCGTTAGCTTAGTGACGGGTATAAAGAAATTTCATAAATATATTTATGGAAAACATTTCATAGTTTATAGTGATTCTTTACCTGTAAAATATATTTTTGGCAAGACACTAGCAATTCCATCGTTAGCATGTTCACGTTTACAGAGATGGGCCTTGTTATTATCACAATAGTCATACACAATTGTTTACACAAAACGTGTTGATATAGCAGATTTTTTATCTAGATTGCCAACAGAGGAAGACACAGGTGATGGTGAGGAATCTTTAAATTATATTGACACCTTTGAAATGGAACGTCTAGTGTTAGATAACTTAGTAAAGAAGACAAAAGAAGATGACATTTTACAAAAAGTTGTACAATGGGTTGATGTTGGGTGGCCTAATTTACTTCCAAAAGAGTTTCAAAATAATGTAATCTTACATTATTATAGAAGGAAGAATGAAATAACAATGACTAAAGGATGTCTTATGTGGGGAATACGTATAATAATTCCGAAAGAATGCAGAGAAACAGTGTTGAAGCTGTTACATGCAGAACATATGGGTACACCTAAAATGAAAATGATGGCTACAGAGTTTTACTGTTGGCCTTTAATAGATGACGATCTTGACAGATTGGGAAATCAATGTCTAGAATGCAATAGTTTTCAAAGAGGAGCCTCCAGAAACAAATATGTCGGATGGAAACAAACAGAGATTCCTTTTCAGAGAACATATGTTGATTTTTTTAATAGGGAGGAAGGAAATTTTTGCTATTCGTTACATTAAAGACAATTTTTGAAAGTACGAATATGCAATAGTTAATACATAATAACATGTTAATACATAGTAATATACGTAATATACTCAAGATTATATGATTAGGCTATTATTATTATTTTTATTTTACTTATAAACTGTTCTGTATGTTTATACTTCTGTAATGAATACAATTTGTGAATAGATTGCATATGTATCCATCCTAATTGAAGTTGTATTGTAATTCTGTAATTTTGTAATTATTATTTATTATTATTAATATTAATATGTACGCCTTCTGTAATTGGAGGATATACCTCTGTTGAAGGTAATAATAAATAAATAAATAAATAAATAGTTGCTCTAGATGGACAGAAATGTGGCAGGTGCGATCGACAACATGAGAAGAAACTATAGAATGTTTAAACAAAAATTTCCAGATCTTTGGTTATCTTTCTGTTGTTGCGTCAGATAATGGACCGCCCTTCAGGAGTAATCAACTTGAGAAATTTTGTGAAAAGCATAGAATAACATTGGTAAATTCACCGCCTTGGAATCCGGAAAGTAATGGTTTAGCGGAAAGGTGGGTGCAGACTGTTAAAGGCTTATTAAGAAAAAATATTTTCAAAGTAGAAATGAGGGACGTAGAATTAACTGGGAAAAAATGATAGATAGTATGTTATACTATCTCAGATTTTCGAAGTGGCAACGATTAGGAATGTCTCCAGCAGAAAGAGTTTTGAGTTATCAGCCAAGAAATATATTCAACTTACCAAATTGCCAATAGATGAGGAGATAGACAATAATAAATATGAGGCTGAAACTTGGATGCCCAAATCAGGTGAAATAGTTTGGATAAAATAATTTCCATTCTTAACGCCTAAATTTATAAAAGCTCAGGTGATTAAGAGAGTAGGAGCAAGGCTTTTAGAAGTGAAACTCAGAAATGGATTGACAAAAAGAGTGCACAGACATCAAGTGGGAAAGCTTAAGAACAACCATAAAGGTCAGAGATTGGAGGTTCAGAAGAAAGAAGAGGAGTTGGATGATTTTTGGACGTTTCCAAGGTATGCAGAGGCAGCACCAGGACATGGGGAACCAGAGGCAGATGTAGATATACAAACGAGGAACATAGAGAACAGAGAATTTCGAAGATCTTCTAGATTCAAGAAAGAACCAGATAGACTACAACTTACCTTTGGTAACAAGACCTATGAATTATTATTTTTTTGTTAGAGGGGGAGAATTGATAGAAGTTAAGAAAAAGATGAAGGATTTAAGAAGATATACTGTGAACAAGTCTAGTTGGGGATAGTTTGTCTTTTGTCTTTGTTGAATGTCTTT
This sequence comes from Lepisma saccharinum, assembly GCF_977018435.1. Lineage (NCBI taxonomy): Eukaryota > Metazoa > Arthropoda > Insecta > Zygentoma > Lepismatidae > Lepisma > Lepisma saccharinum. The sequence continues at coordinate 57,132,599 of NC_139233.1, forward strand.
CCTGTGGTTTTTATAACATGAAGTTATAAGTTAAATAAATGTTGTTTTTTTGTTAACGTTTTGCCTAATTGAAGATCATTACACCTATCACTGGGGGTAGTGACTCTGAATTAAAGCCGAGTATCGACATTGAACATCATTAACAATAGTGACACACTATAATAAAGCCCACCAATTCTAACATGTCACTAAAAAATTGAAGAAACCACCATGTCTCGATGCCTAATTATTTCGATGAAAATAAATGAAAACTCCAGTACCAACATTAAGTTACGACTCTTTTCATTTCCGAAAAAATGAAAAGGTCCGCATGAATCCACCACATAGCGCTCCAGCCTTTGGAACGCGGGGATCAAAACCTACGGATGTAACTCACCCCACGAATTAAAACACTTGATGGTAAAGACGGCCCTAAGGGACCAGGTACGAATAATTAGATTATAATTTAGTAATAAATTAGAAAAACCCATGTTTTAGATATAACACTTCTGACTGAGCAAGTGGGAATGGCAGATATGGTGAATGTAACTTACCCCTGTTCGGTAACGAAATCAAGCTATTGCTCAACCTCCTCTCCTGTCGACGATTACCAGCAAAAAGCCCACGTTCTACCTTTCTCACCTCCTTTTGTCTCCTCTCCCTGACCTCTCCTAAAGGTAGGCGCCCTCGCAGTTTCCTGTATAAAACCCTTCTTCTACAATATGCAGAGCAATTGCTGATAAATCTTGCCAGCTAGCTTTATTCGTTGCCGTACAGGGATGGTACGATACAACTAACAGCTCCTTTAAAATGCAGCAAAGTGGCATTCATATTGGTTTTATCGAATGCATTTGAACAGGGAAAGCGCTGATGTGCATGTTCGTAAAAAAAGGATGAAAATCACAGAGAGAAAATATCAGAAAATCGTGATCATACCTGTTTACCTAAAATGTGTAAAACTGGCACAGGGAACATACCGGTTAGCGGTTTAATGCTAAAAATATAATAGATAAACCCTTTCCTCACGAATAGAGCAGACTAATCCTAGTAATAATTAATTGTCTTTGTCATTTTGGGTTTTTTAACTTATACGTCATTACAGTAACAAGAATACGTTTATCATAAAATAGCTATGTTACACTCACCTACAATATAAAATGGACCTCTCTATGTGCAGAGCGAAGTGAAGCAGCAATAAAGGCTGACGCACAGACACAAGTCCACCAGGCGTACAGGTTCCATATTTCTACAGGCCTCAACGCGAAATGAACTAAGTAATGGAAATAATTTAAAATGTAATCAAAATTCGTGAAAAATAAATCTAATTCAAGAGTTGAAAAGTGAAGACTTGGATATGAAAAATCGAATTATTGTGTGATTTTCCAACTTTGTAATGTTTTGTTAAACTCAGTGTGACATTATCTTCTCTTAAAATAGCTATTTTTTCTTCTGTTAATACATATATTTGCTGTATACAAGTGATTCTAGTAAAAATAAAACATTGTAGCACTGTCCTTGTCCCCTGAAGGAAATTACATCTTGAGTTGGTATAATATTCTTGCATATCACGAAGTCACTCTAGGCATATCAAATACTTTCTACAGCTTCAAGAATACTGCAAATTATGAACAATACACACATATAATTAATACGAAGGGAGGTTCGTAAATAGGTAACAAACTGATGTGGGATTGCTGAAAATACTAGTGAGGTGAGTAGTGAGATGAGTAGCACAATCCAGCTTGATGATTTTCAGTTAGTAGATATTTCGCACATGATGGAAGACGTACTTAAGTGCGACTGTGGCTGGGACAGCAGCAGGTTTTAGTGACTGATAAAGCTATGGGATAAGTGTATCAATAGGCCATTGCAAAAAAAATTTTTTTCGAAAGTTTCTTGTGCACCCCTGCCATATTGTTACTATTATTGAAACATAATAGCCTGCAAATTTTCAGGTCTGTAGGCCATGTTTTGACCCCCGCCCACCTCAAAAATAGTTGTCTGTTCTGTTGTTTGTAATTTTATATACTTTGTTCATTTTTCGGACATTGACAACATGGCAACAAGTTATCTTTTTCTTTTATAGGTTGTAACCAAGGCAGAAATGAGTGAAAATATTGGAAAAGAACCACGTCATGAAGCAGTTCCTTCAATTTCATCCACACCAAACTGCCCGGTACTTAGAAAGGATGATAGAGAAGTGTCCGAAGCGTGGCTCTTAAGTAATTTACTGCAAGATTTGACCCCGAAAAAAGGATCTCAACTGCCCACCGATGGGGATGTGCTTTGCTACTTTGTTTTTCTCAATCGTGGACCCATGCAGAAAGATAAAAGGGATGATGTTATAAAATTCGTTATCCTGAAGGCAGAAAAGTTTTGGGAGCTTTCTGGCATTCCAGTGACACCTGTCAGAGAGGGTCATTCCAAAGCAAGCACATGACAATGCTATTTCTATTATAGAACATGACAGATGTAGGACTAGAAAAATGATTCTGGAAGATGTGCAATTCTTAGAAGATCAAAGATCATGTCGAAAAATGGAGTTAGGTGTTTTTAATAAGACATACTTTGCAAAAGTTATGAGGAAATTATCTCATAACGAAAAATAAATTGAGCGTGCTGCGAGGGAGAAGCGTCGCCAAGAGTAAGCTTCAACCAACACAAACATAAACACAAGTACCAGCCTAGAATTTGATAAAATTGGTAGCCTTGATTCAAGTGATTTGGATGGCTTGGATGCTGAACCTGATGCAATTGAAGATCCTGAGTTTGTATTTCCTTCAACTAGCAGTGGCGCAACAGGTACAGGTACAACACTTCATAGAAAAAGGTCATCAATTGCTTTAAATCTACCCAGAAATCCATTTACAAGCAAAATCATATCAACCATGGGAGACAGGCTTAATCTATCAGCTGGTCAACGAACAATGGGAGCAATTCTTACAAAAGGTGGAGTTCCACTGAAAAAAGCAACTCTTTCAATTAAAAGCACATGGGTAGCAGGTAAAGAAGTTAGGAAATCATCAGCGCAAGCAATTAAGGCTACATTCACAGCACCGAAGCACTCAACACTACATTGGGATGGTAAGCTGGTTCCAGACTTCAAAAAAGAAAACAAAGAAAGACTAGCGATTTTGGTATCTGGTATGCCAGTCTGTGAAGAAGGCAAAGTTCTTGGTATCCCTGTAATTACAAACACAACAGGTGAAGAACAAGCAAGCGCCACGTTAGCCCTCGCAAATGAGTGGGAGATTTCAGATAATGTGAGATCCCGTGTTTTTGACACTACAGCTTCAAACTCAGGATGGAAAATTGGAGCTTGTGTTAGGCTGGAAAACCTCTTTGACAAGAACTTGTTTATGCTGGCTTGTCGGCATCACATATTTGAAAGAATTCTGAGTTCAGTTCACAAAGAATTGTTTGGTGCAACATCACGTCCTGAAAACACCAATTTCATTCAATTCAGATACTCTATTTGGTCAACTATTAACACAGAAGCTCGTTTTAACATCATAGAAATCAAAGACAGGAGTTTGAAACTGACTATGGAAAATTCTATACAATCACTGAAGGGAATACTTTCTACTCCAAATAGAAAGAACTTGCTACCTCGCGCTGACTTTCGGGAGTGTGCTGAATTGATGTTGACACTTCTGGGTGAGACACCTGAAAGAGGAATACACTGGCTGAAACCAGGAGCAGCGCATCAAGCTCGATGGATGCCATCCATTTTGTATCCTGCAAAGATGTTTGCTTTCAGTGCTCAAGCAGGATATGACAAGGACATGATCAGTAAACTGGAAGCACTATGCAAATTTAATGCACTATTCTACATTGAAAACTGGCTCTCTTCATCCATTGGTGCCGATGCAGTGTATAATGATCTCAAGCTATGGCATGACTTGAACAAGTATTGCAAGCATGATCCTCAAGTTGCAAATGCAGCCATAAAAGCCATGGAAAGGCACTTCTGGTATTTAACCGAAGAATGTGCTGTGTTCTCTCTATTTTCAAACAGACTTTCCTCTTCAGAACGGCAGCAGATTGCTCGAACATTTCTCCGAATTCCTCGACCAAAAGAGTTTGAAAGGGGCCATCCAACTTTTCCTATTCTTAGCCACAGTACAAAACTATCATCCCTTATTGGACCTAAATCCTGGTTCTTGTTTCACAGTATGGGAATTGGCGGCGACTGGCTAAGAAAACCTGTTAGTGAATGGCATAATGATTCCAATTACCAAGAAGCTGAGACATATGTGCGGCATGTCAAGGTGGTGAATGATCTGTCGGAACGGGCTGTGAAACTAATCCAAGACTTCTCAACTAGTGTTACCAATGATGAAACACAAAAACAGTTCTTATTGCAAGTGGTCGAATATCACCGCAAAAAAATTCCCAACTTTCAAAAAGAGACATTAAAGAACTTAACAGCACTCTCCTCCACAAAACCATAAATCCAGTAAAGTGATTTCATGATTGTGTGTACACTATTACCATACTTGTTAGTTACTATATATGTAGTTTGTCTTCTCTGTATAATAAACTGTCTTATATTGCAAACATTTTTGTCATGATTTTAGTGTAGGAAAACGATGATTAATAAACCAAATCAGTTAATTGTGTTGGGCGGGGGTCAAAACATCACCAAATGATCTAAAATTTGGTATGCATTCATATTTTGCCAGTAGAAACAACATAGGAGGGGTGCACCATATAATTTTTAAAGATATTTTTTCCCCATACCTACATGCAATGCCCTAGTGTATCAACGCTGATGGAGATTATGTTGAAGAATGAAAACTGTTTTCAAGTCAGTATATCACTTAGTATTTTTTAAAATAAAAGTTTATAATCTACTTACCGAATTACCCTCGCATAATTAAAATAACGCAGAATAACTTCAGGGCCACAAGAAACAAAAATGAACACTGAAAAATCATACCTGAGAACTCACTTCTCATTCATTCACCAAACATTCCCTGAAGTACTGATTACAGTTCATCCATTTCTCAGCTACTTACTCTTCCATATCCATATGAAGCAACACATCAAACAAACAAATAATCCCAGATTTCAGTCTTCTTATACATGGCAGGATACATAAAAGAACATACATACATATGAAAATGGGAAATTTAAAGTTCTTCACCTACCTTGCTCCGGCTGTGACATTGGCCATCCATCATCCGTCTTCCATCTTCTGCTGCTCCGTTCCTCCCATTGGTGGAAAGTTACCCTGTGCTTGTTGAGAGACGTCCTCACCAAGAGACGCGCTGCTGGTTACCTGATGCTAGGTAAAGCAGAGCAGAACCGGAGCCAGCCACTCCCCGAATTTACTAACTTACCACATCGGTCCTTTCTGGACAAATTACAGTTTTCGGATTAGGCACATTAAAAATAAGAGTGACGTTGGCATGGTAGCTGGAAGAAAAACACAAAATCTTCACCGTGCAAAAATGATGAAAAGATTAGGTACTTACCTCGGCCATGGATTGGGCTGTGGGCCATCAAAGTCGTCGATTTATTTAGGTAGTAAATTCTTCTGCAAGACTGTGACCTAAAATGAAAGAATACATAACTTTAGTTAAAGATATTTTCGATTTCACGTTCAGTGATAACATTCTATGCAAAACCTATGGAAATGTAGAGACCGATCTATTGAAGTGTAGACCGCCTTGTCAGAGGTTGCGCTATCGGCAAACGCGGCCGTTTGTCGGCATCGTAGAGTGTCGATGAAGCAAGCGCAAAACAGTTTCCGTAATTATTTTAAAAAGTGATTTACTTACCAGGTTTACAAAAGAAGTATTTTATTTTCTCCATTAAAGATTACAGTATCAATTATACTAAGACCAATGTTATGTTGGTATAATCACACATGTTACATTAATAATGCATTAACCATATAAGGTTTGAGCTAGAATGTTGATAATGATGAGCCCTTAGAGTATATTTGGATACTCGTAGATAAAATGCATGTCTTCTATCCAAGGGGCTCTCAATATTAAATTTATGTAAACATAATAATAAAAATCTTCATATTTTTCAAAATTTTCATATTTTTATAATTACTTGGGCCTCCCCGATGGTGTAGTCGTAACGTCGACGTCGTAGCTATGTAATCAAGGGGTCCCGGGTTCGATACCTGGTAGAGGCACATTGCATATTGGTTCGGATCCCATATTAAACTGTTGATCCAATCCTGAGTAGTCTATCTGTGCATAAAGTGGAATTAACACATCAACACAAACTCATATTTGTATTACATGCAAAATTACAGGTTGTTGTACTATATTCCAATATAGGAATTGTACACAAAATAAAACTGAATTAACAGGACTAAATATAAGCCACCAGTACAAGGTCCTACTTTCTCCTATATCATTTATTTACCTATCCTTTGTCCCTACGAAGTCACCGTGGGTTATAACGAAAACAAAAGTTGTGATAGAGTTATAAAATATTTACTTCCATCTCAAGAGCTCATAATAATGCCCTACCTAATTGCACAGTTCCATATTTCCTTTTGGAAACAGGAGAAAAAGTCCAGAGAAGAGATGAGTTCTCACCCAAGCCAGGGACTAAAAGCTCCATAAAGTATTATAAAGATATATCTTCCCTTGAAAGAAGGACAGTCACATTTGTCAACGATGCATTTTTCTCAGCCTTTACATACTTTTTTCCACTTAGAAAAAAAGCCATGTTGCTTTATTTTTGACGATTATGTAAGTTTATTCCTGTGTAATACACAAGAGCACCAACACACCGCCAGGGCCCCAAGGAGATTTATGGCACGGGAAAGGTAGGGAGTGGAGAAGCAGTATTTCCTTGTTACAGATCTAGAGCCCTATTCTCTCTCTGTACTCGGAGAATTAACTTCTGCTGCGGTCTGTGAACCCCTTTTCTTTCTCTGAAGGAGAGGATAGACTAATTTAGCATCTCTAACCACTTTCTGTTTCCCACTACTATTGCAGAAATAAGAGCTGCGTTGAAGTTGCGTTTACGTCACCAGATTTTTACTAGGGCATACACTAAAAACTCGTTTGTCATAATTTGATGCGACCGCACCATTTTTACGATAATCCGTAATGTACGAGGATGTATCAAAAAGTTTTGCCTGTTGAGGTACAATTTGTTTAATAATGGAAAGATTGAAACAATGAACATACATATAGTTTGCCTGTAGAATCCTCTACTCAGAGTTACCCTTACACATAGTTCCTATCACGTTCGATGCATTTGTGCCAGTGGTTCATCGAGCTCTCAAAACCAGTTTGGAAAAATTCCACAGAACACTCCCTGCCTCACCGTTTTAAAGCTGTTTTAACCCCTGGAGATCCTCGAATCTCATGCCACGAAGCACAGACTTAGCTCAGACTTAAGTACTTAAGTTCCAAGTGGGAGAAACCGAAAGTGTGGACATGACAAGGAGTGGCAGGCCATCAACGTCGTTGACCGACGACAACCGCCACAGGGTTGATGAGCTCATTCGAGACGATAGATGCATCACCATCCAGGAAATTTCTGATGCAGTGCACATGTGGTACTATGGGTCAGCACATGCAATGATTGAGAGTTTGGGATACCATAAAGTCTGAGCTAAGTGGAATGAGATTCAAGAGCCTACAGGAGATTAAAACAGCTCTAAACGGTGGGGCGGGGAGTGTTCTGTGGAATTTTTCCAAACTGGTTCTGAGGGCTGGATAAAACGCTGGCACAAATGCATCGAACGTGATAGGAACTATGTGTAAGGGTAACTCTGAGTAGAGGATGCTACAGGCAAACTATATGTATGTTCAATGTTTCAATCTTTCCATTATTAAACAAATTATACCTCAACAGGCAAAAGTTTTTGATTCCCCTCGTATTATATTACTGGTATACTGCACATTAAAAAAATACAGTAAATATGACACAATAAACTGGACTGTTTTATGATACGCAGTAGTTGTAAAGGTATAGCAATTTCGGACCGTTATTGATACAGTACAGTAACATTACGAGGATAATGTGTTCGATGTTAAATACTGATTACAGCAACAGAAAAGTATTTTGGGAAATAAAAATAGTATCAAGCGCTATTCGGGTAGCCATGAAATAAAAATTTTAAATTATCAAGTAATCGCTTTCAGAAAGAGACAAATTATCTGATTCTACGATTATCTTGATATTCGGATAATACGAATAATCTAAATATTTAAATAATCCGCGTCTGTGTTCTATTATCCATCCATGACTACCCAAGCATAGCCATCGCCGCGATTAGCCAAAAGTGGAAGAAAAACAACGTCAAATAAAACAAAATCAATAAATTTAGCAGTTCTCAATTCAATGAAATAGAGCAGCGGTTCTAAAACTTTCATCTCTTTGTACCCTATAGTCGTAACTAAACGTCTAATGTAACACCACATTAGGCGAAAAGTGTTGTTTGGGGATTTTTTCTGGCTGCCTGATTGGTGGGGTTTTTAATATGTTGGACGCTTGTATCTGCAATAGAGAAAAATGGCATTCGGGTGTAACGAGTGCACTCACGGTCCCCGAAATGACGTGTCAATCATACCCCGGGACGGGGCCAAACGTCGTTATGTGTACGGGAGACCGGTCGTGACTCTCGGTCCAGGTTTTCAAGTTCGGTACTGAGACGGTCGTTTATTGTCATACTATTGCGAGGCGGAGATTAATACCTTGAAATGTTACACTGTTTTGTTTACCTTTGATATGTAGATTCGAACAATCATAAAACACTAATAGCATAATATCTGGTACCTGAAAAACGTCAAATAACAACACTGACGAACGGTAAAAAGTGAATATATATTGTAACAACAAAAAAATATTGCAATCAACAACTGTTTACAAAGCCTCCTCACTCTCACAACATTCACTCTATCTCTCTTTCACACACATGAGGTATTTTTACATGTGAAGTATGGATACAAATCATGGATCTCATTAACATATCGTTCCTTTTAATTTTAGACCTTAATGTGAATTTGGGGCATTTGTCTGCCAGCTCCTGTGCTCTTTTAAATTAACTTAAGTGTAAGCCCTCGGAAAGCGGTTAACTAAGACAATTTGGGTCGGCGTGGTTAAATCTTTCGTTCGAATGAACGTATGCATCGAGTCGTAAGCACGACATTATACAAGTTTCTCGGACGGGGGTATTACACACAAGCCTCTCTCGTCCAATGAGAACAACTACTCAATTACATAGTGATGCAAAAACTTAATTGGCTCCAGCTGCCGGAATACACTAATCAATCGTCGGCGCGAGCAAAAATTACATCAAAAACCACTATGCAACAAATAATACTACTTCATGCGCACGACCTTGCAATAAAATTTACGCCTTCCACAATTAAACAGGACTCATCAGTCGAGTATTGACAAATTAAATGGCGCGACGGGGCGGTCGGTTACACAAAAAATGGAGCACACTTTGACAATTTATACTAAATATTAAAGAAATTAAATGGAGCTTCTAACCCTGAATGCAGACAATTAAATTAGAACATCTGAACATGAAATAACTCTTTTTTATAACAATACCAAAAATTATCAGACGCGGGGGTTAGGTTCGGGGTTTCCTGAGTAACTTTGCGAATAAGTGAGACTTCGGCGTTAACTGTACGGTGTTGATACTAACGACGCACGTTTACATGGACATGAGACCCTCTGAAGTATACTGTACCAGACTCTGCTACATGGCGTGGTCATTCATCTCTCCTGGACGCGGGACTTGCACACGGTTCCTTTGTGGCGAAATTGTTCTCCGAGGTCGACCGCGACGAAGAATAATTGCGACGATCTGGTGTACTTGCACCTCCTTAGTACTTCGGGCGTTCCTCTTGCCACTAGCGTCGGATGTACGTGGTCACGCGCCGGTCAGGAATCTCTCCAGTGTCGGGCATCAATTGGACGTCGATCTGCAATCATCTCTCTCTGGTGACGGGTTTCGTTTGGGCGTCGTTCTGGAATCGTCCTTCCCTCTCTCTCTCTGGTAACGAGCTTCGGTTGGGACGTCGATCTGAAAGCGTCCTTCGGGCAGTGTTTGGTTTTGGCGTCGTCTGACTGGCTTCGGCGTCATTGCAGGCGTCAGGGGAGTCGACGGACTCCCTTCTCTATCTTCTTTAGCCCTCCATTATTATGTAGTCCACGCTTGGCAAAAACAAATCACCGCGTAATCTTCACCAAAATAAGGCGCACACTGGTAACTCTCTATCTGCGATTCGTTCACGGTACGTAAGAAAACGAAGTCCACGGACGCAAAACAATGATCACGCGAGAGGGTAGCGCGGAGATGCTCTCTCTATGAAATTCTGGTAAAAACTGTCTCTCTGGAATCATAGTACTGCCTATATATAAGAGATTCGAATTCTTCCGTTGAAAAGGACGCTCAAGTGGCTTGGCTTCTGTTTCAGAGGGATGGAAATGACCTCTCTCCATTGTCTTGAAACGCGGTCAAGTGCGCGTCGTCGATCCTTGCAGGCTTGGGCTCCAGCTGATTTTCCTGGTCATCCGTGAACATGGGATCGACCGCCCACTGCGTCTTGGAGCCCGGTCTCGACGAAAACAATCTTTCCTTATCTCCGTGTTGGTGCAAATATGTCATGTCCTAAGCCGAAATGACAGTTCGGCTGTCACTCAAGAAAAATCCTTCTCCCAACTCCCGACGTCTGGCTCGGATACAAGTTTATCCACAAAATAAGATCAAACCTCACACTTTCATGTTTGTGCATAAAATGAATCAATAAACAAAAAATAATTTATATCGAACTGCGTTTCACATGTCACTAGATACCGTGACACGGGCTCTATGTGGAAAAATAGTAAACAAATAAAAATTAGAATCCTACGTTTATTATTTTATTGGGTGTTCCTACGTTTACAATCTTCATGATTAGTTACAAGAATAAAAATGTGAAACACATGTATGGTCAGAAGTTTACAAAAAACTTTATTTTTCATATACTTTTCCAGAGTTATTGATAAAAATAAAGAACAAAATTAAGTTTGTAAAAAAACTGTAAAGCACAATTTTCGAGTTTTTATTGCAAATCCCCAGAGTTTGTTGTGAAAAGGATGTGCCTGCGTAGCCTGACACAGTTTCTTGATGTCTGGCTGTGCACTTGAAACTTTCAAGCGGAGATTCGGCCCCGAATTTAACCTATTATAGATTTCGAACGAGTATTTTATTTTGGGACATATGAAACAAAGATAAGAGTGTCGGTAACAAAGTCAGCCTTATTTTCCTTCTGAGTTCTAAAGCTATGAAGTCTGAAACAATGAAGTCTGCTGTACACACATGCAGGAAAAACGTTGTCTTGTGGGTATTCTCGACGTTTCTCTTCCGAGCTGATCGGGTACCCCCATCAAGTCGTTCATGAGGTGTAAAAAATGGCATATTAGTGATACTCAGTTTTCCTGAGCAACCCTAGAAGACCAGAATTTTGATACCAGACGGGGTTCACATGCAGCCAAGAATTCACCATACAACCACAATAAAATATCATAAATCATAATCACTTTTAATTAAATGAACTGAAAATCAAAAGTATTTGAAAATATTTAATAAGGAAGTAAAGAATTGATATTATAAAATGATAGTAGAAACTGTAGAACACTGTACACAACAGTAGAAAATGTCATTTTTTTTTATTCATTACATAGAAGAAAACGAAGAGGAGCACACAGAAATATCCTTTTGAATATTTCACATCTTTTATTAAGCTATGTTTCCCTAAAAAAGATAAAGTCTGATGCATCAATGTGAATAATTACTAGGTACATCACTTGAAAATGAGGAATTTTCGAATGCAAATATTGATTACGGAGTGAAGATTTGCACTGTTTAAGGTTTGGCGTTTCTACTGGCTTTCATCGACAAACACAAGAAGTCGACCTGTGATAGAAGAAAGAACACTTAACGTTGTAAGGTATTACAGAGATTGCTTAGAAAACTAAGTAGAAAGCAGCCACTCACTTTTCATTGTCCATTCGACTGAAAACCTACTATTCTTCAACTTCTCTGAATGTTACGCTGCGAAGATAAGCGAGTACGCAAGTTCATTCATTGGTAAGAAGGTGGAAGCCAAATATTTACACTAGCCTCCCTAAATGTTGTTCGAGATCTTATTACTGAAGATACCATTAAAGAGAAGAGGATGTAGATTCATCATATTATTGGGCGCAGATTTGCTAATGAATGTCATCGACAACACGCTGTTAAACTGCTTGTACCGTATAGTAGTTTTAGAGAATTATCCGAGCATTTTAATTTCAAATTTATAAAACATTTTGTACTATAATATTTTTATCCTAGCACACATACCTATAAATATTGCATAATGAAGCGAGTATATGTTAAAGCTCATGTAGTAAAAATATTAAAATACCCATTTCTTTGAACACTAAAAATTGTCTACTTACAGCAACGATATTATATGTTCTCGAATACAAACATACATGTACACACATATACACACACGTATATATATATATATATATATATATATATATATATATATATATATATATATATATATATATATATATAATAAATAATGATATTGTCTTGTGTCTGTTAAAATGTTTTAGGGGGTTCAAGGGGTACAATGATAAGGAAGGTATTGTATCCTGTACCATCGGCGTTGGCAGGAAGAGGGGTCGGGACCGGTCCGTCGACCCCCCTTCCCTCTTATGGAAAATGGCATCGTCCATTTGAAGTTACAAAACAGTAGAAAGCTTGCTATTTTTATTGTTAATAACAGAAATAAATTTCAGTTAGTTGCTATTCGAAAATAATAACCAAAGGGTACTACTTTACTATACCTGAGACACCTGAGAATCATTTCTTTCGCACTTTTTTACATTGCTAACGTACTATTCTGCATTCCGGAACACTTATTTAGGTGAAATAATTGAAATTGTTAGGAAAGTAATGTATATTTCTTACATTTACGAGTACTTACTGTTGTTGTTAATTTCCACACACAACATGGCGATAGCTTACCGTTGATCGTTCCTTGAGCCAGAAAAACCATTGACGTTAGCCCAAAAATTCACGATAGCCCCACAAACCATCACGGGGACGAGGTATGCCTACTAGGTTAGGTTAGGCCTGTTAGGTTTGGTTCCATTAGCTCTCCTTTCATTCAATTTAGCATATACGGACAATACGAGAGCGTATTGTGCTCTCATGCAGGAAGCAAATGGCGGCAGCTGCAATAGCGCGTCGGAAATAGATTTTCGTACAAAACCACATGCATTCGCATTAAAATGAATCAAAATTACATTCCCGAACATCAACAACGCTACAGAAAATGATTTGCGTAAGTACTTTCTCCTGTAAATTTGAAGAAATCTGTCTCAGGTATAGTAAAGTGTTACCAACCAAAGTAATAACTTTATTAGATCGAGAAAAAAAATGCTTAAACTACATGATTTCATATTCTACCATTTACACCGAAGAATAAATGGCTCCACAGTTTTCAAATTCCAAAAAATAGAGTTTTATGTGAGAGGTCACACTACATAAACTTGGTAACTAAAATTCCTCTCATAACTTTTGTGTGCAAAAGTTAGTAACAAAATATAATATGCATTTAGTGCACTAACGTTACGAAATGTACCAAAATAATACCGAAAACACTTGTGGTGGATATTCACCCATCTGGTGGACTGATTAGAAGAGCATAGTCGAGGATGCTGTAATAATGATAATAATAGTACGATTTCTATATTTCATAAGCGAAAATCCAGGACGCTCACCGGAAGCCTGTTGAGAAGAAGGAAGGGGGGGATGCGGGGGCGAGCCTAAATCCCTCAAAGTATGTAATAGACCATAATTATTACGGAATATATACTGAAACTGTCGTAAGATCCCGAAGATGGTATGGACGATTTTCAACAACGCGGAGGAAACTTTCATAAAACCATTTTGTACCTTACATAACATATTCATGGGTAGGAATGTAATGAAAAAATAACGAAATCCATGAAAGGATAAGATAAGTATTTATCATTTCTGCTATCCCACCAGATTCCGTGAGGGGCCTCCCCGATGGCGCAGTGGTAGCGTTTTATATATATATAATTGTAATCAAGGGGTCCCGGGTTCGATAGCCGGTGGAGACACATAGTGGTTCGGATCCTACTTTAAACTGTAGATCCAGTCTCGATTAGCCTATTTGTGTATAAAGTAGGCTTAAAACACCAAATGCATTAACCGATTCCGAGACATTAGTGCTTCCCGAAGACACTTTTCTGGACACCGGGACAAATTACACCATTCTGGGACGTATGGTATATATATTCTCCCGCCGCCGTACGAACCGGTGTCCATTCACAGCGCAGAACGGTTATTTTGACAAAATCCTATTTCCCTGCAGGCTGCTTTGGGGAGGAGGGTTTCAGGAGGGCAGCGGTAGGTCTAATTGGCTGTTTTACTGCAAGTTCCTTAGTATGCAAATCGGCAACAGAGGGTCACCGCCAGAAAGGAGGTCTCCGCGCCTATAATATAATATATTATATTATAGTAATAATAACTTTGTAATAAAATTAGTTGATTTCCATTAGTTTATAATAGTTATTGTGGCATAATAACAATCATAACCAAGATAATAATTATTAATATTGTTTCTACCATGCAAGTTTTATCTCTGCGTGACCCCCCCCCCCCCCCACACACACACATATGCACAAAACGTTCTGCCTACGTCCATGCCCTGTACCCCACCCACGTTCCTTAGCCACTGTCAATAAGCAACATTCGCCGAGGAAGTCCCGTTGAACAATCCTCTGCTCACCAATTCCCCTACCTTCAAAACAGAACCGAGTCTTCCAGCCTAAATCCCGATTTCAGAAACGAGGAGGTGGACCAATATCTTGCGGCTCCTGCTCTCCCATTGTTGTGGTCGGCGCTGCAGGAGGGTGAACAATCCCTCTCCAGCCCTTCCTGCTAATTATTTTACAGGGTTTTACAGGAGGACCAGCCGTGCGGGTGATACATGGTCATGTGCGACAGACGCGTGGCTGGTACGCGATTGTACGGGGGCTGGAGTTTGGCCAATGTCTTCCATCTTTGCTACAGGCTCTTACCGAACGCATGTATTCCCTCTCCTGGACGCTGGCCAATGGTCGCTTTTCGGCTTTGCACAAGATGCTTAATGGTCAACGAAGTGAAATATATGGAAGCAATTATTGGCTTCTAAAAAAGGAAGCTTTTTCGGTAAAATTTTCTCGGACACCTAGTGGATTTACTGTCGAATCAAAATTGTCAAACTCGATGGCTCTTATTTGCAGATAGAGGGTCGATAGTGGGTAAAATAGACACCACCTATTGATACGTATCTGTGATAGTGTTCATTCATATCGTGCTTGCTTTAATCTAGCTACCATGCAGGGTGGGTAAAAATCATGATTTTTTATTTAAAAAAATATTTTTTGGGATTTAAATCGATATTTTTACAAAAAACGCTTAAAATTGCTTGCATTGTTTTTGGCACCATACATGTAGATATATATATGTTGTTTTTTTTATAGATTGGCTATGTCTAGTAAACGGCCCTATAAAATATTTGAACACTTTGATGAAACAAATAAAAAAAACATGTAAATATACATTTTTCTGTTCTTGATACCGTATATGAACCTACTATAGTGGGACCACAAGCAAAAAAAGCGCAGCCCCGCGACTCCTGTGCACCGTTCTTCCGCGTGGAGGAGAGGGGAAGAATGGAGCATGCTTCCTTATGGCCAGAGTTGAACGGAAGAAGGGAAAGGTGCGCGGAGACTTTTCGCTGAAGGTTCTTTCATTTGTGGTTCCTCTATATGCTAATGTATGTTGAGTCTGTTACTGAAACTATGATAATTCAGTAACTTCCCTTCAAGTGAAAATAAAACATTTTTGATGTACTTTATAATTGTAACTTAAAATATTTTTATAGTCTTTGTAGCTGAAATTGCTTTTAATTATAATTTAAAAATATCAGCTGCCATGCTTGCCATTTCACTGCCTACGGTTTAACATGATAGTATTTTGTAGCTACCTACAATTTTCTAAAAAAAAACATGTTTGCTATGTTTGCCTATACAATTATTGAATTTTAAATCAAGATATATATATATCAAGATATATACAAGGGACTATATATATTATATATATATATATATATTTAAGTGTATTTTCGGTTTACATATTATATTCCCTTTCTCATTAACTTCACCCCATTATATATTTTATTTATTTTCCTTTATTGGAGCTTAATAAACACCATTAAATTAATATGTACTTTCTGATGTCTACAAAATCCATTTGTACATTATTCTATATAGTATTTATTTAAAGCGATTTAAACTCGTTTTTTCTTGATCACCTAATTTAAATCAATCCACCTTGCTACCTGGTAATTTCGATTTTAAAGGATATTTTAAATAACTGCTAAACGGCGTACTGGATTCTGTCCCCGGCTACCTCACTTCTGAAATGCACTGGTGGACTGACCTCATCTATTTGTTTTATAATTTCAATGTATAATAGCTATTATCATAAGTAGGCTGAGACTTTACACAAAAATGTATTTTCTGAGACGAATTCATGAATTTTATAGCGGTTTGGTTTTTAGGGCTGAGTCGATACCACTTTGAACCGATTCCCACCGATACCTGCACCGATGGTTAAAACTTGTTATAGTTAAAGTTGTTCATAATATTGATTAGTATTAGTGTGCAAGTATTCCAATTTTATGTATCAATTTGCAGGAGTTTTGCTTTAAAAAATTGAGAATTCAATCAGAATATTAAATTGTATGTCATGTGTAACATACTCTTTACGGGAAATATATAAAATAAACATAGGACAATGGAATACACGATACTACCAGATCCTTACATTTTTTGAGTCTCGTAAGAGAGCATTTAATTTGTTAAATTTGTTGTGGCAAGAACATGAATTTGTAAAATGTTTAGTTTAAGAAAACCATACAATTAATACTTTCTCATTCACGTGTAACAAAAGATTTTCAATTAATGTCTGGTGAAAGAAGTGTAAATGTAGTGTACAAAAAGCCAATTCAGTGTAGATATCGTGGTATTTTTTGTCATGTCCAAAACATTTGCCCTAAGATGCGTTCAATAAACTTAATGGCATCGATCAATTATGAAGCAGGTAAAAGTAACAAATTATTCGCAGTGATTGTGTCCATAACTATTGAAAATATGACAGTTAATGTGTGCATCGATACAGGAAGTACTGTATCCATTATCAGGGAAGACGTACTGTCTAAATTAAATGCTAAAATAAAATTGAATGTAGTCGAGTGTAATGAAAGACTTACAGTGGGAAAAGGAACACAATTGAGTGTAAGTCATGCTCGTTGCCTGACACATTTTTCGTGGCAACAACATTGTCTGTTGATTGCATTCTTGGACTAACATTCCAAATTAAATCCCGTATGATTATAGACTTAAATAAAAGTGAAGTAACTTTTCCATTTGGTGACGTACGCTTGCCGATAAATTAGAACTATGACAGTATTGTAATGCAAAATGTGTCATTTCAGAAAGAACCTATTCGTCCAAATTCTCAGAAAGTGTCTCCTTCATCACAAGAGAAAATGTGGCAACGAAGAGGACGACAAACAGCTCTCGGAGGACGAGGTGGACCGCAAAGTACTATTTCAAGGACATATACTCCTCGGTCATTACAACAGCAATGGCAACAAGGAAATGGTGAAAACTTCAGGTAGTCTTTATCAGAAGGAAGGATTACAATGGCAGCAACGTGTATTTCATCCGAAGATTTCCAAAGAAAATTAGGTGAGCTGAAATATAATTATTCTGATGTTTTAAATAACAATATTGGACAGATTAAGATCTTTGAATACAAAATACCTTTAATAGATAACATTCCTGTACGTTGTATGCTCTACAACTTGGGACCAGCAAAAGAAAAGGATTTAGATGTTATTGTTAATAATTTACTATCAAATGGTATCATGAAACCGACACAAGGAGCATATGCTTCGCCTAGTTTCATTGTATATGGTAAAAATAATTTTAAAAAATTGTTGTAGATTGTCAAAAAGCAAATGAGCATATTTTATGGGATGGATATCGTGCTGATAAACTAGAAGATACTTTATGTAGTTTAAGTAAAGGTAAAATATATTCTGTTCTTGATATCAAGTCTGCCTATCAACAAATATTATTAAGTGAAGATTCAAGTGTTATTACTAGCTTCGTAATAATACAAGGACATTTCAGATATCGATTTTAGCCTTTTGGATTGAAAGTAGGGAGTGTTTGCCTAGCGAAAGCTATGAATATGCTTCTCGGTGACTTAAAAGGAAACTTTCTTCATTATTATTGTGACGATGTCCTTATTGTCTCTGAGGATGAAAGCTCTCATTCAGAACATCTACAAATTGTTCTAGAAATATATAGAAATTTGGAAATTACTGTATCACCTGGTAAAATTCAATTAGGAAGGAGAGAAATTAAATTCATGGGTTTGTAGTAAAGAGTGATTCATTACTTGTGGATCCTTCTAGAATTGAAGCTATTAAGAAGTTATCTAGTCTTATTAAATATTATTATTTATTAAGAGTATTAAATAGGTTAATTGGATTAATTAACTACTTCTCGAGATTCATCCCTGATTTTCAAAAAATAATGACACCATTTAATGATGCTAAATTAGCAAAGAATTTTGAAGGTGGATGGCCAACAAATTGCACTAATTTCAATTAAACATGCATTTGGAAATTGTCATTTTAAAGTTTCCAGACATGACAAAACCTTTCATTGTTCAAGCAGATGGTTCACTGTCAGAGTATGGTGCTATTTTATTACAAGAAGACAAAAATAAGAATCTTTCTCCTGCTTTCTTCTTTTCTAAAAGAATGAAATAGAAAGACAAACATTCTACAATATATCGGGCAGAACTTGATTCACTTATGATGGATTTAGAACGTTTTGATGTATGTCTAAGAAGTCAACCATTTTTATTACAAGTTGACAACATGAGCATTGCATGGCTGATTAAGAGAACTTCTAAATTTCCTAAATATGCTAGATAATTAGAGAAAATTTCAGTCTATAATTTGAAAATAGAGCATGTTCCAATTAAATGTAATGTACTTGCTGGTATTTTGTCGAGAATGTTTAACAACAAGGAATTTAACACTGAAGAAATGTATGTATAAGAATTGAAAGGCATTACTTTATCTACAGGGTGGCTATGATGTCTGGAACCATAGGAGAGGGACGTGGCGGCATCCGGGGAAGTCAGTAACCCATAGTGCAGTTGGAAAATTGCTGAACAAATTTCGCAAAACAGGATCGACTCAGGATAAACAGCATTCTGGCAGACCATCAGTAGATGAAGATACCAGAACTGTAGTGCTTGCAAAGTTTCACGCTAGTCCTAAAAAGTCAGTGCGGCCCACATACATCGAGATCGGTGTTCCCCGGAACAATGTGCAGAAAATTTTAAAAAGTGAAAAATTCCATTCGTACATGCTTCTGCATGATCTAACAGAGGACGATCCTGACCGAAGGGTTGAGATGTGTGAATGGTTCCTTCGCCAAATTACAGTAAATCCACCTTTTTTTGGAAACAGTGATGTTCTCAGACGAAGCAAATTTTATACGTTTCTGGGGAGATGAACAAACAAAATGTAAGGCACTGGTCTCAAACGAACCCAAACTGGTTCACCGACAGTAAAATGCAAGGCTTTCCAAAAGTGATGGTATGGTGTGGTTTAATGGTGTGGTTTAATGGACGGTAAGATTGTTGGTCCATTCTTCTTTGAATCAACAGTCACTGGAGAAAATTACCTCAGTATGTTGGGCAATGAAATGGTACCAGAACTTGATATTATCGGTGGCTATCCAGAGTGGTTTATGCAAGATGGGGCTCCACCTCATTATGCAGGTTGCGTACGCCAATGGTTGGATGACATGTTTCCCGGACACTGGATTGGGAGAAGGGGTCATGTGGAATGGGCAGTAAGGTCACCCGACCTGAACCCTATGGATTTTGCCATATGGGGGATTGTGAAAGCTGCGGTGAATACAGTAAAAAATCGGGATCTGGAACATCTCCGGAAAAGAATAACTACTGCAATTGCTGCTCTGGAACCACGTATGTTACAGACAATTCAAAGAATTATTGTAAAACGTCTCCAGAAGTGTGTTGAGAATGGTGGCGGACATGTGGAGCACGTTCTTTAGTAGGAACATGTGCCATGTATCAGACTTTATAGCCACCCAGTGGGCTCATCCTTTGTTATCCGCATCAATAGGGGATGAACAAAGAAATGATGATCAGTTGAAAGTTATTATTGATAATATATCACAAAATGAAAATGTTGCTAATTATAAGGTTATCAAAGATATCTTGTGGTATTTTAAGACTAAATCTAATAATATGCCTTATAGAATAGTTGTACCGATACATCTTAAAGTCTGTTATTGAATATTTTCATAGTAATGTTGTATATGGTTCACAATGTGTATGGCTCAAAACATTGAAGAAAATTCAAAGGCTCTTTACATGGTCAAAAATGAGTGAAAATATTAAAAATGTTCAAAATTGCATAATTTGTCAGAAGCCTATTGTCAATCAGTTGGCGTCAGAAATAGTATCTGTAAGTGGACAACGATATTATATTGACTGTGTTGGTTATTCGGTTAGCTCAAAGGGTTATAAATTTGTGTTTGTAGTTGTGGATGCCTTTTCTCGTTTCGTTGTATACGAACCTTTGAAAAATGTTAGGTCAAAAATTGTTACGCAAAAGCTTTTCAATACCTTCATGAATTGTGGCATTCCTTGTGAATTGGTTACAGATAACGCTGGCTATTTCTGTTCGCAATATTTCACATCATTTTTGTTTCATTTAGGTATTAAACATATTACTATAAGTCCATACAACAGTCAAGCCAATTTGGCCGAGAAATATATTTGTAATTTAAATTTTAATTTACGTATCTTATTTGCTAAAGATCATACTAAATGGGTGACTGCCTCAAAAGAGATTCAGTATGCACATTATTCTTGTTTTTGTTACTCAACAAAGTATACCCCTGCTCAATTATTTTTGGGAAGAGATCTTAGCGATATTGTGGGCATTAAGTGGGACTTAAATCATGATCGTGATCAGTTAACATATAACCAAAGAAAATAAATTCTATCGCAAGCCTTTAAAAACCTGAAAATTGCCTGGAAAAGAAGGGAATCTCTTTACAAGAAGAATTATTCTAAAATTAACTTTAAGGTAGAAGATAAAGTAATGTTTCAGAATCAAATCATTCAAAAAAAAAGGCTGAAAATGTAACCAAAAAACTGTGTTATAAGTATTTGGGTCTTTTTGCTGTCAAGAAATTTCTCACAGATGTTTCTGTCATGGTTCAATACTGGTCTGATGCAAATAACTAATCTTAAAAGGTATTTTGCACCACCGTCCAAACTTGCGGAAACCGGTTCGGTGTACATGAGTCAGGAAGGAAGCCAACAAGCAAGCTAAGTCGCTGCTTGTTGTCCTAGGTTAGTTTTGACCTTGATAAAAAAAGGTATGAAAACAAATACAATGTTTACGATTTTTGTTTACTCTGAAGGTCCGGACGTGTTAAAAGTATTTGAATATAATTCAATTCAATCTTTTTATTACAATATTATTATTTATTATTTTATGATCGATCACAATGTTCAATGTACAAATATCATCATGCTCAAATTTCATATTTAGTGTTCAATTACTATAATATTTAATATTCATGATTGTGTACAAAATGTCACGTGCATATGTATTATTCTGTCTTTAAATGTGTTGTATGTAGAAACTGTGCCAGGTATTTTTATACTTATTTCAGATCTTGATGGACTTATGTAAGAAGAGCTCTCAGTGTCTTCCATATATAAAAATGTACCTATATTTTGGTTTGTAAGTAGAAATACTTTACAAAGTTCAAAAAATGTTTGTAATATTTTGTTTTTGAGTTCTATATTCCCCATAACGAATCTCGTGTATATGTTTTCTCCTTTAGAGGGAGGGGGAATTTTGTAACATACTTGTAACGGGAAATATACATGTTATATAAAAAGTCAGATTTTTCATGCAAAACTGGTGCAAAATAAAATGAAACTTCGAATTTTGCATAATTTGAAGGATATTTAGACTCCACGCAAGTATCGCGCTGTATTTTTGCATAGTCTGACAAAGACCAAATGCCGGGAAAGTATCAGCATGAATCAGCATAAATTCTTCTCCCCTTAATTTAGTCGTAAGTACCTACTTCAAAGATAACTGCTTTTTGAGTGGCGAAAAATCTGTCGATGTTTATAAATTGTAGTGCCTATTTTGTATTTTCAGTGCTTTTCCTATTTTTAGAGTTTTTAGTGCCTATTTATCCTTATCCTTGTTATAAGCTCTTATCCTTCATTACTTTCCTTGTAACAATCTGAACGTGGATAGTATAAAGAATGAAGGACACTGAAAAGTATCATATTGAAAATGTAACAAATATTTATGAAATATTTTTATAACACTCAGTCAGTAATTAAGTTCTGAGAATTCTTTAACACTGGGACTTTATTTATAAAATAAAATAAATGTAATAACTGGGAAATTATTGGGTGGACTCGGTCCCCACAGGCCCATATAAGTTAACGCTACCGCACATGTGAGTGAATTTTCTTGTATTTCACGAGTTTAACACTGAACCTCATGTTTAGTTTTAACCAAGACTGGACTGACCCAGAGGAATACCGGGTAAAATCCAGGAGCACCTTTTATGACACTCTGCCTTTCTTAGGGTTCCAATAGGATGGATACACTGCATACCTTTGCAGTAAAAACAGCCTAATTCGTATTATTACCACTATTATAGACACGGTCTATAGAAAATATTAAGCTTGGATTTTCTGTTCATAGATGGTAGTACAGAATTACAAGTCCTTTTCTGCTTGTAAAATTTAAGTAAATCTGTAACGTGTATCGTTCTTTTACGCTTTTAAACACGGTAATTAATGTCTGAAATGTATGAAAAGTGCGTAATGTTTAGTTAATTCGATACCAATAATCTGCAGTTTTTCTTCAACTCTTTTAAATGAAGTACTTCTCCGTGTATTCATAAGTCTTGAACCAAGGGGTTTATTTAAAGCCGAATCTCATCGTTACACTATTATAAAGAATTGTATATTATACTAAGTGTAAGTATTCTTGATTCGGCGAACTTTTTCGTAGCATACCGAAGTGTTTTAGTCAAGGCGCCCTGGTAATAAAATACTTGTTGGTGTTCCAAGTTCGGACCTGGAATTGCCCTAAACGTGTAGAAAATAGGGGTTATGACAAATAAAGTCGGTGCTATATATATATATTAGGACATATTGTGCAATAATTTCACAACGTCTTCAGCTGGCTGATAGGGTCCAGCTATCGAGCGTATTGACATCGAAGAGCAAGCAAGAGAGTTAGCGATAGGCGCTTGGTTGATATGACGTCAGCGTCTTATTAAGTTGATTGGTGGCTTTGGAAGTTGAAACTCGCTTCCAAGCTGTTAATGGAAAAGTGTCATGGATGTTAAGAAAGTAATTGCACTGTACTAACAACGATAAACTCCTATTCGTAGAGTGAAGGGAATTCAATCTCAGTGAAAACAAGAGCATGAGAACCTAGAACAGAGACTGCAGAGGCTTTAAAATATTTGCTTTTAAAGGAGATAAGGCTTTCTTGAACCACATGGAAACTGACTTTAAGATTATATATCATAACATCATAACATAAGGCTCTATTTGTGGAAGAATTTATATTCTTTCCCCTAAACCCACTACAAACCAGGTCTATCTAAGTAATCTTGATTTAACTACTCCAATAACATTTAGGATGATCATATTTCATGAGATCGATCTCTCATCTTTAGTTACCCTCTGATCCATCTTTTTCAAGTTCTCTGCGACAATGTCCGCACTCGGTAGCAACCACCAGTTCCGATGCACCAAACTCTCCCCCCCCCCCTCTACTTCCCCCCGGTTCCATCCGAGTCACGCAAATTTTGAGGGGAGGGCGTTTTTATTGCGAGCTTAAGACTCGTTTACGGCCTCGCAGATCCTTAAAATTATTTACGGGCCTCGCATTAGGGACGAACAGCAAGAGATTACGGGTTGAAAGTAAGAGGGGCAGAAGATGGCGGACAATAATATTTGGAAATCTCTTAGTTAGTAAAGTAGAGGAAAGGTTTCCAAGTTTCCCTCAGCTCCGTCTCAACAAGTTCTCCTGCCGTGGTTGCCAGGTTCGTTTTCGAGATTACATCTTGAAGAGACCATTATGAAGAACCAACTTGCGCAGCGTTCATAAATTATTGGCGGCGGCTGTAAAGTTTTATGTAGATCAATTGCGCTCGCCGCGGACGTTTTGGTGGGATCTTGAATTACTTCGATGTGTCTTACTTCTTCAGGCAAGGATACTAAAGACCCATTCGCCCATGATTTGCGAGTGCCTATATCTGAAGGAAGTTGCGAGACAGCGTTATCTGATGACGTTATTTGCACAGTCGCATGCAATTCTTTCTGTTATGTACACTTTAGAATCAATCTGTGGTGAAGCATAAAATATAATACACTTATGCAGCTTTCAGACATAACCGACAAGCAAAACTGGCATGCGGCAATTAGATTTCACACTGGAGTGACAAGCGACCAGGGTTGGCAAGGTAATTTAATTTTTTTACATAAATTAACGCGTAATTTACTTGGCGTAGAAAACTAGTTTTTTAGGCAGATGTAAAAAGAAATAATTTAATTTCATAAATTAGTAACATAAATACTACTTTAATTATATTTTAAACTTTAATTTTCTTACTTATTTCAGCACAAACCCATTATTTTCTGAAGATTGCTTATACAGCAACGTCACGCCCTCACCCTCACTAACATTTTATTTTAAAATAGAAATGTTCTTTCACATTATTTAAAAATTGTCAAACCTGTTGATATATACGTCTTGCTTTTGTACTTGTATTTATAACATAACATAATGATTAACTGATTTTTTTTTTAGATCAGATTTCAAAGTTTTGGTAACAGCTTCAAATTCCATTTTCATGCGTATACTTGCATAATTATGATGTGAATATGAATATGGCACATACAAATTCAGAAGAAAAGTTTTTTAAAGTCAACTTCCATACATATAAATAACACCCCAAAACCATATTTTCTTCAATTTTTTATGATGATTCTATTTTTTACGTACTTCAAGTTTTATACGTACCTTACGCGTCTTTTACGTGTGATTTACATGTCATGTGGAAAACATTTTTTTACACGTAATT
The DNA here is from genome assembly GCF_977018435.1 of Lepisma saccharinum. Lineage (NCBI taxonomy): Eukaryota > Metazoa > Arthropoda > Insecta > Zygentoma > Lepismatidae > Lepisma > Lepisma saccharinum. The sequence goes on from NC_139233.1 coordinate 57,157,907, forward strand.
TCACAACCCTGTAAGCGCATGGCCTCTTCCAGTCTTGAAAAAAAAATATGTCCACTCTATGCACAGAAAGGCTAATCGGGACTGGATACAGTTTAAACTGCGATCAGAACCAATAAGTGTCTCCAAAGAGGATCAAACCCAGGATCACTTGATTATAAGCCGACGACATAACCACGGCGCCATCGGGTAGACCCTGCAGATTATTTGGATTAACTTAACAAGATATGAGTTATATTCAGCACATAACAAGGATTTTTGAATAACGTTAGCCTACTCGCAATTGAGCATTGGCGTAATTTTTCAATGCAGTCCCTCTTCTTTATCGATGCACGTCTGTCAACGTGCCATCAGCGAATCAGGACCGTTGGGAAAAATGTTTTGCCGCTGTCTGAACCAGAAATGTGTCGCTTACTGAACTTCATATGTGACGTGTTTCGCAGTAATAGCATCCTTAAGATGTCCGAAGAGCCAACAATCGCTGGGGATAAGTCTGGAGAGTAAGGAGGATGTGTGTAAACTTCTGGTCGTAAGTCAGCCCTCTTAACGCTGTCAGCATGCAGAAAACGAATCTCTGCTCACATCACTACTTTCGTGCTGCCATTTTGCTATAATACGGGGATTCGTCGGTTAAGACACGTATTTTGCATCCGCTTTTAGTACAGATTTCATTTTCTATGCTACGGGTCTTCCGTCGTTAATACAGGGATATCAAGTGGAACATGCATGCAATATTTCGTCTTCATGGGCTTTTGTCGGAGATTGTATTGCAGAATTATGGTTACACATTAAACATGCCTTGTACATATGTTCATCTGAGAGACAAAACTAAACTGAATTTTTTAAGAAAAGATAAATTCAGAGAAATATACCGAGTTATGTTTTCCAGGAGCTTCAAGATCTACTTCACTCTTGAGAGATTTCCTTTCTTTGCCAGTTTCAATTCTTAGGATAACTCTGAAGAAAAGGACTCGAGATATTTGTAGGATGTGTTTGTTTGTGAGAGGAGGAAATCGAAATCTCCCTTTATACAACTTCCTTGAAGTTTGTGAATAACAACGCTAATAGGATTAGTTCTTTTCAAAATAAGGATACATAGGTGGAATGGGAGAACCAAGTTTCCATGCCAATGAAAGCAAACTGACTTAGATTAGTTGTAAAGGTTAAAACAACTTCCAGTACCAATTTCTTTCAGTGTAGAGTCGTTGATTCAAATTGTTCACTTTCAATTATGGTTTCTTGGTAAAGCGCAAGGTGGGTGGATAACAGGAACGTCAATACTGGTAGTAGGAGGGCATTGGTTAGTAAGTGGAAAGGTCATATCTCTGTCAGTTTTTCGGCATTAAATTATTCTATTTGTAAAGCAACGAGTTGAATAGTTCTTAAGGAGGCTGAAAGCTCGAAATAGAATGTCTTTTGTTGAGGCAAATTAAAGATGAAGTCGCGCCAATTTCTGCTAGAAAGCTAAACCACGTGAGTCGTCCGCTAGTTGGTGCAACGAACATCAGGTTGCACACGTTTCAATATTTCCGACACACAAGCAAGGTGCAAAAGGGACGTAAGTTGCTCACCGCCAATTACGCTATAGTTCGTTTGTTATTCATCGAGGATTTGCGTCACAAATTACATACTGTCTTAGGGGGCTCGAACTCTGTTGCCATACTATACCTGCTGGACTTCCGCTTTAGAATATTTATTGAAGTTATTTATTGGATATTTATGGCAACGATTTTCTATTTCATATTTCCTCACCCATTCTTTCTTCCAGCTAGCTCCATGGGTTTGGTGCGAGGCACATCCAGCTGTTAACACTTCACGAAAATCTGTCTCTCAAATATGCTGATAGCACCAAACTTAACCATCCACAAAAACCAATTACAATTCCAATAATTCATACATTATTAGCATAGGTCATGTTTAGGGCTGTCAGTAACGCATTTTCGCAACGTGTTAGCATCCGAATGTGCTTCTCACTCGATCCATCCCTTCATCCATTATAGGCTGTTAAATAATTCAGCATAGCACCACTGCTCACGTGCTGTCCTTACAGGATATTTTCCGTTTGTTTATCTGAAATTGTTATAATTAGAATGATATTAGTAGATTAATTTTTCGTAAGTTATACAATAATATATTTACAATTTGATTAAACCGGCTGGGTTGTCATTCTTCTATAATTATATACATCACATTTCTTCAAATGACATATTTGGATTCTCAGTGATCATGCTGCCATCTATGAGTAAGTAAAGAAATCTCTATAGAATATAATATGGAGGTTCATTCCGCTGTCCATGCTCTTTCGGTGAACTTGAATGTGTAATGTATTGTTGTCTTGAACAGTTTCTCTTTCGACAGCTGCTTTGGAATTTTACAGTGATGACTTGTAAATTGTAAACTGTCGAACAAAAACACGTCGGTTCTATAGCTGCATGTAGTACCGCCCTGGACGCAACTCCAAAGGGTAAATAGGCCCCTGTCGACCAGTCCACCTCCTATACCACCTCAAAAATGAAAATGTAAAGTAAAAAAAAAATGCTCGCATGTGCTTTGCACCACGCCGCGAAACCATCTAGAAGGTGTGGAGTTAGGGCCCCACACTTTATTGATCACGGCCGAAAGTGGGAGTGATGTGCACAATACCACGCCCCTGGCCGCCTTTACTCCCACAGTTTCTTCCAGGTACTCACATTATACGACACGGGGTTGACGCTGGAGCCGCTTAAACAGGTGGAAAAAATCCTGGTTCTCCTCCGCCGGGAATCGAAACCGGATCTCTCGCATGGTAGTCAGACGTCATAACGACTTTTTAAAGAAAGACCCCTACGTGGCTGCCTCCCCCACCAATCAAATTCATACATGTAAATTTCTTTCAATTCTCATTTTCATCAGGACAGACGAACACAAACATCCATGTCCGAGCCGGGACTCGAACCCAGGACCCCTGGCGTCGCAGTGCGCTGTGCTAACCACTCCGCCACGGAGGTCGACTATTCTGAGCTACCGACGTTCAAAAAAAGAAAAAGTGGGTAAATAAATGCAATTTTGGCCCAAATATAGGTTTATTTTATGAATTTAGAGGTATACCTAATGTGACTGCTGCCCAGATTTTTTTTCTCGCTATCTTCTTCCCCGCTTCTCATTTCTATTTGGCCCCATCAATTGCCTCGACATATTTTTTTTCCTTTCCTAATTGAAATTTCATGCATTTGTTAACCACAAATACTTCAATTATTTGTTTATATGACAATGTATGCATGCTTTTTTGTTAAATGTTATAATATATTTGTCTTTGATTTATTTTCTATCCTCATGTCTAATGCTTCAATTCCAACCTCCTTAATTTATTTCTCTCTTTCTTGTTAACTTTCTATTCATATTTGCTAATCTCTCTCTCGTTCACGCCTCTTTTCGTGCGTTTTACTATTAATTAGTTAACAACATATTTTAACAACTTATGAAATAAATATCCACATATCTCTTCCTTCCCCTCTTCCCTATTTTCTCTTGTTTTATACTTTACTTTCTGTGTAGCCTGTAATCTTCATAATCCAAATCTCTAGCAATATCAATGATTCATATCAATCTTCAGTTTTCTGGACAAAGGCAATAAATATTTTAAAATATAAGCGTTATATTTCAAACAAACGTCATACTAAGTGTTTAATGTAAAATTTATTCACTATAGGTTGTAAATTATAACACACCTATGTTGGTCAAAGGCAAGTCTGAATCAGTGCTTCAAGAAGGTATCCGTCCGCTCGTTATGGAAATTTTAAAATAGATTTATCGTCAGCCATCTTGAAACCCATTTACCGATTTTGTACAAATGCAACCCAACATGAACCCTCCAAGGGCATAATACTTTCAGTTGCAAATTCATACATTTACGGTTGTTATCTTTATCTCAAAAATAACGAAATGCTTGTTTCTTGTATTCCCTCGCTACTCCTATATCACACACTATGGCAAAGGAATTTACTGACACCAGGGTGGGTAAAAAGGTGGCTTAACACGATTAGTATTTTGCATATTTTCAACACAAAATGTTTCCTATTTTTTGCTTATAAAAATTACTGAATTTTAAATCAAGTTAAATTTAAGAGTGTTTACAGTTTCCATATTACATTTCCTTTCGTATGAGCTTCACCTAGTCAGTACATATATTTTCCTTTGATTTCCTCTCTTAGAGCTTAATAAACACTATTAAATGATTATGAGATTAATGTAGATTCAGCAAAAACTATTTTGATATTTACAAAATCCTCATGTACATCATTCATTAATTAATTATTTAAATCTTGATTTAAAACGCGATTTATTTAAATCAATCCACTTTGCCTGACACTGTGCTTTCCTGCCTTCCTACGAGTTTCGATCAGAATATGTAGTCACCACACTAGTGAAGTTGAAGTTGAATTTTCTTGAAGTTTTCTTGTAGAAGTACCGTTTCCTTGACTCCCATCTGTTTTAAAGTTGTGGTAATGGCGTAGTGCGATGAATTGGCTTCTGTTACCTCTGCAATTGTCGCTCGAGGTTCGGTCTGTGATGGCAGTTCAATTACGAACTGAGTGTTGTGGTCCTTACAAGGGCCGACAGAATTTTGGTCCTAAGAAGGGCCGAACTAAATTTTTGGTCCTAAAAGGGCCTTTTTGCTATGACATTTCGTGTTATATCTGAGTTGTTGTTGGTTGTCTGTTTAGAATATTTCTGTGACGAACTCGACGAGTGCCTGTAGAACTGCAGCGGTTCTATCTGATTCGTTACTCACTAGTGTGGATTGCTTTGCAAATTTAACGTAAAAGTATTTGCATTTGCTATTGGTAATTTAAATACGGATATGAAGAAGTGGCAAGAATTAAATAGTAAAGATTTGTATATTCATAATTCTGAAAATAGATCTTAAATCTAAAACTTGAAAGTGAAATGAAAGATTATCCGTTTGAAAATTCGATAGAATTTTTATGTTTCGAAATGTTTGAAGGCGCAGGACATCTATGTTTAACTATTTACATGAAGAAATTAACTACTTTGTTCTCTTTATTTACATGCACGAGCCATGGATCGTATACAAGAACCATACATAGTAACGGGTAGAAAGTACGTAAAAGTAGGTTTTGAGGGCACAAACATGAGTGATATCTGTAAAATAGTCAAAGAGTTTTCATGGCTTTAGAAGCGATGTAATCTATATGCTGACTTAAGGTTAGTTTTGTGTAGAAAATGATTCCAAGATCTTTGTGCTGCTCCACGAACGGAGTATTATGACTGACCTTTCTTCTTTGTTTCTCACAGTAATAGCAACGTTATCGAGAGCAAGAGGTTACACATGTCTGGTTTAGATTCCGCAATTTTCTATTCAGATGCCAACAGAAACCACAACCGATTCTCTTCCACAGATGTCACATTCGTGGACCGTGATCTCGTAATGGACAAATTGTTGCATACCAACGCAGGCGGATGGTCGAATTGCTAAGCTGCATTCGACAATCAGACACTTCCATCCATACTGTGCCTGGTTAGTGCAACGTTGAGGGAAAATTAACATCTAGAAAGATGGGCATAACCATCAGATTGTTTATGGAAATACAGGGTATTGATACATAGATAATGATTAATGGGGAACATGATACTGAGAATGTAAGGTTGCAATACCACGTTGCTGTGCGGAACGATATTTTAAATCTATAGTACGATTTTTTACTGTGTTTTACCAAAGGAATATGAAGTCTCCACACTAGTGTGGACAACCTTTCATTTTACTTTCAAGTTTTAGATTTAAGATCTATTTTCAGAATTATGAATATACAAATCTTTACTATTTAATTCTTGCCACTTCTTCATATCCGGATTTCACTTACCAATAGCAAATGCAAAAACTTTTACGTTAAATTTCCAAAGCAATCCATTGAACGCAAACCACTTCTTTCTAGATTCACACACAATTGTACGAATCATTACATTATGCTCAAGGGTTTCATCACTCCAAACTTTCAGTGTGGTGTGCATAGGGCAGCTGAAGAGTTAATAATATTGTTCTTTACTATATTTTTTTCTTTTTCTTAGATAAATATGAATGAATAAAAAAGTGTTTATATTTATTTGTTAGTAATTTTTGTTATTTAGTGTCGCTTACATGCCACGATAGGCTAATCTCGACGTTGAGGACTAGTGATGATTACATTAAATTGATCGAAATGAATTTGAATTTGAATTAAAACTTTTTGGGTGCGTCAGCACTAAGGCTATTTTGCACCCGTCACACTATTCGGGGTCCAGCCCATTATCATAACAAAAATAAAAGCGTGTCTGGGAACTAAAATTTCCTTACCTTGGTTAAAAGCTGAGGCTAAAAGGGGCGCTCAGCACAAATAAGGACAAAACACAGGACGACACAGAATTATACTGGCCAGTCGCCAGAGCCTCGTTAGTCTTCAGTCCAGGGTGTACTACGTGAAGTGAGGTTGATTAAATTGATCGAGGGACAGTCATAAAGAACACACATGTAGTAAACCTGGGGGAAAAGTGTTCACGTACACTCGACTACTTGGAAGAGGAAATCACAAAATATCTCCTAAAACAGAAATTCTAATAGAAGCGGTCATAATGAACAACTTAACAAACGAATACCAAACTTCACAGAAATCGACATTGGGGCGTTGTGGGGGTGGACAAGCCACTTCCTGCTTCCTTCCAAAGTACGTCATTGTCGGGCAGAGTGGTTTTTGCCTCCCCCGCCATTCTCCCACAATCTTCACCCTAGAAAACTGTTCTACTAGCGTCGTTAACAGAGACGACTTCGAAACAACTTCAGAGTCGTAACGAAGTAAAAGCCAAAATAATGATACTGCTGACGTTGGAAGAAGACCGAGAAGTTTTGAAAAGTTTGTTTTATGTCCACTTTATGCTATGGCAGGCTAATAATCATTAGACACGCAGTTTAGAGTGGAGTCCTAACCACATTACAATGTGTATTTAACTTTAACTGATGTAGTAGGTATATTAGTTTTCGGGATTCCTTGAATAAAATCCCGAGTTAGGTACGCAATTGTAATCAAACTAATGGACGCTATTACTACACATTCCACCATTGAAAATTTAGCAGTTTGTAAATATTCAAAGCTAAAACATAAGTAATAGCCAATTGTCAACTGAAAGCATCATGGAAATGCATTTTGTGGATTTTGTATGACTATATGTTCACCAATAATGAAGCGAAATACATGATATTAGCACCATTTGAAAGAGGAATATTTGTTGAAGATTCACATAAACCTTCATCGCTAAAAATAATCCTTTTCGACAAACACTCATCGATTTCCATCATGGCCAAGAACTTCTTACAAAACGTCAGGCGCTGGGATGGATCATCAGGCTGGGGCTCTTGTACCTGTTGTAATTTGTACGGGTTCAACTGCAATCGTTTATGTAGAAATGTCCACAATATGGACGTCGGTAACTTTTCTTGACTGGCTCTCCTCAAAGTTTTCCTAGGGATTTCAGACACTGTCGACTCTTTCCCCGGTAACCCTTGGCCTCCCAGCGAGAATCTTTTCCTTGATGACAGATGCATCCTCTGTTACGAAATTGTTCGTACCACCTCCGTATTGACGACGTGGGAGGACCGTGACGTCCAAATTGCTGTCTAAACACAATTTGAACCGCCACAGCACTGTTACTTCGTGCATATTCCAGGACACACCAACTACATTCTCTTGGTAAGACAGCAATTTTCTCATGTGGACTTCCATATTTCTTGTGGACTTCTTCCTGCAAGATGGCAGTATAGTACTATCCTAGATCTATTCTAAATCTACGTTCACAGTGTACAGGATTTCACGAACCTTGAAACATTTCCAAATCAGATTATGGTGTCACGAAATAGGCCAATAATTGATAAACACGTTGTATTTGCAAGTGCAGTCGGCGCAACTGAAACACACCGGCTCCGGGTAAACTTGAGGGAAGTCGTACCTTATTTTCCTCACAATGTTAACGTATGAAGAGACGGCCACCTAATGTCCCTTCGATGTTGCCAGTTCTTCTAAGGAAACCCTTTGGTCGTAAGGTCAATAGTAGTCAGTGGTGTCCAGAAATCGCGCACGTATAGTTCAGAAGAGGACGCTAGAGGGGAGGCTCAAACACAACAACCTAGAGTTCAGTCATGGGTGCCCACAGGGGGATTATATATATTATATATTTTTCCAAAATATATGTAAACAATTTACACCTTAAATGCACTATATTTAATCCATTAGAGGTTCTGAATTAAACGTGGAGGGGACAGTATCCAACTCTACGTCTTAGATTATAGCGGGTATTTTAATTAAAAGGGGGATTAAGCATTAAATTGAAAGGAGTATCCAATTCTTGCGTATCACTATGTCTTAGACTGTTGAGGAAATTCTGGTGTGAAGACTGAAAATTATTTTTTTAGAGGAGGCAATATCCACTCTTCAATATCAACAGTAAGTCTAAAATTGGCATGGGAATTTTGGTGGTAGGATTGAGTATGAAATTTAGAGAGGGAGATAGAAAGCTCTTGATAAAGTGCTACATATTAGATTGCAACGGGGTTTCTGTAGTGGAGAGAGAGTTCGAACATTAAATTTTGGAGACTGTATTTAGCTATATGGTATCCACACGTTTTCCACCCCATTCAATTAATATTCTTGAAAGCCTCCAAGGAAATGGATATAAAAGTTTTCTTGCTTGCTTCGCTCGCATTCATATGTTGCAGGGATGCGTGTTTCGCGCTTTACTGAGGTGAATGTGAAGTTTTGTGCTATAGATGCATTACAAGACATAAGCTATGTTCTCAATATTCATTAATAACATTACTTCTTAAAATATAGTGGCCGCGGTGGCTCAGTCGGTAACGCGTCTGACTACCATGCTCAAGGTCCCGGGTTCGATCCCCGGCCGGTTCAAATCCGGGAACTTTTCTAACGGTGGAAGCGGCCCCGGCGCCTACCCAGCGTCGAATAACATGGGTACCTGGGGGAAACCCTGGGGGGTAAAGGCGGTCAGGGGCGTGATGCTGATCACATCACCCCCACTCACGACCGGATCAAGAAAGTGTAGGGCGTTACCCCCACACCCCCTATACGCATTCATGGCGTGGTGCTATGCACAGGGGAACACTTTACTTTTTTTTTACTTTACTTCTTAAAATATAAAGTTTGATGTTGGTGTACTTAATTCATAGCAGGTGCATCATTTGGAACAAAAATATATCAAATCGGCATTTCTAACTTCTTGTCACAGAAAAATTTTACTTTAACAAGTTAAATATGCACTGAAGAAAAAATCCAGATAACTAATGTGGTAGGTTACTACTAATTATATTTATCCCAAGAAAGTAGGGAGGTGAGTTATTTGAAAGAGGAACCTTATTATATTATCGTACTGAGCTTAAGAATTTCTAGCTAGGATTCTGTAATGTCTCCTGAAACAATAATTGAATCGGTCATACGGCTTGGTTTGCAAGGTTGAATTTTCTATCTTTATCTTCAGTTGTGTGACAATTTGTGTTAATACTCAAATTGTGAGTTTTATAAACCCACTCACAATCACTGTTTATTTCAATATTTATATATTTTAATTTACTATATTTAAACAGTCCATGTGCTAGCTGTAAGTTTTTTTTTTTTTTTCGAAAATCGAACAATTAAAAACTGAGGACTAAAAGTGGTAAACGTTTTAAGTGCCAAAAGCGAAAGTGTTGAAAAATCGCATCGTTTAGCACATCAGCCCGTACGAACGTTCACACTAGTGCCTTTTTACACGCCCTTTGAAGTACTTGGCCACTTTTCACGTTTACCACATTATCAAGCATGGCACATTTCACAGTTTAACGTGGAAAACGGTGTTTCAATTCTTGTGGCACTTACAGCGTTTACCAATTTTAGTCTTCAAATATAAACAGTTTAACGTGGTATTTCATTCAAATAGACATCAATTATTATGTATCCATCCAAACTATTTGTGGGGGATTATAATGAACTATTTTTGTGGCAGTCTTGCGTGATGGACACTCCTGTTTAGGGAGGAATAGCCGATCAAGTATAGTGTTCAGTATAGCTAAGAAAAAGTTACTTTCGGTAGACACGCTGTCGTAATTAAATACTTTGTGGGGATTACGATATGGTTTAAGGGCGCGAATGATATGATTTGCGGGGGACGTATGATATGATTTGTTGTAGGCACATGACATTATTTTGTGGGAATGCGCCATTGGCCTTGGGGGGATAGGCACCCCTGAGTCCAGGGACTCTACAACAACCTAGTAACGCACAAAACTAGCCCAAGCAATATTTTAGTGTAGGTTTGTTGAGGGAAATAAAGAAGATACTATTGACAGTATCATTCCTTTTCAAGGCAAAATTAAACAAACTCTTTTTAAAGTTTTACCCGAACTTTACCAGCGCCATTCACTAGCACACCACTGAGTTTAGTTAATAATATTTGGCAAACTTACAAGTGTTTTACAACAAATCTACGAGAAGTGTCACTGTAACCCGAGTTAAATTGGTACCCGACAAAATCAACAGTGTATTTCATGCAATGTTTCATTTGCATATTAATAAACATGGATTACATTTGTGAACAGTTAATAAGTTCGACTGGTATCACATTCCATTCAGACAAATGGAATTTAATTACTTTCTAAATCCGGCTGACGAAATGTCACAAATTGTATTGAATATGCATACCACGTTTGACTGAGGCAATAATTCATGGAACGAATGCTTCCTTTACAAAAATTAGGTCGGGTTTTTCAAGAATATTATTTGTTTCTGGAAACTAATCATTAAACCTTACCCTTGTACGGTTATATCTGTATGTCTGTCAATGATCGATATCTAAAATGCTGCTAGTGCTCAACAGGTAAAATGTTAATGAGACTTAGTGCTGCAGTGCGGGGGGAGGGGGGGGGGGCAGGAGACAATTAAGCCTTTAAGAGGGGCCCTCAGCCATTGGCATAGTAGAGCGTTCGTATATACGTATGTAAAAAATAAACGTAGGTACTCAAGGGTACAGAAACGAATACAATATACACAGGTAAAGGTAAAGTTAAAATTCCCTGTGCATATAGCACCGTTCCATGAATGCACATTTAGGGCATGTGAGGGTAGGGCCCCACATATTTTTGATGTCGGCCATCTTTGAGGTGATGTGATCATCACCACGCTGCGGACACCTTCACCCTCCTCCCAGGCTACCATTTGATTTGAGGCCTGATGGGCCTTAGATCACCCACCCCGGGTTTCCCACGTGGCAGTCAGACTAGAATCAAATCAGGCTACAATTTCACGAGAAATACCGGGGTAAAGATTTCTTCAAACTATCTTTAATCAGGAAAAGTTATGACTGCATGATTCTAACAAAGATATAATTTTCCAGGTGTGAGATAACAGTGTCATATATAGCTATGCATCACACCACTCCTCACCATTTAAAAATTTGAATTCACCTTAAATAGTTCTAGAGGACAGATCTCTGCCCCAGTTGTAGTCCGAAAGTGAAATTGATAAACAGTTACTGTCTCCAAGAAATAGATTGAATATCGGTGCTACGCTAGAGTTACAAGCTGGCAGTTGCGCTCCCTAAAGAAGTTTCATTTCAGGACCGTGTCTTATCTACCAAATCAGCGGAGACGATCATCCATACAGGAATCTACAGGTAAACGAACATATTTTCTACGTATCGTTATCATGACCCTGTCCAGTCAATAGAAGTGTTAAATATTGAATGTCGTTCGTGTTCTCCTTATTTCACAGGGGTGAGTCCCCTTACATATAAAAGGTACCTCTCACATAAGCAAGTTGCTTTAGGCTGGCACAGCCTAGATTCGATCCCGAAAACCCTGTGGGATTTTGTACTATTTCATCACTCATCCTCATGATCGCGATTAGCCAAAAGTGGCAGAAAAGCGAAGTTAAATAAAATAATTCAAATTAAATCAACCCACTTAATCCTACAGTGGCACGAAATGCAGTTCGTCTAGTAGTTATTAGCCTCTTCAATTTATCAACTGCCTTATTAGCCACCCTGTGTACTATCTTGAAACACTGTACCACTATTACATCAGATCACATTTAATATAATTCATTTTCTAGATTCACAAAACTTTCAAGACCTCCACATGTTTTCAACTCTCTCCTTTGGTTGTGCACTAATAATTGTATTTTAATCGAAATAATATATACTGAACCATGCCCTTTTATGGGCATTCATTTAATTTCTGAGTTACTTTATTTAACAATACTTAATAGATTAATTCACTGCCACTGCTCTGTAAACATTAAAGTTATGGTCCACATTAAAATTTAACGAGAACATTCATGCATACAGAACCGGAAGTTATAATATGGAACGCGGATTAGTTAAAACGCACAAGCAAGATAACCTACTTTTTATCCGTTACATATTCTGTTTTATATTTACATATATAACAATGAATTTTATCAAGGTGTCATATTAACTATGTTTATGGCAAAGGATGGGCAACATGGGGTTGTCAAAGAGGTAGGCAACAGAGACATCTCTGTGCCTCTTTCTAAATTCATACAGTGGTGGCAATGTTGGAACCAAAATTTTGTTTTAATGAGGGAGAGAGGGGTAAGAGCGTAACAGGCAGGGGTTTGGGGACTCCCCCACCCCCGCCGCCGAATATTAAAGATAAAGCATAATACATGAGAATTTCCCACTGTTCACTTATTTATATATCACAATTTAAATTATGGCTATACCGATGCTGACACCAATGGTTGGAAATTATAACAATTAACATGTTGTTCAAAATATTTATTAATATTAGTGGATGAATATTCCACTCCAATTTAAAGTATCAATTTGTCACAGTTTTGCTTGAAATTACATCCGAATCTAACAAATATCTGTTATGCAATCACAAGATACAGGCTTTCCCCCCCAATAATATTCGTAGAAATTCGATGGAAACTTCGAATTTGCATACCTTCCAGAACAAATAAAATCAGCGAAAGTGTCGCGCAGCTGACCCTCAAACGATCAATACGCCGGAAAAGTATTGACCGGTACCGGATAATATAGTCCAACCGATACTTTCAGATACCGTCAGTACCGGTTTAGCCCTAATGTAAATAGTAATGATTCTTGCTCTCACAGATGGCGCAATTGTTGTGTAAACACAAAACTGTATTTCTTAAAACATTCAAATGCTGACCAAGGTAACATTTATTATATATATTTAATGAATGTTGTAACAGAGTAGGCGATAGTGGCCGTACCGTCGACCTAGGCGAAAATCCAAGATAGCCAAGTGGGGGGCTACCATAGGAAACGTGGGATTGCCTTTGAAACTAGGCCCCGCAGGGGCCCCCGCTGCCCCCGGCAGGGGCCCTCGATTTTGGGCATTTTTGCCGATTTTTCGAGCCTAGGCCGAGTGTCATGGATCAAAATGGCGTCCATTTTGGGAAAGTTCGAACCTTGGTCCACAACGCCAGGGTAGATTTTCGGTCGAGGTTGCCGTGGCAACGGGGGGGCGGGCCCCCCAAAAAGAGGCCTTTCGAGTGTGGATTTCGGAAACGCGCCGACCGATTTTCGCAAAAATGGCGGCGTTCAAAAGGGAACCTCGAAAAAGTGAGAAATGTCGAGTATGAACAGAATCGGCCCAGGGGCCCCCCCGCAGGATCCCGAAATGTCCGAAAAAGTGACTTTTCCAAGCGAACATGGGTACCGAAAACATGGGTCCATTCGGGAATTTTTGACGGCCGAACCGTAGAAAATTTTACAATTTAGCCTTGCACTTTCGGAAAGAGGAGGTTCCGGGCTACCACGTGGTATTTTTTGTTTTTCTTAACCGACCGAAACTAAGGAAACGGCGCCATCTTGAAATTGGCATTTTCGAAATTTGCAAGTCACGTGTCCTGTAAGCCATTCGTGCCCCCCTCGAGGCCAAGTGTCTTTCCCCGGCGAAGCCGGGCATTGTCGGCGGTGAGGCCCCGTGCCAGCCCCTCCAAACGCGCGTTTCGAAATTTCAAGATGGCGGTCCCACGTGGGCGCCGGAGGCGCCTAATCCGGTACGTGCGCGCCTCCAGAATGCAAGGGGAAGATAGGTGGCGCCACGAACCGGCAACCTGAGCGGATCTTGACCGGTACCACGCGGTAGCCCACCTAGTGTTCCCTATGTGAGGGAAAAAGCGTGGGGCCCCGGGGCCCGCAGGGTGACCTCCAGGGGGGGCCAAAATTTCGTCGCGGACCCCATTTTTGGAAACGTGCATCTCGGGCATCGTTCGGAGGGAAGGTTTGCCGAATGCGGTTCCGAGCAGTGTGGATGGTCCCCTTTCGACCGGCTATCTCGATTTTTCGAAACGGCTGCCATCTTGGATTTTGAAGGGGTGCGAACTTTTCGAGGTTTTTTCAACTTTTCTGCCACCCTGTAGATTGGGGGACCGAAAGGGGTGCAAGGCGGCGTTACCCCATGGGGTGCGAAGCCTCGTGATCGAGCAAGTCCGGGGCCCCCAAACACATGGGGCTAGAGGGGCCCCAACACGTCCGTGCCCGTGGAGGACCAATCGGGTGTCGAGGATGGCGGAAAAACTCAGGATGCTCTCCGGGAGTCGCGTCCCTATGGGGCAGGGTGAAAAAGTTGACGAAAAAGCGCCACCTGCAGCCTCCAGGCCGCCATTTTGGAAATCTCAAAAAACCAACATGGCGGCCACATTTGTCGAGCTAGCGATTTCGAGTTTGTTTCGTTTTTCAGGTGACGTCCGTTCGAGGCCAGCGCACGTGGTCCGACGTCGGGGCCACTCGCGGGGTTGCCTACAGGCAGCCATCTTGGTTTCCGGTACCCCTTTGCAGAGGTGTGTTTGTTGTGTACCGGAGCGGCCCGGAGGCCGCGGAGGCAAATTCCGGGCAGTGTGCGCTTCAGTGGAAGGTACCGACTCGAGGTCCAAATAGGTGGCGCTCACGTCGCGTGCATCACGTGACGTCACGGGCGGACCGAACTTACCCATGCGGAATATGGCGATTTTTCATTTGGGGGTCGTGCCCCCCAAAATGCGATTTTTGCACAAGTGACATATTCCGTCGATAGGATTCCGGGTGGGGTGTCGTCGCGTGCAAGTTTCGCCATTTCAGTGTTGCCAGGTTAGCCGCCATAACGGATTACCTAAAATAAACAATGGTTTATTTTGATCCAGGGATCCCTCCTCAGGGTCAACCGTGAGATGTAGAGCGAAATGGACGTCGCCATCACGTAGGGAAAGGATGTACGAGGCGCCATCAGAAGTCCAAACTTCGAATTTCGTTACGATTTTGCATCTACAGCGTTTTCAAAATGGCCGATTTTCCGTGCTTGAAATGTTGCACTTTCGCACATTTTAACGCCAACAGCGCCCCCTTTGGTTGGTTTTTGTAAAATGGCGGTTATTGGACGTCGCTTACTATGGACAGACCTCTTGACTGATACATGTTTCCAATTTCCACCTTTTTTAGTTTGGCCTCCATTTTCAAATTTTGCGATTTTTACTCGAAATTCCGAGTTGGGGAATTTTTGGCGGGAGAACAGTTGAAGATAGGTATAGGGAAAGTGCGGTGGCAAATGTTGGCCAACATGTCCCCTGCATGGAGAATTTTTTTTGGTTGCTCCAGTGTCCACCGCGAGGCGCTCAGGTCGTTTTGATATGTAGATTGCAGGTTGAGGTGATGACGTCACCATGCGGTTCGCGGGTCACCATGGGAAATCGGTGATGCTTGGAGGCCGCCATTTTGATTTGGGGTCGTAGGGTGCAATATTCTGCTCACGCTCGCAAAATTTCCAATCTTCAGGTTTGATAGTGCAGTTGCAGTTCGTGATTTAGTGAAGCTCTGCGAAAAGTTAAAAATCGCATTTTTTTTAGTTGCATATACGAGTGACGTCACAGCGTCCTCGGGTGGCGTAAGACAGTAGCGTAATCAGTGCTATGTACGAAAAAACTGAGATAGCCATTTTTTACCCAATGTTAGAAAGTTAGGGGAAATTGTCGAAATTTTTGTTCGGGGGGCTGCCCACTGCCCCCGAGGGCGCATCGAAATTTCAACCATTTTTTATTTTTTTAGGTTACCGTTTCGAGAGCAAAGTCGGATTTTTTCATGGATTCCGAAAGCACGTTAGAAGTTGTCGACGCACAAAATTGGGGAGGGCGTTGGAGCTCTGTTGGCGGGCACAGCACACTTTCAAGAAAATGCAACTTACGAGGAAAGTGGGAAACATGACCTCCAGGGATCCCTCCTCAGGGTCAACCGTGAGATGTAGAGCGAAATGGACGTCGCCATCACGTAGGGAAAGGATGTACGAGGCGCCATCAGAAGTCCAAACTTCGAATTTCGTTACGATTTTGCATCTACAGCGTTTTCAAAATGGCCGATTTTCCGTGCTTGAAATGTTGCACTTTCGCACATTTTAACGCCAACAGCGCCCCCTTTGGTTGGTTTTTGTAAAATGGCGGTTATTGGACGTCGCTTACTATGGACAGACCTCTTGACTGATACATGTTTCCAATTTCCACCTTTTTTAGTTTGGCCTCCATTTTGAAATTTTGCGATTTTAATTCGAAATTCCGAGTTTGGGAATTTTTGGCGGGAGAACAGTTGAAGATAGGTATAGGGAAAGTGCGGTGGCAAATGTTGGCCAACATGTCCCCTGCATGGAGAAATTTTTTTGGTTGCTCCAGTGTCCACCGCGAGGCGCTCAGGTCGTTTTGATATATAGATTGCAGGTTGAGGTGATGACGTCACCATGCGGTTCGCGGGTCACCATGGGAAATCGGTGATGCTTGGAGGCCGCCATTTTGATTTGGGGTCGTAGGGTGCAATATTCTGCTCACGCTCGCAAAATTTCCAATCTTCAGGTTTGATAGTGCAGTTGCAGTTCGTGATTTAGTGAAGCTCTGCGAAAAGTTAAAAATCGCATTTTTTTTAGTTGCATATACGAGTGACGTCACAGCGTCCTCGGGTGGCGTAAGACAGTAGCGTAATCAGTGCTATGTACGAAAAAACTGAGATAGCCATTTTTTACCCAATGTTAGAAAGTTAGGGGAAATTGTCGAAATTTTTGTTCGGGGGGCTGCCCACTGCCCCCGAGGGCGCATCGAAATTTCAACCATTTTTTATTTTTTTAGGTTACCGTTTCGAGAGCAAAGTCGGATTTTTTCATGGATTCCGAAAGCACGTTAGAAGTTGTCGACGCACAAAATTGGGGAGGGCGTTGGAGCTCTGTTGGCGGGCACAGCACACTTTCAAGAAAATGCAACTTACGAGGAAAGTGGGAAACATGACCTCCAGGGATCCCTCCTCAGGGTCAACCGTGAGATGTAGAGCGAAATGGACGTCGCCATCACGTAGGGAAAGGATGTACGAGGCGCCATCAGAAGTCCAAACTTCGAATTTCGTTACGATTTTGCATCTACAGCGTTTTCAAAATGGCCGATTTTCCGTGCTTGAAATGTTGCACTTTCGCACATTTTAACGCCAACAGCGCCCCCTTTGGTTGGTTTTTGTAAAATGGCGGTTATTGGACGTCGCTTACTATGGACAGACCTCTTGACTGATACATGTTTCCAATTTCCACCTTTTTTAGTTTGGCCTCCATTTTGAAATTTTGCGATTTTTACTCGAAATTCCGAGTTTGGGAATTTTTGGCGGGAGAACAGTTGAAGATAGGTATAGGGAAAGTGCGGTGGCAAATGTTGGCCAACATGTCCCCTGCATGGAGAAATTTTTTTGGTTGCTCCAGTGTCCACCGCGAGGCGCTCAGGTCGTTTTGATATATAGATTGCAGGTTGAGGTGATGACGTCACCATGCGGTTCGCGGGTCACCATGGGAAATCGGTGATGCTTGGAGGCCGCCATTTTGATTTGGGGTCGTAGGGTGCAATATTCTGCTCACGCTCGCAAAATTTCCAATCTTCAGGTTTGATAGTGCAGTTGCAGTTCGTGATTTAGTGAAGCTCTGCGAAAAGTTAAAAATCGCATTTTTTTTAGTTGCATATACGAGTGACGTCACAGCGTCCTCGGGTGGCGTAAGACAGTAGCGTAATCAGTGCTATGTACGAAAAAACTGAGATAGCCATTTTTTACCCAATGTTAGAAAGTTAGGGGAAATTGTCGAAATTTTTGTTCGGGGGGCTGCCCACTGCCCCCGAGGGCGCATCGAAATTTCAACCATTTTTTATTTTTTTAGGTTACCGTTTCGAGAGCAAAGTCGGATTTTTTCATGGATTCCGAAAGCACGTTAGAAGTTGTCGACGCACAAAATTGGGGAGGGCGTTGGAGCTCTGTTGGCGGGCACAGCACACTTTCAAGAAAATGCAACTTACGAGGAAAGTGGGAAACATGGCCTCCAGGGATCCCTCCTCAGGGTCAACCGTGAGATGTAGAGCGAAATGGACGTCGCCATCACGTAGGGAAAGGATGTACGAGGCGCCATCAGAAGTCCAAACTTCGAATTTCGTTACGATTTTGCATCTACAGCGTTTTCAAAATGGCCGATTTTCCGTGCTTGAAATGTTGCACTTTCGCACATTTTAACGCCAACAGCGCCCCCTTTGGTTGGTTTTTGTAAAATGGCGGTTATTGGACGTCGCTTACTATGGACAGACCTCTTGACTGATACATGTTTCCAATTTCCACCTTTTTTAGTTTGGCCGCCATTTTGGAATTTTTCCATTTTTTCACCAAATTTCAAGTTTCGGAATTTTTGGCGGGAAAACGGATAAAGATAGGTATAGGAAAAGGGGGGCGGGCAAGGTTACCCAACATGTCCCCTGCATGTTGATATTTTTTTCGTTGCTCCGGTGTCCACCGTGAGGCGCTCGGATCGTTTAGATATATAGGTTGCAGGTTGACGTGATGACGTCACCATGCGGTTCGCGGGCCCCCATGGGAAATCGATGATGCGTGGAAACCACCATTTTGGTTGGAAATTGTGCTCTGTAGTTTGGTGCTTGCGCGTGCAAAAATTTCTGAACTTCAGCTATAGTAGTTTGCGTGCAGTTCAACATCAAACGTACCTCTGCAAAAAACGGTGAAAATTGAGTTGTTTCTTGCATATACGTGTGACGTCACTGCGCCATAGGGTGGCGTACAACAGTAGCGTGAAGGGTGCTATTTACGAAAAAACTGAGATAGCCATTTTATCCGCAGTGTAAGAAAGTTTGGGGAAAATGTCGAAATTTTTATTCGGGAAGCGCCCCCCTGCCCCCCAGGGGGCATAAAAATTTCAGCCATTTTGGATTTTTTAACGTATCCGTTTGGACACCAAAGACGGATTTATCGACGGATTATGAAAGCAGGTTGGAGGTTGTCAACGCACAAAAATCGAGGCAAGCGTTGGAGCTCTGTTGGGGGCGCTGCGACCCCCTCAAATTTGAACGTGGATATCCGAAACACTGAAACATCGATTTGTAGGTTCACGGTTCCGGAAATCCGGTGGAGTGTGGGGAAAAGTTGCTGTTGCCGATTACTTACCGAGGTATTCCCATCGTCCCATTGGATATTGATATTTCGAAATTTCGAACCGTTTCCCGTGTGCAACTGTTTGAAAATGGCGGATTTTCCTCACGTGAAGAGTGTCACTTTCGGACATTTGCGCGACTCCAGCGCCCCCTTTTGCGTGTCTTGGGGAAACTACGATAGGTGGACGTCACATACCGTGCACGGGCCTACGGAATTATGAATAGTTTCCATTTTCACCGGATACATTTTGGCCGCCATTTTGGAATTTTTCCATTTTTTCACCAAATTTCAAGTTTCGGAATTTTTGGCGGGAAAACGGATAAAGATAGGTAGAGGGAAAGGGGGTGTGGAAGGTTGCCCGACATGTATCATGCATGTTGATATTTTTTTGGTTGCTCCATTGTCCACCGTAAGGCGCTCGGATCGTTTTGATATGTACGTTGCAGGTTGACGTGATGACGTCACCATGCGGTTCGTGAGCCCCCATGGGAATTCGATGATGCGTGGAAACCACCATTTTAGTTGGACATTGTGCTCTGTAGTTTGGTGCTTGCGCGTGCAAAAATTTCTGAACTTCAGCTATAGTAGTTTGCGTGCAGTTCAACATCAAACGTAGCTCTGCAAAAAATAGAGAAAATTTGAGTTATTTCTCGCATATACGAGTGACGTCACAGCGTCCTACGGTGGCGTAAGACAGTAGCGTAATCTGTGCTATGTACGAAAAAACTGAGATAGCCATTTTTTAGGCAGTTTCAGAAAGTTGGGGGGAAATCTCAAAATTTTTGGTCAGGGGGCGCCCCCCAGCCCCCCAGGGCGCATCGAAATTTCAGCCATTTTGATTTTTTTTCGTAGCAGTTACGAGAGGAAAGTCGGATTTTTCCACGGATTCTGAAAGCAGGTTGGAAGTTGTCAACGCACAAAAATCGGGATACGCGTTGGAGCTCCGTATGCGGCACAGCGATCGTCTATGATGGGAACGTGCATATACGAAAAACTGAAACATCCATTCGTACGTTCGAGTAAACTCAAAACCGGTGCATTTTGGGTACAAGTTGTTGCTCGCCATTAGCTACCGAGGTATTCCGATCGTTCCATTTGAAGGTTATATTTCGAAATTTCGAACCGTTTCCCGTGTGCAAAAATTTCAAAATGGACGATTTTCGTCACGTTAAAAGTCACACTTTCGGACATTTGCGCGACACGAGCGCCATCTTTTATGTGTTTTGGGAAAACCACAGTAGGTGGACGTCACATACCGTAGACGATCGTACAGAACTGCAAATAGTTTCCATTTGCACCGCTTTTAGTTTGAGCGCCATTTTGGAATTTTTTCAATTATACACGAAATTCCGAGTTTCGGAATTTTTGCCGGAAAAACAATTGAAGATGGGTATAGGGAAAGGGGTGTGGGAAATGTTGGGCTACATGTCGCCTGCATGCTGAAATTTTTTTGGTTGCTCCAGTGTCCACCGTGAGGCGCTCAGATCGTTTCCAAGTATAGCGTGCAGGTACGGCCGATGACGTCACGATGTCCTTTGCGGGTGTTGCATTGCGAGGGGTTGGTGCACGAAAGCACCATTTTGGTTGGAAATTGTACTCTGTAGTTTGGTGCTTGCGCGTGCAGAAATTAGGAAACTTCAGCTTTAATGGTTTGCTTGCAGTTCATCATCTAACGTACCTCTGCAAAAATGGAGAAAATTCAGTTATTTCTCGCATATGCAAGTGACGTCACAGCGTCCTACAGTGGCGTAAGACAGTAGCGTAATCTGTGCTATGTACGAAAAAAGTGATATAGCCATGTTTTAGGAAGTTTCAGAAAGTTGGGTGGAAATGTCGAAATTTTTGATTCCGGGGGCGCCCCCCTGGCCCCCAGGGCGCCTCGAAATTTCAGCAATTTTGGATTTTTTTAGGTTGCCGTTTCGAGAGCAAAGTCGGGTTTCTTCATGGATTCCGAAAGCAGGTTGGAGGTTGTACACGCACAAAAGTCGGGATACGCGTTGGAGCTCCGTGTGCGACACAGCGATCGTCTGTGATAGGAACGTGCATATCCGAAAAACCTAAACATCGATTCGTACGTTCGAGTAAACTCCAAACCGGTGCATTTTGGGTACAAGTTGTTGCGGGCGATTAGCTACCGAGGTATTCCGATCGTTCCATTTGAAGGTTATATTTCGAAATTTCGAACCGTTTCCCGTGTGCAAATGTTTGAAAACGGACGATTTTCGTCACGTTAAAAGTCACACTTTCGGACATTTGCGCGACACGAGCGCCATCTTTTACGTTTTTCCGGAAAACCACAGTAGGTGGACGTCACATACCGTAGACGAGAGTACAGAACTGCAAATAGTTTCCATTTCCACCGCTTTCAGTTTGACCGCCATTTTAGAATTTTGTCATTTATTCGTTTTAAAAATTAGAAAAATGCTCGGATAGCCCCACGAACCATTCGCGGCAAGGTTAGGTTAGGTTGAGTTAGGGTAGGCCAACATAGTTAAATTCGTTTATAAAATTAGAAAAAAGCACGGATAGGCCCACGAACTATTCACGACAAGGTTAGGTTAGGTTGAGTTAGGTTAGGCAACATAGTTAAATTCGTTTCTGAAACTAGAAGAAATGCTCGGATAGCCCCACGAACCATTCGCGCCAAGGTTAGGTTAGGTTGAGTTAGCTTAGGCAACATAGATAAATTCGTTTATAAAATTAGTAAAAAGCACGGATAGCCCCACGAACCATTCACGACAAGGTTAGGTTAGGTTGAGTTAGGTTAGGCAACATAGTTAAATTCGTTTTTAAAAATTAGTAAAATGAACGGATAGCCCCACGAACCATTCACGACAAGGTTAGGTTAGGTTGAGTTAGGTTAGGCAACATAGTTAAATTGGTTTTTTAAAATTAGAAAGTTATGCACGGATAGTCCCACGAACCATTCACGACAAGGTTAGGTTAGGTTGAGTTAGGTTGGGCAACATAGTTAAATTGGTTTATAAAATTAGAAAAATCACGGATAGCCCCACGAACCATTCACGACAAGGTTAGGTTAGGGTGAGTTAGGTTAGGCAACATAGTTAAATTCGTTTATAAAATTCGAAAAAAAAAGGATAGCCCCACGAACCATTCACGACAAGTTTAGGTTAGGTTGAGTTAGGTTAGGCAACATAGTTAATTTCGTTTTTAAAATTAGAAAAAAGCACGGATATTCCCACGAACCATTCGCGGCAAGGTTAGGTTAGGTTCGGTTAGGTAAGGAAACATAGTTAAGTCCGTTTTTAAAAATTAGAAAAATTGACGGATAGGCCCACTAACCATCCACGACAAGGTTAGGTTAGGTTGAGTTAGGTTAGGCAACATAGTTAAATTCGTTTTTAAAATTAGTAATATGCACGGATAGCCTCACAAGTCATTCACAACAAGGTTAGGTTAGGTTGAGTTAGGTTAAGCAGCATAGTTAAATTCGTTTTTTAAAATTAGAAAAATTGACGGATAGCCCCACGAACCATTCACGACAAGGTTAGGTTAGGTTGAGTTAGGTTGGGCAAATAGTTAAATTCGTTTTTTTAAAATTAGAAAAAAGCACGGATAGCCCCACGAACCATTCACGACAAGGTTAGGTTAGGTTGAGTTAGGTTAGGCAACACAGTTAAAAATCGTTTTTAAAAATTAGAAAGTTATGCACGGATAATCCCACGAATAATTCACGACAAGGTTAGGATAGGTTGAGTTAGGTTAGGCAACATAGTTAAATTTGTTTTTAAAAATTAGTAAAATGCACGGATAGGCCCACCAACCATTCACGACAAGGTTAGGTTAGGTTGAGTTAGGTTAGACAACACAGTTAAATTCCTTTACAAAATTAGAAAAATTCACGGATAGCCCCACCAACCATTCACGACAAGGTTAGTTTAGGTTGAGTTAGGTTGGGCAACATAGTTAAATTCGTTTTTTAAAATTAGAAAAAAGCACGGATAGCTCCACGAACCATTCACGACAAGGTTAGGTTAGGTTGAGTTAGGTTAGGCAACACAGTTAAAATCGTTTTTAAAAATTAGAAAGTTATGCACGGATAGGCCCACGTACCATTCACGGCGAGGTTAGGTTAGCTTGAGTTAGGTTAGGCAACATAGTTAAATTCGTTTTTAAAAATTAGTAAAATGCAAGGATAGGCTCACCAACCATTCACGACAAGGTTAGGTTAGGTTGAGTTAGGTTAGGCAACATAGTTAAATTTGTTTTTAAAAATTAGTAAAATGCACGGATAGGCCCACCAACCATTGACGACAAGGTGAGGTTAGGTTGAGTTAGGTTAGGCAACATAGTTAAATTTGTTTTTAAAAATTAGTAAAATGCACGGATAGCCCCACGAGCCATTCACGACAAGGTTAGGTTAGGTTCAGTTAGGTTAGGGAACATAGTTAAATTCGTTTTTTAAAATTAGTAAAATGCACGGATAGCCCCACCAACCATTGACCACAAGGTGAGGTTAGGTTGAGTTAGGTTAGGCAACATAGTTAAATTCGTTTATTAAAAATTAGAAAGTTATGCACGGATAGCACCACGAATAATTCGCGACAAGGTTAGGTTAGGTTGAGTTAGGTTAGGCAACATAGTTAAATTTGTTTTTAAAAATTAGTAAAATGCACGGATAGGCCCACCAACCATTGACGACAAGGTGAGGTTAGGTTGAGTTAGGTTAGGCAACATAGTTAAATTTGTTTTTAAAAATTATTAAAATGCACGGATAGCCCCACCAACCATTCACGACAAGGTTAGGTTAGGTTGAGTTAGGTTGGGCAACATAGTTAAATTCGTTTTTTAAAATTAGAAAAAAGCACGGATAGCCCCACGAGCCATTCACGACAAGGTTAGGTTAGGTTCAGTTAGGTTAGACAACATAGTTAAATTCGTTTTTTAAAATTAGTAAAATGCACGGATAGCCCCACGAACCAATCACGACAAGGTTAGGTTAGGTTTAGTTAGGTTAGGCAACATAGTTAAATTTGTTTTTAAAAATTAGTAAAATGCACGGATAGGCCCACCAACCATTGACGACAAGGTGAGGTTAGGTTGAGTTAGGTTAGGCAACATAGTTAAAATCGTTTTTAAAAATTAGAAAGTTATGCACGGATAGTCCCACGAATAATTCACGACAAGGTTAGGTTAGGTTGAGTTAGGTTAGGCAACATAGTTAAATTTGTTTTTAAAAATTAGTAAAATGCAAGGATAGGCCCACCAACCATTCACGACAAGGTTAGGTTAGGGTGAGTTAGGTTAGGCAACATAGTTAAATTGGTTTTTTTAAAATTAGAAAGTTATGCACGGATAGTCCCACGAACCATTCACGACAAGGTTAGGTTAGGTTGAGTTAGGTTGGGCAACATAGTTAAATTGGTTTATAAAATTAGAAAAATCACGGATAGCCCCACGAACCATTCACGACAAGGTTAGGTTAGGGTGAGTTAGGTTAGGCAACATAGTTAAATTCGTTTATAAAATTCGAAAAAAAAAGGATAGCCCCACGAACCATTCACGACAAGTTTAGGTTAGGTTGAGTTAGGTTAGGCAACATAGTTAATTTCGTTTTTAAAATTAGAAAAAAGCACGGATATTCCCACGAACCATTCGCGGCAAGGTTAGGTTAGGTTCGGTTAGGTAAGGAAACATAGTTAAGTCCGTTTTTAAAAATTAGAAAAAAGCACGGATAGCTCCACGAACCATTCACGACAAGGTTAGGTTAGGTTGAGTTAGGTTAGGCAACACAGTTAAAATCGTTTTTAAAAATTAGAAAGTTATGCACGGATAGGCCCACGAACCATTCACGGCGAGGTTAGGTTAGCTTGAGTTAGGTTAGGCAACATAGTTAAATTCGTTTTTAAAAATTAGTAAAATGCAAGGATAGGCTCACCAACCATTCACGACAAGGTTAGGTTAGGTTGAGTTAGGTTAGGCAACATAGTTAAATTTGTTTTTAAAAATTAGTAAAATGCACGGATAGGCCCACCAACCATTGACGACAAGGTGAGGTTAGGTTGAGTTAGGTTAGGCAACATAGTTAAATTTGTTTTTAAAAATTAGTAAAATGCACGGATAGCCCCACGAGCCATTCACGACAAGGTTAGGTTAGGTTCAGTTAGGTTAGGGAACATAGTTAAATTCGTTTTTTAAAATTAGTAAAATGCACGGATAGCCCCACCAACCATTGACCACAAGGTGAGGTTAGGTTGAGTTAGGTTAGGCAACATAGTTAAATTCGTTTATTAAAAATTAGAAAGTTATGCACGGATAGCACCACGAATAATTCGCGACAAGGTTAGGTTAGGTTGAGTTAGGTTAGGCAACATAGTTAAATTTGTTTTTAAAAATTAGTAAAATGCACGGATAGGCCCACCAACCATTGACGACAAGGTGAGGTTAGGTTGAGTTAGGTTAGGCAACATAGTTAAATTTGTTTTTAAAAATTATTTAAATGCACGGATAGCCCCACCAACCATTCACGACAAGGTTAGGTTAGGTTGAGTTAGGTTGGGCAACATAGTTAAATTCGTTTTTTAAAATTGGAAAAAAGCACGGATAGCCCCACGAGCCATTCACGACAAGGTTAGGTTAGGTTCAGTTAGGTTAGACAACATAGTTAAATTCGTTTTTTAAAATTAGTAAAATGCACGGATAGCCCCACGAACCAATCACGACAAGGTTAGGTTAGGTTTAGTTAGGTTAGGCAACATAGTTAAATTTGTTTTTAAAAATTAGTAAAATGCACGGATAGGCCCACCAACCATTGACGACAAGGTGAGGTTAGGTTGAGTTAGGTTAGGCAACACAGTTAAAATCGTTTTTAAAAATTAGAAAGTTATGCACGGATAGTCCCACGAATAATTCACGACAAGGTTAGGTTAGGTTGAGTTAGGTTAGGCAACATAGTTAAATTTGTTTTTAAAAATTAGTAAAATGCAAGGATAGGCCCACCAACCATTCACGACAAGGTTAGGTTAGGTTGAGTTAGGTTAGGCAACACAGTTAAATTCGTTTTTAAAAATTAGAAAGTTATGCACGGATAGTCCCACGAATAATTCACGACAAGGTTAGGTTAGGTTGAGTTAGGTTAGGCAACATAGTTAAATTTGTTTTTAAAAATTAGAAAGGAATGCACGGATAGGCCCACGAACCATTCACGACAAGGTTAGGTTAGGTTGAGTTAGGTTAGGCAACACAGTTAAAATCGTTTTTTAAAATTAGAAAAAAGCACGGATAGTCCCACGAATAAATCACGGTTGAGTTAGGTTAGGCAACATAGTTAAATTCGTTTTTAAAATTAGTAAAATGCACGGATAGCCCGACGAGCCATTCACGACAAGGTTAGGTTAGGTTGAGTTAGGTTAGACAACATAGTTAAATTCGTTTTTTGAAATTAGTAAAATGCACGGATAGCCCCACGAACCATTCACGACAAGGTTAGGTTAGGTTGAGTTAGGTTAGGCAACATAGTTAAATTTGTTTTTAAAAATTAGTAAAATGCACGGATAGGCCCACCAACCATTGACGACAAGGTGAGGTTAGGTTGAGTTAGGTTAGGCAACATAGTTAAATTTGTTTTTAAAAATTAGTAAAATGCCCGGATAGCCCCACCAACCATTCACGACAAGGTTAGGTTAGGTTGAGTTAGGTTAGGCAACATAGTTAAATTCGTTTATAAAATTAGTAAAATGCACGGATAGCCCCACGAGCCATTCACGACAAGGTTAGGTTAGGTTGAGTTAGGTTAAGCAACATAGTTAAATTCGTTTTTTAAAATTAGAAAAATGGACGGATAGCCCCACGAACCATTCACGACAAGGTTAGGTTAGGTTGAGTTAGGTTGGGCAACATAGTTAAATTCGTTTTTTAAAATTAGAAAAAAGCACGGATAGCCCCACGAACCATTCACGACAAGGTTAGATTAGGTTGAGTTAGGTTAGGCAACACAGTTAAAATCGTTTATAAAATTAGAAAAAAGCACGGATAGCTCCACGAACCATTCACGACAAGGTTACGTTAGGTTGAGTTAGGTTAGGCAACATAGTTAAATTGGTTTACAAAATTAGAAAAAAGCACGGATTGCACCACGAACCATTGACGAGAAGGTTAGGTTAGGTTGAGTTAGGTTAGGCAACATAGTTAAATTCGTTTATTAAAAATTAGAAAGTTATGCACGGATAGCACCACGAATAATTCGCGACAAGGTTAGGTTAGGTTGAGTTAGGTTAAGCAACATAGTTAAATTCGTTTTTTAAAATTAGGAAAATGGACGGATAGCACCACGAACCATTCACGACAAGGTTAGGTTAGGTTGAGTTAGGGTAAGCAACATACTTAAATTCGTTTTAAAAAATTACATAAAAGCACGGATAGCCCCACGAACCATTCACGACAAGGTTAGGTTAGGTTGAGTTAGGTTAGGCAACATATTTAAATTCGTTTTTAAAAATTAGAAAAAAGGACGGATAGCCCCACGAACCATTCACGAGAAGGTTAGGTTAGGTTAAGTTAGGTTAGGCAACATAGTTAAATTCGTTTTAAAAAATTACATAAAAGCACGGATAGCCCCACGAACCATTCACGACAAGGTTAGGTTAGGTTGAGTTAGGTTAGGCAATACAGTTAAGTCCGTTTTTAAAATTAGAAAAAAGGACGGATAGCCCCACGAACCATTCACTACAAGGTTAGGTTAGGTTGAGTTAGGTTAGGCAACATAGTTAAATTCGTTTATAAAATTAGAAAGGAATGCACGGATAGCCCCACGAACCATCCACGACAAGGTTACGTTAGGTAGAGTTAGGTCGGCCAACATAGTTAAATTCGTTTTTAAAATTAGAAAAATGGACGGATAGCCCCACGAACCATTCACGACAAGGTTAGGTTAGGTTGAGTTAGGTTAGGCAACATAGTAAAATTCGCTTTTTTAAAATTAGAAAAATGGACGGATAGCCCCACGAACCATTCACGTCAAGGTTAGGTTAGGTTGAGTTAGGTTAGGAAACATAGTTAAATTCGCTTTTTTAAAATTAGAAAAATGGACGGATAGCCCCACGAACCATTCACGACAAGGTTAGGTTAGGTTGAGTTAGGTTAGGCAACATAGTAAAATTCGTTTATAAAAATTAGAAAAATGCACGGATAGCCCCACGAACCATTCACGACAAGGTTAGGTTAGGTTGAGTTAGGTTAGGCAACATAGTAAAATTCGTTTTTAAAAATTAGAAAAATGCACGGATAGCCCCACGAACCATTCACGACAAGGTTAGGTTAGGTTGAGTTAGGTTAGGCAACATAGTGAAATTCGTTTTTAAAAATTAGAAAAGTGCACGGATAGCCCCACGAACCATTCACGACAAGGTTAGGTTAGGTTGAGTTAGGTTAGGCAACATAGTAAAATTCGTTTATAAAAATTAGAAAAATGCACGGATAGCCCCACGAACCATTCACGACAAGGTTAGGTTAGGTTGAGTTAGGTTAGGCAACATAGTAAAATTCGTTTATAAAAATTAGAAAAATGCACGGATAGCCCCACGAACCATTCACGACAAGGTTAGGTTAGGTTGAGTTAGGTTAGGCAACATAGTGAAATTCGTTTTTAAAAATTAGAAAAGTGCACGGATAGCCCCACGAACCATTCACGACAAGGTTAGGTTAGGTTGAGTTAGGTTAGGCAACATAGTAAAATTCGTTTATAAAAATTAGAAAAATGCACGGATAGCCCCACGAACCATTCACGACAAGGTTATGTTAGGTTGAGTTAGGTTAGGCAACATAGCGAAATTCGTTTATAAAATAAGGAAAAAGCGACGGATGGCCCCACGAACCATTCACAACAAGGTTAGGTTAGGTTGAGTTAGGTTAGGCAACATAGTTAAATTCGTTTTTTTAAAATTAGAAAAATGGACGGATAGCCCCACGAACCATTCACGACAAGGTTAGGTTAGGTTGAGTTAGGTTAGGCAACATGGTAAAATTCGTTTTTTTTAAAATTAGAAAAATGGACGGATAGCCCCACGAACCATTCACGACAAGGTGAGGTTAGGTTGAGTTAGGTGAGGCAACATAGTTAAATTCGTTTTTTTTAAAATTAGAAAAATGGACGGATAGCCCCACGAACCATTCACGACAAGGTTAGCTTAGGTTGAGTTAGGTTAGGCAACATAGTTAAATTCGTTTTTTTAAAATTAGAAAAATGGACGGATAGCCCCACGAACCATTCACGACAAGGTTAGGTTAGGTTGAGTTAGGTTAGGCAACATAGTTAAATTCGTTTTTTTAAAATTAGAAAAATGGACGGATACCCCACGAACCATTCACGACAAGGTTAGGTTAGGTTGAGTTAGGTTAGGCAACATAGTAAAATTCGTTTTTTTTAAAATTAGAAAAATGGACGGATAGCCCCACGAACCATTCACGACAAGGTTAGGTTAGGTTCAGTTAGGTTAGGCAACATAGTAAAATTCGTTTTTTTTTAAATTAGAAAAATGGACGGATAGCCCCACGAACCATTCACGACAAGGTTAGGTTAGGTTGAGTTAGGTTAGCCAACATAGTAAAATTCGTTTTTTTAAAATTAGAAAAATGGACGGATAGCCCCACGAACCATTCACGACAAGGTTAGGTTAGGTTGAGTTAGGTTAGGCAACATAGTAAAATTCGTTTTTTTAAAATTAGAAAAATGGACGGATAGCCCCACGAACCATTCACGACAAGGTTAGGTTAGGTTGAGTTAGGTTAGGCAACATAGTTAAATT
Source organism: Lepisma saccharinum (assembly GCF_977018435.1). Taxonomy (NCBI): domain Eukaryota; kingdom Metazoa; phylum Arthropoda; class Insecta; order Zygentoma; family Lepismatidae; genus Lepisma; species Lepisma saccharinum. The sequence continues at coordinate 57,188,149 of NC_139233.1, forward strand.
CGTTTTTTTTTAATTAGAAAAATGGACGGATAGCCCCACGAACCATTCACGACAAGGTTAGGTTAGGTTGAGTTAGGTTAGGCAACATAGTTAAATTCGTTTTTTTAAAATTAGAAAAATGGACGGATAGCCCCACGAACCATTCACGACAAGGTTAGGTTAGGTTGAGTTAGGTTAGGCAACATAGTTAAATTCGTTTTTTTAAAATTAGAAAAATGCACGGATAGTCCCACGAACCATTCACGACAAGGTTAGGTTAGGTTGAGTTAGGTTAGGCAACATAGTAAAATTCGTTTTTTTAAAATTAGAAAAATGGACGGATAGCCCCACGAACCATTGACGACAAGGTTAGGTTAGGTTGAGTTAGGTTAGGCAACATAGTAAAATTCGTTTTTTTAAAATTAGAAAAATGGACGGATAGCCCCACGAACCATTCACGACAAGGTTAGGTTAGGTTGAGTTAGGTTAGGCAACATAGTTAAATTCGTTTTTTTAAAATTAGAAAAATGCACGGATAGTCCCACGAACCATTCACGACAAGGTTAGGTTAGGTTGAGTTAGGTTAGGCAACATAGTAAAATTCGTTTTTTTAAAATTAGAAAAATGGACGGATAGCCCCACGAACCATTGACGACAAGGTTAGGTTAGGTTGAGTTAGGTTAGGGAACATAGTAAAATTCGTTTTTTTAAAATTAGAAAAATGGACGGATAGCCCCACGAACCATTTACGACAAGGTTAGGTTAGGTTGAGTTAGGTTAGGCAACATAGTAAAATTCGTTTCTTTTAAAATTAGAAAAATGGACGGATATCCCCACGAACCATTCACGACAAGGTTAGCTTAGGTTGAGTTAGGTTAGGCAACATAGTTAAATTCGTTTTTTAAAATTAGAAAAATGGACGGATAGCCCCACGAACCATTCACGACAAGGTTAGGTTAGGTTGAGTTAGGTTAGGCAACATAGTTAAATTCGTTTTTTTAAAATTAGAAAAATGGACGGATAGCCCCACGAACCATTCACGACAAGGTTAGGTTAGGTTGAGTTAGGTTAGGCAACATAGTAAAATTCGTTTTTTTAAAATTAGAAAAATGGACGGATAGCCCCACGAACCATTCACGACAAGGTTAGGTTAGGTTCAGTTAGGTTAGGCAACATAGTAAAATTCGTTTTTTTTAAAATTAGAAAAATGGACGGATAGCCCCACGAACCATTCACGACAAGGTTAGGTTAGGTTGAGTTAGGTTAGCCAACATAGTAAAATTCGTTTTTTTAAAATTAGAAAAATGGACGGATAGCCCCACGAACCATTCACGACAAGGTTAGGTTAGGTTGAGTTAGGTTAGGCAACATAGTAAAATTCGTTTTTTTAAAATTCGAAAAATGGACGGATAGCCCCACGAACCATTCACGACAACGTTAGGTTAGGCAACATATTTAAATTCGTTTTTTTTAAATTAGAAAAATGGACGGATAGCCCCACGAACTATTCACGACAAGGTTAGCTTAGGTTGAGTTAGGTTAGGCAACATAGTTAAATTCGTTTTTTTAAAATTAGAAAAATGGACGGATAGCCCCACGAACCATTCACGACAAGGTTAGGTTAGGTTGAGTTAGGTTAGGCAACATAGTTAAATTCGTTTTTTTAAAATTAGAAAAATGGACGGATAGCCCCACGAACCATTCACGACAAGGTTAGGTTAGGTTGAGTTAGGTTAGGCAACATAGTTAAATTCGTTTTTTTAAAATTAGAAAAATGGACGGATAGCCCCACGAACCATTCACGACAAGGTTAGGTTAGGTTCAGTTAGGTTAGGCAACATAGTTAAATTCGTTTTTTTAAAATTAGAAAAATGGACGGATAGCCCCACGAACCATTCACGACAAGGTTAGGTTAGGTTGAGTTAGGTTAGGCAACATAGTAAAATTCGTTTTTTTAAATTAGAAAAATGGACGGATAGCCCCACGAACCATTCACGACAAGGTTAAGTTAGGTTGAGTTAGGTTAGGCAACATAGTAAAATTCGTTTTTTTAAATTAGAAAAATGGACGGATAGCCCCACGAACCATTCACAACAAGGTTAGGTTAGGTTGAGTTAGGTTAGGCAACATAGTTAAATTCGTTTTTTTAAAATTAGTGAAATGGACGGATAGCCCCACGAACCATTCACGACAAGGTTAGGTTAGGTTCAGTTAGGTTAGGCAACATAGTAAAATTCGTTTTTTTGAAATTAGAAAAATGGACGGATAGCGCCACGAACCATTCACGACAAGGTTAGGTTAGGTTGAGTTAGGTTGGGCAACATAGTAAAATTCGTTTTTTTAAAAATTAGAAAAATGGACGGATAGCCCTACGAACAATTCACGACAAGGTTAGGTTAGGTTGAGTTAGGTTAGGCAACATAGTTAAATTCGTCTTTTTAAAATTAGAAAAATGGACGGATAGCCCCACGAACCATCCACGACAAGGTTAGGTTAGGTTGAGTTAGGTGAGGCAACATAGTTAAATTCGTTTTTTTAAAAATTAGAAAAATGGACGGATAGCCCCACGAACCATTCACGACAAGGTTAGCTTAGGTTGAGTTAGGTTAGGCAACATAGTTAAATTCGTTTTTTTAAAATTAGAAAAATGGACGGATAGCCCCACGAACCATTCACGACAAGGTTAGGTTAGGTTGAGTTAGGTTAGGCAACATAGTTAAATTCGTTTTTTTTAAATTAGAAAAATGGACGGATACCCCACGAACCATTCACGACAAGGTTAGGTTAGGTTGAGTTAGGTTAGGCAACATAGTAAAATTAGTTTTTTTTAAAATTAGAAAAATGGACGGATAGCCCCACGAACCATTCACGACAAGGTTAGGTTAGGTTCAGTTAGGTTAGTCAACATAGTAAAATTCGTTTATTTTAAAATTAGAAAAATGGACGGATAGCCCCACGAACCATTCACGACAAGGTTAGGTTAGGTTGAGTTAGGTTAGCCAACATAGTAAAATTCGTTTTTTTTAAATTAGAAAAATGGACGGATAGCCCCACGAACCATTCACGACAAGGTTAGGTTAGGTTGAGTTAGGTTAGGCAACATAGTAAAATTCGTTTTTTTAAAATTAGAAAAATGGACGGATAGCCCCACGAACCATTCACGACAAGGTTAGGTTAGGTTGAGTTAGGTTAGGCAACATAGTTAAATTCGTTTTTTTTTAATTAGAAAAATGGACGGATAGCCCCACGAACCATTCACGACAAGGTTAGGTTAGGTTGAGTTAGGTTAGGCAACATAGTTAAATTCGTTTTTTTAAAATTAGAAAAATGGACGGATAGCCCCACGAACCATTCACGACAAGGTTAGGTTAGGTTGAGTTAGGTTAGGCAACATAGTTAAATTCGTTTTTTTAAAATTAGAAAAATGGACGGATAGCCCCACGAACCATTCACGACAAGGTTAGGTTAGGTTGAGTTAGGTTAGGCAACATGGTAAAATTCGTTTTTTTTTAAATTAGAAAAATGGACGGATAGCCCCACGAACCATTCACGACAAGGTTAGGTTAGGTTGAGTTAGGTTAGGCAACATAGTAAAATTCGTTTTTTTTAAAATTAGAAAAATGGACGGATAGCCCCACGAACCATTCACGACAAGGTTAGGTTAGGTTGAGTTAGGTTAGCCAACATAGTAAAATTCGTTTTTTTAAAATTAGAAAAATGGACGGATAGCCCCACGAACCATTCACGACAAGGTTAGGTTAGGTTGAGTTAGGTTAGGCAACATAGTTAAATTCTTTTTTTTAAAAATTAGAAAAATTGACGGATAGCCCCACGAACTATTGACGACAAGGTTAGGTTAGGTTGAGTTAGGTTAGGCAACATAGTTAAATTCGTTTTTTTAAAATTAAAAAAATGGACGGATAGCCCCACGAACCATTCACGACAAGGTTAGGTTAGGTTGAGTTAGGTTAGGCAACATAGTTAAATTCGTTTTTTTAAAATTAGAAAAATGGACGGATAGCCCCACGAACCATTCACGACAAGGTTAGGTTAGGTTGAGTTAGGTTAGGCAACATAGTTAAATTCGTTTTTTTAAAATTAGAAAAATGGACGGATAGCCCCACGAACCATTCACGACAAGGTTAGGTTAGGTTGAGTTAGGTTAGGCAACATAGTTAAATTCGTTTTTTTAAAATTAGAAAAATGGACGGATAGCCCCACGAACCATTCACGACAAGGTTAGGTTAGGTTGAGTTAGGTTAGGCAACATAGTTAAATTCGTTTTTTTAAAATTAGAAAAATGGACGGATAGCCCCACGAACCATTCACGACAAGGTTAGGTTAGGTTGAGTTAGGTTAGGCAACATAGTTAAATTCGTTTTTTTAAAATTAGAAAAATGGACGGATAGCCTCACGAACCATTCACGACAAGGTTAGGTTAGGTTGAGTTAGGTTAGGCAACATAGTTAAATTCGTTTTTTTAAAATTAGAAAAATGGACGGATAGCCCCACGAACCATTCACGACAAGGTTAGGTTAGGTTAAGTTAGGTTAGGCAACATAGTAAAATTCGTTTTTTTTAAAATTAGAAAAATGGACGGATAGCCCCACGAACCATTCACGACAAGGTTAGGTTAGGTTGAGTTAGGTTAGGCAACATAGTTAAATTCGTTTTTTTAAAATTAGAAAAATGGACGGATAGCCCCACGAACCATTCACGACAAGGTTAGGTTAGGTTGAGTTAGGTTAGGCAACATAGTAAAATTCGTTTTTTTAAAATTAGAAAAATGGACGGATAACCCCACGAACCATTCACGACAAGGTTAGGTTAGGTTGAGTTAGAATAGGCATCATAGTTTAAATCGTTTCTGAAGCTAGAAGAAATCACAGATAGCCCCACGAAGTATTCACGGGAAGGTTAGTTTATTTTGAGTTAGGTTAGGCAACATAGTTAAATTCTTTTTTTTTTAAATTAGAAAAATGGACGGATAGCCCCACGAACCATTCACGACAAGGTTAGGTTAGGTTGAGTTAGGTTGGGCAACATAGTTAAATTCGTTTTTAAAAATTAGAAAGATGGACTGATAGACCCACGAACCATTCACGACAAGGTTAGGTTAGGTTGAGTTAGGTGAGGCAACATAATTAAATTCGTTTTTAAAAAAAAGAAAAATGCACAGATAGCCCCACGAACCAATCACGACAAGGTTAGGTTAGGTTGACTTAGGTCATGCAACATAGTAAAATTCGTTTTTAAAAGTAAGAAAAGAGCACGGATAGCCTCACGAACCATTCACGACAAGGTTAGGTTAGGTTGAGTAACGTTAGGCAACATTTTTAAATTCGTTTTTAAAAATTAGTAAAATTCACGGATAGCCCCACGAACCATTACCGACAAGTTTAGATTACGTTGAGTTAGGTTAGGCAACATAGTTAAATTCGTTTATAAAATTAGAAAAAAGGGACGGATAGCTACACGAACCATTCACGACAAGGTTAGGTTAGGTTGAGTTAGGTTAGACAACATAGTGAAATTCGTTTTTTAAAATTAATAAAATGCACGGATAGGCCCACGAACAATTCACGACAAGGTTAGGTTAGGTTGAGTTAGGTTAGGCAACATAGCGAAATTCGTTTATAAAATTAGAAAGAAGCACGGATAGCCCCACGAACCATTCACGACAAGGTTAGGTTAGGTTGAGTTAGGTTAGGCAACATAGTTAAATTCGTTTTTAAAAAATTAGTAAAAATCACGGATAGGCCCACGAACCATTCACGACAAGGTTAGGTTAGGTTGAGTTAGGTTAGGCAACATAGTTTAATTCGTTTCTTAAAATTAAAAAATCCACGGATAGCCCCACGAACCATTCACGACAAAGTTAGGTTAGGTTGAGTTAGAATAGGCATCATAGTTAAAATCGTTTCTGAAGCTAGAAGAAATCACAGATAGCCCCACGAAGTATTCACGGGAAGGTTAGTTTAGGTTGAGTTAGGTTAGGCAACATAGTTAAATTCGTTTTTTTAAAATTAGTGAAATGCACGGATAGTCCCACGAACCATTCACGACAAGGTTAGGTTAGGTTGAGTTACGTTAGGCAACATGGTAAAATTCGTTTTTTTTAAATTAAAAAAATGGACGGATAGCCCCACGAACCATTCACGACAAGGTTAGGTTAGGTTGAGTTAGGTTAGGCAACATGGTAAAATTCGTTTTTTTAAATTAGAAAAATGGACGGATAGCCCCACGAACCATTCACGACAAGGTTAGGTTAGGTTGAGTTAGGTTAGGCAACATAGTAAAATTCGTTTTTTTAAAATTAGAAAAATGAACGGATAACCCCACGAACCATTCACGACAAGGTTAGGTTAGGTTGAGTTAGGTTAGGCAACATAGTAAAATTCGTTTTTTTTAAATTAGAAAAATGGACGGATAGCCCCATGAACTATTCACGACAAGGTTAGGTTAGGTTGAGTTAGGTTAGGCAACATAGTTAAATTCGTTTTTTTAAAATTAGAAAAATGGACGGATAGCCCCACGAACCATTCACGACAAGGTTAGGTTAGGTTGAGTTAGGTTAGGCAACATGGTAAAATTCGTTTTTTTTAAAATTAGAAAAATGGACGGATAGCCCCACGAACCATTCACGACAAGGTTAGGTTAGGTTGAGTTAGGTTAGGCAACATAGTTAAATTCTTTTTTTTAAAAATTAGAAAAATTGACGGATAGCCCCACGAACTATTGACGACAAGGTTAGGTTAGGTTGAGTTAGGTTAGGCAACATAGTTAAATTCGTTTTTTTAAAATTAAAAAAATGGACGGATAGCCCCACGAACCATTCACGACAAGGTTAGGTTAGGTTGAGTTAGGTTAGGCAACATAGTTAAATTCGTTTTTTTAAAATTAGAAAAATGGACGGATAGCCCCACGAACCATTCACGACAAGGTTAGGTTAGGTTGAGTTAGGTTAGGCAACATAGTTAAATTCGTTTTTTTAAAATTAGAAAAATGGACGGATAGCCCCACGAAACATTCACGACAAGGTTAGGTTAGGTTGAGTTAGGTTAGGCAACATAGTTAAATTCGTTTTTTTAAAATTAGAAAAATGGACGGATAGCCCCACGAACCATTCACGACAAGGTTAGGTTAGGTTGAGTTAGGTTAGGCAACATAGTTAAATTCGTTTTTTTAAAATTAGAAAAATGGACGGATAGCCCCACGAACCATTCACGACAAGGTTAGGTTAGGTTGAGTTAGGTTAGGCAACATAGTTAAATTCGTTTTTTTAAAATTAGAAAAATGGACGGATAGCCCCACGAACCATTCACGACAAGGTTAGGTTAGGTTGAGTTAGGTTAGGCAACATAGTTTAATTCGTTTTTTTAAAATTAGAAAAATGGACGGATAGCCCCACGAACCATTCACGACAAGGTTAGGTTAGGTTGAGTTAGGTTAGGCAACATAGTAAAATTCGTTTTTTTAAAATTAGAAAAATGGACGGATAGCCCCACGAACCATTCACGACAAGGTTAGGTTAGGCAACATATTTAAATTCGTTTTTTTTAAATTAGAAAAATGGACGGATAGCCCCACGAACTATTCACGACAAGGTTAGGTTAGGTTGAGTTAGGTTAGGCAACATAGTTAAATTCGTTTTTTTAAAATTAGAAAAATGGACGGATAGCCCCACGAACCATTCACGACAAGGTTAGGTTAGGTTGAGTTAGGTTAGGCAACATAGTTAAATTCGTTTTTTTAAAATTAGAAAAATGGACGGATAGCCCCACGAACCATTCACGACAAGGTTAGGTTAGGTTGAGTTAGGTTAGGCAACATAGTTAAATTCGTTTTTTTAAAATTAGAAAAATGGACGGATAGCCCCACGAACCATTCACGACAAGGTTAGGTTAGGTTGAGTTAGGTTAGGCAACATAGTTAAATTCGTTTTTTTAAAATTAGAAAAATGGACGGATAGCCCCACGAACCATTCACGACAAGGTTAGGTTAGGTTGAGTTAGGTTAGGCAACATAGTAAAATTCGTTTTTTTAAATTAGAAAAATGGACGGATAGCCCCACGAACCATTCACGACAAGGTTAAGTTAGGTTGAGTTAGGTTAGGCAACATAGTAAAATTCGTTTTTTTAAATTAGAAAAATGGACGGATAGCCCCACGAACCATTCACAACAAGGTTAGGTTAGGTTGAGTTAGGTTAGGCAACATAGTTAAATTCGTTTTTTTAAAATTAGTGAAATGGACGGATAGCCCCACGAACCATTCACGACAAGGTTAGGTTAGGTTCAGTTAGGTTAGGCAACATAGTAAAATTCGTTTTTTTGAAATTAGAAAAATGGACGGATAGCGCCACGAACCATTCACGACAAGGTTAGGTTAGGTTGAGTTAGGTTGGGCAACATAGTAAAATTCGTTTTTTTTAAAATTAGAAAAATGGACGGATAGCCCTACGAACAATTCACGACAAGGTTAGGTTAGGTTGAGTTAGGTTAGGCAACATAGTTAAATTCGTCTTTTTAAAATTAGAAAAATGGACGGATAGCCCCACGAACCATTCACGACAAGGTTAGGTTAGGTTGAGTTAGGTGAGGCAACATAGTTAAATTCGTTTTTTTTAAAATTAGAAAAATGGACGGATAGCCCCACGAACCATTCACGACAAGGTTAGCTTAAATTGAGTTAGGTTAGGCAACATAGTTAAATTCGTTTTTTTAAAATTAGAAAAATGGACGGATAGCCCCACGAACCATTCACGACAAGGTTAGGTTAGGTTGAGTTAGGTTAGGCAACATAGTTAAATTCGTTTTTTTAAAATTAGAAAAATGGACGGATACCCCACGAACCATTCACGACAAGGTTAGGTTAGGTTGAGTTAGGTTAGGCAACATAGTAAAATTCGTTTTTTTTAAAATTAGAAAAATGGACGGATAGCCCCACGAACCATTCACGACAAGGTTAGGTTAGGTTCAGTTAGGTTAGGCAACATAGTAAAATTCGTTTTTTTTTAAATTAGAAAAATGGACGGATAGCCCCACGAACCATTCACGACAAGGTTAGGTTAGGTTGAGTTAGGTTAGCCAACATAGTAAAATTCGTTTTTTTAAAATTAGAAAAATGGACGGATAGCCCCACGAACCATTCACGACAAGGTTAGGTTAGGTTGAGTTAGGTTAGGCAACATAGTAAAATTCGTTTTTTTAAAATTAGAAAAATGGACGGATAGCCCCATGAACCATTCACGACAAGGTTAGGTTAGGTTGAGTTAGGTTAGGCAACATAGTTAAATTCGTTTTTTTTTAATTAGAAAAATGGACGGATAGCCCCACGAACCATTCACGACAAGGTTAGGTTAGGTTGAGTTAGGTTAGGCAACATAGTTAAATTCGTTTTTTTAAAATTAGAAAAATGGACGGATAGCCCCACGAACCATTCACGACAAGGTTAGGTTAGGTTGAGTTAGGTTAGGCAACATAGTTAAATTCGTTTTTTTAAAATTAGAAAAATGCACGGATAGTCCCACGAACCATTCACGACAAGGTTAGGTTAGGTTGAGTTAGGTTAGGCAACATAGTAAAATTCGTTTTTTTAAAATTAGAAAAATGGACGGATAGCCCCACGAACCATTGACGACAAGGTTAGGTTAGGTTGAGTTAGGTTAGGCAACATAGTAAAATTCGTTTTTTTAAAATTAGAAAAATGGACGGATAGCCCCACGAACCATTCACGACAAGGTTAGGTTAGGTTGAGTTAGGTTAGGCAACATAGTTAAATTCGTTTTTTTAAAATTAGAAAAATGCACGGATAGTCCCACGAACCATTCACGACAAGGTTAGGTTAGGTTGAGTTAGGTTAGGCAACATAGTAAAATTCGTTTTTTTAAAATTAGAAAAATGGACGGATAGCCCCACGAACCATTGACGACAAGGTTAGGTTAGGTTGAGTTAGGTTAGGGAACATAGTAAAATTCGTTTTTTTAAAATTAGAAAAATGGACGGATAGCCCCACGAACCATTTACGACAAGGTTAGGTTAGGTTGAGTTAGGTTAGGCAACATAGTAAAATTCGTTTTTTTAAAATTAGAAAAATGGACGGATATCCCCACGAACCATTCACGACAAGGTTAGCTTAGGTTGAGTTAGGTTAGGCAACATAGTTAAATTCGTTTTTTTAAAATTAGAAAAATGGACGGATAGCCCCACGAACCATTCACGACAAGGTTAGGTTAGGTTGAGTTAGGTTAGGCAACATAGTTAAATTCGTTTTTTTAAAATTAGAAAAATGGACGGATAGCCCCACGAACCATTCACGACAAGGTTAGGTTAGGTTGAGTTAGGTTAGGCAACATAGTAAAATTCGTTTTTTTAAAATTAGAAAAATGGACGGATAGCCCCACGAACCATTCACGACAAGGTTAGGTTAGGTTCAGTTAGGTTAGGCAACATAGTAAAATTCGTTTTTTTTAAAATTAGAAAAATGGACGGATAGCCCCACGAACCATTCACGACAAGGTTAGGTTAGGTTGAGTTAGGTTAGCCAACATAGTAAAATTCGTTTTTTTAAAATTAGAAAAATGGACGGATAGCCCCACGAACCATTCACGACAAGGTTAGGTTAGGTTGAGTTAGGTTAGGCAACATAGTAAAATTCGTTTTTTTAAAATTCGAAAAATGGACGGATAGCCCCACGAACCATTCACGACAACGTTAGGTTAGGCAACATATTTAAATTCGTTTTTTTTAAATTAGAAAAATGGACGGATAGCCCCACGAACTATTCACGACAAGGTTAGCTTAGGTTGAGTTAGGTTAGGCAACATAGTTAAATTCGTTTTTTTAAAATTAGAAAAATGGACGGATAGCCCCACGAACCATTCACGACAAGGTTAGGTTAGGTTGAGTTAGGTTAGGCAACATAGTTAAATTCGTTTTTTTAAAATTAGAAAAATGGACGGATAGCCCCACGAACCATTCACGACAAGGTTAGGTTAGGTTGAGTTAGGTTAGGCAACATAGTTAAATTCGTTTTTTTAAAATTAGAAAAATGGACGGATAGCCCCACGAACCATTCACGACAAGGTTAGGTTAGGTTCAGTTAGGTTAGGCAACATAGTTAAATTCGTTTTTTTAAAATTAGAAAAATGGACGGATAGCCCCACGAACCATTCACGACAAGGTTAGGTTAGGTTGAGTTAGGTTAGGCAACATAGTAAAATTCGTTTTTTTAAATTAGAAAAATGGACGGATAGCCCCACGAACCATTCACGACAAGGTTAAGTTAGGTTGAGTTAGGTTAGGCAACATAGTAAAATTCGTTTTTTTAAATTAGAAAAATGGACGGATAGCCCCACGAACCATTCACAACAAGGTTAGGTTAGGTTGAGTTAGGTTAGGCAACATAGTTAAATTCGTTTTTTTAAAATTAGTGAAATGGACGGATAGCCCCACGAACCATTCACGACAAGGTTAGGTTAGGTTCAGTTAGGTTAGGCAACATAGTAAAATTCGTTTTTTTGAAATTAGAAAAATGGACGGATAGCGCCACGAACCATTCACGACAAGGTTAGGTTAGGTTGAGTTAGGTTGGGCAACATAGTAAAATTCGTTTTTTTTAAAATTAGAAAAATGGACGGATAGCCCTACGAACAATTCACGACAAGGTTAGGTTAGGTTGAGTTAGGTTAGGCAACATAGTTAAATTCGTCTTTTTAAAATTAGAAAAATGGACGGATAGCCCCACGAACCATCCACGACAAGGTTAGGTTAGGGTGAGTTAGGTGAGGCAACATAGTTAAATTCGTTTTTTTAAAAATTAGAAAAATGGACGGATAGCCCCACGAACCATTCACGACAAGGTTAGCTTAGGTTGAGTTAGGTTAGGCAACATAGTTAAATTCGTTTTTTTAAAATTAGAAAAATGGACGGATAGCCCCACGAACCATTCACGACAAGGTTAGGTTAGGTTGAGTTAGGTTAGGCAACATAGTTAAATTCGTTTTTTTAAAATTAGAAAAATGGACGGATACCCCACGAACCATTCACGACAAGGTTAGGTTAGGTTGAGTTAGGTTAGGCAACATAGTAAAATTCGTTTTTTTTAAAATTAGAAAAATGGACGGATAGCCCCACGAACCATTCACGACAAGGTTAGGTTAGGTTCAGTTAGGTTAGTCAACATAGTAAAATTCGTTTATTTTAAAATTAGAAAAATGGACGGATAGCCCCACGAACCATTCACGACAAGGTTAGGTTAGGTTGAGTTAGGTTAGCCAACATAGTAAAATTCGTTTTTTTAAAATTAGAAAAATGGACGGATAGCCCCACGAACCATTCACGACAAGGTTAGGTTAGGTTCAGTTAGGTTAGGCAACATGGTAAAATTCGTTTTTTTTAAAATTAGAAAAATGGACGGATAGCCCCACGAACCATTCACGACAAGGTTAGGTTAGGTTGAGTTAGGTTAGGCAACATAGTAAAATTCGTTTTTTTTAAAATTAGAAAAATGGACGGATAGCCCCACGAACCATTCACGACAAGGTTAGGTTAGGTTGAGTTAGGTTAGCCAACATAGTAAAATTCGTTTTTTTAAAATTAGAAAAATGGACGGATAGCCCCACGAACCATTCACGACAAGGTTAGGTTAGGTTGAGTTAGGTTAGGCAACATAGTTAAATTCTTTTTTTAAAAAATTAGAAAAATTGACGGATAGCCCCACGAACTATTGACGACAAGGTTAGGTTAGGTTGAGTTAGGTTAGGCAACATAGTTAAATTCGTTTTTTTAAAATTAAAAAAATGGACGGATAGCCCCACGAACCATTCACGACAAGGTTAGGTTAGGTTGAGTTAGGTTAGGCAACATAGTTAAATTCGTTTTTTTAAAATTAGAAAAATGGACGGATAGCCCCACGAACCATTCACGACAAGGTTAGGTTAGGTTGAGTTAGGTTAGGCAACATAGTTAAATTCGTTTTTTTAAAATTAGAAAAATGGACGGATAGCCCCACGAACCATTCACGACAAGGTTAGGTTAGGTTGAGTTAGGTTAGGCAACATAGTTAAATTCGTTTTTTTAAAATTAGAAAAATGGACGGATAGCCCCACGAACCATTCACGACAAGGTTAGGTTAGGTTGAGTTAGGTTAGGCAACATAGTTAAATTCGTTTTTTTAAAATTAGAAAAATGGACGGATAGCCCCACGAACCATTCACGACAAGGTTAGGTTAGGTTGAGTTAGGTTAGGCAACATAGTTAAATTCGTTTTTTTAAAATTAGAAAAATGGACGGATAGCCCCACGAACCATTCACGACAAGGTTAGGTTAGGTTGAGTTAGGTTAGGCAACATAGTTAAATTCGTTTTTTTAAAATTAGAAAAATGGACGGATAGCCCCACGAACCATTCACGACAAGGTTAGGTTAGGTTGAGTTAGGTTAGGCAACATAGTTAAATTCGTTTTTTTAAAATTAGAAAAATGGACGGATAGCCCCACGAACCATTCACGACAAGGTTAGGTTAGGTTGAGTTAGGTTAGGCAACATAGTTTAATTCGTTTTTTTAAAATTAGAAAAATGGACGGATAGCCCCACGAACCATTCACGACAAGGTTAGGTTAGGTTGAGTTAGGTTAGGCAACATAGTAAAATTCGTTTTTTTAAAATTAGAAAAATGGACGGATAGCCCCACGAACCATTCACGACAAGGTTAGGTTAGGCAACATATTTAAATTCGTTTTTTTTAAATTAGAAAAATGGACGGATAGCCCCACGAACTATTCACGACAAGGTTAGGTTAGGTTGAGTTAGGTTAGGCAACATAGTTAAATTCGTTTTTTTAAAATTAGAAAAATGGACGGATAGCCCCACGAACCATTCACGACAAGGTTAGGTTAGGTTGAGTTAGGTTAGGCAACATAGTTAAATTCGTTTTTTTAAAATTAGAAAAATGGACGGATAGCCCCACGAACCATTCACGACAAGGTTAGGTTAGGTTGAGTTAGGTTAGGCAACATAGTTAAATTCGTTTTTTTAAAATTAGAAAAATGGACGGATAGCCCCACGAACCATTCACGACAAGGTTAGGTTAGGTTGAGTTAGGTTAGGCAACATAGTTAAATTCGTTTTTTTAAAATTAGAAAAATGGACGGATAGCCCCACGAACCATTCACGACAAGGTTAGGTTAGGTTGAGTTAGGTTAGGCAACATAGTAAAATTCGTTTTTTTAAATTAGAAAAATGGACGGATAGCCCCACGAACCATTCACGACAAGGTTAAGTTAGGTTGAGTTAGGTTAGGCAACATAGTAAAATTCGTTTTTTTAAATTAGAAAAATGGACGGATAGCCCCACGAACCATTCACAACAAGGTTAGGTTAGGTTGAGTTAGGTTAGGCAACATAGTTAAATTCGTTTTTTTAAAATTAGTGAAATGGACGGATAGCCCCACGAACCATTCACGACAAGGTTAGGTTAGGTTCAGTTAGGTTAGGCAACATAGTAAAATTCGTTTTTTTGAAATTAGAAAAATGGACGGATAGCGCCACGAACCATTCACGACAAGGTTAGGTTAGGTTGAGTTAGGTTGGGCAACATAGTAAAATTCGTTTTTTTTAAAATTAGAAAAATGGACGGATAGCCCTACGAACAATTCACGACAAGGTTAGGTTAGGTTGAGTTAGGTTAGGCAACATAGTTAAATTCGTCTTTTTAAAATTAGAAAAATGGACGGATAGCCCCACGAACCATTCACGACAAGGTTAGGTTAGGTTGAGTTAGGTGAGGCAACATAGTTAAATTCGTTTTTTTTAAAATTAGAAAAATGGACGGATAGCCCCACGAACCATTCACGACAAGGTTAGCTTAAATTGAGTTAGGTTAGGCAACATAGTTAAATTCGTTTTTTTAAAATTAGAAAAATGGACGGATAGCCCCACGAACCATTCACGACAAGGTTAGGTTAGGTTGAGTTAGGTTAGGCAACATAGTTAAATTCGTTTTTTTAAAATTAGAAAAATGGACGGATACCCCACGAACCATTCACGACAAGGTTAGGTTAGGTTGAGTTAGGTTAGGCAACATAGTAAAATTCGTTTTTTTTAAAATTAGAAAAATGGACGGATAGCCCCACGAACCATTCACGACAAGGTTAGGTTAGGTTCAGTTAGGTTAGGCAACATAGTAAAATTCGTTTTTTTTTAAATTAGAAAAATGGACGGATAGCCCCACGAACCATTCACGACAAGGTTAGGTTAGGTTGAGTTAGGTTAGCCAACATAGTAAAATTCGTTTTTTTAAAATTAGAAAAATGGACGGATAGCCCCACGAACCATTCACGACAAGGTTAGGTTAGGTTGAGTTAGGTTAGGCAACATAGTAAAATTCGTTTTTTTAAAATTAGAAAAATGGACGGATAGCCCCACGAACCATTCACGACAAGGTTAGGTTAGGTTGAGTTAGGTTAGGCAACATAGTTAAATTCGTTTTTTTTTAATTAGAAAAATGGACGGATAGCCCCACGAACCATTCACGACAAGGTTAGGTTAGGTTGAGTTAGGTTAGGCAACATAGTTAAATTCGTTTTTTTAAAATTAGAAAAATGGACGGATAGCCCCACGAACCATTCACGACAAGGTTAGGTTAGGTTGAGTTAGGTTAGGCAACATAGTTAAATTCGTTTTTTTAAAATTAGAAAAATGCACGGATAGTCCCACGAACCATTCACGACAAGGTTAGGTTAGGTTGAGTTAGGTTAGGCAACATAGTAAAATTCGTTTTTTTAAAATTAGAAAAATGGACGGATAGCCCCACGAACCATTGACGACAAGGTTAGGTTAGGTTGAGTTAGGTTAGGCAACATAGTAAAATTCGTTTTTTTAAAATTAGAAAAATGGACGGATAGCCCCACGAACCATTCACGACAAGGTTAGGTTAGGTTGAGTTAGGTTAGGCAACATAGTTAAATTCGTTTTTTTAAAATTAGAAAAATGCACGGATAGTCCCACGAACCATTCACGACAAGGTTAGGTTAGGTTGAGTTAGGTTAGGCAACATAGTAAAATTCGTTTTTTTAAAATTAGAAAAATGGACGGATAGCCCCACGAACCATTGACGACAAGGTTAGGTTAGGTTGAGTTAGGTTAGGGAACATAGTAAAATTCGTTTTTTTAAAATTAGAAAAATGGACGGATAGCCCCACGAACCATTTACGACAAGGTTAGGTTAGGTTGAGTTAGGTTAGGCAACATAGTAAAATTCGTTTTTTTAAAATTAGAAAAATGGACGGATATCCCCACGAACCATTCACGACAAGGTTAGCTTAGGTTGAGTTAGGTTAGGCAACATAGTTAAATTCGTTTTTTTAAAATTAGAAAAATGGACGGATAGCCCCACGAACCATTCACGACAAGGTTAGGTTAGGTTGAGTTAGGTTAGGCAACATAGTTAAATTCGTTTTTTTAAAATTAGAAAAATGGACGGATAGCCCCACGAACCATTCACGACAAGGTTAGGTTAGGTTGAGTTAGGTTAGGCAACATAGTAAAATTCGTTTTTTTAAAATTAGAAAAATGGACGGATAGCCCCACGAACCATTCACGACAAGGTTAGGTTAGGTTCAGTTAGGTTAGGCAACATAGTAAAATTCGTTTTTTTTAAAATTAGAAAAATGGACGGATAGCCCCACGAACCATTCACGACAAGGTTAGGTTAGGTTGAGTTAGGTTAGCCAACATAGTAAAATTCGTTTTTTTAAAATTAGAAAAATGGACGGATAGCCCCACGAACCATTCACGACAAGGTTAGGTTAGGTTGAGTTAGGTTAGGCAACATAGTAAAATTCGTTTTTTTAAAATTCGAAAAATGGACGGATAGCCCCACGAACCATTCACGACAACGTTAGGTTAGGCAACATATTTAAATTCGTTTTTTTTAAATTAGAAAAATGGACGGATAGCCCCACGAACTATTCACGACAAGGTTAGCTTAGGTTGAGTTAGGTTAGGCAACATAGTTAAATTCGTTTTTTTAAAATTAGAAAAATGGACGGATAGCCCCACGAACCATTCACGACAAGGTTAGGTTAGGTTGAGTTAGGTTAGGCAACATAGTTAAATTCGTTTTTTTAAAATTAGAAAAATGGACGGATAGCCCCACGAACCATTCACGACAAGGTTAGGTTAGGTTGAGTTAGGTTAGGCAACATAGTTAAATTCGTTTTTTTAAAATTAGAAAAATGGACGGATAGCCCCACGAACCATTCACGACAAGGTTAGGTTAGGTTCAGTTAGGTTAGGCAACATAGTTAAATTCGTTTTTTTAAAATTAGAAAAATGGACGGATAGCCCCACGAACCATTCACGACAAGGTTAGGTTAGGTTGAGTTAGGTTAGGCAACATAGTAAAATTCGTTTTTTTAAATTAGAAAAATGGACGGATAGCCCCACGAACCATTCACGACAAGGTTAAGTTAGGTTGAGTTAGGTTAGGCAACATAGTAAAATTCGTTTTTTTAAATTAGAAAAATGGACGGATAGCCCCACGAACCATTCACAACAAGGTTAGGTTAGGTTGAGTTAGGTTAGGCAACATAGTTAAATTCGTTTTTTTAAAATTAGTGAAATGGACGGATAGCCCCACGAACCATTCACGACAAGGTTAGGTTAGGTTCAGTTAGGTTAGGCAACATAGTAAAATTCGTTTTTTTGAAATTAGAAAAATGGACGGATAGCGCCACGAACCATTCACGACAAGGTTAGGTTAGGTTGAGTTAGGTTGGGCAACATAGTAAAATTCGTTTTTTTTAAAATTAGAAAAATGGACGGATAGCCCTACGAACAATTCACGACAAGGTTAGGTTAGGTTGAGTTAGGTTAGGCAACATAGTTAAATTCGTCTTTTTAAAATTAGAAAAATGGACGGATAGCCCCACGAACCATCCACGACAAGGTTAGGTTAGGGTGAGTTAGGTGAGGCAACATAGTTAAATTCGTTTTTTTAAAAATTAGAAAAATGGACGGATAGCCCCACGAACCATTCACGACAAGGTTAGCTTAGGTTGAGTTAGGTTAGGCAACATAGTTAAATTCGTTTTTTTAAAATTAGAAAAATGGACGGATAGCCCCACGAACCATTCACGACAAGGTTAGGTTAGGTTGAGTTAGGTTAGGCAACATAGTTAAATTCGTTTTTTTAAAATTAGAAAAATGGACGGATACCCCACGAACCATTCACGACAAGGTTAGGTTAGGTTGAGTTAGGTTAGGCAACATAGTAAAATTCGTTTTTTTTAAAATTAGAAAAATGGACGGATAGCCCCACGAACCATTCACGACAAGGTTAGGTTAGGTTCAGTTAGGTTAGTCAACATAGTAAAATTCGTTTATTTTAAAATTAGAAAAATGGACGGATAGCCCCACGAACCATTCACGACAAGGTTAGGTTAGGTTGAGTTAGGTTAGCCAACATAGTAAAATTCGTTTTTTTAAAATTAGAAAAATGGACGGATAGCCCCACGAACCATTCACGACAAGGTTAGGTTAGGTTGAGTTAGGTTAGGCAACATAGTAAAATTCGTTTTTTTAAAATTAGAAAAATGGACGGATAGCCCCACGAACCATTCACGACAAGGTTAGGTTAGGTTGAGTTAGGTTAGGCAACATAGTTAAATTCGTTTTTTTTTAATTAGAAAAATGGACGGATAGCCCCACGAACCATTCACGACAAGGTTAGGTTAGGTTGAGTTAGGTTAGGCAACATAGTTAAATTCGTTTTTTTAAAATTAGAAAAATGGACGGATAGCCCCACGAACCATTCACGACAAGGTTAGGTTAGGTTGAGTTAGGTTAGGCAACATAGTTAAATTCGTTTTTTTAAAATTAGAAAAATGGACGGATAGCCCCACGAACCATTCACGACAAGGTTAGGTTAGGTTGAGTTAGGTTAGGCAACATGGTAAAATTCGTTTTTTTTAAAATTAGAAAAATGGACGGATAGCCCCACGAACCATTCACGACAAGGTTAGGTTAGGTTGAGTTAGGTTAGGCAACATAGTAAAATTCGTTTTTTTTAAAATTAGAAAAATGGACGGATAGCCCCACGAACCATTCACGACAAGGTTAGGTTAGGTTGAGTTAGGTTAGCCAACATAGTAAAATTCGTTTTTTTAAAATTAGAAAAATGGACGGATAGCCCCACGAACCATTCACGACAAGGTTAGGTTAGGTTGAGTTAGGTTAGGCAACATAGTTAAATTCTTTTTTTAAAAAATTAGAAAAATTGACGGATAGCCCCACGAACTATTGACGACAAGGTTAGGTTAGGTTGAGTTAGGTTAGGCAACATAGTTAAATTCGTTTTTTTAAAATTAAAAAAATGGACGGATAGCCCCACGAACCATTCACGACAAGGTTAGGTTAGGTTGAGTTAGGTTAGGCAACATAGTTAAATTCGTTTTTTTAAAATTAGAAAAATGGACGGATAGCCCCACGAACCATTCACGACAAGGTTAGGTTAGGTTCAGTTAGGTTAGGCAACATAGTAAAATTCGTTTTTTTAAAATTAGAAAAATGGACGGATAGCCCCACGAACCATTCACGACAAGGTTAGGTTAGGTTGAGTTAGGTTAGGCAACATAGTTAAATTCGTTTTTTTAAAATTAGAAAAATGGACGGATAGCCCCACGAACCATTCACGACAAGGTTAGGTTAGGTTGAGTTAGGTTAGGCAACATAGTTAAATTCGTTTTTTTAAAATTAGAAAAATGGACGGATAGCCCCACGAACCATTCACGACAAGGTTAGGTTAGGTTGAGTTAGGTTAGGCAACATAGTTAAATTCGTTTTTTTAAAATTAGAAAAATGGACGGATAGCCCCACGAACCATTCACGACAAGGTTAGGTTAGGTTGAGTTAGGTTAGGCAACATAGTTAAATTCGTTTTTTTAAAATTAGAAAAATGGACGGATAGCCCCACGAACCATTCACGACAAGGTTAGGTTAGGTTAAGTTAGGTTAGGCAACATAGTAAAATTCGTTTTTTTTAAAATTAGAAAAATGGACGGATAGCCCCACGAACCATTCACGACAAGGTTAGGTTAGGTTGAGTTAGGTTAGGCAACATAGTTAAATTCGTTTTTTTAAAATTAGAAAAATGGACGGATAGCCCCACGAACCATTCACGACAAGGTTAGGTTAGGTTGAGTTAGGTTAGGCAACATAGTAAAATTCGTTTTTTTAAAATTAGAAAAATGGACGGATAACCCCACGAACCATTCACGACAAGGTTAGGTTAGGTTGAGTTAGAATAGGCATCATAGTTTAAATCGTTTCTGAAGCTAGAAGAAATCACAGATAGCCCCACGAAGTATTCACGGGAAGGTTAGTTTATTTTGAGTTAGGTTAGGCAACATAGTTAAATTCTTTTTTTTTTAAATTAGAAAAATGGACGGATAGCCCCACGAACCATTCACGACAAGGTTAGGTTAGGTTGAGTTAGGTTGGGCAACATAGTTAAATTCGTTTTTAAAAATTAGAAAGATGGACTGATAGACCCACGAACCATTCACGACAAGGTTAGGTTAGGTTGAGTTAGGTTAGGCAACATAGTTAAATTCGTTTTTTTAAAATTAGAAAAATGCACGGATAGTCCCACGAACCATTCACGACAAGGTTAGTTTAGGTTGAGTTAGGTTAGGCAACATAGTTAAATTCGTTTTTTTTTAATTAGAAAAATGGACGGATAGCCCCACGAACCATTCACGACAAGGTTAGGTTAGGTTCAGTTAGGTTAGGCAACATAGTAAAATTCGTTTTTTTTAAAATTAGAAAAATGGACGGATAGCCCCACGAACCATTCACGACAAGGTTAGGTTAGGTTGAGTTAGGTTAGCCAACATAGTAAAATTCGTTTTTTTAAAATTAGAAAAATGGACGGATAGCCCCACGAACCATTCACGACAAGGTTAGGTTAGGTTGAGTTAGGTTAGGCAACATAGTAAAATTCGTTTTTTTAAAATTAGAAAAATGAACGGATAACCCCACGAACCATTCACGACAAGGTTAGGTTAGGTTGAGTTAGGTTAGGCAACATAGTAAAATTCGTTTTTTTTAAATTAGAAAAATGGACGGATAGCCCCACGAACTATTCACGACAAGGTTAGGTTAGGTTGAGTTAGGTTAGGCAACATAGTTAAATTCGTTTTTTTAAAATTAGAAAAATGGACGGATAGCCCCACGAACCATTCACGACAAGGTTAGGTTAGGTTGAGTTAGGTTAGGCAACATGGTAAAATTCGTTTTTTTTAAAATTAGAAAAATGGACGGATAGCCCCACGAACCATTCACGACAAGGTTAGGTTAGGTTGAGTTAGGTTAGGCAACATAGTTAAATTCTTTTTTTTAAAAATTAGAAAAATTGACGGATAGCCCCACGAACTATTGACGACAAGGTTAGGTTAGGTTGAGTTAGGTTAGGCAACATAGTTAAATTCGTTTTTTTAAAATTAAAAAAATGGACGGATAGCCCCACGAACCATTCACGACAAGGTTAGGTTAGGTTGAGTTAGGTTAGGCAACATAGTTAAATTCGTTTTTTTAAAATTAGAAAAATGGACGGATAGCCCCACGAACCATTCACGACAAGGTTAGGTTAGGTTGAGTTAGGTTAGGCAACATAGTTAAATTCGTTTTTTTAAAATTAGAAAAATGGACGGATAGCCCCACGAAACATTCACGACAAGGTTAGGTTAGGTTGAGTTAGGTTAGGCAACATAGTTAAATTCGTTTTTTTAAAATTAGAAAAATGGACGGATAGCCCGACGAACCATTCACGACAAGGTTAGGTTAGGTTGAGTTAGGTTAGGCAACATAGTTAAATTCGTTTTTTTAAAATTAGAAAAATGGACGGATAGCCCCACGAACCATTCACGACAAGGTTAGGTTAGGTTGAGTTAGGTTAGGCAACATAGTTAAATTCGTTTTTTTAAAATTAGAAAAATTGACGGATAGCCCCACGAACCATTCACGACAAGGTTAGGTTAGGTTGAGTTAGGTTAGGCAACATAGTTTAATTCGTTTTTTTAAAATTAGAAAAATGGACGGATAGCCCCACGAACCATTCACGACAAGGTTAGGTTAGGTTGAGTTAGGTTAGGCAACATAGTAAAATTCGTTTTTTTAAAATTAGAAAAATGGACGGATAGCCCCACGAACCATTCACGACAAGGTTAGGTTAGGCAACATATTTAAATTCGTTTTTTTTAAATTAGAAAAATGGACGGATAGCCCCACGAACTATTCACGACAAGGTTAGGTTAGGTTGAGTTAGGTTAGGCAACATAGTTAAATTCGTTTTTTTAAAATTAGAAAAATGGACGGATAGCCCCACGAACCATTCACGACAAGGTTAGGTTAGGTTGAGTTAGGTTAGGCAACATAGTTAAATTCGTTTTTTTAAAATTAGAAAAATGGACGGATAGCCCCACGAACCATTCACGACAAGGTTAGGTTAGGTTGAGTTAGGTTAGGCAACATAGTTAAATTCGTTTTTTTAAATTAGAAAAATGGACGGATAGCCCCACGAACCATTCACGACAAGGTTAGGTTAGGTTGAGTTAGGTTAGGCAACATAGTTAAATTCGTTTTTTTAAAATTAGAAAAATGGACGGATAGCCCCACGAACCATTCACGACAAGGTTAGGTTAGGTTGAGTTAGGTTAGGCAACATAGTAAAATTCGTTTTTTTAAATTAGAAAAATGGACGGATAGCCCCACGAACCATTCACGACAAGGTTAAGTTAGGTTGAGTTAGGTTAGGCAACATAGTAAAATTCGTTTTTTTAAATTAGAAAAATGGACGGATAGCCCCACGAACCATTCACAACAAGGTTAGGTTAGGTTGAGTTAGGTTAGGCAACATAGTTAAATTCGTTTTTTTAAAATTAGTGAAATGGACGGATAGCCCCACGAACCATTCACGACAAGGTTAGTTTAGGTTCAGTTAGGTTAGGCAACATAGTAAAATTCGTTTTTTTGAAATTAGAAAAATGGACGGATAGCGCCACGAACCATTCACGACAAGGTTAGGTTAGGTTGAGTTAGGTTGGGCAACATAGTAAAATTCGTTTTTTTTAAAATTAGAAAAATGGACGGATAGCCCTACGAACAATTCACGACAAGGTTAGGTTAGGTTGAGTTAGGTTAGGCAACATAGTTAAATTCGTCTTTTTAAAATTAGAAAAATGGACGGATAGCCCCACGAACCATTCACGACAAGGTTAGGTTAGGTTGAGTTAGGTGAGGCAACATAGTTAAATTCGTTTTTTTTAAAATTAGAAAAATGGACGGATAGCCCCACGAACCATTCACGACAAGGTTAGCTTAGGTTGAGTTAGGTTAGGCAACATAGTTAAATTCGTTTTTTTAAAATTAGAAAAATGGACGGATAGCCCCACGAACCATTCACGACAAGGTTAGGTTAGGTTGAGTTAGGTTAGGCAACATAGTTAAATTCGTTTTTTTAAAATTAGAAAAATGGACGGATACCCCACGAACCATTCACGACAAGGTTAGGTTAGGTTGAGTTAGGTTAGGCAACATAGTAAAATTCGTTTTTTTTAAAATTAGAAAAATGGACGGATAGCCCCACGAACCATTCACGACAAGGTTAGGTTAGGTTCAGTTAGGTTAGGCAACATAGTAAAATTCGTTTATTTTAAAATTAGAAAAATGGACGGATAGCCCCACGAACCATTCACGACAAGGTTAGGTTAGGTTGAGTTAGGTTAGCCAACATAGTAAAATTCGTTTTTTTAAAATTAGAAAAATGGACGGATAGCCCCACGAACCATTCACGACAAGGTTAGGTTAGGTTGAGTTAGGTTAGGCAACATAGTAAAATTCGTTTTTTTAAAATTAGAAAAATGGACGGATAGCCCCACGAACCATTCACGACAAGGTTAGGTTAGGTTGAGTTAGGTTAGGCAACATAGTTAAATTCGTTTTTTTTTAATTAGAAAAATGGACGGATAGCCCCACGAACCATTCACGACAAGGTTAGGTTAGGTTGAGTTAGGTTAGGCAACATAGTTAAATTCGTTTTTTTAAAATTAGAAAAATGGACGGATAGCCCCACGAACCATTCACGACAAGGTTAGGTTAGGTTGAGTTAGGTTAGGCAACATAGTTAAATTCGTTTTTTTTAAAATTAGAAAAATGGACGGATAGCCCCACGAACCATTCACGACAAGGTTAGGTTAGGTTGAGTTAGGTTAGGCAACATGGTAAAATTCGTTTTTTTTTAAATTAGAAAAATGGACGGATAGCCCCACGAACCATTCACGACAAGGTTAGGTTAGGTTGAGTTAGGTTAGGCAACATAGTAAAATTCGTTTTTTTTAAAATTAGAAAAATGGACGGATAGCCCCACGAACCATTCACGACAAGGTTAGGTTAGGTTGAGTTAGGTTAGCCAACATAGTAAAATTCGTTTTTTTAAAATTAGAAAAATGGACGGATAGCCCCACGAACCATTCACGACAAGGTTAGGTTAGGTTGAGTTAGGTTAGGCAACATAGTTAAATTCTTTTTTTAAAAAATTAGAAAAATTGACGGATAGCCCCACGAACTATTGACGACAAGGTTAGGTTAGGTTGAGTTAGGTTAGGCAACATAGTTAAATTCGTTTTTTTAAAATTAAAAAAATGGACGGATAGCCCCACGAACCATTCACGACAAGGTTAGGTTAGGTTGAGTTAGGTTAGGCAACATAGTTAAATTCGTTTTTTTAAAATTAGAAAAATGGACGGATAGCCCCACGAACCATTCACGACAAGGTTAGCTTAGGTTGAGTTAGGTTAGGCAACATAGTTAAATTCGTTTTTTTAAAATTAGAAAAATGGACGGATAGCCCCACGAACCATTCACGACAAGGTTAGGTTAGGTTGAGTTAGGTTAGGCAACATAGTTAAATTCGTTTTTTTAAAATTAGAAAAATGGACGGATAGCCCCACGAACCATTCACGACAAGGTTAGGTTAGGTTGAGTTAGGTTAGGCAACATAGTTAAATTCGTTTTTTTAAAATTAGAAAAATGGACGGATAGCCCCACGAACCATTCACGACAAGGTTAGGTTAGGTTGAGTTAGGTTAGGCAACATAGTTAAATTCGTTTATAAAATTAAAAAAGCACGGAAAGCCCCTCGAACCATTCACGACAAGGTTAGGTTAGGTTGAGTTAGGTTAGGCAACATAGTAAAATTCGTTTTTAAAAATTAGAAAAAAGGGACGGATAGTCCCACGAACCATTCACGACAAGGTTAGGTTAGGTTGAGTTAGGTTGGGCAACATAGTTAAATTCGTTTATAAAATTAAAAAAGCACGGAAAGCCCCACGAACCATTCACGACAAGGTTAGGTTAGGTTGAGTTAGGTTAGGCAACATAGTAAAATTCGTTTTTAAAAATTAGAAAAAAGGGACGGATAGTCCCACGAACCATTCACGACAAGGTTAGGTTAGGTTGAGTTAGGTTAGGCAACATAGTGAAATTCGTTTATAAAATTAGAAAAAAGCGACGGATGGCCCCACGAACCATTCACGACAAGGTTAGGTTAGGTTGAGTTAGGTTAGGCAACATAGTTAAATTCGTCTATAAAATTAGAAAAATGGACGGATAGCCCCACGAACCATTCACGTCAAGGTTAGGTTAGGTTGAGTTAGGTTAGGCAACATAGTTAAATTCGTTTTAAAAATTAGTAAAATGCACAGATAGCTCCACGAACCATTCACGGCAAGGTTAGGTTAGGTTGAGTTAGGTTAGGCAACATAGTTAAATTAGTTTTAAAAATTAGAAAAATGCACGGATAGCCCCACGAACCATTCACGGCAAGGTTAGGTAAGGTTGAGTTAGGTTAGGCAACATAGTGAAATTCTTTTTTAAAAATTAGTAAAATGCACGGATAGCCCCAGGAACCATTCACGGCAAGGTTAGGTTAGTTTGAGTTAGGTTAGGCAACATAGTTAAATTCGTTTTTATAAATTAGAAAAATGCACGGATAGCCTTACGAATCATTCACGGCAAGGTTAGGTTAGGTTCAGTTAGGTTAGGCAAACATAGTTAAATTCGTTTTTAAAAATTATTAAAATGCACGGATAGCCCCAGGAACCATTCACGGCAAGGTTAGGTTAGGTTGAGTTAGGTTAGGCAACATAGTTAAATTCGTTTATAAAATTAGAAAGGAATGCACGGATAGCTCCAGGAACCATTCACGACAAGGTTAGGTTAGGTTGAGTTAGTTTAGGCAACATAGTTAAATTCGTTTTTAAAAATTTGAAAAATGCACGAATAGCCCCACGAACCATTGAAGGCAAGGTTAGGTTAGGTTGAGTTAGGTTAGGCAACACAGTAAAATTAGTTTTAAAAATTAGAAAAATGCACGGAGAGCCCCACGAACCATTCACGGCAAGGTTAGGTTAGGTTGAGTTAGGTTAGGCAACATAGTTAAATCCGTTTTTTAAAATTAGAAAGTAATGCACGGATAGTCCCACGAACCATTCACGGCAAGGTTAGGTTAGGTTGAGTTAGGTTAGGCAACATAGTTAAATTCGTTTTAAAAATTAGAAAAATGCACGGATAGCCCCACGAACCATTCACGGCAAGGTTAGGTTAGATTGAGTTAGGTTAGGCAAGATAGTTAAATTCGTTTATAAAATTAGTAAAAAGCACGGATAGCCCCACGAACCATTCACAACAAGGTTAGGTTAGGTTGAGTTAGGTTAGGCAACATAGTTAAATTCGATTTTAAAATTAAAAAATGGACAAATGGCCTTGCGAACCATTCACGGCAAGGTTAGGTTAGGTTGAGTTAGGTTAGGAAACATAGTTAAATTCGTTTTAAAAATAAGAAAGGAATGCACGGATAGCCCCACGAACCATTCACGGCAAGGTTAGGTTAGGTTGAGTTAGGTTAGGCAACATAGTTAAATTCGTTATTAAAAATTAGAAAGGAATGCACGGATAGCCCCACGAACCATTCACGGCAAGGTTAGGTTAGGTTGAGTTAGGTTAGGCAACATAGTTAAATTCGTTTTTAAAAATTAGTAAAATGCACGGATAGCCCCACGAACCATTCACGGCAAGGTTAGGTTAGGTTGAGTTAGGCTAGGCAATATAGTTAAATTGGTTTTTAAAAATTAGAAAAATGCAGGGATAACCCACGAACCATTCACGGCAAGGTTATGTTAGGTTGAGTTAGGTTAGGCAACATAGTTAATTTCGTTTTTAAAACTAGAAGAAATGCTCGGATAGCCCCACGAACCATTCGCGACAAGGTTAGGTTAGGTTGAGTTAGGTTAGGCAACATAGTTAAATTCTTTTTTAAAAATTAGAAAAATACACGGATAGCCCCACGAACCATTCACGGCAAAGTTAGGTTAGGTTGAATTAGGTTAGGCAACATAGTTAAATTCGTTTATAAAATTAGAAAAAAGGACGGATAGCCCCAAGAAACATTTCACGATAAGGTTAGGTTAGGTTGAGTTAGGTTAGGCAACATAGTTAAATTTGTTTTTTAAAATTAGAAAAATGCACGGAGAGCCGCACGAACCATTCACGGCAAGGTTACGTTAGGTTTAGTTAGGTTGGGCAACATAATTAAATGCGTTTATAAAATAAGAAAAAGCACGGATAGCACCACGAACCATTCACGAGAAGGTTAGGTTAGGTTGAGTTAGGTTACGCAACATAGTTAAATTCTTTTTTAAAAATTAGAAAAAAGCACGGATAGCCCCACGGACCATTCACGGCAAGGTTAGGTTAGGTTGAGTTAGGTTAGGCAACATAGTTAAATTCGTTTATAAAATTAGAAAAAAGCACGGATAGCCCCACGAACCATTCACGACAAGGTTAGGTTAGGTTGAGTTAGGTTAGGCAACATAGTTAAATTCGTTTTTAAAAATTAGAAAGTAATGCACGGATAGCCCCACGAACCATTCACGGCAAGGTTAGGTTAGGTTGAGTTAGGTTAGGCAACATAGTTAAATTCGTTTTTTAAAATTAGAAAGTAATGCACGGATAGTCCCAGGAACCATTCACGGCAAGGTTAGGTTAGGTTGAGTTAGGTTAGGCAACATAGTTAAATTCGTTTATAAAATTAGAAAGGAATGCACGGATAGCTCCAGGAACCATTCACGACAAGGTTAGGTTAGGTTGATTTAGTTTAGGCAACATAGTTAAATTCGTTTTTAAAAATTTGAAAAATGCACGAATAGCCCCACGAACCATTGACGGCAAGGTTAGGTTAGGTTGAGTTAGGTTAGGCAACACAGTAAAATTAGTTTTAAAAATTAGAAAAATGCACGGATAGCACCACGAACCATTCACGGCAAGGTTAGGTTGAGTTAGGTTAGGCAACATAGTTAAATTCGTTTTAAAAATTAGAAAGGAATGCACGGATAGCCCCACGAACCATTCACGACAAGGTTAGGTTAGGTTGAGTTAGGTTGGGCAACATAGTTAAATTCGTTTATAAAATTAGAAAAAGCACGGATAGACCCACGAACCATTAACGACAAGGTTAGATTAGGTTGAGTTAGGTTAGGCAACATAGTGAAATTCCTTTATAAAACTATGAGAAAGCACGGATAGCCCCACGAACTATTCACGACAAGGTTAGGTTAGGTTGAGTTAGGTTAGTCAACATAGTTAAATTCCTTTTTCAAGATTAGAAAGGAATGCACGGATAGCCCCACGAACCATTCACGGCAAGGTTAGGTTAGGTTGAGTTAGGTTAGGCAACATAGTTAAATTCGTTTATAAAATTAGAAAAATGCACAGTTAGCCTTACGAACCATTCACGGCAGGGTTTCGTTAGGTTGGGTTAGGTTAGGCAACATAGTTAAATTCGTTTTTACAAATTAGTAAAATGCACGGATAGCCCCACGAACCATTCACGGCAAGGTTAGGTTAGGTTGAGTTAGGTAAGGCAACATTGTTAAATTCGTTTATAAAATTAGAAAAAAGCACGGATAGCCCCACGAACCATTCACGACAATGTTAGGTTAGGTTGAGTTAGGTTAGGCAACATAGTTAAATTCTTTTTTAAAAATTAGAAAAATGCACGGATAGCCCCACGAACCATTCACGGCAAAGTTAGGTTAGGTTGAATTAGGTTAGGCAACATAGTTAAATTCGTTTATAAAATTAGAAAAAAGGACGGATAGCCCCAAGAAACATTTCAGGATAAGGTTAGGTTAGGTTGAGTTAGGTTAGGCAACATAGTTAAATTTTTTTTTAAATTAGAAAAATGCACGGATAGCCGCACGAACCATTCACGGCAAGGTTACGTTAGGTTTAGTTAAGTTGGGCAACATAGTTAGTGCGTTTATAAAATAAAAAAAAGCACGGATAGGCCCACGAACCATTCACGACAAGGTTAGGTTAGGTTGAGTTAGGTTAGGCAACATAGTTAAATTCGTTTATAAAATAAGAAAAAGCACGGATAGCCCCACGAACCATTCACGAGAAGGTTAGGTTAGGTTGAGTTAGGTTACGCAACATAGTTAAATTCTTTTTTAAAAATTAGAAAAAAGCACGGATAACCCCACGGACCATTCACGGCAAGGTTAGGTTAGGTTGAGTTAGGTTTGGCAACATAGTTAAATTCGTTTATAAAATTAGGAAAAAGCACGGATAGCCCCACGAACCATTCACGACAAGGTTAGGTTAGGTTGAGTTAGGTTAGGCAACATAGTTAAATTCGTTTTAAAAATTAGAAAAATGCACGGATAGCCCCACGGACCATTCACGGCAAGGTTAGGTTAGGTTGAGTTAGGTTAGGCAACATAGTTAAATTCGTTTATAAAATTAGAAAAAAGCACGGATAGCCCCACGAACCATTCACGACATGGTTAGGTTAGGTTGAGTTAGGTTAGGCAACATAGTTAAATTCGTTTTTAAAAATTAGAAAGTAATGCACGGATAGCCCCACGAACCATTCACGGCAAGGTTAGGTTAGGTTGAGTTAGGTTAGGCAACATAGTTAAATTCGTTTTTTAAAATTAGAAAGTAATGCACGGATAGTCCCACGAACCATTCACGGCAAGGTTAGGTTAGGTTGAGTTAGGTTAGGCAACATAGTTAAATTCGTTTTAAAAATTAGAAAAATGCACGGATAGCCCCACGAACCATTCACGGCAAGGTTAGGTTAGATTGAGTTAGGTTAGGCAAGATAGTTAAATTCGTTTATAAAATTAGTAAAAAGCACGGATAGCCCCACCACCCATTCACAACAAGGTTAGGTTAGGTTGAGTTAGGTTAGGCAACATAGTTAAATTCGATTTTAAAATTAAAAAATGGACAAATGGCCCCGCGAACCATTCACGGCAAGGTTAGGTTAGGTTGAGTTAGGTTAGGCAACATAGTTAAATTCGTTTTAAAAATTAGAAAGGAATGCACGGATAGCCCCACGAACCATTCACGGCAAGGTTAGGTTAGGTTGAGTTAGGTTAGTCAACATAGTTAAATTCGTTATTAAAAATTAGAAGGGAATGCACGGATAGCTCCACGAACCATTCACGGCAAGGTTAGGTTAGGTTGAGTTAGGTTAGGCAACATAGTTAAATTCGTTTTTAAAATTAGTAAAATGCACGGATAGCCCCACGAACCATTCACGGCAAGGTTAGGTTAGGTTGAGTTAGGTTAGGCAACATAGTTAAATTGGTTTTTAAAAATTAGAAAAATGCACGGATAGCCCCACGAACAATTCACGGCAAGGTTAGGTTAGGTCCTGTTAGGTTAGGCAAACATACTTAAATTGGATTTTTAAATTTACAAAAATGCACGGATACCCCCGGAAACAATTCACGGAAGGTTAGGTTAGGTTCACTTAGGTTACGGAAAGATAGTTAAATTTGTTTTTTAAAATTAGGAAAATGCTCGAATACCACCACGAACCATTCACAGAACATTTGTATATACTTTTCTGCACGTACCGGAATTTTGTTGGTGATAATTTGCAAGACACAAACTTCGAAATGAATTGTAAATATTCCATATCTTAATCCATGTTGTACCAAAAAAAATGCAGCGTTCTTTTCTGATCCTACGTTCATTTCAGCTCTTACCGTATATTTGTAGACGACTTTGCACACTGTTTTGAGTCGTGGGCTGAAACTGTCAACACTTGATAAGAAAGAAGAAAAATATCTGACCCTCATTTGTATTGAACGACTGCAAATGATCTTCAATGCAGAATGCGATATCAGTTTGTTTCGAAAACAATCAGGCTGTAATTAATGACCTTAATTACAAATAAAGGTCTATGTACAAGAATTATCAAGTTTAAATTTAGAAACATTCATGCGTACGGATGCTGCGAAACTCTCATCACGTAGAACGCATTGCCATAAAATAACAAATATAAACTGCTACACATTTCTCAAGAATGGGACATGACTTTGAACACTGATTGTCCAATGGGCTGAAACTGCCATTACTGAATCTTAAAGAAAGAATAATCTCACGACCACTTCAAATCATCTGCAATGCACAACGCAAACCGAAAATAATCAAATCAAATGTACCTTACGCAATGCAAATGATTACGAATAAATGTCCTCTTATAAAAATGTAAACAGTAAACACCTGACGACCTGAAACAGGCATGACTTTGCACACTGATTGGTTCATGGGCTGAAATTGATATCACTAACTCTGAAGGAATAAATCTCTCTCACGACCGCTGCAAACAAATGCACAACGCCAAAGAAATTGACATTAAAATATTACTTATTCGATATAAACAATTACAAATAAATGTCAATAAAGACAATTATAATTTTTAAAATTGTTGCAAATTGCAACAACTATAATATCTGGTTGCATAAGAAATATGTAAATGTACGCTAAAAAGGTAACGTCTCCACCCTCTAACAGGATCTTCTTCAGACAAAGATTAACACTAAATTCTGGTGAATTGAATGTTTTATTAACATGGAAACAAGACTTAATAGTGTCACACTGTATTTCTTGTACTCAAAGCTTTCTTACGCTTCACAACAAAAAGGACCACTTTGAAACAAACTTTTATATTTTCAGATATAATAGTTATTACAAACTGCTTCTTGAGCACACACACTTTTAATGAACATATAATGGTTCGGTGATATTTAAACTGTGGTTATTTATTGTAAACATGGTAATTAAACAAGAATTGCACTCTTTATACATGTAGTGACTGTATATTGATTGAGTTTGTGTTTTAAGTCCACTTTATGCACGGTAAAGCTAATCTGGACCGGACCTACAGTTTAAAGGGGATCCGAACCACTATGTGTCTCCACTGGGTATCGAACCCATGACCCCTTGATTACAAGGCGACGACGGTACCACTGCGCCATCAGGGAGACCCTAGTGACTGTATAATTCAGAAATTTAATATAATGCATACTGTAGGTTAGGGTCACTCTTTCTTCACTTTCTATGTGTAAATGCTGGAAAGTGATCGAAATTACAGAAACAATACCATAACTGTTTAAAGAATAATGTTTAAAAAATGTCCATACTTTGTTATGCCACCACGGGCAGCTTTTAATTCTGCTATCCTATGGGGCATACTGTTTATAAATTTTCACACAATACAACATCCAGTTCGTGGTGTCAGATGCGAATCAATTCCTCAAGGGTCTTCTTGACTGAAATATTTTCCCACAGAATTTTCTTCACATATGTCACACATATTCTCAATACTAGTTATATCTGGTAAATTTGGTGGCCACCATAATTTTTCGATACCATTGCTTGAAAACCAATTGCTGACACTTCGTGCCCTGTGGCATGTTGTATTGTCATCTTGAAAAATAAAGTAACCTAAATTCTGACATGAGAAATAGTCGGAAGCTGTTTGCAGAAACTTTCTATTCAGAATGTCAATGTAATATGCTGCATTAACTGTTTTAATGGAAATTTCTATTCGTCCCACTCCCTTTGAGGTGAAGCATTCTCACATCATGATGGTCTCCGGAAATTTTCTGGTTGAGGAAATACACTCCTTTAATTTTTCATAATTTTAGTCCACCATAATTTCCAACAATCATAAACTTCTTTTCATCTGAAAATATCACGTGCTGCCACTGTTCTTCACTCCATGCAGCATACCTCCTTACAGATTCTCTTCTCGCTCTGAAATGCTTAACATTTAAAAAAAAAAATTGCTGACTTCTCTTCGTAAACTCATTTTAATTCAGTCGTCTGAACAACAGTCATGTGTGGCTTATACTGTAACCTGCATGAGAAGAGACACTTGCTGTAATTTCCCTGGAGCTGGAAGCTCTATACGATCAAGCGAAACGAACAATATCCCGATCCAACCTCTACACAGTTCTCGTAGAGAAGTCACGCCATGCATTTCTTGCTCCTGTACTACTCTACAAACAGCAGTATGATGCATCCATAGTATTTTGGCAATTTGTCTATTTGTATAGCCCTCACATCGCAAGGAGAGGATTCTTCCTTGATTGCGGAGACTTGAGTCACATACTTTCCGCATATTTTTCAACTTGCAGGATTAGTGAGGAACTTAAATTGCTTATTATGTTAATAAAACACGGTTCCGTACAAGCTAACAGTCAGTGGCAACTAGTTGAAGAGAAGCAATCACTTTCAACTGTTGTAAACACAGCAAAACAACCCTGCCATTGTCCACCATTTGCATATTGAGCACAGAGACACCAATCGGAGGTAATCTGAACTACCGTAGGAAACCAAAGGGTGCTGTAATGCACATCAGATTTCAACCTTGCAGTTGACTTGAAAATAAGATCATTATGTTATGAAATAACTCACAAACATAACAGAAATTACATTAAACGCATTTTTTGCGAGTAGTGCTTTTTTTTTTGTGACGGACCCGTATCGACTATTACCTGCAAATTGCAAATTTGAAGTTTCTTTCTGGATTCAAAATTTCTAAGCATACACATGATAGGTCAATATGGCTTAAAATTTTTAATCCTTATTTTTAATTGACTTTTTTTTATTACTTAACAATGAAATAGCATCGCTTGGTGGCAATGTCGACTTTATGGAGATAGGATATAATAAAGTGAACGAAAGTGTTCATTAGATTTGACTTTAACCCATCAAGTTCTGAGATAAATTCTATGAAGATTTCACACCGAAGCGACACGCGACACGTGTTCCTTGAGAATTTCAACTATCGAACGCAAGTATATCCGACCTGTCATGCCGCTACGGTGTAAAACGTTGCTGATGATTGGCTCGTTCCCAAGCGACATGTGTCGCCAGTCGCTTGGGTCTGAAATCTCCCTGAGACTAATTTCTCCAGACAATGCGAGTTGGGGAGGGGGTTTGATGCAACTTTGTGATGTTAAAGATTCGACCAGAAGCCGTTCCAAAGGAACGTTACTGAAATAAATCGAATATCAATTACCAGATTGAAGTATTTGTCGTAAGTGAATCATTACTTTGTATCTATCGAAATAATTTTGGTTACGTTTCATCACTGGGAAGACGCAACTTCAGTGGAGGCGTGTACTAATTAAGGAGGGTAGCCAATTGCGTTAGTGGGTCCGAAGAATCGCTGGACTTTCACCCTCTTAGCAGCAGAAGGGGAAGTTTATTGGTTGCCATGGACGCGTAGGAAACTCCATCGCAGATCACTCATCACCAGCGAAAATTGTGTTTTCGCCGCGGACAACAAACACCAGGATTCATTTAGTGGACAGCAAACAGAACCGCAGGCAATTAGTGCGTCCTCCTGCTATCGAAGTCTTCCAGTGGTTGATGGGGGCTGGTTGTGGCAGGAGAGACGGCATTCTTACATTCTTCAACGCCGTTGTCGTGGGAAAAACCTTTCCTCAGAAAGAAAATTTCCTACGGACAAGGCGTAGCCAGCCATGGCCTCACTGGGGTCCAAACCCCTTCCAAAATATTGCCAAATTACACTACTGTACAATGAAAAATGTATCAAAAGATGTGTATACAACCTCTATGTATTTCACAATCGCCATAACATCGGCACACTTCAATCGTGGCCGAAATTACTTGGAAGTGGATATATTACGTACTAAACATGTTTTCATTCATATTAAATCGCGAAATAATTAAATGTAGTAAGCTTTCCTGCTGTTACTGTTGCAGTATAAATGGTCATTCAGTACTGTATCTGAAACTTTAGGTAAAATAAATAAATTTACGTGATTTTTAGCAGTTCCGTCGCTACATCTCTTGTGATTTAGCACCCCCTTCCAGCACTACAAAAAACTTACTTTTTTTACGCGTCCTTCAATATTTGTGATATTTATATCGTACAAATTTTGAAATGAGGGAACAAAGAAAAACTTATTAAAAATAATTTAGGTTATATTTAAAGACTCGTAATTTCAATCTCTGATTTTTAAAAAAAGTTTAAGATAATTAAGAATATTTCAGTTATGTATTAGTGTCTGAAGAACATCTTTGGTTTATTTGAGTTTCGTATTAAGTTCACAGATAGGGTAATTCGGATCTATTGTTTAAAGTTGGAACCAAACCACTGTGTGCCTCCACCGAATATCGAACTCTGGACCCCTTGATTACAACTGACTGCGTTATCACTATGCCACCGGGGAGGTTACTACTTTGAGAAACATAAAATTCCAGCACTGTTGCCACAATATACTCTGCCAAGTAAGTGCAAACTTCTCCGATGCATATTCTGACCTTGTCTTTTGAAAAATGCTTCGGGTGCCGCCCCAGGCCTCAGCCCCCTCGTCCACCCCTCCCTACGGATCTGATTTTTATTGATTTGTTTTAGAACAGACGAAATTGGCAGCAAGCGTCGTAAAATTACAAGATTCTGATACAGTTTAAAGTGGAATTTGAAAAATTATTATGTTCCTCCACCAGGAATCGAACACGGACCCCTTCGATTACAAAGGGAGCGTAGAAAAACTGCTATCCTCACACCCAAACGACATAGGGCACCTTGATTATGAAACAACTTAACCACTACAATCAAGAAAGCTCTAACGACGTTCTCAAGATAGAAACGTCGCAACTTGCTCCCTCTGTGTTGTTAATCGTAATTACAAGTCACATGAACCTCTTGCGCAGCACTTCCGCTCAAACAGAACGCGATTCGTGATACGTATTAATTAGACAAGGTAAGAGTTTATCAGCTGATCAGACGACTTCCATTCTGATCAAGACATTAATAACAATATGTTCTTGCATGAAGCTTAATGGACCATTGGCCACTTTACACGGTTAGGTTGATGAGGTTCGGTTGCATGATTCGCGTGATTTAAAGCGTACTGTCTTAATCGGGGATAATAACGTGTTTGTCTTGAGTAAAACATACATCTATTTTTTTTCTTGTTTACTTTTCTCTAAATGACACTCTGATCCCCTTTGGAAGGGTTAAGGGTGATCAATCTTCGTGACGGCCTCATTAAGCACACGTCATCGTATTCGATGCTAATGATTTGACTGCTTCCATGTCGCCCTCTGGCAGGACCAAGATGCATATAGGATCATCCTCATCACCGCGATTAGCCAAAAGTGGTATGAAGAAATCATAAATATAAATACAGTAAAATCTCGTTAATCCGGACTAATGGAGGGGATAAGTTGACCGGTTTAACGAAAGTCCGGATTAACTGAAATAACCTAAAAGAACAGTTGAAAGTGCATTAAAACTACATTTATAGCAACAAAACACGTTTATTATGGTGCATTTAAACGGCATAGGCCTAAATACACTATACAGTACAGTACAAAGTCTGCGGGAAACAAAATTTCATCAGTGGTTGACTGCCTTTTCTTTTGGAAGTTCTCTTGTTGACTTTTAACCACATTTAAAACCGTGCATTCTGCTTTTTTTCTTGCTTTTGCCTGTCCGGATTAAGCGAAGTCAGGCTTATCGGGGTCCGGATTAACGAGGTTTTACTGTACATCTCTTTTTTACCTACCCACATTAATTCCAATGTTGATGATAAGGGACCAAAGCATCCTTCAGTATCGTGTTAGGAGAATCTCTGTAATTATTCATGTTACAGTATTTCCTTTAAACAATATTAATGCAAATAATAGCTTGATACCTTACATAGTGAAAAAAATAGACAAAATACAGTATTTCTACGAAAAATAAGATGAATTGCAAGAAAGCACAGTGATATATAGAATGCTATCTAGAAACAATCTAAATATAGTTAAGTATAGGTGTTGATATAGGTGTTGATATGACTTTAGATAGAATTGGCTGTTCGTGAGATGAAGATGAATACACACATACACAGAATACTCTGTTACAGGAATCCTTGTGGCAAGCCAACAAAAACAAATCATCTGCGCAAGTAGTGACTTGAGGGAGAATTCACACCGAAGAAACACGCTACACACGACATGCAACACGCGACACGCGTGTTTCACACCGAAGAGACAAGATGCACGCGGCAAGCGACACTGGTTTCCTTGCTCTATTTGCATGATGGTACCGATATAATTGCATTAATCAGTTTATTAGTCACCCGAAAGTAACGTAACAAGAGACATTGTTGCATGTAAATTGCGTTGTAAAATTTGTGCAAGTTATTGAAACTTGGGAGAGGCATGTTGTGCACGAGAAAACTGAGAAATTATATGCACTGACCTCGAACTGTATACGCTAGACTTTTCAGCCTGAATAAAGCGAATACCTAAACACTAGAGAAATTGTTCTCAATCTTCGTGAAACCAAGTCACGGTATTTTTTTAAGTCAATTCCCTTAGCCGAAGAATTTTCCTCGTAAATCTTTACAGTATTGAAGATTTTATGCATGAATTAATATGTACCTATGAAATTAAATGTTGATAAATAAATTCTAGCATAATCATAAGAGTAATAGTCATGTTAACCTTATTATATTTTTCAATTTGGTTTCAATACGTGCAATAAAACTCAGGTTAATATATAACTTCATTTTGTCTCTTTGAAACATGCTGGTTTTAATTGTAACATCTGTATTTTTCAATGAACATTCTCGAGACGCATAGGACTCTCTATAGCATGCTCCACTGCGCGGTCACATCAGCCTCGTTTCCTCACGGGAGTTTGGGTTTCTCGAAGGAACCGAGGGTGGTGATAAGAGAGAGCGTGGTTGATCGTGTGTTTTCAGAGGCATGTTCATTTGACCTTACATAACAGCTGTCGGTTTGCTCTGCTCGTTACATTGAAAAATGCCAGTATTCAATCTGTTCATCGTAAAAGAAAAGGAAAATTTAATTTGTTATGGAACAGAAGGGGGGAGATATGAAAATTAGAATTTAGTATTCACGTATGTTTCTAATTACAGATACACTATTTGCAATATAAAGAAAATGGATGGTGTGAATTCTTTATTAACCTTAGATCAGGTGGGAGACTCGGATCTCACGCAATATCGTGAGCCTTTTTCTTCAACTCGTAACAGAGACCAGCGATCTGAAGGTCATGAGAATAATCCTATTAATGTACTCGACCAAAGAAATGTAGAGGTACAACCTAGTTATAGGGTTCCTATCAGGACTTCCTGGGTAAATAGACGCCCTCGTCACAATTTAATACAGTTCTCTGATTCAGACGAAGAAGCTAGGCTTACTATTAATGAAAGAAGTAACAATAGTGTTATTTTTCCTGATGGTGTGTTAAGCAAGTTAACTAGTCATATTGCACAGAATACGTTAGTTCAAGCTATTGCTGATGTTCCGCCCGTGGTATCCGAATCTTCGGATAATATATTTCAATTTTTGCTAGCAATTGAGAAGATTGTAGAAAAGGGTTTGTTTCCCTTGAGAGAAATCATGTTGTCAGTGTTAAATAAAGTGGGACAAAGATTGTATAGTTTATGGTTGACTTGTATATCGAAGAACAGCATGTGGCGAGAAGTTGTAAGGAAAGTACTGGATACTCATGTGACGTCTTTGGGACGTGAGAAGCTCATTACGAACCATGTATTACGCAGGCAGGATAATTGGGAAGACCCAGTAGAATTTTTAGAAACTAGATTAAGGAGAGCCCGAGTTTTGCAAGTTGCGTGGACAGATGCGGAATTTTGTGCCTTGTTGGTCTAAAGACTGTTGCCTAGATATTCCGAGAAATTTCTTATAATGAGTGAAGTTCCTGACTCTCTTGAAACATTCAAATCGAGTCTAAAAAGAATGCAAAAACATCATGTTATTGAAAGTGAATTTTATGCGGAAAAAAGACAGGAAAAACTTGTTTCCTTCCCCTTGCTTAAAGACAAAGTTCCTATGCAATGCCGATTTTGTACAAACTTTAATCATAAAGAATCAAATTGTCCCCTTAAAAGACAGGCCTATATAATGAAGAGAGACCTTTCGAAAACTATAAATAAACAGGGGCTGCAAGCAGTTTTCATTGACTGTTCTGTGGAAAAGGTACCAGTGTTGGCTTGTATTGATACAGGTTGCTCTGAGAACATTATTAAAGACAGTATTTGGCAATTAATTAAAGATAAAAGAAATTTTCACGAGCATGACGTAGATATCAAAGTTACCGTGGGTAATTCGTCCAGTTTACATCTTAATAAGAGAGTGACAGTTGGAGTTCAAATTAATGAAATGTCGTGGCCAGTTGATATGTACATTGCTAAAAACTTACCTGTAGACTTAGTTCTTGGCCTAAAATTTCAAATTCGAACTGGAATGAATATAAAGTTAAGTGATGGTGTAGTGCAGTTAAAAAGCAGCAATAAGATTGTGCCTATTAAGTGGAATGGTGATAGTTTACTTAAAGGATGTACAATATTTCAGGAAAGTGTTTCTACTCCTCAATATTCAAATGGGCAGACGATTCGTCAAGCAAGTGGATACGACGACCGCCGGGAACAAGTTGGAGTCCGGAAAAGAAGCAGACCAGGAACCCGAGAACACTTTGGCAGGCCTAGAAGACATCAAGGGACACATCTGGGAATGCAGACTGCAAATATAGGTTATTATGAGCAAGAACTAGGTAAGCTGAAAAAGGAATTTTCTAACGTACTTACTGATAATGATATAGGATGTATAAGGGATTATGAATATCATATAAAGTTAAAAGATACAACTCCCGTTAGAATAAATCCATATCCAGTAACTCGTGAGAAAAGATTAAAAATTGAATCAATTGTTCAAGATTTATTAGAAAAGGGAATTATAGAAGAGTGCCAAAGTAACTATTGTTCACCTTGCTTCATAGTGAAAGGTAAAAACAATAAAAGTAGGCTTGTTTGTAACTACTCTGAAGTCAATAAACATATACTATTTGATGCCTTTCCTAACACGGTGTTGGAGGAAAGTTTGATGTCAATTAGCTAAGGAAATGTTTATAGTGTGCTAGACATAAAAAAGGCCTTTCATCACATTAAATTAACTGAGGATTCGAAAGCACTGACTGCCTTCGGGAGCTCTTCGGGATTTTACCAGTACACTAGGATCCCATTTGGTCTTAAAATTGGCCCTAGTAGCTTAGCCCGAATTATGTATAAAATTTTGGGTGACTTGAAAGGTAAAATTTTGGAATTCTATGCAGATGATGTAATTGTGTTTAGCCCAGATAAAGAGACACATTTGAGACACCTTCGAATTGTATTCGACAGATTTAAGCAATAGGGGGTCACCATCTCCCCTACTAAAAGTCAGTTCATGAAATTAGAAATTCAATATTTGGGATTCATTGTTAAATCAGGAAAATTATGCATGGACCCAGATAGAATAACCGCTATACATAAACTTCCACCTCCTAAAAATATGAGAGGTTTAAATAGACTTTGTGGGTTTCTCTCTTACTTCAGCCGATTTTTTCCAAATTTTCATGAAATAATGGCACCTTTGTATGATTTAAAGGTTAAAGGAGTTAAATTTCAGTGGGGACAGTCTCAACAGTCTGCCTTCGACAAACTAAAGCAATGTTTTGAAGATTTTGTAGTTCTGAAACTACCTGACCTAAATAAACCCTTCACAGTACAAGTGGATGGAAGCTTAAAGGGGTTTGGATGCACGTTGTTGCAGGAAAATGAACAAGGTCAACTAAAACCTGTTTATTTTCATTCCAAACGGTTGAAAGAGAAACATAAATCAAAAACTATATATGAAATAGAATTAATGGGTTTAATGTTAGCTATCGAGAAATTTGGTTTCTATTTAAAATTAAGACCATTTACGGTTCAGATGGATTCTCTCAGTGTTACATGGATGATAAAAAGAGCTAAGAAATATCCATTGTATGCTAGATATTTAGAAAAGCTTTCCGAATATCAGTTTGAAATCTCTCACATTTCCACCACAGCTAATGTTATTGCCGATTTTCTCTCACGCATTTACAACAGTCAAGAATTTGATACTGAAAATTTGGAACTTGAAGAATTGCAACATGTTAACTTGGGAATGTATTTTCATCCATTATTCTCTTTATCATTTGATTTGGAACAGAAAAAAGATAAAGTATTGACCCGAATCATAGATAAAATAAATAATAAAGAATTGGTTCCAGATTATAAGTTAGTTAATAATATTTTGTACAAGAAAACTCGTGCAATAAATCAAACTTTTAAAATATGTGTGCCAGAACATTTACAAAATTCGATAATCGATTATTTTCACTCGAATGTAATTGGTGGATCCCATTGTTATTGGGTAAAAACACTCAAGAAAATACAGTCTAGATTTACGTGGGAAGGTATGAAAAATCACATTCAACGATTTGTAAGTAGTTGTGATGTTTTCCAAAAGGCAAAGAAAAGAAATGTACCTGCGTCTAATGCTTTGATGTCAGAAATCATAAAATTACCCTTACAACGTATATTTATGGACGTAATAGGTCCGTTACCAATGTCTGGTGGAAATAAGTTTATATTAATAATGGTAGACGCCGCTACTAGGTTTTGTGTATGTCACGCAATGGCTAAGATTAGTTCTAAAATGTGTGTCAAATTACTACATAAAACATTTATGTTACTAGGAGTACCTTATGAATGCGTAACTGATAATGCAGCTTATTTTAAAAGTCAATATTTCACCTCATATTTATACTCCATGGGAATTCGTCATATTACAATTTCGCCATACCATGCGGCGGCAAACTTGAGTGAAAGATACATATCTACTATTAAAAGTTCCATGCGAACTTATATACACAACAGACAAGACAAATGGTCAAGTGTTTTACAAGAAATTGTCTTTAGTATCAATTCAGTATATCATGAAATCTTAAAAATGTCTCCGGCAGAATTATTTTTGGGTAGGAAGTTGTACTCTCCTCTAGAAGTTAAGTGGCAATTTATCTTGTCGGATGAACATCTTGAAAAACAAGATTTAATAAATAAATGGGAACTTGCCATTGAAAATATGGTTAAAATGTGGCATAAGCGAGACAAAATGTATAAAAAAAAATTTGCAGACATAAGATTTTCCGTAGGTGACTTAGTTTTAGTAGAGACGCATAAAATCTCTAGTCTAGCACAAAATATAACGAAATCATTGAGTATGAAATATGCTGGACCTTATCAGATAATGACATTTCTAGGGGGTAATAGTGTTTTATTAGAAAAGGTAAATGACTCCCG
This sequence comes from Lepisma saccharinum, assembly GCF_977018435.1. NCBI lineage: Eukaryota > Metazoa > Arthropoda > Insecta > Zygentoma > Lepismatidae > Lepisma > Lepisma saccharinum. The sequence goes on from NC_139233.1 coordinate 57,230,701, forward strand.
GAACGTTCGTAGAGCTCATGTTAGTCAATTGAAAAGGTATCTGTCTCGACTTCACGATTAGAACTCCCCAGATTTTTTTTCTTTATCGACGTGCTACCCAAAACACATGTCAGAACTCCTTGTGTTGCGTCTTATCTGTGTAACCATCTGTTACTTGTAGAAGTCTGCTGTATAGGCATGTCTTTATTTCAAGTTGTACCTGCCTAACTGACTCAAGGTCAGACTTTTGAATTCCTTTCCGGAAATGTGTGACTGAACGAAGGTTAAAGATTACGTAATCTAAAAATCCAAAAAATAATGTTGCAAATCCATTAATGATGTGTCGACACATACATTTGTAAATAATTTGTATACTAATTATTTTTATATGAGAAAAGTAATCAAAATAATATACATATGTTTGAGTTATAAATGTTATACAGGGTGTTCATGTAAGTTACGAAGATACTGTTCTCGATTTTGTATATTTCAGATGGGGTCTGTACGCCTAGCTTTATGTCGCGACACACAACATCAGATTTATTGGAATAACGGCGCTGGCTACCCAGAACATACTTAAATTAGAATGGTATCATACCTAAGGTGTAATTTTTGTAAATTACCCCCGAGTGGGGGAGGATAAGACCACTTTGTTATGTAAACGGGTCTTTCAAGATGTTGTGTACACTAACGAACTCTAGGGTTAAATATAAGAAGTAGAGATGACGTCAGGCGTGATCTGATTGGTGCTGCACAAGACGAGCTCGAGTGTTCAAGAGCTACCAGGAAGGCTGGAGCACTCGAGTTCTGGGTAGCACGCCGATCTGATACACTGCACGTACACTAGCGTTATTCATGTAAGGTAGAGTTCGTTAAGTCTAATTGGTATTTGGTATGTGTCGTTAATTTAACTTAGATGAATTAATGGAACGATAGAATGGTTCCAAAAGATTTTCTTAACCTTATTATATTTTTCAATTTGGTTTCAATACTTGCAATAAAACTCATGTTAATATACAACTTCATCTGGTTTCTTAGAAACATGCTGGTTTTAATTGTAACATCTGTATTTTTCAATGAACATTCTCGAGACGCATAGGACTCTCTATAGCATGCTCCACTGCGCGGTCACATCAGCCTCGTTTCCTCACGGGAGTTTGGGTTTCTCGAAGGAACCGAGGGTGGTGATAGTTTGATTACGTGTGTAGGATTGTTGACAAATATAAAAATATTGAAACAAAGTGGTAACGTCCTCTCCTTGTAATTAAGTGATCCACGGTTCGATAACCGGGGAGGCACCGGGCAGATGAAGTTCTGATTAGTCTATTTATGCATAAAATGGACTTAAAAAACGAAAACTCACGACTCAAATATGATATTGGGATTATGATAGTTGTCAACCAGTTTCAGCAGAACATTTTACAGCTCAGTATAGTTGATACGAGGGCACCGTATCAGGTTGCGGCCCGGCGGTTGAAAAACAATGCACTAGAGTACTTTACCATGTTGACTAATGTATTTTGGACTAAAGTGCCTCCATAAGCTGACTTTTTCAAATAAAAGCAGTCAGGTAAATGGCCAAAAGACGGCCTCTTTTCACGATGTTGAAGGTAAAATACAGCCGATAGATAACTGCATCAAAAAACTTGATAAAGCGAAATGAACGATGTGTTTAAATATTAAAACATTGTTAAAACATTGTACATATCGATACTTTATTATATCAACAAATTAGAGGTTCAAACACAATGCCGGTTGGGCTCTTTTCTAGAGTCTAAATACAGCTCGTTGGAATGAAGCATTCGCTGCGCATGCGCGAACAACAAACTGAAGCACGGTATTGAGAAAACGGCACAGTCCGAGAGGCACGTAAGCGACACGCGACACGTGCATCTTGCCGTGTCTCTTCGGTTCGAAAGGTTGTATTGATTACCGAGTGTTGGCTTCCAAGCGACAAGTGTTTCGTGTCGCATGTCGCGTGTTGCGTGTTTCTTCGGTGTGAATTCTCCCTGAGAGGGCTCGTCCAATGAACGCGTGAGAGGAAACGTGAGCGTATGGAGGGGGAAACGTGGCTGCAACTTCCAGCTGTTTGCAGCAGAGCGCACGGATTTCCTGCACTCACCCGTGCTCTCCCCTCTCTACTGTTATGCGCAGCCTTGCTCCACAGATTCCTGGGACAGAGCTTTGATTGATTGATTGATTTGCTGTTTTAAGTCCACTTTTTGCACAGTAATACTAATCGGGACTGCACCTACAGTTTAAAGTAGAATCCGAACCACTATGTGCCTTCATCGGGTATTGAACCAGGGACCCTTTGATCACAATTGCTCCAGTGACAGAGTGTAAAGTAACAAAAAGTGGTCAGGTTTCCGAATAGTGACCTAATGTCCATTGTTTGTCTTGCATGAAGCTTTTCCGTCTCATATGAGAAATAATACGCTGTCTGCCTTCAGGCAGCAGAGCTTGTAGGAAGTTTTGGGTGCATCCAATATGAACAGGTTTTCTATCCTATGAAAATTTGCTTGTTGGAGCAGCTGATACAGCGTTATATTGTATTCAATGTAGAGAAAAACAAAATAACTACTATGCTGAAATGTGAAAAACCATAGTTTTTAACAGTTGCTCTTATTTTACTGATATCCCTCAATAGATTATTTTCTTTGTTAATATTATCCTAGCATATCCCCATTAAAATTTGTTCTGTGATTTTTAATAAAACAAATGCACGTACCAGTAGATACACAGCTCTCCTTTATAATATTTAAAACATTCGAGCCCTCACCAGTAATAATATGGAAGGCTGGACAAAACCACAGCTCAAGGCAACGGCGTATTAAATTTCTCTACAAAATCCCTGGGAAGGTAATGGCTGCCTAATGAATGGTGCTTCGTGCCTGCTGAAGGAAGAGCGTACGTTATTTGGTTAATTAACTGTATTCTTCATTGCGGTTGTTACACGCCACCATGGAACAGTATCGGCATCCTATCATGTCTCATGTTTCACGCATATTGATGCTATTCTGTTCTTGTCTAATAAGGAGCACTGGTGCTGCCATCTGTTCAGAGTTTTTGTATACGCCCATCAGGAGAGTAGCCCCTTAATATTTAACATTGGTTGTGTTGCCGAAGAGTATACATATTGTTAGCAGATTTCTGCTTGGAATGTTTGGGAAATATAATAAAGGTGTGTGAAAAAGCATAGAATTTTTACATATTTTGTGTGCTTCCTTCTTGATAGGCCTATCCCCATATCCATTGTTAAGTTTTGGTTTTAGTACTAGAATAAATAATGGTGCTGTTGGTAGTGTAAGTTCTAGTGGCAACAATAATAATAATATTCATTCTTCTTAAATTCCTCTCGTACTGACTCTTTAGGCTTACCGTGATGATGATGATTAGTCCTTCATGAAACTGATGAAGGGCCATTCATCAAGACTGGGACTCTAACCGATAACTTTCGGCAATAAGATCTTGAATTGACCAATCAACGCGCTGAGTATCCAAGGTAACTGGTATTAGCCTCTTGTGTCCCAAGCGTCGAGATACCCAAATGTAACCCTCACGGTCCCAAGCGTCTCGATCGAGATACCCTGTGTCAAGGTCGTAGTTTTTACGTTATAACTTTTCTATTTTTGGCTAGAATTTCGATTTTTTTATATATATTGTTCCTAACACATGTATTTAACAGAAATGTTTTTTTGCATTTTTTTGTCTTCATGAAAATGGAGGGGAAAAGGCAGGAAAAAGGACTTTTCTTTTGTGTCTCTTTTCAAGGGAAAATTTTTGCCGACAAAGGAAGACCGGCTTTGTTGTTCTAAAGCAATGCTTTTCACTCCGTCCTGTTAACTGCATTCGAAGGAAACTTGTTTATCAGTATCCGATGTCAAAATGAAAGTTTTCCGTGAGGGCGCAAGCAGGGAGTGGGGGAGGGGGAAGACTGGTTGTTAAATCTGCGTTGTGAGAATGGAATTTCGAAGCGCGCTGAAGGAAACCTTTCTTTTTTTTAGAGCACAAGTGTCCACAAGTTGCAACAGAGGTTACCCTGCATTGTCTAAAAATAGAATTTCAAGCAGCTGCGAGAATTGGCGCTCCTTTTTCACTGCGTTCTAGCTTTTCGTCCGTGAATGTTGTGCGTAGGTGTCGTTTTGTGCCCAAGTGCGAGGACATTTTTTGGGTGAAGTGACAATTTTTTAAAATAATTTTGGGAGGTTTTCTCCCTTTCCCCTCCATATATACGCCAAATTTGCATAAATTTTGCATTTTGACATTTTGGGGGGGGCGGGGAAAGACCATTTTTTAAAGAAAAGTATTTTTGAGGGGATTTCCCCCATTTCCCCCTCCATATGTATGCCGAATGTGCATAAATTATATATCGTCTGAATCTGTGATTCATTCTGCGTACAACGGTATATCTTTCATATCTCTAGGGCATTTAGTTTCTGAGCTATAGTCATTTCAATGTAACTCTGCATTTTGAAGCTTGAATCAGTGGCGTGCCGACCATTCCTTTTGGGGGTACAACTCAAGTTACATTGGTCATATGATAATAATGCAAATATTTTTGTGTTCCTTACATGTCAGCGATAATTTCTATGTGCATTTTGAACTTTTCATATCCTTTTTTTCGGGGGGCCGGGGGGAGAACCCCCATTTTTTAAAAAAAGTATTTTCAGGGGATTTCCCTCCCTTTCCCCCTCCATATATATGCCGAATGTGCATAAGTCATTTCAAGGTACCGCAGCATTTTGAAGCTTGAATCAGTGGCGTGCCGACCATTCCTTTTGGGGGTACAACTCAAGTTACATTGGTCATATGATAATAATGCAAATATTTTTGTGTTCCTTACATGTCAGCGATCATTTCCATGTGCATGTCGACATTGGCATGTACTTTTTTCTTGAGGGGAGGGTGGGGGAACAAATTTTTTTCCCCGAAATTTTGGAATTTTGAGAGTTAGCCCCCTCCCCACCACCACATATACGCATAAATTTTATATAGTCTGAATCTCTGGTTCATTCCGCGTACAACGGTATATCACTCATATCCCTAGGGCAATTAGTCTCCGATCTACACACATTTAATTGAAACTCTGCATTTTGCTCAAATTCGGCTTGGTCACCAAGGGGGTTACATGTGAAAATGGCCTTGGGTTCCATAAGGTTAGTAGCAAGGACTGAACAGCAGCAGTAGCATACTGATTGTGTGCAGGGTTGTTAAAGATCGAGAAACCGATAAATTCTAATGGGTTCTATTGGGTTTCGCAACAGGTGAACTTTCCAAAAAATTCATGGGTAGAAGCATATGCTTTCTCTATTTAAACCTTACGTTTTACCGCCTCTCATCACCTACACACAAATACACACACAGCATAAACGGTCTGAGTGATTCCAATGTATCAAAAAATTATCATTCAATTCAATTAAACGGTAAATACAGAGTGTCCGAACAGTAACTGTGCAGTAGAAATGTTGAATTGAAATTTGAAGTTGTGCTTACGGCAGTGCAGTTTTCTCTACAGGAGATTCTGGAAATGTCCGTCTCCGACCTGAAGACATGTCTGCACACGACGCTGCATATTGTTAAACACTTTATGGAGGGTTGTTGGAGTTTTCTGTCCAACGTGCTGGGTAATGGCTCTCTGCAGCTTTGCCAGTGTGTGAGGATTGTTCTCGTATGCCCGTCCCTTGAGTGAGCCCCACAGAAAAAAGTATGGGGGAGTGAGGTCTGGAGACCTAGCAGGACAGAGTCCACGGGAGATTATGCGATCACCATTTTTTCCCCCCAAAAGTGGAGTGATGCCCCGCCGTGTGTTGGAACCAACCCTCTTGAATCTCACGCTCATGCCATCTGAGACTCACATCATCGTACAAGTCTCTCCCACTCTCCCAGTGCAATGTTTCTCCTAATTTATCACTTTTTCGCAGGTTCTTCTTTTCATTGTCCTTTCTCACTGCACTGCACAGTTACTTTTCGCACACGCTGTACATTTATAATATTTAATTTAAGGTGCGGAGTCTACATTTGCCATTTTACATATTCAGACTGGAAATTCATCTACAAACATGAATCACATATGTTAAGGAATATACTAATTTATGAAAAATTGTTAATTTTACAAGAATTTCAAACTCAAATTTGCCTATTAAACTTCAAAATAAGTTATCTTGCAATAACCTTCCGTCTGTCAGATAGATTGTTCTGCAAAGGGCACTAAAAAAGTAAGTGGATTGTGATAATTCTGTTTTTTTTTATTTACCACGCAGCTTTCTTTCCATTCCTCAATAAAAAAACCCAAACTGTGAAAAACTTGCATTAGTGCTTTTATAAATATGTATAAAAGGGATTTGGATTAATAATAGTTGCAATTTTTCACGTCTACGGAGAAAACTTCACGTACGAGTAGAATTCTCCAAGAGTAGCAACGCTGATATTATTTCATTTCAATACGAAACTTTGACGTGATTTAAATTGATCGGAAAAAAAGGTTCCTGGACCGAATTGAAGTACTTGAAACACAAAAAGGTTCATAACGGTCTAGAACCCATTTACACTTGCTGATTTTCTCTCCCGAAATGAAATTTGATTCTTTTAAAATTCCTGCGCCTTTAACCCGCCCCCCCGCCCCCACATCCTTGGTATTGTTAATGATCCAGGAACCCATACATTTTATTGGGTTCTATATTGGGTTCCGTAACAGGACCAAAACTTTTTTTTGTCGCAGAATTTAAATTCGGTCCAATTTTGGTATTGTTTCATTTCAATACACTACTTTGGACGCTATTTTATCTGATCGGGAAAAAAGGTCCCTCGCCCGTAATTAAATTGATTCTGGAAAAAGGTTCCTGAATCGTATTAAAATTCATCCGGTAAAAGGTTTCCTGTACTGTATTTAATTTCATCCTGGAAAAGGTTCCTAGACAGTTTTTAAATTCATTAGGAAAAAAAATTCCTCGACCGTAATTAAATTCATCCGTAAATAATGTTCCTGATCCGTATTTAAATTCATCCGGAAAAAAAATATCCTGGAACCTTATTTAAATTCATCCAGAAAAAAAAGGTTCCCTGACAAAATTGAAATAAATTACAGATAAAAAGTTTATTTATTGTGCAGAACCCATATACGTTTTCTGATTTTCTCTGTTTGGGCCGGAATTTAATTTATTTAAAATTCCTGGTCCTTGAACAACTCTGCTTGTATGTCCAAATCAGGGTCGAATTTAGGTGTAGATCCAATAGACCTAGAATTTAGCTACCAATTTCGGCAAGAAAATTGCCCTCCGTTAAAATTTTCGTTTCTTTGATTTTAGTATCATGTTTTGAAGTTCACCTACCAACGAACATACGCGGTTTTATGCTCCGGAGTCGGTTGTGGTTTAAACGAAAAACTAGAGGCACAAATTGAAACATTAATGTTTTATTTTTTAATGAGTTTCCTGGCCTTTTAACCTTTCCACTACCGGCGTAAGGTATGTAGCAAACGTTCGATATTTTTACGAACGTTTTTGTTACAATCCTCGTAGCGCTGCACTTCACTGGTACAACTTACCTTACTAGTTCAGCAGAGAATGCTGGTAACATCCCAGGATTCGGGAAGAAATACTGCGTTCCCTCCCCTTTTATCCATTTGTAAAGTCCTGAGGTCCACGTGGTTGTTTTCCCGCAATTCTGGTATTCCACAAGTAATAAATTATTATAAATGAAAAACCGCTATATATTCTAATTAGAATTTATTAGAATTACTCACGCACGTGCATCGCGTAATACAAAATAAATATAGTTTCCTACGTCTTGTTTCCGAACACTGCTAACGGCTCTCAGGAAAACGGTTACTCCACTTCCACTGACTCAGTGGTACCTGCTACTATAAATTTTCCATACCAGAAAGTGGATAAAATAATGTATATGTTTGAACAGTAATATTTTGAAAGGTACATTCATCTGGCACAGTGAATTTTGATATGTAATATCAACAATGCAAACGGGAACGCGAGATCATCTACTCCACAAAAATTTAAACAAATCAACAATGGCTTTCGAAATAAGAGGAAAGAATGACGTCTGCCAAAAACATGAAACTACGAATAAATATAAGAAATTTAACTTAAAAATTAATAACTTCGGTTTCACTAAACTGATTGAAATGAAACTTACGACAATCTTTACAACGTTTAAAAGCAAATCAAACTATTGGTATTGTGTATATAAAAATTGCTTGGTGGTAGTTTTAATGAATGAACGAATGTATTAATTAAAAAGTGCGTCGCGCCTTGAGAAAGGTTATAAGTTATAAGTTGTAAAAGAATCTGAACAGGACTTACGCAACAGATTAAAAAGGTAAGGACAGACTAAAACCTTACTCAGAAACAGTATAAGAGGTCATTTTTTTCTCTAAAAGATAAAAACATTTGTAATAATGACAGAAGAAACTCCAAAGAAGACTGTTGTAAAATAAATGTCTAGCAGAATTATTGAAATTGCTTGGATACTCGATTATTATTAATATTATTATTATTCTTTGATACTACATATTTAGCTACATATCCTTTTGATAATACGAGGCGCATCCAGAAAGTAAGTTTCCCTATTTTTTTAAAAAAAAAAACAACAACACAGTTTCAGGAAAACATTTTTTGGCAACAGGTACAGCAAAGGTTCAGCTATTTTTCAACATAGCAACCACCAGAATTGAGACACTTGTCGTATCGTGTATCAACTTTTGGATCCCACTGTCGTAGAACTCTGCCACCTGTGAATGGAACCAGCGTGTCACAGACGTCTTCAGCTCTTCGTCGTTGCCAAAACGCTCACCGGACAGGAATTTCTTGAGGTGCAAGAAAACGTGAAAATCGCTGGGAGCCAGATCAGGACTGTAAGGTGGATGATCAAACAACTCCCAGCCAAATTCCGTCAAAACAGCTGCTGTGCGCCGAGCCGTATGTGGACGAGCATTGTCATGGAGGAGCACAACACCTGCAGTAAGCATGCCACGCCTCTTGTTTTGAATGGCAAATCGCAATTTCCTTAGTGTTTTACAGTAATGGTCAGCGTTCACCGTTTCACCTCTGGGGAGGAAGTCAATGAGCAAAATGCCCTTCCTGTCCCAAAACACGGTGCACATCACTTTCTGTATCGACAGCGTCTGTTTGAATTTCTTCTTGACCGGAGATCCACTATGCCGCCAATGCATTGACTGCTGCTTGGTTTCCGGGGTGAAGTGCGAAATCCACGTCTCATCGGCCATGACGATCCTGTCGAGGAAATCATCGCCGTCATCATGGTACCGTTGCAGGAATGTCAGTGCTGCTCCTGAACGTTTCATTTTGTGTTCGGGTGTCAGGTTTTTCGGCACCCACCTGGCACACAATTTTTTTAACAGCAGGCGCTGCGTGACAATCTCATGCAACACGGATCGCGATATCTGCGGAAAAAGGCTACTCAACTCCGTAATCGTGAAGCGACGGTCCTCTACGATGCGCTGCCGCACCAGCTCAACCAGATCATCAGTGATGAGGGACGGACGCCCACTGCGCTCTTCATCATGGACACTTTGACGACCTTCCGAAAACTGCCGACACCAGCGACGCACCATCTGCTTACTCATAATGTTCGGCCCATAGACCTCACAGAGCTGACGATGAATGTCAATTGGCGCAATGCTTTGTGCATTCAGGAACTTTATCACCGACCGAACCTCGCATGCGGTGGGAGAAGGAATACGAGCTTCCATTTCGGACCACTGCTGCCTCGCTACTGGCATGCGGTGGGAGAAGGAATACGAGCTTCCACTTCGGACCACTGCTGCCTCGCTATTGGCGCCGGGCGGGATCTGTCCGCCTGGCATATGATTGATACGTCTTAGCTCTGCTGCGCATGCGCAATTAACACGGCTCATTATGTTTACTTTCACGGGAAAAAAATAGGGAAACTTACTTTCTGGATGCGCCTCGTACATAGTTAGGTTCTTTCCTTGTTGAAGTTTCCTCTGAAATACTTAATATATCCGAAACCACAGCTTGTTTAATTGTGTATAATGCACATAACAGCTCGCACAGAGGTCTAATACCCAACCGTTTTGTTATCGCGTCTTCTCCTCGCTGTGCTAACCACTCGGCTACGGATTGATTGATTTAGTTTATTTTACTTCGCATTTTGTTCCACTTTTGGCTAGTTTTCGAAGATTAGGATGAGTGATGATATCATGAAATTGATGAATGAATATTCACAAACACTCATGCCAGGACCGGGATTCGAACCAGGGACCACTTGACCACGGAGATCGGTTATTAAAATATACTACTGTTTATTGATGGGGTATTACATTGTCACGGGTGGAACACGCGGACTACCTTTTTTTTTATATTAATGTAACTCTTCTACTGATAGTTAAGTAGCATTTTTATCACAGTTCCTGTGCAATAACATAAGAAACTCAGCAATGTTTATTAATCATAATTCCTCTTAATATACTTTCCCAGATTTGTGGTTAAAAGTGAACAATTTTGTGTCACGTGTGGGACAGACGAAACACTGCCTCTACACTTAATACAACATTTATTTTAATTTCTGTGAATTTTCAAATGATGAAATATAAATCACTTAAGACAAGGAGATGAAGTAATTGGCCATTGAATATTCTAGTGGACTTGAGGGAGAAATGTAACAGTTAAAGGAGAAATTAATTGTTTTTTGGTGTCACGGGTGGGATACAACAAAAAACACAAGTGAATCAAAAAGTTGAAGTAAACTAACAATATGTAAATTACCTTCTACTTTCGAAATTAATTATGTATAATACTTGACTTTTTATCCAAAAGAAGATTTTATATTGTTCACTCACAAGATAGGATAAAGTTACAGCATTGCATTTAATTTTAAAAATTGAGGTTCAAGGTCACTTTCACACGGAATGCCCGTGATATACTTTCGGTTTGAAATCGGTAAACGTTTATTTGCAGCTGCAATAGGCAAAACTGTAAATGTCAACAGTGGGAAACACTACTTACTTTGTCGGTCAAGGATTGGCATGAACATTTTCGGCCTCTGTTTCATATCGACATTGTTGACCATTTCTTTTATCAGAAAGTTTCCGACACAACACGTGAAAGATAAACATCAGGTTCTAAGCCTAGTTTCAAGGACCCGATTGTTAGAGTGCGCGTCAAATCTCCTGCATATGGCCTTGAACGGCTGAACAGCACCAGCGATTCACAGACGTGGGGTGTTGCCTAGTTCAGAACCTATTTCACCTCGCTACTAAAGCGTGCACCTGGCGCTCGGATATAAATAGATTATTTCAAGTGTCAGTAGTTCAACAGATAGAAAGATAATGAATTTGCGAGTATGTACGAAAAACAAGCGTGATTGTAGCTTCTACCGTTCCCTCTGTAGAAGCAATGTTATTATAAACGTATTTGCATTGTATCGTTTTTGCTCTCCCTTCGTTTCTGTTGCATTCCGAAACTTTCCGATTAGCGAAGGGAACAGGGCACGTTCGTTCCCAGTGATGGTAGAAGAAGTAGTTGACGAAGAGGATACCGTCACTGTTAGTTTTTTCCGTGTGTTTAGTGGGTGTGTGCAGCATTTCGTTGTGTATACCTAGTGGTAGCGAGAGAAGAGAGAAATATACGGTGTTGTACGAAGCCAGGTACGACAGGTGATTTTTCAGGTGTACAATCTTTTTTAAAAAATGTTCGAGTGAAGAAGAGAAGTAAAATTGACTAACAAGTGCCAGGCTCTTAACAGCTCAAGCGTGTGGTGTGAATCAAGCTACCTTTTCTCGGATATGTTCGGGGGCAAACAATGTTGATCGGGGCCTGCTCCAATGTTTCAATCACCTAGAAAGCACCGAAAAGAACGACAAACTTAGATGACTTTGAAAAAGACGTAGTTCGTAGAATCGTCTTTGAATTTTACGATCGTGGCGAATTTCCTACTGCCAAAAATATAACGTACTCTTTACGGGACAAAATATCTTACAAAGGCAAACAATGGAAATGAAAATATTGAAACAATTGTGCTTCAAGTACAGGGAAACCAACGACGGTCGTAAATTTCTGATGGAGAGAAGTGACATTGTTACGTCAAGGGTAAAATTCATTCGTATCTAATGTTCTGTGCTCTCAGTGACAAGGAGTTTCGCTGAAACACGCTCTCTCTTTTCCGTGTGAGATCTCGACATGACACCGCTGCAGTGCGCTGCTATTGGCTATCGCCATATGCAGGAGATTTGACGCGCACTCTACTCACATCGTGTGAGAAAGTAGTCTTCCTCGACTAAAAAAGAAAATGAAAAGAATAATTTTGTTTAGTATTCCGTAAACAAAGAACAAGTTCGTCTAGATATCAAGAATTCTTCTTTTTTTTTTTTTTGCCTTGGCAGAGGGTTGACCAATACCTCCTCTCTCTTTGCACTCACACACAAATGAAAATTTTGTTGTTCGGAAAAATATGATCATCAACAGGTTAGCTTTTTGATTTATGGATTTGAATTCATGCAAAAAAGGTCATTTCAACCAGTGCTCGTGGATCATATTTGTGGTTAGTCCCCTATTGATTTTTTTCATTGGTTATAATTGTCATTTGGTTGTTTCGCTTGGTTTTCTTCTTAACATTCTTTTACTCGGGTTTATGAAATCGCATATTTTACCGATGTTTTTATACAAACAGAACTGAGAGGAAAATATTTTGGGATTTTCTTGCGCAATGTCACCATCAATCAATTTTATCTATACTCGCCTTTCTCTGTGTTTCAATAGGTCTGCTTTGACTTCTGACTGCTCATCTTCTACGCACAAAACTGGGTTACGTATCCTAAGCAACGGGCTGAAGACTGCTACTGAACCATGGGTTGAGCGTTATACACGTTTAGAGCCCAACACATATATTTCTGCCGTGCGATGCGCGACACAACTCAAGAAACAGTGTTGCTAATGGAGCAGATAGAAAAATCGCTGCAGTGCGCCGATGCACAGCTGTTACTTACAACAAAATTGGAGAAATCAGGTCTATCTAACGTTGAGTTTTAAACGTCATGCATTATACAATAACTAGGATTAATATGTACTAACAAGTAGCTTTGTATGTAGCTACATACATATGGACTAAACATTCGCAAAATATGGACTAACACATACGTAAAATTACCAAAAATGCTACAAAGAAGACTTGTTCATAGTGATTCCTTATTTGAGTGATTTCAAACAAAAAAAGCAATTTATTATTTTCGATTGCATTAATGCACTGGTGGCATTCTAACTGTTCACTCACAAAACTAGTCTACACTGGTACGGAACTGCAACGACAGATAATACACGACCGACACTACCACTGCTTTGAGAACTAATAACATGAGAAACGTGTTAAACCGCGACAATTGGACCACAACACTCCTCCTCAAGCAGTATTGCCTCTCTGTGATCGGCGACAGTCGGTTGCCTTTGTTGTACATTTACAAACGATGCCGGGTTCCACAACAACAACAAGTACATATACTGCCACTAGACGATAAGCTGCGCGGAATTTTCTTCTGACATCTCAAGAGATTGTCTTTCGTTCATGATAGCCCTGATTCTTCGTTCAGGAACTCCAGTCGCAGCCGCTGCTTTCTTGCCAAAATGCTTTATTGGGATGCTAACACCTTGACTGGCTTCCTCCTTCATGAACTCGTGCACGTTGCTTAGAATTTCCCGAGCTTGGCTATGCAAGGTTTTTGATTTCAACTTTGACAGAACTGGAGGCATTATGGAATTTTACGTTCATTAACGAACACACACTTTCACATACACACACGCAATACACGCATACAATGTCAAACCGGTCAAATACTTAGTATAAAATAAAGATATCGTGCTTCCAATCCAACAAAACTCAGTCACTTTACCTGTCTTTCTCCTTCCGTGACAGAAATAGTGCTTCATTATTACAGTTGGCAACACTAGTTACTAGCAAGCCAATGAACATGCACTGCATAAAAGAAGCAACCACTTCGTCATGCTATATTGCCACCTTACCGTCCCTGCCGAACGGTGTGAACCGCGAGCTGGAGCGCTATTCAATTGTTTTCAATGATGTTTGCGCGAGTGTGTCCAGGATGGAATGATAATATGGCAACAATGGCGAAGGTTGGCGAGCAGGGTAGAACACGTGATGCTAAGAGAGAGGGAGACGAAACGAAAATTGGTATGTGCGCAACGGTAAAGATATGCGTGTTGCACTCTATATCAACGATCAAGCTTCGGCAAAGTGAAGCTCCGCCCCCTCACGCTTCAGTCAAATATTCTTTCCACCTGATCGTGGCCGAAGTGCGAGCTGAGCGTGATCAAAGCGAAACTTGACCGGACAGCTGAAGCGTAGATGTGAATCAAGCTTTACAATTGCTTTGAAACTTTTACTCAGGTAAGGATACGATCTATTTTTAGAGGGGGGGGGGCTTCAAACTCCCTATTACCCTACAGAATGGAAATCTGGATTTGGTATCAGGTCTCTGAGAATAGTCTAAAAATTAGACCTTAAGCTTAGTGGTCTCTTTTATATTTTCACTAGATTTGATTTTTTTTGTTTTAACCTTGCATACTGTCCATCTTCTTTACGTAATTCGCTACCATCACTGAATGAGTTGTTAGCTGAACATGATACGAATCTAGATATCCTAGGTTCAAATCCTGTGCAAATTATCGATATTTCGTTGCATTCGTTTTCATTCATTTATAATTTATCCTCATCATTGTAATAAATATAGAGAGATAGAGAAACGATGTAAAATAACAGAAATACAGATAAATTTTAACAATTAATAAAGGAAAGTTTTCTATCTTTTGGTGCTCAATTCATGATATAGGCTGTAAAGTTCTGAGTATATCATCTTCAACGCCGCGGTTAACCTAAATCTGTAGAAAAGTGACTTAATAACCAATATAGAATACACGAAATCTATCAGAAGTAGATCTGAAGCGTATTTTAGTTCCAAGCATCAAAATATACAATTACTATTAAAGCTTACTATCGCGGAAATTTCTCTAAAAAGTTCTTCACTTTTCTTATGCAGCAAGATATTCAAATGCAAGCATGTTAATAAGTGATGCATAGTTCTAGGCTAACCTCTTGCATATTCTTGCATAACTTAACATATCATCCCCTGCACCAGAGTTCCGAGATCATAAACCAGTCTCCTGGATACGCGGAGGCCATTTTACGTACAAAAACAGACTTGGAACACGCAAAAAAATTCTGAAGATGGCTTATGTGAGCCGGACGGCTTGGCCTTAAGTTTCGGTACCGAGCTGGGTGGTTAATTATAAAACAACCCCCGGCAGGGGCAAGACGCTAGGAAGGCCAAATTGAAACAGAAGTGTAAGATTGACGTCACGGGTACGTAATCCCCTGAAAGCCTTTTGCCTTTCGTCGAGTCGCACGGGCTCAATCCCATAATTACACAGGGCCGCATCAATAATTTTGACACTGAAAGCGCTCTCTACACGGAAGTGGTCAAATATTTGACTAGATCAATTTTTCAGCATCCAGCTCTAGATTAAAGCATGGAGGAGGGGGGGAGAGGAATGGGAGAATAGCATTTCAAGGGATGCCGGCTTATCTCTAGTAAACACGCACAGAGCATATGTTCTGTAATGCATCATAGTGCATACGCTGTCGCATTGATTGCCTCTACCCGGACACGCTCTGATGCTAACGCGATACATGCACTTGACACTGGGTGACGTCATAATGATTGACAGGGAGGTAATACGTTGCTCAAAATTGAAACGAAAGCCCTATTAAGAATTTAACGCCAACCTCGGGCTATGAAAATGGTAAGATTAATAATATATAAAAAGAGTTCTACAGCGGAAATGAAAATTTAACTCTCATAATGATTGCCAATCACTCATTACAATCCAAATCAAATCTTAAAAAAGTAGGATACAATAGAACTTTCTGGTGTGTTTAATTCATTTCAAAGAACAATAAGAAGTCGCCTTACTGACAGCAGGCTCTACCAAGCAGCCTTAGCATTATTAAGCACCTTGAACTGTTTTTGTTCCCCGGTGGTCCATAAAGAGGATATGGGGTTCACCCAGCCTCTAATATTTTGGGATAAAGGCAGGCGAACCATGTACTGATCACGTCACCTCCACAAATGTCTGGGATGGTGAATATGTGAAGCCATACCTCCACATCACTTCTCTAAGCATATTATAAAATAAAAGGAAAATGTTATTGAAATAATTTTCTGTTTTTGCGAGTTGCACTTGTTGATTAAACGTGTGTAAGCACAGTGGCGGCGATTAGGGAGGGCGAGAGGGGAAGTTGCCCCCACCCCCAGTTTTGGCACCTTGCCCCCGGTTTTGGAGCCCAATCGCTGCCACTCTTAAGAGTAAGCATATAAAATAAATGGAAAATCTTATTGAAAACAGTAACGTATTATTATTATTATAAACACGTTATAACGAATTATTAATTGAACCTTGAACCTTCTGTTACTACTTTCACAAAAATGAGACCATAAACTACAGCAGACACATGGAGAAGCGCTCAGTGGTACGGCAATAACAGCGACGAATTACTTGCGATTAACAAGGTATGAAAACTCCCGACAGAAGGTCAAAAGGTCTACAGCTGGTCCTTTTCGTTCGCTGTTCGTTCTCGGCTTTCTGGGCTGGAATAATTAAATCATCCATTTTTTTTTCGCTGAAAAAACAAAATGCAAATTTAAACACAACACAACCCTCTCGGTAACTCTGTGTAATTACATGTTCTTCCATTTTTCTCAAGTAGTCCTGGCTTTCATTCTCGACGTAAGGAGTATAATTTAGTGAGAGGAAGGAATTGTGTCTTGCCCTGTATTTAGCAACCTTGTTAGCCATAACTGCTAAAAAATAGTCACTATCAATATTTGATGAGAGTATTTTTAGTACGAATACTTATCTTTTACTTCTTCTTGCATTCAGAGATTGTAAATTGCTTCATATTTACATGGTACAGTCTTAGAAAAAAATACCTGGGCCACGGGACGTAGAATTTCGTAACGTCTTAAAGCCTGTTGTTTATGCAACCCAAATAACAAAATATTCGCTTAAGTTTGGCTGGTGATTCCGAGTTCTCGGGAAGGATTGAGCTTTGATAGCATGAGTCACATGACTCGTGCCCCAGCCACAACAAACAGCTGGGTGCTACGATGCCTCCAGAAGAAAATTTCAGGAACTGGTTTCTTGACAAGAGCTACTCGTAAGGAAATACTATTCTTTCAAGTGATATTAGAGTCATTGTCAAGAAGGTTCGCTTAAATGATGGTTCTCATCACAGACCACATGCCACACGTTAATTGTTTAAGTCCAGTTCATGCACTGGACCTACAGATTAAAATGGGATCCGAACCAAATGCGTCTCTATTTGGTATTGAATTCGGAAGCCTTTCATTACATGGCGAAGACGTTACCACTACGACATCAGAGAGGCAATGGAACCCCTTGAGAAAGAGATAAGCGAAAATTGCTACGTGACAAACCATATTTGCCCGTAAATTTTAAAAATAAGACAATATTTTTACTGACAGTTTCGAACCGTGGGAGTCCCGGGTTCGATACCCGGTGGAGGCACAAGTGGTTCGGATCCCACTTTAAACTGTAGGTCCAGTCCCGATTAGCCTTACTGCGCATAAAGTGGACTTAAAACACCAAATCAAACCAAACCAAATCGAACCGTGGGAGAGGCATATATTTTTTTGTACCATCGTCCATTTCACGAGTTTATAATTCTTCCTCACCGACTCGAGTAACGCGAGTGGTAGAAGAAAAGCGAAGGAAAATAACTGAAACAGAAATAAAAGGAAAAAGCGAAATAAATTTTATTCATAATATTCTGCAGTCACTTGAGTTGTATTCACGGGATGCTATCTTTAAAGAAAGCAGTGGTCTCTTCCTTGTCTTTTTCGCTTCCTTTGTGCTCTTGCTTCCCCCTGTCACGATTGGTCTAAAACTAATTAATGCGACGTTAATTAAACAATCCAAACAACGAAACAATGCACAATCAACTGCACAAAACAACATTCCAAATGTTTTCGAATCGGAAAACAATTGAGATGCTGTAAAATGACATAAGATGCAGTAATAAAGTGGGAATTCGGTACCGTATAGAATTAAATCGGTAGAGATGTTCGATTTGATTGGATGTTTGTTATTTAGATTTGCTATTCTTTCACTTTTGGCAAATAGCGACGATGAAGATGAGTGATGCTATGATGAAATTGATGAAGGGACACTCACCAAGCACACCCACGCCCAAGTCGAGATTCTAACCAGGGACCCATGGCATCGTAGCGCGCTGTGCTAACCTCTCCTCCATGGAGTGGACATTATACCATATTTTGTGTGCTCAATTGGGATCAATCAATGGAATGAATAGGCATATTATATGATTAAAAAATTCATATCATAATACCACGTCATATTATTCGGCACGAAGTAACATCAGAGACATTCAATCTTGCATTTTTGCCTTTCAACTAATTCTTTGAATACTTCTCTTATATTATCATACATGTATAATAAAAATGGATCTGATACGATATGTTGCGATTCATAATTGTGCTGGTTAGATGCTACAGATGTGAACTCCAAACTGCAATATATTATTCCCTTTTGTTTCGTATCTGGTTGAACATGAAATTTTCTTACACTGTGACAATTTCTTTCTTAGTTTTGGTTTGGTGCACAGATATGCTAATCTGGACTCGATCTTCAGTTTAAAGTGGGATACTAACCACTATGTGCATCCACCGTGTATCAAACCCGGGATCCACTGATTACAAGGCGACGACGTTATCACTACGCCATCGAGGAGGCGTCATGACAAAATGTTATTCACTCGATCTCTACCATAATTTATTTCAGCATTTACATTTTCGTTTTCTTCTTCTTTTTTCCTTTTGTTAACTACTCTTATACAACTCTTTTTGCGTCTTCGAATTTCTTCTTGTTTCAGGAAAAAATAATACATGCAGGCTGTATAAAAATCCCCCGTTCAAATAGATAAAACGTTCACTCTCGAGAACTAATTTACATGTTTATCACTAACGTAACCATTAGGAAGGAAACTATTGAAATGTTAACTGATATAACTGCAGATGAAACAATACTTACAGCCACTGACGAAATATCTATTCTTGTGTAGCCTCACAGACAACAAGTATCTGGTGAGTCATTCACTCTTGCTGACTACGGGCGAAGGTCACTGAACTAAAGGGTGGTGGCAAGCAAGCAGGCTTCTGCTCTACCAAAGACGAGGTCACGTGTTCCAGTTATCAATGGCGTACGAAATAAGGAGGAACACAGCTATCTGACGTATGTTTTGGTCCCGTCATTGCACGTAGAACACTTTATCGTCGTGGCCTTGAAGTTCCCTCAGGGCACTCCTACGTAAAGGCTTCTCAGCTAGAAGGATATCTTCCCCATTGAGTGGAGGAAAAGTGGGTGCGTATAGAGGTCATTCAACTTTCGTATTCTTTTTCATTTCAGAACCCGTGCTGTATCGTCGACTTAATCCAATCTATCCGATGTAGGTTTTAGGTTCTGTTTCTGTTCGGTTATTTCACGTTGTCTTCCTGCTTATGTTATTCGCGACGAAGGTTCTGGATTCGATAATCTGGACAATAACGGGATTGTGTTGGTTGCTTGATTTGGTGTCTTAAGTCCACTTTATGTCCTGTTAGGCTAATCGTGAATGGACCTACAGTTTAAAGGGGGATCCGAACCACTATGTTCCTCCACCGAGTATCGAACCCGGGATCCCTTAATTACAAGGCGCCGACGATCCCACTGCGCCATCGGGGATTGTGTTCGAAACGAATGAATCAAATTTGAGTGATATGATATGCAACCATTGGAAGACTATTGAAAGAAAAGCTATGGGAACCTGCCAGTTTTTCTACTGCAGACAGGAAACCATAAACATGGAAGAGAAGCTTATATTCTATGAAATCTGACGCTATGTGCTCGAATACTGGCTAAATATAATCCATAGAGGCATAGCAACGTTAAACAACCTCTTATATGATACATATAGGTTTAAAAAGGTCGAAATACAAAGATTGTGTGCGCCTCACTGATGGCGTAGTGGAAGGCCTTGTAATCAAGGGGTCTGGGGTACGATACCAGGTGATCGCACATAGTGGTTCGGATCCCACTTTAAACTGTATGCACTTGAGATTAGTCTATCTTTGCCGGTGACTCAGTCGGTAACGCGTCTGACTACCATGCTATAGGCCCCGGGTTCGATTCCCGGCCGGTTCAAGCCCGGGAACTTTTCTAACGTTGGAAGCGGCCCCAACGCCCACCCAGCGTCGAATGACATGGGTACCTGGGGGAAACCCTGGGGATAAAGGCGGTCAGGGGCGTGATGCTGATCACATCAGCCCCACTCACGAACGAATCAAGAAAGTGTGGGGCGTTACCCCCACACCCCCTATACGCCTTCATGGAGTAGCGCCAAGCACAGGTGAGAACTTTACCTTTTTTTATTTTTTGCATAAAGTGGACTTACAACAAAATTTAAACTTGCGATAAAGATTATGATAAGGTATTAAAGAACTGGGTCTAACACATTTTTTAATTGTTTACCAATTACATTGTTAACTAATATTCTTAATTTCAGTTTCAAGATGAAATCAGCTACGAAATAAAAGGAGTGGGTTCATATTTCTGTTACGAAATTCCACTTTTGTAGTAGACCTGTGCCACACTAAGTTGTGACAATAAACAAATCTGAGACACTTTCAAAGTATTAAATTGCTATCTACGTATTTGGGAAAAAATCTTTCAATATAATACTTTTTTTGGACGCGTCAAATCATAGTATTTAATTCCTGTTTTAGCAGCTTTAAGAAACCTGATTTTTGGGGGGGGGGGTTACAAATGCCCTTTCTGCTCCCGTCAAGTTACGCCTATGACAAACAGGAATTCAAAGTAAAAGACTGTCCCGACTAAATCGGGAGACACGTCTGATAGATTTACAATTGGGAAAATCATAATTAAGCGTGTAGTTGAAAACAACCTATTTTCATATATTGCATGCAGCTCTACTTTTTCTGCAATGTGGATCAAGAACTGGGGACGTGGAGAAGCACAACACTCCACGTAACCAATAGTCACGTGACCCTCTTTGCTTTCCTGTCATGTTGACCTTCGCGTGGAACACATTTCTCGGTGTTAAGACAGGCAAAATCACCCGATCATCGAAGGGTGCAATATGTGTTGCCTACCCTCCTGCATTACTTGCTCCTATTAAAGCCTTATGGGGAAGAACTTTTTTCCATGACTGTACATAACAATTTTTGAGCTTCAATGCAAAGTAGTCAGGCAAATAGTTTCTGAATTGCCTCTATTTTCACCACGAGGCATTTAGCTGCTGAGCTTCTCAATTCTCAACTATATTCTAATTCTAGTATTGAACGTACTATTGTGAAATATAACAACCTGAAAATATCCAACTTGCTCAAATAGGTGCAATTAAACAATATAAAACCCAGTAATTTCTGGCTTTTTTATAAGTTTATTGTTTGCTAGATAAAAGTCTAAAATAGCTTTTTTCATCCAAATAGGTTCATAAATTTATGTCTTCTTTTTTCAATCGTATTTGAAAGTGTGTGTTTGTATAATTATGTATCTTATGAATAACTCGCGGCGCAACAGCCCATTGAGGGTCCTGGCCTACGGACCGACTAAAGGCCTCTCTCCCACCTGATCATTCTCACTCACTTCCCCAAGGTGGGAGATCATCCAACCAGTTACCGGGTGACGTGTGTTCAGCACGACGAGCCCCCAGTCCTGTTGTAGGTTTCCATATATATCTTTTTACTTATGCATATATATATATATATATATATATATATATATATATATATATATATATACACACACACACACACACACAGGGTGTTTCCGGGCTGATGATACAAACTTTCAGGAATGATGGAGAAGGGCACATGTATCAATTTTATCAATTTGAAATAAGGAACCCTGGTCCGGAAACGACTTAGTCGAAAGTTACAAGCAAAAATCGGTGTATGAAGATGTAATACTTTTATTACCTGCACAAGTTGCACAAGCTGCTACATTCACAAGAGTTGTTCAAAGTGGCGTCCCCCAGTTTTGCTGCAGGCATGACATCGTCGCACAATGTTCTGGCGTAGCCGTCGGAACAACCCCGGGGTCGTACGAACAATATCACAGGCAGCGAGAATTCTTGCCAGGAGATCCTCTTCAGTCTCAACAGGTGTCTCGTACACAAGACTTTTCACATGACCCCACAAGAAGAAATCAAGTGGGGTCAGACTAGGTGACCGAGCTGGCCACGGAACAGCTTGTGAAACTTGTACTACGTCATTTAGAAATTAAAATAACAAATCGACAAGTGAATAAATGTACGAATAGCTATGAAAACAGACAGGAAAATGTGTTTTTTTCTCAACTGCTTCTAGAAGGTTTTAAGCAAATCTATAAATATCGGTTTATTTCAATTGTTTACACGATGTGATATAAGAATGTCCATTTTACATTTAAATGTTCCCTACGTGTAAGAAAATGTATTAGCATCAACCTATTATTATAATATTCAGTTGTATTAGAAGTGGTTGTAATAGTAGTAGTAGCAGCAGTAGGCTAACCCATAGAGGCCATATTAGAATGGACTCAATGAACGAAAATAACAATGGAGATTATTGATATCAAATTGTACACTTTTCAAAAATTATATAAAATAACGAACTGTTTATGAGATCGTTACCTCGATAGGCTCATCTTTGTTGTGTCATTACAATAATTTTGAAAGTTAAATAATGGAAAGTATTAATTATTCATAAATCAAATTTATTTATATATGGTGGGAATAATTTACATGCCGAAAACCTTCGAAGAGGTTCAATGTAATGTGGGAGCACGATATCTTCAACTTTCTCTGCAACTTCAATATTTGTCATGAAATTTTATGTTATTAATTCCTACTAAGATATTCTAAAACCTATTTAGAAAGAAATTAGACTACAGAGTTCCTCTTTCCTGTATCAATTCTTTAGTTGAAACTCTTACTGTTCACCAAATCCCATATTTAATCTTCAGTAATTACCTTCTGAGAGAAGGATAGGTCAGCACAATGTAAAGTATCTATAATGAATTGCTTGACTGCCATGTAGAGATACGTGAACGGAACGATTTAATTCATGTTGCATTTAATTAATTTTTTGTTGATCTATTAGTGCACCGAATTTTACTATTGGGTTTGGTCTAGTTACCGTGTAACTCCACCTATGATCGGATTGGCTACTAGAGAAGACAATCGGACTAGTAGTCTAAATCACATCTCTCTACCAGTTGAGCTACTGATATGAACCAGATC
Organism: Lepisma saccharinum; assembly: GCF_977018435.1. NCBI lineage: Eukaryota > Metazoa > Arthropoda > Insecta > Zygentoma > Lepismatidae > Lepisma > Lepisma saccharinum. The sequence continues at coordinate 57,254,062 of NC_139233.1, forward strand.
AGTTGATATGCCTGCACTCGAAAGCTGTTGTATGTGATGAAGGAAATTGTATGAGATATGTTGTATACGTGCATTTGTTGTTCTTTTGTTGAAAATTCAACCAAAAAATATTAATATTTTATAATACTAACAAGCAAGAACTTGAATTTTTAAAACAATTACACTTTTGTAATTACTTTTAATTCAGTGGCGGCGATTGGGTTCCAAAATAGGGGGGAAAGGTGCCAAAACTGGAGGGGGCAAGGACAGTTTACTTTTCCTTGGTAGATAAGATTTAGCATAGTGCGGGGGCAAAATTGGCAAAAGGTGGGGATGGGAACTGCCCCCTCGCCTCTCTATTCACCGCCACTGACATTTATGAATATTTCTTATTGTTTTGAACAAAAATAAAAATATGCACTCAACAACTTGTTAAATCACATGCAACTGCTTGAAACATGAACAACTCTCTTCTGAAGCCAATTCTAGACAGTCTCGATTTCGTTTGAAATCTCGCTTCCAGTGTTGCAGTCGAAGGTACCTAGCCAGGTCTTCTGTAGCTCGTTAGCTGAATTTGTAGTCGAGCTCAGCGGTGGACTGGACAGCACGGAGCGCCACGACGGCAGTGTCAGATGTATTAATACATACATAGATACCTACAAACACATACATGTGAGTTTAGTAAATTTAGTCTATGTACTAGTTATTCAAGACACATTTGTATGGAGTTAAAGAGGTGAAATTATAAATTCATTGATTTTTTTTACTTTGTTTATATTACTTTGATTTTCTGACACTTTTGGCTAAACGCGAAGTGATGGTATGATGAAATTGATGAAGGGATACTCACAAAGAACACCCATGTGGAGGCCGGGATTCGTTTCGAACCGGTAACCCCGGTGTCTTAACGACTTGTGCCACGGTTGAAACCTTAGAAATGAGTGGGAGAACGTTAGAACAGGAAGGGTATAACCTCCCCACCCCCCACCCCCCATCAAACAACACGCAAAGAAAAACCTGCAATATTAGTTAAAAGAAAAAGTCAAAAATGTTACAACTGGCATAAAAGAAGATAAAATGATACATAACAGTTCCCAGAACAATATGAAGCCAAGGACAATTAGCTTGTATTTCAGAGAAGTAATTTTGCTGTGAACGCTGATAGATGACTCAACTAAGCGTAACCTAGTATCTGTGCGAGTTATTTTCAGTTTTATCGGAAGGACAAAACTAATTTCTTCCTTATCATGTTTCCAACGATTACGAGAAGCTTTTGTTCTGATTTATACAAGCTTTTATACGTAAGATAACCAGTGGCGGTCACTGCCTTTGAAAGAGGGGTAACGGAAACGGAGGACACCTCCTCATCTTTCAAGTATATAGTATAGTAAGTATAAGTATGTACAGGTGGGTGACCAATTAATGTGAACACCCACATGAAAACGGGTCCACAATTCATCCTTGCGGTACGTACAGCCACGCCACCTGGTGCATAAGTTTGTCTTTAGTGGCCGAGAAGATGGAGATATTAGTTTAATAGCAGCAGTCTTATGGGTTGTATATGAACATTCTGCTACTAGTAGTCAAACGGCATTATGTCCGACTTCCAAGACTCCCAAAGTCGCATGGTCATTGGAGCGCCCTTTGCCTGAGCCTCAGTAATTAAAACAGCCAACCATATGGGCAGTGACAGAGATTAGGGGAGCGTTGGTGGGGTGCACCCCACCTTTGCCCCCCCCCCTTTATGCTAAATCTTATCTATCAAGGGAAATTAAACTGTCCTTGCCCCCCGACCAGTTTTGGAACCCAATTGCCACCACTGTGTGTGGGTGATGCAAGGAGTACAGTGTTAACTGCGATGACATCCTACATTAGGCGAGGTAAGACGTCATCTTCGAAACAGAATAGTGTGTGAAAGTTGAAGCTCACGGACAGAGATAGTCGAGGGGGCGAAGTGGATAGCGGGCCGAAAGCATATAGCCTCCGAGAGAGATGAACTCCCATCTGCAGGGCCCTGTATCAACCAAAACTATCCAACGGTAACTGCATACTCCAAACATTCATAGCAGAACGACTGTTCCAATACTATTGGTGACACCTCGAAAGTCCTCAAGCGTGGAAAATGGTGCCGAGAGCACAGAGCCTGGACACAACAGCGATGGAGACTGGTCATCTGGTCTGATGAGTCCACATTCACATTATACCAGCCCACAGGATGTGATTGGGTATAGAAAGACTACAGAAGCCTTTCATGTTGACTGCGTCCTATCTACTGTTAAGCATGGATGGGGATCTGGCATGATGTGGGATGCAGCATCTTGGCGTGGTCTTGGACCACTTGTAGTCTCCCATGGGAGGGTCCCAGAAGAGATATTGCAGCATTAATAATTTTTATAAGATATCCAATCCCCTTAGTGTCATTTACTATAAAATTAGACGATTTTGTGCTTATCATGTCCATAATTCCAACCTTTTCATTGTAAAAATTGTGGTTGCCAGCATTTTCCTCCCCAGCTATTACCAGCAACCTATCTACAAGTTTCCTGACATCATCAACCCACACAAATTCTTTAGGCAGGGTGTTGTATTGTTTGATTCCACTACCTGTCTTGATCTGTGACCATATGGGCTTGATTAAATTGTTGTATTTTGCTCCACTGCTAGACTTGAATCTTTTTTGTGTGGGATCATTGTTCTGGTATAGAGCATCTGATTTTATTAATATTTCTTTGTAATACTCATAATCTTGATCTGTATAGCTGCCAGGTCTCTTCCTAGTCATCAGTTCCCACAATCCAGGTGTTCCAGGATACTTAACAAAAGCACCTTTTTCTCCAAGATGAGATTCTGAATATACAATCAGATCATCTCCCATAAATGTTACTCTGAAATTGCCAATTCTATGTATGATGCTACCATCACGCTCTGTGTCAGCATATAAGAAAAAAGCCTTATCTTTGTTGTCTTTAGGTGTGCTTAAATATTTTTGAGCAAGAAGACCCAATTCAATAGGATCCTGAGTAGCTTCAATTCTTCGAGGAGCAACAGGACTAGGTGTATGAATACTAGAAAGTGGGGTGAATGGATAATCTAATATGTTTCTTGCAGCTACAGGTACAAGCTCTGTGATCAAATTTTGATTTTGCTCTGTAACAGTTTTGATATTTTTACCTAATTCACCAATAGCATCAATAATAGGCTGTTCTGTGCGCTTGTGTAGCTCATAAAAACCTCGGTTCTCTGATTTCCATCCTTTAAATCTTTTTACAAGATAATCTCTTAATTTAAGATCATCAATGATTGGCCTTTTCATGTTTATTTATATATGTTTCAATGTCTAGAAAATTGTTGATTTTATTTCTGTATTTGCCACTATTGGGTTTCCTTGTCATATCAATTGTGACAAACCCATAACTGTCCTGGTTCCAGCACCTACTGCAAATCTTGGAAAAATCATTGTAGCTCAAGTCCCCACCTACATATTCATCATGTACGTGTTTGAGGTTGGTATGGTCTTGATGAAACACACATATAAAATTGCTGTTGTCTCGGATCAGCTGCTTGGGTATTTTAGAAAAAGTCTGTGCCAGGTAGAAACAATCTATGTTTTTGTGTCAGCCCTGTGTAAAGAAGTTTCTAACCTTGTTTTGATTATCCAGTATAATGTCATCAAACACAACAACAGAATTATCGAGACATGCATGAAGTGGCTTAACATCTGGTTCAAAAGTGGCTATATCCAGTCCATCATATAGCTTCATCAGCTGCTGATATTTTAATTGTTCCAAGCTCTTAGAGAAAACATACAAGTGCCTGTTTTTCCAGTCTAACCAGTTGGGTGCCAATAAAAAATTATCAATCATTAGTGTAGTTTTACCACAAGCCGATGGCCCAACAATAAGACACCTAATATTATCAGGCAGCAATTTTCCATTTCTCTTAATCTGCTGTTCAGGATCTGGCAGCCTTTTTATAACATCCCAGGTGTTCATATTATCACTTTGTTTGCATCGATCCAGCTGTGTTCTGGGAGTCCTAGCCATTTGACAAATAACTTGTTGCCTTTTCTGCGGATGATTTTTTCTATGAGATATGTGTCAGGCTGTTTAGTTTTGCTGAGCTCTTCTTCATAAAACCTGCCTTTGAGAATTTCTCCTCAGTGATCTTTTATTATATATGTGTTAAGGGTCCCAGGTTTAACTTGAACCACTGTAAATAATTCAGTGCTCCAGTTTCTTGTAAAGCCTTTTTTGAATAAGTGCTTATATTTACTGATTCTTACTTGATCACCAATCTTGTATTTGGCTTTTGTTGTTGTTGGCTGATATTTAGGATAATAAACAGTGCTGATCAATTTTTGCTCATCAGATGAAGTCACTTCAGAGGGTTTCATGTTGATTGTGGAATGGACCGGGTTGTTATATTTATGTAGAAGTTCTGGAAGAATATTAAGCCATTTATAATTACCTTGAAGTGTAAATTGTTTATACATATGATTTTTTAGGGTTTTGTTGAATCTCTCTACAATTGAGGCCTTGAGATCACTGTAACTCGAGTAATGTTGTATTGACTGGCTTTTAATAAATTGTTGGAACACAGAATTATAAAATTCTTTGCCATTATCTGTTTGCAAATAGCGCGGTGATCTTCCACTCTGATTGATGATTGTCCTGAAGGCTTCTGTAACACATTTTCCAGTCTTGGATTTGAGTGGAACAGCCCAGGCAAATTTTGAAAATGTATCTATGACAGTGAGTAGATACTTGTAGCCCTTGTTGATTTTGTCTAAGTTTTTCAGCTGTCCACTTGCCATCTCAATCAAGTCGCTCTGCCATAAATCATCTATGCCTTTTGTGACTACTGGCAGTCTCTTATAATTATGTCTGGCTTGTCTGTGTAATTCATCAACAATAATTTGTCTAGACATAATATGTAAACAAGAATATTGCAACTATAGGTGTTCAGCAGCTGATACTACAGGATTTTCTAAATACAGTTTGTCTCCTATATGTATTTTAAATTCCAGAGAGCCATCATCTTCAACATAAGATGTTTCTAATGTATTGGGATCTGTAAAATCCTCTAACTCTACACTGGTGATTTTTGGTTTGTTGTCAGCATTTGTTATTGATAAGGTAGGGTAGTGGTGTGCCTGTGGTTGAAGCCAATATTTGATCTTGATTGGTCTAAGTGTGCCCCCAACAAAAAACTGGTAATAAAATTGTGCAGGGGACAGCATATATATTTTGCCACCTGGTGTAAATGGTGAATCATATTCTTTGTTGGGGATACTGTACAATTCAAGAATTACTGTATGTTTAGGATTTTCAATTATACCAGTTATTTCTTTTTCTGCTGTAAGCAATCTACTTGTTACAGATTCAAGGTGCTCATTGATAGTCCTAACAACATCATCATGGCCTGGCTTGATTTTTGTGTCCACAACAAGTTTCTTGTATTGTTGCACAATCTCTTGTAGCTGGGTGGCAAAAACAGACAGAGCATTTTCTTGATTGGATTCCATGGTCCCTAGCTGTTGCTTGATATTAGCAACAATTTGCTGTAAATTTTCAACAACTGCCAATTTTGAATTTTGAGCAGTAAGATCATGGACTTGTCTTCTGATATCCTCAAACAGGGCATGCAGTTCATTAATATGTTGATTAGTTGGTAGAGTGGCCACTGTCTGAGTAAGTTGTTTGATCTCTGTCTGGATATTCTTGATATCTTCTGATTTCAATATGCGATTCACAGCTCTCTTAATATTTTTAAGTTCCTGTGATGTAGGCAGATTTGATATAGTATTTTGCAAAGATTCAAGTGCCAATTTCACATTGTTTAATTCAGAAGCATCAGCCACATTTTGCATAGCATCTTGGAGCAGGGCTATATCTGCCTGAGTAGGTGTTGATTGTTGTAAAATTTCAAGCTTTGTTTGGATATCATCGATCAAGTGATGAAAATGAGATAGCTCAGATTCAGTGTTGAGGTTTTCAAGCTTTGTGATCTGTTGCTGGATACTGACAAGGGTATCTACAATACCGGGCAGGCGGGATTCTAGAATTTCTTGTACATTTGTCAAATCACTTTGCACTGCTGCTATTGTACCCTCAAGATGGGTTATGGTACTTTGAATTTTTCCAAAATCTACATATGTTTCAAGTTGCAGCTTAATGTTGGCAACACTCCGAGTTATTGCACTCAAAGCATCAGAAGATGGCAAGTTGTTCATAAAATTTTCAAGTGTCTCAATTTTTTCTTTAACCTCGGCTATGGCATTGTTCAGAGGGTCCAGATTAGGTATTTGGAGTGACTGAATCTGTTCCTTTAGAGTGGAAATCACTAGATCAAAATCTTCTTGTGATTTTATGCTTTTGACAATTGTTTGGAGCTGTGTCTGGATATTATTAATCTGTTCCTCCAATTGTTGTTTCAATTGCTCAGAGTTGGTGGCCTGGGTCTTAAATTTGGCTTGAAGAGCTGCTACAGCTTCTTCTAAACTTTGAAAATTATCCAATGTGGCCAAATCAGTATATTTCTGAAGCAATAATTTGAGTTCTGAGTCAATTTTAAGAAGAGGGTCCATGCATTGTGATTGTAAATTTGTAATTTCTAGTTGAAGACTGGCATTGAGTGTGGTTTGTAAAGCTTGTAAATCACTTCTTAATTTCTTGACTCTGACATCAAGCATCAGAATCTCATCACTGTGATCTTCATGTCTTGTATGGCCAAATATATCATTAGGCATTTTGTTTTAGTGGTTATTTATTATTGAATATCTAATTCTTAATTCTATAAAAAAAAGGTATAAGTTTGTCATAGGATCCCGGGACCTCAATATATAAGCAGTCACCAGCAGAAACAGTATATACAGTGCCAGAAATCATGTTTGAGTTCTTAATTCTATAAATATTTCTCCCTACTGAAATTTTGACATCACCCTCAGGAGTTGTAATAAATTGTAATTGACCACCTACAGGTAATTGGTAATGATTTAAATTATTGTTAAATATGTACAATGTTTTTCCTGTTTTATCATCAACATCTGTAAGTATGCTGTTCAGATGAATAATTAACAAAGCACTCAGTTTAGATATTACATCAGAAGAGGGTGATGGTGTTGGCAGCTCCATAATAGCCTGTTTTTTGAACCCAAATAACTTCATAGGCATGTTTATTTATTTCAAATCATGCTCTGTATTTGGGCATTGATTGCCATTTTTCAAATCACAATGACCCCATGGTAGAGTATGTATGCCACATGACAAAATACATCTCTTATCATCATGTGGGTCCAGAGCCACTTTTCTTACAACATTTGTAGTCAATAAGTGATCCACACTCTGAATTCTGCATTCTGATGTTCTGATTGTGCTACATGATTTGAGACAATTTTCATAATCTTTAAATTCAAGCTCTTTGTCAACAGTTACTCTGCCAATGCCCTTGGCCTTTTTGGCAACAGCACCACTACATGTTTCAAAGCTGTACATCTTGGCCCTTAACCCAGCAAATGCCACAATAACATCACCAAGTGTCTCATCTTTTAACTTGCCAGGCACCTTTTTGTTGTGGGGTTGAATCCTTGTATGTTCACTGCTATCAAAATATTCAAGCAGTTCAGGCTGTGACATATCTTGATAAACATCTTCTGTCTGAATATCAAGAATAAAACTATCTGTGTCCATGTACATTAGTTTTACACGATCCTTATAAAAAGGCTTCAACACATCACAATAGAGCTTTAACATGTGTAATTTGGCCAATTCCAATATCACAGCCCCTACATAAATAGGCTTATCAAACTTAATTTTTGTTTTTTTCATGTTGAAGAGTGCCATATTTTCATCATAAATTCTTCTATAATTGAAATTAGGCTTTGCAATCAATTTTTTGCTCAGGCTGGGGTCAGTAATTATTTTAACATCGGTATGTTTTCTGACATTTTCTATGGTTTTGCCATACACAGAATTGACCATCAATTTAAACAAAGATTTATCAAATTGGCTCATTGCAGATGTTCGAAGCTCCGTGTTTGTATCAATATATGGCTTCAACCATCTTGAGTGCCTGAACCTCAAAACTTTGCCAATTTTGGTCACTTGAACACCATGATGCATCAGGAACTGGAGGTTTTTGTAATATATGACATAACCCTGTTTTGGCTCCAGAGTCATCATCAATTTCTTCTGTTTAGAGCCAGGTGAGCACTTAACCTCAGGAATTGGGGGCAGATCAGAAAATATGTTGTGTAAATTATCTGGAATTGTCAGATCAACCTCTAAGAAGAGGCCATAGTCACTGTCATCAAAATCCTTAAGATCTTCAATATTGAAATCTTCAACCCACTCAAGCCCTGCATATGGCAGTTTATCCATCATAGCATAACCATAGAGGCTGTTGGCATCTACATACAGTATATAATTTGATGGCAGTGCTGGATCATAATCAGGAATATATTTGTTATTAGCCCTGGCATATCTCTGAGAGCATTGCACCATCCCTCCTCTTATACATTGCTCCATAAACAGATACATGTCCTGATCCTGGATCAGATCCAATTGCATTTTAGTGTTTAAAAACATTGCAGCCCATGCTAGGCCTGGGGCACTGTAGAAATACATTGGATCCAGTTTATAATTTTGCATGGAAGATTTTCTGAATGCCTGAAGTATATCAGCTAAGAGAGTGACATCAAGTTTTAAATATGCATTGTGATAATCACCAAATGTCTGGCATTTTAAAGTGTTCCACATCAACTGGTCATGGTGATAATCATCATCAGTGATTCCAGATCCTCTGATTTTGCTGTAAAACTCTTGTTGCGGTGGCAGAGAACACTCATCAAATTTAGAAAAACCTGTAACATAGTCATATGGATATACACCCTTCCGCCTAATTAATTTCAGGTCCTGATTTGGAAACATGGCACATGTGATTTTGAATTGATCATCAGATAATTGAGTGGCCAGTGTAGCCAGGCTAGCGGACAGAATTCTGTAGGAATCAAGAAATCTTAAGTGAATAGGAACACCATTAACTTTAATTATTTTGCTAATAGCAATATATTTCTCATCATTTTCTGCTAAAATATTTAAATTCTCCTTGTCAAACCCCTCGTACCTGATCAAATGATGAAAATCATAATTGGATGCACCATGGCAAAATATAGGGACAAATTTGGTCTCTGGATCTTAATATTACAACTATTACACAGAGCCATTAAGAATTTACCATGTGTATGAGAATGGTGTTTCACCTTGATATTTGTATCTGAAAATTCAGAATCACATACCGGGCATTTTTCTGCATTGTTGAAATCTTCAATCTGTTTCTCTGTTAAAGGCAACATGGGTTTTGATTTTAATAAGATATTAGATGCTATGTTATGGCACTCATTTTCTATTCTATGTGCAAATTTTTTGATGGCATCTGGTCCCATGTATAAATATTCTTCACTAACAACACCATCCTGTACAACAACATAATAAAAACTAGAAGGTTCATGTAACTGGTATGATGTAATTGAAGATTCATCAGGATCTGGGCTGCATAATGCAAGGGGTTTGAGGTTTGATTCAAAATCACAGACTATATATGCTGGGTGTTCCAACAAGGCTTCAAACTTTTTGAATTTGGCATTTTCACTTGGCATTGGCATCACCATATGAACAGGTTTATGGTTGCAACAGTATTTTAAATGTTCAATTAACTTGTTTTTAGCAATTTCTGCATTCACTTCCCGAACCCCATTCACCATTTTTTGACCATCAAATACAGTTAAACATCTTCGGCACAACTTGAATATTCTATTGGATTTGCCTTGTTGTTTTCTGACTAAAGCTTCAAGACTGTGTATCAGAGTGTAATGATATGTGTCATCCCCTTCAATTAAGAGCAGATCAATCGGAACAGCAGAATCATCATCAAGTGTACTGATTCTGAGAGGTGCTATCAAGCAATTGCCACGACCAGTGGAACAAATAAAAACATTAATAGATAATTGTTTACCGTTGATATCCCTGGCTTTTTTTTCAAATTTATCAATATTCTGAACAGACATTGGATATTCTAAACCCTCCATTGCCTCATCAAAATTGTGTTCATATTGTTTATAATAACTTATTCTCTCAGGATCTCTTAAAACTGGAAACAAAGCAGCTAAAATACACCACAGAGAACATTTCTCATCATTATTTTTTATATTAACCACGGCTTTTTTGTTTTTAATATTGGCAGGTAATGGCAGATATGTAGAACCTTGTAATGGGCTGAATTCAGAAATATTAACATATAACTTGTGTGGAGATCCGCATAGGCTCCATCCTGATTCTTTTGCAGCAAATTCAGAGTGTTTAATATTCAATTGATCTATCAAACTGCTTATTATTTTGTCTAAATTTGTATTTGAATATACAGGTACAGTTTCTGTTATGTGGGGCTGTGTAAATTTTGTGCCATTTGGTTTCTTATATTGTGTAAACAATTTGAGGGACAGCTTATAAGAGCCATTTTGTGCATTTAGAATTGCCTGCACATCAGGATTTACACTGTTCAAAAAATTCTTAATACTACATTTTTGCTCTGATACAAAACAGTGATCCCTTAATTGGCCATTAAAACTGCTATGGATAGGTGGTGCATAGCGTGACTGCTTTGCTGCCCTAGCATTAACAGGTGCTTCATGCTTCCTTTTCAGACCAGATGTAGATGGTTGTGAGGGCAATATTGATGACTGTATATAACAAGTACACTTATGCCTTTTGTAATATGCCTTGCTTAATATTTTATGGCATCTTGGACACATTTTTGTGGCTTTTCTGCATTTCTTAGAGTCACAAATATGCCGGTGCCTAGACCAATTAGAACTAGATATATTTTTATTACACTGATTGCAATATTTTTGATTTGGCATTTTTATTGTTTATTTATATAAAATTTCTTGGTCCAAAAAAACAGAACTATGGATAATATGCCAAATCAATTATAACAGCAGTTAGTGGCTGAGCTGGTGCTTTTATACCCAGACAACAGCAGTAACTAGGCTCTGGTGATCCCCAATGTAGAGTAGTTTTGCTCTATTATGCTGTTGTACAATACACTTTACCAGATTTCAAACCTCAACTGTATATCAGCTAGCAGTGAATATTCTCAAAATCTCACGTGTGGGGATATTATTTTGCCACATGTATTTCAATCTTACACATTTTATCAGGACTCAAACCCAGAAGCCTCTTGATTACAAGGCAATAAAAGCCATGGGGCTATGCACCACACTCTACTGGGTCTCAGAACCCAGGAGCTATGAGCTCTATATCAACTAAATACAGTCAAAATTGGATTTTGAACTGTGCAATAAATATTCTGTAAGTCTCACTTGTGTTTATATTAACAGAACAAGGCAAAACCAGAATTGGATTCAGGCTTGCATGACAGCATACAAGAGGGCAATATTATTTTTCTAAGAATTTCCCCCCTGTAACACAGAAATAATAATAGAAGTTTTATGCTCTTTCAGTGAATTCTGTGTAGATTATATCTCTTGCGTGCCAGCATATAAAGCCACTAGGCATGCAAGCAAAACTGATGAAAAGATTAGAAAGAACATGAAACAGCCTGCCCTTGTCCTAATGTATTGATCTGTAAGTTGTAGAGCATGAGAATATAAGCATTTTTGGCTTAGTTTTAAGTATAGTCAAAACAATATCAAGAGGGGCATATTTTTGACAAGCTTATAAACAACAAACTGAGAGATTCAGCCTTTGTACACATGGCGGAATCAATCTGAGGGGGGGCTCATCATTTCTACACTAGAATTCAAGATTCTTGGGATTTTGACAGAAAAACACACTGTAAACAATAAAATCATATGGGAACTTGGCATAGTTTTAAGTGTAGGCAAATCTGTCTGTTGAGGGTTCTTCTTTTCTACACTAGAATTCAGGATTCTTGGGATTAAAAGCATATCACACTTGAAGAATTGGGGCATATGCCCCTCTTGACATTGTTTTAAGTGTAGCCAAATCGGGTTGTTCAATCAAATAACCTCTTCATTTGTACGCTATAAGTGCGCCAATAATATCATCAATCCCACTACTCAAATATTATACAACAATTGAACTAATAGATTAACAAAAATGAGACTAAATGAAGTCACCAAATTCTAACATAGATATAGATAGTTTTTCAGTAAATAAATACATCTGAACATCTAAATACTTTAAGTCAAATAAAAAAAAATACGTGCCAATTTTGTACATCTTTCAAAGATTAGTACCTAGAAACTTCTTTGCCTTAGGTTAGAATAGAATTTAACGTCCCCTAAAAGTAATCGGCGCTTTTACCTTCTTAATTAAACATTTTCTCCTGCTTTACGCCATCCTCCCTTTTCAATCGTCCCATAAACAACTGCCAGAATATGCAGGCTCTACAGAAAAATTTACATCAAATTTTGAATGGAGAGTGTGCATTTGTTTGAAAAACTATTTTCTCTCTTGACTTTACCACACGTCACTTACCAGGGGTGCCGACATTGAGGGATTATGGCGCCATCAACACTTTGGGCGGGGGGATTTTTCCCCTTAAAATAATATGAAAGATTTGTATTTTTTTCAAAATAAATGTAAAATTTTTACACCTTAAATGCACCATATTTAATCCATTAGATGAAGAAAATAAACTGTTTATGGGAATTTTCGAAGGAGGGGTGGTGAGGCAAAGAGAAATATCCAACGCCTAAATATTAGGCCTTAATTGACACATGGGTTCCGGTAGGGAGGACTTTGAATTAAACGTTGGGGAGGACAGTATCCAACTCTAGGTCTTAGATTATGGCGGGTACATTAGTAAGAGGGGATTGAGCATAAAACTGAGGGGGGTATCCAATTTTTGTGTATAACTATTATCTTAGACAGTTGCGGAAATTGGGGCCTCCCCTATGGCGCAGTGGTAGCGTCGTCGTTTTGTAATCAAGGGGTCCCGGGGAGGCACATAGGGGTTTGGGTTCCACTTTAAACTGTAGGTCCAGTCCCGATTAGCCTTACTGTGCTTAAAGTGGACTTAAAACACCAAATCAATCAATCAATCAATCAAGTTGCGGAAATTCTGGTGTCGACACTGAGAATTAATTGGAGAAGGCAATATCCACTCTTCAATATCAACAGTAAGTCTAAAATTGGCATGGGCATTTTTGTGGTAGGATTGAGTATTAAATTAAAAGGGTGAGATAGGAATGGGGATACTGGGGGATGATGTGAATACAATTAAGAATAATGCTAAAATATTTTTCAAAACTGCTAAAGAGATAGGTTTGGAAGTTAACAAAGAGAAAACTATGCTTACAGGCCGAAACCAAGTGTTAGGTAATAATCAAAATCTAATTATTGATAACAACTCGTTTGAACCAGTTTCCAAATTCAAATACTTAGGAGTAATATTAACAAATGAAAATTATATTAAAGAGGAAATAAAAAGTAGGCTTAATTCAGGAAATGCATGTTACTTCTCTCTTCGTAAACTGTTGTCTTCTCGTTTAATATCTAAGAAACTAAAAGTTAAAATATACAAAACAGTAATTTTGCCTGTAGTATTATATGGATGTGAAACTTGGTCCCTTACATTGAAAGAGGAACATAAATTGAGAGTATTTGAAAATAAGATCCTTAGGAAAATATTTGGACCTAAAAGGGATGAGGAGACAGGTGAGTGGAGAAGGTTACATAATTTAGAACTACATAATTTGTATTCATGTCCAGATATTATTAGAATAATTAAATCAAGAAGACTTAGGTGGGCAGGCCATGTGGCACGAATGGGAGAGGAAAGAGGAGTTTACAGGATTCTTGTTGGGAAACCTGATGGTAAGAGATGGAGGGACAACGTTGAGATGGACCTAAAGGAAATCGGTAGGGATGGAAAAGAGTATATAGAACTTGCTCAAGATAGGGAAAGATGGAAGGCCTGTGTTGCTGCAGCCATGAACCTTCGGGTTTAAGAAGGCTAGAGAGTTAGTTAGTTAGTTAGTGGGTGAGATAGGAATCTCTTGATAAAGTGTTAAATCTTAGATTGTCAAGAGATTTCTGTAGTGGAGAGAGAGTTCGAACATTAAATTTTAGAGACTGAATTAAGTGTTATGGTATCCACATGTTTTCGACCCCGAACGTGCCAAAAGAGAAGCTGGAAAAGACTAAATATCTCAGGATCCTAAGAAAGTATTGGCACCCCATTAAATTAATATTCTTGAAAGTCTGCAAAGAAATGGATGTAAGAAGTCCTTGCTCGCTTCGCTGGCAATGGTGTATTTCAAGAACGTATGTTTGGAGCTTTATTGAGGTGAATGTGAAGTTGTATGCTATAGCTGCATTACAAGACATAAGCGATATTCTCGATATTCATTAATAACATCACTTCTTAAAATATAATGGTTAGTGTTGGTATACTGCTTAATACTGTTTCGAATTCGCATTTCTAACTCCTTGTCACAGGAAAATTTTACTTTACTTAAAAGCCACTTAATTATTGTTATGGGTGTCTAAAATAATTATAATTACCCCAAAATAACGGGGTGGAGGGGATGTGAGTTCTTTGAAAGAGGAACCGTATTATATTATCGCCCAGAGCTTAAGAATTTCTAGTTAGGGTTCTGTAATGTCTCGTGAAACAATCATTGAATCGGCTGGAGCATGTTATTTGTTTTGCCAAGGTTGAATTTTCTATCCGTACATTAAGTTGTGTAACAATTTGTGTTAAATACTAAAATTGTGAGTTTTATAAACTTACTCACAAACACTATTCATAACCATATTTACATAATTTAATTTACTACATTCAACCGATCAATGTGCTAGTTTTAAGTTTTTTTCGAAAATCGAACAATTAAAAAATATGGACAGTTTACCATGGTATTTCATTCAAACAGACATCAATTATTATGTATTCATCCAAACTATTTTGGGGGGATTATGATGAATTATTTTAGGGGCGGTCCTGTTTAGGGAGGAGGGGCTGATCAAGTAAGGTGTTCATTTAAGCTAAGAAAATAGTTACTTCCGGTAAACACGCTGTCGTAATTAATTATTTTGTGGGGATTACGATGTTTTTTGAGGATCCGAATGGGGGGACTCAAGACATGATTATTGGGGGGGATGCGCCATTAGCCTTGGGGGGGATGTGCACTCCTGTCACTTACTAAGACATTTATATATTAATTATAACAGTGGGCTAAAAAGAATTGTTTACTGCACTTTTATTTGTATGTTTAATAAGTAGAATTGTTCTACGACGCAACAATTTTGTATGCATATATTTCTATTCTACGGAAGAATTTGCAATATTGGTTTATTGGGTGAACTTCCTGAGCACACCGAGCTCCGAGCATACTATTTATAATGGAACTTCATTGCCAAAATGTAGCAAGTATCTGCTTTATAAATAATAGAACACCAATAAATAGCATGACCACCTTATACTGGGTGAGTCTTTTAAAAGAGGCCCCGTGGAAAATGTGCTCCTTGCTTGTAGGCAACCCTGGTACACCGAAGAGAAGACCGGGTTAGAGAACAGTCCAGGACATCGGTGCCAAGCATATTCGACAACATGACATGACATATCCTGGACTGTTCTCTGCCCCGCTCTTCTCTTCGGTGTACCAGGGTTGCCTACAAGCAAGGAGCACATTTTCCAAGGGGCCTCTTTTAAAAGACTCACCCAGTATATTTACTGTTTTATTGACACAAAATAATAGCTATTTTTAAAGCACTTCAATGATTGATTAGGTTGGTTATTTTACTTCGCATTTCTGTCACTTTTGGCTAATCGTGAAGATGAGGATGAGTGATGGTTCGATGAAACTGATGAAAGGATTCTGACAAAGAACACCATGGCGCCGAACGTCGTAGCACACTGTGATAACTAGCTACTCCGCCACGAAGGCTGGGTAAAAATACTATAAATGTTACTGTTAAAGAACACGGTCATTATAGGTATGCGTTTATTTAATATGTACATAATGACATAAAAATAACTGTAGTCTCTTAGCTTAAATTTATACATGCTCTTGCAATATATTTATTATATTTTGCAGCAGTTACTTCAATAAATTCTTGTCAACAAATAATTCAATGCTTTTTAATTAAAACAAATAGTCAGGCACCCGGTTAAAGCACATAGTGGTTCGGACACCACTTTAAATTCTAGGTCCAGCACCGATTAGCCTTTCTGTACATAAAGTGGGTTTAGGAATAAACTCAAACACATTGATTGATTGAGTTGGTGTTTTAATTCCACTTTATGCACAGTAAGGCTAATCGGGACTGAACTCACAGATTATAGTGGGATCTGAACCACCATGTGCCTCTATAGGGTATCGAACCCGGGACCCTTTGATTAGAATGCGACGACGCTACCATTGCGCCATCGGGGAGGCTTAAACTCAAACAAATATCCACACTTAAGTACTCAGAAATAAGGGTTTGGCGCTAATAGACGGGGACGCCCCTGGTGACCGGGTGTTTTGTAGCTCCCACTACCCCTCTTCCTCGCCACCCAAGTGTAAGCTGTTGTCTCACTGAGATTTCAGAATAAACCTTTCCTTTCCAGTGCATGCCGTTGTCCCACACAAGAGTTTACAATTTATTTAACCTATGAGGGTGATTACATAAAACTTGGTACAGCTGCATTCTTTTTTTGAAGCGATAAAATTCGCTGCTCCCCTTGGAACTGACCATTCCGCTTTCTTGATTTCATGGCACCACAAAGGCTGCTTTTGTGCGAGATGCAGATAACACGCAAGATAATGTTGTTGTTGTCCTCACTAACCCCGTTCTTATCTGTGTTTTTATGGTTTGTTGGCGCAGTATGCCTAGGAGACGCACTGTGCAGAGGCTCCTGAAGTTTATCCAATGAGTGTACAGGGTATATTATATTCCGTACAAGATTTTTATCTTTGAAATAATAATCATGCGTGCATAGTGAACGATATCAATTAACACGGTTGGGATTTTGTGGAGTACAGTGACTTCGGCGAAACACGATGTCCAAAAAAAGTCAAAGAAACATGTTGAAAAATATTAACTATTTTTAGTGAACTCTTATTCTAAGAGAGTAAGAGAAATTTGAGAACTTTTTAAAATGGTGACAGTGGCAGGGAAGATTATACAGGATGTTTCACCCGTTCTCGGCCCTTGATTTCGCTTATAAAAATCAAAGTATTGGTGATAATGTAATGAAATTTGCTACGGACATGCATTGGTGTGTGAGAAGCATGGTGACGTCATTGGAGCTTATAACGATAAAACGGATATTAGACTTTTCTTTTTCCCGGTTTTTAAGGCCCCAAGTAACAGTAAGGTTGATTTTTCTAGAAGCTAAAGTTCCAATGAAGGCATCGGATTTCCAAGTTTTATGCTAGTCTTTAACGTTTGAAGAAAACAATAACGATTACCTTTTCTCTCTTTTATTACAAAAGAAAACTAAGAAAAAATAAGTTCACAAAATTAAAGGTTTTTCCTGGTTCGCCGATGGCTCTTTGTTTACATGGTACAAAACTTGACACCAGAGCTTCGTTGGTAAAATATAACATTAAGAAATATCAGACTCTCAGATATTAATATAATTGTAACAAAATTAATATTTACTTAAGAATACCTAGCCGGCTTTTAAAAAGTAATTAGCGCTGTGTAAATTACTTCTCAAACTTTAGAGGGTTTTTTCATCAAAACCAAGCTTGTGGTGAGTTCTCGACATTAGGGACCACTTCACTCAGAACCTTTGTTGATTCATCTTCTTTCCCCGAAGATCCTGGAAGTCTTGTCACTGAAGAAATTCCCTCGCTGGAACCTCGGCTTCACCACCAAACCTGGGATACTTCGCTGTCACAGGCGTCTTCAGTCTCTGCGAACACAATAAGGATACCAATCTGCATTCGAACTGGCTGTGCCTCTTCCATAATTGCTACGATGACAATCACGACGAGTCGAGAAACACAGGTTTTGTAAATTACTGCGGCATTACAAGTTGCATTTTTGGTTACCAATTAGCGTCGTACCGGTGTACATCCTGAACGGTGCATGCTACGCTGAAAATTCAAGCACCTTAGATTGAACGTCACCTACTTCCACCAACTTTCCCCTCTTTTCATTTTTCGCTAGGTGCACTAATAATGGAGTTGCCTATGGAACCGGACTTTTGAGTCACCCTGTATTTATAATAAACTGGAATTTAAACATCATATTCATGTACGTTAATTCAAACCGTATTGTATTTAATTTCTGTTACTTTTACTTTTGAATATTAGGAATTTGTCTATCAAAATCTGTTATTATCCATCACCTAACTTACCATACCCTACCCTAACCTAACCTAAATCTAACATAACCCCGGATCCCATTGGCGTCCCATTTTAAAATCTTGTATACTTATTGAGTAATTAGTGACATGTAATTTTTTGAAAAGGATTAAAAGACCCATTTTTGAGAAAATGGCTACCAAAGTTCTCCTTACACTACCATCAATTGTTTTTTGTTGTTTTTTTGTTTTTTTATACTGTCATAGACATGCTACATCAAGTGTGAAAGAGTCCTTCAAGACCTTTACAACGCTGTCCGAATCACTTCTGTTGGTGATTTGGTTGCCGAAATTTTCTAATATAAAGTTAACAAGATGTTGGGAAAAAATGGTCAAAATTGCACAGTTTGCAACACTGTAATTTCGGTAATGCAAAAGATATGGATCTGCAAAGTTGCATATTTTCCTACCACAAGTGACCCTTCCAGCATGCCAAATTTTAAATGGCTCAAAATGTGTGAGGTTGAGGACCTTGCTGATTTGACATGGAATGACCCAGGTGCAAAATTGTAATATTTCTATCAGGGCATTTATAGAAGTGATTTTGGTGCCATTGAAAAGGCATTGAAGCTCTTTCACATTAGATTTACATGTTTGTGAAATGTGATGCCAGTGGGATCCGCAGTTATGATAGATTTAGGCTAGATTAAGTTACGTGTATTTTGCTAGATAATTTCTTATAATTCAAAATAAAAGTATGACAGAAATGAAAATTAAGTGTCAGTAAAATTAACGTACATGGAGCTAATATTTAAATTGACACGTTTTAAAGACCTTGCTTGCTTGCATCTTGGAGTCATTATTTGTCGCAATACAATTTTCCACTGTGGTTTTATTCCAAATTTTTTTGTGCCCTAATTCATAACAAATTGCAAAGGTCAATTTTAACCGCCCTGTTGTTCCTCTCTCTGAGAAGAGTGTGATTATATTCTTATCACTTTGTTCGATTCGTATGTGTCTTGCACTCACTCATGCTTGTAAGAACATTATTTAATATTGGACCATTTATGCACTCGTCTGTGAAGAAACTGAAACACCATCATCAGCATACAGGAATAAACATACAGTACGTTATTTACAAGACATTCAATACTCACTATTAAAATGCAGTCCTAAATATATCATACACATTCCTTCGATTCATGTCTATTTCTTACGTGATGCGATTTCACTCCAGTCTTCTCGGTTACATAATTTAATAATAATATAATGCAAGAAGGTATATGGTGTATAGAATGCAAGTGCGTACAATTGTTATAAATTTTGTATATGTGTGTATGTATGAGAGAGAGAGAGATAGAGAGAGGACCAGGGTGGTCCAATCAGTAGGGCGTCTGACTGCCACGTGGGAAACTAGTGTTTGATTCCCGTGTGATTTCAGGTGGAAATTTTCCTAGCACGTTCCTGAAAGGAGCAGCTCTGGGATTCACCCAGTCTCTAATAAATGGGTACTTGGAAACAACCTTCCGAGGTATAAAGGTGACCGGAGCGTGGCGCTGATCACATCACCTCCACAAACGTCAGAGACTGTGAATGTATGGGCCTCCACATCCCCACGCATGTTGCAATGTGCAGGGGATAACTTTACCTTTACACACGCACACATACCCTGCGGTCGAGAACCACTGCCCTAAGTCATAAGTGCGTGTGTGTCCTCTTGGCTTGAGTATACACCATGGCTCCTGTACACACAAGGGGCTGCAAGCCGACGTTCGACTCCAGTTACAACGTTGTTTATGCTGACAATGCCATGAAAATACACAGTAAAAACGGTTGCAATATGACGCTTTTACCCTTCAACCCCTTCTCGCCCCTTTCCTCTCCACGAATGTGTTCGCTTGAGCGGTTTCCTAACGCAGCTGACGTTTTTTTTTAAAAAAAAAGGTCGAGAGACTGGGAGGGGGAGGGACAGGGGTGGGGAAAAAACGAAGACTTATGCAGTGTTTAGACTTTTCTCCGCTTGGGTGCGTTTCAATACGGAAACAAGGAAGTCCACCCGTTGCTTGTCGATTGTCGCTTGTTTCTCCCTCGGGCTTCTGCATGGCCGAAGGAGCAACGGACGAAAAAATTCAATTTCCATGGCCAAGCGAACAAAGTGAAACATGGCGACGTGTGAATTCCTGGAGGCGAAATGGCAGGTTGCAAATTGGTCGACTGTTATTTTTTCTCTTTTTCTTGCGTGTGTGTGATGATGTTCGGTGAGTGAGCAGCGCAAATATTCAGAGCGGTCTATGGTTGGTTGGGTAATAGTCATGTTGTGTTGTGAGAGTTACTTCATGACAACGCAAGCGACAAAGGAAGATTCATTTTCTGTTGTTTGTATTCGTACTGCTTAGGCTAATCGTGCCGATGTTGATTACGTAACATTGATGAAAGAACCGCAAAAGAGCACACTTAGCTTCCCCTACAGCGTAGTGGATTAAGGTGTCTGCTTGTGATCAAGGCTTTTCGGGTGTAGGAGTATTGAACAGCAGAGGTTTATCCAGAGTTATCCATCTTCTTGGGTTGTAAGTTCGTATTTAGAAGGTGAAATTATAAATTTGTGAAAATCTTAGGGGGTGTGTGGAACAGTGGTTCGGATTCAACTGTGAACTGTAGGTCTACTCCTGTTCAGTCTATGTGAGCGAGCATAAAGTGGATATAAATTATTTTTTTCCTCAACTCTGGAAAGATCATTCAAGAATGCCATAACCTGGGATTCGACTCAGAATCTTCGATGCCGAAATAGTGAGTCGATTCATCAACAGAATCAGACACCGAAGCCACAATGTACGAATATTAAGTTTGTCACGTGTCAATACAATACGGACGCTTTTCACACGGCTAACTGGAAATATCACCATTAACATCACACCCAATATCATCTGCTTACATGAGTTCGATGTTTGAGGAGAGTTTGGACATTCCTGCACCGGCAATTCATACCATTCTGTACGACCACCTTAGAGTGACAAATGTTTGTTCCCTATGGCTTCCCCATGCCTTAACCAACGAGCAGATGGCACGACGACTTTCATGGTGCCGCGATATGCTTAAGAAGTTCGAATATGGAACATCTCACTACGTGAACAGCATCTCAACAGGTGACGAAACCTAGCTCTACTATTATGACGTGTCCACTAAAGTCTGGGTCTTCGAAGATGAAAACACGGCCTTGTCTGTGTGAAAATCCCGATCCGTGAAGAAGAGAACGGTAGACGTCTTCTTTACCGCAAGGGCATTTGTTAAGCGCGTGGTGCTGGAAACACAGAAAACAGTCATCGCGAAGTGGTACACCGAGGAGTGGTTGCCCAAAATTGTGCAAGCTCTCAAAAACTTTCTTCCACCTAAGTGTCTGCTCTTTCATGAAGAGCGGACACTTGGATTTTCCACTATGAGAACGTTCATGCCCACCGCTCCAAGTTTGCACCCGAGTAATTTTTACACGTACTGGGCTGAAAGTGCTGGAGCATCCTCCCCGCAGTCCAGACCTCGCTCTATGCCACTTTGCACCGTCTAGAACAGGCCAAAAAGAATACGGTTTTCAAACGAAGTGGACCTTCTAAGAACGGATGACGAGTGTGGAAGAGTTGGTTCGACGACTGGTTTCGAAGGATGAAGAAGTATATAGAGTGTGGTGAAAAGCATTTTGAAAATTGTGAAAATTCAAGGTGTATAGTTGCAAATCTTTCCTAGTACCCTTTGTATATGTCAGGAATCGTCGATTTTTCTGTATAAAAAAAAACAGAATAGGAAAAATATATAAATATTTTTTGTAAACCCAAGTAAATGAATGCATTAAAACTACAAAAGCATTATTGTACCATTGGGCGTTCAGTGAGGACACTTTAACAGCAGATGTATAGCCAACATATTTCCTCAAAGTTATAAACAAGTGAAAATTTTCCAGTAAATGATTACTTGCACAAGGTGTCTAAAATTATGTTTTCCTTACATGTATATCCCTTAAAACACTATTTCCTCATGTTCCGTTAGTGGCAATTCGTATTCACAGTATGTATGTCCATTTAAACTAATTAAACCACGAAAACGAAGTAAAGAGTGCTCTGGTTTTTCAATTCGAATAACATTCTGTTTTGTTGATTCACAGATATCACGGTCAGACAGAATAAAATGTGGATCATAAAACTCTTTCAAGCAAGGCCTCATCTCCAGGAAAGTATTAACTCCGGCACCTATTAACCTGTTGGGTGAGATGAGTCAAGGCAAATGGATAATAAACCTTTTCCTGCTCCCACAAAAATAGGCAATAGTTAGGCTGGAGAGTTCAATGAACAAACCGATCTCTAACTACGCACTGGTGTTCTTCACAGAATAGAATGTCACTATTTTTCTTCTACGTATATTGATGGTGCTATAAAATATAAATGGGAAGACAGCTTTTCTAGCAGCATTCTCATTTACTATACAACTAAATACTTACAATATACAACGTATTCTGGCCGACAGAGCATTTAGTTAATAATGTTTTGTATGTTCGTTTCGGATGGTGGTAAGAAGAATTAATTCGTTGATCAGGATGGTATCCACTTGGTCTAACCCAATCTGGTGTCGTCAATGTGTTTATAAGATATTAGAAGAAATTAAATTTAGTATTTTAAAATGATTCTGTAAAATACAGATGGAGACAAAATTGCCTTACCTTAATTTTTCCACACACTAAGTCATATCTTGTTTTTAATACCATTTATTTAACTTTTTATTCCACGTAATAAAATATTATAGACAAGTAAACGAAGGTTCAGTATTCTGTTACACAGAATAATTGAAACTATACAGATGCAAAAGAAGTACATATTTTGTGTTTAGTTAGCTGCACATGATTTAGAAGAAATGAGAAGTTTTATAAGAAGTCTGTTAAATTAGGTTTGTTCGTCTTTAACTATGCGGGATGATGGTGTAATTTAGCCTTTGATGATAACAGTAGCGTTTACACTCTCATTTGGACTGACTCAAAAAGTGCCAACAAAATTAATAGTTTATTTTAAAAAGAATATCTTCGAATTTTTCCAATAAACATTTTTTACGTTTAATTCTACACACACACAGAGTGTTTATTTTTTCTATGGGTACGTATAATCTATTTTGAGAAATTCTTCTGATGAACACAATAACACACCAACTTGGAGAGTACAGGAACCATTCTTCCCTGAAAAAAGCAATTTGTGTTTCCCCGTATATAATTGGTTTACAGTAGCCAAAATATAAAAGAAAAAAAAACTTTCTCTGAACATGCACAATTGCTTTTTGAAGCGCCAGATTTGAACAATTACAAAGAATGATTAAAATATTGTTTTGCAATTATAGTTGTATAACTAGGCAGGTCGGATATATTGGGTTTGGGCGGGGAACAGCCCGGAACCTCCACTAGGATCTACGCATATTGCTTTTTAATGCTAAATACTAAAAAATAGTTGCTACCAAAAGTGGTTTTGGAAACTTTGTGAACTTTGGTTTATGGTGTGTAGTAGGAGAATTCTCTTTTGATAATAATTTAGGCTCTGTGACGGATGCATTCTTCTTATGCAAAGCATTTTTAAATAGTCTAACCAATTAAATTTAACAACTTCAAGATTGAAATTGAAGTTTGATCACCTTTCAAAAAGTTGAAATGAGATCCTTTTCGTAGATGTCGAAGGAAGAAAACATTGATAATACTGCAAGCTGAGTTTGATGGATCGGGTTATATTTCTGGAAAAAAAATGTTCATAATTATTAACTGGTTATAAGGTATTATTCATTGCGGCATTCAATGGCTATAATATCGATTCATCCACATAGTATTACAGTCTCTCAAGAGATAGTCAAGTGAAAACTGAACTGGGAGTATTTTATGTTCACTTCATGCAGACAGTCTAATCAGGCTTAACCAATCTCAAGAATTGAGCCGGACACCCGCAAGAGGGTGCTAGTGAGGTACCATGAGAAAAGAGAGAATGCATCTTTAACTTGTACTTCATTCTCCAATATTTATATGTATAAAATGATACAGTTTTTGGAAAATAAAATCAGGGCCAATACAGTCCTAATTCTGTTAGCTCCTCCACTGATGTGCCACTGATACTAATGTCTCTATATAATTATAGTAACTTTTAATTATGGAAGTAGGGAATGTCAATGATTAGTGGTTGCTGTATATATATATATTTTGAAAAAGTGCAACATTATTTCTAGAATATTTCTCTAGTGTACACAATTTACTATTTTTTACTTATATTATTGTTCATTACATTTAGCCACACAATGTTATTTCTAGCTACAAGAACTTCACAAATATTGTGTATGCCTACATGTTACAGATACAGTAGTGTTGCTAAGATTATTATTTCTACCACGACATACGTTTCATCATTCAAATACATTTTAAGATAAAAATTCAAAATTATATCAATTTTTCTTTTGTGTGAGCCTAATTAGTATAAAGCCAAAATCCGTTGTGTGAACAGCCCATTGAGATCCAAGTGGCTTTTCAGTATTGTGACGTTTGGTCCCATCGTCGCTGTTTCCTTTCAAGACAGGAGAACTTTTACAATTTCTTTCAAGTAGCTCCGCAATTGTATCGTTTATTTCAGAAACCCCCTATCAACCTCTTCTGGCGAAAACTATACTTGTTCAGTTTCACATAACCCTTGCCATGACGCATTGTTTGTCAATCATGTTACCGCGTACCTAAAGTGGAAATAAACGATTCAAATGTTCTCGCCCGACCCTGTGGCCGAGTGGTTAGCATATCGCGCTGAGACGCCAAGGGTCCCGGATTCGAATCCCGGTCGGGTATGGTTGTTTGTGAATGTCCATTCATCAATTTCATCATTTCATCACTCATCCCCATCTTCGCAAATTAGCCAAGAGGCACAAAACGCGAAGTAAAATAAACTAAATCAATCAATCAATCAATCAAATGTTCTCAGGTTCAATACAAAAATTTTGGAGCTGTCATCGAACCCGGGACCACTCACACCAGAGGCGAGAGAACAAACCATAAGGCTACATGTGAGTTTGATAATTAGCATAATTATTCAGAATTATTAGTAAGCCATTATCTTATAATGGCAACATTTTCTATGTTTTAGTTCATTTTTCTAAACCATTTCAAATTGCAAATTATTGCTCCACTTCACATTCTACCTGCCTGGCTACAAGAGAAAATCCTTAAATATGAAGCTGTTGATAATGTCTCACCACAACTCCTTCCAAGAGACGTGGAGTCAAGGGCGTATTTGAGGGAGAAGTTGTTGAACGGATCCAACACTTTACGCCTTTGGTTCAGTGAAATTACCAGATTACCTGTTCTATCCGCTATGTGCTGAGACTTGTTCGTAAAAATTACCTCGAACTTATTTTATTCTTCTAAATAAGAGGCGTATATGACGGCATACGGATGGGAAAGAAATTAATTCCAGACATTGTAGATGGGAAATGTATGCAATTTCCTGATAGTTTCGGAATTTCTTGGGAGAATACTCAGAAAATTCCTGAAATTTCACAAATTCTGGAATCTTACATGTAACTTTTGCTCGAAGTAGTTGTTCGTGAACTTGTAGCGTATTACCATTTCATTCTAAGTTCTGGATATGGTGTGCTACCTGTGCTACCTACCATTCAAGAATTAAGCATTCCTCAAGTTCTAATTTTTTTGACAATTTGAGATTTCCCAACTTTTCACTAATCCCGAAAGTCGATAAATCATTCCCGTCTAGTTCGTAATAGGAAACGTTCTTTCCGATTTGTATCTATTGGAGATGTAACTGCATCTGGGCGAAGTTAATTTGTGTTTGTTATTAAGAAATGTAAAAAAAAAATGATAATTATCTTGTATGTCTCGTGAAGCTAGAAGGTGGATTAAATGCTTATTATTCGATATGCATTTGTAGTCCAAAATTGAGAATTTGTATTGTAGAAAACCAATATTTTACCACTATCTAAACAGAGCCATCTATTGAGGAAATTATGGAACTACACATTTTACTGTGAAATTAAGGCATTTAATATATATTGTTGTTTTCTGAAAAAAAAAAAACTAGACGTGATGGGTATAAATGGATTTTATCTTTGGAATCCACATGCTGTTCAGAGAACAGACATCTGCGAGACATCTAAACGCATGAAGACCGGTGCAATGGGACTGTTCATAATAATTACGTTGTACAAACATATAATTTTGTTGTCACCCCCCTCCCTCCCCCGCATCCAATAAGCTTCCGAAAAGCAGTGTCACGGATTTTTACCCATGAAATATAGCAACCCGAATCATACCAAAGGATGAACCCCCTCCTTACGTGAACGTTTTTTTCATGCTCCCAATTCCTTCATCAATATATACGCCAATACGTGGAGCACTTGGTTATCGAACAATTTTTCCATAAATATATTGTAAGTGTGACATAAAGGGGTGTGATACATTGAATAATCCCCAAAGAACTTCCTTCTGATACACATAACAATAAATATAATATTAATAACTAGGGCTAGGATTTTCTTGACTTAGCATATTTTTTTGGTAAGGGTGATTGTGTTCCCTAAATATATAGAAATTCATATTGTGAAGAAACTAATTGAATTGAGGTGCTTTTGAAGGGCATATTTTGGCATGTTCAGCCATTTCTATGTGATATAGAATATTTTGATGGATTTTCTGTCATATTCAGCATATTTTCGCTTTTTCAAGAAATATACAGTCATTTTCGAAGTGGATTCGTTCTTACTCTCATGCTCACTAGACTTTTTTTTACTGCACGAAAATCTTTTTCATTTTTATTTGAAAATTTACAGAAAGTATTCATTGTACATTGCAACTCAGGGCCCATAAAGTGAACTGAAAATATTACTCTTGTGAAAATATTTCAGCATAAGTTAGATATTCATGTTTGAAACAGTCCTGTTCAAATTATAGTGCATATTTTGTAAAGCTTTAGGTCATAAGAGCATATTTTATTTCGCATATTTTGGTGATGTTTACGTCATAAAAATCCTAGCCCTATTAATAAATAATTATTAAACCTAGTCTTACCAGAAATAATCTAATCTGTCCTAAATTCCTTAGTTAACCGTAATGGTGAAATTACATGAAAGAAGAAACACAATTAATTTACTTTAACATCTACTTTGCTAGAAGTTACCGTAACCTTTACAATACCCTACCGTTAAAATTTAACTCTCTGCCAGTTAATTTACAACGATGCGCATTCAGCGACTGGGGCTGAAACAGCAGCCCGAAGACTTTTATCAAGCAGGTTTTGGGGGAACGATAATGCGATTGGATAAGGTATCAATGTTGGTTTGGATTATGTTGAAAAATAAAAACTGTATTCAAGTCAGTATCTGACTTAGTAGTTTATTAACAAACGTTTGTGACCTACTTACTGACCTACCCTCGTACAATTAAGGATAACCACGTTATAACCGTTATACTTTAGAAATGGCCATCGTCAATTAGGTGGCATAGGAAATTAAAGATCTTACATCGTAATTTCTCCATTTAACTTTTCAGGTGCATAACCTGCAAAAAAAACTCCAAGTTGTTTTTGAAGGGAATTAGTTCAGAATTAGTAATTGAATTAGTACATTAAAAAAAATCCCTCATAAGATGCTCAGAACAAAAGAAGTATAAATGATGGTAAACAGAGTAATTTCATCAAATCAAGTTATTCAATTACGCAGACGTCCTGAAAACCGAAATGAGGTTAACATTTATTTTTCCTTTATTTTGCGTGTGTATAAAGGAACCGAGATGTTTTGCCTGCACTGTACGGCGAAAGTCGTTTATCCTGATTTAAACGTTCTATACAAGAAAGAACGTTTGTGTAGAAAGTGAATAATGGCGAAATCTCAACAATAAAAAACATGAAAAAGGACTTTGAATGGCCCTCGACAAACAAACGACTCTTGAATGTTCCTTTCAGGAGGTCCAATACACTCGATTTCCGTCGTTCCAATGTGAAAAGAAACCTCTTTTACAAAGCTATCACCTTAGAGGAAAGAGAAGCGTAGAGCGGTGCACGCATTACGCATGCATATCAAGGAAGGAACTGATGTGCTTTTCCCACGAAAATCGATGGTCTTTCAAGAAGACCTACATACACAAATAATCTTGGACATTGTGTATGCGTGTGTTGTCCTGCGGCACTGGACGGTGCCGGGAACTCTGAGGAATGCTTTAAGTGTCACCTGTCGGCGCGTTGAATAGGTTCTGAGGTATACATGAGGAATTGTTTGTCGAGTTGTAAAACTTACCCGTATGCCCACAGTGTCCGGATGTTGGTTTGCCAGAGTGCTGACAAACAATGAGTTCTATGATCACCGGCAATATTAAAGTGGAGTCGAAAAGCGTTTCGAAATTTTAGGCCTGTTTCCTAAACGAGTTGATATTTGGAAACTTATCCATTCTTTCCTCTCTCTTAGCGATTCTGTTCTTTTGAAAATTTGTTTCGGGTTACCAAATAAAAACCTCTTTGTAGTATGTATATTTTAATATTTTGAAATTTTATTCCCTTGTTTTCTGGTCGAGTTTTGATGTTTGAAAATGTAAGGATAATTTCTTATTTCTTATCTATTTTGGAGTTTCAAAACTTGGTCCTTGATTTCAAATAAAACATTCTTTGTAATGATTTTTTTTTCATTTTATTCATTCTTTCAGAAAAGGTGATGATATTGATTTTGGTATTTTGAAGCTGATTTCCTTGTTTTTGAAATTTCTGATCTCTGAATGAAGTCTTCACCTTTCCGTTCCTTCTTAATAAATGCCCGTTTGGAGTTCATAAGCTTATTTTGTTTGTTTGGGTTCGTTTTTATTAATATCACTTTATGCATAGAAAGGTACATTTTATTTGAAGAAGTGCCACTGAGATATAACTACATATACATACTTACACAATGTATGGTGTCATGGCGTTACGATGTGAAAGCTTACGTTTAATTGTTTTGTCAAGCTGCATGTGTCTTGTGTAGCTTGTCACATTATGATTGCGCATGAAGAGTCATATTAATAGCTAAATTTACATACACTGCAGCGCACTCTCATGGAAGTTTCAGATTGAAGCGACACACAAAAAACAAGTGACGCTCAAAGGCGGTGTTTCATAACTAAGGGATCTTTCAGAACGGAGCGACACAAAAGTGACACGCGTCACTTGTCACTTCGGTGTGAAAACTTCTCTAATGTTCAGCATTCAAAGTACACTTCGAATGTACAGCAGGAAATATGTAACTGCATAAGAATCACTCTTATTCATTTTATTTAATTGTTGAATATACAGAGCAGTCGAGAACTATGTGTACAACTTTGATGATCAATAAACTGATCATTGTAACAATCGGGGAACGGGTGAAGCTGATATCAGTTACATCATGGCATGTAGAGTCGAAAAATGCAGTTTTTATTTTCCATATTTTTACATATATTAGGTCTTGGCTCATACTTGACATATTTTAGTTATTTTTACATATTATTTTCATATTTCAGAACATTTCTCAACATATACTCCACTCCATATTCGCGCAATAATTACTTGTCCCCGCATGACCGAAACAGTTGGGTGAATTTCTTGCGAATAATTGACAAAATAGAAATAGAGTCCCATTACTTTTTGCGATATTGAACGCAGTTTTGGTCCATGTGAATCCAGTTTGACAGACGACAGAAGGAAATTCACGTTCGAACACTTACAACAAAATTTTGTTATTCATTGTTTTCGAAACAGAAAATGCAAAGACATTTTGTGTTGTTTTACAATTAATATCAATGTAAGCGTACTGTATTTTGTGCAGCTCGTGTAGTTTTATAGTATTAAAAAGGAAAATGTTTACAATTTTATGTCCATATTTAACTCCATGTTTTGGTGAAAATAAGTAAATATGTATTTACACATTTAGCACAGTTTTACTACATATAAATCCGTTCTCTGGTAATAATATAAGGCTAATCTATTTAATGGGCATATCAGAAAAGGTATTATTTATTTAGATCCTTGCAAATCCGTAGCTATTTTGTGATTTCGCGCCAGCCGTGTGTGTGTGTCTGTGGAGAATGCACAATGCAATATTTATTAAATACTAATCTACACTGGCATTCGTGTTAAGAACGTTGTTGACCTCAAGTGTAGGATTGTCAAAGCATTCGAGAAGGTCGACAAGGAAATGAAGCCAATGCGTCTTGAGATATATTACAGTTCCTGTATCTTTCGAGTTACTAATGATGTTCATAGGCTAGGGATTGTCTCTAAGCTTAATTTTGTAACGGGAAACATCATTCCAAATTCTTTTAACTTATAATTATTTTATCTTCACTAATATTGTTTACATTGATTATAATTGCTATTTATAGTGTTGATGTGCAGATGTCTCTCATTTACAGCACTTTCATACTAATTTCAATAACCTAAATGGTACAATAAACTACAGTTAGAACAGCAACAAAAATGGTACAAATTAGAGTTTATACAAACAAATGCAAAGTAAGTAAATATTCAAGTTGTATACCTGCACATAAATAAAACAATTTTTGTTCATGAGTTATTTTGATTGGGGGTGGTATATTTATATGCCATCAGTAGCTATAGAGAATCAACAAATAATTAGGCCTCGATTGCAGTATAACCTTGGCTTTGAGCAAATTGAAGCTAGTATGTTCTTGGTTCATCTGATTTTATCATTATTCTTCAAATGAGTTCGGAACGTTTTAGAAATTGAGATTTCTCGAAGCCCCTTGCACAGGAATCAATATATTGAAATCAGGTCAGATTTTTTAAATGTAAATAATATTTGCTAATGGGATTTGGTGCTTTTGGATGTGTGTGGGCAAAAAAATGTTTTATATTGCTGAAACTTACTTCTGCCAATTGGCATTATTATTTTAACTTGTCAGGCAAATTTTCAGAGTGTACAATCTAGATTTATTGCTTTATAGACGAGTACTGTACGCCCTACAATGTATCATGTACCTCCCTGTACATAGCTATGATTTTTTTTTTTTTTTAGATTTGATTATATTAGGAAGTTTTCGCTGAAGAAAAAAACACATGAATGCAGATTGGACCAGTTTTTCCTAACAAGGAATTAGTTGCATCATAACGCGATCGATAATAGTGCACGTACCTCAGAACAATATTCTTTTTCTTAATCAGTTTTTCGCTTCTTCAACTCGGGGGGGGGGGGAGGTTAAACGTCGCATGACCCGGGGTTGTTGGAACTGCAGAACGAAAACTTGGCGGATGGGGGGTTCGGAAGATTGTTGCCCAGAGTAAATTGGGAAAGGGGGTGGGGGGCTGTTCTGCGGTCATTCAACGTAATTACGACTCGCTCTCATTCTTCCCCGAAGCGGCGGAGGAAAAACAAACCCAGTTCCCAATCTGCCATCTTCCTCTTCTGCCCCGACGTCTTGATACGGGACTGAGAGGGCAAGCCCAGGGAATGTACCCAGGGTGGCAAACTGCGCGATATTTCTTCTGAAAGAATTTATCTCTTAATATACATTCAGCAAGATTTGAACCTTTTATGATTAATTTAATATGCCACTCCCTTCACTCTGTTTTGTATTTCCTCTTCTTACTGTCTCCGTTTCTTTTTTCTACGTTCTTCTGTCTTTTTCTTTGTCTCTTCTCTTCTTCGTCTGTTTGGTTTCTGTACGTTCTTCTGTATTTTTGTTTGTCTCTTATCTTATTCCTCTTTCTGTCTCTTCCGCTGTTTCGTTTCCCTACGCTCTTCTGTCTTTTTGTTTGTGTCTTCTCTTATTCCTCTTTCTGTCTATTTCTTTCTTTTCATTCTCTTCCTCTGTTTCGTTTCGTTCCCCTACGTTTATCTGTCTAAGTTTGTCTCTTCTCTTATTCCTCTGTTTCGTTTCCCTACGCTCTTCTGTATTTTTGTTTGTTTCTTCTCTTATTGCTCTTTCTGTCTATTTATTTATTTTCCTTCCCTTCCTGTGTTTCGTTTCTATACCTTCTTGTATAATTTTGTTTGTCTCTTCTCTTCTTCCTATTTCTGTCTATTTCTTTCTTTTCCTTCTCTTCCTCGGTTCCCTACGTTTTTCTGTATTTTTGTTTGTCCCTTCTCTTATTCCTCTTTCTGTATAGTTGTTTCTTTTCCTTCTCTTCCTCTTACTGTCTCTTCCGCTGTTTCGTTTCCCTATCCTCTTCTGTCGTTTTGTTTGTTTCTTCTCTTATTCCTCTTTCTGTCTATTTCTTTCTTTTCATTCTCTTCCTCTGATTCGTTTCCCTACGTACTTCTTTTTGTTTGTCTCTTCTTTTATTCCTCTGTTTCGTTTCCCTACGCTCTTCTGTCTTTTTTGTTTCCTCTCTTATTCCTCTTTCTGTCTATTTCTTTATTTTCCTTCTCTTCCTCTGTTTCGTTTCCCTACGTGCTTGTTGTCGTGTGTGACGCTGCGTATGTAAATAGACTGTGTAGTTTATAAGACCATTAGAATTGCCAATATGTTTGTAAAAATAAAATAAAAATGAGAATGATTGTAGATTTAGCAATCAGCAAAGTAATCTTCATGGTCAAAATATTAACATATGAATCTAAGTCCAAAGTTCAAGAGCATTATGAAGGAAGTTACTGTTTGTTCTGTGGGAAGCAAGGCCATAATTATTTAAAATGTTTTAAACGGATAACATTGAACGTTAATGTGAACATAGTAACAAATTTGTTGCTCATACAACTCATGATTTAGAATCCGCACCAAACTCTTAATCGATTCCAACAGACGCAACTAACAGTCAATATTTTTTATTGCCACTATTTTTATGCATTATAATGGTGCACAAGTGAATGTTAGTAGTAAAGTTGATAAAGAAGAAATCGTGGGTCAGACATCCAGCCTTCAATCATCACAAAGTGTGATCAACGATTCTGAAAATGGTATAAAAGTGTGTACAAGGAAATTCGATTCCAATAATAAACAGCGCCCGTATTTAGTAGAAATTAGTGTAAATGGCCATGAAAAAAGTTTGAGATTGACACGGGATCATATGCATCTTTGGCTAGTAAAGATTTTTATCAAACGTTTCTTGAAAATGTACAAATGTTTGAACATAATTGTACATTAAAAGGAGCTGGTCATAATGTGATACCTTTATTGGGAAAAGTTAATGTAACTGTTGTTCAGTTCTATCGTCTAGATTTGTACATAATTTATTATCATTCAGAATATCCGCTTTTAGTAAGAAGTTGGATTCAAATTATGATGGCCAAGTTACATTATGAGTTGACTGAAATTTGTGCAAGGGAAACTTGGTTTCCACAACCTGCCATTATTTCGCGCAATGCCGCAGGAAGTAATGGAATGAACTCTGATGTTCGTAATGTCATGCATTGTATTAAATAAATGTGACAATTGCATAAAAGCTTATGATGTACAAGGGATCGTCGATATTCTCAAGGAAGTATTTCTTTCTATTTTTGATGACGATTTAAGCGTTCCTATAAAGGATTTCAGAGCTCATATTCCATTAAAACCGGATTCAACTCCAATTTGTAAGAGATTTTACAATAAGCCATATGGAATTAAAGATAAAATAAAATCACAATTGGATAAATTGATAGACAATGGCATTTATGAAAGAGTCGACACCAATGAATGGGCCAGCCCGATGGTAGTTATTAAGAAGAAAAATTGAGATTTACGCAGTTGTTGCGATCTGAAAAGTACATTGAACAGATATGTAGAAAACGCCTCTTATCCCCTACCACTGTTAGAGGATATTTTCCAGAAAGTTTGAGAAAATACCGTATTTGTTAGTTTGGATTTACAAAAAAGCTTATTGGCAAATAGCTTTGAGTGATAAAGCGAAAAGGTTGCTTGTAATGAACATACCATGGGGATTATTGCAACATACAAGATTACCGTTTGGAGTTCAGAGAATAATTGAACAAATATTGCATGATCTACATTATGTGATTCCATATCAAGACGATATTCTAATTTGTAGATCTGGATTGAAAGAAACGTTTAGCAGGTGTATTGAGGTCATGGGCAGGTTAGCTCAATATAACGTGAAAGTTAATTTGGAAAAGTGCAAAATTCCTTCAATCTTCCATTCAATATTTGGGATATGAACTTTCTGCGGATGGAATTAAACCATGCCAGTGTAAGATTGAAGCATTGCTTAATTGTCCACGTCCGCGTGACGTGAAGGAATTGAAGTCGTTTTTGGGAGGCATTAATTTTTTTCGAGGGTGTATTCCAAATATGGCTATACTGATTCCAGCCTTGTACAATTTATTGAAGAAGAATGTGCATTGGAATTGGAGTGATGACTGTGAAAGTCAGTACACAAGGGTTAAAGAAGCACTGCAGTCATCCGAAACTTTAACTCCGTTTGATCCGATCCGAGCAAGGATACAGAAATCATATGTGATGCTTCAAGCTATGGATTAGGAACTCAGTTATGCCATAGAATTAATGGTTCATTGCGAACAATAGAAAGTGCATCTACTACTCTTGAAAAGGAAGCGCTTTCAATTATATTTGGCGTTCAAATGTGGACTGATTCGCTACCTGCCAAACTAGTATTGCAATATGGAAAGGCTATGCCCATTATGACTTCATCTAGGATTCAACATTGGTGTTTGTTCTTGGCTAATGATGAATATGAAATAGTGTACAAGAAAAATGTTGAAGTATGACACGTCCCAGTCTCGAGATTTGAGCACTTGTCAGCTTAGAACAGGGTTAGATACATGAGATACTTCGGGCTATTAAACCTGAGCAACAAACGTTAGAGGTTGATAAAAAGAAACACAATGTTTACCCACTACGGAAGGAAATAAACCAACATATATTCTGAAAGACAGGTTATCAATACATTCCGTACAAGTGATTAATTTTGTACAATCTCCACATAAAGTTTTGTATTTCCGAATTCTTCCTCTTTCCTCTTATTTACGATCTTCTTCTATTGACAGATGTATTTCTTCTACATATATGGACTTATTCTTCTAGAGCTATAGGCTTCTCCTTCTGCATATATGTACTTATTCTTCTAGCTATAGGCTTCTTCTTCTACAGCAAAATTCTTCTATTGACAGATGTATTTCTTCTACATATATGGACTTATTCTTCTAGCTATAGGCTTCTTCTTGTACAGCAAACCTCTTCTATTTACAGATGTATTTCTTCTTTCATCTTCCTATGTACAATTACTTAGTCACTACATGTTCTGATGACTATTTATTTACATTCTCCTTAGATGCTTCTTCTTTTTGTTGCTTACTATCACCCCGCGGATCTTTGGAATTACTTCCACCGACATCTTTATACAAATCTTTCGGTGGACCTGACGAATCTATTCCTTTAAGCTTAAATTTATTATCTTCTTTCTTCAAATCATGAAAAAGACCTAGTGCGTCTTTGACCAAGACCGGTGGCTGGATTATTTTCCCACCTTCTCGTCTCCTTCTTTCCAGTATGCCTTCACGGGTGTATTTCCCGGCTCTTTTTGCGCCTTTTCTTAGGCATCTGCCCCAAAGATCTATTGTAACTCCTTCGGGTCGCTGCTTGACACGCTGCGCCACCGCTTAAACCAATCCAAAAGGGGTAATCAAGGGGCGCCGCCGATCCCGCGCTCAACCCTCATTCGGTGCTACAATGTATGCGCAACTCGAGAGTGCTTGGGGGCTGCCGAGAACTTGGCGCCAACACGGGACAAACAACCAAAGGTCTGATTGAAATACTCGTTCCTGCTGAACATTAGACACGAAATCGTAAACGTTATGTGGTTTCTTTACTTTTCTTACATGGACATATATGACTTCTTTTATCTCTGCTGACTTTATTCAATTCATTGTTGTTATAAGTTCACAAATTAAACATTCAGAATTAATTTCACTATTTACAATCACATTCGTATGATTCCCTTTCGTATTGTTGCTTTAATCAATTTCCTTCCTACTTTTGCCGCGCGCTGCCATCTATCGTCCGCTATATACAACTGATCATGGCATTTGGGTGCGTAACAAGTAGTGGATCTATTGTCAAGGTTCCCGTTGCAAGAAGAAATAGTTGATATCAACGGAATTCAGTTTGTAAATACAATACTTCACATTCTGGTCATTTAGTAAATGCGTCAACAACGAGAAGCAACACTTTTCCTTGAAAATAGAAAACATCCATGTGTGCTCTTCCCCGCAGGTTAGTTACTTCCTTCCAATCATTGTATTATTTTTATTTTGTGTCGGATTTTAGAGCATTACAAACGTCGCATGATTTTACGTGATCTTCAACACATTTGTCTATGCCAGGCCACCAATATCTTTCACGGAATAGCAACTTCATTTTAACTATGCCATCGTGATTCTCATCAGCTTTCTCCAAAACTTGCTGCCTCATTGCATTAGGTACAATAACTCTGAAACTCCACAGAAATATATCTTCTTCACATTGTAGTTCATTTCTTCTTCTTCTCAGCGCTTCGAAATCATTTGCATCTATATTCGAATACTTAATCTTAGATTCCGACCAACTTAGCATAACGTACATTTTGACCTGTTACAACATCACATCTTGCTTGTTCTTGCAGAGTTCGGAAGACATCTTTCAGGCGATCCGTAAGCTTGATTGCATTTCCAAACTGAATGTCATTGATATCAACTATTTCTCCCTGCAACGGCAACACTTGTGTCTTCTTATTCGTCTCTTCTCTTAATCCTCCTTCTGTCTATTTCTTTCGTTTCCTTCTCTTCCTCTTACTGTCTCTTTCTCTGTTTCTTTTCCCTACGTTCTTTTCTCATATTCCTCTTTGTTTCTTTCTTTCTTTTCCTTCTCTTCCTCGGTTTCGCTTCCCTACGTTTTTTCTGTATTTTTGTTTACTCTTCTCTTATTCATATTTCTGTCTATTTCTTTCTTTTCCTTCTCTTTCTTTTACTCTCTCTTCCTCTGTTTCGTCTCCCTGCGTCCTTCTGTTTTCTATTTATTATCTTATTGCTCTTTCTGTCTATTTCTTTCTTTTCTTTCTCTTCCTCTGTTACGTTTCCCTACGTTCTTGTGTATTTTTGTCTGTCTCTTCTCTTATTCCTCTTTGTTTATTTATTTCTTTTCCTTCTCTTCCTTTGTTTCCCTTCCCCTACGTTTTTCTGTATTTTTGTTTACTCTTCTCTTATTCATATTTCTGTCTATTTCTTTATTTTCCTTCTCTTCCTTTTACTGTCTCTTCCTCTGTTTCGTTTCCCTGCTTTCTTCTGTTTTTTTTAAATTCTTCTCTTATTGCTCTTTCTGTCTATTTCTTTCTTTTCTTTCTCTTCCCCTGTTACGTTTTCCTACATTCTTGTGTATTTTTGTCTGTCTCTTCTCTTATTCCTCTTTCTGTCTATTTCTTTCTTTTACTTCTCTTTTTTGTTTTCTTTACCTACGCTCTTGTCTTTTTGTTTGTTTCTTCTCCAATTCTTCTTTGTCTATTTCTTTCTTTTCCTTCTCTTCCTCTTTCTCTGTTTCTTTTCCATGCGTTCATCTGTTTTTTTATTTATCCTCTTATTGCTTGCTCTTCTGTCTATTTCTTTCTTTTCTTTCTCTTCCTTTGTTACGTTTCCCTACGTTCTTGTGTATTTTTGTCTGTCTCTTCTCTTATTCCTCTTTATGTCTATTTCTTTCTTTTCCTTCTCTTCCTCTGTTTCGTTTACCTACGCTCTTCTGTCTTTTTGTTTCTTTCTTCTTACATTCCTCTTTCTGCTTATTTCTTTATTTTCCCTCTCTTCCTCTGTATTTCTCTCTCTTTGTTTACGTATTCCTCATTCTTTCTTCAGAGCACAAGTGGAATAACTCCATTCAAGACAGTTTTGAGAAAAGGACACGTTTAGATAATGGAGTTCTTATGTTCAGCTGTTGAAGCACATAGTGGTGCCTCTATGAGCAAGAATTTCAATCTTAGAAAATACTTACTTCTAGCACTGAAATATTGATACTTCACAGTTCTAAGTAACTCAATTATCACGAAAAGTGGAGTTACGCCACTTGTGCTCTGAACCCCTCACTTGTTTTAGGCAGCTTTCAGACCGAAGCGACAAGTGTCGCTTGAAAGCTAACCGTCAGTAATCAACGCAACCTTTCGAAACGAAGAGAGAGGACAAGCTGCACTGTTACTTCGGTATGAATTCTCCGTGTTGCTTGTCGCCTGTCGCTTGGAAACGAGCTAATCAGTAAAAATGTTTCACACCATATCGGCAATACAGGCATGACAAGCCTGAGTTCAATTGGTGAAATCCTCAAGCGTGTCGCTTTCGTGTGACATCTTCCTTAAGGTTACGCACCACCTACCGAGAGACTAAATTTTCTCTCAGTAGTAATAATAATAAATCTCTGAGGAAATTTATACAGAACTTATTTTGTTCATAAGCTAAGTTTGTCTTGAAGTTTATGAAAATAATCACAAAAATACATTTTCCAACATAAATATACATTATGTTCTAAAGTAAAGTAACATGAAAGCGAAAAATTGATGTATACATTATGACAGGTACTGTCATATGGCTTGTTTTACTAATTATACCTATGCGTATGATGAAGAATTTAAGATTATTAGCACACGTCCATATACACAACACAGATAATGTTCAGAGAATTCATGAAAGATGGAGAAAAAATGCTGTTAGAATTCATTTCTACTCACGTTAATTTCTGAAAATAGCGAAAGATGGCACCAATCGGAATTTTATGAATAAATTGTAAATTCTTGAATTGCGTCTCGCTTGGATATCAATATAATGAAAACTTAAATTGTCGTATTTAAAGTTTCACCTCTGACGTACCGTCTCATTATGTCCGTTGGACATAGAGTATTACAATAAATTGAAAAAAGATCTTTGTAGAACATTTAAGAACTGTATAAACAAGCCATTTCAGTCAATTGTATAGCTACTGGCAAAAAAAAATGGGACACCTAGATCCTGAAATGCTCGCTAGCCCGAATGACGTTATGTGCGTTGCCTATCTCGACGGCGCTGTGAGAAGGTCGTTACGAAGCATTCTTTTTACACTCAAGGGAGAAACCTAGTATGCAGTGTTTCAAACGTCACGCAATAGTCGTAAAATATACTTGAACCAGGATTTTTACGTTACCAGATGCTCTTTCGACTAGTTCTGGAATACATATTTCTAAAACTTTTATTTGCAAATTTGTGCCGTAACCCCCAGAAATTAATTAATGAAAACATTTAGGATAAATATTTGTCCAAAATGTCAATTTGGGAGAGAAAAATAAATTACCTTATGATCGCAATTGGAAGTGTGTGTGTGACATGGAGAACTTTATGGGTTTTGGGAATAACCATTTCATGAGAGAAGTAGACATATTCGACTATCTTGTAACCAGGGTTGTTAAATGTCCAGGGATATTAAATAAATTCAATTCCGGTCCAGGAAAGAAAATCAGCAAGCGTAAATGGGTTCTGGACCATAAATGAACTTTTTATCCTTAGATTATTTTAATTCGCTCCAGGAACGTATTTTCCGGATAATTAGAAATACGATCCAGGAACCTTTTTTCAGGATTAATTTAAATCCGGTCCAGGAACCCATATTCCAGATTAGTTTAAATAGGATCCAAGTTCCATATTGGAATTAAACAATACGTAACTTAGGCAGAATTTCAATTGTGCGAGAAAAATGTTCCGGTGCTGTTACGGAACCCAATAGAACCCATTAGAATGTGTGGATTCCTGGATATTTAACATTTCCCATGGTTGGTTAAGTCCGCTTTGTGTAATGAAAGGCTAATCACGACTGGACATACAGTTTAAAGTGGGATCCGAACCACCGTGCCTCCGCCGGGTATCC
Organism: Lepisma saccharinum; assembly: GCF_977018435.1. NCBI lineage: Eukaryota > Metazoa > Arthropoda > Insecta > Zygentoma > Lepismatidae > Lepisma > Lepisma saccharinum. The sequence continues at coordinate 57,294,143 of NC_139233.1, forward strand.
AAACCGGGATCCTTTGATTACAAAGTGACGACGATACCGTTGGGCCATCGGGGAGTACCAGGGTTGTTAAAGTTCCGGGAATTTTAAATAAATTCAATTCGGTCCAGGAACATTTTTTCCGACTGAGTTTAAACACGGTTTTGATGCGATGATTTGGTTATATGATCAGTAATTTACTGGATATTTCCTCCCCAGTTTTAGCAACAAACCACGGGTTATCATGGAGCCCGTCACGATATTTTGAATTATGACTTAATTACGATTTGATATGACTCAAGTGTTTAGTGTTTAACTATTCTCGTCTTCATAATTTGAGCTTTGTTATGAAATATTAGTATGGAATGAATTGGTACTCAAGAATTTGAAAACATCTTTAAAGCATTGAATTGGATGTAACTGCCTCTTAAAACGTTCATGTTATAACGACAACAGCTGGCTTTCAAAACATTGTCTGTAAATTTATTCTAAAGACACAAAGTGTATGACGTAAAAATGCTTTATTTGTAGGTTAGTAGTGAAGGTTATTCTCCTAGGAAACGTTTCATGCTACAGTGACAAGTGGTATTAGCATTTTATTTGAAGGCCTTAGGAAAGAAATGCAATATTTTACGAAGGTTTAAGGTTCTCTCTACATACGACTATAGTTTATGAATTGAAGTCTCTTTAATCTTGCTTTGTAACGCATACGTTGTAACAAATACACCCTGAACATTTTGTGGGTTGACCTCGCACACACTTCAATCACTAAGCTCTATCTTTCAATGCACCACATAATAATGTGAGTCGTTCACCATATCATAAAGCATCGTTAAATAACCTAGAAATGTAGAAAGTATAAAAAATGCATGCATTATTAAACCACATTGCTTATTACAGGATCCATTCGATAATTATAATTTGTTTTCCTAAAAATTCCTATGACGCAGCGAGCATCATGATACCTCCTCCCCCTCTAGGCAATTTGGCACCGACAACTCAGATATATCTCAATGCAGTGAGACTTCAGCACTGTTAAATACACAAATTCAATTTATTTCCTACTTCACGTCACTGGACATTGCCCGTTTTGGATAAAGTTAGGATTCTTCAATGGTTTATATCGACAAGCAAAAAAACGTAAAGATCCAACATTTTATGAAATTTCAGCTTGAAATGGTGCTTTAAAAAGACATGAAATATTTCGATTGCCTGCCCTTCTCTCTGTGACAGTTAAATAAATGAATATCAAAAAGCTATGGATTTGTAATGTTGCAATATTCTTCAAACTACTCATGCTTCAAATACGAGTGGACTCTGAGTAAAACGCGCCATCATTGTGTCTGTGTTAACCATTTCATCAGTTCCGGACTGCACACACATTCCCTTTGAATACGCCATTGGCTTCCAGTGATTTATTTTAGTAGTCGATTTCTTTCTCGATACAGACTCCAGGCAACTCGGTCAGGTGTTCAATGAACCTACGTTGGCCTTGCAAGGTATCGTGGATCAGCATGACTCATGCTCTAACATGGAGTCCACCACACGGCCCGTGAAACCGAGCAAAGCTTGATTCTTGTTCTTTGAGGGAAGGAGGGAAGGGACAAGGAAGGGGTGGTGAGTTCCAGTGCCAGCCTGAAGGTTGTTTTTTTTTGCTGTTATTTTCGTGGGTCTTTACTTTTGCCTTATTTATTTAATTATTGATTTTATTACATTCTATCTATTAAGAATTTACTACAAAAATACATGCAGCTTCTCACACTGCACTAATTTCTTAGTTTGTTAGATATATATACCCCTTCAACAAGAACAAATCTTACAACAAATTAACGAACTTCCATTAGTTTCGATCAAAGTTCTCTCTCCGCCCCTCCAATCTCTCTCATATACTTAAATATACTTGTATATTTATACACTTATTTATGAGGCTTGAATCTCAAAGAGCTGGTGTTATGAGAATTATTATGAGAAAGAGACTGGATGCTAAATTTCTTGAAAGAAAAGGTCTAAATTGAGTGGGCAATAGTTCCAACCTAAACTATTGCCATTCTGTAACTAATACTGTATATGATTTGATTTGATTTTTGTTATTTAGCGTCGCTTCTCTTCCACTTATGGTTAATCGCGACGTTAAGGATTAGTGATGATATGATGTACTGCCATGTTCATGCCAGGAATCGAACCCGGAACTCCTGGCGCCGTCACGGAGGACCGCTCTTTGTTTGTTGTGATAAAGAATAGAAACATGGAAAAGGAAATAAACGGGACCGGAACTTTTTTCCTTGCACAATTTAAATTCCATACAGGTTGCGTATTGTTTTAAATTCCATACAGGAATTTTCAGGAATCAAATGATCCGGAAAATAGGTTCCTGGAGCGAATTAAAATAATCTACAGATAAAAAGTTTATTTATGGTCCAGAACCCAATTACACTTGCTGATTTTCTTTCCTAGACAGGAATTGAATTTTTTAATATCCCTGGACATTTAACAACCCTGGTTACAAGATAGTCGAATATGTCTATGTCTCTCATGAAATGGATATTCCCAAAACCCATAAAGTTCTCCATGTCACACACACACTTCCAATGGCGATCATAAGGTAATTTTATTTTTCTCTCCCAAAATTGACATTTTGGACAAATATTTATCCTAAATGTTTTCATTAATTAATTTCTGGGGGTTACGGCACAAATTTGCAAATAAAAAGTTTTAGAAATATGTAGAAACGTAAAAATCCTGGTCCAAGTATATTTTACGACTACTGCATACTAGGGTTATCGCATGAGTGTAAAAAGAATGCTTCGTAACGACCTTCTCACAGCGCCGTCGAGATAGGCAACACACATAACGCCATGCGGGCTATCGAGCATTTCAGGTTCTAGGCGTCCCATTTTTTTTGCCGGTGGCGTACATTGATACCATATATATATAGATAGATGCTATTGCAGCTATGCGAAAAGTGTATGTATGTTGTTGTTTTTTCTCAAATCCTTTTTGCAATTGTTCCTGGAACCCCAACCACAGTTTGAATTTGCTTCCTCATAATTTAATGTTAACGTTTTAAAATATAAAAGCATATCTTATTAGGATTTAAAGATTGCATTTTTTCTTAATTTTTGAGACCTGAGTTGGCAATGCTGGCGTGCGTGTTGCAAACTTTTGTGCTCTGATCTTAGGATCGCATATTGTTTGTATAAGGAAGGAAATAAAGGTAGGGTCGAGGTTGTAGAACCAACGATTAAGAGGGTGTTTGCCTCTTGACATGAGTATAAACATCCCCCATCGTCATATTCCCAGCCCCTCCCTCTCTCCACCCTCGGATGTTTCCCATCGCAAATTGCGTGCGTGCTGACAAAATTAGGCGCCCTTCTATATAATTATGTTCAGACCACATTGCAAGCTGTCTAACATTCTATGTAGCGAACGACCTAAAACACCCTTAGTACGTTGTACAACTTTTCAATGTTCTCTCCTGTACTGTACAAATATGGCAACTTTACAAATCTTCTCATCTAATTGAGCGGAGTTGATTTGGTTTGATTTGGTGTTTTAAGTCCACTTTATGCACAGTAAGGCTAATCGGGACTGGACCTACAGTTTAAAGTGGGATCCGAACCACTATGTGCCTCCACCGGGTATCGAACCCGGGACCCCTTGATTACAAGGCAACGACGCTACCACTGCGCCATCGGGGAGGCCCTTTGAGCGGAGTTGAGTTGTATGTTACTTCGTGTGGAAATGTGGAAATTATATGATAAGGACCATAGTACCAATGAACATAGCAAAATGATTATGGTGTCTAAAGTTCGCCACATCCTGCAATGTTTCCTCCAAAGCCGGCGGCCTTGTCAGTTAAACTGTTCATTCCAAAATTGGCCGCGTTGGGGAGGGAAGGTTGGGGGGGGGGGGATGATGGCGAGCCAAAACTGACCGTGTGTGACCAACGTCATGTCCGAAATAAAGGACGCATGGGCAGAGATCCTATTGAGCCAAATGCATTCTTACATTAAAGCCTGCGCAGTGGTGCATGACGTCATCGTAGGTAGGCGAAGGATGGCGCGGATAAATAACGGTGTGTGGAATCCCGAAATATAACAACCAGTATCAGGATAATATTTATTCTTTCGGGAAGGGGTTGGATCACAAAATGTCAGGACCTCTCTTCATTAGAGAAATGACTTAACGGGACTCCTGGAAACTTAAGCGGTTCGAGAATCCCGAAATTCTGGGAAATCTGAAATGTTACTTGTGGAATTTCTATTGATTGTTTACTTGCTCATGCACTAATCCTGCGAGAGCACATTAGATATGAAAGATAAAAGACATTCACTAAATTTTGTTTTTCTTTTCACGCACATGTATGTAAAAAGTAGAGTAACTCTCCATTTCTTTTCACGTAAGTGAGGGATGAGGAGATAGGTAAGTGGAGAAGATTACATGATGTAGAACTGCACAATTTATATTCCTGTCTAGATATTATTAGAATAATTAAATCAAGACGAATTAGGTGGGCAGGAAAGAAAGATTTTCAGGATTCTTGTTGTAAACCTGTAGACGTTGAGATAGACATAAAGGATATCGGTAAGAAAGGAAAAGATTGGAATAATCTTGCCCAAGATAGAGACAGATGGAAGGCTTGTGTTGCTGCAGCCATAAACCTTCGGGTTTAAGATTGCTAGAAAGTTAGTTAGCGAGTTCCAGTACCATTATTACTATTTATTGCAAAATTTGACGCCACAGGTAATAGTCGTTTTATATTGTACAACATATTAATTCTTACACAAAATATTAAAAATATTGAATAGAAATAGAGATGATGAAAATATAGAAAAATTGAAAGTACCGAAGTTAACAAGTAGTACATACGTAAACTTTCAGTTAGGTAACTTTCAAAGTTTACATACCTTTAAAGACTTCTTACTTTCAGTCAGTGCCGAATCTACAACCCGCAAACCCTCAGGGGGGCCCGGAGGCAAATAAGCTTTTAGGAGGCCCTCAGCCATCGACATAGTAGAGGATTCGTATATTGGTGTGTAAAAATAAACGTAGTTATTCAGGGGTACAGAAACGAATACAATATATACAGGCAAAGTTGAATTTAAAGTTCCCTGTGCATATAGCACCGTGCCATGAAGGCACATTTAGGGTGTGTGGGGGTAAGGCCCCACATATTTGCGATATCGGACATCTTGGAGGTGATTTGATCGGCACTACTCTCCGACCGCCTTTTTGAGGCTGGTTGGGCCATAGAGCCGATTTATGCTGGGACAAACCCGGAAAAATTCCGACCTTAGTTCACCCACGACGGGTCTCCTGCGTGGTAGTCAGACTAGAATCAAATCAGGCTAGAATTTCACGAGAAATGCAGCGGTGAAGGTTTTTTCAACCTTTCTTTAATCAGGAAAAAGTTATGCCTGCATAATTGTAACAAATGTATCATTTTCCAGGTGTGAGAAAACATTGTCATATATATTGTCACATCACCACGGGCGCCGAAACCTTAAGAGGGGACAGTGTGCCAGGGCCCTACCAGTTCTCGTTTGGACCCCACCTATAAGGGGCCCAATGTATAACTTACACACAGAAACTTCGCACACAACAGGTCATAAATTACACAGGATTCTGCTCTGAAATGGGCAAAATCAATAATATGGAGGCCTCTCTGATGCGGTAGTGGTAACGTCGTAGCCTTGTAATTAAGGGGTCGCGGTTTCGATACCCGGTGGAGGCACATGGCTCAGTGGTTCGGATCATATTTTAAACTGTAAGTTCAGTCCCGATTAGCCTTTATGTACACAAAGTGGACTTAAAAACAACAATTCAATAACGTGGGACTGTTACTGAGTTTGAGTGTCTTTTTTGTGCTTCTGCGTTTACTGTTTCAGTATTTCCTTTTTCAATCCGACAGTGAATTATGGAAATCGCATGGTATATTATGAATGAGTATGTGCGAGAATAGAGGAAAGAGCATGGGAGTACTGTATTCCTAATGCTCTTCAATGAGCCAGTCCCGTTGCAAAATAGTCTAACCTGTTTCTATCATAACCAATTGTACCCAGCCTAAATGCATTACTTTTCATAGGGGGTGTTCAGGAACTTTTGAATCACCCTGTAGGCCCTTGTATGTGACTTTGTCAACATGAGATCAAGAATTACACACACAAATATACAGGGTGTCATTTTAATGGCGCCCACGGACCACGGAAACGTATATAGGACATCGAAACAAACAACTTTTCTCAGCAACATTTTTCTCGTTGGTGCATCGTTTCAGCGCTACAGTCGGTCAAAAAAGGCAGTTTTGCCGCCTGAATGCTGGCACACAAACACACATTGTGCGTGAAGGGAGAGGGAGAGGGGGGGAGCCTTTGCTAATATTTTGCGGGGAGGGGGGGGCAAGATTTGTAGATCCGGCACTGCTTTCTGTTTTAAATTTTTGAATGCTTTGGAAGATGTCTATTATCGGCTATGCCTTTGATTTCGTAATTTAGTTACATAACTTAGCTATTCAAGATGAAAGTGTTGCAAGTAATACACAATGTTCAAATTGATGGACGAAAGGCAGGCAATCTAACCACCTCCCAACCGGCCACTCGACTTCAAATTCCAGATTTCACATTTCGAAATTCGTTCCTAACCAGTGGCGGCGATTAGGAGGGGACGAGAGGGGCAGTAGCCCCCCACGTTTTGCCACTTTTACTCCCGCACTATGCTAAACCTTATCTACCAAGGAAAAGTACACTGTCTTTGCCCCCTTCCCCCTCGCGTTTTGACACCTTGCCCCACACAGAGTTTTGGAACCCAAACGCCGCCACTGTTTCTAATCAGAAGAAACTTCTCAACCTTAGTAGAAAATATATACTACACATGATATTATTTTAATTTATCAATAATAATCAGTATTACAATTTATTTTGAAGGAGAGGAAATTTATAATCACACTACTGTCATGTGATATCTTTGTGGAAGGAAAGAGGGCGTAAGTTGTGCGAAATTGTATTTTGTAGTAAAAAATACGGTGTGACGGTTTTTCAATAAATATTCATTTAAATGTACATGCATTTAATAACAACTTAATACAAAATCTAAGGTATTAGTTCGTACACATGTAACATCAGTGTGAAGAAGTTATGATGTACGAGGCAAATACTTTAAAAAGTTAGTGAAATATGACTTTATTAAACATGATTGTAAAATGTATCGCGAGATTGCAATGTCCTCAAAAGAATTATTGTACCTAGGTAGATAGATCTCTATCGCCAGAAAATGTAGTTACATATTTTGAGCAAAATGTACAGACTGATCACAAAGTCCCATTACCCCCTATGTATTAAATAGATGTTAATGAATTGTTGTTTCTTATTGTTGCAGGATCTACATCTAAATCATGGCTGATGAGTCCACTTACACCATGGAGGAACGGATCGTCATGAGCACGTGGGCTCACGAACGACTCCCATACAGGAAAATCAATGAGAGATAATCAGCATGATTTCACTGTAAAGTTTCAGAAACCTTCCCCACCAAAACCAACAATTTTACGGTGGGAGATAAAGCCCTTTGCAACTGGTTGCATAAAAGATAATCCCCGCCCAGGACGACCATCAACACGACTGGAAACGTGTGTGGAGGCTGCAGCGTCTGTCGAACTTTCGCCAAAAAAGTCCATTCGTAAGCGGTCACAGGAATTGGGAGTTCCATACTCGACATTACAAAAACATATGAAGAAGGATGTGAAGTTAAAGGCATTTAAACCTTCATTTGTAAACGAATTAAGTGATAATGACATGCAAAAACGTCATCAGGCTTGCGGGAGAATGCTCGATGTCTTTACAACTCTTCCTTCAAGGGGTAAAGTGTTTTTCTCGGACGAGTGTGCGATATATTGCACTGCAAAAGCGAGAAACATTTATTTCTGGAGTAAAGGAAACCCACATTTTTATGAAGAACTTGAACACAACCCACCAAATGTCATGATCTGGGCTGCAGCGTCTGCAACCCACTTGGTGGGTCCATATTTCTTTGACGGTGCTGTGAATCAAATGTCGTATCTCACCATGTTACGTGATTGGTTTATTCCACATCTGCAAGAACAGGGACTGCTCGGTCGTGTATGGTTCCAGAAAGATGGAGCACCAGCCCATTATGCTATTGCCGTGAGGGAATATCTCAATGAGGTATTTCCTGATACATGGATTGGACGTGATTCTGTCCATTTGATGCGCCTTTGGGGTGGCCATCCCGAAGTCCTGATCTGTCATCTTGTGACAATGCATTATGGGGGTTCATTAAACAGAAGGTTGCTGACACACGTTACGAGACAGTTGACGAACTTAAGGATGCTGTTCGACGTGCATTTACTGCCATCACGCCAGAAATGTTGAGGAGAATTTCCCATCGTACATGGCGGAGAATCATACTCTGTTATGAAAACGATGGTGTACACACAGACACGCTGGACTAAATCATAACGAATAGTCACACTACCTCCGAGTTGTCCTCTGCCATGATCTCACATTCATACAATGCAACCATCTATGAAGATGTGGACACGCGATAGGGGGTAATGGGACTTTGTCATCACTCTGTATAATGATGTGTAGATTTTCTATACACATGTTAAGTAAAATGATGTGTACGTAAATGCATATTAAGAATAACAGGCACTCATATTTATTTGTAAATTAAGTTGTCCACTGAACGCTACAAGATCGATAGTTATAGTTCAAACAGAGCTCAACAACGCAAAAATTCAAGAGCAAGCATGTAGTGTTCTACTGCATGAGTAAAGCAATAGCAAATGCCGTTCGTTCAACTCCCATTTTTCAGAAAGAAATTTCGATACTTTCACGTGATACAACATTTAAATAATCAGTGCAAATAGGCCTTTGTAAATGTTGGTTCATATCTGCAGTAAAACTAACCATGTTAATTATGGATATGCAATCATACACTATCAGTTATTGGGATGGGTTCTGTGTGATTTCACCGATGGTCGAACCACAACTTCCGCCACGAATCGGTATTGCCAAGCGCGCGGAATGCTACATTCATTTTCACAATGAAGTGAGTCGGTCAATACCTACGTCACTGAGAGGATAGGTTACCATCACGTACGCTGATGATATAAGTAATTTGAATTCGCTTCCACCAGACAAGTCTTCACATTTTTTTTAAAAAAAAAAGTACTTAAAAATGGAAAAAGAAATTTCTGTTCCCGCCTCAGCATTTTGTTCAATTCCAACACTGGTAATGCACTATTTCCAAGCAACGTGTCATCTATATACCCCAAAACATACGCGCGTGTACATGTAAACCTGTTATTCACATTACCTGACACTGAAAAAAAAACGAGTCAAAACGCACATCCATCCGCGTTGAAGCCTGCCTCGAGAGGAATGCGTTTAATTGGTCCTGCGCGTCCGTTAGAGCCGAAATGCACCATGGGAAAGGGGGGGAGGGTGCAGAGGAAGAAGTACCACTTGCGTAATGGATGCCGTGGAACACATTACAAGGATATTTTTATCACGTAGTAGTCATAAACGCCCAGATTCGCGTCCATAAAACAGTAATTACGGGAAATGTCACTAGCTGTCGCCCCCCGTCTACTCATCATCAGCTCTCGCGCCAAATGAGCACCCAGCGCTACCTGTTACGGGTCCCTGAAGAATTTGTCATTTTCCGGAAGCGAGGATGGGACGTTGAATCTCCCGCTGAAATGCAGCAATTAATAAACGGTTACTGTTTAGTGCTTTGTAAGTTTCACAGCGCTTATGACCCAGTTCTTTTTGTTTCTCGATGTTTTTTGTGATCCGCGTTGCCCTGTAATGGAGGTTATGCTAGTTTTTGTGGGTTGCAGTATTACCAATCGTAACTAATTGTTTCATTTGGCGCATGCTGCTTCTATGTATTTATATATGTTGTTATTTAACAACGTCACCTACTTTTTCTAGCATGCCTTCGACTTCAAATGCTTCCTTCGTGACGATAAGTAAGAAGAGTTCAAGTACAGGGTGTACATAAAATAATACAGCAGTTTCAACATTTTTTTTCTATTTCTCGTAGCAACGGGGTATGAGAACAAGTGTTCCATTGCATGAAAAAAGAACTGTGAAAGATTTTTTTTTTTTTAAAGCGAACATGAAGCGGATTGTGTGTGCCATTCAGTCCAGCACATCAGACATGCTGATACGAGTGTGGCAGGAAATTGACTTCCGACTGATGTATGCCGTATCAACAACAGATCGCATATTGAACACTTGTAGTGTAATTTGCGCAAAATTGGACAGTTCTTCTTTCATCCTATGTAACACGTGCTCTCACAACCCGTCGCTACGAGAAATAAAAAAATGTTCAAACTGCTGTATTAGGCCTATTTTGTGTTAACTCTGTATATTTCTCAAGCCTCAAGCCAAACTCCTGTTCGATTGGTCAATACAAAGTAGAAAAGAAGGGGAAATATGTTTTGTTTGTGTTCCAAAATATATTTATTTCGCCTTATTTTTTATGGCAAATTTAAGGCTATTATAGTTTTAGTTACTCAGTGATCCGGGTTCAAATACCCGTAATTCCACAGTATATATCTGCTTTCAAATACCCCTACAGTGATGGCTCACGATTCAACAGAGGGAATTTGGGGTTCGCCTAATCGAACCTGGGACCTCTCGAACCAAAGTGAAGGGTGCTAAAAATGCGAATACCGTGGAACAAATTTCAATAATAAAGCGTAGAGTGAATGTGACATTTTTGCCGGATGATCAGTACCCAATATTTCCATATTTTACGTTTATTTTTCTTTACAATCAAGGTTATAAAGGGGCTGTGGCCACAACCAAATCCTTTCTATTCAAGCCACTGAGTATGATAAAATAAAGAATGACTATGCTAAGGAAACTACTATCCATATGAAAAATATTTAGACCTCGGTTTGCGAGCTTGTAACATTGTACTCCATGAGAGGAAGAAAAATAAATATATCTCAATGGAAAGCTTCAAGTATCTATTTCTTTTATAAGCATTATCTGAAAATTATTCTTCATTGCAATTTTTATTATAACGAAACATTCACTACAAAGTGTAGTTTTTTCTTCTATTTTGCGAGAACGGTGAACTTAACACCATACAGTTCATAATCAACTGTAGATATAAGATTGAGATTTGTTGTACTTTAGAGGGATTATTTTTGCACCTCTGTGGAAAAAGTGAAATGCATATCTTCACTAGATACTTCAAAAATGGAAATTTTAGGGAAATGTGCAATCTTCAAGTGCATAATTGCAAATTCAATAAAATTGCAAAAATACGTTTATACAGGGTGGCGCGAAAAAAACGCATGTTCTTGGAATAAGTGCAGCGTCGTTGATTTTCAAGATACAAACGTTTTATTAACAACAAAACCATCGGTAAGAAATGCAGTTTGGATTGGTATACAGTGATGATTTATGTTTGGAAACATTACGTCATTGTTGTTGCACACATACGAAGCCTCCCCTCAAAGTTCCGCATTGCCCTTGCCAACATTTCGTCTGGCACAGCTGTAATTTCTTCACGAATGGCAACTTTCAGCTCGTCGACTGAACGAGGTTCTCGACTTGAGGTAACTCCACAGAAAGAAGTCGCAGTCAGACAAATCTGGGGAGCGTGGGGTCAAGAGACATCGCCGAAACGTGAGATTACGTGGTGGGGACGGCAACAATGACGTCATCTTTCCGACATCATCTTCCATACTTAAATCATCAGTGTAGTATACCTATCAAAACTGCATTTCTTACCGATGGTTTTGGTGTTAGTAAAACTTTTGTATCTTGCAAATCAACGACGCTACGCTTATTCCAAAAACATGCGTTCTTTTTGCACCACCCTGTATAACACATACCGTGTGTATCTTTAGTTTGGCTACAGACATTACTTATTATTCAGCACTCCTAATATGGTGTCGGACCCCGTGGCGGAGTGGTTAGCATATCGCGCTACGACGCTAGGGATCCCGGGTTCGAATCCTGACCTAGGCATGGTTGTTTGTGAGTGTCCATTCATCAAATCATCATTCATCCCCATCTTCGCAAATTAACCAAAAGTGGCACAAAAAGCGAAGTCAAATACAGGAAATCAATCAATCCTAATAAGGTAAATGCGGATGAGTATGGCAAGATGCGGGCAATCTCAGACTTCCACAGCGTTGCCGCTTCGCTCCACAGCCTGTAGGAATCTTGAAAATGCGTTCCGTTGCTTCTATCCAAAGAATTGCGGCAGTGTAACATAATGAATAAAGAATTGTCATATTACGAATGAAAGCCATTTTCTTTAAGTATGGGTCCCGGGTTCGAATCCTGGTCGGGCTTGGTTGTTTGTGAATGTCCATTCATCAATTTCTTCATTTCATCACTCATCCTCATCTTCGCAAATTAGCCAAGAGGCACAAAACGCGAAGTAAAATAATCAAAAATCAAATCAAATCTTTAAGTACGTTTCTGCTACATTTCTAGCTTTTATCCAATCTTTATACGAACGTCATTTTCTCCGTATCATTGTATGTCACTCATTTAAACAGAGTAAGTGCAACGATGAGCACGATTTGATGAAGTCGACGAGAGAGCTTACCAAATATTCGAACCCGTGACTTCTGGTTTCGCAGTCTCCACTACATGTAAAAATAACGTGCCTGCGACGTACAGCAACTTCGTAACAAAGGAAAACCGAAAAGGAAAAGTGACCGTAAGGGTTGATATGGATGTGTGCAATAATGTATGGCAGGAATACAGGAGTGATAAAAGAAAATGGTACCGTTTACCCACTATATCCCTTCGAAAATTGCGTTGAAGTTTTGTTAATCGACAGATTTCAATGTTTTACCTAATGCAAAAGTGGTTCCAGCGTTAGGAAAGCACAAATAACGGAGATATTTGATCCCAAAGAATGACCCACGTAAGTTAAAATCTGCAATTTCGGAGTACTGTCGCCGCTTTTTGTGAGTAAAAACTGTTTGTATGTGCACTAAAATAGCGAAAGAACACGCCGAAAATAACTATCAGAACCAATCCTAACCTAACTATGTAAAATTATAGCTGCTGTTGTGGAAAGTCGTTTCGGGTGCTATATTTACTTGCGCGAAGCCTTCGAGCTGTTCTGCTTCACAGTAAAGTAACATGCTAAGGTAACAGATGTACTTTACTTCACAATAACACATTTCCGAGAGCTAAAAGCAACTGCAAACGTTTTTAAACAACAAAATCTTCATAAAGGATGCAAAATATTTCACTTTCTCTAGGGGGTACAGAGGGTCAAGGGTACAAAGAAAATTTGCAGTAGTCAATTACAGCATCTCAACAATGCTTCCCTGTGGGCAACAATTCGTTTAGTAAACAAAACCTTCGGCTCACTTTCCGTGTCAAAGCTGCTGGCTCGACACAGGCGGCAGCGTGTGGCAACAAAGCGCACTTGCTCGTAGCAACGAGATGGAAAACGCGCCAGCCGGTTGCCAAGAAAAACAATTCTGTCGGTTGTTTTCAATTCGTACAATGTGAAAAGTTAACATGTGGAAATTTGATTTTTATTCCACGCTCATCATTTGGATATGCATTGCATCGCCATTGGGCTGACCATTGCCGAGATTACAACATGGTTATTAAGCATTAATTGTGGCCGTTCCACATGGAATTTCATGTTTTTACGACCGGTTGACAAGAAGCTACACAATATTGGACTTATTTTTAAAAGACACACCAAAAAAATACACTTTTATGAACAGTTTTGTCTGAATAGAGAACAGACAGAATAAAAATCAATTTGTCTTACTTGTATCTAAAGGCGGACACTACACTAATTGGTGACATGCACGAAGATCAAACTTGGCACACACATGCCTTACAATCTGGAAAGAAATACTGTGGGGGTAAGACACCCCTGGTACCCCTAGGGGTGAGGTGAGAAGGGGTTTACATGTAAAAATAATCGAAAACGACCGATATTAGTGTGGAATCAATAGTTTTCGGGGTAGCTAAGATGAGTAATGACACTCCCATGCCGTTCAACTCCAAAACACCCTTGGTACCATTGGGAGTGGGGATGGGAAGGGGGTGGCATGTAAAACGACCGATATTAGTGTGGAATCAATAGTTTTCGGGGTCGCTAAGATGAATAGTGACACTCCCATGCCGTTCAACTCCAAGACAACTTTGGCATCCGTAGGGGTGGGGGTGGGAAGGGGGGTGACATGTAAAAATAATCGAAAACGACCGATATTAGTGTAGAATCCACAGTTTTCGGAGTTGCTAAAATAAATAGTAACTCTACAAATGCTGTTCAACTCCAAGACACCCCTGGCACCTCTAGGGATGGGGGTGGGAAGGGGGTGATATGTAAAACGACCGACATTAGTGTGGAATCCATAGTTTTCGGGGTCGCTTAGATGAATAGTGACACTCCCAATGTGGTTCAATTTATTTATTCTTGCTCCTGGAGGTGGAACTAAAAATGTTGTTCATAAATTGTTGTTAAATTTTTATTATAGTGAATTTGTAAAAGATATTCCTTTAAAATTTGTATACTGTACTTATACTTTTAAATAGCTGTAAATAAAATTAGTTACATTTTACGCTCTAGTTAGAATTCATTAAACACCCGGGCAACGCCGGGTAATCAGCTAGTTGTTTATAAATAAATAAGTTAATAAATTATGAAGGTGTAGGGGGCAGGGGCGTAACTAGGCTGGGGCAGCCGGGGCTGTGGCCCGGCCCCCGAGGTAAAAGGGCCCCGAAAGACTGTAATTGATTTTCCTGACTTGTGTTTTTGTCAGACTTGCCCGCTGCAGGCAAATTATGATAACGTGTGAGGCCCAAAAATGATGGTTTCGTGTAGTTGCACGTCTACAGTCCCACTATGATAATACGTAAAGAATGCTCTCTGGGTAAAATTATGGAATTTTTAAAACAATTAAGTGAGAATTGCAACGCTGCCAGGGAAATCGGTTTACGTACAAAACAGAACCCAACAACTTGCACCTTAAAATTGCGTTAGTCATAATTTAAATTTGGTTCTTAATGCTGTAGAAGGTAACCGGGAAAGAGCTCCGTTATTTTTGTAACAGCTCTGAATGTCTATGTATATATTTTTAGTAAGAATATTCTGCGATGGCAAGAGTTAAAATCTTGAGTAATAAATGAGCCGAACCCGACTCTCAAAACACTTAATGCAACACGATAGGCAGGAAGATAAGAAGTTGTGTCTATTCTTAAAGAGAGGCTTTTCATGTTTTGAAAGTTTATTTCTTATACAACCTGTGTTCAATAAATGCGGTGAAAAATTGAATGAAAGATTTCATTATTTATTTGCAGGAAAGGCGGTACATGCATGAAGGAATAGAGCTTATTGTCCTTCAAATAATCGCCTTCAATGTTAATGAACTTCTGAGAACGCGTGTAGAGGTCTCGCATACTTTGGGCGAATGCAGTCTGTGGGATGCGGTTGAGTTCAGCGTTCACATTGCGCTGGATGTCGGTAATGTCCGAAAACCCTTGTTCTTTTAAGTGTTTCTTCAAGCAAGGGAAAAGGAAATAATCGGCCGGGGCCAGATCTGGTGAAATAGGGGGTGATGGAGTACAACAACCTCCTTACGTGCCAGAAACTGCTGCACGCATATGGCGGTATGGAGGCGTGCGTTATCGTTCAGCAGATACCAGGATTCATTTTCGGTATACTGAGGGCGCACACGTCTGCTTATCTTCAGGAGGCGATCCAAGATGTTCACGTATGTGGCCGCATTCAATGTCATGCCTTCTGGCAGATATTCTTTATGAATGATCCCTCCAGCATAAAAAAAAGTAATCAGATATTGTCATGATGCGCTACTTTTCGCACCTAATCTTTTTGGATTTCGCTGATCCTGACGGAAGCGCTTGTACAACTCGTACTGTCACGTGCCAGTTCCGGAGACACAATGAAAAGCACAAGGAAGAAATGTTTCCCGAAAGCGACGATGGATGGCAGCACGCCAAGTAAATAAGAGCAGAGTTCATTGTGGAAACTAGGAGCGGAAAAGAGCGATTATATATATTATAGTAAATGCAAAATATATAAAGGAAGAGTATAAAAATTATAGAAGGAGTGAATAAAATGTTGTATATAGCCAATTAAGATAATTAAGAACTTGCTCATATATGAAACATTTAGGAAAGTTAATAAGTGAACAAATTAATTCAGAAATGTATCTCTCCTTTTTGATCCTCTGTGGAGGAGAACATCGTCAGCTTTTGTATTTGTCCGTCCCTCGATGGCGCTGTGTCAAATTAGACGCCCAGAAGCACTTACGGTTGCGCTTCTTATTAGACGCACTGGGACAAGGCAGCGCTTGCTGTTAGCGATCCTGGGTTATTCCCCTTTTGGTCGTTACATAGGAGGTGGCGCTATTGTCAGTTTAGTCGACCCTACTCTTTCTATAAGTATAGCTTGTGTCGTTTGACAAAGAAGCGGGGAAAACGAGCGCATATATATAATAAATAAGATTACGCTTTAAAAAGAAAGACAATAAATTAGAAGAAGGAAAAGAAGAAGAAGCCTTTTCCTAAAATAGAAAGAAGACAAGAAGAAGTCTTTTTCATTAATCAACGATAGAAAAAAAGAAGAAGCCTTTTCCAAAGATAGAAGGAAGAAAAGAAGAAGAAGCTTTTTTCCCAAAATTGTGAGAAGAAAAGAAGAAGAAGATTTAATTTCAATTACACATATATATAAGAAGAATATAACCGAAGTAAATTTGGAATCAACATATATATATATATGTATGTATGTATGTATGTATGTATGTATGTATGTGTGTGTGTGTGTGTGTGTGTGTGTGTGCGTGTGCGTGTGTGTGTGTGTGTGTGTGTCAATGTATATACAAGCTTCGTTATATCCTCTTGGCTATAAAACGCTTTCTTATTTGGAATTCTCGAGTAAAGAACCTATCCCCTGAGATTAAGATATATCTGTAGCCGTGGTATAAGTTTATTTTAAGAATTGCACTAGAGGGACGTTGCAGTACACACACTTTTTCCATAAAGCACTGTTTCCATACGCGTGACGTAGCATGTCGTGACATTCCGTTGGCGTTTTTCCAAGTTTGAAGCAGAATTTCATGTTTGTACTTTGCTCCATTTCACCCATAACAGCGTCGCTGCACTGCACCTTACTTCCACAAGGCGTACACAAAAACTGCTCGTCTGGACAACCACACGGCTTCTCGAACGATGACTGACAGACCTAGGGGTTCACTGACCTGACCGTCAACCAGTAGTACCAACTACACCGCACGCCAGCAATTCATTTACCGTATTTATTGAACAAAGGTTGTATAATATTATCAAGCAGGAAGTCAAATGAAAGAACAGGGGCTATTGGCCTTCAGGGGAAAATTGAATCTTTCAGTTTCATTTTATTATTGACTGTTCAATGTAAAGTCTTGGAGCAGATTAATATCACTTCTGAATCATTACAAGCAGACTCTCTTGATATGCCTGCACATGATCTCTTATGGAACGCTCTCTTAGAAAATGACTGAGCTTCGGTGATCATTTGAATCACTTGTTGAAATGATGAATGTGTGTGCCAAGTAGGAGGATTTCAAGTGAATTCTCTGACAAAAGAATCAAAAAGATAAAGAAGCACTTTGACGAACTCTGTCCAAATACTTACCAACCGAGAGAGCTAGTAAACAAAACGTATTAATATTTTACCCGATGATAGACACAATTTGCTCACAACTGGACAATCATTTTGAACACATGAAAGTAGTTGTAGACACATACAAAGTGAGTGGTCACGTATACCTTTTTTCAGCATTCGCCCATATTTCCGGAGTTTGACGTTTTCTTTTTTATACTGGTTAAAAGGGGGTTTATGACCTCCCACCAACCTTCTCCCTCCATGGTCACGCCACATTTTGTCAAGATCTAAAGAGACTGAGCTTCCCAAAAGAACTGAAAAATTGGCAAAAACATATCCAAACCTTTATTTCAGTCACAAATATTATCAGAAGTTCTTTCAAACGCAAGATAGAAAACATGAATAATGTGAAAGAGCAAGGTCGTTTTTGTGATACAACATAGTTTATCCTTATGTGTGAACGGCTTGTTTCATATACAGTCACAGCCAATAAAATGGGACAACTAGATCCTGAAATACTGGCTTCCCTGCAAGGTGTTGTGTGTGTTACCCAATTCTACGGATATCAGTAGACCCTTCAATAGCAACTTTTTAATTTATTCTATCGTCGTAGAGATTAGCAACGCACACACATCTTACTGTTCCTCCCACAGTAGTAAAAGCAGAGAGATCGTTTTCTAAATTTAAAATTATAAAAATCTATTTACGGAATACTATGAGTCAGGAACGTCTTAATAGTCTGGCTTTACTTTCAACTGAATATGATGGAAGCAAGAAAAAAATTAAAGTTTGACAAAGTAATCGATACTTTTGCGTAAGTGATAATAAATTAATCTATAATGTAAGCATTGTAATTAATCATTAATCTTAATTTGTTATTTTTGAATTCGTAGATCCATCCACTGTAATAGCAGTAACTGGGGGCTTCATTAGGTAGTCTGGCCCGGGCCCCCCCAGTAGTCTCGTTACGCCCCTGGTAGGGTGCCGAAATATATTAAAAATTAGTTTGGGTTGAGTCTTGATGAGTTCAAAAAGGTTAACTATATACTCGGAGTTCAATAGAAATGATTGTTTCGGTTTGTGCTTGTCATTTCAGGCTAATACTCTGGGGACCTTGTGGCGTTCTTTTTGGTGTGAGCCACAGGATTACCACGTCACGCTAGTTGCCCAATCCCCGTGTGCGGCCGAGTTATGGGACTTTCCTTTAAGTTATTGCTACACTGAGCACTCTCAGAACGTGTAGTTTGAAAAAAAAACTAAGTTCTTACCGTGTACAAGGTATATTAAGGTCATATCACTTTAAACGTTCACTGCAATATAATAACACTATACTCACTTACGCAATCACAATACAGTAAGCTATTTCTTTTCTTCTAGAACAGTGTCTTTCACAGATTTCGCATCATCTCTCGCAATTGAAACTACTAGATATCTCCCGATACCGGAAATGTCTTCCGCTTCCGGTACAGAGTTTAATCAACATTTAGCCAAACACTATAAATGTATTAACAACACTATCAACAACATTAAAACAAACAAATAAATCAAACATATTACTGTGGAAATAGCAAACAAATAAAACAAAGTCATAGCCTTTTCCGTGTCTGTTTCTCTTCTTCCCACCTAATAGCTTGTCCAATAATATTAACATGACGGATTTCAACAAGGCAACAAGAAACCAAACAACAAAAAAATCTGATCCAATGACGACCTAGCTGGGTGAAGTTGCTTCACCATTAACACAACCACCTTGGATTTTTTTGGCTCTAGAATCCTAATTCTTTTCTAAAGAAGAAAGAATATCCCGCAGAACATCATAAACTCGGGTTTCCCTTCATTTGCATCACAAATATTTGCTCATCTGAATTCCGTGGTTCCAGAATTAATGAGTCCTGCCCCTCTTTTTCCAATGCAAGCATCACAGAGTCACTCATCCCTGCTCCGAATCATGTGCAAAAAAAAAAATACAAGTGCATGCAATAACGAACATCCACTAATCTTCAATGCGGCTGATGCTTCGTGTAACTGTACTATTTCAAACCGGTAAACCGCTGTACTTGGAAGATAAATGCAGAAACCGCTCATCGCTGTTTCGCGAAACCATTCCGTTCCTTCTGTTGTAATTGCGACTCATGAATTTGGAGATGGAACTGGAGCAGTGCCGTTGCATAACCTATTAGGTGTTCTAAGTACGATATCTGCATGGAATTTGAAACACACTGGAATTAAACATGCCCGAGTATTTTATAATCACGTGTTCTTAAATGCAATTTAAATGCATTTTTCAGAAATCCTCCATTGTGTCCGGTAGGGAAGTAAAGATTGCACCCCCTATCCTTTTAAAGTGGATGGTAGTCAAAGCTTACCATAGGTGCAATTTTAGCAAACGCAGTATCTTACGTTAATTATTATACGGGTGAAAGTCACACTGGTATGTGAATGAAGAACGTTATAATTTCAATTTAAGCAGTTTTGGGGGCAGTAGATTTTTTATACTTTGTTTGCCACTCATGGAGGACAAAAGCGCTACTTTTTCTTTAGGTGGCGCTTTTATCAGCACAGCGAATACAATTGTCACTGTTTTCTGCCTTAGAGAACGGAGTATGTTACTCATACTTTCAAATAGCTCCCCGAATTGCTGAGTCAGCACCGACATTTGCATGCTTTCACCTGTGATCGAACCCGGGACCGCTCACACCAAAGGAATATCCATCAGGCTACACTGGATATACATATGTGCTGTGTGGTCCTTTTATATTGAAAAATATAAATGTATATTTAAAAATACACATTGTGTGAAAAAAATATTCCATGCCAGAAAGATACTACCGGAAGGTGGCGCCATTGGTTACGTCGTAGATGGCGTTACTGTTTGTGAAACAGATATAAACATATATTTTTTTAAAATGCGAACCCTCCCCACGCTATTTTTTTCCAGAATGAATGTCTAACCAAAAAAATTATGAAATCCCTATAGAAAGCGATTGAAGATAGCAACTGTAAAAATGATCCGCGTGATCACCCGTCTAATATCGTATAAAAAATAAAAGTAACATGTTTTGTACTAAATTGAATCGTTAATTTAAAGTAGCAAGAAGCGGGGAAACTAAGTCAATTTGCAACATTTTGTTTTGAAGACAATAAATAACAAATACCGAATGTAGTGTTCTCAATTTTGATGGAAAAAAAATATTTTTGAAATTTGACTTAAATTAAAAACGGAAGTTCTTCAATGCACTGTTAAAAGCACTTTAAAAATAGTCCGACTGAAAGTTTCATAATTTTGCTTAGAATTTGATTCCGTAATAATAGATGGGGTTTCTTCCTTTGAAGAAATGAAGTTGGCATTGGTTTCACCTACAGTACCGCCATCTAGGACATAACCGATAACGTCATCTTAAGCTTGACACCCACTGAGACGCGGAGAAACGCGGAAACAGACGCGTTTCCAGCGTCTCAGTGAGCGATAACCTTTAAGATATCCTCCAGACTTTTGGCACGGAAATTCCCGTGCGTTTTCCTGTAGTGGGCGTTATATCTACTATTTGATTTCAATAGGAGCAGACGACAGAAGTTCTGTTGGTTTCTGATGCCGCGTTTCTTTGCGTCTCAGTGGGCGTTAAGTTTTACGGCCCCCTTCCAGCCATATATTTTACATACAAAACATTTTTCGTTCAATGTGTATTTTGGAGAAATTTATATTTTTCATTATAAAATGATCGCCATATACATGTGTATGTATGTTTGTAAAAATATGCTAGCCTTAGTTTTATACCAACCTAATCCCCCGTCAACCTTCACCACTGGAAGCAGTGCAATTCACCATTTTATCTATCCACTCAAGCGCTTTAATTAGACATGCAGAGCTTCCAACCAGATGATTTAACAGGGTCTGAAGTCTAACTTTGCACCCTCCACTCATTAATATTTCATTCAAATAACGTAACGTGGAATCCACATATGTTAAGTTTCCACTGTGGCATTTGCCCTGATGAACAACGAAAAAAAAATCCTGCTTCCATGCGAACACAGAAAAAAACTAGAACGTCCACAGTGAATAAAAATTCCGCTCTCGAAATTAAGCAAATTTAAGAGTATGCTTGACTTTCGGTTCATATGCATATGCGAATAAACTGAACAAAACCTGCACTATGTGTGTTCAATCAAATAAATCATTGTAATTACGCATGGGAAAAACCGGAAAATTAAATTAATTATATATTAATTGCAAATTAAAATATTTAATATAGTTATATTGAGCATATCAATTAACTACCATTAAATAACTAACTAACTCTCTAGCCTTCTTAAACCCGAAAGTTCATGGCTGCAGCAACACAGGCCTTCCATCTGTCCCTATCTTGAGCAAGATCTATATACCCTTTTCCATCCCTACAGATTTCCTTCAGGTCCATCTCAACGTTGTCCCTCCATCTTCGTCTTGGTCTTCCTACAGGTCTCTTACCATTACGTTTCCCAACAAGAATACTGTAAACTCCTCTTTCCTCTCCCATTCGTGCCACATGGCCTGCCCACCTAAGTCTTCTTGATTTAATTATTCTAATAATATCTGGACATGAATACAAATTATGTAGTTCTAAGTTATGTAACCTTCTCCACTCACCTGTCTCCTCATTCCCTTTAGGTCCAAATATTTTCCTAAGGATCTTATTTTCAAATACTCTCAATTTATGTTCCTCTTTCAATGTAAGGGACCAAGTTTCACACCCATATAATAATACAGGCAAAATTACTGTTTTGTATATTTTAACTTTTAGTTTCTTAGATATTAAACGAGAAGACAAAAGTTTATGAAGAGAAAAGTAACATGCATTTCCTGAATTAAGCCTACTTTTTATTTCCTCTTTAATATAATTTTCACTTGTTAATATTACTCCTAAGTATTTAAATTTGGAAACTGGTTCAAATGAGTTGTTATCAATAATTAGATTTTGATTATTACCTAACACTTGGTTTCGGCCTGTAAGCATATATTTAGTTTTGTCTTTGTTAACTTCCAAACCTATCTCTTTAGCAGTTTTGAAAAATATTTTAGCATTATTCTTAATTGTATTATATCATCCCCTAATAAGTCTACATCATCTGCATATGCTAACAACTGAGTCACACCGTTTAATTCTAGTCCTTCTTTAGTTTCGTTTACCTTCCTTACAGCATATTCTAAGCCAAAATTAAAGAGCAATTGAGATAATGCATCTCCTTGTTTTAACCCATCATGAATTGTAAATTTGCCAGACACATTAATACCCATACGAATTTTACTTTCTGTTTCACTGGTGCATACTTTTATCATACTACAAGCTTGTTAGGTAATCCAAACTCTATTAATATATTCTATAATTTATCTAATTACCATTAGAAGTGAAAATTGCATTTAATTTGTTTTCGGAACCATGGACGTGCGTATGTGCTCTTCACATGTGGGTAACTTAAGTGTGTAAGTGTGCTGTTTGATGGGTTGTTACATCGTGATTCAATACATTTATGAGAAATATATAATGTTATATCTCATTGGATTACTCACACACATCACAAAATATCATACCGATTCTTGAACGCGAACAATTACTATTCATTACTATTACATTACTTCAGGTGTTTGAACATGTAGAGCAAATATAAATTCTTGTTCTACAAAAAAATTCCAATCTCGCCTGTCCGACCACTACAAAATTTTGAAATAAATAAAAAAAATCTTATTACAAATTTACTTTTCCTATATAGTTACAATTATAATCAACAATAAATAGAGTTTATTTACTATCCAGGCGGTATGTTCTCGCATCTTCCTGATGACTGCAATGTTTGATTACACATATTATAATAATACATTATTCTGTTTAAATGAGCATGAGAGTTAATAATATTTTCAGGCGGTTACTTGCAACAATTGCAGAAAACATGCAGAAATATACACTGTTCTAAGTTAGCATAAAATGTACAATATTCTACTGTTAAAATTTAGCAGTGAACCTGTTAATTGACAAAAAAGGGACGCAACCGTTTTTAATTTAAATCTGAGGACACCTAGGATAGCATCTTCTTACACATAGTTCATGGAATAGGAATTGAATTTCGATATATCATATTGAAGGTTATACCTAGTGGAGGCACATAGTGGTTCGGATCCCACTTTAAACTGTAGGTCCAGTCCCAATTAGCCTTACAGTGCATGAAGTGGACTTAAAACACCAAATCAATCAATCATATTGAAGGTATATGGAACAGAGTAGTTTTACACACTTTTGAATGTCAAGATAGCCTGAAGAAAGTAAATTAATTTAAATCACTTTCTTTCTGTGAACATGAGAATACCAGCATAACATTCAATTCACTAATTCCGAACACTTTGTGCTATTCGTTGATAAATTCATTTCATTTGTGAGTTTACTTGTAAAGGTTTTAAATTAATGAATCAAAACAAGGCTTTAATTAAGTTTCTAGTGTTTTCATCTTATATTATTATGAACCAAGTTGAGAAGTCTGGTCAGGATTTCCTAAGAAACAATAACCTACAAAATGGTAAATGAACAAAGAACTGTATTCATTATTACTATTGCTTCAGATGAGAGAGAAATAAATTGAGTCAAATCTATTTTCTTAACCCTTAAACTCTAAGATGGGTGAAAATTCACCCAGTGATATTTTGTAACAGTTGCCACTAGATAACAGCATCTTACACAGGTTTGTACTTCTGGCTATTTTCAAAAGGTTCAGGAGTAAGAAGCCGGGATGGGCATGTGTTGTGTTGGCTGTGCTGGGTGTGGGTGGGCGAATTTTCACACATCCTAGTAGTAGCGTAATATTTCATCGGCACCAAATTTTCTAATATTTATAGATTTAGTTGATGAAAATGTCATATTATAAGAGAGACCTGTCCGATTTTGAAATGTGTAAGATTTTGGAAGATGTGTTGGATTTAGATGATGAAAACGTAGATGAGGAGAAATGTCAAAATTTGTTGATTCTGAAGAACACAATATAGACTAAGACAATGCAAAAACTGTATATGAAATTATTAAACTTTTTCTGAAAACTTTCAATTATTAAGAGTTTCAAAAGTGTAAATGTAAATACATGAAGCAAAATTAAGTTTTCTTTCTATTTTTAACAAAAAGGTTTAAAATGTTTAAAACTGTAATACATGTATGTCACAAAAAAATATATTTTAACGATAGAAGATAATTATTTTTATCCAGAGTAAAAATTATGTTTTATAACTGTTTCTCGCATGCCTAGATTTTCTTTACTGAAGATTTAGAGTTCACTTACAATAAAAAAATTCAAAATAAAATCATATGGGTGATAAATTCACCCATCCTAATAACACTGATAGTAGTGCAAGTGGGGGAGTTCTGCAACATCTTGTGGTGAGCTGAAGTGGTGAGCAGTGTTACCAACTCCTCACTCGAAAAAATCACCAAGGTTTTTTTTTGGTCTAACCTAACCTAAAGCAAGGAGGTGGCAACCTTGCTTGAGGTATTTTCTCGCAGTGTTGCCAACTCCTCACTCGAAAAAATCACCAAGGTTTTTTTTTCTTGGTCTAACGTAACCTAAAGCAAGGAGGTGGCAATTTTGCTTGAGGCTTGCCTTACAGTGCATAAAGCAAGGTTGCCAACCCACTGGTATTTTTGCCATAGCTTTTTACAAGAAAAAAAAAGAGAAAGAGAAGAGTTAAACAACCGACAGCTTACCCACAGCCTTTTTTGCTCTAACCTAACCTAAAGCAAGAAGTTGGCAACCTTGCTTGTGCAATCAACCCGGTCGATCGCTCTCAAGTGGAGATCAGCGTTGCCAACTCCTCACTCGAAAAAAAAATCACCAAGGTTTTTTTGGTCTAACCTAACTTAAAGCAAAGAGCTGGCAATTTTGCTTGTGCAATCAACCCGGTTGACCGCCCTCAAGTGGAGATCAGCGTTGCCAACTCCTCACTCGAAAAAAAATCACCAAGATTTTTTTTGCTCTAACATAACCTAAAGCAAGGAGCTGACAATTTTGCTTGTGCAATCAACCCGGTTGACCGCCCTCAAGTAAAAATCAGCGTTGCCAACTCCTCACTCGAAAAAAAAATCACCAAGGTTTTTTTGGTCTAACCTAGCCTAAAGCAAGGAGCTGACAACTTTGCTTGAGGCTTGCCTTACAGCGCATAAAGCAATGTTGCCAACCTACACACACTAAACAAGGAGAGCCGACAACAAATATGTACTGCCGTAAAAGAGAGAGAGATGGGTGGATGGTAATATAGTATGTGTGTGCGTGTGCGCGTATAATATGTAGCATTATTAACTAGAGTGTGTTGGCAATTTACTTACAACTAAAAAAAATAGAGATGCCAACTTTGCTGTAAGATGAAGAGAGAGAGAGAGATTTATGGCTGGCAAGAGTAATGAGCGAATGCGCCATATCGTAATTTTCCAACTCCGTATATCGCGACCTTTGTAAACCTCTCTCGGGGGAACGATGTGCCACACACGCACGCACGCACGCGCGCGCGCGCATGTATTGTAACACAAACAAACAAACAAACAAATAATAATTGTTGTTTTTTAGGATGCCTGGCCCCTATAACCTCGCCAGGGTGCGTGGTGCCCAACCAAAAATGTAAAAGTTTTCTAATGGCTGCGGTTATAGATTACCGCACCTCTGTAGAGTTTCACGTGTTTTTTTTTTCTCAAACTATTAAAGCACATATTTGAGGAAAACAACGCCACCCATATATAAATAAACCCCTCAAACTAACACTAATTAGAATTAGCCTGCAAAATTTTTCTCGTAAGATATTTTTTTGTAAACACTCTACCACCAACAGATCACATATAAATAAACATACCCCCCAAAAAAATGCAATCTGAGAAAAATTGCCCTGTGTGCAAGATAACCATATCAAGCGCACATTTTGCAAGACATTGTCGTACCTGCGCACCTGGTAAGCGTGTAACCGCTAAAAAACCATGTCCCAGGTGCGGTATACCTATTACCATTAATAATTTGAAGAGGCATATAACATCATGCAAAGTTGTCGTCGGAGCACCTGTTCCCCAACCGTCGACCAGCTCGACCAAGAGGAAAGCGGAAGCCGACTCGCCACCATTCGCCAAACGCGTCAAGCCTGTGGCGAAAGCTAACCAGACTGCTTTCGAGCGGTTGTTAGAGGACTTTGTCATCACTTCGGAGGGCTCATGCGACGTGCGTAGCTTTTTGGAGAACGTGCAAGCCAAAATCATTTCCATCCTCGGCGATGCACTGGCTACGTACTCCACCAAATTCTACGCATCGCTACGTTGCCAGTACAAGAAGCCGTCCGACGAAATTTACAGCTTCTGCCACAACACCAAGGCGAAGACGCTGCATCTGGCGGATGTGGACAACCTCGAGGTCATCTACAACCAGTTTGCCGAGGAGCTGGTGGCAAAACAGGAAGAACATCAAGCTAAAGGCTCGGGGGGTTCGCTGTGTGGCGAGCCTCACGAACTGTGCGTCAAACTTTGCAAGTTCATACCTCTCTCCGCCTCCAGCTACGCCGCCTTACCACCTACCATTGCGGCAAAGAAGGCCGTCCTGAACATCCAAAATAAAG
The DNA here is from genome assembly GCF_977018435.1 of Lepisma saccharinum. Taxonomy (NCBI): domain Eukaryota; kingdom Metazoa; phylum Arthropoda; class Insecta; order Zygentoma; family Lepismatidae; genus Lepisma; species Lepisma saccharinum. The sequence goes on from NC_139233.1 coordinate 57,321,357, forward strand.
ATAACAAGTGCTTTCTCTGGTCGGTGCTTGCAGCGTTGCACCCTGTCGACAGGAAAAACCAACCACACCGAGTTAACCACTACCTACCCTATGAGGCAGAGCTGGAAGTTGCCATGGCTGGGATCGACTACCCGGTAGAGGTCCCGGACATTCGAAAGTTCGAGGCTCGTACGCGGTTGGCCATCAACGTTTACGGTCTCACTGACGAAAATGTGGTGTACCCCATCCGGGTGAGTGACGTAAACGTTGATGGTGCGCAGGAAATCCATCTCCTACTTATCAAGGACGAGACCCATCACCACTACACTCTTATTCGCTCGCTCTCTAGACTTGTTTCGAGCCAAAAAAGCAAGCATCATGGTAGCATAGAAGTTTGTCGCAGGTGCTTGTCAATTTTTGATGATCGAGAACAGCAGGATTACCAGCGCATCGGAGGTCCCAACATCGCTGCAGAGAAGCTTGCCAGCCACAAGATCTACTGCAATGCCAACGAGCCGGGTGTGACAGTCTTGCCCAAACCTGGCACCGTGGAGCGTTTCCACATGCACGGTGCCATGGTGGAGCACCCCGCTATCATCATCGCGGATTTCGAGGCCTTCCTCAAACCCCTGTCCACTTGCGATCCCGACCCTGAAGTTTCTTCCACCACCCCTTACCAACTCCACGAGGCTTCGAGTTATGCATACGTTGTGGTGCGACGTGACCAGCACATTGCCCCCGAGCCCTACGTGTATCGCGGTCCCGACGCAGCCAAACACTTCCTCGAGAGGATGGTTGTCGAGGCCAACGAGATAGGGAAGGTACTGTTGGCCCCCAAATCTATACTCCCACTGTCCCCCGACGATCAACGTAGACACGACGAGGCCATCGCTTGCCCTGTCTGCGTCAAGGAGTACACCACCAACAACCGTAAAGTCCAACACCATGATCACTTTAACGGTAGGTATGTTGGTCCTTGGTGCAACGGATGCAACCTCATGGCCCGGGACCCGCGATTTATCCCTGTGTTTTTTCACAATGGCTCGGGATACGACTTCCACCACCTCGTCAAGCATCTTGGGTACGACGACATACGAATCAACGTCCTGGCGCAGAACGAGGAGCGTTACATCAGTGTGAGCAAGTGGGTGCGAATCTCAGGAACACACTCCACCGTCGAGCTTCGCTTCCTCGACTCCCTGAGGTTCCTCCCGGCCAGCCTCGATGCTCTCGCAGGGAAGCTTAGCGACGAGCAAATGCTTATTACCTCCGGAAATTTTCCGAACTTGGACGCCGGCCTCTTCAAGCGTAAGGGAGTCTATCCCTACGAATACGTCACAGACCCTTCCAAGTTCGCGGAGACGACGCTACCTCCCCAGGCGAAGTTCTACAGTCAGCTGCGAGGGTCGAACATCACCGACGAGGAATATCACCACGCCCAGTCCATGTGGCGCGAGCTGGGCTGTCGAACTCTCGGGGACTACCACGACGTCTACCTCAGACTTGACGTGACGCTCCTCGCCGACGTGTTCCAGACGTTCCGTGCGACCGCAATGAAGATCTACAAGCTGGACCCCGCCTACTTCTACAGTCTCCCCGGACTGGCGTGGTCAGCCATGTTTCTGGTGACGAAGATCAAGCTGGAGCTTCTTTCGAACGTGGACATGATGCTGTTTGTGGAACGCGCCGTGCGGGGTGGAATGGTCCAGGTGTCGCAGCGACACTCGCGCGCCAACAATCACCACATGGCCACCGGCTACGACCCCTCACAACCGTCCAGCTACATCATGTACACGGACGTCAATAACCTCTACGGACACTCCATGATGCAGCCACTCCCTTTTAGAGGCTTCGAGTGGGCTGACCCTTCCAACTTCGACGTCGAAAGCTTCGACGATTCGGAACATGGGTTCTTCGCCGAGGTGGACCTTGAGTTCTCCGAGAAGCTGCAGGATTTGTTCAGCGATCTCCCCCCTGCACCCGAGTTCAAGTGTCCACCCGATTCCAACCAGAAGAAGCTCGTCATGGATTTCGAGCCCAAAGAGCGTTATGTCCTGCACTACCAGAATCTCCGGTGGTTGATGCAGCGAGGGGTCACGGTCTGCGCAGTTCACCGCATCCTCAAGTTCGAGCATTCTCCATGGTTGAAGCCATATATTGAAGTCAACACCAAACACCGCACCGCAGCCACGTCCGAGCTTGATAAGGATTTCTTCAAGCTTATGAACAATGCGGTGTTTGGCAAAACTATGGAGAATGTACGGAATCGCATGGACATAAAATTGGTAACGAGGAAAGCACAATGTCGCAGGCTCGTAGCGAACCCGTTATTCAAATCGAGGACCATTTATAACGAGCAGCTTGCTCTGGTGCATATGAGGAAGGGTGAGGTAAAACTCGACAAGCCAATTTATGTTGGTGCCTCAGTATTAGACCTGAGCAAGCTGCACATGTTCGAGACGTACTACGACATATTACGTCCACATTATAGCCACAACATCTCGCTTCTCTACACGGACACGGACAGCTTGGTGTACCACGTCCACTCAGCCGATGCGTACGGGGATATAGTCACGGCACCAGCTTTGCTTAACCTCTTCGACACCTCGGGCTATCCCCAGCCGAACCAGTACGGCATCCTGCCCCGAAACAAAAAAGTGCCTGGCAAACTCAAAGACGAGAAGGACGGTGATGTAATTCTCGAGTTTGCAGGTCTTCGCGCCAAGGCCTATGCCATCAAAGCCGAGGGCAGCGTTACCAAGAAGGCCAAGGGTGTCGGCAGACAGGTGGTTCGGGAGCATCTCGCATTCGAGGACTTTGTCGATTGCCTCAAGACCAGGTCGTCGGTTCTAAGAGAAGAACAGCGCATCCAGAGCGTCGACCATATCATCACCACAAACAAAGTTAGAAAAATTGCCCTGGATCCCAACGACGATAAGAGGTGCGTCCTCAAGTGTGGTATTCACACATTGCCGTGGGGGCACTATCGCTTAGCAGAAAGCAAAACCTGCAACATATGTCCATCTTCAACAGAAGATTCATAAAACAAAACAAAACAAAAAAAAAAAAAAAAACTTTGACTGTCATTACAAAAAACTTTGACTGTATTCTTAAATAACCAGCATGCCTATGAATTTGTTCGGTTTCAAAAAACAGATCATTATGGAAACCATACCAGATCATGAAGTCTTACCTTCCGTGTTACCTAAACTCAACGGTCTGTTGATCATTCACCTCAACAGCATTTGGACGAAACTGAATGACGATGTGGGCAAGATGTTTTATGTTTTTAATAACAATTTACATTTCTACGAAATTCCGATCGACGGGAAACTTCAAATCACCGTGAATCCGGAAAACGCAGGCGAAATCAAAATTTCTACCGGCAAGAACATTTTTCGAATCAAGCACGATAAGATGCTTTCTAACATTACGTACGATGTGTCTGCAGGAGATTATCTTTACATGGAACTTCTCGGAGATTACGACAAACTTATTCCTCTCTTCGTAGAATTACGAATCGTCTATCCTATTATAAATAACCGTTAACAAAATGCCTAACGACATTTTCGGCAACACCAAGCGTGTGGACCACGCAGAAGAGATTCTCATGTTGGACATTCGAGTTAAGAAGTTGAGGACCGATTTGATCGCTTTGCAGGAAACCTTAAACAAAAGTTTAGAGTCGGAAATCGCTACGCTCCAAACGCAATGTCTCGACCCCATTCTGAAAATCGATTCCGAACTGAAGACGCTGATAAAAAATTATGTCGACGTACCTTCTTACGACAACGTTCAAAATATACAGTTGAGCGTGGATTCGCTTCAAAATGATTTGGCCAAATTACAGCAATTTCAATCGAAAAATGAAGATTTGGAAAAATTGAAACTCGAAATCGAAGAACGAACTTCCGCAATAGAAAAGAATTTCTCTGAACTTCAAACCGTGGTGAACGATATAGACGCTGAACGCTTGCATGTCGTCGTTTCGAAATTACAAGAAGAATTCACCAGCACGTTGGAAGAAATTAAATCCAAGTTGCAGACTTTGGAAGATACAATGACGAACCTACCATCGTCGGACGAACTGCAGGTCATCGGTAAAAGCGTCGCGAACATAAAAATTCAATTGGAGGCCTATCAAGATTTCGAACACATTCAAACCACCATCGCTACGCTTCAGGCGTCTTTGGAATTGATCAACGAAGAAATTAAAAATATTCACGCCGAAGCGAGAGCGTTGACGAGCATTCAAGACACGTTAAGCACGGTTCAGCAGAAGATCGAATATTTAGAAAATTTGAACGTCGAAACAAATCTTGCTCATTTTCATCACGTACTCGACAACATACAGGGTGACTTGGAATCGTTACGGACGAGCGTGCCTTCGAGCGAAGATTTGGAAAAATTGAAAACGGCGGTGACGGCACTATCCGATTCGAACGACATCAAAAGTTCATTGAGCGATCTCGAGAGTAAAGTGGCCAATCTCCCCACCTCCAAAGAATTGCACGCTTTGAAAAGAAACATATCTCGAATGCTGAAACGACTAGAAACGGAAACGGCGAACGTGGAACAGATTCGAGACGAAATTAGTTCGCTGGTGTCGACGCTGCCCACTTCGCAGAGCGTCGCCGACCTTCACACGCAGTTTACAGAGATGCGAAGGATCGTGAACGATCTTACCGAGAAGAGCTCGAAATTGAATCAAGTCGAGAACCTTCAGAACATCGTCGCCAACATCAGAGATCAAGTTGGAGTGCTGGAATCCACGCAGGAATCGACGCTGGCTTCTTTCGGTGCCAAGTTGCAAGAACTCAACGAAAACTACAAGCAGTTGAACGTGGAAGTGAAAATCAAACCGTCGTTTTCTGCCGTAACGGATACCATAGTCGAGCATTTGCTGCCCATCGAAAATAAACTCGGACAAGTTCACAGTAATCTGCTCGGCGTCGACACTAAATTCGCTAAACTGCATTCTCTGCAAGCCATCGAAATCAACAGCGTACCCAATCAACAAAGAATCTCCACGTTCGTCGAAGGTAACAAACTGTACATGTTGCATCCTTATCATCCGTACTACAAGTTTCTCCTCGATGGCACGATTCAGATAAACGAATTTTCGTACTGGTCTCACGGCAGAAAAGCTAGCGTTCCCACCATGACTTTGATATCGAATCGTGGTGTCCAGAAAGCAGGAAATATTCCTCTGGCGCGTTGGAACGAAACGCGCAACATATATGAAATACACGAAGACGAAGATCTCACCGTTTTCGACGTGAGTGCCGGCGATAAGCTGATCATTCAAAACACGAGCGAAGTGCCACCCTCTTTGAATCCCATCACGCTTGTGCTTCTCTTGAAACGTAATCTCTAAAAAAAAAATGTCTAGGCAAGCCATCGTCGAAGAATTGCATAAACCTGCGCGCCGTAACTACGAACGTTTGGCTGTGGTAACCAAGGGCATCGACGACCTCTGGCAAAGTGACCTCGTGGAGATGAGTAGCGGCAATTTGAAAAACGTGCATAAATTGAACAAGGGCAACAAGTACCTTCTCACCGTCATAGACACGTTTTCGAAATTCGCATGGGCTCTACCTTTGAAAGCGAAAACGGGAACGTGCGTCACGGAAGCATTCAAGACAATTTTTCGCGAAAGCGGTGGCAGACGACCACGGTTTCTGCAAACGGACAACGGTAAAGAATTTTACAACGCCGTATTCCAAAAGTTTATTCAAAAACACAAGATTCGACATTATTCGAGCTTCAGTCACATCAAAGCCAGCATCGTGGAAAGATTCAATCGAACCTTGAAAACACACATGTGGAAACGATTCACGCTTCGGGGGAATTACAAATGGGTCGACATCCTGCCGGAACTCGTCGACACCTATAATGAAACGGTACACAGAACGATAGGCATGAAGCCAGCCGACGTTACCAAGTCCGACGAGCAGCGTTTAATTTCTACAGTTTACTGTCCAAAGTACACTCCCACGACAAAAAAAGCTAAATACAAAATTGGAGACCAGGTGAGGATCAGCAAATTCAAACGCACCTTCGAGAAGGGATTCACAAAAAATTGGAGCACGGAACTTTTTACGGTGGTTCGAGTTCTACCTGGAAACCGACACACGTATATAATAAAAGATAGTAGCGGCAAGATTTTGAAAGGAAGATTTTACGAAAAGGAACTCTCTAAAACAAAACACCCCGACACGTACCTCATCGAGAAAGTATTGCGTAGGAAAGGTGACAAACTGTTTGTCAAATGGCTGGGACTTCCGGAAAAGAGTTGGATCGACGCGGACGAAGTGATCTTGTCAGTACGTGGAACGTGGTGAAGCGTCTACCGGATCCGGAAAGTCAAACGAAGAAAAAGAACGGCGAGTTGCTTCCCGACAGCATCCGCTGTCTGATCGTAGGTCCTTCGGGGTGTGGGAAAACGACACTGCTCGTGGACAATTTTCTCCTCGCACCGAATTGGTTAAATTGGAAGAACAGGCACCTGTACGTGTTCTCGAAAAGTTTGGAGCAATCCAAATACCAGCAACTGATGAAACTGTACGATGGTCTGGACATTGCAACGTTCGCCTCGGAAATAAAACCACTCGACGATTGTCGTGAAAATTCAGTCGTTGTGTTCGACGACGCCATCCTGGAAAATCAAAATGAAATTCGCAACTTTTTCACGCAAGGTCGTCACAAAGGAATGGATTGTTTTTACCTAGCTCAAACGTTTTCCAAAATTCCAAAACAGTTAGTGCGCGACAACGCCAATTTCATATGTTTGTTTCGTCAAGATCACACCAACCTCAAGCATGCGTACGATGACTACGTAGGCGGAGACATGAACTATAATCAATTTTCGGAAGGCTGCTCTACTTGCTGGAACGGTGACGATTTCGGATTTGTGACGATCGACATGACGAGAAAACCCAACGACGGAAAATACAGAAACAAAATCAACGACTTTCTAAACGTTGCAACGTTGTGAGAAACGACGTATATAAATAACGTCATGACGAAACGAAAAATCGAAGACGAAAATCTCAAGCTTCGCGATTACCTCGCGAAACGCTTCAAAGGTTGGAAATCCGAGAATCGCGGATTCTACGAAGAGAAGAAACGTCAGGATCAACCTGTGATCGATGCCATCAGCAGTCTAGGTAAAGAAATTAAAAGTGTCACGGAACAAAATAAAAATTTGATCAATGAACTCGTACCGCTCGCAGCTAAAAGTTACGCCGTACCCACGCCCATTTCGAGCATTCCTTCGACGCCGTTCGAACTGAAGGATGCACCTGCACGACGTCGAGCCATAGGCAGCACGTCGTCGTCTTCGGATAAAATCGAGTTGGGGCCTTTGGCACGAGACTACCTGAGCACGGGGAAATTCGACAAGGATGAAGTGTTCGGATTGTATCCCAGCATGGAAACCAGCGAAGGCGGCGGTGTGGTGTGGAAGATTGGGAAATCGAAGGTGACCTTCGAAGGCAACGACATTAAAGTCAATTTAGGCGACAAGGATAGTTGGAACAGGTATCCGGGTACGGTGGGACTGTGGGAACTCGTCGCCAAAAAGCAGCCGAAAGATTACACCGACGAAGATTACCAAAGTTACAAGGAAATTCTGATCATGACGGATGCCTTGTACCAGAACAACGACGCCTCGCAGAATAGGGTGAAATCGAGCAGCGGCGAGAAGTACAGGAATCTCATCAAACCGATTTGGAACCAGGTCAAAACAGGCAGCGGCGTCAAACGCTACAACACGTTACCCAAAGAATTCGTTTGGGTGGACGACGTTAGGAAACTCGTGGACCGATTGTTGGTGATAGCCGGCGAAGAGAATGCAGGCAACCGTAATTTCTACAACGAGAAGGTTGGCATCGTGGACATGATCAGCACGAAACTTTCCAACTTCATCGTGAACGACGACAAGGGCATAGGTTACCTGATCAAAATCATCAACACGCTGCCTCCGAAATTCTGGAACGTTGCCGAAGGAAAGGGACTCGTGAACGACATCATCAACAAGTTACCTTTCGAGATGCATTTACCTGGCTACCAGTACTGCGGACCGGGTACCAAACTCGAGAAAAGATTGGAGAGAGGAGACAAGGGTGTGAATCCGTTGGACGCCGCATGCAAAGATCACGACATCGCCTACAACACCACGCAGACGGATCTGGATGCACGTCACGAAGCAGACAGAAAGTTAGAGCACGCAGCTTTCGAAAGATTCGTGAGTAGAGACGCATCGTTGGGTGAACGGGTCGCCGCACTAGGCACCACCATCGCCATGAACACGAAACAAAAATTGGGGTGGGGTATATAAATAACATACAGTAAAAAAACAACATGGATTACATAACTATTTTGCCACCCGAGCTACTATCTAAAATATTCAAAAAGGTAGTTAACGGAGATGTTAATAAACTTGTAAACATAGCAAGAACGATGCCGGAATTTCGCATCCCTTGTGAAATGGTTCTCAAGGACCTTCTTCGGGAGATCAGCGGCCTGAGGTGCGATGATCTCAACATTCTGCTTTCGGCTGCAGGGCAAAAATTGGACGATAGGTCGGACGAACTGTACGAGGCGATGCAGGGAAGAAGACAGTATACTGATGATTGGTACAAGTCTATGCAGGAGAAGGATGATATCACTACGCACATCCTCGCGTTTTCCGAAGCACGAACTTTCTTCCTCTGTTAAAAAAATAATAATATATATACGTGCCAAAAAAAAAAAAAAAACTTGATATATAAATAACACACATCGTGAAAAATATAATCTTCGGTATATATAAATAACACACATCGTGAAAAAAAAAGCAATTAAATTTCTCTCTAACACTTTGAAATTTTTCTTGATATGACGACCGAAAAAATAAGCGATCTCCAAGCATTAAAACAAATGCTAAATTTGTCAGTCGAGTATGTAAAAATTCAGGAATTGGAAGTCGACAAACCTTACACGATAACTTCCGGTTCAATCGTTTCTACCCAGTATGGTCCCAAGGTACGCCTGTTGCTCAACGCACAATACAGTCTATTTTTACCAGATCGATACGCTAACATGTTATCCGACGAGAAGCTATCTATTTTAATCGAGAACAAAACTCGAATCGTGTACAAGGGGACAAAGGAACTTCTTGGCAAGAAAACGAAGCACGTAATAGAATTTGTGTAACGACTGCGAGGCCGTGAAAAAAAAATCTCAGAATATTTATATATAAATAACATACCGTAAAAAACTACACAAGAAAAAATCTCAGAATATATATATAAATAACATACCGTGAAAATAACACACAGAGCATCAACATGAAGCCCAAGGGTGTCGTGTACCAGATACCATACTCCAATCTGAAAAATCTAGGTGTCCTCGATGGGTTACTCACCAAGAAACAACGCGAGAAGAAACGTTCTTGCTTGTCGAAAGGACACGGAATGAAATTGCTGCTCAGCACACCTCAATTGAAAAGATTGCAACGTTCGCGGAAACAGCAAAAGATCGGAGGTTTCATATTCAGCATTCCGGCCATCCTGGCAGCATTGGGGGCCGTTGGAAGTTTGGCCGGCGGAAGTGCCGCCATTGCGAAAACCGTCATCGACTCGAAGAAGAACAAGGCGGAATTGGAAGAACAGAAACGTCACAACCTGGCCATGGAGAAGAAAGGGAAGGGCATGATGAAGAAGTTTAAAAAAAAGAAACAGAAGCACTCACCAACCGAGACATTGAATCTCTGATCGAACCGTTACAAATCAAACACTTCAGAGGAGTTTTCATGTCCGACTCGTTACCTTCAACCGTCAAAAGAAGAGAATGCGGAGTAGTCAACTTGGACGGTCAAGAAAATCCAGGCACGCATTGGATATGTTACCACAAAAACGATAATGATAAAGCATTCGTTTTCGATTCTTTCGGAGGCGTTCCACCTACAAATTTAATTCATTATCTGAAAACGAGCAAAACCTCCATATACTACAACGACGAACGCATTCAAAATTTCGGAGACGTGAACTGCGGCCATCTCTGCCTTTCCGTGCTCGCGTTTCTCTCTAAAATAAATAACCCTACGATCGAGGATTTCCAGAAAGCACTGTGGAACCTCAAACAGCATCACTAGGATGGGCGTGTTCCATCTCACGAGCGAATCTTCAATCTTGAAACTCACGCTGCACGACGACATCGTCTATCCTAAATCCGTGGCTCTGCGTGCATTCTACAGCATGTACCTCATACCCAACGTCACGCAGCACAACAACAAAATTAGCGTCGGAAGCGAACACATCGTCGTCACGCCAGGACAATACAATCTTTCCACTTTGCAAGCTCAATTACCCAAAGGCACATACCTTTCTCAAAATTCGGTCACGCACAGAGTGGAAATCCTATCCGCGACGGAGACCGTGGACCTGGGCACCATGGGAGAACTTTTAGGTTTCGAGAACGACACCAAACTCGAAGCTGGCATCAAGCACGTAGCAACCAACATTCCTAAATTTTTGGCCATAGAGACTCTGAACGTACACTGTAACGTGGCCGAAGGTATGATCACGAAATCTTCGGACGGATTGTTAGGAAGTCACAAGCAGACGGGAATCATAGCCACTTTCAAACCAAGTTCCGAGTTCATGGAACCGATCATCTACACGCCCTCTTCGCCGATCTATTTTCCAGTATGTCGCAACCGCATAGACGACATAGAGTTGGTGGTGACGAACGAGAAAGGAGACGTGGTGGATTTCGCAGGTGCCACTACGACGGCCATCGTGGAGATCAACGTATAATAAATAACCATACATGTAAAATGGAGCAAATCGAAAGTTACGAATTGCAATCTTTCCCTCCCAACCGTCGCACGTTCGCCAATCTGAACGAGGCGAACAGAGAGATCGAATACGACGTGGACGTAGGCGACGGATTCGTTCATCCTCACAGAGCGGACCTCTACCTTCAATTCGACGTGGTGAAGAAAGAAAGCGAAGACGCGTTTCCCGCAGCAGCAAACTTGATACTCGTGGACAACTTCGTGCCTCACCTGTTCTCCCAGGTGGAGGTGAGGAAACACAACACCGTCATCGACAGAATAGATTATCCAGGCATCACGTCGACGGCAGTGGGAACTTTGAAATTATCCAAAACGGACGCAGCGTACTACCAGGCGGGAGGATTCGAAGCCGGGACCAAAATATCGACGAGAAGTCACACGGTGCTCTTTCCCATGCGTCTGCTGCCTGGTTTCTTCTCGGACTACAAGGAGATCATGTGGAAGGGAGGACTGAGGATCACGTTTCGAAGAGCGGCCAACGACAACGACGCACTGATGCGATACGCTACTTTAGGTCCGGACGGCACCACACCGATAGCCAACACTTTACCCGAAGCGGCGAAATGCGTCATCCGGAGCATGGAATTGAGAATGCCGGTGGTGGAATACGAAACGAACTACGCCCTCAAGTACAAAGCGGAGATCTTGAAAAGTCCGCAGGTGTTGATTCACTTTCACGGTTACCAGTGCGTGCAAAAAATAGCGTCCGGAAGTCACATGGAATTCGACGTGACGACGCAGTTCAACAACATACAGTTCGACATGCCAGATTTCGTCGTAGTGCTCTTTCAGACCGGGAGGGACAAGAATCAGGAAAAAGATTCCAGCAAGTTCGACGACTGCAAGATCAAGAACGTTTATCTGAAGAATGGACGCAACGAAGTGTTCCCGCGCGAGAATTACAACCTCGACGTGACCAAAAACGATTACCTCAAACTTTACGAAGCGTTTTCGGCTTACAAACGCGTGACCGAGGGAAGCGTGGACATGTACTACACGCCCAGCGAGTTCAAAGCCCGGAGACCCATGACCGTCATCAACACATCTAAGAGGAAGAAGGTTGTGGTCAACGATCGAACCAACATCAAGGTCGTCTGCGAGTTCCACGATGTCTTGCCCGAGGATACCTTATGCAGTGTCATCCTGATTGCAGAGAAGTCCTTCGCCTACGACGTGAAGAACGAGAGGGTCACAGAGCAGTTTTAACAAGTTTTTTAACATCTTTTTTCTTGCACAATAAGAAATTTTTTGTACTAGCACAATCAGTTACAATAGCACAATACGAATTTCACTAGTTCAGATCAGTTACAAATGTCAATTTCATTAGCTATCAGCTACAATATCTTTTTTGCACTATAGCACGAGACAATCAGAAAATTTGCACAAAAAATTTGTTGTTGTTTTTACACGTGAAAATTAACAATAATTTTTTTTATCGTTTCAGATGCTGTCGAAACATCAAAAACACATACACACACACTAGAAAAAAAGCATGCAACTTTATTTGTAACACACACGCATACATTCTCCATCTTCATCAAGAAAATATTATAATAAACATAATCATTTTTTTATCTATATCTCATAATAAAACTCTATATCCAAAAATATCACAACATCAAATAACACTAGAGTCGTTAGTACACGTTGCATGCATTACGGAGGTCCTCTGTAGGGTTTCATGGAAGTTTGGGGGAAAAAAAAAAACACGTGAAACTCTACAGAGGTGCGGTAATCTATAACCGCAGCCATTAGAAAACTTTTACATTTTTGGTTGGGCACCACGCACCCTGGCGAGGTTATAGGGGCCAGGCATCCTAAAAAACAACAATTATTATTTGTTTGTTTGTTTGTTTGTGTTACAATACATGCGCGCGCGCGCGTGCGTGCGTGCGTGTGTGGCACATCGTTCCCCCGAGAGAGGTTTACAAAGGTCGCGATATACGGAGTTGGAAAATTACGATATGGCGCATTCGCTCATTACTCTTGCCAGCCATAAATCTCTCTCTCTCTCTTCATCTTACAGCAAAGTTGGCATCTCTATTTTTTTTAGTTGTAAGTAAATTGCCAACACACTCTAGTTAATAATGCTACATATTATACGCGCACACGCACACACATACTATATTACCATCCACCCATCTCTCTCTCTTTTACGGCAGTACATATTTGTTGTCGGCTCTCCTTGTTTAGTGTGTGTAGGTTGGCAACATTGCTTTATGCGCTGTAAGGCAAGCCTCAAGCAAAGTTGTCAGCTCCTTGCTTTAGGCTAGGTTAGACCAAAAAAACCTTGGTGATTTTTTTTTCGAGTGAGGAGTTGGCAACGCTGATTTTTACTTGAGGGCGGTCAACCGGGTTGATTGCACAAGCAAAATTGTCAGCTCCTTGCTTTAGGTTATGTTAGAGCAAAAAAAATCTTGGTGATTTTTTTTCGAGTGAGGAGTTGGCAACGCTGATCTCCACTTGAGGGCGGTCAACCGGGTTGATTGCACAAGCAAAATTGCCAGCTCTTTGCTTTAAGTTAGGTTAGACCAAAAAAACCTTGGTGATTTTTTTTTCGAGTGAGGAGTTGGCAACGCTGATCTCCACTTGAGAGCGATCGACCGGGTTGATTGCACAAGCAAGGTTGCCAACTTCTTGCTTTAGGTTAGGTTAGAGCAAAAAAGGCTGTGGGTAAGCTGTCGGTTGTTTAACTCTTCTCTTTCTCTTTTTTTTTCTTGTAAAAAGCTATGGCAAAAATACCAGTGGGTTGGCAACCTTGCTTTATGCACTGTAAGGCAAGCCTCAAGCAAAATTGCCACCTCCTTGCTTTAGGTTACGTTAGACCAAGAAAAAAAAAACCTTGGTGATTTTTTCGAGTGAGGAGTTGGCAACACTGCGAGAAAATACCTCAAGCAAGGTTGCCACCTCCTTGCTTTAGGTTAGGTTAGACCAAAAAAAAAACCTTGGTGATTTTTTCGAGTGAGGAGTTGGTAACACTGCTCACCACTTCAGCTCACCACAAGATGTTGCAGAACTCCCCCACTTGCACTACTACTGATAAACAATAAAATACTCCTTTAAATAAAACTAAGTGATCTTTATGTATTCAGATGTGCTGATAACGAATATCGCACCCGTTTTCCTGTATCACCTATAGTGTTTGCAGAACACCCACATTTTATAGTTTTGTGGTTTCAGGTCTGCTCCGCATACGGCTTAACGTTTGGTTCCTAGCAATGGATGAGATCCTTTTAGCGACCTTGTGTGTTTATGACTGGCACTTAATATTTTGTAGAGGAAACATCTGGCAGTAGAGTAATTTCCTGTTTCTCTGTTAAAATTTGTTCTTTGTGGGTTAGACGAGTCTTAACTTCCTTTCCGATAACTTCGCGAGTAGCCGTATTTTATGTTTGTGTATGTTCGTGAAATTGTGAATGTAATATTGTGTATAGTGAAGTGAAGTGTAAGTTGTATTTTAACAAAACGGTAAGAGCATTCATAATTGTTTTTTTAAAGAAATATATTATAACTCAATTAATGAGTTTGCCATGTCACGCAAATGTGTGAATAACCCGAACTTGTTTTGTTCTGTTTGCAGGAAATTTACTCCGAAGTCACAGAGAAATACTATCACTCCTATAGTGAAAAAAGCATATGAGTTGTATTTTGGAAGTAAAGCAGACGAGGGAAAAAGCTGGGCACCAGGTAAAATTTGTTGTAATTGTTCGCGAACTTTACGTGGTTGGCTTAATAGAACTCACAAATCAATGCCCTTCGGAAACCCTGTAATATGGACAGAACATAAATATCTACTACATATTGTTACTTCTGTTTAACAAACATAGTGGGATATAGTTCAAAAAACATTCTATATTTTATCCTGATGTTCCTTGAGTCAAGAAACCTATGATTCATGATTTTATACCAATTCCTAAGCTTTTAAAGAATGGACAGTGGATGAAACAGAACCAACCAGTGCTTCTCCAGATGACGAACCTGGACCCTCATATTCAAACACCATTCCAAATTTTCCAGATCCAAATATACCTCACTTTATTTCCCAATCCGAACTAAATGATCTAGTCAGAAAAACTTAATTCCTGGAGAGAAGAGTGTTAGGAATCACCCTCTACTTGAGAAAGACAAGATTTTGTTACCACCGTTGCATATAAAGTTAGGGCTGATGAAAAATTTTGTTAAGGTTTTGGATAAACACGGTGAGGGTTTTGGGTACTTAAGAAAAACATTTCCTAAACTCAGTGATAGTAAGTTAAAAGAAGGCATATTTATTGGGCCGCAAATCCCTGAGATCATTCATGATGACAACTTTGTGGAATTGCTAACAGAAAAAGAGAAATGCGCATGGTTAGCTTTCGGACAAGTATGCTGTAATTTTCTTGGAAATGTGAAATCTGACAACTACAAGGAACTTGCTAAAGTGTTATCAGCGCATGGGGTGCAATATGTCCTTGAAAATTCACTTTTTGCATTCGCATTTAGACTTTTCCCCCCTTAACTTGGGCGCGGTTAGTGACGAATGCGGCGACAGATTTCACCAGGATATTTCTGTCATGGAGAAACGATATGCAGGAAAGTCGGTACAGAACATGTTAGCAGACTACTGTTGGAACCTCAAGGAAGATGTTTCTGGTGGCAGTTACAAAAGGCAGAGTTCAAGAAAGAAATTTTGAAAATGTGAGTAAAAATGTGTTTTTTTTCCTTTTTTTGCATGAATTTTTTTAATTAAGCAGTCAAAATCGGTCCTATATATATATATATATATATATATATATATATATATATATATATATTTCATAGTTATTCACTTCAATATTTAAATCTTATTTCATGAGCAAACAAACAAAAATAATTTTAAATTTCGATGTATTATTACAAAGGGAATTAAATTTTTATTAAAACAAAATATGAAAATCCAGGGAAAACTGTAGGTGATACAGCATTTCTGCTTTCAGATTTGGATTCAGCGGGGTCGAATTATAAATAATCACCTATTTTCGTTCAAAGGAGCAAAAAAAAAAGTTTGAATTTGTTCATCAGTGTAATAGTAGGCAAGGAAAACATCTTAGTGTTTAAGGGTAATACATTGCAAGTCCACATTACACTGTAGTATTGAATAATAAACTATGGATAGCATAGATAAAGTAAAGCACACAGGATGTATAACTCGAATCGCCTACGATTGCTGACGTCTTGTGACTCTGTGTAGGCTTTCGTATATAAAGCTAGGCTCTGGCGTATAGCTAAGGACTGAGGTCTATTGCCTCTGCTTAAGTGCGGATCGGATTATAACAGTGCTTCACTGTCATGGGAATGAATTTTCTATAAAAAACTATTCTCGACACAGATAATCTGATTAACGTCATAGCAACACAGCGAAAGCTAGCAACAAGTCAAAAGTTATTTTCGACTTCATTGCATGAAACTGTGTGCATCTTGTTCTGGTTTGGTGAAACGTCACCAATAATTGACTAATGTAGTTGACAATTCACATTGACATTTAACACATACTCACGACTTCACAAACAAGTATATTTTAATGTGAATCACGCGGTTCCGATCGATTACAATTGTCCGTGTATTCTTTTCTTTACCCCTAAACGTCAAAACATAACCATTCGAGGTGACATGGTTTGCAACCTTTGTCCTGATGTATGGATGATGAACACGCACATACATACACGCATACGTGAACAAATGAATAGGTTTGCCACCGGAAGCGGAATACGAGAGTCAAATTGACCCAACAATGTCCCCTCGGCTGAGTGAACTTCAAAAGACACCCCTCGCTCCCTTTTCATAATGAGAACGGAAAAGATAGCATTACAAAATGGTAAACCATCCATGTTCAAATGGTGTCTGTTGTTTAATTACCTTGTTCAATGCCACAGACTATCTGTCTAACGTGATGTACGTATGTGCTGGGACGAAAAAATAAAACAGTACAATTTGGTATCGTGTGAATTATTGAAAACGTAGAAAGAAATTGTATTAGCTCTAAGCCAATACCACTTTGAACCGATACCACTTTGAACCGATACCGGTACCGATTCCGGTACTCTCAGCGATTAACACCTATACCGACATCGATGCTTGAAAATTGTAATAATTAATACAATATTGAATAATAAATATGTGATGGTAATCACTTTAATCACATGCATCAATTTACCAAGATTTTTGCTTTAAAATATTAAAGAATTACATAAGAATATAAAATTACATGTTATGTTTGTATGCACGAGAAAGAAACTTCGGATTTTGCATAATATCTAGGAAAATTAGACTACTTGAAAGTGGAAACCGTGAAAGACTATAATACTGAAAAAGTACCGGCCGGTATCGGCAAATAAATTTCAACCGATACTTTCTGTTACCGATACCACTGGTATCGGCCGATACATCGACATCGGGTTAGATCTAAATTGTACACAAGGTCAACAAACATTTTGAATATCAAATTGGGAAGCATCCTAGCTAGAAATTAAGTTATAGCTAGCAACAAGAATTTATTTTACATTTGTGTGTGCATATACACATACAAACTTGCTAAGAAACGCCCATTAATCTTTGAGGACGAGATGGTAGGTCGACCACTGAACATGCAGAGCGTTTCGGCTTGAAAGATTCTGAACATTTCTTCGGAAGTTTTCTGAGCGGTGTTTTCTTCATATTGATTGCAATTTCCTTGGGAGAAATATTTTACTCCTCTGTAGTCAGATCTTAAATTGTTTCATTTGTTAATATTGAGTTATGTATATATTTCAGCTTGTGAACATGCTTGCTGCTGTGTAAGCAGTAGCTTAACTTTTGGGACAAATAGAGTGATGCAAGAGATGGCGGATGGGGAATGAGAAATGTTGTATCAGTGAACTTGGTGTCTTTGATGCTGTTATTCACTGCGATGATAGAGCTCGGACTTGTATGTAATTACATATTCTATTCCTTTCTACCGTACTAGCGATACCAGAGCCAAATTTTACACAGAGCACCTAGAGGTTGCTATAATTCAATCATTGACGAGATTCCAGATGACTATCCTCTCGAAAGTGTTAAGAAGGGGTTAATTGTTGATTTCTTTCTGTTAAAATTCTGGCTGTATACGATAACCAATTTTAGGGCAAAGTATCTGTGCAATAACACAGTTAACATGTGGTCGAAACCCAAATCAATCATCCACCTGAAAGGTATGTTAAAGGGTTAAATGCCTGTTCAATTAATTAGCGCAGGCTGGAATCAAAACACGCACGGAATATTTATTTGGATTAAAATGGTAACGACATTTGTATAGAATGTTTCTGTACTGTGTTAATTGAGAAATTATCGAGATCTAAATCCAATGATGGAGAAGCTTAGTATTTCACCAAATACTCCTGCAGGCAGGAGTTGGTACTTATGGAATTATTGTGTGTGTTGATACCATATCAAATTAGACGTAAAAATATCCTTATGAATACCTCTTGATACCATAGCTACCCACTCCTTCTTACGGGATAGGGAGTGTACAGGATGGTTCAAAAGTATGGAGAGACTCGAATGAAAGTGTTGAATGACATACTGTTCCGTACATGACCCACTTTGGACAGAAACTTTCTCACAACCTTCCCATAGCTCCGTCCTGTTGGTAAAAAAAACTGTAAAAAGTACCTTCCTCCGTTAGCAAAGTTGAAAAACCCTCTTCATTTAACAAATCCAAGTAGCCCTCAGCATTTAAGGCTCTGTCGAGGAAAAATGGACTAACCAATCGCGTTCATCACACCATACAACACCATTAACTTACCAACACTAACCATTCGGCTGTGATCTCTCCAAAATTGGTTATCAGATAAAAAGCTTCGAAAAATTTTGTTTATTAACTTCCTTATGAACATAAAAATTAGCCTCGTCACTGTGAAGAACTTTTCATTCCAGTGGGAACATCACACTGTAGTTGTTGGAAACAACCAGTCACAAAATCCAACCCTTCGGGAATATTCGTGATCAAAATCATGTGTAATGGAATGCGAACTTCTCTTCCTAGACGTCAGCATGATCTCGATGCGTTACTGACGCTATAGAGCAATTTTAATGCTTTTCGCCGACACCTCTAAAAGGAGCAAATTGGTACAATAATTCATTCATACCTTTTTACTGGTTAAAGATACAGTACGTCGAAATAACTTTCACCACTGTATTTCTCGTGAAATTCTAGCCTGATTTGATATGCCATATCCACCCCATTTCTATTTTGAACCTGAATTCAAGATGGCGGGTTCCAAGATGATGGCCATCATCGTCAAATGTCCTACATTTTCCGCCACCCCTATTACAAACCCGCAGTGTTAGTTTTGAGGAACAGTATGTCATTCAACTTTTATTCGGTTGTCTCCATACTTTCTTTGGACCACACTGTAGTATCAAGAATTAAATTCAATATCCAATTACTAAACTCCAAGAATGCACTTTTCTTAATAGACATCTTCAGAGCAGACCTACGTGGCGCAGTGATTAGCACAGCACGCTACGACGCCAGGAGTCCCGGTTTCGAATCTCGGTCTGGACATGGGTGTTTTCTGTTTTCATCATATCATAACTCATCCTCATCTTCGCGATTAGCCAAAAGTGGCAGAAAAGCGAAGTAAAATAAAATCAATCAATCAATCAACAAATCTTTAGTGGTTCGAACATAAGCGTTGCAGCAAGCTTATAAACGATTTATCTGTTTTTATTGAACAAATCCTCTCGAATCGTATCTATTCAGTAAATGCTTCTAGATGTGTTTTCACTCCAGTCTGGTTTAAGTTACAACTTAAGATTTAAGCACGCTTCTACGACTCGACAGTACACTACTGAGTTCAATAATAGATCAATAATCGCTGCCAAAGATGTTGATGGATTTAAGTAGGGCGTGCCGTCCGCGACTTTTCACCCGTACAAGCTTCAGACGAGCTTCGGGTGAAATGTAAACATCAAAAAATGCCTTAACCACAAGATGGACGTACTTTCCCTAACCGCAACCCAGGATGTGTGGGAGGAAGGGCGAGGTTAAAATCGCTGCGGTTGCTGAGTTAGTAAGAAAATGAAAAGCCAGAACAATATATTCAAAATCAATGAGATCAGCTAGAGTCAGAATTCCTCCTCTCCTAACAACCAACCGACCTCGTCTTCTGGCTCCAACGACTGCCCAGTAGCTTGTTCTATTGATCACATTGAGATTTCTTGCTTCACCCCTTCTTCTGTTTTCATGACAGGGATAGCTGCTATTTCTCTAATTCGCCTTCTTTCTTAATCCTTCCAGCTACAGCACCAATCAGGAGCCACTACCCAGCGACATTACGAGGCAAGATCCCACTCGACACTCCTCACCAGCGAGCTCACCGCGTCAGGAAAGAGAACAAAATATAACCAAGAGGCACTCAGCACAGCATGACATGAGGGTCTCAACTACAGCACAAGCTTCAACCAACCTCCCCGTCTTTCACCTAACAACGAAGGCATTTCGGCAGACGTGAAGGTGGGGTGGGAAGGTTGGTTTAAGCTTGTGCGATGAGTGAGACCCATGAAATGAGGTTCCAATGTCAACGGCAATAATTTGTCTAAGAAGTGGTGAAATGAACAAAAAAAAACAGTAAGTAACTTTTAAATGTTTCTTCTCGATTGGTATTTGAGATCTCTAAAATAAATATTTGTTCTGTATAACTTCAAAAAGGGTACATTTGTTTAACACTGTTTTGTCCCAGCGTAATGCTTGCCTTGGAGGCTGTAACGACCGTAGGTGACCTGCAAGACTTCAAACAGTTACTAACCTTCATATTGTAATATCAAAAACGATCTCTATATTCTTGGTTTAAGGTGATGTTTATGGCTGGCTACCAAGAAAAACGCAAGTTGATGTTATCTCACTAGTTATATTAAACTGTTTGTTATATTGGTAACTAAGTATACATATTCTGAAAGCTTTTAACAAAGGCGGAAGATTACTTGAGAACTATATTGCCGTATTATGTGCAGGAGGTAACCATGTACGTGTGGAGCCAGGAGAATAAATAATTGTCAGAAGAAACAGAAAGTTATAATCTATATATAAGCTGAACTAGCCATCTGAGGTAATATCAAGGAAGTTACTGCATCTCCTTGCCTATGAACGCCGATTTGGAGGAGTGATATAAATTACCAAAATACATAGAACCTTCATACAGGCCGTTAGGTGCGTATCAAGGCAGAGTCAATGAGAAGTTTTCAAGTACTGTATACTGTATACTCATAAAGGCAGTGGCCTTTACAATCACTTACCTGAAAAACAAAACAGAAATTTATTAATAGTATTATTCGAAGTTTCCACAAAGAGATAAAAACACAAGACAAAAAATGTAATTTAATTTTCAAAGTATTGTATTTAAAAGAAAGTTTTCTAAAGTCAGTCCAAAGCTTTTACTAGACATTTCAAGTTGTCCACAGTAACTCTTAAGAGCACAGGGTAGCGCAAAAGTCAGTTTACCCAAAAACACATTGATAATAGTATTACGATTTACTTGTACTTTGTATGTATACTTGAATTTTGTGTATAAACTTGAATTTGTGTATGGGTAAACTGACTTTTTCACCACCCTGCTGTATATTGGCATTACGTCTTTATCGGAGGCCATGGACATTTCGCCTCATTTTCTTTCCATTATCGTCCTATTTAAAGTTCGAGTTTACTAGGGTACAACAAATATGTGACGCTGAATAAACACGTAACTAATGATTTGAAATGATAATTCAGTGGCTTACAGGCAAATAAAAAAAATCATATCTTATAATACTGTCTTGTAGTTATTCCTATTCTTTTATCTGTTAAGATTAAATACACCAACGAAAGAATAGAAGGAACCATCACAAAAGAACAGACATATCTTTGCCTGGTTTTTAACCTCCTTTGTTGATAATCCTGCATCGTGGAGGTCTAGCAACAACACCTGAGGATGGGCAGGACCAACTAAGAAACTAGATAAATATTGTTGTTCTAGTAGGTAAGATACAGCAGTTCAATAATCATCTCGACACCTAGGAAACAAAGTTTCAAATTAGAGTAAATTTTTATGTTTTGTACGTTCATTTCGAATATACTCCCGAAATTCCAATGCGAAGAGTTATCTAGTTGATAACTGAATGACACAAGTTTGCCTTATATTATTAGAATAAAATTCTTTTTTAAAATTGCATTCTTTTTCTTGCCCATTTATAGTTCTGAGTGCTCTCCTGACTGGCTGCCCAATCCATATGCTGTGATGTGTTCAAACATACCACGTTAGGGGGTGTAAGGGGTGACCTTCCACGTAGTACACCAAATTGTCGACCTCACTTCCACGCAGTACACCCTAGACTGCTTTATGCAGACAAACGAGGCTCTGGCGACTGGCCCTATGGTCAGTATAATTCTGTGTGTTGTCCTTGTGTGTGCTGAATGCCCCATTACAGCCTCAGCTTTTAACCAAAGTCAGAAAATTTTAAGATTTTAGTTGTGCGGCATTACAGTTGTGTTATTTTAGTTATGGTAAGGGGCTGGAGCCCTTATTGTGTGACGGGTGCAAAATAGCCTTAGTGCTGACGCACCATAAATTCAAATACCACGTTAGGACCAATCACGTTGCCTAAAATATTGGTTCACAGCGTTGCCAGGTGTGCCAAAGCTGGTAGGGTGGCCCCACAGTGGACACTACTATGGTACGGGAATACGTTGCACACGTACTTCATGTTCTGTTTCTTTAGAGCTATTATAGTACAGTCGGTAGGTCGTGTGGCTATCATGCGTGAGTCTCACGGTTGCTAATCAATAGAGTCATTCGTTTTGCACGATGTGACTATTTTGTGCTTTTGAAAAGTTTCGAAACTTTCAGGGCAGAAGTTAGTTTCAGGGTACAACAATCAATGTTAAGTAACTTTTAGAACCATAAAATTGCCAATTTATACTGCTAGTGCATATTTTTTTATCTTTTATATTTCATACCTTTGTAACAGATACGCATCTCTATTACAACTAGGTCTCTAATGTAAATTATTTAGGTCATAGGTGTAAGAATGATTACATTTAATGATATAGCCTACTATTGCGACACTCATGGGCACATCGATGCCATTGACTTTCAATAGAATCTTTGCAACCCAGATCTGTCTGTCTACCATAATGTTGCAATTCTATTTGTAGTTCTAGCTGAAATAATACCAAATCGCATGTAATGCTCCAACAGCATTTCGGATTTATTTTCCCCCACATTATCGGAAGAAAATGGTACGAACCTGACAGTTGCACTCAACACTCCTCACCAGTGAGCTCACAGCATCAAATAATGATACCAGAACAGAACGAATGAATCCCTGCATACCGCTTCTCCAAATTTGAGAATTATTTTTCTTTACACAGGTATAAAACTTTTTGAAATTAAATCCCTAAATATAAATATTAAACAATGTTTAAAATGTTTACTTTCCTACACTTACACACAGTTTCATATATATTATTTTTATTTTTTAGTTTGTAAGTCTACATTTAGCATTGATAGGGTAATAGGGACTGGACCTTCAGTGGAATGCAAACAATTATGTTCCTCATGTGCCTCTACGGGTTATGGAACCCGGGGCTCCTTGTTTACAAGGCAAAGACCGACCTTACCACTACGCCCGTCTGGAAGCCGAGTTTTGATACACACACACACACATATATATATGTGGGGGGGGTGATATAAATCCATTTTATGGACAGATAAGTTAATTAGGACAGGACCTATAGGTTAAAGTGAGATCCAAACCATTATGTGCCTCCAATATCTGTATGCATATACTGTATATGTATTAATACATATATTCCAGAAGACCACATACCCCAATATTTAAATGAACTCCTGGCTTCTTACAAATAAAATAGTGGTACACGGTCTAGTGTTAAACCGTACTTCCAGACCCAATTAATAATTTCAGAGGAGTTAAAACAAGCTTTGCCAACTTAGCTTTGTCCTACAAACCCCCGTTTGCAACACAGTGTACAACGTGAACACTACCAATTACACCTAGGGTTAATTTGCCTGAACTTAGAACAAATAAACATAATCGCTTAGGATAATATAGCGTAGTGCGGTATGTTGAAAATTATTTCTAAAGCATGCCAGCAAATCTGTGCGAATCTGCACAAAGCCAAATTGGCTGTAATAGGTTGAGGACAGTGTGTGCATGCGGTTCTGGTGACATTTGAAACCGTACTCTGCGGACTCTCCGCTTTCCACGTTGTCGGATTGTCACCGAGAGGACAGAGTTGACACGAGCCGCCAGTCATCAGTCCATTTGCCAGAGTCCCGGCTCTGTACGTGACCACGCATATTTTTAAATATTCACTCTATCGTGAAATATCACAAGGATCTGAGATTTACATGGGGCAAACCATGGCGGGATATACATTTATATTTAAATTTCGAACTCAGTTTTGATGGGGTGAAAATTAATTGAACTCGTTTTGGATTTTTTGGGGTCAGCAAAAGAACAGTGTGGAAATGAAAATTCACCACCATGAAATGGCAACTTATTCTACTCTGCCTTTTTAAAAATTGTTATTGTACGAAAGTTTATGTGAAAGGCCTAGATTTTTCTGTGCTCCCTTGCTTCCACCCACCACGAAGTAATCAAGCCTTACAATATATACAGGGTGTTCCCGTACAAACTGACAAAACTTTCACAACGAGTGCATATGTGAGGGCAAAACAGAGCAACCATCGCAACAAAAATCGATTATGTTGAAATGTGCAACGAGTGTAGCAGGAATTCGAATTCAGGCTGGATGTGTGCAGTGTTACCAAGTTCTCCTTTCTTCCATAGAATCCATTTCTCTAATCTCTCTCCTGGTGGCGAACAATGAAACTATCCCATCAAACATATTTTGACTTTATCCGTCAATAGCAATTTTGTGCACCTAATCAAGAGTAATATGTGTTTCAAATAGGAAGCAACATTTATGCTAACTTTACATGATACCAAAATTGTATAATCATAGCGGAGAAGATTACAAAATGATTTATACCTATAACACAATGTCCACGTATTTATGTACACACTGCAAGACATTGACAATAACAGTTTTTACTTTGCCAAATCCTTAAACTTGTTCATATCTTTTAATGTTATAGAAATTTCTTTCCACTTTCATTTGCATTTATATATATTTTTTTCTCCACTTGCATTTTCATTTCCTTATAAATTTCTTTCGGCTTGCATTGGCATTTCCTAAGGATAATTAAGCGCCCTCTGTGGTAGACCGCGTTGAACACTTAACTCATAATTTACCGAAGGGTTATGGGTTCGTGTCATGGCCTGGGTGATCTTTACATGCGTCCTTTCGTCGATTTCATGTTGTCATCTCATCGTCATCGTAGCAATTAGCCAAACGTGGCAGAATCATAAAAAAATAGAAGTCAAAATATATCTACATATATTTCTGTAGAACAAAACCGGGTGGGAGAAATAATTTTACACATCTGGTGACTGTACACAGAGAAAACAAAACGATGGCTTGCTCTCGCTGTTGCCTATATATCTATGATGTAAAACAGACATAAGTAGCCACGAAACTATTGCGGATATACAGACAACATCGAAAGCAAACCACACGGAGATTCACGTAAATGTTCTAGAAGAAATCATTAGCAGATATAATTTTTTCCAATTTGGAATATCATAGCGGTTTTTCTAAAGGAAAGGTATTTTCGAAAATTGCATCGTATACATCGGCCCAAGGCCCAGTGGGGCCTTAACTAAACACGTTTTGATTTTGGCAATCTTAAAATAATTTTGACCATTTCTTTTCTGTATCTCTGGACAAATGTGCACGGTTAACGAAAGATTTTGGCCCCTGGCGAACAATTGTTTCTTTGTGGCCTATTTTAACAAATGTTACAAAGGTTACCAAAAACAGTTTTTTTGTTATTCCAAACGAACTTTTTCCTCTGTGTAATATGTTGCTAAGTAGCCAAACCATACGCTTCCTACCGCTTGACACTCGACACTGCTCCAGGGAGAGAACGTAGGCAACACTGCATGATAAATGTTGCCACATCGACGGCGACAATCGGCAATTCTTGGTCGCTTTACTTTTCCCATATTTGGCAGCAGACGTCTAGTTTTGTGGTCCCTACACTCTATTCAGGGAATCTCAGGAGCGAGTGAAAGAAAACAAGTATTTGATAAGTAGTGACTCGAGAGAGCTCCACCAATGAACTTGTGAGAGGGGAAGCGAGTGCAGCTACCAGCCGTTTGCAGCAGCGGCACTGCTTTGCTCCACCAACCCGCATACTTCCCTTCTCTTCCATTATGCGAGAACTTGCAGCACATATTTCAGAGACAGAGTATATTTTTTTGTGAAGAAACTGCTTTTCAATGTGGCTGAAAGAAACCAGCGAAACCTCTGTCGCTCTTGCCTTTTCCATATGTTGCACTCACACATCGTTGCTATATTACTCCACTCGTGTCGACACACATGAACCTAGCCCCCAAGTTCATATCCAATAGCGTCCAGCGAAGTACGAAGAAGAAATTTCTTCTCAAGTCTGCTACGATTGATGTCCCCCGTCCTCAAAGGCAGTCTCTTTGTCTCTTCGGCTGACCAGAAGAAGAGAGACAAACAAACGGTGTCTGTCCGAGTCAATAACTTAATACCTTTCGTCGACTCTTTTTGGGATGAATGGTGGGGCTCGATAAAGATGATTAAATGGAGCCATTCCTTCTAGAGTTCAATTCAGCTGAAAGACATTTCTCAAGATCTGTCTCTCTCTCTCTTCTCAAAAGCTACCATTCTCAGAAAGCAACACGTTAGAAAGAACTTGTAGCAATTGGGAGAAATGTATAGAATAATAAACAAGTTACAGCATTCACTAGAATTGTGTGTGGAGGGGAGGGAGATAAGCAAACATACATGTGTTTGTATTTACTTACAAATTATATTGCTGACCAAAGCTTCAGATAAATGCTGCACATTGACACGGCTTTGTACCGGTAAACAACAGGCGAAGAAACAAAGAAGTTCTAAGCAGAAACAGCGTTCTGTAGCTTATGTAGTGTCTTATATTAAAAAGGTAAATTTTTACAATCTTAAGTCCTTATTTAACTCCAAATTTTGGTGAAAATAACTACATATGTATTTACATATTTAGCACATTTTAACTACATATACATCCGTTCCCTGGCCATCTGTTTCTCTATAATTTGACATGAAAACCTTCTAAATATAGTTAGTCGTTAAGGAGAGGCAGACGGGCAAGTCCATAATTTTGTGACACCTATAACTGCAGTAAATATAATATGCTATAGCTAGATATCTGGAATGACTGGAAAGTTATTGCATTTCAGTAACCTGCTGTGAATTTAAAGCTTTTGAGTAAACATTTCCAGTCCCGATTAGCCTATATGAGCATAAAGTGGACTTAACAAAAACTCAAACTTACAGAAATGTATTTTAAATAAATAGTAGTATAGTGTTGTTTCAGTGAGCAATTACAGTTACAATACGGATGGTGATGTAATGTTTACAACTAAAGTGCAAATTATTTCGTCGTAAATAATTGCAGTTAAAATCAATTTTCTACAAAAGAGAACTAAAGTAAATATGTTAAAAATTTCTATTAATTTTTTTCGTGTGTGTAAGTATTGATCGGAGAAAATAAGAAAGGAAGTGGTCTATTGAACAGGTTCATTTAGGCCAGAGGCTATATCTATGAAGGGTGAAGGTATGGGATTCCTCTTAACAGTTGCGGGTGGAGAACATGTACTGGGAAATGGAAGGTAGGCACATGGGATTCCGAAACGGCTTCTGAACGCAATGAAATGGGATGGAAGCTGGTCTCGTAAAATCTTAGTTATTGAAATGAACGGAGAGGATCGATTGTTTATGCTGAAGCTAAGGGCGCTACATAAATATCACCACGTAGCTAGAATGCAGAGGAACTGTTATACTTTCTGATACTTATTCATTTAGTGAACGATTTTCTATTGGCTACTAACATAGATTTTATACCGCTTTTTGGTTACACGACTTAATCTCTCATTCTTTTGAACACATCACAGCACTTTAGTTAGCATTGTTGACGATCTAGATTTAGCCAAAAGTACGTAGGTTAGGTTTGTGTACGATAAATTGCAACTCTTTTATTTCATCTGGGCATTGATTGAATAACATAGCCAGTTGTCGGGCACAACTAGTGCTGCCCTCTGACACGACCAATGTTGCCAGTACATCTCGTAATTTCGAAAAAAAAAAGTTTTTAAAGAATATATCATAAAATGTGTCTCTTTTGTCTCTTCGATAAATACCCACATTGCCCATCAATGCACTTTCAAAATTATTGCCAGCCACTTTATATCTATCTTTTATTCACGTTTGTGTTTACTTCGTATAAAAACTTTTTTACACCTTGGTAACTTTCTACGCATACTGAATGTTCATGTAGAGCATGATTTTCTTGTTTAATGTTTATAAAATATCCACATAGACAAAGTTAATATCCATTGCAAGTTTCATGTCTCTATCTCTTTTTATGCAAAAGTTACGTACGTTCAAAGACTCAGCTGCGCGACTTTTTGGTCCAGTAGGACCAGTAAACTGTAGGTCCTATCCCTATTAGCCTCCATGTGCATAAAATATACTTAGAACCAAATATCAAACTATTGTTTATGAGCATAATAGATTTTGATGCAGTCCTAACGCATTGCAAGTACCATCAAAATACGGATGACACACAAATATGTATAGGTGTGGACATAAACAGTCCAATGAGCCTAGAAACATTGTACTAAGATCTAAGTTTAATAGACTGTCCCACGAGTCTGTTGAGCAAGCGAACGAAAACAAGTCCTCTGTAAAAGGAGTGACTCGAGAGGGCTTGACCAATGAACTCTTGAGAGGAGAAGTGAGTGCATAGAGGAGAAAACGAGACTGCAGCTACCGGCTGTTTGCAACAGTATGCACTGCTCTGCTCAGCCCACTAGCATTTCTCTCCATCGCTGCTGCTATGCTCGGGGTTCCTCCAAACACTCCGATTGGTCTGAGCGCAAAGCACTCCATCTAGCTTCATATTGAAGAAGTCTAATGTTCCACTGCTACTACTTCTGCTCGAATCATTTTCTTCACGATGTTCTTGAATATTGTGAGCATCATGTGCTCTAAATAAAGTTCAGCAAAGTATGAAAGTTTCTGCACATGCATAGTCCACAAAGACCACGCGATTTTAAAGTTCTAACAGCATATTTTTTCCTTGCAGGTAAAATTTTTAACGGTTTGATTGTGATGAAATGGAGACACGTAGAAAAAATGAACTAATTTCACAATCTGCAGAGCTACTGTAGCTTAAAAGTGGGACGAAAAGAAGAGAGTGGGCGAGGTAGGAGACCTCGTCGGTCGTGCACATCCAGTCTGAAAGCTCTCGTCAACTGATTCGTGAGTGGCATTGCAGTGTGGTAATCATGGCAGACGGAACAGGTGGCGGTTCTTTGAAAACAATGGTTCATTCTTCAGCAATATTTCTTGTCTTTCAACACAAGCTACTGACCAGTCACAACATTTCATGCTGACTGGCCTTGAATGGGTTTTGTGCAGGTGGGAAGTTCGCACCGTACGGACAGCTAACTTCCACAATCCTGTCGTAAACAATTATGGTTTACATGGAGTGAAGGCAACTTGCGCAATCGTCTAGTGTGCAGCATAACGACTCTCAGCCTTTCTGAATTATCTGACAACTTCGGTAAATGTAAATTGTAAAGTGGATGTGCCCACATTCCACAGAAAAAAAATATCTTCCCCTCCAGCTTTCCTTAGGGTAAAAACCCACCTAAATCAAATAAAGACATGAACTAACCTGTCATAACCGGGAAGAAGGGGAAACAAACTCGCACAAAGTGTCCGGTACGAGAACACAATCATTCTGTGTACTTGCCGGAACAGGAAATTACTTTTTCTAACAAAACATTTTTTTTAATGGGCGACCACAAGCAAATAGCTGATTCCGACACATCCTGTCATCCTGCATTGCGAGCTTCTAACTCATTTCCATGAAGGGTGAGGGCTGGGAAGGTTTCCTGCATTTTCAGTGGCCTCGTCTCATAACGCTAGTGTCATTCCTTTTCGGCTATTTGACACGCATTTTATTGTAGTCGAATCAAGATCGAACAGTTTCTCTTAGAAGCAAGAAAGACTGCGACATTTTAAAGTTTCATTGACATTATTTTACATGGCGGAGCTCAAACCAGGCAGTACATTAACTTCCAATGACACACACAATCACATATAGGCTACACACACAGTGTTCCGAAAGCTAACTTCTAAAAGTAGTATTTTAAAAAGTAACTGAGTTGTAGCTACAAGTACTTACTTTCAAAAGTAGATAATAGGTAAAAATAGAGGTAAAGTACCCCATGCATGTAGCACCGTACCATGAAGGCACATTTAGGGAATGTGAGCAGGGCCCCACACATCCTCGATCTTTGCCACTGTGATAACTAGCACCACGCTCCGGCCGCCTTTAACACCCAGGGTTACCCCAAGGCACCCATCGATTTGAGGCTGGGCGGGCTCCAAAGGCATTATGCGGTGACAAGGCCGGAAAAATTCCGACCTTAGATCACCCAGCCTGGGAATCGAACCCGGGTCTCCCGCATGACATTCAGACGCCCTACCGAATAGACCAACGCTGCTCTAACAAAGTATCTAATTGCAGTTAAAATTTCTCAAAAAAGTTGTTACTTCCAAATTCTGCACACACACACACTCATACGTAAGAAGCGATGTAAGATGTGAGTTTTCAGAGGACATTAAAGTGTCGAACGCACTTCCAAGTAGTACACCTCCAGACTTACGAGCAGGGTTGTGTAATTACGCGTAAAAATGGTTTCCTACATGACACGTAAATTATACGTAACAAACGCGTAAAATACGTAAAAATGTAAAGTATGTAAAAAAACTAGAATAAAATAAAAATTAAAAGAAAACCTGTTTTTTGTGATGTGTTTATTGTTATGTATGGCAGAAAACAAAAAAAAAAAAAAAGGCTTTAAGAAACTTTCCTTCCATATTTGTATGTTCTCTTGTATTGGAATTTTACAGACTGCCCTATTCACATTCACAGCAAGTGTACAATACGCAAGGAAAAGGAATTTGAAGCTCTTACTAAAACTTTAAAATCCAATCCAAATCAATTGTTGTTATGTTATGTGCAAGACGTCAAAAGTTCTCAATTTTTAAAAATATGTGAAAGAACCGGAGTTAGCCCGGCTGGGTTCGAAAAAAAACACCAAAACAAAAGTCAAAAAGTGTTTTTTCTTCAAAAAATGTAAATTATTGCTTTAAATAATTGTGACGTAGAATTTTCAACAGTTTGAGAAAACTTGTAAAATTATTAAGGCTCAGCCGAGCGTATGTATGTGTGTGTATATGTTTGTTCAGGCATAACTCTCGAACGCCCGGAGCGAATTCAACCAAACTTGGTACACCTATCACTTGCAACCTGGCACCCCTAGTGCCAAGGGTAGGAAAGGGGTGACATGTAAAACGAACGATATTAGTGTTCAATCCATAGTTTTCGGGGTCACTAAGATCAATAGTGACACTCACAATCAACTCCAAGTTCATCACCTATCGGCATGGGGGGTGAGGGCGGGTGAAAATTAAAATGTCAAAAATGACTAAGATTAGTGTCGAATCCATAGTTTTCGCTAAGTTGCTAAGCTAATTGGTGACATTCACAATGACCAAACTTCGTACACACACGACTTACAATCTGGAAAGAAATACTGTTGGGGTAAGCGCCTCCTGGCACCCCTAGGGGTGGGGGTTGGAAGGGGATACATGTAAAAATAATCGAAAACAACCGATATTAGTGTGGAATCCATAGTTTTTGGGGTCGCTAATATGAATAGTGACACTCACAATGCCGTTCAACTCCAAGGCACCCCTGGCAACACTAGGGGGCGGGGGTGGGAAGGGGTGACATGTAAAACGACCGATATTAGTGTGGAATCCATAGTTTTCGGGGTCGCTAAGATGAATAGTGACACTCCCAATGCCGTTCAACTCCAAGTTAATTTTACGCTATAGTTAAAATTCTTTATTTTCCTGTCTAATAGAAGATTGGGATAAATATATTCCCGGGCAACGCCGGGCAATCAGCTAGTAATTAAGATAATACAAGTTTGTGTTTTTTTCAGGATATTTTTCTCAAATCATGCTAGAAATGGTCTTTTAACAGAAATAATACGAACATATAGCCAAGAAACAAAAAAAGAGAAGGGTTTGAAATTTATAGATAAAACGTTTGCACTGGTTGATGCAGTATTGTTCAACAAATCTTATAATTTTGAAATTGATTTGGTTTATTCCGCTTTTCTGCCACTTCTGGCTAATTGTGAAGATGGGGATGAGTGATTGATGGCCAAGCCAGGATTCGAACCAAGGATCCCTGGTATCGTAGCACCCTTAAAATTTTGAAATGTGGTAACGCTTTAGTTATCGGTCACTTCCGTATGTGACCGAGCCACATAGTGTCACCTGTGACGATCAACTGTTACAATACATTTTTGGATGCATAAAAAAACATTACAAAGGAGATTTGAGTACAATTTATTTAAATCGCGTGAAAGTAGAATAAAGTTAATTGTGGTAGAATTAAATCGAACACTTTTCAAATGATTCTTTTTATTTCTCAAAATTTAGTACGTGTGCAAATGTTTTTCATGTTCTGTTTTTTTTTCCAATGCCATACCTTGCCTCCAGTGCAGTGCATGGATTGGACGTAATGAGTTGCTTTCCTATGTAGGATAAATGCTATTTTACCCATGAAGGTCGAGCACACTCATACTCTACCACATTTTTTTTTTCAATAGGGGTCTGGGGTACTCAAGTAAATACAATGTATACAAACATATAGAGTCATATTTTGAACATTTTTGACATTTTCAAACCTTTCTGTAGACTACAGTTTCGAGCTGATTTGGATGAAACTTTCAGGAGCCCTATGACATTACTTGCACTGCAATTTGACAATAAAATTATCGAAACAATGCACGATTTAGGAGGAGCATGGGTAGAGGACAAGTCATCTATTTAGTGACCATGATATGGTTCTGCAGCTAGAAAACGTCAGACTGCAATAGGGTGGTATTTGTAGGGGGGATGAGGGGGAATTTCCCCCTCTGGATACTTGTCCCCCCTCTCTGCTTGATCAATTTTATCGTTGGGGGAAATTATATTTGGGAGGAAAACAACAAATAATTGGCAATTCAGTTACTTTCTCCCACTTCACAATTCATTAGCAACACTTTTCTCCCAGACAACTGGAAGCTCCATTTGGAGAACGCAGATGTAGCCTCAAACGCTGCTATATTCCTGGAACTGAGCTGGTGGCGGTAGAGTGCTTTGAACAAAGGATAGGTTTTGGAAATTTGCAAGTTTATCTACACATTATCATTTGTTCTGTGACAACAAATGATCATGAAATTACGAACACAATAATGGGCGTTAGATTTATACAAGTAGTGGTAATCGCTATTATCTTGTATTCAAGTAGTTCCAGATTAATTAGGCATAACATGGCGGGGGCACTTCCGGCCTAACAATTTTCAGAATTAACAAGTTAATGGAACTTAGTTTAGCTTCTGAGACCTGAGAAGCAAGTTCATGAGTAATTTTTATGATTTCGCAAATATACAGTAATTCAGCATTAGTATTGGGCGCCATTTTTGGGGGTAGAAAACGTTTGGAATCACCCCCCCTAAAATAATATGCCCAAGTTCTATTAAGATCCCCAAAAGTTAGGTCCTAGACTAGAATTCTTGGGTTGGGTGTCAAAATCTTATTTTAAAAACTGTAGGCTGAGTCCCAATTAGCTGTTCTGATCGTATAGTGGACATTTTCCTTCCGTCAAGACACAAATTTAAATCTGAAAATTTTCAGCACTTACTAAAAATATGTTTATGTATTTGTGTGTATATATATATGTATACATATATACATACAAGTAGTATCGGAACGCGATAGTGGCTGTCGCTATTTAATATTCGCAATTCATTTGTATGTACTTATAACTAATTTGCACGAGTTTTAATTAATTTGCGCGTACTTAGAATTCATTTGCAAGTACTTAGAGTACTTTACATTTATGTATTTGCATGTTTATAACTTTTTATGAATATATAAATATTTATTTTATGAAAAATATGTATATAGAAGGTAATTAGAGGTACTAAACGCTATGCATATGTTTTTATATTCATTACTGCAAAGTATGTAATGTATAAATCGATAATATTAATGTTTATAATATTGAAAATAAGAATTTATGGTTTATGACCTGCTATGAACGGTGGTAATGGGTGTAGGTACAGGTCCAATTACG
The DNA here is from genome assembly GCF_977018435.1 of Lepisma saccharinum. NCBI lineage: Eukaryota > Metazoa > Arthropoda > Insecta > Zygentoma > Lepismatidae > Lepisma > Lepisma saccharinum. Next base: position 57,355,557 of record NC_139233.1, read on the forward strand.
ATTGGGGACGGTCCCGGTACTCGAACCCGCGATATGTAATATTATTAATTAGTACTATGTTTTAATGTTATATGTTATGAAAGACGATGGTTTCACACGCTAGACAGAATACTGTCTCCGAATCTCGACTCCGCTCTGATGCCAGACAGACAAGGGTGAACTCCGCGCAGGTAGAGGAGAAAGGAATTTGGGGAGTGTGCGTTCAAGGTCAAATGACGTCAGAACGTCACAACAAAGGAAGAACCCGATTGACCAATCAGAGAACGCGTCGGTAGGTTTTCAGAACCGGTTTTTTTCAAGGTTAACCAGTACGCAATAACAGGGGAAAGCTATGCAATACTATAGGGCAGGGGAGGGATTCAACCAGACAACAAAGGATGTCTGGAAATGCACAGCAAGGGTCAAATCTCTGAAGCTATGCGTCGTTTGTAGAACCGGTTTCCGCCGCCAATTAATATTCTGCTCAGGTTTGCCTTCAAGGCACAGGACGCTTTAGCGCAGGTTTTTTTTATCTGTACTATGAAGAAGGGAGAGCTATTAGGGACGGGGCCTACAGTTTTCACCATTTGCTTTTATCACGGGGTAACGAACCTAGGACCCTTTGATTATTGATTTAGGTAGTAAATGTATGTTACTGTGTGCTATTTAACTTAATTTTGAGTTTATTTTTTACCAAACTTTGACTTTATGTCAAACATTTTCACAGCTTATCCTTATTTTTAACCTAAATAACACTATTTATACTATTAAGGAAAGACTTTTAGTTATATTTTCGACACACAAAGTGTGTGTTCTCAACTTCTATCTGTTTATTTCACAAGTTTAGGCTTATTATTACTCAAATAACACAATTCAATCTGTTCAGGAAAGACTTTTAGTTACATTTTCGACACACTAAGTGTGTGTTCTCAACTTCTATCTGTTTATTAGGCTTATTATTACTCAAATAACATTATTTATACTATTCAGGCAACATTTTTTTATTAAATTTTGGACTCAGAAAGATATTTTTACAACTTTTTAACTTATTATTTTACAAGTTTATACCTATTTTTAACCTAAATAACACTATTTACACTATTCAGGAAAGACTTTTAGTTACATTTTCGGCACACAAAGTGTGTGTTCTCAACTTTTATTTGTTTATTTCTCAAGTTTAGCCTAATATTTACTCAAATAGCACGATTTGATCGTGTCTTTTATTACATTTTGGACACACACACACACACACACACACACACACACAGAGAGAGAGAGAGAGAGAGAGAGAGAGAGAGAGAGAGAGAGAGAGAGAGAGAGAGATTTTTCCAAGTTTACAGGATTATTCTCCAAGTTTACTCAAATAACACAATTTAAATGTGTTGTGAATTAGATTTTGTACACACGACGTGTGTTTTGTCAACTTTAACCCTTTCATTTTTAAGTTTATTTTACCAAAGTAAGACGGCTTAGTCTATTCAAGAAAGTTTTCAATTATATTTTGGATACAAAAGTATATTTTGTCAAGTTCTACCCTTTTATTTTACAAGTTTAGGCTTATTTTTACTCAAATAACACAATTTCATCTATTTAGGCAACATTTTGTTTCTTATATTTTACTCACAAAGACATTTTTTTCAATTTTTAATGTATTATTTCTCAAGTTTAGCCTAATATTTACTCAAATGACACTATTTATATTATTCAGGCACCATTTTTATTACATTTTGGACTCTCAAAGACACACACACACACACACACAGAGAGAGAGAGAGAGAGAGAGAGAGAGAGAGAGAGAGAGAGATTTTTTCCAAGTTTACAGGATTATTCTCTAGTTTACTCAAATAACACAATTTAGATGTGTTTTGAATTATATTTTGGATGCAAAAGTATGTTTTGACAAGTTCTACCCTTTTATTTTACAAGTTTAGGCTTATTATTACTCAAATAACACAATTTAATCCAGTCAGGAAGGATTTGTTATTATATTTTGGATGCGCAAAGAGAGGTTTTCAACTTTTTTATTGATTTTTTGCAGGGTATGTATTAATTTTTATTTATTTTGTTATATACATTTACAAATTTTTAACTTACAGTTTAGTATTTATTTAATTTTTTCAAAAACACTAAAAAAAAAAAGTACTTTTAGCTAAAATGTAAGCCACAGAATATATTATTATTATTATTATTATTAGGGTTTACTGATTTCCACTATGCTATTTTTGGTTCTGTATTTCTATATGTATTTATTTAGGGCAGGTTACGCCTGCCACGTAGGAAAGTTTGTTTATTTTAGAGTTTGCTGAGTATTTTGTTACTGCTATACTAGGTAAAAGTTTTCTAAATATACCAGATAGAGCTCTATATACTTTTGTTTTTGCTATTTTGGAGATGATGCGATCAGCACCACTCTCCATCTGCTTTTTATTTTATGTACCCAATATTATTTTGAGGCTTAGTGAATTCTAGAGCCTATTTATGCAGGAGAGAGCAGAGAGGACTTGAAAATTTTGATCTCAGACAACCCACAACTATTTGTCAGAGTATTTTAAAGGATATTTTATACTTATTATGTGCCACTAGAATATCAAAGCTTGCTTAATTTTTATGTCTGTAACGCATTTATTGTATTTCTAGCTAAGGCTTACTGGATAAAGTACACGAAATGTTTAACATTTCAACTATTTGCTTTTATACGAGGGCAATTTTTTAGTGTAACGAAAATTATGATGTGTCTATGAGGTCTGAAACCCCTTTACCGAGGGTCCATATTTGGACGCTTACTAATATTGTTTTTTCCCCTTACATATAACAATTTAACAATATAATTACAATACGAAGTTAACAGACGGCTTAGGGGCCTAGGTCCACTTTCCAAACTTTTTTACTATTCTAGAAGAATTATTTAGCTTTATAGCCTTTTTCAAGGTATTTTTGAAGTATTACTGGCTTCTTTGGGTGCATCAACACTTGGGTTATTTCCATTTTGTTTATTATACGAGGTTTATTTTTTACTCTAAGATCAATATATGTCTCCGAGGACTAAAATACATTTATTGAAGCTAAAAGCTTAGGCTGTAACTAGGGACTTAGCATGTATATCGACAATTTATAGGACAACACGAACCTTACAAAGGATTATAGGTGACGTACGACCACACGCCAGAGCTTTGTTAATCTGCAAGAAGCAGTTGCAACTAATGCTATGAGGATATAATGTTCATTTTTCATTGTTTCACAAGGAGGCTATTTTTTACACAACCAATATTTGCTTTTTCAAGTAACTACATGTACCAGAAGCACACATGCCAACACTAACTAGATTTTGATTTATACTATCTCAGGTGCTAAATGTATCAAGAACACTGATTGTATATATTTTTGAGAATCCAACTATATCAGGATTTTTCTATGTAAGTATATTTTTATTGACTGGCTTATTTAACAGATCAAACAGAAAGACGGCAAAATTCACTAAATGTATGTGATTGCATGAAAATAACTAGATCAAGGGGTGACCAACAGTGAGCTGAATGTATATATAGAGGGTTGCGCTCTATTATTCTCACCTTCGCTGGATTGGCGAAGGAACGCACTTGTGGGCGGTAGAACCTGAACGGGCTCCACCATGGCATCGGAGACTCGAAGCAGATGTTTTGGAGGATGAACCCAAGTAGGGTCATAGGCGCTACGACCAATTTGGTCATTGCTTTTTATATGAGGAACCAATTTGGCCCACTCCCAAAATTAACTTAGATTGCTTATAACTTATGAAATTTGAAGTCTGCACAAGATCCGATGACAAAATCTAAAATTGTAACAACCCTGCCAGGGACTTGAACCCTGGACAGATAGGTTAAAAGCCTAGAGCTATACACATTAAGCTACCTGCATTTTTAAAAAGTTAGTTATGTTAAGAAATATATTGAAACACCTGAGAACACTCTTGGTCTGGTTCGACAGAGAAGGAGACAACATTTCCAAATTTTTACAGACTGGGTGTATTTTTCCACTATAGAGGCCTTCACTATATGTAATTCGAAACGCTAAAGTTCAGCTAGCTTCCAAAATTGAGGTAAAAATTGTGTTTGGCGAGATTAACAAGTTACTACAATTATATCCAGTTACGGACAAATAAAGCTAAAAGTCTAAGATTTGCTGTACTAGCCAAGTTTTAGTAACATTTTCTTCACTTTAGTACAAATATCAAAGAAATAGGTATATTTTATTTATAATTTGACAAAATGTACTAGTATTTAATTCACAAAGTTAGGTAAAAAACAGTATTTTTTTAAAATATTGTTACTGCCTTCAAATTTTATGTTATTTAGCCACTAACAACTGGTTTACACTGCTTGGCATTCTTTAAATAGGAAAAGAAGAAATTATTTGTTTAGTATTTTTACTACTTTATATTTATTTAAGAAAACAATTCTACACTTTAACTTAATTTTAACAAATTGTTACTAATTTATATATCAAAGTTATGTTATTTAGAGTGCATAAAGGCGTATAAAGTTAATATTTGTACTTATCAGTTCAACTAACAATTATATTTTACACACAAAAGATACAGTTAAATTACTTGAATCAGAGAATAATATTTTACAGTAATTGATTCATTCAGCACTAGTCAGTACTTTTATGCATCAGAAAGTTTTCTTAATTTTCTATTACGCATGCTATTTTGGGCTATTCTTAAAATATATTTCTAGGGCAAACTGGTTTAATTTTCTGCTTATAATGCAAAGTTGACAGTTTTCGCACAATGCATTGTACATTTGTTATATTCTCTACGTACAATCCAAATATTATGCTTATTTAATGTATAACTAACTAACTCTCTATCCTTCTTAAACCCGAAGTTTCATGGCTGCAGCAACACATGCCTTTCATCTGTCCCTGTCCTGAGCAAGATCTATATACTCCTTTCCTTCCCCACCAATTTCCTTTAGGTCCATCTCTACATTATCCCTCCATCTTTGTTTTGGTCTTCCTATTGATCTTTTACCATCAGGTTTCCCAACAAGAATCCTGTATACTCTTCTTTCCTCTCCCATTCGTACCACATGATCTACACACCTAAGTCTTTTTTATTTAATCATTGTAATAATATCTGGACATGAATACAAATTATGTACTTCTAATTTATGTAACCTTCTCCACTCATTTGTCTCCTCATCTGTTTTAGGCCCAAATATTTTCCTAAGGATCTTATTTTCAAATAGTCTCAATTTATGTTCCTTTTTCAATCTAAGGGACCAGGTTTATTTACTGTATTTAACTTTTATTTTTTGTAATTAACAAAAATTAAAAGCTTATACTGTAGTTATTATATCTTTTTCTATCAGCTTATTTTGAAATTAATATTATTAGTTATAGTCTTTGATTTATAACTATATTGCTTTTTTATCAATTTATCTAAGAGTACACGCAGACAAACACATGTGTACACACGTTTATGTAAATAGATATGCCTTTTTTCAATATTTTAGTATGAAGATTGCAGTTTAGCTATTTAAGCAAGGGTAGGAAAGGTAGGATTTCTGAGAATTTGTTGCAGGATTTTGTTGTCCAAGTATAGATGAGAACTGAGCTGGGAGACTGTTTTGAACATTTTCATGAGAGTTTGCATGTGAACTGTATGCAAATTGAGCACTATTGACTGTGCATGCTTCTAAGTTTTGCTGTTATTTCACATCAACTTTGTGAGACTGTAGACAGTTTTCCTATTTCAAGTAGTTTTTATTGATTGTATTTGTATATGTTTTGGGGACTTAGCAGTTTTATGTTATGAGGCAGTTTGTTGTAGAATATTTTTTACCGGATTGTTTTGAGATATTGAGTGTCTGCTGTTTTACATGTAATTATTTTCCTTCTTGTGTTGTGTATTTGACTATATTTTGTCCAAGTTCGTAGTATTTAGAATAATTGTTATTGACTTGTAGATGTAGGGAGTAATAATCCTTTGCAAGATGCTCTATACTTTAGTCTGAACATTATTCTTAGTGTTCACTTTCGAAGCCTTAGTATTCTGGTAGTATTATTAATGTAGAGGTAAATTAGGCTGAAATGTAGGCATTTTTCTGATACATTATACTCACTTAGTTGTTTCAGCAGGTAGAAGTTGCATGATGGTTTACTGCTGATGATGTTAATTTGCTCTTCTTATGTACTACGTATGATGTAGCTTACTTGAGTAACTGGAATTTTCTACTGAAAAAAGGATTGCTTGTCTATTTTATTCCTATGTTGTTGAGTTTGTCCATAAGCAAGCCATGTTTTTACTCTATCCTATGCCTTGGAAGAATCTAGATATATTGTGTTGGCAGTTTTATGTTTCTCTAAGGTTTCAGCTATGTAGTTTTAAACTGTGCTATGGGTGTGACTATTGATTTCTCTTTCTGGATGCCATGTTGGTTTCTGTGTATTCCTCTTGCTGCTTGAATTTGACTTAGGTTGTTTGCTTTTTTTCTTAGATCTTTATATGTTTATTTGTTCAGTATTTTTTATTTTTTTAATATTCTTTTACATAAAAAAATCAAAGTACATTGTTAAAGTCAAAGTGTGTTAAAATTCAATTTTTCAAAGTGAAAATTTTAAAAATACAATTTTCTAAAATCAAAAGTTATAATAGTATATTTTTGTTAGTAGAAGTTTTTATACTAGGGCAAATTATTTTGTTGTTAATGTAAAATTTGTTAGTTAATGTAAAATTAAAGTAATTAAACATCAATTTTTCAAAGTTAAAGTTTTAAAAATACAATTTTCTAAAATTAAAAGTTATAATAGTACATTTTTGTTAGTAGAAGTTTTTTTCTAGAGTAAATTATTTTGTTGTTAAAGTAAAATATGTTAGTTAATGTAAAATTAAAATAATTAAAATTCAAAACAATAAAAAATACTGAACAAATAAACATATAAAGATCTAAGAAAAAAAGCAAACAACCTAAGTCAAATTCAAGCAGCAAGAGGAATACACAGAAACCAACATGGCATCCAGAAAGAGAAATCAATAGTCACACCCATAGCACAGTTTAAAACTACATAGCTGAAACCTTAGAGAAACATAAAACTGCCAACACAATATATCTAGATTCTTCCAAGGCATAGGATAGAGTAAAAACATGGCTTGCTTATGGACAAACTCAACAACATAGGAATAAAATAGACAAGCAATCCTTTTTTCAGTAGAAAATTCCAGTTACTCAAGTAAGCTACATCATACGTAGTACATAAGAAGAGCAAATTAACATCATCAGCAGTAAACCATCATGCAACTTCTACCTGCTGAAACAACTAAGTGAGTATAATGTATCAGAAAAATGCCTACATTTCAGCCTAATTTACCTCTACATTAATAATACTACCAGAATACTAAGGCTTCGAAAGTGAACACTAAGAATAATGTTCAGACTAAAGTATAGAGCATCTTGCAAAGGATTATTACTCCCTACATCTACAAGTCAATAACAATTATTCTAAATACTACGAACTTGGACAAAATATAGTCAAATACACAACACAAGAAGGAAAATAATTACATGTAAAACAGCAGACACTCAATATCTCAAAACAATCCGGTAAAAAATATTCTACAACAAACTGCCTCATAACATAAAACTGCTAAGTCCCCAAAACATATACAAATACAATCAATAAAAACTACTTGAAATAGGAAAACTGTCTACAGTCTCACAAAGTTGATGTGAAATAACAGCAAAACTTAGAAGCATGCACAGTCAATAGTGCTCAATTTGCATACAGTTCACATGCAAACTCTCATGAAAATGTTCAAAACAGTCTCCCAGCTCAGTTCTCATCTATACTTGGACAACAAAATCCTGCAACAAATTCTCAGAAATCCTACCTTTCCTACCCTTGCTTAAATAGCTAAACTGCAATCTTCATACTAAAATATTGAAAAAAGGCATATCTATTTACATAAACGTGTGTACACATGTGTTTGTCTGCGTGTACTCTTAGATAAATTGATAAAAAAGCAATATAGTTATAAATCAAAGACTATAACTAATAATATTAATTTCAAAATAAGCTGATAGAAAAAGATATAATAACTACAGTATAAGCTTTTAATTTTTGTTAATTACAAAAAATAAAAGTTAAATACAGTAAATAAACCTGGTCCCTTAGATTGAAAAAGGAACATAAATTGAGACTATTTGAAAATAAGATCCTTAGGAAAATATTTGGGCCTAAAACAGATGAGGAGACAAATGAGTGGAGAAGGTTACATAAATTAGAAGTACATAATTTGTATTCATGTCCAGATATTATTACAATGATTAAATAAAAAAGACTTAGGTGTGTAGATCATGTGGTACGAATGGGAGAGGAAAGAAGAGTATACAGGATTCTTGTTGGGAAACCTGATGGTAAAAGATCAATAGGAAGACCAAAACAAAGATGGAGGGATAATGTAGAGATGGACCTAAAGGAAATTGGTGGGGAAGGAAAGGAGTATATAGATCTTGCTCAGGACAGGGACAGATGAAAGGCATGTGTTGCTGCAGCCATGAAACTTCGGGTTTAAGAAGGATAGAGAGTTAGTTAGTTATACATTAAATAAGCATAATATTTGGATTGTACGTAGAGAATATAACAAATGTACAATGCATTGTGCGAAAACTGTCAACTTTGCATTATAAGCAGAAAATTAAACCAGTTTGCCCTAGAAATATATTTTAAGAATAGCCCAAAATAGCATGCGTAATAGAAAATTAAGAAAACTTTCTGATGCATAAAAGTACTGACTAGTGCTGAATGAATCAATTACTGTAAAATATTATTCTCTGATTCAAGTAATTTAACTGTATCTTTTGTGTGTAAAATATAATTGTTAGTTGAACTGATAAGTACAAATATTAACTTTATACGCCTTTATGCACTCTAAATAACATAACTTTGATATATAAATTAGTAACAATTTGTTAAAATTAAGTTAAAGTGTAGAATTGTTTTCTTAAATAAATATAAAGTAGTAAAAATACTAAACAAATAATTTCTTCTTTTCCTATTTAAAGAATGCCAAGCAGTGTAAACCAGTTGTTAGTGGCTAAATAACATAAAATTTGAAGGCAGTAACAATATTTTAAAAAAATACTGTTTTTTACCTAACTTTGTGAATTAAATACTAGTACATTTTGTCAAATTATAAATAAAATATACCTATTTCTTTGATATTTGTACTAAAGTGAAGAAAATGTTACTAAAACTTGGCTAGTACAGCAAATCTTAGACTTTTAGCTTTATTTGTCCGTAACTGGATATAATTGTAGTAACTTGTTAATCTCGCCAAACACAATTTTTACCTCAATTTTGGAAGCTAGCTGAACTTTAGCGTTTCGAATTACATATAGTGAAGGCCTCTATAGTGGAAAAATACACCCAGTCTGTAAAAATTTGGAAATGTTGTCTCCTTCTCTGTCGAACCAGACCAAGAGTGTTCTCAGGTGTTTCAATATATTTCTTAACATAACTAACTTTTTAAAAATGCAGGTAGCTTAATGTGTATAGCTCTAGGCTTTTAACCTATCTGTCCAGGGTTCAAGTCCCTGGCAGGGTTGTTACAATTTTAGATTTTGTCATCGGATCTTGTGCAGACTTCAAATTTCATAAGTTATAAGCAATCTAAGTTAATTTTGGGAGTGGGCCAAATTGGTTCCTCATATAAAAAGCAATGACCAAATTGGTCGTAGCGCCTATGACCCTACTTGGGTTCATCCTCCAAAACATCTGCTTCGAGTCTCCGATGCCATGGTGGAGCCCGTTCAGGTTCTACCGCCCACAAGTGCGTTCCTTCGCCAATCCAGCGAAGGTGAGAATAATAGAGCGCAACCCTCTATATATACATTCAGCTCACTGTTGGTCACCCCTTGATCTAGTTATTTTCATGCAATCACATACATTTAGTGAATTTTGCCGTCTTTCTGTTTGATCTGTTAAATAAGCCAGTCAATAAAAATATACTTACATAGAAAAATCCTGATATAGTTGGATTCTCAAAAATATATACAATCAGTGTTCTTGATACATTTAGCACCTGAGATAGTATAAATCAAAATCTAGTTAGTGTTGGCATGTGTGCTTCTGGTACATGTAGTTACTTGAAAAAGCAAATATTGGTTGTGTAAAAAATAGCCTCCTTGTGAAACAATGAAAAATGAACATTATATCCTCATAGCATTAGTTGCAACTGCTTCTTGCAGATTAACAAAGCTCTGGCGTGTGGTCGTACGTCACCTATAATCCTTTGTAAGGTTCGTGTTGTCCTATAAATTGTCGATATACATGCTAAGTCCCTAGTTACAGCCTAAGCTTTTAGCTTCAATAAATGTATTTTAGTCCTCGGAGACATATATTGATCTTAGAGTAAAAAATAAACCTCGTATAATAAACAAAATGGAAATAACCCAAGTGTTGATGCACCCAAAGAAGCCAGTAATACTTCAAAAATACCTTGAAAAAGGCTATAAAGCTAAATAATTCTTCTAGAATAGTAAAAAAGTTTGGAAAGTGGACCTAGGCCCCTAAGCCGTCTGTTAACTTCGTATTGTAATTATATTGTTAAATTGTTATATGTAAGGGGAAAAACAATATTAGTAAGCGTCCAAATATGGACCCTCGGTAAAGGGGTTTCAGACCTCATAGACACATCATAATTTTCGTTACACTAAAAAATTGCCCTCGTATAAAAGCAAATAGTTGAAATGTTAAACATTTCGTGTACTTTATCCAGTAAGCCTTAGCTAGAAATACAATAAATGCGTTACAGACATAAAAATTAAGCAAGCTTTGATATTCTAGTGGCACATAATAAGTATAAAATATCCTTTAAAATACTCTGACAAATAGTTGTGGGTTGTCTGAGATCAAAATTTTCAAGTCCTCTCTGCTCTCTCCTGCATAAATAGGCTC